>NC_090934.1:454919081-459719081 GCF_040938575.1 Ambystoma mexicanum
TGGATCCCGTTAAGCAAGCATTATTTCCCTCTTTGTTATCAGTTTGCAAATATCTATTGCGTCCAGGGCCATTAGATTGGAAACATTGTGCTGTTGTTTCGGGATTATTGTTGACAATCATAGTATGCATTGTTACTTCATTTACTCCTTGGTTACCAGAGTGTAGCACCTCTACCTCTTCCAAATCGGTAATCCCCTCCCTATGGTCCCCATTCTCTTCCAATATTAACCTCATTGGACCATTATGGGTCATTGTTTGCCTTGGAGGTAAAGCATCTTTCTCTGGGGGTAAAGCCGAAATTGAGGCTCTAATGGATACAATGGGTTCTAGCTGCTTTACTTGTTTAGGGAAGAAGTTAAATAGACTTCCCTGGATGTTTAGATCTGACTTCTTTGGACCTTCGATGTTAGTGATAGTAGTCCCCTGCTGGCGCTTGACGCCCTTATTTTTTAGATTTTCAGATATCTGGTCGGGTGCAGCCGTACCCCTCGTTCCTTTACATAGTAACACATCTGGACCTTCATCTATCTCAATAATATGAGAATCCAGGTCATGTGCCTCCCCTCTTAAAAGCCATCTCCAATTATTTTTGCCAACCTCTACATTCTTCCATCTATAGCCTGATGTGTTCTTTTTACACATGATGTTAATTTTCTTTGTGTTGCTTTCATTTTTATTTAAATTATGGGCCATTTTTGGCTTCTGCGCCCTGTCTTCATTTTTGTTGTTATTATTTTGTATATTAGGCTCATTATTCGAGCCCACATTTTTATCGTCCTCATTCACTAGCAATTCAGGCTCTTCAGATGGTCTCACGGGGGTGGGTGGCCCATCCCGTAGCAATACAGCTGGTGTGATTGCCCCACACCCCTCCAGCTGGTCATTGGATGTTAGTGCCTGTGTTCTCGGGTCCAATAGATTCAGGTTGGCCATGCCGCCACTAACTGCAAAACAATTTTGTCTCTCTGCAGCAGCTATTAGCTGTTTTAAGAGTATGGTATGTAATGAAAGTTAATTTAGTATCGAGCCATTTAGGGTGTCCCCTTGGGGCGGCCTCAACTCAGACTCCCTGTTCATAGGTTGAGCTGATGAAAGTTCCCAGTCTGCCTCCCTCCCCAAGGGATACTGAGACAGTGCCATGAGTGAACTATCAATCATTTCTAGACTTCGTTCACTACCCTTCTGATGTATAGAATCTTCTGTCTCAGTAAGAATCTCTAAGCTCTTACTCGGTTCGCCTGAGTCAATCAATAGAATAGATTCATCCGTCACCCCCCCACCCTCCTCCATATTCATTACATCATTTCCCATGGGGGACAGTAGCGATGGTGGCGATGGAGGCAGGGGGAGTCCGCATGCCATACTCATTGTACCCTTAACAGGGGTAAATACTAAAGGAGCAGTAAGAATATCATCAAAAGAACCTGCCACTGCCTTAGATTCTCTCCTGGTAAGTGGTACAGTCCTCTTGTAGGTGTAAATTTCTCTTTTGTTTTTCCTCATGCCTTCCGCATGAGAAATTCAAATAAAAAAAAAAACACTTTTACCACTGAACCTTTACACTCAACTAATCCTCCCCCCGCCACCAAGTTGAGCAACCACACCACACTTTCAGTGCACTTTCGGCTAAAGCCAATTAGAAACCAATCCTTTAACTCCACTCCATTAAGTTTAGGACTTCTCTTTCATAATTCTCAGATATCTATACAAAGTGGAAACCAGTATCGGCATACAAAGCAACATATGCACCTTGCCTCCCCGCCTCTCCGCCACCCGAACAGCCAAACAGCCCACTTGCGTGCCATTTCCGGGTGCGCGCATGGGTGCGCTAGCACTGGAAGCTATATGCACGTTGAGGGCGTGGGCAGGTCCCAGGAGCAGGCAACAAAAACAAACAACGGACTCTATGGAGATAGTAGAAATACCAAAGATCAGTGGTGCAACCTGTCTTTATGGCATCAACATAAGTCCCCAAGTTCTCCTCCCCCTGAACACAGTTCCCCAAGTCCCCAAGTCCCAGAGTCCCAGAATGTGTCCCCAAGTCCCAGCGCTCGACACCAGTACTTCAGTACTTTCCAATACTTTGCAGGATAACCTGCGTGTTTCGCTGCAGAAAAGGCCTTCTGCCCTTCTTCTTGCTGACTCACTTGCCAAAGATGCAGGCGTCTACGGCATCCACAGGAAACAATGTCTCACGGTCTCTCCAGTCTCTCCAGCCAAACAGCCCACTTGCGTGCCACTTCTGGGTGCGCGCGCGGGTGCGCTAGCACTGGAAGCTATATGCACATTGAGGGCGTGGGCAGGTCCCAGGAGCAGACAACAAAAACAAACAACGGACTCTGTGGAGATAGTAGAAATACCAAAGATCAGTGGTGCAACCTGTCTTTGTGGCACCAACATAAGTCCCCAAGTCCTCCTCCCCCTGAACACAGTTCCCCAAGTCCCCAAGTGCCAGAGTCCCAGAATGTGTCCCCAAGACCCAGCGCTCGACACCAGTACTTCAGTACTTCCCAATACTTTGCAGGGTAACCTGCGCGTTTCGCTGCAGAAAAGGCCTTCTGTCCTTCCTCTTGCCGACTCACTTGCCAAAGATGCGGGCGTCTACGGCATCCACAGAAAACAACGTCTCACGGTCTCTCCAGTCTCTCCAGCCAAACAGCCCACTTGCGTGCCACTTCCAGGTACGCACGCGGGTGCGCTAGCACTGGAACCTATATGCACGTTGAGGCCGTGGGCAGGTCCCAGGAGCAGGCAAAAAAAACAAACAACGGACTTTGCCAAAGATGCGGGCGTCTACGGCATCCACAGAAAACAACGTCTCACGGTCTCTCCAGTCTCTCCAGCCAAACAGCCCACTTGCGTGCCACTTCCGGGTGCATGTATATGTTTTCATGTTTGTTCCCTGCAACAACCGCCAATGTCTTGGCGTTATATGCCAATCCAAGGTTTCATTAACTAAACATTCATACTATAAATGTACATCCACCCACATGTTATTGGCCAGTATTAGAAGCAATGTTCATCCTTGGAATCACTAATGCAAACTGTTGTTGTCACATACACCTGGATTGTAATGCAAACAAGCATTTGCAATGCCAACAGTTTGGGCTTTTGTGAATCAATCAACATCTACAGACTTTGGGGGTCATTACGACCTGGGCGCAAAGGGATACCGGGCACCAGTAATGACACGGGTGCCGGTAATCCCTTTGCACCCTATTCCGAGGTCCCTTTGCGGGTCCTCCCTTAACACCTGGTTTTACCAGGCGCTATGGACGGGACCCGCAAAGGGATACCAGGGTCAATAACGGTACTGCAATTTGCGGTACCGTTATTGCCGCCTTCCCCCTTCGCATTGAGCCCTATGCAAGCTCAAATGGGAATAGGGAAAGGGGAATTACCGGTCCCGCCGACCTCGGACTGGACCGTAATTACTCCCTTCACCAGACCGGAGTCGGGCCGATTTCAGAGGCAGCCATGGCGCTAATAGCACCATGGCTACCTCCAAACTCGAATGAGGGCCTTTGTTTACCTCCTCATGTGTTATTCCTCCCTATCTGTACTCCAATGAAATAGTAGCGGCTTATATATGTCGAATAGCTCCAACTATAGCTCTGACAAAAACATTTTAAAAGCCTGTCTGGAGAGGATGCGGGCACTCCTCCTAATGTGAGGAAGGTGAGGAGGAGGTAATGTATTTTATTAAGATTTCTTTTTCTCTTTATGCAGCGTGCATTACCCTTGCAAAGATTTTGCAATTACACAAAGCAACCTTCATTGGAGGTTGAGGCTGAGTGGGATCCCATGTACCTACAGATGTAAGATACACTCTGTGGGGGCCGAATTCTTGCAAACAAAGCTCTCCCTTTAATAGCCTAAGAGATCTCTTTGTTCATTCAGTCAGTTTCTTCTGGACGTCCCTCGTTTCTGATGTTCTCGTGCAGGAGGTAGATCCTTTTCTGTACCGCCCCCGGCCTTGTGGAACGCTCTCCCTTTTCACATTAGGATCATTCACGCTTTGTCCATATTCCGCAAGCAGTTCAAAACGTTTCTGTTTTAACATATGTTGTCCTCGTCTCCTCTATGGTAACGTTGTTCCCGCTAGCGCCTTGATGCCTCCAGGTCTTCTTTGCTGCGCTCGATAAATCCTATTACACTACATAAGGCTCATAACATGGAGGGATTCTTAGTACCTTCAAGTGAGCGGAACGTAGCAGAATTGAAGGCTACGGTCCTACTATTGAAAGACCCTTAGCATACTGGGATCCTGTTGACAGCCAAGTGAAAAAGATAATAACAAAGTGATATATTGTGTACCATGAGATGACAGGCATGTAGTACAAAGAGATCCGGTGCACCCACAAGTGAAAGGCTTGGAGAACAACAAGAACCAGTCAATTCTACTTGTGAAAGGTTTACAGCTATAGTGAGTCCCTGTGTACCTTGGGATGGCAGGTTCACAGCACAGTGAAGATCTTGATGAGAAAGACTTGTAGCACAGTGGGATCTTGTGTAGCTTGAGGCTAGAGACTCATAGCAAATTGAGAACCTGGAAAAATCACACGAAGAGTACCATCATGTGAGCCCACAGGTGAAAGTCTAAGAGGACAGTGAGAAACAGTGAATCTACATGCGATTTTCATAACAAAGGAAGATCCTCTGTACCTTGAGATGATGGGTTTATTACACAAAGCCATCCTGTGCAAGTTGAGGTGAAAGGCTCATGGCACAAGGAGAACCTGTTGGCCTGGTTCACAGAAGTTTTTAATAATGGCACAAACCCATAGGAAAACGCTCTCTGAATCAGGCCCTGTGTATCTTGATGAGAAAGTCACCTAACACAATGAGATCCATGTAAAAGACTCATGCCACAGTGAGAGTATGTGTATAGCGAGGGGAAAGGCTCAAAGTGCTGGGTTATCTTGTGAACCTGAAGATGAAAGGCACGTAGTACAGTGAGACTATGTGAATGTAAAGGTGAATGGCTCATAGCGCAGTGCGATCCTGTGTACCTGGAGGTGAAAGTTACATAGGCCATGGCAATCCTGTGAATTTTTAAGAGAAAGACATAGCACCGTGGGATTCTGCGTATTTTGTAGCAAAAAGGCATAGCGTAAAGAGAGTGCATCTTGAGGAAAAAGACATACCACAGTGCGATTCTGGGCCTCATTACAAGTTAGCCGGTCCCGAATCCGTTGTTTCTGTGAAGGCGGTGACACTGTTTCCGTGACCACAAGCATGCGGAAATAAGGTGCATTTACAGGTTGTTGATCGCGTACACCAGTCTATTGCGGAAACGGTGTCACTGCCGTTACACTAACACCCATGGAGGCGGATGCACCATGCAACATGGCACAGGTACATCCGTATTTGCCCTGTAAGTGACTCCAATCAAGCAATCCCACTAAGTCAGTGCCTTGTCTGGGATGCCCAAGGGAAGCCCTTATTTACATATTTGTATGGCAAGTTATAATCTGGATGATGAACCCTTGTATAACACCCCTCTCTTAGAATCCCCCTTGACCCCACTGAGCCAAGAAGTAGGCTTGCTTTGCAAATTTAAAAGGTTGATTTGAAAAATTAAACAATATATATATATATATATATATATATATATATATATATATATATATATATATATATATCACACTTCTATAAATAAATTGATAATGGATAGCACACTAGTGAATATGAGCAGTAATCAGCAATAGGTAATCCTACAGTAGCACACTTCTTTACAATCAATGAGGAGTTGGTACAGGATGGATAAGACAGCGAAAATACTTTTATGGTTTCAAGGGAAAAGCAATGAGGAATAAAATGCAGTACGGAAATAACTTGATATGATTTTAGAAAAATATAGTATATAATCGGTGTGTCGAGCGTAATTACGCAGGCGCTATAAGGAGTAGCAAGTCGGTTCTAGGTTCCTTGGAAAGCCTAGAATCTTAGCTTTAAGATAAAAGTAAAATCTCGTTCCTAGCAAAACCGGTTCCGGAGATACGGACGATTTTGTGAAAGTAGTCTTTCGGATTTGAAATTTAAAAGCTCAGAATGACAGATGACAGTTTTCAGTTTTAAAGATGACAGAATGACACGATTCTAGGAGGCAGTTCTAATAGGCTAAAATAGTTTGGATTAGAATACTTTAAACTAAGAAATTGGTTTTGCACAGTGAGTACTCACACTATATTTTTGAAATAAGCCGTCAAGGTCTGGTCAGGTTGGACAGGACTTCCGGCGGGTGGTTCTGAAGTCCCGGCTAACTGGGTCAGCTCTGCTCTCTGGGTCTCTCTGGATCTCTGGTCTCTGGAGGTTGATGGATTTGAAGTCTGGAGTCTCCCGGCAAAGCGTCCCGCAAGAAAGTGGAAAGTGAATGTCCCTACCTGTCCTGCACTGTCTGCTGTTATGTGTTTAGAAAGTGGGTGTGTGCGTGGCATAACTGAGCCTGCCCCTCTCTACTTGTCATTGGCCCAATTCTCCCCTCTCCCATGATTGGGGGAAGGAAATGGATTGTCATCATGATGAGGTCTGTTTATGGGTCAGAGGATCCTCCCCTGGTCCATTTGCCCACAAATCTATATTTGATTCAAATACATATTTCCCAGATTCACAAGTGGTTGACATTACATGTACATATTACAGATGAATTAAGACAGGTCTCTGTTCAAGCCCCATGTTCCAGCGAGCTTGGATTTAGAAATGACAACATTTTGTGCTTTTTGGTTGGTTTACCAATATCGAACATTTGCCAAAAATCACACAAAATGTGCGCAAGGAGTTTGGATATTAATTGATGAAGTGTCAGATTTTTAACATGCAGACATTTGGAGTAAGACCCTATTTTCCGCTAGCAACCCCCCAGAATACACCGCAGGGTCCTAACACCTCTTAAAATGTGCACCGAAAAATCACAAGAATAATGATATTACTTATATAATTCTGACAAGTCCGTACTATGAATTATCCAACTTTTTAAAATTATGCTCTGGCCCAGGAGGGTGTGGTTTAGGTTCCAAAGCATATGGGGAAACTTCTCTCTGTCCCCGCCTCCAGCTCAGGTGGCTCCCAGAGGCACTGTCCCTCCCAGTTTCTCCCAAGAGGAAGCCATTTTACGACCCCCCCAATATAACATTTGCCTGAGCCCAGGACAGGGCTTTGTTCAACCTCCTGCAGTCTGCAGGTACCCCTCCCTTAATTAAATCAGAGAGGTGTCATCTCCTTTTGGCAGGGGCAGCAGGATGCAGCTAGGCCTGGGAAGAGTTGTTGAGCCAGTTCAACTCCCGTCGGGGGTAGTTGTCAGGCAGAATTCAATTTCTTTAAGTCAAGCTTCAGCTAAATGTCCTGTTTGTTCCCAGTTTAAATAAAACTTAACATTTTTACACATGCAGCTAGAATGCTGATTCTAAGTTCAAAACCATGACATTTAACAGTTGCAAACTATGTGACACTCAAAAGTAGGTCACTCATTTAATTTAAACATTTCGATTTTAGTGGTTTTAAATCCAATTTCAATTAAGCTGCTGACATCTACAGCTCAGCAGTTTTGTTATAAACATTGTTTTGGGCTCTTCATCTTCCCAGATTTTGTATGCACACAACACTTCATTCTGCCAGATGTCTGCTGGTGTTCAGTAAGATTTTTGAATATCCTGCAATGTTCGAAATAGGCCCTTTGAGCTTGCATTCAGGAAAACAAAGGTGATTTTAAGGCGCTTTTGGTCTAACAACACTGTTATTTTTCCTTTGACAACACCTTTCACCGCTGGCGCTTCCGGTCCATCATGCTGGCACTGGTGGGTGGCAGGTCAGCTGATTATTTTGGTGTGCGCACAACTGCGCAGTTCTCCTGGACTCTGGGATGGAATGATGGGCGGCGACAGCTCATCCCCACATCTACCCAGTCTATTGGTTCAACATGGGTCAAAATCCTTGACAAACCCCCCACCCGACTGCGCTTTGATTGAGTCGAGGGATGTTTTGAGCCCTGAGCTGGTATGTCCACATTATCTTCTTTCAATTCTGTAGATGGCACAGTTCAGCATCTTTTCCTCCACCCAGTTTGATCGATCGGTTCTCCTCGCCGCTCCTGATGGGAATATTGGGCGGTACCCTGGGCCCCTCGGATCTTTGATCCCGGTCCCTAGGTCGTTCTCCTTGGTCAGTCTCCATGGTTTCATCTCTCCTAGGATGATAAATCAAAGCGGGAATACACATTCCTAGACATTTTTCCACCACTATTGATCTAGTGGGGCGGCATGTACATTTTATAACTCAAGAGACATAGCATTCTTATTTTGGAAAACAAGATATAATATGAAACATTTTTTTTTAATTAGGAGACAAGAACATATCTTCAAGGATCACAGAATTTTATAGACTATATGTGGAATATTTTAGGATTGGAACTGAATTACTCTGGAGCGGCCCCCTCTGGGATTCCAGTTGATTCCTCCAGTTGTTGCAGAGTGTGCCTGGGATGGCAACACTTCAGCTAATTAATATGGACCCACTTATCTTCCCCTTCCGCCAAATTACCTTTGGGGATGCGGATTTTGTAGGCAACAGGGGAGATCTTGTCTATAATTTCATTCCATGTAGGCAAAAAGTTTCGCTGTTTGGCCTGGTTCCTTGGAAATTTTATAGATAGAGCCGGTCTCCCACATCATATTCCTTCATGGTGGTTTTCAAACCATAGTGCGTTTTCATACTCTCAGCTGATCTTTCTAGATTCCCCAGAGCATAGGCAAAAGCATGTTGGAGGTGTTTCCTTAAATTCTCCACATACTCATGAGTTGTGGAGGCATTTATCAGTGTCTGCTCTTGGGTCCTGTAGAGCAAATGCTGAGGAAGCACAATCTTGCGTCCGGTCATCAGCTCAAATGGTAACATTTTAGTTGCAGATGAAGGGGTAGATCTGATGGCCATTAGAACCAGAGGTAGTCGGATATCCCAACTTGGCCCAGAATCTGCCACAAACTTTTTTTAATATGCTCACAATGGTTCGGTTGTAGTGTTCTACTGCCCCAGAGGAAGCTGGCTGGTAAGCAATATGTAACTTCCTTTTGACCCCCAATATCTCCCACATCCTTGTCATTACCTCGCTGGTGAAATGGCTACTTCTGTCTGACTCAATCCTTTGAGGTAAACCAAAATGGGAAAATATGTGGTTAATCATCAGGGCAGTTGCTGTTTCTGCCTTGCAGTTTGGGGCCGGGAGACATTCCACCCACTTGGTAAACAAGCATGTAAGGGTCAACATGTACTTGCTTCCTCTAGACGAGCGAATTACAGGGGATACGAAGTCGATTTGCAAATCTGACCATGGCAGTGTCATCCCCCTCTTTTGGAGAGGCGCACGGTGTGTGAGGGATGATGGCTGAAACTGTGCACACACAAGACACCCCTTCAAGTATTGGTCGAGGTCCTGCCCCATGTGTGGCCAGTATGCAATCTCTCTTAAGATTTCAAGTGTTGTATGAAACCCCCTATGACCGGCGGTGGCCGCATCATGGGCGTGACTTAATATCAGGCTTCGGAATGAGGTAGGAACCACCCACTGATCATGGCCAGCTTGGGATTTCCTTACCAACAAACCGTCTTGGATTCGGAACATTTTTGGACATTTCATCAACACTCTTAGGTCCTCTTTCCCAATGTAATCGGTATCCGTCAGGGTAAAGTTCTCAGGGTCCTCAAGGTGTTGGTAAAACTTACCAATGTTTGGATCCCCCTTCTGAGCTGTAATTAAATCAGCATCAGGGGTCTCCTTACTCCATTGAGCAGTTGAAAGATCATTGTGAGCATTTGTCTGGGACCTAGTGATAGCAGTTACCTGGATTTCCCCCAACAGGGACTCTATTTCTATTAGCTCCCCTTGGATGGCCCCGGTTTTGGCCAGCTGATCAGCTAAGTCATTTCCAGTTTTGTCTGGTCCCTCTACTTTGGAATGATCCTTGATCTTCCTCCAGTAGATGGTCATCCCATTCGAGGTGACAAGATCATCAATGTTTTGGATTAACTTCCCATGTTTCAGGGGTTTGTTATTAGCACATAACGTGCCTCTGGTTTTCCAATTAACCAGGTGCTCCACTAACCCGTTCCATACATAATCCAAATCTGTGATTATGACCAGTTCCTGGAGTTGATGTTGGACAGCAGTGAGGATGTCCTGATGCACAGGCATCAACTCTGCCACCTGACTACTTCGGGGACCAATTTTGTATCCAGCGGAGGGTTCTGCAGACTCATTCATCCATGCATTCCCTACGCCGGCCACGAGATCTTTTTCCCCATTTTTGTCAACATGGTAAGAGCATCCATCCACATAGACATTGGGCATTCCCTCACACTTGTCTTCTTCAAAGACTTTGTGTGGGGAATTAAGGTATGCCTCCATGTTGTCCTTGATTTTTAGACTTTCGTCCTCGAGACAGTTTTCTCTGGCACAATCATGCAAGTCAGCCAGACCTTGCGCGAGGGGACTCTTCTTGTTTTGGCCATATCTGACCTCCGCAGGAAAGCCTTGCATTGACAGAATCCAGGAAGTAATTTGGGAATTACTCACATTTCCGGCCCGGATTCTGTCACTTGGGAGGTATTGCAGGGGCTGGTGTGGAGTCTCCACTATGATGTGTACCCCCTGGATGAACGGGCGGTAATTCTTTAATGACCACACCGTTGCCAGGAGTGCCTTCTCACAATCGTTGAATTTTTCCTCCACAGAGGATAAAGTTTTGCTCGCATAGGAGATTACTTTATTGACCTTGTCATGCTTTTGGTATAATACTGCCGTCAAGCACGTATTAGAGAACCCTGTCTCCAGGAAGAACTCCTTGTTTCTGACAGGGTAAGCTAGGCAAGGCGCTTGTGAGAGGCTTATTTTGAGTTGTCTTACTGCCTCGGATTGTTCTGGACCCCATTCCCACTTGACCCCCCCTCTTCAAGAGATGAATCAGGGATCTGGTGATCTCTGCGTAGCCCTCAATGAACATTCTGCTGTAATTAGTCAGTCCAAAGAGGCTCCTTAGTTCTCGCAGAGTTGTGGGATCCTTCAGTTTCTGAAGTGCTTCCACTTTCTTTTCTTGGGGACAGAGACCCTGAGGCGTTGGTCGTCCTCGACTTTCTCCGGCAGGATAAAGCGGTCGACGGTGCGGACGAGGGAGTCCCTCGATTCGAATGTTCTTAGGCAAAGGAGCGGACGGCTCCGGTTGTCGGCAGCACGGCGTCAAGTGGTTCCCACGGCTGGGCAACACAACTTCGATGGGCCTCCAGCGGTTACACAAACCTGCGAACCCTGGTCGACGGCAATGGACTTCGACGGCGTTGATTTCCGGGTGCTTCACTTCGATCTCCTCGGCGATCCCGTCTCGGGTCGGCAGCCTTTCGAGGGTCTGTCTTCCAGGGCGCTTCGGCGAAGATGGAGCGGTGCTGGATGGTCCCTCGGAGCACGGGAAGAGGGCGCCTTACCAGGTCCTCTCTCGGGTCAGTCTTCGACTATTTCGGCAGCCTTCGGATCGGCCGAAGCAAATGCCACAGCAAGTCTTCTTCTTCCAGCTGGACGTCGAGGATCAGCAGTTCCAGTTACTCTTAGAGTGGAGACTCAGCTCCAGGACGCTTCTGAACGCTTCTGAACGTTCCCTGAACCCCCCTGAACAGTGGTGAGAGGTCCCCAGATATACTATTCTGTCTCTCATCCACACTGCTGGCACACACTCAGCAGCCAATCATACAGAAGGGCATTCATGCAGTCAGTCAGCCAATCAGGCACACAGTGCATTCAGGCCCCACTCCTCCCTTTCAGACACTCACAACAAGGAATGTGGATTGGGACAAGTACCCAGCCATTCAACACTACACACTGCATTCAGGCCAGTTTCGGGCAGGGCTGTCTCAGTCTTTGTCTCTCATGCCAGAAACCAGACAACCACAACAAGGAGTGTATATTGGTCACACACTCCATTCACCCAGGTCCCACCCACAGAAGGTACCCACAACATACAGTCACTGGGAAGGCTCCAGTCAGTCTAGCTGGGCCTTCACAACAACACCATATATGGAACTTCCACCCAACAGCCAGTCAGGGGGAAGGGACAGAGTCAGGGCTTCCCAGGACTTTGGGAAACAAGGTAACAGGCAATAGAAAGCAAGAGGCCACAGGGGCCATCTTGTTTCCTATCAGGAATCAACTGATCCCAATGGCAGGGCCTGGGTATCCCACAATGGAGGACACCCAGAGCACCTGTCAAATTCAGCATGGAGCTGCCACCAGCCCATACCCTGCTCTGTGGGTCACCCACAGGTGCCCAAAAACATACACTAGGGGCACAGGGTTGTACCCCTACACATGGGTGCCATAAGGGTATCCCATGGGTCTTTTCACCAAACCAAAAGAGAGAGCTGCACTGCCAGGAGTCCCACATGGACTCCTGGGCAGAAAACATGACAGAACACACGATAAAAAGCAGTAAAGGACAAGGATTCAGAGGCCCTGTCCCTCTGATGCATTTCCAGCATCACACCTTATTAGGATTAAACATTAATAATTCCAAAGATAGGCCCCAGTGCTTAAGATATACTGTGCATTCCTCCTTACTGTTTAGTATATAAGCAGAAATGATGTTATTACTGCGTATGCCTGAGCCAAGGAGATCATATAATGTGCCCCTCGTTGTTGTAACCATTTTCCTGATTAAACAGAGTTTTTTCCACATTATTATAGATGTAATTGAGTTTAGGCCTAATTCATACCGTAAAACTGCCACCGGCGTACATTTCGGTAGACATGACAGAATTGTTCTTAAGAATCTTCCTTCATATTTATTCATTTCTGACATAAACCAGCGAGGATAGAATTCCACCCCGTAGCAAAACTGTGGTAGTATCTTTTGCTTATAAAATCGTACCGCAGGTAAAACCGAGAATTTTCCATATTTAATATCACATTTTTTTAATTGTATCATTAGGGGTATAATTTTTGCATCCATATGTTGTCTGAATTGTGATTTCTGTTTGTTACCAAAAATTGGATAGCCCAGATATCGCATATAGGGCTTTACCATCAATTTTATGCGGTTCAGAAACCAAGAATGTTGTTTTAAGTAGGGGCGCGCATGTAGTTGAATAACCACTGTCTTATTCTTATTATCTGTAGATGATTTACTACAGTATAATCTCTGAATCTACAGAGTAATCGCTGCAACCCTATGGGAGTATGGTCGAAGAGCATAAAATCATCTGCGTACGCTGTCCAGCAGATTTTTGTCCCCTCAACCCACGGGGATACAAACACCACCTCTTCCAGCCCTTCCCCTACATCAGAGACATATAGATTGAAAATTGTGGGGGCGAAAACGCACCCCTGTCGTAACCCATTTGGTGCATCAATTATACTGGATAAGCAACCCTCATTATTCAAACGAACCTGAAGTTGGGACCCTTCATGTAGCTTGATTAGAATAGAGAGCAAGATTGGAGGTATTCCCAGATGGTTTAACTTCCCCCACAACACTGTTCGGTCCACTTTGTCAAATGGCATAGACAAATCAATAGACGCGATGTAAATAGGTGCTGCGTCTTTTTTCCATGCCATTTCTTGCATAACAGTTAGCATGATTCCTCCCGCATCCATCCCCACATTTTTTCTGAAACCGAATTGTAATTTGGATAGTATGTTGTTTTTGTTAATCCATGTATGTATATAATTTAATATGATACCAGAAAAGATCTTTGTATCTGCATCCAATAAGGCTATTGGCCGATAGTTAAGAGGATTGGAGCGGTCACCCTTTGTATACTGGAATCACAAAAGAAATATGCCAAGAGGACGGGATAGCGCGAGTCAGGAGAATATCGTGAAACAATACAAATAATATTTTTGTCCAAAGCTGTTTGTTTTGCTTAAAAACGATGTTAGCAAGGCCATTGGGGCCAGATGCCCTTGATGATGAGGCCCTAGAGATCAAAACACTGATATCCTCCTCAGTGATATCAATATTCCAATAAACATTCAATATTGCAATGGGAGTTTGCATGGTACTATGTTTTATTTGATAAAGGCTACCAAAGTGGCCACCCCACTGTTCATCGGAGATTGGATTTGCTAATGCCTTACAATTATGGGATGCCTTGTCATTGACCATTGCCCAAAATGATCTAGAGGAATTATCCCTTAGTGCACTCCGCATTCTTTCCCCATCTAATTGATATAGCTTTGCTCTGCGATCCTTAATCTTCCATTTCCAGAGGTTAGCAACTTGTTTTTTTAATGCCATTTTATTTTCAGGCGAAAGCAGTGCATTTGCCACTTGCCTCAGGCCCTTTTGTCGCTGATTTTTATAATCTCTTATCACTAGATCATAAGCATGTGTATGGCTAGTACGGACCTGATCTACATTAATGGGAATTGCCGTGCAGGATATTACCTTGCCCACATAACTAGAAAAATAACCCTTCGAATACATTATATACTTTCCTTCCAAGGTGGAGAAGCTAAAGTCTCCAAGAAATACTGCATTTGTTTTTTCTACATTGGTCTTGTGCCACACTATTCTGTTTTTTGCTCGGTTTATTTCCAGGTTCACTAGGTTCGAATGTGCACCACTCTCGTCCCTTTTTCCCTCAAAATGTACATACAGTATCTTATGGTCACTGCAGTTCATCTTCAACAACTTAACTCCTCCACCTTGCCCATGATCGAGTCCGAAAGAAAAATATAATCTATGCCACTAGTTTGCGTGCCTCTATACCAAGTAGTATAAGGGTTTTTCTCTTTCCAGAAAACCAATGTATTTGACAGACCCCATGACTCCATAAACATCCTCCAGAGATACCCCTGCATGCTTTTATTACACTTTGACCAGTTAAAATTTCCCATATCCTCAAATGTAGTTTGTGAAGCTTCATTTCCAATTCCTACATTAAAATCCCCTGCAATTATTGTTACCAAGTTTTTCGAAATTTCATGACATTTCATCATCAGTACCCCCAGTTTTTTAAGTTCGACCTCAATGTCAAGTTTCGTATTCCAGTAGACATTGACAATCAGAAAGTCACTATCCCCAATGGGCGTGCTGTTTTCAAAGCATATTAACAGTAATAAGCACCAATATGTGATCCTATCCAATTTTATAACTTTAGGCAACAGGGAAGTAGTTACTCCTATTAGTAGACCACCTGCAGGTCTACCTACTGTGCCTTGTTTGGCCAGGGTAGAATTAATGATAAAACCATCTAGTACGTATTCTGAAGTAAACCATGTTTCCTGTATACATAAAATAAAACATTCTTTGAATATATCACATATTTCCAGTGTGTTCCTTAGTGACCAGTTCCCCCTCGAGTTCCAACTGATCAGAGGGAAGTTTGCATGGTTATTAACTATTGGGTTTCAGGACCTGAAGTTGTGATATGGAATCTCTTAATGTAATGGCTAACCATCTAAGGTTAGGCTCATCATAAGTGCTTTCAATTGATTTGGAAGGCCGAGTTTCCTCTCCGTGCTGCTCCCTCTCCACCCGGATCTCAGATCTCCTCTACGGGTGCACCCTTTCTAGATCGTATCCCATTTTATGGAACACAATACTTTCTTTCAACACTGTCTCAACAGTAAGATTGAAGTGGAACGCAACCCTTACATAATCATATCTTCCTGGGTGGACAAAATCCACCAACTTGATGTCTCCTGTTGTAATAAGTGAGAGATTAGGTATCTCCTTAAACAGGGCCAAAACCGTCGCTCTATTCAGAGAACGGGGCCCCCCTTGTCAAATAGGTTGTATAGAAAAATGCTCGGGAATTCAGCGCATTTAAAGGGACTATAGTTAATGGCCCCTAATTGTGCTCCCATTGTTGGTATATCAGAATGGCCCAAGGGTGGGACTGAAGTCCGGTAGTCCTCATGACATTCCTGATTACTTCTCTCATCCCTGAACATATCAGCTGGTTTTCTGAGACCTTCCCCTTCACTATGAATATCTTCATTCAATGGGCCCCGAGTTGGATTTAGGGCCTTTAAATTTACATTTTTGCAGTCCTCTTTAGTGACCTGCATCTTTTCCACCATCGGTGGCACACACATTTTGTTATCATTTTGATTTTGAACACTGGATTCCTGTGTCGGACACGGGGTTACTTTAAGAACAGATTCACTTCGTATACCGTCATCATGACCTTCCAGCATCAGTTTTATGACCCTTCTGATCACTCGTTCCATCACCGGTATCCCTTCCTGAGAATCAGCTTCTACCACAGCTTCTGTGGTTTCTGTGCCCCCAAAGGATTTGGATCCCGTTAAGCAAGCATTATTTCCCTCTTTGTTATCAGTTTGCAAATATCTATTGCGTCCAGGGCCATTAGATTGGAAACATTGTGCTGTTGTTTCGGGATTATTGTTGACAATCATAGTATGCATTGTTACTTCATTTACTCCTTGGTTACCAGAGTGTAGCACCTCTACCTCTTCCAAATCGGTAATCCCCTCCCTATGGTCCCCATTCTCTTCCAATATTAACCTCATTGGACCATTATGGGTCATTGTTTGCCTTGGAGGTAAAGCATCTTTCTCTGGGGGTAAAGCCGAAATTGAGGCTCTAATGGATACAATGGGTTCTAGCTGCTTTACTTGTTTAGGGAAGAAGTTAAATAGACTTCCCTGGATGTTTAGATCTGACTTCTTTGGACCTTCGATGTTAGTGATAGTAGTCCCCTGCTGGCGCTTGACGCCCTTATTTTTTAGATTTTCAGATATCTGGTCGGGTGCAGCCGTACCCCTCGTTCCTTTACATAGTAACACATCTGGACCTTCATCTATCTCAATAATATCAGAATCCAGGTCATGTGCCTCCCCTCTTAAAAGCCATCTCCAATTATTTTTGCCAACCTCGACATTCTTCCATCTATAGCCTGATGTGTTCTTTTTACACATGATGTTAATTTTCTTTGTGTTGCTTTCATTTTTATTTAAATTATGGGCCATTTTTGGCTTCTGCGCCCTGTCTTCATTTTTGTTGTTATTATTTTGTATATTAGGCTCATTATTCGAGCCCACATTTTTATCGTCCTCATTCACTAGCAATTCAGGCTCTTCAGATGGTCTCACGGGGGTGGGTGGCCCATCCCGTAGCAATACAGCTGGTGTGATTGCCCCACACCCCTCCAGCTGGTCATTGGATATTAGTGCCTGTGTTCTCGGGTCCAATAGATTCAGGTTGGCCATGCCGCCACTAACTGCAAAACAATTTTGTCTCTCTGCAGCAGCTATTAGCTGTTTTAAGAGTATGGTATGTAATGAAAGTTAATTTAGTATCGAGCCATTTAGGGTGTCCCCTTGGGGCGGCCTCAACTCAGACTCCCTGTTCATAGGTTGAGCTGATGAAAGTTCCCAGTCTGCCTCCATCCCCAAGGGATACTGAGACAGTGCCATGAGTGAACTATCAATCATTTCTAGACTTCGTTCACTACCCTTCTGATGTATAGAATCTTCTGTCTCAGTAAGAATCTCTAAGCTCTAAGCCTGAGTCAATCAATAGAATAGATTCATCCGTCACCCCCCCACCCTCCTCCATATTCATTACATCATTTCCCATGGGGGACAGTAGCGATGGTGGCGATGGAGGCAGGGGGAGTCCGCATGCCATACTCATTGTACCCTTAACAGGGGTAAATACTAAAGGAGCAGTAAGAATATCATCAAAAGAACCTGCCACTGCCTTAGATTCTCTCCTGGTAAGTGGTACAGTCCTCTTGTAGGTGTAAATTTCTCTTTTGTTTTTCCTCATGCCTTCCGCATGAGAAATTCAAATAAAAAAAAAAACACTTTTACCACTGAACCTTTACACTCAACTAATCCTCCCCCCGCCACCAAGTTGAGCAACCACACCACACTTTCAGTGCACTTTCGGCTAAAGCCAATTAGAAACCAATCCTTTAACTCCACTCCATTAAGTTTAGGACTTCTCTTTCATAATTCTCAGATATCTATACAAAGTGGAAACCAGTATCGGCATACAAAGCAACATATGCACCTTGCCTCCCCGCCTCTCCGCCACCCGAACAGCCAAACAGCCCACTTGCGTGCCATTTCCGGGTGCGCGCATGGGTGCGCTAGCACTGGAAGCTATATGCACGTTGAGGGCGTGGGCAGGTCCCAGGAGCAGGCAACAAAAACAAACAACGGACTCTATGGAGATAGTAGAAATACCAAAGATCAGTGGTGCAACCTGTCTTTATGGCATCAACATAAGTCCCCAAGTTCTCCTCCCCCTGAACACAGTTCCCCAAGTCCCCAAGTCCCAGAGTCCCAGAATGTGTCCCCAAGTCCCAGCGCTCGACACCAGTACTTCAGTACTTTCCAATACTTTGCAGGATAACCTGCGCGTTTCGCTGCAGAAAAGGCCTTCTGCCCTTCTTCTTGCTGACTCACTTGCCAAAGATGCAGGCGTCTACGGCATCCACAGGAAACAATGTCTCACGGTCTCTCCAGTCTCTCCAGCCAAACAGCCCACTTGCGTGCCACTTCTGGGTGCGCGCGCGGGTGCGCTAGCACTGGAAGCTATATGCACATTGAGGGCGTGGGCAGGTCCCAGGAGCAGACAACAAAAACAAACAACGGACTCTGTGGAGATAGTAGAAATACCAAAGATCAGTGGTGCAACCTGTCTTTGTGGCACCAACATAAGTCCCCAAGTCCTCCTCCCCCTGAACACAGTTCCCCAAGTCCCCAAGTGCCAGAGTCCCAGAATGTGTCCCCAAGACCCAGCGCTCGACACCAGTACTTCAGTACTTCCCAATACTTTGCAGGGTAACCTGCGCGTTTCGCTGCAGAAAAGGCCTTCTGTCCTTCCTCTTGCCGACTCACTTGCCAAAGATGCGGGCGTCTACGGCATCCACAGAAAACAACGTCTCACGGTCTCTCCAGTCTCTCCAGCCAAACAGCCCACTTGCGTGCCACTTCCAGGTACGCACGCGGGTGCGCTAGCACTGGAACCTATATGCACGTTGAGGCCGTGGGCAGGTCCCAGGAGCAGGCAAAAAAAACAAACAACGGACTTTGCCAAAGATGCGGGCGTCTACGGCATCCACAGAAAACAACGTCTCACGGTCTCTCCAGTCTCTCCAGCCAAACAGCCCACTTGCGTGCCACTTCCGGGTGCATGTATATGTTTTCATGTTTGTTCCCTGCAACAACCGCCAATGTCTTGGCGTTATATGCCAATCCAAGGTTTCATTAACTAAACATTCATACTATAAATGTACATCCACCCACATGTTATTGGCCAGTATTAGAAGCAATGTTCATCCTTGGAATCACTAATGCAAACTGTTGTTGTCACATACACCTGGATTGTAATGCAAACAAGCATTTGCAATGCCAACAGTTTGGGCTTTTGTGAATCAATCAACATCTACAGACTTTGGGGGTCATTACGACCTGGGCGCAAAGGGATACCGGGCACCAGTAATGACACGGGTGCCGGTAATCCCTTTGCACCCTATTCCGAGGTCCCTTTGCGGGTCCTCCCTTAACACCTGGTTTTACCAGGCGCTATGGACGGGACCCGCAAAGGGATACCAGGGTCAATAACGGTACTGCAATTTGCGGTACCGTTATTGCCGCCTTCCCCCTTCGCATTGAGCCCTATGCAAGCTCAAATGGGAATAGGGAAAGGGGAATTACCGGTCCCGCCGACCTCGGACTGGACCGTAATTACTCCCTTCACCAGACCGGAGTCGGGCCGATTTCAGAGGCAGCCATGGCGCTAATAGCACCATGGCTACCTCCAAACTCGAATGAGGGCCTTTGTTTACCTCCTCATGTGTTATTCCTCCCTATCTGTACTCCAATGAAATAGTAGCGGCTTATATATGTCGAATAGCTCCAACTATAGCTCTGACAAAAACATTTTAAAAGCCTGTCTGGAGAGGATGCGGGCACTCCTCCTAATGTGAGGAAGGTGAGGAGGAGGTAATGTATTTTATTAAGATTTCTTTTTCTCTTTATGCAGCGTGCATTACCCTTGCAAAGATTTTGCAATTACACAAAGCAACCTTCATTGGAGGTTGAGGCTGAGTGGGATCCCATGTACCTACAGATGTAAGATACACTCTGTGGGGGCCGAATTCTTGCAAACAAAGCTCTCCCTTTAATAGCCTAAGAGATCTCTTTGTTCATTCAGTCAGTTTCTTCTGGACGTCCCTCGTTTCTGATGTTCTCGTGCAGGAGGTAGATCCTTTTCTGTACCGCCCCCGGCCTTGTGGAACGCTCTCCCTTTTCACATTAGGATCATTCACGCTTTGTCCATATTCCGCAAGCAGTTCAAAACGTTTCTGTTTTAACATATGTTGTCCTCCTCTCCTCTATGGTAACGTTGTTCCCGCTAGCGCCTTGATGCCTCCAGGTCTTCTTTGCTGCGCTCGATAAATCCTATTACACTACATAAGGCTCATAACATGGAGGGATTCTTAGTACCTTCAAGTGAGCGGAACGTAGCAGAATTGAAGGCTACGGTCCTACTATTGAAAGACCCTTAGCATACTGGGATCCTGTTGACAGCCAAGTGAAAAAGATAATAACAAAGTGATATATTGTGTACCATGAGATGACAGGCATGTAGTACAAAGAGATCCGGTGCACCCACAAGTGAAAGGCTTGGAGAACAACAAGAACCAGTCAATTCTACTTGTGAAAGGTTTACAGCTATAGTGAGTCCCTGTGTACCTTGGGATGGCAGGTTCACAGCACAGTGAAGATCTTGATGAGAAAGACTTGTAGCACAGTGGGATCTTGTGTAGCTTGAGGCTAGAGACTCATAGCAAATTGAGAACCTGGAAAAATCACACGAAGAGTACCATCATGTGAGCCCACAGGTGAAAGTCTAAGAGGACAGTGAGAAACAGTGAATCTACATGCGATTTTCATAACAAAGGAAGATCCTCTGTACCTTGAGATGATGGGTTTATTACACAAAGCCATCCTGTGCAAGTTGAGGTGAAAGGCTCATGGCACAAGGAGAACCTGTTGGCCTGGTTCACAGAAGTTTTTAATAATGGCACAAACCCATAGGAAAACGCTCTCTGAATCAGGCCCTGTGTATCTTGATGAGAAAGTCACCTAACACAATGAGATCCATGTAAAAGACTCATGCCACAGTGAGAGTATGTGTATAGCGAGGGGAAAGGCTCAAAGTGCTGGGTTATCTTGTGAACCTGAAGATGAAAGGCACGTAGTACAGTGAGACTATGTGAATGTAAAGGTGAATGGCTCATAGCGCAGTGCGATCCTGTGTACCTGGAGGTGAAAGTTACATAGGCCATGGCAATCCTGTGAATTTTTAAGAGAAAGACATAGCACCGTGGGATTCTGCGTATTTTGTAGCAAAAAGGCATAGCGTAAAGAGAGTGCATCTTGAGGAAAAAGACATACCACAGTGCGATTCTGGGCCTCATTACAAGTTAGCCGGTCCCGAATCCGTTGTTTCTGTGAAGGCGGTGACACTGTTTCCGTGACCACAAGCATGCGGAAATAAGGTGCATTTACAGGTTGTTGATCGCGTACACCAGTCTATTGCGGAAACGGTGTCACTGCCGTTACACTAACACCCATGGAGGCGGATGCACCATGCAACATGGCACAGGTACATCCGTATTTGCCCTGTAAGTGACTCCAATCAAGCAATCCCACTAAGTCAGTGCCTTGTCTGGGATGCCCAAGGGAAGCCCTTATTTACATATTTGTATGGCAAGTTATAATCTGGATGATGAACCCTTGTATAACACCCCTCTCTTAGAATCCCCCTTGACCCCACTGAGCCAAGAAGTAGGCTTGCTTTGCAAATTTAAAAGGTTGATTTGAAAAATTAAACATATATATATATATATATATATATATATATATATATATATATATATATATATATATATATATATATATATCACACTTCTATAAATAAATTGATAATGGATAGCACACTAGTGAATATGAGCAGTAATCAGCAATAGGTAATCCTACAGTAGCACACTTCTTTACAATCAATGAGGAGTTGGTACAGGATGGATAAGACAGCGAAAATACTTTTATGGTTTCAAGGGAAAAGCAATGAGGAATAAAATGCAGTACGGAAATAACTTGATATGATTTTAGAAAAATATAGTATATAATCGGTGTGTCGAGCGTAATTACGCAGGCGCTATAAGGAGTAGCAAGTCGGTTCTAGGTTCCTTGGAAAGCCTAGAATCTTAGCTTTAAGATAAAAGTAAAATCTCGTTCCTAGCAAAACCGGTTCCGGAGATACGGACGATTTTGTGAAAGTAGTCTTTCGGATTTGAAATTTAAAAGCTCAGAATGACAGATGACAGTTTTCAGTTTTAAAGATGACAGAATGACACGATTCTAGGAGGCAGTTCTAATAGGCTAAAATAGTTTGGATTAGAATACTTTAAACTAAGAAATTGGTTTTGCACAGTGAGTACTCACACTATATTTTTGAAATAAGCCGTCAAGGTCTGGTCAGGTTGGACAGGACTTCCGGCGGGTGGTTCTGAAGTCCCGGCTAACTGGGTCAGCTCTGCTCTCTGGGTCTCTCTGGATCTCTGGTCTCTGGAGGTTGATGGATTTGAAGTCTGGAGTCTCCCGGCAAAGCGTCCCGCAAGAAAGTGGAAAGTGAATGTCCCTACCTGTCCTGCACTGTCTGCTGTTATGTGTTTAGAAAGTGGGTGTGTGCGTGGCATAACTGAGCCTGCCCCTCTCTACTTGTCATTGGCCCAATTCTCCCCTCTCCCATGATTGGGGGAAGGAAATGGATTGTCATCATGATGAGGTCTGTTTATGGTCAGAGGATCCTCCCCTGGTCCATTTGCCCACAAATCTATATTTGATTCAAATACATATTTCCCAGATTCACAAGTGGTTGACATTACATGTACATATTACAGATGAATTAAGACAGGTCTCTGTTCAAGCCCCATGTTCCTGCGAGCTTGGATTTAGAAATGACAACATTTTGTGCTTTTTGGTCGGTTTACCAATATCGAACATTTGCCAAAAATCACACAAAATGTGCGCAAGGAGTTTGGATATTAATTGATGAAGTGTCAGATTTTTAACATGCAGACATTTGGAGTAAGACCCTATTTTCCGCTAGCAACCCCCCAGAATACACCGCAGGGTCCTAACACCTCTTAAAATGTGCACCGAAAAATCACAAGAATAATGATATTACTTATATAATTCTGACAAGTCCGTACTATGAATTATCCAACTTTTTAAAATTATGCTCTGGCCCAGGAGGGTGTGGTTTAGGTTCCAAAGCATATGGGGAAACTTCTCTCTGTCCCCGCCTCCAGCTCAGGTGGCTCCCAGAGGCACTGTCCCTCCCAGTTTCTCCCAAGAGGAAGCCATTTTACGACCCCCCCAATATAACATTTGCCTGAGCCCAGGACAGGGCTTTGTTCAACCTCCTGCAGTCTGCAGGTACCCCTCCCTTAATTAAATCAGAGAGGTGTCATCTCCTTTTGGCAGGGGCAGCAGGATGCAGCTAGGCCTGGGAAGAGTTGTTGAGCCAGTTCAACTCCCGTCGGGGGTAGTTGTCAGGCAGAATTCAATTTCTTTAAGTCAAGCTTCAGCTAAATGTCCTGTTTGTTCCCAGTTTAAATAAAACTTAACATTTTTACACATGCAGCTAGAATGCTGATTCTAAGTTCAAAACCATGACATTTAACAGTTGCAAACTATGTGACACTCAAAAGTAGGTCACTCATTTAATTTAAACATTTCGATTTTAGTGGTTTTAAATCCAATTTCAATTAAGCTGCTGACATCTACAGCTCAGCAGTTTTGTTATAAACATTGTTTTGGGCTCTTCATCTTCCCAGATTTTGTATGCACACAACACTTCATTCTGCCAGATGTCTGCTGGTGTTCAGTAAGATTTTTGAATATCCTGCAATGTTCGAAATAGGCCCTTTGAGCTTGCATTCAGGAAAACAAAGGTGATTTTAAGGCGCTTTTGGTCTAACAACACTGTTATTTTTCCTTTGACAACACCTTTCACCGCTGGCGCTTCCGGTCCATCATGCTGGCACTGGTGGGTGGCAGGTCAGCCGATTATTTTGGTGTGCGCACAACTGCGCAGTTCTCCTGGACTCTGGGATGGAATGATGGGCGGCGACAGCTCATCCCCACATCTACCCAGTCTATTGGTTCAACATGGGTCAAAATCCTTGACAAACCCCCCACCCGACTGCGCTTTGATTGAGTCGAGGGATGTTTTGAACCCTGAGCTGGTATGTCCACATTATCTTCTTTCAATTCTGTAGATGGCACAGTTCAGCATCTTTTCCTCCACCCAGTTTGATCGATCGGTTCTCCTCGCCGCTCCTGATGGGAATATTGGGCGGTACCCTGGGCCCCTCGGATCTTTGATCCCGGTCCCTAGGTCGTTCTCCTTGGTCAGTCTCCATGGTTTCATCTCTCCTAGGATGATAAATCAAAGCGGGAATACACATTCCTAGACATTTTTCCACCACTATTGATCTAGTGGGGCGGCATGTACATTTTATAACTCAAGAGACATAGCATTCTTATTTTGGAAAACAAGATATAATATGAAACATTTTTTTTTAATTAGGAGACAAGAACATATCTTCAAGGATCACAGAATTTTATAGACTATATGTGGAATATTTTAGGATTGGAACTGAATTACTCTGGAGCGGCCCCCTCTGGGATTCCAGTTGATTCCTCCAGTTGTTGCAGAGTGTGCCTGGGATGGCAACACTTCAGCTAATTAATATGGACCCACTTATCTTCCCCTTCCGCCAAATTACCTTTGGGGATGCGGATTTTGTAGGCAACAGGGGAGATCTTGTCTATAATTTCATTCCATGTAGGCAAAAAGTTTCGCTGTTTGGCCTGGTTCCTTGGAAATTTTATAGATAGAGCCGGTCTCCCACATCATATTCCTTCATGGTGGTTTTCAAACCATAGTGCGTTTTCATACTCTCAGCTGATCTTTCTAGATTCCCCAGAGCATAGGCAAAAGCATGTTGGAGGTGTTTCCTTAAATTCTCCACATACTCATGAGTTGTGGAGGCATTTATCAGTGTCTGCTCTTGGGTCCTGTAGAGCAAATGCTGAGGAAGCACAATCTTGCGTCCGGTCATCAGCTCAAATGGTAACATTTTAGTTGCAGATGAAGGGGTAGATCTGATGGCCATTAGAACCAGAGGTAGTCGGCTATCCCAACTTGGCCCAGAATCTGCCACAAACTTTTTTTAATATGCTCACAATGGTTCGGTTGTAGTGTTCTACTGCCCCAGAGGAAGCTGGCTGGTAAGCAATATGTAACTTCCTTTTGACCCCCAATATCTCCCACATCCTTGTCATTACCTCGCTGGTGAAATGGCTACTTCTGTCTGACTCAATCCTTTGAGGTAAACCAAAATGGGAAAATATGTGGTTAATCATCAGGGCAGTTGCTGTTTCTGCCTTGCAGTTTGGGGCCGGGAGACATTCCACCCACTTGGTAAACAAGCATGTAAGGGTCAACATGTACTTGCTTCCTCTAGACGAGCGAATTACAGGGGATACGAAGTCGATTTGCAAATCTGACCATGGCAGTGTCATCCCCCTCTTTTGGAGAGGCGCACGGTGTGTGAGGGATGATGGCTGAAACTGTGCACACACAAGACACCCCTTCAAGTATTGGTCGAGGTCCTGCCCCATGTGTGGCCAGTATGCAATCTCTCTTAAGATTTCAAGTGTTGTATGAAACCCCCTATGACCGGCGGTGGCCGCATCATGGGCGTGACTTAATATCAGGCTTCGGAATGAGGTAGGAACCACCCACTGATCATGGCCAGCTTGGGATTTCCTTACCAACAAACCGTCTTGGATTCGGAACATTTTTGGACATTTCATCAACACTCTTAGGTCCTCTTTCCCAATGTAATCGGTATCCGTCAGGGTAAAGTTCTCAGGGTCCTTAAGGTGTTGGTAAAACTTACCAATGTTTGGATCCCCCTTCTGAGCTGTAATTAAATCAGCATCAGGGGTCTCCTTACTCCATTGAGCAGTTGAAAGATCATTGTGAGCATTTGTCTGGGACCTAGTGATAGCAGTTACCTGGATTTCCCCCAACAGGGACTCTATTTCTATTAGCTCCCCTTGGATGGCCCCGGTTTTGGCCAGCTGATCAGCTAAGTCATTTCCAGTTTTGTCTGGTCCCTCTACTTTGGAATGATCCTTGATCTTCCTCCAGTAGATGGTCATCCCATTCGAGGTGACAAGATCATCAATGTTTTGGATTAACTTCCCATGTTTCAGGGGTTTGTTATTAGCACATAACGTGCCTCTGGTTTTCCAATTAACCAGGTGCTCCACTAACCCGTTCCATACATAATCCGAATCTGTGATTATGACCAGTTCCTGGAGTTGATGTTGGACAGCAGTGAGGATGTCCTGATGCACAGGCATCAACTCTGCCACCTGACTACTTCGGGGACCAATTTTGTATCCAGCGGAGGGTTCTGCAGACTCATTCATCCATGCATTCCCTACGCCGGCCACGAGATCTTTTTCCCCATTTTTGTCAACATGGTAAGAGCATCCATCCACATAGACATTGGGCATTCCCTCACACTTGTCTTCTTCAAAGACTTTGTGTGGGGAATTAAGGTATGCCTCCATGTTGTCCTTGATTTTTAGACTTTCGTCCTCGAGACAGTTTTCTCTGGCACAATCATGCAAGTCAGCCAGACCTTGCGCGAGGGGACTCTTCTTGTTTTGGCCATATCTGACCTCCGCAGGAAAGCCTTGCATTGACAGAATCCAGGAAGTAATTTGGGAATTACTCACATTTCCGGCCCGGATTCTGTCACTTGGGAGGTATTGCAGGGGCTGGTGTGGAGTCTCCACTATGATGTGTACCCCCTGGATGAACGGGCGGTAATTCTTTAATGACCACACCGTTGCCAGGAGTGCCTTCTCACAATCGTTGAATTTTTCCTCCACAGAGGATAAAGTTTTGCTCGCATAGGAGATTACTTTATTGACCTTGTCATGCTTTTGGTATAATACTGCCGTCAAGCACGTATTAGAGAACCCTGTCTCCAGGAAGAACTCCTTGTTTCTGACAGGGTAAGCTAGGCAAGGCGCTTGTGAGAGGCTTATTTTGAGTTGTCTTACTGCCTCGGATTGTTCTGGACCCCATTCCCACTTGACCCCCCCTCTTCAAGAGATGAATCAGGGATCTGGTGATCTCTGCGTAGCCCTCAATGAACATTCTGCTGTAATTAGTCAGTCCAAAGAGGCTCCTTAGTTCTCGCAGAGTTGTGGGATCCTTCAGTTTCTGAAGTGCTTCCACTTTCTTTTCTTGGGGACAGAGACCCTGAGGAGTAATCTCATGCCCCAAGAAATTAACACGGGTTCTACACCACTGTGCTTTGTGAAAGGAAGGTTTTGCTCCTTACGGCCCTCAACTGTGTCAGAGCATAACGGATCTCCGCTATGTGTTCTTCCACAGATGAACTTTTGATGAGGACATCATCTACATAAGCCAGGTTACCCCTCGCACCCAGGTCGGGCATGGCCTTATGTAGGAAAATGTTGAATTCATTGCCGGAGTTGAGATATCCGAAGGGAGTCCGGGTCCATGTGTAATGCTGGCCCCCAAAGGTAAAAGCCAGTTTGTATTGGTCCTCCCTACTGACAGGCACGGTCCAGTATCCATTGGTCAGGTCTATTGCTGTGAATACCTGTGACCCCTGCATCTGGGCCAGCCCTTTGTCAATGTAGGGCAGAGGACATCAGGAATTATGGACCCGTTTGTTGAGCTCCCTAAGGTTGGCGCAGAGTCTCCACTGGCCGTTTGGCTTCAATATTCCCAGCACCGGATTATTGAAAGTGCTGTGGACTGGACGGATTATTCACCGGGACTCAAGGTTCTTAATTATTTCAGTAAGGGACTCCATGGATGCGAGAGGCAAGCGATACTGCTTCACAAACACTGGAGTCATGCCAGGGTCCATGGGAATTGTTGTTGTGTGGATGTCAGTGCGACCACAGTCATATGAGTCTACCGCAAAGAGATCTTGGAAATCCAAGAAAACTTGTTTCAACTTTTGCTTCTGTTCCAGAGTCACGCAGGCATCAGCCAGGTTGACTCTCTCTTCCACCATCTGCCTGAAGTCTGGAAAGACTTCTGGTTTTGCTATCTCACCGGCCTCCTCCAGCTGGGTGGAGAAGTCCCTGGTCAGAGTGCTGATTTGGACTGGAGGCTTCAGGTGGGAAAGGCAGCCCTCAATGACCTGGAAAATCACCTCATCCCTCCTGAAGTCACAAGTCACATCTTCCTTACCATAAGGGCAAGAAGTGTACACCAGGAAGTTCCCCCCAATGCCGGGTAAAGATCCTGTATGGTGTTGTATTGTCATCACTGTCACTGTCAAAACAGTTCTTGGGGATTGGTTCTAACAGTTAATTTCCTAAATCAATGGAGAAGTGTCGGTCATCAACCGCCATTCCAATAATGGTGCCTGCGGCTAGAGTAATACTCTGTAAATCGCTGTTATCCACCTCTATTGGAAGGGTGTCATGTTCTATGTTGACTAATGGTGTTGGGTTTACCCCTAACCCTTGCTGTTGCAGAGAAGCATTTAGATGAATATAAGCATCAGGTTTTTTCAATTTTTGTCCTCTTTTAACTTTCACTTCCAGGGAGAATTGTCGGGTCCTTTCTGGGATGGTGACTTCCTCTTTAATCTGAATTTCAACTGCATAAGGTAGCAATTGAGCTGACCAATGGGATTATCCGCTAATCGGGACCAAGCTTTGAAGTTTATTAGGTCCAAACTAATGGCAAAGCGATTGAGAATGTCACTGCCTAAGTAAAAGGCGGCAGTGACGTCTCGCACGACCCAACAATTATGGACTATGCTCTTGTTGCCAATGGAGATTTTGAGCATACACCTGCTTGGCAGGAGATGTTTGGAGTTGGGTGCTTCGAGGTCCATTTCCCATTTATCTATCAGTTTGAATGTGGGAATGGCTGGATCTTTTGGGAGTTGGCGGAACATGGCTTCGCTGATAAAGCTCTTACCGTTGTTCACACACACTTGAGCGAGAACAGAGTCCTTCCCATCATTTAACTGAACAGGGATGAACAACTGCTCTCCAATTTGCTGAATATCAGCCAGCTCTGAGCTGATTTCACATCTTTCAGGACTATAGGAGTGGGAGTGTCTGATTGTGGATTGGTAAAGAATTTCAGAGTGTTTCCTTCCAGTGTGGAATACCACCTTAAACTGGAAGGAAGGTTGATTTTCAGAAATAGAGAGGGCCCCCCTCCACCAGTCTGTTGTCCTACTGTTATTACTGTCACGTCTGGAATTTGGTTGTTCTGGAAGTGAAATTCTACTTGGTCAGATTTTTGTTCAACCATGTGGCAGGTGCCGTTTAAACTAACATGGTTGACACTCTGTTTTAATTTTATTGGTCGGCTAGTCTGGGTCCAGAGGACCTTGTTTACACAATCTATTAGGGGTGACAACCTTCTCAGGAGGTCATTCCCTAGTAAATAAGGGGTACCCTCTGGAGTCACTACTATGACTGGGTGTTGCACCTTGTGTCGCCCAATTTTGATGACCAAATCTGCAGTCCCCTCGACAGGAATTTCCTTCCCATCAAAGTTCTGCAGTTGTCCAGGAAGAGAGGTGAGAGGAATACGGTAATTCTCCCCCCTTCCTCCATTTAGTTCATCACAGGCCCTTTTGGACAGAAGGGTAGCTTGGGATCCAGTGTCCACCAGTGCAAAAATTGTACCCTGCCCCTGTACTTGTACCAGGGCATAGTATCTTCCCTCCTTCTCCTCAAGGGGGCACAGATAATGCACATTTTTGGACAACTGGTGGGCTAATTTTCTGGTTTTGGGATGGCGAGAGAAGAGATTTGGGCAGAATTCTGTGGAGAGCCTGGGGAATATGAAAGAATATGTTGGCAACTGGAAATGGTTTCGGGTTCTGGGCCGCCCCCCCACTTTTTGGAGGCAGTCATCAGGATGGGTTTGACCGATGGGATTTTGGTATTGTTGGTTCTGGGATGAGATGATGGGCGGCAGTAGCTCAGTCTCCACATCTCCCCAGTCTGAATTGGCATCCCTTGGGGCCCATTTTTCCTTGGGACGAGTTCCCCTATCATTGAAGGAGAAGATCCTTTCCCTAGGATCCTCTTGGGATCCCTCTCCCTCAAATTGGAAGACCTGTACCTCCTCCACAAAGTGGGTCTGTTTAGGTCCTTTGTTTCTCCTACCCGCCCTCTGCTCCTTGGGTGGCAGACTTTCAGGGGCAGGAGATTTTGTTTCTGGTTCCTGGTTTGCCAGGGGCTGTTTACAAGTTAGGAAGGAAGCTTGCTCCAATGCTTTACACCCCCCTTGCCCTTGTGCCTCCTCCCTGGGAAACGGTGGGTTATCAGGGTGCTGCTCCCGTCATTGTTCTGGAGCACCAGGTCCAGAGTTTGGGGCATTCTGCGGTGGCATGCTCATCTGAGGGTTCTGTTGAGCCCTCAGTATGTGACCCAGATCCCGTGCCATATTTTGGACCTAGCGCCCAAGTTGTGAAACCCGCTCAGGCTGATACGGGGCTCTATTTTCTCCCCTGGGCTGATCCCGGGAAGGGTAGCTATCCCTTCTCTGGTAATACCCCGGATTGGGAAGATTGGGTACCCCTCCACCCTTGGCCTCCCCTCTCCCGGATTAGGTTGTCTGGGCTCAGGGAATTGGGGAAAGAAGGATGGATGGTTTTGCGGTTGGAAATTGGGTGGATATCTGGGAAAAAAGTTCTGCCCAGTGTTTGGGTAATTTCTGCCCTCCTGTGGGAAGTTGGGAGGGAAGTTCCCTGGGTCAGATGGTTGGCTGGATCCCCCCCTTGGGCTGCAGGAGTCCACACATAACCCAGGATTGGTCGGTTTCCCTTGTAGCGGGGACTTACATAGTCAGGGGAGCGGGGGACCCCATTTGTGGGACTACCTCCTCGACTCCCTGTCTGTGACTGGCCCGAGGGCCTTCTGGGCTGTGAATTATTTGGTGCAGGCAGGTTTTTAGGCCCCCCCATCTCCAAATCTAAAATGGGGGCAACCTTGACCTCCGCCACGTTGGCAGCAGCAGGGGTGCTGTTGGTTTTGGGGTTTTTCTGCGCATTACTTTTATTTTCTATGGGCTTCCGCACCTCATAGATCCGGGTAGCCTGTTCAATGACCCAGTCTAGTGACCTCTTCTCGTGAAAATCTCTCACTAGCTGGGTCATGATGTATTTGGGCAAAGCATGGAAAAAAATATTGACAAATTCTCTGCTGTCCGTGCGCACCCTTCTGGTGGTCTGCCCAAAGGCATGCTTCAATTCTTGCGCAAATTCTTGTAGGGCCTGATCCTCCCCACATTGCAAATTGTAGGCTGTCTTGCGAGCCTCTTGAGGATTTCTATGAACAGAAAAATGTTTCAAGATGGCCGCCCTGTATGCGGACCATCTTGAATGGTTTTGGTCCTCCAGCCCTGCAAAGAAACTGGAGTATTCCAGGGAGAATGTCCATTTGACGTACTGGATGCAGCTACTGCTGTCCTTCAAATGGAAAGTCTCCATCATTTGCTCATAGAGCTCCAAGTGTTCCCAAACAGAATACTTGGCGTTCTTATGATAAGGCGTGATGACACTCCTTATTGCCTTTATTTGTTTCAATGGGTCCTTAAGCAATTCCCTTTTTGCCTTATTGGCCTTTTTGGTTTGGGTAACCCTGGTCCATTCATCCTCTGACTCCGAAGCACTGCTCCCAGAGGTGCCCGTCTGATCTTCCAGGTTTTCCCGGATTCTGCGAGCCTGGGAATGGCTGGCAGAATGTGGAGACCTGGTCTCCTAAGTCCTGTAATGCTCAGAGGAGTCTTCAGATCTCTCCTTGCTGCCAGGATTTGATGGGTACCCCCCCCCCAATAGCCTAACTGGGCAGAAGTTTTCAGGATGCCCTTAATGGGCCTACTCTCCTGGGGTTCCCCACTAAATTGCACTGTGCTTGGGTGCCCATACCCGGATGCCCGCCCCTCCATTCCTGGGTGGTACTGGCCTATGAGCCCCATACATTTGGCTGGATAGTAATCTGCCATCCCTGTGGCCCTGTGCTCATGTGCGCCAGGGGACATGGGGGTGGCAGAATCCAGGGACTGAGAGAGATGACGGCCTCCGGTACTAGGGCTCCTGAGGTTATGCTCAAGCGTTTCCCTTTCCCAGCGAACTTAATCTCTGTCAGCCCCTGCTCCCTGTTGCAATGCAAGAGCCTGCGCCTTCAGTTCCTCAGTTAAGGCCTTACTAGACTCTATCAGTCTCTCCTGCATCGCTACCTGTTGCTGGAGCCTATCATTGTGCTGGCAGAGACCCTCATTCTCTCTCTGTGCCTCCTAATTGGTCCTGGAGTACTGGGCCAGTCTTTGCTGCAGGAGGGTTACCTCCTGAGTCCCATCCCTACTGGCCTGCTCCTTTCTTGCCAGAGCATCTTCCACCCTCCTGGTGTGCTCTAGCAAGTCGTAATGCTCTTTTTGGAGGTCACCCAGCCCCTGGAGGGCCAGGTGATTTTCTTCATTTTTATCTTTTAATTGGCAGACTTCCTGGCCTAAGGTCTCCCTTTCCTGACTAAGAGCCTGCATCTGTGCCGCCAGGTCGTCCCTCTGCCTTTGAAAGGCACCCGCTTTCTGGCGCTCTTCCTGAAATTCTGTCTGGGTGTCCAGGTCTTTCAGAATCAGTTTATTGCTCTCCTCTTTTTCTCTATCCAATTGGCTTTGCAGGGTGGCTACCTGCTTTGTGCATGCCCTATTGAAATCTATCTGTTGCTCCAGCTTTTTCTGGCTCTGCAGTAAGGAGTCCAAACTGTCTTGGTGCTCCTTCTGCAAAGCCAGAATTCTGGTATCCTGGTCAGCCTTTTCCTGTTGCAGGATATCCATATCCTCCTTTATTTTAATGATGTACTGTCTACTATCATTTTCCGACTCCTGGCTCCTGTGCAGCTTCTGCACAGAAGAGTCCAGGTCAGATTGGGTCTTTAATAACGCCATCTGTTGCCTATTTGCCAGATCTTGGCCTTCAGCACATTTGTCCTGCATGGCTCCCATATATAGATACAAATATGCCGCTATCCTGGCAATCTTGTGTTCATCTTTGGCCTTAGGAGTCATATATAGTTCACTCAGGGCAACATGTAAGGGACCCTGATCTCTCCACATCTCTCACCCAGTTGTAGTGACCTGTTGTGTGATCGCCTGCAACCATACATTTTGGTCCTGTTCAGACCATTCACCTCTCACAAACAGTTTATGTAAGAGGTGCTCCCTAGCTATCTTCATATCTACCAAGGTCGTCATTCTGGAATTTGAGTTCCTTCCTGACTTACAGAAGTTTGTATTTTATTTTGCAAAACAGACCGTTTCCTTAGAGCGTTCCTTTGAGGAGTGCTTTCACAGTGTAAAACAGCGTGGTGATCTAACCGGATATGTATATCCGGTCAGTTGACGCACTGTATTAAGCTGCACAAGTGGGAAACCTAATGCAGAATTCCCCGCTACGAGCCCCCACTTTGTAAGTGACTCCAATCAAGCAATCCCACTAAGTCAGTGCCTTGTCTGGGATGCCCAAGGGAAGCCTTTATTTATATATTTTTATGGCAAGTTATAATCTGGATGATGAACCCTTGTATAACACCCCTCTCTTAGAATCCCCCTTGACCCCACTGAGCCAAGAAGTAGGCTTGTTTTGCAAATTTAAAAGGTTTATTTGAAAAATTAAACAATATATATATATATATCACACTTCTATAAATAAATTGATAATGGATAGCACACTTGTGAATATGAGCAGTAATCAGCAATAGGTAATCCTACAGTAGCACCCTTCTTTACAATCAATGAGGAGTTGGTATAGGATGGATAAGGCAGCGAAAATACTTTTATGGTTTCAAGGGAAAAGCAATGAGGAATAAAATGCAGTGCGGAAATAACTTGATATGATTTTAGCAAAAGATAGTATGATCACTTTTTCTCTGGCAATTCACCCCCCTCCTATGCAATGTAGGAAATGGAAGAAGAGCACACAGTCTTCAACAATCCCAACAAAATGCAATACGAAACGCAGTTCCCCCCCAGCAAGCTTAGAGGAAAACAGGTAGAAGTTTGAAACACAGGCCCAAAATGCTTTGAATGTCGTGGCAATGAAGTGAAATGATGCTAAAATTGATTTTAATTCCCTGTAGGAGGTTCAGGGTGAGTGATATCTAGTTTATATTAGTTCAGGCTCACTTTAGCAACTAGCAGGTTAAATCGAATTTTAGCAAAGGAAAGCAAGGAGCTGCTGATTTTTACACGTGGCTGAAATTGTGCAAAATGTCAAATCGGGCAAATTTAATTGCGTGCGTCGAGCGTAATTACGGAGGCCCTATAAGGAGTAGCAAGTCGGTTCTAGGTTCGTCGGAAAGCCTAGAAACTTAGCTTTAAGATTAAGATAATCTTGTTCCTAGCACAACCGGTTCTAGAGATACGGACGATTTTGTGAAAGTAGTTTTTTGGATTTGAAATTTAAAAGCTCAGAACGACAGATGACAGTTTGCAGTTTTAAAGATGACAGAATGACATGATTCTAGGAGGCAGTTCTAATAGGCTAAAATAGTTTGGATTAGATTACTTTAAACTAAGAAATTGGTTTTGCACAGTTAGTACTCACACTATATTTTTGAAATAAGCCATCAAGGTCTGGTCAGGTTGGAAGGGACTTCCGGCGGGTGGTTCTGAAGTCCTGGCTACCTGGGTCAGCTCTGCTCTCTGGGTCTCTCTGGATCTCTGGTCTCTGGAGGTTGATGGATTTGAAGTCTGGAGTCTCCCGGCAAAGCGTCCCGCAAGAAAGTGGAAAGTGAATGTCCCTACCTGTCCTGCACTGTCTGCTTTTATGTGTTTAGAAAGTGGGTGTGTGCGTGGCATAACTGAGCCTGCCCCTCTCTACTTGTCATTGGCCCAATTCTCCCCTCTCCCATGATTGGGGGAAGGAAATGGTTTGTCATCATGATGAGGTCTGTTTATGGGTCAGAGGATCCTCCCCTGGTCCATTTGCCTACAAATCTATATTTGATTCAAATACATATTTCCCAGATACACAAGTGGTTGACATTATATGTTTATATTACAGATGAATTAAGACAGGTCTCTGTTCAAGCCCCATGTTCCTGCGAGCTGGGATTCAGAAATGACAACATTTTGCGCTTTTTGGTCGGTTTACCAATATCGGACATTTGCCAAAAATTACACAAATGTGCGCAAGGAGTATGGACATTAATTGATGAAGTGTCAGATTTTTAACATGCAGACACTGCAGACACTTGGAGTAAGACCCTATTTTCTGCTAGCAACCCCCCAGAATACACCACAGGGTTCTAACACCTCTTAAAATGTGCACCGAAAAATCACAAGAATAATGGTATTACTTATATAATTCTGACAAGTCCGTACTATGAATTATCCAACTTTTTAAAATTATGCTCTGGCCCAGATGGGTGTGGTTTAGGTTCCAAAGCACATGAGGGAAGCTTCTGTCTATCCCCGCCTCCAGCTCAGGTGGCTCCCAGAGGCACTGCCCCTCCCAGTTTTTTCAAAGAGGAAGCCATTTTACGACCCCCCAATATAACATTTGCCTGATCCCAGGACAGGGCTTTGTTCAACCTCCTGCAGTCTGCAGGTACCCCTCCCTTAATTCAATCAGAGAGGTGCCATCTCCTTTTGGCAGGGGCAGCAGGATGCAGCTAGGCCTGGGAAGAGTTGTTGAGCCAGTTCAACTCCCGTCGGGGGTAGTTGTCAGGCAGAATTCAATTTCTTTAAGTCAAGCTTCAACTAAATGTCCTGTTTGTTCCCAGTTTAAATCAAACTAAAAATGTTTACACATGCAGCTAGAATGCTGATTCAAAGTTCAAAACCATGACATTTAACAGTTGCAAACTATGTAACGCTCAAAAGTAGGTCACTCATTTAATTTAAACATTTCGATTTTAGTGGTTTTAAATCCAATTTCAATTAAGCTGCTGACATCCAAAGCTCAGCCAGTTTTGTTATAAACATTGTTTTGGGCTCTTCATCTTCCCAGATTTTGTATGCACACAACACTTCATTCTGCCAGATGTCTGCTGGTGTTCAGTAAGATTTTTGAATATCCTGCAATGTTCGAAATAGGCACTTTGAGCTTGCATTCAGGAAAACAAAGGTGATTTTAAGGTGCTTTTGGTCTAACACCACTGTTATTTTTCCTTTGACACCACCTTTCACCCCTGGCGCTTCTGGTCCATCATGCTGGCACTGGTGGGTGGCAGGTCAGCCGATTATTTTGGTGTGCGCACAACTGCGCAGTTCTCCTGGACTCTGGGATGGAATGATGGGCGGCGACAGCTCATCCCCACATCTACCCAGTCTATTGGTTCAACATGGGTCAAAACCCTTGACAGCCCCCGCAGTCCCGGATATGGAAATACCAGTCCGGGAAACACTGTGATCACGAAAACCGGAAAGAGAGCGTCAGCCATCACTTAAACCAAAATCCACTACCACCCTCAGCAACTACTGGGCTTACACATACTGTCACTTGATCCAGAGAAACAAGAAGATGACATCCCGCATACCAGCCACATGGCAGTGCAAACCCTGCTTCAGCGAGGCCGAACTAATAGTGCTGGTTGACCTCATTGTTGACAATGCACCACTGCTCTTCAGCGCCGATCAAAGGCTCAGCACCCAGCAGCGGCAAAAGCAAATTTTGGCATCCGCTGCAAAGAAGTGCACAGCAGTCGGTGTGACAGTGCGCATTGTGAAAGACTGCCACAAACACTGGGACAATCTGCGGCTACGTGTACACAACCTCATAGCAGCACAGCGCAAGCACAGGAGCAGGACCTGCTTCACCGCTGAAGTTGCAGACTTGGGAGGAGAGGTGCGGCCGTGTCATGCACTTCGAGGGGATGTAGGGAGTTGGCGGAGCAGAGGTCGGAGCCGGCACACCTGTCAAGGCTGGTAAGTACACAGAGTGCAAATCCATGAGTTTGAATGGTGGAATCCCCCTGCCAGGGCCTAGAAGCACACCACATCCATCAATGACCCACAACCCCCCACAGCCAGGGCCTAGAGGCACAGAACACATCCACCAATGACCCACAACACCCCCGCTCAACCAACAAGGGCCTAGAGGCACACAACACATCCACGAATGACCCACAACCACCCCCCCAGCCAGGGCCCAGAGGCACAAAACACATCCACCAATGACTACACCACACGCAACACGGCCATGTGACAACACCGCCAAGATAGGCAGACGACGTGCAACTGTGTGCAAGCCGTGATCCACACACCTAAGTGCATCACCCATCAAATGTGTGTACATACATGTAAGTGGACCGAGTATGAGGAGTGTGTTGCACGTGATAGCCCCATTCACATCCTGCCACACAACTAACAGCATGCTCTACATTCCCCCTTAGGCACATCATCCGACAGTGACTCGGCACAACAGCCAACAACAAGGGTGACTGCATGTGGCCATCATACCCAGAAATCCCGGGATGCCTCTGCCTCCATCTCTGGCACACAACCATATGCAACGCCAATGACGGCTACGGACACCTCCAACCCCGCTGCACCCGAAGTGCAGCACATGGCAACCGAGGACACAACTGCTGCCACTTCCGTCGCACCAATCAGTGGACGACCCACTCAAAGCGACGACTCAGCCAGCATCGACAGTGCGCCGGGGGAACAAGTCGCGGATGCACCCAACAAAATGGATGACGGGGGCAACCTCACTCCCAAACAGGTGCCCATATTCAGCCCCATGGGACCACACAGTCCATTCCGATCCCCCACACCTTCACTCATGGAACTCAGCGCCAGCCTCCTGCACATTGAGGAGCATCAAGCAAGCCTAACGCAGCCTGTGGAACAACTCCATGAGGCGAGGCTGCAACGAGAGGAGGCCAGACTACAACGTGAGGAGGCTAGACTCCAACGGGAGAGCAGTGCCACTTCAGTGCACAGGCTATCACATGCAATCGGGTGATTTGCAACAACCAATATGGCTCTTTCATGGCGTGTCAGGGAGGGCAATAATATTATGTCAAATATCGCCAAGACAATGCTTGCTGCCCAACAGGCATTCCTGGGAAATGTGCCACCTGCGAACTCGGCAGTGTCATCTGTCAGCAGCACATCCTCCAGTTCGGTGGCCAGTAGTCCCTGGAGGAGGTCTTCACACCTGTCTGGACCATCTGGAAAGGACATGTATGGGCATAAGCATGGACGGAAATAGAAAGTTGTGACAGGGTCGTGGTTGGTGGGTGGGTATGTTGGGGAGGTGTGGGTGGTCCTTAGTGGGGTAAGTCAGTTAGGGCCTGGTTGGTGGGTGGGTACGTTGGGGTGGTGTGGGTGGTCCTTAGTGGGGTAAGTCAGTTGGGGGCTGGTTGGTGGGTAGGTATGTTGGGGAAGTGGGGGGGCACATGTGTATCTGATTCCTATCCAATTCCCATCACCCCTGTTTACTTGTGAATACACTGTTGTGAAGAAGTAAATGACAAGTGGACATTCTTGATTTCTTGTGTCTACAAACCAATTAATGTAGTGCCACCACATGAAGTGCAGAAGGTGCAGGAGAAGTGTATCAAAATAAATTGTGGATGAGTGTTGCACGTGCATGTTGTCCATCAAGGGCACCCCTTGCTGGCAGTGTACCCAACCCATTATCATCTTCATCATCATCATCATCATCATCATCATCTTCAGCCTCGATGTGTGGGGGCAGTGGAATGTTCCTGCGTATGCACAGATTGTGCAGCATCGCACATGCTATTACTATTTTGCATGTCTTCACCGGGCTGTACAGCACTGAGCCACAAGATTGGCTCAGGCAGCGGAACCTGGCCTTCAGTAGTCCAAAGACACATTCTATCATGCCACATGTGCGTATGTGTGCCCTGTTGTAGGCCTCCTCATGCCTGTTCCTTGGCCTTCGTATTGCGTCATCATCCATGGTGTGACTGCATATCCAGCATCATCTGCATGGGAGTAAGCAAGGGCACACGTTAATGTTTGTGGTATCACTGTCTGATTCAGATGCAGTACAATGATGCCCCATTTGGTAATCCGTTGTGTGATTCATCTGCACAGCACACTTGGATCACATTACCATGCAGGGGTCAGTGACGGTTACATTTGTGGATTGATATTGGGCAATGACAATTTGTGCACATGTCAAAGCCCATGGGTGCAGATGTGGTGGGTGACTATGGCAAGGTGATGTGATGGGCAGACCTGCATCAGGCTGACACAGGTCACTGTACAGATGTGAGCAATGCACACTGCATGTGGAGCGCACATTGTGTGTATTCAGGAGGTACAGGTACACTGGGTGGGAGAGGGACTCACCTCCTCATGTTGATATTGCATGTAGGGCCACCACATGGCTAGGGTCTGCATGGAGGTAGGCAGGGCATGTACTTACGCGCAGTGGCAATTTAATATTCTGTGCGTTGAACTGTGTGGAATCTGGTGCTTGTCCATTACATTGAGCAGGGGCCATGCATTGGCAGTTGTACTCACCCCAATGACTGAGACACTGTGGCCCTTCACCACCCCCCCAATACACAGGAGTCATGCATTGGCAGTTGTACTCACCCAATAGCCATGGGTTTGTCCCACATAGCGTGCCATGTAGCGTGGCAATGTAGCATTCCGCAAGACCATGGAGTCGTGTGTAGACCCTGGGAATTGCGGTACACCACCTCGATTGCATGTCCAACTGTCAACTCCACATGCGTGCGATCTATTGCACCTATGCAATTGGGAATGCCTGCAATGGCATGGAAGGCTAACTTGGTGGCAATGACCTAGGCAGGGGTACGGATAGGGAAATGTACTCTGACGCATGGCTCAGCAGCGCATCCAGTACCTGGACCAGTCGTCTGGAAAAACAGGGTTGTGACAGCCCATGCAGCTCCCCAACAGTGTGATGATATGTCCCGGTTCTGAGGAAATGCAGTACCGGAACGACCTTCAGCAGGGGGAGGGGATTGCAGTCCAGATGCAAATGTGGCTACTGATATCCTCTTCAATCAGGGTGACGATGGGTATGATTGAGGCCCGGTCAAGCCTGTATAGTGTGTGGATTTGAGCTGGGGTCAGGTTCCAGGGTGAGGCTATGTTGCAGGGTATTGCTGGCTGCCTGTGGGGTGGTGCCTGCTGCATGTTTATGTTTGGATGGGCACAGGGTTCAAGTTTTGCCTCCTGCGCCTGCTCCTCCTCCTCTGCCCCACTGGTGCCACGATGTGCACTCCTGCTTGTGGGTTCCCTAGCCCAAATGCAGCTACAGCAGCTGACATGGTTGTCCTGGAAGGTGTCCTGGGTGTGGTTATGGCCCTTTTGTAGGCTCCCAGTGGCCTATGAGGTGCAGCTGGCCTCATTTTGCACACCTAGGGCCTGATTTAGCTCACCTGCCACTGTTTAACGCCATGTCCTCGGTGGCGGCGATACCGCTGCGATGTTCACAGTGTTTCCGCCACTTTTGTAGCAGTGTTTCCATGTCTGTGCCACTCGTAATGAAAGTGGTGTTGCGCATTGCCGGTGACTGGGGGTGCCCCAGTGAGTCGACACGCTGTTTCAGCACACAGAGCTACTGGGTGCATTAACAACACAGGGGTAACTTTGCAATGATGGTGTTTCTGGGATCCCGGATCGGAATGAGCCAGTCCGGTAAATGGAAATCGGGGCATAACAAACTGATAGAATGTGCTCCTCCGAGTGAAAGTCACATGGCACAGTGAGGACATGTGTACCTTGGCGAAAGGCCCCTAGTCATTTTTAAAATTGCTCCTCAAACGCCAAAGGTTTACAGACTCTGGAGGTCATTACGACCTTGGAGGTAGCCATGTCGGTATTTGCGGCATGGCTACCCCCATTCCGGGGACCGGGTATGGGTTCCTGGAATGGGGAAATACCGGGCCATTCCGACCTTGAAGGGTCCGGTATTTCCCCATTCCAGGAACCTATCCCCATTCCCATTCAAGCCCCCATAGGGCTCAATGGGAATGGGGAGCATGCTAACAACGGGCCCATTGTTAGCATGCTGGACCGCTCGCGGGACCTTCTAAATACGCCTGGTAAAACCAGGCATCCTTAGCGGGTCCTGTGAGCGGAACTCGTAATGAGGTGGTAGGGGGTTAATGGGGCCGGCATCTCTACCGGCCCCATTAACCCCCTACCGCCAGGGTCGGAATGACCCCCTCTGAAATGATTAACTGACAATAGTATTACAACGCTGGGTGGCCTATTAAACTTCAAATGCATTCAGAGTTCTTCATCAATGAATTTATAGAACCCATGGAGCTCCAGGCAAAGGGCCATTTGATTGACGTATTTGATATTTATCAATATTTTGTAGTTTCACATTTTATAGTGTGAAACGTTTGCTTTTTAAATGTACCACACGTTTCTAATAAAATAAATCCATAATTCTAGTTTTCTTAAAACATTTTATGTGATTATAGAAAAACACCACCATCCTATTGTGCCCGGATTTAGAAATGTAGGTATAATTGAAGTACACACCAATGCTATTTGTATATAGCTGCACAGCATAACGAAACTGCTTCTAGGCCCTTGTAGTTTCCTGGCCTTCAGACCAACTTAAAAAACTACAAATCCATTTGTTTTTATTGTGCGTGTGTACAAGGCCACTTTTTTGAGCAGGGAGGATGGCGACCTTTTCTTTAACAGAGGAGTCGCGGACATCAGTGGGCTTGTTGCGTCGGGGACAGCGCATCAGCTATCCAGGCTCGCCTCTGCAGACAGGATCAACGGTAACAGCAGGGACGAGGCTGGACAGATGCCTCCAGTCGCCAGTGCTGAAGGCGACTGCTTGGGCACTCAGACAGAAATCAGAAAGTGACATGGGAAAGAGTGCATTGCTTTTCAGCACACATCTGTCACTGGTAAAGAGCCTGTATGTGTGCTGAAATTTGCAAAACAAAAGTGCTGAAAAGCCCGACATCATGTCCCCTCGATCCCAGTTCATCGAAAGACAAAAAGAGAGAAATCTAAAACATATGCAGAAATTAGGTAACAAAGAAAATTCAATTTTATAATGCTGCTATATACACTTTACAAGCAGTGAGCGGATAGCGGATCTTCAAATGCGTATTATGGCTACCTCGGAAATCCATCACGAAAGAAAAGGTTCTCAGCTACAGCCGTCCTGCCCTTCTACTGGCCACTGAAGCCCGAGGTGTACCCCATGTTGGGATCACACACGCTCGTACCATACAATCAGGGGCAGCTTAGAGGACACAATGTCAGTGGCATACGTGTGTGGAGAGTCTTTGATTAGTTATTAAGTGGCTGTGATGTATAATGCAGACTAGCCGACCTGCCATCAGCAGAAAGGACAAGGATTGCCATTTCCATACCATAACATGCCTGTGCGCTTAAATTCAACAAGTTGCATGGGGAATTAATCATTCAGGGAGGAGGCTGCGGAGTGCATGCATTTTATTTAGTACTGTGACATTTTCAAAAGTGCATTTATTATGGGGTGAACATAGCACACACAATTAATGTACTAACAAAGAGGCAGATATAGAAGCATACAGGAGCATGTTTACTTTAGCTATTTTAAACAATATATCATTTTATTGGCTGCCTCCATGGCTCACTCAAAATGAAAGAGTTCCGAAATCGGCAGGAATGGATGGGATTAGTTATAGGGATTACATTGGCTAGGGGTGGGGAATGGGTGGGGTTGCAACTGTGTATCCCTCCTCATATGTCATCCCCATTGAAAAAGTAATACAGGCCCACTTTCAGAGCCCATATTTGAAGCTCTTATATTAATGACAATAAATTCGGCTTAACGGCCCACTTTCAAAGCCCATATTTGAAGCTCTTATATAATGACAATAGTTTTGGTTTAACCTAGTGCTTTCAGCGCCACTTAATAGCCCAAACTAAAAAATGATTGATTATCACTCTAAATCATTTTAAAATCATCAAACTTCTACTGCAATGGTTATGACCATCTTGCAGACCACATTCTTCCGGGCTATGAGCAAATTGCATATGTTAATGCACACTTCACATAGTTCTACTTGAATGGCATGGGAAAATGGTGTGGGAACTGCAATTTTTAAAATGTATGTATTCTGTACAATGTATAATGTATTCTGTATAATGTATTGCTTTTCCGAAATTAAGCTGAACTAAACTTAAATGTCAGTAAATCTATCTAAAGTTTAATGATGTCTTATGTAATGTTGTTAGTGGTTAGCAGCGCAACCATACACATACGTTGGTGTGACGATTTCACCCACATTGCCCCCTTCTGATTGAACACTTAATTTCTGTCCATTTTGACACCCCCCCATTGATACTCTGTTTATCTGTATAAAGCTGTTCACAATGTGCTTTGCTGTTGCTGTTCTATTTGCTCTTATGTATTCCCTAACTCAGATATGTTGCTCGATTACAAGTTTTTTTAAACCGTGGGTTGCGATTCACTTTGGGCGGCAGGTTCAGCAAAAGGATATGCTTGGTTATCAGATATTTCGATTGTTTTATATAGTGCTAAATACTGGAAGAGTCCTGCTTCTCAGCTTTATCCTAAGTGTCATTATTGTCAAACATAATGGCACTAAATGTATTAACCTCGGAAGAATGCAGGGCAAAGCTAGTCATGCCTGGTTTCAAACCTGCCAAGTGCTTGGTGACACCATATGAGAGGCGATAGATTACCTCATAAGATACTGTCACACTTGGGGTAGCAAGGGAAAAAGATTAAAAACAATGACAAGATTGAAGAGCCCTCTCCTGTGATGAGCGCTCTGGTTTGAGTTTATGCCACAGAACAGGCGTCTGCAACCTGTAGCTCTCCAGCAGTTTTGGACGCTAATATCTCTTAGCCCTAACCAGCATATTCAATTGGAAGCCAGGATGGGAGAATGTCCATGAAATGATCAAATGTAAAAAATCGTAGGAGAAATTACCAAATTGTTTTTTTTCTTATAATGCAGAGGGAGACCCCCACAACACACCCCCTCTCCCTCCTACCTTAATATCCTTGCCCCACCCCACACCTATATTTTAACAAAAACGACCCAAAAGTTTGATAAATATAGGTAAAACAATGCGGTCAATTCGATAATTTATACGGATACTATGATGGGATGTCATAGTCTAAAACTTCTAGAGAGCCAAAGGTACAGAAGAAACATAATTAATACATATAATGACAATAGTTTTTGCTAATCATTTTACTAAAGACAACTGACCTGTGGTTTATAATCTGTGATTCTATCCAGACAGAGCAATTGTATTTCCAGACAACCCTTGCCAGGGGTAGTTAATATCTTTATTCGGCCATAGGGCTCTAAAAGTACATCCTAACACCTATAGAAAAAAAATAAAATTGCAGTTGCAATACATTCTTGAACAGTGCAATATTGCATTTACTAAAGTCCCAAGGTCCCACTTATAGCCATCAGGTCCATTTCATAATTGCCTGTTTGCTCAAACTACTCCGGAACCCACAGATTCCTATACCTAGGACTTTGAGACATATCCTTGGTCTCAAGCCCAGGGACTGCATCACACCAGCTCTGAAATCTCTCCACTGACTCCTGGTGGCTGTGAGGATCAAGTTAAAGACTCTATATATTATCCACAAGACTTTCTGGGCCGTGGTCCTCTCTATTTCCAACACTCTCTTCCTAAAGAGCCCTCAACTCTGCTACCGCAAACTCTCTGCGTGTCAGACATTTCTCAACCAGCGAGTGGTGGGTAGATCTCTCTCCTCTGCGGGTGCCTCCCTTAGGAATAGCCTCCATCCGCACAGCACCTGAAGTTCCCGGAAGTTGCTCAGGACATTCCTTTCCTCTTCATTCTACTCTTTTCCTCTCCCCTCCTAATCTACCTGTCTGTTCATCCTGACTGGTGGTGTGGTTGCCCTAAGAGTCTCATAGGGTACCCTGCCCCCCCTTGACCAGTCACCCAGCACTGCCCTCTGGCCTACCCTGCAATTCCAGTCTGGGACTGCACATGTGTTGTCCTCTGCCGTCCTCGCCCTTACTCAGAGCCCTGCTGCCCAGAGTGCACGTCCCCTCGTACCCCTTCCCTGCACTTCTTCCCTCTCCCTCTCCCCTGCACTTCTCGTTGCACTTGCACAATCTGAATGTCACAAGGCCTAGTAAGATCGTTTGTCTTGTCATCCCCCTGTCTCCCCTCCCTTGCCTTATGGCACCTAGAACACTTATGCAAAGGTGTGTTATAAATACCCAATCATATCATAGCATATCCCATAAGGTTACCAAGACTTTTTCCACAATGGTGTTCAGTTTGCACCAACCTATTAGCGGGTAGAAAGTCAGTGTTGTGGTGGATATAGGGACTGATTACAATCATACTATTTGGTATGCAGTTATATCTCATATTGATACCCAGGATGTCTTTGGCCACTCTCTGCTCCATGAATTCAATCTTGAAAGGTTGCATGTGCTTTCACCGTGATAGTGCAACCTGGAGCAGTTGTGAAGGGACTCCTGGGTTACAGAAAAACAGCCACATACAGTGCAAAGACAGTGCATACCTTTATTTATAAGGATTTCTCTGGGTTCTGATTGGTTAGGGGGTAAATTGGGACTTTGTGCACACATACTATGTCCCTCCTAGGTCCCCTATTTGCCTTGCGGGTAATAATTGTGTAATTATTGTGTAAATATTGTGGGTCATACTTTCCCTGACCCACAATCTGCCTGCCCTGGGGCCATTGTCCTTGGGGGCATGGTTGTAGTTACCATCCCTACCATCTGATTTTTCATTCATCAAATTAATACTAGCTGGGTAATTGGCTTGCATAGGTAAAGCCTACACAATGAATTGCTTGTCTTGGTTCCTTGGATTTGCAGGCGGATCAGAGGCACATTGTTAGCAATGGCAATGTTGGGACTGGTGTTTTCTCCTTTTTCATGAGTAGGCCCTCTCCCCCCCCCCCGTGGTCATTATGTGTTTGGGGACATCGATATTGTGGTGGACTGACTCCTCAAGTGGTTGTTGTGCCACTACAATGACCACCAAGCTGCAGGGTAGGACCCCCAATGCGCCCCCTCTCCCCATATCTTCTATAAAGACCAATAGCAGCCTCTTCAAGTGTGCAAGCTCAGACAGGATAAGGTTACATTTACATCTTCAAGCCACGGGTACCCCCTTGGCAGCTGGATCAACAGTTTTCATGGTGCATGGGTCTGATAAGATGGGGCGCATGGAGAACTAAAATCCAGCAAGGGGCCACTGCCCAGGTGTGTGTTCAGCACATTCATATTCAGGGCAGTGCCAGTGGAGGGAGAGCTTGTGTCAAAAGTGGCATCGTGAACAGGGCCCTGTTTACCCTCCACAACCATAGATTCCATTTGTTCCATAGGCGCTATAGGATAGCTCGACCCTGGGGGTGATACCACCATCTTGCCAATTGTGATGGGTCCACATGGTGTGAGGATTGAATTGTCTTTGGGGTTAGTTATTGGAATTTTACAGGTTTTCTCCCCCCAGCAACATCAAATTTCGGAGGTGACTTTTGGTGAGGATCTGGGTTTGGTCCATGCTCTCCAATGCTAACACAGATCCTTGTTCTAATCCTAGTCTGTAGGTGTCAGATCTGGTTGAGGCAATATCAGTAGCGGCGGTAGTAGTGGTGGTAGTGGAGCTCATGGCTGGGGACTTGCTTGAAGTTGGGACCTCTAGGGGCTAGATGGTTGAAGGGTCTCCATTGCCACCTTCAATTACTTCCACCTATAGTGCTTGGGTAGCTCTCATTCATTTCTGAATACACTGGTTGTGCTGGGATCACATTCTCAACTGGATTATCTCCAGCCAGGTGCTCAGGGCCATGAGGGACCATTCTGTTGGCGCTTCAGGAATATGGTTTGTCCATTGGCCTATTGGCGACATCCCCCAAACCTCCTGATTAGTATCAAGGAACTGGTGAATTTCTTTGATTAGGAAATTTGCCTCTCCTGTAAACGTCATGGGGCTAAGGAATTTTTTCTCACCGGCGGCATTGCCAATTTCTGCCTAATAGAATCTTGTGTTTAGTTATTGCACTGTCTTGCATGATAGGAAGAGGGGTGGCTATGCGCAGTGCAGGAAATGTCTTAGCTTGACTTGGCTTGATTTAGCATGGGAGGTATAAAGTCAGCAGGCATGCAATCACAGACTCCAAGGCCCCTGCCAGCCCCACTCAGCACTTTTGGCCTTGGCCTATCACCTTCCAATGCTGCTTTCCCGAGCTCTCCAGCACTTCAACTACCAAGATACGATAGGCACCTTCACCCCGCTTTCGTGGAACCCCCCCGTGGGAGCAAAAAACTCGTGCCTTTGTCACTGCAATATGCACCCTGGCGGGCCTTGTCCCAGGGAGAAAAAGGATGCACGGCGTGGCCTCCTACATGAGCAGCAGCAGCAGTCCTCCTATGGCAGCCCTCCCAGGCCAAATCAGGAGCCGGTCACCTGCACCCTTGTACACGTTGATAGACGACACTGGGCCCTTGTTTCGAGCATCTGGCATCTGGTGCTTTATCAAGGCTCTTGCTCATGCACCTCTTGCTCCATCGACTCCCTTCTCGTGCTGCGCATGAAATCAGGGACAACAAGGCAGGCAAGGCTGGAGCAGCTCTTATTTCTCGTGCTGGCCATCTCCACCCAGGCCATTTGCCTCATACATTTGAACTCATGAATATTCGTGTGTGTCTGCTATTGGTGAGGATTCATATACTGTAATATTCATGCAGCATGTAACGATGAGCCAGGAGCTATCATCTGAGACTCAATTCTAGCCCCCCTGTCCTCCCTCTCTCATTTCCCTAGTTCCCCAGCTCTGTCTTTCCAACTTCAGGTTCACTTTCACATCACTCTCCACAGGCACAGAGGCGCACACATAACACCTGAGGGCTGATCTGTAGAAGGCAAAAGTGTCAGCCGAAACCACAAGTTCATTACAAAGTGTCAACGGTCAGACATTTAAACATCCAGCAGGCCACCAGTATGTAATTGCGCACTCATCAATCTTTCGCGAACTCTGTCTGACCCAGTGCGTGCAAGCGCATTGTTTGTGCATTGCACCTTGACTTCAGCGCTGCCCTCTGGGAATTTTCATTCAACCTGGTCTTGAGTCACATGTGAAAAGGGTCAGCTTGCTTGGTGTTATCTTTTGGAATATATGTGTCAGAAATGGACCTAACATTAACTTATCTGTGGCGTGTAAGCCTGGATGGAAGCCAAAGATCATAGCTCATGGGTGCCATTTTGAAACAAGCATTCACAAGGCCAACAGATATGCAAGCACAGATTGTTCCTAGCAAACCGCAATGCATTATTCACTTATAATGGCACTTCAATTAATGAACAGTACATTCAGGCAGTCTCGATACTGAACCGAACAATCGTTTTTTGAATGCATTGAGATCCCTCTATTCTGTAAGTACATAAACAGCCACAGACATAGAAAACATTAATAATAAGAACAAAAACAAATACAGTGGGCCTCATTACGAGATTGCCAGTATTGCAGTATTGCCGCCAGGATATTGGCAATCTGTAACACCGTTACTGCACTCGGTTTGGCATAATAACTGCCAGATTATGAGGGCTGGTAAATGATGTAAATCCCAGTACCACCGGCTATTTTTGTCGGTAGGGTGGCAGAATTACCTCTAGCTCTTAGCTGGAGGTAGTTCCGGTCACCTCACCGGCAACCTTGTACTTTGCCAGTGCGGTGTGGAATTACTGGCACATTATTACTGCACTAGTTATAATGAGTCCCAATGTAATGCAGCAAGCAAGTGGAAACACATCAGTGCTACAAGAAGCATGGAAATAAAACAAGTTCTTAAAAGCAGCATTCCACAAGCCTCTCCCCAACATTAACAGTTTCACTCACTCGTACATAATGGCTAGAACATCGGAGTGTTTACCATAATGGGCACTTTCTGCATCCCTGAGCAGCTCATTGGAGGTCATTATTCCAATATTTATAGTCAAGCGCTCTGGCAGAGAAATAAAGCATGCTTAAGTCAGACCTAAAATTAAATTGAATCAGACGTTTAAACTTTCGAGTTGAAGAAGGGAGCAACTTTTGGAAATGGGTTTGAACAACATGTTGATTTTTTTATTCTCCTCAAATTCAGCTGCAAAGTGCGTGTTTTAACAGTGGGTTTGTGCTGGTTAAAAATTGACCCACGTGACTTTTGGTGCATGTGCTCTCTGATGGCCTTCGACGCGAAATAAACAATTATTTTTTTGAACCCAACTGTGTTCCCCAACTTCTCGGACAACGGTCCTGCCTCCACTGAGCCCTGCAATGTTTTCTCTCATGTAATCGCTTTTTCTGCAACAAGACATTTTCATTCTAACCTTTGCACATGCGTGATGTTTCATCTAAGTAGCCCAACCTGTATTATGACCACACCTGCTACTGTTTTCTCTGCCACTACCTACCCTTCTCTAAGTACTTGTTACCTCTGCATCACATGACTCTCTTCATGCTTTTACCTAGAGGCGCTAGTCACTATGTAACCCAATGTGACAGTAATTCTGGATATTAACTGTATCTATGTAACTAAGCTCTAAATTCACTTTTCTTTTGTATTTATGTAACCAAGCTCTAAGTCTACTTGTCTCTTGCACCCAGCTACCCGAGGGTTTGGTGTGCAGTATCAAATAAATAAACAAACAAACAAACATCTGTATACTGAAAATGGTCTTCATTGAGCAATCATATGGCCACTGCTTACTGTCTTCTTTCCCTGGCGTTAATTGTATTGATAAAAAAAAACGTGTAACTGTACTGACTGTGATGGCATCTGTTAGCTATTTGGTGAACTGCAGCTTTAAACATTCATTCGTTTCCATGCGTCAGCTGGCAGATGTAACTCGTGTAAGTCATGTGCTACCATTCTAAGCGCACGCCCATGAAAATGACTGCTTTTTTTAATCGTATGGATTGGGTTTTTAAACTCCATACAATACCTCATACAAGCGATATGTGATATGACCACTTCATAAATACTTCTATCCCTGGATTTAAAAGCACAAACATGTCATATTTTCTAGTGCACCAAATCCTTTAGTTGTTTCAAAGTGCCGAAGCTTTCCTGGAAGTTGTCGTATGTGGGTTCCAGTCCTTAGTCTGAGTACAAAGGAAAAGCAAACAGCTGAAGCAGTGGAGGAATGAGGGTACAGATGAAATAAACAGGGCTCTTAAAATAGAGGTGGGACAGATTAAAAGAAGAGTGATATTGTTTTTGATAGCTTGGGTGCTTTTTGATCAAGACAAAGTTGATCACAGATCAGGATTCCCGAAATTAGGAGGATACATTTTATGGTACTTGAAGGACAAACGATTTATTTGACGGCAGATTCAGAGAGACACATACAAATTACTACAAGCAATGTGTGGCCTGGACACTGTGGGCCAACACATTGTTTCTGTTTCACTGGTATGATTGGGATTACTGCTGTATTAAATGGGACGTTTTAGACACTACACATCCCTGTGCTCCTGCACGGAAGTAGTCATTTCCTCTCAGCCATGCAAGGCAGAGGGTGTCTTGCTTCCTCAAGCTTCAATGCACCATTGGAATGCAAGCTGGGGCACTGCAGTATGAAGTCTGCATGGGGAGCTCCTGTGTGTGTGTCCCAGCACATTAGAGTGGACTGGGATGGAGAGACGGTGGCACTCTGTCTCCACTGTGCATATCAGGAACCAGGACGGTCTCCCTGCTTCCAGGTTGCAGTTTCTACACCAGAGCTGGAGATCCATGATAAGAAATGTGCAGCAGGTGTCTGGCGCTGGAGATCAGGCATTGCTCAAGGAAAAAAAGCTTGCTTTATATATGTGCATGTATGTGTGCATGCTGTGTGAAATGTCTGCATACGTGGGCAGGTGAATGAGATTGGTGCAGTGTGGAAGTTGTATTTATATGTCTGTGAGTGTAAGTGAATGGTGCAGCAATGTGTATGTAAGTGTGTGCATGTGGGCCCGGGGAGAGAGCTTGATTGGGGGGGCACATTGGTACAGCCAGTGTTATGATGGCCTGGAAACTCCCAAATCGCACAGGTGAATGGCTCATGGCACAAAGAGAACCTTTGGGGTGGTTCACAGAAGTGTTTTATAATGGCACAAGCCCATTGGAAAACGCTCTCTGAATCAGGCCCTGTGTATCTTGATGAGAAAGTCACCTAACACAATGAGATCTATGTAAAAGACTCATGCCACAGTGAGAGTATGTGTATAGCGAGGGGAAAGGCTCAAAGTGCTGGGTTATCATGTGAACCTGAAGATGAAAGGCACGTAGTACAGTGAGACTATGTGAATGTAAAGGTGAATGGCTCATAGCGCAGTGCGATCCTGTGTACCTGGAGGTGAAAGTTACATAGGCCATGGCAATCCTGTGAATTTTTAAGAGAAAGACATAGCACCGTGGGATTCTGCGTATTTTGTAGCAAAAAGGCATAGCGTAAAGAGAGTGCATCTTGAGGAAAAGGACATACCACAGTGCGATTCTGGGCCTCATTACAAGTTAGCCGGTCCCGAATCCGTTGTTTCTGTGAAGGCGGTGACACTGTTTCCGTGACCACAAGCATGCGGAAATAAGGTGCATTTACAGGTTGTTGATCGCGTACACCAGTCTATTGCGGAAACGGTGTCACTGCCGTTACACTAACACCCATGGAGGCGGATGCACCATGCAACATGGCACAGGTACATCCGTATTTGCCCTGTAAGTGACTCCAATCAAGCAATCCCACTAAGTCAGTGCCTTGTCTGGGATGCCCAAGGGAAGCCCTTATTTACATATTTGTATGGCAAGTTATAATCTGGATGATGAACCCTTGTATAACACCCCTCTCTTAGAATCCCCCTTGACCCCTTGACCCCACTGAGCCAAGAAGTAGGCTTGCTTTGCAAATTTAAAAGGTTGATTTGAAACATTAAACAATATATATATATAAGCAATACGGCCAGCAATATCCCGGACAGATTGCTGCGCTCTGGGAAATAGATGATATGCCCAAAGATGAAGGTCTGAGAATCATCAATCTATCCACCCATATTCTTACCGAACATCAAGAGAAGGTTTTGAGCCTTGGTTTGAACTTTTGCCCGACCGCACATTTCAACTATGTAGAAACTCGCATTGACTTTGACCACTTTGTGCGTATGTTACGCCTAAAAAAGTTTTTTGCCACCACTGAATGTGCCAACAGGCGCACACATAAAGAAAGCGGAAAAACAGCAATAACCATCAGGGATCTAGAAGCTCTAACAGATTTAGCTGAATTAGAGCAAGGGGCTCACTCAGATGCCACGGATTTGACCAGTGCAGTGGACCTTGGAGACTATGATATTAGAACTGATTGGCAGCGAAAAGTAAACTCAAACTCAAGTCCAAATTTAACCCTACTAGTAATCTAGGAAATAACATCGAAGCCTTCCAGACATTGGTCATTGAAGATCTCAAACAGTATCGCAAGAAAAAGAAAGCTAGATACAAATATAATCTAACAATGTGGGAAAGAACGGCAATCAAAGAATTACAGACCCTCAGTAACTGCATAATAAAGCCCTCGGATAAAGGTCGGAACATCGTTCTGATGAACAGAGAAGACTATATCAAGAGTGCCTATAAACAACTACATGATAAAAAATATTATGAAAAAATTGGGGGTAATCCGACCAAAACCCTGGAAGACAAATTAAGAGACTTCCTCGGAATATGGGAAGAAAGAGGGATCCTTACTGAGGATAACTGCAAGTTCCTCAGAACAACAAATTCAGTGATTCCGACAATATACTTTCTTCCGAAAATTCATAAGGACATTAAGAAACCTCCAGGCAGACCGATAGTTTCCTCAACGGGCTCCGCCCTCGAAAATATGTCAAAATTCATAGATGAGACACTTTTTCCTTTTGTGTCCTCTCTTCTATCCTATATCAAGGACACAACAGATTTCCTGACACACATCGATAACATGCCCTGGCAGACCAATTACATCATGGCCACTATGGATGTTGTTTCCTTATACACGTCCATAGGGCATGAATATGGGAAAAAGGCCTGCGAAAGTTTTCTGAACACCAGATCTCTAAATTTCTTGGAACACACTAAGATGATTCTTCAAATGATCAATTTGTGTCTGACGAATAATGTTTTCATATTTAACAACGAGTACTTTAGACAAGTGCAAGGCACAGCAATGGGCACAACGTTTGCCCCATCTTATGCGAATCTGACCATGGGAGCATGGGAGGCTTCAGATGTATGGACAGAAGAAAATCATACAACTACTGATAACATCGTTCTGTGGCTCAGGTACATTGACGACCTTTTTGTAATATGGAGAGGATCGGAGAAAGCATGGATAACATTTGTAAAGCGTTTAAATGACAATGACCACAACCTAAGGTTCACAGAAACACATAGTAAAACCTTTCTTACTTTTCTGGATGTGAATCTTCGAATTGTGGATGAAACCTTGACCACGGAACTACACAGGAAACCAACTGGTACAAACATACCCTTGCATGCAACCAGTGGCCACTCTAAAAATCTAATATGGAGCATTCCATATGGTGAGTTTATAAGGATTCGGAGGAACTGCTCAACCCTGAGGGCCTATGATAATGATAGCAAAATGGCAGCAAAGGGTTTCCTGAGTCAATGTTATCCAAAGAAGGTCATTGCCAAAGCATATATAAAAGCAAGGAAGAAAGAAAGATCTGACCTGCTAACAGGAACTCGCTTAACAAATGAGTCCAACAAAGACAATGATGCTACAAGATTAATTCTGACGTATAATAATGAAACATCTGAAATAAAACGCATATTACAAAGACATTGGAAGATTTTACGAGCTGATAAAGACCTCGCACCTATTTTGAAAACTTTTCCAGAAATTAGTCTCAGACGCAACTGCTCGCTTAAAGATTCTCTGGTTCAGAGTTTCCTACCACAAGAAATAACATCCACAAAAGAGACATGGTTGACCAAACAGAAGCTAGGTTTCCATAAATGCACTAAATGCAACATCTGCAAATATGCCAAGAATTGTTCAAACTACATACACCCGATTTCAGGTGACTCAATTAAGATTGCAGATAGAATCACATGCGAGACTGAATATGTGGTGTACATAGGCAGCACCAAATGCAAACTCAAAATAAGAATTCAGCAACATGTGAGAGCCATTTTACACCAAGATCCGAATTACCCAATGGCCAAACATTTTTATGACCATCATCACTCCAATCTTGAGGATTTTCATTTCTTTGGCATTCACAGAATAGAGCACAATGTGAGAGGCGGAGATAGAGAAAAGACACTCCGTCAGAAAGAGACATGTTGCATTATAGACTTTGAGACCAAGTATCCTAAAGGACATAATATAGATGAAGAGATGTATACTTTTTTAGGCTGACATACATATTGAAATATTTATAAAATATTTTTGCATAGGGATTTATCCTAATGACAAAATGATCTGTTTCCCTTTCACTTTTAAACCTTTAAATTTCTATTGGCTATTTTTCCTAAGGGTGTGACCTGGTCAGAACTTCTCTGGTCTCATTTAGGGTAACGAAATATGGTGCTAATCTTGGTATTTTGGTGTTTTTAATACCCCAGTGGGGGGTTTTAAATTTTAGAGCAGTACACTTTGGTGATTTTTTCTTTTTAATAAATTTTGGTGAATTTAAACATATGCATGGTGAAGATAGGCTAGGATGAGGAGAAGCGTGGATACACATTTTTAACAAATTATTTTCACTCTTTTCACTGGAATTGCCAGGTCCCGAAATTATGAAACCTCTGTTTTAAAATTGGGTTTGAAAATTGTTTTTTATAACAAAAAAAGTGTTATTGCAGGCCTTTTATTAGTATTTAAACCAAAGGAACAACTGATGTTTTATGTAAATGATATGTCTAAGTACAATTATGCCCTATGGCTGCTAGCACGAGGCACTTTAATTCATGGACATAGGAATATTCAAAGCACTATGCACTTTAATGTATACATATAGGAATGTCTAATGGTAGATCATAATGTGGCACTTTATAGGCACTATGCACTTTAATGGAATTGCATTATGCACCTTACGTTACAAATAAAGTTAAAAGCATACTAACTGCAAAAATATACAAAGACCACAGACGATATGATTAATAAAATAAAAAGCATGAAGCAATGCGAACGACAATATACTATTTTTATGTATTCCTGCATATTGCATTCCCCCACGAAATAACTGTATAGGCACTGAGCTATTACTATGTATGTTGGGGGAAACCAATGTTAATCATAACCGTTTCAGAGGTCTCACCAAAACAGATATGGGATGATTGTATAAAGAGTTGGAATTACGGCCAATTAGTCCCCTTTTTTATGTTTATGTTTGGGACTTGCCTATGTAAAGATGGCCGAAAATTAATGACCACACGCCGAAGTGAGTCCTCTTTCTATGCCTAAAACCATGCCACATGAGCTATTTTAAAGTACTGGTAACATGGATCACTTGTTGTGAACAAGCGGTGAGGAAACCGCGAAATGCGTCATTTCTGCTATGCAAGGGCCATATATTTTGGGAGGACCACAATGTTAGTGGATTTTTTATGAGCCATTTGCTGCGCAATTTTAACCAATAAAGAACATTTGTTTGGACACAGAACACCAGTTTCCTGGAGTAACATTTTTTGAATGGGGGAGTGCTTTCCATGGACTGCAGAGAAAACAGTCTTTTCTGACATATATATGATATATATATATATATATATATATATATATATATATATATATATATATATATATATATATATCACACTTCTATAAATAAATTGATAATGGATAGCACACTAGTGAATATGAGCAGTAATCAGCAATAGGTAATCCTACAGTAGCACACTTCTTTACAATCAATGAGGAGTTGGTACAGGATGGATAAGACAGCGAAATACTTTTATGGTTTCAAGGGAAAAGCAATGAGGAATAAAATGCAGTACGGAAATAACTTGATATGATTTTAGAAAAATATAGTATATAATCGCGTGTGTCAAGCGTAATTACGGAGGCACTATAAGTAGTAGCAAGTCGGTTCTAGGTTCCTTGGAAAGCCTAGCATCTTAGCTTTAAGATAAAAGTTAAATCTCGTTCCTAGCAAAACCGGTTCCGGAGATACGGACGATTTTGTGAAAGTAGTCTTTCGGATTTGAAATTTAAAAGCTCAGAATGACAGAGGACAGTTTTCAGTTTTAAAGATGACAGAATGACACGATTCTAGGAGGCAGTTATAATAGGCTAAAATAGTTTGGATTAGAATACTTTAAACTAAGAAATTGGTTTTGCACAGTGAGTACTCACACTATATTTTTGAAATAAGCCGTCAAGGTCTGGTCAGGTTGGACAGGACTTCCGGCGGGTGGTTCTGAAGTCCCGGCTACCTGGGTCAGCTCTGCTATCTGGGTCTCTCTGGATCTCTGGTCTCTGGAGGTTGATGGATTTGAAGTCTGGAGTCTCCCGGCAAAGCGTCCCGCAAGAAAGTGGAAAGTGAATGTCCCTACCTGTCCTGCACTGTCTGCTGTTATGTGTTTAGAAAGTGGGTGTGTGCGTGGCATAACTGAGCCTGCCCCTCTCTACTTGTCATTGGCCCAATTCTCCCCTCTCCCATGATTGGGGGAAGGAAATGGATTGTCATCATGATGAGGTCTGTTTATGGGTCAGAGGATCCTCCCCTGGTCCATTTGCCCACAAATCTATATTTGATTCAAATACATATTTCCCAGATTCACAAGTGGTTGACATTACATGTACATATTACAGATGAATTAAGACAGGTCTCTGTTCAAGCCCCATGTTCCTGCGAGCTTGGATTTAGAAATGACAACATTTTGTGCTTATTGGTCGGTTTATCAATATCGAACATTTGCCAAAAATCACACAAAATGTGCGCAAGGAGTATGGATAATAATTGATGAAGTGTCAGATTTTTAACATGCAGACATTTGGAGTAAGACCCTATTTTCCGCTAGCAACCCCCCAGAATACACCACAGGGTCCTAACACCTCTTAAAATGTGCACCGAAAAATCACAAGAATAATGATATTACTTATATAATTCTGACAAGTCCGTACTATGAATTATCCAACTTTTTAAAATTATGCTCTGGCCCAGATGGGTGTGGTTTAGGTTCCAAAGCATATGGGGAAACTTCTCTCTGTCCCCGCCTCCAGCTCAGGTGGCTCCCAGAGGCACTGTCCCTCCCAGTTTCTCCCAAGAGGAAGCCATTTTACGACCCCCCCGATATAACATTTGCCTGAGCCCAGGACAGGGCTTTGTTCAACCTCCTGCAGTCTGCAGGTACCCCTCCCTTAATTCAATCAGAGAGGTGTCATCTCCTTTTGGCAGGGGCAGCAGGATGCAGCTAGGCCTGGGAAGAGTTGTTGAGCCAGTTCAACTCCCGTCGGGGGTAGTTGTCAGGCAGAATTCAATTTCTTTAAGTCAAGCTTCAGCTAAATGTCCTTTTTGTTCCCAGTTTAAATCAAACTTAACATTTTTACACATGCAGCTAGAATGCTGATTCTAAGTTCAAAACCATGACATTTAACAGTTGCAAACTATGTGGCACTCAAAAGTAGGTCACTCATTTAATTTAAACATTTCGATTTTAGTGGTTTTAAATCCAATTTCAATTAAGCTGCTGACATCCACAGCTCAGCAGTTTTGTTATAAACATTGTTTTGGGCTCTTCATCTTCCCAGATTTTGTATGCACACAACACTTCATTCTGCCAGATGTCTGCTGGTGTTCAGTAAGATTTTTGAATATCCTGCAATGAGCTTGCAATGAGCTTGCATTCAGGAAAACAAAGGTGATTTTAAGGCGCTTTTGGTCTAACAACACTGTTATTTTTCCTTTGACACCACCTTTCACCGCTGGCGCTTCCGGTCCATCATGCTGGCACTGGTGGGTGGCAGGTCAGCCGATTATTTTGGTGTGCGCACAACTGCGCAGTTCTCCTAGACTCTGGGATGGAATGATGGGCGGCGACAGCTCATCCCCACATCTACCCAGTCTATTGGTTCAACATGGGTCAAAATCCTTGACAAACCCCCCACCCGACTGCGCTTTGATTGAGTCGAGGGATGTTTTGAGCCCTGAACTGGTATGTCCACATTATCTTCTTTCAATTCTGTAGATGGCACAGTTCAGCATCTTTTCCTCCACCCAGTTTGATCGATCGGTTCTCCTCGCCGCTCCTGATGGGAATATTGGGCGGTACCCTGGGCCCCTCGGATCTTTGATCCCGGTCCCTAGGTCGTTCTCCTTGGTCAGTCTCCATGGTTTCATCTCTCCTAGGATGATAAATCAAAGCGGGAATACACATTCCTAGACATTTTTCCACCACTATTGATCTAGTGGGGCGGCATGTACATTTTATAACTCAAGAGACATAGCATTCTTATTTTGGAAAACAAGATATAATATGAAACATTTTTTTTTAATTAGGAGACAAGAACATATCTTCAAGGATCACAGAATTTTATAGACTATATGTGTAATATTTTAGGATTGGAACTGAATTACTCTGGAGCGGCCCCCTCTGGGATTCCAGTGGATTCCTCCAGTTGTTGCAGAGTGTGCCTGGGATGGCAACACTTCAGCTAATTAATATGGACCCACTTATCTTCCCCTTCCGCCAAATTACCTTTGGGGATGCGGATTTTGTAGGCAACAGGGGAGATCTTGTCTATAATTTCATTCCATGTAGGCAAAAAGTTTCGCTGTTTGGCCTGGTTCCTTGGAAATTTTATAGATAGAGCCGGTCTCCCACATCATATTCCTTCATGGTGGTTTTCAAACCATAGTGCGTTTTCATACTCTCAGCGGATCTTTCTAGATTCCCCAGAGCATAGGCAAAAGCATGTTGGATGTGTTTCCTTAAATTCTCCACATACTCATGAGTTGTGGAGGCATTTATCAGTGTCTGCTCTTGGGTCCTGTAGAGCAAATGCTGAGGAAGCACAATCTTGCGTCCGGTCATCAGCTCAAATGCTAACATTTTAGTTGCAGATGAAGGGGTAGATCTGATGGCCATTAGAACCAGAGGTAGTCGGATATCCCAACTTGGCCCAGAATCTGCCACAAACCTTTTTTAATATGCTCACAATGGTTCGGTTGTAGCGTTCTACTGCCCCAGAGGAAGCTGGCTGGTAAGCAATATGTAACTTCCTTTTGACCCCCAATATCTCCCGCATCCTTGTCATTACCTCGCTGGTGAAATGGCTACTTCTGTCTGACTCAATCCTTTGAGGTAAACCAAAATGGGAAAAGATGTGGTTAATCATCAGGGCAGTTGCTGTTTCTGCCTTGCAGTTTGGGGCCGGGAGACATTCCACCCACTTGGTAAACAAGCATGTAAGGGTCAACATGTACTTGCTTCCTCTAGACGAGCGAATTACAGGGGATACGAAGTTGATTTGCAAATCTGACCATGGCAGTGTCATCCCCCTCTTTTGGAGAGGCGCACGGTGTGTGAGGGATGATGGCTGAAACTGTGCACACACAAGACACCCCTTCAAGTATTGGTCGAGGTCCTGCCCCATGTGTGGCCAGTATGCAATCTCTCTTAAGATTTCAAGTGTTGTATGAAACCCCCTATGACCGGCGGTGGCTGCATCATGGGCGTGACTTAATATCAGGCTTCGGAAAAAGGTAAGAACCACCCACTGATCATGGCCAGCTTGGGATTTCCTTACCAACAAACCGTCTTGGATTCGGAACATTTTTGGACATTTCCTCAACACTCTTAGGTCCTCTTTCCCAATGTAATCGGTATCCGTCAGGGGAAAGTTCTCAGGGTCCTCAAGGTGTTGGTAAAACTTACCAATGTTTGGATCCCCCTTCTGAGCTGTAATTAAATCAGCATCAGGGGTCTCCTTACTCCATTGGGCAGTTGAAATATGATTGTGAGCATTTGTCTGGGACCTAGTGATAGCAGTGACCTGGATTTCCCCCAACAGGGACTCTATTTCTATTAGCTCCCCTTGGATGGCCCCGGTTTTGGCCAGCTGATCAGCTAAGTCATTTCCAGTTTTGTCTGGTCCCTCTACTTTGGAATGATCCTTGATCTTCCTCCAGTAGATGGTCATCCCTTTCGAGGTGACAAGATCATCAATGTTTTCGATTAACTTCCCATGTTTCAGGGGTTTGTTATTAGCACATAACGTGCCTCTGGTTTTCCAATTAACCAGGTGCTCCACTAACCCGTTCCATACATAATCCGAATCTGTGATTATGACCAGTTCCTGGAGTTGATGTTGGACAGCAGTGAGGATGGCCTGATGCACAGGCATCAACTCTGCCACCTGACTACTTCGGGGACCAATTTTGTATCCAGCGGAGGGTTCTGCAGACTCATTCATCCATGCATTCCCTACGCCGGCCACGAGATCTTTTTCCCCATTTTTGTCAACATGGTAAGAGCATCCATCCACATAGACATTGGGCATTCCCTCACACTTGTCTTCTTCAAAGACTTTGTGTGGGGAATTAAGGTATGCCTCCATGTTGTCCTTGATTTTTAGACTTTCGTCCTCGAGACAGTTTTCTCTGGCACAATCATGCAAGTCAGCCAGACCTTGCGCGAGGGGACTCTTCTTGTTTTGGCCATATCTGACCTCCACAGGAAAGCCTTGCATTGACAGGATCCAGGAAGTAATTCGGGAATTACTCACATTTCCGGCCCGGATTCTGTCACTTGGGAGGTATTGCAGAGGCTGGTGTGGCGTCTCCACTATGATGTGTACCCCCTGGATGAACGGGCGGTAATTCTTTAATGACCACACCGTTGCCAGGAGTGCCTTCTCACAATCGTTGAATTTTTCCTCCACAGAGGATAAAGTTTTGCTCGCATAGGAGATTACTTTATTGACCTTGTCATGCTTTTGGTATAATACTGCCGTCAAGCATGTATTAGAGAACCCTGTCTCCAGGAAGAACTCCTTGTTTCTGACAGGGTAAGCTAGGCAAGGCGCTTGTGAGAGGCTTCTTTTGAGTTGTCTTACTGCCTCGGATTGTTCTGGACCCCATTACCACTTGACCCCCCCCCTTCAAGAGATGAATCAGGGATCTGGTGATCTCTGCGTAGCCCTCAATGAACATTCTGCTGTAATTAGTCAGTCCAAGGAGGCTCCTTAGTTCTCGCAGAGTTGTGGGATCCTTCAGTTTCTGAAGTGCTTCCACTTTCTTTTCTTGGGGACAGAGACCCTGAGGAGTAATCTCATGCCCCAAGAAATTAACACGGGTTCTACACCACTGTGCTTTCTGAAAGGAAAGTTTTGCTCCTTACGGCCCTCAACTGTGTCAGAGCATAACGGATCTCCGCTATGTGTTCTTCCACAGATGAACTTTTGATGAGGACATCATCTACATAAGCCAGGTTACCCCTCGCACCCAGGTAGGGCATGGCCTTATGTAGGAAAATGTTGAATTAATTGCCGGAGTTGAGATATCCGAAGGGAGTCCGGGTCCATGTGTACTGCTGGCCCCTAAAGGTAAAAGCCAGTTTGTATTGGTCCTCCCTACTGACAGGCACGGTCCAGTATCCATTGGTCCGGTCTATTGCGGTGAATACCTGTGACCCCTGCATCTGGGCCAGCCCTTTGTCAATGTAGGGCAGAGGACATCAGGAATTATGGACCCGTTTGTTGAGCTCCCTAAGGTTGGCGCAGAGTCTCCACTGGCCGTTTGGCTTCAATATTCCCAGCACCGGATTATTGAAAGTGCTGTGGACTGGACGGATTATTCACCGGGACTCAAGGTTCTTAATTATTTCAGTAAGGGACTCCATGGATGCGAGAGGCAAGCGATACTGCTTCACAAACACTGGAGTCATGCCATGGGTCCATGGGAATTGTTGTTGTGTGGATGTCAGTGCAACCACAGTCATATGAGTCTACCGCAAAGAGATCTTGGAAATCCAAGAAAACTTGTTTCAACTTTTGCTTCTGTTCCAGAGTCACGCAGGCATCAGCCAGGTTGACTCTCTCTTCCACCATCTGCCTGAAGTCTGGAAAGACTTCTGGTTTTGCTATCTCACCGGCCTCCTCCAGCTGGGTGGAGAAGTCCCTGGTCAGAGTGCTGATTTGGACTGGAGGCTTCAGGTGGGAAAGGCAGCCCTCAATGACCTGGAAAATCACCTCATCCCTCCTGAAGTCACAAGTCACATCTTCCTTACCATAAGGGCAAGAAGTGTACACCAGGAAGTTCCCCCCAATGCCGGGTAAAGATCCTGTATGGTGTTGTATTGTCATCACTGTCACTGTCAAAACAGTCCTTGGGGATTGGTTCTAACAGTTAATTTCCTAAATCAATGGAGAAGTGTCGGTCATCAACCGCCATTCCAATAATGGTGCCTGCGGCTAGAGTAATACTCTGTAAATCGCTGTTATCCACCTCTATTGGAAGGGTGTCATGTTCTATGTTGACTAATGGTGTTGGGTTTACCCTTAACCCTTGCTGTTGCAGAGAAGCATTTAGATGAATATAAGCATCAGGTTTTTTCAATTTTTGTCCTCTTTTAACTTTCACTTCCAGGGAGAATTGTCGGGTCCTTTCTGGGATGGTGACTTCCTCTTTAATCTGAATTTCAACTGCATAAGGTAGCAATTGAGCTGACCAATGGGATTATCCGCTAATCGGGACCAAGCTTTGAAGTTTATTAGGTCCAAACTAATGGCAAAGCGATTGAGAATGTCACTGCCTAAGTAAAAGGCGGCAGTGACGTCTCGCACGACCCAACAATTATGGACTATGCTCTTGTTGCCAATGGAGATTTTGAGCATACACCTGCTTGGCAGGAGATGTTTGGAATTGGGTGCTTCCAGGTCCATTTCCCATTTATCTATCAGTTTGAATGTGGGAATGGCTGGATCTTTTGGGAGTTGGCGGAACATGGCTTCACTGATAAAGCTCTTACCGTTGTTCACACACACTTGAGCGAGAACAGAGTCCTTCCCATCATTTAACTGAACTGGGATGAACAACTGCTCTCCAATTTGCTGAATATCAGCCAGCTCTGAGCTGATTTCACATCTTTCAGGACTATAGGAATGGGAGTGTCTGATTGTGGATTGGTAAAGAATTTCAGAGTGTTTCCTTCCAGTGTGGAATACCACCTTAAACTGGAAGGAAGGTTGATTTTCAGAAATAGAGAGGACCCCCCTCCACCAGTCTGTTGTCCTACTGTTATTACTGTCACGTCTGGAATTTGGTTGTTCTGGAAGTGAAATTCTACTTGGTCAGATTTTTGTTCAACCATGTGGCAGGTGCCGTTTAAACTAACATGGTTGACACTCTGTTTTAATTTTATTGGTCGGCTAGTCTGGGTCCAGAGGACCTTGTTTACACAATCTATTAGGGGTGACAACCTTCTCAGGGGGTCATTCCCTAGTAAATAAGGAGTACCCTCTGGAGTCACTACTATGACTGGGTGTTTCACCTTGTGTCACCCAATTTTGATGACCAAATCTGCAGTCCCCTCAACAGGAATTTCCTTCCCGTCAAAGTTCTGCAGTTGTCCAGGAAGAGAGGTGAGAGGAATACGGTAATTCTCCCCCCTTCCTCCATTTAGTTCATCAAAGGCCCTTTTGGACAGAAGGGTAGCTTGGGATGCAGTGTCCACCAGTGCAAAAATTGTACCCTGCCCCTGTACTTGTACCAGGGCATAGTATCTTCCCTCCTTCTCCTCAAGGGGGCACAGATAATGCACATTTTTGGACAACTGGTGGGCTAATTTTCTGGTTTTGGACATGGCGAGAGAAGAGATTTGGGCAGAATTCTGTGGAGAGCCTGGGGAATATGAAAGAATATGTTGGCAACTGGAAATGGTTTCGGGTTCTGGGCCGCCCCCCCACTTTTTGGAGGCAGTCATCAGGATGGGTTTGACCGATGGGATTTTGGTATTGTTGGTTCTGGGATGAGATGATGGGCGGCAGTAGCTCAGTCTCCACATCTCCCCAGTCTGAATTGGCATCCCTTGGGGCCCATTTTTCCTTGGGACGAGTTCCCCTATCATTGAAGGAGAAGATCATTTCCCTAGGATCCTCTTGGGATCCCTCTCCCTCAAATTGGAAGACCTGTACCTCCTCCACAAAGTGTGTCTGTTTAGGTCCTTTGTTTCTCCTACCCGCCCTCTGCTCCTTGGGTGGCAGACTTTCAGGGGCAGGAGATTTTGTTTCTGGTTCCTGGTTTGCCAGGGGCTGTTTACAAGTTAGGAAGGAAGCTTGCTCCAATGCTTTACACCCCCCTTGCCCTTGTGCCTCCTCCCTGGGAAACGGTGGGTTATCAGGGTACTGCTCCCGTCATTGTTCTGGAGCACCAGGTCCAGAGTTTGGGGCATTCTGCGGTGGCATGCTCATCTGAGGGTTCTGTTGAGCCCTCAGTATGTGACCCAGATCCCGTGCCATATTTTGGACCTAGCGCCCAAGTTGTGAAACCAGCTCAGGCTGATACGGGGCTCTATTTTCTCCCCTGGGCTGATCCCGGGAAGGGTAGCTATCCCTTCTCTGGTAATACCCCGGATTGGGAAGATTGGGTACCCCTCCACCCTTGGCCTCCCCTCTCCCGGATTAGGTTGTCTGGGCTCAGGGAATTGGGGAAAGAAGGATGGATGGTTTTGCGGTTGGAAATTGGGTGGATACCTGGGAAAAAAAGTTCTGCCCAGTGTTTGGGTAATTTCTGCCCTCCTGTGGGAAGTTGGGAGGGAGGTTCCCTGGGTCAGATGCTTGGCTGGATCCCCCCCTTGGGCTGCAGGAGTCCACACATAACCCAGGATTGGTCGGTTTCCCTTGTAGCGGGGACTTACATAGTCAGGGGAGCGGGGGACCCCATTTGTGGGACTACCTCCTCGACTCCCTGTCTGTGACTGGCCCGAGGGCCTTCTGGGCTGTGAATTATTTGGTGCAGGCAGGTTTTTAGGCCCCCCCATCTCCAAATCTAAAATGGGGGCAACCTTGACCTCCGCCACGTTGGCAGCAGCAGGGGTGCTGTTGGTTTTGGGGTTTTTCTGTGCATTACTTTTATTTTCTATGGGCTTCCGCACCTCATAGATCCGGGTAGCCTGTTCAATGACCCAGTCTAGTGCCCTCTTCTCGTGAAAATCTCTCACTAGCTGGGTCATGATGTATTTGGGCAAGGCATGGAAAAAAATATTGACAAATTCTCTGCTGTCCGTGCGCACCCTTCTGGTGGTCTGCCCAAAGGCATGCTTCAATTCTTGCGCAAATTCTTGTAGGGCCTGATCCTCCCCACATTGCAAATTGTAGGCTGCCTTGCGAGCCTCTTGAGGATTTCTATGAACAGAAAAATGTTTCAAGATGGCCGCCCTATATGCGGACCATCTTGAATGGTTTTGGTCCTCCAGCCCTGCAAAGAAACTGGAGTATTCCAGGGAGAATGTCCATTTGACGTACTGGATGCAGCTACTGCTGTCCTTCAAATGGAAAGTCTCCATCATTTGCTCATAGAGCTCCAAGTGTTCCCAAACAGAATACTTGGCGTTCTTATGATAAGGCGTGATGACACTCCTTATTGCCTTTATTTGTTTCAATGGGTCCTTAAGCAATTCCCTTTTTGCCTTATTGGCCTTTTTGGTTTGGGTAACCCTGGTCCATTCATCCTCTGACTCCGAAGCACTGCTCCCAGAGGTGCCCGTCTGATCTTCCAGGTTTTCCCGGATTCTGCGAGCCTGGGAATGGCTGGCAGAATGTGGTGACCTGGTCTCCTAAGTCCTGTAATGCTCAGAGGAGTCTTCAGATCTCTCCTTGCTGCCAGGATGTGATGGGTACCCCCCCAATAGCCTAACTGGGCAGAAGTTTTCAGGATGCCCTTAATGGGCCTACTCTCCTGGGGTTCCCCACTAAATTGCACTGTGCTTGGGTGCCCATACCCGGATGCCCGCCCCTCCATTCCTGGGTGGTACTGGCCTATGAGCCCCATACATTTGGCTGGATAGTAATCTGCCATCCCTGTGGCCCTGTGCTCATGTGCGCCAGGGGACATGGGGGTGGCAGAATCCAGGGACTGAGAGAGATGACGGCCTCCGGTACTAGGGCTCCTGAGGTTATGCTCAAGCGTTTCCCTTTCCCAGCGAACTTCATCTCTGTCAGCCCCTGCTCCCTGTTGCAATGCAAGAGCCTGCGCCTTCAGTTCCTCAGTTAAGGCCTTACTAGACTCTATCAGTCTCTCCTGCATCGCTACCTGTTGCTGGAGCCTATCATTGTGCTGGCAGAGACCCTCATTCTCTCTCTGTGCCTCCTAATTGGTCCTGGAGTACTGGGCCAGTCTTTGCTGCAGGAGGGTTACCTCCTGAGTCCCATCCCTACTGGCCTGCTCCTTTCTTGCCAGAGCATCTTCCACCCTCCTGGTGTGCTCTAGCAAGTCGTAATGCTCTTTTTGGAGGTCACCCAGCCCCTGGAGGGCCAGGTGATTTTCTTCATTTTTTTCTTTTAATTGGCAGACTTTCTGGCCTAAGGTCTCCCTTTCCTGGCTAAGAGCCTGCATCTGTGCCGCCAGGTCGTCCCTCTGCCTTTGAAAGGCACCCGCTTTCTGGCGCTCTTCCTGAAATTCTGTCTGGGTGTCCAGGTCTTTCAGAATCAGTTTATTGCTCTCCTCTTTTTCTCTATCCAATTGGCTTTGCAGGGTGGCTACCTGCTTTGTGCATGCCCTATTGAAATCTATCTGTTGCTCCAGCTTTTTCTGGCTCTGCAGTAAGGAGTCCAAACTGTCTTGGTGCTCCTTCTGCAAAGCCAGAATTCTGGTATCCTGGTCAGCCTTTTCCTGTTGCAGGATATCCATATCCTCCTTTATTTTAATGATGTACTGTCTACTATCATTTTCCGACTCCTGGCTCCTGTGCAGCTTCTGCTCAGAAGAGTCAGGTCAGATTGGGTCTTTAATAACACCATCTGTTGCCTATTTGCCAGATCTTGGCCTTCAGCACATTTGTCCTGCATGGCTCCCATATATAGATACAAATATGCCGCTATCCTGGCAATCTTGTGTTCATCTTTGGCCTTAGGAGTCATATATAGTTCACTCAGGGCCACATGTAAGGGACCCTGATCTCTCCACATCTCTCACCCAGTTGTAGTGACCTGTTGTGTGATCGCCTGCAACCATACATTTTGGTCCTGTTCAGACCATTCACCTCTCACAAACAGTTTATGTAAGAGGTGCTCCCTAGCTATCTTCATATCTACCTAGGTCGTCATTCTGGAATTTGAGTTCCTTCCTGACTTACAGAAGTTTGTATTTTATTTTGCAAAACAGACCGTTTCCTTAGAGCGTTCCTTTGAGGAGTGCTTTCACAGTGTAAAACAGCGTGGTGATCTAACCGGATATGTATATCCGGTCAGTTGACGCACTGTATTAAGCTGCACAAGTGGGAAACCTAATGCAGAATTCCCCGCTACGAGCCCCCACTTTGTAAGTGACTCCAATCAAGCAATCCCACTAAGTCAGTGCCTTGTCTGGGATGCCCAAGGGAAGCCTTTATTTATATATTTTTATGGCAAGTTATAATCTGGATGATGAACCCTTGTATAACACCCCTCTCTTAGAATCCCCCTTGACCCCACTGAGCCAAGAAGTAGGCTTGTTTTGCAAATTTAAAAGGTTTATTTGAAAAATTAAACAATATATATATATATGTCACACTTCTATAAATAAATTGATAATGGATAGCACACTTGTGAATATGAGCAGTAATCAGCAATAGGTAATCCTACAGTAGCACCCTTCTTTACAATCAATGAGGAGTTGGTATAGGATGGATAAGGCAGCGAAAATACTTTTATGGTTTCAAGGGAAAAGCAATGAGGAATAAAATGCAGTACGGAAATAACTTGATATGATTTTAGCAAAAGATAGTATGATCACTTTTTCTCTGGCAATTCACCCCCCTCCTATGCAATGTAGGAAATGGAAGGAGAGCACACAGTCTTCAAGAATCCCAACAAAATGCAATACGAAACGCAGTTCCCCCCCAGCAAGCTTAGAGGAAAACAGGTAGAAGTTTGAAACATAGGCCCAAAATGCTTTGAATGTGGTGGCAATGAAGTGAAATGATGCTAAAATTGATTTTAATTCCCTGTAGGAGGTTCAGGGTGAGTGATATCTAGTTTATATTAGTTCAGGCTCACTTTAGCAACTAGCAGGTTAAATCGAATTTTAGCAAAGGAAAGCAAGGAGCTGCTGATTTTTACACGTGGCTGAAATTGTGCAAAATGTCAAATCGGGCAAATTTAATTGCGTGCGTCGAGCGTAATTACGGAGGCCCTATAAGGAGTAGCAAGTCGGTTCTAGGTTCGTCGGAAAGCCTAGAAACTTAGCTTTAAGATCAAGATAATCTCGTTCCTAGCACAACCGGTTCTAGAGATACGGACGATTTTGTGAAAGTAGTTTTTTGGATTTGAAATTTAAAAGCTCAGAACGACAGATGACAGTTTGCAGTTTTAAAGATGACAGAATGACACGATTCTAGGAGGCAGTTATAATAGGCTAAAATAGTTTGGATTAGATTACTTTAAACTAAGAAATTGGTTTTGCACAGTGCGTACTCACACTATATTTTTGAAATAAGCCATCAAGGTCTGGTCAGGTTGGACGGGACTTCCGGCGGGTGGTTCTGAAGTCCTGGCTACCTGGGTCAGCTCTGCTCTCTGGGTCTCTCTGGATCTCTGGTCTCTGGAGGTTGATGGATTTGAAGTCTGGAGTCTCCCGGCAAAGCGTCCCGCAAGAAAGTGGAAAGTGAATGTCCCTACCTGTCCTGCACTGTCTGCTTTTATGTGTTTAGAAAGTGGGTGTGTGCGTGGCATAACTGAGCCTGCCCCTCTCTACTTGTCATTGGCCCAATTCTCCCCTCTCCCATGATTGGGGGAAGGAAATGGTTTGTCATCATGATGAGGTCTGTTTATGGGTCAGAGGATCCTCCCCTGGTCCATTTGCCCACAAATCTATATTTGATTCAAATACATATTTCCCAGATACACAAGTGGTTGACATTACATGTATATATTACAGATGAATTAAGACAGGTCTCTGTTCAAGCCCCATGTTCCTGCGAGCTTGGATTTAGAAATGACAACATTTTGTGCTTTTTGGTCGGTTTATCAATATCGAACATTTGCCAAAAATCACACAAAATGTGCGCAAGGAGTATGGATAATAATTGATGAAGTGTCAGATTTTTAACATGCAGACATTTGGAGTAAGACCCTATTTTCCGCTAGCAACCCCCCAGAATACACCACAGGGTCCTAACACCTCTTAAAATGTGCACCGAAAAATCACAAGAATAATGATATTACTTATATAATTCTGACAAGTCCGTACTATGAATTATCCAACTTTTTAAAATTATGCTCTGGCCCAGATGGGTGTGGTTTAGGTTCCAAAGCATATGGGGAAACTTCTCTCTGTCCCCGCCTCCAGCTCAGGTGGCTCCCAGAGGCACTGTCCCTCCCAGTTTCTCCCAAGAGGAAGCCATTTTACGACCCCCCCGATATAACATTTGCCTGAGCCCAGGACAGGGCTTTGTTCAACCTCCTGCAGTCTGCAGGTATCCCTCCCTTAATTCAATCAGAGAGGTGTCATCTCCTTTTGGCAGGGGCAGCAGGATGCAGCTAGGCCTGGGAAGAGTTGTTGAGCCAGTTCAACTCCCGTCGGGGGTAGTTGTCAGGCAGAATTCAATTTCTTTAAGTCAAGCTTCAGCTAAATGTCCTTTTTGTTCCCAGTTTAAATCAAACTTAACATTTTTACACATGCAGCTAGAATGCTGATTCTAAGTTCAAAACCATGACATTTAACAGTTGCAAACTATGTGGCACTCAAAAGTAGGTCACTCATTTAATTTAAACATTTCGATTTTAGTGGTTTTAAATCCAATTTCAATTAAGCTGCTGACATCCACAGCTCAGCAGTTTTGTTATAAACATTGTTTTGGGCTCTTCATCTTCCCAGATTTTGTATGCACACAACACTTCATTCTGCCAGATGTCTGCTGGTGTTCAGTAAGATTTTTGAATATCCTGCAATGAGCTTGCAATGAGCTTGCATTCAGGAAAACAAAGGTGATTTTAAGGCGCTTTTGGTCTAACAACACTGTTATTTTTCCTTTGACACCACCTTTCACCGCTGGCGCTTCCGGTCCATCATGCTGGCACTGGTGGGTGGCAGGTCAGCCGATTATTTTGGTGTGCGCACAACTGCGCAGTTCTCCTAGACTCTGGGATGGAATGATGGGCGGCGACAGCTCATCCCCACATCTACCCAGTCTATTGGTTCAACATGGGTCAAAATCCTTGACAAACCCCCCACCCGACTGCGCTTTGATTGAGTCGAGGGATGTTTTGAGCCCTGAGCTGGTATGTCCACATTATCTTCTTTCAATTCTGTAGATGGCACAGTTCAGCATCTTTTCCTCCACCCAGTTTGATCGATCGGTTCTCCTCGCCGCTCCTGATGGGAATATTGGGCGGTACCCTGGGCCCCTCGGATCTTTGATCCCGGTCCCTAGGTCGTTCTCCTTGGTCAGTCTCCATGGTTTCATCTCTCCTAGGATGATAAATCAAAGCGGGAATACACATTCCTAGACATTTTTCCACCACTATTGATCTAGTGGGGCGGCATGTACATTTTATAACTCAAGAGACATAGCATTCTTATTTTGGAAAACAAGATATAATATGAAACATTTTTTTTTAATTAGGAGACAAGAACATATCTTCAAGGATCACAGAATTTTATAGACTATATGTGTAATATTTTAGGATTGGAACTGAATTAGTCTGGAGCGGCCCCCTCTGGGATTCCAGTGGATTCCTCCAGTTGTTGCAGAGTGTGCCTGGGATGGCAACACTTCAGCTAATTAATATGGACCCACTTATCTTCCCCTTCCGCCAAATTACCTTTGGGGATGCGGATTTTGTAGGCAACAGGGGAGATCTTGTCTATAATTTCATTCCATGTAGGCAAAAAGTTTCGCTGTTTGGCCTGGTTCCTTGGAAATTTTATAGATAGAGCCGGTCTCCCACATCATATTCCTTCATGGTGGTTTTCAAACCATAGTGCGTTTTCATACTCTCAGCTGATCTTTCTAGATTCCCCAGAGCATAGGCAAAAGCATGTTGGATGTGTTTCCTTAAATTCTCCACATACTCATGAGTTGTGGAGGCATTTATCAGTGTCTGCTCTTGGGTCCTGTAGAGCAAATGCTGAGGAAGCACAATCTTGCGTCCGGTCATCAGCTCAAATGGTAACATTTTAGTTGCAGATTAAGGGGTAGATCTGATGGCCATTAGAACCAGAGGTAGTCGGATATCCCAACTTGGCCCAGAATCTGCCACAAACCTTTTTTAATATGCTCACAATGGTTCGGTTGTAGCGTTCTACTGCCCCAGAGGAAGCTGGCTGGTAAGCAATATGTAACTTCCTTTTGACCCCCAATATCTCCCGCATCCTTGTCATTACCTCGCTGGTGAAATGGCTACTTCTGTCTGACTCAATCCTTTGAGGTAAACCAAAATGGGAAAAGATGTGGTTAATCATCAGGGCAGTTGCTGTTTCTGCCTTGCAGTTTGGGGCCGGGAGACATTCCACCCACTTGGTAAACAAGCATGTAAGGGTCAACATGTACTTGCTTCCTCTAGACGAGCGAATTACAGGGGATACGAAGTCGATTTGCAAATCTGACCATGGCAGTGTCATCCCCCTCTTTTGGAGAGGCGCACGGTGTGTGAGGGATGATGGCTGAAACTGTGCACACACAAGACACCCCTTCAAGTATTGGTCGAGGTCCTGCCCCATGTGTGGCCAGTATGCAATCTCTCTTAAGATTTCAAGTGTTGTATGAAACCCCCTATGACCGGCGGTGGCTGCATCATGGGCGTGACTTAATATCAGGCTTCGGAAAAAGGTAGGAACCACCCACTGATCATGGCCAGCTTGGGATTTCCTTACCAACAAACCGTCTTGGATTCGGAACATTTTTGGACATTTCCTCAACACTCTTAGGTCCTCTTTCCCAATGTAATCGGTATCCGTCAGGGGAAAGTTCTCAGGGTCCTCAAGGTGTTGGTAAAACTTACCAATGTTTGGATCCCCCTTCTGAGCTGTAATTAAATCAGCATCAGGGGTCTCCTTACTCCATTGGGCAGTTGAAAGATGATTGTGAGCATTTGTCTGGGACCTAGTGATAGCAGTGACCTGGATTTCCCCCAACAGGGACTCTATTTCTATTAGCTCCCCTTGGATGGCCCCGGTTTTGGCCAGCTGATCAGCTAAGTCATTTCCAGTTTTGTCTGGTCCCTCTACTTTGGAATGATCCTTGATCTTCCTCCAGTAGATGGTCATCCCTTTCGAGGTGACAAGATCATCAATGTTTTCGATTAACTTCCCATGTTTCAGGGGTTTGTTATTAGCACATAACGTGCCTCTGGTTTTCCAATTAACCAGGTGCTCCACTAACCCGTTCCATACATAATCCGAATCTGTGATTATGACCAGTTCCTGGAGTTGATGTTGGACAGCAGTGAGGATGGCCTGATGCACAGGCATCAACTCTGCCACCTGACTACTTCGGGGACCAATTTTGTATCCAGCGGAGGGTTCTGCAGACTCATTCATCCATGCATTCCCTACGCCGGCCACGAGATCTTTTTCCCCATTTTTGTCAACATGGTAAGAGCATCCATCCACATAGACATTGGGCATTCCCTCACACTTGTCTTCTTCAAAGACTTTGTGTGGGGAATTAAGGTATGCCTCCATGTTGTCCTTGATTTTTAGACTTTCGTCCTCGAGACAGTTTTCTCTGGCACAATCATGCAAGTCAGCCAGACCTTGCGCGAGGGGACTCTTCTTGTTTTGGCCATATCTGACCTCCACAGGAAAGCCTTGCATTGACAGAATCCAGGAAGTAATTCGGGAATTACTCACATTTCCGGCCCGGATTCTGTCACTTGGGAGGTATTGCAGAGGCTGGTGTGGCGTCTCCACTATGATGTGTACCCCCTGGATGAACGGGCGGTAATTCTTTAATGACCACACCGTTGCCAGGAGTGCCTTCTCACAATCGTTGAATTTTTCCTCCACAGAGGATAAAGTTTTGCTCGCATAGGAGATTACTTTATTGACCTTGTCATGCTTTTGGTATAATACTGCCGTCAAGCATGTATTAGAGAACCCTGTCTCCAGGAAGAACTCCTTGTTTCTGACAGGGTAAGCTAGGCAAGGCGCTTGTGAGAGGCTTCCTTTGAGTTGTCTTACTGCCTCGGATTGTTCTGGACCCCATTACCACTTGACCCCCCCCCCCTTCAAGAGATGAATCAGGGATCTGGTGATCTCTGCGTAGCCCTCAATGAACATTCTGCTGTAATTAGTCAGTCCAAGGAGGCTCCTTAGTTCTCGCAGAGTTGTGGGATCCTTCAGTTTCTGAAGTGCTTCCACTTTCTTTTCTTGGGGACAGAGACCCTGAGGAGTAATCTCATGCCCCAAGAAATTAACACGGGTTCTACACCACTGTGCTTTCTGAAAGGAAAGTTTTGCTCCTTACGGCCCTCAACTGTGTCAGAGCATAACGGATCTCCGCTATGTGTTCTTCCACAGATGAACTTTTGATGAGGACATCATCTACATAAGCCAGGTTACCCCTCGCACCCAGGTAGGGCATGGCCTTATGTAGGAAAATGTTGAATTAATTGCCGGAGTTGAGATATCCGAAGGGAGTCCGGGTCCATGTGTACTGCTGGCCCCCAAAGGTAAAAGCCAGTTTGTATTGGTCCTCCCTACTGACAGGCACGGTCCAGTATCCATTGGTCCGGTCTATTGCGGTGAATACCTGTGACCCCTGCATCTGGGCCAGCCCTTTGTCAATGTAGGGCAGAGGACATCAGGAATTATGGACCCGTTTGTTGAGCTCCCTAAGGTTGGCGCAGAGTCTCCACTGGCCGTTTGGCTTCAATAATCCCAGCACCGGATTATTGAAAGTGCTGTGGACTGGACGGATTTTTCACCGGGACTCAAGGTTCTTAATTATTTCAGTAAGGGACTCCATGGATGCGAGAGGCAAGCGATACTGCTTCACAAACACTGGAGTCATGCCATGGGTCCATGGGAATTGTTGTTGTGTGGATGTCAGTGCAACCACAGTCATATGAGTCTACCGCAAAGAGATCTTGGAAATCCAAGAAAACTTGTTTCAACTTTTGCTTCTGTTCCAGAGTCACGCAGGCATCAGCCAGGTTGACTCTCTCTTCCACCATCTGCCTGAAGTCTGGAAAGACTTCTGGTTTTGCTATCTCACCGGCCTCCTCCAGCTGGGTGGAGAAGTCCCTGGTCAGAGTGCTGATTTGGACTGGAGGCTTCAGGTGGGAAAGGCAGCCCTCAATGACCTGGAAAATCACCTCATCCCTCCTGAAGTCACAAGTCACATCTTCCTTACCATAAGGGCAAGAAGTGTACACCAGGAAGTTCCCCCCAATGCCGGGTAAAGATCCTGTATGGTGTTGTATTGTCATCACTGTCACTGTCAAAACAGTCCTTGGGGATTGGTTCTAACAGTTAATTTCCTAAATCAATGGAGAAGTGTCGGTCATCAACCGCCATTCCAATAATGGTGCCTGCGGCTAGAGTAATACTCTGTAAATCGCTGTTATCCACCTCTATTGGAAGGGTGTCATGTTCTATGTTGACTAATGGTGTTGGGTTTACCCTTAACCCTTGCTGTTGCAGAGAAGCATTTAGATGAATATAAGCATCAGGTTTTTTCAATTTTTGTCCTCTTTTAACTTTCACTTCCAGGGAGAATTGTCGGGTCCTTTCTGGGATGGTGACTTCCTCTTTAATCTGAATTTCAACTGCATAAGGTAGCAATTGAGCTGACCAATGGGATTATCCGCTAATCGGGACCAAGCTTTGAAGTTTATTAGGTCCAAACTAATGGCAAAGCGATTGAGAATGTCACTGCCTAAGTAAAAGGCGGCAGTGACGTCTCGCACGACCCAACAATTATGGACTATGCTCTTGTTGCCAATGGAGATTTTGAGCATACACCTGCTTGGCAGGAGATGTTTGGAATTGGGTGCTTCCAGGTCCATTTCCCATTTATCTATCAGTTTGAATGTGGGAATGGCTGGATCTTTTGGGAGTTGGCGGAACATGGCTTCACTGATAAAGCTCTTACCGTTGTTCACACACACTTGAGCGAGAACAGAGTCCTTCCCATCATTTAACTGAACTGGGATGAACAACTGCTCTCCAATTTGCTGAATATCAGCCAGCTCTGAGCTGATTTCACATCTTTCAGGACTATAGGAATGGGAGTGTCTGATTGTGGATTGGTAAAGAATTTCAGAGTGTTTCCTTCCAGTGTGGAATACCACCTTAAACTGGAAGGAAGGTTGATTTTCAGAAATAGAGAGGACCCCCCTCCACCAGTCTGTTGTCCTACTGTTATTACTGTCACGTCTGGAATTTGGTTGTTCTGGAAGTGAAATTCTACTTGGTCAGATTTTTGTTCAACCATGTGGCAGGTGCCGTTTAAACTAACATGGTTGACACTCTGTTTTAATTTTATTGGTCGGCTAGTCTGGGTCCAGAGGACCTTGTTTACACAATCTATTAGGGGTGACAACCTTCTCAGGGGGTCATTCCCTAGTAAATAAGGGGTACCCTCTGGAGTCACTACTATGACTGGGTGTTTCACCTTGTGTCGCCCAATTTTGATGACCAAATCTGCAGTCCCCTCAACAGGAATTTCCTTCCCGTCAAAGTTCTGCAGTTGTCCAGGAAGAGAGGTGAGAGGAATACGGTAATTCTCCCCCCTTCCTCCATTTAGTTCATCAAAGGCCCTTTTGGACAGAAGGGTAGCTTGGGATGCAGTGTCCACCAGTGCAAAAATTGTACCCTGCCCCTGTACTTGTACCAGGGCATAGTATCTTCCCTCCTTCTCCTCAAGGGGGCACAGATAATGCACATTTTTGGACAACTGGTGGGCTAATTTTCTGGTTTTGGACATGGCGAGAGAAGAGATTTGGGCAGAATTCTGTGGAGAGCCTGGGGAATATGAAAGAATATGTTGGCAACTGGAAATGGTTTCGGGTTCTGGGCCGCCCCCCCACTTTTTGGAGGCAGTCATCAGGATGGGTTTGACCGATGGGATTTTGGTATTGTTGGTTCTGGGATGAGATGATGGGCGGCAGTAGCTCAGTCTCCACATCTCCCCAGTCTGAATTGGCATCCCTTGGGGCCCATTTTTCCTTGGGACGAGTTCCCCTATCATTGAAGGAGAAGATCATTTCCCTAGGATTCTCTTGGGATCCCTCTCCCTCAAATTGGAAGACCTGTACCTCCTCCACAAAGTGTGTCTGTTTAGGTCCTTTGTTTCTCCTACCCGCCCTCTGCTCCTTGGGTGGCAGACTTTCAGGGGCAGGAGATTTTGTTTCTGGTTCCTGGTTTGCCAGGGGCTGTTTACAAGTTAGGAAGGAAGCTTGCTCCAATGCTTTACACCCCCCTTGCCCTTGTGCCTCCTCCCTGGGAAACGGTGGGTTATCAGGGTACTGCTCCCGTCATTGTTCTGGAGCACCAGGTCCAGAGTTTGGGGCATTCTGCGGTGGCATGCTCATCTGAAGGTTCTGTTGAGCCCTCAGTATGTGACCCAGATCCCGTGCCATATTTTGGACCTAGCGCCCAAGTTGTGAAACCAGCTCAGGCTGATACGGGGCTCTATTTTCTCCCCTGGGCTGATCCCGGGAAGGGTAGCTATCCCTTCTCTGGTAATACCCCGGATTGGGAAGATTGGGTACCCCTCCACCCTTGGCCTCCCCTCTCCCGGATTAGGTTGTCTGGGCTCAGGGAATTGGGGAAAGAAGGATGGATGGTTTTGCGGTTGGAAATTGGGTGGATACCTGGGAAAAAAAGTTCTGCCCAGTGTTTGGGTAATTTCTGCCCTCCTGTGGGAAGTTGGGAGGGAGGTTCCCTGGGTCAGATGCTTGGCTGGATCCCCCCCTTGGGCTGCAGGAGTCCACACATAACCCAGGATTGGTCGGTTTCCCTTGTAGCGGGGACTTACATAGTCAGGGGAGCGGGGGACCCCATTTGTGGGACTACCTCCTCGACTCCCTGTCTGTGACTGGCCCGAGGGCCTTCTGGGCTGTGAATTATTTGGTGCAGGCAGGTTTTTAGGCCCCCCCATCTCCAAATCTAAAATGGGGGCAACCTTGACCTCCGCCACGTTGGCAGCAGCAGGGGTGCTGTTGGTTTTGGGGTTTTTCTGTGCATTACTTTTATTTTCTATGGGCTTCCGCACCTCATAGATCCGGGTAGCCTGTTCAATGACCCAGTCTAGTGCCCTCTTCTCGTGAAAATCTCTCACTAGCTGGGTCATGATGTATTTGGGCAAGGCATGGAAAAAAATATTGACAAATTCTCTGCTGTCCGTGCGCACCCTTCTGGTGGTCTGCCCAAAGGCATGCTTCAATTCTTGCGCAAATTCTTGTAGGGCCTGATCCTCCCCACATTGCAAATTGTAGGCTGCCTTGCGAGCCTCTTGAGGATTTCTATGAACAGAAAAATGTTTCAAGATGGCCGCCCTATATGCGGACCATCTTGAATGGTTTTGGTCCTCCAGCCCTGCAAAGAAACTGGAGTATTCCAGGGAGAATGTCCATTTGACGTACTGGATGCAGCTACTGCTGTCCTTCAAATGGAAAGTCTCCATCATTTGCTCATAGAGCTCCAAGTGTTCCCAAACAGAATACTTGGCGTTCTTATGATAAGGCGTGATGACACTCCTTATTGCCTTTATTTGTTTCAATGGGTCCTTAAGCAATTCCCTTTTTGCCTTATTGGCCTTTTTGGTTTGGGTAACCCTGGTCCATTCATCCTCTGACTCCGAAGCACTGCTCCCAGAGGTGCCCGTCTGATCTTCCAGGTTTTCCCGGATTCTGCGAGCCTGGGAATGGCTGGCAGAATGTGGAGACCTGGTCTCCTAAGTCCTGTAATGCTCAGAGGAGTCTTCAGATCTCTCCTTGCTGCCAGGATGTGATGGGTACCCCCCCCAATAGCCTAACTGGGCAGAAGTTTTCAGGATGCCCTTAATGGGCCTACTCTCCTGGGGTTCCCCACTAAATTGCACTGTGCTTGGGTGCCCATACCCGGATGCCCGCCCCTCCATTTCTGGGTGGTACTGGCCTATGAGCCCCATACATTTGGCTGGATAGTAATCTGCCATCCCTGTGGCCCTGTGCTCATGTGCGCCAGGGGACATGGGGGTGGCAGAATCCAGGGACTGAGAGAGATGACGGCCTCCGGTACTAGGGCTCCTGAGGTTATGCTCAAGCGTTTCCCTTTCCCAGCGAACTTCATCTCTGTCAGCCCCTGCTCCCTGTTGCAATGCAAGAGCCTGCGCCTTCAGTTCCTCAGTTAAGGCCTTACTAGACTCTATCAGTCTCTCCTGCATCGCTACCTGTTGCTGGAGCCTATCATTGTGCTGGCAGAGACCCTCATTCTCTCTCTGTGCCTCCTAATTGGTCCTGGAGTACTGGGCCAGTCTTTGCTGCAGGAGGGTTACCTCCTGAGTCCCATCCCTACTGGCCTGCTCCTTTCTTGCCAGAGCATCTTCCACCCTCCTGGTGTGCTCTAGCAAGTCGTAATGCTCTTTTTGGAGGTCACCCAGCCCCTGGAGGGCCAGGTGATTTTCTTCATTTTTTTCTTTTAATTGGCAGACTTTCTGGCCTAAGGTCTCCCTTTCCTGGCTAAGAGCCTGCATCTGTGCCGCCAGGTCGTCCCTCTGCCTTTGAAAGGCACCCGCTTTCTGGCGCTCTTCCTGAAATTCTGTCTGGGTGTCCAGGTCTTTCAGAATCAGTTTATTGCTCTCCTCTTTTTCTCTATCCAATTGGCTTTGCAGGGTGGCTACCTGCTTTGTGCATGCCCTATTGAAATCTATCTGTTGCTGCAGCTTTTTCTGGCTCTGCAGTAAGGAGTCCAAACTGTCTTGGTGCTCCTTCTGCAAAGCCAGAATTCTGGTATCCTGGTCAGCCTTTTCCTGTTGCAGGATATCCATATCCTCCTTTATTTTAATGATGTACTGTCTACTATCATTTTCCGACTCCTGGCTCCTGTGCAGCTTCTGCTCAGAAGAGTCAGGTCAGATTGGGTCTTTAATAACACCATCTGTTGCCTATTTGCCAGATCTTGGCCTTCAGCACATTTGTCCTGCATGGCTCCCATATATAGATACAAATATGCCGCTATCCTGGCAATCTTGTGTTCATCTTTGGCCTTAGGAGTCATATATAGTTCACTCAGGGCCACATGTAAGGGACCCTGATCTCTCCACATCTCTCACCCAGTTGTAGTGACCTGTTGTGTGATCGCCTGCAACCATACATTTTGGTCCTGTTCAGACCATTCACCTCTCACAAACAGTTTATGTAAGAGGTGCTCCCTAGCTATCTTCATATCTACCAAGGTCGTCATTCTGGAATTTGAGTTCCTTCCTGACTTACAGAAGTTTGTATTTTATTTTGCAAAACAGACCGTTTCCTTAGAGCGTTCCTTTGAGGAGTGCTTTCACAGTGTAAAACAGCGTGGTGATCTAACCGGATATGTATATCCGGTCAGTTGACGCACTGTATTAAGCTGCACAAGTGGGAAACCTAATGCAGAATTCCCCGCTACGAGCCCCCACTTTGTAAGTGACTCCAATCAAGCAATCCCACTAAGTCAGTGCCTTGTCTGGGATGCCCAAGGGAAGCCTTTATTTATATATTTTTATGGCAAGTTATAATCTGGATGATGAACCCTTGTATAACACCCCTCTCTTAGAATCCCCCTTGACCCCACTGAGCCAAGAAGTAGGCTTGTTTTGCAAATTTAAAAGGTTTATTTGAAAAATTAAACAATATATATATATATGTCACACTTCTATAAATAAATTGATAATGGATAGCACACTTGTGAATATGAGCAGTAATCAGCAATAGGTAATCCTACAGTAGCACCCTTCTTTACAATCAATGAGGAGTTGGTATAGGATGGATAAGGCAGCGAAAATACTTTTATGGTTTCAAGGGAAAAGCAATGAGGAATAAAATGCAGTACGGAAATAACTTGATATGATTTTAGCAAAAGATAGTATGATCACTTTTTCTCTGGCAATTCACCCCCCTCCTATGCAATGTAGGAAATGGAAGGAGAGCACACAGTCTTCAAGAATCCCAACAAAATGCAATACGAAACGCAGTTCCCCCCCAGCAAGCTTAGAGGAAAACAGGTAGAAGTTTGAAACATAGGCCCAAAATGCTTTGAATGTGGTGGCAATGAAGTGAAATGATGCTAAAATTGATTTTAATTCCCTGTAGGAGGTTCAGGGTGAGTGATATCTAGTTTATATTAGTTCAGGCTCACTTTAGCAACTAGCAGGTTAAATCGAATTTTAGCAAAGGAAAGCAAGGAGCTGCTGATTTTTACACGTGGCTGAAATTGTGCAAAATGTCAAATCAGGCAAATTTAATTGCGTGCGTCGAGCGTAATTACGGAGGCCCTATAAGGAGTAGCAAGTCGGTTCTAGGTTCGTCGGAAAGCCTAGAAACTTAGCTTTAAGATCAAGATAATCTCGTTCCTAGCACAACCGGTTCTAGAGATACGGACGATTTTGTGAAAGTAGTTTTTTGGATTTGAAATTTAAAAGCTCAGAACGACAGATGACAGTTTGCAGTTTTAAAGATGACAGAATGACACGATTCTAGGAGGCAGTTATAATAGGCTAAAATAGTTTGGATTAGATTACTTTAAACTAAGAAATTGGTTTTGCACAGTGCGTACTCACACTATATTTTTGAAATAAGCCATCAAGGTCTGGTCAGGTTGGACGGGACTTCCGGCGGGTGGTTCTGAAGTCCTGGCTACCTGGGTCAGCTCTGCTCTCTGGGTCTCTCTGGATCTCTGGTCTCTGGAGGTTGATGGATTTGAAGTCTGGAGTCTCCCGGCAAAGCGCCCCGCAAGAAAGTGGAAAGTGAATGTCCCTACCTGTCCTGCACTGTCTGCTTTTATGTGTTTAGAAAGTGGGTGTGTGCGTGGCATAACTGAGCCTGCCCCTCTCTACTTGTCATTGGCCCAATTCTCCCCTCTCCCATGATTGGGGGAAGGAAATGGTTTGTCATCATGATGAGGTCTGTTTATGGGTCAGAGGATCCTCCCCTGGTCCATTTGCCCACAAATCTATATTTGATTCAAATACATATTTCCCAGATACACAAGTGGTTGACATTACATGTATATATTACAGATGAATTAAGACAGGTCTCTGTTCAAGCCCCATGTTCCTGCGAGCTTGGATTTAGAAATGACAACATTTTGTGCTTTTTGGTCGGTTTATCAATATCGAACATTTGCCAAAAATCACACAAAATGTGCGCAAGGAGTATGGATAATAATTGATGAAGTGTCAGATTTTTAACATGCAGACATTTGGAGTAAGACCCTATTTTCCGCTAGCAACCCCCCAGAATACACCACAGGGTCCTAACACCTCTTAAAATGTGCACCGAAAAATCACAAGAATAATGATATTACTTATATAATTCTGACAAGTCCGTACTATGAATTATCCAACTTTTTAAAATTATGCTCTGGCCCAGATGGGTGTGGTTTAGGTTCCAAAGCATATGGGGAAACTTCTCTCTGTCCCCGCCTCCAGCTCAGGTGGCTCCCAGAGGCACTGTCCCTCCCAGTTTCTCCCAAGAGGAAGCCATTTTACGACCCCCCCGATATAACATTTGCCTGAGCCCAGGACAGGGCTTTGTTCAACCTCCTGCAGTCTGCAGGTACCCCTCCCTTAATTCAATCAGAGAGGTGTCATCTCCTTTTGGCAGGGGCAGCAGGATGCAGCTAGGCCTGGGAAGAGTTGTTGAGCCAGTTCAACTCCCGTCGGGGGTAGTTGTCAGGCAGAATTCAATTTCTTTAAGTCAAGCTTCAGCTAAATGTCCTTTTTGTTCCCAGTTTAAATCAAACTTAACATTTTTACACATGCAGCTAGAATGCTGATTCTAAGTTCAAAACCATGACATTTAACAGTTGCAAACTATGTGGCACTCAAAAGTAGGTCACTCATTTAATTTAAACATTTCGATTTTAGTGGTTTTAAATCCAATTTCAATTAAGCTGCTGACATCCACAGCTCAGCAGTTTTGTTATAAACATTGTTTTGGGCTCTTCATCTTCCCAGATTTTGTATGCACACAACACTTCATTCTGCCAGATGTCTGCTGGTGTTCAGTAAGATTTTTGAATATCCTGCAATGAGCTTGCAATGAGCTTGCATTCAGGAAAACAAAGGTGATTTTAAGGCGCTTTTGGTCTAACAACACTGTTATTTTTCCTTTGACACCACCTTTCACCGCTGGCGCTTCCGGTCCATCATGCTGGTACTGGTGGGTGGCAGGTCAGCCGATTATTTTGGTGTGCGCACAACTGCGCAGTTCTCCTAGACTCTGGGATGGAATGATGGGCGGTGACAGCTCATCCCCACATCTACCCAGTCTATTGGTTCAACATGGGTCAAAATCCTTGACAAACCCCCCACCCGACTGCGCTTTGATTGAGTCGAGGGATGTTTTGAGCCCTGAGCTGGTATGTCCACATTATCTTCTTTCAATTCTGTAGATGGCACAGTTCAGCATCTTTTCCTCCACCCAGTTTGATCGATCGGTTCTCCTCGCCGCTCCTGATGGGAATATTGGGCGGTACCCTGGGCCCCTCGGATCTTTGATCCCGGTCCCTAGGTCGTTCTCCTTGGTCAGTCTCCATGGTTTCATCTCTCCTAGGATGATAAATCAAAGCGGGAATACACATTCCTAGACATTTTTCCACCACTATTGATCTAGTGGGGCGGCATGTACATTTTATAACTCAAGAGACATAGCATTCTTATTTTGGAAAACAAGATATAATATGAAACATTTTTTTTTAATTAGGAGACAAGAACATATCTTCAAGGATCACAGAATTTTATAGACTATATGTGTAATATTTTAGGATTGGAACTGAATTACTCTGGAGCGGCCCCCTCTGGGATTCCAGTGGATTCCTCCAGTTGTTGCAGAGTGTGCCTGGGATGGCAACACTTCAGCTAATTAATATGGACCCACTTATCTTCCCCTTCCGCCAAATTACCTTTGGGGATGCGGATTTTGTAGGCAACAGGGGAGATCTTGTCTATAATTTCATTCCATGTAGGCAAAAAGTTTCGCTGTTTGGCCTGGTTCCTTGGAAATTTTATAGATAGAGCCGGTCTCCCACATCATATTCCTTCATGGTGGTTTTCAAACCATAGTGCGTTTTCATACTCTCAGCTGATCTTTCTAGATTCCCCAGAGCATAGGCAAAAGCATGTTGGATGTGTTTCCTTAAATTCTCCACATACTCATGAGTTGTGGAGGCATTTATCAGTGTCTGCTCTTGGGTCCTGTAGAGCAAATGCTGAGGAAGCACAATCTTGCGTCCGGTCATCAGCTCAAATGGTAACATTTTAGTTGCAGATGAAGGGGTAGATCTGATGGCCATTAGAACCAGAGGTAGTCGGATATCCCAACTTGGCCCAGAATCTGCCACAAACCTTTTTTAATATGCTCACAATGGTTCGGTTGTAGCGTTCTACTGCCCCAGAGGAAGCTGGCTGGTAAGCAATATGTAACTTCCTTTTGACCCCCAATATCTCCCGCATCCTTGTCATTACCTCGCTGGTGAAATGGCTACTTCTGTCTGACTCAATCCTTTGAGGTAAACCAAAATGGGAAAAGATGTGGTTAATCATCAGGGCAGTTGCTGTTTCTGCCTTGCAGTTTGGGGCCGGGAGACATTCCACCCACTTGGTAAACAAGCATGTAAGGGTCAACATGTACTTGCTTCCTCTAGACGAGCGAATTACAGGGGATACGAAGTCGATTTGCAAATCTGACCATGGCAGTGTCATCCCCCTCTTTTGGAGAGGCGCACGGTGTGTGAGGGATGATGGCTGAAACTGTGCACACACAAGACACCCCTTCAAGTATTGGTCGAGGTCCTGCCCCATGTGTGGCCAGTATGCAATCTCTCTTAAGATTTCAAGTGTTGTATGAAACCCCCTATGACCGGCGGTGGCTGCATCATGGGCGTGACTTAATATCAGGCTTCGGAAAAAGGTAGGAACCACCCACTGATCATGGCCAGCTTGGGATTTCCTTACCAACAAACCGTCTTGGATTCGGAACATTTTTGGACATTTCCTCAACACTCTTAGGTCCTCTTTCCCAATGTAATCGGTATCCGTCAGGGGAAAGTTCTCAGGGTCCTCAAGGTGTTGGTAAAACTTACCAATGTTTGGATCCCCCTTCTGAGCTGTAATTAAATCAGCATCAGGGGTCTCCTTACTCCATTGGGCAGTTGAAAGATGATTGTGAGCATTTGTCTGGGACCTAGTGATAGCAGTGACCTGGATTTCCCCCAATAGGGACTCTATTTCTATTAGCTCCCCTTGGATGGCCCCGGTTTTGGCCAGCTGATCAGCTAAGTCATTTCCAGTTTTGTCTGGTCCCTCTACTTTGGAATGATCCTTGATCTTCCTCCAGTAGATGGTCATCCCTTTCGAGGTGACAAGATCATCAATGTTTTCGATTAACTTCCCATGTTTCAGGGGTTTGTTATTAGCACATAACGTGCCTCTGGTTTTCCAATTAACCAGGTGCTCCACTAACCCGTTCCATACATAATCCGAATCTGTGATTATGACCAGTTCCTGGAGTTGATGTTGGACAGCAGTGAGGATGGCCTGATGCACAGGCATCAACTCTGCCACCTGACTACTTCGGGGACCAATTTTGTATCCAGCGGAGGGTTCTGCAGACTCATTCATCCATGCATTCCCTACGCCGGCCACGAGATCTTTTTCCCCATTTTTGTCAACATGGTAAGAGCATCCATCCACATAGACATTGGGCATTCCCTCACACTTGTCTTCTTCAAAGACTTTGTGTGGGGAATTAAGGTATGCCTCCATGTTGTCCTTGATTTTTAGACTTTCGTCCTCGAGACAGTTTTCTCTGGCACAATCATGCAAGTCAGCCAGACCTTGCGCGAGGGGACTCTTCTTGTTTTGGCCATATCTGACCTCCACAGGAAAGCCTTGCATTGACAGAATCCAGGAAGTAATTCGGGAATTACTCACATTTCCGGCCCGGATTCTGTCACTTGGGAGGTATTGCAGAGGCTGGTGTGGCGTCTCCACTATGATGTGTACCCCCTGGATGAACGGGCGGTAATTCTTTAATGACCACACCGTTGCCAGGAGTGCCTTCTCACAATCGTTGAATTTTTCCTCCACAGAGGATAAAGTTTTGCTCGCATAGGAGATTACTTTATTGACCTTGTCATGCTTTTGGTATAATACTGCCGTCAAGCATGTATTAGAGAACCCTGTCTCCAGGAAGAACTCCTTGTTTCTGACAGGGTAAGCTAGGCAAGGCGCTTGTGAGAGGCTTCTTTTGAGTTGTCTTACTGCCTCGGATTGTTCTGGACCCCATTACCACTTGACCCCCCCCTTCAAGAGATGAATCAGGGATCTGGTGATCTCTGCGTAGCCCTCAATGAACATTCTGCTGTAATTAGTCAGTCCAAGGAGGCTCCTTAGTTCTCGCAGAGTTGTGGGATCCTTCAGTTTCTGAAGTGCTTCCACTTTCTTTTCTTGGGGACAGAGACCCTGAGGAGTAATCTCATGCCCCAAGAAATTAACACGGGTTCTACACCACTGTGCTTTCTGAAAGGAAAGTTTTGCTCCTTACGGCCCTCAACTGTGTCAGAGCATAACGGATCTCCGCTATGTGTTCTTCCACAGATGAACTTTTGATGAGGACATCATCTACATAAGCCAGGTTACCCCTCGCACCCAGGTAGGGCATGGCCTTATGTAGGAAAATGTTGAATTAATTGCCGGAGTTGAGATATCCGAAGGGAGTCCGGGTCCATGTGTACTGCTGGCCCCCAAAGGTAAAAGCCAGTTTGTATTGGTCCTCCCTACTGACAGGCACGGTCCAGTATCCATTGGTCCGGTCTATTGCGGTGAATACCTGTGACCCCTGCATCTGGGCCAGCCCTTTGTCAATGTAGGGCAGAGGACATCAGGAATTATGGACCCGTTTGTTGAGCTCCCTAAGGTTGGCGCAGAGTCTCCACTGGCCGTTTGGCTTCAATATTCCCAGCACCGGATTATTGAAAGTGCTGTGGACTGGACGGATTATTCACCGGGACTCAAGGTTCTTAATTATTTCAGTAAGGGACTGCATGGATGCGAGAGGCAAGCGATACTGCTTCACAAACACTGGAGTCATGCCATGGGTCCATGGGAATTGTTGTTGTGTGGATGTCAGTGCAACCACAGTCATATGAGTCTACCGCAAAGAGATCTTGGAAATCCAAGAAAACTTGTTTCAACTTTTGCTTCTGTTCCAGAGTCACGCAGGCATCAGCCAGGTTGACTCTCTCTTCCACCATCTGCCTGAAGTCTGGAAAGACTTCTGGTTTTGCTATCTCACCGGCCTCCTCCAGCTGGGTGGAGAAGTCCCTGGTCAGAGTGCTGATTTGGACTGGAGGCTTCAGGTGGGAAAGGCAGCCCTCAATGACCTGGAAAATCACCTCATCCCTCCTGAAGTCACAAGTCACATCTTCCTTACCATAAGGGCAAGAAGTGTACACCAGGAAGTTCCCCCCAATGCCGGGTAAAGATCCTGTATGGTGTTGTATTGTCATCACTGTCACTGTCAAAACAGTCCTTGGGGATTGGTTCTAACAGTTAATTTCCTAAATCAATGGAGAAGTGTCGGTCATCAACCGCCATTCCAATAATGGTGCCTGCGGCTAGAGTAATACTCTGTAAATCGCTGTTATCCACCTCTATTGGAAGGGTGTCATGTTCTATGTTGACTAATGGTGTTGGGTTTACCCCTAACCCTTGCTGTTGCAGAGAAGCATTTAGATGAATATAAGCATCAGGTTTTTTCAATTTTTGTCCTCTTTTAACTTTCACTTCCAGGGAGAATTGTCGGGTCCTTTCTGGGATGGTGACTTCCTCTTTAATCTGAATTTCAACTGCATAAGGTAGCAATTGAGCTGACCAATGGGATTATCCGCTAATCGGGACCAAGCTTTGAAGTTTATTAGGTCCAAACTAATGGCAAAGCGATTGAGAATGTCACTGCCTAAGTAAAAGGCGGCAGTGACGTCTCGCACGACCCAACAATTATGGACTATGCTCTTGTTGCCAATGGAGATTTTGAGCATACACCTGCTTGGCAGGAGATGTTTGGAATTGGGTGCTTCCAGCTCCATTTCCCATTTATCTATCAGTTTGAATGTGGGAATGGCTGGATCTTTTGGGAGTTGGCGGAACATGGCTTCACTGATAAAGCTCTTACCGTTGTTCACACACACTTGAGCGAGAACAGAGTCCTTCCCATCATTTAACTGAACTGGGATGAACAACTGCTCTCCAATTTGCTGAATATCAGCCAGCTCTGAGCTGATTTCACATCTTTCAGGACTATAGGAATGGGAGTGTCTGATTGTGGATTGGTAAAGAATTTCAGAGTGTTTCCTTCCAGTGTGGAATACCACCTTAAACTGGAAGGAAGGTTGATTTTCAGAAATAGAGAGGACCCCCCTCCACCAGTCTGTTGTCCTACTGTTATTACTGTCACGTCTGGAATTTGGTTGTTCTGGAAGTGAAATTCTACTTGGTCAGATTTTTGTTCAACCATGTGGCAAGTGCCGTTTAAACTAACATGGTTGACACTCTGTTTTAATTTTATTGGTCGGCTAGTCTGGGTCCAGAGGACCTTGTTTACACAATCTATTAGGGGTGACAACCTTCTCAGGGGGTCATTCCCTAGTAAATAAGGGGTACCCTCTGGAGTCACTACTATGACTGGGTGTTTCACCTTGTGTCGCCCAATTTTGATGACCAAATCTGCAGTCCCCTCAACAGGAATTTCCTTCCCGTCAAAGTTCTGCAGTTGTCCAGGAAGAGAGGTGAGAGGAATACGGTAATTCTCCCCCCTTCCTCCATTTAGTTCATCAAAGGCCCTTTTGGACAGAAGGGTAGCTTGGGATGCAGTGTCCACCAGTGCAAAAATTGTACCCTGCCCCTGTACTTGTACCAGGGCATAGTATCTTCCCTCCTTCTCCTCAAGGGGGCACAGATAATGCACATTTTTGGACAACTGGTGGGCTAATTTTCTGGTTTTGGACATGGCGAGAGAAGAGATTTGGGCAGAATTCTGTGGCGAGCCTGGGGAATATGAAAGAATATGTTGGCAACTGGAAATGGTTTCGGGTTCTGGGCCGCCCCCCCACTTTTTGGAGGCAGTCATCAGGATGGGTTTGACCGATGGGATTTTGGTATTGTTGGTTCTGGGATGAGATGATGGGCGGCAGTAGCTCAGTCTCCACATCTCCCCAGTCTGAATTGGCATCCCTTGGGGCCCATTTTTCCTTGGGACGAGTTCCCCTATCATTGAAGGAGAAGATCATTTCCCTAGGATCCTCTTGGGATCCCTCTCCCTCAAATTGGAAGACCTGTACCTCCTCCACAAAGTGTGTCTGTTTAGGTCCTTTGTTTCTCCTACCCGCCCTCTGCTCCTTGGGTGGCAGACTTTCAGGGGCAGGAGATTTTGTTTCTGGTTCCTGGTTTGCCAGGGGCTGTTTACAAGTTAGGAAGGAAGCTTGCTCCAATGCTTTACACCCCCCTTGCCCTTGTGCCTCCTCCCTGGGAAACGGTGGGTTATCAGGGTACTGCTCCCGTCATTGTTCTGGAGCACCAGGTCCAGAGTTTGGGGCATTCTGCGGTGGCATGCTCATCTGAGGGTTCTGTTGAGCCCTCAGTATGTGACCCAGATCCCGTGCCATATTTTGGACCTAGCGCCCAAGTTGTGAAACCAGCTCAGGCTGATACGGGGCTCTATTTTCTCCCCTGGGCTGATCCCGGGAAGGGTAGCTATCCCTTCTCTGGTAATACCCCGGATTGGGAAGATTGGGTACCCCTCCACCCTTGGCCTCCCCTCTCCCGGATTAGGTTGTCTGGGCTCAGGGAATTGGGGAAAGAAGGATGGATGGTTTTGCGGTTGGAAATTGGGTGGATACCTGGGAAAAAAAGTTCTGCCCAGTGTTTGGGTAATTTCTGCCCTCCTGTGGGAAGTTGGGAGGGAGGTTCCCTGGGTCAGATGCTTGGCTGGATCCCCCCCTTGGGCTGCAGGAGTCCACACATAACCCAGGATTGGTCGGTTTCCCTTGTAGCGGGGACTTACATAGTCAGGGGAGCGGGGGACCCCATTTGTGGGACTACCTCCTCGACTCCCTGTCTGTGACTGGCCCGAGGGCCTTCTGGGCTGTGAATTATTTGGTGCAGGCAGGTTTTTAGGCCCCCCCATCTCCAAATCTAAAATGGGGGCAACCTTGACCTCCGCCACGTTGGCAGCAGCAGGGGTGCTGTTGGTTTTGGGGTTTTTCTGTGCATTACTTTTATTTTCTATGGGCTTCCGCACCTCATAGATCCGGGTAGCCTGTTCAATGACCCAGTCTAGTGCCCTCTTCTCGTGAAAATCTCTCACTAGCTGGGTCATGATGTATTTGGGCAAGGCATGGAAAAAAATATTGACAAATTCTCTGCTGTCCGTGCGCACCCTTCTGGTGGTCTGCCCAAAGGCATGCTTCAATTCTTGCGCAAATTCTTGTAGGGCCTGATCCTCCCCACATTGCAAATTGTAGGCTGCCTTGCGAGCCTCTTGAGGATTTCTATGAACAGAAAAATGTTTCAAGATGGCCGCCCTATATGCGGACCATCTTGAATGGTTTTGGTCCTCCAGCCCTGCAAAGAAACTGGAGTATTCCAGGGAGAATGTCCATTTGACGTACTGGATGCAGCTACTGCTGTCCTTCAAATGGAAAGTCTCCATCATTTGCTCATAGAGCACCAAGTGTTCCCAAACAGAATACTTGGCGTTCTTATGATAAGGCGTGATGACACTCCTTATTGCCTTTATTTGTTTCAATGGGTCCTTAAGCAATTCCCTTTTTGCCTTATTGGCCTTTTTGGTTTGGGTAACCCTGGTCCATTCATCCTCTGACTCCGAAGCACTGCTCCCAGAGGTGCCCGTCTGATCTTCCAGGTTTTCCCGGATTCTGCGAGCCTGGGAATGGCTGGCAGAATGTGGAGACCTGGTCTCCTAAGTCCTGTAATGCTCAGAGGAGTCTTCAGATCTCTCCTTGCTGCCAGGATGTGATGGGTACCCCCCCAATAGCCTAACTGGGCAGAAGTTTTCAGGATGCCCTTAATGGGCCTACTCTCCTGGGGTTCCCCACTAAATTGCACTGTGCTTGGGTGCCCATACCCGGATGCCCGCCCCTCCATTCCTGGGTGGTACTGGCCTATGAGCCCCATACATTTGGCTGGATAGTAATCTGCCATCCCTGTGGCCCTGTGCTCATGTGCGCCAGGGGACATGGGGGTGGCAGAATCCAGGGACTGAGAGAGATGACGGCCTCCGGTACTAGGGCTCCTGAGGTTATGCTCAAGCGTTTCCCTTTCCCAGCGAACTTCATCTCTGTCAGCCCCTGCTCCCTGTTGCAATGCAAGAGCCTGCGCCTTCAGTTCCTCAGTTAAGGCCTTACTAGACTCTATCAGTCTCTCCTGCATCGCTACCTGTTGCTGGAGCCTATCATTGTGCTGGCAGAGACCCTCATTCTCTCTCTGTGCCTCCTAATTGGTCCTGGAGTACTGGGCCAGTCTTTGCTGCAGGAGGGTTACCTCCTGAGTCCCATCCCTACTGGCCTGCTCCTTTCTTGCCAGAGCATCTTCCACCCTCCTGGTGTGCTCTAGCAAGTCGTAATGCTCTTTTTGGAGGTCACCCAGCCCCTGGAGGGCCAGGTGATTTTCTTCATTTTTTTCTTTTAATTGGCAGACTTTCTGGCCTAAGGTCTCCCTTTCCTGGCTAAGAGCCTGCATCTGTGCCGCCAGGTCGTCCCTCTGCCTTTGAAAGGCACCCGCTTTCTGGCGCTCTTCCTGAAATTCTGTCTGGGTGTCCAGGTCTTTCAGAATCAGTTTATTGCTCTCCTCTTTTTCTCTATCCAATTGGCTTTGCAGGGTGGCTACCTGCTTTGTGCATGCCCTATTGAAATCTATCTGTTGCTCCAGCTTTTTCTGGCTCTGCAGTAAGGAGTCCAAACTGTCTTGGTGCTCCTTCTGCAAAGCCAGAATTCTGGTATCCTGGTCAGCCTTTTCCTGTTGCAGGATATCCATATCCTCCTTTATTTTAATGATGTACTGTCTACTATCATTTTCCGACTCCTGGCTCCTGTGCAGCTTCTGCTCAGAAGAGTCAGGTCAGATTGGGTCTTTAATAACACCATCTGTTGCCTATTTGCCAGATCTTGGCCTTCGGCACATTTGTCCTGCATGGCTCCCATATATAGATACAAATATGCCGCTATCCTGGCAATCTTGTGTTCATCTTTGGCCTTAGGAGTCATATATAGTTCACTCAGGGCCACATGTAAGGGACCCTGATCTCTCCACATCTCTCACCCAGTTGTAGTGACCTGTTGTGTGATCGCCTGCAACCATACATTTTGGTCCTGTTCAGACCATTCACCTCTCACAAACAGTTTATGTAAGAGGTGCTCCCTAGCTATCTTCATATCTACCAAGGTCGTCATTCTGGAATTTGAGTTCCTTCCTGACTTACAGAAGTTTGTATTTTATTTTGCAAAACAGACCGTTTCCTTAGAGCGTTCCTTTGAGGAGTGCTTTCACAGTGTAAAACAGCGTGGTGATCTAACCGGATATGTATATCCGGTCAGTTGACGCACTGTATTAAGCTGCACAAGTGGGAAACCTAATGCAGAATTCCCCGCTACGAGCCCCCACTTTGTAAGTGACTCCAATCAAGCAATCCCACTAAGTCAGTGCCTTGTCTGGGATGCCCAAGGGAAGCCTTTATTTATATATTTTTATGGCAAGTTATAATCTGGATGATGAACCCTTGTATAACACCCCTCTCTTAGAATCCCCCTTGACCCCACTGAGCCAAGAAGTAGGCTTGTTTTGCAAATTTAAAAGGTTTATTTGAAAAATTAAACAATATATATATATATGTCACACTTCTATAAATAAATTGATAATGGATAGCACACTTGTGAATATGAGCAGTAATCAGCAATAGGTAATCCTACAGTAGCACCCTTCTTTACAATCAATGAGGAGTTGGTATAGGATGGATAAGGCAGCGAAAATACTTTTATGGTTTCAAGGGAAAAGCAATGAGGAATAAAATGCAGTACGGAAATAACTTGATATGATTTTAGCAAAAGATAGTATGATCACTTTTTCTCTGGCAATTCACCCCCCTCCTATGCAATGTAGGAAATGGAAGGAGAGCACACAGTCTTCAAGAATCCCAACAAAATGCAATACGAAACGCAGTTCCCCCCCAGCAAGCTTAGAGGAAAACAGGTAGAAGTTTGAAACATAGGCCCAAAATGCTTTGAATGTGGTGGCAATGAAGTGAAATGATGCTAAAATTGATTTTAATTCCCTGTAGGAGGTTCAGGGTGAGTGATATCTAGTTTATATTAGTTCAGGCTCACTTTAGCAACTAGCAGGTTAAATCGAATTTTAGCAAAGGAAAGCAAGGAGCTGCTGATTTTTACACGTGGCTGAAATTGTGCAAAATGTAAAATCGGGCAAATTTAATTGCGTGCGTCGAGCGTAATTACGGAGGCCCTATAAGGAGTAGCAAGTCGGTTCTAGGTTCGTCGGAAAGCCTAGAAACTTAGCTTTAAGATCAAGATAATCTCGTTCCTAGCACAACCGGTTCTAGAGATACGGACGATTTTGTGAAAGTAGTTTTTTGGATTTGAAATTTAAAAGCTCAGAACGACAGATGACAGTTTGCAGTTTTAAAGATGACAGAATGACACGATTCTAGGAGGCAGTTATAATAGGCTAAAATAGTTTGGATTAGATTACTTTAAACTAAGAAATTGGTTTTGCACAGTGCGTACTCACACTATATTTTTGAAATAAGCCATCAAGGTCTGGTCAGGTTGGACGGGACTTCCGGCGGGTGGTTCTGAAGTCCTGGCTACCTGGGTCAGCTCTGCTCTCTGGGTCTCTCTGGATCTCTGGTCTCTGGAGGTTGATGGATTTGAAGTCTGGAGTCTCCCGGCAAAGCGCCCCGCAAGAAAGTGGAAAGTGAATGTCCCTACCTGTCCTGCACTGTCTGCTTTTATGTGTTTAGAAAGTGGGTGTGTGCGTGGCATAACTGAGCCTGCCCCTCTCTACTTGTCATTGGCCCAATTCTCCCCTCTCCCATGATTGGGGGAAGGAAATGGTTTGTCATCATGATGAGGTCTGTTTATGGGTCAGAGGATCCTCCCCTGGTCCATTTGCCCACAAATCTATATTTGATTCAAATACATATTTCCCAGATACACAAGTGGTTGACATTACATGTATATATTACAGATGAATTAAGACAGGTCTCTGTTCAAGCCCCATCTTCCTGCGAGCTTGGATTTAGAAATGACAACATTTTGTGCTTTTTGGTCGGTTTATCAATATCGAACATTTGCCAAAAATCACACAAAATGTGCGCAAGGAGTATGGATAATAATTGATGAAGTGTCAGATTTTTAACATGCAGACATTTGGAGTAAGACCCTATTTTCCGCTAGCAACCCCCCAGAATACACCACAGGGTCCTAACACCTCTTAAAATGTGCACCGAAAAATCACAAGAATAATGATATTACTTATATAATTCTGACAAGTCCGTACTATGAATTATCCAACTTTTTAAAATTATGCTCTGGCCCAGATGGGTGTGGTTTAGGTTCCAAAGCATATGGGGAAACTTCTCTCTGTCCCCGCCTCCAGCTCAGGTGGCTCCCAGAGGCACTGTCCCTCCCAGTTTCTCCCAAGAGGAAGCCATTTTACGACCCCCCCGATATAACATTTGCCTGAGCCCAGGACAGGGCTTTGTTCAACCTCCTGCAGTCTGCAGGTACCCCTCCCTTAATTCAATCAGAGAGGTGTCATCTCCTTTTGGCAGGGGCAGCAGGATGCAGCTAGGCCTGGGAAGAGTTGTTGAGCCAGTTCAACTCCCGTCGGGGGTAGTTGTCAGGCAGAATTCAATTTCTTTAAGTCAAGCTTCAGCTAAATGTCCTTTTTGTTCCCAGTTTAAATCAAACTTAACATTTTTACACATGCAGCTAGAATGCTGATTCTAAGTTCAAAACCATGACATTTAACAGTTGCAAACTATGTGGCACTCAAAAGTAGGTCACTCATTTAATTTAAACATTTCGATTTTAGTGGTTTTAAATCCAATTTCAATTAAGCTGCTGACATCCACAGCTCAGCAGTTTTGTTATAAACATTGTTTTGGGCTCTTCATCTTCCCAGATTTTGTATGCACACAACACTTCATTCTGCCAGATGTCTGCTGGTGTTCAGTAAGATTTTTGAATATCCTGCAATGAGCTTGCAATGAGCTTGCATTCAGGAAAACAAAGGTGATTTTAAGGCGCTTTTGGTCTAACAACACTGTTATTTTTCCTTTGACACCACCTTTCACCGCTGGCGCTTCCGGTCCATCATGCTGGCACTGGTGGGTGGCAGGTCAGCCGATTATTTTGGTGTGCGCACAACTGCGCAGTTCTCCTAGACTCTGGGATGGAATGATGGGCGGTGACAGCTCATCCCCACATCTACCCAGTCTATTGGTTCAACATGGGTCAAAATCCTTGACAAACCCCCCACCCGACTGCGCTTTGATTGAGTCGAGGGATGTTTTGAGCCCTGAGCTGGTATGTCCACATTATCTTCTTTCAATTCTGTAGATGGCACAGTTCAGCATCTTTTCCTCCACCCAGTTTGATCGATCGGTTCTCCTCGCCGCTCCTGATGGGAATATTGGGCGGTACCCTGGGCCCCTCGGATCTTTGATCCCGGTCCCTAGGTCGTTCTCCTTGGTCAGTCTCCATGGTTTCATCTCTCCTAGGATGATAAATCAAAGCGGGAATACACATTCCTAGACATTTTTCCACCACTATTGATCTAGTGGGGCGGCATGTACATTTTATAACTCAAGAGACATAGCATTCTTATTTTGGAAAACAAGATATAATATGAAACATTTTTTTTTAATTAGGAGACAAGAACATATCTTCAAGGATCACAGAATTTTATAGACTATATGTGTAATATTTTAGGATTGGAACTGAATTACTCTGGAGCGGCCCCCTCTGGGATTCCAGTGGATTCCTCCAGTTGTTGCAGAGTGTGCCTGGGATGGCAACACTTCAGCTAATTAATATGGACCCACTTATCTTCCCCTTCCGCCAAATTACCTTTGGGGATGCGGATTTTGTAGGCAACAGGGGAGATCTTGTCTATAATTTCATTCCATGTAGGCAAAAAGTTTCGCTGTTTGGCCTGGTTCCTTGGAAATTTTATAGATAGAGCCGGTCTCCCACATCATATTCCTTCATGGTGGTTTTCAAACCATAGTGCGTTTTCATACTCTCAGCTGATCTTTCTAGATTCCCCAGAGCATAGGCAAAAGCATGTTGGATGTGTTTCCTTAAATTCTCCACATACTCATGAGTTGTGGAGGCATTTATCAGTGTCTGCTCTTGGGTCCTGTAGAGCAAATGCTGAGGAAGCACAATCTTGCGTCCGGTCATCAGCTCAAATGGTAACATTTTAGTTGCAGATGAAGGGGTAGATCTGATGGCCATTAGAACCAGAGGTAGTCGGATATCCCAACTTGGCCCAGAATCTGCCACAAACCTTTTTTAATATGCTCACAATGGTTCGGTTGTAGCGTTCTACTGCCCCAGAGGAAGCTGGCTGGTAAGCAATATGTAACTTCCTTTTGACCCCCAATATCTCCCGCATCCTTGTCATTACCTCGCTGGTGAAATGGCTACTTCTGTCTGACTCAATCCTTTGAGGTAAACCAAAATGGGAAAAGATGTGGTTAATCATCAGGGCAGTTGCTGTTTCTGCCTTGCAGTTTGGGGCCGGGAGACATTCCACCCACTTGGTAAACAAGCATGTAAGGGTCAACATGTACTTGCTTCCTCTAGACGAGCGAATTACAGGGGATACGAAGTCGATTTGCAAATCTGACCATGGCAGTGTCATCCCCCTCTTTTGGAGAGGCGCACGGTGTGTGAGGGATGATGGCTGAAACTGTGCACACACAAGACACCCCTTCAAGTATTGGTCGAGGTCCTGCCCCATGTGTGGCCAGTATGCAATCTCTCTTAAGATTTCAAGTGTTGTATGAAACCCCCTATGACCGGCGGTGGCTGCATCATGGGCGTGACTTAATATCAGGCTTCGGAAAAAGGTAGGAACCACCCACTGATCATGGCCAGCTTGGGATTCCCTTACCAACAAACCGTCTTGGATTCGGAACATTTTTGGACATTTCCTCAACACTCTTAGGTCCTCTTTCCCAATGTAATCGGTATCCGTCAGGGGAAAGTTCTCAGGGTCCTCAAGGTGTTGGTAAAACTTACCAATGTTTGGATCCCCCTTCTGAGCTGTAATTAAATCAGCATCAGGGGTCTCCTTACTCCATTGGGCAGTTGAAAGATGATTGTGAGCATTTGTCTGGGACCTAGTGATAGCAGTGACCTGGATTTCCCCCAATAGGGACTCTATTTCTATTAGCTCCCCTTGGATGGCCCCGGTTTTGGCCAGCTGATCAGCTAAGTCATTTCCAGTTTTGTCTGGTCCCTCTACTTTGGAATGATCCTTGATCTTCCTCCAGTAGATGGTCATCCCTTTCGAGGTGACAAGATCATCAATGTTTTCGATTAACTTCCCATGTTTCAGGGGTTTGTTATTAGCACATAACGTGCCTCTGGTTTTCCAATTAACCAGGTGCTCCACTAACCCGTTCCATACATAATCTGAATCTGTGATTATGACCAGTTCCTGGAGTTGATGTTGGACAGCAGTGAGGATGGCCTGATGCACAGGCATCAACTCTGCCACCTGACTACTTCGGGGACCAATTTTGTATCCAGCGGAGGGTTCTGCAGACTCATTCATCCATGCATTCCCTACGCCGGCCACGAGATCTTTTTCCCCATTTTTGTCAACATGGTAAGAGCATCCATCCACATAGACATTGGGCATTCCCTCACACTTGTCTTCTTCAAAGACTTTGTGTGGGGAATTAAGGTATGCCTCCATGTTGTCCTTGATTTTTAGACTTTCGTCCTCGAGACAGTTTTCTCTGGCACAATCATGCAAGTCAGCCAGACCTTGCGCGAGGGGACTCTTCTTGTTTTGGCCATATCTGACCTCCACAGGAAAGCCTTGCATTGACAGAATCCAGGAAGTAATTCGGGAATTACTCACATTTCCGGCCCGGATTCTGTCACTTGGGAGGTATTGCAGAGGCTGGTGTGGCGTCTCCACTATGATGTGTACCCCCTGGATGAACGGGCGGTAATTCTTTAATGACCACACCGTTGCCAGGAGTGCCTTCTCACAATCGTTGAATTTTTCCTCCACAGAGGATAAAGTTTTGCTCGCATAGGAGATTACTTTATTGACCTTGTCATGCTTTTGGTATAATACTGCCGTCAAGCATGTATTAGAGAACCCTGTCTCCAGGAAGAACTCCTTGTTTCTGACAGGGTAAGCTAGGCAAGGCGCTTGTGAGAGGCTTCTTTTGAGTTGTCTTACTGCCTCGGATTGTTCTGGACCCCATTACCACTTGACCCCCCCCTTCAAGAGATGAATCAGGGATCTGGTGATCTCTGCGTAGCCCTCAATGAACATTCTGCTGTAATTAGTCAGTCCAAGGAGGCTCCTTAGTTCTCGCAGAGTTGTGGGATCCTTCAGTTTCTGAAGTGCTTCCACTTTCTTTTCTTGGGGACAGAGACCCTGAGGAGTAATCTCATGCCCCAAGAAATTAACACGGGTTCTACACCACTGTGCTTTCTGAAAGGAAAGTTTTGCTCCTTACGGCCCTCAACTGTGTCAGAGCATAACGGATCTCCGCTATGTGTTCTTCCACAGATGAACTTTTGATGAGGACATCATCTACATAAGCCAGGTTACCCCTCGCACCCAGGTCGGGCATGGCCTTATGTAGGAAAATGTTGAATTAATTGCCGGAGTTGAGATATCCGAAGGGAGTCCGGGTCCATGTGTACTGCTGGCCCCCAAAGGTAAAAGCCAGTTTGTATTGGTCCTCCCTACTGACAGGCACGGTCCAGTATCCATTGGTCCGGTCTATTGCGGTGAATACCTGTGACCCCTGCATCTGGGCCAGCCCTTTGTCAATGTAGGGCAGAGGACATCAGGAATTATGGACCCGTTTGTTGAGCTCCCTAAGGTTGGCGCAGAGTCTCCACTGGCCGTTTGGCTTCAATATTCCCAGCACCGGATTATTGAAAGTGCTGTGGACTGGACGGATTATTCACCGGGACTCAAGGTTCTTAATTATTTCAGTAAGGGACTGCATGGATGCGAGAGGCAAGCGATACTGCTTCACAAACACTGGAGTCATGCCATGGGTCCATGGGAATTGTTGTTGTGTGGATGTCAGTGCAACCACAGTCATATGAGTCTACCGCAAAGAGATCTTGGAAATCCAAGAAAACTTGTTTCAACTTTTGCTTCTGTTCCAGAGTCACGCAGGCATCAGCCAGGTTGACTCTCTCTTCCACCATCTGCCTGAAGTCTGGAAAGACTTCTGGTTTTGCTATCTCACCGGCCTCCTCCAGCTGGGTGGAGAAGTCCCTGGTCAGAGTGCTGATTTGGACTGGAGGCTTCAGGTGGGAAAGGCAGCCCTCAATGACCTGGAAAATCACCTCATCCCTCCTGAAGTCACAAGTCACATCTTCCTTACCATAAGGGCAAGAAGTGTACACCAGGAAGTTCCCCCCAATGCCGGGTAAAGATCCTGTATGGTGTTGTATTGTCATCACTGTCACTGTCAAAACAGTCCTTGGGGATTGGTTCTAACAGTTAATTTCCTAAATCAATGGAGAAGTGTCGGTCATCAACCGCCATTCCAATAATGGTGCCTGCGGCTAGAGTAATACTCTGTAAATCGCTGTTATCCACCTCTATTGGAAGGGTGTCATGTTCTATGTTGACTAATGGTGTTGGGTTTACCCCTAACCCTTGCTGTTGCAGAGAAGCATTTAGATGAATATAAGCATCAGGTTTTTTCAATTTTTGTCCTCTTTTAACTTTCACTTCCAGGGAGAATTGTCGGGTCCTTTCTGGGATGGTGACTTCCTCTTTAATCTGAATTTCAACTGCATAAGGTAGCAATTGAGCTGACCAATGGGATTATCCGCTAATCGGGACCAAGCTTTGAAGTTTATTAGGTCCAAACTAATGGCAAAGCGATTGAGAATGTCACTGCCTAAGTAAAAGGCGGCAGTGACGTCTCGCACGACCCAACAATTATGGACTATGCTCTTGTTGCCAATGGAGATTTTGAGCATACACCTGCTTGGCAGGAGATGTTTGGAATTGGGTGCTTCCAGCTCCATTTCCCATTTATCTATCAGTTTGAATGTGGGAATGGCTGGATCTTTTGGGAGTTGGCGGAACATGGCTTCACTGATAAAGCTCTTACCGTTGTTCACACACACTTGAGCGAGAACAGAGTCCTTCCCATCATTTAACTGAACTGGGATGAACAACTGCTCTCCAATTTGCTGAATATCAGCCAGCTCTGAGCTGATTTCACATCTTTCAGGACTATAGGAATGGGAGTGTCTGATTGTGGATTGGTAAAGAATTTCAGAGTGTTTCCTTCCAGTGTGGAATACCACCTTAAACTGGAAGGAAGGTTGATTTTCAGAAATAGAGAGGACCCCCCTCCACCAGTCTGTTGTCCTACTGTTATTACTGTCACGTCTGGAATTTGGTTGTTCTGGAAGTGAAATTCTACTTGGTCAGATTTTTGTTCAACCATGTGGCAAGTGCCGTTTAAACTAACATGGTTGACACTCTGTTTTAATTTTATTGGTCGGCTAGTCTGGGTCCAGAGGACCTTGTTTACACAATCTATTAGGGGTGACAACCTTCTCAGGGGGTCATTCCCTAGTAAATAAGGGGTACCCTCTGGAGTCACTACTATGACTGGGTGTTTCACCTTGTGTCGCCCAATTTTGATGACCAAATCTGCAGTCCCCTCAACAGGAATTTCCTTCCCGTCAAAGTTCTGCAGTTGTCCAGGAAGAGAGGTGAGAGGAATACGGTAATTCTCCCCCCTTCCTCCATTTAGTTCATCAAAGGCCCTTTTGGACAGAAGGGTAGCTTGGGATGCAGTGTCCACCAGTGCAAAAATTGTACCCTGCCCCTGTACTTGTACCAGGGCATAGTATCTTCCCTCCTTCTCCTCAAGGGGGCACAGATAATGCACATTTTTGGACAACTGGTGGGCTAATTTTCTGGTTTTGGACATGGCGAGAGAAGAGATTTGGGCAGAATTCTGTGGAGAGCCTGGGGAATATGAAAGAATATGTTGGCAACTGGAAATGGTTTCGGGTTCTGGGCCGCCCCCCCACTTTTTGGAGGCAGTCATCAGGATGGGTTTGACCGATGGGATTTTGGTATTGTTGGTTCTGGGATGAGATGATGGGCAGCAGTAGCTCAGTCTCCACATCTCCCCAGTCTGAATTGGCATCCCTTGGGGCCCATTTTTCCTTGGGACGAGTTCCCCTATCATTGAAGGAGAAGATCATTTCCCTAGGATCCTCTTGGGATCCCTCTCCCTCAAATTGGAAGACCTGTACCTCCTCCACAAAGTGTGTCTGTTTAGGTCCTTTGTTTCTCCTACCCGCCCTCTGCTCCTTGGGTGGCAGACTTTCAGGGGCAGGAGATTTTGTTTCTGGTTCCTGGTTTGCCAGGGGCTGTTTACAAGTTAGGAAGGAAGCTTGCTCCAATGCTTTACACCCCCCTTGCCCTTGTGCCTCCTCCCTGGGAAACGGTGGGTTATCAGGGTACTGCTCCCGTCATTGTTCTGGAGCACCAGGTCCAGAGTTTGGGGCATTCTGCAGTGGCATGCTCATCTGAGGGTTCTGTTGAGCCCTCAGTATGTGACCCAGATCCCGTGCCATATTTTGGACCTAGCGCCCAAGTTGTGAAACCAGCTCAGGCTGATACGGGGCTCTATTTTCTCCCCTGGGCTGATCCCGGGAAGGGTAGCTATCCCTTCTCTGGTAATACCCCGGATTGGGAAGATTGGGTACCCCTCCACCCTTGGCCTCCCCTCTCCCGGATTAGGTTGTCTGGGCTCAGGGAATTGGGGAAAGAAGGATGGATGGTTTTGCGGTTGGAAATTGGGTGGATACCTGGGAAAAAAAGTTCTGCCCAGTGTTTGGGTAATTTCTGCCCTCCTGTGGGAAGTTGGGAGGGAGGTTCCCTGGGTCAGATGCTTGGCTGGATCCCCCCCTTGGGCTGCAGGAGTCCACACATAACCCAGGATTGGTCGGTTTCCCTTGTAGCGGGGACTTACATAGTCAGGGGAGCGGGGGACCCCATTTGTGGGACTACCTCCTCGACTCCCTGTCTGTGACTGGCCCGAGGGCCTTCTGGGCTGTGAATTATTTGGTGCAGGCAGGTTTTTAGGCCCCCCCATCTCCAAATCTAAAATGGGGGCAACCTTGACCTCCGCCACGTTGGCAGCAGCAGGGGTGCTGTTGGTTTTGGGGTTTTTCTGTGCATTACTTTTATTTTCTATGGGCTTCCGCACCTCATAGATCCGGGTAGCCTGTTCAATGACCCAGTCTAGTGCCCTCTTCTCGTGAAAATCTCTCACTAGCTGGGTCATGATGTATTTGGGCAAGGCATGGAAAAAAATATTGACAAATTCTCTGCTGTCCGTGCGCACCCTTCTGGTGGTCTGCCCAAAGGCATGCTTCAATTCTTGCGCAAATTCTTGTAGGGCCTGATCCTCCCCACATTGCAAATTGTAGGCTGCCTTGCGAGCCTCTTGAGGATTTCTATGAACAGAAAAATGTTTCAAGATGGCCGCCCTATATGCGGACCATCTTGAATGGTTTTGGTCCTCCAGCCCTGCAAAGAAACTGGAGTATTCCAGGGAGAATGTCCATTTGACGTACTGGATGCAGCTACTGCTGTCCTTCAAATGGAAAGTCTCCATCATTTGCTCATAGAGCTCCAAGTGTTCCCAAACAGAATACTTGGCGTTCTTATGATAAGGCGTGATGACACTCCTTATTGCCTTTATTTGTTTCAATGGGTCCTTAAGCAATTCCCTTTTTGCCTTATTGGCCTTTTTGGTTTGGGTAACCCTGGTCCATTCATCCTCTGACTCCGAAGCACTGCTCCCAGAGGTGCCCGTCTGATCTTCCAGGTTTTCCCGGATTCTGCGAGCCTGGGAATGGCTGGCAGAATGTGGAGACCTGGTCTCCTAAGTCCTGTAATGCTCAGAGGAGTCTTCAGATCTCTCCTTGCTGCCAGGATGTGATGGGTACCCCCCCAATAGCCTAACTGGGCAGAAGTTTTCAGGATGCCCTTAATGGGCCTACTCTCCTGGGGTTCCCCACTAAATTGCACTGTGCTTGGGTGCCCATACCCGGATGCCCGCCCCTCCATTCCTGGGTGGTACTTGCCTATGAGCCCCATACATTTGGCTGGATAGTAATCTGCCATCCCTGTGGCCCTGTGCTCATGTGCGCCAGGGGACATGGGGGTGGCAGAATCCAGGGACTGAGAGAGATGACGGCCTCCGGTACTAGGGCTCCTGAGGTTATGCTCAAGCGTTTCCCTTTCCCAGCGAACTTCATCTCTGTCAGCCCCTGCTCCCTGTTGCAATGCAAGAGCCTGCGCCTTCAGTTCCTCAGTTAAGGCCTTACTAGACTCTATCAGTCTCTCCTGCATCGCTACCTGTTGCTGGAGCCTATCATTGTGCTGGCAGAGACCCTCATTCTCTCTCTGTGCCTCCTAATTGGTCCTGGAGTACTGGGCCAGTCTTTGCTGCAGGAGGGTTACCTCCTGAGTCCCATCCCTACTGGCCTGCTCCTTTCTTGCCAGAGCATCTTCCACCCTCCTGGTGTGCTCTAGCAAGTCGTAATGCTCTTTTTGGAGGTCACCCAGCCCCTGGAGGGCCAGGTGATTTTCTTCATTTTTTTCTTTTAATTGGCAGACTTTCTGGCCTAAGGTCTCCCTTTCCTGGCTAAGAGCCTGCATCTGTGCCGCCAGGTCGTCCCTCTGCCTTTGAAAGGCACCCGCTTTCTGGCGCTCTTCCTGAAATTCTGTCTGGGTGTCCAGGTCTTTCAGAATCAGTTTATTGCTCTCCTCTTTTTCTCTATCCAATTGGCTTTGCAGGGTGGCTACCTGCTTTGTGCATGCCCTATTGAAATCTATCTGTTGCTCCAGCTTTTTCTGGCTCTGCAGTAAGGAGTCCAAACTGTCTTGGTGCTCCTTCTGCAAAGCCAGAATTCTGGTATCCTGGTCAGCCTTTTCCTGTTGCAGGATATCCATATCCTCCTTTATTTTAATGATGTACTGTCTACTATCATTTTCCGACTCCTGGCTCCTGTGCAGCTTCTGCTCAGAAGAGTCAGGTCAGATTGGGTCTTTAATAACACCATCTGTTGCCTATTTGCCAGATCTTGGCCTTCGGCACATTTGTCCTGCATGGCTCCCATATATAGATACAAATATGCCGCTATCCTGGCAATCTTGTGTTCATCTTTGGCCTTAGGAGTCATATATAGTTCACTCAGGGCCACATGTAAGGGACCCTGATCTCTCCACATCTCTCACCCAGTTGTAGTGACCTGTTGTGTGATCGCCTGCAACCATACATTTTGGTCCTGTTCAGACCATTCACCTCTCACAAACAGTTTATGTAAGAGGTGCTCCCTAGCTATCTTCATATCTACCAAGGTCGTCATTCTGGAATTTGAGTTCCTTCCTGACTTACAGAAGTTTGTATTTTATTTTGCAAAACAGACCGTTTCCTTAGAGCGTTCCTTTGAGGAGTGCTTTCACAGTGTAAAACAGCGTGGTGATCTAACCGGATATGTATATCCGGTCAGTTGACGCACTGTATTAAGCTGCACAAGTGGGAAACCTAATGCAGAATTCCCCGCTACGAGCCCCCACTTTGTAAGTGACTCCAATCAAGCAATCCCACTAAGTCAGTGCCTTGTCTGGGATGCCCAAGGGAAGCCTTTATTTATATATTTTTATGGCAAGTTATAATCTGGATGATGAACCCTTGTATAACACCCCTCTCTTAGAATCCCCCTTGACCCCACTGAGCCAAGAAGTAGGCTTGTTTTGCAAATTTAAAAGGTTTATTTGAAAAATTAAACAATATATATATATATGTCACACTTCTATAAATAAATTGATAATGGATAGCACACTTGTGAATATGAGCAGTAATCAGCAATAGGTAATCCTACAGTAGCACCCTTCTTTACAATCAATGAGGAGTTGGTATAGGATGGATAAGGCAGCGAAAATACTTTTATGGTTTCAAGGGAAAAGCAATGAGGAATAAAATGCAGTACGGAAATAACTTGATATGATTTTAGCAAAAGATAGTATGATCACTTTTTCTCTGGCAATTCACCCCCCTCCTATGCAATGTAGGAAATGGAAGGAGAGCACACAGTCTTCAAGAATCCCAACAAAATGCAATACGAAACGCAGTTCCCCCCCAGCAAGCTTAGAGGAAAACAGGTAGAAGTTTGAAACATAGGCCCAAAATGCTTTGAATGTGGTGGCAATGAAGTGAAATGATGCTAAAATTGATTTTAATTCCCTGTAGGAGGTTCAGGGTGAGTGATATCTAGTTTATATTAGTTCAGGCTCACTTTAGCAACTAGCAGGTTAAATCGAATTTTAGCAAAGGAAAGCAAGGAGCTGCTGATTTTTACACGTGGCTGAAATTGTGCAAAATGTCAAATCGGGCAAATTTAATTGCGTGCGTCGAGCGTAATTACGGAGGCCCTATAAGGAGTAGCAAGTCGGTTCTAGGTTCGTCGGAAAGCCTAGAAACTTAGCTTTAAGATCAAGATAATCTCGTTCCTAGCACAACCGGTTCTAGAGATACGGACGATTTTGTGAAAGTAGTTTTTTGGATTTGAAATTTAAAAGCTCAGAACGACAGATGACAGTTTGCAGTTTTAAAGATGACAGAATGACACGATTCTAGTAGGCAGTTCTAATAGGCTAAAATAGTTTGGATTAGATTACTTTAAACTAAGAAATTGGTTTTGCACAGTGCGTACTCACACTATATTTTTGAAATAAGCCATCAAGGTCTGGTCAGGTTGGACGGGACTTCCGGCGGGTGGTTCTGAAGTCCTGGCTTCCTGGGTCAGCTCTGCTCTCTGGGTCTCTCTGGATCTCTGGTCTCTGGAGGTTGATGGATTTGAAGTCTGGAGTCTCCCGGCAAAGCGTCCCGCAAGAAAGTGGAAAGTGAATGTCCCTACCTGTCCTGCACTGTCTTCTTTTATGTGTTTAGAAAGTGGGTGTGTGCGTGGCATAACTGAGCCTGCCCCTCTCTACTTGTCATTGGCCCAATTCTCCCCTCTCCCATGATTGGGGGAAGGAAATGGTTTGTCATCATGATGAGGTCTGTTTATGGGTCAGAGGATCCTCCCCTGGTCCATTTGCCCACAAATCTATATTTGATTCAAATACATATTTCCCAGATACACAAGTGGTTGACATTACATGTATATATTACAGATGAATTAAGACAGGTCTCTGTTCAAGCCCCATGTTCCTGCGAGCAGGAATTCAGAAATGACAACATTTTGCGCTTTTTGGTCGGTTTACCAATATCAGACATTTGCCAAAAATTACACAAATGTGCGCAAGGAGTATGGACATTAATTGATGAAGTGTCAGATTTTTAACATGCAGACACTTGGAGTAAGGCCCTATTTTCCGCTAGCAATCCCCCAGAATACACCACAGGGTTCTAACACCTCTTAAAATGTGCACCGAAAAATCACAAGAATAATGGTATTACTTATATAATTCTGACAAGTCCGTACTATGAATTATCCAACTTTTTAAAATTATGCTCTGGCCCAGATGGGTGTGGTTTAGGTTCCAAAGCACATGGGGGAAGCTTCTGTCTGTCCCCGCCTCCAGCTCAGGTGGCTCCCAGAGGCACTGCCCCTCCCAGTTTTTTCAAAGAGGAAGCCATTTTACGACCCCCCAATATAACATTTGCCTGAGCCCAGGACAGGGCTTTGTTCAACCTCCTGCAGTCTGCAGGTACCCCTCCCTTAATTCAATCAGAGAGGTGTCATCTCCTTTTGGCAGGGGCAGCAGGATGCAGCTAGGCCTGGGAAGAGTTGTTGAACCAGTTCAACTCCCGTCGGGGGTAGTTGTCAGGCAGAATTCAATTTCTTTAAGTCAAGCTTCAGCTAAATGTCCTGTTTGTTCCCAGTTTAAATCAAACTTAAAATGTTCACACATGCAGCTAGAATACTGATTCAAAGTTCAAAACCATGACATTTAACAGTTGCAAACTATGTAACACTCACAAGTAGGTCACTCATTTAATTTAAACATTTTGATTTTAGTGGTTTTAAATCCAATTTCAATTAAGCTGCTGACATCCAAAGCTCAGCCAGTTTTGTTATAAACATTGTTTTGGGCTCTTCATCTTCCCGGATTTTGTATGCACACAACACTTCATTCTGCCAGATGTCTGCTGGTGTTCAGTAAGATTTTTGAATATCCTGCAATGTTCGAAATAGGCACTTTGAGCTTGCATTCAGGAAAACAAAGGTGATTTTAAGGCGCTTTTGGTCTAACACCACTGTTATTTTTCCTTTGACACCACCTTTCACCCCTGGCGCTTCTGGTCCATCATGCTGGCACTGGTGGGTGGCAGGTCAGCCGATTATTTTGGTGTGCGCACAACTGCGCAGTTCTCCTGGACTCTGGGATGGAATGATGGGCGGCGACAGCTCATCCCCACATCTACCCAGTCTATTGGTTCAACATGGGTCAAAACCCTTGACAGCCGCCGCAGTCCCGGATATGGAAATACCAGTCCGGGAAACACTGTGATCACGAAAACCGGAAAGAGAGCGTCAGCCATCACTTAAACCAAAATCCACTACCACTCTCAGCAACTACTGGGCTTACACATACTGTCACTTGATCCAGAGAAACAAGAAGATGACATCCCGCATACCAGCCACATGTCAGTGCAAACCCTGCTTCAGCGAGGCCGAACTAATAGTGCTGGTTGACCTCATTGTTGACAATGCACCACTGCTCTTCAGCGCCGATCAAAGGCTCAGCACCCAGCAGCGGCAAAAGCAAATTTTGGCATCCGCTGCAAAGAAGTGCACAGCAGTCGGTGTGGCAGTGCGCACTGTGAAAGACTGCCACAAACACTGGGACAATCTGCGGCTACGTGTACACAACCTCATAGCAGCACAGCACAAGCACAGGAGGAGGACCTGCTTCACCGCTGAAGTTGCAGACTTGGAAGGAGAGGTGCGGCAGTGTCATGCACTTCGAGGGGATGTAGGGAGTTGGCGGAGCAGAGGTCGGAGCCGGCACACCTGTCAAGGCTGGTAAGTACACAGAGTGCAAAGCCATGAGTTTGAATGATGGAATCCTCCTGCCAGGGCCTAGAAGCACACCACATCCACCAATGACCCACAACCCCCCACAGCCAGGGCCTAGAGGCACAGAACACATCCACCAATGACCCACAACACCCCCGCTCAACCAACAAGGGCCTAGAGGCACACAACACATCCACGAATGACCCACAACCACCCCCCCAGCCAGGGCCTAGAGGCACAAAACACATCCACCAATGACTACACCACACGCAACACGGCCATGTGACAACACCGCCAAGACAGGCAGACGACGTGCAACTGTGTGCAAGCCGTGATCCACACACCTAAGTGCATCACCCATCAAATGTGTGTACATGTAAGTGGACCGAGTATGAGGAGTGTGTTGCACGTGATAGCCCCATTCACATCCTGCCACACAACTAACAGCATGCTCTACATTCCCCCTTAGGCACATCATCCTACAGTGACTCGGCACAACAGCCAACAACAAGGGTGACTGCATGTGGCCGTCATACCCAGAAATCCCGGGATGCCACTGCCTCCATCTCTGGCACACAACCATCTGCAACGCCAATGACGGCTACGGACACCTCCAACCCCGCTGCACCCGAAGTGCAGCACATGGCAACCGAGGACACAACTGCTGCCACTTCCGTCGCACCAATCAGTGGACGACCCACTCAAAGCGACAATGACTCAGCCAGCATCGACAGTGCGCCGGGGGAACAAGTCGCGGATGCACCCAACAAAATGGATGACGGGGGCAACCTCACTCCCAAACAGGTGCCCATATTCAGCCCCATGGGACCACACAGTCCATTCCGATCCCCCACACCTTCACTCATGGAACTCAGCGCCAGCCTCCTGCACATTGAGGAGCATCAAGCAAGCCTAACGCAGCCTGTGAAACAACTCCATGAGGCGAGGCTGCAACGAGAGGAGGCCAGACTACAACGTGAGGAGGCTAGACTCCAACGGGAGAGCAGTGCCACTTCAGTGCACAGGCTATCACATGCAATCGGGTGATTTGCAACAACCAATATGGCTCTTTCATGGCGTGTCAGGGAGGGCAATAATATTATGTCAAATATCGCCAAGACAATGCTTGCTGCCCAACAGGCATTCCTGGGAAATGTGCCACCTGCGAACTCTGCAGTGTCATCTGTCAGCAGCACATCCTCCAGTTCGGTGGCCAGTAGTCCCTGGAGGAGGTCTTCACGCCTGTCTGGACCATCTGGAAAGGACATGTATGGGCATAAGCATGGACGGAAATAGAAAGTGCATTGTTGAACTATCGTCCAAACAGTTGTGATAGGGTCGTGGTTGGTGGGTGGGTATGTTGGGGAGGTGTGGGTGGTCCTTAGTAGGGTAAGTCAGTTAGGGCCTGGTTGGTGGGTGGGTACGTTGGGGTGGTGTGGGTGGTCCTTAGTGGGGTAAGTCAGTTGGGGGCTGGTTGGTGGGTGGGTATGTTGGGGAAGTGGGGGGGCACATGTGTATCTGATTCCTATCCAATTCCCATCACCCCTGTTTACTTGTAAATACACTGTTGTGAAGAAGTAAATGACAAGTGGACATTCTTGATTTCTTGTGTCTACAAACCAATTAATGTAGTTCCACCACATGAAGTGCTGAAGGTGCAGGAGAAGTGTATCAAAATACATTGTGGATGAGTGTTGCACGTGCATGTTGTCCATCAAGGGCACCCCTTGCTGGCAGTGTACCCAACCCATTATCATCTTCATCATCATCATCATCATCATCTTCAGCCTCGATGTGTGGGGGCAGTGGAATGTTCCTGCGTATGCACAGATTGTGCAGCATCGCACATGCTATTACTATTTTGCATGTCTTCACCGGGCTGTACAGCACTGAGCCACAAGATTGGCTCAGGCAGCGGAACCTGGCCTTCAGTAGTCCAAAGACACATTCTATCATGCCACATGTGCGTATGTGTGCCCTGTTGTAGGCCTCCTCATGCCTGTTCCTTGGCCTTCGTATGGCGTCATCATCCATGGTGTGACTGCATATCCAGCATCATCTGCATGGGAGTAAGCAAGGGCACACGTTAATGTTTGTGGTATCACTGTCTGATTCAGATGCAGTACAATGATGCCCCATTTGGTAATCCGTTGTGTGATTCATCTGCACAGCACACTTGGATAACATTACCATGCAGGGGTCAGTGACGGTTACATTTGTGGATTGATATTGGGCAATGACAATTTGCGCACATGTCAAAGCCCATGGGTACAGATGTGGTGGGTGACTATGGCAATGTGATGTGATGCGCACACTGCATGTGGAGCGTACATTGTGTGTATTTAGGAGGTACAGGTACACTGGTTGGGAGAGGGACTCACCTCCTCATGTTGATATTGCATGTAGGGCCACCACATGGCTAGGGTCTGCATGGAGGTAGGCAGGGCATGTACTTGCGCGCAGTGGCAATTTAATATTCTGTGCGTTGAACTGTGTGGAATCTGATGCTTGTCCATTACATTGAGCAGGGGCCATGCATTGGCAGTTGTACTCACCCCAATGACTGAGACACTGTGGCCCTTCACCACCCCCCCCCCCCCAATACACAGGAGTCATGCATTGGCAGTTGTACTCACCCAATAGCCATGGGTTTGTCCCACATAGCGTGCCATGTAGCGTGGCAATGTAGCATTCCGCAAGACCATGGAGTCGTGTGTAGACCCTGGGAATTGCGGTACACCACCTCGATTGCATGTCCAACTGTCAACTCCACATGCGTGCGATCTATTGCACCTATGCAATTGGGAATGCCTGCAATGGCATGGAAGGCTAACTTGGTGGCAATGACCTAGGCAGGGGTACGGATAGGGAAATGTACTCTGACGCATGGCTCAGCAGCGCATCCAGTACCTGGACCAGTCGTCTGGAAAAACAGGGTTGTGACAGCCCATGCAGCTCCCCAACAGTGTGATGATATGTCCCGGTTCTGAGGAAATGCAGTACCGGGACGACCTTCAGCAGGGGGAGGGGATTGCAGTCCAGATGCAAATGTGGCTACTGATATCCTCTTCAATCAGGGTGACGATGGGTATGATTGAGGCCCGGTCAAGCCTGTATAGTGTGTGGATTTGAGCTGGGGTCAGGTTCCAGGGTGAGGCTCTGTTGCAGGGTATTGCTGGCTGCCTGTGGGGTGGTGCCTGCTGCATGTTTATGTTTGGATGGGGACAGGGTTCAAGTTTTGCCTCCTGCGCCTGCGCCTCCTCCTCCTCTGCCCCACTGGTGCCACGATGTGCACTCCTGCTTGTGGGTTCCCTAGCCCAAATGCAGCTACAGCAGCTGACATGGTTGTCCTGGAAGGTGTCCTGGGTGTGGTTATGGCCCTTTTGTAGGCTCCCAGTGGCCTATGAGGTGCAGCTGGCCTCATTTTGCACACCTAGGGCCTGATTTAGCTCACCTGCCACTGTTTAACGCCATGTCCTCGGTGGCGGCGATACCGCTGCGATGTTCACAGTGTTTCCGCCACTTTTGTAGCAGTGTTTCCATGTCTGTGCCACTCGTAATGAAAGTGGTGTTGCGCATTGCCGGTGACTGGGGGTGCCCCAGTGAGTCGACACGCTGTTTCAGCACACAGAGCTACTGGGTGCATTAACAACACAGGGGTAACTTTGCAATGATGGTGTTTCTGGGATCCCGGATCGGAATGAGCCAGTCCGGTAAATGGAAATCGGGGCATAACAAACTGATAGAATGTGCTCCTCCGAGTGAAAGTCACATGGCACAGTGAGGACATGTGTACCTTGGCGAAAGGCCCCTAGTCATTTTTAAAATTGCTCCTCAAACGCCAAAGGTTTACAGACTCTGGAGGTCATTACGACCTTGGAGGTAGCCATGTCGGTATTTGCGGCATGGCTACCCCCATTTCGGGGACCGGGTGTGGGTTCCTGGAATGGGGAAATACCGGGCCATTCCGACCTTGAAGGGTCCGGTATTTCCCCATTCCAGGAACCTATCCCCATTCCCATTCAAGCCCCCATAGGGCTCAATGGGAATGGGGAGCATGCTAACAACGGGCCCATTGTTAGCATGCTGGACCGCTCGCGGGACCTTCTAAGTACGCCTGGTAAAACCAGGCATCCTTAGCGGGTCCTGTGAGCGGAACTCGTAATGAGGTGGTAGGGGGTTAATGGGGCCGGCATCTCTACCGGCCCCATTAACCCCCTACCGCCAGGGTCGGAATGACCCCCTCTGAAATGATTAACTGACAATAGTATTACAACGCTGGGTGGCCTATTAAACTTCAAATGCATTCAGAGTTCTTCATCAATGAATTTATAGAACCCATGGAGCTCCAGGCAAAGGGCCATTTGATTGACGTATTTGATATTTATCAATATTTTGTAGTTTCACATTTTATAGTGTGAAACGTTTGCTTTTTAAATGTACCACACGTTTCTAATAAAATAAATCCATAATTCTAGTTTTCTTAAAACATTTTATGTGATTATAGAAAAACACCACCATCCTATTGTGCCCGGATTTAGAAATGTAGGTATAATTGAAGTACACACCAATGCTATTTGTATATAGCTGCACAGCATAACGAAACTGCTTCTAGGCCCTTGTAGTTTCCTGGCCTTCAGACCAACTTAAAAAACTACAAATCCATTTGTTTTTATTGTGCGTGTGTACAAGGCCACTTTTTTGAGCAGGGAGGATGGCGACCTTTTCTTTAACAGAGGAGTCGCGGACATCAGTGGGCTTGTTGCGTCGGGGACAGCGCATCGGCTATCCAGGCTCGCCTCTGCAGACAGGATCAACGGTAACAGCAGGGACGAGGCTGGACAGATGCCTCCAGTCGCCAGTGCTGAAGGCGACTGCTTGGGCACTCAGACAGAAATCAGAAAGTGACATGGGAAAGAGTGCATTGCTTTTCAGCACACATCTGTCACTGGTAAAGAGCCTGTATGTGTGCTGAAATTTGCAAAACAAAAGTGCTGAAAAGCCCGACATCATGTCCCCTCGATCCCAGTTCATCGAAAGACAAAAAGAGAGAAATCTAAAACATATGCAGAAATTAGGTAACAAAGAAAATTCAATTTTATAATGCTGCTATATACACTTTACAAGCAGTGAGCGGATAGCGGATCTTCAAATGCGTATTATGGCTACCTCGGAAATCCATCACGAAAGAAAAGGTTCTCAGCTACAGCCGTCCTGCCCTTCTACTGGCCACTGAAGCCCGAGGTGTACCCCATGTTGGGATCACACACGCTCGTACCATACAATCAGGGGCAGCTTAGTGGACACAATGTCAGTGGCATACGTGTGTGGAGAGTCTTTGATTAGTTATTAAGTGGCTGTGATGTATAATGCAGACTAGCCGACCTGCCATCAGCAGAGAGGACAAGGATTGCCATTTCCATACCATAACATGTCTGTGCGCTTAAATTCAACAAGTTGCATGGGGAATTAATCATTCAGGGAGGAGGCTGCGGAGTGCATGCATTTTATTTAGTACTGTGACATTTTCAAAAGTGCATTTATTATGGGGTGAACATAGCACACACAATTAATGTACTAACAAAGAGGCAGATATAGAAGCATACAGGAGCATGTTTACTTTAGCTATTTTAAACAATATATCATTTTATTGGCTGCCTCCATGGCTCACTCAAAATGAAAGAGTTCCGAAATCGGCAGGAATGGATGGGATTAGTTATAGGGATTACATTGGCTAGGGGTGGGGAATGGGTGGGGTTGCAACTGTGTATCCCTCCTCATGTGTCATCCCCATTGAAAAAGTAATACAGGCCCACTTTCAGAGCCCATATTTGAAGCTCTTATATTAATGACAATAAATTCGGCTTAACGGCCCACTTTCAAAGCCCATATTTGAAGCTCTTATATAATGACAATAGTTTTGGTTTAACCTAGTGCTTTCAGCGCCACTTAATAGCCCAAACTAAAAAATGACTCACTTGATTATCACTCTAAATCATTTTAAAATCATCAAACTTCTACTGCAATGGTTATGACCATCTTGCAGACCACATTCTTCCGGGCTATGAGCAAATTGCATATGTTAATGCACACTTCACATAGTTCTACTTGAATGGCATGGGAAAATGGTGTGGGAACTGCAATTTTTAAAATGTATGTATTCTGTACAATGTATAATGTATTCTGTATAATGTATTGCTTTTCCGAAATTAAGCTGAACTAAACTTAAATGTCAGTAAATCTATCTAAAGTTTAATGATGTCTTATGTAATGTTGTTAGTGGTTAGCAGCGCAACCATACACATACGTTGGTGTGACGATTTCACCCACATTGCCCCCTTCTGATTGAACACTTAATTTCTGTCCATTTTGACACCCCCCCCATTGATACTCTGTTTATCTGTATAAAGCTGTTCACAATGTGCTTTGCTGTTGCTGTTCTATTTGCTCTTATGTATTCCCTAACTCAGATATGTTGCTCGATTACAAGTTTTTTTAAACCGTGGGTTGCGATTCACTTTGGGCGGCAGGTTCAGCAAAAGGATATGCTTGGTTATCAGATATTTCGATTGTTTTATATAGTGCTAAATACTGCTTCTCAGCTTTATCCTAAGTGTCATTATTGTCAAACATAATGGCACTAAATGTATTAACCTCGGAAGAATGCAGGGCAAAGCTAGTCATGCCTGGTTTCAAACCTGCCAAGTGCTTGGTGACACCATATGAGAGGCGATAGATTACCTCATAAGATACTGTCACACTTGGGGTAGCAAGGGAAAAAGATTAAAAACAATGACAAGATTGAAGAGCCCTCTTCTGTGATGAGCGCTCTGGTTTGAGTTTATGCCACAGAACAGGCGTCTGCAACCTGTAGCTCTCCAGTAGTTTTGGACGCTAATATCTCTTAGCCCTAACCAGCATATTCAATTGGAAGCCAGGATGGGAGAATGTCCATGAAATGATCAAATGTAAAAAATCGTAGGAGAAATTACCAAATTGTTTTTTTTCTTATAATGAAGAGGGAGACCCCCACAACACACCCCCTCTCCCTCCTACCTTAATATCCTTGCCCCACCCCACACCTATATTTTAACAAAAACGACCCAAAAGTTTGATAAATATAGGTAAAACAATGCGGTCAATTCGATAATTTATACGGATACCATGATGGGATGTCATAGTCTAAAACTTCTAGAGAGCCAAAGGTACAGAAGAAACATAATTAATACATATAATGACAATAGTTTTTGCTGTTTTATATAGTGCTAAATACTGGAAGAGTCCTGCTTCTCAGCTTTATCCTAAGTGTCATTATTGTCAAACATAATGGCACTAAATGTATTAACCTCGGAAGAATGCAGGGCAAAGCTAGTCATGCCTGGTTTCAAACCTGCCAAGTGCTTGGTGACACCATATGAGAGGCGATAGATTACCTCATAAGATACTGTCACACTTGGGGTAGCAAGGGAAAAAGATTAAAAACAATGACAAGATTGAAGAGCCCTCTTCTGTGATGAGCGCTCTGGTTTGAGTTTATGCCACAGAACAGGCGTCTGCAACCTGTAGCTCTCCAGCAGTTTTGGACGCTAATATCTCTTAGCCCTAACCAGCATATTCAATTGGAAGCCAGGATGGGAGAATGTCCATGAAATGATCAAATGTAAAAAATCGTAGGAGAAATTACCAAATTGTTTTTTTTCTTATAATGCAGAGGGAGACCCCCACAACACACCCCCTCTCCCTCCTACCTTAATATCCTTGCCCCACCCCACACCTATATTTTAACAAAAACGACCCAAAAGTTTGATAAATATAGGTAAAACAATGCGGTCAATTCGATAATTTATACGGATACCATGATGGGATGTCATAGTCTAAAACTTCTAGAGAGCCAAAGGTACAGAAGAAACATAATTAATACATATAATGACAATAGTTTTTGCTAATCATTTTACTAAACACAACTGACCTGTGGTTTATAATCTGTGATTCTATCGAGACAGAGCAATTGTATTTCCAGACAACCCTTGCCAGGGGTAGTTAATATCTTTATTCGGCCATAGGGCTCTAAAAGTACATCCTAACACCTATAGAAAAAAAATAAAATTGCAGTTGCAATACATTCTTGAACAGTGCAATATTGCATTTACTAAAGTCCCAAGGTCCCACTTATAGCCATCAGGTCCATTTCACAATTGCCTGTTTGCTCAAACTACTCCGGAACCCACAGATTCCTATACCTAGGACTTTGAGACATATCCTTGGTCTCAAGCCCAGGGACTGCATCACACCAGCTCTGAAATCTCTCCACTGACTCCTGGTGGCTGTGAGGATCAAGTTAAAGACTCTCTATATTATCCACAAGACTTTCTGGGCCGTGGTCCTCTTTATTTCCAACACGCTCTTCCTAAAGAGCCCTCAACTCTGCTACCGCAAACTCTCTGCGTGTCAGACATTTCTCAACCAGCAAGTGGTGGGTAGATCTCTCTCCTCTGCGGGTGCCTCCCTTTAGAATAGCCTCCATCCGCACAGCACCTGAAGTTCCCGGAAGTTGCTCAGGACATTCCTTTCCTCTTCATTCTACTCTTTTCCTCTCCCTTCCTAATCTACCTGTCTGTTCATCCTGACTGGTGGTGTGGTTGCCCTAAGAGTCTCATAGGGTACCCTGCCCCCCTTTGACCAGTCACCCAGCATTGCCCTCTGGCCTACCCTGCAATTCCAGTCTGGGACTGCACATGTGTTGTCCTCTGCCGTCCTCGCCCTTACTCAGAGCCCTGCTGCCCAGAGTGCACGTCCCCTCGTACCCCTTCCCTGCACTTCTTCCCTCTCCCTCTCCCCTGCACTTCTCGTTGCACTTGCACAATCTGAATGTCACAAGGCCTAGTAAGATCGTTTGTCTTGTCATCCCCCTGTCTCCCCTCCCTTGCCTTATGCAACCTAGAACACTTATGCAAAGGTGTGTTATAAATACCCAATCATATCATAGCATATCCCATAAGGTTACCAAGACTTTTTCCACAATGGTGTTCAGTTTGCACCAACCTATTAGCGGGTAGAAAGTCAGTGTTGTGGTGGATATAGGGACTGATTACAATCATACTATTTGGTATGCAGTTATATCTCATATTGATACCCAGGATGTCTTTGGCCACTCTCTGCTCCATGAATTCAATCTTGAAGAGGTTGCATGTGCTTTCACCGTGATAGTGCAACCTGGAGCAGTTGTGAAGGGACTCCTGGGTTACAGAAAAACAGCCACATACAGTGCAAAGACAGTGCATACCTTTATTTATAAGGATTTTTCTGGGTTCTGATTGGTTAGGGGGTAAATTGGTACTTTGTGCACACATACTATGTCCCTCCTAGGTCCCCTATTTGCCTTGCGGGTAATAATTGTGTAATTATTGTGTAAATATTGTGGGTCATACTTTCCCTGACCCACAATCTGCCTGCCCTGGGGCCATTGTCCTTGGGGGCATGGTTGTAGTTACCGTCCCTACCATCTGATTTTTTATTCATCAAATTAATACTAGCTGGGTAATTGGCTTGCATAGGTAAAGCCTACACAATGAATTGCTTGTCTTGGTTCCTTGGATTTGCAGGCGGATCAGAGGCACATTGTTAGCAATGGCAATGTTGGGACTGGTGTTTTCTCCTTTTTCATGAGTAGGCCCTCTCCCCCCCCCCCCGTGGTCATTATGTGTTTGGGGACATCGATATTGTGGTGGACTGACTCCTCAAGTGGTTGTTGTGCCACTACAATGACCACCAAACTTCAGGGTAGGCCCCCCAATGCGCCCCCTCTCCCCATATCTTCTATAAAGACCAATAGAAGCCTCTTCAAGTGTGCAAGCTCAGACAGGATAAGGTTACATTTACATCTTCAAGCCACGGGTACCCCCTTGGCAGCTGGATCAACAGTTTTCGTGGTGCATGGGTCTGATAAGATGGGGTGCATGGAGAACTAAAATCCAGCAAGGGGCCACTGCCCAGGTGTGTGTTCAGCACATTCATATTCAGGGCAGTGCCAGTGGAGGGAGAGCTTGTGTCAAAAGTGGCATCGTGAACAGGGCCCTGTTTACCCTCCACAACCATAGATTCCATTCGTTCCATAGGCGCTATAGGATAGCTCGACCCTGGGGGTGATACCACCATCTTGCCAATTGTGATGGGTCCACATGGTGTGAGGATTGAATTGTCTTTGGGGTTAGTTATTGGAATTTTACAGGTTTTCTCCCCCCAGCAACATCAGATTTCGGAGGTGACTGATGGTGAGGATCTGGGTTTGGTCCATGCTCTCCAATGCTAACACAGATCCTTGTTCTAATCCTAGTCTGTAGGTGTCAGATCTGGTTGAGGCAATATCAGTAGCGGCGGTAGTAGTGGTGGTAGTGGAGCTCATGGCTGGGGACTTGCTTGAAGTTGGGACCTCTAGGGGCTAGATGGTTGACGGGTCTCCATTGCCACCTTCAATTACTTCCACCTATAGTGCTTGGGTAGCTCTCATTCATTTATGAATACACTGGTCGTGCTGGGATCACATTCTCAACTGGATTATCTCCAGCCAGGTGCTCAGGGCCATGAGTGACCATTCTGTTGGCGCTTCAGGAATATGGTTTGTCCATTGGCCTATTGGCGACATCCCCCAAACCTCCTGATTAGTATCAAGGAACTGGTGAATTTCTTTGATTAGGAAATTTGCCTCTCCTGTAAACGTCATGGGGCTAAGGAATTTTTTCTCACCGGCTGCATTGCCAATTTCTGCCTAATAGAATCTTGTGTTTAGTTATTGCACTGTCTTGCATGATAGGAAGAGGGGTGGCTATGCACAGTGCAGGAAATGTCTTAGCTTGACTTGGCTTGATTTAGCATGGGAGGTATAAAGTCAGCAGGCATGCAATCACAGACTCCAAGGCCCCTGCCAGCCCCACTCAGCACTTTTGGCCTTGGCCTATCACCTTCCAATGCTGCTTTCCCGAGCTCTCCAGCACTTCAACTACCAAGATACGATAGGCACCTTCACCCCGCTTTCGTGGAACCCCCCGTGGGAGCAAAAAACTCATGCCTTTGTCACTGCAGGATGCACCCTGGCGGGCCTTGTCCCAGGGAGAAAAAGGATGCACGGCGTGGCCTCCTACATGAGCAGCAGCAGCAGTCCTCCTATGGCAGCCCTCCCAGGCCAAATCAGGAGCCGGTCACCTGCTCCCTTGTACACGTTGTTAGACGACACTGGGCCCTTGTTTCGAGCATCTGGCATCTGGTGCTTTATCAAGGCTCTTGCTCATGCACCTCTTGCTCCATCGACTCCCTTCTCGTGCTGCGCATGAAATCAGGGACAACAAGGCAGGCAAGGCTGGAGCAGCTCTTATTTCTCGTGCTGGCCATCTCCACCCAGGCCATTTGCCTCATACATTTGAACTCATGAATATTCGTGTGTGTCTGCTGTTGGTGAGGATTCATATACTGTATTATTCACGCAGCATGTAACGATGAGCCAGGAGCTATCATCTGAGACTCAATTCTAGCCCCCTGTCCTCCCTCTCTCACCTGCCTAGTTCCCCAGCTCTGTCTTTCCAACTTCAGGTTCACTTTCACATCACTCTCCACAGGCACAGAGGCGCACACATAACACCTGAGGGCTGATCTGTAGAAGGCAAAAGTGTCAGCCGAAACCACAAGTTCATTACAAAGTGTCAACGGTCAGACATTTAAACATCCAGCAGGCCACCAGTATGTAATTGCGCACTCATCAATCTTTCGCGAACTCTGTCTGACCCAGTGGGTGCAAGCGCATTGTTTGTGCATTGCACCTTGACTTCAGCGCTGCCCTCTGGGAATTTTCATTCAACCTGGTCTTGAGTCACATGTGAAAAGGGTCCGCTTGCTTGGTGTTATCTTTTGGAATATATGTGTCAGAAATGGACCTAACATTAACTTATCTGTGGCGTGTAAGCCTGGATGGAAGCCAAAGATCATAGCTCATGGGTGCCATTTTGAAACAAGCATTCACAAGGCCAACAGATATGCAAGCACAGATTGTTCCTAGCAAACCGCAATGCAGTATTCACTTATAATGGCACTTCAATTAATGAACAGTACATTCAGGCAGTCTCGATACTGAACCGAACAATCGTTTTTTGAATGCATTGAGATCCCTCTATTCTGTAAGTACATAAACAGCCACAGACATAGAAAACATTAATAATAAGAACAAAACCAAATACAGTGGGCCTCATTACGAGATTGCCAGTATTGCAGTATTGCCGCCAGGATATTGGCAATCTGTAACACCGTTACTGCACTCGGTTTGGCATAATAACTGCCAGATTATGAGGGCTGGTAAATGATGTAAATCCCAGTACCACCGGCTATTTTTGTCGGTAGGGTGGCAGAATTACCTCTAGCTCTTAGCTGGAGGTAGTTCCGGTCACCCCACCGGCAACCTTGTACTTTGCCAGTGCGGTGTGGAATTACTGGCACGTTATTACTGCACTAGTTATAATGAGTCCCAATGTAATGCAGCAAGCAAGTGGAAACACATCAGTGCTACAAGAAGCATGGAAATAAAACAAGTTCTTAAAAGCAGCATTCCACAAGCCTCTCCCCAACATTAACAGTTTCACTCACTCGTACATAATGGCTAGAACATCGGAGTGTTTACCATAATGGGCACTTTCTGCATCCCTGAGCAGCTCATTGGAGGTCATTATTCCAATATTTATTGTCAAGCGCTCTGGCAGAGAAATAAAGCATGCTTAAGTCAGACCTAAAATTAAATTGAATCAGACGTTTAAACTTTCGAGTTGAAGAAGGGAGCAACTTTTGGAAATGGGTTTGAACAACATGTTGATTTTTTTATTCTCCTCAAATTCAGCTGCAAAGTGCGTGTTTTAACAGTGGGTTTGTGCTGGTTAAAAATTGACCCACGTGACTTTTCGTGCATGTGCTCTCTGATGGCCTTCGACGCGAAATAAACAATTATTTTTTTAAACCCAACTGTGTTCCCCAACTTCTCGGACAACGGTCCTGCCTCCACTGAGCCCTGCAATGTTTTCTCTCATGTAATCGCTTTTTCTGCAACAACACATTTTCATTCTAACCTTTGCACATGCGTGATGTTTCATCTAAGTAGCCCAACCTGTATTATGACCACACCTGCTACTGTTTTCTCTGCCACTACCTACCCTTCTCTAAGTACTTGTTACCTCTGCATCACATGACTCTCTTCATGCTTTTACTTAGAGGCGCTAGTCACTATGTAACCCAATGTGACAGTAATTCTGGATATTAACTGTATCTATGTAACTAAGCTCTAAATTCACTTTTCTTTTGTATTTATGTAACCAAGCTCTAAGTCTACTTGTCTCTTGCACCCAGCTACCTGAGGGTTTGGTGTGCAGTATCAAATAAATAAACAAACAAACATCTGTATACTGAAAATGGTCTTCATTGAGCAATCATATGGCCACTGCTTACTGTCTTCTTTCCCTGGCGTTAATTGTATTGATAAAAAAAACGTGTAACTGTACTGACTGTGATGGCATCTGTTAGCTATTTGGTGAACTGCAGCTTTAAACATTCATTCGTTTCCATGCGTCAGCTGGCAGATGTAACTCGTGTAAGTCATGTGCTACCATTCTAAGCGCACGCCCAAGAAAATGACTGCTTTTTTTAATCGTATGGATTGGGTTTTTAAACTCCATACAATGCCTCATACAAGCGATATGTGATATGACCACTTCATAAATACTTCTATCCCTGGATTTAAAAGCACAAACATGTCATATTTTCTAGTGCACCAAATCCTTTAGTTGTTTCAAAGTGCCGAAGCTTTCCTGGAAGTTGTCGTATGTGGGTTCCAGTCCTTAGTCTGAGTACAAAGGAAAAGCAAACAGCTGAAGCAGTGGAGGAATGAGGGTACAGATGAAATAAACAGGGCTCTTAAAATAGAGGTGGGACAGATTAAAAGAAGAGTGATATTGTTTTTGATAGCTTGGGTGCTTTTTGATCAAGACAAAGTTGATCACAGATCAGGATTCCCGAAATTAGGAGGATACATTTTATGGTACTTGAAGGACAAACGATTTATTTGACGGCAGATTCAGAGAGACACATATAAATTACTACAAGCAATGTGTGGCCTGGACACTGTGGGCCAACACATTGTTTCTGTTTCACTGGTATGATTGGGATTACTGCTGTATTAAATGGGACGTTTTAGACACTACACATCCCTGTGCTCCTGCACGGAAGTAGTCATTTCCTCTCAGCCATGCAAGGCAGAGGGTGTCTTGCTTCCTCAGGCTTCAATGCACCATTGGAATGCAAGCTGGGGCACTGCAGTATGAAGTCTGCATGGGGAGCTCCTGTGTGTCCCAGCACATTAGAGTGGACTGGGATGGAGAGACGGTGGCACTCTGTCTCCACTGTGCATATCAGGAACCAGGACGGTCTCCCTGCTTCCAGGTTGCAGTTTCTACACCAGAGCTGGAGATCCATGATAAGAAATGTGCAGCAGGTGTCTGGCGCTGGAGATCAGGCATTGCTCAAGGAAAAAAAGCTTGCTTTATATATGTGCATGTATGTGTGCATGCTGTGTGAAATGTCTGCATACGTGGGCAGGTGAATGAGATTGGTGCAGTGTGGAAGTTGTATTTATATGTCTGTGAGTGTAAGTGAATGGTGCAGCAATGTGTATGTAAGTGTGTGCATGTGGGCCCGGGGAGAGAGCTTGATTGGGGGGGCACATTGGTACAGCCAGTGTTATGATGACCTGGAAACTCCCAAATCGCACAGGTGAATGGCTCATGGCACAAAGAGAACCTTTGGGGTGGTTCACAGAAGTGTTTTATAATGGCACAAGCCCATTGGAAAACGCTCTCTGAATCAGGCCCTGTGTATCTTGATGAGAAAGTCACCTAACACAATGAGATCTATGTAAAAGACTCATGCCACAGTGAGAGTATGTGTATAGCGAGGGGAAAGGCTCAAAGTGCTGGGTTATCATGTGAACCTGAAGATGAAAGGCACGTAGTACAGTGAGACTATGTGAATGTAAAGGTGAATGGCTCATAGCGCAGTGCGATCCTGTGTACCTGGAGGTGAAAGTTACATAGGCCATGGCAATCCTGTGAATTTTTAAGAGAAAGACATAGCACCGTGGGATTCTGCGTATTTTGTAGCAAAAAGGCATAGCGTAAAGAGAGTGCATCTTGAGGAAAAGGACATACCACAGTGCGATTCTGGGCCTCATTACAAGTTAGCCGTCCCGAATCCGTTGTTTCTGTGAAGGCGGTGACACTGTTTCCGTGACCACAAGCATGCGGAAATAAGGTGCATTTACAGGTTGTTGATCGCGTACACCAGTCTATTGCGGAAACGGTGTCACTGCCGTTACACTAACACCCATGGAGGCGGATGCACCATGCAACATGTCACAGGTGCATCCGTATTTGCCCTATAAGTGACTCCAATCAAGCAATCCCACTAAGTCAGTGCCTTGTCTGGGATGCCCAAGGGAAGCCCTTATTTACATATTTGTATGGCAAGTTATAATCTGGATGATGAACCCTTGTATAACACCCCTCTCTTAGAATCCCCCTTGACCCCACTGAGCCAGGAAGTAGGCTTGCTTTGCAAATTTAAAAGGTTGATTTGAAAAATTAAACAATATATATATATATATATATATATATATATATATATATATATATATATATATATATATATATATCACACTTCTATAAATAAATTGATAATGGATAGCACACTAGTGAATATGAGCAGTAATCAGCAATAGGTAATCCTACAGTAGCACACTTCTTTACAATCAATGAGGAGTTGGTACAGGATGGATAAGACAGCGAAAATACTTTTATGGTTTCAAGGGAAAAGCAATGAGGAATAAAATGCAGTACGGAAATAACTTGATATGATTTTAGAAAAATATAGTATATAATCGCGTGTGTCGAGCGTAATTACGGAGGCGCTATAAGGAGTAGCAAGTCGGTTCTAGGTTCCTTGGAAAGCCTAGAATCTTAGCTTTAAGATAAAAGTTAAATCTCGTTTCTAGCAAAACCGGTTCTGGAGATACGGACGATTTTGTGAAAGTAGTTTTTCAGATTTGAAATTTAAAAGCTCAGAATGACAGATGACAGTTTTCAGTTTTAAAGATGACAGAATGACACGATTCTAGGAGGCAGTTATAATAGGCTAAAATAGTTTGGATTAGAATACTTTAAACTAAGAAATTGGTTTTGCACAGTGAGTACTCACTATATTTTTGAAATAAGCCGTCAAGGTCTGGTCAGGTTGGACAGGACTTCCGGCGGGTGGTTCTGAAGTCCCGGCTACCTGGGTCAGCTCTGCTCTCTGGGTCTCTCTGGATCTCTGGTCTCTGGAGGTTGATGGATTTGAAGTCTGGAGTCTCCCGGCAAAGCGTCCCGCAAGAAAGTGGAAAGTGAATGTCCCTACCTGTCCTGCACTGTCTGCTGTTATGTGTTTAGAAAGTGGGTGTGTGCGTGGCATAACTGAGCCTGCCCCTCTCTACTTGTCATTGGCCCAATTCTCCCCTCTCCCATGATTGGGGGAAGGAAATGGATTGTCATCATGATGAGGTCTGTTTATGGGTCAGAGGATCCTCCCCTGGTCCATTTGCCCACAAATCTATATTTGATTCAAATACATATTTCCCAGATTCACAAGTGGTTGACATTACATGTACATATTACAGATGAATTAAGACAGGTCTCTGTTCAAGCCCCATGTTCCTGCGAGCTTGGATTTAGAAATGACAACATTTTGTGCTTTTTGGTCGGTTTACCAATATCAAACATTTGCCAAAAATCACACAAAATGTGCGCAAGGAGTATGGATATTAATTGATGAAGTGTCAGATTTTTAACATGCAGAAATTTGGAGTAAGACCCTATTTTCCGCTAGCAACCCCCCAGAATACACCACAGGGTCCTAACACCTCTTAAAATGTGCACCGAAAAATCACAAGAATAATGATATTACTTATATAATTCTGACAAGTCCGTACTATGAATTATCCAACTTTTTAAAATTATGCTCTGGCCCAGATGGGTGTGGTTTAGGTTCCAAAGCATATGGGGAAACTTCTCTCTGTCCCCGCCTCCAGCTCAGGTGGCTCCCAGAGGCACTGTCCCTCCCAGTTTCTCCCAAGAGGAAGCCATTTTACGACCCCCCCGATATAACATTTGCCTGAGCCCAGGACAGGGCTTTGTTCAACCTCCTGCAGTCTGCAGGTACCCCTCCCTTAATTCAATCAGAGAGGTGTCATCTCCTTTTGGCAGGGGCAGCAGGATGCAGCTAGGCCTGGGAAGAGTTGTTGAGCCAGTTCAACTCCCGTTGGGGGTAGTTGTCAGGCAGAATTCAATTTCTTTAAGTCAAGCTTCAGCTAAATGTCCTGTTTGTTCCCAGTTTAAATCAAACTTAACATTTTTACACATGCAGCTAGAATGCTGATTCTAAGTTCAAAACCATGACATTTAACAGTTTCAAACTATGTGACACTCAAAAGTAGGTCACTCATTTAATTTAAACATTTCGATTTTAGTGGTTTTAAATCCAATTTCAATTAAGCTGCTGACATCCACAGCTCAGCAGTTTTGTTATAAACATTGTTTTGGGCTCTTCATCTTCCCAGATTTTGTATGCACACAACACTTCATTCTGCCAGATGTCTGCTAGTGTTCAGTAAGATTTTTGAATATCCTGCAATGTTCGAAATAGGCCCTTTGAGTTTGCATTCAGGAAAACAATGGTGATTTTAAGGCGCTTTTGGTCTAACAACATTGTTATTTTTCCTTTGACACCACCTTTCACCGCTGGCGCTTCCGGTCCATCATGCTGGCACTGGTGGGTGGCAGGTCAGCCGATTATTTTGGTGTGCGCACAACTGCGCAGTTCTCCTGGACTCTGGGATGGAATGATGGGCGGCGACAGCTCATCCCCACATCTACCCAGTCTATTGGTTCAACATGGGTCAAAATCCTTGACAAACCCCCCACCCGACTGCGCTTTGATTGAGTCGAGGGATGTTTTGAGCCCTGAGCTGGTATGTCCACATTATCTTCTTTCAATTCTGTAGATGGCACAGTTCAGCATCTTTTCCTCCACCCAGTTTGATCGATCGGTTCTCCTCGCCGCTCCTGATGGGAATATTGGGCGGTACCCTGGGCCCCTCGGATCTTTGATCCCGGTCCCTAGGTCGTTCTCCTTGGTCAGTCTCCATGGTTTCATCTCTCCTAGGATGATAAATCAAAGCGGGAATACACATTCCTAGACATTTTTCCACCACTATTGATCTAGTGGGGCGGCATGTACATTTTATAACTCAAGAGACATAGCATTCTTATTTTGGAAAACAAGATATAATATTAAACATTTTTTTTTAATTAGGAGACAAGAACATATCTTCAAGGATCACAGAATTTTATAGACTATATGTGGAATAATTTAGGATTGGAACTGAATTACTCTGGAGCGGCCCCCTCTGGGATTCCAGTGGATTCCTCCAGTTGTTGCAGAGTGTGCCTGGGATGGCAACACTTCAGCTAATTAATATGGACCCACTTATCTTCCCCTTCCGCCAAATTACCTTTGGGGATGCGGATTTTGTAGGCAACAGGGGAAATCTTGTCTATAATTTCATTCCATGTAGGCAAAAAGTTTCGCTGTTTGGCCTGGTTCCTTGGAAATTTTATAGATAGAGCCGGTCTCCCACATCATATTCCTTCATGGTGGTTTTCAAACCATAGTGCGTTTTCATACTCTCAGCTGATCTTTCTAGGTTCCCCAGAGCATAGGCAAAAGCATGTTGGAGGTGTTTCCTTAAATTCTCCACATACTCATGAGTTGTGGAGGCATTTATCAGTGTCTGCTCTTGGGTCCTGTAGAGCAAATGCTGAGGAAGCACAATCTTGCGTCCGGTCATCAGCTCAAATGGTAACATTTTAGTTGCAGATGAAGGGGTAGATCTGATGGCCATTAGAACCAGAGGTAGTCGGATATCCCAACTTGGCCCAGAATCTGCCACAAACTTTTTTTAATATGCTCACAATGGTTCGGTTGTAGCATTCTACTGCCCCAGAGGAAGCTGGCTGGTAAGCAATATGTAACTTCCTTTTGACCCCCAATATCTCCCACATCCTTGTCATTACCTCGCTGGTGAAATGGCTACTTCTGTCTGACTCAATCCTTTGAGGTAAACCAAAATGGGAAAAGATGTGGTTAATCATCGGGGCAGTTGCTGTTTCTGCCTTGCAGTTTGGGGCCGGGAGACATTCCACCCACTTGGTAAACAAGCATGTAAGGGTCAACATGTACTTGCTTCCTCTAGACGAGTGAATTACAGGGGATACGAAGTCGATTTGCAAATCTGACCATGGCAGTGTCATCCCCCTCTTTTGGAGAGGCGCACGGTGTGTGAGGGATGATGGCTGAAACTGTGCACACACAAGACACCCCTTCAAGTATTGGTCGAGGTCCTGCCCCATGTGTGGCCAGTATGCAATCTCTCTTAAGATTTCAAGTGTTGTATGAAACCCCCTATGACCGGCGGTGGCCGCATCATGGGCGTGACTTAATATCAGGCTTCGGAATGAGGTAGGAACCACCCACTGATCATGGCCAGCTTGGGATTTCCTTACCAACAAACCCTCTTGGATTCGGAACATTTTTGGACATTTCATCAACACTCTTAGGTCCTCTTTCCCAATGTAATCGGTATCCGTCAGGGGAAAGTTCTCAGGGTCCTCAAGGTGTTGGTAAAACTTACCAATGTTTGGATCCCCCTTCTGAGCTGTAATTAAATCAGCATCAGGGGTCTCCTTACTCCATTGGGCAGTTGAAAGATCATTGTGAGCATTTGTCTGGGACCTAGTGATAGCAGTGACCTGGATTTCCCCCAACAGGGACTCGATTTCTATTAGCTCCCCTTGGATGGCCCCGGTTTTGGCCAGCTGATCAGCTAAGTCATTTCCAGTTTTGTCTGGTCCCTCTACTTTGGAATGATCCTTGATCTTCCTCCAGTAGATGGTCATCCCTTTCGAGGTGACAAGATCATCAATGTTTTGGATTAACTTCCCATGTTTCAGGGGTTTGTTATTAGCACATAACGTGCCTCTGGTTTTCCAATTAACCAGGTGCTCCACTAACCCGTTCCATACATAATCCGAATCTGTGATTATGACCAGTTCCTGGAGTTGATGTTGGACAGCAGTGAGGATGGCCTGATGCACAGGCATCAACTCTGCCACCTGACTACTTCGGGGACCAATTTTGTATCCAGCGGAGGGTTCTGCAGACTCATTCATCCATGCATTCCCTACGCCGGCCACGAGATCTTTTTCCCCATTTTTGTCAACATGGTAAGAGCATCCATCCACATAGACATTGGGCATTCCCTCACACTTGTCTTCTTCAAATACTTTGTTTGGGGAATTAAGGTATGCCTCCATGTTGTCCTTGATTTTTAGACTTTCGTCCTCGAGACAGTTTTCTCTGGCACAATCATGCAAGTCAGCCAGACCTTGCGCGAGGGGACTCTTCTTGTTTTGGCCATATCTGACCTCCACAGGAAAGCCTTGCATTGACAGAATCCAGGAAGTAATTCGGGAATTACTCACATTTCCGGCCCGGATTCTGTCACTTGGGAGGTATTGCAGAGGCTGGTGTGGAGTCTCCACTATGATGTGTACCCCCTGGATGAACGGGCGGTAATTCTTTAATGACCACACCGTTGCCAGGAGTGCCTTCTCACAATCGTTGAATTTTTCCTCCACAGAGGATAAAGTTTTGCTCGCATAGGAGATTACTTTATTGACCTTGTCATGCTTTTGGTATAATACTGCCGTCAAGCACGTGTTAGAGAACCTTGTCTCCAGGAAGAACTCCTTGTTTCTCACAGGGTAAGCTAGGCAAGACGCTTGTGAGAGGCTTCTTTTGAGTTGTCTTACTGCCTCGGATTGTTCTGGACCCCATTCCCACTTGACCCCCCCCCTTCAAGAGATGAATCAGGGATTTGGTGATCTCTGCGTAGCCCTCAATGAACATTCTGCTGTAATTAGTCAGTCCAAGGAGGCTCCTTAGTTCTCGCAGAGTTGTGGGATCCTTCAGTTTCGGAAGTGCTTCCACTTTCTTTTCTTGGGGACAGAGACCCTGAGGAGTAATCTCATGCCCCAAGAAATTAACACGGGTCCTACACCACTGTGCTTTCTGAAAGGAAAGTTTTGCTCCTTACGGCCCTCAACTGTGTCAGAGCATAACGGATCTCCGCTATGTGTTCTTCCACAGATGAACTTTTGATGAGGACATCATCTACATAAGCCAGGTTACCCCTCGCACCCAGGTCGGGCATGGCCTTATGTAGGAAAATGTTGAATTCATTGCCGGAGTTGAGATATCCGAAGGGAGTCCGGGTCCATGTGTACTGCTGGCCCCCAAAGGTAAAAGCCAGTTTGTATTGGTCCTCCCTACTGACAGGCACGGTCCAGTATCCATTGGTCAGGTCTATTGCTGTGAATACCTGTGACCCCTGCATCTGGGCCAGCCCTTTGTCAATGTAGGGCAGAGGACATCAGGAATTATGGACCTGTTTGTTGAGCTCCCTAAGGTTGGCGCAGAGTCTCCACTGGCCGTTTGGCTTCAATATTCCCAGCACCGGATTATTGAAAGTGCTGTGGACTGGACGGATTATTCACCGGGACTCAAGGTTCTTAATTATTTCAGTAAGGGACTCCATGGATGCGAGAGGCAAGCGATACTGCTTCACAAACACTGGAGTCATGCCAGGGTCCATGGGAATTGTTGTTGTGTGGATGTCAGTGCGACCACAGTCATATGAGTCTACCGCAAAGAGATCTTGGAAATCCAAGAAAACTTGTTTCAACTTTTGCTTCTGTTCCAGAGTCACGCAGGCATCAGCCAGGTTGACTCTCTCTTCCACCATCTGCCTGAAGTCTGGAAAGACTTCTGGTTTTGCTTTCTCACCGGCCTCCTCCAGCTGGGTGGAGAAGTCCCTGGTCAGAGTGCTGATTTGGACTGGAGGCTTCAGGTGGGAAAGGCAGCCCTCAATGACCTGGAAAATCACCTCATCCCTCCTGAAGTCACAAGTCACATCTTCCTTACCATAAGGGCAAGAAGTGTACACCAGGAAGTTCCCCCCAATGCCGGGTAAAGATCCTGTATGGTGTTGTATTGTCATCACTGTCACTGTCAAAACAGTCCTTGGGGATTGGTTCTAACAGTTAATTTCCTAAATCAATGGAGAAGTGTCGGTCATCAACCGCCATTCCAATAATGGTGCCTGCGGCTAGAGTAATACTCTGTAAATCGCTGTTATCCACCTCTATTGGAAGGGTGTAATGTTCTATGTTGACTAATGGTGTTGGGTTTACCCCTAACCCTTGCTGTTGCAGAGAAGCATTTAGATGAATATAAGCATCAGGTTTTTTCAATTTTTGTCCTCTTTTAACTTTCACTTCCAGGGAGAATTGTCGGGTCCTTTCTGGGATGGTGACTTCCTCTTTAATCTGAATTTCAACTGCATAAGGTAGCAATTGAGCTGACCAATGGGATTATCCGCTAATCGGGACCAAGCTTTGAAGTTTATTAGGTCCAAACTAATGGCAAAGCGATTGAGAATGCCACTGCCTAAGTAAAAGGCGGCAGTGACGTCTCGCACGACCCAACAATTATGGACTATGCTCTTGTTGCCAATGGAGATTTTGAGCATACACCTGCTTGGCAGGAGATGTTTGGAATTGGGTGCTTCCAGGTCCATTTCCCATTTATCTATCAGTTTGAATGTGGGAATGGCTGGATCTTTTGGGAGTTGGCAGAACATGGCTTCGCTGATAAAGCTCTTACCGTTGTTCACACACACTTGAGCGAGAACAGAGTCCTTCCCATCATTTAACTGAACAGGGATGAACAACTGCTCTCCAATTTGCTGAATATCAGCCAGCTCTGAGCTGATTTCACATCTTTCAGGACTATAGGAGTGGGAGTGTCTGATTGTGGATTGGTAAAGAATTTCAGAGTGTTTCCTTCCAGTGTGGAATACCACCTTAAACTGGAAGGAAGGTTGATTTTCAGAAATAGAGAGGACTCCCCTCCACCAGTCTGTTGTCCTACTGTTATTACTGTCACGTCTGGTATTTGGTTGTTCTGGAAGTGAAATTCTACTTGGTCAGATTTTTGTTCAACCATGTGGCAGGTGCCGTTTAAACTAACATGGTTGACACTCTGTTTTAATTTTATTGGTCGGCTAGTCTGGGTTCAGAGGACCTTGTTTAGACAATCTATTAGGGGTGACAACCTTCTCAGGAGGTCATTCCCTAGTAAATAAGGGGTACCCTCTGGAGTCACTACTATGACTGGGTGTTTCACCTTGTGTCGCCCAATTTTGATGATCAAATCTGCAGTCCCCTCGACAGGAATTTCCTTCCCGTCAAAGTTCTGCAGTTGTCCACGAAGAGAGGTGAGAGGAATACGGTAATTCTCCCCCCTTCCTCCATTTAGTTCATCAAAGGCCCTTTTGGACAGAAGGGTAGCTTGGGATCCAGTGTCCACCAGTGCAAAAATTGTACCCTGCCCCTGTACTTGTACCAGGGCATAGTATCTTCCCTCCTTCTCCTCAAGGGGGCACAGATAATGCACATTTTTGGACAACTGGTGGGCTAATTTTCTGGTTTTGGACATGGCGAGAGAAGAGATTTGGGCAGAATTCTGTGGAGAGCCTGGGGAATATGAAAGAATATGTTGGCAACTGGAAATGGTTTCGGGTTCTGGGCCGCCCCCCCACTTTTTGGAGGCAGTCATCAGGATGGGTTTGACCGATGGGATTTTGGTATTGTTGGTTCTGGGATGAGATGATGGGCGGCAGTAGCTCAGTCTCCACATCTCCCCAGTCTGAATTGGCATCCCTTGGGGCCCATTTTTCCTTGGGACGAGTTCCCCTATCATTGAAGGAGAAGATCCTTTCCCTAGGATCCTCTTGGGATCCCTCTCCCTCAAATTGGAAGACCTGTACCTCCTCCACAAAGTGGGTCTGTTTAGGTCCTTTGTTTCTCCTACCCGCCCTCTGCTCCTTGGGTGGCAGACTTTCAGGGGCAGGAGATTTTGTTTCTGGTTCCTGGTTTGCCAGAGGCTGTTTACAAGTTAGGAAGGAGGCTTGCTCCAATGCTTTACACCCCCCTTGCCCTTGTGCCTCCTCCCTGGGAAACGGTGGGTTATCAGGGTGCTGCTCCCGTCATTGTTCTGGAGCACCAGGTCCAGAGTTTGGGGCATTCTGCGGTGGCATGCTCATCTGAGGGTTCTGTTGAGCCCTCAGTATGTGACCCAGATCCCGTGCCATATTTTGGACCTAGCGCCCAAGTTGTGAATCCCGCTCAGGCTGATACGGGGCTCTATTTTCTCCCCTGGGCTGATCCCGGGAAGGGTAGCTATCCCTTCTCTGGTAATACCCCGGATTGGGAAGATTGGGTACCCCTCCACCCTTGGCCTCCCCTCTCCCGGATTAGGTTGTCTGGGCTCAGGGAATTGGGGAAAGAAGGATGGATGGTTTTGCGGTTGGAAATTGGGTGGATACCTGGGAAAAACGTTCTGCCCAGTGTTTGGGTAATTTCTGCCCTCCTGTGGGAAGTTGGGAGGGAAGTTCCCTGGGTCAGATGCTTGGCTGGATCCCCCCCTTGGGCTGCAGGAGTCCACACATAACCCAGGATTGGTGGGTTTCCCTTGTAGCGGGGACTTACATAGTCAGGGGAGCGGGGGACCCCATTTGTGGGACTACCTCCTCGACTCCCTGTCTGTGACTGGCCCGAGGGCCTTCTGGGCTGTGAATTATTTGGTGCAGGCAGGTTTTTAGGCCCCCCCATCTCCAAATCTAAAACGGGGGCAACCTTGACCTCCGCCACGTTGGCAGCAGCAGGGGTGCTGTTGGTTTTGGGGTTTTTCTGCGCATTACTTTTATTTTCTATGGGCTTCCGCACCTCATAGATCCGGGTAGCCTGTTCAATGACCCAGTCTAGTGACCTCTTCTCGTGAAAATCTCTCACTAGCTGGGTCATGATGTATTTGGGCAAGGCATGGAAAAAATATTGACAAATTCTCTGCTGTCCGTGCGCACCCTTCTGGTGGTCTGCCCAAAGGCATGCTTCAATTCTTGCGCAAATTCTTGTAGGGCCTGATCCTCCCCACATTGCAAATTGTAGGCTGCCTTGCAAGCCTCTTGAGGATTTCTATGAACAGAAAAATGTTTCAAGATGGCCGCCCTATATGCGGACCATCTTGAATGGTTTTGGTCCTCCAGCCCTGCAAAGAAACTGGAGTATTCCAGGGAGAATGTCCATTTGACGTACTGGATGCAGCTACTGCTGTCCTTCAAATGAAAAGTCTCCATCATTTGCTCATAGAGCTCCAAGTGTTCCCAAACAGAATACTTGGCGTTCTTATGATAAGGCGCGATGACACTCCTTATTGCCTTTATTTGTTTCAATGGGTCCTTAAGCAATTCCCTTTTTGCCTTATTGGCCTTTTTGGTTTGGGTAACCCTGGTCCATTCATCCTCTGACTCCGAAGCACTGCTCCCAGAGGTGCCCGTCTGATCTTCCAGGTTTTCCCGGATTCTGCGAGCCTGGGAATGGCTGGCAGAATGTGGAGACCTGGTCTCCTAAGTCCTGTAATGCTCAGAGGAGTCTTCAGATCTCTCCTTGCTGCCAGGATTTGATGGGTACCCCCCCAATAGCCTAACTGGGCAGAAGTTTTCAGGATGCCCTTAATGGGCCTACTCTCCTGGGGTTCCCCACTAAATTGCACTGTGCTTGGGTGCCCATACCCGGATGCCCGCCCCTCCATTCCTGGGTGGTACTGGCCTATGAGCCCCATACATTTGGCTGGATAGTAATCTGACATCCCTGTGGCCCTGTGCTCATGTGCGCCAGGGGACATGGGGGTGGCTGAATCCAGGGACTGAGAGAGATGACGGCCTCCGGTACTAGGGCTCCTGAGGTTATGCTCAAGCGTTTCCCTTTCCCAGCGAACTTCATCTCTGTCAGCCCCTGCTCCCTGTTGCAATGCAAGAGCCTGCGCCTTCAGTTCCTCAGTTAAGGCCTTAATAGACTCTATCAGTCTCTCCTGCATCGCTACCTGTTGCTGGAGCCTATCATTGTGCTGGCAGAGACCCTCATTCTCTCTCTGTGCCTCCTAATTGGTCCTGGAGTACTGGGCCAGTCTTTGCTGCAGGAGGGTTACCTCCTGAGTCCCATCCCTACTGGCCTGCTCCTTTCTTGCCAGAGCATCTTCCACCCTCCTGGTGTGCTCTAGCAAGTCGTAATGCTCTTTTTGGAGGTCACCCAGCCCCTGGAGGGCCAGGTGATTTTCTTCATTTTTTTCTTTTAATTGGCAGACTTCCTGGCCTAAGGTCTCCCTTTCCTGACTAAGAGCCTGCATCTGTGCCGCCAGGTCGTCCCTCTGCCTTTGAAAGGCACCCGCTTTCTGGCGCTCTTCCTGAAATTCTGTCTGGGTGTCCAGGTCTTTCAGAATCAGTTTATTGCTCTCCTCTTTTTCTCTATCCAATTGGCTTTGCAGGGTGGCTACCTGCTTTGTGCATGCCCTATTGAAATCTATCTGTTGCTCCAGCTTTTTCTGGCTCTGCAGTAAGGAGTCCAAACTGTCTTGGTGCTCCTTCTGCAAAGCCAGAATTCTGGTATCCTGGACAGCCTTTTCCTGTTGCAGGATATCCATATCCTCCGTTATTTTAATGATGTACTGTCTACTATCATTTTCCGACTCCTGGCTCCTGTGCAGCTTCTGCTCAGATGAGTCCAGGTCAGATTGGGTCTTTAATAACGCCATCTGTTGCCTATTTGCCAGATCTTGGCCTTCAGCACATTTGTCCTGCATGGCTCCCATATATAGATACAAATATGCCGCTATCCTGGCAATCTTGTGTTCATCTTTGGCCTTAGGAGTCATATATAGTTCACTCAGGGCCACATGTAAGGGACCCTGATCTCTCCACGTCTCTCACCCAGTTGTAGTGACCTGTTGTGTGATCACCTGCAACCATACATTTTGGTCCTGTTCAGACCATTCACCTCTCACAAACAGTTTATGTAAGAGGTGCTCCCTAGCTATCTTCATATCTACCAAGGTCGTCATTCTGGAATTTGAGTTCCTTCCTGACTTACAGAAGTTTGTATTTTATTTTGCAAAACAGACCGTTTCCTTAGAGCGTTCCTTTGAGGAGTGCTTTCACACTGTAAAACAGCGTGGTGATCTAACCGGATATGTATATCCGGTCAGTTGACGCACTGTATTAAGCTGCACAAGTGGGAAACCTAATGCAGAATTCCCCGCTACGAGCCCCCACTTTGTAAGTGACTCCAATCAAGCAATCCCACTAAGTCAGTGCCTTGTCTGGGATGCCCAAGGGAAGCCTTTATTTATATATTTTTATGGCAAGTTATAATCTGGATGATGAACCCTTGTATAACACCCCTCTCTTAGAATCCCCCTTGACCCCACTGAGCCAAGAAGTAGGCTTGTTTTGCAAATTTAAAAGGTTTATTTGAAAAATTAAACAATATATATATATATATCACACTTCTATAAATAAATTGATAATGGATAGCACACTTGTGAATATGAGCAGTAATCAGCAATAGGTAATCCTACAGTAGCACCCTTCTTTACAATCAATGAGGAGTTTGTATAGGATGGATAAGGCAGCGAAAATTCTTTTATGGTTTCAAGGGAAAAGCAATGAGGAATAAAATGCAGTACGGAAATAACTTGATATGATTTTAGCAAAAGATAGTATGATCACTTTTTCTCTGGCAATTCACCCCCCTCCTATGCAATGTAGGAAATGGAAGGAGAGCACACAGTCTTCAAGAATCCCAACAAAATGCAATACGAAACGCAGTTCCCCCCAGCAAGCTTAGAGGAAAACAGGTAGAAGTTTGAAACACAGGCCCAAAATGCTTTGAATGTGGTGGCAATGAAGTGAAATGATGCTAAAATTGATTTTAATTCCCTGTAGGAGGTTCAGGGTGAGTGATATCTAGTTTATATTAGTTCAGGCTCACTTTAGCAACTAGCAGGTTAAATCGAATTTTAGCAAAGGAAAGCAAGGAGCTGCTGATTTTTACACGTGGCTGAAATTGTGCAAAATGTCAAATCGGGCAAATTTAATTGCGTGCGTCGAGCGTAATTACAGAGGCCCTATAAGGAGTAGCAAGTCGGTTCTAGGTTCGTCGGAAAGCCTAGAAACTTAGCTTTAGGATTAAGATAATCTTGTTCCTAGCACAACCGGTTCTAGAGATACGGACGATTTTGTGAAAGTAGTTTTTTGGATTTGAAATTTAAAAGCTCAGAACGACAGATGACAGTTTGCAGTTTTAAAGATGACAGAATGACACGATTCTAGGAGGCAGTTCTAATAGGCTAAAATAGTTTGGATTAGATTACTTTAAACTAAGAAATTGGTTTTGCACAGTGCGTACTCGCACTATATTTTTGAAATAAGCCATCAAGGTCTGGTCAGGTTGGACGGGACTTCCGGCGGGTGGTTCTGAAGTCCTGGCTACCTGGGTCAGCTCTGCTCTCTGGGTCTCTCTGGATCTCTGGTCTCTCGAGGTTGATGGATTTGAAGTCTGGAGTCTCCCGGCAAAGCGTCCCGCAAGAAAGTGGAAAGTGAATGTACCTACCTGTCCTGCACTGTCTGCTTTTATGTGTTTAGAAAGTGGGTGTGTGCGTGGCATAACTGAGCCTGCCCCTCTCTACTTGTCATTGGCCCCATTCTCCCCTCTCCCATGATTGGGGGAAGGAAATGGTTTGTCATCATGATGAGGTCTGTTTATGGGTCAGAGGATCCTCCCCTGGTCCATTTGCCCACAAATCTATATTTGATTCAAATACATATTTCCCAGATACACAAGTGGTTGACATTACATGTATATATTACAGATGAATTAAGACAGGTCTCTGTTCAAGCCCCATGTTCCTGCGAGCTGGGATTCAGAAATGACAACATTTTGCGCTTTTTGGTCGGTTTACCAATATCGGACATTTGCCAAAAATTACACAAATGTGCGCAAGGAGTATGGACATTAATTGATGAAGTGTCAGATTTTTAACATGCAGACACTTGGAGTAAGACCCTATTTTCCGCTAGCAACCCTCCAGAATACACCACAGGGTTCTAACACCTCTTAAAATGTGCACCGAAAAATCACAAGAATAATGGTATTACTTATATAATTCTGACAAGTCCGTACTATGAATTATCCAACTTTTTAAAATTATGCTCTGGCCCAGATGGGTGTGGTTTAGGTTCCAAAGCACACGGGGGAAGCTTCTGTCTGTCCCCGCCTCCAGCTCAGGTGGCTCCCAGAGGCACTGCCCCTCCCAGTTTTTTCAAAGAGGAAGCCATTTTATGACCCCCCAATATAACATTTGCCTGAGCCCAGGACAGGGCTTTGTTCAACCTCCTGCAGTCTGCAGATACCCCTCCCTTAATTCAATCAGAGAGGTGTCATCTCCTTTTGGCAGGGGCAGCAGGATGCAGCTAGGCCTGGGAAGAGTTGTTGAACCAGTTCAACTCCCGTCGGGGGTAGTTGTCAGGCAGAATTCAATTTCTTTAAGTCAAGCTTCAGCTAAATGTCCTGTTTGTTCCCAGTTTAAATCAAACTTAAAATGTTTACACATGCAGCTAGAATGCTGATTCTAAGTTCAAAACCATGACATTTAACAGTTGCAAACTATGTAACACTCAAAAGTAGGTCACTCATTTAATTTAAACATTTCGATTTTAGTGGTTTTAAATCCAATTTCAATGAAGCTGCTGACATCCAAAGCTCAGCCAGTTTTGTTATAAACATTGTTTTGGGCTCTTCATCTTCCCAGATTTTGTATGCACACAACACTTCATTCTGCCAGATGTCTGCTGGTGTTCAGTAAGATTTTTGAATATCCTGCAATGTTCGAAATAGGCACTTTGAGCTTGCATTCAGGAAAACAAAGGTGATTTTAAGGCGCTTTTGGTCTAACACCACTGTTATTTTTCTTTTGACACCACCTTTCACCCCTGGCGCTTCTGGTCCATCATGCTGGCACTGGTGGGTGGCAGGTCAGCCGATTATTTTGGTGTGCGCACAACTGCGCAGTTCTCCTGGACTCTGGGATGGAATGATGGGCGGCGACAGCTCATCCCCACATCTACCCAGTCTATTGGTTCAACATGGGTCAAAACCCTTGACAGCCCCCGCAGTCCCGGATATGGAAATACCAGTCCGGGAAACACTGTGATCACGAAAACCGGAAAGAGAGCGTCAGCCATCACTTAAACCAAAATCCACTACCACCCTCAGCAACTACTGGGCTTACACATACTGTCACTTGATCCAGAGAAACAAGAAGATGACATCCCGCATACCAGCCACATGGCAGTGCAAACCCTGCTTCAGCGAGGCCGAACTAATAGTGCTGGTTGACCTCATTGTTGACAATGCACCACTGCTCTTCAGCGCCGATCAAAGGCTCAGCACCCAGCAGCGGCAAAAGCAAATTTTGGCATCCGCTGCAAAGAAGTGCACAGCAGTCGGTGTGACAGTGCGCACTGTGAAAGACTGCCACAAACACTGGGACAATCTGCGGCTATGTGTACACAACCTCATAGCAGCACAGCACAAGCACAGGAGGAGGACCTGCTTCACCGCTGAAGTTGCAGACTTGGAAGGAGAGGTGCGGCAGTGTCATGCACTTCGAGGGGATGTAGGGAGTTGGCGGAGCAGAGGTCGGAGCCGGCACACCTGTCAAGGCTAGTAAGTACACAGAGTGCAAAGCCATGAGTTTGAATGATGGAATCCCCCTGCCAGGGCCTAGAAGCACACCACATCCACCAATGACCCACAACCCCCCACAGCCAGGGCCTAGAGGCACAGAACACATCCACCAATGACCCACAACACCCCCGCTCAACCAACAAGGGCCTAGAGGCACACAACACATCCACAAATGACCCACAACCACCCCCCAGCCAGGGCCTAGAGGCACAAAACACATCCACCAATGACTACACCACACGCAACACGGCCATGTGACAACATCGCCAAGACAGGCAGACGACGTGCAACTGTGTGCAAGCCGTGATCCACACACCTCAGTGCATCACCCATCAAATGTGTGTACATGTAAGTGGACCGAGTATGAGGAGTGTGTTGCACGTGATAGCCCCATTCACATCCTGCCACACAACTAACAGCATGCTCTACATTCCCCCTTAGGCACATCATCCGACAGTGACTCGGCACAACAGCCAACAACAAGGGTGACTGCATGTGGCCGTCATACCCAGAAATCCCGGGATGCCACTGCCTCCATCTCTGGCACACAACCATCTGCAACGCCAATGACGGCTACGGACACCTCCAACCCCGCTGCACCCGAAGTGCAGCACATGGCAACCGAGGACACAACTGCTGCCACTTCCGTCGCACCAATCAGTGGACGACCCACTCAAAGAGACAATGACTCAGCCAGCATCGACAGTGCGCCGGGGGAACAAGTCGCGGATGCACCCAACAAAATGGATGACGGGGGCAACCTCACTCCCAAACAGGTGCCCATATTCAGCCCCATGGGACCACACAGTCCATTCCGATCCCGCACACCTTCACTCATGGAACTCAGCCCCAGCCTCCTGCACATTGAGGAGCATCAAGCAAGCCTAACGCAGCCTGTGGAACAACTCCATGAGGCGAGGCTGCAACGAGAGGAGGCCAGACTACAACGTGAGGAGGCTAGACTCCAACGGGAGAGCAGTGCCACTTCAGTGCACAGGCTATCACATGCAATCGGGTGATTTGCAACAACCAATATGGCTCTTTCATGGCGTGTCAGGGAGGGCAATAATATTATGTCAAATATCGCCAAGACAATGCTTGCTGCCCAACAGGCATTCCTGGGAAATGTGCCACCTGCGAAATCAGCAGTGTCATCTGTCAGCAGCACATCCTCCAGTTCGGTGGCCAGTAGTCCCTGGAGGAGGTCTTCACGCCTGTCTGGACCATCTGGAAAGGACATGTATGGGCATAAGCATGGACGGAAATAGAAAGTGCATTGTTGAACTATCGTCCAAACAGTTGTGATAGGGTCGTGGTTGGTGGGTGGGTATGTTGGGGAGGTGTGGGTGGTCCTTAGTGGGGTAAGTCAGTTAGGGCCTGGTTGGTGGGTGGGTACGTTGGGGTGGTGTGGGTGGTCCTTAGTGGGGTAAGTCAGTTGGGGGCTGGTTGGTGGGTGGGTATGTTGGGGAAGTGGGGGGGCACATGTGTATCTGATTCCTATCCAATTCCCATCACCCCTGTTTACTTGTGAATACACTGTTGTGAAGAAGTAAATGACAAGTGGACATTCTTGATTTCTTGTGTCTACAAACCAATTAATGTAGTGCCACCACATGAATTGCTGAAGGTGCAGGAGAAGTGTATCAAAATAAATTGTGGATGAGTGTTGCACGTGCATGTTGTCCATCAAGGGCACCCCTTGCTGGCAGTGTACCCAACCCATTATCATCTTCATCATCATCATCTTCAGCCTCGATGTGTGGGGGCAGTGGAATGTTCCTGCGTATGCACAGATTGTGCAACATCGCACATGCTATTACTATTTTGCATGTCTTCACCGGGCTGTACAGCACTGACCCACAAGATTGGCTCAGGCAGCGGAACCTGGCCTTCAGTAGTCCAAAGACACATTCTATCATGCCACATGTGCGTATGTGTGCCCTGTTGTAGGCCTCCTCATGCCTGTTCCTTGGCCTTCGTATGGCGTCATCATCCATGGTGTGACTGCATATCCAGCATCATCTGCATGGGAGTAAGCAAGGGCACACGTTAATGTTTGTGGTATCACTGTCTGATTCAGATGCAGTACAATGATGCCCCATTTGGTAATCCGTTGTGTGATTCATCTGCACAGCACACTTGGATCACATTACCATGCAGGGGTCAGTGACGGTTACATTTGTGGATTGATATTGGGCAATGACAATTTGCGCACATGTCAAAGCCCATGGGTACAGATGTGGTGGGTGACTATGGCAATGTGATGTGATGGGCAGACCTGCATCAGACTGACACAGGTCACTGTACAGATGTGAGCAATGTACACTGCATGTGGAGCGCACATTGTGTGTATTTAGGAGGTACAGGTACACTGGGTGGGTGAGGGACTCACCTCCTCATGTTGATATTGCATGTAGGGCCACCACATGGCTAGGGTCTGCATGGAGGTAGGCAGGGCATGTACTTGCGCGCAGTGGCAATTTAATATTCTGTGCGTTGAACTGTGTGGAATCTGGTGCTTGTCCATTACATTGAGCAGGGGCCATGCATTGGCAGTTGTACTCACCCCAATGACTGAGACACTGTGGCCCTTCACCACCCCCCCAATACACAGGAGTCATGCATTGGCAGTTGTACTCACCCAATAGCCATGGGTTTGTCCCACATAGCGTGCCATGTAGCGTGGCAATGTAGCATTCCGCAAGACCATGGAGTCGTGTGTAGACCCTGGGAATTGGGGTACACCACCTCGATTGCATGTCCAACTGTCAACTCCACATGCGTGCGATCTATTGCACCTATGCAATTGGGAATGCCTGCAATGGCATGGAAGGCTAACTTGGTGGCAATGACCTAGGCAGGGGTACGGATAGGGAAATGTACTCTGACGCATGGCTCAGCAGCGCATCCAGTACCTGGACCAGTCGTCTGGAAAAACAGGGTTGTGACAGCCCATGCAGCTCCCCAACAGTGTGATGATATGTCCCGGTTCTGAGGAAATGCAGTACCGAGACGACCTTCAGCAGGGGGAGGGGATTGCAGTCCAGATGCAAATGTGGCTACTGATATCCTCTTCAATCAGGGTGACGATGGGTATGATTGAGGCCCGGTCAAGCCTGTATAGTGTGTGGATTTGAGCTGGGGTCAGGTTCCAGGGTGAGGCTCTGTTGCAGGGTATTGCTGGCTGCCTGTGGGGTGGTGCCTGCTGCATGTTTATGTTTGGATGGGCACAGGGTTCAAGTTTTGCCTCCTGCGCCTGCGCCTCCTCCTCCTCTGCCCCACTGGTGCCACGATGTGCACTCCTGCTTGTGGGTTCCCTAGCCCAAATGCAGCTACAGCAGCTGACATGGTTGTCCTGGAAGGTGTCCTGGGTGTGCTTATGGCCCTTTTGTAGGCTCCCAGTGGCCTATGAGGTGCAGCTGGCCTCATTTTGCACACCTAGGGCCTGATTTAGCTCACCTGCCACTGTTTAACGCCATGTCCTCGGTGGCGGCGATACCGCTGCGATGTTCACAGTGTTTCCGCCACTTTTGTAGCAGTGTTTCCATGTCTGTGCCACTCGTAATGAAAGTGGTGTTGCGCATTGCCGGTGACTGGGGGTGCCCCAGTGAGTCGACACGCTGTTTCAGCACACAGAGCTACCCGGTGCATTAACAACACAGGGGTAACTTTGCAATGATGGTGTTTCTGGGATCCCGGATCGGAATGAGCCAGTCCGGTAAATGGAAATCGGGGCATAACAAACTGATAGAATGTGCTCCTCCGAGTGAAAGTCACATGGCACAGTGAGGACATGTTTACCTTGGCGAAAGGCCCCTAGTCATTTTTAAAATTGCTCCTCAAACGCCAAAGGTTTACAGACTCTGGAGGTCATTACGACCTTGGAGGTAGCCATGTCGGTATTTGCGGCATGGCTACCCCCATTCCGGGGACCGGGTATGGGTTCCTGGAATGGGGAAATACCGGGCCATTCCGACCTTGAAGGGTCCGGTATTTCCCCATTCCAGGAACCTATCCCCATTCCCATTCAATCCCCCATAGGGCTCAATGGGAATGGGGAGCATGCTAACAACGGGCCCATTGTTAGCATGCTGGACCGCTCGCGGGACCTTCTAAGTACGCCTGGTAAAACCAGGCATCCTTAGCGGGTCCTGTGAGCGGAACTCGTAATGAGGTGGTAGGGGGCTAATGGGGCCGGCATCTCTACCGGCCCCATTAACCCCCTACCGCCAGGGTCGGAATGACCCCCTCTGAAATGATTAACTGACAATAGTATTACAACGCTGTGTGGCCTATTAAACCTCAAATGCATTCAGAGTTCTTCATCAATGAATTTATAGAACCCATGGAGCTCCAGGCAAAGGGCAATTTGATTGACGTATTTGATATTTATCAATATTTTGTAGTTTCACATTTTATAGTGTGAAACGTTTGCTTTTTAAATGTACCACACGTTTCTAATAAAATAAATCCATAATTCTAGTTTTCTTAAAACATTTTATGTGATTATAGAAAAACACCACCATCCTATTGTGCCCGGATTTAGAAATGTAGGTATAATTGAAGTACACACCAATGCTATTTGTATATAGCTGCACAGCATAACGAAACTGCTTCTAGGCCCTTGTAGTTTCCTGGCCTTCAGACCAACTTAAAAAACTACAAATCCATTTGTTTTTATTGTGCGTGTGTACAAGGCCACTTTTTTGAGCAGGGAGGATGGCGACCTTTTCTTTAACAGAGGAGTCGCGGACATCAGTGGGCTTGTTGCGTCGGGGACAGCGCATCGGCTATCGAGGCTCGCCTCTGCAGACAGGATCAACGGTAACAGCAGGGATGAGGCTGGACAGATGCCTCCAGTCGCCAGTGCTGAAGGCGACTGCTTGGGCACTCAGACAGAAATCAGAAAGTGACATGGGAAAGAGTGCATTGCTTTTCGGCACACATCTGTCACTGGTAAAGAACCTGTATGTGTGTTGAAATTTGCAAAACAAAAGTGCTGAAAAGCCCGACATCATGTCCCCTCGATCCCAGATCATCGAAAGACAAAAAGAGAGAAATCTAAAACATATGCAGAAATTAGGTAACAAAGAAAATTCAATTTTATAATGCTGCTATATACACTTTAAAAGCAGTGAGCGGATAGCGGATCCTCAAATGCGTATTATGGCTACCTCAGAAATCCATCACGAAAGAAAAGGTTCTCAGCTACAGCCGTCCTGCCCTTCTACTGGCCACTGAAGCCCGAGGTGTACCCCATGTTGGGATCACACACGCTCGTACCATACAATCAGGGGCAGCTTAGAGGACACAATGTCAGTGGCATACGTGTGTGGAGAGTCTTTGATTAGTTATTAAGTGGCTGTGATGTATAATGCAGACTAACCGACCTGCCATCAGCAGAGAGGACAAGGATTGCCATTTCCATACCATAACATGCCTGTGCGCTTAAATTCAACAAGTTGCATGGGGAATTAATCATTCAGGGAGGAGGCTGCGGAGTGCATGCATTTTATTTAGTACTGTGACATTTTCAAAAGTGCATTTATTATGGGGTGAACATAGCACACACAATTAATGTACTAACAAAAAGGCAGATATAGAAGCATACAGGAGCATGTTTACTTTAGCTATTTTAAACAATATATCATTTTATTGGCTGCCTCCATGGCGCACTCAAAATGAAAGAGTTCCGAAATCGGCAGGAATGGATGGGATTAGTTATAGGGATTACATTGGCTAGGGGTGGGGAATGGGTGGGGTTGCAACTGTGTATCCCTCCTCATATGTCATCCCCATTGAAAAAGTAATACAGGCCCACTTTCAGAGCCCATATTTGAAGCTCTTATATTAATGACAATAAATTCGGCTTAACGGCCCACTTTCAAAGCCCATATTTGAAGCTCTTATATAATGACAATAGTTTTGGTTTAACCTAGTGCTTTCAGCGCCACTTAATAGCCCAAACTTAAAAATGATTCACTTGATTATCACTCTAAATCATTTTAAAATCATCAAACTTCTACTGCAATGGTTATGACCATCTTGCAGACCACATTCTTCCGGGCTATGAGCAAATTGCATATGTTAATGCACACTTCACATAGTTCTACTTGAATGGCATGGGAAAATGGTGTGGGAACTGCAATTTTTAAAATGTATGTATTCTGTACAATGTATAATGTATTCTGTATAATGTATTGCTTTTCCGAAATTAAGCTGAACTAAACTTAAATGTCAGTAAATCTATCTAAAGTTTAATGATGTCTTATGTAATGTTGTTAGTGGTTAGCAGCGCAACCATACACATACGTTGGTGTGACGATTTCACCCACATTGCCCCCTTCTGATTGAACACTTAATTTCTGTCCATTTTGACACCCCCCCCATTGATACTCTGTTTATCTGTATAAAGCTGTTCACAATGTGCTTTGCTGTTGCTGTTCTATTTGCTCTTATGTATTCCCTAACTCAGATATGTTGCTCGATTACAAGTTTTTTTAAACCGTGGGTTGCGATTCACTTTGGGCGGCAGGTTCAGCAAAAGGATATGCTTGGTTATCAGATATTTCGATTGTTTTATATAGTGCTAAATACTGGAAGAGTCCTGCTTCTCAGCTTTATCCTAAGTGTCATTATTGTCAAACATAATGGCACTAAATGTATTAACCTCGGAAGAATGCAGGGCAAAGCTAGTCATGCCTGGTTTCAAACCTGCCAAGTGCTTGGTGACACCATATGAGAGGCGATAGATTACCTCATAAGATACTGTCACACTTGGGGTAGCAAGGGAAAAAGATTAAAAACAATGACAAGATTGAAGAGCCCTCTTCTGTGATGAGCGCTCTGGTTTGAGTTTATGCCACAGAACAGGCGTCTGCAACCTGTAGCTCTCCAGCAGTTTTGGACGCTAATATCTCTTAGCCCTAACCAGCATATTCAATTGGAAGCCAGGATGGGAGAATGTCCATGAAATGATCAAATGTAAAAAATCGTAGGAGAAATTACCAAATTGTTTTTTTTCTTATAATGCAGAGGGAGACCCCCACAACACACCCCCTCTCCCTCCTACCTTAATATCCTTGCCCCACCCCACACCTATATTTTAACAAAAACGACCCAAAAGTTTGATAAATATAGGTAAAACAATGCGGTCAATTCGATAATTTATACGGATACCATGATGGGATGTCATAGTCTAAAACTTCTAGAGAGCCAAAGGTACAGAAGAAACATAATTAATACATATAATGACAATAGTTTTTGCTAATCATTTTACTAAAGACAACTGACCTGTGGTTTATAATCTGTGATTCTATCCAGACAGAGCAATTGTATTTCCAGACAACCCTTGCCAGGGGTAGTTAATATCTTAATTCGACCATAGGGCTCTAAATGTACATCCTAACACCTATAGAAAAAAAATAAAATTGCAGTTGCAATACATTCTTGAACAGTGCAATATTGCATTTACTAAAGTCCCAAGGTCCCACTTATAGCCATCAGGTCCATTTCACAATTGCCTGTTTGCTCAAACTACTCCGGAACCCACAGATTCCTATACCTAGGACTTTGAGACATATCCTTGGTCTCAAGCCCAGGGACTGCATCACACCAGCTCTGAAATCTCTCCACTGACTCCTGGTGGCTGTGAGGATCAAGTTAAAGACTCTCTATATTATCCACAAGACTTTCTGGGCTGTGGTCCTCTCTATTTCCAAAACTCTCTTCCTAAAGAGCCCTCAACTCTGCTACAGCAAACTCTCTGCGTGTCAGACATTTCTCAACCAGCGAGTGGTGGGTAGATCTCTCTCCTCTGCGGGTGCCTCCCTTTGGAATAGCCTCCATCCGCACAGCACCTGAAGTTCCCGGAAGTTGCTCAGGACATTCCTTTCCTCTTCATTCTACTCTTTTCCTCTCCCGTCCTAATCTACCTGTCTGTTCATCCTGACTGGTGGTGTGGTTGCCCTAAGAGTCTCATAGGGTACCCTGCCCCCCCTTGACCAGTCACCCAGCACTGCCCTCTGGCCTACCCTGCAATTCCAGTCTGGGACTGCACATGTGTTGTCCTCTGCCGTCCTCGCCCTTACTCAGAGCCCTGCTGCCCAGAGTGCACGTCCCTTCGTACCCCTTCCCTGCACTTCTTCCCTCTCCCTCTCCCCTGCACTTCTCGTTGCACTTGCACAATCTGAATGTCACAAGGCCTAGTAAGATCGTTTGTCTTGTCATCCCCCTGTCTCCCCTCCCTTGTCTTATGGCACCTAGAACACTTATGCACTTATGCAAAGGTGTGTTATAAATACCCAATCATATCATAGCATATCCCATAAGGTTACCAAGACTTTTTCCACAATGGTGTTCAGTTTGCACCAACCTATTAGCGGGTAGAAAGTCAGTGTTGTGGTGGATATAGGGACTGATTACAATAATACTATTTGGTAAGCAGTTATATCTCATATTGATACCCAGGATGTCTTTGGCCACTCTCTGCTCCATGAATTCAATCTTGAAGAGGTTGCATGTGCTTTCACCGTGATAGTGCAACCTGGAGAAGTTGTGAAGGGACTCCTGGGTTACAGAAAAACAGCCACATACAGTGCAAAGACAGTGCATACCTTTATTTATAAGGATTTCTCTGGGTTCTGATTGGTTAGGGGGTAAATTGGGACTTTGTGCACACATACTATGTCCCTCCTAGGTCCCCTATTTGCCTTGCGGGTAATAATTGTGTAATTATTGTGTAAATATTGTGGGTCATACTTTCCCTGACCCACAATCTGCCTGCCCTGGGGCCATTGTCCTTGGGGGCATGGTTGTAGTTACCGTCCCTACCATCTGATTTTTCATTCATCAAATTAATACTAGCTGGGTAATTGGCTTGCATAGGTAAAGCCTACACAATGAATTGCTTGTCTTGGTTCCTTGGATTTGCAGGCGGATCAGAGGCACATTGTTAGCAATGGCAATGTTGGGACTGGTGTTTTCTCCTTTTTCATGAGTAGGCCCTCTCCCCCCCCCCCCCGTGGTCATTATGTTTTTGGGGACATCGATATTGTGGTGGACTGACTCCTCAAGTGGTTGTTGTGCCACTACAATGACCACCAAGCTACAGGGTAGGACCCCCAATGCGCCCCCTCTCCCCATATCTTCTATAAAGACCAATAGCAGCCTCTTCAAGTGTGCAAGCTCAGACAGGATAAGGTTACATTTACATCTTCAAGCCACGGGTACCCCCTTGGCAGCTGGATCAACAGCTTTCGTGGTGCATGGGTCTGATAAGATGGGGCGCATGGAGAACTAAAATCCAGCAAGGGGCCACTGCCCAGGTGTGTGTTCAGCACATTCATATTCAGGGCAGTGCCAGTGGAGGGAGAGCTTGTGTCAAAAGTGGCATCGTGAACAGGGCCCTGTTTACCCTCCACAACCATAGATTCCATTTGTTCCATAGGCGCTATAGGATAGCTCGACCCTGGGGGTGATACCACCATCTTGCCAATTGTGATGGGTCCACATGGTGTGAGGATTGAATTGTCTTTGGGGTTAGTTATTGGAATTTTACAGGTTTTCTCCCCCCAGCAACATCAGATTTCGGAGGTGACTGATGGTGAGGATCTGGGTTTGGTCCATGCTCTCCAATGCTAACACAGATTCTTGTTCTAATCCTAGTCTGTAGGTGTCAGATCTGGTTGAGGCAATATCAGTAGCGGCGGTAGTAGTGGTGGTAGTGGAGCTCATGGCTGGGGACTTGCTTGAAGTTGGGACCTCTAGGGGCTAGATGGTTGAAGGGTCTCCATTGCCACCTTCAATTACTTCCACCTATAGTGCTTGGGTAGCTCTCATTCATTTATGAATACACTGGCCGTGCTGGGATCACATTCTCAACTGGATTATCTCCAGCCAGGTGCTCAGGGCCATGAGTGACCATTCTGTTGGAGCTTCAGGAATATGGTTTGTCCATTGGCCTATTGGCGACATCCCCCAAACCTCCTGATTAGTATCAAGGAACTGGTGAATTTCTTTGATTAGGAAATTTGCCTCTCCTGTAAACGTCATGGGGCTAAGGAATTTTTTCTCACCGGCGGCATTGCCAGTTTCTGCCTAATAGAATCTTGTGTTTAGTTATTGCACTGTCTTGCATGATAGGAAGAGGGGTGGCTATGCGCAGTGCAGGAAATGTCTTAGCTTGACTTGGCTTGATTTAGCATGGGAGGTATAAAGTCAGCAGGCATGCAATCACAGACTCCAAGGCCCCTGCCAGCCCCACTCAGCACTTTTGGCCTTGGCCTATCACCTTCCAATGCTGCTTTCCCGAGCTCTCCAGCACTTCAACTACCAAGATACGATAGGCACCTTCACCCCGCTTTCGTGGAACCCCCCGTGGGAGCAAAAAACTCGTGCCTTTGTCACTGCAGGATGCACCCTGGCAGGCCTTGTCCCAGGGAGAAAAAGGATGCACGGCGTGGCCTCCTACATGAGCAGCAGCAGCAGTCCTCCTATGGCAGCCCTCCCAGGCCAAATCAGGAGCCGGTCACCTGCACCCTTGTACACGTTGATAGACGACACTGGGCCCTTGTTTCGAGCATCTGGCATCTGGTGCTTTATCAAGGCTCTTGCTCATGCACCTCTTGCTCCATCGACTCCCTTCTCGTGCTGCGCATGAAATCAGGGACAACAAGGCAGGCAAGGCTGGAGCAGCTCTTATTTCTCGTGCTGGCCATCTCCACCCAGGCCATTTGCCTCATACATTTGAACTCATGAATATTCGTGTGTGTCTGCTGTTGGTGAGGATTCATATACTGTATTATTCACGCAGCATGTAACGATGAGCCAGGAGCTATCATCTGAGACTCGATTCTAGCCCCCTGTCCTCCCTCTCTCACTTGCCTAGTTCCCCAGCTCTGTCTTTCCAACTTCAGGTTCACTTTCACATCACTCTCCACAGGCACAGAGGTGCACACATAACACCTGAGGGCTGATCTGTAGAAGGCAAAAGTGTCAGCCGAAACCACAAGTTCATTACAAAGTGTCAACGGTCAGACATTTAAACATCCAGCAGGCCACCAGTATGTAATTGCGCACTCATCAATCTTTCGCGAACTCTGTCTGACCCAGTGCATGCAAGCGCATTGTTTGTGCATTGCACCTTGACTTCAGCGCTGCCCTCTGGGAATTTTCATTCAACCTGGTCTTGAGTCACATGTGAAAAGGGTCCGCTTGCTTGGTGTTATCTTTTGGAATATATGTGTCAGAAATGGACCGAACATTAACTTATCTGTGGCGTGTAAGCCTGGATGGAAGCCAAAGATCATAGCTCATGGGTGCCATTTTGAAACAAGCATTCACAAGGCCAACAGATATGCAAGCACAGATTGTTCCTAGCAAACCGCAATACATTATTCACTTATAATGGCACTTCAATTAATGAACAGTACATTCAGGCAGTCTCGATACTGAACCGAACAATCGTTTTTTGAATGCATTGAGATCCCTCTATTCTGTAAGTACATAAACAGCCACAGACATAGAACACATTAATAATAAGAACAAAAACAAATACAGTGGGCCTCATTACGAGATTGCCAGTATTGCAGTATTGCCGCCAGGATATTGGCAATCTGTAACACCGTTACTGCACTCGGTTTGGCATAATTACTGCCAGATTATGAGGGCTGGTAAATGATGTAAATCCCAGTACCACCGGCTATTTTTGTCGGTAGGGTGGCAGAATTACCTCTAGCTCTTAGCTGGAGGTAGTTCCGGTCACCCCACCGGCAACCTTGTACTTTGCCAGTGCGGTGTGGAATTACTGGCACGTTATTACTGCACTAGTTATAATGAGTCCCAATGTAATGCAGCAAGCAAGTGGAAACACATCAGTGCTACAAGAAGCATGGAAATAAAACAAGTTCTTAAAAGCAGCATTCCACAAGCCTCTCCCCAACATTAACAGTTTCACTCACTCGTACATAATGGCTAGAACATCGGAGTGTTTACCATAATGGGCACTTTCTGCATCCCTGAGCAGCTCATTGGAGGGCATTATTCCAATATTTATAGTCAAGCGCTCTGGCAGAGAAATAAAGCATGCTGAAGTCAGACCTAAAATTAAATTGAATCAGACGTTTAAACTTTCGAGTTGAAGAAGGGAGCAACTTTTGGAAATGGGTTTGAACAACATGTTGATTTTTTTATTCTCCTCAAATTCAGCTGCAAAGTGCGTGTTTTAACAGTGGATTTGTGCTGGTTAAAAATTGACCCACGTGACTTTTGGTGCATGTGCTCTCTGATGGCCTTCGACGCGAAATAAACAATTATTTTTTTAAACCCAACTGTGTTCCCCAACTTCTCGCACAACGGTCCTGCCTCCACTGAGCCCTGCAATGTTTTCTCTCATGTAATCGCTTTTTCTGCACAACACATTTTCATTCTAACCTTTGCACATGCGTGATGTTTCATCTAAGTAGCCCAACCTGTATTATGACCACACCTGCTACTGTTTTCTCTGCCACTACCTACCCTTCTCTAAGTACTTGTTACCTCTGCATCACATGACTCTCTTCATGCTTTTACCTAGAGGCGCTAGTCACTATGTAACCCAATGTGACAGTAATTCTGGATATTAACTGTATCTATGTAACTAAGCTCTAAATTCACTTTTCTTTTGTATTTATGTAACCAAGCTCTAAGTCTACTTGTCTCTTGCACCCAGCTACCTGAGGGTTTGGTGTGCAGTATCAAATAAATAAACAAACAAACAAACATCTGTATACTGAAAATGGTCTTCATTGAGCAATCATATGGCCACTGCTTACTGTCTTCTTTCCCTGGCGTTAATTGTATTGATAAAAAAAACGTGTAACTGTACTGACTGTGATGGCATCTGTTAGCTATTTGGTGAACTGCAGCTTTAAACATTCATTCGTTTCCATGCGTCAGCTGGCAGATGTAACTCGTGTAAGTCATGTGCTACCATTCTAAGCGCACGCCCATGAAAATGACTGCTTTTTTTAATCGTATGGATTGGGTTTTTAAACTCCATACAATGCCTCATACAAGCGATATGTGATATGACCACTTCATAAATACTTCTATCCCTGGATTTAAAAGCACAAACATGTCATATTTTCTAGTGCACCAAATCCTTTAGTTGTTTCAAAGTGCCGAAGCTTTCCTGGAAGTTGTCGTATCTGGGTTCCAGTCCTTAGTCTGAGTACAAAGGAAAAACAAACAGCTGAAGCAGTGGAGGAATGAGGGTACAGATGAAATAAACAGGGCTCTTAAAATAGAGGTGGGGCAGATTAAAAGAAGAGTGATATTGTTTTTGATAGCTTGGGTGCTTTTTGATCAAGACAAAGTTGATCACAGATCAGGATTCCCGAAATTAGGAGGATACATTTTATGGTACTTGAAGGACAAACGATTTATTTGACGGCAGATTCAGAGAGACACATACAAATTACTACAAGCAATGTGTGGCCTGGACACTGTGGGCCAACACATTGTTTCTGTTTCACTGGTATGATTGGGATTACTGCTGTATTAAATGGGACGTTTTAGCCACTACACATCCCTGTGCTCCTGCACGGAAGTAGTCATTTCCTCTCAGCCATGCAAGGCAGAGGGTGTCTTGCTTCCTCAGGCTTCAATGCACCATTGGAATGCAAGCTGGGGCACTGCAGTATGAAGTCTGCATGGGGAGCTCCTGTGTGTCCCAGCACATTAGAGTGGACTGGGATGGAGAGACGGTGGCACTCTGTCTCCACTGTGCATATCAGGAACCAGGACGGTCTCCCTGCTTCCAGGTTGCAGTTTCTACACCAGAGCTGGAGATCCATGATAAGAAATGTGCAGCAGGTGTTGCAGGCATTGCTCAAGGAAAAAAAGCTTGCTTTATATATCTGCATGTATGTGTGCATGCTGTGTGAAATGTCTGCATACGTGGGCAGGTGAATGAGATTGGTGCAGTGTGGAAGTTGTATTTATATGTCTGTGAGTGTAAGTGAATGGTGCAGCAATGTGTATGTAAGTGTGTGCATGTGGGCCCGGGGAGAGAGCTTGATTGGGGGGGCACATTGGTACAGCCAGTGTTATGATGGCCTGGAAACTCCCAAATCGCACAGGTGAATGGCTCATGGCACAAAGAGAACTTTTGGGGTGGTTCACAGAAGTGTTTTATAATGGCACAAGCCCATTGGAAAACGATCTCTGAATCAGGCCCTGTGTATCTTGATGAGAAAGTCACCTAACACAATGAGATCTATGTAAAAGACTCATGCCACAGTGAGAGTATGTGTATAGCGAGGGGAAAGGCTCAAAGTGCTGGGTTATCATGTGAACCTGAAGATGAAAGGCACGTAGTACAGTGAGACTATGTGAATGTAAAGGTGAATGGCTCATAGCGCAGTGCGATCCTATGTACCTGGAGGTGAAAGTTACATAGGCCATGGCAATCCTGTGAATTTTTAAGAGAAAGACATAGCACCGTGGGATTCTGCGTATTTTGTAGCAAAAAGGCATAGCGTAAAGAGAGTGCATCTTGAGGAAAAGGACATACCACAGTGCGATTCTGGGCCTCATTACAAGTTAGCCGGTCCCGAATCCGTTGTTTCTGTGAAGGCGGTGACACTGTTTCCGTGACCACAAGCATGCGGAAATACGGTGCATTTACAGGTTGTTGATCGCGTACACCAGTCTATTGCGGAAACGGTGTCACTGCCGTTACACTAACACCCATGGAGGCGGATGCACCATGCAACATGGCACAGGTACATCCGTATTTGCCCTGTAAGTGACTCCAATCAAGCAATCCCACTAAGTCAGTGCCTTGTCTGGGATGCCCAAGGGAAGCCCTTATTTACATATTTGTATGGCAAGTTATAATCTGGATGATGAACCCTTGTATAACACCCCTCTCTTAGAATCCCCCTTGACCCCACTGAGCCAAGAAGTAGGCTTGCTTTGCAAATTTAAAAGGTTGATTTGAAAAATTAAACAATATATATATATATATATATATATATATATATATATCACACTTCTATAAATAAATTGATAATGGATAGCACACTAGTGAATATGAGCAGTAATCAGCAATAGGTAATCCTACAGTAGCACACTTCTTTACAATCAATGAGGAGTTGGTACAGGATGGATAAGACAGCGAAAATACTTTTATGGTTTCAAGGGAAAAGCAATGAGGAATAAAATGCAGTACGGAAATAACTTGATATGATTTTAGAAAAATATAGTATATAATCGCGTGTGTCGAGCGTAATTACGGAGGCGCTATAAGGAGTAGCAAGTCGGTTCTAGGTTCCTCGGAAAGCCTAGAATCTTAGCTTTAAGATAAAAGTTAAATCTCGTTCCTAGCAAAACCGGTTCCGGAGATACGGACGATTTTGTGAAAGTAGTCTTTCGGATTTGAAATTTAAAAGCTCAGAATGACAGAGGACAGTTTTCAGTTTTAAAGATGACAGAATGACACGATTCTAGGAGGCAGTTATAATAGGCTAAAATAGTTTGGATTAGAATACTTTAAACTAAGAAATTGGTTTTGCACAGTGAGTACTCACACTATATTTTTGAAATAAGCCGTCAAGGTCTGGTCAGGTTGGACAGGACTTCCGGCGGGTGGTTCTGACGTCCCGGCTAAAAAGGAAAAAAAGTCCAAGTAGACCAGGTAAAACAACCTGACCTCGTAGCCGCTCTCCGTATATTGTCCCAACTAAAGGGTAATGTGATTCACAAGGATGGTACTGTTATCAGTATTAAAAATTCCTTTTGTAGAAGTATATTTTGGTAACATAGAATGAATCACTGGTCTGAATCAAGGTTTCATTTATTTTTAAAGCAAAAAAGGATTGAAAGTGATGACTAATATAATCTTAGTCAGTATGCGGCTACCCTCTCACATAGTTGTAATCAGCCAATAGTGCCAATGCATTTCGGAGCATAACGCTCCTTCATCAGGGCAAGTCTCTGATTGCATCATGTAACATAATAAAACGAGGTATTAATAAAATCACATAATTAACAAAACGGGGAAACATTGAATTTAGTGACATATATCACATTTGTGCATGAATAAATTCAAAATTAAGGACATAATCATCAAAATGTATTCATAAAAATATATAATGTGTCACATACCCGAACAGGTTCGATTGCAGGTTGCAATAGTGAGATGGTGGAAAAAGAAATGGAAAAAAAGGCAAAATAAGTAATGAATGGTGGGTTAACCAAATGATAAATCTATGAACTGTAAGGTGGAGAGTTTGCAATTACCTACAGAGATCGGGGTAGCCAGTGGTAAGACAAGGGACAAATGTCCGGTTCACGAAGGATCGGCAGTCAATGGACTCAATTCGATCAGACGAGAATCTGAAAATGTAACAGTGTATCAGGAGGATAACCAAAGCGTTACATAGGAATGTCAGATGGACGGGTAGTGATGTGCTTACCTGCGCTCGCGGGGTTGCAAGTGCACAGAGGATAGAAACGCGAGTGGCAGCATGGCGCCGGTTCGCATCGCCAGTTTACAGCGTTACCTAGGGAACTGTAACTTAAATAGACACGTGACAACGCCAGTTTACAGCGTTACCTAGGGAACTGTAACTTATGACACGTGACAGTAGATCGTGATGTATCAGTCAAGTAAAAAGCGCGGTATAGATTGTGTGTTATATTGTGAAATTAAGGGGCCATTAAAAAACAAACAAACTAATTTTAAGTGTTAATGAGTGTGAATCAGCTATTGTGGAACATGGAGAAATGAACATTAGAAGTAATCAATGAACATAGAAAACATACTCTGTACACAGAAAAAAAGTAATGTAGAAATAAATGGAACAAAGTAAAATGACACGATTATGTGTACACAAGAAGCTTATAAATGTCAGAAGCAGTTATAGTGTTGCACAGTTATGTAAAGGCTATAATATTTCTATGGACACTGGTCCCAGTAGGTAGCGACTACCGTGCTACCTTGGGTCCCAAACCGAAGTTCGGGAAAGGGGAAGAGTATCCAGGAAAAAATCCATAAAAAATTAAATAGATAAGTATGTTTAGCAAATAATATGGAACGACATAAATACCCTCAAATGTATTGAAGCAACCCATACCCAACATGGTCAAGATTGCAATGCACCAAAAGTCAAAAATACTTAATATGAAGAGACAAATAGTATTTCACCACAAAATAATAGACCATATGACCATAACAACTTAGATGTAAGAGTGATAATTAATCTCTTCATTGAGGCCATGTGGATAAAGGCTACCGAGTCTGTCTATCCAAAAGGTTCCCCTTTGATTGAGTTGCAGGCCCAAATCCTCATGTGGATTGGTTTTCTTTATTACTTCCAGGATCAGGAACCTGATTTGGTTCAAATTGTGGTTTTTATCCCGCCAATGGCGTGCCACGGATGAATTAAGGTTACTGTTGCGTATGCAAGACCGATGTTCATTCCACCGTGTTTTGACAGTTCTCGTGGATTGACCCACATAATATTTCCCACAAGGGCATTTAATACCATATATAACGTTCACACTATCACAAGTTCCAAATGTTTTAAGGAGAATCTTATTGCCTGTTCTGGGATGATATATCGTGTTACCCTTAATTACTAGATTACAATTGGTACAGTGTAAACACGGATATGTTCCTGTGCGTGAAGTAATCGGTTCCTTCATGGAGGGCCGTGTGTGGACCAGTTCGTCTCGTAAGTTCTTACTTCTCTGGTAGGCGAATACTGGTAGCTGTTCAAAAAGATTCTGTACCCTGACGTCATTTTTAAAAAATGCTCCAGTGTTTTTTGATGGAGTTCTTTATTTTGTTACTCTGGATGGAGAACTTCGAGACATATATTGGAGTTTTGAGTTCCTTCTTGGGTTTAGACGTACTCATCAGTAGGGTATCACGGTCTAGGGAATCTACTCTATGTGTCGCCAAGTCGAGTTCTTCCCTTTTGTATCCACGTGAAATGAACTTCTCTCTCATTCTGGATTGTTGTGCTAGGTAATCGTCAGGGTCACTCACAATTTTCTTGACTCTCAATAGTTGACTGTAAGGTAAATTCTTGAGTAGACTGGGCTGATGAAAGCTCAGGCGATGCAATAAATTGTTGCGATCCGTGGGTTTGCGGAACAAAGAGGTGCTGTAATTACTCTCTCTTTTCTCTATTTGGACGTCAAGAAATGTAATCTTATCTTTGGAGATCTCTCTAGTGAACTGAAAGTGATGGTCAATATTGTTAAGATATATAAAAAACTAATTGAATGTGTCTTCAGTGCCTATCCATAGTCCAAAGATATCATCGATGTAACGTAACCATAGATATATGTTCTTGTTCCATTCAAGATTGTTAAGTACATGATCCATTTCAAATTTATGCATAAAACAGTTTGCATATGATGGTGCCATGGTGGCCCCCTTAGATGTCCCAGAGGTTTGGAGAAAGAAACTGTTCTGAAATTGAAAATATGAATTTTCCGAAATGAACTGCAGAAGAGCCAATATAAATTCTTTCTGTGCCCTAATTTCCGGTGCTCTTAGTAATAGCCATTCGACAGATTCAATTCCAAGGTCATGAGGTATGGACGTATATAAACTCTTCACATCGATGGTGAACATCAGATGGTTTTGTTCAAAGGTTGCTGAGTTTAAACGTTGTAAAAAATGTGTGGTATCTTTAATATATGTTGGAGTTTTTTGTATTAGTGGTTGGAGGAAGAAATCGATGTACACTCCCAACGGTTGATTTATGCTGTTCATGCCCGCTACTATTGGTCTTCCAGGCGGTTTAACAGGGTCTTTGTGAATTTTAGGTAATGTATAAAAATTGGGAATCCTTGGGTGTGGATTGTTCCCAGTTTAAATCAAACTTAACATTTTTACACATGCAGCTAGAATGCTGATTCTAAGTTCAAAACCATGACATTTAACAGTTGCAAACTATGTGCAAACTATGTGACACTCAAAAGTAGGTCACTCATTTAATTTAAACATTTCGATTTTAGTGGTTTTAAATCCAATTTCAATTAAGCTGCTGACATCCACAGCTCAGCACAGCTCAGCAGTTTTGTTAAAAACATTGTTTTGGGCTCTTCATCTTCCCAGATTTTGTATGCACACAACACTTCATTCTGCCAGATGTCTGCTGGTGTTCAGTAAGATTTTTGAATATCCTGCAATGTTCGAAATAGGCCCTTTGAGCTTGCATTCAGGAAAACAAAGGTGATTTTATGGCGCTTTTGGTCTAACAACACTGTTATTTTTCCTTTGACACCACCTTTCACCGCTGGCGCTTCCGGTCCATCATGCTGGCACTGGTGGGTGGCAGGTCAGCCGATTATTTTGGTGTGCGCACAACTGCGCAGTTCTCCTGGACTCTGGGATGGAATGATGGGCGGCGACAGCTCATCCCCACATCTACCCAGTCTATTGGTTCAACATGGGTCAAAATCCTTGACAAACCCCCCACCCGACTGCGCTTTGATTGAGTCGAGGGATGTTTTGAGCCCTGAGCTGGTATGTCCACATTATCTTCTTTCAATTCTGTAGATGGCACAGTTCACCATCTTTTCCTCCACCCAGTTTGATCGATCGGTTCTCCTCGCCGCTCCTGATGGGAATATTGGGCGGTACCCTGGGCCCCTCGGATCTTTGATCCCGGTCCCTAGGTCTTTCTCCTTGGTCAGTCTCCATGGTTTCATCTCTCCTAGGATGATAAATCAAAGCGGGAATACACATTCCTAGACATTTTTCCACCACTATTGATCTAGTGGGGCGGCATGTACATTTTATAACTCAAGAGACATAGCATTCTTATTTTGGAAAACAAGATATAATATGAAACATTTTTTTTTAATTAGGAGACAAGAACATATCTTCAAGGATCACAGAATTTTATAGACTATATGTGGAATATTTTAGGATTGGAACTGAATTACTCTGGAGCGGCCCCCTCTGGGATTCCAGTGGATTCCTCCAGTTGTTGCAGAGTGTGCCTGGGATGGCAACACTTCAGCTAATTAATATGGACCCACTTATCTTCCCCTTCCGCCAAATTACTTTGGGGATGCGGATTTTGTAGGCAACAGGGGAGATCTTGTCTATAATTTCATTCCATGTAGGGAAAAAGTTTCGCTGTTTGTCCTGGTTCCTTGGAAATTTTATAGATAGAGCCGGTCTCCCACATCATATTCCTTCATGGTGGTTTTCAAACCATAGTGCGTTTTCATACTCTCAGCTGATCTTTCTAGATTCCCCAGAGCATAGGCAAAAGCATGTTGGAGGTGTTTCCTTAAATTCTCCACATACTCATGAGTTGTGGAGGCATTTATCAGTGTCTGCTCTTGGGTCCTGTAGAGCAAATGCTGAGGAAGCACAATCTTGCGTCCGGTCATCAGCTCAAATGGTAACATTTTAGTTGCAGATGAAGGGGTAGATCTGATGGCCATTAGAACCAGAGTTAGTCGGATATCCCAACTTGGCCCAGAATCTGCCACAAACTTTTTTTAATATGCTCACAATGGTTCGGTTGTAGCGTTCACTGCCCCAGAGGAAGCTTGCTGGTAAGGAATATGTAACTTCCTTTTGACCCCCAATATCTCCCACATCCTTGTCATTACCTCGCTGGTGAAATGGCTACTTCTGTCTGACTCAATCCTTTGAGGTAAACCAAAATGGGAAAAGATGTGGTTAATCATCAGGGCAGTTGCTGTTTCTGCCTTGCAGTTTGGGGCCGGGAGACATTCCACCCACTTGGTAAACAAGCATGTAAGGGTCAACATGTACTTGCTTCCTCTAGACGAGCGAATTACAGGGGATACGAAGTCGATTTGCAAATCTGACCATGGCAGTGTCTTCCCCCTCTTTTGGAGAGGCACACGGTGTGTGAGGGATGATGGCTGAAACTGTGCACACACAAGACACCCCTTCAAGTATTGGTCGAGGTCCTGCCCCATGTGTGGCCAGTATGCAATCTCTCTTAAGATTTCAAGTGTTGTATGAAACCCCTTATGACCTGCGGTGGCCGCATCATGGGCGTGACTTAATATCAGGCTTCGGAATGAGGTAGGAACCACCCACTGATCATGGCCAGCTTGGGATTTCCTTACCAACAAACCGTCTTGGATTCTGAACATTTTTGGACATTTCATCAAAACTCTTAGGTCCTCTTTCCCAATGTAATCGGTATCCGTCAGGGGAAAGTTCTCAGGGTCCTCAAGGTGTTGGTAAAACTTACCAATGTTTGGATCCCCCTTCTGAGCTGTAATTAAATCAGCATCAGGGGTCTCCTTACTCCATTGGGCAGTTGAAAGATCATTGTGAGCATTTGTCTGGGACCTAGTGATAGCAGTGAACTGGATTTCCCCCAACAGGGACTCTATTTCTATTAGCTCCCCTTGGATGGCCCCGGTTTTGGCCAGCTGATCAGCTAAGTCATTTCCAGTTTTGTCTGGTCCCTCTAATTTGGAATGATCCTTGATCTTCCTCCAGTAGATGGTCATCCCATTCGAGGTGACAAGATCATCAATGTTTTGGATTAACTTCCCATGTTTCAGGGGTTTGTTATTAGCACATAACGTGCCTCTGGTTTTCCAATTAACCAGGTGCTCCACTAACCCGTTCCATACATAATCCGAATCTGTGATTATGACCAGTTCCTGGAGTTGATGTTGGACAGCAGTGAGGATGGCCTGATGCACAGGCATCAACTCTGTCACCTGATTACTTCGGGGACCAATTTTGTATCCAGCGGAGGGTTCTGCAGACTCATTCATCCATGCATTCCCTACGCCGGTCACGAGATCTTTTTCCCCATTTTTGTCAACATGGTAAGAGCATCCATCCACATAGACATTGGGCATTCCCTCACACTTGTCTTCTTCAAAGACTTTGTGTGGGGAATTAAGGTATGCCTCCATGTTGTCCTTGATTTTTAGACTTTCGTCCTCGAGACAGTTTTCTCTGGCACAATCATGCAAGTGAGCCAGACCTTGCGCGAGGGGACTCTTCTTGTTTTGGCCATATCTGACCTCCACAGGAAAGCCTTGCATTGACAGAATCCAGGAAGTAATTCGGGAATTACTCACATTTCCGGCCCGGATTCTGTCACTTGGGAGGTATTGCAGAGGCTGGTGTGGAGTCTCCACTATGATGTGTACCCCCTGGATGAACGGGCGGTAATTCTTTAATGACCACACCGTTGCCAGGAGTGCCTTCTCACAATCGTTGAATTTTTCCTCCACAGAGGATAAAGTTTTGCTCGCATAGGAGATTACTTTATTGACCTTGTCATGCTTTTGGTATAATACTGCCATCAAGCACATATTAAAGAACCCTGTCTCCAGGAAGAACTCCTTGTTTCTGACAGGGTAAGCTAGGCAAGGCGCTTGTGAGAGGCTTCTTTTGAGTTGTCTTACTGCCTCGGATTGTTCTGGACCCCATTCCCACTTGACCCCCCCCTTCAAGAGATGAATCAGGGATCTGGTGATCTCTGCGTAGCCCTCAATGAACATTCTGCTGTAATTAGTCAGTCCAAGGAGGCTCCTTAGTTCTCGCAGAGTTGTGGGATCCTTCAGTTTCTGAAGTGCTTCCACTTTCTTTTCTTGGGGACAGAGACCCTGAGGAGTAATCTCATGCCCCAAGAAATTAACACGGGTTCTACACCACTGTGCTTTCTGAAAGGAAAGTTTTGCTCCTTACGGCCCTCAACTGTGTCAGAGCATAACGGATCTCCGCTATGTGTTCTTCCACAGATGAACTTTTGATGAGGACATCATCTACATAAGCCAGGTTACCCATCGCACCCAGGTCGGGCATGGCCTTATGTAGGAAAATGTTGAATTCATTGCCGGAGTTGAGATATCCAAAGGGAGTCCGGGTCCATGTGTACTGCTGGCCCCCAAAGGTAAAAGCCAGTTTGTATTGGTCCTCCCTACTGACAGGCACGGTCCAGTATCCATTGGTCAGGTCTATTGCTGTGAATACCTGTGACCCCTGCATCTGGGCCAGCCCTTTGTCAATGTAGGGCAGAGGACATCAGGAATTATGGACCCGTTTGTTGAGCTCCCTAAGGTTGGCGCAGAGTCTCCACTGGCCGTTTGGCTTCAATATTCCCAGCACCGGATTATTGAAAGTGCTGTGGACTGGACGGATTATTCACCGGGACTCAAGGTTCTTAATTATTTCAGTAAGGGACTCCATGGATGCGAGAGGCAAGCGATACTGCTTCACACACACTGGAGTCATGCCAGGGTCCATGGGAATTGTTGTTGTGTGGATGTCAGTGCGACCACAGTCATATGAGTCTACCGCAAAGAGATCTTGGAAATCCAAGAAAACTTGTTTCAACTTTTGCTTCTGTTCCAGAGTCACGCAGGCATCAGCCAGGTTGACTCTCTCTTCCACCATCTGCCTGAAGTCTGGAAAGACTTCTGGTTTTGCTATCTCACCGGCCTCCTCCAGCTGGGTGGAGAAGTCCCTGGTCAGAGTGCTGATTTGGACTGGAGGCTTCAGGTGGGAAAGGCAGCCCTCAATGACCTGGAAAATCACCTCATCCCTCCTGAAGTCACAAGTCACATCTTCCTTACCATAAGGGCAAGAAGTGTACACCAGGAAGTTCCCCCCAATGCCGGGTAAAGATCCTGTATGGTGTTGTATTGTCATCACTGTCACTGTCAAAACAGTCCTTGGGGATTGGTTCTAACAGTTAATTTCCTAAATCAATGGAGAAGTGTCGGTCATCAACCGCCATTCCAATAATGGTGCCTGCGGCTAGAGTAATACTCTGTAAATCGCTGTTATCCACCTCTATTGGAAGGGTGTCATGTTCTATGTTGACTAATGGTGTTGGGTTTACCCCTAACCCTTGCTGTTGCAGAGAAGCATTTAGATGAATATAAGCATCAGGTTTTTTCAATTTTTGTCCTCTTTAAACTTTCACTTCCAGGGAGAATTGTCGGGTCCTTTCTGGGATGGTGACTTCCTCTTTAATCTGAATTTCAACTGCATAAGGTAGCAATTGAGCTGACCAATGGGATTATCCGCTAATCGGGACCAAGCTTTGAAGTTTATTAGGTCCAAACTAATGGCAAAGCGATTGAGAATGTCACTGCCTAAGTAAAAGGCGGCAGTGACGTCTCGCATGACCCAACAATTATGCACTATGCTCTTGTTGCCAATGGAGATTTTGAGCATACACCTGCTTGGCAGGAGATGTTTGGAATTGGGTGCTTCCAGGTCCATTTCCCATTTATCTATCAGTTTGAATGTGGGAATGGCTGGATCTTTTGGGAGTTGGCGGAACATGGCTTTGCTGATAAAGCTCTTACCGTTGTTCACACACACTTGAGCGAGAACAGAGTCCTTCCCATCATTTAACTGAACAGGGATGAACACCTGCTCTCCAATTTGCTGAATATCAGCCAGCTCTGAGCTGATTTCACATCTTTCAGGACTATAGGAGTGGGAGTGTCTGATTGTGGATTGGTAAAGAATTTCAGAGTGTTTCCTTCCAGTGTGGAATACCACCTTAAACTGGAAGGAAGGTTGATTTTCAGAAATAGAGAGGACCCCCTTCCACCAGTCTGTTGTCCTACTGTTATTACTGTCACGTCTGGAATTTGGTTGTTCTGGAAGTGAAATTCTACTTGGTCAGATTTTTGTTCAACCATGTGGCAGGTTCCGTTTAAACTAACATGGTTGACACTCTGTTTTAATTTTATTGGTCGGCTAGTCTGGGTCCAGAGGACCTTGTTTACACAATCTATTAGGGGTGACAACCTTCTCAGGAGGTCATTCCCTAGTAAATAAGGGGTACCCTCTGGAGTCACTACTATGACTGGGTGTTTCACCTTGTGTCGCCCAATTTTGATGACCAAATCTGCAGTCCCCTCGACAGGAATTTCCTTCCCGTCAAAGTTCTGCAGTTGTCCAGGAAGAGACGTGAGAGGAATACGGTAATTCTCCCCCCTTCCTCCATTTAGTTCATCAAAGGCCCTTTTAGACAGAAGGGTAGCTTGGGATCCAGTGTCCACCAGTGCAAAAATTGTACCCTGCCCCTGTACTTGTACCAGGGCATAGTATCTTCCCTCCTTCTCCTCAAGGGGGCACAGATAATGCACATTTTTGGACAACTGGTGGGCTAATTTTCTGGTTTTGGACATGGCGAGAGAAGAGATTTGGGCAGAATTCTGTGGAGAGCCTGGGGAATATGAAAGAATATGTTGGCAACTGGAAATGGTTTCGGGTTCTGGGCCGCCCCCCCACTTTTTGGAGGCAGTCATCAGGATGGGTTTGACCGATGGGATTTTGGTATTGTTGGTTCTGGGATGAGATGATGGGCGGCAGTAGCTCAGTCTCCACATCTCCCCAGTCTGAATTCGCATCCCTTGGGGCCCATTTTTCCTTGGGACGAGTTCCCCTATCAATGAAGGTGAAGATCCTTTCCCTAGGATCCTCTTGGGATCCCTCTCCCTCAAATTGGAAGACCTGTACCTCCTCCACAAAGTGGATCTGTTTAGGTCCTTTGTTTCTCCTACCCGCCCTCTGCTCCTTGGGTGGCAGACTTTCAGGGGCAGGAGATTTTGTTTCTGGTTCCTGGTTTGCCAGGGGCTGTTTACAAGTTAGGAAGGAAGCTTGCTCCAATGCTTTACACCCCCCTTGCCCTTGTGCCTCCTCCCTGGGAAACGGTGGGTTATCAGGGTGCTGCTCCCCTCATTGTTCTGGAGCACCAGGTCCAGAGTTTGGGGCATTCTGCGGTGGCATGCTCATCTGAGGGTTCTGTTGAGCCCTCAGTATGTGACCCAGATCCCGTGCCATATTTTGGACCTGGCGCCCAAGTTGTGAAACCCGCTCAGGCTGATACGGGGCTCTATTTTCTCCCCTGGGCTGATCCCGGGAAGGGTAGCTATCCCTTCTCTGGTAATACCCCGGATTGGGAAGATTGGGTACCCCTCCACCCTTGGCCTCCCCTCTCCCGGATTAGGTTGTCTGGGCTCAGGGAATTGGCGAAAGAAGGATGGATGGTTTTGCGGTTGGAAATTGGGTGGATACCTGGGAAAAAAGTTCTGCCCAGTGTTTGGGTAATTTCTGCCCTCCTGTGGGAAGTTGGGAGGGAAGTTCCCTGGGTCAGATGCTTGGCTGGATCCCCCCCTTGGGCTGCAGGAGTCCACACATAACCCAGGATTGGTCGGTTTCCCTTGTAGCGGGGACTTACATAGTCAGGGGAGCGGGGGACCCCATTTGTGGGACTACCTCCTCGACTCCCTGTCTGTAACTGGCCCGAGGGCCTTCTGGGCTGTGAATTATTTGGTGCAGGCAGGTTTTTAGGCCCCCCCATCTCCAAATCTAAAATGGGGGCAACCTTGACCTCCGCCACGTTGGCAGCAGCAGGGGTGCTGTTGGTTTTGGGGTTTTTCTGCGCATTACTTTTATTTTCTATGGGCTTCCGCACCTCATAGATCCGGGTAGCCTGTTCAATGACCCAGTCTAGAGACCTCTTCTCGTGAAAATCTCTCACTAGCTGGGTCATGATGTATTTGGGCAAGGCATGGAAAAAAATATTGACAAATTCTCTGCTGTCCGTGCGCACCCTTCTGGTGGTCTGCCCAAAGGCATGCTTCAATTCTTGCGCAAATTCTTGTGGGCCTGATCCTCCCCACATTGCAAATTGTAGGCTGCCTTGCGAGCCTCTTGAGGATTTCTATGAACAGAAAAATGTTTCAAGATGGCCGCCCTATATGCGGACCATCTTGAATGGTTTTGGTCCTCCAGCCCTGCAAAGAAACTGGAGTATTCCAGGGAGAATGTCCATTTGATGTACTGCATGCAGCTACTGCTGTCCTTCAAATGAAAAGTCTCCATCATTTGCTCATAGAGCTCCAAGTGTTCCCAAACAGAATACTTGGCGTTCTTATGATGAGGCGTGATGACACTCCTTATTGCCTTTATTTGTTTCAATGGGTACTTAAGCAATTCCCTTTTTGCCTTATTGGCCTTTTTGGTTTGGGTAACCCTGGTCCATTCATCCTCTGACTCCGAAGCACTGCTCCCAGAGGTGCCCGTCTGATCTTCCAGGTTTTCCCGGATTCTGCGAGCCTGGGAATGGCTGGCAGAATGTGGAGACCTGGTCTCCTAAGTCCTGTAATGCTCAGAGGAGTCTTCAGATCTCTCCTTGCTGCCAGGATTTGATGGGTAACCCCCCAATAGCCTAACTGGGCAGAAGTTTTCAGGATGCCCTTAATGGGCCTACTCTCCTGGGGTTCCCCACTAAATTGCACTGTGCTTGGGTGCCCATACCCGGATGCCCGCCCCTCCATTCCTGGGTGGTACTGGCCTATGAGCCCCATACATTTGGCTGGATAGTAATCTGCCATCCCTGTGGCCCTGTGCTCATGTGCGCCAGGGGACATGGGGGTGGCTGAATCCAGGGACTGAGAGAGATGACGGCCTCCGGTACTAGGGCTCCTGAGGTTATGCTCAAGCGTTTCCCTTTCCCAGCGAACTTCATCTCTGTCAGCCCCTGCTCCCTGTTGCAATGCAAGAGCCTGCGCCTTCAGTTCCTCAGTTAAGGCCTTACTAGACTCCATCAGTCTCTCCTGCATCGCTACCTGTTGCTGGAGCCTATCATTGTGCTGGAAGAGACCCTCATTCTCTCTCTGTGCCTCCTAATTGGTCCTGGAGTACTGGGCCAGTCTTTGCTGCAGGAGGATTACCTCCTGAGTCCCATCCCTACTGGCCTGCTCCTTTCTTGCCAGAGCATCTTCCACCCTCCTGGTGTGCTCTAGCAAGTCGTAATGCTCTTTTTGGAGGTCACCCAGCCCCTGGAGGGCCAGGTGATTTTCTTCATTTTTTTCTTTTAATTGGCAGACTTCCTGGCCTAAGGTCTCCCTTTCCTGACTAAGAGCCTGCATCTGTGCCGCCAGGTCGTCCCTCTGCCTTTGAAAGGCACCCGCTTTCTGGCGCTCTTCCTGAAATTCTGTCTGGGTGTCCAGGTCTTTCAGAATCAGTTTATTGCTCTCCTCATTTTCTCTATCCAATTGGCTTTGCAGGGTGGCTACCTGCTTTGTGCATGCCCTATTGAAATCTATCTGTTGCTCCAGCTTTTTCTGGCTCTGCAGTAAGGAGTCCAAACTGTCTTGGTGCTCCTTCTGCAAAGCCAGAATTCTGGTATCCTGGTCAGCCTTTTCCTGTTGCAGGATATCCACATCCTCCTTTATTTTAATGATGTACTGTCTACTATCATTTTCCGACTCCTGGCTCCTGTGCAGCTTCTGCTCAGAAGAGTCCAGGTCAGATTGGGTCTTTAATAACGCCATCTGTTGCCTATTTGCCAGATCTTGGCCTTCAGCACATTTGTCCTGCATGGCTCCCATATATAGATACAAATATGCCGCTATCCTGGCAATCTTGTGTTCATCTTTGGCCTTAGGAGTCATATATAGTTCACTCAGGGCCACATGTAAGGGACCCTGATCTCTCCACATCTCTCACCCAGTTGTAGTGACCTGTTGTGTGATCGCCTGCAACCATACATTTTGGTCCTGTTCAGACCATTCACCTCTCACAAACAGTTTATGTAAGAGGTGCTCCCTAGCTATCTTCATATCTACCAAGGTCGTCATTCTGGAATTTGAGTTCCTTCCTGACTTACAGAAGTTTGTATTTTATTTTGCAAAACAGACCGTTTCCTTAGAGCGTTCCTTTGAGGAGTGCTTTCACAGTGTAAAACAGCGTGGTGATCTAACCGGATATGTATATCCGGTCAGTTGACGCACTGTATTAAGCTGCACAAGTGGGAAACCTAATGCAGAATTCCCCGCTACGAGCCCCCACTTTGTAAGTGACTCCAATCAAGCAATCCCACTAAGTCAGTGCCTTGTCTGGGATGCCCAAGGGAAGCCTTTATTTATATATTTTTATGGCAAGTTATAATCTGGATGATGAACCCTTGTATAACACCCCTCTCTTAGAATCCCCCTTGACCCCACTGAGCCAAGAAGTAGGCTTGTTTTGCAAATTTAAAAGGTTTATTTGAAAAATTAAACAATATATATATATATATATCACACTTCTATAAATAAATTGATAATGGATAGCACACTTGTGAATATGAGCAGTAATCAGCAATAGGTAATCCTACAGTAGCACCCTTCTTTACAATCAATGAGGAGTTGGTATAGGATGGATAAGGCAGCGAAAATACTTTTATGGTTTCAAGGGAAAAGCAATGAGGAATAAAATGCAGTACGGAAATAACTTGATATGATTTTAGCAAAAGATAGTATGATCACTTTTTTCTCTGGCAATTCACCCCCCTCCTATGCAATGTAGGAAATGGAAGGAGAGCACATAGTCTTCAAGAATCCCAACAAAATGCAATACGAAACGCAGTTCCCCACAGCAAGCTTAGAGGAAAACAGGTAGAAGTTTGAAACACAGGCCCAAAATGCTTTGAATGTGGTGGCAATGAAGTGAAATGATGCTAAAATTGATTTTAATTCCCTGTAGGAGGTTCAGGGTGAGTGATATCTAGTTTATATTAGTTCAGGCTCACTTTAGCAACTAGCAGGTTAAATCGAATTTTAGCAAAGGAAAGCAAGGAGCTGCTGATTTTTACACGTGGCTGAAATTGTGCAAAATGTCAAATCGGGCAAATTTAATTGCGTGCGTCGAGCGTAATTACGGAGGCCCTATAAGGAGTAGCAAGTCGGTTCTAGGTTCGTCGGAAAGCCTAGAAACTTAGCTTTAAGATTAAGATAATCTCGTTCCTAGCACAACCGGTTCTAGAGATACGGACGATTTTGTGAAAGTAGTTTTTTGGATTTGAAATTTAAAAGCTCAGAACGACAGATGACAGTTTGCAGTTTTAAAGATGACAGAATGACACGATTCTAGGAGGCACTTCTAATAGGCTAAAATAGTTTGGATTAGATTACTTTAAACTAAGAAATTGGTTTTGCACAGTGAGTACTCACACTATATTTTTGAAATAAGCCATCAAGGTCTGGTCAGGTTGGACGGGACTTCCGGCGGGTGGTTCTGAAGTCCTGGCTACCTGGGTCAGCTCTGCTCTCTGGGTCTCTCTGGATCTCTGGTCTCTGGAGGTTGATGGATTTGAAGTCTGAGTATCCCGGCAAAGCGTCCCGCAAGAAAGTGGACAGTGAATGTCCCTACCTGTCCTGCACTGTCTGCTTTTATGTGTTTAGAAAGTGGGTGTGTGCGTGGCATAACTGATCCTGCCCCTCTCTACTTGTCATTGGCCCAATTCTCCCCTCTCCCATGATTGGGGGAAGGAAATGGTTTGTCATCATGATGAGGTCTGTTTATGGGTCAGAGGATCCTCCCCTGGTCCATTTGCCCACAAATCTATATTTGATTCAAATACATATTTCCCAGATACACAAGTGGTTGACATTACATGTATATATTACAGATGAATTAAGACAGGTCTCTGTTCAAGCCCCATGTTCCTGCGAGCTGGGATTCAGAAATGATAACATTTTGCGCTTTTTGGTCGGTTTACCAATATCGGACATTTGCCAAAAATTACACAAATGTGCGCAAGGAGTATGGACATTAATTGATGAAGTGTCAGATTTTTAACATGCAGACACTTGGAGTAAGACCCTATTTTCCGCTAGCAACCCCCCAGAATACACCACAGGGTTCTAACACCTCTTAAAATGTGCACCGAAAAATCACAAGAATAATGGTATTACTTATATAATTCTGACAAGTCCGTACTATGAATTATCCAACTTTTTAAAATTATGCTCTGGCCCAGATGGGTGTGGTTTAGGTTCCAAAGCACATGGGGGAAGCTTCTGTCTGTCCCCGCCTCCAGCTCAGGTGGCTCCCAGAGGCACTGCCCCTCCCAGTTTTTTCAAAGAGGAAGCCATTTTACGACCCCCCAATATAACATTTGCCTGAGCCCAGGACAGGGCTTTGTTCAACCTCCTGCAGTCTGCAGGTACCCCTCCCTTAATTCAATCAGAGAGGTGTCATCTCCTTATGGCAGGGGCAGCAGGATGCAGCTAGGCCTGGGAAGAGTTGTTGAACCAGTTCAACTCCCGTCGGGGGTAGTTGTCAGGCAGAATTCAATTTCTTTAAGTCAAGCTTCAGCTACATGTCCTGTTTGTTCCCAGTTTAAATCAAACTTAAAATGTTTACACATGCAGCTAGAATGCTGATTCAAAGTTCAAAACCATGACATTTAACAGTTGCAAACTATGTAACACTCAAAAGTAGGTCACTCATTTAATTTAAACATTTCGATTTTAGTGGTTTTAAATCCAATTTCAATTAAGCTGCTGACATCCAAAGCTCAGCCAGTTTTGTTATAAACATTGTTTTGGGCTCTTCATCTTCCCAGATTTTGTATGCACACAACACTTCATTCTGCCAGATGTCTGCTGGTGTTCAGTAAGATTTTTGAATATCCTGCAATGTTCGAAATAGGCACTTTGAGCTTGCATTCAGGAAAACAAAGGTGATTTTAAGGCACTTTTGGTCTAACACCACTGTTATTTTTCCTTTGACACCACCTTTCACCCCTGGCGCTTCTGGTCCATCATGCTGGCACTGGTGGGTGGCAGGTCAGCCGATTATTTTGGTGTGCGCACAACTGCGCAGTTCTCCTGGACTCTGGGATGGAATGATGGGCGGCGACAGCTCATCCCCACATCTACCCAGTCTATTGGTTCAACATGGGTCAAAACCCTTGACAGCCCCCGCAGTCCCGGATATGGAAATACCAGTCCGGGAAACACTGTGATCACGAAAACCGGAAAGAGAGCGTCAGCCATCACTTAAACCAAAATCCACTACCACCCTCAGCAACTACTGGGCTTACACATACTGTCACTTGATCCAGAGAAACAAGAAGATGACATCCCGCATACCAGCCACATGGCAGTGCAAACCCTGCTTCAGCGAGGCCGAACTAATAGTGCTGGTTGACCTCATTGTTGACAATGCACCACTGCTCTTCAGCGCCGATCAAAGGCTCAGCACCCAGCAGCGGCAAAAGCAAATTTTGGCATCCGCTGCAAAGAAGTGCACAGCAGTCGGTGTGACAGTGCGCACTGTGAAAGACTGCCACAAACACTGGGACAATCTGCGGCTATGTGTACACAACCTCATAGCAGCACAGCACAAGCACAGGAGGAGGACCTGCTTCACCGCTGAAGTTGCAGACTTGGAAGGATAGGTGCAGCAGTGTCATGCACTTCGAGGGGATGTAGGGAGTTGGCGGAGCAGAGGTCGGAGCCGGCACACCTATCAAGGCTGGTAAGTACACAGAGTGCAGGGCCTAGAAGCACACCACATCCACCAATGACCCACAACCCCCCACAGCCAGGGCCTAGAGGCACAGAACACATCCACCAATGACCCACAACACCCCCGCTCAACCAACAAGGGCCTAGAGGCACACAACACATCCACGAATGACCCACAACCACCAACCCAGCCAGGGCCTAGAGGCACAAAACACATCCACCAATGACTACACCACACGCAACACGGCCATGTGACAACACCGCCAAGACAGGCAGACGACGTGCAACTGTGTGCAAGCCGTGATCCACACACCTAAGTGCATCACCCAACAAATGTGTGTACATGTAAGTGGACCGAGTATGAGGAGTGTGTTGCACGTGATAGCCCCATTCACATCCTGCCACACAACTAACAGCATGCTCTACATTCCCCCTTAGGCACATCATCCGACAGTGACTCGGCACAACAGCCAACAACAAGGGTGACTGCATGTGGCCGTCATACCCAGAAATCCCGGGATGCCACTGCCTCCATCTCTGGCACACAACCATCTGCAACGCCAATGACGGCTACGGACACCTCCAACCCCGCTGCACCCGAAGTGCAGCACATGGCAACCGAGGACACAACTGCTGCCACTTCCGTCGCACCAATCAGTGGACGACCCACTCAAAGCGACAATGACTCAGCCAGCATCGACAGTGCGCCGGGGGAACAAGTCGCGGATGCACCCAACAAAATGGATGACAGGGGCAACCTCACTCCCAAACAGGTGCCCATATTCAGCCCCATGGGACCACACAGTCCATTCCGATCCCCCACACCTTCACTCATGGAACTCAGCGCCAGCCTCCTGCACATTGAGGAGCATCAAGCAAGCCTAACGCAGCCTGTGGAACAACTCCATGAGGCGAGGCTGCAACGAGAGGAGGCCAGACTACAACGTGAGGAGGCTAGACTCCAACGGGAGAGCAGTGCCACTTCAGTGCACAGGCTATCACATGCAATCGGGTGATTTGCAACAACCAATATGGCTCTTTCATGGCGTGTCAGCGAGGGCCATAATATTATGTCAAATATCGCCAAGACAATGCTTGCTCCCAACAGGCATTCTTGGGAAATGTGCCACCTGCGAACTCGGCAGTGTCATCTGTCAGCAGCACATCCTCCAGTTCGGTGGCCAGTAGTCCCTGGAGGAGGTCTTCACGCCTGTCTGGACCATCTGGAAAGGACATGTATGGGCATAAGCATGGACGGAAATAGAAAGTGCATTGTTGAACTATCGTCCAAACAGTTGTGATAGGGTCGTGGTTGGTGGGTGGGTATGTTGGGGAGGTGTGGGTGGTCCTTAGTGGGGTAAGTCAGTTGGGGGCTGGTTGGTGGGTGGGTATGTTGGGGAAGTGGTGGGGCACATGTGTATCTGATTCCTATCCAATTCCCATCACCCCTGTTTACTTGTAAATACACTGTTGTGAAGAAGTAAATGACAAGTGGACATTCTTGATTTCTTGTGTCTACAAACCAATTAATGTAGTGCCACCACATGAAGTGCTGAAGGTGCAGGAGAAGTGTATCAAAATAAATTGTGGATGAGTGTTGCACGTGCATGTTGTCCATCAAGGGCACCCCTTGCTGGCAGTGTACCCAACCCATTATCATCTTCATCATCATCATCATCATCTTCAGCCTCGATGTGTGGGGGCAGTGGAATGTTCCTGCGTATGCACAGATTGTGCAGCATCGCACATGCTATTACTATTTTGCATGTCTTCACCGGGCTGTACAGCACTGAGCCACAAGATTGGCTCAGGCAGCGGAAACTGGCCTTCAGTAGTCCAAAGACACATTCTATCATGCCACATGTGCGTATGTGTGCCCTGTTGTAGGCCTCCTCATGCCTGTTCCTTGGCCTTCGTATGGCGTCATCATCCATGGTGTGACTGCATATCCAGCATCATCTGCATGGGAGTAAGCAAGGGCACACGTTAATGTTTGTGGTATCACTGTCTGATTCAGATGCAGTACAATGATGCCCCATTTGGTAATCCGTTGTGTGATTCATCTGCACAGCACACTTGGATCACATTACCATGCAGGGGTCAGTGACGGTTATATTTGTGGATTGATATTGGGCAATGACAATTTGCGCACATGTCAAAGCCCATGGGTACAGATGTGGTGGGTGACTATGGCAATGTGATGTGATGGGCAGACCTGCATCAGGCTGACACAGGTCACTGTACAGATGTGAGCAATGCACACTGCATGTGGAGCGCACATTGTGTGTATTTAGGAGGTACAGGTACACTGGGTGGGAGAGGGACTCACCTCCTCATGTTGATATTGCATGTAGGGCCACCACATGGCTAGGGTCTGCATGGAGGTAGGCAGGGCATGTACTTGCGCGCAGTGGCAATTTAATATTCTGTGCGTTGAACTGTGTGGAATCTGGTGCTTGTCCATTACATTGAGGAGGGGCCATGCATTGGCAGTTGTACTCACCCCAATGACTGAGACACTGTGGCCCTTCACCACCCCCCCCCCAATACACAGGAGTCATGCATTGGCAGTTGTACTCACCCAATAGCCATGGGTTTGTCCCACATAGCGTGCCATGTAGCGTGGCAATGTAGCATTCTGCAAGACCATGGAGTCGTGTGTAGACCCTGGGAATTGCGGTACACCACCTCGATTGCATGTCCAACTGTCAACTCCACATGCGTGCGATCTATTGCACCTATGCAATTGTGAATGCCTGCAATGGCATGGAAGGCTAACTTGGTGGCAATGACCTAGGCAGGGGTACGGATAGGGAAATGTACTCTGACGCATGGCTCAGCAGCGCATCCAGTACCTGGACCAGTCGTCTGGAAAAACAGGGTTGTGACAGCCCATGCAGCTCCCCAACAGTGTGATGATATGTCCCGGTTCTGAGGAAATGCAGTACCGGGACGACCTTCAGCAGGGGGAGGGGATTGCAGTCCAGATGCAAATGTGGCTACTGATATCCTCTTCAATCAGGGTGACGATGGGTATGATTGAGGCCCGGTCAAGCCTGTATAGTGTGTGGATTTGAGCTGGGGTCAGGTTCCAGGGTGAGGCTCTGTTGCAGGGTATTGCTGGCTGCCTGTGGGGTGGTGCCTGCTGCATGTTTATGTTTGGATGGGCACACGGTTCAAGTTTTGCCTCCTGCGCCTGCGCCTCCTCCTCCTCTGCCCCACTGGTGCCACGATGTGCACTCCTGCTTGTGGGTTCCCTAGCCCAAATGCAGCTACAGCAGCTGACATGGTTGTCCTGGAAGGTGTCCTGGGTGTGGTTATGGCCCTTTTGTAGGCTCCCAGTGGCCTATGAGGTGCAGCTGGCCTCATTTTGCACACCTAGGGCCTGATTTAGCTCACCTGCCACTGTTTAACGCCATGTCCTCGGTGGCGGCGATACCGCTGCGATGTTCACAGTGTTTCCGCCACTTTTGTATCAGTGTTTCCATGTCTGTGCCACTCATAATGAAAGTGGTGTTGCGCATTGGCGGTGACTGGGGGTGCCCCAGTGAGTCGACACGCTGTTTCAGCACACAGAGCTACCGGGTGCATTAACAACACAGGGGTAACTTTGCAATGATGGTGTTTCTGGGATCCCGGATCGGAATGAGCCAGTCCGGTAAATGGAAATCGGGGCATAACAAACTGATAGAATGTGCTCCTCCGAGTGAAAGTCACATGGCACAGTGAGGACATGTGTACCTTGGCGAAAGGCCCCTAGTCATTTTTAAAATTGCTCCTCAAACGCCAAAGGTTTACAGACTCTGGAGGTCATTACGACCTTGGAGGTAGCCATGTCGGTATTTGCGGCATGGCTACCCCCATTCCGGGGACCGGGTATGGGTTCCTGGAATGGGGAAATACCGGGCCATTTCGACCTTGAAGGGTCCGGTATTTCCCCATTCCAGGAACCTATCCCCATTCCCATTCAAGCCCCCATAGGGCTCAATGGGAATGGGGAGCATGCTAACAACGGGCCCATTGTTAGCATGCTGGACCGCTCGCGGGACCTTCTAAGTACGCCTGGTAAAACCAGGCATCCTTAGCGGGTCCTGTGAGCGGAACTCGTAATGAGGTGGTAGGGGGTTAATGGGGCCGGCATCTCTACCGGCCCCATTAACCCCCTACCGCCAGGGTCGGAATGACCCCCTCTGAAATGATTAACTGACAATAGTATTACAACGCTGGGTGGCCTATTAAACTTCAAATGCATTCAGAGTTCTTCATCATGAATTTATAGAACCCATGGAGCTCCAGGCAAAGGGCAATTTGATTGACGTATTTGATATTTATCAATATTTTGTAGTTTCACATTTTATAGTGTGAAACGTTTGCTTTTTAAATGTACCACACGTTTCTAATAAAATAAATCCATAATTCTAGTTTTCTTAAAACATTTTATGTGATTATAGAAAAACACCACCATCCTATTGTGCCCGGATTTAGAAATGTAGGTATAATTGAAGTACACACCAATGCTATTTGTATATAGCTGCACAGCATAACGAAACTGCTTCTAGGCCCTTGTAGTTTCCTGGCCTTCAGACCAACTTAAAAAACTACAAATCCATTTGTTTTTATTGTGCGTGTGTACAATGCCACTTTTTTGAGCAGGGAGGATGGTGACCTTTTCTTTAACAGAGGAGTCGCGGACATCAGTGGGCTTGTTGCGTCGGGGACAGCGCATCGGCTATCCAGGCTCGCCTCTGCAGACAGGATCAACGGTAACAGCAGGGACGAGGCTGGACAGATGCCTCCAGTCGCCAGTGCTGAAGGCGACTGCTTGGGCACTCAGACAGAAATCAGAAAGTGACATGGGAAAGAGTGCATTGCTTTTCAGCACACATCTGTCACTGGTAAAGAGCCTGTATGTGTGCTGAAATTTGCAAAACAAAAGTGCTGAAAAGCCCGACATCATGTCCCCTCAATCCCAGTTCATCGAAAGACAAAAAGAGAGAAATCTAAAACATATGCAGAAATTAGGTAACAAAGAAAATTCAATTTTATAATGCTGCTATATACACTTTATAAGCAGTGAGCGGATAGCGGATCTTCAAATGCGTATTATGGCTACCTCGGAAATCCATCACGAAAGAAAAGGTTCTCAGCTACAGCCGTCCTGCCCTTCTACTGGCCACTGAAGCCCGAGGTGTACCCCATGTTGGGATCACACACGCTCGTACCATACAATCAGGGGCAGCTTAGAGGACACAATGTTAGTGGCATACGTGTGTGGAGAGTCTTTGATTAGTTATTAAGTGGCTGTGAGGTATAATGCAGACTAGCCGACCTGCCATCAGCAGAGAGGACAAGGATTGCCATTTCCATAACATGCCTGTGCGCTTAAATTCAACAAGTTGCATGGGAATTAATCATTCAGGGAGGAGGCTGCGGAGTGCATGCATTTTATTTAGTACTGTGACATTTTCAAAAGTGCATTTATTATGGGGTGAACATAGCACACACAATTAATGTACTAACAAAGAGGCAGATATAGAAGCATACAGGAGCATGTTTACTTTAGCTATTTTAAACAATATATCATTTTATTGGCTGCCTCCATGGCTCACTCAAAATGAAAGAGTTCCGAAATCGGCAGGAATGGATGGGATTAGTTATAGGGATTACATTGGCTAGGGGTGGGGAATGGGTGGGGTTGCAACTGTGTATCCCTCCTCATATGTCATCCCCATTGAAAAAGTAATACAGGCCCACTTTCAGAGCCCATATTTGAAGCTCTTATATTAATGACAATAAATTCGGCTTAACGGTCCACTTTCAAAGCCCATATTTGAAGCTCTTATATAATGACAATAGTTTTGGTTTAACCTAGTGCTTTCAGCGCCACTTAATAGCCCAAACTAAAAAATGACTCACTTGATTATCACTCTAAATCATTTTAAAATCATCAAACTTCTACTGCAATGGTTATGACCATCTTGCAGACCACATTCTTCCGGGCTATGAGCAAATTGCATATGTTAATGCACACTTCACATAGTTCTACTTGAATGGCATGGGAAAATGGTGTGGGAACTGCAATTTTTAAAATGTATGTATTCTGTACAATGTATAATGTATTCTGTATAATGTATTGCTTTTCAGAAATTAAGCTGAACTAAACTTAAATGTCAGTAAATCTATCTAAAGTTTAATGATGTCTTATGTAATGTTGTTAGTGGTTAGCAGCGCAACCATACACATACGTTGGTGTGACGATTTCACCCACATTGCCCGCTTCTGATTGAACACTTAATTTCTGTCCATTTTGACACCCCCCCCATTGATACTCTGTTTATCTGTATAAAGCTGTTCACAATGTGCTTTGCTGTTGCTGTTCTATTTGCTCTTATGTATTCCCTAACTCAGATATGTTGCTCGATTTCAGGTTTTTTTAAACCGTGGGTTGCGATTCACTTTGGGCGGCAGGTTCAGCAAAAGGATATGCTTGGTTATCAGATATTTCGATTGTTTTATATAGTGCTAAATACTGGAAGAGTCCTGCTTCTCAGCTTTATCCTAAGTTTCATTATTGTCAAACATAATGGCACTAAATGTATTAACCTCGGAAGAATGCAGGGCAAAGCTAGTCATGCCTGGTTTCAAACCTGCCAAGTGCTTGGTGACACCATATGAGAGGCGATAGATTACCTCATAAGATACTGTCACACTTTGGGTAGCAAGGGAAAAAGATTAAAAACAATGACAAGATTGAAGAGCCCTCTTCTGTGATGAGCGCTCTGGTTTGAGTTTATGCCACAGAACAGGTGTCTGCAACCTGTAGCTCTCCAGCAGTTTTGGACGCTAATATCTCTTAGCCCTAACCAGCATATTCAATTGGAAGCCAGGATGGGAGAATGTCCATGAAATGATCAAATGTAAAAAATCGTAGGAGAAATTACCAAATTGTTTTTTTTCTTATAATGCAGAGGGAGACCCCCACAACACACCCCCTCTCCCTCCTACCTTAATATCCTTGCCCCACCCCACACCTATATTTTAACAAAAACGACCCAAAAGTTTGATAAATATAGGTAAAACAATGCGGTCAATTCGATAATTTATACGGATACCATGATGGGATGTCATAGTCTAAAACTTCTAGAGAGCCAAAGGTACAGAAGAAACATAATTAATACATATAATGACAATAGTTTTTGCTAATCATTTTACTAAAGACAACTGACCTGTGGTTTATAATCTGTGATTCTATCCAGACAGAGCAATTGTATTTCCAGACAACCCTTGCCAGGGGTAGTTAATATCTTTATTCGGCCATAGGGCTCTAAAAGTACATCCTAACACCTATAGAAAAAAAATAAAATTGCAGTTGCAATACATTCTTGAACAGTGCAATATTGCATTTACTAAAGTCCCAAGGTCCCACTTATAGCCATCAGGTCCATTTCACAATTGCCTGTTTGCTCAAACTACTCCGGAACCCACAGATTCCTATACCTAGGACTTTGAGACATATCCTTGGTCTCAAGCCCCGGGACTGCATCACACCAGCTTTGAAATCTCTCCACTGACTCCTGGTGGCTGTGAGGATCAAGTTAAAGACTCTCTATATTATCCACAAGACTTTCTGGGCCGTGGTCCTCTCTATTTCCAACACTCTCTTCCTAAAGAGCCCTCAACTCTGCTACCGCAAACTCTCTGCGTGTCAGACATTTCTCAACCAGCGAGTGGTGGGTAGATCTCTCTCCTCTGCGGGTGCCTCCCTTTGGAATAGCCACCATCCGCACAGCACCTGAAGTTCCCGGAAGTTGCTCAGGACATTCCTTTCCTCTTCATTCTACTCTTTTCCTCTCCCCTCCTAATCTACCTGTCTGTTCATCCTGACTGGTGGTGTGGTTGCCCTAAGAGTCTCATAGGGTACCCTGCCCCCCCTTGACCAGTCACCCAGCACTGCCCTCTGGCCTACCCTGCAATTCCAGTCTGGGACTGCACATGTGTTGTCCTCTGCCGTCCTCGCCCTTACTCAGAGCCCTGCTGCCCAGAGTGCACGTCCCCTCGTACCCCTTCCCTGCACTTCTTCCCTCTCCCTCTCCCCTGCACTTCTCGTTGCACTTGCAAAATCTGAATGTCACAAGGCCTAGTAAGATCGTTTGTCTTGTCATCCCCCTGTCTCCCCTCCCTTGCCTTATGGCACCTAGAACACTTATGCAAAGGTGTGTTATAAATACCCATTCATATCATAGCATATCCCATAAGGTTACCAAGACTTTTTCCACAATGGTGTTCAGTTTGCACCAACCTATTAGCGGGTAGAAAGTCAGTGTTGTGGTGGATATAGGGACTGATTACAATCATACTATTGGGTATGCAGTTATATCTCATATTGATACCCAGGATGTCTTTGGCCACTCTCTGCTCCATGAATTCAATCTTGAAGAGGTTGCATGTGCTTTCACCGTGATAGTGCAACCTGGAGCAGTTGTGAAGGGACTCCTGGGTTACAGAAAAACAGCCACATACAGTGCAAAGACAGTACATACCTTTATTTATAAGGATTTCTCTGGGTTCTGATTGGTTAGGGGGTAAATTGGGACTTTGTGCACACATACTATGTCCCTCCTAGGTCCCCTATTTGCCTTGCGGGTAATAATTGTGTAATTATTGTGTAAATATTGTGGGTCATACTTTCCCTGACCCACAATCTGCCTGCCCTGGGGCCATTGTCCTTGGGGGCATGGTTGTAGTTACCGTCCCTACCATCTGATTTTTCATTCATCAAATTAATACTAGCTGGGTAATTGGCTTGCATAGGTAAAGCCTACACAATGAATTGCTTGTCTTGGTTCCTTGGATTTGCAGGCGGATCAGAGGCACATTGTTAGCAATGGCAATGTTGGGACTGGTGTTTTCTCCTTTTTCATGAGTAGGCCCTCTCCCCCCCCCCCGTGGTCATTATGTTTTTGGGGACATCGATATTGTGGTGGACTGACTCCTCAAGTGGTTGTTGTGCCACTACAATGACCACCAAGCTGCAGGGTAGGACCCCCAATGCGCCCCCTATCCCCATATCTTCTATAAAGACCAATAGCAGCCTCTTCAAGTGTGCAAGCTCAGACAGGATAAGGTTACATTTACATCTTCAAGCCACGGGTACCCCCTTGGCAGCTGGATCAACAGTTTTCGTGGTGCATGGGTCTGATAAGATGGGGCGCATGGAGAACTAAAATCCAGCAAGGGGCCACTGCCCAGGTGTGTGTTCAGCACATTCATATTCAGGGCAGTGCCAGTGGAGGGAGAGCTTGTGTCAAAAGTGGCATCGTGAACAGGGCCCTGTTTACCCTCCACAACCATAGATTCCATTCGTTCCATAGGCGCTATAGGATAGCTCGACCCTGGGGGTGATACCACCATCTTGCCAATTGTGATGGGTCCACATGGTGTGAGGATTGAATTGTCTTTGGGGTTAGTTATTGGAATTTTACAGGTTTTCTCCCCCCAGCAACATCAGATTTCGGAGGTGACTGATGGTGAGGATCTGGGTTTGGTCCATGCTCTCCAATGCTAACACAGATCCTTGTTCTAATCCTAGTCTGTAGGTGTCAGATCTGGTTGAGGCAATATCAGTAGCGGCGGTAGTAGTGGTGGTAGTGGAGCTCATGGCTGGGGACTTGCTTGAAGTTGGGACCTCTAGGGGCTAGATGGTTGAAGGGTCTCCATTGCCACCTTCAATTACTTCCACCTATAGTGCTTGGGTAGCTCTCATTCATTTATGAATACACTGGTCGTGCTGGGATCACATTCTCAACTGGGTTATCTCCAGCCAGGTGCTCAGGGCCATGAGTGACCATTCTGTTGGCGCTTCACGAATATGGTTTGTCCATTGGCCTATTGGCGACATCCCCCAAACCTCCTGATTAGTATCAAGGAACTGGTGAATTTCTTTGATTAGGAAATTTGCCTCTCCTGTAAACGTCATGGGGCTAAGGAATTTTTTCTCACCGGCGGCATTGCCAATTTCTGCCTAATAGAATCTTGTGTTTAGTTATTGCACTGTCTTGCATGATAGGAAGAGGGGTGGCTATGCGCAGTGCAGGTAATGTCTTAGCTTGACTTGGCTTGATTTAGCATGGGAGGTATAAAGTCAGCAGGCATGCAATCACAGACTCCAAGGCCCCTGCCAGCCCCACTCAGCACTTTTGGCCTTGGCCTATCACCTTCCAATGCTGCTTTCCCGAGCTCTCCAGCACTTCAACTACCAAGATACGATAGGCACCTTCACCCCGCTTTCGTGGAACCCCCCGTGGGAGCAAACAACTCGTGCCTTTGTCAATGCAGGATGCACCCTGGCGGGCCTTGTCCCAGGAAGAAAAAGGATGCACGGCGTGGCCTCCTACATGAGCAGCAGCAGCAGTCCTCCTATGGCAGCCCTCCCAGGCCAAATCAGGAGCCGGTCACCTGCACCCTTGTACACATTGATAGACGACACTGGGCCCTTGTTTCGAGCATCTGGCATCTGGTGCTTTATCAAGGCTCTTGCTCATGCACCTCTTGCTCCATCGACTCCCTTCTCGTGCTGCGCATGAAATCAGGGACAACAAGGCAGGCAAGGCTGGAGCAGCTCTTATTTCTCGTGCTGGTCATCTCCACCCAGGCCATTTGCCTCATACATTTGAACTCATGAATATTCGTGTGTGTCTGCTGTTGGTGAGGATTCATATACTGTATTATTCACGCAGCATGTAACGATGAGCCAGGAGCTATCATCTGAGACTCAATTCTAGCCCCCTGTCCTCCCTCTCTCACTTGCCTAGTTCCCCAGCTCTGTCTTTCCAACTTCAGGTTCACTTTCACATCACTCTCCACAGACACAGAGGCGCACACATAACACCTGAGGGCTGATCTGTAGAAGGCAAAAGTGTCAGCCGAAACCACAAGTTCATTACAAAGTGTCAACGGTCAGACATTTAAACATCCAGCAGGCCACCAGTATGTAATTGCGCACTCATCAATCTTTCGCGAACTCTGTCTGACCCAGTGCGTGCAAGCGCATTGTTTGTGCATTGCACCTTGACTTCAGCGCTGCCCTCTGGGAATTTTCATTCAACCTGGTCTTGAGTCACATGTGAAAAGGGTCCGCTTGCTTGGTGTTATCTTTTGGAATATATGTGTCAGAAATGGACCGAAGATTAACTTATCTGTGGCGTGTAAGCCTGGATGGAAGCCAAAGATCCTAGCTCATTGGTGCCATTTTGAAACAAGCATTCACAAGGCCAACAGATATGCAAGCACAGATTGTTCCTAGCAAACCGCAATGCATTATTCACTTATAATGGCACTTCAATTAATGAACAGTACATTCAGGCAGTCTCGATACTGAACCGAACAATCGTTTTTTGAATGCATTGAGATCCCTCTATTCTGTAAGTACATAAACAGCCACAGACATAGAAAACATTAATAATAAGAACAAAAACAAATACAGTGGGCCTCATTACGAGATTGCCAGTATTGCAGTATTGCCGCCAGGATATTGGCAATCTGTAACACCGTTACTGCACTCGGTTTGGCATAATAACTGCCAGATTATGAGGGCTGGTAAATGATGTAAATCCCAGTACCACCGGCTATTTTTGTCGGTAGGGTGGCAGAATTACCTCTAGCTCTTAGCTGGAGGTAGTTCCGGTCACCTCACCGGCAACCTTGTACTTTGCCAGTGCGGTGTGGAATTACTGGCACGTTATTACTGCACTAGTTATAATGAGTCCCAATGTAATGCAGCAAGCAAGTGGAAACACATCAGTGCTACAAGAAGCATGGAAATAAAACAAGTTCTTAAAAGCAGCATTCCACAAGCCTCTCCCCAACATTAACAGTTTCACTCACTCGTACATAATGGCTAGAACATCGGAGTGTTTACCATAATGGGCACTTTCTGCATCCCTGAGCAGCTCATTGGAGGGCATTATTCCAATATTTATAGTCAAGCGCTCTGGCAGAGAAATAAAGCATGCTTAAGTCAGACCTCAAATTAAATTGAATCAGACGTTTAAACTTTCGAGTTGAAGAAGGGAGCAACTTTTGGAAATGGGTTTGAACAACATGTTGATTTTTTTATTCTCCTCAAATTCAGCTGCAAAGTGCGTGTTTTAACAGTGGGTTTGTGCTGGTTAAAAATTGACCCACGTGACTTTTCGTGCATGTGCTCTCTGATGGCCTTCGACGCGAAATAAACAATTATTTTTTTAAACCCAACTGTGTTCCCCAACTTCTCGGACAACGGTCCTGCCTTGACTGAGCCCTGCAATGTTTTCTCTCATGTAATCGCTTTTTCTGCAACAAGACATTTTCATTCTAACCTTTGCACATGCGTGATGTTTCATCTAAGTAGCCCAACCTGTATTATGACCACACCTGCTACTGTTTTCTCTGCCACTACCTACCCTTCTCTAAGTACTTGTTACCTCTGCATCACATGACTCTCTTCATGCTTTTACCTAGAGGCGCTAGTCACTATGTAACCCAATGTGACAGTAATTCTGGATATTAACTGTATCTATGTAACTAAGCTCTAAATTCACTTTTCTTTTGTATTTATGTAACCAAGCTCTAAGTCTACTTGTCTCTTGCACCCAGCTACCCGAGGGTTTGGTGTGCAGTATCAAATAAATAAACAAACAAACATCTGTATACTGAAAATGGTCTTCATTGAGCAATCATATGGCCACTGCTTACTGTCTTCTTTCCCTGGCGTTAATTGTATTGATAAAAAAAACGTGTAACTGTACTGACTGTGATGGCATCTGTTAGCTATTTGGTGAACTGCAGCTTTAAACATTCATTCGTTTCCATGCGTCAGCTGGCAGATGTAACTCGTGTAAGTCATGTGCTACCATTCTAAGCGCACGCCCATGAAAATTACTGCTTTTTTTAATCGTATGGATTGGGTTTTTAAACTCCATACAATGCCTCATACAAGCGATATGTGATATGACCACTTCATAAATACTTCTATCCCTGGATTTAAAAGCACAAACATGTCATATTTTCTAGTGCACCAAATCCTTTAGTTGTTTCAAAGTGCCGAAGCTTTCCTGGAAGTTGTCGTATGTGGGTTCCAGTCCTTAGTCTGAGTACAAAGGAAAAGCAAACAGCTGGAGCAGTGGAGGAATGAGGGTACAGATGAAATAAACAGGGCTCTTAAAATAGAGGTGGGACAGATTAAAAGAAGAGAGATATTGTTTTTGATAGCTTGGGTGCTTTTTGATCAAGACAAAGTTGATCACAGATCAGGATTCCCGAAATTAGGAGGATACATTTTATGGTACTTGAAGGACAAACGATTTATTTGACGGCAGATTCAGAGAGACACATACAAATTACTACAAGCAATGTGTGGCCTGGACACTGTGGGCCAACACATTGTTTCTGTTTCACTGGTATGATTGGGATTACTGCTGTATTAAATGGGACGTTTTAGACACTACACATCCCTGTGCTCCTGCACGGAAGTAGTCATTTCCTCTCAGCCATGCAAGGCAGAGGGTGTCTTGCTTCCTCAGGCTTCAATGCACCATTGGAATGCAAGCTGGGGCACTGCAGTATGAAGTCTGCATGGGGAGCTCCTGTGTGTCCCAGCACATTAGAGTGGACTGGGATGGAGAGACGGTGGCACTCTGTCTCCACTGTGCATATCAGGAACCAGGACGGTCTCCCTGCTTCCAGGTTGCAGTTTCTACACCAGAGCTGGAGATCCATGATAAGAAATGTGCAGCAGGTGTCTGGCGCTGGAGATCAGGCATTGCTCAAGGAAAAAAAGCTTGCTTTATATATGTGCATGTATGTGTGCATGCTGTGTGAAATGTCTGCATACGTGGGCAGGTGAATGAGATTGGTGCAGTGTGGAAGTTGTATTTATATGTCTGTGAGTGTAAGTGAATGGTGCAGCAATGTGTATGTAAGTATGTGCATGTGGGCCCGGGGAGAGAGCTAGATTGGGGGGGCACATTGGTACAGCCAGTGTTATGATGACCTGGAAACTCCCAAATCGCACAGGTGAATGGCTCATGGCACAAAGAGAACATTTGGGGTGGTTCACAGAAGTGTTTTATAATGGCACAAGCCCATTGGAAAACGCTCTCTGAATCAGGCCCTGTGTATATTGATGGGAAAGTCACCTAACACAATGAGATCTATGTAAAAGACTCATGCCACAGTGAGAGTATGTGTATAGCGAGGGGAAAGGCTCAAAGTGCTGGGTTATCATGTGAACCTGAAGATGAAAGGCACGTAGTACAGTGAGACTATGTGAATGTAAAGGTGAATGGCTCATAGCGCAGTGCAATCCTGTGTACCTGGAGGTGAAAGTTACATAGGCCATGGCAATCCTGTGAATTTTTAAGAGAAAGACATAGCACCGTGGGATTCTGCGTATTTTGTAGCAAAAAGGCATAGCGTAAAGAGAGTGCATCTTGAGGAAAAGGACATACCACAGTGCGATTCTGGGCCTTATTACAAGTTAGCCGGTCCCGAATCCGTTGTTTCTGTGAAGGCGGTGACACTGTTTCCGTGACCACAAGCATGCGGAAATACGGTGCATTTACAGGTTGTTGATCGCGTACACCAGTCTATTGCGGAAACGGTGTCACTGCCGTTACACTAACACCCATGGAGGCGGATGCACCATGCAACATGGCACAGGTACATCCGTATTTGCCCTGTAAGTGACTCCAATCAAGCAATCCCACTAAGTCAGTGCCTTGTCTGGGATGCCCAAGGGAAGCCCTTATTTACATATTTGTATGGCAAGTTATAATCTGGATGATGAACCCTTGTATAACACTCCTCTCTTAGAATCCCCCTTGACCCCACTGAGCCAAGAAGTAGGCTTGCTTTGCAAATTTAAAAGGTTGATTTGAAAAATTAAACTATATATATATATATATATATATATATATATATATATATATATATATATATATATATATATATATATATATATATCACACTTCTATAAATAAATTGATAATGGATAGCACACTAGTGAATATGAGCAGTAATCAGCAATAGGTAATCCTACAGTAGCACACTTCTTTACAATCAATGAGGAGTTGGTACAGGATGGATAAGACAGCGAAAATACTTTTATGGTTTCAAGGGAAAAGCAATGAGGAATAAAATGCAGTACGGAAATAACTTGATATGATTTTAGAAAAATATAGTATATAATCACGTGTGTCGAGCGTAATTACGGAGGCGCTATAAGGAGTAGCAAGTCGGTTCTAGGTTCCTTGGAAAGCCTAGAATCTTAGCTTTAAGATAAAAGTTAAATCTCGTTCCTAGCAAAACCGGTTCCGGAGATACGGACGATTTTGTGAAAGTAGTCTTTCGGATTTGAAATTTAAAAGCTCAGAATGACAGATGACAGTTTTCAGTTTTAAAGATGACAGAATGACACAATTCTAGGAGGCAGTTATAATAGGCTAAAATAGTTTGGATTAGAATACTTTAAACTAAGAAATTGGTTTTGCACAGTGAGTACTCACACTATATTTTTGAAATAAGCCGTCAAGGTCTGGTCAGGTTGGACAGGACTTCCGGCGGGTGGTTCTGAAGTCCCGGCTACCTGGGTCAGCTCTGCTCTCTGGGTCTCTCTGGATCTCTGGTCTCTGCAGGTTGATGGATTTGAAGTCTGGAGTCTCCCGGCAAAACGTCCTGTAAGAAAGTGGAAAGTGAATGTCCCTACCTGTCCTGCACTGTCTGCTGTTATGTGTTTAGAAAGTGGGTGTGTGCGTGGCATAACTGAGCCTGCCCCTCTCTACTTGTCATTGGCCCAATTCTCCCCTCTCCCATGATTGGGGGAAGGAAATGGATTGTCATCATGATGAGGTCTGTTTATGGGTCAGAGGATCCTCCCCTGGTCCATTTGCCCACAAATCTATATTTGATTCAAATACATATTTCCCAGATTCACAAGTGGTTGACATTACATGTACATATTACAGATGAATTAAGACAGGTCTCTGTTCAAGCCCCATGTTCCTGCAAGCTTGGATTTAGAAATGACAACATTTTGTGCTTTTTGGTCGGTTTACCAATATCAAACATTTGCCAAAAATCACACAAAATGTGCGCAAGGAGTATGGATATAAATTGATGAAGTGTCAGATTTTTAACATGCAGAAATTTGGAGTAAGACCCTATTTTCCGCTAGCAACCCCCCAGAATACACCACAGGGTCCTAACACCTCTTAAAATGTGCACCGAAAAATCACAAGAATAATGATATTACTTATATAATTCTGACAAGTCCGTACTATGAATTATCCAACTTTTTAAAATTATGCTCTGGCCCAGATGGGTGTGGTTTAGGTTCCAAAGCATATGGGGAAACTTCTCTCTGTCCCCGCCTCCAGCTCAGGTGGCTCCCAGAGGCACTGTCCCTCCCAGTTTCTCCCAAGAGGAAGCCATTTTACGACCCCCCCGATATAACATTTGCCTGAGCCCAGGACAGGGCTTTGTTCAACCTCCTGCAGTCTGCAGGTACCCCTCCCTTAATTCAATCAGAGAGGTGTCATCTCCTTTTGGCAGGGGCAGCAGGATGCAGCTAGGCCTGGGAAGAGTTGTTGAGCCAGTTCAACTCCCGTCGGGGGTAGTTGTCAGGCACAATTCAATTTCTTTAAGTCAAGCTTCAGCTAAATGTCCTGTTTGTTCCCAGTTTAAATCAAACTTAACATTTTTACACATGCAGCTAGAATGCTGAATCTAAGTTCAAAACCATGACATTTAACAGTTGCAAACTATGTGACACTCAAAAGTAGGTCACTCATTTAATTTAAACATTTCGATTTTAGTGGTTTTAAATCCAATTTCAATTAAGCTGCTGACATCCACAGCTCAGCAGTTTTGTTATAAACATTGTTTTGGGCTCTTCATCTTCCCAGATTTTGTATGCACACAACACTTCATTCTGCCAGATGTCTGCTGGTGTTCAGTAAGATTTTTGAATATCCTGCAATGTTCGAAATAGGCCCTTTGAGCTTGCATTCAGGAAAACAAAGGTGATTTTAAGGCGCTTTTGGTCTAACAACACTGTTATTTTTCCTTTGACACCACCTTTCACCGCTGGCGCTTCCGGTTCATCATGCTGGCACTGGTGGGTGGCAGGTCAGCCGATTATTTTGGTGTGCGCACAACTGCGCAGTTCTCCTGGACTCTGGGATGAAATGATGGGCGGCGACAGTTCATCCCCACATCTACCCAGTCTATTGGTTCAACATGGGTCAAAATCCTTGACAAACCCCCCACCCGACAGCGCTTTGATTGAGTCGAGGGATGTTTTTAGCCCTGAGCTGGTATGTCCACATTATCTTCTTTCAATTCTGTAGATGGCACAGTTCAGCATCTTTTCCTCCACCCAGTTTGATCAATCGGTTCTCCTCGCCGCTCCTGATGGGAATATTGGGCGGTACCCTGGGCCCCTCGGATCTTTGATCCCAGTCCCTAGGTCGTTCTCCTTGGTCAGTCTCCATGGTTTCATCTCTCCTAGGATGATAAATCAAAGCGGGAATACACATTCCTAGACATTTTTCCACCACTATTGATCTAGTGGGGCGGCATGTACATTTTATAACTCAAGAGACATAGCATTCTTATTTTGGAAAACAAGATATAATATGAAACATTTTTTTTTAATTAGGAGACAAGAACATATCTTCAAGGATCACAGAATTTTATAGACTATATGTGGAATATTTTAGGATTGGAACTGAATTACTCTGGAGCGGCCCCCTCTGGGATTCCAGTGGATTCCTCCAGTTGTTGCAGAGTGTGCCTGGGATGGCAACACTTCAGCTAATTAATATGGACCCACTTATCTTCCCCTTCCGCCAAATTACCTTTGGGGATGCGGATTTTGTAGGCAACAGGGGAAATCTTGTCTATAATTTCATTCCATGTAGGCAAAAAGTTTCGCTGTTTGGCCTGGTTCCTTGGAAATTTTATAGATAGAGCCGGTCTCCCACATCATATTCCTTCATGGTGGTTTTCAAACCATAGTGCAATTTCATACTCTCAGCTGATCTTTCTAGATTCCCCAGAGCATAGGCAAAAGCATGTTGGAGGTGTTTCCTTAAATTCTCCACATACTCATGAGTTGTGGAGGCATTTATCAGTGTCTGCTCTTGGGTCCTGTAGAGCAAATGCTGAGGAAGCACAATCTTGCGTCCGGTCATCAGCTCAAATGGTAACATTTTAGTTGCAGATGAAGGGGTAGATCTGATGGCCATTAGAACCAGAGGTAGTCGGATATCCCAACTTGGCCCAGAATCTGCCACAAACTTTTTTTAATATGCTCACAATGGTTCGGTTGTAGCGTTCTACTGCCCCAGAGGAAGCTGGCTGGTAAGCAATATGTAACTTCCTTTTGACCCCCAATATCTCCCACATCCTTGTCATTACCTCGCTGGTGAAATGGCTACTTCTGTCTGACTCAATCCTTTGAGGTAAACCAAAATGGGAAAAGATGTGGTTAATCATCAGGGCAGTTGCTGTTTCTGCCTTGCAGTTTGGGGCCGGGAGACATTCCACCCACTTGGTAAACAAGCATGTAAGGGTCAACATGTACTTGCTTCCTCTAGACGAGCGAATTACAGGGGATACGAAGTCGATTTGCAAATCTGACCATGGCAGTGTCATCCCCCTCTTTTGGAGAGGCGCACGGTGTGTGAGGGATGATGGCTGAAACTGTGCACACACAAGACACCCCTTCAAGTATTGGTCGAGGTCCTGCCCCATGTGTGGCCAGTATGCAATCTCTCTTAAGATTTCAAGTGTTGTATGAAACCCCCTATGACCGGCGGTGGCCGCATCATGGGCGTGACTTAATATCAGGCTTCGGAATGAGGTAGGAACCACCCACTGATCATGGCCAGCTTGGGATTTCCTTACCAACAAACCGTCTTGGATTCGGAACATTTTTGGACATTTCATCAACACTCTTAGGTCCTCTTTGCCAATGTAATCGGTATCCGTCAGGGGAAAGTTCTCAGGGTCCTCAAGGTGTTGGTAAAACTTACCAATGTTTGGATCCCCCTTCTGAGCTGTAATTAAATCAGCATCAGGGGTCTCCTTACTCCATTGGGCAGTTGAAAGATCATTGTGAGCATTTGTCTGGGACCTAGTGATAGCAGTGACCTGGATTTCCCCCAACAGGGACTCGATTTCTATTAGCTCCCCTTGGATGGCCCCGGTTTTGGCCAGCTGATCAGCTAAGTCATTTCCAGTTTTGTCTGGTCCCTCTACTTTGGAATGATCCTTGATCTTCCTCCAGTAGATGGTCATCCCATTCGAGGTGACAAGATCATCAATGTTTTGGATTAACTTCCCATGTTTCAGGGGTTTGTTATTAGCACATAACGTGCCTCTGGTTTTCCAATTAACCAGGTGCTCCACTAACCCGTTCCATACATAATCCGAATCTGTGATTATGACCAGTTCCTGGAGTTGATGTTGGACAGCAGTGAGGATGGCCTGATGCACAGGCACAACTCTGCCACCTGACTACTTCGGTGACCAATTTTGTATCCAGCGGACGGTTCTGCAGACTCATTCATCCATGCATTCCCTACGCCGGCCACGAGATCTTTTTCCCCATTTTTGTCAACATGGTAAGAGCATCCATCCACATAGACATTGGGCATTCCCTCACACTTGTCTTCTTCAAAGACTTTGTGTGGGGAATTAAGGTATGCCTCCATGTTGTCCTTGATTTTTAGACTTTCGTCCTCGAGACAGTTTTGTCTGGCACAATCATGCAAGTCAGCCAGACCTTGCGCGAGGGGACTCTTCTTGTTTTGGCCATATCTGACCTCCACAGGAAAGCCTTGCATTGACAGAATCCAGGAAGTAATTCGGGAATTACTCACATTTCCGGCCCGGATTCTGTCACTTGGGAGGTATTGCAGAGGCTGGTGTGGAGTCTCCACTATGATGTGTACCCCCTGGATGAACGGGCGGTAATTCTTTAATGACCACACCGTTGCCAGGAGTGCCTTCTCACAATCGTTGAATTTTTCCTCCACAGAGGATAAAGTTTTGCTCGCATAGGAGATTACTTTATTGACCTTGTCATGCTTTTGGTATAATACTGCCGTCAAGCACGTATTAGAGAACCCTGTCTCCAGGAAGAACTCCTTGTTTCTGACAGGGTAAGCTAGGCAAGGCGCTTGTGAGAGGCTTCTTTTGAGTTGTCTTACTGCCTCGGATTGTTCTGGACCCCATTCCCACTTGACCCCCCCCTTCAAGAGATGAATCAGGGATTTGGTGATATCTGCGTATCCCTCAATGAACATTCTGCTGTAATTAGTCAGTCCAAGGAGGCTCCTTAGTTCTCGCAGAGTTGTGGGATCCTTCAGTTTCTGAAGTGCTTCCACTTTCTTTTCTTGGGGACAGAGACCCTGAGGAGTAATCTCATGCCCCAAGAAATTAACACGGGTTCTACACCACTGTGCTTTCTGAAAGGAAAGTTTTGCTCCTTACGGCCCTCAACTGTGTCAGAGCATAACGGATCTCCGCTATGTGTTCTTCCACAACAAATGAACTTTTGATGAGGACATCATCTACATAAGCCAGGTTACCCCTCGCACCCAGGTCGGGCATGGCCTTATGTAGGAAAATGTTGAATTCATTGCCGGAGTTGAGATATCCGAAGGGAGTCCGGGTCCATGTGTACTGCTGGCCCCCAAAGGTAAAAGCCAGTTTGTATTGGTCCTCCCTACTGACAGGCACGGTCCAGTATCCATTGGTCAGGTCTATTGCTGTGAATACCTGTGACCCCTGCATCTGGGCCAGCCCTTTGTCAATGTAGGGCAGAGGACATCAGGAATTATGGACCCGTTTGTTGAGCTCCCTAAGGTTGGCGCAGAGTCTCCAATGGCCGTTTGGCTTCAATATTCCCAGCACCGGATTATTGAAAGTGCTGTGGACTGGACGGATTATTCACTGGGACTCAAGGTTCTTAATTATTTCAGTAAGGGACTCCATGGATGCGAGAGGCAAGCGATACTGCTTCACAAACACTGGAGTTATACCAGGGTCCATGGGAATTGTTGTTGTGTGGATGTCAGTGCGACCACAGTCATATGAGTCTACCGCAAAGAGATCTTGGAAATCCAAGAAAACTTGTTTCAACTTTTGCTTCTGTTCCAGAGTCACGCAGGCATCAGCCAGGTTGACTCTCTCTTCCACCATCTGCCTGAAGTCTGGAAAGACTTCTGGTTTTGCTATCTCACCGGCCTCCTCCAGCTGGGTGGAGAAGTCCCTGGTCAGAGTGCTGATTTGGACTGGAGGCTTCAGGTGGGAAAGGCAGCCCTCAATGACCTGGAAAATCACCTCATCCCTCTTGAAGTCACAAGTCACATCTTCCTTACCATAAGGGCAAGAAGTGTACACCAGGAAGTTCCCCCCAATGCCGGATAAAGATCCTGTATGGTGTTGTATTGTCATCACTGTCACTGTCAAAACAGTCCTTGGGGATTGGTTCTAACAGTTAATTTCCTAAATCAATGGAGAAGTGTCGGTCATCAACCGCCATTCCAATAATGGTGCCTGCGGCTAGAGTAATACTCTGTAAATCGCTGTTATCCACCTCTATTGGAAGGGTGTCATGTTCTATGTTGACTAATGGTGTTGGGTTTACCCCTAACCCTTGCTGTTGCAGAGAAGCATTTAGATGAATATAAGCATCAGGTTTTTTCAATTTTTGTCCTCTTTTAACTTTCACTTCCAGGGAGAATTGTCGGGTCCTTTCTGGGATGGTGACTTCCTCTTTAATCTGAATTTCAACTGCATAAGGTAGCAATTGAGCTGACCAATGGGATTATCCGCTAATCGGGACCAAGCTTTGAAGTTTATTAGGTCCAAACTAATGGCAAAGCGATTGAGAATGTCACTGCCTAAGTAAAAGGCGGCAGTGACGTCTCGCACGACCCAACAATTATGGACTATGCTCTTGTTGCCAATGGAGATTTTGAGCATACACCTGCTTGGCAGGAGATGTTTGGAATTGGGTGCTTCCAGGTCCATTTCCCATTTATCTATCAGTTTGAATGTGGGAATGGCTGGATCTTTTGGGAGTTGGCGGAACATGGCTTCGCTGATAAAGCTCTTACCGTTGTTCACACACACTTGAGCGAGAACAGAGTCCTTCCCATCATTTAACTGAACAGGGATGAACAACTGCTCTCCAATTTGCTGAATATCAGCCAGCTCTGAGCTGATTTCACATCTTTCAGGACTATAGGAGTGGGAGTGTCTGATTGTGGATTGGTAAAGAATTTCAGAGTGTTTCCTTACAGTGTGGAATACCACCTTAAACTGGAAGGAAGGTTGATTTTCAGAAATAGAGAGGACCCCCCTCCACCAGTCTGTTGTCCTACTGTTATTACTGTCACGTCTGGAATTTGGTTGTTCTGGAAGTGAAATTCTACTTGGTCAGATTTTTGTTCAACCATGTGGCAGGTGCCGTTTAAACTAACATGGTTGACACTCTGTTTTAATTTTATTGGTCGGCTAGTCTGGGTTCAGAGGACCTTGTTTAGACAATCTATCAGGGGTGACAACCTTCTCAGGAGGTCATTCCCTAGTAAATAAGGGGTACCCTCTGGAGTCACTACTATGACTGGGTGTTTCACCTTGTGTCGCCCAATTTTGATGACCAAATCTGCAGTCCCCTCGACAGGAATTTCCTTCCCGTCAAAGTTCTGCAGTTGTCCAGGAAGAGAGGTGAGAGGAATACGGTAATTCTCCCCCCTTCCTCCATTTAGTTCATCAAAGGCCCTTTTGGACAGAAGGGTAGCATGGGATCCAGTGTCCACCAGTGCAAAAATTGTACCCTGCCCCTGTACTTGTACCAGGGCATAGTATCTTCCCTCCTTCTCCTCAAGGGGGCACAGATAATGCACATTTTTGGACAACTGGTGGGCTAATTTTCTGGTTTTGGACATGGCGAGAGAAGAGATTTGGGCAGAATTCTGTGGAGAGCCTGGGGAATATGAAAGAATATGTTGGCAACTGGAAATGGTTTCGGGTTCTGGCCGCCCCCCCACTTTTTGGAGGCAGTCATCAGGATGGGTTTGACCGATGGGATTTTGGTATTGTTGGTTCTGGGATGAGATGATGGGCGGCAGTAGCTCAGTCTCCACATCTCCCCAGTCTGAATTGGCATCCCTTGGGGCCCATTTTTCCTTGGGACGAGTTCCCCTATCATTGAAGGAGAAGATCCTTTCCCTAGGATCCTCTTGGGATCCCTCTCCCTCAAATTGGAAGACCTGTACCTCCTCCACAAAATGGGTCTGTTTAGGTCCTTTGTTTCTCCTACCCGCCCTCTGCTCCTTGGGTGGCAGACTTTCAGGGGCAGGAGACTTTGTTTCTGGTTCCTGGTTTGCCAGGGGCTGTTTACAAGTTAGGAAGGAAGCTTGCTCCAATGCTTTACACCCCCCTTGCCCTTGTGCCTCCTCCCTGGGAAACGGTGGGTTATCAGGGTGCTGCTCCCGTCATTGTTCTGGAGCACCAGGTCCAGAGTTTGGGGCATTCTGCGGTGGCATGCTCATCTGAGGGTTCTGTTGAGCCCTCAGTATGTGACCCAGATCCCGTGCCATATTTTGGACATAGCGCCCAAGTTGTGAATCCCGCTCAGGCTGATACGGGGCTCTATTTTCTCCCCTGGGCTGATTCCGGGAAGGGTAGCTATCCCTTCTCTGGTAATACCCCGGATTGGGAAGATTGGGTACCCCTCCACCCTTGGCCTCCCCTCTCCCGGATTAGGTTGTCTGGGCTCAGGGAATTGGGGAAAGAAGGATGGATGGTTTTGCGGTTGGAAATTGGGTGGATACCTGGGAAAAAAGTTCTGCCCAGTGTTTGGGTAATTTCTGCCCTCCTGTGGGAAGTTGGGAGGGAAGTTCCCTGGGTCAGATGCTTGGCTGGGTCCCCCCCTTGGGCTGCAGGAGTCCACACATAACCCAGGATTGGTGGGTTTCCCTTGTAGCGGGGACTTACATAGTCAGGGGAGCGGGGGACCCCATTTGTGGGACTACCTCCTTGACTCCCTGTCTGTGACTGGCCCGAGGGCCTTCTGGGCTGTGAATTATTTGGTGCAGGCAGGTTTTTAGGCCCCCCCATCTCCAAATCTAAAATGGGGGCAACCTTGACCTCCGCCACGTTGGCAGCAGCAGGGGTGCTGTTGGTTTTGGGGTTTTTCTGCGCATTACTTTTATTTTCTATGGGCTTCCGCACCTCATAGATCCGGGTAGCCTGTTCAATGACCCAGTCTAGTGACCTCTTCTCGTGAAAATCTCTCACTAGCTGGGTCATGATGTATTTGGGCAAGGCATGGAAAAAAATATTGACAAATTCTCTGCTGTCCGTGCGCACCCTTCTGGTGGTCTGCCCAAAGGCATGCTTCAATTCTTGCGCAAATTCTTGTAGGGCCTGATCCTCCCCACATTGCAAATTGTAGGCTGCCTTGCGAGCCTCTTGAGGATTTCTATGAACAGAAAAATGTTTCAAGATGGCCGCCCTATATGCGGACCATCTTGAATGGTTTTGGTCCTCCAGCCCTGCAAAGAAACTGGAGTATTCCAGGGAGAATGTCCATTTGACGTACTGGATGCAGCTACTGCTGTCCTTCAAATGGAAAGTATCCATCATTTGCTCATAGAGCTCCAAGTGTTCCCAAACAGAATACTTGGCTTTCTTATGATAAGGCGGGATGACACTCCTTATTGCCTTTCTTTGTTTCAATGGGTCCTTAAGCAATTCCCTTTTTGCCTTATTGGCCTTTTTGGTTTGGGTAACCCTGGTCCATTCATCCTCTGACTCCGAAGCACTGCTCCCAGAGGTGCCCGTCTGATCTTCCAGGTTTTCCCGGATTCTGCGAGCCTGGGAATGGCTGGCAGAATGTGGAGACCTGGTCTCCTAAGTCCTGTAATGCTCAGAGGAGTCTTCAGATCTCTCCTTGCTGCCAGGATTTGATGGGTACCCCCCCAATAGCCTAACTGGGCAGAAGTTTTCAGGATGCCCTTAATGGGCCTACTCTCCTGGGGTTCCCCACTAAATTGCACTGTGCTTGGGTGCCCATACCCGGATGCCCGCCCCTCCATTCCTGGGTGGTACTGGCCTATGAGCCCCATACATTTGGCTGGATAGTAATCTGCCATCCCTGTGGCCCTGTGCTCATGTGCGCCAGGGGACATGGGGGTGGCTGAATCCAGGGACTGAGAGAGATGACGGCCTCCGGTACTAGGGCTCCTGAGGTTATGCTCAAGCGTTTCGCTTTCCCAGCGAACTTCATCTCTGTCAGCCCCTGCTCCCTGTTGCAATGCAAGAGCCTGCGCCTTTAGTTCCTCAGTTAAGGCCTTACTAGACTCTATCAGTCTCTCCTGCATCGCTACCTGTTGCTGGAGCCTATCATTGTGCTGGCAGAGACCCTCATTCTCTCTCTGTGCCTCCTAATTGGTCCTGGAGTACTGGGCCAGTCTTTGCTGCAGGAGGGTTACCTCCTGAGTCCCATCCCTACTGGCCTGCTCCTTTCTTGCCAGAGCATCTTCCACCCTCCTGGTGTGCTCTAGCAAGTCGTAATGCTCTTTTTGGAGGTAACCCAGCCCCTGGAGGGCCAGGTGATTTTCTTCATTTTTTTCTTTTAATTGGCAGACTTCCTGGCCTAAGGTCTCCCTTTCCTGACTAAGAGCCTGCATCTGTGCCGCCAGGTCGTCCCTCTGCCTTTGAAAGGCACCCGCTTTCTGGCGCTCTTCCTGAAATTCTGTCTGGGTGTCCAGGTCTTTCAGAATCAGTTTATTGCTCTCCTCTTTTTCTCTATCCAATTGGCTTCGCAGGGTGGCTACCTGCTTTGTGCATGCCCTATTGAAATCTATCTGTTGCTCCAGCTTTTTCTGGCTCTGCAGTAAGGAGTCCAAACTGTCTTGGTGCTCCTTCTGCAAAGCCAGAATTCTGGTATCCTGGTCAGCCTTTTCCTGTTGCAGGATATCCATATCCTCCTTTATTTTAATGATGTACTGTCTACTATCATTTTCCGACTCCTGGCTCCTGTGCAGCTTCTGCTCAGAAGAGTCCAGGTCAGATTGGGTCTTTAATAACGCCATCTGTTGCCTATTTGCCAGATCTTGGCCTTCAGCACATTTGTCCTGCATGGCTCCCATATATAGATACAAATATGCCGCTATCCTGGCAATCTTGTGTTCATCTTTGGCCTTAGGAGTCATATATAGTTCACTCAGGGCCACATGTAAGGGACCCTGATCTCTCCACATCTCTCACCCAGTTGTAGTGACCTGTTGTGTGATCGCCTGCAACCATACATTTTGGTCCTGTTCAGACCATTCACCTCTCACAAACAGTTTATGTAAGAGGTGCTCCCTAGCTATCTTCATATCTACCAAGGTCGTCATTCTGGAATTTGAGTTCCTTCCTGACTTACAGAAGTTTGTATTTTATTTTGCAAAACAGACCGTTTCCTTAGAGCGTTCCTTTGAGGAGTGCTTTCACAGTGTAAAACAGCGTGGTGATCTAACCGGATATGTATATCCGGTCAGTTGACGCACTGTATTAAGCTGCACAAGTGGGAAACCTAATGCAGAATTCCCCGCTACGAGCCCCCACTTTGTAAGTGACTCCAATCAAGCAATCCCACTAAGTCAGTGCCTTGTCTGGGATGCCCAAGGGAAGCCTTTATTTATATATTTTTATGGCAAGTTATAATCTGGATGATGAACCCTTGTATAACACCCCTCTCTTAGAATCCCCCTTGACCCCACTGAGCCAAGAAGTAGGCTTGTTTTGCAAATTTAAAAGGTTTATTTGAAAAATTAAACAATATATATATATATATATATATATATATATATATATATATATATATATATATATATATATATATATATATCACACTTCTATAAATAAATTGATAATGGATAGCACACTTGTGAATATGAGCAGTAATCAGCAATAGGTAATCCTACGGTTCTAGAGATACGGACGATTTTGTGAAAGTAGTTTTTTGGATTTGAAATTTAAAAGCTCAGAACGACAGATGACAGTTTGCAGTTTTAAAGATGACAGAATGACACGATTCTAGGAGGCAGTTCTAATAGGCTAAAATAGTTTGGATTAGATTACTTTAAACTAAGAAATTGGTTTTGCACAGTGCGTACTCACACTATATTTTTGAAATAAGCCATCAAGGTCTGGTCAGGTTGGACGGGACTTCCGGCGGGTGGTTCTGAAGTCCTGGCTACCTGGGTCAGCTCTGCTCTCTGGGTCTCTCTGGATCTTAAGGTCTCTGGAGGTTGATGGATTTGAAGTCTGGAGTCTCCCGGCAAAGCGTCCCGCAAGAAAGTGGAAAGTGAATGTCCCTACCTGTCCTGCACTGTCTGCTTTTATGTGTTTAGAAAGTGGGTGTGTGCGTGGCATAACTGAGCCTGCCCCTCTCTACTTGTCATTGGCCCAATTCTCCCCTCTCCCATGATTGGGGGAAGGAAATGGTTTGTCATCATGATGAGGTCTGTTTATGGGTCAGAGGATCCTCCCCTGGTCCATTTGCCCACAAATCTATATTTGATTCAAATACATATTTCCCAGATACACAAGTGGTTGACATTACATTTATATATTACAGATGAATTAAGACAGGTCTCTGTTCAAGCCCCATGTTCCTGCGAGCTGGGATTCAGAAATGACAACATTTTGCGCTTTTTGGTCGGTTTACCAATATCGGACATTTGCCAAAAATTACACAAATGTGCGCAAGGAGTATGGACATTAATTGATGAAGTGTCAGATTTTTAACATGCGGACACTTGGAGTAAGACCCTATTTTCCGCTAGCAACCCCCCAGAATACACCACAGGGTTCTAACACCTCTTAAAATGTGCACCGAAAAATCACAAGAATAATGGTATTACTTATATAATTCTGACAAGTCCGTACTATGAATTATCCAACTTTTTAAAATTATGCTCTGGCCCAGATGGGTGTGGTTTAGGTTCCAAAGCACATGGGGGAAGCTTCTGTCTGTCCCCGCCTCCAGCTCAGGTGGCTCCCAGAGGCACTGCCCCTCCCAGTTTTTTCAAAGAGGATGCCATTTTATGACCCCCCAATATAACATTTGCCTGAGCCCAGGACAGGGCTTTGTTCAACCTCCTGCAGTCTGCAGGTACCCCTCCCTTAATTCAATCAGAGAGGTGTCATCTCCTTTTGGCAGGGGCAGCAGGATGCAGCTAGGCCTGGGAAGAGTTGTTGAACCAGTTCAACTCCCGTCGGGGGTAGTTGTCAGGCAGAATTCAATTTCTTTAAGTCAAGCTTCAGCTAAATGTCCTGTTTGTTCCCAGTTTAAATCAAACTTAAAATGTTTACACATGCAGCTAGAATGCTGATTCAAAGTTCAAAACCATGACATTTAACAGTTGCAAACTATGTTACACTCAAAAGTAGGTCACTCATTTAATTTAAACATTTCGATTTTAGTGGTTTTAAATCCAATTTCAATTAAGCTGCTGACATCCAAAGCTCAGCCAGTTTTGTTATAAACATTGTTTTGGGCTCTTCATCTTCCCAGATTTTGTATGCACACAACACTTCATTCTGCCAGATGTCTGCTGGTGTTCAGTAAGATTTTTGAATATCCTGCAATGTTCGAAATAGGCACTTTGAGCTTGCATTCAGGAAAACAAAGGTGATTTTAAGGCGCTTTTGGTCTAACACCACTGTTATTTTTCCTTTGACACCACCTTTCACCCCTGGCGCTTCTGGTCCATCATGCTGGCACTGGTGGGTGGCAGGTCAGCCGATTATTTTGGTGTGCGCACAACTGCGCAGTTCTCCTGGACTCTGGGATGGAATGATGGGCGGCGACAGCTCATCCCCACATCTACCCAGTCTATTGGTTCAACATGGGTCAAAACCCTTGACAGCCCCCGCAGTCCCGGATATGGAAATACCAGTCCGGGAAACACTGTGATCACGAAAACCGGAAAGAGAGCGTCAGCCATCACTTAAACCAAAATCCACTACCACCCTCAGCAACTACTGGGCTTACACATACTGTCACTTGATCCAGAGAAACAAGAAGATGACATCCCGCATACCAGCCACATGGCAGTGCAAACCCTGCTTCAGCGAGGCCGAACTAATAGTGCTGGTTGACCTCATTGTTGACAATGCACCACTGCTCTTCAGCGCCGATCAAAGGCTCAGCACCCAGCAACGGCAAAAGCAAATTTTGGCATCCGCTGCAAAGAAGTGCACAGCAGTCGGTGTGACAGTGCGCACTGTGAAAGACTGCCACAAACACTGGGACAATCTGCGGCTACGTGTACACAACCTCATAGCAGCACAGCACAAGCACAGGAGGAGGACCTGCTTCACCGCTGAAGTTGCAGACTTGGAAGGAGAGGTGCGGCAGTGTCATGCACTTCGAGGGGATGTAGGGAGTTGGCGGAGCAGAGGTCGGAGCCGGCACACCTGTCAAGGCTGGTAAGTACACAGAGTGCAAAGCCATGAGTTTGAATGATGGAATCCCCCTGCCAGGGCCTAGAAGCACACCACATCCACCAATGACCCACAACCCCCCACAGCCAGGGCCTAGAGGCACAGAACACATCCACCAATGACCCACAACACCCCCGCTCAACCAACAAGGGCCTAGAGGCACACAACACATCCACGAATGACCCACAACCACCCCCCCAGCCAGGGCCTAGAGGCACAAAACACATCCACCAATGACTACACCACACGCAACACGGCCATGTGACAACACCGCCAAGACAGGCAGACGACGTGCAACTGTGTGCAATCCGTGATCCACACACCTAAGTGCATCACCCATCAAATGTGTGTACATGTAAGTGGACCGAGTATGAGGAGTGTGTTGCACGTGATAGCCCCATTCACATCCTGCCACACAACTAACAGCATGCTCTACATTCCCCCTTAGGCACATCATCCGACAGTGACTCGGCACAACAGCCAACAACAAGGGTGACTGCATGTGGCCGTCATACCCAGAAATCCCGGGATGCCACTGCCTCCATCTCTGGCACACAACCATCTGCAACGCCAATGACGGCTACGGACACCTCCAACCCCGCTGCACCCGAAGTGCAGCACATGGCAACCGAGGACACAACTGCTGCCACTTCCGTCGCACCAATCAGTGGACGACCCACTCAAAGCGACAATGACTCAGCCAGCATCGACAGTGCGCCGGGGGAACAAGTCGCGGATGCACCCAACAAAATGGATGACGGGGGCAACCTCACTCCCAAACAGGTGCCCATATTCAGCCCAATGGGACCACACAGTCCATTCCGATCCCGCACACCTTCACTCATGGAACTCAGCGCCAGCCTCCTGCACATTGAGGAGCATCAAGCAAGCCTAACGCAGCCTGTGGAACAACTCCATGAGGCGAGGCTGCAACGAGAGGAGGCCAGACTACAACGTGAGGAGGCTAGACTCCAACGGGAGAGCAGTGCCACTTCAGTGCACAGGCTATCACATGCAATCGGGTGATTTGCAACAACCAATATGGCTCTTTCATGGCGTGTCAGGAAGGGCAATAATATTATGTCAAATATCGCCAAGACAATGCTTGTTGCCCAACAGGCATTCCTGGGAAATGTGCCTCCTGCGAACTCGGCAGTGTCATCTGTCAGCAGCACATCCTCCAGTTCGGTGGCCAGTAGTCCCTGGAGGAGGTCTTCACGCCTGTCTGGACCATCTGGAAAGGACATGTATGGGCATAAGCATGGACGGAAATAGAAAGTGCATTGTTGAACTATCGTCCAAACAGTTGTGATAGGGTCGTGGTTGGTGGGTGGGTATGTTGGGGAGGTGTGGGTGGTCCTTAGTGGGGTAAGTCAGTTAGGGCCTGGTTGGTGGGTGGGTACGTTGGGGTGGTGTGGGTGGTCCTTAGTGGGGTAAGTCAGTTGGGGGCTGGTTGGTGGGTGGGTATGTTGGGGAAGTGGGGGGGCACATGTGTATCTGATTCCTATCCAATTCCCATCACCCCTGTTTACTTGTGAATACACTGTTGTGAAGAAGTAAATGACAAGTGGACATTCTTGATTTCTTGTGTCTACAAACCAATTAATGTAGTGCCACCACATGAAGCGCTGAAGGTGCAGGAGAAGTGTATCAAAATAAATTGTGGATGAGTGTTGCACGTGCATGTTGTCCATCAAGGGCACCCCTTGCTGGCAGTGTACCCAACCCATTATCATATCTTCATCATCATCATCATCATCTTCAGCCTCGATGTGTGGGGGCAGTGGAATGTTCCTGCGTATGCACAGATTGTGCAACATCGCACATGCTATTACTATTTTGCATGTCTTCACCGGGCTGTACAGCACTGAGCCACAAGATTGGCTCAGGCAGCGGAACCTGGCCTTCAGTAGTCCAAAGACACATTCTATCATGCCACATGTGCGTATGTGTGCCCTGTTGTAGGCCTCCTCATGCTTGTTCCTTGGCCTTCGTATGGCGTCATCATCCATGGTGTGACTGCATATCCAGCATCATCTGCATGGGAGTAAGCAAGGGCACACGTTAATGTTTGTGGTATCACTGTCTGATTCAGATGCAGTACAATGATGCCCCATTTGGTAATCCGTTGCGTGATTCATCTGCACAGCACACTTGGATCACATTACCATGCAGGGGTCAGTGACGGTTACATTTGTGGATTGATATTGGGCAATGACAATTTGCGCACATGTCAAAGCCCATGGGTACAGATGTGGTGGGTGACTATGGCAATGTGATGTGATGGGCAGACCTGCATCAGGCTGACACAGGTCACTGTACAGATGTGAGCAATGCACACTGCATGTGGAGCGCACATTGTGTGTATTTAGGAGGTACATGTACACTGGGTGGGAGAGGGACTCACCTCCTCATGTTGATATTGCATGTAGGGCCACCACATGGCTAGGGTCTGCATGGAGGTAGGCAGGGCATGTACTTGCGCGCAGTGGCAATTTAATATTCTGTGTGTTGAACTGTGTAGAATCTGGTGCTTGTCCATTACATTGAGCAGGGGCCATGCATTGGCAGTTGTACTCACCCCAATGACTGAGACACTGTGGCCCTTCACCACCCCCCCCCAATACACAGGAGTCATGCATTGGCAGTTGTACTCACCCAATAGCCATGGGTTTGTCCCACATAGCGTGCCATGTAGCGTGGCAATGTAGCATTCCGCAAGACCATGGAGTCGTGTGTAGACCCTGGGAATTGCGGTACACCACCTCGATTGCATGTCCAACTGTCAACTCCACATGCGTGCGATCTATTGCACCTATGCAATTGGGAATGCCTGCAATGGCATGGAAGGCTAACTTGGTGGCAATGACCTAGGCAGGGGTACGGATAGGGAAATGTACTCTGACGCATGGCTCAGCAGCGCATCCAGTACCTGGACCAGTCGTCTGGAAAAACAGGGTTGTGACAGCCCATGCAGCTCCCCAACAGTGTGATGATATGTCCCGGTTCTGAGGAAATGCAGTACCGGGACGACCTTCAGCAGGGGGAGGGGATTGCAGTCCAGATGCAAATGTGGCTACTGATATCCTCTTCAATCAGGGTGACGATGGGTATGATTGAGGCCCGGTCAAGCCTGTATAGTGTGTGGATTTGAGCTGGGGTCAGGTTCCAGGGTGAGGCTCTGTTGCAGGGTATTGCTGGCTGCCTGTGGGGTGGTGCCTGCTGCATGTTTATGTTTGGATGGGCACAGGGTTCAAGTTTTGCCTCCTGCGCCTGCGCCTCCTCCTCCTCTGCCCCACTGGTGCCACGATGTGCACTCCTGCTTGTGGGTTCCCTAGCCCAAATGCAGCTACAGCAGCTGACATGGTTGTCCTGGAAGGTGTCCTGGGTGTGGTTATGGCCCTTTTGTAGGCTCCCAGTGGCCTATGAGGTGCAGCTGGCCTCATTTTGCACACCTAGGGCCTGATTTAGCTCACCTGCCACTGTTTAACGCCATGTCCTCGGTGGCGGCGATACCGCTGCGATGTTCACAGTGTTTCCGCCACTTTTGTAGCAGTGTTTCCATGTCTGTGCCACTCGTAATGAAAGTGGTGTTGCGCATTGCCGGTGACTGGGGGTGCCCCAGTGAGTCGACACGCTGTTTCAGCACACAGAGCTACCCGGTGCATTAACAACACAGGGGTAACTTTGCAATGATGGTGTTTCTGGGATCCCGGATCGGAATGAGCCAGTCCGGTAAATGGAAATCGGGGCATAACAAACTGATAGAATATGCTCCTCCGAGTGAAAGTCACATGGCACAGTGAGGACATGTGTACCTTGGCGAAATGCCCCTAGTCATTTTTAAAATTGCTCCTCAAACGCCAAAGGTTTACAGACTCTGGAGGTCATTACGACCTTGGAGGTAGCCATGTCGGTATTTGCGGCATGGCTACCCCCATTCCGGGGACCGGGTATGGGTTCCTGGAATGGGGAAATACCGGGCCATTCCGACCTTGAAGGGTCCGGTATTTCCCCATTCCAGGAACCTATCCCCATTCCCATTCAATCCCCCATAGGGCTCAATGGGAATGGGGAGCATGCTAACAACGGGCCCATTGTTAGCATGCTGGACCGCTCGCGGGACCTTCTAAGTACGCCTGGTAAAACCAGGCATCCTTAGCGGGTCCTGTGAGCGGAACTCGTAATGAGGTGGTAGGGGGTTAATGGGGCCGGCATCTCTACCGGCCCCATTAACCCCCTACCGCCAGGGTCGGAATGACCCCCTCTGAAATGATTAACTGACAATAGTATTACAACGCTGGGTGGCCTATTAAACTTCAAATGCATTCAGAGTTCTTCATCAATTAATTTATAGAACCCATGGAGCTCCAGGCAAAGGGCAATTTGATTGACGTATTTGATATTTATCAATATTTTGTAGTTTCACATTTTATAGTGTGAAACGTTTGCTTTTTAAATGTACCACACGTTTCTAATAAAATAAATCCATAATTCTAGTTTTCTTAAAACATTTTATGTGATTATAGAAAAACACCACCATCCTATTGTGCCCGGATTTAGAAATGTAGGTATAATTGAAGTACACACCAATGCTATTTGTATATAGCTGCACAGCATAACGAAACTGCTTCTAGGCCCTTGTAGTTTCCTGGCCTTCAGACAAACTTAAAAAACTACAAATCCATTTGTTTTTATTGTGCGTGTGTACAAGGCCACTTTTTTGAGCAGGGAGGATGGCGACCTTTTCTTTAACAGAGGAGTCGCGGACATCAGTGGGCTTGTTGCGTCGGGGACAGTGCATCGGCTATCCAGGCTCGCCTCTGCAGACAGGATCAACGGTAACAGCAGGGACGAGGCTGGACAGATGCCTCCAGTCGCCAGTGCTGGAGGCGACTGCTTGGGCACTCAGACAGAAATCAGAAAGTGACATGGGAAAGAGTGCATTGCTTTTCAGCACACATCTGTCACTGGTAAAGAGCCTGTATTTGTGTTGAAATTTGCAAAACAAAAGTGCTGAAAAGCCCGACATCATGTCCCCTCGATCCCAGTTCATCGAAAGACAAAAAGAGAGAAATCTAAAACATATGCAGAAATAAGGTAACAAAGAAAATTCAATTTTATAATGCTGCTATATACACTTTACAAGCAGTGAGCGGATAGCGGATATTCAAATGCGTATTATGGCTACCTCGGAAATCCATCACGAAAGAAAAGGTTCTCAGCTACAGCCGTCCTGCCCTTCTACTGGCCACTGAAGCCCGAGGTGTACCCCATGTTGGGATCACACACGCTCGTACCATACAATCAGGGGCAGCTTAGAGGACACAATGTCAGTGGCATACGTGTGTGGAGAGTCTTTGATTAGTTATTAAGTGGCTGTGATGTATAATGCAGACTAGCCGACCTGCCATCAGCAGAGAGGACAAGGATTGCCATTTCCATACCATAACATGCCTGTGCGCTTAAATTCAACAAGTTGCATGGGGAATTAATCATTCAGGGAGGAGGCTGCGGAGTGCATGCATTTTATTTAGTACTGTGACATTTTCAAAAGTGCATTTATTATGGGGTGAACATAGCACACACAATTAATGTACTAACAAAGAGGCAGATATAGAAGCATACAGGAGCATGTTTACTTTAGCTATTTTAAACAATATATCCTTTTATTAGCTGCCTCCATGGCTCACTCAAAATGAAAGAGTTCCAAAATCGGCAGGAATGGATGGGATTAGTTATAGGGATTACATTGGCTAGGGGTGGGGAATGGGTGGGGTTGCAACTGTGTATCCCTCCTCATGTGTCATCCCCATTGAAAAAGTAATACAGGCCCACTTTCAGAGCCCATATTTGAAGCTCTTATATTAATGACAATAAATTCGGCTTAACGGCCCACTTTCAAAGCCCATATTTGAAGCTCTTATATAATGACAATAGTTTTGGTTTAACCTAGTGCTTTCAGCGCCACTTAATAGCCCAAACTAAAAAATGACTCACTTGATTATCACTCTAAATCATTTTAAAATCATCAAACTTCTACTGCAATGGTTATGACCATCTTGCAGACCACATTCTTCCGGGCTATGAGCAAATTGCATATGTTAATGCACACTTCACATAGTTCTACTTGAATGGCATGGGAAAATGGTGTGGGAACTGCAATTTTTAAAATGTATGTATTCTGTACAATGTATAATGTATTCTGTATAATGTATTGCTTTTCCGAAATTAAGCTGAACTAAACTTAAATGTCAGTAAATCTATCTAAAGTTTAATGATGTCTTATGTAACGTTGTTAGTGGTTAGCAGCGCAACCATACACATACGTTGCTGTGACGATTTCACCCACATTGCCCCCTTCTGATTGAACACTTAATTTCTGTCCATTTTGACACCCCCCCCATTGATACTCTGTTTATCTGTATAAAGCTGTTCACAATGTGCTTTGCTGTTGCTGTTGTATTTGCTCTTATGTATTCCCTAACTCAGATATGTTGCTCGATTACAAGTTTTTTTAAACCGTGGGTTGCGATTCACTTTGGGCGGCAGGTTCAGCAAAAGGATATGCTTGGTTATCAGATATTCCGATTGTTTTATATAGTGCTAAATACTGGAAGAGTCCTGCTTCTCAGCTTTATCCTAAGTGTCATTATTGTCAAACATAATGGCACTAAATGTATTAACCTCGGAAGAATGCAGGGCAAAGCTAGTCATGCCTGGTTTCAAACCTGCCAAGTGCTTGGTGACACCATATGAGAGGCGATAGATTACCTCATAAGATACTGTCACACTTGGGGTAGCAAGGGAAAAAGATTAAAAACAATGACAAGATTGAAGAGCCCTCTTCTGTGATGAGCGCTCTGGTTTGAGTTTATGCCACAGAACAGGTGTCTGCAACCTGTAGCTCTCCAGCAGTTTTGGACGCTAATATCTCTTAGCCCTAACCAGCATATTCAATTGGAAGCCAGGATGGGAGAATGTCCATGAAATGATCAAATGTAAAAAATCGTAGGAGAAATTACCAAATTGGTTTTTTTCTTATAATGCAGAGGGAGACCCCCACAACACACCCCCTCTCCCTCCTACCTTAATATCCTTGCCCCACCCCACACCTATATTTTAACAAAAACGACCCAAAAGTTTGATAAATATAGGTAAAACAATGCGGTCAATTCGATAATTTATACGGATACCATGATGGGATGTCATAGTCTAAAACTTCTAGAGAGCCAAAGGTACAGAAGAAACATAATTAATACATATAATGACAATAGTTTTTGCTAATCATTTTACTAAAGACAACTGACCTGTGGTTTATAATCTGTGATTCTATCCAGACAGAGCAATTGTATTTCCAGACAACCCTTGCCAGGGGTAGTTAATATCTTTATTCCACCATAGGGCTCTAAAAGTACATCCTAACACCTATAGAAAAAAAATAAAATTGCAGTTGCAATACATTCTTGAACAGTGCAATATTGCATTTACTAAAGTCCCAAGGTCCCACTTATAGCCATCAGGTCCATTTCACAATTGCCTGTTTGCTCAAACTACTCCGGAACCCACAGATTCCTATACCTAGGACTTTGAGACATATCCTTGGTCTCAAGCCCAGGGACTGCATCACACCAGCTCTGAAATCTCTCCACTGACTCCTGGTGGCTGTGAGGATCAAGTTAAAGACTCTCTATATTATCCACAAGACTTTCTGGGCTGTGGTCCTCTCTATTTCCAAAACTCTCTTCCTAAAGAGCCCTCAACTCTGCTACCGCAAACTCTCTGCGTGTCAGACATTTCTGAACCAGCGAGTGGTGGGTAGATCTCTCTCCTCTGCGGGTGCCTCCCTTTGGAATAGCCTCCATCCGCACGGCACCTGAAGTTCCCGGAAGTTGCTCAGGACATTCCTTTCCTCTTCATTCTACTCTTTTCCTCTCCCCTCCTAATCTACCTGTCTGTTCATCCTGACTGGTGGTGTGGTTGCCCTAAGAGTCTCATAGGGTACCCTGCCCCCCCTTGACCAGTCACCCAGCACTGCCCTCTGGCCTACCCTGCAATTCCAGTCTGGGACTGCACATGTGTTGTCCTCTGCCGTCCTCGCCCTTACTCAGAGCCCTGCTGCCCAGAGTGCACGTCCCCTCGTACCCCTTCCCTGCACTTCTTCCCTCTCCCTCTCCCCTGCACTTCTCGTTGCACTTGCACAATCTGAATGTCACAAGGCCTAGTAAGATCGTTTGTCTTGTCATCCCCCTGTCTCCCCTCCCTTGCCTTATGGCACCTAGAACACTTATGCAAAGGTGTGTTATAAATACCCAATCATATCATAGCATATCCCATAAGGTTACCAAGACTTTTTCCACAATGGTGTTCAGTTTGCACCAACCTATTAGCGGGAAGAAAGTCAGTGTTGTGGTGGATATAGGGACTGATTACAATCATACTATTTGGTATGCAGTTATATCTCATATTGATACCCAGGATGTCTTTGGCCACTCTCTGCTCCATGAATTCAATCTTGAAGAGGTTGCATGTGCTTTCACCGTGATAGTGCAACCTGGAGCAGTTGTGAAGGGACTCCTGGGTTACAGAAAAACAGCCACATACAGTGCAAAGACAGTGCATACCTTTATTTATAAGGATTTCTCTGGGTTCTGATTGGTTAGGGGGTAAATTGGGACTTTGTGCACACATACTATGTCCCTCCTAGGTCCCCTATTTGCCTTGCGGGTAATAATTGTGTAATTATTGTGTAAATATTGTGGGTCATACTTTCCCTGACCCACAATCTGCCTGCCCTGGGGCCATTGTCCTTGGGGGCATGGTTGTAGTTACCGTCCCTACCATCTGATTTTTCATTCATCAAATTAATACTAGCTGGGTAATTGGCTTGCATAGGTAAAGCCTACACAATGAATTGCTTGTCTTGGCTCCTTGGATTTGCAGGCGGATCAGAGGCACATTGTTAGCAATGGCAATGTTGGGACTGGTGTTTTCTCCTTTTTCATGAGTAGGCCCTCTCCCCCTCCCCCCCCCCCGTGGTCATTATGTTTTTGGGGACATCGATATTGTGGTGGACTGACTCCTCAAGTGGTTGTTGTGCCACTACAATGACCACCAAGCTGCAGGGTAGGACCCCCAATGCGCCCCCTCTCCCCATATCGTCTATAAAGACCAATAGCAGCCTCTTCAAGTGTGCAAGCTCAGACAGGATAAGGTTACATTTACATCTTCAAGCCACGGGTACCCCCTTGGCAGCTGGATCAACAGTTTTCGTGGTGCATGGGTCTGATAAGATGGGGCGCATGGAGAACTAAAATCCAGTAAGGGGCCACTGCCCAGGTGTGTGTTCAGCACATTCATATTCAGGGCAGTGCCAGTGGAGGGAGAGCTTGTGTCAAAAGTGGCATCGTGAACAGGGCCCTGTTTACCCTCCACAACCATAGATTCCATTTGTTCCATAGGCGCTATAGGATAGCTCGACCCTGGGGGTGATACCACCATCTTGCCAATTGTGATGGGTCCACATGGTGTGAGGATTGAATTGTCTTTGGGGTTAGTTATTGGAATTTTACAGGTTTTCTCCCCCCAGCAACATCAAATTTCGGAGGTGACTGATGGTGAGGATCTGGGTTTGGTCCATGCTCTCCAATGCTAACACAGATCCTTGTTCTAATCCTAGTCTGTAGGTGTCAGATCTGGTTGAGGCAATATCAGTAGCGGTGGTAGTAGTGGTGGTAGTGGAGCTCATGGCTGGGGACTTGCTTGAAGTTGGGACCTCTAGGGGCTAGATGGTTGAAGGGTCTCCATTGCCACCTTCAATTACTTCCACCTATAGTGCTTGGGTAGCTCTCATTCATTTATGAATACACTGGTCGTGCTGGGATCACATTCTCAACTGGATTATCTCCAGCCAGGTGCTCAGGGCCATGAGTGACCATTCTGTTGGCGCTTCAGGAATATGGTTTGTCCATTGGCCTATTGGCGACATCCCCCAAACCTCCTGATTAGTATCAAGGAACTGGTGAATTTCTTTGATTAGGAAATTTGCCTCTCCTGTAAACGTCATGGGGCTAAGGAATTTTTTCTCACCGGCGGCATTGCCAATTTCTGCCTAATAGAATCTTGTGTTTAGTTATTGCACTGTCTTGCATGATAGGAAGAGGGGTGGCTATGCGCAGTGCAGGAAATGTCTTAGCTTGACTTGGCTTGATTTAGCATGGGAGGTATAAAGTCAGCAGGCATGCAATCACAGACTCCAAGGCCCCTGCCAGCCCCACTCAGCACTTTTGGCCTTGGCCTATCACCTTCCAATGCTGCTTTCCCGAGCTCTCCAGCACTTCAACTACCAAGATACGATAGGCACCTTCACCCCGCTTTCGTGGAACCCCCCGTGGGAGCAAAAAACTCGTGCCTTTGTCACTGCAGGATGCACCCTGGCGGGCCTTGTCCCAGGGAGAAAAAGGATGCACGGCGTGGCCTCCTACATGAGCAGCAGCAGCAGTCCTCCTATGGCAGCCTTCCCAGGCCAAATCAGGAGCCGGTCACCTGCACCCTTGTACACGTTGATAGACGACACTGGGCCCTTGTTTCGAGCATCTGGCATCTGGTGCTTTATCAAGGCTCTTGCTCATGCACCTCTTGCTCCATCGACTCCCTTCTCGTGCTGCGCATGAAATCAGGGACAACAAGGCAGGCAAGGCTGGAGCAGCTCTTATTTCTCGTGCTGGCCATCTCCACCCAGGCCATTTGCCTCATACATTTGAACTCATGAATATTCGTGTGTGTCTGCTGTTGGTGAGGATTCATATACTGTATTATTCACGCAGCATGTAACGATGAGCCAGGAGCTATCATCTGAGACTCAATTCTAGCCCCCTGTCCTCCCTCTCTCACTTGCCTAGTTCCCCAGCTCTGTCTTTCCAACTTCAGGTTCACTTTCACATCACTCTCCACAGACACAGAGGCGCACACATAACACCTAAGGGCTGATCTGTAGAAGGCAAAAGTGTCAGCCGAAACCACAAGTTCATTACAAAGTGTCAACGGTCAGACATTTAAACATCCAGCAGGCCACCAGTATGTAATTGCGCACTCATCAATCTTTCGCGAACTCTGTCTGACCCAGTGCGTGCAAGCGCATTGTTTGTGCATTGCACCTTGACTTCAGCGCTGCCCTCTGGGAATTTTCATTCAACCTGGTCTTGAGTCACATGTGAAAAGGGTCAGCTTGCTTGGTGTTATCTTTTGGAATATATGTGTCAGAAATGGACCGAACATTAACTTATCTGTGGCGTGTAAGCCTGGATGGAAGCCAAAGATCATAGCTCATGGGTGCCATTTTGAAACAAGCATTCACAAGGCCAACAGATATGCAAGCACAGATTGTTCCTAGCAAACCGCAATATATTATTCACTTATAATGGCACTTCAATTAATGAACAGTACATTCAGGCAGTCTCGATACTGAACCGAACAATCGTTTTTTGAATGCATTGAGATCCCTCTATTCTGTAAGTACATAAACAGCCACAGACATAGAAAACATTAATAATAAGAACAAAAACAAATACAGTGGGCCTCATTACGAGATTGCCAGTATTGCAGTATTGCCGCCAGGATATTGGCAATCTGTAACACCGTTACTGCACTCGGTTTGGCATAATAACTGCCAGATTATGAGGGCTGGTAAATGATGTAAATCCCAGTACCACCGGCTATTTTTGTCGGCAGGGTGGCAGAATTACCTCTAGCTCTTAGCTGGAGGTAGTTCCGGTCACCCCACCGGCAACCTTGTACTTTGCCAGTGCGGTGTGGAATTACTGGCACGTTATTACTGCACTAGTTATAATGAGTCCCAATGTAATGCAGCAAGCAAGTGGAAACACATCAGTGCTACAAGAAGCATGGAAATAAAACAAGTTCTTAAAAGCAGCATTCCACAAGCCTCTCCCCAACATTAACAGTTTCACTCACTCGTACATAATGGCTAGAACATCGGAGTGTTTACCATAATGGGCACTTTCTGCATCCCTGAGCAGCTCATTGGAGGTCATTATTCCAATATTTATTGTCAAGCGCTCTGGCAGAGAAATAAAGCATGCTTAAGTCAGACCTAAAATTAAATTGAATCAGACGTTTAAACTTTCGAGTTGAAGAAGGGAGCAACTTTTGGAAATGGGTTTGAACAACATGTTGATTTTTTTATTCTCCTCAAATTCAGCTGCAAAGTGCGTGTTTTAACAGTGGGTTTGTGCTGGTTAAAAATTGACCCACGTGACTTTTCGTGCATGTGCTCTCTGATGGCCTTCGACGCGAAATAAACAATTATTTTTTTAAACCCAACTGTGTTCCCCAACTTCTCGGACAACGGTCCTGCCACCACTGAGCCCTGCAATGTTTTCTCTCATGTAATCGCTTTTTCTGCAACAACACATTTTCATTCTAACCTTTGCACATGCGTGATGTTTCATCTAAGTAGCCCAACCTGTATTATGACCACACCTGCTACTGTTTTCTCTGCCACTACCTACCCTTCTCTAAGTACTTGTTACCTCTGCATCACATGACTCTCTTCATGCTTTTACCTAGAGGTGCTAGTCACTATGTAACCCAATGTGACAGTAATTCTGGATATTAACTGTATCTATGTAACTAAGCTCTAAATTCACTTTTCTTTTGTATTTATGTAACCAAGCTCTAAGTCTACTTGTCTCTTGCACCCAGCTACCTGAGGGTTTGGTGTGCAGTATCAAATAAATAAACAAACAAACAAACATCTGTATACTGAAAATGGTCTTCATTGAGCAATCGTATGGCCACTGCTTACTGTCTTCTTTCCCTGGCGTTAATTGTATTGATAAAAAAACGTGTAACTGTACTGACTGTGATGGCATCTGTTAGCTATTTGGTGAACTGGAGCTTTAAACATTCATTCGTTTCCATGCGTCAGCTGGCAGATGTAACTCGTGTAAGTCATGTGCTACCATTCTAAGCGCACGCCCATGAAAATGACTGCTTTTTTTAATCGTATGGATTGGGTTTTTAAACTCCATACAATGCCTCATACAAGCGATATGTGATATGACCACTTCATAAATACTTCTAGCCCTGGATTTAAAAGCACAAACATGTCATATTTTCTAGTGCACCAAATCCTTTAGTTGTTTCAAAGTGCCGAAGCTTTCCTGGAAGTTGTCGTATGTGGGTTCCAGTCCTTAGTCTGAGTACAAAGGAAAAGCAAACAGCTGAAGCAGTGGAGGAATGAGGGTACAGATGAAATAAACAGGGCTCTTAAAATAGAGGTGGGACAGATTAAAAGAAGAGTGATATTGTTTTTGATAGCTTGGGTGCTTTTTGATCAAGACAAAGTTGATCACAGATCAGGATTCCCGAAATTAGGAGGATACATTTTATGGTACTTGAAGGACAAACGATTTATTTGACGGCAGATTCAGAGAGACACATACAAATTACTACAAGCAATGTGTGGCCTGGACACTGTGGGCCAACACATTGTTTCTGTTTCACTGGTATGATTGGGATTACTGCTGTATTAAATGGGACGTTTTAGACACTACACATCCCTGTGCTCCTGCACGGAAGTAGTCATTTCCTCTCAGCCATACAAGGCAGAGGGTGTCTTGCTTCCTCAGGCTTCAATGCACCATTGGAATGCAAGCTGGGGCACTGCAGTATGAAGTCTGCATGGGGAGCTCCTGTGTGTCCCAGCACATTAGCTGGACTGGGATGGAGAGACGGTGGCACTCTGTCTCCACTGTGCATATCAGGAACCAGGACGGTCTCCCTGCTTCCAGGTTGCAGTTTCTACACCAGAGCTGGAGATCCATGATAAGAAATGTGCAGCAGGTGTCTGGCGCTGGAGATCAGGCATTGCTCAAGGAAAAAAAGCTTGCTTTATATATGTGCATGTATGTGTGCATGCTGTGTGAAATGTCTGCATACGTGGGCAGGTGAATGAGATTGGTGCAGTGTGGAAGTTGTATTTATATGTCTGTGAGTGTAAGTGAATGGTGCAGCAATGTGTATGTAAGTGTGTGCATGTGGGCCCGGGGAGAGAGCTTGATTGGGGGGGCACATTGGTACAGCCAGTGTTATGATGACCTGGAAACTCCCAAATCGCACAGGTGAATGGCTCATGGCACAAAGAGAACCTTTGGGGTGGTTCACTGAAGTGTTTTATAATGGCACAAGCCCATTGGAAAACGCTCTCTGAATCAGGCCCTGTGTATCTTGATGAGAAAGTCACCTAACACAATGAGATCTATGTAAAAGACTCATGCCACAGTGAGAGTATGTGTATAGCGAGGGGAAAGGCTCAAAGTGCTGGGTTATCATGTGAACCTGAAGATGAAAGGCACGTAGTACAGTGAGACTATGTGAATGTAAAGGTGAATGGCTCATAGCGCAGTGCGATCCTGTGTACCTGGAGGTGAAAGTTACATAGGCCATGGCAATCCTGTGAATTTTTAAGAGAAAGACATAGCACCGTGGGATTCTGCGTATTTTGTAGCAAAAAGGCATAGCGTAAAGAGAGTGCATCTTGAGGAAAAGGACATACCACAGTGCGATTCTGGGCCTCATTACAAGTTAGCCGGTCCCGAATCCGTTGTTTCTGTGAAGGCGGTGACACTGTTTCCGTGACCACAAGCATGCGGAAATAAGGTGCATTTACAGGTTGTTGATCGCGTACACCAGTGTATTGCGGAAACGGTGTCACTGCCGTTACACTAACACCCATGGAGGCGGATGCACCATGCAACATGTCACAGGTACATCCGTATTTGCCCTGTAAGTGACTCCAATCAAGCAATCCCACTAAGTCAGTGCCTTGTCTGGGATGCCCAAGGGAAGCCCTTATTTACATATTTGTATGGCAAGTTATAATCTGGATGATGAACCCTTGTATAACACCCCTCTCTTAGAATCCCCCTTGACCCCACTGAGCCAAGAAGTAGGCTTGCTTTGCAAATTTAAAAGGTTGATTTGAAAAATTAAACAATATATATATATATATATATATATATATATATATATATATATATATATATATATATATATATATATATCACACTTCTATAAATAAATTGATAATGGATAGCACACTAGTGAATATGAGCAGTAATCAGCAATAGGTAATCCTACAGTAGCACACTTCTTTACAATCAATGAGGAGTTGGTACAGGATGGATAAGACAGCGAAAATACTTTTATGGTTTCAAGGGAAAAGCAATGAGGAATAAAATGCAGTACGGAAATAACTTGATATGATTTTAGAAAAATATAGTATATAATCGCGTGTGTCGAGCGTAATTACGGAGGCGCTATAAGGAGTAGCAAGTCGGTTCTAGGTTCCTTGGAAAGCCTAGAATCTTAGCTTTAAGATAAAAGTTAAATCTCGTTCCTAGCAAAACCGGTTCCGGAGATACGGACGATTTTGTGAAAGTAGTCTTTCGGATTTGAAATTTAAAAGCTCAGAATGACAGATGACAGTTTTCAGTTTTAAAGATGACAGAATGACACGATTCTAGGAGGCAGTTATAATAGGCTAAAATAGTTTGGATTAGAATACTTTAAACTAAGAAATTGGTTTTGCACAGTGAGTACTCACACTATATTTTTGAAATAAGCCGTCAAGGTCTGGTCAGGTTGGACAGGACTTCCGGCGGGTGGTTCTGAAGTGCCGGCTACCTGGGTCAGCTCTGCTCTCTGGGTCTCTCTGGATCTCTGGTCTCTGGAGGTTGATGGATTTGAAGTCTGGAGTCTCCCGGCAAAGCGTCCCGCAAGAAAGTGGAAAGTGAATGTCCCTACCTGTCCTGCACTGTCTGCTGTTATGTGTTTAGAAAGTGGGTGTGTGCGTGGCATAACTGAGCCTGCCCCTCTCTACTTGTCATTGGCCCAATTCTCCCCTCTCCCATGATTGGGGGAAGGAAATGGATTGTCATCATGATGAGGTCTGTTTATGGGTCAGAGGATCCTCCCCTGGTCCATTTGCCCACAAATCTATATTTGATTCAAATACATATTTCCCAGATTCACAAGTGGTTGACATTACATGTACATATTACAGATGAATTAAGACAGGTCTCTGTTCAAGCCCCATGTTCCTGCGAGCTTGGATTTAGAAATGACAACATTTTGTGCTTTTTGGTCGGTTTACCAATATCAAACATTTGCCAAAAATCACACAAAATGTGCGCAAGGAGTATGGATATTAATTGAAGAAGTGTTAGATTTTTAACATGCAGAAATTTGGAGTAAGACCCTATTTTCCGCTAGCAACCCCCCAGAATACACCACAGGGTCCTAACACCTCTTAAAATGTGCACCGAAAAATCACAAGAATAATGATATTACTTATATAATTCTGACAAGTCCGTACTATGAATTATCCAACTTTTTAAAATTATGCTCTGGCCCAGATGGGTGTGGTTTACGTTCCAAAGCATATGGGGAAACTTCTCTCTGTCCCCGCCTCCAGCTCAGGTGGCTCCCAGAGGCACTGTCCCTCCCAGTTTCTCCCAAGAGGAAGCCATTTTACGACCCCCCCGATATAACATTTGCCTGAGCCCAGGACAGGGCTTTGTTCAACCTCCTGCAGTCTGCAGGTACCCCTCCCTTAATTCAATCAGAGAGGTGTCATCTCCTTTTGGCAGGGGCAGCAGGATGCAGCTAGGCCTGGGAAGAGTTGTTGAGTCAGTTCAACTCCCGTTGGGAGTAGTTGTCAGGCAGAATTCAATTTCTTTAAGTCAAGCTTCAGCTAAATGTCCTGTTTGTTCCCAGTTTAAATCAAACTTAACATTTTTACACATGCAGCTAGAATGCTGATTCTAAGTTCAAAACCATGACATTTAACAGTTGCAAACTATGTGACACTCAAAAGTAGGTCACTCATTTAATTTAAACATTTCGATTTTAGTGGTTTTAAATCCAATTTCAATTAAGCTGCTGACATCCACAGCTCAGCAGTTTTGTTATAAACATTGTTTTGGGCTCTTCATCTTCCCAGATTTTGTATGCACACAACACTTCATTCTGCCAGATGTCTGCTGGTGTTCAGTAAGATTTTTGAATATCCTGCAATGTTCGAAATAGGCCCTTTGAGCTTGCATTCAGGAAAACAATGGTGATTTTAAGGCGCTTTTGGTCTAACAACACTGTTATTTTTCCTTTGACACCACCTTTCACCGCTGGCGCTTCCGGTCCATCATGCTGGCACTGGTGGGTGGCAGGTCAGCCGATTATTTTGGTGTGCGCACAACTGCGCAGTTCTCCTGGACTCTGGGATGGAATGATGGGCGGCGACAGCTCATCCCCACATCTACCCAGTCTATTGGTTCAACATGGGTCAAAATCCTTGACAAACCCCCCACCCGACTGCGCTTTGATTGAGTCGAGAGATGTTTTGAGCCCTGAGCTGGTATGTCAACATTATCTTCTTTCAATTCTGTAGATTGCACAGTTCAGCATCTTTTCCTCCACCCAGTTTGATCGATCGGTTCTCCTCGCCGCTCCTGATGGGAATATTCGGCGGTTAACCTTTGCCCCTCGGATCTTTGATCCCGGTCCCTAGGTCGTTCTCCTTGGTCAGTCTCCATGGTTTCATCTCTCCTAGGATGATAAATCAAAGCGGGAATACACATTCCTAGACATTTTTCCACCACTATTGATCTAGTGGGGCGGCATGTACATTTTATAACTCAAGAGACATAGCATTCTTATTTTGGAAAACAAGATATAATATGAAACATTTTTTTTTAATTAGGAGACAAGAACATATCTTCAAGGATCACAGAATTTTATAGACTATATGTGGAATATTTTAGGATTGGAACTGAATTACTCTGGAGCGGCCCCCTCTGGGATTCCAGTGGATTCCTCCAGTTGTTGCAGAGTGTGCCTGGGATGGCAACACTTCAGCTAATTAATATGGACCCACTTATCTTCCCCTTCCGCCAAATTACCTTTGGGGATGCGGATTTTGTAGGCAACAGGGGAAATCTTGTCTATAATTTCATTCCATGTAGGCAAAAAGTTTCGCTGTTTGGCCTGGTTCCTTGGAAATTTTATGGATAGAGCCGGTCTCCCACATCATATTCCTTCATGGTGGTTTTCAAACCATAGTGCGTTTTCATACTCTCAGCTGATCTTTCTAGATTCCCCAGAGCATAGGCAAAAGCATGTTGGAGGTGTTTCCTTAAATTCTCCACATACTCATGAGTTGTGGAGGCATTTATCAGTGTCTGCTCTTGGGTCCTGTAGAGCAAATGCTGAGGAAGCACAATCTTGCGTCCGGTCATCAGCTCAAATGGTAACATTTTAGTTGCAGATGAAGGGGTAGATCTGATGGCCATTAGAACCAGAGGTAGTCGGATATCCCAACTTGGCCCAGAATCTGCCACAAACTTTTTTAATATGCTCACAATGGTTCGGTTGTAGCGTTCTACTGCCCCAGAGGAAGCTGGCTGGTAAACAATATGTAACTTCCTTTTGACCCCCAATATCTCCCACATCCTTGTCATTACCTCGCTGGTGAAATGGCTACTTCTGTCTGACTCAATCCTTTGAGGTAAACCAAAATGGGAAAAGATGTGGTTAATCATCGGGGCAGTTGCTGTTTCTGCCTTGCAGTTTGGGGCAGGGAGACATTCCACCCACTTGGTAAACAAGCATGTAAGGGTCAACATGTACTTGCTTCCTCTAGACGAGTGAATTACAGGGGATACGAAGTCGATTTGCAAATCTGACCATGGCAGTGTCATCCCCCTCTTTTGGAGAGGCGCACGGTGTGTGAGGGATGATGGCTGAAACTGTGCACACACAAGACACCCCTTCAAGTATTGGTCGAGGTCCTGCCCCATGTGTGGCCAGTATGCAATCTCTCTTAAGATTTCAAGTGTTGTATGAAACCCCCTATGACCGGCGGTGGCCGCATCATGGGCGTGACTTAATATCAGGCGTCGGAATGAGGTAGGAACCACCCACTGATCATGGCCAGCTTGGGATTTCCTTACCAACAAACCGTCTTGGATTCGGAACATTTTTGGACATTTCATCAACACTCTTAGGTCCTCTTTCCCAATGTAATCGGTATCCGTCAGGGGAAAGTTCTCAGGGTCCTCAAGGTGTTGGTAAAACTTACCAATGTTTGGAGCCCCCTTCTGAGCTGTAATTAAATCAGCATCAGGGGTCTCCTTACTCCATTGGGCAGTTGAAAGATCATTGTGAGCATTTGTCTGGGACCTAGTGATAGCAGTGACCTGGATTTCCCCCAACAGGGACTCGATTTCTATTAGCTCCCCTTGGATGGCGCCGGTTTTGGCCAGCTGATCAGCTAAGTCATTTCCAGTTTTGTCTGGTCCCTCTACTTTGGAATGATCCTTGATCTTCCTCCAGTAGATGGTCATCCCATTCGAGGTGACAAGATCATCAATGTTTTGGATTAACTTCCCATGTTTCAGGGGTTTGTTATTAGCACATAACGTGCCTCTGGTTTTCCAATTAACCAGGTGCTCCACTAACCCGTTCCATACATAATCCGAATCTGTGATTATGACCAGTTCCTGGAGTTGATGTTGGACAGCAGTGAGGATGGCCTGATGCACAGGCATCAACTCTGCCACCTGACTACTTCGGGGACCAATTTTGTATCCAGCGGAGGGTTCTGCAGACTCATTCATCCATGCATTCCCTACGCCGGCCACGAGATCTTTTTCCCCATTTTTGTCAACATGGTAAGAGCATCCATCCACATAGACATTGGGCATTCCCTCACATTTGTCTTCTTCAAAGACTTTGTGTGGGGAATTAAGGTATGCCTCCATGTTGTCCTTGATTTTTAGACTTTCGTCCTCGAGACAGTTTTCTCTGGCACAATCATGCAAGTCAGCCAGACCTTGCGCGAGGGGACTCTTCTTGTTTTGGCCATATCTGACCTCCACAGGAAAGCCTTGCATTTACAGAATCCAGGAAGTAATTCGGGAATTACTCACATTTCCGGCCCGGATTCTGTCACTTGGGAGGTATTGCAGAGGCTGGTGTGGAGTCTCCACTATGATGTGTACCCCCTGGATGAACGGGCGGTAATTCTTTAATGACCACACCGTTGCCAGCAGTGCCTTCTCACAATCGTTGAATTTTTCCTCCACAGAGGATAAAGTTTTGCTCGCATAGGAGATTACTTTATTGACCTTGTCATGCTTTTGGTATAATACTGCCGTCAAGCACGTATTAGAGAACCTTGTCTCCAGGAAGAACTCCTTGTTTCTCACAGGGTAAGCTAGGCAAGACGCTTGTGAGAGGCTTCTTTTGAGTTGTCTTACTGCCTCGGATTGTTCTGGACCCCATTCCCACTTGACCCCCCCCTTCAAGAGATGAATCAGGGATTTGGTGATCTCTGCGTAGCCCTCAATGAACATTCTGCTGTAATTAGTCAGTCCAAGGAGGCTCCTTAGTTCTCGCAGAGTTGTGGGATCCTTCAGTTTCTGAAGTGCTTCCACTTTCTTTTCTTGGGGACAGAGACCCTGAGGAGTAATCTCATGCCCCAAGAAATTAACACGGGTTCTACACCACTGTGCTTTTTGAAAGGAAAGTTTTGCTCCTTACGGCCCTCAACTGTGTCAGAGCATAACGGATCTCCGCTATGTGTTCTTCCACAGATGAACTTTTGATGAGGACATCATCTACATAAACCAGGTTACCCCTCGCACCCAGGTCGGGCATGGCCTTATGTAGGAAAATGTTGAATTCATTGCCGGAGTTGAGCTATCCGAAGGGAGTCCGGGTCCATGTGTACTGCTGGCCCCCAAAGGTAAAAGCCAGTTTGTATTGGTCCTCCCTACTGACAGGCACGGTCCAGTATCCATTGGTCAGGTCTATTGCTGTGAATACCTGTGACCCCTGCATCTGGGCCAGCCCTTTGTCAATGTAGGGCAGAGGACATCAGGAATTATGGACCCGTTTGTTGAGCTCCCTAAGGTTGGCGCAGAGTCTCCACTGGCCGTTTGGCTTCAATATTCCCAGCACCGGATTATTGAAAGTGCTGTGGACTGGACGGATTATTCACCGGGACTCAAGGTTCTTAATTATTTCAGTAAGGGACTCCATGGATGCGAGAGGCAAGCGATACTGCTTCACAAACACTGGAGTTATGCCAGGGTCCATGGGAATTGTTGTTGTGTGGATGTCAGTGCGACCACAGTCATATGAGTCTACCGCAAAGAGATCTTGGAAATCCAAGAAAACTTGTTTCAACTTTTGCTTCTGTTCCAGCGTCACGCAGGCATCAGCCAGGTTGACTCTCTCTTCCACCATCTGCCTGAAGTCTGGAAAGACTTCTGGTTTTGCTATCTCACCGGCCTCCTCCAGCTGGGTGGAGAAGTCCCTGGTCAGAGTGCTGATTTGGACTGGAGGCTTCAGGTGGGAAAGGCAGCCCTCAATGACCTGGAAAATCACCTCATCCCTCCTGAAGTCACAAGTCACATCTTCCTTACCATAAGGGCAAGAAGTGTACACCAGGAAGTTCCCCCCAATGCCGGATAAAGATCCTGTATGGTGTTGTATTGTCATCACTGTCACTGTCAAAACAGTCCTTGGGGATTGGTTCTAACAGTTAATTTCCTAAATCAATGGAGAAGTGTCGGTCATCAACCGCCATTCCAATAATGGTGCCTGCGGCTAGAGTAATACTCTGTAAATCGCTGTTATCCACCTCTATTGGAAGGGTGTCATGTTCTATGTTGACTAATGATGTTGGGTTTACCCCTAACCCTTGCTGTTGCAGAGAAGCATTTAGATGAATATAAGCATCAGGTTTTTTCAATTTTTGTCCTCTTTTAACTTTCACTTCCAGGGAGAATTGTCGGGTCCTTTCTGGGATGGTGACTTCCTCTTTAATCTGAATTTCAACTGCATAAGGTAGCAATTGAGCTGACCAATGGGATTATCCGCTAATCGGGACCAAGCTTTGAAGTTTATTAGGTCCAAACTAATGGCAAAGCGATTGAGAATGTCACTGCCTAAGTAAAAGGCGGCAGTGACGTCTCGCACGACCCAACAATTATGGACTATGCTCTTGTTGCCAATGGAGATTTTGAGCATACACCTGCTTGGCAGGAGATGTTTGGAATTGGGTGCTTCCAGGTCCATTTCCCATTTATCTATCAGTTTGAATAAGGGAATGGCTGGATCTTTTGGGAGTTGGCGGAACATGGCTTCGCTGATAAAGCTCTTACCGTTGTTCACACACACTTGAGCGAGAACAGATTCCTTCCCATCATTTAACTGAACAGGGATGAACAACTGCTCTCCAATTTGCTGAATATCAGCCAGCTCTGAGCTGATTTCACATCTTTCAGGACTATAGGAGTGGGAGTGTCTGATTGTGGATTGGTAAAGAATTTCAGAGTGTTTCCTTCCAGTGTGGAATACCACCTTAAACTGGAAGGAAGGTTGATTTTCAGAAATAGAGAGGACCCCCCTCCACCAGTCTGTTGTCCTACTGTTATTACTGTCACGTCTGGAATTTGGTTGTTCTGGAAGTGAAATTCTACTTGGTCAGATTTTTGTTCAACCATGTGGCAGGTGCCGTTTAAACTAACATGGTTGACACTCTGTTTTAATTTTATTGGTCGGCTAGTCTGGGTTCAGAGGACCTTGTTTAGACAATCTATTAGGGGTGACAACCTTCTCAGGAGGTAATTCCCTAGTAAATAAGGGGTACCCTCTGGAGTCACTACTATGACTGGGTGTTTCACCTTGTGTCGCCCAATTTTGATGACCAAATCTGCAGTCCCCTCGACAGGAATTTCCTTCCCGTAAAAGTTCTGCAGTTGTCCAGGAAGAGAGGTGAGAGGAATACGGTAATTCTCCCCCCTTCCTCCATTTAGTTCATCAAAGGCCCTTTTGGACAGAAGGGTAGCTTGGGATCCAGTGTCCACCAGTGCAAAAATTGTACCCTGCCCCTGTACTTGTACCAGGGCATAGTATCTTCCCTCCTTCTCCTCAAGGGGGCACAGATAATGCACATTTTTGGACAACTGGTGGGCTAATTTTCTGGTTTTGGACATGGCGAGAGAAGAGATTTGGGCAGAATTCTGTGGAGAGCCTGGGGAATATGAAAGAATATGTTGGCAACTGGAAATGGTTTCAGGTTCTGGGCCGCCCCCCCACTTTTTGGAGGCAGTCATCAGGATGGGTTTGACCGATGGGATTTTGGTATTGTTGGTTCTGGGATGAGATGATGGGCGGCAGTAGCTCAGTCTCCACATCTCCCCAGTCTGAATTGGCATCCCTTGGGGCCCATTTTTCCTTGGGACGAGTTCCCCTATCATTGAAGGAGAAGATCCTTTCCCTAGGATCCTCTTGGGATCCCTCTCCCTCAAATTAGAAGACCTGTACCTCCTCCACAAAGTGGGTCTGTTTAGGTCCTTTGTTTCTCCTACCCGCCCTCTGCTCCTTGGGTGGCAGACTTTCAGGGGCAGGAGATTTTGTTTCTGGTTCCTGGTTTGCCAGGGGCTGTTTACAAGTTAGGAAGGAAGCTTGCTCCAATGCTTTACACCCCCCTTGCCCTTGTGCCTCCTCCCTGGGAAACGGTGGGTTATCAGGGTGCTGCTCCCGTCATTGTTCTGGAGCACCAGGTCCAGAGTTTGGGGCATTCTGCGGTGGCATGCTCATCTGAGGGTTCTGTTGAGCCCTCAGTATGTGACCCAGATCCCGTGCCATATTTTGGACATAGCGCCCAAGTTGTGAATCCCGCTCAGGCTGATACGGGGCTCTATTTTCTCCCCTGGGCTGATCCCGGGAAGGGTAGCTATCCCTTCTCTGGTAATACGCCGGATTGGGAAGATTGGGTACCCCTCCACCCTTGGCCTCCCCTCTCCCGGATTAGGTTGTCTGGGCTCAGGGAATTGGGGAAAGAAGGATGGATGGTTTTGCGGTTGGAAATTGGGTGGATACCTGGGAAAAAAGTTCTGCCCAGTGTTTGGGTAATTTCTGCCCTCCTGTGGGAAGTTGGGAGGGAAGTTCCCTGGGTCAGATGCTTGGCTGGATCCCCCCCTTGGGCTGCAGGAGTCCACACATAACCCAGGATTGGTGGGTTTCCCTTGTAGCGGGGACTTACATAGTCAGGGGAGCAGGGGACCCCATTTGTGGGACTACCTCCTCGACTCCCTGTCTGTGACTGGCCCGAGGGCCTTCTGGGCTGTGAATTATTTGGTGCAGGCAGGTTTTTAGGCCCCCCCATCTCCAAATCTAAAATGGGGGCAACCTTGACCTCCGCCACGTTGGCAGCAGCAGGGGTGCTGTTGGTTTTGGGGTTTTTCTGCACATTACTTTTATTTTCTATGGGCTTCCGCACCTCATAGATCCGGGTAGCCTGTTCAATGACCCAGTCTAGTGACCTCTTCTCGTGAAAATCTCTCACTAGCTGGGTCATGATGTATTTGGGCAAGGCATGGAAAAAAATATTGACAAATTCTCTGCAGTCCGTGCGCACCCTTCTGGTGGTCTGCCCAAAGGCATGCTTCAATTCTTGCGCAAATTCTTGTAGGGCCTGATCCTCCCCACATTGCAAATTGTAGGCTGCCTTGCGAGCCTCTTGAGGATTTCTATGAACAGGAAAATGTTTCAAGATGGCCGCCCTATATGCGGACCATCTTGAATGGTTTTGGTCCTCCAGCCCTGCAAAGAAACTGGAGTATTCCAGGGAGAATGTCCATTTGACGTACTGGATGCAGCTACTGCTGTCCTTCAAATGGAAAGTCTCCATCATTTGCTCATAGAGCTCCAAGTGTTCCCAAACAGAATACTTGGCGTTCTTATGATAAGGCGTGATGACACTCCTTATTGCCTTTATTTGTTTCAATGGGTCCTTAAGCAATTCCCTTTTTGCCTTATTGGCCTTTTTGGTTTGGGTAACCCTGGTCCATTCATCCTCTGACTCCGAAGCACTGCTCCCAGCGGTGCCCGTCTGATCTTCCAGGTTTTCCCGGATTCTGCGAGCCTGGGAATGGCTGGCAGAATGTGGAGACCTGGTCTCCTAAGTCCTGTAATGCTCAGAGGAGTCTTCAGATCTCTCCTTGCTGCCAGGATTTGATGGGTACCCCCCCAATAGCCTAACTGGGCAGAAGTTTTCAGGATGCCCTTAATGGGCCTACTCTCCTGGGGTTCCCCACTAAATTGCACTGTGCTTGGGTGCCCATACCCGGATGCCCGCCCCTCCATTCCTGGGTGGTACTGGCCTATGAGCCCCATACATTTGGCTGGATAGTAATCTGCCATCCCTGTGGCCCTGTGCTCATGTGCGCCAGGGGACATGGGGGTGGCAGAATCCAGGGACTGGGAGAGATGACGGCCTCCGGTACTAGGGCTCCTGAGGTTATGCTCAAGCGTTTCCCTTTCCCAGCGAACTTCATCTCTGTCAGCCCCTGCTCCCTGTTGCAATGCAAGAGCCTGCGCCTTCAGTTCCTCATTTAAGGCCTTACTAGACTCTATCAGTCTCTCCTGCATCGCTACCTGTTGCTGGAGCCTATCATTGTGCTGGCAGAGACCCTCATTCTCTCTCTGTGCCTCCTAATTGGTCCTGGAGTACTGGGCCAGTCTTTGCTGCAGGAGGGTTACCTCCTGAGTCCCATCCCTACTGGCCTGCTCCTTTCTTGCCAGAGCATCTTCCACCCTCCTGGTGTGCTCTAGCAAGCCGTAATGCTCTTTTTGGAGGTCACCCAGCCCCTGGAGGGCCAGGTGATTTTCTTCATTTTTTTCTTTTAATTGGCAGACTTCCTGGCCTAAGGTCTCCCTTTCCTGACTAAGAGCCTGCATCTGTGCCGCCAGGTCGTCCCTCTGCCTTTGAAAGGCACCCGCTTTCTGGCGCTCTTCCTGAAATTCTGTCTGGGTGTCCAGGTCTTTCAGAATCAGTTTATTGCTCTCCTCTTTTTCTCTATCCAATTGGCTTTGCAGGGTGGCTACCTGCTTTGTGCATGCCCTATTGAAATCTATCTGTTGCTCCAGCTTTTTCTGGCTCTGCAGTAAGGAGTCCAAACTGTCTTGGTGCTCCTTCTGCAAAGCCAGAATTCTGGTATCCTGGTCAGCCTTTTCCTGTTGCAGGATATCCATATCCTCCTTTATTTTAATGATGCACTGTCTACTATCATTTTCCGACTCCTGGCTCCTGTGCAGCTTCTGCTCAGAAGAGTCCAGGTCAGATTGGGTCTTTAATAACGCCATCTGTTGCCTATTTGCCAGATCTTGGCCTTCAGCACATTTGTCCTGCATGGCTCCCATATATAGATACAAATATGCCGCTATCCTGGCAATCTTGTGTTCATCTTTGGCCTTAGGAGTCATATATAGTTCACTCAGGGCCACATGTAAGGGACCCTGATCTCTCCACATCTCTCACCCAGTTGTAGTGACCTGTTGTGTGATCGCCTGCAACCATACATTTTGGTCCTGTTCAGACCATTCACCTCTCACAAACAGTTTATGTAAGAGGTGCTCCCTAGCTATCTTCATATCTACCAAGGTCGTCATTCTGGAATTTGAGTTCCTTCCTGACTTACAGAAGTTTGTATTTTATTTTGCAAAACAGACCGTTTCCTTAGAGCGTTCCTTTGAGGAGTGCTTTCACAGTGTAAAACAGCGTGGTGATCTAACCGGATATGTATATCCGGTCAGTTGACGCACTGTATTAAGCTGCACAAGTGGGAAACCTAATGCAGAATTCCCCGCTACGAGCCCCCACTTTGTAAGTGACTCCAATCAAGCAATCCCACTAAGTCAGTGCCTTGTCTGGGATGCCCAAGGGAAGCCTTTATTTATATATTTTTTATGGCAAGTTATAATCTGGATGATGAACCCTTGTATAACACCCCTCTCTTAGAATCCCCCTTTACCCCACTGAGCCAAGAAGTAGGCTTGTTTTGCAAATTTAAAAGGTTTATTTGAATAATTAAACAATTTATGGTTTCAAGGGAAAAGCAATGAGGAATAAAATGCAGTACGGAAATAACTTGATATGATTTTAGCAAAAGATAGTATGATCACTTTTTCTCTGGCAATTCACCCCCTTCCTATGCAATGTAGGAAATGGAAGGAGAGCACACAGTCTTCAAGAATCCCAACAAAATGCAATACGAAACGCAGTTCCCCCCCAGCAAGCTTAGAGGAAAACAGGTAGAAGTTTGAAACACAGGCCCAAAATGCTTTGAATGTGGTGGCAATGAAGTGAAATGATGCTAAAATTGATTTTAATTCCCTGTAGGAGGTTCAGGGTGAGTGATATCTAGTTTATATTAGTTCAGGCTCACTTTAGCAACTAGCAGGTTAAATCGAATTTTAGCAAAGGAAAGCAAGGAGCTGCTGATTTTTACACGTGGCTGAAATTGTGCAAAATGTAAAATCGGGCAAATTTAATTGCGTGCGTCGAGCGTAATTACAGAGGCCCTATAAGGAGTAGCAAGTCGGTTCTAGGTTCGTCGGAAAGCCTAGAAACTTAGCTTTAAGATTAAGATAATCTTGTTCCTAGCACAACCGGTTCTAGAGATACGGACGATTTTGTGAAAGTAGTTTTTTGGATTTGAAATTTAAAAGCTCAGAACGACAGATGACAGTTTGCAGTTTTAAAGATGACAGAATGACACGATTCTAGGAGGCAGTTCTAATAGGCTAAAATAGTTTGGATTAGATTACTTTAAACTAAGAAATTGGTTTTGCACAGTGCGTACTCACACTATATTTTTGAAATAAGCCATCAAGGTCTGGTCAGGTTGGACGGGACTTCCGGCGGGTGGTTCTGAAGTCCTGGCTACCTGGGTCAGCTCTGCTCTCTGGGTCTCTCTGGATCTCTGGTCTCTGGAGGTTGATGGATTTGAAGTCTGGAGTCTCCCGGCAAAGCGTCCCGCAAGAAAGTGGAAAGTGAATGTCCCTACCTGTCCTGCACTGTCTGCTTTTATGTGTTTAGAAAGTGGGTGTGTGCGTGGCATAACTGAGCCTGCCCCTCTCTACTTGTCATTGGCCCAATTCTCCCCTCTCCCATGATTGGGGGAAGGAAATGGTTTGTCATCATGATGAGGTCTGTTTATGGGTCAGAGGATCCTCCCCTGGTCCATTTGCCCACAAATCTATATTTGATTCAAATACATATTTCCCAGATACACAAGTGGTTGACATTACATGTATATATTACAGATGAATTAAGACAGGTCTCTGTTCAAGCCCCATGTTCCTGCGAGCTGGGATTCAGAAATGAAAACATTTTGCGCTTTTTGGTCGGTTTACCAATATCGGACATTTGCCAAAAATTACACAAATGTGCGCAAGGAGTATGGACATTAATTGATGAAGTGTCAGATTTTTAACATGCAGACACTTGGAGTAAGACCCTATTTTCTGCTAGCAACCCCCCAGAATACACCACAGGGTTCTAACACCTCTTAAAATGTGCACCGAAAAATCACAAGAATAATGGTATTACTTATATAATTCTGACAAGTCCGTACTATGAATTATCCAACTTTTTAAAATTATGCTCTGGCCCAGATGGGTGTGGTTTAGGTTCCAAAGCACATGGGGGAAGCTTCTGTCTGTCCCCGCCTCCAGCTCAGGTGGCTCCCAGAGGCACTGCCCCTCCCAGTTTTTTCAAAGAGGAAGCCATTTTATGACCCCCCAATATAACATTTGCCTGAGCCCAGGACAGGGCTTTGATCAACCTCCTGCAGTCTGCAGGTACCCCTCCCTTAATTCAATCAGAGAGGTGTCATCTCCTTTTGGCAGGGGCAGCAGGATGCAGCTAGGCCTGGGAAGAGTTGTTGAACCAGTTCAAGTCCCGTCGGGGGTAGTTGTCAGGCAGAATTCAATTTCTTTAAGTCAAGCTTCAGCTAAATGCCCTGTTTGTTCCCAGTTTAAATCAAACTTAAAATGTTTACACATGCAGCTAGAATGCTGATTCAAAGTTCAAAACCATGACATTTAACAGTTGCAAACTATGTAACACTCAAAAGTAGGTCACTCATTTAATTTAAACATTTCGATTTTAGTGGTTTTAAATCCAATTTCAATTAAGCTGCTGACATCCAAAGCTCAGCCAGTTTTGTTATAAACATTGTTTTGGGCTCTTCATCTTCCCAGATTTTGTATGCACACAACACTTCATTCTGCCAGATGTCTGCTGGTGTTCAGTAAGATTTTTGAATATCCTGCAATGTTCGAAATAGGCACTTTGAGCTTGCATTCAGGAAAACAAAGGTGATTTTAAGGCGCTTTTGGTCTAACACCACTGTTATTTTTCCTTTGACACCACCTTTCACCCCTGGCGCTTCTGGTCCATCATGCTGGCACTGGTGGGTGGCAGGTCAGCCGATTATTTTGGTGTGCGCACAACTGCGCAGTTCTCCTGGACTCTGGGATGGAATGATGGGCGGCGACAGCTCATCCCCACATCTACCCAGTCTATTGGTTCAACATGGGTCAAAACCCTTGACAGCCCACGCAGTCCCGGATATGGAAATACCAGTCCGGGAAACACTGTGATCACGAAAACCGGAAAGAGAGCATCAGCCATCACTTAAACCAAAATCCACTACCACCCTCAGCAACTACTGGGCTTACACATACTGTCACTTGATCCAGAGAAACAAGAAGATGACATCCCGCATACCAGCCACATGGCAGTGCAAACCCTGCTTCAGCGAGGCCGAACTAATAGTGCTGGTTGACCTCATTGTTGACAATGCACCACTGCTCTTCAGCGCCGATCAAAGGCTCAGCACCCAGCAGCGGCAAAAGCAAATTTTGGCATCCGCTGCAAAGAAGTGCACAGCAGTCGGTGTGACAGTGCGCACTGTGAAAGACTGCCACAAACACTGGGACAATCTGCGGCTACGTGTACACAACCTCATAGCAGCACAGCACAAGCACAGGAGGAGGACCTGCTACACCGCTGAAGTTGCAGACTTGGAAGGAGAGGTGCGGCAGTGTCATGCACTTCGAGGGGATGTAGGGAGTTGGCGGAGCAGAGGTCGGAGCCGGCACACCTGTCAAGGCTAGTAAGTACACAGAGTGCAAAGCCATGAGTTTGAATGATGGAATCCCCCTGCCAGGGCCTAGAAGCACACCACATCCACCAATGACCCACAACCCCCCACAGCCAGGGCCTAGAGGCACAGAACACATCCACCAATGACCCACAACACCCCCGCTCAACCAACAAGGGCCTAGAGGCACACAACACATCCACAAATGACTCACAACCACCCCCCCAGCCAGGGCCTAGAGGCACAAAACACATCCACCAATGACTACACCACACGCAACACGGCCATGTGACAACATCGCCAAGACAGGCAGACGACGTGCAACTGTGTGCAAGCCGTGATCCACACACCTAAGTGCATCACCCATCAAATGTGTGTACATGTAAGTGGACCGAGTATGAGGAGTGTGTTGCACGTGATAGCCCCATTCACATCCTGCCACACAACTAACAGCATGCTCTACATTCCCCCTTAGGCACATCATCCGACAGTGACTCGGCACAACAGCCAACAACAAGGGTGACTGCATGTGGCCGTCATACCCAGAAATCCCGGGATGCCACTGCCTCCATCTCTGGCACACAACCATCTGCAACGCCAATGACGGCTACGGACACCTCCAACCCCGCTGCACCCGAAGTGCAGCACATGGCAACCGAGGACACAACTGCTGCCACTTCCGTCGCACCAATCAGTGGACGACCCACTCAAAGCGACAATGACTCAGCCAGCATCGACAGTGCGCCGGGGGAACAAGTCGCGGATGCACCCAACAAAATGGATGACGGGGGCAACCTCACTCCCAAACAGGTGCCCATATTCAGCCCCATGGGACCACACAGTCCATTCCGATCCCGCACACCTTCACTCATGGAACTCAGCCCCAGCCTCCTGCACATTGAGGAGCATCAAGCAAGCCTAACGCAGCCTGTGGAACAACTCCATGAGGCGAGGCTGCAACGAGAGGAGGCCAGACTACAACGTGAGGAGGCTAGACTCCAACGGGAGAGCAGTGCCACTTCAGTGCACAGGCTATCACATGCAATCGGGTGATTTGCAACAACCAATATGGCTCTTTCATGGCGTGTCAGGGAGGGCAATAATATTATGTCAAATATCGCCAAGACAATGCTTGCTGCCCAACAGGCATTCCTGGGAAATGTGCCACCTGCGAACTCGGCAGTGTCATCTGTCAGCAGCACATCCTCCAGTTCGGTGGCCAGTAGTCCCTGGAGGAGGTCTTCACGCCTGTCTGGACCATCTGGAAAGGACATGTATGGGCATAAGCATGGACGGAAATAGAAAGTGCATTGTTGAACTATCGTCCAAACAGTTGTGATAGGGTCGTGGTTGGTGGGTGGGTATGTTGGGGAGGTGTGGGTGGTCCTTAGTGGGGTAAGTCAGTTAGGGCCTGGTTGGTGGGTGTGTACGTTGGGGTGGTGTGGGTGGTCCTTAGTGGGGTAAGTCAGTTGGGGGCTGGTTGGTGGGTGGGTATGTTGGGGAAGTGGGGGGGCACATGTGTATCTGATTCCTATCCAATTCCCATCACCCCTGTTTACTTGTGAATACACTGTTGTGAAGAAGTAAATGACAAGTGGACATTCTTGATTTCTTGTGTCTACAAACCAATTAATGTAGTGCCACCACATGAAGTGCTGAAGGTGCAGGAGAAGTGTATCAAAATAAATTGTGGATGAGTGTTGCACGTGCATGTTGTCCATCAAGGGCATCCCTTGCTGGCAGTGTACCCAACCCATTATCATCTTCATCATCATCATCATCTTCAGCCTCGATGTGTGGGGGCAGTGGAATGTTCCTGCGTATGCACAGATTGTGCAACATCGCACATGCTATTACTATTTTGCATGTCTTCACCGGGCTGTACAGCACTGAGCCACAAGATTGGCTCAGGCAGCGGAACCTGGCCTTCAGTAGTCCAAAGACACATTCTATCAGGCCACATGTGCGTATGTGTGCCCTGTTGTAGGCCTCCTCATGCCTGTTCCTTGGCCTTCGTATGGCGTCATCATCCATGGTGTGACTGCATATCCAGCATCATCTGCATGGGAGTAAGCAAGGGCACACGTTAATGTTTGTGGTATCACTGTCTGATTCAGATGCAGTACAATGATGCCCCATTTGGTAATCCGTTGTGTGATTCATCTGCACAGCACACTTGGATCACATTACCATGCAGGGGTCAGTGACAGTTACATTTGTGGATTGATATTGGGCAATGACAATTTGCGCACATGTCAAAGCCCATGGGTACAGATGTGGTGGGTGACTATGGCAATGTGATGTGATGGGCAGACCTGCATCAGACTGACACAGGTCACTGTACAGATGTGAGCAATGCACACTGCATGTGGAGCGCACATTGTGTGTATTTAGGAGGTACAGGTACACTGGGTGGGAGAGGGACTCACCTCCTCATGTTGATATTGCATGTAGGGCCACCACATGGCTAGGGTCTGCATGGAGGTAGGCAGGGCATGTACTTGCGCGCAGTGCCAATTTAATATTCTGTGCGTTGAACTGTGTGGAATCTGGTGCTTGTCCATTACATTGAGCAGGGGCCATGCATTGGCAGTTGTACTCACCCCAATGACTGAGACACTGTGGCCCTTCACCACCCCCCCCAATACACAGGAGTCATGCATTGGCAGTTGTACTCACCCAATAGCCATGGGTTTGTCCCACATAGCGTGCCATGTAGCGTGGCAATGTAGCATTCCGCAAGACCATGGAGTCGTGTGTAGACCCTGGGAATTGGGGTACACCACCTCGATTGCATGTCCAACTGTCAACTCCACATGCGTGCGATCTATTGCACCTATGCAATTGGGAATGCCTGCAATGGCATGGAAGGCTAACTTGGTGGCAATGACCTAGGCAGGGGTACGGATAGGGAAATGTACTCTGACGCACGGCTCACCAGCGCATCCAGTACCTGGACCAGTCGTCTGGAAAAACAGGGTTGTGACAGCCCATGCAGCTCCCCAACAGTGTGATGATATGTCCCGGTTCTGAGGAAATGCAGTACCGGGACGACCTTCAGCAGGGGGAGGGGATTGCAGTCCAGATGCAAATGTGGCTACTGATATCCTCTTCAATTAGGGTGACGATGGGTATGATTGAGGCCCGGTCAAGCCTGTATAGTGTGTGGATTTGAGCTGGGGTCAGGTTCCAGGGTGAGGCTCTGTTGCAGGGTATTGCTGGCTGCCTGTGGGGTGGTGCCTGCTGCATGTTTATGTTTGGATGGGCACAGGGTTCAAGTTTTGCCTCCTGCGCCTGCGCCTCCTCCTCCTCTGCCCCACTGGTGCCACGATGTGCACTCCTGCTTGTGGGTTCCCTAGCCCAAATGCAGCTACAGCAGCTGACATGGTTGTCCTGGAAGGTGTCCTGGGTGTGGTTATGGCCCTTTTGTAGGCTCCCAGTGGCCTATGAGGTGCAGCTGGCCTCATTTTGCACACCTAGGGCCTGATTTAGCTCACCTGCCACTGTTTAACGCCATGTCCTCGGTGGCGGCGATACCGCTGCGATGTTCACAGTGTTTCCGCCACTTTTGTAGCAGTGTTTCCATGTCTGTGCCACTCGTAATGAAAGTGGTGTTGCGCATTGCCGGTGACTGGGGGTGCCCCAGTGAGTCGACATGCTGTTTCAGCACACAGAGCTACTCGGTGCATTAACAACACAGGGGTAACTTTGCAATGATGGTGTTTCTGGGATCCCGGATCGGAATGAACCAGTCCGGTAAATGGAAATCGGGGCATAACAAACTGATAGAATGTGCTCCTCCGAGTGAAAGTCACATGGCACAGTGAGGACATGTGTACCTTGGCGAAAGGCCCCTAGTCATTTTTAAAATTGCTCCTCAAACGCCAAAGGTTTACAGACTCTGGAGGTCATTACGACCTTGGAGGTAGCCATGTCGGTATTTGCGGCATGGCTACCCCCATTCCGGGGACCGGGTATGGGTTCCTGGAATGGGGAAATACCGGGCCATTCCGACCTTGAAGGGTCCGGTATTTCCCCATTCCAGGAACCTATCCCCATTCCCATTCAATCCCCCATAGGGCTCAATGGGAATGGGGAGCATGCTAACAACGGGCCCATTGTTAGCATGCTGGACCGCTCGCGGGACCTTCTAAGTACGCCTGGTAAAACCAGGCATCCTTAGCGGGTCCTGTGAGCGGAACTCGTAATGAGGTGGTAGGGGGTTAATGGGGCCGGCATCTCTACCGGCCCCATTAACCCCCTACCGCCAGGGTCGGAATGACCCCCTCTGAAATGATTAACTGACAATAGTATTACAACGCTGGGTGGCCTATTAAACTTCAAATGCATTCAGAGTTCTTCATCAATGAATTTATAGAACCCATGGAGCTCCAGGCAAAGGGCAATTTGATTGACGTATTTGATATTTATCAATATTTTGTAGTTTCACATTTTATAGTGTGAAACGTTTGCTTTTTAAATGTACCACACGTTTCTAATAAAATAAATCCATAATTCTAGTTTTCTTAAAACATTTTATGTGATTATAGAAAAACACCACCATCCTATTGTGCCCGGATTTAGAAATGTAGGTATAATTGAAGTACACACCAATGCTATTTGTATATAGCTGCACAGCATAACGAAACTGCTTCTAGGCCCTTGTAGTTTCCTGGCCTTCAGACCAACTTAAAAAACTACAAATCCATTTGTTTTTATTGTGCGTGTGTACAAGGCCACTTTTTTGAGCAGGGAGGATGGCGACCTTTTCTTTAACAGAGGAGTCGCGGACATCAGTGGGCTTGTTGCGTCGGGGACAGCGCATCGGCTATCCAGGCTCGCCTCTGCAGACAGGATCAACGGTAACAGCAGGGACGAGGCTGGACAGATGCCTCCAGTCGCCAGTGCTGAAGGCGACTGCTTGGGCACTCAGACAGAAATCAGAAAGTGACATGGGAAAGAGTGCATTGCTTTTCAGCACACATCTGTCACTGGTAAAGAGCCTGTATGTGTGTTGAAATTTGCAAAACAAAAGTGCTGAAAAGCCCGACATCATGTCCCCTCGATCCCAGTTCATCGAAAGACAAAAAGAGAGAAATCTAAAACATATGCAGAAATTAGGTAACAAAGAAAATTCAATTTTATAATGCTACTATATACACTTTACAAGCAGTGAGCGGATAGCGGATCTTCAAATGCGTATTATGGCTACCTCGGAAATCCATCACGAAAGAAAAGGTTCTCAGCTACAGCCGTCCTGCCCTTCTACTGGCCACTGAAGCCCGAGGTGTACCCGATGTTGGGATCACACACGCTCCTACCATACAATCAGGGGCAGCTTAGAGGACACAATGTCAGTGGCATACGTGTGTGGAGAGTCTTTGATTAGTTATTAAGTGGCTGTGATGTATAATGCAGACTAGCCGACCTGCCATCAGCAGAGAGGACAAGGATTGCCATTTCCATACCATAACATGCCTGTGCGCTTAAATTCAACAAGTTGCATGGGGAATTAATCATTCAGGGAGGAGGCTGCGGAGTGCATGCATTTTATTTAGTACTGTGACATTTTCAAAAGTGCATTTATTATGGGGTGAACATAGCACACACAATTAATGTACTAACAAAGAGGCAGCTATAGAAGCATACAGGAGCATGTTTACTTTAGCTATTTTAAACAATATATCATTTTATTGGCTGCCTCCATGGCGCACTCAAAATGAAAGAGTTCCGAAATCGGCAGGAATGGATGGGATTAGTTATAGGGATTACATTGGCTAGGGGTGGGGAATGGGTGGGGTTGCAACTGTGTATCCCTCCTCATATGTCATCCCCATTGAAAAAGTAATACAGGCCCACTTTCAGAGCCCATATTTGAAGCTCTTATATTAATGACAATAAATTCGGCTTAACGGCCCACTTTCAAAGCCCATATTTGAAGCTCTTATATAATGACAATAGTTTTGGTTTAACCTAGTGCTTTCAGCGCCACTTAATAGCCCAAACTAAAAAATGACTCACTTGATTATCACTCTAAATCATTTTATAATCATTCAAACTTCTACTGCAATGGTTATGACCATCTTGCAGACCACATTCTTCCGGGCTATGAGCAAATTGCATATGTTAATGCACACTTCACATAGATCTACTTGAATGGCATGGGAAAATGGTGTGGGAACTGCAATTTTTAAAATGTATGTATTCTGTACAATGTATAATGTATTCTGTATAATGTATTGCTTTTCCGAAATGAAGCTGAACTAAACTTAAATGTCAGTAAATCTATCTAAAGTTTAATGATGTCTTATGTAATGTTGTTAGTGGTTAGCAGCGCAACCATACACATACGTTGGTGTGACGATTTCACCCACATTGCCCCCTTCTGATTGAACACTTAATTTCTGTCCATTTTGACACCCCCCCCCATTGATACTCTGTTTATCTGTATAAAGCTGTTCACAATGTGCTTTGCTGTTGCTGTTCTATTTGCTCTTATGTATTCCCTAACTCAGATATGTTGCTCGATTACCGGTTTTTTTAAACCGTGGGTTGCGATTCACTTTGGGCGGCAGGTTCAGCAAAAGGATATGCTTGGTTATCAGATATTTCAATTGTTTTATATAGTGCTAAATACTGGAAGAGTCCTGCTTCTCAGCTTTATCCTAAGTGTCATTATTGTCAAACATAATGGCACTAAATGTATTAACCTCGGAAGAATGCAGGGCAAAGCTAGTCATGCCTGGTTTCAAACCTGCCAAGTGCTTGGTGACACCATATGAGAGGCGATAGATTACCTCATAAGATACTGTCACACTTGGGGTAGCAAGGGAAAAAGATTAAAAACAATGACAAGATTGAAGAGCCCTCTTCTGTGATGAGCGCTCTGGTTTTGAGACCAAGGACAGGCGTCTGCAACCTGTAGCTCTCCAGCAGTTTTGGACGCTAATATCTCTTAGCCCTAACCAGCATATTCAATTGGAAGCCAGGATGGGAGAATGTCCATGAAATTATCAAATGTAAAAAATCGTAGGAGAAATTACCAAATTGTTTTTTTTCTTATAATGCAGAGGGAGACCCCCACAACACACCCCCTCTCCCTCCTACCTTAATATCCTTGCCCCACCCCACACCTATATTTTAACAAAAACGACCCAAAAGTTTGATAAATATAGGTAAAACAATGCGGTCAATTCGATAATTTATACGGATACCATGATGGGATGTCATAGTCTAAAACTTCTAGAGAGCCAAAGGTACAGAAGAAACATAATTAATACATATAATGACAATAGTTTTTGCTAATCATTTTACTAAAGACAACTGACCTGTGGTTTATAATCTGTGATTCTATCCAGACAGAGCAATTGTATTTCCAGACAACCCTTGCCAGGGGTAGTTAATATCTTTATTCGGCCATAGGGCTCTAAAAGTACATCCTAACACCTATAGAAAAAAAATAAAATTGCAGTTGCAATACATTCTTGAACAGTGCAATATTGCATTTACTAAAGTCCCAAGGTCCCACTTATAGCCATCAGGTCCATTTCACAATTGCCTGTTTGCTCAAACTACTCCGGAACCCACAGATTCCTATACCTAGGACTTTGAGACATATCCTTGGTCTCAAGCCCAGGGACTGCATCACACCAGCTCTGAAATCTCTCCACTGACTCCTGGTGGCTGTGAGGATCAAGTTAAAGACTCTCTATATTATCCACAAGACTTTCTGGGCCGTGGTCCTCTCTATTTCCAACACTCTCTTCCTAAAGAGCCCTCAACTCTGCTACCGCAAACTCTCTGTGTGTCAGACATTTCTCACCCAGCGAGTGGTGGGTAGATCTCTCTCCTCTGCGGGTGCCTCCCTTTGGAATAGCCTCCATCCGCACAGCACCTGAAGTTCCCGGAAGTTGCTCAGGACATTCCTTTCCTCTTCATTCTACTCTTTTCCTCTCCCCTCCTAATCTACCTGTCTGTTCATCCTGACTGGTAGTGTGGTTGCCCTAAGAGTCTCATAGGGTACCCTGCCCCCCCTTGACCAGTCACCCAGCACTGCCCTCTGGCCTACCCTGCAATTCCAGTCTGGGACTGCACATGTGTTGTCCTCTGCCGTCCTCGCCCTTACTCAGAGCCCTGCTGCCCAGAGTGCACGTCCCCTCGTACCGGTTCCCTGCACTTCTTCCCTCTCCCTCTCCCCTGCACTTCTCGTTGCATTTGCACAATCTGAATGTCACAAGGCCTAGTAAGATCGTTTGTCTTGTCATCCCCCTGTCTCCCCTCCCTTGCCTTATGGCACCTAGAACACTTATGCAAAGGTGTGTTATAAATACCCAATCATATCATAGCATATCCCATAAGGTTACCAAGACTTTTTCCACAATGGTGTTCAGTTTGCACCAACCTATTAGCGGGTAGAAAGTCAGTTTTGTGGTGGATATAGGGACTGATTACAATCATACTATTTGGTATGCAGTTATATCTCATATTGATACCCAGGATGTCTTTGGCCACTCTCTGCTCCATGAATTCAATCTTGAAGAGGTTGCATGTGCTTTCACCGTGATAGTGCAACCTGGAGCAGTTGTGAAGGGACTCCTGGGTTACAGAAAAACAGCCACATACAGTGCAAAGACAGTGCATACCTTTATTTATAAGGATTTCTCTGGGTTCTGATTGGTTAGGGGGTAAATTGGGACTTTGTGCACACATACTATGTCCCTCCTAGGTCCCCTATTTGCCTTGCGGGTAATAATTGTGTAATTATTGTGTAAATATTGTGGGTCATACTTTCCCTGACCCACAATCTGCCTGCCCTGGGGCCATTGTCCTTGGGGGCATGGTTGTAGTTACCGTCCCTACCATCTGATTTTTCATTCATCAAATTAATACTAGCTGGGTAATTGGCTTGCATAGGTAAAGCCTACACAATGAATTGCTTGTCTTGGTTCCTTGGATTTGCAGGCGGAACAGAGGCACATTGTTAGCAATGGCAATGTTGGGACTGGTGTTTTCTCCTTTTTCATGAGTAGGCCCTCTCCCCCTCCCAACCCCCCCGTGGTCATTATGTTTTTGGGGACATCGATATTGTGGTGGACTGACTCCTCAAGTGGTTGTTGTGCCACTACAATGACCACCAAGCTGCAGGGTAGGACCCCCAATGCGCCCCCTCTCCCCATATCTTCTATAAAGACCAATAGCAGCCTCTTCAAGTGTGCAAGCTCAGACAGGATAAGGTTACATTTACATCTTCAAGCCACGGGTACCCCCTTGGCAGCTGGATCAACAGTTTTCGTGGTGCATGGGTCTGATAAGATGGGGCGCATGGAGAACTAAAATCCAGCAAGGGGCCACAGCCCAGGTGTGTGTTCAGCACATTCATATTCAGGGCAGTGGCAGTGGAGGGATGTCAAAAGTGGCATCGTGAACAGGGCCCTGTTTACCCTCCACAACCATAGATTCCATTCGTTCCATAGGCGCTATAGGATAGCTCGACCCTGGGGGTGATACCACCATCTTGCCAATTGTGATGGGTCCACATGGTGTGAGGATTGAATTGTCTTTGGGGTTAGTTATTGGAATTTTACAGGTTTTCTCCCCCCAGCAACATCAGATTTCGGAGGTGACTGATGGTGAGGATCTGGGTTTGGTCCATGCTCTCCAATGCTAACACAGATCCTTGTTCTAATCCTAGTCTGTAGGTGTCAGATCTGGTTGAGGCAATATCAGTAGCGGCGGTAGTAGTGGTGGTAGTGGAGCTCATGGCTGGGGACTTGCTTGAAGTTGGGACCTCTAGGGGCTAGATGGTTGAAGGGTCTCCATTGCCACCTTCAATTACTTCCACCTATAGTGCTTGGGTAGCTCTCATTCATTTATGAATACACTGGTCGTGCTGGGATCACATTCTCAACTGGATTATCTCCAGCCAGGTGCTCAGGGCCATGAGTGACCATTCTGTTGGCGCTTCAGGAATACGGTTTGTCCATTGGCCTATTGGCGACATCCCCCAAACCTCCTGATTAGTATCAAGGAACTGGTGAATTTCTTTGATTAGGAAATTTGCCTCTCCTGTAAACGTCATGGGTCTAAGGAATTTTTTCTCACCGGCGGCATTGCCAATTTCTGCCTAATAGAATCTTGTGTTTAGTTATTGCACTGTCTTGCATGATAGGAAGAGGGGTGGCTATGCGCAGTGCAGGAAATGTCTTAGCTTGACTTGGCTTGATTTAGCACGGGAGGTATAAAGTCAGCAGGCATGCAATCACAGACTCAAAGGACCCTTCCAGCCTCACTCAGCACTTTTGGCCTTGGCCTATCACCTTCCAATGCTGCTTTCCCGAGCTCTCCAGCACTTCAACTACCAAGATACGATAGGCACCTTCACCCCGCTTTCGTGGAACCCCCCGTGGGAGCAAAAAACTTGTGCCTTTGTCACTGCAGGATGCACCCTGGCGGGCCTTGTCCCAGGGAGAAAAAGGATGCACGGCGTGGCCTCCTACATGAGCAGCAGCAGCAGTCCTCCTATGGCAGCCCTCCCAGGCCAAATCAGGAGCCGGTCACCTGCACCCTTGTACACGTTGATAGACGACACTGGGCGCTTGTTTCGAGCATCTGGCATCTGGTGCTTTATCAAGGCTCTTGCTCATGCACCTCTTGCTCCATCGACTCCCTTCTCGTGCTGCGCATGAAATCAGGGACAACAAGGCAGGCAAGGCTGGAGCAGCTCTTGCCTGGCCATTTGCTCCACCGAGGCCATTTGCCTTATACATTTGAACTCATGAATATTCGTGTGTGTCTGCTGTTGGTGAGGATTCATATACTGTATTATTCACGCAGCATGTAACGATGAGCCAGGAGCTATCATCTGAGACTCAATTCTAGCCCCCTGTCCTCCCTCTCTCACTTGCCTAGTTCCCCAGCTCTGTCTTTCCAACTTCAGGTTCACTTTCACATCACTCTCCACAGACACAGAGGCGCACACATAACACCTAAGGGCTGATCTGTAGAAGGCAAAAGTGTCAGCCGAAACCACAAGTTCATTACAAAGTGTCAACGGTCAGACATTTAAACATCCAGCAGGCCACCAGTATGTAATTGCGCACTCATCAATCTTTCGCGAACTCTGTCTGACCCAGTGCGTGCAAGCGCATTGTTTGTGCATTGCACCTTGACTTCAGCGCTGCCCTCTGGGAATTTTCATTCAACCTGGTCTTGAGTCACATGTGAAAAGGGTCAGCTTGCTTGGTGTTATCTTTTGGAATATATGTGTCAGAAATGGACCGAACATTAACTTATCTGTGGCGTGTAAGCCTGGATGGAAGCCAAAGATCATAGCTCATGGGTGCCATTTTGAAACAAGCATTCACAAGGCCAACAGATATGCAAGCACAGATTGTTCCTAGCAAACCGCAATATATTATTCACTTATAATGGCACTTCAATTAATGAACAGTACATTCAGGCAGTCTCGATACTGAACCGAACAATCGTTTTTTGAATGTATTGAGATCCCTCTATTCTGTAAGTACATAAACAGCCACAGACATAGAAAACATTAATAATAAGAACAAAAACAAATACAGTGGGCCTCATTACGAGATTGCCAGTATTGCAGTATTGCCGCCAGGATATTGGCAATCTGTAACACCGTTACTGCACTCGGTTTGGCATAATAACTGCCAGATTATGAGGGCTGGTAAATGATGTAAATCCCAGTACCACCGGCTATTTTTGTCGGCAGGGTGGCAGAATTACCTCTAGCTCTTAGCTGGAGGTAGTTCCGGTCACCCCACCGGCAACCTTGTACTTTGCCAGTGCGGTGTGGAATTACTGGCACGTTATTACTGCACTAGTTATAATGAGTCCCAATGTAATGCAGCAAGCAAGTGGAAACACATCAGTGCTACAAGAAGCATGGAAATAAAACAAGTTCTTAAAAGCAGCATTCCACAAGCCTCTCCCCAACATTAACAGTTTCACTCACTCGTACATAATGGCTAGAACATCGGAGTGTTTACCATAATGGGCACTTTCTGCATCCCTGAGCAGCTCATTGGAGGGCATTATTCCAATATTTATAGTCAAGCGCTCTGGCAGAGAAATAAAGCATGCTTAAGTCAGACCTAAAATTAAATTGAATCAGACGTTTAAACGTTCGAGTTGAAGAAGGGAGCAACTTTTGGAAATGGGTTTGAACAACATGTTGATTTTTTTATTCTCCTCAAATTCAGCTGCAAAGTGCGTGTTTTAACAGTGGATTTGTGCTGGTTAAAAATTGACCCACGTGACTTTTGGTGCATGTGCTCTCTGATGGCCTTCGACGCGAAATAAACAATTATTTTTTTAAACCCAACTGTGTTCCCCAACTTCTCGGACAACGGTCCTGCCTCCACTGAGCCCTGCAATGTTTTCTCTCATGTAATCGCTTTTTCTGCAACAACACATTTTCATTCTAACCTTTGCACATGCGTGATGTTTCATCTAAGTAGCCCAACCTGTATTATGACCACACCTGCTACTGTTTTCTCTGCCACTACCTACCCTTCTCTAAGTACTTTTTATCTCTGCATCACATGACTCTCTTCATGCTTTTACCTAGAGGCGCTAGTCACTATGTAACCCAATGTGACAGTAATTCTGGATATTAACTGTATCTATGTAACTAAGCTCTAAATTCACTTTTCTTTTGTATTTATGTAACCAAGCTCTAAGTCTACTTGTCTCTTGCACCCAGCTACCTGAGGGTTTGGTGTGCAGTATCAAATAAATAAACAAACAAACATCTGTATACTGAAAATGGTCTTCATTGAGCAATCATATGGCCACTGCTTACTGTCTTCTTTCCCTGGCGTTAATTGTATTGATAAAAAAACGTGTAACTGTACTGACTGTGATGGCATCTGTTAGCTGTTTGGTGAACTGCAGCTTTAAACATTCATTCGTTTCCATGCGTCAGCTGGCAGATGTAACTCGTGTAAATCATGTGCTACCATTCTAAGCGCACGCCCATGAAAATGACTGCTTTTTTTAATCGTATGGATTGGGTTTTTAAACTCCATACAATACCTCATACAAGCGATATGTGATATGACCACTTCATAAATACTTCTATCCCTGGATTTAAAAGCACAAACATGTCATATTTTCTAGTGCACCAAATCCTTTAGTTGTTTCAAAGTGCCGAAGCTTTCCTGGAAGTTGTCGTATGTGGGTTCCAGTCCTTAGTCTGAGTACAAAGGAAAAGCAAACAGCTGAAGCAGTGGAGGAATGAGGGTACAGATGAAATAAAAAGGGCTCTTAAAATAGAGGTGGGACAGATTAAAAGAAGAGTGATATTGTTTTTGATAGCTTGGGTGCTTTTTGATCAAGACAAAGTTGATCACAGATCAGGATTCCCGATTAGGAGGATACATTTTATGGTACTTGAAGGACAAACGATTTATTTGACGGCAGATTCAGAGAGACACATACAAATTACTACAAGCAATGTGTGGCCTGGACAAATTTTTGAACATTCCACACCCAAGGATTCCCAATTTTTATACATTACCTAAAATTCACAAAGACCCTGTTAAACCGCCTGGAAGACCAATAGTAGCGGGCATGAACAGCATAAATCAACCGTTGGGAGTGTACATCGATTTCTTCCTCCAACCACTAATACAAAAAACTCCAACATATATTAAAGATACCACACATTTTTTACAACGTTTAAACTCAGCAACCTTTGAACAAAACTATCTGATGTTCACCATCGATGTGAAGAGTTTATATACGTCCATACCTCACAACCTTGGAATTGAATCTGTCGAATGGCTATTACTAAGAGCACCGGAAATTAGGGCACAGAAAGAATTTATATTGGCTCTTCTGCAGTTCATTTCGGAAAATTCATATTTTCAATTTCAGAACAGTTTCTTTCTCCAAACCTCTGGGACATCTATGGGGGCCACCATGGCACCATCATATGCAAACTGTTTTATGCATAAATTTGAAATGGATCATGTACTTAACAATCTTGAATGGAACAAGAACATATATCTATGGTTACGTTACATCGATGATATCTTTGGACTATGCATAGGCACTGAAGACACATTCAATTAGTTTTTTATATATCTTAACAATATTGACCATCGCATTCAGTTCACTAGAGAGATCTCCAAAGATAAGATTACATTTCTTGACGTCCAAATAGAGAAAATAGAGAGTAATTACAGCACCTCTTTGTTCCGCAAACCCACGGATCACAACAATTTATTGCATCGCCTGAGCTTTCATCAGCCCAGTCTACTCAAGAATTTACCTTACAGTCAACTATTGAGAGTCAAGAAAATTGTGAGTGACCCTGACGATTACCTAGCACAACAATCCAGAATGAGAGAGAAGTTCATTTCACGTGGATACAAAAGGGAAGAACTCGACTTGGCGATACGTAGAGTAGATTCCCTAGACCGTGATACCCTACTGATGAGTACGTCTAAACCCAAGAAAGAACTCAAAACTCCAATATATGTCTCGAAGTTCTCCATCCAGAGTAACAAAATAAAGAACTCCATCAAAAAACACTGGAGCATTTTTTAAAAATGACGTCAGGGTACAGAATCTTTTTGAACAGCTACCAGTATTCGCCTACCAGAGAAGTAAGAACTTACGAGACGAACTGGTCCACACACGGCCCTCCATGAAGGAACCGATTACTTCACGCACAGGAACATATCCGTGGTTACACTGTACCAATTGTAATCTAGTAATTAAGGGTAACACGATATATCATCCCAGAACAGGCAATAAGATTCTCCTTAAAACATTTGGAACTTGTGATAGTGTGAACGTTATATATGGTATTAAATGCCCTTGTGGGAAATATTATGTGGGTCAATCCACGAGAACTGTCAAAACACGGTGGAATGAACATCAGTCTTGCATACGCAACAGTAACCTTAATTCATCCGTGGCACGCCATTGGCGGGATAAAAACCACAATTTGAACCAAATCAGGTTCCTGATCCTGGAAGTAATAAAGAAAACCAATCCACATGAGGATTTGGGCCTGCAACTCAATCAAAGGGAAACCTTTTGGATAGACAGACTCGGTAGCCTTTATCCACATGGCCTCAATGAAGAGATTAATTATCACTGTTACATCTAAGTTGTTATGGTCATATGGTCTATTATTTTGTGGCGAAATACTATTTGTCTCTTCATATTAAGTATTTTTGACTTTTGGTGCATTGCAACCTTGACCATGTTGGGTATGGGTTGCTTCAATACATTTGAGGGTATTTATGTCGTTCCATATTATTTGCTAAACATACTTATCTATTTAATTTTTTATGGATTTTTTCCTGGATACTCTTCCCCTTTCCCGAACTTCGGTTTGGGACCCAAGGTAGCACGGTAGTCGCTACCTACTGGGACCAGTGTCCATAGAAATATTATAGCCTTTACATAACTGTGCAACACTATAACTGCTTCTGACATTTATAAGCTTCTTGTGTACACATAATTGTGTCATTTTACTTTGTTCCATTTATTTCTACATTACTTTTTTTCTGTGTACAGAGTATGTTTTCTATGTTCATTGATTACTTCTAATGTTCATTTCTCTATGTTCCACAATAGCTGATTCACACTCATTAACACTTAAAATTAGTTTGTTTGTTTTTTAATGGCCCCTTAATTTCACAATATAACACTCAATCTATACCGCGCTTTTTACTTGACTGATACATCACGATCTACTGTCACGTGTCATAAGTTACAGTTCCCTAGGTAACGCTGTAAACTGGCGTTGTCACGTGTCTATTTAAGTTACAGTTCCCTAGGTAACGCTGTAAACTGGCGATGCGAACCGGCGCCATACTGCCACTCGCGTTTCTATCCTCTGTGCACTTGCAACCCCGCGAGCGCAGGTAAGCACATCACTACCCGTCCATCTGACATTCCTATGTAACGCTTTGGTTATCCTCCTGATACACTGTTACATTTTCAGATTCTCGTCTGATCGAATTGAGTCCATTGGCTGCCGATCCTTCATGAACCGGACATTTGTCCCTTGTCTTACCACTGGCTACCCCGATCTCTGTAGGTAATTGCAAACTCTCCACCTTACAGTTCATAGATTTATCATTTGGTTAACCCACCATTCATTACTTATTTTGCCTTTTTTTCCATTTCTTTTTCCACCATCTCACTATTGCAACCTGCAATCGAACCTGTTCGGGTATGTGACACATTATATATTTTTATGAATACATTTTGATGATTATGTCCTTAATTTTGAATTTATTCATGCACAAATGTGATATATGTCACTAAATTCAATGTTTCCCCGTTTTGTTAATTATGTGATTTTATTAATACCTCGTTTTATTATGTTGCATGATGCAATCAGAGACTTAACCTGATGAAGGAGCGTTTTGCTCCGAAATGCATTGGCACTATTGGCTGATTACAACTATGTGAGAGGGTAGCCGCATACCGACTAAGATTATATTAGTCATCACTTTCAATCCTTTTTTGCTTTAAAAATAAATGAAACCTTGATTCAGACCAGTGATTCATTCTACGTTACCAAAATATACTTCTACAAAAGGAATTTTTAATACTGATAACAGTACCATCCTTGTGAATCACATTACCCTTTAGTTGGGACAATATACGGAGAGCGGCTACGTGGTCAGGTTGTTTTACCTGGTCTAATTGGACTTTTTTGCTATACGAGTCAGGTTGTCTCCAGACTCATCGCAGCCAGCTCCTGTGAATCTTTTTCTAAATCTCCCTCCCGTATTCTAACGTGTATGAAGAAAGATTCTAAGAAATACTAATTTACACGAAGTGGTGCCCACTTATTTTTCCTCATCCTCTGAAGTCCCGGCTACCTGGGTCAGCTCTGCTCTCTGGGTCTCTCTGGATCTCTGGTCTCTGGAGGTTGATGGATTTGAAGTCTGGAGTCTCCCGGCAAAGCGTCCCGCAAGAAAGTGGAAAGTGAATGTCCCTACCTGTCCTGCACTGTCTGCTGTTATGTGTTTAGAAAGTGGGTGTGTGCGTGGCATAACTGAGCCTGCCCCTCTCTACTTGTCATTGGCCCAATTCTCCCCTCTCCCATGATTGGGGGAAGGAAATGGATTGCCATCATGATGAGGTCTGTTTATGGGTCAGAGGATCCTCCCCTGGTCCATTTGCCCACAAATCTATATTTGATTCAAATACATATTTCCCAGATTCACAAGTGGTTGACATTACATGTACATATTACAGATGAATTAAGACAGGTCTCTGTTCAAGCCCCATGTTCCTGCGAGCTTGGATTTAGAAATGACAACATTTTGTGCTTTTTGGTCGGTTTACCAATATCGAACATTTGCCAAAAATCACACAAAATGTGCGCAAGGAGTATGGATATTAATTGATGAAGTGTCAGATTTTTAACATGCAGACATTTGGAGTAAGACCCTATTTTCCGCTAGCAACCCCCCAGAATACACCACAGGGTCCTAACACCTCTTAAAATGTGCACCAAAAAATCACAAGAATAATGATATTACTTATATAATTCTGACAAGTCCGTACTATGAATTATCCAACTTTTTAAAATTATGCTCTGGCCCAGATGGGTGTGGTTTAGGTTCCAAAGCATATGGGGAAACTTCTCTCTGTCCCCACCTCCAGCTCAGGTGGCTCCCAGAGGCACTGTCCCTCCCAGTTTCTCCCAAGAAGAAGCCATTTTACGACCCCCCCAATATAACATTTGCCTAAGCCCAGGACAGGGCTTTGTTCAACCTCCTGCAGTCTGCAGGTACCCCTCCCTTTATTCAATCAGAGAGGTGTCATCTCCTTTTGGCAGGGGCAGCAGGATGCAGCTAGGCCTGGGAAGAGTTGTTGAGCCAGTTCAACTCCCGTCGGGGGTAGTTGTCAGGCAGAATTCAATTTCTTTAAGTCAAGCTTCAGCTAAATGTCCTGTTTGTTCCCAGTTTAAATCAAACTTAACATTTTTACACATGCAGCTAGAATGCTGATTCTAAGTTCAAAACCATGACATTTAACAGTTGCAAACTATGTGACACTCAAAAGTAGGTCACTCATTTAATTTAAACTTTTCGATTTTAGTGGTTTTAAATCCAATTTCAATTAAGCTGCTGACATCCACAGCTCAGCAGTTTTGTTAAAAACATTGTTTTGGGCTCTTCATCTTCCCAGATTTTGTATGCACACAACACTTCATTCTGCCAGATGTCTGCTGGTGTTCAGTAAGATTTTTGAATATCCTGCAATGTTCGAAATAGGCCCTTTGAGCTTGCATTCAGGAAAACAAAGGTGATTTTATGGCGCTTTTGGTCTAACAACACTGTTATTTTTCCTTTGACACCACCTTTCACCGCTGGCGCTTCCGGTCCATCATGCTGGCACTGGTGGGTGGCAGGTCAGCCGATTATTTTGGTGTGCGCACAACTGCGCAGTTCTCCTGGACTCTGGGATGGAATGATGGGCGGCGACAGCTCATCCCCACATCTACCCAGTCTATTGGTTCAACATGGGTCAAAATCCTTGACAAACCCCCCACCCGACTGCGCTTTGATTGAGTCGAGGGATGTTTTGAGCCCTGAGCTGGTATGTCCACATTATCTTCTTTCAATTCTGTAGATGGCACAGTTCAGCATCTTTTCCTCCACCCAGTTTGATCGATCGGTTCTCCTCGCCGCTCCTGATGGGAATATTGGGCGGTACCCTGGGCCCCTCGGATCTTTGATCCCGGTCCCTAGGTCGTTCTCCTTGGTCAGTCTCCATGGTTTCATCTCTCCTAGGATGATAAATCAAAGCGGGAATACACATTCCTAGACATTTTTCCACCACTATTGATCTAGTGGGGCGGCATGTACATTTTATAACTCAAGAGACATAGCATTCTTATTTTGGAAAACAAGATATAATATGAAACATTTTTTTTTTAATTAGGAGACAAGAACATATCTTCAAGGATCACAGAATTTTATAGACTATATGTGGAATATTTTAGGATTGGAACTGAATTACTCTGGAGCGGCCCCCTCTGGGATTCCAGTGGATTCCTCCAGTTGTTGCAGAGTGTGCCTGGGATGGCAACACTTCAGCTAATTAATATGAACCCACTTATCTTCCCCTTCCGCCAAATTACCTTTGGGGATGCGGATTTTGTAGGCAACAGGGGAGATCTTGTCTATAATTTCATTCCATGTAGGGAAAAAGTTTCGCTGTTTGGCCTGGTTCCTTGGAAATTTTATAGATAGAGACGGTCTCCCACATCATATTCCTTCATGGTGGTTTTCAAACAATAGTGCGTTTTCATACTCTCAGCTGATCTTTCTAGATTCCCCAGAGCATAGGCAAAAGCATGTTGGAGGTGTTTCCTTAAATTCTCCACATACTCATGAGTTGTGGAGGCATTTATCAGTGTCTGCTCTTGGGTCCTGTAGAGCAAATGCTGAGGAAGCACAATCTTGCGTCCGGTCATCAGCTCAAATGGTAACATTTTAGTTGCAGATGAAGGGGTAGATCTGATGGCCATTAGAACCAGAGTTAGTCGGATATCCCAACTTGGCCCAGAATCTGCCACAAACTTTTTTTAATATGCTCACAATGGTTCGGTTGTAGCGTTCACTGCCCCAGAGGAAGCTGGCTGGTAAGGAATATGTAACTTCCTTTTGACCCCCAATATCTCCCACATCCTTGTCATTACCTCGCTGGTGAAATGGCTACTTCTGTCTGACTCAATCCTTTGAGGTAAACCAAAATGGGAAAAGATGTGGTTAATCATCAGGGCAGTTGCTGTTTCTGCCTTGCAGTTTGGGGCCGGGAGACATTCCACCCACTTGGTAAACAAGCATGTAAGGGTCAACATGTACTTGCTTCCTCTAGACGAGCGAATTACAGGGGATACGAAGTCGATTTGCAAATCTGACCATGGCAGTGTCATCCCCCTCTTTTGGAGAGGTGCACGGTGTGTGAGGGATGATGGCTGAAACTGTGCACACACAAGACACCCCTTCAAGTATTGGTCGAGGTCCTGCCCCATGTGTGGCCAGTATGCAATCTCTCTTAAGATTTCAAGTGTTGTATGAAACCCCCTATGACCGGCGGTGGCCGCATCATGGGCGTGACTTAATATCAGGCTTCGGAATGAGGTAGGAACCACCCACTGATCATGGCCAGCTTGGGATTTCCTTACCTACAAACCGTCTTGGATTCGGAACATTTTTGGACATTTCATCAACACTCTTAGGTCCTCTTTCCCAATGTAATCGGTATCCGTCAGGGGAAAGTTCTCAGGGTCCTCAAGGTGTTGGTAAAACTTACCAATGTTTGGATCCCCCTTCTGAGCTGTAATTAAATCAGCATCAGGGGTCTCCTTACTCCATTGGGCAGTTGAAAGATCATTGTGAGCATTTGTCTGGGACCTAGTGATAGCAGTGAACTGGATTTCCCCCAACAGGGACTCTATTTCTATTAGCTCCCCTTGGATGGCCCCGGTTTTGGCCAGCTGATCAGCTAAGTCATTTCCAGTTTTGTCTGGTCCCTCTACTTTGGAATGATCCTTGATCTTCCTCCAGTAGATGGTCATCCCATTCGAGGTGACAAGATCATCAATGTTTTGGATTAACTTCCCATGTTTCAGGGGTTTGTTATTAGCACATAACGTGCCTCTGGTTTTCCAATTAACCAGGTGCTCCACTAACCCGTTCCATACATAATCCGAATCTGTGATTATGACCAGTTCCTGGAGTTGATGTTGGACAGCAGTGATGATGGCCTGATGCACAGGCATCAACTCTGTCACCTGATTACTTCGGGGAGCAATTTTGTATCCAGCGGAGGGTTCTGCAGACTCATTCATCCATGCATTCCCTACGCCGGTCACGAGATCTTTTTCCCCATTTTTGTCAACATGGTAAGAGCATCCATCCACATAGACATTGGGCATTCCCTCACACTTGTCTTCTTCAAAGACTTTGTGTGGGGAATTAAGGTATGCCTCCATGTTGTCCTTGATTTTTAGACTTTCGTCCTCGAGACAGTTTTCTCTGGCACAATCATGCAAGTCAGCCAGACCTTGCGCGAGGGGACTCTTCTTGTTTTGGCCATATCTGACCTCCACAGGAAAGCCTTGCATTGACAGAATCCAGGAAGTAATTCGGGAATTACTCACATTTCCGGCCCGGATTCTGTCACTTGGGAGGTATTGCAGAGGCTGGTGTGGAGTCTCCACTATGATGTGTACCCCTTGGATGAACGGGCGGTAATTCTTTAATGACCACACCGTTGCCAGGAGTGCCTTCTCACAATCGTTGAATTTTTCCTCCACAGAGGATAAAGTTTTGCTCGCATAGGAGATTACTTTATTGACCTTGTCATGCTTTTGGTATAATACTGCCATCAAGCACGTATTAAAGAACCCTGTCTCCAGGAAGAACTCCTTGTTTCTGACAGGGTAAGCTAGGCAAGGCGCTTGTGAGAGGCTTCTTTTGAGTTGTCTTACTGCCTCGGATTGTTCTGGACCCCATTCCCACTTGACCCCCTCCTTCAAGAGATGAATCAGGGATCTGGTGATCTCTGCGTAGCCCTCAATGAACATTCTGCTGTAATTAGTCAGTCCAAGGAGGCTCCTTAGTTCTCGCAGAGTTGTGGGATCCTTCAGTTTCTGAAGTGCTTCCACTTTCTTTTCTTGGGGACAGAGACCCTGAGGAGTAATCTCATGCCCCAAGAAATTAACACGGGTTCTACACCACTGTGCTTTCTGAAAGGAAAGTTTTGCTCCTTACGGCCCTCAACTGTGTCAGAGCATAACGGATCTCCGCTATGTGTTCTTCCACAGATGAACTTTTGATGAGGACATCATCTACATAAGCCAGGTTACCCATCGCACCCAGGTCGGGCATGGCCTCATGTAGGAAAATGTTGAATTCATTGCCGGAGTTGAGATATCCAAAGGGAGTCCGGGTCCATGTGTACTGCTGGCCCCCAAAGGTAAAAGCCAGTTTGTATTGGTCCTCCCTACTGACAGGCACGGTCCAGTATCCATTGGTCAGGTCTATTGCTGTGAATACCTGTGACCCCTGCATCTGGGCCAGCCCTTTGTCAATGTAGGGCAGAGGACATCAGGAATTATGGACCCGTTTGTTGAGCTCCCTAAGGTTGGCGCAGAGTCTCCACTGGCCGTTTGGCTTCAATATTCCCAGCACCGGATTATTGAAAGTGCTGTGGACTGGACGGATTATTCACCGGGACTCAAGGTTCTTAATTATTTCAGTAAGGGACTCCATGGATGCGAGAGTCAAGCGATACTGCTTCACAAACACTGGAGTCATGCCAGGGTCCATGGGAATTGTTGTTGTGTGGATGTCAGTGCGACCACAGTCATATGAGTCTACCGCAAAGAGATCTTGGAAATCCAAGAAAACTTGTTTCAACTTTTGCTTCTGTTCCAGAGTTACGCAGGCATCAGCCAGGTTGACTCTCTCTTCCACCATCTGCCTGAAGTCTGGAAAAACTTCTGGTTTTGCTATCTCACCGGCCTCCTCCAGCTGGGTGGAGAAGTCCCTGGTCAGAGTGCTGATTTGGACTGGAGGCTTCAGGTGGGAAAGGCAGCCCTCAATGACCTGGAAAATCACCTCATCCCTCCTGAAGTCACAAGTCACATCTTCCTTACCATAAGGGCAAGAAGTGTACACCAGGAAGTTCCCCCCAATGCCGGGTAAAGATCCTGTATGGTGTTGTATTGTCATCACTGTCACTGTCAAAACAGTCCTTGGGGATTGGTTCTAACAGTTAATTTCCTAAATCAATGGAGAAGTGTCGGTCATCAACCGCCATTCCAATAATGGTGCCTGCGGCTAGAGTAATACTCTGTAAATCGCTGTTATCCACCTCTATTGGAAGGGTGTCAAGTTCTATGTTGACTAATGGTGTTGGGTTTACCCCTAACCCTTGCTGTTGCAGAGAAGCATTTAGATGAATATAAGCATCAGGTTTTTTCAATTTTTGTCCTCTTTTAACTTTCACTTCCAGGGAGAATTGTCGGGTCCTTTCTGGGATGGTGACTTCCTCTTTAATCTGAATTTCAACTGCATAAGGTAGCAATTGAGCTGACCAATGGGATTATCTGCTAATCGGGACCAAGCTTTGAAGTTTATTAGGTCCAAACTAATGGCAAAGCGATTGAGAATGTCACTGCCTAAGTAAAAGGCGGCAGTGACGTCTCGCACGACCCAACAATTATGCACTATGCTCTTGTTGCCAATGGAGATTTTGAGCATACACCTGCTTGGCAGGAGATGTTTGGAATTGGGTGCTTCCAGGTCCATTTCCCATTTATCTATCAGTTTGAATGTGGGAATGGCTGGATCTTTTGGGAGTTGGCGGAACATGGCTTCGCTGATAAAGCTCTTACCGTTGTTCACACACACTTGAGCGAGAACAGAGTCCTTCCCATCATTTAACTGAACAGGGATGAACACCTGCTCTCCAATTTGCTGAATATCAGCCAGCTCTGAGCTGATTTCACATCTTTCAGGACTATAGGAGTGGGAGTGTCTGATTGTGGATTGGTAAAGAATTTCAGAGTGTTTCCTTCCAGTGTGTAATACCACCTTAAACTGGAAAGAAGGTTGATTTTCAGAAATAGAGAGGACCCCCCTCCACCAGTCTGTTGTCCTACTGTTATTACTGTCACGTCTGGAATTTGGTTGTTCTGGAAGTGAAATTCTACTTGGTCAGATTTTTGTTCAACCATGTGGCAGGTTCCGTTTAAACTAACATGGTTGACACTCTGTTTTAATTTTATTGGTCAGCTAGTCTGGGTCCAGAGGACCTTGTTTACACAATCTATTAGGGGTGACAACCTTCTCAGGAGGTCATTCCCTAGTAAATAAGGGGTACCCTCTGGAGTCACTACTATGACTGGGTGTTTCACCTTGTGTCGCCCAATTTTTATGACCAAATCTGCAGTCCCCTCGACAGGAATTTCCTTCCCGTCAAAGTTCTGCAGTTGTCCAGGAAGAGACGTGAGAGGAATACGGTAATTCTCCCCCCTTCCTCCATTTAGTTCATCAAAGGCCCTTTTGGACAGAAGGGTAGCTTGGGATCCAGTGTCCACCAGTGCAAAAATTGTACCCTGCCCCTGTACTTGTTCCAGGGCATAGTATCTTCCCTCCTTCTCCTCAAGGGGGCACAGATAATGCACATTTTTGGACAACTGGTGGGCTAATTTTCTGGTTTTGGACATGGCGAGAGAAGAGATTTGGGCAGAATTCTGTGGAGAGCCTGGGGAATATGAAAGAATATGATGGCAACTGGAAATGGTTTCGGGTTCTGGGCCGCCCCCCCACTTTTTGGAGGCAGTCATCAGGATGGGTTTGACCGATGGGATTTTGGTATTGTTGGTTCTGGGATGAGATGATGGGCGGCAGTAGCTCAGTCTCCACATCTCCCCAGTCTGAATTGGCATCCCTTGGGGCCCATTTTTCCTTGGGACGAGTTCCCCTATCATTGAAGGAGAAGATCCTTTCCCTAGGATCCTCTTGGGATCCCTCTCCCTCAAATTGGAAGACCTGTACCTCCTCCACAAAGTGGGTCTGTTTAGGTCCTTTGTTTCTCCTACCCGCCCTCTGCTCCTTGGGTGGCAGACTTTCAGGGGCAGGAGATTTTGTTTCTGGTTCCTGGTTTGCCAGGGGCTGTTTACAAGTTAGGAAGGAAGCTTGCTCCAATGCTTTACACCCCCCTTGCCCTTGTGCCTCCTCCCTGGGAAACGGTGGGTTATCAGGGTGCTGCTCCCGTCATTGTTCTGGAGCACCAGGTCCAGAGTTTGGGGCATTCTGCGGTGGCATGCTCATCTGAGGGTTCTGTTGAGCCCTCAGTATGTGACCCAGATCCCGTGCCATATTTTGGACCTGGCGCCCAAGTTGCGAAACCCGCTCAGGCTGATACGGGGCTCTATTTTCTCCCCTGGGCTGATCCCGGGAAGGGTAGCTATCCCTTCTCTGGTAATACCCCGGATTGGGAAGATTGGGTACCCCTCCACCCTTGGCCTCCCCTCTCCCGGATTAGGTTGTCTGGGCTCAGGGAATTGGGGAAAGAAGGATGGATGGTTTTGCGGTTGGAAATTGGGTGGATACCTGGGAAAAAAGTTCTGCCCAGTGTTTGGGTAATTTCTGCCCTCCTGTGGGAAGTTGGGAGGGAAGTTCCCTGGGTCAGATGCTTGGCTGGATCCCCCCCTTGGGCTGCAGGAGTCCACACATAACCCAGGATTGGTCGGTTTCCCTTGTAGCGGGGACTTACATAGTCAGGGGAGCGGGGGACCCCATTTGTGGGACTACCTCCTCGACTCCCTGTCTGTGACTGGCCCGAGGGCCTTATGGGCTGTGAATTATTTGGTGCAGGCAGGTTTTTAGGCCCCCCCATCTCCAAATCTAAAATGGGGGCAACCTTGACCTCCGCCACGTTGGCAGCAGCAGGGGTGCTGTTGGTTTTGGGGTTTTTCTGCGCATTACTTTTATTTTCTATGGGCTTCCGCACCTCATAGATCCGGGTAGCCTGTTCAATGACCCAGTCTAGTGACCTCTTCTCGTGAAAATCTCTCACTAGCTGGGTCATGATGTATTTGGGCAAGGCATGGAAAAAAATATTGACAAATTCTCTGCTGTCCGTGCGCACCCTTCTGGTGGTCTGCCCAAAGGCATGCTTCAATTCTTGCGCAAATTCTTGTGGGCCTGATCCTCCCCACATTGCAAATTGTAGGCTGCCTTGCGAGCCTCTTTAGGATTTCTATGAACAGAAAAATGTTTCAAGATGGCCGCCCTATATGCAGACCATCTTGAATGGTTTTGGTCCTCCAGCCCTGCAAAGAAACTGGAGTATTCCAGGGAGAATGTCCATTTGACGTACTGCATGCAGCTACTGCTGTCCTTCAAATGGAAAGTCTCCATCATTTGCTCATAGAGCTCCAAGTGTTCCCAAACAGAATACTTTGCGTTCTTATGATGAGGCGTGATGACACTCCTTATTGCCTTTATTTGTTTCAATGGGTCCTTAAGCAATTCCCTTTTTGCCTTATTGGCCTTTTTGGTTTGGGTAACCCTGGTCCATTCATCCTCTGACTCCGAAGCACTGCTCCCAGAGGTGCCGTCTGATCTTCCAGGTTTTCCCGGATTCTGCGAGCCTGGGAATGGCTGGCAGAATGTGGAGACCTGGTCTCCTAAGTCCTGTAATGCTCAGAGGAGTCTTCAGATCTCTCCTTGCTGCCAGGATTTGATGGGTACCCCCCCAATAGCCTAACTGGGCAGAAGTTTTCAGGATGCCCTTAATGGGCCTACTCTCCTGGGGTTCCCCACTAAATTGCACTGTGCTTGGGTGCCCATACCCGGATGCCCGCCCCTCCATTCCTGGGTGGTACTGGCCTATGAGCCCCATACATTTGGATGGATAGTAATCTGCCATCCCTGTGGCCCTGTGCTCATGTGCGCCAGGGGACATGGGGGTGGCTGAATCCAGGGTCTGAGAGAGATGACGGCCTCCGGTACTAGGGCTTCTGAGGTTATGCTCAAGCGTTTCCCTTTCCCAGCGAACTTCATCTCTGTCAGCCCCTGCTCCCTGTTGCAATGCAAGAGCCTGCGCCTTCAGTTCCTCAGTTAAGGCCTTACTAGACTCCATCAGTCTCTCCTGCATCGCTACCTGTTGCTGGAGCCTATCATTGTGCTGGAAGAGACCCTCATTCTCTCTCTGTGCCTCCTAATTGGTCCTGGAGTACTGGGCCAGTCTTTGCTGCAGGAGGATTACCTCCTGAGTCCCATCCCTACTGGCCTGCTCCTTTCTTTCCAGAGCATCTTCCACCCTCCTGGTGTGCTCTAGCAAGTCGTAATGCTCTTTTTGGAGGTCACCCAGCCCCTGGAGGGCCAGGTGATTTTCTTCATTTTTTTCTTTTAATTGGCAGACTTCCTGGCCTAAGGTCTCCCTTTCCTGACTAAGAGCCTGCATCTGTGCCGCCAGGTCGTCCCTCTGCCTTTGAAAGGCACCCGCTTTCTGGCGCTCTTCCTGAAATTCTGTCTGGGTGTCCAGGTCTTTCAGAATCAGTTTATTGCTCTCCTCATTTTCTCTATCCAATTGGCTTTGCAGGGTGGCTACCTGCTTTGTGCATGCCCTATTGAAATCTATCTGTTGCTCCAGCTTTTTCTGGCTCTGCAGTAAGGAGTCCAAACTGTCTTGGTGCTCCTTCTGCAAAGCCAGAATTCTGGTATCCTGCTCAGCCTTTTCCTGTTGCAGGATATTCATATCCTCCTTTATTTTAATGATGTACTGTCTACTATCATTTTCCGACTCCTGGCTCCTGTGCAGATTCTGCTCAGAAGAGTCCAGGTCAGATTGGGTCTTTAATAATGCCATCTGTTGCCTATTTGCCAGATCTTGGCCTTCAGCACATTTGTCCTGCATGGCTCCCATATATAGATACAAATATGCCGCTATCCTGGCAATCTTGTGTTCATCTTTGGCCTTAGGAGTCATATATAGTTCACTCAGGGCCACATGTAAGGGACCCTGATCTCTCCACATCTCTCACCCAGTTGTAGTGACCTGTTGTGTGATCGCCTGCAACCATACATTTTGGTCCTGTTCAGACCATTCACCTCTCACAAACAGGTTATGTAAGAGGTGCTCCCTAGCTATCTTCATATCTACCAAGGTCGTCATTCTGGAATTTGAGTTCCTTCCTGACTTACAGAAGTTTGTATTTTATTTTGCAAAACAGACCGTTTCCTTAGAGCGTTCCTTTGAGGAGTGCTTTCACAGTGTAAAACAGCGTGGTGATCTAACCGGATATGTATATCCGGTCAGTTGACGCACTGTATTAAGCTGCACAAGTGGGAAACCTAATGCAGAATTCCCCGCTACGAGCCCCCACTTTGTAAGTGACTCCAATCAAGCAATCCCACTAAGTCAGTGCCTTGTCTGGGATGCCCAAGGGAAGCCTTTATTTATATATTTTTATGGCAAGTTATAATCTGGATGATGAACCCTTGTATAACACCCCTCTCTTAGAATCCCCCTTGACCCCACTGAGCCAAGAAGTAGGCTTGTTTTGCAAATTTAAAAGGTTTATTTGAAAAATTAAACAATATATATATATATATCACACTTCTATAAATAAATTGATAATGGATAGCACACTTGTGAATATGAGCAGTAATCAGCAATAGGTAATCCTACAGTAGCACCCTTCTTTACAATCAATGAGGAGTTGGTATAGGATGGATAAGGCAGCGAAAATACTTTTATGGTTTCAAGGGAAAAGCAATGAGGAATAAAATGCAGTACGGAAATAACTTGATATGATTTTAGCAAAAGATAGTATGATCACTTTTTTCTCTGGCAATTCACCCCCCTCCTATGCAATGTAGGAAATGGAAGGAGAGCACACAGTCTTCAAGAATCCCAACAAAATGCAATACGAAACGCAGTTCCCCCCCAGCAAGCTTAGAGGAAAACAGGTAGAAGTTTGAAACACAGGCCCAAAAGGCTTTGAATGTGGTGGCAATGAAGTGAAATGATGCTAAAATTGATTTTAATTCCCTGTAGGAGGTTCAGGGTGAGTGATATCTAGTTTATATTAGTTCAGGCTCACTTTAGCAACTAGCAGGTTAAATCGAATTTTAGCAAAGGAAAGCAAGGAGCTGCTGATTTTTACACGTGGCTGAAATTGTGCAAAATGTCAAATCGGGCAAATTTAATTGCGTGCGTCGAGCGTAATTACGGAGGCCCTATAAGGAGTAGCAAGTCGGTTCTAGGTTCGTCGGAAAGCCTAGAAACTTAGCTTTAAGATTAAGATAATCTCGTTCCTAGCACAACCGGTTCTAGAGATACGGACGATTTTGTGAAAGTAGTTTTTTGGATTTGAAATTTAAAAGCTCAGAACGACAGATGACAGTTTGCAGTTTTAAAGATGACAGAATGACACGATTCTAGGAGGCACTTCTAATAGGCTAAAATAGTTTGGATTAGATTACTTTAAACTAAGAAATTGGTTTTGCACAGTGAGTACTCACACTATATTTTTGAAATAAGCCATCAAGGTCTGGTCAGGTTGGACGGGACTTCCGGCGGGTGGTTCTGAAGTCCTGGCTACCTGGGTCAGCTCTGCTCTCTGGGTCTCTCTGGATCTCTGGTCTCTGGAGGTTGATGGATTTGAAGTCTGGAGTCTCCCGGCAAAGCGTCCCGCAAGAAAGTGGAAAGTGAATGTCCCTACCTGTCCTGCACTGTCTGCTTTTATGTGTTTAGAAAGTGGGTGTGTGCGTGGCATAACTGATCCTGCCCCTCTCTACTTGTCATTGGCCCAATTCTCCCCTCTCCCATGATTGGGGGAAGGAAATGGTTTGTCATCATGATGAGGTCTGTTTATGGGTCAGAGGATCCTCCCCTGGTCCATTTGCCCACAAATCTATATTTGATTCAAATACATATTTCCCAGATACACAAGTGGTTGACATTACATGTATATATTACAGATGAATTAAGACAGGTCTCTGTTCAAGCCCCATGTTCCTGCGAGCTGGGATTCAGAAATGACAACATTTTGCGCTTTTTGGTCGGTTTACCAATATCGGACATTTGCCAAAAATTACACAAATGTGCGCAAGGAGTATGGACATTAATTGATGAAGTGTCAGATTTTTAACATGCAGACACTTGGAGTAAGACCCTATTTTCCGCTAGCAACCCCCCAGAATACACCACAGGGTTCTAACACCTCTTAAAATGTGCACCGAAAAATCACAAGAATAATGGTATTACTTATATAATTCTGACAAGTCCGTACTATGAATTATCCAACTTTTTAAAATTATGCTCTGGCCCAGATGGGTGTGGTTTAGGTTCCAAAGCACATGGGGGAAGCTTCTGTCTGTCCCCGCCTCCAGCTCAGGTGGCTCCCAGAGGCACTGCCACTCCCAGTTTTTTCAAAGAGGAAGCCATTTTACGACCCCCCAATATAACATTTGCCTGAGCCCAGGACAGGGCTTTGTTCAACCTCCTGCAGTTTGCAGGTACCCCTCCCTTAATTCAATCAGAGAGGTGTCATCTCCTTTTGGCAGGGGCAGCAAGATGCAGCTAGGCCTGGGAAGAGTTGTTGAACCAGTTCAACTCCCGTCGGGGGTAGTTGTCAGGCAGAATTCAATTTCTTTAAGTCAAGCTTCAGCTACATGTCCTGTTTGTTCCCAGTTTAAATCAAACTTAAAATGTTTACACATGCAGCTAGAATGCTGATTCAAAGTTCAAAACCATGACATTTAACAGTTGCAAACTATGTAACACTCAAAAGTAGGTCACTCATTTAATTTAAACATTTCGATTTTAGTGGTTTTAAATCCAATTTCAATTAAGCTGCTGACATCCAAAGCTCAGCCGGTTTTGTTATAAACATTGTTTTGGGCTCTTCATCTTCCCAGATTTTGTATGCACACAACACTTCATTCTGCCCGATGTCTGCTGGTGTTCAGTAAGATTTTTGAATATCCTGCAATGTTCGAAATAGGCACTTTGAGCTTGCATTCGGGAAAACAAAGGTGATTTTAAGGCACTTTTGGTCTAACACCACTGTTATTTTTCCTTTGACACCACCTTTCACCCCTGGCGCTTCTGGTCCATCATGCTGGCACTGGTGGGTGGCAGGTCAGCCGATTATTTTGGTGTGCGCACAACTGCGCAGTTCTCCTGGACTCTGGGATGGAATGATGGGCGGCGACAGCTCATCCCCACATCTACCCAGTCTATTGGTTCAACATGGGTCAAAACCCTTGACAGCCCCCGCAGTCCCGGATATGGAAATACCAGTCCGGGAAACACTGTGATCACGAAAACCGGAAAGAGAGCGTCAGCCATCACTTAAACCAAAATCCACTACCACCCTCAGCAACTACTGGGCTTACACATACTGTCACTTGATCCAGAGAAACAAGAAGATGACATCCCGCATACCAGCCACATGGCAGTGCAAACCCTGCTTCAGCGAGGCCGAACTAATAGTGCTGGTTGACCTCATTGTTGACAATGCACCACTGCTCTTCAGCGCCGATCAAAGGCTCAGCACCCAGCAGCGGCAAAAGCAAATTTTGGCATCCGCTGCAAAGAAGTGCACAGCAGTCGGTGTGACAGTGCGCACTGTGAAAGACTGCCACAAACACTGGGACAATCTGCGGCTATGTGTACACAACCTCATAGCAGCACAGCACAAGCACAGGAGGAGGACCTGCTTCACCGCTGAAGTTGCAGACTTGGAAGGATAGGTGCAGCAGTGTCATGCACTTCGAGGGGATGTAGGGAGTTGGCGGAGCAGAGGTCGGAGCCGGCACACCTATCAAGGCTGGTAAGTACACAGAGTGCAGGGCCTAGAAGCACACCACATCCACCAATGACCCACAACCCCCCACAGCCAGGGCCTAGAGGCACAGAACACATCCACCAATGACCCACAACACCCCCGCTCAACCAACAAGGGCCTAGAGGCACACAACACATCCACGAATGACCCACAACCACCAACCCAGCCAGGGCCTAGAGGCACAAAACACATCCACCAATGACTACACCACACGCAACACGGCCATGTGACAACACCGCCAAGACAGGCAGACGACGTGCAACTGTGTGCAAGCCGTGATCCACACACCTAAGTGCATCACCCAACAAATGTGTGTACATGTAAGTGGACCGAGTATGAGGAGTGTGTTGCACGTGATAGCCCCATTCACATCCTGCCACACAACTAACAGCATGCTCTACATTCCCCCTTAGGCACATCATCCGACAGTGACTCGGCACAACAGCCAACAACAAGGGTGACTGCATGTGGCCGTCATACCCAGAAATCCCGGGATGCCACTGCCTCCATCTCTGGCACACAACCATCTGCAACGCCAATGACGGCTACGGACACCTCCAACCCCGCTGCACCCGAAGTGCAGCACATGGCAACCGAGGACACAACTGCTGCCACTTCCGTCGCACCAATCAGTGGACGACCCACTCAAAGCGACAATGACTCAGCCAGCATCGACAGTGCGCCGGGGGAACAAGTCGCGGTTGCACCCAACAAAATGGATGACGGGGGCAACCTCATTCCCAAACAGGTGCCCATATTCAGCCCCATGGGACCACACAGCCCATTCTGATCCCCCACACCTTCACTCATGGAACTCAGCGCCAGCCTCCTGCACATTGAGGAGCATCAAGCAAGCCTAACGCAGCCTGTGGAACAACTCCATGAGGCGAGGCTGCAACGAGAGGAGGCCAGACTACAACGTGAGGAGGCTAGACTCCAACGGGAGAGCAGTGCCACTTCAGTGCACAGGCTATCACATGCAATCGGGTGATTTGCAACAACCAATATGGCTCTTTCATGGCGTGTCAGGGAGGGCAATAATATTATGTCAAATATCGCCAAGACAATGCTTGCTCCCAACAGGCATTCTTGGGAAATGTGCCACCTGCGAACTCGGCAGTGTCATCTGTCAGCAGCACATCCTCCAGTTCGGTGGCCAGTAGTCCCTGGAGGAGGTCTTCACGCCTGTCTGGACCATCTGGAAAGGACATGCATGGGCATAAGCATGGACGGAAATAGAAAGTGCATTGTTGAACTATCGTCCAAACAGTTGTGATAGGGTTGTGGTTGGTGGGTGGGTATGTTGGGGAGGTGTGGGTGGTCCTTGGTGGGGTGAGTCAGTTAGGGCCTGGTTGGTGGGTGGGTACGTTGGGGTGGTGTGAGTGGTCCTTAGTGGGGTAAGTCAGTTGGGGGCTGGTTGGTGGGTGGGTATGTTGGGGAAGTGGTGGGGCACATGTGTATCTGATTCCTATCCAATTCCCATCACCCCTGTTTACTTGTAAATACACTGTTGTGAAGAAGTAAATGACAAGTGGACATTCTTGATTTCTTGTGTCTACAAACCAATTAATGTAGTGCCACCACATGAAGTGCTGAAGGTGCAGGAGAAGTGTATCAAAATAAATTGTGGATGAGTGTTGCACATGCATATTGTCCATCAAGGGCACCCCTTGCTGGCAGTGTACCCAACCCATTATCATCTTCATCATCATCATCATCTTCAGCCTCGATGTGTGGGGGCAGTGGAATGTTCCTGCGTATGCACAGATTGTGCAGCATCGCACATGCTATTACTATTTTGCATGTCTTCACCGGGCTGTACAGCACTGAGCCACAAGATTGGCTCAGGCAGCGGAACCTGGCCTTCAGTAGTCCAAAGACACATTCTATCATGCCACGTGTGCGTATGTGTGCCCTGTTGTAGGCCTCCTCATGCCTGTTCCTTGGCCTTCGTATGGCGTCATCATCCATGGTGTGACTGCATATCCAGCATCATCTGCATGGGAGTAAGCAAGGGCACACGTTAATGTTTGTGGTATCACTGTCTGATTCAGATGCAGTACAATGATGCCCCATTTGGTAATCCGTTGTGTGATTCATCTGCACAGCACACTTGGATCACATTACCATGCAGGGGTCAGTGACGGTTACATTTGTGGATTGATATTGGGCAATGACAATTTGCGCACATGTCAAAGCCCATGGGTACAGATGTGGTGGGTGACTATGGAAATGTGATGTGATGGGCAGACCTGCATCAGGCTGACACAGGTCACTGTACAGATGTGAGCAATGCACACTGCATGTGGAGCGCACATTGTGTGTATTTAGGAGGTACAGGTACACTGGGTGGGAGAGGGACTCACCTCCTCATGTTGATATTGCATGTAGGGCCACCACATGGCTAGGGTCTGCATGGAGGTAGGCAGGGCATGTACTTGCGCGCAGTGGCAATTTTATATTCTGTGCGTTGAACTGTGTGGAATCTGGTGCTTGTCCATTACATTGAGGAGGGGCCATGCATTGGCAGTTGTACTCACCCCAATGACTGAGACACTGTGGCCCTTCACCACCCCCCCCCAATACACAGGAGTCATGCATTGGCAGTTGTACTCACCCAATAGCCATGGGTTTGTCCCACATAGCGTGCCATGTAGCGTGGCAATGTAGCATTCTGCAAGACCATGGAGTCGTGTGTAGACCCTGGGAATTGCGGTACACCACCTCGATTGCATGTCCAACTGTCAACTCCACATGCGTGCGATCTATTGCACCTATGCAATTGGGAATGCCTGCAATGGCATGGAAGGCTAACTTGGTGGCAATGACCTAGGCAGGGGTACGGATAGGGAAATGTACTCTGACGCATGGCTCAGCAGCGCATCCAGTACCTGGACCAGTCGTCTGGAAAAACAGGGTTGTGACAGCCCATGCAGCTCCCAACAGTGTGATGATATGTCCCGGTTCTGAGGAAATGCAGTACCGGGACGACCTTCAGCAGGGGGAGGGGATTGCAGTCCAGATGCAAATGTGGCTACTGATATCCTCTTCAATCAGGGTGACGATGGGTATGATTGAGGCCCGGTCAAGCCTGTATAGTGTGTGGATTTGAGCTGGGGTCAGGTTCCAGGGTGAGGCTCTGTTGCAGGGTATTGCTGGCTGCCTGTGGGGTGGTGCCTGCTGCATGTTTATGTTTGGATGGGCACAGGGTTCAAGTTTTGCCTCCTGCGCCTGCGCCTCCTCCTCCTCTGCCCCACTGGTGCCACGATGTGCACTCCTGCTTGTGGGTTCCCTAGCCCAAATGCAGCTACAGCAGCTGACATGGTTGTCCTGGAAGGTGTCCTGGGTGTGGTTATGGCCCTTTTGTAGGCTCCCAGTGGCCTATGAGGTGCAGCTGGCCTCATTTTGCACACCTAGGGCCTGATTTAGCTCACATGCCACTGTTTAACGCCATGTCCTCGGTGGCGGCGATACCGCTGTGATGTTCACAGTGTTTCCGCCACTTTTGTATCAGTGTTTCCATGTCTGTGCCACTCATAATGAAAGTGGTGTTGCGCATTGGCGGTGACTGGGGGTGCCCCAGTGAGTCGACACGCTGTTTCAGCACACAGAGCTACCGGGTGCATTAACAACACAGGGGTAACTTTGCAATGATGGTGTTTCTGGGATCCCGGATCGGAATGAGCCAGTCCAGTAAATGGAAATCGGGGCATAACAAACTGATAGAATGTGCTCCTCCGAGTGAAAGTCACATGGCACAGTGAGGACATGTGTACCTTGGCGAAAGGCCCCTAGTCATTTTTAAAATTGCTCCTCAAACGCCAAAGGTTTACAGACTCTGGAGGTCATTACGACCTTGGAGGTAGCCATGTCGGTATTTGCGGCATGGCTACCCCCATTCCGGGGACCGGGTATGGGTTCCTGGAATGGGGAAATACCGGGCCATTTTGACTTTGAAGGGTTCGGTATTTCCCCATTCCAGGAACCTATCCCCATTCCCATTCAAGCCCCCATAGGGCTCAATGGGAATGGGGAGCATGCTAACAACGGGCCCATTGTTAGCATGCTGGACCGCTCGCGGGACCTTCTAAGTACGCCTGGTAAAACCAGGCATCCTTAGCGGGTCCTGTGAGCGGAACTTGTAATGAGGTGGTAGGGGGTTAATGGGGCCGGCATCTCTACCGGCCCCATTAACCCCCTACCGCCAGGGTCGGAATGACCCCCTCTGAAATGATTAACTGACAATAGTATTACAACGCTGGGTGGCCTATTAAACTTCAAATGCATTCAGAGTTCTTCATCAATGAATTTATAGAACCCATGGAGCTCCAGGCAAAGGGCAATTTGATTGACGTATTTGATATTTATCAATATTTTGTAGTTTCACATTTTATAGTGTGAAACGTTTGCTTTTTAAATGTACCACACGTTTCTAATAAAATAAATCCATAATTCTAGTTTTCTTAAAACATTTTATGTGATTATAGAAAAACACCACCATCCTATTGTGCCCGGATTTAGAAATGTAGGTATAATTGAAGTACACACCAATGCTATTTGTATATAGCTGCACAGCATAACGAAACTGCTTCTAGGCCCTTGTAGTTTCCTGGCCTTCAGACCAACTTAAAAAACTACAAATCCATTTGTTTTTATTGTGCGTGTGTACAATGCCATTTTTTGAGCAGGGAGGATGGCGACCTTTTCTTTAACAGAGGAGTCGCGGACATCAGTGGGCTTGTTGCGTCGGGGACAGCGCATCGGCTATCCAGGCTCGCCTCTGCAGACAGGATCAACGGTAACAGCAGGGACGAGGCTGGACAGATGCCTCCAGTCGCCAGTGCTGAAGGCGACTGCTTGGGCACTCAGACAGAAATCAGAAAGTGACATGGGAAAGAGTGCATTGCTTTTCAGCACACATCTGTCACTGGTAAAGAGCCTGTATGTGTGCTGAAATTTGCAAAACAAAAGTGCTGAAAAGCCCGACATCATGTCCCCTCGATCCCAGTTCATCGAAAGACAAAAAGAGAGAAATCTAAAACATATGCAGAAATTAGGTAAGAAAGAAAATTCAATTTTATAATGCTGCTATATACACTTTACAAGCAGTGAGCGGATAGCGGATCTTCAAATGCGTATTATGGCTACCTCGGAAATCCATCACGAAAGAAAAGGTTCTCAGCTACAGCCGTCCTGCCCTTCTACTGGCCACTGAAGCCCGAGGTGTACCCCATGTTGGGATCACACACGCTCGTACCATACAATCAGGGGCAGCTTAGAGGACACAATGTTAGTGGCATACGTGTGTGGAGAGTCTTTGATTAGTTATTAAGTGGCTGTGAGGTATAATGCAGACTAGCCGACCTGCCATCAGCAGAGAGGACAAGGATTGCCATTTCCATACCATAACATGCCTGTGCGCTTAAATTCAACAAGTTGCATGGGAATTAATCATTCAGGGAGGAGGCTGCGGAGTGCATGCATTTTATTTAGTACTGTGACATTTTCAAAAGTGCATTTATTATGGGGTGAACATAGCACACACAATTAATGTACTAACAAAGAGGCAGATATAGAAGCATACAGGAGCATGTTTACTTTAGCTATTTTAAACAATATATCATTTTATTGGCTGCCTCCATGGCTCACTCAAAATGAAAGAGTTCCGAAATCGGCAGGAATGGATGGGATTAGTTATAGGGATTACATTGGCTAGGGGTGGGGAATGGGTGGGGTTGCAACTGTGTATCCCTCCTCATATGTCATCCCCATTGAAAAAGTAATACAGGCCCACTTTCAGAGCCCATATTTGAAGCTCTTATATTAATGACAATAAATTCGGCTTAACGGTCCACTTTCAAAGCCCATATTTGAAGCTCTTATATAATGACAATAGTTTTGGTTTAACCTAGTGCTTTCAGCGCCACTTAATAGCCCAAACTAAAAAATGACTCACTTGATTATCACTCTAAATCATTTTAAAATCATCAAACTTCTACTGCAATGGTTATGACCATCTTGCAGACCACATTCTTCCGGGCTATGAGCAAATTGCATATGTTAATGCACACTTCACATAGTTCTACTTGAATGGCATGGGAAAATGGTGTGGGAACTGCAATTTTTAAAATGTATGTATTCTGTACAATGTATAATGTATTCTGTATAATGTATTGCTTTTCAGAAATTAAGCTGAACTAAACTTAAATGTCAGTAAATCTATCTAAAGTTTAATGATGTCTTATGTAATGTTGTTAGTGGTTAGCAGCGCAACCATACACATACGTTGGTGTGACGATTTCACCCACATTGCCCCCTTCTGATTGAACACTTAATTTCTGTCCATTTTGACACCCCCCCCATTGATACTCTGTTTATCTGTATAAAGCTGTTCACAATGTGCTTTGCTGTTGCTGTTCTATTTGCTCTTATGTATTCCCTAACTCAGATATGTTGCTCGATTACAGGTTTTTTTAAACCGTGGGTTGCGATTCACTTTGGGCGGCAGGTTCAGCAAAAGGATATGCTTGGTTATCAGATATTTCGATTGTTTTATATAGTGCTAAATACTGGAAGAGTCCTGCTTCTCAGCTTTATCCTAAGTGTCATTATTGTCAAACATAATGGCACTAAATGTATTAACCTCGGAAGAATGCAGGGCAAAGCTAGTCATGCCTGGTTTCAAACCTACCAAGTGCTTGGTGACACCATATGAGAGGCGATAGATTACCTCATAAGATACTGTCACACTTTGGGTAGCAAGGGAAAAAGATTAAAAACAATGACAAGATTGAAGAGCCCTCTTCTGTGATGAGCGCTCTGGTTTGAGTTTATGCCACAGAACAGGCGTCTGCAACCTGTAGCTCTCCAGCAGTTTTGGACGCTAATATCTCTTAGCCCTAACCAGCATATTCAATTGGAAGCCAGGATGGGAGAATGTCCATGAAATGATGAAATGTAAAAAATCGTAGGAGAAATTACCAAATTGTTTTTTTTCTTATAATGCAGAGGGAGACCCCCACAACACACCCCCTCTCCCTCCTACCTTAATATCCTTGCCCCACCCCACACTTATATTTTAACAAAAACGACCCAAAAGTTTGATAAATATAGGTAAAACAATGCGGTCAATTCGATAATTTATACGGATACCATGATGGGATGTCATAGTCTAAAACTTCTAGAGAGCCAAAGGTACAGAAGAAACATAATTAATACATACAATGACAATAGTTTTTGCTAATCATTTTACTAAAGACAACTGACCTGTGGTTTATAATCTGTGATTCTATCCAGACAGAGCAATTCTATTTCCAGACAACCCTTGCCAGGGGTAGTTAATATCTTTATTCGGCCATAGGGCTCTAAAAGTACATCCTAACACCTATAGAAAAAAAATAAAATTGCAGTTGCAATACATTCTTGAACAGTGCAATATTGCATTTACTAAAGTCCCAAGGTCCCACTTATAGCCATCAGGTCCATTTCACAATTGCCTGTTTGCTCAAACTACTCCGGAACCCACAGATTCCTATACCTAGGACTTTGAGACATATCCTTGGTCTCAAGCCCAGGGACTGCATCACACCAGCTCTGAAATCTCTCCACTGACTCCTGGTGGCTGTGAGGATCAAGTTAAAGACTCTCTATATTATCCACAAGACTTTCTGGGCCGTGGTCCTCTCTATTTCCAACACTCTCTTCCTAAAGAGCCCTCAACTCTGCTACCGCAAACTCTCTGCGTGTCAGACATTTCTCAACCAGCGAGTGGTGGGTAGATCTCTCTCCTCTGCGGGTGCCTCCCTTTGGACGAGCCTCCATCCGCACAGCACCTGAAGTTCCCGGAAGTTGCTCAGGACATTCCTTTCCTCTTCATTCTACTCTTTTCCTCTCCCCTCCTAATCTACCTGTCTGTTCATCCTGACTGGTGGTGTGGTTGCCCTAAGAGTCTCATAGGGTACCCTGCCCCCCCTTGACCAGTCACCCAGCACTGCCCTCTGGCCTACCCTGCAATTCCAGTCTGGGACTGCACATGTGTTGTCCTCTGCCGTCCTCACCCTTACTCAGAGCCCTGCTGCCCAGAGTGCACGTCCCCTCGTACCCCTTCCCTGCACTTCTTCCCTCTCCCTCTCCCCTGCACTTCTCGTTCCACTTGCACAATCTGAATGTCACAAGGCCTAGTAAGATCGTTTGTCTTGTCATCCCCCTGTCTCCCCTCCCTTGCCTTATGGCACCTAGAACACTTATGCAAAGGTGTGTTATAAATACCCATTCATATCATAGCATATCCCATAAGGTTACCAAGACTTTTTCCACAATGGTGTTCAGTTTGCACCAACCTATTAGCGGGTAGAAAGTCAGTGTTGTGGTGGATATAGGGAATGATTACAATCATACTATTTGGTATGCAGTTATATCTCATATTGATACCCAGGATGTCTTTGGCCACTCTCTGCTCCATGAATTCAATCTTGAAGAGGTTGCATGTGCTTTCACCGTGATAGTGCAACCTGGAGCAGTTGTGAAGGGACTCCTGGGTTACAGAAAAACAGCCACATACAGTGCAAAGACAGTGCATACCTTTATTTATAAGGATTTCTCTGGGTTCTGATTGGTTAGGGGGTAAATTGGGACTTTGTGCACACATACTATGTCCCTCCTAGGTCCCCTATTTGCCTTGCGGGTAATAATTGTGTAATTATTGTGTAAATATTGTGGGTCATACTTTCCCTGACCCACAATCTGCCTGCCCTGGGGCCATTGTCCTTGGGGGCATGGTTGTAGTTACCGTCCCTACCATCTGATTTTCCATTCATCAAATTAATACTAGCTGGGTAATTGGCTTGCATAGGTAAAGCCTACACAATGAATTGCTTGTCTTGGTTCCTTGGATTTGCAGGCGGATCAGAGGCACATTGTTAGCAATGGCAATGTTGGGACTGGTGTTTTCTCCTTTTTCATGAGTAGGCCCTCTCCCCCCCCCCGTGGTCATTATGTTTTTGGGGACATCGATATTGTGGTGGACTGACTCCTCAAGTGGTTGTTGTGCCACTACAATGACCACCAAGCTGCAGGGTAGGACCCCCAATGCGCCCCCTATCCCCATATCTTCTATAAAGACCAATAGCAGCCTCTTCAAGTGTGTAAGCTCAGACATTATAAGGTTACATTTACATCTTCAAGCCACGGGTACCCCCTTGGCAGCTGGATCAACAGTTTTCGTGGTGCATGGGTCTGATAAGATGGGGCGCATGGAGAACTAAAATCCAGCAAGGGGCCACTGCCCAGGTGTGTGTTCAGCACATTCATATTCAGGTCAGTGCCAGTGGAGGGAGAGCTTGTGTCAAAAGTGGCATCGTGAACAGGGCCCTGTTTACCCTCCACAACCATAGATTCCATTTGTTCCATAGGCGCTATAGGATAGCTCGACCCTGGGGGTGATACCACCATCTTGCCAATTGTGATGGGTCCACATGGTGTGAGGATTGAATTGTCTTTGGGGTTAGTTATTGGAATTTTACAGGTTTTCTCCCCCCAGCAACATCAGATTTCGGAGGTGACTGATGGTGAGGATCTGGGTTTGGTCCATGCTCTCCAATGCTAACACAGATCCTTGTTCTAATCCTAGTCTGTAGGTGTCAGATCTGGTTGAGGCAATATCAGTAGCGGCGGTAGTAGTGGTGGTAGTGGAGCTCATGGCTGGGGACTTGCTTGAAGTTGGGACCTCTAGGGGCTAGATGGTTGAAGGGTCTCCATTGCCACCTTCAATTACTTCCACCTATAGTGCTTGGGTAGCTCTCATTCATGTATGAATACACTGGTCGTGCTGGGATCACATTCTCAACTGGATTATCTCCAGCCAGGTGCTCAGGGCCATGAGTGACCATTCTGTTGGCGCTTCAGGAATATGGTTTGTCCATTGGCCTATTGGCGACATCCCCCAAACCTCCTGATTAGTATCAAGGAACTGGTGAATTTCTTTGATTAGGAAATTTGCCTCTCCTGTAAACGTCATGGGGCTAAGGAATTTTTTCTCACCGGCGGCATTGCCAATTTCTGCCTAATAGAATCTTGTGTTTAGTTATTGCACTGTCTTGCATGATAGGAAGAGGGGTGGCTATGCGCAGTGCAGGTAATGTCTTAGCTTGACTTGGCTTGATTTAGCATGGGAGGTATAAAGTCAGCAGGCATGCAATCACAGACCCCAAGGCCCCTGCCAGCCCCACTCAGCACTTTTGGCCTTGGCCTATCACCTTCCAATGCTGCTTTCCCGAGCTCTCCAGCACTTCAACTACCAAGATACGATAGGCACCTTCACCCCGCTTTCGTGGAACCCCCCGTGGGAGCAAACAACTCGTGCCTTTGTCAATGCAGGATGCACCCTGGCGGGCCTTGTCCCAGGAAGAAAAAGGATGCACGGCGTGGCCTCCTACATGAGCAGCAGCAGCAGTCCTCCTATGGCAGCCCTCCCAGGCCAAATCAGGAGCCGGTCACCTGCACCCTTGTACACATTGATAGACGACACTGGGCCCTTGTTTCGAGCATCTGGCATCTGGTGCTTTATCAAGGCTCTTGCTCATGCACCTCTTGCTCCATCGACTCCCTTCTCGTGCTGCGCATGAAATCAGGGACAACAAGGCAGGCAAGGCTGGAGCAGCTCTTATTTCTCGTGCTGGCCATCTCCACCCAGGCCATTTGCCTCATACATTTGAACTCATGAATATTCGTGTGTGTCTGCTGTTGGTGAGGATTCATATACTGTATTATTCACGCAGCATGTAACGATGAGCCAGGAGCTATCATCTGAGACTCAATTCTAGCCCCCTGTCCTCCCTCTCTCACTTGCCTAGTTCCCCAGCTCTGTCTTTCCAACTTCAGGTTCACTTTCACATCACTCTCCACAGGCACAGAGGCGCACACATAACACCTGAGGGCTGATCTGTAGAAGGCAAAAGTGTCAGCCGAAACCACAAGTTCATTACAAAGTGTCAACGGTCAGACATTTAAACATCCAGCAGGCCACCAGTATGTAATTGCGCACTCATCAATCTTTCGCGAACTCTGTCTGACCCAGTGCGTGCAAGCGCATTGTTTGTGCATTGCACCTTGACTTCAGCGCTGCCCTCTGGGAATTTTCATTCAACCTGGTCTTGAGTCACATGTGAAAAGGGTCCGCTTGCTTGGTGTTATCTTTTGGAATATATGTGTCAGAAATGGACCGAACATTAACTTATCTGTGGCGTGTAGGCCTGGATGGAAGCCAAAGATCATAGCTCATGGGTGTCATTTTGAAACAAGCATTCACAAGGCCAACAGATATGCAAGCACAGATTGTTCCTAGCAAACCGCAATACATTATTCACTTATAATGGCACTTCAATTAATGAACAGTCCATTCAGGCAGTCTCGATACTGAACCAAACAATCGTTTTTTGAATGCTTTGAGATCCCTCTATTCTGTAAGTACATAAACAGCCACAGACATAGAAAACATTAATATTAAGAACAAAAACAAATACAGTGGGCCTCATTACGAGATTGCCAGTATTGCAGTATTGCCGCTAGGATATTGGCAATCTGTAACACTGTTACTGCACTCGGTTTGGCATAATTACTGCCAGATTATGAGGGCTGGTAAATGATGTAAATCCCAGTACCACCGGCTATTTTTGTCGGCAGGGTGGCAGAATTACCTCTAGCTCTTAGCTGGAGGTAGTTCCGGTCACCCCACCGGCAACCTTGTACTTTGCCAGTGCGGTGTGGAATTACTGGCACGTTATTACTGCACTAGTTATAATGAGTCCCAATGTAATGCAGCAAGCAAGTGGAAACACATCAGTGCTACAAGAAGCATGGAAATAAAACAAGTTCTTAAAAGCAGCATTCCACAAGCCTCTCCCCAACATTAACAGTTTCACTCACTCGTACATAATGGCTAGAACATCGGAGTGTTTACCATAATGGGCACTTTCTGCATCCCTGAACAGCTTATTGGAGGGCATTATTCCAATATTTATAGTCAAGCGCTCTGGCAGAGAAATAAAGCATGCTTAAGTCAGACCTAAAATTAAATTGAATCAGACGTTTAAACGTTCGAGTTGAAGAAGGGAGCAACTTTTGGAGATGGGTTTGAACAACATGTTGATTTTTTTATTCTCCTCAAATTCAGCTGCAAAGTGCGTGTTTCAACAGTGGGTTTGTGCTGGTTAAAAATGGACCCACGTGACTTTTGGTGCATGTGCTCTCTGATGGCCTTCGACGCGAAATAAACAATTATTTTTTTAAACCCAACTGTGTTCCCCAACTTCTCGGACAACGGTCCTGCCTTGACTGAGCCCTGCAATGTTTTCTCTCATGTAATCGCTTTTTCTGCACAACACATTTTCATTCTAACCTTTGCACATGCGTGATGTTTCATCTAAGTAGCCCAACCTGTATTATGACCACACCTGCTACTGTTTTCTCTGCCACTACCTACCCTTCTCTAAGTACTTGTTACCTCTGCATCACATGACTCTCTTCATGCTTTTACCTAGAGGCGCTAGTCACTATGTAACCCAATGTGACAGTAATTCTGGATATTAACTGTATCTATGTAACTAAGCTCTAAATTCACTTTTCTTTTGTATTTATGTAACCAAGCTCTAAGTCTACTTGTCTCTTGCACCCAGCTACCCGAGGGTTTGGTGTGCAGTATCAAATAAATAAACAAACAAACAAACATCTGTATACTGAAAATGGTCTTCATTGAGCAATCATATGGCCACTGCTTACTGTCTTCTTTCCCTGGCGTTAATTGTATTGATAAAAAAAACGTGTAACTGTACTGACTGTGATGGCATCTGTTAGCTATTTGGTGAACTGCAGCTTTAAACATTCATTCGTTTCCATGCGTCAGCTGGCAGATGTAACTCGTGTAAGTCATGTGCTACCATTCTAAGCGCACGCCCATGAAAATGACTGCTTTTTTTAATCGTATGGATTGGGTTTTTAAACTCCATACAATGCCTCATACAAGCGATATGTGATATGACCACTTCATAAATACTTCTATCCCTGGATTTAAAAGCACAAACATGTCATATTTTCTAGTGCACCAAATCCTTTAGTTGTTTCAAAGTGCCGAAGCTTTCCTGGAAGTTGTCGTATGTGGGTTCCAGTCCTTAGTCTGAGTACAAAGGAAAAGCAAACAGCTGAAGCAGTGGAGGAATGAGGGTACAGATGAAATAAACAGGGCTCTTAAAATAGAGCTGGGACAGATTAAAAGAAGAGTGATATTTTTTTTGATAGCTTGGGTGCTTTTTGATCAAGACAAAGTTGATCACAGATCAGGATTCCCGAAATTAGGAGGATACATTTTATGGTACTTGAAGGACAAACGATTTATTTGACGGCAGATTCAGAGAGACACATATAAATTACTACAAGCAATGTGTGGCCTGGACACTGTGGGCCAACACATTGTTTCTGTTTCACTGGTATGATTGGGATTACTGCTGTATTAAATGGGACGTTTTAGCCACTACACATCCCTGTGCTCCTGTACGGAAGTAGTCATTTCCTCTCAGCCATGCAAGGCAGAGGGTGTCTTGCTTCCTCAGGCTTCAATGCACCATTGGAATGCAAGCTGGGGCACTGCAGTATGAAGTCTGCATGGGGAGCTCCTGTGTGTCCCAACACATTAGAGTGGACTGGGATGGAGAGACGGTGGCACTCTGTCTCCACTGTGCATATCAAGAACCAGGACGGTCTCCCTGCTTCCAAGTTGCAGTTTCTACACCAGAGCTGGAGATCCATGATAAGAAATGTGCAGCAGGTGTCTGGCGCTGGAGATCAGGCATTGCTCAAGGAAAAAAAGCTTGCTTTATATATGTGCATGTATGTGTGCATGCTGTGTGAAATGTCTGCATACGTGGGCAGGTGAATGAGATTGGTGCAGTGTGGAAGTTGTATTTATATGTATGTCAGTGTGAGTGAATGGTGCAGCAATGTGTATGTAAGTGTGTGCATGTGGGCCCGGGGAGAGAGCTTGATTGGGGGGGCACATTGGTACAGCCAGTGTTATGATGGCCTGGAAACTCCCAAATCGCACAGAGGTTCTGGAGCCAGTTGAAACCAGACTCAATAACGGAAATAGATAAAGTGCAAGACAGAACCCAGCTGTATTATAATCAAAATAAAGCAGGGACAGCATACACGGATACAAAGTCTTGGCCCTCTCGACATGCTTATCAAAAACAACAGTTTATATATTCAATATTTGTCATAACAAGCATTGTACTGTAGTCCTAGATAACAAAACCTATGGGGTACAGGGATTGCCTAATAATGGTGATTACATATACATTCTATAAGGGTTAAACCTCTAATTGGACAACACTTGTCTGATGGCTCTTCCTGTGACCACCTCTAAACCGATAAATTGTAAAAAGACATAATTCTACAATATGTAATTGGCTGGCATGATACGTAATGGGCGGCATAATACCAGGGGATTGATTGGTTGGCTTTCTACTCACCAACCTTGGACAACTGACAATTTGTCAAGATATGAGCCAGACAGGAATAGGGGCAGAGAGGTCCACGGACTGCTTTCCTTTCAATTAAAGAATATACCAACCCTCATTCCTAGGCCACAAGCCATTGTGATCTCTTTGTGTTTGGCCCTGTGTGGCCTATCCTGTCTGTGGATATGCATAAGGAGTGAGGCTGGTGTCCTATCTGTGTTCATTGCTAATGAATAGACTGAGTTCTTGAATTATAGGTCATGTGTGGAGGGACCGTGTTTGGAATTATTTCACTTATTTTATTGGGAATTTAGGAAATATTAATGTGAACCTTATGTTTTCTCTTGCCCTTGGGGACACTCTTGAGTTGTTCTTCATGGAGTCTTTTGGCTTATAGCTGTCCTGCACCTGTCTTACAAAAGCTGATTGTACTCTTAATTAATTGGAGATTATGGGGGTAATTCATAGAATTTAGCGCACAAGTGGCGCACGCGGCTGGCGCACAGTGTGCGAAAGCGAATCTCTGTGCCAGCCGCGTGCGCTAAAATCCATTTCCGCGCACAGGGGAAGTGTATTACTGGGGTTCGCGGGAAGTTTCACACGCGATTGGCCCGGTGCAAGCGGGGTACGTGTATATCATGGGTGCGCAGGAAGTTTCACATGCGATTTCAGCAGGGTACGTGTATTTCAGGGGTGTGCGGGAAGTTTCACACGCGTTTTCAGCAGGGTACGTGTATTTCAGGGGTGTGCGGGAAGTTTCACACGCGATTTCAGCAGGGTACGTGTATTACTGGGGTTTGCGGGAAGTTTCACAAGCGATTGGCCCTGTGCGAGCGGGGTACGTGTATATCATGGGTGCGCGGGAAGTTTCACACGCGGTTTCAACAGGGTATGTGTATTTCAGGGGTGCGTGGGAAGTTTCACACGCGATTTCAGCAGGGTACGTGTATTTCAGGGGTGCGCGGAAGTTTCACACATGATTTCAGCAGGGTACGTGTATTTCAGGGGTGCGCGGGAAGTTTCACACGCGATTTCAGCAGGGTACGTGTATTTCAGGGGTGCGCGGGAAGTTTTACACACGATTTCAGCAGGGAACGTGTATTTCAGGGATGCGCGGGAAGTTTCACATGCAATTTCAGCAGGGTACGTGTATTTCAGGGGTGCGCGGGAAGTTTCACACGAGATTTCAGCAGGGTACTTGTATTTCGGGGGTGCCGGGGAGTCCTACACGTGATTTGGCAGTGTGGGTCCTCCCAGGTGTTCCCTGTACTCCCTCCACGGCCCCTACAGGCAGCCCACACCACCAGGGACTACCCTGCACCCCTGGTCATGTCCCGCAGGCAGCCCACCCAACATGGGCATGCCCCCCAGCAAAGGCACGTCTCCTTGCACTACTGATCACCATCTCATGTCCCCTTGCACCCCCACCCCCCAGCAGTGTGGGGCACCTGCCAGCAGGCCCCCACTCATGTCCCACTTATGTCCCCCTGCACCCCCACCCCCCAGCAGTGTGGGGCACCTGCCAGCAGGCCCCCACTCATGTCCCCCTGCACCCCTACCCCCCAGCAGTGTGGGGCACCTGCCAGCAGGCCCCCACTCATGTCCCACTCATGTCCCCTTGGACCCCCCCAGCAGTGTGGGGTACCTGCCAGCAGGCCCCCACTCATGTCCCACTCATGTCCCCTGCACCCCCACCCTCCCAGCAGTGTGGGGCACCTGCCAGCAGGCCACCACTCATGTCCCACTCATGTCCCCCTGCACCCCCACCCCCCAGCAGTGTGGGGCACCTGCGAGCAGGCCCCCACTCATGTCCCACTCATGTCCCCTTGCACCCCCACCCCCCAGCAGTGTGGGGCACCTGCCAGCAGGCCCCCACTCATGTCCCACTCATGTCCCCCTGCACCCCCACCCCCCAGCAGTGTGGGGCACCTGCCAGCAGGCCCCCACTCATGTCCCACTCATGTCCCCTTGCACCCCCACCCCCAGCAGTGTGGGGCACCTGCCAGCAGGCCCCCACTCATGTCCCACTCATGTCCCCCTGCACCCCCACCCCCCAGCAGTGTGGGGCACCTGCCAGCAGGCCCCCACTCATGTCCCACTCATGTCCCCTTGCACCCCCACCCCCAGCAGTGTGGGGCACCTGCCAGCAGGCCCCCACACATGTCCCACTCATGTCCCCCTGTACCCCCACCCCCCAGCAGAGTGGGGCACCTGCCAGCAGGCCCTCACTCATGTCCCACTCATGTCCCCTTGCACCCCCACCCCCAGCAGTCAGGGACACCTGCCAGCAGGCCCCCACACATGTCCCCCCAAACACCACGCCATGACTATACAGACCCATGGCCCTAATGCCAACCCAAATCCCACCCCTCAACCCCCCAGTGCAAACACCCAACGAACCACTGCACCCACTCCCTAGTAAATCACCCATTCCATGATAGTCTGAAAAGAACCAGCATGCCCATCAGCAATTGTCTTACAGAGCCACACAGTTGCAACACATGACTGTGCCAATGCTCATGGAGACATGCACCAAAATCATCACTGTACACCACACCAATAATGTTGAATAAAGAAATGTATTAAAAAGTATAACAAATGTCAAAATGCAAAGCACACATGCAAATGAAGAAATAATATTTGAAACAAGAAAAAGAAAGTCAAATCCAAGCAAGAAAAGAAATCCAAAACCTGAAAAAATATATGTGGTGCATCCCCAAAGTCCATAGAACGAAGTCCAAAGATGGAAAGCATACAAAAACATTACTCCATGTGAATATGACTAAAAGAAAGTATATACATGTTCCCTGGCCCCGAGGTCTCGCAGGGATAATGCAGTGTCCAGCTCCAACTCCCTGCGAATACCCTCGAGGCACTCAGCCCGCCTCAGCGCCCTCCGCATGGAGTTCTCTGCCCTGACCATTGTGAGCCATTCCTCCTCCACCCGCCACTGCTCCGCACCTATCTGCTGGCCCAACCGCTCCCACACGGAAGACACTCCCATTCCAGGGTTCTCCCTCCCTCCGGCCGATGCCTGCCCCCTGATGTTGATGGCCCCGAGCCATGATGCCTCCCAACTCGAGCCTGCCGCTGCCTCCAACACAACTGCCTCTGCCAGCACGACGGCATCCAGGCTGATGGAATCCACCAACGCCGTCGTGCACATGCCCTGCCCGATGATGCCGTCACATCCTCCATCTGCTGGGGTCCAGTTGCTTGTGTGTCCACCCCTGCTGGACCTCCGACTCCCGACTGTTGCAGGGATGGGATCCCCACTGAGTTGGCTGCGTTGGTCGGGGCAGGTCCACAGGGGGCCCTGGTGGCATCTGGGCTGGAAGACGGCATGGAGAACGACTGGCGCATAGCCTCCACAGAGGAGGAGAGGGTCGCCAGAGTGGCCGACACATGTACGAAACCCCTGACCATGACCGCTCCCAACTGGGCCACGTTGGCACGGTGCTCTTCGTGATGACGTGCATGCTCCGCCCGGGAAGCACGCACATCATCACGAATGACACCCGTGCGCAAGGCGACACCAATCAGGACCTTATTCATACGGCCAGGGGTCCCCTCGTCCGCAGGTGGAGGGGAGTCAGATGACATGGACATCCCCCCTGCCTGCGGACGGGCCTGGGATGGGGCATCCCTGCTGGTGCATGGTGGTGCAGTCACAGTGTCAGGGATAGTGACATGCACAGGCCCCTCCACGACAACCTGTGCTGCCTCCTGCCCCTGGACTGCACCACTTGCACCAGCAGGGATGCCCCCACCAGGACCCATGTGCGGCTCAGTAGCGGCCTCCTCCTCCTCTGTGGAAACCACCAACCTGGATGGCTCCACACCGTCTTCCACCGTTGCAAGCCCCTGTGGGGGCTCACCCACCCCTTCCTCTGCAGCCGTGGGGGCATCACAACCGCTTTGCTCCACAGCGCCGTCTCCGCCCTCTTCTTCACTTGGCGCTGTGTAGAGGGAGACATAGAACACAAGCATCAGGGTACTGTACAATGGTCCCCTAGACAGGAAGCAATAGCAGATGAGTGGCACTGTCAAAGATCACTTCCATCATGTCCCTCCACAACACATGGGTCAGTGCAGGCAAAACACATGCAGTAACAGGCATGGCGCATGCTATGGACATTAGCATACATGTCCAAGGGACTCTTGAAACATACAATGTTGTTTTGGAACTCACATGCATCATGGGTCATGCCTATCACATGCACACACTTCACCGTAGTTTCATCCATCTGGCCTCGTACACCCCAGACACAGTGGATGCAAGGATAACTAGGCTGCATCAGTGAATCTGAACATTGTCACAGACATGTGTCATGCAACCATGGCATTCACAAGTCACAGACACGCAGGTCTGACACACAGACATGGACACCATACATGTACATGGCATCAGCACGCATCCCTCACCCCCACCCATGTCCAGGAACAGAGACTGGCATGCTCTCATGTGTCCATTCCGCATAGGGCTCCCCATGTTGCATTTAAACACATGCACCAACCATGTGGTTCACACATTACTGGTCTCACATGCATGACCATGATGTCCCTGCATACATGCGTACATGGCCTATGTCACACATACAGGCAAGTATCAGACAACCAGCACACTGCAACATGCCCTGTCTCACACAGCAATACTTGGCCACTTACCGCTCAACTCCAGACGGGTCTGCCTCTCAAGGATCTGGGCATGGAGCGCTGGGGGTACGCATTCCAGGACCCTCATCTGGATGGTACTCATGCTGCCCCGGCCCCCCTCCACGAGGCGCCGTGCCTTTATGAGGGTCCTGGACCTCAAGTACTCCCAGCGCTTCTTGACTTGCTTGATGTTGCGGGTTGCCACCCCCTCCGCGTTGATGGCAACCACAAAGTCGTCCCAGATCCTGTCCCGTCCTTCCTTGTCGGCACGTGATGATCTGAAGAGGGCATCATAATGCCCCAGGACAAGCTCCACCAGGACACCAACTTCCTTCTGACTGAAGCTGGTGGCCCTCTGCTCCTCTGGCTGGGGGTCTCCAGTGGTCTCAGATGGTGTTTGCCCCGACATGGCGACCCCCGAGGCAGGTGTGGGTGGGCAACTGGGTCATGGGGCTGGGCTGTGGAGCGATGGTATCCCAGTCGGGAGTCTTCTGTTCCAGCAGGGGTGGGCACCGCAACTGGACCCCTGCAGATGGCTGATGTGCAGGCACCAAATGGCAGGGCACGAGGGCAGCAGGCAGTCAGGCAGCAGCAGATGGCAGGTGGGAGCATGCTTAAGGCTCTGAGGGGCAGTGATTCGGCCTTTTGGGCAGGAGCGTGGTCTTCCGTGTTTTCGCGTGGCAAGCTTGATATGGAGTGATTTGGCACGTGAAAAAATTACATGTCAGCGTGTAATTCGAGGAAAATCCCCTTAGCGTGTAAGCGCGTCTGCACGCATATGCGATTTAATTGGACCAAAGGCCCTTAGCGCGTAAGCGCGTCTGTGACGTATCGCACACAGGCGTTGCCCTGGCAGGGCTTGAAGATCCCACGTGGATTTCCATTGCTCTGTACGTGCTTTCCGTGGGGTGCGGTGCGTGTGTTTTCCAGTCATTGGGTTTGACACTCTATTACTTCACAGCGGGTGGGTGTTGGCTACGCGTTCTTCTACACGCAGACGGTGAGTGGTACCCCGCTCGCCCGAGGCTCATCGCGTGTAAAACTTCCCACGCACCCCTGAAATACACGTACCCCGCTCAATCACGTGTTAAACTTCCCGCGCACCCCTGAAATAAACGTACCCCGCTCAATCACGTGTGAAACATCCCGCGCACCCCCGAAATACATGTACCCCGCTCAATCGCGTGTGAAACTTCCCGCGCACCCCCGAAATACACGTGCCCCGCTCACACAGGCCCAATCGCAGTATGGGACATTCATCATTGCTGTATATTGCCACTTTTGTAATGCACAGGGACGCTACCGCCTGCCTTCGAGTGGCAGACGTGTTTCGGCTTGTGCGTGTCTTTGGCTGTGCGCGGCTTTGCTCTATTCGATTCCATGAATACGTGTGGTTCGAGTGTGTGTGGGCGTTCCGTCTGCTTCCCTGCAGTACATCCCAGGTTACGCCCTTATTTTCGCGCGTTGTTCCCCATTCCGTGCGTTACGCCCCGTGTTCCGCCCACTTTCTGGTGTATGCGCCGAGGTTGTGCGCTTTCACTGTGCGCGTCGCGCACACCGTTCGGGATATTGCAGTGGCATATGTGCCATGCACGGGTTTGGCGCACATCCCGAGGAAAACATGCGCAGGGACTTCCATGAATCGCACACGTTTGTTCCATGAATCGGCCCATATATGTCTTGCGTCTTGGTAATCGTTATCTCGTGCTTTCTCTCTGCTGTTCCTATCCTCCCATATTCATGGCAACCTTGCTTGGTTTGCTAGCTACTGTCTGAGCTCTGCATAGACCTGTACTTTGTAATTTCAGAATTTTGAGTTCTGGTGAAACCTTGAGGCTTTTTGTTTAATTTAGAAGCCTATTGTGGCTTCCATTTTGGAAAAGATGTCTGCCCATTACTGTTGTGTGTCTAGGTTAGTGAGCTATATTCGCATGTTGTTCATCTTGTTTTCAGCTTATACACTGCATATATTAGCATTCTTCATGTCTTATGGATACAATGTTAATATGTTTCATGTATACATGCATGTGTTACCTAATGTTCACGTTCTTCATGTTGAGTGTACATTTGTTTCATGTCTAATGCATGCACATGTGTTGTCACAATGTTAATTTGGTTTACTCGTGCCATCTTCAGATTAGATGGTATTGATTTCCTACTGAACCTGCTTGGGATAAAGGTGGTATAGCTAACTTACTGAGTAACATTTCTCACCTGTGCAGCATTGAGCCGGGGGAAGGGCAGAAGCTATGATGATGTTTTCATCTGCATCTCAACATTCCCCCCTCTGGTCGAGTCCTTGACCACACGCTTCCTTCTGCTCTGCCCCACAAAGGGCTCTTTGGGCATCCATATCTCAAGCAGCCTGTTTGTCTGACATGTATGCCCATGTCCAGGTCATATAGCAGCATTGGAATCACAATATACCCAGTGCTTGGTGTAATTGTGAGAGTCCTGAGGACAAATACCTTTTGATCCTGGATGGGGGATAGGGCTTTTCATTGTTTGGGCATGGGGGAGATCATCTGTTTGGGTATACTTGTGTATGCGAGTATCCAAGTTTATTATTGTTTTCATTCCTACTGTCTTTTTGGCAGTCTTTTTGCTTGGCTTATTGCAATTCTTGAATCAGAAAACTCAAATAGTATTAGTACTAAAATGGCCATTAGTACCTTGAATTTGTTGGCCAACCAGGAGGGGATCCATGAGAACAGGTAATTAAACCAGCCATCAGCAGAAATGTTGTCTAATGTCGCCAGCACTTTTGTGTGTATTTCTGTTAAGGTGATTATGACCTGAGGGTTCCATTCTCCTCATCATGTGCTGCCATTCCAAGCAAGCGCCCATAAAAATGACTGCTTTGTTTAATTGTATGGATTGGATTTTCAAACTCCATTATAATGCAGTACACAAGTGAAATACAAAATCAATGTTCAAGCAGAATGGAAACAAAACCTGTGTGTGTATTTTAATTCCAAGCTTTGCACATGTGTGATGTTTTTCTCTATACTGAAAGGGATCATTATTCGGCAGTCATATGACCACTTCTAAAATACTTCCATGCCTCAGTCTATATGTGTAGTAAGGATGCCCAATTCTTGTGCACACTCCCCCCTCCATGACTGTTATCAGATAGAGAACATACCTATTCTGGAGGGTCATGAGATTTATTGTCCTTAGCTCTTTTCTTATGGCATTTAAGCCTTTTACTGTTGTGTTTATTGTCTGCAACAGATCCCAGAGGGCTATTTGCTGCCATTCTGCATTTGTGTTGGCTTTCAACCCGGCATTAAAGAGAGATGCAAAGAAAATGTCAGTTCTACCAAACAATTTATGTTCATCTGGTATGGCATCATATGCATCTATACATGTGTTTGTAAGTGTGAGGGACGTCTTGTCTCTTATGTGTGTTTTCATTTTACGGATATTGCCAATCTGTACTTCAGAAAAGATAGTGAGTTAAAGACTCTAGGTAAGGCGCTCATATCCGGGACTAATGTCTGGCAGAGGGACTCCAAGGACCCCCCTTGTTTTTTCCATAATTTAAATAACTTTGGGTCTCACCATAACTTACTAGGGTAATCCAGACGTGGACGCCTTACTCACTATCCTTAGAGAGGCACAGCTCCACCCTACTGATGAGGTCCAACCACACCGAAACACATGTCTGGGTTTTCTGTTAGTACTCTTATTAATAGGAGCATTGCCTAGCATTTCGGTGCTGTACTGCCCCATGGCAGGCCACATGAATGATATGTTTTGGATATTTCTCCTCTGTGAAAGATAGTGAGATAAATACTTTGGGTAAGGCTCTCATAACCGGGACTAATGTCCGGCAGTGGGACTCCCAGGACCCCCCTTGCTTTTGTATAATTTAAGTATCTTTGGGTCTCACCCTAAGTTACTAGGGGAATCCAGACGTGGATTCCTTGCTCACTATTCTTAGAGAGGCACAGCTCCACCCTACTGATGAGTTGTAACCAGACCAAAACATGTCTCTGCGGTTGCTGTTGGTACTCTTATTCAGAGGAGAACAGCCTAGCATTTTGGTGCTGGACTGCCCCAGGGCAGGAAAAAGACTGATATGTTTTGGATATTTCTCCTCTGTGAAATTTAGTGAGCTAACGACTCTGGGTAAGGCTCTCGTAAGTGGGACTAATGTCCGGCAGAGGTACTCCCAGGACTCCCCACTGTGCTTTTCTCAATTTTACACAGGTAATATTTTAAGACAGGGAGAATGAAATATCTGCACTATTTTGCAAAGAGTCGCTTCATGTGAGACAAGGGAGCTAGCTTGAGTTTCAAGTATGACTTCTACGTTTCCAAAGATGCACTATTCAAACAATTGTAGCCCCTGTAGTGCAGAGATGCTACCAACTCTACTCTTTCCTCACCTATACACCAACACAAGGTTGAACTCTCTTGTTGTTAGAGTAGATTACCACCCTAGATTTGGAACCATTGTCCACAAGATTGTTCCTTAAGGTGTAAGAATAGAAAAGATTCAGCTTTAGTTGAAGCAGAGTTCTATCAAATAATATGATGCCATCCGTGAAGGCTAACTAATGGATCCTTAAAGGACCCAGTTTTACCGAAACCACTTCATTGACCCGACCCAACTCCTCAACATCACAGAGATAGATGTTGAAGAGTGTGGGGTACAAAATACACCCTTGCTCAAGCCAAGGCTGGCAGCAATAGGTAAAGAGACTGCATCTTCATGGTTTAAATAGATTCTTAAATATGAATTCTGATGCAAAAGAGCAATCAATTGGACCAATTTAGCAGGTATGTTAGAGTTTTATAACTTGATCCACAAAAGCTCTCGAGCAACGCAATCAAACGCTGACGAGATATCCAGCGATGCCATGTACTCGTTCCCAGCTTGGTTATGTTTAACATTCTGTAACAAGTGAGTTAGGAAGGTCTCATTTAAAGAGGTGCCCATATTTTGCCTGAAACCCAACTGAAAACCAGAGAGAATAGCAAATTGATTCACAAAGCCATTCAAATCTCTTAACAAAAGGATGGCAAAACCCTTACGGACAGAGTCGATCAGAGCTATAGGCCTATCATATCCCCGAACAGATGTATCTCCCTTTTTATAAATAGGGATAATTATTGACTGGGACCAGGAGGAAGGAACCATTTGTGTCTCATAGATTGTATCGAACTGGGGTTTCATGAAACAAGCCCTAGCCCAGGGAACCTTTTTTAACAAATAAGGAGGAATTCCATCCAGACCAGGGCCCTAGATGGTTTCAACTTATTTATAGCCCATACAATGTCCTTAATATCCCAAGGACAAGGCTCTGAAATAGCCATGCCTCCAGTAGGGTCTGGGAAATCAGCAAAAAGTATAGGCATACTGAATTTCTTAGTGTAGTAACAAATCCAGGAAGATACTTGAATGCTACCCTCCTTCTGTTGAGTGGAGGGAAAAGAAACATTGTTAATTCGGGCCCAAACTTGTCTATTGTCGGATTTTATGAGAAGTCACAGCATAGCCCAATTGTCTTTCACATAAATATAATATTTTAAATATTTGACAAAATTCTTGTGATTTTGGCATATATGTTTTATCTCCAGTAGATATGCTTGAAAGGGTAGACCTCTAAGTGTTCTAGGTTTTTCTTTTACATTTTTAGCAGTTAGAAGCCACTATTTTGATATCAAAATAATGTGCAAAGACTGGCCACCAGGGGGCGCACGGATGATCGCCTACCCCGTGTGAGCTCCGTCGTCGATGGTCCGCGAAGTGACTTGAGCCCCCACGTCGCGACCCCCCCCAAGGCGACAAACCCGTGAATAAGGCGTCGGAACACTTCCCCACGGAGCAGGAAAAAACCCGAACGAAATCGGGGCTGGGAAGCCCAGGAAAACCCCATCTGAAGTTTCCACCCCATCGGAAGCTAGAAAACGAAACTAGTCGACCCGACGCAGCCGCGCTGGAAGGTGGGCCTACCCAGAGGAGAACACTCGACTTCTGGACTCCTCGCCCAGGCCGCGGCCCTTAGTGTTGGAGTGCCCCCGCTGACTCCCCGGCGCGGACCCCCACTCCTGGCCTGTGGAAAACCAGAAGGACCTGCCAAGGAAGTAGGCCGCACCCCGAGCCGAGTTTGGCCTACACAGCCAGTGGAGTTCATGGCTCCTCGTAGTCCCGAAGCCCGTCACTCGGTGGATTGAACCGGCTCCCCCCACCTATGAGCGCCTGGCATAGACGTACATCGCCCTAGGTGGCCCCGACCCTGACCAGGCCACGTGGGGATAAAGAGGTGGCGTGGGACCCAAGGTGAAGCGCCCGACCCCCTAGATAACGAACGGCCGCCATCGTCCTACGCCTCATAGACTGGTCACCTAAACTTTCGATGGCTCCACGTCAACCCAGATACCGAAAATAGAAGACAGCCTTGAACCTGCAATCCTGCATGTCTCCATAGAGGGTAGGGCCCCCTACTCAGGGGCGTGTGCCTCCTCTTACCCGGGTCGTACTGTATGGACCCACTTCACAAACTAGCCAGATTTGCCTACCATCCTCTCCCCCCGCCACGCAGGCCTGCAGCAAACATGTCCGCGGACCCATCGGAGGAGAGTGCTGCTGCCACCAAAGGAGACATTACCACATACATAGAGCTGGCGGACCGTCCGGCGGCCCGCGTTCCGTCCTAGCCAAATTCCATCGCTATCAAGACAAGACCAGGATTCTGGAGAAGGCTAGATCCGGAGGCCCACTCACAATGGGGGGCGCCCAAATCACGATCTTTCAAAATTTATCGTCACTAACATTGGCACTCAGACGCCTCTGAAGCCCCCTGACGAAATGGCTCAAGGACCAAGGTACACGATATAGGTGGGGCTACCCTTTCTCGCTCACCTTTGAGCATGGGAGCAGAAAAATCGTGCTACGCTCTGTGGACAAAATCAAAGACTGCATTGCTGACTTCCTTGGCACGGGCTCGAAGGGCAACGAAGGAGGTGACAATGAGCACCTGGGACCACAGTGGGAGCTCCAGGGCCCCAGGCGCAAGAGGGTGAAGGGATCGAGGAAATATAGACGTGCCAACAACACGCCTGACAAGGAGCAAGGGAGTTGAAATGTGTACGACCCGGCCACTACCGGTAAAGAACGAGACGTTGGCCCCCGCAGAGTTCCGAAGAAGTAATACCTGTCGTTGGGGTGCCACCGCTGGCGGGGCACCCCTCTGGACTAAGCAACGACGTAAACTCTCGCGGGAGGCCCCGGGAAGGCACGTAATGTTAAACTTTTATATGCTTGTTGCCATTACTGTTGAAATGTTGAAGTTTTACAATGTTTTTGGGGGGGATTGAAAAGGGGGCTCACCCTTAAGTTGTGATGGTATACTCGACCGGGACCATGAAGCAACGGTCCCCACTGATGGTCCGCCAACGGGTCGCACAATGCCATCCGGCCCGTACCGGACGCCGTCAACAGCTGCCCCGGCAGCACCCCCAGTTCCCAAGCTCAATGGAGCTCCACCAGATACGGCGGAACGGGGGGGAGAGGTGAAGGGTCAGAGACACTTGGGAAAAGTATGCGCATCATTGGGCGCACTCCGAAATGTCACCGTTCAGATGTCACTGAGAATCGACAAACCTATCTGGCTGCAACAGATGCACGATCCTTAAACCCAAATTATAGATGGCTTCACTTGAGAAGTCTAAGGGCAAGGGTCTCCTGAGAGTTGGGACTGTCAATGCGAAGGGACTGAACTCTCCTACTAAGAGATCACTGCTCCACAGAGAATTCCGTAGATCTAACATAGACATTCTTCTCATCCAAGAGACGAAATTTGCAAGGGGAGAGGAGCGAAGAATCCTGGGAAGACGCGGGGGTATGGAATACTGGGGCTCCGGCCCACTCAGAAAGGCAGGCTTCGGAATCCTCATCAAGAAGGGAGTTGGGTTTGAATTGGAAAAGACTTGGTCGGATGTGAGTGGTCGAGCCCTTCTAATAGTGGGGAAAATTGCACGAGTCCAGGTCACAATTGCTACAATATACTCACCCAACAGCGGACAGGCCGCATTCCTTAGAAAAACGATCCCCAAAATTGTGCTAGAGACCGCGGGTCAGCTCATCCTAGGTGGTGACTTTAATCAATGGGTAGACCCTGCCATGGACTGGAGACCTGGCACGCTGGGCCTGAAGACCCAACACAAAGGGAACTGTACTGAATTCGCCGCCATGATGGATCTATACGACCTACGTGACGTGTGGAGGACTCTACACCCGGACGAAAGTGGCTTCACCTTTTATTCGCATCCCCATGGCACACTCACACGGATAGATTACATATTCCTTTCTCCTGACCTTTCAGAATCCACAAGCTACTCTGGAATCGTCCCAATAACACGTCAATTGGACCGACCTACCAGTCGCTGGGGGATCTTGGTGCTGCAACGAGTCCCTTTGAACTGATGCAGTGTTCAAAAACGAAATGGAGACCGAGATCGACGAATATTTTAAGGTAAACAACAACGGGGAGGTCTCCAAACAAGTGGTCTGGGAGGCTGGGAAGGCCACCTGGAGGGAAGTACTGATGCGCGAGGGCTCCTCTAAAAAAAGGGAACGTAAGATTATAAAAAATAAACTGCGTAATGAGATACACCAGCTCAAAGCGGAAGTAAGAGATAATGCAGGGGTAGACCCCACCAAACTAGACGCAGCCCACCGTAAAAGGGAGGAACTACGACTGTTAGAACATGGCCAGGTGGTGAGAAAACTGCAATTCCTCAAGCAAACATATTACGAGAAAGGGGACAAGGCCGGTGCACTACTAGCTGCCAGGCTAAGAGAACGGAGGGAAGAACGTAAGGTGAGAGAGATAACAGAGCCCACTGCTCCCCCGGCCGACCCCCCCCGCTCAATATCCGAGTGCTTCGCCGACTTCTACCAAAACTTATACACCTCTGAGCTGATCTCTACCCAATCTGACATATCCTCCTATCTGTCCTCATTCAACATGCCTACAGTAACACTCGCGGAAGCCGAGCACCTTGACACTCCTATACTTGAGCATGAGGTACGAGATGCAATCAAACGATTAACGCTAGGGAAATCCCCGGGGGAGGATGGTTTCACGGCAGGCTTTTACAAAAACTTTAGCGACCAACTCTCTCCTTTCCTCACAGAACTCTTTAATGAGATAGTGGACACTGGGGCTGCCCCGGAATCTTTCAAGAAAGCCCTCATAAAAGTCATCCCTAAGGAAGGCAGGGACCCCAAATTATTTGGATCATACCGCCCCATCTCCCTCCTCAACCTCGACGCCAAGATCTATGCTCGAGTGTTGGCGGCAAGACTGGAAACCTTGATGCCTAAATTGATCCACCCTGACCAGGTTGGGTTTATTCTTGGGAGACAGGGCGCCGACACCATGCGCAAAACTCTGCACCTCATTCACGCAGCACATAATCTACCAGAGGACCCGGTCCTCTTATCCATTGATGCAGAGAAGGCCTTTGACAGGGTGGAGTGAGATTTCCTGAGAGCAGTCCTCCAGAAAGTAGGGATAGGCCCCAAATTCTGCGATGGGATACATACAATATATACCTCCCCCAAAGCATCGATATTTGTGAACGGGGAGTATTCCAGGTGGTTTGCGCTACAGCGAGGAACTAGACAGGGATGCCCCCTTTCCGCGATCTTGTTTGCACTATCCCTTGAACCCCTGGCCCAAAAACTTAGAGAAGATCCCCTGATAGAGGGTATACGGTTGGGAGAAACGGAATATAAGGTAGCGTTGTACGCAGATGATATCCTTCTACACGTGACCAAACCCAATGACTCTATTCCCCATGCCCTAAAACTAATAGAAGAATATGGCCAATACTCCGGCTTCAAAGTAAACAAGTCATGTCCACTCTCTTCCCCCTCCAAGGCACCCCTGATGAGAACAATGCCAAGTTCCTACCACTCGGGCTTAATCTGGAGCATACGAAACTGCAATACCTGGGTATTCAGATTACTAGATCCCTAAGCGACTTATATGAGGCCAACTTCCCCCTCCTCCTCCGACGATTTGAGGCAGACCTTGAGAAGTGGAGTAAACTGACGATCTCCTGGCTGGGGCGTATCAACGCTGTCAAGATGGTGTGCCTCCCCCGCTTCCTCTACCCTTTCCAGATGCTCCCAATTGTGATGCCCAAAACATTCTTCACAGAGGCCCGTAAGATCATGATGTGATTCATTTGGCAGGGGAAAAGACCAAGGATCGCATATAACACACTTATACTCCCCAAGGACAAGGGCGGGGTAGGCCTTCCCGATCTAACTACTTACCACAAGGCCGTCCAGTTACGTGTCTTGCATCCGCACCTTAGAGACCACAAACACCTGCAATGGGTACAGATGGACAATCATTACATGTCCCCCGCCACGGTAGCGGAATGGCTGTGGTCTCCTTACCAGAGGGTCCAGAGGAGAATCAAACACCATCCCATACTGACTACCATATGGAGCATATGGCACACTGGGAAAGAGATGCGAGAAGTCACAACCTGGCCATCCCCGCTCAGTCACTTGTGGTCTCCTGGCATAAACGACCATATTCCGAATCTAGAACGGTTTCAGTCATGGTACGAGGCGGGCCTGGAGAGGGTGGGGCAACTCCAAAGAAATGACTCGTTCATAACGCTACTGGACCTAACCACAGCATTGGGGATAGGTAACTTATCGACATTCCACTTTCTCCAATTGAAGGGGGTGCTAACGAAACCTGAGTGGAGAGAGAAATTGAAGAGAGATCTTCCCGCCTTCGAGAAACTACTAGATTCCAGAACGGAAATGAAAGGTCTTATATCTGTGATGTATCAGACGCTAATAGCGGCGGGGGGTGGATCTACAGTCCCCCTCAGAGCCAGATGGGGAAAAGACTTTGGTGAAGAGATACTCCCCAACCAATGGGACTTAATGTGCAGAGCTGCACCCAAAGCCTCCTTGTCAAATCAATACAAGCTCCATGCCATAAAGCTCTTACATAGGTGGCATTATGATCCACTTAAACTCTCTAAAATGTTCCAGTCGTTGAGCCCGAGATGCTGGAGGAACTGTGGAGCATCTGCTGACTACTGGCACATGTGGTGGAGCTGCCCGCATATCACAGTGTACTGGACCGAGGTCCTGGGATGGATTAAGGAGATTGATGGAATCCAAAGGGAGCTCGACCCACTCCTTGTGTTGTTCGGCCTTGAGAGAGATGATGAAGAGTGGCTCCGGGTGAGAGGTCTGGCCCCCCAACTGCTGTTGGCGGCGAGAGCCCTGATAGCGATCAAATGGAAGTCTCCCCTAACCCCAGGGAAAAGCGAATGGATTAAACTGGCCACGAGCATTTACGTGATGGAAACGATTACAGCCTCCCTGCACAATAAATCAGCTAAATATGAAACCTTATGGATGGACTTTAAGAACAAACACATCACACCCATTACAGACTCTCAGTCAGAAGAACCCTCAGAAGCCTAACTAAACGATGTCACATCCTAAAGAACACTGCGAAGGATCAGAGACTCACTCCCAGCAGCCACGGTGACGACAGATGTTGCACTACGCCAAATAGGTGCTCCCAATGTTTATGTTAAATGATTATATTTACGATGTACATTATCCCAAGTGGGGGAGGGGGGTGGGAGCGGGTTGGGGTGAACAGTATAAGAGACATACCCAGGCAAATGGAACTGTCACGAATTTAAGCCATTCTAATATTGTTTGTTACTTTGCATTGCTTCTCTGACATGTACCCCTGGACGATGTACAATTTTCTTTGAATACTGTTTGCCCTTCTTTTGTCTTCTGTTTCTGTAAAACCAATAAAGGAAAATGTTTTTAAAAAAAAAGAATGTGCAAAGATTTTCCTAATGGAGATTTCAGCTTCAAAGTATACTTTCCTGGTGCAGTTGATTATACGTACATCGAGAGGTTCGCAACCTGTGGCGTGACCTGAGAGGACCCCAGCAAACCGACCAACTCAAATGAATCGCGTGTGTCAGAAAGCGATCCACCAACTTCAAACTGGCTGTTCACCAACTTTTTATACAAGCCGTTGTCCCAAAATTCTAATGCGTATTTCAGCACCTTGTTTTTTCTTTCAGAATCATCCATCATAACCTTTTGTTATATAGCTATCCTCATAAGGAAACGTCTTTTTTGCCATTCATCGAAAGGTAGCCCATATTACATGAAATTGCCCACTAGTCATGCAAAGTGCTTAGTGTGTTAGGAAGTGTGCTCCATGTACATGTATTTCTGAGGTCACAAATGTCCTGGAAGTGCTCATGACATAGAGAATAAGGGAACACACATAACAACTCTCATTAGACATCTCTCTCCCTACTTTGCTCAATGGTTCCACAAATAATTAGTGACATTGGCAGAATCAGTAATACATTTGTTCAAGCACCTAGAGTCTTCCAGCACATTTCTTTTTAGTGTCCTCATCTGTGTGTTTACTACAGGGAATCATTCTGGGGCCATTTCATGTATCATTGTTACAGTGCTTACATTCATGCTTACTGGTCTAGCAGAGATATAAATCTTAATTTCTTCTACGGCCAGAAAAATGATTATATAAAGACTACACAATATAAAAAAAAAATACATTTCTTTTATCATTATTGCTAGGGATCTACTTTCTGCACATTTCTGTGACTAAATTCTCTTCTAGGCGCTTAGAGAGAATACCTTATATTGTTCAACATATGCATTCTTGTTTCAGGAGATGGGGTTCCCTTATATCCTTGAAAGCAAGTGTTCACAAGAAAAACCTTATCATTATTGAGAGAAAACTTCTTTCCAACACTATGTAACCTTTAGATTGAAAAGTAATGCGGTTATACAGAGGTTTCAGGCTCCTAAAAAGGATAGGTGTTCATAAAAAAGGGAAACTAAGAAAAATAGAACTGCTATAGGGAACATCTGTTATTTTCCTTTTACTGTAGAAATGTCATGCATTATTTTAGGCAAGCATCGTTGAAAGGATGTGAAACTGACTTGTCTGTGTATCTATAGAAATATTATTGTTTTTATTCTTGCTGCTGATTGGTCCTCATTCTAGACCTCATTTGGACTCTTCTCATATCCTCTTTACCTTCATGCTCAATGTTGGCAGACAGGGCAGGGTCTCCTCTGTAGAGTTTGACGTCACTGCGCTGCAACCAGGCATTCCTTCATTTAACTTTTACTGGAGTTGTGAAACCCGCCTCCACGATAAATGGTATGGTCTTCGAAATGGAGCTTGAGCCACGTTGTATGAAATTCTAACATAGACCCAGATCCCTTGGAAGCATTACTAGTAGGTTTAGTAGAGTCTGGATCAACTTGTTCATCAGCTTCACCAGTCTTCTATGAACCCCCTGCTTCATTTGTACCTGTCAAGACATACATTTAAGAGATTCCATCATAGCTGGCAAATAATCATGCATTGCTTTCCCTAACAGAGTAGCAACATTCTCTGCATCAGTTTGAGCTCAAGTGGGAGGAGAAAGGGCAGTATGCATTCGGTATCCCAGCACCAGCTCATGTGAAGTTAGAGGTGGGCTGATTGCATTTTGCAAATAGGGCTACACGAAGGCAATGGAGACAATCTTTTTTCAATGTCTCTTTTAATTTGGCAAATTGCTCTTTTAGGAGGTTGTTGAGGTGCTCACAAAAGCTGTTTGCTTGTGGGTGATAAGCTTATGATAATTTATGCTTTATACCCAACAGGATAGTGTTGCTCTCAAATACCTCATTTACAAAATGTGGTCCATTGTCAGACCGGACCATTCCCCACCTTGGAAATACCTCTAGTACAAGGAACTTTCGAGCACATTTTGCATCTGGATGTGTGCATGGACCTGCTTCAATCCATATGGAAAAGGGAAATACAACTATTAGTATGCACATGCAGCTGTTACAAATTTGGAGCACATCTACATAGTCGATGTGCAAATGCTGAAATGGTCCAGTAGGATGGGGTATTGCTCCTCTCACTGTTCGCAGAATGTTAATAGCAGTACATTTTCAGCACTGTTAAATAATTTACAACAGAATTAGTGACGTATTCTGCCAAATTCAGAACAAGCTAGTCCTCCGAAATCAGTACTGCAAGACACACTTCATGTGTTTGCTGGGTGATGCAATTGTTCTAGTGCTACTGTAAGTAGCTCTAGGGGCATGACTGGTTTTGCGGTGCTGCCCTGCTGCCACATTGTATCTGTGGGGGACAATGAGCACCCAATCGTTTCCATAACTCTTGCTCTTCTGGTGGTGTCCTTGCCTGTAGTTTGTTAAATTGTGGTATGGGTACCATATTAAAATCCTCCTTCATCACCATGTTGTATGCACATATGTATTTGTTTGGTGCAGGTGCAATATCAGATATTTTGGGGATATATGCTGCTCTTTTTGCTTCATGTGCAGTGGCCTCATTTACACAAGAAATTAAATGCACACCTCGGCTGTGAGCTGCACACTTCACCACAGTGATGGCCAATGGGAGTTGGAGTGCATCTATGGTCCTGTGTAATAATGGTGCATGCTTCTCTGGTGTGCCATCTGCATGTAGGAAGCCCCTCCTATTCCAATGTAATAATCCTGCATGTACTGTTGATGTCACTTAGGCCGAGTCAGAATACACCATTGGCGTTTCTTCTTCATGCGCTTCGAGTGCTAAAATCAGCGCTACCAATTCTGCTGCTTGTGCTGAGAAATGCGCTGGCAATCTCACACTTGTCACTGTCTCAAAGCTGTAATTTATTTTGCCCTCACTATTGCTGTTTTACTGTGTCTTTCGCCAGTTCTATGATCTGTTGGCGATAACCCATCAATGAAGGAAGTATAACCCTTTGTAGGGCATTTTCCTTAATATGTGGTATTTCATCATGGTATTCAGTGTTCTCAGTGCAATCATGCATGTTATCTCCTCCCTTTACTGGTTCTGCTATAAATCTGGCTGAATTTACCACTCAAAACCTGATCATTTTTATCTATGGGTTTGATATAATTACTTCATAACCAGAGGCTCTCTGTGTGGTCAATGTGCTTTTGGGCTTTTCAAGTATGGAAAATAGGGCCCACTCAACATATAATGTAATTGTGCATCCCATAGTTATATTGGCAGATTTCTTAATCTCATAGGCTGCTGCAGCCAATCCTTGCTCACAGGGATAAAGACCCCTCATGACTGGATCTAAAATCCCACATGCCAATGGGTGGTGTCCCATGGTAATTTTCTGTGCAAGGACAGCTGTCATCACTACTCCATTTCAATGGGGGAATACAAATAATTCATCATCATTGATCCCTAACATCTGAGCTGGGCTAATAGCCAGCTTGGATTCCTCAAAGGCATCTATCATCTAGGCTGCCTGGTGAGTTTGTCATGCATTGCTCCTTCTCTCTCTCTCCCCCTTTCCATCTCTCGACTCTCTGCCTTCATGGTGCCTTCCATCTCTCCTATTTCCTCTAACTGCTACTATATCACCTATCCTACCTCTCTCTCAAACCCTGGAAGAAAAAGTTCAACCCAGGCCTGCCCATCACTTATACCTACATCAATGCTTCTTCCAGGCACGCTGTCACAGACATCCTCTTTGTCGCTCCCTCTCCGGACCTATGGACTCCCCATATGGTCTCTGTCCTCTCCCCTTTCTCTTCGCCACCCATTAATGGTGACACCCGATGGAAAGTACTACATCCCTGTACCCCTCCTCGGTAGACCTTCAAAGGTGGTAACCAGCTTCACCTAACTATCGTCAACTCTCGCTTTGCTGTTAAACACTCCTCTTATATCTGTCTCCTTCTTAAAGACATTGACCTTGACATTCTCGCTCTCACTGAGATGTGCTTAACTGCCAGCTCTGTCACAGATTTTGAGACGATCCTCCCTGAGGGCTACAAGATCCTCTCTAAGCCCAGGCCTAACTGGTCTGGAGGCAGAATGGCCTTGATCTTGCCTGAATGGGTTCCTGCTACTAACATTCTCCCCCCACTGTTGTTTCCCACTCCCCAACTCCACTCCTCTTCCCCTCTTCCTTTCTCCTCTTCCCCCACCTCCTCAATGGTGCTCTCTGTTTCTCCTATCTTCTCTAACTGCTTCTCTATTGACTATCCTGCCTTTCTGATGAAGTCTGGTAGGAAAAGGTGCAAAAAGGATATCCTGGTCTCCAACTCAGGCCTCCCTATCAATTATACTTATACCAGTGCTTCCTCCAGACAGACCCTCACTAACATCCTCTTTGTCGTTCCGTCGCCAGACCTATGGACTATTCATATGGTCTCTGTGCTCTCTCCTTTTACTTACTCTACCCTTAATGGTAGCACCCAGTGGGAGGTCTTCCTGCCCCCTTCCACTCCTCTAAAGACATCACTAATGTTGACCTGAATGTCACCATCTTGGTACAAGGCACTCAGGCCAACCTCCTCCTCCTTGATAGACGCTTCCCGTGCCTTATCAACTTCCTTTCCTCTCCTGCTGTCCCTTCTCTCCCTCCTTCGGCTTCCTTAACTCTCTCCTCTGCCACCTCTCTGGTGCCCTCATCCTACTCCTTGGCTATCTTACCCTCCTATTCTTCTTCTTCTGCACTACATTGGGCTCCTTCTACACCTACACACGGAGTATCTTTGATTTTTACCCCTCTCCAGAAGTCTTTTAAGGGTGGCAACCTTCTCCATGTTGCCACTCTCAACTCTCGTTCAGCTGACAAACACTCCTCAGACATCTGCCGTTTCCTGGAGGAACATGAACTTGATGTCCTTCGTCACACCGAGACATGGTTCATGGACAGTTCTGTCACAAGCTTTGACACTCTCCTCCATGATGGCTAAAAGATCCTTTCTGCACCCAGACCCAACTGTTCCAGTGGGGGTGTAGCCTTGATTGTCCCAGAGTGGATTCCTGCCTCTATCACTCCTATGCAGTCCTACTCTTCCTTCGAATGCCTTGTCTGCCCGCTTTCTCTCTCTGCTGGCCAATCTCTCACTGTGGCTACTATCTACCAGCCACCTGGTCAGACAACCTCCTTCCTCTACGAGTGGGCAGACCTTTCCTCCTCCCTCCTTGCTATGACCACTCATCTCCTCCTTCTTAGAGACTTTAACATCCACCTGGATGCTTCCCCTCCCTCCTCTGGGCTCTTTTGCGACCTCTGTGACTTTCTCACTCTCTTTCTATTCTTCCTTTGGGCCCAACTCACTCTTCAGGGCACACTGGATGTTCGGATCTGCTCAGACCTCCCCCTCTCTAACTCTCTCAACACTCCTCTCTCCTGGAGTGATCACTTTCTCTTCTCCTCTCATCTCTCTCTCTCTACCCCTCAGGCCGAGCCAACCCACACTCTGCCACCCACCTTCTCAGTCATTCAACCCATGAAGCGTGTGTCAGTTGAGGCTTTCACCACCACTTTCTCACTCCCTCCTTCCCCTCTGGCTGACTCACATCCTGACACAGCCCTTTCCATGCTCCACTCCTCTATCTTTGACACTCGTGATGTACTTTACCCTGTCATGAGGATCCGCTTGAAGCCCAAAGCCAAGTGTAACTCCTGGTATGACCCAGCCCTCGTCAACCTTAAACATAAGTGTAGGGTGGCTGAGAGGAAATGGCTGGCATCATATGCATTCACTGACAAACTGCCCTGCCGCCTGCTCCAAAGGTAATACTGACTCTCTGTCCTCACTAAGAAGAGAGCTCACATCAAAGCTTGTGTCTCTGTGGCATCTAACAACTTGGCTGAGCTATTTAAAATCTGCAAGGAGCTGTCCAACCCTGATTCAGTCTCCACCTCTCCTGTCCCCTCCCAGGCCCTCTGCACGGCCCTGGCCTCTCATTTCATCTCTAAAACCCAGAACATCCTGTCCAACCTCTCGTCCTCTCCTCCTTCTCCCTCTATTCTCTCATCTACCTCTGGCCTTCTTGCGGTCACATCTCCTCCTCCCTTCACCCCTGATGAGGTTTCTGGACAAGTCTGATTTATGAAAGTCTAATCAAAACAGGCTCTTCCCTGTTCTTCCAAAACCATCATGGACCACATTGACACCCTCGCGCCAACCTTGGGTGATTTCTGCAATCACTATTTTGCCACTGGAACCTTCCCTTCTCCCCCTGAAGCACTCTCTTGTGCACCCTCTTCTCAAGAAAACCTCAGCCGACCCCTCCTGTCCAGCTATCCTTTGCCCGATCTCCATCACTCCTTTACTGGGAAAACTCTTGGAAAAGCTGGCCATCTGCCAGCATAATCTTAACACTGAATTTGTTGGTTCTGTCCATGACCAGTATGGCTTCAGAGCAGCCAGAAGCACGGAAACTGCACTACTGAATGCAGGTGAAGACTTGCTCTCAAATCTCAATTCCAACTCTCCTTCCTTTCTTCTCCTTCTGGATCTTTCCTCTGCCTTCAACACAGTCAATAATGCCACCTTGGCAAACTGGCTGCATGATACTTTTAACATCACTAACACTCGACTGGTTGACCTCATTCCTCTCTGACTGACCTTGCCAGGTTAAACTGGGGCCTTTTCTCTCCCCTGCCACACTCTCCACCTGCAGTGTAACTTAAGGCTCTACCTTCTCACCAAGGTTCTTCAACATTTACTTTGCCCCTAACCCACCTGATCTTTCCTGATTTCCAGTGTTATGCAGGCGACACACGGCTCTCCTTCAAGCTTCCCTCTACTGCTTCCTCTTCCTCCTCGCTCATCTATGACTGTCTGACGTCTATTCAAGCATGGTGTGCTGCCAACAATCTTTGCCTTAATGCCACTAAGACTAAGCTCTTTCTCATTTGGACCCCAACTCCGTCCTTCCCTCCTACGCTCTGGCTGCCCTCTATGGTTTCCATCCCCTCAACCACTTGTGAGCCAAAAAACCTTGGTGACTCCTCTCTCTCCTTCTCGTCTCACATCAGGGACCTTGCCAAGGAGGCCCACTACTAGCTGCACCTCCTCAGAGGCATTCACCCTTTCCTAACCTTCCCCCAGAAACTCAATGTCTCCAGAGCTCTGGTCCTTTCTAGGCTGGACTACTGCAACAGCCTCTTCCTCAATCTTCCTTTATCCTCCTTTCGCCCCTTACAACTAATCCAGATTAGGACTGCAAGAAGTGTGCAGAAGTGTTTTGGCAGTGTTTGGGTGGTTTTGGTCTGAGAACCAGTGCGCAGAGTTCGCTGTCTAGGACCTGCGTGCATGCGCATTTTCTCAACCCCTGGTAACACTCAAGTTCTGTGTTTGTGTTATGCTTCATATTACTAAAGGATTTCCATCACACCAGAACAAGGATTTCAGCAAGAGCAGCTGACATTGTTGATTTATATCATTGGATTAGTTATATGTGTCCCCAGAACACCAGAACACCACCAACTCCAACTCCAGCTTTAACTGGTAAACCTTTCAAACAGGAAGCAGGTGCAATACCATACAACTGCTGTGGACCGCGGCGCGGTGTAAGGCACAGAGAGGCACACCGTGTTTTGTGTTTGGTGGCTGGTGCATGGTGTGGGGGCCTCGCCAAAAGCTTGGCTGAACTTTGGACTGATCTATAAGAAAATCTTACCACGGTAAAGTGCTCATTAAATTGTAATTGGAGTGATATGGGAATGAGTGTCTTGAACACATAGACCTAACAAGTGTTCTCCACGCTGTCTAAAATTGTTCTAACTGCCACCTGTGTGATGCTACAATACAGGAGAGACTGCGGCCTGACAAGCCTTTAATCTCCCAGGAAGCAGATTTGTTTCAATCCTTTGACCGATCTTTGAATTTTAAGTCCACAGAGCTGCAAAGCTTGTGGTCTTTGTTTTACTTTAATTGCACACCACAAACTTTAACTTGGTGGTGCGAAATTGTGTTCCCACAAACACCTCCAGTACAGTGTTTGGTACATTTATTTAGCCCATTGGAATTCTTCACTACACTGACTGGTACCGGGTTAAGCATTATTTGCGCAATGTCATATTATGGAAGAGACTGCAGGCAAATGGCCTTTAATCTTCCATGAAGTCGAACTGCTGTTAACTTTTTACCTGATTTGGGAAATCTAAACACACAAAGTTGCTAATTTGAGCTCTGTGTATTCTATTGATTGCATTTCATAAACTGTTACTGTGATTTATTTAAAATAAATTTAAGGTTGATTCAGCGGGCAGTTGGCCTCTGACCTCTTTTAGTATTAACTCTAACTAATCTGAAGGTGAAGCTTAAAACAATCATCTTCCAGCGAGTATTAAAATTGTCTTTTCTGTCTGACGTTGCCAAAAGCCTGAAACTCTTAAGAATTACGAATTTACAGTTCCACAAGTCCACTATCTTTGTTTATGACAATAAGAGTGTGGCCTTTTTAGATTATCTGTTATTATCCTTTTGCGAATTCTGTGCTGTGGGCTTTTGTAGAGGGTGTAGTTGAAGTGGTGAAGAAAAGGGAAATCAAGAGAGTTTAAAATCATCCTATGGTAGTAGGTTTGAGAAGTGGTAAGCACTTAGCAGAGCCAGGATCAATCTTTAAAAAAAAAACACATGAATATCCGGATAGAACAACCTCTTTAAATAGTGAAGTTATTGAGACATCATGTAATCCTGAAGTTGTAAACACCGCTATTAATGTTATTTCTTCACTAAAACTGGGGTTAATGAATCCTAAAGATACAAAGGTCCCCCTTACTTAAAGGGATGGTCTAGTAAAAAATGTTATTTAATGAATAGATAGGCAACATAAAAAAAAATACTAGCATTCTCCGTTTTAAAACTTCCTATGTAAAATTTTGAGCTATTCAAGCTCAAAATTTGCAAAAGCAAGCACATGGGCGCATCCATTTTGTGAAATGGAGGCCCTCCTGTGCTGGCTTTTGCTTTTGTGGCACTAATGAAGGAAAAGCCAGCCAGATGTAGTAAACAAAAGCTACCGCTGGGTGGCTTTCCCTTCATTAGTGCTGTAGGCGGAGGACAGGGACCGGAGACCAGAGCAGGAAAGCTGCAGCTGAATCTCGGAAAGTGCTATTTTTTTTTTTAAAGCCTGGAAAACTTAGAAATAAAACTGCAGCTTAAAAACGTATTTGTGTTTGCGGTCACTTTTGAAGCGACCGCAAACATAAATACAACGTTATTGTGTTGGTAAAGCAGATTCAGGCAGAAACAACGCGGCATTGCAGAAAATCCACAATCATTATTATTTCCTGTGGTTGACGAAATATGCTTATTAAATCAGCCTAGTGCGCCTCTCAAATCTTCAGAGGGTAGCACCTCCTGTAAAATGCAAAATGATTCCCCTTACTCTCTTGATCCTGTTGATCAACACAATCAAGATATAGTGTCACCACAAAATGAAAGTCCTCCCCCCCTTTGTAATTTAAATCAATTAGGGAGATCCTTCCAGGTTGATCAAGAGGACCATGTTACAAGTCAAAAAGCATGTGTATCTACTCCCTTAGGAGCCAATATTCCTCCTCTAGAATCCTCCTCAATCAATATCTGATCCTTCCCAGTATTAACAAGACTTTTGAATTTACTAGATAGGGAGCATGATATGACACAAACTGAAATTCGAGATGAAATTCGAGATGTTAAGTCAACTTTTATAGATATCATGGCCAAATAAATATTTTGGAGGGCTTTATTTCGGGTGGTGGTTCTAGAATTGTAAATACAAATGAGTCTCATTTGTCAAATATACCCAAGGTAATGCAGGTCGTTCAATGATTCTACTGTCCCATTTTACGAAAGGGGGCCAGAGCATTAAACAGAGTAAACTGTCCTTGTTTTTTCCAATGTTGGGTAGAAAGGACAAGGCAGGAATTGTAAAGTCAGTGGCTAATACTACAGCTTTGGATGTGGTTGAATTACATGTCATCTCAAAGACTGCTCATGAACAGGAAACAGCCTCGGGTATGGTTGTGTTGAATTCTATTCCAAATACTGCTCATGAACAGGCAACAACTGCAGCTGTCATGGTATCTTCTGCTGAGCCCATGGTGCTTCATGTTCCCAAACCCTCGATCAATCAACCAATTGAACCAAAATTAGAGATCCATCCCTTTAAGATCATGGGATGGGAAAGTGACTCAAAGCTGAATGGTTCTGGTAGAATGAAAAGATCATGTCTGTTAGATCTTTTTAAACAAATACCAGCTTTAAAATCATTAAACTCAGATGACATTGATTGGGTTACTCTGCCTCAGAGTAACAACAATCGTATTATATGCAGATACCAAACTGTCATTATGTCAAGATTAATATGGGAACAGCGCCAGAATCTAACGATTTTGGGTTACCAATTGTTCATTATGGACTTCTTGGATGATGCTAAGGAATTCATTTTGTTCCAAAATGAATTAATTAATGTTACAAATAAAGACCATCATTCGGGAGAGAATGAGTTGACTGCAATAAAATCAGCAGCAGATCAAATTTCGGGTTTAAAAAAAACAGGTCAGGATTGGTCAAGGGTTGAACCAGCAATAAAAACTTTCGTGGCCCTCCAAAGGGGACTTTCCCAACTTTAGCCTGCATCTATCAGCATAGTGTTGTAGAAAGCTTTTGATATAAATGATTTAAATTCATGGTTCCATAATCCATCTGAACATACTAACGCATTGATCTTTATGATCTAGGAAACTATATTGTGTTAGCATTTTCAGTAAAATGGATATGAAACATATACTTGTCAAGTGACTCAAGCCACAACCAAGTGACATATTGGTGGACTAGCAACAGCAATAGATGGAAATTTGAAAATAAAAACCCAACTAGTCAATTAATCTGATGGCCTTTTAGCTGTAAATGTGGACAAAGATAACTCTCTACTGCTTTAAGTGAACGTATATTGGAACCCTGTTAAAATTAAATTAGAAAAGTTTATATACAAATTAACACTTCTTTAGGAAAATTGGGTCAACTCTCATCCAAAAAGTTCAATTATAATAGGTGGTGATTTTGTCTTTAACTGTTCAGAGGGTTTAAAAATTAACAACAATATGATGCTAGAATCGATATCCACTAAAAGTGGGTTCAAAGGAAGCATATGGGATACTTACTTTGCAGAATGGGAGATATAGCAGCTGGAACTGTGTGCTGAAAATGTTGTTCCCACATACACATGGCACAGATGTAACTTCTATTCTATGATAGATTATTTTTACGTATCCTCAAATATAAATCTAAATGTGGATACTGAAGTACTGAGAGCAGAACTGCACTACTACGTGGTAAGTACACTACATTTTTTCTGATAAATGCATACAGGGTAATTCATAGAATTTCGCAGAAAAGTGTCGCAAGCGGCTGGCGCAGAGTGTCCGCGTGCGATTGTCTGCGCCAGGCACGTGCGCTAAAACCGATTTCCGCACACAGCGTATTCATGGATTTTAGGCTCCCAAACCAGCCGTGGCTCAGAGTATCACAGCGACTCTGCAGCAGCGCCAGTAACGCCCCCAAGAACGCCCTCGTGCAAGGAAAAGCCATCAAAATCGCAAAATCATCGCAAAGGGCTGCGCTAACCCTGGACCAGTTTACAGGGCTGCCAAACAAGGAACGCAAAGCGGGTAACGTGCATATCAGGGGTACGCGTGAAGTTATACACGCGATTAGCCAGGGTACGTGTATTACAGGGGTACGCGGGAAGTTTAACACGCGATTGGCCAGGGTACGTGTATTACAGGGGTACGCGTGAAGTTATACACGCGATTAGCCAGGGTACGTGTATTACAGGGGTACGCGGGAAGTTTTACACACGATTAGCCAGGGCACGTGTATCACAGGGGTACACGGGAATTATCACACGCGATTTGGCTGGGTACGTGTATTACAGGGGTACACGGGAAGTTTTACACGCGATTCGGCTGGGTACGTGTATTACAGGGGTGCGCGGGAATTCTCACATGCGATTTGGCCAGGTACGTGTATTACAGGGGTGCGTGGGAAGTTACACACGCGATTAGGCTGGGTGGGTCCTCACAGGTGTTCCCTGTACACCCTTCACGGCCCCTGCAGGCAGCCCACAAAACAGGGGACTACCCTGCACACCTGCTCATGTCCCCCTGCACCCCCACCCCCCAGCAGAGCAGGGGCAGCCTCCACCAGGCCCCCACCCATGTCTCCCACCACCCCCACCCCCCAGCAGTGCAGGTGCACCCTCCACCAGGCCCCCACTCATGTCTCCCACCACCCCCACCCCCCAGCATCCAGGGGCACCCTCCACCAGGCCCCCACTCATGTCTCCCACCACCCCCACCCCCCAGCAGTGCAGGGGCACCCTCCACCAGGCCCCCACTCATGTCTACCACCACCCCCACCCACCAGCCACCACGGGCACCCTCCACCAGGCCCCCACTCATGTCTCCCACCACCCCCACCCCCCAGCCACCAGGGGCACCCTCCACCAGGCCCCCACTCGTGTCTCCCACCACCCCCACCCCCCAGCAGTGCAGGGGCAGCCTCCACCAGGCCCCCACTCATGTCTACCACCACCCCACCCCCCAGCAGTGCAGGGGCAGCCTCCACCAGGCCCCCACTCATGTCTCCCACCACCCCCACCCCCCAGCCACCAGGGGCAGCCTCCACCAGGCCCCCACTCATGTCCCCTATCACCCCCACCCCCCCGCCACCAGGGGCAGCCTCCACCAGGCCCCCACCCATGTCTCCCACCACCCCCACCCCCCAGCCACCAGGGGCACCCTCCACCAGGCCCCCACCCATGTCTCCCACCACCCCCACCCCACAGCAGTGCAGGGGCAGCCTCCACCAGGCCCCCACCCATGTCTCCCACCACCCCACCCCCCAGCCACCAGGGGCAGCCTCCACCAGGCCCCCACCCATGTCTCCCACCACCCCCTCCCCCCAGCCACCAGGGGCACCCTCCACCAAGCCCCCACCCATGTATCCCACCACCACCACCACCCAGCCACCAGGGGCACCCTCCACCAGGCCCCCTCCCATGTCTCCCACCACCCCCACCCCCCAGCCACCAGGGGCAGCCTCCACCAGGCCCCCACCCATGTCTCCCACCACCCCCACCCCCCAGTCACCAGGGGCAGCCTACACCAGGCCCCCACTCATGTCTACCACCACCCCCACCCCCCAGCAGTGCAGGGGCAGCCTCCATCAGGCCCCCACCCATGTCTCCCACCACCCCCTACCCCCAGCCACCAGGGACACCCTCCACCAGGCCCCCACCCATGTCTCCCACCACCCCCACCCCCCAGCAGTGCAGGGGCAGCCTCCACCAGGCCCCCACTCATGTCTCCCACCACCCCCCCAGCCACCAGGGGCAGCCTACACCAGGCCCCCACTCATGTCTACCACCACCCCCACCCCCCAGCAGTGCAGGGGCACCCTACGCCAGGCCAACACACATGTCTCCCACCACCTCCACCCCCCAGCAGTGCAGGGGCACCCTCCACCAGGCCCCCACTCATGTCTCCCACCACCCCCACCCCCCAGCAGTGCAGGGGCAGCCTCCACCAGGCCCCCACTCATGTCTACCACCACCCCACCCCCCAGTAGTGCAGGGGCAGCCTCCACCAGGCCCCCACTCATGTCTCCCACCACCCCCACCCCCCAGCCACCAGGGGCACCCTCCACCAGGCCCCCACCCATGTATCCCACCACCCCCACCACCCAGCCACCAGGGGCACCCTCCACCAGGCCCCCACCCATGTCTCCCACCACCCCCTCCCCGCGGCCACCAGGGGCACCCTCCACCAGGCCCCCACCCATGTCTCCCACCACCCCCACCCCCCAGCAGTGCAGGGGCAGCCTCCACCAGGCCCCCACTCATGTCTACCACCACCCCCCAGCCACCAGGGGCACCTCCACCAGGCCCCCACTCATGTCTACCACCACCCCCACCCCCCAGCAGTGCAGGGGCACCCTACGCCAGGCCAACACACATGTCTCCCACCACCTCCACCCCCCAGCAGTGCAGGGGCACCCTCCACCAGGCCCCCACTCATGTCTCCCACCACCCCCACCCCCCAGCAGTGCAGGGGCAGCCTCCACCAGGCCCCCACTCATGTCTACCACCACCCCACCCCCCAGTAGTGCAGGGGCAGCCTCCACCAGGCCCCCACTCATGTCTCCCACCACCCCCACCCCCCAGCCACCAGGGGCACCCTCCACCAGGCCCCCACCCATGTATCCCACCACCCCCACCACCCAGCCACCAGGGGCACCCTCCACCAGGCCCCCACCCATGTCTCCCACCACCCCCTCCCCGCGGCCACCAGGGGCACCCTCCACCAGGCCCCCACCCATGTCTCCCACCACCCCCACCCCCCAGCAGTGCAGGGGCAGCCTCCACCAGGCCCCCACTCATGTCTACCACCACCCCCACCCCCCAGCCACCAGGGGCACCTCCACCAGGCCCCCACCCATGTCTCCCACCACCCCCACCCCCCAGCCACCAGGGGCAGCCTCCACCAGCCCCCACCCATGTCTCCCACCACCCCCTCCCCCCAGCCACCAGGGGCACCCTCCACCAGGCCCCCACCCATGTATCCCACCACCCCCAGCCACCAGGGGCACCCTCCACCAGGCCCCCACCCATGTATCCCACCACCCCCACCCCCCAGCCACCAGGGGCACCCTCCACCAGTCCCCCACCCATGTATCCCACCACCCCCACCCCCCAGCCACCAGGGGCACCCTCCACCAGGCCCCCACCCATGTCCCCTATCACCCCCACCCCCCAGTAGTGCAGGGGCAGCCTCCACCAGGCCCCCACTCATGTCTACCACCACCCCCACCCCCCCGCCACCAGGGGCAGCCTCCACCAGGCCCCCACTCATGTCTCCCACCACCCCCACCCCCCAGCCACCAGGGGCAGCCTCCACCAGGCCCCCACTCATGTCCCCTATCACCCCCACCCCCCCGCCACCAGGGGCAGCCTCCACCAGGCCCCCACTCATGTCTACCACCACCCCCTCCCCCATCCACCAGGGGCAGCCTCCACCAGGCCCCCACCCATGTCTCCCAACACCCCCACCCCCCAGCCACCAGGGGCAGCCTCCACCAGGCCCCCACTCATGTCTCCCACCACCCCCACCCCCCAGCCACCAGGGGCAGCCTCCACCAGGCCCCCACTCATGTCCCCTATCACCCCCACCCCCCCGCCACCAGGGGCAGCCTCCACCAAGCCCCCACTCATGTCTACCACCACCCCCTCCCCCCATCCACCAGGGGCAGCCTCCACCAGGCCCCCACTCATGTCTCCCACCACCCCCACCCCCCAGCCACCAGGGGCAGCCTCCACCAGGCCCCCACTCATGTCTCCCACCACCCCCACCCCCCAGCCACCAGGGGCAGCCTCCACCAGGCCCCCACTCATGTCCCCTATCACCCCCACCCCCCCGCCACCAGGGGCAGCCTCCACCAGGCCCCCACCCATGTCTCCCACCACCCCCTCCCCCCAGCCACCAGGGGCACCCTCCACCAGGCCCCCACCCATGTCTCCCACCACCCCCACCCCCCAGCAGTGCAGGGGCACCCTCCACCAGGCCCCCACTCATGTCTCCCACCACCCCCACCCCCCAGCAGTGCAGGGGCAGCCTCCACCAGGCCCCCACTCATGTCTACCACCACCCCACCCCCCAGCAGTGCAGGGGCAGCCTCCACCAGGCCCCCACTCATGTCTCCCACCACCCCCACCACCCAGCCACCAGGGGCACCCTCCACCAGGCCCCCACCCATGTATCCCACCACCCCCACCCCCCAGCCACCAGGGGCACCCTCCACCAGGCCCCCACTCATGTCTCCCACCACCCCCTCCCCCCAGCCACCAGGGGCACCCTCCACCAGGCCCCCACCCATGTCTCCCACCACCCCCACCCCCCAGCAGTGCAGGGGCAGCCTCCACCAGGCCCCCACTCATGTCTACCACCACCCCCACCCCCCAGCCACCAGGGGCACCCTCCACCAGGCCCCCACCCATGTATCCCACCAACCCCACCCCCCAGCCACCAGGGGCAGCCTCCACCAGGCCCCCACCCATGTCTCCCACCACCCCCTCCCCCCAGCCACCAGGGGCACCCTCCACCAGGCCCCCACCCATGTATCCCACCACCCCCACCCCCCAGCCACCAGGGGCAGCCTCCACCAGGCCCCCACCCATGTATCCCACCACCCCCACCCCCCAGCCACCAGGGCCACCCTTCACCAGTCCCCCACCCATGTATCCCACCACCCCCACCCCCCAGCCACCAGGGGCACCCTCCACCAGGCCCCCACCCATGTCCCCTATCACCCCCACCCCCCAGCAGTGCAGGGGCAGCCTCCACCAGGCCCCCACTCATGTCTACCACCACCCCCACCCCCCCGCCACCAGGGGCAGCCTCCACCAGGCCCCCACCCATGTCTCCCACCACCCCCACCCCCCAGCAGTGCAGGGGCAGCCTCCACCAGGCCCCCACTCATGTCTACCACCACCCCCTCCCCCCAGCCACCAGGGGCAGCCTCCACCAGGCCCCCACCCATGTCTCCCACCACCCCCACCCCCCAGCAGTGCAGGGGCAGCCTCCACCAGGCCCCCACTCATGTCTACCACCACCCCACCCCCCAGCAGTGCAGGGAACGCCCTCGTGCAAGGAAAAGCCATCAAAATCGCAAAATCATCGCAAAGGGCTGCGCTAACCCTGGACCAGTTTACAGGGCTGCCAAACAAGGAACGCAAAGCGGGTAACGTGCATATCAGGGGTACGCGTGAAGTTATACACGCGATTAGCCAGGGTACGTGTATTACAGGGGTACGCGGGAAGTTTAACACGCGATTGGCCAGGGTACGTGTATTACAGAGGTACGCGTGAAGTTATACACGCGATTAGCCAGGGTACGTGTATTACAGGGGTACGCGGGAAGTTTAACACGCGATTGGCCAGGGTACGTGTATTACAGGGGTACGCGTGAAGTTTTACACACGATTAGCCAGGGCACGTGTATCACAGGGGTACGCGGGAATTATCACACGCGATTTGGCTGGGTACGTGTATTACAGGGGTACACGGGAAGTTTTACACGCGATTCGGCTGGGTACGTGTATTACAGGGGTGCGCGGGAATTCTCACATGCGATTTGGCCAGGTACGTGTATTACAGGGGTGCGTGGGAAGTTACACACGCGATTAGGCTGGGTGGGTCCTCACAGGTGTTCCCTGTACACCCTTCACGGCCCCTGCAGGCAGCCCACAAAACAGGGGACTACCCTGCACACCTGCTCATGTCCCCCTGCACCCCCACCCCCCAGCAGAGCAGGGGCAGCCTCCACCAGGCCCCCACCCATGTCTCCCACCACCCCCACCCCCCAGCAGGGCAGGTGCACCCTCCACCAGGCCCCCACTCATGTCTCCCACCACCCCCACCCCCCAGCATCCAGGGGCACCCTCCACCAGGCCCCCACTCATGTCTCCCACCACCCCCACCAGCAAGCAGTGCAGGGGCACCCTCCACCAGGCCCCCACTCATGTCTACCACCACCCCCACCCACCAGCCACCAGGGGCACCCTCCACCAGGCCCCCACTCATGTCTCCCACCACCCCCACCCCCCAGCCACCAGGGGCACCCTCCACCAGGCCCCCACTCATGTCTCCCACCACCCCCACCCCCCAGCAGTGCAGGGGCAGCCTCCACCAGGCCCCCACTCATGTCTACCACCACCCCACCCCCAGCAGTGCAGGGGCAGCCTCCACCAGGCCCCCACTCATGTCTCCCACCACCCCCACCCCCAGCCACCAGGGGCAGCCTCCACCAGGCCCCCACTCATGTCCCCTATCACCCCCACCCCCCCGCCACCAGGGGCAGCCTCCACCAGGCCCCCACCCATGTCTCCCACCACCCCCACCCCCCAGCCACCAGGGGCACCCTCCATCAGGCCCCCACCCATGTCTCCCACCACCCCCACCCCACAGCAGTGCAGGGGCAGCCTCCACCAGGCCCACACCCATGTCTCCCACCACCCCACCCCCCAGCCACCAGGGGCAGCCTCCACCAGGCCCCCACCCATGTCTCCCACCACCCCCTCCCCCCAGCCACCAGGGGCACCCTCCACCAGGCCCCCACCCATGTATCCCACCACCCCCACCCCCCAGCCACCAGGGGCACCCTCCACCAGGCCCCCACCGATGTCTCCCACCACCCCCAGCCACCAGGGGCAGCCTCCACCAGGCCCCCACCCATGTCTCCCACCACCCCCACCCCCCAGCCACCAGGGGCAGCCTACACCAGGCCCCCACTCATGTCTACCACCACCCCCACCCCCCAGCAGTGCAGGGGCAGCCTCCACCAGGCCCCCACCCATGTCTCCCACCACCCCCTCCCCCCAGCCACCAGGGACACCCTCCACCAGGCCCCCACCCATGTCTCCCACCACCCCCACCCCCCAGCAGTGCAGGGGCAGCCTCCACCAGGCCCCCACTCATGTCTCCCACCACCCCCCCCAGCCACCAGGGGCAGCCTACACCAGGCCCCCACTCATGTCTACCACCACCCCCACCCCCCAGCAGTGCAGGGGCACCCTCCGCCAGGCCAACACCCATGTCTCCCACCACCTCCACCCCCCAGCAGTGCAGGGGCACCCTCCACCAGGCCCCCACTCATGTCTCCCACCACCCCCACCCCCCAGCAGTGCAGGGGAAGCCTCCACCAGGCCCCCACTCATGTCTACCACCAACCCACCCCCCAGTAGTGCAGGGGCAGCCTCCACGAGGCCCCCACTCATGTCTCCCACCACCCCACCCCCCAGCCACCAGGGGCACCCTCCACCAGGCCCCCACCCATGTATCCCACCACCCCCACCACCCAGCCACCAGGGGCACCCTCCACCAGGCCCCCACCCATGTCTCCCACCACCCCCTCCCCCCAGCCACCAGGGGCACCCTCCACCAGGCCCCCACCCATGTCTCCCACCACCCCCACACCCCAGCAGTGCAGGGGCAGCCTCCACCAGGCCCCCACTCATGTCTACCACCACCCCCACCCCCCAGCCACCAGGGGCACCTCCACCAGGCCCCCACCCATGTCTCCCACCACCCCCACCCCCCAGCCACCAGGGGCAGCCTCCACCAGGCCCCCACCCATGTCTCCCACCACCCCCTCCCCCCAGCCACCAGGGGCACCCTCCACCAGGCCCCCACCCATGTATCCCACCACCCCCACCCCTCAGCCACCAGGGGCACCCTCCACCAGGCCCCCACCCATGTATCCCACCACCCCCACCCCCCAGCCACCAGGGGCACCCTCCACCAGTCCCCCACCCATGTATCCCACCACCCCCACCCCCCAGCCACCAGGGGCACCCTCCACCAGGCCCCCACCCATGTCCCCTATCACCCCCACCCCCCAGTAGTGCAGGGGCAGCCTCCACCAGGCCCCCACTCATGTCTACCACCACCCCCACCCCCCCGCCACCAGGGGCAGCCTCCACCAGGCCCCCACTCATGTCTCCCACCACCCCCACCCCCCAGCAACCAGGGGCAGCCTCCACCAGGCCCCCACTCATGTCCCCTATCACCACCACCCCCCCGCCACCAGGGGCAGCCTCCACCAGGCCCCCACTCATGTCTACCACCACCCCCTCCCCCATCCACCAGGGGCAGCCTCCACCAGGCCCCCACTCATGTCTCCCACCACCCCCACCCCCCAGCCACCAGGGGCAGCCTCCACCAGGCCCCCACTCATGTCCCCTATCACCCCCACCCCCCGGCCACCAGGGGCAGCCTCCACCAGGCCCCCACTCATGTCTCCCACCACCCCCACCCCCCAGCCACCAGGGGCAGCCTCCACCAGGCCCCCACTCATGTCTCCCACCACCCCCACCCCCCAGCCACCAGGGGCAGCCTCCACCAGGCCCCCACTCATGTCCCCTATCACCCCCACCCCCCCGCCACCAGGGGCAGCCTTCACCAGGCCCCCACCCATGTCTCCCACCACCCCCTCCCCCCAGCCACCAGGGGCACCCTCCACCAGGCCCCCACCCATGTCTCCCACCACCCCCACCCCCTGCAGTGCAGGGGCACCCTCCACCAGGCCCCCACTCATGTCTCCCACCACCCCCACCCCCCAGCAGTGCAGGGGCAGCCTCCACCAGGCCCCCACTCATGTCTACCACCACCCCACCCCCCAGCAGTGCAGGGGCAGCCTCCACCAGGCCCCCACTCATGTCTCCCACCACCCCCACCCCCCAGCCACCAGGGGCACCCTCCACCAGGCCCCCACCCATGTATCCCACCACCCCCACACCCCAGCCACCAGGGGCACCCTCCACCAGGCCCCCACCCATGTCTCCCACCACCCCCTCCCCCCAGCCACCATGGGCACCCTCCACCAGGCCCCCACCCATGTCCCCTATCACCCCCACCCCCCAGCAGTGCAGGGGCAGCCTCCACCAGGCCCCCACTCATGTCTCCCACCACCCCCACCCCCCAGCCACCAGGGGCAGCCTCCACCAGGCCCCCACTCATGTCCCCTATCACCCCCCCCCCGCCACCAGGGGCAGCCTCCACCAGGCCCCCACTCATGTCTACCACCACCCCCTCCCCCCAGCCACCAGGGGCAGCCTCCACCAGGCCCCCACCCATGTCTCCCACCACCCCCACCCCCCAGCAGTGCAGGGGCAGCCTCCACCAGGCCCCCACTCATGTCTCCCACCACCCCCACCCCCCAGCCACCAGGGGCAGCCTCCACCAGGCCCCCACTCATGTCTCCCACCACCCCCAGCCACCAGGGGCAGCCTCCACCAGGCCCCCACTCATGTCCCCTATCACCCCCACCCCCCGCCACCAGGGGCAGCCTCCACCAGGCCCCCACCCATGTCTCCCACCACCCCCTTCCCCCAGCCACCAGGGGCACCCTCCACCAGGCCCCCACCCATGTCTCCCACCACCCCCACCCCCCAGCAGTGCAGGGGCACCCTCCACCAGGCCCCCACTGATGTCTCCCACCACCCCCACCCCCCAGCAGTGCAGGGGCAGCCTCCACCAGGCCCCCACTCATGTCTACCACCACCCCACCCCCCAGCAGTGCAGGGGCAGCCTCCACCAGGCCCCCACTCATGTCTCCCACCACCCCCACCCCCCAGCCACCAGGGGCACCCTCCACCAGGCCCCCACCCATGTATCCCACCACCCCCACCCCCCAGCCACCAGGGGCACCCTCCACCAGGCCCCCACCCATGTCTCCCACCCCCCCTCCCCCCAGCCACCAGGGGCACCCTCCACCAGGCCCCCACCCATGTCTCCCACCACCCCCACCCCCCAGCAGTGCAGGGGCAGCCTCCACCAGGCCCCCACTCATGTCTACCACCACCCCCAGCCACCAGGGGCACCCTCCACCAGGCCCCCACCCATGTCTCCCACCACCCCCACCCCCCAGCCACCAGGGGCAGCCTCCACCAGGCCCCCACCCATGTCTCCCACCACTCCCTCCCCCCAGCCACCAGGGGCACCCTCCACCAGGCCCCCACCCATGTATCCCACCACCCCCACCCCCCAGCCACCAGGGGCACCCTCCACCAAGCCCCCACCCATGTATCCCACCAGCCCCACCCCCCAGCCACCAGGGGCACCCTCCACCAGTCCCCCACCCATGTATCCCACCAACCCCACCCCCCAGCAGTGCAGGGGCAGCCTCCACCAGGCCCCCACTCATGTCTACCACCACCCCCACCCCCCCCGCCACCAGGGGCAGCCTCCACCAGGCCCCCACTCATGTCTCCCACCCCCCCCACCCCCCCGCCACCAGGGGCAGCCTCCACCAGGCCCCCACTCATGTCTACCACAACCCCCTCCCCCCAGCCACCAGGGGCAGCCTCCACCAGGCCCCCACCCATGTCTCCCACCACCCCCACCCCCCAGCAGTGCAGGGGCAGCCTCCACCAGGCCCCCACTCATGTCTCCCACCACCCCCACCCCCCAGCCACCAGGGGCAGCCTCCACCAGGCCCCCACTCATGTCTCCCACCACCCCCACCCCCCAGCCACCAGGGGCAGCCTCCAACAGGCCCCCACTCATGTCCCCTAACACAACAGGCCCCCCGCCACCAGGGCAGCCTCCACCAGGCCCCCACCCATGTCTCCCACCACCCCCTCCCCCCAGCCACCAGGGGCACCCTCCACCAGGCCCCCACCCATGTCTCCCACCACCCCCACCCCCCAGCAGTGCAGAGGCAGCCTCCACCAGGCCCCCACTCATGTCTCCCACCACCCCCACCCCCCTGCCACCAGGGGCAGCCTCCACCAGGCCCCCACCCATGTCTCCCACCACCCCCACCCCCCAGCAGTGCAGGGGCAGCCTCCACCAGGCCCCAACTCATGTCTCCCACCACCCCCACCCCCCAGCCACCAGGGGCAGCCTCCACCAGGCCCCCATTCATGTCCCCTATCACCCCCACCCCCCACGCCACCAGGGGCAGCCTCCACCAGGCCCCCACCCATGTCTCCCACCACCCCCTCCCCCCAGCCACCAGGGGCACCCTCCACCAGGCCCCCACCCATGTCTCCCACCACCCCCACCCCCCAGCAGTGCAGGGGCAGCCTCCACCAGGCCCCCACTCATGTCTCCCACCACCCCCACCCCCCAGCCACCAGGGGCACCCTCCACCAGGCCCCCACCCAGGTATCCCACCACCCCCACCCCCCAGCCACCAGGGGCACCCTCCACCAGGCCCCCACTCATGTATCCCACCACCCCCACCCCCAGCCACCAGGGGCAACCTCCACCAGGCCCCCACCCATGTCTCCCACCACCCCCACCCCCCAGCAGTGCAGGGGCAGCCTCCACCAGGCCCCCACCCATGTCTCCCACCACCCCCACCCCCCAGCAGTGCAGGGGCAGCCTCCACCAGGCCCCCACTCATGTCTCCCACCACCCCCACCCCCCAGCCACCAGGGGCAGCCTCCACCAGGCCCCCACTAATGTCTACCACCACCCCCACCCCCCAGCCACCAGGGGCATCCTCCACCAGGCCCCCACCCATGTATCCCACCCCCCGACCCCCCAGCAGTGCAGGGGCAGCCTCCACCAGGCCCCCACTCATGTCTCCCACCACCCCCACCCCCTAGCCACCAGGGGCAGCCTCCACCAGGCCCCCACTCATGTCCCCTATCACCCCCACCCCACCGTCACCAGGGGCAGCCTCCACCAGGCCCCCACCCATGTCTCCCACCACCCCCTCCCCCCAGCCACCAGGGGCACCCTCCACCAGGCCCCCACCCATGTCTCCCACCACCCCCACCCCCCAGCAGTGCAGGGGCAGCCTCCACCAGGCCCCCACTCATGTCTCCCACCACCCCCACCCCCAGCCACCAGGGGCAGCCTCCACAAGGCCCCCACTCATGTCTACCACCACCCCCACCCCCCAGCCACCAGGGGCACCCTCCACCAGGCCCCCACCCATGTATCCCACCACCCCCACCCCCCAGCAGTGCAGGGGCAGCCTCCACCAGGCCCCCACTCATGTCTCCCACCACCCCCACCCCCCAGCCACCAGGGGCAGCCTCCACCAGGCCCCCACTCATGTCCCCTATCACCCCCACCCCCTCGCCACCAGGGGCAGCCTCCACCAGGCCCCCACTCATGTCTCCCACCACCACCCACCCCCAGCCACCAGGGGCAGCCTCCACCAGGCCCCCACCCATGTCCCCTATTACCCCCACCCCCCAGCAGTGCAGGGGCAGCCTCCACCAGGCCCCCACTCATGTCTCCCACCACCCCCACCCCCCAGCCACCAGGGGCAGCCTCCACCAGGCCCCCATTCATGTCTACCACCACCCCCACCCCCCAGCAACCAGGGGCACCCTCCACCAGGCCCCCACTCATGTCTACCACCACCCCCACCCCCCAGCAGTGCAGGTGCAGCCTCCACCAGGCCCTCACTCATGTCTCCCACCACCCCCACCCCCCAGCCACCAGGGGCAGCCTCCACCAGGCCCCCACTCATGTCCCCTATCACCCCCACCCCCCCGCCACCAGGGGCAGCCTCCACCAGCCCCCACTCATGTCCCCTATCACCCCCACCCCCCCGCCACCAGGGACAGCCTCCACCAGGCCCCCACTCATGTCCCCTATCACCCCCACCCCCCCGCCACCAGGGGCAGCCTCCACCAGGCCCCCAATCATGTCTCCCACCACCCCCACCCGCCAGCAGTGCAGGGGCACCCTCCACCAGGCCCCCACCCATGTCCCCTATCACCCCCACCCCCCAGCCACCAGGGGCACCCTCCACCAGGCCCCTACTCATGTCTCCCACCACCCACACCCCCCAGCCACCAGGGGCAGCCTCCACCAGGCCCCCACTCATGTCCCCTATCACCCCCACCCCCCGCCACCAGGGGCAGCCTCCACCAGCCCCCACTCATGTCCCCTATCACCCCCACCCCCCCGCCACCAGGGACAGCCTCCACCAGCCCCCACTCATGTCCCCTATCACCCCCACCCCCCCGCCACCAGGGACAGCCTCCACCAGGCCCCCACTCATGTCCCCTATCACCCCCTCCCCCCAGCCACCAGGGGCACCCTCCACCAGGCCCCCACCCATGTCTCCCACCACCCCCACCCCCCAGCAGTCCAGGGGCACCCTCCACCAGGCCCCCACCCATGTCCCCTATCACCCCCACCCCCCAGCCACCAGGGGCACCCTCCACCAGGCCCCCACTCATGTCTCCCACCACACACACCCCCCAGCCACCAGGGGCAGCCTCCACCATGCCCCCACTCATGTCCCCCTGCCCACAGGCCCTGACAATCCTCAAGCATGTGCCTCATGGCCAGCCACCACAGCCCAAGACACAACCAAGTATTACATGTGCCCATGATACTACTCCAATGGAAACAATGTAAATCAACACATGTGTCTTACACACACACAATGGTTGCAAGGGAACCTGAAAACCCATATCATGACATGCATGAAAACAATGAGATGAAACCACACATTGAAGAATGAAAAAATCAAAATAATGTATCAAAAACAACAGCAATGGCTATCAAAATCAACCAAAATACACAAGTAAAATAATCAATAAATTAAGCAGGCTGTCTCTTTTCAAAATGAAATCAATAAATGACAATACGAAAAAATATCTTCCAAAGTTCTAGTCCATGAAAAGTAAATGAAGGTAAAAAAGAAATAGAAAACCATTGCTCCATGGCAAAAAATATTCATAGTTAAAAAAATATCCAAATCCAAAGTCCAACTATGTACAAAGTATTCAGGGTCCATCATCCCAAAAGAAGAAATGAAACCTACCAAAAAACCTATCTAAAATGGAACTATATACAAAAGGTGGAGCAGTGTCCGTCGACTCCAAAGAAAAATAAACTGCAAAGGAAACCTATCACTAAATAACTATATACAATGGCGGCGGGCCAGTCCAGCGGCTCACTTAGTGGTGTTCCGGGCCAGGGCATCATCGAACTCCCCGACTATGTCCCGGAGGCGGTCCTGTTCCATGGCCCTGAGGGTCCGTAGGGACGCCGACATGTTCACCTCCAACTCCCTGCGGATTGCCTCGAAGCACTCGGCCCGCCTCAGGGCCCTCCGCATGGAGTTCTCCGCCCTGACCATCGTGAGCCGCGCCTCTTCTGCCTGCTGCCGCTCCACATCTATGGCGTGGCCCAACCGCTGCCACACGGAAGACACTTCCTGTCCAGGGTCCTCCTGCCCTCCGGCCGATGCCTGCCCCTCCGATGTTGAAGGCCCCGAGCTATCGTGGCTCCCACCTACAGCCTCCTGCTGCTGCAGCTGCTGCTGTCCATGTGCCCTGTCCGATGGTGCCTGCACATCCTCCTCCAGGTGGGGTGCAGTCGTTGACGTGGCCACCCCTGCTGGACGTCCGACTCCCGACTGTGGCAGGGATCTGTTGTCCACCAGCCTGGCACACGGTCGGAGGCAGCTCCACAGGGCACCCAGGTGACACATGGGTGGGAAGATGGCATGGAGGACGACTGGGGCATAGGGGATTCTGTGGAGAAGGGGTTCGGAACAAGGTCCAGGAAACGGAGGAATCCAGCCCTGGTGAGCTGTCCCAGTGGGTCAACGCGGTCAACGAGCCATGCAAGAAGACGTGCAGACTCATCATGAAAAGACTGCAGGTCACCTCGCATGGCCCGTTGACGCAACGCCACCCCACCCTGGACAGGCACAACCTGGTGCAGGATAGCCACATCCGCAGGGAGTGGAAGGCCAGGTGTCGTAAGCCAATCCTCTCCCTGAGAACGGGTCTGGAGGTAGGCATCCCCGCTGGTGCAAGATGATGCAGTGACAGGAGCAGGGACAGAATTGCACACAGGCACCTCCGTGGCGGCCTGTGCTGTCTCCTGTCCCTGATCCTGCACTGCACCACTAGCACCAGTGGAATCCCCACCTCCAGACCCTGCCACTGTCGCTTGCACGGCCTCCTCCTCCACCAAACCCCCCACCAACCTGGATGACTCCGTGCCATCTTCCCCCGTTGGGCCCTGTGGGGTCCCAGCTGCCCCTTCTGCTGCCGAGGAGTCCAACTCCAACCTCCGCCTCTTGGACCTCCCCTCGGCAGCTGCGGCCTGGGACGCGGCACCGGACTCCTCACTCCCCGACGAGATCACAACCTGGGAGGGGATCCGGGCCTTGCGTCTCCGGCTGGTGGTGCGACCCCTGTCGCTGTGCTCCACAGCACCTTCTCCGCCCTCTTCATCAGTTGACGCTGCAGACAGGGAGAAAGAAAACACAGGCATCAGGGCACTGTAAAATGGACTCATACACACATGACAGTTATACATGAGTGGCATTGGTAAACCTCAGACATGGCATCACAATCCCCAACACACATGTCATTTCAACTTGCACACATGAGCCATACCACAGCCATAATGCAACAGCCAGCACCATCCATTCACATACAACAGCATGAGCAGCCAAAGGTCATCCACACATCACATGCAACATAGGGAGTCCACTACACATGCACACACAACACCAAACTTGCATGCATGTGTACACCTCCGCCAACTGTCGCAGTGTTTTGATCGACATCCATGTCACACCTGACAATCATTCCTCCACATCCTGTGCCATGCAAGCCCACACACACAAGCACCATCCATGTGTCACACATGAGACCCCTCGCATGTGTCACCCTCACGGCCCTGTACACCCCCCTACTTGGCCACATAAAAATACATGTTCAACCTGCACACTCCTGGCACACCACCACACGCACAGCTTACAATCAGTATGCATGTACACTTACCGCTTGACTCCAGACGGGTCTGCTTCTCAAGGACCTGGATGTGGAGCGCTGGGGATATGCGTTCCAGGACCCTCATCTGATCTTCTGACAAGTGGCCCCGGTGCCCCTTAGCATCCGCTGCCTTCAGGAGGCGCCGGGCCTTGTTGAGGGTCCTGGACCTGAAGTCCTCCCAGCGCTTCCTGACACGTTCGTAGTCGCAGACTGCCACCTCCTCCGCGTTGATGGCAGTCACGATGTCCATCCAGATCCGAGTCCGTCCTTCCTTGTCGGCGCGCACCCTTCCGAAGAGGGCATCATACTGCCCCGGGACATGCTCCACCAGGACACCAACTTTGGTGGCAGTGAAGCTGGTGCCCCTCTGCCTCCTTGGCCGGGGGTTGCCACTGGTGCCAGATGTTGCAGTGCCCGACATGGCAACCCCAGAGGCAGGAGTGGGTGGGCAACTGGGTCCTGGGGCTGGGCTGTGGGGCGATGGAAAATCAGTCGGGAGTCTTCTGTTCCAGCAGGGGTGGTCACAGCAACAGCACCCCTGGCTGATGTGCAGGCAGCAAATGGCAGGGCACGTGGACAGCAGGCAGTCAGGCAGCAGCAGATGGCAGGTGGGAGCGTGCTCAGGGCTCTGGGGGGCAGTAATTTGGCCTTCTGGGCAGGAGCGTGGTCTTCCGTGTGTGAACGCGTGGCCAGCTTGATACGGAGTGATTTGGCACGTGAAAATCCAACACGTCTACGTGTAATTCGAGGAAAGGCCCTTAGCGCGTAAACGCGTCGCCAGCGTATGCGCGTCTATGAAGTCACGTGCACGTTGAATTGGGCACACGTTGGAAAATGTTGCGTGTGAAAAAAATGAAAGACACGTCCGAGTGTCAAAGCGTGTAATTGGTGGGAATGGGCCTAGCGCGTACACGCGGCAGTGACAAAGCGTGTAATTGGTGAAAATTGACCTACACGCAGAAGTGACAAAGCGTGTAATTGGTGGAAATGGCCCTACACGCAGAAGTGACAAAGAGTGTAATTGGTGGAAATGGTCCTACACGCAGAAGTGACAAAGCGTGTAATTGGTGGAAATGGCCCTAGCGCGTACACGCCGCGTAAGTGACGCTGGACGTGTGGGCCTGCATAAAAGGTACGTGTAGAACACCATTTCCTTGTACGTGCTTTTCGTGGAGAGCGAGTGGGTGAATTCTGTACTTCTTGTCGTTTCACACGCGATTTACTTCACGGCGTTTCAAGTTCGTACTCCCTGTTATCTCTGACAGCTTTTTCTCTTTTTTCTCTTTTACTGGTTTACCTGGGCCTGTTCCCTCAAACAGTGTTCCCTTCTACTGTTGTCCTGTCTCCTCAGACAGCGTACAAATCTTCTTTTGGCGGGGGTGTTGCCAACCAAACGCGCTCCTTTTTCACGCTCTTTTACCTGGCAGACGGTGAGTCACGCACGTATCTAACATCTGTGCTTGCCCCGTGTATAGCCTACCCCTTCAGAGGTCATTCTAGGCTGCGTGTGACACGCATACGTTCATTCTTGTGTTACTGGGTGCCACAGCGTAGTGCAGGTTTTTCTTTCTGCACACGTGGTCTAGGAGGGGTTGCGTGCACGTCATCTCCCTTTTTTGGGCCTCCTGTGCGTAGCGTGACCCGTCATCTTTCCCCAGGGGTTACATTCAGCCTTGCTAGAGCACTAGGGTACAATTACCATCTGGTACCCAACCCCTTTGACCCCCAATTGCCCAGGACAATAGTTTACAGCCACTCCCATACGCACATTAACATCAGTGCCATGGCTGGGAGGCGAGGATTCCGTAAGGGTGGCAAAGGTGGAAGAGCCACAAGTGGTGGCCGTGGTGGATCCGGTAGGGGACGTGGTCGTTACTTGCAGGGTGAGCCTGTCCCCTCATGTGTGGAGGACCAGTCAAGGGCACCCATAATCCCCCCTCCCATTGAGGCTGATGTGGCTGACACCATCCATGCTCAGCCCTTGTTGGACCAGCCCATTGTGGCACCAGACCTGGCTGACTCCATGGCTGACTTCCAGGTCAGCAGGCCTATGACACGTGCGATGGTGCACGTTGATGTCATCATGCCACGTGGATCTGGGGCAGCAAGGTCATCTGCTGCCCCAAGTAGGCAGGGCGGAGAGGCTGCAGGGGCAGCTGCGGCTCCATCCACCCCAGCTCTCACACACCCAGCCAGGACAGTGTCGGTCCTAGTCTATCCTGCTGACATTCCCCCTGACACCATTACACTTGAGCCAATGCCTGCACCAACTCCCATGCTGAGTGTGCAATCCCACACTCCTGATACAGAGTCCACCAGGGCTCCTGCCCCTAGTGTCCAGAGCGGCGCAGGACACTCAGGATCACCACCATCTTCCAAGCGGAAGAGGAAGAGTGCTCGTCCGGCACAGGCTGATGCCCCAGACACGGCTACACAGTCCGGCCAATCGAGGAAGCCCAGCTTCACGGATGATGAACTGAATGCACTTGTCGAGTATGTGTCCGGACATGATAACGAGATGGTCATTGTTGCAGGATCCAAGACCACACCTGCACAACGCCAGGCACACTGGCAGACCGTTGCGGACATCGTAAGTGCCCTTGGAATCGTGAGGCGCACAGCCAATGATTGCTATAAGCGCTGGAATGACCTAAAGCGCAGGGCAAAGAATAAGCTGGCCTCAAGTCATGCCGCAACTCTAGTGACTGGAGGTGGGTCTCCAGTAGTGGACATGGAACCCACTCCACATGAGTCAGTCGCTGGGACCTACGTCACGGAGGAACAGATCCAAGGCGTGGGAGATCTGCCTGATTACGAGGCATTGTCCGGTGAGTGCACATGCATGTGTGTGTCATCCATGTGCATGGTGTGTGTGTGAGGGCTTCTGTTTGTGTGCCAGGTGAGAGTGTGTGCACCTGAGTCGTATGGGTCAGCCATGTGCTTCATGCAATACATCCTGCGCAGCTGCATTTGGCCATAGCAGTATCCCTTCTGCCAACAGTAGACATCTAGCCCAACAGCACGCCAGTTGCCCTTGAAGTGTCACCTTGCCACAACATTGTTGCTTATTTTTCTCTGTTCATTCAGGCAGATTGTTTGCATTCCACCACTTTTACTAGGCATTTCTCAGTCCTCTAGTCACATGTCTGACATGGCTATGGTAAAGTGGAGTGACTTTGTTACCTGGATATCATTTGTTCACACATGTCCCTGTGCAATTGGACCATTTTGGACTGGCAGCTCAAGATGAAAAATTTGACCTGTTTGAATTAGAAAAGCTATTACATGCGGGAACTGGACTGAATGAATAGGTGCTGCCCTCCTCTCCATCTTCACTCAATAGCAATGGTACATGCCATCTGTGTGATGGCATGTGTGTTTCACCTGGCAATCACAGGCCAATGTGTGATGCCACTGCCAGGCAGCATGCAGAAAATGTGTTCATCTTCCATCTTGGTGTCATCAGTGTGTGCCATTTGCCAGCCCTTCATATGCAGTGTGGGTGCATGCATGGGAGGGTTTTAGTCATGTGGGACATGTGTCAATCAAGTACTGGTTCTCTTGCTTCTCAGCCCTCATTGTGTGCCATGGTGCTAATGCCTGTTTCCATTTCTTTGTTTTTATGTCTTTGCAGGGGAAGACGCACCTGATACTGCTGGGGTTGTGGAGATGGTGCAGACCCAGGAGGGGTCCGAGGGCCGACCAACCACCAGTGAGGGACGTGGTGTGGTGGTGGGTGAGAACCCACAAGTGCTGCAGGTCGTGCTCTCAAGGGGTGTCTCTGGCTGCACCTCCCCCGAGCTGTACTCAGGTGTAGATTCGGATGATGAGACCTACGTGCTGTCGCAGGTGAGTGTTCCAGGGAGGGATTCTGTTCTGTCCCACCCACCTGCACCAGGGTCAGAACCCTCAATGGGGATGTCAGTGTTGGCAGCTACGCCTTTGGTGGTTACGGATGCAGGGTCACACTCCGCGACATCTGATCCTGTTCCTGGGCCAGCAGATCAGAGGGGGAATGCAGTCCTGCAGCCTCAGGCAGTGCCGGCACAGCAAGGCGCAGTTCGCCTTGCCCCAGACAGGTGTGGTGCCCGCCGACGTGGTGGCCGTACGCCACCTGGCAATACCGCATGGGAGCAATCCATTTACGGTATGGCAACCCAACAGGCAGCATCATCCGAGATGATGGCTCAGGCCATGGATAGGGTGGCCACTTCCATTGTCCCCCCTGAAAGGCTGATGGAGCGACTACAGCAGGCAACTGACTCCATCTGCCAGTCACACAGGGAGGACATGTTGGCGTCCAACAGGGACAGGCGGGCGGCACTGGTGACTCTGCAGGAGGCCATCTCCATAGAGTCCCAGGGCCACAGGGAAGCCCTGAGGCAGGAGCTCCTTCACCTCAGGACGACTCTTGTTGAGCTTGAGGCTTCAACACACCAAAGGACAGAACAGCAGCTGGAGCGTCTCACCCGTACGCTCTCAGCTGAGATGCAGGCAACGAGGGCGGAGGTCCGGGCATCCCGTGAGTTGTTGCATGGGGACCTCCGCACACTCATCCTCCAGAACGAGACCTACCACACCCGCATGCTTGCAGCCATGGAGGAGCAGACTAGGGCCTTGCGTGGGCTGCCTCCCATAGTGTAACCACCTCCGGATGCAGCTGCACAGGGTGATAATAGCGACAGCAGTGATACTCCCACAATAGGGTAGCCGTGTGGGCCATGAGCCCATGGAGGTGTTTTTTTTTCCCAGGATCCACACAGGTGGGTTTTGGTGTGCACCCTGTCCTCGGACCTCCTGGGTGGCCTCCCCAACCCCCCGGGCCCATCAATGGCCATTTTTGATTTTTTTTTTATTTTTATTTTTATTTTTTTTTTTCCCAATTTTTTTGGGACAATTTGTTGCCTTCCGTGGTTCCTGTGGGCATACGCTGCATTGTGGCTGGGCACATGCAGGCTTGTCATGTATTTGGTTCAGATGCTTGGGTTTGAGTCACACACACCCCTCCTGCTTCCCGTTTCCATGGGCTTGCAAAGGGTGTGCCCAAGTGACATTGACGTACATGGTGACATTGGACTCCCACTACATGTGTGGGTAGTCTAGTCAATACTGTGTATACATTCCTAGTGCATATTGCTGTTGTGTTGTACACTGCATGTTGCATTGATGTGTAACTCATCATCTGTGTCTACCTCCCAATTTGCAGGTCCCTTCCTCATGTCTACACAAGGCCCTCTAGTTTGGAGATGGGGTCCATGTTGGCAGCAGTGCACCTACAACTCTACATGGTGCCAACACTGTACAGTTGGAAGTGGTGGGAGTGCAGGCATTTCCAAGTGGTGAGACTACTAATTTATTACATTTGTGATGTCATGTTAATGGTATTACCTGCTCAAGTTTGTTGTTGGTCCTGCATTACTGTGAGCATTTCAGGTGTTGCAAGTTTCAATTAGGGACACTGTACATTGTGACACTTGTGTCATGTTGTGGGGATTACTTTGTTTACCTGCAAATAGCATGACATGGCACGGTGTGTCGTGTGGCAGTGCTGGGGATGGGTTGGCTGACATGGCACTGTCCTCTTGTTGCATTTTGCAAGTGGGTATTCATTTTAGCTGCTTGAATGTGTTTCTTCACAAAACTGCATTGGTGGTGTCTGTGTGGGTAGGGATGCACACATTGTAACACTTCCAGGTGAACAATCTCAGGCTGATATGGTTTTCACGGTTGATTCTCCAGACATTCAGGATCAGTGTCAGGTTGAGTCATCATTGATTGTCCGATGGAATGTGCCAGGGCAGTGTGCACTCCACAGGGGTGTGATTTCTATGTGAAGTAATTAGCCACTAGCTGTGTACGGGCTGCCTCCCCCCGTGCCCTTTCCCCTCCCATGCGCAGCGGCTGTGCATGTGGTTGGGGATGTGGGGCCACCACCATGTCCACGGCCAGGCCCCGGCGTGTTGCAACGTTGTGCAGGACACATGCTGCCACTATGATCCTGCACACTACTGGGGGAGCGTATAACAGCTGCCCGTCAGAACGGTCAAGGGAGCAAAAGCGTGACTTTAGCACTCCGAATGTGCGCTCCACTATGCCCCGGGTTGTAATGTGGGCTGTGTTATATCTTACCTCGGGTGGCGTGGTGGGGTTCCGAATTGGCGTCATCATGTGGGGGCTGAGAGGGTAGGCACTGTCCCCTGTGGAGGTGGTGATTGGTATCATTGGTGGGGTTGTGACCTTGCTCAGTATCTGACATGCATGCATGTGCAGTGGCATTCATACTCACCAAGCAGCCATGTATCGCCATGCCGCCCAGCTTCTAGGTCCCGGCTTAGGGTGGACATTCGGTAAATGAAGCTGTCGTGGGTGGACCCGGGATAGTTGGCATATACTGAGGTGATGCTTCCCTTGGCATTACATACTACCTGCACGTTGATGGAATGCCAGTGCTTGCGGTTCCTATAGATGTGCTCTGATGCCCTGGGGGAACGTAGAGCCACATGGGTGCAGTCAATGGCACCTAGCACTTTGGGGAATCGTGCCACACCGTAAAAATCCAGGGCGGCAGCATGCCTTTCTGCAGGTGTTCTGGGCAGGTATATGTGCCTGCGGACTGATGGGCGTGCAGTGATGATGTTGAAGACCTGGTGTAGGCAGCGTGACTGGGTGGCCTGTGATACCCCACCCACTATGGCACTTGTCCGCTGAAATGATCCAGTGGCTAAGAAGTGCAGTACATTGAGGACCTTCTCCAGGGGGCTGAGTGCTTGGGAGCACAGGGTGGGTGATGTGAGGTCATCCTCCCACTCACTCACCAGGTCCAGTGTTATGTGTGGTGGAAACCTGTACCTCCCATACACCTGGTCATCAGGCATCCCGAAAAGGCTGGTTCTGGGTGTGAATATTCTGGCCCTGACTATCCTCCTCCTCCTCCTTTGGTAGCCCATGGCCACTGCTGCTAGGAATGGTATGTTCATCCTGGGTCTGAGCTTGTTATTTTGTTAGCGCGCAAATGTATGCGTTGCGTGTGTTGTAGGCGAGCGTGTGACCCGCGCACCCCTGAAATCCAGTACCCAGTCCAATAGCGTGTGGAAATTCCCGCACCCCGGGATACAGGTGCGCTGACGTACTTGCGTGTGTAAGTGCCCGCGCACCCCTGAAATACACGTACATAGGCCAATCGCGTGTACGCGCACTTTTGTCCAATTACACGCGATGACACTCTGACGTGCAGTCTTTCCACGTGTGCTCCGTCATCACGTGCTGTGTGGGAAACACCCGTGCGGGTCACGTCACAGATGCGCTTACGCGCTGAGGGCCTTTGGTCCAATGGAATCGCGTATGCGTGCTGACGCGCTTACGCGCTAAGGGCCTTTCCTCGAATTTCACGCTGACGAGCAGGATTTTCACGTGCCAAATCACTCCGTATCAAGCTGGCCACGCGAAAACACACGGAAGACCACGCTCCTGCCAGAAGGCCGAATTACTGCCCCCCAGTGCCCCGAGCAGCCTTCCACGTGCCATCTGCTGCTGCCTGCCTGCCTGCCTGCTGCCACCGTGCCCTGCCATTTGGTGCCTGCACATCAGCCATCTGCAGGGGTCCAGTTGCTGTGTCCACCCCTGCTGGAACTGAAGACTCCCGACTGGGATTACATCGCTCCACAGCCCAGCCCCAGGACCCAGTTGCCCACCCACACCTGCCTCTGGGGTTGCCATGTCGGGCACTTCCACATCTGGCACCAGTGGCAACCCCAGGCCAGAGGGGCAGAGGGGCACCAGCTTCACTGCCACCGAAGTTGGTGTCCTGGTGGAGCATGTCCTGGGGCAGTATGATGCCCTCTTTGGATCGTCCCGCGCCAGCAAGGAAGGACGGGAGAGGATCTGGGCCGACTGTGTGGTTGCCATCAACGCGGAGGGGGTGGCAACCCGCGACGTCCAGAAGATCAAGAAGCGCTGGGAGGACTTGAGGTCCAGGACCCTCGTGAAGGCCCGGCGCCTCGTGGAGGGGGGCCGGGGCCGCATGAGTTCCATCCAGATGAGGGTCCTGGAACGCGTACGCCCAGCGCTCCACGCCCAGATCCTTGAGAGGGAGACCCGCCTGGAGTTGAGCGGTAAGTGTCCAAGCATTGCTGTGTGAGAGAGGGCATGTTGCGGTGTGCTGGTTCTCTGATACTTGCCTGTATGTGTGACATAGTCCATGTATGCATGTATGTGTGCAGGGACATCATGGTAATGCATGTGCGACCAGTGATGTGTGAACCACATGGTTGTTGCATGTGTTTAAATGCCACATGGGGAGCCCTATGCAGATTTTAAACATGAGAGCATGCCAGTCTCTGTTCCTGGACATGGGTGGGGGTGAGGGATGGGTGCTGATGCCAGGTACATATATGGTAGCCATGTCTGTGTGCCTGACCTGCGTGTCTGTGACTTGTGCATGCCATGGATGCATGACACATGTGTGTGACAATGCACAGATTCACTGATGCAGCCTAGTTACCCTTGTATCTGCTGTGTTTGGGGTGTATGGGGCCAGATGGATGTGACTGAGGTGAAGTGTGTGCATGTGATAGGCATGACCCATGATGCATGTGAGTTCCATATCATTGTATGTTTCAAGAGTCCATTGGACATGTATGGAAATGTCCAATGCATGCACCATGCCTGTTACTGTGTGTGTTTTGCCTGGACTGACCCATGTGTTGTGGAGGGACATGATGGAAGTGTACTTTGACAGTGGTACTCATCTGCTATTGCTTCCTGTCTAGGGGACCATTGTACAGTACCCTGATGCTTGTGTTCTTTGTCTCCCTCTATGCAGCGGCTAGTGAAGAAGAGGGCGGAGACGGCGCTGTGGAGCAAGGCGGCAGGGATGCCCCCACGGCTGCAGCGGAAGGGGTGGGTGAGCCCCCACAGGGGCCTGCTACGGTGGAAGACGGTGAGGAGCCATCCAGGTTGGTGGTTTCCACAGAGGAGGAGGAGGCCGCCACAGGGGCACACATGGGGCCTGGTGGGGGCATCCCTGCTGGTGCAAGTGGTGCAGTCCAGGGCCAGGGGCAGGAGGCAGCACAGGTCACCGTGGAGGGGCCTGTGCATGTCGCTGTCCCTGACCCTGTGAGTGCACCACCATGCACCAGCAGGGATGCCCCGTCCCAGGCCCGTCCGCAGGTAGAGGGGATGTCCATGTCACCTGTCTCCCCTCCACCTGCGGACGAGGGGACCCGTGTCCGTATGGAGAAGGTCCTGATTGGGGTTGCGATGCGCGCGGGTGCAATTCGTGATGATGTGCGTGCTTCCCGGGAGGAGCACGCACATCATCACGAAGAGCACCGTGCCGACTTGGCCCAATTGGGATCTTCCATGTTCGGGGGTTTCCTGCATGTGTCGGCCAATCTGGCGGCCCTCTCCTCCTCTGTGGAGGCTATACGCCGGTCGTTCTCCTTGCCGTCTTCCGGCCCAGATGCCACCAGGGCCCCCTGTGGACCTGCCCTGACCTATGCAGCCAGCTCGGTGGGGATCCCATCCCTGCCACAGTCGGGAGTCGGAGGTCAAGCAGGGGTGGACACCACAGCAACTGTACCCCAGCAGATGGAGGATGTGCCGGCATCATCAGGCAGGGCACGTGCACGACGGCGTCGGTGGATTCCATCAGCCTGGATGCCGTCGTGCTGGCAGAGGCAGTTGTGTCGGAGGCAGCAGCAGAGTCAACGTGGGAGGCATCATGGCTCGGGGCCATCAACATCGGAGGGGCAGGCATCGGCCGGAGGGCAGGAGGACCCAGGACAGGAAGTGTCTTCCGTGTGGCTGCGATTGGGCCAGCAGATAGGTGCGGAGCAGCGGCGGGCGGAAGAGGAGCGGCTCACGATGGTCAGGGCGGAGAACTCCATGCGGAGAGCCCTGAGGCGGGCCGAGTGCCTCGAGGCAATCCGCAGGGGGTTGGAGGAGCAGATGGCGTCGTCCCTGCGGACCCTCGGGCCATGGAACAGGACCGCCTCCGGGACATAGACGAGGAGTTTGATGATGCCCTGGCCCGGAACACTACGGAGTGAGCCGCTGAACTTGCCCGCCGCCTTTGTATATAGTTCTTTAGTTTTAGGTTTCATTTGTTTATTCTTATGATTTGGAGTCGACGGACACAGCTCCACCTTTTGTATATAGTTGCATTTTTGTTAGGGTTTTTTGTAGGTTTCCTTTGTTCAGTTGGGCTCATGGACCCTTGGATATTTTGTACATAGTTCTTCATTGGATTGTTTTATTTTTTAATTTTTTATTTCTTCTCCATGGAGCAATGGTGTTTGGATTTTTTTTTTTTCTGTCGGATTGATTTCATTTTTAATGTGACTTTGAAGTACATTTTTTTTGAATTTGGTGTTTTTAATTTTTTTGGACGGACATGCACCTTTTCTTTTTTTCATTGGCATTGTAGTTTGTTTCATTTCATTTGCATTCATATTTTTTTAATACAATTTTGTTTTCATACTTCACTGTGTGGTATCATCTCATTGGTTTCATGCATGTCATGTTGGGTGTTTTCCAATTCATTTGCAACCATTGTGTGTGACAGACATGGGCTCATTTGCTTTATGTACGTTGGGGGTGTAACATGTAATTTCCATTTCCATGTGGGTGAATGGGTTACTTGGTAGGGCCTTTTGGCTGTGGAGGCTGACAATTACACACATGGTTGGTGATTGTGAGTTCCTGGGTGCAGGGGGACATGGGTGGGGGCCTGGTGGAGGCTGCCCCTGCACTGCTGGGGGGTGGGGGAGGTGGGAGACATGGGTGGGGGCCTGGTGGAGGGTGCCCCTGGTGGCTGGGGGGTGGGGGTGGTGGGAGACATGAGTGGGGGCCTGGTGGAGGCTGCCCCTGCACTGCTGGGGGGTGGGGGTGGTGGGAGACATGAGTGGGGGCCTGGTGGAGGCTGCCCCTGGTGGCTGGGGGGTGGGGGTGGTTGGAGACATGGGTGGGGGCCTGGTGGAGGGTGCCCCTGCACTGCTGGGGGGTGGGTTGATAGGGGACATGAGTGGGGGCCTGGTGGAGGCTGCCCCTGCACTGCTGGGGGGTGGGGGTGGTGGGAGACATGGGTGGGGGCCTGGTGGAGGGTGCCCCTGGTGGCTGGGGGGTGGGGGTGGTGGGAGACATGAGTGGGGGCCTGGTGGAGGGTGCCCCTGCACTGCTGGGGGGTGGGGGTGATAGGGGACATGAGTGGGGGCCTGGTGGAGGCTGCCCCTGCACTGCTGGGGGGGTGGGGGTGGTGGGAGACATGAGTGAGGGGCTGGTGGAGGGTGCCCCTGGATGCTGGGGGGTGCGGGTGGTGGGAGACATGAGTGGGGGCCTGGTGGAGCGTGCCCCTGCACTGCTGGGGGGTGGGGGTGATAGGGGACATGAGTGGGGGCCTGGTGGAGGCTGCCCCTGCACTGCTGGGGGGTGGGGGGGTGGGAGACATGAGTGGGGGCCTCGTGGAGGCTGCCCCTGCACTGCTGGGGGGTGGGGGTGGTGGGAGACATGGGTGGGGGCCTGGTGTAGGCTGCCCCTGGTGGCTGAGGGGTGGGGGTGGTGGGAGACATGAGTGGGGGCCTGGTGGAGGGTGCCCCTGCACTGCTGGGGGGTGGGGGTGATAGGGGACATGAGTGGGGGCCTGGTGGAGGCTGCCCCTGCACTGCTGGGGGTGGGGGGGTGGGAGACATGAGTGGGGGCCTGGTGGAGGGTGCCTCTGCACTGCCGGGGGTGGGGGTGATAGGGGACATGAGTGGGGGCCTGGTGGAGGCTGCCCCTGCACTGCTGGGGGGTGGGGGTGGTGGGAGACATGAGTGGGGGCCTGGTGGAGGCTGACCCTGCACTGCTGGGGGGTGGGGATGGTGGGAGACATGGGTGGGGGCCTGGTGTAGGCTACCCCTGGTGGCTGGGGGTGGGGGTGGTGGGAGACATGAGTGGGGGCCTGTGGAGGGTGCCCCTGCACTGCTGGGGGGTGGGGGTGATAGGGGACATGAGTGGGGGCCTGGTGGAGGCTGCCCCTGCACTGCCGGGGGGTGGGGGGGTGGGAGACATGAGTGGGGGCCTGGTGGAGGGTGCCCCTGCACTGCTGGGGGGTGGGGGTGATAGGGGACATGAGTGGGGGCCTGGTGGAGGCTGCCCCTGCACTGCTGGGGGGTGGGGGTGGTGGGAGACATGATTGGGGGCCTGGTGGAGGGTGCCCCTGCACTGCTGGGGGGTGGGGGTGATAGGGGACATGAGTGGGGGCCTGGTGGAGGCTGCCCCTGGATGCTGGGGGGTGGGGGTGGTGGGAGACATGAGTGGGGGCCTGGTGGAGGCTGCTCCTGCACTGCTGGGGGGTGGGGGTGGTGGGAGACATGAGTGGGGGCCTGGTGGAGGGTGCCCCTGGATACTGGGGGGCGGGGGTGGTGGGAGACATGGGTGGGGGACTGGTGGAGGGTGCCCCTGCACTGCTGGGGGTTGGGGGTGAGAGGGGACATGAGTGGGGGCCTGGTGGAGGCTGCCCCTGCACTGCTGGGGGGGTGGGCGTGGTGGGAGACATGAGTGGGGGCCTGGTGGAGGCTACCCCTGGTGGCTGGGGGGTGGGGGTTGTGGGAGACATGGGTGGGGGCCTGGTGGAGGGTGCCCCTGCACTGCTGGGGGGTGGGGGTGATAGGGGACATGAGTGGGGGCCTGGTGGAGGCTGCCCCTGCACTGCTGGGGGGTGGGGGTGGTGGGAGACATGAGTGGGGGCCTGGTGGAGGCTGACCCTGCACTGCTGGGGGGTGGGGATGGTGGGAGACATGGGTGGGGGCCTGGTGTAGGCTGCCCCTGGTGGCTGGGGGGTGGGGGTGGTGGGAGACATGAGTGGGGGCCTGTGGAGGGTGCCCCTGCACTGCTGGGGGGTGGGGGTGATAGGGGATATGAGTGGGGGCCTGGTGGAGGCTGCCCCTGCACTGCCGGGGGGTGAGGGGGTGGGAGACATGAGTGGGGGCCTGGTGGAGGGTGCCCCTGCACTGCTGGGGGGTGGGGGTGATAGGGGACATGAGTGGGGGCCTGGTGGAGGCTGCCCCTGCACTGCTGGGGGGTGGGGGTGGTGGGAGACATGATTGGGGGCCTGGTGGAGGGTGCCCCTGCACTGCTGGGGGGTGGGGGTGATAGGGGACATGAGTGGGCACCTGGTGGAGGCTGCCCCTGGATGCTGGGGGGTGGGGGTGGTGGGAGACATGAGTGGGGGCCTGGTGGAGGCTGCTCCTGCACTGCTGGGGGGTGGGGGTGGTGGGAGACATGAGTGGGGGCCTGGTGGAGGGTGCCCCTGGATACTGGGGGGCGGGGGTGGTGGGAGACATGGGTGGGGGCCTGGTGGAGGGTGCCCCTGCACTGCTGGGGGGTGGGGGTGATAGGGGACATGAGTGGGGGCCTGGTGGAGGCTGCCCCTGCACTGCTGGGGGGGTGGGCGTGGTGGGAGACATGAGTGGGGGCCTGGTGGAGGCTACCCCTGGTGGCTGGGGGGTGGGGGTTGTGGGAGACATGGGTGGGGGCCTGTTGGAGGGTGCCCCCGCACTGCTGGGGGGTGGGGGTGATAGGGGTCATGAGTGGGGGCCTGGTGGAGGCTGCCCCTGCACTGCTGGGAGGTGGGGGTGGTGGGAGACATGAGTGGGGGCCTGGTGGAGGCCTCCCCTGCATTCCTGGGGGGTGGGATGGTGGGAGACATGGGTGGGGGCCTGGTGTAGGCTGCCCCTGGTGGCTGGGGGGTGGGGGTGGTGGGAGACATGAGTGGGGGCCTGTGGAGGGTGCCCCTGCACTGCTGGAGGGTGGGGGTGATAGGGGACATGAGTGGGGGCCTGGTGGAGGCTGCCCCTGCACTGCTGGGGGGTGGGGGGGTGGGAGACATGAGTGGGGGCCTGGTGGAGGGTGCCCCTGCACTGCTGGGGGGTGGGGGTGATAGGGGACATGAGTGGGGGCCTGGTGGAGGCTGCCCCTGCACTGCTGGGGGGTGGGGGTGGTGGGAGACATGAGTGGGGGCCTGGTGGAGGGTGCCCCTGCACCGCTGGGGGGTGGGGGTGATAGGGGACATGAGTGGGGGCCTGGTGGAGGCTGCCCCTGGATGCTGGGGGGTGGGGGTGGTGGGAGACATGAGTGGGGGCCTGGTGGAGGCTCCCCCTGCACTGCTGGGGGGTGGGGGTGGTGGGAGACATGAGTGGGGGCCTGGTGGAGGGTGCCCCTGGATGCTGGGGGGTGGGGGTGGTGGGAGACATGGGTGGGGGCCTGGTGGAGGGTGCCCCTGCACTGCTGGGGGGTGGGGGTGATAGGGGACATGAGTGGGGGCCTGGTGGAGGCTGCCCCTGCACTGCTGGGGGAGTGGGGGTGGTGGGAGACATGAGTGGGGGCCTGGTGGTGGCTGCCCCTGGATGCTGGGGGGTGGGGGTGGTGGGGGACATGAGTGGGGGCCTGGTGGAGGCTGCTCCTGCACTGCTGGGGGGTGGGGGTGATAGGGGACATGAGTGGGGGCCTGGTGGAGGCTGCCCCTGCACTGCTGGGGGGTGGGGGGGATGGGAGACATGAGTGGGGGCCTCGTGGAGGCTGCCCCTGCACTGCTGGGGGGTGGGGGTGGTGGGAGACATGGGTGGGGGCCTGGTGTAGGCTGCCCCTGGTGGCCGGGGGGGTGGGGGTGGTGGGAGACATGAGTGGGGGCCTGGTGGAGGCTGCCCCTGCACTACTGGGGGATAGGGGGTGGGAGACATGAGTGGGGGCCTGGTGGAGGCTGCCCCTGCACTACTGGGGGATAGGGGGTGGGAGACATGAGTGGGGGCCTGGTGGAGGCTGCCCCTGCACTGCTGGGTTGTGGGGGTGATAGGGGACATGAGTGGGGGCCTGGTGGAGGCTGCCCCTGCACTGCTGGGGGGTGGGGGTGGTGGGAGACATGAGTGGGGGCCTGGTGGAGGGTGCCCCTGCACTGCTGGGGGGTGGGGGTGATAGGGGACATGAGTGGGGGCCTGGTGGTGGCTGCCCCTGGATGATGGGGGGTGGGGGTGGTGGGAGACATGAGTGGGGGCCTGGTGGAGGCAGCCCCTGCGCTGCTGGGGGGTGGGGGTGATAGGGGACATGAGTGGGGGCCTGGTGGAGGCTGCCCCTGCACTGCTGGGGGGTGGGGGGGTGGGAGACATGAGTGGGGGCCTCGTGGAGGCTGCCCCTGCACTGCTGGGGGGTGGGGGTAGTGGGAGACATGGGTGGGGGCCTAGTGTAGGCTGCCCCTGGTGGCTGGGGGGTGGGGGTGGTGGGAGACATGAGTGGGGGCCTGGTGGAGGGTGCCCCTGCACTGCTGGGGGGTGGGGGTGATAGGGGACATGAGTGGGGGCCTGGTGGAGGCTGCCCCTGCACTGCTGGGGGGTGGGGGGGGTGGGAGACATGAGTGGGGGCCTGGTGGAGGGTGCCCCTGCACTGCTGGGGGGTGGGGGTGATAGGGGACATGAGTGGGGGCCTGGTGGAGGCTGCCCCTGCACTGCTGGGTGGTGGGGGTGGTGGGAGACATGAGTGGGGGCCTGGTGGAGGCTGCCCCTGCACTGCTGGGGGGTGGGGATGGTGGGAGACATGGGTGGGGGCCTGGTGTAGGCTGCCCCTGGTGGCTGGGGGGTGGGGGTGGTGGGAGACATGAGTGGGGGCCTGTGGAGGGTGCCCCTGCACTGCTGGGGGGTGGGGGTGATAGGGGACATGAGTGGGGGCCTGGTGGAGGCTGCCCCTGCACTGCTGGGGGGTGGGGGGGTGGGAGACATGAGTGGGGGCCTGGTGGAGGGTGCCCCTGCACTGCTGGGGGGTGGGGGTGATAGGGGACATGAGTGGGGGCCTGGTGGAGGCTGCCCCTGCACTGCTGGGGGGTGGGGGTGGTGGGAGACATGAGTGGGGGCCTGGTGGAGGGTGCCCCTGCACTGCTGGGGGGTGGGGGTGATAGGGGACATGAGTGGGGGCCTGGTGGAGGGTGACCCTGGATGCTGGGGGGTGGGGGTGGTGGGAGACATGGGTGGGGGCCTGGTGGAGGGTGCCCCTGCACTGCTGGGGGGTGGGGGTGATAGGGGACATGAGTGGGGGCCTGGTGGTGGCTACCCCTGCACTGCTGGGGGGGTGGGGGTGGTGGGAGACATGAGTGGGGGCCTGGTGGAGGCTGCCCCTGGTGGCTGGGGGGTGGGGGTTGTGGGAGACATGGGTGGGGGCCTGGTGGAGGGTGCCCCCGCACTGCTGGGGGGTGGGGGTGATAGGGGACATGAGTGGGGGCCTGGTGGAGGCTGCCCCTGCACTGCTGGGGGGTGGGGGTGGTGGGAGACATGAGTGGGGGCCTGGTGGAGGCTGCCCCTGCATTCCTGGGGGGTGGGGATGGTGGGAGACATGGGTGGGGGCCTGGTGTAGGCTGCCCCTGGTGGCTGGGGGGTGGGGGTGGTGGGAGACATGAGTGGGGGCCTGTGGAGGGTGCCCCTGCACTGCTGGGGGGTGGGGGTGATAGGGGACATGAGTGGGGGCCTGGTGGAGGCTGCCCCTGCACTGCTGGGGGGTGTGGGGGTGGGAGACATGAGTGGGGGCCTGGTGGAGGGTGCCCCTGCACTGCTGGGGGGTGGGGGTGATAGGGGACATGAGTGGGGGCCTGGTGGAGGCTGCCCCTGCACTGCTGGGGGGTGGGGGTGGTGGGGGACATGAGTGGGGGCCTGGTGGAGGGTGCCCCTGAACTGCTGGGGGGTGGGGGTGATAGGGGACATGAGTGGGGGCCTGGTGGAGGCTGCCCCTGGATGCTGGGGGGTGGGGGTGATGGGAGACATGAGTGGGGGCCTGGTGGAGGCTCCCCCTGCACTGCTGGGGGGTGGGGGTGGTGGGAGACATGAGTGGGGGCCTGGTGGAGGGTGCCCCTGGATGCTGGGGGGTGGGGGTGGTGGGAGACATGGGTGGGGGCCTGGTGGAGGGTGCCCCTGCACTGATGGGGGGTGGGGGTGATAGGGGACATGAGTGGGGGCCTGGTGGAGGCTGCCCCTGCACTGCTGGGGGGGGTGGGGTGGTGGGAGACATGAGTGGGGGCCTGGTGGAGGCTGCCCCTGGTGGCTGGGGGGTGGGGGTTGTGGGAGACATGGGTGGGGGCCTGGTGGAGGGTGCCCCCGCACTGCTGGGGGGTGGGGGTGATAGGGGACATGAGTGGGGGCCTGGTGGAGGCTGCCCCTGCACTGCTGGGGGGTGGGGGTGGTGGGAGACATGAGTGGGGGCCTGGTGGAGGGTGCCTCTGGATGCTGGGGGGTGTGGGTGGTGGGAGACATGAGTGGGGGCCTGGTGGAGGCTGCCCCTGTGGCCGGGGGGGTGGGGGTGGTGGGAGACATGAGTGGGGGCCTGGTGGAGGCTGCCCCTGCACTGCTGGGGGGTGGGGGTGGTGGGAGACATGAGTGGGGGCCTGGTGGAGGGTGCCCCTGCACTGCTGGGGGGTGGGGGTGATAGGGGACATGAGTGGGGGCCTGGTGGTGGCTGCCCCTGGATGCTGGGGGGTGGGGGCGGTGGGAGACATGAGTGGGGGCCTGGTGGAGGCTGCCCCTGCACTGCTGGGGGGTGGGGGCGGTGGGAGACATGACTGGGGGCCTGGTGGAGGGTGCTCCTGGATGCTGGGGGGTGGGGGTGGTGGGAGACATGGGTGGGGGTCTGGTGGAGGGTGCCCCTGCACTGCTGGGGGTGGGGGTGATAGGGGTCATGAGTGGGGGCCTGGTGGAGGCTGCCCATGCACTGCTGGGGGGTGGGGGTGGTGGGAGACATGAGTGGGGGCCTGGTGGAGGCTGCCCCTGGTGGCTGGGGGGTGGGGGTGGTGGGAGACATGGGTGGGGGCCTGGTGGAGGGTGCCCCTGCACTGCTGGGGGGTGGGGTGATAGGGGACATGAGTGGGGGCCTGGTGGAGGCTGCCCCTGGATGCTGGGTGGTGGGGGTGGTGGGAGACATGAGTGGGGGCCTGGTGGAGGCTCTCCCTGCACTGCTGGGGGGTGGGGGTGGTGGGAGACATGAGTGGGGGCCTGGTGGAGGGTGCCCCTGGATGCTGGGGGGTGGGGTGGTGGGAGACATGGGTGGGGGCCTGGTGGAGGGTGCCCCTGCACTGCTGGGGGGTGGGGGTGATAGGGGACATGAGTGGGGGCCTGGTGGAGGCTGCCCCTGCACTGCTGGGGGGTGGGGTGGTGGGAGACATGAGTGGGGGCCTGGTGGAGGCTGCCCCTGGTGGCTGGGGGTGGGGGTGGTGGGAGACATGGGTGGGGGCCTGGTGGAGGGTGCCCCTGCACTGCTCGGGGGTGGGGGTGATAGGGGACATGAGTGGGGGCCTGGTGGAGGCTGCCCCTGCACTGCTGGGGGGTGGAGGTGGTGGGGGACATGGGTGGGGGCCTGGTTGAGGGTGCCCTTAGTGGCTGGGGGGTGGGGGTGGTGGGAGACATGAGTGGGGGCCTGGTGGAGGGTGCCCCTGCACTGCTGGGGGGTGGGGGTGATAGGGGACATGAGTGGGGGCCTGGTGGAGGCTGCCCCTGCACTGCTGGGGGATAGGGGGGTGGGAGACATGAGTGGGGGCCTGGTGGAGGCTGCCCCTGCACTGCTGGGTTGTGGGGGTGATAGGGGACATGAGTGGGGGCCTGGTGGAGGCTGCCCCTGCACTGCTGGGGGGTGGGGGTGGTGGGAGACATGAGTGGGGGCCTGGTGGAGGGTGCCCCTGCACTGCTGGGGGGTGGGGGTGATAGGGGACATGAGTGGGGGCCTGGTGGAGGCTGCCCCTGCACTGCTGGTGGGTGGAGGTGGTGGGAGACATGGGTGGGGGCCTGGTTGAGGGTGCCCTTGGTGGCTGGGTGGTGGGGGTGGTGGGAGACATGAGTGGGGGCCTGGTGGAGGGTGCCCCTGCACTGCTGGGGGGTGGGGGTGATAGGGGACATGAGTGGGGGCCTGGTGGAGGCTGCCCCTGCACTGCTGGGGGGTGGGGGTGGTGGGAGACATGAGTGGGGGCCTGGTGGAGGGTGCCCCTGGATGCTGGGGGGTGGGGGTGGTGGGAGACATGAGTGGGGGCCTGGTGGAGGGTGCCCCTGCACTGCTGGGGGATGGGGGTGATAGGGGACATGAGTGGGGGCCTGGTGGAGGCTGCCCCTGGTGGCGGTGGGTGGGGGTGGTGGTCGACATGGGTAGGCACCTGGTGGAGGGTGCCCCTGCACTGCTGGGGGGTGGGGGTGATAGGGGACATGAGTGGGGGCCTGGTGGAGGCTGCCCCTGCACTGCTGGGGGGTGGAGGTGGTGGGAGACATGGGTGGGGGCCTGGTTGAGGGTGCCCTTGGTGGCTGGGTGGTGGGGGTGGTGGGAGACATGAGTGGGGGCCTGGTGGAGGGTGCCCCTGCACTGCTGGGGGGTGGGGGTGATAGGGGACATGAGTGGGGGCCTGGTGGATGCTGCCCCTGCACTGCTGGGGGTGGGGGTGGTGGGAGACATGAGTGGGGGCCTGGTGGAGGGTGCCCCTGGATGCTGGGGGGTGGGGGTGGTGGGAGACATGAGTGGGGGCCTGGTGGAGGGTGCCCCTGCACTGCTGGGGGATGGGGGTGATAGGGGACATGAGTGGGGGCCTGGTGGAGGCTGTCCCTGCACTGCTGGGGGGTGGAGGTGGTGGGAGACATGAGTGGGGGCCTGGTGGAGGCTGCCCCTGCACTGCTGGGGGGTGGGGGTGATAGGGGACATGAGTGGGGGCCTGGTGGAGGCTGCCCCTGCACTGCTGGGGGGTGGGGGTGGTGGGAGACATGAGTGGGGGCCTGGTGGAGGCTGCCCCTGGTGGCTGGAGGGTGGGGGTGGTGGGAGACATGGGTGGGGGCCTGGTGGAGGGTGCCCCTGCACTGCTGGGAGGTGGGGTGATAGGGGACATGAGTGGGGGCCTGGTGGAGGCTGCCCCTGCACTGCTGGGGGGTGGGGGTGGTGGGAGACATGGGTGGGGGCCTGGTGGAGGGTGCCCCTGGTGGCTGGGGGGTGGGGGTGGTGGGAGACATGAGTGGGGGCCTGGTGGAGGGTGCCCCTGCACTGCTGGGGGGTGGGGGTGATAGGGGACATGAGTGGGGGCCTGGTGGAGGCTGCCCCTGCACTGCTGGGGGGTGGGGGTGGTGGGAGACATGAGTGGGGCCTGGTGGAGGCTGCCCCTGCACTGCTGGGGGGTGGGGGTGGTGGGAGACATGGGTGGGGGCCTGGTGTAGGCTGCCCCTGGTGGCTGGGGGTGGGGGTGGTGGGAGACATGTGTGGGGGCCTGGTGGAGGGTGCCCCTGCACTGCTGGGGGGTGGGGGTGATAGGGGACATGAGTGGGGGCCTGGTGGAGGCTGCCCCTGGATGCTGGGTGGTGGGGGTGGTGGGAGACATGAGTGGGGGCCTGGTGGAGGCTGCCCCTGCACTGCTGGGGGGTGGGGGTGGTGGGAGACATGAGTGGGGGCCTGGTGGAGGGTGCCCCTGGATGCTGGGGGTTGGGGGTGGTGGGAGACATGGGTGGGGGCCTGGTGGAGGGTGCCCCTGCACTGCTGGGGGGTGGGGGTGATAGGGGACATGAGTGGGGGCCTGGTGGAGGCTGCCCCTGCACTGCTGGGGGGTGGGGGTGGTGGCAGACATGAGTGGGGGCCTGGTGGAGGCTGCCCCTGGTGGCGGTGGGTGGGGGTGGTGGTCGACATGGGTGGGCACCTGGTGGAGGGTGCCCCTGCACTGCTGGGGGGTGGGGGTGATAGGGGACATGAGTGGGGGCCTGGTGGAGGCTGCCCCTGCACTGCTGGTGGGTGGAGGTGGTGGGAGACATGGGTGGGGGCCTGGTTGAGGGTGCCCTTGGTGGCTGGGTGGTGGGGGTGGTGGGAGACATGAGTGGGGGCCTGGTGGAGGGTGCCCCTGCACTGCTGGGGGGGTGGGGGTGATAGGGGACATGAGTGGGGGCCTGGTGGAGGCTGCCCCTGCACTGCTGGGGGGTGGGGGTGGTGGGAGACATGAGTGGGGGCCTGGTGGAGGGTGCCCCTGGATGCTGGGGGGTGGGGGTGGTGGGAGACATGAGTGGGGGCCTGGTGGAGGGTGCCCCTGCACTGCTGGGGGATGGGGGTGATAGGGGACATGAGTGGGGGCCTGGTGGAGGCTGCCCCTGCACTGCTGGGGGGTGGGGGTGGTGGCAGACATGAGTGGGGGCCTGGTGGAGGCTGCCCCTGGTGGCGGTGGGTGGGGGTGGTGGTCGACATGGGTAGGCACCTGGTGGAGGGTGCCCCTGCACTGCTGGGGGGTGGGGGTGATAGGGGACATGAGTGGGGGCCTGGTGGAGGCTGCCCCTGCACTGCTGGGGGGTGGAGGTGGTGGGAGACATGGGTGGGGGCCTGGTTGAGGGTGCCCTTGGTGGCTGGGTGGTGGGGGTGGTGGGAGACATGAGTGGGGGCCTGGTGGAGGGTGCCCCTGCACTGCTGGGGGGTGGGGGTGATAGGGGACATGAGTGGGGGCCTGGTGGATGCTGCCCCTGCACTGCTGGGGGTGGGGGTGGTGGGAGACATGAGTGGGGGCCTGGTGGAGGGTGCCCCTGGATGCTGGGGGGTGGGGGTGGTGGGAGACATGAGTGGGGGCCTGGTGGAGGGTGCCCCTGCACTGCTGGGGGATGGGGGTGATAGGGGACATGAGTGGGGGCCTGGTGGAGGCTGTCCCTGCACTGCTGGGGGGTGGAGGTGGTGGGAGACATGAGTGGGGGCCTGGTGGAGGCTGCCCCTGCACTGCTGGGGGGTGGGGGTGATAGGGGACATGAGTGGGGGCCTGGTGTAGGCTGCCCCTGCACTGCTGGGGGGTGGGGGGGGGTGGGAGACATGAGTGGGGGCCTGGTGGAGGGTGCCCCAGCACTGCTGGGGGTGGGGGTGATAGGGGACATGAGTGGGGGCCTGGTGGAGGCTGCCCCTGCACTGCTGGGGGGTGGGGGTGGTGGGAGACATGAGTGGGGGCCTGGTGGAGGGTGCCCCTGCACTGCTGGGGGGTGGGGGTGATAGGGGACATGAGTGGGGGCCTGGTGGAGGCTGCCCCTGGATGCTGGGGGGTGGGGGTGGTGGGAGACATGAGTGGGGGCCTGGTGGAGGCTGCCCCTGCACTGCTGGGGGGTGGGGGTGGTGGGAGACATGAGTGGGGGCCTGGTGGAGGGTGCCCCTGGATGCTGGGGGGTGGGGGTGATAGGGGACATGAGTCGGGGCCTGGTGGAGGCTGCCCCTGCACTGCTGGGGGGTGGGGGGGTGGGAGACATGAGTGGGGGCCTGGTGGAGGGTGCCCCTGGATGCTGGGGGGTGGGGGTGGTGGGAGACATGAGTGGGGGCCTGGTGGAGGCTGCCCCTGGTGGCTGGGGGGTGGGGGTGGTGGGAGACATGGGTGGGGGCCTGGTGGAGGGTGCCCCTGGTGGCTGGGGGTGGGGGTGGTGGGAGACATGAGTGGGGGCCTGTTGGAGGCTGCCCCTGGTGGCTGGGGGGTGGGGGTGGTGGGAGACATGAGTGGGGGCCTGGTGGAGGGTGCCCCTGGATGCTGGGGGTGGGGGTGGTGGGAGACATGAGTGGGGGCCTGGTGGAGGGTGCCCCTGGATGCTGGGGGGTGGGGGTGCTGGGTGACATGAGCAGGTGTGCAGGGTAGTACCCTGTGGTGTGTGCTGCCTGCAGGGGCCGTCGAGGGTGCACAGGGAATACCTGGGAGCACACAGCCAAATCGCGTGTAGAATTTCCCGCGTACCCCTGTCACACACGTGCCCAGCCAAATCGCGTGTGGAACTTCCCGCGCACCCCTGAAATCCACGTACCCGGCCAAATCGCGTGTGGAACTTCCTGCGCACCCCTGAAATCCACGTACACGCCAAATCGCGTGTGGAACTTCCCGCGCACCCCTGAAATCCACGTACCCTGACAAATCGCGTGTGGAACTTCCCGCACACCCCTGAAATCCACGTACACGGCCAAATCGCGTGTGGAACTTCCTGCGCACCCCTGAAATCCACGTACCCTGACAAATCGCGTGTGGAACTTCCCGCGCACCCCTGAAATCCACGTACCCGGCCAAATCGCGTGTGGAACTTCCCGCGCACCCCTGAAATCCACGTACACGGCCAAATCGCGTGTGGAACTTCCCGTGCACCCCTGAAATCCACGTACCCTGACAAATCGCGTGTGAGACTTCCCGCGCACCCCGGTATACACGCACACGTATTTTTTGTCAGCGGGTGTCCGTGTTTGTGGGTACCTTTTTGCATGTCATTTGTCCTGGAGGGCCACAGCATAGGACATTCATCATGGCTGTATAAAGGTGCTATTTGTTGGCGCACCTTTTGGCGCACATTTCTTACAGGCGCAGAGACGCTACCGCCTGCTTTCTTGTGGCGGTCGTGTTTGTGCCCGTGCGCTGGTTTGAGCGTGCGCTTTTTTGCCCTATTCTATTCCATGAATACATGTTGTAGGCGAGCGTGTGGGCGTTCCGCGCTCTTGTCCCCTGTACTTCCCCCGTGACGCCCACATTTTGGCAAGTTGTTCCCCATTCCGAGTGTTACGCCCCGTGTTCCGCCTACTTTTGTTGCTTGCGCCGCGCTATGTGCGATTTTCGCTGTGGCCTGTGCGATTTTCGCTGTGACCTGGCGTACGCAGTTAGATGGCCTGTGCGCCAACGTGTGCCGCGCACTTTTTTATCGCACATCCGATGGTTTTCTCGCACACGGCCTTCCATGAATCGATGTGCGCTGCTTTTCGTGCGATTTTCACACTTGCACTGCGATTTTCGCTATTCCACTGCGATTCGCACGTTTTTGCCCACTTGCGCCGCGCTAATTATTCCATGAATCGGCCTGTTAGTGTATTCAGTTTACAATAATAAAATTAACATGATTTTTCTTTTTTTACTCAGAAATGGCAAGCACCCTAGAATGGCTGGAAGAGAATTTCCCTCATGACGAAATGAGTGAATATAGTCACCCCATTGGTACACAACACAGTATGAAAAGTAATGCAATTAATACACATTGCTTTACATATACATCACAGATATTTTTTTCTTTAACAGTACATGTTAGAAATGAAGAAAGTGCACGAGAAGCAGCACCTCTTCCACAACGGCATACGCACAACGAAAATGAAACAGACTCTATAAATAAAAAACTAAATAGCCTGGCGCAAAAATTGTGGAATTGTTAAACAATTTTGTCAGCTTGAAAGATTTTGTACAAGGACATATTATGGAAAAAATAAAATGCCACTGCCCCACCTGCACCTGTACCCCTTCCCCCTTTCTCAGCCATCCATCCCCACTAATTCCCTGTAAAGAGAGAAGTTACGATGAGACCTCAATATCTTCCTACCCTCATGCCCAACCTATAGAAAACCCCAATTCTCCTGTATATGTCTCCATTTCTGCTACCCCTACCCTTTCATAATTTTGTCTATGTATGTGTGTATACTGTTGTTGTGTGTGTTTTCCTTTTTTTAAAATCCTGTTATGAGTCCGTGGGGTGCGGTACTGTCCGTATGCCCACAATTAAGCAAAATGGAGGTGTCATAGGAACACTGCACCTGTCCAGCCTGTCCGCCATCAAAAGGGAGGTTTCCATAGGATGCTGTGCCTGTTAGCATGTCTGCAAAGTTGTGACACACCTTTAATTAGTTGGGGGAGCCTACGCCTGTCGAGCGGACACCTGCTCACATGAGTATCTCATCCCTTGGGTTCTGGTGACAACGCCCCTGTCAGGCATGTCCGAAAAAAGTGGTGATGTACTTTCAGTAGTTTGAAGAGCCCACCCATGTCCGACGGACACATGCGCACATGCGCATCCCACCACCTGGGTCCTACAAACACAGCTGCTGTTTGGAAATGTGCACCGAATGGGTGTCCCACTTTTAATTAGTTTGGGCAGCCCAACCCTGGCCGTTGCACACCTATGCACATTCGAACAATGTATCCTGCACAATAGATGTCCTGCGCTCACCCATCCAATTCAAAACATTTGTGACATCACCATGTGACCGCACCCACGATGAGCATCAGCCCTTATTTGCGGACACTGTCCGTGCCCCGGACATCGAAAAAGTGCTCTTTTGGGTAATTCAAGGTGTTTTACTGTGCCGCTGGTGATCTGACCACTTTTGGGAAACTGTTTAGTCCCGCTTTCAGGTTGGAAGCGCTCCCCCACAACCCTATAAAAGACCACACACCAGAGCTGCTCTGCATTCTGTTTTTGGCTGTCCAGAACAGAACAGTGGCCAAGATTGCTCCTTGCTGCTGCAATTGGCTTCTGCTGAAATCTGCTGTGCTGCGCTACTTTTGCTGCTGTGCCAGAACAGTGTTCCAGATTGCACCTTGCTAGAATTGCTTTCTGCTAAATTCTGCTGTGCTCTACTACTTTCGGAGCTGTGCTATACTAATGGCAACCATGGCTTCTGCTACTGACACTACCTCAGCAGCACCCGCACCCTCACCTTCACCACCACCACCTTTCCAAGGGCATGGGGATGGGAACAGGCATGGTGATTTAGAGAGGGATCAAGAAGAGAGCGAGGATGAGATAGATGAAGTCCCAATTGCCTGCAGCCAGCGTGAGTCTTGGGTGTGGAAGCTGTTTACCACCGTTGGGAGGGTAGCCAAAGCTTGTGCAGACAAGGTGCAATGCACTGAGTGCAATATGGTGCTCAGTCATTGTAAACCAGGCATGTACAGCTACGGCACCACCTCCATGCAGCAACACCTTAGGTCGAACCACAAGGTGGCAGTTTGGAGGGTCGTCCCCTTTGCACAAGGCAGTAGGTTGAATTCTTCTGCAGCATCCTCCGTATCTGCAGAACAGACACTCCTGTGGGACAGCACATGCCGGAACCAGCCTTGCAGGCCATACACACCGCAGCAGACCTTACCTTTCAAGGGTCACTGTATTGTGCATCTACTGTGATGCAGTACTCTGCAGGGGAGAGCAATTTCGAAGTGCTTTCGAGGCTTTGGTCCAGGAGCATGAGAAAGAATGCCCCTACCTAAGTGAAGCCCACCCAACATCTTACTCTATCCACCTGCCCTTTCTTATCCCTGTGGTTGGTGCCCCTTCCCTACCCTCCCTTCCCTTTGTTTCCTTTTGTGTCATGTATAAAAACACCCAAACAAATACAAAACAACAACCCCCCCCCCAAAAAATAGGCTATTTTCAGAGCCACCTTTCACAGTTTGAAAATAGAAGTGCCAGCAAAATGATGCAGGCTCCTGCAGAGCCTGTGAAGTTTGCGGACAGCGTAGTAGTCCGCGGACATTTAAGAAATGCAGTTGGTGCCACCATCAAAACATTGCACTCTTTTCCGGTACAAAGTGGTGGCTGCGAAAAGAGCCTTTTTGTGTTTTTTTTTTTTGGAAGTGTTCAAATAGCCAACACCTACAAGAAAAGTGCTTGCTAAATTTGCAAAAAGGGCTGTAATGCATTTTGGATATTTCGCAGAAAAAGATGATTGCCAACATCAGTAAAATGAACTCCATCTCTGCAAAGAATGTTCGTGCTACGAAACATTATTGTGAAAGGAGGACATGCCAACATCTCTCAAAAAGGTGAAAACAGCCTTGGTGACATTGAACCTCAGTTTCTCCATTTGCTGGCCAAATTAAGAAGAATGCAGCCACATCTGTCTCTGGGCAATGCGAGAAAAAATTACTTGCGAGTTTGGAAACATTTCCATGACTTGCCCAAGTGCCTCCTTCATCGCAAACTGCAGAGAAATTCCAGTAACATGTCCTAAACCGTTCCCTCCACAATTAATAATAATAATGGGGTTCATTACGAGTTTGGCGGTAAAGGATTAACAGCGCTGGTGAAGGTGCCGGAGACGTCAACCCCTCACCGCCCCATTACGAGTCTGCTTGCGGGAACCCTCTAAGGATGCTTGGTCTTACCAGGCACCCTTAGCGGGTCCCGCGTGCAGACCAGGGTGCTAACCGGTCCCGTTCTTAGCACCCTCCCCATTCCCATTGAGCCCTATGGGGGCTCGAATGGGAATGGGAATGGGTTCTTTGAATGTGGAATTACTGGGCCCTCCAAGGTCAGAATGGCCTGGTAATTCCTCATTCAAGGAACCCAGACCCAGTATGGCGGTACTTTAGTGGTGGCCCTGAAAACAGACTTTATTGTTTGTTTTTTCACAGGTGCTTGTAAACAAACACCTTTTGTTTTGTATTTGTTGTGGGGCTTTCTCTTCTCCTCCTTACATTCTTGCATTTACCTCTTCAAAGCATCCCGTAGATTGCAGAACAAAATAGCATTTCCAATGGTGGACAAAGAAATGCCATCTTCATTGAAAAAGTTAACATTAAGAGAATTAATGTTCTCATTGTCACAGGAGAACATCCCAGCACTGCACAACAATGCAGAAATGCCTCGGTTTACAAGACACCTTCTGACATCTTGCTGGGGACAAAGTACATCAGGATGGTTCCATACTCTTCTAGGTGGTATGCATGAGAAAACCACCTTTGCAGTGAGACAAAACTGCATCACTGCTTTCACCATGTCCTTCAGGTCACTGAGCAAACTTCCAGCACTGATGTAACCCAAATGCAGTGCTCCACAATTCACCACTAGAACATCAGCAGTACTGTAAGGGGCCACCTCTCTGCAATCTGCGCACAGGCACACTTTGCCACAAAGCCTCCACTCCTTCAAAATCAAAATTGCCATCAATGCCTCTTCCTTGGGCATACCTGTGCAGGTCACCCACAAAGGAATCACCCACGATCAACACTCTGACTCTCTGCATCTCTGCCATCTTCACTACACACAGCAATGAAAAATAGTTCTACCACCCCTTCCTGTTAAGCACACCTTGAACACCTGATTGGATAATCCCCACAGCCCCATTTCCATGCCAGGCATGCTGAGAAAGGCAGGATGTGGCATGTGCAATCCTCAAACCATAAGGCAGTCCGTCCCTTTCCACTTCACTCTTTGCAGCACTCCCTCATTGGGTACTGTTAAGCAATCACACATGCATTCACTAATCACATCCAAGACCTCTACATGTAACTTAGCATCTCTGTTCAACACTCACAGTACAGGTCTCCTGTGATTGAAAAGCACCTCCAGCAGAAAGTACTGTAAAACTATCCAAGATTTCTACTTTCAGATTCATCCACATCTCCATTCATTAACACAAACTACAGGTATGAATATTTTTTGTACAGTATATTTGCAACTCTGTTATAAGTGCCTCTGAACAGGGTACCTGCCACTTACCCTCCATAACCTACTCAAAAAGCATACTGTCATTTGTTCCATCACCTATCATCAAGTGCCACTTACAATGCTATGTGCTGTGAAAGTTTTCATTTACCCATACCATCCATTGTAATGTTCAAACGGTTATTCTTGTCTTTCCTTCTGTCATTTTTACAACCTCCTCCCCACTAACACACCTCCTGTAAAATTCCTAAAATTCACACAGAAAAGGAAAACTGAATGTCTCTTAACAAAGCAAACCAAGTACATACATGGCATGCATTTGAACAGAACAGGATGCCTGCCACTTAGCTCGCATGGTTTGCAGAATGCACCATTACTTAAAAACCATAAAAATGTATGTGTGCATTGAGAACAGTACATTTTTTAATGTGGATAAAAAAATCAAGCAACTGAAATAATTGCTCCACTCATGTAGCAAACATATATCTGCAGAAAACCAAATGGAATTGCACACACTAAAACATTCTACTTTCCAATCTGTACATCTTTCTGAACCTTTTTCTCACTCTACTACAACAAGCACTAATCCATTTTCAAACAAAATAGTCATACAGCAACACACACACTTGCTAAAGTGCACCTCATACAGCACACTTATAAATGAACCACTTACTTCCTTAACAAAAATTCTGTTGCTCCCAAGTCCACATTCATATGCAAAGCTATCCAATTTCACACACACACTAACTCTTCCTGCCAAGACATCTGCTTACAATTTTACACAATGTATTCTCCAAATGCAATGACTATGCCATTAACAAACATATTTTCTTCCTTCTTTCACAGTTGCAGTGATCACCCATGTCAAGTTGAAAATACAACCTAGAAGAAACCTTCTCAACATCCAACAAAGTAAGTGCAATACTATTGTAGTGTTCTGCCTCTTACTCAAGCAGTGCAGTGTTCTTGTATTGTAGGATACACAATTCCATGAACCCAACAGTATTTGCTTCATTCTTACTCATTGCACCTCAACAGGTGCTGACTTTCTATTGTCATCTGACGGCCATTATAGTAACACCCACATACCAATACATCCTTCACAACCTAAAGTAACAGCCCATTACACAATCACATACCTCTATCTATATGCCTACCCACATATTCATCCACTCATGCATAGTGCACACATATACATTGCAAAACCTGCACACCCACACTTTTCTTTTTTCTCCAACAGATACCACAGAATGCCTACCAAAAGCAACTCCATAGAAAACAACGCAGAAATAGAGCATATCAACCTAAAAGCATACAAAATACCCATCCGCCTCTAGCAGAATTTGTACAGAAAGTTCAAACACAACAGCTAATACAGTCACTATTTGCATTCCAAAAAATACTAATAGTAAGCATTCCAAAAAATTTATTATACAAACATTCCACCACACACAGAGTCATTCAGAACCTTATAAATACAGGGGAAAAATCACACTCAACCCTTAAAACCTACTGCAGAAAAGTGATCCTGGAAGCTCTTGTAGACAGTGCAATGCTCCTCAAAAGGAAATTCTTTATATTAATTTTAAACAGAATAAACCACTAACAAAATTAATTAGTAAACTACAACCAGTACTTTGCAACAAACGCAATATCAGCATAGATACCTTTGGCAACATCGGTACAGGTGGGTGGAGTCACACCACCAGTACAGAGCCATATTTCAATGAAGAATCATACAAACAAGAGCAAACAAACCAAAATGCCATACATAGCAGTGGACAAGGGTATGAAAAGGTAGACAATGCCATAAAGGAAGAAGAAACACTGCTTTCACAAATATCTCCATCAAAATTAGATTCAACTCTCCATTCCACCAAACCAATACACCCCATCTACAAATGGCCATATGCATCAATGTGTAACGTTTGGCAAAACTCTATCAAATCATTGCAGCAGTTCCTCAATCACTATGTGAAAGCCAATGACAAAGGCAAAATGAAAATACTACAAACTATGGACTTCTGTCCAGTGCACAAATACACAGGACTACGCGGACATTCATTAACTTGCTTGCAAAAGCACCTTCCACCATATCAAAATGTTAGCAACACACCATTCTACTGTAAGAAATCTCGTTCACAAACTATACTATGCATAAGTCCTGCTTTATCAATGGAGCATTTAAATGATATTCTCCTACATGGTACAGTGAAACAACTGCTCGAACAAATAGACCACATCCAAAGCAAATATTTTGGAACTGAAGATTACTTACAAACTCCAGTACCATCAGAAAACAGTAGCAACAACCTTGCAGATGTCAACTTTCTATTACACATACAAAAAAGAAACAGCCAAATTCAAATGTACATCTGCAAAAGAACCAAACCAAGTATGTGTGTGTTGTCGCAGACATTTTTATACAAAGAGCCTGAAAACTATATATATAATGTACAAATGAGGAATCCCAATGGTTCCAATTAGCTCTCTGCCTTATAGCAGAAAGCAAATATGAAATTAGTAACCCCTCAATACTGTGCACAAACTGCACTGCAAAACTTGGCAATAACCAAATGCCTTCACGTGCTATCAGTAATAATTTGGAAATAGTCCCACTGCCAAAACCATTCCAACAGCTTAATTTGTATTTGACCATTTTAATCCAAACAGTACACCCATTTCAAGCAATAATACGACTACAACCAAAAACTGCAAAATTGCCTCCAACTAAATTACTGAGAGGCATTTGTGGCAAAGTAGTTTATTTGCCACTAGATCTCAAAGAAAATGTATACACTCTAGGTGTGCAACAGCAATAGAACAATCTTTGATTATACCGGTGAATGGTGTACATACAAACAAAAGACAAAAAAATGTGGCAGCAACTAGTGGACTTAAACAAAGCTAGAAAAGCCCTGCAATATCTTAAAGACAACAATGAATACTCCAAAAAATAAACATTGAAGAAAACCTGAGAGAAACGAACGAAATAATTCAGGACTCCTCAACAACTGGCCAATTTGAACTTCTATATCCTACTACAGCCTCCAATATTTTATACCACTATACAATTCACCCACTGCACTCCAAGGACACCATAGAAGATGCACTAGAAACAAATGCGGCAAGCCAAAGGATTGCAAACCAGTATATGAAAAAAAAGTGTAGAAGCACAAGTCTTTCCTCTACTTTTCCGTACTGGAAAAGGTGGAAGACATGATGAACTATGCATACAAATAACAGCATCATAATACAGCTCTTTATGAATGTATTCTGAAGACCCTAGATTCAGACAAAATGTGGAATACATATTCCACCTCCTCTTTGAAAGTGAACTAGCAACTCTATGTAATGGAGTTGCACACATATTAAAAACAGGTTCCAATTTTCAAAACATGTCTGCTACGCAAGATGAATTTTTACATTCAAGTATTACAAATCTCTTGGCAAACATGTATGGTACGAAAGAATACTGGTTCCAATGGCATGCAGATGTACGGTGTATGCTACGCAACCTTGGCACGGCCACATGGTTTGCCACCTTAAGTCGTGCAGAATATGCATGGGAACACTTGCACACTTTCCTATGCATAGCAATAGCAAACAAAATCAAAACAGGTATAGACATGAAAACACCAGGAGAACTCTGCTCTCTTGATCCTGTAAATGTATCAAGGTACTTGCATCATCGCTTTATCGCCATGATGCACTTCTTTTGTAATAAAACATGTCCTCCCCTCAGAGAAGTGGAACACTTCTTTTGGAGAAAAGAATATCAAGTCAGAGGAGCACCATACATCCACATGCTTTTGTGGATTAAACAAGCTCCTAAATTTGATCAGGACAGTGATGCAACTGTTTTGCAGTTCATTCACAAATATGACACTTGGGAAATCCCTTCAGAAGGTACACATAGCGACCTACTTGCAAACATTTTGCAGTTTCAAAGACACAAGTGTGGCAAGTATTGTCAGTGCACATATAAAAACAAAGGCAAATACTACACCAAATGCCACTTTCCCCAAACCAGTTTCAGCACCAGGGCAAGTAAACAGCTTCATGTCTTCGGTTAGACACAGTGTGAAAGGCAAATCTCCTAAGAACACACACTGCATAAAAAGAACCAAAGCATCAAAATACATCAATGATTACAGTGCAATTATTTCCCTCTGATGGAATACAAATAAAGCTGTGCAGTACATTGCAGACAATTCCACTGCAGTAGCACGATACGTCACAGCATACTTAACCAAAGCAGTGAAAACAGAGTTAAAAGACCTCTGGGATGACAGATCATCGGACAAAACAACACTGTCACACAAATTGCACAGCTTTGTCATAAAAATGCTCTCCCACAAAGAATGTGGCTGTTACAAAGCTGTAGACTGTTTAACCGGCACCACCTTATATGGGAAATCTGAAAACATAGTCTGGCTAAGCCTTGGTCCTGCTGCATCCAGAAAAAGAGTCCAGAAATCATACCAAGCCATAGAAACAATAGCCAAAAATGATCCCAGCAGCCTAGACATTTTGTAAAACAACTTGTTGGACACTTTAAGTGATTTCAATCCGGCACACACCTAAGTCAATGCCTAGCTTGTAATGCACAACTGAAATCCTTATTTATTTTTGTTTAAAAGTTCTTTTATTCTGAACGATGTACCACTCATATCACACCCCTCTCCTGGAAGACCCCTCCCCCGGTCACACTGAACCATGAATCAGGCTTGTTTGCAAAGTTAATAAATGTATTTAAGTATTCACAATTTAATCACACTATTTTTGTATGGGAACAAAATACTCACCAATGGGGTGATGTAACAGTGAATAATCTCTTAAATACACAAGGGGCCTCATTACAACCCAGGCGGTAAGTTACCGCCTGGCTCGTACCTTTACCACCATGGCGTAAACTGCGTTTACGCCATGGTGGTTGGCGGACTTACCGCCCCATTCCGAGGTTGGCGGGGCGGTAAGTCCCCAATCCCCATTTACCCTTCCCCATTCCCATTTTTGCCCCATAGGGCATAATGGGTGTGGGGAAGGCGTTAATTACGCCACCGTAAATTACGGTGGCGTAATTAACAACATGGTCCCTTAGCGCCATGGATTTTAACACCTGCTAAAAGTAGGTGTTAAATCCGCCATGGCGCTAAGGGACCTCGGAATCAGGCGGTAAGGGTCGGCGCTGTTTACGCCGCCGTAAACCCCTTACCGCCTGGGTCCTAATGAGTAATAGTGAGCAAAGCAATTCAGCACAGAAATGATACTTGTGTGTGTGTGTGTGCAGATCAAATAGCACTGTGGTTAAAGGTTCCCCCTGCACACCTCTCAACCCCCAATAGGTAATGTAAAGAGATAGGAGGAGAGAGCAGGTATTCAGGAATGGCAGAATTCAAACAAAAAAACAATACCACTTTCCCCCAGCAAACACAAGAGAAAACAGAATTGACTGTCAAGCTGTCTAAATGGCTTTTAAAGTTATCTGGACATTGGATTGGGCAAAAACACTAATTATGGTTTAAATTGCTGAAATTGTTATAATTCTTATGGGAGCCGCTTTGGATAGTTGCACACAAACACTAGCAATGATTTAATACCAAGACACAATTTGAAATCTTAAAATTAAGGTTGGGAGCAATCGTAAGCTGTTTTACACGTGTAAGAATTTCCCTAAAACTAAATTTGCAGCAAACTTTTCACTGTGTGATAATTTGATAACTGGATAACTGTAAGGACTGCAGTTTTAGATGAGATTTAAAAGTGTGGATGTTAGCTATAAGCTGAAGTTGACATGTTGTTTTTAGCACAAAAACTGAGGAAGTTATGAACGTTTTGGTGGAGGTCACTTTTTTGAGGTAGGCGCAAGAATGGGAAACAGGAATGCACTTTTAAAATGACAAAAAGGATTTCTTACACTAGAGGAGAACTATGAAGACAACGAATACCACACAGGAACACAGCCACTTGATCAGGGCGACTGCCTGCAGTGGTCCCGCCTTCTTCAGATGAGAAAAGATCAGCGGAGAGATAGTTTTAACAAAACTGGCACAGGAGGAAGATAAGAGGGATTGGATAGAGAGTTCAGGCAATTCAAAAGTACTCCTAACAATGCAGGTTCTGAAGACAAGATAGGATGGATTTAAGATAGGGATTGGACTAAGCAAGGTTCATATGCTAGTGACACAGTTCTATCTAGAGATACTCACTAGATATGCTTCAAACGGGAACTGTCTGGATTCTGGTCAGGGATTCTGGTCAGGGATTCTGGTCAGGACAGACTGCTGGGCACATCCGATTTGGACAGCTTCAAGGCGCTCTGGACACCGCACGGCAAAGGACTGGATCTGATCTGTAATGCACTCTGGTCACAGCATGGCACGGGACTGGATTGGATCTGCCCTTTTTGGTTCTGATGATGATTATTTCAGCAGGTAAGCAGTACCGCACAGCCTGGCTGTATTTTAGTTCCCCTTAGGTATGTGGGGTTGGTTCTGGTTCTGGAAACTGAGGCCTAGCTGAAAGTGGTTCAGCTATGCAATGGGTTCTGCTTTTCCAATTTTCTGGAGTCTGGAGCAAGGAAGATGGAAGGTTCTGCAGCAGGGTGCTCCGCCAGCATTCGGATAGTGGGTGAATCTGTCTGTCTTTTTCTGCCCTCTGCTGTTCCTATTTATGCTATGATATAGGGGTGTGTGTGCTGGTTTAGCCAAAGCTCGCTCCTTTGACAGGGATTGGTCAGAATCTCCTCTCTGCCTTGATAGGAGGAGAAAAACAGGGTGTCAACTTTATGGTGTGGGTTTATGGGGCTTAGAGTCCACCCCTATCCTCTTGAACACAAAATCTACATTTGACACAATACATATTTACACATATGCAACCTCTATAACAACCACATATATAGATTACATATTTTGTACAGCAGCTACTCCTCCAAACCCTGTAGCTGTGGTATTTTTGTCTGCTTTTCCCAGAATTTCAACCTTTTCATCAGGAACACAATCTCCCATTTATCAGAAAATGTCTACAAGTGTGCACGTATAACGCGGGCATAAGTGTATACAGTTTCATACTTCTAGCAGAAATACATTTAGTGTAAAATCACATGTTCTGCCATTTCCCTCCAAATTATGTCACACGATTTTGCCACCTCTTGAAATGTGAAGCCAAAAATTAGATTTATAATTCTGTTATTTTTGTGTTTTTTGACAATTTTAAGTGGCAGGTTATAGGTATTTAAACAAAATGTTCTTTGTGAATGTTTAGCCACAGATGGTTGTTTGTCTCCGCCTCTTTTTGTCTCCCTTCAGTTCAGGAACAGTCTCCTCCCTGTTCTCTTGGCAGAGGCAATTTTACGAGGGTCCTCACACTTAGCCTTGCCTGCTTTGTTTCTTTGTTTCATTGTTTCCTTCCCTACCACAGACCAGGTTCTTCCCCACCCTATAATTATCACTTAGGTGTGATTTCCTGGTGGAGGGAGCTGGAGGGGGAGGCCTTGCCTCTGTGAGGAAAGCTATTATTCCAGTTTGGTTGCTTTAGCCAGGCTTAAATTTAAATGTTAAATCTGTTGAATTTTCCCTTAGCATACAACAAACTTGTGGGATCAAATAGCAGCTAAATACTTCTTCAATATTTTAAACCATGTAATCAACACAATTACAAAATGGGTTACTCTCAATAACATGCCTCTTAGCTTGTAGAAATTTGATTTTAGTTTATACATGTTTCAAATTTTAATCCTGCAGGCCCCTGACAGTTGTCATTCAGGCAGCCGAGGGTACTGCACCCAGATTTTGACAGATCAACAGAGCCGCTTTTGCTGTGGAAATTCCTTGATGCTTTCATTTTTTCAGGACATTGTATGTTCACAATGGTTTCTTGCACTAAATGAGTTGTAGCACCCAGCAAGAATTCTGGATGTTTGAGGGTGTTTTGTACCGACATTCTGCAGTTTCAGCAACAAAGAGAAAGGATTTAAAGCAGGATTTTGGGGTTTCCTTCAGCAAAGCAATGCTTTTTCTTCTGTACTCCATCTTCACATGTTGTGGAGCCCAGTGACATGTTTCAGGAGTGGGATCTCTGTTCCACCACTGACAACATGCATGGCAGATTGGGCAGCCATCTTTTTGTGTTTTGCAAAGTGCAATTTTCAGAGGTTTTGGTGCGCACAAGGGTTTTGCGGCCATTTGGATGTTTCTGGCACCATCAGAACACAGTGATGCCGCATGGCAGAGCAACAAGTGGGTTGAATCATCCCACAACCCATGCTACCCAAACAGGAGTACTGCTTTATAAACCATGTGCCTATACCACATAGCCCAACATTTCTCATACAAAAATAACACTAAACCAGATGAGAAAAAAAGGTAAATACATAGTAAAATGTTGTGAGAGAAGCCTGGTCAAACTTACCAAATGCAGCCTGATTAATCATAGGAAGCTGTCATTAAAAACTCCTCAACACAAAGAACTGTACTAAATGGCCATACTGCAACTTTTTAAACCATGGAGAAAAGAAGAAGATTTATAAAACACCCATGCCTCCTTTGAAGATGCTTTCAATGCAAATGAAAGCACCATAACAGATATAAACATTACACAGTACAAAAACTTGTTGGATAATGAACGCCAACAAGAAGAAGAACTTCAAGCACAACTAAATATAGACACTCCCGAGAGAAGTGAACCTTCTCTGACAGGAAGCCAAGAACGACTTGGACAGCCACTCATAGCAAATGAGGCAGAATTAGCAATGTCTGAAGTAGAGAACACCATGTGTCAGTATGAACAATTTTCAGAAGACTCAGCTCTACTGAAATCACAACTAAACAATGAGCAGCGTACCCTTTTCCTATATGTAACTAAAGAAATTGAACATGGAATGCAGCACAAAGCTGAAACATGTACCTGTCAACACTATAAACCTGTACTGCTGTATGCAAGCGGCCAAGCTTGTTCTGGCAAAACATTCTTAATAAAAATTATCAGTAAATTCCTCCAACAATTAACAAACAACCAGCTTTCAGCTGTTGTAACCGCCCCCACAAGTTTAGCTGCCTACAACATAGGTGGTGTCATTTTACACTGATTGCTACTTCTTCCAGTAGAACATCAAAACAAATAAGACTACTACAAACTTTCAACACAAGCTGATATGGATCTACGCAGGGCCTCATTACACGTTAGGCGGCCGCGGAATGAACGGTGCTGGTAAGGGACCGCCACCATTAATTCCGGGCTGCCCTATTACGAGGTCTGCAGCGGGTCCAGCTCTGGAACGCTTGGTCAGACCAGGCGCCCTTAGTGGGACCCGCTAGCAGACCAGGATGCTAACAACGGGCCTGTCATTAACGGGCCCATTGTTAGCATCCTCCCCGTTCCCATTGAGCTCTATGCGGGCTCAAATGGGAATGGGGATGTACCAGGTCCGAGAATGGGAATTACCGGGCCCGCCAAAGTCGGCATGGCCCGGTAATTCCCTATTCCTAGAAGCCAGACCCGGTACCCGGTATGGAGGTAGCGCTAAAAGCGGCTTGGCTACCTCCATACTCGTAATGAGGCTCATTGTGTTTAAACTGTAGAGTAATGCAAAAGAGTAACCTTGACGTGGAGCAAGGTTTAGTCAATGGAGAACTTGGTAACAGTTGTTGGCTGCCAGACATACCCACGTGACACCAGCATTCAGTTTGTCAACATCCACTTTAACAAACTTTCAGAAGTTAAAAGGATAGGATGCTCATCAGTCCGAATCCTTCTTATTAAAGACATGAATGTAAGCAGAGAACAGTTTTCTCTTCGACTAGCATACACAGTCACTATTCATAAATGGCAAGGTCTAACCTTAGATAAAGCATTGCTTGATATTGGCAGCACAGTCTTTAAAGAAGGGCTGAGTTATGTAGCACTGTCACACCTACATACACTTCAATAACTATTTCTAGTCAATTTTGATGTTGACATTCCTTGCTTCATAGCGTACAATAGACTATGTGCACTCTACACACCCTATCTCAAAATGGACCCTGTTCCTCAAAAACACAAACTTTGTAAAAGAAAACTAATTGAAATCAGCTCATACTCCATCAACTACCAAAACCACAGACATATGTACTGAAAAGGAAAATACATACCAAACTGCACAAACAAAGAAAACTACCTCTTCGAACAAACCACGTGGACTTCCATCAAAGGACTCAGACACACAACTATCTGGTCCATTCAAATTTTCTAAAACAACTAGTGTAAATTGCTATGCAAATGTAGCAATCAATGTTCTATCCCAATTGCCACCAATTGTTGAAAACATTTATTTAAACGGCTCGGACCATTTGTGTTTACAAATGGTACTCCTTCACAGAAATGCAACAAACAATCCGGAAAACACTTACAGTGTCTCAGGAATAAGGCAGGAATTGGACTACTGTACTGGAATGGTGAGATTCACTTTAAACACAAGAAGATCCACAGGAATTTCTCATGTACTTACTGCAAGTACTGGAAAGCAAAATAATACCTTTAAATTAAATCTTCCAGATTTCATACATGTGGAAACATACATGCACTCTCTGCAACCATGTGATGCAGAACAAGTCCCTAATGAACGATTTGTCTATATATCTATACCTAACTGTGAATCTATTCCATTTCAGCAACTCGTACAAAATGCAAACCATAGCATATTATGTACAACTTGCAATTTCAATAACCCTAATGAACGATTTGTCTATATATCTATACCTAACTGTGAATCTATTCCATTTCAGCAACTCGTACAAAATGCAAACCATAGCATATTATGTACAACTTGCAATTTCAATAATCGTTCCACCTTACAGATACGATCACATAGCCAATACGTAATATTAATGCTTTTAAGATACAATGCAGATGGAACCAAAAACAACTGCAAGCTTACTACCTTCACACACAGACAAGTATCACTTGGCAAGAAAACCTCCACAACAGTAGCCATAATCTACCACAAAGGTGACACAACTAATACAGGTCACTATACTGCATACATTAAAAAGCAATATGCATGGTTTGAATGCAATGATACTTCCATTACTCTAAAGCAGAGATTACCAGAAAATCTTGCAAATGCCTACTTAATATTCTTGAAACCAAAATGTACTCATCAATCTACAAAATTAGAATATCCTATTCCCCAACACCCACCAGTGCATATATAATTGCAACAACAAAAAAATTACCTTCTACTCTGTGGAACTGGAAGAACTTACCAAACAGCAACTATCCAATAAATACAGCAGCTTGCTTGCTACACAGTTTTTTCCCCAATGACCCAATGATTGCAGGCACAAAAACAATAAGTGTAGAAAAATCATCCTAATATTGTTTCCTACATAGTACTTAAAAACGACTACAGAGAATGAGGGTTTAAAACTGTCCTCAGTAACCTCTAAAGTCACCAATTACTAAAATAAGGCAACAACTGTCTAACAATGCCCATACCAATGCAAGAAATAGGCAAATAATATTAAGTGCACCCATAGTGCTGTATTCCTAATTATTAATGGACGGTGGTGTCAATGTTGTCCGTGTGCTCTGTGCTCAGTTTTCTAACAGTAATCTTGCTCGCTTCGTTACAATATCATCTCGCTGGTGTTCAAGCTGAGAAATTGCTATGATTGTTGTTTGTTTTCTTCATATCATTCTCCATCCCAATCAGTCCTATACCTAAGTCACAGCGCCCAAATTGTACACAACTCGTGCTCTCAAACATAACATTATACCTTGTTTTCTTGGTGTGTTAAAGATTCTCTGTGTTGTGCTTATAAATAGGTTTCGAACACTTATGAGTTATACCCTAATTTATTACATTAAAATAAAGAACAGGTACTTCAATGTATTCTTATTCTTCTTCGTCCGCATATATGTTCTACCTTACTGCCTGTGTCAAAGCTTCAATATGCCAACAGACGGATTCTGGAACCTGCATGCCAGGATTAACAGAAGCGGTATTTTTTCTCTCACCAGTATTGGGACAAACGATATGGCCCTATATGTCCATTTGCATTTCCAGCAATAAGAAGCAAGGTCTCAGCATTCATGATGTAAGAAGCCACAGAAACAAGAACTACACCTTTTCAAATGCAAAGAGCACTGGTATTCTCCAACACGTACCACCAAGGATTATCATTGAATTGGTTTGCTAATTTTCCATATGGCAAAACAAGGACACAAAAGGACAACGAACATTCTCAGCTTCAAGTTACCCACAAAATTTTGAAACCTTTTGTTTCATGGAGCTTATATTTTTTTGTGAACTTTCTGTGAAAAACAAAAGCATGTGCAACATTGAGCTATTGTTGATGTATTATTGAAATATTCACTAACCAAATGCTATTTATGGCAAGACAGAGAAGGTAAGCTCTGTGTGAGCATGTCTGTTTAATCTTGTATTTATCTTCCTGTGTGCTCGGACGTGAGTGATGACATGACACGTTGAGCTACGCTGGCCATGAACGTAGTATTCGCAGACACTGCACACACACCACTGTCTTCTTCCACATAAACAATGTGAAAACATTTTCAGTCCCCTGTTTTTTAATAAACTACTGGACTAATTTTCACCAAATTTACAAAAACACGCTTTCAGAACCAAGCCGCTGCTCCTGCTGCAAATTTGGTGAAAATCCATCCAGCAGTTTGGGCTCTACGTGTGCGCAATTGAATTGTCCATTGAATTGTGGGGAGGGGTGAAACTGTGTAGATCATTGAATTGAAGTTAAATCAATTAACTACCATATAGAAAATCACAAGATGAGTGCTGTTAGTGTTTGAAACTAACGAACTTTATGCACAGTGTGTTAGATCTGGTATAGACAATATAGTACTTGGGTGACCACCGTTCTGAAATGCATGTCTTCTGTAAAAAAGGGGGGTGTCCTTAATCCCAAATTAGGTAACCCTAAAATTCAAGTGAATGTAGAGTGTGCAAAATGAAATTTCCTGTTCACTTACTTCACTTACTTGCCTCTCAAATCAGAATCCCAAGGCTCCGCATTTTATGCAAACAAATAGCCCAACATGATTTTCCCATTGAGTTACTTTTCCAAATGTTGCCTTCAAAATAAAAATATTTTTTTTTCATTGTGTCTATTTCCCAAACTCGGCCTTTTAATAAAAAGCCAGAACAAATTGTCCATTGTATTCCCACTCCTTGTACCTTGCCTTCAAACCAGAGGGGTCATATCTAATTGATGCCTTAGGGTGGGGGTTGCTGGGAGAAAAGTGCTTGACAACAGAGTAAGCAATCACTGTGTGAGTCATATTGTTTGTGGGTGAAATTGCAAGAAATCTGATGTAATGAGATGACTGTCCATGTCTAAATTTTACCTGTGTTTTGTAGTATCTGTAAGTCCATTAGAAGTCAGTCAATTGGTGCAAGTAATTTGAGATTGTGATATTGTGTTGTGCCAGAGTGTTGGTGGCTGATGTTTTGGTTGGTTTTATTTTTCTTTGTCAAACATTAAATAAATATATATTCTTACTATACTTCAGCCTGGTTCCGAGCTCTTTGGTGGTACAGAGGGTATTTGCTGGCTGGTACGAAATAGGTTGGAGGCCTCACTAAAGTTGCATCTGTATAAGCGCTTTGGTTGGGGGCCACCTTGCTTGAATGTACACCGTAGAAATCAATATGGCCAGGAAGCACCTCCTATCCAAATTATTTATTAAAGGTGAATGGGTAGAACAAGAACATGAAATGTGGCAAGCTAGAATGATGCAGGAGGTTACCTCTTCAAATGTTGACATATGGCAGGATAATGTGCTATTACAAACCAGCAAAGATGAACAAATTAAAATGGCTCATCTCACAGCATACATGTATTTCCATATGCTGATCATGGAAGAAAGACACCAGAATAGTGTGGGCTCTGTGCAAAAACAGGCTGAGCTTTTAAATAAAGCCCAGAAAGAGCTGAAACAATTAGAAACTAAAGCACAACAGAGCCAAACATTAGAGATAACATTATGAAATGTTATTGAGCAGCTAAAAGTTGAGTTTAAAGCACAGCCAGAGAAAATGTAGATGGAGAGACTTCATTTTCTGCTCTGCAAGGGGAGTATAAAGAAGTTGTATAAAATCTGAGTGCAAGTCAATTCAAAATAAATGAGCAGTTTGTTCATAATAGAGCCTGCTTAGATGACCTTTTCACATTTCAATCGCAGGTAAAACAAGTGAAAGCTTAAAACAGCTAGTTAATTATAAAAAGGGGTTGATTCTCAGGGTTAGTTCGATCAGATGCCCCCAATTCTGAGCACCTTAAAACAGCAGAGAGAGCAGTTGAGTGAAGAAAATAACAAATTAAGTCAAGAGAATAGTGCCTTGTTTCAGGAAGTGTGTCAGTTAAGAATGGACGTGGAGAAAAGTGAGTCATGTTCTCAGGAACTGACTGACAGTAGTTTACAAATTCCACAATTGACAGAACGTGTGAGATAAGCAGAGATTGACCTAGAGCAGGACACACAGGCCAAAATTGCGCAAGGGGAGGAGATTAGTCTCCTGAAAAAAGAAACGCTCTGATTTTGTGCAGATGATGCAAGCCTCACAGAAGGAAAATGTGTGAATAGAACAAGGGACTAAGAGACTGATTAATGGCACAAAGTAAAGTGCTAGAAGCCACTCAAGCAGTGGTGTCAGAATTGGAAACTCAGGCCTCTGCAAACCACAAGAGATAGGGACTGAGAAAAGAAAAATGTGAGAGGTTGGAAAGTGAAATAGCCGAATACAAACAGGCTTTGAGGCACCCTGACCAGTCAGAGTATGGAAAAGCACCCTCCGATTATGGAGTGATGACCTCAAATCAACTCACCACCTCATATGTACTGAGTGCAGCTGACTTCATGCATACTGTGATGCTGGAAATGCATTGGAGAGACAGGGCCTCCATGTCCTTGTCCTGGGGACTGTCTTATCATGCATCTTCTGTGTTATTTTCTGCACAGGAGTCCAGTTGGGACTTCTGGCAGTGTAGCTCTTCCTCTTTTTGGTTGTAGTGAACAGAGACCCTTGGGATACCCTTATGGCACTCATGGGTGGGGGTATAACCCTATACCGCTAGTGCATGATTTGTGTGTTTTCCACAGAACAGGGTATGGGCTGGTGGCAGATTCATGATGATCTGAGAGGTGCTCTGAGTATCCTCCATTTTGGGATACCCAGGCTCTGCCATAGGAATCAGTGGATTCCTACTAGAAGACAACATGGCCCCTGGGGTCTCGTGGTTGCTATTGCCTGTTACCTTGTTTTCCCAAAGTCCTGGGGAGCCCTGACTCTGCCCCTTCCCCTAACTGGCAGTTAGGTGTAAGAACCATTTATGGTATTGTGGGGAAGTTCAGGCCAGATTGGCTGGAGTCTTCCCAGTGACTTTATGTTGTGGGTACACCCTTGGGGTTGAAAAGTAGTCCAACTTACAGGAGTGCCCCTTAATTATGCAGGTACCCCTAATCACACTCACACCAGATTAAAGTTCACCCCTCTAGGAAATTAAGGCCAAGAGTCTTATATTGCAAGAATAAATTTAATCTGTACAGAAATGAGGATGGGGCAAATAACTCTGCTCCCTGAATGGTGTATTCTGTCCCTAACTGTTCCCAGCTCCTCCCGACTGGTGCCAGGCAGGAGTCTTATATACTGTTAACTTGGTCACTGGATACTGGCATGGCTCATCCAAAAATGTCCTTCTTCCCTTACAAGGGATGCTGCAGTCTTCCTTCCTTCATGGCCGGGTTTCTGTTTAGGGCATACTACTTAACATACTGCTAGCCTATGCAAGAATACATTGTAGCTTAATTTTCCATAATTTTGCTACCCATGAACATTTATGTATGAACACATTTCGCCGTCATGCTCTACATACTTCACTCGTTATATTCACATTTTAGTGGTCCAGTAATTCCCCTTCAAAACTTATTTTCCCATAATTTTTCATTGTGTGCATGAGCCTTAGCCTGCCTGTGCTCTTTGACAGACAGCAAACAGCTGCTGAGTTACCTCGTGCTCGCTGCCAGCTTTAGCAAACACCACAGCAATGCCTATAGTCTATTTTTAGCACAGGCTGCATTCCTTTTGGCACAGAGCCTGCTACTCTTTACCATGATTTGAGAAAAACTAAACAGAAATTAACATTTTACAAACATTTTCAGCTAATATTTATTTGCACCTTATATTTAACTACTGTCTTCATTTAGTGCCTGGACACGTCTTTGTGTGTGTGATTATATGTGCATGAAAAAAGCTTTCTCAGTGTTCTAGTGCTTAGAAACAGTCAACTGAAGTCTTGCCTAATTGTAATGTGCTTGGGGGTGCAGGAAGGCACTAGCACCTCCCCAACAGGGTGGGACCTGTGTGAACAGTGTATGTGACCAATATGCATTCTCTGTTGTGGGTGTTTGGTTTCTGAGTGTGTGGACATTCCTTTGTGGGGGATTGGGGACTCACTGTACTTAAGAACCAGCCTGCATCACCTCCTGAGGGCTGAAGCCTTTGTTGCTCGCCCATAGGTGCCATATAGAGAACCTTTGCTGGGGTGCTCTGTGCCTCTGCTCTGCTATGTAGAGGCCAGAAGTACAGATACCCCCTCCAGTCTTTACACATACCACTTCTCAAGAACAGGAAAATATAAGGCAGCTAAACTCATCCAGGCCTAGTCCAACTGATCTGGAAGGCCCGTCCTTACACGAGATCAAGGAGGGTTCAAGGTTACCAAGTAGAAGCAAAGGTGGCTGGACCAATGGTTTCGGGGAATTTCAAAATACCCTGGCATTTACTTCTGGCCAGGAGGACTCCTATGATGAAAAGATCAGGGAGTTGGACTAGCAGAAAATGAAGTTACAAAAGGACCACCTGGTCCACTTTACAGAAAGAGACAAACCAGAATTTAGGTCTCAAAAGAGCATCTTAAAAACCTTCTCATATTTAGGGAGGTGAGGGAAATTCCCCACCATCCCTGGGAGGAGGAATGAGGAGGATGAGTACTCTCTGGTGCGAAAAGGGAGTACAAGGGAAATGACCCTGAGAGCCCACAGCTCCACAGGAGAGAACAGTCCAGACCCTGTGATTCTGGGAGGTATGTCCGGTCTCATAGAGGTCAGGAACTCCTAGAGGACAGGCAATGGACCACCAACAGTAGCAGCTCTAAATCAGAGGAGGAGTGGACACAGGTGTAGCGGATAATGAAATCTGCCAAACAAAAGAAAGGTCTGGTAAAAGACCCAATTCAGCAGATAAAGTCCATAAAAAGCTTCATAACTCCCTACCATAAGAATGCAAAAATACTTGGTATGGGAGCATATAGAGCTTTATGACCAAATGATGACATCATTTGGTATTAAAAATGATAGGAATTGCATGGAAATTGCTTAGTGGACATTCTCCCCTGAATACTCCCGCTTCTTTGCAGGGGTGGAAGACCAAGAATCCCAGAAATGGTCCATCTGTAAGCTGGCCATTGTTAAACACTTTTCAATTCATAGGAACCCGCAGACGGCCCACAAGGTGGCATTCAACCTGCATTGTGGGGAAGACCAAGTGCCTAGCCAGTTTGTGCAGGAGCTGAAACAAGCATTTGCACAGACTTCTAGGTGGGTGAACACCAATAGCCGGGAGTTCATCAACAATATTTTCATGCGCTCCCAAGATATATAATAAGACAATTAGTAAGGGATTTCCATGAGCGTAGGACCCTAGATTGGGTGATAGTACACGCCACCAGATCTATGCGGCCCAAAAGCCTTCTGAAAGTAAGACTAATAAAAAAAATAAAACCATCAAACACACCTGCCGCTGCAAAGTCAGCGGAGGTGAAACATTTTACCCCATTGGACTTGGAGACAGGGAGGCCTAAAAATACCCCTCCCACCAATCAGCAGAACAAGAGACAGAGGAGACCCTCGGATCGAACCCAATTGGGTGGTTGTCATGCAGGATACCATACCAACACTTCATCTGACCCTGCCACCTACATCAGTCCAAGATACAAGGGTAACCAACCCATCCTGGGGTATGTCTACACTCCCCGGTGCAGAAAGGGGGGCCTGTCCAAGTAGGAATCACCCCGGGAAACCTAGCTCAAAACGTCCGTTCAAACTTCCCTCAGGAGCAAAGAAATACTCCACCTCCAACCTAATCTTCTTTCCCAGATACCCTTCAAACTCTAATTTCCAGAATAATCCTTCTCTCTCTCCCTGCTTTCCGGACAATAGATTCCCAAATCCAGGAGTAGGGAGACCTAGGATGGAAGATTATCAGGGAAGCTCCCAATACCCAAGCTACTCCCTTGTGCACCCTCTGCTCAAGAAACCCTCTGCTGACCCCTCCATTCCGTCAACCTACTGCCCTATCGCTATTGCCGCATTCCTGAGTAAATTTCTGGAGAAGTTGGCTACTTCTCAGATGACCCTCCACACTGAATCTATTGGCTGCTTCCATGAACATCAGTCTGGCTTTAGGACATCCAGACAGACGGAAACTGCTGTCCTGAACACCGGTGAAGACCTGTTCTCAAATCTTGACGCCAACACTCCCTCTGTCCTCCTTCTCCTTGACCTCTCTTCTGCCTTTGACACAGTTAACCACAACATCCTGATGGCACGTCTCTGTGACACCCCAGGAATCACAGGTCAGGCTCTGGCATGGTAAAACCTTCTTTCTCTCCAACCGCCCATCCCAGGTGGAACTCAGAGCCTTTCTCTTGAAATTAGCTCTTTCAACCTATGGCATTCCCCAGGGATATAATCTATCCCCCTGGTTCTTCAATGTCTATATGGCTGCCTTGGCATGTGTAATCACCACTTTCACCTCTAACTTCCTGTGTTACGCGGATGACATGCAACTATCCTTCAGGTTACCCTCAGCCTCCTCCTCGCTCATTTCCTACTGTCTGTCCGCCAATCAGCCATGGTGTGCTGTAAATGACCTCCAGAGATTGTTCGTATTGGGACCCCTGCTTTCCCACTTTCACCCTGGCCGGCCTCCCTTGGCCCTGCGCCCGCACCCATCGGTGAGGCAATAAACCTTGGGGTCATCTTTGACTGCACTCTCTCTTTTTCCTCTCACATTGCTGACTCTCTTAAAAGTCTAGCTATCAGCTACACCTCCTCAGAGGCTCTCTACTGTTTCTCACTTTCCACCAGCGGCTAACTGTCTCCAGAGCCCTGGTTCTCTCTAGGCTGGACTATTATAACGGCCTCTTCCTCAACCTCCCCTGCTCTGCCCTGCACCCTCTGCAACTCATCCAGAACAGAACTGCAAGACTTATCCTTGGCCTCAAGCCCAGGGATTGCATCTCTCTAGAGCTGAAATCCCTTCACTGGCTCCCCGTGGCTACAAGCATCAAGTTCAGGGCCCTCTAAATTGTCCACAAGGCTTTCTGGGGCCTGGGGCCTGGGACCTACCTACCTGCAACACTGCCTACCTAAATACTGTCCCTCATGAGCCCTCCACTCATCTACCTCCAACCTTCTGCGAGTGAGCTGGTTCTCCAAGCAGAGATTTGGATAGAGATCCTTATCATCAGCAGGTGCCTCCATCTGGAATAGACTCCCTGCTGCCCTCCGTCTTGAGTCTGATCATCTTATGTTCCAGAAACGCCTCAAGACCTTCCTTTTCTCCTCTTCCTTCTCTCTCCCTCTGCCCTACTAACCTAGCTATCTACTCATTCTCTCTCTCCCTCCCCCTCTAACAGTTTGCTGGTGTACCTCAGAGTCTCACCAGTCCTGGGCACCCTCGCCATTCCTCTCTCGCACTTGGCTCAGGGCCATTCACCCCACCCAAATTCACTGCATTTGAGAATACCCAAGAGAGTGTCTCTCTCTGCACTTCACCCAGTCTCCATCGAACGGGCAGACTTGGACTTCCCCCTCCCTGTCACCGTCTATGCACTTGCGCAATCCGAATGCCCCGTGCCTGAAGATTGTCTGTCTGTCTTTACCCCTAATGCACCTGTACATCTGCAGGATTGCCGTCCGGCCTATTTTCTGTGTCCCAACTTGTTAACATGTATTATATGCACGTACTCTGAGTGTACAGACTATTTTTGTCTCAGAATTTCAAGGGCTCTAGCGACTGCTGTTATTCCCCATGTTCCCACCCTCCTGCTTTTAAACACCTGCCTGTCTATAGGCACTATATAAATAAACAATACCATACCATACTCTGGGGAAGAAGAGACAACTACCCTTTTCAGGAGCAGCAAGGGTATGAATCTAGATCTCCCTACCAACCAGAAAAAATGTCACAACTGGAATGACAAGTCCAACAATTAACCCATGCCCTGGGTTACCTGTTGAGGGTTCAGCAGAAGCGCTAGAGAAAGCTTCCATTCCCACCTGGACAAAAACCCCTGGAAATCTCTAGTCCTGAACATGAATCATTTATGCTCAAAAAGCTGGAACCTAAAGAAAAGAGGGCACATAGAAGAAATCAAAAGCCAAAAACAACCCACTTTGTGGAGGAAGTCCGCATCATCCCTTTCAAAGGAGAAGAATCCCTGGAGGATTCAGGGAAGAACACCTACTCTTTCAGAGATGGAGGGATCTCTCCCAAGGAAAAATGGCTCCCAAAAGACCCTGATTTTGATGGGGTAAGTATGGAAGCTGACCAAAAGCAACAATCTCTATACCCCAAACAATGTCACCCAGAGGACCCCGAAATCACAGAGGTATCCTCCCACAAAACAGGTTTGGGTAACTGTCTCCAGGATAAGGGGGACATCAAAGAATCAGGGGAAAAAGCAGACCTCCCAATATGAAAAAGTTAACCACCAAGCTGACCCATAATGCATATTTTCTTTGCCCCCTTTAGGAGAGACAGGGTAGATTTTACATTCCTGTCAAGGTACAGGGTCAGTGTGCATTATTATTGATGGTGGATACGGGATCACAAACCACCCTTCGACCAACTAAATTCAGGAAGGGGGAGAGTCACCAAATTCCCCTCACACTTCTTCCCGGACAACTCCAAAACCTTGATGGGAATTACATTTCCGTTTAAGTGTCTGGAGATAAAAATTGGGCGACATAGGGTGAAACACCCAGTGATAGTCATGATTCCAGCGGGCACACCTTGTCTATTGGGGAATGACCTCCTTTGTAGGTTGACACCCCTGATTGACTGCGTGAACAAGGACCTCTGGACTCAGACTAACCGGACAATTAAATTAAAACAATGCACAAATTATGAGAGTTTGAATGGCACGTGCCACATGATTGAACAACGGTTCGACATTTATAAGTGGCATTCTGCACTGAAAGGGAATACTCTGAAATTATATACTAGTTAAAAATCAGATGAAAACCCAAATCCCATGAGAAGCGATGATAAAAAACCAGCTCATAGTTTGACCGACATCCAGATAAAGGGTGAACAGCTGTTTTCCCCATTCAGATAAATGAGGGGGAGGAGCTTGTTCTCGCCAGAGTATGCCTAAATAAGAGAAGAAGCTTCATCAACAAAGCATTATTCAGCAAACTCCCAAATGATCAGATCATGCCCACATTTATGTTGATTGATAAGTGGGAAATGGGCCTGGAACTCCAAATTCCAAACATCTACTGCGTAGCGGGTGTATGCTAAAACCTTTGATTGGCGCCAAAGTATAGAACATAATTTTTGGGTTGTGAGAGATGTCACCTCTGCCTTTTACTTAGGCAGTGACATTCTCAATCGATCGGCAATTAATTTGGACCTAATTAATAACAAAGCCTGGTCCCGACTCGGCTTTGACAACACTGAGAAAGCATTCCGGTCAGCTCAATTGCTGCCTTATGCGGTTGAAGTTTAAGTGAGAGAAGGGGTTACCACCATAGGACAGATACAAAAATGTACATTTCCCCTAAAAATTAGGCGAGGACAGAACCACCAAAATCATCATCTCCAACAACAAGGTTTGAATTTACATTCGACACCCCTCGTTGACCTAGAACACAACACCATTCGAATGTTGGTGGATAACAGCGACCCTCGAAGTATCACTTTGGGCGTGGACACCTTTATTGGAATGGCGGCTCATGGCCAACATTATTCTATTGATTTAGGTAATGAGATCATTGGACCATTCCAAATGTCTGCTTCCATATAGATGATGGTATCCGTCCGGAAAAGATTTTCAAAAGGTAAGGGGGGAATTTCTTGGTGTACTCTTCCTACCCTTATGGTATGGAAGAGGTGACCTGCGACATCAGGAAGGATGAGATGGTATTCTGAGTCAACAGGGACAACCTCCCATCCTTGGAACCTCCCATCCAGGCCAACACCATCACAAGAGATCTATTCATCCAACTGGAGGATAGCGCCAAAATTGCCAAGCCAGAGGTCTTTTCAGGCTTTAAGCAGACGTTGAAAAAACGAATCAATCTTGCTGATGCCTGTGAGACTGAGGAACAAAAGCAGAAGTTGAAACAGGTGTTTCTCGATTTTCATGATACCTTTGCAGTGGATTGATACGACTGTGGACACACAGAGATACATTCAACTACCATACACACGGACCCCGAGATGGCTCCAGTACTTTCAAAGCAATACTGTTACCTCTCGCGTCCATGGAGTTACACACAGAGATTATTAAAAACTTAGAATCCCGTGGAATCATTTGTCCAAAACACAGTGCCTTTAACAACCCGGTACAGGGCATACTCAAACCCAATGGCCAATGGAGACTTTGCCCAGACCTAAGGGAGTTAAATAAATGGGTCCATTTGTCAAGAGGGCCCCTTCCCTACATCAATCAGGGACTGGCCCAGATCCAAGGATCAAATGTGTATTCTGTCATTGACCTGACCAATGGTTACTGAACAGTACCCATGAGTAGGGAAGACCAGTACAAGCCTACCTTTACCTTTCAGGGCAGCAATACACGTGGACCCGAGCCACCTTTGGATGCATAAACTCCGGCAACAAATTCAACATCTTCCTACAAAAGGCCATGCCCAATTTGGTTAAAGGAGAAACCTAGCCTATGTAGATGATGTCTTAATCAAGAGTGCAACTGTGGAGTATATATAGCGGAAATACACTATGTTCTTACCCAGTTCCTGAAACCAAGAGCAAAACTGTCTTTTCAGAAGGCAAGGTGGTGTAAAACCCACTTCTTAGGGTACAAAATCACCCCTGAGGGTCTCAACTCCCAGGCAATAAAGGGGGAAGCATTATTGAAATTGAACAACCCTACTACCCTGCAAGAACTAAGAAGCCTGGACTAATTACAGTAGAAAGGTCATTGAAGAATACACAGCAGTCACTCGACCCTTGGTCCATTTATTAAAGGACAGGGTTAAGTGGGAGTGGGGTCAGGAACAATACGAGGCAGTAAAACAACTAAAAAGAAGCCTTTCACAAGTCCCTTGTTTGGCTTACCCCATAAAGGACAAGGAGTTCTTCTTGGATATGGGATTCTCAGATACTTGCTTAACAGTGGTATTGTACCAAATGCACGACAAGGTCAACAAAGTAATCTCGTACACAAACAAAACTTTATCCTCTGTGGAGAAAAAATTCAACAATTTCATGACCCCCCACTGTTTTACATGCATCTGTTGGTATTACTGTGCCTAGTGTTTTAGCACATCCCACTACATATGATAGTGCAAAGATTTACGCACCCAAGTTGCATGCCCAATCCTGCACTTCCCCTTGCTTTCCGACGCGGCACTCAACCCCATAATTATGCAGTACACTCCACTATTGACACCGCAAATCTTTCTCATAGTGCTAGCAGTAGGATTTATAATCTCCACATATTATATTGCTGCTCCTATCACAATGTCTAACTACAGACCTACCACTCTGGCCTCCACACGCAATTGCCAACTTGACACCAACTCTGTCCCACATGCACAACATGTGAAACCCATTTTTGTCCACCTACAGAGCACACCTGCAATCACTGCATGACACCAGCTCTGTCATTCAGACTATCTAGGCACAGCTCATGCATGGCCCCCACCCATTTCCTGAGCCTCCCCAAACCCACTATCATCAGGAACCTCAGCCTGACTACCCACACTCAGCGTACCTATGCCTCCAAACACTCCATAGTCCCCAAGCTACACGCTTGCACTTGTGTCTTTCCCAAGATCACTAACATGCACAGACCTCACACACACACCGACCTACCCCACACTGTTAAGCCATTTAATATTGGCCAAATCCTAGAGAACACCATCTGCCAGGCCTCAAGCCCACTTAAACCTACTATCACTTCACCACCCCCTCCACTCAAATGTGCCCTCATTAATGCTCACTCTCTCCCTGCACACGCTCTTGAAATCAACGACCTCCGCTCCGTCCACGACCTAGACCTACTAACCATAACTGAAACCTGGCTTCATGACCCTACAGGTCCAGCAATATACCTAGCCCTCCCTCCTGGCTAATCCATACTCAGAAAAGATAGACAATAGATGAGCTGAGGAGGAGTGGCCCTCATCACTAAAGACTCACTATCCTTTAGGCAATGCATCACCCCATGGGAAAGTCAGGCCAACCTCATCTCTGCTAAATTGTCCCTATCGCCTAGCTACACCATTATTATCCACACCATCTATTGGTCACAAAGCCGCCCCGCAGAGCTCCAAGCCCAGCTCCCGCATCTATTGGGAGACAACCTCAAAATATCCACCAAAACATTGTTACTATTGGGCATCAACTTTTCTTTCAATGATCCCAATGATAAAACTGCAGCAGCACTAAACAAAGAACTCACTAACATGGGAGTCCAACAGAATGTCACTACCCCACACACTGCAAGGGCTGTACCCTCGACTGGGTGACGGATCATAACTGCCTTACCTCTATTACGTCTATTGCTGCCTCCCTTGGACGGACCACAATTGCATACATTTCAACATCCCAGCAACACAACCAACCAGAATTCTTACACATGCACTACCAGCTCTAGTCAAAAGCTCCAAAAAACTTACCAAAGAAAACCTCCTTCCCTTCCTGGATTACCCTGAACTCAGGCCACCCCTTTCCAATGACCCAGCCACCCTTGAGAACATTTACGCCCTCACGATGACCAATGCCATCAAAGCTATTGTGCCACAAGAAAATAAGAAAGAAAAGAAATCTATACACTTCAACACATGTTTCAAGGACGACCTAGCCATATTACGGTCCACCAAGCGTGATGCCTTGGCCTCATGGCAATCTAACCCCAATAACACTACCAAAGAAAATTTCAAACAAATATCATCCTCACAATATAAAAAGGCTATCACGCATGGACAATCTACATCCTTCGATGCACGATCCTAAAAGCCAATTCTCAACCAAAGGAACTATTTACCATTTTTAGAGAACTTATCACGCCAGCCTCTAGTCGCAATGTGATTGTCAGAGATGCAGCTTGGTGCTCCAGCATTCAAGCAGCCATGCTAAATAAAATAGAACTGCTTCAGAACAAAATTTCAGCACAATCAAAAGACCTGCCCAAGATCAACCTCAACACCTCTCATGTCCAAATGCTCAACGAGCCCCCCCAAACAGCTCTTCACCTTTCAAGACGTCACTGAACAAGGTGTCCTCAATTTCCTTAAACAACTCAAACCATCCATGTGTAAAGGCGAGATCTGCCCCCTAACCTAGTCAAAGACTGTGTTAAGCAACTAGCACCACTCCTTAAAGCATTCATCAATGCTTCGTTCACCTCTATTTCCATCCCAGCCAGTCTTAAAGAAGTCTGGGTGCGCCCCCTTCTAAAAAAAACCTTCACTAGACCCACTATCACTAAACAACTACCGTCCTATCACCACTGTCTTCTTCCTCTTAAAAATTCTGGATAAAGCATCTCATAAACAAATCCGACTATTTATTGAGTCCAATAATATCCTCGACAGAAGACAATCTGGTTTTGCAAAGGACATGGCACAGAAACTGCCCTTCTTGATCTCAAAGACCAAATCACCTCAATCATGGACAACGGCAAGCCGGCTCTCCTCCTACTCCTTGATCTGTCGGCTGCCTTCTATCTCGTAGACCAGAAGACTCTCACCTCTGACCTCATTAATGCAGCCCAATTCTCAAACGAGCCTCTACATGGATTACCTCTTTCCTAAACGGAAGAGCCATGAAAGTGTTCTCTAACCAGGCTAATGCAGCCCCCACAATCATACACTGCAGAGTCCTACAGGGCTCCTGCACAGCCCCCACTCTCTATAACTTATTCACCAAACCGCTCTTGAACAAACTCGACTCACTCGGCATAGCCTATACGAACTATGCAGATGATACTCAGGTTCTCCTGCCTCTCTCTGGATCATATGACCAAGACGTGGCTGTACTCCATCTTATCTACAGCACCATCTAAAGCATGGATGGCCACAAGTGGGGTGTGCGTTAACGGTGACAAAACCAACATCATTATAAAATGCCCCAAAGAGATCTTAGAAAACTAGACCAACAATATTGCAACTTCACCATAGACAATTCAATCATCCCTGTCTCACCATCTGTGAAGACACTAGGGGCCTCATTACAACCCTGGTGGAATGCGTTAACAGGTGCCTCTAATGGTGGCGGACCCGTTAAACCCATTCTGCCTCATTACGAGGTTCCCTCGCTGGACCCGATGTGGACGTCTGGTTTTACCAGACTACCTACCAGGTCCCGCGAGGGGACCAGGGAGCTAACAACTGGCTGGTCGTAATCGGCCCGCTGTTAGCTGCCTCACCCATTCCCATTGAGCCCTATGGGGGCTCAAATGGCAATGGGGAAAGACCGGGCCCGGGTTCCCTGTAGGAGGAATTACCAGGCCCTCCAAACTCGGAATGGCCTGGTAGTTACCCATTCAGGGAACCCGGACCCGGTTTTGGGGGCAGCCATGCCCTTATTAAGGGCATGGCTACCGCCAAACCCGTAATGAGGCCCTAGGTGTCTAATTTGACTCTACCCTGTCCATGACTCGCCAGGTCAGTGCCATTGCTTCAGCATCTGCCCACACTACAAAGCTCATCAATGAGGTTAAACCCTACCTATCCAAATAAAACTGCCTTGCTATCGCCAGAGACACTAACGGAGCTAAACTAGATTACTGCAACATCCTCTTTGCAGGAACCTCCTAAAAAAATATAAACCGTCTGTAGGTTATCCAGTACAATGCTTTAGAGCCGCTATCAACCTACCTAAAAGGGATCATATCACGCAAGTAAGGCGTGACGCATACTGGCTCCCTGTGAAAGATCAGATCATGTTCAAGATGCTCACGGTCAAGCGCAAGTGTCTCACACTGAATGCCCCACCCTACCTCTCCGACAGCATTGCACAAGATGTATCCACTCACCAACAAACTCTGCACCCCGGCCCTAAAAAGGTTGAAAGCAGGAAGCATTGGCTTCCCCCATAATACACCCAAACTCTGGAATGTACTCCCCAATTCACTGAGAGCAGAACCATTCCTCTCAGTATTCAGGAAAGTGCTAAAAACTGCCCTATTCAACTAACCACCTGCCCTTTCCACCTTCCTAGTCTGTCTCTCTTTTCCCCTTGTCTCTGCAACTAAGTTTGTACTGTATGCTCTTCCTCTGTTATGCACTATGTAACTAAGTTTGACTCTCCTGTAACAACACTACGATGCCTAAGGGCTGTTGTGCGCTCTACAAATGTGAATAAATAAATAAATAAATAAATAAATAAATAAATAAATAAATAAAAAAAAAGGCACTCCTGGAAATGGTGTGGGTGTTGAAGAATACCGCCTGTTCATCCAGGGGGAGCACATCGCAGTGGAGACTCCTCAACAACCCTTGCAATACTTACAAAGTGACCAAATCTGAATAGGGAATGTGAGTAATTCCAGAATTACTTCTTGGATTCTGTCTATGCAAGGCTTTCCTGTGGAGGTCTGATATGACCAAAACAAGAAAATTCCTCCTGCGCAAGGAGTGGCTGACTTGCTAGACTGCACTCAAGAAAACTGTCTTGAGGGTGAAAGTCTAAGGACCAATGACAATATGGAGGTGTGCCTTATTTTCCCAAGCAAAGTCAATGAGGAAGACACATGTCAGGGGATAACGACAGTTTATGTGGATGGGTACTCCTACCATGTTGACAATCATGGGGAAAAAGAACTAGTGACTGGCATTTGGAACCTTCTGCTGGGTACAAAATAGCTCCCTGAAGTAGTCAGGTGGCAGAGTTGATGGCGGTACATCAATCCATCGTCACTGCAGCACACTACCAACTAAAACAACTGGTCATAATTACTGACTCTGATTATGTAAGGAATGGGTTTGTGGAACACCTGATTAACTGGAAAAATCGAGGCATGCTGTGTGCAAACAATAAACCACTAACACATGGGAGATTCATTCACTGGTTACCTCTAATTAGATGATGATCTATTGGAAAAAGGTCAGAGGTCACTCCAAAATAGAGGAACCAGACAAAACTGGAAATGACTTGGCTGATCAGTTGGCCAAAACCAGAGCCATTCACAGGGATCTCATAGAAACCGAATCCCTGTTGGGGGAAATCCAGGTCACTGCTGTCACCAGGTCTCAACCCCATGCCAGTAATGAACTCTCAACTGCCCAGTCGACTAAAGAAACCCCAGATTCAGATTTGATTACTGCACAAAAAGAGGACTGAATTATTGGGAAATGTTATGAACATATTGAAGACCCCCTGAATTTTCCTCTGACAGAATCTGATTATGTTGGGAAGGAGGATCACCGGGTATTGATGATGTTTTCCAATATGTTACAAATCCAATATGGTTTGTTGGTACGGAAATCCATATCTGGATGTGACCATTGGGTGGTACCTACCTCATTCCGAAGCCTGATGTTAAGTCACACCCATGACGCGGCCACTGCCGGTCCTAGGGGGTTTCATAGAACATTACAAATCATGTGCAAGGTCGCTTACTGGCCACACATGAGCCAGGACCTCGAGATCTACTTAAAAGGGTGCCTTGTGTGTGCTCAGTTTCTACCAAGTTCTCTCAGACACAGAGCTCCCCTACAGAAAAGGGGAATGACACTACCTTGGTCGAATTTGCACGTTGATTTCATCGGGCCAGTGATTTGCTCCTCTAGAGGAAAAAAGTACATATTGACCGTGACATGCTTGTTTACCAAGTGGGTAGAATATCTTCTGACAGGAATTTTAAGGTGGAGACAGCTGCCGCACTAATGACCAACCACATCTTCTCTTGTTTCAGTGTTAGGCGGAAACCTGTGCAGTTCCCTCTGGGACCACTGCAAAAGATTTAGGACTACAGGTGTTTGGCGGTGAACCCACTTGGTAGCAGTCCGTACCACACAGATTCACTTGGTAGCTGTGGCTGAGCAGTCAGACTTCCCTCAAGAAGAGTTGGGCAGTATGCAGAGTATACAAAATAGGGCAATTCTTCACAGCAAGACAAGCAAGCACGCAACGAGGCTTAGTGTAAAGATATTAAGGTATTTATTTATAACGAAACATCTATCAAAAACACTATGGCACTTTCACGGCAAGCAAATCAAACACAATTACTCTACGAAGAAGAAAACGATCAATCCCCCTAGCAATATTTCGACAAGTCTAGGTTCTACTGGTATCACTTATTTTCAGACAGAGGTGTATACCTCAACCTAGATGGCACTCTAATATTAGTTAGGACGGGAGAGAAAAAGATAGGCAGGTTATGAAATCAACACGGTTCAATCCTTCGCGGATAAAATGCAAGGCAGGAAGGCAAGAATCACAACAGATCGTAAAGTTCAGAGGCCAGGCCCACTCGGAGAGAGGCACGGCGCGATGTCCCAAAAAGTCTGTAGTGGAGATGCATTCAAGTCTTTGTAGCAAATTGTTATCTGCAGATTGAACCAGTTCAGAACAACAAATGGGAAAAGCTTGGAGGCGACCCAACGGAACGGAGAGGATTAAGACACCTCACTCGAACCGATCGAAAGGGAAGCCAGGTGGACATGGTACCTTGTTGTGGAGAGACAGCTCTGGCGGGGGCAGTTGTTCCTGGTGGTGGATGCACGTCGGGTCTTTGCCAAGAGTAGAGATGATCTCGTCGTCGAAGAAAAGTGAAGTCCGGTGCACCACCAGGGAAGAGACCAGCCGCGGAGTGCTCTGTCACAAGGCACCACCTTTTGGTCGCGGTACAGGGGTAGTGGATATCCGGTTGCCGAGGTGCTCTGCACGGGCAATTCGACCACTGCGTCCTGAGGCGAATAAAAAGCAAAGGGACTGGTTGTTTCCACCAGTCAGGGGAAGAGACTCTCCGGCAGGGAGATCTCCTCTGTTGTCGGGAAGTGGTGAGTTGGTTCCGCAGGGCTCCACCGGAGGTGTCGTCGTGCAGTTCGGCTCAGCGTTACCCTCGTCGGATTTTTAGGTCCTGTGGCGACTTCTGAAGATCCAGTCCCAAAAGCCCTGCTTTTACGCAGAAAACCCCCATTCATTCAGCCTAGCTGTCAATCAACACTCGCTAAGTGGTGAGCGGGGAGGCTCACCACTTGGGCCAATCACTCCAGAGTGCGACTGGAGTTGGCAAGGCAACTCGGTCCAGGGTGCCTAAACCCCCTCCCACACCCCTGTGGTAACCCAGACAGAATGGCACCACTTTGGAGGGTCTCTGTACAGAGGCCCGCCAAAGTGGAACAAAGGGCTCAACCTTTGGTTTAGGAGTCACAGAGACGAACACAGACGCCATTTTACAAAACCGAGTTCTGGCAGAAAATACCATCCGATAAACTTATTTAAGATAAGTAGACCGGTGGTACGTTAGAGATTTAACAAGAAAAAGTATCAATCTCCAACAATGGGACGAATCCCATAGGGTTATGTTCGGGGTTGGACATAACAAGTAGTTTCCACTGCCACCAGCCAAAACTCGACGAGGGGGGACGGGACAGTGCCCCCTCGAGTAACAGATCCAGGAGTAATCGAATTACCCCTACTAGTACGTCCACAATAAGATGGTTTGTACTAGTTCTGTAAGTAAATTTAGGTCTAGTAAAGCCAATGGTGACTTTACATGCCCGGGGAGACAGTAGTCAGTCCCCGGGTATGGAGTCTATGGTGGAGGTCCGCTAAGACGCCCCAGTGTTACGGCACGTAGGGTGCGGTGTAACACACATAGAAAAACATATGAGACCCTACGGAGTAAAAGACCCCATAGCCCATAGAAAACATTGACATTCAAAGGAATTACACACATACATGTCCAAGAGTGGGAGGAAAAGAGTCTCACTCTTGGCAGGATGGAAAAAAACAAACTCCAGAAATCCAGCAAAGCTGCTGGGGGACTCACTAGGTTAGGAAATTCAGCCTAAACAGAGAATTCTCCCTAAAACTCGCCCCCCCAGACTAAGGGACAGGAGGATTTAATCCACTCCTGGATGAATCTCATACCTCTAGTCGATGACATACATACTAGAGAGACCATCAGCATTTTGGTGGTGACACCCTGACCTGTGCTCAATGGTGAAATCAAACCCTTGCAGGCAGATCGACCATCTCAATAGTTTTGGGTTTTTCCCTTTCATTGCATTAATCATCTCAAGGGTTGGTGGTCTGTCTGAATGACAAAAGTAGAACCATACAAGTACGGCCTAAACTTCTTCAGAGCCCACACGATAGCAAAGCACTCTCTTTCGATTGTTGCCCACCTTGTTTCAGGATCCTTCAGCTTGCGGCTGATGAAGCAAACGGGGTGCTCCCTACCTTTCCCATCCAGTTGACTGAGTATGGCACCTATCCCTACATTTGAAGCATCTGTCTGCACAATGAAGTGTTGGCGGTAATCAGGAGCTCTGAGTACTGGGGCTTGGCAAAGAGCCTTTTTCAGGTTTTCAAAAGCCTGATTGCACTCCTCGTTCCATTTAACCTTTTTAGGAAATTTGGGCGAGGAGATGACATTCAGTGGAGAAGCTATGGTCCCATAGTTCTCTGTGAAATTCCTGTAATACCCAGTGAGGCCTAGGAAGGCTCTCACCTGGGTCTGAGTAGTCGGTGTTGTCCAATTTTGCACAGCTTCAATCTTACTGAGCAAAGGCCTTATTTCTCCACCGCCTACCTCATGCCCAAGATAGACTACCTTACTCTGTCCAATTTGGCATTTACTCGCCTTTATGGTCAGATTGGCTCGTCCAAGAGCCTTCAAAACATCTCTCAGGTGGGTTACATGTTCTTCCCAGGAATTGCTGAACACTGCGATGTCATCCAAGTATGCTATAGAGAAGTCCTCCATCCCATTCAGAACCTGGTTTACCATCCGTTGAAACGTAGCAGGTGCATTCTTCAGTCCGAAAGGCATTACCTTAAACTGGTATAGGGCAACGGGGGTAGAAAATGCAGTTTTCTCCTTGGCATGGTCTGTCAGGGCTATTTGCCAATAGCCTGACGTCAAGTCAAATGTGCTGAGGAACTTGGCGGCGCCAAGTTTATCCACCAACTCATCTGTTCTTGGCAAAGGGTGGGCATCAGTCTTGGTGACTGCATTAAGAGCTCTATAACCCACGCAGAATCTAAGTTCTTTAGATCCGGCCTTTGGTACTAACACAACTGGGCTAGACCATGGACTAGTAGAGGGCTCTATTACCCCGAGATCGAGCATCTTGCTGACCTCACCTTTGATGTGGGTTTGTACGTTTTCTGACATGCGGTATCCTCTGCTTTTGACTGGCAGACAGTCACCAGTGAGTATGTCGTGCTGGCCCCAAGGGGTCAAGCCTGGCGAAAGCGAGAACAGAGAGGCAAACTGATTCAACATAGATTTGCACCCTGCTTGTTGCTTGGGTTTCAGATTGGAGGAGAGATTTACTCCTTCAATTTTTTCATCTAAAGGTAAGCCTCTGAGGAGATCCGGAAGAGCTTCACTCTCTTCTTCTTCCTCGGAGGATGCTAGAAGCAACGCTCCTACATCAGGTCGTGAGACATACGCTTTAAGTCGGTTGGTGTGGAAGACTTTCGGAGCCTCCTTGGGATTGCCCAACTCCACCAGATAGTTAACCTCTCCGAGTTTACCCACGACTCGGAAGGGTCCCATCCACTTATCTTGCAAGGCCCTCTGCCTTGTTGGGATCTTAACGAGAACGAGCTGGTCTTGAGCGAACTCAACCATGTTAGCCTTTTGATCGTGCCAGTGCTTGACCAATGCTTGTCCAGCTTTCAAGTTATCGCTTGCTTCCGTCATCATGTGCGACATTCTCCTCCGGAGACCTATCACGTAGTCAGTCACTCTGACTGGCTTGGGGGAAGGAGCACTCTCCAACCCCTCCTTAATCAGGGCCAATGGACCTCTGACGGGATGACCATAGAGTAGTTCGAAGAGTGAGTAACCTACACCTTCCTGAGGGACTTCTCTATAAGCAAAGAGAAGGCATGGCAGTAGAAGGTCCCACTTACGCTTAAGGGGTTCCTCTAAAGCACCTATCATGCTCTTCATGGTTCGGTTGAACCGTTCTACCAACCCATTGGTTTGTGGGTGGTACGCCGTTGAGGACTTGTAAGTAACTCCGCAGGTTTTCCACATGGCTTTCATGTAGTGGGACATAAAGTTTGACCCCCTGTCAGAGATTACTTCCTTAGGAAACCCGACCCTAATAAAAATACCAAGGAGGGCCTTAGCCACAGCCGGAGCTGTAACAGTCCTCATAGGAATTGCCTCAGGATACCTAGTAGCATGGTCTACTACAACAAGTATAAACCTGTTGCCTGAGGAGGTTGGAGGATCAAGGGGACCAACAATGTCAATCCCTACTCTCTCAAATGGGACTCCCACAAATGGGAGAGGCACTAAAGGTGCCACATTTTTGGAGCCAACCTTACCAGAGGTCTGGCAGGTGTGGCAGCTCCTGCAGTGTTTTTCTACTTCGGCCCTCATCTTTGGCCAATAGAAGTAGAGAGAGAGCCTTTCCTTAGTCTTCTTGAAACTCAAGTGACCAGCCAAAGGAATCTCGTGGGCTAACTGCAAGAACTGTGGTCTGTTCTCTTGGGGCACTACAATTCGTTTGTAGTCTCCAGTTGCAGACTCGGTTGGTTCACTGTAGAAGAGGCCATCTTCCCAGTGCAACCTGTGTTTCCCAGGCTCTTGCCCTTCAGCCTGAGCTTCTGCCTGGTGGCGAAGACCTTCCAGAGTTGGACTATCTCTCTGTCCCTTACTGAAGTCTGCCCTGCTGGGTCCACCTTCTGCCAGTAAAGACTGCAGCTCAGGATGGTCAACAGGATCCAGATCTCCAATGAGTTCCTGGCCTTCCATTAGCTCTTCCTCAGAGTCTAATTCTACCACACAGGGTTGTACCTCCCTCTCAGCCTCGGCTGGAGGTGGAGTTACGGGTGCAACTTTGGACAACCGCGGGGAAGTCCGTGTTGGCTGCACTGGAATGCTGGCTGCTGGTTTCGGGATAGAAGTCTTAGGTTTCCCTTTTGCTTCTGATTTCTTGGAGACAGCGGCCGACAATTCCAGTGGAGCAGGAGTGATTTCTTTCTTCATCATCTCCTGGAGAGTACCTCACATGGTCCTCTCTCTTGCAGGTCTGGTTAGCTCCTGTAACCGTTTACTAGGAGGTCTGGGAGTATGCGATACAACTCCGAGAGTTTTCAAATCGTTACCCAACAGTACGCGTCCTGGTACCTCACTCTGTATGCTGACAGGTATCTTCACAGCCATGTCGTTACACTGGATGAGAAATGGTAATTGGGGAAGCATCTGCACAGGCCCTCCAGCTCACTTGGTGAGGCATTTGGGTGCCTTAGCAACATCCTCAGCCTGAAAAAACGATTTATCCACCACAGTTATGCTGGCCCCAGTGTCCCTAATGGCAGGAGTTTCCTGACCATTCACCTGGACACTGTCCTTATAATACTCTTTAGTATTATCGGGGATAGAATTATAGACATCTAAATTCTGTTGTTCCCACAACCCCAGAGATACCAAAGAAACACTGGCTGAGACTCCAATGGGTTCGTCAGCTAGCAGTAGAAAGTTTCCACTTGCCATTTGGACTTCCTCCTCTGGAGCGAAGGCTAAGGAGACAAGCTGGACCCCTGAAGGTTTACCCTTACATCTGGGATCTCCTTTCACGTGGTCAGTCGAGCCACAAACAAAGCATTTCCCGAATGCTTTCTGGAATGGTTACTTGTTCTGACCTCCTTCCGGTTTAGCAGCAGAAGACACACTATTCTGCTGTGGTTTTCCCGGTGGCTTACCCTTCTGGTTTTGTTTGGGGCCCTCTTTGGAATGTGAGTTATTCGAATTCTCTTTTGAGTCTTTTTTAGGCTGTTTTCCCTCATCCTTTTTCTGAGTTGCCCCATAATCCTTATGAGTCGCCCTGTTGGCAACCCACAAGTCAGCAGCCTTAGCTAGCTCCCTGGAATCCAATTCCTTCGAATCAGCCAAGTGCTGTCTGAGCTCAGGAGAACAGGCATCATAAATAGACTCCAACATAAAAAGATTCCTCATGCCCTCATAAGTGTTCACTTTGTAACCCTTAATCCATCCCTCTAAGTTTTTCAACCCTTCACTCACCCAGGTAGCCCAAGTGGTACCATCATGCTTTTTGAGGGTTCTAAACCTCTTAAGATACTGGGAAGGGTTCTTCCCGAATCTAGCTATTAAAGCTAGTTTCACACTTTCGTAATCCGTCTTATCCGCCTCCCCCAACTCCATTACCACATCAGTCGCAACAGGAGGGAGCCTAGAGAACAACCAGGGAAGCAACGAATTCCCGGTGATGTCCTGGAGCCCATGATTGTATTCAAACAGTTTCAACCAATCCAACACATCCAATCTCGGTTCATACATACCCACTAATTCCTTCGGCATCCGGGGTCTTTTGGGACTGGAGTTCCTAGAAGAACCAGAGGAGAGAGAAGCATTTTCCATAGACAACTTTTTCATCTCTAACTCGTGATTAAGTTCTATTTCTCTGAGTCTTAACTCAGCTTGCTTCTGCTCAGCCTGGGCATTCATCCGTCTGAACTCGAGCTCTTCGTTTCGTTCAGATTGAGCCAAGAACCGTTTGCATTCTAGTTCGAGCTTCATTTTTTCAAGTTCAAAATAAGCAGGGTTACTTGTCGGACCTGGTATGGGCCCCGTAGGCACAGCTGGTAAGGCAGGTAGAGGAGCAGGGGAGACAGTTTCATTAGCCTCTCCGTCCTCGTCAGCCTCTTCATCGCTATCATCAGAATTACGATTCAGATCAACACCATCACTGTTATCTACATTTGCTGGAGGGATTGGTTCCTCTGAACCAGTACCCAGACTTTGGTTCGCCAGCAATCTCTCGATGAGTTCTAACTTCTTGCCTCTTACAGAAAGATTCTCTTGCCTACAGAGAGCTCGCAAACTCTCAGTATTTTCACCTGACAAGGACTCTTGACTGTAAGTTTCCATCGTAGACATGTTTCTGAAAGTTGCTTTTTGTGCAAAGTTTTGTGGTTAGTTATCCTACAGTGTTGAAAAGCACTCTAAACTGTATACTCGATACAAATCCCACCGCTGTACACCAGTGTTAGGCGGAAACCTGTGCAGTTCCCTCTAGGACCACTGCAAAAGATTTAGGACTACAGGTGTTTGGCGGTGAACCCACTTGGTAGCAGTCCGTACCACACAGATTCACTTGGTAGCTGTGGCTGAGCAGTCAGACTTCCCTCAAGAAGAGTTGAGCAGTATGTGGAGTATACAAAATAGGCCAATTCTTCACAGCAAGACAAGCAAACACGCAACGAGGCTTAGTGTAAAGATATTAAGGTATTTATTTATAACGAAACATCTATCAAAAACACTATGGCACTTTCACGGCAAACAAATCAAACACAATTACTCTACGAAGAAGAAAACGATCAATCCCCCTAGCAATATTTCGACAAGTCTAGGTTCTACCGGTATCACTTATTTTCAGACAGAGGTGTATACCTCAACCTAGATGGCACTCTAATATTAGTTAGGACGGGAGAGAAAAAGATAGGCAGGTTATGAAATCAACACGGTTGAATCCTTTGCGGATAAAATGCAAGGCAGCAAGGCAAGAATCACAACAGATCGTAAAGTTCAGAGACCAGGCCCACTCGGAGAGAGGCACGGCGCGATGTCCCAAAAAGTCTCTAGTGGAGATGCATTCAAGTCTTTGTAGCAAATTGTTATCGGCAGATTGAACCAGTTCAGAACAACAAATGAGAAAAGCTTGGAGGCGACCCAACGGAACGGAGAGGATTAAGACACCTCACTCGAACCGATCGAAAGGGAAGCCAGGCAGACACGGTACCTTGTTGTGGAGAGACAGCTCCGGCGGGGGCAGTTGTTCCTGGTGGTGGATGCACGTCGGGTCTTTGCCAAGAGTAGAGATGATCTTGTCGTCGAAGAAAAGTGAAGTCCGGTGCACCACCAGGGAAGAGACCAGCCGCGGAGTGCTCCGTCACAAGGCACCACCTTTTGGCTGCGGTACAGGGGTAGTGGCTATCCGGTTGCCGAGGTGCTCTGCACGGGCAATATGACCACTTCGTCCTGAGGCGAATAAAAAGCAAAGGGGACTGGTTGTTCCCACCAGTCAGGGGAAGAGACTCTCTGGCAGGGAGATCTCCTCTGTCGTCGGGAAGTGGTGAGTCGGTTCCGCATGGCTCCACCGGAGGTGTCGTCGTACAGGTCGGCTCAGCGTTACCCTGGTCGGATTCTTAGGTCCTGTGGCGACTTCTGAAGATCCAGTCCCAAAAGCCCTGCTTTTATTCAGAAAACCCCCATTCATTCAGCCTAGCTGTCAATCAACACTCACTAAGTGGTGAGCAGGGAGGCTCACCACTTGGGCCAATCACTCCAGAGTGCGACCGGAGTTGGCAAGGCAACTCGGTCCAGGGTGCCTAAACCCCCTCCCACACCCCTGTGGTAACCCAGACAGAATGGCACCACTTTGGAGGGTCTCTGTACAGAGGCCCGCCAAAAGTGGAACAAAGGGCTCAACCTTTGGTTTAGGAGTCACAGAGACGAACACAGACGCCATTTTACAAAACCGAGTTCTGGCAGAAAATACCATCCGATAAACTTATTTAAGATAAGTAGACCGGTGGTACGTTAGAGATTTAACGAGAAAAAGTATCAATCTCCAACAATGGGACGAATCCCATAGGGTTATGTTCGGGGTCGGACGTAACAAGTAGTTTCCACTGCCACCAGCCAAAACTCGACGAGGGGGGACGGGACAGTGCCCCCTCGAGTAACAGATCCAGGAGTAATCGAATTACCCCTACTAGTGCGTCCACAATAAGATGGTTTGTACTAGTTCTGTTAGTAAATTTAGGTCTAGTAAAGCCAATGGTGACTTTACATGCCCGGGAAGACAGTAGTCAGTCCCCGGGTATGGAGTCTATGGTGGAGGTCCGCTAGGACACTCCAGTGTTACGGCACGTAGGGTGCGGTGCAACACACATAGAAAAACATATGAGACCCTATGGAGTAAAAGACCCCATAGCCCATAGAACACATTGACATTCAAAGGAATTACACACATACATGTCCAAGAGTGGGAGGAAAAGAGTCTCACTCTTGGCAGGATGGAAAAAAACAAACTCACTCACTAGGTTAGGAAATTCAGCCGAAACAGAGAATTCTCCCTAACATTCAGCCTTCCTCAAAGGATTGAGTCGGACTGAGGTAGTCATTTTACCAGCAAGGAGATGACCAAGATGGGCAAGATACTGGCAGTAGAGAGAAAACTCCACATTGCCTACAGCCAAGCCTCGATTGAGGGAGCTGAGAGGTACAATTAAACAATTGTGGGCATCTTGAAGAAGTTTGTGGTGTACTCTGGAATGAGTTGGGACATTTGATTACTGCTTGGCTTAATGGCCATTAGGTCCACGCTGTCTTCTGGAACCAAAATGTCTCCATTTGAGCTCATGACTGGATGAAAAATTGTGCTATCTCAGCATCGGTATCCAGTCATAATTTCGAATACAATATATTCGAATGCAAAAATGTCGAAAATATAAAGTCGAAAAACAAAAATGTCGAAAACAAAAATGTCGACTTTTTTTCGATTTTATGTGTAAATAATAAATATTTTATTAAACTTTTTTTTAGAATAATTAAAGGTATTTCCATGGGGGGTGGGGGTGATGGGGAGGATGGGGGGGGGGTTGGGGATAGGGGTTTGGGATGGTTTTTTAAATAATTAATTAATTATTTAATATTATATTAAAGATTTTTAAAAAATAATTAAAGGTATATCTATGGGGGGTGGGGGGCATGGGGAGAGGGGGGGGGGGTTGGGGTAGGGGTTTGGGATGGGGGGGGTTGGGGGGGGACCCCCCCCATAATAAATGTTACTATCTGGGTAAAAAAAAAAAAAAAATGTTTTGGGTTTTCGATTTTTTTTCGACATTTTTTTTTCGAAATTATGACTTTTCCTATTATATGTATGTTTTTCGACTTTTTTACATTCGACATTTTTTTTTCGACATTTTTGCTATTCGACATTATGTTTTCGACTTTTTGACTATGAACCCTCAGCATCTGATCTACAGAAATCCAGAGCAGACCCTGATTAACGCATCCACTATCCAGGAGTACATTGAGAATGAAACATCTTCAGCATGCTTTTGCTTATGCTCTGCGCAATTTAAAAAAATTGGCAAAAGGAATGAAAGCCTACTATGACTTAAAAATTACCAAGAAGTAGTACGAAGTAGGTGACAGGGTCTACCTGTACAATTTCTAAAAGGAACCAGTCCAAAGAGCAGAATGTCCTCCACTCTTGGCGCAGTGCCTTTGAAATTGTTGATAAAATCTCACCTGTCGCCTATAAGAACTGCATCCCTAAAGGAGAACATATGGAAAAGAAATGGCTTCATAACAATCAGTTGAAGAGCTGTGACCCCAGACAGACTTTATGACTGAAAAGCCCAGTGAGGGTAGAGCCCAGGAACCATCTGACCATCTGAAGAATGAAAGGAAAGGATGGAAACCCAGATGGAGAATATTGCAGAATTACAAGGAGTAAAGGAACTTATACTAACAAAGAATGTATAAAAATCAGGATGAAAAAAAATAATATGTGTAGAAATGTTCATCTAAGGAAAATAAATGTCAATGTGTTATGTGATGTAGTTTTGTTTTTCAAGTTGTATGTCTAGTTACCTAGGGAAACAAGTTATGTATAATATACTTAACCTCTTGTTTACTCTCTGCAGACTCAATAACTCCTTACCTTCACAACCTGGGGGTAGGAGGTTCCAAAAAGGAAGGGGTTCCAGGGCCAAATGCCAAAATCCAAAAAGAGTGGATTGCAGACCAGAGTGCTGCTCCCTCGGGACAGGAAAAGAGCAGACATGTTCCAATGAGGAAAAGGAAAAGGAAAACAAACTTTTTTCTACGGGTCAACCGAGTCAAAGACCCGGGGGGGCTTGTGGGATGGAAATACAGCTCCATAATGACATAGATGGAGAGGCCATGCAAGATCCTTATTGCGAGAATGAAGCTGGCTAACGTGGAGTCCCATTGAAATATAAAAGTAATGCAAAACAGTGATTTCAAACATGGGGGCTAGTGAATGAGCGAGAATGGGCCTCACTCAACTTTATCAAAATGGAAAGGCACTCAGCTGAAGGAGAGTGTGAATCAGAATGGTAATTTTGCTAACAATGCCCAATGAATGGGAAAAGACGTGGGGTGCTGCAGATGCTAACTTCATGTAACTGGGAAAAGGCTCCTTTTGACAGGTTCAAAACTGCAGCAGTACACATGGGAAAAGATACATTGAAATGCTGTGCCTTTGAAAAAGAAAAAGGCATAATTGTTCCATTGTGCCTTACATTTAAAAGTGAATCCAAGTGACATACCTCATAGAAAGACACTTACTTTTCACAAATAAACTTACATTTAATGGGAAAGGCTTACTTGTTGGAGAAGTAAACATGAATGTCTATGTAACTGTGGCCTATGTGTGAATAATTCCTAAAGTGAACTTATATCTGTTAAACTATATGCAAACAAATATTTTATTATAAACAACATACCCAGATATAATGCTAAATGTTACATGAAAGCACATCTTGTCGATTTAAATATGTATTTCTGAAGTATGGATGCAGCTGGTGTTTTCCCCACTGAACTGAAAGGTCTGTGCCTTAGTAAATTTGAACTGAAGACCTGTGGGCTGGGACCCCTCAGAATAGCAGGTCTGGTTCAGTTAGAAATACAAATAAATAACAGAGAATTAGATCAAAAGTGTCAGAGTTGTAGATAACACGGCTAGCAGAGATGACCTTTAAGGTCAGGTCTCTCCATTAGCTGTGCATTAGTGGCCAACAGAAATGACCTTTTCAAGGCTGACTCGACCTCAAGAAATGGCTCCCGAGCCACTAAAGGACGATCAAACATTGGGAATGAAACAGACCTTGCTGATAAGCAGATGTTATTGTCGGGTCACAAAAAACAAAGTTGGGGCTAGTGTAAAGACGAGGGACACATGTGATGCTGTGCAATGAGTTTAACATTGGCCCACCTTTTCTTTAATAAAAAAAGAATCATATGTCCCAGTGAGCTCATCCAAGACTCAAATTAAAGGGGATAAGAACCCCATCCGTGCCATGTAAATTTGAATCCAGTTTTATGTATACAAGTTGAGTATAAAGACAATTATTATTCTGACCTTCTTAGGTCAGAAGGAATGGAAAGTTGGTGTGGTGATAGGTTTTGGAAGTAAAATTTGAATCTTGATGGGTCAGAGTTTGGACTATTGAAGCTCAGTACATCGATAAAAAATGGTCACTCCTCCTAGGAAGGGCATGCCAAGACATGATTAGTCTTTTCCAACTTGCCATAAAATATAGAACTCAAATATATATATGTGCCTGCAGTTATCTGAAAAATTGGGGTAGCTGCCATGTTGTTAGATTTATAAGGACAATGAAAAAGTTAACCCACATTTCATTCTGGGATGATAAACCTTTCTCCTCCCTCAGCATCCATCATCCACACCGCTCAACTCTTTGTCCTATTAGCAGGCAGATGACCTTTCTTTGACTTTACACTCTTTGGAGCTTTCTTTGTACTTTTGATTGTTCCCTTGACTTTCCCACTCTATTGCTGGAGGTAGTCTACTTCTGGACTCTTGCAAGGAAAAACTAGCAGAGAGGCAGGGAGAGCTACCAAGGCCTTAAACATTGCGTGGAAGACAGAGACTGGAAAATCTAGAAGTGAGTGGGGCCTGCCATTTAGGAGCCAGAGGATGTCTGGGTGCTCGGGACTACCCTTGACCGAAGACTTTGACCAGATCTGTGCTGTCTTCAGAGGAGCCCTGCTGTTTCCCTGGATGCCCCATAACCCAGACCTGCCATGTAAGTGGATTAATCCAAACATCAACAAAAGTGTGGGGAGGGGAATCTGCTAGCCTTAATCTCCATCTTGCATAGTGAGTAGGTTGGGTGGGAACTGCCTGCCTTACCTTTCCATTGAATTGTAGGGAGGGGTGAAACTGTGTAGATCCTTAGCGCATTGAATTAAAGTTAATTCAATCAACTCCCACATAGAAAATCATGGAGTGAGTGTTGTTAGAGTTCTACACTAACACAGTTCATGCCCAGTGTGTCAGAGCCGGTATAGACAATAAAGTACTTGGGTGACTCTACCTTTCTGAAACACCTGTCTTCTGTACAAAAGGGGGTATCCATAATCCCAAATTAAGTAATGCTAAAACTCTGCCATTCAAGTGAATTTAGAGTGTGCAAAACGTAATTTCCCATTTATTTACTTGCCTCCCGAATCAGAATCCCAAGGCCATGCATTGTATGAAAACTAATAGCCCAACACGATTTTCCCATTGAGTTCCATTTCTAAACTTTGTCTTTGAAATAAAAAGCCCCAAACTATTTTGTGGGGAACCCTGACTTTTAATAAAAAGCCAGAATGATTTTTCCATTGTATTCCCACTCCCAGTATTGTGCCTCAAAACAAGAGGGGTCAAATCTAACGGATGCTTGGGGGTGGGGGCTGTTGGGAGTAAGTGCCTTAGTGGGCCACATTTTTTGTGGTCACTCACTACCTGCAGTGGTTTCAGTGCATTAATGGGCAACATTTTTTGGGCATGGTCTTCATCACTTACTAGTCACTACCCAGTACTTTCCGCATTATTTGTCCTCCATCCTGACGGATGATCTGTGTGGAACCTGCATCATGTGTCCATTTCAATGCACCATTACCAAGTGCCTAGGCTAGAGGCTGACGAGGTATTTTCTAATGCGCCACCCATGTCAGCAGGCGGGCACTTCATGGCAGTGAGCGAGTGTTGGCTAGTAGTAGCGAAAAGCAAGCATACTAATGTGGGCCTGTTTTATTTCTCCCAACGTGTGCCACTTTTTTGGTCAATGTGAGAAGTTACTTAACTATCACCAAGCGGCTAGTAGTTTTAACCATTAATGAATAAATAAAATGCACAATTTGTGTCACATTTGATCGAACAACTCCACCTTGGGGTACTACTCAAACGGTCTGTCACAAAAGAAATGAATTTCCATTTGCAACCGTGGCCCACTAATGTGGTGGCGAAACAACTTTATGCCCCACCAGTGACAGTCCGACCCTGATCTCACAGTGCTATTGCTATGCAAACGTCAAGAAAACACACATGCATGACATTGTACAGCATAGTACATCTACACTGGCACCCCCCTCTCCTCCTCCAAATAGGTCAAATACCTCAGTTTGTGGAATATGCAAGCAGACATTGCTTACAAATGCAGGTGATAGTGTGGGCAAAAATGTGTTTGCATGGTCTGTGGTCACTCACGATCTAGTACCCAGTACTTACCGCAGTATTCGTGCTGCATCCAGAAGGCTGACCTCCTCTCCGACTCATCCTCAGCGAGCTGTGCTTGGGTCAGGCGCAGGCTGCCTGCCAGTGTCTGAGTGGTGGGCACTGCTGCTGCAGCAGCCAGGCATCTCGGCAGTCGGCCTGTCACTCATTGCAGACAAGCTGCACCAGCATGCACGTACACCTGCTCTTCCTTTGGCAAGAGCAGAGTACTGTCTGGTCCACCTACTGCTCGCTGTGTCCTTGTGTCCTGCTGCACTGCCTGCCTCATGCTGAGGTGTGCGAGTAGTGGCCACAGACCCAGGCTCACGCTCACACCACCATGCGCATGCCTCACGGGCCAGCCCAGCCACACAAACTTATACTGACACAAAAGGAAGTCACAACATCACAAGGAGGCACAAGCTCAGCGGCCCTCTTCCCATTCCCTCAGGCCCCAGAACAATTGCACTTGCAAAGTTGTAAGCAACTTGCAAATGTAATTGACGAGTCAACTCAAGTAGGTCATTTGACCCCACCACCAAGTGACATTACAGGAAGTGATAGCATACATCCTTCCTTCAGGTTCGTCTAACATGGTGTTTCCACCCAGAACATTCAAACAGACACTATTGCATTCCTACTCATTCACCCACCAGTCAGTCACTCATATACCTTCTCTTACATCCACTCTCACTGCATTCTCAACACAGGCACACACCCAGCCAGAACCATTCAAACACACCCTAGCACATTTCTTCTCAGTCACCCACCACTCACTGACCCATACCACATACATACATCTGACACACACTTTAAACATGCAAAATACACATAACTTTTTTAAAGAATACTTACCTGTATTTCCTGCTTTGGTGCTTCACTGCAGGCCACACTTGGCTCCTCCGTGCTGCTCATAAACAGGAACCGGGAAGCTGGGAGCTTCCTAGTTCCTGTATATGAGCAGCGAGGAATCCAGAGGAGAAGGGGATGGAGCTGAACGTGGCATGTGACACGGGACACATGTCATGGTCAGCTCACCCTACTGAGAGCTTCCTTCTCGTGCTGCAAGCCCCAGCTCAGCTTTCACCATGATAGGTGAGGACTGGGCCGGGGCGCCACAGGCCTGGTGTGTCAGGGCTCCTCCTACTCCAGTGCCCAGGAGGGATAATTAAAAAAAAATGCTTTTTTTATAAAGGGGTAGCAAGGGAGACCACAGGGGTCATAGCTGCGACCCCTGGCGACCCTTAACTGACATCCCTATACAGCAGTTTAAAGTAATTGCAATTACTTCTGTAAACACATTGCTTTTGTTATCAGCAGGACTTTCCATGCATTTATGTTTAGACATTTCGTACTGTTATGGGACATTTTCAACTGAAAACCCCCACACCGTCCTAGTTACCTAGCAAATATGTGTCACTTCCAAGACAGTTATAGTGGGTAACACAATTAATCTCCCTTTTAAAGATTAGTTTGTATCCATTTGGTTTCATGGGCTAGTCAAATGTTTGTAAAATCATGCCCAGCAACGAGATGGAAGTCTTTGACATCAGATCTCTATACTCAAGTGACCTTATTACACAACGTTGTTTAGTGTGCGTCTTAAAGTTATGAAGGTTCAGTAATGTAAGATGGGAAATGATTTAGGCTTTCATTCGTTTTTAATACAAGGTGTGGAAAATAAAGCTATAGTGGCATTATTTTGACTGAACATGTTTCTGTAATGATGCACATAGTCAGGTAGCTTACTATGCAATGTACGTATTTTGTAAATAAACTCAGTAAGACAACATTTTGATGCGTGCAGATATAAAAAGATCTGTCTCTCTGTGGGCTGCACATTTTCGATATTTTGTGAGCTGTCTGGAACAATATCTATTTAATTTCAATTTAATCAGCTAGCATAGGCTCACTACCATGAGGGGTTTGTCAGCGCTCATCCAAGCAGTGAAAGGGGGATGTGGGGGTGAACTTTGATGGATCTGTCACCTGGCAGATCAGAACATGAATGCTTTCAGTCTCTTTCTCATACTCAGTGGGGTGTTGTTCCAGTGCTCAATAGCGATGAATGTGCAAGATCTTCCAGTGACTCTGGATCTAAGGAACTTAGGGACTACAATCGAAAGGCATAGTGCAGATCTGAGAGGTAGAGTGCAGCTAAACTGTGTGAATTACTGGCTAATGTATAGTCGTGTAGAACCATAAAAAGGGCCTCATTATAAGTTTGCTGGTCCGGTAGTAATGACGCTGGTAAACTACCGGCACCATTACTATCAGACCGGCAAACTACGAGTTGTGCTTGCGGGTGTCTTTCTGCCCGCCAGGTCTGACCTGGAGGGCAGAGCGGCACCCTCAAGCACAACTCGGTCCGGCAAGGCCTTAATGACCCAGTAATTGCTCATTCCCAGGCACTGGAAAAAAAATTATACCGGCTTCAGCCGTGTCGGTTCTATCTCTGGGTCTCATTATGATACTGTCGGTAGCCATGCTCGGCTGCCACCGGTATAATTCTTTTTCCTGGTGCACTCAAATGAACAATTACCGTGACATTACGGCCTTGCTGGAACTGGTATTTGCCCATTCGCGGGCGCTGGAAAATATTCTTCCCCATTCCTATATGAGCCCCGTAGGGCTCAATGGGAATGGGGAGGCCGGTGCATCCAATGAGTTGTGCTTGCGGGTACTGCTCTGCCCGCCAGGTCAGACCTGGCGGGCAGAAAGGCACCCGCAAGCACAACTCGTAGTTTGCCGGTCAGGTAGTAACAGCGCTGGTAGCTTACTGGCTCCGTTTTTACCGGACTAGCAACCTTATAATGAGGCCCTATGTATCATTGTCAGAAGTTTCAATTTGCTTCTGGCTTGGATGAGAAGCCAGTGAAGATTTTTCAGAACCAGAGTCATCATATTTCATTTCATTCGTTTGTTGCAATGTGTGCTGCAACATTATTAAGCCTTTGTAAGTGCTGGTTAAGATGTTTTGTTGAAACTTCATATAAACAGTTACAATAGTCCAAATTGGACCTAACAATTTCCCTTAAGTGGCACAATCAAAATCAGATAGTAAAGGTCTGAATTGTTTAAGGATCATGAGATATAGGCATGTGAACATGACCAGGTTACTAACCTGTAATGCCATCTACAGTGATGATTCCAAAATCATTCCCGGAGATTTTGCCTGGTCCAGAACTTGAATAGTGGCTTTCAGCAATGAGAGGTCCACAAAACTGGCCAGCTCTTTCCATCGTGTCCGAGAGGAAGGTACAAACAATATTTCCATTTTGGCCTAATTTAACCCCAACCAGTTAGACAACATCAATTTCAAGATTTCCAAAATGTTAGATAGAAAAAATACAATTTATCATTGAAATTGCCCTTCAAATTAATTAGGCTGTCATCTGCATAGTTCTGGAAAGTAGCTCACAAATGAATCAAAAGATTGTTTAGAGGCATTACATAGATGTTGGATAGCAGAGGTGTGTCAGAACATCTGCTGTCGACATAGAATACGTAACCTCTACTCTAGAGATTCTATTGGTAAGGAAAGAATGAAATCTAGCAATTGCAGGATCAGAAACTGCAGCAGCATCCCTAAATCGGTACTGAAGAATATTATGATCGAGGGTACGGAGTGCTGCTGGTTGATCCGAAATCATCAGTATGCCGGTATGGCCTCATCCGAAATCCTTAATAAAGTATCTTTCACATCCATCAATGGCATTTCCATGCTCTATCGATGCCAGAACTCAGAGTGCCTGTCGCCCAAAAACAACTCTGTTTCTAAGTGCTCCTAGTGCTGAATATTGTCTGTTTTATCTAACATTTTCAGGAGCAAAGGAGCATCAGAGATGGGTCGGTAGTAAGAGAAATGTTCATGATCCAATATAGGCACCTTAAGAAGTCACCCAATCTATTTCAATTGGACAGGAATCGAAGGCGTCCTAAATGAAGTATTAATGATACTTGTAACTATTGGTCTCAACACATGTTTTGATGACTTGGGAATTACAGCAGTCACCATGACAGTATAAACTGTCTGCTGCTGAGAGACCCTCAAATACTAGAAGATTTACATAACTAATCCTGGCTATGGGCAGCAAGTTTAAAGCATTTGAGGTCTCTTTAAAGATGCTACCAGGAGTGACCTCAGAACAGATTTTATTGTGCTCAGGATTCGCGAGGGCCTTTGAAATGCCATCAAGATGTTTTTGATTTTGGTACTAAAGGAATTATAGCATTTTGGGTTGTGGCAGATTTTGAGATTTTCCTTAAAAATTATAACTTTTGGGCCTCACTTACAGCTGTTTTTTTATTTCATTTATTATTTATTTACAATGTGTTTGGTACATTAAATAACTTTCACATATCGACAACAATATAGACATTTCATTAATAAAGTGTACATCACCTATACCTTAACATTCTTTAAATACATTCCAAGACAATAACACGATCCCACACATAAACTGAAACGTGGAAGCAGGGAGAACTTCCTGGTTACTGATATGCGCGGTAGAATTAGAAAGCCACTGTCTCTCCATCCCAAGCCACTCTAATGAGCTGGGAGGCACAGCATTGTGCAATGCACACTTTATACTCCGTTACTAGAGTTTGCATTCCAATGGGGAAATGTAAGCCTGAGGAAGCAAAACACCCTCTACCTTTCATGGCTAAAATGACTACCTCTCTGCAGGAGTACATGGATGAGTAGTGTCCAAAATGTCCCATATTAATACTAAACCAGAAGTGACCCCATTCATAACAGAGAAATGGACACAGACTCACAAGCACATCTTATTTTCCTCTACGGCAGGCTATACTCTTCAGGAAGGGTGTGAGATGATGCAGTTGCAAACAATTACATTATAAGAATGTCCAACAAAGGTTCTACAAAAAAGGAATATAGACTAACAATGCACACGACAACTAATTAAAAGCACTAAAAGACTGACCCCCTATAAAGGAAACACAGAGAATGCAGACTTTGTGAGCAAAGGGGGACTCTCTGGGTGAAGACAGAGGTGCACACAATTGATTTCAGCATTCCATGTCAAAAGAACTTGAAAGTGTCTTCAAAAGGTAAATAGTGAGGTCGCATACGTCACTATGACCCTTTAAGACTGGCCAGTGGAACTGTACAACTGCAAATACATCTATTTCTTATCTTGGGTGCTTGGTAGCAACAAAAGGGCCTTCTTAGCACTTTCTGGAAGTCAAGCCGGTGTGGAGATAGTTGTGTCACTTTGCTCCAAATTCATGTTGGCATCAAGTTGGCTTCAACACAGGGCTTTCTGTGTATCGAGTCAGCACTACAGACAGGCAAGTTGAAGCCGTCAAGTGAGATTTTAGTTGTTTTGAAAATGCTTCTGTTGGGTCGAGTTAGTGCTAGGAATGCAATAAGACATGTGCTTCAACAGTGATGATCTGATGTTTGAGTTGCAGTGGTGATGCACTTCACTGGATCAAGTAAGCATTGGGACACCTCAAAGAAGCAGGTAGGTGGCTGGAATTTCTTAGAGTTGATCGAGATTGTGCCAGCTGAGAGAGTTCTTGAGGCAGTAAACAGGGTTTTGAGCCGTTTTTGAACTTCTGGGTTGTTGGTGGGCTCAATTCAGAGTCTGCAGGGACAAAGCAAGTCATTTGGTATGCACTGCCACTTAAGGAAGGTTGTCTGACTCATAGTGTTTCTTCAACCCCATTGGGTAGGACCCTAGTTTCAATACACATAAAGCAGAGAGTCTTTTATCCACAGCAGTGCCACCCCAAATGTGCCCCTCTTGCTCTAAACCGCTTATCTAGGCTACACTAACTTCACCCACATCTGCCTACCTCAAAAGGACTACCGTAATCATCACATTGGTATGAGGGTGTCTATGTTATGGTAGGACTGTCTTCGAAGCACAGGTTCGAAGCACAGGTTCCCAGAGGACCATAGAGGGAGAGTGCCTGTGCCCTGCAGGATGCTTACTGACTTCCTATGGGTGATAAAAGACACAGCCATGGTAGCAAAAGTACAACAATCCTGCCATGATTGTGTCACTTTGGCCTAGCTGACACTAATAGGATATCCATTTGAAGTGATTGTATGTGATTGTATAATTGTGTGCTCCCAGTAGCCCTGTGTCATGACCAGACATGGCTTATTTTTAAAGTTTAATGAGCTACCAGTCTGACTTGACTACATCATTAGTATGTTTGCAACTGGAGGTGCAGATAATTACAAAATCACCTCTGTGTGGTGGAACATTGTGTTCCTGCAGCTGTCAAGACTGCACATGTAACCGTTGAACCTGTTCTGCTTCCACTGCATGATAGTTTCTGGAGATTTCTGGAGATTTCTGGAGATGTCAGGAGATGGTCACAGCTAAGGCACATGAGTGTGCCATGATTTTGGCATGCAGCTTAATGAAAGGGGGTCAGATTAGCAGGCCTCCGTATCAGAAAAAAATTACATGCATCGGCTCATTACTAAAAACCAAAAGCTGAAAAACCTCTCCAACAGATGGCATTTGGTCACTTTGGCCATTGGGAAAGGACACTGGGATACTGTAGTCCTAATGACAGAGAACCCAACCCAGGAGCATGCTCAGTTCTTTCACTGGGTATCCTTAATAGGTGGTGAGTCAGGGCTGTAGTGCCCACTTAAGACAATCCACTGCTGGTGATCTCGCCCCATTCCAGGTACACCAACGAGGGTTGAAATATATTGGTCTTGCATGTTTCTCCTTCTTTTATCTTCTATTCCAGTAGCACTGACTAACAACAACAAATTTACACCAAGTACTAAATAATGTAGTGAACAGCAGTAGCAAGCGTATAATCACCAATAATGAATAATGCAACTCTTGCAGCCAGGCCAAGCCAGAATAACCTTCAAGTTATTCCCCACTTTTCACTAAATAATATATGGCTACGCAGTTCACGTTTTAAAAATAATATTAGTCAGAAAATCCGAAGTATATCAACTAAATGTGTCTCAAAGCTCTACAATAACACAGTGCGTGGTTAATTCCTGTTGCATCGTCTCTGTAAAAAATGCAAACAAATGAATACCAACGTACTTCTGCTCCGAGAAGAATAACCAACAATTCAGAAAACAACTGAACATATTTATATAGCGAGTCATTTAATACTGCTGGGCCTCTCTTTGACTGCGAGATTCGTTGTTTTCCAAACAAATTAAACTACTGGGTTTCCTTCAGGTTTGAGCACTGTGTAAGAACATTACATAATATGGAGCATAATGCACCACCAGCTATACATCACATGGAAAAGTAGTCAATGAGTAGTTCTATCAAGGCTCTCCAATGTGGCATGTACTATCCTTCATTGAAATATAATTTTCTAAGTAATATATGGATATTACAAGTCCCACAGGAGTTTTGTGAAAAAATAGGGGCACGAGGCTGAAGGCAGAGTTCCTTTATACGGGCACAGAAATCCCAGGTGACTTGCAATATCGTTATTATGTATGGTAGGGGTGTTTTATTCCTTGTAATACATGGCCGCTCAATGTCATACCCTTAAGTACCTTGTCTCTTGCTTAATACAATGTAAGAGATCTTTCATTTGCTGATCCATATAATCAATATAGAAACTGTTTGGATTTAAAAAGCAACAATGCAGGTCCTAATGTGTTGCATATTATAGTTCAGGCAGTTTAATAAAATGTATTGATAAAAACTTTCCGTTGGTGCTTTAAAATAAGTAATAACATGCAGATGCTTGCTCACATGAGTGAAAATTGAGCAGTGCACACATTGAACATTCCACCATAAACAGTTTCTTGTCTACTACCAGCTGCAATGTGTCACAGAAAACTATTCTGCACGACAGGATTTTGAAAAGCTTTTCAAGGCTTTAATAAAGTGCTGCAGTGACAGCTGAAATTCTCACTACAGGCTCAAACAGGAGACATTGTGACATCACACCTGTAGAGTAATAACTGAATACAGATCAGATGTGATGTCATTTTCCTATTACAGGTAAGTTGAGATGTCACAACTAGCCTGTAATATGAACATAATTTCAGGCTTTTTATACAGATATTGCAAGCTGCCATGTATTATATCAAAGTGAATGCCTCGAAGTTAAAAACATGTTTTATGGCATAGAATTATCTTTTTGTATTTAGAAAGTTAAACTGTTATGTATGTGTACAGGGGTCGCCTTGGAACTCACCAGTAAAAAATTACAAAAGCAGTCAAAAAGGAGTGTACGCCAGTATTCAGAGCCCCAGACGCAGCTGGGACAGCAATGTTCAAACAGAGCGTGGCACAGAGCTGCATGAAAAGGTGCTGTCAAAGGTGCTGCCCTTAAATCAAAAGATTTTATAATCGTCTAAACTAATTAACCACTTTGCAACATAAAAAGTCTCCCCACAAGAAACTGATTGGTAATTGAATATCAACTCCATATAGAAGGGCGTACATTATTTTCTATGATCGGGTGCCGCAGACCTTACCTGGTATCAGGCATGATATCTTTAAAAGTGCCTAATGGATCGACAGGAGAGGCAGAGGCAGACTTAAGCCTCATAGTGGCAGCTATAATATCGGCTTCAGAAAACAAGGGAAAGGAGAACAGGAGTGATAAGGTGTAGATAACAGAGCCATTTCAATATAATTTCCTTTTCTTAGACTAGAGGATGATATATTATTCAAAATATCATCAATCCTTTGTATGAGAAACTGCAAAAGAGAGTTGCACAGTGCCTGAGATGGAACAGCTTCTGCCTTGGAAGCTGAATTTGATGATAGAGAACACACAAGCAAGAACAGCTTGTTAGGTTGATTAATAGTCACTTGGACTTTAGTAGTATAGAAAATGCATTTAGCCTCCTGGATGGCCTTATGATAGGTGGAAGTAATTTGGCATAAGAGTGTTTTATCATTCTGACAATATGTGGACTGCCATTTACGCTCAGTTTTGCTATGTTTAAGACAAAGAGACTTAAGCTCTTTGTTAAACCAAGGCTCAGATGGACTGCCATGGTGCTTAATATTTCGAATTTGGGCTAAGCCATCAGCAGTAGACAAAAAGGCCGGGGCCAAAACGCACAGGTCGACTTCATGAGCAATGTTGCAGTTAGTCTCAATCGCAGAACACATGGCAGTTTTAGAAATTGTACGCCATTTGCATTTTAAAATGACATGTGAAGTTGAAATGGGCTGATAAGCCTGAATATCAACAGAAAAAGGAACAATAAAGTGGTAGGTCCAAGTCACCTGAAGGACAGGAAAGATAGTGGTCAGAGTTGGAGCAGCGAAGATAAGGTCTAGGGTATTACCCAACTGATGTGTAGGCTCCATTACACATTTGTGAAGGCCAAAGTCAGTCACTGCAGTGGAAAAGTGAGCAGATGAGGGATCAGTAGGGGCATTCGATCTAAAATTAAAATCTCCTACTATAAGCAGGTTAAGACATTACATTTGAAGAATTGTCGCCAATTCTAAGAATGACTCATCAAAGGATGAATCAGAAAACAGGGACGGTAGACAATTAAAATGTGCATAGTGATTGAGGCCAATATAGCCAGATGAACCATTAAAGCCTCCATCTTGATGTCATGAGGGAGCAAGGTGCTAACAAAGAGCTGAGATTTATAAATCACAGCAATCCCGCTGTTCTTTTAGTTATATATACACTATGTTACACTGAGGGTATATTGCAGAGTCTGTCGGGCCATGCATCTCTTCCTACAGAAACTAGCCGATTTCAGCCGTTTGAGGCCTAGGGCATAAGTAGAAGGGTGTTTGCGCTCCTGTTTTATTGAGCATGGTTTCACTGTGCCCGACATAACAATAATACTGAGGTCTTGCTGCAGGCCTGAAAGCCTGGCCACCACTGTACCAAGGATAGACTCAGATCACTAGAACATTTCACACAAAATGGTGCCAGACTGAGACATACAGAAAGCCAGACGTCTATCTCACCCTTCTTTACTTACTCCATCTCCATCTGCATTTGCCTTTCACACAGTCTGTTCTTGACTGTGCAACTCTTGGCCACTATATTTTGCAGTGTGACCATTAGTATTCTGGAGTTTATTTTATGGTAGAAATTTAGTATACTCCTTTACAATAGAAGCCCACAAGGTTCGCTTGAGCACATCTAGAGTCCAGGCGACACAAGACATGTAGTAATTCATATGTATCTCTCTGGAACGGCCTTCAAATAAGTAGTCTGTTATTCAGGTACCATGCAATTTATATTCCTAATTTCTGAAATCCTGATCTGTGATCAGTTTTGGCTGTATCAACATGCAATAAAGCTATCACAAACAGTATCACTTTCTTTAATCTGCCCAACCTCTATTTAAAGCCCCATTTGTTTCAACTATACCCTCCTTCTGCCACTGGTTCAGCTGTTTTTTATTCCTTTTCTACCCAGACCATGGAAGGGTTCGCGGGCAGGGGCCACATACAACAATGTCCAAGAAAAGTTTGGCACTTTGAAACCACTAAGTGATTTGGTGCATCACAAAATATTACATTTTAGTCCTTTTAATTCCATGGATCGAAGTAATCAAGAAGTGGGCATATGACTGAATGATGATCCGTTTCAGAATAAAGATAAACATCGCACATGTGCAAAATTAAACAAAACACTATTTTTCAGGAGCACTGTCTTCGAATGGTAGCACACGTCTCACAACAGTTACATCTGGCAGCTGACTAATGCCGACAAAAATCAAGCAACAGATGGGAAATATACCAAAAAGAGACATTGATAGTTACTCCATGGTTCTGTCCATCCATGTGTGCCACCAAACTTTGTTTTATCTTTAGCCTTTAGCACTTAGGAACTGAAACAACTGTTCTACCTTCCCTTACCAAACATACCCTACTGGGTCTAAAGCGCGGTGATAGTGCGCGGTACAAATGTCCTTTAACATTAACATTAACATTTGGAAGTTATTTTGAACCGGATAATTAATTAGTGACATAGGGAAAACAATCCTTGTCAAGGTCAATGCTTCTGGCTTTGCAAATGTAGAGTAATTCTCTCTCTCCCACTGTTGACTTTACAAAACGATGTCTTGTTTTTTTACATTTATTTTAAAGTTTTTCGTTCCATTCGTATCATTAAGCAAAACATTCAACTGTGTCATTATCATGTATAATAATGTCTACATTTACAAAACCAGCCCCATTGGCTCTTTGAATCTTTACAGGAGTGCAAAACCCCATAGCATTGGACCTGGGGAGAGAGTGATATGCAAACACAAAATTGTTCCTAGCAAACTGCTATAAATTATTCACAGATAATGGCAATTCAATTAATGGACAGTATATCCAGGCAGTCTCCGCACTGAACTGAACATCAGTTTCTTTTATAAATGGGCTAAATCCAAAATGGGCATCAAAGTCGTTCTGGAATCAATCACACACTTAATTTATCAATATCCTTGTTTGTTGCATCTAATTACATTGGTGTAAACATTACATGGGCAAATGCGCCAATGTATGGTAACATGGGCTCACGTGAACAAAATCACAGAGAAAAGTCGCTGAAGAGAATATTCAACAGACTTCATGTTGAAATCAGTAATGAATCAAATGACCAACAAAAGTTCCACATGGTTTCTCATCTTTCCAGAAAGACCATACATACCAGTGTCAACATCAACCTGTAGTGTGAAGGCTAGGTCCACTACAGGGAAAGTGTTGCCAAATGTTTCGGTGAAGTGGAAATTATTGGTTCGCCTTCGTCAGGACCGTAAATTCAGCAATAACCTGTACACTAGTACACAGATAAAGATGAACATTAAAACCAAGTGAACTAGTGGTAATGGATAGAGACTGCCATATAGATAAAACTATGAATGAACTCACCATTTTGGAGGAAGAAGAGGGGGCATGGGTTCTCACAGCAAAGCTTTGCGGAGTGTGGAATTGTCCTCTGGGGATATAAATCACATTTGTCTGTTAATTAGAACAAAGACTGTGTGAAACTAAAGTAAGCCAACACAGACCACCTCCTTGAAGGTGCAATTGAGTTAGTAAAAACTATTTGCTGGGAGGCGTGGTGTTCTCGAAACCTGAGTGGACGAAGAACTGTCTGCGACAGAAAATGTACCTACAGTACACATGAAAGTGTTGGATACCGAATTAGGGATTGAAGGTACATGCAAACGGTGTAGTGTGGAGACAGCAGAGAGATCTGTCACTTATACTTCATGGTGCAAGAGACTCAGCGACATAGGTGGCACAAGTGGAAAGGCAACACAAGAGAATGCGTATCCGATTCTACAGCAGTAGTGCTGCGACATCATACCACTGCCGTAGAGGGCATGTAGGAACTTGGCTAACGTGCTACTGTCACAGACGGTGTGACGTAGAAGTGGATTACATCACCAAAATAGAGAAGGGGGGCTGGTGCAGTGAGCCCTATACTATGTTGTAATCTTGTGAACTGTTAGTGCAGCAATACACCTGAACCTTAAATGTCCAAACACTGAAAATGACTAGAGAAGGACGCAGGCCACCCGGTAATCTGCAGACCTTGGGGACGGTGCCCTTATCAATGAAGAAAGATGTCCCAAATCAAGGGATCAGATCTAAGCGAGGGCAGAGGTTTATCTTGTGCTGGACGGTAGCCAGTTGAATGGCTTGTGTTAGATGTTTGCATGTCTGTAATACAGATGGAGCGCTGCATTGTAACACGTGGAGTGCTTAACACCTAGTCCTGCTGTTACATGAAATAAAAATAATGGTCTGAATAGAGGACCATCAGCTTAGAAAGGGAACCGGGTGAGAGAAGCCCAGGTGGCTAAGGGTATCTGAAGTAGAAAAATGTGGGGTAGGCTACGAAGGGCGGTGCTCTAGTACTGAACAGGTAACTGTTCTTTGAGGCCTAAGGTATGTGTTTTCATGAGGTGGATACACCATGTCTCTTTGTGGAGGGGGGTGGGTGGGGGGGGCGTTGTGTGTTTGTCGACGCTTTTACAATGCCCAAAATCCACCAAAGCATGGCATCCGGTATGTGGCATTGTTCTAAATAGTGTTTCACCATGGGTGCTTTGGTGTTTTTGCACTGGATTCTGAAGCCCTGTTCTGCTATCCGTACATGTGCTGCCCTGCTGGTTTGCTCTATGTAGAATAATTCACAAGGGCATTGAATGCAATATACAACTTTAGGGGTCTTACAAAATTACTGGATTTGCCATTCCTTCTTGCCCACCATGAAGGAGTGATTCTTAGAAGTGAATTTGCCAACCATGGGCATATTGCATGGGAAATGTCCCAGGATGGGTCGTAAGTCCCACAATAGATTTCTGGGTTTGATTTTCTTGAATTGTGAGGGCACCAAATGTTCACATAGGTTTTTGGAACACTTCAGTGCCACTCTGGGAATGGGGTCAGTAGCTAGGTTGCACTGGGGGCCAATACTTTTGCACTATTCTTCTGAAGTCGGAAGTATTTGTGCAATATGTCAGGACGCATGTTATTCTCTTCTATGATCTCGGTTTGACCCTTTTGTCACCAGGATTTATCGTGCTGTAGACCGAGCACGTTTTTTGGAGTGGCTCAACAGTTGTTTGGGGTGCCCACTTGCCTGGAATCTGACGTGTAAGGTACTTGCATTGGAGTGGAAATCATCAAGGTCTGTGCAGTTCCACCTTACCCTCAGGCCGTCATTTGAACTCTCTTCTCCTACACTGATTAGCACAGTTGTTCAGTTTACATATCGGTTGGTAACACATATGTAGGAGGTGGACTTTCGTTTCTCACACCTACTCCTTTTAGCCCATTGTTTAATTAGGGTTATTTTCTCTCAGCTTTAGGCCTCTCTTGACACTTTCATTATTTCTACTATACACTGTGTTCACTCCAAAAATGGCCGAACATGCTACATTAAGCTACGCTGCTCAACAAACCTCAGAAATCATTAGCAGCCTGTCTTTATTTACTTCCACCGGAAGCAATCACTCTTTCCCTAACTTTACCTCTTGCGACTGGCAACTGAAATTAAAACAGAAGTGCTTCCCTACCGAACTACACAGACACCTTTTATGCAGATATCATACTATCAGGTCTGGTCATCAGGAATTAACCTTGTCTATTCCTTGACGACATTAAATACAAGACCAATTTTAGTTACGTTGCAACGAAGTGCAGCCGCAACCTAGTGCTTCTGACTATCACTTTAGCCCAAAGTATCTGTGCCAAAATCCAAAGAGTCGTAGGAGGTCATTATGACCTTGACGGTAGGGGGTTAATGGGGCCGGTGGAGCTGCCAGCCCCCTTAACCCCCTAGCACCTCATTACGACTTCAGCTCGCGGGACCCACTAAGGATGCCTGGTTTTACCAGGTGTCCTTAGCGGGTCCCGCGAGTGGTCCAGCATGCTAACAACAGGCCCGTTATTAATGGGCCCGTTTTAAGCATACGCCCCATTCCCATTGAGCCCTATGGGGGCTCGAATGGGAATGGGGATGGGTTCCTGGAATGGGGAAATACCGGGCCCTCTAAGGTCGGAATGGCCCAGTATTTCCCCATTCCAGGAACCCAGACCCAATACCCGGAATGGGGGTAGCTACTGTAGTGTGGCCTCACCAATTCAGCACCGTGGAAGGCAAAATATATTTCTATGAATACGACGATCACGATGAAGAAGCTGGATGCAGTGGTCACACAGAGGTCAACAGGCAGCTGGGACAAGATGTTCCTGCAGCAGAGGAAGGAGGGAGAAGGACTACTTCCTCTCCACTTGAAGACGTGAATGCAAATGTGTGCATGCCTGTGAGTGTACTACACAACCGACAAGTCATATTGTTCATTTTATTTTTAGAAGTAAAACAAAACAATAAAACAACATTCATGTATAGTTGACAAGTAACAGTTGGCCTTTCCTTAAATCAAGCAACAGATCGTGCCAGTAGGGAAATATACCAAAAAGAGACATTGATAGTTACTCCATGGGTCTGCCGTCCATGTGTGCCCCCAAACTGTGTTTTATCTTTAGCTTTAGCACTTAGGAACTGAAATAACTGTTCTACCTTCCCTTACCAAACATACCCTTCCCTTACCAAACATACCCTTCCCTTACCAAACATACCCTTCCCTTACCAAACATACCCTACTGGGTCTAAAGCTTTTGCTTGATTTCTGCTACTGTTCCTCAGATGTGTCCAAAGTTTCCTCTGAGGAGTCAACCCTTCTCCCATCAGTTCTAATAGAATCTTGATTTCAAAGTTTTATGCCTTAAATTGGTTAGCTTGTGTTACATGGACATTTTCTTTAGGAATTTGATTAGGGCTTCTTTGCCTCACTTCGTAAGAGTTTTAGATTGTATTATTTGTGTAATTCATCTCTTGCCAGTTTCCAATTACGCATGCTTCAACCTTCTTAATAAACGGGCACCGGAAATGTACCTAATGCTAGCAATGAGGCATTGTCACTGGTGTGCACAAGATTAGTGTTGCAACATCATTTTTCTCTGCCTACATTTTCTAGAGTAGTTGGGATGTCTTTCAGTCATTTTGAATCATTTAAGCGCATGCACATTATGCCACTCTCAACACCACTCGCACATTCAGTAGTCAGAAATATCATTGCAGCAACTCTGAGTGACAGACATTCTTTTACAAGGAAGGCATGATTTGCAATAATAATGCGCCTGTTCAGTAAAAAATAAAAATGAATGCATTGATTTATTTGTTTGTTCTGCAATGTGTCTAAGGTTTGTATTAACCAAGTACACAATACATAAAATAATTTAAAAAGTTGTTATCAATGAACCATGGCGACAGAAAAGTTGTAAGGCTCATTGATATGCTATAGCTAACATTTACATTAAAACATATCTTTTAAGTTTGTTAAGGATTTCAGTCAGGCACACACCCGGGTCTCACCTAGCATATAGTGCACAATGAAATACTTATTTATAATGTCTATAGGTTCAATATTCTGAGTGATATACCACTCATATCACACCCTTCTCAAAATACTCCCCAGGTCACACTGGACCAGGAGTCAGGCTGGTTTGTACAGTTAAATATTTATTTATTTATTTTAAAATTAAAATCAACACAAATTTTAATATATATATACGTGGCAGCAATCACCAATATGGTGATAACACAATTCAGAAAGTAAGTAAGCAATTGAATTCACTTAGATCAATGCAGAATAGAAAACACAGGAAAAATAACAGTTTTGGCTTGTGAAAGATAGCGCTTAGTTTAAAGTTTCCCCCTGTAAAGTTCTCTATTCACAAATGAGCAATTCTACACAGATGTAAGTAAGTAGCAGGCATTTAGGAATGAAGAACAGAGTACAGTGTTTGAATATAGTCTTCCCTCCCCTAAACAAGAGAGAAAATGTTTTTGGAACTTGGACACTTTAAAAACTGACAAAGTGTGCAGAAATGCTTAAATGGATATAAATTCTTATGAGAGCAACACTAAAAAGGTCCTAAGATACATGAGCTACAAGATGAGCAAAAGTACACACTTTAAATCGGAATGGAAGTTAAGAAACACTTTGGATGCGAAAAGACACATGTAAAACTTTTGTAAAATGCAAATTCACGGCAAAATTTCATTATGCAATTTTTTATAAAAACGGGTCAAATACACTGTTGAAGACATTATGGAAGTTTTAGTGAGAGGCGCTTTTGAAAAAATTAGAACAGAGAAAAGTAGAAATTTGGTTTTAAAAATGACAGATTGGGTTATTTAAACTATATTAATGACTATGAAAAAGAAAATGTCACCCGTGAATCTACCCAATTAAGCACGGCCGCTCATAACTCTTCATGTGTGATACTCTGGTTTCCGTTCTGGGAATTACTTTATCGAAACTAAATCACTAATGGCTTATAGTTTAATTGAACAAATGGGAAGAATCAGTGCAAGAATGGTTCTGACAATACAAAGGTTCTGAAGTTAAGGATGGGATAGGTTGATATTGGGATAGGACAATGCAAATATATACTATGGGTCACTATGATTCCTGTTGATACTTACTGTCCACTGTAATTAAGATTGGACCATCAGGGTTCTGGTCATCACGGGTCAGGTCTACCGGCAGCAGGGGACCTCTGGTGGGGTGGTCAGCTGGGTGGTGGATCTTGTCAATTGGACTGTCACCTCAACTGGATTTGTATTGGATTGGCCCTTCTGGTCACTGGACATGGTAGGTTAGCATGATGGTGAGTTTCAGCAGGCAAGCGTGATGGCAGCAAGCCAGACTGGATCAGAACTATTGTTTCCTGAAGTTTAGGACGGTGGATTTGGGCCTAATTATCAAGAGTTCAGCAATTGCTGGGCCTTGGTTTTGCAAAGTATTCTGGAATCAGGACAAGATGAAAAAGTCAGGAACAAGATGAAGAAGTCAGGAACAAAGTGCTGCACGGAAATCAGGATGAAGTCAGGAATCAGTGTGTCTGTGTGTGGTGAAATTCCGATATTTATTATGCCAAGTGACATCACAAATTGTATGGTGGGGCAGAATTTCAAACCACACCCCCATGGCTGTGAGTGGTCAAAGGCACTTGCCTTGTTCTGGTTGGAAGTCAGAAAAGAGTTGTCATCTTTATGATGTGATTTGGGAACTCCCACATTGATTTGAACCACAATTTAAATTCGCACAAATGCACATTTCTGTAATTATGCCTCCTAATAAAATCAGACACATACATCATATATTTTGTGAGTTATCCTTACGTCCAATTCCCATCTCTGTGAGAAATGTCTTTGTTGTTCTGTGGAATTGTGTCCATTTTAATCACAGTGGTTTGGCCTAGCAATTTCTAATTCAATACATATCTGGGCGATTACCCCTAGAGCATGGGCATACAATATCATATTTGCAGCATCAATAGTTTTGCCACAATTAGGGTTTTGGTGTATCTTTGGTTCCTTATGCGGTAAAGTGTTCACTAACGTCTCCACAGAAAGAGCATAACATTAGATTTACCACTGCCAATTTTTAGATATGTCATCCTTCATGTTGCAAAGTTAAAGGTTTTCAAAACCTAATAAAAAATATGCATTGGAAACAACAGATTGCTTTGAGCAGTTATTTTCTGTCTCTCCTTACAACAAACAACAGTTGTCAGATCCCTTTGATCAGGGTGGGTTGTAGAGGGAAGTCTCCTTCCCCTTCCCAGAAGAGGTCAATGCTCAGCCTGTCCTTTGTCCTTGGGTCAGCCAAAGACGATTGGCTAATGAGGTCTTTGTTCTAAATATGCGCGAACCTCTGGCATCCATTAAGCCTCCCTGGGAGCAACTTAGTGTCAACATGAAGTGTCATCTTTCCCAGGCTGGGCACTGTCCAATCAGAATTAAGCAGTTAACTCCAACTAGGTTACTTTAAGATCCACCTACAATCTTTCATTTAAAAGATATAAAATGAAAAGTTTATATGGGATGTTGACAATTAAAGGAATTAAGCCCTTCACAATAATATGCTTTTCAACAGGTAAATTTTACACTTCTTCAGAGAAAAAGCTCATTTAAACTGATTCTTTTACATCAGAATTTCCTTTGCAGCATTCTGTCTTTGAGTGCTGGAATTTGTTTGCAGTCTGGAAATAATTATTCAGCCGTTGCTTAGAGTTTTCTCTGCACAGCTGAAATTATTATATGTTGCCACTTTTAGCTGCATTTTTCATGTGTAACTGAAAACAAACTCTTTCTGGACTGGTTTTTCATGAATATATTTCTTAGCTGCTGTCAGTCAGTGAGGCCCAGTTTCTCTGCTGAGCCACCTGGATGATTTGTGATTTCAGGGGTAGCGCATCCATTTTGGTTGTTTCTTTCCCCATTGGAAAAGGGGTGCAGTGGGGCACATCTGCATGGGTAAAAATATCCCACAAAGCCCCCCGCCCGACTTCGGCTTGACTTCCAGTCATGGGTAAGTTGGTCATGTGGGATTTTTCTTTCTGTTCATGTGAAGAAATCTGGTTGCTTCTCCCGTCACTGGATTTAGTGCAATGATAGAAAACAGAACATAGCCCGGTTCTGAAAAATGTTCCCACTAATGTTCCCAGGGGGATTTCAGCAGTGGGATAGATGCATGCATTTAATGACAATTTACAATATTCCCTGCATAATGACAATTTTAACACATTTGTCACACGAAATCAATGAAACTTTAATAATTTTTCTGGATGTCCGGATGATTCTCGCCCTCTGGGTTTCTGGTAGGCTCTTCTGTTTGCTGCAAAGTATACCTGAGATGGCAACTCTTTAGCTGGTTTATGTGGACCCACTTGTCTTCCCCTTCTGTCAAACTTCCCTTGGGGATGCAGATTCTGTAAGCTACTGGTGAGATTCTGTCCACAATTTCAAAATGCCCCCACCAGCAAGGCAGGAATTTGCGCTCCTTGGCTTGGTTCCTTTAGAAATTGTAAAAGTAAACCCTGTCTCCTACTTGATATTCCTTTTTGGTTGTCTTAAGGTCATAGTGGATCTTCACACTGTCTGTAGATCTTTCTAGAATCCACTGAACATATGCAAAAGCATGTTGAATGTGTTTTCTCAGATTCTCAACATACTCATGAGTTGTGGAGGCATTGATCAATGTCTGCTCTTGGGTTTGTAGAGCAGATGCGGGGGTAGCACTGTCCTTCGTCAAGTCATCGGCTCAAATGGAGACATTTTTGTTGCAGAAGAAGGGGTAGATCCGATGGCCGTCAGGACAAAGGGTAATCGAATATCCCAACTTGGCCCAGGGTCTGCCACAAACTTTTTTAATATGCTCACAATGGTTTTATTGTACCTCTCAACTCCACCACTAGAGGACTGTGGTATACAATGTGTAATTTAGTTTTTACCCTAAGTATCTCCCACATCTTTGTCATCACTTCGCTGGTGAAGTGACTACCTCTCTCTGACTCAATCCTTTGGGGTAGTCCAAAACACGAAAAGATGTGATTGATCATCAGGGCAGCTGTTGTTTCTGCATTGCAATTTGGGGATGGGAGACACTCCACCCACTTAGTAAACAAGCATGTTACAGTTAACATGTACTTGTTCCCCCTAAGTGAGCGAATCATAAGCCACATGAAATCGACTTGCAAATCTGACCAAGGCAGTGTCATCCCCCTCTTTTGGAGGGAAGCACGGTGTGTGAGTGATGTTGGCTGCAATTGTGCATATACAAGACACCCCTTCAAGTATTGGTCGAGGTCCTGCCCCATGTGTGGCCAGCATGCAACCTCTTTCCACATTCAGGAAATCACGATTTATAATGTCGTATGAAACCCCCGATGACCAGCTGTGGTGGCATCATGGGTGTGACTTTGCATCAGGCTTCGGAATGAGGTAGGGACCACCCAATGGTCACAGCCAGATATGGATCTCCTTACCAACAAACCATCTTGGATTCGGAAAGTTTTTGGACATTTTATCAACACTCTGAGGTTTACCTTTCCAATGCAATCGGTATCCGTCAGGGGAAAGTTCTAAGGGTCCTCAATGTGTTGATAAAACTTTCCAATTATTGGATCCCCCTTTTGAGCTGTCATTAAATCAGCATCTGGGATCTCCTTACTCCCCTGGGCAGTTGAGAGTTCATTGTGAGCATTTGTCTGGGACCTAGTGACAGCAGTGACCTGGATGTCCCCCAACAGGGACTCGATCTCAAGGAGATCCCCCTGGATGGCTCTTGTTTTGGCCAGCTGATCAGCTAAGTCATTTCCAGTTTTTTCTGGTCCCTCTAGCCTAGAATGACCCTTGATCTTTTTCCAGTAAATGGTCATCCCACTAGAAGTGACCAGAACATCATATATTAACTGTCCATCTTTTAGTGGTTTGTTGTTAGCACATAGCATGCCTCTGATTTTCCAATTAAACAGGTGCTCCACAAACCCGTTCCGGACATAATCTGAATCAGTGATTATGACCGGTTCGTGGAGTTGGTGTTGGACAGCAGTGAGGATGGCTTGATACACAGCCATCAGCTCTGCCACTTGCCTACTACGGGGAGTGATTTGGTACCCAATGGAGGGTTCTGGGGCATTATTCACCCAGGCATTCCCCCCGAAGGCCACTAGTTCCTTTTTCCTGTTGTTGTCAACATGGTAGGAACACCCATCCATGTAGACAGTGGGTATTCCCTCACTTGTCTTCTTCATAGACTTTTTGTGGGGAATTGAGGAACGCCTCCATGTTGTCCTTAATTTTAAGACTTTTGTCCTCGAGACAGTTTTCGCTGGCACAATCATGCAAGTCAGCGAGACCTTGCACAAGGGGAATTTTCTTGTTTTGGCCATATCTGACCTCCACAGGAAAGCCTTGCATTGACAGAATCCTGGAAGTAATTCGGGAATTACTCGCATTTCTGACCTGGATTCTGTCACTTTGAAGATATTGCAGAGGCTAGTGTGGAGTCTCCACTATGATGTGTTCCCATGGACGGGCGGGCAGTAATTCTTCAATGCCCACACTGTTGCCAGGAGTGCCTTCTCACAATCGTTGTATTTTTTCTCCACAGGGGATAAAGTCTTACTTGCATAGGAGATGTTTTATTGACCTTGTCATGCTTTTGGTATAATACTGTGGTCAAGTATGTATTTGAGAACCCTGTCTCCAAGAAGAACTCCTTGTTTTTGACAGGGTAAGCTAGGCAAGGCACTTGTGAGAGGCTTCTTTTGAGTTGTCTTACTGCCTCAGCTTTTCTGGACACCACTCCCACTTGACCCCCCCTTCAACAGATGGATCAGGGGTCTTGTGATCTCTGCGTAATCCTCAATTAACTTTCTACTGTAATTGGTCAGTCCAAGGGGGCTCCTTAGCTCATGCAGAGTTGTGGGGTCTTTTAGTTTCAGGAGTCCTTCCACTTTCTTTTGCTGAGGAAAGAAACCCTCAGGAGTTATCTCATGCCCCAAGAAATTTACACAGGTTCTGCACCACTGTGCCTTTTGGAAAGATAGTTTTGCTCTGGCAGCCCTCAACTGTGTCAGAACATAACGGATCTCCGATATGTGTTCCTCCACAGTTGAGCTTTTGATGAGAACATCATCTACATAGGCCAAGTTACCCCTTTCACCCACATCGGGCATGGCATTATGCAAGAATATATTAAATTAATTGCCGGAGTTGATGTATCCAAAGGGAGTCCAGATCCATGTGTACTGCTGCCCCCGAAGCTTCTATTGGTCCTCCCTACTGACAGGTACGTTTGAGTACCCTTTGGTCAGGTCAATGGCAGTATATACCTTTTACCCCTGGATCTGTGCCAGCCCTTGGTCAATGTAGGGAAGAGGCCATCGTGAAGTGTGGACCTGTTTGTTTAGCTCCCTCAAGCCAGCACAGAGTCTCCACTGGCCGTTTGGTTTCAAAATCCCCAGCACCGGATTATTGAAGGTGCTGTGGACTGGACGAATTATCCCACGGGACTCAAGGTTTTTAATTATTTCTGTGAGGGACACCATGGTTGTGAGAGGCAAGCGGTATTGCTTCACAAACACTGGAGTCATACCAGGGTCCTCGGGAATTGTTGTTGTATGGATTTCAGTGCGACTACAGTCATATGAGTCTACCGCAAAGAGATCATGAAAATCTAAGAAAACTTGTTTCAACTTTAGCTTTTGCTGCAGAGTCTCACAGACATCAACTAGGTTGACTCTCTCTTCAACCATTGCCCGAAGCCCGGAAAGACTTCTGGTTTGGCTATCTCAGCAGCCTCCTCCAGCTGGGTGGAGAAGTCCCTGGTTAAAGTTCTGACTTGGACTGATGGCTTCAGGTGGGGAAGGCAGTCCTGGTGGACTTGAAAGATCACCTCATCCCTCCTGAAGTCACAGGTCACCTCTTCCTTACCATAAGGCACGAAGAGTACACCAGGAAATTCCCCCCATGCTGGGTGAATATCCTGTCTGGTGTTGTGTCATTGTCGCTATCGCTGTCAAAAGAGTAATTGGGGATTGGTCCTATCAGTTCATTAACTAAATCTATGGAAAAATGTTGGTTATCAACCTCCATTCCAATAATGGTGCCTGCGCCCAGAGTGATACTCCTAAGGTCACTGTTATTTATTTATTTATTTGGATTTATAGAGCGCCCAGCAGCCCTGAGGCATTGTGGTGCTGTTAACAGAATATTCAACTTAGTGTAGGTTAGTAGCCCATTGTTCCATGGTTACACAGGAACGTGGTGCTGTTAGACATCATTCTACTAGTACAGGTTAGCAGCCCATGGTTCCAAGGTTACAGGAGAACAGTTAGGCGGAGAGGGGAGCAGGAAGTCGAGAGTTAGTTGAATAACCTTGTTTTCAGTGATTTCCTGAATGTGGAAAGAGATTGCTCACTTCACCGGTTGGGCGGTTACGCGTTCCATGCTTTGGGGGCTAGGAATTCAAAGCTGGATCCTGCGGCTTTCACTCTGTTAAATGCTGGAATTGTGAGTTGGTGTGAGTATTTGTTACACTTTGGCCTGTTGGTTGGTGCTTGATTTATTATTTTTCCTAAGTATGCTGGCGCGGTTTGGGTGATGCATCTGTGTTATCCACCACTATTTGAATGGTGTTGTGTTCTGTATTGACTAGTGGGGTTGGGTTTACCCCCAACCCTTGCTGTTGGAGATGGGCATTGAGGTGAACATGCGCGTCAGCATTTTGCAGTTTCTGTCCTATTTTATTTTTTACTTTAGGTGGGAATAGTCGGGTCCGTTCTGGGATGGTGACTTCCTCTCCAATCTGAACTTCAACTGCATTTGGCAGCAGTTTAGCTGACCGAAATGCTTTCTCTGGATCATCAAAGTCCATCGAATCACCCGCTAATCGGGACCAGGCTTTGACATTTATCAGGTCCAAACAAATGGCAAAGCGATTGAGAATGTCACAGCCTAAATAAAATGCAGCAGGGATATCTCGCACGACCCAACAGTTATGCACTATGTTTTTGTTGCCTTTAGAAAATTTGAGCATACACCTGCTAGGCAGGAGATGTTTGGAATCGGGAGTTCCCAGGTCAATTTCCCATTTGTCTGTCAATTTAAAATGTGGGAATGGCTGGATCTTTTGGGAGTTTTCGGAACATAGCTTTGCTGATGAAGCTCTTCCTGTTGTTCACGCACACTCGGGACGAGAACAGAGTCCTTCCCCTCATTTGACTGAATAGGGATGAACAACTGTTCTCCAATTTTCTAAATGTCAGCTAAACTTTGAGCTGGTTTCCCATCATTTTGGACTATGGAAGTGGGATTGTTTGATTGTGAATTGGTGTAGAATTTTAGAGTATTCCCTTCCAGTGTGTAATGCCACTTGAGACTGGAAGGAAGGTTGATTTTCAGAAATGGAGAAGAATTCCCATCCCCAGTTTGTTGTCCTACTGCAATTACTGTCACGCCAGCGATTTGGTTGTTTTGAAAATGGAATTCAATCTAATCCTGTTTTTGTTCAACCATGTCGCATGTGCCATTTAAACTAACATGGTTGACCATATGTTTTAATTTTATTGGTCGGTTAGTATGGGTCCAGAGGACCTTGTTTACACAGTATATGAGGGGAGGCAGTCTACAGAGGATGTCATTCCCCATCAAACATGGCGTGCCATCCGGAGTCACAACTATGACCGGGTGTTTCACCTTTTGTTGCCCAATTTTAATTTCTAAATCCGCAGTCCCCTCGACAGGAATTTCATTCCCATCGAAGTCCTGAAGTTGTCCAGGAAGAGGGGTGAGAGGGATTTGGTATCTCTCCCCCCTTCCTGAATTCAGCTGATCAAAGGCTCTCTTTGACAGCAGGGTGGCTTGGGATCCGGTGTCAACCAATGCCAAAAATGTACATTGCCCTTGTACTTGGACTGGGGCATAAATTCTTCCCTCCTTCTCCTCATGGGGGCAAAGGTAATGTGCATTTTGGGCCAGTTGGTGGGTTAAATTCTTCATTCTTGACTCTGACACACGGGTAGTTTGAGACAGACTCTGTGTGGGAGCTTGGGGATCTGTAAGAAAAATATTGCAGTTGGATATTGGGGGAGATTTGGGCTCCCCTGGTTCTGATTCTGGGCCGCCGCCCCCTTTTTGAAAGCAGTCCCCAGAATATGTTTGGGCAGGGTGGCTTTCTGGCTTGTCATTCTGGCGTTCAATGATGGCCGGTTCTAACTCCGTCCCCACATTTACCCAGTCTTTATTAGGATCTCTCGGGACCCATTTTTTTTGGGAGGAGTTCCCCCATCCCTCAAGGAGAAGATCCTTTTCTCAGAGTCCTCTGAGGACCCCTCTCCTTCAAATTGGAGGACACTAACCTCCTCCACAAAATGGGTCATTTTAGGTCCTTTATTTCTCCTACCCACCATCTGTTCCTTGGGTTTCAGACTTTCGGGGGTAGGAGATATTGGTTCTGGTTCCTGTGCTTCCAGGGGCTTTTCACAAGTGGGGAAGGAACCTTCCTCTAAGGCTTTACATCCTCCCTCCCTCTGTGCCTCCTCCTTTGGAACTAATGGGTTGTCAGTGTTCTCTCCCCGTCATTGCTCTGGAGTACCAGACCCTTGGTTTGTGGAGTTCTGGGCCACCATGTTCATCTGAGGGTTCAGCTGAGCCCTCAACATGTGACCCAGATCCTGGGACAAGCTCTGGACCTGGCCCTCCATTGGGACACCTGCTCCGGCTGGTACAGGGGTCTCTGGTCCATCCTAGGTGGATCAAGGGAAGGGTAACTGTCCCTTCTCCCATAATAACCTTGGGTTGGTATAGTTCTGGTAACCCCCCACCCTTGGCCTCCCCTCTCCTGGATTGAGCTATCTGGGCTCAGGAAAGTGGGGAAAGAAAGGAGGGTTGTTTTGTGAGTTGAAGTTTTGCAGGTACTGGGGGAAGAAGCTCAACCCGACATTTTGGGGGATTACTGCCCTCATGGGGAAAGTTAGGAGGGAAGTTTCCCGGGGTGGTGCATATCTGTTTGGATCCCCCCTTGGGCGGGGGGAGTCCACACATACCCCAAGATGGGTTTGTTGCTCTTGTAATGGGGGCTAATATAATTAGGGGAGTTAGGCGTCCCTTTTGTGGGATTACCCCCTGACTACCTGTTTGGGATTGGCCTGAGGGCCTTCTGATTCTTTGGTTAGAAGATGGATTCTGTACAGGAATATTTTTAGGTACCCCCATCTTCAGATCTAAAATGGGGGCAACCTTCGCCTCCACCACCTTAGCAGTAGCAGGGATGTTGGCTGGGTTGGGGGTTTCCTTTGTATTTTTGCTCTCTACGGGTTTCTGCACTTCATAAATACGGGTTGCCTGTTCAATGACCCAGTCCAGTGACCTCTTCTCGTGAAAGTCCCTCACCAGCTGGGTCATGATGTATTTAGTGAGCACATGAAAGAGGGTGTTAATGAACTCCATTCTGTTTGTGTGCACCCTCCTGGTGGTCTGCGCAAAGGCACATTTTAGTTCTTGCACAAATTATTGTTGGGCCTGATCTTCCCCACACTGCAGATTGTAGGCCACCTTGTGAGCCTCTTGGGAGTTCCTATGGACAGATAAAATGTTTTAAGATGGCTGCCCTATAGGTGGATCATTTTGAGTGGTTCTGATCCTCCAGCCCTTCAAAGAAGCTGGAGTACTCAGGGAAAAATGTCCATTTTACATATTGGATTTAACTCTGACTTTCTTTCAGATGAAAAGTATTCATCCTCTGCTCGTACAATTCAAGGTGTTCCCAGACTGAATACTTAGCCTTTTTGTCATAGGGAGTTTTAATTCTCCTAATGGCCTTGATCTGTTTCAGGGGATCTTTTTGTAGAGCCCTCTTAATTTTGTTTCCATATTTGGTCTTAGTCATGTGAGTCCACTCATCCTCTGAGGCACTACTATTGGAGGTTGCTATCTGATCCTCTAGGCACTCCCTGATTCTGCTAGCTTGAGAAGGGCTTGCAGAAGGTGGGGGCCTAGTTTCTTGATGCCTGTGACGCTCAGAAGAGTCTTCTGACTCTCCACTGCTCCCAGGATTGGCAGAGTGCCCCCCCCACTGCCCTAGCTGGGAAGAGGTCTTTAAGATACTCTTTTTGGGCTTGATTTCCTGGAGTTCCCCACCAAATTTGACAAACTGATCCTTTGGTAGGCAGTGTTTTTGAGGATCCAATTCCCTGATTCTCACCTCACAGGAGTCTTCCTGATCAGAGAGACTAGCCCTAACATTTGGGGATCTGTACGGAGATGCCTGTCCATCAGTTTCTGGGAGGTGCTGATCTGTCAGTCCCATGTTGCCAGTTCTGCTAAAGTCTACCATCCCCATGGCCCTTTGTTCATATGAGCCAGTGGAAATGAAGGTGGCAGAGTCCATGGTACTGAAGGGGTTAGAGTCCCTGATTATAGTGGTCCTAATGTTATTTTCAGGGGTTTCTCTGTCCCTCCCTGCCTCTTCTCTTTCAGCACCTATTCCTTGTTGACATGCCACAATCTGACTCTTTTGCTCCTCTATTAAGGCCTTACTAGTCTCAATGATTCGCGCTTGCATGGCTATCTGTTTGTAAGCCTATCATTCTTTTCACAGAGAGCCTCATTGTCTCTCTGTGCTTCCTGCCTGGTTTGGAAATACTGAGCCAATTTCTGCTCTAGGAGACTTACCTCCTGAGTTTTATCAATATTGGTCTGGGCGTTCATTTCCAGAGTATCCTCCACCCGCCTAGTGTGCTCTAGTAGCTTCTCATATTCTATTTTTACTTCACTGAGCTCCTGGAGGGCCAGTTTTCTTTCATTTAGCTTGGTTTTTAACTGGCTAACTTCCTGGCGTAAGGCATCCCTCTCCTGACTTAGAGTTCCCCTTTGTTCAGCTAGGTCATCCCTTTGTTTTTTAAATGCATGGGATTTCTGGCGCGACTCTTCAAATTCTGCTTGAGATTCTAGATCTTTAATAATTAATTAATTGTTTTCCTCTTTTAATTTGTCTATCTGGTCCTGTATGATAACCATCTGTTCTGCGCAGACTCTATTAAGTTAATGGTTTTGCCAGCTTGTGTTGACTCTGTAAAGAGTCAACCCTGTCCTGACATTCATCTTTCAGTTCCTGAACTTGGGTATCTTGCTCTGTCTTCTCTTGCTGTAGGAAAGCCAGCTCTTCCTTTAGATTTGTCAGATACTGCCTACCTTCTCTTTCTGATTCTTGGCTCTTATGTAGCCTTTGTTCTGCTGAGTCAATATCAGTTTGTATTTTCTCTAGTGTTTCCACTTGCTTCTTTGCCTGAACTATGTTTTCTGCATGCTTTTCCTGTATTACTCCTATGTTGAGGTATAGGTAGCCCGCTATTCTGGCAATGTTTGTCTGCTCCTCTTTTACTTTTGGGGCCATATACAGTTCACTAAGAGCTTGGTGTAATGGGGCGTTGTCCTGCCATTTATCTAGTTCCATGGCAGTGACCTGTTCTTTGATTTCTTGCAGCCAGATCTGCTCATTCTGTTCCGGCCACTCACCCCTGACAAACAGTTTGTGCAGAAGGTGTTCCCTAGCAATACTGATTTCTACCAGGATCGCCATTTTAGAAATATCCATTTCCTTATGACTTAATTTAGGGTTAATTTACTTTTACAAAAAGGCCTGATTCGGAGTATTTATTTTGAGAGGTGCTTGTACAGTGTAGCACAGTACACCAACCCAGCAAGGTGTCTGTACCCTGCAGGCTAGTATGCTGTGTTAGACTGTCAAAGGGGGTATCTCAAACTCAGAATCAAGGCACGAGCACGACACGAGCCCCCAAAATCTGTTAAGGATTTCAAGCAGGCACACACCCGGGTCTCACCTAGCATGTAGTGCGCAATGAAATACTTATTTATTATGTCTATAGGTTCAATATTCTGAGTGATATACCACTCGTATCACATCCTTCTCAAAATACCCCCCAGGTCACACTGGACCAAGAATCAGGCTGGTTTGTACAGGTAAACAATTGAATTCATGTAGATCAATACAGAATAGAAAACAAAGGAAAAACAGTTTTGGCTTGTGAAAGATAACACTTAGGTTAAAGATTCTCCCTGCAAAGTTCTATATTCACAAATGAGCAATTCTACACAGATGTAAGTAAGTAGCAGGTATTTAGGAATGGTAAGTAGCAGGTATTTAGGAATGAAGAACAGAGTACAGTGTTTGAATATAGTCTTCCCTCCCCAAAACAAGAGAGAAAACATTTTTAGAACTTGGACACTTTATAAACTGACAGTTGGAAATGGCTTTGGGAAACACTGGAAAGTGTGCAAAAAAACTTAAATTGATATAAATTCTTATGAGAGCAACACTAAACAGCTCCTAACACACATAAACTACAAGATGACCAATAGTACACACTTTAGATCAGAATTGAAGTTAAAAAACACTTTGGATGGGAAAAGACACGTGTAAAAATGTCACTATGCGATTCTTGATAAAAACGAGTCAAATAGACTTTTAACGCACTGTGGTTTTTAGTCGTGGGTGTAGCTACAGATCGTAGGTTTAACTGACAGTTGAAATGAAGTCTTTAGTTATAAAAGAATGTTTGGAAGTTTTAGTGAGAGGCCTTTTGAAACAATTAGAATAGAGAAAAGAAGACATTCAGCTTTAAAAATGACAGATTGGGTTATTTAAACTATATTAATGACTATGAAAAAGAGAATAATAATAATAATAATAATAATAATTAGGCTTTTATATAGCGCTACAAACCCTCAGGTATCCGAGCGCTGCTTATTATTACCCACGGTGTGTGGTGCTCATTTATCCACCTCGGAAGGATGAAAGGCTGAGTTTGGCCCCGCCGGGATTCGAACCTGCGTTAACAGGCTCTGCACGGGTGTCACAGCGAGCGCTCTACTCGCTGTGCCACTTGACCAGCTGAATGTCACCCGTGAATCTACAAAGTTACACACGGCCACTTTTAACTCTTCACGTGTGATACTCTGCTTTCCGTTCTGGGAATTACTTTATCTAATCCCATGGTTTATAGTTTAATGAAACAAATGGGAAGAATCAGTGCAAGAATGGTTCTGACAATATTAGGGTTCTGAAGTTAAAGAATGAATAGGTTGAGATTGGGATAGGACAATACAAATATATACTATGGGTCACTATGATTCCTGTTGATACTTAAGTCCATTGTAATTAAGATCGGACCGTCAGGGTTCTGGTCATCACAGGTCGGGTCTACCGGCAGCAGAGCACCTCTGGCGGGATGGTCAGCTGGGCAGTTCTGGTCAATTGGACTGTCACCTCAACTGGATTTGGATTGGATTGTCCCTTCTGGTCACTGGACATGGTAGATTAGCGTGATGGCGAGTTTCAGCAGGCAAGCGTGATGGTAGCAACCAGACTAGATCAGAATTATTCTTTCCCGAAGTTTAGGATGGTTGGATTTGGGCCTAGCTAACAAGAGTTCAGCAATTGCTGGGCCTTGGTTTTGTAAAGTACTCTGGAATCAGGACAAGATGAAGAAGTCAGGAACAAGATGAAGAAGTCAGGAACAAAGTGCTGCACGGAAATCAGGATGAAGTCTGGAATCAGTGTGTCTGTGTGTGGGGAAGTTCCTATATTTATAATGCCAAGTGACATCAAAATGTTTATGGCAGGGGCAGAATTTCAAACCACACCCCCACGGCTGTGAGTGGTCAAAGGCACTTGCCTTGTTCTGATTGGAAGTCAGAAAAGAGCTGTCATCTTTATGATGTGATTTGGGAACTCCCACATTGATTTGAACCACAATTTAACTTTTGCACAAATGCACATTTCTATAATTATGCCCTCTAATAAAATCGGACACATACATGATATGTTTTCTGAGTCATCCTTACATCCAATTCCCATCTCTGTGAAAGCTGCCTTTGTCGTTTTGTGGAGTTTTGTCCATTTTAATCATAACGGTTTGGCCTAACAATTTTTAATTCAATACATATCTGGGCAATTACCCCTACAGCATGGGAACACAATATCATATTTGCAGCGTCAATAGTTTTGCCACAATTAGGGTTTTAGTGTAACTTTGGTTTCTTATGTAGTACAGTGTTCACTAATGTCTCCACAGAAAGAGCATACAATTAGATTTACCACTACCAATTTTCTAGATTTGTCCTCCTTCATGTTGCAAAGTTAAAGGTTTTCAAAACTTAATCACAAATAAGCATTGGAAACAACAGATTGCTTTGAGCAGTTTTTGTTCTCTCCTTTCAACAAACTACAGCTGTCAGATCCCTTTGATCAGTGTGGGGTGTAGAGGGAAGTCTCAGCCTGTCCTTTGTCCTTGGGTCAGCCAAAGACGAATGGCTAATGAGGTCTTTGTTCTAAATATGCGGGAACCTCCGGCATCTATTAGGCCTTCCTGGGAGCAGCTTAGTGTCAACATGAAGTTTCATCTTTCCCAGGCTGGGCACTGTCCATTCAGAATTAACCAGTTAACTCCAACTGGGTTACTTTAAGATTCACCTACAATCTTTCATTTAAAAGATATAAAATGAACAGAGTTTATATGGGATGTTTCAATTAAAGTAATTAAGCCCTTCACAAAAACTTGCTTTTCAACAGCTGAATTTTGCACTTCTTCAGAGAAAAAGAACATTTAAACTGATTCTTTTATATCAGAATTTTGTTCTCAGCATACACATCTACTCAGCACCATTTCTGTCCTTGAGTGCTGGAATTTGTTTGCAATCTGGAAATAATTACTCAGCCTTTGCTTGGAGTTTTCTCTGTACAGTTGAAATTATTATATGTTGCCACTTTTAGCTGCATTTTTCTCGTGTAACTGAAAACAAACTTTTGCTGGACTGGTTTTTCATGAATACAATTCTTAGCTACTGTCAGTCAGTGAGGCCTGGTTTGTCTTCTGAGCCACCTGGAGGATCAGTGATTTCAGCACACACTTTTAATTTCAATAGTTCACTTGGAAAATGACTGAATCTATTGCCAAAACAGCACTTTGAAGGTTGAAATTGGTTGGGAAAGCTACATTTTAAAAGGCATTTTCCGATTTTAGCCCACTTCTGTGGCCTTGGTTCATATTAAAGGTAACAGCACCCACTGGCATTCTCCTGCAGTGAATTCTGTTTTTACCCCAACTTTGACTATGTGTGGCAGGGGTATGCAGCCTTTTGTGATGGTGAACCATGCACAGTTTTGCAGATTTTCGCACGCACAGGGGATAGCGCATCCATTTTTGGCTGTTTCTTTTCCCATTGGAAAAGGGGTGCAGTGGGGCGCATCGGCATGGGTTAAAATATCCCACAAAGCCTACTACATTAACAGAGTGTATGGCTCTCAAACTTTGAAGAATAACAATGTCACTTTAGGGTGCACCCTATATAGGAAAGATAGTGATTGCAACACTATCCTCCATTTTAATATTTTCCACCCCTGGAGTCTAAAAGAAAATCTGCCCTATGGCCAATACCTGAGGGTAAGGCACAACTGCACAGACCTTGAAGATTTCTGCTCCAATGCACAGAGCTGAGATGCCAGGCTCTGGGTGAGAGGCTATCCAAAAAGAATATTGAGCCACACCAGAAAACATGCTTGGTATGCAACCCTTGAGAAATTCTGCTGACACCTAGGGTCAGAGTCAGCTTAGTGGAGTGAATAACATGCACCCTGAAATATTGCCCTAACACCCCTGAATTAAGAAGAATAGTTAACATGCATTGGCCCCTAGAACAACTTAAATACTAAACCCATTCCCAAAATGCCACTCAAGCATTCCAAAAACCTACTTGAACATTTGGTACTCTCACAATTCAAGAAAAACAAACCCAGAAATCTATTGTTGGACTTACGATCCCTCCTGGGACATTTCCAGGGATGACATTTGGGGGTCACCAGGGGTCACACTGCGACTTCTCCCTTGCTACCCCTGTAGTCTCCCTTGGTACACCTAAAAAATTAATTTAAAAACAGATTTATGTATTTATTTATTTATTTTAAATGTGAGCTCCTGGGCTGTGGCCATCACCATGTGGCTCTTTGTATCTGCAGTGGCTGTATTTCTTGTTCAGGTCACTTAAAATAACAAACATGGGGTTCCACAAGTGGAGCACTCTGAGAAGTGACCCTAAATAAGAAAGACTTGGAATAACAAATAATTTGTCTTCTAGTAATTCTATGCAATCATTTCTAACCTCATTAAAGCTTTATTTCAGGCACACTTCAGGGTGTGAGTCACTGATTGTGTCTGTTCTTACACACCTCAACTCAGCCTTTCATCCTTCTGAGGTCCATAAATGAGTACTAACACAGGTTGGGTGATACATTTGTTCTATATAAAGCACTTAAGTGAAAGTGCGATATAATAACACATCTATATCATTTGGCCTTGGATGCCTGCTTGTATTCATGGATATTAATGATACATATGGTGATCCATTCTTGTATGAAATGCATATGGCATTATAGTGATATCGTAACCATATTTTTTGTAGTGTATTTAGAAACAGTGCTATGTGATGCCACTTCCTGTGTTTTCAAGAGTGAAAGGTTGTGTTTCATTGCTTACCGTGATGTCACTTTGGGGTGGGGTCAAATTGCATCACTTCTTGTGATGTCATCAGAGGTCAAGGGTCGTGTGATATAATTTCTGCTACCCCTGGCATTTTGGTGAAATGACATCCCAGGACATTTCCCTTGTTGCATGCGCATGGTTTGCAAATTAACTTCTAAAATGCACTTTTCTTGTGGACAGCAAGAAATGGCAAATCCGGCAATCTTCCAACTGCAAGACCACTAAAGTTATATATTGCATTCAATGCGCTTACAGATTGCATAGGGAAAAGTGGCACAGCAGCACATGCTCATATAGCAGAACACTGCTCCAGAATCCGGTACAAAAACAACGCAGCACCCATGGTGAGACACTATTTAGAACAATAACACACACAGAATGACATGCTTTGGTGGGTTCTGAACATTGTCAAAGCCTCAACAAACACACAACGGCCCCCTCGTCACAAAGAGGCATATGTAAATCCACATCATGAAAACACATACATCAGGGCTCAACAGTTACCTGTTCAGTGCTAGAGCACACCACCTCATAGTCCAGCCCACATTTTCTACTTCAGATGCCCTTTTTCCAACCGGGACATTTCCAGGGCCTTCATTTGGGGGTCACCCAGGGTCTTTTTTTAAGCTGATGGCCCTCTATTCAGACCATTACTTTGTGTCACAGCAGGACTAGATGTTAATCATTCCTCATGTTACTGTGCTGTGGTCCTGTATTACAGACATTCAAACATCTATCATAAGCCATCCACACGGATGCCCTCCAGTACTAGATAATCATGTGCCCTATTCCTTTGGGCCATCTTTCTTCATTAATAAGGACACCGTCGACAAGGTCCGTGGGTTACTGGGCAGCTAGCGTTCTTCTCTAGTCAGTTTAATTTGTTTGGGACTTTTCAGGTTTAAGTGCATTGCTGCTACTAACAATTTGCAAGATTACAACAGAGTATAGGGCTCACTGCAGGAGCCCCCTTCTCTAGTTTGTTGATGTAATCCACTTCTATGTCACAATGCCTGTGACTCTAGCACATCAGCTACATTCTGACATTCCCCCTGCAGCCGTGGTATGACTTGGCAGCACTACCGCTATTGAATCAGACGTGCAGTATCTCATGTTGCTGATTGTATACTACACAGCCAAGTGTTGCTGATTGTATACTACACATTATCTAGTCATTGACATGCTATTTGATGTTTGTTACATCGTCCCCTGAAGAATTTCCCACCACCTGTCCTCTTTAAGATTAATGGGAATGAAACATGTTGGGCTTTTGTTTTAATTGTGAGATTGTTGTCACAAATTGAACAAGGCATTTACAGCTACGTCATACTGAGAACCTAAATAAGTGTTTCAGTGTAGAAATTATTTTTTTTTACAATTGCACATATTGTTTTCATGTCACACGTTTGTTTGGGTATACATTGTTGAGTTTAGTTTTTTCTTTTTATTAGCTTTCATTGCCACTTATTTGTTTTTGTAGATTTGGCTGTTTTTCAATTGTTACTGCACACCCAAAGATTTTTTTCTTTGGTTGGTGTATTATTGTGTTTTGTCTATATATTAGAAGGTCTGACGGCTTTTTTACCGTCCTTTAAAAAAAAATTCTTTTTAACAAAAAGAATGTTGTTTCTTAATAAACAGTTTTTTAACCTAATCACATACATTAAATAAAAAGATATATATATATATATATTTTTGTCAATTTGTTCTCAGCATCAGTTGTTGCCATAGAGGAGCCTAGTTCATAGTGCTTCCCCAGGGATGAATATAGATCCTTAAGGGTGATTCTTTGAGAGGTGTTGAGACTATTTTGTTTTGACTTTACTTTTCGTATAGGGCACCGTCTTGAGCCTCTCTAGTTCAAAAATACCCTAGTCCTCTGAAAGTTTTCCAGCCTTTCTACTTGAGCCATGTATCTCGCAGAGACAATCACACCGTGAAATATCAAGTAAGGGACAGATCACTCTGCTGTCACCACACAACACGGTTATCTACCTTCAAGCCCTAATATGGTATCCAACATTTTCTTGTGTACTGTAGGTACATTTTCTGTTGCAGACATTTCTTTGTCCACCCAAGTCTGAGCAAACACTGCACCTCCCATGTAATAATTTTTTACCAACTCAAGTGCACCTTGGTGGCGGTATTCTTGGTTGGCTCACTTTAGTTTCACACAGTATTTGTTTTAATTATTTTCAACAGACAGGAGTCATTTATTTCCCTATAGGCCACTTCCACACTCTGCAATACTTTGGTGTAAGAACCCATGTCCCCTCTTCATCTTCCAAATGGTGAGTTAGTGCACTATATAATTTTATCCATATGACAGTCTCTATCAAATTACCCTAGTTTACTTAGTTTTAATTTTAATTTCTATCTGTGTGTTTGTGCACAGGGTCTTGCTGAATTCACAGTCCTGATGAAGGCAAACCAATAATGTCCACTTCGCCGAAACATCCACCAACACTTTCCCTGTAGTGCCTTCCCACTAAAGGTTGACGTTGACCTTGGAACATACATTCTGTCTGGAAAGATGAGAAACCATATAAATTAAGTTTGTAATGTCTATTTTTTCACAGAGGAAATTTTGTTAGTCATTTTATTCATTACTGATTTCAACATGAAATGTGTTTATTGTTCTCTTCACCTACTTTTCTCTATGAATTGCTTCATTTGAGCCCATGTAACATCAGATTGACCAATTTGCACATGCCCGATTCAGAGAATAAAATTGTGGGGAATAAGAGTTACTTGCGTGGAAAACGCACGCAAGCGCCCGCTCGCCGATTCATGGAACACAAAACACGGGGCTTACCCGCGACTTGCGCTGAATCCCAGCGGGTCCAACACGTCGCTGCGACTCCACGAACACCTTGTGCGAGGCGCCCAGCGAAGGCGCATTCCTTCTTGTGCAGTCACCTAAAAAGGGGGCCGAACACGTGGGATGGGGAACAACAAGCATAAATGTGGGTGTTGCATGGGAAGTACCACAGTAAAATACTTGCAACACCCACATGCGCACTAACAGCACATATTCATGGAATTGAACAGTGCTCACCAGCACGCTGTAAAGGACGCGCTAATATGGAAACATGTCCACCACGCAAAAGCAGGCGTAAGCATCACTGCACACTAAAAACAATGCATAAAAAGTGCACGCGAAAAACCAACGCGCGTATACAGCTACAATGAATGTCCCATTTTCACAGCAGTGATCGTGGGACACCGCAGGAGGAGGAGGATAGCCAGAGCATGCATTTTTCTACCCAGGACCAGTCTTTTTGGGATGCCTGATGACCAGGTCTATGGCAGGTATAGATTTCCACCTCATATCATATGAGATCTGGTCACGGAGTAGGAAGATTATCTCACATCACCCACCCTGTGCTCCCAAGCACTGAGCCCCTTGGAAAAGATGCTCAATGTACTGCATTTTCTGGCCACTGGGTCGTGTCAGCAGACAACTGCCATAGTCGGGGGTATATCACAAGCCACGCAGTCACGCTGCCTACACCAGGTGTTGGCAAGCATGACTGCACGCCCCTCCATCTGCAGGCATACATACATGCCCAGAACACCCACAGAAAGGCAGGCGCACTTCCCTAAAGTGCTGGTGCCATCAATTGCACCCATGTAGCCCTACGTCCACCTAGGGCCACAGAGCACATCTATCACAATCGCAAGCACTGGCATTCCATCAGCATGCAGGTTGCATGTGATGCCAAGGGAATCATTACCTCTGTATATGCAAACTATCTTGGGTCCACCCATGATAGTTTGATATTCAGAATTTCACCCCTACACCGGGCCCTGGACGCTAGCAGGTATGGCAATACATGGTTCATTGGTGAGTACAAATGGCCCTGCAAATGCGTGCATGTCTCACACAGACAAAACCACACCACTGACAACCGCTCTCACCTTCACAGGGGACAGTGCCTACCCTCTGAGCACCTACATGATGACGCCAATACAGGACCCCACCACACCAGCCCAGGTAAGATACAACGCAGCCCATATTGCAACTAGGGCCATAGTGGAGCACACATTCAGAGTTCTAAAGTCACACTTCCGCTCCCTTGACCACACTGGTGGTGAGCTACTATATGCACCACCAGTTCTGTGCAGGATCATTGTGACAGTATGTGTCCTGCACAATGGTGCAACACAGCATGGTGTACCGTTGGACATGTTGGTGCCCCCACATCCCGAACCACTTGCATGGAGGGGAACGGGCACGTGGCAAGGCTGCCTGTACCCAGCTTGTGGCACAATTTTTCATCCAAAAAATCCAACCCCTGATGAGTGCACACAGCCCTGGCACATTCCAGGTGACAATCGATGATGACAAAGGAACAATCATCTGTCCCAACCTTAGCACCCTCAGAATGTGTCCTTGGAGGTGCTAAATTGTGTGCATCCCTTAGTACAAACAGTATCTCAATCAGGTGTGCACAAAAGGAACACATGTAAGATGGAGTATGCCACTAACACCATGCCAAAGTAGACATCTAAATGCCGGTATGTCACTTAAACCCTCTCACACCTCAAGTCACCTTGTTAACACGCCATGGCATGCCATGTCCTAACTGAGAAATAAATGGCCAACATGGAATAAGTTCAGAAATAACTCGCTCTCACTCATCAAACTAATAATGTACACAGGAACATCAATTGGCCAGTACAACATACCAGAAACACAGGACCCAAGAATGAATCCTTGTGACCGTGACCATACATAATTGCATATGTACCTCAATGTGTTGTGACTTGAACATGGCAGCATTGTATATTCATGTGGCACTGCTAACTGAAGGGGGCAGGGAAGCGCATGCTGCAGGAAGGCTTACAATAATGGAGATAGTCAAGCCAAGGCATGAAGATGGAACATGAACAAAGAATGCATCTCAATGTACAAACAAAAATGGATGCTAATCATGCACTGGACAAACAATCATCCCACTAGGTGTGTATACACAGGAGACTGCCCACAGATAGAATGGAAGCCCAATGCCTCTGTGTAAGTTACTTTTACACGCCACACTCCTTGCAAGCCCATGGAAAGGAGAAGCAGGAGTGGCATATGTGTCTGGACCTTAAGGCACAATCAAGGAGGGTACCAGCATGAGACAAGCCTGCATGGGTCCAGCTGGAATCTATAGTGGATGCCCTTGGCTGCCACACAAAGCAAAACACTTTGCTTTACTTTACTTTATTTTTAATGTGCATCCATGAACCCTAAGGCGTGAGGGCGCAAACAAGACAAAACAAAACAAAACAAAAAACAAATAGGTGCTGGCTGTCACATAAATACACAATAGGCAAAAAAAATCTAAAATGTCAATGGGGAACCACGGGGGGGGGCATCCAGGAGGGAGGAGGTGCAGGTCAACACCCAAATGCGTGGATGTTAAAAAATAATCCCTTCATGGGTTAATGGGCCGCACGGCTATCATGGATCGGGAGACCTGTCGCTGCTGTTGCCACCCTCAGGTGTTGCATCAGAATGCGGTAGTGGTAAGGGAGGATCACCACTTATAGCCCTGGTCTGGTCCTCCATGGCAGTGGCCATGCAGGACTGAGATGCATGCTGATGGCTCGGAGGTCCCATGCAACACCTCACGGGATGCACGCAGTTCCTCTGTGATGGTACGAGACATCAGTTGCATCTGCTGTTCAGCCCGTCTACTGCTGGATGCCTCAAATGCAGCCAGTGTAGTCCTTAGGGACCTATACTCTGACATGTGGGCCAAACCCTCTGCAGCCATGAATGCACACAGAGCCCTCAGTTCTGCCTGTCGGCTCCTGTTGCTGGCCACCATGTGCAGCCTGTGTTAGCAGCCTGTGGACGCCAATGCCTGCTGCTGGTGCTCCACCTGTCTTGCTGGGGTTATCATGGAATTGGCCACCCTATCCATGCCCTGAGCCAGCATCTCATATGAAGCAGCCTACCCTTGATCAGCTGTCCCAGGACCAGAAGTCAATACTGTGGAGTATGACCCTGCAGCCATAACCACCACAGATGAACATACCAACACTGGCCCTGTGTCCCCCCCTTCAGAAATTTGGAATACAACAGCACCCACAGTTGATGCACTCACCTGCGACGGCACAGAGGTATCCATTTCCGTTTCACCAACAAAGCCAAAGGTTTCTTCAGAGGTGGACTCAGACTGAGTCAGGGCCTGGATGTCTTATAGCACCAGTGGGTCTTCATGGGCTACCACACCAGGTCCTCCACTTGCGGTTGGTTGTGGCAAGTATCCTGTTCCTCCTGCACCTCCTCCTCTGCATCCAGTGCCTCATCACCTACACATGGATAGAAAAATACACGAAGAGCCATGTAAATAGCATAGCCCACACACATAGGCATCACAATTCAGTCATGCAACACAACAACCTGCCATGTCACAAACTCCTGCATGTATGCAGTGTCAATGCAAGTGAAGGCTAGCTTGAAAGCAGCCATAAATGTGTGTGGAAGGGCTCAATACCACATGTAGTGCAACGTGTATAGCACCTGCTCCGCCCATGAGCGTCTGACTGGCATAGTTCATTTACCAACATCACTGATGCAAACACACATATGCCATGTAACATTGCCATGCTTGAACTGTTAAACTACATGAGACGGAACTTGCTGACTACTGTCCAATAGCCTTGTAGAATGGATGTGACATGACATGACATGTAATTCACAAACTCAATACACACAGGTCTCACAAGGTACTATGATGCAAGGGTGGTGGAATAGAGTGAAGCCAGACACACACATCCCCTGAGGTCATGTCACATTGACATCATGCAATGTAACATCCACAATGAAGGTGATACCTGTGGTTGTAAGTGGGAGTGGGCAGTGCAGTACATGGGAACGGCATACAAATGAAATATAACTACATGATCAGTTATGAAAATGTGGCAGGCTGGTGGAAGTGGAAGTGCAGACATCAGGTGTCAATTGCTGGAAGAGGGCTGTAGGGATACAGTAAACAGCCACCGAGTGTGGGGGATGGCAGGGAGGCAGTGCATGGGTTCAACTGGTGGCTCAGAGGCAGTGTCAGAGAGCAGAGTGTGGGCAGGTGACTAGTGCATTCTCTCTGTCATCCAGGACTCCCTCAGGGGAGAGGAGGAGAGAAAGCACAACACATGAGGAAGCATCAGAAATGCCTCCTGAACCAGAGAAGGTTCACCTCCACTTTCATTGAGGCAGGGAGTCTGTACCAGAGGGAGGCCCCAGCCAAAGACACACATCAACCACCAACTAATTGCTATGAGAAGTAACTGACCCTGAGGGAGTAGGAAAGGGATGATCAAGGACCATGAGAGGAAACAAATTTGGAAGATGGAGTTGAAGGAACTGCATCCCCAGGACCCATAAGTCCCTGTGGACAATGCACAGAGATTGGAAATTAACATTCGTAGCCACTGGGAGCCAGTGCCATCATCACAGTCCTAGGGAGATACAATACGTAGCCCCATGACAAAAGGACAATTTCCACAGTCCAGGTCTGGATGAGTTGCAGAGGGAAGAGAGTAGAAGCACAGAAATCTTGGTAGAGTTTGTTGCAGTAGCCCACCATGGGCATGACCAGTCCTCTGGAGACAGTGAGCTGCTGGGGGAAGGTGAGGAAAGGAAGATTACCCCTGAGGAGGTGCAGCTGGCAGGGTGACCTATCAGGGACGTCGGAGATGTGCAGAGAGAAGGCAAGTGTGGAGTGGCTGACTGTCACGGGAGGCTGGACAGAGAGTTACATGGAAGGAGTGAGCAGGTGTGGTGATGGGGTTGGTCACGGTGTGCAGCACATTGTGCGCATGCAGGCTGCAAGGCAAAAGCATGTGACATGACACGGTTCACACATGGCAGACATGTAAATGCAGGCTGAACTGCCGATAATCATTACACTTCATCCAAGCAACATACACATGTCCTGGATGCACACGCATCACAACTCACCAGACATTCCCTCATGAATTGGCATGTCTCCCACGCCTTGGATCTGCTCCACATCAATCATATCACTAATGATGTCTTCATGTGAAGTGAGTTCTTCGTCCTCTTGTGGTGGCCCACCTGCAGTCACCAGAGTAGAGGCGTAGTTTGCACCCAGCTTATCTTTGGCTCGGCGCCATAGGCAATTCCAATGCTTCACTGCCTCAGAAGCTGTGCGCCTCTCAATACCCAAGGCACTCATACGATCGGCGACACACTGCCACTGGGCCATACGGTGGCCAGGCATATGTGTGCTCCCTGCCCGCACAAGCATGTCATATTCATGTTCCTGCACATAGTCCATGAGGATCCGGAGTTTCTCATCACTAAAGCTCCTCTTCCTCGATGTGTGGGTCTCCAGTGCAATTCCTTGGAACTGAGCCTATTTGCCTACTGCACGCTTTGCCTTCTTGTAAGGTTGTGCAGACTCTGAGTGGCCAGGACCACTTGGGTCAGTAGGGGCTGGAGCACCTGTGGACTGGGCTGAGGCATCACCCACTGATGCTGTGACTGTAGGTAGCCTTGCAGGCATCTGTACATGGGTCCTAGTGGCTGATCCTTTTTTTACATGTCTCTTGCCCCTGGAGACACGGACATCCGCCCCTGGGTCTCTGTGGGCCTGGACTGAGTTATCCTGAGCATGGGTGATGGGTGCTACAGCAGCCCCTGCAGCTTCCACATCCTGCCTGGTATGGACAGCTGATGGCAATGCTGCCCCAGGACCCTTGGTGCTGCTGCCTGGGCCTTTGTCCACACATCTATTGCCCCTGGAGGCATGGGCATCCCTCCCTGGCTCTCTGTGGGCCGGGCTGGGACCACCACAGGGCTGGCTGGGTGACCATGAGCCTGGGTGGTGGATGCTGCAGCTGCCCCTGCAGCTTCCACATCCTGCCTGGTGTGGACAGCTGATGGCAATGCTGCCCCAGGACCCTGGGTGCTGCTGCCTGGGCCTTTGTCCACACGTCTCTTGCCCCTGGAGACACGGACATCTGTCCCTGGCTCTCTGTGGGCCAGGGCCGGGACCACCACAGGGCTGGCTGGGTGACCATGAGCCTGGGTGGTGGGTGCTGCATCTGCCCCTGTAGCTTCCACACCCTGCCTGGTGTGGACAGCTGATGGCAATGCTGCCCCAGGACCATGGGTGCTGCTGCCTGGGCCTTTGTCCACATGTCTACTGCCCTGGAGACATGGACATCCCTCCCTGGCTCTCTGTGGGCCGGGCTGGGACCACCACAGGGCTGACTGGGTGGCCCTGAGCCTGGGTGGTGGGGGCTGCAGCTGCCCCTGAAGCTTCCACACACTGCCTGGTGTGGACAGCAGATGGCAATGCTGCCACAGGACCCCAGGTGCTGTGGACGTCAGCATCAGCTGCATCTCCCCGACCCTGTTGGGTGGAGGGCATGGCACTGCCTGCATGGACCCAGGCACCTTGTCCACCTTGGCAACAGCCACCTTGGCCACCTCTGCCACCTCTGCTACCTTGGCCACCTCTGCCACCTCTGCCACCTCTGCCACCTTGTCCACCTTTGCATCCCTTCCCAATTGTTGCCGTCCCAGTCATGGCACTGATGGATTAGTGAAATGGGAGGTGCAGCTATCAATTGTCCTGGGGAATTGGAGTGAGAGGCCAGTGTACATGATGTCAAACGTACCAGTGTGCCCCAGCCAGGCTCAATGTAACCCGGGGGAAAAATTCTGGGCTGCATAATGCACAGGCACAACAAAAATGAAAAACACATGTATACGACCCCCTCGGTAGCCCACATGTAATTGAAAAATGTAATGCAGTATGCCGTGGCCCCCAACAACACAAAAAATACATGCGCGAAGGACACATAAGCTACTTTGATGCCAGACCTATCTCAAGAGTTTAAGTGAGCAGTAGAACAAGTTACACAAAGGACCAACCAATACAGTGATTCGAATAGACACTTACTCAAGGTTTCTTAGTAAAAGAATATATATTTAGTTACTCAATCATTTAGAAAACATTACTCTTGAATAAGCAGCTCAATGTCACACACTAATACACCACAAAAATCCAACCGGTAAGTAAATGAACAAGTTCAGCTCCAAAATGAAGTGGGAGCAAAATGGCACTTCAGATACTTAATAAAGGAGGGAAAAGACAAGATTATAACAATAGACAGCCCAAATACATTCATAGGCAGTGCAAAGTGTTTCAGTTAAATACAACCAGCAATTCTTCTCAATAGGCCTGGGCCAAAGTCAATGGTTCAGAGTCTTTTGTATAGGATAGCACAGTTCTGGTAAGTAACGGTTAAGTCTTTGCAATGGATTTCTAAAGGTTTTGGCTAGGCGAAAAGTTTGACAAATGTTAAGAGAAGGACAAGCCTTCGTAGTTGAGGAAAGTTTCATGCACTTTCTCAATGGCCGAAAAGAATTCCGGACTCTGTTTGTACAGTACCTTGTCAATGAAGAAAGCTGTAGCTGAGGCAGTTGTTCCTGGCATTTCGAGCAGATCTCGCTGTTCCTGTGCTTCAGTCGTGGGGACAGGAAGGAGGGCATCGGGAGGTTCCTGCACTGCCCAGGGAAGAGGCCAAAAGCTGTAGCAAGGCGTTGGTCTAAGGTGTGAGTGCCTTAAAGTCCACAATCTGGTTTCCTTCCCTCTGGCTACCCGGTTTTCAACAGCACTCTGATGAACATTTTACCAGAATAGGACAGCGTCCAGGTGGCTTGTAAGTTGGTTGTTCCCACCAAACTCAAGGGAACAAGTTAACCTTGAAGGGCTTCTCTGTCGTCGGAGTTTCAGTCAATTTGGACCTGCAGCAGGGCTTCACTGGTCGTCCAGGAGTTGCAGCAGTCCTCTTCCTTCCTCTCCTCTTCGGTTCTTTCATTCCAGTGGTCGACTCTTCTTTCCAAGTCCCAGACCTGCTTTTAAAAAGTTTTCCCCCAGTCATTCCAGACTGGCTTATAATCACACAGCAGGGTGGCTGCCCTTGCCGGACAGCCAGCCAGCCAATTGCCAGAGTGCATTCAGGTCTCCTAGGAGACTAAGCTAAGTTTCGGGCACCTCCCTCACACCCTGTCCACCCCAGACACTCAAGCGCCAGAGGAGGGCTTCAGCACTGAAGCCCGCCAAAAGCCAACAAACAAAGGGACCAAACCTGGTTTGGCGCACAGAGACAAACACAAGAAGGACCTTTCCTACAAGAAATGGCAAAAAAAGATGACCGGTGTCTGTTTTTACAGATAGGTCTTGGGCGCCATATTGAAAAACATGGCTGACCCTATTTTTTGCGACCATTGTTTGCAGTCGGGAAAAATCACGGTAGTTGATCTAAACCACTGCCACCAGCCATTTAAAGTAGGAAAGGGTAACATGTTAATGTTGCATGAGTGTTTTGACTCAGGGGAAGCTAAGCAACCCCTCCAGCACTCTATAGGAAGATAGTGTGTGCTGGGTCAGTAAATTTAAAGAGACTAGTAAAGCAATGTAACTTTACAGGCTCTGGGAGATAGTAGTCAGTCCCAGAGAAGGTATTTAAACCTTGGGAAGTCTGAAAGACAACCATGTGCCACTGCACTAAAGGTGCTGTGTGACACACAGAAAAGGATGATGCCTTGGACTTTGTTAAAACTCCATAACTAAATAACACAAAAGTAAAACACATTGAAAATAAAAATTCAAAGCCCAAATATATAGCAAAAATGCTGGAGGGCTCTAAGGTATAGGGAATTTAGCACTTGTGTGAGAAATCTCTCTAACAGGAGGCAAGACTCACCATGGCCAGGGCGGAGAATTCACTGCATCGGGCAGATAGGTGGGCTGAGGTCCTCGAGGAGACTTGCAGAGAGTTTGAGAGGAGCATGTTGGAGTCCCTGCAAACCCTTGAGAGTGAAGCGGAGGCTCGCCTAGGAGAAGTGGACGCAGTGTTCAATGATGCCCTGGATGAGACTCTGAGGGCGCCTGGTGAGGAGAAGGACTAGCCTGTTGCCATTGTGTATAGTTATTTAGGTGTAAGTTTCATTGTTTAAATCTTTTTTTTTGTTTTGTTTTTGGTCTGTGCTCCACATTTTTGTATATTGTTATTTTTTGGTGTGTCATTTCATGGATTGTTTTTTCATGCTTTTATTATGCATTTGGGACAATGGACCTCTTATACTTGTACAGAGTTTGCATCTTTTTTGGATCGTTTTGTGTTCACCATGATGCAAAGGATTTCTTCTCATTTTGTTTTTTATTTTGAGAGTCACTTAAGGACATGAACCTCATTTTTGAGTTTGATTATGTTTTTTTGTGCGCTCTGTTTTTTCAATTGGACATGCTTACTTTTTTGGTTGATTTCATGCACATTTTATTTGTTTCCAGGAAATGATTGTGACTTTCAGACTGGTTTTAATATATTTTCTTATGTTTTCTACAAGTGATATTTGGTCTTGGATTTTGTGCAAGTTTGATGCTTCCTTACTCTGTTCTGTGGTCTTGATGATGACCAATGTTGTTGATGTGTGTGCACACAAGCATGCATGTGTCATGTTTGACATCCATTCACATGGGGCATGTCCTGGTGTGCATGACCACTGATGGGTGTTAAGGTAGAGGTGAGTGTGCACCATGTGGTGGTCTTTGATTTCACATGTGCAGCATCATTGTGTCTTGGTCCTCAGTGTTTTTGGGAGGGTGGTGGGTTGGGTGAGTGATGGGAGTGTGTAATTTTGAAATAGTTGGAACAGGAGTTGCTTGATGCAGTGTAAGTGCATTCACAATCATATATTTGTGCTAATTTAATTGTATCTCCTTTAGTTGGACATCCTGCTTTGCTATTCCTATTTATCTATTGCCATGGTTTTACACATGGACAGGCCAATGCTGCAGTATATGTTGTTAGATAACGGTATGTTTGCCATGCACACAAACATGACTTGAGTCATTCGTCGGTACTTGTGATTTTGGTACTCCTCTGCCCCGATGACGTCCTGTGGAAATCTGCTATGGTCAGCTGTGTACCCTCTAAAGTTGTCATAAGGTCCCCTCGCACGCCACTTGCACATTGGCTCACAGGCAAGCACAATCTTTAGACTGTTTTTCTGTATGCCAACAGACACATATCAACAGTTTGCAACTACTGTTTTCACTTAGGCTTGGAATTGACACCAGCTGGCCAGATTCACTTTGTTGTCGTTTTGTGTGTTTTTCTTGAAATGTCCTTCACATGTGCAGAACTTCTACCTCTGCAACCACTTTTCATCTATCAACACTTCCCAGGAACGGGCACCATCTCAATGTCACCTGCCCAGACACATTTCTAGTGTCTGTCTTCACTCACTTCCCCCTCCCGTGTCATGTCCTTCACACATGGGAGGGTCACTCGTGTGTTCATGGTGTAATATGTTCATGTGGTGTTTGCTCATTGAGGCTCATGCCATGATACACCAGGCAATTGTCTCTTAATGTGACACAAATCTAGGGTGCTTTGATTTCTGTCACAGAGTGTGTTTTTTTACATGTGTATTTTTTACATTAATTTGTCACATGCATGCAGGGCCGCTCTTTGGCATACACTTTTATGATGTGTATGTTGGGATTTGGTTGCAGTCAGCAATTGCCTGTGATCAGCTGGGACACTGATGCGTGTGGGCCGGTGTATGGCTTTTTTGTTATTTTCTGTATGTTTTGTGGACAGGAGGTTGGGGGAGGTGTCAATAAATGGCATGCAAGTTCACAGACATGCCATTGATGTAGTGTACATGTGTCACTTTGTCAGCATCCGGCATGCAGGTGGTGTCCAGTATATGGGGCCTGACTGCAGGATGTCATGACGGGTGATGGGGTGGAGGTGTATTATGACACAGGGCCTGCCTGCCTGGTGCTATGACGGGAGAAGGAGGTGCATGTGTCCCATGACACAGGGCCAACCTGCAGGTTGCCGTGCTGGGTGATGGGGTGGGGCTGTCTCACGACATGGCGCCCGCCTGCAGGTTGCTGTGACGGGTGATGGGGTTGGAGGTGTCCCATGACACGGGGCCTGCTGGCAGGTTGCAGAGACGGGGAATGGCCGTGGGGATGTCCCATGACACTGGGCCAGCCTGCAGGTTGCTGTGACGGGTGATGGGGTGGGGGTGTCCCATGACACGGGACCTGCCTGCAGTTTGCCATGATGGGTGATGGGGTGGGGGTGTCACTTGTGGTGTGGGCTGCCTCCAGGATGTGGTCACGGGTGATGGGGGCTGGGTGCATCCCTTGTGGTGTGGGCTGCCTGTGGGGTGTGGTCACAGGTGATGGGGGTCCCATACGATGTGGGAGGCCTGTGGGGTGGCATCACAGGTGGTGGGGGGTCCCTTGTGGTGTGCGATGCCTGCGGGGTGTGATCACAGGTGATGGGGGCAGGGTGAGTCCCTTGTCGTGTGGGCTGCCTGCGGGTGTGGTCAAGTGTGATGGGGACTTGGTGTGTCCCTTGGGGTGTTGGCTGCCTGCAGGGTGCGGTCACGGCTGATGGTGGGTCCCATGTGGTGTGGGATGCCTGTGGGGTGGCATCACAGGTGGTGGAGGTGTCACTTGTGGTGTGGGCTGCCTGTGGAGCGTGGTCATGTGTGATGGGGCTGAGTGCATCCTTTGTGGTGTGGGCTTCCTGCGGGGAGTGGTCACGGGTGATGGTGGGGTCCCATGTGGTGTGGGATGACTGTGGGGTGGCATCACAGGTGGTGGGGGTCCCTTGTGGTGTGGGCTGCCTGCAGGGTGTGGTCACGGGTGATGGGGGATGAGGCTTCCTTTGGGGTGTGGACTGCCTGCAGGGTATGGTGACGGGTGCTGGGGGTCCCATGTGGTGTGGGATGCCTGTGGGGTTGCGTCAGAGGTGGTAGGGTGTCCCTTGTGGTGTGGGCTGCCTGCGGGGTGTGGCTACAGGTGATGGGTGTTGGGGTGTGGCTGTCCTGTCAGGAGGGGTCAGCTTCCAATGGATTTTTGTGTATCATGGGGTACATGCAGGATTTTCTGCATGATTTGGCTGGGTTGCGACCAGGATACGTGTGGGAGTTTCCACATGATTTGGCTGGGGTGCGTCCGAGCACGTGCTAACTTTTCATGTGATTACCCCATCCGTACCCAGCCAAATCGCATGGATACTCAGCACGTACCCCGGAAGCACCCCAGCCAAATCATGTGGAAACTTAGCTCATACTACGGAAGCACCCCAGCCAAATCGCATGGAAAATCAGCGCGTACCCTGAACGCACACCAGCCAAATCACGTGGAAACTCAGCACGTACCAAATCCGCACAACAGACAAATTGCATGGAAACTAAGCACATACTCCATCCGCACCCCAGCTAAATCGGGTGGAAACTCAGCAAGTACTCCGGATGCACCCTAGCCAGATCGCGTGGAAACTCAGCGCACACCCCGGAAGCACACCAGCCAAAGCATGTGGAAACTCAGCATGTACCCCGGATGCACCCCACCAAATTGCGTGCAAACTCAGCATGTACCCCGTCCGCACCACAGCCAAATTGCATGGAAACTCAGCACATACCCCGTCAGCACCCCAGCCAAATTGCATGGAAACTCAGTGCATACCCGGTCCGCACTAGCCGGTCCGAGTTTTCACGCGATTTGGCTGCAGGCTGTAAGCTGGTCCAGGGATGCCGCGGGGGCTTGTGCCGTGTTTGGCATTTCACTTGCTTTTTACTGCACAAGGGGGTGTGATGGGGGCATTACTGGTGCTGCACGATGTTCCTTGCAGCATGAATACACGTGCTGCACAATTGTTTCTTTGCACCACAGCTTGCGCACGCCTGGCACATGCTCCTTATCGACATGCAGTGCTTGAGCCTTTTCTGCACCGGATTCTATGAATCGGGATGGAACAAACAACCATATTAATAAATTGTGTGATTGATTCCACAAAGACTTTGGTGTACATTTTGGATTTAGCCCATGCATAAAAGAAACTACTGCCTGAATGTACTGTTCATTAATTGAATTGCCATTATATGTGGATAATTTATAGCGGTTTGCTTGGAACAATCTGTGTTTGCATATATATTGGCTTTGTGAATGCTTCTTTCGAAATGGCATCCATGAGCTATGACCATTGGCTTCCATCCAGGTCTACACGCCACATATATGTTAATGTTCGATCCATTTCACATACAGATATTCTAAAAGGTAACAAAAAGCAAGAGATCCTTTTCACATGTGTTTCAAGACCAGTTTGAATGGAAATTCCCAAAGGCCACCGCTGAAGTCAAGGAGCGGTTTGCAAACAAATGGGTCGTCAGAGTTTACGAAATGCGTCAGCAATTGCATACTGGTGGCCTGCTGGATGCCATGACCTTAGTTTAAATGTCTGACCGTTGACACTTTGTAATGAACTTGTGGTTTCGGCTGACAATTCTGCCTTCAGATCAGCCCTCAGGTGCTATGTGTACACCTCTGTGCCTGTGGAGATTGATGTGAAAGTGACAGAGCTGGGGAACTAGGCAAGTGAGAGAGGGAGGACAGGTGGCTAGAATTGAGTCTCGCCTTGAAACACTTGCGTATAGGCGCATTATAAATGCCATATCATGTCACATCATAGCCTCCCATACTATGTGAATAATGCAGGGATTGCCTGGAAATTCAATTGCTCAATCTGTGAAAGAATCACAGATTCGAAGCCAGCATGGCGTTTATAAAACAACAGTCATTATACTTATTAATTATGTTCCTCCTAAAGCAGAGGTCTGCAACCTTTGGCTCTCTAGATGTTTTGGACTTTGACTCCCATCATGCCTCCCCTTTCATTATGCTGTTTTATTGCTGTTTACAGCTGTTCTAGTCCAAAACAGCTGGAGAGCTACAGTTTGCAGATCCGTCTTCAACAGCATAAACGCGAACCAGAGAGCTTGTCACAGAACAGGGTTTCTCAATCGTGTCATTGTTATTGCTCTTTTTCCCTTGCTACCCCAAGTTTGGCAGCGCCTCATGAGGCAATCAATCACCTCTCATATAGGGACGCCCAGCACTTGGTAGGTTTGAATCCATGCATGACAAACTCAGCCCTGCATTTTTAGAGATTGATACATTGTGTACCATTAAGTTTGGTAATGATGACACCCATGACAGTGCCGAGATGCAGGATTCGCCCATAATGTAGCGCTACATAAAACAATATAACCAAGCACATCCTTTTGCTGGTCCTGCCACCCAAACAGAGATGCAACCCATAGTTTGAGAAACCCTGCAATAGAGCAACTTATAGGAGATAGGGCATGCATAAGACCAATTAGAACAGCAGCAGCAAAGCACCTTGCGAGGTGTTGAACAGTTTTATACGGCTAGACTACGAATCAATTGGGGGAAAGTGTAAAAATGGACGGACATTCAGTGTTCAATCAGAAACGGGCAATGTGGGTGCAATCTTCACAAAAATGTATTTGTATGGTTCGCTGCCTCCACTAGCAAAATCAAATGAGACATCATTCAATTTTAGATAGATTTATTTAGATTTAAGAAGAGAAGGGCAAACAGAAAAATCAGTCTTTCATTGGGCCTGGAGCACACTAATGTTCAGTGGGCATTATAGGTCTGGTCGGAAAGAGTTCCGTTCCAAATTCAGAGGTGGAAATGTAATATAAATCATTAGTACGGGTATCACTAATTCTTTTATTAACCTGTGCACCTTCAGTTTAAAGGCTTCCAAAAAGCGTCCTGGTGCATTTCATTTTTTACTCACACTTTACGGCCAGCAGCTTCAAGCCCTTGCAATTACTTCTGTAAACACAAACCTTTTGGTATCAGAAGGACTTTTGATGCCTGAATGTTTAGTGAACTGGTACTGTGAAATGTGTGACACTTCCAAGTCAATTATAGCGAGTAACACAATGAATCTCCGTTTTAAAGATAAGTGTGTATCCATTTACTTTCATGGGCTAGTCAAATGTTGCTAAAATCATGCCTAGAATCGAGCTTGGGGTCTGTGACATCACATCTGTATTCTTAAGTTACCTTATTAAACAATGCGTTTAGTGTGCGTTTTAAAGTTCTGAAAGTTCAGTAATGTAAAATGGAAGATGATTTAGGCTCGCCTTACTTTGCTGTCTAGTTTTTAATACAGGGCGTCGAAAATAAAGCTATAATGCATTATTCTGACAGAACATGTTTCTCTAATGATTTACATATTGTCAAGTAGCTTTACTATGCTTTACTATGCAATGCGTGTATTTCGCAAGAAAACTCCATAAAACAATATTATTGTAGGCTGTGACATTCAAAACGTAAATAGTTACACCAAGTAAAGCTTCTAAGGTAAGTGGTCAAGTGCCAGTAGCAATGTGGGCTAAATCCCTGCTTCACTGTGACGAGTGTGTGATCTTGGCCAAATAGTTTAATCTCTAAGATTTAACTACAAAAATCAGATTCCTTCGAAGTGATTGATTTCACACGCGCTAACCAATACTCAGTCAATGGTGCAGAATTAATAGTTTAGGGACAAATTAGAGTCTCCTCATGACCCTTTGTCAGGACCCCCAACTCTGTCTCCTAGAGTTGCTTATTTGTTGCTGTGGCCATCCCTCAACCCCTTATCACTTTATTGAAACACAGATATATTTTCATCAGCCAGTCAGTTCACCAGGTATTCTAGGATAGACGACTGGCTGTGGCAGACAGAACAAACATTAATTTCCACTGCTGTAGCTGGCAGTTACCAAAGTTGCTTGGAACATATAGATTAATGGCTCACAGGACGCACCCCAGCCAAATCATGTGGAAACTCAGCGCGTACCCCGGGCGCACCCCAGCCAAATCACGTGGAAATTCAGCACGTACCGAATCTGCGCAACAGACAAATTGCTCAGAAACTCAACACGTACCCCGTCCGCACCCCAGCCAAATCACGTGGAAACTAAGCACATACAGCGGACGCACCCCAGCTAAATCGCGTGGAAACTCAGCGTACACCCCGGAAGCACACCAGCCAAAGCGCGTGGAAACTCAGCATGTACCCTGTCCGCACCACAGCCAAATTGTGTGGAAACTCAGTGCATACCCCGTCAGCACCCCAGCCAGACCCGGTCCGCACTGAGTTTTCACGTGATTTGGCTGCAGGGCTGTAAATTGGTCCAGGGATGGCGCGGGGGATTGTGCCGTGTATGGCATTTCACTTGCTTTTCACTGTGCAAGGGGGCGTGATGGGGCATTACTGGTGCTGCTTGATGTTCCTTGCACCATGAATGCACGTGCCGCGTGTCAAGGGTTTTGACCCATGTTAAATCAATAGACTGGGTAGATGTGGGGATGAGCTGTCGCCACCCACACTCATGTCAGAATCCAGGAGAACTGCGCAGTTTGCGCAGACCAAAATGGTCACCTAATCTGCCACCCACCAGTGCAAAGAAAGGTGGTTCCATTCAAAATCCGTTTTTTTTTTATGTCAAAAAGTTGCTAAAATCATGGGCACAAGACCACTCTAAAGTTACAACCTTCTTGTGGGGGGTTCCACATCACCACTCTACTGTAAGGATGCCATCAAAACACTGTTAAGCAAGGGTCCTATACTATCAAGCAAAAGACCACTCTATTGAAATGCAGTAATTCAAGACAACTCCTAAAAAATAGGTGCAGTACCGACAATTTCCACAAGCCGGCGCTAGCGGTATAAACTCTGACAGGAGAGCTGTCTTGCAGAACTGTGCCTTGATTAAAAAGAGTCTTATTTAATTAAAGTTCAAAGGGCTGGACTTGCCTGAGAACTCTTAACACCCCAGAGACTCACAACAGGAGGCAGGATATAACATGGTCCTTCTGAGTGAGAGGGAGGGGGTTTCCCCTTCAGCCTGGAGAAGAGAGACAATAGCCCCTTTCAGCTGAATGGGGTATGTTAATTTTGAATGTTGACTGTAAACAGAGCTCTGCCTGGGAGCAGAGACATGTGATCCCTGACCCACCCAGCTTCGAGGGGCGGCCCAGACTTGAGTGTGGATCCCTATTGCAGCAAATATATATTTATAGAAACCCTGATAACTTATTGTAACCAAATGACAGAAATGTACAACACTGAGATCCTTAGTATGAAAAATTCTCACGATTTGAGTCCAAACTCCAATTTCTACGGTGTTCTAGGACCAAACCCGTTATTTATCAATATTCCAGACACTGTGTTTATGCTAGAGACATGTAAATTTACTGGGATGTGTGTAGAAGGGGGTGTACATTTGTGTAATTTTTGATGAAAATCCAATATTGCGAAACCAGTCAAAAAGCGCAAAATTTTGTCATTTTTGAATGCAAGCCCCCAGGAACATCAGAGTTGGAACAGGGACTACCTTATGTGACATATAATATGTACATGTAATTTCAACAAATTGTGTAACTGGGAAATATGTATTTGGATCATAAATAGATTTGTGTGCACATTGACAAGGGGAGTCTTTTTCTGTGCGCCATTAAGGAGCAGGCTTAGCTAGGTCCAGGCACACACCCATTTTCAAAACACATAAAAGGAACATTGAAACCCAGGTAGAGACATTCACTTTCCACTTTCTTGCGGGACGATTTGCCGGGAGACTTCAGACATCACATCCAGAGATCCAGACTTCAAATCCATCAATCTCCAGAGACCAGAAATTAACTCCAGAATTTGTAGCAGAGAGGCCTGAATCCACAAGCTGAATCCTCTTCAGCAGGCCTCAAAACCAATCAAACTATTCAACAGCCGGGCGAGCTGTTTGAATTCTTTGCCAAGAACTTTTGCAAGAACCTGTAGCAGTATCCAGAAAGCAGTGCTGTATCCGGAACCAGAGAGAACCAGAGACCAGATGCTGTGAGCAGAACCGCCAGAAGTCCCGTTCAACCTGTTGACAAGATCCGTGATGAGGCCCATTCCTGTCCAAAATCTAGTGTGAGTACCCAGCTAGCACTGTGCCAAAACCAATTTCTTAGTGTAAAATAATCTAATTAAAACTATTTTAACCAATTTAGAACTACCTCATAGTAATCGTGTGTGTCATTCTGTCCTTTTTAAAGCTGAAACTGTCATCTGCCATTTTGAACTTCTAATTTTCAAATCCGAAAAACTACCTTCACAAAATCGTCCGTATCTCTGGAACCGTTTGTCCTAGGAACGAATCTAAGCTTTCCAACGAACCTAGAACCGACTTCCTACTCCTTATAGTGCCTCGTAATTACGCTCGAATCGCGTGACTAATTTGCTGCGATTTGACATTTGCAATCATTCCAGCTACGTGTTAAAATATTTGCCTTTGCTTTCATCCTTGAAATTCGTTTTTAACCTGCTAATTACTCATAGAGCATTGCTAAAGTGAGCCTGAACTAATACCAACTAGCTATCACTCACCCTGAACCTCTACAGGGAATTAAAATAATATTCAGCATAATTTCACTTCATTGCCACCACATTCAAAGCATTTTGGGCCTGTGTTTTAAAATCATGGCTGTTTTTCTCTAAGCTTGCTAGGGGGGGCTGAATTTCGTATTGCATTTGATTACATTCCTGAGAGCTGTGTGCTCTCCTTTCCATCTCCTTATATTGCATAAAGGGGGGGAGTGAATTGTCAAGGAAAAGTGATTACATTGTCTTTTGTTGAAGCCATATCCAGTTATTTTCTGTACTGCATTTCATTGATCATTGCATTGTCCTTGAAGCCATAAAGGCATTCTCTACAACCATATTTTTCTTTTCCTATTCATAAGTAACCAAGAACTGTGCTACTGTAGGATTACCTATTGCTGATTACTGCTCATATTCACAAGTGTGCAATCCATTATCAATGTATTTATAGAAATGTGATATAAATATATATATTGTTTAATTTTTCAAATAAACCTTTTAAATTTGCAAAACAAATCTACTTCTTGGCTCAGTGGGGTCAGGGGGATTCTAAGAGAGGGGTGTTATACAAGGGTTCATTATCCAGATTATAACTTGCCATAAAAATATATAAATAAGGGCTTCCCTTGGGCATCCCAGACAAGGCACTGACTTAGTGGGATTGCTTGATTGCAGTCACTTACAGAGTGGGGGCTCGTAGCCGGGACATTCTGGATTAGGTTTACCACTTGTGCAGCTTAATACAGTGTGTCAACTGACCGCATACACATATCCGGTTAGATCACCACGCTGTTTTACACTGTGAAAGCACCCCTCAAAGGAACGCTCTAAGGTAACAGTCTGTTTTGCAAAACAAAATACAAACTTCTGTAAGTCAGGAAGGAACTCAATTTCTAGAATGACGACACTGGTAGACATCAAAATAGCCAGAGAGCACTTCTTACATAAGTGAGAGGTGAATGGACTGAGCAGGGCCAGGATGTGTGGTTGCAGGCAATCACAAAACAGGTCACTGCAACTGGGTTAGATAACTGGAGAGATCAGGGCCCCTTACATGTGGCCCTGAGCGAACTATACATGGCTCCTAAAGCTAAAGATGAACACGACAAGATGGTTAGGATAGCGGCATATTTGTATCTATATATGGGAGCCATGCAGGACAAATGTGCTGAAGGCCAAGATCTGGCAAGTAGGCAACTGTTGGCATTAGAGAAGGCCCAATCTGACCTGGTCTCTTCTGTGCAGAGGAGCCAGGAGTCAGAAAATGATAATAGGCAGTATATCATTAAAATAAAAGAGGACATGGATATACTGCAACAGGAAAAGACAGATCAGGATATCAGAATTCTGGCTTTGCAGAAAGAGCACCAAGACAGTTTGGACTCCTTACTGCAGAGCCAGAAAAAGCTGGAGCAACAGATCAAATTCAACAGGGCATGCACAGAGCAGGTAGCCACCCTGCAAATCCAACTAGACAGAGAGAAAGAGGAAAGCAATACATTGATTTTGAAAGACCTGGATACCCAGGCAGAGTTTGATGAAGAACGCCAAAGAGCTGGTGCCTTTCAAAGGAAGAGGGACAACCTGGCATCACAAATGCAGGCTCTTGGTCAGGAAAGGGATACCTTAGGCCAGGAAGTCTGCCATTTAAAAAGAAAAATTGAAGAAAATCACTTGGCCCTCCAGGGGCTGGGTGACCTCCAAAAAGAGCATCAGGGCTTGCTAGATCACACCAGGAGGGTGGAGGAGGCTCTGGCAAGAAAGGAGCAGGCCAGTAGGGATGGGACTCAGGAGGTAACCCTCCTGCAGCAGAGACTGGCCCAGTACTCCAGGACCAATCAGGAGGCACAGAGAGAAAATGAGGCTCTCTGCCAGCACAATGATAGGCTCCAGCAACAGGTAGCCATGCAGGAGAGACTGATAGAGTCTAGTAAGGCCTTAACTGAGGAACTGAAGGCGCAGGCTCTTGCATTGCAAAAGGGAGCAGGGGCTGACAGAGATGAAGTTCGCTGGCAAAGAGAAACGCCTGAGCATAACCTCAGGAGCCCTAGTACCAGAGGCCGTCATCTCTCTCAGTCCCTGGACTCTGCCACCCCCATGTCCCCTGGCGCACATGAGCACAGGGCCACAGGGATGGCAGATTACTATCCAGCCAAAAGTATGGGGCTCATAGGCCAGGACCACCCAGGAAGGGAGGGGCGGGCATCCAGGTATGGGCACCCAAGCACAGTGCAATTTAGTGGGGAACCCCAGGAGAGTAGGCCCCTTTAAGGGCATCCTGAAAACCTCTGCCCAGTTTGGTCAGTGGGGGGGTACCCATCAAATCCTGGCAGCAAGGAGGGATCTGAAGACTCCTCTGAGCGTTACGGAACGCAGAAGACCAGGTCCCCACATTCTGCCAGCCATTCCCATGTTCGCAGAATCCGGGAAAACCTGGAAGATCAGACGGGCACCTCTGGGAGCAGTGCTTCGGAGTCAGAGGATGAATGGACCAGGGTTACCCGAACCAAAAAGGCGAATAAGGCAAAAAGGGCCTTGCTTAAGGACCCATTGAAACAAATAAAGGCAATAAGAGTGTCATCACGCCTTATCATAAGAACGCCAAGTATTCTGTTTGGGAACACTTGGAGCTCTATGAGCAAATGATGGAGACTTTCCATTTGAAGGACAGCAGTAGCTGCATCCAGTACGTCAAATGGACATTCCCCCAGAATACTCCAGTTTCTTTGCAGGGCTGGAGGACCAAAACCATTCAAGATGGTCCGCATATAGGGCGGCCATCGTGAAACATTTTTCTGTTCATAGAAATCCTCAAGAGGCTCGCAAGGCAGCCTACAATTTGCAATGTGGGGAGGATCAAGCCCCACAAGAATTTGTGCAAGAATTGAAGCGTGCCTTTGCGCAGACCACCAGAAGGGTGCACACGGACAGCAGAGAATTTGTCAATACTTTTTTCCATGCTCTTCCCAAGTACATAATGACCCAGCTCGTGAGAGATTTTCATGAGAAAAGATCTTTAGAATCGGTCATTGAGCAAGTCACCCGGATCTATGAGGTGCAGAAGCCCATAGAAAATAAAAGTAATGTGCAGAAAAACCCCAAAACCAACAGCACCCCTGCTGCTGTCAAGGTGGCAGAGGTAAAGGTTGCCCCCGTTTTAGATTTGGAGATGGGGGGGCCTAGAAACCTGCCTGCACCAGATAATTCACAGCCCAGAAGGCCCTCGGGCCAGTCACAGACAGGGAGTCTAGGAGGTAGCCCCACAAATGGGGTCCCTCGCTCCCCTGATTATGTAAGTCCCCTCTACAAGGGAAACCGACCAATCCTGGGTTATGTGTGGGCTCCCCCAGCCCAAGGGGGGGATCCAGCCAAGCACCTGAACCAGGAAACATCCCTCCTAATTCCCACAGGAGGGCAGAAATTCCCCAAACACTGGGCAGAACTTTTTTCCCAGGTATCCACCCAATTTCCAACCCCAAAACCATCCATCCTTCTTTCCCCAATTCCCTGAGCCCAGACCACCTAATCCGGGAGAGGGGAGGCCAAGGGTGGAGGGGTACCCAAATCTTCCGAATCCGGGGTATTACCAGAGAAGGGATAGCTACCCTTCCCGGGATCAGCCCAGGCGAGAAAATAGAACCCCATATCAGCCTGAGCAGGTTTCACAACTTGAGCGCCAGGTCCAAAACATGGCACAGGATCTGGGTCACATGCTGAGGGCACAAAAGAACCCTCAGATGAGCATGCCGGCACAGAATGCACCAAACTCTGGACCTGGTGCTCCAGAACAAAGACGGGGCAGCACCCCGATAACCCACCGGTTCCCCGGGAGGAGGCACAAGGGGAAGGGGGGTGTAAAGCCTTGGAGGCCTTGGAGGAAGCTTCCTTCCCCACTTGTAAACAGCCCCTGGAAACCCAGGAACCAGAAACAAAATCTGCTGCCCCTGAAAGTCTGCCACCCAAGGAGCAGAGGGGGGGTAGGAGAAACAAAGGACCCAAACAGACCCACTTTGTGGAGGAGGTACAGGTCTTCCAATTTGAGGGAGAGGGATCCTCGGAAGATCCTGGGAATAGGATCTTCTCCTTCAGAGATGGGGGAACTCCTCCCAAGGAAAATTGGGTCCCAAGGGATTCCAACCTAGACTGGGTAGATGTGGGGATTGAGCTGTCGCCGCCCATCATCCTATCCCAGAACCAACAAAACCAAAAACCCCTGGTTCAAACCCATCCTGGTGACTGCCTCCAAAAAGGCAGGGGCGGCCCAGAACCGGAACCAGGGGAACCTAAAACCGAATCAACAGACTGGGTAGATGTGGGGATTGAGCTGTCGTCTCCCTTCATTCTATCCCAGAACCAACAATTCCAAAATCCCATGGGTCAAACCCATCCTGATGACTGCCTCCAAAAAGAGGGGGGCGGCCCAGAACTGGAACCAGGGGAACCCACAATGGCTCTGATTTCCAGTTGCCAACTTTTTCTTTCAGATTCCCGAGACTCTTCACAGAATTCTGCCCAAATCTCTTCTCCTAAAAAATTAGCCCACCAGTTGTCCATAAATGTGCATTATCTGTGCCCCCTTGAGGAGAAGGAGGGAAGATACTATGCCCTGGTACAAGTACAGGGGCAGGGTACAATTTTGGCACTGGTGGACACTGGATCCCAAGCTACCCTTCTGTCCAAAAGGGCCTTTGATGAACTAAATGCAGGAAGGGGGGAGAACTACCGTATTCCTCTCACCACTCTTCCTGGACAACTGCAGAACTTTGACGGAAGGAAATTCCTGTCGAGGGGACTGCAGATTTGGACATCAAAATTGGGCGACACAAGGTGAAACACCCGGTCATAGTAGTGACTCCAGAGGGCACCCCTTGTTTACTAGGGAATGACCCCCTGAGAAGGTTGTCACCCCTAATAGATTGTGTAAACAAGGTCCTCTGGACCCAGACTAGCCAACCAATAAAATTAAAACAGAGTGTCAACCATGTTAGTTTAAACGGCACCTGCCACATGGTTGAACAAAAATCAGACCAAGTAGAATTTCACTTCCAGAACAACCAAATTCCAGACGTGACAGTAAAAGCAGTAGGACAACAGACTGGTGATCGGGGGTCCGCTCTATTTCTGAAAATCAACCTTCCTTCCAGTTTGAGGTGGTATTCCACACTGGAAGGAAACACTCTGAAATTCTTTATTAATCCACAATCAGAAACTCCCACTCATATAGTCCAGAAAGATGTGAAATCAGCTCAGAGCCTGGCTGATATTCAGCAAATTGGAGATCAGTTGTTCATCCCTGTTTAGTTAAATGATGGAAAGGGCTCTGTTCGCGCTCGAGTGTGTGTGAACAACGGTAAGAGCTTCATCAGCGAAGCCATGTTCCGCCAACTCCCAAAAGATCCAGCCATTCTCACATTCAAACTGATAGACAAATGGGAAATTGACCTGGAAGCACCTAATTCCAAACATCTCCTGCCAAGCAGGTGTATGCTCCAACTCTCCATTGGCAACAAGAGCATAGTCCATAATTGTTGGGTCATGCGAGACGTCACTGCCGCCTTTTACTTAGGTAGTGACATTCTCAATCGCTTCGCCATTAGTTTTGACCTAATAAACTTCAAAGCTTGGTCCCGATTAGCGGATAATCCCATGGGCTTTGATGATCCAGAAAAAGCATTTAGGTCAGCTAAATTGCTACCTTATGCAGTTGAAATTCAGATTAAAGCGGAAGTCACCATCCTGGAAAGGACCCGACAATTCTCCCTGGAAGTGAAAGTTAAAAGAGGACAAAAATTGAAAAACCCTGATGCTTACATACATCTAAATGCTTTTCTCCAACAGCAAGGGTTAGGGGTAAACCCAACACCATTAATCAACATAGAACATGACACCATTCCAATAGAGGTGGATAACAGTGACTTACAGAGTATTACTCTAGCCGCAGGCACCATTATTGGAATGGCGGTTGACGACCAACATTTCTCCATTGATTTAGGAAATGAACTGTTAGGACCAATCCCCAAGGACTGTTTTGACAGTGACAGTGATGACAATACAACACCAGACAGGATTTTCACCCGGCATGGGGGGAACTTCCTGGTGTACACTTCTTGCCCTTATGGTAAGGAAGATGTGACTTGTGACTTCAGGAGGGATGAGGTGATTTTCCAGGTCCATGAGGGCTGCCTTTCCCACCTGAAGCCTCCAGTCCAAATCAGCATTCTGACCAGGGACTTCTTCACCCAGCTCGAAGAGGCCGCTGAGATAGCTAAACCAGAAGTCTTTCCTAGCTTCAGGCAGATGGTGGAAGAGAGAGTCAACCTAGCAGATGCCTGCATGAATCTGGAACAGAAGCAAAAGTTGAAACAAGTTTTCTTGGATTTCCAAGATCTCTTTGTGGTAGACTCATATGACTGTGGTTGCACCGACATCCACACAACAACAATTCCCACGGATCCTGGAATGACTCCAGTATTTGTGAAGCCATATCGTTTGCCTCTCGCATCCATGGAGTCCCTTACTGAAATAATTAAGAACCTTGAGTCCCGGGGAATCATCCGTCCAGTACACAGCACTTTCAATAATCCGGTGCTGGGAATATTGAAGCCAAACGGCCAGTGGAGACTCTGCGCCGACCTTAGGCAGCTCAACAAACGGTTCCATACTTCCCGATGGCCTCTGCCCTACATTGACCAAGGGCTGGCCCAGATCCAGGGGTCACAGGTATTCACTGCAATAGACCTGACCAATGGATACTGGACCGTGCCTGTCAGTAGGGAGGACCAATACAAACTGGCTTTTACCTTTGGGGGCCAGCAGTACACATGGACCCGGACTCCCTTTGGATACCTCAACTCCTGCAATTAATTCAACATTTTCCTACATAAGGCCATGCCTGACCTGGGTGCGATGGGTAACCTGGCTTATGTAGATGATGTCCTCATCAAAAGTTCATCTGTGGAAGAACACATAGCGGAGATCCGTTATGTTCTGACACAGTTGAGGGCCGCCGGAGCAAAACTTTCCTTTCAGAAAGCACAGTGGTGTAGAACCCGTGTTAATTTCTTGGGGCATGAGTTTAATCCTCAGGGTCTCTGTCCCCAAGAAAAGAAAGTGGAAGCACTTCAGAATTTAAAAGACCCCACAACTCTGCGGGAACTAAGGAGCCTCCTTGGACTGACTAATTACAGCAGAAAGTTCATTGAGGGCTACACAGAGATCACTAGACCCCTGATTCATCTCCTGAAGGGGAGGGTCAAGTGGGAATGGGGTCCAAAGCAATCCGAGGCAGTAAGACAACTCAAAAGAAGCCTCTCACAAGCACCTTGCCTAGCTTACCCTGTCAGAAACAAGGAGTTCTTCCTGGAGACAGGGTTTTCTAATACGTGCTTGACGGCAGTATTATACCAAAAGCATGACAAGGTCAATAAAGTAATCTCCTATGCGAGCAAAACTTTATCCTCTGTGGAGGAAAAATTCAACGATTGTGAGAAGGCACTCCTGGCAACGGTGTGGGCATTGAAGAATTACCACCCGTTTATCCAGGGGGAACACATCATAGTGGAGACTCCACACCAGCCTCTGCAATACCTCCAAAGTGACAGAATCCGGGCCGGAAATGTGAGTAATTCCGAATTAATTCCTGGATTCTGTCAATGCAAGGCTTTCCTGTGGAGGTCAGATATGGCCAAAACAAGAAGAGTCCCCTCGCGCAAGGTCTGGCTGACTTGGATGATTGTGCCAGAGAAAACTGTCTCGAGGACAAAAGTCTAAAAATCAAGGACAACATGGAGGCATACCTTAATTCCCCACACAAAGTCTTTGAAGAAGACAAGTGTGAGGGAATGCACACTGTCTACGTGGATGGATGCTCTTACCATGTTGACAACAACGGGGAGAAAGAACTGGTGGCCGGCATAGGGAATGCATGGGTGAAGGAGTTTCCAGAACCCGCCGCTGGGTACAAAATTGGTCCCCGAAGTAGTCAGGTGGCAGAATTGATGGGTGTGCATCAGGCCATCCTCACTGCTGTCCAACATCAACTCCATGAACTGGTCATAATCACAGATTCGGATTATGTACGGAACGGGTTCGTGGAGCAACTGGTTAATTGGAAAACCAGAGGCATGTTATGTGCTAATAACAAACCCCTGAAACAAGGGAAGTTAATCCAAAATATTGATGATCAGGTCACATCGAATGGGATGACCATCTACTGGAAAAAGATCAAGGGTCATTCCAAAATAGAGGGAACAGACAAAACTGGAAATGACTTAGCTGAGCAGCTGGCCAAAACCGGGGCCATCCAAGGGGATCTAATAGAGATTGAGTCCCTGTTGGGGGAAACCCAGGTCACTGCTATCACTAGGTCCCAGATAAATGCTCACAATGATCTTTCAACTGCACAGTGGAGTAAGGAGACCCCAGATGCTGATTTGATTACGGCTCAAAAGGGTGATCTTATAATTGGTAAGTTTTACCAACACATTGAGGACCCTGAGAACTTTCTCTTGACGGATTCCGATTACATCGGGAAAGAGGACCTAAGAGTGTTGATGAAATGTCCAAAAATGTTCTGAATCCAAGACGGGTTGTTGGTAAGGAAATCCCAAGCTGGCCATCAGTGGGTGGTTCCTACCTCATTCCAAAGCCTGATGTTAAGTCACGCCCATGATGCGGCCACCGCCGGTCATAGGGGGTTTCACACAACACTGGAAATCTTAAGAGAGGTTGCATACTGGCCACACATGGGGCAGGACCTCGACCAATACTTGAAGGGGTGTCTTGTGCGTGCACAATTTCAGCCATCATCTCTCACACACCATGCGCCTCTCCAAAAGAGGGGATGACACTGCCATGGTCAGATTTGCAAATCGACTTTGTAGGCCCTGTAATTCGCTCGTCTAGAGGAAACAAGTACATGTTAACCGTTGCATGCTTGTTTACCAAGAAGGTGAATGTCTCCCGGCCCCAAACTGCAAGGCAGAAACAGCAGCTGCCCTGATGATTAACCACATCGTTTCCCATTTTGGTCTATCTCAAAGGATTGAGTCAAACAGGGGTAGCCACTTCACCAGTGAAATAATGACAAAGATGTGGGAGATACTGGGGGGCAAAAGGAAGCTACACATTGCTTACAGGCCTTCTTCTTCTGTTGCAGTAGAACGTTACAACCGGACAATTGTGAACATCTTAAAAAAGTTTGTGGCAGATTCTGGGCCAAGTTGGGATATCCGATTACCTCTGGTCGTAATGGCCATCAGATCTACCCCTTCATCTGCAACTAAAATGTCACCATTTGAGCTGCTGACTGGACGCAAGATGGTGCTTCCCCAGCATTTGCTCTACAGGACCCAAGAGCAGACACTGATAAATGCCTCCACAACTCATGAGTATGTCGAGAATTTAAGGAAACACCTCCAACATGCTTTTGCCTATGCTCAGCAGAATCTAGAAAGATCAGCTGAGAGTATGAAAACGCACTATGATTTGAACACTTCCAGGAAAGGATATGATGTGGGAGACCGGGTCTATTTATACAATTTCCAAAGGAACCAGGCCAAACAGCGAAAATGTTTGCCTACATGGAAGGGACCGTTTGAAATTATAGACAAGATCTCCCCTGTAGCCTACAAGATCCGCATCCCCAAAGGTAGTTCAGCGGAAGGGGAAGACAAGTGGGTCCATATTAATCAGCTAAAGTGTTACCATCCTAGGCACACTCTGCAACAACTGGAGGAATCCCCTGGAATCCTAGAGGGGGCTGCCCCAGATCAACAAAAGTTCCAATCCTAAAATATTCCACATATAGTCTATAAAATTCTGTGATCCTTGAATATATGTTCTTGTCTCCTAATTTAAAAAAATGTATATGTTCATATCTTCTGATTTCTAAAATGTATATTTCGCCCCACTATATCAATAGTGGGGGAGAAATGTCTATGAATAGGTATTGCCGCTTTTGCTTTATCATCCTAGGAGAGATGAAACCACAGAGACTGACCAAGGAGAACGATCTGGGGACCGGGAGCAGAGATCCGAGGGGCACGGGGTTCCGCCTAATATTCCCATCAGGACTGGCGAGGAGAACCGATCGATCCAACTGGATGGAGGAAAAGATGCTGAACTTTGCCATCTACAGAATTGGAAGAAGATGATGCGGACATACCAGCGCATGGATCAAAACATTCTTTGCACCCGACTCCCCCTCGACTTAAATTCAAAGTGCAGTTGGGCGGGGGGGCTTGTCAAGGGTTTTGACCCAGGTTAAATCAATAGACTGGGTAGATGGGGGATGAGCTGTCGCCACCCAGACTCACGCCAGAATCCAGGAGAACTGCGCAGTTTGCGCACACCAAAATGGTCACCTATTCTGCCACCCACCAGTGCAAAGAAAGGTGGTTCCGTTCAAAATCCGTTTTTTTATGTCAAAAAGTTGCTAAAATCATGGGCACCAGACCACTCTAAAGATACAACCTTCTTGTGGGGGGTTCCACATCACCACTCTTCTGTAAGGATGCCATCAAAACAATGTTAAGCAAGGGTCCTATACTATCAAGCAAAATACCACTCTATTGAAATGCAGTAATTCAAGACAACTCCTAAAAAATAGGTGCAGCACCGACAATTTCCACAAGCCGGCGCTAGCGGTATAAACTCTGACAGGAGAGCTGTCTTGCAGAACTGTGCCTTGATTAAAAAGAGTCTTATTTAATTAAAGTTCAAAGGGGTGGACTTGCTTGAGAACTCTTAACACCCCAGAGACTCACAACAGGAGGCGGGATATCACATGGTCCTTCTGAGTGAGAGGGAGGGGGTTTCCCCTTCAGCCTGGAGGAGAGAGACAATAGCCCCTTTCAGTTGAATGGGGTATGTTAATTTTGAATGTTGACTGTAAACAAAGCTCTGCCTTGGAGCAGAGACATGTGATCCCTGACCCACCCAGCTTCGAGGTGCGGCCCAGATTTGAGTGTGGAATCCTATTGCAGCAAATATATATTTATAGAAACCCTGATAACTTATTGTAACCAAATGACAGAAATATACAACTTTGAGATCCTTAGTATGAAAAATGCCCTCACGATTTGAGTCCAAACTCCAATTTCTACGGTGTTCTAGGACCGAACCCCGTTATTTATCAATGTTCCAGACACTGTGTTTATGCTAGAGACATGGAAATTACTGGGATGTTTGTAGAAGGGGGGGTGTACATTTGTGACATTTTTGATGAAAATCCAATATTGCAAAACCAGTCAAAAAGCGCAAAATGTTGTCATTTTTGAATGCAAGCCCCCAGGAACATCAGAGTTGGAACAGAGACTACCTTATGTGACATATAATGTGTACATGTAATTTCAACAAATTGTGTATCTGGGAAATATGTATTTGGATCAGAAATAGATTTGTGTGCACATTGACAAGGGGAGTGTCTTTCTGTAAGCCATAAAGATGACACACAACCCAGCTCCCCAATCAAGGGAGAGGGGAGGACTGGGCCAATGAAAAATTGAGAGGGGCAGGTTTAGCTAGACCCAGGCACACACCCATTTTCAAAACACATAAAATGAACATTGAAACCCAGGTAGAGACATTCACTTTCCACTTTCTTGCGGGACGCTTTGCTGGGAGACTTCAGACTTCACATCCAGAGATCCAGACTTCAAATCCGTCAATCTCCAGAGACCAGAAATTAACTCCAGAATTTGTAGCAGAGAGGCTTGAATCCACAAGCTGAATCCTCTTCAGCAGGCCTCAAAACCAATCAAACTATTCAACAGCCGGGCGAGCTGTTTGAATTCTTTGCCAAGAACTTTTGCAAGAACCTGTAGCAGTATCCAGAAAGCAGTGCTGTATCTGTAACCAGAGAGAACCAGAGACCAGATGCTGTGAGCAGAACCGCCAGAGGTCCCGTTCAACCTGTTGACCAGATCCGTGACGAGGCCCATTCCTGTCCAAAATCTAGTGTGAGTACCCAGCTACCACTGTGCCAAAACCAATCTCTTAGTGTAAAATAATCTAATTAACGCTATTTTAACCAATTTAGAACTACCTCATAGGAATCGTGTGTCATTCTGTCCTTTTTAAAGCTGAAAACTGTCATCTGCCATTTTGAACTTTTAATTTTCAAATCTGAAAAACTACCTTCACAAAATCGTCCGTATCTCTGGAAACGTTTGTTCTAGGAACGAATCTAAGCTTTCCAACGAACCTAGAACGGACTTCCTACTCCTTATAGTGCCTCGTAATTACGCTCGATGCGCGCGACTAATTTGCCGCGATATGACATTTGCAATCATTCCAGCCACGTGTGAAAATGTTTGCCTTTGCTTTCATCCTTGAAATTCGTTTTTAACTTGCTAATTACTCATAGAGAATTGATAAAGTGAGCCTGAACTAATACCAACTAGCTATCACTCACCCTGAACCTCTACAGGGAATTAAAATCAATTTCAGCATCATTTCACTTCATTGCCAATACATCCAAAGCATTTTGGGCCTGTGTTTTAAAATCATACCTGTTTTTCTCTAAGCTTGCTAGGGGGGGACTGAATTTCGTATTGCATTTGATTACATTCCTGAGAACTGTGTGCTCTCCTTTCCATCTCCTTATATTGCATAAAGGGGGGAGTGAATTGTCAAGGAAAAGTGATTACATTGTCTTTTGTTGAAGCCATATCCAGTTATTTTCTGTACTGCATTTCAGTCATCATTGCATTGTCCTTGAAGCCATAAAGGCATTCTGTACCACCTTATTTTTCTTTTCCTATTGCTGATTACTACTCATATTCACGGGTGTGCTATCCATTATCAATTTATTTATAGAAGTGTGATATATATATATATATATATATATATATATATATATATATATATATATATATATATATATATATATAGTTTAATTTTTCAAATAAACCTTTTAAATTTGCAAAACAAATCTACTTCTTGGCTCAGTGGGGTGAGGGGGATTCTAAGAGAGGGGTGTTATACAAGGGTTCATCATCCAGATTATAACTTGCCATAAAAATATATAAATAAGGGCTTCCCTTGGGAATCCCAGACAAGGCACTGACTTAGTGGGATTGCTTGATTGGAGTCACTTACACGCGCAATTGTTTCTTTGCGCTACAACTTGCGCACGCGTGGCACACGCTCCTTATCCGCACGCAGTGCTTGAGCCTTTTTTGCACTGGATTCTATGAATCGGGATGCAACAAGCATATTAATACATTGTGTGATTGATTCCACAAAGACTTTGGTGTACATTTTGGATTTAGCCCATGCATAAAATAAACTACTGCCTGAATGTACTGTTCATTAATTGAATTGCCATTATATGTGGATAATTTATAGCGGTTTGCTAGGAACAATCTGTGTTTGCATATATATTGGCTTTGTGAATGCTTATTTCAAAATGGCATCCATGAGCTATGACCATTGGCTTCCATCCAGGCCTAGACGCCACAGAAATGTTAATGTTCGGTCCATTTCAGATACAGATATTCTAAAAGGTAACAAAAAGCAAGAGATCCTTTTCACATGTGTTTCAAGACCAGTTTGAATGGAAATTCCCAGAGGCCACCACTGAAGTCAAGGAGCGGTTTGCAAACAAATGGGTCGTCAGAGTTTACGAAATGCGTCAGCAATTGCATACTGGTGGCCTGCTGGATGCCATGACCTTAGTTTAAATGTCTGACCGTTGACACTTTGTAATGAACTTGTGGTTTCGGCTGACACTTCTGCCTTCAGATCAGCCCTCAGGTGCTATGTGTACACCTCTGTGCCTGTGGAGATTGATGTGAAAGTGACAGAGCTGGGGAACTAGGCAAGTGAGAGAGGGAGGACAGGTGGCTAGAATTGAGTCTCGCCTTGAAACACTTGCGTATAGGCGCATTATAAATGCCATATCATGTCACATCATAGCCTCCCATACTATGTGAATAATGCAGGGATTGCCTGGAAATTCAATTGCTCAATCTGCGATAGAATCACAGATTCGAAGCCAGCATGGCGTTTATAAAACAACAGTCATTATACTTATTAATTATGTTCCCCCTAAAGCAGAGGTCTGCAACCTTTGGCTCTCTAGATGTTTTGGACTTTGATTCCCATCATGCCTCCCCTTTCATTATGCTGTTTTATCGCAGTTTACAGCTGTTGTAGTCCAAAACAGCTTGAGAGCTACAGTTTGCAGATCCGTCTTCAACAGCATAAACGCGAACCAGAGAGCTTGTCACAGAACAGGGTTCCTCAATCGTGTCATTGTTTTTGCTCTTTTTCCCTTGCTACCCCAAGTTTGGCAGCGCCTCATGAGGCAATCAATCACCTCTCATATAGGGACGCCCAGCACTTGGTAGGTTTGAATCCATGCATGACAAACTCAGCCCTGCATTTTTAGAGATTGATACATTGTGTGCCATTAAGTTTGGTAATGATGACACCCATGACAGTGCCGAGATGCAGGATTCGCCCATAATGTAGCGCTACATAAAACAATATAACCAAGCACATCCTTTTGCTGATCCTGCCGCCCAAACAGAGATGCAACCCATGGTTTAAGAAACCCTGCAATAGAGCAACTTATAGGAGATAGGGCATGCATAAGACCAATTAGAACAGCAGCAGCAAAGCACCTTGCGAGGTGTTGAACAGTTTTATTCGGCTAGACTACGACTCAATGGGGGGAAAGTGTAAAAATGGACGGAAATTGAGTGTTCAATCAGAAGGCGGGCAATGTGGGTGCAATCTTCACAAAAATGTATGTGTATGGTTCGCTGCCTCCACTAGCAAAATCAAATGAGACATCATTCAATTTTAGATAGATTTATTTAGATTTAAGAAGAGAAGAGCAAACAGAAAAATCAGTCTTTCATTGGGCCTGGAGCACACTAATGTCCAGTGGGCTTCATAGGTCTGGTCAGAAAGAGTTCCGTTCCAAATTCAGAGGTGGAAATGTAAGATAAATCATTTGTACGGGTATCACTAATTCTTTTTTTAACCTGTGCACCTTCAGTTTAAAGACTTACAAAAAGCGTCCTGGTGCATTTCATTTTTTACTCCCGTACCTAACCAATTTTAATATAATCTTGGCTCGAATATTGAGCAGGGTAAAGAGATTCATTGCCAGGCTGGCACACACACTTTACGGCCAGCAGCTTCAAGCCCTTGCAATTACTTCTGTAAACACAAACCTTTTGGTATCAGCAGGAATTTTGATGCCTGAATGTTTAGTGAACTGGTACTGTGAAATGTGTGACACTTCCAAGTCAATTATAGCGAGTAACGCAATTAATCTCCGTTTTAAAGATAAGTGTATATTCATTTACTTTCATGGGCTAGTCAACTGTTCCTAAAATCATGCCTAGCATCGAGCTTGGGGTCTTTGACATCACATCTGTATTCTTAAGTTACCTTATTAAACAATGCGTTTAGTGTGCGTTTTAAAGTTCTGAAAGTTCAGTAATGTAAAATGGAAGATAATTTAGGCTCGCCTTACTTTGCTTTCTAGTTTTTAATACAGGGCGTGGAAAATAAAGCTATAATGCATTATTCTGACAGAACATGTTTCTCTAATGATTTACATATTGTCAAGTAGCTTTACTATGCAATGCGTGTATTTTGTAAGAAAACTCCATAAGACAATATAATTGTAGGCTGTGACATGCAAAACGTAAATAGTTACACCAAGTAAAACTTGTAGGTAAGTGGTCAAGTGCCAGTAGAAATGTGGACTAAAATCCCTGCTTCACTGTGACAAGTGTGTGATCTTGGCCAAATAGTTTAATCTCAATGATTTAACTACAAAAATTAGATTCCTTAGAAGTGATTGAATTCACACGTGTTAACCAACACTCTGTCAATGGGGCAGAATGAATAGTTTAGGGCCAAATTAGAGTCTCCTCATGACCCTCTGCCAGGGCCCCCAACGCTGTCTCCTAGAGTTGCTTTTTTGTTGCTGTGGCCATCCCTCAACCCCTTATCACTTTATTGAAACACAGATATATTTTCATCATCCAGTCAGTTCACCAGGTATTCTAGGATAGACGACTGGCTGTGGCAGACAGAACAAACACTAATTTCCACTCTTGTAGCTGGCAGTTACCAAAGTTGTTTGGGACATATAGATTAATGGCTCACAGGACGCACCCCAGCCAAATCATGTGGAAACTCAGCTCTTACCCCGTATGCACCCCAGCCAAATCGCATGGAAACTCAGCACGTACCAAATCCGCGCAACGGACAAATTGCTCAGAAACTCAACACGTAGCCCATCCGCACCCCAGCAAAATCACGCGGAAACAAAGCACATACACCGGACGCACCCCAGCTAAATCGCGTGGAAACTCAGCACATACTCCGGACGCACCCCAGCCAAATCGCGTGGAAACTCAGCGCATACCCCGGAAGCACACCAGCCAAAGCTGGTGGAAAATCAGCACGTACCCCGTCCACACCACAGCCAAATTGTGTGGAAACTCAGCGCATACCCCGTCAGCACCCCAGCCAAATTGCATGGAAACACAGTGCATACCCGATCCGCACTGAGTTTTCACGCGATTTGGCTGCGGGGCTGTAAACTGGTCCAGGTATGGCGCGGGGGCTTGTGCCATGTATGGCATTTCACTTGCTTTTTACTGCGCAAGGGGGCGCGATGGGGGCGTTACTGGTGCTGCTTGATGTTCCTTGCACCATGAATACACGTGCCGCGCAATTGTTTCTTTGCACCACACCTTGCGCAAGCGTGGCACACGCTCCTTATCGGCGCGCAGTGCTTGAGCCTTTTCTGCACTGGATTCTATGAATCGGGATGCAACAAGCATATTAATACATTGTGTGATTGATTCCACAAAGACTTTGGTGTACATTTTGGATTTAGCCCATGCATAAAAGAAACTACTGCCTGAATGTACTGTTCATTAGTTGAATTGCCATTATATGTGGATAATTTATAGCGGTTTGCTAGGAGCAAGCTGTGTTTGCATATATATTGGCTTTGTGAATGCTTCTTTCAAAATGGCATTCATGAGCTATGACCATTGGCTTCCATCCAGGCCTACACGCCAAAGATATGTTAATGTTCGGTCCATTTCAGATACAGATATTCTAAAAGGTAACAAAAAGCAAGAGATCCTTTTCACATGTGTTTCAAGACCAGTTTGAATGGAAATTCCCAGAGGCCACCACTGAAGTCAAGGAGCGGTTTGCAAACAAGTGGGTCGTCAGAGTTTACGAAATGCGTCAGCAATTGCATACTGGTGGCCTGCTGGATGCCATGACCTTAGTTTAAATGTCTGACCGTTGACACTTTGTAATGAACTTGTGGTTTCGGCTGACACTTCTGCCTTCAGATCAGCCCTCAGGTGCTATGTGAACACCTCTGTGCCTGTGGATATTGATGTGAAAGTGACAGAGCTGGGGAACTAGGCAAGTGAGAGAGGGAGGACAGGTGGCTAGAATTGAGTCTCGCCTTGAAACACTTGCGTATAGGCGCATTATAAATGCCATATCATGTCACATCATAGCCTCCCATACTATGTGAATAATGCAGGGATTGCCTGGAAATTCAATTGCTCAATCTGCGATAGAATCACAGATTCGAAGCCAGCATGGCGTTTATAAAACGACAGTCATTATACTTATTAATTATGTTCCCCCTAAAGCAGAGGTCTGCAACCTTTGGCTCTCTAGATGTTTTGGACTTTGATTCCCATCATGCCTCCCCTTTCATTATGCTGTTTTATCGCTGTTTACAGCTGTTGCAGTCCAAAACAGCTGGAGAGCTACAGTTTGCAGACCCCTCTTCAACAGCATAAAATCGAACCAGGGCGCTTGTCACAGAACAGGGTTCCTCAAGCGTGTCATTGCTTTTGCTCTTTTTCCCTTGCTACCCCAAGTTTGGCAGTGCCTCATGAGGTAATTAATCACCTCTCATATAGGGACGCCCAGCACTTGGTAGGTTTGAATCCATGCATGACAAACTCAGCCCTGCATTTTTAGAAATTGATACATTGTGTACCATAAAGGGGTCAATTCATGGAATTAATGTGCGCCGAAAATTCCTGCGCAGAGGTGCCAAAACGTGCGATTCGCAGTAAAAGTGCGAAAATCGCAGTGCAAGTGCGAAAATTGCAGGGAAACCAGCGCACATCGATTCATGGATGTCCGTGCGTGAGAAAAACATTGGATGTGCGCTGAAAATGTGCGCCGCGCATGCAGGCGCACAGGTCATACAACATCGTGCGCCACGGCCACTGCGAAATCGCACATAGCGCGGCGCACATCACAAAAGTAGGCGTAACACGGGGCTTAACACTTGGAATGGGGAACAACGCGTGAAAATATGGGCGTCACGGGGGAAGTACAGGAGGCAAGTGCGTGGAACGCCCACACGCTCGCCTACAACCCGTATTCATGGAATCGAATAGGGCAAACCAGCGCACGGTCAAAGACGCGCACAGGGCCAAACAAGTACGCCACAAGAAAGCAGGCGGTAGCGTCCCTGCGCCTGAAAAGAATGTGCGCCAAAATTTGCGATAACAAAAAGCACCCATATACAGCCATGATGAATGGTCCATACAGTGGCCCTCTAGGACAAATGAGGTGCAAAGGGGTACCGACAAACACGGACACCCGATGTGTGAAAAATAGCATGTGCGTGTGTTCCTTGGTGCGCGGGAAGTTCCACACGCGATTGGCCTGGGTACGTGTACTACGGGGTGCACGGGAAGTTCCACACGTGATTGGCCTGGGTACGTGTACTTCGGGGTGCACGGGAAGTCCCACACGTGATTGGCCTGGGTACGTGTACTTCGGGGTACGCGGGAAGTTCCACACGCGATTGGCCTGGGTACGTGTACTTCGGGGTGCGCGGGAAGTCGCTCACGCGATTAGCCTGGGTATGTGTACTTCGGGATGCGCAGGAAGTTCCACACACGATTGACCTGGGTACGTGTACTTCAGGGTGCACGGGAAGTCCCACACGAGATTAGCCTGGGTACGTGTACTACGGGGTGCGCGGGAAGTCCCACATGCGATTAGCCTGGGTACGTGTACTATGGGGTGCGCGGGAAGTTCCACACGCGATTGGCCTGGGTACGTGTGTTTCGGGGTGCACGGGAAGTTCCACACGCGATTGGCCTGGGTACGTGTACTTCGGGGTGCGCGGGAAGTCGCTCACGCGATTAGCCTGGGTATGTGTACTTCGGGATGCGCAGGAAGTTCCACACACGATTGACCTGGGTACGTGTACTTCAGGGTGCACGGGAAGTCCCACACGCGATTAGCCTGGTTACGTGTACTACGGGGTGCGCGGGAAGTCCCACATGCGATTAGCCTGGGTACGTGTGTTTCGTGGTGCGCGGGAAGTTCCACACGTGATTGGCATGGGTATGTGTACTTTGGGGTGCGTGGGAAGTCCCACACGCGATTAGCCTGGGTATGTGTACTACGGGGTGCGCAGGAAGTTCCACACACGATTAGCCTGGGTACGTGTGTTTCGTGGTGCGCGGGAAGTTCCACACGTGATTGGCCTGATTACGTGTACTTCGGGATGCGCGGGAAGTACCACACGTGATTGGCCTGGGTACGTGTACTTCGGGGTGCGCGGGAAGTCCCACACGTGATTGGCCTGGGTACGTGTACTTCGGGGTGCGTGGGAAGTCCCACATGCGATTAGCCTGGGTACGTGTACTTCGGGGTACGCGGGAAGTCCCACACGCGATTAGCCTGGGTACGTGTACTTCGGAGTGTGTGGGAAGTTCCACACGCGATTGGCCTGGGTACGTGTACTTTGGGGTGCGCAGGAAGTACCACACGTGATTGGCCTGGGTACGTGTACTTCGGGTGCGCAGGAAGTTCCACACGCGATTAGCCTGGGTACGTGTGTTTTGGGATGCGCGGGAAGTTCCACACGCGATTGGCCTGGGTACGTGTACTTCGGGGTGCGCGGGAAGTGCCACACGTGATTGGCCCGGGTACGTGTACTTCGGGGTGCGTGGAAAGTCCCACATGCGATTAGCCTTGGTACGTGTACTTCGGGGTACGCGGGAAGTCCCACACGCGATTAGCCTGGGTACGTGTACTTCGGAGTGTGTGGGAAGTTCCACACGCGATTGGCGTGGGTACGTGTACTTCGGGGTGCGCGGGAAGTCCCACACGTGATTAGCCTGGGTACGTGTACTACGGGGTGCGCGGGAAGTTCCACACGCGATTGGCCTGGGTATGTGTGTTTCGGGGTGCATGGGAAGTTCCACACGTGATTGGCCTGATTACGTGTACTTCGGGATGCGCGGGAAGTACCACACGTGATTGGCCTGGGTACGTGTACTTCGGGTGCGCAGGAAGTTCCACACGCGATTGCCCTGGGTACGTGTGTTTTGGGATGCGCGGGAAGTTCCACACGCGATTGGCCTGGGTACGTGTACTTCGGGGTGCGCGGGAAGTCCCACACGTGATTGGCCTGGGTACGTGTACTTCGGGGTGCGTGGGAAGTCCCACATGCGATTAGCCTGGGTACGTGTACTTTGGGGTACGCGGGAAGTCCCACACGCGATTAGCCTGGGTACGTGTACTTCGGAATGTGTGGGAAGTTCCACACGCGATTGGCCTGGGTACGTGTACTTTGGGGTGCGCAGGAAGTACCACACGTGATTGGCCTGGGTACGTGTACTTCGGGTGCGCAGGAAGTTCCACACGCGATTGCCCTGGGTACGTGTGTTTTGGGATGCGCGGGAAGTTCCACACGCGATTGGCCTGGGTACGTGTACTTTGGGGTGCGTGGGAAGTCCCACACGTGATTGGCCTGGGTACGTGTACTTCGGGGTGCGTGGGAAGTCCCACATGCGATTAGCCTGGGTACGTGTACTTCGGGGTACGCGGGAAGTCCCACACGCGATTAGCCTGGGTACGTGTACGTCGGAGTGTGTGGGAAGTTCCACACGCGATTGGCGTGGGTACGTGTACTTCGGGGTGCGCGGGAAGTCCCACACGTGATTAGCCTGGGTACGTGTACTACGGGGTGCGCGGGAAGTTCCACACGCGATTGGCCTGGGTACGTGTACTTTGGGGTGCGCGGGAAGTCCCAAACGTGATTGGCCTGGGTACGTGTACTTCAGGGTGCGTGGGAAGTCCCACATGCGATTAGCCTGGGTACGTGTACTTCGGGGTACGCGGGAAGTCCCACACGCGATTAGCCTGGGTACGTGTACTTCGGAGTGTGTGGGAAGTTCCACACGCGATTGGCGTGGGTACGTGTACTTCGGGGTGCGCGGGAAGTCCCACACGTGATTAGCCTGGGTACGTGTACTACGGGGTGCGCGGGAAGTTCCACACGCGATTGGCCTGGGTATGTGTGTTTCGGGGTGCATGGGAAGTTCCACTTGCGATTGGCCTGGGTACGTGTACTTCTGAGTGCGCGGGAAGTTCCACACGCGATTGGCCTGGGTGCGTGTACTTCAGGGTGCGCGGGAAGTCCCACACGCGATTAGCCTGGGTACGTGTACTACGGGGTGCGCGGGAAGTTCCACACACGATTAGCCTGGGTACGTGTGTTTCGTGGTGCGTGGGAAGTTCCACACGCGATTGGCCTGGGTACGTGTACTTCGGGATGCGCGGGAAGTACCACACGTGATTGGCCTGGGTACGTGTACTTCGGGCGCGCAGGAAGTTCCACACGCGATTGGCCTGGGTACGTGTGTTTAGGGATGCGCGGGAAGTCCCACACATGATTGGCCTGGGTACGTGTACTTCGGGGTGCGAGGGAAGTCCCACGCGCAATTAGCCTGGGTATGTGTACTACGGGGTGCGCGGGAAGTTCCACACGCGATTGGCCTGGATACGTGTACTTCGGGGTGCGCGGGAAGTTCCACACGCGATTGGCCTGGGTACGTGTACTTTGGGGTGCGTGGGAAGTCCCACACGTGATTAGCCTGGGTACGTGTACTTCGGGAAGCGCAGGAAGTTCCAGACGCGATTGGCCTGGGTACATGTACTTCGGGGTGCGCGGGAAGTTCCACACGCGTGTGTTTCGGGGTGCATGGGAAGTTCCACACGTGATTAGCCTGGGTACGTGTACTTCGGGATGCGCAGGATACGTGTACTTCAGGATGCGCGGGAAGTACCACGCGCGATTGGCCTATGTACGTGTACTTCGGGTGCGCGGGAAGTTCCACACACGATTGGCCTGGGTACGTGTACTTCGGGGTGCGCGGGAAGTCCCACACGTGATTGGCCTGGGTACGTGTACTTCGGGGTGCGTGGGAAGTCCCACGCGCAATTAGCCTGGGTATGTGTACTACGGGGTGCGCGGGAAGTTCCACACGCGATTGGCCTGGATACGTGTACTTCGGGGTGCGCAGGAAGTTCCACACGCGATTGGCCTGGGTACGTGTACTTTGGGGTGCGTGGGAAGTCCCACACGTGATTAGCCTGGGTACGTGTACTTCGGGAAGCGCAGGAAGTTCCAGACGCGATTGGCCTGGGTACATGTACTTCGGGGTGCGCGGGAAGTTCCACACGCGTGTGTTTCGGGGTGCATGGGAAGTTCCACACGTGATTAGCCTGGGTACGTGTACTTCGGGATGCGCAGGATACGTGTACTTCAGGATGCGCGGGAAGTACCACGCGCGATTGGCCTATGTACGTGTACTTCGGGTGCGCGGGAAGTTCCACATGCGATTGGCCTGGGTACGTGTATTCCGAGGTGCGCGGGAAGATTCACACGCAATTTCAGCAGGGTACATGTATTTCGGTGGTGCACTGGAATTCTACATGTGATTTGGCCGTGTGGGTCCTCCCAGGTGTTCCCTCTACACCCTCCACGGCCCCTGCAGGCAGCCCACACCACAGAGGACTACCCTGCACCCCTGCTCATGTCCCACAGGCAACTCATCCACCATGGCCATGCCCCCCAGCCAACCCGCATGTCACCTTGCACCACTGATTACAAACACATGTCTCCCACCACCCCCACCCCCCAGCATCCAGGGGCACCCTCCACCAGGCCCCCACACATGTCTACTACCACCCCCACCCCCCAGCATCCAGGGGCAGCCTCCACCAGGCCCCCACTCATGTCTCCCACCACCCCCACCCCCAGCAGTGCAGGGGCAGCCTCCACCAGGCCCCCACTCATGTCTACCACCACCCCCACCCCCCAGCATCCAGGGGCACCCTCCACCAGGCCCCCACACATGTCTACTACCACCCCCACCCCCCAGCATCCAGGGGCAGCCTCCACCAGGCCCCCACTCATGTCTACCACCACCCCCACCCCCCAGCATCCAGGGGCACCCTCCACCAGGCCCCCACTCATGTCCCCTATCACCCCCACCCCCCAGCATCCAGGGGCAGCCTCCACCAGGCCCCCACTCATGTCCCCTATCACCCCCACCCCCCAGCATCCAGGGGCAGCCTCCACCAGGCCCCCACTCATGTCTCCCACCACCCCCACCCCCCAGCAGTGCAGGGGCAGCCTACACCAGGCCCCCACTCATGTTCCCCTGCACCCCCAACCCCCAGCATCCAGGGGCAGCCTCCACCAGGCACCCACTCATGTCTACCATCACCCCCACCCCCAGCAGTGCCGGGGCAGCCTCCACCAGGCCCCCACTCATGTCTCCCACCACCCCCACCCCCAGTCACCAGAGGCAGCCTCCACCAGACCCCCACTCATGTACCCTATCACCCCCACCCCCCAGCATCCAGGGTCAGCCTCCACCAGGCCCCCACTCATGTCTCCCACCACCCCCAGCCCCCAGCAGTGCAGGGGCAGCCTCCACCAGGCCCCCACTCATGTCCCCCTGCACCCCCACCTCCCAGCATCCAGGGGCAGCCTCCACCAGGCACCCACTCATGTCTACCATCACCCCCAGCCCCCAGCAGTGCAGGGGCAGCCTCCACCAGGCCCCCACTCATGTCTGGCACCACCCCCACCCCTCAGCCACCAGGGGCAGCCTACACCAGGCCCCCACTCATGTCCCCTATCACCACCACCCCCCAGCAGTGCAGGGGCACCCTCCACCAGGCAGCCACTCAGGTCCAGCTAATGTCTCCCTGCACCCCCCAGCCACCAGTGGCACCCTCCACCAGGCCCCCACTCATGTCTACCACCACCCCCACCCCCCAGCCACCAGGGGCAGCCTCCACCAGGCCCCCACTCATGTCCCTTATCACCCCCCACCCCCCAGCAGTGCAGGGGCACCCTCCACCAGGCCCCCACTCATGTCCAACTCATGTCTCCCTTCACCCCCACCCCCCAGCCACCAGGGGCAGCCTCCACCAGGCCCCCACTCATGTCCCCTATCACCCCCACCCCCCAGCAGTGCAGAGGCACCCTCCACCAGGCCCCCACTCATGTCCAACTCATGTCTCCCACCACCCCACCCCCCAGCCACCAGGGGCACTCTCCACCAGGCCCCCACTCATGTCTACCACCACCCCCACCCCCCAGCCACCAGGGGCAGCCTCCACCAGGCCCCCACTCATGTCCCCTATCACCCCCACCCCCCAGCAGTGCAGGGGCACCCTCCACCAGGCCCACACTCATGTCCAACTCATGTCTCCCTGCACCCTCACCCCCCAGCAGTGCAGGGGCAGCCTCCACCAGGCCCCCACTCATGTCTACCACCACCCCCACCCCCCAGCCACCAGGGGCACCCTCCATCAGGCCCCCACTCATGTCTAACACCACCCCCACAACCCAGCAGTGCAGGGACAGCCTCCACCAGGCCCCCACTCATGTCTACTATCACCCCCAACCCCAGCAGTGCAGGGGCAGCCTCCACCAGGCCCCCACTCATGTCCCCCAGCCAACATGTCACCACAAAGTAGATCCCTGGCCCTTATGGTCAGCCTCCAAATGCCAAACACCCACCCGAGTATTGCATCCACCCACTTAAAAATGGCAAAAACATGATAGAACCCCAATTGCAAGTTTGGAAATGAACACATGTCCCTCACATACACCCAATGGGTGTCAGTGAATGTCAAAACCCACATCATCACGTGTTATGAGGGAAACACCCGCGCGCGCGTCACATCACAGACGCGCTTACGCGCTAATGCCTTTGGTCCAATGAGATCGCATATGCGTGCTGATGTGCATACGCGCTAAGGGCCTTTCCTCGAATTACACGCAGACGTGCAGGATTTTCACGTGCAAAATCACTCCGTATCAAGCTGGCCACGCGTAAGCACACGGAAGACCACGCTCCTGCCCAGAAAGCCGAATTACTGCCCCCCAGAGCCCCGAGCATGCTCCCACCTGCCATCTGCTGCTGCCTGACTGCCTGCTGCCCACGTGCCCTGCCATTTGCCGCCTGCACATCAGCCAGGGGTGCTGTTGCTGTGACCACCCCTGCTGGAACCGAAGACTCCCGACTGGGATTCCATCGCTCCACAGCCCAGCCCCAGGACCCAGTTGCCCACCCACTCCTGCCTCTGGGGTTGTCATGCTTGGGCACTGCAACATCTGGCACCACTGACAACCCCCGGCCAGAGAGGCAGAGGGGCACCAGCTTCAGTGCCAGGGAAGTTGGTGTCCTGGTGGAGCAAGTCCTGGGGCAGTATGATGCCCTCTATGGAAGTGTGCGCGCCGACAAGGAAGGACAGACTCGGATCTGGACAGACATCGTGACTGCAATCAACGCGGAGGGGGTGGCAGTCAACGACTTCCAACATGTCAAGAAGCGCTGGGAGGACTTCAGGTCCAGGACCCTGAACAAGGCCCGGCGCCTCTTGAAGGCAGCGGATGCTAAGGGGCGCCGGGGCCACTTGTCGGAAGATCAGACTAGGGTCCTGGAACGCATATCCCCAGCGCTCCATGTCCAGGTCCTTGAGAGGCAGACCCGTCTGGAGTCGAGTGGTAAGTGTACATGCATCATGATTGTAAGCTGTGCATGTGGTGATGTGCCAGTAGTGTGCCGGGTGCACATCTGTTTGTATGGGGCCGAGTATGGGTGGGGGTGTACAGGACTGTGAGGCTAACCCATGCGAGGGCTGTCATGTGTGAGACATGGATGGTGCTTGTGTGTGTAGGCTTGCATGCCAAATGCAGTTGTGTGGGCACACATGTTTGGATGAATGTGTATGCAAGTGGGCATGTTCGTGATGTCACGCGTGTATGTTGTTTTCAGCTGCATGTATCAGCACTGTGTACATGTGCATGTTTGTGCATTTGACAAGGGTGCAACAGTGATGCAACATGGATGCATGTGACAGCGTGATGTGGAAGCCTGATTGGCAGATGTGACATGGATGCCCATCGGAACACTGCGACAGTTGGCTGAGGTGTACACATGCATGCAAGTGTGGTGGTGTGCGTGCATGTGTAGTGCACTCCCTGTGTTGCATGTGATGTCTGGCTCACCTTTGCCTGCTCATGCTGTTGTATGTGTATGGATGGTGCTGGCAGTTGTGATGTGGCTGTGGTATGGCTCATATGTGTAAGTTGAAATGACATGTGTGTTGCCGATTTTGATGCCATGTCTGAGGTTTGCCAATGCCACTCATGTGCAACTGTTATGTGTGTATGTGTCCATTGTACAGTGCCCTGATGCCTGTGTTTTATTTCTCCCTGTCTGCAGCGTCAACTGATGAAGAGGGCGGAGAAGGTGCTGTGGAGCACAGCGGCGGGGATCGCACCTCCAGCCGGAGACGCAAGGCCCGGCTCCCCTCCCAGGTTGTGATCTCGTCAGGGAGTGAGGAGTCCGGTGCCGCGTCCCAGGCCACAGCTGCCGGGGGAAGGTCCAAGAGGCGGAGGTCGGGTCGGAGTTGGACTCCTCGGCAGCAGAAGGGGCAGCTGGGACCCCACAGGGCCCAACGGGGGAAGATGGCACGGAGTCATCCATGTTGGTGGGGGTTTGGTGGAGGAGGAGGCCGTGCAAGCAACAGAGACAGGGTCTGGAGGTGGTTATTCCACTGGTGCTAGTGGTGCAGTGCAGGACCAGGGACAGGAGGCAGCACAGGTTGCCGCGGAGGTGCCTGTGTGCAATCCTGTCCCTGATCCTGTCACTGCATCATCTTGCACCAGCAGGGATGCCTACGTCCAGACCCGTTTTCAGGCAGGGGATGAGCTCACGACAACTGGCCTTCCTCTGCCTGCGGACGTGGCTATCCGGGTCCGGGTTGAGCCTGTCCTGACTGGTGTGGCGTTGCGTCAAAGGGCCATGCGAGGTGACCCGCAGTCTTTTCATGAGGAGACTGCACGTCATCTCGAATGGCTTGTTGACCGCGTCGACCTACTGGGACAGGTCACCCAGGCTGGATTCCTCCGTTTGATGGGGCTTGCTACGACCCCGCCTCAACTGAACCCCCTATGTGCCAGTCGTCCTCCGTGCCATCTTCCCACCCATCAGTCACCTGGGTGCCCTGTGGAGCTGCCTCTGACGGTGCGGCCAGGCTGGTGGAAGAGGCATCCCTGCCACAGTCGGGAGTCGGACATCCAGCAGGGGTGGCCACATAAACGACTGCACCCCAGCCAGCGGAGGATGTGCAGGCAGCAGGAGGCAGTGCACGGGCAGAGGCGCAGCAGCAGCAGCAGCAACGGGGTGGGAGCCATGATGGCTCGGGGCCTTCCACATCGAAGGGGCAGGCCTCGGCCGGAGGGCAGGAGGACCCAGGACGGGAAGTGTCTTCCGTGTGGCAGCGGTTGGGCCACGCCATAGATGCGGGGCGGCAGCGGGCAGAAGAGGCACGGCTCATGATGGTCAGGGCAGAGAACTCCATGCGGAGGGCCCTGAGGCAGGCCGAGTGCCTCGAGGCAATCCGCAGGGAGTTTGGGGTGAACATGTGGACGGCCCTGCAGACCCTCGGGGCCATGGAGGAGGACCGCCTCCGGGACATTGAGCAGGAGTTCGATGATGCCCTGGCCCGGAACATCCCGAAGTGAGCCGTCGGACTAGCCCGCTGCCCTTGTAAATCGTTCTATAGTTAGTGTTAGGTTTCCTTTGGTTTAGCATTTTTTTTGGACCTTTTGGACAATGGGCCACATTTTTGTATATAGTTATTTATTTTAGGTAGTGTTATTAGATAGGTTTCATTTCTTCGGTTGGGATCATGGACCCTGGATTGTTTGTCTGTACATAGTTGACTTTTGGATTTTCAATTTTTATTATGATTTCGCCATGGAGCAATGGTTTTCGATTTTAATTTTCCATTGGATTTACTTTTGTCGACTGTCACTTTGGACACCTTTCCTTTGCATTATGATTTGTGGTTTTGCGTTATTTCACGGACCTGCTGTTTTTTTTTTTTAATTTCTATTATTGTTTGTTTATTTTTGATTCAATTTATGTTGCTTTTAATACACATTTTTTCGTCAAAGTTCAATGTGTAGTATCATCTCATTGGTTTCATGCATATCATGATATGGGTTTTGACATTCACTGACACCCATTGGCTGTATGTGAGGGACATATGTTCATTTCCAAACTTGCAATTGGGGTTGTATCATGTTTTTGCCATTTCTAAGTGGGTGGATGCAATACTCGGGTGGGTGTTTGGCATTTGGAGGCTGACCATAAGGGCCAGGGATCTACATTGTGGTGACATGTTGGCTGGGGGACATGAGTGGGGGCCTGGTGGCGGGTGCCCCTGGTGGCTGGGGGTGGGGGTGCAGGGAGACATGAGTTGGACATGAGTGGGGGCCTGGTGGAGGCTTCCCCTGCACTGCTGGGGGGTGGGGTGATGGTAGACATGAGTGGGGGCCTGGTGGAGGCTGCCCCTGCACTGCTGGGGGGTGGGGGTGCAGGGGGACATGAGTGGGGGCCTGGTGGAGGGTGCCCCTGGTGGCTGGGGGGTGGGGGTGGTGGGAGACATGAGTTGGACATGAGTGGGGGCCTGGTGGAGGCTGCCCCTGCACTGCTGGGGGGTGGAGGTCCAGGGGGACATGAGTGGGGGCCTGGTGGAGGCTGTCCCTGGTGGCTGGGGGGTGGGGGTGGTGGTAGACATAAGTGGGGGCCTGGTGGAGGCTGCCCCTGCACTGCTGGGGGGGTGATGGTAGACATGAGTGGGGGCCTGGTGGAGGCTGCTCCTGCACTGCTGGGGGGTGGGGGTGGTGGGAGACATGAGTGGGGGCCTGGTGGAGGGTGCCCCTGGTGGCTGGGGGTGGGGGTGGTGGGAGACATGAGTGGGGGCCTGGTGGAGGCTGCCCCTGCACTGCTGGGGGGTGGGGGTGGTGGGAGACATGAGTGGGGGCCTGGTGGAGGGTGCCCCTGGTGGCTGGGGGGTGGGGGTGGTGGTAGACATGAGTGGGGGCCTGGTGGAGGGTGCCCCTGGTGGCTGGGGGGTGGGGGTGGTGGTAGACATGAGTGGGGGCCTGGTGGAGGGTGCCCCTGGTGGCTGGGGGGTGGGAGTGCAGGGAGACATGATTTGGACATGAGTGGGGGCCTGGTGGAGGCTGCCCCTGCACTGCTGGGGGGTGGGGGTGATGCTAGACATGAGTGGGGGCCTGGTGGTGGCTGCCCCTGCACTGCTGGGGGGTGGGGGTGGTGGGAGACATGAGTGGGGGCCTGGTGGAGGGTGCCCCTGGTGGCTGGGGGGTGGGGGTGGTGGGACACATGAGTGGGGGCCTGGTGGAGGCTGCCTCTGCACTGCTGGGGGGTGGGGGTGATGGGAGACATGAGTGGGGGCCTGGTGGAGGCTGCCCCTGCACTGCTGGGGGGTGGGGGTGGTGGGAGACATGATTGGGGCCTGGTGGAGGCTGCCCCTGCACTGCTGGGGGGTGGGGGTGGTGGGAGACATGAGTGGGGGCCTGGTGGAGGCTGCCCCTGGTGGCTGGGGGGTGGGGGTGATGGGAGACATGAGTCGGGGCCTGGTGGAGGGTGCCCCTGGTGGCTGCGGGGTGGGGGTGGTGGGACACATGAGTGGGGGCCTGGTGGAGGCTGCCTCTGCACTGCTGGGGGGTGGGGGTGATGGGAGACATGAGTGGGGGCCTGGTGGAGGCTGCCCCTGCACTGCTGGTGGGTGGGGGTGGTGGGAGACATGAGTGGGGGCCTGGTGGAGGCTGCCCCTGGTGGCTGGGGGGTGGGGGTGATGGGAGACATGAGTGGGGGCCTGGTGGAGGCTGCCCCTGCACTGCTGGGGGGTGGGGGTGGTGGGAGACATAAGTGGGGGCCTGGTGGAGGGTGCCCCTGGTGGCTGGGGGGTGGGGGTGGTGGTAGACATGAGTGGGGGCCTGGTGCAGGGTGCCCCTGGTGTCTGGGTGGTGGGGGTGGTGGGAGACATGAGTGGGGGCCTGGTGGAGGGTGCCCTTGGTGGCTGGGGGGTGGGGGTGCAGGGAGACATGAGTTGGACATGAGTGGGGGCCTGGTGGAGGCTGCCCCGGCACTGCTGGGGGGTGGGGGTGATGGTAGACATGAGTGGGGGCCTGGTGGAGGCTGCCCCTGCACTGCTGGGGGGTGGGGGTGCAAGGGGACATGAGTGGGGGCCTGGTGGAGGGTGCCCCTGGTGGCTGGGGGTGGGGGTGGTGGGAGACATGAGTTGGACATGAGTGGGGGCCTGGTGGAGGCTGCCCCTGCACTGCTGGGGGGTGGGGGTGGTGGTAGACATGAGTGTGGGCCTGGTGGAGGGTGCCCCTGGTGGCTGTGGGGTGGGGGTGGTGGGAGACATGAGTGGGGGCCTGGTGGAGGCTGCCCCTGCACTGCTGGGGGGTGGGGGTGGTGGGAGACATGAGTGGGGGCCTGGTGGAGGCTGCCCCTGGTGGCTGGGGGGTGGGGGTGATGGGAGACATGAGTCGGGGCCTGGTGGAGGGTGCCCCTGGTGGCTGCGGGGTGGGGGTGGTGGGACACATGAGTGGGGGCCTGGTGGAGGCTGCCTCTGCACTGCTGGGGGGTGGGGGTGATGGGAGATATGAGTGGGGGCCTGGTGGAGGCTGCCCCTGCACTGCTGGGGGGTGGGGATGGTGGGAGACATGAGTGGGGGCCTGGTGGAGGCTGCCCCTGGTGGCTGGGGGGTGGGGGTGATGGGAGACATGTGTGGGGGCCTGGTGGAGACTGCCCCTGCACTGCTGGGGGGTGGGGGTGGTGGGAGACATAAGTGGGGGCCTGGTGGAAGGTGCCCCTGGTGGCTGGGGGGTGGGGGTGATGGTAGACATGAGTGGGGGCCTGGTGGAGGGTGCCCCTGGTGGCTGGGGGGTGGGGGTGGTGGTAGACATGAGTGGGGGCCTGGTGGAGGCTGCCCCTGCACTGCTGGGATGTGGGGGTGATGGGAGACATGAATGGGGGCCTGGTGGAGGGTGCCCCTGGTGGCTGGGGGTGGGGGTGGTGGTAGACATGAGTGGGGGCCTGGTGGGGGTGCCCCTGGTGGCTGGGGGGTGGGGGTGCAGAGAGACATCAGTTGGACATGAGTGGGGGCCTGGTGGAGGCTGCCCCTGCACTGCTGGGGGGTGGGGGTGATGGTAGACATGAGTGGGGGCCTGGTGGAGGCTGCCCCTGCACTGCTGGGGGGTGGGGGTGGTGGTAGACATGGGTGGGAGCCTGGTGGGGGCTGCCCATGGTGGCTGGGGGGTGGGGGTGGTGGGAGACATGAGTGGGGGCCTGGTGGAGGGTGCCCCTGGTGGCTGGGGGGTGGGGGTGATAGGGGACATGAGTGGGGGCCTGCTGGTGCTGCCCCTGCACTGCTGGTGGGTGGGGGTGATAGGGGACATGAGTGGGGGCCTGGTGGAGGCTGCCCCTGCACTGCTGGGGGGTGGGGGTGATATTGGACATGAGTGGGGGCCTGGTGGAGGCTGCCCCTGCACTGCTGGGGGGTGGGGGTGGTGGGAGACATGAGTGGGGGCCTGGTGGTGGCTGCCCATGGTGGCTGGGGGTGGGGGTGGTGGTAGACATGGGTGGGAGCCTGGTGGAGGGTGCCCCACACTGCTGGGGGGGTGGGTGGGAGACATGGGTGGGAGACTGGTGGGGGCTGCCCATGGTGGCTGGGGGGTGGGGGTGAGTGGGAGACATGAGTGGGGGCCTGGTGGGGGCTGCCCATGGTGGCTGGGCGGTGGGGGTGGTGGTAGACATGGGTGGGAGCCTGGTGGGGGCTGCCCATGGTGGCTGGGGGGTGGTGGTGGGTGGGAGACATGAGTGGGGGCCTGGTGGAGGCTGCCCCTGCACTGCTGGGGGGTGGGGGTGGGTGGGAGACATGAGTGGGGGCCTGGTGGGGGCTGCCCATCATGGCTGGGGGGTGGGGGTGGTGGGAGACATGAGTGGGGGCCTGGTGGAGGCTGCCCCACAGTGCTGGGGGGTGGGGGTGGTGGTAGACATGGGTGGGAGCCTGGTGGGGGCTGCCCATGGTGGCTGGGGGTGGGGGTGGTGGGAGACATGAGTGGGGGCCTGGTGGAGGCTGCCCCACAGTGCTGGGGGGTGGGGGTGGTGGTAGACATGGGTGGGAGCCTAGTGGGGGCTGCCCATGGTGGCTGGGGGGTGGGGGTGGGTGGGAGACATGAGTGGGGGCCTGGTGGGGCCTGCCCATGGTGGCCGGGGGGTGGGGGTGGTGGTAGACATGGGTGGGAGCCTGGAGGGGGCTGCCCATGGTGGCTGGGAGGTGGGGGTGGGTGGGAGACATGAGTGGGGGTCTGGTGGAGGCTGCCCCTGCACTGCTGGGGGGTGGGGTGGGTGGGAGACATGAGTGGGGGCCTGGTGGGGGCTGCCCATGTTGGCTGGGGGGTGGGGGTGGTGGGTGACATGAGTGGGGGCCTGGTGGAGGCTGCCCCACAGTGCTGGGGGGTGGGGGTGGTGGTAGACATGGGTGGGAGCCTGGTGGGGGCTGCCCATGGTGGCTGGGGGGTGGGGGTGATAGGGGACATGAGTGGGGGCCTGGTGGAGGGTGCCCCACACTGCTGGGGGTGGTGGGGGTGGGAGACATGAGCAGGTGTGCAGGGTAGTCCCCTGTTTTGTGGGCTGCCTGCAGGGGCCATGGAGGGTGTACAGGGAACACCTGTGAGGACCCACCCAGCCTAATCGCGTGTGTAACTTCCCGCGCACCCCTGTAATACACGTACCCAGCCAAATCGCGTGTGATAATTCCAGCACACCCCTGTAATACACGTACCCAGCCAAATCGCGTGTGATTATTCCTCGCACCCCTGTAATACACGTACCCAGCCAAATCGCGTGTGATAATTCCCGCGTACCCCTGTAATACACGTACCCTGGCTAATCGCGTGTAAAACTTCACGCGTACCCCTGTCATAAACGTACCCAGCCAAATCGCGTGTGATAATTCCCGCGTACCCCTGTAATACACGTACCCTGGCTAATCGGGTGTAAAACTTCACGCGTACCCCTGTCATACACGTACCCTGGCTAATCGCGTGTAAAACTTCCCGCATACCCCTGTAATACACTTACCCTGGCTAATCGCATGTAAAACTTCCCGCGTACCCCTGATATGAACGTTACCCGCTTTGCGTTCCTTGTTTGGCAGCCCTGTAAACTGGTCCAGGGTTAGCGCAACCCTTTGCGATGATTTAGCGATTTTGATGGCTTTTCCTTGCGCGAGGGCGTTCTGGGGGGCGTTACTGGCGCTGCTGCAGGGTCGCTGCGATACTCTGCGCCACGGCTGGTTTGGGAGCCTAAAATCCATGAATACGCTGTGCGCGGAAATCAGTTTTGGCGCAGACAATCGCACGCGGACACTCTGCACCAGCCGCTTGCGACACTTTTCTGCGAAATTCTATGAATTACCCTGTCAATGGTAAAGCATTACAAGGCATTCACCTGTGAGCCATTAGTCTATATGTCCCAAGCAACTTCGGTAACTGCCAGTTACAGGAGTGAAATTAATGTTGTTCTGCCACAGACAGTCGTCTATCCTAGAATACCTGGGGAACTAACTGGCTGATGAAAATACATCTGTGTTTCAATAAAGTGATAAGGGGTTGAGGGATGGCCACAGCAACAAAAAAGCAACTCTAGGAGACAGCGTTGGGGGCCCTGACAGAGGGTCATGAGGAGACTCTAATTTGTCCCTAAACTATTAATTCTGCACCATTGACAGAGTATTGGTTAGCGCGTGTGAAATCAATCACTTCTAAGGAATCTGATTTTTGTAGTTAAATCATTGAGATTAAACCATTTGGCCAAGATCACACGCTTGTCACAGTGAAGCAGAGATGTTAGCCCACATTGGTACTGGCACTTGACCACTTACCTTACAAGTTCTACTTGGTGTTACGTTTGAATGTCACAGCCTACAATAATATTGTTTTATAGAGTTTTCTTGCGAAATACACGCATTGCATGGTAAAGCTACTTGACAATATGTAAATCATTAGAGAAACATGTTCTGTCAGAATAATGCATTATAGCTTTATTTTCGAAGCCCTATATTAAAAACTAGAAAGCAAAGTAAGGCGAGCCTAAATTATCTTCCATTTTACATTACTGAACTTTCAGAACTTTAAAAGGCACACTAAACGCGTTGTTTAATAAGGTAACTTAAGAATACAGATGTGATGTCACAGACCCCAAGCTCGATGCTAGGCATGATTTTAGGAACATTTGACTTGCCCATGAAAGTAAATGAATATACACGTATCTTTAAAACGGAGATTCATTGTGTTACTCGCTATAATTGACTTCGAAGTGTCACACATTTCACAGTACCAGTTCACTAAACATTCAGGCATGAAAAGTCCTTCTGATACCAAAAGGTTTGTGTTTACAGAAGTAATTGCAAGGGCTTGAAGCTGCTGGCCGTAAAGTGTGTGTGTCAGCCTGGCAATTAATCACTTTACCCTGCTCTATCTTCGAGCCAAGATGATTTTAAAATGGGTTTGGTACGGGAGTAAAAAATGAAATGCACCAGGACGCTTTTTGGAAGCCTTTAAACTGAAGGTGCACAGGTTTTAAAAAAAAGAATTAGTGATACCCGTACAAATGATCTATATTACATTTCCACCTCAGAATTTGGAACGGAACTCTTTCCGACCAGACCTATGATGCCCAATGGACATTAGTGTGCTCCAGGCCCAATGAAAGACTGATTTTTCTGTTTGCCCTTCTCTTCTTAAATCTAAGTAAATCTATCTAAAGTTGAATGATGTCTCATTTGATTTTGCTAGTGGAGGCAGCGAACCATACACATACTTTTTTGTGAAGATTGGACCCACATTGCCCCCCTTCTGATTGAACACTGAATTTCCATCCATTTGTACACTTTCCCCCCATTGAGTCGTAGTCTAGCTGTATAAAACTGTTCAACACCTCGCAAGGTGCTTTGCTGCTGCTGTTCTAATTGGTCTTATGCATGCCCTATTTCCTATAAGTTGCTCTATTACAGGGTTTCCCAAACCATGGGTTGCAACTCTGTTTGGGCGGCAGGATCAGCAAAAGGATGCGCTTGGTTACATTGTTTTATGTAGTGCTACAATATGGGCAAATCCTGCATCTCAGCACTATCATGGGTGTCATCATTACCAAACTTACAGGGTAATTCATAGAAATTCGCACAAAAATGGCGCACGCGGCTGGCGCACAGTGTCCCCGTGCGATACACTGCGCCAGCCGCGTGTGAAAAAATCCTTTTCATCGCACAGCGTATTCATGGATTTTAGCCTCCGAAACCAGCCGTGGCGCAGAGTGGCGCAGCGACCCTGCAGCAGCTCCAGTTACGCCCCCAAGAACGCCCTCGCGCAAGGAAAAGCCTTCAAAATCCCCAAATCATCGCAAAGGGCTGCGCTAACCCTGGACCAGTTCACAGGGCTGGCAAACAGCAAACGCCAAGCGGGGAAGAAATCCCAACAGAAGAAATGAAACCTACCAAAAAACTAATCTATCTAAAATGGAACTATATACAAAAGGTGGAGCAGTGTCCGTCGACTCCAAATAAAAATAAACTATAAAGGAAACCTATCACTAAATAACTATATACAATGGCGGCGGGCCAGTCCAGCGGCTCACTTAGTGGTGTTCCGGGCCAGGGCATCATCAAACTCCTCGTCTATGTCCCGGAGGCGGTCCTGTTCCATGGCCCCGAGGGTCCGCAGGGACGCCGACATGTTCACCTCCAACTCCTTGCGGATTGCCTTGAGGCACTCGGCCCGCCTCAGGGCCCTCCGCATGGAGTTCTCTGCCCTGACCATCGTGAGCCGCGCCTCTTCCGCCCGCCGCCGCTCCGCATCTATGGCGTGGCCCAACCGCTGCCACACGGAAGACACTTCCCGTCCAGGTTCCTCCTGCAGTCCGGCCGATGCCTGCCCCTCCGATGTTGAAGGCCCCGAGCTATCGTGGCTCCCACCTACAGCCTCCTGCTGCTGCAGCTGCTGCTGTCCATGTGCCCTGTCCGATGGTGCCTGCACATCCTCCTCCAGCTGGGGTGCAGTCGTTGATGTGGCCACCCCTGCTGGACGTCCGACTCCCGACTGTGGCAGGGATCTGTTGTCCACCAGACTGGCCGCACGGTCGGAGGCAGCTCCACAGGGCACCCAGGTGACACATGGGTGGGAAGATGGCATGGAGGACGACTGGGGCATAGGGGGTTCGTGGAGGAGGTGGTCGGAACAAGGTCCAGGAAACGGAGAAATACAGCCCTGGTGAGCTGTCCCAGTGGGTCAACGCGGTCAACGAGCCATGCGAGAAGACGTGCAGACTCATCATGAAAAGACTGCAGGTCAGCTCGCATGGCCCGTTGACGCAACGCCACCCCACCCTGGACAGGCTCAACCTGGTGCAGGATAGCCACTTCCGCAGGGAGAGGAAGGCCAGGTGTTGTAAGCCAATCCCCTCCCTGAGAACAGGTCTGGAGGTAGGCATCCCCGCTGGTGCAAGATGATGCAGTGACAGGAGAAGGGACAGGATTGCACACAGGCACCTCCGCGGCGGCCTGTGCTGCCTCCTGTCCCTGTTCCTGCACTGCACCACTAGCACCAGTGGAATCCCCACCTCCACACCCCGCCTCTGTCGCTTGAACGGCCTCCTCCTCCTCCAAAACCCCCACCAACCTGGATGACTCCGTGCCATCTTCCTCCGTTGGGCCCTGTGGGGTCCCAGCTGCCCCTTCTGCTGCCGAGGAGTCCAACTCCAACCTCCGCCTCTTGGACCTCCCCTCGGCAGCTGCGGCCTGGGACACGGCACCGGACTCCTCACTCCAGGACGAGATCAGAACCTGGGAGAGGATCCGGGCCTTGCGTCTCCGGCTGGTGGTGCGACCCCTGCCGCTGTGCTCCACAGCACCTTCTCCGCCCTCTTCATCAGTTGACGCTGCAGACAGGGAGAAAGAAAACACAGGCATCAGGGCACTGTACAATGGACTCATACACACATGACAGTCATACATGAGTGGCATTGGTAAACCTCAGACATGGCATCACAAACCCCAACACACATGTCATTTCAACTTGCACACATGAGCCATACCACAGCCATATTGCAACAGCCAGCACCATCCATTCACATACAACAGCATGAGCAGCCAAAGGTCATCCACACATCACATGCAACATAGGGAGTACACTACACATGCACACACACCACCAAACTTGCATGCATGTGTACACCTCTGCCAACTGTCGCAGTGTTCCGATCGACATCCATGTCACACCTGACAATCATTCATCCACATCCTGTGCCATGCAAGCCCACACACACAAGCACCATCCATGTGTCACACATGAGACCCCTCGCATGTGTCACCCTCACGGCCCTGTACACCCCCCCTACTTGCCCACATAAAAATACATGTTCAACCTGCACACTCCTGGCACACCGCACGCACATCTTACAATCAGTATGCATGTACACTTACTGCTCGACTCCAGACGGGTCTGCCTCTCAAGGACCTGGACGTGGAGCGCTGGGGATATGCGTTCCAGGACCCTCATCTGATCTTCCGACAAGTGGCCCCGGCGCCCCTTAGCATCCGCTGCCTTCAAGAGGCGCCGGGCCTTGTTGAGGGTCCTGGACCTGAAGTCCTCCCAGCGCTTCCTGACACGTTCGTAGTCGCGGACTGCCATCTCCTCCGCGTTGATGGCAGTCACGATGTCCATCCAGATCCGAGTCCGTCCTTCCTTGTCGGCGCGCAACCTTCCGAAGAGGGCATCATACTGCCCCAGGACTTGCTCCACCAGGACACCAACTTCGGTGGCAGTGAAGCTGGTGCCCCTCTGCCTCCTTGGCCGGGGGTTGCCACTGGTGCCAGATGTTGCAGTGCCCGACATGGCAACCCAGAGGCAGGAGTGGGTGGGCAACTGGGTCCTGGGGCTGGGCTGTGGGGCGATGGAAAAGCAGTCGGGAGTCTTCGGTTCCAGCAGGGGTGTCACAGCAACAGCACCCCTGGCAGATGTGCAGGCAGCAAATGTCAGGGCACGTGGGCAGCAGGCAGTCAGGCAGCAGCAGATGGCAGGTGGGAGCGTGCTCAGGGCTCTGGGGGGCAGTAATTTGGCCTTCTGGGCAGGAGCCTGGTCTTCCGTGTGTGAACGCGTGGCCAGCTTGATACGGAGTCGTTTTGCGCGTGAAAATCCAGCACGTCTGCGTGTAATTCGAGGAAAGGCCCTTAGCGCGTAAGCGCGTCAGCACACGTCTGTACATTCATTGGCCCAAAGGCCACCAGCGTATGCGCGTCTATGAAGTCACGTTGAATATGGCACACGTTTGAAATGTTGCGTGTTAAAAAAATGAAAGACACGTCCGAGTGTCAAAGCGTATAATTGGTGGAAATGGCCTTAGCGCGTACACGCGGAAGTGACAAAGCGTGTAATTGGTGGAAATGGCCCTAGCGCGTACACGCGGAAGTGACAAAGCATGTAATTGGTGGAAATGGCCCTAGCGCGTACACGCGGAAGTGACGCTGGACGTGTGGGCCTGCATAAAAGGTACGTGTAGAACACCATTTCCTTGTACGTGCTTTTCATGGAGAGCGAGTGGGTGAAATCGGTACTTCTTGTCGTTTCACACGCGATTTACTTCACGCCGTTTCAAGTTCCTACTCCCTGTTACCTCTGACAGCTTTTTCTCTTTTTTCTCTTTTTCTGGTTTTCCTGGGCCTGTTCCCTCAAACAGCGTTCCCTTCTACTGTTGTCCTGTCTCCTCAGACAGCGTACAATTCTTCTTTTGGCAGGGGTGTTGCCAACGCGCACACGTGCTTCTTTCTCACGCTCTTTTTCCTGGCAGACAGTGAGTCACGCACGTATCTAACATCTGTGCTTGCCCCGTGTGTAGCCTACCCCTTCAGAGGTCATTCTAGGCTGCGTGTGACACGCATACGTTCATTCTTGTGTTACTGGGTGCCACAGCATAGTGCAGGTTTTTTTTTCTGCACACGTGGTCTAGGAGGGGTTGCGTGCACGTTATCTCCCCTTTTTGGGCTTCCTGTGCGTTGCGTGACCCGTCATCTTTCCCCAGGGGTCACATTCAGCCTTGCTAGAGCACTAGGGTACGATTACCATCTGGTACCCAACCCCTTTGACCTCCAATTGCCCAGGACAATAGTTTACAGCCACTCCCATACGCACATTAACATCAGTGCCATGGTTGGGAGGCGAGGAATCCGTAAGGGTGGCAAAGGTGGACGAGCCACAAGTGGTGGCCGTGGTGGATCCGGTAGGGGACGTGGTCGTTACTTGCAGGGTGACCCTGTCCCCCATGTGTGGAGGACCAGTCAAGGGCACCCATAGTCCCCCCCACCCCCCTTGGTTGAGGGTGATGTGGCTGACACCATCCATGCTCAGCCCTTGTTGGACCAGCCCATTGTGGCACCAGACCTGGCTGACTCCATGGCTGACTTCCAGGTCAGCAGGCCTATGACACGTGCGCTGGTGCACGTTGATGTCATCAGGCCACGTGCATCTGGGGCAGCAAGGTCATCTGCTGCCCCAAGTAGGCAGAGTGGAGAGGCTGCAGGGGCAGCTGCGGCTCCATCCACCCCAGCTCTCACACACCCAGCCAGGACAGTGTCGGTCCTAGTCCATCCTGCTGACATTCCCCCTGACACCATTACACTTGAGCCAATGCCTGCACCAACTCCCATGCTGAGTGTGCAATCCCACACTCCTGATACAGAGTCCGCCAGGGCTCCTACCCCTAGTGTCCAGAGCGGCGTAGGACACTCAGGATCACCACCACCTTCCAAGCGGAAGAGGAAGAGTGCTCGTCCGGCACAGGCTGATGCCCCAGACACGGCTACACAGTCCGGCCCGTCGAGGAAGCCCAGCTTCACGGATGCCGAACTGAATGCACTTGTCGAGTATGTGTCCGCACATGATAACAAAATGGTCATTGTTGCAGGATCCAAGACCACACCTGCACAACGTCAGGCACACTGGCAGACCGTTGCGGACATCGTAAGTGCCCTTGGAATCGTGAGGCGCACAGCCAATGATTGCTATAAGCGCTGGAATGACCTAAAGCGCAGGGCAAAGAATAAGCTGGCCTCAAGTCATGCCGCAACTCTAGTGACTGGAGGTGGGTCTCCAGTAGAATACATGGAACTCACTCCACATGAGTCAGTCGCTGGGACCTACGTCACGGTGGAACAGATCCAAGGCACGCCAGTTGCTCTTGAAGTGTCACCTTGCCACAACATTGTTGCTTATTTTTCTCTGTTCATTCAGGCAGATTGTTTGCATTCCACCACTTTTACTAGGCATTTCTCAGTCCTCTAGTCACATGTCTGACATGGCTATGATAAAGTGGAGTGACTTTGTTACCTGGATATCATTTGTTTAGACATGTCCCTGTGCAATCGGACCATTTTGGACTGGCAGCTCCAGGTGAAAAATCAGACCTGTTTGAATTAGAAAAGCTATTACATGAGGGAACTGGACTGAATGAATAAGTGCTGCCCTCCTCTCCATCTTCACTCAATAGCAATGGTACATGCCATCTGTGTGATGGCATGTGTATTTCACCTGGCAATCACAGGTCAATGTGTGATGCCACTGCTAGGCAGCATGCAGCAAATATGTTCATCAATGTGTGCCATTTGCCTCCCCTTCATACGCAGTGAGGGTGCATGCATGGGAGGGTTTTAGTCATGTGGGACATGTGTCAATCAAGTACTGGTTCTGTTGCTTCTCAGCCCTCATTGTGTGCCATGGTGCTAATGCCTGTTTCCATTTGTTTTCTTTTATGTCTTTGCAGAGGAAGACGCACCTGATACTGCTGGGGTTGTGGAGATGGTGCAAACCCAGGAGGTGTCTGAGGGCCGACCGACCACCAGGGAGGGACGTGGTGTGTTGGTGGGTGAGAACCCACAACTGCTGCAGGTCGTGCTCTCAAGGGGTGTCTCTGGCTGCACCTCCCCCGAGCTGTACTCAGGTGTTGATGTCGGATGATAAGACCTACGTGCCGTCGCAGGTGAGTATTCCTGGGAGGGATTCTGTTCTGTCCTACCCACCTGCACCAGGGTTAGAACCCTCAATGGGGATGTCAGTGTTGGCAGCTACGCCTTTGGTGGTTACGGATGCAGGGTCACACTCCGCAACGTCTGATCCTGTTCCTGGGCCAGCAGATCAGAGGGGGAATGCAGTCCTGCAGCCTCAGGCAGTGCCGGCACAGCAAGGCGCAGTTCGCCTTGCCCCAGACAGGTGTGGTGCCCGCCGACGTGGTGGCCGTACGCCACCTGGCAATACCGCATGGGAGCAATCCATTTACGGTATGGCAACCCAACAGGCAGCATCATCAGAGATGATGGCTCAGGCCATGGATAGGGTGGCCACTTCCATTGTCCCCCCCGAAAGGCTGATGGAGCGACTACAGCAGGCAACCGACTCCATCTGCCAGTCACACAAGGAGGACATGTTGGCGTCCAACAGGGACAGGCGGGCGGCACTGGCGACTCTGCAGGAAGCCATCTCCATAGAGTCCCAGGACCACAGGGAAGCCCTGAGGCTGGAACTCCTTCACCTCAGGACGACTCTTGTTGAGCTTGAGGCTTCAACAAACCGAAGGACAGAACAGCAGCTGGAGCGTCTCACCCGTACGCTCTCAGCTGAGATGCAGGCAACTAGGGCGGAGGTCCGGGCATCCCGTGAGTTGTTGCATGGGGACCTCCGCACACACATCCTCCAGAACGAGACCTACCACACCTGCATGCTTGCAGCCATGGAGGAACAGACTAGGGCCTTGCGTGGGCTGCCTCCCATAGTGCCACCACCTCCGGATGCAGCTGCACAGGGTGAGAATAGCGACAGCAGTGATTGTCCCACAATATGGTAGCCGTGTGGGCCATGAGCCCATTGAGGTGTTTTTTTTCGCAAGATCCACACAGGTGGGTTTTGGTGTGCACCCTGTCCTCGGACCTCCTGGGTGGCCTCCCCAACCCCCCCGGGCCCATTAATGGCCATTTTTGATTTCTTTTTTTTTTTTTTTTTTTTTTGGGGACAGTGTGTTGCCTTGTGTGGCTCCCAAGGGCATACGCTGCATTGTGGCTGGGCACATGCAGGCTTGTCATGTATTTGGTTCAGATGCTTGGGTTTTTGTCACACACACCCCTCCTGCTTCCCGTTTCCATGGGCTTACAAAGGGTGTGCCCAAGTGACATTGACGTACATGGTGACATTGGACTCCCACTACATGTGTGGGTAGTCTAGTCAATACTGTGTATACATTCCTAGTGCATATTGCTGTTGTGTTGTACACTGCATGTTGCATTGTAGTGTAACTCATCATCCATGTCTACCTCCTAATTTGCAGGTCCTTTCCTCATGTCTACACAAGGCCCTCTACTTTGGAGATGGAGTCCATGTTGGCAGCAGTGCACCTACAACTCTACATGGCAGCAACACTGTACAGTTGGAAGTGGTGGGAGTGCAGGCATTTCCAGGTGGTGAGACTACTAATTCCTTAGATTTGTAATGTCATGTTAATGGTAGTTTTGAGGGTCAGTAGCTGATAAGTGTTATTGCTAAATACCTGCTCAAGTGTGTTGTTGGTCCTGCATTACTGTGAGCATTTCAGGTGTCGCGAGTTTCAATTAGGGACACTGTACTTTGTGACACTTGTGTCATGTTGTGGGGATTACTTTGTTTACCCGCACATAGCATGACATGGCATGGTGTGTCGTGTGGCGGTGCTGGGTATGGGTTGGGTGACATGGCACTGTCCTCATGTTGCATTTTGCAAGTGGGTATTCATTTTAGCTGCATGAATATGTTTTTTCACGAAACTGCATTGGTGGTGTCTGTGTAGGTAGGGATGACACATTGTAACACTTCCAGGTGAACAATCTCAGGCTGATATGGTTTTGACGGTTGATTCTCCAGACATTCAGGATCATTGTCAGGTTGAGTCATCATTGATTGTCAGATGGTATGTGCCAGGGCAGTGTGCACTCCACAGGGGTGTGATTTCTATGTGAAGTAATTAGCCACTAGCTGTGTACGGGCTGCCTCCCCGTGCCCTTTCCCCTCCCATGCGCAGCGGGCGTGCATGTGGTTGGGGATGTGGGGGCACCACCATGTCCACGGCCAGGCCCCGGCGTGTTGCAACGTTGTGCAGGACACATGCTGCCACTATGATCCTGCACACTACTGGGGGAGCGTATAACAGCTGCCCGCCAGAACGGTCAAGGGAGCGAAAGCGTGACTTAAGCACTCCGAATGTGCGCTCCACTATGCCCCGGGTTGCAATGTGGGCTGTGTTATATCTTACCTCGGGTGGCGTGGTGGGGTTCCGAATTGACGTCATCATGTGGGGGCTGAGAGGGTAGGCACTGTCCCCTGTGGAGGTGGTGATGGGTATCATTGGTGGGGTTGTGACCTTGCTCAGTATCTGACATGCATGCATGTGCAGTGGCATTCATACTCACCAAGCAGCCATGTATCGCCATGCCGCCCAGCTTCTAGGTCCCGGCTTAGGGTGGACATTCGGTAAATGAAGCTGTCGTGGGTGGACCCGGGATAGTTGGCATATACTGAGGTGATGATTCCCTTGGCATTACATACTACTTGCACGTTTATGGAATGCCAGTGCTTGCGGTTCCTATAGATGTGCTCAGATGCCCTGGGGGGACGTAGAGCCACATGGGTGCAGTCGATGGCACCTAGCACTTTGGGGAATCGTGCCACACCGTAAAAATCCAGGGCGGCAGCATGCCTTTCTGCAGGTGTTCTGGGCAGGTATATGTGCCTGCGGACTGATGGGCGTGCAGTGATGATGTTCAAGACCTGGTGTAGGCAGCGTGACTGCGTGGCCTGTGACACCCCACCCACTATGGCACTTGTCCGCTGAAATGATCCAGTGGCTAAGAAGTGCTGTACATTGAGGACCTTCTCCAGGGGGCTGAGTGCTTGGGAGCACAGGGTGGGTCATGTGAGGTCATCCTCCCACTCACTCACCAGGTTCAGTATTATGTGTGGTGCAAACCTGTACCTCCCATACACCTAGTCATCAGGCATCCCGAAAAGGCTGGTTCTGGGTGTGAAAATTCTGGCCCTGACTATCCTCCTCCTCCTCCTTTGGTAGCCCACGGCCACTGCTGCTAGGAACGGTACATTCATCCTGGCGTCTGAGCTTGTTAGTTTTTTGCGAGCAAATTTATGCGTCGCGGGTCGACGTATGCCTGCTTCCTACTGGCGTACGTGTTTCTTTGCGCGTGTTGTAGGCGAGCGTGTGAAACTTCCCGCGCAGCCCTGAAATCCAGTACCCAGGCCAATAGCGTGTGGAAATTCCCGCGCACCCCTGAAATCCAGTACCGAGGCCAATAGCGTGTGGAAATTCCCACGCACCCCGGAATACACGTGCGCTGATGTACTCGTGTGTGTAAGTGCCCGTGCACCTCTGAAATACACGTACATAGGCCAATCGCGTGTACGCGCACTTTTGTCCAATTACACGCGATGACACTCTGACGTGCAGTCTTTGCACGTGTGCTCCGTCATCACGTGCAATGAGGGAAACACCCATGCGGGTCACCTCACAGACGCGCTTACGCGCTGAGGGCCTTTGGTCCAATAGAATCGCGTATAAGGCCTTTCCTCGAATTTCACGCTGACGTGCAGGATTTTCACGTGCCAAATCACTCCGTATCAAGCTGGCCACGCGAAAACACACGGAAGACCACGCTCCTGCCCAGAAGGCCGAATTACTGTCCCCCGGTGCCCCGAGCATCCTCCCACGTGCCATCTGCTGCTGCCTGCCTTCCTGCCTGCTGCCACCATGCCCTGCCATTTGGTGCCTGCACATCAGCCATCTGCAGGGGTCCAGTTGCTGTGTCCACCCCTGCTGGAACAGAAGACTCCCGACTGGGATAACATCGCTCCACAGCCCAGCCCCAGGACCCAGTTGCCCACCCACTCCTGCCTCTGGGGTTGCCATGTCGGGCACTTCGACATCTGGCACCAGTGGCAACCCCAGGCCAGAGGGGCAGAGGGGCACCAGCTTCACTGCCACCGAAGTTGGTGTCCTCGTGGAGCATGTCCTGGGGCAGTATGATGCCCTCTTTGGATCGTCCCGCGCCAGCAAGGAAGGACGGGATAGGATCTGGGCCGACTGTGTGGTTGCCATCAACGCGGAGGGGGTGGCAACCCGCGACGTCCAGAAGATCAAGAAGCGCTGGGAGGACTTGAGGTCCAGGACCCTCGTGAAGGCCCGGCGCCTCATGGAGGGGGGCCGGGGCCGCATGAGTTCCATCCAGATGAGGGTCCTGGAACGCGTACGCCCAGCGCTCCACGCCCAGATCCTTGAGAGGGAGACCCGTCTGGAGTTGAGCGGTAAGTGGCCAAGCATTGCTGTGTGAGACATGGCATGTTGCGGTGTGCTGGTTGTCTGATACTTGCCTGTATGTGTGACATAGGCCATGTACGCATGTATGCTTGCAGGGACATCATGGTAATGCATGTGCGACCAGTGATGTGTGAACCACATGGTTGTTGCATGTGTTTAAATGCGACATGGGAGCCCTATGCAGATTTTACACATGAGAGCATGCCAGTCTCTGTTCCTGGACATGGGTGGGGGTGAGGGATGGGTGCTGATGCCAGGTACATATATGGTAGCCATGTCTGTGTGCCTGACCTGCGTGTCTGTGACTTGTGAATGCCATGGATGCATGACACATGTGTGTGACAATGCACAGATTCACTGATGCAGCCTAGTTATCCTTGTATCCGCTGTGTTTGGGGTGTATGAGGCCAGATGGATGTGACTGAGGTGAAGTGTGTGCATGTGATAGGCATGACCCATGATGCATGTGAGTTACATATCATTGTATGTTTCAAGAGTCCATTGGACATGTATGGAAATGTCCATGGCATGCACCATGCCTGTTACTGTGTGTGTTTTGCCTGGACTGACCCATGTGTTGTGGAGGGACATGATGGAAGTGTACTTTGACAGTGGTACTCATCTGCTATTGCTTCCTGTCTAGGGGACCATTGTACAGTACCCTGATGCTTGTGTTCTATGTCTCCCTCTACGCAGCGGCTAGTGAAGAAGAGGACGGAGACGGCGCTGGGGAGCAAGGCGGCGGGGATGCCCCCACGGCTGCAGCGGAAGGGGTGGGTGAGCCCCCACAGGGGCCTGCTACGGCGGAAGACGGTGAGGAGCCATCCAGGTTGGTGGTTTCCACAGAGGAGGAGGAGGCCGCCACTGAGGCAAACATGGGGCCTGGTGGGGGCATCCCTGCTGGTGCAAGTGGTGCAGTCCAGGGGCAAGGGCAGGAGGCAGCACAGGTCACCGTGGAGGGGCCTGTGCATGTTGCTGTTCCTGACCCTGTGAGTGCACCACCATGCACCAGCAGGGATGCCCCGTCCCAGGCCCGTCCGCAGGTAGAGGGGATGTCCATGTCACCTGACTCCCCTCCACCTGTGGACGAGGGGACCCGTGGCAGTATGGAGAAGGTCCTGATTGGGGTCACGATGCGGGTGGGTGCAATTAGTGATGATGTGCGTGCTTCCCGGGAGGAGCACGCACATCATCACGAAGAGCACCGTGCCGACGTGGCCCAATTGGGATCTTCCATGTTCGGGGGTTTCCTGCATGTGTCGGCCAATCTGGCGGCCCTCTCCTCCTCTGTGGAGGCTATACGCCGGTCGTTCTACTTGCCGTCTTCCGGCTCAGATGCCACCAGGGCCCCCTGTGGACCTGCCCTGACCAATGCAGCCAGCTCGGTGGGGATCCCATCCCTGCCACAGTCGTGAGTCGGAGGTCCAGCAGGGGTGGACACCACAGCAACTGTACCCCAGCAGATGGAGGATGTGCCGGCATCATCAGGCAGGGCACGTGCACGATGGCGTCGGTGGATTCCATCAGCCTGGATGCCGTCGTGCTGGCAGAGGCGGTTGCATCGGAGGCAGCAGCAGAGTCAACGTGGGAGGCATCATAGCTCGGGGCCATCAACATCGGAGGGGCAGGCATCGGCCGGAGGGCAGGAGGACCCAGGACGGGAAGTGTCTTCCGTGTGGCTGCGGTTGGGCCAGCAGATAGGTGCGGAGCGGCGGAGCGGCGGCGGGCGGAAGAGGCGCGGCTCACGATGGTCAGGGCGGAGAACTCCATGCGGAGGGCCCTGAGGCGGGCCGAGTGCCTCGAGGCAATCCGCAGGGGGTTGGAGGAGCAGATGGCGTCGTCCCTGCGGACCCTCGGGGCCATGGAACAGGACTGCCTCCGGGACATCGAAGAGGAGTTTGATGATGCCCTGGCCCGGAACACCACGGAGTGAGCCGCTGGACTTGCCCGCCGCCTTTGTATATAGTTCTTTAGTTTTAGGTTTCCTTTGTTTCTTCTTAGTATTTGGTGTCGACGGACACTGCTCCACTTTTTGTATATAGTTGCATTTTAGTTAGGGTTTTTTGTAGGTTTCCTTTGTTCAGTTGGGCTCATGGACCCTTGGATGTTTTGTACATAGTTCTTCATTGGATTGTTTTATTTTTTTTGTTTTTATTTATTCACCATGGAGCAATGGTCTTTGCATTTATTTTTCTCTCTCGGATTGATTTTATTTTTAATTTGACTTTGGACAACATTTTTTTGAATTTGGATTTGTAGTTTTAATTTTTTTTGACGGACATGCAGCTTATCTTTTTTTCATTGCCATTGTAGTTTGTTTCATTTCATTTGCATTCAATTTTTTTTAATACAATTTTGTTTTCATACTTCACTGTGTGGTATCATCTCATTGGTTTCATGCATGTCATGTTGGGTGTTTTCCCATTCAATTGCAACCATTGTGTGTGACGGACATGGGTTCATTTGCTTTATGAACATTGGGGGTGTAACATGTAATTTCCATTTCCATGTGGGTGAATGGGTTACTTGGTAGGGCCTTTTGGCTGTGGAGGCTGACCATAACGCACATGATTGGGGATTGTGAGGACCTGGGTGCAGGGGGACATGAGTGGGGGCCTGGTGGAGGCTGCGCCTGCACTGCTGGTGGGTGGGGGTGGTGGGAGACATGAGTGGGGGCCTGGTGGGGGCTGCCCATGGTGGCTGGGGGGTGGGGGTGGTGGTAGACATGAGTGGGGGCCTGGTGGAGGGTGCCCCTGGTGGCTGGGGGGTGGAGGTGATAGGGGACATGAGTGGGGGCCTGGTGGTGCTGCCCCTGCACTGCTGGGGGTGAGGGTGGTGGTAGACATGGGTGGGAGCCTGCTGGGGGCTGTCCATTGTGGCTGGGGGGTGGGGGTGGTGGGAGACATGAGTGGGGGCCTGGTGGAGGCTGCCCCTGCACTGCTGGGGGGTGGGGGTGGTGGTAGACATGGGTGGGGGCCTGGTGGGGGCTGCCCATGGTGACTGGAGTGTGGGGGTGATAGGGGACATGAGTGGGGGCCTGGTGGAGGCTGCCCCCGCACTGCTGGGGGGTGGGGGTGGTGGGAGACATGAGTGGGGGCCTGGTGGAGGGTGCCCATGGTGGCTGGGGGTGATAGGGGACATGAGTGGGGGCCTGGTGGTGCTGCCCCTGCACTGCAGGGGGGTGGGGGGGTGGGAGACATGAGTGGGGGCCTGGTGGAGGCTGCCCCCGGTGGCTGGGGGGTGGGGTGGTGGTAGACATGGGTGGGAGCCTGGTGGGGGCTGCCCATGGTGGCTGGGGGGTGGGGGTGGTGGGAGACATGAGTGGGGGCCTGGTGGAGGGTGCTCATGGTGGCTGGGGGGTGGGGGTGATAGGGGACATGAGGGGGGCCTGGTGGTGCTGCCCCTGCACTGCTGGGGGGTGGGGGTGGTGGGAGACATGAGTGGGGGCCTGGTGGAGGCTGCCCCCAGTGGCTGGGGGGTGGGGGTGGTGGTAGACATGGGTGGAAGCCTGGTGGGGGCTGCCCATGGTGGCTGGGGGGTGGGGGTGGTGGGAGACATGAGTGGGGGCCTGGTGGAGGCTGCCCCTGCACTGCTGGGGGGTGGGGTGATAGGGGACATGAGTGGGGGCCTGGTGGAGGCTGCCCCCAGTGGCTGGGGGGTGGGGGTGGTGGTAGACATGGGTGGGAGCCTGGTGGGGGCTGCCCATGGTGGCTGGGGGGTGGGGGTGGTGGTTCGACATGAGTGGGGGCCTGGTGGAGGCTGCCCCTGCACTGCTGGGGGGTGGGGGTGATAGGGGACATGAGTGGGGGCCTGGTGGAGGCTGCCCCGGTGGCTGGGGAGTGGGGGTGGTGGTAGACATGGGTGGGAGCCTGGTGGGGGCTGCCCATGGTGGCTGGGGGGTGGGGCTGGTGGGAGACATGAGTGGGGGCCTGGTGGAGGCTGCCCCTGCACTGCTGGGGGGTGGGGGTGATAGGGGACATGAGTGGGGGCCTGGTGGAGGCTGCCCCTGCACTGCTGGGGGCTGGGGGTGATAGGGGACATGAGTGGGGGCCTGGTGGAGGCTGCCCCTGCAATGCTGGGGGGTGGGGGTGGTGGGAGACATGAGTGGGGGCCTGGTGGAGGCTGCCCATGGTGGCTGGGGGGTGGGGGTGGTGGGAGACATGAGTGGGGGCCTGGTGGAGGCTGCCCCTGCACTGCTGGGGGGTGGGGGTGGTGGGAGACATGAGTGGGGGCCTAGTGGAGGGTGCCCCTGGTGGCTGGGGGGTGGGGGTGATAGGGGACATGAGTGGGGGCCTGTTGGAGGCTGCCCCTGCACTGCTGGGGGGTGGGGGTGGTGGTAGACATGGGTGGGAGCCTGGTGGGGGCTGCCCATGGTGGCTGGGGGGTGGGGGTGGTGGGAGACATGGATGGGGGCCTGGTGGAGGCTGCCCCTGCACTGCTGGGGGGTGGGGGTGGTGGTAGACATGGGTGGGAGCCTGGTGGGGGCTGCCCATGGTGGCGGGGGGGTGGGGGTGGTGGGAGACATGAGTGGGGGCCTGGTAGAGGCTGCCCCCGCACTGCTGGGGTGGGGGGTGAGGGTGGTGGGAGACATGAGTGGGGGCCTAGTGGAGGCTGCCCATGGTGGCTGAGGGGTGGGGGTGGTGGGAGACATGAGTGGGGGCCTGGTGGTGCTGCCCATGCACTGCTGGGGGGTGGGGGTGGTGGTAGACATGGGTGGGAGCCTGGTGGGGGCTGCCCATGGTGGCTGGGGGGTGGGGGTGGTGGGAGACATGAGTGGGGGCCTGGTGGAGGCTGCCCCTGCACTGCTGGGGGCTGGGGGTGATAGGGGACATGAGTGGGGGCCTGGTGGAGGCTGCCCCTGCAATGCTGGGGGGTGGGGGTGGTGGGAGACATGAGTGGGGGCCTGGTGGAGGCTGCCCATGGTGGCTGGGGGGTGGGGGTGGTGGGAGACATGAGTGGGGGCCTGGTGGAGGCTGCCCCTGCACTGCTGGGGGGTGGGGGTGGTGGGAGACATGAGTGGGGGCCTAGTGGAGGGTGCCCCTGGTGGCTGGGGGGTGGGGGTGATAGGGGACATGAGTGGGGGCCTGTTGGAGGCTGCCCCTGCACTGCTGGGGGGTGGGGGTGGTGGTAGACATGGGTGGGAGCCTGGTGGGGGCTGCCCATGGTGGCTGGGGGGTGGGGGTGGTGGGAGACATGGATGGGGGCCTGGTGGAGGCTGCCCCTGCACTGCTGGGGGGTGGGGGTGGTGGTAGACATGGGTGGGAGCCTGGTGGGGGCTGCCCATGGTGGCGGGGGGGTGGGGGTGGTGGGAGACATGAGTGGGGGCCTGGTAGAGGCTGCCCCCGCACTGCTGGGGTGGGGGGTGAGGGTGGTGGGAGACATGAGTGGGGGCCTAGTGGAGGCTGCCCATGGTGGCTGAGGGGTGGGGGTGGTGGGAGACATGAGTGGGGGCCTGGTGGTGCTGCCCATGCACTGCTGGGGGGTGGGGGTGGTGGTAGACATGGGTGGGAGCCTGGTGGGGGCTGCCCATGGTGGCTGGGGGGTGGGGGTGGTGGGAGACATGAGTGGGGGCCTGGTGGAGGCTGCCCCTGCACTGCTGGGGGGTGGGGGTGGTGGTAGACATGGGTGGGAGCCTGGTGGAGGGTGCCCCACATTGCTGGGGGGTGGGGGTGCTGGGTGACATGAGCAGGCTTGCAGGGTAGTCCCCTGTGGTGTTGGCTGCCTGCAGGGGCCGTGGAGGGTGTACAGCGAATACCTGGGAGCACACAGCCAAATCGCGTGTAGAATTTCCCGCGTACCCCTGAAATACACGTACCCAGCCAAATCGCTGTGGAAATTCCCGCGCACGTACCCGGCCAAATCGTGTGTGGAACTTCCCGCGCACCCCTGAAATCCACGTACCCTGCCAAATCGCGTGTGAAACTTCCCGCGCACCCCTAAGATCCACGTACCCAGCCAAGTCGCGTGTGGAAATTCCCGTGCACGTACACGGCCAAATCGCGTGTGGAACTTCCCGCACACCCCTGAAATCCACGTACCCTGCCAAATCGCGTGTGAGACTTCCCGCGCACCCCTGAGATCCACGTACCCAGCCAAATCGCGTGTGGAAATTCCCGCGCACGTACCCGGCCAAATCGCGTGTGGAACTTCCCGCGCACCCCTGAAATCCACGTACCCTGCCAAATCGCGTGTGAGACTTCCCGCGCACCCCTGAGATCCACGTACCCAGCCAAAGCGCGTGTGGAAATTCCCGCGCACGTACCCGGCCAAATCGCGTGTGGAACTTCTCGCGCACCCCTGAAATCCACGTACCCTGCCAAATCGCGTGTGATACTTCCCGCGCACCCCGGAATACATGCACATGTTATTTTTCAGTGAGCGGGTGTCCGTGTTTGTGGGTACCCCTTTGCACGTCATTTGTCCTGGAGGGCCACAGTATAGGACATTCATCATAGCTGTATATAGGTGCTATTTGTTGGCGCACCTTTTGGCGCACATTTATTACAGGCGCAGAGACGCTACTGCCTGCTTTCTTGTGGCGGTCGTGTTTGTGCCTGTGCGCTGGTTTGACCGTGCGCTTTTTTGCCCTATTCGATTCCATGCATACGTGTTGTAGGCGAGCGTGTGGGCGTTCCGCGCACTTGCACCCTGTACTTCCCCCGTGACGCCCACATTTTGGCAAGTTGTTCCCCATTCCGAGTGTTACGCCCCGTGTTCCGCCTACTTTTGTTGTGTGCGCTGCGCTATGTGCGATTTTCGCTGTGGCCTGTGCGATTTTCGCTGTGACCTAGTGCACGCCGTTAATTGGCCTGTGCGCCAACGTGCGCCGCGCACTTTTTTAGTGCACATCCTATGGTTTTCTCGCGCACAGCCTTCCATGAATCGATATGCGCTGCTTTTCGTGCATTTTCGCTATTCCACTGCGAATCGCACGTTTTTGGCCACTTGCGCCGCGCTAATTATTCCATGAATCGGCCTGTGAGTCTTGAATAGCACACCTCTTGCCTTTATCACCTACTAATCGAGTAGCAGGGGAATTAGAGCTAAGTTGCTTTCTCACAATGTTGATTTGTGCAGATCTCAAGGTATGTCTCTCTGTGGGCTGCATGTTTTAGATATTTTGTGAGCTGGCTAGAGCCATTTCAATTTAATTTCAATTTAATCAGCCGAGGTAGGCTCACTACCATGAGTGGTTTTGCTCATCCGAGCAGTGAAAGAGGGAAGTGGGGGCGAACTTTGATTTATTAGTCGCCTAGCAGATCAGAATAGTAATGTTTTCAGTCTCTTTCTAAACTGCATGAGATTGGACATTTCCCAGATTCTCAGAGATATGTTGTTCCAGTGCCTGAGACTGATGCCAGGAGCAAGATCTTCCATTCGAACACGGGGAAGAGCGCTCAGCCAATCAGGTGGCTGGGACAATAGATGAGAATACACAATCCACACCTGCTGTCCTAGTCACCCGAGGTCCTTCCCTGGGTGGCACCTTTTTTTTTCATTTTGAATGCAAGGAGGCAACATGGAGCCTCACACAGTTGCCCTCACCCTAACCAAAAAGACCAGATTTCCCTCCCTAACCCCTCCACTTACCTGCGTGATCAGAGCATTGCGCTCCGGCACCATTGCTTCTCCCGTCTGGCTGCCAGGGACATGGAAAGAGGACTTAGTCCCTTTTCCATATGGCGGCAACCAACTTGTTGTTATAATGTTTTTCATTTTCATTGGTAGATAAGCTGCGCAAGCAGTTCGGATCACCTGATAAAAAAAATCGTAAAAACCATTCACACCCCGAGTGAGCCAGTTACAATAGGCCAGTTTGGACACAACAATTTCGCTTTCTACAGTGGCACAGTAAGATATGGATAGTAATGGTCTGAATTGTTTCAGGTTCATAAGATAGAGTTCTGTGGAAATTACCAGGCTTCTAACCTGTGAAGAAACTGACAGTGATGATTCGAAAAGCATGACACGTGATTTTGCCTAGCCCAGAACTTGGATAGTACCTTTCAGCAATGTCTTAGTGGGAGGCACAAACACTATTTCCATGCTGGCCTGATTTAGCCCAGCCAGTTAGATAACATTCATTTCATGATTTCTAAAAAGGTAGACTGACTAAACATAACTTAATCATGTAGAGGTGATAGATAGATAGATAGATAGATAGATAGATAGATAGATAGATAGATAGATAGATAGATAGATAGATAGATAGATAGATAGATAGATAGATAGATAGATATTGAAAAGCAGAGGTGAGATCAATGATCCCTGTGCCACCTCACATGACCGAACATCTGTTGTTGAAATAGAATATGTAACTTTTATTCTAGAGATTCTATTGGATTCTATTGGAAAGGAAGGAGTCAAACCAAGCAACTGCAGGATCAGAAACTGCTGCAACATCCCTAAATTGGTTCAGGAGAATATTATTATCAAGGGTATCGAACACTACTGCTAGATCCAAAACCTGAAATCCTTAGTAAAGTATCTTTCACATCCATCAGTGCCATTTCGGTGCTCTGCCAAGGCTGGAAGCCAGAGTGCCTATCCCCCAAAAACAACCCTGTTTCTAAGTGCTCCTAGCGCAGAAGATTGGTGGCTTTATCTAATATTTTCAGGAGGAACGGAGCATTGGAGATGAGTCTGTAGTAAGGGAAATTGTTTTGATTCAATTAAGTCTTCTTAAGAGTCATCCAATCTGTTTCAAACAAACATGAATCGAAGAGGTCCTAAATTAAGTATTAATGATACTTATTACTAGTGGTATCAACACGTTTTGATGAATTGGGAATTTCAATGGTCAATTGGACAGTATAATCTTTTTAGTGTCTGCTAGTGAGAGATCCTTAAATGTTAGAAGATTACCGTCACTAATCCTGGCTGTGGGCAGCAAGTTCCAAGGATTTAGGGTCTCATTAAATATGCTACCAGGAGTGACCTCAGAACTGATGATATTATGCTTAGGTTGCACTAGGGCCTTTGAAATGCCATATCAGATGTCATTGATTATGGTACTAAAGAACCTTTGCATCTGGTTGCACCAGTCATCAGAAATTAGAGCAGTTTTGTTTGTGTAGGTGGAAGTATTTGTTTGGTTGTGTAAACACATGAAAATAGCCTTAGAAGAGTGGGCTGATTTTGAAATCTTCTCGAAACAATATGCCTTTTTGTTCTCGGTTCTGGCCGATTTTTTATTTAATTAATTATTTATGTGGTTATAATGTGTGTTGTACATTAAGTACCTTTCACATATCTACAACAATACATACATTTCATGAATGCAATATAAATCACATATCCCTCAACATCCTTTAAATACATTCCATAGCAATAGAAATGTCTCTTTATATAAATTCATAGGTGTTCTAAAATCTCTCTGAAAATGTAATAGTTGCTACAATTATTGGTACAAATTTGCCTTCCTAAATACGACCCACAAAAAATCAGCAAACACCAAATTTATGTTACCATTGACTCTAATAGTTCTGTACATTTTAGGATTAGATGTTTTAAAGTTCTAACATCTGTATTATAAAATTTACATGATTGCCCTTCCATTGTAAGCCCTGCCTATAATGTGTTGAGTTGGATAAAGATTTAAGCCTAACCTTAAATATTGATATCAGATTTTAAAACATAGATATTACATTAAATATGCTGGGATAGCTCTGTATACTGTTCTCCCCTGTATCCTATCTGTGAATAATTTGTAGGCTTTTACTTCATTCACTGATCTGCCCGATCGTCATTTTATGATCTGGATGGCTCATAAGCAAGTCGATCTGCATGTTTAAAGCACACCCATTGTTTTGGTATATTTCTACTGGATCTACAGGGGATCCCAACACTGAGATCGATTGCATATCTGATATATCCTTTTATAAAGTGTTGCAAAGTGGTTCAATTAATTTAGCATACATCTGCAATCTCCTCCAAATGATTATAGCAGATAGTGATTACAATCCCAATTCATGACAAATTACAGTTGTTGGGAAACATTGAGGAAGAACTAACACTGACCTCCATATTAAATCCTCGAGTTTGTTATGAGTTACTTCATCGATGCTTGGGTTGAATTCCAATCCATATATCAACCCCAGGACCAATTTCTGTTTATAATAGTTTAGAACAGCAACTAAGGAAAATCTACAATAACATTTTACATTTTCTTCATCTGAACTATATATGGGGCAAGTTTAGCTCTCAATCGACGGATTAGGGCATCCTTATGTGGTCTGATCATTAATTAAGTATTGCAAACATATTTTTACAACCATTATTGATTCACTCCCAATGTTATTGATCCTGCATCATAGATTATTACCACTGGTCCTTTAATTTTTAATATTTTATTAATCCATTTCGGCTCTCCTGCAACCCAATTGATGTATAATCAAACATAATAATGTCATCACTACAAGCAAGCCAATTGGTTCTGGGATTTTCGTCATCCCCAATTTTGGTCACAAACACTTTTTCCGCCACTAGTATATCACCCAAGTATGAAAGCTATACATTAAACAGACTTTGGGCCATTACAGAGCCTTGACGGAGACCTCTACCTGTTGGGATTGTATCAATAAGAATGTATTTGAATTAATTCTTATTTGTATTGGTGTATTGGAATAAATCACCATTTATAATGTTAGCCTCCATGTGGGCATTTTCCACAAGTTCAGTTTCTTCCACTGGGTATTATGATTTTCGGGGGATACACCCCAGATAGATCTCTACTAGCAAAGTAGATCTTTAGGCCTGACTTAATAGCCTTTGCCTTTAATTGTGTCATAATTAAACCATTTAAGGAGGTACTGTTGTCTGTCCTGAAACACATCTGATATTTAGATAGTGGATTGGCTTTGATTGACCATCTTTGAATTTCTTTTAAAGAACTGCAGAATAAACCTTACTGCAGACATCTAGGAGGGCAATTGAGTGGTAATTTCTTGTATCTTCTCTCATTCCTTTTTTAATTGCTGGGATAATGTGAGCCTTGTGCCATGAATTGGGTATACTATATGAGCCACTTACATTTACAAACAGCGTAGTCAGGATTTCAGTCTGTAGGAAAAGGTTCCCTTGAGGGAAGGTGTAGGTACCCCATCTGGACCCACAGCTCGGGAATTCTTTAATCATTTAATTTGTTCCACAATATCATCCTTAGATATCCTTAACTTCCATTCTGGGTCATTTCTATATTCCAACTGGAATTTTTATTTCTATGGACATGCAAATACCATGTGGAAATATTTTTCACACTTTTTACTGGGTATAGGATTTAATTGTGTATAGTTATTCACACCTCCATCAGAGTTTATGAAGGGTCAAAACAGTGGTGAGTTTTTTTCAATATATACAGCATGTGCTGGCTATCTCTTATTAAAAATGTTATCTTATGGTGGGGTTGCCAATTTTTAAAATCCTATCGTAGTGCTTTTTTTGCTATGTCTTTATTCCATCAACATCCCGAGCCCACATTTTACTCATTTCTTTTAACACCCTTCTTAATTCACTTGTTCTTTTTCACCTGAATATCAAATACATGATTATGACTCCTACCCACAGCACCTTTCCCAAAGAATGTCACCTTTGTTGATGAGTCCAAATGAAGTCACGGAACATTGAAAAGAAGTCAGGATCATAGACTACAACCTTTCCAACATTGTCTAAAGTATCCCATTACAACTTAATTGTACCATTGATATTTATATTTACAATTGGTCTTCTAGATATTCAATGCCCTTGCGGATAGACTGTAATGTGGATAGGCACACGCTTATTTGTTGGTCTATCACTGATTATGTTTATATTTACAATCGGGGATAATAATTTTCATATGGCTCCATTGCATCATACTGTCCTGTAGAAATATATAATCTATTGTGGAACTAGCATCACCTCTAAACATGTTGCTGACGCAGGATTATCCCCCTGGATATTCCGATTTACTCTATGTATATCACAATAGCCCATAACCTCATTCCACCAATCAACATGTATTTAAAATGTTCCTTGCTATAATGGAGTAATCTAATCTGTTTGTTACATATGTTACTCACTACTGTTCCATCCTTTGATGCTAGTGGTTCATCCAAACACAAGCAATTCTCCAATTATGATAACTTGATTTGTATGCTCTGATTCGAACCACAAAATCAATGTTATTCAAATTCTCCAAAAACTGGGCTTCTTCTTCCATCACTATGTTTCTATATTCTATATTTATTTTTAGGGTATGTACTAGCTCAGGGTTTCCGTGGTCAAAAAGAGACACAGCCAGAAGAACCTGAAATGCATTTTCCCCCATGGCTGCTTGTACCTCCAGGCCATTGTTAACTGCAATGAGGAGCCCACTAAAAGAGTGTCTGTTATGGCCCTTTTTAGCTTTTTGGATAAAGGTGGCAAACCGTCAATCATCGTTTTTATCCACAAGTCAGGTCTTTTGGATACATATCATTCGTTAATTTACTAAATCAATATGTACTAAATCCTCTTGAATTTCAAGGTAACAGGTTAGTTAATTACTTCTAAAGACACTATTTAGAAGAGTTGATTTAAGAGTTAGGGCTAATATATATTTGCCCTGTAGGAACTTCACTGTACATAGTTTACTTGATTGGGGTTCCTCCACCATCTATGTTCATGTCTTCTTAAATTACTCTTGATTGAGGCTAATTCACCATTAAAACAGACTTTGACATGTGTTATTTTTTAATGGTGCCAAGTTGTCAATAGTTTGGCTTCCATGCCTTTCTGCTCGGATGTGAACACTTCTAGATTAGATCAGAAAAAATTGAATTTAATAGTTTAGCTGTTACTTTGCACTATCACTGAAAGAGATAGTCAGCTCATCATCCATCCAAAATAAAGCAGAAGATTGCAAAGAAAGAATTGTGCAGTCTGTCCAATCCACCCAAGTCAACATCCCTTCCAAACTATTCATGTTATGTGCAAATACACAGCACAAAGAATTCCCATTAATATGCGTGTGAGGCATGTCCAATTATGAGAATCCTAATTCTAACAAGTCTTCATTTAACTGCAATGCAGGGTGTATCTCAATTGGTATGCAAGTCTAAGTTGAAATCGCCCATCAAAACTAATGGGGAGGAAATCTTAGTTGATTAGGCAACACAATCAATGATGCTGTAGCAGAGTGTATTATCATATCAAGGAGCATAGGACAGTATGAGCAATTGGAAAAAATATGAGAGCTTCATTCAAAAATGTAAACCTACCACTTCACAATTTCCGATCTTTTGGTAGACAAAGGATTTCACTTTTTCCTCTAAAAATAAGGGCAACCCCACCTGCTTTCCCAAGTGGCCTATTGGAACTAATATTAGAATATCCAACATGTAAGCTGGTGGAGATGGCTGGCCCAACATAGTATTTAACACACATTTCAGGAATGGGCAATAAATCTAGTCCAGACTCGCAAATGATATCATGGATTTTGCAGAACGTGCCGGGATAAAGGAGGAATTTAACAATGCCCATCCAATGTTACTAAACGGTGTTGTCGGGTCACTTGCCTTTTTTCCACACTAACGTAATCAATGCTAGAGTGTGGGAGATCTGAAGATAAAGCTGTTCAGGGACCAAATTTAGTCATTACAGACTCAGAATTACTTAAATTAGACAAACGATTACACATCTTAATAGGTTCCGGGGCTGAAACAGAGAGACTGAGGAAACCAGGGCAATTTAATGATCTAAAGCAAAAAGTAAATATATGCACATGCAATGAAAGACTTCCTTCTACTTACCTATTTGTGGACAACAGCCGCTGTCTCTCAGGCATGTGGGAAAGAAAGGCGAGAGTGCGAATGAAGTGCAGCAAAAAATAAATTAAAGAAAACCAGCAGAAATGAAGCCGTGGATGTGATGTGTTTCAATGTCATGGATTTGTCTGCACAATAAAGAAGAAGAAAAAAGAAGAAAAAGGGTATCTAGAAAAAAGTATAAATGAGGAATTGTTTGAATATAGTTTAAAAAACAGATTATCAATGGACATGCAATTGCTGTGAGTTTGTCAGAAATATACAAAGTTGCAAAAGTAACCATCATCATGGGCCGTGAGAAAGAAGGGGTCTGGATGATTTGGGTGGTGGGTTAAGGGGGAAAATAGAGAGTATGGGGTGATGGAGGCAGGTGATGAAAATGGGAAAGAAAAGAAGAATGGAAGAATAAAAGGAACACAAAAACTCATCAGTGTGTGACCATAGTGTCTGATTTTCTTTCGTCATCAATGTCATGCCCAGTACATAAACCTTAAAGATAGGTGGCAGGACGTTAAAAACCACAACATTCTTATGGTCAATGACATCCTCATTATCTTGAAATATTCATCACTTACTACTGCTCTCGGATACCTAATGTCGGTACCTAAGTAGGTGTTTCTAAGGATTAATTACAAGAGAAGAATTCCTGTCATTCTCATTCATGTTAGAAATACATGGCCACACTATGTGATGAAGCAATATGAAAACCAGAAAATGTCCATAAAGTACATATCACTTAAATAAAACATGTAAAATCTTGTTCTTCATTCATCCCGTGAGGGTGTAGTGAGTCCAACAGATCTATCCAAAGTGCCCCTTTTTGTTTTATAACACATTCAATTGGCCTCATTATAACCCTGGTGGTAGCCGTGCCAGTAAACATGGCACACTGCCGCCGGAGTAATTATTTTTGTGGTGCCCTGCAATGGGGACTTACCAGGGCATTAAAGCCCCGGCGGACCTGGTAATTCCCCATTACTGGGCAACGGAAAAAATTACTCCCCATTCCCATTCGAGTCCCATTGGATTCAATGGGAATGGGGAGGACGGTAGCACCAGGCCTGGACTGGCCCACCGGGACACCGGGAGTTTCCCCGGTGGGCCTGGGCACACAGGGCCTCTTTTCTTGGGGGAAGGCAGGGATGGATTGGCCCATTGGCCTTTCAGCCCGTGGCCGATGAAGCTAAATCATCCCAACCCACGCCTGGACTGATTTTACGAGGCCCTGGGGGCCGGTTATTTCCTTTGCGGAATTTGCCGTGTATTTGAGGAATGCATTTGCATTGTCTCCAACTGCAGAGAGGCCCAGGGTCCGGGCCCGGCCAACCGTGCTCAGCTCAGAGTGCCTGCTGCTGCTGCATCAAGCAACACCATGGCGCCAGCCAGCCGAGCAGTGTTAGTTTTTGTTACAAAACACTGGAAGCGGCCGGGCTGGGACGGTCAAGGGGCTGCTTCAGCCCGGCCCTCCCAGTGAAATGGATTTTGCTTTGCCTGACTTATTTCTGTCCTGACTCCTGCGTTTCCGTGCACGGTGACGGTGCATCCTGTGGGTGATCGTGGGGGTCCTGGGCTGTATGTTATGTGGCGCTGTTCTAAGTGCTGTCGAACCAAAAAATACCGAAACAAATGAAGGTGGGCTGAGCTGCCCAGGAACACTCAATGTGGCTAAACTGTGATCGCCGGCATTAGAAAGGTGTAGACACTCCCGAGTGGGAACCTACGCATCAGAACAGGTTCCCAGGCTGTGTTCGGTCTCGGTACAGAGCCTCCAGACCGGTCTGTATAAAAGCATTGGAATGCAGGTGCCTTGATTCCACCACACCGCATCTGCTTGCGCGCTCCAGGAAAGTCCCTGCGTTCTCTGGGGGTGTTCCTGCCTGCTCTGAAAACAGAGTCCCGCTCTCTCCCGCTGCGTGCCTGTGTTCCTGAGCGCCCCAGGAAGGTCCCGGCGCAAGTCCATGCTCTGCTGACAAGCCGTGTGAGCTGCTGCACACAGGTGAGCACACCATAACCTGAGCGGCCCGACACGGCATTTGTATTCACATTGTCAGTTTCTTCTAAGCGAACAAAATGATCAAACGTGTCGCGCGTTTAATGATAATGATGTGTTATGTATATTGCGCCTTAATCTAAAGCACTTTAGATAAATTTAGTTTAGATAAGTGCTGTTTTGTGTTGTGATATGATCTCTTGTGTTGGGTCTTGTTTTGTTGTGTTGTGTTATGGTATGAAGTGTGTGGCGTTTTTCTGCGGTATGCAGTTATTGTATGTTGTCTTGTGCTGTTTTGTTATGGTATGGTATGGTATGTTGTGCAGTGTTAAGTGTTGCTGCGGCTGCGCACTTACAATTCCCAAAACTCGCGTGTGCCCGTGAAGGACAGGATTTGGGTCCAGCGGGGAGATTTGGGAATGTAAACTGAGCACCTGTTTGGCAAAATAGTAACTGCGACGTCCGCTGCCCAGGTTGGCTATATCAGTTGGCACAGGTGCATGTGTAGTTTAAAAAAAAATGCCCACACCCGTTACGTTGGCGAATGGGGCACTAATATTTAGCTGCTCAGACTGACGACTAAGTTAATGCACCTGCTGCGCAAATCTACTCGCTTCTTTCCTGGTGTCACTGACTCAGAATTGTCTCCATCTCAATAAAAATGAACGGCTAATAATGGCCTGTATTATATAGCTCCAGGAGAGCATTCGGGGTGCTATGTGTGCCGTGTAACTGCAATATTCATGTTTCTGTCACTGTCCTGTCTGGGGTTCAGCGCCCCTGCCCTCGTCTCTGCAGGCAAGTGTGCACATGTGGCGGCAGCTGGCTCTGACGGCCACTCGTGTCATGCAGTGCTGTGGTGTGCTGTGTTGCATTGCACTATAGGTGGTGTTATTCTGCGTTCCTTAGTATTCTATGCTGTGCTAAGTACTGGAGTTATGTTTACCGAGTTGTGCTATGCAGTGGGCTATGTTCTGTTATGTCGCCATGTTATCTAGTGTTGTGATGTTCAGGTGCCCCCAGTTTTAAAGACAGGGGGCTCAAGACTTGCTTTTGCCTCAGACAAACACAGACCACAACCCCTTCCCCTGAGGGACTGCCCCCCGACCCCCATATTTAAACATATTCCACCAGCCGCACCCCTCTCTACTTCAGGTGAATTAGCCGATCAGGCGGGCAGGGGGATTTATCAAAGAGGGGGTGTGGTGCACATTTCTCCGTGATGCCCATCCACAAGGCGGGCAAGAGCCTTGAAGCCTGCACAGGGCGGCACGAGGCGCTCTACAAACATCCACTTCAAGACAATGGCATTTAGATAGCACCCAATCCAGCAAAGGAACCTGGAATCCCTAAACTCTACCTGCCTGGGAATGCCGTCTCGACAGGCCAGAGCACCCCACAGCACCCGTCCCTCCCCCCACCTACCCACCTGGCCTGGGCACTTAGCTGTGGCACTGGGTACGGGAGCACGCCACAGCTGGAGTGTCCCATTGCACTGGAGCCAGTAACGTCTTCCCATTACCTGGGTGTACAGGCACCGTTCCGTGCCTCGGGTTCCTGTTAGACAGCAGCAGGGGCTAATGCACTTTCCACAGTGAGTCTTTTTCGGGGTCGGCTCTGCAAATTTGCTCTGCTAGTCTAACCGGCAATTTGCACTAGTTCAGTGCCCTTGCTATGCTCCCTGTGCCACAGCCTGTCAGTGCTCTTAATGGTGGCTTAAAGTTGCACCTGATGGTGTCAGTTTATTGCTCATCCGTCTTTTGCAGCGGCAGAGTTCAATGCCATTTGCTGAACTCCTCGATCCTTTTTTGGGAACTGGTTTGTCAGCGACTCGGAAAGCAACAGATTTGTGTCCTTTGGCCCTTTGGGAGCTGCACGTTTCCTAAGTTTACCCCCAGGCGTAAAGTCCACATCAAAAAACGGATGGGATGTGACGTAGCCAGAAATGATCATATCAAGGTAAAATAATATACATTTCATTAAATTGGTTTTGCATAACCACCCAAATTGCACAGGGCGAATGGCATTTGCCATTAATAAAAGCAACACACACACAAAACCAAGAGAGGATATTTTCTTCTAGTAGTGTTTTTGAAATCGTTAACATGTCCATGTTTCATGTTTTAAACTCCAAAAACCAATACAAATGTTTTCCCTGGTACTTGCAGGACCAAAATGGGACATTTCATCTTTAGTTGTTTCCTATTCTTCATCAGGTTACATAGTGCAGTGGTAAAGTGTCCGGACTACTCCGGTTTGAACCGAGTTTGGCTTAAATTCAAAGAGCACATTCAATGTTTCTCATTTTAGCTGGGGGAACTGAGTCCACCCTCTGAATAAAGTGGGGGGACTGCGTTCCCCGCGTGTACCCTCGACTTGAGCCCTGCTTACCCCGCCCTATTGAGTCTTCTGTGCTGATCCCTAGTGAACATTTGGGAGGCAGGCTTGTGGCACAGTGTATTTTTTTCAAGCCGCTCTGGGACTTTCAGAGGTCAGTATTCTACGCGCATTCCCTGTGGACTTATTCAGAACGCAGGGATCTGAGCTCCTACACCATTGTGTGAAATGGCCTGGTTGTCTGTGCATAGGGACTCCAGTAACATTACATCAATGGATGTGAATCCTGGCCAAGGAGAGGGAATCACCCCCATTCCCCGTGGAGACCCTGACCAATATCCTGGATGGTGGGCATGCCAACACTCTTGTCAGGAGAGAAGTAGGTGAGTGCAACAAGCTATACGCTTCCACTCAGTCATGATACAGGCTGTCTCCACCCACGGCCAACGTGCGGGAACATGTGCTGGACGCCTTGGGCCCAGCCCCTGGCCTGGACCCTGGTTGGGCGAGCACCCTACTCCGAGGCATGCAGAGGGATTTGCCGGCCCCGGAGACCAGCATGAGAGGGTGAGTAGAGTCCATTAAGGAGGATGCCTCCCAAGTCATCATTTTCCCTTTCACAGGTGAGTGGGGGTGCTGCAGGGATGTTGGTCCCTGTCAATCCTCCTGCCTGATTGGTTTAGGCCGGTGTTGCTGGTCAGTGGTCCTCAGTGTTTGGTCTTGGTTGGTCTCCCATACTCGTTAGGTTTGGTTCACCACTTTCTCTGTAAGGCCAGAGAGCAGCTTGATGTGCATTTTTAAAACACGGTTAATTATAAGTAATGCCTAAAAAGGCTGCTTTAAAAGTATTAGAGCTACCATTTTCTTCCAACATCCTTACTATTGAGCTTTGTTTTCGGAGATTGACTTTATGCAAGTTACATACATTGGATGTTTTTGTCAATAATCAGAGGCATGGAGCTTAGCTTTGAATCATGTGTTTGTTTGGCAATGGGTGGTTTTGAGAGCGGAGGACAGCCTAGTTGTTCGGTGTGCCTGTCACGACTTCCAAGTTCTTGGCGGAAAATGGCCTCCGGTTTATTCTTTCTTCAGATATTTTGTTTTCACTTTCCTATTTTATGGTTATGTTGCTTGCTTGAATGCAAAGTCATGTCAGCGGGTGGTTTTCATCATTGTGCCGGTGTGTTGAGTGTCTGATAGGCCATACGTGGAAAGTTTGACATATGGGTTTTCGTTTTTAGGTGCATTGATAACAAACAAGGCTCAAAACAAATTGTGACGTTTTGAGACCAAGTAATTGGGCCTCAGCATGAGACCCTGCTTGAGATCCTCATCTCCATATACCCTCACACTTAAATTGGACACTGGCTCTTGGGCACTGCAGCCACGCACGCGTGTGCACCATCCACATGTTTGTACACTGCCAAGCCTTTTATCAACTGGGAAATACTTCACATAGTTTGACAAGAGCAAAATGGCCATTCTTTCCCTCAGCCAGAGGTCACGTGGCAAGGCCTCGGAAATGCTGTGAGTACCTGGTCATATGATGGCAGTGAGCTGGCAGCCTAAAGGACTGGCTCTGCAGGGGATGTTTAATTCCGTGTAGGAATGCAGGGTGCGTTCTTTCCAGCTGGGAAATGTGAGAAGGCACCGTTATATTCATCAACGTAGCCAACTTCCCCCGCCCACACCCTCCCTCCCTCCAAACCTTTTAACATCTTTCCTTGGGAAAATCCAGAGACTAAAATCATATATGGAAAAAGGGCTATAGAAAACCCTGTACTTGACGTGCATTGTGTGAGGGAGATGCAGGATGGGTGTGCGGGGGGCTTTTTCTCACACACATGACCACATGGAACCAGCAGCCAAGAGGCAAGGAGGGGGCAAGAAACAAGAGCACCATTTGGCAGCATCCGTGTATGTGCTGGTGGGACAACAAAGCTTTAAGCATTGGCAAGGCCAACCGTATTGGTCTGTGTATAGGTATTAGATAGGCATTTGCCTAACACTGCTATTGTATGTTCAGGTACTTGCACTATTTTACAGCTGCTACCATTAATCGCCAGTTAATACCATCACAGCAGTGACTCGTAAATGATTATTCCATGCCTCCACTAAAGCCCAAACAATTGGCATTGCCAATGCCTGTTTTTCATGAGTGGTTGCTCCAAATGTAAGACTCCGAATGGATTCTAATTTAAAAATGACCACCTCATCACTTTCTGTTCCGCATTCATACATACGATATTTCTTCATGCGTTAATGGTCTTTTCCCAGCCATAATCAAGCAGACGCACTCTGAGTTCTGCAGTCGTAGTAAATAGCTACAACGTGGAAGCTTACGAATTGCTGGGCTGGCAAAACCGCCCAAACAGGTTCATGGGACATTTGTTATTTATGTAGCCAAACTTCATGAAAGTCACTGCTGTGCTTAACATGTGATGGCAGCAGCAAAATAGTGCGACACAGCATGGGCATATAAAGCAGCGTGCCTGGCAAATGCCTAACACTTATACATAAGCCAAAACTGTTAGCTTTCCCAGTGCCTGTTTTTAACAGGACTTTAGTGAAGGACACACATAGGGGCTGAAGGCAGACCTGTCCAAGACATTTTTATTACACCATTAGCGGGTTTACAGCTTCAATTAAGTCCTTAACTCTTGAAGGCTGAGAAAACACTGCAAAGTTTGATGGTAAGGCTTGAATAAAGGAAGCTGAAAGAATTCCCAGTACAGTGTTTTGCACGGGGAGGAGCCCCGGAGCCGTAGACCCTGTCACAGAACTGTATGCAAAGTTATGTTATTTTATGAGTTGTGTTGTAATGTAACAGACACATGAACCCTCCATAAGTAGCATTTTCTGTAAAATCGTGAATTGACGCGATTCACGGATGATGTAATAGGGTCACTTCTTTTTGGGTGTATGGGCCTATTTCTTGTCCCAGTCCGACCCTACCTACAGGGAACTCTGGAGATTTTCTGGTTGGCCTCTTTTGAGTGGGATGAATACAGAATTTCTTACAAATCGTTCAGTTCATGTGGGGCCACTTTGAAAAACATTTCCAGGGCCACTTTTGGTTCCCAGTCCAGCCCTGGGTAGCACCAGCACCATTCATAATGGTGCCGGTGTCGGGGTGATCTCCCGGGGGTCGGCAGGGCCGTCCGCGGACCTCTGGGTTTGGGAGGTCCCAACTCCTCCCACAATCCCCAATGAGTATGAGACACACGATAGAGCAAGGGGTTACTGCTCTTTTATTAAAAAACGGCAGGGACAGGTTCTGGGATCATAGGTCATCCGGTAACACATCTCACAAGAGTGGGCTCGCAGGTCCTTTTTCATCATGTGTGACGTCTCATCGTACGTCACCTGGGAAACTTCCCCCAAAATCTAACGCCACCTCGGGTTGGCTCCCCGAGTAATAGGGTTAGTATAGGAACATATATGTGAGTTAGTGGTTGGCGGAGAAGAGGTCAGGTGGTACGCATGGGTTGTCCCTAGAATTGGTAATACCAAAAATGATACATGAGAAAGGTTAGTGATTGGCTAGGTTATATCAGTAGTTAGCCCCCCATCCCCTGATTGGTTCATCCGCGAGCCCACAAGCCTGGGACCATCATCGTTCCCAGCTCGCGGTATGCCTGATGTTAGAAACAATGTGTGACTATGTGTCAGTGGATGACAATGGACAGGTCTGCCATTTGCTGTAGGAGCACCTCTTTCTCACCACCGCCAGTGTCCAGTTTGTCACTTCATTGTTGCAGTCTGTGCCCCAAGCGTGAGACCCCAGAGCTTCCCTTGTCCATGGTACATGGCACCACCTCAAGTCGGCCTGGTCACGTGTGGTGAGACCATGGCTGGAGCCATGGTCAAGAAATATTTTATTTGTATTTTGGCTCTGAGGGGCGGTTAGCCGCAGCAGGTGTAACCTTGGTTCCTAGCGCGTGGCATGTAAGTTGCAACATCGTGACCTTGGCGGTGGGGCTCTCGTCAGGGTCTGTTCTGCATGATCAGCACCTTGCATCTCTGCCCGAGCTGCTCGGGGCCTGCGGCTTCTGAGTTTGCACCCTACTCTGGTGCTGAGGCCTACGTGGCCTGATCCATGACAGGCGGCATATGGTTCGCATCACAGTGGTCGTGGTGAGCGGCAACGGTCCTTGTACATAAGTGCCTTATTTTCTTGTAGTAGCTATAGTAGCAATTAAGCATTTGCAAGCATGTACACAAGCTCTTCTTGCATCTTGCGTTTCTGCAGTGCTGTAGTTTAGCCTATATGAAAAATAACAACGATGCATCGTGTATGTAAACGGTCCATTACGTCATGGCAGTGAGTATGTTCTTCGTGTGGAATTTGTGTGGGTCTGACCAGCCGTGCATGGTGGCACGTGTGTTACTGTCCATTGGCTATGTTGTCATGGCATCTCTAATGATAGTGGCTTTGATTGCTGCTGTGTTAGTCGAGTTGGTCCATATGGTCTATGTCGATTTCGCCAGAGGTCCCAGCATTTGGCTTGATTGACGGGCAGTTTCCCTGGCCATGTGGGGCATGGCCACTGTAGACATCTGGGGCATCTGTGAGCGGATTGAATTCCTCTTGCGCCGGGTGCTTAGGCCATGATGATCTAGGCCATGGTCTGGCTGAGAATCGGGAGAAGGGAGCATCCCATTTTCCCTCTTCAGTCCCCCCTCTGGTCGACTTGTCAACCACAAAATTATCCACTCTTTTATCTCTTCTTACTCACCATACCTTTTTTATCCCTGCCAGGTCTCTGTATCGGTCCACATGATTTTCAAAAGACCAGTACATATAAACACATCCACCACCGGGCTTGCAGTGAACCCACTTCCCAACGTAGCTCTTTGGGTTTCTTGGATTTTCAACCTTGATTGACGGTGAGTACAAGTCTGCATCTAATATTTGTTGGCGCAGTCGCTCACATTCCTTAATGTCTGCATTCTTGTCATCTTCAGCTGGCATTAAGAGTGTGTTAGATCTTGGCTTCCATACCTTCATCCCCATTATAGCAGCCATTCCTAAAATCACACATCCTGCTATTACTTTGAGGCCATCTGATAACCAAGATGGCATCCATTATCAGTGGTATAAAAACCAGCTACTATCCTTCTTCACTCCTTTTGCCTCATCTTCCATTTTGGCGTGCATCTTGGCAAGTTGTGATACTGCCTCTGATAATGTACTGTTGTCTTCATCATTAGCAGGGATAAATGTGCAACATGAACTTCCAATTTTTGCGCAAACACCACCTTCCATTGCTGTCAGGAGGTCCAATACATATCTATTTTGAAGGGCTACCATTCGTATAGCTCTTAATTCTTCTTTTATTGCGTTGAATCTATTCACAGTGGAGTTTATTGTCAGCATGAGCTCCAACCTGGTTATCTGCAACCACTTAGCATTGACGTATGCTTGTACTCTGGGATGTATGATGGAGGAGAAGAACATGGCTGCTCTGCTGAATAATCTGTGTGCTGGTGGGATGTCACTCAGGGCTGTCTCCGATTCTCCCCATAGGTAGTTTCCTGTCAGTGGTTCACCTTGCCTCTTCACTCTGGAAAGGCGTACTGTCTCGTTATCTTGTTTCTCTCCTACCATCCTCAGTGATCTTTTCCTTCTTTTATTTCCTTCATCCATTTTCGGGAACATTTGCAAGTTAACGTGCTTCTGTGGTACCACTAGGGAAGGTACGTTGATGTGTACCATAGTACATACTCCATCCCTCATTGGTGGCAGGCTGTTGTATGCTCTTGCACCACATGCTCAGTAGTGGTCCATTAGTACAGCGGTTCCTGCACCCCCCTCAGGAAGCTTCACTATTCTCTTACAACCTTCATTTGTTCCAACGTCTATTTCTCCGTCATGCTGGCAACACAGTGTTGGTGTTGTCAGTGGAAGTATTGTTATTGGCTCCTCTTCTTTATCTAGCCACGGTACTAATGCAGCACTCTTTATCCTTTCCTTTTAGCACTTGTCATTTTCTTCTTGTACCTTCATCACAGGTGACTTGGCCAATGTCAGCGACTTGCTTCCTACAACTCTGTCCACCCATCCATCCTTTCTGAACACTTTTCCATATATCAGTGTCATTGGTCTTTCCCAGCATCCTGGTTCATCGGCAACCTCTTTTGCATACCACTCGCATGGCAGGTAATCCAGTGTCACCTCTTGTGTTTCCCCTTTTTATGGTCCCTCTGCTATGTACTTGAGTCCTTTAGTCTGTTGCCAGGAATCATCATACATGGGAGGTGTTTTGATGAAGTTGTTTTCCTATGGGTATGTTGATCTTGATTTCCACTGGCGTGTCGCCCTTTTCCCCTGGAACCTTCCTCTTGTTTGAAATAATGCTAAATATAGCAAGCATTCAGCAGTTGTTGCAGGCACCTCTGTGGTAACGAATTTCTGGAAGCACTCATGGAGTAGGGAATCAATGAGCACAAATAGCAGTAGTCCTTTGTCATATCCTTACCAATTTTCAACATGTTTTTATACCACATGTTGTTAGAGATGTGTGCAGATTCTGTGAGATATGTGTCAACCCCATTTACATCACTTGATATGCTACGTTGGTTGCTTTTAATGTTTTGTCCCGTGCTAGTTGTACCACTTGACACAATGCTCCTTGCGTGCGTTTGGGGGGAAATGTTAGTAGTGGAGACTGCAGCCACATAAAAAGCGTAGTATCCCTGCCAGACAGTAGCAGTAATCAGGCCAGTGGTGAAAATGATTGTCATTATTTTAATTACAGTTGCTAATACCACTGGCATTTCCACTCTTACCTTTGCTGCGGTCCAGCAGCTATTTTAGATGATATAGGTGCCTGCCTGAAAATTTCTGAAAATATGCGTTATTTGTTAGTATTGTTTAGTCAACCCCTGCGTATTAGATAATCGTTCAATGCCCAGGCGAAAAGCTCTTCCCACGCTTTCCTTACCGTCCTATCTCCTAAGGCTGGTAATGCTTCGTGGAGGTGTGAACATTTTTGAGTAATTATCGTAAGTAATGTATTATAGTATACACAAATCCTTCTTCTTTTTAAGTATTTTGGTCTTTTTATAACATATACACATTGATGTGATAGTGCCTCTGGGGTATTGTCATCCGTGGGCAGCATTTACCCCTGGGCAATGACTCTGTTTCTATTTTATATATATACTTTGCTTTTATTGCAACCACAATAACAATATGTGTGAGAGACAAAAGAAGAGAGGATGCACGTGTTTACGCAGTGTGGTGTATACTACAGATACTTTTGTCAGTGTCCTTTAATGGCTGGTGGCTAGGGAGTGTTTACTTAATGGTAAGTCGATTTATTTTGTTGGGACCTTGTAATCATGGGTTGGCCTATAGGGCATTGGTTGTTAGTGTCTGTTGGGGCGTTTGGGTCTTGGTCTGCTGCTGTTTTCGGTGTTGTTGCTGAAGCATTGGCCCTTCCGCTGAGGAGAGGGGGGATCTGTGCTTTGTAGGGCTTGATGTCATGTAAATGAGTCCACACTTCTCTGCCCCTGAGCTTCACCACCCTAGGGGCTGCTTTTTCGACTATATAGGGGCCTATGAAACGTGGACTGCTCCACGTCCGCCGAAAGTTCTTGAGTAGCACTAAATCTCCTTCTTTCACTTTCCACTGTGTTGTCTGTTCTTGTTCCTCATTAGTGACTTCTCCGTGTTGATCATTCTTCGACCCGCCCTGTGTTCGTTTAAGCTGTTGAGAGATAAACGTGCCACTAGTAACCAGAGAAGAGACATATTTGTGCATTTCTTTACCAAAAACAATACTGGTTGCATGGCAGTCAGTTATGGCCCTTGATGGGGGTGACCAGTTACCACCTCGTTGGGAGTGAGGTGGTGATCTGACCCTGGTCTATTCCTTAATTCAAACAAGGCCAAAGGTAGGCAGTACAGCCAACTTGATTGTTTGCTTAATTTTTGCTATTTCTTCTTTGAGAAGGCCGTTGAGGCATTCGCATACGCCATTAGCTTGAGGGTGGTACGCACATGCAAATTTATGCCTAATCCCTAGGAGAGTGGTTATATGTTGGAACAGTTGGTTAGCAAAATGGGGGCCATTGACTGACCTTAGCACTTTGCATACCCCCACCTTGGGAAAACCTCCCTCACCAGGAACTTTGCTGCTCTGAACGCATCAGCATGAGAGCATGGACTGGCCTCAATCCATCATGAAAATGGACACACCACTACAATCAGGTATCTGTAGCCTTGACATACATTGATCATGTCAACATAGTCAATGTGGAGGTGCAGGAAGGGTCCTTCAGGCCGGGGTATTGTACCTTTGTACCTTTAATCACTTGCAGCGTGTGACCGGCCATGAATTGCTGGCAGGTAAGGCAGTTACTGATGAAATTAGTGACATGTGAGTTTAACTCGGGACAGAACCAGTCTTCCTTTATTTGTGCTGCAATTACCTCTTTCCCTGTATGTGTGTGGGATTGTGCAATTGTGTCAGAGCTATTTGTAACAGTGCTAGGTGCATCACTACTTTCCCTGTGTTGTTCTGGTGCCATAGTGCATCTGTGGGAGGCATGGTACACCCTCTTTTTACCCACATTTCTTTTTCTACCATTGGTGCTGCTGCCTGTAGCTCCATGACCTGTGTCTCTGGGATGCGTGTATACCCATCCTTCATCAGCATTTGTCTTACCCCACTTTTCTTTTTGTTTTTCTGGGAGTGTCCAAATTTCAGCAAAGTACGCAGCATGCTTAGCATGTGCATCAGCTGCCTCGTTACCTCTGGATATGGGGTTGCCACCATTTGTGTGGGCTTGACGCTTCACAAGTGCTACCTCTTATTGGTAATTAATCACTTCAATTAGCTTGGCCAGTGGGAGAGCATGTTGTACTGGAGTACCATCGGCCCTCCGAAATCCTCTCCTTTCCCATTATATTAATCCTGAGTGTACTGTTGATGTTACATATGCACTATCTGAGTATATTGTTATCCTTTTGTCATTTCCTTCCTCTAGGGCCAGGATAAGCTCTACCAACTCTGCTGCTTGGGCTGAGTAGTGTTGGGGCAGTTTTACACATTTTACTGGAACGAAGGTCCAGTCTTCTAAGAGCCGTACTACCACTGCTCCTGTTCGTCTTACTCCATCACTTTGGTCATAGTTGATGACCCATCTATGTACATAATCTCACTTCCCTCTAGTACATTTTCCTCCACTTTCCTAGCTCCTGAATAATTCTCAATAGCTTCTGGGCAATCATGTGAGTATTCTTCATTTACTGCTTCCTCTGCTATAAATCGTGCTGGGTTTACATTAGTGCATCTCACTATTGTCAGTTGTGGTCTGGATAAAATAATCTCATACCCTGATGCTCTTTGTGTTGCCAATGTTGATTTTGGTCTCGTCAATATTGCGAAGAGGGCATGTTCCACATACAGAATATAAGTTCCCATGGTAATGGAAGAGAATTTTTCCACAGCGAATGCTGCAGCCACTAGGCTTTGTTCACACAGGAAATGTCCCATCATTACAGGGTCTAAATGGCCACTGTAAAAGGCCACTGGCTTGTGTCCCAGGCTAGTCTTTTGGGTCAGTACTGCTTTCATTACTGCTGAGTCACAATGTGAAAATATGTAGAATTCTTTTTGATAGTTGGGGGTAGCTAGTACTGGTGCAATTGAAATAGCATTTTTCAATTCATTGAACACATCTGACATTTCTCTTGTCCATTCCAATGTCCTTTGCCCCCTCTGCACCTCTCTGAGTGCCTGAAGCAGTGGTCCTATGTATGAGCTGTAATCAAAGGCCCATGCCCTGCAGTAGTTGCATAGGCCAAGGAACTGCTGCAGTTCTCTCATTGTTTGCGGCTGTGGTGTGTTCTGTATTGCTAGTGCCCTTTGTGGTGCAAAGTTACTCCCTTTTTGTGAAATAATCTGTCCAATGTAAAGTACTTGCTCTTGGCAGTACTGCAGTCTCTCCTACACTTTTCCTCAGTAGTTCTGCATATTATAATATCGCCTACATATTGCAGCACCATACTTTCCATCTCTATGTTGCCCAAATTCATTTGTATTATTCTGTTAAAGATCGATGGTGACTCACAGTACCCCTGCGGCAACCTAGTGTGTTTCCACTTTGTGTTGCGGTATGTGAAACTTGTTGGATCTTCCGAGTCAGGGTGCAATGGGATGGAGATAAAGGCGTTCTTGAGGTCAATCACGGTGAACCATGATGCCTCTGATGGAATTCCGCACAGTATCGTTGCTGGGTTAGCTGCAACAGGGTACTCTGCTTCCACAATGTGGTTAAGAGGCCTTAAATCTTGGATGAATGCCATGATCCCTCTTTTGCCTTACTCACTGGGTACATTGCCGTGTTACATGGTGACTCTGATGGTACTTGTATTCCTACTAGGGCAGATATTGTCTCATATATCCCCTCATCAGCTTCTTTTGATAGTGGGTACTGTTTCACCCTGGGCAGCATTGCCCCTTTCTTCAGCTTTATTTTCACTGCTCCAATGCTCTTTATGCAACCCACATCATAGGGACTAGTTGTCCATAGGATGTGGGCACTGCTGCTAAGTCTTCCTCATAAAATGGTACCTTTGTAGGGCAGGGTGCCTCCAGTGCCATCGCCATTTTTGTAGCTACATCCTTGAGTGTTAACTTCAGCCAAATGCAAACACTCATGTCGAACACCATTTCCCCATCTCCTTTGTCATCAGAGAACAGTTCCTCATCTGATACCTGTGTGAGCCGGCATCCTTCAGATAGTGCTATCACTGCTCTCCGTGCCTTTCCTTCCCCATCCTAGGCATGTACTGCAATGTAGTCTGGTTCTGCAACAATACTCTCCATGTCCTCTGATATTACTGCCCCTTCCTTTTCGTCAGTGGGTGTCTCTGGCCTGAAGAGGTATGTTGCAGGTCTCCTCCATATCTTGCCCTCTACCCTGTAGCCACGCTATTGCCATGTCTGTCCCATATTGGAAGAGGTCCCTGTCCACTGGCTCTGCCCTTATCACCTTCTTCCCACAATAGGCCTGTAGAATGTGTCGGGCCATGAGCATGTTTATGCCTGGTATGGAGCACACTAGTAGATTGTCAGTAAAAGATATAGTCATGTTCAATCTGCTCATGATGTCTCTTCCAAGAATGTTTACGGGTGACTGTTTTGAATACAACAATGGTAGAGATAAGTCGTGCTCCCCAACAGATAAGGAAATGTTATCAGTAAAAGGAACCAGCCCTTTAGCCCCAGAGAATCCTTGAGTGTACTTGGCATCGCCTGACAAGTTAAACTTCCCTTCCCTTATGCAAGACCTAGTTTCACCTGTGTCTACTAGAAAGGAAAATGTTTTGTCACCTATCGCCACCTTTATGGTTCCTCCGCAGGGTTAGGTGTTACCGACAGGATGGGACACAGCAAGGACGTCTGTGGGCTGTCCTATTGGGGGTACAAGGATTGTCCGTTCCCTGTTTATGGGTTGTGGCCCAATATTGTCACCCTCCCCAAATGTGTTTGTTGACTCGGTTCCTCTGCGTGTTGTGTGTTACTGTCCTGTATCTGTGTTAGTTGTTGCACCGTCTGGACATGTTGTTGTTGTGCCATGGTCATTTGTTGTTGTGCTTGCTGCTGTGCAGGTTGGATTTGTGGCAGCATTGGGTGTTGTTGTATTTGACCTTGTACCATCTGTTGTTGAGGTATCTGTTGGTAGTATGGTTGTCCCCCATTGTATCATAGTTATCCCTGCTCCCCCCATCCAACCTGTGCCGGTCTTGCCCTGCATGTATGGGACATGTGCCCTACCCTCCGCACGTCCAGCATTTGTCAGAGGCTCACGCGCTTACCATGGGTATCCCCCAGTGCTGTCTGAGTACCCTTGATGTCCATATGTGTTGTACCCTCAGAACCCTCCGCCTTGTTGTTGTTGTGCTGGTGGTCCGAACCCCGCCTTCTTGCTGCCCAACCTCTTCCTCTATAGCTAGTTATCTGACCATTTCCCATTTGATTGTATCCACCCCCCACCTGATGGCCATAGGAGTGTGGTGCTGTATATGGTGGGGCGGTGGCATTTGTTGTGTAGTTACCTGTGCTTGTTGTACTGTGTGTTGTTGTGTCGCATCTGGTGCTTGAACTGCTTGTGTGGGGCCTGTTATTAGTGCACCCTCCATTGCATATTTGGACAGTTGTACCAATTTTGCCTTTTCAGCTTTCCTATCCTCTTCCTTCTGCTTCCTCTTCTCCTGCCACAACCTACAATGGTGCACTATTGTTAGTTGAATTTCTGGCCATGCCTTTGCTTCCATTCCGACTAGTTTCTTTAATTGTCTTTGTACTGGCTAAGGGAGGCCTTGTATCAGTATGTGGTAAAAAATTGCTAATGTTTTGTCCCATGGTTCCCGCGTTTCCAAGTGCCAGCTTTCTTGAATTTCTTGGATGTAATTGACAGGGTCCTCATCCTCACATATCTTACGTGACATTATTGCTCCTATGTCTGACGTGTCTGGGTATTGTACTCTTAGTGCTTACCATAATGCGTGTCTGCAGTTTGCGAATGGTGCCCCATCATGTGATGTGTCGTTAATGGTCACCCCTGGGGATCCCGCCCTTTTCCAGATGCCATCTGCTGTATCACCCAGTATAGAAATTAATAGCCCCTTTACATCACCTACTGCTAACTTTAGCCCAGCAGTTTGTTTCTCCATTTCGTATATCCATTTCCCAGCCCCTCCGCTCAATGATGGCAACCTACATTTAATGTTCTCCTTATCTGCGTGCTTCCATGAGACATACTGTGGGCTTCCTCCCCCTCTCGTTAGCAATGGCATTTGTGTGTATTCTCTCACTTCCCCTGGTGTGCACCTGCGGGGAGATATATGTGCGTATTCACTATCCTATTCCATGTCAGAAAGTTCCTCTACAAAGTCAGTAATGTGTTGTGTAGGCCTACTCTCTCCTCCTGCCTCAAACGCCTTCCTTTTCCCTACCTTGTCCTTGTTATGTGGTGTTGTCACTTCCTCCATTCTTCGCACTGGGAGGTCTTTAAGCCTATTAACATATGGCGTGTGTTGTGCTGGTGGTGTGAGTGGTCGCTGTGCGCTTCCTCCTTGTTGCCACTTGCTCACTCTTTCTCCTTCGCCCCCTTCCTGTGTCCTGCATTCCCATGACGACCCACAATCTGTGCGTGTTATGTATAGTTTACTCAGCCTTTCTTCGCCCCCCTCGCTCCGACCCTCGCAAGACCCCTCTTCTTCCTCACTACAAAACCGATCTGAGGAAGCTAACCATGTAGTTGTGTTTTTCCCTCCCAGTGTTACTGTGTCTAAATCTATATCAATGTACTCACCTTCCTTCCCCGTGTCTCCCTGTGTTTGTGCCATTGGCACTACCTCTGTGTTACTTGCATGCATCTTTATCCCGTGGGCCTTGTTTGACCCTCCCAGTCCCTTGTTCCTAAATGTGTTCTTTATTGCATCACTTACCTGCTTGAGTGCCTGGAAGTCCCTGTCCTTTTCATACCATACCCTGCTTTTAAAATAGGCTCTCTAATATCCTCCCTTCCTCATACTTACGTGCGCTCTCTGCTATGATCTTCCTTTTCCATAGCGTCATCTTCTAGTCGTTCTCTTCTCGTTCCTCTTCTTTCCTTCTAAGTTTCTGCTGCTCCATGCATGCTACCCTTTCTGCAATTCCTCTTAAGTGGTCTTCCTCCTTCTTCTTTTCTGCCTCCTGCTGGTTTAACTACGCTCTACCACTCTTACTGCCTATCCTTTTCCCCTATTTCTCTTGTTCCTCCTGCTCCAGTTGTCTGAGCAGTACACTCTGCACCTCCCTCAGCTCTGCCGGCTTTCCCTCCAGCATCACCTCCTCTGCCTTTGTCAACCTCCCCTCTTCTATTGTACCTACCTTGCATCTTCGTGTGCTCCTCTGCCCTCCTCCTTTTCTACCCTTATAATTACCTCTTCCTCCTCTTCTGTTGGTTTTCCCCGTAATTTCAGCAACACTTGGGCAGCTATCCATTTCGTCTGGTCCTACATTAGCAAAGTCTACATGCGTCTTTTGTGCGCTTCCCATGTGTACTTGTGTGTGCGTGGCTACAGTGCTCCCCACACCCCTGCCCTTTTGGTAGCTGTCTGTTGGTGCATACAGCGGCAGGCTGAACATAGAGTTTGAATACCCTTCTGCAGCTGACAGCTGTGGCCGCGCCGTCTCTCTAAGTTCTGTTACTGGGTACAGCCCTTATGTTTCCTTCTTTACCTCCTTAGTTATGGTAGTCTCACCTTCCTCTTCCTGTTTAACCTCTGCTACTGTATGTGACCCCTCTGATTCTTCCTCACTTCCCTCCACGTTGTGAGCTTTCGGAGGCATGCTACACCCTCCTTCTTCTTTCACCTTCTCCTCCTTCACCCCCCGCATTGTCAACATCCCTGTTACCCCAGGTATGCACCCCTGGAACAGCTTCCACAGATCGAGAACTTCTAGATGGTTTGCCAGCTTCTTTCCTTTATATGTGTTGTGTAGATATGCTAGAAGAGAGTGTTGAGTGTACATATCAAAGCTGCTGTTGGGTGGCCATGGCATCCGTATCTTGTTATCTGTTGTATCTCTGTGTGGAGGTAGCGTAGCACATATGTGTTGGAGTGGGGTTGTTAGCGGGTTTCCTGTCCCTATTCCATTGCATACAGACATTCTTAAATACCCTTATTTTCCAGTACCACCATTACCTGGCACCGTAAACTGGGGTCTTCGGATTCTCTGCTGCAAAGAAAACAATGGTGTTACAATACTTTTGCACTGGGCGTCACCGCCCCCTTTTCTTGCGCTACAATTTCGCCTTTCTTATATTCCTTTCCCTGGTGTTAGGGTCCCCTTCAACAAGTGGCGCACGAAGCCCCCTGCGACTTCGTGTCCCGCGTTGTGTGCGTTTGATGCCGCCCCGCCTTCCTCACACCGCCGCTACCCGGCGTGCCTTCAGTCTCTACCTCTGCTCCTCCCCTTTTCCCTTATCGTTTCATTCCCCCACCAGCAGTTCTTCTGTTTTACTGTTTTCCCGCCTGTCATTTTCGTTCCACTACCTCCCGTATCCGCCCCTGAATCGAGGCAGGCCGGCGTTCTCCATGCACAGCCGCCTCTCCCTTCCACCCCACCTTTCACCGCAACTCAGAATACTCTGCGTAATCCTATGCAACTCTGTGGGTGATGTCACCAAGCCTAGGACAGTTGGATGCAGGTACGTATAAATACACACGAAAGTAATATGCGCAATCCCCACAGCTGTCTTCCCACCACACCTGGAGTGCAGTATGCATCAGTCACTTCGCTATTATAGTAAACTGCACCCGCTGCGTCGCCTCGCGTGTGATGCGCTCCCACCCTGGGGAACTTAACCAGCCCACTATCTTCTGCGCCGAGAATCAATCAAGCTACCTCAGGCAGGAATACGTCATCTATTCATCGAGCTAAAACACTCAACCAATAGGAATCCTCATCTACTCATCGATCAAAAACGACAAATCATAGGAATGCCACACCCCCTTGTTTACAGGTGCCCACGATCAAAACCAATAAGCGCGATTCACCGGTCGCATGTGGGTGCCTGAAGCCCCACCCTTCGCACTCTATAATACTATACGAGGCGGCCCTCGTGCCTGCCCCACAACACTTTTCACATCAACCGCCGCTAAATAGTAAAATCTTTCTGAACACCCTTTAGATCCACCCACCACCCTTGTTGCAATTCCTCCCACCACCCACACAACTTTGCGTTGCGTGTGTCATACTCACATCGGCTTTCGCCTGCCAGTGTTGCTCGGCTGTGGTGTACCCCTCCCAATCTGTTCGTAACCTCCCCTCGTCTGGACCACATCTGGACACTCGCCAACCGTGGGCGGGATACTTCTCAAGTCAGCTCCCGACGGCCACTCTCTGGATTGTACTGTTCCGTCCTCTCGCAGTTCCACGATGGTCCTGTAGTCCTCCAAAGGGGGCAATGGCAGAGGGGGCTGCAGTGCCAGGCCACCTTGGCGCAGGCTCCGTCTCCCTCTTGCCTCACCCTCAGCGCTGGTCTCAACAGATCTCAGAGTGCCTCCAACTTGTCAGGTTGATCTCCCGAGGGTCGACAGGGCCGTCCGCAAACCTCTGGGTCAGGTGGTACGCTTGGGTCGTCCCTAGAAATGGTAACACCAAAAATGATACATGAGAAAGGTTAGTGATAGGGTAGGGTAATATGCCGTCAGTAGTTTGACCCCCATGCCCTGATTGGTTCATCCGCAAGTCCCCAAGCCTGGAACACTAATCGTTCCAAGCTCACAGTGTACCTGATGTTAGAAACAATGTGTGACTATGTGTCAGTGGAGGACAATGGACAGGTCTGCCATTTCCTGTAGGAGCACCTCTTTCTCACCGCCGCCAGTGTCCAGTTTGTCACTTCATTGTTGCAGTCTGTGTCCCAAGCGTGAGACCCCAGAGCTTCCCTGGTCCGTGGTACTTGGCACCACCTCAAGTCGGCTTGGTCACGTGTGGTGAGACCATGGCTGGAGCAGAATTATGAGCATTTGATTTGTATTTCGGCTCTGAGGGGCGGTTAGCCGCAGCATGTGTAACCTTGGTTCCAAGCGTGCCGCGTGTAAGTTGCAACGTCATGGCCTTGGCGGTGAGGCTCTCGTCAGGGTTTGTTCTGCATGATCAGCACCTTGCATCTCTGCCCGAGCGGCTCGGGGCCTGCAGCTTCTGAGTTTGCACCCTACTCTGGTGCTGAGGCCTACGTGGCCTGATCTATGACAGGCAGCATATAGTTCACATCACAGGGGTCGCGGTGAGCGGCAGGGGTCCTTGTAGATAAGTGCCTTATTTTCTCATAGTTGCTATTTGTAGCGATGAAGCATTTGCAAGCATGTACACAAGCTCTTCTTGCGTCTTGCATTTCTGCAGTGCTGTATTTTAGCCTATATGAAAAATAACAATGATGCATCAGTGTATGTAAATGGTCCATTACGTCATGGCAGTGAGTATGTTCTTCGTGTGGAATTTGTGTGGGTCTGACCAGCCGTGCATGGTGGCACATTTGTTACTGTCCATTGGCTATGTCGTCATGGCATCTCTAACGATAGTTGCTTTGATTGCTGCTGTGTTAGTCGAGTTGGTCCATATGGTCTATGTCAATTTCGCCAGAGGTCCCAGCATGTGGCTTGACTGACGGGCAGTTTCCCTGGCCGTGTGGGGCATGGCCATGGTAGATTTTGACATCTGGGGTATCTGTCAGCGGATCGAATTCCTCTCATGGTGGGTGCTTAGGCCGTGCTGATCTAGGCCATGGTCTGGCTGAGAATCGGAGGAAGGGAGCGTCCCATTTTCCCTCTTCACTGGTGCTACCGTCAAGGTCTGCGAGTGGGTGCCGTTCCGCCCGCCAGGTCAGACCAGGCAGGCGGGAAGGCTCCTGCACGCAGAACTCAGAGTATGCCGGTCCGGTAACAACGGTGCCGGTAGCTTACCGGCACCGTTGTTACCGGACCGGCATACTCGTAATGAGGCCAATTAATTTATTTATTGGGTACTGGTAATGCGTATATACAGCAAAATGGTGTTTCACGGTGCATCAAGACAAGGGAGGGGAACACCACAATAACAATCCTACTAGGTCTTGAGGCATTCAGATTGGGCAAGTGCAGTAACAGAAAGAGGGGAGAGGGGGAGTAGGGGAAGTGGAGTTTGTGGAGGCACCGGGAAGAAGGCAGACAATAATGATCCTACTAGGCTGTGAGACAATTCAAATGGTGCAAGTGCAGCAATAGAAATGAAGGGATAGAGGGATGAGGGGAAGTGCAGGATGGGGAGGCAGGAGTAATGCTCAGGCGGGAGGCAGGAGAAGGGTAGATTAATTTCAAGTGAACAAGTTCAACACAGCACAAGGCTGGAATGCAGAATGACATTGTAATGGGTGCATAATTTGGGAAAGCCTCACCCTATGTTGCAGGGAGCTAAAACAACTATGCAAGAACAAATAGGTTCGGCTGGCTGTTACACTCTGTTTTTCTCACACCCTCAATCAATATAAATGTGCTACAAACATTAAAAAATGTTGCCACAAAATGTGCTTTGTTATCCCAAAAAATGATAAATACCATGCCGCAATGTCCTGTATTAAGTCTTTAAAGTTTTAAAAGTACAGTTGTGTAAAATAGGACATTTTTAGACTTGCTTCGTTTTCAATTTGGGATGTGTAGATTTGCATTCAGGATATGCAAATAATGCCACAATAATATTGTTTTGGGCTAATATGTTTTTAAAACAATTTATTGTCAGGTTGCTTTACTATGTCATTTGTATACTTTGCAAGTAATCACTATAAGACAGTATTATTCTAGTCATTGAAAGCCAAAACCTAAATATTTGTACTAAGTAAAACCTGGAAAGTATACGGTCAAGTGCCTAAATTGCAGACTGGGTTCAACTTCTGGATTCACTGCTTATCCAAAGTGTGTGATCAGGGGCAAAACATGCAATATCACTTTGACTCAACTGCAAACATTGGAGTCCTTGGAAGTGATTAAGTTCACACTACTCTGAAAAAGCTCTCTAACAAGGCGGCATATTTAATGACTTTAGGGACACATTGCTTCTGCTTCTCTGTTAGTCCAGTATATGGAGGGGATGGAATTAGCACTTTAAAACCTCTGCTCTGCCTGTAGTCAATCAAAGAAGTGACAGCAGCATGTTGTGCTCTAGCACCTTCAAATGTCTTCTATGTGCTAGATGGAATTACCAGAAAATATTGTAGACCAAATTACTGGACAGACCAAAGGAAGATGGTAAAATACTCCTTTAATCTCAATGAAAGAAAGCAGGGTGATATGACAGCTAACAAAGTAGATGCTCGATGTTCATACAAAATTTTGCTTGTATAGAGTTTAAATACTTTCACATGTATCACTTATGATGTCATCCTATGTGGCATTTCATAAATCCTATCTCTGGGAGGGATTGGATTAGGGGAACATATCTACTTATAGAATTGCATAAGGGTTAATATCTCATTAGCTGTGCCTTGTCTGTAGGACATGCCCTGACCTACTTCTGGGTACATCATATACTGATTATAGCAGAGAATATGGCAGTGGACTAATAACTGCAACATTGTGTATATAAATGAGTGACAGACCTTTTGATTGGTAGGTAACCTTATGCAACCTTGATCTTTTGGCTTCTTAGCAGCACGTGAACAGAACAAAACCTAGGTGATCAAGCTGCGTCAACTTGTTGCCTTGTTTTCCCAATTAGTCCATCGCATTTCATTGACCTGATACTTAGCCAAAGTCGATTGTTTCCAGTTGACCTCTTAGTCTGCTCACTGTTCTGAGACATTCAAAGGAGCGTGGGCACACCACTACCTTAACTCAAGCTCTAATGAATAGTCTTTGTTTTGAGTTCTGCTTCACGTGTTAGGAGACCAGAATTTTGTCCATTTCAGCCTCTAAATTACTGCTATTTGATTTTATTAAACAGGGTGCCTCCATCTGGCCTTTAGATACTTGCTTACTCCACCTCAGATAGGTTTTTGCCTTTGTGTTTGTCAAACACTTGGCATCTGCAAATGTCCTTGTCCCTCCTAATCCTAGCAGAAATATATCTTATGGAGATAGTCTGTTCATTTGACTCCCTTTGTGCCTTGCACCCATCTCTCAAAATAGCCTCCTTAAATTCAGGCCAACATACTCCCTTATTTTCCACACACAAACTTCTTCTTCATTAATTCTTCCATTTGCAATCCTAGGCTTGTATTTTGAGGTAGCTGGGTTGATTCTTTACATGGGCTGTCTTCCATTTTCTTCCAATGGCCATCTTAAATGTTATGTATATACCTCTGTTTAGCAAGCTCTTATATGCTTATTCTATCTTGTGTTGCAGCATATTTACAGTTATTGGTCAGCAAGTTACTTCATCTTCTTATTTGCATGATTACTTCTTCTGATCTTGGGCCTAGTAAAACTTTGTCCCTGGAGGTGCAAGAAAGCTCTTCTTGGAGTTTGTTCTCCAATACTTTATTCAGTCTGTGTTTCTCTCCAGACCCACTGTTAATGCCAATCATTATCTTCACTCCGATATCTTTCTTGGCTGTTTTTTGGCATTGTCCCAAGATGATCCTTAAGAGAGAGAATCCCAGCAACACTAATATTGCATCAAGTAATTTGAGAGCATTCACCAACCAAGATGGAATCCATGAAAATAAGCATGAGAGTCAATTTTCTCCTGCCGGTTGTTAACATCATTATTGCTTCTGTCAGGGTTCCATTTTCTCCACCATAGGACGGTGTAAATTCACAGCAAGATGGCCCGACCTTGGCACAGGTGCTTCCTTCCATTGCTGTTATCAGGCCCAGAACATACCTGTTTTGGAGTGTCATCAGCCCGATGGCTCTCAATTGTTCTTTGATTGCATTGAATCCTTTTATTATTGCATTAAATTGTCTGCAGCAATTCCCACCTAGTGATCTGTAACCACTTGGCATTTACTACAGCTTGAAGTCCCGGTATAAATATAGATGTTATTATCATGGCAGTCGCACTGAATAATTTGCATTCATAAGGAATGTCTTCATAAGCCTTTATTGATTTTGATGAGAAATAAGTTTCTCTTTTTAGTCAACAAAGATGAAATTACCTCTTCCTTCTGTTGTATTCATTCATTTTTGGGAACTCCTCAATATGGAAGTCAGTTTGGGGAATCACCAATGCTGGGACGTGTACATTTAGAATGAAGCACACTCCTCCCCAATCTTTAGGCAACTGCATGTAAGCTCTGGATCTGCAGGCCTAATACCTATCCATTAGAACTGCAGTTCCTTCATTCATCCCTGGTACTTCAATTATTTCTCCAAAACCTTGATTTCGAATGTGGACCTTGCCATCATTCTTGAAGCTGGTTGATGCGTTCTTCAATTGTGATCTATGCACTGGTCCTGCTTCGTTATCAACCCAGGTTAATAGTTTTGCATAATTGGCCTATGATTCCAGGCATTCATCGTTCACCATTAGCACCTTGTGAACTTTTTCTTTCTTCAATAAATGTGCAGGGCATGATATAAGTCTATCTTCCCATCCGTTGCCAGTTGCTACACACCCACACACAAACAGCTTTGCTCATTCCCAGCATCCAGGCTCTCCTGATCTTTCAGTCATATCTGAGCATTTCATTGTCTTCATTTCGACAGTTTGTATTTTCTCTCCATACTGGGATGGATACATATGCTTTTTGTTTGTCCATCCTAGTCCAGTCTTCATTTTTTTTGTCTTCACGTATGTACCTTCGTATGGAAAAGTCTGTCTGGATTGCCATCTCAGAGTTGCCCATTTTCCTTTGAATTGTTATCTGGTGGTACATGTTGCCAGATGACTGACACATTTTACGTTGTGTGAAGACATTTCTCTTGCAATAAATGTTCTTGCAGCATTCATAGCCTACGGTATTAATGAGCAGACAACAACTCTCTTCCAATGTTCTTTCTCCCACCTCTTTCATGTGCTGGTACCATAGAATATTAGGTAGGTGAGATGATGTATCTATACTTTCATTGTCTTCCTCAGCATCTCTCTTTATTCAAGAAAAATGTCTGTCAATATCAGGAATCAGTGGGGTTTTGGACTCTTAATATGGACAATGGGTATAACGGGAACAATGGGAGATGTCCTGTTTTCTTTCTCATCACTGATTATAATGTGTGTGAATGCCAATGTAATAAGGATAGCAGCTAAAATCAAAATACCACAAAAAGCTCCAATAATAATTCTATGTATAGTACATATTTTTTTTCATGGAGCTACAGTTCTTACCTCTTGAAACATTTCCATTTCTCTGTTTATGTTTAACATATATCAAATGAATTTATAGCAAAAACTGGATAATAATTGCCAATATAATTCTCTCTATTTTGAGGATTTCCGAGAAACATCACTATATCCCTATGTCTTCTTATTAAAGCTGGGTAAGACTGTAATATGTATAAAAACACTGCAAGTAAGAACATGTGTATAATGGGCAGCATGACAAAATACAGTATTCTTCTTTTTCTTTTCTTCTGACTTCTAATGCTTCTGTACCATTTTCTCTTTGATCCCAGTCTAGGGAAGCTGTTCCGAGATCACTGCAAGTACATCAGTCCTTAAGAAACCCTAATCTAAAAGTTGTGCTTCTTATTCCTTTGTCTTGTCTTGACTTTTCGTCCTGGATATTGTCTGTATTCACTGACATTCTTCACCTACTTCAGTAAGGGTAGCTGCAGGAGAGGTCAAGTTTTCTCCTTTGTATGGTTTGAGGTCATGCAAATAAATCCATGCTCTTCTTCCTTTTAGTTTTACAGCAGTATGGCTTACTTCCTCTACTTCATGAAGACCTTAAAAAAAGGGGTATGCCAGGTGTGCACACATTTATGAACCAGCACCTGGTCCCTTGGGTATAAACAAAGGGTCTTGAGCGTCTCTTCCAAATCAATGGCTGATTGTGGGTTTTTTTGTCTTGACCCCTCCCATCAGTTCTGGAGCTGTAGAGACATAAAAGAAACACGTTTAGTCATTGTTTTCAAATAATCATGCATTTTGTTGCCTAAGCCCTTGCTACACTATGGACATCTGCATTTGCACTTGTTGGGTAAGTGAGAGGAGTTTTCATGCAGCGTCCAGTCACCAACTCATGTGGCGTCAGATGATGGCTCGAACCTGGCTGGTTCTGCGAGGGGTAGAAAATGAAGCCACCCCTTCTTTAAATTGGCTTTCAGTTTTGCCATTCTTTCTTTCAAACGGCCATTTAATTTCTCACAAAAAATCTGTTTGCTTGGAGTTGATAAGCTGAAGCAAACGTGTGCTTAATTCCTAATATCAGAACTATATTTTCAAATAGCTAATTTACAAAGTGGTATCTATTATTGGATCGCTAAACTTCACACACCATATCTTGGAAATATTTGGCAGCACATGCAGCATCAGGGCGCATGCATGGACCCGCTTCTATCCATCTTGAAACGGGACATACTACAGCTAAGATATACCACTAACGATTGCAAGTCTGCAGCATGTCTATATGATCGATGTGTAGATGCTGGAATGGTCCATTTGGTCTGGGAATTTCTCCTCTCACTGTTCACAGAGTGTGTCATGCAGTACATTTCTGGCATACAATACAGTTTATAATGAACTGTGCCACATGTTCATATAGGTTTGGTACAAACCATTCTTCTGCAATAGTAGCAGCTAGACTTTCTAGATTCACATGTGCTGGGTAATGAAGCTGTTCCAACGCTACCCTCAATAATGCTAGAGGCATAACTGATTTTGCAGTGCTATCTTGTCTCCAAATTGCCTCAGTAGGGGGTAAAGAACATAACGTTTTTTTCCATAACTAGTTTTCTTCCTGCAATGCTCGTCCTTCTATTTCAATTAACTGCACAATGGATGTCATAATAAATCCTTCTTTAACCAACATGCATCACCTTGTTGCCTGCTTTATATTCTTTAATTCACTCTCAAATACGGTTGTCTAATAGGCTGCTTTTTTGTTCTCATAATCTGCAGCTTCATTTCTGCAAGAGATTAAATCTGCTCTCTTTGAATGGGCTCTGCATTTTACAATCACTGTGGTCTCTGGGAAACACAATGCTTCAATATGTTTGTTTAATAATACTGCATGTTGCACTGAAGTTCATCTTCGCAGAGGAAACCCGTCCTTTTCCAATGTGTCAAGCCTGCTTGTACAGTTGATGTCACATGGGCGGAGTCAGAGTACACCGTCACTTCCTCATCCTCAAAGCATCACAGCGCATCAATTAGCCTGGCTAATTGTGCAGCCTGTTCTTAATAATTTGGGGACAATCTCCTAATAATCATTACCTCAAATGTACCTTCTAGGTTCAACTTTACCACTGTCAATCCTGAATGTCTCACCCCAATCTTTTGGTCAATCCCTGATTGACGCATTTTCTCTAACATTGGGAATATTATAACACTCAGTATAAGTTGTTAAATCATGCATATCATCATCTTCTCCAACTGGTTCAGCTATAAGCATTGCTAGATTTACTGTGCTACACCTGACAATTTTAATTGCAGGGTTTGAGATAATTACCCCACACCCTGACGCTCCTAGTGTGGTCAATGTGCTTTTCGATTTTTGCAAAATTGTGAATAATTCATGTTCTACAATCAACGTCAATGAACACCCCATGGTCATGATTGAGGCTTTTCTGATTGTAAATGCAGCTGATACCAAAGATTGCTCACAAAGATGATGTCCTTTCATGACTGGATCTGAGATCCCACCATAATAAGCCAATGGATTATGACCATGTCCTAATGTTGTTTTCTGTGTAACCACTGCTGTCCTTACTTCTCCATTTGAATGAGAGAATAAGTCACATTTTTCACTGTAATTTGGCATCCCTAACAAAGGGGCTGTGCTGATCACCTTTTTTAATTCCTGAATCTCTGCAGTCCTCTCTTCTGTCCATATTAGTTTATTTTTAGTCATCTGTGCCTCCTTAAGTCCTTTTAAGAGTGGTCAATATATGTACTGTAATCAAAGACCCAGGCCCTGCAATATTTACATAGGTTTACACATTTTTGCATTTGTCTCACTGTTTTTGGCTGTTCAGTCCTCATAATAGCCTCTGCTCTTTCAGGTGTCACTTTTCTCCCTTTGTGTGAGATCAATTGCCATATATACAGTACTTCTTCTTGGCAATATTGTAATTTCTTATTATCCACTTTGTACTCCTTCTTTGCCAGTATAGTCATAAGTTTGACAAAGTCTGTTCTGCATCATTATTCTGTATCACTGCGCACTACAATGTCATCAACATATTGACTTATGGTATTTTCAAGTTGAACATTATCCAAGTCCATCTGAAGGACTCTATACAAAATTGATGGGGACTCAAAGTACCCCTGAAGGTAAACAAGTATGTTTCAGACAAATCTTTCTATATGAAAAAGAAGTCAAGTCTTGTGAGTCTTCATGAAGGGGAATTGAGAAAAATGTTTTTTTTTAAATCTACAACAGTAAAATACGTTGCTTTCGATGGGATATTACACAGTATTTTCACAGAATTTGGAACTAAAGGAAATTCTGCTTTGACTATATTGTTTACGGGTCTCAGGTCCTGGATGAATTTCCACGACCCCCAGTTGATTTTTTGACAGGGTACACAGCATTGTTACACAGGGAATCAGATGGGACCAAAGGTTCTTGTTTCATTAAAGTGGATATGGTTTTGAATGTACCTTCATCCACTTCTCTAGACATAGAATATTGTTTTGCACATGGGAGAATTGCTCCTGGTTTGAACTTAAGTTGTACTGCTCCCTCTCCTTTCATTTAACCCATGTCATATGGACTTGTAGTACATAAGATATTTGGTACTTTTTCCAAGTCTTCCTGAAAAAACAGTTTCTTTTTTACCAATGCCATTCTCTGCAGTATTTCTACATTTTCTACTTTAATCCAATAAGTAAGATTTATAAAAAATACTACCGCCTCATTCCAATAGTCGTCCCAAAATAACTCCTTGTCCGTCAAATCTGTCAACGTGTATCCTTCATCAAGAGCTATCACTGTTCTCCATCCCCTTCCCTCATCGTCTTTCCCGCGAATCATCACCCGTTCTTCTCTTACTATTGCTGCTTCTAGTTCCAAAGGGATCATTTGCCCATCCTCATCATCCATAGGAATCTCTGGCCTGAACAAAACATATCAGGTCTCCTCAATGGCTTGCCAATCAATTTAGGCAACTATGATAATAAGATAGTCACTCCATACAAAAACACTTCTTTGTCTACTCAGGTAGGGCTTTCTTTCCAGTGAATGCAAGTATGAGCTCCCTCACATTTATGTAATGCATTCCTTGAGTAGAACCCACTATCCATTCATCAGTAAAAGATATCGAGCCTCATGTTGAGTGTACCAGTCCGGAAACAATGGTGCCAGTAAGCCTACCAGCACCGTTGTTTCTGTACCGGCACACTACAACTGCACCGGCGGGTGCTGTCCCTCTCACCAGGGTCAGACCTGGCAGAACAGCACCCGCCCACAGAGTTTCATGGAGGCACCGGCACTGTGGTGCTTCCGTGTTCCCCATTCCCATTGAGTCCTATGGGACTCAGAGGGAATTACAAAATTACCAGTGCCTGACTTCCCAGCCGCCAGACTTGGAATAGCCCGGTGGCACCGGGAAGTCAGGCGCCAGTAATGTTTTACGGGTCCAGTGGAAAGCCGTTGGTATCACACCGCCAGACCCGTACTGAGGCCCATTGTCATGTTAAGTTTTGTCATCAAATCACACCCTAATATGTTTACCGGCGTTTGTCTAGAGTATAATTATTATTTTGCAATGGTTATAACAACAACCTTATGCAGCACACATTACATACACATACAAATATATTAAACACATAACATTTCTTTTAAACACAGCTGCTATTCGTTCATCATATACCACAAATCCTTTTTTTATTCTACTTCAAAGGTTACATATATCATAACTTATACTAATCTTGACCATACAAATAACATATTTACACATTAACAGAGCTATATCTCTTCTAATTCATAACACTTCAAATTCAGATGAAGTAAATCAATCAACAAATAGTATGCTCTACCGACCTTATCATCTCTTTCCAAATGTAAAAGGCCCCCAATGTTGCAACTATAGATTACCACAATAGATATTGCTCCAAAATTGCTCGGATGATACAAAATACTTGTAATATTTATCCATTGCGTACCCTTTGTTGTATAACGTAACCAGATTTGGACAACAGGTAAGCATGTGACGAAAGGTTTCAATGGAGCACTTGCATACCCTGCATACCCTTTCTTCATAGGAGGTCCCACTCAATCTACCGAAATGTTCTTTAGTGGGAAGAAGGTCAAATCTTAAATAGGTTATAACAAGCCTTAGTTGGGGGTAAAACTCTGTCCTGCATATGTGTAATACATTCCCCCCCCCTGCAATTTAGACAGGATGAATCAGCATTCCATACTGCTGTTTTGCTTTTGAAAGATTGTAAAACATAAGGGCAATCCAACAATTCATCAATAGTCATGCCAATCGCAGCCAGGTGACACTAAGTGCTTCCCTGAAGACAGACCATAAAGGTATTAGTCACAGTGAGGGTTATTTGGTGACCAATGATAGCAAAGACTCTGCACATGCAGACAATATGGTATGCCATAATTTACACCGAGAGATCAGCCATCGGGAGAGAAGAGATTGGATGCCTAATTCCAATCTGAGCGCCTCTACGCGCGCGTACTGACTGAGGAACTCCCAAAATGGATCTCAAAATGTTACCTTCAAGTGCCTCTAGTGAGGATGCCTTATCCTCAGATAAAAAGACAGAACCATATAAAATCCCAGGCATAATACAGGTACGATAAACAGTAATCATGCCCTCCAGACTGCCACCTCCATGTGTATGGATAAACTTTCTTAAGACCTGCCACTTACTCATAATTTTAGGAAAGAAGAAATCAATGTAGTAACGTCTACTAGGGAGAGATTTAATATGGAATCCCAGATAGAGGTCACCACATCGGGATAGTGTCAAGTCTCCATCTGAAGGTTTCAGATTTAACGTTAGGCCTTATTTGTATAATCTTGGTTTTACCAGTGTTTATTATTAGATCATTTCGACTGGCATAACGCATCAGTTCAGGGATGGAATGCTGCAGGCCAATCTGGGTCTGATCTAAAACAATAGTGTCATCCGTGCAGCTAAGCCAGGGAATGTGTTCACCACCAATAACAGGTGGGAAGTTTTGGACCCTACCAATGGCCTGCACCATGTCTGAGGTATATAAATTATATAAAATGGATGAGAGCGTACCACCCTGTTTTAGCCCAATATTACTTGCTATAGGTTCAGTCAAAAGACCCTCATGATTAATCCGAACTCTAACCGTAGCGTCGGAGTAAAATGACTGGATGAAGTATAATAACTGAAGGTCAATATTCCATTCGGTCCATTTTGCCCAGAGGCGAGAAGGATTGACGGTGCCAAACACCTATTCGAAAAATCAATATAACAGATGTATAAAGGCTTGGCCTCAGTCACTGCAGCTTATAGCACACTTAAGAGTTGTGCAAAGTCGAATGATTTTTACAGAAACCTGTTTGGCATTTATGCAATAGCTGTTTAGAATACACCCCCTGATTTAACTTTTTCAAGAGAATAGTAGCAAATATATTTGTACTACTATCCAACATGGCAAGAAACCGATAGTTGGATGGAACTTCCTCCTATCCTTTCTAAAAACTGCAATCAAAATAGAGGTCCTCGAAGTAGGAGGAATGTTACCAGATCTCCAGATATCGACAAACATATTATATATGATCTGAGCCCACGTCTAGAGTAAAGTAAGGACATACATATGTAGCGTTCACCTATAGAATTGAGTAATTAGTCTGTAAATTGAACTTTATTCATTGCCCCAGAAATTTCCGGTGTATTCATGACAATGCCTGACATTGGATATTTCTCCTCATGGACACAGGAACGAGTTGCACTAGTGTACACAAGAAATGAAACACGTCTTGCCTCCTATCGCCACCTTGACCCTTGGTTCCACTCTGGGATCTGGTGTCACAGATAGCACTGAAAAAATCAGGTTCTTCTGTGGACTGTCCTATTGTGGATATAAATCCACCCACGTACTTGTGAAAGGATTTTCTCACACCACAGTCATATTCCCCAATGTGGGTGTGGCTACTTGCGTGGCTCCCATATTCATTCATGGGCATTGTAATGCACCTCCTGTTGCATTGGAATATATCGTACTTGTTGTATTGGTGCTTGATGTTGTTGCCTTTGTGGGGACTGCAGCTGCATTGGGACTTGTATATGCAGTGCATACGTCTGAGCTTGCGTGTGATTTTGGGCATATTATCCTCGAAAATCTGGGCTGTACTGTAGAGCATATCCCATTCCCCCTCTTGGAATTCACCAATTCTGTTACTGCATGCGTCAGCTGCTTTCTCATACTCTAGCTAAATGTCCTAATTTACTGCAACTCCAACATTGCAGTATCTGTCTGCCATTAAATCCTCCTCAAGGCCCATTTCCTCTGCCTCTTGGCATAAAATTATACCTGTTCTGATCCATAGCATTTGCTGTTTTATTCTCCTGTGGTAACTGCACGGTGTGTGCCGTCGCTCCCTCATTTTTTGTCAATACTGCTCCTTTTATGGTGTATTTTGATAATTATTTCTGAACCAACTTCGCTTCTTCCTGTTTTCTACCCTTTGCTTTCTTTTTGTCTTTCTCCCTTAAAATTCTATAGTAATGCACAATTGTCAATTGTATCTATGGCCATTACTTTGTTTCCATTCCTACATGTTTTTTTAGCTGACGTTGTACCGGCTCTGGCAGCCCTAGAAATAAAATATGGTAAAATAATGCTACCATCTTGACCAATGGTTCATGCGTTTCCAAATTCCATCAGTCCTGAATAAAAGCAATGGGGTATTCAGTTTCTCCCAGTTTCCTAGTCATTATTGCCCCAATATCTTCTGTATCAGGATATTGTACTCTATGTGATCGCCATACAGCTGCTCTACAATTATGAAATCCATTGTGTACTGTGATTTTTGCAGTGACTTTCTGGTATCCTTGTTTTTTGCAGTGACTTTCGGGTATCCTGCTCTTTTCCAAATGTCATTACCCCTCTACCCTAGGATGGCAGATATTAGGCCTTTAATGTTGCCTATACCTAAAGTTGCCCCTAGCGTTCTTTTCTCTAGTTCAGAAATCCTTTTTCCTGCACGCGAAGTTAAACTTGGTAGTGTGCACTTTAAATTCTCCTTATCCATTTTGGCCCACGATATATATTGTGGTCAATAATCCTTTTCTCTAATAGGGGGAATTGTGACAATCCTGATTCATAATCATACCTGCCCACCCTGTACTACGCGATTGTGCTTGCTGTCGTTCCACGCATGGTGTTGGTTCTGATATTTTTTCTATTGGGTCCAACCATTTTACCCTGTTATCTATGCTCGATTCCCTTGAAAATAAACTTGCACCCTCTCTCTGTTCCCTCTCATTCTCCTCTCTTTCTTCATCTGACATCATTATGCCCCAGCTCATGTGGCTGTTATCTTCTTCTACATCATCAAGATCTAGTCTTCTTAAGGACATCGTTCTATGATAGTATGTTTTGATGCCCTTTGATTTACTTTCAGTTACCTTTGATTGGGGGTTTTCAGTATTCTCTTGAGCCTCATAGCTTTCTCTGTCCCTCATTTACCTATATAATTTCCCAAGCCTCTGCTCTATTTCTTCTGTATCCTTCCCACCAGCCGATGCTGATCGCAGCATTCCTTGCAGCTCCCTTTGTGGCTATTGTGACCTTCTTTCTTCTTCCAACCGTTCTTCTGCTTCTATAGGCACTATGCTTCTGTGCCATAAATATTCTGTTTCATGATCATTTAATCCCCTACTCCTGTTCATTTCTTCCTTTTTTGTCCTTAATTCCCTTAACTCCCCATCCTCTCACCTTCCTTGAAACCTATGTACCTTCAGTCTTTGGGCTTCTATCTCTTTTGTCTCTCCCCTTTCAATCTCTCTTTTTCTTTTCTCATCTCAGACCTTTAATGTTCCTCCCTTTGCTTACATTCTTTGTCCCTTTCTTTATTGTATATTCTCTCTTCATCATTCTCATTCTCTATTCTTTCTCGATCTTCCCTTTCCTCTCTTTCCCATACTCCATCAATTACTTTTTCGTTTAGTTTGAGCAATATTTGTTCTCCGATCCATTCATTCAGTAACATTGTCATGCCCTTAGCTATGTTTTGTTCTCTTCTGTCTTTCTGCCTTTTCCTCCATCTCTATCTGTTTGTCTAGTCTTTCTTTTCTCTCATCACGCTGTTAGTCTTCATTGTGTGTTGATATACTTTTGCATTCTCTATTCCTTATCTCTTCTGAGGTGTCTTCACTGTTATGAGCAGGGGGCTCATACGTTGGATTAACATACCCCGCTGCTGCCTTCAATTCCTTTGAAGGATACAATCCCTTTTCTTCAACTTTTACATCTTGCTCTTCAGGAGGTAAAATAGGGCTGAAGGTGATACATCTACTCTTTTGTTCTGATTAAGCATCCACTCCCTTTCAGTTGGATCTTCTGTCTCACTTTGGTACATTTTCCAGAGTTCTGGAATTGCCAATCTTTTCTCTAACTTCTTTCCTTTGTGAGTGGCATGTAAGTATGTCGTCATGTGACGAAATACCGGTTTTGATAATTTACCCTCTTGAGGGCACAAGATAAGTGCTTTATTAGTTGTGCCCTTGACCCATTCAAAATTATATTTCCGAATTTGTGCAGTATATCTCAGCAATGTTCTGCATAGGTGTAAAAGAGGTGTGTCTTCTACTGTGACAAGTCATTTCAGACTGTCAATACTTACCCAGTCTGTTGTTCTTCTTTTTAGGTTTGTTAAATATCTTGTTTTAAACTTTTTGAGCATGCACCATCAATCGCTGCTTATAATCCGTGAGTCAAAATATTTTGAAAACATTTTGCACCACTGTTCTTCTTACTCCTTCGTTTATACTGTCTATCAATTATTTTTATAACGTTCTTGGTTTTTTAGTATCTTAAGGTTCTCTTATTTATTTGTATATACATTTCATTCAATTTTAACCTTTTGATTGACATCAATCCTTTGTTTTAAAACGTGTATTAAAAATCACTTTTATTTATTTATTTTTGCTGTTGCTTCATATCTATCAGTTTAAGCATACAGAAAACTGTATAAAGACATATTATACTGCCTACACATGTGCACTTTCAATGTGTTCCCCTTGGTACGCCTTCCTTTACTATTCTCAGTAAATGTATCTCATCTCTTATTGACTCAGTCTCGGAGTTTAATATGCAATCGTCTTTTTGGCTTTATGCCTCAGGAATCCCTTTACATAACCCTCCTATATGAAGTTAGGGTGTGTATTCTTTCTGTCCTTCATGGGCCCGTGAAATCGAGGTATGCCTTCTCCTCTTTATAATCCCTAAAAATCCAGTTACTCTTTCTATATATATATATTCAACACACCATAATACAATCCCTCACCCTTTATCTTTTACCATATTCAATGGTCTTCTATTCAGCTCGAGTCCCTCTGCATCAGCTCTCCCACAATTGACCAGTTTGCGTTCAGTCCGCAGGGTGCCTGCAGGGACTGGAGAGGAATTTCATCAAAGGGGGACCTGCCAAACCGAATCTTGAACACATGCTCTTTTATGCTCCTCTCCCCCCACAGGAAACTCTCGATCATCTAGCTAATGGTAGGAGCGGCGATTGTCCGCGGTCTGGAACTGGGCCTAGATCTAGGTCATTTAGACCAGAACCCTCTGCACCACTACCAAATGTGCTCTAGCACATAGCTCTAGCACATAGCATTTTCTATGTGGTTGATGAAATTACCAGTAAATATCACATACCAAATAACCGGACAGACCAAAGGAAAGATGGTAAAATACTGCTTTGATCTCAATGAAAGAAAGCAGGGTGATATGACAGCTGTCAAAGTAGATGCTCAATGTTTACACATAATTTTGCATCTACAGAGTTTACATACTTTCACATACATCATTTGTAACGTCATCATGCGTGGCATTTCAGAAAACCTATCACAAGGAGGGATTGGAATAGGGGAACATATCTACTTACAGAATTGCATAAGGGTTGATATCTCATTGGCTGTCCCTTGTCTGTAGGACACACCATGGGCAACTTCTATATACATCATTTACTGATCATAACAGAGAATATGCAAGCAGGCTAATAACTGCAACATTGTGTTTGTGTATGAAAGTGCGTGGCAGGCCATTTGATTGGTTGGCAACCCTATCCAACCTCAAGCATTTGGCTCCTTAGCAGCACGTGAACAGATTGTAACCTAGATGTACAACCTTGTCAACTTGTTCTCTTGTTTTCCCAACTAGTCCATTGTATTTCATCGACCTGATCCTTAGTCAAGGTCTATTGTTTGTAGTTGACCTCATAGTCTGCTCACTGTTCTGGGACATTCCGTGTGAGCACAACACTATCATAACTCAACGTCTAATGAATAGTCTTTTTTTGAGTTCTTCATCACGTGCTAGGAGACCATGGTTTTGTCCATTAAAGCCTCTCAATTACTGATATTTCCCCTTTTGGCCTTTACAGGTGTGCTCACTCCACCTCACATAGGTTTTGGCCTTCGTATTTGCCCCACACTTGGCATCTGCAAATGTCCGTGTCCCTCCTAATCCTAGCAGAAATATATCTTACTCCATGTTCATTCGACTCCCTTTGTGCCTTGCACCCATCTATCAAAATAGCCTCCTTGATTTCAGGCCAATATACTCCCTTATTCTGCACGCAAAAACAGCTTCTTCATCAATTCTTCAATTTACAACCCTCGGCTCGTATTTTGAAGTAGATCAGTTAATTCTTCAACATGTGCCATCGCCCATTTCCTTCCAATGGCTGTCCTAAACATTATGTATATACCTCTTTTTAGCAAACTTCTATATGCTTTTTCTACCTTGTGTTACAGTGTATTTATAGTTATTCATCAGCAAGTTACTTCATCTTCTTATTTGCACGAATACTTCATTTTTAGGTACATGTTCTCTTTGCGTTTCAGTTACATCATCATTCTTAAATATTTTCATATTGTTTCAACATAGGTTTATATATCTTCTTTATGACATCTTTCTGTTGTCATCAGACTTTTACTTAGCGTTCATCCATGATTACAATATCTGCATTCTGGCACCTTGGCAGTGGGCATCCTTCTTGGTGACTTCCTTCCACTATCTCAACGTGAGGTATCTTCAGAATGACTGTCTGAGTGCATATCGTCTTTCATACAATCGACACGGTATGGACATGTTGCATAAACTCGTACATGGGTTCTTAATTGTAGCTCTTTGTCTGCTGCTCCAATAAGACAGAGGTGAGGGGGCAGGGACTAGAGAAGAGGCAATCACCTGCTTCTTTGCAAATTGTTTAATGTTTCTCAGTTCTTTACTTATATCAAAATAACATATAACATGAGGTGCTTGGTTTATCTATTTTTGGCAATGCTTGTTCAAATTTCTCCTCTGCATTGCCATCTCGTGTATCTGTATTGAGTTGTGGTTTGCCTTTGGACTTTGTCTTGACGGCATTCAAACATTCTTCTTACTTTGTCTTGTCTACATTCAAACGTTCTTCTTATTGAGTATTGATTTTGTAAACTCTGGGCTTTGCCCTCATTAGTAATGAGGTACCATTCAAACACTTTGGGCCTGATTCATGGAACATTTTCCTATGGGATTGCGCCATTATAAAACACTTCTATGAATCAGACCCTTTGTGTTCTTGCACTTGTTGGAATGCCCCAGGGTCCCCAACTACTTTGGGCAGACTCACCGCTATTTTCCAGCAGTTTTCTTCCCTTTGGGAAGTGTGCAGATGCTCTCCCAGCGTCTTACACAGCTCCACAGTGACTCGCTGGTCTGCCTTTTCCAGGATCTCCAGATATTGTTATCTCTGTGTACACGTGTGACTCTAACTAGGGTTGCATTTTCTAAGTCTGCTGTTTCACCAAATCAGCCCTTATGGTGGTTTGTTTGCTGCCTCAATCAATTAGCGCTTTTATGGGCTTTCCATTGACAAGGGCTTTTTCATACGTAAAGTCAGTTTTGAAGACTGGCATATACATATGCTGAGGGCTTCTAGATCAGCCTCTGTTTCTTCCCACTCATCCCCTCTTAGGCACCCTATCTCCATAGGTTCTTCTTTTAGATTTTTAGGGAAATGTTGAGCTAGATGCCAAGTTTCTTTACATGAAAAACAAATAGGTGGTGAAGATTTAATTCCTTTAAGTCCTTCTCTCCTTCTTTCATCTATACCCTTTGGGTCTAGTCTTCTGACATCTATTCTCTCTTTCAGGATCCACCCTTTGGGTGTGGAAAACCCTACCCCTCTATCTAATACCTGGGATTGGAAGCGGTATCTGGTGTGGGTTTGTGATTAACTCCTGTGTACAGAGTGAAAATGTTTTACTGCCTTCAATAGCTATGACTAGGGTGGGTTGGTTTAGCTGCAATACTGCTTTCAAAAGTAGGTAAAGTATTGGTGAATTGTTCCAGAATTAACAATTCAATCAACTCTTCTATGGTCTTGTTGTTAATCCAGAGGGACACCACTGTGTTCTTGATGTGTTCCCCCAATTCCAGAGGGGTTTCAGCGGGGTTTAATCTAATAGCTCTTAATTTCTGTCGATAGAAGTTTCAGGTTTGGCCTACCCTAAGGAGCCCCACTTTTATGGATAAAAAGGTAGCCCCCTGGGCAAGGTTAGGTAGCTGGTAGGCGGTCTGTAGCTCGCCTTTCATTAGGGAGCCCAAATAAAAGAAATGTAGGTTTTCTTCCCATCCCAATTGCTCAGCTAATCGCTCAAAATTCAAAAAGAAATTCCCTAGGTCTTCGCCCTCCTGATAAGGTTGCAGTATCCATTAATGTAATAGGTGTCTTGCCTGTAACTCGACTAATCTTGTTCAATTTTCTTGGAGATGGGCTGTGGCCTAAATCTGATGGGTAGCCAGTTGGCCCATGATATCTCCAATGTTGACCATGTTTTCCAGGGGAGTAAGAGTTCCCCCCATGACACTTTCTGAATTGGAAAGAAAAGGGTCTCAACATCCTCTGAGAGGTTTCAAAGTCGTCTGACTCCAATGAACTTGATCCTGATGGAGGAGAAGACCTGGGTAGTTTGATCAATACACCAGATGGACACAGAACCTAAACTAGCCTGGTACCAAAAAGGAAAGGTTCAGGGAAAGGTGGATTGAGGATGCTAGGTCTAATGAAGATGTGTGTGGGTCTTATTTTTAAGACTATTCGATCCCACTGTAGGATATTATAGCAGGAGATCGGAAGGGCATCCAACAATACCTGAGTTTTGAAAAAAGAAATCTTGTTGGCCAATTGGGACTTGAAATTGGGAGCACAAGGTCCCTTTTATAGTAAATAGTCTATCTGACTCAAGGAGTTCAATAATCCTATTTTCTCCTTCTGGTGGTATGGCAATTATCAGCATGGGTTTCAATTTGTGTTAATTGAATTGTATACCACTCCTGTCACCACATGGAAGGAAGGCATGGTATCAAACAGTGAAGACAGACACAAGTTGGTTGAACGCCTATCTAACCTAAATCTAAGGATGGGAGCAAGCTATAACCATCAAATAATAATAACACAGTACTAGTCAAATCTCTGTCAAAATAAAAGGGCCTATACTAATAAACCAATTGCCAATCCTTACTTCTAAATATAAAAGGGTGTGGGAAAATTGTGTTTGCAAAAAGAAAAGTGTTCAAGAAATAACATGTCAGGATGGCTGAGCAGTTGGCTTCCCTCCCGCACGTTTTCAGCAGAGGGCAAGGCGGCACGTTCGAGCTTCGTACACACTCTGGCTTCTCTGCCACGAGGATGCAGTACCAAGTATACGTATCAGGGCCTTCTGCCAAAGCCTCTTTTCCAATAACAGTCTCTTACTGTGGAGGGCCTGTCATAACAAACAAATATCAACAGTCCACTCTTATCAGGATCTTCACATGCATACGATCTCGCTTCCAGTGTTCATCATGGGTCTCTGTCTTTCAGGCTCGGACCCCCTTTTTACCACAATGTTTAAACTTGTTAACCTAGTTCGGGCAAGAACCATAGATCTCCCTCATTCAGACTCAGATCGTGGATCTCCCTGCTTTGGGCTCGGATCATGTTTCCACAATATTCACATTTGGTCTGCCTCGTTCGGGCTCGGACCATGTAATCTCACTTTCTATGGCTTCCTCTTGATATCAAAAATGAAGACTTTGGAAAGTGCGATGGGTTTTGCTCAAACCATCACAGGACCACTTTGGTTCACTTTGCAAAATGTTTTGATCAATCTTCTACTTTTGTTTCACAACTTCTTGGCGGGACGCCTTACAAATGCCTTCGATTGAGCACATTCACAGTTCCAGACCACTCTGTGAACAGTATTGTATCTTTTCTTCTCAAGTTTAAACATTCATCAGCCATTTAGATTTACTCATGTCTTTCATCACACGCGTTTAACACTATTCATTCCATCGCTCATTATACAATGTTCCGCTTGCAACCTTGACTTCAACACAGACCGGTCTTGCATCAGTCTCCCCAACTCACCGGCTGTGTCGATCTCTCTGGCGCTTCTTTGTTCTTGAAGCCAAGGATGATACCATGGTGGCTGCTGCTCCTCCCTGCCTTGGTCGGTTACTTGGGAGGGCCTCCGGTATCTCCGACACACAATGCAGGATTCTTCAGCCTGGTTTCCTGGCCTTATGCTTTTTGACTCTGAGGTTTCTCAAAAGTAACGGTTTCTCGCTGAAAAGGTCAAGTGTTTTTCCCTCCTTGCAAACCCTTCTTGGTTTGCTGTCTTTCTCCCCTCGTTCAGCTGCAGACTCAAAATTGCTGTTCCCTCATGTGCTTTGTCTCACTCAGAGTGTGTTTTCGTTCTCTGCCTTTTATCAGTGTGGGGAAGTTTAATGGAAGTCAGATGTGAGTGATTGTCAGTAATTACCTGACTTCGCCTGACCATAGTAGCGGACATGTCAGGTACACTGCTCGGGTGTGAGACTGTTTTCTCCCAGAGTGGGCTTTGCATGTGGATGTTTTTGTGAAGGGAAAGGGGGGGTACATTTCCCACGTATCCTACCTGGTAGGATGTGGTAAAGGTGTTACAGGGGCAAGGATACCGCGTCTCGCCATTCGTTATCCCACTCCCACTCCTCGAAGACCCATCACTCAGGTGAACCTCCCGCACTGGTCCAGCCCCAGGAACTGGATCTAAAAATGATGGCCATGTCCTAGACACCTGGATGACAGATCCCTGTGAACTAGTGGGTGAGGCACCTTCTGGTTTTTCACACTATTCAAACAGTATCAGGTTGCCCTCCCTTCCAGGATGCTTGTTTTCTATCTGACATCTACTAGGCCTCAAGAGTCAAAATCTGCACTTAATGTCTATGTGAGCACACAGACTGCTCAAAAGGGTGCTTTTCCTACATTTGCTGCTTCATGGTTTGCCCCAGGTGGGGTAGTCTGAGAAAAACACATGTCAGTGAGGAGCAGCACGGAATAGTCCTTCATTTTGACTTGTTCTGCTCTGGCCAAAGCTAGCAGTGAATCACTTCCAAGCAGAGTTGGCAGTTGTGTGATGGAGGCCCAATAACTTGTCAGAGTGAAAATCACACCTTGTATCACACACTGCTAAATCAGGTTGCTTTCAGCGTGTAAGAGAAATCTCTAAAGACGTTCTTTTGTATGTTCCTTTGAAAACTCTTAAAATTGATGACATGATATTCCAAAGTGTCTAGAATATAGATTAGTTTACACAATTAAAACTTGAAAACCACCAATTGAAGTAACTTACTGCATGGTTAGTTATTTGTAGCAATGCAACGTTTCATTATATCATACATATCAATAGGATTCATGGGTGTTTCAAATATTGACTTTGAGTGGCAGATATCATCACATGTGTATGAATGAAATGTCAAGCTGGTCCATGTGATATACTCAGCAAGCCGGGGCTTTTATGCTCCAATGCATTGCATTTTGGGTATTTGTAGTTTTGTGTTTTGCACTGGCAAAATAAAACTACACATTCTTTACATCAATGTAGAATGAAGTAAGCTTTAAAGTCAGAACTTCCTAAACTTCTCAACCTTTTAAAAAGGTAATCTAACGAAGAAACAGGAACGTGTGCACATGTGCAGTGTGAAATGCACACATTTGCAAGCGGTGTACCAAGAAATCCTGGACTCACAGCTAGGTTTTCCCGTTTTGGCCAATCTATGTGATCCTGACCACAAATCACTCTCCCTAAATGGACCTTATTTTGTTTTCATGCCAGCAATGATTCTGAGAAGTGTGCACTACACAAAAGCCTGTAACACATGGCTTAAATGAGTATGGTGTTTGCTCTCCATAAAGTGACAGTACTAATAATGATCACGTATATAGTGTACAGAACAGATGGAATTGTCCTTCAGCTTTTTTACAGCTCATGGTACTGTCATTTGTGAGCCATTGTTCTTGCATAACAAAAAAGTGAAATTCATTATGTACTAAAATGTTTGGTTTACTAGCGGCTGTTTGGTTTGGTTTGTTAGTCTGTCAGCACAATTTATTGAAGTCTTTCCAACCCTCCACCAGCTTAGGTGATTTCGCCTAACAGGCACTCATGATACCTAGTTTGTGAGAGTGGCGGTGTGGGTGAGAGTCACAGAGCTCTTGAGTATGTGGATGCGTGCCCAATCCTGAGACTTCCTACCTTCCCAACATTGCTTTTGCTTTTCTCCCCTATCTCCCACCATCCTGGACATGTGGCTACAGTCTGCTTCTTCCACTTGCCTTCCAGGGTATTGGGAAAGCTATCCGTTTCCTGCTTACCGATCCCTCTTCAGATAGGAGGGCATTAGCCAACTGAAAGTTACTAATTACATCAGATGCAGAAGGATTGCATTCTTTTCAAGCTCCCCCATGAAGCAAACTTGTGGCCTGCAACTTGCATACCGATCGCTACAGCAGGTGCATCAACCAACTGAGGTATCTGACAAATTATATTCAAATAATCTATCCTGCATGTACCTATTTAAGGACAGCTGAGAAATGTAATTCTGGACGGGATTGTGGTGTAAAATCAAGGAATAGTGAAAAGTTGCACGACTGGGCTTTGCATAGTCGCACTTCTACCATTTAAGCAGTTGGTTGGGACAACTAAAGTGATGGATGGAAGGCGTTGAATTACTCACAGCCATTATCATTGCTTTGGTAAGCTTTGCATGCCGTCATTTTAGATTGGGCTAAAGCGACATCTATAAGCGGAAACTATTGCATTAGAGGACAGATGGGGAGAAATGGCACATGAGGAGGGATACAAAGCTTGTAGGTGTTGTTCGGTTATTTGCTCACCCATTGACTGCCCATGTCCATGATAAACCCAAATGGCCATCCCCACCGAGTTCCTGCCCCTCCCCACCAAAAACACATCCTCATGGGTATTTTTGAGCTCGCTTCATTCAAGCCTTGCCATCAAATGTTGCACTCAATGGGCCTGCCAGTGTTTATTTCAAAGCAGTCTGATGAGAGTTCATGACTTAATTGGAGCAGTAAACGCGCTACTGGTGTAAAAACATTGTCTTAAACAGGTCTACGTTCAGTCTCTTGATTTATAAGCACCACACAGGTCCACCACAGAAGTCCTGTTAAAAACAAGCATTGGCTAATCCAACAGTTTTGGCTTGTGTATAAGTATTAGACATTTGCCAGGCACTGCTATCCGATGCCCAGGTACTCACACCATGATGGACCTGCTGACATCAATGCCATTTAATACCACTGGGGCAATGCCAGGATAGTGCCTTTCCCATGCCTACACATATTCCCAAACTGTTGATATTGCCAATGCTTGGTTATTCTGTCTGTTAGATTTAGTGGAAAGCAGAGTGCCATTGAAAAAATAAGGCCTATCCATTGTGTCACCTTCAGGCACCAACATGTGATGCCTCTTCCTGTGATGTCACTTCCCATTACATCACCTGGGTGAAAGGTTGTGCCATAAGCCCTCCCTCCAATCAAACTCCACTTTAAATGTATATGTTGGTACCCGAGTATCTTATCTTAATTAAGGTTTTGCAAGCAGCATCAGACTAGAGCTGTGGTTACATGGAATTTAAGAGGAAACGTTCGACATGTTATATCGGACAGATAGCTAGGTACCTACACTGGAGAAGGTCATTACATCTGAGAAACGTGGACGCATCTTCTCTCTAAATATGGATTCAAGACACTGACTGGTGGAAGGCAGAGAAGTGGGAGACCCTCGATTTTTTTAAATGCAAAGGTATTTAAATGAATATGCAGTTGGCAGAAAGGCATAACAAAAAGTGGTTGATAGAAATGTTTTCTTAAATGTGAACGGAGGATAGCACAGGGTCAACGCTCTGGTCTTGGAAGCAAAACCTCATGGAGTAACAAAGGCTCGAATCCCTGATCCGCGAGTAGAAACCGAACTCGTATCAATAATAAGCACGGTTATAAAATAAACAATAAATACATTCCATTAAAGACTTTCGGTGGACCTTTTAGGCACCTGTGGGTGGCCTTAGTTCTGAATGCTTGCAAGGCTGACAGCCAATTATGCCTCAAAGATCACTGACCTCTTACGTTCTGTGCGGCATAGAGAAGGAGTCACTTAGTTTATATTTATGACTTTTTTCTATGTATTGCTTAGTAAGTGTGCCCAAGGATGTTTTTTATACTTCTTTTATATCATTGACTTATAGTAAATACACTTTTTTGATAAAGTGAACTAATAGGAAGAAAGTACGACCTACATATAAATGACCTGTGTTCCTCTACTACTCGGAGTACACAGTACTGCACTGTTACACTGGCACGAGGGGCACACAGCCCTCATTGATGTGCTGCTGTGTGAATGTGGCTGAACCACCACCCCATGTCTTTTGAACATGAGCAGCTGGCTGCTGTCTGACAGATATGAACACCCCCTAAGGTCTATTGGACACAGGCACCCCTTTCCGTCCTATTAGCACGTGCTCTCCTGTTGATGTTGGCACTGCCTGCAGCCCTCACTGCTGCCCTGTGGACATCGGTACCGTCACTATTATTATAGGCAGAGGAGACGCTGCTAGTCAGGGGCGCAACAAAACCTACATTTCGTGGGGTCTAACCCTTCAAATGTTGGGAGATGTGCTAACTTCAGAGATCGTGGGGGGGTCAAACCTATTTGAGTGAGGGTATCTAACTTATTTACCTATTCTAATGAGACTTTTCTAGTGCAGATTCAATGTTACAAACAGTTAACTCCTTTACATCTAAAAGCACCCACTTAAGGACTGCTGTGAGAATGAGCTGTGTCTCCTGGCCCCTATCTACCCCTCCAATTACTCCACTGGCTTGCCATTACTAACGCTGCATCAAGATTTCAATTGCCTAAAAATGTGTGCCTCTGAATGCAGGTACTAACAGTGACATGCTTTACGCTAGTAATTACGCAGGGCCTGTGTTAACAGCGAAGCCCAGGTGCCGTTTAACATCTGTGTCCCGTTCTGTCCGATCAACATAGCCCAAACTTTGGGGGGACCGGTGTGGGGGGCTGATGCCCGGTCAGCGCAATTGTGTTGCACCACTGCTGTTAACCTATTACAAGGGTACCCCCTGCTGCCTTATAGGGGAGGTCACCACGCCTGCTCTACATTCTTCAGTGCTTCCTGATGTCTGGTGGACGGGACCACTTCCTTCTGCCCTATGGTTGTGAGCGCACTCTGGCACCATACTGAAAAGGACACGCAGTCTGCCCCGTGGCTCTACTCTGCTGCGCAGACATTGCTGCCTTCTGCTGTTCTCATGGACATAGATGCGCCATGCACACTGCTGTTACTGTTTTTTCTACCAATCCCACTATTCAGATGGGATTTGAAAAGCAGCATTCGCCACATTTCCAAATCCGCTCCTGCCACTTGGCCCAGCCCTGCCCTTTGGCCCACATTGACAAACCCTGATGCCTTCTGGAGGAGACGTGCCTCTTTCATAACTTGAGCTGCCCTGTGCATTTGACCCCAGCAGGCCCTTTACTCTGGAATGTCTGGTGATATAAGGCCTGGTTGGCAGTCACGTTCTCTCTTAAGGTGTTCTGTCTCCGGGGCATGTTATGACAGTTTTGGGTTTGATGCTGTGACGGTCTGTTTCCCTGGAGGCTGACTGGACAGTCTGCCATTACCCTTCCCCATCTCAACATGTATAAAAGGGGGTGACATTGATACACACCCAGAACTCTCACACCTTGCAAGCATGCACCTGGAAACAGAACTCGTTACCTTCTTCTGCCTGCTGGGTTCTGCGCTGGCCTTGCCAGTAACGGTGAGTTTTCGAATATTCCCTCAGAGCACTTATTTCCCATTAACTCCATTGTCTTGATGGGAATTGAATACCGAAGTGCGAGCCGTAATCCAAACAATGTGTTTATGTATTTCCGTGGTTGCAGGCTTGGCTTCATTCTGCACTGATTTGAACTGGTCTTTTCTCTCTGTTTCTTTTCCAGGTGAACCAGGCGTCCAACTCAGCAACAACAGGTGCGTGTCATTTTAAGAGTATTAGAGTGACGTGGACAGGCTGTGGCCTGAGGGGCAAGGCCCACCACCTTTCCCCATAGAGCCAACCTGTCCCATGACTTGCTTGGGAGGGGATGAGTGTGGAGGGGCACACTGGTGTGTTTCATGCATTACTGGACATCCTGTCGCAATGTACAGATAAGTGCAACATAAATATCGGAATTCTCGCATGGCTGAGTTTCTCTCATCTTTACTCAGTCGATAAAAAAATACCATTTCGTATGATGATATTAAAATGTATATTTTGACATTTTCTAGCGTGATCTGGTGAGTCCATGTCACAGGGAACACCCTACTTTATTCCTGAGCTGTGCTTTAAGCTTCGTTTTTACTTAAGTCTGTTTCATTCCATTTAAGAGATTCAAAACTACTAGTTCCAGAATGCAATTAGTGGAGAAATAGAAACCCGCCGCTGGGCTTGCTGTTCCAGAATGGCAACATGTGGTAGCCTTTAATATCATATGCTTCTGGTACTCACTATTAGGCATTGGATATGCTCAACTGGCTATAACACGTCTTCCTAGTAAGTGGGACTGTTTGAGCGATTTCCAATGCAATTGGTGTATCTGCTCACAAAACCAAACACACACCACAGATAGAAACACAATCTTCCAAGGTTTCAAACTGAATCACAAAGGAAATCTCCTTTCATTTTAAACTGATGAGCTTATTTCCATAATGTCTGCTTGCTAGTCCAACAAGAATGGTTTTCATTTTTGTTGCACTTCAAATCTTTTTTCATACAGTCAACAACAAGGTGCAGGACCTTGTAAAATGACTACTACAGGCAGGTATCTTCATCACTCCTTTTAGTTACGTGTGTGTCTTCAAAGTACAACATTAACACTCAGGAGATGTGTTTGGGGCTCTCATCACTCTGTTTTCTAGTACAATGGAAGGGGACATTTGCTTGAATGTTGTCTTTCATTTACTTAAAAGAATAATATAGCCTATAATACTTCAAACTTGGGCCTGATCTGCAGGAGCATTCCCTACTAAAATAAATGTCTCTCTTGATGGGTCGAGGGTCCCTGTACTTGGCTCACATGCATAATGTGCAGGCCCGCCATGGAAAGCAATCCTGGCTACACCACGAATGCACATTCGTTGCACTGTTTGGACCATTCTGAAGTTATCTGTGTGTGAGACTCTTGATGAGTGTGCTCGGAAGAGAAAATGCATCAAATGAAACAAAGAGAGAATGGGAGTAACACGAGGGGGCAGAGTGGTAAAATCAACTGAGGTGCGTGGGGGGACCTAGGGAAAAGAAAGGAGGCACTCAGGGAGCATCTGTCGGGACTTTAAAATGTTCAAGCATCATTACGGTAATTAGCACATGATTACTGGGAAATTACTGCAGTAATTATTGGAAGATAATCAGGAGAATGAAAACTGGGGGGACATCTATTGTATTCACTTCTACTAGGTGTTGGGGAGAATTCTCATGTATGTGCTAATTCCCATAAACTTAGAGACCCCCAGCTCTTTTGCTGGACTTTAGGACTTTTTAACTTTGACCCTGGAGTGAGTGAGAACTTTTTCTCACTCTCTCATGTGTTTTGACCTGATTTGAATTATGTGTTTTCCCTGTTTTTGGAGCTTGACAAACTCTATAGGAATCTACTTTTTGTATGGTGACACACAGCACCTTCAGTGCTGTGTCACAGATAAATCCTTTAGATTTCTCATAAGGTTTAAATACCTTTTCTTGTGTGAACTTCTGTTCCCAAGAATAGTAAAGTGAAATTGACTTTACTTACCTTTTCTCTTTGTAGGCCCAGAACAAACCATCTTATGTGGAGTGCTGCGGGATCATCTACTAGCCCCTTATCCTAAATTCTCATGTAACATTTCATGTTACCCTCACAACTTTAAATGGCTGATGGCAGTGGTTTAATTTTCCTACCATTGTGCTTTTCTACCACAGGCTGAATCCTCAGCTGCAGTACAGCACCCATGGGTGACCATTTTGGCAAAATGGCCCCTGACTACTTTTCTCACCAGTTTCTGTTTGTGAGGTCCTTCTTGGGTTTTGCTCTGTGTGTCGAGGCAGATATGAGCCCTTTGTTACTGTACTTGGCTCATATGCGTAATGTTCAGGCCTGTCATAGAAAGCAATACTGGCTACACCACGTATGCACCACACTTGCACTATTTGGCCCATTCTGAAGTTATCTGTGTGTGAGACTCTTGATGAGTGTGATGTGCTGCTGGCTTAGGCATGGGAGCACTGAACAGAGGACTGCTGCACTCTCGACGAACAGTATTGGTTCTGAAAACCAGCCTCAGTCTTCTGCACATGGCACTTGGAAAGCAAAAAAGCTGAGCTGGCCTTCATTATGGGATTATCAGGGGATAATTAGCCACCGGGCGGATAGCTAAGCAGCAACCTGCTCGCCTTGGAAGCAAGACAACATGGATCATCAAAGGTTCGATCCCCTGTTCCACCCTTAGGAATCTGCAGGTATTAAGTGTGTTATAAATAACCTATTATATTTATCATACCCACCCAGCCATCTGCACATAGGATCGGCCAATATTCAACCATAGAGTAATGTAAGTTGTAAATGAAATGTGTGAAGGGACTGTACTTCCATTAATATTAAGTATTAGGTATGGAGAGGATTTCAGCGAGTGAGCAATGTCAACAGCCTGGGTTTGTATGGTTATATCGAACTGGTGGTATACCTAGTTCAATGGGGGCGATAGGGTTTGGAAGGCTCACACCTTCTCCTGGAGTCTCCCTTAGCAGTTACAAATTGCCATGCATCTCCCCCAACCCCTCCCACTGCGAGCCTGGAAAGTGTGGGATAGATTCATTAAAAAATGAAAAAGTTTTTAAGAAAGCAAAATACACTGTTTTCGGCCTAATCCCATTCTTTTTCCCATAGAGAAAGAGTCCACATTTTATCAAGCCGAAGTGCAAAAACTGCTTAAGGGAATTGGAACAAAAAAGAAACAACTCTGGGCACAAAGCGGTGACTTAATTTCTCAGATAGGTTTGGGGATATTTGACAGGGAAAGGGGTGTCCCATCTCCCCAAAATATAACTGTATCTCCCATCGTGCTTTGCAACAGAGAGGCTTTTCAGAAATGAAAACCTGCCTTTGTTTATTTTTACTCGATGCAAGCAATTATTGCAAAAAAATCCAGGAAATGCAAAAAAGAAAAGTGCAAGAAAGCTATTTGTCGGCGGAAAGAGATTGAAATGGCATCAGGCTAGTGGTGGGGAGGGGAAAAGAGGACATCATGTGAAGTTGGGAGTTGGGTGTGGTCCAGAGAGCCAGTTAAAGTTCGGATGTTTTCCCATTATCGGGGGATTACTGGGAGAATCTTGTGAGATTAACGCATTGATAACGCAAGACGCCATCAGAAGAGAACATGCATCAAATGAAACAAAGACAGGATGGGAGTAATAGGAGGGGGTGAAGTGGTAAAATCAACTGAGGTGGGTGGGGTGGGGTGACATAGGTAAAAGAAAGGAGGCACGCAGGGAGCACCTGTGAGGACTTTTACATTTTCAAGCGTAAGTGCAGTAATTAGCGCATGATTACTGTGAAATTACCGCAGTAATTTTTGGGAAATAATCAGGAGAATGAAAACTGGGGGGGAAATGGGGGGACATCTATTGCAATCACTTCTATTGGTGTTAGGGAGAATTCACATTCATGTGCTTATTCCCATCAACCATAGAGACCCCCAGCTCTTTTGCTGGACTTTAGGACTTTTTAACTTTGACCCTGGAGTGAGTGAGAACTTTTTCTCACTCTCTCTTGTGTTTTGACCTGATTTGGATTATGTTTCCAATGTTTTTGGAGTCTGACAAACTCCATAGGCATCTACTTTTTGTATGGTGACACACAGCACCTTCAGTGAAGTGTTACCGAGAAATCCCTTAGATTTCCCACAAGGTTTAAATACTGTTTCTTGTGTGAACTACTTTTCCCAAGAATAGTAAAGTGAAATTGATTATACTTACCTTTTCTCCTTTTATGTCCAGCACACACCATCTTATGTGGAGTTCTGGGGGATTATCTACTAGCCCCTTTTTATGTAACCCTCACAACTTGAAATGGCTGGTGGCAGTGGTTTAATTTTCCTACCATTGTGCTTTTCTACCGCAGGCTGAATCCTCATCTGCAGTACAGCACCCATGAGTGACCATTTTGTCAAAATGGCCCCTGACTTCTTTTTTCACCAGTTTCTGTTTGTGAGGTCTTTCTTGGGTTTTACTCTGTGTGTCGAGGCAGATATAAGCCCTTTGTTAGTTTGTGAGGGAGAGTCCTGAAACTCCCCTAACATTTGTGTCTAGGAATGCCTGAATGCAACCAGACATGATCGGCTGGCTGGCTGTCCTTTCAGGACAGTCTCCCTGCTGTGTGATTGACAGCCTAGACAGTGCATGAATGGGAGCAACCTGTTTAAAAGATGAGTTTTTTGCAGTAGAGGCAGAGTCAACCACTGGGAGAAACACCCAACAAAGAAATCGTGAACAAAGCTTGCTGCATCCTCCTTGTCCTTTGAATTGCCCAGTGAAGCCTTGCTGGATATGACAGGTTATTTATAACGCGCTTAATACCCAGAGGTTTCTAAGCGCGGACCCGGAGATCGAACCTGTGTTGTGCTGCATCGTCTTGTTTCCAAGGCGAGTATGTTGCCTCTGAGCTATCCACCCAAATTGCTGCTGTGCTGAAACTCCCTTTTCAATTCGACAGAGAAGCTCCGAACGGGACTACTTCTTCCCTTTGACCAGTGGGACCAACTAACCCTGAGACGAACTCCACTGGACCATTTTCTCCAACTGGCTGTACTTCTTCGCTGCTGCAAGAACCGAGTGCCAGGAGTCGAGAAATCCATAGTAGAGTGCAACATCTGAAATGTGGCTAGAAGACCCAGGAGTCTCCTAAGGACCCTCCAGAAGTTGGTTAACCAGAGCTCGAGTCCCCTCCCCAGAGTGCAGGACTCAAGGAGTATAGGAAGCCCAACTAGTGTCCGAGATCTGTGATGGTTCTGTTTACCAAGCACTGAAACCGTGAAATGTTTATATACTGAGAACCTTAACCTTTTCCTTCCTTAAACCTTTCCTTTCTGCAACCTTAGAATCTGCAAAGTATAACTATTATGATGTAAAAATACCCATAGTGTCCTTGTGATTGAAGTCACCTCAGGGTGTAGGAATTGTATAAGACGCATATCCAAAGATTATCCACTAACTTGTTCAGAATCTGAAAAGTAATTTAAAGTGTATTTAAATTGTTATATGAATTGCCTTTTTAAAGAATGCTTATTTAAAACTTGATGTGAAATGAATAACTATTTATAAACTGAAATCTTGAGTGTCAGTGTTACGTGGCTACTTGAATTTACAGATTTCATTTGTACAGCTCTACAGCTCACATTTACCCCTCTTGAGATAGGCATGGCTGCTCAGTCACACTACCAACTTGTAGAGTACAGACCTGTACCAAAACGTGAGTTACCTAATACCAAGCAGATAAGTGTTGTGCATTCTCACACAGTGTGACTGCACCAATTCTTACTTAACACTAGGCAGGGGGAAAGGGGTCTTTGTGCCAGTGGCCCCGTCAGTGGGCCCCAACAAAACCTATCTCTCATGGTGCATTGCAGCGGAGAGGCTGAAAAGCCACTATTTTCTTGATTGATGCAAGCAATTCCCACGGTAATAGCTAGGGAAGCCAAAAACGTGTGTTCACAAATGGAGAAGGAAAAGGGGTGCATTCATATAGGCTATAGGTGGGGAGGGGAAGATGGACTACATATGCAGTCTGGGAGACTGGGGTGGGCTGGGGAGCCCATTTGGCGGGGAACATTTTTGTATTATCGGTGGAAGTATTACACAAGGGATTGGAGTGGGAGGACCAGGAAAAGAGAAGGGAGACAAATGGTGAGTGCCAGTGAAGACCGGAAAGACTTTGAATTTTTTTAGCATTTTCCGCGTCACTGCAGGAATCAACATAGAAATGAGTATATTCTGCATTACCGCATGAATGATTACACTAATGACCAATGCTGGAATAGAGAATGGCAGCAAATAAGTTATTGTTATTGCTATAAATTATGACAGGAAAAACCAGAGGGAGAAAATGGGGTATCTTCAATATCCTATGTGCCACTGGGTCTTGATAATACTTGTAAACCTACACAGAAGTGGAATCAGATCTACTAGGGCTATGAATCTTTTTAATCATTGGTGTAACATGTACATTGGGCAGGGATAGAGGCCCTGGCCACTGAACATGGCCGAAGACCATGACCAGTGGTCCCTGTGGCCACTGCCTAAATCCCTTTGATATTTTTAACATTTTAGGGTCTGGGCACATTGGGCACGGCCAAAGGTTGTGGCTACTGTCCATGGGTGAAGGGCATGGCTAGTTGGCTGCTGGAAAAGGTCAAAGAGTATTGGTTAAGTACTAGGGAGGGGGTATGAACCTTGGTCGGTACACCAAGGCCACTGGCCCTGGTGCAACATGGACAGTGGGCACGACTAAAGGCCATGGCTAGTGGGCCCCAAATGAAGTCTAATATAACAAACCCCATGACATTTTGTGAAAACCCTTAGTTAAGGGAGAGTTAAGGTGTCTGATTTATCACAACAAAACTGTTGAAATGTAGCCGTTGTGACTATGATCTTGACTCAGCCTCCCCACTCGTGAAAATCATAGGAGCCCATACCTGATATCACATTAGAGATTAAATATCAGATACAAAATGATATCATGGGCAACATCAATGGGCGGGACGCTGAGTTAAAATGCTCATCACTCGCCCACCCACTGAATCGAAATATATCCAGTGCAAACACTTTGTTAAAGGGACATTATGGTTTAGCTGCCCTAATGAAAATCTGTAAAATTCTGTGAAATGTGTTTATAAAGGGTGTTATGATTGCAGCACAATACTTAAAAACCATAGGCATTTTCCAGTTATGCAAAGTATTCAATAATAACTCGCACCTCCACCATGCCCTACACATACCCAAACACACCACAGCACAGGTGACATCACAAATGGCATCATCAATGAAATCCCTAGAATGCTCGGGCTGTGGGATCTACAAACAGGAGATTTGTGATGTGGCTTGAAGTGCATACACCTGGTACCCAACGGCCAAGATAAAGCTTGAGAGAATTAATGGGTGTGATGTATTGTTGCTTCATGCACACTTAATAAACTCTCATTCTTATTTGTATACGAGTTTGAAATTCAGTAAACAATCTTGGTTTGGGGGACATTATGTTTAAATTACATTTGGAAAAAGAAGCATTTGTGATATGATTGGTTATTTATAACGTGTACAATAACCAGAGGTTTCTAAGCGCGGACCCAGGGATTAAACCTATGTTGCTCCGTGTCGTCTTGCTTCCATAAACGAGATTTACCCATTGGCAAATTGTGTTAATTTCTCTTTTCATATCATATACCTTAGATCCTTAAGACAAAGTAATTTTTGGAGGCATGGGCGTACTCCTTTTAATTATCATTGGTACACAAAAATAGTTGTTCCGAAAACATGCATTTAATACATATTTGGTAACCCTAACTCCTTTGTCAAGGTTATGACTGTGTCTCATACACTTCATTTTCTAAAACAGAATAACTCACCTCTATTCTATTAAAAATTGGACTACATCAGTCTCCTTTCCCGTGCCATATATCACAAGCAGGTGGGAGGCACTACCAGGTTATATTCCTTTTAAATAATGGAACTGATTGTTTTGTTTTAGACTAAGTTATCAGCATCTCAAAATGTCCTCTTCCTATGGAAATATGTATATAGGCTTATCATAACTGATGAATTTCTGGGGTATTTTGGTTTTACTTGTAACCATAATGTCCCTTTGACAAAGGTTTTTCATTGAATATCATAGGTTTCTATAAGTGCAACTTAACCATAACGTCCCCTTAACAAAGTTTTTTCATTGATATATATATATATATATATATATATATATATATATATATATATATATATATATACACATATATATATACACATATATATTCTTTATTCAATGAAAAAAATGAAAAATCCTTTTTCTTGGCACCCCGGGTTCCTGCTTTGGGTACCTAGGGTGCTAATGGCCTTCTTCCCCCATTACAGGGGCTGACATGGGGGGGATAATGGTCCAGAGAACTCGTTATCCACCCTCGCTTCGCTTGGGCTGATAACTTGGGCTGCCGGGCCGGTATCCACCGTTCCTGTCCAGTATATATATATATATTCATTGAAAAAACTTTGTTAAGGGGACTTTATGGTTAAGTTGCACTGATAAAAAAAACCTGTGAAATTCAATGAAAAACATTTGTTAAATCGGTAGCGGCCCTGTAGTTATGGTTAAGTTGCTCAACCCACAGGAAGAGCATTTTTTGGGAGGCTTTTAACATTGGCCCCCCGGACAAATCCTTATCAAGCTTTGCAAAGAAAGTATATGGCCCCGTCTGAATTATTCTGGCAAGTTTGGTGAAGTTTTGTAAAGGGGGAGCGTCTACAGCCAAAACCGCTGGATGGATTTTAATCAAAACCGTGCTTTTGTAAATTTGGTGTAAATCTGTCTAGTAGTCTTTTTAAAATAGGCTAAAAGAAGGTTTAAAAAAAATTGTGATTTCTAGGTCCGGTCCGCGGATTCACTTCCCTGTTCACTCCGTGGACGGGCATCCGATTTGCCCAGGTGCTGTCAGAATGACCGCAGACATCTGATGCACCCGCTGATTGCTGAAAAGCAGGAGGTGCCTCATATTTTTCCGAAACGCCCGCAATGTTTTATCTGCGAACAGCCGCGACTGACCGCGGACATCGCGGTGGGGAATAAGTCTGGGAAACACATTTTGGGTCATTTGGTGAGGGAAAGAGGGTCTGGGAAGGGAGGGAGTGAAAAAAAATGATATGGGACTCTTTGTTTAGGTGGAAGAAGAGTGTACATGGTGCAGCAGACCACTGACACTGCGGTAGTCCGCGGACAGAGTCTTGAGCAGGCAGCTTATTTGGTGACTGCAAGAGGGCTTCCTCAGGGTAGGACAGTGGAATCTAGATGATATGGGGATATTTGCATAGGTGAAAAATAGGCCATGCACCTGAGAATCTAGTCACTGGCCACAACCACCTCAGCATAATATGGCCATGCACCCAAGAATCTGGCCACAACCATTGTAATAATAAGTCTTGGCCGGGCAGTTTGAGAAACAAATTTGGGATTATTTGGTGACTAAAAGAGGGCTTGGTTAGAGTAGGGGAGTGGAATGTAGATGATATGGGGATATTGGCATAGGTTTAAAATAGGGATGGCAGTCTATTTAGATGTCTGCAGATGTCATTTGAATTGGGAAGTTAAGGGCAAGTTGTTCTATGGTGGTTATGGCCAATGCCTAGAATATTGGGAGCATGGGCCATAAGAATCTAGGCACTGGCCACAACCACCATAGCATAATACGGGCATGCATCCAAGAATCTGGCCACTGGCCACAACCATTGTGACAATATGTGTACAGAAATGGAATCCGGACATTGGAAACAACCATTATAATAACATGTGTATAGTAATTATACATAGTGTGTGGGCAGTGTATAATATTTGTAACATGTTGACAGAATACAGTTGAAGTGGTACTTGTGATTGCTGTACAATTGGGGGTACAGGTTGACTTTGTTGTACATGGTAATGATGCAGGAGACATTCTTGCTTCTTTTTCTGTGAAAAAAACAAAGCATCATATGTTGGGTAGGCTAGTTCACAATGTCGCATTGCATACAATCTCACACATTCATGTACTTTTTAGACCCTCATGGTTAGCACATTCTAAGTACTATGTTTGAAACAAAATTACTGTGCGTTTTGCACAGTTGCTGTTTTTGTTTGCATAATCATTGGGTCATTGGAAAAAAAAATCCATTCAGGATTAAAAGAACATACTACATGTATTTGGCGTTACGTGTCACAGTATGTTTGTTTGAAGTGTGCAGTACTTAAAGGAATGTTTTACAGTTTGTAAGGGTATGTTTTGAAGCAATTTGATTCCTGTTGGTGTATTCTAGCTATTTTGGTATTGAAAAATAACATTGCAGTAGTATGGCTGCAGTTAGATACCAGGTGGTGTATTCTAACTGTTGATAGTTCTAGAGGTCAGTGACTAAACTTTGTAGAACCACATAATCTATCCATTGTAAGTACTGTGGTTGAAACAGCATTACTGTGTGTTTTGCACAGTTGTTGTTTCTGTTTGCATAATCATTGGGTCATTGGCAAATAATCTATACAGTATTACCAAAAACGCACTATATTTATATCTGTTGGCATATTGAAATTGTTTTCCATTTCAAAAACAGCATTGCAGTACTATGGATGTAATTAGATACCGGTTGGCATATTCTAACTGTTGATAGTTTTACAGTTCTGAAGGGTATTTTATGAAGCAGTTAGATACCTGTTGGTGTATTCTAACTGTTTTGCTATTCAAGAGTAACATTGTGGTATTATGGATGCAGTTAGATACCAGTTAGCGTATTTTAACTGTTGATAGTTTTATAGTTCTGAATAGTATTTTTGAAGCAGTTCAATACCTGGTGGTGTATTGCAGCTACTTTGCTATTCAAAAGTAGCATTGGAGTAGTATGGCTGCATTTAGTACCAGGTGGTGTATTGTAACTGTTGTTAGTTCTGCAGGTCATTGACTAAACTTTGTAGACCCTCATAATCAGTGCATTCTAAGTACTGTGGTTGAAACAACATTAATGTGTGTTTTGCACAGTTGTTGTTTCTGTTTACATAATCATTGGGTCATTTGGAAAAATACTTTACAGCATTAAAAAATGTTTAGTACATATATGTATATTTAACTTTCACAGTATGTTTGTTTGAATTGCGCAGTACTTAATGGAATGTCTACAATGAACTAACTGTTGACAGTTTCACAGGTCAGTGTACTAAATTTAGGTTCAAGAAATATTAAGTGGGCATTTGTTAGATTTGCTGGTAGTCTCTGTTTTAGAGTAATGGGAGTGTTGTTGCATTTAAACCAACCACATATTTCTTTTAATGTATGCAGTATAGTGACCTGAAGTGGTTTCGGCACCAGTGTGATAGATTATGCCTACTCTTGTTGCCAAGAGATACTTGCCTGTGGTTGAAGCTAGTAAGCTTGCAGTTGTTTTTTTGTATCATCTTTGTTGTACCTTAAAAGCATTAGTATTACATATTGGCTATGTGAGTTTATGTGTAAGATGGAACAGTTGTCTGAATTGCAAACAGTGCATAATATGGCATGATTTACATTTTGCACCAGCTGATGAAATGGAATGGATTCACAATTTGGTATAGATACATACACAATTCGATCATTAGTGATGTGCTCTGCACAGAGTGCATGTATGTTTCCACGTGTATGAAATCTGGAAGATTTCATTAATGGATATGGTTTTGCTTTCCAGTACTTGCAGTACATTAGCCATTCTTGTGGATCTTCCTGTGTCTTTATAGTGAATTCTACCATTCCTGAAAAGTAGTCCAATTCATGCCTTATTCCTGAGACACTTGTCAGGATTATTTGTAGCATTTCTATGAAGGACAAGCATTTGTAAAGATAACTGGTCGGAGCCGTTCAAGTAAATATCTTGAACAATTGGTGGCAATTGGAACAGAAGATTGATTTCTACATTTGCATACCAATTTACACCAGTTGTGTTGGAACATATAAATGGACCAGAGAGTTCTTCTCTGTGTCATTTGTTGGACCTCCACTTGTTTTTTTAGGAGAAATATGTATCTTTACATCTGCTGATGGATGTGCACTTGTGTTTGCACTAGATAGTTTTGTGGTTGTACTACTTGATGGACTAGCAGTTGTTTTTAGTTTCTTTGGTAGTATTGTTGGGCGATCTCTTATAAGTTCTGTTTGCATTCATTTTTTCAAACGATCACCTGTTTCAGGAACAGGGTACAGATCGAGATGGGGTGAGTAGAGTGCACGCAGTCTGTTGTACTCTAGGATGCAAGGAATGTCAGCCATGGCTTTGTTTTCATCACAATTGACTAGAAATAGTCCTTCAGGTTTACGTAGATGTAAAAGTGCTACATAACTGATACTGATACTAACACCTTCTATAAGGGCTGTGCTGCCAATGTCAATCTATACCTGATCTAGGGTTAGACCTTGTGATTTGTGAATAGTGACAGCATATGCAAGAGACAGAGAGACATGCTCGCTGCCTACACACATGTCTTTGAAAATAAGGAATCATGCTGTTGAGTATCCTATCCTTTTAACTTCTGAAAGTCTGTTAAAGTGGACTTTGACAAACTGAATATTGTTGTCATGTGGATATGTCTGGAAGCCAAGAACTGTACCAATTGCTCCATTAACTAAACCTTGCTCCACGTCAAGGTTACGTTTCAGAATTACTCTGTAGTTTAAACACAACATTAACATTTTCTCCAAACCAGCTGTGTTGGAGATACATTTTGTCTGAGCTATTTAGTCGTGCTGTTGCTTGTTGACACATAGGGAGTGTCATGCCACGCACCTCCAGTTTGTCTGTTGAGCTAATATGCAATATTTGTTGCATTTCTTTTTTTAACATGGTGTCATTGAATTACATACAGCTTGCTAGGGTTGGCATTAAGGACATACATTTTACATGTTTGTGTGCTAATTGTTCCATGACATCAGGAGTAGATGTGTCATGCCCATATAACCTATGGGTGAGTCTACTATTTAGGATAGAGTGAACATCTTTAGAAAGAAGACTAGTCCTAATGCTTTTTAAAATGTTAGCATAGGTGAGGTCTGCATATTTACGCATGTTTTGAGTTAGTTCTCTGTATTGACAATGTTGCCAGAGATTTACATTTCCTATGCTGCCAAGTGTGTTACGGCACTGTTTGTGTCCTAAGGTTTTAAAAATAGGTTTACCTTTCACTGTTGTTAATTGTAGGAGATCTCCAAAAACAATAACGTGTTTTCCTCCAAAGAGTTCTTCGTAGTCTGTTTTAAGGACGACTTGTAATCTGAGGTGAATTAAATTAGATTGGAGATCATGCTTACCTCATCTATTAGGAGCATTTTCATTTGTTTCAGAATTGTGTGTACTTCAGTAGCAGCTTCTGTTGATAGTTTGAAGTACTCTAATTTGTTTTGGTGTTCTACTGGAAGGAGCAGTAGTCAGTGTAAAGTATCACCTCCCATTTTGTAGGCAGCTAAACATGCGGGGGGTGTTATAACAGCTGAAAGGTTGTTGTTGGTTATCTTTTGTAGGAATTTGCTGATGATTTTTATTAAGAATGTTTTTCCAGGACCAGCTTCACCACTTACATAGAGGAGTAGAGGTTTATAATTTTGACAGCTACAGGTTTTACTTTCATGCTTCAAACCATGTTCAATTTCTTTAGTCACTTCAAGGAAAATGTTAAGCTGCTCATCATTTAGCTGTGATTTCTGCACTGCCAAGTTTTTTCTGATTGCTCATATTGATACATGGGGTTCTCTACTTCACTCATGGCTAATTCTGCTTCACTTACTATGAGTGGCCCTCCAAGTGGTTTGTGGCTTCCTGTAACAGAAGGTGGACTGCCCTCAGGAGTGTCTTCCTTTAGTTGTGCTTGAAATTCTTCCTCTTGTTGGCGTTCATTGTCCAATTTGTTTTTGTATTGCTTGAAATTGACATTTGATATACTGCTTTCCTTTGCATTGAATGCAGCTTGAAATGTGTCATGGTTGCATAATAAACCCTTTTGTTTTCTCCATGGTTTAAAAAGTTGGAGTAGGGCCATGTAATAAAGTTTGCTATGTTGAGGAGTTTTAAATGATAACTTCATATGATTCATTAGGCTGGGTTTGTTAAGTTTTACGAGGCTCCCTTCATAAGCTGAGACCAGGTATTTTCCAAATGTTTCATCTGGTTTAACATTCTTTTTGTAGGAGAAATGTTTGAGCTATGTGGTACAGGACATGTTTTTCAAATCAGTACTTCTGTTTGGTTAGTATGTGTCTAATACATTGGGGGTCATTCTGACCCTGGCGGTAGGGGGTTAACGTCACCAGTAAAGATGCCGGTGCCGTTAACCCCCTATCATCTTTTACGAGGTCCCTTAGTGGGTCCCTCTAAGGGTGGCTGGTTTTATCAGCCGCCCTTAGCGGGAGCCGCTAAGGGACCAAGGAGCAAATAACGGGCCCGCTATAGCTCCCTCCCCATTCCCATTGAGCCCTAGGGGGCTCAAATGGGAATGGGGATTGGTTTTTTGAATGGGGACTTACCGGGTCCTCCTAGGTTGGAATGACCCAGCGAGTCCCCATTCAAGGAACCCAGACCAGGACCGATTTTGGAGACCCCATTCTTTTTTAAAAGGTCCTGGCTGTTGCCATCATTTGTGGCTATTGTTTCTATGTCTTGGTATGATTTCAGCAATCTTTTTCAGGATGCAGCTGCACCAAGGCTTAGCCAGACTATGGGGGTCATTGTGAGTTTGGAGCTAGCCATGGTGCTATTAGTGCCATGGATGCCTCCAAAGTTGTGTCCGGGTCCGGGTTCCCTGAATGGGGATTTACAGGGTCATTCCAACCTTGGAGGACCCAGTAAGTCCCAATTCAAAATACCCATCCCCATTCCCATTCGAGCCCCCTTACGACTCAATGGGAATGGGGAGGGAGCTAATAATGGGCCTGTTAATAATGGGCCAGTTATTAGCTCCCTATTTTATTAGTTATTAGGTCCCACTAAGGCCGGTTTTACCAGCCGGCCTTAGTGGGACCCGCTAAGGGAACTCGTCATGCGGCGGTAAGGGGTTAATGGCACCGGCATCCTTACCGGCACCCTTATCCCCTTTACGCAGCACTCGTAATGACCCCCCTATATGTTCAGATTTGCCATATAAGGCTGTGCCTGTTAAACAGTCTGCAACTTCGTAGCTCCCACATTCTATATGGGAGAGCATGTTTTATGCCAAAGCTGTAAAATGTTTGTGACAGTGTTTTGTCAGATGATATGTCATCCCAGAGGTCTTTTAGCTATGTTTTCTCAGCTTTGGTTTGGTAGGCTGTGACATATCTTGCCACAGCAATGGAATTGTCTGCAATATATTGTATATCTATGTTTCCCTTCCACAAGAGGGCAATGATTGCATTGTAATCATTGATGTACTTTGAAGCTTCATTTCTTTTAATGCTATATATATTTTTAGGTGATTTGCCTTTCACACTGTGTCTAACAGAAGACATCAATCTGTTTACTTGTCCTTTTGCTGAAACTGGTCCAGGGAAACCAAAGCAGCATTTGGTGTAGTATTTACCTTAGTGTTTATATGTGCATCAGCAGTATTTGCCACACTTATGTTTTTGGAAGTGTAAAATTTGTATACGTAGCTCAGTATGTCTGGTTTCTGAAGGGATTTCTCAGGTTATGCATTTGTGAATAAACTGCAAAATAATGGCATCACTGTCATGACCAAATTTAGGACCAACCTTTATCCACAAAAGCAAGTGGATGTGTGGGGCTCCTCTGGATTGATATTCTTTCCTCCAAAAGAAGAGATTCACTTCTCCTAGGGGAGGAATATTTATATTACAGATGAAGTGCTGCATGGCAATAAAGCGGTGGTGATCATATCCTGTTACATTTACAGGGTCAAGAGAGGAGAGTTCTCCTGGTCTTTTTATGTCTATTCCTTCTTTGTTTTGGTTTACTATGTGTAGGAAGTCATGCCATGCATATTCTGTACAACTTAAAGTCACAAACCATGTAGGTGGGCCGAGGTTCCTTAGCATACACCGCACATCAGTGTGACATCGGAACCAGTATTCTTTTGTACAATGCATGTTTGCCAAGAGATTTGTGATACTTGACTGCAAAACTTCATCTTCGTCTTTTATCTTTTGAAGTAATTGGGTAGCAGACATGTTTAAAAAATTGGAGCTTGTTTTCAATGTGTGTGCAACTCTGTAACATAGAGTTGCTAGTTCACTTTCGAACAGGAGGTGGAATATGTATTCAACATTTTGTCTGATTCTGGGTTCTTTAGAATACAATCGTAAAGAGCAGTATTCTGATGCTGTTATTTGTGTGGATCTTTCATCATATATCCCCCCTTTTAATGTAGGAACGAGTAGAGGAAAGGCTTGTGCTTCTACAGTTTTCTCCCATATGCTGATTGGAGATCCTTTGGCTTGACACTTTGATATGTTTCTAATGTATCGTCTATGGTGTCTTTGGAGTGTAGTGGGTGAATTGTATACTGGTCTAAAATATCAGATGCTGTAATAGGATCTACAAGTTCAAATTAGCAATTTGGTGAGGAATTCTGAATTATTTGGGTGGTTTCCCCTTAAATTCTGTTCAATGTTTATATCTTTGTAGTAGTCATTATTTTCCTTTAGATATTGTAGGGCTTTTCTAACTTTGTTTAAGTCTACTAGTTGTTGCCAAATCTTTAGTCATTTGTTGGTACACAATTAATCAAATTAATAATCAAATATTAATCTATTGGCCATTGCACTGGTAGAGTCTCTACATTTTCATTAAGATCTAATGGCAAATCAATTACTTTGCCACAAAAGCCTTTTAGTAATTCAGAAGAAGGCAATTTGACTGTTGTGGGTTGAAGGCGTATTATACCTTGAAATGGGTGTACTGTTTGGATTATAATGCTCTCATACAAATTAAGATGCTGGAGAGGTTTTAGGAGTGGGAATATTTACAAGTTATTAGTGACAGCCTATGAAGGCATTTGGTTATTAACAAGCTTTGTATTGCAGTATGTGCAAAGTATGGAGGGGTCACTTATTTTGTATTTGTTTTCTGTTATAAGATATAGAGCTAATTGGAACCATTTGGACTCCTCATTGTCTTCTATTTTGTAAGTCAAATGTACAAGTTGTGTGCTCTTTTTATAAAAAGTTCTGCAACAACACACACATATGTGGTTTGGTACTTCAGCAGATGTGTTTTTAAATGTATTTATTTTTTCTACATGTTTATTCGAAAATTGGCGTTTGTAAGGTTTTCGCTAAGGTTCCCTAAAGTTACTGAATTTTCTAAGTCATCTTAACTTCCAAAAGATTTACTTTGGATGTGGTCTATTTGTTGAAGGACATCTTTGGCTGTCCCATCTAGGAGAATGTTATTTGTTGCAGTTGTAAAGCTGGACTTTTTGCATATTACAGTCTCTGGAGAAGATTCTGCATACTGGAATGGTGTCTTGTGAACATTTTGATGTGAGGGAAGGTGCTTTTGCAAGCAGGTCCCAAAATGCAGACTAATGAATGTCCTCGCAGTCCAGTGTAATTGTGCACCGAAAAGGAGTCCATGATTTGTTAAGTTTTTATTCTAATTTTGTCTTTTACTTTCACATAGTGATTGAGGAATTGTCATAATGATTTGAAGGATTGTTTCTGTATATTACACATTGAGCTGAATGGCCATTTGTAGACTGGACGGATTGGATGGGTGGAAGGAACAGTTGATTGCAAGTTTGTTGGGGATGTTTTTTCAATAAGGGTTTCTTGTGCCATAATGGTGTTTTCAAGCATTTCATACACTCAGCCATTACTATGTGTGGCAATTGGGTTTTTCTGTTCTTGTTTATAAGCCTCTTCATTGAAATATGGTTCTGTGCCGCTTTTGTGAATCTATTCACCTTCACAGAAGTTCTATGTAGACATTGCACATGTTTAGAAGTACTTTTGGTAGTTCACCGATTTAGTTTGTTAGTGGTTTCATTCTGGCTAAAACTAATATAAACAATTGTCTTTTGAGGAGAATTGTGCTGTCAATGAGAGCTTCCAGGATTAGTCTTCTGCAGTAATATATAAGGGTTAAGCGTGACTTTTCCGCTGTTTTCATAAGATTGTGACATACTCTACGGGGGAACATTTTTGTAAAATTAAATTCTTTTGGATGCTCAACTGTGGCTACGTTAACATTGGTAGATATAGAGATAGGGTTATTAACAGTTTTATTCTTCTTTTATAATTTATTTTTACATTTTGGTAGAGGAGCTAGCTGGTTCAGTTTTGTTAGCTGACTGACTCTATTAGCAATTTTGTTTGACTATTTGTTATGAATTCTGCTAGAGGTGGATGAGTATTTTGCATGTTTTTATGTTTCTCTGCTCTACTCTTTCATATGTTTTCTACAGAGTTGCTTTTTAGTAGGCATTCTGTTCTTTCTGTTGGAAAAAAAGGAAATTGTGGGTTTGAAATGTGTGGAATATATTTGCGTGCATTGTGAATGTGTGTGCGAATATGAGTGCAGTCATAAATAGAGGGCTGTGTGATTTTTCAGTGGGCTGCTAGTTCTGGTTGGGAAGGTTGTAAGACTAGCTGGGCCTCATTACGAGATTCCCACTAAAAACGGGGACTTTACCGGCATGAAGGAAGTAATGGGTCCGTGCTCATTTGACGCCACTAATAGCGACTGATTACGAGTGGGCGAGCACGCTCGAACACCCATGCCGGTAATGACCATACTGCCATCCCGCTAAAGGCCCTCCAAACCTCTGATAGCGGCATCACAGGACCCGCCGATACCACCTCCACCTAGGAGCCACCCCTTAATACCGACCCGGTAATAACATCATGTAAATACCATGCTCGTAATACCGGACCCGGAAGGAACATCATCACGTCACAACGGGAAATGCACCGGCGGCCATCTTTAAAACATAATCCATTGCAATCTTCCCAATCCACCAGTGCTGCATAGGAGAGACCATGGAAATTGAATAGCACATGTCCAAGGCTACCCGAAAAACCAACCCCCGCCTGCGCAAGAAGCGCTTCTCAGATGAGGAATTGAATATGTTGGCAGATACCCTTGCTGCCCATGCCGATGAGGTCTTCACCCATAACCTCAAAAGGGAGGTGCAGCAGAGGAAGAAGGAGATATGGGAGGAGGTAGCACGCAAGGTGTCTGCAGTTGGCACCACCCCACGCACAGTCAAAGAATGCAAAAAATGATGGGACGACCTCCGCCTCTGGGTCCGGAACATCCTGGCTAGCAATCGTCAGGAGGCCATGGCCGCAGGCAGGGGTGCCCACTCCCCAGTCAAACTCATGCGCTGGGAGGAAACATGAAGCACAACCATCCAGATGGAGTCGATAGAGGGCTTCGGGGAGATGGAGACAGATGCCGCAACATCTGGAGATGGAGGTGAGTGACCCTGCAAACCCCAGTAGGGCAAACTATGACGTAGCACAAGTGATGTGGAATGAAGCCTAGGCAAGGCAATACATGGCCCATCATACACACATTAACATATCCATGTCCAAATGGAGGCCCAAACGCTGCCACACTGAAATGCATGCTGTGTGCCAATCCCATTACCAACATACACCCAACACACGGGGACCATTCCCAAGTCATACATCACACAAACTCCAATACAACGGCATACCTCCTGGCATGCATCATTGCCGAATTGAGATGTCACGGCTAATGCCAATATTCCCCCCCTTCAAACTGCCCTTTGCGACACACCTGTAAGATATCAATGCATGAGAAATGAAAAACTCCACAGCACCATCTCATGCATCTTGCATGTAACACCATCACTGATGCCCTGCATCTCTTCTTCCACCCCAGGCACCAATGGAGAAGATGGCAGTCAGTGCCCAGCCACAAAGCCATCCACGTCCCGGCCAAACCACCTGGCACTGGCCAAACCACCTCCGGGGCAGCATCGCGGCCCACAGTGCAAGCCAGGGCGAGTGCAGAGTTTATTGGGGGTATGGGGAGTTTGGCTGTGTTGGGTGAAGGGGGGAGGGCGTGTGAGTGGTGGAGGGGGAGGCACTTTTCTGTAGTTTTCATTAATGCACCTGTTGTGTGCAAAATCATTTGATCCCTGGACATTGTTCATTTTGTGTGTATTTATTTTATTCATGACAGTGCACAGTGCCCAACTCCCTACATATCCTGTGTGCATGTCCACATGGACCCAGTGCTCAGTGTAGCACTGACACATATCCATCAACGTCCCTGTGGGTCAGAAGTATTCGTCAATCAGTGATTGGTGTACAGCACGGCCATCTTGTGCATCACGTACTGGCAAGGGTGCTGCTTCTCCTCCATCATCATCCTCATTATCCTCACCTGGTGCATGCATGTCAATGTCAGGTGGCAGTGGTACATTTCTCTGGATGCACATGTTGCGCAGCATGACACACACCATGGTGATCTTTGCCACCTTCTGAGGCCCATAACGGAGTGCTCCACCAGACCTGCTTAGGCAGTGGAACCGTGCCTTCAACAGGTCAAAGGTCTGCTCAGTCACGACATGGGTACGGGTATGAACCCGATTGTGCTCCTCTTCGTGCCTGTTATGTGGGTTCCGCACAGGGGTCAGTAGCCACAGCTTCAAGGGATAGCCTCCATCACCTGCATAGGAGCACAAATAGGTCTGTGTGAGTCATTCTGCACTGCCACCTTTAGGATTCACGGCAATGGGCGCAGCTATTTGGTGTTGACATGCACATATCCCGGTACGTATGCACACAGATTGATTGGATGCATTGTGTACTGCAGTATGTACAGATGATGCATGGTGTACACTTGCATGCTGGTGCGAATGTACAGTGGATGCGGAGCAATGTCCTGCCTCTCATTATTGCAGTGTATGCTACTCTGTGCCTAATCACACTAGCGACATTGGCACAGTTGTTATCATGTTTAGTCATGCATCGCTTGAAATACCCATGGTGGCCTGGTTATGCGTCTTATATGTTGTCATTGATGTACGGCATTGAACTAATGTGTGGCATTGATGTGTCATGTTCGGGTTGGGAGGTTCAGGTAAGACGTGTTTAGCTCTGAGTGCATTGTCCGCTCACCGGCCATTCCCACCAAGGTGGAGTATGCATTCCCCATCCCCCTTTCCCACCCAGGTGGAGTATTTATCCCCCCATTCCCACCCAGGTGGAGTATGCATTCCCCCTATTCCCACCCAGGTAGAGTATGCATTCCACACCTCACCACCCCGATGCACTGCCATGACCCAGGCAGGCAACTTATCGAGCAACCAGGTGCGTCGTCCAGCATGTCGCTCCATGTGACGGGGTAGGGTGAAGTTACACAGCACCATGGCATCATGTGTTGATCCGGCATATTGGGCACAATAATGTGTGATGAACTTGCTGGAGTCACATACCATCTGCACATTGATGGAGTGGTATTGCTTGCGATTGCGGTACACCGCCTCTATTGCATGAGGGACTACCAATTCTACATGGGTGCAGTCAAGGGCACCAACACAATTGGGCATGCCTGCCAGTGCATGGAAGCCTACTTTGGTGTTGGCAAGCTCCTGGGCAGTCCGTGGTAGCGATATGTGGTGCTAGCATGCTTCAAGAGGGCTTCCAGCACTTGGGTCAGCATGCGTGAAAAGAGTGTTAGTGATATACCATGCAGCTGCCCTACTGTGTGCTGGTAGGTGCCTGTGGCCAGGAAGTGGAACACAGACACCACCTTTAGTAGCGGGGGGATGGCAGTGCGTATTTCAATGAGGCTGACGATGTCGTCATGTATCATGTTCACAATGGTGGTGATGGTGTCCCGGCCAACCGGTGCAGGGTGTGGATCTGCTCAGGGGATAGATTGAATGGACTGGGTCTGATGCGAGGGATTGGTGGCTGCATATGAGGTACCACTGGCTGCACTGGTGGCAATTGCTGGGCCTGTCTCACCCTCCTTCTCCTCCTGCGTCTCCTCTGTGCTGCCTGTTGTTGTGGCTGTAGTTGTTGTTGCTGTTGTTACTGTAGTTGTAGCAGTACAGGCATGTCCTCCAGCCCCATTATTGCAACAGCTAGTGGTATAATGTTGGTGTGGGAAGGGATGTGGTGTGTGGGTGTTCTCCTTTTCTACTGGGACATGCTCCATTCGCTCCACCTGTAGTGACTGGGTGCACCTGTGGCAGTTGCCTTCAATGCTATTCACTTGCTATTTACGGGTGGTCCGCGATGCCTAGATAGCCGCCGTCGTGCAGGCCCTAATTACCACCTTCAGGATGCCGGTAAGTGCATGCCCGCATAACTTGTGATGTCCTCCTATTACCGGCATCCCGTTATTTCCTCCGTGAAGAGGCGTGTGTACGTGCGCATGCCAGTATGAAGGGGCACGGTACGGGCAGTGGTGGTATTGGTGGGTTGACTGGTCGTAATGGCGGTCATACCATTCCGCCTTCCTATTTTCATTACCTCCATGCTTGTAATGAGGCTTGCTGTGTAGATGTGCGAAGGGCTTGGGTTATTGAGTAAGAGAGTGCTTATGTGCATGAATAAGTAGGGTCATTACAATGTTTTCACAATAATGGTGGGTGTGATGATAATCGTGTTCAGATGAGAATACAAAGAGTGTACCTGCTGGGGTGCAATGGATATGTGGGAAGTAAATGTTGTTGGTTTGAAAGGAAATGTGTAAGCTACTATGAGGCTACGCTGTACTGTATGAGTATCAGAAAGAATACTACTACACTAGTACACTTACTTTGTAGGATTTGTAGAGTAGTTTCCTTCTGGGTGTTGTCTTCCAGGAGGTTGTTCTTCACTGCAATTGGGAAAGAAGAACATTAGTTGGAATGTATGGTAATGGTGAAGTAATTTTAGTACAAGAAGACATTATTTTGGAATGTACGAAGAGTTGTTGGGAAGAAGAGTTAGTAACATTGGGCCTCATTACGAGTATGGTGCTAACCCTGCCGTTGCTGCAGATGGGCTGCCACCAGATTCCTAATAATAGTTCTGCAGCTAGCTTCCCAGTGGCACCAGGACATTACAGGTCCTGTTGGCCTGGAAAGTCAGGTGCTGGAAAATGTTAGTCCCTATTTCTGTGGAGTTGCATAGGACTGTATGGGAATGTGGACACAGGAGCAGCGGCAGCATTGTATGCCCAACGGGAACGTAGCAAGAAAGTGTGACATTTTTAAACAATTTAAATTGGAAAATGCTGAGCGTTTAAAAAGCTGTCCTTTTTGGTAGGCTGGACATGAAAGGTTCTTTCTGAGCCACCACTTTCCCATGCAAAAGTGTGCAATGTTTTTGATGGCACCATCCACATTTTTTTAGATGTCCGCAGACTACCGCGCTGTCCACGGACTTCGCAGGCTGCGTGGGGACCGGTTACTTTTTTTGGTACTTTGATTTTTGAACTGTGAAAAGTGGCTCTGAAAAATACTTTTTTTATTTTTAGTGTTTTATATTTTGTTGCAGGAGAGACAAGGGAGGGGAGGGAAGAAAGGGAATGAGCACCAACCACATGGATGAAAGGGCAGGTGGAGAGAGGAAGATGGTGGGTGGACTTTAATCGGTGTCCAGACATTTGGTCGACTGAAAACTGGTTGAAAGACATTTGGTCGACGCAATTTGGTCGAAAACCAAATGGTCGAATTTACTTTTTATTTATATATATATTTTTTTGGGTTTTCGTTTTTAACAAAAAGGGTTTTTTTAGAAAAAAAAGAGAGTTGAGGGGGACCCCACCCAAAAAAAAGGGGTGAAAATAAAAAAAAAAAATATTCTACCATTTGGTTTTCGACCAAATTGGTTCGACCATTTGTCCAGTCGACCAATTTTTTTCAACCAAATGTCTGATAACCCTTTAATCAGGTAGTGGACAGTGTTGCTCATGTTCCTTGACCGCAGACTAGAAAGTACTTCGAAACTGCTCCCTCCTACAGAGCGGTGTGTCACAGTACATACAGAGCATTGTCACCTCTAAAGAAAAGGATCGACTGTCTCACGTATGGCCTGCAAGGTTTCCACAGGGATCCTCTGCCCCACAGGAGTGTCCCTTGTGGTGGCAGGAGTTGATTATGAGGGTGCAGTACTGGCCGTCAGCCTACTCGTCCCTTCGAAAGATACAACCTTCCGAACTGATGCCTTGTGATTGAACCTGAGGTGGCACCGCATGGAGGTGGCCCTATAGCTGTACAGACCCGGTTTTCCATGACTGAGTACAACCTTGCACTCAGTGCATCTAACATTGTCCACCCGAGTCTTAGGTACACCCCCAATGAAAAAGCTACAAAACCCAAGATTCACGCCGGGAGCTGGAGAGAGGGGCTTCCAGTACCTCATCCTCATCCTCCTCTTGATCCACCTCTGTATCACCACACCTGTGCCCCTCTCCAGGCCGGTCAGATGGTGGTGGTGGGGTAGCTTCCGTAACCATGGAAGCCATTCTCTCAAGAAGCAGAAAGCAGAGATAGACAATCCCAAAATGAGCAGCAGGTGCTCTCTCCTGGACAGCCAGAAACACAATGAGGAGCAGTAGTGGGTGGGTCCCTTTAGCGGGGCTGTCGATGGACAGTGCAACTGTCCACGGGCAGTTGATCCACAGACAGGGCTCAAAAGTTATAAAATGCTGCCAGATCAGCAAAGACAAGCCCTAGTAGATCTGTAAGGGTAAGGTTTCAGCTTCAAATACCCTGGATTGGCCAAAAATACATTTTTTAACTGTCAGAGGGGTACAGACAGTGTCCGTGATACTCCTGATGCCCCACGGCGGGTGCGGTCACATGATGATGTCCCCGGAAAGCTGCTGACAGAACGGCTGTCCTGCAGACACCTATTGTGCCGGAGACAGTGTGCGCATGTGTGTTAGGGTCCGTAGGACAGGGGTTGGGTCCCCGAAGTAATAAAAAATGCTACACGTGTGAGCAGACATGTCCAGACAGGCGCAATGTCCAGGTGCACAATGGGATCAGGTGCGCATGAGTGCCAGTGTCCAGGGTTGGAGTCCCTCAACTAATTCAAAATGCGACATGTGCGAGCAGACATGTGCGGACAGGTGAGGTGTCCCAGGGCACAATGGGATTAGATGCACATGCGTGCCACTGTCCATAGAACTAATTAAAAGTGCAAAACAACTGAGCGGACATCTCCAGACAGGCGCAATGTCTAGGGGCACCTCCATTTTGGTTACGGACAGCCCGGACAGTCGCACAAACTTATTTATTGAAAGCAACACATACAATCTATTAAGAAAGAGATGGGGTAGCCGAATGGGAAATATATATGGGGGAATTGGGGTTTTCGACGCACTGTTCATGAGAGGAGGAAGGGATTGAGGTTTCATCATAGCGTCTTTCAGTTAGGCAATTTGATGGGGATAATTGGTCAGGACAGGGTGAATGGGCACAGGTACAAATGGGACAGTGGTAGCAGATATTTTCTTAGACAGGATTTTTAACAAATGTCATCAACTGTACAAAATTATTATTTAGTTCATGCATTTTTGCAGATAGGTTTATTAGTTTGTTTTCTGCATTTGCAGTTAAGGGCTATGATATGATATTTTATTTATTTATTTATTTATTTATTTATTTATTTATTTATGTATTTATTTATTTATATCACGCTCAATGGACCCGGAGGTATGATGGTGCATACACGACACACAAAACATAAACTAGTACAACACAAATCATAAATGAGCACCTAAAAACAAGTGAATAGTGATTCTGGAACTGGGAAGAGTAAACAAAGACTGAATTGATCAAATTTGTTCACGACAATATTCAACTTGGAGTGTGGTGATACTAGATTCAGATTAATTATTCTACGCAAAAACTGGGGGAGACTGCTGGATTCGCGACCCACCACAATGCAATCAGTATTGTCAAGGCTGCACCAGTTCTCAATTTGAACTCTCCGGAAGACCCTACAGTCCACTGGTATAATACAATTAGAGGCCACTTTTAGATTAAGCCAAGCAAGAATTGTGTTTTTTAGGGCCTCCTTAGATTTGAAATGGTCCGTTTCCCCATAGTTTGTTATAATAAGGTTTCTGTTATCCAGAACGAAACTCCTGAGGTTGGGGTCTGTGATTTTTTCCATTGTTGATTTATTAAGTCGTAGGTCGTTCTGGTGGGGGACCGATGATTTAACAGACTTGGCAGAAGAAAAGGACCCCATCAATGGAGCTTCAACATCGGGACAAACAGCAGGAACTACTAAATTGTCTTGCAGTGCTGGAAGAGGGCTGCTAAGTACCGTAGAAGTTGTTTGACAAGCTTTGTGTGGCTCATTCTGGCCAAAAAAAGTTTGGGAGGATTTTTAACTTCTTTTCACTTCTGGGATGACTAGAGTCTGTGGAGTAGCGTGAGGGAGCTTGAGGAAATCTTGACCCAACAATAACACCCAGCACCGGAAATCCTCAAAATTTAAACAAGACCCCAGGTCTTGTATCAACTGATCCTTATAGGGTGCCCAGCTCTGGTTGGTCTTTGGGGTAAAAAAATCCTTTGTCACTCTTCTCGACATATACCCCTTTATTCTCACTGTGTTCTTTCAGAGAAATCGGTGAAAAGGGCTGTTCACAGACAGGAGAGGTGACGGAGGAGCATGGCACCTCAGCACCGCTCTTAGTAATGGTGCTGAGCTTTATGTTGTTACAAAGGAGTATGGAAATAAGGTGCTGTTCCTTCTGCAGCATCTAACTTCTTTTCGCTCTAAGTGCTAAAACCTCCAAGAAGCGTCTGCTTCTCCCCTGATATTTCTGCAGTGAAAAAGGTGTACACGGTGTGCAAGGTACAGGGTTTAATGGGCAATTCTCTCTACTCCCCAAAATCGGCTGGACCTTGTGTGGTAATGGAGTAGATATCAAGTCCGCTTCTAAGGAGCAGTCTATAACCCTGTCCATACAGAGCTTGCATTGTAACCTAGTATTAGGCATAGCTAAGTAATGGGGGAAATGCAGGCTGGTAGCTGAGTCATAGACAACCGTAAAAAGTTATAGGGGTGAGAAGAAGGAAACACCTTACCCACCTATCAGGCAAGGGGCCAACATGATGTCGAGCCTGAGCATGATACCGGCTATCAGGGACTCTAACAGGGACTCCCACAGCACACGAGCAACAACCGGCAACCCACCAACAAGAGGAGCCACCAGGAGCGTGGGAAAGCCAGAAGGCGTGGAGTCCTGAGAAGACCTCGAAAAGTGGCACAACAGAGGTTTCTTCACAGCGTTCATCAACCCTGGATCAGCACACTACACCGACAAAGCCTTCGGGCCTCCTCAGCATTTCCTGCTCAGCGAACGCTTCGCAAGGCTCGGATAGAGTAAGGCATCCTACACTGTTCATAGCGTCAAGCCGCACCGCCTAACACGGCCTCCTCCAATGCTAATACCAGGGAGCATGGGTGGGTGGATGCAATGATATGATATAGCATTTTTAATGCGCCTATGAACAATTGTTTCAAGGCGCGGCGCGGCGAGGCAAGGGAGTGGGAACAAAGGGAGGACAGACAATGATCATACTAGGCCAGGTGTCATTCAGATCGTGCAAGTGCATGGGAGGGGGAAGGAGGAAAAGTGTCGGGGAAGGGACAGTGCAATACATTGGAATAGAATAATAACAATAAGTAAAGGTAACGGCCAACAGGTGGCAAGTGTAAAGGTGAGAGCAGACATCAGGTGTCAAGTGCTGATGGTGGACTGTAGGGATACAGAAACAGTCCCCAAGTGAGGGGGTTGCCTAGGCTGGCAGTGCAGGTGTGTGTGAGTGGAGGGAAGGGACCTGGGCCCGGGATCAGAGGGTGGCCAGGTAACCAGTGCAGGTTCGGAATCAGCCAGAAGGTCAGCAGGGGAAAAGAGGAGAAAAGGCAGAAGCAAAGAGAAAGGGTTTGAGGTGCTTCTGGAACTGGAGATGGTTCTTGTCAAGTTTCAGGGAGGCAGGGAGGCAGTTCCAGAGGGAGGCCCCAGTCGAGGAAAGAAATATACCACCAACTCGTTGCTTAGAGAAGCGACTGGCTCTGAGGAAGTTGGAGGAGGATGAGCGAAGAGCTTGAGAAGGAAGATATTTAGGAAGCAAGAGTTGAAGGTATTGAGGCCCCAGGCCGGTGTCTAGTCAAATGGTGGACAGACAAATGGTGGGCAGACAAATGGTCGACACAATTTGGTCGACAGGACAAATGATCACATTTTTTTTAATTTATATATATATTTTTTAGGTTTTCATTTAGGGAAAAAAGTTTTTTTTAGCAAAAAAAGGGTTTGGGGGGCACCCCCAAAAAAAAAAAAATGTGAAAAAACAAACAAAAAAAATTAGATCATTTGACCTGTTGACCTTTTGGTGTCGACCATTTGTCCTGTCAACCATTTAGATTTGACCAAATGACCTACAACCCCCAGGCCCCAGAAGGCCTTGTGGACAATGCAGAGGGTTTTGAACTTGATCCTCGCAGCCACTGGGAGCCAGAGGAGAGATTTCAGTCCTGGAGAGATACGATCCCTGGGCTTGAGGCCAAGGACAAGTCTCACAGTCCTATTCTGGATGAGTTGCAGAGGGCAGGCAGATTTAGAAAGAGGTTGTTGCAGTAGTCCAGCCTAGAGAGGACCAATGCTCTGGAGACAGTGAGCTTCTGAGGGAAGGAGAGGAAAGGTAGAATACCTCTGAGGAGGTGCAGTTGGTAGTGTGACTTCTTAGAGATGTCAGAGATGTGAGGAGAGAAGGAGAGTGTGGAGTCGAAGATAACCCCAATGATTTTAGCCTCACAAGTTGGAGCAGGGAGCAGAAGGAGAGCCAAGAGCGGCCGGCCAGTGTGTGACAGGAAAGGATGGAAAGGGAGTGCCAATGAGGAGAATCTCAGTCTCACTGGCATTAAGGCTGAGGTCATTGTCAACACACCACTCCTGCATAGCACACAGTCAGAGATGAGAGATGGAGAAGAGGTGGCCGAAGATAGCCTGAAAATTGGTTGCGTGTCATCTGCATAGCACTGAAAGTTAGGGCAGAGATCGGCAATGCGGTGGGCAAGAAGTGCCAGGTATTGGTTGAACAGCCAGGGCGCGGGGTTAGACCCCTGGGGGACACCGCAGGTAGAGAAAATGATAGCGAAGAGGAAGTGCCCAAGTTGGACTTGGGAGGGTCAGTCAGAGAGGAAACAAGTCAGCCACACCAGGGCCAGACCAGTGATACCCAGGTTATCACAGAGAAATTTGAGCAGGATGGCATGGTTGACTGTGTCAAAGGCAGAAGAGAGATCAAGCAAAATGAGGAAGGACACAGGAGGTGTTAGAATCAAGGTTGGAGAGCAGGTCTTCATGGATGTTCAGGAGACCAGTTTCTGTGCTTCTGGCAGCTCTGAAGCCAGACTGATGGTCATGAAGACAACCAACAGATTCAGTGTGGAGGTTAAGCTGGGAGATGGCCAGTTGTTCTTGGAGTTTGACCAGGAAGGGAGTGATGGAGATTGGACAATAGTTAGCCAGACAGGAGAGGTCGGCAGAGGGTTTCTTAAGAAGAGGGTGCACAAGAGAGTGCTTCAGGGGGTATGGGAAGACTCCAGTTGTGAGGGGAGTGGTTGCAGAAGTCGGCCAGGGCAGAAGCCACGGAAACAATGGTGTCCTTGATGGTTTTGGAAGAACAGGGGTGAACCCGTTTAGACGAGACTTTCATAGATAGGACTTGTCTCAAAACTTCATCTGCAGAGAACAGGGGAAAGGCAGAGAAGGAGGGAGGAGAGGTGGCTGCAGAAGGGCCAGAGGAAGAGCAGGTAGAAGAAGGAGGGAGGAGAAAGGAGAATGAAGACAGGATGTCCTGAGTTTTAGAGATAAAGTGAGAAGCCAGTGGCGTGCAGAGGGACTAGGAAGGGACAGGAGCGGTAGAGACTGCAGCAGGATTGGCCAGTTCATTGCAAATTTGAAAGAGTTCAGATGAGTTGTTAGATGTAGCAGAGACTCAGGCTTTAATGAGCGCTCTCTTCTTGATGAGGACAGAGAGGCGGTATTGTCTTTGGAGCAGGCGGCAGGCCAATTTGTCAGAGGATGTACATGCAGCAAGCCATTTCCTCTCGACCACCCTACAAATGCGTTTAAGCGTAACGAGGTCTGAGTCGTACCAGAAGTTGCACTTGGCTTTGAGCTTCAGGTGGATTCTCATGACAGGGGCAAGAATACAAGGATATCAGATATAGCAGAATGGAGCAAAGAAAGGGCTGTGTCAGGGTGAGAGTCAGCCAAAGGGGGAGGTGTGGTGAGAAAGTGACGGCGAAAGCCTCAACTGACATGCACTTCATGGGTTGGATGACGAAGAAGGTGGGTGGCAGTGAAGGAAGTGGCTTGGCCTGGGGAGTAGAGAGGGTGAGATGGGAGGAAAGGAGAAAGTGATCACTCCAGGAGAGAGGAGTGGGAAGAGGGGCAGAGAGGGGAAGGTCTGAGGAGATCAGAACATCCAGAGTTTGCCATGCAGAGTGACCTGGGCCAGAGGGGAGAGTAGAGAGTGAGTCACAGAGAACACGCAAGAGTCCAGAGGGAGGACAGGAGATATCCAGGTGGATGTTGAAGTCTCCAAGAAGGAGGAGGTGAGAGGCAGAGACCAAGAGTGAGGAGGAGAGGTCCGCCCACTCAGAGAGTAAGGAGGAGATCTGAGCAGGTGGCCGATAGATAGTAGCCACAGAAAGGGAATGGCTAGGGGAGAGAGAGAGCCTGCAGACGAGGCATTCAAAAGAAGAGAAGGCCTGCGTAGGAATGATAGAGGCAGGAATCCACTCGGGGAAGATCAGGGCTACACCCTACCAGAGTGGTTGGGCCTGGGCATGGAGAGGATCTTGTAGCCTTCAGGGAGGAGTGTGTCAAAGCTTGTGACAGAACTGGCCATGAACCATGTATCAGTGAGACCAAGGGGATTGAGATCCAGTTCCTCCAGAAGGCGGCAGATGTCAGACGAGTGTTTGACAGCTGTGCGAGAGTTTAGAGTGGCAATATGGTGAAGATTGCCATCCTTGAAGTACTTCGGGGAGGGGTACAAATCAGAGGTACGCCCTCGCAAGGTGTAGAAGGAGCCCAAAGTGTGCAGAGATGGAAGAAGAGGGCAAGGTAGCCGAGGAAGAGGCAGCAGGGGGAGGCGAGGAAGCCATGTAGGGGTAAGAGGGGACAGCAGGAGAAGAAAGGAACTTGATGAGGTTTGAAAAGCGTTTATCGAAAAGGTGAAGATTGGCCTGAGGGCCTTGGACCAGGACGGTGCCATTCACATAGACATTAATGATGACCAGGAGGGCATCTCACCAGGTGCCACCATTAATGGGAGAAGAACGGAAAGGAAAGAGCACAGAGACCATATGTAGGGTCCATAGGTCAGGCGAGGGAATGACAAAGAGGATGTTTAGGAATGTTTGCCTGGAGTAGGCACTGGTATAGGTGTCAGCGATATGGAGGCCTGGGTTGGAGACCAGGATGTCCTTTTTAAACTTCTTCCTTCCAGATTTAGTGAAGAGGGCAGGATAGTCAATAGAGAAGCAGTTAGAAAACATAGGAGAGACAGAGAGTACCATAGAGTAGAAGGGGAGAGGAGAGAGGGAAGGGAGAGTGGCGGGGTAAACACTAGGGAAGGACACAGGGCAGGGTACAAGCGAACGAGACAGCGAGAGCCCAGACAGTTGAGCAATTGGATAAGACGACGACACTCATAGTGTAGGAACTATCACAATGCAAATTCAAAGGACAGGAGAAAAACACACCTAAGTTTGAGAATCCTGAATAAAGGGAGAAAGGCCTATGTTTCACAATGCAATTTCAAATACTGAGACAGTGCAATTTTAAATACTGATATGATGCAAATTCAAAAGACAGGAGAAAAACACACCTAATTTTGGGAATCTGCTAGGTGGAAGGGGTAAGCAGAGAGGTTTTCGGAACTGACCAGGATGATGACTGGCATCCCCTGTGGACACCTGCAGATACAACCAGGAGCCGCCTAAGTGGGAGGCACCCTTTGCCTAGGGGCCCTTAGCCACGGGGTCTGCTGGGTAGGGGGCTGCCCAGGAAAGGTCAGTGATAAGGGAGGACAGGCCAATCAGGGTGGGTGGGTGGTTTGAGAGGCAGACGGGAAGGAGGGGAAGAAAGCAGAAGGGGAGCAAAGAAACAGGGGACACGGGCAGGCACAATTATGCAAAATACAACACACAGCAGCCATTCCAAGTGAAAACGTTGTTAAGGGGGCGTTATGGTTAAGTTGGCCTACTAAAAACCTGTGCAATTCACTAAAAAACAAAAGTAACATTATGGTTCAAAGTAAAACCGAAAAACCCCTGAAATTCGCCAGTTATGGAAGGCTAAGGAACATAACTGCCCGCACCACTGTCCACTGCTAACACTAACACCAAAACCCAGGACATGAATGATGGCATCACAAATGTCATTGATGACATCACTGATGATATCACATGTGTAGCCCCTTTGTTTTTGTTCACTCCCATATATATATGTATATTCAGTAAAAAAAACTTTGTTAAGGGGACGTTATGGTTAAGTTGGCCTACTAAAAACCTGTGCATTTCACACAAAAAACTTTACAAATGTGACATTATGGTTCACAGTAAAACCAAAAAAAAAAAAACTTAACAATCGCCAATTATGGTAAGCTAAGCGACCATAACTCGCGCCACCTGCATGCATTACTAAGACTAACACCCATGACATCAAAGATAACATCACAAATGTCATTGATTACATCACTGATGATATCACATGTGCATGTAATTTTCATGAAAAGTCTGCAGAAGGGAGACTTATTATAATGTTGATAAAAAAACTGTCAAGGATCATTGGAATAGATGAGATGAGCTATGTGGTGCATTAAGCAATGAGTTGATATAAATAGCATTCTATTATGAAGTTCTTTACAGTACAATAATGTACTCATGTATAAACATAAGCAGTGTGTGCAGCATACATTATGGAGGTGCAATAATCATAGGGCCTCATTACAACCTGCCAGGGCTGGACCGCGGTAAATCCGTGACGGCGGTAAAAACGTTTCTGTGTCCGCAAGGTTGCGGAAAGACCGTCCGATTACATGTTGTCGGTCATGCGCACCACACGGACGCGGAAACGTTGTTACCGCCATCACGGAAAAAATCACGGAAATGGACATAGCGCTGCCACAAGTAGCGCAAAACCTGTGTCCGCCTCCATCGCCACGGACACGGAACCAGAAATACCATTATCTCCAAAACAGAAAACAGAGAGGCGGCCATCATATAAAAGCACAATAAATTGCCATCCAGAGTCAGCACAAGCACAATCCATACTGTGAGAAGGCAAAAGGAACCACCAGCATGTCTGCCAGGATTCCAGCTCAGAGGCAGCACAAACAGCACTTCAGTGAGGCGGAGCTAACTGTCCTGGTGGAGCACATTGTGGAGAATGAAGAAATGCTGTTCAGCGCCGATCAACGGCGTGCCACACAGCAGCGGAAGCAGCATCACAAGTGCACCGCTGTGGGCGTGACATTGCGGAGCGTCAAGGACTGCCACAAGAGGTGGGACGACCTCAGGCTGAGGGTATGCAACCTGATATCCACACACCACCAACGCAGCAGTGGTACAGGCGGAGGACCCCCTTCCCCACTGAGGCTTCAAGCATGGGAGGAGCGTTGCAGCAGTGTCCTCCACCTTGAGGGCATCCGTGGGATCAGGGAGGCTGAGGCAGCAGTGAGCCCACCTGCAGATGCTGGTAAGTGGTGAAGCCTCAATGCCATATGAGAATATGTAGATGGCAGTACTGGCCCATAGGACCCATCAACAACCCCCCCCAGCAGTGCATGACTGGCCCATAGGACCCATTAACAACCCCCCCAGCAGTGCATGACTGGCCCATAGGACCCATTAACAACCCCTCCAGCAGTGCATGACTGGCCCATAGGACCCATTAACAACCCCCCCCGGCAGTGCATGACTGGCCCATAGGACCCATCAACAACCCCCCCAGCAGTGCATGACTGGCCCATAGGACCCATTAACAACCCCCCCCGGCAGTGCATGACTGGCCCATAGGACCCATCAACAACCCCCCCACCCCCCAGCAGTGCATGACTGGCCCATAGGACACATGATCCATATGGCAACCAACATCAGAAAAATGCATACCCCCAGCAATCAGATGCATGTAACTAACACTATTCAATGTCCAACCTGTATGACGCATGTGATGCCCCCATCAGCCACCACCACAACACTAATTGCATGTGCTTTGTGTCCCCACAGCCGTATCAAGTGACAGTGACACTGCACAACAGGCCAGGCAATCTGCACCGGCAAGTGCCCAAGCCACTGCCACCACACAAGAAGATGCTGCCGGCAGTTCGGCATCTCTGCCCACATTACCAACTGCAACAGATGTGCCGCCCACCCCCACCGACATCCCCACCGTCTCCACATTGCCTGAGGCAAGACAGGTGCCATGGGAACCCATCATGGCCACCCAACCCAACACAGAAGGCTGCAGCACTGCAGAGGGGGAGGCCTGTAGTGATAACAGTGCCCCGCAAGAGCACTCTGATACTGGGCCACAGGGGGAGATGCCCACATTTGAGGACATGGGTTCCTTCCATCAGCTGGAGTTCAGCCCCACGTCACTTAGGAGTCCCATGAGGTCACCCACCCCATCTATGGCCAAGCTGAATACCCACATGCAGCAGATGGAGGAGCAGCAGGCTACCCTCACCCAGCTGGTGGAGAGGCAGCTTGAGGAATCTAGGCTGCAGAGGGAGAGCTATAGCACATCAGTGCATCGCCTGTCAAGGTCTATTGGACGCTTTGCAAGCACAATAGTCACCCTTGCACGCCATGTGCGGGAGGGTAATGACAACACCTCCAGGCTCATAGAGGCCATGTTGATTGGGCAACAGGCAAATCTGGCATGGATGCCATCAATACCAGATTCAGTGCCATCAAACACCACCACCCCATCCAGCTCCACTACTGCCAGTCCAAGGAGGCGCTCGAGTAGGCTAACGGGGCCCTCAGGCAAGGTTGCACAGGCACAGAAGCACACACGGAAGTGATGGCATGTGTGTGGGGCAGTGCAGGACACACATGGACTTGAAGGGTGAGAGAGGGGTGGGCACATTTGGGTGGTGGGGGAGGTAGTTTTGGGGGTTTGAACAATGGAGCCTGGGTGGGGGTGGGTACGTTTGGGTGGTGGGTGGGCTCGGGTGTACAGCTTCTCTAACCAATGCACCTCCTTCTCTGTTGTGTTTACATCAATATATCACCATTTGAAATCAAGACATACATGTGTGGACATTGATCATTTCATTGGCAGTGCAACTAATCATTTATTGTCGTCACCATGTTCGTGCATTGCTGTGAATGTGCTGTGTCTCAAAAGTAAATGCGAATCAGGCCATCCCGTGCTCTCTGGCCATCAAGTGGACCCCCAGGGGGAGGTGGTGCCATCCCATCCCCATCCCCATCTCCATCCCCATCCCCATCCCCATCTTCCTCATCTGCGTCTGGTGGCATTGGGATGTTCCTGCGCAGGCATATATTGTGCAGCATGGCACATACAAGCGTGATTTTACCCGTCTTCACTGGGCTGTTCAGCAGTGATCCGCCAGATCTGCTCAGACAGCGGAAACATGCCTTCAGCAGTCCGAATGTCCTCTCAATCATTCCACGTGTGCGGACATGTGCCCTATTGTATGCCTCTTCATGCTTGTTCCTTGGTCTCCGTACAGGTGTCATCATCCATGGCTTGAGTGCATATCCGGCATCACCTACATGGGATGTAGATGGGGGAACATGTCAGTGTTTGTGGCATCATGTACTCATCTGATGCTGTGCAATCTTGTATCATTGTTCATTCATGCATATGTGCCATGCAGTGTTTGGAGGTGTATATTGGGCATCAGAATGTATGTCGGAAACTGGATATGGGCCAACACATTAACATGCATGTCTACTGTGCCCTGCGGGTGACATTTGATTGTGAGCATGTCACAGTGCAGTGCTCTCCACACATGGCAGAGTGACTCCACTGTACTGAAGTAGTAAATGCACGACATCTCATTTACAGGCATCTCGTGCATTTTGAGGGCAGTGTTTCATTTGAGGGTGGGTGTCTGCAGTGGCACAAGGTTCATGGGACAATGACGGGATGCGCTGTGGCAGGGTGTGCACGGGCACATTGTGGTGACCTGTCATGTCTTCCCTTGTGATGTTTGGTATCCGCTGTGTATTTGGCAGATGGAAGGGGGGGGTGATGCATGTGCGGTCACAGCGGCACACTCACAATGCTCATTGGCCTGGACACACACACCACTTCGACAGGGTTGGTGCATTGTCAGCTGTACTCACCCAATAGCCATGTGCTTTGTCCGGCATAGCGTTCCATGTACCGTGGCAACGTGGAATTCCGCAGTACCATTGAGAAATGGGTTGAGCCTGGGAAACGTGCGCAGCAGTGTGTGATCAGTTGCATGGCATCACATACCATCTGTACATTCAACGAGTGATACTGTTTCCTATTGCGGAACACCAGCTCAATTGCACGTGGTACTGTCAGCTCAACGTGGGTGCAGTCAACTGCACCTATGCAATGTGGCATGCCTGCTATGGCATGGAAGGCCAACTTGGTGGCAATGACCTCGGGGAGGGTGCGGGGTAGGGCTATGTGTTCCGACACATGGCGCAACAGGGCATCCAGTACCTATACCAGGATTTTTGAAAAACAGGGTTGTGATATGCCATGCAGCTCACCAACCGTGTGTTGATAGGTGCCAGTGCCAAAGAAATGCAGTACTGCCACAACCTTCAGGAGGGGGGGGGTGGCGATGGGGGTGTCAATTTGGCTGCTGATGTCGTCCTCAATCATGGAGGTGATGTGCAGTATTGTTGCACGGTCCAGCCGGTATAGTGTGTGGATCTGTCCTGGGGTGAGGTTCCAGGGTGAGGCCCTGATGCGTGGTATTGCTGGCTGCCTGCGGGGTAGGGCCGGCTGGACAATGGGGTTTGCCATAGGTGCAGAGTTGGCTGGTTGCCGCCTGCGCCTCCTCCGCCTCCTCCTCCTCTGCGCCATTACTGCCATCATGTGCAGTGCTGCCTGTTGGTTGAGTAGGTCCAGTCCCAGTGCTACCAGAGCTGCTGCCTGCATGGTTCTGTGTTGTGTTGGGCTGGGTGTGACCCTTTTGTAGGCTCCCAGTGGGCTGCTAGGTCCAGCTGGGCTGATTTGGTGCACCTGTGCCCTGATTCAGTTAAGCAGGCAGTGTTTAACGTCATGTTCATGGTGGCAGCGGTACCGCCACCGTGATCACGGTTTTAACGCCATTTTTCTGGTGGTGTTTCCGTGTCCGCGCTAGTTGTGATGCTCGCAGTGTTTCATGTTGCAGGTAACGGAGGGGTTTACGTGCAGACAGACTTAACGGGACACTCATTTCAGCGGTGGCGGATGGGAGTGGTGTTGTTTCCAGGGCCGCGGGTCATGATTGGGCAGACGTGGAAACGGTGCTGGTATGGTTTTACCAGCAGTGTTAATTCCGGACCGGAGTACTTGTAATGAGGCCCATAATCTTCCCATGTTAAAAAGTGAAATGGTAAATGCTTTCTTATTAGAGTTTTGTGTACTGTGCAACATGTTATAAGTAGCTAATGAAACCCACTTCCTATATAATTTCATTATTACACACAAAACACAAAGACATAACAACAAATAGAAATATGAGTATATACAGTGAAACTGAAGTATGCAAAAAAGCAGCAGTATAACCAGAAATTGTTCATAACCTACCTGATTATTTTTATGCACAGAAATGATTGTTCTGCTTCGAATGTACTACTTTCCTATGAATAACTATCACATGATGTGCCTGCATCCTAAACAGAGTAATGCAAATACAAATATGAGCATATCCAGAGAAAGTACAGTAATAAAAAAAACAGCAGACCAATAAGAAAGTGTTGATAACCTTACTGATTGCCTTCATATACAGAAAGCATTGGTATCTTTCAAGTGTGTATTCTCCCTATGTATATGTTTCATATGCTATGAGTGAACCCCAAATAAATTAATGTAAAAACTGGCTAAGATATATCACTAAAGGAAAAAAGAGCGAGCCAGACATGTGATGTCATCAGTGATGTCATCAATGGCATTTGTGATGTTATCTTTGATATCCTGGGTGTTAGCCTTAGCAATGGTAGGTGGTGCGAGTTATAGTTGCTTAGCTTACCATAATTAGCGAATGTCAATTGGTTTTCAGTTTTACTGTGAACCATAACATCCCTTTAACAAAGTTTTTTTTTACTGAATATACATATATAATAATGGCAGTGAACAAAAACAACGGGGCTACACATGTGATATCATCAGTGATGTCATCAATGACATTTGTGATGCCATCTTTCATGTCCTAGGTGTTAGTGTTAGCAGTGCACAGTGCTGCGGGTAGTTATGGTTGCTTAGCCTACCATAACTGGCAAATTTCAGGGGTTTTTTTGGTTTTACTTTGAACCATAATGTCACATTTGTAAAGTTTTTTAGTGAATTGCACAGGTTTTTAGTAGGCCAACTTAACCGTAACGTCCCCTTAGCAAACTTTTTTTTTGGTGAATTTTACGGGTTTTTAGTAGGGCAACTTAACCATAACGTTCCTTTAACAAAGTTTTTATTTAGTGAATTGCACAGGCTTTTAGAAGGGATACCTAATTATACTGAATATACACTTTCATCATGTGATTTTGGGAGATATGTAGTATACTTTCCTTACTTTATATACATGTAACATAGAACATACTGAACCCCTTTGCAAATGATATTTGAAAGGCACGGACTGAGCGCCTGTCTTCGGACGGGCGTGGACGAGGTCAACAGTACCCAAACAGTCAGGGGGTATCTGAAATTGTAGTATTGTGTTATATGAAAAATGCACAAATTTGAAAAAGGACTCATAAAGACATTATAAGTACTAATAAATAAATAGTTGAACATAAACGTCTAAAACAATAACCATGCATTTAATTACCAAGTAGAATGAAATGGATTATACCATAACAAAAAAAGGTATGCCGTCCACGTAATTACCTCACAGAAACTGTGCAGCCAGGAGCGACAGTAGACACACACAGTACAACGAAGACAAATTACAAAAAAATAGTAAGTGAACTTCATTTGAACTTAATTTTTCTTATATTTGTGTGTACTTTTTGTATAAGGGGCAGAAAAAATAATGTGTTTCGGTTGTTTTGACACAGAAATTTGCAATACTTGGGAGTGGCTGAAGGAGAATATTCCGATTGGGGAAATGTCAGAAAATAGCGTTAATAATGGTACACACTACGCTGCATAATCAAAATAATGGTCAGTATTTTATGGGAATTTAACATATATATATTTATTTTTAACAGACCAGGTAAAAAAAGAAGAAAGGCCAACAAACGACACAGAGGAAGACAGGCTGAAAAGGATAGAAGTGAAAATGGACATACTAAATGACAATTTTAACAGTTTAAGGCAATTCGTGGAGGAATATGTGAGAGGAAAAATACAATATCACTGTTCCACCTGTACCTGCCCCCCTTCCCCATTGCCCAGTGAACCATCCCAAACATTCAAGAAGAAAATAAATGTTTTGATGAAACATCCATCCCTTCATCCACCCACAAATCATCCCCTCACAACCAGCCCCTGTTAAACCCTAATTCCCCTATATTTGTTTCATTATCTGCTTCCCCCGTATTTCTCTTGATTGATGTGCGTGTGTGTGTGTGTGTGTATTGAAAGTTGTTTTATGTTAGTTGTAGTGGAAGGGTTTGAGACAAAACATTTTTTTTAAAAAGAGTTAAAATGTCCGCAGACAGCGCGCCTGTTAGAGCTAGCCGTAAGCAATAGAATATGGATGTTCTAACGCCAATACACCTACCCGTACTAATGACAAGGAAGATGGAACTGATCTAAGAACGCACCATCTGTGCAAGTTGTGCGTAAATGAACAGAATGGGGCATCCTAAGGACATTATACTGCTCCGTACTGCTCACAAACGACATAAAACATGTTCTTAGAACACACCAGGTGTCCAGGATGTCTGTAAATGAAAAAAATGGGAGTGTACTAAGGACACTATACCTGTCCATACCGTCCGCAGCCAAGTTGGAACCGTCCGTAGAACAGGCGCGGTGGCCGGCATGTCCATATTCAAACAAAATGGACGTGTCCTAAGGACACTGTACCTGGCCGTACAGTCAGCAGATCATGTACACACATGCGTACTACACCCATAAGTACTGCGAACATCGCGCCTTTCTGTAACTGTCCGTGTCACTTGTGTCGCACTTTTAATTAGTTTCAGGACCTGAACACTGTCCGTAGAACACCCGTGCGCATGCGCACGTCCGTTACTCTACATTTGCTGTCCAGCGGGCACCCATTTCCCTCGCAGATGTGTTCAGGACGTCATCATGTAACCGCACCCACGCTGATCGTGTGGACTAATTTGCGCAGTTTGTCTGCTTCTGCAAAATTTCAAAAGAATTTATACAAACATAGGAAATTATTTTACAGTATAAAATCACCATTTCACATGTCCCATACAATGGCCCTACCTTTGAACGTATTGTTTAGAATTTTTGCAACACTTTTCAGTGATCAATATGGTCACGAGCCGCACCCCTCCACCCCTATAAATGGCTACACCCTCGAGCTCATCTTCATTGTGCTTCTGACTATAGCATATTGAGTTGTGCTGCCTTCACTGCTGTAGCAACCATTAGCCGACTAATCCTTATGGCATCCATGGCTACTGTTGCTTGATTAGCCTCAACACCACCCCCAAACCCTCCACTGCCACCACCTCCCAAGGGCCTGCAGAGGGAAATACGGGTGAGGATGTAGAGATCAAAGAAGAAGAGGGAAAAGAGAATGAGGTGGAGGAACTCCGCACTACAAGCACTCGTCGGAAGTCGTGGGTGTTGCGGTTGTTTTCCATTTTTGGGAACGTACCAAAAGCAGGTGCGAACCTGATCAGATGTAACCAGTGCCAGTTGGTGCTGAGTCACGGGAGACCTGGTGCGTACAGCTTTAGTATGACAACCATGAAGCGACACCTAACTTTGTTCCACAGTGCGGACATTCACAAGGTGGTGCCATGTGAAGAACGTAGTAGATTGAGTTCATCCACAGCATCCTCTGTGTCCGATCCTCTCAGCACAAGAGACACTCCTGTGGGGGAGTGCATCCCTCCAGCTGCCTCACAAGCCATTTGCGATGCTGTTGACCCTTAACTTTCGAGGGTCACAATATTGTATATGTACTGCAACACAGTACTCTGCAGGGGGAGAGTCTTCAAAGTGCGTTTGAGGCTACGGTCATGGAGCACCAGAAGAACTGCCCCAACCTAAGTAAAGCCCACCCTACATATTTCTCTCTTAACCTGCCCTTTCTTATCCCCGTGGTTGATGTCCATTCCTTACCCTCCTTTGCCCACCTCTCCTAGCGTGTTGTGTGCTCAAAAGCAATAAAAATGGAAAACAACAAAAATTACAAAAAAAGGCTCTTTTCAGAGCTGCCTTTCTCAGTTTAACAATAGAATTATCAAGTGACCGTTGTAGGCCCATGCACATTTTTCAAAAAGTCAGCGGACAGTCGTAGGATGCACAAAAATGGAGGTGCAAGCGGAGCAAAACCAATGCACTTTTCACTGGGAGTAAGTGGTGGCTCTGAAAAGAGCCTTTCGGTGGTGTTTTGTGTATTGTATTGTATTTTATTTATAGTGTGCACCTAACCCAGGGGTAACAAGGCGCAGAGGCATCAAGAGGATTGCGAAGCTTGGTTACATACAGAGGGGTTAAGGTCCAGTTGAGGTTACAGTACTGGAAACTTCAAAAAACAATGAGAGCCGATGAGGCAGAGGTTACAAAAAATATACAATATGAGCAATACTATATACAAAGTGCAGGTTATATCATGAATTGTATCTGCGCAGATCAGTTGATAACCTGTGTGTACATATTTACAGTCATATTAGAATGACACAGCAGTAGGGCGTTATGTATCATGGTCCTTGAGCCAATGGATGGTCTTAGATCTGAATTGGCAGTATGGGAGGTCTTCTCTGCAAGGAGGTGGTAGGAAGTTCCAGAATTGTGCTGCTTTTACAGGAAAGCTATTCCCTCCAGACATCATATGTTTAAATCTGGGCACAAGGATGAGATTGGAGTTGGCCATTCTAGAGGGGCAAGAGGAAGCTGGTCTGGTGAATCTAGTTATAAGGTATTGAGGGGTTGCTTGGTGGAGGCATTTGTGAGTCAAAGGGATGGATTTGAGGAAGATTATGTCTTTTGTAGATAGCCAATTGACAGATCTTCTAGTCTCAGAAATGTGGGCTTTCTTCGGGATGCTGAGGGCCACTCTTAGGGCGTTATTTTGTAGAATTTGAATTTTATTCATGATATATTTGTTGCAACCTACATATAGCACATTGTAATAGTCCAACTTGGACAGGATCAGAGCACTGGCTAAAGTGATGCAGTTAGATGGTGAGAGGAATGGTTTGGCTGCTCTGATATGTTTGAATGTGTATGATGCGGGAGACGCCATAGCATTAACTTGTTTTTTGAAGGTGAGAGTGGAATCTAGGTAGAAGCCGAGGGTTTTGACCTCCGTGGCTACAGTGATCTTATTATTATCAATTACGAGAGGAGTAATTTTGGTCTAGTTTGTTGAGGTTATGTGAGGAACCTAGAATGAGGAGTTCTATTTTGTCATCATTCATTCATAGACCATGTGAGGCCAGCCATGCCTGGATGATGAGGTACACCTTGTGGATGAAGGCCAAATCCTTGTCATAATCCCCCGTCAACGGGATGAGGATCTGGGTATCATCGGCATAGTTAGTGTAGGTGATATCCAGACCATCTAGATCATCAAAAAGGGGCCTTGTAAAAATGTTGTACAGGGTCGGGGAGATGCAGGATCCTTGAGGCACGCCACAGGTAATAGGCATTGGGTCGGCCGTTGCTAACAGGGAGAAGACTCTCATGCGGTTGCTTAGAAAGGATTGGATCCAGTCAGTTGCCTCTTTAGAGAAATGGGCTGCTTTTTGTAGGTGATTGCATAGGATCTCATGGTCGACCAGGTCGAAAGCAGCTGAGAGATCAAGAAGTAGCAATAGTGCAGTCTTACCCTCATCTCTCAGCTCATCTATCTGTGCCTTGAGATCTATGAGTGCAGTTTCAGTACCATTTTGGGGCCTGAAGCCATATTGTCAGACTCCTAGGAGATGGAAGTGTTCTAGGTAATGTTGGATTTGTTGTTATGCTATTTTATTGAGGATTTTAAGTAGGAACAGTACTGTAGTGATGGGACGGTGATTAGTAGGAGTAGAGGGGTCTAGATTCAGTTTTTTAAGAAGGGGGAGGACCCAGGATTGTTTCAAGTTGTTAGGTACGGTGCCTGATGTGAATGACACATTTATTACTTTGGTAATAAATGGTGTGAGATCACAAGCTGCATCCTTTATCAATTGTGCAGGGCATAGGTCCCCATGGCAATTCGAAGGTTTGAGGGTAAGAATGACGTTTTCAACCTCTTTAGTAGATACTTTGTGGAAGTTGAAGTGGGGGTTAGCGCAGGGGGGTGTGTCCGAGTGGGGTGTCGTTTTAGGGATGAAGATACTAGGTTTAGTGGAAGAGAGAAGGGAATCTTTTTTAATGCTTATCTTTGTCTTGAGAGAGGAGATTTTGTTAGCTAAAGCATTTTGTATACCTGTGCACCAATTTTTATCCTTGAGGCACGAGTTGGGTACTTGGATAGGAGATTCTACCTCTTTTAGTATTGTAAATAGCTCTCTGTTAGATTTAGCATGCGAGATTAGAGTGCTGTAGGACGCTTGTATGGCCAGGATAATTTTTTTTTATATTGGGAGGCTAGTATACTCAAGTTTTTCTTATTGTTTTCTGAGGGATGTGATCTCCAAGTTTTTTCACAGCGTCGCTTTTCCTGTCTGAGGGCTTTAAGATGAGGAGAGAACCAAGTGTTGATATGTTTTCGAGGTTTGTCTTTCTCAACTTCAGGGGAGCTATGTCATCAAGAGATGAAAGCATGACTTTATTAATTAGGTCTACAATCGTGAAGGGATCTGTGTGATCCGGAACGGCATTCAGGGTCGGTAAGATCAAGGGGACCAGGTTTTCAGGGGTGATGTTCTTTTTGTTTCTGGTCTGGACAGCTGGAGCTATACTATCAGTTTGCGCTGGTGTCACCTCTAAGGTGAATGAGATCAAGTAGTGGTCTGTCCAGGGCTGCAGTAATATGGATAAGACCAGGACTGTGCAGTTGTGTGCAGCTAGCCAGTCCAGAGCTCTACCTTTAGTATGAGTGGGCTCTGAGATCTTCTGGGTAAAGCCCAGTTCCTCTAAGGTATTGTTGATTATTGTGGCATTGGCATCTGAGGGGTCACTAAGACCAAGGTTAAAGTCTTCTAATAGGATGCTTTGTGAGGAGTTCTTGAGATTATTTGATAGGATGTTTGTAAGGTCTCCTTGAAATGATCCTAGAGGGCCGGGTGGTTGGTAAATGAGATGAATGGAAATGGACTGTGTATTAGATAAGGTTAGCTTTGCGGTTAGGGATTCACATGATCCTGCATTAGAGGGTGGCGAGATTTTCAGTGAGAGTTTAGTTTTGGCTATAATGGCAAGACCTCCGTCTCGAGAGGTAGTACGATCAAGTCTTAGTAGAGTATTGTCATCTGGTATGGCTGACATAACTGCGGGGCCTGCTGTTGGATGAAGCCAAGATTCAGTAACAGCTAGGAAATCCACATCTTCATTGTTCAGTAAGTCTGCAATGCCTGTTGCGTGGGCTACCACAGAGCGGGCATTTATAAGTGCACCCTTGGTCCCAGGTTGTGCTAGTATCAGAGGTGGTAGCAATGTTTTATGAGTGCCTTTGTGGGCGAGGATAGGCTTGCGGGAGAGTCTTCTGTTCAGTTGAAGAGGATGCTGGGAAAAGCTGTGTGTTTCAAAAACTGTAGATTGGAAAAAACGAAATGCCAAATAGGTGACTATGAATCCAAAAAATGTTGCAATCGATTTTTTACATTTCGAAGAAAAATCTGATTGCCAGCATATGAGAGATGGACTCCATCTCTGCAAAAAATGAAAGTGCTGCGAAACAAAATGTTTTCATTGTGCCCATCTCTTAGAAAGGCAAAACTAAACTCTCACTGAAAATCTCGCCACCCTCTAATGCATGAAAGCATGCATGCAGCGATTGATGTTACACCTCCCAATACTTTGATCAGGACAGAAAACAGAACTGTTGTCCCATTTTCCTCTAGGGAGTAACCAGAAAAAAGTACTTTTGCAGTTGGAAAGATGTTCATGACTGCTTGAACCAACTGTTCCAAATCTTCCAACAAAGTACGTGAACTCACGTAGCCCAAATGGCAAGCACCATAGTGCAAATGTACCACAAGGGGAGTGGTCATCCTACGCATGTCTTTGCAAACTTGGAGAATTGCTGCAACATTGCAATCAGTCTCAGCGCTCCACACCACCTCCACTCCTCTCACACCGAAATTGTGTACCACATGCCTGCTTTCAGCATAGTGCTGTAAACCATGGACAAAAATATCTCCAAGCACCAAAACCCTGACCCTCTCCACCTCTGCCATCTTCAGTACACACACTGTCTTTCGACACAAAAGAGCAATGTGAACATCTGATTGGCGGAGGCCTACAGTCCCCTTTTCATGCTGGATTTGCTGTAGAACCCCGTATGTGACATGCCCTACCCGCAGACAAGCGTTGTCTATGTGCGGCACGTAGCTCTTAGCCAGTCCTTTTACCCTTTCCACATCACTCGCAAATCCATTCCGTCATTGGACACAGCTATGCAGTCACACAACCATCCACCAATCACATTCAACATCTCTACATCTAATTCCGTCATCAAAATTTGGCATATCATTGCAAAGCACCTACATTAAAAACTACTGTGCAAGTGTCGCAGATTTCTACGTACAGCTCCATGCATGTGCACATCCATGAGTATAAAGTACAGGTATGCATATTTTACTCAGAGAACACGTGCAACCCTTATGATTTCATTTAAACAAATTAATGCCACTAAATCTGCATAGCCAATACATACCAACGTTCCCCCTTTAAGTGCAAGCTGTCCGATTTTTCATTGACAAACCGCACTACTTCTTACTGTCTCCCGCATAACGTATACATATGTTACAACCCTCCCTATTTAGCGCGAAACTCGATTGCTGTGGTGACATCTCCCTCTGAGGCTCTCCCGATTTTTCGCATTCGTACTTATAATATGAAAACAGTGAAATTTTTCCCATCTATTATAATGACCTATCACTTACAAATCATTGCAACAGCCCAATGTACATTCACACACCACCACAAAGAGCTTCCCCATCAAACTCTTGCATCCATGCGCACAGCACACATACATTGTACAACAGACCAAACCATGCCTTCTTTTTTTCAACAGACCCCAAAGAATTCCTACCAAAAAGCAAGTTCATAGAAAGGAACGCAGAAATAGAGCAAATGAAAAAGAAAGTGCCCAAAGTAAGCATCCATCTGTAGCAGAGTTTGTAGACAACGTTGGAACAAAACAGCTAATACAGACATTTAGCGAAACAAAGGAAGCTTCAACTACCGAAACTTTACCTCCTCCATCAAAATGTGGCACGAAACACAAAACGCTTCACAAGAAATCGGCTACCAGTACTGCTAACAATGCTCCTATTAATCCTGATATAGTAACAAGAACCCATAGTAAAAAAGTATGTTAGCAAAAATGTTTCGCCACAGTGTCCTTCAGAATCTAATAAGAAGAGGACCAAAATCATCCTCAACCCTTAAAACCTACCGTAGAAAATTAATCCTACAAGCTCTCATGGACAGTGCAATCCTTCTCAAAAGGAAGTTGTTAATATTAGTGTTAAATAGGATGAAACCACTAACAAAACTAAGTACTAAACTACAAAAGAAACTCATCAATAAACGGAATGTCAACAAAAATAACTTGTTACATATTTGTGGAGGTGAATGGAGTCACACAGCAACCACAGAACCATATTTTAATGAAGAAGCATACAAACAAAATCAAACAAACATAATTGCTATCCATAGCAGTGGGTGAGGGTATGAAAACATCAATAATACCATTATGGACCAAGAAACAATGATTAGAAAAGTATCCCCTGAAAACTCAGAATTACCTCTCAATTTGACTGAACCAGACCGTCCAGTATACACATGGCCGTGCACGTCAATGTGTGCCATTCCTAACAAATCTTTCAAACCTTTACATCAGTTCCTCAATCTGTATGTGAAAGGTAAAGACAAAATTAAAATGAAAGTGCTGCAAAATATGGATATCTGTCCAGTGCACAAATACACAAAACTACAAGGGCATTCATTAGCCTGCATTTCAGGACCTATTTGCAAAAGCACCTTCCATGATATCAAAAGGATATCAATACATCATTCAAATGTAAGAAACCTAGTGTATAAAATATACTATGCTAAAAGTCCAGCTTTAGAATTAGCCAGTTTAAATAACACACTTCTGTATGGTACACCCAAATACCTACAAGAAGAAATCGACCGTTCCAGAGTAAATATTTTGGAAGTGAAAGCCACTTACAAAATGCAATAGTTTTAGAAGAGACTAGCAACAATTCTGCACATAGCAACCTTCTATTACACACATACAAAAAAGAAATACTAAAATTTTAAAGTGCATCAGCTGAAGTACCAAACCATCTGTGTGTGTGTTGCCGCAGAACGTTTTACAAAAGGTACACAAAAAATAGAGACATAGCAACAAAATAGAAGACAATGAAGATTCCAAAGGGTTTGAATTTGCTCTCTACCTTTTAGCAGAAAACAAATACCAAATAAGTGAACCCCTAATATGTTGCGGTTACTGCACTACAAAACTGGACAACAACCAAACTCCTTCACGTGCTATCACAAGTAATTTGGAATTATTCCCACTACCAAAGCCCCTGCAGCAACTCAATTTGTATGAGCGCATCATAATTCAAACAGTAGATCCATTTCAAGCAATAATACGCCTTCAACCAAAAACAGCAAAATTGGTAAAGGCGGAAGATACGATGATAGACCCACTCAGATTACGGCATCAGATTACTGCTCATTACGAATGTATTCACAAGATCCCAGATTTAGACAAAATGTGGAATACATATTCCACCTACTCTTTGAAAGTGAACTAGCAACCCTATGTTACAGAGTTGCACACATTTTGAAATCTGGAACCCACTTTCAAAATATGTCAGCTATGCAATTAATACAAAAAGTACAAGAAAAAGATGAGGTTTTACAATCAAGTATAACAAATCTGTTTGCAAACATGCGTGGTACAAAAGAATACTGGTTCTGACGGCACGGAGACGTACGTTGTATGATCAGAAACCTTGGACCACAGACTTGGTTTGTTACACTAAGTTGTGCAGAATATGCATGGGAAGATTTACATGAGTTCCTACGCATATCAAACAACAACAAAACCAACATAGATATATTAACACCTGGAGAACTTTTCTCTCTAGATCCAGTTAATGTGTCAAGATATTTCCATCATCGTTTCATTGCTATGCTGCACTTTATTTGCAATAAATCTCTTCCTCCCCTCGGAGAAGGGCAACACTTCGTTTGGAGAAAAGAATACCAAGCGAGAGGAGCACCACATATTCACATGCTCTTATGGATCAAAGCTGTACCTAAATTTGGTCATGACAGTGATGCCACTGTTTTGCAGTTCATCCAAAAATATGTCACTTGTGAAATCCCTTCACAACGGACACATAGTGACCTGCATGGGCAGATTTTACAATTTCAAAGACATAAATGTGGCAAATATTGTCATCGCAAATACAAAAGCAAAGGGACATACTACACCAAATGCCGCTTTGGTTTCCCTAGAACAGTTACAGAAACAGGTGAAGTGAACAACTTCATGTCTTCAGTTCGACACAATGTTAAAGGTAAATCACCTAAGAACACGTATTACATAAAAAGAACAAAAGAATCAAAATATATCAATGATTACAATGCAATCATTGCCCTCTTATGGAATGCAAACATAGATGTGCACTAAATTTCAGACAATTCCACTGATGTTGCACAATATGTTACAGCCTACTTAACAAAAGCAGAAAAAACAGAGCTTCAAGACCTCTGGGATGACCTATCATCAGATAAAACACTATCTCAGAAATTGTACAATTGAGGCATAAAAATGCTCATCGAGAATGTGGCGCCTATGAAGCAGTAGATAGTTTAACCGGTACTGCTTTGTATGGAAAATCAGACAACATAGTATGGCTAAGTCTTGGTCCTGCTAAATCTAGAAAATTGTTCTGAAATCATATGAGGACATAGAAACAATTGCCAGAAATGATCCCAACAGACATTTTAAATAACAATTTACGGGACACATACTATCTGAACAGGAGTAGCACTTTGGAAAGCATGTGTCTATACCACATAGCTCAAAACTTTGCATACAAAAATAATATAAAACCAAATGAAAGCAAAGGTAGATATAGAGTGAAAGATTGTGAAGGCAGCTTAGTGAAACTTACCAAACAAAGCTTAATTAATCATGTCAAATTGTCATTAAAAACTCCTCAACAGAAAGAAATATATTACATGTCTCTGCTACAAATTTTTAAACCATGGAGAAAAGAGGAAGAAATACTAGATAACTATGACTGCTATGAAGATGCTTTCAAAGCAAATGAAAGCGCTATCACTGATGTGAACTTTATGCAGTACAAAACAATGTTGCACAATGAACAACATGAAGAAGAGCTTCAGGCCCAACTAGATAAGGACACTTCCGACAGTAGTCAACCTTCTGTAACAAGAAGCCAAGAACCACTAGGACAGCCACTAATAGCAAATGAGGCAGAATTAGCTGTGACAGAAGTGGAAAACACCATGTGTCACTATCAAGAAGATATAGAAGACTTAACTGTACAACAAGCAAAACTTAACAACAATCAGCGCACCATTTTTGAAGACGTAACAAAACAAATTGCACATGGTGTACAACACGAAAATAAAGAATGTACCTCCCAAAATTACAAACCTATACTGCTGCACGTCAGTGGTGAAGCTGGGTCAGGAAAAACATTCTTAATCAAAATCATCAGCAAGTTCCTTCAACAATTGACAGACAACAAACTGTCAGCTGTTGTAACTGCCCCCACAGGTTTAGCTGAATACAACATAGGCGGTGTCACTTTTCACCAATTACTAACCCTTCCAGCAGAACACCAAAACAAATTACACTATTACAAACTTTCTGAAGAAGCTGCAATGGAACTACGCAGAGTATTAAAACAAATGAAAATGCTACTAATAGATGAAGTGAGCATGGTCTCCAACCTAAAGTTGGCTTTGATTCACCTCAGATTGCAAGAAGTACTTAAAACAAACTAGGAAGAACTCTTTGCCGGGAAACACATTATCGTTTTCAGAGATCTTCTACAATTGACACCAGTGAAAGGTGAACCTATTTTTAAAACCTTAGGACACAAACTCTGCTGTAAAACTGTTGGCAGCATAGGAAATATCAACCTTTGGCAACATTTCCAACACAGAGAATTAACAGAAAACATGCAGCAATCTGCAGATCTCACTTATGCCAACATTTTAAAAAGTATTAGAGTTGGTGTACTATCTCAAGAAGCACAAGCAATATTGAAAAACCGGCACATTCATGCACTTTATGGCGATAATGCATGTGCTACTGATGTTATGGAACAATTAGCGCACAGAAATGTCAATTGTATGGCCTTAATGCCAACTCTTGCAAGCTGTTTCAAATTTAATGAAACAATGTTAAAAAAAGGAATGCAACCAATAATGGAAATTTGCGCTACAGACAAACTAGACGTACATCGTATGACACTACCCATATGTGAGCAATCCACAACAAGACTAAATACTTTAGAAAGTTCAATCTGCAACACAGCTGGGTTGGAAAAAATATTAAAATTATCCTTAAATTGTAGAGTAATGCTTAAACGTAAACTTGACATGGAGCAAGGGCTAGTTAATGGGGCACTGGGTACAGTTGTTGGCTTTCAAACATACCCTCGTAACAACAACATTCAGTTTGTCAATATTTGCTTTGACAAACTTTCAGAAGTGAAAAGGATAGGGCGCTCAACTGCTTGATTCCTTCTCTTCAAAGACATGTATGTACCTAGAGAACAATTTTTCTTGCATATGGAGTCACCATTCATAAATCCCAAGGTCTTATCCTAGACAAAGCATTCATAGACATATGAAACACAGTCTTTAAAGAAGGCTTGAGCTACGTAGTACTATCACGCTTACGTACACTTGACAGTCTGTTTCTAATCAACATTGATGCAAGTAAAGTGAACGCTGATATTCCTTGCATTTTAGAATACAATAGACAGTGTTCACTCTACACCCCCCATCTGAAACAATATCCTGTTCCAGAAAAAGTAAAACGTGGTAAAAGAAAACTAATTCAAACAGAAATGGAACAGAATCTGACGGCAAATCCTTCAAAGAAAACAAAAGAAGCTAAAACTTCATCAATTACCACAAGCAAGGAAGAACCTATTAGGAAAGTAAATCAGGTACTTCTTCAAAGAAGGAACAGACACTCCAAAAAAGCACTCAGAGGCAGAACTAGCTGGTCCATTCAAATTTTCAAATGAAACTGGTGTACGTTGCTATGCAAATGTAGCAATGAATATTCTATTTGTTGACAATATGTACTTATACAGTACAGACCAATTGTGTTTGCAAATGTTAGTCCTTCATAGAAACTCAACAAACAATCCCGACAACACGTACAGTGTTCACGGAATAAGACAAGAATTGGACTACTGTGCTGCAATGGTGAGATTCACTATAAACTCATAAGAAGATCCACAGGAATTTCTAATGTATTACAAGTACTGGAAAACAAAAACATACCTATAAATGAAATCTTCCAGATTTCATACATGTGGAAACATATATGCACTCTCTGTGACAATGTGATACAGGAACAAATCCCAGATGAGCGATTTGTGCATGTATCCATACCTAATTGTGAATCCATTCCATTTCAGCAACTTGTACAGAATGCAAACCATGGCAGATTATTTACTATGTGCAATTCAGACAATCACTCCACCTTACTGATAAAAAAACATAGTAACTACATAATATTTATGCTTCTACGTTATAATGCAGATGGTACCAAAAATAACTGCAATCTGACTGGATTCACACATGGTCAAGTGTCACTTGGAAAGAAAACCTTTACAACAATAGGTATAATCTACCATGCAGGAGCTACAACCAGTGCAGTTCACTACACTGCATACATTAAAAAGAAATGTGGGTGGTTTGAATGTAATGATAGCACCATTACTCTAAAACAGAGATTGCCAGCTAATCTTAGAAACGCGTATTTAATCTTCTTGAAGCCAAAATTTACTAACTAATGTGTACTTCAACATTAGCAAAAAAATCAACTAAAAGACTATAAACAGTTGGAATACGCCAACAAGTATCCAACTGCCCTGGAGTGTATAACAAACACACACATAAATGAATACCACAGATACGTAACAACAAATGCACAGTTAGAATACACCAACAGGTATCTAACTGTTGTTAAAAATCTGCAACAAGGCAATAAACATAACATTAATCAGAAAGAACAAGGAAACACTCAACGATAACAAAGAAATAGTTTGTAGCATAGCAAATAAAGGTTTTTTTTTAAATCTGACAAGTATTTTTTCCCCCAGGCCCAAGGATTTGAAAAACAAACACAGAAACTGAGCAAAATGCACAGTACACTGGTTTATAAACTAAATATGAGGGTAAAAAAAGCTAAACTGTCTATTATACAATGTAATAAGTCTTCATAAAAAACAAACACGAACATGCTTTTTTCTTTTATCACAGAAATTAAAAAAGGATATGACTAAAGTCATGTAAGAAATATATGAATTCTGAACAAAGTGAACAGTAAGTATAACTACAGTCATGTCATACATATTCGAATGTACACGTCTAATCTATGGCAGTAATATGGTGCAGTGGCTGTAGGCTAGGCCCAGCGTCTTGGATGTATAACCTACCACCTACACCCTACGGCCAAGCAACCAAGACTATAGGTCCTACCCACAGCCATCGCAGCATATCAAAACCATGGTGCTTGTAATTTCACTACTTATAAGTTTACTCTTGGGTGCATGGTCTGCAGCCATGCACCTAAGACGCTAGGTCATGCACACAACCACCGCACCACAGCACACCCATGTTCACTTATAACCTCACTGCTTATGACTTCAGTGTTGGGTGCATGGCCTTTGGCCATGCACACAAGACTCTGGGTCCTGGCCAGAACCACCACAGCATATCGCACCCATTGTGGCTTCTAACTTCACTACGTATAAAGTTGGGTTTTGGTGCATCGCCTTTGGCCATGCACCCAAAACACTATGCCCTCCCCACAACCACCTGAATGATGTTTGATAGTACGAGTGTTCCTATACCTATAATATGCTGCAGTAGTTCTTCAATGTATGGGTATGCAGTATATAAAATCCATAGTGGCTTATAACTGCAGTGCTTATAACTTTGTTCTTGGGTACATGGCCTTCGGCAATGCACCAAAGAGTCTACGTCCTGGCCACAGCTACCACACCATATCACGCCCATTGTGGCTTGTAACTACACTATGTATAAATGTGCTGTTGGGTGCATGGCCTTTGGCCATGCACCCATGACTGCAGGCCCTCCCCACAGCCACCTGAGTGATGTTCACTACTACAGGTGTATCTATAGATGTGACATGCTTCGGTGGTTGTGGCCAGGGCCTACAGTCTTGGAAGTATGGCCTACAGCCTACGGCCATGTACCCAGGACTCTAGGCACTGCCCACACCTACCAGATACATAATCGATTGTATGGGTGTGATGTATGAATGTGATATGCTGCAGTGGTTGTGGGCAGGATCTACACTCTTGGGTGTATGGCGCACAGCCTGCAGCCATGCACGGAAAAGTCTACGTCCTGCCCACAACCACCACACTATATAAAACCCATGTTGGCTTATAACTTCAGAGGTTATAACTTTGTTCTTGGGTGTGGGGTCTTCGGCCTTTGACGCCAGCCCCTTAGCCAATTGGTATCTTGTCCGCGGAGCGAACAGGGAAGTGTGACCGCGGAGCTTTCAGCCATGCACCCAAGACTCTACACACTCTCCACAACCATCTGATCGATAAGCAATACTACAGGTGTATCCATTGCTGTGACATGCTGTGGTGGTTGTGGCCAGGGCCAGTGGCCAGGGCCTAGAGGCGTGGAAGTATGGCCTACGGCCTACAGCCATGTATCCAAGACACTAGGCAATGGCCACAACCACTGCAGCATATTACACCCATGGTCGCTTATAAATCATTAGCACACCCATAGAATGAAACATTATAACTGTAGCATGTACTCAATTTGTACCCAGGACTCTAGGCTGATCACTGCTGCGCTGTCGGCGGATCCAAGATGTCGGGCTCATCCAAACAATCTGACGCAGAACACGGCTCACTGCAGCCAATCGGCAGAGACATCACGTGTCTGCGGTCATGACGCCAGCCCCTTAGCCAATCGGTATCTTGTCCGCGGACTGAACAGGGAAGTGTGACCGCAGAGCCTTCGGCCATGCACCCAAGACTCTACACACTCTCCACAACCATCTGACTGATAAGCAATACTACAGGTGTATCCATTGCTGTAACATGCTGCAGTGGTTGTGGCCAGGGCCTAGAGTCTTGGAAGTATGGCCTACGGCCATGCACCCAAGACTCTAGGCCCTGGCCACAACCACCACAGCATATTACAACCATGGTCACTTATAAATCATTAGCACACCCATAGAATGAAACATTATAACTGTAGCATGTACTCAATGTGTACCCAGGACTCTAGGCCATGCCCACAACTACCAGATACATAATTGAATGAATGGGTGTGATGTATGAATGTGATATGGTGCAGTGGTTGTGGGCAGGGTCTGCACTCTTGGGTGTATGGCCTACAGCCTACAGCCATGCACCCAAAAGTCTACGTCCTGCCCACAACCACTGGACTATATAAAACCTATGTTGGCTTATAAATTTAGAGCTTACAAGTTTGTTCATGGGTGCATGGCCTTCGGACTAGAATTAAATAATTTAATTACGGCATGTACTCAATTTCAAAGTTCGCTAACACCACGCGTGTCCTTAAAACATTTTCAAGTAGCCTCCGCACAGCACAGACTGAAATACTACCCGTATGACACCCCTCATTTTCTGTACTTACAAACATCCCAAACAAGGCGGGCATAGGGAATACATCATTAACACCTACCGCCTGAACAAATACAGTTTTCACCCATCCCTTACTGTCTGAACCTCCCCAAGCACACTGACACAGCAAAACAGCTTTTGAAATAGCATTTTGCTGCTGGTAGCCGCTGCGCTGTCGGCGGATCCAAGATGTCGGGCGCATCCAAACAATCTGACGCAGAACACGGCTCACTGCAGCCAATCGGCAGAGATGTTGCGTGTCCGTGGTCATGACGCCAGCCCCTTAGTCAATCGGTATCTTTTACGCAGAGCGAACAGGGAAGTGTGACCGCAGAGCGGACATAGATAGCACTAATTTTATGAGACCAACTTTTTGATCATTTTAAAGAAAAGTACTGCACGGATTGTCACAAAATGTACAAAAGCACGCTTTTGGGACCAAGTCCCTTCCCCTGCTGCAAATTTGGTGAAAATCCGTCCAGTGGTTTGGCCTGTAGCCGTGCGCAAAGTTTTTCCCCCATTCAGTCTATGGGAAAAAAAGACATTTTGGGACCCCCCCATAACTTTGCCCCTCCAGGACCAAACCTCACCAAACTTTGGGAAAAAATTCAGAGTGGCCCATATACTTTTTTGCAAAGTTTGGTGAGGATTCGTCCAGGGAGAGCGAAGTTATAAGCCGCCCAAAAAGTGCTCTTCCTACGGAAACAGCAACTTAACCATAACTACACAGCCACAACCATATATATATATATATATATATATATATAACTTTGACTTTATGTACATGTAATATGGAACATACTGAATCTCTTCTACTGAACTTGATGTCCGCAAACTCTTTTAATGTCCGTGAACATGTTCGGAGAATAGTACCACTGCCTAAAAACTCTGGGGGGTATGTTTGATTGTTATATCATAACATAGGAACATTTAACAAATTCAAAAAGCAGCACACATACACATTATATGTAGTAATACATAAGACATGTAACACATATATGTAACACACTAACCATTCATTTAAATACAGTATGTTCTAAAAATGGAATATACCAGAAGAAGATAAATTGGCTTCCAACATAATTACCTCACAGACACTACAGAACTAAGAACAAGACAAGACCTACACAGTACTTAAAACATATTTTACCTGAAATAGTAAGTGTACTTCATTTTACTCATATATTTATAAACTTTCTGTATTAGATAAACAAAAAATATAATATCTTATTTTTTCTCACAGAAATGTCTAGTACTCTGGAATGGCTAGAGGATAAAAAACACTTTACAATATAAACCATTTAATTATTATTATTTTATATACATTTTACATACATATATTTTCTTTGTGCATAGCATACCAAAATAGAAAATACCTCTGAAGAAACTGTTATGGAAAACACGCTTGACAGCATTAAAGAAAAAATGGATTTATTGTTGACCAATTTTAATAATTTGAAAACTTTTGTTGAAGATCATTTTAAAACAAAAACATCCCAGTCAATTATCCCCAAACCGTCTCCATAACCCAAAACGTTTTGATGAGACTTCCATCCCTTCTTCACCTGATACCAATCATGTTGAAACCCCTAATTCTCCTGTTTTTTAATAATATATGTTAAATAAAGTTACATTTTTATATTGAGTTGTAATTAGTTCCCGTTTTTAAAAAAAAAAACAATGTAGATGTCCGCGGACAGCGCAGGTGTTCTGAAATGTTTGTAAATAAACGAAAATGGAGCTGTCCTGAAGAACACTATACCTGTCCGTACTGTTCGCTAGCAAGTTGAAACTGTTCTGAGAACACAATTGGTGTCCTGAAATGTTCATAAATAAATGAAAATGGAGGTGTCCTGAAGAACACTATACCTGTCCGTACTGTTCGCTAGCAAGGTGAAACTGTTCTGAGAACACAATTGGTGTCCTGAAATGTTCATAAATAAACAAAAATGTAGGTGCCCTGAAGAACACTATACCTGTTCGTACTGTTCGCTAGCAAGTTGAAACTGTTGTAAGAACATACGCGGTGTCCTGAAATGTTCGTAAATAAACGAAAATGGAGGTATCCTGAAGAACACTATACCTGTCCGTACTGTTCGCTAGCAAGTTGAAACTGTTCTAAGAACACACGCGGGGTCCTGAAATGTTCGTAAAGAAACGAAAATGGAGGTGTCCTGAGGACGCTATGTCTGTCCGTATTGTTCGCAAGCAAGTTGAAACTGTTCTAAGAACAAACGCCTGTCCGTAACTGTTCGTTTGACGTCTGACACACTTTTATTTACTTCAGGACCCAAACAGTGTCCGTAGAACATCAACATGCATGCGCAAACCAATGTCCGTGCATTTGATGTCCTGCGGACAGCCGCTTCCTTCGCGATCATGTGACCGCAACCACGCTGATCGCGTGTTCTGAATGCGGACACTGTTCGTGTCCCCGAACAATTTAAAAGTACATTTTCAAGTAATCCACAATGTTTTTCCGTAAAAACTCACCATGGCACAAGTCCCACATAGTAATCCTGAGTTTCTACAAACTTTTTGAAACTTTTTGAACCTTTTTTTGTGTTCGATCTTTCCGCGGACAGCGTGCATGTCGGTGAACTGCGTACAAGCACCCCTTTAAAAGACCACGCCCTCAAGTTTATTCTCATTGTGTTTCTGGCTTTTGTATAGAGCACAGTGAATTTTGCTGCCAACTGCGAACTGCAGATTTCCATCTCATCTTTGATGGCATCAATTGCTGCACTACTGCCACCTGGTGCTGCACGTGCTTCAGCACCACCCCCAACTCCACCACCAAAACCACCTCCCCAAGGGCCTAAAGAGGGGAACAGGAGTGAGGATGCAAAGGAGGAAGAAGAGGATGATTAGAATGAGGTAGAGGAAATCCCTACTTCCCGCACTAGGCGTGAGTCTTGGGTGTGGCGGTTGTTTACCATTCATGGGAATGGTCCAAAGGCTTGTGCGAACCATGTCACCTACAATGAGGGCAAAATGATACCCAGTCGCGGGAGGCACGGTTCATACAGCTTTGGGACCACTACCATGAAGCGACACCTGAGGTCATTTCACTCTGGGGCTATTCGCAAGGTTGTACCTTGCGAAGAATGTAATAGGTTGATTTCCTCTACTTCATCCTCTGTTTCTGATCCTGTCACCACAAGGACCACCTCTGTGGGACAGCGTCTTCCTCAAGCTGCCTCACAGGCCATACAGAATTATGATGACCCTTACCTTTCGAGGGTCACAGTTGTATGTATGTACTGTGACACAGTACTCTGCAAGGGGGAGCAACTTTGCAGTGCTTTTGAGACTATCGTCTCAGAGCATGAGAAGACCTGCTCACTACCCAAATAAAACCCACTCTACATCTTCCTCTCTCAGCTCGCCCTTTCTTATCCCTGTGGTTGGTGTCCCCCCTTTAACCTCCTTTCCCCTCCTCTCCTAGTGCGTTGTGTATAAAAAACAAAAACAAATACAAAATTACAAAAATAAAAAAAAATAAGGCTCTTTTCAGACCCGCCTTTCACAGTTAAAAAATAGAAGTGAAAATAAATGAAGCAGGGCCCTTTGTATTTTTTAGAAGTCTGCGGAGAGTCCGCGGACATCAAAAAAATTGGGTTGCTACCCTATCATAACCATTGCAATTTCAATTTTCTCTGGTAGCAAGTGGTGGCTCTGAAAAGAGCCTCTGGGAGGTGTTTGTATGTCAAAAATTATAAATACTTAACACCTACTTCAAAATGGATGCTGTAATTCTAAAAAAGGTTGTAATGCATTTTGTATATTTGTCAAAAAAATCTGATTGGCAGCATAAGTAAGATGGACTCCATCTCTGCGAAAAATATATGTACTACGAAACATAATATTTTCATTGTGAAAAGAGGACATGCCAAAATCTCTTAGAAAGGAACAGACAGCCTTATTACATTGCGCCTTGCTTTTTCCATTTGTGGACCAAATGAAGAAGAACAAAGCCACATTTGTCTCTGTGCAATCCGTGAAAATATTACTTGAGAATTAGGAAACATGTCCATGACATTCCCAAGTTCTTCTTTCATAGTAAATTGCAAAGAATTCCAGGCACATGTACTAAACTCTTCCCTACACAATGAATTACAATTATGTCTGGATGTTGCTCTGTCTCCAAAGTAGCACAAAGAGGTAGCAAGTCCAACCACTTCATTCCACATACTCCATGCCAGTGTACTTCCACATGTGGGAATCCAAGATCTACAGCTACTCCACAGCTTTCTGCATGCACCTTCAACCAATGTATCCATGAATCTCCCAAAATCCAATCAATCTGTTTTCTGAACCACACAGCCATAGCTATCTATTGTTCTCTCAGCCAAATGAGTATCTGAGAAACTCTCTCCTGGCACAACACACCCACTAAACTTTCCTGACCAATCCCTTTCAGTGCTCATTCTCATTTGCATGACTTCTGAACCCAAAAATCCCCGGAACTAACACCCGATGTCCGCGAACTACTGCTATGTCTGCAGACATATGGTAACATGAACAGCCCTTCTACCATTTCCACTTCACTTTCTGTGTAATTCCCTCATTGGATGTAGCTAAGAAGTCACATGACCATCCACCAATCACATTCAAGACCTCTACATCTAACTGCATCATCATAGATCAGTACTGCAAATGTACTGTGACTCTCTCTGAGTACAAGTGTCATATCATTGGCAAGCACCATCTACAAGAAATACTATACAAGTCTCCAAGATTTCTACTTGCAGCTCCATGCATATCCAGATGCATGAACACAAACTACAGGTATGCATATTTTCTGTACAGTACATGAACACATTTTCAAACTGACGTAATATTTTTTTTATTTCTTTATTTATTAAATTACTTTAATTTAAGCATGACATTGAGGCACTATTACCTGGAAGAGCTTAGTTACAGAAATAGTGGTATTCAGTGGTACATTATGAATTTCACAAACATAGTGAAGATATTTTGTTTGCTACAGTTAGTCATTACAATACAATTTGTTCATTAAGAACAGATCATATGTATTGAACTTGTGTGACGTATCTTATGTAAATAAGATAGTTTTAATGGTTTTGAGGAAGGCGCTGAGGATTTCAATTAAAAAAATCAATGTCTAAATTAAAAACAGTGCTATATAATATACAAACACAATTACTAATGTGTTTCTTTTACAATTGCAGTGAAGACCACTCTCCTGAAAAGAAGCAACCAAATTTAAAGAACAAAGAAGAACTAAGAAGTAATCTGTTCATTTTCGAAAAAAAGTAAGTAGAATATCACAATAATATTTATTTTATTACTGAAACACACTGTAAAGTTAATTCATGCTATTTCTGTGCCTAAAAATAAAGATTGTGCACCATTCCGTCCAAAAATCCCCATGTCTTAAACAGTGATTTACAGACAGAATGGCCCAAAAATTCCTATTTTTGGACATACAAATTACCCAACTCAACCGCAACAATTTGGATATTATAGAACAAACAACTGTTTTAATTGTATACATTAGATTTACTATTTGTACTTCTCCACAACACTATCTTACTTTTTTCTGTCATCGAAACCCCAGTTTAGTAGCACATAAATTCAAGAATACCCATCCCTACTAGTTGTAGTTCCCAATGCACAATCACACACCATTACATACATCTTTATCATATTACTCAAACACTCATGCACACAGCACACATACATTGCAGAACACCCCAACCCATCCCTTTTTTATTTTTTTAACAGACCCTAAAGAATGCCTACCAAAAGTCAAGTCCGTAGAAAGCAACGCAGAAGTAGAGCAAATGAAAATAAAAGTGTCCAACATAAGCCTCCATATCTAGCAGAATTTGTAAAAAAAGTTGAAACAAAACAGCTAATACAGTCCTTTAGTGAAACAAAAGAAGTTTCAAGTGGAAAAACATTGCCTCCTCTATCAAAATATAAAACAAACCAGAAAACAATTAACAAAAAAGCAGCTATCACTACAGATAAAACTGCTTCTATAAATCTTGATAAAGTTCAAAGTAAGCATACCAAGAAAAGTATTTTAGCCAAAATGTTCCGTCACAGAGTCCTTCAAAAATCTTATAAAAACAGGAGAGAAACCAGGTTCAACCCTTAAAACCTATTGTAGGAAATCTATCTTAGAAGTGTTGATAGATAGTGCAATTCTTCTCAAAAGAAAGTTATTTATTTTAGTGTTAAACAAAAGGAAACCACTAACAAAACTAATAACTAAATTACAAAAAAGACTTCTCAATAAAAGAAATGTCAACAGAAAGAACTTCTTAAGTATCTGTGGAGGTAAATGGAATCACACTACAAGCACAGAACCATATTTTAATGAAGAAGCGTACAAACAAAAGCAAACAAATACAATTGCCATACATAGCAGTGGTCGAGGTTATGAAAAAGTGAATAATACCATAATGGAACAAAAAGTACTCCTTACAAAAATATGCCCTGAAAACATAGAATTACCCCTCCATTCAACTGAATCAGAACATCTAGTGTACAAATGGCCATGCACGTCAATGTGTAACATTCCCAAACAATTTTTCAAATCTTTACGACAATTCCTCAATAAATATGTAAAAAGCAAAGACAAAATCAAAATTAAACTACTGCAAAGTATGGATACCTGTCCAGTGCGCAAGTACACAGGACTAAAAGGACATTCATTGGCCTGCATTACAGGACCTACTTGTAAAACCACCTTTCATGATATCAAAAGGATACAACAACTTAATTTATATGAGAACATCATAATTCAAACAGTGCACCCATTTCAAGCAATAATACGCCTTCAACCAAAAACAGCAAAATTACCTCCCTCTGAATTGGTAAAAGGCATTTGTGGAAAAGTAGTTCCTTTACCATTAGATTTAAAAGAAAATGTGCATACTCTAGGAGTGCAACGTCCAATGCAGCAATCTTTAATTATCTTAGTAAATGATGGAGTACCTACAAAAGTAAAAAAAAAATGGCAACAGCTGGTAGATTTACATAAAGTTAGACATGCCTGGCAATATCTTAAAGAGAATAATGAATATTACAAAGAAATTAATATTGAAGAAAACTTGAAGGATACAACTGAAATAATTCAAGAAACACAAGAAGCTGGTCAATTTGAGCTCCTAGATCCTGCTACAATATCAAATACTTTAGACCATTATACAATTCATCATTTGCACTCTAATGACACCATAGAAGATGTACTGGAAAAGTACCAAATGCGTCAAACAAAAGGATCACTAATCAGCATATGGGAAAAAAAGTATAGAAGCATGTGCTTTTCCTCTACTCTTTCCGACTGGCAAAGGAGGAAGGTACGATGATAGACCTATTCAAGTATCAGCTTCAGAATACCGCTCATTACGGATGTATTCTGAAGATCCCAGATTTAGACAAAATGTGGAATACATATTCCACCTACTCTTTGAAAGTGAACTAGCAATTTTATGTTACGGAGTTGTACACATACTAAAATCAGGATCACTCTTTCAAAATATGACAGCTACACAATTATTACAAAAATTGCAACAAAAGGATGAGGTTTTACAATCAAATATTACAAATCTATTAGCAAATATGTGTGGTACTAAAGAGTACTGGTTTCAACGTCATGGAGATGTACGTTGTATGATCAGAAACCTTGGGCCACCCACTTGGTTTGTTACATTAATTTGTGCAGAATATGCATGGGAAGATGTACATGATTTCCTACGCATATCAAACAAAAACAAAACAAACATAGATATACTAACACCTGGAGAACTTTGTTCTTTGGATCCTGTTAATGTTTCAAGATATTTTCACCATCGCTTCATTGCTATGCTACATTTTATTTGTAATAAAACTGTTCCTCCCCTTGGAGAAGTGCAACACTTCTTTTAGAGAAAAGAGTACCAAGCCAGAGGAGCACCACATATCCACATGCTTTTATGGATTAAAGATGCTCCTAAATTTGGTCAAGACAGTGATGCCACTGTTTTACAGTTTATTGAAAAATATGTCACTTGTGAAATTCCATTGGAAGCAACAAATAGTGATCGTCATGCACAAATTTTACAATTTCAAAGACACAAATGTGGAAAATATTGTCGTCGCAAATACAAAAACAAAGGGAAATACTATGCCGATTTGGTTTCCCTAGACCAGTTACAAATACAGGTCAGGTGAACAACCTAATGTCTTCAGTTAGACATAGTGTTAAAGGTAAGTCACCTAAAAATACATATTACATAAAAAGAAAGGAGAAGAAAAATATATCAATGATTACAATGCAATCATTGCTCACTTATGGCATGCAAACATAGATGTGCAGTACATTGCAGACAATTCTACTGCAGTTGCACAATATGTCAAAGCATACTTAAACAAAAAGCAGAAAAGACAGAGCTCCAAGACCTCTGGAATGACCTGTCATCAGATAAAACAGTGTCTCAGAAATTATACAGCTTGGGCATAAAAATGCTCTCCCATAGAAAATGTGGATCATATGAAGCAGCTGATTGTTTGCTGGTACTGCATTGTATGGTAAATCTGAAAATATAGTATGGCTAAGTCTTGGTCCAGCTAAATCTAGAAAAAGAGTTCTAAAATCCTACAAAGATATAGAAACAATAGCTAAACGTGATCCCAACAGCCAAGACATTTTAAAAACAATTTATTGGACACATACTACCCAAACAGAAGTAATACTTTGGAAACCATGTGTCTAAACCACATAGCCCAAAACTGCACATACAAAAATAATATAAAACCTGATGAAAAAAAGGTAAATACAGAGTGACAAACTGTGAAGGCAGCTTAGTTAAACTCACTAAACCAAATTTATTTAATCATATTAAATTGTCATTAAAGACTCCTCAACATAAAGAAGTATATTACATGTCCCTGCTACAACTCTTTAAACCATGGAGAAAAGAAGAAGAAATACTAGATAACTATGACTCATATGAAGATGCTTTCAACGCAAATGAAAGCACTATAACTGATTAAACTTTACACAGTACAAAACAATGTTGCACAATAAACAGCAACACGAAGAAGAACTCCAGGCCCAACTAGATAAAGAAACTCCTGACAGTAGCCAACCTTCTGTAACAGGAAGCCAAGAACCACTGGGAGAACCACTAATAATAAATGAGGCAGAATTAGCTATGATAGAAGTAGAAAACACCATGTGTCAGTATGAAGATAAAGAAGACTTAACTATTCTACAATCAAAACTAAACAATGAGCAATGTAGCATTTTTCAAGAAGTAACAAAACAAATTTCACATGGTGTAAAACATGAAAATGAAGAATGTTCCTCCCATAATTATAAACCTATACTACTGTACGTCAGTGGTGAAGCTCGTTCTGGCAAAACATTCCTAATCAAAATCATTAGTAAGTTCCTTCAACAATTGACAAACAACAAACTGTCAGCTGCTGTCACTGCCCCTACAGATTTAGCTGCCTACAACATAGGTGGTCTTACATTACACCGATTACTACTATTACCAGTAGAACACCAGAACAAATTAGACTATTACAAACTTTCTGCAGAAGCTGCAATGGAACTACGCAGAGTATTGAAACAAATGAAAATGCTACTAATAGATGAAGTGAGTATGGTCTCCAACCTGATGTTAGCTTTGATTCACCTCAGATTACAAGAAGTACTCAAAACAGACTATGAAGAGCTCTTTGCAGGAAAACACATTATTGTTTTTGGAGATCTGCTTCAATTAACACCAGTAAAAGGTGAGCCTATTTTTTAAAACATTAGGACACAAACTCTGCCGTGAAACTGTTGGCAGCATTGGAAATGTCAACCTTTGGCAACATTTCCAATCCAGAGAATTAACAGAAAACATGCTGTAATCTGCAGATCTCACTTATGCCAACATTTTAAAAAGTATCAGAGTTGGTATACTTTCTAAAGAAGCAGAAGCAATATTGAAAACCCGGCACATTAATGCACTTTATGGCGATAATGCATGTGCTACAGATGTTATGGAACAATTAGCCCACAAAAATGTCAATTGTATGGCCTTAATGCCAACTATTGCAAGCTGTTTCAAATTCAATGAAATCATGCTAAGTAAAGAAATGCAACCAATCATGGAAATTAGCGCCACAGACAAACTAGATGTACATGGTATGACACTACCCATGTGTGACCAAGCCATAACAAGACTAAATAGTTTAGAAAAATCAATCTCAAACACAGCAGGCTTAGAAAAGATATTAAAATTATCCTAAAATTGCAGAGTAATGCTTAAACGTAACCTTGTAGTGGACCAAGGACTAGTTAATGGAGCAATGGGTACAGTTGTTGGCTTTCAAACATACCCACGCGACAACAAAATTCAGTTTGTCAATATACTCTTTGACAAACTTTCAGAAGTAAAAAAGGATAGGACACTCAACAGCTAGATTCCTTCTCTTCAAAGATATGTATGTACGCAGAGAACAATTTTCTCTAACTCTTGCATACGCAGACACGATTCATAAATCACAAGGTCTTACCCTAGACAAAGCAATGATAGATATTGGTAACACAGTCTTTAATGAAGGCATGAGCTACGTAGCACTATCACACTTACGTACACTTGATGGTCTATTTCTAATCAACTTTGATGCAAGTAAAATATACGCTGATATTCCTTGCATTTTAGAATACAATAGACTTCGCTCACTATACACCCGCCACCTAAACACATATTCTGTTCCACAAAAAGTAAAACGTTATAAAAGAAAAATAAATCAAACAGGAATGCAACAGGATGTCACTGCAAATCCTCCAAAGAGAGTAAAAGAAACTAATACTTCATAAAGTACCACAAGCAAAAAAGAATCAATTAGGGTAAGTAAACCAGGTACTTCTTTAAAGAAGGAAGACAAACTCCAAAAAAAGCAGTTAGATACAGAACTATCTGGACCATTTAAATTCTCAAATATAGTTGGTGTAAGTTGCTACGCAAATGTAGCAATGAATATTCTATTTCAATTACCACCAATTGTTGACATTTACTTACACAGTAAAGACCCATTGTGTTTGCAAATGTTAGTACTTCACAGAAATGCAGCAAACAATTCTGACAACACGTATAGTGTCTATGGAATAAGACAACAATTGGACTACTGTGCTGGAATGGTGAAATTCACTATAAGCTTACAGGAAGATCCACAAGAATTTCTAATGTACTTACTACAAGTACTGGAAAACAAAAACATACCTATAAATGAAATCTTCCAGATTTCATACATGTGGAAACATACATGCACTCTCTGCAACACTGTGACACAAGAAGAAATCCCCAATGAATTCTTCATATATATATCAATACCAAATTGTGAATCCATTCCTTTTCAGCGACTTGTACAAAATGCAAACCATCTTAGATTATGCTCTACCTGCAATTCAGATAATTGCTCGACGTTAGTAATACAAACACATAGTAAATACATAATACTAATGGCTTTATGTTACAATGCAGATGGTACCAAAAACAACTGCAAGCTGACTGGATTCACACATGGTCAAATATCACTTGGTAAGAAAACCTTCACAACAATAGGTATCATCTACCACGCAGGAGCCACAACCAATTCAGGGCACTACACTGCATATATAAAAAAGAAATGTGGATTGTTTGAATGTAATGATAGTACCATTACTATAAAGCAGAGATTACCAACAAATCTTACAAACGGCTATTTGATGTTCTTAAAACCAAAATTTGATAACTAAACTGTATTTAAACCCTGAGTAAACTTGTGTTAAAAAAATATAAACTGTTAGAATACTGCAAAAGCTATCTAACTGCTCAAAGATTCTACAACAACTAATCAGATAAATGAATACCACTAAATTAGACCAAAAATACATAATTCGAATACGCCAATTGGTATCTAACTGTCCCAAAATTTAACAATATCCAAATAGATAAATCAATACCACTAAAATATATCAAAAAAATAGAAAGTTAGAATACGCCAATTGGTATCTAACTGCTCCAAAATTTGATAATATCCAAACAAATAAATAATATGTTACTGCTCCAAAAAAAATGCAACAAGCCAAAGTATAAAGCATTAGCCAGAAACAAGTGAACACAGAAAACAAACAAATAAACTGTAGAATAACAGAAAAAGTTTTTTTTTAATCCAACATGGATTTTTTTTTCTCCCACAGACCCAATGATGCTAGCAACAAATACAGAAACTGAGCAAATTGCACAGTACTCTGATTTGTAATCTACTAAATATGAGGGTCCAAAAAAAAAAGTATGTTGATTATACAATGTAATAAGTCATTACAAAATACTAATACTAACATGCTATTTTCTTTTATCACAGAAATTAACAAGAAATACATGTACTCCGGTTACTAGACCAAACAGTAAGTATACAATAATAAGGAGAACCATCGCAGCATATCACATCCATAGTATCTAATACCTTTGTTCCTTATACATTTGTTTTTCACCCAAAGTTATAAGCAAATATGAATGTGATATGCTGCGGTGGTTGTGGCCAGGGGATAGAGTCTTGGGTGCATGGCCAAATGGCCAAGACTCTATCCCCTGGCCACAACCACCGCAGCATATCACATCCATATAGTCAAACATTTCAACTATGGTCTATGGAAACTTTTAATGTCTGCGGACATTATGAGTGTTCTTAGAACACTTTCAACTTGCCAGCGAACAATTCAGGACACCCCCTACGAACATTTCAGAACAACGCGATAGTTCTTACAACACTATCAACTTGACAACGAACAATACGGACAGTGTCCTCAGAACACCCCCATTTCGTTTATTTGTGAACATTTCAGGACACCGAGAGTGTTCTAAGAACACATTCAACTTGCCAACGAACAATACGAACAGCATCTTCAGGACACCCCCTACGAACATTTCAGAACAACGCGAGAGTTCTTAGAACACATTCAACTTGACAGAGAACAATACGGACAGCGTCCTCAGGACACCCCCATTTTGTTCATTTGCGAACATTTCAGGACACCGCGAGTGTTCTTAGAACACATTAAACTTACCAGCAAACAATGCGGACTACGCCTTTAGGACACCCCCTACGAACATTCCAGGACACCGCGAGTGTTCTTAGAAACGTCTTCAGAACACCCCCATTTTGTTTATTTGCGAACATTTCAGGACACCGCGAGTGTTCTTAGAACACATTCAACTTGACAGAGAACAATACGGACAGCGTCCTCAGACACCCCCATTTTGTTTATTTGCAAACATTTCCGGACACCGCGAGTGTTCTTAGAAGCGTCTTCAGAACAACACCCTCTTGCATATTTACGAACATTTCAGGACACCGCGAGTGTTCTTAGAACACATTCAACTTGACAGAGAACAATACGGACAGCGTCCTCAGGACACCCCCATTTTGTTTATTTGCGAACATTTCAGGACACCGCGAGTGTTCTTAGAACACATTCAACTTGCCAGCCACAACCCCCCATTCATATTTGCGAACATTTCAGGACACAGTGAGTGTTCGACAACGTCTTCAGAACACCCCCATTTTGTGTATTTGAGAACATTTCAGGACACCGCGAGTGTTCTTAGACACATTCAACTTGACAGAGAACAATACGGACATTGTCCTCAGGACACCCCCTACGAACATTCCCCGGACACCGCAAGTGTTCTCAGAAGCGTCTTCAGAACACCACCATCTTGTTTATTTGCGAACATTTCAGGACACCGCAAGTGTTCTTAGAACGCATTCAACTTGACAGAGAACAATACGGACAGCGTCCTCAGGACACCGCCATTTTGTTTATTTGCGAACATTTCAGGACTCCGCGAGTGTTCTTAGAACACATTCAACTTGACAAAGAACAATATGGACAGCGTCCTCAGGACACCCCCATTTTGTTTATTTGCGAACATTTCAGGACACCGCAAGTGTTCTTAGAAGCGTCTTCAGAACACCACCATCTTGCTTATTTACGAACATTTCAGGACACCGCAGGTGTTCTTAGAACACATTCAACTTGACAGAGAACAATACGGACAGCGTCCTCTGGACACCCCCATTTTGTTTATTTGCGAACATTTCAGGGCACCGCGAGTGTTCTTAGAACACATTCAACTTGCCAGCCACAACCCCCCATTCATATTTGCGAACATTTCAGGACACAGCGAGTGTTCGACAAAGTCTTCAGAACATCCCCTTTTTGTGTATTTGAGAACATTTCAGGACACCGCGAGTGTTCTTAGAACACATTCAACTTGACAGAGAACAATACGGACAGCGTCCTCAGGACGCCCCCTAAGAACATTCCCCGGACACCGCAAGTGTTCTTAGAAACGTCTTCAGAACACCCGCATTTTGTTTATTTGCGAACATTTCAGGACACCACAACTGTTCTTAGAACACATTCAACGTGACAGAGAACAATACGGAGAGTGTCCTCAGAACACCCCCATTTTGTTTATTTGCGAACAATACAGGACTCCGCAAGTGTTCTTAGAAGCGTCTTCAGAACACCACCATCTTGTTTATTTGCGAACATTTCAGGACACCACGAGTGTTCTTAGAACACATTCAACTTGACAGAGAACAATACGGACAGCGTCCTCAGGACACCCCCATTTTGTTTATTTGTGAACAATACAGGACACCGCAAGTGTTCTTAGAAGCGTCTTCAGAACACCACCATCTTGTTTATTTGCGAAAATTTCAGGACACCGCGAGTGTTCTTAGAACACATTCAACTTGACAGAGAACAATACGAACAGCGTCCTCAGGACACCCCCATTTTGTTTATTTGCGAACATTTCAGGACACCGTGAGTGTTCTTAGAACACATTCAACTTGCCAGCCACAACCCCCCATTCATATTTGCGAACATTTCAGGACACAGCGAGTGTTCGACAAAGTCTTCAGAACACCCCCTTTTTGTTTCTCTGCGAACATTTCAGGACACCGCGACTGTTCTTAGAACACATTCAACGTGACAGAGAACAATACGGACAGCGTCCTCAGAACACCCCCATTTTGTTTATTTGCGAACAATACAGGACACCGCAAGTGTTCTTAGAAGCGTCTTCAGAACACCTCCGTCTTGTTTATTTGCGAACATTTCAGGACACCGCGAGTGTTCTTAGAACACATTCAACTTGACAGAGAACAATAGGGACAGCGTCCTCAGGACACCCCCATTTTGTTTATTTGCGAACATTTCAGGACACCGCGAGTGGTCTTAGAACACATTCAACTTGCCAGCCACAACACCCCATTCATATTTGCGAACATTTCAGGACACAGCGAGTGTTCGACAACGTCTTCAGAACACCCCCATTTTGTGTATTTGCGAACATTTCAGGACACCGCGAGTGTTCTTAGAACACATTCAACTTGACAACGAACAATACGGACAGTGTCCTCAGAACACCCCCATTTTGTTTATTTGCGAACATTTCAGGACACCGCGAGTGCTCTTAGAACAGTTTCAGCTTGCTTGCGAACAAAACAGACACATATTGAGTCCTCAGAACATCCCCCATTCAGTTTATTTAGAACATTTCAGAACACCCATGATGTCCGCAGACAAATCGAACACAAAGAGAACATCTAACACATAAAAAAACACAATTTTCTTCTAATCTCATATACTCCCACCCACCCCAAACACTCCTACACACCAACAAACTCTACTAAATACAAATTTTGAACAAAGTTTCACTGCGCTGTCCGCAGACATCCGCGAATCCAAGATGGCGGGCTCTACCGAAAATCTGATGCGCTCCACACCGTCCAATCAGCAAACACGTTGCATGACCGCGGACATCACGCAAGCCGATTGGCCAATCAGGACACTGTCTGCGGAGGGAACAGGGAAGTGTGTTCACGGATTGAACACAGATATCACTAATTTTTTTTTACATACTTTTTGGTCATTTTAAAAAAAACTACTGAACGGATTTTCACCAAATTTGCAAAAGCACGCTTTCGGGACCAAGCCGCTGCTCCTGGTCCAAATCTGGTGAAAATCCGTCCAGCGGTTTGGGCTGTAGACGCGAGCAAAAACATGTTCCCATTCAGTCTATGGGAAAAAAAAAGTTTTGGGACCCCCCCTATAACTTTGCCCTCCCTGGACGAATCCTCACCAAACTTTGCAAAAATCAGAGTGACCTAAATACTTAATTTGCAAAGTTTGGTGAGGATTAGTCCAGGGAGAGCGAAGTTATAAGCCGCCCAAAAAGTGCTCTTCCTATGGAAACACCAACTTAACCATAACTACATGGCCACTGCAGTGGCCATGTAATATATAATCAAAACCAATTAGTGCTTCTCTAAGCCACTCAACATACTTATGGGTGCTGTTAAGTGCAGTCAGAGAGAAAACACTCACATTAGCTTCTTACCTCTGTGTAAAATACATTTGTTTCATATTTTAATTCCATCATAATTAAAGCCACTCTGGAACCAATACCAATACTGTTAAACCCGTTTAAAAATCCACTATTTCAAAACCGAGTATTTTAACAATCTGTTCATTCTCACTAATACATTATTTCATTATGTATCGGTGGCTACAGCCAGAGACTATGTACTCCAAATATGAATGCATTCTTATTCACAAATCCTGTCCTTCTAATTTCATCTTCAATTTCGCCCTAGTGGGCTATGTATTGGCAGCATCCAAAAATGCAACAACAACAAAAATAAAACAAAAGTATTTTGCACAGAAGTAAGAAGCACATGCAAATTTACACTGTGTTAAAATGGCCACCAGATTTGCAAAGCAGAAGCTAGGATGTAGATTGAGGTCATGTGACTGACATAGGAAGTAAATTATCATAGAGACCATGGTAATAATAGAAGGCTATGCAGTTCTGAGAAGTTGATTGCCTGACAAAGTCTCTGCAAGGGAGACGGAACACATGGCAGAGTGCTTACAGCCTGAGCAACATTGTACTTGAGCAATAAATCCATGCGGGATAATGCCTGTATTTTTAATAAAATGATTTTGCTGAATAAATTTAAAATGTTTGCACTTTAAGATCGAGTGCTGTAGTGTTTTGGTATTGGTTCAGGGTAGTGTTTAAATGACAAGACCTGCCTGCCAAATCCTGAGTGTTTATGTCCTTAGCGGTTTGTCTCTGACAGCACTTTACAGCAACCATACAAAGTAGGTTGAGCACCTTAGAGAAACCCTAAGTGCTTTGGAAAATTCAATTTACAAGGTAGCTGCCTCCCATTGAGGACTATATATTTGTGTGGTGTGGTGGTGTAAGCGCAGTTGGGCTGGAGCCCTATATAGCCAAATGAGCTTTCCACAAAGTCCAAATGGTGTATGCCTTTCTTGAACAGCATACATCTCATATTTGTACTGGAGCTGAGAGTTGTTTCAATGTTAAAGGTGTCTTTAATTCCAAGATGCGACTTATTAAGTGTCTGTGGAAGGTTGGACATGTGGTACATTTGCAGTAACGTGTACCAATCAAGTGCATCTATTACTCTGCAATTAGTAAGGCTACCAACATGCTTGCACAATTAGATGCCAAACGGTTTGCAGCAGCACAAATCCTGTTCAAAGGAAATAAAGCAACAAAAATCTTTCCTGGCACAATTTGCTCAGCAGCCTTAACTGTGCAACAGTGAATGGATAAATTAGAGAGACTGAAGAAAAGAGAGCTGAGCAAACGATGGGAAGCAATGACTTTCACCATGTATTTATAAGAGAAACGAATATCAAGGGATCTGATCATCCTCACAATTCCTACGTAAGAGGAAATAGATCCTGAACTAATAGAAGAGTGGACAGATCAAACCAACACTTGTTTGTTCTCTATGATTCAAACATTGATCACATTTCCTAAAAACAAATTAGAATGAATTATGCAAGAAATAGAACAATTGGAAGAAGACCTTTTTAATTCAAGTGAAGCAGATGACTGTAAAATGAAAGTGGCAAGAATGGGAGAAAATCTAGAATGCTATTAGGGAGAAATTAGACTAAAGAAACAACAGAAATTCCAAAGAGACAAAAAGCACTATGAGCAGGGCCAAATATACACTTTAGCGAGGAAATTTGACCAGTCAATTAAAGACCAGTTAATTAATAAAAGACTGCTGCAGGGCAATAAAAGTTTGACAGGTCATTGAATCTACACCCTCAGAAATTCAGAGCTCAGATCAAAACGGATGAATTTTTTAAAGAGTTCAATTTGATGCATCTGGATATGAAGAACGAAAGGAAACTAAGAGGGAGGCCAGCAGCAACAGAAAGTGGAAGACTAGTAGAGACAACAGATGCATCGGACAATACCTCTACGAACAGGATAACACATTTTGGGAGAGGCCAAAGTAGCAGTGCACGAGGTGACAGATGGTACCTTGAAAGCAAAAGTCTGTGAGTGAATACTGAGGATGAAAAATCAGTATTCGAACTAGGTCTTGCTTTCTCCCCGACATGTGATTTTGACTTCGCCCAAACTAGAATTGATTTGTTCAAATATCTTTGTAAGGTGAAATTAAAAATGTTTTCATGACTCAACAAGGTCAGAGAGATCGGGACTAAGCAATAACTCTGGAAGCCCTAAATCCACTATCAGTCGGGGATCTGAATAGTTTGATTTGTCTTGATTGTCTGGAGGAAGCAGATTTTGATGCTGTTATTCCTGAGTAGGAGAACAGTGAGGTCCTGCATATATTTGGAATATACACAGATTTACCAGTAGACAGTGGTTTAAATCATAAATCACTTTCAAACCTAATTTAGCTTCTAGGAATATAGAAGCTTTGAAGAGCTCGTAATAAGAGATTTGAGAAAGTTAGCAGAAAGTAATCTAGCGTTCCATTTCAATCTCAATAAAGTCCAGATTGAAGTAATTGAAAATCTAGAACAGGATGACACTATTGTCATCGGGCAAGTGGACAAATGGGGAGGAGTAGTTGTTTGGAAAAGAACACCCTGCCTTAGTGAGTTAAATCGTCAACTGTCAGAAGAGAGTTGTTATGAGAAGATAGAGACATCATGTCTGGTAACGATTAAAGAACAACTAGATGCTTTGCTTGAAGAATATACGTTTCTTAATTTACTAGATTGGGAAGAAGTGGTGTTCTTAAAGAAAGATTTTTCGATTACTCCAATCTTGTACTTTATTCCCCAAATTCATAAGAACAGTGTAGTACCACAGGGAAGACCGATAATCTCTTCTAGAGGATCCTTATTGGAAAATGTTTCAAAATACTTATACCACTTTCTTCAACCTTTTGTTAAAAACCTACATTCGTACATCAGAGATACTACCTGACTATTTAAAGGTGACATTAGATGTAGTCTCTCTTTACACAAGCATTTTACATTGATATGGTTTAATAGCCTGTACACATTTTGTTGGATGGTAAATGGATCAGCTACAAATAACATAAACAAGTAGTTCTAGCTCTGCTATAGTTCCGTTTAGAAAATAAAAAAAATGTGTTTGAAGAACAGCTGTTCCCGCCAGAAATGTGGGACTGCCATGGGCTCATGCTTAGCACCTACCTATGCAACATATACTTGAGGTGGTGGGAACAACAATATGCATGGGCAGACAAGTTTGATAGCCAATTAAAACAATTAAAACACAAAATAAGGTGGTATCACTTTATAGAAGATGATATGATATATGATAGGTTATTTATAAGGCACTTAATACCCAGAGGTTTCTAAGCACGGCCCCAGGATCAAACCAGTGTTGCTCCATGTCGTATTGCTTCCAAGGCGAGCACATTGCCCCTGAGCTATCCTCCTGAGACCTCTTCGTTGTATGGAGAGGCATTGAGAGAGAATGCTTGAGTATGTATAGGAACTGAATAAGAATGACTTCAATCTGAAATTGACATGCACTTATAGTGCAACAAAATTAGTGTTCCTAGATGTCAATCTTTTTGTGCAAGATCAAGAAATCTGTAGTAAGCTGTACAGAAAACCCACATCTTCCAATTCAATTTTACATGCTACTAGTCATCATCCTAAATCTTTGATCAACAGCACACCATATGGTGAGCTGATAAGGGCAAAACGGAATTGTACACTTAAAAATGATTATGAGGAAGAGGCTAACAATGCTTTATTTCGAGAGGCTATAACTCGAGGAGTATTATTGGAGCCTTTAACAAGACTAATAAAAGAGCAAGAAGTGAACTTATTTCAGTTTCTAAACAAAAACAGCTAACATAACAACCCATTAGGTTTATCACTCAATGCAGTAAACAGTCAGGACAAATCAGGAGCATTCTTCGTAAACACTGTTATGTTATGTTATTTGGAATTTATATAGTACTCTATGTATCATTGGTATGATCTGAAAGCGCTGGCAACTGCAGTTCTGGTCAGTAGAGAGATGGTGGTATAGGGTGCATGGGTGCACCAGTTATGTGTGCAGCTGATGTAATTGCCTGATGGTAGCTGCATACTAGCATTAGGTGTGGTGTTGGGGGTATCAGTTAGATGTGTGCAGTCTGGTGGGTGGACATCCAGACTCGGTTTGGCTGTGTTAGGCCTGAGGGATGCTTATGTGAGCAACTAGGCCGGAATGACATCGGATTGCTGCATTTTATTATGGTGATGAGGTGTTCATGGGGTAATGTTCGTATGTGAACAGCTGTGTTCTAGTTGAGTGATGGTGTAAAGTAGAGAGTATATGCAGTGATGTGATATGATATGTTGGTTCTTCCTTAAGGGGCCCAAGACCAAGCATGTGAACAGGATGGCAGGGAGCACATTGACACACAGACACACAGTGACAGGTGCAGAGTTTATGGTGACAAGAGGGGGCTTACCGACATATAGCAAGAGCATGGGGAACAAAAAGCAGGGTACATAGAGGCACATGGGCACAGTGGGCACATATGGTGATGAGAGGTTTGGGTAATACATTAGGATACATAGTGACATCATGGGAACAGGATGGCAGGGGGCATACAGATCCACACAGTGACAGGGGGCTGGGGACACAAGAGAGCAGGGTACACAGAAGCACTGTGGGCACACAGTAGAGGGTAGGGTAAAATCCATCCATTCATTCAGTTCATCCAGTCATTACAACAAATGCATCATTCATTCATTCCATCGATCCATACTGTTGATGCGCCGGTCCACTTCTTCTCTTTCCATCATCCATTCATTCCACACATCTATCACATTAATCCATCCATCCATTTCTTCATCTATACATTCAATCTATCCATCCCATCTATGCATCCATCCGTTTCTTCAATGTCTTCCTCTATTCATTCCATCTGTTCATTCCGTCGGTCCGATGTTCTCCATCATTTAAACACTTCCCTTCCATCCATTCCATCCATCCAATCATTTTATCAGTTCTATCCATTCCATCCATTCCATTCTTTCCATACATTAATTCCATCCACTCCAACCATTCCATACATCCGATGCCCTCCATCACCTCATCACCTCCATTCTATCCTTCCCATGCATCCATTTTATCACTTCCATCCACTCCATCCATTACATTCCTTCCATACATCAATTCCATCCACTCAAACCATTCCATCCATCCATTCCATATGCATACATTCCACATGCATCTATGCCATCCATTATATCCATTCATTCCACATGTGTCCATCCATTTCATCCTTTCCATCCATTCCATCCATTCTGCCCATTCCGTCAGTCCCATCGATCCATTCCATCCATTCAGTCCCATCCATCCATTTCATGCATTCTCTCGGTTTCATCCATTGTATCCATTTCACCCATTTTCCATTTCATCCATTCCATCCACTTCATCCATTCCATCTATTTCATCCATTCCATTTATTTCAGTCATTCCATCCATTTCATCCATTTCATCTATCTCATCCACTCCATCCACTTTGTCCATTTCATCCATTTCGTCCATTCCATCTATTTCATCCATTCCATCTATTTTGTCCACTCATCAATTCCATCCATTCCATCCATCTGTTCCATCCATCCGTTCCATCCATCCATTCCATCCCAACTCATGCACTCCATCAATCCTTTCCATCCAATCCACCCACTCCACTCCGTCCATCAGTTCCATACACATATATATTCCATCTATTACTAATCAGTGGGCGTATTCATTGAAGAGAAGGTTGGGAGTCACAATGGCCCTCATTCCAAGGTTAGTGGTAGTCATGGAATCGGATTCACCTGCAGATTGGATGGTGATAATGGTTTTGGAAGGTATGGTGCTGTTTTTTCAAGAGGGAATACAATTAAAGATGGGGTTTACGTGTTCTTGGAAAGTTTGGTGGAATTTTGTCAAGAGGGGGTTACCAAAATATTGTAAAGGCTTATAAATGTAGTGCCATTTGATGAATCTGCACAAATGTTTGTGAAAGGATGTTCGATCTAGATATAAATGTTTTTACAAAGTTTGGTGGGATTATGTCAAGAGGGGCTACATATGAGGGGGTCACACATTTTTAGATGGCTTATAACTTTGTTGTTGTGGGCAAAAGTTTTCCGAAATATTATAGACCCAACCATGAATGTTTGTACAAAGTCTAAATGGATTTTGTCACGTGGGTGCTAAGCTACATGACTATTGTATGTACGTTCATTTTGACACTTTTGAACAAATAAAACATGGGCGGATTTTCCGTGTGTGAGGATTATTGGTATGGACCTGAAAGCATAGTTTTGCAAATGTGCCTGTGTTTTATTTTTTGGCAAGTGTAATAATGTAGGTACAAAAAATAGTGATATACCTCTGGGGACTGAGCTCTGTGGTCATGGACAGTGGCCAGATTGTCCAGCTCATGGCATAAGGTCATGACCTGGACAATCTAGCTACTGGCCATAACCACAAGGGACAACCAAAGGGGTTTAGTGGCCATGTCCACCAGTGACTGGCAATGTGTTAAAGCTTTTTGAAATGTGGATAGGTTTGAAAGGGAGAAAAACATTTCTCCTGGTTACACGTTGAAGTGCTGGATGGGATTGCAGCAAATGCATGAGGGAGCGTCAGCAAGAACTGGAAAGCATGGTTTTGTATACATGTCTTTTGTTTGTTTTTTTAAGCATAAATAGTGAGTACACAACACAGTGATATAACTTTGGTGACTGGGCAATGGGCCTGGCCGTCAGCAAGGAGAAATGTGTACTGTAATTTGCTTATTGGGGCATGCAGCATGGTCAAAGCAATAGGTTTGAATGCAACAAAATATTCTACTTGCGGTTACAGCCTGAAGTGGTGGACTACAATACAACAGACTTGCACAACCAGTATTAGCAAGGATCTGCAGGCAATTTTTTTGGATATATGGCTTGTGTTTTATTTTTTCTAAAGTAAAAGAACGTAAGTAGAAAAACTAGTGATATACATTTGGTGTTTAGGTAGTGGGCCTGGCCCTCGGCAAACGCAAATGTGTACTCTGATTTGCATATTGGGGAATGCGGCAGGCTGAACCCTATGCCCCCTGGATTTGGAGACTGGCCATGGCTGCCAGCCATGAGCATTGGCCATTGGTTAAATTAGTATGGTATAGTGGACACTGAACTAGGATACAGGATAGGTGCAGTGAATAATAGGGGTGGTTTGGTTTGGCTGGGTTCATGGTGGAGCATTCTGCCGTATGCAATTGAATGATTATTTCCATCCACAGCATGCCCTACTGATAACAACAGACATAAGTATGTGTTGCAAAAAATATGTTTCTTAAAGGAGCTTTATAGTTCTTTCATTTATGTGAAAAGAGAAATTATTAATAACTTACATACAGTCATGTAACACCATGAAACATTGTCACTTATACAAATCTATTAAATTGACGGAAAAAACTTTATTAAAGTGATGTTATGGTTAAAATGCATCCCGCCCTTGGGACTCCCCTGCTTTAGTGGTTACCCTGTGGTGTTCCACCTTGGCATACCTTAGCATTTCCCGCCTGGGTTCTCATGACCACTTGCCCATCCAAAGTTCCCCTTCTATGTATACACTTCTCTCACTGCACAATGCATATGTGCATTCATAGGAGCACTGTGTACAACGTTTTGTGATAAGTAAGGGAAATGTAGATTTGTAGGAAAAGATTTGTGGAACATTGTTAAGTGTCAGTTGGTGTGTGGAAGCTTAATGTGGTCATAGGGTTCTCTCTTCACCACAGGCCGCCATGGAAAGGTAAGAGGGGCTCTGTATGGAGCCCTGCTTTCCCTTTCCATGGTTGCCATCTTGGAAAAGTCTTTGCCTTCCTACAGCGGGACGCTGTGTGTGTCCCTGTGTAGGAAGACAAATCCTTTTTTCTTTGCACCCTGGGTTACGGTTTGGCAACACGGGGTGCCAATGGCCTTCATCTTCCATTGCAGAGAATGGAATGGGGTTTAACGGTTCGGAGCCCTCATTATCCTCCCTTGCTTCACTTAGGCCAATAACTTGGGCTGCCGGGCCATTATCCCCCATTCCAGTCACTGGAACGGGGATTAACACCATATTATTTCCATTAGCATAACACAAAATGCTATTGGAAATGTTGGAAAATCTTATTGAGTCTATGTACTTTACTGAGAAATGTAAAGCAGATGGAGTTATTTTAATTCTATTTTTTAACTGTGAAAGGTGGTTCCTAAAGAAACCTTATTTTTTTTGTTTTTACTTTTTTTGCAGGAGAGGTTAGAAAGTAAGGTGAGGAGGGAAATGAGGGAAGAGGCACCATGTATTAATATGGAGGGGCAGGTGGACAGGGGAAGATATTGCATGTGTGTTACATATAAGGTAGGGGCAGTGTTTATCATGCTCCTTGATTACAGCTTCAAAAAGTCTTTGAAAGTGCTCCCCCTGCAGAGTAGTGTGTTGAAGTATATGCAAAGGACTGTGCGCCATTATACGTGTTTTGGTCAGTTCTGAGCGCGATATACATTTCTCAAAATCTCAAAATCAAAATCAGATATGGATCAACAGCCTCTTGTTTCGCTTGCAAGGCTATTTCACAGTACTGGTTGAGGAAGATGAGATAGAGGAAGACAGCCTACTACTTGCTAAGAAAGGAACTGACTTTCTGAGAGCATTACAGTGGTTAGATTAGGTGTGGCAGCACATGGAGGTGGTCCCTAGGAGTACTGTCCAGGTATTCCACGACATAGTACAACGTTGCACTCAGTGCTTTTCACTTTGGTAGCTTTAGTCTTTGGTACATTCCCAACAGTGTTAAAGAACTGCCACACCCATGATTCTCTCTGGGTGCTAGAGGTGCGCACTTCCTCTACCTCATCTTTTTGGTTCTCTTCCTTTTCTTTGGAAGTACTGCACTTTTTTTGTTGTGTAGGTCCTCCTGCTGGTGGTGGTGGTAGCTCTTGGGGTGGAGGGATGGCAATAGCTGATGACATTTTTAAGACAAATAGCAGTTTTGCTAATATTCTTCCAAAAATGTCCTTTGCACTAGATTGTTAATGGGTAATGAGTAAGTATAGGTGTGGGAGCTGTACAAGGGTACATTTTGATCTTAAAAGTTCCTAGATCAGTGGAAAAATGTGGTTCCAAACAGTTTTCAAGCATGGACCCGATTCTGAAGTGCGGACGCCTTCCCAGACATGTCATCACGTTGCGTGCAAGCGCATGGTCACGTGGCACTGTCCGGAAGGTCTGTGATGATATCAGACATTTGCGGACATCAACAGATGCAAAAACAGTGGAGAAAGTTGCAAAAAGTGTATAGAAGAGTTAAAAATTATGCTAGAAGGTGGGCAATGGCAGCGTTTTAAGGTGAAACATTGTAAATTGGACAAAAGTGTTGCTATATTGGGGTAAATATGATATCAGTAAAACGTAGGAAAATAGCATGCACTGGTAAAAACCCATGAAATTCATTGAAAAAACTTTGTTAAAGGGACGTTATGGTTGGTTACAAGTAAAACTGAAAAACCTCAGAAATTTGCGAATATGGTAAGCTAAGCAACCATAACTTGCGCCACCTACGTGGCACTGCTAAGATTAAACACCCATGACATCAAAGATGATGATGACATCACAAATGTCACTGAAGACATCACTGATGAAATCACATATCTGGCCCACTTTATTTTGTTCACTGACATATATAGGCCAGGTGGTTTTGTATCTAGACATTAACCTTGTCATATGTTCTTAAAGTATGGGCCATATGGTTTAGTCTCAGCTGATGGTGCACATACATGGGGAAATAAGCAGGCCTCAAACACACATTTCATTTGTTTACATGAAGATAAACGTTAATGTTATTAACATTTTCTGATGATGCTGTTTCTTTCTTCCTTACTTTAGTTTCCCTGTATGTTCCTTTGATTGGTATGCATTGTAGTTCTTCATATGTATTGTTTGTACCAGCAAAAGTGTAGTAAGTCTTGAATTGTTAGCTAGTTATTACATGTTATCATTACTCAAAATTTGCATAAGTTAGCATACATTATTGTACTTTCCAAAACTACAAGATTATAAATATTGTACTTCTATGATGCATCATGCAGCCAATTCCTATGTTTATATATGATTAGGTTCATGTATTAACAACACTCAAATAAAATGTTGTTTAGATGAGTACATTCTTTAATCAATTAAGTAGTTCACGATAGGTCTCCCGATCAACCCTGACATCTTGTTACCAACATTATAAACACAAGCCCTTGTAGGGACTTTTCATCAAAATTAATTTCACATGTGATGTCATCAGTGATGTCATCAATGACATTTGTGATGTTATCTTTGATGTCCTGGGTGTTAGTCTTAGCAGTGCACAGCGATGGCATGAGCTATGGTTGCTTAGTTTACCATAACTCGCGAATTTCAGAGGTTTTTCGGTTTTACTTGTAACCATAACGTCCCTTTAACAAAGTTTTTTCATTGAAAATATATATGCATATGCATGAATCTCCTCGATCATTTCCCAAGTTCATGAACATCGCAGCAATGTCCATGAGCATGTCCTCTTCTAGACATATCACACCCCATCTTCACCACCCCACACCCCAAGAGGTTGTTTCATGTGTAAGCAACCACCATCCCCAAACATCTTTCCCCTACCATGAGTCAACATGCCAACCCATCACTTCGTACTGGCTAGAACAAATCACTTAATTGTGCCCTTATCAAAATCAGATCCCTGGGTGCCCACACTATAGAAGCTCATGACCTCATCATCAACAACCAAATTGACCTGCTAGCCATCATAGAATCTTGGCTACAGAGTGTTGCGTGCCATATGCCCAGCATTGCTATTCCCCCAACTGCTCGATCCACAGAACTGATTGTGCCAAACCCATTGGTGGCAGAGTTTCTGTAATCTGCAACTCTGACCTCCATATCTGCTCCATTCCTCTGTATCCTACTGAGGGATATGAAACGCTATTACTGAAACTTAAGACTAATCCCCAGACTTCTTTCCCCATTCTCTTGCTTTACCATCAACCTATTGCTTCCAGCTCAAATGACTCTGAAATCCCCCTCCTCATAACACCCTTTCTCAAACCACCCACCAAATGCATCATTTTAGGTGACTTCAATCTGGGTTTCAGTGATCACACTGATCATAAAGCTACCACTGTGGTCCAAGCCCTCCACAACATGAACTTCTCACAACTTGTCTCTGCCCCTACCCACATGAAAGGATGCCTCTCAACTGGAAACTTACAACTAACGCGGCCATCGACATATCTCTCATCAGCCCAGTCCCGTGGTCCAGTCACCATCTGATTGAATTTAAACTACATCACTCGAACCCCCCAAACAGCAACACCCGACCACCACCCATCCATATCCTAGCAAGAAGCACTCAGAAGCTCACTCATGAAACTCTCAAACCCTCCTTGGTCACTCTCATTGAAAAATTGCCTCCCAACTGCAAGTGCCCCACGGCTCTCGCCAACCACTATCATGACAGCCTCCGAGTCATGCTAGATCAACATACTCTCTTGAAAAAAATCTCTGAAACCTTTCAAACCCACTAACATCTAGTTCACAGATGAACTGGTTCTGCTCTGCAGTCACAAAAGAGCCATTGAACGTCTACATAAGAAACACTCCACCCCCAAGAATGCCTCCCTACTTGCCACCACTTCCAAGACCTGCTATTCCAAGGCTGCTATTTTTGTGACTAAAGCAGCCTCCTATGATAAGAGAATTAGCACTGCAAGCTCCAACACCAAATAACTCTTTGCCATCTTGCGCTAATTAGAAAACCCTTGTGCACAAACCTCCTTAGTTCAGCCTGACAAAGCATTGTGCACCACTATTTAAACTGCTCTAACTAGCAAAATTGATTTACTCTATAACAAAATAATGACTAAGAAAGCTCTACTTGCTGCCAAACCTACCCACCGGTCCATCATAATAACACCCAAGCTTAGCCCCCCACCTCCTCTCCGGAGCCAGTGCATAGCTTCTCCTTTCAACCTGTATCCCAGGTGTCTGTTCCGAATATCATCCAGGTCCTCAAATCCTCCAGTTGCAAAGGAGATACCTTCCCTGCCAACATCATAAAGCTCTGTGCCCCAAGCCTTAACACCATCATTACAGAATTTGTTAACTCCTTATTCAATTTTAATGCAAAATACCTACTATTATTGAAGCAGACTGGGTAACCTCTCTACTAAAAAAAACTCTGTGGACCCAAAAGTACCTACCAACTACAGGCACATCACCACAGTACCCTTCCTGCTCAAAATCCTAGACTGCATTGCTAACTTACAATGCCAGCAATTCCGAGAACAACACCCTTTCCTTGACATCAAAAAATCTGGTTTCCAACTGAAACATAGTACTGAAACTGCCCTTATCGATCTAGAAATGCAACTTGACAGCATTAGAGATGTTGCCAATGCTGCCATCCTGCTCTTCCTAGACCTCTCTGCTGAATTTGATCTCTTGGACCATGACCTACTCTGCCAAAACCTTTCCAGGATCTTCCACTTCTCACCCAAGGCAGTCCAATAGATCAAATACTTCCTAAGTGACCGTACCTCCAGAGTATTCATTAGCAACCACTCAGCCAACCCCATCCCTGTCCCTTTTGGTGTGCCACAAGGCTCTTGCCTTTTCCCGACCCTCTACAACACCTACACTAAACCCCTCTTTGATATACTTTACACCCTAGGCATCAACTACACCAACTTTGCGGACGACACGCAAATTCTCATCCGCCTTTCCAGCAAATACACTAATGACTCTAACTCCATTAGCAAAGTCTTCTGCATCATTCAGTCTTGGATGACTACTCATAACATTTGCCTCAACGATGAGAAGACAGAGTTACTCATTGTAGGCTCAAATCTCTCAACCGCACTTACGCCTCCTTCACCATTGACGGCTCTACCATTCCTGTCCTCAAACATGCCAAAACCCTGGGATTTACCTCAATGCCGAATTAACCATGACGAGGCATGTCAATGCTCTGGCATCCTCAACCTCCCACATCGCCAAACCTCTCATTAAGCTACAATTCCTGAGTCCCAACAACTGCCTCAAGCTCTCCAGAGTTATTTTCCTGAGCAAACTAGACTATTGTAATGCCTTATTCAAGGGCACATCCACATGCAATCTAGCTAAGCTACAACTGATTCAAACAAAGCCCTCCAGGAACTGTAGGCCTCCGCAAACTGGACCATATTTCTGCAACTTGATGAGAAGTCCATTGTCTAACAATAAAAGCATGGATTGACTTCAAAACCTTGATTATAGTGCACTGACGCATCTATAACGAAGCCCCCATATACTTGAACCATTGCATCATAAAGAAACAGCACTGTTGCTCCCTCCGTTCCTCTGACCAGCTCACCCTTACTGTTCCACACTTTAAACTAGCCAGTGCAGGAGGGGTTACTTTTGGCACCACAGCCCCCGCCCTGTGGAACTCCTTACCTCCACACTTAAAAAATTAGCCCTGCTCCCCAGCATTCAAACGACTGTTGAAAACCTGTCTGTAATACGTATGACTAACACTTTAAGCACAAACTGTCTCCTACTTTGCCTGTATAACTTTTTACCAACTCAACAATCTTTAAAGTTTTTACTCTGTTATTTCCCTGTACAAACACTGTGATACCTGCAGGTCTGGGTGTTACACCCATGTTAAAATGAATAAAAATAAAATAAGTTTAATGTTGTGTTTTTAAATATTTTCTTACTGTGCTGTTTGCAGACTATGTGCACAGTTCTTGAATACAATATGGCATCTGTTTCAAATGTTTTGACGCACCTCACATTTCTCAATTGACCAATCAGCACCTTTACGCGATGTCCGTAAATGGTATATTTTTTTTTAATGGTTCATAGGTGCCACTGGATACTGAATCAGGAAGTGTGTTATTGGACCAAACATTTTGGCCATTTTTACTAAATTTGCCAGACGAATTAAACTAAATATGCACAAGTGTGTTTTTGGGTCCAGGCCACAGTTCCGCTCACAAGTTTGGATCAAGTCACCCAGCAGTTCAGGCTATAGCCGCAAGAACAATTACTTTCCAATCCAAGTCTATCACTGTTTTTCAAAATGTGGATCCCCCACAACTTTGGCCCCGGTTGAAGCGATTGCACCAAACCTTCCAAAAATATTTGGTCTGCATTTGCAAAGTTTCATTTCGATTTGTCAAACAGTGGCAAAGTTATCTATCTTATTTGATCACCCACCTCTTCCTTTCTTTTATCTCTCTTTTTCTATTTCTTTCAGCCTTCAATCTCCTCTCTCCTCATCTCTGTTGCTACACAAAACACTACCTATCACACAGACATGTTTCTATTTATGCTGTAATGTAAACAGGTTACCAATGCTCTTTTGGAATCCTTTTAGCTTAGAGGGTAAAGCTGCAAAGCAAATAGGATATGGGTCACTTGGACATTTCTATGGATGGGGTAGGGCTTTGCTGTCTCTTATATCTGCATTTCCATGCCGACTTCTCTCTTTGTGACACCTGAAACCCATCTATCTCTGGAGTACATGTGTCAAGAATATAAACCCTTGTTTTCTCTTTCAGGAGCTGGGAATGAAATTGATGACGTTTTTGCCAGGATTATAGCAGTCAATAGAGGTGAGGTGGTGGTGGGTGGAATTGTCGGAAAAGGAAAGAAAACAATTGGATATTTCACTTATTCAAAATATTTGAATGGCCCAAACTTCTGCACAGAAGCAATGCTGAAAGTTATGTTACCAAACACACTCAGCAGGCGAGGACATTCTTAATGTTAAATGTAGCTTTAATGCCACCAAATCTTACACTACTGATGTACCACCCCCTAATGCATCTTTGCATGCATTTTAATTTAAATTTCTATTCAGATGATTTAACCAACACTGGAGCACATCATTTTTAGATAGTCTCGAAGTTCTTAATCTTAAACAGTTGGTTGCAGAGTCTACTCATAACCAGGGCCACATATTTGATGGCATTTTTATTTGAAATATCCTTCATTACATGTGGTCACCCAGAGTCATTATTCTGGCCAAACCACTATGGTATACCAATTTTCTGTTCAGTCGAGAACAAGTTCATCCTTAGAGAAACACCTTATGCTATTGTCCCTTATTGTAATTGCTCTTAGATTACATGTGAAGCATTGTCCTCAATCAAAACTGATGGTACTGACCCACAAGACGTTCTTGATAACATTCTTGATATCATTAAAGACAGACTATCTAATGTGTCTACTCTTCTGCCACTGCTAAAAAAGGTTAAAAATACATTTGAGAAAATAAATCCACAACCTTGGTGTTACGCCAACTTCAACAATCAAAAACGTCTCCTTAGACAATCACATAGAAAATAGTTGGCCTAACTGAATTTAGGACAGCAGTCAGACCCTATAAAAAAGCCATTAAAAAAGGAGTGAACAAACACTATGAACACAAAATGATCTCTGCCTCAAACATGTCACAATAACGTTTTAAAAAGCTGACCATATTGAGAGTGTGGTGGAAAGAAACATATTTGAACAATATGGACTCCCCAACTCTGAGATGTTAACTCGCATGTGCTTGAATGGTCTTGGCACTCTTGACAGAACAGGCCTGAAGGGGCAAACTGTGTGATTGTGAACTTGGTGGGATCGATGATTTACTACACTTCGGGCCTCATTACGACCACTACTTAGTCCTGTGGGGTTACCATGGGATTACAAGTGTCTGACAATTCCCCATTTTGGGAGCCCATAGATCTCCATGGGGATATTTGGTGAATTTACCGCTGGCACAATCATTGCTTGGTAAATCTACTGATTTTGAGAGGTTAAGTGTAGGATTTACCTCTAGCAACAAGCTGGTGGTGAGTCCTCCACTTTTCCTCCAGACATCAGTGGATTTACCATGCATTAATTCCACCGGTGGTAAATCTGCCAAAAATTAACATTTAGCAGTGTGGGAAAAACAGCGGTAATTCTGCCATCACCAAAAAAGAATTACTGCAGATTTCTTCCTGCACCACCAAACTTGTAATGAGGCCCTGTTGTTCTATGCCAAACCCACAGGTTTATGCAACATTAATAGTTAGATGGAGAGTGGAAGCTTTGAATGTTATTTTGATTGCTAATGATGCATTGCTGAACTACTGTAGATAATGTTAATGAGAGAATATCAGAAATAATAATGTCTTCTGTGCTTTAAGGTGCTTTCTGATATTGCAAGCCGTTTACTTTATGTCTTGTAAATATCTTGTTATGTTATTTTATGTTATTTTGCATTTGTATAGCGCCTACTGCTATGGGTATGACCTCAAATCGCTTTGGGATTGAACACCCTTTGGAAAACTGGTCTGAGATGAGAGGACGTGAGAGGAGAGGTGCAAGGTGTGTGTGTGCATGTATAGCCTGATCAAAGATAGGTAGGGAATAGCTAGGTCCCTGACATCAGCCCATATTATAAATTATGGAACAGGTGTTGTGTTCATTGTCAAAAGATTCGAGTAATGTGAATGGACCACATTTTTTGTGGGACTCAGCTGTATTCTATGAGTGGTGGCCTTCAGGCTGAGGGAGCTGTATGTTTAGTGTAGGGTGTAGTTAGACAGTGTGCATGTCAGATGTGTGAGGCTATGTGTAATGTCATCTAAGTTAGGAGCCCTATTGAGGCACAATCCAAGTGTGGAAAAATACAGACAATAACTGGATGGAAACAGCAATTTAAAAAGCCAACCTGGGCCCACAAAATGCAGGTGATGTGAAATACAAACAATGGCAAGAATGAAACAGCAATTTAAAAAAGGAAACCCACGCCCACAAAACACAAGTGCAGCGAAAATGCAAACATTGACAAGATTGAAATAGCAATTTAAAAAGGGAAACCCAGGCCTACAAAATACAGTCCGGCGAGATGCAAACATTGCCCTGATTCAGCAAAGATGTCCCTTATCTGGAAGTAGCTGTAGATGGATAGCGTGGCTTCCTGCAGGCCTGGGGCATCAGGGTGATCAGGCAAACAGGGATGGTAGGCACCCTCCGGACAGCACCCTGTGTGTGTGCCCTTTGCCGTCTGCCCAGGCAAGGCTGCCCTGGGGGTGGTTCTAATGTGGTGTTGTGGGTTTCCTGACCTGCAAAAGCACCAATCGGATGCAGCAAGGGTGGACTGGGGGTTGGAGGGACGTGGAGCTGGCTTAGAGGAGCTATAGTTGCAGAGAGTTTTCAAGAGGCTGAATAGATTAAAGGAAGAGGTGCCGAATGAAGAAAGTAAATGAAGCCATGCTACTTTTGGCAGTTTGTGCCTGTAACTTTGCTCGTAAATACATTGGGCCTCATTACGACCCTTGCGGAAATCGAAAAACGATGGCGGAAATGCAATACCGCCATCGAATAGCGCTCGGTGCGACTATGACCCGTCATCGCAAAGTACGATGCCATTAGCGACACCGTAGTGAACGCCAACGCTAACTGCACCAAGTACGCGCGCGCGCGCGCCATGCCAAACCGTAAATACCACCATGGCGCAAGGGTACGCGAATTCCGACCCTAGCGGACATGTACCTAACGCCATCAAGCATGGCGGAAAGTACCATTCCGCCATGGTGAGAAGTACGGCATTGCGAATCAACCGTAAACGGCCCCACTGAGTGCCTGTACACCGCTCCCTGCCCACAAAGTACAACTCCCCGTAGGTGCAATGAAGTCACAATGCAACCAGTGAAATGTACAAGTCACCCATGCATGCCAACGAACAAAAGATCCACAAGAGGGGCCAATGGGAGCTGCAGGGCACAGATGGCACGAATACAGAAGCCATTCCAATGGACATGACCACAGTCCCCCCCCCCGAAACGCACGCAAACACAGGCACCTGTGACCAGCAATATTCCGAAAATCACATCATTCCACCAGTCCACCTGGCTGACCCGGCATCTGTTACACAAAACCCAATCCCCCGCCCCTGAGCATGACAACATTCAAACTGTCATATTGGCAGCCCCCATCCCTGACCTCACTGGGCTTCGTAGGCAAACGCGCCCAGCACAGTACCACGCAACTAAACTCCGAAGCTGGAACCCAATGCAGATCTCCTCACAATACATCGCTCCCCAAATATGAATATGCCACATCACTCGCAAAGAAGAATGCTACATGGCCCATATCAGAATAGGAATTTAATGCACAACAAAATCACCAAGCCCATACAGCCATTAGGCCATGAACTCCAAAACACATTTCACCATTGTGGGCTGCATCCGCAAGAAATGACCAGCTACTACTTGTGTGACGCCCTGTTCCATCATGGTACACAGAGCCACAATCACGTACGAAAAGGCAACATGGAAGCGCACAGAACCGCAGGGCCGTCCCAATGGGGAGGTACTAGTCCAGCTGAAAGGCCGAAATGTTGCTCCTAGCCACCAGTACTGCATAAGGGCATGTGGCCCATTGGCGATCGTCCCATAAGATCGTAATGCTGCTCCACTGATTAACACGAAGCAGCAGGTGTCGGGAGTAAAAGCCATCTGCAGGAGTGGCATACAGATGGCAGTGGCAAAAGGGGAGGAGATACCTGTCAACCAAAAGAAAAGAAAAAGAACAGAATGGCCATCAGAACTACATCCGAACAACTCACTTCAATGATCACACTGAATCCACAGCCATATGCATGCTAGCCCACTCCAAAGGATCATCACCACCCCAAAACCACTTGCGACTCATAACCATCTATATCGAGGTGTAAACACCATCACAAACGAGTGTACCTGTGCATGCGTCTGTGAAAACAGAATCCATCTGATGGGATTGTTAACGTGCATGGACACAAGTGTCTGAAGGCGCGTCGAGAAAGGGAGGGCTCAACAAGGCCAGATAGACGATGGTCCCACTATGGCAGCCCTGCATCACATAGCGCAGGGGAGGCGGACAGATTCCAAGAAGCCCTGTACATGGCAAACTCTGTATCAAATCATCTGCCCATGCATCCATTCATCATTCCCTCATCCCGGTATAAAAACGCCTGAACATTTACTCACATAACATTAGAAATATCCATTGAGTCTGTGCGTTATGCAGCCTGCAAAATCCACAGTGCCCCAGCCCGTAATTCCAGTGGTGTGAAGTAACATGTATTTGGGAACGTCCGGCCTCATCGCCCACGTCGCTATTGCGCATCCCAAACTATTCATATCAATCATTGCTTCCTCGCCATGGCCCCTGTCTCAAGGACATTGAACAACAGAACGTTATATTTGCAGTCAGACCTGTGGGCATCTCCTCGCCGAGAGCTGAAAACCGAAAGCGCCGCCCTTCGAATTCCTCATTTGCAACATCACGTCGAAAAGGCATCTGTGGCCGTTTGAAATCACAAATTAATCCATCTAGTGCGGCTGTGTGTGAAAATGGCAACTGCCTTCACCCACAAATGGGACGCCCCGCCCGTCGGTGCAACTCGGTACAGTGATGCATGAGGGCCCACCGTTACTCGAGTACTACGTTCCACTGACCCTTCACAAGTCTGTTCGCGACTGCAAAGATTGCATGTGAAACAATGGGACCATAGCCGAATGTACATATCAACAAATGTTACACGGCCATCGGGTACAAATACATGATTGCAATAGCAAGATGCCATTACCGAATTGCAGCGTTGTGTGCGGGACGTGCTCGGCCAAAAGGGAAAGCAGCTTGCACAGGTGGAATGAATCACCACAGGTGGAGGCCATACAGCCTGAAAACACATAAATTGCACACCCAGTCTCCTCCCACAACCACACCCACTCCGAAATGCTACCGGCAGGACTCGCGATGTTGGCCCTGGGGGACCTGATAGCACTGCAAGTACTCCAACTCCAAGAAGAAGACGAACACCAACTACAACCGGCCGCACGGAGGAGACGCAGGAGGAGGAGGAGGGCAAGGCAGGGCCAGCAAGGGCCGCCAGCACAGCCACTACCACCACGCAGGCAGCCCGCAATCCCACGCCTCCGAGCACATCCGTTCAACCTCACTGATGAGCAGATCCACACCCTCTACCGTTTGGACCGGGACACCATAGCCGCCATTGTGGACATGACACAGGCTGACCTTGTCAGCATGATAGATAGCCCAACCGCCATCCCACCCCTACTGAAGGTGGTGTCTGTACTCCACTTCCTGGCCACAGGCACCTACCAGCACACAGTCGGACAGTTGCATGGCATTTCTCAGCCACTGTTCTCACGGACACTATTGCAAGTGCTCGATGCCCTCCTGCAGCACGCAGACGACTACATCTCCCTACCACGCTCGGAGCAGGAAATTACAAACACGAAAGTGGGATTCCATGCACTTGCCGGCATACCGGGTTGCATTGGTGCCATCGACTGCACCCATGTGGAATTGGTCGTCCCACATGCCATGGAGGCCCAGTACCGCAACCGAAAACAATTTCATTCCCTGAATGTACAAATGGTGTGTGACTCCAACAGGATCATTACACATTGTTGTGCCCGATTCCCTGGATCAACCCATGATTCTATGGTCTTGAGGAACTCAACAATACCACGCTACATGGAGCGACACGCAGGGAACAGATCCTGGCTACTCGGTGAGTCTCATTACATGCATGATAATGTGGGGTATGTGATTCGGCAATGACCTGGCAGGAAGGGGGGGGGTGTGCGTACGTAGCAATGGCATTCCACATAATCCGTTTATCGTCCACATACAGGTGATGCTGGATATCCACTGAAGAGATGGCTCCTCACACCAGTCCGGAACCCACGGGACCAGCATGAGGAGGACTACAACCATGCCCACTCACGTACCCGTGTAGTCATTGAACAGGCATTCGGCCTACTGAAGACTCGTTTCCGCTGCCTCAGCAGGTCTGGCGGGGCACTCCTGTACTGCCATGAGAAGGTTGCAAAGATGGTGATGGCATGTGTCATGCTCCACAACATGTGCGTACGTAGAAATGTGCCCATGCCCCCTGACGCAGAACTGCAAGCACCTGATGATGGTCATGATGAGGGTGGGGATGTGGCAGCACCTCAAGGAGTCTGCGAGGCACAGGAGGGCCGTGACATTCGTCAGCATCTCATAGATGCATGCTTCTAGCACTCACGCCTGGTGGCTGATACATGGACACGGGACTCGTGGCACTGTGTGTGTCTGGAACATGCACAATATGGACTGTACGCCTATGATGGCCTAGTACACAATGATCATTGTCCACACATCTCATTGGTTGATCGTGCACTGTTTATGGCATATGTGATATCATATTGAACACCCTATCGACCCGCCACCCAAGTGAGCCCAACACACCCCCTCCACACTCCTACCTCCCCCCCGAACACCAGTGTCCAAAGATGCTCATTGTCAGTGGGCTGTCGCTATTGCAAGCCCCCTCTGCGGGTATCAGGGGCACCCCTGCCTGTGGAGCGCAGGTTCCTCCCAGATCTACGTTGGGGGCTGCCCTGGACGGAACTTGCAACGGATGACGTCTCTGCCTGCTCACGTCCATGCATGTCCCTAAGTGTTTGTGAGAGCTCAGTGAGCACACGGCGCACTGCGGCAAGTTCGGCACATACGTCTTTGGACGTCGCATGCAGTTCCCCCCTCAGGCTCTCGGTGCTTCTCTCCATTTGGACTCTCAGGCTCTCGGTGCTACTCTCCATTTGTGCCCTTAGTGTCTCTGTACTTCTCTCCATTTCTGCCCTAAGTGTCTCAGTTGCTGTTTCTATGTCTGCCTTGGTGCCCCCACATTCATCGGCATGGTCCTTGAGGAGCATGGCCAGTTGCTGCTGTTGCACGATTAACTGGTCGAGGGACTGTTGCCTCTGCTGGGCCATGGCCATTTGCGGGGGTGTCACAGAGGGGCTGTTGACCTCATGTTGCCTTGCCACAGGGCTTGTGGGGGATGGCCAGTCGTCGTCTTGTGGGTGCCCCTGCGTGGTATCCTCATGTTGTACGGGATGGGACAGACAGGGGGATTGGGACAGGTCATGGATGGATCTGACTTCGACATCCCCGTCTTCTGTGTCGGAGCATGCTGCCATCAATGGGGTGTCACCTATGGTGCTGCTGCCACCAGAGGCAGTGCCTTCTGTGGCATCCGTTGGGGGGACCTGTGGTGGTGGTGTTGTGGGCATGCTGGCTGCTGGGGTGCCTGTTGATGTTCCCTCCTCTGTGCTGCCACCTGATTTGTGCTGCTGCCGTGTCTTGATGCGTGCAGCTGAGGTGGAGGGTCTTTGGCCGTTGGTCTTGGCCCTCTTTGCAGGTGTGCTGGTAGGGGTGTCCTGATGCTCGTCGTTTGGATCGGACCCTGTGGTGGAGTAAAGGAGGGCGAGGGTTATTAATGGGTCTGTGGGTATTGGAATGGCATTGTATCACATGCATTGGGGTGGTACCTGAGGGTGATTTGGGTCGGGGCCTTGGAGGTGCTTTCATTTGTGTGTGGAGTGAGGGTGCAGTTGTTTGGCAGCCTGCAGTTAGGGTGTGCCTGCTGCACGTGTAGTGGGTGTTTTAGGGGTTTTTAATTATTTATATATTTATTGTGAGTTTTAAAGTGCGCTATCAGGCCGATGTGTGTGGACGTTCTCCTGGACATGTGTTTCTGTTGCACTATGTGGACACATGGTACTTCACATGATTGGACATTGTGGATTTAGCATTGTTTTATTTGGCCCACCTACCTGAATCTTCGGATGTCTGCACTCCTTTCTCCATCCCTCCGACTCCCTCTATGGTCTCCATTCCGATGGTGGAGGCACAGATTTCTTCCCAGGGGGTCAACTTGATGGGTGATTCAGGACCTCCCCCGGTGGCTGTGGCAATGTTGCGGTTGGCAGAAAGTATGCTGCGGACGCGTATCCGCAGGTCGTCCCATCGCTTTCTGCATTGCTGTGGGTTGCGGGGTGCGGTCCCCACCGCACTTACATGCTGTGCCACCAGAGGCCATATGGCCTTCTTGTTCGCAAGTGCCGTCCTGGTCATTTGCGTGGAGAAGACGACGGCAGCATTCTCCTGGAGGGTCTCTGTTAGCACGGTGAGTTCCTCACGGGAGAAGTGGACCTGCCGCTTGAGGTCGCACGCTTTCTTCGCTGCTTTTCCCATTTTTCTTGGTTTCGCTAGGGTGGATGACGGGTTGGGGTGTGTCTCAGGGTATTGTTTTTAGTGGTTGTGTGGATTTTGTGGTTTTATAGGTGTACGGCGGGATGTTTCCCGTTCCGGGCCCATGTTTTTACTTCCGTTTCCGTATATTTACGGTCACCGTACTTTCCGGTTGGCGCTCACTGCGGTGTCCGCTGTGATGGGTGGCGGTATTGCACCTAGGGCGCCGTACGGCGGCGGTGTGGGCCGTTTTGGGGTCATTTCCGCCATCGCGGACTTTGCACTTCCGCCATGGCGTGGTGCTCGTGCCCGATGGGTCGGAATGGGCCGCACTTTGCTCCATCGTGCAATGGCGGAAACGCTATTTACGCTGTGGCGGTCCGGTCAGTCACTTTCCGCCAGGGTCGTAATGAGGGCCATTGTATAGTATTGCACTTCAATGCTTTTAATGGTGGAAGCTGAATAACTAAATATTATCGATTGAGAAATAAAAAAAAACCCTGATAGGCAATGCCACTAACTCAATGCAATTATGTACACAGATTGTTCTTTTTTTCCACCCATTAGTGGATTAAGTCCACTCACATCTTCTAATATCGGCCCTGCTCCTGACATGGTTGCAGTGGATACCACATTGAACAAGGCAGAATACTCTTTGGAATGTACTGCCTTTCAGACTATATAGTTATGAGATATGGCTGGCTTTCTGGGCAAATTAAACCCATCCAGCTCTCCTGAATGTTGCTGCCTAGCTGCAATTTCAAAAGAGCTGGCAATTCCTACATTGACATCATTTACAGAGAACACCTACCGATCTTTCAAATGTGGCATTGCCCACTATAATTTAAACATTCCTAAAATCCTAGGCTATCCCAACACTCCTAAAATTAGCACATCTCACCCACAAAGATCCCTCAAATTTCTGCCTTATCTCAAGTCCACAATTTTGGGGTAGATTCTTGAAAACTGCTTAAAAGTGTCAGGTTCAAACTCATAATGAAGACTCCTAGAACTAAGATCCAAACAAGACAGTCTTTCTCCCAGGAATGTCAACTGAACCGGTGAGTACTTCCGTTGTTGATGATATAGGTATTCTACCAGACCGGGCTAAATTCAGTGACTTCATTTTTTCTGAATTTATCTGCTTCTTTCAGTAGAGTCAATCACAGCATTTTGCTGGGTTTTCTATTATGCCTTGGTAGCTTTAAAATGGATTTGATATTATTGGTGTGATCACACCCAGTCAGTTGAGTTTTGAGTTTGGAGATATTGAATTCCATGCTAATAAAATTGTATGTCGGGTTCCTCAGGGCTCCACCCTGTCACCATTCTTGTTAAATCCATATCTCCAAAAGCCGGCTAAATTATTTCATACCTTTGGGATGAACAACAGATATTACTCAACTAAGATAACATATGTGATAGCCAAGGCTCACTTTTCACTAACTTCATGTCTGATATCCAGAGATGGATCAATATTAATTGACTGAAAATGCAACCAAGACAGAGTTAATGTGCTGTAATCTGCTATTTCCTAAATTAATTCCTTCACTTACGTCTGTGAATTGGTTCCTCCTCCCATGCCGGCATCCTAAGTACGAAATGTAGGCATAAAAGTGGATGAGGTCTGGCAATTATTGAGAAAGATACACACATGAAGACATTGCTAATTTTCTTCTCATTACCCCAGCAGGCGATGTGGTAGTAAATGCTTACATTTCAGCCAACCTGGATAAGGGCAAATCATCATACCTAGACTTACCCAACTCTTTTGTTAGGAAATTGCAAAGTTCAAAATGTTTCTTCAAGGGTTCAGTTAAAATGTCCACAAAGAGAGCACATCTCCCCTGCTCTGTCTCTACGGCATTGGCTGCTTGTGGCTCAACAAACACATTTCAAGACACTGCACAAAAGTTCATCATGCCTTCTCTTCTGTGAGCCTCCTTTTGATAGCTGATAGATTTAGGAAGTACTGCCCAATGCACTGCTTGAGATTGGAAAACGTATTTTCTGAAAGTCCCCATGTAGAGAAATTAAATATGTGGGGACAATCCGTTTCATTGGTAGGCAGCCAAGACACTGGAGCAGTATCCCACTTCACGTTGAATGAATTTCCATCTGGCTTTTAGATGACAAATACAATCCTTTCTGGTCCCAGAAGGATTGTCTGCTCTGTTCCTCACATTTTATTTCAGCAAAATGCTTATCATAGATCTAAGGCATGTTTACTTCTCTTTACCATGTACCTAAGGCATATGTACAATGCATTTTTATGGGCCAAATACATGTTTGCTGCTCCTTCTCATGTTTACTACACCTTATGGACCTAATACGCGCAGGCATTATCATGCTGATATCCTTATCATCAGGGCAGGATGAGCTAAGAAATCCCCAGATGGTATTGCAACGGAAAATGAAAAATGTGCGCAGTTTACAATTTCATCTTTCACACAAAAAAATCAAAGATTGTAACAAAGATAAAATATGCCAATAATGTCTGTGGGTGTGGACGTGCCATCTTGTAGCAGCACACCGCCTCGATGTAATGGCCCAAACAAACCTAGGGCATAACCAAAGGCATTGGGCCATTACAAGGCCAGTACTACCAGTGGATACAGACTTTATCACAATTAGCACCCATATCAACCCCTAAGAAAATGAGCAGGTGTTATAAGGCGAAACAACATGAAGATAAAGAGCGTGCACTTTGCATGCAATGAACATAGAGCCTGAAAGAAAGAAGGGTGCAGAAAAAGCAGAACCCCGACCTAAGATGGCTGTCATGTAAATGAGTTGTGGAGGGTGAGGAAGTACATGGCGGCACACATCAGAGTAAGGGGATATGAAAGAGGAGATCGAAGATGTGGCACACTGAGAAGGTGGATGGGTGAAGTCAAGGCAGATCGGAAGGTACCAACAGTGGCAGAAGGGTGTGAGAGGAAAATGGCAGCAGGTGATGCAGTGAGTCGCTTTTCTAGTTTGGATTGCAGATTTACAAGGTGTTGGTCACATTTTTCTAAAATTAAGATGTACAGCTGTGGGATGGCCTTGAGTTGTGCTCCAGATTTCCAGACAGTTTTGGGGGCTAGCCATGTGAAATATGTATAATACAACACCAGCAAAATACACAGGCAGCAAAATACACCAGAAGAGTCTCCAGTAGATGACTTGAAGTAGCAGTAAATCACAAAGCACAAGCACCAGCACAATGATGGAACAATCAAGGTAGCACAGTGAAACAATGCCACAACAGGATGTGTACCATGTTTGGTACATGATATACAATGATGCAGCACAAACTGATGTGTACTGTCACAGCTCTGGTGTACAGGCCCAGGAGTGGCACGAACCAACCACCCCCACCCTGGTCTTGGTGCCTTCAAGGTCAAACTTACACAAGCCTCTGAGACCCCGGTGGGGAAGGAGGGTCAGGGATATGTTGTCGGGACAGGCATTGGTATTCCGGATAACCAGAAAGAGGGACAGGAGAGGGGAGTAGGATTGTCAAGGGAAAGTAGGGAATGTACAAAAATATACTATTCAAATTAACATATACACAATCAGACAAAACATGTTCATCATGCACATTGTACCAAATGACTCAAATGGAAGTCAAAGAGAAACTTATCTCTGGGGTGAGTGCTGGCCTCCTGCCTGCGCACTCACAGGTCCGGTAACAGGAGCAGTTCAAAACAGAGAGTTACTAATCTGTGTGTGCCCATAACACACACACACACCACTATACATGCCCCAAAGTAACAAACTCCTCTACAAACAAAAAATCATGTGTGATGCTTCGTGCCCATATGTAAGATTCCCCCTGTGATGGTTCATACACAGTCAATGCAGTAAGTCCGGCGCATGTGGGTGCGTGGCAAATGGAAGACCAATGTGTCAAGATTCACACAACATGCAATCTTCCCTGGGTAAGCAGCTAGACGCATTTAGCGAGGTACGACTTCAGTACAAGTCGTGTTCTGGCATCCCCCAAATAAAGTAGGTAGTGCATCTGTCAATTTCAACATGCAAATGACATGCACTGCACACAAGTCTACCCCTCGCTGTGTGTGCCTGTGCGCTGCTACTTTCTGTGGCTCTGAACGCTACAGGGCTAATACATCTGCCTCAATGGACCATGGTGGACCGGAGGATTTGTGCAACTGCCCCTGCTTGTGCCCCTGACAACTTTGTCATCAAGTAGCCATTAGTCCACCAACTCATCTTTTCTGTACTGTGCGCTTCAACACCAATACCTGTCCAAACTGACCGTCAGTGGTGGTACTTAGCATGCATGTGCAACTGGCATGGTGGAAGGTTGGCTGTGGTGTGGCCCCTTTGTGCTGCTCACCTTGCCTGGAGTTCCTGGAAACACGTCTGCTTCAATTGGATGCATGAGCGCAATCCCTGTGGCTCCGCTTGCGCACACATGCGCATGTCTGCACCACCAAACGTGTCCAGCTACCAGATGTCCAATTGCCTATGTCTGCTGGCGAAGGTGGTCTGAAGGCTCATTCCCCTGCAGAAAGAGCACACAACACATGATTAATGCTGGAAATTTCCCTGTGTGTGTCTCTTCAGGCAGGTCATGACTGGACCATGTCAGAGACGGACATCAGAATTCACACCATCAGTGTGACTTTGACAGGCAAAGTGTGGTAGCCACTGTCTACAGCATGAATTGCATCAAGCACATGTACAGTAAAGATAAGAAACATACTACACAATGTATAACAATTAATGTACACATGAATCATGAAACCACACATCTCTCAAAAGAAGAAATGTGGTCGATAAGACCCCTATAATCCCCACTACGGGTGTTAACACAAGTAGTAAAGCAGCAGACACACCACAGATATGACAGTCCAAAGCCCTTGTGAAATAGGCTGTAACACTGAACCATCCTTGCAAGCCCATGGATAAGGGAAGCAGGAGTGGCTTATGTGGAACAGACAGTGGATGCTTTCAAAAGCCACAAAGCACCACACCGTCACATGAAAGCACAATAGACAAGAATTTTAAACTATATTAACTAATTACACTAATTATAAAAAACCTACATTACCTAATTAAACTAACTATCAAATCAAAAGTTAACTAACTAAACTAAAAAGAAAAATCAAAAATGGCCACATATGACCCGGGGGGAGGTGGCACCCAGGAAGGAGGAGGTACAGGGTGCATCTCAACACCCACATGTGATGATGTTGAGGAAAAAAAAAACCTCCATGGGCTCAACGCTTGCACAGCCCGACCTGTGTGAGAGATACCTCGTCGCCCGAGTCTGGCTCTTCCTGAAAAGGAGGACGTGGCACAGGAGCCTGATCACGCCTAGCTGCAGCTTGCCCCTCGTTGGCAGCAAGTCTGCCAGACGGGTGAGCCTGGTTCTGTGCGGCGATGACACGTAAGTCTGCATGCAGAACCTCCCGTGATACGCGTGCTTCCTCTTGCAAGGTAAAACGTGCAACACAGAGTTCTTCCTGCAAGAACTGGCTGGACAACTGATGCACCTCCTGGCAAGCACATAGCTCAGCCAAGATGGTACGCTCAAGCTGCTCAAACCTCTCCTCTGACCGCACCCTCTGTGCAAACTACCCAGGCTCCACCCATGACAGTTTCATATACAGAATGTCTGCCCTGAGCCGGGCCCTGGAAGCTGGGCAGCATGGTGACACATGGCTCCTAGGTGAGTAAAAATGCCCGTGCACATGCATGCATGTCACACACAGACAAATACACAAACCCCAATAATCACAACCATTATCACCTCTCCAGGGGACAGTGCCTACCCTCTGAGCAACCACATGATGACGCCAATCCGGAACCCCACCACACCACCCCAGGTAAGATACAATGCTGCCCATATTGCAACCAGGGGCATAGTGGAGCGCACATTCGGAGTGCTCAAGTCACGCTTCCGCTCCCTTGACCACTCTGGCGGGCAGCTACTCTATGCACCCCCAGTAGTGTGCAGGATCATTGTGCCAGAATGTGTCCTGCACAATGTTGCAACACAGCAGGGTGTACCGGTGGACATGGTGGTGCCCCCACATCCCCAACCACAGGCACAGGTGCTGCCCATGGGAGGGGATAGGGCACGTGGCGAGGCAGCCCGGACCCAGCTAGTGGCCACATTTTTCACCTAAACTCCCACCCCTGCGGAGTGCACACAGGCCTGGCATATACCAGGTGACAATCCATGATGACAAAGAGACAGTCAACTGTCACAACCTTACCACCCTGAGAATGTTGCCATGGAAGTGCCACATTGTGTGCATCCCTAGCTACTCAAACCTAACCAATCCTGTGTGACCAAAAGGAACACATGCAAGGTGTGTATCACACACACCTGCAAAACAGGCCATGAAGATCACTCGTATGTCACCCAAACCCTCCAAAACCACATCACCCTTGTCTGCCACGCCATGACATGGCAAGCAATAGCAAAATACCAACACAGTACCAATAATGTACGAATTGACATGTGAAAAATGTAAAGTGGCGTCAGACAATTATGCCTGTCATGGAATCAGATGAAATGACTGACCAACAACCTCCCACACAAAACAAGTCATACCCAAATGCATAACAACAGTTGGAGCATGAACAAAACAATGAATGCCAGGTTACATGCACATTGGGCATGGCAAAATCACCACTGCAGAATCCGTGTGCTGTGTCCATCTCCTGCAACACACTGCTCAGCACACAGCATAGTGACCAGCCATTGTGTGTGATGCACACCCTGAGCACCACATGAAAATGACTAACTAAAATGAAAAACAAATGACGCATGTACAGGATCCACACATGTTCATAGTTCATGTGCTGCAGGAACCCAATGGGCCCCAGAAGGCAAACTGAGTGCACATGTGGACAGAGAAGGGTGGTTGTACATCCTTACCCTTTGTCTCCATGTTCCACCTTGCGTGTAAAAGGTGTCCAGCACCCTCAGAGCCCACCTTGACTGGCAAAAATACCAAATCGAAGAGGACTCAAAGGAGCCAAACACACATGGCAAGCAAAAAGCCTGCAGGCAGCAAAATACACCAGAAGAGTCTCCAGTAGATGACTTGAAGTAGCAGTAAATCACAAAGCACAAGCACCAGCACAATGATGGAACAATCAAGGTAGCACAGTGAAACAATGCCACAACAGGATGTGTACCATGTTTGGTACATGATATACAATGATGCAGCACAAACTGATGTGTAGTGTCACAGCTCTGGTGTACAGGCGCAGGAGTGGCACGAACCAACCACCCCCACCGTGGTCTTGGTGCCTTTAAGGTCAAACTTACACAAGCCTCTGAGACCCCGGTGGGGAAGGAGGGTCAGGGATATGTTGTCGGGACAGGCATTGGTATTCCGGATAACCAGAAAGAGGGACAGGAGAGGGGAGTAGGATTGTCAAGGGAAAGTAGGGAATGTACAAAAATCTACTATTCACATTAACATATACACAATCAGACAAAACGTGTTCATCATGCACATTGTACCAAATGACTCAAATGGAAGTCAAAGAGAAACTTATCTCTGGGGTGAGTGCTGGCCTCCTGCCTGCGCACTCACAGGTCCGGTAACAGGAGCAGTTCAAAACAGAGAGTTACTAATCTGTGTGTGCCCATAACACACACACACACCACTATACATGCCCCAAAGTAACAAACTCCTCTACAAACAAAAAATCATGTGTGGTGCTTCATGCCCATACGTAAGATTCCCCCTGTGATGGTTCATACACAGTCAATGCAGTACGTCCGGCGCATGTGGGTGCGTGGCAAATGGAAGACCAATGTGTCAAGATTCACACAACATGCAATCTTCCCTGGGTAAGCAGCTAGACGCATTTAGCGAGGTACGACTTCAGTACAAGTCGTGTTCCGGCATCCCCCAAATAAAGTAGGTAGTGCATCTGTCAATTTCAACATGCAAATGACATGCACTGCACACAAGTCTACCCCTCGCTGTGTGTGCCTGTGCGCTGCTACTTTCTGTGGCTCGGAACGCTACAGGGCTAATACATCTGCCTCAATGGACCATGGTGGACCGGAGGATTTGTGCAACTGCCCCTGCTTGTGCCCCTGACAACTTTGTCATCAAGTAGTCATTAGTCCACCAACTCATCTTTGCTGTACTGTGCGCTTCAACACCAATACCTGTCCAAACTGACCGTCAGTGGTGGTACTTAGCATGCATGTGCAACTGGCCTGGTGGAAGGTTGGCTGTGGTGTGGCCCCTTTGTGCTGCTCACCTTGCCTGGAGTTCCTGGAAACACGTCTGCTTCAATTGGATGCATGAGCGCAATCCCTGTGGCTCCGCTTGCGCACACATGCGCATGTCTGCACCACCAAACGTGTCCAGCTACCAGACGTCCAATTGCCTATGTCTGCTGGCGAAGGTGGTCTGGAGGCTCATTCCCCTGCAGAAAGAGCACACAACACATGATTAATGCTGGAAATTTCCCTGTGTGTGTCTCTTCAGGCAGGTCATGACTGGACCATGTCAAAGACGGACATCAGAATTCACACCATCAGTGTGACTTTGACAGGCAAAGTGTGGTAGCCACTGTCTACAGCATGAATTGCATCAAGCACATGTACAGTAAAGATAAGAAACATACTACACAATGTATAACAATTAATGTACACATGAATCATGAAACCACACATCTCTCAAAAGAAGAAATGTGGTCGATAAGACCCCTATAATCCCCACTACGGGTGTTAACACAAGTAGTAAAGCAGCAGACACACCACAGATATGACAGTCCAAAGCCCTTGTGAAATAGGCTGTAACACTGAACCATCCTTGCAAGCCCATGGATAAGGGAAGCAGGAGTGGCTTATGTGGAACAGACAGTGGATGCTTTCAAAAGCCACAAAGCACCACACCGTCACATGAAAGCACAATAGACAAGAATTTTAAACTATATTAACTAATTACACTAATTATAAAAAACCTACATTACCTAATTAAACTAACTATCAAATCAAAAGTTAACTAACTAAACTAAAAAGAAAAATCAAAAATGGCCACATATGACCCGGGGGGAGGGGGCACCCAGGAGGGAGGAGGTACAGGGTGCATCTCAACACCCACATGTGATGATGTTGAGGAAAAAAAAACCTCCATGGGCTCAACGCTTGCACAGCCCGACCTGTGTGAGAGATACTTCGTCGCCCGAGTCTGGCTCTTCCTGAAAAGGAGGATGTGGCACAGGAGCCTGATCACGCCTAGCTGCAGCTTGCTCCTCGTTGGCAGCAAGTCTGCCAGACGGGTGAGCCTGGTTCTGTGCGGCGATGACACGTAGGTCTGCATGCAGAACCTCCCGTGATACGCGTGCTTCCGCTTGCAAGGTAAAACGTGCAACACAGAGTTCTTCCTGCAAGAACTGGCTGGACAACTGATGCACCTCCTGGCAAGCACATAGCTCAGCCAAGATGGTACGCTCAAGCTGCTCAAACCTCTCCTCTGACCGCACCCTCTGTGCAAACTACCCAGGCTCCACCCATGACAGTTTCATATACAGAATGTCTGCCCTGAGCCGGGCCCTGGAAGCTGGGCAGCATGGTGACACATGGCTCCTAGGTGAGTAAAAATGCCCGTGCACATGCATGCATGTCACACACAGACAAATACACAAACCCCAATAATCACAACCATTATCACCTCTCCAGGGGACAGTGCCTACCCTCTGAGCAACCACATGATGACGCCAATCCGGAACCCCACCACACCACCCCAGGTAAGATACAATGCTGCCCATATTGCAACCAGGGGCATAGTGGAGCGCACATTCGGAGTGCTCAAGTCACGCTTCCGCTCCCTTGACCACTCTGGCGGGCAGCTACTCTATGCACCCCCAGTAGTGTGCAGGATCATTGTGCCAGAATGTGTCCTGCACAATGTTGCAACACGGCAGGGTGTACCGGTGGACATGGTGGTGCCCCCACATCCCCAACCACAGGCACAGGTGCTGCCCATGGGAGGGGATAGGGCACGTGGCGAGGCAGCCCGGACCCAGCTAGTGGCCACATTTTTCACCTAAACTCCCACCCCTGCGGAGTGCACACAGGCTTGGCACATACCAGGTGACAATCCATGATGACAAAGAGACAGTCAACTGTCACAACCTTACCACCCTGAGAATGTTGCCATGGAAGTGCCACATTGTGTGCATCCCTAGCTACTCAAACCTAACCAATCCTGTGTGACCAAAAGGAACACATGCAAGGTGTGTATCACACACACCTGCAAAACAGGCCATGAAGATCACTCGTATGTCACCCAAACCCTCCAAAACCACATCACCCTTGTCTGCCACACCATGACATGGCAAGCAATAGCAAAATCCCAACACAGTACCAATAATGTACGAATTGACATGTGAAAAATGTAAAGTGGCGTCAGACAATTATGCCTGTCATGGAATCAGATGAAATGACTGACCAACAACCTCCCACACAAAACAAGTCATACCCAAATGCATAACAACAGTTGGAACATGAACAAAACAATGAATGCCAGGTTACATGCACATTGGGCATGGCAAAATCACCACTGCAGAATCCGTGTGCTGTGTCCATCTCCTGCAACACACTGCTCAGCACACAGCATAGTGACCAGCCATTGTGTGTGATGCACACCCTGAGCACCACATGAAAATGACCAACTAAAATGAAAAACAAATGACGCATGTACAGGATCCACACATGTTCATAGATCATGTGCCGCAGGAACACAATGGGCCCCAGAAGGCAAACTGAGTGCACATGTGGACAGAGAAGGGTGGTTGTACATCCTTACTCTTTGTCTCCATCTTCCACCTTGCGTGTAAAAAGTGTCCAGCACCCTCAGAGCCCACCTTGACTGGCAAAAATACCAAATCGAAGAGGACTCAAAGGAGCCAAACACACAAGGCAAGCAAAAAGCCTGCAGGCAGCAAAATACACCAGAAGAGTCTCCAGTAGATGACTTGAAGTAGCAGTAAATCACAAAGCACACGCACCAGCGCAATGATGGAACAATCAAGGTAGCACAGTGAAACAATGCCACAACAGGATGTGTACCATGTTTGGTACATGATATACAATGATGCAGCACAAACTGATGTGTAGTGTCACAGCTCTGGTGTACAGGCGCAGGAGTGGCACGAACCAACCACCCCCACCGTGGTCTTGGTGCCTTCAAGGTCAAACTTACACAAGCCTCTGAGACCCCGGTGGGGAAGGAGGGTCAGGGATATGTTGTCGGGACAGGCATTGGTATTCCGGATAACCAGAAAGAGGGACAGGAGAGGGGAGTAGGATTGTCAAGGGAAAGTAGGGAATGTACACAAATCTACTATTCACATTAACATATACACAATCAGACAAAACGTGTTCATCATGCACATTGTACCAAATGACTCAAATGGAAGTGAAAGAGAAACTTATCTCTGGGGTGAGTGCTGGCCTCCTGCCTGCGCACTCACAGGTCCGGTAACAGGAGCAGTTCAAAAGAGAGAGTTACTAATCTGTGTGTGCCCATAACACACACACACACCACTATACATGCCCCAAAGTAACAAACTCCTCTACAAACAAAAAATCATGTGTGGTGCTTCGTGCCCATATGTAAGATTCCCCCTGTGATGGTTCATACACAGTCAATGCAGTAAGTCCGGCGCATGTGGGTGCATGGCAAATGGAAGACCAATGTGTCAAGATTCACACAACATGCAATCTTCCCTGGGTAAGCAGCTAGACGCATTTAGCAAGGTACGACTTCAGTACAAGTCGTCTTCCGGCATCCCCCAAATAAAGTAGGTAGTGCATCTGTCAATTTCAACATGCAAATGACATGCACTGCACACAAGTCTACCCCTCGCTGTGTGTGCCTGTGCGCTGCTACTTTCTGTGGCTCGGAACGCTACAGGGCTAATACATCTGCCTCAATGGACCATGGTGGACCGGAGGATTTGTGCAACTGCCCCTGCTTGTGCCCCTGACAACTTTGTCATCAAGTAGCCATTAGTCCACCAACTCATCTTTGCTGTACTGTGCGCTTCAACACCAATACCTGTCCAAACTGACCGTCAGTGGTGGTACTTAGCATGCATGTGCAACTGGCCTGGTGGAAGGTTGGCTGTGGTGTGGCCCCTTTGTGCTGCTCACCTTGCCTGGAGTTCCTGGAAACACGTCTGCTTCAATTGGATGCATGAGCGCAATCCCTGTGGCTCCGCTTGCGCACACATGCGCATGTCTGCACCACCAAATGTGTCCAGCTACCAGACGTCCAATTGCCTATGTCTGCTGGCGAAGGTGGTCTGGAGGCTCATTCCCCTGCAGAAAGAGCACACAACACATGATTAATGCTGGAAATTTCCCTGTGTGTGTCTCTTCAGGCAGGTCATGACTGGACCATGTCAAAGACGGACATCAGAATTCACACCATCAGTGTGACTTTGACAGGCAAAGTGTGGTAGCCACTGTCTACAGCATGAATTGCATCAAGCACTTGTACAGTAAAGATAAGAAACAAACTACACAATGTATAACAATTAATGTACACATGAATCATGAAACCACACATCTCTCAAAAGAAGAAATGTGTTCAATAAGACCCCTATAATCCCCACTAGGGGTGTTAACACAAGTAGTAAAGCAGCAGACGCACCACAGATATGACAGTCCAAAGCCCTTGTGAAATAGGCTGTAACACTGAACCATCCTTGCAAGCCCATGGATAAGGGAAGCAGGAGTGGCTTATGTGGAACAGACAGTGGATGCTTTCAAAAGCCACAAAGCACCACACCGTCACATGAAAGCACAATAGACAAGAATTTTAAACTATATTAACTAATTACACTAATTATAAAAAACCTACATTACCTAATTAAACTAACTATCAAATCAAAAGTTAACTAACTAAACTAAAAAGAAAAATCAAAAATGGCCACATATGACCCGGGGGGAGGGGGCACCCAGGAGGGAGGAGGTACAGGGTGCATCTCAACACCCACATGTGATGATGTTGAGGAAAAAAAAAACCTCCATGGGCTTAACGCTTGCACAGCGCGACCTGTGTGAGAGATACCTCGTCGCCCGAGTCTGGCTCTTCCTGAAAAGGAGGACGTGGCACAGGAGCCTGATCACGCCTAGCTGCAGCTTGCCCCTCGTTGGCAGCAAGTCTGCCAGACGGGTGAGCCTGGTTCTGTGCTGTGATGACACGTAGGTCTGCATGCAGAACCTCCCGTGATACGCGTGCTTCCTCTTGCAAGGTAACACATGTAACACAGAGTTCTTCCTGCAAGAACTGGCTGGACAACTGATGCACCTCCTGGCAAGCATGTAGCTCAGCCAAGATGGTACGCTCAAGCTGCTCAAACCTCTCCTCTGACCGCACCCTCTGTGACATCAAGAGGAAACCCAGAGTGGATCTGAGGGACTCATACTCAGCCCTCAGGGCCTCCATGTGTGCCTCTGCATGAGCAGCAATTGCTTGACGCAAAGACAACATTTCAGCCTGGCGTGCCCTGTCTGAGGCCGCCATGCCCAGCCTGAGTGAGCGGGCCGTGGACTGTGCCGTCCGCTGCTGGAGAAGCACCTGCCTAGCAGGGGGGAGCACGTATTGGCCAAAACACAAGAGTAACAGGGGATACCAGGAATATCTGAGTGCTATGACCTGGCCTGGATAGAACAAGGAGAGATTAACATGGAAGGTCAGAGTACTGTTGTATTTATGTGGTGAGTCCCAGTGCAAAACACCTGTCTACATAATCATAATAACTTCACAATGCAAAAAACATGTATGGAGGAACGCGTCTTTCAAAAAACCAAATCCTGAGATGAAACAAATTGAATTCAACCCAGTAGACGCTCCAACACAATTCAATATTTTTTATTAACATATATGAACACATCAATATAAAAAACTGATCTCATAATTATAAAAACATACATCAATTGGAAGTATCAATAAATTCATTAATAAATCCATCAAATTCATAATTGGACTGACACGATACATCATTCCCATCTAAAACCACAACAAACCACACTTCAACCATACTACATTCATACCCAAACAATTCATCAAATCACTCAATTATAACAAATATTTCATCAATAAAAGCAAACATAGCACGGAGTGGGCCACATGCTCCATGCTCACAGCGATGTTTTCCATTACTGCCCTCTGGCATTCTGAATTGGCAGTCATGTCTTGCTCCCACTCAGTATACCTCGGTGGCGCGCTGGGCTTGACACCTGCAGGACCCAAGGACCACCTGTCCTCATTGGGTTGGCACTTCCCACGGCTGCATGCCTACATGCCCCCGTCTACGTGAAGGCCCAGGCCGATCAGCGACTGGTGTGGAGGATGACCCTGCATCCTGATCCACCACAGGCAGAGGTCCCACCACTGTCTGACCCCTCAGTGCAGGTGTCGCAGACAGGGGAGTGTCCACATCAAAATCACTCACCCCTGGTGTATGGACCTGATGCACATCCAACTCGACATGGACGTCAGAGTGGTCATCTGGGCTGGACTCATTGCCAGCCAAAGACAAGATGGTCTCTAGCACATGTGGGATCTCATGGCCTACCACCCCACAACCCCCACTTGTGCCGGGTTGCTGTAGTGATAACAACCCTGTGCCTGGCATGACAACACCATCCTCTGGCTCCTTTGCATCATCATCTGAAAATTAGAGAGAAAAACAGATCACTACACATGTTAGACGCAGACAACACACACACACATGGACATCACACAGACAGCCAACACATGAAGCACACATGTCACACACAAAAGAGAACCTGCCATGCATGCCGGGTGAACTTGACATTGCTTCTGTGATTAGGCATGTAGAAGGGTGTTATACCACTCAGAAGTGGGTCGATGCAGTGCTGGACATTTGTAACTTACTCACTATCTACATGTACAAGTATTCCATGATGTGTATCAGAAAATGTGAAGGCAGTGCAAGGTAAAGTTCAGGCATCACATGCAATGTGCATGCAATAGGTTGCATGGCTACAAGCAAACCACCCCTCACCCGAAGTGGAAATGCAGGGATGCCTTGCATGGTATCAAAAGGATGACCAGAGACCTGTGCATTGGGAGACAGTGTTGACTAGCATCAATTGAATCATCTGAGTCAAGTGAGAACACAGCAGATGATGATGGGACAGTAAGCAGGACACATGATGAACCCTCAGGAGTACACCCACGTGTGCTGAAGACACTACACCAGTTGAACAGAGTCGGTGGGCCTGAAACAGGCTGAGGCCTGTGACCCACACAGACTGTCACACCCTAAACATGTGTGGGACGCAGGACTGAGCCACAGTAGCCATGGGAAGGCTGATTAAATGCCATGCAATGTAGGTCACCCTGGACACTTACTACAATGATCATCCAGTCAAGGACACATAGGGGCATGCATGGAATGCACATGGAGCATGAATGGGCACTCATGTCCATGTGGAGCACTGACATCTGCACAGTCCAAGTGAGACACCCTGCATCAAGTACAAAGGATGTACCCCACTGTACATGTCTGGCAGGTTGGCTGGTGGAAGTTAGCATGTACACAGGATGCATGAACAAGCCATTGCATTACGGCAAAATGATGCAGACCAGTGCAGAGGTGATATTGGTGTGCAGGGGGGGTGGAGGGGCAAGGGGGCATGCCTACGTGGAGTACCCGCATGCAGGCAGAGGGCACATGCACACCAGGCATGCAATGACATAGTCCCAGTGCTGAGAGGAAGGACACCCCAGGCTACATGCAGAAGGGCCAGTGAGCTGGAACATGGACCAGAGGGCATCCAGGTGACCAGCATGTGAGTAGGCTGCAAGTGTGGTGATGAGGACAATCCCTGTCTGCTCCACATCTTCACCATCCTGCAGAGCAGCCATGCATCAGTGAAGCATTGCATTACTTGCACATCTGAGCCATGCACACATGACATGTAGTGGCAGTCATGCACAACACATCACAGAAGTAAAACACACATGGCCTCGACAAACACGCAGCAACACTCACTGGTCTGGGCATCAAAGTCCGGCATCTCTCCCACTCCTTTGACCGATTCAGGTGGCATGAACTCCACAACGAGTGATCGTGCGGAGTGAGGTCTTCCTCCTCAGGTGCCAGCCCACTGCCAGTCACCAGAGTCATGGTGTAATTTGAGGCATGCTTTGCCTTAGCACTGCGTTTGAGGTCATTCCAATGCTTTTTTGCACTCATGGCCGAAAGCACTCACATGTTCTGCAACTTGCTTCCAGTGGGTATCACGATGGGCAGCCGTAGTTTGACAATTAGGCCCCACTAGCATGTCATGGTTGTGGTCCCGCACGTAGTCCACGAGGAAGTCCAATTCCTGCGCACAGAAAGGCTTCTTCCTTGACGTGCAGGAGGTCGTGGCTGTGTGTGGGGTCCCAGCCTGTGCTGCAGGTGCAACCTTCCTCCTCTTGGATGGTGGGGCAGACCCTGGCTGGCAAATGCCGCCATGATCAGTATGGCCAGTGGCACCGGTGGATTGATCCAAGGAAGTTGCAGGTGGAAGGACCACCAAAGGCCTGACTTGCGTCAGTTGCAGCTGAGTGCCCTCGAATGGACCCTGCTCAGCAACATCCACTGTGGCAGGGTCATTGACCGCGACTGTCCTGGTTGGTAAACTCACAACCGGGGTGTTGTTGGCAGCATCTGCCCCTGCACTTTCCAACACCCGGCTGGTCAGGGCAGCAGATGACATTACTGCCCCAGGGACACGTGTCTCGGTCAGGGCAGCCCTGCGTGCACCTAAAGTTTTCCACTACCCTTGGGCCCTTGGCAGTCGATGAAACGGACTGCCAGGTCACATGGATGCCAGTGCCAGATGCAGAAGCTGCATCTCCCAGAACCACAGGAGGTGGTGGCATGACTGCACCAACACATGGCACAACATTGTGCCCAAGTGGCGCACCCCTGTCTCTTCCCCCTCTGCGGCCACCCTGGACACCCTGGAGTCCCCCTACTCCCTGGTCACCCTGGCCACGTCCCTGACCACGCCCGCCACAAGGAGTATGCCCAGCTGAGGCGCCCCTCACCTTTGGTGGCCTCCCAACCATGGCACAGATGGAGTAGTGCCTGCACAGATGGAGAAGTGAAATGGGAGGTGTACACGACAATTGTCCTGGGCAATTGGGGTGAAGGGGGTGGGATGCAAGATGTTAACAGCACCCCTGCACCTGCAAGGCTATATGTGACCCCGGTGATGAAGTGGCGGGTCATACAATGCTCAGGCACCCCAAAACTGCAGTAAAACCGTGCATGCAACCCCTGCAGCCTACGTGCGTGGAATTAACCTCCCGCGGTACGCAGTGGCACCCAGGAACACGAAAAACGTGTATGCATGGGACACACAGGCTACTATGACCTCGAAAACGGGTACACGATACACAGGGGCACGCGCATTGGGAAAAATAGCATGCGCGACTCACCGTCAGACTAGCGTGATGATTAAAAATATGCGTAACCAATACCCCCACCAAAAGAAGAGATACGTCCTTGATCCACTGTGAAGTTGTGATGGCGCGCAAAACAACACAAAGTAGCAACACACAAAAGGCATGTTCAGCGAACTGCTGGCCCCGCTCACCTTTAACCCATGCTGAGGGAAACGCCTGCGTGTGTCATGTCACTTACGCGCTTAGGCCCTCTCCTCGAATTACACACATTCACACACGTACATGTGGTTTTTTCACGTGCTGATCCAGTATGCACCCATGTTGAGGGAAATGCCTGTGCGTGTTACATCACAGATGCGCTTATGCGTTAAGGGCCTTTCCTCAAATTACACACTGACGTGTATTTTTTTCACGTGCCAAATCACTCTGTATCAAGCTGGCCACACGTCAACACACAGAACACCACGCTCCTGCCCAAAAGGCCATTTCCCTGCCCCCAAGAGCCCTAAGCACGCTCCCACCTGCCATCTGCTGCTGCTTGCCTGATGGCTGCCCACGTGCCCTGCTATTTGGTACCTGCACGTCTGCCATCTGCAGGGGTCCAGTTGCTGTGTCCACCCCTGCTGGAACAGAAGACTCCCGACTGGGATACCATCGGTCCACAGCCCAGAACCAGGACCCAGTTGCCCACTCACACCTGCCTCGGGGGTCCCCATGTCCGGGCAAACACCATCCGAGACCACTGGCGACCCCCAGCTAGAGAGGCAGAGGGCCACCAGCTTCAGTGAGAAGGAAGTTGGTGTCCTGATGGATCGAGTTCTGGTGCATTATGATGCCCTCTTCACACCATCGCGCGCCGACAAGGAATTATCTTGGAGGACGTAGTGGTTGCCATCAACGCGGAGGGGGTGGCAACCCGCGACATCAGGCACATCCGGAAGCGCTGGGAGGACTTCAGGTCTAGGACACTCAACAAGGCCCGGCGCCTCATGAAGGCAGAGGATGCAGAGGAGTGCCGGGTCAACCTGACCAACATCCAGATGAGAGTCCTGGAATGCATAAGCCCAGCGCTCCATGCCCAGATCCTTCGGAGGAAGACCCGTCTGAAGTTGAGCGGTAAGTGGCCATGCATTGCTGTGTGAAACAGGGCATGTTGCAGTTTGCTGGTAGCCAGCTACTTGCCTGTATGTGTAACTTAGGCCATTTATGGATCTGTGTGTGCAGGGACATCATGGTAATGCATGTGAGACCAGTAATGCGTGAACCACATGGATGGTGCATGTGTTCCAATGCAACATGGGGAGCAGCATGCGGAATGCACACATGAATGCATGCCTGTCCCTGTTCTTGTACATGGATAGGGGGTGAGAGATGGGTGCTGCTCTCATGTACATGTATGGTGTACATGTCTGTGTGTCTGCGAAGTGTGTGTGTGACTTTGAAATGCCATGGATGCATGACACATGTCCGTGACGATGTGTAGGTTCGCTTATGCAGTCTAGTCACACTTGTATCCACTGTGTCTGTGGTGTACGAACCAGGATGCATGACCCTCTGGTGATGTGTGTCCATGGGATCAGTGTGCGCATGATGCATTTGAGTTTTAAGGCAACATTTATGTCAATTATCGGCCCTTGTACATGGATGCTGATCTTGATGGCATGCGCCGTGCCTGTTTCTGCATGTGTGTTGCCTGCATTGACCCATATGTTGTGGAGGGACAGGATGGAAGTGACGTTTTACAGTGCCAGTCATGTGTTATTGCTTCCTGTCTAGGGTACTATTATACAGTACCCTGATGCTTGTGTTCTATGTCTCCCTCTACGCAGCGTCGAGTGAAGAAGAAGGCAGAGATGGCACTGTGGAGCTAAGCGACGGGGATGCCACCACCGGGCAGCGACGCAAGGCCCAGCCACCCTCCCAGGTATTGCTATCATCCGGGAGCGAGGAGACTGGTGCCGCGTCTGCCACTATGGCTTTAGCGGAAGGGCCGGGTGAGCCCCCACAGGGGCTTGCAATGGCGGAAGACGGTGCATAGACATCAGGTTGGTGGTCTCCACAGAAGAGGAGGAGCCTGCTACTGAGCCGCACATGGGGCCTGGTGGGGGTAGTACCACTGGTGCAAGTGGTGCAGTCCAGGGCCAGGGTCAGGAGGCAGCGCAGGTGGCCATGGAGTAGCCCATAAATCTACAGATAGGACACTGTTGGTTTATTTTTTTTAAAGATTTTTTTTAAAAAAACCTTTAAAAAAATAAACCAACAGTGTCCTATCTGTAGATTTATGGGTGCCTTTGGCGGATGAAAGGAGACCGGGACAAAGCACCACCATGTACCAGCAGGGATGCCCCGTCCCAGGCCTGTCCGCAGGTATGGGGGGAGGCCCACATCATCTGGCTCTCCACTACCTGCGGAGGAGTCCCATGACCGTATGGGCTCCGTCCTGATTGGTGTTGCGTTGCGCACGCGTGTCATTCATGATGACGTGCATGCTTCCTGGCGGGACCACGCACGCCATCACAAAGAGCTGCGTGTCAACGTGGCACAGTTGGGAGGGGCCATGGTCAGTGGGTTCCTACATGTTTTGCACACTCTGGCAGACCTCTCCTATGCACCAGTCATTCTCCCTGCCGTCTTCTGGCCCAGATTCCGCCAGGGCCCCCTGTGGACCTGGCCTGACCAACACAGCTAGCTTGGTGGCGATTCCATTCCTGCCACAGTCGGGAGTCGGCAGTCCAGCAGGTGTGGACACCCCAACAACTGGAGACCTGCAGATGGAGGATGTGCAGGCATCATCGGACAGGGCACATGGACAGCAGCATCAGCAGGCTCTCGGTCGGAGCGATGATGGCTCAGGGCCATCAACATCAGAGGGGCAGGCATCGGCCAGAGGGCAGGAGGACCCTGGAATGAGAGTGTCTTCCGTGTGGCTGCGGTTGGGCCAGCGGATAGATGCGGAGCGGAGGCGGGCAGAAGAGGTGCGGCTCTCCATGCGTCGGGCATTGAGACGGGCTGAGTGCCTCGAGGCAACTCGCAGGGAGTTGGAACAGGCCATGACTACATCCCTGCAAGACCTCGGGGCCAGGGCAGAGGCCTGCCTCCAAGAGATTGACATGGAGTTTGATGATGCCCTGGCCCACAACATCACAGAGTGAGCCGTAGGACTTGCTCACCGCCATTGTATATAGTTAGTTAGTGTTAGGTTTTCTTTCTCTTTTTTCTTTATTTTTGGACGCTTGGACAATGCCCCACATTTTTGTATACAGTTCTTAATTAGGTAAGTTTTTTTATAGGTTTCATTTCATTTGTTGGGCTCATGGACCCTGGTTTCAATCTTTGTACATAGTTGTACATAGTTGCACATAGTTGGACTGTAGATTTCTGTGAAAATATGATTTTACATCACCATGGATAAATGGATTTTTAAATTTAGGTTTCCTTTGGATTTGCTTTGGTGGACACTAACTTTATTTTGGATTACTTTGGATTGTGACTTCATTATTTTTTTTTCTTTTTAGGACATGCATTTTTTTTCTTGTTTAGAATTATTTTCATGGTTTGATTCCATTTGCTTCAATTTGTGCACAATACATTTTGATTTGTTACTTCCATGTGTGGTATTCGCTCATTGGTTTACTGCATGTCACAATGTGGGTTTACACAATCACTGGCACCCAGTGTGTGTGTGTGACGGACATGTGTTGATGTGCATAGATGACTTTTGGTTTGTGACAAGAAATAGGCCTTTCAGTGTGGGGTGGATGGGAAACTTGATTGTGTCTCAAGCGTGGGGTGGCGTGCATTGGGATTTTCGTGGGCATGAGGCCCATGAATGTGCATCTTTATGACATGTTGGATGGGGACATGAGTCGGGGCCTGCTAGCAGGTGCCTGTCAATGCTGGGTGGGTGGGAGTGCAGGGGGACATGTGTCGGGGCCTGCTTGCAGGTGCCCGTCAATGCTGGGTGGGTGGGGGTCCAGGGGGACATGACTCGGTGCTCACTGGTGCATGGTGACATGACTTGGTTCTCACTTTTGCATGGTGACATGTGGGCTGGCTGGGGGCATGGCCAGGGTGGATGGGCTGCCTACGGGACATGACCAGGGGTACAGGGTAGTCCCCTGTGGTGCGGGCTGCCTGCAGGGGATGGGAAGGTGGGTACAGGGCACACCTGGGAGGACACACACTGCAAAATTGCATTTGGATCTCCACGCCACCCCCGAAATACACGTGCCCGCTTGCACAAAGCCTATCGCGTGTGATTCTCCACGTGAACCCCCGAAATACACGGACCCCGCTCGCACAAGGCCTATTGCGTGTGATTCTCCATGCGTACCCCCAAAATACACGTACCCCACTCGCATAGGGCCTATCACGTGTGATTCTCCATGCGCACCCCCGAAATAAACATACCCACTCGCACAAGGCATGTCGCGTGTGATTCTCCATGCGCACCTCCGAAATACACGTACCCTGCTCGCACAGGGCCTATCGCGTGTGTTTCTCCAAGCGCACCCTTGAAATACAGTTACTACACTCACACAGGGCCTATCGCATGTGATTCTCCACGCGCATCCCCGAAATACATGGACCCCGCTCGCACAAGGCCTATCGCGTGTGATTCTCCATGCGTACCTCTGAAATACACGTACCCCGCTTGCACAGGGCCTATCGCGTGTGATTCTCCACGTGCACCCCCGAAATACGGGTACCCCGCTTGCACAAGCATGTTCGCATGTGATTCTCCCAACGCACCCCGCAGAATATGCGTACCCTGCTCGCACACGGCCTATCGCATGTGATTCTCCACACGCACCCCCGAAATACATGTACCCACTCGCACAAGGCCTGTCACATGTGATTCTTCACGCGCACCCCCAAAATACTCATACCCCGCTTGCACAAGCACTTTTGAATGTGATTCTCCCCTCGCACCCCTCAGAATACACATATCCTGCTCGCACAGGGCCTATCGCGTGTGATTCTCCACCCGCACCCCCAAAATACACGTACCCACTCGCACAAGGCCTGTTGCGTGTGATTCTCCACGCGCACCCCTGAAATACACAGACCCCGCTCGCACAAGGCCTATCGCATGTGATTCTCCACGCGCACCCCCAAAATACACGTACCCCACTCGCACAGGGCCTATCACGTGTGATTCTCCACACGCACCCCCGAAATACGCGTATCCACTCGCACAAGGCCTGTCGCGTGTGATTCTCCATGCGCTCCCCCAAAATACACGTACCCCGCTTGCACAAGGCCTATCGCATGTGATTCTCCACACGCACCCACTGCGAGTGGGGTTCATGTATTCAGAGGGGTGCGCGGGGAGTTTTATAGAGGTTTTCATGGTTGGGGGGCTGTATGCTGGTCCACTGGCCAGTGCGCCATGTACGGGATTTGTGTGCTGTTCATTGTGTATGGGGCGGGGTTAGGGGCGTAACTGGCGCTGCTGCAGGTTCGCTGCACCACTCTGCACCACGGCTCGTAATGGATGTTAGAATCCATGAATACACTGTGCACGGAAATGGTTGTTGGCGCATGCGGCTGTCGCAGACTGCCTCGCGCGCACACTGTGTGCCAGCCCTGTGCGCCACTTGTGCACTGATTTCTATGAATTACCCTCCTAATCGTTTGTGTCAGTATGAGGATGCAGTGGTTGCAGTGATCCAGAAGCAAGCTGGCATTAAATCGGGTTGAACAGAAGGTATCTGCGTTCTCAAAAATGTGTACTTGAGTTGTGAGGATCGGACAGTCAGCAGGTTACGGTACGGCGGTCGAGGATCGATGGTAGCAAACTGGTACCAGATGCGCAGGCAAGTCGATTCCATGCAGAGGCACAGAGGTTGCTGTTTGGTGGACCACCAGGGTTGTTCCGAATGACTTACAGGAGCAACGATGACGAAGATGGTTGTTCAAACAGTACTTTGAACACTGCATGGCAGTGGTACTTCTTTCGGTCAAGCCAAGGCATTGATGAGCTTCAGCTGGTGTGGTGCGGCATCAAACGGAGACGAAGCGTAAAAACAGCAGTTCGTAGAATGCTGAATGCCAAAGGCAGCTCAGGAGAATCCTGGCGGGTTGCCCAGCTTTGAACACACTTGAATCACTGTTTGCAACAGGTCGATGTTGAAAACACAGAGATCTGACTTTCAAGGAGCTGTGAGTCCCACTCAAGGGTTTCAAAGCCAAAATGAGTCATTTTAATTTGCTCCCAAACATTGGGAAGGCTGGCATATACCTTCAAGCTTCCTGAAATTTGGTGAGATCCTGAGCAACAGTGTGGCTGGAAAAGTGGAAAGTCTTGATTCAACATTAGAGTTCACCCTCAATGGTCCTGGGGATGGTTAGGGGACAGAGATCACCTCTCCCTTTGAACCTACCTACCTTCACCTCACAACTGGAGGGCTTTAGAAAGGACTGCTCTCCCAGCAGGGTACAACAAAATCTTCTTCAAGGGTTGAAGTCCAAAAGATGATTTTAAATGTTAAAGTCCACAAGTGATTGGACTAAAACTAGCCTGCCTTAGGGCTTTCATCCATGTTCTTGAAAGAAGTGAAATCTGCCCTTCTGACATCACACCCAAAGTGCATTGTGCTAGGGAAAGTGGAGGAGACAGGTAGGAAAGGCAGAGACAGAGAGAAACCAGATGGTGAAGCACTCCCTGAACTGTACAGAGCTCTCCTTGTCTGCACTAACCCTGCCCCTTCTCTTCTCAACAGGAATAAAAGAACAAAGTGATTCAATTCCTCAGTGCTACATTCCTGCCAGCAGGGGCAAGGTGCAACCGTTCTGGGGTGAATAGACATAATCCTTCCAAAGCTCAACTGGGCCTACAGGGCAGCTAAATGTGTGATATTAATTTGATATGGCTTGGATAACAATGAGAACTGTTGGCCACCATACTCTAAACTCAGGTATGGCTTACATGTATAGTTTACATTGCCATGTTGACAACATTCTTATAGTTATAGTTATGTTTGGAGCAGGGGTGCATACCTTAAATGCAGCCCCTATGATGCAGAGAGATGGATGTCACATCAGCTGTCAAGAGGGCACCTGTGACCACTGGTAAAGCAGGTGTTACAATTCAGGATACTGATTCATTAGAGTACATGTACAAACAGTAATTTTGGCATGAAGTTCATGGAAGAGGAATCTGATCAGCAAGTTTCCCTTTCAGGGATGGAATTGCCTGTATCATTCTAGCAATTAAGAACAATCAAAATAAGCACTTCTACACCCTTGCCAGATGGCAATTCCTCACAGACACTATGGACAAGAGAGAATGGGATGTGATTCTTCTCTCTTTGCATTGCGGCTATTGCCACTATGGGGGAAGCACCAGGAACTCTTGGTGTTCCTGGTGCCAACAATGAATGAAGAAGCTGCAGGTAAGTGGGTCAGGAGGGGAAGTGGGGGGGTCAAGCTAGGTGTTAATTTGGGATGGTGGGTGGGGGGAAGGGTGTGCACTTACCTGCATCCTGACAGGGAAGATGGCAGCCTCACACCTCTGAGGAGGTGCAGAAGACAGAACGCAGGCTTTACCATGAGGTAAGGCCCCCGTTCCAAGCTTCCTGATTGGCAGGGAGGCCAACTGACTGCTCTGAAGGGGTGCTAGTTAAGCAATAACCATAATGGGTGGTGGTATTACCGGGTCAGGCTTGAGTGTAGTGAGGGCCTTAATGTTAGCCCAGGGGCATTACCACACCCAGTAATACTCCGGCCGGAGGGGTTCATAGCTATTAGCATCCTGGAATGCTTTTCCGGGATGCTAATAGTTGTGTGTTTTAAGTTGAAAAAAGTCATGGTTTCTGTTATTTAACAAGATGGACACCATAGACCTAGTAATGCCTGCGCAAGTCAGGTTTGAAGAAGCTGCAGGTAAGTGGGGCAAGAAGGGATGTGGGGGAGGTTAAGGTGGGTGGAAATTGGGGATTGGGTGAATGGGGCATGATGGAGCGCTGACTTGCATCACGGCAGGTAAGATGGTGCATCCTGCTTCTGAGGAAGCTTGGAACATGTGCTTTACCATGAGGTAAAGCAGTCATTCCAAGCTTCTTGATTGTGTGGGAGGCTGACTGGCCTTCTGCCAGTCCCATAATAGATATTATAACAGTAAATTTCCATTAGCATGTTATTTCAATCAGTCAAAGCACACTATATATATTTTAAAATTAGTCTTAAAGCACTGACAATTGGGTGGGTGGTAGATCTAAAATTCTCTTTCAATGGGAATCCTTTTGCATACATTCATTGTCAAATCAGTCGCCAGAAGGAATTCATGGGATTTTAACATGTTCCGCATTTTTGTAAATGTTCACAATTAATTTTTTTGAATGTATGATTTGTTTTTTGTTAAGTCCTTTGTATCTGTTCAGATTGCAATCAATGAGTAAGTCTTTGGAGATGGATAGAGTATGTTTTTCTTGTGGACCCTTCCACTTCCAGGCTGATTTTTATTGGCAAGTGTGTTTGAATATCTCATAATAGTCCTTCAAGCATTTTGGATGTGTCATATCTGCTTTTGTGGTCAAATCGATGGCAGCAAGAGCATTGGAAAATATATTGTGAGGGCAAGACTCTTTCATGTCAGGGTCATTATTCTGATAAAGGAGACACCTGATGAAGAACCCTCTACTAGAGATGTTATGGGAACTTCTTTAAATAATTGGAATTAAAAATGTGTATAGATAATTGAAAAGTGAATTAAAGCAATATGATCAAACATGAGCTGTCATTGTTAGAGACATTGAACCAACTGGTAGTCGCAGATGACATACAAGTGATTAATTATTTTATATATTCTAGTTTGTGTACTGCATAGGAGGCATAAGTCCAACACCAAGCCAATAATTGGGTGTGATTTTGGCTGCATGCCTTCTCATAAGACAAATGTGATAATGGATAGATTATTTTAATATATGTGGTGAAGCTTGAAAGGGCCTAAGGCAATCACCTACTTAGTGATGACTCTGTCTGAATTGGATCAGCTGGGTGAAATTCTGTATCTGAATGATAAAACATATTTGGGTCACAATTGATACTCTTGAGTTTGGCTTCCTTACTTTTAAATATAAGCTTTCAAATTTGAGAGCAACCAAGTATATAATTCTGAAAACACATTATTTAGATTAATCATTGTGAAAGAAGATCTCCCTATGTATTTGACAACAATGGCTGTGGGATCTTGCATGGAGCTGTCCCTCTATGAAATCATAACAATGTTTTTACTTCTATTAGGATATGGAGATCTTGGGTAAAATTGTCAGTGGAAGTTGGGGGTGAGGATTGAAAGGAAATGTCATGCCATGTTTTTAAACTGATGTTGGATTGCAATATCCATCTTCTTCCGACCAGAAAGTACTTTTCAGGAAATACTGGTCACCCCAGAAAATCTGTAAACTAAGTCTGAAGACTGATGACACATGCTTTCTATGCGGGATGCACCAAATAAATATCTCAAATATGTTGTCACTTTTGAAGGTCACAAAACAATTAAACTGATATATTTCCAAAGGTGGACGTGGCTCGAGGATTGGTCTTTGTTCATTCAAAAACTTTATTCCAATTGTGCGTCAGTGAAGAATTTTTCATGGCAACATGGGGTATCAGAGGATTTCTTTCGAGAGCAGTCCTGGTGGGCAAGAGTGGGATTATCGATAGTGGATATGAAATGGTTCAATTCAAACATTGGGAAGCCAACAGGAAATATGAGGAAATATGTGGGTTATGTATGGATATGTTTGTGCAAGCCTAGATACTGATGCATGTTGAAGGGCTTGGCCTCCTATTTGTTCCCCAGCTCTAAACACGTATCAACTCTGTTCCCTATTGTTTGTACCTTCACTTCTGTCACACGTTCTTCTGTTCTGAGGCTCTTTCACTGCTGTTGTCTTTGGTGTTACAATGCTCATAGTGGGTCAGATGTAAATGTGACTGATGCATTAATTTACATGTTTGAATTTCTGATTGTTGTCCTCTACAATATCTGATGACATCCAAATAGTGTTGTTACATTTACACTTTTCCCCATTTGTTATTGCTTAGACCTTACTTTTTTGTAATGCATTTTGTGAGAATATAATAACATTGTCTAAACAAAATAATGTCCATGAACATTCTTTAATTTCCTCCAGTGCTCAGGCTTCTTCTGAGGTAACTTCGTCTCTCACCTGCTCTCAAACCATGTCTTGCTCTGCCTCTCCAACCTCCCATTTCCTTTTCTCTTGTTCTGTCACCTGCCTTCCTCTGGCTTTGACTCTTACTTACCCATGATTCACTTGTCTGTAGGCCTTTCTCTTCGCTGCTGTTGGCACTCTTGTTCAGAGGAAATGTTACCACCCTTTGTGGGGGATCAGACCGATATGCAAATGAGTAGTCTCCTCTGGCTTAAGACATATTGCTAAATATGCTTGAGGTGCTCTTAGATGGGCTATAGATGATATGACAAGCTATTTTAGTTTGTGTTCTTTCTCAAAGGAGGAATTCTCACATAGGTGGCTAGTGTTTGAATCCCCTAGGATTTCGCCAAAGGTGAGTGGGGGAATCCAGACATGTATCCAGACATGGACCTCTTGCTCTGTTCCTAGATAGACAGCAGCACTTTAGCTGCATCTCACTGTTGATGTTCGAAGAGGCAGAAACACCTTTCTGGGCTTGCTGTTGGTTTTCCTGCTCAGGGTAGGTTTGCCTAGTGTTTCAGGTTGGACTGCCTAGGTGGGTAGGATTATTTTGATACACTAAAGGACATTCTCTGATATTGCACAGAGAGGTAAGACATGATTGTGTTACATCCCACACAACAGGGTGTTTTAGCTTTTGTTCCTTCTCAGTAGGGGACTTGACACATTGTTGGAATACTTGTCTCTTTATCACAACCAGATGGTGAAGCACTCCCTGAACTGTACACTGCATTCTATTGCCCCCTTCTTCCCATGATCTTCATGCCTTTGTCTCTCTCCACATCCTTCCACTTGTTTGTTTACAGCCTTCAAGGCTCCCTCCCCACAGCATTTAATAGGCAGTTGGTTTATATTTGTGTCTAGGATAGGCTCTGTGTTGCTGATCTAATAAAAATCTAATAAACATGCATCGTCTTCCTAGGTGCCAAGATCCCACTGCAGAACACGGATATTCCTCTGATAACTAGACGCAATGCTGTCACCTGTTCAGATGGCAGATGCCTCTGGCCCCGATCCAGTGATGGCAGAGTTCTGGTGCCTTATGTTCTGTCTTCTGATTTTGGTAAATTCTCTACTTCAGAAATCCATAAAATACAAGAACATGTTCAAAATGCTGCTTCAAATGACAGAATTACTTTCTGCTCTCTTCTAGATGTCAATGCAGCAGCTCTATTCACGTCTGTCATGCAAGATTTTGCAGCGCTAACTTGTGTGAATTTTGTACCCCGCAAAAAAGAAACAGACTACTTGAACATAATCTCAGGGAGTGGGTAGGTCTCACGTGTGTCTTTTCTGTAGCAATGCCACTTTTATTCAAAAAGGGTTTAACTGATGTTAGCACTACCAGGCCAACATGAATAGTGCAAAAACCAACATTAAAGACTCTCTTTCCACGTATATACTGACATATCTCCTTCCTTCCTTCCTTCCTTCCTTCCTTCCTTCCTTCCTTCCTTCCTTCCTTCCTTCCTTCCTTCCTTCCTTCCTTCCTTCCTTCCTTCCTTCCTTCCTTCCTTCCTTCCTTCCTTCCTTCTTTCCAAGGTGAGTGGCAACCTTTAATGAGGGTGTTGGTAAGCAGTGATTCTTGACCTGTATTTGGTTCTTATGATCTGTCTCTAAGTGTCTGTCAGTTTCTCCCAATTGCTCCCTATTTTACAGTATGTCTGTCGGTTTGTCCCACACACTTTATGTGATTCCCAGTACATATCTGCTTGTGTTTCACAGGCCCCCTCTCACTGGCTTTCACATTCCCTCTCTGTATGTGTTTGACAGGCTCTCTCTTGCTTTCAGTTTCATAGTGTCTGTTGAATGGGGATGTTTCTTTCTGTGATTAACAGTCAATGACCATACATACAGTATTTCTGTATGTGCATCCTGGTCTCCGTGGTACTAATTACCCATTATTTCTAAATATATCTTTTACAGTTTTTCTCCTTCTTGGTATTTCCAACTTCCCACTTTGTATGCTTTCCACTAGGTTTCTGTGTTTCCCCACCCCCATTCCCCAGACATTCTGTTTCTTTGTATCTCTTCATGTGTTCTTCAACCTATGTATTTATATTGTTCAATCTCTTTATGCATGTTATATTTCCACCGTCATTCTCTATCATTTGTCCCCATCCCTCTTCAAAGTCCTTCTCAGTATGAGTTTCAAAGTCTTTGTCTATGTCTAAATGTTCTTCAAGGTGTCAGTCTGTAACATGGTTGTATGTATTTCACAGTCTCTCTTTATCAATCTTCCTCTCTCTCTTTCCCTCTCTCCTTTATAGGGTGGCAAAAGCCGCCCTATAGTTAAGGTGAGGCGAAGTCCCAGAAGAACCCCTCACAATTCTATCATTAATGATCGGAGTTGACAGATTTGACCGAAATTTTGAAATGATCAAATTACCCACAACCCCGACTGAAAAGTTTCGTAAAGATTTGTTAAAAAATTTAAAAAAGTGAAATAAACATTTTTTTTAAAGTTCGGCCGACTTCCCATTCTTTTTCCCATACAAAAACAAGGTAAATTTTTGCCAAAGCGCAGAGCCCAAACTGCTGGATGGATTTGGACCAGGTCTTGGGCACAAAGCGTTGACTCGCAATCAATGTATGGTTTGGGGTTATTCCGTGCAGTAGTTTTTTATATATTTGATGGAGCAGGGCATGCCCCCTTCCCAAAAATAGAGATATTTAGGGGATTTACCCAAAACCGGGGGTTTTCAGAAATGAAACGACCACCATGTTTGTTTTCTCTCAATGAGAGGGATATCCACGGCTATAGCCAAGGATGTTGGAAAATGAAACGCAGGAAAACAGCTATTTTCCGTTAAAAAAACATGCAAATGCCATCAGGCTAGAGGGAAAGGGTGGTACCAACAGAACGCATACCCACAGAACGACCCCCAACAATAAGTACAGATTATGAAACAACCAGAAAAGAATCATTGGTGGTTAACCTTTCAGCATTTACTCTGTCAACTACACACCTAAGTGTTCTCCAGAAAGGCAGCTCTTTTGTACCCAAATCCTCACATGACCCATTTCAGACTAGAATTGAAAACACTCAATTGATGAGAAAAATACGGTTGAAACAGTTTTTCGCTAAGAACACCTACGAAGGAGCACCTGATGTCACGGGACTACATAATAAATCCACCTATTATCCGCCACCACACGCAATCACAGTGGAATCCCAGACCTTCAAAAAAGTCCTACTCCAGAAACTAGAAGAAATTGAAGCAGAAGAAACCAACGGCGGCTTTCAGAACATGACAAAAATGGAAAACACAGCCCTGAAAGAACTATAGATGAATGGAGATATAATTATAAAACCGGCGGACAAAAGGGGAGCTAGCGTCATCATGAACAAACTAGATTATGACAGTACGGTGAATACCCTGATAGAAGATCGCATGACTTATCATAAACTTGGAAGCAACCCTACAGAGAAACTGCGGAATATGAAGCAGAAGCTGAAGGCTACATCAGTGCCAAAGACGCCACCTTTTTGAGTCCACGACATCCTAGGCGACCTGCCTTTTACACCCTGCCCAAAATCTATAAGAGTATCTCCCCAATACCTGGGCATCGATAGTCTCTGGCATTGGTTCCATTTTAGAGCCATTGTCACAATTTGCTGACTTTTTCCTAAGAGAAGAAGTCAGCAAAATGCGCTCGTACACGAAAGATATTACTGCAGTTCTTGTGCATTTGAATAATCTCACTCTGGAGAGCCAAGACATTTATATCGTGACTATGGACATTGAGTCTCTTTATTCAAAAATCCCTCAAAGAGAAACTCTGAAAGTGATCGAGAAGGTATTACGAACTAAACACTCAATGCCCATCACACTGATTATGCAACTGGCAGAAATAGCCCTGACCAAAAATTACTTTCAAATGAAGACAACTACTATGAACAAATAGCCAGAACAGCAATGGGGGCAAGCTTTGCACCATGCTAGCGAACTTATATGTCACAGATTTTGAGGAGAAATTTATATATTCTGAGACCAATCCCTTTGCCAGCAACTTTGTGAGTTGGCGCCGATACATTGACGATATATTACGATGGAGACAGTACAACATTGAACAACTTCAATAGATGGATCAATGAACTCAACCCGGTTCTCAGATTTACACATGAGGAAAGTAAAACAGAAGCCACTTTCCTTGACCTCAAAATCATGAGAATGGGACACCCCTTTGAGACCGCAGTCTTTCAAAAACCTACGGACAAAAACTCTTTACTTGACTACACCAGTTTCCATCAAAGGTCATTAAAAGAAAATTGACCTTTTGGCGAGTTCCAGAAGCGAATATGATCGACAAGCGGAAAGACTCGCAAATAACCTGAAGGACAGGAACTATCCATACAGAATAATAAAACAAGCCAGTTCTCGTAAGTTACAGCTACATCGACACTGCAAGACAGCAGAAATAAGCATCGTGTAACAGGGGTACGCAACCAGTGCTACCCTAAAGCAGGACTTTGCGAAGTTATCACAATTTTATAACTGTGCATATTATAACTTAAGTATGGACTACACTTCTCATCATCCTTGGGGGCACAGTGGTAGTCACAATGTGTTTCACGCGACCAGAAGACACGAATATCTCCTCAATGCGATAGTGCAGAAACACATAATATTGTGGTAGCTCAACCCTAATCCACTACAAAGCACAATGCCGTGACCGAGAGAAAAATAACCGCTACCTATGAGCGCAAAATCTAAATTGATGTTGTAAGGATATCAGATAGAAGCATCCTTCCACATGGGCACGCAATTACTGCTACCCTAAAGCATGACTTTGCGAAGATATTGTAATAATAACGGTGCATCAAAGAACATGAGTGTGGACTACATTTCCCATCTTCCGTGGGGGCATAGTAGCAGGCACAATGTGTTTCACGTGATTAGTGGATACAAGACACAAACATCTTCCCAGAACAAAGGTGCGGAAATACATAACATTCTGGTAGCCCAACCTTAACCCATCATTAACCGCATTGCCGCGAGTTAAAGGAAAAATAACCGCTGTTTAGGAGTGAAGAATTTGGGTCACGTGAGCGTGACACCGACATAAATACAAACAGGAATCCTAAATGGCATCTACACGAACCGGCGAACGAGACGCGGCTTTCAAAAGAAATTAAGTGAGAAACGATGACCGGCCCCAAAGTAGAGATAATGACTATATATTTGCACGGTAGCCCTGTTTACAACTATGAGCTGACCTAGACGTCTACGAACTACTAGCCACGTTGAAATAGGGATTAAGGTATACAATGGACCATGGAATACTGGCGGATTAGCAGTTAATGATGTGATAGCCAGAAAATGTGCCAGTACACATGCCCGCAATGCCGTATAGTCAGCTACAATTCGAGATGTGTAGCAATGGCTATACACCACCAATAGGGGGCATAGATTTATACAGGTTACTGAAATGCATATGCATATCCACAGGCTACTGTCTAAGGTACCATGTGTTTTCTGTCCAGAGGAGAAAACCTAAAGGGCAGAAGCACTGATCCTATACCTTCCACTGCACAAGATCCAGTAGCGAAGACTGGTGACTAAGCCACATTGCTGTGTCTTGCTGAACTATACTACCCCTATGGGGATAGTTAATCAGAATACGAGAGAATGAGTTACCAGCATTGATCATTCATTTATCCACAGATTCCAGTATGGAACAGATATAGTTGAATACAAGAATCGCTCATCAAAGAACAGGCAGTAACAAGACAATACTGCCCATACAGGTAAGAAATGTCTTACCTTTAGAACATGTGGAAACACATTCCCACACATTGAATAGCAACAACCCATTATTACAAGCACCATAAGACTGATGACAGTTCCACTTGTCTTTTCTTGTCGTTTTATCCTATAGGATTCAGGGATCCATTCATTAAGCCCGATGGACACCCGAAGACATCCTCATAGCCTTCATACACTGAAGATTGCATATAGAATGCTACACACATAGGTGTTCGTCCTGAAGAAAGTGGCCACTTACTGATCCCGCTGAAACCGCTTGACTCTTTCTCGAAGTAGTACTGGATTGACGATCCAGACTCTGATACCCCACATACACAGATGAAGGGGGCTCGTTGTTGAAGCAATTGTAATCACTATTGCTATCTAACTCACAGTTAGGCGAACAGAAATATAGTGTTTTTAACAGTCCCAGACTGTTGACCACAGGGAAAATGTTTTGCGTGATAAGCCATATGCGTTGGAGGCGGCAACATTAAAAGACTAAGACCGACCCCCACCACGTATGCACTTACTTTTAGAAACTAGGAAAGTAGTGAGAGAGGATAGGGATAGTACCTCTACACTCCATTTGTAGTCGGCACACCAGCACCTACTAGGGCTGGTAGCGACTGTGCAGGAGGTTACTTACCTACAGGGCTATCTAGTTAGCACTAGGGATTCAGTATTAGGAATAACTTTTTAACAAATATCCTTCTGTCAATTTTGTGATATAAAAGTTAAGGTATAGACGGGAGGTGATCACCTTTTGACTCTAATCCGTTGTTACTTTAGAGGTGGGAGGTGTCATGAGGGCACTAAGTGACATTTGGGAGTTGGAGGGGGTCTAGGGATTGAGTTTACAACACAAAGCTTCATGCAGCTTCGGCTATAGCCATGAATAGCCGACATATGAAAGCAAACTGTGTCACAGAAACAGTGTGTTTTCTGGGTGAAAAGGGAGAGGGCAGGGGAGGTGAGGAGGCAATCTGGGGAGTGGAGGGAGCTGGCAAAGATGAGGGGGGCTCTTGGTGTGGGCCCAGAAAGCATTTTTGGGGGTATTTTGCCAATATTTGTAGCTACAAAGGACTACATATAGCCGATGGTATGTGTAGTTTGCTACCCACAATTACAGTTTTTTGAAAATATATTTGTACAGCTATAATGACATCATGGGTGAACAAAAACTGGCTGTGACATGATTGCCATCAAGGCCTCCCATACATGCTGTAACCAGGACAGGCCTTGCTTGGTTTCAAAGTGAGGAAGGGGCCAGCCTCCTCAAGCCATGTTGCCCAATAAATGAGACAAAGCTACAAGACCACTTAGAGAACGGACTGGCCCTTTCCTTGCTTTAAAGCTAAGCAGGGTTAGCACTGCTTTGAAGCTAAGCAGGGTTAGTCCTGGCTACTGCATCGATGGAAGACCGAACAGGCATCTGAATGATATATTTTTTTAAACCGTGCTACTGTCGTTCCTTGAAGGTTTTGCGCTCAAAGAATATTTTTTCCTTGTTTTGAATTGCATTCTGGTATTTGTAGGCTCCCAGTCAATAACAAATATATACATATATTTTTACAGCAACAACAGTGGGTTTCTCATCCATGCAGTAACTGGCACAAACCCTGCTTAGCTTCAAAGTCAGGAAAGGGTCAGCCCCCTAAGGCCATGTTGCCTAATATAAAAGCACCCCTGACAAGAACACTTAGAGAAACATGGCCTAAGGGGCCTGGATCCCTCCTTGCTTTGAAACTTAGCAGGGTCAGTCCCGGTTACTGCATTGGTGGCAGGCAGTCTACAGTCCTGAATTCTGTGTGTTTTCTTGGTTTAAATATCTCATAATACAAAGCATCTACATAATTTTTTCCACCCATGATACTGTCAGTCCTTGACATTTTTGCACTCAGAGACCATTTTCTTGCCTTCGCTGATTGCGTTCTGTTATTTGTAGTCTCACAGTGAAGATGGAAGGAATAATGCCACAATTGTACACTTTTGCCTAACATAGTTCTATAAGGATTTATATATTTGAGTGGCAGTATGGTATGCATATTTTTCAATTCAGCTTTATAAAGCAGAGTATTGTTGAAAGCCAGATATGGGGGAAAGGAGGGGAAATAATGACAGGTCAAGTAAGTCATGAGTATTGGCCCACGATGTGGCAAGAGAGTTTGCAATCCTGGACACTGGTGCAGTTATTTTCCCTTGATTGTGGCTGCTTTTTAGGGCACCAGGAAAGGATACATGTGGGTGGACAGCGTAACTTTTTTTCAAAGAGTGGATAGAACCGTTCTGGTTTTTCTGAGGTTGGTAAGCTTGCTCAAGTATTTGGATACTAGGATTTTACTCAGGTTGTCATGTTCCCAGTGCAGGCGCTTACCCACAAGCACTTGATTCATATTGGGATTTTGTTTTCCATGGAATATTTCACTACAGATTGCTGGGTTTAAAAGGTAAGCACCGTTTATACTTTGCAAGCATATTTATTGGAAGATTTCCTCTCTCAGGTTATTTTTCTGGTGTTCATTACATTTTTTTAAAGTCCAATTCTATTTTCTCTTCCACACTTTCATGGAAGGAGAAGGTCAATAGAAATACAGTTGTAGATTTCACTGTAAAATATATGTTGACTTACTGTGCATTTATTCATGGGTGCCAGCTTTTGAGTTTCGCTGTGGGGGAAAAAGTACCTGGGTATATGTTATTCTTGCAGCTGATCTTTTTTTAGCCCTTTCCGTGCTGCTTAAATGCGGTTAGTTGGGGATGTGTGATGTATCACAACAGTCAACAACAGACGAGCCAAAAAACAAGGGTGCAATTCCCACCCAGTATGTGCCCCTCCCTACCCAAAACCCACCCTCCTGGCATCTTTTTGAGCTAACTCTATTATGCAGTAACATCACACTTTGTGCTGTCCAGCATATGTCAGTGGTATGTCTAAGCAGTATTCTGCAAGTTAATAGCTTAATTGCACCTGTAAATTAGCAGTTGGGGTATGATATATGATATTTTATATATATCACGCTCATACACAAGTGTTTTAGAGCGCGACCAAGCAAAGGGAGTGGAACAGGGAGAACAAAAATAGCATTCTTACTAGGCCCAGTGACATTAGGAACGTGCAAGTGCATGGAAAAGGGAAAAGGGACAAAGTGTGTGTAAGGGGAGAAGTGGAAAGTGCAGAACAGAGGAGAGAAAAGAATAAATAATAAGTGAAATAAATGCTGTGAAAAATGTTAGTGCAGCCAGACAAGTGGCAAGTGGATGATTAGTCAGATAGTGTATATCTGATAAGTGCAGAAGAAAATTCGGAGGATGTATGGGTAAAGATACAAATCCCAGTGCCTTGGCAAAGTAAATGTATTAATCAGCCGGTTTATTTAGAAGCAATATGTATGTCCTCACATCTGTTCTTTGCACCTGATATAACACATATTGGTAACACCAACAGTTTTCACTTGTGTATAGGTATTGTATAGGCATTTGCCAGGCACAACTATATTAATCGCAGATACTCACACCATTTCCTAGCTGTTCATTCTTATGGTCAATTAATACAATATGTGAGCGGCTCTGTACCCTGGACACTGAAATGCCATTTGACCAGGGTGTATGAGGACCATGTTTTTGGGATAACCGAAAGACGCATCATGGTACTGATATTTACCCAGGTAGTAGATGTACGTAACGCCAGGCATATTTCCCTTTTTGCCTTATGTTTGTGGAAGAAATAATCCAAGGCCATAAGCCACTAAGAGTCACAGACAATTACAGTATTTTGTTTTCATATGCTGATTTGCCTTTCTATTAAATTCTTGATGGCCTTAGCTTGTTTGGGGAATCACACAGATCTGGTATCTTGATATTGTACAGTACTGTATTAGTGTGCCTTAGCAAGGTCAGCGTGTGCATGACCCTAATTGCAGATCTTCCTTATAACCTCATGGAAATACGCTGCTCTTGGGTTAGCCAATATGCTGGCAAGGAATAATAATTGAACCAATTTTAGAGAGCAAGACATGTGCAAATTGATGAAACCTTTTTATTCAAATTCTTGACATTTTTCACATCTTGATAAAACACTATTAAGAAAAGAACTAAGCCTTCACACAGGGAATAAGCCAGTTTAGATTGAGGAATGGAGCCTGAGAATGGTTGGGGTTTAAAAACGAATAGCCCTTATAAATCAAGGTTACATTTGAAGGTGTTTTATGGTGGCCCATGTGTCATAAGCCTCCAGTGTTTGTGTTCTAAACCTTGACACTTATATCCATAAAAGATGCAGCCAATGGAGAAATTGAAACAAATATTATTCGGTCAATTTAATAACATAATTATTCAAACTGCCAAGGAGATACACCAGTGAAGCATCTGAAACTGTACTTAACATTCTTCATAACACAGACTACAATAATATGAATTTACATATATAGCAACAACACATGTAAAACAATTTCATTTATATATGATATTCCAACACAATGCGTTGACATATGGAAGTAAATTTCATACAGTGAATTTCATTCAATATTCAAACATGATTGTTTTGCACACAAAAACAGCTCCCAAGTAGAAACAGATTTACTAACTATATACAAAACATGTATACGTTTCATCCAGTTTCAAATTGTGTTCTTTTTACAACCAATTCAAAAATGTCCTCAATATTTATCATAGCAGCCATAACTATCCTCCAATGCAGGTGTCTACAGCCTTTGGCCTTAAAGATGTTTTGGACTACAACTTCCATCAACCCTTACCAAAACAGTTATTGGTTAAGGCTCATGGGAGTTGTAAATCAAAACATCTGATTAGTAGCAGGTTGCCAGCCCATGTTCTAAGGAAGCTTAGTCTTATTTCCTTGATAGATGACAAAATATCATAGCAGCAGTCAATTGTGGCCAGGGCCTAGAGTCTTGGGTGCATGGCCGAAGACCATAGGCCGTAGGCCATGCACCCAAGACTCTAGGCCCTGGCCACAACCACCGCAGCATAACTCTACAATGCTACCACACATTTTGATTGTGGTATGTGGGCTGCTTAGGGGATGTTTTGAAAAGAGTACTGATTGGTAGTAGTGTAATAGTATGTATAGGATAGTGAGGTGATGTGTCCAAAGTTGTTTGTTGGATTGTGTGGGCACACTACTGGTTATTTTATTTTAGTATGATGTTGGTTGTGGGTGGTTAGAAGGGCATTGGGCGAAGAGGGTATGTATTGAACAGTTTGTACGTTGGTTGTAATTATTTTTTAGATTGTTAATTGAAGTGCATGGTTTTGATGTGGATGTATTATGTTTTTGGGTTGTGGTCATTTGGTAGGTGTTTGTTTCTATGGGTGTGCTATGCTCCAGTGGTTGTGGCCGGGGCCTAGAGTCTTGGGTGTACGGCCAAAGGATTGGTGAGGGGAAGCACTTACTTTTTTGGATGGAAGAGTAGGTTTCTTCTGAGTTCTCGTTCGTACTTCAGACGCTGTTAATGTAGACATGGATTTCTTTGTTTTTGCAGTAGTAGTGCTTTCTGATAACTGTGCAAGCATGTACATGCACTTTTGTTTGCCTATGTTCATTCTGTATATTTTATTTAGAATCTGTTAGTTGAATGTACTTTAGAAATGAGTACAATAGTAAGCGCACAGAGCACACTTGGCTTCGTAAGGTGGTGTTATTGAATGTTAGGAGATAGAAGAAATAAACATATACTTTGCTATTTTTACTGGGTAAATGGCAGAAACTGTATGGAAAAGTATGCAATGTATGTATTTGTGAAGGTGTGGGAAATAAATCAGAACGATTTGATGGGGTCAGCAGCTTATTACTCAGTAGGTGATTACTAAAGTACTGGGTGATTCTGTGGTGCTTAAAGATGGGAGAGTCTGAAATAAAGTAAAGTTTGCAAGGAAGGACATGCTGCTTGTGTTGCAGACTGAAGGGAAGGGGGAGATGTTGTATGTTTAGCTTTACAACACTGAACATAGTTGTAGATGATGTGATAGATATGACTGCACCTGTGCATAGTTAAATGCTGTTGTGAAATCTAGAATGGAATGGGCAACCAGCTGGAATGAGAGAGCTGGGTAGATTGGAAGAACAGTTGTAGAAGCAGTTGTGTTGTTTCAGCTGGGAGCCTTTGAAATGATATTGGCAATCTGTGTACATAAATAAAGATGCATGGACTCATTCTGGCTGTGTGTAATTTATAACACACTAGAAAGCCTTTTTCCATAATTATACTGTTTTTTCCCATCTTTTAACATGAAATGACAATTTGTTAGATAGCTGTGTGTGTTGTGTCTGATCACTAACATAGTAATTTGTAAAGGAAGTTGAAATGATACAATGTATGTGAAATATGGAGAATTTATAGAAAGGACGTTTTATGTACATCTTATGCACTATAATGCATTAAATGCTATCATGGTTGAAATGTGGTTAAATATGTGGCAGTGGTTACAGAAATGATAGAATGAATGAAGAAAATACAGTTTGCACATTGTAGTTAATAATATGCTAAATACAAATGTGTAGAGCAGACAACTTTGCAAGGGACACTTGATCATAGTAGATGGGAGAAATGACAGTACGCTTGTTTTACAGGTTACATAGGGTAAGTGTAAGTGGCAGTTACTCTGTTTATATGCATTTATACAAGAGATGTACATGGACCATACATGCCAATCCTCCTGATTTCGGCAGGAGATTCCCGATTTTTCAGTGAAAATTATTGTTATTTTTCACGTACTCCTGCCGAAAATACATCTTTGCCCAATGCATTCTTATGACACAAATGTTGTGTCCCGATTTTTCGGAGGAAATATCCCTCCCAGGTGGGTCGGAATGTTTGCATGTATGATGTACTGTGCAAAAAATATTCATACCTGTACTTTGTGTTCATGCATGTGGATGTGCATGAATCTGCTAGCAGAAATGTTGGAGAGTTTACTGGTAGTTGCTGTTGGTGCTTTGAAGTCGCAGCGCAATTGTACTCAGAGTGATCAACAGTACATCTGAAGTGCTGAATTGTGATGATGGAGTTAGATGTAGAGGTCTTGCATGTGATTGGTGGATGGTTGCATGACTGCTTAACAGTAGCCAATGAGGGAATGTTGCAGAGTGTGAAGTGGAAAGGGTAGAAGGGCTGCCCTATTGTTACTTACGCGCTCCACAGACAGAGTGGCTGTTCGCAGACAGAGCATGCCACATCTGGGTCTTCCGAGCATGAAATGGGAGTGTATTTTGAGGATTAGCCAATCAGGTTTTGAGGTTCTGCTTCGTATTGAGAGAGGCTGTGTGTAGTCAAGATGGTGGAGGTGGAGAAAGACAGGGTGGTGGTAGTTGGAGATATGCTTGTGAATGGTTTGGAGCAGTATGCTAAATCTAGGAATGTGGCTAACCATTTTGACACAAAAGGAGTGGAAGTGGTCTGGCGCCGGTGCCTGGTTTTAATTTGCAGGCAATGCTAGAAATTTGTGAGGATATGGCTAGGTAACATTGTCCACATGTGGTTGTTTGGCACTGTGGTGCTTTGCATTTGGGCTATGTCAGTGCCCCTACTTTGTTGCAAGATCTGCAAAACTTGGTTCAGGCAGTCATGAAAGTGCTTCCAAATGTGAAGGTTATTTTCTCTGCTTTTGTACCTAGGGCAGTAAGGGAAAATAGTTCTGTTTTTCGTCCTCAGCAAAATGTTGGTAGGTGCTTAATCAACCAAGGCATGTTTGCTTTTATGACTAGATCTGGCGTGTTCTTTTGCAACAATGAGAACATTGACTCTGGTAATGCTGATTACTTTAAAGAAGATGCAATGTCTTTATCTTTTATGGGAAATGCCATGCTGTTTTGGAACATAAGGGTTGCTTTGGAGAAGCTAATGTGAGGATTTTTGGAGGAAAATAAGGAAAAAAACAAAGAAATACAAAATAAAAGGTTTTTTTGAAGCATCTACAAAAAACAAAAAAAGGCTCTTTTCAGAGCCAACCTCAAGGGGGAAATGGGACACACTATTTAAATATTCATTCCCCACGCTCAGATCTTTCGATTTGTTCACAGATACTGTGGTCGTCCGCGGACAACACGTATTACATAAGGGATTTTTGTGGTTGAGAGGGTTGCTAATGAGAAATGAGATGTAGCAGGGCAATGGATTGGTCAATAGGGTTTACTGGGTGTGATGTGTGAGCAGAGAGTTTGTCAGAAAGTTTATTTTTCCTGAGAGGAGAGGAGATAGCTATGGCTCTGTGTTTCAGAAAGCAGATTGTCTGGATTTTGGGAGACTCCTGGATAAATTGGTTGGAGGTGCATGCAGATCGCTGTGGAGTGGCTGCACAATTGGATTCCCTCATGTGGAAGTGCACTGGCATGGAGTGCGTGGGTTTGGTACCTCTTTGTGCTACTTTGGTGACACAGTGTCATCCAGACATTATTATTATTCATTGTGGAGGGAACAGTTTAGGACATGTCTCTGGAATCTCTTTGCAATTTGCAATGAAAGAAGGACTTGGGAAAGTCATGGACATGTTTCCAAAGTCCCGAGTAATTTTTTCTCGTATTGCGCAGAGACAAATGTGGGTGTGTTCTTCTTCATTTCGTCCACAAATGGAGAAAGCGAGGAGCAATGTCAACAAGGTTGTTTGTGCCTTTTTGAGAGATGTTGGCATGTCCTCTTTTCACAATGAAAATATTATGTTTCGTAGTACACACATTTTTCGCAGAGATGGAGTACATCTTACTTATGCTGGCAATCAGATTTTATTGCGAAATATACAAAATGCATTGCAACCTTTTTGCAATTATAGCAATCCATTTTGCAATATGTGTTGACCATTTGAAGTTTTCAAAACACTAAAAAACACCACAAAAATGCTCTTTTCAGAGCCACCACCTCCTTCCAGAGAAAAGTGCAATGGTTGTTACAGTACAGATTTTAGATGTCTGCGGACAGTCTGCAGACTTCTAAAAATGCACAGGGCCCTACAAATTTCATTGACACTTTTTTCAACTGTGAAAGGCGGCTCTGAAAAGAGCATTTTCTTTTGGTTTGTGTTGTTTTATATTTTCTGGGGTATTTTAAACATGACACACAAGGAAAGGAAGGGAAAGGAGGGTACGGAAGGGGCACCAACCACGGGGATAAGAAAGGGCAGGTGAAGAGAGGAAGATGTAGGGCGGGTCTTATTCAGGTAGGTAGCAGTTCTTCTGATGTTCCTTGACCACAGTCTCAAAAGCACTTCAAAGGTTCTCGCCCCTGCAGAGTACTGCATCGCAGTACATGCACAATACTGTGACCCTCAAAAGGTAAGGATCAACAGCATCATGTATGGCCTGCGCGGCAGCTGGAGGTAAGCGCTGCCCCACAAGAGTATCTCTTGTGGTAGCAGGAGCGGAAATGGAGGATGCTGCAGAGGAACTCAACCTACTACGTTTATCGCAAGGTAAAACCTTACAAATAGCCCCACCATAAAACGATTTTAGGTGTTTCATCATTGTGGTAGTACCATAGTTATACGAACCAGGCTTTCCACAACTCAGCACCATGCGGCACTGAGTGCAGATCACCTTGTTCACACAAGCTTTTGGCACTCCATCAAGAGTGGTAAATAACCGCCACACCCAAGACTCACGATGAGTGCTAGCAGTACGGACTTCCACTACCTCATCCTCTTCATCCTCTTCGTCACTCTCCTCTGTATCCTGACACCTTTTCCCCCCTGCAGGCCCTCATGGAGGTGTTGGTGGTGGAGGGGTTGGGGTGTTGCTAAGACAGCATTAGCACCAGCAGCCATGGATGCCGTCAGGACAGCTGTTTCAAAGAGCAAGAGCAATCCAATGCAACAAGGAGCAGTCTCTGTCCTGGAAGCCCAAAAACTGAATAAAGAGCAGCTCTGAGGTGTGGGCTTTTAAAGGGGTGCTGGGGCGCACTTCATGGACACCCGCGCTGTCCCAGGACAGTTCGAACACTAAAAAAGGGCTCAATAAATTCCAAAAAGAAAGCAGATCGCAAGGGACATAGTGTGGGGCATGGCAAGGGTGAACTTTCCCAGGATAATACCTCGGATTGCTGAGAAAACACTTTTTAGGTGTCCAGGGGCCCGAACAATGTTTGTCACGCTTTGCGCAGGTGCGGTCACATGATGACATCGAGGACACGTTGGCGAATGGGACGGCTGTCCGTAGGACACCAAATGCGCGGGGTTGGGTCTATGCATGCGTGCGGCTGTTCTATGGACAGTTTTCCAGTCCCTGAACTAATTAAAAGTGCGACACACATGCGGCAGACAGTTGTGCACAGGCACAATGTTCGTAGGGGCAAGGGTGTGCTACTCATGCGTGCGGGTGTTCTACAGACAGTGTTCAGATCCCCAAATGAAATAAATGTGTGTCACAACTTTGCGGACAGGCGGACGGGCTATGTGTTCTACGGACATATTCATTCTGGTTACGGACAATTGCGAATAGGGGGAATGTTCTTAGGACACTTTATTTTGCATAATTACGAACATGCAGACATCTTTAGTGTTCTGCAGACATCCCCATTTTACACCTGCCAATTCCAACAAGTATAGTGTCCTTAGGACACCCCCATTTTGGTTAATTACAGACAGGCGGACATCTTGTGTGTCCTAAGGACACTTCCTTCTTGATTGAGGACAGTGCAAACAGGTATAGTGTCCTCAGGACAACCCCATTTTGGTTAATTGCGGACAGGCGGACATCTTGTGTGTCCTAAGGACACCTCCATTTTGATTGCCAACAATGCAAACAGGTATAGTGTCCTTAGGACACCTCCATTTTGGTTAATTGAGGACATACCGGACAACTGCGCTGTCAGCGGACACTCTAACTGCCTTTTTAAAAAAAATAAGACACAGAGGAATATACTAACAACACACTTAATATTTATTATTGTATAAAAGTATAAAAATTAAGAGAGGGGGAACCAGAAACTGAAACAAATTAGGAGAACTAGGGGTTTGGACATGATGGATGGTAGGAATAAAGGGAGTGAAGTCTCATCGTAACATTTATCTTGCTGGGGATGTTTTGGGGATAGTTGGCTGGGACATGGAGAGGAGGAACACGTATATGTGGGACAGTGATATTTAATGTTTTCTTTTATATGGTCCTCAACAAAGTTTCTTAAAAGATTTACATTTTTCATTAACAGATCCATTTTTAGCTCTATTTGCTGCAGACGATTTTCTAACGTCTCTGTTGGTATATTATTTTTAATGTCTGTATGGTCTGTTGAAAAAAAATATTTGTTAAGTACACATAAAGTAATGGTTTTTAATTGGCTTATATAGAGAAGTGTAGTCTCTACCATTAGTATCACCGTCTTCACTCATTTCATCCCGAGGAACATTTTCTTCCAGCCATCCCAAAGTACTGGACATTTCTGTGTAAAAAAAAGAAAATATTAGTTTTAGTGTACTAATAAAGAAAGTTCATAAATATATACAATAAATGTAGTGTACTCACTAGTTTCTTGCTAGGTTTTGCTGTTACTGCAGCATAGGTGTCCTGTTGATTTTTGCTGTGCAATTTCTGTGAGGTAATTCAGTTGGAGGCATATTCATTGTGTTTTGGTATATTCCACTAGGTTGCATATGCTATGTAATTGGACTGTTCATGTTTTACATGAACAGTTTCATTTCTTATTTATTATTCAATGTCATTTTTTTATGTGCTGCTTTTTGAACATGTTTAGTGTTTTCTTTGGATGATATAACAATGTAAGATACCCCTGAGTTTATGGATAGTGTTGATGTTGCCTGAGTCCGTCAGCAAACAGGCACATGGTCCGCAGATATCAGACCCACTAGCGCAGGTAGGGGGTTCAGTATGTTCTATGTTATATATATATATAAACTAAGGGCATCCTAGTTAACATTTATCAAATTTACATTATTTATATATCTATATTCAGTGAAAAAACTTTGCTACAGGAACGTTATGGTTAAGTTGCGCTACTTACAACCTATGAAATTCAGTAAAAAATCTTTGTTAAAGGGACGTTATGGTTCCAAGTAAAACTGAAAAACCCCTGAAATTCCCCAGTTATGGTAAGCTAAGCAACCATATCTCACGCCACCACTGTGCACTGTTAAGACTAACACCCAGGACAGCAAAGATGACATCACAAATTTCATTGATGACAACACTGATGACATCACATGTGCATTTACTTTTCATGAAAAGTCTGTACAACGGATTCTTATTTTAATGTTAATAAAAAAGTGTCAAGGATCAATAAATATCATGAGGGACGTAGTGCATTAAGCAATACATTAATCCATATAGCATTCTATCATGAAGCTTTTTTCCAGTATACTAAGGTACATATGTAGAAACAAAGGTATAGTGGGCGACAGACATGATGGAGGTGCAATATTAATAATCTTGCTATGTGAAATACTAAAATTATAAATGATTTCTTATTAGAGTTCTGCATACTGTAATCATTTAATAAGTACCTAATAAAATCCACTTACTACATAATTGCAATATTGCAAACAAAAGAGAGACAACACATACAAATATGAGCATTTACAGGGAAAATGAAGTAAACAAAAAACAGCAGTATTACCAGACAATCTTCATAACCTAACTGATTATCTTCATGCACAGAAATGATCACTCTGCTTCAAAGCTACTACTTCCCTATGTATAACTATCACATAATGTTACTGGACCCTAAAGAAAGTAGTTTGAGTACAATGTATACAAATATGAGCATATCCAGGGAAGGTACAGTAATAAATAAACAGCAGAACTATATGAAAGTGTTCATAACCTTACTGATCATCTTCATACATAGAAAACATTGCTGTCTTCCAACTCTTTGTTTCCCCTATGTATATGTTTCCTATGCTGTGAGTGAACCCCAAGTGAATTACTGTAAGAACATATTTGAAGTATAAGTCTACAAATATAATACTTTTTTTATTTTTAGTTCCGGATTGTTACTGGCCTAGATGTGTCAGTAAAAGAAACAAGAGGGAGCCATTTGTGATGTCATCTTTGATGTCCTGGGGTTTTTTCGGTTTTACTTGGAACCATAATGTCCCTTTAACAAAGCTTTTTTCACTGAATCTCATAGGTTTTTAGTAGCACAACTTAACCATAACGTCTCTTTAACAAAGTTTTTTTCACTGAATATATATATATATATATATATATATACATTGCTAAAGGGACTTTATGGTTAAGTTGCACTAGCAAAAACCTATGAAATTCTATGGAAAAATGTTGTTAGAGGAACATTACGGTTAAAGGTAAAACTGAAAAAACCCCGAAAATCAACAGTTATGGTAAGCTATGCAACCATAACTCGCGCCACCACCGTGCACTGCTAAGACTAACACCCATAACATCAAAGTTGACAATTCTTGATTGGCTAATCCCCACTCTGCCATGGCAATTGTGCAAGGTGGTGTAAAGGGCACATTTTGGCATGTGCGCCTCCCAAAGTAGCACGAGGGCCGCACTCTTGTAAAGCTGGAGCAGTCCTTCTTCCCTTTGCAATATGTTCTCTGCAGACCTACTTCATTGGGTTACGCGTAAATAGGCACACATGCATCCACCAGTGGCATCGAAGCCAGCATCATCCAACACTGTCACTCTTGTACAACACTTGAAATATACTGTTACACATTTAGAGTACAAATGTTGTGCCATTCCAAAGCACGTCCACTACAAAGTTCAATGAAAGTATGCACGATTTCTCCATCCGTGTACATCGCATAGCCACCCTGCATGTGGCACGTGTAATCCCGAAAGTACTGCGTAATGCACTACCTTTTTGTGATAGTGTGTGGGCGGGGGGGGGTAAACAATATCAAACTGGGTAGGGTATTCAGTCTTCAATTGTAGATGTATGAAAGTGTTCTTTTTTTGTTTTTGTGACCACATTCTGGTCAATGCTTCTTGCACAGTGTAACAAAAAACGGCATTGCCAATGGCGCTCAAATAAATGTCATTTCTACGGAACCACTGCGTATTTGGCAACCTCATGATCTCATAGTGGGTGGAGAACATGCCAACAGTCTTCATAAACTCACGCATAATTCTGTTTATAGCACACCATCCGACCTCTGGCTGCAGACAAATGACACTGTCATGGATCCAAACTCCTCTTGGTGTTACGCATGAGTAAACAACCTTCGCAGTAGGAAAAAAACACATCACTGTGGTCAGCAAACTCTTCAGGTGACGGATTAATCGTCCACACAGTATGTAACCGAAATGTAGACTTCCATAGTGCAGCACGACAAAGTCAACGTTCGTGGCGGATGCCACATATCTGCAAAGGCGACCCATCCCACTGAAGCTGCAGTCACCCGAACAGGCCCAGAGAGCATTACCAGCAACGCCTCTTTGCACACAATACCTGTGCAAATGGCACACAAAGGTATCACCGACGATAAGCATTATGCGACTCTCCATCTCGACTACCCTCACGACACAGTATTGCGAAGAAATGGTACCGCCCCTTCCTGTGAACCACGCCCTAAATGCCTACTTGCCTATTTCCCAAAATTCCAATTCCTTTTCCACCCTGCTCATAATGGCAGGGTGTGCACGTGCGCTTTCCCATATACAGTGAGGGCCACAGCCCAGTAAAGCTGAGACAATACTTCTTCCCTATGCACAGTCACTTTTTGCAGCTCTCCCCATTGGGTGCTGTCAAATTTTCAAACAAGCCTGCAACAATGACATATAAAGGCCCTACATTGCACACTGTCATTTCTATACGGCACTCCATGTTTACCGTTGAACACTCTCAGTACACGTTTGTTTCATTGCAAAGCCCCATCACCAGAAACATCTGCTAAATAATGCACGATTGTAGCATCCACAAAGATCCTCAGATGCACCCAGCACACCTTTGGCCATGCGCACAACATTGCAGCCCTTTCCACACCCACCAGCACACTATGCATCCAAGCAAGCGACCATGTGGGCACCTACCATTACGCACAAATGTAACATACGTAGCACCACTTCCACCCAACTCCCCCACACTGTAAAACACTCATTCACGACAACTTGACACACTTAGCAGAATCCACAAATATACCACAGGCTGCATCACCCCTACGCACTGCCATCCACAATGTATTGTGTCACTGGCAACCTATGCACAACAGCTGCACAATATTGGGCTTACTACAATAATTCTGCACACAGCACAGTAACCAACCACATATAAGCTGCACTTCAACCATACCCACTTCCATGCTCACATTATATACACACTGCACCCTGTGGCCACACTGCACCACTTGTCACTGCACCATCTCCTTCTGCACACCAAATACTGTAGCATGTGTTGCAACTATCACCACAACCATGGAATGCACAATTCACGCTTCGCAACTCACTTGTAGTGCTATAGCACATCGATAATGTGCTCCACACCCATTCTCCAAAGATCACCACCCTGTGCCTCATGCGCTATCAAACCTACATTGCTCCAGTGGGTGTGCTCCTTGCACACATTCCCTGTACCGTAATGCAATCACGCATGTCAGCATTTCAGCAACTACCACTATGCACATACGCACCAATGGCACCAGCACTCCTAACGAACCTCCAGAGCCCACACTGCATGACTTTTCACTGCTGCATCTTCAAACACAGCACACCGCCATGCAGCAATGCAACTACAAATTGCAACAGTTACCATAATGTACAAACAAAACAATCTCTCCTGCATCCCTGTGCACTTTCAATCACATACTTTAGGTGTACCCACTTCCGTTCACAAAGTATTGTGCCACTTCCAACCTACCCACAATCTGTTTGCAACACTGGGCTATAACGCCAGAAATGTGCTCCACAACCATTCCTTACATGTCACCACCCTGTAACTGATGCTCATTCAAAAATGCATTACTGCCATAGGTATCCTCAAGGCCCAGGCTCTTGAGTGCATGGCCTATGGCCTACGGCCTTCGGCCATGCAGCCAATAGGAGAGGCCTTCAACACACCCACAGCAGTGTAATGCCACCATGCATGTCACCATGTCACCATGTCAGCAAGTACGAAAATCCACATACACACCACTGCCACCAGTACGCCTACCCAACCTGTACAGCGCCATGGCGCTAAGCAACACCAAATTGCACCACTTAACTGAACGTCCATTTGGGCAGCTAATATTAAGCACAAACAAAACACCCATGCATGAAAACAGGTTGCAATCACCTGAATCCACAAACACACAACAGCCTCCGCCACCACTACCCACAGCCATTCACAAAGTGTTGTGTCACTAACACAAAATGTTCACAACATTGCGCCTACTTGAAGAAATCTGCACACAACATAGTCCGTGAACACACCCACAGCAACGTAATGCCACCATGCATGTCACCATGGCAGCCACTACCACCACCCACATACACACCACTGCCACCAGCACTCCTACCCAACCTGCGCACTACCACGCAGCTATGCAGCAACAAATTGCAACAGTGAACATAATGTGCAAAGAAAACACTCTCTCCTGCACCCCTGTGCACTTTTATTCACTTACTATGGGCGTCCCCACTTCCATTCACAAAGTACTGTGTCACTGCCAACCTACCCACATTCTGGTCGCAACACTAGCCCTACTGCAACCAATCTGCACATACCACACTATACAAGCACCACACTGTACTAAATGCAGAGTCAAACATGCGTTCCTGTGGTAAGTATGTTGCAGCCCTACGCTCTTGAGTGCATGCCCTACACCCTATGGCTGACGGCCTTCGCCCATGCACCCATTAGTCCAATCCTTCCACAGACCCACCGCACCTTCATTCACCCATGCATGCCACCAAGTCACCAACTACCACATTCCATCCGCAGCGCACAGCCAACGGTGCTCCCACCCACCCTATGTCTTGTGCAAATCACTCCCCTTCTGCAATTCACCTGCCACCACTCATCGCGAAAAGAGATCGCCGCAAACAGGTTGCAGCAGAAGCTATGGGGCTGCTATAACAGCTGCCTCCAATAGTCACACACAGTACATGCCTACATATGTCACATCACTTCTCACTTCCCCCGTTCCCTCCCTTATTGCTGCCAACGCATTCCATACGGTACATTTTCCAGACCCCTCTGCTGCCGCACTGTCCTCCGATACACCATGGTGGCTTTCCCAAAAAATGTTGACATACACCACGCTTCCCTCCAGCCAACCACCCGCCACATCCAAACTTCTCCGACAGCACGCTGCACCGCAAGCCAATGACACTTCTGTCCGTGGAGCGAACAGTGAAATGGGTCCATGAAGCGGACCCAGATATCACACATTTTTTGTGAAGTACATTTCAGTTATTTGCAACAAAACTACAGTCGGATTTTCACCAAACACACAAAAGCACGCTTTCTGACCCAAGCACCCGCTCCTGTGGTGAAAATCTGTCCAGCCTTTCGGCCTGTAGCGCAAAGTTTTTCCCCATTCAGACTATGCAACAAAAAAAAGGGACCCCCTATAATTTTGCCCCCCCACACAAAACCTCCCCCAACTTGACAAAATAATTCAGACCCGGCCATATACTTTTTTTGCAAAGTTTGGTGATGATTCCTCCAGGGGGAGCGAAGTTATAAGGCGCAAAAGAAGTGCTCTTCCTATGGGTTTAGAAACTTAACCATAGCTACACGGCCGCTCCCGCGAGTCTTGTAATTATATATATATATAAAACGAAAGTCAAAAGTCAGGGGCAGCTCCCTGTGTCGCCGCCGCACTCACAGTGGTTTCATCAAATTGGAATCCATTCAAAAAAGCTGCAGCAGCTCCGGATGGATTTTAAAGCATTTTATCCTTTATTTGGCAAACTTGTTTAAAGATTTCAAGGAAAATATCAAATCACCAGTGAGATGACATGAAAGGACTCCAGTGAGTCAACCTATGTGGTTTGCCATGATGGCTTTGTTAGAGTTGAAGGTGAGTGTAAGCATTAATGCTTTATCCATTTTCTGTGGGAGTGTGGAGTAGTCCCTTTACTCTTTCCCATGTGTGGCCTGGTCTGTAATCTGAGGGAGTTTGTTAATAGCCCCAGCACCATCTTGGGCTAGTTTTAGAGCTGCTATGTGTCCCTTTTGTGCCATTGTTGCATATATTCTGTGTATGGTCCATTTGTTAATGTCCCATAATAAAGGGTGGAGCCTATGTGGCTCTTTGTATGTGGTTTATTAACTACTTGTCACATCCTTATATTAATGCATATGTAGAAATTATATATTTTTATTAGTGCAACTTAACCATAACATCCAACTTTAATAAAAACATTTCAGTGAATTCCATAGGTGTTTTATTAGTAAAAATGTTTCATGATGTTACATCACTGTATATAAGTTATGAATAATTCCTCTTTTAAAATATATGAAAGAACTATACACCTCCTTTAACAAACATATTTTTTTAACACATACTGATGTGTGTTGTCATCAGCAGTGCATGCTGGGGATGTAAGTCATGGTTGAATTGCCTAGGGCATGAGGCCGACCATGAACCAAGCCCCACCAAACCACCCTCATTATCCACCACACCTTCCGTGCATCCTAGTTCAGTTTCAACTATATTCTCGGAATGTGACCAATGGCAAGTGCTCATGGCTTGCAGCCATGGTCAGTCTCCAAAATCCATGGGGAATGGGCTTTGGCCATGGTGCATGCTCCAATAAGCAAATCAGGGTAGACATTTTAATTTGCAGAGGACCGGGCCCACTGCCCATCCACCAACCATATATCACTATTTGTTGTACTAATGTGCACCACTCAGCATCCAGTCACCAGCTCATGGGGCATTAAATGATGATCTGAACCAGGTTGATTGCATAACGCATACAATACAAGGGGTAGGCAATGCAGCCATCCCTTCTTCCATGTCATTTTATGCTTTGCTATTCTCTCTTTCTGAAAGCCATTGGCTTGCGGGTGATAAGTCGAAGCAAACATATGCTTGATGCCTAAAAGTGAGACTATATTTTCAAAATGTTCAATCCCGAAATGCGGTCTATTATCGGATCGCAAAACCTATACACCGCCCCATCTTGGAAACACTTCACAGACAAAAAAATGTGTAGAGCATGCAGCATCAGGATGCGTGTACGGACTTTCTTCGATCCATCTAGAAAAGGAACATACTACAATTAACATGTATTGATAACCCTTAAATGTTTGCTACATGTCCACATAATCTATATGCAGATGTTGGAAGGGGCTGTTAGGCTGGGGATGACTCCTCTCAACGTTCGCAGGGTGTGTCGTGGACTGAGGTTTTAGAGATTTTATAATTAAATGGTTTGTATTGTGGGGAATGCGTTGGTTCCCCACAATACAAACCAGTTTTTCCAAAATTGTTAAGTCTCAGAAGTACAGGGCAACCAGACGTCATGCTCGGAGGAGCCTGAGAAACTCGGAAAGAAAAACTGCAGCATTTTCAAACACAACCGCGTGTGTTTCTGCCTGCTGTGGCTATCACTTTGGGTCTCCGGTGCTCCCAGGGGAGCACCGGAGACCCAAAGTGAAAGCCACAGCAGGCAGAAACACAACGCGGTTATGTTTACATGCCGTGTAGTGTTTCTACCTGCATCTGATTTCCCATTTGGGGCTCTCGGGCTCCCCGTGGGGAGCCCGAGAGACCCAAATGGGAAATTCTAAATGCTGCATTGTGTCTACCTAAATCTGCTTTCCCATTTGGGGCTCTCGGGCTTCCCGTGGGGAGCCTGAGAACCCCAAATGGGAAAGCAGATTCAGGCAAAAACAACGCGGTTGTGTTGGAAAACGCTGCGGTTTTTCTTTCCGCGTTTCTCAGGCTCCTCTGAGCCGGAGGAGCCTGAGAAACTTGGAAAGAAAAACCACAGCGTTTTCCAACACAATAACGTTGTATTTATGTTTGCGGTCGCTTCAAAAGCGACCGCAAACATAAATACAACGTTTTTAAAGCTGCAGTTTTATTTCTAAGTTTTCCGGGCTCCTCCAGCCCGGAAAACGTAGAAAAAAAAATGCAGCTAGTGCTTATTTTTTTAAAAAAAATTAATAGCACTTACCGAGATTCAGCTGCAGCTTGAGCTGCAGCTTTCCTGCACTGGTCTCCGGTCCCCGTCCTCCACCTACAGCACTAATGAAGGGAAAGCCACGCAGCGGTAGCTTTTGTTTACTACAGCTGGCTGGCTTTTCCTTCATTAGTGCCGCAAAAGCAAAAGCCAGCACAGGAGGGCCTCCATTTCACAAAATGGATGCGCCCATGTGCTTGCTTTTGCGAATTTTGAGCTTGAATAGTTCAAAATTTTACATAGGAAGTTTTAAAACGGAGAATGCTAGTATTTTTTTTTATGTTGCCTATCTATTTTTTAAATAAAACTTTTTACTAGACCATCCCTTTAAGTAGAGTTTAGTTATCAAATTTTGGTTTTAAAAACATTAAATAAGCGTTTGTAAGATTTGCTGGTAATCTCTGCTTTAGAGTAATGGTACTATCATTACATTGAAACCATCCACATTTCTTTTTTATATATGCAGTGTAGTGCCCTGAATTGGTTGTGGCTCCTGCGTGGTAGATTATACCTATTGTTGTGAAGGTTTTCTTAACAAGTGATATTTGACCATGTGTGAATCCAGTCAGCTTGCAGTTGTTTTTGGTGCCATCTGCATTGTAACGTAGAAGCATTAGTATTACGTATTTACTATGTGTTTGTATTAGTAACGTGGAGCGATTATCTGAATTGCAGGTAGAACATAATCTACCATGGTTTGCATTTTGTACAAGTTGCTGAAATGGAATGGATTCACAATTAGGTATTGATATATATACAAAGCGTTCATTGGGGATTTGCTCTTGTGTCACATTGTTGCAGAGAGTGCATGTATGTTTCCACATGTATGAAATCTGGAAGATTTCAATTATAGGTATTTTTTTGTTTTCCAGTACTTGTAGTAAGTATATTAGAAATGTTTGTGGATCTTCCTGTGAGTTTAAAGTAAATTTCACCATTCCAGCACAGTAGTCCAATTGTTGTCTTATTCCATAAACACTATATGTGTTATCAGGATTGTTTGCTGCATTTCTGTGAAGTACTAACATTTGCAAACACAATGGGTCTGTACTGTGTAAGCAAATGTTGTCAACAATTGGTGGTATTTGAGATAGAATATTCATTGCTACATTTGCATAGCAACTTACACCAACTATATTTGAGAGTTTAAATGGACCAGGTAGTTCTGTATCTGACTGCCTTTTTTTGGAGTTTGTCTTCCTTCTTTGAAGAAGTACCTGGTTTACTTTCCCTAATTGATTCTTTTTTGCTTGTGGTATTTGATGAAGTATTAGTTTCTTTTACTCTCTTTGGAGGATTTGCATTGACATCCTGTTGCATTTCTGTTTGATTTATTTTTCTTTTATAATGTTTTACTTTTTGTGGAACAGAATATGTGTTTAGATGGGGGGTGTATAGTGAGCGAAGTCTATTATATTCTAAAATGCAAGGAATATCAGCGTTTACTTTACTTGCATCAAAGTTGATTAGAAATAGACCGTCATGTGTACGTAAGCGTGATAGTGCTATGTAGCACATGCCTTCTTTAAAGACTGTGTTACCAATCTATCATTGCTTTGTCTAGGGTAAGACCTTGTGATTTATGAATTGTGACTGCGTATGCAAGAGTTAGAGAGAATTGTTCTCTGCGTACATACATGTCTTTGAAGAGAAGGAATCGAGCTGTTGAGTGTCCTATCCTTTTTACTTCTGAAAGTTTGTCAAAGAGAATATTGAGAAACTGAATGTTGTTGTCACGTGGTCATGTTTGAAAGCCAACAACTGTACCCAGTGCTCCATTAACTAGTCCTTGGTCCACGTCAAGGTTACGTTTAAGCATTACTCTGCAATTTACAGATCATTTTAATATCTTTTCTAAGCCTGCTGTGTTTGAGATTGATTTTTCTAAACTATTTAGTCTTGTTGTGGCTTGGTCACACATAGGTAGTGTCATACCATGTACATCTAGTTTGTCTGTGGCGCTAATTTCCATTATTGGTTGCATTTCTTTACTTAACAGTATTTCATTGAATTTGAAACAGCTTGCAAGAGTTGGCATTAAGGCCATACAATTGATATTTTTGTGGTCTAATTGTTCCATGACATCTGTAGCACATGCATTATCGCCATGAAGTGCATTAATGTGCCAGGTTTTCAATATTGCTTCTGCTTCTTTAGAAAGTATACCAACTCTGATACTTTTTAAGATGTTGGCATAAGTGAGATCTGCAGATTGACGCATGTTTTCTGTTAATTCTCTGTATTGGAAATGTTGCCAAAGGTTGACATTTCCAATGCTGCCAACAGTTTTACGGCAGAGTTTGTGTCCTAATGTTTTAAAAATAGGCTCACGTCGAAACCAGTACTCTTTAGTACCATGCATATTTGCTAATAGATTTGTAATATTTGATTGTAAAACCTCATCCTTTTGTTGCACTTTTTGTAATAATTGTGTAGCTGTCATATTTTGAAAGAGTGATCCTGATTTTAATATGTGTGCAACTCCGTAACATCAAGTCGCTAGTTCACTTTCAAAGAGTAGGTGGAATATGTATTCCACATTTTGTCTAAATCTGGGATCTTCAGAATACATCCGTAATGAGCGGTATTCTGAAGCTGATATTTGAATAGGTCTATCATCGTACCTTCCTCCTTTGCCAGTAGGAAAGAGTAGAGGAAAAGCACATGCTTCTATACTTTTTTCCCATATGCTGATTGGTGATCCTTTTGTTTGATGCATTTGGTACATTTCCAGTGCATCTTCTATGGTGTCATTAGAGTGCAAAGGATGAATTGTATGATGGTCTAAAGTATTTGATATTGTAGCAGGATCTAGGAGCTCAAATTGACCAGCTTCTTTTGTTTCTTGAATTTTTTCAGTTGTATCCTTCAAGTTTTCTTCAATACTAATTTCTTTGTAATATTCATTATTCTCTTTAAGATATTGCAAGGCATGTCTAACTTTATGTAAATCTACCAGTTGTTGCCATATTTTTTTGTCTTTTGTAGGTACTCCATTTACTGAGATAATTAAAGATTGCTGCATTGGACGTTGCACTCCTAGAGTATGCACATTTTCTTTTAAATCTAATGGTAAATAAACTACTTTTCCACGAATGCCTTTTACCAATTCAGAGGGATGTAATTTTGCTGTTTTTGGTTGAAGGCGTATTATTGCTTGAAATGGGTGCACTATTTGAATTATGATGCTCTCATATAAATTAAGTTGGTGTAGGGGTTTTGTGATAGCACGTGAAGGAGTTTGGTTGTTGTCAAGTTTTGTAGTGCAGAAACTGCAAAGTATTAAGGGGTCAGTTATTTCGTATTTATTTTCTGCTACAAGGTAGAGAGCTAATTCAAACCATTTCAAATCTTCATTGTCTTCTATTTTGTATGATAGGTCTACAGTTTTTGTGTTACTTTTATAAAATGTTCTGCAGCAACATACACACACATGGTTTGGTACTTCAGCTGATGTACTTTTACATTTTAGTATTTCTTTTTGTATGTGTTTAGTAAAAGGTTGCCATGTGTAGAATTGTTGCTAATTCGGTTTAAAGTTATTTCATTCTGTAAATGACTTTCACTTCCAAAATATTTTTTCTGGATATAGCCAATTTCTTCAAGTAGGTCTTTTGCTGTACCATGTAGAAGAATGTTATTTAAATTTGCTAGTGCTAAAGCAGGACTTTTAGCATAGTACAGTTTATAAACTAGATTTCTTATAGTTGAATGATGTGTTGATATCATTTTGATATCATGGAAGGTGGTTTTACAAGTAGGTCCTGTAATGCAGGCCAATGAATGTCCTTGTAGTCCTGTGTACTTGCACACTGGACAGGTATCAATATTTTGCAGTAGTTTAATTTTGATTTTGTCTTTTGCTTTTTACATATTGATTGAGGAATTGGCGTAAAGACTTGAAAAATTGTTTAGGAATGTTACACATTGACGTGCATGGCCATTTGTACACTAGATGTTCTGATTCAGTTGAATGGAGGGGTAATTCTAAGTTTTCAGGGCATATTTTTGTAAGGAATTCTTCTTGTTCCATTATGATATTATTCACTTTTTCATAACCTCGACCACTGCTATGTTTGGCATTTGTATTTGTTTGCTTTTGTTTGTATGCTTCTTCATTAAAATATGGTTCTGTGCTCGTAGTGTGATTCCATTCACCTCCGCAGATACTTAAGAAGTTTTTTCTGTTGACATTTTGTTTATTAAGAAGTCTTTTTTGTAATTTAGTTATTAATTTTGTTAGTGGTTTCATTTTGTTTAACACTAAAATAAATAACTTTCTTTTGAGAAGAATTGCACTATCTATCAATGCTTCTAAGATTAATTTTGTACGATAGGTTTTAAGGTTTGAACCTGGTTTCTCACCTGTTTTTATAAGATTTTGAAGGACTCTGTGATGGAACATTTTGGCTAAAATACTTTTCTTGGTATGCTTACTTTGGACTTTATCAAGATTTATAGAAGCAGTTTTATCTGTAGTGATAGCTGATTTTTTGTTAATTGTTTTCTGGTTTGTTTTACATTTTGATAGAGGAGGCAAAGTTTTTCCACTTGAAACTTCTTTTGTTTCACTAAATGACTGTATTAGCTGTTTTGTTTCAACTTCTTTTACGAATTCTGCTAGATATGGATGCTTATGTTGGACACTTTTATTTTCATTTGCTCTACTTCTGCGTTGCTTTCTACGGACTTGACTTTTGGTAGGCATTCTTTAGGGTCTGTTGAAAAAAATAAAGAAGGTATGGGTTGGGGTGTTCTGCAATGTTTGTGTGCTGTGTACATGAGTGTTTGAGTAAGATGATAAAGATGTATGTAATGGTGTGTGATTGTGCATTGGGAACTACAACTAGTAGGAATGGTTATTCTTGAATTTATATGCTACTAAACTGGGGTTCAGATGACAGAAAAAAGTAAGCTAGTGGTGTGGAGAAGTACAAATAGCAAATCTAATGTATACAATTAAAACAGTTGTTTGTTCTATAATATCCAAATTGTAGCGGTTGAGTTGGGTAATTTGTGTGTCCAGAAATAGGAATTTGTGGGCCATTCTGTCTGTAAATCGCTGTTTAAGACATGGGGATTTTTGGACAGAATGGTGCACAATCTCTATTTTTAGGCACAGAAATAGCATGAATTAACTTTACAGTGTGTTTCAGTAATAATACAAATATTATTGTGATATTCTACTTACTTTTTTTCTAAAATGAACAGGTTAATTCTTAGTTCTTCTTTGTTCTTCAAATTCGGTTGCTTCTTTTCAGGAGAATGGTCTTCACTGCAATTGTAAAAGAAACAAATTAGTAATTTTGTTTGTATATAGCACTGTTTTTAATTTAGAAATTGATTTTTTTAATTGAAATCCTCAGCGCCTTTCTCAAAACCATTAAAGCTATCTTATTTACATAAGATACGTCACACAGGTTCAATACATATGATATATTCTTAATGAACAAATTGTATTGTAATGACTAACTTTACCAAACAAAATATCTTTACTAAGTTTGTGAAATTCATAATGTACCACTGAATACCACTATTTCTGTAACTCAGCTCTTCCAGGTAATAGTGCATCAATGTTGTGCTTAAATTAAAGTAATTGAATAAATAAAGAAATAAAACAAAAATATTAAGTCAGTATAAAAATGTGTTCATGTAGTGTACAGAAAATATGCATACCTGTAGTTTGTGTTCATGCATTTCGATATACATGGAGCTGCAAGTAGAAATCTTGGAGACTTGTACAGTATTTCTTGTAGATGGTGCTTGCCAATGATATGACACTTGTACTCAGAGAGATTCACAGTACATTTGCAGTGCTGATCTATGATGATGCAGTTAGATGTAGAGGTCTTCAATGTGATTGGTGGATGGTCATGTGACTTCTTAGCTACATCCAATGAGGGAATGGCACAGAAAGTGAAGTGGAAATGGTAGAAGGGCTGTTCATGTTACAATATGTCCACGGACATGGCGGTAGATCGCAGACATCGGGTGTTAGATCCGGGGATTTTTGGGTTCAGAAGTCATGCACATGAGAATGAGCACTGAAAGGGATTGGTCAGGAAAGTTTAGTGGGTGTGTTGTGCCAGGAGAGAGTTTCTCAGATACTCTTTTTGCTGAGAGAACAACAAATAGCTATGGCTGTGTGTTTCAGAAAACAGATTGTTTGGATTTGGATTTTGGGAGATTCACGGATACATTGGTTGAAGGTGCAAGCAGAAAGCTGTGGAGTAGCTGTAGAACTTGGATTTCCACACGTGGAAGTACACTGGCATGGAGCACGTGGAATGAAGTGGTTGGACTTGCTACCTCTTTGTGCTACTTTGGAGACAGAGCAACATCCAGACATAATTGTAATTCATTGTGGAGGGAACAGTTTAGGACATGTGTCTGGAATTTCTTTGCAATTTTCTATGAAAGAAGGACTTGGGAAGGTCATGGACATGTTTCCTAATTCTCAAGTAACATTTTCACGGATTGCACAGAGACAAATGTGGCTTTGTTCTTCTTCATTTGGTCCACAAATGGAAAAAGCAAGGCGCAATGTTAATAAGGCTGTTTGTGCCTTTCTAAGAGATTTTGGCATGTCCTCTTTTCATAATGAAAATATTATGTTTCGTAGTTCATACATTTTTTCGCAGAGATGGAGTCCATCTTACTTATGCTGGCAATCAGATTTTTTGATAAATATACAAAATGCATTACGACCTTTTTTAGATTTACAGCATCCATTACGAAGTAGGTGTTAAGTATTTATAATTTTTGACATACAAATACCTCGCAAAGGCTCTTTTTAGAGCCAACACTTCCTACCAGAGAAAATTGCAATGGTTATGATAGGGTATCAACCCAATTTTTTTGATATCTGCGAACTGTCCGCAGACTTCTAAAAAATACAAAGGGCCGTGCTTTATTTATTTTCACTTCTATTTTTTAACTGTGAGAGGCGGCTCTGAAAAGAGCCTTATTTTTTGTTTTTGATTTTTGTAATTTTGTATTTTGTTTGGAGAGGAGGGGAAAGGAGGGGAAATGGGGGACACCAACCACAGGGATAGGAAAGGGTGAGCTGAGAGTGGAAGATGTACAGTGGGTTTTATTTGGGTAGTGAGCAGGTCTTCTCATGCTCTGAGACGACAGTCTCAAAAGCACCGTGAAGTCGCTCCCCCCTACAGATTACTGTGTCACAGTACATACATACAACTGTGACCCTCGAAAGGTAAGGGTCATCAGAATTCTGCATGGCCTGTGAGGCAGCTTGAGGAAGACGCTGTCCCAGAGAGGTGGTCCTTGTGGTGACAGGATCAGAAACAGAGGATGACGTAGAGGAAATCAACCTACTACATTCTTCGCAAGGTACAACCTTGCGAATAGCCCCAGAGTGAAATGACCTCAGGTGTCGCTTCATGGTAGTGGTCCCAAAGCTGTACGAACCGTGCCTCCCGTGACTGAGTATCATTTTGCACTCATTGCAGGTAACACAGTTTGCACGAGCCTTAGGACCATTCCCATGAATGGTAAACAACTGCCACACCCACACCCAAGACTCACGCCAAGTGCGGGTAGTAGGAATTTCCTCTTCCTCATTCTCCTCATCCTCTTCTTCCTCCTCTGCATCTTCACTCCTATTCCCCTCTTCAGGCCCTTGGGGAGGTGGTGGTGGTGGAGGGGTGTTGCTGAAGCAGTAGTGCAGCCATGGATGCCATCAAAGATGAGATGGAAATCTGCAGTTCGCAGTTGGCAGCAAAATTCTCTGTGGTCTGTACAAAAGGCAGAAACACAATGAGAATAAGCTCTAGGGCATGGTCTTTTATAGGGGTGCTTGTACGCAGATCAAACACAAAGAAAGGTTCAAAAAGTTTCAAAAAGTATGTAGAAACTCAGGATTACTATGTGGGACTTGTGCCATGGTGAGTCTTTATGGAAAAATATTGTGGATTACTTGAAAATGTACTTTTAAATTGTTCAGGGACACGAACAGTGTCCGCATTCAGAACAGGGCATCAGCGGGGCGCGGTCACATGATCGCTTCGTGAACATGTTCACGAAGGAAGCGGCTGTCCGCAGGACACCAAATGCACGGACATTGGTTTGCGCATGCACGTTGATGTTCTACGGACACTGTTCGGGTCCTGAAGTAATTAAAAGTGTGTCACACGTCAAACGAACAGTTACGGACAGGCGTTTGTTCTTAGAACAGTTTCAACTTGCTTGCGAACAATACGGATAGACATAGCGTCCTCAGGACACCTCCATTTTCATTTCTTTATGAACATTTCAGGACACCAATTGTGTTCTCAGAACAGTTTCAACTTGCTAGCGAACAGTACAGACAGGTATAGTGTTCTTCAGGACACCTCCATTTTTGTTTATTTACCAACATTTCAGGACACCGCGTGTGTTCTTAGAACAGTTTCAACTTGTTAGCGAACAGTACGGACAGGTACAGTGTTCTTCAGGACACCTCCATTTTTGTTTATTTACGAACATTTCAGGACACCAATTGTGTTCTAAGAACAGTTTCAACTTGCTAGCGAACAGTACGGACAGGTATACTGTTCTTCAGGACACCTCCATTTTCATTTATTTACGAACATTTCAGGACACCAATTGTGTTCTCAGAACGGTTTCAACTTGCTAGCGAACAGTACGGACAGGTATATTGTTCTTCAGGACACCGCCATTTCTGTTTATTTATGAACATTTCAGGACACCAATTGTGTTCTCAGAACAGTTTCAACTTGCTAGCGAACAGTATGGACAGGTATAGTGTTCTTCAGGACAGCTCCATTTTCGTTTATTTACGAACATTTCAGAACACCCGCATTGTCTGCGGACACCTACATTGTTATTTTTTTAAAAAAAGGAAACTAATTACAACTCAATATAAAAATGTAACTTTATTTAACATATATTAATAATTTATGACAGAGAAGGTGAGGCAGAAACGGAAACAAAAACAGGAGAATTAGGGGTTTCAACATGATTGGTATCAGGTGAAGAAGGGATGGAAGTCTCATCAAAACATTTTGGATTATGGAGAGGGATTGGGGATAATTGACTGGGATATGGTGAGGGGGGACAAGTACATGTGGGGCAATGGTATGACGTTTTTGTTTTAAAATGATCTTCAACAAAAGTTTTCAAATTATTAAAATTGGTCAACAATAAATCCATGTTTTCTTTTATGCTGTCAAGTGTGTTTTCCATAACAGCTTCTTCAGAGGTATTTTCTATTTTGGTATGCTCTGTACAAAAATATATATATATGTTAAATGTATATAATATAATGATAATTAAATGGTTTATATTGTAAAGTGTTTACCATTAGTTTCACTATCTTGTGACATTTCCTCATGTGGGAAATGCTCCTCTAGCCATTCCAGAGTAGTAGACATTTCTGTGAGAAAAAAAAAAGAAATTATGTTTTTTTTTAATCTAATACAGAAAGTTTATAAATATATGAGTAAAATGAAGTACACTTACTATTTCAGGTAAAATATGTTCTAGGTACTGTGTAGGTCTGGTGTTGTTCTTAATTCTGTAGTTTCTGTGAGGTAATTATGTTGGAAGCCAATTTATCTTCTTCTGGTATATTCCATTTTAGAACATATTGTATTTAAATAAATGGTTAGTGTGTTACAAATATGGGTTACATTTCTTATGTATTACTACATATAATGTGTATGTGTGTTGCTTTTTGAATTTGTTAAATGTTCCTATGTTATGATATAACAATCAATCATACCCCCCCAGAGTTTTTAGGTAGTGGTACTGTTCTCCGAACATGTCCGCGGACATGCAAAGAGTTTGCGGACATCAAGTTAAGTAGAAGAGGTTAAGTATGTTCCATATTACATGTACATAAAGTCAAAGTTATTATTGTTAAGTGGCGCTACTAAAAACCTATGAAATCCAGTGAAAAAACTTTGTTAAAGGGACGTTATGGTTAAGTTGCGCTACTAAAAACCTATGAAATTCAGTGAAAAAACTTTGTTAAAGGGACGTTATGGTTAAGTTGCGCTACTAAAAACCTATGAAATCCAGTGAAAAAACTTTGTTAAAGGGACGTTATGGTTAAGTTGCGCTACTAAAAACCTATGAAATTCAGTGAAAAAACTTTGTTAAAGGGACGTTATGGTTAAGTTGCGCTACTAAAAACCTATGAAATTCAGTGAAAGAAACGTTGTTAAAGGGACGTTATGGTTCCAAGAAAAACCGAAAAACCCTTGAAATTCGCCAGTTATGGTAAGCTAAGCAACCATAACTCTCGCCACCACCGTGCACTTCTAAGACTAACACCCAGGACATCAAAGATGACATCACAAATGTCATTGATGACATCACTGATGACATCACATGTGCATTTACCTTTCATGAAACGTCTGTACAAGGGTTTCTTATTGTAATGTTAATTTAAAAAAGTGTCAATGATCATTGGAATAAATATCAAGGGCTAATTAGTCCAACCAGTATACTAAGGTGTTCATGTAGAAACATAGGCATTGTGTGCAGCATACAGGATGGAGGTGCAATATTCATAAGCTTGCCATGTTGAATAGAGAAATGATAACTGTTTTCTTATTAGACTTTTGCATACTGTGAAACATGTGATATGTAGATAATAAAACCCACTTACTACATAATTGCATTATTATAGACAAAACACAAAGAGACAATGCCACACACAAATATGAGTATATACAAGGAAATTGAAGTAAGAAAAAAACAGCAGTAGTAGCAAAAAGTGTTCATAACCTAAATGATTGCTCTGTTTCAAAGCTACTACTTACCATATATATATATATATATATATATATATATATATATATATATATATATATATATATATATATATATATATATATCACATGATGTGCCTGGACTCTAAGGAAAGTAGTGTGAATACAAGATATAAAAATAGGAGCATATACAGGGAAAGTACACTAATAAAAAAACAACAGAACTATCAGAAAGTGCTGACAACTCTACTGATTATTTGAATGCACAAAAAGGATTGCTGTCTTTCAAGCTTGTGCCTTCCCCTATGTATATGTTTCATATGATATGACTGGATCCTAAGGGAATTATTGTAAGAACATACTTGAAGGATAAGTCTACAAATATACTACCTTTTCCACTTTTAATTCCTGACTGTTACTGAAGAAAACCATGTGTCCTAGATATGTCAGTAAAGGAAAAAAGGGGGAGCCAGACATGTGATGTCATCAGTGATGTCATCATTGACATTTGTGATGTCATCTTTGATGTCCTGGGTGTTAGTCTTAGCAGTGCACGGTGGTGGCGCGAGTTATGGTTGCTTAGTTTACCATAACTGGCAAATTTCAAGGGTTTTTCGGTTTTACTTGGAACCATAACATCCCTTTAACAAAGTTTTTTTCACTGAATTTCATAGGTTTTTAGTAGCGCAACTTAATCATGACGTCCCTTTAACAAAGTTTTTTCACTGATATATATATATATATATATATATATTTATTTATTTATTTATTTATATATAATATATCTCTCCCAAGGTATGCACCTTTATGTGCTTTTGATGCTCTATAATGAAATACAGTAACAGATTTCAAGATATCTAAACCCAGAATCCTGGATGTTGATTTAAAACTAAAAGTGCACCCAAATTTACTGACCATGCTCAGCTGCTTTAATTCATAACATTTTAGAATCCATTCCATGACCACTGAATATATTATAGCCCAGTGGTTCACATTTTAATGGCATTGTCCAGCTGCAAATAAAATGGATGATTTCGCTCAGTTTGTTATTAATATTTAGTGATGAAATAACCTTAAATCCTATGAGGTCACAGAGTAAATAAAATTCCAATCTTACAGGTATCTTTACCTTAGTTATTTGAGAAGATAACACCTATCGCACTCCATCCAACAGCTAAAAAAGGTTAATTATTATCAATTACAAATTTAGTGATGTCATCCATTTTATTTAAGTTGGACAATTCCATGAATTCCAAAAATGTATGAATTAAAGATACTAATGTTTTTATCACTTTAGGTTCAACTAGGGAAATGTAGTAATATCGCAATCATCACTGGAGAGCATCCAAATGCTCTCCTTCAAAAGAAGCTTATTTTTGGGATACAAGATCTTTGTATGATGTAGAACTTGCAACCATGTTTTTTTTTAATATAGCTGAATTATTTATCATTCCAAGTTATAGTGATATGATACATAGGATTTGTCAGTGGTCTTGTAAACTTAACTGGTCCACAAACCTGATCCTACCTAATCTATCCCTTTCAATGCACCTCTAACGCTACACACTCTTCCTCCTCACCCATACACTTCTATTTCTCCTCAGACTCTGGAATGCCCATTCAATATGCAATGAGGTCACCTTCCTTTCTAACCTTTTCATCTCTCACAATCTCAGTCATGGGCCCTACTGAAACATAGATGACCACCCAGGACACAGATATCCCTATCACCCAATACTCTGACTTCACCACCTTTATCCACTCCATTACACTTCTCTTACCCCCCCTTCACCCCATCCCTGGTTTACCCTAATATCCACCAGCTCAAAACAGCCATGCAGCTCTGCTGAGGGCATACATTTAACACCCCTACAAAAAGGCCCTGCATAAATGAATTTCTACCTTAATGCTGCTAAATCTAACTACGTCACCCATACTATATCTTTACTCAACTCTCATCCTAGTAAAATATCCTCTACCCTCTTGGTCAGGCTGTTACTTATGTGACCTTAAAGAATATCCTATCCCTCTCAGCTAATTACTTTGACCTCTGACCCTAAAAATCTCTAAAATCCATGGCACAAGTTATGCCCCTCCCTTCCCCTTAATTCCCCCCTACCTTCACCTTCACTTGCCTTGACTCCCCCTTTACTTGCCGAAATGGCTCTCATCCTCTAGAATGCCAACCACTTCTATGCTCCAGTGTACCCTTTTGCCCCACAAACCATCATAAAGCATGCACCATTTACCTACTTCTGCTCACTCACATTAGTTTTCAACCTCTCCCTCCTACTGAAAATGTTTCCCTCCTGCTTCAAACATTCCACAGTGCCACCTAGCCTCAATAAACCATCTGCCGTCCAAACAGCCCAGCCAACTACAAGCATTATCCCACCTGCTCCAGTACCCAAGAATCTTGGAAGTTGTAAATAAGAACACTAAATCTCTTGAATATAATTATCTTTGTGATTCTTTTAAGTCTGGATTCTGCAACCACCACTCCATTGAGAAGGCATTTACTAATGCTATAAGTATATGTCTTTTTTTTGCTCAGACGTTTATACCTTTGCCCCCTTCATATAACAAAACCCAAAAAGCCCCCACTTGAGACATTATTATTCTTGTGAGAATAGCCATGTTTTTAGATTTTTACGGAAGGCCCAATAGGCAGGCTCAGTTCTAAGGTCTGACGGAAGGGCATTCCAGAGTTTGGAAGCTAGGACTGGAAAACTCTTACCCCCTGCGTTTTCTATTTCATATCTAGCTTTCATTAGTTGGTTGACCTGAGAGGCTCTTCTAGGTCTGTTAGATTGATTCTTGGTAAACTTACAGTTAAGGTATTTAGGTGCTTTTTTCGTAAGGTACGTGTTGGTTACTGATAATGTTTTGAAGGCGATCCTGTTCTTCACTGGATCATGTTCTGTATCATTGTCTACATGGTATGCACACCCATCTACATACACAGTTGGTAAATCCTTGCATGTTTCTTCGTTGAATGCCTTGTGTGGGGATTGCTCAAATTCATTCAAACTTGTCTCTAGCTCTGTGTCATCGGGTGCACAGATAGCTGCACAATCATGCAAATCTGCTTGTCCTTGAGCAACTGGGCTCTTCTTATTTTGTCCATATCTCCCCTCTACAGGAAATCCCTGAAGTGTTAATGTCCAGGAAGTAATTCTTGACTGGGCCAAATTCCCTGATCTGATTCTCTTACTTTGCAAAAACTTCAGAGGCTAGGGTTTTGTTTCAACAATCATCCACTCCCCTTGAATTATGGGTGGGGTGAAATGTTGTAACGCCCAGACAGTGCTCAGAAATGTATTTTTCACATTCACTAAATGTGGTCTCAACCTGTGACAATGCTTTGCTAGCATATGCAATGGTTTTGTTATTAGCTTCATGTTTTTGATATAACACTGCTGACATGCATTGATCTGTAAATCCTATTTCTACAAATAAATCCTGTTTTTTCATTGGATATGCCAAACATGGTGCTTTCATTAGACACTCTTTTATCCTGGCCACTGCCTCACTTTGCTCCTTTTCCCATTTCCATAGTACATCCTGCTCCAGTAGTCTTGTTAAAGGTTGTGTAATCGCTGCATAATTTTCAATACATTTTCTGTTGTAACTTGTCATTCCTAAAAAACTCTTTAAACTTTTCAAGTTAATGGGATCCTTTAGTTTATGAATTGCCTCCACCTTTTTCCTTTGTGGGTTTAATCCATGTTCTGTCACTTCATGACCTAGGAAGATTACCTTTTTTCTGCATCACTGTGCTTTCTGTAAATATACTTTTGCCCCAGCCTTCTGCAGTTGACTCAGCACATGTGTAATCTCATTGAAGCAGGTTTTCAGATCTTCATTTCTGATTAGCACATAATCCCATAGACTATTGTCCCTCTTTCAGATAAATACAGAAGTGTTTTGCTCAGGCATATTCCAAACTCACTCCCACTACTGAAATGCCCAAAAGTGGTCCAGGAACAGTCATATATTGATTTGTCAAATGAAAATGCAAACACATTTTTTATATCTTCAGCTAGTGGCACACACCAGTATCCAGCTGTATAGTCTAATGTGGTAAATACCTTTGACCCGTCAACCTGTGCAAGCCCCGATCAATAAATTGGAGGGGCCACCTTGAAACAGGTACCTTTTTTGGTTAATTCCCGTAGATCTGCACTCAAGCACCATTGGCCATTGGGTTTTAGCACACCTAATATAGGGGTATTAGATGTACTATGAATAGGCCTAATGATTCCTATAGAGTCTAGATTTTTGACTATTTAAGCTAGTGATTCCAAACATGCCAGTGGTAACCTATATTGTCACACAAATATGGGCTCCCTACCGTGTCCTTCTGGTAGTGTGGCAACAAGCAAATCGGTCAGCTCACAGTCACAGGCATCTTTGACAAAAACCTGTTTGAATTCCATAAATATTGTTCTCAATTGGTCTTTTTCTTCCTCACTTGTGCAAGCATCCGCAGCTTGAAATTGCTCCTTTACCATTTTAGAAAACTCTGGCAGGTCCCCCAAAGGAGGAACCTCTGTACCTTCTTCTAACCATGTGGCAGTGTTTCTTTGGAGGGCTGCTATACTCAAATATTTTGGAATATTGACCTCCTTTTCACTATGCTGTTTTTTTTTCCTTTTAGATTCACTTAATTTGAAAAGGATACAATCATCTTGATGACAGCACACTATTTCACTGGACTCATAAGGGGACACAGACTGAACTTTAAAGATTCCTTTAGGTTTAGAATCCAATTATTCTGAATAACCCTGTGCAGTCACATAGCTTTCATGAATGATCCCAATTGGTATGTTACTGAAATCGGAAGTGTAGTAACATTTCTGTATTGCCATTCCTATTGCTGAATTCTCTTCCAAACAAATGTCTTGACACCCTTTATTGTCCACCGGGATTTTAATGGGTCCATTCCCAGTCTCTATCAGTGGTGTATATTCACAGTCTAAGCTGCTTAGGGATTCATTTAGACATACAAATACATCAGAACCTTTTATCTGTTGTCCCTTTCTGTATTTTAATGCTAGTGTAAATTGTCTGGTGAATGGGGGAACGGTAACGTCCTTTTTCATCTGCAGTTCAGTTGCATATGGAGTCATTTGGGCACAATGGTAAGCTAGTCTTTTGCTTCAAAATCAGCTGCAGCTCCATCCAACCTGGAGCAAACCTTTTAATTTAGGAAGTCTAATACCATACACATCCTGTGCATGATGTCATTCCACAAATAGAATTTGTTTTGTGCCCGGCTCATGATCCACACATTGGCCCTCATTCCGAGGTTGGTGCTAGTCATGGCGCCATTAGCGCCATGACTAGCACCAATACCAGTACCGGCACCGACTTGGTGGTATGGGTGCTTACTGGTCCATTCCAGCATTTGCGGGACTGGTAAGTCCCCATTTGAAATGCCATTCCCCATTCCCATTCGAGCCCCCATAGGGCTCAATGGGAAGGGGGAAGGCGGCAATAAAGGTACTGTAAATTAAGGTACCGTTATTGACCCCGATATCCCTTTGCGGGTCCCGTCCTTAACGCCTGCTAAAACCAGGCGTTAAGGAAGGATCTGCAAAGGGACCTCAGAATAGGGCGCAAAGGGATTACCGGCACCAGTGTCCTTACCGGTGCCCGATATCCCTTTGCTCCCAGGTCGTAATGACCCCCATTGTGATGAAAACTCTTAAGACCCATTGTAATCTTTAACATGCATCTTCCTACAATCCTTTGTCCCGACTTGAGGTCATCTATGCTAAAAATGTGTTGATTCTTTATTCTAAACTATGGGATCTCCTCCCTGTCAATTATTTTCCAGAGTATCTTTTCGTTAATGAAACTCCTTTCATGTTCAAGCGCTAAAATGGCTTCAATCATTTCAGGATGCCCATTCACATGGATACGGATCCAGGGCTGCCCCTCTCCCATGTGTATTTCTGAGATGGTTGAAATGTGTTTTTCTTTATTTACCTATGCAGTGACATTTGGTTTAAGTGTTTCTTCATTTAGATAAAATGCAGTGTGTTTTCATCTATTTCTTCTTTTTGCCAATTTTTCTTGGGGCCCAAATTAATCTCCAAAGACTGCTTCTCTTTCTCTCCTCGCATTTTATCTTGACACATGACAATGACAGTGATGCTGGGTACACAGCCATTCTGACGATATACTCCCACTGCACTTTCTGATTTAGTAATGGTGTGGCATTCTTTTACACTGTTACTTTGGGTCATTATTTTCTTGGGTCTGAATGGCTTTTTAGCTAATAACCACAATACTCCATTTACCCCATCAATGTGGGGCAACAACCTCTTCAGGCAATTTGTCCCTATGTGAAAGGGTATTTCATTAATGGATGTGATCAACACTTCCTGTCTCATCCCATGCTTCCCTATCTTAATGTCAACCTCAGTGACATCTTCGATAGTTATCTCTTCCCCATAGAAATGTGCACAGGGCCGTTATTCTCCTCACCTTTATATGATTGTGTGGGAATCTCCCTTCAATGATACTTTTCACCAGTTCTTTTGACATTATTGTTGCCTGGGCACCTGTATCACTCATTGCAAATTCATTACATTTTTTCATCAATAGTAATAGGAGCATAGTACCTATCTTCAAACTCTTCTAGTACACATAAAAAGTGTGAATTTTTGCTGATTTCAGGACTTACTTTTCCCAGCTATTTTTTACTCTTTGCTAGGCAAATCATTTGAAATGACATTCCACCCCCCTTTTTGCCCACTTCATTTTGAATTGCTGTGTCTATTCTCTTGGGCTCAGAACCCATTTGGAGTGTTGCCACTGACTGCCCCTCTGACTTGGGACCACCAGTGTTCACACCCCAATTTCTTATTGTACTTTTCTCATTGTCTGGGTACTCGCCAGTTATTTCTACACTGCAACCTTTTGACTGTGTATTCTCACAGCTGTCACATTACATCCTGTCAACTTCTGGCTTATGACACTTGTCTGCATTTTGCATGGAGCCTGTCATTTCTGTCCCTTGGAATATTTGTGGTTCAAAATACTCCTCAGGTGACTGACCTGCACCCTCCTTTTGAGCTACTGTTTCCTCTTTATGGGTATCAACAGTATTCTAACTATCACGTAAAGGATAATCTATCTGTTGATCCTAACACTCTGTCTTGTGTTTTATTTTCACATTGGATATTCTTTTTAAATCTGCTTCTCTGTTCTTTGGGTTTTTCTTGTTCATTTTCACCCTTTTGTTCATTTTCACACACCTGAATAGTCTGGTTCAACTCTAAATTGAACCACAATCCTTTTTTGTGTGTGTTGAAATTCCCTGTCTCACTTTCATTCGTTTCTTTTCTTATTTTTAAATCAGTAAGCAATTCAGAACCGTTATTCTAAGGTGATTTAACGACATCCGTGTTTTCATCAGCGCAGAAGTCATTAGCTAGTCACTTTTTGTCACTATGCACAAGATCACTCCTATGACATTCTGCACCTTCACCTGGCTGCTGCTTTTGGACTGCACATAACATTCCTATCTGTTCAGACAACATATTGACTTGGTTCTCTAAGCATTGAAACTTGTCCATGTCTCTGAATTCCTCCCATTGTGGCCTGGGCCGGTAATTATTAAACTCACCCTTATTAGGCCTATTCTGGTACCTCTGAGGAGATTGATTTCTATCTGTGTTACCTCTGAATTCATGTGACACAGGAGGTGGAGAACACAAAGTGACCATCCTTTGAACATGGTCAACTGGTGGAGGTGATTGGTTAAATTTTCCTGGGACATAATTAATATTTTGTCTTTCATTTGGTGGGAATTGTCCCCTATGCTGGTTTCCATTTTCAATGAATCTATTGACATATCTCTGTCTTTTCTGGTGGCAATATAACATTGTATCAGGGTCATATCTACTCTGGGCCCCTAGAGTCTGGTATGGGCCATTGTATATTTGATTTTGATTGTTATTTAGGCCTGGCATATGGTGTACAAATCCCACTCCGGCAGAATTACCCATATATCTAGGGCTAATGTAAGAATACCTATTGCTGGGATCAATGATTTGGAACATAGGAGTTTGGGGTGATGTCCCCTGTGGAGGCACGCCTCTTTGACTAGATGTTATATTTTTCCTTGCCTGAGTTTGGGCTGATTCTAGTGGCATCTTTACAGATTTTACCTCCAAAATCGCTGGTGTGGGTTCTTTAGACTTTGGTTCTGTCTCCTTATTCTTAGGCCCCTCCTCTCTCAGATCAAATATCACTTCATACGTTTTGGTCCCCTGTTCTATTATCCATTCTAGTGGTTTTTCCCTGTCAGATTCATGAATTAACTGGGATACAATTTCTTTTTGGAGTCCAAAAAAGTATGCAGTCTTAAATTCTACAGTTAGGGTTAAAGACTCTTTTTGAATTTTGATGGTATTGGCGAGGTGACATATCTGGCTTTGCCGTCATAGTATAAGTTGCTTTTTTGGCATCCTGTATGGACTGGTAAAGTGAGAATTGATGTCTAACCTCTTTCTGAAAGTCCGCCCATGACAAATGCTCTTGTTCATTGAGACCAGGAATGACACTAGCAGATGCTCCATCTAGGGTGATGTGAAAGTACTGTCTATATTGATCCCTAGGTATTTGGATGGCTTTGAATATATTGTGAATGGTTTCTAAATGGTCTCACATGCAACAATTGCCTCCCTTTTTTAATGTTTTAATTAAAGTCTTGATGGATTTCATAATATTTATTGGACTACATGGTGCATTCTGTTGTGTGTTATTTTGTCACTCATTCTTGTTCTCTTGTGGGGAAAAATGCATGTGAATATTGACAGGTGATTCATACCCCACCATTCGGTTATAACCAAGTCTGGCCAAAGGGACAGCTGTTGTTACATTGTTTCCTTAGCCGTAGCTGTGATTGAGTTCAGTTCCATTGAATGTAGTGCCTTGTCGCCTTTCCTAAGACTTGAGATTAAATATTTTCTGTTCTAGGTTCTTGCACTGTCCATGAAGCTGTTCTGCCTCATGACAGAGATAAGAATTATCATCCTTGACCTTATTTATTATTGCTTGCAATTCATTGATTTGTGTCTGATACTGATTAAGCGCTATGGCCTTTTTGTCATTTTCTTCCAGCAATTTAAATATCTCCTGTTGCATAGCATGGAATTCTTTATCTTTCTCCCTGCCATCTTCTCTAAGGGCTTGTATATCTGAAATAGCAACATATTTATCTTGTATTATTTCATCTAAAAGTGCTTTTAAGTGGGTTAATTCTTGCTCACTCTCCTTAAATTGTTTCTCTCGCTGAGCCAATTGAGTAGCCAGATCTCTGCATTTAGCTTGCAATTCCCTGTCTAGCTCCTTCTGTTTTAATTCCACTTTCAATTGATGCACCTGATCACATCCATTGTCTAATCTGCATTGTAACTTATTAATAATTTCACTGTCATTCCCTTGCATCTTTATAGATCAGTGGCGCAGGAACCATAGTTTTGCGCACAGTCTGATGATGCAGTTTTTCTCTTCTGTGCAGTCTGATGCCCCGAATAACCTAAGGAGGCACACCTGCACCTAGTATTGGTGAGGTGATATCTGTCAATGCATGTGTCAGTAATAAGCAGTCTGACCAAATGGCTTCCATGGGTAATGTACCCAATATGTAATCCTTCATGGTTTCTGCTGCATGTCTTTCACAGGAAATGAAGGACACGATTCAGGACATGAAGGACATCAAGGTGCAAATTCACACATGCCTACTAGAGGGGAGACCCATGGAGTTCTGAACAACTCAGTAAAAGTCTAATAACCTGTGAAGAGGTGTATCACCTGTCAGCACTGACAGATATAATTGACAAGTCGAGTAACAATATTACAACCTTGTCACGTCAGCATAAACGCCTACAGTCGAGAGCAGTTAAATGGAGGAAACGACATAGAAAAAAATAACGAATATACCTCCCTCCACTCTGCCAGTGGACATGGGGAGCTCGAAGAGTATCCCTGCCCCTTCAACTGAAGATGAAATAATTTACTTGACTCAATTAAATGAAGAAAGTCGCTTGCATCTACAGCCAAAGGAAAAACATCTCCACCCTGTGGTCCATGCACCATTATGCTTGGACCTCTCTAGCAAGACAATAGAGAGAAGACCACCAAAAGGGCAGCAGACTAAAGTAGGCACCACTATTGCTGGTTTAGATTTAAATCCTGGAGATTCTCTGTTATGACCCACGCTTAAATCTGAAGCATCCCAACCTTTACTTTCCAACTCTTTTCCCATTCAGGGTTGCAAACATGTGTTTTCTGGCTCTGATCCCTCCCTTGTCACTCTCAAACACGATAATATAAACCAATACCAATGTGGCACATTAAACCCTAAGTTGTCCACTAAACCATATGCCGAGGTTTGTGGCACAGGGATATCACAGGCTCCAGCCGTGACCCAGTTAAGTTGGGATCCAACTAAAGGACTGTCTATGCCTGTTATGTCCAGTATACCTCGGAGCAGTACTTTTGAGGTACTTGCGGACACAGACTCACACTTCTTATTACTCAAGACGTTGAGACAAGCCCTTTACGATGGCTCCATTACAGAACAGACTTTAGGCGCCATCATCTCAGGCTTAGATGCTGGTGATAGTAATGTTGAACTTGCACCTCATATTATTCCTGTCTTGATGCATGTTGATGGAGAAGGGTCAGAGACTCCTCCTGTGGTAAAGTCTTCTCCAAGTTGTATTCCATCACAAAACATTGTCTCACAGAATCTTGCACTACCTTGTGAAAATGTTAGCCCTCCACTTGACATCTTAGGTTGGGTAGGTGATCAAGCCATGCTAGGAAGGACCCACATGAATTGGCCGTTCATTTTAGGGGCTATTGGTCAAGTTCCTGCGTTACTTAATCTGCTCTCGAGGGACCTTGATCGGATTTCCTTACCTCGTGAAAATTCTGAGCTACAAATCATCTGCAATCATTCAGAAACGTCTATGGTCCCATAGGTTGGACTTATTGGAGTTAGGTTTTTAACTGCACTCCTTTACATCTGAAATAGATGCAGTGGAATTTTTGAATTTCCAATACCCAAAGATGGAGGGTGAAGAAAGGCAAAATCAATCAAGTTCCTGTGGAGAAAAAGATTGTGTAACAAATATTACCCAATTTTTGACTATGGCGGGATCCATAAAAGATTGGTCTTGGGTGGAGCCTCTTATGAAATCGTTGTTATCCCTTAAACCAGGAATCAAACCTACATAGCCTGAATTACGTTGTAATTTTACTCTCTCTTTGTGGAACTTGTGTGGCTATACTAATCTGGTTAGTTATTTTGGCTCTCTTCTATCTTCCTATAGGCCATCCGTGATCCTCATACAGGAGACCATGAAATTTAATCAATGTTCTTAACAGGGATACAAAATGTTTTGTGTTAATGCCACTAGGGCTGCAATGGGTCACCCATCAAGCGACTTAGCAATTGGTGTCAGCAATGCAATGCTATGCTCTAGCAAATTGATCTCTACATCTGATCACCTGATGGTGATTTTACTGACATTGCATGGTAATCCTCCTTGGTCACTTCTACGGATCAATTTATATTGGAATCCTGGTCAAATCTCACAGGAAAATGTGTTTAATGAGTTAGACTCGGTTTTGGAACATGCTGCCTTACACTACCCCTTCACTGATATCATCATTGCATGGGATTTCAATTCATATTGAATTACTAACAAATCCTTTAAATTGGGAGATCATAGTACTGCTGAGAAATCAGCATCAGGCATTAAAGGGAAACACTGGGTCTCCTATCTAACTGATTGGGATATTGGTATACTGCCTTTCGATACCACAGGTCCTTCATATACATGGAAAAGAGGTGATGCCAGATCTTTGATAGATTTTTTTGGGGTTTCAAACACCATTACTCATCTGGTGGTCAATTTGACTATTCTCCCTATAAACAGCAGTGATCATGCAATTATCCAATTTACAACTGCCTATGCGTCTCCTATGCAAACAATCAATCCCCAACTGGAACTTCTCGAGATTGGTAGACCCAAAATATCTTTGCGTTGGAATCACAGCTAGTGTCTTCATATTTCATTTTTAGTATCACAACAAATTAGCTTGCTAAATTATGCAACATTTGGTCTATCAGCCCTGATACAATTAGACAAATTGGTCTCTGGAATTGTCTCTAAAATTATCACACATATGAAAGAGACTAAAAAAAACATGTACCTTCGACTAAACACCCTTTTAATCAAATAATCAAAATGTAAAACGTTAAAAAAACAGGGAATTTGAGAACTATATTAAAAATTGACATTTCAGTCCAGGCCTATTTAGTACAAAAGGAGTGTCTCATTACACGGAAGGCGGTAAACCATGGTGCTATTAGCACCATGGTTGCCGCCGGTACCATACCGGTACTACCATGGGAAAAAGGGGAATTACCACCCCATTCCAAGGTTGGCGGGGCGGTAATTCTCCCTTTCTCCATGGCCCTTCCCCATTCCCATTTTTGCCCCATAGGGCATAATGGGAATGGGGAAGGTGGAAATTTTGGCACCATGGTCCCTTTGCGGGTCCCAACTTTAACGGCTGGTCTACACCAGCCGTTAAGGTCGGGTCCCGCAAAGGGACCTCGTAGTAAGGCGGTAAGGGTTAACGGTCACCGGTACCCTTACCGGTGACCGTTAACCCTTACCGCCTTCCGTGTAATGAGGCCCGAAGTCTCTTATTCAGTTGTATAAAAACAACCTGAAATATATGCGAATTGAGAATCATAACCATGAGAACCTTGAAATGTTGAAACCCATATGCTCTCAAAATTCCAAAGAAATCTGGAAACTATTAAAACAATGATTTACGCAAGACAATTTTTGGCTCTTGCATTTCCGCTGACATTTGGATTGACCATATAAAAAACAAATGTAGTATTCCTCCCAAATTTAGGGATATTTGCTTCTCAACCAGAGGTGATATTCGGATTCTAAATATTAACATGTCCATTCAAAACATCGAATGGGCAATGAGTCAACTCAATCCGTCTAGAGCAGCTGGCCCTGACGGTGTTCCTCCCTGTGTTTATAAATCATATCTAGCCTTATGGGCTGCCATTTTGAAAATCAAATGTGATCTTATCTTAGCTACTGCATTAGTACCAGAGACTTGGGCCAACTTTATATGGTCCCCATCTATAAAAAACGCGATCCTGCTTGACCTGAAAACTACCGTCCCATTGCGCTTACGGACGCCACCGGCAAAGTTTTTTCAATACTAATATTATATTTGTTGGAAAATCACATAGCTGCCCATGATCTTTACTCCAGGTTTCAAACTGGATTTCGCAAAGGGATGAGCACAGCTCTCAATGCGGCATTTATGGCACATTTCTTGGTAAGAACTAAAACCAGTGGTGCGTGCCCTGTATACATGGCTTTTACTGACATGTCTGCAGCATTTGACACTGTTATTAGAAATGTCTTATGGCATAAAATGGTCAGCCTTGGGATCCCCAAGGAATTAATCTCATGGATTGCAAACTTACACATGGACACTTCTTACAACATAAGAATTTCAGAAGATGGTGCAACAACTGCTCAGATCCCCACATTTGTGGGACTGAAACAGGGTTGCAACTTGGCCGCGACACTCTTTAATCTCTATCTAAGTGTTTAGATGCACAGTGGGCATCCCCTGAAATGTATGCTGTTAGAGTAGGGATGAATCGCCTGCATTGGCTTGCTTTTGCAGGCGATATCATCCTTTTTGACGCTACCTCTTATGGCCTCCAATAGAAACTAGACTCTTTTGCAAAGTTTGCTAGTGATCACAATCTAAGGCCAAATGTCAAGAAAACTAAGATGTTGACCTTTATGGCAGGGAAAAAAATGAGATGTTTTACATGGACAATTGGAAACATTCCAATCGAGTTGTGTTCGACCATGACTTATCTTGGAAACATTCTGAGCAACCTCTCATCCTTCAAATATTGGTCAAATATATTTAATGAAAAAGTACAACCCCTCCTGTCACAAATGAGGGTGATTTATAAAAATGTTTGCAAATACGCAATTTTTCCCTTGATTGAATTATTAACAAAGAAAGTGGTGGCAGTGATTTTATATAGTACCGTTATGTGCCTATGTGATATCAATGAGTGTGTAAATATTCTCCAAGGTCGTCTTATGAAATTTGCCTTGCACTTGGCCTTGTCCATCCCCAACACTATGATTCGCCATGAATTTGGATTACTATCTTTAGCAAGTTGTTTTAAATGGAGGTTGCTTTGTAATACAAAGATCCTACAGCCCCCAAAGAATTAATTATACCTTGATCTTAGCATAATGGCCTCACAAAATGGCCTGAAATCCTTGACCATCTTTATTAAGAGAATGAATGACATACTTTTGGATTTGGATGTTACAACTTTAGATCTAACACTCCGGCCAGGTTTTGTAAAAAAAAAAATGTATGAAAAAGACTGGATAATAATGATTGAATCACTAAGCACATACTTAACCTTTCAGGAAATTGCAAAATACACGAAGAAGAGGGTTCTTTATAGCCCTTATATAATTTCTTTTCCTTGTTGAGTAGCTTGTGCCATGTACACGCGATTTAAATTGAATCAGCTGCATAACCGAGAGAGGGTGGCCCACTGGTCAGTTGAAAAGGGAGGCACCCCCATTACCAAATGCAGATTCCCAAACTGTAATGGGCCCGAGGAATCTCTTAAACATCTAATCCTGGAATGTTCACATTTTATGGTTCCTCGTACCGTCCATTTGATGTAGATTCCTTTGATTACTTATGGGCCAGAATGATGTTGGGAATACATACACCGTTGCTTTTTGCTCTGGTTTGTTTGCTTAGAATTATAGAACTCAAATTAAATATCTTTGAAGAGAAATGTGTGTAACCACTTAATTATGTCATTGATGTGTTTTGGTTCTACTTGTACATTCTTTTTCCTTTACCACAACGTGCATGCTTGCACATTGCATTTTGCATAGAGGGAGTATGTCTGATCATGTGTTCAAATAATGGGTACTGAGATCAATTATTGTTAATCAATGCCCTTGTTAGCTAGTCTGTGAGGCTTATGTTGCAATAGTGACTTGATTGTTCTTGTTCATTTATTATGGATGCCTCGTTTGACATGTTCACACTATTTATTACAATGTTTTATTAGAATCATTGGGGGTCATTCCGAGTTTGGAGGTAGCCATGGTGCTATTTGCACCATGGCTGCTCCCAAACTCGGGTTCGGGTAGGTGGAATGGGGACTTACCGGAACATTACGACCTATGCAGACCCGGTAAGACCCCATGCCAAATACCATTCCTGATCCCCATTCGAGCCCCCATACGGCTCAATGGGAATGGGGAAGGCGCGAACAGTGGGCCCGCAAATTGCAGGCCCGTCATTAGCTCCAAGGTCTCTTAACGAGTCCCGCTAAGAACAGCTGGTCAGACCAGCCGTTCCTGGTGGGACCCGCTAAGGGACCTCAGAATACTGCGGTAGGGGTTTACCAGCACTGGCATCCTTACCGGTGCCGGTAACCCCTTACCGCCCAACTCAGAATGACCCCCATTGTTTGGTCATTTATGATATTCATACTGTTTTTAATTACATTTTGTACAGGTTTTAAAAAGACTATAAACAATAAAGAAATAAAATTAAAGAAATGCTTCCTTCATCAAAAATATTTTTAAATGCCTCCCGTTCTACCTCTGTGGTAATTCGGTCTTTCCATATTGTCATATTTTCTGAAGACCAAACTGCATGGGCATAACGCTTTGCCATGAGATAATTTGACAATTCAGAAAACTCAGCCTGAATCTGGGACATGACGGCTCTATTGCCAATGACACTATAATGTGAGTCAGATGAGCATACAGTACTCAACTACCTCACTGCAATAATTCAACTAATGAGTGCACAATATGGTTAAGCTTTAGAATGCAAGTCCACAGCCAGTAATTATTTTAAAGCTTCCCGACCAATGCACCAGATCTGTTAGATATATTTTGGGGTTATATCTATTACTTTGTGGTATTTGTTGTTATTGTGGTATTTGGTGGTATTTTTATAGTCCTTGGCAATATATTGTTGTAAACCTGCTGGGGTATTTTTATAGTGGTGAGACTGATTTCAGAATACTGCCTGATAATACTTTTTCCCAGGGTCACTAACAACAAACAAATACTGGACTTAATACACTCTGAATAGACGGCTCATGCCCTTGTGTGGTATCATATGTACAATACCACAATAAGCCCTTTTGGCTGAGTTTCAACAACAACCTATGCTCACATTGTACCTCACAGTGCAAGTATGTTTTTTCTCTAATGGCTTTCCACACTCTATCTGTGCAAAGCTCTGCCAATTGACCTTGGCCTTGTATAACTTGACAAGAAAAATACCCTTTAAAAAAACAGCAAGACCTAGAGAAACATGAACACAGTATTACATGCACATTTAAATTCAAATCTCTAATGCATCACCGAAAATGAACTGAACTATTTAACCTGTGATACATTGTATCATTCACATCACCAGCACCTCGATTAACCTAAATCTGTTGACGATATTCCTGACTCAGCTTGGCAGTGAAATCCTCCACAGCCTTTCTGCTTGTCTCGCACAGGGTCAACCCAGATAAGGATTCTCAAGACTGCAGTTTTTCTAAGGATCGTCAACCCAGGAGAGACAGTTTCAGCTTTAGTCAGCTTGCAAGCCCCGGATTCAGTCTGCTCAGCAACCAGCACCTCTGCTCCTTCGTCAGTCGGTGGCCAAAGGGAAATACCCCTCTACTCTGCCTCAAAACCCCTTTTTATGTCACCTTCTGTCAGTCATGAGCACTTCCCCTTGTTCAGACCTACCCACCTCACACAATGTTTCTCATTGTGCTAACTGCATTGTTGAAGAGAAAAATGTTTCATGATTCTCTTGTGCTTCCTGGCCCAAAACAAAGCCTTGTTTTTAGCAGAACAGATCTTCACATTTTTCAGCTACCACACAGCGCAGATCCAGCTTGCACGTTTAGAGTTCATTTTTCTTTCCCATTTCCAGAGCATTATGCCTTTTTATCAGTCTGCATCCAGATTGTTATTATGGGAATCTGTTACATGTTAAATGGGGTTGGGTTAATTAGTATGTTAGATTTAGGATAGTATTATATTTGGTGCGTTTCAGTTTATTGAAATAGCATCCTGAAGCAAAGTGCAATTTCAAGCATGTGCTTTTTGCATTGGCATCCATTTAATTCTGCCTGAGACTCACACTCTTGAGTCCAGCAATGAGTTTCACACCCTTGGTCCTAGCTTAAGTTCAAACCCTCGCTAAAATGTGAATGCGAAATACTGAGCCTAAATGTTGAAATGCAGAGTCCACAACCCTACACCATCCAGATTAATCTGATATTTGTGTCATATTGAACAGGGCTTAGCCACTGGTTGATCAAGATATAGATTATTGTTTACCTTTCAAGTGCAATAAAAAAATATCACACATTCAAAAATCATAAAGCAAAAGAAACAAACCTTACTGATTCTTGGTGGAATTACTTTCTGTCTTGGTACTTATGTTAAAGTGTCTTTAAAGTGTCTTCGAGGTTTTCACTGGTTGTCTCTCTATATCCCTGACTTTATCTATTTTTGTCCCTCCCATTTGCAGATGCTATTCCACCATTGGAAGAAATGGGGGTATGCAAACACTGTCCCTGGCAGTATATGGTTGCCTTGTAGGAGGTATCATTGAGCATGAACTAATGCACAACCTGGGATTCGATCATGAGCATAGTCGTAAGGATCGAGATAGCTACATCAGCATCATGTGGCAGTACATTAACTCAGGTAAATACCCTTGGGATTCAGTGAATGCTCTGGGAAAGTTGAGATATGCAGAAGCTAGCCACAAAGAAAAGGTCAACTATGGGTGGCCCTTCCCACCATCTTATGCCATCCCCAGTTCTTTGCACACTGTTCTGGTAGAAGTCTGAATGAGACCAGTTGGTCTGAAAGGTAAGAAGATGGTTTTGATGGCATAGGGACATAACATAACTGTACAATGAATGAGGCTGTCATAACCCAGTGGAGAGATTAAATTCTAGTAAACAGTTGGCAAAATGTTCCACTTACCTGCACAGATATCCGCATCCAGTTGTTATTCTTGAACTTTGGTGGTGAATACCTGAGGTTAATCGATTTTGTGATCTTTAATTGTCCTGGGAAAACATGCAGAGCAATAGGAAATATCCATCTCTCCCCTTTGCGTTCTTACTACAAACCAAACAGACTAGAGAAGGCTAAGTACGTGTAAATCTGGTTCTCAATGCAGTAATGTCAGACCAGAAAACAGACCGCCCTCTGGATTAACAAATTAATGTTCTGGAAAGACAACTGAGTGTGTATATCTGTGCAGGTAAGTGGAGTATTGGTTCTATGTAGTTTCCCTAATATCATTTTAAAGGTGGTAAGTTTGGTTGCGTTAGTTTGATTGTGAAATGTACAACCCCTTTTTTGTTATGGGGTTCCACCAAGCCTCCCTCCATTCACTGTACCCACCCCTGTTTACGACCACCCCCCTTGCATGCCGCTACCCAATGTATACATTGATAATTGCAGATATTACCTTTCTTGATTTGGTGTAAATCCATCCAGTATTTTTTTTAAATGGTAGGGAATGGGGTGCCCCATTCCAAAAACTTTAATAAATCACCTATAGTGCATTGAAACAGTGAGGCCATTGCAGTAATGCTTTACGCAGATGATTTAGTTCTTATGTCGAAAACACTGCAGGGATTACAACGGTTGTTGACTGCATTGGATAAGTATGTTAAGAAAAACCTCCTCACCCTTAATTTGGGAAAAACTAAAATTATGGTTTGTAATAGACAGAAAAGTAGTCATTAAAGAGATATAAGTGGTTACTGCAAGACGAAGAATTTGAATGTGTATCTCGATATGTTTATCTATGTGTGACTTTAGCAGACCGTGAGGATGAAAAAATGCATATAAAATGTCTAGAGGCAAAACTCACCATGTCTACTTCACAGGTAGTTTTGATCCAAAATAAGTGTGGCAAATATTCAACCAATCCGATTTGCAGTTTCTATTTAAAAAAGACAACCCCTATAGTTATATATGGAGCTGAAACAAACAAAAAATATTCCAGAATTGGTATGGCATTGACTGGAGGCTAAATATTGGAGGCGGCTCTTGAATTTGCCAAACAGTGTCCCAGGCCTGTGGATTAGATTTGAGTTGGGTTTGATCTCATTGTACACAAGATATTTGTGGAACTTAATAGCACTGTATCAAAAATATATCATGGTGCTTAAATCTGTGTTAATAATGGGAACATTAGCAAAGCATATGTGTGAAGCTGATTATCTGTTTGTACGAATATGGAGGATGAAAGTTCAACAAGTCTTAGCTAGTGCAGATATCTCGATAGATGTTTGATCCAGAACCCGATAAGGGCTAAAACTAATTCATTTCAATTTGACTGGGTACAAACGAGAGATAAGTGTCTGAGCTACCATGATTTTGCGAATCATCAATTTGGTCATTAAAAGTATAGTGAGCCGGAATTATACTAAAATCGCCATCTCCTCAACACAGATGCATCTTCATGCGCCTGAGGTTCAATTTATGGCTTACCAAAGAAGTGCAGGCAAAACGTAAACTAATAAGTCCGGAAGAAAACAAATGTTGATTTTGTAAGAGCGAAGATAATAAGGAAACACTAAAACATCTATTAGTGATATGTGAATCGTTGGTTCCTTTACAAATGCGTTACCAGAGGCCAGCATTTAAAGAGCACAGTGAAATGTCTGCGGGGTTACTTTGGCAACTCATATTTTGTGGACAGATATCCTCATATAGAATCAGTGCAATAACTTTTTTTAAAGCACTGAACCTAGAAGCAATGGAATCAGCAAACTGGATATGAGTTATAAGTATTATTCTAACCAGATAAATAATTCTAGGCCTGATTTAATAATTTATTAAATAACACATGTTAATAAAATGATGTTTATTTAAAGCAAAGAGTGGAAATTAGCTTTTCTGTTTTATCTACTCACTTTAAATGAATGAATGCATTTTTGTTCTTTTTATGTGAAATGCTGGTTAGATAGATAACTTTTTTTTAACATTAATGTGAAATGCTGGGTATATATACATCTATTTTTACCATATGTTGTGATATGCTGTTGTAATAATTTTATGTTGTTCGATATTGTAAAGTTGACTTTGTGGAACTCGTGGTTTCACATCAAGATACAGGCGGGGAGAGGAAGGATGAACACATATTTTGTTATCACTTTGGGGAGAGCTGAAGAGCAGTTTTGAGGCAGCATGCTTTTCATTTTACTGGGGAAATCCTGTGGGATTCCCGCAGGAACATCATAAAGCATGATTGGGAAAAGAAGCATGACATGCAAAACAGTGGGGGAAAGAGGAGAGGGTCAGGGGGATTTACACAGTGAGGTAATTGAGAGGGGTTCTCAAAAGGAGGTGGAGTGCACATCGAGAGTGGCAGTGGGTTAATGCTGACCTACAAAAGGGAGAGATTACTGCATCGATGTAAGGTGAAGTCACAGTAATTGCAGCTATGATTTGCTGGAAATTGTCGAGGTAAACTAAGACAGAATAAAGATAACCAGACTTATTGCAACAAAACCTATGAAATTCACTAGCTGTGGTAAGTGACAACAATCGTAGCACAGAGTCTGACGTTGCCTAGCACATGAATACAAACCTGAGTGTACAGATGCCATTAGTAATTACATAATAAAAGGCACCATGAATGAATAGCATCATCTGGGTGACTCTGAGTAAAATTGTTGTCACTTCCCACACCCATTGAATCTCATAGGTTTCGTTGTGGTATGTCATCTCAACATACATAACACTGTCATGATCAAAGTAACTCCCCCATATGTTACCAAGGATAGCGCTGGGGCAACGTGTTTGTCTTGGAAGCAAGTCAATGCAGTCTAACGCAGGAATGTTTTAAAATTGTCTCAGTTGGGGAAAAAGGTGAAAAGACGCAATAAAACTGTTAATGAAGAGGAAATATTTACTGTAAATCTACTTACTGTACCCATGCTGACATGGCGTTAATTTACTGTGTGCATTTCATTTCATACAACAATCTTCTTTCCTTGCTCTGTCACCTTTTGGGGATTACAACACACGTTGTATTTATTGTTCATTTATAGTGCGCCTAAACACAAGTGTTTTGAGGCACAGCAGGGCAGGATGGGGGCTGTGGGGGAACAGGAGGGAGGATGGTAGCGATGCTAATAGGCCTTGCAACTTTCAAATTGTGCATGTACGGTAGCAAGAAGTGTAAGGGGGAAGGAAGGTGGAGAAGTGCAGAAAATGGGAATAGGGCCCAAGAAAAGGAAGTGCCAGGGAGGCCAGGTGGACAGGGCCAGGGGGAAAAGAGAATGGAGGGGGGTCTACAACAAATGCAAGTAAAGGGGCTGAACAGCTACACAGGGTTCAAGCTGCCCAGCTAAGTGTAGGCGTGGGGGCAGTGAGGGCAAGTGCAGGATAAGGGTTGGGAGGAGCAGGCGACAGGAGAGCAAGGGCAGAGGTATACTAAGAAGGGGAGGGCCTAGCGCACTGTAGGACTCTGAGGGAACCAGGCCACCAGTCTCAGGCAGAGGGGAACATCTAAAGGGGAGGGCGAGGGGGAACGAAGAAGAGAAAAGGAAGGTCTTGAGGAGCTTCTGGACCTTAGGGAGGTCTGGTTCAAGTCTGAGAGGAGCACGGAGGCCATTCCAGAGGGCGCCACCTGCATGGAAGTGAGATTTACCCCCACTCGCTGCTTGGAAACATTTCTGATTTGCAGGGAGTTAGAGCTAGATGAGCTAAGGGCTCTAGAAGGGAGGTATTTAGGGAGAGAGAATTTGATTTAGTGTAGTCCCAGACCCCAAAAGCCTTGTGGAATATGCAGAGGGTCTTGAATGTGATCCTTGCAGCAACCGGGAGCCAGAGGAGAGATTTAAGGGCTGGAGAGATGCGGTCCCTGGTCTTGAGGCCAAGGATAAGTCTCACAGTCTTATTCTGGATTAGTTGAAGGGGCAAAGTGAAGATTGAGGGAGAGGCTATTTCAGTAGTCAAGCCTGGAGAGAACCAGAGCTCTGGAGACATTAAGCTTCTGGGGGAAAAATGAGTGCTGCCCCAATTTAACAGTGACCACTATGAAAACATGGTGGCTTCTATTTAAGGAAGGCAAATATATGGGCCCATGTCTTTAACTTACCCATGCAGTGTTTGATCCTACATCATCCACTGTTGGGACAATATTCCTACAATATTCCTACTGTGAGACGAACCACAAGGGGTAGGGGGGGCAGGGGACAATATATTTAAAACATCTGGGTGCAACTGGGATCGTGGATATTCCTGTGAATCTAAGTTCTGATTACTGCCGTCATTGGTGCTGTACTTTTCAGGTGATCGTCCCAACTTTGAAATACAATCAAAAGGGAACTTGCTGGGCCTTCCATATGACTACAACTCAGTGATGCACTATGGCAGGTAATGAAGATTCTGTCTGATCAAATTGGTTATAATTGTGTAACACTGCAATGTGTGCTGAAAAATTTCACATCCTGAGTACATGCGACCAACCGATAGTCTGATGCCATCGCCGGTTTAGCCGATATGCCTTTTGTTTCTGGTTTCAAGTGGCAGTGTGGCCAGCCATAGCCCTGGGCAGGGGAAATAACATTCCTGAATGGAAGGTAGTACCAGTTTTACCAAAGGAGAAAAAAATATTATGAAGTGGGGTGGGGGCATTTACTGAATGAGACACACATTTTGGGATTCAAGTGTGATGACTCCCTCCTTGCACATTCCTTGAAATAGGCAATTTTTCCTCGATACTAAATTCTGTTTGAACAATTCACTGCACGCACTTTAGTTCTAACAAGCCCAGCTGCTGGCTATGCAGCATGTGAGGCAGCCATTCTCTGGAGACCATGACTTCTCTCTACAGGCAGCACACCTATGGAACCTGCAGCCACATACCTGATGCATCAACAAGGCATCCCCAACATCCATCACCGAACACACTCGCTTCATCAGAGCCCTCATAGGCAAGCTATTCTATTAGCAAATACACCACAGTTGGCCTTCATATTCTGTAAGCTTCCCACCATGCTACAAGAGGCCATCTAAATTCTGCAGCACTCCATAGTTGTAAACATGAGCCATTCAAAACTGTAGGTGCTTATCCAGTCCTGTTTCTATTTGTATTCTGGGACTTGTAGCTCTGCTGTCTACAGTATACAAATCTCTGACTACAAATCCCAGAATACAAAGTAAAAGCAAGAACTGGATAAACACCTACAGATTGGAATTGATCATGGTAGACACTGTGGCACTCTACACACATATAGCTACAATAACATTTTTAATTTAACCCCACAGTTCCCATGTATCTGGATGTTGGTGTGATGTTCAGTGTCAGGGCTGATATGACAATAGCAACTAATCACAATTTGTCCTTGAACTGTCAATCATCCCCAAATTACAGGAGTCCATTGGGAAGGTTCCTGTTCTATAGAAGATTAGCAGAAGTACCCGTTCTCCAAACAGGTTCTGTAGACAGACATGATAACACTGATCCTGTAGGGCGGTGTTCCGATTCATTTTTGCTTGATGTGGTTTGCACCCTGAAGCAAATTGAGAATGGGCGCTTGTGGCTGGCTGATGCACCCCAGAGCAGATGTTGAGGGGAGGTGAGAGTTGGGGTGCTGCTGCATAATGGTACCTTCTGTGCTCTCTACCCACCTGTCGCCTCACCTTGGTGTGGTGCAGTCCATTGGAGTGCAAATATCTTGAAAAGCATGTATCCTAGGGCCTGGACCTTGAGGTTGGTTCCTTGTGTCAGGACCGGTCCTTCTACGACCACATTTATGTTTCGCCGATTTCAGGCAACCCTCTCATGTGTGAAGGTGCTGAAATTCAGGGAAAGGGGTGTGGTGTTCAAATGTCATGAAGTTTGTAATGTCTAAAGGGTCCTAACAGGTAACTATTCAAATGTGGTGCAGATTGATAAAACAGTGTGGAATTGTATAAGGAACAATGCTTCACCAAGCCACAAACAAATGTTGACTTGTGCTAAAATCCAGGGAATGGGGTGGGGTGCCAGAATGTCATGTAGCCAGTAATATTTGGAGGGCCCTAACAGGTAACTAAGCAAAACTTGGTGCAGATTTGTTAAACGGTGTAGAATTGTATAAGGAACAATGCTTTCCCACAAACACACAAACCCGCACACAACGTTTGACTTTTATATTTATGGATACGGATGTAGGCACTCAACACCCCAATGTATGGTGTAGCTTAGAATGTTAGTAGCCACCATGTCAAAACGTGTTGTTCATATTTTAATGGATCATGTCATTGTCCTACGTTTCCTATAGTACAGCCTACAGCAACACATCTGGCCAGGACACAATCATACCAAAACCCGTCAAGGATGTCAATATCGGGCAAAGGGTGGGGTTCAGTGGCCTGGACGTGGCCAAAATCAACAAACTCTACAACTGTAGTAAGTATCCCTTACTTGTGATGTTCTGAAAGTTTTAGATCACCAACTCCACACAGCACAGTTATATCCTCCAAACAGGAAGATCTTTGTGAGTTATGAATGCAGGAGGTGACTGTCATGAACCTTTCACCAGCTTGTTCAGAATTCAGATAGTTTGTCTTCCATGCATTTGTTTGGCCAGTCAGACAATTTGGGGATTGTTCCTTCATTAGTTCATGTATTCATTGTTCAGATTAAAGAGTGTTCACTTTTATGTTATGTGAATTGCCATCTATGCACAGGGATTCTGGGATTCAATACAGTTAATTCAGTGTCTATTTATGCTTTCAGACTATCTTCAGGGTTGTAAATTCACTAACATGCCAGGGATAGCAGGATCGATCCACATCATGCATCAGATGACCGCACAAAAAGTGACATCATGTGAACTTTGAGACTGATAATATTTCACGAAGTGGTAGACATGACTGACTGTATGAAGACATTTATAGCACCACCCTAAGAAAGGAACTGTCTCACGGCAGAATGTCCCAGAGTCTATCCAACCTGATCTTGATGACATTGCAAGAAGTGAAATCACAGATGTTTAAACATCAGTATAAATTATTAAATAACTGGCCACGATAGAAGACAAAAAGCTATTTAGAGTTCTGCCTTGTGTGAGAGCTCACTGCATATCTATACTGGGGAGGACATCCATCAAATCATAGTCCACATGTTTTGCTTTCATATGCCAGTACAGTCCCACATTACTTACTAGTTATCAGGGGCACCGAGTACGCGGGTGCTCCGGGGCCAGGGCACCCTCCGCAACAAGCCATCTGCCCTAAATGCCCCTATATTTTCAATGGGAACTTACCTAAAATCTGCCATCGGCACCCCGAGGTTAATTCAAAAGTCAGCTCCCCTGCTAGCCACTTCATCATATGCCAGCAACAGTCTCACACATCAGGTATTTCTTTATATGTAAGTTACAGCCTTACATGCTCAGGGCCTGCCTAAATATTTCAAGTGCAGTGTCCTATATGCAGGTACTTCCACCTTATGGCAGATATTGACTCAGGGGCCAGATACAATCATCAAATATAGGTTACAGCATCATATGTCCACGTGTTCATATTAAATGTTTAGTTGTTCGGATGAAATGCCCAGTACAGCCTTAAATGCTCTGATACTGCCATCTTATGCGAGTTAATGCCATCTATGGCTTGTATAGTTCTCAGAAGCAGGGGACAGCTTCATAGGTCCAGATGATTCCATTGCATACCAAGTGGAACCTCAAAAGCTATAGCACTGTTGACTTATCTCAGCATACGCCATACCATTCCTGGTATAGTCCAGGTGGTGAAAGTATACATTGCAAACATATTAAAATGAATCCTCTCTGGCCAGTTCCTCAAAACTTTTTCAAAAATCAAAGATTAGGAAATTGCTCTCTATTGAGTGCGTATAGGTCTGTGTTCATTGTAGAGCACACACTGCCATATGAATTTGCCTTAGGCACTGTTAATTAAGCTTTAAATCCCTGACAAGTGTTTGGAAATTGCTTCAACTGTGATGTGTGATGAGACACATGCAAACTTTACTTGCCTCCTGGCACTGAGTTAAAAGATACTAGCAAACCTGATGATTTTTAGATATTTTAAGTAATTATGGGTCAGAAACAGCTGTGAAGCACGGACAGTGAACATGGCTTGCAGGGCAAGCTCTCTTTCCCTGGCATGGTTCTTGTAACCTCTGATCCAAGGGTCCTCCCAGATCTACTCTTAGAATCAGATGCATGCAAGACAGGCTTGGTAGCCAGAAGCAGAGAAAGCTTGACGGGTGGTCCATATCCTCCATAGGAGTTGGAAACTTATATAAATAATTTAGAACTTCTGGCAGGCCTCTTTTCAGTTTAAAGCTGTGTGTTGCAGCAGCTCCATTTTCCCATAATATTTTGCATGAAAAATATATCAGCTCAGAGGAAGGCACACAGAGTCTCTTTCTGAGACGGCAAAGCATCTCAATTTTTCAGAGGTGTCTACAATAGTATATTAGACTGGTGTGGCAGGAATCTTTCATTCTCTTCGATCTTGCTGAGGATAGACCTTTTTGATAGGATTTTCAGAAGAAGACCAGACCTAAGGACAATGGGTCACGGATTTATGTGTTTCCAATTTGGCAGACACAGTTGTCTTTGCACACCCCCTCACTCTGCCCTTCTTCCGGGGATTCACCTTCAGCCTTGCTTGTAAAGAGAATAAATCATCCTAGTGTCCCCATGTTGGCCCTCCGAGATCTGGGATCCAATAACATTGCACATGAACTTGGACATCTTGAAATTCTTCAAATGATCCCATGCTTACTGACAAACCTAGCGGGCCATGTTCAATATACTTGCAATATTCTCAACACATTGGAATGGACAATGATCCGTGATCTTGCACTTCAAAGCAAAGACACAACTACCAGGCTCTTGCTGGTCTGGGAAAAACGAGCAATTCCCCCACCCCCTCAGGTCTGCCTCTCGACGAGCCAACTGAGTTGAAATATGTAAAAAGAAAAAGACAATCCATTATCTGACTCATTCTGCCTGGAAGGATCCCATGGGCATACTGCCAGGCCGGCTAGGCTGCAGTGAAGATGGGCGAGGCACTCAGGCTGGCTGCAAAAATGTTGCAATTGTGCCCAGACAGCCCCCACATATGGCCCTCTTCAGTGACATGAGCATGAGGGCACATCACAAATCTTGGAGCACTTTAAAGCAAGCACAAGTTACTGCTCCCGCCCAGCACATGTAAATACTGGGAGATTGTCGGACACTTCACTTTCCATAAAGACTTAGACGTGTATGCTCAGCTGATTGTTTGACGGGAAATACTGTTTGGTGATTTTACCAGTGCACGATCAAAACAAGAGGTACAGATCAGTTCATATCCGCAGAAGACACAAAACATCATGCAGCAAGCTGCCCTTGGGAACTTGTTAATGAGGTAGAGGGGAAAGCAGAAAGTGGCATTTCTGTTCACCATCCTTCACCATCACGACCTAGGCTTCCATTTCCAAATGTGGCTAAGAAAGAAAAAAACAGCCTCAACAGTAATGTTGCTACTTTTTTCACTGCATGCCTTGAAAGGGCATCACTTTTGTTGCTTTAGTTGGCTGTCACAAAGGGAAAGCTTGATATTGTTCCTAGTAGAAGCATTGCTGGGGTGGACGAAGGGGTATATGGGAGTGTGTGGGGGGGTGCTATAGCTCCAGATCTTTTGGTTGTAGCCCTGGATATAAGCTCAGGGGCTACAACCAAAAGGCTAGCTAGCCCCAAGTCCCGACAGTCCTGACATTAGCCTAGCCCCGGACCTTTTCCAGAACTACCATCCCCACTACCATCTTCTTCAGGTTACATGACGTCAGTTGTTATCCTTCTTTTATATCCACTATTTCATAAACTCAATCAATCATTCAATAACAACTTTATTTCAGGACATGGTCCCATGAAACTCAAAAACATAGACAATAAAATGTAAATCATAACAATCAATCAATAAATACGACTTCTGAAATTTCTATAAAAAAATATACAGCTAACATCCATAAGCCAACAACAAATAATCAATATATATATATATATTGTATGTATATGTATGACAGTGCTGGGACAAGAGATGTTGTATTGAGTTTACTTGTTTTTTAAATGTATTTGTGTCTCAAAATGTTGAGCGAGGAGATATAGAATGTGGAAACAGGGGAGTTGCCCCACACACCTAAAATTGTGTAACCCTATGAAGCATTTATGACCACTGTTGGTTCTCTATAAATCCCTGGAATACCGCGCTGCCTGTCAGTCCACCTATCTGGAAAGATTGGGCCTGCAAAACGTTAGCTACAATAAGAATTAGGTGAAATACAAACACCAAAAAATCACGTTTCTGATTTGCCTTGCATTTTTGGGTGGTGGTTGAGCTTCCACTGCAGTGCCCCAAATGTAGGTTTCAGCGGGGTGCTCAAAACGTATCTATTTAAGCAATTATTGATGCATTTGGTTTTTCGTAATGTAGCAACATGAAACGGTAGTCAACAAAAATCTCAGTGAAGAGTGGGGTACACCAGAATACCCCATTCCTGCAGTGCTAGTTGATTATAGTATAGCCCTGCCAGTCAGTCTAAGCATGCACTTTAGAGGCCGCTGACCCGGAAACGCCTGGGACTTCTTTCAAGGGCTGGCCTTTTTGTAGGAGGCTCTGCTACTGGCAAAATATGGCCTGCAGAACATCAAGGTGGAAAGGATGACAGAGCTGAACATTAGGACAGTCATGCATTCATCACATGGTACTGGTCTGGTCACGGAAGCTACATTCCTTGGTACTCCTGTGTGAGGTGGCGGTTTGTGTCACTGCTGTGCCTATGGTGTTTTCCCAAAAAGTAAATTGGCACGTTAAACAACAGAAAGTTTTTGTTTCCTATGTGTTTTGCTGTGCAAGTAGATTTGATGAACAATTATGTAATGTCAAAATGGTGGGTTTTTGTAGAGTTCTGCAAAACAGCGTTTGTCGATGCAGGTGCCTTTCAACACATTTCTTTTTACTTTCAGCCTTCTGCACGTATTTGTTTACTGACCCCAGCGGACATTTTAATTTCACAGCCCAGACCGCATTATCTCCGAGTCCTGGTAGCTGCTTGTGGTACATCCGTGCTAAAAAACAGGTGATTTCTAGCTGTGTATGTATACTGCTGATGAAAGCGCGCTCGCCACATCTTTCATTAACATTACCGTGCTTAACATGGAAGCTGAACCTTGACGCAATGAAGCAAACATGAGAAAATGATGGAGCTGCACAGCATATTGCGACCATTTTATCTGCCTACGCCGCCCTATATGAGTGGGAGACATTTTGTGACAGATTCTCAAAAAGTAGCTCAAATGATAGTAGCACAGCGAATGCGCTATTTCCATTTGAGCTACATTTAGAAATGCTCAGGTCACCTTATTCTCAAAGATGATCTGGGCATTTCGGGAGGATCAGGACAGTGGTGCAAAGATGCACTGTCCAGCCCCCTTGCATACATCAAAGCCGCCAGAGCACCAGGGGACCACTCCGGTGGTGATAGTGTGCGGTACAAATATCCGTTAACATTAACATTAACATCAACACTAATGTATTGCATGTTCCCAGCAACCTTGTGATAGCTGGAAGCACATTTCACTGAGACAAGCTGTTAAAGGGCCCATCTCAGTGAAATGCTTGAGGAAAAAAAGGCATTTACATCCGTGTTTGGGAGATGGAAATGCAAGTGTGACAGCCACAGTTTAAACCACAGCTGTCACACTTAAAACAAAAATCAGGGCCCTGTTATGATCTGCACTTCCCCTTCGTCTGTTTCGAAAGGCAAAGGAGGATGATGCTAATTTCACGATATTTAAAGGCCCTTCTCATATGTGAATTGGGGAGGCCCTTCTAAATGCCCAGAAATGCCCTCTTGGACGGGGCGATGTTGGAAGGGGTGATGCAACGTTTTGTTGAGAGATCAACCTCAAAACAGGGGGATCCTTCCCTCCCCACTCAAGGTGTCATGCATCAAACTATTTAACAGATTATTTTATTTAGCCCTAACTCCGACACATATCATGCCCCTTGGGCCCTTGGGCCCTCCGCCTGAGCTAACAATGAGCCAAGAAGCAGACCAGTGTACGGGTAATATATTGGTATTTATTTAAATTAAAAGTAATAGAAATGAGCACAAACATGTCAATGTTTAACTTCATCAACTAGCCAGCAAAGAGGAACCTCCCACCACCAAACACCACCCACAGGAGCCCCCTGCTTGCCCCTCCGGGTATTGCCACCTTCATTTACACACCAGCGTAAATATGCATAATACACGCTTCTTTAAAGTCTCGGCCCCAAATGCACATCTTATTTGTATTTGTATCAGTGCGTTGTCTGCATTCCTCTTCTATGTCAGAGTCTGCCTCTGTTACCTGTATTGCCTCCTATGTACTTCATTTTTGTGAGACATTACGTTCATAATGATCAACGAGTAGAAACACAAAATGCAAAACATACGATATATATCAGTGCATAGATGAAAACCACCCACCTCACCCTCAAGACATCCAAGACTGTGGTGTTGTTTGTTGGCCTGGTGGATCCACATTTTGCACACGCACATCCAGTCCATAACCTGGGTGCAACCTTCAATACTTTCCTCTCAGTCATGCCACAAATCACGTGTGATAAAATTGGCATTCTCCTACCGACATCATCTTGCTCATCCTAGCAGTCATCATGTCACATATCCCCTACTGTAATGGAAACAATGTGTGGCTCCTGGACAACACTCCACACTGCAGCATAACATATGCTTTGCTGCACACCTCAACTCCAGGTTCCAGCAATCAAACCACATCTCCCCAACCCTGAATACTCTTCAATGACAGTAGGAAGCAGTGGAATTGACTTTAACCTACTCTGCCTCACCCACAAATACTATTACAGCCCTCGCCCAAATACCTGTCCAATGGGAGCTGTGTCTAGGTCTTTCCATCAGTGCCCAGACTGCTGCTTTTCTGTGGATCGGTGCTATAAAGTATCAGTTTTCTTTTGTTGTTAGAAAATTGGGGAAATCCCTATATCTCTCTGTTCTGTTTCCATTACCCAACTCTGTTTTTTCGCTTATGCTTTTTTGAATTCTGGTAATAAAAATATTATTTTAAAAGCATTACCTTTAAACTGCTGCAAAGACATCACAAAGGTTGTGCCCCCATGTCAAGATGTGTCACCTTCCGAAGAGAGTTTGCCCTTCAAATCAAGCAGATGCATAAGGATTTTCAAAACCTGCAGGCCTTTCCCGAGCACCCATACAAACGTCCCAGTGTGAGAACCCTGAGTTATCAATACTCCTCCATGTGAAGTGCTCTACCTTGAGCCATCTGAAGTTCAGAGGTGCTCTTAAGATGAACCTGATCTCCTCAGAAAATGGAATCCAAGGAGCTATAATGGTGTGACATATTCCCCTGATCACAGCATTACATACTCGCTGCCTTTTTATGAACTCACTGTTGCAGAAGAAACTGTTGTTTTATGTTATTTATTTAGTATTTCACCGCACAATATAGCAGAAACACCGAAACCTAACAGAGCTAATAATGACAGTCTTTATCAGTGTGATCTAATCCAAACTTGTTCATGCTGATCCCTCCTCTCCCTACCCCTCCATAGAAATGTTGCTGCTTGTCCCCCCTATTCCAGAACTACTTACATGTTCTATTAAAAGCAGGCCCCAGACTCCCTCTTGAAAGGGACTCGTGCCAGTACCCCTTCTCTGCGGACTTCCCCCGACCCGCCTTGTTAAGGCAACCCCACAGATTGAAGACCATAGACAGATAGAGGCCTCACTGCCAGCTGCAATGCGCCTTTAAGCATCTTACTCTGATTTGTCCATTTCAGGCAGCAATGTGAATTTCGGAGTGACTGTAGGACATTGCTTCATTTTACAATTAAGATGATGACACATCTATCAAGCAAGACTGTGGGAGCCTTATATGTTTCCTGTTTCCTATTCTTCTAGGTTGTTCTGTGGATCAACGATTATAACATCGTGTCGTCCCCCAACTGCCAGTCGAACTACCTCAGAGTTTATGACGGGGACAGCAAGAGTGCGAATATCATACTGGACAAGACTTGTGGTCAGGGTGCTGGCCTTTCACTGTTGACCTCTGGGGTTACCATGCTGGTGGAGTTTGTCTATAATAACCCAAGAGCATCAAACAGCTTTAATGCTGCTTACAATACAGGTCAGTGAGGTGTACCTGTCCTGTGTGATCTTGAAGATGGCCCCTTCTAGAATGCAACGAATGTAATGCTCACACGTTCACACTCACTGTAGGGACCTCATCTGTGTAAGTGCCGCTAACTGTGTAACTGCAATTACACCCAATCTTGACGTCAATCCCCAAATGGTCCTGTTTTAGTGAAGAAACTCAGTTTCCAAAGTGTGTGATTTTAGGGGCTAGGAGAAGCCAATCATCCGGTCCCCTCCATTGCAGCTGGGATTTCTACCTCAGAAGAGTGCAGGGTGGATTTAACCTCCCAAAAGAGACTTATGAATGTGGGTCAAGCCACTGATATCCTGTCCCCTTTGGTTAACCTATGCCCACTTATCTTCTATTACCATATAGCCAACACTTGTGCTGTCAAATATAGAATGTGGCCATTTGTCTCCAGGGTATTTCAATTTTAGAGACCCAGATTTTTAGTAGCTATATATGTTTCTGAGTCTTTCCATCATTGCATTCACCTTCACCAGTCTTTCCATCAGTGCACTTACATTGATGCATTTGCTTTGTTTTTTCTGTGGGCAAGACCTCCATTCCCTTCCACCCTCCCATGTTTAGTTTGAGCTATTAGGTGGTGCTTCGGACCCACCTCTAATCCAATACGTTTGCATTGGAGGACAGATAGGAGGTCGATGGAATGGGAGTAGGGATACACAGCTTGTGGATGATGTTTGGTTATTTAGCCAGCCATGGGCTGCCCAGAGCCATGCTAAACACCATGGCCATTCCTACCCACTACTTGCCCCTCCCTGCCCAAATCACATCCTGCTGGGACCCTTGTAAGCTTGCACTCTCACGCAGTAACATCAAACTTTAGCCTGCCACCCTTTATTTAAGCAGTCTGCTGAGATTTAATGGCTTGATTGCAGCTGTAAATTGCTAGTTGGGTAATAAAAATCTCTTAACCAAGTGTGCCTTCAGCCATTTCATTTATATCGCTTTCAGGCACTGATGTACTGTAGAAAACAATCATTGGCAAAGCCAACAGTTTTGACTTGAGGTATTAGATAGGTCGTTTTCTAAGTACTGTCATAACATGCCCAGGTAATCACTCGATGTTCTAGTTCTTGCAATATTATGACCAGGTAGTACCTTTATATCAGTGTCTAGCAAATGCCTATCCCATACCTTCACAAAAGACCAAACTGTTTTCTTTGCCAGTGTGCCCTTATCCTTTAGTAACTCCATAACCCTTGCTTTCTGAAAAAGTAGAAAAATCTATATGTCTTTTCACCAGTGCACTTAGATTGGTGCATTAGATATGTGGGGCAAGTCACCCATATCCTGTCCCTTTATTAATCTACGTCCATTTATCCTTTATTACCACTGTACCTCTTGCTCACTGAAAAAGGACCAAAACAGAAGCAAATGCACCAACAATTTGGTGCACCTGTATAAAGACATGTACAGCTCAGTGTCGTGCTGGAAAGAGCAGTACATACAAAATTAATAATCACAATAAAGTGCCTGGTAGCATTTTTGCCTTTTATTTATTTATTTATAGAGCACACCTAAACCTTAGGTATCTGGGGGCATTACATGGGGTTACACATTGAGTAACAATACAGACATAAATAGTTAAATACAGGTTCACATGCAGAAGAGGAACTTATGGTGCCTCCTGACTGAGGAGCCAGGTTTTTGCATTTTTTCTGAAGCAGAAGAATGACAGTTCAGCTCTTAGGGCTACAGGCAGAGTGTTCCAAAGTGTAGCCACTAGAACAGGGAAGCTACTGCCGCCTGCTTTTGGAGCTTAAATCTAGGGACCTTAAGGCAGTATAGATGTAGAGATCTAGTGTGTCGGTCTGATGAGTTTATAGGGCAAGGTTCTTGGGAGCTACATTGGAGAGACATTTATGAGTGACAGCTAAGGTTTTGAAGGAGATTCTGGTTTTGACCGATAACCAATGAACATTAGGTCTTGTCACTGAGATGTGATGATTTCTTGGAATGTTGAGGGTAGTTCTAAGTGCATTATTTTGGAGTATTTGCAGTTTATTTAGGTTTTGTTTATTGTTTCCTCGGTACAAGCCGTTGCAATAATCTAATTTAGATAGTATAAGCGCTCTGGCCAGAGAGATGCAACCAACTGTCGTCAAGAAGAGTCTACAAGCATTATTTAGTTTACAGGTATAAGCAGTGACAGAGTCAGTGAGGAGTCAAGATAGATTCCAAGTGTTTTCACTTCTTAGAGACATTTATGTTAATGCCATCTATGTTGAATGATTTGAACTTCTTTTTAACTTTGACAACAACAATGGTGCAATGGTAACACGAGTAGACTGAAACAAGCGGTCATTGAGCTTTCCGCAACTGCGAGGCATTTTGAGAACTGTATTTGGCATTGTCCTACTCTAAATGTGGAGTTCTTATTGCTGCAACCTAAGCCTCTGATGAAAAGCTGTACACAGCTTGAAACACGTGTCAGGCTTCTCTTCGCACAAACAATAAAGGCTTTTCTTTGCACAAACAACTAATTATAATTTCTTGGCACAGTGAGACTGGGAACATCTTTGTTTTTCTTCTTTTTAACTTTATTTAGTCTAGTCTGTGATCCAATGAGGAGAAGCTCAGTTTTATCATCATTAAGACAAAGGGGACGATTCATGGAATTTGTGCACTGAAAAAAAGGATTTGTGTACCATTCTGCCCGCAAATCCCCATTTGTTAAACAGGGATTTCCAGGCAGAATGGCGCACAAATCCCTGTTTTTCAGCGAACAAATTCCATGAATCAGCCCCAAAGGCCATGTGTCGTCATCCATGCTTGAATGATTAAGTAGATATTGTTGAGCAGTTTGGTGTCAATGTCATAGTCACTGGTGAGGTGGATAAGGATTTGGGAGTCATCTGCATAGTTGGTGTAGGTGAAACCCAAATGGTGAAGGTTGTCAAAAAGGGGCTTAGTGAAGATATTGTAGAGCATTGGGGATACGCACAAGCCCTGAGGTACTCCACATGTGACTGGTGCAGGCTCGGCCGAAGCAGTTGAAGCAAACACTCCCATGGTTCTGTTGTCCAGGAAGGATTGTATCCAGGTGGTGGCTTTGGCTGAGAAATGGGCTGCCAATGATAGATGATTACACAAGTCTTTATGGTTGACTAAATCAAAGGCGGCCGATAGGTCTAGTAGCAGGAGAAGTACTAAATTGCCTTGATCTTTGATGGTGTCATCAGTGTTTTTAGGTCTATCAAAGCTGTTTCGGTGCTGTGTCTTGGTCTGAAGCCTGATTGACTCAGGCCCAGGAGGTTGTTAGTTTCAAGTTGTTTCTGTATCTGTAAAAAATATGCCCTGTCCAAGACTTTCAGTAGGAACAGTACTGTGGTTATAGATCTGTTATTAGTGGGAATATTGGGATCAAGGCTAGGCTTGTTTAGTAGTGGGAGGACCCATGCATCTTTCAGATTAGTTGGGACCGTGCTGTTTTCAGAGGAGGCATTCATTAAGATTGTGATGAATGGTGCGAGATCCATGGCAGCCTCTTTGATAATATTTGCAGGACAGATGTCCCCATGACATCTGGATGGTTTGAGGCTGGTTACTATGGCCTCTACATCCTTGTTAGTGAGAGGTGAGAAATTGAAAGGGTTGCAAGGATTAGAGGAATTATCCTGGGACTCAGATAACTGTGAATCAAGGGTGACACTAAGTTTTTTTATTCTATTTTCACTTGCAGCATTGCTATTTTGTCAAGCAGTGCTTTTTGAATATTTGTGCACCAATGTATGTCTTTGGTAATTGTTTGTGGTTGTGGTATGGGAGATTCAAGTTCTCTGAGAATGTTAAATAGTTCTTTTGTCCCAGATTTCACTTTATTGATCATGTCATTGTAAGTGTCACTTTTGGTCTGGTGAATGGCAGTTTTGTAACTGTTAGAGGCTTTCAGGACCAAAGGTTATTTCGCCACAACTGGACAACTCATATAAAGTTATGGGAGACCATAACGTATGCCACATGTTTTCTTTATTATGAGTAGTGTGGCTACAGTGGCATCAGTTATGCAGGTTGGAAATTCTCTCAGCTCATGCATGTGTCAAACTATAGTGTAACAGTGGTACCATTTTTTTCTGAAGCCTGCCTTTTCGATGGGGTCTTCTCCATGAATGACCACACTTATTTTATTTATTTTGTTTAGCAGTTTTGCACAGCACCAGGTTTCAGAATAATGAACCAGATTCCCCAAAAAATAAATAAGCGCACATATCTGAGATGTGCCACAAATAAGCCACAAATCTACCACAAATAGATGTGCCTCATTCAAAGAGGTGCACATCTCAGAGAGCATGTAAAAAGAGAACACAATGGGCCTCATTATGAGTTTGGAGGTAGCCATTCTCTTTATAAGGGCATGGCTACCCCCAAACTTGAGTCCGGCTCTGGGTCCCACAAAAGGGGATTTACCGGGTCATTCCGACCTTGGAGGGCCCGGTAATTCCATTTTGCGGGACCCAGAGTCGGTACGTCCCCATTCCCATTTGACCCCCCATAGGGCTCCATGGGAATGGGGAGGATGGTAGCAGCGGTAGCGTTCATAACGTTCACCTTGATCTTCTGTCCTTTTTTGTCCCTATAAATGAATCCACTTCCAAATGTATACTGTAAAAATGAGGTGTATAACAAAAAAACATAGATGCAAGTTAACCGACAGTAGCCACTGAAAATGTTTTGGCCCATGCAAAATAATAGTCTACTGAAAAGAATTATAATTCCACATGTTGTAAAATGTCCATAGAAATGAATGAGGCTCACTGTTATTTTAGGGTAAATACAAACAGGGATGCGGTCGGGGCATAGCCACTGTGCTTGTTCAATAGAGGAATGGGGCCTTCTAGACATTTGTGGCCCTCCAGAGTCACTTAGAAATGTAAGTATACAAGATTTTGTGTGGAGAATGTAGCTTTCACGCCCCGGTTGGGGGTGGGCATGGCGTATAATGGCTCACCAGCCCAAGCTTTCGCTTTCCCGGGGTGGGGCTAGTTTTCATTTTTTTTCCAGAAGGGAGATGTTCTCAGCACAAGCACATCTCCTGCTGGATGAACACATTTTTTTTAAAGGCTGCCTTTTTATTGACTTTCTTTTTTTTTTCACCTCTTGCAGTGAATGCAAAATCGTGCCCGGGAAAGGCAGATTGTGATTGGTCAATCTGCTTTCCTGCATGCGAATGTCCTTTTCAAACCAGGCAAGTGAGGGCTTGGATCACTGGCCACAATGACAGGGGTTTTCTCATCAGTAGTGGACGTTTTTGGTATGTAAAGTGACTAGACATGAGAGATGCTGAGGTCCTACCCCCAGGGTCTCTGTCAGCATGCTGGTCAGAAGGGGTGTCATATCTTACTTATCTTGTCGCTTCTCTGTCCAGTAGCAAGGGTTGTTGAGCAAGGAATCAACTCTGACTGACTGCTACAGGAGTAGAGCCCTTACTCTGCCCAGAAGACCACACCGTTCACTCCATATCTATCTCTCATGTAGTCACATCTGAAGTCTGTGTCAAGTTAAAATGTAATTTTACTCTGCATGTTCTGATACAGGCAGGTCTGATTCAATCAGAACATCTAAAAGTGGGTCCAGGGTCAATGACACATGTCACCACTGAGCCCAAGAAGGAGGTCGATGCAATTCCGATGGTAACAATGGAGAGAGGTCTAAGCAAGGTTTATAAGGAGACCCAATTACAAATGAGAACACTAACTACCCTGGGGTCTGAGTCAAGCTAAAAAGTATCCACAAACATATGCACAAGCTACCATGGGGTCCCCATTACTAACCCTGTACTTTACAAACACACCTTAATTCAAATGTGAGCCTCACAGTGCCATTGGTCACAGATTATAGAGTAACTTTGTTCCCCTATGGTGTTACATGCCATGCTCACCTCAAAAATTGGCGGTCATCATTATTAGCATTAAAGTCTTTTTTAAGGGAAATCAGTCTTGAGATGATCCCGTGTGCATGACATCCCATGAAAAAGCAAAGAGGGCTGGCCAGAAAAAAAGAGACTGTTAGATAGACGTGAGGTAGGAGACTGAATGGGGGAGCGAGAAGCCTTTAGCGGTGAACATGTAAGTTGGAAATGGGGGTGCAGGTGTGGCAATGGTTGTGGGAAAACTGGGACATAGATGGTCATGGAGAATGCTGGGGAATGCTAGTGGGCATTGACAGATTCTGACAGCCTCCTGAAGCATTTGGTTGAGCAAGTAATCTACCCAAGGTGTTCATATACCTTAATAGGTACAATACATTGAGTAACTTTGTCTCAGTACAGGATATTTGCATCACGTATTCAAAACACAAGACAATGAAAAGCATTAGGCGAGCAGTGTGAGAGATCACATTTGCAACAGTATACACCTGCTTAGGTGACTAACAGGATGAAATCCGATGGTCTGGAAATTGTCAGTAACTTTGATAGGGATTTGGTGACAGGCATGAACACCTTGATGATGGAAATGCGTAGTGATGAATTAAGCTGTGATGTCTATAATGTGATGGGTGTGATGGTGATGTTGATATGTTGATTGAGCTGCTGGCAGTGCTGGAGGTGCTGGTGAGGATACATTCTGTGCACACTACTATTATGGTGTTGTGATGACATTACGTTTGTACTCTCTTTCGTGTCTAGATAATTGTGGAGGGACGTATACCAGAACAAGTGGAACTGTCACTTCACCAAACTATCCATTTGCCTCTCCACCGTCAACCTATTGCACTTGGACAATCAGTGCACCACAAGGATACAAGGTTAGTTTGGGTAAAACCAAGAGAAGGAGCACTGAAACAAATGGCCATTGTATCCTCCCAGTGCTGTTTGTCCCAGTTTACCGACTCTGTATAATTCCCTTTACATACGTGTTGCTTTTTTAATTACTTCTTGCATTAATTTTGTCAAAAAATGTGTCTCTGTGACATTTACATCAACTTTTCTCTTTCTCTAGTTTATTTTTTTGTTTTTGGATTTCTGTAGCACACAACTACCTAGGAAGCAATTGAGTGCTGTACAAGTAATTTATGGTAAACAGAGGTTGGTGTAAGGAGAGTTACAGTTTATGTTAGTTGGATATCGCATACTGCAGGTGTGGTATATATCTAGGAGTATTCTCTTAAGATCTGTATCTTGAGGTCCTTACCCAGCTACATGAGAGTTGGAGCACTTCTCATGGCAACTGGAATTGTGTTCCAGTAGTCTGAGGCATGGGAAGAGAAGTCCTATTTTCTGGATTTCCCCTTGCTTGTGAGCATAGTAGCAATGTTCACAGTGGTCTGGCTCCTAGAGGAGCATGTCTCATCTGTGGGACTCCTAAGGTGACCGTGTGAAGGTCATGTATGAAGTTACTCATCTGGGTTGATTGGTACATGCAACTGAGCAATGCTTTATGGGTATGCAATGAGCTCAAAGCAATTGTGCCATGGGATGGCTGAGATGTGATTTTGACGAAACAATGGAAGACAATACATTTCAATCAATGATAGGGTGCATGAAGAAAATGATGCCAAATTAATTAACAACATTGTAAAGAATGATGTACCTGTGTAGTGAATCCACCTCTTTTGGTTTGAGTGCTATGTCCATATTATGAGAAATCCTCTGTTAGTCAAGGCATGCAGTGTGCAATCAGACTGTGTTGGAATACATATAACTATAGAAGCACTATGTTTTGTCACACATTAGATACATGTCCTTTTCTTACGATCATGAGGAAACTTGATAAAAAAATATATAGCTGGTGCAAATACAAAACCGATGATTAAAGAACATCACCTCACCAGGTACGGCATTTATGCAAAATGCCAGGGGTAGCGGAAGTGGCATCACATGACCCTTAACCTCTGATGACATCACAGGAACTTATGTCATTTGACCCCACCCAAAGTGACATCCCAGGAAGCGATGGAACACGACCTTTCACCACTATATAAAACAGGAAGTGGTATCACATAACATTGTTATGTGATATACATTTCACACAAGAATGTATCACCATATGTATCGTTAATATCAGTGTGTATAGGCCCATATTACCAAATTACTGTGAATTCAAGCAGACGTCCAAGGCCAAATGATAATGATCTGTTATTATTTAGCACGTACGGTTAAGTGCTTTTTATACATACATTATCACCCAACCTGTGTTGGTACTCTTTTATCAACCTCAGACGGATGGGCTGAGTTGCTCTTGCTATGATTTGAACCTGCAGATCACACGCATATTGCAGCAGCGAGTGCTCAACCCACTGAGCTATATTTCCGGCTATAGCTATCTTAATGGCTATAGTAAAATGAGCTATTACATGTCTGAATGTTCTCAAAGTCAAAAAGCAAATTACACTCTGTACTGGATACCATTAAACTAGTAACTGAGATTTAACAGCAGGTCTGGGGCAAAGTTGGGCACATGTCAAGCCTGTGTGGATCTACTTTTCATGCTTCAGAGCTTGGCAAAATATATACCATTGGGAGGGTTCATAACTGTGTATTAAAGAATCTAGAGTAGCGCAGGGAAAGAAGTGCGCTCACACGGCATTCCGTACTCTGGGCACTCGTTACCCTATACATGCAAACAAACATCCTGAACAGCATGCCATAGAGATAGGAATGATAGACACATTACAACAAATAATTATTTGTATAACAATGAAATCAAGGGCCACACTATATGCTATGGTCAAACATTTCTAAACTGTTCACAAGCTTTTAGGCACAAGGATTTTGTCAAGTGACCGAGAACATTGAGATGGAATGTTATGTGATGATACAACAGCAAAAAGAAATATGCTATAACTGCAACTTGGAAAAGCAAAATACATAGTCCGAAATGGATGTTCATTCTACTCTAAATTCTTTTTGGAAGTTGTTCTCTGCATTGAAATTTGATGTGTTTAAGAACAGACTCAGGGCCTCATCACGAGTTGGGCAGTATCCCTACCGCCCAACTTTATTAGTGCTACCACCCAACCATCCAACAGTATTACAACCGGATCACGGTTTGGGCCGTAGATGATACCACCCATTGGGTCCATTGGAAAACTTGGCATTTTCTCAGCCAGTTTAACCCCAGCTCAGAGCTGTGGGCAAACTCTCCAGACTCGAGATTGGCCAGAGCGGTAAATGTGACATCAACCACTTTACTGCTGCATCTCGTCCAACTTTTGATGAGGCCCTAAATCAGTGAGGTCTGACAAGAAAGCCAGCCACTCTAGAAATAAAGAGGCAAAGGGCATGGGCCACAGCTCAGGCGCTTCCATTTTCAACCACAATTGTTTTTCGGAATAGAATTGGAGACCACAGAAGTAGCAAGGTAGACCTCAATGGGTGCGACTCATGGCGTCCCCCATATGGCATCCCTGCACCTCACTAAAGTGAGGTTTTTGCTAAGCCAGCGGCCATGTTCCAATATGAACCTGCCAACTGGTCTTCTTTTCGGTTGTGTTTATAATCAAAAATATACTTTCTGGTCACAACACAGCCTGACCCCTCCCAGAATGACCTGCCAACCCTTTTTTATAATTGGAAACATAAGCCTTGAGCATCGCAGCTCTCAAACATATATTGAACCCAAGGGTAACAATTACCAACTCTGTTTTGCAGAATTAATTGTAATGTTGTATTTGTTCAGTGAGAGCCACTCTATGAAAAAAAATTGTTTTCAAAGCAAAGTTGTACTGTAATGGTTTGGAACGTGGAGAGCATTGTCAGTAGCTGCCCATGTTCTGCACAGTCATCTGTGCCTCTCTCGAGGTGTCCTCCTTGCCACTTTCCCCAAGTCACATCACCCTCCTTGCTCTGCCTCCTCTCTCCCGCCTGAGTCAAACCTGCCACGACCCCCTTTCCCACATCTTCCCCATTCCTCATTTACCTGTTCACCATTGCTGACTCCTCACTCCCTCGCACATGCTCCTGCCTCACACCTTTAAAAATAGTAAATGTGCCTTTTCCCTTTAATATTTCGGTGCCAGATGTCTCTGTTTTTAGTGAATTTGAACATCTTAAAAGGACAATGGGCACCAGGATGAATGCCTCAGTGATATCTCCTATGCTTGGGGGCAGACAGGGCTGATAACCCCACTGAGCCCTTGCCAAGGCCCTGTCTTCACTTCAGCCTCCCTTAAACTTGGGCCAGTGGACTATTATCAGCCCTATGGACCCCCAAACCTGGGGTCATCACTATAATCGTAAATCAACTTAAATCTGAGACAGACATAACATTTTTAAAAAATGTTTAAATAATTAGAAAATATAATATAAAACAAACATTATCCTTACAACTGATTCAATGTATTAAACATTTGAAGAAAAATGTAAACACCTAATAATCTGAATGAGAGTCTTCATTCAATAATTTACAGACATTTATAATGAAAAAATGTTAACAGCAATGATCAGGCAAATCAGCTGTGCTTGCAAAATTCTTAAGCAAAAGGATTTGGTTTAAAACTTGTTTTACTTACATATCTTTCAAAATAATTCCTATACATTCCTAAAGTATCATTGCATTCTATCATTAGATGTTTCAAAGTTTCTATTTTTCCCTCAGTAAAGCATATCCTGCACATGGGATGTCCCTTTGATAAACCTTGATGCGGGACATCACTCAAAGGGTTGGAGTTAGACTTAAAAAGAATCACAAAAAATAATAATCCATGCCATCTTGCGGAAAAAAAATTCTCAAATAGAAAATAAAAAATTAAGTTGAATATATTGCAAGGGTCTTCAATACCTATTGACAGTCATAATGGTGGCTTACTAATCCAACTCCCATCATTTATTTTGAGAAGCAAACTATTATTAATAGCTGTGTTTAGATAAATCCCTAAATCTAAAATGTTCTCTTCACAATGATGCATACATTTAGTTACTACAATCAAAGATTCCTTTTCATACATCTGTCTCAAATCACAACAGAACAAGTTTTCAGTATGCCTAACAACCTTCTCCAATTCACACTGTATTCATTGAAACATAAAAAACTCATGGTGTATAAGCGAATAGAGAATTACAGATGTATCCCACCATACTCACCATCTGGTACATGATCTCTAAGCCCTATAATAAAGAAGGAACGATTTGCGTTTTATAACATTGGATCAAGAGAATATAAGAAAAGTACCCATATGCCTGATGAAAATGTTTTTTCTTGGTGTAAATGGCCATACACTGCTGTAAAGTTTATTTTGATTGTTGGTGTAAAGGAAAAAGCCAAGATAAACCAGGTTCTGTACTGCTTCCATGCACTCCCTTTAATTCCCCAAATAAGTGAAGGCCATTGCTTCTGATTTGTGAATCTAATGATTTCATTTTTTTGGTATTAATCTTAAAAAGATGTTATTAGCATAATGTTTCACAATGGCTATGGTAACCTGGAAAACATGTGGTGTTTAATCAAAGAATGCAATATCATAAACATAGATCAGGTTCAATATTCTAAGGACTTTTCTAATTTGTCAGGGTGTTTCTTAACCAAGTCTAATGTTCCCAGCATATTGGACACAAACAGATGGCACATGTGGGGCACAAATGCATTCCTGCTGCAAACCCCTAGGTGTGGGAATTGCTTAATTAGGGTTCCAGTTGCATTTAATCTACCTGAATGTCCATATCACTGTGAAACATTATAATTACCTTTTGTAGGCATTTATCAATGTCCCAACTTTCTAGGTTGTGCCACAATTAAACCCTATCCATCAGATCAAAGGCACTAGTAAGATCTAAACAGGAAATATAGATTATTAGGGCCTCTTCGTTTCACTTGATGATGTAACAAAGTAGAGATCAGACCATTTAGTAAGGCTCCCTTTACTTTACAGAAGAGCACCTGAAATGTAGTTATAAGACCTGAATTCTAAGACTGATTAGTCAGATTGTCAAATATAATGAGGAGAAAATCTTGCTGCTAACATCCAGCAAGGCAATCAGCCTAATGTTATTTGGATTGTCTCTCTGACCTTTCTATTTTTATAAATGGAGACTATATTGGTGTTCTTAAACATTTCTGGAAATTGAGAGGTCTCAATCGCCATTTGGTGCAGCTGGTGTAGAATGGCAACCCAAATCTCAGAATTTCCTTTGAAGGTGATATTTGCTAGACACTCAAGGCCCGCACTCTAGAGATGTTAATGTTTTTGATTCAGGAGTTAAAATCTTGCTTTATGAAATTGACCTTCAAATTATGAATGATTGCTGAAGAGGCAGTAGAAGTATAAATCTTGCTAAAATGGTTTACCCACTCCTTCTCAAGTTTCCATAACTCTGTGCATTTCTGGCACCGGTTTTTTGTTCCTTTTTGTCATGACCTGAGTTTTCATGTCCAATTTTAGGTAATTATTCTGCCAGTCAAGTATTTGCTTTTTCTTCTCTTTATATTGAGCCCAATCAGTGTCCAGAGGCATGGGCAGTACTTTCAATTCTCGTCTCAACATTTGTTTTTTCTCCATAAAAGCCATATCTATTTTACTATCAATCACTAAATCAATCTTTCTTTATTTGAAAATTGAAACTAAAAACATCAAACATAAAAGCTAAAGCACCATAAAATATAATGATGAAGAAACGCAATGACCAACATATAGCAGAACTCAATTAAAATGACACCTTGAATTAAAAGCTAAAACATACAGGTTCATTATCAAACACAATCTGATATTCACCATGGTTTTATAATTTCTCTTGAAAAAGTGGAACTAATCCACAACGATACAACAAATAGGATTAAAAACAAGATAACATTAAGACAATTTGATAAAGTTACTACTAATTGATAAGGAGCGCTCAATGAAATTGAAACACTTGGAATGTAGAGTGCTGGCCATGTAGGGCTGAAATATTAAATAAAGTTGCTGTACTTGCCTCATCACCCAAATTCTAAATATGGGAATGAGATATTCCCTCCTGAGCTTTGTATAAGACAGGAAAAACAGGAAATAATTCATCCACTTTTCATCCGTTATCCCATCATGGAAACATGTACTCTCCAATAGTGCATTTCTATCCTAGCAGAAAACACAACAGCTCAGGAAGCATGTTTGTCTTTGTTCGCAATAAGTTGACTCTGTGCCTGGGTTTCGTAAACTAGCCCAGACCATTTTCTAGCCCAAGCTGCACATTAAGAGGAAGATACTGTTGTACAGTGAATTTTCTCAGCACTTCAAACTTTCTGACACATAAACTGGACATTAAAAAACTTGTGAAATCTCACTACAGTTAATTTCCATGCCCCTTATTGAGTTTCAATGGAACTCTGTTTTAATATATGTGAGCCATGCAAACATGAATGTACATCGGAGGTCATGACATTTTGGACCGGGATTTGTGTTCATTTAAGTTTTGTCATTTTTCATAAGTGGACCCAAGACACTAAAGGATTTCCTCCAGTCTGCTCTTTCATATACCCTAAACCAAACTCACAGTGCAGAGAGTGTACCTGGAAGCCCTCTAGCAGGCCCATGATATATTGCAAGAATTGATTTTATTTTGACTGTATGGGACTGGGCCTGCAATACCCCATATCGCTGAACCATAAATTGCAACTGGCAAGGACTTAGCCTTCTAAATACCTAGGACATAACCCACTTGAAGTGTGTCTAAACTTTTCACTGTTTAATTATGCAACCTTTCAAGTATAATTTTGATTGTGAGAGCCAAATTAAATCCTGGAAAAGTGTCACACCTTTATAACAAAAGGTTCACACCCATTTCCATTTAACTATACTTTCTCTTACCACTGATAGGACTACAATTAGTAGAGCAAGTTTGCAGATGAGAGATGCACACTTTGATGGTTTCACAAAAACATGTTGGGTGTAACATCTCCAGCCTTCCATAATCAGAAAATGTAATGATATTTCATTCATATTACTAACATTTCTAGGTGCCCATTTATTTATATTACAACCTTAGTTAATTATCAATTGAGTCACAGAATTATTCACATTTGTGGAACCAACATCTATTTCAAGAATGACATTAAGAAATGAGTGATCATTACCCTTATTCTGCTATACTGGAAAAACCAACAGGACTAACATACATTTACAGAAACATATATATAGTCAATATATAGTCAATTGTATTACATATTATGCCATTCTTCCATGAATAATTACTCAGGATTTCAACTTTGACTCTCCTATTCAGCAGTACAATATCCCTCACATTCAAATGGCTATTTTGTTGTGTGTCATTTGAGCAGCCAGTATATCCATATGATTATCCAAACTCCAGGCCTGTTCCTATTTGTAAGCATCTGACATTAGGAGTTACAATCACCAGCCACAATAATATAGATTGGTGTTCCCTGCATCAACAGGAGTTGAAGGTATTTCTCCAGCTCTTGTCTAAATGTGTCCACATTTTATTTGGCAATTTTATTATATACAATAATTATTAACAAATCATCTGTAATAGTTCTACCATCTAATCTTACATGCAATCCATAAGATCATTGAAGTCCCAAAAGCAAATGCTGGACAAGAATACCCTTTAGGACCCTTAATGGCTTTTTTAAATAAAAGTATTAAAACCATCAATGTAAGGGGAACCCATACACCAGTTTGTATGAAGTAAGATGATATAGCCTTTCTTAAAGTAATTTTGGGTCTCATTATTGTTCATAGATCTATTGTACCATCTTTAATTCCATGAAAGTAATGGGAAAGGAGAAGTTGGAAATCATGAAAGATCTATAGATTTTGGTTAAGGAGAAGCAGGGATCCAAGCCCAGTTATCAAGATCTTCCCTTAGATTATGCATAATCCTCTGTTCTCTTTAACCTATGTCTTTATCTTGAAAATCATCAGAAGTTACTATCACGCCCTCTTCTCATTTCCATTCCTCATTGCCTTGTGATGGGAAATTTCCCAACTCTAGGAAATTGAGCATGATTCCACTGATACACGTCATGACCTCAATGCAGGAACCATTATACTTCTTTTAAAATCATACTATAGATTATCTGTGGTTACATATGTAAAACCCTAAGGACTACTCAACTATCATCCACAAAGTCCACTTGATAAATATTTGAAGCTGTAATAAGCCTGTGTAGTATGCCTAATAACCTTGAGTGAATTATTAGTAGAGAATCATTGCCTTAAAAGCTGCTGCGTGCCTAGCACTGTACACCTCTCAAAGATCCAAACCAGATCCATCTGCTCCATATCCAATTTTGAATTCATGCGCACATGTGCCTCTTAGTTATCTATTGTCTATCAACTCTATTCACGTTGGCTTATGCACTGTATAAAAGATTGTAAGGAATATTGTTTTGGAGAATACTGGATTGCTGGCGATGGTATTTCAGACATCAGGGAAATCTCCTGTTCATTCATTGAAACATCCCCCTGTACGTTCTCAATAATCGGAGAGTCTATATCCTCTTGATTCTCCAAGAGAGGTGGGGCTTTATACAGATAATGGTGAATCTCATGATTTTTGCTTCCTTCTATTTTTTTGAGCTTACTTGAATCCTCAGTCATGATCAAGTGCCCTGTAACAATCAGTATAGAGTTCTTTGCCATGTCAAGAGTTTAAGAGTGTTAGTGAACTTTTGCTGTGAGATTTGTTACTTATTTTGCTTATAGGAGTTGTTATGCATATTAATAATTATCTTTCCTGATGACAGTGCACACTGAATCTCATGAATAATATATTCACCATTTTACTGATTTTTATGATCCTTTTGGGTTTATTGCAAGGGCTCCTTGTCTCTATGTGATAGAGTTACTTCAGGATTCACAGTTTCTATATTCATTATTGTATTATGGATGTATACAAGTGGTTTTGAATCAGTTGTTTGCACTGATGAATTATTTGTCTCTAAAATGCCCCATTTAGGAATTGTGGAAACGGAGAAATTAAGTTTGTTGACGGCCTCATCTGTATGGGCTACATTAGTCGTCAGGTTGCGTAGCAGTTCTGTATGAGTTCTACTTCAGCACTAATATTGCCATGCAGTCTCTCAGAAACTGTAGCACTAGATCCAGAGCGCTTATGTAGTAAATACCACAATCTGTGGGTTATGATGAATTGCAGATGATTCTTCTGGTGAAAGAAATAGCGAGAGAGTTTTAGACATATTGCTACCATTTATATCAGTCACCAGAGTTTCTGCATTATTCTCAGTAAATGGATCTTTACATGTTCAGCGGGACTCGCTCTGAAAAAACTGATGCCTGTGCACGCAAAAGAAGAGTTTAACTGTTAATGTCTTCCTGTTAATGTCTTAATCAGAGCGTCTTGTACTTCAGGAGACAAGTCTATACATTAATTTGCTTGTGCTAATAAAGTTCCAACCAGAGTTACTGGGTTGATTGAGTCTCCTATCAAAGTTTGTTTGGAAAGATAGCTTGTTATTTTGACACTAATCATTGATATGTTCGTTTTACATTATTAGATTTACTTGGTGCTGCCATATTTTCCCCATAGGTCTAGAGGGATTACATGGAAATGTCTTTCTATGCTCTTGTTTTAGCAGTCGACCCCCACAGGTTTTACTTCTCAAATTGTGCGCCAGTGTAAGATGCTCACGGGAGAGTGCACCCATAGGACCACTTAAGTAATCTTCAATTGGCACAATTTGTGCTAGATTTGCTATTTAAGCAATGCACACTTTCTGTCAACATTAATTTCCTCAGGCAGTGGCTACTGCCACTATATAACCAGTGTGTAACAGAGTACATGATTTACATACTCTCTTACCCAGCCTCCCTTAAACCAATTGCAAACAACTGCACTTCTCTGTGCACTTTGTTATGCAGCTTCAAGGAGCAACCTTGAGCCGACACACTCTATTGCTCAAGAACCGCTTCTCTAAAAAAAGTCTACTATAATATCTTCAAACAGAACATTATATAGTATCATATTGCATTACATTAACTTTATTGTAGATCCCCAAGAGGTGTGGCAACAGTAACTGTGTTATACTCTGGAAAGATCAGTTGAGGTCCATTAACACAATACTAAGCGAAAGAAACACAGTGTTAATTAGGGATAGTCCATGGTATGCAAGACAAAGTATGCAACAAAAAGAGAGATATTTTTAGCTGGCAAGTTTAGGTGTCACGTTTCTTAGCGGCAGAGGCTGCTGTGTGTTGGGACAATTCTTTCAACTCACCTGGCTCAGCCTGTCTTGCCCAATGCCCAGTCTTGCCTCATCCACCTGAACTATTCATCCTTAGGCAGACCTTGCACATGCCTCCACACACCACTCTACACAGGTCCAAACTGTCCTTCTCCACCAATCTCACATTGCAGGCCTTGCGTCTCATGACTCATGGATCACCTTCCCCTGCATCCTGCGCACCATGTCCTACAGCGTGACCACAGACTACACTGCTGCGCTCCAGGATCACTGTTGCAATTCACCATTCATTCAGTTTAGAATTCAAATTAGATTCATCGCGTATTGGCACAACTTTATCATCAATTTAAAACTAAAATGTGTTTTGTTATCCATTTCAATAATGCATAAAACATGCATACAATACAGACACATAAATAAAAAAAGAACATGAAAAAACATACAATAAATGGAGCAATGAACACATAAATCAACATAAACATACACATCTACATTTATGGTTTGGTACTACATATTTTAATACTTTTTTCCTAAGATACACAACGATTGGACTGCTTAGTATTTATGTCCAAATCATTGTCTATGCTCATTAACCTGTCAAAGAGATTGGATGATTCAACAAAATAGTTTATGTCATTTGATGTTATACATGTCATGCTAAATCCAAATTGTACTACAAACCTCTTCCTGTGACCAAGCTTTCCTCAGGATGACTATCTTGATTCATTTTGAATAAAAAGAATGTGCTTTTCATGGGAAGAAATGACATGTCTTTCATATGCACAATTTGTATTTTAAAACAAGACGATCTGACGCATGCCTCCCACTTCTCCCTCACAGATAGCACTGAATATGCTTACTCTGAGTTTTCCACTTCAATTAAACTGCCAGACTGACTCCCTGAGCGTCTACGATGATGCAAAACCAGGCTCCGGTTTTGTGGGCAGCTACTGTACACAATTGCCTGGAATCATTACCTCTTATGGGACCAGGCTGAGTCTGAGGTTCATGGGACATTCAAACAAAGCGAATATTGGCTTCCTGGTGACATATTCATTTGGTAAGTATTTCCTATATGGTTTAGGATGTATTGCTCTATTACTGTTGATGCCTTTGTATGACTGGATTAAACCACCATGCATATCACGAACAGCACAATATTTGCTTAAAGTCTCCATTAGTTGCTTTGGGATCCGTCTCTTCGAACATATTAAGCAGGTCACAAGTCCACAGAAGGAGACTATTTAGACATGTGTGTCAGGAACACTGGATTAGAACAGTATACAATGATATAAAAACAATACCATTAACCCCCCAGTGAAGCAAGGAGAGTTGACATTTTGCAAAATATCTGTGATTTGGAAACCATATGAGCATAGACTATTCTAAAGCAGACCTTCAAAATATTGGCAAGACATAAGAAGATAATATACATTAGTAGTGAATCTCCTTCTCTAGTAGATGGCAAGTTAGTTATATGAAGCAACCACACTACCAGCAGCATCACTAGGTTTAGAGGATAAGTAGCAACAATAATTGATTCAGATGCCGTGAAAATATATGGCTTGAGAAATAGTCAATGAACAGCATGTGGAAGGTAATGGGACTTGGCTAGATCTAGCAGCCAGGGTGCAGCTGGGTAGCTCTGTTCTTCACTCTCTGTGTTCTCTAGATTGGCAATCTCACTTTGGCATGACTCTAAATAAACAGCTTTATTTTCAAGGCCAGTATATACAGCCTGGTAGTGTGACAGCACTTTGGGAAATGAATCCGTTCAAACTGGGATTCATTCCTGTGTTCGTTTTTAAACCTGCATGGGTAATATAGAAAGTGTTAACCCAATAAAGACAACAAGTAGATACTCTAATTGGGCTACCAAAGTCAATTGTTTGAACTCGTTATTGATCTTCTGGACACTTTTTCAGGCAGAGTTAAAAGGAGGCTTTAAAAAAACAGAGCAATTTAACCACTCTTTTCTGGAATTCCTAATCTGTTTGTGTCTATGTTCCTGATCTGTAGATTTTCAAAGCAAGACATGCACTTCAGAAGATCGACCAACTGACTTGTAGTCTGAATGGTACACCTGAGTGTTATTAACTTATCAGAAATGTTTGCTTTTAGCAGTAAAACTTTAAGGTTATATCTGGATAAAGAACAATCCTCGTGACCTTCTCCTCCCCATCTTTACTTTAATTTCCCATTTCAAACAGAAGCTCCATTTCCAGCCAATGGTATGGACAAATGACAGATGTCCTGATAGTCTTTTGAGCTGTGTGTTTTTGAAAAACAAATGTTAAACCACCTTTACAAAGTGCCAATGGATCCAACTTTAATTTTTGCACAATGTGCATTCATAATAAGGAGGAACCGTGAATTTTGGATGAATTATTTATTTTATTCAGTGGAAAAAAATATCCACATTGCACTACAGTTGTGATTATGCAAGCACATTTACCAACATTAAAAAGTGCATACAGTTGCATACAAAAAGCTGGAGGGAGGATTAGAAAATTGATAGCATTTGTCAGTTGTCCCAGGGTGAGCATGGATGGTAGGTGGTGGATTGAAAGGATAAGTGGTCCCAGGAGCAGGAATTGGCAGGTGTGAAGTTACATAGATGAGGTGGGAAAAGGTTTATATAAGTGTGTATTGACGGGAATTGAAGGGAATGGTAGGGAAACTAGTTTGATGTGGGATTTTTAGCATGTCTTCATGATAGGGATATATTAAGGACAAAAACAATGTTTGAAAGGGGCATGGGGTGTATCGTCCCACTTTTCCTCGTGTATTGGTGATGTGTTTTCAATTGCATTGAAGTTTTGCAATAGTATTTCTCTGGACTGTTGTGTGTATATTTCGGCATGCTCATTTATTTTAGCTCATTTTGAGCCTGATTTACAGAAGCGTTTTATAATAGCTAATCCCATTGGAAAACGTTCTGTGAATCAGACCCTTCAGTTTCAGAGGAAAACATCTTAGCATCTAAAGCCAAATAAGTTGAAGGAGTGTGCCAGTTAATATAAGCCAAAAGTAAACTGGAACAAGAAAATCAGGCAAACGGGTCATATCTTTACAAGCGTAAGAAAAGCAAACCACGGAAGTGGAATGGTTGATCCAGCAGGGTCACGTCTACCCCTGCATTTTAATGTTTAAAATCATGTATTTATTTATCTTTTAAATAAAAATCAAATGCAAATAAAATAATGTAAACTTTCGATACGCGATGGAATTATTCAGATGGCACACAGGCTTGAATAGAGGTCAAAGAAGAGGTTCTGCCATGGAAGTTATTCGACAGCCTTTTTTGTATTGTGGCTAGGAGGTGTCAACGCTCCTTCACATGTCTAATGAGAAATGAAATTGTAGGTCAGTTTTCCTTCACATTCATCTTGGAACTGGGAGATGATGTATTGCATTCTCTTTCGCATATCTCATATATTTGCCATATGTTCTTTGTCAATATTATTCTTTGGCAGACCAGAGGAAAGCTTGGACTACCTTCATTATTGTGGTTCCAAGTCCACAGAACTTTCTAACGTGTTTGATGATTTGGACTAAAACATCGGAGGTTTTCCCAAAGAAGAACGCTGTGAAGAAGAGCAGGCTGGCATCCTCCAAAGGGCCTTAAATCATGCCCCATTGCCTGGCTGGTGCTGGCAGTCCCGTGCAGCAATATCGTTCATCATATGTAGCTCAGGTTTTGAGAATAGCCACGGTATTGAATTTAGCTGCATTTTTTTAGTTTAGCCACTGCATTGAATTCATCTAAAGCTTGACGCAACTGTCCACTAAGCCACTAAAAAATGTCCAATATACTGCTCACCCTCAAACACAGAACAAAGCACACTCATACCTCTATTGCAGAAACGAAAGCAATAACACACAAATCACCCGATACACACTCATACACCAAACACCACATAATAGCTACCAACTAAAAACAAACCTGCACACAGTGACCGGTTTTTCCTAATCGAAGTTACCAACAGCACATCAAAGCTCTCTTTCACTTTTCCCTCTCAATCCCACTGCCTAAACCCTCTTAGTCCTCCTTCCTTTTCAGATCAGCCAGATTACCTGGAGACCATGAAAATGGCAGTGGAGTGTGGTATACATCACAATAATATAACATGCAATGTAGAATCCCCACTCCACTGAAAATATTAGAAAGTACTTTTTCTATTTCTAGGTTGTCTACTTGCCATGAAAATGGACAAGTGTTCTTTATGAAAATTACTTTTATTGCTGGCATGGAGGGCCATCCTCTTAAGAAGTATAAACAAAATATTTTTTTTTAAGTAGCGAAGCAGGGTGGAAGGCGTCTTACTTGATAACAGAGACTATTGGTAGCAGAGGAATGGGGGCAAAAGGCAACATGAGTGTGCTCCCTGGTTGGGTTGAAGAGGTTTGTGTGGCACCAGAGTGGGCAGAAACATTTTCAAGGAGTGAATTGCAAATATATATTGGTCAATGTCAGTGGATTACACAAATTCTTAACTTTCCACGCACCATGTTTTATGGCAAACTTTCTTTCACAATTCTCTTTTAACTGATCAATGTTGAAGGTCATTGTTCCTTCACATACTTCATTGTCTTTTTTATCTTGCACAAGTTGCGCTGTGTTCTTGCTTTTACGGTACCTACTGAATACGAATGCACATTTATCAGTATTTGTTATAGAATGAGCAAAACCTCTCATTTCGAGCTCCTATGTTCCTATGGTTATTCTTGTTTTACTGGAGGACTGTCTTCACTGATCTGGCACGCTATATAATTGTTGTTTTCTTCTTTGCCTTTTAGTTCCCTTTCCACTTGTACTCACTAGCCTGACTGGGAGTATCTCCTCTCCAAGCTACCCTTCCCCATATGCCAACAACGCACCCTCCCTCTGGCTGATTCAACTTCCGGCTAATAACAAGGTGATCATGGCAGTGAGGGTGTGATGTGGGCACAATTACTGTTCACCTAGTAGCTCGATACTTAACACTGTCTCTTCCCTTTCAGGTGTACCTGTGGTTTGATGCCATGAATATCTGGGCGTCTACAGGCTGCACTACAGATTATATCAAGGTTTATGATGGAAGCAGCCAGACGGCCCGGGTTCTCATGAATAAGAGCTGTGGGAAAACCCTCCCCCAGCCAGTGACAGCTTCGTCCAATCAGATACTGGTGGAGTTTGTGGCCAATTCGTTTGTCACCGGAAACGGTTTCCAGGCTTCTTACGGGAATGGTAACTCTTTACTGTGATCCGATTATATGGCATGCATCCATGTATCTTGATACCAATCACTTTCTGTTGATGGATATATGAAAAGGTGTATGTGTTTGTGTGTGTGTGTGTGTGTGTGTGTGTGTGTTTGCACTCTAAATCTTACAGTCAGAGCATAACCATTTTGTGCAGGCTTTTTCAGTTATTTGGGGTATAGGAATATTTTCGATTCAGTAAATCCACTCATTTGTCAGTTAAGACAATACCCACAACACCTCTAACTTGTGGTTGTAATATATACCTCTCTACCCTCTCTCTCCCAAACCCACCCCATTATTGCAACTTTCTCTGTCTTTGTCGTCACAGTCCCAACCGTATGAGGCTGAGTCATGTCCATGTAGTAGGCATCCAGGTCATCCACTTCAATTTGGTTTTTTAAAAAAAATGCATTTTGTGTCACCCCCTGCAAGAAGTACGAGTTAACTGTCCAGGCATCTCATGTTGTTTATTTACGCTCATCCAGACTCTGCACTGTGATGTTGCTATGTAACTAAATTCTCTTTCATGCTTCCTTGCTTTTGTGTGTTTCTTCTATTGTTGATGTGTAGTGTAGGTTCTGCCTGGCTGTCATTTAATCGGGAACCGTGTTTATTCTGAATGTTATTTTTTTAGGAAGGACCTCTCCATGCAAACTTATTCTGGAGGTTTAGCACTCCTTGCCCTTCATGCAGTGTTTCCGAGACATGCTATGTCATGGGACAGCTCAAGCATTTTAATAATGCTCAGGTGTTGTTACCACTCACGAGATCTCCTTTCATAACTGGGGAGGTGGGATCTGCAAAGCAGGTGCCCATCCATTTAGCCCATCCCATTTTCTTTGCTTTGAGATTGTGCGTTCGGATCTAAGGGTATCATAAAGAAGGGGGATGGTGGCAGTCCCTTGTGGGGAGATGTAGATCCAGACACTTTCAGTTTACTTCAAAAATAAATGCTTGAAGTTTATTTATTTTTTTGGGTCCATAAGCTTCTTGACCAAGATTTAATACCGGTTCCCCATTCCTTTATTGGCAGTGTTGATTTTAGGTGGTTCGGGCCTTTCCAAACCTTCTGGGTTTGGTGTGGGAGGAGAGACGTTGTTGTGCAAGTTAATGCAGTGATCCTCCTTTCTCTCCTGTTCTGGAAATACCCATTTTCTGGTCTGGGGGATACTTCTATCTAATCTCTCTGAGATATGCAAAGAGGTTCTAAGTGATACGGCCGCAGCAGATTTTGCCGCAGCCGGAAAGTTCGCATGAGAAAGGTGCGAACTGCCAAAAGTGTGCACCTTTCTCATGCGAACACACTTATATACTACGGGGGCTGCAGGGGTTTCCCTCGCAAACCCCTGCTCACTATAATGTAAAGTAGAATGAGCGGCGGGGTGTTGCGGGGGACACCCCTGCAGCCCCCGTTTTTTTTCTTTTTTTTCTTTTTCACGGGTGAGCTGTGGGGGTGTCCCCCACAACACCCCGCTCACTATACCACGTAGTAATGTGAGCGAGGTGTTGTGGTGGACACCCCTACAGTCTTTTTTGTTTTTAGTTACCTGCGATGCTACCACCAAAGGTTTGAACTTTGGGTGTTCAAACCTTTGGTGGTAGCATTTTTCAGTCGTATTGTACGGTCGGACGCACATGCAACTCCTTATCCAGATCACTTGGGTTGCAGTTGTCGATGCAGGGCTAGGAATTCCATAACCCTTCCTTTGTAGCCATGGTGACATTACTCCGCACACACCCTTTTTTCATCCCGGTCCATGAGAAGCAGCATAAGGGACCCCTCAATGCAGGAAGATTATGTCCGTCTCAGTCCTTAACCAAAGAAAAGAACCTCCATGGGTTGAATGTATCAGGATGCAGACTCTTCAGTCTTCTGCACCAACACATTGGTGCATCACCGTTGATGTATATGTACCCACCTAATTCCCTACTTATCCAATATAATTCACTTTTTTACTACTTTTCCATTAACCTCCAAGACGTTTTGAAGGCCATTTAAGGGGAACCATTGTGTTAACTCTTTCTGTACAGTGTGTGGATTTAATGATGTGAACAGCTTGATGTTGTCTTAACATGTGACTTGAGTGACAAACTATTTCATATTTTATGAATAATCATCACACAGAAATCCGGTCCCACCTGTCCCATCTATTTTCCTGCATCCTCTACGTATCTAGCTTTGTACGGTCTCTAGCTCTGACTTATGCTCTTTCTGAATGGCTGCAATCGGGAACGTGCCCTTGGAATGTAGGGCTCAACTGGTCATTTTTCAACTGATTTGAGATTACAGAAATGTTGGTAGAATCACTATGCTTTCAACCTGATAAAATTCATTTTGGAACAGATGAATTCAATACTTATTTGATAAATACTGTGGTCACAGTATATCAGTCAGTGACTGAGACCATAGTCTTGCTGATGGTACGTCGAGTCATTTGAGCAGCTATCAGTCAGGACTCTACTTGGACAAGTATAACTGTTGTTCTGTGGTCCACATTATTATAGGATTAGAGGCCTCGCCGCCAGCACCATCATTTCCCTGCGCCCCAGTCTGCAAGGATGAAGCCCGTGTGTCAAGGGCACAGGTGTTGGGCTCCTGCAGGGTGCTAGGTGCCTGTGGGGGACAGGTAGCACCCTGTGTTTGTGATTCCCACTGCTCAACAAGGAATGTGGAGAAGTTTCCATGCAACCAAGATGATGAGAATTGATGGGGGGAGGGAGGCATTTGAACTGGCTGAAACAGTACTACATTACCACCCCTTTTTTACTCATCCATTTTACTATGTCAACTATGTCTGTAATGATGGTGTAGGTGGCAATGATGACCGCAGAATCCTGAGCGTAGGTGCCTGAGAGTTCTACATCAATTCCTATGGCGGCACAGGTTAGTGCAGTGTGCTAGTCTGCCCATTTTCTGTTGCGGGTTCTTCGTAAAATCTTTCCCTGTCTTCCTGCTTGACTGCGCCTGCCTGAGGTAGCCGCATTGGTGTCTAGTAGGATTGAATATTGTAATGCTCTTCTTTTCGCCCAGCCGGTTGGCTGATCCACCGCTGTAATTGCTTCAGAACTTAGCCACTCGTGTTGCTACTGCAACCACATATGGCGCTCATATCAGCCCAGTATTGCGCCACTTGCACTGGCTCCCAGTGCAGCAGCAGATGACCTTTAAATATTTAGGACAAGAATTCCTTCAGGATAAGTTTCAGCCTTACATTCTCAATCACACTCTTCACTCTAGTTGTGATCGATTTGTGGTGGTTCCAAGGTTTCGCCTTCAGAGAGTGGGTCCCAGGGCCTTCTCTGTAGTGGCTGGTAAGCTGTGGAACAGTCTTCCTCTTCAACTTAAGTCTACTGAGAATTACTTAACCTTCCATTGCCTACTTAAGACTACTCTTTTTTGCTGATTCTTCTCTCCCTTTTTGTGGCTCTGCTATGTACCTCCCGTGCCAAAATGCCCTTGGGTGTTTGTGTGCACTATAAGTTTACCTAACATAACATTCACAAGAGTGATTCCATCCTTGCGTCTCTGGAATGATAGATTGAGTTATTGCAGATTTTCTTTTGGATTTATTGGCTTACCGTATGCCGGCTCCCTCCCAGTGTCCAGTTGTTTTTTCACTGTTCCCTCTTTTTCTTATCTGGCAGGGTTGGTAACAGCCTACCTGGCATGATATCTACCTTCATCAGGCTCCTGATGTATGTGTACTGGATGGGCAGTCTACTTCCATTTTTTTTGGAATAGTTCAAGGAAATATCTGTACTGAATACATTGTTTTTCTACAGTTTTTAACTTGAAGTTCATTGCATTCAGGTTACTGGGCCTCATTACGACCCTGGCGGTAAGTTACCGCCAGGGCCGTGACTTTACCGCCATGGTGCTAACTACGTTAACGCCATGGCGGTAAGGGGATTTACCGCCCCATTCCGACCTTGGCGGGGCGGTAAATCCCCAATCCCCATTTACCCTTCCCCATTCCCATTTTTGCCCCATAGGGCATAATGGGAGTGGGGAAGGCGTTAATTACGCCACCGTAAATTACGGTGGCGTAATTAACACCAAGTTCCCTTACCGCCATGGTTTTTTACACCCGCTAAAAGCAGGTGTAAAAACCGCCATGGCGGAAAGGGAACTCGTAATTGGCGGTAAGGGGTCGGCGCAGCTAACGCTGGCGCTAACCCCTTACCGCCAGGGTCGTAATGAGGCCCACTGTCTCTTTTTACAGACATTATCCCATATAGATGGTGGTGTAGTGGTTTTATCGTTTGAATTTATGTTGATAGTTCCTTTGTGATGGTCAGTTGATGGTTGCCAAATCAGTCTATTAAATATCTGGCTTATATTTCAGAGCCAGTGTTTCCCAATTGGTCACATAGTTACTTTGCACGAGCTCTGCTGCCAAGACACGGTGGTTGAATGCTTATCACAAAAACTCTGGTGGATAAGAGGGACTTGGTTGTAATGCTCGAATTATTAATTATTTACTGATAATCATCATTACAGAGTGATACACTTCCTTGTGACTGTATCAATCCCATCCTTCGGAATTGGCTTTCAACTGTTGCAAACCTGCTGTTGTACTGTTAACAGGAAAATAGGTGTGTGATTTGTATTCTTCTAAGAGCAGGGGCTGAAGAGTTTTGTGAAAGGGAAAAGGCTAGTCCCTGTGCTTGCTTTGGGACATGACTTGACTTCAAATGGTTAGGACAGTCACAAGAATAAGACTCGATGTGATGCAGATTACCAGTAAGCAAGCAGAACCTTCACTCACTTATGCAGTCCTCCACTTCTCTCACCTCATTGTTAATCTAATTCACACTGCCAATATTCATCTAGTCTGAATTAGCCTCACCTAATGAAAACACTAACTCCTGCAAGATATCTTACCCAGTAAGTTCAAAGTGATATGGCTCAAGAAATAGGTCCAGGTTGAACAAACCTGCACCCTATTTGCTGCTGCTCTTTCCAATTTTCTATTCTCCATTGACTGCCTCTCTCATTGAAATAATTTTACCTTTCAGCTTTTCCCTGGATTACTCTCTCTGGTATCAACGGATTCATTTTCCCAGCCAACTACAAAACTCTGTACCCTAACTATGATGGCTCACTCTGGCTGATCCAAATACCATCAAATCAGGTGAGCTGCAATTTCTCTGTCCAGAATTACTAAGGACGTATCTGTAATATTGTGTTTCAGTTATTTATGATGAATTACAGTATGGTTTAAAGCATACTGTAATATAGCTCATTGATATGTATTATTAATGATTTACAAGTTTGAATATAAATGAGATGAATCAAATGGATTGCAACAGAATTGTTGCTAGACGGAATCTTGAGTCACTTAAGTGTTTTATTCACATAAGATATTCCCCATTTTCTCTGTCAGAATCTCTATGGATTTGGCTTTTCAAATAATGTATAGATCATTTTATTTATTTAATAGTTTTTTTAATAACGCGCCTAATACCATACATGAGCTCAGTTTCTAAGTGCGGATCCCGAATTCAAATCTCTATTGCTCTGCAAGGTCTTGCTTACAAGACCAGCACATTGCCCCTGTGCTATCCTCCGTTCACATATTTCCTTCCAAATTAGACAATTACTGTATTGTACTACTCTCTTGCTCAAATGACCTGTACAAGTCATGACTTTGCAGCCTCTTTCATATTTCTCTAAGTGAACAAGAGTTACTTTTGGAGAGCCAGGAGCTAGTGGTACATTGCTCAACAAATCGAACTTCAAGCATTTTCACTCATCTGTGAAGTATAATAACAAAGAAATTGGCGTAGTATATTTCTGTAGGACATTCTAGATGAGTCAAAATTGTATGAGCACCAAGTGAATTCTGAGCAGCCAGTCAGGTTGCTTCGATTGTGGGCTTTACCTAATCATATAAAACCCTGTTCCCTGCAACCTGTTGGCTATTTGCATCCTACAACAGCGCCCCTCCTGCCTCCTGCTCCATGACATTGCCCACGGTACAATATGTCTAATTCCTACTTATCTTTCCTACCACCACACCCATGCTATGGTCATTACAAAATATGGCTGCTATGGAAATGGAGGATGCTCCCTCCTAAAGCCCTGGTCGTCTTTTCCATATTTTCTTTTCTAGGGGAAATGCTATGGAACAGTTGGGAGCGTAGGTGCGGAAGGATGCGTGCATCCATCAGATTGCTCAGAGCACATGTTTTTACAATTTACTAAAACCTGTGTTCCAGACAATAGGTTGCTAAAGATTCACTGTGTGAGAATATTATAAATTAGGACCATCAGTGTGATTTTGTTTTACAATATAAAATCCCGCTAAAATATGTTATCAAGCCTCAACATTTTCTAGTTGATGTATTCATTCGGCAATAGCAGACAACATTTATCAAGGTAAGATTTTGACAGGTGTCATCGTTGGAAATTGATAGGAAATAGATAAAAGTCCATTGGTGACTGTTATTTGAAGGCTCTGCAATAAGGATTTGGAGGCAACAACTTTTCATGTCCAATGAGGTGCTACCAAAAGGAAGATTGTTTCTGTGAACTGTTTTCTATTGTTCTTACTATAAATTAAACTCTCTGATATGTCACTCTTTATTAAGGATCCCAGTTATCAAATGTGTCTTTCTTTAATTCCCTCTCTCACCTTATTAAAAGGTACATGTGGCTTAGAGCGTCACCAGATGTGTTGTTGAGACCCGTACCAAAGTGGACGATACAGAAATAAGCACACTGGGGGAGTTGTGGCTGGTAGTTACATATTTTCACCAGTGGGTTTGTTAATGATAATCATAAGCTTTCCTCCCAGTTTAATCAACACAATGTAGTAACAAAATTGCATATTCCAATTCATTGCATGGACATCAATTTAATCCTGGACCATACTACAGTATGATATCTTAATAGGCTTTCATACTGTGACACCTCACCGCAGTAGATGTTTCAAAGTGCTGGGCCTGTCCATTGAATGGTGTACTGTACGCCAACTTGGGGAGTCCATGCCTTAGGGCCTCAATCCTAGTTGGGCAGTAAGGGATACCGGGCACCGGTAAGGAGAACAGTGCCGGTAAACTCTTACCGCCCAATTCCGAGGTCCCGTAGTGGGAACCGCAAAGGACATGTAGTCTGACCACACGTCCTTAGCGGGTCCTGCCAAGGGACCAGGGCGCTAATTACTGGCCCGCTACTTGCGGGCCCTTAATTAGCGCCTTCCCCTTTTCCATTGAGCCCTATGGGGGCTCAAATGGGAATGGGAAATGGTTGGTTGAATTGGGACTTACTGGGTCCTCCAGGGTCGGAATGACCTGGTAAGTCCCCAATCAACCAGACCGGACCCGGTATTGGAGGCAGCCATGGCGCTAATAGCGCCTTGGCTACCTCTAGTCTCAGAATGAGGCCCTTAGTCTTCTGGAAGAAAAAAAGGAGCTAAGGGAAGATAAGATAATAGGACCACAGGGAATAGATGCTACAAACAAAGGTTGGGGGACACAGCAGCAAAGCATGTTTTGTGGTAGTATGGGCTCTTTGCATTCCCATTAGGTGGGCCCTATTTCTGGAGAGAGAGATAAAGTGCCCTAGGCTGTTATGATAACTGGATTGCAATTCTAGGGCAAATTTGGAAGATCGTGAGTTGGTATATGGTGTAGTCATGCACCCCTGGGCTCCTCGAAAATTTGTGAGGTCAATCCTGGAAGTTTGGTGTCTTATTTGCCTGGGCATATCTAGAAATAATATCACAGGTAAAATTGTGGAATATGGCTATCACCCCTGCATTTGGGTGTGCGTGCATGGTTGGTAATGGCCCGCCAGTCCGATCCTAAGCTGACCCAAGCAAAGCAAGGACCTCAGTGAAGGCTGTGGGATGTTACCGGTGTTTTGCCTCCCCCAAAAAGGGGGAGATTACTATTCGCACCCGGGGCTCCATTTGGGGTTCAAAGCTCTGTTTTTCTGTGGGAGAAGCGGACTCTGTGCCTATTGCACAAGCCCAATCTCACATCAAAGAAAACAAAAAAAAAACAAGATGGCTCCACCATAGTAAATGTAAAAGGGACATCACAGCAAATTGAAAAGGCACAGAGGACAGGAGGGAGCACCGGAACCTGAGCACAAAGCTCTGGACCAGCAGGTAAGTGAGGAGGGAGGTATCAAGTTGGGGCAAGGTTGCAGGATGTCTCAGAAGGATGGGGAGAGGGTTGGAGTATGAGGAGGCAACAAGGAGAGGCTCCCTGTTGCCTCCACACAATCAAGATGGCACCACCCAGGGAAGGGACTCAGTGGCTGGAAAATGCAGGCGGTACGCTGCGTTCCTTCTTGCATTTCCAGCCACCTGAATGGCTGACTGCCCCTCCCCATGTGCAAATGCTAATTTTGCCACTGCACAGCCTGTGCACAGGGGGCCTAGTTCAAGAATAGAATGTGCATAAAGCTGAATGTTGTTTGTATCAAAAAGTAGGGAGAGTGCTCAAACGAACTGAATAGATTTGTTTCTCAATAGCTTAAATACTGGACGAACTTCATGAACAATTAACACATGGTAATTTAATTTTACTGAGTTATAATTAATTCCTTCCCCTTACAGATTCTCTTAGATTTCAGTGCTGGTGTCTCATCCTCCTCAACATGTGTCGCAGATTCGATCATAGTGTATGACGGGGCCAGCAAAGTATTTCCTCTTTTATTGTCCAGAACGTGTGCCTCTGGGCAGCTCCCATTACTGGTGTCCTCTCGAAATTCATTGCTAGTGCAATTCATCAACAAAGGTCCAATGAACCCCATCAACTTCAGTCCTTCTTACAAAACAGGTATGTTTGTACATTCAAGAGTTATCCCACTGTGCGCTCATATTGTTAATCTATACCTCTTCAAAATCTTCAGGAGGGAAATATTGCTTTCTCTTTTTTTAGCTTAGATTTGTATCTCTGTCTTGCTCATGTTTATAGTTTAGGTGGATACTTAAAAGGCGCCATAACACGGAAAATGAGGGATACATTGTTGCTTTGCTCAGCCTTTTGTTGATATTTACTCGGGCCAGCAGAAGAAATCTGTATTTTACAACATTTAATGACAGGCACTGTGAGTTGGATGAAGACAGAGAAAAGACATAGCTACAATTACCAATGGTATTCATTGGGATTTGATGGCAGGCATGAAAAAGAAACATTAACACTTTCAGTGGCAATCATTGAATTGGATGAATAGCCTTTTTAGTTTGGGCTATTAAGGCCCTCATTCCAAGGTTGGTGCTAGTCATGGCGCTACTAGCACCAATACCGGTACCACCATCGACTTGGTGGTATGGGGATTTACCAGTCTATTCCGACCTTTGCCGGACCGGTAAATCCCCATTTGAAAAGTCATTCCCCATTCCCATTTGAGCCCCCATAGGGCTCAATGGGAAGGGGGAAGGCCTCAATAACTGTACCGCAAATTGCGGTACCTTTATTGACCCTGGTATCCCTTTGCAGGTCCTGTCCATAACGCCTGGTTTTACCAGGCGTTAAGGGAGGGACCCGAAAAGGGACCTCGGAATAGGGCGCAAAGGGATTACCGGCACCGGTGTAATTACCGGTGCCCGGTATCCCTTTGCACCCAGGTCGTAATGACCCCCTAAGTGTTGCTTGCAACACCTAAATGCCTAAACTATTGCAATATAGTACAGATAGGGAGGAATGACATATTGGATAGGACACATAGGAATGACATTTGAGGAGAGACACACAGGGCCTCATTACGACCCAGGCGTTAAGGGTTAACGCCGTCGTTAACCCTTAACGCCTATTCTGATTTTAACGGCTGCTCTGAGCAGCCGTTAAAATCCATGGCGCTAACCTGCCATGATGCTAATTACGCCACCGTAATTTACGGTGGCGTAATTAGCGCCTTCCCCACTCCCATTATGCCCTATGGGGCAAAAATGGGAATGGGGAAGGGAAAATGGGAAATGGGGATTTACCGCCCCACTCACCTTGGAATGGGGCGGTAAATCCGCCATCCACCATGGTGTAAACGTAGTTTACACCATGGTGGTAAAGTTGGCGCAATTAGCGCCTGGGTCGTAATGACCCCCACAGTCTTTATGTGTTGTTTGGTTATGAGCCGATTCATTGACTGCCAGTTGCCCTGCTAATGCCTATGACCATTCCCACCCATTCCTGCCTCTCCCTGCCAAAAATTCCTCCTCATGGGTAATCTTTGAACTCGCTTTAATCAGGCCTTACCATCGAGTTAATGGAGGTCATTACGACCTTGGTGCTAGTTGCACCAACTTTACCACCATGGTGTAAACTACATTTACACCATGGTGGATGGCGGATTTACCGCCCCATTCCAAGGTGAGTGGGGCGGTAAATCCCCATTTCCCATTTTCCCTTCCCCATTCCCATTTTTGCCCCATAGGGCATAATGGGAGTGGGGAAGGCGCTAATTACGCCGCTGTAAATTACGGCGGCGTAATTAGCACCATGACGGGTTAGCGCCATGGATTTTAACGCCTGCTAAAAGCAGGCGTTAAAATCGGAATCAGGCGTTAAGGGTTAACGGTGGCGTTAACCCTTAACGCTTGAGTTGTAATGAGGCCCAATGACTTAATTGGAGTTGTAAACATGCTGCTTGTGTAATAAAAACGTCTTACAAGGCCTGCCTGCAGCCACTCAATTTATAAGCACTCTGCATGTCCTTCACTGAAGTCCTGCTAAAAAGCCCAAGCTAACCTGGTTGGGACAAGCATCGACTACATGGAATAGAAGTTCCTCAGGGAAGCTCACCCTCCATCGTCCCCACCACCATTCTTCAGGTGATTCTTACACGTTGTGCAGGGGGGAGGGATGGGGCATCCGAAAATAATTGCTTGGGACTCTCTTGCCTACAGCTGTGAAAACCTGCCTATATATGGCCGTAATAAAAAAAAGCATTGATATGTTGTTGTTTTAGGGTTTAAAATTCAAAAGGACAGTTGAAAAATGATAAACATATTTTTTGGGGCACAAGTAGTTTCAGTTGGTGAAATCCCAATCCGTGTGTCATAAGGAATGGGAAGACTGAGTTCAGTGCACGCTAGGTAAAGGACATCTGTTAGGGGAGGCAGCTATGGCGTGCATAGGTTATCATAGGAGACTAAGGGCCTCATCACGAGTTGGGCGGTAACGCTGGCACTATTAGCGCCGGCGGTTATAGCCCTACCGCCAAACCCCCGGCACTATTAGTGCCAGATCACGGGTTTGCCGGAAGGGTTATTGCCAATTCCCCATTGGGCCCATTCGGGAATTCCTCATTCCCTATTGGGCCCAATGGGGAAAATTCACGCTATTACTGCCGGCGGATTTCCCGCCGGCGATAATCGCACCAAAAATTGGCAATTTTGCCACGGATTTCCCCCCAGGTCACAGCTGGGGGGAAATCTGCCAAAGCCATGATCTGGTGGACCCTTAAATGTGGTGGTAATAGCGCTACCGCCGCATTTAAGGGTTACCGCCAGACTTGTGATGAGGCCCTATGTTTCCTAATGCAGATTGAATGACCGATTACCCTGGTTTTAGCTTTAAGGTTGGACTATGTGAGGGGTCAGAAATGTGATACAGACACAAAGGTAGACTATTCTCACAAGACAGCATTTTATTAAATAGAAAAGGGGTGAGAACAACACCTTTCTTTCCCTAGCCTAACAAGAGGGTCCCTGCCTAACAAACTAAGACTAAAGAAAAATGGCCTAGTGTCTAAAGAGTATCTTACCCTCACACTATTATACACAAAAACATTATACAATGTTTGTTTGGCTGTCTTAAATTCAACAGAATATCACGTCAATTCAAATTCAAAAGCTCTAGAAAGTATTACTTGTGACCAGGGCGAGACTCCCTTCCCCTGGATCTATTTAGGAATACCTAGAACATAGTTCCTGTAGAGGAGCAGCCGAATGCCTCTGCGGGAAGCCCTGCCTCTCTCTAATACCTGCATGTTGGAACCCTGAACATGCACCATGCTTAACACCAATAATTGTAACCATACTGCAACAAATGTTTGGAAAAGGTATCTGTTAAGAAATTCCTACCAAATGTATGCCCGAAGAGATGATAATCTCTTGGAAAAGGTCCCCAAAGGAATATGAAAAAGAGAGAAAGAAAATCTGGTGACATCACAAGGGATGAGCATGACGCACTGAGAAGAGTGGTTGAAGAAGAGGATATATGGACCTTATAGAAACTGATATATATGCGACACACTGAAGAAAATGCAACCGTTTAATAATTGTACAGACACAGCAATGCAAGTAGACTAAGTGATCATAGAAGATGGCTATACGCAGTGAATAGACTGCATGCGAAACCACCATTATATATGAAGAAACTGGACATCAGTGTCACAATGTTAGTAAACTCATGCCCATGGAGAAGAAGGATCAAAAACTGTGTTGCAGCAAAGAATTAGCTGCAAGCATGAAAGAAGTGAGAAATGCTGCCTGGCCTGATGTCAAGACTATAAGTAGCCAATAACTGGTTATCTGTACTCAAAGGCAGAAAATGTGAGAAGCTGGATTGTCCCTTGTTAAGGTATAAGGAAGGAACATCATAAGTGCCAAGTTTGTTAATTCAAGACAATGAAATGCTATAAAATGGGCTGAATTGTGGTCTCCTGTCACATGAGCCAAGGATGAAAATAGGAGGTGGGCATGCGGACCAGAACTGTGATAGTGTGTACCCATACTTGCTTATATTCCCAGAAAACAGAAACTACTGAAAGGCCACGTTCAAAGACAGTCTGCATGGCAGAAGACATGAATGATGAGAGCTGTCACAATTCTCAGCCCTGACCCCCACTGGCAAGCCCACAAGCCAGGTGGGATCAGGGCTCGGATCTTTAAAAAGGCCAGACTTCCACTTTTCAAGCCCTCTTGGGGCCAATCCTGGCGCCTTTGGCGCCAGGCTCATCAGTTGGGGGAGGCATCTGCTTAAGGGACTATTTTATTAAGGCGTTCAGCCAACATGGAGGCTTCCACATAGCTAGGTTCCTAGAACCAAGCTATGCGGTCTAGTGTTTTGGGTGGGGTGGCCTAGGGACTACTTTACCTGGACTACTTTACAGTGGCTATTTAAACCACACCCGCACAACAACACATGCTTCGCATTACTTTGCTTCTAGCAACGTGACGCTCACCGTGTCCAGCTTCTCGCAAACCCGACGAATTCCGGACCTACTGAAAAAACAAAGAAACATTGTTAGCAGCAGAATCTTACCTGCAATCTTCATCCATCTCTGCTCACAGCTCCTGGGCATCTCTGTATGAGGAGTTTGCCGCCCGAATCGAGAGACCAGAGAAAAGGAGAAAGACATTATTAACGGAGTTACTAGAGACATTACAACCATAAAAGTGCTTAAGGACTTACCTGGCTGGCTACTTCTCGACCGGCACTGCTCCGGAAACCCCATCTGTGCTGACCTACAAAAGGGACAAAAACAGGTCAGTGAGAACAAGGCTTTGCTGCGCTTCGCAAAGTGCCTCCTTACCGCATCATAGCACTATAGCGCGCCATCACCTCCCAGTGAAAACCAGCACATCCCGTTCTCTGAGTGGACACTCCACACCCCGAGAGGAGATAAAAGAGACATTAGAACAGACAAAAGGCATGCAAGAAATATGACGCCATTAATTGCAATAAGACCTACCTGAAAGACACTACAAGGGCTGCAGTCAATGAAGTAACTGGACCGCCAGCGCCCACAAAAGCCAACGCGCCCCTGCCCAGAGAGCAGGACGGAGAGCCCACCGATTCCGGCAACCAGGTGAGAAGGGAACGTGGAGGGGCTGGAAATATAAGGAGGTGGGGGATTAAACTGCTTACCTCGGTCGCCCAGTCCTGACATAGTCTTCATTTTCCAAGCAGAATTCCCTCAACACCGAGGCCACAGGGGAACCATCAGGAAGGGCATCAGCGACCAGCTGGCTGGGTGGCGTCCCCGTGGATACCAGGTGAGCATAACAGAGATGCAGGGCTAATTGGGTGGGGAGGTGAAGTCCAGTTCACACTCTGGCTCCTGGGTCTGAGCTTACGTGCTGCTAGTGAGCCGGATGTTCCAGACATGGCACGAGTGTGCCAACCAATTGTAAAAGGCCATAAAACAAAGGGCCTTATAGTTTAAGAACCCATAGTATTCTGTGTCCTTAATAACTGTTGAGGATGACTTGCACTAGAGGCAGGCTTAAGTTGTCCAACTGACAGTAGATCTTAGATGTTCCCTTTGAGCGTATCACAATCCCAAGTAAATCTTTCTCATTTGCCACAGAGTATCACGTCACTTATGACAGATATTTAGTATAAAAGATTAGGTTTATGCAAAAAGCATTTGAGAGCTCGAGCGAACCTCCGTTGATGTCCATTGTAACTCCCTGTTTTAGACAATTGATATTAAAACAGTTGAATGAGACTTTGCCAACTTCCTGTGTCGGTCTAATTATTTTGTGTAAGAGTTACTCTGCATCCCATCCATTGCATTACGTGCTACTGATTAAGGACCATATGTTCATTCTGATTCAAGAATGTTTTGTTCAATAACAAAGTGCTGTTCAACATAGCACAAAAGGTGTATTTCCATGCAATATAGCCTCACACTTGGCAAAGTAAATATTTCACTTCCAAAGGCTTGTTCTTAAATCAAAACAACTGTTATTCTTCCACAGTCTCTTGCTTGGCAAAACGTTCGCAATCCAGGAAAAAAGTTCATTCCCCAATGGTCAACTAATTGTTAGCACATCATCCTTCTTCAGAGGACAAGCAATTATTAGCACATCATGCTTCTTCTTCAAGAGAAAGACATTGGTCAGGATAGCTTAAAAAATCATACTTCTTCTTCAAAAGAAACACTTTCTGAAAAGCAACAGTTCATCAAGACAAGGTTAACACTTCTTTTCCAATGCACCTATTTACTACAACCACAGTACTTTAAATAACCTTCTTCTTCCTGGTATACCTGCATGCCAGGACTACTATTGGTCCCTTTCCTGGATTACTCGCCTGCCAGGATAAAACTCCTAGTAATACAATTGTGCACTCTGAAAATGCTTGTTCCAAAAATCTCCAGACCAGAATTTGAAGGGAGGAGGTTTGAACAACAATTACTTTTCTTTTTAGTCTCTTGACTCGTGACAAAGTGGGTTATAGCTCCTCCTAAATTGATATTCCAATAAAGGAGAAGTTACTCGCCTGCTGTTTGTTATTCTTTTACTGCCTTTTGGCTATAGACAATGCAGGTTACAATGCTCTCCCTCTTGATCTTTACCAGGAGGCCTTTGCTCCAGCAGCCTTTTTGTTATGCTTATGCAACCATTTGGCTGCTGGCAATGCGGGTTACAATGATCTCCCAAATGGTGTCCCTTATTAGAAGAGTTGCACCCTGTTCGCCTTGATATCACTCTTCTGCAGCTTTGGCAATTTGGTTACAATTGTCCCCTAATTGGTTTCCCTTGTTAGGAGAGTTGCACCCAGTCTGCCTTGCTAACACTCTTCTGCAGCTTTCGTAATGCGGGTTACAATGATCCCCCAACTGTTTTCCCTTGTTAGAAGAGTTGCACCCAGTTTGCCTTTTTTCATCGGCTCCCACTTTTTAGGAGAGTTGCACCCTATTCGCCTTGCTATTACTCTTCTGCAGCTTTGGAAATGTGGTTTACAATTGTTCCCTAATTGGTATCCCTTGTTAGGAGTGTTATGCCCAGTCTGCCTTTGTATCACTCTTCTGCGGCATTGGCAATGTGGGTTGCAAATGACTCCTGATTGGCATCCCTTCTTAGGACAGTTGCACCCAATCTGCTTTGTTATGGCAATACTGGTTACAATTGTCTCCTAATTGGCATCTGTTGTCAGGAGAGTTGTGCTCCGTCTGCCTTGTTATCGCTCTTCTGTGGCTTTCACAATGTGGATTACAATGATCTCCCAACTGGTATACCATGTTAGAAGAGTTGCACCCAGTTTGCCATTTTCCATTGGCTCTGTATTCAAAATCGTCACATTCACCAAGCAGTCTTTTTTATGGTGCCCCCTGGTCACCTGCTTCAGGCCAACTCACCATTATCCCTTGGCGTCACCTTCTTCGGGTGCTGTTGCAGAACTCTTCAGGTCCCTCTATGCTTCTGCCAGCTCCGGTCAGATTGCCACAGTGCGCAGTCCTTCAGTGGAGCTCTGATCTCCTTCTGTACCGGATCGGTTCACAGTGTTGGGAGCTTGTCTCGCACACAGCGTAGCTTTCTTCTGAGCTGATTCGAGCTGCACTGCCACACTTCCTCTGCTTCCACAGCATCACCCACACGTAGTCCTGCTGCTGCCACTACTGTGCCATCAACTTCTCTTTCCTCCCTCTTCCGATTCACCTGAAACTCATTTTTACATTTAAAGTTCACACGCAGGTGCTTTCTGCCACAACAACTAGACCGCTCATTATACTTCATTAACTCTGAATCCCTATTCCTCGTCCCAATACCACAAGCATTATGGGACCCAAAGTCAATAATGTTTTTGTTCTTCTTTTGATTAGTTGATTTAAACTGATTTGTTAACTGAGAGCTGTTAAGTTTAGGGGAGGTTACTAAGAGGTGGCCGTTTACTCTTGGGTTTTTGACCTCTACACAAGGCAGAATCATAACAATTAGAAGTTGTGATATTAACTTCCTGAACCCCCAGTGTATCACTTTTATGCTGGTTCATAGGGTTTTCATGTTCTGTGCTTTGGGTGATTCTAGGAAAGGGAACCGTACATTGACAGCATGCCATTAGATATTTAGGTATTAGGGGAATCTCATCTTCAAAAGCGGATGATACTGCCTCTCTCCTATTAGAGTCACCACTTCCCCTGGACAGCCAGCTCCTCCCATGTGATCTTCCCTCACGTTACCAACCCCAGGGTTTTGATTTATTTATTTATTTATTATGTGCCTATATACAAGTGTTTCAAGGCGCAACCAGACGAGGGAGGGGAAACAAAGGAAGAACAAGATAAGCAATCTTATTGAGCCTAGTGTCATTTAGATTGTGCAAGTGTGCAACAAGAGGTTCAGGGGAGAGAGTAGAGGGAGAAGTGCACCCAGAGCAGCAGGGCACTGAGTTAAGTGTAAGGAAGGCTGGGACTACAGGAGGCAATCCCAGCCTGGAAGTGCAAGCTAAGCCAGGCAGCAGTGCAAGGTGCAGGGTGCATGGAACTGGTCAGGAGGGCCTGGTGTCCTGTAAAACTCAGAGGACACTGAGCAGCCAGTCAGCAGATGGAGCAGGAGCAAGGGTAGGTTAGCAGGGGAGAGGAAGAGGAGAAAGCAAGGTCTTGAGGAGCTTCGGAAGTTAAGGAAATGCGGCTCAAGGTGGAGAAGGCAGGGAGGCCATTTCAGAGGGAGGAACCTGCAAAGGAGAGAGATATAACCCCGATACCTTGCTTGGGGTAGACAAACAGAGGGCTCTAGATGGAGGTATTTAGGAAGAGATAGTAGAAGGTAGTGAGGGCCACAGCCTCAGAAAGCCTTGAGTGTGATGCAGGGTCTTAGACTTAATCCTTGCAGCCACTGGGAGCCAGTGGAGGGATTTCAGGTGTGGTGAGATGCAGTCCCTAGGCTTGAGGCCAAGGATAAGTCTTGCAGTTCTGTTCTGGATTAGTTAAAGAGGGCAAAGATTAGAGTTAGGGAGATTGAGAAAGAGGCTGTTGCTGAGGAGGTGCAGCTGGAAATGGGACTTCTTGGCAAAGTCCATGATGTGTGGAGAGAAGGAGAGAATGGAGTCAAAGATGACCCCAAGGTTTTTTGCCTCACAAGAGATTGAGGGCAGAAGGCCCAATGAGGGTGAACAGAGTGTGAGAGGAAAAGCAGGAGCAGGAGTCCCAGTGAGAAGGATCTCAGTCTTAATGGCATTGAGGCATAGATTGTCAGAGGTGTCTCATGCCTGAATAGTGTATAGACAGTGAGGGATGAACAAGGAGGAGGAGGCTGAGGGTAGCCTGAATGAGAGCTGCATGTCATCTGCATAACAGTGAAAGTTAGAGGAAAGGGTAGTGACCAGGAGTGCCAAAGGACCCAGATAGACATTTTAGAGAGAGAGGATGGAGCCCTGGGGAACACCACATGTGGAGAGAGAGGTGGTGGAGAGAAAGGACCCAAGCTGTACCTGGGACGGTCGCTCCAAGAGGAAGGAGATCAGCCTGATCTGTGATGTCCAGGGTCTCGCTGAGGAGAGTAATCAGAACGTTGTGGTTGACCATGTCAAATGCAGAGGAAAGGTTGAGGAGATTGAGGACAGAGGGAGAGCTAGAATAAAGATTAGAGAGAAGATCTTGACAGGTGTTCAGGAGTGTGGTTTCCATGCCTCTGGCTGCTCTGAAACCAGCCTGGTGGTCATGGAGACAACCAACAGATTCAGTGTAGAGGGTCAGCTGGGAGATAGCCAACTTCTCCAGGAGTTTGCCCTGGAAATGAGTGATAGATCAGGCAATAGTATGGCAGAATGGAGGGGTCGGAAGAAGGCTGTTTTAGTAGGGGATGTACAAGGGAGTCCTTGAGAAGAGAGGGCAAAGATCCAGTGGCAAGGAATGATTACAGAAATCGGCCAAGGCTGGAGCGAGAGAACCCATGTTGTCCTTAATGGATCTGGAGGTTCGGGGGTTCACCTGTTTGGATGAGACTTTCATAAACCAGACTTCTGTGGAAACATCATCAGGTGTACCAGGAGAGAGGGAGGAGAGAAGGGGGAGTCAATGAAGAAGGGCCTGAGAGAGGTAGAGGGAGAGCGAAAAGAAGAGGAGGAGAGTCTGGATAGGATGTCCTGGGTTTTAGTGGTGAAATGAGAAGCCAGAGCAGTGCTGAGGGCCTGGTTAGGTGTAGAAGAGGTACTTGTAATTGTAATGGGTTATTTATAATACGCTTAATACCCAGAGGTTTTTAAGCATGGACCCGGGGATTGAACTTGTGTTGCTTCGCGTTGTCTTGCTTCGAAGACAAGCGTGTTGCCCCTGAGCTATCCTCCTGAGACAAGATAGATACTGTAGATACTGCAGTAGGATTGGTCAGATCCTTGCCAGTTTTGAAAATTGTGGCCTTGTTGTTAGAGGCTGCAGTGATGCAGGCTTGAATATGGACCCTCTTCTAAGAGAAGATGGAGAGCCTGTATTGCCTTTGGAGCAGGCCAGTTTGTCAGAGGGTGCACCCAAAGCCCCCCCACTTCCGTTCAGCTACTCTGCACTTGCATTTCCAGTGGCTAGTTCTGAGTCATACCAAGAGTTGCAATGGGTGGCAGGCTTCCGGCAGATCCAGAGTGTTAGAGATGGAAAGGTCAAGGTTGGAAAGGGCTGTGTCAGGATGGGGGTCAGCTGCAGGAGTAGGTGGGGGAGAGAAAGTGGAGGCAAAGGCAGCCACAGACACTCACTTCATAGGTCGAATGACTGTGAAGGGAGGTGGCAGTGCTGGGTGGGCCTTTGCCAAGGGGACACAAAACTTCAAGTGAGAAGAAAGGAGAAAGTGGTCAGTCAAGGAGAGAGGAGTCATGAGAGGATTAGAGAGGGGGATGTCCAGAAAGATGAGCAAATCCAAGGTGTGTCCGGCAGAGTGAGTCAGACGTGAGGCTTGAATGGAGAGGCAAGAGCGATGCATAGGTTGCTGTAAAGCTCACAGGAGTCTTGGGAGTCCAAGTGGATGTTGAGATCCCCAAGAAGGAGAAACTGGGAGGTAGAGGAAATGAGAGAAGAAATGAGGTCAACCCATTCAGAGAGGAAGGGGGTTGCCTGGCCAGGTGGCCTGTAGAAGGTGGCTAAGGTCAGAGAGAGGCCAGGAGAGAGAGAGAGCCTGCATACCAGGCATTCAAAGGAGGAATAGGTTTGAGCCGGGATGATGGAGACAGGGATCCACTCTGGAAAATCAGGGTCACTCCACCTCTGGGCATATTGGGCATGGGCTCGAGGAGGATCTTATAGCTCTCAGGCAGGAGTGTGTCAAAACTTGTGGCAGAGTTGGCCTTGAATCATGTCTCGGTAAGCGCTTGAGTATCCAGATCCAGGAGTTCAAGGGGTGGCAGATGCCAGAGGAGTGTTTGACAGCAGAGTGCAAGTCGATAGGAGCAGGTTGCCACTTTTGAAAGACTTCCGTGGATGGGCACAGGGGAGACAAGTACCCATTAGAAGTGGCAGAGGATCCATAGTGGTAGAAGTAGGAGGTGACAGTGGTGCCACAGATATAATGGATGTGTGTGAGGAGCCAGAGAGGTGGTAAATGGCAAGGAAGCCAGAGGGGTGAAGGCTGGATGTGGCTGAGGAGCCAGAGAGGTAGTAGATGGCATAGGAGCCAGAGCAGTCGGACAAGGAGTTGGCAGGGGAGCCAGAGAAGTGGTAGAAGGAATAGCAGGAGAAGGAAGGAAGTTGATAAGGTGAGGTAGGTGCATATCAAATAGTAGGAGATTGGGCTGTGGGCCCTGGACCATGACAGTACCATTTAGGTAGACATTAATGATTCCTCTGGAAGGATGGAAGGAGGCCTAGAGGACCTCCCACCGCGTGTCACCATTAATGGGAGACGAGGAGGAAGGAGAGACAAGTACAACCATATGAAGGGTACCCAGGTCTGAAGAAGGAACGATAAAGAGGATGTTAGTGAGAATCTGTCTGGAGGAAGCACTGACAGGTGTCAGCAATGGGAAGGCCTGGATTGGAGACCAGGGCGTCCTTCTTGAGCTTCTTCCTTCCAGTCTTAGTGAGAGGAGTAGGATAGGAGATATAAAAGCATTTAAAGAAGATGGGGAAAATTGAGAGCACCATAGTGGGCGTGATAGAAGAAAGAGAAAGGGCAGGCAAGAGGAGGAGATGAGAATGAAACACTGCACAGAGCCACACCATGCAGGTTGCAAAAGGAGGGGAATTGGGGAAAAAGGGGTGGTAAACATAGGGAACAATGGGAAACAACACAGAGCAGACAGAGACAAGTAAACAAAAGCAGTAACAGGTTTAGGATCAGGTAGTGGCTTCCTTCCCTTGGTCATATGTGGGGAGACGTTAGGCTGGGGTTTAGTGATGAATCTGCAGGAATCATCACATGCCCTTCCCCTTAAGACCTGGCCTTCACATTCCAGTTCTTTCTCTAAACATGATCCATCAGCCTCTCCCATATACAAAGGAGACATATGAATTCCCCTGCTCCAAACTGATTCTTCTGAAAAATGTCCTTCAAGTCCCAAGAATTGATGGATGAATAAGATGTTGTATTCTTCTCTTCTAGCGTATAATAGGTTGTTCTAAATTTTAGCTGAGCTACTCCAAGTATCCATTGATCAAAGTGGGGATCTTCACTACTCAAAATCAATTGAGTTGGAAGATCAGGTACTACTGCCAATAATAATGATACTTCCTTTCCCAATAGGGTAACAAAAAGCTGAGTAAATGGGTGCCCTTTGGTTTGACCATGGACACACACAACCTACAGTTCTTTGTCCTGTGGGCTTCCAATCTGGAGGAAGAAGATCTGCTTTTATGGCACATCCTCTACTTCCAGTGTTTAATTGAGCCCAAATCATCTTCCCCTGTGTTATTACTGGGATTCAATATTGATTTTTCTCCCCTGCACAAAGCATAACATCAGGCTTCTCAAAGGCGTTGCTTTTCTAGAATGGAAAGATATAGTGCTTTCACTGAAGAACCCATCATTTGCTTTTCCCTGTCTCTCTTTAGAGAGTCATGGATAGTGTAATGGACACTGGTGGATCAAATGTCTGAAACTCCCACAAATAAAACATCCCATTTCTATCGGAGAAAGATTCCTAGAATTTGTATTGTCTCCCCAAGAGAAATCTTAATCCTCAAAATATGAGGTTTTAAAATGTCTACACTTTGACTGTATGGATTTGTTGGATGCACTGTGGAGGAGCAACTGAATGCCTCATCGGGAAACCCCACCCATATTTTGACTATATTTTGGAAACTGGAAATTGTGACATGTGCAACACCAGTAATGGTACCGATACCTCAAAGAGCCTTTGAGACACAGTATCCACTGAGATAAACGTATATGATATGTCCCCAAAAAGATGACGGTCTCCTGAGGGAGATCCATGAAGAAGTGTGGAGATATGAAAAGGAAAGGCTGGTGACATCACAAGAGAAAAGCATGACGCACTGAGAAGGATAACCAGAAAAGAGAATGAATAGACCTTATAGAATCTGGTGGCGAAGTAAAGAATCAAGAAGACTTCCATGTGCGGAATGAATATTGCACATGTGAAGAAGCACTGCAGAAAATGCAAGTTGTTTTATAGCTGTACAGATGCCGTAACGCAAGTAGACTAAGTAATCGTACAGGCTGTCTATACATAGTGAATACACTGCAGGCTGTGCTGCCAATAAATATTTGTAGAATCTGGACATTCAATTTCACAATTTTAGTAAGCTCAACCCGTGGCGAAAGGAGGATTGATAGATGTGTGTGTCGCAGCATAGAAATAAGCTGAGGCTCAAAGATGGACCAAAGGAAGACTGCTTGGCCTGGTGTCAAAGGCTAAAAGCAGCCAAAACTGGTTGTCAGTCCTTGAAGAACAGTGAATTTGATATGACGAGGCATCCCTTGTTAAGTTTCAAAGAGGGAACACCATGAATGACAAGTTTCTTTATTCAGGACAATTAAATAGGCTGATTCACAGTCTCCTGATACTTGTGTTCAAGGTGGAAATAGATGTGGGCATGCAAGCCTGAACCTTGATAATAACATGCATATACTCCCTTATATTCCTAGAGAAGAAAAGGTACAACAGGGCCAAGTTCAGAGACAATCTGAATGGTAGAAGGCATGAGTGATGAGAGATGATGGGCTAATTGGGTGGGGAGGTATGGTCAAGTCCACCCACGATCACCTGGGGTACCAGCTTATGTGCTGCTAGAGTATTGAATGTTCCAGAAGGGTACAAGTATTGCAACCAATTGTAGAGTGCCTTACTACGAAGGGCCTTATAGTTTGCGAGCCAATGATATATTGTGTTTCTAATCACTGTCAAAGATGACTTGTACTAAGGGAGGGCATGAGTTATCCACTTGACTATAGACATCAAATCACAATCCAATTCCTTATAGAAAGTATACTTAGATACTCCCTTAGTCCATTCACAATCCCATGTAGGTTTTTGAAGTTTGCCACATAATAGAACGTCACGTATGATGAGTTTCTGATATAAAAGAAATGTTTTTTTATTAAATACATTGAGACCATGCTGTACGACGTCCGTTGATGTCCGTTGTACTCTCTGTTTTAGACAATTGAGAATAAAACAGAAACTTTGCCAGCAAATCTGCATTTAGAGTCGGAGTCGGTCTGCTTATTTGGTGTGAGAGTTATTCTCCATCCCATCAATCGCACGATATGTTGATATGTTACCTTAATTAAAAGGACCATAAGGGTTCACTTGGTAGCATGAGAGATGGTTTGGTAACAAGACCCAACGTTCAGTAGGACTCCAGTATTTCAGACGATTGAGCACCCTCTGCCATCTAGCTGGAAGATTGCAAGGTTACCTGTGGAAAGCGGCCGATAAAGAATTCTTGCAAGAAAATCAAGACAGTGGGATGGGTCCCACTTTGACAAAATCCCTCCTGGTTTGCACTGGCGCTTTGCGAACAGAAGGCGAAAGTGGTCGATTGGAGGGGGAAGTCGACACCGAAGGCCTCGAGCTGAATGAGTGACTGGTGAGTAGACTAAGGGGAATGGCAAACTGAGGGGATGGGATTGTGGTAGTTTAAAAGTAACTGTGAAGAGTAACGGGTAGTTTAAAAGTAACAGGAAAAGTAATGGGTAGTTTAAAAGTAATGGGAAAAAGTAACACATGATTTTTTGTGTGTGTAAATAAGAGAGAAAGGGCAGGAGTCCTAACCCAAGAGGTTTTAGAAGGAATTGTCATACATTCACAGTCTCCTGATACTTGAGTTCAAGGTGGAAATAGATGTGGGCATGCAAGCCTGAACCTTGATAATAACATGCACATACTCCCTTATATTCCTAGAGAAGAAAAGGTACAACAGGGCCAAGTTCAGAGACAATCTGAATGGTAGAAGGCATGAGTGATGAGAGATGATGGGCTAATTGGGTGGGGAGGTATGGTCAAGTCCACCCACGATCACCTGGGGTACCAGCTTATGTGCTGCTAGAGTATTGAATGTTCCAGAAGGGTACAAGTATTGCAACCAATTGTAGAGTGCCTTACTACGAAGGGCCTTATAGTTTGCGAGCCAATGATATATTGTGTTTCTAATCACTGTCAAAGATGACTTGTACTAAGGGAGGGCATGAGTTATCCACTTGACTATAGACATCAAATCACAATCCAATTCCTTATAGAAAGTATACTTAGATACTCCCTTAATCCAATCACAATCCCATGTAGGTTTTTGAAGTTTGCCACATAATAGAACGTCACGTATGATGAGTTTCTGATATAAAAGAAATGTTTTTTTATTAAATACATTGAGACCATGCTGTACGACGTCCGTTGATGTCCGTTGTACTCTCTGTTTTAGACAATTGAGAATAAAACAGAAACTTTGCCAGCAAATCTGCATTTAGAGTCGGAGTCGGTCTGCTTATTTGGTGTGAGAGTTATTCTCCATCCCATCAATCGCACGATATGTTGATATGTTACCTTAATTAAAAGGACCATAAGGGTTCACTTGGTAGCATGAGAGATGGTTTGGTAACAAGACCCAACGTTCAGTAGGACTCCAGTATTTCAGACGATTGAGCACCCTCTGCCATCTAGCTGGAAGATTGCAAGGTTTCCTGTGGAGAGCGGCCGATAAAGAATTCTTGCAAGAAAATCAAGACAGTGGGATGGGTCCCACTTTGACAAAATCCCTCCTGGTTTGCACTGGCGCTTTGCGAACAGAAGGCGAAAGTGGTCGATTGGAAGGGGAAGTCGACACCGAAGGCCTCGAGCTGAATGAGTGACTGGTGAGTAGACTAAGGGGAATGGCAAACTGAGGGGATGGGATTGTGGTAGTTTAAAAGTAACTGTGAAGAGTAACGGGTAGTTTAAAAGTAACAGGAAAAGTAATGGGTAGTTTAAAAGTAATGGGAAAAAGTAACACGTGATTTTTTGTGTGTGTAAATAAGAGAGAAAGGGCAGGAGTCCTAACCCAAGAGGTTTTAGAAGGAATTGTCATACACTTCAGTCAAAGTAAACTAGGCTACATATTGGACAGGTCCATAAAAGATGACAATTTATATCCTGTGATCAGGCTATAATTAGGGGGAGAGATAAGAGAAGTGATCACTGACAATACATGTGAAGAGTCAACTGGGCTGTCTGTTTGTGTATTTATGGTAAATTAAGGTAACGAAGAGTGACAGTTGTGCAAGGAGAGTTGAAAAAACATCAAGGAGACATAGGCCCTCATTACGTGTATGGAGGTAGTCATGGTGCTATTTGCGCCATGACTGCCTCCCATTCCGGTACCGACTCTGGTTTGGTGAAAGGGGGACTTACCGGTCCAGTCCGACCTTGGCGGGACCGGTAAATTCCCATTCACCAAACCATTCCCCATTCGAGCTCCCAGAGGGCTCAATGGGAATGGGGAAGTAGCTAATAACGGTACTGCAAATTGTTAATAAGTCCCTTAACGGGTCCCATCCTTAACACCTGGTCAGACCAGGCGTTAAGGAAGGGACCCGCTAAGGGAACTTATAGTAGGGCGCAAAGGGTTTACCGGCACCGGTGTCCTTACCGGTGCCGGTAATCCCTTTGCGCCCAACTCAGAATGAGGCCCCTAGCATCCATTGAGAGAAATTGTTGGTACCGATTTAGAGGTATACTGAGATTATTGCAAAATAGAGGTTTTGAACTGCGATTGTTGGAGCGTGCTCATATGTGTTGTTTTCATAAAAAGTACTTTTGTAAACAGTGGTAAGTATTGACAGTCAATTCAGACTTGTCACAGTGGGAAATATTACTCCTTTGATGCATTTATGTAAGACATTGCTAACACACATGCCCAGGCTTAAACAGTATAGGGCAGAGTGGGTGAAAGGCACGGCAGATAAGATGTTCATGCCATGGCCACAAGGGGAATTATTGTCAAAAGCAGTATTGCAACACATGACCACATGCTTGCATGCTGCGTCGAAGGGAAAGAAATTGGAGAAAAGGTTAGCTATTTCAGAGCGTTGGAAGATGTACCAGGAAGAAAGAGAGGATCTGCCACCTGAGTAAAGAGTGTAAAGAGGAAGGTGGTGAGCCTTCTGCTCCCCCTGCCTCACTTGAGGTAAAAAGTGATAGCATGGAAAATGTCAGATTGCATCCATTAAACAAACTGAAAGCCACAACGGGCTATAGTAATCTGATATACAAACCACCTGCTTATAATAGTGACAATAGTCCAGAGGAGACTATGAGAAAAGAGGAGCTCTTTAAGGTCTTACAGAATAGGGAAGAGGAATGCGAGCAATCAAATGTATCAACAGACATAGAATGAGAGACCAAGAGATGGAAAGGAGAGAAGGATGATGCTGACAAAGTAACACTCGTAGAGAACAAATTGATGGAAGGACAAATATTACTCAAGCTAAATGGGAAAAGCATTGAAGAGGTTAAGCAAAGGGAAGATCAAGTCGAACAGGATAGGAAAGACAGGGAAAGAGAAAAGAGATTGAAAGAAGACGAGTATAAAATGAAGAGCAGACAGCGACGAAAACAGATGTATCAGGAGAAGTAAGAAGAAAGGGTACAGGAGCAAAGAAAGTATGCCAACAGACAGAGAGCAATAGAAGAACAGGATAAGCAAGAAGGGAAGAGAGAAGAGGAGGAAGTGCACATATTAAGAGACAGAAGAATACAAAGACAAAGAGAAGAGGAAGAAAGAAGAGCCGGGGTAAGTAGAGATGAGATAAGAAAGGAAGAGGAAAGTGTCAGATGGGCAGCAAGTAAGCTAAGAGAAGTAGATAAAGAATTAGAACGCAAAAGGAGACAGTGGGAATGCAATATTGATCATGTTCAAATGGAATGAATGGAGCCAAGTCCAGTAATACATTGGAGCAGTATAGAAGAGTTCCTCCCGTTACAGGGAGCAATGTCAGTGCCATCTAGAGTAATCCTAGAAGAGGACTTCGATATAGGGAGCATCGGAGACAGGATTGATAAAGCATATCAGGATTTATGAGAAGTTGGCAAATCAGAAAGCAGAGGAAGGGAGATCAAACCGTGGTCTTCCAAATATTAAGTGAATAGAATAATCCATTCAGTTTTGAACATAGTGCCTTGTGTTTAAGTACACTGACCTTAGACAAGGGTGAAGGGGATGAGAGTCACACTAGTTGTGGGCTAGATATGTAAGATGAGGAGAGAGAATCCTTCTGTGGGGAAGAGGGAGGAGGTGCATGTGCCCCTGAGGAAGTAAGATGGTTTGATCTAGAGCAACCTAAAGAAAGAACGCCAAATCCTATAGCATATCCAGAGCACCCTAAGACAATCGTATAGCAAGAAGAAAGAATCACCACCATATGTAATCAGGTTAAGGTCATTGCCAGGAAAAAGGCAATCGGGAACCATTGTCCCCATTATGGATCGGCAGAAGATGGGAGGCAATTGTGAATCAAGATTTACGCAGTTTCCCTTATTGGAAAAAGGGGGGCCAAACCACAGTATATTCCATGACCACAGGTGCAAACTCCCCAGTTGAATTTCAGGTGCAGGAAATGGATTTATGAGTTAGAAAAAATGACAGTAGGAAATACCTTAGCAATAGGAGATATTACGGTCTCATAGCAGCCAATCTTGAGGAAAGAGCTGATAACATTTGGGCGAGCGCAGGCTATTCAATTGTCATGGCACAAAACACAGCACACGATGGAGCGCCATTTAATAATTGTAGGGCAGATGTCTGGAGAGCCCTCATAGTACAGTATCCCGATATATCAGGCATTGGTGCGATTATGACATGTAAAATGAAAGAGGATAAGGATCCACTTGCTTACATTCAGGACAATCAGAAACAGTGGACTCTTGAAACGCATGAGCCATGGGGAAAACAGTGGCAGTATTTTAGCACATTTTATGTCAGGGATTGCCTGAGCATGTAGAGAGGCAACTCAAGAAGGAAGTGGGAATGGAAGCAAATCCATGGGCTTAAAACATTTGACTATATTGCATCACTGTTGGCTGTTAGAGGAGAAAAACAGGAAGAAAGTCGATGCTAGAAAACTTGAGGAAGCCAAGTTAGATCAGAAGAAATTGTCAAAATATGCAATAGAAGGGGCGGTATTGACAAATGGAGAAGGACTAGGAGTACAGCAAGCAATGAGTGCATTGCAAGCAAATAATCGCCACTCGATGGGCCAAGGAGGGAATGGGTTTGTACCATGAGATAGGGGCATGGACTACAGAGGAAGGGGTGGATTTCAAAACACTCAAAATGGGTTTCAGAATGCACGGAATGAGAATCAGAGTGCGCAAGGAGGATTCAACCAAGGGGGGCTAGGCAGACAGGGGCCTCCTATATGTTGGATATGTGGGATGACAGGGGACAGTCCGCGCGTATGTGGAAGCCAAGGGTATGTACAAAATGGCCAGTTCGCAAGAGCGGGGACAGCTTATCCTCCAGCATACAGCTCACAAGCTAGGGAAGGATTCAACCAAGATCAGACAATGTGTAAGGCAAAAGTGCCGCAAACACAACAGGCACAACAGGCATAGCAACCACGGCTACCACAGCAAGCACCATTGAATCCACCAAAAAGGCAATCACAGCACACCCCCATGCAGATACAGCAGAATACAAACACAGGACAATTACTGACACTTAGGATAGGTGGTGTCACTGTAGTAGGAAACTATCCTTTAACATGTACAAGAGTATGCATGTATCCACGATAGGACAGCACACAGGGTGACTTGATATGTTCAGTACTATCTGTGACACCAGACCCCCAAGAGGAGCCAAGGGTTGATGTGACGCTAGGAAGCAAATCTTTTTAGTTGTTAGCAGACACTGGTGCAACTAGTTCATGTACACGAGAGGGAAAATATCCAATGTCGGGAAATGCCATGAATGTTCGAGGGTTCACTGCAGCTAAAAGTTGAGTTCCGTTTACTGATGAATTACCAGTCTCTATATGGGAGTGCGACATGTCTGTTCCATTGTTGTATTCACAGCAGACCCCAGTTAATATTTTGGTATGAGACTTAATGACAAAACTTAACATGACAATTTCTTTTACTAGCAAAGGTATAATGTGCTCCACTCCTGGGTTACACTGGATGTGGGCGAATTTATATTGGCATTCACAGGGCAAATGACTCTGCGAGGTGTGCCGATAGAACCCAAAGTTTTCAGTTATGGGGTGAGTATTCTGTTAACATGGCTGTCTGACTTAGTGGGAAGGACTCTGAGGATACCTGATGAATTTAAGTTTAGTTCACCGATTCCTATGGACAAAGAGGGGGACAGACCATCCCCCTAGAATTAGATGCTGCCATAGTATGAGGTGAAATGGCAATGCTCGAAGGAACAGATGACGAAGGTAGGCCATGGAGTACAGTGATTGCATTGGGAAAGGGTGCAGATTGAATCACGTCACTGACAATGATATGTTTAGAGATGATCCATCAGATGATGAAGTGGTGTTCTTTATGATCATTGCCTATTGCATCAGAATACAGAAACGGGGGATCCCACAATGCATTGCGATAATGCAGCAGCGTCCAGCATTTTTTGATGAAGACTTGGAGAAAGTGCCAAGCGTTTTTATGGACTACAGGTCCTTATGATGTAGGCCTATTAAAAGGAGTAGGGGAGATTAAAATAAAGCTGAAACCAGAAGTGATTTTACCTAAAGCAAGACAATACCCAATGTCTTGAGATGCAGATGAGGGCATTTCTAAGACTATCTCAGCACTGATGGAGCAAGGTATTCTGGCACCTTCAGAATCGTTGTGAAATACCGTGGGGTACCCTGTAGAGAAATCAAAGGGAGGGTTGTGGAGATTTATACAACATATGAGACTGATTAACCAGCTTATAGAGGCAGAGTTTCCTTTAGTTCCTAATCCAGCAAAGATACTATGAGTATTCCAGTAGAAGTGCAATATTTCACAGTGATTGATTAGAAAAATGTTTTTTTCTCAATCCTTTTGCACAAAGACTCCCAAGACTTGACTTTGTTTTCATTTTTTCAAATCTGCCTGAAACACACAAGGCTGTTTTAAGGGTACATTGATCTTTAACAGAGTCCTACAGATGGACCTAGGCAATATTGATTTGAAAAGCACTGTGATACTGTACGTCAATGACATTTTGATTTGTAGCATGACAGAAGATGAGTGCAGACAAGACCTGATTCAATTAATGACTATTCTAGCAGACAAGGGATACATAGTAGAAAAAGAAAAGATACAGTATTGTCAAGAAGAAGTGTTGTACACAGGCAGGCCAGTTGATCTCACATGAGGGAAAGAAAGTAATTCTGAAACTGCTGAAGCGATCATGAAAACTGTAAAACCACACACAGTGAAGCAGATGCATCATTTTTTGGGATTATGTAATTATGTGAGAGCATGGGTGTTTGACTATAGTTTATATACAAAACCCCTTTTGCAGGCTTTAAAGAAAGCACAGGTGAATAAGAAGAAAATAGAATGGACTTAGGAAATGGAGGGAGGGTTTGAAGAATTGAAAAAAGCTATTTGTACAGCTTCTGGTTAGGCATTCCCAATTGTGCTGAGGAGTTTTTCATGTTTTCACATTCAACTGGGACAGTTATGACAGCAGTGCTTACACATAGGACTTCATTAGGGTACAAACTCTGGCATAATACAGTGGGATTTTAGACCTGGTTATGAAAGGGCATTTTCCTTGTGAACAGTCATTGGCAGCCGCCCCGTTCGCAGTTGAGAAATCTACAAGCATTGTAATGGATTGTTCTATGAAGATTTTTGTGGAGCAAGCGTTGCCATTTTGGAGAAACCCAAGGACGCATTGACATCTCAGAGAGCTTCTGTATATGAAGTAATCATATCAAACCCAGAGATTAAAATTTTCAGATAGTGAACCCTGCCACATTTGTAGCTGAGCCAGTGGCAGAGGGTGATCATGTGCATGACTGTGTAAACTATGACCAGTTTTATGATGATGTACCATGCGTAAAAGAGAACGCATTGACAGGAGGGGAGATTCTCTTTATTACAAGTTATAGATGGGGAGTGTCAGAGGTGCTAAGATCCGATAATGGGCCACCTTTTGTTATGAAGTATTTGAACAAATAGGATTATTGCTGAATATTAAGCACACATATTCTTCTGCTTATTACCCGCAAGCGAAGGGGATATGTGAGAGACTCAACAGCCTTGTAAAGGAAAGAGTCACCAACCTTAAATTGACACTTATTGCCTACCCATAGCTTTATATACACCAAGGAATCAGCCTGGGTCTGACCACCACCTCACACCCCACAAGCTAGTGACAGGAAGACAAATGAGAATGCCTTTAAACTCTCCATCGAGGAGTAGAAGTGAAGCACAGAGCACTGCGAAAATGTTAGGAAATGAATTAAATGAATATTTGACCTGTATGACCACTAGTATCGCTGTCATTTTAGATCAACTCAAGTGTCAGGGGGTAGTTCTCAGAACACAGATGAAAACCTTTCAGCAACCAGACTTTCTGAATTATTATCAGCACCTGGACTGTTTGCTGGAGATACAGTCTATAATCTGCAACTTTACCAGAAAGTGGCATGAGCCAAGATTTATCAGACCGTACATTGTGGAGGACATTACTCCCTCGGCAGTGAAAGTTCAAGGCAGACAAGCTTGGATTCATCTCAATGATGTCAAGCTCTACACTGGTGAGACTATTGCACCCCCAATGATCGATTCAGAAGCAAAACAAGAAGAAGAATTTCAGTGTGTGCATACTCAATCGATGACGAGGAACAAGGACGATAAAACAACGGATTGACTAATAAATGCAGATTTGCATTTGGACTGTGGTTATCACTGGACACCCCTTATAGAAATTATAGCAGGCATGCAAATTAATTTCTTGAGCAAGAGAATTCTTCGAAAATGAACTTTAGAAAGTGCTTGATACATCATAAATATGCCTGAACTGGATTTCGAATTTGGTTTCGATAATTGGAAAAGGGAGCAATACCCCAATTCATTTCTTACTGAGTACTTGTTCGACTGCGTTTATGCTCCTCCGCGAAAGTAATGTGTGTTGTATCGTGCTTGCTATTTTTGTTTTTATTCTTTGAACTTATCCTGTTCTTGTTAAAATAGATGTGGATATCCACACGTTTTTACAAGTTCCGAAAAATTTACCTATAATAAGGAGGCTCCAGCAATAGTAGAGGAGTTATTGCAAATATCAAATATATTAAAGTTGCCGGAGTAGTGCTTTTTTTTCCTTAAAAGTAAAAGAGTAGAAGCAAACATGAGGAATCTTGAAAATGGTCCGACTTCAGAGAATGAGCAAGTCTGAGATATACCAGAATGCCGTAAATGGTGTAGGTTAATATTCTGGTGTATAATATATGCATGTTTAGTGTCTGCCTTTGTCTTCCTGTTTCTTCTGGTTCACAAACTTTATTGTATTGGTCCAAGCTTGGCAGAAGTTCCTTTGATTCTTCCCACTCTAGGAACTTGTGTTGATTTACCCATTACCGATGAGCCAAGGTCTCCAGTGTTTTCTGCCCAGAGCAGAGCTGCTTTAGATTGATTTGCATAGGCTACTAACATTTTAAGGGGAAGGCACAGGAGAAGTGCAGAGGAAGATGATAATGGAATTAATAAATATTTAGTCAGTAGAGCACATTTGGGAAAATAACATGTGGTATCAGCACATGAAAAATGTTGGAGAGAGACGTTCCAAGGAGGGTTACTATGTTTATGCTTTCATACCATATGCTATGGGGACCACAAAGATATTCATAGCTCCAGAGGTACCAGTGCAAAAAGCACATTGCCTAACACATTTCACACTTTGCCAGATATGAGGAAAGTTCCAGCTTAATATGGATAACTGAAAAGATAACCCAAAGAGAAGATAACTATGTGCAAGATTTGAAATCAAGCGAGAGACCAGAAACACAGAATTTAGTGATAAGGTATGAACAGCCTGGAAGGAATGGAGCAGGAATCAGAAGAGAAGAAAACAAGATGCTAGATTGCCAAGGCAAAAATTAAGAAGAAATACAGAGATGTAAGGAAAGAGGTCAGTTACAAATCAAAGGAACTATGTTGACTACGGAAGGATGGGCGGGAGGCCTGATTGTGTGCAAAGCAGCAGCACTAATGGGATATTATGAGCCAGTTATAGATACTGCAGAGAATGAATGCAAGCACCATTGGCCGAAAATTGTGAAGTTGTTGACATGGGTCAATGATAAAGGAGGACCGTTGCAGATAGTACCTCTAGCCAGCGCAGCTCTGTGTTTTTAGAAACAATGGCACGAGGAAAGTTGTAGTAAATCATCAGTGTGGCCGAAATTTTAATTTACCAGGCATGAAGGATAGGATCGGACAATAGTTCTAATGGATCACTACTCGGCCTGTGGGTCCAGAGCTTACATGAAGCTGCCCAAGGATTGGGGAGGGATGTGTTCCATAGTGCATATTCATGTACCAGCGTTAGTGATTCCTCAAAGCGACCTGAACATTGGAGAGTTTACAAAAGCAGACACCCATTTGAGGAGGAGGAGAAGATCATTTGAATTCCTCAATCATACAAAGAGGGAGAATTAGTTCTCTGCTAAATCAATAGAAGCCTTTGGTGCTATTCTGTATGAGCATAGGCTATTCAGCAAGACTGCCTCGATCATGACTATCTTCATGCCAGGGATCCAGACGATGGCCAATGCCAAATGGTTACAGATTACCAGATGGGAACTCCTACAGACAATCAACACTACCATAAAAGGACTCAATGTGATCAAGAAAGAATTGAGGGCTATAAGGCTGATGACCCTCCAGAACAGATATGTCCTTGATATGATCACAGCAAATGATGGAGGTGTTTGCACCAAGATTGGAGAATCATGTTGCACGTTCATACCTTCTCATGGTGATGAGAATGGGATCTTGACAGAAGCCATAACGTTACTAACAAACTATGCAACAAGATGGAAGATGAGACAGAAGATATTGCACAGGACAGCTGGTTCATGTCTATCTTCTCATGGGTTCATCAATGGATGGCGAATATCTTCAAATTCCTAGGAGTGATAATGGTGGTGGTGCTATTTCGATTCTGTGTACAGGATAATAACTACACAGTGTAAGATGATAGCAAAGAAGGGAGAAGGAATGAAGAGCATGATCGATGTCGAGTCAGGGTTTGAACCCAAGGAGTTGACAGATGAAGAAATCAGAAAAAATGTAGAGGCCAGTATCTTAGCACCAGAGGGAATGAAGTTCCTGCTTCCAAGAAATCACAGGAAGTACATGGGATGATGGATCTAATGTAATCCGAATAGACAATGCAGCTGTATGACCTGGAGCGTTGATGAACTTGTAAAATCAGTGGGATCCTTGAAGGGAGTGGTGAAGGTCTGGACTCCAAAGAAACACTGTTTCAAGAAAGAATACCGAGATGTGAAGACTGCTGAAGGAGTGGTTGATAAATCAACCAGATGGGGGGATGTAGAGGAACAGCTGAATGCCTCTGCAGGAAGTCCTGCTCCTGTTTTGCTATATGCTAGAAACTGGAAATTGCAACATGTGCAATTTCACAATTTCACAAGAGTCTGCTGAAGTGTTCAGGAACACACGTTTTACTTCCTTTCCACAAGAAACAAGGGGAAATATTTTCAACCCTGTCTCCTGCAAAGACATACTGTAGACAGGTAGAAAAACAGGACACTCTATTTGTAAATTTAGATGGATTAGTGTGTTGTCCTTTCCTGGGATCACATAATCTACAGGTTTACTAACAGGGGCAATGGATTGGATCGATAGTTTCTGGAAATGTACGCCTACATTAACATAAGAAGGCCAACAATGTCTGTAAATCTCTCTCAATGTTCAAATCCCTCTGATGACAAAGGGTTCTGAGGTTATTTCTTCCCCAGTTTTAAATGTGATAGAGTTATTGTCTGGTGATGGAGCATATGACCTATCCAGGGAGGGGGTGTGTCCATACCAGTCTTATTCTGATCCAACATATGTGGAGTTTGTGTCTACCATTCTCATGTGTGATCCTCAGTTTGGGTCCGCTGAATCTGATCCCACTACTGACACCATATATGAGTGGTAAAAATATGAGATGGACACAAAGGCAGAGTTTTCTCCCATGATGCCATTTTATTAAATACAAAAGGGGTGAGACAAATGCCTATAACTTCCCCTGCCTAACAAGAAGGTCCCTGCCTAACAAACTAAAACTAACTAAAAAGTATCTGCCCCTCACATTAATATACACAACAATTTATACAAGGTTTGTTTGGCTGTCTCAGGCTCCACAAAATAACATTTCAATTCAAACTCAGATGCTTTAGAACATAGTCCTTGTGACCTGGTCTGTACACAATTCCCCTCCCCTGAATCAATAAGGAATACATTGAAAAATTTACAGATTCAAGAAAGTTCTGTGCAATAACAAAGTCTATTCAACGTACCACAAAAGATTTTTTCCCATGCAATATATCCTCACACTTGGCAAAGTGAATGTCTTTCTTCCAAAGACGTATTCATAAATCAAAACAACTGTCATTTTTCCACAATCACTTGCTTGATAAGATAAAAGTATTTTCCTCAAAACACAAGTTCATCACCCAGGACAAATATTCATTTCTCAAAGGTCAAGCAATTGTTAGCACATCATCCTTCTTCAAAGGACAAACAATTGCTTGCACATCATGCTTCTTCTTCAAGAGAAACACTTTAGTCAGGATAGCATAATTATCATACTTCTTATTCAAAAGAAACACTTTCTGAAATGCATCAGTTCATCAAGACAAGGTGATAGAGTTAACACTTATTTTCCAACAGGTCTCTTTACGGCAGCCACATTACTTTAAATCATAATTTTCTTCCTGGTATACTCGCCTGCCAGGACTAATTACTATTGGTCCCTTTTCTGGTTCACTCGCCTGCCAGGATAAAACTCCTACTATATTATACTCTGTGAAAATGCTTGTTCCAAAATTCTCCATGCCAGGATTCTACATGAGGAGGATTAAACAACAACTGCTTCTCTTTATTGTCTCTTTACTCCTGACTAACTGGGTTACAGCTCTTCCCAAATTGAAATTCCATAAAAGATAAGTTACTCCCTTGCTTTCACTGTGTTATTCTTTTACTGCCTTTTGGCTGTAGACAATGCAGGTTACAGTCCTCTCCCCCTTGATCTCTACAAGGAGGGCTTTGCTCCTGCAACCTTGGTTGTATCCTTATGCACCCTCTTGGCTGCTGGGACTGCAGGTACCAATTATGTCCGAAGTGGTATCCCTTATAAGAAGATTGTGCCCTGTTCACCTTGCTATAACGCTTCTGCAGCTTTGGCAATGTGGGTTACAATTAATCCTAATTGGTATCCCTTATTAGGAGAGTTGAGCCCAGTCTGCAATGTTATCACTCTTCTATGGCTTTGGCAGTGCATGTTACAATGATCTCCCAATTGGTATCCCTTGTTAGAACAGTCACACCCAGTTTTCCTTATTTCACCCTCTCAGTATTCAAAATCATTGCATACACCGAGCAGTCTTTTCCAGAGCTCCCCAGGGTCTCCTGCTTCATGCCAACTCACTGGTATTCCTTGGCATCTCCTTCTGACTCACAGGTACTGTTGTAGAGCTCTTTGGGTCCCTCTACACTTCTGCCAGTTCTGATCTGAATGTCCCTGTGTGTGCCGTCCTTCAGTGAAGCTCTGACAGCTCGGTGTGCTTTCCAGTCCACCTTCTGTAATGGATCAGTACACAGCATGTCAGGAGCTTGTCTCCCACACAGCATAGCTTTCTTTTGAGCCTCTTCCAGCTGCACATTCTCTGCACAGCCACGCTTCCTCTGCATCACCCGCATGTTGTCCTGGTGCCACCACTACTGCACAATCAACTTCTTCCTCCCTCTTGCCCTGCACTTGAAACCCATTCATAGATATAAAGTTCCCGCTCAGGTGCTTTCTGCCACGACAGCTAGACCACTCATTATACATCATCAGCTCTCAATCCCTCTTCCTCATCCCAGTACCACAAGCATTCTGGGATTTGAAGTCCAAAATGTTTTTGTTCTTCTTTTGATTAGTTGACTTAAACTGATTTGTTAACTGAGAGCTTTCAAGTTTAGGGGAGGTTATTAAAAGAGTTGGTGGTTTACCCTTGGATTTTGTACCTCCACACAAGGCAGAATCATAACAATTAGAAGTTGTGATATTAACTTTCTGAATACCCAATTTACCACTTTTATGCTGATTAATAGGGTTTTCATAATCTGTGCTTTAGGTATTTCTAGGAGAGGGAAACTTACATTGATAGGTATTAGGAGTGTGTAATTCACAGAAGAGGATGAATACTGCATATCTCTGAGCAGAGTCACCACTTCCCCTTGACAGCCGTCTCCTCTCATGTGATCCTCCCTCATATTACCACCACCAGAAGTTAGGATAAGGTGGCAGCTGCCTTTCCCTGCCCACATGGGAGGATATTTTAGGCTGAGTTTAGAGATGACTCCGCAGGAGTCATCAAAATAGCTTGATGCATTCCACTGTTGAGCATTATTAACTTCCCAGCATATTAGATACCTGACTCCAAAGAACTAAAAGAGGGAAGGAACATGTCTGTGATTATTGAACAGTTTTTGGAAAGTTCTGTCTTTGACCAACTGTGCACAAGTAAAGTGTACCATCCTTCAATTTGTGAGGACTAATGTCTCTTTAGGGCATATGTGCATGCCTTCTGCTCCACCCTGTGACCTCATCAAATGGCAAACAATAGATGTAGCAATATAGCGCATGTTAAAACTACAGATTTTCATAGGACAGGTTTACCGGCCTCTGCACAGAAAGGCAGCCAGCAATGAAGCTTTAACCCCCAAAAGTACGCTTCTTTAATGCCATTCAGCTTTCTTGTCAAATTCGAAGGGATTCACAAAGAGTAGAGTCCCCTTCTAACTGAATAGCTTCAAAAGGCATTGATGCAAGACCTGAATCTGAATCATCTTATTATCCCATTTTATATTCTTCAGGCTCTAATATCCAGGGTCTGACAATTCATGTTGTACTGACCGTGAATCCCTAAGCTTCCTCCGCCAGAGTCATGCCTGATTATTACCATGTGAGTAAGTGTACGAGGCTGGTTGCTTGGTGACTGAGCATAACAGGTTTCTGGAAGTATTTAAAGATTTTGGAATACTGGAGTGGCTGTTGCAGGTGCAGTGGTGTCTCTAGGAACAGCTCGGTGGGCCCCTTCCATAAAGCCTGCCCTCACACCGTTTACCCTTCCCTGCACTGGGCAACAGGAGGCCCGGAGCTGGAGGCATGCGGCACACTGAAATTGTGTTTGTTACAGATTCTAGTCAGGTGAAATGTGTGTACACTGGGTTGATGTGCTGCATTTTGCACCAACTGCTGTTCCTTTTCACAGCACTTTGGACAGTGATAGACAAGATGAAGTGGCATTAATTGGGGTTAGATAAGTTGGTAAAGAAAGAGCAGGCTTCCACCTCTCATTGACAGGTAATTGTATTCAAGTTATGGGTAGGCATTCATCTACCCCATAAAAAGAGGGGTATGCTGTCTGTCCCAGGGAAGGGCTTTGGGGATTTGAGGAAGTTTGTATGGCGTGTAGTTTAAATAGTGTATTTTAGCACACAACTACACTCACTGGAATTGGATGAAGAGGGTTTGAAGGCCTGACCTCCACCTCCTGGTAAAATGTATAGGCATTGAATGAGGGCAAAAGAAGGGACAGGTTTTCATGTGTCTTTTTAAAGATGCTATTGGGGAAGGTTAGCAAGAGGGCTATTTATTAACTTCCTGGTTGGCATGAGGGGCATGTGATAACTTCCTTTGTGTAAACAAAGAAGCAAGCTTGACCATCACAGTGATGTCTACACAGATCAGATGAAGACGAAAATGCTATTTTTGAACATCTCAATGACATAGATTAAGACTGGGTGTAGGAGAACAAAGGCTTGTGCCCCTACACCAGAGCTGTATACACATATTTCTGGTAAGGTTGATAAATCAGCAGACAACATGCTCCTTCTGACACATGAATTTCCTTTGTTTTTTAGTGAAATGTGGAGGCACTCTCACTAGCCCGAGTGGCAGTTTCTCATCACCAGAATATCCTTCAGCCTATCCTAACTATTTAGACTGTACCTGGGTGATGTTAGCCCCCGTAGGAAACCAGGTATGTATGGAATGCACTACAAGTAAGGAGTAAGTAGACTGCACATATCCTGTATCATGAGCATGGCTGTATAGTTCCTTTGTCACAAGACCACATTTCCCTACCTTCTAACAATCGAATCCACTTGAATGGCAAGACCTGTAATACAGAATCTCAAGGTTTGAAGGGTGTTTGATCCATTAATACAGTCAAATGGTCTTATAGATCTAGGACGCTGTTTAAGACTTAATGGCTTCACTTAAGAAAACACAGTACTGCAAGCAACTACTGGCAAAAACAACACCTCCCATCTTGGGAGAATAATGGGCACTAATTGAATGTTTAGAGAATGTATATAAATAAAATGCTTGGGTATGCTTCGGTACTCAGCTGATACACTTCATCAGTGTTAGGTTGCCTCTGAAGTCCAAATGGCAAAGGGCTCCTCTGTGTGCCCTTCTAATTCAACAACAGCTGTAATTTTAACAAACAGAATGAGCACTTCCACTGTCGAAAACATTCAGAATATTTGAAAGTTACTTCTTTCCACCCCCCACTTCTCTTCACACAGGGCACATCGGTTCCACGGTCAATGAACAGTTACTTACTGGCTCAACGTTTCACTCTCTAAAGAACGAAACGCTGTAGGACAAATGCCTCCTCACAAGCTAAAACTGAAAGTAGGTGCTATAATTATGCTACTACGCAATCTTATGCCATCACAGGGACTCTGCAATGGAACAAGGTTGACAATTATGCATCTACAAAGACACATCACAGAGGCCTGTGTAATCGATGGAACTTACATACTAGTCTTAAACCATGCATTCCTCTCTTTCCATCTGATACAAATATGCGTTTCAAATTCAAAAGAAGGCAGTTACCTGTACGTTTAGCCTTTTCAATGACCATTAATAAGTCGCAGGGACCTACGTCCCCTTCCTGGAAGCGATCGGTGACCAATATTTAATAAGGGAGAGAGTGACCCTATGAATTACCAACCGATATTGACCTTTAAGATATGTTAGAACAGTGTAGGTTATGCTGGGAACGGCTAGTAAACGCCATATTTCTTGTTGGTGGTTCTGAGGTGGTAGGTGTATTTAGAGTATGATTGATTGAGGCCATTACAGCCCTCTAGCGCAGTGAACATTCAAAACAGCTGTGGGGATAGCTTGCTGGAGAGAGGTGTTACCGGACCTCACAAAGGATCAAAGGAGAGACATGGGGCCTCATTACGACCCAGGCGGTAAGTTACCGCCTGGGTCGTACCTTTACCACCATGACGTAAACTACGTTTACGCCATGGTGGTTGGCGGACTTACCGCCCCATTCCGAGGTTGGCGGGGCGGTAAGTCCCCAATCCCCATTTACCCTTCCCCATTCCCATTTTTGCCCCATAGGGCATAATGGGAGTGGGGAAGGCGTTAATTACGCCACCGTAAATTACGGTGGCGTAATTAACAACAAGGTCCCTTAGCGCCATGGATTTTAACACCTGCTAAAAGCAGGTGTTAAGTCCTCCATGGCGCTAAGGGACCTCGGAATCAGGCGGTAAGGGTCGGCGCTGTTTACGCCGTCGTAAACCCCTTACCGCCTGAATCGTAATGAGGCCCATAGTCACCAAGTCTCCTGCCTGTTACTTGGCAGGGCCAGGCTGTCAGAACAGAATACACATAACCCTTCCATAGCTGAGCTAGACTCCCTGTGCTGACACATGTAAGACATCAATGTGATGTGGCATTTATGAGTATGAGGGAAAATGACCAACATGTGTTAAACTCAGGTATGGCTTAACGTTTACGACTGTCACCAGGGTAATAATTCTCATAGTTATGTGGCTTTGAGAAATGGAGTGTATCTCTGAAATGCAGCCCCTACACTGCAAGGACTTGGCTCTCACTGCAGCTGTCAGAGGGCACTTGCGCCCCCTGAACCTGCTCTGTGCCACTACAGAGCAGGCACTGCAGATCAGGATACAGATCCAGCAGGGCACAGGTGTACTCTGTGACTGTGCCCTGGAGCTTGGGGAGAGGGGAGGGGGGAGCCTGGTGAGAATTTTTAATAGTTACTCAATGGTTTGGAGTTTAAATACCACTGCTAGGCAGATGTCATGCAAATGAGTTCTGTGTTTATTGCCTTGAGATCGACTTCTCTGCCCTCTCCTCCCATCTGCACTATGTTAGCGACTGTATGATATGGAGTGGTCTTAAACTGAACTCCCCTTAGACTGAGGCTCTCTTGCTAAGGCTGAACCATCTGCTCGGAAACTCATCGAGCATCTTGCCCCCTCCTTCTCACCATGGGCACCATCTTAAGTTTGCAGACTGGGTAACTAACCTGTGAATTGCAACAAAGAATGAAAGTGACGCTAAACACTGTAGTTAAAGTGTCCTTTGATGTGCACCATCTCACGTGGACCAGCCCTAGCCTCCCTAAGAACTTTCACCAGGTGGTGAGTTGCAGCGTAAATTTGAAATTGGGCAACATCAATTCCGTTAGCTCAGCTTCACTTTATTAGCTCCTGTTCCTACCGTCCGAGTAGAATACCTCCAGGCAGAAGGTTTTTGGTCGCTGCAACCTGAACTCCATTTCTTTGCTATGTCAACAACCGCATTGTCTGCGTGTGCAGAGGAGAATTCAGATGTGCTACCTGGGCCCTGATACAAAACATGGGACTCGTGCAAGAATAATTATAAATGGTATTTCTACTAGGACACAGATTGTCATAGTGCAAAAAGCCTTTTCTTTCAATTTGTTTTTGCGCTAGAGCAATGTTTGCTCTAGTGCTAATGCCATTGCATATCATTATTGTAACAAACATGTCCCTGACATGAAAATGTGTCAAAAGTTACATTTGTTTGCATAGAGGCAATTTTACCCTAGCGCTAATACAGGGGGAAACTACGTGTAAATGTCTGCACAATTGTGCAACTCTCTTATATTCACCGGAAAATGAATCCTGCAGAGAAATCTGAGTAAAACCTCCTGGCTACTCAGCATTTCTATTGCCAAACCGAAGGTGACTGAAGCTTCAAAGTTCAAGTCCCTACAATCTAAATCTAAATCTTCGGAGATTTGATTTCTTCAGAATGTTCCCGCTTTTGGGAGAGCCGTTTAAATCGTTATTTTCCTGCGAATCTCTCCAGCAAGGGCATCTTCCTTGGTCCTGATTCTTCCCCGTGGTTCATACTTGCTTTCCCGCGACCAGAGGCAATTAAGATTGCTTTGCAGTTTGCTCTGGTCATTTACAAAAACCTAAATGAAGACAAACCATTATATTGCATGGGCTACACACTGCATGAGGAAAATATTGGTTATGTTCCCCCATTCTGTACTTTCTATAGACCCCCATGCAGTAAATATCCCATCCAAGCCTAATTCATAATTAGGTGGTATTTTCAAAATAAGAGGTATTTATTTATTTTATTTACAGTGGCCAGTGTGATCATGATGAGACCCTGAGTTGGGCAATTATACTTTACTCTTAATTCGCACCGCTCCACACTTCTAACAACAGAAAACTAAGGAAAATGAAGAAGAGAAATGGGGACATTATAGGTCATGTTCCAGCTGTGAGTGAACAGGTTGAGAACTGCTGCTTGGAAGAACTGCTTTTTAAATGAACCTGAGAGTATTAAATGCACAAAGAGTACATACCTTGACATTAAGTTATAGGGGTACTACTTCGTGGTTGTTAAAACTTAGCATCTTACCATTCCACACGTGTCCCCATCAACACTACAACTTCCAATGAGACACCAAGACACCTAGTGGAGATAGACGCACCACGCATCCTCAAATTACGCTTCTTTGTACTTACCCTGTGCGGCCGTGTTACAACACCTATTAAAGTCTAGTTAATGTTTGTTAATATGTCAAGTCATTTCAAGGTTTCAAGGATTGTAACCAGCGTCTAGATGCCTGAGTGCTTGGCATGCTCTACAAATGAAAAAAATAAATAAATAAATATAAGTGCAGGTGGCTGCCTAGACGATTGCTTTAATGGACACATGGGGCCTCATTACGACCCAGGCAGTAAGGGATTACTGGTAAGGGCACCGGTACCGGTAATCCCTTACCGCCCTATTACGAGTTCCCTTTGCGGGTCCTCCCTTAACGGCTGGTAAAACCAGCCATTAAGGACGGGAAGGTTAAGGACGGGACCCGCAAAGGGACTTTAGAGGTAATAACAGTACCCCAATTTGCGGTACCGTTATTACTGCCTTCCCCATTCTCATTGAGCCCTATTGGGGCAAAAATGGGAATGGGGAAGGGCCATGGTGAATGGGGAATTACTGCCCCCACCAACCTTGGAATGGGGCGGTAATTGTTCCATTCACCATGGCGGTATCGGTAGGGTTCCGGTGGCAACCATGGTGCTAATAGCGCCATGGTTACCACCTGGGTCGTAATGAGGCCCATGGTATTTTAGCAATCCTGTTATATTTTTAATATCTTTCATGTTTCATTCTTTCAGTAAGGTTAAGTATGTTGTTATTTTATGTTTAATTTAATTATATTTGATGTTGGTTCATTACGCTTCTTTGCATTGTAGTAATTTTATTAGTATTTACAAAGGATCTAGCCCCTACTGGGTTGAGCAGAGTGTGTGTTCTGGTGCCCACTCCATGACCTTAGAAAATGCAGAAGTTGTCTTGGCCCTGATTAAATGGGGTCGTGATATTGTGAGGACAATAAGGCAGACATTGAGATAACCGAGCCTGAATCCCACAATCAGTGAAGTATATTTGTCCGTGGTAATTCTGGCACACTGTGGTCAGTGAAGTAACAGACAGTCTGTTTTGTGCAGACTCTGTGGAATCCATCTAACGATATTTGGGTGAGTTCTTCAGATTAAATAGGGTGTCTAGTTGCTATGCACTCTAGAGGTGGACCTCATGTGTGCACTGAAGTCTCGGGCAGTAGTTTCAGGCAGCTATCAAGGCTCATGGATTTCACTCAGGGAGGAGCACATGGTGATTGACTCTGCTATCGGACGTCCATCTTCTAAAATAAGAAAATAAAGGGAGAGAGGTTGAATTTTACCTGTATCTGACACTGAACGTGAGGCTTTTTAGGAAACGCTTAGTTTCCTGTTCCATCAAATGGTGCTACAAATACCTAAACTGGCAAGCCCAGAATGGAGCACTGGAAAGTGGTGGGTGGAAAGCGTTTAATTAATCATAACAATTGGGTATTGCTCTTGGCAGCTGTCTGCCCAGTTGTTCCTTGGCTCCCTGTATAATTAAAGATCCATTGGGCATCATCAGTAAGGTGTACCCTGGGAACCCAGGCACAGTTTAGTGTTATGAAGACCAGAATCAAGCGATCAGAATGCAGTACCTCTATTTGCTGAGATTGTTGGCACAAAATGTGGGTCAGTTTTGGGAAAAAGGTATAGCTAACAAATAATCTCACAGGTGGGTTGTGGTTTAATGCCTCCTCTAGAAAGTTCTCCTTTCGTCTTTGCCATGCACAGTTGAAAAGCACCTAGCTCGAAAGAAGTGAACTATTCAGCCATCGGAGAGTCACCGAAAAATTGTGACAATTAATTACTTTACTTCCACTTCTTCGATGTTAGACATGAGGTAAAAACACCAGCATGAAATAAAAAAGAGGTTGATCTCACTAACATGTTGCTCATAACTGTAGAGTTTTTCTAAGAAGTGCAAATGTAGACATAGCATATCTTTTCAACTGTACAATGACGACCCTATGAAACACACTGGTACGCTCACACAAAAAAGTCAGAACAATTAACTGCAAGTCAGGTCATTGTTTGCTGGTGCTGGTGAGATAAGAAACCGCCATATTTTTCTTGTGTCCTGCAGATCCTGTTTTCTGTGGATTTCTTCGAGGTGGAAGGACATTTGATGTGTAACTATGACTACCTGATGATATACAATGGTGGATCATCTAACTCCCCACTTATTGGAAAATACTGTGGGTTTGTTAACATCGCTCCATACACCTCCACTGGGAATGCCTTGAGGATCGTGTTTAACAGCGATCTGAACAATCAGTTTTCCGGCTTTGTGGCCAGGTACTCATTTGGTAAGGATTGTGCACACCACATTGTGTATCCACTACATGTTGTTGTAAACCATGTGTCACGTGCAGGATCTTATGATGTGCAGTTTCCCGACTTGCCCTTTCTGGGCAGGGGACACTCCATAAACCACGTTTTCCCATTTCTCCCACCTTTCTCCTACTCCCATAATCTTTTTTGTTTAAGGTAACCAATTGCATTTCCTGGACAATGTCTTCTAAAAAGGCAATTCATTAACATGGTTATTAAAAATGCAGAATCTTTTATTACACGGGTATGCCACAAGCCATAAGAGCCCACTTGATTTTAAGCCATTTGGCTGCCCGCCTATAATAAGTGGCAACTATAAGAGGGGAGATTTAAGATCTGGCCAAAGAGGCCGTTTATCTTAGTGGCCCATATTTGATCGGCTTCACCTTTGCAGCATGTGCTGTGGATCCTGGTCCGACCATTGGGGTCTCTTCCAAAACGAAATGCAAGAGTTTGACATTTCATTGGTGATGCTACCTGGAAATGAAAAAGATGAAAGGAGACTCTCTAAAAATCAAAGGCTTTCATCATTAATTTATAGAGATAATAAAACAGGGAGATAGAAAGAGGGAGCTCCATATCATAATTATGCAATTCTGGTAGAATGCAGTGTACATGTAATCTGTTTTTTCTTGATTTAAAGAATTTTGAAAACGATTAAATAAATATGAATTACTGTGACCTTGCCTGCAGTTTGTTGGCGATCTATTTAGGGTAGGCATGGGCCTATACAATACGATGACAGATCCCAATGCAGGATATTCTATATGACAATGTAAGCAGTATATCCTGCCGCCCAAGTAAGCATGACTAGTGTACAATGTTTTCTATGGGATGAAGTAAGCTTAAGAATCAGTAGAAAGGATGTGCTTTTGTTTGGCCCACTAAAAGACAAATATTAACACAAAATGTGAGGAACTCTTAACTAAGAACAAACAAAAGCTATAGTAGTTTATCTATTGGTTGTGCCCCTCTTGGGAGAGTCTCAACCACGTTTTAGTTCTCAATACCTTGCACATACGAGAATATCTCTTTGCATATCAGTCTGTTCCCACCAACAAGGTCGATCCACCACCAAAAACACTGGGCATTCACCTGCGAAGAAGAATACAGCGAGCAATCCAAGCCACATGTTTCTGCCTAATGGCATCATCAGGGAGTACAGTGCACTCCCCAGGCAACAGAGAGCTGGACCCAATGTCTAGATAAACCCATCACAGTTAGGGTGAAACCCCAGGTGTTATATATAGATAAGCAAAATATGGGAAAACAAGAATGAACAAAAACAATACAATCCCCTGTTCCAATCACAGTTTAGCTCTGTTTACCTTTCAATGAGGAGAATATCTATTTGTGCATCAGTCTGGTCCCACCCACAAGGCAGCCAGCAGAAAATGCTAGGCAATCCTCTTTGAACCAAAGTACAGCCAGAATGCACTCTGTGCCTAGAGAGGCACAGCACCAAAGTCAAACCTCACGAATAAGACAGCAACATGTTACAGGGATTGCTGGTAATATTCCTGTTTAGAGGAGAATTGCCTAGAATTTTGGTGCTGGACTGCCTTTGTGGATAGGACCAGAATGATGTGAAATGTACATTCTCCTCTGGTAAGGTACAGCAGGCTAAAACATGGTTGTATATGATACTGAGTGGGAACAATCCCATAAAACAAGATATTTGGCCCTCTGTGTTCTCCGTAAAGGTGTTCCAACATTATTGCAAATTAAAAAAAAGACACATATTGTTTCAGCAGTTTGTTTTCATAATAAATCTAATGTGAAGCTTTTCAGTTTCAGCCTCCTGAATTGTGAAATGCAGTTGGACAATTGATAAGGAATCACTGATGTGAAGAAATGTTCCAAGTCTCAAGGAAACTCTTATACCGGACCTTGTTTGATCAATTGAAGAAGTGGACTTAGTGCAAATATTACAGCTATATAATTTACCTGGAACATATATTAACAAACCATGATCATCTACATGCTGGCATATTCCAACTAAGCTGCTTTCAGTGCTCTGTTCATGTCAAGGACAGAGACCTTAAACAGAGACCTTAATGAGTGATGATCAATTTACACTCCTGGTTAGAATGTTCAAGTGGATAACAATTTATCCTGCATGACTTGACTCTCTTTTTGTATTTAATGATGAGTGTTCTGTTTTTGCATATGACTATTGCCACTCTTTTTGTATTTAATCATGAATGTTCTGTTTTTGCATATGACTATTGCGACAAAGATGTGTAGAATCAACAACAGGCAGATACAAAGACAAAATATCTAACAAGTGATAACTAGAGGTATTTGCTATGTTGCGCCAAATAAGTGGAAAAACCCATAAAATAGGGTGAATTTTCCATGGGTTCAACAGATTTTGTTTTAACAAGTTTCAATCCGAAATTCCTTTTCAGAGAGTGTAATATGGTCACAGTCACTCACAGTCCTAGGGCTTTGAAGTGTCCCAAAAACGTTTTACTTGTCTCCTGATTCCTCAAGCTCTGTGTATCTGCTTCTCAACCTGGATGAACACCGAAGGTTCCCCAAGTCCATGTCCCTCTGCATTTTAGGCATCACAATTGGCTAGCTTTGATGCTGGGTAAATGTTGGCAAACCCCAGAGCTTCAGCCAGTGTATCACTATTCTATCTGCTGCCTCTCATTTGCCAACCCCATACTCCATGGACCTAACTCTTATCCACTGAAATTCTGTCCTAGTCATCGTCCTCAATGATTCAACACTTTCGTGGTCCTATGTGAACCTCACTGTCTTCTCAGACTGCTTCCTCCTCCGTCTGCGCCCTCCTTTGCTTTCTTAATTCCAATCTCCACCTCTTCTGAAATGGTCCTCCTGATCTCCTTATCTCTCTACTTGTAGCTTTCCTCCTATAGTACCCATCCACATACTCTTATTACTCCTTTCCACCTTCCTCGTAAAATTCTACCTGACACCATCCTTGGAAGTTTCTGGCTCTTTCGCATGACTAATTGCTTCAACCTCTGATTCACAGCTGCTGCCCTCCTCCTCTCTGCTGTTCTTTTCAACACTCTCCTCCTAATTCCTTGTCTCCTCCACTTCACTACTCTTACCAAAATACTCTTCAAAATTCCTTGCTGCTTCCTCTACTACCAACCTACTTCCAACTCCTATTAATCTCCTCCATGCTGTTCCGTCCATCCATCATCCTGTTATATTCTTTCTACCTCCTTTTTCCTGACTCCAGTCAGCCTTCTTCACCACAGTCTCTCTGCCTCCTTCCTGGTCTCTGGAACAGCCTCCTCTTCTCTGAAATCTCTGTGCCTCTTTCACCAACTCCTCACACCCACATTGAAGTCGTGGATCACACATTTTTAGTTTTGGCTATTAGATGGTGCTGAAAGCGCTACCTTTAAGCTAAAACTATTATCAATAAAATAAGTGCTTTAACATAATAGTTTCCCATTGGAGCTGTGAATGAGGGTGTTTAATGCTTTTCAATGGAGATGACATATGAGGATGGATACATAGGCCATTGGTTTTGTTTGGTTATGTGTCCACCCACTTAATGTCCATTTCTAAGTCATATCAATATGATTTTCCACCAATTGCCATCGATCTCCACCGAAAATCACACCCCTTTTGCAATCTTTCCCTGAATTTGTATTTTGTGCTGAATTTGGCTGCCATTTTTACTTCCAAAATGGTTGCCGCTATATGTTAGTGTTTCTAAAAGTTATGTTACTTGTGTTTTTATTTAAGAAAATATGTACCAGTGCTTTTAAATTATGTAATATATTGTTATTTATTTTGTACTAAAAATAAAGAACTTACTGTTATATGCATGTTTTGTTCCAAAATGTCTCTGAAAATGTCCATGTACTTACTTGTGGGTGTTAATCAAGTGGTTTGTGATGTAAGAAATGCCTGATTGGATGTGCCATATGTTAGTTATGTCAGTATGATGTGATTGGGTCTGCAGTATGTGCTTGTTTCCACAAGATAGCCATTTTCATTCAACATTGGAAGAGAAAGAGAGGTAAGGCTGTTTGTTTTGTCTGTTGAACTGTTTTTGTTACTTTGTTAATTGTGTGTTGAAACTTTTGTAAACTGTAGGTATTTGTTTATGAATATTATATGTATGATATTAATGTGCTCTGTGGTGCCTTAGCAGTTAGAAAGTATCTGTGCCTATATATGGGCGTGCAAAGGGCTTAAAACATAAGATGCGTGAGGTGGAGGTTCATTGCAGACTTATTTTGATTGGTAGTGCTCTCCTGCTGCTCCCCGCTAGCCACTTCTCAAATTGAATATACATTGAATGACCTTGAAGTGCAGGCTCATAAGTGCATCCCTGTTTCTGCATCGGTTCTATGCTGTGTCATGTTCTATTTACTGTGCTGCATTTTTCCCATGTCATTGTGAGGACTGATAGCACACAAATCGCTGTTACTTGCTGCTGAGTGGAAAGTTGAACTAATAAACCCTTCATTCAACAAGGTTTGTGGTGGTGGATTTTGCTGAACTGAAATAATAGTCCTACAATCCTCGATGGGTTTAGCGAACAGTCTTTTGACCCGTCCAGCCTACTTGAGTTATTCTCATTAGTCTGCCCTCTAATTGTTGCATGAGGCCCTTCAAACTGTTGTATTTGTTTTTTTAGGACCCCTTTTTAGGATCGGAAAATATTCTCTGATGTCGTTAGCTGTGGCATTATATGCATTTCCATAATGCTACCTGTAGCTGAATCCAACTTAAGTACCTCCCTTTTCTTCGGGGAACTTACAGTGTCATTATTGTTCTTAGATTTCCCCCTTTGGCAATGATGTTTCATGTTTTTAGCCTCCACTTTTTCAGCTTTTTTTGCTAGCAGTTCTCGGCCAGCTGGCCTGCCATACAGGCTTCAGTTTCTGTTCGAATGTCATCCGCCTTTGTCACAACAAGCGCCCCAGGCCTAGATTCATTATTAGGCATTTTCTTTCTATTTTTTCTCAAGGTGCTCCACCCAACTCTTTTTCCTTAGTCTCAGTGGTGATTCCTTAAGTGAAATTATCGTCATTACCTCATGAGTGTTAACTTCAATTAGTGAATCATCATTAACAGAAGGTCTCATTCCAGTCAAGGCAGCATGTAGTATTACAGATCTAGTGTCTACTCTGCCTGGTTCCGTGCATTTTGCCTGTTTAAGTGGATTATTTATCATTACCTCCTGTACTCCTATTCCCACTATCTGTTTATCAACATTCAATGTTTTGGCCTTAATTGGTAGATGGAGTAGTAAGACAAATGAACATGCCCATCATTGCATCGGCCCACTCCCTATTTCGATGGTACAGACATGAATCTCGCTCATAGCATCTACCCCCTCACCACCATTGTATCACTGATGCAAGAGATGTTATTCTCTGAGACAACCGTACAGGCTCTACCCAGATGATGTCACTGAAGCCATAAATCAGCAGCCAATGGAAACCCTGAATGATCTGTAATTATGGGAGAAACAATGCCATCATGGCTGAGGCCAATATACGTAGGTGCATTAGACACAAAGCACATATTCATTCAAACATGAGGCTACATGAACACTAGGTCAAATTGCACCTCAACACAAAAAACATGTTTGCATCCATTAGGTTAGAAAACATATACTCTTATTGCTATAAGCCGCACACGATACACGTAAAAGCTTGCTTAATGCAGAATGCAATTAGAATGAGCGGCTATGTAAACCAGAATGGAAGATGAAATCACGTTAGGTGAATGAGAAACATTGAGAAGATATACACAGCAGAGAGACCCTGTCTTGCTGGTCCAGCGAAAAGAGCTAAAGCCGAAACCACACAGCTAACAATGTGCACAGGTTGCCAAGGTTAGCAGTGAAGGCAGGTTTGAACCAGCATTGGAAAGGTACAGCCAGAGAACAGGTCCCAGAAAATGGACATAACGCTATCTGAAGGAGGAAAGAAACACATGTTGAAGGAAGGTCAGGTTCTCACCAGCTCACACCTGCACCAAGAGAAAAGTAGGTCACTTAAGTTTCCAGAGGCCCAAGAGGTAATAGCACATACAGCAAAAAGGGCTAGAATCCTCATAAACTTCTGAACAGAATAATTTGAAATGCGGTCTCTACACACGTGAACTGCAGCTGGCAGAGAATGCCTGTACAATAGAGCCAGACATAGGCAGGCAGAGCCCTTCATTCCCGTCTTCTCACTGGGATGAAAGATACATCATGGAGTAAAGTTGAAAGCTAACTGTCCTGGCTTGAGCCCTTGGGAATCAGGGAATGGTAATTTTAGTGGGACACGAAGTACCTTGGGGCCTGTTTCATCACCTTCAATTGTTGCTCATGTGCTGGTAACAGTTCAAAGTGCCAAGGCAGAGAATGCCATCTTTGTCCAATCACCATCCACTTCTAATGCGCACCTTAACTGTGTTTCACTTGCCAATCATACAATACCCCGATGACCTGTTCCCCATGAATCCTTTTGTAGGTGGTCCCAGGCGGAGTTACGTAATAGCACCGGACCAATTAGGTTACTAATCACGTATGGACTATGTGGTGTAGGTGAAGCCAGAGAGGGTTATAGGAAGACATGAGAAGTGCTGAAATTTGGAGATACGCGTATGGACTATACTACTCATCCAATCCATCCCACCTAAGGTTATGCAATGTATCATTTGTTTGTGATGTCATACCACATAAAAAAACACTGTCGCAAGTCTGCACTTAGACGAGAGAGACTTGGAATCACGTGATATCCATCACTGTCCCTGTTTTATTTTCGATTTTGTAATAAAACATTTGCCATCTTACTGGACTCTTTTGTTTTTTGGGTGTGGGATGCCTCCTGCCTGTCCACTGCATACCCGATAGGAGAGCGTCTTCCCCAATCTCGACATATGGTAGCAGAAGACGGTTCACCAATGCCCTCTATACCACCTTTCTCCTGCCAAAAGCCTGAATGACTGTGTCGCACCCCGTGCGGACCAGATTGGCAATCACACATGAAAACGGAGACTGTAATTAGGAGCCACCTTGGAGACATTTCTGCCCGCTCCGCACGGGACGCTTTTCAGACCACACGACAGAGTGGCAGATTGTGGGAGGAGGCATTCCGAAGGTGTCGGCCGACCAGCAGAATATAAGTATGAGAACAGTAATAAGGCAAACCTAGGGAGGAGGGAGATATTGTACATATTGTGGGGAGAAAATAGACAAAAGAAAGATGAGAGCCAGTTTCCCTGTGGCTAGAGCTCTGCTAGAGTTACGGATGATGACACCTAATGACATATTACAGAAAAAACAATAAGGAAAAAGAGACAAAAAGGACGTTTCCCTGTTACAGAGTGAGGCATAGAAGAAGGACCATGTCCCTATGGCCTAACGGTGCTTATAAAAAGTGATATTTCCCTTGTCATAGGTTAAGACAAGATGACGGCTGTGCAGTAAAACTGTTTGATTATCGTGTTGTTTTATGAGTGTACTCAAATGCTGTGTGTAAATAGTTTTTGTAGTTGGAGGTGGGTTGCCTATAGACTTGGGAAGGTTGATCAAAAGAGGTTGTTGGCCCAGGATAATGGGAACCCAGATTGTAGCAAGCTGGTGGAAAAGATTTTGGTGTTTTGTGGAAAGAGGCATTAGCCAAGAGTGAGGAGCCGGTTTGATGTTGTTGAAAGTGTTGAAATTGTGAAAAAAGGTTGTTTTGACATTAGCATGGGCTCCAAGAGCATGTGGAGGTTTGTATTGGCTTTATGGGGCAGAGTTTGGAGAAGGAGTGGTGGCTGTGGTGCATGCTCCACTTTGGTATTGGTGAAGCCAGAGAGGCTTGTAGGAAGACATGAGAAGTGCTGAAATTTGGAGATACTATATTGAGTGTCGGTTAAGAATTGTGAGAATAGACTGAGAATATGTAAGGTGCAAAACAAAAGCCTGTTTTGAGTTCACATTAGTATCAGCAGATAGAAGAGTGTTGTGCCATCATGAGAGACCCTCCCCTAATACATATGTGCAAGTCTCTCCCGCAGTATAAGGTCAACATTTGCAAGTATATGAATGGACTTGCGAGACAGTGAGCAAGATGGTAAAGCTTTGGCCCAAGAGGGAATTTTTTCGAAACTTGTTCTGCAACACATACCCACATATTTACAAGCCACATATAAGGGCAAAATGTTACAAAGCAAGATAGCGGTTCTGGAACTATGGAAGATGTTTGGGGACGAGGTGGAGAACCCACCCAGGAGGGAGTGGATACATAATCAGCATGACCTGGGGGGCGATATGCCCACGGCTCCTCCTCCTCCCCAGAGCACCAATGTGTCAAGCGGTGGTCGGTCATTTTTCCGAAAAAATAATGTCAAATGACATTTTTTTCGAAAAAATAATGTCGAAAAAAAATGTCGAATTCCGTTTTTTTAAATTATATATTTATTTTGGGGTTCGGGATAAAAAAAAGGGGAAAACAAAATTAAAAAAGGGGGGGTTGGGGGAACCCCTCCATTTCGAAAAAAAAATGCATTAAAAAAAAAATTCGACATTTATTTTTCAACATTTTTTTTTCGGAAAAATGACTTTCGACATTATTGGTTTCGAAATTATGACTATAAACTGTGTCAAGCAAGGGACAGGGATTTTATCCATTAAAAGAATTAAAGGCAGCCTCAGCCTTTGGTCTTGCCCACTGTATATTTTAACACATTTAAAATTGTTGCCAATCATACTACCCCAACTAAACTCGCTCCCAGCTAACATGGAGCCTGATATGTTAGTTGATCAATTCAATGAAACTATGAACTCAGCCCTTGATCACATAGCACCGCTCAAATTACGGACTAGTAAACCGAAAAAACATCTCAACTCATGGTTCACCCCCCACCTAAAAAATCTCAGGTTAACCAAAAGAAAACTAGAATCCAAATGGAGACTTACTCCTACAGTAGAAAACAAACTAAACCTTGCAAAGATATCATCCCAATACAAAAAAGATATCCTACTAGCCAAACAGGAAACATACAATACCAGAATATTCCAATCTAAATCAAGTGTCAGAGAACTGTTCAGTATCTTGAAAGAGCTGGAAACACCCATCATTCCCCAAGAAAACTGCACCAAAGACAAAAAATGGTGCTCAGACATCCAGTTTGCCCTTACCAACAAAGTAGTCAACCTACAAACTAAAATCGCCTTCAAAAAAGCATCTCTCACACCTCAGGACGCTCTAACCCCAGCACCCCTACTTAAATCTAAACAAATAACACGTTTCTGCTTCTCCAAGGTATCTACCATTGAAGTCGAAAAAGTGATCCTGGGACTTAAACCATCCAACTGTAAAGGTGACCAATGCCCTGCCCAATTAATTAAGGATGCTGCGAGAGAACTATCGCCATTCATAGCTAAACTCATCAACTCATCCTTCACTACCGGCATTGTACCGAAAAATCTTAAAGAGTCGTGGGTCCTGCCACTCCTAAAGAAGCAAACCCTCGACCCTGCCATTCCCACCAATTTTAGGCCTATCACGACTGTGCCCTTTCTTCTAAAAATTTTAGACAAAGTGGCATACATGCAAATACAAAATTTCCTTGAATCCAACCACCTGCTCGGAACCCGCCAATCTGGATTCCGTCCCCAGCATGGAACAGAGACTGCCCTTATCGATCTCAAGGCCCAAATAGATCAATGTAGGGACAATGGCCAAGCAGCCTTACTCCTCTTGCTAGACCTCTCAGCAGCGTTCGATTTAGTCGACCATACAGTCTTATGCAGCCACCTAGACTCTGCTGCTCACTTCTCTAAAGAGGCCATATTATGGATCAAATCCTTCCTGAATAACCGCACCATGAGAGTCTTCTCTCCATCAGCCTCAGCTAACCCGATCCCTATAACGTGCGGTGTACCCCAGGGATCTTGTGTATCACCAACCCTCTATAACATATTCACAAAGCCGCTCTTTGACGAAATGGATCATCTGGGTATCGCCTACACCAACTATGCAGACGATACCCAGATCCTCCTTCCACTTTCAGGAGATTACGTCGTGGATCTGGCTTTAGTGAATAAAATTTACAGCATCGTTCAGGCATGGATGGCCACACACGGCTTATGCCTGAACGACGACAAAACTGAGCTCATAATCCTAGGCACCCCGACATACATAACTAAACTTAACACTGACTATGCCAGCTTCATTATCGATGGGAACAATATCAAAGTAGCAAAGGAAGTCAAGACCCTAGGCTTTTACCTTGACCCCACCTTAAACTTTGGCAAACAAGTCAACTCCCTAGCCTCTTCTACAGCATATACTTGCAAACTCATTAGAGCCAGCAAGCAATTCCTCTCTACAGACAGCTGCATCACACTTGCCAGAGCCCTTATACTGTCCAAACTGGACTACTGTAATGGTCTCTACATTGGGGCTAACAAACAGACTATCCAAAAAATCCAGGTCCTACAGAATAATGCCCTGAGAGCCGCGCTTAAGATCAACAGGAAAGAGCATATCTCCCCTATAAGAAGAGAATATAAATGGCTATCCACTCAGGACAAAATCCAACTCAAAATTGCCTCCCTTACTCACAAGTGCCTCAATAACATGGCACCACCCTACCTCATGGACAGGCTACACTTAAGAACCTCACCTAGACCAACAAGAATGGTCAACGCGAATTGCCTCTATGTCCCTCGCTTTAAACGTGCCACTATTGGAGGACATAGCTTCGCAGTCAAAGCAGCACAGCTTTGGAACTCCCTACCACATGACATAAGAGAACCCCAGCCCTTTGCGAAATTTAGGCAGAATTTGACCAAGTGGCTGAGAGCTAATGACATCTAACTAATCCGACCTGCTTGACCTGACTGTCCCTACTAGCGATCCACCTGCATGCCCCAGCTCTGATACCACGTTCTGTATTTTACACCATTGTATATTACTGTACTTATTCCACTGTATATCACATACACATTGTTAAATATTCCTGTACCCTTATCACCTCTTGTCTGGACCTAGCTCCAGCCCTGCTCATTCTTGCTTATTGTATACTGCATTATGACCATGCACATGTACCTGTATATATTTTATTTATTGCAGATTGTACTATGATTATGTAGATGTACCTGTAACAAAGTTGAGCATATTCTTGTCTTGTGCGCCCTGATGCTCCAGGGCTTGGCGCGCCCTACAAATAATAAACTTAACTAAACATTAAAGGGACACTATCCATGGCCTTTAGCCATGGCCCGTAACACAGCTTTCAGCCAAGGCCACTGTATATTGTACAACACTGATTAGCCACTAGCCATAGCCAAGGCAAATGCCTTGTCTAAGGCGACAACCTAAATTGTTATTGAGTTAAACCAAGCTTTTATTAGCGAAGTCAAAAATGAGGTTATGTCAGATGCCATCACAGATGTATGATGTAATGTGTGATGTCACCAGTGATATCATAGATGATGTCATTAGTGATGTAATCCGGGATATCATCTATGATACCATCATTGTAGTCAATGTCTGCAAACAGGAGGTGCAAAGTTAAGATCGCTTTAGCTGAGTGTTAGTGGGGGGTTTACATTGAGATCTCTCCTTAAGGTCCAGCAACTAAAGTTTTTTTCCTTGAATTCTAAGGGCTTTGTTACAATGTATTGCTCACCTTAATGTCCTTGCAACTAAAGTTTGTTCTTTGAATGTATAGGGTTTTGCTATTCCATACATGTTTTCCACACCACTGGCCTTCCACCGTGCCCACAGTGTATAATTCAGAACACGACCAGACCCCCAGCCATAATAATTCCAAACAATATACAAATAAACATGTGGTCTACACAATGGCTTACCTAATTTCTTTTATGAACAGATAGTAAAAATGCAGACAATTGGGCTGATGAAGAAAAGCTAATATGTCAATATGTTAAAAGAAAAAGAAATCCCACAACCACCCCCAACCCCAAATAAAAAAAAAGCTTTGTTTACATACTTATTTAACTTTAAAAAATTGCTTTCAGTAACATTTATGGTTGATGAAAAGAAAGTATTTAAAGTGGTACACTAACTGTGCATAAAGATTACACTCTATGTCTCAAAATAGAACTTTTCAGGACTACCTACCACAGAAATATATATACATATGTAAAAAACAAAAGTAAAAAAGTTTTCATAGCCGTGGCTATGAGACATACCATTGCATAACATAGCATAACATAATATTAATCGAAGCTGTGGCTACTTTTATTACTGTCATACCCACGGCTACCAAAGCATCCAATGAGCTGGCAAGCTTTGAAGGCCTGGATATTCGCAGCAACTACTGGAAAGCGTAGCCACAGCTAATCACACAGGATTATGCTGTAGCCATGGGTACCCAAACTATTTTTATAAACTGCAAAACTGGTATATGTACAGCTATAAATGCTCAAATGAATTTAGTCTAGAGGAGAGAAGGTGGTGTAAAGACCAGGGCCTCAATATAAGTGTGCCGGTCCAGAAAAAATGACGGTCATTCTGGCTCTGGCATTTAGCACACTTCAAGTTTGCCGGTGAGGGCCGCGGATCTACCGGCAGTCATGACCTGCCAGGAGTCTAGGCCCCCTACCGGCATATTAATGCCTGAATCACTGGCTCTGTTAGTAACAATGCCAGTGATTTATGAAATACCATCCGATGGAGTCCTATGGAACTTCACAGGAATGGTAACTCATCGGCATTCAGCCACCTCTAATATCCCAGTAATATCGGTTTATCGGGCAGCGGTGACAGTAAGTGCAGGTTGCCAGTGACCCACTGGTAATACCAACGGGATACTGGCAAACATATTATGAGGGTCCATAAGTGTCATTTTGGAGTTTAAGATGGAGGAAACAAATTATTTTTTTCAGGAAATTGGCTGCTACCGACGTCTATACGTACATGTTTGTACCCTGCGGCTGCAAAAAAAAAAGAACTAATTCACTTCACCAACATAAACTACAATACAGTAGATCACATCAGACATACTGATCTATTATTGCGATCTGTTTTTTAATTCGTCTATTTTTATAACTTACACGGTGGCCCTGAAAAGGGCTGTTTGGGGGAGAGGTAATAAGGAGGGTGGAACTGGGAAGGGAAGAACATTAAGGATCAAACATGTAACAAAGGGTAAAAATGAAGAATATCATTTTTGGGGGATTTTGTTTCCTTTTATTTTTATTTTTTTCATAAAAAAGGGAAAAAATGTGGCACGTAAAAAAAAAAGCCTAGCAATGGTAGTTGACCTGGTGTTTTAAAATGGTCCTTGCCCATCCAGCTAGGGTGGCATCTCCCACCACAACCCAATTGTAACATATGCAGCACATAACTTGATAATGCGATAGATTGCGGGTTGTTAGCAGTGGAGGAGGTTGAGTAGCACTGCTGATGATGGGGTGGCAGCTGAGGGTGTACTTGGAGCTGGTTATGATGTAGCTGGAGGGGCAGAGGTGGACTCCAGATGAACAGAAGATGTTAAAGGTACCAAAGTGGTGTGATATAAAAGATAACGCTGTACCGACTGGGGTCCATGGGCCTTCAGTATCTGTTTATAATGAGCTAGCCAGTATGTCTCTTCCATGTCAATCCAGTGGACCTTCATTAGGTGTTGTATTAACGCCGAAGTCACCAGACTCTGAGAATCTACTGTCATGAATCCTGTGGAGAACTCACAAATGCCCCAATTAAAGCCTTCTGTCAGGTGGCCATGGAAAGGCAGATGCTTGCTGATCCTGACCTTGGGGTGGGAGGTGGTTCTGTGGTGGGATCACCTGGGAGGAGATAGGGCCCAGAGGAACAGGAGGACTCTTTTGGGTGGGACACAGTATTCGTCTTCCTCTAGGGAAGAAATATCAGTGATTCAAAAATCTATAATGGCTTGTTGTGAGAGAGAGCTTTTAACCTCCCAAGTTGAACATCTTAATATGGGTGAAAACATTCATAAACCCTTAGGCATTAGGAGAAATAAAAACACTTTTAAAACCAGGGAGACTCATAACGCTGAATGTTCCCCTACCCCCCAGAGGAATAGTGAGGATAAGTCTGTAAATAATAGAAATTAAGACTTTGTAGAGCTTTATTTATCTGTACAGCCAAGTCTTCCAAATTATCCTTGTGACATTCCTTTAAGTAATATACTTAGGAATATAAATGAGCATGTAATCAACATTCGCATTAGAAGAGCTGATCTTTACATTTTGAACTCCAAGTCCCGTAATCCCCAAGGTACTGGGACAAAGAGAGGGCTGAAGAGGAACACAACTGCAAAGTGTAGCTGGTTAATGGAAATTAGTCACACTTGAGGAAGACTGGGAGGCTTAAAAGGCTCCCTCAGGTGCAAGTCATGACAAAGCAGAAGGAGCAGAGCAGTAGTCGTAGGTGGAGGAGTTGTGAACTCTCCACATTGCAGTAGGAGCAGAATCTGGATAAGGAAGATGAGGCTGGGACCACTATCACGTGGCGTGCATTTGTCGGTCCTGAGAGGGTCTTTTCCTCCAGAAGCCTTAATTGCAGAGGTTGCAAAGCGGGAAGCGTTGAAGATGGAAGCTTTCCCCCTGGAGGCCTGGTTTGCAGAGGCTGCACATTCTGAAGCTAAAGTTTGGAACGCTTTCCCCAAAGCAAGGCTGACTCCAGTGGCAGGCGAGCACCAGACAGCCTTTGGAGCCATGAAAGCTCTATGTGCGAGTGGCACAAACCACAGAAGACTGTAAGCAGCAAGTGACCGGTCCACGGGAAGCAGTGGAGACAGAAGACCTGGAAGCAGCACAGGGAACTGACACACACGCCATACCCAGTGAGTTCACTAAGATATTGTGACACTGGAGATCTCTGTAATCAGCTGCATGCTCAGACCAGGCACATTAAAGCAGTGAACATGATGCATAGAAGGAAATACAGGAAAATAAGTCATTATGAAAACCGTAGTGACAGAAAGTAGAACAATCAATATTGTGTAAACCAAACTGACTTTGAAAGGAGAAAGTGGAATGATAAGAGCTTGATTGTCCATCCAAAGAGGTGTGATTAGATGTGAAGGTGCTCATCCCCAAAATACAATTGTAGACAAATAATAAGGACACACTCCAGTAGGGAATGAGACCGGGAAAATGGTTGAGAAGAGAACAAAGTTTTATCAAGGTATATGCCTGCAGAGGACTCTGCTGCTTCGAGAGCGCTCTGAACAAGAATACAGAATACAGTACATTATATGCTTTAGAATCGTCACTAGTGACGATTCTCTATAGGTACATCAACTTTCGTCGGGATTGGTGGACAACAAAGTTATTGTATGGCAGTGTATGGGCTGGCACCACATGATTGGCTGGTGCAAGGCTGTTACTTCGAGTGGCACGTGGGCAGCTGGGCTCATCTGAGTGGTGTGAAGGTCAGGTCGGTTCCACGAGAGGAGGCCATTCTGTCTAAGCTAAGCTACATGCTATCAACTGACATGCAATAAATAATACAGAATATAAACCATGTAGTAATATATGGGGACACCTATAAATTGAAGACACATATTTACACATTCCGGCCGTAGGCCTTTGTAGTCATGAGGGGTATGAGGGCCCTGCCCCCCAGGTGGGGGGCTTGATCTAAGATTTATTTGCCATGGCACCCCAGTGCTTGAGTGAGTGAGTTGATAGGTGTTGGTCTTAGGTGGGATATATGATGACTTGAGACAGTTATATTTGGGGCACTCTAGGGTGGTCACTGGGGAATGGTCACACTTCTGCTACATCAAAGGAACCATGCAGGGGCCAAAGGTTGAACCAGCAATAACTTCCAAAGGTGTGGGTGAAAGGAGCAAGAGCAGGTTTGTGGAGACGAATGGGCCACAAGTGAAATTCATCCCCGGTCACACACAGAGCAATAAGCTTAGAGGATGGAAAAAAGAATACAGTTTCTGTTTGCTACAATTCGCACCAGAGCATCTTTGAGAAAGAAGCCTGTGTAGCTCAGACACGGGAGGAGGAGGTGGGGGCTGTAAAGGAGGGGGGGCAAATCGAAACTTCCTCCATAACACATGCATGTGGGTAAAATTCAAAGACATCAGCAAGAAGGGGTATTCATTCAAGATCCCTATACAAACTACCATTGAGAAAGCCCAAAGAGAGTTATAAAAAGGCAAAAACAACAACTATTGCTTAAGTCAAGAGGTGGCAGAGGAGAATCTAAATGTTTGTAAATCTTATTGCTCATGGTTTAAGACGATCATAAAAGGAACTGGTTTAAATCCACATTTCCAAAGCCAAAGAAGTCAGAGAGAAACAGAATTATTGTCAGTATTTGATTAAAGAAAGAGTGGGGAAACAAGAGTTGAAAGAACACTGCCCTTCTGATGAAGGATATTCAGAAGGAGTGGGGCATAATGTGCTGAGGGTGTGAAAATCACAGGTGTATAATAAATAGCACCAATGTCAATCTTGTTTTCACTAAAGAAAGTCTTAAACATGGTGTTGTGAAGCAAAAGACATTGCAAAGTTGTTGTAAGCGAAGTACTTCAAATGTACTGTTTGTCCTGGTCTGGCATGATAGTGTACCCAGTCACAGATTATGGTGACATATTATTCTGTTCTGGCGGGAGAGTATACCAGAACAGAAAACACTGAAGTAATAGGCCTTGCATGGGAGTAAACCAGGTGGAAGTTGATGAAGTATAGTGGCACTTACAAGTCGTATAGAAGGAGTTTTAGAATCATTGATATGTTGTGTTGAAATATTACAGAAAAATCCTGACAAACTTGCATTGCTGAAGCAAGTGCGGTATGAACTGCTACAGAAGTGTTTAACAGTTTTCCTCAAATAAATTGTTACAGAATAATCCTGACAAAGTCACATTTTGTTAAATCGGATGAATTAAGGAATTGTTCTTGGTTTATACGAAGAAGGTTGAGTACTTAACAGCACACGTGGAAGAGAAAGAAACCTTGTTGAACCATTCCAAAGTATTGGAACTTTTGTTGCCAAGTTGGAATCAACAAGAACTGTTTTGTACTTTGTGACAAGACAGGATTTATTTACATTTTGGAACTGTTGAACAGAATCCTGCTTGAATCTGGGGAATGCGTATTCACCCAGATCATAAGGAGAGCCATTTATTAAACTGTGAATTTGATTGTTATATTTCTCGCTTTTTAAACTGCCATATACTACCTTGTTGAGTTATATGTACAAATGTGAGGCACAGAAACCATTTGTTCGAGTGTTTCCTTTAATATACTTTAGGCAGGGAAATCCACGTCAGGGTAGAGATACCTTTGAGTTAATAAAATGGCCTCTTTTGAAAAACCTTCATAAATATTTCCGCCTCACATTTCTGACCCCTCACAGTACTGATGCTGGTCTCCTCCACAGTATTTATTGGCACAAAGTGTGCATAACAGCCTCTACCTCCTTCCACCCATGGTGTTGTTGCACCATAAAATATCTCAAGTTGTCTGAAGTTGTTTTCATCCCGCACTGCTTCTTGCAGGGAGGTGAAGCAGTTGAGACCCAAACCACCTCCTTGTCACTGATGTGTTCAGACAACATGTCGATCAGGGAAGAAAATAAGATAATCCAAAAAAGACACCACAAAAAAAGTCTTTGCCTCTTAAAATAAAAAAGGTTTAAAAAAAGAAAAAAGAAGTAAAATAATAAATGTAGACAAACCACAAAACAGAAGACAGAGGAGAGAGGTTTAGGAGTAAGGGAGGGCAAAAAGGGATTGGAAGAATGAAGTTTACACATTTGGAAAGTTCTTGGAGGCTTCCACAGAAGTTTCAGGAACCAAGACCCAAAAAGCAATGAGGAAAAGTTAAGTGGTTTCCTAAATACATAGTGGATACCCGTGGCTAACCTTCTAAACCAATCAAGGACCTGGTTTTATAGCCTAGGCTATAACGAATAGCCACATGTACAATATTCAGCAGTCAAAGCACACACCACACTTATGTGGGCGCACATGACATAAAGCCGCTTCAATAGCCTCAACCAATGAGAGTGCGACTTGCAAAAGTGCGGCTACGGCAACACCCTATGGCGAAATCCGCACATACGTGGCCAATGAGAGCATGCACTGTGCATATGCGGGTACACATGACATATAGCCGCGTCAACAGCCTCAGACGATGACTGCGCAACTCATATATGTATGGCTACGGCAACACCCTATGATGAACTCTGCGCATGCACAAGCAACCAATCAGAGCACAAACTAAACTTACACGGGTACACATGACACATACACGCATCAACATGCTCAGCCAATGTCAGCATGACTCATATATGTGCAGCAACGGTGACACCCTATGAAGGAATCTGCATGTGTAGAAGCAACCAATCAGAATGCACGCATTGCTTACGCGGGTGCACGACATATAGCCATGTGAACAGCCGCAGTCAATGACAGTGCGACTTGCGTATGCGTGCCTATGGGTTCCAATGACACAGCTACAAATCACAACGCATGATTGGCTTGTATTGTAGCCGCAAATATCAATCGACACCTAATGGAAAAGTACTTCATTTAAGTAATTGCTTTGAGTCCTTGCAGTGTTCAGGTGTTCTCTGAAACTCAAAGTACTTTGAGCTGGTTATACCTTAATTCCCAGTCCTATTTTACCCACTTTCATCCTAAACCTGAATCCCTTGTCTTGTTATCTGTTATCTGTTGTCTTTGTCAATTCTTTTTCTTTTTTATACAGTCTCAATTTTGTGGCATTGTCCTTTTTGCTTTGTCATTTTTCTATTTTGATATTTTCCCCTGATGACAAAATATTATCATCATGTCTGCCAAAAGTGGCAACAGTGACGATGACGTCAAATGGGTGCCAACACCATCACCACCACGAAAGTAGCTCTGTGCCATGAAAAAACTTTGGACAGCTGGAGATTCTTCCATACAAAGGAGCACCATTTGTCGAAGAAGGCAGAGGTGGTGCAGTGCACCTTTTGCAAAAAAGCTTCTGCAATGAGGTCCATCAAACGTCGCTTCCCAGAGCTTGGGAACCTCTGTAAAAATCAGCCATCTAGTACACATGGACGACGTGGACGACGACTACAGAAAAGCCCATGAACACCACAAGTCGAAAATAAATAGGGGTTGTTCATTCCATGTGCATGCTTTTATAGGTGCATCTACTTCTTCTGCACCTCCTTTGACATCACCTCCACCTACCTCTTCTTCTACAACTCCTTCAACTTCAGCTCCAGCCACCACCACTCAAGGCACAACTTCTAGAAGTGGAGCATGATGGTCACCGGCTGTTATTTTACCGGCACCCAGTCTTGCAGAGTTTAAAACTATTTGCACTATATGCCACAGCTGTGTAGTGTCTGGAGGTGTGACACTAGCCATTTGTTTTTAAGATGCCAATCCTCCCCTTTTTTGCAAAAAAACAAAATAACCTAAAAATATAAAATAACAAAAAACATTTTTATTACCTTTTTTCAATCCCTTTGTTAAAGGTTTCATCCTTAATGTTCTTCCCTTCCCAATTCCACCCTCCTCCTTCCCTGTGCCCCAAAACTGTCCTTTTGAGCGCCACCCTCTAAGTTATAAAAATAGACAAAATAAAACACAAACTGCACTTAAAGATCACAATGTCTTATTGATCTATTTTATGAAATTTGTGCTGCTGAAATTATTTTTAATATTTTTTGTGTCGCTGCTGGTATAGGGTTGATTGGGGTACCCTCAGTGTGCTATTCCAGCACATTTGGAGTACTGCTTAGATATTATACTTTTTTATTCTGACAATGTGTCACACTCTGGAATTCCCTTATGAGATCCATTTGAAGGTTTAAATAACAAATTCATTGTGTCTTTGAGCACTTCCCTTAGATGCTGTATTAAATGCCTTTTTCCAAAAATAAAATATCTTCTACTCCCTACCAAAAACCGCTCTCCACAAATCATACATCCTTCCCACGTCACCATCCTCAAACCAAAAAAATGAATTTAGCCAATGCTTCTCAAAATATTCCACAATTTTTTCCACATCAATGTTTGATGATAAATCAAAATCACCTATTCGTCCGCAATCTTCTGAAAAAGATTCAGGACTGAGAAATCAGTGAAAGAGTTGTCAGCGTCTTGTTCATATATTCTATCCATCTATCCATCCCATTTGCCTAGGGATAGCCACGGCTATGTGTGCCGCACTGCAATTGCCAGTGTCATAGCTCCAGTACAATCTACAGTTGTTTCTGCTATTAAATGCGTGTACAGTTCACCAAATCACATCAGCTGTAATGGTAGCCACGGTTATGGAAAAATTAAATAAAAAATAAAACAATTATTTACAAATGTATATATGTGTGTGTATTCAGTAGTTCTTGTAAATTATATTCTGAACTATACACAGTGTAAGAGATGGTGGCAATAGGGCACAGAAGCATGAATAGATTCTGTAGCGATATGTGTGTGTAGGGGCCACGAGGGTGGGGCGAGGCTAGGTAAGGAAAGAGAAGAGAGTTTATGGGTAGGCTGTATGAATGGGGAAAGAGATGGTGGGGTAAAATGGTGGTACAAAAGATGTGAGTAGGGTGAGTAAGTGGGGTAGTATGGTAGTCACTGCTGTGATTTGATTTTTTCACACTCTTAGCACTTTACCTTGTGGCTGCTTGTTATTAATTCCATTTAAATATCTTATTTGTCTAGCTTTAGTCATTGCTCTCAACGTTCCACTTATCTCTATAAAGGTTGTTGCGGCACGGAACTGCAATTCCCATAATCTCTGCAGTTCTGGCATGCATTTTGTGAGCCCCCTGGCATGTTTGCGCCTTCACATTCGTAACAAGCCAGTTAGTCCAGGTTTGTGTCCATTGTGTCAGTAAGTCAGCATCCCAATTACGATTCTATCAGGTACGTTAGCTCTTCCGTTTTTATCATGTTCACCACATTTGAAACGTTGTCAACGCTGTGTAGCACCCCACAACTCATTTATGCCCACAATGCAAATGTTTATCACACAAAATGCACGGATATTCCTAGTAATTCTACCCTGTCAGATAAGCCAGTAGTACAAACTTCCTTTACTCCCACCATTATCACACCATTACCTGCACTTTCCACCAGTCCTCAATCCTTGCGCTTCTTTGCTGGCTTCCTCATTAAATGATGGTGCAGCTCTAACGCCCTCTGGACAAGATGACACTGTCAGTCCTAATGGCTCATTGGCTGGTATTACCCCACCATTAGTTGTTCCATTGTTCGGCTCAACTCCCTCCACAGCCTCACCATTGACCACTGCGAGCCTCCCAGTATCTGAGGTTGAGTTTTAACTGCATAGCATTAAAAGCGAGGGTGACCACCTGAATTCTAAAATTTGCTTTTTCGCTCTTAAACACTTGCTCGCTTTTAAAGCACAGAGTTGAGGTTTCCGACTCCATCATTGAAACAGGATGCAATATTATGGCTATTACCGAGTCCTGGCTTACTGTGGAAACTCCCGCCTGAGCCACCTTAGCTTTACCCCCTGGGTTCTCAAAGTTTAGAGTAGATCATACTGCTCGCAGAGGCAGAGGAGTTGCCATCCTTTCCTCCAATCGTTTAAAAATACACTTTAACACTCATGATACCTTAGATCGCTGTGAAAGTTTATTAGCCAAAATTAAGCTAAATGAGAATTATTCTCTGACGGTAATATTGATCTATCGTCCTCCCTCAGATACACCCCTTTTTGAAGAACAATTTATTATTTTACTCAATAAGACACCCAAGGCTAACACTCCAGTAATTGTTCTGTGAGATTTTAATCTATGGGCTAGTAATTGAATGATAGTCATGCTGTTTACTTGCTTTCTATGCTCAATTTCATCAGCTTTACCCAGCAAATATCGGTTCCCACACATAACGCTGGTTTCCATCTCTGATATTGATATTACTCACTGTCCGTGGTCAGACCATTATCTCCTGACCTTCACTTTTACCCCCCTTCTTCTTTAACCTCCCCGAAATTGATTCCTTAACAATATATTTTTGCTAGAAACTTCAAGAAACATACTCCTCAATTGTTCTCGTCGCAGTTGTTACGTGAAATTAAACCAGTGCACCTATTTACTAAATCCGATCACCTCGCCAACCATTTTCTTGATATACTCAATCACATTGTTGATAACCTTGCGCCCAAGAAATCCCCACTAGTTAATATCAAAACCAATACAAATACCTGGTTTGATGACTCTATTACTACTCTATGTCGTGATAAATGCAAGGCAGAGAGAGAGTGGTGAAAAACCCTACTCCTCTTCATCATGCCGCATAGAAATGTTTAGCTGCCAGCCTCAAACAAGCTATCATTACTGCAAAATCTGATAGTTACAACTTTAGGATTTCCTATGCAAAATCTAATATTTGAAACTTTTCTAAATTTTAAAGGAATTTGAAGGAAAACCTCAGTGGGAACTACTATAGAGAAGAACGCTGACAGGTGTCAATCGATACATACCAAACTTATCAAAAACCTTAGGTCATATAAAATCCATTGACTCTCAGGTAAAACAAATTCAATCCACCACATCAGGCCAGCCTAACTTGTTGAATATAGCCACACATTCTGTTAATAAGGAGTCAGTACCAATTCCATTTTACTTCAAGCCTTCTTCCAAGGATCAAATATGCAAGATTGTTTCTAATATGAACCCTACCTCTTGCTTAGGTGATTGCTATCCATTCAGCCTTTTTAAAGACTGCATTGAAACATTGGTACCATGGGTAAACTGTCTTGTTAATTTGTCCTTCGAGGAAGCAAATGTACCCGTGGTCCTTAAGGAGTCGTGCGTAACTCCTCTATTGAAAAAGAGCAGCTTGGATCCCCACAATCCCCAAAATTACTGAACAATCACAAATGTGGCATTTAGTCAAATAATCCTTGAACATGATGCCTATTTACAACTGCAGGACTTCTTGGAAAGTAACCACCTCTTTAATCTGAGACAATTTGGCTGCAGGTTGAAACACAGCATTACTTGATCTCAAGTCAGAGATTGCGGGCATCGTGGATAAAGGCAAACCAGCATTCCTCATGCTACTCGATTTATCCGCTGCATTTGACTTGTTTGTTTGTTTGTGCATTTATATAGCGCTACAAACCCAAAGGTATCTGAGCGCTGCTTATTTCCCATGGTGTGTGGTGCTCATTTAGTGACCTCGGAAGGATGAAAGTCTGAGTTTGGCCCTGCCGAATTCGAACCTGCGTCAGCATGCTCTGCACGGAATGTCAACGCGAGCCCGCTACTCACTGTGCTATCTGACCGGCGATTGATCATTCTCGGTTGGTCGCCATATTAGTTGACCAGGTGCATTGTTCCCACCCTGCCTCGCAATGCATGGCATCCTTTCTCAGTCCTAGACATGCCTGAGTAGCAGTGGATAATGCCAGCTCCACCCCCGCACTTATCACCTGCAGGATGCCTCATGGTTATTTTATCTCACCTATATTGTTTAATGTATATACCATGCCTCTCCTCACACTTCTTGAAGACATTGGTGTCCAATTTACCAACTATGCTAATTACACCTAGGTCATAATTGAATTATCAATGGAGTCAACTCCATCTATCAAACCATCCAGGCTTGGATTGCACCAATTCACTTGCTCTTAATGCTGAAAAAACAGAACTTCTGAATATTGCTTCAGGCAACAAAATTAAAAAGTTGGGCCCGACTATGAAAGTATTATCATAACTGCTTATAAAATCAAAGTCGTTAAATTGTTAAAGACCTTCGGCATTACACTGGACGCTGAATTTTCCATGAAGCCGCAGGTTGCTCAGGTCAAAGCTACATGTAGCTATGTCTCTAAACTCCTTAAGCACATTTGCCTGTACAAAATAGGTCCCTGCTTGCTACAATTTTGCTTAACTCACACTTTGATTACGGCAATAGCTTGATAACCGGTACCTCAAAAGAAAACCTTCACACCTTGCAAGTCACACACAATAATACTGTTAGAGCTTTGTTTGGTCTTTCTCGTAGAGACCATGGGGCTCATTACAAGTATGCCGGTCCGGAAACAACAGTGCATGTATGCTTACCGGCACAATTGTTTCTGGGCCGGCATACTATATGTCTGCCTGCCGGAGTCACTGTACCCGACAGGTCTGACCATGCCGGGCACAGTGGCCATGGTAGGCAGACCGTCACTGAAGCACTGACATTGTTAGCAATGGTGCTGGTGCTTCCGTGGTCCTAAGGGACTCTATAGGAATGGGTAACAACATTTTACAGGCACCTGACTTTGCAGGCCGCCGGGGTTGTAATCCCGTGGTGGCACCGGGAAGTCAGGCACTGGTAAATATTTACGGGTCCGGCGACAACCTGCTGGTAGCACTGGCACAGTTACTGCTGCACCCGTAATGAGCCCCATGTCTCTAAGGCTAGACGGAAACTCCATTGGCTACCTGTAAAACAGCGTCTTACACATAAAATCCTGTCATTTGCCTATAAATGTTGTAACACTGATGCGCCACAGTATCTGTCCAATGGGCTATCTTCTAGCAGAATCGGATGCTCGCTGTGCTCCCATGATTCCAGCAAACTTACAGACCCTAGATTTAAGCTTTCTGGTTTTGGCGGCACCATGTTTGATGTGCAAGTCACTTTGGCCTGGAATAAGCTCCCCATTCATCTAAGGCAGGCTAACTCCATCGTTGAGTTCAAAAGGGGAATTAAGACGCACCTCTTCAACCTTAACCCAGACTAATTTGACCCTTTTTCTGTCCTCATCAGCTTCTGGATCTTCTCTGTATATACTGTTTTTTTTTTTGTTGTTTATTGTGCGCTCCGAGGCCTTTGGGCGATTAAGCATGTTATAAAAATTAAATAATAATAATAATAGTTAAGGTGGGTGAGGATGAAAAGAGTAGGAGTAATGTGGGTGGTTGGGGTAAACAGGGTGGGGATAGGTTGAGTGGCTGTACAGACGGTGGGATACAGTAGGTGCTCTCAGGGGTCAGAAATGTGAGGGAGACAACTTTGTAAACGTTTTTCAACAAATTCCATTTTATTAAATTAGAAGGTTGGACAAACGCCTCATTATCCCTACCCTGACAAAGATTTCCCTGGCTAAAATAAACTGAAGGAAAACACTCTAATGAATGATATCTGTCCCTCCCACTTATACATACAATACACAAATACGGCGATGCATGGCAGTTCAGAGAACAGAAAATTGGTATAACAATTACGTTTGTGATGTAACAACAGTCTCTCCTTATAACCTGGATGAATTCCCGTTCCCCGCGTTTAAACAGGATTCTGTTCCATGGTTCCAAAAAAAATAAAATAAGGAAATCATGGTTTGCAACGAAGTTCTAACACAGTTCTTTGCAACTTCAACTTCTCAACAGAAAGTTCCAACACAGTTATCTGCAACTTCAACTTGTCAACAGAAAGTTTTAACACTTCAACGATTCAACTTTTTCTCCTCCTTACACAAGATTAAGATTTTTCCTCTTGACATTAAAAAATATTTTCTCACTTCGTAAATAGAAACAGTGATTGTCTTGTTCAGGATGATTTGCCACAACTGAGGAGTTCTGAAGAACTATAACTCATTTAAAGCAGCTTTTGCAAAGTTCTTTCTTCAGCATCTTAAACAACATGAAGTGTCTCTGCCAGCACCATTTTATAGCACCTTGTCAACTTCTACCTGATTTGCTTCGATGCCAGGCCTACTACTACAGTACACACCTGGTTTACTCCCATGCCAGGCCTACTCCTCCAAAGATGAGCCATCCAGGTATACACCTCTGCCAAAACAGCATTTCACAACAAGTACTTCTGTGGTTCCAATCAACTGACAAGAGGTTCACAACAGCTTCACGGTATTCATCATTTTTCAGCTTCAAAACATTTAACAACTCACCAGGGAAAACAAGATTCACATTGGTGCTCTTTAATAGTCTTCTTCAAAGAATGAAACTCTCCTGAATAGCCTTTTCCAGAACGACAGCCTTTTTGCAACTCTTATTTCCCCACTGCACCAACAATCAAACACTGACATGGATAGGGTGTTATTTGGCTTCTCTCTTGACTTTAGCTATGTGAATTTATACAATTTTTTTCTATATGCTGTACCAAGTATGGACAACAAGTTTCACAATTTATGGACCTTTCATAGCCCTAGCCCCCTTTTGCCTTTGGAAAAATCTGTTGGATTTGAATTCTCGTAATGTTAATCTCTCTTGGCTTGGGCAATGGTTGTGTGTATTAGTTCTTATTAATATCACCCGATCTGTTTTCTTGATACTACACAAACTCACACGCTTAAAGTTAAAGTCCTTTGGCTTTGTAAAATGTTAGTTTCTCTGTTTTTTAATAGTTCAGTGTCCAAAATTGCTTCAAGGACCACTTTCACTCATACGCATGTGCTGCTTCATAATAGTTTGACATTCAGAATCACTTATAGGATAATTTTCACTCATACGTGAGTGCTGCTAACTTGTTGAAAGCCTGCCTTGGAGAGGTGAGCAGGTGTGGAGTGCTTCGGGGTCACTACCAGCTTGCAAACTTACTGGGTAAGACTTGTCTTTCCAATCCCCTCGCTGTTTGCAGGACTTCTGCTTCTTTGGCTCCTCACAACCCGAAAAACTGCTTCTCCTGGTTCGCCGTCAACCGTGCAGCCTGCTATTGGAGCTTCTCCGGCTCCTGAGGCCCTCTGGTGCATGCCAGCCACTGGAAACAGCACCTAGGAAGCAAGGCCTCTGCAGAACAAGTCCCCTGGAAGCAAGCTTCACTCCTGCAGGCTTCCCGCTGCGCGACCTCTGCACTTCAGGCTACTGGAGCCACAGATCCTCTCAGAAACCGGCAGCTGTCTTCTGCGGAACAGTGGTCTCTGCGTCTTCTACCTCCTCCAGCTTCTGCCTTGGCTCCCTGCACAAGTTAACAGCGTCTTGCTCACTCTGCTTCTGCTTCCTGCTCTCTCTCTTGGCCTGTACCCGAGACAGCCTTTTAAGTCTTTCAGTCTCCCTCAGGTGCGGCTCACTTCTATTAATGATCTGACCACTCCTGCAACATTGTACCATTTTAGCCCTCCTCTTCATCCAAGTACTTAGGGAATTATGGGACTTGAAGTCCCTAGAGGCAAAGTTAGTTTTTCTTCTGTTTTGCAATACGCCATTAGGCGGGTGGGGGTTTGAGGGAAAGTTGAACGAGGGGGTTTCCCATTCGTCCTGAATGGCTTCCCCCCTCATGTTATCCTCCCGCAGAACACCACCCCGATGCCGGTATCAAAAAGCAAAGCGTCTGCCTTTCCCTGGCCACATGAAATGATCCTGGGTAGGGTTTTCTGGGGGAATCATTACTGATTTATTACAGTGTGCAGAGGAAAAGACACCTGCCATGGCCACAAAAATATGTGCACATCGATTATTTAATGAATTTGAGCATTGTAAATAGAATAATGTGGTTATTGGGCTTATAATTTACAATAAGCATCATATTAGTTATGGACACTTAGTTATGTATGATGACAGGGGTATATGTTGCACTTTTCTGTCCGTCAAAAAACCCAAAATAAAATTAGTGACAGTACATACTTTATAAATACTGTTAATTACAGTTGTGCACGTTTTGTTTTTGTTTTTGTTTACACTCATAAGTATTGCTACATTTGCGCTTATGACAACAGTCAGTGAAACTACTTGCTTCTGTCTTTCATAGTCATGGCTATCGGGAAAAACAGTTGGAAAAAATGCTTTCCTGCTCTTCCATGCAGTCGCCAAGTGCCCCCATCATCTGTGCCAGCTCCCCCAAACCCCTGATGGTCTCATCCCCCCTGCCCTCTGCAATTCTCCCTATATCACTAATTTCTATGATGCAGTTTCGGTCAAAATGTCAGCTAGTCATGGGTATACCCCAGGATATAGCCAGTGTGGTGTTCTATATCTGCGCCCATGATAACACCCAATAACATTATTTGTTTCTGTTTGTCATAGCCGCAGCTATTGGAAAAACAGTGAACAAAATGCTTTCCTGCTCTCCCAAGACACCAATTGCCCCCAACATATATGCCAGCTCTCCCCACTCTCCTGAGGACGTCCTTAACTCCCCTTCCCTCTCTCATTCCCTCTATAACACTTATTTTGTGACGTACCTTCAGTTGAGATGTCGGGTAGCCACAGCTATTCTTTGCAATAGCCAAGGTTACAGAGAAGTTTTGTGTTGAAAACTCAGTCCTGAGAGCCCCTCCAACTCCCAAATTTCACTTGGAATCCTCTTGACCCCTCCCAGCCCTGGCTCCCTCATAGGCATTTGCATGTGTTTCGACCTACAAAAGCTTTTTTTCTGCGTTACATTTTCCAATACGCTCGCCTAAAATCGCAGCTATCTGTTGCATCAATAAAAAAATGGTGGCTGTTTCATTTTTAAACTCTGGGTTTCTTTCTAATTTACCTGAGCCATAGCTATCTATTTTGGAGAAGGTGGCATCCCATTCGCTATCCTATATATAAAACAACTACTGTACGGTATAACCCCAAACCACGAAAGGGCCTTGAGTCAAAGCTTCATGCTCAAGTTGGAGAGCACCTAGTCCAAATCAGTCCAGTAGTTTGGGCTGTGGGTTACAGCAAGACTTTACCTTTCTTGGTCTATGGGTAAATGAATGGGGAGGTTTTTTCCTTAATAACTATTTTATTTTTAACAAATCATTCCCAAAATGCGCAGTCTAGGGGGGGCGGAGCATACCTAGTTGTACTCACAATTCTGACCAAAACCCTCCCAAAAATATTTTGCTCAGATATACAGCCCAAACCGCTGGACAGATTTGCAGCGGCTTGGTCTGAAACTGTGCTTTTGCAAATTTGGTGTAAATCTGACCAGTGTTTTATTGTTTTTTATAAAAAGTAGGCTAAAAGAATTTAGTGATTTTTGCATGCAGTCTGCTGACTCACTTCCTGGCTCAGTGTCCACGGACACTTCTGGACCATTCAAAGAGCCGCATGACATTGATTGGTCAATTAAAAATGTGAGGTGCGTCAAAACATTTAAAATGGATGCCTTGTTAGATATGCAAACTTCACCCGTAGTCCGCGAACATCGCAATGGCTGGGGGGTGAGAGGTGATGAGGATGGGATGGGATATGGTGATAAAAAGCCATAAATCTGGTGTTTTTCTTCAACAAAGTCTGCGAACAGCTCAGATGTTCAGGTACATTACTGTGAGGTTCGCAAACTTGCCAAAAGTTCAAGGGCATCCATGCATATTTCTGCATTACAGGGTCGGTGAAAAGCAGTTTCTGGATGACTTATAACTTTGGCACCACTTAATGAAACTGCATGACATTTTGAAATATCATTGTAGACCCCATCCAATGGTATTGCAATATTTAATGCTGGTTTTCCAAGAGGGGGAAAAGTTAGAGGGGGGTCCCAAATTGTTTGAACGGCTTACAGATTTGGTGCCGTTTGAGGGATCTGTATACACGTTTGAAAAAAGAATTTAAACCCAACTTTGTATGCTTTTGCAAAGTTTGGTGGGATTTTGTCAAGAGGGGGCTAATTTATATGACTTCTTTGTATACAAATATTTAGACACTTTAAAAAAAAAAACACAGACGGATTTGCAGCAAACCTCTTCAAGGAGCATTTGCAAGGGCCCGAAAGCAAGGTTTCACAACTGTGTCTGTGTTTTTCTTTTTTAAGTGTCATAATGTAGGTAGAAAAATAGTGATATGCCGTTGGTGACTGAGGTATAGCCTTTGGCTAGATTGTCTGGGTCATGGCCAAATGACTGGGACAATCTGGACACTCTGGCCATTGGCCATGAATATGAGGGACCGGCCATGAGGTAAAGTGTTTTGAAATCAGAATCGGAAAAAAGTTCTGCTCTTGGCTACAGCCCGAAGTGCTGAACAGGATTGCCACAAACTTGCATGAGGAGCATCAGCAAGGACATGAAAGCATGGTTTTGCAAATCTGTCCTGTGTTTTATGTTTTCTAAAGTGTCAAAATGTAAGTACAAAAAATAGTGATATAACTTTGGTGGCAGTGGGCCTGGCACTGAGCAAGGACACATGTGTATTTACCAACCCTTCTGCAATCTCCTCATCTCCTCCTCCCTCCCAGGCCCTATGCTCTGCACTGCCCACCCACTTTTCCTCAAAATCTCTTGACATCATGTCCTTTCTGTCATCTGCTCTCCCTGACACCCCACCTTCCCCACCTCTTTTGATCCCCTCACCCATACTCTCCTCTTTCTCTCCCATTGCACCAGATGAGATCTCTAGAGCTGTCTGCTCTATGAAAGTCTCCTCTAAACAGGTGCTCCCCTGCTCCTCCAGAACCATCAAGGACAACATCGCCACCCTTGTCTCCGCCTTGACTGACCTCTGCAACCACTCTTTTGCCACAGGCTGATCCGTCATCCACTTAAGCACTCTCTTGTGCACCCTCTCCTAGAAAAGCCACCTACTGACCCTTACAGGCCATCTAACAATCACCCTAGCTCTATCATCCCTTTCTTGGGCAAACTCATGGAGAAGCTGGTCACCTGTGAAAACCTACTCTCTATCTTGGATTTTAACTCTTCCTCTGTCCTGATCCTCCTCCATCTTTCCTCTGTTTTTGCCACAGTCAACCACTCCATCCTCATAAACCGTCTCCATTAGACCCTTGGCATAATGGACAGGGCACTTGCGTGACTGACCTCCTTCCTCTCTAAAAGGCCCTCCCAAGAGTAAATGGGTCATTTCCTCTCCTCCACTTCACTCTCCACCCGTGGCATCCCTCAGTTCTCTATCCTATTGCAATGGCAATTCAACATCTACATGGCCCCTCTGGGCCACCTAATCTCCACGTTCGTCCCTCATTCCCAGTGTTACGCAGATGACACACAGCTCTCTTTCAGGCTGCCTTCCCCTACCTCCTCCTACTCCTCCCTCATACCTGACTGCCTGACTGCTATTCAGGCATGGCGCTCTGCCAATGATATCTGCCTTAATGCCAGTAAGACAGAGATCCTTCTCACTGAGATACCTGTACCTTGTTACCCCCCCCACTCTCTGGCCAGACTCTTTGGTCCCCTCCCCTCACTCACTTGTGAGGCAATATTTCACTCCTCCCTCTCTTTCTCTCCACACATCACAGACCTTGCCAAGAAGTCCAATTTTCAGCTTCATCTCCTCAGGGGCATTTTAACTTTCCTCGCCCCTCCCCAGATGCTCAATGTCTCCAGAGCCCTGAGTATCTCTAGGCTTGACTACTGCAATAGCCTCTTCCTCAATCTGCCTCTTTACTCCCTTCGCCCCCCAAACTAATCCAGAATAGCACTGTGAGAATTATCCTTGGCTTCAAGCCCAGGGATCTCTTCAGTGGCTCCCAGTGACTGCAAGGATCCAATTCAAGTCCCTTTGCATCATCCACAATGCTGTCTGGGGCTGGGACCTCTCTACATCCAGCTTTCTCTCCCAAAGTACCTCCCGGCCAGAGTCCTTCAGTCTCCTGGCTCCAACTCTTGCTCCGACTCTCTGCAGTTTCAATGTAGATCCCTTTCCTCGGCTGGCAGCTCCCTCTGGAGCAGCCTCCCCCTCCTCAGACTTGACCTGGATCATCTTAAATTCCAGAAACTTTTCAAGATCTTCCTTTTGTCCTCTTCCTTCCCTCTCCCCCTCCCATGCTAAACTCTCCATATACATCTGCAACTGAGTCGTGGTCCCCTCAGAGCTATAAAGGGTACAGACTACATCCATTACATCCCCAGACTATCCCAACTTAGTCTGACCTGACCACTGACCTGACCACTGCACTGTTCCTCCCCTCCCCCTCTTCCCCTGGCATTGCTGCCTTGGCCTGACCAACACTTGCCCACCACCTCCTCTGGAGGTACCTCACTCCTGCACTTCTTTATCTATCCTTTGCAAGTATCACCTTGTCATGTACTTGCATGATAGGATTGTCACAAGGCCAATAAAATTTTTTTTTGTAGTTATATTTTTATGTTTTACCATGTCCCCAACCCCCATCTTGTCTTGTGGCACCTCGATACACCTGTGAATAGACGCCATACACGTTTAAAATAAATATATACTCTGATTTGTTTATTGGGGCATGCGGCATGGCCGAAGACCTAGTGTTTGAATTTGGAAAAAAATCCTGTTTGTGGCTACAACCGAAGTGTTGAACAGGATTTAAACAAATCTACGCAAGGAGCACCAGCAAGGCCCTGAAAGCATGCTTTTGCAAATCTGCCCTGTGTTTTATTTTATCCAAAGTATCAAAATTTAAGTGCAAACACTAGTGATATAACTTTAGTGCCTGTCCAGAGGGCCAGGCCCTTGGCAAGGACACATTTTTTCAAAAGTGTCAAAATGTTGATATGAAAAGTAGTGATATACATTTGGTGTCTGGGCAGTGGGCCTGGCCCTCAGCAAGGAGAAATGTCTCCTCTGATTTACTTATTGGGGCATACAGAATTGCCGAAGCCCTAGGATTGAATGGGGAAAATAAATCTGCTTGCGGCTGCAGCCTGAAGTGCTGGATGGTATTGCAGCAAATTTGCGGGAGGAGCATCAGCAAGGACCTGAAAGCATGCTTTTGCAAATCTGTCCTGTGTTTTACTTTTTCGAAAGTGTCAAAATGTATGTACAAAAAATTGTGATATAACTTTGGTGCCTGGGCAGTGGGCCTGGCCCCCGGCAAGGACAAATGTCTACTTTTATATGCTTATTGGGCATGCAGCATGGCCCATGGATTGTAGAGAATGGACATGGCTGCAAGCTATGAGCACTAGACATTGGTCACATTATTGAGTGTATAGTGGACTCTGAACTAGAATGCAGGGTAGGTGCAGTGGATTTCGGCAGTGGTTTGGTGGGTCTGGGGTCATGTTCGAGCCTCATACCCTAGGAAATTCAACCATGAATTGCATTGCCAGCATGCGCTACAGATAATAACACACATCATATTGCGTTGCAAAAAGTCTGTTTGTTAAAGGAGGTTTATAGTTCTTTCATATATGTTAAAACATACCAGGGAATAGTGCCTTTTTGGGAAGAAGTTAAGGGAGAAATGGGCAACATTTTTCCAGAGGTGGGACAACTATGGGAGGGCGTCTGGCTGTGTGGAATAAGAGAGGACAGGGCAAGAAGATTTAATAAAGCAAAATGGAGAAGCTTTATGGGACTCCTCATAGCGGCATGGACAATAATAGCCCACAATTGGAAAAAGAAAGACACCTCACTGATATACACATGGCTTCAAAAAGTCTGGGCCCAGATGGCGATGGAAAAAGTCCCACACACAATCCAGGGAACGAGAGACAGGTTCGCTAAGGAATGGGGAGGAGTCCTGGAGTACCTCCAGACAGACTTTATGGAACATCGGTGCCCACACAACATCAAGATCTCAGACATCTTCAATGCATAATGCAATCCCTGAATCAAAATTCACGTGTCCCCGGGCGTGGGGAGGGAGGGGTGGGGAGGAGTTGGGGGGAGAAGTTAATGTAATGTTGAATACATGTTAATATATTGAAAATAATAAAGACAATTTGAAAAAAAAAGATCAATTATTAATAACTTATATACAGTGATGTAACATCATGAAACATTTTCACTAATAAAAACGTATGAAATTCACTGAAATAACTTTGTTAAAGGGACATCATGGTTAAGTTTTACTAATAAAAATATATGCAATTTAGTGTAAAAACCTTGATAATGGGACTTTATGGTTAAGTTGCAGTAGAAAAAACCTATGAAAATCAGTGTTAGCAATAAATGGCAGTGGCACGAATTATGGTTACGTAGCTTACCATAACTGGCGAATTTCTTGGGTAGTTTGATTTCGGTTGCAGCAACAGCGGGTCTTTGTGTGTCTTCTTCGCTGATCCTTTGTGAGCGAGACACGCCCCCTCCCACCCATCCGCCCGCCCCTCCCTGCCGTGCTCATAACCCGGGTGCTCGCGCACCCGCGCGCGCACCCCGGAAGTGCACTGCAAGTGCTGTTGAGCTGTGGGACTTGCTGGTGTGTTCCTGTCTCTCCTTATGCTGGGAAGGTGCCCATGCTCAAGAGGAAACAACACTGCCGTAGCGCGGCGAAACAGGCTGTCGGACTCCAAATACCAGAATCCTTTGTGAGCGAGACACGCCCCCTCCCACCCATCCGCCCGCCCCTCCCTGCCGTGCTCATAACCCGGGTGCTCGCGCACCCGCGCGCGCACCCCGGAAGTGCACTGCAAGTGCTGTTGAGCTGTGGGACTTGCTGGTGTGTTCCTGTCTCTCCTTATGCTGGGAAGGTGCCCATGCTCAAGAGGAAACAACACTGCCGTAGCGCGGCGAAACAGGCTGTCGGACTCCAAATACCAGAGTAAATACTCATAATACAACTTAACTTTGGACTTGCTGCCTTGGTTACTGGGCTTTGTGTTTGGACTTCCTCTTAGGTGTTACTGTGCTACTGTGCTACTGTGTCTAGCTTTGATGTTAAAACGAGTGCCTTTTAGGTACTTACGTATTCTTTTTTCCTTTTTTTTCTTCTACGTAGATCCTTTGTGAGCGAGACACGCCCCCTCCCACCCATCCGCCCGCCCCTCCCTGCCGTGCTCATAACCCGGGTGCTCGCGCACCCGCGCGCGCACCCCGGAAGTGCACTGCAAGTGCTGTTGAGCTGTTTGGCTGGGTGGTAAGGGTGGTAATATATTAATGATCTGTAGCCTTTGTATATGACCCTTCTGCATCTAATTTAGTAAGTATTAATTCCCTATTGGGTTGTGAATTGGTTGCGCTCACGATAGGAGTTTTGGCCATATTTTAGCGTAGACCATCTCTTTTCTTGTATATAGCAGCATGGTGAATGGTTTGCGAAGCGGACGGAAACTCGCTGAGCCTCTGTCCCAATCATCTTCTCAACCGGTGAGCCAAGATATTCTGGTTGAGAGTGCAGCCACACTGGTCCACCCCGATAATATGACATCTGTGGGAGTGGACAGTGATAATATGTCAGCTGATATGAAAGCGATGGTCTTTAAAGAAATAGGTATTGCTTCCAAATTTGATGCCGTAGCTATGATTCACTGTGTAGGTAGTGATGCTGAGATCTCTGCTGATATCTCTGTTAGAAACACCAAATTCAAGCTAAAGGATTTGAACAATAGTGCTCCCAATGATATTATCTTAACTGAATCAATACAGAGAAATGATATGGGATCCGATAGTGTCTACGATAATTCTTACAAAGAGAATGTTGTGGATTGCTCTATGATGGGCCCCATTATTGAAGCAGAGTTAAGTAAGCGCATCTGCCTATCTTTAGGTCCTTCTACGCCCGCTAACCAGAAACTAGTGGGGAGAGAAGATGTTTTTATGTTGAGTACTAAAGGCATGATACCTTCTGAAAGAAATCTTGATCCTATATGTGACGAGAATGTAAAATTGCCCTGGGAAATGGACTTTGAGTCCCATGCATCTCCCAACAAACCTATGGTGAGCTCCCCAAAGGCCATTAGTGCCCAATTAGCAATCAATGATCGAATGAATTTGGATATTCAAGAATTCCAGTCGAGCCTTAATGGAAAAGACAAAGATGCTTCCAATAATGATGTTCAATCTGCGAGCATCATCCTTGATGCACCATCACTGAGTTCAGACTTCCCAGTTCTTGCGAGAATTTTAAATTTACTGGACAAGGGACATGAGCGCTCTCATTATGAAATGGGAATTATGAGAGAAGCAATTACTGAACTATCCAACAAAACTAATAGAATTGAAGGCCTCCTGTTTACATGTGATGCTGTAGCAGCTCTCTCGGATAGACACTATAAGAAAAAGGATATGGTAGATAGTGCCACACAGTTTGATGGTATTTTCAACAATCCTTCACAGATAAAGCGTTCATATGCGGCTACACTAAATACTCAATCACATAATTCGATCTGTACACAGACCGATGTAATTGTGGATGATCTGCACAAAGTTTTTACGACAGTTCAAAAAATTGAGCAGCACCTAGACAAAATGAACAAAGAGTCTATAGAGATTACAGATACTCCCGTTGATCAATTGATAGATGATACAAACAAACCATATGGTTCTGATAGTCCCTCTCATTTGACGGACTTAATTGATCTTGCGGGAGATTGTTCCCGGATAGGAATGGTGAAAATGTCTGACCCTATTGTGGGTGATCTGATACCTAAGCCTATAACAGTCCTAACCCGGAGGGAAAAGCGACTGGCGGGAAGGGCCCAAAAAAGGAAAGCCAAAGCGTTAGCCTTAATAAAAAAACAGGCAAGGATTGTACAAGTTGAGAAATCTAATGTAATACCAGTCACCTTTGAGAATGAGGAGATGATTAATCTTTCTCAGCTGAATGATGAATCAAGGGTATTATTAGATATCAATCCCCCTGATAAGAACAATGAGAAAAATAAGGAGGGGAAAATAAATAATAATAAAAAAAAAAAAAAAGTTAATGTACATATGAATGAGGAGCCGATTGATTGCCAATCTAATTCATCTTGTTCTAATCCCCCGGAATCCATAAGTGGGGGATGACAAATGTCCCTTTCTCAATTCTATCCTATAAGTAAGAAACAAACTTCCTCTAGCAAAGTGAAAACTAATGTCATGGTATCTAGGGACTCTAAGATACAATTGGCTAAACTGGAAACTTCACACCATTGTTCTTCCGACGAACCCTGGATGCTGGGTGTATTGGGTGGGGACTTGTTGCGATCCCAGGAACCTAAGGAGGACCCTATAGTTGATCCGGGGTCCAATATTCCACCTCCCATAGTCAAGTCATCTAATGAAAATACTAATCTGACATTGACGGAAATGATAAACCCTAAAATGGTAGGTTCTCCTATTATCAATCATAAGACGGTTCATAATGAATTTGAGTCCATACGTGAACCTCCATACATACTTGGCTGGGAGAGTGATCCGAATGTTAATGTTAAACAAAACTTGAACCGCTCTTCCCTGCTAAAAGCTTTTCACACAATACCTTGCCTGCGAACTCTGAGATCTGATGATATAGACTGGGTAAGACCTGCAGATAAAAATAACAACAGGATGACCTGTGGCCTATATTCAAGATTGATTATGAAACTTATTTGGGAACAGAAGGAAAACTTTGTTTCCATTGGCTTAACCCCTTTTTTGATCCAATCTGATGAAGATGCGAGGGTCTTTTTGGATAAGCCACTGGTACTAACATCCACAATTGACCAGAAAATGATGCAATCATTGCCACAACAAATTAGTGGTGATCTGGTCCGACAGATAATAGCAATGGCTGCTGCATTGTCGGGCATACATTCAGCCTCGCAATTAACAGCGACGAATCCATCTCCCTAGCCCGGCATATCATCAACAATCATTTGTATGTTTGTCTTGGAATTGTTGTGGGCTTGCTAACTTTAATAGATGGTGGGGTTCATGCGAGCGTGATAAGATCCCTGCTATAGTTTTACTACAGGAAACCATGTATGTATCTCAATTATCTGTCGAGGGTTTTGTCTGTTACTCACAACCTGCTACTCGAGGGAATAAGGGTCGGCCCTCAGGGGGCCTAGCCATTTTAGTAAATAACGCCTGTAAATCCCCAACCAGACTGGTTTATAAAGATTCTAATGTATTAGTTATAGAACTATTCCCTGTATCTCCACAGGATCAACATATCATTTTTATGTGCATCTATTGGAACAGAAAGCTAATAATGCTTAATAATATCATCGATATTCTTGATTCCATCCTAGAAGGTATCTTCATACATCATGAGGAGGTTGGTGTGGTGGTGGGGGGTGATTTTAATTCCTCCTGTTTAATCCACAATATAGGCCCGGGCCAGCAATCCCATACAGATACGACATCGGCTATGAATGGGAGAAAATGGGTGGAGTTCTTTCTTAATTGGGATATTCAGATAATTCCCACTGGAATGATGGATCTCACATATACATGGTCTAGGGGAGGACATCACTCACATATTGATCATTTTTTTAAATCATCTAATCTTTGTCTGGAAATTGACACTGTAAATGTTTTAAACTTGGGCTTTAGTGACCATAATGCGATATTGATAAATCTAAAAATCGAAGGTTGGGGATTGACTTCAAATCGTTCTCTACAAATGGTTGAGAATGACAGAGCGGGCATATCTGTGAGGTGGAATCCCCTTGTATGTCAACAGCTATCAGAGCGACTCAGAGATGACCTTGATCTGAATCCATTAGTGATTGATAGTGACTCTTTATGTATAGATCAATTTATCTCAAAGAGGATTGAATTCCATTTATCACAAATAGTAAAACAAAGAAAATCGGCTCTGGATGTAAAACATCATGCACATAAATTTGATATTGAGATCTTTAAATTAAAGAAGCTCAGGAATTTTAAACTACGACATCTATCTAGGTTATCTCTGGAATCAACACAATACTACTCTCATAAAAGGGCAATCCTTGCTACACATAAAACTGCTGTCAAAAATCTAAAAACACAACTTTATGTGAAAGATAACCAGAACATGATTTATCATATTTTGAAAAACGATACACGCAAAATATGGTCCTTATTGAGACTGATTAACGGCGATAATGTGGGGTTGAAAGAAAATGCCATCTCAGCGGATCAGTGGGCAAACTACATTAGGCTGAAGTACGAGTTACCTTTAGTATTCCACAACAACTCTAAAACTGTAATTCAAAATACAATACCTATTCGCTCCCCTTGGAGCATTGAAGATGTAACACGTGCAATTAAGAAACTAAATCCTTCTAGGGCTATGGGACCTGATGGCATCCCTGCTTGTCTTTTTCGATCGGATATCCACTTGTGGGCTATCATTTTGAAAAACAAATTTGATGTGATATTTTCTTCCCAAGCAATTCCTGGTTCATGGTGTTCAGCTACTGTCATCCCCATATATAAAAAAGGCCCTATTAATGACCCTGGTAACTTTCGCCCGATTGCGTTAACTGACGCATCCTCTAAGGTATTCTCCCAACTGATCCTTGAAGAAATGCAAGTCTATATGAAAACCAATGCCATCCTGTCAAAATTTCAAACTGGTTTTCGTCAGAACATGGGATGCTCTCTTAATGCTTTACTGATATCTCACATCGAGTGGAACTCCAAACATAACAACACAGGTGCTGTCTATATGGCAGCTCTCGATCTGAGTTCAGCATTCGATACCGTGCTAAGGGAGCACCTGTGGCGGAAGATGGAGGTGTTGGGTTTCCCGGCTTATCTGATTGCATTAATACGGCTTCTCCATACAGACACAACCTACAGAGTGCGCCTTAATAAAGAAGGTATGTTAACTGACAAAATTCCATCGAAAATTGGATTGAAACAAGGTTGTACTCTGGCTGCCGTACTGTTTAATCTGTATACTTGTGATATAGAGGAATGTTGGACAAAAGAAGTCATCTATCCAATCCTAATTGGTAGCACAAGACTGAACTATATTGGTTTTGCTGATGACATTCTTATTTTAGATAGAACACCATTTGGTCTCCAGCATAAACTAAATGCTTTCATCTGTTATGCAAATACTCATAACTTGAGAATCAATCACCACAAATCCCGAATTATCATCTTTAGGGATGGTTATAAAAAGAGTTGCCCATACACTTGGCTCATGGAAAATACTCGGGTCACCATTACACATGAAATTAAATATCTAGGGTATCCTTTATCGAATGCCTACTCAAAAATCTGGTGGAAAAAGAAAATATGTGAGAAATCTAAACCTCTAACTTCACAGATGAAAATAATCATGGGTAAATACTGTGGCCTTTCTCTTTTACCTGTCATCCAATTCTACCTCCTTAAAGTCGAACCATCGCTACTTTATATATTAGACATGTGTATATATGAGATAGACGACATCCTAGACACACTTCAAGGTGGGATCTGGAAAAGCGTTTTGGGGCTTCCGGCATCAGTCCCAAATGATATTGTTCGTCATGAACTAGGTATCCTCCCTATATCTGCCAAACGGAACTGGAGACTCCTGAATAACTATACAAAAATCCTGGATCCCCCTGGTAATTCACTGTATGAAGACCTTAATGAATTTCTTCATATGGGTTGTATGAAATCCCTGACCCGATAGCGGAAAAAATGAACGATCTAATGGCTCTCTTGGGCATCCTGAAAGATGACTTAATACTAGGTTTACCTAGTTGTAAACAAAAGTTGTATCGCTATTACTGGAGCTGTCAGGCTGATAGAATTGGGTCCTACCGTTTGTACTACGAGTTTGCCCAATTCAGAAGAAAATTGGGAGATAGAGCTGGCTATATTTCACAGTTCCCTTCTGCTATGGGTCGTAATATTTATTTACGGTTCAAACTGAATGTATTCCACACTAATGAACGATTGTGCAAATGGGGCACCTCTGATAAAGAATCTAACAATGGTTTTTGCCGTTTCTGTAAGGATATGTTTTCTCTCGAGTCTCTTAAACATCTAGTTATCTACTGTGAACATTTTGAAGTTTTGAGACTATCGAAGTTTGGGAACTACATGATCTCTAACTCAAACCTATCGCGTGAAGTACTATGGCAGCGATGCATGCTTGGTGATAGTACCAAATTCATTTTAAGATTGCTATCTGTTTTAATAATTATTGAATCTGAGCTAAAGGATATAAATGATATAAGATGAGCTGTAAATACTTATATGGTATGTGATGCATGTAGGAATGTTGTTTAGCTATGCACAAATTCTTTTTGCTTAGGTAGCATATATAATGTATGTGTTTTATGGTCAGAATGGGAAAATGAACTGGTGAGAATTCTGTTTTGTAAGAATAAATTTCTTTGTAAAGGTTTTTAACCAAATACAATAAAAAAAAAAAAAAAAAAGAATTTCTTGGGTTTTTGATTTTACTAGTAACCATAACATCCCATTAACAAAGTTTTTGAAATGAATTAGTGCAACTTAACCATAAAGTCCCTTTAACTCTGTTTTTTCACTGAATTTCATAGCTTTTTGCTACTGCAACTCCACCAAAACTTCTCTTTAACAACGTATTTTCACTCAATATATTATAGGTCGGCTATAACCGCCCTACAATTAAGGTGAGTTAAACTCCTATAGGAACCTCTCAAAATACTGTCATTAATAACTTCTGATACAAGTAACCGATTTGACCAAAATTTCAAAAGTGATTAAGCACTTGCGGCTCCACCCCCCATACTGCAAAGTATTGTAACGTTTAGATTTAAAAAAAAGTTATTACAAAGGCAAAACATTTTTTTCCCAAAAGTGCGGCTTACTTCACATTCATTTTTCCATAGACAAACAAGGTCAATTTTTGTCAAAGCACAAAGCCCAAACCGCTGGACAGATTGGGACCAGGTCCGAAACAACTTGGGCACAATGCATTGCCTCGCGATCCATGCTTGGCTTGGGGTTATTCCATGCAGTAGTTTTTTTTAATATTTGACAGAGAAGGGGGTGCCCCCTTACCAAAAATAGATGGTTATATCTAAGGGGTTTACCCAGGTGTTTTTAGAAATGAATATAGAGGTGTTTTAAAAATGGCTTCAACAATATAAGCATACCTGTACTATGCTTTGTTAAATGTATATATTGTTGAATCTGCAAATAGAAATCTTGGAGAGCTTCACAGTAATTCTTGATACAGGTCGTTGTGACTAACAGGAGACATACACTCTCAGAGTTCAAGTGTACATCTGAAATGTTGAACTGAGATGGCAGGGTTACATGTAGAGTTTGTGGGTGTTATTGGTGGATGGATGTGTGACTCTTTGAAAGCAGCCAATGAGGGAGTGCTACAAACATAAAGGTAAAAAGCATAGAAGGACTGCCCTGTGCTACGGTGTCCACAGATATTGCGGTAGTCTGCGGACCCGTAATTGCAATACGGGTCTTTTAAGAATGCCTGGCATGGAAAATGGACTGCGTAGACCCCCAACAGTCACAAACGTCCGCGGACATCAGGGGATTAGCCAATCAGGTTTCTTGGTTGTTTTGTACAGGAACACGAGGTAGCAAGTGTTTTCTTTGTTGTGTACAGTGAAGATAGCTATGGCTATGGCTGTGAAGAAGCAGAGTGTGTGGATGGTGAGAGATTATTGGATCCATTTTTATGGAGCTGTAGTTCATTTGACAGATGTTGGAAATCAGATTCAGAATGCATTGAAACAGTTTGTGTGATAGAATTGAAAGGGAAGATGTGGTGTATATAGTAAAGCATTTTTTACCATGTGTAGGACATAAAAAAGAGATAGGGCCTCACTACAGGTAGGCGGTAACCATGGCGCTATTAGCGGCATGGTTGCTGCCGGTACCGTACCGAGTCCGCCATGGTGAATGGTGGAATTACAGCCACATTCCAAGGTGTGTGGGGGCGGTAATTCTCCATTCACCATGGCACTTCCACATTCCCATTTGAGCCCTCATAGGGCTCAATTGGAATGGGGAAGGCGGCAATTACGGTGCCGCAAATTGCGGTACCGTAATTGCCTCCAAGGTCCCTTTGCGGGCCCGTTCCTTAATGGCTGGTAAAACCAGCCGTTGAGGTCGGGTCCTGCAAAGGGACCTCGTAGTAAGGGGGCCCATAAACACAAAAGAAATTGAAGCAGTTTTTGTAGTAATTATGAAAAATGAATGAATGTGGTCATACAGGAGGTCAAGCAAAATCCCTGTAGAATGGGACCTAGGGGTGAAGTTGTCACCCAACGTGAACTGTGGAAGAGAACTTTGTGTTAGTTTGGTTACTGGACACATCAGGTCCTCAAAGGCAAGAGACATTCAAGAGGAACGAGACTTGGCCATCAACGGTCCTGATTGCTTCCGTTGGAACTGTTAACTCGTGCTGGGAAGTTCCCATCTGACCCTGTGCGCAAAACGTGGAAAAGGGAGATCCAAGGTACCGCACCCTGACATATTATTTGTGAACACTTCATTCTTTTCTTGAAAACTATCCCACGCCCTTTTTGTATTAGTTATAAGGTTGGCAATAAGTTTCATAGTATAGGCCCTATTTATTAGACACAATGCCACTAGGACTGCCTTATATTTCATTTGATGGTCGACGCTTGCTCCCATCTTAGATTTAGGTTTAGCTTAGGCATTTTCCCACCCTGCATTAAGAGTCCAATAAACACCCTTGAACTCTGATCACTTGTGTCTGTCTTTACTGTTGTCACCATGAGTTCCTCACAGCTCCTAAAAGATTTTTTTTAAATGCACAACATTTCGCATTTTTCCTTCCATATAAATGTCATACTTTCCAACCTTTCTCATAACATCCCTTATAGTGCCACCATTCTCTTCCTGCTCACACATATGTGTATATTGCCAATGTATCCATATAACATTTATTTATTCATTTATTTTATTGTATATATTTCTTACAAGAAATTTTACAATCAACAGTGTTACACACAGAAATATACCATTACATCATATTTACACAATACATACACAGTTAACATAATACTTGCATAATAGTGATTCCAATCACCAATTTGTTATCTTATTACATCTCATAATTACACATCAGCACACACATAACATTATTTCATCGTAAAATCAATCTCAAACATTAATAATTCATTTGCAAAATCCTTCAGGATACTTAATGACAATACAGAAAAATCCTCTGTATTAATCATCGAGATATTTGAAAACCCTTCTCCATACCTTGCACAGGGTCAAATGAACCATACTTGATTTGGTATTTAAAAATAGTTACCAGAACCCTTCAGAGTTTATCGAGTTAATATAAGTGTTCCCAGCGTCATCATATATAGCAGGCCCATACAAGGGCATTTAGTAAGGACATGTTTGGCAGATTCAGGGTTAGTTACAATTTTGCACATCCTACAGAATCTTTTCTCTTTGGAAAGATTCCATTTAGCTCTGAAAACCGCCCAGACAGATAACTGATTTTTGCGCATTTTCAAACGTAAACAGATTTAGTTCAGGTTTCAGATAGAGATGAACCACCTGGGCCACACATTCATAGCTTTTTAATTCGGAGAGGTGCGCATAATTGCACTGCCAGTCCCATTTTGCCAGGCGTCTACTAAACGCACCTTTCAATGTGAGAAGTCTGAACACCATATACAATCAGGGGCCCAGACAAAAGTGAAACACAATTCATAGAAGCATTTTACAAACGGCTCCAAAACACCATGGGCCAACTCTAAGCCATAACTCTTACCCAACTTGGCCAGTAAGGGACAACTAGGAGTTTCAATTGCTTTTAGCAACAGTGCACCCCTATGAGTCAGCAATTGTGATTTTGAAGAGAGTAACCCTAATTCCAGACGTACATATTGAATCGAGGTAAACCTAGGTAACTTCAATACATTTCTCCGGAAATTGGCCTCAGACACATCTAGCCATTTCAACTCCTTCAGAACTAGCTCTTCTAATCCATATAAAATTGCAGGGCAAAACCACTGTTTATAAAGTGCTAATACCCCACTAATTGAGAACCCTGCATGTGCCTGGGCCCATTTCTTCATCAAACAGGTAATTTGCCTTCCCCTTCTTGATTTATGCCCATACCCTTGGGTAGAAGACATGTCAAGACCCAAATACTTATATGAGTCTGTGTAATCTACAGAGCCCACGTTTGCAACAATCTTACATTTGTTGGTTTTCCTTGCGGACACCAGCATTATCTTCATTTTATTCAAATTAATCAAAAGCTGGTTTTCCTTCGAGTACAACCCCATTTCATTTAACACAGACTTCATACGTCAGCGTATATTCAAAGATTGACATGTCATCGGCATACAACATCGCTGAGATCTGACAAGCTTGAAGCTTTGGTGGGCACCCTGCCATTGCCCTTCAGCCATGCCAAAAGATTGGATTTATAAATGTTGAACAGCGAGGGGGCAAGCATGCAACCTTGCCTTACCGCCCTGCTAAATCCCATCAGGCTTGACTCCTGGACATCATCACCCAGCCAAATCTAGTCCATTGTTTCCACATGCAGGGCCATGATCACTTCAAGCAACCAACTTGGGCAGCCCCATCTTTGCATTTTCCTCCAGAAAGTCCTACAATCCACCTGATCAAAAGCGGAACTGAAGCCCACAAAAGCAATATACACTGAGGGGCTGTGATTTATTTTTTGCTTGGGAAATTATTCTGTCCAAGGCTCGGATATTGTCAATCATGCTCGGCCCAGGGTGAAAACCTGTTTGGAAGGGATCAAGAATGCTATTATTGCTCACTCAAGACTGTAGGTGTTCCAACGCAGAGGAGGCAAACATCTTGCCCGTAATGTCTAACAGAGATAATAGCCCATAATTGTCAGGGGATAAGCTATCCCTAGATTTAAAGACTGGGACCAGAATCGACTTTCTCCATGAAACTGGTATCAACCAGGTCACGCAAACTTTATCGTACAAGGGACACAAGATCCCTGGCCATAATTCCACCTCTCCCTTCAATACTGCCCCTGACAGACCATTTGGGCCTGGAGCCTCAGATTTTTCAGCTTCATCAGCTATACACACACGGCCTCATGACACGGAAGGCGGTAAACCAAGGTGCTAATAGCACCTTAGTCCATGCCGGTAAATTACCGGTACTGCCATGGAGGAAAGGGGAATTACCGCCCTATTCCAAGGTTGGCAGGGCGATAATTCCCCCTTCCTCCATTGCCCTTCCCCATTCCCATTTTTGCCCCATAGGGCATAATGGGAATGGGGAAGGTGCTAATTACGGTACCGCAAATTGCGGTACCGTAATTAGCACCCTGGTCCCTTTGCGGTTTCGTTTTTTAACGTACCAACCCGCAAAGAGACCTCGTAATAAGGCGGTAAGGGTTAACGGTCACCGGTATCCTTACCGGTGACCGTTAACCCTTACCGCCTACCGTGTAATGAGGCCTGCAGATTTTTATCAGTAAATTGATAGGCCATTCAGAGATCGCAGGGCCGCCATCGTCTGTCATGTCTTTCTCATGATACATTTGCTCCTCAGTATGAATGACCCAAGCCTTCTCCATATCAGGATTTAAGATTAGTGAATTGGGGGTCTCCTAGCCAAGGCCAATACCCTCCACAAACTGCTAACATTCACACTCTTTAAGATCTCAATCATGCATTGCCAATTCACAATTAAACCCCCTGCCGCCTCCTGGCAAGCCACTTTCTAAACTGATTATTCAGCCTACGTGAATTTCTCAGCAGGCATTAGGCCAAAATAGAGGTTTTATTTTAAAATCGCTCAGTTGTTTCCTGAGTCGTCTCTTGCCCATATTTATCTCCAGATTGTAGGCGTGGCTAGGTGGCTAGTAGGTGTGTCCAACCCCAAGATCGTCTTACCCCTCCTCTTCCCAGATCTCCTAGTGAGATCCGTATGCAAACACTCTCTTTCATTTTCCGCCCGCAGTTTTAAGTTGGAGTTGGTATCTAGCAATTCAGACCGCAGCATACAACAAGCTCTGATCACATTCCGCTCTGACCAAATCAGCCGATTGTCAGCCTTGGTGGGCAACATGTTTTCCGGGCATCTGGGTTTTTGATCAGGCAACTCTAATTGCCACTCCAGGCTAAGTACTGAATGATCGCTGACCAATCTCATGCCCATCTTTAATGTACTAATATGGTAAGTCAGTGCATTATTACTACAAACATAATCCAGAGTAGCCCTCCTTGTTCCCTCCTGCCAGGTATGCCTCCCCGGGATGTCGCCTTCAGTGCTTCCTTTTAGTCCTACCATTTCCCACTCAGAGAAAATTCACAACCATTTTTTACCCCTAGCATTAGTCTCTTTAAGTATTTATTTTGCTGGTAATTGTGTGGTCTCCACAACAGGCATTTAAACCCCCCCTCTCCCCAGCAAGATCCCCTCCTTACCCGGCTTCTTTACCCAATTTGTAATCAACAGATCCACATAGGTAAATATAGCATCAGTCCCAGGGGCTCATATATATTGATCAGCAATACCCATTTTAAGTTGGTTTCCTCCCTCCCAAGGTTACCATCCGAGTCAATAGAGTACACCATACTAGAAGAAAGCTCATGTTTGACACCAATTAAAAGTCCTCCAAAGGGGCATCCAACAGGCCCTATTTTAGCCAGGGCCTGATGTATACTGACCCCTTCAACGAAAAAAGGAGTAGTTAGCCAAGATTCTTGGAGCATGTAAAGCGAGTGTTGTAACAGAAAATCAATATAGGGGCCCTTCTGAAGAAAATTGGAATGGCCTCTGGTGTTCCATGAGGCCACAGTGAATTTTAATATGTCCATACTGTCACAACCTGCAAACATACTCTTTAACCACAACCAGCCTTGTCCATTTTTAATGGCTATACTGGACCCCACAAGTTTCCCTTTTTCCACATGTACCTTCGGCTTCGCTGGGTGGGAATAGTGATTTTACCAGTCGCCCGTGGCCGGGACTAGAGTGACTTTGTCCAATTGATAACTAAGAAATTTTATGACTCAGAATGGGCTCTAATCAATGAGGCAGTCACCAATGGACAACAATGATCCCACGCAAATCCCGCTACCCCAGTTTTTACTGGTTCAATCAAATCGGTCAAATGAGCTGAGGATGCGTAGTGCTGGGATTTTCCCACATACTCTGAATAATACACCTATGTTGATATGCTTGATATTTCCTTTGGCCCCAACTTTCAAACTTACATTTATTTTATTTCAAGGGCCCGGCCACTCCGCAGGGTAGATTGAAGAGGTACCCTAAGATCCACAGGACTTGTGCCAATCAGGTCAGAGAGGCCCACAAACCCAGAAGTTCCAGCAGGCCTAGCTAAGACAGCCATCTTCTGGGAGGGTACAATCAAATCCACACTTGATGCTCCACAGGGGGATGCAGGTGGAGAAGAACCCAACCCCTAGTTATCTTTTAAAAGCCAACTGCTAAATGTGCTTGCACTAAGTTGAAGACACTTCTTCTTGCGAGCTGCCTTTTTTCTTGCCTGATTGTTTGGTTTTACTTGGTTTGCCACTGTCACAATTGTAGAATTGAGAGTTTATTTGGGCTCATTGCCAGATATCACATCATGAGCTGCATTTCTGGCAGCAAGCATTTTTTGCTTCTCCGACCAACGAATTTGTTTATGAGTTAAGTAACAAAAGGGATATTGTGCAGTAATGTAACATTTTTTGCAGCATGCTTCCACGTCTTGTGATGCAATTAAAATAGGCGGGAGTCTGACATCCTTTCAGGCAGCTGGTTTTGTACCCGTCCTTCACTCGCCATAACATCGCATTGGCCGGAATCATGGCAAGACTTCTTAGTGTCTAGTAGCTGTACAATATAATCATTTTGTTTTGTTACCTTGTCATGAATACAACCACATAATTTCAATAGGATTTTTATGGTGAAATTTAGGGCAGCCAAAAATAGCCCACCACCAAATCCTATGGATGGTCATCCAGAGGATGATTTGATGACACCATCAAGAGGGCAACACCCTCATATTGTTCCCGATGTATCACCTGCGAAGCCTCCCCCCAGCTCGGGTGGCTGAGAAGGGAAAAAGGTTTGGCGAGGCCGATAGCAGTTGTGATGGAAAGGGATCCTCCTAAGGAGCATGGGGATTTTCAGATTGACTTCCAGACACATTCACATTGCATGTAGTCATAACTCCAGTGGGATCCAAGAAACGGCTGCCATTACACAGGGAGTAACATAGCAGTGACAGAGAATTATTGTCAATATCCCCAAATGTGGCATTCGCCATTGCCTCAACGAAAGCGCTCTCACTAATTAATTCAAATTCTCTGAAGGAATGACTGAATCTCTAGGGGCTGGTAGGACAGTTATGCTGTTTGATTTTAAATATTGTGTGATCTGGCCTGCAGAGGATCCAGCCACCGCTGCTTTCTGGGACGAATCTTGATTCTCGTTGGCCCACCCAGGCACCAAAGCCCACCCAGGCACCAAAGCCTGGGTGGGCCAACGACTTTGTCGTCCCATCCAAGGGAAGAGGGCAGGAGCCCTTCCCTATCGCTGGAACCCTGAAACAGCTGGTAAGCTGCAACGAAGGCCTGCCTGGCCTTGTCCTACTTCCTGCCTGTCCCCCGCATGCCGGGCGCATCGCGGCGCCCCAACGAGGCTAAGCCTCGCATATCCAGCATCTTACATCCGCCGGCAGGCGGATGTGCCGGCGTCTCCTACGAAGGCCATACAAAGGCCTGTTGAGCGCCTGTTTGGCCCCCACTTCGTCGTCCCATCCAAGGGAAGAGGGCAGGAGCCCTTCCCCATCGCTGGAACCCTGAAACAGCTGGTAAGCTGCAACGAAGGCCTGCCTGGCCTTGTCCTACTTCCTGCCTGTCCCCCGCATGCCGGGCGCATCGCGGCACCACAACGAGGCTAAGCCTTGCATATCCAGCATCTTACATCCACCGGCAGGCGGATGTGCCGGCGGCTCCTACGAAGGCCATACAAAGGCCTGTTGAGCGCCTGTTTGGCCCCCACTTCGTCGTCCTATCCAAAGGAAGAGGGCAGGAGCCCTTCCCCATCGCTGGAACCCTGAAACAGCTGGTAAGCTGCAACGAAGGCCTGCCTGGCCTTGTCCTACTTCCTGCCTGTCCCCAGCATGCCGGGCGCATTGCGGCACCACAATGAGGCTAAGCCTCGCATATCCAGCATCTTACATCTGCCGGCAGGCGGATGTGCCGGCGGCTCCTACGAAGGGCATACAAAGGCCTGTTGAGCGCCTGTTTGGCCCCCACTTCGTCGTCCCATCCAAGGGAAGAGGGCAGGAGCCCTTCCCCATCGCTGGAACCCTGAAACAGCTGGTAAGCTGCAACGAAGGCCTGCCTGGCCTTGTCCTACTTCCTGCCTGTCCCCCGCATGCCGGGCGCATCGCAGCGCCACAACGAGGCTAAGCCTCGCATATCCAGCATCTTACATCCGCCGGCAGGCGGATGTGCCGGCAGCTCCTACGAAGGCCATACAAAGGCCTGTTGAGCGCCTGTTTGGCCCCCACTTCGTCGTCCCATCCAAGGGAAGAGGGCAGGAGCCCTTCCCCATCGCTGGAACCCTGAAACAGCTGGTAAGCTGCAACGAAGGCCTGCCTGGCCTTGTCCTACTTCCTGCCTGTCCCCCGCATGCCCGGCGCATCGCGGCGCCACAACGAGGCTAAGCCTCGCATATCCAGCATCTTACATCCGCCGGCAGGCGGATGTGCCGGCGGCTCCTACGAAGGCCATACAAAGGCCTGTTGAGCGCCTGTTTGGCCCCCACTTCGTCGTCCCATCCAAGGGAAGAGGGCAGGAGCCCTTCCCCATCGCTGGAACCCTGAAACAGCTGGTAAGCTGCAACGAAGGCCTGCCTGGCCTTGTCCTACTTCCTGCCTGTCCCCCGCATGCCCGGCGCATCGCGGCGCCACAACGAGGCTAAGCCTCGCATATCCAGCATCTTACATCTGCCGGCAGGCGGATGTGCCGGCGGCTCCTACGAAGGGCATACAAAGGCCTGTTGAGCGCCTGTTTGGCCCCCACTTCGTCGTCCCATCCAAGGGAAGAGGGCAGGAGCCCTTCCCCATCGCTGGAACCCTGAAACAGCTGGTAAGCTGCAACGAAGGCCTGCCTGGCCTTGTCCTACTTCCTGCCTGTCCCCCGCATGCCGGGCGCATCGCAGCGCCACAACGAGGCTAAGCCTCGCATATCCAGCATCTTACATCCGCCGGCAGGCGGATGTGCCGGCAGCTCCTACGAAGGCCATACAAAGGCCTGTTGAGCGCCTGTTTGGCCCCCACTTCGTCGTCCCATCCAAGGGAAGAGGGCAGGAGCCCTTCCCCATCGCTGGAACCCTGAAACAGCTGGTAAGCTGCAACGAAGGCCTGCCTGGCCTTGTCCTACTTCCTGCCTGTCCCCCGCATGCCCGGCGCATCGCGGCGCCACAACGAGGCTAAGCCTCGCATATCCAGCATCTTACATCTGCCGGCAGGCGGATGTGCCGGCGGCTCCTACGAAGGCCATACAAAGGCCTGTTGAGCGCCTGTTTGGCCCCCACTTCGTCGTCCCATCCAAGGGAAGAGGGCAGGAGCCCTTCCCCATCGCTGGAACCCTGAAACAGCTGGTAAGCTGCAACGAAGGCCTGCCTGGCCTTGTCCTACTTCCTGCCTGTCCCCCGCATGCCGGGCGCATCGCAGCGCCACAACGAGGCTAAGCCTCGCATATCCAGCATCTTACATCCGCCGGCAGGCGGATGTGCCGGCGGCTCCTACGAAGGCCATACAAAGGCCTGTTGAGCGCCTGTTTGGCCCCCACTTCGTCGTCCCATCCAAGGGAAGAGGGCAGGAGCCCTTCCCCATCGCTGGAACCCTGAAACAGCTGGTAAGCTGCAACGAAGGCCTGCCTGGCCTTGTCCTACTTCCTGCCTGTCCCCCGCATGCCCGGCGCATCGCGGCGCCACAACGAGGCTAAGCCTCGCATATCCAGCATCTTACATCCGCCGGCAGGCGGATGTGCCGGCGGCTCCTACGAAGGCCATACAAAGGCCTGTTGAGCGCCTGTTTGGCCCCCACTTCGTCGTCCCATCCAAGGGAAGAGGGCAGGAGCCCTTCCCCATCGCTTGGACCCTGAAACAGCTGGTAAGCTGCAACGAAGGCCTGCCTGGCCTTGTCCTACTTCCTGCCTGTCCCCCGCATGCCGGGCGCATCGCGGCGCCACAACGAGGCTAAGCCTCGCATATCCAGCATCTTACATCCGCCGGCAGGCGGATGTGCCGGCGGCTCCTACGAAGGCCATACAAAGGCCTGTTGAGCGCCTGTTTGGCGCACGTGAGGCGCTATATGGCCCTTTCAATTATCCATCTGCTTCAAGGTGGCAGTATCGTTAGCGCGGCACCATTGACCTCCTATTAACACGGTAAGACCGGGGCTTCTGCGTGCACACTTATCTGGCCATCTAGTTGGCTGCACTGCCGAGACTTATCAACTAAATCCGTATCATCGCGCGACACTGCTAATGCTATCCTCTGCACCTACGCTTCCTAAACCATTGTCAGGGCTGCACACTCTGCCTCTTTGAACATTGCCCGTGGTACTAGGGCATAACTTATTCTCTGTAGCTTTCGTGCCATTGCAAACTTTGCACGTTGTGCCTTTGTACTTCAACTTTTGCATGGTCTCTTTATGTAGAGGCACACTAATGATTATACTGTGCCTTATGGTCGCCACCAACCACACAGACTATTGTGTTGTGCCTTATGGTCGCCTATTGACCACATTGACTATTGTGTTGTGCCTTCTGGTCGCCTACCAACCACACTGACTATTGTGTTGTGCCTCATGGTCGCCTATTGACCACATTGACTATTGTGTTGTGCCTTATGGTCGCCTACCAACCACACTGACTATTGTGTTGTGCCTTATGGTCGCCTATTGACCACATTGACTACTGTGTTGTGCCTTATTGTGGCCTACCGACCACATTGACTATTGTGTTGTGCCTTATGGTCGCCTATTGACCACATTGACTACTGTGTTGTGCCTTATGGTGGCCACCAACCACAGTATGTGGACAGTAGGCAAAGTGTACAAAGCATGTGAACTAATAATGTATGCATCTGATAGATAATGCTGCCACAGTTTATGACCTTGTTAAACGTAACGTATATGAACACTCAGTCACCAGTCTCTATAGCTCGGCAATCAACTCTATCAAATTACTGTGTCTTTCTAGACTGAAGCTATTACGTATGTGCTCTACAGCTTGTTGCCACTGATTACTGCCCTTATCACCGCTGCCTTGTAATCGCCTAGCTTCCAGCCCTACTGCACCTCACTAAGCCACCCGATAGACTGAAGCTTTGCTCCTCTCACCTAGCTTACTTTGTGCTCGCCACCCCAGTCCTGAATACTGAAACTGTGCTTCCAGGTCCATTACACATACTCGTAATCGTACAACATGTACCTACCACCACTCTACACAACACTCCTAAGAGCCCTCCTTTACATAATCACGCTACAAGACCTCACCATGCCTCAACATACCCTACCATTGGCTCCTGTACATTACTCGGCCAAGCAGCTCACCAGACCATGCACTCTAATACAAAGGAATCTTAAACTATGTGCAAGACTCCCAAGATTGCATGCCTACTTACCTAAAACAGTATCTAACACCACTACTGGCCCTAGTAAATCCAATCGACATCACCTGCAACTCAACAGCAGACTCCTCAGAGAGACTGTTACACCCCCCAAGGCCATTCCCAAGGCACTGCCCCCACCAGCTCAACCAACGATAAAAGGGGTGTACATAAATGCACGCTCTATGGTCGCCCACGCAACGGAGATTGCAGACATACTACATAATGGAAACTTGGATTTTCTAGCCATCACAGAATCCTGGCTCCACCCCGCAGCCGGCCCAGCAATTATGTTAGCCATCCCAGATGACTACACCCTCCTCAGACTAGACCGTACCACATCGCGAGGTGGAGGTCTTGCCATCATACATAAAACGAATCTCACACTGAAACTCGATCCACCTCTTAGTATAAACTCTTGTGAAGTCCTCACAGCCAAGCTATCCATAACTAACTCACATTTTGTAACTATCCACCTTATCTACCGCCCACCAGGCCCTATAGGACTCTTCGAAGAAGATCTCAATAATATCCTATCTAATAATCTGAAAAGTACCTCCCAGAAACTCGTACTAGGAGAGTTCAACCTAGGACTCCATGACCCCCAAGACTCGAATGCCACACTAATCAATAACTCCCTAGAGGAACTAGGTTTCACCCAAAAGATTACATGCCCTACTCATACTAAAGGCAGAACCCTTGATTGGATTGCTGTGCACAATTGCCCCATCTCGGTACTATCCACACTACCTCAGCTTTGGTCAGACCACTATCTGATCACATTCGCCTTAGAGGCCCCACCTGCGATACTCATTGATAATTTAGCCCCAGCAGTCCCCACTAGAAATAAAAGAAACATCACGCCAGAAAACCTCATCCCGCTGATCATACCCACCCTCAATTCTATACCAGACAACACTGACCCATTTACCATGGTAGACGTGTACAATAAAGTGATGCTATCATCCCTTGATGCCATAGCTCCCTTAAAGATTAGAAAAAGCAAACAACGTAAACATGTGAACTCCTGGTTCTCCCCACAACTAAAAAAACTCAGACGTGAAAAACGTCGTTGTGAGAAAATATGGAGACTTGATCCTTCAGAGACCAATAAGCGCAACCTAAGTAAGCAATCAGCCCTCTACAAAAAAGAAATAATTTCCGCCAAACAAACTTCCTACAACCTCCGAATCACCCAAGCTAAGTCCAATACTAAAGAGCTCTTTACAATTCTGAAGGAGTTAGAATCTCCTATCCAAACCCCAGACTCCTGCACTAAGGATAAAAAGTGGTGTACAAACATTCAAAATGCCCTGTCTAATAAAATCACCACCTTGCAAACGAAGATCCACCATAAAAAGGCTACCCTTCTCGCCATTACGAAATCCAATATTAACGATGTGACAGTGACACCTTCCATCCTGACCCCCTCACTTGATACCACCCCCCACTTCAACTTCCGCAAAGTATCTATCAAAGAGGTTGAGAATGTCATCCTCACTCTTAAACCATCAAACTGCCACGGGGACTTATGCCCAATCATGGGTCCTCCCACTCCTCAAAAAACAATACTTAGACCTCGCCATACCCACGAACTATCGTCCTATCACCACAGTACCACAGTACCATTCTTGCTCAAAATCATCGACAAATTGGCATATTTACAAATCCAACAATACCTAGAATATAACCACCTTCTAGGAATCCGACAATCTGGTTTCAGACCCCAACACGGAACCGAAACCGCTTTGGTTGACCTTAAGATACAAATTGACGAGTTGAGAGACCAGGGCAAAACCGCACTGCTGCTGCTCCTTGACCTCTCAGCAGCTTTCGATTTAGTCGACCACGAGATTCTGTGCAAACATCTCGAGTCGGCCGCACACTTCTCCCATGAGGCTATAGGCTGGATTCAGTCCTTCCTCAGTGATAGAACAATGCGCGTCTTCTCACCATTAGCGGCTGCTGACCCCACGCCCATCGCCTGTGGCGTGCCTCAGGGCTCCTGCGTCTCACCTACATTGTACAACATCTTTACAAAGCCCCTTTTCGATGATCTCGACGGTCTGGGTATCACCTACACAAACTATGCAGATGATACTCAGATCCTCATCCCGTTGTCGGGGGATTATGACAAGGATTTGGCCTTTGTTAACAGAGTGTACCTCATCATTCAGGCATGGATGGCCTCACACGGACTACGCCTGAATGATGACAAAACAGAACTCCTCATTCTTGGTACCTCAGCCGATATCAACAAACACGGCCAAATTTACTCATCATTCGTAATTGATAACAACACCATCACTGTGGCCAAGGAGGTAAAAACTTTGGGTTTTTACCTAGACTCCTCACTATCATTTAACAAACAGGTAAACGCAATGGCCTCCACCACTGCTTATACTTGTAAACTCATCCGAGCTGCCAAACCACTCCTAACACCTAATAACTGCACTACCTTGGCCAGAGCATTGATCCTATCTAAGCTGGATTACTGTAATGCCCTTTACGTAGGCAGTAACAAACATATCATAAACAAGATCCAAATCCTTCAAAATATCTAAGTATCCCCAAGAAAGCCCACATCTCGGATACCAGAAAATCTGTTAACTGGCTTTCCACGAAAGACAAAATTTTCCTTAAGTCTGTCTCACTGACACACAAATGCCTTCATGACATGGCCCCGATATATCTGATAACAAGATTCTCTAGACAGGTTTCATACCGCCCCTCCAGAAGTGCCAACGCCAATCTACTACTAGTCCCAAGATTCAAACGGTCCCTGACTGGAGGGAACAGCTTCCCTGTTAAAGCAGCTACTCACTGGAACTCACTACCGCCACCTCTAAGGAAAGACATCCCTAACTTTCAGTTCAGGACATACATTATACAATGGATGAAGGACCATGACAAATAATACTCCCTGGTGGCTCCTCATGCCATTATCAGTGCCATCACCAATTGTATTATTGTTTAGTGTTCCCCCGCTACCTCCTGCTACTATATAAACTGCACTAGATAAAATGTCTTTGATATCTGTTTACCCATGTTACCACTGTATCCCTATTGTAACTCCACGGGACGTTATTTAATTTGCTGTATGTAACTAAGCTATACAACCCTCTTACTATGTTGGCGCCTTGTTATCCTTGTGGTTATGTGCGCATTATAAATAATAAAACAAACAAACAAACAAACAAACAAAGCACAACAGCCTCCAGCCATATCACGTTTATAGATATTGGATTTGCTATTGGTCTTGCTCTTGCTTTTGCGCAAGTTATATGTCCTTTGTTTCATGGGCGCTGTACCTGGCGTAACAAGCCATGCGCAAAAACAGCACCAAACAACACCCATTCTAATTTTGATCGCTTAGTTCTTGCTTACAGGGCACCTTAAAAAAGAACCACAGCCAGAGCCACAGCATCAAAGCCCAACAACAAGGGACACACTCCTTGAATAATCAATGAAGAAAAAGTAAAATAAAATAAATCTAATCAAGCAGTGCCACAAGTATAGCTCACATGCTTACAGTACTTACACATAATTACAAGTGTACTACAAGTAAATGCACACAAACAAAGTTGCCTGATCAATAGGGTGTGCCTTACTACTTGTCTGCTACTTGTTTGCTTACTGCTTACTCGCTTGCAGTAGGGTTCAGGGAGTCAGATTACACGGCTACCAAGATACAGCCCCGCAACTCACCAGTGGCACTGCTGCCACTTACAGCACCATGCTGTCTGATCCACACCTCCCCGTTGACCTCTCCGGTCATGGTGTCCACAGTCACCGACAAAACGCCTGGGACTCTGGGAAAGCTTCAGGAAAGCTTCAGGAAAGGAACTTGCAGTGTCTCCCGCCAAGCTTCAAGCTGCACGGTAACCGCAATTCCCCACAGAGAATCAAACACACTGTGGGATGTATTGTCCCACTTTGCTATACTATGCAGCATCAATCGGCTATCTATGGTGCAAGAAACAGCAACAATGGCATCAAAACTCTTGTGCGCGCCAAAACCGCGTTTTTCAACACACAAAAAGATGGCTGCACAACCTGCCACCCATGGTGCATGTGTGGTGGAATAGAGCACACACTTCAGAAAAAGTGCCAGTGGGCTCCATGACAAGCAAACATAGAGTGCAGCGGGAAAAGCAGCGCTTTGCAAGTGAAACTCCAAAATTTGCCTGTAAATGACATTTACTTTGCTGCTAAAACTCCAAAATGCCTGTACACAAACTTCTCAACACTCAAAATCTTGCTTGGTGCTAAAATTAATTTAACCTAAGGAAGCACTGTGAATGTACACAGTCCTGAAAAGTTAATAGCAAAACATTTTCCAGCAAAACTGGATTGCCTGTGAATGAAAGTTCCTGTCAAAAATGTGTGTGCAGTATCCTGGGCTACCTGTGAATGACAGTTCCTGTCAAAAATCTGAGTGCAGCTCAAATGGTCTCTCCTGATTAGACTTTAAAGTAATCTAAACTAAAAGCCTGCCGGATTAGCAAATATAAAAGGATTGTTGTGGAAAGAAACACAGATCTCAGTTGTTTTTGATCCCCCAGGTTTACATTTCAGAAAATGTATCTATGTCATCTGATGCAACAAGTTTGTTTTCTGCTGGAAACTAAGAATACATTAGCCTGGCTGGGCCTCCCAGAAGTTGAAAAACAGATTTTTCCACCTAAGGGAAGGGCCTTCCTCTCAGCAGATACTCACTGGCATATGGTAATTTTGGGGTAGGACAGCCTTTTGTCTGCAGCCAGAGACTGAACAATGGCAGATTCTCCATGCCAGGAAATGGACGTAAACTTGGCTTGCTGATGGTTGCCAAAGGTGGGGACTACTCCTTGAGCTCCAGAGAGAGACAGAAGGCGGACCATTTGCTGCTAAGAACATGTAATGAACAATTTTTAGAGACTCATAACTTGTTATCAGAAATGGTGAAAAATTTAAAAAGGGCAGATTTGTTAGTCTCATTTTTTCCGCTACATTTCAAGATGTGATGGAGCTGTGTAGCATATTCGGAACAGGAAAGGCAATATATGTGGTTTTATGGGAACTATATTTATGCTAGAATTGTTAAACCTTGCATACACATTTCTATGGTAAATACACATATTTGTGGATTGGAAATTTGGAAAATGTTTTTATGGTGAAATGGACAAAATGCTGCAAAAAGGCGAAACAAGATCCCACAGCTGTGGGATTTTGATGAAAAGATACGCCATAAAATATGGAATCTTTGTATGTAATTTTCATAGAGGTTACACATGTATAAATATGTATTTTGGACATATTCGATTTTGATACTAGTGGCTAGGGGAGGGTTCTAAGAATGGTAAAAGCCAAACCATAAATGTGACATCATCTGTCTTGGATCCAATTACTTGAATGCAAGGCGGAGATGAGACTCTCATCCAATCCCGGTCCACAGGGGCAGGTTTAGTTAAGCCGGCCCATATGCCCCTTTTTGTGATGTCATTTGAAAGGATAAATAGGGACAGCTGACACCACTTTAGACAGACTCACTCTTCTGATTCCAGCAAAGCACTCTGATCCAGCATTCAACATCCAGCCTTCAACATCCTTCGAGATCCAGATGCCAAGGAACAGGCCAAGCAGTAGCTGAACCATTTTCAGTTAAGCCTCAATCCTCAAACTCATTCTTACAACTCAGTGAAGCACTGTGGTGTGAGAAAGCATCCTGAAACTAGCATCCTGAAACTATCTGGCTTGCTACCATAAATGCTGCCTGATGAACTCGCCATTCCGCTGATTTGAAATACCCAGAAACAAGAAGGGCAGATCGTGTACAGTTCTGGTGACCGGCCTAGCTGACCCAGTCACGCGCCTGATGTGCTGTCTTTCCTGACAGATCCAATCCATTGACCAGAACCGTGACTGTCCAAAAATCTTAAATCCCAGTGGATTGTGAGTATTAATAGGACGCTAGAAACTATTGTATACCTTGATTTATCTTGTTCCACTCTAATCTTTGAACTATCCTAACCAGTAACAATGTAAAAATCGTTAGTGCTAGCTTATTCTGTCTAGTTGTTAAAGCACCATTTTCATAGTCACCTTTAATTGCGTAACTCTGATCCATAAATCCCACTGTGAGTCTTTGGACTGGTGCCATGGGGGAAGGTGATGGGGGATCTGTTACTGAAGTCATGAATCAGTCTTAGAGCTTACTTTGTCCCGACTTGGTTGCCTAGTGTAAGAGGATTCAATACAACACTACAGCTAAGTCAACGCCTAGTCTAGAATACTGAATGAAAACCCTTATTGATATATCTTTATGCCCAGTTCATGAGTTCTGGATGACTACCCCTGTATAACACCCCTCTCTTAGAATCCCCCTGACCCCACTGAGTCAAGAAGTAGGTTTGTTTTGCAAATTTAAAAGATTTATTTGAGAAATTAACAATGTATAGATATATCACACTTTGATAATACATTAATAATTGATAGCACACTTAGGCATATGAGCAGTAATCAGCAATAAGCAATCCTACAATAGCACAGTTCTGGTGACTTATGACTAGGAACAGGGGAATGAAGTATCAGGGAATGCTTTATGGTTTCAATGAATTGCACAGATGAAAAAGAATGCAGCACAGAAATCGACTTGATAGGACTTCACTAAAAGACAATGTAATCACTTTTCTTTGAAAATTCACTCCCCCCTTTATGCAATATAAGGAGATGGAAAGGAGAGCACACAGAAATGCAATCAATACAATATGAAATTCAGTTCCCCCCCAGCAAGCTTAGAGGAAAACAGGTCGGAGTTTTAAACACAGGCCCAAAATGCTTTGAATGTGGTTTGCAAGGAAGTGAAAAATATGCTAAACTGCTTTTAATTCCCTCTAGAGGTTCAGGGTGAGTGATAGATACTTTGAATGAGTTCAGGATCACTTTAGCAATGCTCTATGAATGGTTGTCAGGTTGCAAACAAATTTTTGCAACGGAAGGCAAGCAGCTGCAGATTTTTACACGTGAGCTAACCTTTCAATTTGCGGCAAAATGTCAAATCGCGGCAGATGTTTCCGAGTTCGCCGGGCGCAATTACAGAGGAACAACAAGGAGTAGCACTATCGTTTTGGGGTCCTAGGACAGCCTAGGATCCCAGATTCCAGATGAAAGTTAAATTCCGTTCCTAACCCAAACGGTTCCGGAGTTATGAACGATTTAGTAAAGGTCGATTTTCGGATTTAAAACAACTCAAAATGACAAGTGACAGCGTGTAACTTTGGAATTACATATGACAGCTCGCAGCTTAAGAATGACAGGTGACAGGATCTCTAGGAGACAGTTCTACTCAAGTTAAATAGCTTGCATTAGATTATTTTAACTAAGAGATTGGGTTCTGCACAGTTTTGGCGGATACTCACTCCTAATTTTTAGAAGGACTGGGCCTCGTCACGATCTGGTCAGCGGGTTTTCTTCACTCGCCACGGACGGTCTCTGCACACAGCGTCTGGGTCAGCTCTACTCTGCTGGTCTGGTCTGGGTCTCTGGTTCTGATCAGGTCTGTGGGTCCGGATACAGCGGTCTCCGGTTCAGCTGGTCTCTCTCTGGATACAACACTGCTTTTTGGCAAATGGCAAGAGTTCTTGCAAAGAATTCAAACAGCTCGCCTGGCTGTGAATAGTTGCAATGATTTGAGGCCTGCTAAAGAGGGATTTAGCTTGTAGTTGACCTCTCTGCTACAAATTCTGAAGTAAAGTCTTGGTCTCTGAAGGTGGATAGATTGAAGTCTCTGTGTTGGCTCTCTGGAGGTTGATGGAGGTAAAGTATGGATTTTACCGGCAGAGCGTCCCGCAGCAGATAGAATAGAATGTGTCTATCTGTCCTGACTGTCTGCTTTTATGTGTTTTGAAAGTGGGTGGAGAGGCTAGCTTTCTAGGCCCTACCCCTCTCCACTTGTCATTGGCCACTTCCTCCTCTTCCCCTTTATTGGGGGAATGAAGTGAGGTGTCATCATGATGAGGTCTGTTTATGAGTCAGAGAACCCTCCCCTGTCAACTTTACACACAAATCTATATCTGATCCAAATACATACTTCCCCGATAGACAGTTGTTTGGCATTGCATACACACATCATGCATTTACTGATGGTCGGGTTACCAATATTGGATTTGTCCCCGCATTTACACAAATGTTCGCAAAGCATGTGGGCATTAGGTGGTGGAGTGTCAGATTTTTAACATACATACATTTAGAGTAATATCCTCTTTTCCGCTAAAACCCCCCTGAACATACCACCGGGTCCTAACACGTCTTCAAATGTGCACAGAAAAATCACAAGAATAATGATATCACTTATAAAATGTTCATAATTCCGCTCTATGAATGATCCATCTTTTTAGATTTATGTTCTGGCCCCAAAGGGGTGTGGTTTCCCCCCAGCACAAGGTTGAATTTCTGGTTTTTCCAGTTCTGCCAAGCCAGCTTGCTCTCACAGGCAGTGCTCCTCCCCTTTCCTTCCAGGAGGAAGCCACTTTTACAAACCCCCCAATAAACCATTTGCCTGAGACAGGACAGGGCTTTGTTCAATTTCCTGCAGAGCCCAGGTAATTCAATCAGAGAAGTGTCATATCCCTTTTGGTGGGAACAGCAAAAGGCAGCTAGGCCTGGGAACACAGCTGTTGTGCAAGTCTCAAATCCTGTCGGGGGTAGCTGGTGGGCAAAATTCCCTCTCTTTTTAAGCCAGGCCTCAGCTAAATGTCTCTTTGGCTGCCAGTTTTCCTGTCCAAATCAAACTTCCAATTTTTACGAATGCAGCTAGAATGCTGATTCTAAGTTTAAAACTATGACATTTAAACAATTGCAACCTATGTGACACTCAAAAGTAGGTCACTCATTTCTTTTAAACATTTAGATTCTTAGTGTCTTTCAGTCCAAATGTACTTAAACTGCTGAAATCCACAGCTCAGCCAGTTTTACTATGAACATTATTTTGGGCTCATCCTCTTTCCAGATTTTGTATGCCCACAAGACTTTATTCTGTCAAATGTCTGCTGGTGTTCAGTGAGATTGTTGGATATTCTGCAATGTTTGAAATGGGCATTCTGAGCTTGCCTTCAGAGAAACAAAGTGTGATTTTTAAAGTGCTTTCTAGCGAACAGGCACTGCTGTTTTTCTCTTTGGCACCCCATTTCACTCATGGCTCTTCTGACCTAGCACACCCGCACCGGGGGGTGGCAAGTCAGGCGACCATTTTGGTGTGCGCACAAACTGTGCGGTTTTCATAGATTCTGGCGCACATGTGGGCTTTTTCGGCCATCTTGGATTTCCTAAGCCCACAGCACCAAATGTTGTAGCATAATAGGCCAAACGTGGGTCAGAACACCCAACAAACCCCCCCCGCCCGACTGCACTTGGATTGAGTCGAGGGGATGTTGGGTGCTAAGGATGTTGACCCACGTGCTGGGAGGTCCCCATCATCTTCTTCCAATTCCGCAAAGTTCAGCATGCTTTCCTCCATCAGGGGTGGATCAGTCGGTTCTCCTCGCCGGTCCTGATGGGAGTATTGGGCGGTACACTGAGCCCCTCGGATCTTTGCTCCCGGTCCCTGGGTCGTTCTCCTTGGTTTCATCTCTCCTAGGTCGAAAAAGCAAAAGCGGCAATACCTACTCATAGACATTTTTCCCCCACCATTGATATTGTGGGGTGGCATATATATTTTAGAACTCTACAGACATGAACATGCACATTTTTTTAAATTAAGAGACAGGAACACATAAACTTGAGAAACACAGAATTTGATAGGCTATATGTAGGATCTTTTAGGGTTGGAATTGAATTACTCTGGAGCGGTACCCTCTGTGATTGCAGAGGACTCCTCCAGTTGCTGCAAAGTGTGCCTGGGATGGCAACACTTCAACTGGTTTATGTGGACCCCCTCTGCCAAACCGCCTTTGGGGATGCGGATCTTGTAGGCCACAGGGGAGATCTTGTCTATAATCTCATAGGGTCCCTTCCATGTAGGCAAAAATGTTCGCTGCTTTGCCTGGTTTCTTTGGAAGTTGTATTAATTGACCCGGTCCCCCACCTGATATTCCTTCCTGGAAGTTTTCAGGTCATAGTGGGACTTCATACTCTCAGCTGATCTTTCTAGATTCCGCTGAGCATAGGCAAAAGCATGCTGAAGGTGTTTCCTTAAATTCTCCACATACTCATGAGTTGTGTAGGCATTTATCAACGTTTGCTCTTGGGTTCTGTAGAGCAAATGCTGAGGAAGCACCATCTTGCGTCCAGTCATCAACTCAAATGGTGACATTTTGGTTGCAGATGAAGGGGTAGATCTGATGGCCATTAGGACCAGAGGTAATCGGATATCCCAACTTGGCCCAGAATCTGCCACAAACTTTTTTAAGATGCTCACAATGGTTCGGTTATATCTCTCTACTGCCCCAGAATAAGCTGGCCGGTAAGAAATATGCAACTTCCTTTTGACCCCCAGTATCTCCCACATCTTTGTCATTACTTCACTGGTGAAGTGGCTACCCCTGTCTAACTCAATCCTTTGAGGTACACCAAAACGGGAAAAGATGTGGTTAATCATCAGGGCAGCTGCTGTTTCTGCCTTGCAATTTGGGGCTGGGAGACATTCCACCCACTTGGTAAATAAGCATGTAACGGTCAACATGTACTTGTTTCCTCTAGACAAGCGAATCACAGGGCCTACAAAGTCGATTTGCAAATCTGACCATGGCAGTGTCATCCCCCTCTTTTGGAGGGGTGCACGGTGCGTGAGGGATGATGGCTGAAATTGTGCACACACAAGACACCCCTTCAAGTATTGGTCAAGGTCCTGCCCCATGTGTGGCCAGTATGCAACCTCTCTTAAGATTTCCAGTGTTGTGTGAAACCCCCCTATGACCGGCGGTGCTTGTTTGTGCTCTGACTCTTAGGCAAACTGCTATGTATCCCTTGATATGGAGAATACAAATGTATTTGATTTCACGGCTTGCTTATATCATATGCATATGGGAATTATGCACTGACCTGGTATTTGTTAAAAACTACCTAAGTAAGCATATGTGCTTACATGCATGTATACGCTGTTTAAGCGCTTAGCTATAATTAATGGTTACATGAATCAATGAAAGGTAACACATAAAAACACACTTCTCACTATGTGTGTGATTTGCAATTTGAGGCTCATACAGGCCTCTAGAAGAATAACGTGCTTTGAGTATACGTCTGCTATTTGGTTGCTATTTCGAAATATGTCAGCCTAGACTGTCCTTTAAAGCATACTTCAAGGCATTACATTCTAATAGGCCTTGTCAATCAAATGCTAGTTTACTAATTTGATGGGAATTCTGACAAAAAATGGTATCTCACCTTTTGCTTCTCCTGTCCCGCAGGGCAGAATGGGTGAAATCCCATGACATCTCTGTTTCTGATTATGTACCCCCATCAATCAAGACTCAAGGAGGTACAGAATGAAATCCTACTTCAACCCATCTTGTTGGAAAAAAGTTATTTTAAAAGTGCATCTTCCAGCTAAAGACAGATGACTGTACCCAGGACATGGCCAAAGGCCCTGCCCTGGACATAGTGATTGCTGGGAATGGATTTAGGCCATACCCAGAAGGTTCTCCAGATAGGGGCATTGAGCCTGATGCCGTAACAATGACATAACTTCCACTACACAAGACCCCAGTCACAACTGGTGCTACTCCCTCCATAAAACCACATACCCTGCATGAACATGACCCCCCGCCCCTCCACACACACACCTTGTTTGGCAGTGGGTATCTGAAAAGAACAGAATACTCTCAAGGCAGACAAGGGGGGAGAGAGTTAGGAAGATGTTGTGGACAAGTTGAAGAATTTCAGGTAATGGGATTTTTTGGATACTGCGATAATGCAGCATACTTTGCGAATTACATACTTATTGTAGGGGCAGAAATGAATGCCCGATGGGTGTTACTTGGCACCTGGTTTATTTGGCTAAGCACCTGATAACGTATATCACATGTTTGCAGGCCTGTGACATCAGTGCCTGCTTTGAATTCCATGTGTGGTACATTTTTAACTATGAACACTAGGTGCCAGCTTTACACAATGCAAGGAGAACTGTGCTCATCCAGCCGTGCTTGCTCAGAATGCATTGGGAGGACTGCAGAGGGTGTTGCACTCTGCCATCTGGTTTCACCATACCCTCCTTCTAAATTTTACACACACCCCAACACTAACAAAAACCCCCCTGAAACTGGATATATCTCTCCACAAACCGGACTTGCCACCATTTTAATATGAATGCTAGCAGCTTTGTTTTGTAGGCAGAGCTGCTCTCCAGGTTGGCCGCATGATCTGTGGAAGGCACCCATATCAGTCCATTGACACCTTCTCTAAATAACAGTTGGAATTTCATCTTGAAAATTGCACTACTTTGACATGCAGCTCTACAAGTAAGTCTGTCACCCATTTGCAGGGTCCATTAAAGACAGCTCTCATCAGGGAGGTTCGCCCTGGCGGTTTGAAAGGTGTAATGGGTTTCTGCTGTGGCCTGAGCTGTTTTCTATAAGGCTCCTCTCTAGAGAGCAGTATTTTGAGGAATTATAACTTAGCACAGCTTTTTAAAAAGCCTCCATAAATATTCTACATTTGTATATCTCCTTTCATGTTACAAGAAAGAAGGTAGAGAAAGATCACCAGTCTCTGTAATCAGAGTGTACGGACCTTGTATCTAGTTAGCTGTTTAGGAAGTGTGTGTCTTTCCTGCCCCATTAGCCTTTCGGGGTCATTTTACATGAAGCACAAATTTCATGCAGGGAGAAAGCCAATGTTAGTGGTTACATGCTGTAGGCAGTGGTGGCATTGGGTCGGATCTTGCAAGATCCGGCAAGAAATGCCTCCTCAGGCCAAGCTCCTAGATTCAGGTAAATATATTCACAATTTAATATTCCTCTTGCTGTGCCAGGATTTGAACCGTAGTCGAGATGATCAGGAGTGAGATACTCAACCACAAGGTCAATTGAGTCTTTGGTAGGAGCACCTGTGAAATCCATTATTAAGATTGCTCTCTAAAGCAAATATTTAAGTACAGCTTTGTATGTTCATAAGGTGTGAACTTTTTATTCTTTGCTTATAACTTTATAGGAAACTGGGCTATTTTCCAGTGTTCTTGATTAATCTTATGCAGGGGTGTTGCTAGGTCTGGAAAAGATCTGGGGTTACCCTTATGTCGGGACTATCGAGTCTCGGAGCTAGCTATCCTTTTGGTTGTAGCTCCTGAGCTTCTATTCGGGGCTACAACCAGAAGATCTGGGGCTATTGCCCCCCGCAACCCCCAAGCTTCTCCCTAGCAACACCTATGATCTTGCAAGAGGCTGAGAGGCAAATATGTTTTGGGGGTGGGAGAACAATGGTCCATTTCCAGCACTGGCTGTGGGATGTTGCCTTCATGCAAATTTACCGGTCCACGCGGTGCAGTGGACAAGGAAAGAGTAAAAACTCCTTCCATTTTACACTCCATCCTGTGAAAAAGTTCTTGCCACCTGCAAATATGATCTGAAGTTGCCATTTAGTCATGGATTCCTATGGCACCGCCTGGTCTTAAATCAGATGTAAGGCAGATTTCATAGGAATCCATCTGTTTTATGTCTCCATAAAAATGTCTTGCAGGTGTACAAGAAGGGGCACTGATGAAAAAGAGGAGGACTGCATGGTTGAGTCTCATCACTGCTGGAGAATGGGGAAGAGTGGGAGAAAGAGGAGTAAAAGGATTATGCCTTATGTTTCCCACTCCATCCGATTTAAAATGAGGCTGACAGCAAACATTAATTCACAGCAGTATTTTGGCTCCCAACAATGTCTTGTCATGTATTTTGTACTAGACATCTGTCATAGATGACCAGTAAAAAATGCCATCCCTTTCCCTGGGCCCCACAGCACCCCACAGACAAACACAATCAACATTATTATGTGTGTTTGGAAGGCGCTGCACAAGGCTGCAGTGTTGTGTGCCACAGGACCAAAGGAGATGCTGGCTGTTTTGATACGTCACCAGTGGCACTACATCCGCACACTGTATCCTTTATAAACTGAGGATCACACCCTCTTCAGCAAAGCCCATGCAGGACAAGGCTGCAGTGTTGTGCGCTGCAGGTGTTTGGTGACAAAGGGGTAGCGGTGCAGAGTGAGAACATTCGGCCACCTGTCCACCAGCAGCAACTGGAAGGGGCAGCAGCACAGTGTGTGAGTACGTCATGCAGCCGTCAACCAGCAGCGACCGAAAAGTAAGAAAGGTACAGGAAGTGGGAGCAGTCAGTTCTGCTCTCTACTAAACGTCCCGGCCTTTGCATGTACTTCCACCTAACCGTCTGACATAATGTATTCTGTCTCTGCACAACCCTAGGCTCTCCTCTATAGTGGTTAGCAGTACTTTATGTGTGCCTCAAGCCCAGGGACCGTATATCTCCCCAGCCCTAAAATCTCTCCACTGGCTCCTGGTGGCTGTAAGGATCAAGTTCAAGATCCTCTGCATCGTCCACAAGGCTTTCTGGGGCTGGGGCTTGCACTACATCCAACACTCTTGTCCAAATACCTTCCTTCTCGAGTCCTCCGCTCAGCCACCTCAAATTCTCTGAGGGTCAGACACTTCTCCAGGGAGAGGGTGGGGGATATATCTCACTCCTCTGCTGGTGCCTCCCTTTGGAATGGCCTCCATGACCCTCTCAAACTTGAACCGGACCACCTGAAGTTCTGGAAGCAGCTCAAGACCTTCATTTTCTCCTCTGCCTTTTCTCTCTCTCTCTCCCCAGAAGGATAGCAGCAACACAAATATATACAGTCAGTGCCTTAAGTGCAATCCCTTAAGGTGAAAATAGAGCACTTAGCCCTGAAAGATATGTGGACATCGCTACGGGGGACAGAGTGAGGCTTTACTTAATGCTCACATATACACAACGCCTTCTACCAAATTGATTACATTTGGTCCTCAATCACACTCCTGGGCAGGATAACACAGGTAGACCTCCACACAATAGCACTGTTAGATAACGCCCCTATCACAATGACACTAGACCTCCAGCAAGGATACCCTGTGGGATACTTTCAAGGTAACACTCAGAAGTGAATTGATAGCTTTATGGGTGCACCAGAGAAAACAAATGAAAGCTTTAGAAACTGAATTAGAGCTAGATTTACAGGATCTTATGCTAAAGATGGTATCTGAATCAGGCACTAAGCTACGTAAGGCTTATTGGTGTGTTAGAGGGAAGCTAGATTCAGACGAGAAAAGCAGAGAGCAACTTGGTTTACATGACACAGAAATATTATGTTAAATCCAATTAAGTTGATTGACTGCTGGCCAGACAGCTTAAACAAATAACAGCCTTGCAGACAATTCAGGTGATTGTAGACCCCCATAGGACTAAGGTAACCACCACCCCTGAAATCAAAGCACAGTTTTTAACCTCTATTCCACTTTACACAAATCAGATCACCCTGTTCAATCCTTGCAAAAATCATATATACAGTCCCTAATGCTACCTAAAATTATCCCATTGGAGCAGGAAGGCATGTATTACTGTAGAGGAGGTGCATCATGCGATTAAAAATCTCCCGCTAAATAATTCCCCGGGCCCGGATGGCTATCCAGCTGTATTTTATAAGACTTTCCAACAGAGTCTACTGCCCAAATTGGCTCGTCTATGCAGCTCCTTTGGCAAAAGTGGCCCTATTACTGAGACGATGGAGGAAGTGAAAATGATACTCTTTCCTATGACGGCTAAAGATCAGACACAATGCGGATCACATCGGCCTGTTGCCCTCATATGTGTGGAAGCACAAATCTGCCCAAAAATATTGGCTAACAGGCTAGAGGCCATCCTACTGAAACTAATCCACCCAGAACAGGCAGATTTATACAGAAAAAGCAGACAAACGATAACATCAGGAGAGCATGCCACCTCATAGAAAGAATCTTGCTGAAAGGGGACCTGGCTATTCTACTCTCATTGGACGCTTAAAATGCCTTCGGGAGAATTGAATGGTCCTTCTTGTTTAATACTATGGAGGCAATGGGGTTTGGGTCTGAATACTTGATCAAAATTCGAGCAGATTATTGTAACCCAGTGGTCCGACTCCTAATAAATGGTCAAATATCCCAAATGATTCCGTTGCAGAGGGGCACCAAACAGGGATGTCCCCTCTATCCCCTATTATATGCTATACACATTGAACCCTTTCTCATTAAGCTGTGGATGACACAAACTCTCAGAGGGATCCCTTTCTGAAGGGAAGACCACAAGCTAATGGCACATGCCGACGATGTGCTCCTCACATTGACGGACCCAGAAAATTCACTACAGGGGGTTCTTTGAACACCACAGTCTCCCAGAATTGCTGGAAGAATGTGGGGATTTAAGGGGCTGGATGCATGTTTGATGAAGCTATCCAAAACTGGGGGAATATTGGGAGACAGTTGATAAAAATGTTCAATCGATATTTGGTAAACAAAGTATCAGATGCCCCAGAGACAGCTTACTGTGCATCGGAGACCAGAATAACAGATGCTGACCGAAGCACAGGCAGAAAGGTTATGCCATTTTAAGCCTTCCAGCGCTCTGCTCATTGCACAGAAATGAAAGACCAAAAATCCTCCACATGAACAAGACTGGCTAGTTAAGGTCTGGAACTGTGTCCTGTTGGAATGGATCACATACTCACTGCAAGGAAACCAGTAAAAGTTCACGAGGGAATGGGAGATGGTAATAGCTTTTTACATGATTACAGGGAATCTTACTGCCCCCAAAAACTACGCATCCTAGGGATTGAGTGGAAAGATTGTGTATACTGTGTTCACTCCGGACCGAATAGAGGAAGAGGGGGGGTCTAGGGAGGATAGTTATTTTTATTATTTTATGTCAGACTGTTTGTACTGTTATTGTTGTATCTAAGCAAAATGCCAACAAAAAGAAATTAAAAAATATATATACATTAGCAAATGATACAGCTGTGCAGTCTTGCTCAATACCATCTCAGTAGGACCAACCCCAGTCACACATCTAGTCATCATAATTAGTTGTGGATTAATGGGTGGGTCAATCAAGTTCATATTTATCAAATGTGATACCTTATTTGCCAAAGCTAATGTAGATTCTGTTGAGCGCACACAATCTCAGGTACTTAAGTTAATAAAACTACGAATGGATCGGCCGAACAAGAAAGATTAATGTACTTATTAGCAAGGTTTACTTGCTCGGTGCTAAGTGGCCCTGACTATGTTTTTAGGCTTTTCATTCCGATTACGGAAGCCTGATACATTGTTTGTCTCAGAACCTACACTCCATGGGAATTAATGTGCTCCGGTGGAGCTATTCATAGTAGGAGGTAACAGTAAGGAGGACGTTAGGACATCATTTGATGGATGATTAGATTTAAGTACACTACCTCCAGAGTTAGGCATATCATTCTTGTACAGATATGGATACAAAAGGTGCAGTAGAGCCATGGTTGGTGACTGCGCTGTTATCATTAATAGTCATAAGAGGTTGGTGGCACACTGCAAGGTGTTGTTCAATGGCCTTCACCCACTCTGTCAAGCTCATTAGAAAGGATGGCACAAGAGCTAGACTACCGCCAGATTACTACGGTAAGAAAATACTGCCAAATCCAGAAATTGCCCCAAAAAGACAAAACCCCCTACAAAAATGGTACGTTGGCCTTGTGGGAACAGACTGTAGAGCAACTACTGGGTGTGGCAAGTGTATCAAACACCGCCATACGTGCATTAAAGGGAACTCATTTTGTAAGAGCAGTGTGACACTGAAAGTGAATCTCAGCATGTCTCATATTGATGCCACATTCCCAGAATTGGTGAAATACTTAGAGGCAAAATTATATGCACATGACCGTATCTATGGGGAGGTCCAGAAAGAACCACTGGACAGCATTTTTGAAGGTGGCAGCATAATTCAGGTATGTCTTCTGAGATTATTTAATGCTGCTGACAAACATTCAGAGAATGACTGTTTTGTAGGGCTCTGTGCCAAAACATGGTTCATTTTAAATAGGTCTCTGCGAGTGCAAGAACATGATAATAAGCTAATTAGCAAACTATTATATATATATATATATGTATATTAACTGTAATTGCTTATTATGTCTGTATATAATTTGTAAACGCCTCCCTGTATATTAACTGTATCTGCCTATTATGCCTGTTATGCACCCGGATGCCCTTGGGCCAGGTGTGCTTTATAAATGAATAAAATACAAACACAAATAAAGTCGAATTACATAGAGCTAGTAAACAGGAGAAAATGTTGAGAACAGAACTGGAGGTATGTCAAAAAGACATGCAATCAAAATGTAATGAATTTGACACCCAATTGTCTCAAAGAAGAAAATAGTTTGAGGACAGTGAACAAGAATGAAAACTACTGAAAGGGTTGGTAAGCCACATTAGCCAAGACAAAGAGGAGGCTATTTTAGAAATGCAAGTTTTACAAAGAGAGAATCTAGAGAAAGAAGGTGAGCTCCAGTCTGTAGAACAAGAGATAGCTAAAATGTTTCGAAAGAAAGGGACAAACAGGACAAAGAGTTTAATGAATGTCAAATACAGATGAGTGATATGCAAAATGTGATTAATAAAATGGGCGATGAAAACACTTACCTGCGTAAGGAGGCAGACCGACTCCTTAAAAAGTGCAAAGATTTGGAACAACAGATATGCGATTTCAGGTCTCAGAAAGGGCACCACATTCAATGGGATTGAGGTTAACTCCATTTCTACATGGGGAAATAGTGTCCCGGTGGCTGTGCCGGTGTCTGGACTTGGTTGCAGCGCCTTTGGGGTGTTTGACTCACCCATGGGGGGTTGCCACCAATCCTATACGCCTGAGACAAGGGTTGAACCACAAAGTAATGCAGCTCCAAATATAGCGCTGAGTAGCCCTATCAAGATAATGAAGTCAATCAAGGCCCTGATCAAACCGTTCAAAAAAGGAGGGGAGTGCTGTATAGAGGACCACCTAGAAGCGGTACATGATATATTTAAAGCCCTAAACATACCCAAGGAACAATACAGATAATACTTTCACTTAACTCTGGATGCTCCCACAGCGAGCATCATCAGAGGATTGAATGAACAGGAGAACATGTCATGGGCAGAATGTGAAAAAGAGGTTAGGCATAATTTTTCTCCATTTCAGTCATTGCAGGATGCAAAAAAAGGTGCATATACGATGACAGCTGGGCCAAATGCATCACCTCGCCAATTTCTCCAAGAGATAAAAAGAGCCTTTTCTTGCTTTGATGTATCTCTCAATCCCAATTCCAATGAGTTTAAAACTGTCTATTTCTATGGTTTGCACATTATATCACAGTTAATTCGCGAGTTTGATCATGAGAAGTCCCTTGAATGGATTGTGTACCAAAGTATCAAACCGTATGAGGTGCTCTACTGCCAGGGTAGAGAGGGAGATAAAATAAAAGAAACAAGATCAAAATCTAAAGAATCCTCAGCAATAGTAATGGAGATCAGATCAGCTAAAATGTCACTTGAGTTCAGGCAAAAATAATATGACACCCGAACAGAGGGGTACCCCGCAGTGGCTGGCTCCCCTGGCACCGATGTTTCAGTCACATGATCCAAGTAATAGAGAGAGTTACGTTAGTCCTAGGTACCTAGGAGACAGACCCCAGGTAGGATACCAGACCGATATGTCACTCATAAACAACAAGCAGAGACAAAATCAAGATCAAAGAAGTAATAGTCCCTAATAGACATTGGGGACACTGAGCACATTTGACCCCATCACCATGGTATATGGTAACCAGGACAGATGTGGATCAATTTATTGAAAATGGGAATCAGCATAGGGAACAGTACTCACAAAATGAGAGACAGACAAGTGGCAGAATATGTTATGTTATGTTATGGTATGTTTTGTTATGTTATGTTATGTTACCTAAATTTATAGAGCGCACGGTCGCCCAGAGGCATCATGGCGCTGACGAGGAAACTGCTCACTGAAGGAAAACCGTAGGGAGCCAGAGAACTAGAAGAGAGTGGTTTTCAAGGCTTTTCTGAAGACCAGATGGTTGGAGGTGGATCTGAGTGGCAGTGGAAGGGTGTTCCAGAGCCTGGCCATGGCAATAGAGAAGGCTCTGCCACCAAGTCTCTTCTGGTTAAACCTCGGAACAATAAATAGATTGGAAGCTTATGAGCGAAGGTTTAGTTCTGGAATATATCGAGCGAATTTGGATTGGAGGAACACTGCTCCTGAGTCATGGATTGCCCGATGGACAATATACAGTGCCTTAAAATCAACTCGCTGAGCCACTGGGAGCCAGTGAAGTCAATGAAGCACTGTCGAGATGTGGGCACCATAGGGAGAGCCAGTGGCTAATCTGGCTACCAAGTTTTGCTTATGTTGAAGCCTTTGGAGAAGGCCAATCGGTTGAGACACGTACAGGGAGTTGCAGTAGTCCAACGTGTGAGGACTAGCGCGGCCACCACGGGAAGACGCATGACTTCCGGAATCATCGGCAACCCCTCTTTAGAACCCTAATCTGGTGGTGGGCGGACTGACACACAGCCGTAACCTGGTTTGACATTGATAAGGAGGCAGAGAGAGTAACCCCCAAAGTTCATCACTTTGTTGACTCGACTAGGCAAAGGACCTAAAGACGTTGGCCAGAAAGCAGGCGTCCATAATGAGGGGTTGGGAGGGCTGCCCACCACCATCACCTCCGTTTTGTCGCCGTTGAGCTTGAGCCAGTTTTGGTCCATCCATACACCGACTGCCTTTAATATGAGCTATGCTCAACGTCAATACAATCAATCACCGCCACCAGGGGATCACAAACAAAGAATGGGTACACCCCGTTCCCCACCTCACGTGAATCAAGAGTTCAGAAACAATTAAAATAGGAACCAATCCCCTGAGTGATATCAGAACAGATTTAACCAGTGGGAGAACAACCAATACCAGCCTAGGCCGCCAAGAAAAGATTCTAGAGAAATGGACAGGTTTCAAAGTCTTGAGGCCCAGGTAAAAATGTTGGCTGAAAAAATAGGGAAACTCTGTACAGCTCAAAAAAAAGAGGGGGCAGAAGGTCACAGAAGTGGCCTGGTGGCTTCTGATAACAAGTGACTAAATATACACCTGCAATGATAAAAACACAGATTCCCATGAGCCAGTTTTGCGTAATTGTCCTGAGCTGCTTGATGATTTAAACATTAAAATGCCTGCAAATGAACATGATACAGGAATTGCAACCACACCTAAAAAAGAGGTTTGGTTTGACCTAGCGTTGAATCGAACTTTGGAAGTCTGTACAAATGAAAAAGGAAAAGGAGAAAAATATGAAGTTTGAAAGGAGCAAAGAGATAGATTCAAGAAAGACAACCTATGCACTGATAAAATAACTGGGGGTGTAGATGTGACTGTTAGAACACCCTCCCTAGACAATCAAGATGCCAATAAAATGTAGACAGGAAAACTAAGTACTAAAAAGGAGGGTACGGTTTGGTCACCTGAAGAGTTTTTTGAGCCACATATTTTTGAGGAAATCAAAAGGCTGATATCATGCCAAATACCAATAAGTATCCAGAATTTGAAAATGACAACCTATTATGGGATGTTTATAAGCATGTTTAGTTGGAGAATTGCAGTGTGAACGTTGATGATCCCCAGACAGAGGGGCGAAAAGTGGCCGCACTTCATATGACCTCTGAACATGGAGAGATGGGCAAGGTTTCTGAAAAGGAAATGGGGAAAAAAGGAGGGAAAATGTTTTTTCATTTACTGATGTGCTTAGCCAAGAGTGAGAAGGGCCTGTGAAAAGTGAGTCTTGAAATCAGTAATAATTTACACTTTCTGTGTGTATTGGAGGAAGTTGAGGACAGATATTATGCTCCCATCACTGTGGAAGAGAAGTGTAATACATTTGCAATGATTGGCACAGGTGCACAGGCCACAATTATGTCCAAAGAATTGGTAAAAAGTATCAATGAAGGGAGATCCCCACATAATCAGATCAAAGTGAGACAAAATGAAGGCCCTGTACATAACTTTAATGGTGAGGAGGTACCCATTGAAGGTGTCACTGAAGTTGACATAAAGTTAGGAAAACACATAATGAGACAGGGAGTATTGATCACAACTATTTGTGAAATTTCATTCTTGATGGGAACAGATTGCCTGAAAAGAGTGTCGCCTCTCTTTGGTGGAGTGTATGGGGTCCTGTGGTCTTTAACCAAAAAATCATTAAGGCCTAGGAATATAAAGTCACAAAACAGCAGTGTAAACGAATGGCATAATGTTGCTAAATCAAATGATGCAGTGGAAGTGTATCTCCAGAATAGCTGTGTGCCTAGTGTCACTGTTATTTTAATGTGTCAGGACAAAATGCAAAGTGAAAAAGAAAAATAATCTGTGCAGATTTATTTGGATCCAAGGAAGAAATGCCAAACTGAAATAGATGAACACACATTGCGCTTCTATTTAAAAGAAGAGAAGTGCAAACAAAACACCATCCCTAAAGCATACACAGAAAATCACATCACCACCCTTGCTGAAATACATATGGAAGATGAGAAGCCATGGATTCATGTTGGCGTAAATAGCCATTCTGAAGTGGTAAAAGCCACTTTGGCACTTAAACAGGAAAGGAGTTTTATTAATCAGAAATTATTTCAGAGAATAATGGAAAGGGAGGAGATCCCGAAGTTTAGAATTAAAAAACAATACGTCTATGGATTGGACAATCATGCTAAAGATTACTATTGGACAAAAAACCATCTACCACAATGTGTGGATAGTGAGTGGAACACAAAATGATTTTTACCTGGGCAATGATATAATGCACAGGATGTGTATGGTGTTAGATTTCCTCAACCAAAAGGTATGGACCCGGCTAGGCGGGCCTGCGCCCGAATTTGAAGACAAAAGAAAGGCTTATCATTGTGCACAGTTGGTGCCATATACAATTGAACTACAGGTGAAGAAGGATATTAATATTCCTGTATTCATCAGGCAGGTTTCTTTAACATTAAAGCACAATAATGGGCAGCAAATGGAGGATTCTGATGCATTTGTGTGCTTCAATAAGTCCACGAAACAGCAATGACTGGACTACGAATATAATCCATTGGTAGATATTAAGGAGGGGTCCGTCAAAATCATGGTGGATAATAAAGGGTCTCAAGATATTTATTGAGAAGAGAATTCCGTACTAGAAATGGCGATACAAAAATCACATTATACTGCAGATTTCAACAATAAGGTGATTGGGAATATCCCTGAGAGATATGTAGATGCACAGGGTGTATTGCCAGAGTTCCTGGATTTTCAACCCAAAGGGATGTTCAAAATTCAGTCTGTGTACCCTTATGTTTGTAATAAGACACTGTACTGTCACCAAGAGAATTGCATATTATTTGAATTAAGTGAAAAATGAAACAGAAGATCAGCACATTGAAATGGAGGCTGAAGTTCCAAAATATTTAAAATTGGCATCTCTGCAGAGCGATACAGCCACACAGTTGGAAGAAAGCACAGAGGTTTGTCTATTGGAGGATTTCCCAGAATTTTCAAAAATGGTAGAGAAGCAAATTATGTTAGCAGATGCTAAAAGAATGAATTGAGAAAAGTATTTATGGAATTTAAGGAAGTTTTTGCTAAAACGCATATGATTGCGGCCTAACTGATTTACATGTTGCTACATTACCAGAAGAGTGTGGTAGAAATCCAGTATTTGTGCACCAATATCGATTGCCACTGGCATGCTTGGAGTCATTGGCAAAGATAATTAAAAACGTAGAGTCTAGGGGAATTATCAGGCCCATTCATAGTACCTCCAACACTCCTATTTTGGGTGCATTAAAGCCAAATAGTCAATGGCATCTGTGTGCAGACCTGAAGGAATTAAATAAAAGAGTGCCAGTGTCTAGTGGTCGCTGCCATTCATTGATCAAGGCCTTTCTCAGGTGCATGGGTCAAAGGTGATTGCCACATTAGATCTTACATCTGGGTACTGGTGTGTGCCATTTTGACAGAAGATATTCAGAATTTATTTGCATTTTCATTTGATAAAATGCAATATACTTGGTCCAGAACACCATTTGGGTATGTCAACAGTGGGAGCGAATTTGGCATATTTTTGAGAAAAGCTATACCAGATGCGGCAGAAAGAGGGACCATAGTTTATGTAGATGATGTACTGATAAAAAATGAAAGCCTAAAAAGTAATTTTGATGAAATTAGACATGTAATTGGCCAGTTACAAAAAGCGGGAGCCAAAGTATCCTTGCAGAAGCCCAATGGTGCAAAAAGAGAGAACATTTCTTAGACCCCGAAGTAACTGAACATGGGTTAAATCCACAAAAGAAAAAGGTGGAGGCCATACAGAAATTGAAAAATCCTAAAAACATGAAAGGTTTAAAAAGTTGAATAGGAATGACAGGATATAACAGGAAATGTATTGAAAATTATGCTAAAATCACTCAACCATTGACTAAACTATTGAAGATGAATACACCCTGGAAATGGGAAAAGGAGCAGTCTGAGGCAGTTGCTAAATTGAAGGAATGTCTCATAAAGGCACCGTGCTTGGTCTATCCCATAAAGAATAAAGATTTCTTTGTAGAAATTGGGTTCACTGAGCAGTGTATGTCAGCAGTGTTATCTCAAAAACATGATTTGAACCAGAAAACTATTGCCTTTGCAAGTAAGGCATTTTCTCAGGTTGAAACTAAATTCAGTGAATGTTAAAAGGCCTTTCTGACCACTGTATGGGCATTGCAACATGTTCATCCCATTGTTCAAGGGGAAAAGGTGATCATTGAGACAAATCATCAACCGTTGCAGTTTTTACAAGGTAAAAGGATTATATCAGGTAACCTAGCGCATTCCAGAATTACTTCATGGACATTGGCATTTCAGGGTTTCCCTGTAGAAGTGAGATATGGCCAGAATAAAAAGAGCCCAACTACTCAAGGGTTAGCAGATTTACATGACCATGCAGCTGAGTATGTTTTAGATGTGATGGAGGTGGAGTCCAGTTTACAGGAGTTTGAACAATCACCACACAAATCGTTTGATGAAAATACACGCAAGGAATTGCCAATTGTGTATGTCGACGGGTGTGCTTTTCACATTGAAAATGACAGCAATAAACAGCTTGTGTCAGGGATAGGAAATGTCTGGTTGAGATGTGAGGACATTCCTAGTATAGGAATGAGAATTGTGGCCAGGAGTAGCCAGATAGCAGAGTTAGCGGCCATTTATAAAGGAAATACCACTGCAGTTGATAACAAATTCAGTGAAATTGTCCTGGTGACTGATTCTGATTATGCACGAAATAGCTTTGTAGAATATTTGCCTGGCTGGAAAGCAAGGGGCATGCTCACATATAACAAAAAGCCCCTTAAACATGGGAAAATGATTCAAGCTATAGAAAAATTAGGGTCAGGGAATGGTTTAACAATAGACTGGAGGAAAATGTGTGGACATTTGAAAACACCAGGAGAGGATGAGGAGGGAAGTGATAGAGCAGATCAAGTGTCCAAGATTGGGGCTGTAATGGGAGAATTGTTGTCCATTGAACACTTAATTGGTGAAATACAAGTGGATGCAGTTACACACTCTAAGATCCAGTATTGGGAATTTATTATAATCATTTGATAGACCCCGCACAAAATCCCACAACTGAAAATGATTGCACAGGAAAAGAAGAGTTGAGAGTCCTATTAAAGAACAAAAAATGAATTAAACTACAAGATGGTCTGATGATCAGAGAATCTGTAACAGGGCAGATACAGTGGGTGGTACCTCTTTCATTCAGAGGGCTAATGTTACATCATGCACATGATGCGATAACTGCAGGACACAGAGGCTCACAAAAAACTTTAGAAATACTAAAAGATTATGCTTACTGACCACACATGTCCCAGGATGTAGAATTACATACCATAAGGTGTCTGGTATGTGCACAATTTAAACCTGCTTCACCAATGCATAGAGCTCCATTAATGAAAGGAGGTTTAACTCTTCCATGGTTGGATTTACAAATCGACTATGTAGGGCCTGTCAAGAGATCATATAGGGGAAACCAATATTTATTGACAGGTATGTTTAATGTCGAAATGGGTGGAATGCATTCCTGCGCAGGTTGTAGTAAACAAACAGCAGCTACATTGCTGGTAAATCAAATATTTTCAAGATTTGGTTTACCACAAAGAATAGAGTCAGACAGAGGAAGTCATTTCATGAGCACCTAATGAGCAAGGTGTGGCAGATATGGGGGGTAAAAAGGAAATTGCATATTGCATATTGGCCTGCCTCTTCAGGGAATGTGGAACGTTGCAATAGATCTGTCGTGGAAATACTAAAGAAGTTTGTGGCAGAGGCAGGTTCCAGTTGGGATCTATGCTTACCTTTAGTGTTAATGGCCATTAGGTCGACTCCTGGTAAAGCAACAGGTATCAGTCCTCATGAGGAGTTCACAGGAAGAAAAATGGTATTGCCACAACATTTATTGTACAGGACGCATGAGCAAACACTTGAGAGTGCATCTATAGTTCACACGTATGTGGAAGAATTGAGGAAGCATTTACAACATGCATTTGCGTTTTCACAGCGGAATTTGGAAAGGGCTGCTGAGAGCGCAAAATCCTATTATGATAAAAAGACATCTGTGAGAGAATATGAAATAGGTGATCAGGTATACAAATTCCATTCTGGTAAAAACAAACAAAAAAATGTAAAATTCCTCACAGCATGGCAAGGACCATTTAAGATTGTAGATAAAATATCCCCCGTAGTATATAAAATATTAAAGAGAGATGATGAAATGGTGACAGAGCAATTTGTCCATGTGACCCAAATTAAGCCCTGTCATCCAAAGCATGTAATCAAGAGACTTGAGCAGGTGGAGACAGGTTGAGTGTGATGATTGCGTGGAAAAGGAAGCTGAATGTAAATGACAAAAACATATTGAGCCGGTATATTGACAGATGCATTGAAGAACTGTTGACTATTTCATAATGCATTTGGTTAACCTAACATCAAGGTGATGTGTTTCACTCCATGAGAAACCAAAAATATAGTGGTACATTAGCAAATGAAGAAGCAAATTAGATTGTCACATTTAGCCTTAAAAAAAAAAGATTAATCTATTATAGTACAGTGTTGTAAAGTTAGTCTGCATGCAGATTGTTGTGATGTATAATAACGTGAGATGTAAATATTGTTGTCTTTCTCTAATGTGTGTTTAATTGCAGGTATCCAAAAGTGAGAAGTCATGATGGCTTAAAAGAACATTTTTATTTTTGGCTGAACAGTGAAAGGAATAGAACATTGTTTTGTATTATGTACTTAATCTGTTCCTTTTCTATTTGATTTAGAGTATACTAACCTATTATTCTGGTAGGGACCGGAGACTGAAGGGCCGGGGATCGCTGGACCACCAGACACCGCGAGACCAAGGGCCACGGATGGGGGCGAAGGCAATGTCTGCAGGAAGGAAGACAATTATAATCACGCCAGCGACATGGATGATGGTCACGCTGATCGTGGTGGATCTCAAAGCCACAGGAGCACAAGTCATTATTGAGCCTGGACACGCATCTGGTATTGCAGTGGAGGAAGCACCTGGGTTTATTCTGGGTAACAGAAGATTGATCTATCAAAACATGTATGTTCCCATAAATCCTGACAATTTGATTGAAAAATGTGTTAATAAATCTGTGATTACGGCTGTCCAGACCAAGGATTGGCTAGAACTTAGAAAAGAGGACACTAGGCAGGCGATAAGAGACATTGTAATGCAATTGGAGAAAACGTTTGTGAATTCAGCTGATATAAAGAAAAGGAGGGGAAAGAGGGTGGCAGTATTACTTGTAGCCTCTGTGGTGATGACTATGTTTGGGGCTGTAGTAGGCACTACAATGTCTACAGCTAATTCAATTTCAGTAGTGATGCTGAGTGCCAAAGCACAGCAGTTGACTCACAACCTGGGCATAATCCAAAAGGCTTTGGATGGAATTAGAGGTGGATTGGATGAGTAAGTAAAGTTTGTCAATGAGACTGCTGTTCTGTTAAATAAGCAGGCTGAAATTCTCCAGCACAGTGCAAATGTTGTGACTAAGCATGACCGAGTGTTAAGCGACATTATGAATAGAGTAAATCCTCTCTAAAGGTTGTTGACAAAATATATGGGAGAGGTTCAAACTGCAATTTTACAATTGATTCTAGGACATATACCGTTATACTTTGTTTCGCATGAAATTTTCATCAGCTGATGGTGAGAATTACCCAAAGGGAAATAGAAGCAATGCAAGTTAAAATTGTGTTTGAAATGGGCAGTGCAATGCCCCTATATGTGAACTTAGAAAGAATGGAGATTGGATTCTTGTTATGTGTTCTATATATAGCTCCTGAACTTATCTACCAAACTAAATTGCTCCACAATGTGGGATTTTGGCAAAATGGGAAATACATAAAAATCAAAACTCCAGAGGTGGATGCATTTCAATCATGGGAACCTGAGGTTTACTTGATCCCAAATTTGGACACATGTGTAAGGTTTAAAGAACAAAATTACATGTGTCCAGGTAAACCATTTGTTCCCGATGCTGCAGATGCAATTTGTGGATTGAAACCTGACCCAGGTGTATCGAGAGGATGTGAAGTGTTAATTAGCAATTCGGGTAGTGAGGAATTATCACAAGCTAAGCTAGTTAAAAATAGGTGGTTGGTCAGCACCTCATTGAAGAATTATACGATTACATATTTGAATCATGGGACATTTGCTATCAAGTAACTAAAATTCAATGTGTTTTATTTGTATGTTCCGAAGAATACGATTGTCTCCATTGGGGGTTTGACGCTGTTCCATGTGGCTAATGACATGTAGGAAAGCCAAGTGGAGAACATTGAATTTTTTCAAAGGGACTTGTTTCCGATTGAAATGTGGCATTTTTGTTGAGCCATAAAGAAAGACATACCATTAAGATGAATTTGAGAAAGAATAAGATCACTGTGAGTAGCTTGGGCATGATAGAGGTAGATACTGTCCTCCTCAATGCTTTCTTCCAACCCTCTATCCTCCCCACTCTCCTCACCTTATTCGAAGTCCTCCAGATGTAGCAGTCGATGAGACAGGTAATCCTTTTCTTTCTTGAGGGTGTAATGCCTGTCTCGGGAGGAAGCCACAGTGAATGCTAGCAAACAGCAGTCCTGGGGGCCCCTTCCTGTGATCAGGCTGTGCAGAAGGGAAAAAGCCATTACCGGCGGAAAAAACCCTTCCGGCGATGGAGATGCTGTGTTGCATGAGAAGTCCAGGATCTGAAGACTGACCAAGTCCTTGCAAGTAGGGGAGTTGACAGAAGCAGGCAGCAGCAGGAACGAGAATGGACTGAGAACTGCAGGCGTAGAAGTGCCGCTGGATTCCGCTCAAAGAACACACCTTCCACTACCAGCACTGGGCGGAGAAAGGAGGAATAAAGCGGCAAGAGAGAGAGAGGCTTCAGGAGGAAACAAGTGGACTCCCGTGGCCGGCCTGCAGAGAAACGAAGCAGGGACCAAGGGGAGACGCCGGTGAGTAGCAGCGGGAGAGAGGAGAAAAAACGAAAGAGGAAAGAGAGCGAGAGGGGCGAGCCAGAAAAAACAGAAGACACGAACAAGGGTGGCCGTGAGAAATAGGAAAACTAGCACATAGACCCAAAAGTTGTGAATGAACGCACAGCAAGGGGGTTGCAAGGCAACGAACGCTGGGGGAAGCGGAGCTAAGTACCTCCCAGCAGTCGCCATGTTGAAAAACCTCTAGACCGGCAGTCTACGCAGGGGAAGGAACGTGGTGAAACGCCAGCCCCGCCCCCTGTCGAGGATCCGCCAGCGCGGAAACAGGCGCCAAGAGCGGCGGCAGATGACAGTATGCCCTCCTCCAGACCGGGTCACCCCCGGTTTGCCGGGAAAATGGGAATGAAAACGTGCAAGCAACCGGGGAGCATGTATGTAGGAAGCCGGTTCCCAAGAGTCCTCCGATCTTGGATACCCCTTCTATGAAATCAGGTATTCCAGTCTCCCTCGGTAATATCTGGAATCCCGAATAGCCGAGACTTCATACTCATCAGAGTGTGTCTCTTGAGTAATTTGTTGGTCGGGAATGGGTCTCTGGTAGGAATCAGGGATTAAAGGCTTAAGCAGTGAAGCATGAAAAACAGGATGAACGCGCCACAAGTGAGGGGGTAGTATTATCCGAAAAGAGATGGGAAAGGGCCCCAAGAAACGAGGAGAAAGTTTAGAGGGATGCACCCAGCAAGGTAGGAAACTGGTAGACGACCACACCATGTCACCTTCCTTCCAATCCGGACAAGGCCTACGATGTTTATCGGCCTGAGTCTTATTGGATTTCCGACTCTCCTCCAAACATTGTCTGGCCATGGTATGGGCCTCGGCGATGGATTGCAGGACTCCTTCTGCCGTCGGGGAGTTGGTAGGCAATGGCACTAGGGGAAGAAAGGCACGAGGATGTACTCCGTAAGTGCAGAAGTAGGGAGATTGGCCAATGGCAAAATGCCTAGAGTTGCTGTATGTAAACTCAGCAGTAGGGAGTAAGGAAACCCAATTATCCTGAAGTTGGTTGCTATAACATCTCATGTACTGCTCCAATGTAGGATTGAGGCGCTCTGTCTGACCATTAGTTTGGGGGTGATACCCGGAGGAAAGAGGTTGTTCCATACCAAGACGAGAACAAAGTGCTTTCCAAAACTTGGATACGTACTGACTGCCACGATCTGAAATGATCTTATCAGGAAGACTGTGAAGTCTAAATATATCCCGGGAAAACACTTCAGCCATCTCTGTGGCAGTGCGCAGACCAGGTAAAGGGGAAAAGTAAGCCAATTTGGTCATGGTATCAATAGTCACCATGATGCACGTGCAGGAGTTGGAAACCGGGAGTTGACAAATTCCATAGTCTGCAGGGCTTTCAAGTTCTTGTGATCCGTTCTGATAATGACCTTGTGGCGTGCTCCCATTAAAAGATGTCTCCAAACTTCGCAGGCCTGCTTTATTGCCAAAAATTCCTCTCCAGAACCGAATAATTAAGTTGGCTGGGAGACAAAGTTTTGGTCGTCAAAAGACTGTAATAGAACTGCTCCGATAGCCATAGCAGAAGCATCTGTCTCAACAATAAATTGTCTGATCTGGTCGGGATGGCGGAGAATGGGAGCTGACAGCGAAAGGGGCTGACCTCTTTCTTGAGCAGACGAGTTATGCAAAGTACAATCTCCGAAAAGTTAGGGATGAAACTGCGATAGAAAATCGACAGCCCAAGGAATCTCTGGACCTCTTTCACATTAGATGGAGAAGACCAATCAAATATAGCAGCCACCTTGCCCGAATCCATGGAAATGCCTTCCTTAGATAGAATGTATCCCAAATAAGGCACAGAAGATTCGGCAAAAACACACTCCTCGGGTTTAACTAGAAGTTGATTGTCTTTAAGTCTTTCCAATACCTGTTGTACATGTGTCTTGTGTGCTTCCAGAGTGGCAGAAAAGATCAATATATCATCTAGATGGATTATGACAGAGACAGACAACAAGTCTGAAAACATTCGGTCCATGAACCTTTGGAATGCTGCTGGAGCGCTAACCAAGCCAAAAGGCATAACCTTATACTCGTACAGACCAAAGGGGGTACGGAAGGCTGTCTTCCACTCGTCCCCTTGGGCAATCTGTAGTAAATGATAGACATTCCTTAGATGCAGTTTAGTGAACCAGCGTGCTCCTTGAACTGCTTCAATTAGTTTGTGTATTAACGGCATAGGGTACCGGTCCCGGATAGTCGCTTTATTGAGGCGTCTGTAGTCTATACAAGGACGTAGGTCAGTGGAATCTCTTTTCTTTATAAAGAACAAAGACGCTCCTGCCGGGGACTTAGAAGGTTGTATGAGCCCATTCTGCAGATTGACTTCCAAATAGTCCTGCAAAACTTGTTTTTCAGTTTGCGTCAAGGAAAACATCCTTCCGAACGGTATCAGTGTGTTGGGTTCCAAGTCAATGGTGCAATCCTCTGGCCTATGAGGAGGCAAGGTAGCAGGTCTTCTTTCAATGAACACCTCCTGGTATGGAGAGCAGTACAAAGGTAAGGCACGTACGCCGGGTTGCTCCTTGTCCAGTACTGTCATGGTCTGGAGATCACTTCTGCTGGAAAAACAATGGAGCTTACAATATAAGGAGCAGAAGTTTAGTTGGTTTTCTGCCCAGTTAATGTACGGGTTGTGCTTCCTAAGCCAGGTAATACCGAGAATAACCGGGAAATGAGCAGTTCGTATTATGTCGAACTTGATATTCTCAGAATGTTGAAAGATGGTCACAGGAAGTTCTTCGGTAGTGTGAGTAATGGGTCCTGAAGAGAGGTGTGATCCATCCACACCCTCCACCTTTTGATCTTCGATGCGGGGCAGTCTGTGGAGGCCCACCTGTTTGACCCATAAGGTGTCTACAAAGTTCCCTGCCGCTCCGCAATCCAAGAGTGTGAGTCACTCAACTGCCTTTCCATAGACATTGATAAGCACAGGAAGGACCATGAGTCTTGAGTCATCCTGGAAACTGGGAGCTGAGATGGAGAGAGATACATAGGGACTGCAAGTCAAGCTCAAAGCCCCTCAGAGCCAGGTCCCTACTGGCGCCGAGGGAGCCCATTTCCCTGTTTCTACTGAGGAAGTTCGGAACATTCTTTAAGAAGATGTTGATCTGATCCACGATAGGCACATAGCCCCTTCTCTTTTCTTCTCCTTCTCTCTGCTGCGGACAAAGGTCCCCTCGTAGCTCCAATCTGCATGGCTTCCTCCGGAAGGTGAGAAGAAGAAGAAGTAGTGGAGGAGGAAGTTGAGGGTTCAGTAAGATAGGTTGTCGCTCTGTGTCTACGACATTCCAAACGCTGTTCCTGTAGGCGGTATTCAATTTGTAGAGCAGTAGACAGTAAATCCAGAAAAGACGGTGGTCGAGGAGTTCTAGCGACTTAATCCTTGATCTCCTCTTTGAGACCCTGCCGAAAAATGGCGTATTGGGCTTGCTCCGACCATCCGGCTCCTGCCGCCAATGTCTTGAATTCTGATATGTAAGTTAGAATTTCAACTTTTAAAGAAATATAGCCGACATCAGCACATCCACAGTGTTTATTCATATAGATGGTTATATTATCAGTATCTAATTAATATTAACCATGTTACCATAACATGTCCATCACGTGAGCAAATTGCAGAATCTGTACCCTCCTGGGTGAGTACTTTGACTCATATAGATGGTTCAAATCTTAACATCTAGTAAATACAAATCACGTGACCTCACACACGTATCACGTGACCTGCAGAATCTACACCATTCTGGGTGAGTGCTTTGATATTCACCCAAAATGGAGGTCAAGGTGCTGAAGTGTAACGCACTAGATGTGGCAGCATAGATTAGAGGGAGGAATCAGCAAGGTACAGTGTTTACTCACAGTACCCGCCACTCGGTCAAAGTAGTCAGGAGAATTAGCAGCTCAGACAGATTGTCTGCCCACGGAGGAAGCAGCCGAACACTAACGCGGCTCACGCGCACCAGCCGGGCGATCTCACGCTCCATGTTGCATGTGGCGCGTCCGCGCGAGGTAGGCTTTATACCTGAATTGTTTTCTAAGTTCGCTACTTAGCATATCTAAATACTGAGTTCAGCGGGACCATAACTTAGACCCATATTATTTCTAATAGGAACCGTCTTATCCACAAGGAGCCCATTATCACAGCTCTGGCGACACGAATTACAGTGCAACATTGAGAACTGATTCATCCGTGCCTACGGAGGTCGTTTTCTCGTTTCTAAGGGGATCGTAGTCCCACAGGTATGCCTATCTATTCTTATGTTTACAAGTCACCAGAGACACGCTTATGGCTAATCTAAAACACACTAATGGAGACTCGGGTATCTCATTACAGATTTATGTGTTTTGAATGTGCTTTTCTCTGCATGCTGTGAAGGGAAGGCAGTATCTCAGAGCACATAGGTTACTGAATGTAAATAAGTCAGTTACACGAGTTACATACAATAAGTTGCATTCTGAATAAACTCACTGGGTTCCCTAAAAGTACTAGGTCTACGAATGATCTGCTGTCAGCCAAAAGTGGGTCACAATTGTAATGAGGGAAAGTTTGTTCTATGATGGGGCAATAGTATAAAAGACATGCTCACCACTATACCACAAAAATAAGGTCATTCTAAAAATACCACCAAAAAGAAGATACCACTAAAATTACTGCCACTATAAGCTAACACTATATTATCAACAGAATAGGGTAATGAGTATACTACCTCCAGAGTTAGGCATACCATTCTTGTACAGATATGGATACAAAAGGTGCAGTATAGCCATGGTCGTTGACTGTGCTGTTATCATTAATAGTCAAAAGAGGTTGGTGGCACACTGCAAGGTGTTGTTTAATGGCCTTCACCCACTCTGTCAAGCTCATTAGAAAGGTTGGCACAAGAGCTAGAGATTTAACTATGGTAGCCTCAAGAGGTTTACCATCTCTCATTAGCTCTGAGAGGATATCTATCTTCTCCTTATTGACTGAAACTAGAAGCTTACCTTCAAGAATAGTTGTATTTGCCTTGTGTCTTACAAAGGGAAACTGTGATGTGTTTTTTTAAAATGCCTGACATCATAGACAAAGGCCAAATATTCAATAAATAAAAATAAATAAATAAAGTCAGAACCTAGAGCTCTTGCTTGTTTCACGTGACCTGTCCCACACATACTAGGTGGCTTAGGCGTTGCTTTGGGTGGTGCACTAGAAGTGTTTCTATCAGACTTAGTAGCCTTAACATTGCATGTAGGTTTCACAACTTCAATTACTTTATCAACTTTGATTTTGAGTTTGGGGTTTGTTTTAATGATTTTATCACCAGTAGTTGCTGAAATAATCATGCTACCCACTTGCAGGTCATTTAGTTCAGACACGTCTTTCAAATTTCTCATGTTACTAGAATAAGCCTCCACAGTATTAGATCATTTACATACCCAAAATTGATTCAATCGTATGAGGAACATGTGAGGAGGCAGATAGAACAAAACAAAAACACACAACCTAGTTATTCACAATCAGTTGTCAATCTGTTTATTAACTTCATAACGGAGTGTGCAATAAAAGTGCAATGTGAAAACCCAAAAGTGTGGCCACTGGCACCCCCAATAAGCCATATTGTATGTGATGTGCTTGCAGTATCCCTATGGAACCTTAGGGCCCATTGGAACTGCAGCAATGATCAAGACTTTGCTACTGAATGTGATCTTTTGGCTGAAAGATTTATCCAAAGAGGATACACAAGTGATAACATCAACAGTACCATGCTCAGATACAAAATGGTTGATAGAACTACCACATCGTTTTCTTCTAACAAAACAAAAAAGCATCTCAAGACTACTGACATTATAACTAAATACTCACAGGATGCACACTGTCTATATAAACTCGTTCAAAGACACTGGAACATCTTGCTTTTAGATGTGGATTTACGCCCTTTTATTGCGGACAAACCGAAATTTGTATTCACAAAAGCACAGAACATTAGGGATAGAGTGGATCCCTCTTATCTGGAGCCAGTCAGCAAAAAACAAGGGCAAGAAATGTCATGGCTTAGACCAGCTAAAGCATTTCACAAATGTGGAAACTGCTCTTTGTGCAGGTATGCACATAAGAACACTATGGAATTCATGGACCCCAACGGGCTTAAAATTTCTATCAAAGAATGTTTTAACTTTTGTACCACTTTTGTTGTATATGCAATAATATGTGTATGTGGTAAAGAATATGTTGGCAGCACGATTAGACAACTCTGTGTTGCCAGTCTGAACAGCCAAGACCCTAAAATTCTGCTTGCAGTACGCTGGCAACTCACCCATCAATTTGCAGATAGAGCTGATTTACGTTTTATAGGATTGATGAGAGTTAAGAAGGGAAAAAGGGGTGGCAACACTCAACTCACATTAAGACAAATGGAAGCAAAATCCATTTGCTATTTGCGTTGCATGAAGGTCGGTCTCAACACCGACCATGAGATGTACGTTTTCTTATGATTACTTTTGAGAGTGGATTGATTCCATCACAATCTGAACAAATCTTTGATTAAATATGTGATAATTTGAAACAGTATATTGACATAGGACTGCATACTCATTGTATTCTGTGGTTGACTTTGAGTATGACAAGCAACATTGAATGTGTTTTGTCACAATGGAATCCAGTATTTGTTTATATCATGTACTTTATGTTCAATGTACATAATACCTATTGCATTTTGCTATATTAATTGTGCAAACTGATGCCTATACAGCGTGGCAGTCGACCTGGCAGTTCCTTCCTGCATGGATAAGTTTGGCCACTTGGCTAATTCAATTCAACATTTAAATTGAAGTTATAAAGTCAATCAAATGGTTATCATACACATGTGCCATGGTATGAGAAACACCGCTTGTAGGCATAACAATTACTGTCTGTGCCCGCACACCCTTTCACAATATGGCAAACTAACTAGGCTCATACTATTTCCCATATGATCAAGTATCAGCCCTTTCATATATACAGCATTGGGTAAATGACACACACTTATTTACTTCAGACTCTTATGGTCTTACATTAGCATACACTTAATTATGTTAATGCAAAATGTGTAATACACATTGTTCTACAATTTTTAATATAATTCGTCTTCTCAATCATGCAATCTTTTTTGTATATCAGCAATTCACGTGCTTCTAGAGCACAGTTACGGCACCTCTTTGGATGTTTCTATCATGAATACGGTATTCGCACGTCTTTCATTTCGACTAGTATTTTTTACAAACAATACTTCACTGATGGCAGGCTCATGCAGAGACATGGGGACCTGTATCCGGCATGCGCGCGTGCATGTGACGTGGTGGGCATCAGGCTAGGATGTGCGCCACGTCACACGTATACTTTTTCTATTATTTATACTGCATTTCTTGAACGTGTGCTCTCTCCCATGCCTGCCTCACAGGGATTGAACCGTTGAACGGATTTGCGCCAATTAGGTAAATTCAGGCACAATCTTGCGTAAGCATTCAGTTGGAACATGATGCCTGCCATGACTCGTAGGAGTTCAGCATATACTTGCTAGTTTTTAACAATGGGTCAGGTATTTTATACAGATTAATTTGTTTTGCAATCAGGTTTCAAGACAAGCAATATAATTCTCCTCTGATTTGGATATAACCAAAGACATCAGATCAAATAACAACACATCAATATAACAGATGTGGGCGCCTTAATAGAGCAGTTGTGAGTCTGTGGGCACAGTTTAACTGTATTGACCATTACATTACTGAAGATTTATCATTGCAGATTATACAATTCAGAATTATTCTTTTATTACAGAACAGTATAATAATGAGTAATTGTATATAATACAAACTTGACGATCAGTGTGAGTAGGATCCATCCGTGTACATTAGCAAAACCACATCGGTAAGCATAGCAACTATTATTATCTCAGCTCTCCACTAATTTCATGGCTAAGGATCACGCATGTGATATTAGCCTTTTTCTTGAAAATGCAATTACACATAAGTGTCCTATCCAACCTTTTAGACCAAGACCACATATCTCTGGACGACTGGTAGATGTCACTTCAATTGTACTTAAACTTGATAGATTTGTATGGGAATTTCCTGAGGGCACCTAGTTATGACCCTAAGGAGTGTATGTATATATCCTATCTTATATTTATGGGGATGTAAGGTTCTATAAGGATTCTGCAAGCACTTCACTGAGTGACACAGGCAATTTGTCTTACTGGGGGTGCCGGTGGCCACACTTTTGGGTTTTCACATTGCACTTTTATTGCACACTCATTTATGAAGTTAAGAAACAGATTGACAACTGATTGGAAATAACTAGGATGTGTGTTTTTGTTTTGTTCTATCCGCCTCCTCACATGTTCCTCATACGATTGAATCAATTTTGGGTATGTAAACTATCTATTTTACTTATAATATCTGTAATTATTCATTTGTTTATTATGTGTTACCATGCTATGAGGTTCTTGTCAATTTAATGTGTTCCTTTTATTACCTGAATCAATTATTCCTTCTGGTATTATTGTATTTCTTTTATGGCTTTCACACCCTTGAAAATGACTCCAGTCGAAACATGAGTCGGCTCACTATGTTGAAGGAAATAAAACAATTTTTCGTTGCAAACTTTGCATTCATGTCACAGTTACATTAACATTGAACTAGTAACATATAATGGGCAGAGCGCGATATGCTGATCTTGAAAGTCAAAATGTACACATGATTTGGGCTAATGACTTTTATTAGAACATAAACTAGTTGGGAAAGGCCTTGCTGTCCCTGCACTAGTGGAGTTTCCCTACTGAAATTCGAAACTAAACATCTGTCAGTGTCAGAATGTCCAAAACAAAACCGTCCTGTGTGAACAGTACTATTTTAACCCTCACACTCTAAACAAATGAATTCTAAGGTGAAAAGGAAAATGTGTTTTGACTTGCGTGTTTTGTAAATGTTCAAAGACATGGTGAAAAGTATTATATAACTTCAAAAAAGACTCCTTTAAGCATATGTATTCTTGCTCCAGATAGTTCTTCCCTCCCCCTTAAGTCTTTGTCACTTTCCAGGTTTACAAATAACAGTGCTTGATGTCCCCTTTGATCAACAACAAAAGTTATCTTCAAGCTGATTGTCTTTAGGTCTCTCCTGCCAGGATGTTTTCCCAAGTCTTTTAAAGCAACACAGTCTGCTGTCTAATTCTTGCATCCTATTCACTTCTAGCTTGCCTGATGAATTTCCTTACCAGGATATTTTTATACATTTGCAACAGCCTGGTATATTCTCTGCCAAGCTTTTTGAACTCACACTTTCCAATTGCCTGGTATACTCTCCTGCCAGGGCTTGATTCAAGTACACAAACGTATAGATGTCTGGTATACTCTCCTGCCAGGACTTCTCATCTGTGAGCTTCTGCTCACTCTGCCACCTTTGATGGTTTTTGCCTTTTTGCCTTATGGATTAATGTATTTGGTTCCTAACATATGGCCTTTCTAGTATCTCCCTCATATGCTTGCCAAACTTGAAAGTCTCTCCTTTTAGAAAACTGCTCTTTCATTCTTTCTCTCTCTGTTTTCATCAATCGTTCCTATATGTTGTCACTTTTGGCTTCATTATGTATAATTCTGTCAGTTTGGTGTGTCCGCCAATACACCCTAGTATTCCCTCTTTCTCTTAGTTGATGCACTGATTCTTGATGGTGTTCCTTGTCTCTTTCATGGTCTGCTGGTGACAGTCTCCTGCTGCTTTCTGCTTTGCAACCATTTCTCCACTGTTATCCAGCTTCCTGAGGCTTGCTACGATTGTCTGCTCCGCATGGGATTCTGGTGAGTAAATTGCTGCTCTCTGACGCTGGTGAATGCCCAGGAGCCCTCTGCTGGTGTATGATGTTCTCGTCGCCTGTCCCCTGCTTCCAAGGAGCAACCTGCTCCTGCCAGCAACTTCCTATAATTTCTTGCTCAGGCAATTTAAATGTCCTGGGCACAGGTGCAGGCTCACTGTCTGTGCTCATGGACACCCATACTCTGCATTACCCTGTTCCTCTTCCTCGTCGTAGTGTTGTAGGGATTGACAGAGTAGTCATCCCTCCCTGAAACCATTGTATGAATGTTTGCAATAAGTTTAAAAGGCAAACTAGATTTCAAGGAAGAGTATGTGGATTTAACAAAAGTTTATTTTACAAGGCCGGTTATATTTTGAGACTTGGCTTCTAGACTCCGTAGATGTAAGAGGGGAGGCCTTACAACAAGCAATTAGGTAATGGGGTATCGGAGGTGTACCTTCCAAAAGGAAAAGGGGATACCATGTCTTACCCAATGATACCATAACCCTCTCCCGGAGGTTGTCCCCTCCCATGTGATCCTCCCTCATGTAACCACCCCCAGGGTCAGAATCAGGTACTGACTGCCGTCCACTGGCCGCATGAGAGAAGGTCATTGCCAGTAAAGGAGAGATGATACCATCAGATTCATCACATACCCTTCCTCTAATGCTGCTAGTTTTCTCAGCACCTATTGCGAAATGGAACAGGAAGTCTACATTTACCTGTTCTCTTCCTTTTTGGTGTTCCACTGCAAAACAATAGGGCTGAATATCTATGAACCAGCGCATGACCCGAGCATTAATATCCTGATCTGTAATCAGTTTAAATTGTCTTCCGTTAAGGTAATATTTAAGGTAAGATACCGTCCATTTTATTGCCAAAGCCTACAATTCAATAGTGGTATAGTTATTTTCTTGGGAAACAGTTTTCTGCTAATAGAAAGAATAGGGTGTGCTATAACACCATAATCTTGAGAGAGAACTGCCCCCAACATATGAAGCATCTGTCTGTAATATTAATTACTTTTTTAATTCCGCCACCCTCAACACGCATTCCCGGCACAGAATATGTTTGGGCTTATTAAAACACAGTCGGTCTTCCTCCCTCCACTTTATCTTTTGAGGCTTGGCATTCTTACATTTATCAGTGAGGCAAGATGTGATGGATGAATAACTAGGGATGAATCGCCTTCGATACCCCACTAAACCTAAGATGGCTTGTAGATCTTTCTTACTTTTGGGAATGGGAGTATCTTGAACAGATTTTACCTTTTCAGCTTGGGGTTGCACCAATCCATTGCAAATAAAAAAATCCAGGATACCTGACTGCTGACTGGGCTATGTGGCATTTTTTGGGATTTGTTGTGAGCCCAGCTTATCTTAGGCTCTGGTGACTAAGTATAAATGGTGTAGAGGTTATTTGCATGTCCTACTTTGAATGATGATATTGTCAATATAGACCCCACAGAAGGAAGTGTAAGGTATGAGAACTTGGTCCATTCACTTTTGAAAGGTGGATGGAGCTCTGTGTGATCCAAAAGGTAAAGACTTGAACTGAAACAGTCCAACGGGGTTGGGAAATGCTGTTTTTTCCTGGTCCTCTGGATTAACTGGAACCAGCCAGTATCCCTTCATCAAATCAATCGTGGAGAGGATAATGGCGTCTCCCAATCAATCAATTGGGTCATCTACCCCGGTCATAGGATAACTGTCAAATTGGGACACAGCATTCACCTTCCTGAAGTCAATGCAAAACCTCCATGATGGACCTGGCTTGGCAACAAGTACAATCAGAGAGGACCAGGGCCTCCGAGATTGTTCGATGATATCTGATTTCAGCATATTCTCCACCTCCTCTATTACTACGCCCTTTCGTGGATTTGGGTATCCAGTCAGGTTTTAAATGGGCCACCTTTGCTGGGGGTGTACGGATGTAGTGAAACACTCCCTTAACCCTAACTAGCTCAGCCCTGAAAATATTGGAGAATTGCTCTGGAAAATCCAACAGGTCATCTCTCTGGTGTTTTGGTCGGTCTGAAGGAATTATACTGTTATTAGAAGATTCTTCAGCTAATAGGTTGGTTTTGAAGTATTTTCAAATGAGTTGTCTCTCCACTCCATGAGGAGATTTATTTCATATATAAATCAGGGGCCAGGACTCCAAGGCCTCTGGCTTATTCACGCTCCTGGTGGCTTCTCTCATCTGCGGGTTGCCGATCGACGGTCGTGCTCCGCGGGAGTCCCTGATAGCCTGTACCACACTCATGTTCGGAATCATGTCGGCCTTGTGGCTGTTAGACGGGTAATGTGTCTCTTTCTCCTCACTCTTGCAACTTTTTACTGCTGTTTACGACTCGGCTCCTCGCTGGCATTTCCCCCATTATTTAGATAAGCCTAACACAAGGCTACAATCCAAGCTTTGTATGGACAGGGATACAGTCCACTCCTTAAAAGCAGATTTGATATCCACTCCATTACTATACCATGATCAGTCGATCATGGGGAGAATGGAGAACTCCCCATTAGACACTGCACTTTGTATACCTTGAACACCTTGTACACCGCAGGAAAATCAGGGGAAAATCAGCCGCTTTTCAGAGATTTTAGCGCTCACAGATAAAAGGAGGCAGATGCTGCAGAAGGAACAGCGCCTTCTGTCCGATCTCCTTTGTAACAACATAAAGCTCAGTATTGATACTAAGAAGGGAGCTGAGGTGCTATGCTCCTCCGTTATCTTTCCTATATATGAACTGCCCTTTTCACCAGAGTTTCTGCAAGAACACGGAGAGAAAAAAGGGATATCTGTTGAGAAGAACGACAAAAGATTTCTCCCACCCCGAAGAGCAATCAGAGCTGAGCGCCCTGCAAGGATCAGTTGATGTAAGACTTGGGGTCTTGCTTAAACTTCGAGGATTTTCGGCGCTGGGTGTTATCGGTAGGTCATGAATTCCTCAAGCCCCCCCAGTCTACTCCACAGAATTTAGTCATCTTAGAAGTGAAAAGAAGTGAAAAGTCCTCCCAAACCTTTCTTGGCCAGAATGGGCCTCACAAAGCCTGTCAAACAACTTATACGGTACTTAAAGGGATGGTCTAGTAAAAAATTTGATTTAAAAAATAGATAGGCAACATAAAAAAAAATACTAGCATTCTCCGTTTTAAAACTTCCTATGTAAAGTTTTGAGCTATTCAAGCTCAAAATTCGCAAAAGAAAGCACATGGGCGCAGCCATTTTGTGAAATGGAGGCCCTCCTGTGCTGGCTTTTGCTTTTGCAGCACTAATGAAGGAAAAGCCAGCCAGCTGTAGTAAACAAAGGCTACCGCTGGGTGGCTTTCCCTTCATTAGTGCTGTAGGCAGAGGACGGGGACCGGAGACCACAGCAGGAAAGTTGCAGCTGAATCTCGGTAAGTGCTATTTATTTTTTTTACAGAAAATAAGCACTAGCTGCGTTTTTTTTTCTAAGTTTTCCGGGCTGGAGGAGCCCGGAAAACTTAGAAATAAAACCGCAGCTTTAAAAACGTTGTATTTATGTTTGCGGTCGCTTTTGAAGCGACCGCAAACATAAATACAACGTTATTGTGTTGGAAAACGCTGCGGTTTTTCTTTCCAAGTTTCTCAGGCTCGCTTCAAAAGCGACCGCAAACATAAATACAACGTTTTTAAAGCTGCGGTTTTATTTCTAAGTTTTCCGGGCTCCTCCAGCCCGGAAAACTTAGAAAAAAAAACGCAGCTAGTGCTTATTTTTTGTAAAAAAAATAAATAGCACTTACCGAGATACAGCTGCAGCTTTCCTGCTCTGGTCTTCGGTCCCCGTCCTCCGCCTACAGCACTAATGAAGGGAAAGCCACCCAGCGGTAGCCTTTGTTTACTACAGCTGGCTGGCTTTTCCTTCATTAGTGCCGCAAAAGCAAAAGCCAGCACAGGAGGGCCTCCATTTCACAAAATGGCTGCGCCCATGTGCTTTCTTTTGCGAATTTTGAGCTTGAATAGCTCAAAATTTTACATAGGGCTGGAGGAGCCCGGAAAACTTAGAAATAAAACCGCAGCTTTAAAAACGTTGTATTTATGTTTGCGCTCGCTTTTGAAGCGACCGCAAACATAAATACAACGTTATTGTGTTGGAAAACGCTGCGGTTTTTCTTTCCAAGTTTCTCAGGCTCCTCCAGCTCGGAGGAGCCTGAGAAACTTGGAAAGAAAAACCGCAGCGTTTTCCAACACAACCGCGTTGTTTCTGCCTGAATCTGCTTTACCATTTGGGGCTCTCGGGCTCCCCACGGAGAGCCCGAGAGCCCCAAATGGTAAAGCAGATTCAGGCAGAAACAACGCGGCATTGCGGAAAACAACCGCGTTGTTTCTACCTGAATCTGCTTTCCCATTTGGGGCTCTCGGGCTCCCCGTGGGGAGCCCGAGAGCCCCAAATGGGAAATCAGCTGCAGGTAGAAACACTACGTGGCATGTAAACATAACCGCGTGTGTTTCTGCCTGCTGTGGCTTTCACTTTGGGTCTCCGGTGCTCCCCTGGGAGCACCGGAGACCCAAAGTGATAGCCACAGCAGGCAGAAACACACGCGGTTGTGTTGGAAAACGCTGCGGTTTTTCTTTCCAAGTTTCTCAGGCTCCTCCGAGCCGGAGGAGCCTAGGAAACTTGGAAAGAAAAACCGCAGCGTTTTCCAACACAATAACGTTGTATTTATGTTTGCGGTCGCTTCAAAAGCGACCGCCAACATAAATACAACGTTTTTAAAGCTGCGGTTTTATTTCTAAGTGTTCCGGGCTCCTCCAGCCCGGACAACTTAGAAAAAAAAACGCAGCTAGTGCTTATTTTTTGTAAAAAAAATAAATAGCACTTACCGAGATTCAGCTGCAGCTTTCCTGCTCTGGTCTTCGGTCCCCGTCCTCCGCCTACAGCACTAATGAAGGGAAAGCCACCCAGCGGTAGCCTTTGTTTACTACAGCTGGCTGGCTTTTCCTTCATTAGTGCCGCAAAAGCAAAAGCCAGCACAGGAGGGCCTCCATTTCACAAAATGGCTGCGCCCATGTGCTTTCTTTTGCGAATTTTGAGCTTGAATAGCTCAAAATTTTACATAGGAAGTTTTAAAATGGAGAATGCTAGTATTTTTTTTTTATGTTGCCTATCTATTTTTTAAATAACATTTTTTACTAGACCATCCCTTTAATAATCCGACTCCAACAGGGCAAAATAAATTAGTGGTTTCTGGTGTTTGTCCTGACGTTGAAGCTTCATTGGTGGGGTCCTCATCTTCTGTCAAGTCTGTTATACCATCTGCTACTCAACGGAAGGACTTACGACTTAATAAATATAAAATGGCAAAAATCATAGATCCTAACCTTAGGAGTTTCCTTCTGGACAACAGAAATTTTATTATTACCAACATGGAGAAACCAGTCCATTTTGAATCTAAGGAGGCCCTAAAAAACAATATTCTTGCTTGGCTTAATCTAAAAGTGGCCCCTAACTGCATTAGACCACAGGAATTTAGGGTCTTCCAGAGAATTCAAATTGAGAACTGGTGCAGCCTTGACAATACTGATTGCATTGTGGTGGGGTGCGGATCTAGCAGTCTCCCCAAGTTCTTGCATAGATTAACTAATCTGAATTTAGTGTCACTGCACTCTTAATCAGACCTTGTTTATTTTTCCCAGCTTTAGAATTCAAATTTTTCTCTATTTTAGGTGCGCATTTATGTTTTATGTTGTACTATTCTATGTTTTTGTGTCTTGTATGTGCCATCATGCATGCAGGTCCATTGAGCGCGATATAAATAAATAAATAAATGTAAATGTAAATGTAAATATATGTGTGTTTTAATTCTTCGATCAGGTTAGGACACCCAGTACTCACACAGCCCTGTTTGCTCTATTACCTTATAAGGACCAAGGAATTTGCACAACATCTTATTCTCAGATGATGGAAGAAGAACAAGGATCTTTTGTTCAATGGAAAAATATCTTTGTCCAATGGAAAAAGGTTTGAGTAGGTCTTTCTTGTTATGGTTGTTTTTCTGATTTTCCTGAGCCTTGACCATATGGGTTTTGACTATTGTTTGAACAGTAGCCATGTGCACTTTTAGTCGTTGGGCTGTTTGGGAAAGGGGCAAGATGGCTTTTTCCCACTCTTCCCAGTTCTCTCATAACATATTGAGGACATCCTGTGGCTCTCTTCCATATAATATCTTAAAGGGAAAAAACCCTGTTGAGGACTGTGGAGTTTTCAGATGGCAAAAAGGACCCAAGGTATAATAATATCCCAATTGTTGCCATCAGCCTCAACTAACTTCTTCAGGATGTGTTCCAAGGTTTTATTAAATCGTTCCACAAACCCATCAGTTTGTGGGTGGTAAAAGGATGTTCTGAGAGTCTTTAAATGTAACATTTCCTTTACTTCTGACATTAGCCGACTCATGAAGGTAGTTTTCTAATCTGTTAATATTTTCTTTGGGAAACCAACTTGTGAGAAAAATGGGATCAAGTGTTTAAGGATCTGTTGGGTACTATTATTATGTAGTGGAAATGTTTCATGGCAATGAGTCGCATAGTCCACTATTACCTGTATGTACTCAAGCCAATTTCGATGGTTCAAGGGGCCCAACTATGACCATGCCTATCCATGAAAAGGGTACATCAATAATTGGTAAAGGTTATAATCGGGCTAGAGTGGGCATCTGAAAACTGGTCTTCTAGCACAGGGCACAAGTAAGCGCACACATTTTTACATTGGCGCAGATCCCTTGCCAGTCGAATTAAGTTAATATGTGTCCCTGGGTTTTAGCTGTTACTATATGACCCTGTGTTAAATGAGAGTGGGGGATCTCTAAAACCATTTTCTTTTTGGCTTCTAGGTACCATGATCTATGACGGGCGAGTACCATCAGGACCAATATCCCCTCTATATATTAGTCCAGCATTTAGGGAAAAAATGGTCCTCCTTTCTCGCTGCCCTCCTCTTTGTGTGAAACCTGAAGGAAGGGTTCTGCGAGTAAGGGGTCATTCCTTTGAGCGAAAGCCCGATCAAGAATGAATTGGACTTCTTCCCAATGGGTTTTTATGTGGCAGTACCTCGGCTGGTCCTGGAGTTTCTACATCTGCATCTCCAAAGCCGTTGCTTCCCCTCTGTTTTGTCAGAATGTTTAATTTCTTGTGGTTTGGGAAGCAGGGCTCTCTCGAGGATCCCCTGAGCTATCTTTTCTTCTGCCTTTAACTGATATTTGTCCTTTCTGCTGTTTTGAACTAATATATTTATGTTGCCCCTATAATCAGGATCTATGATGTCGACTAAGACATCTAGGCTATAGCGCCAGTTGAGGCCTGACGTAGAGGCAAGTCTGATGTAAGTTCCTGTTGGGGGTATTACGAGCAAATCTGCTGGTATTAATATTTGGTCCTCGGGTTGTTTCAACTCTCCCTACTGCTACATAGATCAAACACGATGGAGTGGAGTGCTCCATAGCTATTGATGGATCACAAGCTCTGTTGCTTAGTTTTTCAAGCTTCATGGTCTCCCAGTTTGTGTCAACTGAGCCCAAACCAGCCTCACACCATATGTGATGACTCAAGAATGATACTCGTACACAAGTTAGATATGAATTTGGCTAAAGACTTTTATTAGAACATAAAGGCCTCACTGTCCCTGCACTAGCAGAGTTCTCCTACCTAAACTTAAAACTAAGGGACTGTTAGTGTCAGAATGTCCAAAAAAAACTTGTCCTGAGTACAAAGTACTATTCAGACCACAACACTCTAAATGAATGAATTATAAGGTGTAGATAATGATAATGTTGTTGGCCGTGTGTGTCTTGTAAATGTTCAAAGAAATGGTGAAAAGTAATATATAACTTCCACAAACACTCTTTCATGGATAGGTCCTTGCTCCAGAGGATTCTTCAACACATTCTGGGTTTACAAATAAGAGTTCTTGACGTCACTTTGAAGTTATCTTCAAGCTGATTGTCTTTAGGTATAGTTGGGATACCTGGTGTACTCTCCTGCCAGGATGGTTGTTCCCAGGTCTTTTAAGGCAACTCATGCCACTGGCTAATCCTTGTATCTTTTTCACTTCTAACTTGCCTGATTTATTTCCTTACCAGGATTGTTTATACATTTGCAACAGCCTGTTATATTCTTCTGCCAGGCTTTATGAACTCACACTTTCCAATTGCCTGGAACATTCATCTGCAACGGCTCTTGAAAACACACAGTTGTAGTAGCCTTGTATACTCTCCTGCCAGGCCTTCTTGAAAGTACACACTGGTAATTGCCTTTTTAACTCTCCTGTCAGGGCTTCTTGAAAGCACCTACTTGTAATTGCCTGGTATACTCTACTGCCGGGCCTTCTCTTAGTTCACAAACTTACAACTGTCTGGTATACTTTCCTGCCAGGGCTTGGTTCAAGTACAAAAATGTTATTGCTGCCTGTTATACTCTCCTCTCATGGGCTGCACAGGATTCGAACACGGTCAATGTGAAGTTTCCAGCAGTGAACAAGGCACAGTTGAAGTTGTACACCAAGAGGGGAAGTGGACTAGTGAATGCTGCTGTATTGTAACCAATCAAAACGTTGTCACCTGACCAACCTAAAAGGTTGCAACAGTAGTCACCTACACCCACTTATTGAGGAACCGTGACTTACCACGCAACTATATGTAGATTCTTAAGAAAATAAATGTATCACCATCCCTATGTGTGAATCAAGTTTTAGATTTTAGAAGACAAGACAAAGTGGTAGCCATATTATTTGCACATCATGTTGTCCAACCTTATGTATGTCCTGATGAAGGCCCATATATAAATCATTCAAGAAGAATGCCAAGAAGGGGCAGAACTTCAACGAAAGGTTGAAACACCCTGTGTCGACCATATATCATATAATAGATCCTTCTTAAATGCGGAAAGGAAAAACAAAAATCTAACCACCGGAAAATGTTGGCAAACAGAAACCAATGAGAGAACTACAGGCAAAAGTAAATTGGTTTTGAATATCAATTAGGAGGCTCTAAAAATGTTAGGATTATCTGTGTGCTCATTCATACCTGTACAAACAGAATAAGTTGCCAAATATATCTGTTGTATTGCATACATAGCACTTTACGGTACTAACCCCACCCTGTGTACTTTGATGTATGACTACAGCTTTGATGCACTTTAATGAGTATGTAGATTTTGGTGTACCTACCCGTCTCAATTTTCTTAGATTTGCTACTATTTGTTATGCTGATGTTTTTAATGTTTTGTATAGAATCTGTATTTTGGATTGTGTAAGTAACTTGTGAAACATCTGAACAATCATATATTGGTTTTGCTGTTCGTTGAACACCACAAGTTCTTTAAATGAAATGTGCTTTAAATAAATTGACTGTATATCAAACATTTGAGGTAATGAGCAGTATTTGTTCCACAACTGCAGAGTTTCCAGAATAGGTTGACTGACCTCCAAAATGGAGGGAGGGGTAGCCTTACATTCGATTTCTGTCTTTGCCAGATATTAGCCCCGTTGTTCGAGTAAGGCCACCTTAACCGAAAATAAGGGGAAGACCCATTGTGTATAAGGTATTCATTACAGTACAGCCTTGTGAGCATGGGCAAGTAGTTCATCCAGGGAGCTTTTGTTGCAATCAAGAGAATGAATTGAAACAATCAGCACTGAGCAGTGAATATATTATTGCAGATCATCCTTGTGTTTTTGAGCAAACAGTATTTTAGGTTGAGACACCTAACTCACAGCATTGCGAGGAGCTTTTTATCCTCAGCATCATTAACCATTAGTAAGAGACAGGTACCTGTCACTTTATCTGTGACTGGTCTCATCTTAGTCTACACCTTTTTTAGAGGGCCAAATGAAAACAGTGTGGCCCACCAAAAGAGAGAGAGAGAGAGAGTTTTTTTATCAGTTTTTTTTTTTTACAGGGTAAAGCCCCAATGTGTAATTAGTTATGCGCTGGCAGGAACAATTAGACTAGCTTTATTTATTTGTTATTTGTATCTATGTGGCGCATGAGACAGGCCACTAACAGTATTAACATACACACATGAAACAGAATAGGATTTTAAAGGCGTAAAGTGGTCAGCTAGTCAAACATGAATGTGTTTAGCTAATGTTTACATTTCGTAAGAGACTTGCACAGTCACAGGTCTGAGGTAAAGCATTGAAGCTTATGGGAGCAACATAAGTAAAGGATCCCAGTGCCAGCTTGGTCCGGGGAAAGCAGCAAAGCTAGATTGTTAAATGTCAGGTTCCTTCGGACCGGCAGCCAAGCAAGATGATTGGACAAGTAGGCTGGGCTAGTTCCACACAGAAATGTGTGCATGATGAACTGAGTGCGAAACGAGATTCTGCTGACGATTGGAAGCCAGTGCAGTGCTCTCCTGGCTTCTGAAATGTGATCCCTCCGGGTCAATCCTTTTACCACCCTGACAGTGTTATTCTGAATTATCTGGAGACACATCATTTCCCATTTGTTTATGCCTTGTGGCAGGCTGGAGACATATGGGCCTCATTCTAAGTCTGACGGTTTGAAAATAAGAGTGCTGGTAGCAATGTACCGGCAGACTACAACTATGTCTGCAGGGAACGTTGCTCCCGGCAGGTCTCACCTGCCGGGGGCACTGGCCCATGCATGCATAGTTTTCACGGAAGCACTGGTGCTTCCGTGTCCACATTCCCATGGAGTCCTATGGGACTCCACGGGACTGGGGACTTAAACTTTCCGCCGCCTCATATCCCGGGCTGCCGGGATGTGAATGGTGTTACGAGTTCGGCGGCAACTCGCCGGTAGAATTGGCGGGTTATCGCCAAATTCGTAATGAGGCCCTAGTCTTGTTTGGCTCCAATAATCATTCAAGCAGATGAAGCAATGTTATCCTTGGACAAGAAGGGCCTTGGCTGTGCAAGCAGTTTTAAATAGTAGAATGTAGATCAGACACGGTAACTTACATGAGCCTTCATGTTAAGCTCCTGGTCAATCACCATGCTCAATGTTTTAACTTTGGGGAGAGTAGTGTTAGTACAGCCAGCAATAACAAACTCCTTGTAGCCTGGGCTCAGTTTTCTTAGATGTGAGGTTGTGCAATTGCAGAGGGTAAGTTAAGAGAGGGTCTCAAGAATGGCCCTTATTACCTCTATGTGAATGTCAGCCCGTAGAATGAGGAATGAAAAGTGTAACTCGCTTTTTGGCCTGCCACTGACTACACCTCTACCTCATAGATATGAAAGTGCTCCTCACTCAGACAGCCATTCAAACCATAGCCAGTTGAGGGTTTTGAGGAGACCAGGTCGACTGACTGTGAAGCCAGATGTCAACAACATCATCATTGACATCATGACGTAGTGACATGTAGACATGAAGCTAATACGCATTCATTCATGAAGATACAAAAGTTTATTACACATAGACACGAAGGACATGCTTATGACTCATGTAGGCCAGAGGACGGCTATACATGTATAATGTTTTTCAGTAAGGTGAAACTGCAAGAAATCTGCAAGACGCAAGAAGTAATAATAAATAATAATAATTTTGGATTTATATAGCGCTACGAACCCTCGGGCATCTGAGCGCTGCTTTTTATTACCCACGGTGTGTGGTGCTCATTTATAGACCTCGGAAGGATGAAAGGCTGAGTTTGGCCCTGACGGGATTCATACCTGCATCAGCAGCCTCTGCACAGATGTGAACGCGAGCACTCTACTCGCTGTGCTATCTGACCGGCTTTTACACGTGAACCAAGCATGCTTATGCTATTCTGCAGTTAATCATTAGAAGCTGTTACTACATATAGAGAGACTATAGGCAACTGGATTTAATGGAGAAGAGTAGAAGGCCTTAAAAGACATAAAAAGGGGGAATTGATCCCTGTAGCCAGAGCTGCAGAGAACAGGGTGCCCAGTCAAGGACACTGGCAGATGGAAAATTCCTGATTGTCAGGGCAGTGAGCCACCTGCAAGAATTCACACTGAAAACCTTTTTAATTGCACACAGAAGACCTCAGTTTTTTGGTTCCCTCACATGTGACCCAGCCGAGCAGGACAATGCTCACTTTTTCATGGTTGGAATAGGAGTTCTCAGCCCAATCCAAACAGACTATTACAAGTGGTGCCCACGAAACTGCAACCTGTTTGCGCTCTCACAGGCTTAGGTGATCAGACAAGTGGCAGCAATATGAAACACACAGCCCTCCACGTTCTTTCTCATTACCTTGAAAAGGTACACCAAGCTTTGTGACCAGACAGGGTCCCAGGTCTGGGAGGTCCCACCCGAGCCAATCCAGAATCTCCCTACGTGAGATAGGATAAAATGTTGCACGGGCCAATGGTAATCCTGTGACTGTCCAACAGTCTAGTTAGCATTGTTTAAAGGTGGTCCCAGGAGGAGCCACCTGATATCCCTCGCCAACAAGTGTGATAACCCTTATAGGCTGGGTATATGGCCAGCATAGACTGACCATTTGTAGTGCCCCATAGGTTTTTAGGGTTGATTTTGTGACATCACACTTGCATAAAACCTTGTGACACATGTTCCGAGATCGAGAATGCTGGAGAATTTCTTGTCCTGTGTGATCCCTGTCTACTGGTGATATTAAAGACAGTACATTTTTCCCAGTGGCTGAGTGTTCTGTTCTTGTGGTGGGGAGTCTTTAAGGGGCCCAAGAGTCTCTGCTAAATTTGGGATGCAACTACTGTGAGTCCTCACTCCTCTGGCCTTTGACAGCTTGTAGCAGAGGATTGTCGCTATGACCCATCTGCACCAAGCCGTCTCGTCCCGCTGCCTTCCTGGAGGGCTGTGAGGTGACCTGCGGAAAACGTGATTGCTGCTGCACGTTCACCAAGAAGATGTAGTCAGTAGCCACCTTGGAGAAATTCCTCCCTGCTTTCTGTGGGAGGCCCTGCAGACCAGAAAGGCAGAGTGGCAGGTTGTGGGAGAGGAGGTGTCCGAACAACGTCAGCAGATCACAGAGTATAAGTATAGAATCAGCTATCTGGCAAAAAGGGGAGGGTGTCGAGGAGTTCCGCTTGGGATTCATGTTGAGGTTTGGAGAGTGTTTTTGTTGACCTTCTGTTTTGGCTAGGGAACGTTTGGCTTTGAGACGATCAGTTTGGGTAGTGAGTTTAGCTGATTGGCTTAAGGGCACGGATGATAAAAGGTATGTAACTATCAGATTCCCTGTGGGTATGGTGTTTTAGCTTGAGTCATGGATGATGGATTACCTGTGAATAGAGTTGGCAAGGAATAGGTAGCTTGCATCACGGAAGGTGATTTCCTTGATCCCCCTCGCGGAGGCGGATGTCTATAACCTTTGAAAGAAGGCAAGGAGAACAATAAGAAAGGCAAAAAATGCAAGAAGAATTCAATAAATCCAGTGCCTGTGGCACAAGGAGCTACACACACTTTTTTGCTGTGAATCCACCACCGGAAATAAATTCAACAATTAATGAGGAAACAGCTGTACAGGCATTAATGGCAGCATCTCACTAAATTCCACGAACTTTGAGGACATTGACAACAACTCATTACTTGACCTCTGTCTGAGTATTCAGAGAGGAATGGCATCACAGAATCCACAGAGGGCAGCTAACAATTCAACTCATCAAAATGAAAGCATCAGTACAACATTGGAGGTATTTAATTCCGAGGCCAGTTCTGGTCGCCTATCTGCTTCTCCAAATCTAGCGATGACATCCATGGAGGACGGCCCCAAAAACGAGGCCGAAGAGGATAACAGCCTGCACGCCAATATTACGGCAATAACCGAGCTCCAATCGTCAGTAGCCTCTTTACAATTTGCACTTAAAATACTCTTGCAAATGTCAGGGCACATATTGACAAATTCTAACACCATTACGAGGGCATTGGAGCTTAAGGACTTCCCTCGAGATGAGGTGGAAGCGAACCTTTCGGATGCAGTTCATATTGTGGAAGAGATGGAAGAGCCGGAAAAGATTAGTGAGGAAGCTGCCGAGCATCCTGTCCCTAAGGACAACCCCCTAGTTGAGGAACTTTCAGTAGCAAATGTAGAGGATCTAGTGATTGCACAAAGTCCTGGGACCTTTCCCACACGGAAACAACGTAGACTAGCCAAAAGGGCACTCAAAAACAAGAAAGTATCAACGAACGCCCCACTCCCTATCGCGAGACCTCAATCAGCCCCGGAATCTCGCTCTAAAAAAGCCAGAAAAAGAATGGCACAAGCGGCAGCTAGAGCGATAAAAGCAAAGGGGCCTTTGTCAGACTGGCTAGTACCGGGAGAGAGGTCTAGTGCGGTGGATCTAGATGAAGTCTCACGGGTGGACTCTGAGCAAGACCTAGACTACAATGCTACATTATATCCTGAAGATCCCATAGGGTCAGGCGGAACAAGAGAAACACCTGAGCCTACACGGCCCGTACAAAGAAGCTCAGATGAGGAATGTTATCTGAGTCGCATCTGTTACATTAAGAACCTCTATCCTAGTGGAAAAAATCCCTGGTTGTCACGATCAGAATTCTTAACTAGACTTCACTGTATTCCTCAACTTCGAGTTATGAAATCTGATGACTTCTTGTTTATTGAACCTCTACAGGTCCCTAACTCCCATGTCTCTGCCATACATTGCACTTTCTTGGCTTCTGGGCAGATGATTAGAAAATTTAAAGAAGAACAGATAGCGGTAGATATTGCCATTGACGTTGATCCACAGGAGAGGGACTCAAATGAGGAAACTGAGACCATTGATATACAAGCCCCCACGGCCAAAGAACCCAATTTGGTGGCATTGGAAAACTCGGCGATGACTGAAATACAGCAAGCTCTTAAAACATTGTTGGAAGCTCTCCCGCGAATCACACAGAACCATTGAAGCTTTTCTCTTATTTCATGGCACTGTCGAGGTTTTGTCCATCTCTTGAGGCCAGAGGGATCAGTGGACTTGCTGTCTAAGCATAGTTGCATATGTCTCCAGGAAACATGGACACTGAATCCACTACTGCTTGATGGTTTTGTAGTATATCAGTCACTTGCCAAAAGGGGGGACAAGGGTCGCGCATATGGGGGTTTACTCACGGGGGTGGTTAACACGGTCAACTCTCGGAAGATTCAGTCCAAAGCCGCTGATTATCTTCTGACGGTTGAGGTGGACTATCCAAATGAAAATGGGCAAAGTACATTTTTATTGATTAACCTCTATAATCCCCCTGCAGCGTTGTCAAGAGAACCACTACAAGAGGCTATTCATGAGTTATTGTCATCTTGGATACAAAGGTCTGGTAATCTAGTGGTAGTGGTTATGGGGGACTTTAATTGCCATTTGAGGGGCGATTATCTGGTTTCTCCTAACCCCGTCCTGAGTGAAATATGCTTGATGTCTCATGGGAAAAGGGAGAGCGAAGGGTTAGGGGGGTTACAACTGTTCGATACCTGGGAATTAACCATGATTAATGGTCGAACATTAGGTGACCGGCCGGGGAAACACACATGGTCCAATGGCACATCATTTAGCACTTTGGACTATATATTTATGTGCCCCGAAATGCAGTCCATAGTTACTGACATGAGGGTAATACCCAATAATTGGAGCGACCATGCGTTACTTCTTTGTTCACTCCGCCTTCCTCTCCCCTCTGCCTCTCATTTGAACATTGGCAATATTCAAACCAATTGCTCAGGATCCAGAATAGTATGGTCGAAGAGGAACATTAGAGTGGCTACAGAAGCACTTACATCTCCCGCTCAGTGGTCTCTTCCTCATTTCGAACAGATGCCCGCAAATGAAATAGAAGAATGGATCCTAGGATTCTCGGGTCTGCATGCCACCATAAAAAAGAAGCACATGATAAAATTGGGAGGTTCAACTCCCCCTTATAATAAGGGTATACGTGACGCCAAGAGAGGGCTAAGAGCAGAGATTCGGGGCCTTAAGCACTTGCATATAGTGGGAGCAACCTATTACGAAAAAGTCAGAAAAGCCAAAAATAAATACAGAGCCTGTATTAGGAACATCAGAACAATAGAGAGGAATATCAGAAATCAAAAGCTTGTTAAAACCATTTGCTCTGGAAACTCGCGTAAAATATGGCTACTATTAAATGAGAACCGAGAGAAGGTTAAGGGCCATTTAGACAACCCCATTGGTGAGGAATCATGGGTAAAATTCTTATTAGATCGTAATTCTGGAGAGGCGGATGACCCAATTACACCTGTAGTGAAGGCTCCCTTTCCTCCGCCTCTTGATGTCTCGGAAGAGGCCATATATAATAAAATAGCCACCTTGAAAGCTTCCAGAGCTCCTGGCCCCAATGGGTTGGCCAATGCAGTTATTAAGAACCACCCTGCTTTTTGGGCACACCTCCTCTCTATTCTTTTCAAAAAGGTCTTAGCCCAGGGGATGACTCCCCGCTCAAGGCAAACGGCTATATTGGTGCCGGTGTTCAAAAAGGGTAGCCGCATTGATCCAAATAACTATAGGCTCCTCTCCATGCTTGATACCACGGGACAACTTTTTGCAGCACTTCTGCTTATGGAGCTGCAGAATTGGGTAGAACACACCAACATTCTTAGCAAATTCCAATGTGGTTTTCGCCGTGGCTTCTCTACCACGCACAATCTTTGGGTGATGGATACGCTCCGAACGCTGGTGCTTAGCAAGGGACAGCCCCCGCTCTATGCGCTATACATTGATTTCAAGGCTGCCTTTGACTCCATCCCAAGAGTTAGGCTATGGACTAAGCTAGAATCCATGGGCTGTCCGCCAGGTCTCCTTCACTATCTAAGACAGTTGCATTATAATACCACGGTGTGCCTCAGATTAAACCTAGAGGGCAGTATGACTAGACAGGTGAGACAGAACAGGGGGGTAAAACAGGGATGCGTAACAGCACCCCTGGTGTAAAATCTATACATCTATAATCTGGCCGAGGTGAATAACTGCCCACCTAAAATGGGGGAAGCACCGTGCACTGTCTTAGCATATGCAGACGACCTGGTCGTCTTTGATAACACTATAGCTGGTATTAGGCGCTCTGTGGTGACTCTATGGGAATATGCCAAGATCAATGGTTTGTCGATTAACCTAGACAAGACAAAGGTGATCAGATTTACGAAGAAAAGAGTATCCCGAGTCGAGCTCTGGGTGTACAATAACAATATACTATATTCTCCATCCTATCGGTATTTAGGTGTTGAAATAGAACCGCTGGGCGATTATTCCCTGTGCAGACAAGGGCGAATAACTAGGGCGCAGCAAGTAACAGCTTTAATTGCGTCATTCACCTGCAAGCAGGCCGGTTTTACCCTATGGGGGACGAGACACTTATACATTCAAGTGTTTGCGCCCATGATTACGTATGGGCTGGAAGCCCTTACTTCATTCGACCTGGCCTGGTTGCAAGTGATGGAGGGAAAATTTTGGCGACGTATACTGGGATTACCTCCGAGTGTCCCAATGGCCCTGATTAGGCTTGAGCTGGGCCTTCCATCACTTAAAGCACTGCTACTTAAAAAGAGGGCGGGCTTCTATCTCAAGATGAAGAGCAGTTCTCCCAACCCATTATTGGCTATTATACATCAAGAAGTGAGTAAAAAGGATACCACTTCCCCCCTCCAGAAAGATATGATCTAATTTCTCAGAGACATAGGTTGGACTCATAGAGGGGCAACTGTCTCCCAGGACGTTTTAACAGCGCTTGGTAAAAAGGTAGACCTCTGGGACTGGTTAGAGAATTTCTCACACTTGAGTAGTTTAAAGTCATGTGCTATTGTTAAATATAGACTCTATAATTTTATGAAACCCCAAGCCTATTTGTACCTCTGCCCCTCCATAAGGCTCAGACGTTTTATTACTTTGTTCCGCCTGGAGCAATAACCAACTCTGTATAATTTAGGATCCAGGAAAAAGATCTCTACTACTGAACGAGTATGTCGTTTATGTAACCTCCCTGAATGCCTGGAGACCGCCAAGCATCTACTAACCGAGTGCTCTGTATTGGGATCCTCAATTTCTAAATATCTTGGGGAATTTGTGCACGACCCGCAAACTATATGTGAAAGACCATTCTGGCTTTATTGTACTAATACTACCAATATGCATCTCTATATTGCATTGTATAATGTATGGCTACAGTTCGAAAATGTTATGGGCGCCATGATTTAAAATGTCCTAATAGGAAGGGTTCACTAATAACCGAGTGACTCTGATTGGGAAGAGGTAATCCTTCTCCTACACAGTTAATGGGTATAGAGGCATGACGTCCCTGGTAGGGGTGTATAACTCCTGCATAACCATCACAATGTGTGTGCTAACATGTAGCCAAGGATAACTGACTATGTAGCATTTTGTATTTTACTTTACTTTCTCTTTGAAGTAATCTTGATGTACGTAAAGGAACTATGTATTGATGTATATATTTATGTCCTATTTTAAAGAGCTTATTTTTCTATGTAATTTGTAATATGTGTAAAGTTTGAATTACTTTCAATCTGTATCACATTAAAGTATTATTATTATAAGGCGATGTTATAGATAAAATAGGACCAGGTGAATTATTGGTTTTCCCTGTTGGTTAGGCAGGAAGGTGGTCACGTACAAGTTATTTATGCTATGTCAGGTCTGTCAATGTGTTTGGGAATTGTTGCAGGAGATATTGGTTAATTGGGGAACTATCGGGGGGGGGGTTCTGTCTTACTGTGTGGGTGACGTCACCAGTGAGATCATTGTGAAGGCCTTCGAGGTGCCCAGGAGATACTTTTATGTGGATAAAAACTACGATCGATTTTCAAAACCACGCTTGTGCCTTTGGGGCAAAGCTTGAGAAGCACATGAGCAAAGTTGTCAGTTGAGCCTTGAGGGCGGAGAGCTGCCGAAGTGCAGTGTGTGTAGTATACGCGTGGCAAAGGTGGTGAGCCAGAGAGGCTGAGCTTAATGTAGTAATTTTAGTGCTTTAAAGGGTACCAATGAAATGGTGCCAAAATTGGTAAGACTGACTAAGCATATTTTAAGGGTGGATGTGTCGAAATCCCAATTTTGGGTCAAGCAAGTACTGACAAATGTTATATATGGGTAGGAATATGAAAGACACACCCATTTAATACATGTACAAGTCCCTTCCACAGTATAAGGACACAATTCGAGAATATAGTACGGAATGGACTTGCGGGACAGAGGGCAAATTGGCGAGGCCCTGGCCTAAAGAAGGGAGCTTTTCCAAATGTGTGCAGCAAAACTAGACACGTATTTACATGTAGGTTACAAGGAATAAATATTAAGCAAGCGAATGGCCATACTATAATTTTGGAGAATGTTTCAGGACGAAGAAGGGGACCTGGCAAGGTGACAAATGGATGCTTAGCCAGCGAGAGGCAGAAGGTTGAACATCCCTTGGCTCCCCTTCCTCCTTCTCAAACAGAGGACACTGGAGCAACAACAGAAACCCTAGGGTTATACCCGGCAAGGGAATTAAAAGCAGTGGCGGGTTATACCAATTCCACATTTGCATCACCACCATATAATAGCGATGAAGGGCAAGGCAGGGCAAAACCAGCGATTAAGGGAGCACAAGATGCTGGCGGTGAAAGCAAGGAGTGTGGTGAAATACAGGAGAGAGTAAAAGAAAATGACCTGGGAAAGATGAGGGGTGACGGGCAACAAGAGACGATAGTTCTGAACGAATGGGTGGGCAGACAGATATTGCTTAAGTTATATGGGAAATCTGCAGGGGACATATGGTGCGGGAACAGAGAACCATTGAGTAACAGGGATGTGGACGAGGCGAAAGAATGGGCAGAAATATTGGAGGAAGTAGAAAAGCGGGAAAGGTAGGAAAAAGAAGAAATGGAAAAGTTACGTAGAGAGGAAGAAAGAGCAGAAGCATGAAAGCGGGTGGAAAAGGAACGGAGGAGACAGAAAGAGCTTGAGGACATAGCAAGATGGAAGGCAGAAGAAGAACAGGAAAGGCAAGAGCAAATAAAGAAAGACAAGAGAAAGTTAGAACTCAAGCGACTCCTCATGGAGCACTGACACAGAGGAAGAGGGACGCCATTTAAGGGCAGCAGAGGTTAAACTGGATTTAGCATGGTTGAATTATTACAACAGAAAAGGAATGCAGGAAAGGGGAGGGTTTTAGGGAGAATTCTCACACAAGTGCTAAGTCCAATCGACTTTTTTGTTTGCCATTTCTTTTAGGAAAGGTCCTTCTTGTGTTTGTCTCTGAGCGCCAAACAAGGTTTGGTCCCTTTGTTTGTTGGCCTTTGGCAGGCTTCAGTGCTGAAGCCCTCCTCTGGCGCCAGGGTGTCTGGGGTAGACAGAATGTGAGGGAGGTGCCGAAACTCCATGTGCTTAGTCTCCTAGGAGACCTGAATGCACTCTCGCATGATTGGCTGGCTGGCTGTCCGGCAAGGACAGCCACCCTTCTGTGTGAGTAACAGCCAGGCTGGAATGAATGGGGGAAAACTGTTTAAAAGCAGGTCTCTGGGACTTGGAAAGGAGAGTCGACCACTGGAACGAAAGAACCGAAGAGGAGCTGAAGGAAGAGGACTGCTGCAACTCCTGGATGACTGGTGAAGCCCTGCTGCAGGTCTGAATTGCCTGAAACTCCATCAACAGAGAAGCCCTTCAAGGTTAACTTCTTCCCTTGAGTTTGGTGGGAACGACCAACTCGCAAGCCACCTGGACGCCGTCCCCATCTGGTCGAATTTTCATCAGAGTGCTGTTGAAAACTGGATAGCCAGAGGGAAGGAAACCAGTTTGTGGACTTTAAGGCTCTCACACCTTAAACCAACGTCTTGCTAAGCTTTTGGCCTCATCCCTGGGCAGTGCAGGAACCTCCTGACATCCTGCTTCTTGTCCCCACGACTGAAGCTCAGGAACAACGAGATCTGCTCGAACTGCCAGGAACAACTGCCTCAGCTACAGCCCTTCTTCATTGAAAAGGTACTGTGCAAACGCAGTCCTGAAATCTTTTCGGCCATCGAGAACGTTTGTGGAACTTGTCTCTTCTTTGAAGGTTTGTCCTTCCCTAAACATTCGTCAAACTTTTCGCCTAGCCAAATTCTTTTAAAATCTGTGGCAAACACTTAAACGTTATCTATCAGAACTGTGCTATCCTATACAAAGATTCTGAACCATTGACTTTGGCCCAGGCCTATTGAAAAGAATTGCTCGTTGTAGTTAACTGAAACCCTTTGCCCTGCCTGTGAATGTATTTGGCTGCATTTCTTATAACATTTGTCTTTTTACCCCTTTATAACTAACTGAAGGGCCATTTTTCTCCCACTTCAGCGGAGCTGAACTTGTTCGGTAAAATATTGGTTGTGTATTTGTAGCATTCATTTTAAGTGTGTGATATTGAGCTGCTCTTGCTAGTGTAATGTTTTCAAACTAACTGTGTAAATAAATGTATATTCTTTTACCAAGAAACCTTGAGTAAGTGTATATTTGAATCACTGCATTTGTTCGTCCTTTGTGTAACTTGTTCTACTGCTCAATAAACTCTTGAGTTAAGTCTGGCTGCTCAGCCACTGCTACCAGATAACTGTGTAGTACAGGCTTGTACCAAAGGTGAAATGTACTGACACTTGTAGTCTTAATTGCATGTAGTGTTCCCAAATGGTACTGCATGTGATTCTGCCTAACAGAGGGCTGGAAAGAAATGGCAGAAGTAGCATTATTACCTCACAGGTAGATACAAACGATGGTGAATACTCAGTAACGGGGGAACACGGAAGTGCCAGCCGAGCAGGGGGAAAGCGGCGGGGGGCGTGATGTTGAGGAGGCTTAGCTTTGAGGATGACAAAGAAGGGGACAGCGACAGTATCAATGATGCCTATGGGTCAGATACCGACTCACTGAGAAGTGAGGACTATGAGGAAAGGAGACCTTTTTGCTACTCACATGAGACAATCCCCGATAGGGAGACAGTTTTGGAAAGCGGCAAAGACCTGCACAGTACAGGGAAAGACGCAGGGAGTAGGGAATCACATCCTAAGGGTGGATCACGTAGTGCAGATGATGTTACTCCTTATGCGCAAAGGCTTAGAGCCCGGCCAGGGCAGCAACACACAGAATTACCACAGGCATTACCACAACCAAAGATCCAGGGAGACAGAATGGAGGGATAGGACTGACACAGTGCCAACTATTGGAGAAGGTAGGAGGGCAACCTCAGTATATAACTTGGCAGCAGATGGACAATTTAAGGTGCAAGTTACTGTTGTTGACTGCGGGGGCTGAGCAGTGGATTTATGAGTGAGAAAGTCTGACAGCAGGAACAACATTAGCAGTGGGTACATGAGGAGTTTGCTGTCAGCAATTCTCGGGGAGGTAGCAGATGATGTGTGGAAAGGAGCAGGGTGTCCTGGAGTGAAAGTTCGATAATTGATGAGCAGCCGTGTGGCACGCTCTAAGGGTGCAGTATCCCAACACCTCGGACTTCAGTGCGATTATGGCATGAAAAATGAGGGAAGACGAGGATCCGCTCCAATAAATTCAAGCTATTTAAGAGAAATAGCATTTGGTGATGTGTGAACTGTGGGACAAAACAGTGGGATTATTTTAACATGTATTATGTCAAGGGTTACCCAAACAGGTGCAAAAACAGCTCAAGCTGTCAGTATGGATGGAGGCTAAACAATGGTCAGAAATTCAGTTTGCTATAGTACACCATTGTATGCTAATGAGGAGAGAAAACAGGAGGAAGCCAAGCTAGTGCAGAAAAAATGATCAAAGTATACCATGCATACCATTGAAGGAGCAATGTTAACCAGCAGGGATGGAACAGTTATGTGCAGCAGCGATCGCCACCAATGGGAGGAGGCTTTGCAGGATGAGGAAACATGCACCAAGGGTTTAGGGGTTGAGGAGGAGCACCCCCCAGGGAAGAGGGTTTGGAAAGGGTATGGACATCGCATGAAGCAAGGACCCAAACAGTTTCAAGGGGGCTATCAGAGACCAATGGAAGGACCACCACAGTGTTGGTTGTCCGGACAAGTAGAATACATTTTACGAGTGTGTAGAAGTAGACACAGGATGCAACAGCATGGGGGAGTACCACACCAACCCAGCTACCAGACTCAACCTACTGACTACTATGCTCAGGACCAAATGCAAGGGCAGGCATATGACCCACGACAGGCAGAGACACAGGATACCAGTCCATAACACCTGCACCGCACATGCAGGGACCTGTACAGTCAAATCAACATGCACCACCTGCATCACAGGCACATATATATACCTGCATATATATAGGTATTGACACCCCTATCTATATGTATAGGGGTGTCAATAGGTGACAAGACTTTTTCCTTTCTCATGGACACGGGGGGACCAGATGCTGTATTAGAGAAAGAAGATACCCAATGTCAGGCAAGGCCATGAATGTGCAGGGATTCTCTAGGCCGACGGATTTGGTTCCTTTTACAGATTTACAAATTACCTTTCACCCTCCATGGGAGAACATGACCTAACGATGCCACTGTTAGATTCACGATAGACACCAGCGAATATAATGGGAAGAGACTTCATAAGCAAATGGGACGGATGACAAGGGACGGTGCTGGAGGACAGCGATTGTGTAGGGAAAGGATACAGATTGACTGACATGATTGATGAGGAACTGTTCCAAGCCGATCGCTCAGATCATGAGCTAGTGTTTGACATTATTATTACCTATTGGGTGAGAGTCCACTACATGGGGGTACCACAGAGAATGGCACCACCACCATTTATCGAGTAAGATTTGGGAAGAGTACCCAGCGTTTTATGGACCAATGGTCCCTATGACATGGGTCTATAAAAAGGGATAGGGGCAGTTAAGATAAAGCTTCAACCAGGAGCAATTTTACCAAGGGCAAAACAATATCCTCTATCAAGGGAGGCTGATGAGGGTATTTACCAAGACACATTTTTCTTATTCTCACACTCCAAAGCAGTGGTGATGACAGCAGTACTTACACAGAAGACTATGTTAGGACACAAGCCATAAATATTATAGTAGGAAGTTAGATCCAGTAATGAGGGGACATTATTCTTGTGAGCAAGCACTAGCTGCTGCTGAATTTGCAGTAGAAAAGTCAGCAAGTATTACAATGGGGTGCAGCACCACGCTTTACGTGGTGCATGCTCTGTTTCCAATTTTCGAATGATCCAAAAGTATGTTAACACCCACAGAGCTTCGGGTTATGAGGTGATTATCTCAAACCCAGTCATAAAAGTAGTAAGATGCAGGATTGTGAAGCCAGCAACATTTGTTGTGGGACCAATAGAAGAGGGAGACTGCGTGCATGACTGCACTACATCCATGGAACAATATGATTACATTCCTAAAGTGGAGGAAAAGCATCTTCAGGGGGGGGAAGTGCTTTACATTGATGGTTCATCAACTACAGACAATACAACAGGGGAAAGACACACAGGACAGCAGCGGTAAGGATGAGGCCAGATGGAACAGCTGAAGTTGTAGCAAGTGCAAGACTGCGTTACATTTTTTTCCACACAAGCAGCAGAATTGGTATTTCTTCTATTGGAATTAGAAGCGCACAAAGACCAGTTGAGTGACAGTGTACTCTGATTTGGCCTACATGACATCTACCGTACAATCTGGACTGTCACAATGGCAGAGGAGGGGCTTTTGACGTGCTGACGGCCCACTGGTGCAGCACTCGCCCATATAGGGCAGGCTCATAGATGCATCTCAACTCCCATCAGACGTAGCAGTTGTGATGTGCCAAGCCCATGCAGGGGGGGGTGCCATCTCCAGGAGCAACAAACCAGCAGGTGCAGCAGCAAAGCATGCAGCATATTTTCAAGATATTCCAGACTTTGATGCTCCATCCAACACACGGATCCGTGTGCGCACTATGGTTTTATGGGAGAGATTCAGTGCTTTGCCAGCATCCCAAATTATGGAACTACAGGAAAGGGCACCGAGAGAGGAGAAGGAATTATGGATGAGGAGGGGATGCTCTGTTTTTCTGCCAGATGCCCTATGGTGACAGGAGAGTACAGGCAAGCTGGTGATGCCAGCAACATTACTGCAGACTGCACTCACACAACTGCATCACCCGACCCAATGGGGAAGGATGTACTTGCTGCTCACATTGGGGAAGAGTGGTTCTGCCCAAACATGGCAGAACGTGTGGCTGTGTTTGAAGACAATTGCATTACTTGCAAGGGGTTAATCACGGGGCATACTTTAAGGGTAGTGAGGGGAGCCATGCTTCATCCTCTAAGTCCTTACCAACATCTCCATGTAGATTACATTGATAAGATTGAAGTATGTCAAGGGAATCATGGTGTAATTGTAGTTGAGTGCCCATTTTCACAATGGATCGAGGCCAGTCCCTGCTCACGCCCTGATGCTCTTCGAACAGCCCAATTCCTGATCAGAGAGGTATTCCCACAAGGGGGGGTATGTGAGGTCCACACTTTGCCAATTAGGTGTTTCAACACATCACAACTCTGCTGGGGATACAGGACACGTTTTCCTGTGCCTATCAACCACAAGCAAATGGGATGTGTGAGCACTTAAACAGCCTGTTAAAGGAAAAAATTGCCAAAATAAAGATCACCGTAAATATGGGGTGGCTTCATTGTTTTCCTCCTAGCATTGTTTGCATGTGCAATCAGCCTGGGTCCAACCACCACTTAACGCCACATGAGATGGTAACCAGACAGTGCATGGAACTACCCCTGTCTCCCACCACTAAGGCATTAATAGATGCACAAACTGCTTCAGAGATATTTGGGAATGAAATGTATGACTATGTGGCTTCTTTGATGGCTAGTGCATCTTTTATTTCTCGCCAGCTGCAGGCTCAGCGGGAGCGGTTGAAGAAAAGGGAAGACGGCAACACCACAGATACAGCTGAAAGCCAGCAGAAACCGCCACTACTTTATCCAGGGGACTCTTTCCTACTGTGCAAATTTACGTGCTCCTGGTACAAGCCCAGGTTCAGTGGCCCCTATATCATGGAAAAAGCAACTGACAGAGCAGTACGCCTAGAGGGAAAGAATGCCTAGAATTACATTGGCGACGTAAAGCCCTGCCCAGCATAGAACTCTCCCTGCCGAGAGAAAGAAGAAGATGAATTGATGCGCGAAGAAGAACCCAATACCAGGCAAAGGCAAAAGCAAGAAGAATAGTTTCAACCATGACTGATGAGATCAAGAACTAGAGGACTAGGACAAGGACTTCACACACACCTAGAATAGGCACACTGTAATTTTTCCTCACAATTAGCCATTCATTGTGAAAGAAAAGGACTTTGTGTTTTTTCAATCCTCGTGAGTTCTAGTAGGCCTCTTAACTTTCAAGAGTATTTCATTAGGTTTGTGTTACAATCTGAATCAGAGAGGAGAGTCCCTCCGAGACTGTATTTTCAAGCTTTCTTGCTTTATTTGACCCAAACTTATCCACATTTGAACGGAGGAAATCCCTCTATAATTAATGTGCTGAGTGATCCCAGGATTTGCATTGTGTGGGAACGACTGTTTTTCATCGCGCTGGCACAATACTACACTCATAGAGCTTGATCTAATACACACTAACCACATAATCACGCTTTTTGAGGAATTGCAGACAGGTCTACACAAAGCATTCGGAGCAACACAAAAACATACCGAAGAGGAGTAAGTCATGGGTAACATGATCAGAGCTGTAATTGTGGTATTTTGTGCTTTATTCTGTATCTACTTCTTTACCCTCATTGTTCTACGAAGACTGTTGTTTCTAGATGTACCAGCAGTGACCCTTACTAACATGATCCCAATCCAGGCAGGTATGGCAGCCATATCAGTTCAGGCGATAAGCACTGCCAAGACAGTAAAAAGAAGAAGACGTAGTGCATACTTAGACTTAAGTCGGGCTGATTCCTACCTAACTGATTCGGCCCGAGTAACTACCAACATGTGGTACAAGCACATGAGTAATGTATGTAAACAAACCACTGGAGAGAGATGTTATGTCTGCTGTCTCATACCCTATGCCACGAGTGCGTTCAGAATGTTTGTGGCAACTGAAATCTCGGTGGCAACTGAAATCTCGGCAGCCAGAGCACAATGCCTCATGCATCTATCACTGTGCACCACATGAGGACGATGCCAAGGGAAAAGAGACACCCTGAGGTGGATGTCTAAGATGTTCTTGTATGAAGATAACTATATCAAGACTTAAGAAATGATAGACGACTATTGGAAACAAGATCAGGCTATAGAATATGTCACTGAAGGTCCACAAAATGGAGAAACAAGGATAGTGAGGCAGAAGAAGCTACCATGTCCCAAGAAAGAACCAGTAGAAATAGGAGGAGTTCCAGGATGCTGCCAGTGACCCCAGATGCTGGTGTATGGACAAGTGTACACAGCTAACAGATGGAAAGAAGGAGTGGGAGGGAGCAAAGCACATGAACTTTTGACAGCTCCAGTTCAAATAGTACAAGAACAAAATGACAAATGCCTGAAGGAATGGGATGCAAGTGCAAAACTGTTCACATGGGTGGAAAGTGAAGCTGGGCCAATGCCCATAATACCAGTCAACAGATCAGTCCTATGCTTCCAGAAAGATGGTCCAGTGTACGTTGGAGCAAATACACGGTGTAAACAATTATCAACAATTCCAGGTATGAAGGCCGGACTAGCAGTCCTAATGGATCACTATTGGGCCTGCGGTTCAAAAGCATATGTAAAACTCCCACCCAACTGGGGGGTGTGATTACTGGTGCATCTGAATATGCAATGTTAATAGTACCCCAGAGAGACATCAAAGTAGATGGATTCCCCAAGATGGATGCTGGCAGGAGAAGGAAGAGATCAGTGGAAGTGACCAGAGGGAAGAGGGGAAACTATGTTTCCTCAAAAATGGACCAGTCTCTAGATGCAATACCACCAGAGCATAGGCTGTTCAGCAGAACAGAGATATTTTTTGCATCCATTGTTCCAGCAGTGCAAGCCAGCACAAATGTGAAATGGCTCCAGATCACGAGGTAGCAACTGATACAGACAAAAAACTGAACTGTCAAGGGGTTCAACACAATCAAGGAACAGTGAGGTTAATGGCACTCCAGAAACGATATGTCTTAGATATACTCACAGCCATGGAAGGAGGCGTGTGCGCGAATATAGGGTCCTCTTGCTTTACATTCAACCCAGCTAATGACGAAGACAATGGGACCCTTACGGAGGCTGTTAGCAGGTTATCAGACATGCATGCTAAGATGGAAGCAGAGACAAGCGCTGCAGGAAAAGACAAAGGTTGGCTGTTGTATATTTTCTCATGGATACCAACGTGGATGGCCAATGAACTAAAGGTGTTAGAAGAAGCTTTAATATTGGTATTGTTGACTTTCTGTGTCATCAGAAAATGTATCAAATAATGCAGAAAGACGACTGAAAGGACTTTAGGCATGAAGGTTCTGATGGACTCTGAAACGGAAGAAGACACAATACTCAAGGTCCGGGACATGATGAGGGCCCAAATGAAAGATTTTCCTTTGTTCCAAGCAGGAGTATTGTTTGAGTATCCTTACGACACAAAAGACTATTGGGAAAAATGGGTTTGGCACAACCCTGGTGGTGATTGCTGTTACGTGACATAGAGCTTGGACGACCATGCCAGATTTTATGGACACCTGAGAGGGGTATCCACGATCTGGCTCTCAAAGCTAATGGTGAATAAAAGTGGAGTTTTGGTTGACAGGTTGACCAGAGGGGGACTGAAGAAAGGGTCCTGAGAATAGCCCTTGCAAATGTCAGCCCGCAGAACGTGAAATGAAAGGTGTGACCCGCTTTTTGGCCTGTCACTAACTACACCTCTACCTCACAGATATGAAAAATGCTACTCACTCAGACAGCCATTCAAACCATATCATATCCAGTTGATGGTGTTAAGGAGACAGAGGTCTCATTAATCAATCAGGTCGACTGACTGTGAAGCTAGATATCAACAATGTCATTAGTGACATCACGACATAGTGACATTTAGACATGAAGCAAATACACATCCATTCATGAAGATACATAAACTTGCACTAGTTTATTGCACATTGACACGAAGGATATGCTTATGACTCACGTAGGCCAGAGGATTCCTACACATACATAACGTTTATGCTATTAGCTTTTCCACTAAGGTGAAACTGCAAGAAACCTGCAAGACGCAAGAAGTATACATGAACCAAGCTTGCTTATGCTATGCTGCAATTGATCATTAGAAGCTGTTAGTACATATAGACTATAGGCCACTGGATTTAATTGAGAGGAGGAGCAGGCTGCAAAAGACATGAAAAGGGGGAAATGATCCCTGCAGCCAGAGTCGCGGAGAACAGGGTGCCCAGCCAATGACACTGGCAGATGGAAAGTTCCTGATTGTCAAATGCAAGAATTCACACTGGAAACCTTTTTAATTACACGCAAAAGAGCTCCGTTTTGCGGTCCCCTCACACATGACTCAGCCGAGAAGGACAATGATCATTTACTCATGGTGGAAGAGGAGCTGTTCTCAGCCCGATCAATATGGAGTGCTTCAAGTGTTGCCCAAGAGACTGCCACCTGTTTGCACTCTCACAGGCTTAGGTGATCAAACAAGTGGCAGCAATATGGAACACACAGCCCTCCATGTTCTTTCTCATTAACTTGAAAATGTACACCAAGCTCTGTGATCAGACAGGGACCCAGGCCTGGGAGGACCCGCCCTTGACAATCCAGAAGCTCCCTACATGAGATAGAATAAATGTTGCACGGGCCAATGGTAATCCTGTGACTCTGCAACAATACAGTTAGCAACATTTCGAGGTGGCCCCCGGAGAGGCCACCTGATGTCACTGGCCAATGAGTGTGGTAACCCTTACAGATTGTATATATTGCCAGCATAGATTGGGCAATTGCAGTGCCCCATAGGTTTTTGGGGTTGGGATTGATTTTGTGTCATTACACTTATAAAACCATGTGACACATGTTCCGAGATCGAGAATGCTGGATAATTTGTTGTCCTATCTGATCCCCGTCTACTGGTGATATTAAAGACAGTACACTTTGCCCCATGGCTGAGTTTTCCGTTCTTGTGGTGGGGAGTCTTTAATAGACCCAAGAGTCTCTGCTATGGTTGGGATGCAACTACTGTGAGTCCCCATTCCTTTGGCCTTTGACAGAAATCCTTATCATTTCCTGTGAGGGTGTCAACAAAATCTTGCCCTATTGTTAAAAAAGGACCAAACATTTACCAATTAAGGAAAAAACAAACAGCCTCTGGCAGAGTGTACATAATATAATATCAAAATGGTGACAGGAACAACAACTTTCTATATTCAACAGTTATCATAAATAATGTTGTGATTTGCTATTATCATAAAACTTCTATTCTAGTCCTGGCCTGGATGGTAGATTATAGGATTATTGGTTCATCTATAACTAATAACTCCTCCTAGGTAAAAGCTTCTACAATGATACTTTTGAACTCAACAGCTTATTGATAGGCGCTGTACTGCACCAGTCGATAATAAGAACATAAGGTGATTGGCCAGTTTTTAGCTGATCGACCTTGACCACCTTCAAACAGTGCCAAGTTACAAGGTGAGGAAGAAGGGATGGACGAACTGCTATCATCCAGTTTAAAGAAGATACTCCCTAATCATTCCCATGTCTGAAGTTTTCACTATCAGTTTTGTTTGTGGCCTTGGCACACTGCCCCTGTGTCTGGATGTGCTAAGGAAATGGCAGGTGCCCTATCTAATTGGTTCTGGCATAAATGACCATTGGTTCAGTCACATGGTAGAGGACCCCTGTTCAGGACCTAATTTCATCTATTTATTGGATTTTCTGCAGTCTGAATGTGTGTGTGCTTTCTCGCGGTGTCCACTTGTGATCAATTGGCACAGTAGCTATTTGCACCTGGCATTCAAGGTTACGTTTATTTCTCACTGCTTCCAAATGAAACTAATTAACTTTAACCATTATGCTGTATGCCCTGGTAAATGATATCTGGTGCAGTTTCAGCATATTACTGACCTTGGTTGCTGGGGGCTACTTCTTGAGCTCTGCGAGACCTAGAAACCAGGTTTTAAGCAAATGTATGTCAGACTGCAGTATTTCAGAATTGGGGCCTTGCTGGGATTAACCTAAAAAAACAGTACTTTGGTTTCTTCTCCACCATGTTGTGCCCTTGGTCTCCCACATGTTAATGTTCTTTGTGTCTTCATATACGTATTCTTCGTGTCTCTGTGCAATTATTTTTCATGTGTACGTGCAAGTGTTCTTCATGTCAGCGCGCAAGTTCTCTTCATGTCTGTTACGTGTACTTTGTGCGTGTGTGTGCCACCATTCACTTGCTACCTACCTATGTGTATAATATGTGCAACTACCTGCCATGCTATTTGTGTCACACCATCTATTCTACTCCTAAGGGCAACTACATGGCTCTTAATGTTTCGTTAACGTCCTACTGCGCCTTTCTCAGATGATCCTTTTGGATGTGTTTATGATGGAGACAGGTGGTGCTGTTTGGGGCGTGGCCAACACTACTTCAACTCTCAGCTCCATTACCACACTATACATTTCCAAAGCCAAACCTATTTGTTATTGCCTCCCAGCCCTTCAACTGAACAACCTTTTGAGTATATGTAAGGTATAATTTTAATATAGTTTATTATATTATTCCTACCTGAGAAACATTACTGCCCTTAACCGAGTGTTTATTTACTATACTTTTGCATTCCTGCACCCCTCTGTGGTCATGAACCACAGGCCCTGTGAGCGTACATGTACTGCCCACTGGTCTACCTGCAGTGCTTGCTGGGCGTGGTCATAACAGGCCTTTAATAACATTTAATGTAAAATGGATTAAAACTCGACCAGGAATTTGGATGAGAGGAGATAAATGAAGCTGATTTAGAATGTGTACAAATCTTCTCTTCTCTACATTGGGACATGATTCTGTGTCTGGCAGGAACCCTGTCAGGAGAAGCCTGACTGCATCCAGGGTGCACGCTCCTTCCAAGGGATTTTCGTGATTTATCTCATGAAATAGTCTTAGGCATTCAAACCTGGGTGCGTGACACAATTCTGTGCCTAACGCTGCATCATGCAGTGAATTTGCAAAGATATTTGCCATTAATGCTTGAGTGCACGGCAGAGGTCAGAACTGGCAACCAACCGGCAAACACACGACAGACCTTATACCTGTGGATCCCTATGGATTATGTCTGCTCTTTCCCCACGTGAAAGAGAATGCACAGTCTACAAGAAATCCGGCCTCTCCTTCCAGTATTAGGTAATCAGGACAAACATGGAAGAGATTCTGAGCACAAGTTTCTAAGCTCTGGGGAAAAGTAGCCTAGAAATCGGACATTCTCCCCGCCAGTTTCCAGCACCACCATTCTGAGGTGATTGGAAGGATTGGGATGAGCTGCTGTGATTTCCATCTGCAAAATCAGATAACAAAAATACTTGTATGGATACCGCGTGCAACACTGTCACTTCGAGCATGTCTTAAATGTCCGTAATTTTACTGATTTAAAAAAACGTTGTTAAGCCTTCGGTTATTCGGAAAAGTGGTGCTGCCACATTTGAACTCATGTTTAAAAATTAAATAGTAGAGCGCTGTAAAGAGAATCGCCTTGCAATGCGTCCCTGCATTTCTGAAGACCACGAGGGTCGTAGTCAGGCAGTAAATCGGGGACATGCGAGAGCCGAGGCTTTGATGGCATTACCCCACATGGATTCATTCAATAGGATAAGGCGCTTTTAGGAAAAGTGTTGTTCATACGTACGATTTGGTCCCTAAGTGTTTGTTTTATCTGTGTCTTTATCCGAAGGTTTGGAAATTAGGCTGCTAGTGTATGAATTAACTTGTTCCTGTATTGCTTCCAAGCACGGTTGACTTTGATCAAATGCACTGACAGTAAGAAAACTTGATACTAACGGTTGTTTTTCAGTTTGTGATCAGTATCCTTCGCAAAAGCAAATGTCTCAGTATGTCTGTCGTCCTTTATTAGGTAATACATCTCTTTAATCAATTGAGATGCTCATCCATTTTTAGTCCAACAGAACTTTTTCTCAGATGTACGAAAAATCAAGTTAATCCGAGCTTCACGAATGCAGTTCAACAAAAGTGCCACTAGATGGTAGTACTGTGTTACTCAGATGCCTCCGTTCACTGACACTGTCGTTAAAATGAAATGTTCTATTTCTTCAACTCCTCGGATCTACACTACAACTCATTCTTACACTAAACTACAAAAACGGCTAACTCAGCAGCGGGCCACCCGAAGAACCACAAGAAGGTAGAAGGACTGCAAAGGAGACTTTTATTGCCATTGGGGGCCGCCGGGAGTGGCAAAAGATGCGTGGGCGCCCCTAATTTGCATAGTGACATCAGTGATATCACAGAATGAGTCTTTAGTAGCAAAGGTATCATGGGAATTTACATTAGAAATATGTTGCCATACTTAAGGTGGCAGACAAATACACTGTTATATCCGTTATATTAATATTTACCTTTGTGGCAATATAAGGAATGAGGCATTTTTTTTTAAGTAGCAGGCAGCTGAATACTTTGTACAGACTTCTAATTTTGACAGATAAGGCATAGTGTGATAAAAGGATTTTGGCGCGAGCGCACACATCTCATCCCAGATGTAATTGGTAGAAATACTGTTTGCAAAAGGTATTTTTGAAACTTTGGTTTGCAAACACTATCTGTGGAAGGATTGCAAAAATAAGGTGATTGTGTTTTGCTAATTGAAACTAACTGCTGTTTTTGCAGAAGTTTCACGGTTGTTTTTATATTTATTGTGTGTATATTTGGGCAATACTAACGCCTAGTTGCCCACAGGCTTAGAGCGCTTTACAAATGTCAAAATAAATAAATAAATAAATATTGTCCAAATTAGCAATATGCTTTTATTCCAGAGCCTACAGATAAGGATTATTTTGGCTGTCAAAAACATAAAGTAAATAATAACTATGCTTATCAAGTGATGCTAGCTACAAAATGAGAAGGGAGCCTCATTAATGTACCCCCGGAGCCTTGATTGGAGGGGGTGAGCAGGCCAAAACTGTTTGCCAGTGTAGAACAGCAGGGTACCTATAGCCGAAAGTTGCAAAGACAACTGAGTGGGATACGAGACTGTGAGAATTGTTCTTTTTTGTTGCTGAGATGTTATATGTTTAGACCTTCCTGTAAAAGATATATCTTCTTTCCTATTCCTGCTGTAAAATGTGATGTTTTGACATGGGGATGAGTATGGCTCCCTCGCTTCACTCAGTGTGGGAACCTTTGCCCCCATTGTGAAAATCAAAAGCTGCCACCCAAGAAAATATGCACAGCAAGTGAAAAAGTGAAAGATACCCATATAGTTCAATTGACCTTTTCCCTTAGAAGAAAGTGCACTAGTCAAAAGAGCATTGGCCTTTCAAAAAAAGTTATGAACAAATGAAAAATAACCTGACAGAGGAAATGTTGCAATACACTGGCAAAGTATAAAAGGTGCTCACCTTTTAAACCAAGCGATATGTAGTGAAATATTCCTTGGAAAACAAAATCCCAATATGAGCATGTGATTTGATGATAACTGTATGTGTCTGCACTGCAAACATGACAACTTGGGTGACATCCTGGTAAGCAAATGCTTGCTCAAGCTTGCCGACCTCAAAAACACCCAAGGGGAAAATAATTGCACCAGGCGCCAGGATTGCAACCTCTCTTGCCACATCCTGGGAAAATATTCAGGACTCACTTGCCCTCTCATCATTTCCACTCCTCTACCCCATGCCTGGCTTTCAACAATACTCTCCTTTATGAAAATGACTTGAAAAGTGCACATGCCATAGTAAGGTACCCACTGCAATGAATAAATCCTGACAGAAATATATTAAGCAAAAAGTGTACCATTGTGGCATTACTCCCCCATCTTAACTGAGAGACTAGAAATACCAGAATGCAATTCAGCAAATGGCAAAAGAATTGCCTTTTTATTTTCAAAACGTATAACAACATCTAATGTGTGAAAAGGTTAAATGTTTGTGATTAAGTGTTCGACAAATACAAGCTTCATATATGATGTGATGAAAAAATCACATTCTACCAAAAACAAATGCCTTTTGGAGCGTTAAAAATGAGCATCTGAAAATAATAAAGCTAATGTAAAACAGTTTTGTGTGATATATGGTAATTGACCTGGAGCAGAGCGTAGATTTAGGCAGCAAACTGGTGGTTTGTGTGTGGTTTCAGAATTTAAATGCCTTTTTGCATGTCTTAACACAGAAACGTTACAAACATCTCCTGCAAAACAATGCTCTCTTAAATGAGCTATCACTTGTAAATCGACCATCTTGAAATGCTCTGCTTGAAGAAAGAAGGTAACAAGTAGCCATTAAGGGGCCTGCAGCGTCTGATGGGCCGCTGGGAGTGGGTGTTGGTCTCTAGAGAGCCACAGGAGGTTGGGAGGCGACACTGTTGCCTCATGCGAGCTTAGTACATGGAAGCCGCACAGCCCCCCTTTAAAACAATATTATTGGTATAGTTGAGGCAAGCACTCAACTTGGGCCCCCTCTCACAGCTTCGGCCATCACACCGACTGGCCATGCCTTGGGCCGGCTCTGATAATAGACTGGCTGATTCACAAAGAAGTAACCAGCCGTAGCTCTCCCATGCGACTATCACATCCACAAAGAAGGTAAGGATAGTAGTCTTCACTTACTCCTGCCTGACCTGTCTATTTCCTAGAGTAGGTCAGAGGGGGGCATTTCAAATGAGCGGAGTGGAAAATTACAACATAAAAGCAAGGTTTATTCCATTTTCCACTCCAGCCAATTTCCAAGGCATGGGGGGCAACAACGCAAATTTTGCATCTCCACTTAGCTTTCCTCCTCTGTTTTGGAAAAGCGCGCTGTGTTATGCCTGCATGAGATTTACATGCAGAAGTAAAACCAAAGGATTCCAATGAAATACGCCTTGGTTTAGCACCTGTGAAAGACCGGGCCAATTCCATAGGAATTCATTAGAGCATGGCCCTTGCAAAGCATCGTTTGCAGGCAATGTTTATCTACTCAGAAAGCAGCGTAAAAAGGGAAGAGTAAAGGTGATTTCACCTTCAATCACTCTCCATTGAAAATTGCACACAGGGGACCAGCCACACGTACGCACAAGCATTGGTGGTTCCCCTGCATACAATTAGCATATATTGTACAATGACCACAGAGTGATTCTCGTAACATCTTTGTGTATTGAGTTGTCTGTCTCCATATGCAAGTCACAGTCATTGTCAATAACTACTTCATGGTGCACTCATAGTGTCTAAAGTACCCTACATATGTGCATGCAAAAGTTACCAATGGTGGACAATATCGTTTGTTTACATTCTAAATCAAAATCCTGAACAGCAAAAAAGCAACCAGCCCTGCTAATGTAACATCTATATGATCACACAGTTCACTCACTGCGTTAAGAGTTTACGGTAAACAAGTGTGTTCTTAGCAAGTGTCTGAAGTATTTACCCCTATGCAGCATGGCCACCAAATGCTCATTCATATTAATTGTCCTGTCTGCCATCTGAGTGGCCCATTTATATCGAGCATTCTTTAACCTATCTTAGTTTAAACGACAAATGACACCTGTTCTGTGCCTTCACAGAGTTGGACGAGTCGACCTCGCCCATGGGCACCTGTAATGCCAACATTCTGAAACTCACCTCCATCGATGTACATCTGATCAGTGAATCCTTCCAAAAGATACTAGTGACTCCGCTGATGCACGCTATCATATGTCCTCTGCTTAAGAAACCCTCAGCTGATCCAGAGAAACTGGTCAAGTCCAAGCCAATCCCAGACCTGCCCTTTGAAGCCAATGTGTTTGAATCATTTGGAACTGCTCAATTTGCTACTCAACTTAGTCGTTTTTCTTCAAGAAAGTATGGTAAACCAGCCGCATGCCGTGAATATGTGGAAGCTGCTTATCGCTGAGCACCAGGGGCATACCAGATACACATACTCACCCTTATGGTCACCGTTCATATTGTCATGGCCACTGGGCAAGGGCCCATGTCTTCATCACCTACAGGGTCCAAATGGACCCAGCCCTGGCGCCTTTGGCACCAGGCTCATAGAAAAGTGTGATTTGCACACTTTGGGCCTAAGGCATGTGCATCAGGGCCAGGTGTGGCCATAGAGGATCATTGGGGAGCACGTGCAAGAACCTCTGGGAGTGGCAAGGTGGAGCCACAAGGCAGGGCCAAAGGGAGGGGTCGGGCCAGCCTATTTAAGGCCAACCTGCCCACATACTGGCGCTTCCCGTTAGTCTGCTTTCTGCAGCATAACGCTTACCACCCTCCTTAACTGTTTTCCCTGCTCTTCTCCTTGTCGTGCATCTTACCTGATTCCAGCTTTTGCATCGCTGAAGGCGCATTTTACCTGATTCCAGCCACTCCATCACTGAAGGTGCATCTTACCTGATTCCCGCTACTCCATTGCTGAAGGCGCATCTTACCTGACTCCAGCTGCACCATCGCGAAAGGTGCACCTTACCTGTCTCCTGCTACACCATCGCTGCACGCGCATCTCACCTATCTCCTGCACTCCATCGTATGCAGCGCATCTCATCTTACCTGACTCCCATCGCCATCAGAGTTGGAGCGCTTCTTCACCTGAACTGGACCTCCAGCTATGCGGGAGCTTATCTTCCATTCTTCATCTTCGCGGAACCTCCATCCTGCAGCCGCGGACAGGCCTCCGAACAGCCAGCCTCCGCTCGATGCCACCAGACTTATCCTGCAAGAGAAAAGAGCACAACAGGTTAGAAGTCATGTAAATAACTAACACTCGGCCGCACCATACCTAAGCCTAGCGATTTACATTAAAAGCCACCTTACCATCAAGTTCAAAGGCTTCAGCATCCTCTGGGGAATCACTGGACTCGCTACTAACACCTCGACTCCGGGCAGCCATCTTCACACCTATAGAGGAGAGAAAAGACATTTCAAGAATTACGAACTATAATCACAGCAAAAGACATTGCACGAATTATGAGCTACAATCACGGCAAAAGACATTATAATTAACGAACAATAATCATTGCTAAAAGACTCACCTTCTAAGTGGTTGGTCGCAGCTGGCCTGGATCGCCACTTCCACGGGCCAGTGAAGCAACTAGGTCCACTCCAAGCACCCCTGCTACAACAGAGAGCTCAGCATTACAAATGAACAGGTGAGCTTGCATGGGTAAACGCGTGCGCACTTCGTTCTGGCATGAAAGGGTCGAGGGGAATCACGACACCACCAGTCCATTCTCATTGTCTCTCATCTTCTCTCAGGGGCAATATCAGCATCCAGTGCAGTTGATTCCACAGCAGCTGGGGGAGAGAGTCGATCCAGGGGAGCCAAGTCGAGGGAGGGCTCCAACCGTGCCCCAACATCCCCCCAGAGACCAGGTGAGCGTAACAGGACGTGAAGCCTCTCTGAATCTCTGCCTGCGCGTTATGAAAACCTCTGAAACCGACCAGTTGGCCCAATTACTGGGGGAGCTGCGGGCTGAAGTACATGCCTCTATGCAAGAGACCAATGCCTTGAGGCGAGACCTTATTGTAGCCCGGGAACGGACAGATGATTTGGCAAGGCAAATCCTCCAGACACACGCAGGGCAGGTACCGTTACCTGATATTGCACCAACTCCTTTGCCACAACCATCACCACCAGTGCAAGTGGTACTTCCATGGGCAGTCCCACTGGCTCCACCAGTGCGTTTCACCAGCGGCCCAAACAAATATGCTGTATTCATGAACCAGTGCCGTCTCCACTTTTTGTGTCGACCTGGGGCCTTTCCCAACGACAGCGCAAGAGTTGCCTTTGTACTTTCATATTTGGGATGCTGTGCAGCTGATGGTCCATACCATTAGTAACCCAGGATGATCCAATACTTCGGAATTTTGGGGAATTCCAACGGGAATTGGAAAAATTGTTTGCCAGACACACCCAAGGACAAGCCTTATATAACAAATTATTGTCTCTCAGACAAGGAAGCCACGACTTGTTGACTTACATTGCCACCTTCAACCGTCTCATAGCACAGACTAATTGGCCTGAGGAGAAAAGGACTACACTTCTTTTACCGAGGGCTACGTGGTGAGTTAAAAGATGTACTAGCTCAAGTGTTCAACCCGCCTGAGTGTTGTGTGGAATATATTAACCTGACTTGTGCAATTGGACCATCGGTTACAGGACCGAAAAATGGACTGCACGAGGGCTGAAGGGAGGTCAGTTTACATGCGACCTCGGGACAATCAAACCAGAACCCATGAGCCCACTGAACCCATGCAAATTGGGGGATTACGAGCCCCTATTTCTAAGACTGAAAGGGAAAAAAGGAGACAACAACAACTTTGTTTATATTGCGGTAAAGCTGGACATTTCCTCTGAGATTGCCCTATAAACCCCCCAAGAAGATGGTAGGTGCCACAGACAACGGCAACAAAGAAAAGGAACAGAAGTCAGAAAACTCGGACGCCCGGCAAGTGTAGGGGTCCACTTGTTGTGTGAAGTAAAGAAAGTTGTCCAGACCTCACACCTGGTCATCCCGGTGTAATTAGCCCTTCACCAACAACCATCAAACGTACATGCTCTAGAAGCCTACATTGATAGTGGAGCAGTGGGAAATTACATCGATCAGAATTTGGCCACACGGATAGGCCTTCCGCTTCAGCAAAAACCACAATCGGAAAACGTCACTGCCGTGGATGGCTCTCAGTTGTTATCCGGTCCAGTAACACAACACACCGATAAGGTGATGCTGATATTTCAGGATGGTCATCGAGAAAGCATTTCTTTTGACGTTATAGCGCCCTCCCAGTTCAAAATGATCCTAGGAATGCTGTGGCTTGAAACCCATAACCCAAAGATTGACTGGCGCTCATGGAAGCTGACCTTCTCCCAAGAATGTGCAGAGAGTTGCTACGACAGGGACATGAGGAATCTACAGCTCAAGGTGAAACCCATCCTAGGAATTTCTGCTTCATTACCCTCCGAATACCAAGACTTTTTGGATGTGTTCCAAAAGGAACAAGCAAACACCCTGCCTCCACACAGAACTTACGACTGCCAAATCGATCTGGTCCCAGGAGCACAAATCCCTTGCAGCAGAATGTACTCTCTGACTGAGCAAGAGAATCAGCATCTGAGAACATACCTAGATCAGTACCTAGCCAATGGGTTCATCCGCCCATCCAAGTCCCCAGCCTCCTCAGCTCTCTTCTTCGTACCAAAGAAGGAAGGGGACCTCAAAACTTGTATAGATCATAGGTCATTGAACCAGATTACTGTAAAGAACAGATACCCTCTGCCACTCATTCCCGAGTTACTTGATCAAGTGAAGAATGCTCAAATCTATACAAAATTGGACCTACGAGGAGCTTACCATTTGGTAAGAGTGAAAAAGGGCGATGAATGGAAGACAGCATTCCGAACCAAATACGGGCTTTTCGAGTATCAGGTTATGCCCTTTGGATTATGCAAAGCACCAGCAGCATTCCATTTCTTTATGAACAATGTACTTCACAAACTGTTGGATGTCTGTGTCCTTGTATACATCGACGACATTCTCATCTACTTAGCATCCAAGGAAGATCATGTGGGCCATGTAAGGGCCATTTTGGAAAAGCTTCGTAAGCATCGGCTGTTCGCCAAATTGGAAAAATGTTCTTTCCATGTCACGGAAGTCGAGTTCTTGGACTTTATGCTTACCCCCACGAGGGGTTCACACACTCACAAGGTGGACGCTATTCTTCAATGGCCATCTCCGACATCGACCAAGGCAGTGCAGAGCGTACTCGGATTTGCCAATTTCTACCAGCGGTTCATCCCGGGATTTTCTCAGATCGTTCATCCTATCACTTCTTTATTAAGAAAGAATAAAAAGTTTTCCTGCTCTCCCGAAGCCGAAAAAGCCTTCCAGGAATTATAATTGGCTTTCACCTCAGCACCCATTCTTCGGCATCCTAAACCCGACCTGCCCTATGTAGTTGAAACCGATGCCTCCAGCGTGGCCATGGGGGCGGTTTTATCACAAAAAGACCCAGACTCGGAGCAATTACACCCCATAGCATTTTGGTCCCGTAAATTTACTGCACTGGAGATGAACTATGCAATAACCGACAAAGAGTTACTAGCAATTAAAGGAACTCTTAAAACCTGGAGACACTACCTTCTAGGAGCTAGACATGCTGTTACAGTTATCACGGACCACTGTAATCTGCAATATTTAAAAACTGCCTGGGCCCAATCTTCACGTCAGCTTCGCTGGGCTCTTTTCTTCGCAGAGTATGATTTTGTGATTACATACAGACCAGGAGTGCGTAACGGAAAAGCAGATGCTCTGTCACGAATGGGAGAGGACAAGGAACCATTTATACCAACAGAACCAGTACCCATCATTCCTGAAGGGCGAATTCAAAACCAGATTGCAGTAACCGCCTGCTCGGAAGACTTGAAGGTCGACCTCCAGTCTCAGATAGACCAAACAGCCCAACAAGAATGGTTACATAAGGGGGACCAGTACTCGATCAAGGATAGTTTACCCTATTTTCAGGGGAGACTATACATTAAAGAAAAAGGAACACAAAACAAAATTATAGCAAATTACCATGAGTCTTTAGGGGAGGGACATCCCGGAATTACTAAGACACGGGCCAAAATCAGGAAGAACTATTGGTGGACAACATGAAGGAAGGACGTGGTCCAATTTATTGAAACCTGCGGTGTTTGCGCGCAACAAAAATCCCAAAAGTCAAGTCCCGCAGGATTATTGCGTCCATTGGCTATACCACCAGCACCATGGCATACGCTATCCATGGACTTCATTACAGATTTACCACCCTGTGACGGCTTCAACACAATTTTAATCGTGGTAGATTTATTCTCCAAGATGGCACAGTTTATTCCACTAAAAGGACTTCCTACTGCTGGGACTCTGGCTACTGTATTCTTAGAACAAGTAATCAAATTACATGGTTTCCCCTCGGTACTGATTTCAGATCGAGGAACGCAATTTGTTTCAGCCTTCTGGAGGAGTTGTTGTAAAATAGCGCAAATCGATCTTCGCCTGTCCACCAGTCACCATTCCCAAACTGATGGTCAAACAGAGAGGAGCAATCAGATGCTAGAGCAGTACCTGAGATGCATGCTGCAACAGACGGAAGGATCCTGGAAAGACATTCTCTGGTTAACTGAATTTGCCTACAATAACTCTATGCACACTTCTACTGGGCAAACCACATTCTATATCATGAAGGGTCGACATCCTCGGACGTCCTCCTTTGATCCGCTTGATGAACTAGAAATGCCTGCGATCACTTCTCTACATAAAACCATTACTCAAACTCTTAAGGAAGCTACCATGAATCTAACCAAGGCCAAGGAACTACAGAAGAAGTTTGCTGACAGGCATAGAAGGGAAGCTCTGCATTACCAAATTGGCGATAAGGTGTGGTTGGCATCCAGAAATATACCTTTAAAAGGACCCCGGGTCTTTCGTCCAAGATATCTCAGACCTTACCCCATCAAGGCCATCATCAATCATGCCGCTGTAAAATTAGATCTACCCACCAATATGCAAATCCACCCAGTGTTTCACGTTTCCCTCCTGAAGCCTGTGAAACCAGACACTAGAATAAAAAAAACCACTGGAGCCTGAAATTATCGAAGGGGAACCTCAGTATGACGTTAAAGACATTCTGGACTCCAAGATAGTACGATCAAAACTGTACTACTTAATCGACGGGGAGTGTTACGGACCTCAAGATCGCACTTGGGAACCTGTTGAATTTGTCCATACACCTCGACTTATCAGGCGGTTCCACCGTAATAACACCGCCAAACCAGGACCAGAGAGAAGAACGCCTGTGAGAGGGGCCTTGAGGGGGAGTGCTGTCATGGCCCCTGGGCAAGGGCCCATGTCTTCATCACCTACAGGGTCCAAATGCACACAGTCCTGGCACCTCTGGCACCAGGCTCATAGAAAAGTGTGCTTTGCACACTTTGTGCCTAAGGCACGTGCATCAGGGCCGGGCGTGGCCATGGAGGATCATTGGGAAGCACGTGCAAGAACCTCTGGGAGTGGCAAGGTGGAGCCACAAGGCGGGGCCAAAGGAAGGGGCCGGGGCCAGCCTATTTAAGGCCAACCCGCCAACATACTGGCGCTTCACGTTAGTCTGCTTTCTGCAGCGTAGCGCTTATCGCCGTCCTTACCTGTTTTCCCTGCTCTTCTCCTCGTCGTGCATCTTACCTGATTCCAGCCACTCCATCGCTGAAGGTGCATCTTACCTTATTCCGGGCTACTCCATCGCTGAAGGCACATCTTACCTGTCTCCAGCTACACCATTGTTGCACGCGCATCTCACCTATCTCCTGCACTCCATAGTCTGCAGCGCATCGCATCTTACCTGACTCCCATCACCATCGGAGTTGGAGCGCTTCTTCACCTGATCCGGATGTCCAGCTACGCCGGAGCTTATCTTCCATTCTTCATCTTCGCAGAACCTCCATCCTGCAGCCATGGACCGGCCTCTGAGCAGCCAGCCTACGCTCGATGCCGCCAGACTTCTCCTGCAAGAGAAAAGAGCACAACAGGTTAGGAGTCACTAACGCTCGCCCACGCCATACCTAAGCCTAGCGATCTACATTAAAAGCCAATTTACCATCTAGTTCAAAGGCTTCATCATCCTCTGGGGAATCACTGGACTCGCTCCTAACACCACGACTCTGGGCAGCCATCTTCACACCTATAGAGGAGAGAAAAGAAATTGCAAGAATTACGAACTATAATCACAGCAAAAGACATTATAATTAACGAACAATAATCATTGCTAAAAGATTCACCTTGTAAGTGGTTGGTCGCAGCCGGCCTAGATCGCCACTTCCACAGGCCAGTGAAGCAACTAAGTCCACTCCAAGCACCCCTGCTACAAGAAGCAGGACGGAGAGCTCAGCATTACAAATAAACAGGTGAGCTTGCATGGGTAAATGCTTACGCACTTTGTTCTGGCACGAAAGGGTCAAGGGGAATCACAACACCACCACGCCATTCTCATTGCCTCTCATCATCTCTCAGGGGCAATATCAGCATCCAGAGCAGTTGATTCTGCAGCAGCTAGGGGAGAGAGTCGATCCCGGGGAGCTAAGTTGAGGGAGGGCTCCAACTGTGCCCAAACGTCCCGGCAGAGACCGGGTGAGCATAACACATATCCTCCTGGTCCACCTTGTAAGAAATCATTGGTATTGTGGAAGCAGTGCTGAAATCGTTTGCATTATTGTAGTTATATTGTGTTGTCATATAATGTGATGGGATAAACAGACGAGGCAGACCAAGCTTTTGTAATTCAGACATTTTTATTTTGGGTAAATGGCCAAAGATGGCCAAAACAATAAACAAAATGGTTCTTCATTAACGAACATTGGAGGGATATTCACTGCAGGATCTCCATTTGCAGGGGTTTTGGGGTATATTGTTTTGCTTTCATGTCCCAGAAACCCCTAACGTCTGTTACATTTATCATTTTTTTTTATTATTCATGATTATTAAAATCTTCTAAAAGGAGATCTCACACGACCAAAATGCTTCCTGTTTTGCCTGCCAAGACTATTGAAGTTTTATAAACTGACCTCTACACCTAACTCGCTATATAAATGTCATATAACAGCTAAACTTGTATTTATTTAAACATACATTAAACCATAGAGACAAATGTCATTAAATACTCTTAATTGAAGATACAGCATTGCAGCTTTAATGTGTGACTGGTCAGTGAACCATCGAATAATCACATTAAAATGAAATCTGTCTCCCTAGTTCCAAAACCTTGCATAGACTATTACAAAGACAAACATCAGACAACAGAGTATGTATTTTGTCTAAATGCTTCCAACCACTTATCATAAGGGTACTTCAAATTACAATGTGCAGCTTGCATTCACTGTGCCAAATAGCAACACCATCCCTGAGGTGCTTGCATCTTAGAATATTAGTTAGTTGTTTTGTCTGTGCTTAGCTAAATAGTTACATATCTATGAACTGTTCTGCATTTATTTGGGCTGTGAGGACGTAATCACAATATTGCAGGTGCCCATACAACTCCCTTGAATACGTCCATAATCTTCAGCCTCGAATCTCCTAGGATCCCTGTTCACAGTTCAATGAAGGCCACGCATAGTATTAATATTTAGTATTTAGTATTTATTTATTTGTATAGCGCATCCAAACCCTGGGGCAACTGAGCGCTTAATTTACATGGTATACAGTCTTACAATTTACAAACAGGTGTCTATAGATGAGGACAGTTCAAATGAATAGACATGACAGGTACGTAGACAATGGCAGTGAATATACAATTTACAAGGCGTATATACAGTATTGATCTTACTACTGCAGGGTATATATTATGGAGAGGTTAGGTTTTGGTCCTGATGGAGGAGCCAAGCTTTAACCTTGTTCCGGAATATCATGAACTAGGGCTATGCTCTTAAGGCGATGGGGAGCGCATTCCATATTTTGGCAGCGAGGACTGGGAAGCTAACTACACTCGCCCGTTGTTGGTTAAATCGAGGTATGACGACACAGTGTGTTTGTGCTGTCCTACTAGGTTGTGATGATATGTGGCGTAATAACGTATCACAAAGGTATGAAGGTGCCTGGTTATAGAGGCATTTATGTGTTAATGAGAGTGATTTAAGATCAATTCTTTGCTTGATATTCAACCATTTTAGATTATGCCTGGCTGTAGTAATATCGTGTTTCCTTGGGATGTTACATGCTAATCTAACTGCATTATTTTGCATGGCTTGCATTTTGTTGATATTGTGTTGGGGCGTTCCTAAATATAGCGCATTACAATAGTCTAGTTTAGATAATACTAAAGCTCTTGCTACTGCTATGCAGTTAGTTGAGGTAAGGCAGAGACGGCAAGCTGTGATGAGCTTGCATGTGTATGCTGTGGCTGACGCGAAGGCGTTGGTTTGTCTTGTGAGTGATAATGCAGAATCAATGTATGTACCTAAAGTTTTCACATCGTTAGATACTTTGATCATATTACTGTCGATAATGAAGGCTTTGAAGGATGCTCCTAGTTTGTTCAGTTTGGATGGGGAGCCAAGTAGGAGTAGCTTGGTTTTATCTTCATTTAGACATAAGCCATGCTTAGCCATCCATGTTTGTATGATGCTGTAGATGTCATTCAATGTTATGCTGTCTGCAGCGTAGTCACCAGTGATGGGGATAAGTATCTGGGTGTCGTCCGCATAATTTGTATATGTGATACCCAGATAGTCGAGTATGTCAAATGGTGGCTTGGTGAAGACATTGTAGAGCATGGGGGACACGAAGGAGCCTTGTGGGACTCCACAGGAGACTGGCGTAGGGGAAGCTGAGGCAGATGGTGCAAAGACCCTAATGGATCTGTCACTGAAGAAAAATGTAATCCAGAGTTAGCTTGGTCAGAGAAGTGTGCAGAAGATGACAAGTGCTTACAAAGAATTTCATGGTTCACAAGGTCACATTCAGCGAATAAGTCGAGAAGTAAGAGAAGGGCAAATTTGTCTTTGTCTTTTAGTGTCTGAATTTCAGTCTTTAGGTCAATAAGTGCAATCTAAGTCCCATGTCTTGGTCTGAAGCCTGACTGTCTTAGACCCAACAATTTATTTGTTTCCAAGTATTGCTGAATCTGGAGATATGCTGTTCGATCCAATATTTTCAGCAGGAAAGGGACGGTGGTAATAGGACGGTAGTTAGATGGGTTATTAGGGTTCAAGGCAGGTTTTTTAATAGTGGGAGTACCCATGCATCTTTCAGGTTAGTGGGCACAATACTTGTGTCAAATGAAGCATTAATGAATGTGGTGATGAAAGGAGCAAGTGCAGTTGCAGCTCCCTTAATGAGCGTGCCAGGCAGACATCGCCCTTGCAATTGGATAGTTTGAGTTTAAGTATAATCAGCTCTACCTCTTTGGTTGATAATGGTTTAAAATTGAATTATGGCATAGTGGGAGTAGGGGTAGATGGAGGGTCCTGAGGTGTAGCATTTTTGATGAGATTTTTTTTCATGGTTATTTTATTGAGTAGCATATGCATAACTTTTCTCTCAGCTGCTCTCAATAGTCCTTTCATTTCATTTTGTAAATGCAACTTGTGCATTAGAAAAGTCTCTTCCAATTCCAAAAACAGCCCAACATGCCCCAGAAACAGCCAAAAAGCTGTCCCTTTTGTTTTGTAAAATGCTTAGAGAAAAGATCAGCGTGCATTCGTTGAGCACAAATGCAGGCCCACTTTTCAATTAAAAATATCAATGTATCTTCCAGCTCAAAATGTATTCTAAAAATGCCCTAGAAGTAGAGCTATATAATAGAATGCCAACTTCTTAAGGATTTCAATCTGGCGATACACCGTGGTCTCAGCTTAGTATGCAGCGCACAACTGAAATGCTTATTTTATTATATATATAGGTTCAATATTTGAGAGATATACCACTCATATCATACCCCCTTTTCAAATACTCCGGATCACAATGGACCAGGAACCAGACTGGTAGACAAAGCTAATATTTATTTATTTATTTAAAAATTCAAGAAAATCACATACTTTTTACCATATGGGGCAGCAATCATCAATGTGGTGACAATAACAAATATGAATGTGAACAATGCAATTAAATTAACCCTTTAGCTACACAGATAGAAAACATTAGAGAATAGAGACACTTTTGAATTTTGGGAAAGATAGCACTCAAGTTAGGATTTCCTCCTGCAATATTCCTCAACCCACAAATAAGCAATTCTAAATAGATATAAGGAAGCAGAAGGTAATCATAAATGAGTAATAATACACAGAATTAGAATCCAACCTTTCCCTTCCCAAACAAGAGAGAAACACGGATTTGAATCCTTGCAATGTTTAAGTGACACTCGGAAATGGCTGAATAAAACAATGAATGTGTGCAAAAATCCTTAACTAAGTACAATTCTCTACGGGAGAAACACTGGAAAGTTACAAGCAATCATAAGCAATAGATTGAGCAAAATCATGCAATGCGAAAATTAATGGAAGGTTTAAAACTATTAATAGTAAAAATAACTTTGCAAAAATGCTCATTCCTGCCTAAAATTAACCAAACGGTTTTTAATAAAAACAGGCGACATATTGTAAATGTGTGGGTTGGGGGTAGCTATGGATCCTAGGTACAAGATGAACGTGAAATGAGGTCTCTAGCTGTTAAATTGAGTGAGTTATGCAAGATCTAGTGACGTGCGTTTCTGGAAAATAAGGCGCGAAAAAGGAACAGAAATCAATTTTTACAAGGACAGTTTTACTTTATGCTAGGGCATTCAGGCTAGACGACCGGATTGAGACACAGTAAGCTCCATAGTTGAACCGCAGAACCAACCCTAGCACCTCCACGCCCGCCCTGGCTGACCCGGTCTGATTACCTGATGGAGGACTACGGGCTTAGGATTTCACAAGACAAAATTATTAAAGCTATTGGCACTAACACAAGGAATCAAAGCAGGGTTTCAAGAATGATTGGGACAATATTACAGTTATCAGAATGAGTATTGGAAGACTTAGAGATTGGGATGAAACAAGGCAAGGCAAGGTTTACTATGTTTCCATGGTTCCTACTGATACTCACAGTCCACTTTTGTTTTGGATTTTATACAGTCAGCCCTCTGGATCACCACACGGATCTGGTCTAACACAGGGCAGCCGGACAAACTCAGTGGGGCAGAGTCAGCTGGGCAGGAACTGGATACCAAAGGATAGTTCTTCTGGACTAGCAGTTCTGGTTACTGGATACTATAGGGCATCGGATAGCAGAACAGCCGGATAGCAGGGAGTGGCAGCAAGCCAGGTAAATTCAGGATGCTTCCCCAAAACAACACAGCTTCCCTTTGGTTATTGGGATGATTTTAGAATTGAGGCCTAGCTGAAGCAGGATCAGCAATTGCTTGGCCTTGTCGTTGTGATCTGGAGTTCTATGGATAGATGCAAGATGAAGACAGGAACAGACAGGAACAGGACGCCGGCGTAGGAATCAGGAATCAGTGTGTGTCCCAAGTGTTCGTCAGGGGCCCTTATTTATAATGCCAGATGACATCATTACAGTAAATGACAGGGGGGGGATTCACTACCCACGCCCCTACAATAGGATTGGGCAAGGGCATAATCTCTGCCTTGCTCACAATTGGTTGGATATCAGAAAAGTGATGTCATGTTTATGAGGTGATGTTTACTGTATCTAGAAACTCCCTCATTTCCTTTACTGGAAATCCGATTTTGCCAAAAACAGATATTTATGTAGTTACCAACTCTTAGTAAATCAGATACACTGGTTCCATATTTTGTGCAGCACAAATTAGTCAAAACCTCCAGTCTGTGCAACCTTGCTTCGCCTTTCTGACACATTTTGGTAATTTTACACATTAAAGATTTGGCCCCTAATTCCCCAATTTTATACTCAGATGCAAATTGTCCCAGGGATGTATGTACAAAATTTGACATTTGCAACATGGATGCTTTTCTGGTAATACAACATATATCACTGTTTCTGTCCAGAGTGTGTCACGATGTTCTACCAAGTTTTCAAACACAGCCCACAATTCCACTTTTACGTTGTAAAAATGTCACCTTTTTACCAATTTTGACAGCTGAGATACAAGTCTTTTTAAAGTTCTTTCTAAAATAGTCTTAAGGCAAATGGGAGTCATTGTCATTTTTTTTATTCCCAGCTAACACCAACTGGCAGTTTATTTGAAGCAGGAGGAGGGCTTCTCTCTTGATTGAAGGTTTTATTGCCCTTCACACTTGACAGGGGAGAGTCCCAGGACGGCTATGGTCCTAGCCTGGAGCAAAGGCGAATGTCTGATGAGCATGTAAAATCCCTTTGTCCTGGTCCAAAGTCTTTCAAGCTGGCAATTAGTGTTTTCCTGTGCCAGGGTTTTATAGTGTGCCTCTCTTCCCGAAGGAAGTTACAGGGCCGTAACTTGAAGAGCAGGTTGTTTTTATAGCTTGCCCACTTAGCCTATGTGTTTTAGGGGGCAATTCATGGAATAAATGTGTGCCGAAATCAGTGGCGCAAACAGGCGCAAGCGTGAAAAAGGCAGCGCACGCGTGCAAACCTGCGCGTATAATTTCCGCGATGTGCGCCAAAACCGTGCGTGGCGCACACCGCGCACGTGTCATTTCCACATCCCGAACGCTGTGCGCGATGCACACAGCCAAAGCGTACAACGTCAGCACACACATCAAAAAGGGGGCGGAGCAAGGGGCGGAACATGCAGAATGAGAAACAACACATGAAAATAAGGGCGTAACATGGGAAGTACCGCTGGGAACTACACAGAACGCCCACACGCACGCGACCTACACGTATTCATGGAATCAAATAGGGAAAACCCACACACGTCAAAACACACGCACATGCACAATTACGTCTGCCACACGAAAGCAGGCAGAAGCACCCTTGCGCAGTATAAAAGTGTAACAAGCATATACAGCTATGATGAATGCCCGTTCCTCGCAGCAGTGATCGTGGGACACCGCAGAAGGAGGAGAATAGCCAGGCCCCACATTTTTTTGCCCAGGACCAGCCTTTTTGGGATGCCAGACCACCAGGTCTATGGTAGGTATAGGTTTCCACCTCATATCCTAGAGCTGGTCAGGGAGTGGGAGGATGAACTCACATCACCCACCCTGTGCTCCCAAGCATTGAGCCCCTTGGAGAAGGTTCTCAATGTACTGCATATTTTGGCCACTGGGTCATTTCAATATCCACCCGTCACAGGGAAACACCCGTGCGCGTAATGTCACAGACGCGCTTTCGTGCTAAGTGCCTTTCCTCGAATTACACGCTGACGTGTAGTTTTTTCACGTGCCAAATCACTCCGTATCAAGCTGGCCGCGCAACAACACACGGAAGACTACGCTCCTGCCCAGAAGGCCATTTTCTTGCCCCCCAGAGCCCTGAGCACACTCCCACCAGCCATCTGCTGCTGCCTGCCTGCCTGCTGCCCACGTGCCCTGCTGTTTGGTGCCTGCACATCAGCCATCTGCAGGGGTGCAGTTGCTGTGACCACCCCTGCAGGAACAGAAGACTCCCGACTGGGATACCATCGCTCCACAGCCCAGCCCCAGGACCCAGTTGCCCACCCACACCTCCCTCGGGAGTTGCCATGTCAGACACAACACCATCTGGCACCAGTGGCAACCCCCCAGCAGAGAATCAGAGGGCTACCAGCTTCAGTTCCAATGAAGTTGGTATCCTGGTGGAGCAAGTCCTGGGGCAGTATGATCTTTGGAAGTTTGCGCGCCGACAATGAAGGACGGAAGAGGATCTGGATGGACATCGTGACTGCCATCAACGTGGAAGGGGTGGCAGTCCGCAACATTCAACACGTCCAGAAGCACTGGGAGGACTTCAGGTCCAGGACCCTCAACAAGGCCTGGTGCCTCTTGAAGGCAGCGGATGCTGAGGGGTGCGGGTACGCCTAACCAACAACGAGATTAGGGTCCTGGAATGTATAAGCCCAGCGCTCCACCTCCAGGTCATTGAGAGGCAGACCCTTCTGGAGTCAAGCGGTAAGTGTACATGCGTACTGATTGGACGCAGTGCATGTTGAGGTGTGGCAGGAGTGTGCAGGTTGCACATATGTCTTTGTAGGGCCATGTATGGATGTGTATGTACAGGGACATGAGCCTGCCACATGTGAGTCCTCTCATGTGTGAGACACATCGATGGTGTATGTGTTGGTAAGCATGCTGGCCAAATGCAGGTGTGGGTGCACACATTTTTAAATTTCTGTGTATGTACTGTGGCATGGCTGAGGTGTCACACATGGATGCTGCTTCCACCTGCATGTATCTGCACTATGTACATTTGCATGTGTGTGTATTTGACAAGTGTGCAACTGTGATACAGCATGGATGCATGTGACACTGACATGTAGGAGGCTGATTGCCAGATGTGACATGGATGGAGATGTTATCAGTGCAACAGGTGGTGGAGATGTACAGATGCATGTCTGTCTGGTGGTGTGTGTGCATGTGTTCTGCACTCCCCATGTTGCATGTGACGTCAGGCTCACCTTCAGCTGCTCATGCTGTTGTCTGTGTATGGATGGTTGGGCCTGGTGCAACATTCCTGTTTATTTGCTCGTGTGTGAGTTGAAATGACATGTGTGTTGAGGAGTGTGATTCCATGTGTGAAGTGTGACACTGCCACTCATGTACAACTGTCATGTGTGTATCAGACCATTGTACAGTGCCCTGATGCCTGTGTTCTATCTCTCCCTGTCTGCAGCGTCAACTGATGAAGAGGGCGGAGACGGTGCTGTGGAGCAAAGCGGCAGGGATTGCACTGCCAGCCGGAGACGCAAGGCCGGCCCTCCTCCCATGTTGTCATCTCGTCGGGGAGTGAGGAGTCTGGCGCCGCATCTGTGGCCGCAGCTGCTGAGGGTAGGTCCAAGAGGCGGAGTCGGAGGTGGACTCCTCAGCAGCAGAAGGGGCAGCTGAGACCCCACAGGGTCTGATGGAGGAAGATGGCACAGAGTCATCCAGGTTGGTGGGGGGTTTCGTTGAGTAGGAGGCCGTGGAAGGGACACACCCGGGGTCTGGAGGGGAGGATTCCACTGGTGCTGGTGGTGCAGTCCAGGGGCAGGGACAGGAGGAAGCACAGGCCGCCGCGGAGGTGCCTGTGTGTAATCCTGTCCCCAAACCTGTGACTGCATCATCCTGCACCAGCAGGGATGCCTACGTCCAGACCCGTACTCAGGGAGGGGATGAGCGCACAACAACTGGGCTTCCTCTCCCTGCGGACGTGACAATCCGGGACCGGGTTGAGGCTGTCCTGGCTGGGATGGCGTTGCATCAACGGGGCATGCGAAATGACCTGCAGTGTTTTCGTGAGGACACTGCACATCATCTTGGATGCCTCTTTGACCGGGTTGACCTACTAGGACGGGTTGCCAGTGCTGGATTCCTCCGTGTGCTGGACCTTCTTCCGACCCCCTCCTCACCTGAACCCCCTATGCGCCAGTCGTCCTCCGTGCCATCTTCTGGCCCATGTATCACCTGCGGAGCTGCCTCTGACCCAGAGGTCAGGCTGGTGGAGGACACATCCCTGCCACAGTCGGGAGTCGGAGGTCCAGCAGGGGTGGCCACACCAACAACTGCACCCCAGCAGGAGGAGGACGTGCAGGCATCAAGAGGCAGGGCACAGGCACAGCAGCAGCAGGCTCAAGGTGGGAACGATGATGGCTCTGGGCCATCAACATCAGAGGGGCAGGCATCGGCCAGAGGGCAGGAGGACCTTGGATTGGGAGTGTCTTCCGTGTGGCAGCGGTTGGGCCAGCACATAGATGCGGAGCGGCGGTGGGCAGAAAAGGCATGGCTCATTATGGTCAGGGCAGAGAACTCCATGCGCAGGGCACTGAGGCGGGCCGAGTGCCTCGAGGCAATTCGCAGGGAGTTGGAGGTGGACATGGTGTTGTCCCTGCGAAACCTCGGCGCCATGGAACAGGCCCACCTCCAGGACATAGAACAGGAGTTCGATGATGCCCTGGCCCGGGAAATCGACAAGTGAGCCGTAGGACTTGCCCGCCGCCATTGTATATAGTTAGTAAGTGTTAGGTTTCATTTATGTTTTTCTTTCATTTGGGGCGCTTGGACTATGCCCCACCTTTTTGTAGAAAGTTCTTTAGGTAGTCTTTTTTGTAGGTTTCATTTCAATAGTTGGGCTCATGGACCCTGGATTTGTTATTTGTTTTTAGTTGAACAGTGGATTTATCATCATTATTTTTTTATTTCACCATGGAGCAATGGATTTTACCTATTTCTTTCCCTTTGGATTTTCTTTGTTGGACAGAGACTTTGGACACATTTTCATTTGGATTTATTTGGATTCTGATTTCATATATTTTATTCATTTTGGTACATAGTGCATTTTATTTCTTATTTCCATTATTGTGTGTTTTCATTTAATTCCCTTCATGTTGTGTTCAATACATTTTTGTTTCATGCTTCAATGTGTGGTATTCTCTCATTGGTTTCATGCATGTCATGATGTGGGTTTTCACATTCACTGGCACCCATTGCGTGTGTGTGACAGACATGTGTTGATGTACATACTTGCCATTTGGGTTTTGTCATGTAATGGGCATTTCAATGTGGGGTGGATGGAATACTTGGTTGGGTCTTTGGACAGGGGTGGCGTGCGGTGGGATTTGGGTGGCCATAAGGCCCATGATTGTGGATCATGATGACGTTTTGGGGGACATGAGTCGGGACCTGCTGGCAGGTGCCCGTCACTGCTAGGTGGGTGGGAGTGCAGAGGACATGTGTCAGGACCTGCTTGCAGGTGCCCGTCACTGCTGGGTGGGTGGGGGTGCAGGGGGACATGAGTCGGGGCTTACTGGCAGGTGTCCGTCACTGCTGGGTGGGTGGGAGTGCAGGGGGACATGAGTCGGTGCTCACTAGTGCATGGTGACATGTGGGCTGGCTGGGGGGCATGCCCAGGGTGGATGGGTTACCTGCGGGGCATTGCTGGGTGGATGGGCTGCCTGCGGGGCATGGCCAGGGTTGCAGGGTAGTCCCCTGTGGTATGGGCTGCCTGCAGGGCCCGGGGAGGGGAGAGAGGGCACACCTGGGAGGACCCACACTGCCAATTCGCGTGTGAAACTCCCCACGCACCCCCCAGAATACACGTACCCCGCTCGACCAGCGAAATCGCGTGTGAAACTCCCCGCGCACCCCTCGGAATACACATACCCTGCTCGACCAGTGAAATCGTGTGTGAAACTCCCCGCGCACCCCTCAGAATACACATACCCCACTCGACCAACGAAATCGCGTGTGAAACTCCCCGCACACCCCTCGGAATACACACACCCTGCTCGACCAGCGAAATCGCAAGTGAAACTGCCCACGCACCCCTAGGAATACACGTAGCCCGCTCGACCAGCAAAATCGTGTGTGAAACTCGCCGCACACCCCCAGAAATACATGCATGCAGCCCATCCACCCTCAACATTTCCCACAGGCAGCCCATCACCCCAGTGCATGCCCCACTGGCTGCCCACACCACAGGGTGGTGTTTTACATGCGTTTTTGCTAGTGCAAGAGGGGTACGTGTATTCTGAGGAGTGCGCAGGGAGTTTTACACGTGATTACGCTAGCACAAGTGGGGTATGTGTATTCTGAGGGTTGCATGGGGCGTTTGCCACGTGTTTTCATGGTTGGGGGGCAGTATGCTGGTCCACTGGCCTTTGCGCCATGTGCTGGATTTGTGCACTGATCATGGCACACGGGGCGGGGTTGGGGGCATAACTGGCGCTGCTGCAGGGTCGCTGCGCCACTCTGCGCCACTGCTGGTTTTGGATGTTAAAATCCATGTATACGCTGTGCGCTGAAATGGTTTTGGCACACGCGGCTGGTGCAGACTGCCGCACGCGCACAATGTGCGCCAGCCGCGTGCGCCACTTGTGCTCCGAATTCTATGAATTACCCCCTTAGCCTTCATTCTCTCATTTTAAATCTTGACTTAAACAAAATCTGTGGAATCAAAACAGCTCATAGGTGTACTTTTACCAGCAAAAAATCCTTTACCTTGCTAATTATGCAGGCCTTCACCCAACAATTTACTTTTAAATAGGCACATTTTTCTTCAATCAGCAAAAGCACATTTTACCATATGTGTTAACAACTAATAACATGTCTTTCTTTTTAAATTCGACTGGGCAGTTTCTGCCTTTGCAAACACTGCCTCTTCCTGGAAGCATGAGTTTTATCAGCACAATGATACATGACACTAACCAGGCGCAGATAGTTAGAAGTTCTTTGGAGACAGCTGATGCTTGATACATTGTAGAAAAATATGCACGGCTTTTCCGGCTTTTCCGTGTGAGTGAAAGCAAAGTCCTTGGTTGATTTTTCAAAGTTGCTTTTTGACTGGAGCTGTCATTCAAATAAGGCCCGGTTCCTCTGAGACATAATGAATGATCCTGGACATGGCAGGGTTTTTTCAATCACAGTAGTTTCATGAGAAATTGATAAATTTAGCGCCAAGCAGCAGTTTTAAGGTTGAAAAAGGTGTCATTTTTAAATGGGAATTTTGAGATTTCCAGCAAGGCAATGCTGCCTCTTTCACTTAATTTGTAGAAAAATATTGCAGAGCACACTGGCACACTCCTGCGGTGTGTACTCTGTTCCTCCCCGCCTGAAATGTGTGTGGCAGGGTGATGCAGCCATTATTTTGGTGGTTGTGAAAAGCAATTTTGAGATCCTGGCGCGCACAGGAATTAGCACAGCCATTTTGCTGTTTCTTGCACCAATGCAGCAAGTGATGTGGTAACACACATCTAAGTGGGTCAATATATCCCACAGATTGCAACCTTTTTCCTCTCCTTTCTTTTCCTTTCCTTCATTTTTTCTTTCATGCAGGCCCCTATTATGGGGACTTTGGACTCCCCAACATTTTCCATAAGAATCCGTTTCCTCACCAAATCAGCATGGCTTCGGTTTACCCAGCCTGCAAAATCACTTAACATGCAATACTCTCTGAAGGGTTCTTCCTTTCGACAACAATGGGCCTCATGACGACCCAGGCGGAGGACCATGCCATGCCGGTAACTTACCGACTCCGCCATGGAGAAAGGGGGAATTACCACCCCATTACAAGGTTGGCGGGGCGGTAATTCCCCCTTCCTCCATGGCCCTTCCCCATTCCCATTTTTGCCCCATAGGGCTCAATGGGAATGGGGAAGGCGCTAAGTACGGTGCCGCAAATTGCGGCACCGTACTTAGCACCAAGGTCCCTTTGCGGGTCCCTACTTTAACGGCTGGTAAAACCAGCCGTTAAGGTCCGGTCCCACAAAGGGACCTCGTAATTAGGCGCTAATAGGTTAACGGCGCTGCAGCCTTTCACGGCACCGTTAACCCATTAGCGCCTGGGTCGTAATGAGGCCCAATAACTCTTGGTTCAAATTAAAACATACCTATCAAAATGTATGCCTACTTCCTTTCCAATGAAAGATGCCGTAATCATAATTTTTCATTCAGTCCTGTGCTCCTCCAATAACCATGCTTTTCCACAGCAACATGTTCCACTCATAACCAATACTGCCTGTTTTTTCCATTTCATGCTTTGTGACATTGGAGTTCTCACTCCATGTTTAATTTTGCATTTCTCATTTTGTAACTACTTAACCCCTTCATTGCTAATCCCTTCCCCAGGTTCTGGGCTTTAGTAATGGGACACGCTAATATCTAGCGTATGCCGGCAAATGCATCTTTTTAAGGTGTTACCCCCGTCCCCCTAGCATAGCACAGAATTTGCTAACGCATTCATGTGCAATAATAGGAAAGATGCATTTCCTGTTATTGATTTTTTTATTGATCAGAGTGTCCATATTACTAAAGTTCTGTATGTTCAGGTAACCCAGCCCGCTTAGATAATTCACTGCCATTATGGTACTCCTTTCATGACATTCCCTTTTAGTCCTGGCAGGTTGTGGCTAGGGAACGTTCTTCATGGTAAGGGTCTCATGTGGAAAATAAAGTCTCCCAGTGGTCCCCTGGTGCAAGTTGCTAGGGATTCCTGAACCTTATTGTTTCAGGCTCTCAGGGGTTCCTGAACTTTTCTTTCTGTTTGTCTCAGTCTGGGATTTTATGATTTCCCCTACCCTGTGAAAAGGCATCAGGCAGGTCTGTCCTTGAACTATCAAGTCCATTTGTTCTTGTCAAGAATGGAGAGGTAGATTTGGAGTTTATCTGGCAGAAGAGAGTCCTTTTTTATGGACCGCCAAACTATTTGCTTTTCATTTTGAATCTGACCTGAACTTTTTACAGTGCAGTGAAGCCTTCAGCTTAACTACACTAGCTTTTGCTCATTTGTCATGGGGAAACTGACATGTCCTTCAGGCTGTCAGTACTGGTAAACATTGATTCCCTTTGTCTTGTTAAATTGTTATGATACAATACGATACGATAAAATAGGTTATTTATAACGCGCTTAATGCCAAGAGTTTTCTGAGCGCAGACCCGGGGATCGAACCTGTGGTGCTTCGTGTCGTCTTGCTTCCAAGGCGAGCACATTCCCACCTAAGGTTCACTTTTGGTAACATGTTATCAATGTACAATGCATTTTACAATGCAATACAATGGGATAAACATTTTGTTTTGCCCTAGACTAACGCTCAGAAGATTTTTTTTGGTTACTTTAGGTGTGCCTAAGGGACAAACTGGAGGCAACAGTTACTTTTTGCTTTTTTGGTGTATTTTACTTTAGCCTTACCGTGTTTACCGCATTTGGCTTCATACTGTGGCTAGTGTCCAAACATGGCTGTGCCATAAAGTTTTTAGTTTGTCCCTTGGCCATCTTGTCACTAAACCATCTTCCTGACCTGTGGGGACAGAAAAATCCTTATATGGACTTCCAGTGTCTAGGAAAGCTGAGGTCTTTTGTGGGCTACTGCAGGGCCATGTGTGTTTGCTGCCAGGAAGTGGGTTTGGACTGTCTGGTTCCAATCCACAAACTGGTGTCAGTGTGTCAGAATGGCATGCATGAGCTGTGCCACCTGTGGTCCTGATTGGCACACTGCTGGGGTGTGTGTGTGCCAGATCTTTGATTGGCTAGTGGAAATTTCAACTCTTACCCAATCTTTGAATAAGAAGAGGACCCCTACAACCATTCTTCAGAGATCCAGTAAGAAACCTGAAGGAGCCAAGTATCCTGTTCAGCTGCAAGATGTGTAAAGAGACCATGGACCCATTCGAAAAAGGTCTAGCAACTAACTTTTGCTGCTGTCCTGGAAGAACCCTGTCCTGTTGGTGATCTTTCGAAGTCCAGCGAAGGAGCTTTGACCCTTGGAGTGGAGGGTACATTCATTCCCGACGTCAGCTCAGAGTCTTTCAAAGAAGAGCCATCAGAAGTGCCCCTGGATCACCCAGTGGCGCACCAGCTCAGAGTTTGGAATTTTGGTGATCGGCAGCTTGTACTACTGGACTCCTTCCTGCCAAATTTGTGGTTCCAGCTTCGAGTGGATCCAAGATAATGGGTGAAGCCCGACCATGACAAGTATGTCCCCCTACATTTCTGTGCATCGGTGGCCATCATCCAAAATAGTTTTCCTGCCTCCAGTCCTGTGCTGAGAGGGACCCTGCATTGAGTTCCTCTGCATTCTCAATCCTGAAGACCTTGTATGAGACAGGCTTACCCCTACTGAGACTTAGCCTTGACCACTCGCCTTCCTCCCTTGAACTGATTTGGCTACAGCTCCCAAAGTTGTCCCTGTCACTAAAATAGGTTGGCCTTCTATATTTCGGTCCAAAAGGCCAGAGTATAGAAAATCAGTCCTAACATTTAGTAGAAGCTGTGGGATGACCCTCTCTACTTAACAATTTGGTCTGCAGTGGTGAGAATCAGGTATTGGGCACCTCACTGTTGTTCACTGGTGAAGTGTCTGGATAACACTTACACAGCACACTGTGCTCTTTGATTGCATTATAGCTGACAGTCGTATAATATAATTGTTAGCATGGAGACAATCACATTAAATTCCTTAAGTTCTTCTAAAGGGGATCACTTAAAAAAGTTGTGTAGTGACAGAGGCTTAACAGACTTAATTGTCAAGATTCTGAATTTTGAAAATAATAAGGGTGTACCTCCCCTAACTAATGGTTCTGGTAGTGATGCTGAGGCTAGGCCCAGCAACAGTCATGGAGTTGCTGCCACTGCAGCTACTGTACAGAGGGATGATGAGGAAGAGGAGGGTGAATCTTCTGGACATTTGCCTGTAACAACCTCAGAGGCTGAGTCAATTTTTGAGCTGAAAAGGGAGAAGCGTGGGCTCATGGAAAAAGATCTTGAGTTCAATTTAGCAAGATTTGATTTTGAGAAAATTGAGAGGCAGAAGGACAGAGATCACCAGATGGAACTTGCCGAGTTACAGGCTTCACAAGGTTCTTCCGGAGGATCTGGAGACGGTTCTGGTCCTCTTCACATCCAAGGTTCCCCAAAGATCTGTTCAATGTGTATGAGGAGAAGAATTACATTATTGATTGGCTTGTGACTATTGAGTATCCATGTGAAGTACAAAGAGTGAGTGATGTTAATAAAACTGCATCGTTGCTCAGCAGACTGCCCCAATCTGGCTGAAGGGTCATTATGGAAATGTCAAAGACTGACAGGCAAGATTTTGCAAAACTTAAGCAAACTCTCATCTTAAAGTTTGGAAAGACTCCTGCCCAATACTTCAGAGGACATGAAAAAAAGAAAGTATGACTTATGTTACTTTTATTACAGGTTCCATAAAAAAGTGTGTGGCTGGGTAGAGGGCTATCAAGTAACCATCTTTGAGGACATGATTCACTTGGTATATGCTTGAGCACAATTTTGCCTCTTGTTCCTCAGAGCTTAAGCAACATTTGGCTGACTCAAAGGAGTTCAATTCTAAGAGTTTAGCCGTTGTTTCTGACTTGTGGTTATCACATCGAGTGTCCCATAAGAACAAGCCTGCTTCTAGCAAGGAGGAGGAGAGAAAGAAGCAGAAGGAGAAAGAGGGCGGGGGACCAGATAAAACATTGTCCAAGAAGGCCCACACATGTTTTAATGAGGGGAAGTCACAAGAATCTGATTTGCGTAGTTGAACTAATTCTCCCAAGCATGAGGGTTGTTTCTCTAAGCCTCCCTATGTGACAAGACCCAGCGGGAAATGTTTCATTTGTGGACCCAGGAAGGGGGACCCCAAGTGTAAGGGTAATACATTGGGGGTCCGCTCCACAAGTCTGGCCTTTCCTCAGGGTGAGGAAACAGAGTTTGCAGGGGTATCTGCCCCTTTCAATTCCTTCCCCACAGGTGAAGAATCTGAAATGAGCGTAGATTCCTTGCAACCTAGTAATGCTGGAGATTCTGCTCGCCTCCCAGTACTGCCCCTTAGTCATGTTGCTTCTGAAAACAGTGTTCAGGTAGCAGGTGTAAGTACCTCTACTGTTAGGAACATTGGGCCCAGTGCTACTGATGTAGCTTCCTCCATGTAAGTCCACAGGGTCTTGTCAGAGATCCTGTGGGGAATACTCAGTTGTCTGGAAGGCCCTCTCTTAATCTTCCAGTAGCACCTATCATGAGAGCTGTGAATATTGAAATGGTCAGGGCATCTGTCAATATTAGGAGAACTGTTCCTATAAGAGTTCTGAGTGAGATCAATCTTCAAGACTTAGGTCCTGATAAACACTCACCAGATCCTTCAAGCACTAGTTCTCAGAATCAGGTTGCCATAGCCAAGGCTTAGGGAAAGCCTAGGTCAAAGGGGAAACCCAAAGGCCAAAGAGTCAGTAAAAGAGGGAGAGGGAAAGAGAATATTACCTCTGTCCCATCTACACCATCTGGTGAGGTAGTTAGCAGTGTCCCTAATCCAAGCTGGGAAGAAGGACCACCAGAAAATCTTGGATCCTATATGACTCCTGAACTACCCAGCTTGCTAGTAGAGGAGATCGCTAGGGGAGAGATTAGAATGGGCCAACAAATAAATAAACCGTTTTTGAAAAAGCCAGTTCAGAAAGGCCTGCTTCCAATTGGAAGGTTCCGTTCCAGTGAAGCAAAGGATACAGCAGGAACGGGGGTTTCTGTAAAGTAAGCCCACAGAGCCCATCAGAGGAGACCTTGAGAGGCTGAAGGTTGCTCAGGAGGTGTGGCCCTGCCTCCTACAGTTGGTATGTGACACTACCCTTGTGTTTCATCCTAATGTCTGGATATCACCAGAGCGGTCCGACATACATTCTTGCTAGCCCAAAATGGGGGTCTGGGAGAAAACCACTATAGGAGGTGCACTTCCTGTTATCCCAGACTGACAGGAATGAGACAAGCATTCAGTTACTCGAGGATTCCGTTTTAGGAGTGGACCCACATTTACCAGAGGCAAGGCCTTCTTTGGTTAACCCTTTGATGCTTGAGACTTCAGGCAATAAGTTACAATTAGTGGTTTCTGATCAAAACACTATGGGCCTCATTACGACCCAGGCGGTAAGTTACCGCCTGGGTCGTACCTTTACCACCATGGCGTAAACTGCGTTTACGCCATGGTGGTTGGCGGACTTACCGCCCCATTCCGAGGTTGGCGGGGCGGTAAGTCCCCAATCCCCATTTACCCTTCCCCATTCCCATTTTTGCCCCATAATGGCATAATGGGAGTGGGGAAGGCGTTAATTACGCCACCGTAAATTACGGTGGCGTAATTAACAACAAGGTCCCTTAGCGCCATGGATTTTAACACCTGCTAAAAGCAGGTGTTAAATCCTCCATGGCGCTAAGGGACCTCGGAATCAGGCGGTAAGGGTCGGCGCTGTTTACGCCGCCGTAAACCCCTTACCGCCTGGGTCCTAATGAGGCCCTATATGTCTTTGTGCAAACCCACAGAGAACGACTGCAAAGTTAGTCATTGACACCCTATTGAGTTTCAGTACCAGAAGTAGCTCCTCCTCTGTATGATATGATATATGATATGATAGTTTATTTATATAGAGCCTATACACAATGTGTTTCAAAGCGCTTCAAGGCAAGGGGTGGAACAAGGGAAAATACAATGACATTCTTACAGGCCATGAACAGTAAGGATGTGAAATTAACTATCGTACTTGGCCTGACGACATTTCAGATAGTGCAAGAGCTAAGACATAGATAAGGAAGGGAGGGGGACAGTGGGAAGGAAATGGAAACGGGCAGGCGACTACCATACTAGGCCTGACGACATTTCTGCTAGAGCCGGAGAAAAACAAGAGGTGAGGGAGAGAGGTACAGAAAGGTAGTGGAGGAACAAAACAAGCGACTATCACACTAGGCCTGACGACATTTTAGATAGTGCTGGAGGTGGTTGGGGAGGAAAAAAACAGTAAGGAGAGGGGGAGGAGACAGACGAGGTTGCTATCATACTAGGTCCAGGGACAATTCTGATAGAGTAAGTGCATAGAAGAAAGTAAGGGGAGGAGATAGGAAAAGGGAGAAGGGAAATGAGGAGAGAACAGAGAGTTAGCAGTCAAAAGAGTGGAGAATTAAGAGGGGAGAGTGAATACAATTGCAGAAGTCAGTAGTAACACATAATGTTGCAAGCCAGGAGACAAGATGAAGATGGGAACAGCATGATTCAGGGCCACCATGAGTACAAGATGCAAAGGAAATACTCAGTAATGGTCAGGCCCAGTGGAAGGAAGTTCCAGTGACCTTTCATGTGTCACGTAGCTGTAATCCACAGGAAGATGGTCTGAAAGGGAAAATTGTTATATCTCTCCTAAGTTTGATTGGAGCCCTCAGTGAGCCAGAGAGAAGTGAGTGGCACCTTCTTCTGTCAAATCTGTTTCCTAAATCCCTAGAACACATGCAATTTGTCTGGCCCTTGCTAAGTTTCCCAACTTAGCAAGTTAAACTATTAAGAAGGCCTTGATGGGCCTAACCTTTGAATAGCATGGAAGACTCTGTCTTGATGGATAGAATTTGAGCCCTATCAATGGCTACAGAAAGGGGACCAGAGACAACTTACGTGTCTCCCTGTCATGTGCCAGAGCAGCCCTTCTAATGGCTTCCGTGAGGATAACTAGAGTCTCCTCGCCTGACCCCACATCAGCAAGGTGAGGTGGAGATTTGCTGTGGCAACTTCCCTCGTTGTCTTCACTGAAACCCCTTATTACAGATTGGTATGAACCAAACTGGGTTATGGGAATTGGTGAACCCACAAAGTTTGGGTGTTGTGGTGGTTCAGACCTACAAACAAGAAATTCTAACAGATGGTGTGAGATCCACCCTGTGTTAGAAGAAGGGCTGTGTGAGCCCTGTAACTGCCATGGGTCCAATTCTGAGTATCTGAGGCAACATACAGGTACATCCAAATTGGTATTCTATATGGAGACTAGAGCTCTGTATGCTCTCCCAAGGACAGATTCACATTCCTCACAAAGAGGTGACAACTTGGTGGACCAGCTCTGTACTGAAAAGTGCACTGGCATTTTTGATCTTTATTTAGCGTATGGCAACATTTCAATGTCAGCTTAAGCTAAGGAGGCGACAGAAGTTTGGGCCTTTTCAGAGCCTTCAGTGTAATGACTTCTGAATTGGTGACTGCAACTGACACCAGTCAAATGAGATTAGACCCTGTTCTGAATAGGAGAGAGAATCTCTGCAATACATATCTGGGTGATATGGCAGATTCTGAGCCTACTTGGAAGGAACTTGGAATAACCCACAAGACTGTGGGCCTCATCATGAGTTGGGTGGTAGCCCTTAAATCCGGCAGTAATGGTATTAGTGCTGCCAATACCAATCAGCCGGACGGCGAATCAGCGCAAATACCGCTGTACCCAAAACGTGCCAGCGCTATTACAGCCGGTGCTATTACAGCCGGTGCTATTACAAGCAGCTCTAATAGCACTGACAACACAAAGTGCAATTACAGCCGTATAACAATTGTGTGCACAGCAGTATTAGCGCTAAAAACTGAATTTAATACAGCTGAGAAATACCCTCAGCCTCCAGATGGAAGTAAATGGACCAATGTGCCAGGAATCAAGCCACAGGTGAACACAATGCACACAAGAGTGCTATGCAAGACCCACCCATGTCCCAAACACTGTTTCCGCCATTATTTGCTGCAAGCTGGGACAGGCAGCTGCTGATGCTGCATCTGGACCTTGAGATGCAGGACAATCAGGCCAGAGCACAGGGAGTACATGGGGGGAGGATGTGGAGGAGGAGGAGGAGAGCAGCCCCAACAAGGTGAGCACCCATCCCCAAAGTCAGGCCAGCACCTAGGGACCTCAGTGACACCCAGTTGGTAACTGAGTAAAGCCTGAACAGGGAGACCATCACTGAGCTTCTGGCCACAATGCATGAAGACATTGGGAGCAGGATTAACATCCGTACAGCCGTGTCCCCACTCGTAAAACTGGTGGAAGTCCTGCAGTTCCTGGAGATGGGCACCTTCCAGCACTCCATGGCCATGATGCATAGCATGGCACAGTCAAAATTCAGCACAGTACTGGGCCAGGTGCTGGATGCCTTTCTGAGCTATGTCAACCAACACATTGCACCGCCCACCACCCAGGCTCAGGTCAATGACATGAAGGCACGATTTTACGCCACCGCACAACTGCACAATGTGACAGGAGCCATTGACTGCACCCATTTTGCGTTGGTGTTTCCCCAAGCCCATGAGGTTGTATACATTAACTGGAAGCGCTACCACTCCCTGAATGTGCAAGTGACCTGTGACCCTGACCTCATCATAACCCACTGCTCTGCCCGCTACCCAGGATCCACCCATGGTCTTACGCACAGCATACTGCCGGGATACATGGAGAGGCACAGAGGACAACAGGCCTGGATAGTGGGTGAGTACAACCCCTGACACATATGCACATTGAAGCACAAGACAAAAAGGGGGGGATAGTCACAGGACGCATTGCATGTCAAGAGGAGGCACTGGCAGCACCCGCACAATCAACCGGGGGAATCCAAGGGTGCATGCATACCTTTGACACACATGGACACACACATGGTGATGGACACACACCACTGCCATCAAAAGGCAACTTCAATGTGGCACAGCACAGATCCACACAGCAGCACCCAACAGCATTTCCACCAATGCCACAGCCGCCATGCCCATGTACAGTCAACTGGGACATGCGACAGAACACCTGCCACTATGACATAGGGTGCATGTACAAGACAAGCAATTTATGGCATAATAAACAAAGGATGCACACCCATCACACATGCACATTGGATGGGCCGGATGCTCACAAGAATGCTCATGGCTAACAATGGCCAGATACATTGAGACTGTAGACCCCTTGCATGAGACAAATGACTGATGTCTGTATTCCACCCCATGTGGGTGACTCTGGATTTCCGTAGCTGGCATGGCTGATGACCCCTGTGCATGACCCATGTACACCATATGAGACCGCCGACAACCGTTCCCACAGCCGGACCTGCGTATGCATTGAGCGCACCATTTGGACTCCTGAAGGCATGATTCCTGGGCCTGATGTATGCCCCTGACAAAGTAGGGAGAATAGTCTTGGTGTGTGCTATGCTGCATAACAGTTGCCTGAGGAGGAATGTGCCCCTACCCCCTGATGCTGACAGACCACACCCAGAGGAAGATGGAGATAAGGACCATGTGGCAGGAGCCAGATTATACACCCACAGGGCTGAAGTGAGGGAAGGGAGATTGGCCCAACAGGCACTAATAGACAATTACTTCTAGTATGTGACCCTGATCTAGTACACAACCAGCATAATGTGAAAAAAGAGCACAAGAACACGTTCATAAATGTCCTCACATTTTATTTGTTCACCACAACTTTATGTAACTGATTTCAACCAACAATACCCCTAACCCACCACCAACACACCAGCACACAATCCCCCCTGAACCTCCACCCACCACCAACACCCCAGCACACAATCCCCCATGCCCCCACCCATCACCTATACCCCAGCACACAATTCTCCCTCCCCGCCCAACACCAACATCCCAGCACACAATACCCCAAGCCCCCACCCACCACCAAAACCCCAGCACACAGTTCCCCCTCCCCCACCCACCACCATGTCCATAACATGTCCACTCAGGCCAACAAGCGTCATGTCATTCTTGATGGCCGCGCCCTCTTCTCCTGACCCCCAGCATCCGGGGAGCGTGAGTGCAGCTGGTGCAGGGAGGGGGTGCCTTGTTGAGATTCCTCTATGGGGGTGATGGAGGTGGATGGAACCGAAGCTGCCACCTGCAGCTGCTGGTGTTGAAGGGCATTGCTCTCCCTCATATGCTCGGTTAGGGCAGAGGCATCCTCGCTCATCGTGTGCACCCAAACCCTGTCAATGAGGCTGTGCAGGCTTGCACAACTCACCTGGTCCACGCATCGTTGTTGGCCATACTCCTCCTGGCCGATTGGATGGCGTCACTAATAGCCTGCATGTGTTGGCTGTGTGCAGTGGCAATGTTCTCCAATTGGCGCTGCCGTTCCTTCATTGCATTTTTCTGCTCCATGTTAGTGCCCAGGGCGGCCATCAGCTGGAATGGAGAGGGGGAAGTCGCCTGGTGGGGCTGACAACTGGGGAGCCATAGGAGCTGGTGTTAGTGTCTGCTTCTGGGTGTGTGCGTGCTATCGGTGTGCTGGGCCCTGTGGGCTTGGGCTGCACTCCATTTCCCAGACTGGGCTCTCAGGTGTGTTGGGTGGAGGAGGGCGGTGACTGTGAGTTGTTGTTGGGGGCGCTGCTGCATGGTGGCCAACACTGCTGCTGCTGCTTGCTCCTTGTTCCTCCTGGTTGATGGTTGTGGAGGTTGTTTTCTCCCTGGCATCCTGGACTGCCACAGTGGTTATCTCACTGGCATCCTGGACTGCCACAGTGGTGCCCTCACAGGCAACAGGTGTGCTTCTGGCTGGCTGGCCTTGTGGTGTGGGTGTGACCCTGCTGCAGCAGGGTGTGGCGGGGTGCTTCTTGTACCTAGGTGTCATTTGACGTGCCCCCCATGGGGTGGTGGTACTGGTGGTGGTGCAGGAGAGCATGTGTGAAGATGGCCCCACTGCTTCCTCATCCCCTGATGCCTCTGGTGCAGCTTGTGTGCCTGTAGGGGACTTAGGGCTGGGCATTAGGACACATTCTGTCACTTGTTTTGGTATACATTACAGTAATTATGTGTTGACGGTGTAGAGAAGGTCCTAGACCCCACCCCTCCCCCCTCAAGCTGGATGTGAATGGCAGTGTGGGCTGATCAGTGAAGTTAGATAGAAAATGTGCTATGCATAAAAGTCCATCACTGTTGGTAGCTGAACAGAACATTCAGGCTGAATAGGCTCAGATATTGTCTAAGATGGATGCCGAAAACAAAGTGGTGTCAACACTCTTATTCATGCAGAATGATGAGTCATTCTTTGGCAGCAGTTCATTACCAGTTCATTGTCACTTCATTGTAGTATGTCTGGCGGGTATATTAAGAAATGTTGGCAGAAAAACCAGGCAGTGATTGATTGAAAATCAGTTAAGGAACATGGGAAGACTACGAATTAGGCAGAAGAGCTGCTTACTTGGCACCAAATATAATGAACTCATGCAGTATAACCTGCCAATTGAAATTGGCAGGGCTCAAAGATCAGACAAAGGCTACTTTTTGGCAGGCATTCGAGGATTTAAAATGAGGCCCCGGCTGAGTCTCACACAAGCTTATCAGCTTATCAGATCATGTGTCAGTGAAACCATGCTTGCCAAAATGAAATTGTGTGGCCTTGTGAGTGGCAGTTGAGCCAACCTATCATGGAAAAGTAGGGGTTTGTTTTTGGTTGGAGGGATTAATCAGATTTGTATTGTGCAATTGTATGTAATGTTGCATCAGTCTCAAAAGTGTATAAAAGCAAGATGGTTTTGGGAGATCAGTCCTGTTGGTTCTGGTGTCTTGTGAACATGCATTAAAGATGGCTTTTGAAGCAACTGCCCAGGCACCCGTCTCCCTGCTCTCCATGATTCTGGGATGGTTTTACTGAGAGTTATATTATCAAATAAGATCTTTAGGACTCTAGACCACAATTCTGGATTTAGTTTAAGGACTGCATTACTCAGCCCATTAGGGCACAGGAGCCCTAGAGGCTGGTGATTTCTTTATCAGCCTTTTAATGTCCTCACAGGTGTAATTGAACGACCAATTTGAAATAAATTCTGGTTTAGATTCCCGAGAGTCAATGTAGCTATATGTTAAGACACTTACCTGGGTTCCGAGACATGGGAGTCCTCTGGGGTGTGGGCATGCTTGGTGGCTGTATCCACGGTTCCGGATTTGGAGGAGGGGTGTCACCCTGGGTTCCTTCATGCATGGGGTGCATACTTGCACCGGGCGAGTCGGGGTACATGCGTTGGTGCGCAGAAGCATCAGAGAACGGGCTTGTGGTTCAAGCCTCGTTTCCACGATAGCTCTGCTTTCGCGCATGCGCCTACTCGGATTGCAGGCTAAGCCTTGCTTTCAACCCGAGTCCCGATAAATGCTTCCTGGTCTTAGTCTTCATCATGTCACAACGTGGTTTGGTCTTGACCTCCCGCTCGCTCTCTGCATCGCCTTTTCTTGCTCCTTGTTGGTCCTTAGTTCTGTTTTCCTGGTTCCCTGCCCTGTTCTTCTGGTTGGTTCCCGGTCCGGTCCTGGTCTGGGTGGGCTTCCTGTCTCCTTCCGTGCCTGGCCTTCCCTTTCTACCTACCTGCTCTCGTTTTGTAGTTCGCCCTCCTTGTCTGCCTTGTGCTTGGGTGCCAGTGCCTCAAGGGTGTTCTTCCCACCTCAGCCCCTCGTAGCTGCCCTGCAGTATCCTGTCTATAACCACCTGCCTCTTCAGCTACATTGGAGTGTGTCTTCAGCTACATTGGAAAGTGTCTTCTGCTACATAGGCAAGCATCGCACTCAAGCCTACTGCTCTCATCTACAGACCTTCTCTGCCAGTGCTTGCACAGTTCTGGCATCACATAAAATACAGGGAAGAGTCCATCCGTGGCGTCAGGAACCAGACCCTTTTCCAATCCTGTGAATCAGGACGGGACTTGGGCTGGTTCTTGGCGTTACCCTGTCTTCCTACAGTCTACTATCAATGCCCTGGCAACACCGGCGCGCAAGTCTTCTGGAAATACAGGTACGCAGCATCCATGGGACGCACATCTTGACACTATATATTGAAGTAAAGTGGTCAATCCAGGTAGACTCATGAATTACAGTGTCCTGAGATGGTCCACTTAACACCTTTGTCAAGCTCACAATAGACCAAAAATTTCAAGAGTTTCTTTCAAGAGCATGCGGCTCTCAGCATTTCTTTCCCCTCCTTTTGCCTCCTCAGATATCTATAGAATCTCATCCAATTTCTATAGATATTAAAGATCTTATTTCTACTTCTAAAGTTATGGGGTCTCGTATAGTTTTCTTTAATAGTGCCCTTTGATGCTGTTTCAGTTTTTTCCTTCCGTGAACTATAGCATCAAAGTGATATTTATTCTGCCGCCCACAGACCATAGAGCCTAAAAGAGGGGGATTTAAGTCCCATAAGAAATCACTGAAATGAGAAGGCTTACAGTATTGCCAGTTGTTTCTCTGTGGAATGTTTAATGAGTATTTCTAAATTGTTAGTAAGAATACGACCTCCTCTTTCAGCCTCAGCCTCAGCCTCCTCTCTCGGCCTCAGCCTCTCAGGATAATAAAGAGGCAGTGTACTCTGCCTAACCGAAAATGTAGCCTCCAACATACAATGATCGTCTATATTTCCTTCTGTTATTTTAAATTCTCGACACTTATCAAACATTTGAATAGAAGTAAAAACATAGTCGATTGTTGATATTGCATAATCTCTCGGACAGATGTGTTTACTAGGAATGTCAACCTGGATGTTACCATTGAGCATCCTCAACTCCCGATCTGACATAAAGCTACGCCAAGCAGGACCGCTACCATTTATCTCTTTTTCTATGGTATTATTCCTTATTGTCTTTAGACATTGGGAGTTGAGGTCACCCATTATGATTAATTCATTGTCTGGAAATGAGCTGTTAACTTCACTAGGAGATCAGATAAGGAGCTCAAAAAATCAATCAGAGGGGCGGAGGCGGGATTCCAATATAGATTGATTACAATCCAACTGGACCCCGGACCAGCCCCTCTACTGTCCACCCTGATCACCAATATAACTTTGACATCATTAGATAACAAGATAGAAGCACAAAAAGTCATATTACTGCACAGAGTAAGTAGGCCACCACTCGGGCGCCCATTTAGTCTTCTTGAGGCCATCTGCTGAAAAGTGGAAAAACCATCTATATACAAGTCATCCAAGGCCAAAGTTTCATGAAATAGACCCATATGAAAATTCAGCAGTATATAGGATTTTCTAAGATGATGAACAAAAGAGTTAAAGCCTCTTCAATTTCTATGACAGACATCTTACATCATCCAGGACTAGATTTCTGCTCCCGTATTCCCAACTTAAGAAAGACTTGAGATATGATCTGTGGCACACATTCCCACATAGCTGGGAGTGGTATAGATGGTTTAACACAGTTTGATTGGTGTCCAGAGGTTGTTTCCTTCTTTATTATCGAGGCCTCTTGTTTTTCTCCCTGTGGGAGCATACTTGATATTTGGAAGCCTCTTGTAGCCAATCTTCCTTTGCTCCTAGAATAGTTTCAAAGGCCAATTTTGAGTTCATACGGATCTCTGAGATATTTGTATCCAACTGGAGAGGGAAGCTCAGTTGTTGTATATCAGTGGTGGATAAGAATTTTAAGGCCGGGATGGTACTCATTTCCCTTAGTACCCTGAAACGATTCAAGGAAACACTCTTTACAGAACCTTTAGATTTGTTAAGAAGAAAAACTGTTAAGCCTGCATGCAGATCTTGAAGAGACTGACTACATCTTAATGGATTCTGGGCCACAATCCTTGCCAATGCTCGTCCAATAGAGTCATTTCGCCCATCAGTTGGCTTATTTTGGTTATTTTTATCCTTTATTAACCCCTCCTTTACTAGACGTCCTAATTGGAACTGATTATCTAGGAGCTCAGTAGGAGGGTTAGCCAGACTCTCCCTATCTCCTGAACTCTGAACAGAGATCTGGGGGTGCTTTCCCAGTTGGAATGTTTTCAAGAAAATAGGGGTAATTTTTTTATCTGGCAAATGACTCTTCAGTTGTTTTTTTATTTTCAAAAAGATCGGGCAATCTTCCTTAGAGGAATAACTGGTTCAGTTTGGCTACCAACTGTAGCCTTCAAAGCTGGAGGATTACTTCCTTTATCTTCTGTATCCCGTATCTTTTCATCCACCAAGATTTCAACCCAACTCTTTCATACTTTCTTTCTTTGGAACCTCTATATTGGCTCCTTTCTGACTTTTTGAGCCACCATTCGGGGTGATGCTCTTTTTATTTATTTGTTTCATTTGGTTCCGGCCCTCCCAGTTTGACGAGCCTTTAGCGCCCTTGGATTGTCTCTTCCTCTGTTTCCTTGTTTTCCCATTTGGTTTCTTGCCCCTCTTGGACTCATCATAGTTCACATCCAGAATTTCCTCCCTGATAACTTCCTGCTCTACAGTAGGTGGTATCACCTCACCCTCCACTAGTTGAGCTAGCCAGATTAATTCATTCATTACTGATGAAGATAGAGGGGTATCATTCACTTCATCCTCTGGAGAAACTGGTAGGATAGGCTGCCTACACTTTATATATCCATTCTGTGCCCCCACCTTTGCATATTGGTCCATTTTCGTAATCAATTTGGTCATCTCCTCTTTTAAAGCAACATATTGAGTCGTTAATAGGTAAATTTTTCCTGCTTGTGTCTCCAATATTGCAGTCACAACACTAACGGTTTCCCCCTTATAGTCGTTGATAGCCTTTTTTAAAGCCGCAATCGATGTGCCAGTCAATTCAAGTTCTTTTGTTACTTCAAACAAAATCCCAGTGTGTTGTTGAACTTCCAGTTTGAGATTTTCAAAGACCCTAACCAATGAACTCAACCCAAAGTTGAGGGCCACCATTGATGTAGAACCCAGGCCTTGGTCTTTTTCTACAGCCGGCAGATTCTGCTTATCTGGTGCATCCTTATTATTCATGGAAGCAAGAGAGATTGAGGCTTTAGCTTCTTCGACTTCTTCCCAAATGGCTGATGTGCCATGACGTTCATAGGAAGACTCAGTGGGCATTACTGATTGCCCCCTTCCCACCACCTCCCTTGCTGGACACTGATTTTCAACAATCTGACTCCCCGTCTGGGGAGATAGATGAGGGTTACCCAGCCCCTCATATTCAAGATGTATGGGGGGGTCAGCTAGGGTTTCTTCTTGGGTAGGAGGAAAATAATTGCCAATTGTGGCCTTCATTGTCGTGGCCGTTAGAGTATAATTTAGGTTTGCTGAAAGGACATTTTTCACCATAGGGTTTATCGGTGTAGTGGCACTAGCTGTATCACATCAATCCACAAGTTTGATAGAGTACCCGAGATTGTAGGGTCTTGCAGATAATTTGCAAAGAAACTCTGCAAGAGGAACCCCCCCCCGTTTTTGTACAGCCTAAATGAAGACCCCCCCTTCCCTTGAGGCTAAGGGGTTAAGAGATGTATTCATCGGGTGCTCTTTAACACTTGAGACTTCCGGCAACCCTGCACTTTCGAAGATTATAGGGCTTCGGCATAATGTTTTATGTCAAGAGGGAAAAGGAAGAATCAGCATTTAATGCTATCACAGAACCTATGGAGGACTTAGGGCGTAGTTCACAAATGCTCAATACAATAAGATCTTTGAATTCAAAGATTCTCCCATCTACTCAAATGAATGTCCCATTCCCGGCTCTGCATACCTGGCAGCACCGAAGGAAATACGGCGGTGGGGCAGTACTGATAGTGCAGTCGAAAACAAGTCAAAGCAAATCAACACAAATCTAAATACCTTACAGTTGGATCAAAGGGGAGAACCCCCAACAGTCTCCCACTTGCCCACTTGCCAACTTGATTGATTTAATAGCTTTTAATAACTTTTAATAGCTTTTAATAGCTTCAATAGCTCCTAATCACTTTGATGACTATAGTATATAGTATAACTTTAGTACCTTTAATAGCTTTAATAGGTCATAACTATAGTACCTTTAATTGCTTTAATAGGTCACTTTCCCTTGCGACCACAACCGCTTACCGCTTACCAGAGCCGCAATACCACAGGCCTTCAGTTCCGAAGCTTCCTTATCCTGCGGTGCGGGCGGGCTGACTCCTTTTTCAACACCAGAGAACCTCTTCTCACGGCTTCTTTTCCAGTGTCTTTACTCCCACTAGCACAATAAAAATCAGCGGTTCGATTCAACTTGAGCTGCTCAGGGCATACAGGCTTTCAGGAGTCTTTTCCAGCACGCCACATTTCGATACACTCCAAAACAGTTTGAGGATAATTCGAGGAAAGAACCTTCACGTTCTCAAGGCTGTCAAACCACACTGAGTCTCTCAACAGGAAAGAGATCAGCTGCTTCCGACAACCGCCAGCAAATTGGTGGTTTAAAAAGTAATGCGGTATATTAGAAAATTAACAGGGTAGTTTAAGTTAAGTAATCGGGTGTATAAGAGTAAGGGGGGCTGTTTAGAATAAATATATGATGCAAAGTGTTGTTTAAAGATGTATGCCGGGGAGCGTCAAGACATGGAGCATCTAGAAGGAGTAATTCCAAAACCCAAGTGGGTAAACTATGCTGCACACAGACAGGTCTGTGAGAGGGAATGATTCAAACACCTATCGGAGTAGTTTTGGGGCAAGTAATAGCAGCAAAGAGCGCTGGGGATATTTGTGAGAAGTGGACTAGTCTGTCTGTTTGTTATATGTTTGTTTTGGAATTAAATGTGTCAAAAAGTGACAAATGAGGTGAGAAAATGGAGACAGGTGAATACATTACATTATTTATTTAAGGTAGATGGTGTGTATCACCCTGGAGATAGGCAGGGATCAGTGAAAAAGATAAGAGGTTTGAGTAAGCTATTTGATGAGGGCTCTCATAATTGTTATTTTGAAATGCTATGGACAAATAACTGTTAGGGAGAATCCTCCAGAATGGCTAATTTCCCTTACCTACTGAGTCCCTCAGCAGCTTTTCTGGATTTCTAGGATTTAGTTTTTCACCTACTAAGAGTGTGAGCCTTTTTACCACTCTTACATGTGTTTTTTCTGTGTGTTATAAATGTTTGTGCTCATGGACTATGGAGTCTCACCTACTCCATAGGCATCATCCTTTTACTGTGTGTCACTCACACCTTCCGACTATTAAACTCCATTAAACTGACTACTGTCTCCCAGAACATGTAAAGTTGCCATTACAAGTCTTTTTAAATGTACAGACCCAGTACAAACTATCTTCCATAGAGTACTGGAAGGGTTAATAGTTATCTCTTTTTGTCTGTTTCTCATGGAACCTTATTTCGTTCCCCTTTCTCTAAGATTTGGCTGGTGGCAGTGGTATCTACCATTTTTATTTTACCCCAAGCTATGAAAATAGTCTTGGTACTGTTAGAGGCTATGGTGGTAGCCTCAAACTTTAATCCGCTGGACCCCTTTTTATTTTATTTGGTTCCGGTGGGATTTATTCGCCATTTCTTTTTGTAAAGGTCTTTCTCGTGTTTTACTCTGCGCGCCAAAACTAGGTTTGGTTCCTTTGTTTACCATCCTTTGGCGGGTTTCTGCACAGAAGCCCTCCTTAGGCACCTGAGTGTCTGGGTGGACAGGAAGTGAGCAAGGGGTTTGAGACCCCCTGCACAGGGTCTCCTTTGGAGACCCAAGTTGCACTCTAGTTTCATTGGCTAGGTGGCTGTCCTTACAGGACAGCCACCCTGCTGTGTGATTGACAGCCAGGCTGTGTGAATGGGGGGAAAACTGCTTAAAAGCAGGTCTCTGGGACTTGGAAGGCAGAGTTGCCACTGGACCGAGAGAGCCAATGAGAAGCTGAAGGAAGACGACTGATGCAACTACTGGACATCCCAGTGAAGCCAGGTTTGAATCGCCTGAAACTTTGATGACAGAAGAGATCCGCAAGGGGTCTTCTCTCCTTGAGCCTGGTGGGACCAATCAGCTCACAAAGCCCTTAGACCTCCTCTTCAGCCTGGTCGAATTTGCTGTGCTACAGGAAACCGGATAGCCAGTGAGAGAGAGTCACTTTGTGCTTTTAAGGAGCACACCTTTTATTTGACGCTTTGCTCTGCTGCTGGCTTCTCCCCCGGGAAGTCTTCCTCCTTCTTGTCAGTCCGACAGTCACTTCAGGAACCATGAGCCTGCAGGAACTGCCAGGAACTCTATCCTCAACTACAGCATTCTGCTTCATCTAAGGTACTGTTCAAATCCATTTGTTTGTTCCATCTGACCGGGGGAAAGTGTTTTTAAATCTTTCACCTCTTCGAAGGCTTGTCCTTCTCTACTCTTTTGAATAACTTTTCCTCCGACCAACTTCGTTTTGAACTCTTGGCAAAGACTTAACTACAAACTACTCTGAACTGTGTGATCCTCTGCAAAGACTGTGAACCATTAACATTGGCCCAGGCCTATTGATATGAATCCTAGTTGTAGTAAGCCTTTTCTAAATTGCCCTGCCTATCACTTGTTGGTGTTGTTGATTTTTGATAACTTTGTTCTCCCCCCCCCCTTTTTAAATTGCTGGAGTGCAATTTTGCTCACACTTCATTTGGAGCTTAACTTGTCCAAAATGTAATTGGATTTTGTGCAGTGTAGTAAGATTGTGATTTTCTGTTGCTTCATATTAGTGAACTGTTTATAACTGATGGTGTAAATACATGTATATTCTTTTACTCAGAAACCTTGAATCAGTGTTTTCATTGAACCATAGTAATTGCTGTCCTTTGTGTAACTTCTGATACTGCTCACTTTACTCTTGAGATACGTGTGGCTGCTCAGCCATTGCTACCACTTTACTGGGTACAGTCTTGTACCAAAGGTGAATTTGTACTTGCACGTGTAGTCTTAATTGAGTGTGGTGTTCCCAAAGGGTACTGCATATGATTCTGCCTAACAACCAGGCAAAACAAAAGAATTGCAGCCAAAAAATGGTGGCTAGTTTGCACCCTTGAAGCAGGCGAGTGACGGTAGATAAAGGGTTAATTTTTATATACCTACATACGTGACATCTTTAGGAATCCAAAAAGTATTGAACGGTTAAAATTTGCATAGTTCTTCATGTAGACGAAGGGCACAGAAGATAGGACATGGGAGGGAAATTAATCTTGCTTTAAACAGGCAACTACACAGTTACAAAGGAAGGAATTTAGGGGTTGTAAATCAAAGTGATGCTAAATCCAACATCACATTCTTTCTCCCCAGCATAAAGCACATAGAATAAGATATATTTTGTATTTTGGAAGTGAAATTTCATAAAGATAGGACCATTCGTTTTTATGTGTGTAGCTTGGTGGAACGCCAGCGCCGACACACACAGTAAATTATGTTCAAATCCGCACTGCTGGAAGCAGCCAGGATGTCTGTTTAAGGTTAAAGAGATAACAGTTGACAGGCTAAATCATGGTTGCAAGTGAGACAGCTTGTGAAGAAGAAGCAGCAATATGCAGTTGACAATATTTGTGTAAAAAACGAAAGAAAAACTGCAGGCAGATTAGGAAAATATTTGGATATGTATTCACATTCAAAAAACAGGGGAAAATTTGCATTTGAAAAGTCATGAGAAAATGTATGGAAATGTGATTAAAATAAGTAGAGATGGAACTAATATGTGTATTTAGTATAAAAGAAATATGTTTAGTAATTCATTTCTGCAAGTTTGGAAAATCTATTTTTTTTGGTGCCAGGCTGGAAGTGGACCGGGGCTCGGCCGGGCCCATTTGAAAATGTGGACTTGAACCTGAACTCATTAAATCGATTTGTTATTTTTTGAGGTTTTTAAGATACATATGTATAATGCATGTACTCTATAGTGGGGACACTCAGTTAGGGTCCAAATGACAGATACCCACTGAGTAATTGGCAGATGAATGAGTTTTGAAAAATAGCCTTTTTTATGGCATTAAGTGCTAAAAACTGATGTTGAGAGAAATGCTGGCTTTAATTGATATGTTGTAAGGTAATTTAAACCCTGGTTGTTTAGCCAAGCAAGATGCATATTTTGAAGAATTGGTTGTGTTTTTCAGAAATAGTTGAAATTTGTTTTGAACATGTTGCCTTTGTATTAGGGCTACCACCATTTATTGTTTATTTGAGAGCTGGGAGACCCCATTTGAGTCACTATTTAGGGTTGTATAAGTCACTTCCCATCTTAGGGGGTTGTTTGGTCATTTAATGGGGTGGCAATGGATGCGTCCTTGATGGGCACACACTAAGAACACCCCTGATTTGTTGATTGTATGTTGGGCAAATAGCCGTCCCTTGTTGAGGAGGGATGGGGCAATTTGTTTTTTTGGTGCCAGGCTAGAAGTGGACTAGGGCTCAGCCGATTAAATTGATTTGTTATTTGAGGGTTTTTAAGATACATATGTATAATGCATGTACTCTATAGTGGGTACATTCAGTTAGGGGCCAAATGACAGATACCCACTGAGTAATTGGCAGATCAACACGTTTTGAAAAATAGCATTTTTCTATGACATTAAGTGCACAATTGTTAAAAACTGATGTTGAGAGGAGTGCTGGCTTTAATTGATATGTTGTAATGTAATTTAACCCCTGGTTGTTTAGCCAAGCAAGATGCATATTTTGAAGAATTTGTTGTTTTTGTCAGAAATAGTTGAACTTTGTTTTGAACATGTTGTCTTTGTATTAGAGGCTATCGCCATTTATTGTTTATGTGGGAGCTGGGAGACCCCATTTGAGTCACTATTAGGGGTTTTATAAGTCACTTCCCATTTTAGGGGGTTGTTTGGTCATTTAATGGGGTGGTGAAGGATGCATCCTTGATGGGCACACACTAAGAACACCCATGATTTGTTGATTTTATGTTGGGCAAATAGCTGTCCCTTGTTGAGGAGGAATGGGGCATTTAGAAAGAGCATAGGTCCTGGAGCAAGTATGGACCAATTGTATAGATGAGAAGGAAAGAGGAAGAATGTTTCATTAGGCGGTTTTCAGTGTGCTATGAGGAACAAAAACAGATTGCCAAATTAAAGCATGGAAGAAGTGCTGTGGGTGACCACATTAGCGAAAATATTGGTAGTTAGGGACAGAGAAAAGGCATAGGTTATGCACTATAAATGGAGAATCATAAGGGTGTCATACATGAAGGTTTAAGCATGTACACCAATACCAAAGCAGATTGGAGGAGACCCAAGAAGGGAAGCAGTGTTTCCCTTATTATATAGTATAACCATGCAATATAGGGGCATTTGGAGAAGAAAAGGAACAATAATATGTCCATGATCACACAAATTGAAAAGGTGCAGCAGTAGGGCAAAAATTGTATTATGAGTGCAAATTACAGTAAAAAGTAGGTTAATGTAGGGGGGCGTTGTTGCGCACTGAGAAGATGGCCGCTTAGACCCGAAGCTCCCGCGCTGCCTTCACATCCTGCGCTGATAAATCCGTCCTTGGGCTGGCTGAATCGGTGTAGATTGGTGTGCCGGTTGCGGCCGGGCTCGGGCGTCATCTGTGAAAATTTGAGCCCCCGCCGCCGCTGCATTTACGAGCTCTGCCCCCGCGGAGTTCTGCCGGCGCGAGCGGCGCTTCCAAGCCGAATCCTGGCCGAATCCTGGTTCCAGGTGAACTTACCCGACAGTCGAGGCTGCTGGGCGCTGCGGGCCACTGCTGGGCGGGGATTTCTCCTTGGCACCGGATCCCATATCCTTCTGTGAGGACGCTCTGGAGACTCGTCGTGGCGCTGGATGGCCTACCCTGCCCCGGTCCTGGCTTTGACCCAACGCTATTTGCCAGACCACCTCTCCTGATTCTGGCATTATCCGACTCTCGCTGGTGCTTGATCCTGACGCTGCCAATCCGGCGAACCAAGTAAGCTGTTGCCGGGTGTGGGAGGAGGGGACGCGGAACCCCGCCAGCGCCGCTGGGGCCAAAAACCCCCGGGCTCTTAATCCCCCCTTCGGACGTGGTCCCCCCCTGCTGCACCACCTGCCCCTCCGAGCCCCTCCGCTTGTCTGCGCGGCTGGGTGCCGGCTACACGACATACGCGGACCTCTGGGCCCACGCTCCTCTCTTTTCATTTGGGACACTGAGTCTGCTCCCTGTGGGGTGGGCCGCTACCCTACGGAGATCCGTTGCCAGATCCAATATACGTACAGTGAAGACACAACAATGGGGGAGTCTGGTAAGTCAAACAGAGCCTCTAAGACCCCTGGGGGCAAGAAGAAGGGCCCCATGGACACATTTACCAATACGGCTATCCAAACTGTGGCAACTTGCACGCAGCCAGATGAGGAAGAACAGATCGAAAGGGATGTGTTGGACAGGGAGGACAAACTGGCCACGCTAGTTCAGAACGGATTTTTGGCTGTGAATACTAAACTGGACGAGATAGTAGCTACCATAGGCTCACTGAAGGCCAGGATCGATAAGGAGAGTGCTCGGGTCACCGAGGCTGAAGGCAGGATAAGTGCTAATGAGGATACTATTGGGCACCACAGTCATGATATATCTTATATTAAAGACACGATGAGCAAGCTCCAGAGCAAGTGTGAGGACCTCGAATCCAGGTGCAGAAGAAACAATGCCCGCATTGTAGGTGTGGCCGAATCCTTCGGCAAGGGCCAGATGGAGAAACACATGGAAGAACTGTTTAAATCCTTATTTGGGCCTGAGGCACTGTCTGAACACTTCCTTGTTGAGAGGGCGCACCGCACCCTTGCCCCGGCACCCAAGCCGGGGGCACCACCACGAACCATAATTGCTTGTCTGCTGAACTACAGAGACAGGGACACAATCCTCCGTTTGGCTAGAGAGGCCGGCACATTGCATTACCAGGGAAACCGTATACATATCTATCCTGACTTTTCCGTCTCTGTCCAGGCTAGCAGACGGTCATATGAACCTGTTAAGAGACTCCTTAGAGAACGGCAGATCAAGTACGCCTTGATGTTCCCGGCCAAAATGAGAATCCAACATGCTGGAAGGTCGCACTTTTTTGAGAACCCATCTGAAGCCCTATCCTACATCAAATCTTCTATACCCCTCCCTCCGAGGGGGGAGCGACCTGCCCCGAACAATAGACCCCGGCCGGCGGACTAGGAATCACATATTTTCATGATTTGGCATTCAGTGGCTTTTTGGCCCTTGTGATGGGAGATAACAGTCAGCCATCTCCTGTGTGAGGTGGCGCTGGTTGCCAGGGATGGCGGTCATGTGAGGCAACATGGCTACACTGGGAGTATTCCACAAGTTTGGGGCTGGTCACTGTCGAGTTGGGGTAGACGGTGAGGGTGGTGGGCGGGGTGGGATGGGGAAAGTTGGGGACTGTTTTCTTCGAACCCCACGGTTTGTAGTTGGATGGTTACCCAGCTGCATGGGTCTTTTTTTCTGGAAAGTTTTTTGGGAAAATGGTTATAAGTTACGGTTGAAACAAGTGGTCTGGAGGGCACTGACATGGTCCATTATGCCTGACTCGACGTCTGAGGGTCTTTGGTTATTATCCTTACAATTGTTTTGAAAGGTTCTGCTCATGCTTTGAGGGTTAAACTTGTTTCATGGAATGTGAGGGGTCTAAATAATCGTTTGAAGGCCAAGAAGGTGGGAAACTACATGGTCAGGCATGGGGCTCAGATTATTATGCTGCAGGAAACCCATACTGTTGGTTCTGATAATGATTTACTGTTGCCTGGTTGGGGCAAGTCCAGGTTCTGTACCAACTACTCATCCCAGTCCAGGGGGGTCGCTACGCTTATACACCCGAATCTTGGGCTCCGACTCGAAGGCCATAAACTGGACCCTCAGGGTAGGTATGTTCTTGTCTGGGGCATGATCGCTGGTCAGCAGATATTGTTGGTCAACATATATGGGCCGAAGATTGATGACCCTGCCTTTTATACGGATGTATACCAACAGATCTCTGCAATAGATATTCCTAATATAATCTGGGGAGGGGATTTTAATATTGCTGTGGACCCGGGACTGGATAGATCCAGCACGATTATTAGAGCGCCAACCAGGGCTGCCCTCACTATGCAAAGTATCCTTTCGCAGCTCTCCCTAGAGGATGCCTGGCGGGTCCTCCACCCGACTGCGGGGGGATACACGTACTATTCATCGGTTCATGATTCCGAATCCAGAATCGACTACTGGTTTGTCTCCCCCTCTTTGATCGCAGGAACACAGGCATGTGAAATACTGGCTCGCACGATGCCTGACCATTCCCCTATAATACTGGAGGTCACTTATCATAACTGCCCTAGACCGTCCAGGAGATGGAGGATGCCCGGGGGCTTGCTTAGGGACCCCGGGTGGTGGAGGCACTGCACACTGAGATTTCTGAGTTCCTCGAGATTAACATCGACTCAGTCGATAAATGCTCCACTGTGTGGGAATCCTTCAAGGTTTGGGTCAGGGGTACGCTACTTTCCAAATCTGTGGGTCTTCTTAAAGGAGTGCCGGCTGAACTAGCCCTGACTGAAGGCAAACTGAAAGTTCTGGAGGACACTTATGCTCGCACCCATGACAAAGCCTTGTTAGCTAACATACAACAACATCTCCAGGAATTTAACAAACTAGCCTCCGGGGAAGTACAGTTCATTGCCGCACCAATCCGAGCACGGAGATATGGCGAGGGCAACAAGGCGGGTAGGACACTCTCTAATCTACTCAAACAGGACAGGCACACTAATCAAATTACCAGCATACAGAAACCCAACGGTGCGGTTTTGGTTAACGAGAACGAGATTAATGCTGAGTTCGCTGGGTTCTACGAACAATTGTACAAAAATGGAGACACTAAGTCAGCTACTGAGATAGGGGCATACCTTGCGGCATTGTCGATGCCGAAACTCCAAGAGGAGACCCGGCTGACACTGGACCAACCTATCACTGCAGATGAGATCTCTGAGGCGATTAAAGATTTAACGTCTAATGAAGTTCCAGGGTTAGACGGCCTGGGTGCAGAATTCTACAAGGAATACAGCACTGAGCTTGTTCCATTGCTGCTGCGGGTCTGGGTAGAATCCCTTGAATGTAATATATTGCCTACATCCATGAGAGAGGCGTTGATAACTGTTCTCCCTAAACCTCGCCACCCTCCACAGGATATGTCGTCCTATAGACCGCTATCTCTTATTAATACGGATGCCAAAATATTCGCCAAGGTGCTGGCCAACAGGCTTTTACCGGCGGTTCCGACACTCGTTCACCCGGATCAGAATGGGTTTGTCCACGCTAGATCTACTGCGCTTAAACTGCGTAGGCTATTTTGCATAATGGCCCAGATTGACCCGGAAAGAAACGCTGTGGCCGTTTCATTGGATGCTGAAAAGGCCTTCGATTCTGTGTCCTGGGCCTACTTACTAGCAGTACTTGAGGCATTTGGTATAGGCCCGAACTTCATCAGGTAGGTGAAGTTGCTTTACACAAAGCCCGGGGCCCGGGTCCTAACCAACAAGGTAATTTCAGATATGTTTGTTCTGGGACGGGGCACTAGGCAGGGCTGCCCGTTTTCACCTATACTATTTGCCCTAACAATAGAACCAATGGCAATAGCGGTCAGGCTTCGACATTCCAACAGGGGCATTAACCTAAAGGGGGCGACCCAGCTGATCTCTCTGTACGCGGACGACACACTCCTGTATATCCGTGAACCGAATAACAACTTAGAGCCTGTGATGGCGGAAATTCAAGAGTTCACTTCATACTCTGGCTACTCCATAAATAAGGATAAATTGGAGGTCTTCCCTCTCACACCGGCAACCGGCTGCCCTAGCTCATTGGGTGGGCTGAAATGGTCTAGTGTATCCATCAGATACTTGGGAATACTTGTGTCACACGGTAAGGATAGGTTATACGCTGATAACCACAACACCACATTACAGGCCCTAAAGACCAAGCTTCTATTATGGGACCGCCTTCCGATATCATTACATGGCAGGGTAGCGGTTCTTAAAATGGTAGTTCTACCTAAACTGCTATACCTGTTTGTAAACATACCGATTTGGCTGGGAAGACTCTTCTTCACTAAACTTAAGTCAATGGCTACAGCCTTCCTTTGGCATGGGGAGACTCCCAGAATTGGGTGGGGAAAAATAACTGAACCATACTCGTCGGGCGGCCTGGCGGCCCGGACTTTTAATTATATTATTATGTGTCCCAGGCCCAGTTCTCTAAGTATTGGTATTCCAGGTATGTCGGCCCGCCGCATGTTGATGTAGAGGAACTCACCACCGCTCCCACGAACATACAGTCAGTAATCTTTGATGCCCACTATAAGGACACGTGTGATTTCAACCCGGTTAGTTGTACTGTTAAGGCCTGGGGGGCAATATTTGGGAAACTGGGATTGTCGACCCTGTATAACCCGGAGGTTTCTCTCTGGAACTACCCTGGTATCCCTCCGACACATGATGTCTGTCTGCGATCAGCCTGGGACCCGGGGGACGAGATGCGCCTGGGAGATATGTTCATTGAGGGGAAATTCGCAACCCTTCAGCCGATAACTGGTGCGCTCGGCAGAGGCCCACTAAGGGTACTGCAGTACTACCGTATGAGATCGGCTTTCCAAAAACACTGGGCAACCTTCCCTGATGAACCCCCTACACACCCCTGCATTCAGATGATCACGACCGGGGACCGCTTGAAGGTGTCCAGCCTATATGCCATAGTACAGACACACTCACCAACAGCTAATCTGAGCAGAGATAAATGGGAGAGAGATCTCCAGATCCCTCTAGATGATGAGACTTGGGACAGGTACTGCTCTCTCACCAAGAAGGTTTCCTTAAACGCCGGACTACGAGTGATCCAGTTTAAAATCCTTAACAGATTGCACTACACCCCTGCCAAAATAGCCAAGTTCGCTTCTGATGCCCCGAGTCAATGCCCCAAATGCAAAACAGAGTATGCGGGCTCGTTCCACATGTATTGGAGCTGCCCGATGGTGACTGAGTTCTGGAGGGAGGTGGCAGATGTACTTGATGAAATCACACAAATCCCCCCGGTGTTGATTCCACAGAAATACCTATTTGGGGATATAGGAAAGTGCTCCGAAAAGATCAGAAGACTATTTAATGTCACATGTGCAGTGGCCAAAAAATGTATTCTGCAACAATGGAAAAACCCGACACCACCCACTATGAAACAGTTCCTCCGGGAGCTGGTCTATGTGAATGAGGCTGAAGAACAGTTTGTCCTCACATGCCCCTCTGTGAGCAGACCCAAGGACATTTGGGGTCCCCTCAGAATGTTTCTTTGTGATATGATCCCTGATGATGACAGTGATGTTTAGATTCGATACCCCTTGTTGATTCAGGTTATATGTACTGCTACCTCTCTATTTCCGTATCATGTTGATTTTAATTTGTACGATGCTGCTGGTACTGTGTTTGTGTTTCCGAACCACTAATAAAAAAGAGTTTAAAAAAAAAAAAGTAGGTTAATGTATTAGTGGATGATATTGAACTAAGTACAGTGAATATTTATGGGGAATAGCAAGTATAAATGAGACAAAAACACACGTTTTGGGAAAATATTGGAAATGCATGTAAAGATGCAAAAATTTGAATTTAGAATGAGGAAGCATTGAGCAGCGAGGGGATGTGCTCGCAAAGTGCACTGAGGCTAAGTTAACACACAATACAGGCAAGTGGCATGGTATATATTTAAAACAGTTGCATTGAAAAAACATTGGGTTAAAAAGTATTTTTGTAGAAGCACACACCTTGATGGTCTAACTTCTAAGAATAAGGAATACATAATTTTTTTCAGGGGTTTGTTCAAGTAGAATGTATTTAGGAAAAGAGTGCCAACAGGTAGAGGCACTGACAAAGAAGAATGAGGGAAGCTTTGCACAATTATTGAAGAAACAAAATGAAAAAATAGGGATGATCAAGGATAGAATCTCTGTTATAGTATGCTCACAAGGAGAGGGTAAATAACATATTTACACACACACACACATGCATGCACACACAGACATGCATGCATACATGTGCAAACATACATATACACACACATACACACACTCACACACATGATTGCACACATGCATGCACATACACACATACACACATGCATGCACACAAACACATGCATGCACACATGCATATACACACATACATACACACACACATGCGTGCACACACATACATGCATGCATACACACACACACATACACACACATACACATATGATTTTATGGAAGTACAGGCAATCAATAGATTACAGGCAATGCACATCAAAACACACATAGGAAGTCAGAAGAAGGACTTCAATATTGCAATAAGAACATACACAGGATGTTTTGTTTTACATTTAGAGTACTAGAGGGGAACATTATGGTTTATTTTGAAGCAAAATATAGGAATAGCTAGTCTATTAAAGGAAATAAAAAAAAGAAGATCAAAATCTGATTGCTTATATTCAGGAGCACTGAATTCTAGAAGCATGGAAGCGCTGGTGAAAAGAGTGGCAGTATTTTACCACATTTTGTGTCAAGGAGTGTTTGAGCAGGTACAGAGACACTTGGGAAGTAAGTGGGAATGGAAGTGAAACCGTGACCTGAGGTACAGTTGACTATGGTGCGTCACTGTCAGCTGTTGCAGGAGAAAAACATGTTAGAAAAATAGAGGAAGTCAAGCTAGTTCAGAAAATGTTTTGAAATATGCCATGGAAGGGGCAGTATTGATTAGTGGAGAAAGGCAGGGAATGCGGCAAGCAGTGGTTACATCACAGGTGCAAATAATCAGTGCCAAATGGACCAAGGAGGGAATGGGTTTGTGCCACAAGGCAGAGAAATGGGAAATAGAGAAAGAGGTGATTTTCAAAATAACCAAGGTAGTTTTTAGAATAGGCAGAATGATAATCAGAATTCACAAGTACCATTTAAACAAAGGGGACTAGTCGGTGGGGCTCCACCTGTGTATTGGATATGTGGGATGACAGAGCACATTGTGCATGCATGTGGGAGCCAAGGATATGCACAAGATGGACAATTCCAAAGAGGGAGGGCAGTTTATCCCCCAGTATGTAGTTCACAAGCTAGGGAAGGGTTTGCCCAGGATCAGACATTGTATCAGACATGAGCGCTGGGAGTATAACAAGTACAGCACCTAGAGCAAGAGTAAAATGGATTCACTACAGGGGTAAGTGTAGCGAGCCCCCATGCAGATTCAGCAATATGTAAACACAGGACAGGTATTGACACTCAGGATAGGAGGTGTCACTGTGGTAGGAGGAAATACTTTCACAGGAACAGGGGTCTTATCATGAGGTGAGCATTTTGTTAAACATGGCTATCTGGCCTAGTGGAGAAAATGGTGAGAATATTTGATAAATTCTTGTTCAGACCACGGATGCCTATGGATAAAGGGGGGCACAGGCTATCCCTATAGAATTAAAAGTAGCCATTGTATGAAAGGAATAGAAAATAAGAATAGACCATAGAGGACAGTGATAGTTATCAAGGAAGGGTCTAGGTTGGTTGACGTCACTGATTATGACATATTTAGACAGGACTCAACAAATGATGAAGTGGTGTTCCTTAGGAGTATCACACAATGAAAAAGGAAAGGGAAAATCTCATATCATGTGGCGATGATGTACCAGTGCTCAGCATAATTTCAGGAAAGCTTGGAGAGAGTGCCAAGTTTCCTGGGGACGATAGGCCCTTATGAAATGGGTCTATTAAAACTAATAGGGGAACAAAATAAAAATGCACATAGGTAAGGGATTATAATATGACACATATGAGGGTTTGCATTGTAACTAGACTAATTAATGTAGGCTAATCATAAATAGATATGGATAAAAAACCCAGGAGTAAGAAGCTCAAACCAAAAAATGTATGTCAATTTAGTGAAATAAATAAATAAAAAATAAATGAATGAATATTGAAAACTGCGAAAAACACAAGTGGGTAAGATATCCAGATTAATAAACAAAAGAGCACAATGAATGGTGCTGGTTATAATTGAATAGTGTAGTGCATTTTAATAAAAGAGACAATGTGATTAATGAAGGGCCAAATGGGAATGGATGGCCAAGATTGATTTGATAATGTGAGAGAATTTTTTGTAGCACTAGACTAAAGAACATTTGAGAGTAAGTAACAAAACATTATTTGAATAAATATGGTGATGTTGATTTATGTTTTATAGATAAAAAAATATTGTTATTTTTGAACACAGGAGGAGTGTCTGCATGGCCTTAGCAAGGAATAGTAAATGTAATGGGAAAAACATATTCAGCCTGATTCATGGAATTATTTGCGTGAAAAACGCAGATTTGCGTGCCTTTCTGCCCGAAAATCCCTGTTTGAAGTATGGGGATTTTTGGGCAGAAAGGTGCGCAAATCTGCGTTTTTCACGCAAATAATTCCATGAATCAGGCAGTATATTGTGACAGAGGTAAATGCTAGTGGAACAAACAGGGTTAGAAGAGGTGAGTTTCGGTACATGCAGTAAGTGTGTGAAACACACTATTTATTATTATTAGGAGTAAGAAGACCCAGGTGAGTACAGAAGAAAGGCAGTAAGGGATACAGCCGTTCAAATATATAGCATTTTCCTTAGAAAGGCGCAAACAGGTGTGAGTACGGAATAGCATGTATACACGAGTATGGCCATATCTAATGATAAGGACACAAAAGACTTTGGATAGAAGGTGGAGTAACCGTTTTGAAATTCTGGTAAATGGCGAGATGCCAAATGGGTACATTTGGTAAAATATATGAAATATTTAGAACTAGGCAAAACAATGTATTTTTTATATGTCACAATTACATGTACAATAGGACCAGTGCTGGGGTCCAAATAACAGGGGAAGGCAAGATTAGTGTAGCAGCAAAATATGTAAATTATGTCTCAACACAATAAAGACACAGCAAAGAAAGAAGAAGACAGCAGTCCCACGCTAGCAGAAGGCAGACTTCAAAAGTACAGAGAAAATGTGCAGCATGGTAGAAAAAAACTAAAAAGTAAGACATGCCTGATGGCTACACTAATGATAAATCATTTTTATGTGCACCAACGTATCTTTGGGGACAGAAAAGTAAGCCTACATTTCAGTGGGCTGAAAGTGTCAGGAAATGATTGCAATAAATATTTTTCTTGATTGACAAGAAGGGAGCAAGGGTCTACGCTTGGGAAATACCTGATCCCAACATGACTTTGCCTCTATTTCAGTTTCTGCTGGGAGCAAGAGTCCAAAGAAGCGTCTTTGTCTTCTTCAGCTACGGATGCACCAAGAAGACTGAAGAGAATCGATTAAAGAAGAAGACATCCTTTTTAAAGAAAAAAATGTTGAATTTGTTATGTTGTCTGTTTGTCGTTTGTTATTTTTTGACTCTCTGGTTTGAGAATGTCGACCACAGGGAAAAACAATTTCTTTTAGTACTATGCAGTTTTTGTTAGAAAAATGGCAAGAATGCATAATTATATGGTCTCAAGTTGTCGCCAAACCAAGGTATCAGCTAGTATATATTAATTATAAAATGACACATAAAATGTGCTAAAAGAGTGAAAGGAGTAACGATGTTATTGTAAAGAGAAAATGCAGTAGAAATTGTTTAGAAGGCAGAAGTGTTTAAAAGAAACAAATAGCTTTTTAAAGGTTGGGTTTGCAAAGGAAGTACTGACAATAGAGACACAACTTATTTTTCAAAGGAAACTCATTCTGTTTTGTATTACAGATGGACAGGAGAAATCTATACACCAGGAGATTGGTGGCAACTGACCCTCTGAGCAGAGAGAAAGATTGAGGGACCCAGCCAGATGCCCAGTCACAGTTTTTTATGCTTTGTGTTTTTAAAGAAAAAGATTTCTTGAGAGACTCCCCATCCTTGTATTCCCCAGAAGCGATTCAATACCCCCCCCCTTGACTATCTAGCTTTGGATAAACGAACTAAGAGTCTGAGTACTCGCTGAAGAGATAAACGATAAACATTGAAAAGGACTGGCCTAAGAATCAAAGGGCCCATGAAACTTGCTGCAAAGCAGCCTAAAAGACAGACAAAATAAAGTATGGACTAAATCGAGAAAGTCAGTGGACTTGGAATAAGGAGAATAATGAATTGGGTAGAAGATGTGTCGATGAAAGACGAATGGAAAAAAGAAGACACAAATTCAGAATGTGGGCATGGGGAAGAGAATGGGAAACAAGGAAGTGTTGTTGGGTTGGAGGAAAGAAAAAATGTGCAGTAAAAGTCACACGTGGACAATTAAATAATGGGCTGATGGGTTCCCTCAAGGAATGATTTCTCTCGATTCTCATAGTGGTCGAAATCACCTGATATGTATAATTAGTTTATATTGAATTGAATAATAGAGGTGGGATCCAGACAGAAGCACATGAAGTTTTTCTTTAAGGATACAAGCATATAAACCGAGAGGGAAAAACATTGCAAATAACCTTTTGGTAAAGGCAGAAACATAAACAAAACATTTTAGGTTAGAAACGTTGTTGACTTTGCAGAAATGTTTTTATGATACCACTCATGTTGAGACAAATAGCCACACTGAGGGCCGTGACTGGGACAGGGATGCATAGGTAAACTGAATATGGGGGAGGGTGGACATTGGGTGTAGTGGTCATGTATTGAATAATTGTCTAAATACAGACCACAGGGGGGAGTGTAGAGGAGGTCCTAGACTCCACCCCCTCAACCTGGGTATGAATGGCATGGTGGGATGATCAGTGGTACAAGTATCACAAAAATCCAAATTATTGTGCTTCTTGAAGACAAAGAGTGCGTCTACGGCAACATTTTTTTTTTACTGTCAGAATGACCCAGGCAGTGGAAGTTGTCTCAGGTATTACACTCACATCATGAATATCTAAACATGTAGTCCAGAAGTTAGATAGAAAATGAGTTATGCATAAAAGTAAGTCACTGTTGGTAGCTGAACCGAACATTCAAGTTGAACAGGCTCAGATATTTTCTAAGATGGATGCCAAAAACAAAATGGTGTCAAAGCTCTTATTCATGCATAATAATGAGTAATTCTTTGGCAGCAGTTCATTACCAGTTCATTGTCAGTTCATTTTAGACAAGTATGTCTGGTGGGGTTATTTGGAAATTTTGGCAGAGAAACCAGACAGTGATTGATAGGAAATCAGTTAAGGAGCATGGGAAAACTACCACTTAGGTAGAGCAGCTGCTTACTTGGCACCAAATAAGATGAACTCATGTAGTATAGCCTGCCAAGTGAAATTGTCAGGGCTCAAGGAACAGACAAGGGCTACTTTTTGGCAGGCATTTGAGGATTTATAATGAGGCCCCGGCTGAGTCTCATGCAAGCTTATCAGATCATATATCAGTCAAACCATGCTTGCCAAAATGAAATCATGTGGCCTTGCGAGTGGCAGTTGAGCCAACATATGGACAAGTAGGGGTTTGTTTTTGGTTGGAGGGACCAATCAGATTTGTATTGTGCAATTAAATGTAATGTTGCATCAGTCATAAAAGTGTATAAAAGTAAGATGGTTTTGGGAGATCAGAGCTGTTGTTTCTGGTGTCTTGTGAACATGCATTAAAGATGACTTTTGAAGCAACGGCCCGGGCGTCCGTCTCCCTGCTTGTCCTGTAGCCAGTGCCTGAGTGCACAGATGTCAAAGTTCAAAAGCGCGAAGGGTCTTCTTGTTCAAGGGGTGTGGCACTGGGCTCTTCCCTTGATGCACAGGCCTGGCCTGCTTGCGTATGGTAGTGGAATGGCAATGATGGGGACACCTGCTTGAGGGAGGGTACTTGGGGCATTGCAATTGGCCGTGGTGGCATGGCAGGGGTACATTGGTGGCCTATCGTTGCTTTACTTGCATGCATCTGATCCCCATTATCAACTTGTCTGTACGCATTAGGATTGAGTGGGAGGGGTCTGGTACTTGTCGCTGCCAGGTCCCGATGGGGTACTGCTGTGCCCCTGCCATGGCTGTGTGGTGCATGGCACTTGGATGTGTCCCTTGGCTGCCAACTCATTTGCTCTGGCTCACAGGGGTGGCCTTGCTGCACTGGCATATGGGTGCTGCCGTAGATGCCTGTAGTGGCTTCCATGCACTGCCCCCAGTCGCAGTGCCCCGCTCATGGGTAGTTTCACTGGGGGATGCTGTGCTGGGCTGTTGTAGTTACATGCAAATGGGGGGGGGTTTGACTCACCTTCTGCCTCCTGGCTGCTGGAACCCACCTCGGCTCGATCCCCTCCATGTCGATGACGGTACTGCATTTCTCCTCCCAGGGCGTCAGGCCAAATTGCAGAGGTGAACCTCCCCAGGTGGCCAGGCTGTCCTGTTTGTGCTGGGCCAGGGATTCCACAGACGTGCACACCAAGTCATTCCACCTTTTGTGGCAGTCTTCCCCATCCCAGGGGTCGCGGCCGACTGCCAGCACCTTCTGGCTCACTGCCTGCCAGATTAGGATGTCTTCCTCTGCCTGGCACCATACAGCTCTGCATGGTGGGCCATGACCTCATCTACCAAGACAATGAGCTCTCCCTCCATAAACTTGGGTTTGTGCACGAGTTCTTGTGCTGCCTTACCCTTTCCTGCTGCATTATGGTTGCTTTGGGGTTGTGGATGGCTACCAAGGGCACTGATTTTAGATGGATTGTGATTTTCAAAATGGTCACTGCACTGCTCCCCGTTCCGGGGGTGACGCATTTTCCGCCGGTGGTAATATCGTCGGCAGCAGTAGCACTGTTGGTGCTGGGTTTTTGGGTGCTAGCACACTTTTTGGTGCTGTTTCCGCCAGGCGCAATTAGCGTTGACACCGGGGTCGTGTGCGCGTGCACGACTACTTGTGATACAACACTATTTGTGCCATGAGTCCCAGCGGTAACGCTATTTCCACCCACCTTTCCCGCCCTACTCGTCATGAGGCTCTGTGTTTTGTATTTTGAGTTGTCTTCCCTCTGTCCTGCTCATAATTGCTTATTTTGTTCCACTTCTCTCTTTTTAGCGCCTAGATGCCTTCTTCCATAGATAGCGCTCTATAAATATGGTTATGTTACAGGACGTTCATCAGGCAAACCATTGGCCTTCCTTGAGCATATCCTTGATGTAAGTGGAGACAAGATGCAACCTTTTGTCAGTGAAGGGTAGTAGAATAACTATCACAGCTTAATGACAAAGGTGAGGAACAACCTATATGTCACATCAACTACCAATTTAGGAGTGGAGCACCCAGGTGGCCCAAGGTAGAGAAGAAATGTTTTTACGTTATATGGTGCCTTAGTTAGCTGAAGTCCTACCTCTGTGAGACTCACTTCTATGTGTATGTTCACCCTGAGCCTTTGAAGTGGTTGGTGGATATTAAAGGAGAGAATCCAAAGTGGCTTAGGTGGTTCATGAGTCTGCAGGACTTCAGCTTCACTATTGGGCCTGGCAATGCTGATGGGCTGTCCAACTGCAATAACCGGCTAGAACAGAGTACTCCTCCAGGGGGGCATTAGTTACCCCTGACCTTAGTCAGGGGCCGGGGGGGTGGAGTGAGTTTTAAGAAAGATTTCTCTTTACAGCTCCTTTCCCTCCATTTTTACGGCTTTTATTTTTGAATCTGTCCTGAACATTTTACAGTGCAGTGAAGCCTTCATCTTCACTACACTGACTTTTGATGATTTGTCAGGGGGAAACGGGCATGTCCTTCAGGCTGTCAGTACTGGGAAACATTGTTTCTCATAGTCGTGTTACATTGTTATCACTTTTGGTGTCTATTTATCATTATAGTACAATGGAATACACGTTTTATTTTTCTGCCTTTGACATAGTCAATCATGCCATCCTGCTCAAATGGTTCCGTGATAATCTGTGTATCACTGATCAGGCTCTGGCCTGGTTGACTTCTTTCCTCTCTGACTGATCCTCTCAGGTCCAACTTGGGTCCTTCTTCTCCTCTTTCTCTCTCTCCACCTGCGGTGTTCCTCAGGGGTCTAACCTTTCGCCCTGGTTGTTCAACCAATACCTGGCACCTCTCACCTACTGCGTTGCCGCTCTCTGCTCCAATTTCTGGTGCTATGCGGATGACACCCAGCTTACCTTCAGGCTCGCCTCTGCCGCCTCTCTCTCACTCTCATCCCGGATTTCCTGACCGCAATCCAGGAGTGGTGCACCGCCAATGATCTCTCCCTGAATGCAAGCAAGACGGAGATCCTCCTCGTGATGCTGGAAATCCATTGGAGGGACAGGGCCTCAATATCCTTGTTATTTATTGCTTTATCATGTATGTTCTGTCTTGTTTTCTGTGCAGGAGTTCATGTTGGACTCCTGGCGGTGCAGCTGTTCCTCTTTTTGGTCGTGGTGAACAGACCCTTGGGAAACCCTTATGGAACCCACGGGTAGGGGTACAACCCTGTACTCCTAGTGTATGTTTTTGGGCACCTGTGTGTGGCCCACAGAGCAGGATATGGGCTGGTGGCAGCTCCATGCTAAATTTGACAGGTGCTTTGAGTATCCTCCATTTTGGGATACCCAGGCCCTGCCATTGGAATCAGTTGATTCCTGATATGAACCAAAATGGCCCCTGTGACCTCTTGCTTTCTATTACCTGTTACTGTATTTTCCCAAAGTCCGGGGATGCCCTGACTCTGTCCCTTCCCCCTAACTGGCTGTTGGGTGGAATTTCCATATATGTTAGTGTGGGGAAGTCCAAGCCAGACTGGCTGGAGCCTTCCCAATGACATATGTCGTGGGTACGTGGGGTGGGAACTGGGTGAATGGAGTGTGTGACAAATACGCATTTCATGTTGTGGGTGTCTAGTATCTGGTGGTTGACACAATGACTGAGACAACCCTGCCCGAAACTGGTATGAATGTAGTGTGTAGTGCTGAATGGCAGAGTGCTTGTCCGAATCCACATTCCGTGTTGTGAGTGTCTGGATGGAGAAGAATGGCCTGAATGCACTGGGAGCCTGATTGGCTTATTGACTGCATGAATGCCCTTCTGAGTGATTGTTTGCCTGAGTGTGACCCAACAGAGTGAATGAGAGACCAACTAGTATATCTGGGGGCCTCTCACTGCTAGAATTTGTTCAGAAGCTGAAGTTGATACTTACTTGATGCTTAACCTTGAAGCCCACTGGAAGAAGAAGAATTGCTGCTGCTGCTGCTGTCCTTTGCTAATCTGAAAGCTGCATGACTGTCAAGGATCGGATCCAAGAGAGGACCTGGCTAGGAGACTGTTAGGAAGAATTATATGCAGTACCCTTTGGGAACACCACACACAATTAAGACTACAAGTGACAGTACAAATTCACCTTGGGTACAAGCCTGTACTACACAGTTAAAGTGGTAGCGATGGCTGAGCAGCCAGACTTATCTCAAGGGTAAGTGAGCAGTACCAGATAGTTACACAAAGGACAGCAATTACTATGATTCAGGCAAACACTGACTCAAGGTTTTCAAGTAAAAGAATATACATTTATTTCACTCTTCAGTTGTATAACATTACACTATTATAGCAAGTTAAAATCACACTCTTAATACACCACATCACTTCCCTTAAATTCCAAGGGAACCCATGGCAGGGGTCCCAAGACCCCTCCCTCACATCCTGCCTACCCAGACTTTCAGGCGCCTAAAAGAGGGTTTCTGTGCAGAAGCCTGAGAAAAGACAGAGAACAAAGGGACCAAACCTGGTTTGGCGCACAGACTAAAACACGAGAAAGACATTTACAAAAAGAAATGGCGAATAAACCCAGCCAGAACCGTGATAAAATATATATGGTCAAGCGGGTTTATGTTCGAGGCTAATATAATAGCCTAAAACAATACCACGTTTATATAAGATAACCGCGGTATGAAAAATAGGGTAGGTACCACTGCCACCAGCTAAGTCTTAGTGTAAAGGGAGTGAAACAATGCTCCAAGAGACACAGAGTAAAAGGGATAAGAATTAACCCTTTCCAATACTCCATGTAGAATGGGGTGTATTGGGTCTGACTAACATAAAGTTAATGGCAACTTTACCTTTTCTGGGGGACAGTAGTCAGCCCCAGAAAATTGAGTCAGGGGAAGTCTCAAAAGACAACCCTGTGTCACTGCACTGAAGGTGCTGTGTAACACACATGAAAAATATGAGGCCATGGAGTAGGTGAGGCTCCAGTGCCCAAGATCACACAAAAAGTGAAAACACACACAGCAAAACACATGTAAGAGTGGGGAAAAGGCTCACACTCTTACCAGGTGAAATAAATAAACCCTAGAAATCCAGCAAAGCTGCTGAGGGACTCATTAGGTAAGGGAAATCAGCCATTTGTGAGAATTCTCCCTAACAGAGACCTCTTCCCAAGCTACGAGGGACCATTGTGAACCAGCTAATCTTTGCCAAAGCTCCCTGGACATCAGACCCTCCAAACAGGCTGCCGACCGGAGAAGGGGAATGCTGCAGAATTGCGAAGCGCCCGGACATTGAAGTCCATCACCGTCAACGACCGCCGTCGCCGACCGGAGCTTCAGTGCTCCTTTGCCTAAGACATCTGATCCAAGGACTCCCTTGCTCATCATCGTTGACCGCTTTTGTCCTGCTGGAGAAAGTCAAGGCTGCCAAAGACCGAGGAGAAAGCGCTGGTGGGTTTCCCGCCACCCGAAGACCACAGAGACGCTGACGACCCGACGCCCTCGCTGGGCCAAAGTTCTTCATCGACTTGCAGCAACAAGCACTCATCGTCGAGGTGGACTGCACGCCTCAGCTTGCAGGATGTTTTTTGACCGATCGTCAACGAGCACCGCAAGAACCGGAGCTGCTGCCGCAATGACAGTGTTCACCCTTTTTCTTCACCGATTCTCGACGACCCATGGCTCCTGCCTTAAAGGGAGTAAACCGATGACTTACCGAAGAACTCTTTGAAACCAGGTACTTTGGGGTCGTAGAACCTTTAGAAGTAATCGAGACTATATTGGGCATAATTGGACTGGGCTTGCCAAATGCGCTTTATTTACAGGTTGCCCAGGTGGGGGGATACTCGCACAGAACTGTCTCTATGTAGATGGGGGACTGTTCTGCCATTGCTTGATTTAACTTGTTTTCTTTCTGTGGTCTATCGTTGATTTATCTTACAATCTGATTTGTATGTTATTGGGGCTGTTAGCTGTGGCCATTTTAAAGGAATCGATAGTTAAGAGTGGAACCACATAGACCTGTATATATTTGACATTATAGTATTGCCAGAGTACAAAGTGTGTTATTGTGATTGTGTATGTAACTTTGAACCTTATTTATATAAAGACTGTGTTTTCACTAACATAGTGTGTGGACATTCCTTTGTGGGTGCTTGGGGACTACACTGTACTTAAGAACCAGCCTGCATCACCTCCTGAGAGCTTAAGCCTTGATTGCTCGACCATAGCTACCGCATAGAGAAACTTGGCTATGGTGCTCTGTGCCTCTCCTCTGCCATATAGACAGCAGGAGCACACACACACCTCCCTCCGGTGCTTTACACTCCTCATCGGCACACCCACACCCCTCTTTCCCACCACTCTCTAGCTGGCCTCCCTTGGCCCTCCTCCTGTTCCCACCTCCGAGGCTAAGAACCTCAGGGTTATCTTTGACTCCTCTCTCTCCTTCTCTACTCATATTTCCGACGTCTCTAAGAAGTAGAACTACCAACTGCACCTCCTCAGAGGTATCCTTCCTTTCCTCTCCAGAAGCTCACTGTATATAGAGCTCTGGTTCTCTCTGGGCTTCACTACTGTAACAGCCTCTTTCTAAATCTGCCTGCCTCTACTCCCTGTCCTCTGCAACTCATCCAGAACAGGACTGAAAGACTTGTCCTTGACCTCAAGCCCAAGGATCGTATCTCTCCAGCACTACATTGGCTCCCAGTGGCTGCAAGGATCAAGTTCAAGACCCTTTGCATTGTCCAAAAGGCCTACTGGGGCCTGGGACCAAAATATCTCCAGCTTTCTCTTCTGAAGTATCATCCTACTCGAGCACTTTGCTCCTCCACCTCCAACTCCTTGAGGGTCAGTCGCTTTTCCAAGCAACGGGTTGGAAGCAGATCTCTCTCTTTGGCTGTCCCCTCGCTTTGGAAGAGCCTCCCTGCCTCTCTGAAACTTTAGCAGAACCATCTCCAGTTCCGGAAGCATCTCAAGACTTTCCTCTTTGCTTCTGCCTTCTCTCTTCCACTACCTTGCTGATCTGCTGTCCGATACTGCACTGGTTTGCCTGGCTACCCTCTGAAACCACTGGCACATGTTCCTGTCCTTCCAGTTGCATACTTGCACTGCCCCCCCCTGGCAACTCTGAACTTGGGGCTGTATCTGCAACCCTACAACCCCCCATATTTGCACTTATCGATCACCTGTTTTCTGCACTTAACCCTTGCACTGCCACCTACTGGCCGCACTTCTTGTTTTTCATTGTCTAATCCTATGTCCTCAACTTGCTCCTCCTCCACTTCCCCTTGCACTTCTCTCCTTCTCTCTCCCCTGCACTTGCGCAATTTCAGTGTCACTGGGCCTAATAAGATCTTTGTATTGTTCCCTCTTGTTCCCCTCTCTCGCCTCGTCGAATCTTGAAACACTTGTGTATAGGCGCAATATAAATAAAATATCATATCAATGTATGCCAAGAGGGACAGCACTGCTCAACTCGCGCAATGTAAACCACAATTCCCACAATTTGGCAGCTCGGATATTATTTGCGGATGCTCTGCAACCGACATTGCAGCCGTGCACACTGCTAAAAAAACGCTACCCCCCTCTGCCATTATGACCATCTTGCCTGTTACCAAGGCAATCATCCCCACACGTCTCACTGAAATTCCAGGATTATTATCATGCCTGTCCAAAATTCGGAATTTACGTCGTGTGTGCACTATATGCAACCAAGATTTCCACCAGTGCCTGCCCTCATGCTTCCACCACTCCATGATTGCGCCCCAGGCAATAGCAGGCAGCAAGCGCTAACGTAAATATTCCAAAGCCACATCTCTGTTTGACAATAAATCAGCACCAACCAGAGCACAATCAACCCGTACCAGGAACTCACGCATCAGGTCACGCATAAGCCTCCTCTCTGAGGAGTCTCCCACTGCTGCCCAGTCTTAGCAACAATCCCTTTGCAATGTGAACCTACCACTACAATACTCCCACTCACGTGCAGCAATCCTGAAAGCCAGTACTGAGTACTAAGACACTGCTCACAAACACACACCCAGCTCAATTTCACCCACCCATTACATCCAACACATCACTGCTGCACAGCTCATAGCAAACTGAAGCCCAGCCAAAAATACACATTCAAAGCCTCATTTCTTCCCCTTAACCACCCTTAACCACCCTGCTCATCAACCTCTTACGTCAAACATGCAACCTCCTCCTGCTACCACCATAACCCACAGCTACCAACACTACCAAACATCGCCCATACAACAGATGCATCCCCCACATCAACCTCCAGCCATCCAGACTCAAGGCCCCTCGCCAGATCAAGGAGCTGACACCCCACCCTCTGACCCACAACCCTTTTTGACTTGCGCCATGATTAACGCTCAATCCCTTCCAGCCCACGCACTCGATATTCATGACCTCATCACAAAATGTAACCTTGACACACTAGCCATCACAGAGAGTTGGCTTCATGAAGCCTCTGGCTCTGCCCTCCTGGTCCTTCTCCAAACTTTGAGCAAAATATATTTCAGATCCTCCAGGATAACCTCAAGCCTTCCTCAAAAATAATCCTACTAGGTGACCTCAACCTGGGCCTTCATGACCTAAATGCCCTGCCCTCCAAATCACTACCTGACACACTCAACACAGTCGGCTTCACTCAACGCATCAGCAATCCCACACATAACAAGAGCCGCACACTGGACTGGTTCACCGATCACAATTGCCAAATTGCCACCAGCACCAACACACCCTGCCCTTGGTCAGACCACCATACTATCCATTTCTCCATCACACAGCCAAACAAGCCAATAGCTCTACTTAATTCACTTCCTCCCTCTCTCTCTAGGAGCTTTCAGAAGCTCAACAGAAATGATATACTACCCTTGATCAACACGCCCAGCCTTCAGTCACCCTTCTCCTCAAACCCCACCTCACTAGTGGAAACCTACTCCTCAATCCTTGCTAAAGCTGTGAACACCCTAGCCCCCCAAAATACCACATAAAGCAAAGACGGTCAGACATTCCAATCCCCTGACCTACTAGAATTATGCAACCTGAAACGACAAGCTCTGTTAACCTGGATAAAATATCCCACCATTGCTGCAAAACAGAACTTCACCAAAGCCTCCAAACAATACAAATCAGACATAATCACAGCCAAGTCCAACTCCTTCAATACCAGAATCAGCAATGCAAAGTCGGAGGCTAAAGAAATATTCACCATTTACAGAGAACTCAAATCCCCTGTTGTTGCCCCCAAAACCACCATTAAAGACAAGATCTGGTGCTCTAGCATCCAAGAGGCACTCCTAGGCAAAATTGACACCTGAATAAGAAGATTGTATCTCAACAAGCAACATTTAAAATAGTACCTATTACCTCCAGCAAGAATTGCTCAGCTCCATCCCCTATCCACCTCACCACTCAGTTCTCTTTCAGAGACCTCTCAGAAACATATGTAGCCAAAGTGATTAATAGTCTAAAACCCTCAAAATGTAAAGGCGATATTTGTCCTGCGATATATGCCCTAGTCAAAGACTTTGCATACATCCTAACCCCCATTATCACAGCTATCATAAACACATTGTCCGCTCAAAGCACTGTTCCAGCCAGCCTCAAGGAAGCTTGGGTACTCCCGCTCTTGAAAAAAACATCCCTTGACCCAGCCATCCCTACAAACTACAGGCCAATCACCACTGTCCCCTTCCTCCTAAAAATGTTGGACCGATGTGCCTACCTACAAAATCAGCAGTTCCTGGAGGACAATCACATCCTAGGGATGCGTCAATCTGGGTACCCCCCAAGTCACAGCACAGAATCTGCCCTGCTCAATCTAAAAAATCAATTAGATGAGATCAGGGGCGAAGGCAAGTCTGCACTGCTCCTTCTCCTTGACCTGGTCAACCATCACATTCTCTGCCACACCTAACCACCCACGCTCATTTCACACCCTCAGCCACTACCTGTATAGCATCTTTCCTTAATGGAAGAGTGATGAGAGTCTTCTCTGAGACTGCCAAAGCCTCTCCCTCTCCCATCACCTGCAGTGTGCCACAATATCATGCATCGCCCTCACGCTGTACAATATCTTTATCAGACCCATATTCCACATTTAAGATTTGATCAGCATAGCTTACACTAACTATGCCGTTGACACAACAATCCTGATCCCCCTCTCAGGTAACTACATAGAAGACTCCAACACCCTCAACACAATCTATTCCACAATGCAGAGCTGGATGGGAGCCAAGCACCTCTGTCTCAACACCGACAAGACAGAAATCCTGATTGTTGGAACCCCAAGCACCCTGAAGACCCTCAATGATCAATACTCGGCCTTCACATCGACGACTGCTACATGCCTGTCTCTAACACCGTAAAGACCCTAGACGCGTCACTCACTATGTCCAGACAAGTAAGCGCCATTGCCTCCTCGGCAGCCTACGCCACCAAGGTCCTTAATGCAGCCAGACCCTTCCTTTCTAAGAATAATTGCTTAACTATTGCCCGAGCATTCATAGGCTGAAAGATTGATTATTGTAACATCCTATTCAATGGCACCTCCTCCAGAAACATATTCAATCTTCAAGTAATCCAGAACAACGCCCTGAGAGCTTCCCTTAACGTCCCAAAAAGAGACCACATCTCGAACGCTAGAAGAGAGGCACACTGGCTCCCCATCCAAGAGCGGATCATTTTCAAAACACTCTCCATCACCCACAAATGCCTATCCAACACAGCTCCACCTTACCTCTCCAAAAGAATAGCCAAAGTGAAAGACCAAAGAAATATTGTGGCTTAGTACCACAAAATGAAATATGCAAATCAAGGGTCAAAAAGATACAAGTATCTTTATTTCTGTACAGAGTCAAAGCAAACAGATAGCTATCTGGCTCCCAATACCTTGCAGTGTGTACCAGCAGACACAGTGAGGGGTGAGAGTACTGGACATCTTAACACAGACATTTTTATGCAGTTTCTAAAACATTGTCCAGCCCCTCTCAAACTAATAAGTTACATGCTAGGTTTCGTGCCCAGTTCACATGACAAATATTACAATATTGTACAACGGATTTAACAAGTTTGTATGTCCATGAAGTTACAATGGTGGCCTTGGTTCTCTGATCAACAGTAAGCCGTGTTTCAAGAATCGCTACATGCAGTTCAGAAAAAACACACAATCTGAGTTTGTTCTACTTTGGCTTGTTGTTTATATGAGAATGAGGCGTATGAGCGCAGACAACACTTGGATTGCAGTTCATATGAGTCACAAGGTTTCTTTGCATATGACAAACAGTCTGCTCTCAGTCAGCCTAAGCATTAACAAAACTCAAAGGTCGTTCGGCTCGGCTGCAGGTCGAAAACACAGTCCAGCATTTTGAAACACAAAACAAGAGTTGAAATCAAAATGGCGGACGTTTCTAAAAATGGCTGCGAAGTTAATCAAATGTCGAAACAGTTCAGACGCGGTTTTCCATGTAATGCGAATGGACTTAGGCCAATATTCATAACAAGGCGGTATTTATACGAATACAGTTTAACAAACCCTCCTTTTGGCCTAAGCCAAGAGCATTACTCAAACATTTGCTTTACTCAAAACCCCACACCTCAATGTCCGCACATCCTGAATCACATTCTTCAGAAATATCGATCACCATAAATTCCCTGATAGTGATATCCTTCATTATAAAAGTGTTAGCAGCTTCCTTGTGTGCATGTACTTTTGGTCCTAATGTACCTATCATTTCTGCACAACCTCCTCCTAACATCGAACATATGGCAGGAAGACATTGTATACAACAACAAAACAATAGAACACCAAGAACTATAATTAGGACTGCAAAGAGCTTCCAACCCCATGAAATTAGTTCCCAGAACCAAGCACTAAGATCCCAGTTTCCCTCTGGGACATGTACTTCCGTACTGAAGAATGCAGATTTTGTATTGCCTTGAATATGGTAGGGGAGGAGTCAGGAACGAAAACACAGCACACAGATCCCATCAATTTACATACCCCACCACGCTCAGCTAGGATGACGTCTAACACCATCCTATTTAGGAGGGCCACTAATCTAATGGCCTTTTGCTCTAGCGTCATGTTGTACAGAATATCGGTGGTTCTGTTGATGGTTTTCTCCAGTACCCTTGCTAGTTTTCTGATATCCTCAGAGTTCATTATCTGTCCCCAAAATGGCACAAAGGATTTTGCTACGTCACCCATGACTTGTGAAGGAGTATCACCATTCTCATCCCGCCTTGGATGAGCTCTAGAGACTTCAGAAGTGGTAGCCACATATACCCCTGGTAACAAGCTACCCAAGTAACAAGTACCCTGCCAATCTCTAGGTACCCGAGGATAAGCTTTATTGCGACAAACAAAGTAAATGGGGTCTCCTACATACAAAGGTCTGTCCTCACTGGTTAGATTTTGAAATGTAAAAGGAACCCACCACAAGTTGTCCCTGTTCCAAGTCTACTACAAGTAAGGTTAGTAGAATAGCAACACCCTTCATAATAGCAGTTTTTAATTATTACTGCTCACACAGGGTTAGAAGATTTATTCAGAAACAAAGATTATCACCTGTCCTGAAGAAGGCCTCCAGAAAACCTTCCCTAGGATGGGGTTTATTCTACGGGAAAAGGCCGAAACGCGTTGACACAACATCCAGAAGATATATCAATTTGAGAAATCTATCATTCACAGTAAACTATTGTGTGATGAGATATGATGAGATATGTTTTTTGTCTTTCTGAAATCAAAGAAGGAGAAAATGTGAACAGATGAAAGAAATTAAACCCAGAGATAACCCTTGCAACAATTTTTAGCTACATTTTTAGTTATGATTGATCATGTGATATATTTTGTATAAAATGAAAAAGAAAGAAAAATCATGTGTATGTGATAATAGTATGGGCTTTTCTGAATAAAGGTGTTTCTGTAAGCAATTGAAGCTAGATAAGACTACTTACGTGTCATAAAGTGTGTGTCTAGTACATTGGTGAACATAGAGGAGACCAGGGTAGTCTGTGTTTTGCTTTTCTCACGTTGACCTATGGAACAGGCATGGGTAGCTGAGGCTGAGTGTGTGGAACAATCTTGTGTGGTTGAATCAGTAGCTGAGGAAACAGAGCTGGAAGAGGACCTTGCTCCTGTTGGAGATCTGGATCCTGCACACCATCCTGAACTGCAGTCTTTACTGGCAGAAGGTGGACCCAGTACGGCAGACTTCAGCAGAGGTCAAAGAGAGTGTCCTGCTCTTGAAGGTCTTCGCCAACAGGCAGTTTCCCAGCTGGATGGGCAAGAGCCAGGGAAGCATAGGTTGTACTGGGAAGATGGCCTCTTCTACAGTGAACCGACTGAGTCTATCCCAGGAGACTACAGAAGACTTGTAGTGCCTCTAGAAAGCAGACTCCAGTTCGTACAGTTAGCCCATGAGATACCTTTGGCTGGTCACTTGAGTTTCAAGAAGACCAAGGCAAGGTTCTCTTTATATTTCTACTGGCCTTAGTTGGGGTCTGATGTAGATATGTTCTGTAGTAGCTGTCACACTTGCTTGCAAAACCTCTGGAAACAGTGAAGCCAATAATGTGGCACCATTGGTGCCTCTCCCAGTGGTGGGAGTCCCTTTTGAGAGGGTAGGAATCAAAATTGTTGGTCCCTTAGACCCTCCAACATCTTCAGGAAACAGGTTCATCCTGGTTGTAGTAGACCATGCTACTAGGTATCCTGAAGCCATACCTCTGAGGACTGTTACAGCTAAGGCTGTTGCTAAGGCCCTACTTGGTATCTTTACCAGGGTAGGTTTTCCTAAGGAAATTATCTCTGACAGGGGATCCAATTTTATGTCCCACTACATGCAGGCCATGTAGAAAAACTGTGGAGTAACTTACACGTTCTCAACTCCCTACCATCCCCAGACAAATGGAGTTGTAGAGAGGTTCAACCGTACAATGAAGAGCATGATAGATGCTTTAGAGCAGGCTTGTCCAACCTTTTTGAATGTGGGGCCGTAGCATTCACTTTTTGTCACCCGGAGGGCCGGCGAGCCAAAAGTGAACACCCTGACCCAAAGCAGTATATTCAAAAGCGATGGTGTGTGACCTTTCACACAATAGCATCAAGGGCATAGCCATGCAGTCCCAAAGATAGCTTTTGGTGTCGGGGGCAGTGATGAAAGGTTAGTTTCTTGTGATTTCTTCCAGTGTGTATGTGTTGATATTTCTCGGAAATAGTGGGGGCGACCGAGCGTAGCGAGGGAGCTATAACAATATAGGGAGGGTTTGGGGGGGTCCCCCCCCCCCCAAGATTTTTTTTTCCAAATATGGGGCTGAAATTGTGCATTTTACAGCAGGAAAAGTGACCAAAAAGCCATATGTTTACAATCAGTTCTAAAGGGGAACATGTACATTCCATGTCACCAACAGCAGACAAGAACATTGTAGAACACAACACATTTTAATGATCACTGTGTCCACAGTGTAAGACAGCATTGTCAATGATGTAAAACATTGACATGCTGGTTGTGCCCAAAATATGCCTCTGTAGCAACATGTCTGTGCTGGCTGTTACCAATTTAGGCCAGCATTGTCCTCTACAAAGCATGATTGATGCTGCCTGAGCATGTGCAGTGTGCCCAATACATATACCGGCTTATCTCTTTAATACACATTCATTACTTCTGTGGTAATGAAAGAAGCATAATCCAATTCCAGGGGGCACATGGGGCAGTAAAAGTCCTCCGCCACGGCCCGGTTTATTGGTCGGACCCAACATTGCAGAAATCAATTAATTAATCGTGTCCACGGACCCGACAAACATTGAATAAATAAATCGGGCAGGGGAGCCGACTTATGAATTTCCCGGGTGGTGCCCAAATATAGGAAGTGACATAACCAGCACTTATATTACCGCATTTGCACATAGTCGCCAACTTGGTGCGAGGGGGAAGGGGGGGTGCAGAACAGTGGAAACATTGGCTTGCATGTATTGCATATACTGAAGGCAAGTAAGAAGGAGGTTTAAGCCTTCCAGTTGCATCCCAGTAGGCCAATACTGCCCCTACTCCACCCCTCTATAATCATCCAGGTTGTAGTAGCCCTCAAAAGGCAGAGCAACACAACTAGGATAGGAGAACGAAATGCCATCCCATCCTGTGAGTGCGTCAAACCTCAGAGCAAAGACTGTGCGTGTGCCTTGGAGCACAATCTCACTAATTTGGTGCAATTCGCGCAAGTGGGTGCATGGGAATGCCATGCGTGTGTGTGGGCTGCAGACCCCGGATCACTTGCTCACTTCTTCACTGTAAAACTCTGTCCAAGGCAGTACTGTCCCAATGGTGAGAAGTGTCATATTTTCACATTAACTATGCTTCAGCACTTTGGGTTATTGAATAGTGCTGCTACATTCGGAGTAATTCCATCCCTTTAAATATATTAGCTCTTGTATAACCACAACAGTGTTGATTTATTCTGATGATGATGAAGTTGATGTTAGACTTGCTCAATAGTTCTGGTTCTGTATCATTAAATGTACTTCAGATCTTCGGAGTCTCTGGAGGATAGCTCAGGAGCAACACAGGTTTGATCCCGCTGGGTACATTTTACCTCTACATCGGTGCACCCCTCTTACCAAGAGGGGTGCACAGATGTACAAATACACCAAACCCAAAACGATTTTTTAGAAATTGGGGGACAGACTTGCTTTGCATCTGTGCCTCCATTTCTAAAAATCGTTTTGGGTTGGGTGTACCTCTCCATCCGTGCACCCCTCTTGCCAAGAGGGGTGCACAGATGTACAACTACACCCAACCCAAAACGATTTTTTAGAAATTGGGGGACAGACTAGCTTTGCATCTGTGCCTCCATTTCTAAAAATCGTTTTGGGTTGGGTGTACTTCTACATCTGTGCACCCCTCTTGCCAAGCGGGGTGCACAGATGTACAAATACACCCAACCCAAAACGATTTTTTAGAAATTGGGGGACAGACTTAATTTGCATCTGTGCCTCCATTTCTAAAAATCGTTTTGGGTTGGGTTACTTCTACATCTGTGCACCCCTCTTGCCAAGCGGGGTGCACAGATGTACAAATACATCCAACCCAAAACGATTTTTAGAAATTGAGGGACAGACTTGCTTTGCATCTGTGCCTCCATTTCTAAAAATCGTTTTGGGTTGGGTGTACCTCTACATCCGTGCACCCCTCTTGCCAAGAGGGGTGCACAGATGTACAAATACACCCAACCCAAAACGATTTTTTAGAAATTGGGGGACAGACTTGCTTTGCATCTGTGCCTCCATTTCTAAAAATCGTTTTGGGTTGGGTTACTTCTACATCTGTGCACCCCTCTTGCCAAGCGGGGTGCACAGATGTACAAATACATCCAACCCAAAACGATTTTTAGAAATTGAGGGACAGACTTGCTTTGCATCTGTGCCTCCATTTCTAAAAATCGTTTTGGGTTGGGTGTACCTCTACATCCGTGCACCCCTCTTGCCAAGCGGGGTGCACAGATGTACAAATACATCCAACCCAAAACGATTTTTAGAAATTGAGGGACAGGTTTGCTTTGCATCTGTGACTCCATTTCTAAAAATCGTTTTGGGTTGGGTGTACCTTTACATCCGTGCACCCCTCTTGCCAAGAGGGGTGCACAGATGTACAAATACACCCAACCCAAAACGATTTTTTAGAAATTGGGGGACAGACTTGCTTTGCATCTGTGCCTCCATTTCTAAAAATCGTTTTGGGTTGGGTGTACCTCTACATCCGTGCACCCCTCTTGCCAAGAGGGGTGCACAGATGTACAAATACACCCAACCCAAAACGATTTTTAGAAATTGAGGGACAGGTTTGCTTTGCATCTGTGACTCCATTTCTAAAAATCGTTTTGGGTTGGGTGTACCTTTACATCCGGGAACCCTACTTGCCAAGAGGGGTGCACAGATGTACAAATACACCCAACCCAAAACGATTTTTTAGAAATTGGGGGACAGACTTGCTTTGCATCTGTGCCTCCATTTCTAAAAATCGTTTTGGGTTGGGTGTACCTCTACATCCGTGCACCCCTCTTGCCAAGAGGGGTGCACAGATGTACAAATACACCCAACCCAAAACGATTTTTAGAAATTGAGGGACAGGTTTGCTTTGCATCTGTGACTCCATTTCTAAAAATCGTTTTGGGTTGGGTGTACTTCTACATCCGTGCACACAGATGTAGAAGTATACCCGAACCAAAACGATTTTTAGAAATTGAGGGACAGATGCAAAACAAGAGCATCTTGCTTTGCATCCGTCCCACAATTTTTAAACATTGTTTTTTACCCGGGCGCCAGAGAGAGACACAGTATGGATGGAACAAAGGACCATCCATACTGCGTCTCTTCTCTCCGGCCTGGGGGGCCAAGCACCCGCATACTCTGCGCCCCTGAAACTGGGCCGTGGCCTGTAACTGCCTCTGGTGCTGGGGGCACCAGAGGCAGTTACAGACCACGGCCCGGTTTATTTATTTATTTGTTCAATGTTTGTCGGGTCCGTGGACCCGATTGATTTGGGTCCACGGACCCGACAAACATTGAACAAATAAATAAATAAACCGGGCCGTGGCAGAGGCAGTAACAGTCCTCCGCCACGGCCTGGTTTATTTATTTATTTGTTCAATGTTTGTCGGGTCCTTGGACCCGATTAATTTATTTATTTGCAGAAATAAATAAATTAATCGGGTCCACGGACCCGACAAACATTGAACAAATAAATAAATAAACCAGGCCGTGGCAGAGGCAGTAACAGTCCTCCGAGACGGCCTGGTTTATTTATTTATTTGTTCAATGTTTGCCGGGTCCGTGGACCCGATTAATTTATTTATTTCTGCAATGTTGGGTCCGCCCAACATTGCAGAAATAAATAAATTAATCGGGTCCACGGACCCGACAAACATTGAACAAATAAATAAATAAACTGGGCCGTGGCCTGTTACTGCCTCTGGTGCCCCGCCCCTTTTAGGGGGCACCAGAGGCAGTAACAGTCCTCCACCACGGCCCGGTGTATTTCTTTATTTGTTCAATGTTGTCTGTACAGCCTCGCGGGCCACATGAAATGGCTTGGAGGGCCGCATTGTGGCCCGCGGGCCGTATGTTGGACAACCTTGCTTTAGAGGAACACCTTAGGAAAAAGTGGGATGTTCTACTGCCATGCCTTCTATTTGGTTATAGAGAAGTCCCTCAGGAGGGAGTTGGATTTAGTCCCTTTGAGCGTCTCTATGGCCATCCAGTTAGAGACCCCTTGGCCCTGATTAAGGAGGGGTTGGAGAGTACTCCTTCCCCCAAGCCAGTTAGAGTCACTGACTATGTGATAGGCCTCCGGAGGAGAATGTCACACACGATGGCAGAAGCATCAGATAATTTAAAAGCAGGTCAGGCTCTGGTCAATCATTGGCATGACCAGAAGGCCAACATGGTTGAGTTTACTCAAGACCAGCAAGTTTTAGTTATGGTTCCTACAAGGCAGAGGGCCTTACAGAACAAGTGGATAGGACCCTTCAAGATTGTGTGAAAACTTGGAGAAGTCAACTATCTGGTGGACTTAGGCAATCCTAAGGAGTCTCCCAGAGTCTTTCACACCAACCATCTAAAAGATTATGTCTCAAGACCAGAAGTGGGAGCTTTGCTTCTAGCTTCAGCTCAAGAGGAGGAGGAGAGTGAACTTCTACCTGACCTACTCAGAGGCCAGCCTTTAGATGAGAAAATAGAAGGAATTAATCTCTCTTCTAATTTGACACCTGAACAATAGGAGGAGTGCAAGTTTCTGTTAAATCAGTTTGCCTCCCTGTTTTCACTATCACCAGGCTTGACCCCTTGGGGCCAGCATGATATTCTCACTGGTGACTGTTTACCTGTTAAAAGCAGAGGTTTCAGGATGTCAGATCATGTAAGATCCCACATAAAGGAGGAGTTCAACAAGATGCTTGATCTCGGGGTAATAGAGCCCTCTACCAGTCCATGGTCTAGTCCAGTTGTTCTAGTACCAAAGGCAGGATCCAAGGAATTGAGATTATGTGTGGACTATGGAGCTCTTAATGCAGTCACCAAGACTGATGCCCACCCTTTACCAAGGACAGATGAACTGGTGGACAGACTTGGTTCAGCCAAGTACCTCAGTACATTTGATCTCTCTTCAGGCTATTGGCAAATAGCACTAACAAACCATGCCAAGGAGAAAACTGCGTTCTCGAACCCAGCAGGCCTCTACCAGTTTAAGGTAATGCCTTTTGGACTAAAAAATGCACCTGCTACATTCCAAAGGATGGTTAATCAAGTTCTGAATGGGATGGGGGACTTCTGCATGACATACTTGGATGATATTGCAAAGTTCAGCACTACTTGGAAAGAACATGTTGACCACTTAGGATATGTTTTGCAGGCTCTTGAGCAGGCCCCTTTGACCATAAAGGCAAGTAAGTGTCAAATTGGTCAGAGCAAAGTGGTCTATCTTGGATATGGCGTAGGAGGAGGTGAAATCAGGCAATTGCCTAGCAAGGTACAAGGTGTACAAAACAGGGACACCCCTACTACTCAAACCCAGGTGAGAGTCTTCCTAGGCCTCACTGGTTACTTTAGGAATGTCATAGAGAACTATGGGACCATAGCTTCTCCGAGTGCACTCAAGCACTTGAAGGCCTAAAGAAAGCCCTTTGTCAAGCTCCAGTCTTAAGAGCTCCTGACTATAACCAAACCTTCATTGTGCAGACAGATGCACAAAAATACAGGTATAGATGCAGTTCTGAGTCAGCTGGATGAGAATGGTAGTGAGCACCCCATTTGCTTCATGAGCAGGAAGCTGAAGGAACCTGAGACAAGCTGGGCAACCATTCAAAGAGAATGTTTTGCTATTGTGTGGTCACTGAAGAAGTTTAGATCATACTTGTATGGATCTACTTTTGTGATTCAGACTGACCACCAACGCTTGAGATGGTTGATGCAAATGAAAGGGGAAAACCCTAAACTACTGAGATGGTTAATCAGCCTGCACAGGTTTGATTTTACCATTTAACACAGGTCTGGGTGTCACCACCAAAATGCTGATGGTCTCTCCAGGATGTTTGACCGACTGGAGTAAGGAGATTCATCCAGGAGTGGATTAAATCCTCCTGTCCCTTAGTCTGAGGGGGGCGAGTGTTAGGGAGAATTCTCAAGGATGTGCTCATTTCCCTTACCTTTTGAGACCCCCAGCAACTTTACTGGATTTCTAGGATTTGATGTTTTACCTGGGAAGAGTGTGAGCCTTTTTTCCCCACTCTTCCATGTATTTTGTGTGTGTTTTACTTTTGTGTTCTTTGGTTATGGAGTTTTAAAACAACTCCATTGGCATCATCTTTTTCTGTGTGTCACACAGCACCCTGAGTGCAGTGGCACAGGGGTGTCTTTCAGACTCCCCAAGGTTTAACTACCTCTTCTGGGACTGACTACCGTCTCCCAGAGCATGTAAAGTTAAATTGACTTTACTAGTCTTTTTAAATTTACAGACCCAGCATACACTATCTTACTATAGATTGCTGGAGGGGTTGCCTAGCTTCCCCTGAGTCTAAACACTCATGTAACAGTCAAATGTTACCCTTTTCCACTTGAAATGACTGGTGGCAGTGGTTTTAAACAAACTACCATGATTTTTCCCAACCGCGAACACCGGTAGCTAAAAATCGTGTCAGCCATGTTTTTCAATATGGCGCCCCAGACCAATCTGTAAAAACAGACTCTGGTCATCTTTTTCTGCCATTTCTTTTTGGAAAGGTCCTTCATGTGTTTGTCTTTGCACGCCAAACCAGGTCTCCCTAGGAGACCTGAATGCACTCTGGCATGATTGGCCGGCTGGCTGTCCGGCAAGGATAGCCACCCGGCTGTGTGAGTGACAGCCAGGCTGGAATGAATCAGGGAAAACTGTTTAAAAGCAGGTCTCTGGGACTTGGAAAGCAGAGTCGACCACTGGAATGAAAGAACCGAAGATGAGCTGAAGGAAGATGACTGCTGCAACTCCTGGACAACCGGTGAAGCCCTGCTGCAGGTGCAAATTGCCTGAAACTCCATCGACAGAGAAGCCCTTCAAGGTTAACTTCTTCCCTTGAGTTTGTTGGGAACAACCAACTCGTAAGCCGACTGGAAATCGTCCCCTCCTGCAGAGTGCTGTTTAAATCCAGATAGCCAGTGGCAAGGATACCAGTTTGTGGTCTGTAAGGCACTCACACCTTAAACTGATGTTTTGCCAAGCTTGTGGCCTCTTCCCTGGGCAGTGCAGGAACCTCCTGACGTCCTCCTTCTTGTCCCCATGACTGAAGCACAGGAACAGCGAGATCTGCTCGAACTGCCAGGAACAACTGCCTCAGCTACAGCTCTTCTTCACTTTTAAGGTACTGTGCAAATGCGGTCCGGAAATCTTTTCGGCCACGGTGAAACTTTGCCGTTCCCAAAATATTCGTCTAACTTTTCGTCTGACCAAATTCTTCAAAGATCTGTGGCAAATAATTAACCATTTACTACTAGAACTGTGCATTCCATACAAAGACTCTGAACCATTGACTTTGGCCCAGGCCTATGAACTCAATTGCTGGTTGTAGTTCACTGAAACCCTTTGCCCTGCCTATGCAAGTATTGGTACTGTTGATTCGCATAACCTTGTCTTTTTACTCCTTTGTAAACTATCTGAAGTGCCATTTTGCTTCCACTTCAGGGGAGCTGAACTTGTTCAGTAACATATTGATTGTGTATTTGTTGTGTATTTTACTTTACTTTATGCTTATAACGCGCCGTAAGCCTGCGGGCATCAGGGCGCGGGTAGCACAGAGAAGTGTCATTTGCAGAATAGATCTCACATATGTAGGCTGTGGCCTATCCTACACTGGGATAGGGGGCTATAATGTTTCTTCATTATTGGAATAAGAACGTTTTCAGAGCCTTCCTGAAACTGCAATAGTTTTCTTGTTGTCTTAGGTTCGCTGGTAGCTCGTTCCAATATTTAGCCGCCTTGACAGGAAAAGATCTCCCCTTTCCCTTTGCCCGTTTGGCCACTGGTATATTTAGGAGCCGTGTCTGCTGATCTTAAGCATCTTCGGGGTGCATACCAGGAAAATTGTTTTTTGAAGTAGGCCGGTGCCTCCCCATAAAGATATCTATTAACAATTGTCATTGCCTTGAACCTAACTCTGTCCTCTATTCTGAGCCAATGTAATTCCTTTCTACCTTCTGATATGTGGTCCCTTTGTTTTTTCTTTTTAATTATGTGAACTGCATCATTTTGCATTACTTGGCATTTCGACAGCTCTCTTTTAGATGATATTGAGGTGCTCTTGCTAGTGTAATATTTACCAAATGATTGTGTAAATAAATGTATATTCTTTTACCAAGAAACCTTGAGTAAGTGTGGTTTGAATCACTGTATTTGTTGGTCCTTTGTGTAACTCGTTCTACTGCTCTCTTTACTCTTGAGATAAGTCTGGCTGCTCAGCCATCGCTACCACTTTACTGTGTAGTACAGGCTTGTACCAAAGGTGAAATTGTACTTACACTTGTAGTCTTAATTGTGTGCAGGGCTTTAAGTGGGGTAAGAAATCGAGAGGGGGCCCTCGTTTGGGGGCGTGGCTTCTGGGAGGGGCGTGGCCTAAAAAGCACGCAAATCGTAAGGTCTGCACACAAATATATATACATGTTATATATCTGTGTGCGTACCTTACTATGGTATGTGTACTTTGCAGGCCATCTTTTCTAAACATAGAAATATGTTACATATGTTACATATTTCTATGTTTAGCAAAGATGGCCTGCAAAGTACACAAACCATAGTAAGGTACGCACACAGATATATAACATGTATATATATTTGTGTGCGTACCTTACGGTTTGCGTAGTTTTCAGGCCATGTTTTCGGGTTATAAAAGATGGCTTTGAAAGTACACAATTCAAGCCATCATTTATAAAGCTTTGACTACGGACAAAATTGTCCGTCGGCAAAGCTTTATAAAAGATGGCTTGAAATGTGTACTTTCAAAGCCATCTTTTATAAACCTCGAAATATGTCGAGGAATCCCCAGGTTCGCCGAGGGTTAAAGACGCCTCGGCGACCTGGGGAAACAAAGGAACAGTAACTGCCTCTGATGACCCCTCGCGCGAGGGGTCACCAGAGGCAGTTACTATGACTGACAGAAGTGGCAGCCAGGCACAGCATCGCTGTGGTTGGCTGCCACTTCTGTCAGCTAGCCTGACTTCATGGCAGGCGCATCTCCCGTCGCGGCTGCAGCCGCGACGGGATAATGCATCCCGCCAATGTTGCGTGCGGTGGGACTGGGGGCCCCGGCAGGGCCCCGGCTCAGCCCCACTTTTTGGAGACTGCCGGGGCCCAGCCCCGGCAGGCCCCGGCCCACTTAAAGCACTGATTGTGTGTAGTGTTCCCAAAGGGTACTGCGTATTATTCTGCCTAACACTGACTACCCTCCTGTCAGTATCCAGAGTGCATCCCTTTCCTTTGTGAAACTGTCTCTCCTCTGTGTTCCTTTACAGGGTGGGTTGTATTTTTGGAGTGTGCTAGAACTGTTTTATAATAATAATAAAGAAGATGTTTTTATACAAACTTGACTGGACAGTCCCTTTCACCATTGGGTAGTAATTGAATTGTATTTTCGCTGTGTTGCAATTAACCAACGATGCGCGACCTTCCGGAGATAAGCCTGTCGTTCTATCCACATTATCAAAACTGGACAAGTAGGTTTATAATGTACTTGTGTTTCTAATCTGTTTGAATCCCTTCTGGTGTACTAGAGGTGGGTGGCTGATTGATGGTTTAGAAACCGATATTCAACCTTGGAGCACTGGTGCCCCGGAAGTTGATTCATCACAATTGTGACAAGCGGTCGGATCAGTTGGAGCCTTGCACACAGCTTAGACACCCAATGATAAAAGTACTGTTGCAGACAATGGGCCTCATTAGGACTCCGGCGCTAAACCATGGTGCTATCAGCACCATGGTCCATGCCGGAGTCCGCCATAGCGGAATGGGGAATTACCATTCCGAGGTTGGTGGGGCGGTAATTCCCCATGCCGCCATGGCCCTTCCCCATTCCCATTTTTGCCCCATAGGACTCAATGCGAATGGGGAAGGCGCTAACTGCGGTACCATAATTAGCACCAAGGTCCCTTTGCGAGTCCCTACTTTAACGGCCGGTAAAACCAGCCGTTACGGTCGGGTCCCGCAAATGGACCTCATAATTGGGCGCTAGGTGTTTAACAGCGCCGCAGCCTTTTACGGCGCTGTTAAACACTTAGCGTCTGGGTCATAATGAGGCCCAATGTTTAGTCACAGCTAGGTATTAGTAATAGTCATGGATCTTGACCTAGAGACTGTAAAAGGCATGCCCAAGGATGTCCTCTGAGCCTTATATCAAGAGAGGGGATTTAAGAAATACAAATCCTCTACTCGTGCACACCTTTCTCGTATAGACTGAAATTATTCACAGACAATAGGCCTCATTATAAGTTTGCCGGTCCAGAAACAAGAATGCTGGTAAAATCACTGGCACCCTTGTTTCCAGACCAGCAAACTACATGTCTAACTGCCGTGGCTGCTGTGCCTGACAGGTCTGACAATGTTGGGTTGCAGGGGCCACGGTAGGCAGATTCCTCACAGAAGCTCTGGCACTATTAACAGTGGTGCCAGTGCTTCCAATGCCCCACTCCAATAGAGTCCTGTGGGACTCTATGGGAATTGGGACTTACATTTTACCGGCACCTGACTTCCCGGACCACCAGATCTGTAATCTTCTGGTGGCACCGGGAAGTCAGGCGCTGGTAAAATATTACGAGTCTGGCGTAATGATGCCCAATGTCTTAAGTGTTTTATTGATTCAGGGTGCAAGGGAGAAACAAAGACCCTGGCACAAGGTTACAAGGTAATAGACAAGAGAAAAATAGTGCTAAAGGTAAGGACCTTTGTGCCCCCAGCACACCTCTTATATTGATTACAGTCAATAATTTGAGTATAATTTACAAACAATGACTTACAAAGGATTCATTGATGGATATATGTATATATAAGTAAGCATTTATTTAATCAAAAAAACAAATAGTATATAAAAAGAGCTCTATGCGTTTCGGGTATCAAGACCCTTCTTCAGGAGCTACAAAACTTAAAGTCATCATAAATCCAAAGTCTTCAATTAGGTTTTCTAGAAATCAAAAGATAGAATTAATTGGTTAATTACTCGCATTTACATTCCTATTTTCCCAAAAATATATATTTTACAATTTTAACCAAACTTCTGGATCCCATATCATGTTGTAAGGATTCACCTGGATTCATTTTATAATAGTCCAAACTTCTGGTGTGATTGCTTCCAGATTGAAGGCAGGAGAGAGACTCAATGGTAAACCCACATTGGGGCATATTCCAGTGATACTACAAAAATGTAATTAAAAATGATAAATTAATACCCCTTCTCAACAGAGAATGAAGAGCCACACTTGTCTTTTAGGTGTTACACAGTCTTACCTACTAATCCCTGCTGTGAGACAGGGCAAGAACCCTTCATAAGTACACAACCACTGTCTCTTCGGATGGATGCCTCTCTAATTGTGCCTCAAGGACAGGGAATCTAGGATATATATATATGTGTGTAATCCCTTCCTTTTGCCTCACTCCACTGACATTATTCTGTGCAATCAAGTGACCTCAACACGCATTTTCGTGTGTACTTTGTTTGGTTTCACCGCAAAACTTTGCACTTTTAGTGCTTTTGGGAACTGCACTGAAAACTAAATTATTTACAATTGATGGCTTCCCAAGCCAGTATAGAGGCTGCAAGAAAAGAGCAGGCAGCATGCCTGTTCAATGAAACTCTTCCGTCAGCCAAGGAAAAAGACACAGCAAGAACAGAAAAAACAAAGGAGAATACTGAAATTTCCCTATTAAAAGAATTAGAAAAATTACGGAAAAGGGAAACAAGCAAGTGGTGGGAAGAACATTCCCTGCAGAACTATTTAGATGTGGGGCAATTTACACGAGGATTGAGGATCTTAACAACACCTTCCTTTGAGGAACAAGATCCCGTTATGCTAAGGGAATGGGGAGATGCCTCTGATCAATGCTCAAATACGTTTTTACGCATCTTAGTAAAATATGCTGGAAGTGACCGCACGAAAATCCTTACACAAATCGGGGAGCTTGAAGAGAAGTTAAAGAATATTAAGGAGACTGAAGAGGGAAAAAAACTACAAACAAATATTGAAAATGGGCTAAAAACCTACGAAGAACATATCAAATTGAGAAAACAGTGTACGTTTTTACGGGACAAAGGTGATTACGAACAAGGACGAGTATATACCTTTGCACACCGGTTTGACCATATGAGACAAAAGGTAAAAGAATCAGTGGTACCATCAGGGTCTGAAAATGAAACAAATCATGAGTCGGTAGCCTCTACCTCTGAATCTGACATCATGGAGAATGAAGACGAAGAACTACCATTACGCCTCAATTTTTTAGAAGAAATGAGGCTGTTGTGTCAAGACAGCCGTGCAAAAAGCAAAAAAACACGAGGAACTACTGCTTTAACCAGGGGACAAGGAAAAGGCGGGAAAAAACCACGAGGAGGGGGCAAATGGGCAACAAGTTCAGGCAGCAACCCTCCGCCAAGATCACTGCGCTCTGGAAAATTAATGACAGCATCTCACAGAGTCTAAATGAGCAATATATTATCAACCTATCAGACCACGTCTTAACATCTGAAGAAATTAAAGTTTTCAAGTTAGGTTTAAACTTTTGCTCTGTGGCAGGATATGACTATGTGCAGAGAAGACTAGACTTGGATAGTTTTGTGCCCAAGTTGCGTTTAAAAAAGTTTTTTGCAACTAACACATATCAGACAGAAAAAACCTAAACCAGCATTGGAGGGACCAATCGATATCATTATTGCAGATATGGATACCTTGACCACATTGGCTGCCTTACAACTAGAAGGTGTTTCGACCTTGGAAGCAGAGTCTGTAAATTCAGAAATATCTGACTTGGAGACACTAGGCATTTGTACTGATTGGCCATCAAAAAGCAAATTGAAATGCAAATCCAAGTTCAACCCACTAAGCACCAAAATACCCATATTGAAGCATTCTCCAGTGTTGTCACTGATGATCTGAAACAAGAAAGAAGGAGAAAGCAGAAACATACTAAAAATAACCTATCTTGGAAACAACAGCAGGCACTTTCAAATATATGTAAAATGGACAAATACATAATAAAACCTGCAGACAAAGGTTGTAACATAGTCCTAATGAATAAATCCGACTATGTAAAAGAAGCATATCATCAGCTGAACGATGGGAGGTGCTATGAAAAACTCACAAAAAATCCCATTAAACAAACCGAGAGTAAAATTTGGGATTTCCTAACCAAGTAGCAAAGCGCAGGCATCTTGGAGGAAGAAATGGTGAAATACCTATTCACCAAAAACTCAGTTATTCCCACAATATATTTCCTCCCAAAAGTCCACAAGCATCCCACTAAACCACCAGGGAGACCCATTGTTACATTATGCGGTTCATTACTTGAAAATATGTCCAGATTTCTGGACGAAATACTTTGCACTTTCGTCTCCACGCTACCATCCTATATAAGAGACGCTATAGACTTTTTATGTAAAATTGATGACCTGCCATGGGAACCGACATATTTATTGGCTACCATGGACGTAGTGTCACTCTACACATCAATCCAACATGAGGATGGGATAAAGGCTTGTGAAACCTTTCTAAAAACTCGATCCTTGAATTAACTTGAACATTCGACCATGATTCTTGAGATGGTGAGACTCTGTTTAGAAAATAATGTTTTTCTCTTTAATAATGAGGTCTTTCGTCAAACCCAAGGCACCGCAATGGGTACCACATTTGCTCCATCTTATGCTAATCTTATGATGGGCAGCTGGGAAAAGACAGTGGTATGGGCAGAGAAAAATGGCACTCTTACAGAAAAAATAGTATTATGGCTACGCTACATAGATGACCTATTTATCATCTGGAATGGTACAGCACAATCCTGGTGCGAATTTGTGAAACTTCTGAACATTAACAACTTAAATCTACGATTCACAGAACAACATAGCACGAACTCGATTGTATTTCTAGATGTAAACGTCAAAATTGTGGGACAGAAGATTGGGTGTGAGCTTCACAGGAAAACTACGGGTGCTAATATCCCTCTACATGCAAACAGTGCCCACCCAAAAAGTCTCCTGTGGAGTATCCCATATGGCGAGTTTATTCGCATTAGGCAAAATTGTAGTGACATTAATGATTTCGACCTAGCATGCCAAACTACAGCCCATAATTTATTACAACAACGGTACCCAAAGAAAGTCATCGAGAGATCCTATCTTAAAGTTCGTGATATGAACAGACAAGACCTGCTGAAAATGTCAAAATCAGATGTGAACAACACAACAGAAGAAAATACCACTACACTGATTTTAACCTTTGGAAGCCATGCACCCAATATAAAGAACATTATCAACAAATATTGGAAAGTTTTAAAAGTGGACAAAGATTTAGGCAATTTACTGTCAGAACGCCCAGATATAACCTTTCGTAAGAGCGTGTCCATTAAAGACTTAGTAGTGCAAAGTTATATGGCTTCAGAAATTGGCTCTCTGGGGGATCGGATGGTTTTTTTAAATGCAGTAAATGCAAAATTTGTAAATATGCTTTTAATTGTAGCAGTTATATCCATCCCATCCTCAAGACATCGATACAAATTAAGGGCAAAATCTCGTGTGAGTCCGAGCTGGTTGTTTACGTCCTGATGTGCCCATGCCTGAAATGGTATGTGGGCAGCACAAAATGCAAACTAAAAGTGCGTATTCTGCAACACATAAGGGCAATTGTTAAGAAGGACTACTCATATCCCATTGCCAAACACTTCTCAGAGTTTTATAATGGCGACCCTAAGAGCCTTACATTCTTTGGTGTTTACAAAGTTATAACTGGCGCAAGAGGAGGCGACAGTGAAAAAATTCTACGACAAGAAGAAACAAAATATATAATTGACTTTGAAAGTAAATACCCAATGGGTCATAATATTGACGAAGAATTGTACACATTTCTGGGGGTCTAAATGGTCTTGACAATGTCCCTTCCCTCTTCTCTTTCTTTTCTTTTTCGTTGCTTGTCTTTGCGTTCTACGTTTCCTTCCTAGAGCTTATTTTATTTATTATTTTCTCTTGCCTTTTTTCCCCACTTTTTCCCCCTCCTTTTTTCCTACTCATTCTTCGATTGATATCGATTGATATCGATTGATCTGCTGGTATTCCTTGGCTATTTTTTATATATATTCTTTCTTATTTTGATTACACACATTGAGATGGAGAACTCTTAGCGACTTATGGCGAAATATGTAATTTAATATAATGTGCTCTATAAATGAAGAGACAGTAGAATAACTGCAAATGTTGTGTATAAAAGTATCACAGTATTTCATAGGTATTCATAATTACATAAGAAATTAGCAGTATGTCACTTTCCCATTTATGTGAAAATCGGGACCACACATGAAGAGTGGGTACCATCATGGTAATGAAATGGTTTTTAGACTATACTAGCACTTTACTATTGAATATGTATATATTGTAGAATTTGTGTTTTTATCATGGCTATATGATGCACTTGCACTTTATTACATGATGAGGATATACAGGTATATACATAAACAGATGAGAGAGAAAGAGAGAGAGAGAGAGAGAGAGAGAGAGAGAGAGAGAGAGAGAGAGAGAGAGAGAGAGAGAGAGAGAGAGAGAAAAAACCCTTACTCTTACATGATACACTGGTACCAGAATTCTATAGTATGTACCTAATACATTGACATAAGATAAAATGACAAACGTTTTAATGTAATGGCCCTCATTACGACCCTGGCGGAATCCGCGGTGCTAAATGCACCGCGGAGCATGGCGGAAAGCCGCCGATAGCGCCATGGGGGTTGGCGGATTTACCACCCCATGCCGACCTTGGCGGAGCGGTAAATCCCCAATCCCCATTTTACCCTTCCCCATTCCCATTCTTGCCCCATAGGGTATAATGGGAGTGGGGAAGGAGTTAATTACGCCGCCGTAAAGTACGGCGGCGTAATTAACAACGAGGTCCCTTAGCGCCATGGTTTTCTCCGCCCGGTAAAACCAGGCGGAGAAAACCTCCATGGCGCTAAGGGAACTCGTAGTACGGCGGACGGGTCCGCCGCGATTAGCGCTGGCGGAAACCCACTCCGCCAGGGTCCTAATGAGGGCCAATGTCTTTTACATCTTTGAACGAAAAGAAAAGCATATTAACATCACTGTATGAGAATGCGGCCTAGATTTGCACTATGTATTAGCACTTTAGCAGGTTATGTATATATAATGGATTTTATATATTTGTATATGTCATTCCCACTTGGGGATTACTTAGTACCATTTTGACTTGCTGTCGATGTTAAAATGTCCAAGTGCAAAGCACTGAGCATATGGATGTTGTTCAGGGGTGTAAATGAATAATATAAAGACATTTTGAAAATAAATGATGTAGCCTTATGAAACGTTGCTCTTTAAACATTTTAGAGCAACGTAATAATATTGGTACACACCAATTAAGTTTGGGGCAAGCATTTAATATAATGTGCATATACTTTACAAGACCCATGTCGTCCTCTTAAAAATGGCCAACAGAATTTTAAACCATCAAGCCTAAGTCGCCTTTTCACTTTTCACTTTTCACTTTTGGTGCGTAAATAGACTCCCAACACAGGGAGGAGTTACTGTGAGCAAGCCACAGGAGTGTGGCGAAACGCGTCAGTCAGTCTCTCTGGCATGAAAACATTTTGGGAAGCTGTTTTTTAAACTGCATTGTAAAAATAAAGCTTTTTCTACCTTTAAAATCTTCGTTCAGCAGTTTTGTTTTGAGTGCCTTTCACCTGTTTTTTCAGCAATTCTTGCCGCGTTCTGGTGAAACCAAACCTCTGTGATGGGAGTGCAGCTCTACAAAAAACAAAGGTTTTGTGCCTCTGTAATTGGGAAATATATATATATATATGTTCTTGAAGTAGGGCGGTGAAGCCTTTCTTGAGTGGAGTTGCACTCCCTTCTGCTGCTGTGATAATGCCATATATATAGAAACATTTTACCAAAATTGGACAAGGAGGTTTATAATTGACTTGTGTTTCCAATCTGTTCGGATCCCTTGTGGTGTACTAGAGGTGTGGGGCTGATTGATGGTTTAGAAACCGTAATTCATCCCTGGACCACTGGTGACCGGGAAGTTGATTTGTCACAACCGTGCAGTTGCTGTGGTGTGGGGGCCCTGGGTAAAATGGGACCGGTAGTCAAAGTGCTGCATGGAAAGCACTGCACCGCAATGTCCGGGCTCGCATAGGATGCATGCACCTTGTTTCCAATTACGGGCTGCGGGATCCCCTAGCGGTTATAGCCTGCCTTTTACACCTGGCTCATTGTTAAACTTTCTTTCCCAGAAGGTTAAGTGGCTTTGTCTGCCAAATCTATTAACACAACCACAATAAAGCATCTGTTTCAGTGCCTATGTGAGGGCCGGCAAATTAAGAGATCTGGTTTAGTCTGCAGCACCAGTCCTCTCATCCTGGGAGACATCCATGTTCCATGCCATTGCTGCTCACGCTGCTTCTCGAGAAACGGACACTCAGGGGATTGGTCACTGTCTGCTGGCAGGGTCGGATTGGCCCTATCGGTCAATTGGCCACTGGCCGAACGACCTTGAGGACTTGGGGCCGGTTTTCTGGGCTGGGCTGGATTTTAATCTTTGACTTTTTTCACTGTAAGGCAAGCCGTGCAGTGTACACACTGTTCTGAATCCAGTGTGTCGTGCCTGCATGATGGTCTGCGACCGCACACACCGCGCCATTGTGCATTTTTTAGAACATCATCTGTTATTTTTGTGTTTCCCTATGGCCCACTGTCACGCTCACGCTCACTCGATGAGCTGAGCTCAGGCCACGGGGTGCTGCCCGGGCTGCAGGAAAAGAACCTCGGGACTGGAGAGGCCCCGGGCCCGGCCCCCGCCCCTGGCCCATGATACAGAGTGCCTTGCAATTTGCAAAGTTGCAAGTTGCTTCCTTAGTTTCTGCCCAAGCCTTCTGCCACACCAGTAGCCAGGACTGCGTCGGCGGGCGGTTCGGATGATGATCAAAAATGTCTGCTCTTCAGTGGGGCCCCGGGACAGCATATCATCAAAGCAAGGTAACAGTCATTGTTACCTTGCTTTAATTTGCATGCATGCATGATGTGTGCATCATAAATTATGATGCATGCATCAAGCATGCATGCAATTATGCCAACAACAAAGTAGAGGGGCGGAGGTGACAGACAGACCCGGATGGACCGCCCGGCTCCCGCTCCACTCACACAGAGAGACGAGACTCAGTGTGTGTTTGTTTGCAAATTGCAATTGCAAAGAAAGACGTGTTGGTGTGGGAACTCATACCTGGCCTGGGGCAGCAGCCGGCTGCTGGAGGAACCTGGAGCAAGACTGCCTGCAGGGATGGGCTGGGCAAGCGGCATGCACATTAAAGTTGCTTTCAACTTTGCAGGAAGCAAACAAGTAATTTGTTGCACTCTACTTTGCAAAGTTGAAAGCAACTAATAATGTCAATGAAAATGCAGCGAGACTCTGTGCCGACACCAGCCCTCACTGCCCGCCCCTACTGACTATATGTTGCTTGTGCCCGGGCCACTCAGCAGCCTCTCTCTGGCCCTGCTGAGTGACTGCTTGGGCTGAGCTGAAGACTGCCCTGACACAGACAGCAGGTCTAGCTCTCGGAGATGAGAGGACTGGGTTGCAACTTGCCCTCAGCCAGCCACGGCACGCACAGACAGGAGGACCAATCAAGGACCACCACTGCCTGGAGTTGAGGACCAGTCATCAGGCGGTGGCCAGGCGAGTCAAGGTCGAGGAGGTCACTGGTTCACCACTGTCCTGAGGAGGCCAGGCTGCTGGCACTGTCCACAGTGACAGGAGTCTGTCACAGCCATCCAGATTATCGAGGACCTGGCCCACAGCACAGCAAGCAAAGCAGCAGTGCAGCAGCCAGACGGCCCCCGCCCCAGCCAGCCCAGGAGGGCACAGAGGAGAGCAGTACTCAGGCAGCTCACCAGCCAGCCAGGCCCGCCGGCTGGCACAGAGGCGAGGGACCCGCTGACGAGAGAGGCAGACGGTCCTGCTGAGAGGAGGTAAGATCATGATAATAGTACACATTATAGACCATTCTTGCTTGTGTGATGACTTTGCTGCCAGAGGAGGGTGCTCCCCGTGCCCCTGTTCCGAGTGACTAGGTTTGCGGATGGGTGCTGCTCTTGATTTCCACCTGAGTTGCCATCATGCCATGCATGCATAATTAACAGCTAAGAAGCAAGTGTTGTGCTCCAAAGGTTATGTAAGCATTTCTAAGTATGATATTTGATGTGTTACCAGTCCATGGAATGCATCCAGGGCTATTTTCGTCAGAGTGGTCTAGGTAAATATTTTGCTGCACTTGGAAAGCGTGCAGCAACATTTGCCTGTCAAAAAAAGATGTTTTCAGACCCTGTGAACTCATTTCCAGAAAATGTTTTGGGTCATTGGCTGTTCCATAAAAAGCCAAAGCTGGCAGGACCACTGCGGTCATTCATGTTTGTTGTTCCACGGGGTGGATGAGCACCACATAGGCACAAAGGCGGCCTGTTACTGTTGGGTGGAGGGAGGGGGCCGCCTGCGCTCTAGTCCGAGCGTAACATTAGGAGACACTCCTGGATTTTCCTTACACCCTTCACTGCGGGTTGATGTGTTCGAAGCCTAAGGTGCCCTTCATTGTTATTTTTTAAACACCCTGGCAGCTCTGCCTTCTTCGGTGTTCGTTCGCTCGCCAGGGTGGTCGGTCAGTGTGTGTCACCCATTAAAAAGCGTGATTTATTACAAAAGCTCCTGGGTCCTCACCCTTTCTCCTTCCTGTTGCTTACACAGACGAGCTCCAGTTTCCTGGTCTTTACATCCACTTAACACTAACACGAGCCGCACATAGGTGTTGCTAAATGCATCAACGAGAGCACACATGTGTTCAGCAGATCTTCATGTATGTGGTTTGTGAACTATAAATAGTAAACATGCTCCATTATAAATGGGCCCAAGCAAGAAACATTCCTTCGAAAAAATGTCTCACATTTTTGTAAAAAACATGCATATTACATAATATTTTAAATTAGCAAATGTAGTGATAACTGATGACATACAGTATATACCTTACAGACTATATGAGGGCCTGCAGTCTTACGGATTGCTACCCAACTGCCACTGCTAAAACAAGCCGATTTTTGAGGAATCATGCCATGTGTAGCTATTAGCTTACCAAAAAAAGTTCCATCCCAGTCAGTGTGGGGGATGGGAATGGAAGTAGCAGATTGTACTATTTAGAATAATGCACAGTCATATTTGTAATGCAGTATTACCGCAAACCGTATTCCCCCGGATAGCGTATGAGGGAAATAGCTGATGCTCGGTAATCAAGCAGTCAGTAACAAGAAAGCACTGCCTCTTTAGCTGTATTCCCGTGGAGCCAGGATGCCTGAGTTCATACACCAGCTTACATGTCAGTGTGATTGAACCTATGCAAAACATTATGCTTCCATTGCCCCATTACAGAAAGAAAAGAAAAGGTGCAACGGATGCACCTTCTTCAAATGGTGCCTGGAAATGTGGAAATCCTAATGCCTAAAAGCTTGTGTACATTGTAGAAATATTTGACCATAGCACATCAAGTGGCCATTAACTATTCTTCATTGTAGACAGAAAGAGAAAGGGGGGTGGGGAGTGTCCCAGGCGCAGCAATGGAGTGGGACATTGAACTAAACATTAAGAATAGGGTCCAAGCTGCTGGAAGATTCGTTTTAATTATTTTAAAAAAAAATCTTTATGATTTAGATATAGGCCCTCATCACGAGTTGGGCAGTAAAGCCGGCGCTAATAGCGCTGGTGTTATTAGCCCTACTGCCAGACCCACCGGCGTTATTAGCGCCGGATCACGGGTTTGGCGGAACGGGTATTGCCTATTCCCCATTGAGCCCATTCGGGAATTCTCCATTCCCCATTGGGCCCAATGGGGAAAATTTGCGCTTTTACCGCTGGCAGATTTCCTGCCGGCGGTAGGGGGGAAATCAGCCGAAGCCATGGTTTGGTGGACCCTTAAATGCGGCAGTAACAGCGCTACCGCCGCATTTAAGGGCTCCCGCCAAACTCATGATGAGGCCCATAGAGTGTATCCTTATCGATATCACTTCTGAAATTCTGGCTATATTAACTTCTGAAAGCAATCAAGAGAATCTTATTATGGAAATCGAAATGTATTGTCGTGAATCTTGTGATACAAAACACAATCCACAGGCAAATGTAATAACAAAAGTGAGAGAAGAGAAAACTGAATGGAAATCACATAGTTCAATCTAATTTGTGGAGCAATAAAGAAATAAATTGTTAGGTCAAAAATACATCATACACAATTACAAGAAAAAGTACAGAAAAATAAGCACCTAGCTACGGTGCACTTAGACAACAACATAAATTGTTAGAGCACCTACTGGCGGTACATCTTGTAAACAGCCACTACTTAAATTTTTGAGAAAAATGGCTGACACATTTTTAACAGGTCTGCCTATGTTTTTGTGCCACTCATAGATTTGATTCCATGAGATTGTGAGACAGAATAGACATCTGAAACACGTTTCAGCAATAGAGCCACCTGCTTGGCATAGAAAGTCGAACAATTGCCTTCCTCAGGGCGGAAAAGACACAACTGGACCTTATATGGGAGCAGATACAAACAAGTCAAGTTTAGAATAATAAAAAATGAAAAATAAGCAAGATTTTGAGCCTCATTACGAGTCTGGCAGTAACCATGACGGGAATTCCGGCAGGTTACCGCCGGACTCGTATTACCATTCCACCTCCGTGATTCCCAGAATCACCGCGGCATTACAACCCCGGTGACCCGGTAATTCCGGAGGCAGAATTCGGTAAATCCCCATTTCCATGGAGTCCCATAGGACTCCATGGGAATGGGGAAGTGGAAACACTGGCACAATCTTGTAATGGTGCCGGTGTTTCCACGTCTGCCCGCAGGCGGGTGGTGTTAAACCCATCAGGTCAGATCTGGCGGGAATGACACCTCCCGCCTGCAGAACTTGAGATCAGCCGGTCCGGAAACAACGGTGGCGGCGGGTTTACCGCCATCGTTATTTCCAGACCGACTGACTCGTAATGAAGCCCACATATCTTCTAGATTTCTAGTTTCAAGTTTGCTTTCAGACTATATAGAGCCATATTGGCATCTGCCAAGTATTTAGACTGTAGTGGAGCTTACCCAAAAATTCCCAGGACAGAGCATGGAGAGAGATAAGCCGGAGTGAACATCAATAGTACAGCATCAACATGGAGGGGTGGGGAAGAGAAAAACACCCTCAGTGGACAGGAGATAATTGGACCTTGTGTTATTCTGAGCTGATTAGGCAAAGTCATAAGTCAACACAAAACTAGTAGTGAGATTGGTTGTGATACATGAAAATATTGACAATTATTTGCAGTTGATGGTGCGGTAGGTTTAGACTATATATGAATGCAGAGAGAAATCAATGAATGTGGAGCAAAAAGGTAGTGTCCACAGTACCTTGTCGCGATGTGCACAGGTATGCGGGTAATATTGATGAGGAATGATGCTCAGTCAAACAATGAATGTTATTGTTATTGTTATTGTTATTTTGCATTTATATAGCGCCTTATACACCATTGGTATGGTCTGAAGGCGCTGGTAGGTTGAACACCCTTGGGAACCGAAGTTCAGGTCAGTAGAGAGAGTAGAGAGAGTCAAGGTGCGTGTGAGCACCGGGTATGTGTGCAGCTGGTGTGGTATTCGTGTAATAGCTGCTTCTTAGCGGTAAGTTTGGTGGTTTAGAGAACAGGAGTATGTGTTCGTCTGGCAGAATTTTTCCAGACCGAGTTTGGCTGCGTTAGGCCTGAGGAGAACGCCTGGCTGGGGGTGTGTAACCAGTAGTGTTTTAATTAGAGTGATGTGTAGTATGAGGCGGATGTTGGTATGAGAACAGTTATACCGAATGGTGTCAGAGGATCTCTGTATTCTAGTTGAGTGGTGGTGTAGAGGGGAGAGTAAGCGTGGTGGTGTGATATGATGGGTTGTATGCTCTTTAAAAGAGTTCTCTGCATTCTAAACCATACTATATACTATATACGTCATGCAATTCAATGTGCTCCAGTCCATTCTATGCACTCCTGTCCACTCCATGCATCCCAATCTGCTCCACACACTCTGGTTTACTCGACGCACTCATGCGCTCCAGTCGTCCCACACGCTCCAGTCTGCCCCATGCATGCACTATGCATTCATCTGTTTTCCGCACTCGCCCCCTCTGTGCACTCGCCCCCTCTACGCACTCGCCCCCTCTACGCACTCAGCCCCTCTATGCACTCAGCCCCTCTACGCACTCAGCCCCTTCTACGCGCTCATCCCTTTTACGCGCCCATCCCCTTCTACGCATTCATCCCTTGTACACACCTCTTTTTATTTATTTATTTATTTCCATATGCACTCTTTTCGCTCATATACAATCGTCTGCTCTATGTACTTGTCGGCCCTACACACTAGTCTGTTCTGTGCAGCCCTCCATTCTATACGTTCTTCTGTTCAGTTCAACCATTCTGCTTCGCTCATCAATTAATTCCCTGCACTCACCCGTTCTACGTACTCATCAGCTCTGCATGCATTCCACACTCATCCGTTCTACCTGATTATCCGTTCTGTGCACTCATCCGGTCAATGTAATTCCTCCGCTCTAGGCATTTGTCTGCTTTATCCCCCCGTATGCACCATACCTTCATCTGCTCTACGCAGTCGCACGCTCCCCGCATTCACCCGTTCCCCGAACTTACCTGCTCTCCATGCGCATCCGCCCACCGCACTCATCCGCCCTCGGCACTCATCTGCCCCCCGTGCTCATCCGCCACCCGCACTCATCCGACCCCGCGCTCATCCGCTCCCTGCACACATCCGCTCCCCGCACACATCCGTCCCCACGCATTCAACGACAATATGCACCCATCAGCCTTATAAAGTAATTCGCTAATACGCAGTAATTTTGTTCTATCTATTCGTCTGCTCTCTACACCCATCGGCTCCGTACACCCATCGGCTCCGTACACCCATCCGCTCCGAACACCCATCCGCTCCATACACCCAGGTGCTCCGTACACCCAGGCACTCCATGCACTCAGGCGCTCCATGCACTCACGCACTCCATGCACTCAGGTGCTCCATGCACTCAGGCGCTCTCTACACACCCAACCGCTCGTTCTGATCATCCATGTAGGTAACGTCATAGTGGTAGTTTTGTGGGTAATATTCCCCTGTAAAGAAAATTGGTATAAAAAATATAAAATGTTTATGGCATGTAAAAAATGTGGTGATTCTATGTGTTTTATGTGAGTTAGCATAATCAAACACGGAACAAAACATGGATAAAACTGCAGAATATCAGTAACAAAATCAAGGTTAACAGTAGCAGTGGTTTTAGCGTGCACTAGCCGCCTACCTGGGTCAGTGTGCGGTAGATCCAATTGTATCTGATCTCGTAAGTGTCAATTTACTAAAAAACTGAAAGATTTCAAAATTGGGTCTAAAACATGGACACTTTCCTCTCACACTAATTGTAAAACTAAACAGGTGGTATATTGTATTGAGTGCCCCTGCGGGCTTCGATATGTTGGACAAACCACCCGTCCTGTCCACATCAGAATCTCGGACCACCGCTCTAGAATTAGGTGTAAAACAGAATGTGCACCTCTAGTGAACCACTACATGGAACTACACCCACCCCTAATGATATCCGCTGGTGGGTTCTTGATGTTGATAAAAGCTCCCCAAATGTCTCACGTTGTCTTCTACAGAAAAAGGCAAGATGGATTCACTGATTATCCACGTACACCAATGGTCTCAATGAGGAATTCTTTCCTCTATCCTAAGGCCACGTTCCATTGGGTGTTTGGCTCCAGGGCAGTTTGTGACAGATTGGCTGTCTCACACCAAATCCAACACAGATGGTGCCACATGTCTAGACTACTGCAGTCTATGTTCTAAACCATTTTTGCACTTATCGTTCAAAGGTTTATTCAAACTTCACCAATCACTGATTCTCACACAAAAATAGAAGGGAAGCTAGATGTCTGACACATTGCCAATGAGACTGCGTTACAGGCAGCACATAAGTTTCTCTACAATCCTCTCCCTTCCCCTTCATAACTTTGAGAGCATTCTATCACAAATATCATTCGACCTTTGCATATTCATTCATTTTTAGCACACACCACCCCTTTCACACGTGTTTCTTTTCCATACAGATGTACCATCTGACCCGCCTGTGTGGTTTCATTTGCATTTTAACTTGTGCTCTTTACAAGTATTTGTTCTCAGGCAGGCACATTTTTAAATTGGATAGCTGCATGCCAGCATCCATTGTTAGATTCACTTATGACACATCACGAGAACTAAAACCTCAAATTACGTGATGCGGCTGCCAGGCAGGGGGGACTCTCGACACCCTAATTACACAGCACTTATTTTGTAAGACTGTTGTGTTACTATCATAATCTCAGTGCCCCATGTCGCCGACTGCACTACCTGTGCACAACAAACGTTACAATCCCTTGAAGAGTTTTTTGAGTCACACTACCGGATTTAGGGAGTGTTTGTCTCTACCCTATCATGTTGCACACAACCTAGAGGTGCGTCCGCCCTATACTAATTGGCAACGCGTACCAGCGGGCTGGCTAGACGCACCCAATCCAGACAAGTACCTCAAAAGGGGTGTGTCAGCCCACATCCAATCAGAATACAGGGAACACGCAAGCAAACCTTTGAAGCTGCAGGCTCCACTCTGGTATCCACTTGCAACTGCCAGTGGCATTGCTAGGGAGGGCTGAGGGGGTTATAGCCCCGGGTCTTCTGGTTTTAGCCCCAGATAGAAGCTCAGGCGTTACAACCAAAAAGGCTAGCTAGCTCCCAGTCCCGAAAGTCCCAAAATTAGCACAGCCCCAGATCTTTTCCAGACCTGGCAATGCCCCTGGCAACTGCAGAAGTGCGATTCCATAGCCGAGGGCTGGCGACTTACTTAACGGTACGTCCAAGGTACGCTCCTTCATCCATTACCTCTCACGCATTCACTGTTAGGAGTATTAGCTTCTCCTGTATCATTCATGGTGCGTTTTCAACCGTGCTTTTTGTCTGTTCTTTCTTGACAGTGCGGAACCAAGCTATTAACTACAGAAGCATCAGGTTCTTTTAGCCCATTGTTTCTGACCGCAATCCACTAGTGTAAACACTGACAAGTGACAGACTACGGCTTCTCACTTACGAGATCAGATACAATTGGATCTACCGCACGCCGACACAGGTAGGCGGCTAGTGCACGCTAAAACCACTGCTACTGTTAACCTTGATTTTGTCACTGATATTCTGCGGTTTTATCCATGTTTTGTTCCATGTTTGATTATGCTAATCACATAAAACACATTGAATCACCACATTTTTTACATGCCATACACATTTTATATTTATTATACCAATTTTCTTTACAGGGGAATATTACCCACAAAACTACCACTATGATGTTACCTACATTCATTGTCTGACTGAGCATCAATATTACCTGCATACCTGTGCACATCGCGACAAGGTACTGTGGACAAGACTTTTTTGCTCCACATTCATTGATTTCTCTCTGCATTCATATATAGGGCCTGATCACAACTTTGGCGGTATTACCGCCGGCAGTATTAGCCCTACCGCCGAACTCCCCTGCGCTAATAGCGCCGGATCACGAGTTCGGCAGTAATGTAATTCCCCATTCCCCATTGAGCCCGTTCGGGAATACCCCATTCCCCATTGGGCTCAATGGGGAACATTTTTGCGCTCTTACCACCGGCGGATTTCCCACCAGCGGTAATAGCGCACATTTTTGGCGGATTTCCTCCCAGCCAAGAGCTGGGGCTAAATCCGCCGAAGTCCTGATTTGGCGGACCCTTAAATCCGGTGGTAATAGCGCGACCGCCGGATTTAAGGGTTACCGCCAAAGTCGTGATGAGGCCCATAGTCTAAACTTACCGCACCATCAACTGCAAATAATTGTCAGTATTTTCATGTATCACAAACAATCTCACTACTAGTTTGTGTTGACTTATGACTTTGCCTAATCAGCTCAGAATAACACAGGGTCCAATTATCTCCTGTCCACAGAGGGTGTTTTTCTCTGCCCCGCCATGTTGATGCTGTACTATTGAGGTTCACTCCGGCTTATCTCTCTCTGTGCTCTGCCCTAGGAATTTTTGGGTAAGCACCACTACAGTCTAATACTTGGCAGACGCCAGGGTTGCTCTATATAGTCTGAAAGCAATCTTGAAACTAGAAATCTAGAAGATAAAATTTTGCTTCTTTTTAATTTTTTATTATTCTAAACTTGACTTGTTTGTATATGCTCCCATATAGGGTCAAGTTGTGTCTTTTTTGCCCTGAGGAAGGCAATTGTTCGACTTTCTATGCCAAGGAGATGGCTCTATTGCCGAAACGTGTTTCAGATGTCTACTCTGTCTAGCAATCTCATGGAATCAAATCTATGAGTGGCACTTTAACGTAGGCAGACCTGTTAAAAAATGTGTCAGCCATTTTTCTCAAAAAATAAAGTAGTGGCTGTTACAAGATGCACCGCCAGTAGGTGCTCGAACAATTTATGTTGTTGTCTAAGTGCACCGTAGCTAGGTGCTTATGCTTCTGTACTTTTTCTTGTAATTTTGTATGATGTATTGACCTAACATTTTATTTCTTTATTGCTCCACAAATTAGATTGAACTATGTGATTTCCGTTCAGTTTTCTCTTCTCTCACTTTTGTTATTACTTTTACCTGTGCATTGTGTTTTGTATCACAAGATTTACGACAATAAATTTTGATTTCCATAATAAGATTCTCTTGATTGCTTTCAGAACTTAATATAGCCAGAATTTCAGAAGTGATATCGATAAGGATACACTCTATATCTAAATCTTAAAGAATTGTTTTTAAAAATAATGAAAACGAATCTTAAAGTAGCTTGGACCATATTCTTAATGTTTAGTCTTCATTGTGCCGTAATGAATCCTTTGTTGTTATGTGTCTATTTTTCCCATCTCTGCCATGCTGTTCAGAATGTTTGTTTGCATGTATGAGTCAACGAGTGCTCCGAGTATGGGGTGTCCTGTGAGTGCACTGCTTCCCCAATTTTGCCAACCTCTGATCTGAAGCCTGAAAAGTAGATGCACGCAGTCTTGAAATGCAGCCAAATTTGCACAGACCTGCAGATGAACTTAACTGGTCTGCTGTTAAATCTCAGTTACCAGTTTAATGGTATCCACTACCTAATAATTGCACATTTTACTATAGCTGATATGTTAGCTCAGTGGTTTGAGCGCTCGTTGCTGCGATGTGTGTGTAATCTGCAGGTTGCAGGTTCGAATCCCAGCAAGGTCATCTCAGCCATTCATCCTTCTGCGGTCGATAAATGAGTACCAACACAGGTTGGGTGATATTGTATTCATATTTGTTCTATAAAAAATAGCTTAAGTGTAAGTGCTATACAATAACATATTATCATTTGGCCTTGGACGTCTGCTTGCATTCACAGTAATTTGACAATATGGATCTATACACACGGATATTAATGATACATATGGTGATCCATTCTTGTATGAAATGATGATTTCATTGAATGTAAAAATGTATGTTTGATTCATTGAATGTAAATATGTATATAGCACTGCCTATAGTGTTTATGTCCTACCCTTCCTATTTGGCGTGATACGTCCGGCACTGTAACCGCAGCTGGACCTCACCCTACTGTATGTAACTAAGTTTTGCAACCCTCTTGCTGCCTTTGCGCCTTGCTACCCCTGGGTTTGGTGCGCATTATAAATAAATAAATACAAATACAAATACAAATACAAATGTATATCACATTAGTGAAATCATAACCATATCTTTTGTAGTGTACTTAGGAACAATGCTATTTGATGCCACTTCCTGTTTTGTCAATGGGTGAAAGGTTGTGTTTCATTAATGGCACTGATTCTGTAGAAACATCTGTGTTTGCGCAGTGAGATGCGTGGTAGGCACTGCATTCCTGTCTATAGCGTTGCGCTTTGCTGGGCACAGATTCCTCAGTCAGTGTTCGCTCTGTATCAAGTCTCACTCACACACACCCCTTGCTGTCTATTTGAAAGATTATATTCAAATTACCTTTACCTTTACTCCTTTTTTTGTGACAGACTATATGGTTTAGCCCCTAGCTATTGAGGGATGCTTCGGCGCCCATCATATCTTTGTTACAAGCCCTGTTCTGTATTTATATGATATATACTGTGTTTATTGGGTTTTCGTCATATTTACTTTATTTCTTTTTGCAGGCAGGTCGCTGTTCAAGTATCCACTCTAGTCAGGCCTTAGCAGAGCTACCAACAGCCAGCCAGGCGAGCCCATCTCAGTGGGTAAGTAATCACTAGTGACAGTATATCTTCAATGCAGTGTAATGTAAGGTGGTCTTTTATAGCACATTCAAACCGCTTTGGTGACCTTCATTTATGCACACCGTTTGTCTCTCCTGCCAGGAGCACGGACACCCTAGGATCCAGTACAGCCTGTAAGCAGCAGTGATCAGGCAGAACTCCTATTCCTCTGCACCCAAATTAGAGTTAGAGATTCAGTCACTCTCCTCTTTCAATCCGGCCAAGTTTTGTTATTGTGAATTTGCATCCAGACCTAATGCGTGCTAGGGCAAAAGGAAAACCTGGATTATACCTCTCTCAAGCACTGTGGTGGAGGGTAGGATGATTAGACAAACATGTGCATTTGTGTGCATGCAACAGGAATTCACTTGCTATATGTATGTATTGCTGCATGCACCCTTGGTGTTTTTTATAAGTTAATTACAATGCAGCTTTCTTTTTTGGCTACAATTTTTTTGCTGAGACGTCAGACCATAATACAATATCCACACCACTGCTGTCCTGGAGAAATAACATGTATGCAATCAGTTCATTTACCATGCCATGGGACTGGATTACTGTTAGACTCAGCATTTTATAAACCCATCTGCATATTGTTCTCTTTTTTTGGGGAGGGAAGTTATGGTGAGGCGGGGGAACAGTCAAATCTGAAAATGCTGACATTGATCTAATGGAAAGCACTTGTTTCCTCTTAATTAAATGGTATTTTAGATGTTGGCAACCAGGTTATTTAGACCTGCAGTGATACCATTTAAGGTAATTTTATTTTTTAAGAGAGAAATGGATTAAAAAAAGAAGGGGAGGTGCAGAAAAACTAAGAGAAAAGAAGAAAAAGCGTCTTGAAGAGGGAGACCGGCAAAACAAAAAAATTGAAGATATGCTTACAGGTCAGACCATCAAAATGTCATGTGGTATTACAGGGAGAAAAGTGGAAGAGGGTGACCAGGCATCTTCTTCAGATATAAGTTTTAAACCTGGTTCTTCACTGGAGCCATCAACAAGAGCTCAAGATGTGAGAAGACTAGAAGCCAGAGTCTCTGCAGTTATTGGGGACATCTCAACAGAGGCAGATGCAGCAGCAACTACAATGTCAGCAATCATTGAAGGTGTCCCCCAAGAGGAAGTGTCGGAAACAAGTCTGCCAGAAATCATTGAGGTTGTCCGTCTCGAGGAAGTGGTAAACCGGTGGTGGTACCAGTCTGTCACAAACAATTGAAGATTCCCCCAAGGAAGAAGTGTCAGAAACAAGTCTGCCGGAAATAATTGAGGGTGTCCGTCTCGAGGAAGTGGCAGCCGGTGATTGTACCAATCTGTCACAAACAATTGAAGATTCCCCCAAGGAAGAAGTCTCAGAAGCAAGTCTGCCAGAAATAATTGAGGGTGTCCGTCTCAAGGAAGTGGCAGTCGGTGATGGTACCAGTCTGTCACAAACAATTGAAGATTCCCCCAAGGATGAAGTGTCAGAAACAAGACTGCCAGAAATAATTGAGGGTGTCGGTCTCAAGGAAGTGGCAGCCGGTGGTGGTACCAGTCTGTCACAAACAATTGAAGATTCCCCCAAGGAGGAAGTGTCAGAAACAAGTCTGCCAGAAATAATTGGAGACAACATCATCCCACCAGAGGAAGTGGCAGGCACTAGTCATTCGGAAGAATCTTTATCTGCTTTACAACATACTCAAGACTCAGGGAACAGGGGTGCACATCACATAGCACGGAAAGATGATCTACAGGTGACAGACTATTAGTTTCAATGTCCAAAACCAGTTCAACTTTCCTATTTCTATCAGCACCATCCAATTCAACCTCCCAAACATAGACACATTAAAGCAGACTTAGCATTTTGGAGGAGAGATGGGAGTAAACGGCATTGGTTAAGTTACTCTGAAATACAAAAGGGCCTTTTTTGCACAGTTTGTTTAGTATTTACTAAATGTGGAGAGAGGGGTCTTTTCATCAACGGGATGAAAAACTGGAGGCGTCTTTACCAGCGTATTGTAGAACATGAGGCAGGCCGAGGTATTTGGAGGTGCACAGATTCATATATGTTCACCTTTTCAGGGCTCGACATGGGCGGTCTACTCTTTTACTGACAGAAATTAGCTCGAAGTGAGCAAATCAGAAAAAGGAGAGACATATTGGAGCACGTTATTGACGTTGTAAAAGTCATTGGGAAAAGGGGGATCAGTTTTCGTGGGAAATCAGAGTCCATGTCCGAGCTGCATAACGAAGAGCTGGATCATGGCAACTTCCTTGAAATCCTTCTGCTCCTAAGTAAATATGACAGACCTCTAAAGGAACATATCGAGGCCATTCAAACCAAATCCAAAAAGAAAACTGGGCAAGGACGGGGTGCTTCTGTGACCTTCATGCCAAAGACTACAGTTGGGTATGTGATTGAATCCATTTCCAAACTGATTAAAATGGAAATCTGTCAAGAAGTAAAGGAAGCAGGAATATTTTCCATTCAGATAGACTCAACCCAAGATGTGAGTGTTACTGATCAGTGTTCTATAATGATTAGATATGTTACTGACACTGTACATGAACGCCTGCTAGCAGGAACCAACTGCGCTTTGTCTACTGGAAAGGGGCTGTTTGAGTTGGTGCAGAGTGTTATTAAAGATATTGGTCTGGACCTACACAAGTGCATTGGATATTCAACCAATAGTGCATCCAATATGCAGGGCCAGTACAATGGTCTCACACCCTTGCTCAGTAAAGAATCCTCTGGTCAAATACAGGTCTGGTGCTATGAACATGCATTAAATCTTATACTTGTAGAAGGGACACAAGCATCAAATTAATCCATATCTTTGCTTGGCCTGTTAAACTCCTGTGCTGTGTTTTTCTGGAAGTCCTGCAAAAGGATGGATGTGTGGCGTGAGCTATCTGTGGAAGGCCACATCATCCAAATAATAGGAGAAACAAGTTGGTGGGCAAAGGATGCAGCACTACAGAACGTTTTTGGCTCCTTTAATAACCCGAACAAAGCAATGTTCATTGATGTGGTTGTAGCATTTAATAATATTGGCTCAAATACAGATAAATTCATTGCAAACGTTTGTTACCAAGCTTTAAACTTTTGTGAGGCTCTGTGCAAATTACAAACAGTGCTCACAGCCCAGTTATTTCTCAGAGTATTTAATTCGACAACCCCAATATCTAAGTACCTCCAGACAAGTGGAATGGACATCCTCCAGGCACTAAGAATGGTCTCGGGCACTATAAAAGTGCTTGCTGCACAGTCAAGAAATTTTGATTCTGTGTACTCTGCAAAAGAAAAATGTGCAGAATGGGCCAATGTGGGCTTGGAAGAGAGAGGCTATGATAAAGGAGTGGAAACTTCACTTCATGTGGGGAGAGTGTCCCACAAAAAGAGGATGCCTGGAATGAGTGCAAGGGATGAGCCAATCACCTTGGCAAAAGACTGGTTTAGAGTTACTGTACATAATTCCATTATAGACAAGATTCTTCAAAGCCTAACTAGTCGTTTTAAAACCCACTCATCTCTTGCCGCAGATATAGCATGCCTGGATCCCAAAAATGTCAATGAAAGTCTACCCGACAATGCTCTTAGAAATATTTGCTCCTTGCTTGAAAGACTGGATGACTCCATAACGGTACAGGGATTAAGGGAAGAGCTCTCAGACTTTGCAAGCAGGTGGACTAAACTGAGGAGGATACTGCTAGAAGAGTATGTCTTTGAACCCCTACATAGTGAAGATCCAGCACTACAAGAATTTGGAGAGCTATCTAAACATTTAGTACAGAAATGCAAGACACTCCGTAACTGTGCAGTATGTTGCTACTCAATTCTAAAAAGGTATGAACTTTTTAGTAGTGCTTACTGGCAATTGTATTTGGCATACAAGTTCAGTTTGACCTTATTTTGCACACGGGTAGCATGTAAAAGAAGTTTTTCGAAATTGAAGTATTAAAACCCGCCTAAGAAACCACCTCAGCCAGGACAACCTCAAAGCCTTTATATTCATGTCTGTGGAGCGGAATGTGCTTATCCAATCGCAAAATCCTGACATAATCGACCTGTTTGCACATAAAAGTACATTGTTGTTGCAGGAACTCTTGATTGAGTGATTTTCAGGATTTTCATGAAGCTGGAAGCAGGATTTCCAGGAGCTGTGCACCCTGTCACAGAACTGTATGCAAAGTGATGTTATTTTGTGAGTTGTACTGTTATTTGAGCATAAATACAACTGGCACTTTCCGGTGTCATCATTTGGCTCTACTGCTTATTAAATGCAACTCTATTTTCATTACTGATGGCAACGATTAGACATGCTTTGAGTCTGGTTCTGTAAAATAAGTATTAAGCTATGTGATGATGATGTTTATTTTAAAAAAGAACAAAAGGAATGTTATCACTTTCTCAAGCGTTTACACAAAACATAACATGCAACAGACACATGAAGCCTCCATAAGTAGCATTTTCTGTAAAGTCGTGAATTGACCCGATTCACGGATGATGGTTTGAGTGCCACTTATTTGGAGGCGAGGGATGGGCCACTTTCTGAGGTGACCATGAGGGGTGGGCCACTTTTTTGAAGCGAGGGGTGGGCAACTTTTATTTGGGTGTCCCGGCCTATTTCTTGTCCCAGTCCAACCCTGTCTGCTGCTGTAGGTCGCCATATTTTAAGTTATCTTTCATGGTAGTATAAAGTATTTAAATAAATTGATGTTTACGTCTGAGCATTTCTGTTTGTAAAATTCGCTACCAGGAAAGGATATTTTTGGAAGAAACAGAAGGTTGCTTGCAGTTTTCATTTCAAATACTGCCTTTTCTACTGCATTTTATAATACAGCTTTGTGCCTTGTTTTTGTGTCACGTAAACATTTTGCAAACACCGATTTCTCCTGTCGAAGACTGTGATGTTTATCAATGCATCGTTTCTTTTGTAAAGGGATTTCTTTGTCTCATGTAAAATAGTTACATCCTCATATTCTCACACACCCGCAACCCCCCCCCCTTCATTCGTGTATTATTAAATTCATCAACCATCACGCTCCCATTCATCCATCAGTCCATCTGCATCTTTATTTCACCTCTTCGTCCACACTGTGATATATCTTCCCGCTGGCATATGCTCGCTTAGGCACTCTCGTTAATCTTTATACTCACGTCCACCCGTTCTTTCACGCTCATCAATCCATCCACACGCTCATTCATGTATCCTTTCTTATGCTGTCATCTACCACTATGCTTTCGTTTTTCGATTCCTCCATCAATCCATTTGATGCTGCGTCAATCATCACATCAACCCAGCCATCCTCTTTTTTGCAGTCTCATTCATATTTCTTCTGCATTTTCTCTCCTGGCCTGCTCACTCCTCCATGTATCCCCCGATTTGTCTATGTGTGTCTACAAAGAGAGAAAACTACTTGCCACACAAACGCCAAAAATAATGATGATATCAATGCGTTGTGTATTATTTTCCATTTCGAGTGCTCATGCTGAAGTGAGTAATGGTCTGACCTTGATGTTTACCCTGGGTTTCCTTCGTGTGCTTGGTAATAGCTCTATAGAAATAATGAATTACTTGTGAAGTGAATCAGCACAAGAGCTCCAGGAGTGGCGTTGCACCCCCTCTGCAGTTGGTGTCATGCCAGCGCAGTAAGTGGGAAAGATCATGAGTGAAAGGAATCCGTGGTGGCCGTGGGCGAGCAGGAGGATTCTATCAACATGTGCGATGGTGACACATAACAGAAGCATTCTCTATCACAGGTACGCATTGGCCTTGAGAGAGAGAACCTGTCAATTGCATGACAATTTAAAGAGCGAACCACCAGTGAGTCAGGGATGCTGGCACGCAATTCTTCAATGCCAAGGCTGTCATTCGTGGATTAATGCGCACCTAAATGAAGCACACTTTGGAGATGGTCCTGCAGAGCGACCTTGCTGCTCGAAGGATGTGAGCAGATCTGTTTTATTTTCGTATTACGAGAATGGCGTGGGGGTGGTCATGAGAGACTGCGTGTTCTTGGTTGAGGGAGTGAGGTTTAGCAGTGTTTAGATGTTTAGTGTTTGTATTTGTATTTTGTTTATTTACATAGCGCGCCTGGCCCAAAGGCATCTGGGCGCATTTCTTACAAGTTACAGAAGCATGATGTACACCAAACATAGATCAATATACATTTCAATATTTACAAGATATTTACACGGTGTTAGTCGACACAGCAAGGCCTAGCAAAGACAAGCAGAAGAAGAGCAGTGTAGGTTGTTATGGTCATGGTGTGTAGAGTGGAAAGTGGAGACTTTAAGATTCCTGCGCTGTAAGCCACAGTTTTGATCTGAGAGGGCTTGGTAGCGAATTCCACAACTTGGTGTTGAGGACCGGGAAACTGCCACCCCCTGCTTTCTGAAGCTTGAACCTTGGTAGTGAAACAGTTAGCTTGGGCTGCTCTAAGAGTGCGAGTGGAGGTGTGGGGTGTGAAGCGGTTTACCAAGTATTTTGGAGCCTGGTTGGCCAGGCATTTGTGCGTGAGCGCAAGAGTTTTAAGTGAGATTCTTTGGGAGACCGAGAGCCAGTGAAGGCTGCGTCTAGTGTCAGAGATATGCTGGTTCCTCTGGATATTTAGTGCTTCCCTAATAGCGTTGTTTTGCGTTACTTGTAACTTGCTAATGTTACGTTGACTGGTCCCAAGATAGAGCGCCTTGCAATAGTCGAGTTTCGACATGATAAGGGTTCTGGCAAAGATGGTACAATTTCCTGTGGTATTAGAAATCAAGAGGGGGCTTGACGCACAGCAAAACAATATTTGTGCCCAAGGCAGCAGAGAGCTGAAACACTAAATGGCAACTGAAAAGCTTTTTATTAGCAAAGTGCTAATGTCGCCGAAACCAGAGTTAAAAGACAACAAAGTGATAATAACGGTGCTGTGTACTGGAATGCCTGAGGGAGGTGACAGCGTGAGGACACCAGCAAAGGCAGCCTGTAACACTGAAAAGCACATACTTAATGGACTGATTTAAATACATATTCTGCTTTGTGATAAGACTTCCAACTGGGGGAGGGGTAGCAGCTAGGCCTTATGAGCCATTTTATCTGAAAAAGTTGAAAGACCCTGGCAGCATCCCTGTGGTCAGGTGTTCGTACCACAAATAAAAAGCAGTCAAATCTCTTTTAAGCAGTTTGGTAGTGTAGAGGAGGTTCCGGACATGACCTGCACCCCTGCCCCTCAGTTCGATCTGCCAGTAAGGTACCTGTCAAGGGGCGTGACGTATGAAGAGCAAATGAACCAACAGAGAGCCGAACTGGGACTCTGCTAAGTATACATTAGGAGATCCGTGCCTGTTGAAGTGCCCATAACAAGACCACCCTGGGCAGCGCAGTACCCTATCAGACAGCCATACCAGCCGCTGATACGAAATGAGGAATACCTTCATGCGGCCCACGAAGAGACCCCAAAAGCCTTAATGGAAGGCCAGTAGAAATGACATACGTGCCTGAACAGACTCGCAAATGAACAAAAGTGGCTATCGAAGACAAGCAGTGCAAGTAGCCACGAAAATAATTGTAATGGACACAGAGAAGAGACAATGTTAAAACGTAAGGAAATGGTGCTGCGAGACAAAATGGAAGCAATCGTCCTGTTAAACGTGTGTAAATAGGATTGAAACGCAAGATGCTAAGAAACCGATACTGCTTGCAATGCTTAGTAGAATAAAAGAAGCGGCATGCGTCAACTATGTATCTACCTCAAGAAGCACATTATACAAGTGCGACTCCATTTTGTAAAAGCAGAAATGGACCCAGGCAGCCAGAGGCCTGACAGGCCAAGTTTTCGAAACCCAGCCAAAGGCAAGAGAAGGAGCGGAATCGAAACTCAACAGAGAGCTGCTCATGCCTAGGAAATCGAGGTCAACCAAAGAAGGGGAGGAGAGCATCAACTCGCAAGAATCAGGCTCCGGAGCATACCAGCTCACCCATGAAGGTCAAGATAAGAGAGGCCCAGGTAGGTGGCAGAGCCGAAGCAGAATTAAATGCAATAAAAGCTGGAAACTGAAGCAGATTCATGGTGAACAGACACGTGACTAGCCAGGCGCGAAGAAGCACCACCGCCTGATGTCATCCAGAACCCGAGGATGCCATAATTTCTCCTGATAAGAGACTACAGTTCCGAGGCCATACCCAGCCAACTAATTGACACATAGCCTTAAGATACTGATTGATGGAAGGGAGGCAGGGTGAAACTTGGGACACCAGGCACCTGGGTTTCCATTCTGCATGCTGGTAATTAAAATGGGGATTTATGTCTAGGGGTGTAACCCGCCCAATCACAATAGACCAAGTAATCTAGGGTCCTATAGCCAGTAGAACCAATGAGACATCGTACTTGTAGTGACGTCAATCACGAGTGGTGTAGAGGGTTGGGCATAGACGCCCACCCGATAAGAGTTATCTATTGCGCATGCTCTGTTACCATATACAGATATAGCACCTATACTTAAGTTACCTTTCCCAACCAATTTTATTGCATGATGATTTTTGTAAAGCTAGACGTCAATGATGATGAGTTTTATGCATAAAAGTGGCTGTTCAATCGAAGTTCGAGGAAGTCGGGGCGAGAGAGGTGATCGCAACGCTGCTGATTTCCATTTGTTTTCCCTGTTTGATGTACTTGCCATTAAACTGACTTCCCTTTGCCAACTTACTGAGTCCTCATTATTGAGTTGTGCTGGAGTATGTGAATCCTGCACCCCCTGTCCTCACATGGTGCAGCTATCTTGTCTTACAAGCTCAGGAGGGTGAGTACTGACCTATGGGCCCGTCAGTAACTTCCTCCCCTCTCTGAACACTAGATATAGTAAATGTGCAGCCAAAAAAGCAACTAAAATATTTTCAAATATATAATTGAAATCATGTAAAAATAGTTCTAGTGCACCCTTCCGTTCCTCAGTTTTTTCACAGAAATGTGTGATTCTGATACATTAAGGGCCTGATTTACAAAATTATTTGTGCAATGAAAAGTGTTGTTGCACACTTTTCAGTGCACAAAACTGCTTTCTTCAATTCATGGAACATACTTTGCGTGCATTTCCGGGACCTTGCAGGGACTTCACACATGTCCTTCACTTCTTTACGTGCAGTCGGGTGCTCCATGCGAGACTCCAAGCAAAGTGTGGGACAGGCCTATGCAAGGAAATAAATAGGGGGTGGAACATGCAAATTCCCCATTCCCTACGCAGAATGAGGAAGAACAAGGACTTACGTGGGCATGTCGAAGAACAGGCTAAACAAAGGAATCGCACGCCCAGCAATGTGCAAACACAAGCGTATTCATGGATCTGACCCCGCAATGTCATGTCGGGGGAGGACGCACGCAAAGCTTTCCATCCTACCACCACATGCAAGGACCCACAAAGTCCCAATTGCATAGGAAACAACGCAAAAAGGTAGGGTACAGTGAGGAATTTAGGGGTACCGGCACACAGTTGAGGTGCCACTTGAAGTTAGGGCTGCGCATATGCAGATTAGCGGGGTGCAGCCATCATTTACAGGGGTTTGCACACAGATTTACCAGGGGCCATCTTGTCATGGCCCATGTGTGCAGATGGTCTTTATGACACAGATGGAGGAGGATTGGCTTGGTCACTTTTATCTCTTCCAAAATGGCGGTGAAGAGATGGCGCAACGTTCCAGCCTCCAGCAGCGATTCCCATTGACGGGCTCTGCCTCTGTTTTCATGGAGCAGTTGTCTGGCGAAAGAAACATAGCCACGTTGCATTGCTGCGCTTCCCTCGGCTGCACTCCTTGAGTTTTGTCCTGGGATCCTTCTTGCATTCCCTTCCCTTCTCTACCTGTCTCTGCACTCTTCCAACCCTGTTTCTTTCTTTCCGTCAGCCTCCGCGCTTAGTACCAGACATCTTGCTTCCTGTGACGGTGTTCAATCCTTTGCTTACCATCCAGCTTCTAATCTTCCTCATGTACGTAGGTCACTAAAGCATACAGCTTTGGGCATGGACAGAGGCAAATGTCCCACAGCTTGAGGTGGAGGCTCTGCTGACCCGTCTCCGTCCTCCAACAGTTGGGGCTGCCCAGAAGGGCAGGTAAGGCTTGATGTGTACTTAACTTTGAGAGCCGTCTTCATTGTTAAAATGTGTTATTTGAAGACTATGCACGTGCGGAGGGTAAGCTTCATGGCTGTTAGCACACCCACATCGTTATGTGGGTTGGCCACCGTTGCGGCCTGGATGCGAGATGCGCCGGACATGACGCAGGACATAGGGAGGGGCGGGTCCGGTGTTGCGGCAGTTGCCACTTAATGTTTAATAAAGTAAGTTGTGTTCAAAGCCCCGGCTCCCGCGTATCATTATAACGGGACCGTCTTGGAGCCCCCATGTGTGAGTACACGTTCAACAATGGCGACGAGGGCCCGCAACACCCATCCGTGCCGCTGCGAGGTCTGCTGTCGAGCGGTTTAGCGCGTCGGCGCGCCTCAACCGAGCAGCACGCTCGCCCACAGCCATCACAGCACGGGCGCTCGCAGGAGTTTCCTGCATCCGTCAGGAGAGGCGAGCAGCCGCCACACGCGCAGCCACCCGCACATCAGAGGGAGGCCTCCCAACTGCAAAGGCACGTGCGTGCACACGTGGCAGCCACAGCAGAGACCGGCAGGCATCGGCGAGAGCGGACCACATGATGCGGTAAGCACCGTGACTGCCCCATCAGCACAGGCAACTCGGAAGGCCATTAAGACCCCCGCCACACCTAGTTGAGGGTGCCAAAGGACTGCAGAGTCTGCAAGACAAGAGAGGGAAGGCGGATGCCCAAGGGAGGGGTACCATACCAGTCAACCATAAAGAACATGAGTATAAAGTCCAAGTTTACCGCCAAGACCAGACCACAACCCCTTAAGGGCAAGTTACAATGTCGGACCAAGATGCCGCCACAGCATCATCATCTGGAGGGGCAGGCACCGCAGCACCTCTATCGAGGGGGGCAGACACTTCTCAAGGAAACAACCAGCCCACGAAAAATGAAGGGGGTGCGTCACAATTCATGCACATGCCCAACCCTTTTGAAATAAGGGACACCTCGAACCTAGGACCCCGCTGGGCTATATGGCTCCGGGACTTCAAATTCTATGCGGGTGCCATAGGTCTAACCGACAATGTGAGATTAAAGAACACACTGTTCATGGCTGTGGGACCGGCAGTGAGAGACATCGCGGGTGAGTTGCTAAACGTAGAAACCATGACCTATGGCGAACTCCACGCCAAATTGTCTGAATATTTGGCGCTGCACACGAATGTTGATTATGAATGGCATATCTTTCCCACGACCAGACAGGAGAAAGGGGAATCCATAGACAATTTTGTCATGCGTCTTCACATCAAACTAAAACACTGTGAATTTCACAGATATTCCAACGAAGAAGCCCTTGGATCCCAAGTCATCGCTGGCTGCCTCTCACAACCATTCCGGAAACAACTGTTACAGAAGCAGAGGTCCCTGGAGGAAATTCTGGCGCCAGCCCGCATGGAAGCCGCAGTCGACTCCCAACTCGACAACTTGGGCAAGGTATCCATACAACAGCACACTGAAAACCCGGACACAGTCAACAAGTTACATGCCACTCCCACCCAAGGAGGCAAACGCCCAGAGGCCACGTGCTACAAATGCGGGTACGAATACCCCCAAGCAGGGGAATGCCCTGCCATCGGACAGCAGTGTGCCACCTGCGGCGGCATGGACCACTGCAGGGCCATGTGCAAAAATGCTCCCGTTCCCACACCAGGGAAACCCCGAATGCAGGAGAGGCGCCGATACAGCCGCCAAAGCCCACAGAGATCCAGATGGGAGAGCGACCGTCAAAGCACGAGAAGGGAGGACAGAGACCGGAAAAGCCTCTACATCCGGGAAGACAGACGGCCATCGGACGATGCCAGACGCTCACAGAGGCGGCGGTTCGTGAGGTACGTCAAAATGCGCTCCCCCACCAGCAGCGACACCCTATCGTCGGAGGAACATCAAAGGAAAAAGGGTTATGTTTGGGCTCTAAACAGCAACACCACAGCGACTCAACATAGTCCCATACTCACTCTACACGTGAATAACACCCTGCTCAAATTTTTAATAGACACCAGAGTGACAGTCAATATCATCAGCAAGCAAGCCTACGAATCGCTCATACCACTACCTAAAATCAAGAAAGCGGCTGTGGACATATATCCCTATGGCGCCACAACACCCCCTACTGTGCAAAGGCACGATCACGGCATGTGCACCCACAAGGAACACGCAGCAAAAATACCCTTGCACATTTTAAAAACAGAAGCTACCAGTGGGTGCATTTTAAGTTTTCGAACCGCCGTGGACATGGGTCTCGTACACATTTTATACCAGATGATGGCCCATAAATACTATGCCAAACCAGAGGCAATTGAACTAACCTTCCCGAAACTATTCACCGGACTCGGCAAACTAAAAAATCGTAAAGTGCAACTACACATAAACCCGGCCGTCCAGCCCGTGGCTCAACACTATCGTGGCATTCCCATCAATTTTCAAAGACAGGTGGAGGAGGAACTCAACAAACTCATCAAAATGAACGTCATTGAACCTGTATCAGGCCCCACACCCTGGGTGTCACCCATTGTCCCCGTGCCCAAGAAGTCACCCGATGGATCCATACGCCTGTGTGTCGACATGCGGAGAGCCAACATGGCCATCGAGAGAGAGCGGCATCAAGCACCCAGAATCACTGACATGATTCACCTGCTGCACGGGGCAAGGATCTTCTCGAAGCTTGACTTGACAAAGGGATATCATCAGATTGAAATAGCACCGGAATCCGGATACATCACCATGTTTGTGACCCACCTCAGCCTGTTTCACATAAACGCCTGATTTTCGGCATCTCATCAGACGCAGACATTTTTCAAGAGGAAATTCAGAGAATGATTAGACATGTCCTGAACTGTTTAAATTATTCAGACGATGTCCTAGTGTATGGTAAAACGCAAGAGGAGCACGACATGGCACTTCACAGGGTGTGTCAGGCACTAGAGGAAGCGGGATTGACACTAAACAAATCAAAGTGCGAATTCTCAAAAAGATCCCTGAGGTTCTTTGGCCACATCTTTTCGGACAAAGGGATGAGACCGGATCCGGACAAAGTAATAGCACTCAATGCGGCCACCCCACTCGTTCTTGGGTCTGGCCAGTTACTGCTCTAGATACCTGATGGACTACGCCACGGTGAGCAATCCCCTACGACTACTCACGCGCAAAGACACACCATTCTTATGGTCCAAAGACTTCCAAAAGGCTTTTGAGGCGATCCGCAACGCCATATCCCAGGTGGAAGACATGGCATACTTTGATGCCCGACGGGACACTGAGAGAATCGTGGATGCCAGTCCCGTAGGTCTCGGCGCAATACTGACACAAATAGACCCGACGGAGCCACGTAACATCTACATCTTGGCCTATTCCAGCAGGAGCTTGACCGCCACGGAACAGGCGTACTCGCAGGTGGAAAAAGAAAGCCTAGCGGTAGTTTGGGCTTGCAAGTACTTTCATCGATTTCGATTTGGGAAGGAATTCACTGTAATCACCGACCACCAGGCATTGCTCACCATCTACGGTGACCCCAAAGCTAGGATGCCGCCAAGAATTGCCAGATAGGTCTGCGGCTACAAGACTATAAATTCACGATAAAACACTGCCCCGGTAAGGAAGAGAACCCCGCGGACTTCCTGTCCCGTCACCCCACAGCCTCGACCGCATCCCAACCGTCCATCGCAGATGCTTACATAAACTATGTGATCCACCACCTCCAACCACTGCCGGTGGAATGGGCGGAACTGTCTGCGCAGTCGGAAGCGGACTGAGCCCTCCGAATAGTAAGGCACTGCCTACAGACAGACAGAAAACCTCTCACGAGGCAGCAGGCTAAATCAGAAACAGACATGACGCATGAAGACGTCAAGTGGCTGGAACAAGTCCGAGATGAACTAACAGTGGTGGAGGACCACATACTGCTAAAGGGATGCAAGGTTGTCGTCCCACGAACTCTCCTGGAACAAATAGTACACCTGGCTCATGAGGCTCATCGGGGGGTGGTAGCAACGAAGCGTCTTTTGCAACAGAAGGTGTGGTTCCCACAACTGGACCGCATAGTAGAAACCATTGTGGGAGGCTGCCACATATGTGCACAGGTGGCTCCACCACCACACCCAAACCCACTACATACATCACTACTCCCAAAACAGGTGTGGGAAGAACTCGCAGTGGATCTATTTGGACCGCTGAGCGATGGCTCGCACGTAGTGGTACTCATGGATGAACACTCAAGATTCCCAGATGCACAGATCGTCGAAAGCAGTGCGACCTCAAGCGTCATCCCAGCACTTGACAGGATGCTGTCAGCATATGGTATTCCCAAAGTTATAAAATCGGACAACGGTCCCACGTTCGTAAGCCATGACTTTCAAAGATTTGCCAAATACATGGGTTTCCAACATCGCAAGATAACCCCTCGCTGGCCACAGGCAAACGGCATGGTCGAGAGGTTCATGGCCAGTATCAAGAGGACTCTACAAATCACCCACGTTCAAAACAAGCCGTTTGAGCAGGCCCTCAACCAACTGCTCAGGGAGTATAGGCATACGCCCCACAGCACGACAGGGATATGCCCTGCGGACTTATTGTTTAGAAGACCGTTTACCACAAGACTACCGGAAGATCCCCGGCCAAAGGAACCTACAGCCCTAGAGCATGTGGCCAGAGTCAACGACGAAGTGAGCAAGGCCAAGATGAAAGAAAGCACTGACAGGAAGAGGCGTGCCCGCGAAAACATCATGCAACCGGGCGACGAACTCTGGCTCAAACAACCCAAGAATAGGAAAGAGGAAGCCACCTTCGCACCCACTCCCCTCATCGTGACGCACACCAAAGGTACAATGGTCACAGCTCAGAGGAACGACTGTTCGTCGGTGACAAGAAATAGCTTGCATTTCAAACGAGTGATACCCCACCAGGGAGAGCACTGGGAAGTAGACAGAGACAGCGAAGAGGACAGAGCTTGCGAAGAGCCATACCACGGAGATGGGGAAGAGTCCGAAAGAGAGGAAGACGCTATGACACAGTGTCTGAGAGGGCTACCCCGTGCAGGTCAAGGCGCCCCCAGAGGAGCTGTATAAAGCCACTTCGCCTCATAGAAGAAATGGGGTAGGGACTTGTGATGATGAACTTGCTTGTTAAAAAGGGGGGAGATGTTAGCATGCCCACATCGTTATGTGGGTTGGCTGCCGTTGCGGCCTGGGCACGAGATGTGCCATACATGACACAGGACATAGGGAGGGGCGGGTCCGGAGTTGCGGCAGTTGCTGCTTAATGTTTAATAAAGTAAGTTGTGTTCAAAGCCCCGGCTCCCGCGTATCATTATAACGGGACCGCCTCGGGGCCCCCACGTGTGAGTACACGTTCAACAATGACATGCAGCGCATGAGCCGTTGTGCAGTCTCTGTGGTTGTCTCGGTAGGAGCTCGCACAGACATCATACCGAGCTATCAGCCTTCTCCTGCTGCATTCTCTATCTCGTTCTCTGTAAGACAGATACAGCAAAAACATCATGTGCAGTAGTTGGTGTTTTAGGCACATGTCATCCATTCCCGGCTACATATGCATGGCCTGTTTTCTACGGCCCTCTCCCCATGTGAGGATAGGGGGCAGAGTGGGCCATGCCAGGAGAGTGCAATACTGGCACAGGACTGTGGGGCAGGCGTGGCGGGAATGCTAGGAAATATATCCAGGCGGCGTGCCTTCCCGGTTGCTTGTGATACGCACCATAACAGAAGAAGACCACCCAGCAGGCTGAAGCCGTGTGTCTGCCTTTCTTTTTGTTACCTGTTTCCTGGACCGCAGCAGTGAAGAGTCAGGGAGCTAGAGGTCCCGGTGGCAGAGTTGCAAGAGTCCCCGGGCTGCAGCAGTGAGACGGGGCTCTGCTGAGTGGTTGCACGGCTAACCCAAGCTAGCAGAAATAACACGTGCAGTGGAGTGAAACCGACGCTATCCTCTGCCTTTGAACTTGTTCACGGGTATATGTACTTAAAGTGGCGTTAAGTTCATGTTGGTGTTAGTGTTCTTACAACGCCAGCGTTACAACAATTGGGGTTTTTGTTTGCAGTGTCTCCTTGAGTTTAAGGGGGAAAATTACAGTGACATTTTCTGGACTGGACAACCTATGGACACATGGGACTGGCATACATTAATGTGCAGCTTATGAGAGGATTCGATGAAGTATTACGTAAACAAATGCTTAAGAGAGTGTTGGCTTTGCCTATGGTGAGAGGTGGGATGAATCTATGCAATTAATGACTATGCAAAAATGTTCTAGGAGTCAATGACTACCAGTTTTGTGAATTGAGGCTACTAGTAAATGTGGTTACACTCATGACTAAGAAGACAAGGTTGTTATGGGAATGATCAGGGTTGAGTAACTGTTGAGGAAGTATGCTTACATGCATAGGCCACAGGAAGTGGTGTGCATGCATGGAGTATTGGTCAGAAGTGACAGGGCATGAATCAGGGCAAATGGTAACAGAGTAGTGCCATCTATAGCTTCACAGGTTTGAACATATCAGTGTCAGGAGCTGAATGTATCTCAGGTTGGGTGAGCAGTTTCTACTGAGCAGTGAATACGTGTACACCTGGAACATTGTGTATTATCCTATGGTCCCCCTTCCTATCCACAGCCTCTTCCTAAACCTCTTTCTGATTAACCTAACTCCCCTTACCTATCCACAACCTCTGCTTAATCATCTTCCACCTCAAGTTGCCTTGAGGTGGCCTGTGTATCATAGTGGGCATTTCATGCCAACCAGGGTCTGAGGGTCATTTACATGTGGCTTCCATGGTTAGGCTGAGGGTGTGAATGGACCCAACCGCTGAAACCGTGTCAGGCAATGTCAAAGCTATCACCCTAAAGAGGGGATCTAAGATGGTTTGAGGATGGGATTTTGAGTTGGGTTGGCAGTGGCCATACACATGTCCAACTTGTGTCCCAGTCCTTCCTTCAGGGGAAGGTTCTATTCCACCTTATATGAATAGGAGTGGATTTCTGGTCTAGTCGTGGGTACGGTCAGAGCCAGGTCATTGTCACTTAAGACAGGGGTCCATAGTCCCTGGGCTCCAGGAGGTACCCTTGGGTGTTCACTGCAACAAAAAGGGGACTTAGTCTTCCATTCCCCTGTAAAACAGTGTATAAATTGAAGACTTCGGAACCGATAACTCGTGTTTCGAATCTTACCTCCAGCATTCGCCCTTCAGAGAAGGTGTCACATTATAGTCATCATTTCTAATGCAATCTACAGGTGGCTACTTCAGCCTGTTGTCAGCGATTGGACGTACCTCTTTCACCAAATGTCATGTTTTGGAGAAAACTGGTTAATCGCTAACAGAAGTCACCATGAACCCAGTAGTAGAAAAAAACTGGATGACAGTGAACCCAAGAGCAAAAGCCAAGGAAAACCCTCACATGGAGAAAAACCTTGTAGATGGAAGGCTCTTGCAAGGTGGGAAACAACAACCTTCCAGGAAAACAGGATGAATCCAGGTAACAGGCATGAGAGGAATGGCAGGATAGCAGGAGCAACACAAAAGGTAAGGAGCAGGAGCATCGTGGAAGGAAGAAGAGGGAACAGGCAGACTGATAAACTCCAGGACCAAGGAACAGGGGAACACTCGGAAGAACACAGCAAGGAGTGTCCAGCTAATGCAAGCATTGCAACGCAAAGCAGCTTCAGTCCTTACTGTATAAATATGGGAGGATCTCCATTCCGGCATCTCTGTGTTGCAGAGCACTATCTTGGGACGGGTGTAAGGTCCGCCTGCAATGAAGCGTGTGCAATCCATAGCTGCCGTCAGGTTGAAATGGCCAATGAAGCCCCAAAATACGTCATGACCGTAGAAGCCACGTCTTCCAAATAGACCAGCGTTGATGGTCCATGACACATGTGGCTTGTGAGTACCTTCCTGCATGTGGTGCAGTTTAGGGCTGAAAGGTTGCCTCTTGTTGATTCTGGGTGAAACTGTCTTTGACAGGGTCAACCATGATGAGCTTGTGGCCCGTCAACATGGGGGCTTTGTACTCAGAATCAGAAGGTTTTTCTCTGAGCTTGAGACTACACGTTCAGAATCGACATCCTAGGCCTCTCTCAAATGTCTCAAGATTACCATACGTGATCAGAGCACTACACCGTAACCTGCAGCATGCTGCAGGGGATAGGCGGCAGCTCAATGTTCTTATACTTACATTCCTTTCTCTGTCCATTTTTATCAACAGGTCTTCTGCTATGCCTGCGGCAGGTCACCTGGTGCTCACTTTGGTGTCACAGCATGGTTGTTGCTTACACAGAAGATCCCTTGACCGTAACATGTGTGTCTTTCAGACTCCTTGTTCTGCACAATAAGTTGCAGAGACGGATAACTGGATGGTATGCGCTTTTCTTCATGGTGCAAATCTTGAGACAGCTTTGTGGGGTTCACCCTGCCACAGTTCAGGCCACTATGGATCTGATAGCAACATGTCCTTCTTGCCATAGGGGAATTCATCCTGGCAACCTGACAGTGATATGGTACCCCCTCAGGATGTTCCTGCTTAATATCATTGATAGGGACGGTTATTCCTCTGGCCATGACTCCTTTCTCTGTTGACTCTCCTGTGCATCGTCTCTGCAATCTCCAGTACATCCAGACCTTGGTCACGCACCAGGCGATCAGCTTTCTGACTTGATGGCTAGGTGAAGAAGGCTGGCCAGTTCATGCATAGGAAATGGCAGTCTTCTGCACCCAGAGATACCTGAGTTTGGGTTCTTTGGGGACATCAAGCAGGTGGGCACTGAGTTCATTCCAGCACCTGCCTTCTTTCCTCTGAACAGTTAGTGCACACCTAGCCTATACTCCATACTGGAAGTTTATGATCAAGGGGGTTGCAGGGGAGTCCCGGTAACTTCTCTGAGCCACCTGGTGTGGCACCAATGCAAGTGCAGAAAAGGAACTCTTTCTCTAACTACAAAGTGGGAGGAGGAGCTGGCACTGGCCAGCACAGATGCTTTCCTGTGAACCAACCTAGTCTTTCTCACTAGATTTCTTCACAACAAGCCCCGAGGATGGCTTTTTCCACTAGCAATTTGTGGGTGGGGATTACTTCTTTGCAAAGGGTACGGAGGTGGGCTGTGGGTATGTGGAGACCTCGAAGCATGGCAGGTTTGCGGTGCCTGGCTAATAGTTTACAAATAGTTTACAACTTGAAGGTTTGACACTTGAGCCATTGGCCAGCATGTGCCATACTGCCGATTTCGATTTCCTTTTCCCGGTCAGTTGGGCATGAGATGACAAGTTTCCTAAAGTGTAAATAGCAGGTTGCTCCTCCCTCTCCCTTACTCCTTCGTCCTGAATGCTTAATCTCGCCCGCCTTGAATCATAGCTCATACCACACGTCGTTCTTATGTCTGGTGGTTCACAAGTTGAATTTCTAGCTGCATAAGGAGATTGTGTTGACTCCCAGCTTCTTCGGCTGTTACAGGGGACACTTGCAACCTGGAAATCTTGGTACGCATTGAATTCGGGAGCAGCATTTCACCTTGTAGTTATTGTATATGGTGGCTTCACAAATGGCTTCCAACGGCCCTTGGTTTTTTGTTTTTCATGTAGGTTTTTGGTGTTTGTAACATCTTAAAGTTTGGAGCTAGTGAGCCCACCTTGTTTGTATGTCATTTATTCCACCTCTCCGGGGTCTAGAGCTGGGACTCATGGCTCGCCGTGTTCACTATTACAGTGGTCAGAGGTTGGCCCCTGTACGAGTTTCCCAGGATGGTGATGTTCCTCATGAGGATACATCTTCTTGTCATCTATGTGACAGGAACACATGTTTTTGCCCCTGGATTGTGCTGTACTTGGGGGCATTTTAGTGAGATGATCCGTTACCTTGATGGAAGGGAGAGTCTCACATGATCTGATTCTTTCCTAGTAGCCGCTGTACTGCCAGACACCTTATGGTGAAATGGAAAGCTTAATCCTAATAGGCTCTTGGAATGAGAGAAATAATGCATGCAACCAGGGTGCGTGACGACCTCAGTGAAGGCCAATCCAGACCTTTCATTCGAGGTTGATGGGCCAGGTACTGCAAAGGGATGGTAATTCAGAAGCTTGGAAGCAGGTTGTCTAGAGGGTGCCAAAGTTCATGGGGCTTTGTTGTTTTATTCCCCTTTACATATAATGCTCAAGCTTGGCCAATTCGAGAATCTTGCTTAGATCACCCAGTCTATCTTGGTTCAGGGGGTCCTTTAGGTGATTTGCAGTCCAGTGACTTGGTTATCGGATGGATTGGGCAGCTGTGTGCAACACAGTGGCTCTACTCCCTTCAGCTTTTGTTTTGGTTTCATGATTACGGTGGAGTCGACCTATGGGAGTAGATATTTTATCTGCCGCCATGGCTTCCATGTTCATGGTACAGGTATGTTTTCACTTAAATAATTCCGTGTGGTGGCACTTTGTCATCCGATGCATCAGATTGTGGCATGATGGAACTTTGCTTTGGTATTCCTTCATGAAGTAATGAATGTGACCAGGAAGCAGGAGGGGTAGGGGGGCATTGTCTTTATTGTATAAGGCAATCTTCATTAGTATGAGTCCGACTTCCTCATCACATTCATGTGGTATGGCCATCTAGCCACTTGTGGAAGGTAGGTTGGCTAATTCCAGGAATTTTGCAGTGTGAGGCTGCCTCTTAAGATCTCATGGATGAGGTCTGAGGAGGCCATGTTTTGGCTTAAAGGGAAAGTATCCAGGTGATGCAGGGATACTGCATGTCAGAAGGATTGGACATCCTTTATGAAGTAATGAATGATATGTTATGTAATTGGGCATTTATACAGCGCCCTATATATCATTGTAATGACCTCAAATGTGAAGAGGAAGAGTATCACTGACAGTATTGAACATTGTCATTCACAATCAGGGCATTATAATATAATCATTTAGCATTTATATAGCTGCTACGAACCCTCAGGTATAAGGATGAAAGGCTGAGTTTGGCCCTGCCGGGATTCGAACCTGCAGCGGCAGGCTCTGCACAGATGTTAAAGCGAGCGCTCTACTCTATCAGACCGAACTAATTATATCTTTTTTGTTCCATCCATGATATTACAGGAGAGGTTGAAACATATGTCATCCAAAAAAAAAAAACATGTCCCTGCAACAATGCATCACTGTAGTCCATACCGTATGCAAAGAAAATGCAACCATCTCCCAACAATGTACTTTGCGTTGAGTTTGAATGATTACAAACTTTTCATTTCTCATTATTTGGTGTTCATGTGGGGAGTGGGCTGCAAAGTAGACCAAGAATATTTGGATTAAATGACCGGGCAGAAGTTTTAGTTATGTGCATGGGGCTCAGGAGAGATTGAGTATTTTGGGATGTGTTGAAGGATGATGGATAGTGTATGGGAGACCAGATATGTTCGAATTAGGCGAGAGGTGAGGTTTTAAGAAAGAACAGTTCGTTTTTTAATTAGGTCAAGGGATGGTTTGCTAGGCAGGACCACTGCCCTAACAGAGGCCCATTCACTCAATGCGCCTGGGGTGCCCTCAGCACTCAGGCTTTGGAGAAAGCAATTACTTTCTAAAGTCACAGTGCATGAGCAGCAATGGTGCTTCGTCGAGATGGAGGTGCTCCGGCTACATTGCGCATGACAGGAATCAGGAAGCCCTTCTGCCTGTTTCCTGTCTGCGTGGAGCACAGTAGCAGGATGTTTGGTGAAGAGCATTGAATCCCACTGAGGTGGCCAGACCAGGGAAACAGTTAAGGAAAAAAATCCTTTTTTCAAATGTGAGTGCGTGCATGCAAGTGTTCTGCATGTTTATGAACGTATGTATGCATTCATGAAAGGGTGTGCCTATGTGAGAAAGCACATGAATGAGAGTTCAGTGTGAATGGTGTGTATATATGGTTGTGAGTACGCATGTAAATATGCTCCAAATGTTCTGGATGCGCGTGTGGAGAATGTCGTGTGAAGGTTCTAAGTGCATGTGTTAATGATTGAGAGAGAAGCTGTATGTGTGAGTGACTACAGGGCGAATGGATTTGAATGTGTGCTTGTAAGGTTGGGGCCCAGGGCACATTGTAGCATTGATGTTTTCTAACAGTAAATTGGCATATTTTATTGCCGTTATTTGGCAAAGCCAACATTATGAGTCTTATTAAGTAGAGGTGGGGTCAGAGTAGGTGTTTACAGTAAAATGGGGTAGGCAGACTGGACTTTATCTTTCTGTGGCATGGCATGTTTTACTTGCATTAAAGGCAAGGCCAACATGATGTGTGTTTTTACTTGGTCATGGGGGTGGGAGGGCATTTGTGCAGCCAGCAATAAAATGTTTCCTTGTTGCATTGCATGTTTTACTGGCATAATGTCAAATCCAACATGATGTGTACTCTTACATGGTTGGGGAGCCATTTGTGCAGCCAGCAAGGGGATGTTTCCTTACTGTGGCTTTGTATTTTTTACTGCCGTTTATGGCAAAGTCAGCGAGATAAGAGTTCTTAGATGGTTGCAGGGAGTATTTGTGCAACCAGCAAGCTGATGATGTTTTTCTCCTGAAGGGTATATTTGACAGGAACTAAGGGCAAAGTCAACATGAGTGTTATTACATGGGGCGGGCATTTGTGCAGCCAGCAAGGATATGATGTTGCCTTACTGTGGCATTGTATTTTTACTGACATTAAGAGAACGGTCAACATGAAGAGTGTTTTTACATGGTGTGGGGGGTTTCTGCATCCAGCAATAACATGTTTGCTTCCTTTGCCATGAGAATTTTACTGCGATGGGGAATGCCAACTGGGGTATGTTCTCACACAGGGATACTTACATATGTTGGCAGAGCCAGAATTTACATGTTTTCCTATGGTATCAATACTGGACCTAATATTAATGGGCATACACAGTGCTGGGCGATACATTTGGATGGAAGCGGCCAGGCACACTCCCTTGTTTCACTGCTCGGTGAAAGATTTAAGGTTCAATCAAAACACATACTTACATCTTTCACCTAGTGCAATGGGTGATGTGCCACTTCAGCAGCATGATCATCAGGTGCATTGTGCATGCATGGCGTTTCAGGCAGGCTCAGAGTGTGGCGTAGCATGTGTTTTGTTGACAAGCTTGGGGGACCCCCCACAGCATGGTTCCCAAGAGTGCCCCCACATTTTGTCTTACAGCACTAGACAGGGTGAGGGTATTTTTTAATTAGATGTGGGAGGGGAAGGAACGACCAGGTAGTTTTAGGACAGGTGAGGACTCAAAATTGTTCAGGCATGTTGGGCAAGAGTGTAGTGCTGGAAATTGATGGGTTTTTCCCAGATTCAGAACCCAGTAAAACACTGTCTCCTCAGATTCCAAATTTGGGTAACCCAAAAGCCAACACCTGAGCTGCTGTAGGACTCTGCAGACACAGTGGTCGGCTGTTCCCAGCTCTCAGAGCCATTCTAATCTCAGAGACACACTGTTCTGGCTTGTCTTTAATCTTATTTTGAACGTAGGCACATTAAAGTACAATTAACATTAGATGTCTCAAATCAGACAACGCTCCACCTTCAAGGCTATGTGCATCACCCACCGTGCTCTGCACAACTGAGGTCCAAAATATCTCCAACACAAACTCACACCCTAGGTGCCCAACAGAAACCCGAGATCAGGCACAGCCCTCCTTCTTGTCATTCAATCACCAAATCGACCTGAATAGGGGCATCCTCTTTCTCTATCCGAGGTCCCACTATATGGAACTCTATCCCCTTCATCATCTGCTGCATAGCGAATCACCTTGCCTTCCGGAAGGTACTCAAGACCTAACTCTTCCCTTCTGCATCTGGACTGACCCAGTCCACCTCAAGGGTGAATCTACCACCCGCTGACAGGTAGGTGGGTGCATCGATGAGTCACGTGAGGAGACAAGAGAGTACCAAGCACACACTGAAAGAATTCTAGTTGATCTGCATGTTATGACTTGTTCTCCCTCATCGCAGCTACTTATCGGCCATGACTCACTGGTACGTATCGCACTCCATCGCAATGAAAGATAGCCATATGCCTCTCAGGGCACGGCCACCCACCCGCGTACATCTGAATCAATCCACTCCTCAAACCCATAATGCACTACTGTCACTAGAATTCAGCTAAATTCCACGATACAATTTAGTCTAGCTCGGCATGTAATCAGTCTCCTTGACTCATCAGCCTATCACAGCACCCATCCACTAAAAAATCTTCATGGGATGCAAGCAGGGACTTAGCTGCTCGTACCTACCGTCGTACTGGCTAAAATGCACACACGCATGCTAAATACCTCTCATCAATTCTCATAACTCGGAATTCGGTCCTCAAATGGCAGTCACCCACAGTGCTTTGAAGCCATATCAATGGTCTTAGAAAGAAATAGAACTAATGAATGTGATACACGCAACTGTAGAAAAGTTTTACAAAAAAAGTATGACATTTTAAAAACACATAACAATGAAGTCAAACTAAGAAAGTCATGAAAATTGTTTAGAGACGAGAGGGATTACCCTGAGGATTGAGTATGTACGTTTCAAACAAAGCATGATCAGAGACATGGACATCCGAGGGCTAGCATTTCACAACATCTCCAGCCAGTTCTGACCCAGATAGTGATCATGATGTGACTGCAGCCAGTTCAAGAGGCAGAGAAGCACTAAGCAAAAAAGGTTTTTAGAGCAAGTTAAAAGAAACAGGAAATGCAATTTCAAAGCATCAAACAAAAAGGTACGATTCCAAGACCTTCAAGTCACAAATACCATAATCACTTCAGAGAAAGACGTGGAACTAGAGGATGAAGACGAGGAAGAGGGAGAAGATCTGAATGTGAGGACAAGAGTGGCCAGATCATGGATGCAGAAACAACAACGAACATGAAGCCAGTGGATCTTGTTATGAATTTCTGCCAAAGGTGCACAAAATCTTCGATATAATACCGGAAGGACGACCCATAGTGAGCCGAATGGGCTGGATAACTGAGAAATCTTTCAAATATATAGATGCAATCATATCCAAGGAGGTTCCCAAGTTACCTGCCTATTTTAGAGACACTATGCACTCAATACAGCTATTGGAAAGTTTTGAGTGGCAGAGTACTTCTGTTTTGTTACATTAGATGTCAAGGCATTATACATGTCCATCGAACACAAATTGCATTGAAGAATATAGAATACACGTATGCTAATAGATCTGCATTGTATTCTTTGCATATTGCAATGTTGGAAGAAATGTTGGAATTCACCTTGCACAATAATGTATTCCTATTTAACAATAACATGTACAGACAAACTAGAGGTGTGGCCATGGGGACAAACTACACTCCATTACTGGCTAATATTTTCATGGAGTCTTTCAAGAATGCATTTGTATATTCTGATAATCCTTTTACATGGCGTATCAAACTTTGGGCCTGTTATATTAACGATGTCTTTGTAATTTGGCAAGGCAGTCAATCTATATTATTGGACTTTGTACACTAGCTGAATGAAAACGAGTTTGGCATTCAATTTACCAGCACTGAACTAGACTACTTTGACGTGCATTTATATGTTAAGGGTGATTCGATCATGTCTAAGACTTTCAGAAAGCCCAATGTGGCTAACTCTGTCTTATAGCAGCAGCTGACACAAACCTAATGTCATTAAAAATATACCCACTGGGGAATATTTTAGGGCATGTAGGAATTGCAAGGAATCAAATGACTTTGAAAGACAATGGGCCTCATTACGAAGCTGGCGGTAGCCATGCCTGTAGTGGAGGCATGGCTACCGCCGGTATCCATTTTTGTCAGCACCCGCAAATGGGCATTCTCTGGTGTAACTGGGGCCCTGCATCCCCCATGGTGCAGGGGGCCCTGTCCATGTGCTGGGAGAGGTCCATTAGACTAAACAATTTCTTTTTTTGTTACAATTTTTTTTAAACTGAAAAAAAGTTTCTTTTTGAAGTCACTCTGCCTTCATAAAGATTTTTTTTACAGAAATAATTTCTTTATGAATGCAGAGTGAATAAAAGAAGATTTGATTTCTTTATGAAGTCTGAGGGCTCCCCCGCCTCATGAGGTGGAAGCCTAAAGGCTAGTGATCTCAGTTAATTGAGCAATAATAGCTTCATCTAGCTGAGCAATTGCTATTTGAGATCACACACTCTCTAAACCACACTCCTCTTGTCATTATGTTTTGACAGAGACCCACAGGACTTTTCTTGTCTTTCACCTACACTCCCGTGTTGATGAAGGCCCACCACGTGCAAGCCCTATTTAATAGCTCTTCTTCTGTGGCTGAAACACAACTGTGTCGAAAATCTTTTCACCTCCTCAGTGTCCACTGTTAACACTGTTATTTGTTCACTACAAACATGTATCTGTGCTCACATGTTATTTGTTAAATTGTATCTTTGTAGATTAAAAAGGGAAAAGATGTTATAAATTCCAATATTTATCCAGTCAAAGTGACACGACTGTATCAATTCATATGCTGCTCAAAATTGCGAAGTGGCAAGTGTCCATGGGTTTTTCTTCACTTTGATAAACCAATTTTGATGAAAAACATTGGGTTGAGACTGATTTCTCTCTTCTTTGACCCTCAATAAATCAATGAATTGTTTGTGCTTTTGTAGGTGCTCAAACATGAAAGTATGTGTAACCTCTCACCCAAATTGAGTTGTTTATTTACAAGTGTATACCCACCTGGGCAAATCAGGGCCTAGCCAGGTGCCCCTTTATTACCGACAGACACATGACATAACATCTGCTGCAAGGGAACAGCACACTATCCCCCTTCATTCCCCCCACCACCAACACCCAGGCACACTATTTCCCCTCCCCCTCCCACCACCAGAATCCCAGCACTCCCACTGTGGGTAAAAGGTGTGCCACTGTCACTTCCCTCAGGACTGCCCCCAATAATTTCAGCCGGAAATGGTACTAAGACGGGCGCCTGGGTGTGCTGGGCTCTGACCCCTCAGTGGGTGTGGCTGAACTTGAGGGTATTGACCCTGGCCTCTGAATGTTCTGCAGAGTGTGTTCTATGGTTTGTTACATCTACTCTGCAAAGGCCAACATCCCCTCCCTGACTCGCTGCCCTTGCACCGTCAGGGCGGCAGTAGTAGCATCCGCCTGTGCCTGGTTCCTCTCCATTCTCCTCATGATCCTGTAATCTCGTATGGCCTGGAGGTGCAGCGAATGACTGTGACCAATGGGCTCTATCTCCCGTTGCCGCCTCTACATTTCATCCAGCCTCTCGATAATGGTTTGGCTCATTGGTGTGTGGTGAATAGGAAGGGGGCTCTGCAGAGAGTCAGGGCTGAAGGCCGGTGAGCCATATGATAGGGTGTTCATGTCCAGCTCGGGTGACTTGTCATACTGGTGGTGGGGAGGGCTCTCAGGTGTGTGTGACCCTTCATCGTCCTGTGGTACTTGGCTTGCATCCTCCTGGGTGTCAACAGAGGCCCTGCCAGCAGGTGTGGTCATGGTGTCAGCCAAGGAAGCTGCCGGAGTGGGTGCAGTGGGTGTGGAGGATGTCCTGCTGTGACATGGGGTTGGCACAGGGCCTGAGCTGCCACATGCAGGATTGGCCTTGCCGGGTACATGTGTGGTATGGGGGTCCTTGTGCCTTCATGCCCTTGAGAGGTGGTGGTGGACCTTGAGGGCCTCCTCAGATGCTTCTAGAGATGTGTGAGTGTCTGTAGGGAACATATGAAATGTTGTTAGGTATGGTTCTTTCATGTGTTTTAACATACAAGACACATATGCTATGGTACAGAGTGGCACCCTACACTTTTAGGCAGATGGGCATGGTTGCTCAGGGGACATTGATGTGGGCACATAATTTTGGGAATGATTGCAGCCATGTGTGTTTGACACATGGCGAGGTGGCCTTTGGCCTGTGTGCGGTCAAGGCAGGATATCCATGCAGGGGTAGCTGAGGTATTACATACATGCTTGAGGTCCTGCAGGGTTGCGCATGTTGTGACATGCTCTCATGGTCAAGTGATGGCATACAGGCACATCCAAGATTAGGGCTGCACATGGGAAGGTTGTATGTGGTCATGCCCCCACATCCCCTCCATGGGCGACACAAGCCTTGTGAGAGTGGGTGTGGTTGTTTTGTCTATGGGACTGCCTTGGCTCTATGGGATGCTGCTGTGCAGTCAGCGGTGTTGCACTGTCTTGTTTTGTATTTGGCTTGCTGCATCCTTGTCGGTGTAGGGGGACATGTACTTCCATGGGGCTCATCTGCCATGCAAACATGTGGAAGTCCAACTGGGCCCGCAAAAGGTTGGTGTGACTTCTGCACAGTGTCGAGGTTACTCACACACCACAATACTGATGGCACAGGGTACAACAGCAGGGGTGTGATGTGTATTGCACTTGGATTGGTCACTTGCCACCGCTTCACACTACAGTACCGCTCGAGGGGTTCATTTGGTGCCCTGCCCCCTGGCTGCTGTTGAGGGTGGCTGAAGTGGCACACCATGATTGACCGTCCCGGCTGCTAGGTCTGGTGGCATCTGTCCCTTTCCACTACGGCATCCTGTGCTAGGCTGACATTTTTGCATGTCATTTACTGTGTGGATGGGGTGGGGGGTTGACTCACCTCCCGCCTCCTGGCTGCTGGCAACCACCTCTGCTCCACTGACTCCCTCGATGCCCTCCATGTTGAGGATGGAACTATACTTCTCCCATGGCATCAGAACTAGTGCCTCGATTGTACCGCTTCCAGTTGCCATTGCCTCCTGCTGGTGTTGGGAGAGAAGTCCCCACACCTTGTCCCTGAGGTTGTTCCACCTCTTGCAGCAGTCCTCGGAATCACGGGGGACACTGCCCACCGCAGTCACTTTCTAGTTGATTGCAAGGCAGATGGCAGTTTTGCGCTGTCCTGTAGTTTTCCACTGTCTGGTTCACATTAGGCTACTACTGGGATACTGGGATACCAGGATACCAGGTGGGACACTAGAAGCAGCCTCAGATGAGAACAGTGACGCAGACCAACTGGCTGAACATTGCAGTTTCAAATTTCAGATCTATTGGAACCTCACAGAAATACAGCTTCAAGGTTGGCACTTGTGTTTTATATATTTATATATATATATTTATCTTACTGTTTTATTCTCTGTTTTCTTCTCCTTTCCCTTCTCGCTCTCTCTTCCCGCCCTCTTTTACTTTTTTCTACACACTTACTCTTTCAGAATTGTCCCTGGAAGTAGTATGATAGCAACAAATGTTTGCCTCCTCCCCCCTCCCTTTTCTTGCCACCCCCCCCCCCCAGTAATATCTGAAATGTCATCAGGCCTAATACGATACTCGCTTGTTTTGTTCCTCTACCTCCTTTTTCCTCCCCCCTCCCTCGCCTCTTTTTTTATCTCCGGCTCTACCAGAAATGTCATCATGCATAGTACGGTAGTCGCCTGTCTGTTTCCCATTTCCTTCCCATCTGTGTTTTAGCTCTTGCACTATCTGAAATGTCGTCAGGCCGAACACGATAGTTAATTTCACATTTTTGTTGTTCAGGGCCTCTAAGAATGTTATTGTATTTTCCCTTGTTCACTCCCTTGCAGTGAAGTGCTTTGAAACACATTGGGCCTCATTACACGGAAGGCGGTAAGGGTTAACAGTCACCGCTAATGGTACCGGTGACCGTTAACCCTTACCGCCTTACTACGAGGTCCCTTTGCGGGTTGGTACTTTAACGCCTGCTTTTTAGCAGGCGTTAAAAACCAACCCGCAAAGGGACCAGTGTGCTAATTACGGTACCGCAATTTGCAGTACCGTAATTAGCACCTTCCCCATTCCCATTATGCCCTATGGGGCAAAAATGGGAATGGGGAAGGGCAATGGGGGAAGGGGGAATTACCGCCTCTCCAACCTTGGAATAGGGCGGTAATTCCCCTTTCCTCCAAGGCGGTGCCAGTATTTTACCGGCATGGACCAAGGTGCTAATAGCACCTTGGTCCACCGCCTACCGTGTAATGAGGCCCATTGTGTATAGGCACTATATAAATAAACTATCACATCATATCATACTACCTCATCAGTGAGGACTACCAATTCTCCCTCACTGAATTTAGGCTTTCTCAGCCGGTTCTCTGGCACCTTCCCTCAGGTCTGCTCCTGAGACAGGTTGGCAGTGTGTTTTGGGTTGGGATGGCTGCATGCAGGAAGTGGGTGATTCAGGTTGGATTAGGTTTATAAAGATGGCCACCGCTATGCTTCCCGTTCTGTTAACGATATTTTCGCCAGAGCTAATAGCACTGGAGGGCACAGGCAGTGGCACTATTAGCGCCATCATTTTGGCAATGTGCCTTGTTTCGGCGCTGAATCTTCCGAACACTATTAGCATTACAGCCGGAGTGGGGCATGCATACATGCCAGGTTGTGATTCAGTGCTAGTACTGCCACTCGTCCCAGCATTAAGGCTAATTCCACTCGGCTGAAATTCTGTCGGAATACCGCCCAACTCGTGAGGAGGCCATTTGATTGAAAACCAATATGAGCAATTTTTTAATGAGATCTAGATCTCCTGACTGAACAGAGGACAAACAAGAAACACTTGGGGGGGTAATTCATAGATTTCAGCGCAGAGGCAGCGCACGCGAGCAGCGCAGAGAGGGAGCATGCGCCAGTGTGCGCCAGCCGTGTGCGCTAAACAGCATTCTGGTGCACCGCATATTCATGGAATTACCAAGCCATTTTGAGCGCTGGTGCAGAGAACATCCCGCCAGTTAGGCCCGCAAGAACGCCCCTTGCGCAAGGAAAAGGCATTGAAATCCCCAATGCAGCGCAAAGGGCTGCGCTAACCCTGCACCAGCTTACAGGGCCGGTACACTGTAATCACGTGAAAATACTACGTGCACCCCACTCACGGCACCCAAAAGCGTGAAAATGTACTGGTGTACCCCTCAGAATATCCATACCCGCTCACGCCAGGTACATTGCGTAGAAAAAGCACCCCCCTGTGGCGTGGGCTGCCTGTGTGGCATGCCCAGGGGGGATGGGCTGCCTGCGGGGCATGGGGAGGGTGAGTGGACTGCCTGTGGGGCACGGCCAGGGTGGATGGGGTTCCTGCGTGTATTTCGAGGGTGCGCGGGGAGTTTCACACGCAATAATCCAGGCGAGAGCGGGGTACGTGTATTTTGGGGGGCGTGGGAAGTTTCACGCGCAATACTCCAGACGAGAGCGGGGTACGTGTATTTGGGGTGTATGCGGGGATTTTCACACGCGATAGGCCTTGTGCGAGCGGTGTATGTGTATTTTGGGGGTGCACGGGAAGTTTCACACCCGATACTCCAGGCGAGAACAGAGTACATGTATTTGTGGGGTAGGCGGGGAGTTTCACATGCGATACGCCTTGTGCGAGCGGGGTATGTGTATTTTGGCGGTGCGTGGGACGTTTCACACGCGATACTCAGGCGAGAGTGGGGTACGTGTATTTGGGGGGTACGCGCAGAGTTTCACACGTGATAGGACTTGTGCGAGCGGGGTACGTGTATTTTGGGGGTGTGCGGGAAGTTTCACACGCGATACTCAGGCGAGAATGGGGTATGTGTATTTGGGGGTACGCGGGGAGTTTCACACGCGATAGGTCTTGTGCGAGCGGGGTAGGTGTATTTTGGGGGTGCACGGGAAGTTTCACACATGATACTCCAGGCGAGAGCGGGGTACGTGTGTTTGGGGTGTATGTGGGGAAATTCTCACACAATAGGCCTTGTGCGAGCGGGGTATGTGTATTTTGGGGGTGCCCGGGAAGTTTCACACGCGATACTCCAAGCGAGAGTGAGGTACGTGTATTTGGGGTGTACGCTGGGAGTTTCACACACTATTTGGCATTGTGGGCCCTCCCAGGTGTGCGGTTTCCCCCCTCCCCATGCCCTGCAGGCAGCCCACACCACAGGGGACTACCCTACAACCCTCACCATGCCCTGCAGGCAGCCCACATGGCACCATGCACTTGTGAGCACTCTTGTGTGCCCCGACTCATGTCTCCCCACCCCACCCCCAGTGACGGGCACCTGCCAGCAGCCTCCGACTCATGTTCCCCCACCCATCCACCCACCCCCAGTGAGGGGCAACAGCCATCAGGCCCTGACTCATGTCCCCCTGCACCCCCACCCACCGCCAGTGACGGACACCTGCCAGCCAGCCCCGACTCATGTCCCCATGCACCCCCACCCACCCAGCAGTGATGGGCACCTGCCAGCAGGCCCTGGCTCATGTCCCCCTGGGCCCCCACCCACCCAGCAGTGACGGGCAACTGCCAGCAGGCCCCAACTCATGTCCCCCTTGACCCCCACCCACCCAGCAGTGAGGGGCACCTGCCAGCAGGCCCAGACTCATGTCCCCCCCAACACGTCATTACAATCCACACTCAGGGCCCATATGGCCACCCAAATCCCACCTCACGCCACCCCAGTCCAAACACCCAAACACGTATTCCATCCACTCCACATTGAAATACCCATGTCATGATAGATCCCAAATGACAAGTATGCACAGCCATACATGTCCGTCAGACACACACATCGGGGGCAAGTGAATGAGAAAACACATCGTGACATGTTCGAAACTAATGAGAGAATACCACACAAATGAAGTATGAAATGAAAATGTATTAAATACAAAATCAACGGAATGAAAGAAAATCACACAAGAAAAAAAATAAATAAACAAAAGGCTGGATGTCCAAAATTAATGAAAAATATATGAATGCTGAATCCAAATAAATCCAAATGAAAATGGCTCCAAAGGGTTCGTCCATCAAACCAAATCCAAAGGTAAAAAAAATCGAAAACCATTGCTCCATGGGAAGAAAAAAAAAATTAATGAAGTCAAATCCAGTCCTGAACTATATACAATGTAAAAATCCAGGGCCCATAAGCCCAACAATCCAAAGGAAACCTACAAAAAACCCTACCTAATAAATAACTATATACAAAAAGGTGGGGTATAGTCCACGCGCCCCAAATGAAAGAAAAATAGAAAGGAAACCTAACACTAATGAACTATATACAATGGCGGCGGGCAAGTCCTATGTCTCACTTGTTGATTTCCTGGTCCAGGGCATCATCAAACTCCTGTTCAAAGTCCGGGAGGTGGGCCTGTTCCCTGGCCCTGAGGTCTCGCAGGGAGAATGCCATGTCCACCTCCAACTCCCTGTGAATTTCCTCGAGGCACTCAGCTCGCCTCAGCGCCCTGCGCATGGAGTTCTCCACCCTGACCATAGTGAGCCGTGCCTCTTCACAGAAGACACCCCCAATCCAGGTTCCTCCTGCCCTCCGGCCGAAGCCTGCCCCTCTGATGTTGATGGCCCTGAGCCATCATCGCTCCCACCTTGAGCCTGCTGCTGCCGTGCATGTGCCCTGCCTGTTGATGCCTGCACGTCCTCCTCCTGCTGGGGTCCAGTTACTGGGGTGGCAACCCCTGCTGGACCTCCGACTCCCGACTGTGGCAGGGATGTGTCCTCCACCAGCCTGGCTGCTGGGTCACAGGCAGCTCCACAGGATGGCCAGGTGATACTTGGCCCGGAAGATGGCACGGAGGACGACTGGCGCATAGGGGGTTCAATTGAGGAGGGGGTCGGCATAAGGCCCAGCACACTGAGGAACCAAGCACCGGTGTTCCCTCCTAGCCAGTCGACGCAGTCAATGAGGCATCTGAAGTAACGTGCAGCGTCCTCACGAGAACCCTGCATGTTATCCCGGATGCCAAGTTGACGCAACGCCACCCCAGCCAGGGCAGGCTCAACATGGTCCCGGATTTCCACGTCCGCAGGGAGAGGATGGCCAGTTGTTGTTAGCGGATCCTCTCCCTGAAAACGGGTCTGGACGAAGGCATCCCTGCTGGTGCGGGATGATGCAGTCACAGGATCGGGGACAGGATTACACACAGGTACCTACAGGGCCGCCTGTGCTGCCTCCTGTCCCTGGACTGCACCACTAGCAACAGTGGAATCCCCCCCTCCAGACCCCGTGTGTGGCCCTTCCACAGCCTCCTCCTAAAACCAAACCCTCCACCAACCTGGATGACTCGTGCCATCTTCCTCCATAGGCCCCTGTGGGGTCTCAGCTGCCCCTTCTGCTGCCGAGGAGTCCACCCCCAACCTCTGCCTCTTGGACCTACCCTCGGCACCTGCGGCCGCGGACACCTGCGGACACCAGACCCCTCACACCCCGACGAGATGACAACCTGGGAGGGGAGCTGGGCCTTGCGTCTCTGGCTGGCGGTGGGATCCCTGCCACTGTGCTCCACAGAACCGTCTCCGCCCTCTTCATCAGTTGACGCTGCAGACAGGGAGAGACAGAACACAGCCATCAGGGCACTGTACAATGGTCTGATACACACATGACAGTACCACATGAGTGGCAGTGTCAGACTTCACACATGTCATCACAATCCCCAACACACCTATCATTTGTACCCACACAAATGTGCAAATTAACAGGAATGTTGCAGCAGGCAGCACCATCCATACACATAAAACAGCATGAGCATCTGAAGGTTAGCCTGACATCACATGCAACACAGGGAGCACCAAACACATGCACACACGCCACAGACATACACGCATCTGTACATCTCCACCACCTGTTGCAGTTAAATCATCGGCATCCATGACACATCTACCAATCAGCCTCCTACATGCATCCATGGTGTATCTCAGTGGCACACATGTCGAATGCACACACACGCACATGTACATTGTGCACATACATAAAGGTGGAACCAGCATCCATGTGTCACACCACAACCATGCCACAGTACATACACATAATTATACACATGTGTGCACCGACACATGCATTTGGGCACCATGCATTTTAACACATACACCATTGATGTGCCTCACACATGTCTGGTCTCACATGCAGCAGGCTCATGTGCCTGTACAAGACATATGTGCAACCTGCACACTCCTGCCACACCTCAACATGCGCAGCGTCCAATCAGTACGCATGGACACTTACCGCTCGACTCCAGACGGGTCTGCCTCTGAAGGATCTGGAGGTGGAGCGCTGGGTGTATGCGTTCCAGGACCCTCATCTGGATGTTGGTAAGGCGAACCCGGCACCCCTCTGCATGCTTTGCCTTCAAAAGGCGCCGGGACTTGCTGAGGGTCCTGGACCTGAAGCCCTCCCAGCGCTTCCAGACGTGTTGCATGTTGAGGGCTGCCATGCCCTCCACGTTGATGGCAACCACGATGTCCTTCCAGATCCTCTTCCGTCCTTCATTGTCGGCGCGTGAACTTCCAAAGAGGGCATTATAATCCCCCAGGACTTGCTCCACCAGGATGCCAACTTCATTGGCACTTAAGCTGGCAGCCCTCTGCCTTTCTGCTGGAGGGTTGCCACTGGTGCCAGTTGGTGTTGTGTCAGACATGGCAACCCCTGAGGCAGGTGTGGGTGGGCAACTGGGTCCAGGGGCTGGGCTGTGGAGCGATGGAATGCCAGTCGGGAGTCTTCTGTTCCAGCAGGGGTGGTCACAGAAACTGGACCCCTGCAGATGGCTGACGTGCAGGCAACAAACAGCAGGGCATGTGGCCGGCAGGCAGGCAGCAGCAGATGGCAGGTGGGAGCATGCTCGAGGCTCTGGGGGGCAGGAAAATGGCCTTCTGGGCAGGAGAGTGGTCTTCCGTGTGTTGTTGCGTGGCCAGCTTGATACGGAGTGATTTGGCACGTGAAAAAACTGCACGTCAGTGTGTAATTCGAGGAAAGGCCCTTAGCGTGTACGCGCATAAGTGATGTCGCACGTGTGGCTGGGTTAAAAGGCAGGCATAGGATGCCATTTTCTTGTATGTGCTTTTTGTGGAGAGCGAGCGGGTGATTCTTGTACTTCCTGTCAGTTCACACACGATTACTTCACAACGGTTCCAGTTCGTACTCCTTGTATACTCAGACAGCGTTCAATTCTTCTTTTGGCGGGGGTGTTGCCAATGCGCACACGTGTGTCTTTTTCACATTCTTTTTCCAGGCAGACGGTGAGTCGCGCACGTATTTCTCAACTGTGGTTGCCCCCGTGTGTCGCGTTCCCATTCAGAGGTCATTGTAGCCTGCGTGTACCATGCGTATGCAAATTTTTGTGTTTCTGGGTGCCACAGCGTAGTGCGGGTTCTTTATTCCACGCATGTGGGCTACCAGGGGTCGCGTGCACATTAAATTTTGTTTTCTGGATGCCTGAGCATTGCGTGACCTGTCATCTTCCCCCAGGGGTCACAGACAGCCTTGCTAGAGCACTAGGGTATGTATTCCATCTAGTACCCTGCCCCTTTCACTGAAATTGCCCAGGACAATTGATTACTGAACCTGCCATTTGCACAAGAACATCAGTGCCTTGGTTGGGAGGCGACCAAGCGGTAAGGGAGGCAAAGGTGGCCGACCTCCAAGTGGTGGGCGCGGTAGGGGAAGTGGCCAGGATATGCGGGGTGGCCCAAGAGGCCAGTGTGTGGAGGACCAATCAGGGGTACCTCTGCCCCCTGGCCCCCAATGGGTCGGGGAGATGCAGCTGACACCATCCCAGCTCAGGTCTTGTTAACCCGGACCATATTGTCAACTGAACCGGCACAGGATGACTCGCAGGCTGACTTCCGTGTTACCAAGTCTAAGCCACGTGTGGCAGTGAAAGTTGCTGTCACCAGGCCCCGTGGATCTGGGGCAGCAATGTCATCTGCTGCGCCAAGTAGCCAGGGTGAAGAGGCTGCAGCTCAATCCACCCCAGCTCTGAGTCTCCCAGCTGGGACAGTGTTGGTCCAAGTCCATCACACCGAGGTTGGTCCTGCCAACATCACCCAGCAGCCAATGCCTGCAGTAAGACCTTTGGTCATCGTGCCTTTGGCTACTTCCAGTGCCCAGTCCACCTGCGCTTCAGCCCCTACCAACCAGAGCGGCGTAAGCCACTCAGGGGCTGCACCACCTCCCAAGAGGAAGAAGGGTGCTCTTGCGGTACAGGCTGGGACCCAGGACACTGCTCCCCCCTCCGCCACGTCAAGGAAGCGTAGTTTCAATGATGTGGAACTAGACGCACTTGTGGGCTACGTGTCGGCCCATGGTCGCGAAATGCTAGTGACTGCAGGGTGCAAGACTATGACTGCTCAACGTAGGGCCCACTGGCAGTACATCGCGGACCAGATTAGTGCCCTTGGATTTGTCAGGTGCGCAGCTGATGATTGCTCAAAGCGGTGGAATGACCTCAAACGCAGAGCAAATAACAAGCTGGCTTCCAATCATGCCTCTACTCTGGTGACTGGCAGTGGGTCTCCACAGTAGGAGGAAGTACTCACAGAACATGAGTCTACCTCTGGAGGTTTCATCAAAGAGGATCAGATCTAAGGCGTGGGAGACCTACCAGATCTTGAGGCAATGTCCGGTGAGTGGCCATGCATGTTTGTGCAAACCATGTGTATGTTGCTTGGGTGATGTGTTCTGATTGAGTGCCAGGTGAGGCTATGTAGTTATGACTGCTATGGGTCAACCATGTGGTGCCTCCAAACCACAGCCCGGCCTTCTGACCACAGTTGACAATTTGCACCTGATTACTGCACTTGCCCTTCAACTGCCATCTTGCCACAACATAGTTCATACTGTTTTCCTGTTCATTCTGCCTGATTGATGAAATCCTTTGCATGTTTACCACACATTTTTGTGCCCTTCTGCCCCAAATGTAACATACCTCAGACTTAGATTACACCCCACAATGGGCCACATATGTTTCCTTATTATGCAAATGATTTCATCAATCAGCCTGACTGAGTAATGTGCACCTACACATGGCCTGCACACCATCACTTCGGGGCCCTGTTTGAATGTTGAACATGACAATTGTCTTCTGTCATGTCGAAATGACCAACCATTGATGTAGCCATGTGCCTGCCATCACTGCATTAGTGAACACTGGCTTTGTTGCAGCGTGTAGCACATGCGTGTTTAGTCACACTATTTTGCATGTACTATTTCATGATGTCCATCTCACATGGATGGGTGACAGCACTGATTTGCTACCATCTGGGTAAATCTGCTATGGCTATGCTACGTGCCATCTGCGTGCTGGCATGTGTCATGTATGTGGATTGTCATGTGTTGCTTTTCCATCTTGGAGTCCTCAGTGTCTGGTTTTTGCCTCCCCTTCCAACTCATTGCGAGTGCATGCATGCCAGAGTTATTGTCATGTGTGACATGTGTCATTTATGTACTAGATGTCTGCCTCGTCATGCCTATGTGTGTGGGCTTTGGTGCTCATGCCTGTTTTCATTAATTTTCTTTTATGTTTTTGCAGGTGATGAGGCACTAGATGCTGTTGAGGAGGAGATGGCACAGAGGTAGGAGTACTCACAGCCACAACCAGGCACCAGTGGAGGATGTGGGGTGGAGGTGGGTAAAAACCCATTACTCCTACAGACCATACTGTCCACGGGTGTCTCTGGGTATACCTCTGGAGACCTCTATGAATCAGGTGCTGAATCTGACATTGAGACATATGTCCCTTCGCAGGTGAGTGCTTCTGACAGGGATGCTGTTCTGTCCAACCCACCTGCACTGGGGGTAGACCCCTCCATGGAGCATTCAGTGTTGGAAAGTCCACCTGTGTCAGTTACAATATTTGCTCCTGTTCCTGGGCCAGCAGATCAAAGGAGGAATGCAGTCCTGCAGCCTCAGGCAGTGCAAGCACAGCAAGGTGCACATCACCTTGCCCCAAACAGGTGTGGTGGCCGCCAACGCGGTGGCCGTGTGCCACCAGGCAATACTGTGTGGGAGAACTCCATGTACACTATAGCAGCACAACAGGGGGCATCATGTGAGATGATGGCACAGGCCGTGGATAGGGTGGCCACTTCAATTCTCCCCCCTGAAAGGCAGGTGGAGCTCCAACAGCAGGCAACAGAGTCCATTTGCCACTCACACAGGGAGGACATGTTGGCGTCCAACAGGGACCGACCGGCTGGACTGGAGACTGTGCGCACAGCCATATCTGCAGAGTCACAGGCCCACAGGGATGCCCTGAGGTTAGAACGCAGGTCCCTCAGACATACTCTGGGTGAACTTGAGGTATCCCGGAGTACAAGGGCAGAACAGCAGCTGGAGCAGCTAACACACACACTCTCAGCTGAGCTCCAGGCAACCCGTGAGGAGATCTGGGCATCACGTGAGGCCTTGCAGGCCTTGCAAGTAGAAATGCGTGCTACCCGTGAGGTGCTGCATGGGGATCTCCGTACCATCATCCTGCAGAACCAAACCTTTCAGACCTGCATGCTTGCTGCCATGGAGGAGCATGCCAGGGCTTTGCGTGGTCTGTCTCCCATATCACGCCCACCTTCTGATGTACCACCAGTGGGTGATGACAGCAACGGCAGTTCTCCCACTGTAGGGTAGCCGTGCAGGCCATGAGCCCATGGAGGTTTTTTTTTTTTTTCCTCAACATCCACGCATGTGGGTGTTGAGGTGCACCCTGTACCTCGTCCCTCCTGGGTGCCCCCCCCCCCCGGTCCACACATGGCCATTTTTGATTTTTTAATTTTTTTTTTGTTTTTTTCACATTTCATTCTGATTTCCTAAATGAAATTAGTATTTCATTCATTTGTTATCTTTATTTCTTCTTATTTTTTCTATTTATTATTTTAATTTTATTTTAATTCTTGATTTGTTATTTTGATTTTCATACATTTATTTTTATTTGGTTATGCTTCTGATTTTTACTTTATTATTTAATTTGTTTCTTTTACTTTACATTTACTTTTGCTTTTTCTATATTTGATTTGCATTTACATTTTTGTTCATAACCATTTTGTTTCAGATTGTTAATTAAAGTTACAGTGCGTTGCTTTGTGTGGCTCCCGTAGGCATCCACTGTGTATTCCAGCTGGGCACATGCAGGCTTGTCCTGTCTCTGGGTTAGAAACTTGGGTCCCTGACACACACACCCCACCTGCTTCCCCTTTCCATGGGCTCGCAAAGGGTGTGACCAAGTGACAATAAGTTACATAGAGGCATTGGGCTCCCATAAGTTGTGTGGTCAGTCTATAGTCCAAACAGTATATACATCCCTAGTGGGGATTGTTGTTCATTTCTCCACTGCATGGTGGATTTGTATATGGTTTTACATACAGGACTTTTTGCATATATACATGTAGCTTCTTCATGTCTTAACGAGCCCGTCTCCTTTGCAGATGCAGTTCATGTTGTATGCAATACACTGCCACATTTGCCTACCAGCAACACTCTGCAGTTGGAAGGGGTCGATGTGCTGCCTTAGTCAGGTTGTGACACTTGCTCTACTTGAATTTTTTACTGTCATATGTTGCCACTGTTGGATCCTGTACTGATGTTTTGTCTTGCTGGTAAGTATTTGTTAATGTGTGCTGTTTTTGTTTATTGGTGAGAGGCAATTGTCTGTGGCATGTTTCCATTTGGGACGGTGCACTTTGTCACACTTGTATCATGTGATGGGCATTCATTTGGTTGCTTTCACATCGCATGGCATGCCATGGTGTGTCGGGTAGCTGAGGTGGGGTTAGGGAGGGGTTGGGTGACATGCCACTATTTGTTTGTAGTGTTTTGAAGCGGGTAGTCCTTCATGCTGCATGAATGTGTGCCTTTTACTGACACAGCATTGGGTGTGTTTAAGTAGCTAGGGATGCACACAATGTTGCATATCCAGGTAAACAATCTCAGGGTGGTATGGTTGTGACAGTTGACTGTCCCTTTTGTCATCATCATAAATTGTCAGCTGGTATGTGCCAGGCCTGTGTGCACTCTGCAGGGGTGGGATTTTAGGTGAAGAAATTTGCCACAAGCTGGCTGCCTCACCACGTGCCCTTTCACCTCCCATGCACAGACGCTGTGCATGTGGTTGGGGATGTGGGGGCACCACCATGTCCACCGGCACACCCCGCCGGGTTGCAACGTTGTGCAGGACACATGCTGGCACTATGATCCTGCACACTACTGGGGGCGCATATAGCAGCTGCCCACCAGAGCGGTCAAGGGAGCGAAAGCATGACTTCAGCACTCCAAATGAGTTGCAATATTGGCTGTGTTGTATCTTACCTCCGGTGGTGGGGTGGGGTTCCGTATTGGCGTCATCATGTAGGTGCTCAGAGGGTAGGCACTGTCCCCTGGGGAGGTGATAATGGTTGTCATTAGTGGGGTTTTCCCATTTCTCAGTGTCTGACATGCATGCATGTGCAGAGCCATTTATACTCACCAATTAGCCATGTGTCGTCCATGCCGCCCAGCTTCCAGGTCCCGGTTTAGGGGTGACATTTGGAATATGAAACTATCATGGCTGGACCCCGGATAGTTGGCATATACTGAGGTGATGATTCCCTTGGCATCACATACAACCTGCACATTGATGGAATGGCAGTGCTTGTGGTTTCAACAGATGTGCTCAGTGGCCCTGGGAGGACATAGAGCCACATGGGTGCAATCAATGGCACCTAGCACTTTGGGGAATTGTGCCGCCCCGTAAAAGTCCTGGACGACAGCCTGCCTTTCTGCAGGTGTTCTGGGCATGTATATGTGCCTGCGGACTGAGGGGCGTGCATCATGATCGCCAACACCTGGTGTAGGCAGCGTGACTGCATGCCCTGTGAGACACCCCCAACTATGGCACTTGTCCGCTGAAATGACCCAGTAGCCAAGAAGTGCAGTACATTGAGCACATTTTCCAAGGGTCTCAGTGCTTGGGAGCACAGGGTGGGTGATGTGAGGTCATCCTCCCCCTCCCTGACCAGTTCTAGGATTATTAATGGTGGAAACCTGTACCTCCCATACACCTGGTCATCAGGCATCCCAAAAAGGCTGGTCCTGGGTAAAAAAATTTGGGGCATGGCTATCCTCCTCCTCCTGTGGTGTCCCACGACCACTGCTGCGAGGAACGGTATATTCATCGTAGCGTATGAGCTTGTTTGTTATATGCGCACACTTTTATGCTGCATGGGGCCGCTTACGCCTGCTTCCTGCTGGCGTACGTGTTTCCGGATTAGCGCATCTTTTTTGGCGCACGGGTTTCCCCCGTTCGATTCCTGAAAACGTGTTGTTAGCGCGCGGGTGGGTGTTGCGAGCATTTACCTCCCGTACTTCCCCCGTAACACCCACATTTTCACGCGTTGTTCCCCATTTCACGTTTTAAGCCCCGTGTTCCACCCATTGTTCTTGTGTGCGCTACACAATGTGCGCTTTCCCTGTGTGCGTCGCGCATGCCGTTTCGTGACGTGTGCACCCGCGTGCGCCACCCACGGATATGGCGCACTTCCCAGGTTTTACACGCTCAGCGCATTCCATGAAACGATGAACGGCTGCATGTGCGGCTTTAGCACACGTGCGCTGCAATTTTCACGCTTGCCCTCCCCTTTTCAGCGCACATTTATTCCATGAATTACCCTGAATGTCATTAGGCCTCAAACGGGTCCAACGGTAACCGTGCCGGTACTACCAGTGGGTTTCCACCAGACCCGTAAATATTTCCCAGCTCCTGACTTCCCGGTAACACCAGGAGGGTTACAACCCCAGCGGTCCGGAAAGCCAGGCACCAGTAAATTGTAATTCCCTATTCCCATAGAGTCCTGTAGGACTCTATGGGAATGGGGAACAAGGATGCACTGGCACCGTTAATAACGGTGCTGTTGCTTACATGACAGTCTGCTTACCATTGTCGCTGTGTCCGGCATGGTCCAATCTGTCAGGAACAGCGGCTCTGGCATGCAGACCTGAAATTTGCCCTTCCGGAAACAACGGTGCCCGTAAGCTTACCGGCAACGTTGTTTCCAGAACGGAAGGCTCAGAATGAGCCCCATTGTATAGAGTTTCTTGTTCCTTTTGAATGGTATCCAAGGGATGCAATGGCTTAAAAGAAGTACCAATAGCTTTTAGAACGAAGGCATCTGTATATAGCATCCAAAGAATGCAATGGCTTAAAAAAAGTATCAATAGCTTTTTTAGAACAAAGGCATCTGCACAAAGTCAAAGGAATTAAAGAACATTGTACACTAGCAGTCATATATAGTGAAAAGATGTATGGACAAATTGAGCAGTCTCTTACCTTAACCACTGGGACATGCAGCTACCAACAAGGTACAAGGGGATCGATGAGTTTATTATATCAATTAAATGTAAGAATTATACATGAGAATAACTAGTGTTCTTTTAAACGAGTCAGGGAAAATGTAGTACGAATGCACTACTATAGTCTGAGAGAAGGTGTAGCTAACCTCAAATCATTTGCAGAGACTTGTAGGGCTGTAAGGGCATTTGTTTTAATCTGCGGACAACTTGATCTATTATTGTAATTTGAAAAACTCTACTGTGATGGTTATAAACGTTAGTTGAACTCACAAATGCTTTAAAGGAAACATGTACACATTTAATAATAGGAACGAATATCAATAGTCTACAGGCTGGTAAATCCCATGCTTCGGTGCTTGAGTATTAGGATTATGCCTTAGTCAACTGATTTGGAACAAGATTGAAGTATTGATGTGGATATATAGGGCCTGATTCACAAAGGGTTTTACAATGGGATTACGCCATTATAAAATGCTTCTGTGAATCAGGCCCAACATGTCAATTTATATCATTGTTTTTATCAGCTTCATTGATTCGGATATATTATCGTACTTGTACACTAGTGTTGACTTATGGAAAGCAAACATGATGTAAAATGTTTTTGCGTCTGACGTCGCATGCATCTGATGTCAGGGGTAGTATAAACACAGCCCTAAACCAAAATGGCAGTGTTTGCTGCAATGCAGAACGCTGCAGCTATTTCCACCAAGAAGATGGGCCTAATAAACCTGTCCTAATGTGAGTTTCTAGAGGATGATTAATTTCTTTTAAACTGGTCATGATTATATTGTGAATGCTTAAGGAGCAAAATATCATGATTGGCTACATTTTAATTTGGTTGTCTATTTACATGTTACCTACATAAGAAATGTATTCAAATCCAGAGTTTAACAACATTGGTAGTGGTGCATATGTATAATAGAAGGAAGAGTTAACTTAACCTATGGATAGGAGGTACAAAGTTTTCTTCACCACATTGGTGACTTGGTCAAGGGTAATTCCTGCATTATGGTTGAAGGTGTTGCAGATCAGCAATTCAATATGTTTGATGTTAGGGAAACCGCAAACTTGGATTCAACTCTGCAGGAGAAGTAGCAGTAGAAGAAGCAACCAATTAGACACAACAAGTGTACTCTCCTTGATTCCCAGTTCGAGGTAATTTAGTTGCAATCATTAAGATATGGAGTGTATATCAACACATACGTGTGTCTTAGGTGACCAGGCCTCTCTATACCTTTAATCATAGGATTGGAAGTCAAGTATGAATTTTGGATTGAGTCCAAGTATATTGGTGGAGTAAGAAAATGTGATCTGTGTTGTGAGTGACAGAAAATAAGATCCACCAATCCTTATCAAACAGTAATTATGTAACTAGATTTTACCAATCAATTCTTTTGACACTTGAATCTAATCTTGGTTGGACACAGCCACTGGGTACTAGGGATTAGTGAGATAATATAACAGATTCTGGTGTTTCATTGTGTACGCATCTGTGGTTAATACAATGGGCCTCATTACAAGTCTGGCGGTAACCCTGCCGGTGCTGCCAGAGGGTTGCTGCCAGACTTGCTATATTCACCGGCACCTGGCTTGCCGGAATCACTGGGGGATTACGAAATTCCCGGAAGTCAGGCGCCGGTAAATGATAATGCCTATTCCAATTTGAGGACTCAATGGGAATGGGTCCACGGAAGTACCGGCACTGTTAATAACAGTGCTGGTGCTTCAGTGAAACTCTGCCCGCAGACTCGTGTTGGCCCGTCTTTGTAACAATGGCGCCGGTAGGTTTACCGGCACCGTTGTTACCGGACCGTCACACTTGTAATGAGGCCCAATGACTTGGTAATAGAGATCAAAAGGTGACAAACCATGGGCAAATATGCACATAAGATAATAATTAAGTGCGTTGGTGGTAGCAGTCTGCTTACAATGGTGAAGGTAATTTACAGTGCTTTTTGCTTGATAGTTATATCAGAAAAAATAACAGATGTTTCATATATCTTTCTCCACTCTCCTGAGAACCCATTCTTTTTCCTGCATCTGGTTTGTATATAATTATTTATGGATATATCCTTTTAGTTTAATTTTTTCGACCATGAATTTAACAATTTAACGATCATGTAAATATGCATAAATGATGTTGACACATATAAATGGGTTTATATTACTCTGCTCCAACAATTTAAACAAATTTAATGGGAATAAAGCCCTTAGATCATACATCAATCGTTCTTAAAATAATTTCCAATGCAAATTACCTGTGTTTTTCTCACATTAACACTTGTGAAAATGACGGGTTGGGTACCGCCATCTTGTGCCAATCTTATCAGTTGATCCATTGTCATAAGTTCAAGTGCCCTTGCGACACTAATTTAGGTCACCCGTCCCTGGTGCTGACATCACTAGACGCTCACGCACCATTTCACAGCGCCAATGCATGTCTCATGTCAACGTCCTCTGAGCACAATCTATTGACGTGTTTCCATGGAAATGGCAAGACACCTCATTCCTTGACAAGTGTAAACAAACCCTCTCTGATCACACAACATTGGAGTTTCTTTTTCCTTTGTGTCAGTGTATTTCATTTCGAGCTTCCCTGACTTGTTACTGCTCTGTTCTGCCAAGTACGACACACTGAGAACCGGTGCTTATACTGGCTAAAATGAATTAACTCAGTAGTCGCTTTTCATTTCTTATATTATGGATAAATGTCTTTACCAAACCATATTTAAGCATGTCTCTTTGAGAACTTGTAACGTTTGAGCCTATTAATCTTGTCTTTTCACAATGTGTTTGTGTAACATGGCTGTTTCTTTGCTTGTCTTTGTTTAACATTCAATGTTAATGGGAAACCTCTTTTTGTTACTGTATACAAACAAAAACGTGTTTTATTTACCTCACTGTTGATTCTATGCTTCTTCAATATTCAGGAGCTATGGTAACAATTCAGCCCTCCCGTATGAGCCTGAATACTCAGAAGAGGAAATCCTTGAAAGAGAAAAAAGTCGAGACGATGTGGAATCAGATGAAAGTCATGAGGATCAATCACCAGAACCTGAACCCAGTTGCAAGGAACACATTGCCACCTGGTGTACCTGCCATCGTAGCAAGCTTATGCCTACTCTTGTGGAGAACTGCTTTTGCAGAGCAAACTGGCTGTTTTGCCTACATTGCTGAAGAAGACACACCACCGTTATGAATTACCGAGCTGCGTGACTTCAGGGTTGCCTGCCTTACAAGATCCTTGTTGCGAATGATGATGGTCCTTATGCACAAACCTTGAGTTACAGTTCACCCTTGAAATCCAAGTACTTCACTCTATATATGTTGTATGTTTGAGGAATAACACGCCTACCATAATATGTTGTTCCCCTACATCAATATAACGTTGATGGATCATTAACAAAATATTGTTTCTGTAAATTTAATAAATCACTAATTCTAATATGAAACCAAAGTGTTCATCTTTAGATTTACTGTCCGAACAATTACGTTTCTTTCACTTGAAAGTATCTCCCAAACTGTGTTTGCTGGAATGTGCATCCACATTTCTAATTAATCCCTACTTGAAATCTCAATTACTGTCAGTACTTTGCACGAAAAGGTACTTTTTAAAGCATAACAATGTCTTACATTTTACATATAGTGCAAACATATAAAATGCAATTATTTGGTTCATTGAAGTAAACTATTTCTATATCTCATACACAGGCGGTACAGACTTGTGGCATATCGTGCCTTTACATGATGGATTCATGGAAGAGTGGAGTTTCGCCTTCGAAGGCTAATACCTGCCTGTGTGGTTCGAGCCATTCGTGATGAATTCCCCAGTGACCACAGACAATACTGTGGATTTATACAGACAGTACCTCGAATGCAGCAGTATAATTTGTAGTTTCATTTCCATCCACTTTACCAAACTAAATACAAAAAAGAAATAATGAGTTCATCTGAACAGTTGTTAAACATTTTGTGTAAACCCACAACATGTCCAAACATCTAAGAGTATCGTAAAAGATTGGTGCGCTTTAACAGGTTTACTGGCCTATCATGCTCCCCTCATCCACATCCACCCCTCCTCTTCTATCAATGACTGTTCGCACCTGTGGGTGTGCACTCGCAAGGGGGCTGGGAGGATGGGAACTCTCAAGGTACCGAATACCATGTCCACCACAAAGGGTTCTTTTGCATGGGGACCCTCATCCACATAGCCACCCCAGACCCGGTGTCACCAGACTCCCCTTTGAAGACCCCGTCTCTGCAATCAACATATGTCTGTGTCCTTTAACTGTGTTCCAGGCCTATTGTGCCTGCCTTATCCACATCCACCCCCCCTCTGCTATCACTGACAGAGTCAGGTCATCTGTTCTTCTATGTATCGATTACTCAACTTATACTATTGTCTTCCGTAATGTCAACGTTGTCTGCTAGGCCACTTTCTATTGCTTTATACTCAATGTACACCGTATTTTCATTTTATTTTATGCAAAATGTCTACACCAATATCAACTGTCCTATGCATTTTTACCTCTATAATTAGCACATAACATAAGTATTGTTTCCAAATGTAATCTTTCGTAGTGCATGTATTCATGGTCAGACATGTCGGGCACAGTGGCTCCGGCAGGCAGTCTTGTAGTTTGCCGGTCCGGAAACAAGGGTGCCGGTGAGCTTACGGGCACCCTTGTTTCCAGACTGGCAAACCTATAATGAGGCCCATAGTATTGTTTCCAAATGTAATCTTTAGTAGTGCATGTTTCCAATCATGTTTTCGTTAGGTGCCATTTTTTTTATTAAGTGCAGTTGTTTTTATTATCAAGGGAATATGTTTGATTTACTCACTGCGATCCTTTTTTATTAGTAATATTTATTCATATTTCTTTAACAGATCATAGAGACAATACAACAATGCCTTCTTGTGTCATTTTGGGTTTCACTAACAACAGCCATGTTAATAGTCAGAGTACATTCCTGCATGTATTTCCAAAGGATTTAAATTTAATAGGAAAATGGCTCTTCTGTGGATTTCCAGTGTCTGAACTTGAAAGCAGAGCCAAGGATGTCTTGGATGACATGAGGGGCAATCGATTTGCATCTATAGCATTCACTTCTCATAAGATATGTACAAACAATCACAGTACACTAACATTTTCGTCCCAGGCTCCTATGCAAATTTCTTCCCAAGGCAATTCCAACTGAATTTCAGCACATGTGGACCCAGGTGAGTAGTGGACGCTGAATTTTAAAATGTATTTTACAAGTATCCCGCAGAATTGCCACTGTCTCGAGTTGAAACCCGACACTTGGAACATGGCTTAGATGTGGTCCTGTGCCCTCTCCCGCCAAAGGCAGTTCCAACTGAATTCCAGCACACGCTGACCCAGGTGAGTAGTGGATGCTGAATTTTTTACATTTAATTTACATTTTTCTAAATTAGCCTGTGTAATATGTCTTATAAATTGTTAGAAAGATTTCATCAATGTATCATTTTGCCTCCATTTGTGGACCGCCCCAAACCTTTTGCTTTTGTGTGGCTACCCTAACTTGACTTTTGTCAGTGGAACACAGCCTTCAGCTGCGCCCCCCTGTGCTTTTGCTCACTTGTTATGGGGAAACTGGCATGTCCTTCAGACTTTCAGTACTGGGAAACTATGTTCCCCTTAGTCTTCGACTATATTTCCATTTCTTCGTAACATTTTAACAGTGCACAATGTACCTTCCAGTACCGTGCGCTGGGGTCCTTTTTGTTTTATGGCCCTAGACACCCTCGAAAGATGTTTTGGTGATTGTACAAGTGTGCCAAGGATAAACTGGTAGCAGCAGTTACTTTTATAAGTGTTTTACTTCTTTTTACAGGTTCACATTGCGTTTACCACGTTTTGGTTCAAGACTGTGTCCAGGTCCGAAAATGGCCGAACCACAAAGTCTTTTGTTTTGTCCCATGGCCATTTTGTCTATTACCTTCCCCCGGGTTGAGTGACCCTGGTATTCTTTATTGGGGCACGGAGCCTCCTGTGAAAACTGATCTCTTTCAGGGCTTCTGCATGTCATGTGTGTGTGCCCAGGAAGTGGGTTGGTACTGTCTGGTCCCAATCCACAATACTGGTGCCAGGATGTCTGAAGTGACTGAATGACTGGGACCACTGTGGGCCTTGATTGGTTCACGACTGGGATGACTGCACGAGAGCATATCTTTGATTGGAAGTCCTCAATTTTGGTGCAAGGCTAATCTTGGATGAGAGAAGGGACTCTGCATCTTTTCCTGGTCGATCACCTGAGTTCTCCCCAAACTACAGAAGGAGCAAGATATCCTGAAACAAAGAAACAGACTTGTGAAATCGCTGCATATGCAGTGGAAGGTTTGGCATCCATTGCCCTCTGCTGTCCCATTGGACCCCTGTTTTCTTCATCGATCAAGGAGGCCTGCAAGGGTTCTTCGCACCTTTGGAGTAGTCGGAACAACTACTCTCGGCACCCCCTGTTTACCCACCGAAGAAGCCCTTTCGGAACTGTTCCTGGGACTGTCCAGCTCCACCTCGGGGTATCCTGCAGAATCGCTGCCGTCTTGAGTTGAAACCCAAGACTTGGGTCTTTGCTTGCTTGTGGCCCTGTTCCCTCTCCTGCCAAAATGTATAGGCCTAGCTCCTCTGGGTTGCGAATTAGGAGATTGCGTAACACTGCCCACATTAGTGATACCCCCATCACTACCTGTTGGTGACGGTCACTGTAGGTGCTTTGCTGACCTGCCGTTCTGTGCCCTGAAGTGTCTTTATATCTCCTTCGGAAGATGAGAAAAGGCCCCTTGCCACAACCGATCTCTTTTACGCACGAACATCCCTGAAAAGGTATTCGCTTTTGACTGGGTTAGCCAGAGCTCCCTAGCTATTCCCATCTTTTGAAAACTGCTCTGCCGCCAAGGGCAGACCCTACTCCAATAGTGGGAACCAATTCTTCATCACCTCAAGCCCCTTCCTGACTCGCTACAGCTCCCTCAAGAAGACCCGCTTTTTGTTCTACCAATGGGATCATGTGTTTTATGCACAACTGTACTGTTGAGCACAAGGCTCCCCACTTCTTAGGACTGGACTGCGAACGTTAGGGAACGACATCCCCCTCTGCTATCACTGACAGTTTGAACCTGTGGGCGTGCGCTCGCAAGGGGCTGGGAGGATCGCAACACTCAAGGTGCTGAATAACATGTACACCACAAAGGATTCTTCCACATGGGGACCCTTATCCACATGGCCACCCCAGACCTGGTGTACCCAGACTCCCCTCTGAAGACCCTGTCCCTGCAATCAACATATGTCTGTGTCCTTTGACTGTGTTCTGGGCCTATTACACTCACCTCATCCACATTCATCTCCCCTCCACTATCAATGACAGATCACACCTATGGGTGTGCGCTCGCAAGGGGGCTGGGAGGATGGGAAAGCTCAAGGTACCGAATACCAAGGGCACTCCTATCCATATGGCCACCACAGACCCAGTGGCTCAAGACTATCCATTGAAGACCCCGTCCCTGCAATCAACATATGCCTGTGTCCTTTGACTGTATTCCAGACTTATTGCGCTTGCCTCAACCACATCCATACCCCTGCTCTAGCAATGACAGTTCGCACCTGTGGACGTGAGCTTGCAAGGGGGCTGCACTGGTAGGATTGAGGAGGTCAAACATTGTCATAGAGGCCTGGTGGGTGTGAACAATATTCACATACACACCCACTTCTGTAATCCTTTATAAGCTGAGAAAGTTAGGGAACGACTCCAAAGAATTGTCTAATGCGCCTAGTGTGTTGACTCACCCTTCTACTTACAGGTTGTGGCTGTGTTTTACTCCTTTGTCTCCTTAGAAAACATATTGTATGTATATTACTTAGTATAAGAATTGTGTGGTAACTGTTTTTATATAACTGAAGTTTACTTGTGTCAATTGGCCCAGTCAACAATAAATGTATAGTTATTTTTGATATACACTTGTCTAAGTGTGATCTGTGGTTCATTACCTTGACCCCCTGTCAAGCTACCTGGATTGGTCTGCCTTGTCCACAGGGTTCCCCTATTTCACTAAACTAGGGTGGCCTGCAAATCCTCTGCCCACCAGGTCAGAGTTTAGAAATCCAACAACATAAATGACCACTCAATACATGGAAATAGTCTGTGAACAGGTAAGGTAACATAATGCATGGTTTTAATTATTTGGGGAATATTTCCATTGATATTGTATCCTTTGTGACCCGATGTAATGTAATTGGTGAATTTTGAACTTTAGATTACTTTTTGTATACCTACTTTAGAGATACTCAAATAGGTCAGTGCAATGAAAGCCTGAGGAAACCACAGACACGTCCAACATCCTAATGGTGGGGCCAAGCAACTTGCACACAAACCTTTTTTTCTCATTTTTGATGTGGTCTAAATTACAATACTAATATCCATTTTCTATTGAACAATGGTATGAATATATACAGTGATTAAAGGATTGTGATGCTACATCGACCACTATTCTGGAGTCAACAGCAACCCCACTTACCTTTAAAGTAATTTATTTAGAATATTCCTTCAGGTGCAACTATACAAAATATAAATTTGTTCAAGTTCAACTTAAAACATATTGATTATTGCTATGTATAATATTAGCTTTTGATACAAACTAGCTTGTAGGCTTCTTTGTCAATATCAACCATCTGTTACATGTAATTTTTTGTTTGTTGATGTTGCATCTTTATTATTACAATTACTGTTCTATTGCTGGAGCCTGCAACTCCAATAATGTACTATTCTTCTACTGCAACCGGTCTGGAGGGTGAGGTATGAGAAGTGATCATTTATTGATTTATACTAATAGTCATTGATTAACAATATATTTTTTACATTTCAGATACATTATTTTTTTGATAATTTGCAATACTATCAGCAAATTGCAAAGCATTAGATCAACAACCTTGATATATTTAATGCAGAAACACATGCAACAATGAAAGTAAACCTTCAGAAAAATGTACTTTGTCACTGATCAACATAGACACTATCACTATATCAATGGTGTATGTTTTGTTTATAAACATTGGATGCATAGCGAAAAATAGAATCGGTGTAACTAAACAACATTACAACGCATTAAAGAGGCCACAATGTAATCAACATGTTTTGCAGGAGGATCTCACACCAACTCCCTGTACAGTGTCCAACTTTATGTCAATACTAATTAAAACATTTAATCAGGCAATTAACCATATATTTTTGCATTGCATAACTGATATTCTAAGGTCAACAACCATTAAATAAACTTTGTCAAGATGTACTTTGTGAGATCAAAGATTTTAACATTAAATTGTTTAACAATGTAATCAATTTTCTTTGAATTTGTTTTGTACAAGGAATGTACTACTGAAGTGGTTGAAATTGAAGAGACACATAGAAAAGAGGCATGCATTAGATATTGAAAAATATCAATCAATATCCATTTTAACCGAAATATGTTTTAATAGTTTCCATAGTGACATTTTGTTGTATATGTACAAAATTATATGAGTGGAAGAGCAAGTTTCAATGTTTATGCAATTTCAATTTACAAATGCTGTTTTTCAGCTTGGTCTGGTGGTTGGCAAATCCAATTTGACTGTTTCAAGGAAAATTTGGAAAACAAGTGAACATAACAGAAATGTTTTTTAAAAAATAAGTTGTTTATCAGTTATTTCATTGATATTACATTTTCATGTTGTAATTCATATATTCTGTATGTGTGCTATAAATTAAGCATGTTTTTGTTTTCTTCGATCAGAGGCCTAGGAAGATGAGGAGCATTAAGACTCAGACAACTACACAAACTAATGATGTTTCTTGACAAACCGTTGTCACTTGAGAGCAGCTACATTTTGAGGCTCAGCATGGTCTTTGCAAGATTCACTGTCATGATGCAGATGTCCAGCGGCCTGAATGTGAATTGAATGTCAGCAGTGACCCATGGAAAGTATCCCTTTCTCATTGTTACAGCACACCATATCATCCAGAAGAAACAGAGAACACAAAAGATGTTTCAGAATTGCTTGCAGAACCGCTCACACAATCCACAACCTCTAAAAGAAATGCTATCTAAGAAATCCCTGTTTCTCCAATACATGTGAACAAATCATAAATATCACACACAGAAATACCCGAAGCATCTTCGCTAATGATTGACAATTTTACTTGTGATGTGGACTTCACTCTTCCTAGTTTTGAGGACTTATCCACCACCATGGAATCGCAAACCACTATACTTATGGATGATTGACGTTTAACAGAATCAAAAAACATTATATTCGACTGCTGACTGATCAAGATTATGAAAGTGATTAAATGTAATCATAAATTGCATAGGGATAATTGTGGAGAACAATTGGTGAAGTTTATTTGTTTATTCAAAGGCACCAACCTGAAGATCAAGTGTACCTGTGTACACCACCATAACTAATTTTCATGGTCTGCTCAACCTATACTTGGAAAAGTTTTACAAAGGTAGCGGGCGCCCCTCTCTCGCAAGAACAGACATGATAACCTGTTCAGTGGTTATTAACCACTTGAGAGTTCGCAGCCACTGCTTTTACTCACTGTGCCTTTCACAGATGGGTAATATCCATTTGCATATCAGTCTTTGTCCTGCCCAGGGGCAGTCCAGCACCGAAATACAATGGCAATTCCAATCTGAACGAGAGTACCACCAGCAACCCCATACACGTGTTTCACCCTTGTTGGGGATCATCAGTGAGGTGAAGCTGATGCCTCTCTAAGCACAGTGAGAGGGAGACCACGTCTGGTTGCCCCCAGGAGACCTAGGGTTACCAATCCCAGGTTCCTTAAAAAATAGTTTTACAAAGGTAGCGGGCGCCCCTCTCTCGCAAGAACAGACATGATAACCTGTTCAGTGGTTATTAACCACTTGAGAGTTCTCAGCCACTGCTTTTACTCACTGTGCCTTTCACAGATGGGTAATATCCATTTGCATATCAGTCTTTGTCCTGCCCAGGGGCAGTCCAGCACCGAAAACTATACTTGGAAAAGTGCCTGCTGGAAATTTACTTTTTTCATCTGCTTTGTTGTTTAGTGGATCAACGTACAGTACAATCTAAAAAACCCAGTACTACACATATCAGAAGGATTTCTTGTTCCTCGTTATTTGCCAGGCATGGACACTTGAACAGATGTCAATGGACAATGCTCTTGCTTGCAAAAGGCTCTGGCTTGCTGATGATGGACAGATTGACGGTTCAGGTTTTTCTGCTAAATACTGCACTTGCCACTTCCAAGACATGGAAACCAAAAAATTAATGAGTTCAGGCATTGTGCAAGTATCTGAATGTGCATCTTCTGTTGCCATGGACAAATATGGTTTCATTAAATCCATTCAACTTCTGCAATCCAGAGGAATGCAAATAGAGCTGATAGCCATTGTCAGGCACGTTTTAATAGCCAAGGCCATGCAAGAGCAGTTCCCAGACATAAAGCATGAATATTATGTCTGGCATGTCACAAAATTAATTTTAAACACAATTACTGCTACTGGAAAAAAAAGGCTACAGAAAGCATTTTACATTGGTTACAGTCTATCAGCAACAATCTTTGGTGGAGCTCAAAAACTTGGGATGGATCTGTAGATATTCTGCTTGAAACATGGTGTTCAATGATGCACCATTTTTCTAATGTACACTCTTAGAAAGAAAACAAACATTTCCACAAATGTGCACATGGACCATTGAGCAAGGAGCAAGAGTGTAAGAAAAGGTGGTTGGTTCCAGGCTCCCCTCCTCACACAGCACTGGGAAGATTGTGTATGACAAAACGCTTTCAAGAGACATGAGGGGACTCTTTGAGTTCTGCGACACTGGAGATTAGATAGATAGGTGTTCCATAATATGTGCCTACATTACAGGCCTAAAAGGTTGCATTTTGGCATAGACGGTATGGAGGGCAGAACAAGGCTGGCTGTACTTGCACACAACAAGAATGTTGAAGGGAACAAGCAAAAACTGCAGGCATTTTTGAGATACCTCGTTACAACCAGGAGTTTACTAAAAGAAGCAAACAGGGGTTGGGTGGCAAAGACAGTCTTCCAGCAGATGGATTTTGAATTTGTGAAAGATGTGATATCGAATGTGCTGGCCATGCAAACACATGGAAATGATCCAGATTTTGTTTCCAGGGCCCAGTCTATGCGTCTATGCACAGAATATTGAAAAATAGATTTGGCCTCCCAAATTTTAACTTGTTGAAAGGTTGACTTCAATGTTCAGTGTGGCTCTCTTCACAATGTTTAACAAAGCTAGTTTCACGTTTTTGCACAGTGTTTGGAAACTGTTTTCATTGTACAATAAATTGAATAGTATGATACTTGAGATGTAATTGTTAAATAATGTATTTTCACAAGGTTTGCCCTAATATTTCAATTATTCTTTGATTTTTGTATTTATTACCATCAATATAATTGATTTTTATGAAAACAATAAATGGCACTCTGATTATTTCATGTATGTGACTCAAATCAAATTAAATGTAGAAGATACTGGTAAGTTTACAACTAACAGTTACCAGGAGCTACTTTTGGCTCCCCAGCCAACTAATGTAATGCTATAAACTAGCTCATTGTTCCCTAGTTTTAGCTCCTGGTAACCTGTTACTGCTGGATACCCAGGCACTGCTTGTAATTCCTGCTTATCCAATCCTAATTTTGAGACCTGTTTGTAAAGAACTCACAATAGTTGAAGAAAAGCAAATCAATGGGCCTCATTACGAGGTAGGAGGTAGCCATGGTGCTGTTAGCACCATGGCTACCCCCTTACCGCATTCCGGGTCCGGGTTCCCAAAATAGGGACTTACCGGGTCATTCCAACATTGGAGGACCCGGTAAGTCCCCATTCCGGGAACCATTCCCCATTCCCATTTGAGCCCCCATAGGCTCAATGGGAATGGGGATGGAGCTAATAACGGTACCGCAATTTGCGGTACCGTTATTAGCTCTGAGATCCCTTAACAGGTCCCTTCCATAAGGAAGGGACCCGCTAAGGGACCTCGGAATAGGGTGGTAAGGGATTACTGGCACTGGTGTCTTTACCGGAGCCGGTAATCCCTTACCACCTACCTCGTAATGAGGCCCAATGTCTCCAGAGCTCTGGTCCTCTCCAGGCTGGACTACTGCAACAGCCTCTTCCTCAATCTGCCTAAATCCTCCTTTCACCCCCTTCAAATAACCCAGAGTAGGACTGATAGACTTATCATTTTCTTCAAGCCCAGAGACCACATTTCTCAAGCCCAAAAATATCTCCATTGGCTCCCGGAAGCTGTGAGGATCAAGTTCAAAAGCCTCAGCATCATCCACAAGGCTTTCTGGGCTAGGGACCCCACTATATCTGACTAATTCCCTAAATACCTCCCTCTTACAGACCTTCGGTCATCTAGCTGCAATTCTCTTCAGATCAGTTGCTATTCCAAGCAGAGAGCGTGGGCGAGATATCTTTCCTCATCAGCAGCATCCATCTGCAATGGCCTCTCTGCCCCTCTCAGGCTTCTGCCTGATCTCCTTATGTTCTGGAAGATTCTCAAGACCCAGCTTTTCTCTTCTTCATTCCCCCTTCCACTGCTAATGCCACCCTCTGTTCCATTGACTGGCTAATGCCGCCCTCTGTTGCATTGACTGGCTGCCTGGTCCCATCTGAGCTCCACAGGACACCAGGCCCTTCTTGCCCAATATACTCAAGCACCCTGTCTTCCTGCTCCCCCCACAACCTGCACTTGCCCTTCCGGGCCCCTTTTCCCTGACAAGCCTGGTGGGGTGTGCATACCTACCAAGCCTGGTCCACCCACATCCTTGTGCTTCACATGTGGTCCTCACTCCCTGCTTCCACTGGCACTTGTCCACTTGGCCTCCCCTTAGCACTTGCCTAGCCCCTTCGGCCCCATTTTGCATTCACGATTTTACATAGTTATATTATACTCATGTGCACCTGTCATGGGTACAGTATACCGGTCGACGGCTTCTTCAACTGCAATTGGAGAGTAATCATCAACAATGCATCTGTGATAACCATTATCTTGGACGATTGCCAGACACCAACAGGTCCTTTTGCAGTCACAGTTATAAGGAGCAACATGGCAGCCTATAGGCTCTGAAAACATGCAGATATGAAGTGTTGCATTTGAAATTTAAACCACTAATTTCTTCTCTGCAATGGAACACCTTCTGTGTCGATCAGAAATTGGTGATGGAAGATAATATATTTCTGTGAAGAATGCAAAGACTGAGATTAATCGATCAATGAACGGAATCAGCATTATAAGAACACCGTTCACATTTAAACAAAAAATGAGAACCATGGGGTGAGTCTTAGGGGGTGAGACTTACCCCTCCTGAGACTTAGTCTTGACCCCCTGTCAAGCTACCTAGATTGGTCTGCCTTTTCCACAAGGTTCCTCTATTTCACTAAACTAGGGTGGCCTCCAAATCCTCTGCCCACCAGGTCAGAGTTTAGAAATCCAACAACATAAATGACCACTCAATACATGGAAATAGTCTGTGAACAGGTAAGGTAACATGATGCATGGTTTTCATTTTTTGGGGAATATTTCCATTGATATTGTATCCTTTGTGACCCGATGTAATGTAATTTGTGAATTTTGAACTTTAGATTACTTTTTGTATACCTACTTTAGAGATACTCAAATAGGTCAGTGCAATGAAAGCCTGAGGAAACCACAGACACGTCCAACATCCTAATGGTGAGGCCAAGCAACTTGCACACAAACCTTTTTTTCTCATTTTCGATGAGGTCTAAATTACAATACTAATATCCATTTTCTATTGAACAATGGTATGAATATATACAGTGATTAAAGGATTGTGATGCTACATCGACCACTATTCTGGAGTCAGCAGCAACCCCACTCACCTTTCAAGTAATTTGTTTAGAATATTCCTTCAGATGCAACTATACAAAATATAAATTTGTTCAAGTTCAACTTAAAACATATTGATTATTGCTATGTATAATATTAGCTTTTGATACAAACTAGCTTGTAGGCTTCTTTGTCAATATCAACCATCTGTTACATGTAATTTTGTGTTTGTTGATGTTGCATCTTTATTATTACAATTACTGTTCTATTGGTGGAGCCTGCAACTCCAATAATGTACTATTCTTCTACTGCAACCGGTCTGGAGGATGAGGTATGAGAAGTGATAATTTATTGATTTATACTAACAGTCATTGATTAACAATATATTTTTTACATTTCAGATACATTATTTTTTTGATAATTTGCAATACTGTCAGCAAATTGCAAAGCATTAGATCAACAACCTTGATATATTTAATGCAGAAACACATGCAACAATGAAAGTAAACCTTCAGAAAAATGTGCTTTGTCACTGATCAACATAGACCCTTTCACTATATCAATGGTGTATGTTTTTGTTTATAAACATTGGCTGCTTAGCGAAAAATAGAATCGGTGTAACTAAACAACATTACAACGCATTAAAGAGGCCACAATGTAATTCATATGTTTTGCAGGAGGATCTCACACCAACTCCCTGTGACATCTCTGAAGGTTATCAGGTACAATTTTAAAATATGTCTTTTTAAAGTGTTACATGTACAGTGTCCAACTTTATGTCAATACTAATTAAAACATTTAATCAAGCAATTAACCATATCTTTTTGCATTGCATAACTGATATTCTAAGGTCAACAACCATTAAATAAACTTTGTCAAGATGTACTTTGTGAGATCAAAGATTTTAACATTAAATTGTTTAACAATGTAATCAATGTTCTTTGAATTTGTTTTCTACAAGGAATGTACTACTGAAGTGGTTGAAATTGAAGAGACACATGGAAAAGAGGCATGCATTAGATATTGAAAAATATCAATCAATATCCATTTTAACTGCAATATGTTTTAATAGTTTCCATAGTGACATTTTGTTATATATGTACAAAACTATATGAGTGGAAGAGCAAGTTTCAAGGTTTATGCAATTTCAATTTCAAAATGCTGTTTTTCAGCTTGGTCTGGTGGTTGGCATATCCAATTTGACTGTTTCAAGGAAAATTTGGAAAACAAGTGAACACAACAGAAATGTTTTTTTAAAAAAATAAGTTGTTTATCAGTTATTTCATTGATATTACATTTTCATGTTGTAATTCATATATTCTGTATGTGTGCTATAAATTAAGCATGTTTTTGTTTTCTTCGATTACAGGCCTAGGAAGATGAGGAGCATTAAGACTCAGACAACTACACAAACTAATGATGTTTCTTGACAAACCGTTTTCACTTGAGAGCAGCTACATTTTGAAGCTCAGCATGGTCTTTGCAAGAATCACTGTCATGATGCAGATGTCCAGTGCCCTGAATGTGAATTGAATGTCAGCAGTGACCCATGGAAAGTATCCCTTTCTCATTGTTACAGCACACAATGTCATCCCGAAGAAACAGAGAACACAAAAGATGTTTCAGAATTGCTTGCAGAACCGCTCACACAATCCACAACCTCTAAAAGAAATGCTATCTAAGAAATCCCTGTTTCTCCAATACATGTGAACAAATCATAAATATCACACACAGAAATACCCGAAGCAACTTCGCTACTGATTGACGATTTTACTTGTGATGTGGACTTCACTCTTCCTAGTTTTGAGGACTTATCCACCACCATGGAATCGCAAACCACTATACTTATGGATGATTGACGTTTAACAGAATCAAAAAACATTATATTCGACTGCTGACTGATCAAGATTATGAAAGTGATTAAATGTAATCGTAAATTGCATAGGGTTAATTGTGGAGAAAAATTGGTGAAGTTTATTTGTTTATTCAAAGGCACCAACCTGAAGATCAAGTGTACCTGTGTACCCCACCATAACTAGTTTTCATGGTCTGCTCAACCTATACTTGGAAAAGTGCCTGCTGGAAATTTACTTTTTTCATCTGCTTTGTTGTTTAGTGGATCAACGTACAGTACAATCTAAAAAACCCAGTACTACAAATATCAGAAGGATTTCTTGTTCCTCGTTATTTGCCAGGCATGGACGCTTGAAGAGATGTCAATGGACAATGCTCTTGCTTGCAAAAGGCTCTGGCTTGCTGATGATGGACAGATTGACGGTCCAGGTTTTTCTGCTAAATACTGCACTTGCCACTTCCAAGACATGGAAACCAAAAAAATAGTGAGTTCAGGCATTGTGCAAGTATCTGAATGTGCATCTTCTGTTGCCATGGACAAATATGGTTTGATTAAATCCATTCAACTTCTGCAATCCAGAGGAATGCAAATAGAGCTGATAGCCACTGTCATGCACGTGTTAATAGCCAAGGCCATGCAAGAGCAGTTCCCAGACATAAAGCATCAATATTATGTCTGGCATGTCACAAAATTAATTTTAAACAAAATTACCGCTACTGGAAAAAAAGGCTACAGAAAGCATTTTACATTGGTTACAGTCTATCAGCAACCATCTTTGGTGGAGCTCAAAAACTTGTGATGGATCTGTAGATATTCTGCTTGAAACATGGTGTTCAATGATGCACCATTTTTTTAATGTACACTCTTATAAAGAAAACAAACATTTCCACAAATGTGCACATGGAGCATTGAGCAAGGAGCAAGAGTGTAAGAAAAGGTGGTTGGTTCCAGGCTCCCCTCCTCACACAGCACTTGGAAGATTGTGTATGACAAAACACTTTCAAGAGACATGAGGGGAGTCTTGGAGTTCTGCGACAATGGAGATTAGATAGATAGGTGTTCCATAATATGTGCCTACATTACAGGCCTAAAAGGTTGCATTTTGGCATAGACGGTATGGAGGGCAGAACAAGGCTGGCTGTTCTTGCACACAACAAGAATGTTGAAGGGAACAAGCAAAAACTGCAGGCATTTTTGAGATACCTCGTTACAACCAGGAGTTTACTAAAAGAAGCAAACAGGGGTTGGGTGGCAAAGACAGTCTTCCAGCAGATGGATTTTGAATTTGTGAAATATCTGATATTGAATGTGCTGGCCATGCAAACACATGGAAATTATCCAGATTTTGTTTCCAGGGCCCAGTCTATGCATCTATGCACAGAATATTGAAAAATAGATTTGGCCTCCCAAATTTTAACTTGTTGAAAGGTTGACTTCAATGTTCAGTGTGGCTCTCTTCACAATGTTTAACAAAGCTAGTTTCACGTTTTTGCACAGTGTTTGAAAACTGTTTTAATTGTACAATAAATTGAATAGTATGATACTTGAGATGTAATTGTTAAATAATGTATTTTCACAAGGTTTGCCTTAATATTTCAATTATTCTTTGATTTTTGTATTTATTACCATCAATATAATTGATTTTTATGAAAACAATAAATGGCACTCTGATAATTTAATGTATGTGACTCAAATCAAATTAAATGTAGAAGATACTGGTGAGCTTACAACTAACAGTTACCAGGAGCTACTTTTGGCTCCCCAGCCAACTAATGTAATGCTATAAACTAGCTCCTTGTTCCCTAGTTTTAGCTCCTGGTAACCTGTTACTGCTGGATACCCAGGCACTGCTTGTAATTCCTGCTTATCCAATCCTAGTTTTGAGACCTGTTTGTAAAGAACTCACAATAGTTTAAGAATAGCAAATCAATGGGCCTCATTACGAGGTAGGAAGTAGCCATGGTGCTGTTAGCACCATGGCTACCCCCTTACAGCATTCCGGGTCCAGGTTCCCGAAATAGGGACTTATCGGGTCATTCCAACATTGGAGGACCCGGTAAGTCCCCATTCCGGGAACCATTCCCCATTCCCATTTGAGCCCCCATAGGGCTCAATGGGAATGGGGATGGAGCTAATAACGGTACCGCAATTTGCGGTACCGTTATTAGCTTTGAAGTCCCTTAACAGGTCCCTTCCATAAGGAAGGGACCCGCTAAGGGACCTCGGAATAGGGTGGTAAGAGATTACTGGCACCGGTGGCCTTACCGGTGCCGGTAATCCCTTACCACCTTCCTCGTAATGAGGCCCAATGTCTCCAGAGCTCTGGTCCTCTCCAGGCTGGACTACTGCAACAGCCTCTTCCTCAATCTGCCTAAATCCTCCTTTCACCCCCTTCAAATAACCCAGAGTAGGACTGATAGACTTATCCTTTTCTTCAAGCCCAGAGACCACATCTCTCAAGCCCAGAAATATCTCCATTGGCTCCCCGGAAGCTGTGAGGATCAAGTTCAAAACCCTCAGCATCATCCACAAGGCTTTCTGGGCTAGGGACCCCACTATATCTGACTAATTCCCTAAATACCTCCCTCTTACAGACCTTCGGTCATCTAGCTGCAATTCTCTGCAGATCAGTTGCTATTCCAAGCAGAGAGCGTGGGCGAGATATCTTTCCACATCAGCAGCATCCATCTGCAATGGCCTCTCTGCCCCTCTCAGGCTTCTGCCTGATCTCCTTAAGTTCTGGAAGATTCTCAAGACCCAGCTTTTCTCTTCTTCATTCCCCCTCCCACTGCTAATGCCGCCCTCTGTTGCATTGACTGGCTAATGCCGCCTTCTGTTGCATTGACTGGCTGCCTGGTCCCATCTGAGCTCCACAGGACACCAGGCCCTTCTTGCCCAATATACTCAAGCACCCTGTCTTCCTGCTCCCCCAACAACCTGCACTTGCCCTTCCGGGCCCCTTTTCCCTGACAAGCCTGGTGAGGTGTGCATACCTACCGAGCCTGGTCCACCCACATCCTTGAGCTTCACATGTGGTCCTCACTCCCTGCTTCCACTGGCACTTGTCCACTTGGCTTCCCCTTAGCACTTGCCTAGCCCCTTCGGCCCCATTTTGCATTCGCGAGTTTACATAGTTATATTATACTCATATGCACCTGTCATGGGTACAGTATACCGGTCAACGGCTTCTTCAACTGCAATTGGAGAGTAATCATCAACAACGCATCTCGGATAACCATTATCTGGGACGATTGCCAGACACCAACAAGTCCTTTTGCAGTCACAGTTATAAGGAGCAACATGGCAGCCTATAGGCTCTGAAAACATGCAGATATGAAGGTGTTGCATTTGAAATTTAAACTACTAATTTCTTCTCTGCAATGGAACACCTTGTGTGTCGATCAGAAATTGGTGATGGAAGATAATATATTTCTGTGAAGAATGCAAAGACAGATTAATCGATCGATGAACGGAATCAGCATTATAAGATCACCGTTCACACTTAAACAAAAAATGAGAACCATGGGGTGTTCGCTAACTATAACCTCAATTGGACTTAATGATCTCCTTTCAGCGCTATGTCAACATTAAAAGTACTAGTTACGCACCTGACTATTGCTGTTTTCTTCAAAATAAACAGTTTTTATATTTTTTTCTTAAAAGAAGCAAAGGTTTTCTGTCCATTGTGGATGTGTGGGTTTATGTTCCTGGTTCTGAGTTAGATAACGTTATCACGTTGGTGATGACAGGTTACATGTGGCCACGCTGCACACTAATGTCATTAAAATAGGTGGAGCTCATTGTGAGCGCCTATTGATGTCAGTGTTAGGGGCAAGTGATCTGAATGAGTGCCGAAGGACACTTAAATTTAGGAACAACGGATAAGATTAGCCGTCGTTTTCCCAAGTGTTAAAGTGAGAAAAACTCAGGTAAGTTGCATTGGAATTTGTTTTAAGAACGATCAATGTATGATCTAAAATACATGCCCGATCGACTGGGTCAATAACATTTCTGACCAAACTACCCCTTTAAGGTTGAAAACCCGTATTGACAATCCAGTAAAGAACACTTCTACTCAAAATGGATCTATTTTGTTTATTTTTGGAACACTGCTCATTGTTTTTAATCAATACATCTTTTCATAATATTTAGGTTGTAGTGCAAGTGGTAAACGTTCAGTTAGATAACATAACATTATGTGTGGAGACGGACTGTGAAAATAGATTACTGTTGTATTGTTTCAAATATCAAAAATCAACAAGAAAATGTAAAAGAACAAAAAACCTTAGGTGGTTGCACATACTTCAAAGTGCCTATTCTCTCTAAAATATTGCACATGGTGGGTTATTCAAAAGGGGAGGGATGTTTTTAAAACGGCATGTTGTATGACACAATGGGGGTCATTATGAGTTTGGAGGTAGCCATGGCGCTATTAGCGCCATGGCTTCCTCCAAACCCGTGTCCGGGTCCGGTGTCACTGAATGGGGACTTACCGGGTCATTCCAACCTTGGAGGACCCAGTAAGTCCCCCTTCAGTAAACCATTCCCCATTCCCATTGAGCCCCCATAGGGCTCAATGAGAATGGGGAAGGAGCTAATAAAGGGCCCGCAAATTGCGGGCCCGTTATTAGCTCCAAGGTTCCCTAACGGGTCCCGCTAAGAACGGCTGGTCAGACCCGCCGTTCCTGCTGGGACCCGCTAAGGGACCTCAGAATATGGGGGTAGGTGGTTAACGGCTCCGGCATCCTTTCCAGTGCCGTTAACCCCCTACCGCCATACTCGTAATGACCCCCAATGACTACAATCATGTGCATTTTTCACTGTTTCGTTCCAGGAGAGACTTTCATATGTATGCTCTCATTAATTGTTGGTAATTGTAGGCTTCCATTGAGGTTGGAGAAAGAAAAGCTGGAATCACACTATTTTTGCTCATCTTTATTATCTGGTTGGTTTATTTTATTTGTGCAAATTTCAATTAATTTCTAAAAAATATAGTATTTTTAGGAGTTCAGTGATTGTACACATTTTACAAGCCTGTCATTTGTCTGACATGACTCCACCCTGACCAACCCCATCACCCCTGCTTCAGGTGCAATCCCATCCCCGGAAAAGATCAGGTTCTGTTAGAGTAGATGTAAGGTGCTAGCATGGGGAAGAAATTGGCATTTTTGGATCACAAGTTGGAAAATTACAGGAGAGATCCAGGATGTTTTTCCTCGGGATATATTTAACATATGAAATGTGTCTTTTAGCTAAACCTGTGAAAGGAACTAGAAAGCAGATTGTATTACCTTTTGACAATAATTAAGTGATTTTAGCCATACATTCCAACTTTTGATTTTCACCTACCCTCATCCCCCTGAAGAGTAGCAAGGAACAGAAACAGTTTAACTAATTGCAATACAATCAGGTAACAAGCCAACAGCATGTCCCCTCTAATCTTCCAGAAGCAACTTGATCCCACACGGACGTCCCTTATATTCCTGAAAAACAATATGATGACGAGACAGAAACCTTATCAGAAATGACGATATCAAATGGACTGAGCCATTCTTGGGAAGATGCCTTGTGTAGTATGTGTATATAGATATGTTTCCCCGCAACCACGACAAGCCAGGCACGAGGAGGACTGCACGAGAGTGCCTCTTGGAACAAGGGAGACGTGCCCGTGGGGGAAGAGTTCTAGAGTTCCGTTGCTGGTATTCAAACAATAGCCTTCGGTTGGCGGGGCTTGGTTTACTTACTTATTCCTTATTTGCTTGTCCCTTAATATATATATAACTTGAAATAAAACACTAATTAATCCCTTACCATTTATAACGTCTCCGTTACTTCAAGTGGTGACGAGGATTGCAGCTTCGAGCCCCGCCGCCCCTTTGCATTTCCCGTAATCTGGCCCACGACTGCACTGCCGTGCCTGCCTCCATATATTCCAGTAAATTAATCCGAGACTCGCCTGCTGGATCTGCCTCCGTTTTCATCTGGGGCATTCGCTGGCCGCTCCGTTCGTTTGAACGTGGCAGTGGCTGCGGCTTTCTAGGAGTTTCAGTGCACCTCCACGGGAGTATTTGTAGCAGTCACCAAGTAAGTGTCTGTGCGCCAGCGATATCAGTAGTAATCTAGCCTTCCGCATCCGGCTCTGTGTGCTGGGGGCCCGGCCTATCAAGGGAGGTTTTGTGTACCGTAGTACACGTTGTAGGAGCGTAATCGTTGGAACTGCATTGCTTATAATAGTAACGCTGTATGGATGTTATAAAGCGTGATTCAAGCTCCTTCTGCAATTTGAGATACTGATTTACAGGACTGTTCTGCTGTGAAGGCCCTATGCTGGTTTGGACTATGTGCCGTATCATATATAAAATTTGATGTGGGAAACGTGTGACACAACAATCACACAAACCGCATGTGCAAGTGTGAAATATACTTTTGATATAGTGAATTCACGTTGCAGTTTAGTATTATATAAAAGTCAGCAGCAGCGTATCCTGCCATCGTATCTTTCAGCGGTGTTCCACCACCCATGTTTTTCTTGTCTGATGTGGGAGAGCCGGCTATTCCATGGAAAAGATGGATTAAAGCTTTTGAACATTACTCAGGTGTGGTATGTTGTCAGAACTGTAGCGTGGAGAAAAGGAAATCACTTTTATTACATTGTCTAGGACCAGCTGGGCAGGAGAAATTTGAAGATTTACCGAGCTGTCTCCTGAAGAGAGAGCAGACTTGAATGAATATGAATGCTCAGTAAAGAAGATGAGTAAACATTATGAAAAAAAGGTGAGCACTATTCTTGAAGATTACAAATTTGGGAAAAGACTTCAAGAGGAAGGTGAGAGTGTTGAACAATACATAACTGCATTGAGGAAATTAGCCAGAACTTGTAATTTCAACGCGCAGCTGAACGAAAGACTTTGCGACCAATTTATGTTAGAGTGCAGAAGCAGCAAAGTGAGAGAGAAGCTCTGGGCTGAGGATGATCCACCCCTTGACACGGTTCTGCGGATAGCCAAAGAGGTTGAACATACCGAAAAGTGTGTCCAGGAACTGGAAAAAAGAGTGCAATCTGTTGAAATTAAACATGATGTCTCGAAAAGCATTACCGCAATGAATTCTAGTAAAAATAATGAATCCATAGCCCAAATAACTGAAGCAAATAGCAACAAGAAGAGACCGGAGAAACCTCACAGAATGTCATATAATGAGGACAGGAGAGGCAGAGGAATGACCAGGATGTATCCAAGAAAAAGATGTCTGCGCAAGCAAAGGAACAGTCCAAGGAGGAGGAACACTGGCAGATGTTTTAGATGCGACGGTACAGACCATTGGGCCGACAATCCTGAGTGCCCAGCTTTGAAAATCATATGTGGTAAATGCAAGGGCAAAGGTCACTACGCCAGATGTTGTAAGATTCCAAATACCTCTGCGAATTGGATTGGCGATGACGACCACAGTGATGTTGATGAAGATGAGTGTGTATTTGTCATATTTGATGAGCTACATGAGGAAGAGATGGAGAGTCCAAAGGCCACAGTATGTGTAGATGCAGTAAATATGCGCATGATGATTGCCTCTGGTGCCAAATACACTCTTATACCACAAGTTATGTGGGACAAAGAAAAACATGAGTATCTACATGAACCCGACATAAGGCCTAGAGCCTATGGTGGAGTTCAAATAGATGTTATTGGTTGGTTTTGGGGTGCACTTAAATTCAAAGACAGGAGAGCTAATGGAAAGATAAACATCACAAGAGCTGGAAGTATTCCCTTATTAAGTTGGACTCATCAAGGTAAACTTAAGGTAAAATTGGATGCCAGTGCTGATGAATCAGTAATGATTATTGTGAGTGGTAATATGGAATCTCAGATGAAAGGTGCAGAGAACAAAGAGGAAATAATGAGAAATGTCTTCAGGAATGAAATTGGGTGTTTACGTGGCTTTGTACATAAAATCAAAATGAAACCTGGGTGTATTTCAGTGGTACAGAAAATGCGCAACGTTCCCCTCTCTATGATAGAAGAAGTAAAAAAGAGATAAAGAATCTGGAAGAACAAGGTGTCATAGAGTGTTTCGTCGCTAGTGAATGGGTCTCTCCTTTGGTTGTTCTGAGGAAGAAGTCAGGGAAATTAAGAATATGTGTTGACATGCGGGAGCTAAATAAGTGTGTGATCCCAGACAGGCACCCGCTCCCTAACATCCAGGAGATAGTGTCTACCATTGGTCCGTCAAAATACTTTTCTACCCTTGATTTAACCTCAGTTTACCACCAAGTCAAACTAAATAAGGAATCCAAGAGTATGACGGCGTTCATTACGCCAGTTGGAATGCATCATTATAAAAGGTTACCTTTTGGACTCATATCTGCAGCTTCTGTTTTTCAGAAAATCACGCATAAATTATTTGAAGAATATAAGGGCGTCATCTGTTTCCAAGATGACATTTTGGTGCATGCTGTTGATCAGAGTACACATGATGAAAGACTACAATATGTGTGTGGCAAATTATACAAGGCGGGCATGACTTTGAGTAAAGAAAAATGCAAAATCAATTGTCAGGAAATAGAGTACCTAGGGCATATGATATCAGCTGAAGGTGTACGGCCAAAGAAACAACTACTCGATGCTGTAGAGAACATGCCAAGACCCAAATCCAAAGAAGAAGTACGCACTTTTATTGGGATGGCTGAGTACTATTTTTAAATTTATGCGAGACTTTGACACACACACTATTCCTCTACGAGAATTAATAAGCAGGAAAACTTTTGCTTGGGACATGGATTGTGAGGAAGAGTTTATGTGGATAAAAAATGAGTTGAATAAAGCACCATCTTTAAAAAACTTCAGAAGTTGTGAGAAAACTGTGATCACAACGGATGCCAGTAATGTGGGACTCGGAGCAGTTGTCACACAGGAGATTGATGGAAATGAAAGATTGATCGCTTTTGCATCTAGATTATTGAAAGGGGCAGAGAAATCATATGCTGCCATTGAAAAAGAGACATTAGCCATCAAATGGGCTGCGGAGAAGTTCCAAAATGTTATTTGGGGTGCAGAGGTTGCATTCCGTATGGACCATAAACCGCTAATTCACGTCATTATGAACAAAGGTTTAGACAATGTTTCAAACCGAATAAAGAGATGGGTCATACTTTTGCAAGAATACAATTGTGTGGTAAAATATGTGCCAGGTACAAGGAATAGAGCTACTGATTGTCTATCTAGACTTACCAATGTTTCTGAAATAAATGATGATGACGAAACGACATCTGAAGTTGTTCTGAACATTGATGCTCTGTCAATATCTGAACAGGAATGGCAGGGAGCAGAAGAGTCGGACAGCACGTTGATGCGGTTGAGACGGATCATTTTGAGTGAAAACCCTTTGCTCAAGGTCAAATATGAAGAGAATGACCTTGTAGAATATTGGAAAGTTGCTAACGAACTTAAAGTAGAAAATAACAGAATCATGAGAAGCGACAGAATTATTCCACCCACAAGTCTGCGACAGAGAATCATTACCTTAGGCCACGTGGGCCACCAGGGTATAGTGAAGATGAAGCAAAGAATATGTGATGAATTCTGGTGGCCAGGATTTGATCTGCAGATTGAGAGAGCCATACAAGATTGTATCCTTTGTAAAGAGAGTGATAGAGGGTGTGTGAATGTGAAACAACCAATGGTGGTCATGGACCTCCCAGGTAATGCCTGGGAGGACCTTGGCATGGATATACTGGGTCCAATTTACAGTGAAGGTAAGCAACAGTATTGCCTGGTAATCATTGATCTTTTGACCAGGTGGGTTGAGGTCATGATTAAGCCGTGTATGACTGCAAAAATGGTTGTTGAATTTCTAACTCAAGTTTGTGGAAGGGAAGGTTTGCCCAAGAGTATATTACCAGATAATGGAGGTCAATTTCGTTCAAGGGAAATGGAGAAGTTTTGTGTGGAGAATGCTATTACACACAAAAGGAGTGCTATATATCACCCGCAGACCAACGAGATTGTTGAACGCTTCAACGGAGTTCTTAAGGATGCTGTACGCTGGGCATGGGCTAATGGTGTGAGATGGGAAGAAGCTGTTAGGCAGAAGATAGCTGCTCACCGTTTCACAACACATTGTACGACAGGGCTATCACCATTTGAGATGATTTGGGGTCGCAAGGCCAACACAAAATTGACCCCATCATGGATGAAGAGAATGACTGTTGTTAAGAAGGATTTTGGTGATGCGTGTGAGAACATTAGGGTGATGCAGTTGAAAAACAAGAAGGCCCATGACAATTCCACAGGTGGTGACATAAAGGGGGAACAGCCGATGGTTGGGGGATTGGTGAGGATCAAACTTCCACCTGTTCTGAGGAACGGTCCGTGCAAATGGTCAAAACCTGTAAGGGTAGTTGAAGTGTTCAAGCATGCAGTTAGAGTTGAGGATGGTAGAATATGGAACATGGAGAGGGTATGTGTATTAAATTCTCTCAGAGTGAGTGCACCTACATGTTGTGACCATGAAAATCTTGAAGCGATGGGTAGTGGTAAGGATCATGGTAAGGTCTCTGCTGATAACCGAGAATATGATAGGGATGTGGTGTATAAAAAAAGTTCATCAGTAATTTCCTTGCCAAAACCTAAAACAGATTCTTCACGCATGTCAAGGAGAGGAAGGATCATTTACAACCCACATCTTATGAAGGACTTTGTGTGGGAACACGGAGCGTGTAAAAAGACTGTGAAATAGTTTATGTTGGTTTTAAGTGTTATTGTCAAAGGAGCTCAAGGAGGGGAGATGTGTAGTATGTGTATATAGACATGTTTCCCCGCAACCACGACAAGCCAGGCACAAGGAGGACTGCACAAGAGTGCCTCTTGGAACACGGGAGACGTGCCCGTAGGGGAAGAGTTCTAGAGTTCCGTTGCTGGTATTCAAACAATAGCCATCGGTTGGCGGGGCTCGGTTTATTTACTTATTCCTTATTTGCTTGTCCCTTAATATATATATAACTTGAAATAAAATATAATTAAGCCCTTACCATTTATAACGTCTCCGTTACTTCACCTTGCTCCACTTCTAGGCTAGGAGCGTGTCCCGCTAAGTCTGTTTTCCGTTTCTCCATTAGAGCGTTGCCATTCTCTGATGCACCTGCTATGTCACTCACGTGACTAGAAACTGTCTTAAAGCTTCCAGGCTCAGTGGTAACCTGGGGCTACCAGCTGCCTTCATTACATGCCAGTATATTTCCACAACCCTCTCATTGATTGACTGTCCAGGCACTGCGTTCTTCCCAGGTTAAGACCTCTACGTGCAAGGACAACATTCTACTGTGCCAGTTGCGTAATGCTGCACTGGCCTAACAGCATTATATTAACAGTTTTAATGACTGAGGTCTAATAATGTACCATCAACCCTAACAGAAGCAGTCTCATAATGTTGTTCATTAATGCATATACATGTTCATGTTAAATATCCATGCTGTACAAGAGAATTTTGTCTACCAAAAAGGAGACAAGAGAAATATAAAATGGATGAATACTTCAACCAATAGAGAACAAAACAAATGGAAACCAATGGAAATAAGGTATGCCTCTACACTGCCTGCCACCACTTCTCTGGATGTGAGAAAGTGATTGAGCAGAACTGGAGGCCCAACCTTTCGCCTTGAGATGTCTCCCTCCAAGAATTAATTTTAAATAAAAGAACAAAATGGTACGTTTTACACCACACATTTTCAGTTCTGAACACATGATATAGTCCAATACTTTAGATGTCAAGTGCGTCAGTGAAGAGTAAAGAAAATGGATCAGGTATGCAACTAGAAAGCATTGTTAGGGGACACTGATGCTGAAGAGTAGAACATGTTGTTTGCAATGGGGTGTTACAAGGACCCTTTAAATAATGAAATAAATATGTGTCTATTTGTAATTGCAAATAGTGAAAAATATTCTCCGATAGTTAAAAATATGTGTGCAATTAACCCCGGTAATAGACATTTATTTCACTTTCCCACCGGAGTGACGTTTCCAGGAGTGATCAAAGAGACAATTCACCTGACAGCATATGTTTTAAATGGTAAATGCAATAATGATATCTGGAAGAACACTATGGACGGTTAAGCCACATGTGAGATTGCCTGTATAGCACACACTGAAATGTAATAATTTGTGTGATTTCAGTTATGGTAGGAACATAGGCCATAGTGTGATAAAGTGATCTGCACCGAATCTCATAAAGTGGTCAACTTGCGATTTGGGCCCAGGTAGACAACATTTTCTCTTGTTCCATCTTCACTTGAAGAAATGAAATGCAATGCTTTTGAATAGTAGCTGTCTTTCAAGAGCTAAACTAGTAAACAGTTAATATATCTGACTTGGAAAGCACCAACTCACGTGATAAAACAGCTTAACACTCCTATATTTTATTCTTTATGAATGTCTGTGCATTGGGAACTGGCGCAAGTCAGCCCTATATGTTTAGACATCCCTACCCTAAAACCCAACTACTTCTCTTCTAAAATTCTGTAACAATTGCAAATTCAAATGAAAAGCAGGATAGGGCCTCAATGGAGGGCCAGGCGTGGCAGACATTGGGCCACATTACGACCCTGGCGGTAGCCGTGCTGGTAAAAATGGCACAGCTGTCGCCAGGGTCATTTTTCCCCGGCGCCTGGCAATGAGGAATTACCGGGGCATTACAGACCCAGTGGTTCCGGTAATTCCCCATAGCCAGGTGCCGGAAAATATTACTCACCATTCCTGTTCGAGTCCCATAGGACTCAATGAGAATGGGGAGGACAGATGCACCGGCGCTGTGTGCAACAGTGCCGGTGCATCCATCAAGGTCTGCGAGCGAGGGCCTTTCCACCCGCCAGGTCAGACCGGGCGCGCGGAAAGGCACGCGCTCACTGAACTAGGAGTATGCTGGTCCGGTAACAACGGTGTTGGTAGGTGTCGGTATCTCCAAGATATGTTTTTTCTCTGTTCACGCTGCTGTCAGCAATGGATAACTTTAGCAAATGCACACCTGGCAACACAACTCTTCCCCACAAAGACAGAGATAGAGTGAAAGAGAGCATGCAAGAGAACTAGGTCAGCATAAGAGCATATTAGAAATCTTAATAGGGACAGTTTGAAATGACTGAGTCTTCCCCCACCAAGACTCAAACCTTTTCAGTGGCATGCAAGTTGCACACAGATTCCAGTCACTCAACCTGCTTATCTACCTTTTCAGGTATGTGTCCCACGAATCATCACTCAACTTTTAAAGAGTTCAATATTGGATGTGAATCCACTGATACTAGCCAATATAACTGCTGTAGCAACCGTGAAGGTTCTTTGAATAACTCCAAAGCAAAATGGTGTCTCATCTCGCGCAATTTTGACATTATCTTCAGTCTCATCATGATTGAGCAGTCAGGAATTGAAAGCTGTAAACATCAATTTAGGGAAAAAGTGAGGTTCCTGATCTCAGTGCTAAAGAAGATAGAGGGCAGTTATCCCCTTTGCTACCTGTGATACAGGCATGCTATCAAGAGAGACACAGCCTCAAGTGCTATTGTTTCAAAACCTTTATTTGCTATAATGCTGGAGTTAGTGTTATACCTAACTGGCCCTAACTATAAAGGGATTGTTCCCTCAAATGATGTTTCTAAGGGCCGTCGATGTCTGAAAGCCCAAAACCACAATCCGCCTGTGTCTAAACCTGTGCTTGCCCTCACTCTTTGATAAAATGTGGTAGGAAATCTCTTTAAAGAAAAATAGTGATTCAAAAAGAAATATATACCACGGCTGGTTTCCGGTGGTATTCTCACTAGGTGTGGCTCTGTCAGTATCATCAAAATTCAGCACAATCAAAAAGAGGTTGTTCATTAATTCTTCTCCACAAAGTTCTTGCACTCTGTTCAAACTACTTCCAATGTCCTTAGCTCCTGGGGATTCCCTTTCCCAAGCTTCAATCCTCCCAAGTTTCAGACAAAGCAAAAATATAACAGAGTTTCTCTCAGGCTTCTCAGGGTTAACTTCCCCAAGAGTATTCACCTTTGTTCGAACTCTTAGGGTTCCCTTCCCCAAGCTTAAGCCCCTTCAGTTCCAAACACAAAATTCAACTTGTCAGTATGTCCCTTTTTCTTATTTACAGTTTATTTCACACACAACCTTCTCATGGTGTAAAATCAGAGACTTTCGAAAACACCAGGTTATTTGCTCCTCCTAAACATGACCACTCTGGTCTTTGACCCCCCTCTCTGTATTGTCTGTAATCTGTACTTGTTTTTCTTGTATCCTTTCACCTTTAGGTGTTTCCTGCACCCCTTTGTTATCTTCCACTTTGCTATGCACACTTGCACCATCTTCTTGTCATGCCTCTGGCACCTTGCTTTGATTCACTTTCTCTCCACCGTGCCTCTTGCACATTCACTTCTTTACTTTTGTGCACCCTTGCACCTGTCCTTTTCCTTACCGTGCTTCTTGCACACTTATTTCACTCTTCGGTGCTCACTTGTGCCTTTCCTGTACTTTTGGGTCACTTGCATCCTTCTAATTTACTTTCAAGCCTTTTGCGTTCTTTCTGCTCTTAGCGCCTTTCTCTCCCTTTCCATTCACTTTCTGTTTTCTTTCTTGCTTTCCACTTTGTGACGCTTTGCAAAACTGACGTTTTCACTGCCCGCTCCATCGAACTGCATGCTCCCGAGTTTCTCTTGCTTACTGACTTGAAACTCCCGGGTAGCGTTGCGATGGCAAGCAGTCTCTTTGGGCATGTGGGATTGCGGTCATGGGGCCTCATTACGAAGTGGGCGGTAAGGGTTAACGGGCACCGGTAAGGAGACCGGTTCCGGTAAACCCTTACCGCCCTATTCCGAGGTCCCTTAGCAGGTCCCGCTATGGGCGCCTGGTTTTACCAGGCACCCTTAGCGGGAGCCGCTAAGGGACCAGGGAGCTAATAACAGGCCCACTATTAGCGAGCCCGTTATTAGCTCCATCCCCATTCCCATTGATCCCGATGGGGGCTCGAATGGGAATGGGGAATAGTTCTCGGAATGTGGACTTACCGGGTCCTCCAAGGTTGGAAGGACCCGGTAAGGCCCTATTTCGAGAACCCGGACCCGGAATGTGGTAAGGGGGTAGCCATGGTGCTAATAGCACCATGGGCACCGCCTACCTCGTAATGAGGCCCATGGTCTCACCACCTGCTCCTTAGAACCGCATGGGACTGGCACATGTCACAAGGGAACAAGCACTTTTCTGCACAACGCCAGCAGGACACAGGCTGCCTCGCTCTGGCTCCCTGGAGCCACAGCTCCTTAGCCACGTTGTAGTCCTTCACAAACACCGGGCCAGCATCCCGGCTCTGATCAGGATTCACAGCTCGCTCCATTGATTGTTCAAAACCACACCTTTCATACTTAAAAGATGAGTCAAGTAGAGTCAGGTGTGAGTAGTCAGTGTTATGACCCGGCCTGACTCCATTAATGGAACAACCTACTGGTAGTAGGTGGCAGTCTTCCTTCTGTTCCTCAAGGTGTTTCTTGCAGATAATCCTGACTATTCTTGGTTACCTCTTCTTCATCCCAGTATTAGTCCGAAATGGGGATGGGGGATGGAATGGGATTGAAAATATCCAATGAAGACTGAGGAAGGGATTTCTGATAGAAATTGGGAAAAAGGGGAATACCATGTTTTGCCCTTGTGTATTCTCCTTCCAATCCCTTGTGACCCTCCACTCAGGTGATCCTCCCTCACTTGTCCACCCCTGGGGTCGGGATCCAAAAGCGATGGCCCTTCCCAGGCCACCTGAATGGAAGAGGGGGAGTAGGTGGGAGAACACTATCAGGTTTCTCACATACCCTGCACTTAATGCCCATGTGTTTAGGAAAATAATGTAATCTCTCAGACTTCATTATCTTACTGTATGTGTCAGAGTTCACAGTAAATAGGTCAGTAGGTGACAGATATGTGCTGTACAGTATGAAAATAAAGCTCTCTGTCAATCTCCTGACGCCCCTGTTTCTCGACATGCAGTTTCCAGACTGCATGTTCCCAAGACTGTTTTTTGTCTTCATGGTGAGGGTCCCTGCCATAATCCCTTTTTACTGTGCCAGGCACACACCATGTTCTTGTAACACTACAAATTGGACAGATTGAACAGTAAACACCAGACTCAATAAACACCACCACACATATTCACAATTATGCCCTCATTCACCTTTATATTAATTCATCAGAGAAAACATGAAGACAATCAAACTATCTTATTTGGTATAGTGATGAGCATAGAAACATTAGTGATAAACTTGCACTGAACATATAGGAAGTACAAGAAATACACCTTGCATTGGAAGGAAAACGAATATACTGTTGTTTTTGGATCAGCACAGCACTTCAAACATAAGTGATTTCCCTTTTCCCAAAGACACACTAACTAGCCTTTTGGATATGAAAGCTAATCATTAAAGATATAGCGTCAATTCCCAATTGTCCCCCTGCCCTTAGCTAAGTTTGATTAGTATGGGATTAGATATTATGGGCTCTATTGCATAGCAGAACAACCCCCGAAACTAATTTAGATTCAGGTAACTACCTTTATCACTGGGTACCTTAGAAATAAAACGAGTTATGCCTTTTGGGTCAGTTCGACACCTAGCCAGATTACCCTGCAAGAGAGTCCCAACTAATTGTGTCCCTATTAATACTCAATCAACTTCACTTGTGATTCTGGTGAACACCGTCCGTCAGTCTGCCTGCAACCTGAACTCCACTCAGCAGCAGCCCCTACTCTCAGCTGACAGGATCCCTGGACACTGCGATGCTCTGAACTTGTCGTGCTGCCAGCTACTCAGAGATATCATCAGTTCACAGATGGTCCTCATCAGCTTTCTAGGCCTCAGTCTCCCAATTGTGCTCAGAGCAGCACACTGAACAAGCTGGCTCAGTTTTCTCCCTTGATGCAAACCGAGGAGGCAAAATCTCATCGCACTACCCCTCCAAGGCCTTGGAGCTCTTTTTCTGGTAAACCCCAGATCTATTTCAAATGTCAGCAAACAAAATCCCCAGGCCTTGCTAGAGGTCAGTGTTTTTAAAGCCCAGCCCAGTTTTAAAGTTTCAGCCAGCCCAAGACAATCCACAAATTCAGTCAGAAATCCAGCCAAAAAAAGAAATCCCTCCTTGCCTTTCATAGCCACTTATGTCTCTTCTCCACAATGAAGCCCTTTGTGGTATAACATATATGGATTCTGAACATCTTTTCCATTCTATTTGGTGATATCAGCTGCTACTACCCTTCCCTTTTCATGAAGTCACTTCCAGCTTTATCACGTGTCCGAACATTCAAGCACATTGCAGTACCTTCTAGCACCCACTTTCTAGTTCAACTCACACCCTGAGGTTTTTGGTAAACTTTAGCCTGCATTCCTGCTCATCATTTCTTGCTGCAGTTCGTTGAAAGAAATGAAACACTCCCCCATCCTCTTCCTGTGCTTGCTTATTATGAACAATGAGCTTTTATTTTAAAGGCCCTTGAATACACGTACTCTGCCCTCCAATGGACTGGTGTCAACTCTCAAGTTTGCATTATTTCTGAAACTGGCAATGATCAGCCAGCATGTTGTTTGTACGCCTGTCACAATCTAAGTATACACAGCGTCTATGGCCTACATAGCTAGCCCACCAAAACCACCCATATATTAGCTGTTAGTACCCCAGAAACACCCCCTTCCAGTTCCTAATGCTGCATGTTAGTACCCATGTTAGTAATCTATGTATTACACTACACAAAGCGTGTGCTGCACAGATTCTTTAGCACATAGCCCTTCCTACATATCCCCCCTTTCTGTTGGGGACACTGATCAAATATTTTGACTAGAAATCATAAGTCCCACTCATATAATCTTCCATGTTGTCAAACCCGTTGAGCACTTGTGAAATAATGTGAGTAGGTGCTTTGCTTATATTATTAAAGTGTAAGCAATTGCATCAAATGAATCCTTTGGCAAAGATTGTCAACAGAAATTGTTCATAGAAATAACATTGCAAAACAATGAGAATAGTGAAAAGGATACGAGGAGTACAGAGCTAAAGAATAGAAACAAAGTAGTGAGCAAAATGAGAAATAGTCTAGAATGGATTCAGCAGGTCTGAGATTTGGCAGTGACATCTTCCATCACAAGGCCTAATACTGGCCCGCGCTTGAATACAATGGGCCTCATTACGAGGTGGGCGGTAAGGGATTACTGGCACCGGTAAGGAGACCAGTGCCGGTAATACCTTACCGCCCTACTACGAGGTCCCTTAGTGGGTCCCTCCAGTAACACCTGGTCTGACCAGATGTTATAGGTGGGACCTGTTAAGGGACCTTGAAGCTAATAACGGTACCGCAATTTGAGGTACCGTTATTAGCGCATTCCCCATTCCCATTGAGCCCTGTAGGGGCTCAAATGGGAATGGGGAATGGCTTTTTCAATGGGGACTTACCGGTCCCGCAAAGGTTGGACTACACTAGTATCTCCCCATTGAACGAGGCCGGTGCCGGACACGTTATTGGTGGCAGTCATGGCGCAAATAGCTCCATAACTACCACCAATCTCGTAATGAGGCCCAATGTGTCTAATTGCCGGAGAGGCCTGTGTCCATGTCACTAATTTCATTACAACCAGATCTCACACTGTTGTCTCATCCTCTGGTCTTCTTCTTGACATCTTCCAGTATCCTTCCGCCTTCTTTCATCATCCAGTGGACTTCACTTCATCCAGGGGACTCCAGAGAATACTATTGACTGCAAACAAATTAGGCATTCTAAACCAGAAGAGAGAGACGGACAGGTTACGTACCAAGCAATCATGTTTTCTTTTGAGTTTTCCTTTCCTCTCCAGTACCCTAGAATTAAACTTAACAATTATATCTTCCTTATCGACTTTTTTGCACACTTTTACACCTCTTACTTACACATGTAACCTTTAATTTTGACTCATTCCTTCAGACATACCAAACCAAACACACCTACATATCTGTCACAATGAATCCTCTTACTTACATTGTGGACCACCGCAAACTGACTTACCTTGCCTCTGATGTTACAATTGCACCTTTCCTTCCCTACTGGCCTCGCCAGTTTGCTACATTCTTCGCACTTCATGTTTCAGGTGAAATGGTTTTATGTGATGCACATGGACAAACTGTCCCTTTGTCATTATCACAATTATTAATGGGCCACACCAGGATGCCATAAACATGCCATTCTTGTTCTTGCCTTTCATGAAGTTAAACGTGTACCCCTGGTCACCTATTTCATACTCTCTAACAGATTACTTCCTGTCATAGTATGATTTGGCATCCTCAGCTGCTCCTTCCAGATTTCACTGTGCAAATGCAAATGCATTCTGCAAATGCTCTCTCAACTCTTCCATATACTCATGAATTGTTGATGCTGTGGGATATACTGACCCACTCAATGGCATTGCCTTACATCACAGAGCTGCCTGTGCGCAAGAAACAGTAACCGAGCTGCTCTGGCTCCTGTGCGCACCAGGACCTCAAAACTGCTTTTGGCAGCAACAACAGAAAAATGGCTGCACAGTTTTACACACTTCGGGCAAAATGGAAGAAGGGGAAACACTGAAAAATATGCCAGTGTGTTCTGAAACATATATGGAATCAAGTAAAAAGGAAAGTCTGCCATTGCTGCAAAAGCCAAAATCCCCTTCAAAATGAAACCGTTTACCCCCTTTCAAAATGCTGCTTTGATGCCAATTTCATCTGTCATTCTGAAACCACTGTGAGTAAAAAGGCCAAGTTAAAACCAACTCTCAGAGAAATCAAAAGCAACTTCATTTTCACTCGCGCAGGCATTTATTTCTTGAAAAAATGTATCCAGGCACTGCAGTTCAAAGAGACTTTTTACCTTGAGAGCTAGGTCAAGGAGAACTGTATCTATATTTTAGATAAGAGTCCTGCTGCAGGGAAAATGACTACAGCTGCCAAGACAGTGGCAATCTGAGGAGCTGCAAACCAAATTAAAGTAAGAAATTAAAAAATTTAGAACACATAGGCTGGAGTTGCAAGCTCTCAGAAATCTGTAATTTCAAATGCCAGCTATGAAACTCCTCCTAAGAAGGGAGATACACCCTAAATCCAGGACACTTAGGTGCGAAGTACCAACTTGAAAAACTTTGAATGGGATAGGACAATGACAGTTCACATGCTCATCAGACTTTCGTCTTTGCTCCAGGCTGGGACAATTGCAGTCCTGGGACACTCACCTGTCAAGTGTGAAAGGGCAAAACAACCTTCAATTAAGACTGGAAATCCCCTTGTCTGGAAGGAAATGACAGCTGTTTGCAGTTGAAAGAAGGAAAAAAAACAGGATCAAGTAACAAAGGGACTGACTTTTGGTGCCAGAGATTATATTATAAAGAAACTTTAAAGACTCTTATTTCTGTAGCAAGAATTAGCAGAAATTTAAAGGTTTGCAGTGTTAAATCTATTTTCGTGGGCCTTCTTTTAAAACTTGGTAGAACTCATTGCCGCATGGGGAACAGAAGTTATGAAATGTGACAGATTCCCAATAAAGTATTAATGTGGCAAACATAAGATTTTGTACATACATCCCTGGGGACAATTCGCATTTGTGTATAAAATTGTAGAATTTTAGGCCAAATCTTTAATGTGCAAAATTACCAAAATGTGTCAGAAACGACAAAACAAGGTCGCACAGGCTGGAGGTTTGGACTAATTTGTGCTGCACAAAATATGGAACCTGTGTATCTGATTTACTAAGAGGTGGCAACTGCATAAACATCTGTTTTTGTCAAAATCATTTTTTTCAATAAAGGAAATGTGGGAGTTTCTAGATACAGTAAAAAATCACCTCATAAACATGACATCACTTTTCTGATATCCAACCAATTGTGAGCAAGACAGAGGGCCTCATTACGACTTTGGAGGTAGCCATGGCGCTTTTAGCACCATGGCTACCTCCAAAATCGTGTCCAGGTCCGGTCTGGTGGAGTGGGGGCTTACCGGGACATTCCGCCCTAGGCGGACCCGGTAAGTCCCCATTCCAAATGCCATTCCCCATAGGGCTCAATGGGAATGGGGAAAGTGCTATATATTGGCCTGCTAATAGCAGGCCCGCAATTAGCGCCCTGGTCCCTTAGCGGGACCCGTAAAGAACGTGTGGTCCGACCACACGTCTCTTGCGGTTCCCACTAAGGGACCTCGGAATTGGGCAGTAAGGTATTACCGGCACCGGTCTCCTTACCAGTGCCCGGTATCCCTTACCGCCCACCTCGGAATGAGGCCCAGAGACTATGCCCTTGCCCAATCCGGCATTAGAAATAAGGGCCCCTGACTAGTACTCAGGACACACACTGATTCCTGATTCCTACGCCGGCGTCCTGTTCCTGTCTGTTCTTGTCTTCATCTTGCATCTATCCATCTAAACTCCCGATCCCAACCACAAGGCCAAGCAATTGCTGATCCTGCTTCAGCAAGGTCTCAATTCTAAAATAATCCCCATAACCAAGGGAAGCGCTATTGTGTTTTGGGAAAGCATCCTGAATTTACCTGGCTTGCTGCCGCGCACTGCTATCCTGCCATCCTGAAGACCTATATTATCCAGTAACCAGAACTGCCAGTCCAGAAGAACTATCCTTTGGTATCCAGTCCCTGCCCAGCTGACTCTGCCCCACTGATTTTGTCCAGCTGCCCTGTGTTAGACCAGATCCGTGTGGTGATCCAGAGTGCTGACTGTGCAAAATCCAAACTAAAAGTGGACTGTGAGTATCAATAGGAACCATAGAAACATAGTAAACCTTGCCTTGCTTTGTTCCATCCCAATCTCTAAGTGATCCTATCTTTATTCTGATAATTGTAATATTGTCATAATCATTCTTGCTACCCTGCTTTGATTCCTGGTGCCAGTGCAAATATCTTTAATCATTTTGTCTTGTGAAATCCTAAGCCCTTAGTCCTCCCTCGGGTAATTGGACTGGGTCCGCCAGGGCAGGCACGGAGGTGCCTGGGTTGATTCCGCGGATCAACTCCGGAGCTTACTGCGTCTCAAGCTGGTAGCCTAGCCTGAATGCCCTAGCGTAGAGTAAACATTTCCTTGTCAAAATTGATTTCTGTTCCTTTTTTGCGCTTTTATTTCCCAAAAACCAACCTCACTAGATCTGGCATAACTCACTCAATTTATCAGCTAGAGACCTCATTTCACTTTCATATTGTACCTATGACCCATAGCTACCCCCTAACCCAAACACTACAATATTGCACCTGTTTTTATTAAAAACCTTTTTGGTAAATTCAGGTGGGATTTGCAAAAGTGTGTAATTTTATAATGGTTTTCAATCTTCCATTCTATTTCGAATTGTATGCTTTTGCTCAATCCATTGCTTGTGATTGCTAGTATCTTTCCAGTGTTGCTCCAGTAAAGAGTTTCAAGAGTTTTAGATGCATTCATAGTTTATCCATCCAATAGCACCATGGTTAACGCCAGGGTCGTTATGAGGCCCTCTGTGTGGTTGGAATACTGTGCTACACTGTACAAGCACCTCCCAAAACAAATTCTCCAAAACCAGGCCTGTCTGCAAAAGTAAAATTAAATCAACCCCGAAATAATTAATAAAGAAAGAACATCTCCATAATGGCTGTTCCAGTAGAAATCAGTATGGCTAGGGAGCACCTCCTGCACAAGCTTTTTGTCAGAGGTGAGTGGCCGGAACAGGATGAACATGTCTGGCTACAGAAAATCACACAAAAGGTCAGTACCATGAACATGGATACATGGCAAGACAATGGCCTATTACACCAAGCTCTTAGTGAATTATACATGGCCCCAAAAGCTAAAGGGGAGCAAAGCAAAATTGCCAGAATTGCGGCCAGCTATACCTCCACATAGGAGTGATATGGGAAAAGCATGCTGAAAACACAATTCTGGCACAGAATCAAATTGAATTATTAGAGAAAATCCATAATGATCTAGACCCAGCAGAACAAAGGCTACAGAAGAGCCAAGAATTGGAGGTAGAATCTAGGGATTATGTCACACAAGTAAAACAGGATTTGGCTCTCCTACAGCATAAAAAGGCAGATCAAGAGACCGAATTGCAGGCATTGAAAGAGGAGTGTAAGGAAAAGGTTGACTCTAAATCAGCCAACAGATTTTATTAGAGCCTGTGCAGAGAAGATCGTTACCCTACAAGACCAGATAGACAAATTGAGAGAGGAAAATAATAAATTAATTGTGAAAGACCTCCACTCTCAAAAGGAATTTGATCAGTAGTGCCAGAAATCCAATATTATCAAAAAACAAAGGCATGACCTGGCAGAGCAGAGGGGTACCCTAAATCAAGAGAAAGATGCCCGATGCCAGGAAAATAGTGAGTTAAAAACCGAGTAACAGGAAAGCAAGTTGGCTGTCATGATTCCTGCCCCTCATGTCCTGAGCCCTCCAAGATGTCAGGCTGGAGCCAGGCCACGATCACCTACATGGCCCTCAAGGGCCTCTCCATCCCTCCAAAGACCCACTTGGAGTCAGACTTGGTGCTTGTGGCACCAGACTCACTCACTCCGATAGGATAACATTAGGGATTGGACTTGTAGTGCATTGATGGGGACAAGATGGATGCCCCCACATATTCTGGTTCCCAGAACTGCATGTGCAGTCTAGTCTTTTGGGTGTGGTTCAGCCAAGAGACACTTGGGATACCCAGAGACTATTTAAGCCACGCCCAGGCTGAGAAACATGCTTTGCGTGTTCTGCACCTGCAGCGTGACACTCACCGTGTTCGGATCAGTCTCCAGTAGGCCTGCATCTTTCTTCTGTGCTCAGCTCCTGCAAGAAAAAGAACACCGTTAGGAGCAGCCTTACCTTGCGGCGCTTCTGCCCATCATTCATCGCTCCTTCTGTTCTGCGGGCATGTTCGGCGGTGTCATTCCCATCCCGACACGCCGCTTCTTAAGGAAAAGGGAAAAGAACAGAAAAAAGGCATTAGTAAGTATTCTGCAAATCTTCACTTATTTTTAAAGACTGTACGAGCTTCAAACGCTTACCTGAATCCCAGCAGCTCTGGGGGAACTCTGTCTCCGGAACTTCTCATCCATCTGCAAGAGGGAAAAGACACTCCAGGTTAGCGTGGAAACATCTAGAGGCGCCGCGTACCGCGCTTACTCACCGCATTTGTTCTTTATAACCGGCATCCACGCTGAAAACGTTGTGGCACCTAAAAGACACAGAAAAATAACTCAGTTCAATACAAATACGAAAGGGGTGCATCGTGCATCGCACTCTCACTCACCTTCAGCGCTACTCATCTCAGCAGCACGCCGCCATCCCCGGACGCCGGCAATCATCTAAGGAAGGAAAGGAACGAAGTTAGAGAACTGTTCAAAAGACTCATTATACTTACCTGTCAGACTCTTGCCAGTGAAGTAACTAGGCAGCAACATGCCCGCATCAATCAACACGCCCCTGCGCTGAAAGCAGGACGGAGAGCACACTATCCAAGAAAACAAGGTGAGCTGTGGATCAAAAGGAAGGGTTGTACCCCGGGGAAGAAGGGGTTCAAGCACACAGAGACAGTAGGGAGTTAAACTCTACCAATCCTGTGTTTCAGACCCAGTCTCCAGTCAAGTAGCCTCCACGGAAGGGTTCGAGGTCATAAGAGGTCAGAACAGGCTGAGTGACATCCCCGCGGATACCAGGTGAGTGTTACATTGGCCCTCCAGGAGTTAAAAGAACTAAGACCTGAGCATGGGAAGCTGCTAGAACACACCGGACGGGTACTCTGAAAGAGAACACCCAAGGCAAAGACACACAAACCCAGGAGATGAATCACTTGCAACAGAGAATGTACCAGTACTCCCAAAACATGCAGGAAGCGCAGGGGGACAATGAGGTCCTCTGTGAAAAGATTGATGGACTCCACCAACAAGTAGCAGTGCAAGAGCGAATCATTGAGACAAGTAAGGCCTTGATAGATTAACAAAAGACCCAGATGTTTGCTTATCACCAGGAAATAGGGGCTAAAAAAGAAAAGGTAGCAAGATTGGAGAAAGAGGGTGCTAGACTAAATTCTAACTGGAGGGACCCTGAACAGGTAGAGAAGGACAGGGCAACCCCGGATCATAACATAAGGACCTCTGTACTCAGGGACTCAAACCCCTTCAATACCATGAACACTGCCAGCTTCATGTCTACTGGCTCATATGAACCAGGGGAGATGGGGATGGCAGAATTCAATAGGATTGGTAAAATGGGACTGACAGATCAGCGTCCCCCAAAAATTGATGGGGGGCGTCCCTGTACAGATACCCCTGTGTTAGGGCTGATCTCTCTGACAAGGAAGACTCCTATGAGGGGAAGGTTAGGGAATCAAATCCACTAAAATACCACCTTCCAAAGGACCAGTTGGTTAAATTTGATGGGGAACTAAATGAAATAAGGCCCAAAAAGAGCATCCTAAACACCTCTACCCAGTTAGGGCAGTGGGGGGACACTCTACCAACCCTGGGAGCAGGGGAGAGTTTGAAGACTCTTCTAAGCACCGCAGGAGTAGAGAAACTAGGCCCCAACATTCTGCGAGCCCTTCTCAAGCTCACAGAATCCAGGAGTGCCTAGAGGATCAAGAAGCCACCTCCAGTATCAGCGCCTCTGCGTCTGAGGACGAGTGGACTCGGGTGACTAAAACAAAGAAGGCAAACAAACTTAAGAGAGCTATGAAAAAATATCCCATTAGGCAGATCAAGGCCAGTAGGAGTGTTATAATTCCATATCATAAAAATGCAAAGTATTCTGCCTGGGAACACCTAGATTATATGAACAAATGACAGCTACTTTTCATATGAAGGACAGCCAGAATCACATAGGGTATGTGAAATGGACATTCTCCCCTGAATACTCCAATTTCTTTGCGGCACTGGTGGGCCAGAACCACTCAAGATGGTCCACCTACAGGGCGGCCATCTTGAAACATTTCTCTGCACACAGAAAGCCCAAGAGGCCCGCAAGGAGGCCTACAATCTGCAGTGCGGGAAGATCAGGCCCCACAAGAATTTGTGCGGGAGCTCAAACGCGTAGACCACCAAGAGGGTGCACACAGCTGGTCGGGAGTTCATCAATACCTTCTTTCATGCCCTCCCAAAATATATAATGACCCAGCTGGTGAGGGACCTTCATGAGAAAAGATTGCTGGACTGGGTCATAGAGCAGGTGACCCACATTTATGAGGTCCAAAAATCTGCAGATAACAAAAATCCAAACAAAAACCCCAAACCATGCAACACCCTTTCGGCTGCTAAGGTGGCAGAGGTGAAGGTTGCCCCCATTTTAGATCTGGAGATGGGGGGGCTAAAAATATACCTGTACCAAATCAATCAAATCAAAGACCCAGAAGGCCCTTGGGCCAATTCCAGACAGGTGGTAGTCAGGGAGGTAATGGTGAGGCAAGAAGTACACTAACCCAACTACTCGGTTGCCCCTCTGTTTGTGCCTAAACTGGGTATCCAATTAATGTAACATACAATTCTCAAGGATAATAAATGTAAGCTCAAACTCAGTTCCAAAATAATTACTTCAAGATCCAAGTTTTCATGGAATTTTATATTCCTGGGAATTTTCTTGCCAATCTTCAAAATAAATGAGGAAACCATCAGCTTATCAACAATGTAAGATTCCTATGACAATGCATTTCGGAGAACACTCCTTCTTCAGGGCGAATCTTAAGTGTTTACAACATCATTCACAAAATACATGCAATGTGTAGCTACATATATCAGCAATCAACAATCAACATTAGCGATATGCATTACTGTTTGCAAAATCAAGAAAAATTTAAATTACACAAAACGTACCACATTTGTGATGTTTCCATATTTCAAACCGCACATGTAACCAAATGAAATAAAGAAAGCCAAATGAGTTTAAATGGATTCCACCAGTACAAATCATGACATATTTACTAAAACTAGCTGAACACAGTACCTGTTCACATTGTGAGATGGTTGCTGACAAAGCGCAATGTCTCTAAGCTTTTTTTCTCTGACTCGGCGGATTCCGCCGTATCGATAACAGACACTGCAGTGGATACATATAGTGTATTAATATAATGCTTCTACTCGTGTGCAGATCAACAAAAAGTGTGTTTCTTGCTGATTTACCTGTTGCTGTCTCGTTGCTCACAGTGATAATGCAGAGCAGCGGACGCGCGCAAAGTTTCTGTTAGGCTCGTTGCTAGGAGATGGAACTATTTTATAATCACGTGTGAATACTGAAAGTTAAAGCCATCTCGGATGGGCGAGTCGCAAACCAGATAATCTTTACAATCCGGATCTTTACAATCCGGGCAAGTCAAGGCGCAAGTGTATTAATGTACCTGTTTTCTAAATAAATTAATTTTCAACTGTGGATGTTCCTTGAAATCGTGTCGTTGCTAAGCAATGTAATGTGCATACTATGGAAACTGAAGAAAGACTAAAGCCACTTAGATGTGATTAACGTTAATGCAAGCGTACTGCCAGATACCTATAGTGTCTAATTGTTACGCTCACCTGGCTCCCACAGAGGCGTCGATCTGAACTGGACAGCTACCATCTCCACCAATGTGACGCGTAGGGCCGAGATGACGGACTGGACTGGCCCACCTAGCTTCGTTTGCTTGGGCCGTAAGAATATTCTTCTGCAAATGGAGAAAGGGAATTAAGCGTAAATCCCCCCACCCCACCTGTTCTTCCCACAGATCACCTTTGATGTCCCCTCTTATAGTCTCACCTGATGGTTTGAAAAGATGAGCTCTCCATCCTGCATTGAGCGCAGGTGTGCATTGATAACCAGTTGCTTCACTGGCTCGAAGGAATTGGTGAGTTCCAGAACAATATTGACTCAGAGATTCCCGGAAAGACGCCGTAATTATGTAGTTCGTAAGAGTTGAAATGCCTGACTTTCACTCTTGTCCGATTCCTTGCAGGTTGCAGCTTGACCCTAGTGAAGAGTTCCTCGTGGCAACCGGTAATATTCTGGCAAGGATTTGTATTTTCCAACACAGTTCGATAAAATAATGTCAATATGTAACCTGTTGCTTTCTCCCTTATTCAGGCGCTGAGAGAAAGTATGAAGTCTCGGGGAATAATACCTCTGGTGGTAAAATCAGGTAAGTCTATTGTGGTGAGGAGGGTTCCCCTTGTTAGTCCCTTAGTTTCACCTTGCTGTCCTTTTTTTTCCCCTTAGAGGCCGGGGTTCGGCGAAGATGCAGTGGAAGCTGCGCCGACACGTGAAGAGGAATAGTACCCCCGGTGGTAAAATCAGGTACGTTTATGGGGGGTAACTAATATTCCTCTGTGTATTCCCTTGGCTCACCTTGCTGTTCTTGTCTTCTCCTTAGGTGCCGGAGTGCGGCGGGAACATGCTGGAGGATGCGGTGGAATGTGAAGATGCTGCGAAGGCCGGTGAGTTCAGCGCGGCGCTGCATTAGGCGAGGCGATGCGCATAAATAGCTTCTTTCGTCCAGCTCGAAGGCGCGATGGATCGGGAATTCAGGTAAGGATCAAAGGTATTGCTCTTGTTCTAACCTTTTCTCCTTCTTTCTCCCTTTTCCTAGGAGCTCCAAACTCGAGGCAGGCGTGGCAGAAGACTGGATGCAGACTTGCAGGCACGGTGAGCGGTACGCTGCTGGATGCAGAATAACGCGAAGCGTGTGCTGCTCTTCGGGCGTGGTTTAAATAGCCTCCAAAGTAGTCCCAGGTAAGTATTCCTCCCCAGCCCCACCCGAGTAAAAAAAATAGTCCCTAGGTAAAGTAGTCCCTTCCAAGCCTCTTTTGGCTTGGAGCTCTTGCAGCATGGTCTGCATCAGGTAAGTATCGAACATGGTCTGCATCAGGTAAGTTTTAATCTATGAGCCTGGCGCCTATGGCGCCAGGACTGACTCTCCATATGAGCCTGGCGCCATAGAAGCCAGGACTGCACCCAAATAGCCCCTAGCAGGGGTTGTTGGGCTTGCTTGGGATAACATGATGCCTGCTTCCGGGGTTGCTGGACTTGGTCTGGGTCCCCGGGGATAGGCATCATGACAGCACCCCCCCCAAGGCCCCTCTTAAAGTCGTTCTTCCCTGTGGTTTCGGTTTGTCTGGGAAATTTCGGTGGAATTTTTTCACCAATCGGGGTGCATGAACATGGTCACTAGGTTCCCATGACCTTTCCTGTGGTCCGTAACCTTTCCAGTCGATTAAATAAAAAAGTTTTGACTTTATCAGCTTGTAGTCCAGGATGTTCTTAACTTCAAATTCGGGTTCTCTGTCTACAAGGATGGGGTCTGGTGGCTTGGTTAGTCTTGTCCCTGGTTGCACTGGCTTCAAAAGTGACACATGAAAGACGGGGTGAATGCGCATATTAGCAGGTAAGTCCAACTTGACAGCCACCGGGTTGATAATGGCCTTAATAGAGTAAGGTCCCAAATATCTGGGGTTAAAGGTCTGTGTTCCCTTTAGAGGTATATGTTTTGTGGCTAACCATACTTGGTCCCTTATCTGGTATTGTGGAGTATCACTTCTATGCCGATCAGCATCTTTCTTGTATTTTTCTTTTGCCTGTTTTAAATGTGTAGTTGCTTCCTTAAAGGCTTGTGTAATCGTAGCGTGCAGATGGTCCACTGCGGGCATTTCTAAGTGTTGGGGTGAGTCAAAGTCTGAGGTTCGAGGATGGTGCCCATATAAGGTATAAAAGGGGCTTTGTCCAGTTCCAGAGTGTACTGAATTATTGTATGCATATTCGGCGATCCAAAGAATCTCTTTCCAATTACTCTCAGTCTGATGTAACATACAATGCAGGTATTGTTCGAGAGTCTGGTTGGTCCTCTCTGTTTGACCATCGGTCTGGGGGTGGTGACCAGTCGATAACCTCACATCGATTTGCGCCAATTGACAGCATTTTTTCCAAAAATGTGAAATGAATTGACTGCCCTGGTCAGAGACAAATACGGACGGAAATCAGTGTATGCGAACAACGTTTTTGAGGAACTCCTTGGCCAGGATTGAAGCTGAAGGTAATCCCTTTAAAGGAATAAGGTGGGCCATCTTGGAAAAAAGATCCACAATAACTAGAATGGTGTTAAATCCATTGCATTGGGGTAGATCAGTAATAAAGTCTAACGATAAGGTGTGCCATCGTGTAGGCGGAATGTCTAAAGGTTGTAAGAGTCCAGCTGGTTTTTTCTTTTGACTTTTGTTTTGGGCGCAAATGCCACAAGACATCACAAATTATTTAATATCCTTTCACCAGGTGGGCCACCAGAATTGTCTTTTAATTTTAGCTTCAGTCTTTGCAATACCTGGGTGCCCCTCCATTAGGGTATCATGATAACGGGAAATGACTAGCTCTTGTAGTTCCTTGGGTGGCAGAAATAGCCGCCCTTGGTAATAAGGCAGATCATTGGTGACAGAGTAGTCCAGGCCTTTCTTTACCCAGTCCTGCAGGGCCGTAGAATCAAAGAGTTGCTGGACCTTTACCTGAATGTCCTCTAGTGTCTGTAGAGTAGTCATGCCAAGAATCCTTTGTTCGGAAATTATAGGTACTGGTTCTGGGTTCACTTCTGCCTCTCCCATCCCTATTCGGGATAAGGCGTCTGCTTTACCATTCTTACAACCTGGTCGATAGGTTATCACAAAATAGAACTCGGCAAAGAGCAATGCCCATAGGAGTTGACGTGACGATTGGGCCTTGGCTGTCTTTAAATACTCTAAGTTCCGGTAATCGGTGATCACAGTAATGGTATGCCTGGCACCGAGAAGATAGTGCCGCCAAGCCTTGGAGGCGGATTTAATGGCTAATAACTCCTTGTCGGTAACCGCATAGTTTTACTCGGGTGCCGAGAACTTTCTGGACCAAAATGCTACTGGGTGAAGCTGGCCAGTTTCAGGGTCCTTTTGAGACAGGACAGCTCCCATGGCTAGACTAGATGCATCAGTTTCCACTATGTATGGAAGTTCAGGGCGCGGGTGCTTTAATACAGGTGCAGACGTGAATTTCACTTTCAGCTCTTGGAAGGCATTTTCAGCTTCTTCAGTCCACATAAAGCGTTAATTTTTTCGTAAGAGTGCTGTGATGGGATGTACCACATGTGAAAATCTGGGATGAATCTATGGTAGAAATTGGCAAAGCCGAGCATGCTTTGTACTCCTTTAACTGAACTTGGTGATGTCCACTTAAGGATTGCGTCCACCTTTCGTGAGTCCATTCAGACTCCCTTTGGGGTCAGGATAAACCCAAGGAATTCAACTTCTGTGGCATGAAAAATGCATTTTTCCAGTTTTGCATATAGTTTGTGCTGGTGCAATTTCTCAAGGACTGCTCGGACGTGCTTCACATGGTCAGATTCTGAAGAGGAGTATACTAGAATATCATCGATATGCACGACAACACAGACGTCAATGAGTTCACGAAGGACATCGTTCATGAAGTATTCGAAGGCTGCTGGTGCATTGCACAACCCGAAAGGCATCACCTGGTATTCGAATAACCCATACTTCGTGCGGAAAGCAGTCTTCCATTTGTCGCCCTCTTTTACACGTACCAGATGGTATGCCCCCCGGAGATCTGATTTAGTGTATATACAAGTGTCCTTCACTTGGTCTAGTAGTTCAGGGATCAGAGCCAATGGGTATCGGTTCTTAACAGTTATCTGGTTCAATGCGCGGTAGTCTATGCACGTTCTGAGGTCACCTTCCTTTTTGGGCACGAAGAACAAAGCTGAAGATGCAGGGGACTTGGATGGGCGAATAAAGCCCTTGGCAAGGTACTGGTCTAAGTATTGTCGTAGGTGAAGGTTCTCAGGTTCCGTAAGGGCATAGATCCTGCTACAAGGGAGTTGTGCACTGGGTATGAGATCGATTTGACAATCGTACGATCTGTGAGGAGGTAAGGTGTTTGCCTGTTCTTTTTGGAAGACATCCTGGAATTCTTGGTATTCTGGAGGTAGTTACATGACTGCTGTGGTTACTGTGGCCAGGCCTGCGTTCTGATTTTTCTTTGGGTAACAGGTTTGTGCACAATCCGGGAAGGGTATTCTCTTCTCTCGCTCAAAAATCAATACAAGGATTATGTGTTTCCAACCAAGGTATCCCCAGTATTATTTGGAACTGTAGGGCTTTGATTAGATCAAACACAATAGTCTCTCGATGCCCATCCTGACCCAATAGTGTCATCTCTGCGGTGGAATGAGTTACAGGCCCAGAGGCAATTTCAATTCCATCGACTGTGGTGATGACATCTGAGGTGGTTTTTTGGCAGAGAGGTAGATTCATCCTGGAAGCCAATTCATAGTCCACATAGTTTCCTATGGCCCCGCTATCAATGTATGCCCTTACTGCGTGCATACGCGTTGGCTGCACTGGATCTACGAGGACCATTGGTATGATGAAATGCAAGGTCTGAGTATCCTTCTTCAAGCTCGGCAAGCGGACCTCTACGCTTGTCGGGCGTGGTCGTTTCCCGAGTCTGACTCCATATGGCTTTTATCAGCAGCTACTACCACCTTTTTGGGTGGTTTTACAGGGAAATCCCGTAGAAAATGCCCAGGAGTTCCACAATATAGACACAATTGCATTTGCCGTCTCCTTTCTCTTTCCTTCTGGGTTAAGGGTCCTTTAACCCCTCCGATTTGCATGGGTTCTGAAGCATCTGCTCCTTTGGGGCTAGCGTGGGTTTTGACCAAAACCCGATTCTCAAACTTGGCTCGATCAGCCTTTCTGTTCTGAACTCTGTGATCTAACTGGACCACTAAGTCTATATATTCAGCGCAGTCTTGAGGTGGGTTCACGACTTGAGCCAAGACATCCTTGAGTTCTCCTTGAAGCCCTCGATGAAATAACGTGATTCGTATTACCTCAGGCCATCCAGTTTCCACAATCAACCTATTAAAGGTCGCGATGTAGGATAGAAGGTCCTGGTTACCCTGTCATAGAGACAAAAGTTCGTTATCCAGGGCCTGTCCTTGGGAGTGCCGGGCAAATAGTCTTTCCATGCTTGTTTCAAAGCCCTGAAAATCCCGAAGAATTGGGTCATCCTGGGTAACTAGTGGAATTGACCAATCAGCTGCACTGCTGCTGAGATATGACAATACAAACGCTACCTTGGCTTGATCGTTTGGGAAGGCTCCAGGTCTGCATAAAAAGTGCAAGCAGCATTGGTTCATAAACAAGGCGAAACTTTTGGGATCTCCGGCAAAGCGTTCTGGTGGAGCTAATGGAATATTTCCTGGTAGGTTTATTTGCACAGGGTTACTCGATAACACAGGAGCTGGATTTCCCCCGGAACCAGGTAGGGGTGCTTGTCTAGTCTGGCTTTGCAATAGTTGCCTAGCAAGGTCATCAGTTAGCTCCTTTGACAAAATCAGTTCTCTCCCAAGAGCATTGGTTTCTTGACGGGCGGAATGCACTTCAGCCCTCAGTTCCCCTAGTAATTGAGCCAATTGGTCAGTCTCTGAGGTATCCATAACGCCCGGGTGGGGATTTGTGGGTTGGCTTCGCGTTCTGTTACGCTCACCTGGCTCCCACAGAGGTGTCGATCTGAACTGGACAGCTGCGGTCTCCACCAATGTGATGCGTAGGGCCGAGATGACGAACTGGACTGGCCCACCTAGCTTTGTTTGCTTTGCCCGTAGGAATATTCTTCTGCAAATGGAGAAAGGGAATTAACCACCCATGGAGTTGAGTGTAAATCCCCCCACCCCCACTGTTCTCCCCACAGATCACCTTTGATGTCCCCCCTTATTGTCTCACCTGATGGTTTGAAAAGATGAGCTCTCCATCCTGCATTGAGCGCAGGGGCGCGTTGATAACCAGTTGCTTCACTGGCTCGAAGGAATTGATGAGTTCCAGAACAATATTGACTCCGAGATTCCCGGCAAGACGCCGTAAGTATGTAGTTCGTAAGAGTTCAAATGCCTGACTTTCACTCTTGTCCGATTCCTTGCAGGTTTCAGCTTGACCCCAGTGAAGAGTTCCTCGTGGCAACCGGTAATATTCTGGTAAGGATTTGTATTTTCCAACACAGTTCGATAAAATAATGTCAATATGTAACCTGTTGCTTTCTCTCTTATTCAGGTGCTGAGAGAAAGTATGAAGTCTCGGGGAATAATACATCTGGCGATAAAATCAGGTAAGTCTATTGTGGTGAGGAGGGTTCCCCTTGTTAGTCCCTTTGTTTCACCTTGCTGTCCTTTTGTTTCCCCTGAGGGGCCGGGGTTCGGTGAAGATGCAGTGGGAGCTGCGCCGACCCGTGAAGAGGAATCGTACCCCCGGTGGTAAAATCAGGTAAGTATATGGGGGGTAACTAATATTCCTCTGTGTATTCCCTTGGCTCACCTTGCTGTTCTTGTCTTCTCCTTAGGTGCCGGAGTGCGGCAGGAGGATGCGGTGGAATGTGAAGATGCTGCGAAGGCCGGTGAGTTCAGCGCGGTGCTGCAGCAGGCGAGGCAACGCGCACAAAATAACTTCTTTCTTCCAGCTCGAAGGCACGATGGATCGGGAATTCAGGTAAGGATCAAAGGTATTGCTCTTGTTCTAACCTTTTCTCTTTCTTTCTCCCTTTTTCTAGGAGCTCCAAACTCGAGGCTGGCGTGGCAGAAGACTGGATCCAGACTTGCAGGTACGGTGAGCGTTACGCTGCTGGATGCAGAATAACGCAAAGCGTGTGCTGATCTTCGGGCGTGGTTTAAATAGCCTCCAAAGTAGTCCCAGGTAAGTATTCCTCCCCAGCCCCACCTGAGTAAAAAAATAGTCCCTAGGTAAAGTAGTCCCTTCCAAGCCCCTTTTGGCTTGGAGCTCTTGCAGCATGGTCTGCATCAGGTAAGTTTGCAGCATGGTCTGCATCAGGTAAGTTTTAATCTATGAGCCTGGTGCCTATGGCGCCAGGACTGACTCTCCATATGAGCCTGGCGCCATAGACGCCAGGACTGCACCCAAATAGCCCCTAGCAGGGGTTGTTGGGCTTGCTTGGGATAACGTGATGCCTGCTTCTGGGGTTGCTGGACTTGGTCTGGATCCCCGGGGGTAGGCATCATGACACTAATTCTAATTCTACTAACTTGCAGGGGATATAGTGTTTACTTGGGTAGGTTAAAACTCCACAAGCATCTCCAGGGGAGACAGAAGGTGTCGTCATGAGAAGGCGGCACCTTGGGTCCCAGACGTGGATTAACATCTGGGAACAGCCCCCTGGGTGTTATTAGGTGTAGCTAAGAATGTAATACTGTAATGACATAGCAATATCACATTAATAGTGAATACATGATCAATTTGTATAGCATGTAAACATCTCACAATGTGAACAGGTACTGTGTTCAGCTAGTTTTAGTCAATATGTTATGATTTGTACTGGTGGAAACTCATTTGGCTTTCTTTATTTCATTTGGTTACATGTGCGGTTTGAAATATGGAAACATCCCAAATGTGGTACGTTTCGTTTAATTTTAATTTTTCTTGATTTTGCAAACACTAACGCATATCGCTAATGTTGATTGTTGATTGCTGATATATGTAATTACACATTGCATGTATATTGTGAATTATGTTGTAAACACTTAAGATTCGCCCTGAAGAAGGAGTGTTCTCCGAAATGCATTGGCATAGGAATCTTACATTGTTGATAAACTGATGGTTTCCTCATTTATTTTGAAGATTGGCAAGAAAATTCCCAGAAATATTAAATTCCATGAAAACTTGGATCTTGAAGTCTTAGTTTGAGCTTACATTTATTATCCTTGAGAATTGTATGTTACATTAATTGGATACCCAGTTTGGGTACAAACAGAGAGCCACCGAGTAGCTGTGTTATTGTACTTAGCTTCTTGCCTCACTGATATTTTGAGTTTGGGTGTCTCTAAACTCTTCTCGGTTTGCTCCTGAAAACTCTAATTGAATTCATTCACAAAATATTTTTTCTTCCACTGAATTGCATTTAATGTTTTTGTCTGAATTGTGGTGCCCACTTTTTTTGCTTAGTCAGGGAGGTAATCCCACAAATAGGACCCCTAACTCCCCTGATTACATCAGCCCCTGATACAAAGGTAACAGACCAATCCAGGGGTAAGTATGGACTCCCCCAGCCAAGGGGGGAGGGTCCAACTAGGTAAGTGCCACTCCAGGAAACTGCTCTCTAACTTTCCCAGAGAGGGCAGTAATCCCCAAATGCCGGGTTGAGTTTCTTTCCCCGGTACCCACAAAATCCCAACCTGCAGGACAACCCTCCTTTCTTTCCCCGCTTTCAGGAGCCCAGACAGCCCAATCCGGGAGAGGGAAGGCCAAGGGTGGAGGGTTACCAAAATTCTCAATACCCAGGGTACTATGAGAAAAGGTATAGTTACCCTTCCTGTGAGTCACCTAGGGTTGACCAGAGACCCCCGTACCAACCGGAACGGGTGTCTCAACTGGAGCTCCAGGTCTAGAACCTATCCCAGGAACTGGGTCTCATGTTGAGGGCTCAACATAACCTGCAGATAAACATGGCGGCTCAGAACCCCACCAACCAAGGGTCTGCTACTCCAGAACAATGACGGGGAGAACACCCTGACAACTCACCAGTTCCAGAGGAGGAGGCACGGGGGAAGGGAGGTGTAAAGCCCTAGAGGAAACTTCCTTCCTCACCCATGAAAAGCCCCTGGACCCCCATGAAACAGAACCAACATTTTCTGCCCCCAAAAACCTGCCACCCAAGGAACAGAGGGCGGGTAGTTGAAATAAAGAACCCAAAAAGACCCATTTTGTGGAGGAGGTTAGTGTCCTCCAATTTGAAGGAGAGGAATCGCTGGAGGATTCTGGAAAAAAAATCTTCTCCTTCAGGGATGGGGGAACTCCTCCCAAAGAGAAATTGGTCCCAAGAGATCCAAATTAAGACTGGGGGAAGGTGGGGACTGAGTCAAAATCGCCTGTCACTGAACCCCAGAATGAGCATCCCGGAAACCACACTGTCCAAATCAAGTCTGGGGACTGCCTCCAAAAAGGGGGGGGGGCAGCCCAGAATAAGAAAAAGGGGAGCCCAAAACTCCCCACATATCCCAATGTCAAATTCTCAGTCACATTGGAGGAGAAGGAGGGTAGATTTTATGCCCCAGTCCAAGTGCAAGTTCAATGTACATTTTCAGCACTGGTGGACACTGGATCCCAAGCCACTCTTCTGTCAAAGAGGGCCTTTGATCAGCTGAATTCAGGAAGGGGGGAGAGATACCAGATCCCTCTCACCCCTCTTCCTGGACAACTTCAGAACTTCGATGGGAATGAAATTCCTGTCGAGGGAACTGCGGATTTGGAAATACAAAATTGGGCGACACAAGGTGAAACACCTGGTCATAGTCGTGACTCCACAGGGCACACCCTGTCTACTGGGGAATGGCATCCTGCGTAAGTTGTCACCCGTAATAGACTGTGTAAACAAGGTCCTCTGGACCCAGACTAACAGACCAATAAAATTAAAACATAGCGTCAACCATGTTAGTTTAAATGGCACATGCCACATGGTTGAACAGAAACCAGATCATGTTGAGTTCCATTTTCAGTACAACCACCAACAAAGCCCCCAACTACCTCAGGAACACCATAAAGAAAAAGGTCACTAATAGAACACTCAGTGTACTGCATCACAAAAGTACTAAAGCAGGGGGTAACAGTTTTAGAGTCTTGGCCCCTACCATCTGGAACTCCTTACCACTCAGAATAAAAAATGAAGAAACCTTGGCCAACTTCAAAAAATCACTGAACACATGGCTATTCAACAAATATTGATGATCCAGACGCTCCTGCTACCTCCCTAACATAACTACACCTGACTCATGACTTCACCAATGTATTGTTTCTATGCACCTGTGAATCTTTGTGTTTGCTCTTTTTGTAATATTGTACAAGAATTTGTATAAGCTGTCTGTAACCTTGCTGTGATACCTAAGGGTCTGGGCGTGTAACAAATGAATTAAATAAATAAACCAAGTACCTGACGTGACAGTAATTGCTGTGGGACAACAAACTGGTGATGGGAACTCCTCTCCATTTCTGACAATCAACCTTCCTTCCAGTTTCAAGTGGCATTCCACAATGGAAGGAAATACTTTGAAATTCTAAACCAATTCACAATCTGAAAATCCCAATTCCATAGTCAAGAGTGATGAGAAGGGGGGCGTGGCCAACTACAGAGCAATGTAGACGTGAGCCTCTGGAGCTCCTGTGACCGCGGAACAAATCCTGAACAAAAAGCCTGCCATCCATGCCGGATTAAGCTGTAAAACAGCATTATCGCAAGCTAAACGTCTGGTGCAAAAACTGCAGACGTTTCGGCACTGAAATTGTACGCCGGAAAACAGAACAGAGCTGCGAAGCAAACCCGACGTGCAGGCAGAGTGAGACACACAAAATGGCAGCGACGTCCTGAAACTTGGAACCCAACGGTGAAAACCGAGCCCTGGCAAGGTCCTGCTGCGGTGCTGTGACCGTGAGTGGCCCATTGGTGCTAAGGAGGGCCAAAATCAGAGTCCCAGAGATTATCGTCTGGCTCTGGGGCTGGATCGTATCCGGAAAGAAGCGGAGCTCTGAACGCGTGTGCCGGTACCCGAGAGCCGGGGATATCCTAGAGCACCGTTCCTGTGCTAGTGCGACACCGGGAGCCGGGGACACTGCAGCGGAGTAAGGTGTGCACATCCAGGGAACCCTCCACGGCAACAAAGCCAGGGCAAGCAGAGTGGGAGTTCACTCTCCGTCGGCGCTGGAACACGCTTTGCCCAGACACGGGAGGAGACGCCCGGGGCCCCTCACGGTACGACTTGGGTGTGCGGGACAGCTCCTTTGATCAGGGCTGGCATGGAGGGAGATCCAGAGACTGCATGAAACGCACCGGAGCACCCCAACATTCTGAATCCCACACCTGAGGCCTCCAGAGAGGGATTGTTCTGCTACACGGTAGGGCGTTGGTGAAATCTTCCCGATCGCTGTGGAACTGTCCATCTGACAACGCAAAGAGCTGTGTTTGGTGCAGGAAGCGAGAGAGACTCTGAGTCCCTGCCCCCCATAGTGGACGGGCCAAGCAGAGGGGCAGACTTGCCGGGAGCACACCCACAGGCCCAGCCTAGTGCCCACCTGGGGATTGCACAACTTGCCAACCAAGCTTGGCAGCCAAACTGGAAGCACGAAAGAGCGAGCCAAGATCAGAGGAGCATCTGCTGATAAAGGGAGACGGACGACACTGGTGAGTGTTGCGCACAGGGTTTGGCGATTCCGGGCGCTGACAGATGCTATAAGTAAATATCGCCCGCGCAGGAACTTCCCTGGAGCTGCGCCTGGGCTGCGATCACACCTGAGAGACGAATGTGACCCTAAAGTGCTGAGAGGTGGTGAGCTGCTGGATACCTTGATAGGGTGTAATGACGCAGCTGTAACCGGGCACGAACGTGACACAAACAGTGGTCTGACTGGTGTGGGGGTCGGCCTATAGAGGCGGACTCATATTGAATCAAGGTCTAAACTGATCAACTGAACTGCGCTACGGCTGGTAAAACACGGATAAATGGCGGACCATGTGTGGGCATTGTGGGGGTAGCGCATGAGCCTATTATTCTATTCCTAGATGGACCAAGCTTGTATGTATACAGCACAGACTACCTATTACCATAAGCTGCCAGCGGAAGACCCTCCTCATCCTGTCCGCTGGGGTGCTCGCAATTGTCCTGCGTAGACATCCCAGCCAATTGATACTGCGCAGTCAGGGGATTGCACCCTATAGGTGGGAAAGACCCCGAGAATCCTAACTAGAGGAAAGGGCCGACGAAGAAAGGAACACTAAAGAATAAACCAGGATCGGGGGGTGTGAAAGGGCACTGGTGCCTGACGCCACTGCAGATACTGCACCAAGCAGGCGGACCCGGGTTTGGCCAACAGACGGCCGGCCACCCTGAACCAACAGACCACTGTGCAGGTACCCAGTCACAACAAGGATTAATCCCACAACAGCGGAACGAAGGGCCTACACAACGTGCAAAATGGGCAAAGACAAACAGAAGAAAACATCCATGCAGAGCAGCATGGACCAGTATGTGGTCGCCACCACTTCGGCACCGATGGGTCAAGCAACACGGCCAACCTCCCCCATGGGTCAGGACAATCTCTCACTAAGGGACGTGATGGCCACCATTGCTAGCTCACGCTCCTCCATGGAGATTAAAATGGATAGCATCGCGGCAGATGTCTCCTTTTTGCGCCACAATCTCCAAAAACTCACCTCCTGAACAGGAGAAGCAGAACACTGCATCTCCGAAGCAGAAGACAGCATTAGAGGAGTCACCCAACAATTATTGCAAACCCTGACCCGCCTGAAAACCTTGGAATCCCGAGTAGATGAGGGAGAGGGTAGAGCTTGCCGTAACAATGTACGCATCCTCGGATCCCGGAAGAAGAGGAAGGACACAGCATGGAGCTTTTTCTCGAACAATGGCTTGTGGACATCTATGCACCCCACTCCTTTTCCAAATTCTTTTCAGTGGAAAGGGCCCACAGGATGCCCACAGGCAAACCAATCCCGGGTGCGCCACCTCGCACAGTGATTGCTAAGCTGCTCAATTACCGAGACAGGGATGCCCTTCTCCAGATGTCGCGCTCAAAGGGGACAATTACCCACAACGGATCCCGAATCGTGTTCTTTTCTGATTACACCCGAGAGGTGCAACATGCACGGCAGTCCTTTGAGCCACTTAAAAGGCAACTGGCCCTCTTGAATGTAAAATACGGGCTGCTCTTCCTGGCACAGCTTAAAATTTATCATAAGGGAACCACAGTACATTTCACCGACCCGCAGGAGGCCTGGAAGTGGGCAGAAGCCCATATTGAAGGCGAAACCAACAAGACAAAGAGGGAGACTCCGGCCTAGACCAGGTCGCGCCTCCCCCGTGAGAGATCCCGGAGGGCTGGAACCGGAGGCCCCAGGACAAGCAGCGAACCAAGATGAAGGATGAACGTGCCACGGCCATACCACTAAGAAACACTGTGGATCACTGTGATCCATCACCGATGTATCCCTTGAAATCTGTATTGTACTGTATAACCTAATTCTGCACGAAGGACACAAATAATCGGCGCAGGAAACAGAGATCCAGGAGAGGATTCTCCCCCACGGTAGTACTTTAGGTCGTTAGTGTTGGGGTATTTAGCTGACGCCTTAAGTTTCAGCGATGTTTGGGCGACAGGTACTTTGTGTTTGGGTGGAGTATGAGGAGGGCCAGGGAGGGGTAAGTTTGGAGGTTTTTTTTGTAGCCTTAGGACCATTGCATCCATGTAGGTTTCAAGGATTCCTATTGCTTTTGGTTAGTTGGGGCCACAGCATGTTCAGATAGCAATCCAATCACTACTCTCGGCACAAGTTATATTACATCACCACACATGGGGACCCTACCCCCACAAGACATCCGCCCAACCCTCTAGCGCGTATGTTTGATGGCACCAGCAAAATCACAGTCGCTACCGACTGAACGCCCCAAATCCCTCAAAGTACTCACCTGGAACGTAAATGGGATGGTCTCCACGATCAAAAGATGCCTGGTCAAGCAGTTACTTAGTAGACACTCCCCCGACGTGGCCCTGCTAACTGAAACGCATCTAGCGGGATCACACTGCACTCTCTACCAGAGAACCAATTATAGGGCCGCCTTTCATGCGGGATACACAATGGAGTCCAGGGGTACCCTTATTCTTATAGATAAACACATCCCATTTTCCTTGGAGTCCCTAGAACAAGACCCTCGGGGTCGCTATGTCTTAATTCTAGGAGCGCTCTGGGCTGAGAAATTAATTTGCTTTTGACTCAATATACTCCCCACCCGGATTGAGGCAGGAACTGTTAGACGATCTGACTACCCTCATGGGTAAATATCAACCTGATAAGTGGTTTCTGGGAGGAGACTTTAACAATGTCATGTGCAACGCCGTGGATCGCACCCACCTCAGACAGCGCAACCCGAACACCCCCACAAAGCTACTTAATTTTGTATCCGCCTTAGGGAACTACACCCGGGAACTAGGGGTTACCCATTCCACTCGGCAGCCCACGGGTCCCTTTCAAGGGTTGCCTACCTCTTCCTCCCGCGCATAGACCTCTTTAGAGTATTGTCGGCAGACTTCCTTCTTTGTGGAGTCTTGGACCATTTGCCTCTGTTGGTGGAAATACGGTTGCAGGGCATAACCCCCCCTAAAACGTGGAGACTGAATTATTACTACCTTGGCTTCCCTGAACTGGTGGACCGCCTTACCGAAGTCTCCACCGAATACTTTGAAATAAACGATATTGGGGAAAACAACCCGGTAACAATATGGGAGGCCCATAAAACCGTGCTGCGGGGAGAGATAATCTCCTAGACGGCAAATAAAAAGAGAGAAAGACTCTGGAAGATAACAGAGGCAGAGGAGAAACTGACCCAGTGGGAGAATAAACACATCCTAGATCCAACCTCTCAGACCCAAGTGTCCCTCAAACAAGCCACAGAGCGCCTCTGTAACCTAATGTTAGATATTGCCAAACAAGCCCACTGGGATTCTAGAGCGAGAATATACGAGCTTGGGGACAAAGCTGGCAAAATGTTAGCTTGGCTGGAGAGGAGGGATGAGGGACAACGCTGTGTCCGGGAGATCGTTACCTCACAGGGTGAGAAGTGCCAGTCGGACGCCGAGATAGCGGAGGCCTTTGCCCAATTCTACGCTGCACTATATCAGGCTCCAACCTTGCCACTGGACCCAACCCTCCTAAATGATATAACACTCCCAACGTTGTCAGCACAACAGACAGCGGAAACTAGACTCTGACCTCTCAGAAGCTGAAATAGTTGAAGCCTTAGCACAACTCCAAACAAGGAAAACACCGGGCCCTAACGGGTTCCCAGTCGAAACCTGGCAAAAACTAGGTGGGAATAATATAGCACCCCCCCTCCACAAAATACTCGTAAGCGCTTGTGAAGAGGGTACCCTCCCACCGGATCTGTGCAAAGCTACTATTGTATTTATCGCTAAGTCTGATAAAACCCAGGAGAGATGTGCCTCTTATAGGCCGATCTTGCTAATTAATGGTGAAGCCAAAGTCCTCGCTAAGCTGTTAGCTAATCGGCTGCAATCGGTGGCTAATACTCTGATACACCCGGACCAATGTGGCTTTATGCCACACAAGTCAACTCGAATGAATCTGCGTCGGCTTCCCCTGACACTCGAAGGGTCCCCGATCATTGACACTCCACTCGCCCTTTTGGCAATCGATTTTGAAAAGGCCTTCGACTCGATCCGCTGGGACAGTCTTTGGGAGATTATGAGACGCATGGGGTTTGGAGACGGTTTCCTGGGATGGGTAAAATTACTCTATATGAACATCCCAGCAGAGGTCAGGGTAAACGGGTGGACCTCCCGGTCCTTTCATCTGGGCAGGGGTACGCAATAGGGATGCCCCTTCTCCCCCCTCCTCTTCGCCCTCGCAATTGAGCCACTCGCCCTTTGGCTCCGCCAGAGCATTGCCTGGATGGGATTTAGATGGCCAGAGGGATGCGAAGATCGTACCTCCCTATACGCGGACGATCTCCTGATATACCTAGGGGACCCAGCCCGGACCTGCCCTATAGTAACCCAGATGCTCTTCCGTTATGGAGTGTTTAGCGGATTAAGAATCAACTGGAGGAAATCCGCTTTCTTCCCGGTGATGGGTGGAGGGCTGGCTAACCCACAGGATTGCCTATACCGAACGGAGCAAGACGGCTTCTGATACCTAGGAATCTGGATAACAGCAGATTTTACCAGCTATGCAACGCACAATCTCCAACCGAACATAGACCGATTCATTACTGATGTTCACCACTGGAAACTTCTCCCTCTGACCCTCTTGGTTAGAGCTGCACTTTTTAAGATGATGACCCTTCCAAGATTTCTCTATATCCTGCAGAATGCCCCATTTAAGATTCCAAATTCTGAATTTGACCAGGTGGAGACCCTTCTCAGGGAACTCATATGGGGTGGAGGCCAATCACGCATAGCACTGACCACGCTCCAAAGGTCGGTCTGGGAGGGCGGGGTAGGGGTGCTCCGCCTCCAAACCTATTACAGGGCCTTACAACTTGCGGTAGTCAACGACCTGCTTCACGGGGACCGGGAACTACCCCACAACAGGGCTGAGGTAGCGGCCATGCAGGACACTGACCCACTACACTTTCTATACCAATTTCCCCAGAGACCCCCCCTGCCTACAACTGGGACACACACTACAACCATCTGGAGACAAGCACACGTGTTTGTAGGATGGGAAGACAAAATAACCGCAGCACAACCCCTATGGCAAAACAGTAATTTAAGGGAAATTGAGAAACTTGAGCCATGGCCACGTTGGTTGAGGGCTGGGATCCTGAAAGTAGAAGACATCCTGAAAGACGGGAAACTAATATTATTCGAAGACATGCAACTTAAATTCCAACTTCCGGGCACCAAACGGTACCACTACATGCAATTGACCCACGCCCTGAAAGCTCACATACCAGCAGATGCCACTGTCCCGGACTATACACCGATAGAATGTTTGTTTGTTTGTTTGTTTGTTTATTTGGTAATGCGCTCCGAGCCCGTGGGCATCTAGGCGCAGCAGTACAAGAGGACTCGAAACTTAGTTACAAAGCCTGACACAGGCTAACACAGCAAAACAGTGGACACATACAGTGGGTGGTACAATGCATATAGAATAACAAGGGTTACTTTAATATGTTACCAGCGTTCATTCCCACCAAATGCACATCCATCCTCTATAACGCCATCACATCCTTTGCTACTCCTGAACTGACAAGCCTAAAAACTAAATGGGAAAGAGACGTAGGAGAGATAGACCCAGAGGACTGGATCGAGGTACTAATGCACCCACGGGAGGAGGCTATCTCCTCCAGGCTCCGGTTGGTGCAACTCAAAATCCTGCACAGGGTGTACTACCCTAGGACTTTGCTACATAGCTGGAAAAGAGCATTGAACCCAAACTGTCTCCGCTGTGGAGAAGAAGAGGGTACTCGAATCTGCACCTTTTGGAACACTTGCTGTTGCGAACTGACTAGTATACTCACTCGTACTGTGCACCTGGATCCAAGGGTTCTTAGCCTGGGGGTACCAGACGAGGATGATTTCAATAAGTGGGAAAGGCTGCTACTGAACACAGCAGCGGACCTGATGAAACGCAACATCGCGCAAAAATGGGGAGCTCCAGAGTCTCCGACGCTGGAACAATGGGCAACGGACATGGACACATGTGCTATGATTGAACACCGAATATACAACGCAAGAGGCTTTCCTACCCAAGCCTCCAAAATACGGGGGAGGTGGGAAGAACGAGGGTCCTAATGTTTGCAGACAATGGTGATGAAAACCTGAACAAATGCACAGAAGGTCATGGAAAAATGGCCTTTGTAACTGGTGATACAGGTACAAATGTTAATTTATGATTGGACATGCTGGTCCTGGATGCTTTGGTATTTTCCTTTTGTGGTCGTTTTGAATATGTAATAAAACAATAAAAAATGTTTTATCAAAAAAAAGAGTGATGAGAAACCAGCTCAAAGTTTAGCTGAAATTCAGAAAATTAGAGAACAGTTATTCATCCCTATTCAGTTAAATGAGAGGAAGGAATCTATTCTCGCCCGAGTGTGCATGAACAACGGTAAGAGCTTCATCCGTGAAGCCATGATCCGAAAGCTCTCAAAAGATCCAGCCATTCCCACATTTAAATTGATCAATAAGTTTGAAATGGGCCTGGAAACTCCCAACTCCAAACATCTCCTGCCTAGCAGGTGTATGCTCAAAATATCTATCGGAAACAAAAGCATAGTGTATAATTGTTGGGTCGTGCGAGATGTCCCTGCTGCATTCTATTTAGGCGGTGACATTCTCAATCGGTTTGCCATTAATTTGGACCTGATCATTTACAAAGACTGGTCCCGACTAGGGGGCCATCCCATGGACCTTGATGATTCAGAGAAAGCATTTTGGTAAGCCCAATTACTGCTGTATGGAGTTGAAGTTCAAATTGGAGAGGAGATCACCATCGCAGGATGGACACAACTATTCCCACTTGAATTAAAAATTAAAAGAGGACAGACATTTCAAAATCTTGACACATATGTATACCTCAACGTTCATCTTCAACAGGAAAGGTTGGGGTTAAACCCAACAACATTAGTCAATGTATAACACAGCACCATTCCAATATTGATGGATAACAGCAACCTTCGGAGTGTCACTCTGGGTGCAGGCACCATTATTGAAATGGCGGTTGATGACCAACATTTTTCCATGATTCTAGGTAATGAACTGATAGGACCAATCCCCAGTGACTGTTTTGACAGTGATAGTGACAATGACGTACCACCAGACAGGATCTTCACCAGGGGGGAATTTCCTGGAGTACTCTTCCTGCCCATACAGGGAGGAAGAAGTGACCTGTGACATCAGGCGGGATGAGGTGATCTTCCTGGTCCATAAGGATTGCCTGCCCTGCCTGAAACCCTCTATCCAGGTCAATGCTTTAACCAGGGACCTCTGCACCCAGCTGGAGGAGGCTGCTGAAATAGCGAAACTGGAAGTCTTTGCAAGCTTCAGGCAAATGGTTGAAGCAAGAGTCAACCTGGCTGAAGCCTCTGAGACTCCGGAGCAAAAGCAAAAGTTGAAAGAAGTTTTCTTAGATTCTCAAGATCTCTTTGTGGAGGACTCATATGACTGTGGTCACACTGAAATCCATACAACAACAATTCCCACTGACCCTGTTATGACTCCAGTGTTTGTGAAGCAATACTGCTTGCCTCTCACATCCATGGAGTCCCTGACAGAAATAATCAAAAACCTTGAGTCCCTGGGATAATTCGTCCAATCCACAGCACCTTTAATAATCCGGTGCTGGGGATTTTAAAACCCAACGGCCAGTGGAGACTCTGTGCTGACCTGAGGGAGCTGAACAAATGGGTCCATTTGTCCCGATGGCCTCTCCCTTACATTGACCAAGGGCTGGCCCAGATCCAGGGGTCAAAGGTATACACTGCCATTGAACTGACCAATGGGTACTGGACCGTGCCGGTCATTAGGGAGGACCAATACAAGCTGGCCTTTACCTTCGGAGGCAGCAATACACTGGACTCGGACTCCCTTCGGATACATCAACTCCGGCAACAAATTTAACATCTTCTTGCATAAGGCCATGCCCGACTTGAGTGAAAGGGGTAACCTGGCCTATGTAGATGATGTCCTGATCAAAATCTCAACTGTGAAGGAATACATAGTGGAAATCCACTATATTCTGACTCAGTTGAGGGTTGCCGAAGCAAAACTCTCCTTTCAAAAGGCACAGTGGTGCAGAACCCTTGTCAACTTCCTTGGGCATGAGATAACCCCTGAGGGTCTCTGTCCCCAGGAAAAGAAAGTGCAAGCACTCCTAAAACTTAAAGACCCCACAACTCTGCGTGAGCTAAGGAGCCTCCTTGGACTGACTAATTGCAGTAGGAAGTTCATTGAGGATTACGCAGAGATCACAAGACCCCTGATCCATCTGTTGAAGGGGGGGATCAGGTGGGAGTGGGGTCCAGAACAAGCCGAGGCAGTAAAGCAACTCAAAAGAAGCCTCTCACAAGCACCTTGTCTAGTTTACCCTCTCAAAAACAAGGAGTTCTTCTTGGAGACAGGGTTCTTGAATACATGCTTGACCGCAGTATTATATCAAAAGCACAACAAGGTTAATAAAGTCATCTCCTATGCAAGCAAGACTTTATCCTATGTGGAGGAAAAATTCAACGATTATGAGAAGACACTCCTGGCAACGGTGTGGGCATTGAACAATTACCGCCCGTTCATACAGGGGGAACACATCATAGTGGAGACTCCACACCAGCCTTTGCAATATCTCCAAAGTGACAGAATCCCGGCCCGAAATGTGAGTAATTCCAGAATTACTTCCTGGATTCTGTCAATGCAAGGCTTTCCTGTCTGTTCTTCATCTGACACATGATTGTACAACATACCTATGATTGGGAATCATTTTTGTGCTTTAATGAAATCCTGACAAGGCGTGTCTAGGTGATCACTTGCTCCTGGAGATTTGGAACGTGTTACTGTGTCCACTTGGATCCACTTGGATCTCACCAAATTAGTGTTCAATGGGAAACAGTTACCCCATCACTGCCCCAATTTTAGCCAATTAATCAGTCTTGTCATACCCTTCTTCTCTGAAACAAGAATATCGATGGCCTGAATCAGCTTTCCATGTTTGAGTGTTTTTTCATTAAAAGTGACCATCCATCTCAGCTTCCACCATGGTCGGACAGGTGCATAAAAGTGTCTTGATAGTCTAAAAGTGGTCAATACTACTAGCTGTTATCAAACTGGCCCACATTGACCACAAAAGTGTCCCACTTTGACCCAAAAAACTGGCCCACACTAGCCTTTTGTGTTTTTGGTTTTGGCATTGGCCTATTGCCCTATAGGCCAGTTCGAGCCTGACTTCCACCCTGGTAAGTGTTCCATAATACTATTCCTGGCATTATCAGAATCAGTAACCAACACTATTATTTATTTTAATTTGTTTTTAACTTCTGTGGATATTGCCTTGTAAATTGCAGTCAATTCTGCCACCTGACTACTCCTGGGACCTATCTGCATGTTCACTCATCGGATACCTTCACATTTGACCCACACGTTCTCGGTTCCTGCCACCAACTCCTTTTCGGGGTCACCACCCACATGCTATGCACATCCATCCACATATACAGTTGGGACATTCCTACACTCTTCTTCATCAAAGGCCTTGTGTGGTGATTGCTCAATTTCAATTAAATTTGTTTCTAATTCTGCACTATCTGTAGTATCTACAACCACACATTAATTTTGTATTCTGCCCATACCTCACTTCTATAGGGAATCCCAGTAATGCCAATGTCCATGCTGTAATTCTTGACTAAGCTAAGTTTCCTGATCTGACCCTCCTACTCTGCAGAAACTGCAGGGATTGATGATTAGTCTCAACAATCTCTCTCTCTCCTTGAATAATGGGGTAATAACATTGTAATGCCAAAACAGTCATCAGAAGTGTTTTTTCAGACTCATTACATTTTGTTTCCACATGTGACAAGGTTTTGCTAGCATATGCAATAATTGTGTGATTTGAATCATGTTTTGGATACAAGACCTCTGACATGCATAGGTCTGTCAATCCTATCTCCAGAATTAAATCTTGATTCTTTTTTGGATATGCCAAACAAAGAGCCGTTATTAGACAATCTTTCAATTCGGCTACCGCCTCATGCTGTTCCTGTCCCCATTTCCAGGGAGCACCATGTTTCAGTAACTTAGTCAGTGGGTATGTGATTTCTGCATATTCTTCAGTGAATTTCCAATTGCAACTTGTCATCCCTAACAAGCACTGTACGCCTTTCAGATTCGTGGATCTTTTAACTTTTGGATGGCTTCTACCTTTTTCTTCTGTGGGTTTAACCCCTGTTCTGTAACTTCATGTCCCAGGAAATATATCCTTTTTCTGCACCACTGCACCTTCTGCAATAACTTTGCCCCAGTACTTGGCAACTGGCTGAGTACATGTCTAATTTCCCTGGAATGTCTTTTTTTTTTGTTTTTAAATATTTTTTTATTATTTATTTATGACTCGCAAGTCTTTACAAAATAAATAAGATGACATATTTCATCAATTGATAACAACAACATTAAACAACATAAAGTAAAACTATCATCAAACAATACATTCTTGATATAGGGCAACAATTAAAGACAAAAATACATTAAGTTGCGTTAATCTAAATCCAGGTCAAAATAACAATTTTGCCAGGACCCCCCCTTTTACTTCGCCTTCCTTATGGTTTCAACACCACGCATCATTCTACAATATAATTTCACAACTTTTCAGCACACCTATCACAGCATATGAAAGTACAGCATTTATGCCCGAGACGATTCTGTCCCAGAAAAATTCTGAGATGATGTTTTCTTCGTCACGGATGAAATGCCTAAAATGCGCCAATTGAAGGTTTCATGTTCCTTCACATTCCATGAGTAAGTGCCTCAGGGATTTCTGTCCTGGATCTGCACAAATTTTGCACAGATGTTTGGCGAGATGGCCCTGTTGTCACCTTGCCAAGACTTCTCCGCAGTGAACCATATTCAGTCTTATTCTTAAAACGTTGTTACGCAGAGTGCTATTTGGATATTTTATCAAATAATTTGCAGGACACCCTAGTTTCTTTTCACCACCCAAAAACAGATTAGCAGAAGACCCCAGCGCTCTTTAATGGTTGATATCCAATCCATAAGCTCAAGTTGATATTTTACTTTTAATGGATTGGAAATAAGAGTACCTATTTCGAAATCTGCACTAGAAAGAAGCTCTCCTACCTTAGTCTCCAATAGTTGAAAAATAAGAGACTTGTTCTCCAACATGTGATATCGAATGTCACTGTATAGAGATGATTGCTTTCTAAGCAAGATATCCCAATATAAGGAAATTAGCTTCCAACTGGCCATACATCTTAAAGATTTCAAGCCTAATTCATATCTTAGGCTCCAATTAGGTTTACAGACAGGAATACCTAGTACTTTTTTCCAGATCCGTCCTTCGAAGGTGTCCCAGTTAACTGACCATAATCGTGGTCTAGCCTCCAACCCATAAAGGATAACTGGTACTAATTTTGTCAAATAACACCTAATCAGAGGAAGGATCGAGAACTTACAAAGTTTCTGGTTAGGTTTTAGCATTTGTGCAGCTCCTTGCACTATTCTAGCTGCAACTTCTGCTTCAACCTTATAGAGTGCTGGAGAAGCATGAACAACATATCCCAAGTACTTAACCGATTCCACTCCTTGGATTGTTTCACCACTTATTTCCCAACTTGCAAATTTGATTTTCTTTGTAGGGTGTTTAAAAACCATAATGTTTGAATTAGCGGGATTTATGGATAGCTTGTTGGTTTCTGCATAAATACTCAATTTCGTCAACAAGCGCTGAAAACCTATTGGCGTACGATCCAACAGCACTATATCATCTGCATAGGCCAGCCAAAAGATCTTTCTCCCATTCAACACCGGACTGGCCAATGCAGATGAATTCAAAGATATACCCATATCTGCCAGAAACAGATTGAAGAAAAGTGGGCCCCCCAGGCATCCTTGCCTAACTCCCCTTTGCACCTCTATAATTTCTGACAGATGCCCCAGCTCGTCCAACCGAACTCTTATGTTGGTGTCCTTATGCAACTCTACCAGCATTCCAAGAATTGTTTCTGGCAAACCCCACTGTCTTAACTTGCTCCAGAGAAGGGCCCGGTCCACATGGTCAAAGGCCTTCGAGAGGTCTACCCAGGCGCCAAAAAAAGGTTCTGACCTATTCCTCTCGGCCTGCTCACTCACAAGATTTAAAATAAGGCAGTTTAGTGATGTTGACATGCCCTTCCTAAAACCCATCTGGATGCAAGATATTATACCATGATCTTCTAACCACTGTGTCATCTCATTCAACAAAAGCTTCATAAAGATTTTACTCTCTATGTCAAGCAGCGCTATAGGTCAATAAGTAGCTGCTGCTCTGCAATCTCCTGCTTTGAAGAATGGGATGACCAGGGCAGTTTTCCAAGAAAGTGGAAATAGACGCCTCTTAAGGATTTCATTGAATAAGCAGAAGAGAAGCTGTGACCATAGTACAGGTTCTTTTTTGCGTATTTGATACGTCAGGCCATTAGGGCCTGCTGCCCGAGAGGCAGATGACTTAATGATTATCTCCTCAATATCTCTCGCATCAAACTTCAGATGCCAAGGTATGTGAGGTGTGATTGCAAAATGGGAGCCATCGATGTTTTTAAATACTGCTGTTAAATGCTCTATCCAACCCTTTTCTGTAACTAAATTACATAATGTGCCTCCAGAGCCGCCTTCAAAGCGGTTAATAAGTGAGCAAAAGTTTTTAGTGTTCCCATCTCTGAGTAGTTTAAGAATCTCCTCTCCATCATTTTGAAGTCGGGAGGCTCTTTTAAGAAGTGACCATGATCTATAGTTTGCTTTTTCTCTACTCAATTCAAGTTTATAGATCTCTGGTGGATACCTTGCTTGTTTTATATAACGTAGAGCTTTTCTCTGATCTCATCTCCTTTTCTGAGTTTTTTCATTAAAAAAATGAGTATGTTTTTGCTTTGTCTAAATGGCTAGCCCATTAGGAGCAGAAGTGGCCCAAAGAAAACTTGTGGGGATGACAATTTGTTTCCCAAATTGCCTTTGGGAGCTTCATCAACTGTGAGTTAAGACTTTTGCCCTTGTTTTTGTATTTCACTAATCTAACTTTACCTTTGTTCCCGCTCAACAGCTGTTTATTTCCAAAAAAGGAGCTCGATAGTGTGGGAAAAAATAATTCCAACCTACTATGTTCGCTGCCACCATCATGTTTCACAACCAAACTAGAAGGCAGCACATGCAGGTTTCAAGAGACAAATACATAATCTAAAGTTGAAGAAGAGTCCCCTCTATGCCATGTGTTGGAAACCCCTAACTCTCCTTCTGAGCTGCCAATCACCATTATGAGATCCCAAGAGTCCATAAAATCTATCCATAATTTCCCGTTTTTTGACTTATTTACCCCTGGGCAGTTTTTCTTACTCTTTGCTGACCGCAAACAGTCTGTGTTGAAATCGCCCGCCAGAATTATACTACTATTCATTAGAGCCACTCTAATTGTTTCTGGCTTTGCATGCCTGAATACCCAATGGATTCTCAAAGATAATAGCTCTAACCCTGGAAAGCTGATTTTTCAGGGCCAATAATAGCCCTCCTAATGGCCGCACCTCTGCTTTTTGAAGAGCTGGTTAACAATATACACTAAAGCCCTCAATACTCAAACGGTTCACCAGCCAAGTTTCTTGCAATAGGACCACGTCACCTACTCCAAATAAATACTCTCGCATGCTTTTCACCCTAAATGTACTGGAACCCTGCGTGTTCCAACTGACAATGTGCAATCCTACCCTTCTAAAGCTTCTGGGAGCCTACACCCAGCTTCTACAGAACCTGTTTGAGTAACTCAGGAAGAAGGGAAAGAACATCTTCTTGTGGTCTATATTCAATTTTTCGATTACTATTCACTTCCTTTCCCAATGTCTCGGCTGGACTTCCTCTTGATAACCTGTTTACAGTTAGTTCTGCTGCTCCACCTGGAGTTTTAAGAACACTCAGCGAGTCACTAATCGAGACGTCCAGACCAAAGGAATCCAGGCTCCCAGCTTCACTTAAGATAGCATTCCTTGCTGTAGGTGATGAAAAGACAACTTCTACTAAAAAGGGGTCTTGTGCAAGGGGGAAGGTTACAGCTTTGGTATCTTTTGATGAAAAAAGGTAAAGATTCTTGACTTTCTTGATGATTCCCAGGTTTTATGCTGTTTAACTTTACTTCAAAGCCTTAACAATACTCTTGAAATGGAATATTCTTTTCAGCCATTCAAGGCTTGAAGCGTAGTTTCTGTAGCTAACTCCTGCAATGTTAAACCAGAGATATCTTGAGATGATTGGGAAATAAAGTCACAGCTTTCCCAATACCATTATACACGCAGCCAGATTGCAAAGATATAGTCTGTGAAGGACCCTGTCCTATTATAGTCAGTGGATCTGGCTGCATCACTGGATTATCCTTTATACTTTTTTTAGCTGTGAGAAAAATCAGAGCCAGCTTAAGATTGCAATGCGCTTGAATCAATGGTGGTTTCACTAGAAGTTTTAACTTTCTGCAACAAGCAAGAATTTTTCTGAAGAAAGATAGGCGCCAATTTGATTTTTTTTGCTAAATTGTCTTTAGAACAGGACTCGGAGCTTGTATTGCGAAACAATTTCCCCGGACTAGTACCATGTGCCTTATTTTCCTTTGAATCCTTTCCAATAGCGTTGTAATATTTTTGATTTAGGTCCGTTTGAGAGCCGGTGCTTGTAATCGTAACCTTAGTGACCTCCTCTATGCTACTTTGTGCATTGATCATAGGCTTTTTGCTGTTCTTTTTTCCCTCCCTTTAGTTTGAGCTTTGCTTGTCTCAGCCTCTTCTTTGGATCAGTCTGGCTCATTTTGGATGTCATCCACTGATGTAATTTCAATTATATCGTCCTTAAGTACTGATTTTTTTGTTTTTTGTTTATCTGATGTATCAGAAGCAATAGCAGCAGAAGCACCTTTCCTTTTTTACTTTCTCTTTGCTTCTTTTGGAAGTAAATTGCGCTGATTTTAATCTTTTCTTAGCTTCCTGCTGCTTTCTCATTTTTCTTCTGCTTCTAGATATTTGACTATGTGCCGGTTTCCATCCAAAATCCCCCTCGTTTTGTTTCTCTATTACAACTACAGGTTTTTCTGACATTGATGTTGCTGTGTTTTCCACTTCTCCATCTACTGCATTTGCCAGCCGAAAAACCTCCTCCAGCATTGATTCTGAGAGAGGTTTATCGTCAAGAGTCTGATTTGGAATAATCTCTTCTTGTGCCGCCGGAGCTTGCACATTATTAACTTTACTCAGGGATTGAACCAGTCCTCTCAGTAATGTGTTATTCCCTTCATTTGCTTTATTCTGGAGGCTTAACATATTTTGCATCAGAGATGTCAAGACTTTGCTTTGCTGATTCTTATCTTAGATCTTTTAAGGGGGAAATCACACTGGTAGTAATGGCCGAAACCAATCTCACCAAAGTAGACTTGCATGTTGCCACTTCATTTGTCATCTCCAACAGCGTGCCTGCCATGAGTCCTGGTTACAAGAGCCTTACCCAGAGTCTTTATCTCACTATCTTTAACAGAGGAGAAATATCCTAAACATATCAGTCATTCTTTTCCCCTTCTGTAATGGCTTGGCAGGCTGAAAGACGATGGTCTGGAGGGTTGCCCAGAGCTTTGCCCGTGGTCATGATTAATTCAAAACCTTCCAGACATCACCTTTCTGTTTTGCGAAAGTCACCCCGAGTGGGACGGGTATGCCCAGACGTGGGTCCCGAGTCTGTCGGGCCTAGAGACCCAAGCTACTCCTCACTGATGATGCCCAACAAGGCTGAAACATGTCTGGGGATGATTGTGGTCTCGTGCAGAAGGGATGTGACCTAGCAATTCGGGCTGGACTGCCCCTTTTGGGGTAGGACCAAGCCTGATTTGCATATGGTTTTTCCCCTTCTGTAATGGCTTGGCAGGCTGAAAACGATGTTCTGGAGGGTTGCCCGGAGCTTTGCCCGCGGTCATGATTAATTCAAAACTTTCCAGCCATCACCTTTCTGTTTTGCTACAGAAATAACATGGGCAAGCCAAGGTTTGATATTACTGCTTGATTGGGCTAGCTTAAAGAGATGCTGTGAGGTTGGGGTTTGGGTGGGAATGGCCATAGAGTTTAGCATGCCCATGGGCAGTCAATGGGTGGGTAAATAAACATCACCCACAAACTTTGTTTGCCTCCTCATATGCCATTTCCTGTCTAGCTGTTCTTCACAGCAATAAGTTTGGCTTATAAGTGGCACTTATGAGCCACCTAATAGCTACAACAAACAATGGCTCAACTCGCTCACGCTTTCCCATCTGTGAGACTTTCTGACACCTAAAGAAAAGTAAAGGCCACCCTTCACATGCCAGTACTCATGCTTCGGGCAGTGTCTTAGTCTGTGTGGCCTGCCTGAGTGCCTGGGCTCACACTCAATTCCCCTGGGCCTAACCTGCCACATTAAATACATGGGAAAGCACAAGCATGGAGTGGGAAGATGCAGCTGTTCTTGACTGAATATTGATCACTGTGCTGAAAAATTTAAATACTTTAAACCCTGGGAGGGCCCCCAACCTGGTTGCCTGATACAAAGAAGTTAGTGTACATGTTTTTTGTAAAAATAAATAACACAATGGGCCTCATTACAAGTATGCTGTTAAGAAATCTATTACCAGTGTGCTGTTGCCACCGTTGTCTGTCAATCCTTGATGCCGGAAACAGTGGATGTTGGCGTGCACATCCATTCAGGCATACCAGAAACGTTGGCACCGGCCAGTAATTCGAACAACTCCCCCCCCCCAAAATGCCAACACAGGCGTCCTCAGTGCTGGTGACTCAGATTCCGGCATCACGGTCCCGGGGCCACCAGCACCGGTAACAACAATGCCGCAATTACTGTGACTGGAAATACATTGACCGCAGGAACAGGAAATCGACTGGCGGCCATTACTAAAACACAATCCATTGCAATCCTGAGAGCACAGGCTACAGAGCTAAATCCTGAGCACAGAGTCTAATAAAACAACATGGCATCAAGAGTCTGCGCAACTCAGTGGTGCAAGCCATGCTTCAGCGAGGCAGAGCTCAACATGTTGGAGGACACCATTGTCCAACATGCTGACAAACTTTTCTCCACTAACCAATGCAGGCGGCCCAGCTGCATAAAAAGACCATCTGGGAGGAGGTGTCAGCAGTTGGCACAACACCCCGCACTGTGCGTGACTGCCGCAAGAGGTCGGATGACCTGCGCTTGAGGGTCTGCAACCTCCTGAAGGCCCAGCACAGACAGGGCATGGCCACAGGTGATGGTAGAGCATCCCCTATCCACCTGCGGCCCTGGCAGAAGACGTGCAGCAGTGTGCTGCGCCTCAAGCCTATAAAAGCGGTCTGTGCTGTGGAGGCTGTAGCCATGACATCTGAGGAGGCTGATGAGTACACATAACCCCAATGTCACATCAACCTCCATGTCCACCCTGCACCCACTACAGCAGCAACATTTTTCATGTGCGTCGTGCACAACACCAATACAGCCCTGTCGCCCCTCCCACCCGCAGTCCCGCAACCTCAGTGCACATAACGACATACACCTTCACCCAAAATCTCACTCATACCCCAAATACACATAGACCATAGCACAGGCACCCTGTATCACCAGAAGAACATGCTCCTGCTGCCACTCAGGCATCCACCTGCAGAGTATGCATGACACAAGCATGTGTGCACCATGCCATGTCCCTAGCCACGTCCCTGACACAGCACTGTCATTAAAAAGCAAAAGCATTAATCTCTGCCTCATCAATCCACACTCATCACTAACGACCTGCCTTTCTGACTCCCTCAGGCACATCACCTGGCAATGAGGATGCCCATCCCACCACCTAAAGGGGCACCAGGCGTCGACGACGAGGAATCCAAAGGACCACCACACCACCACCTCAACCCAGGACTCCACAGCCTCAACAGGCACAACGGCAACTGTGACCCCAGCTGCATCTGTCGAGCAACCTCAGGCCCCATTGGTGCCACCAGCACTGCCACCTCAGGCCCCAGTGGTGCTACCAGCACAGCAATCTCAGGCCCCACTGGTGCCACCAGCACAGCAAGCTCAGGCCCCACAAGCTGCACCCACCCCGGCAGTCCCAGATGCTACAGTGGCACCACCATCACCACAGCCACAAGGCTGTGAACATGTGTGCATTACAGAGGACACAGGTTATGACAGTGGAAACTGGAGATAGCAGCGCCCACAGAATTGAGGAGCCCCTGCTATTCATCCCCATGGGCCCAATTATCCCACAATGTCCACCTTTCCCCAGTGTGAGGGATATTGACGGACAGCTCACCAGGATGGAACAACTGCAGGATGCCCTGACATCTCTGGTGCAGCAGCACCTTCAGGAGGTGCAGCTCATGCGCGAGAGTGTCCAGGCCAGTGGACATCGTAATGCATGTGCACTTGGTCGCTGTACGTGTGCCATGGTACAGGAGGGGAACAGTGTGATGTCATCCATCACAGAGACAATGGCCATGTTACTCCAGGCTTTCCTTGACCGACCGCCCATGGCACTCCCCCCTGCACTATTGACAAGCATGACACCTGCGAGTTCAGTGCAGAGCAGCCCAAGACGGCGTTCCATTCGGCTGTCTCGCTCGGAACACAGCCGCACACCTTACCCAAAAAGGGGAAGAAAATAGGCCATGGAGACATATGTGCCCTGACTGTGACACGTGGAAAAGAACATTGCCAAACATGACAGGAGTTGCCTAGAGACAGTTGGGGAGGGGGAGTGAGGCGGGATAGTTGGGGAGGGGGAGTGGGGAAGGATAGTTAGGGAGGAGCAATGGGGAGGGGGAGTAGGGAGGGATAGTTTGGGTGGATAGTATTGCGAGTTAACCATTAAAAATGTGTATATATTTTCATATCACAAATTACAGTAGGAGTTGCAAACAAATCATGAATGAACATTGATTATTCAGTGTAAGTGAGTGTGTTTATTAATGTGCAGTGCCCAGTGCGCTAGCTGGCCGGTGACGCGTGTGTAACAGGTGATCAGAAGTACTGTTGTATAAGTTCATCTTGTTCAACATGTCCATCTATGCCATCATGGCGCTGTGCACTGTCCTCCTCTGCCTCTGTTGGGTGCATGTCCATGTCGGGGCAGTGGGATGTTGCGCTTGATACACATGTTGTAGAACATAGCACAGGCAAGCACTATCTTTCCCACCTTTACAGGGCTGTACATTAGTGCTCCCCCCGATCTGCTCAGGCAGCAGAACCTCGCCTTTAACAGGCCAAATGTCTGTTCAATTGTGCAGCGAGTACGTACATGGGCACAGTTCCATGCCTGCTCATGAAGGTTTTGTGGCTGCCTCACAGGGGTCATCAACCATGGCATCCGGGGATAACCAGCATCACCTGCACGGGAGCAACAGAAAGTGTACAATGTCATACTTCTGACCATATCATTGGTACAGGCTGTATAGTGTTCACTTAAGAGAACAAAAGTACACATGCAAAATGCAGTTTAGCTAGCAGATGTCCTATATAGGGTAGCAGAAATGCACTTTGTGAGAATACGTGGTGGGTGCGTGGTGTGCAGTGGCTTTGACATGGCACAGTCACAGCAAACATGACCTCTGACCCTTTTAGTACAACTAACACAAATGGAACTGGTGTATCTGTCATTACTGTGTTACAATGCAATAATACCATTATGTCCATGACACTAAATCATAGATATGTACTGAAAAACATTTTGAATTCAAATTAGATGCATATGTGATTGTGCACTTCAAACAGGCAGGGGACCTGGCTAATTTTTGTGCAGGCCAATGGTGGTATGTGGGTGTGAGCATACGTATTCTATGTTAGTTCATCAGGTATTGTGGGTTTTGTTGACTGTGTTTGGGCTTCTTTTTGTCACTTTGGTGTGGGGCATTCTGGTAAATGTAGCGCTTTTCATATTGGTGTATGGAATTGATATTCTCATGCATGCACTGGATCATTGTCTTCATTTGAGGCACGCCTGTCAAGGCCTTGCACTCGGGCATGCTATTACTGTGTTGCACCTTGATTTCCACCTGTATACTTGCATGTTTAATGCACACACAACCGACAGTAAGTACGTCTCCCCTTATCTTTTTTATCATTACTTGTTGTACTATTGTAGCAATTATTGATCCTTGCTCTTATTCATGGTCTACCTTCCCCTTTACCCACCCTGTCTGGCATCTGTGCGCTTTCAGGATGTTTCACTAATTTCTTGAGAGCATAATAGTTGAACAACAAATTAATTGATGCATACACTGTGCACAGCCACTGCTGATCGATGTTATACCTGCCCATAATCCAACAGTGCACATGCCCTTTTAGTTTGACTCACCCAGCAGCCAGGTAGGCTATGGTGTTTTCTGCCCCCCGCACCCCCAATTCAATAGTGCACATTCCCTTGTAGTTAGACTCAGCCAGCAGCCAGGTACGCTTTCCACGGTGACGTGCCATGTACCCAGGCAGCATGGAGTTGCGCAGCACCATGGAGTCGTGGGTTGAACCGGGAAATCTGACACAGCAATGGGTGATGAGGTGGCAGGCATCATACACCATCTACAGGTTCACTGAGTGATACAGTTGTCTGTTCTGGTAGACTGCCTCCACAGCATGCCTAACCACCAGCTCCACATGTGTGCAGTCCAAAGCACTGATCACATTTGGCATGCCAACAAGGGCATGGAAAGCAATTGTTGTGCCATGGACCTGGTCAGTATTCCTGGGTAGGCTGATGTGCTCTCCAACGTGATGAAGGAGTGCATCAATGACCTGGAACAGGACATGCAAAAACAGGGTTGCGATATGGCATGCAGGTCACTCACAGTGTGTTGGTATGTGCCTGTGGCTAGGCAGTGTAGCACAGACACTACCTTGAGCAAGGGGGAATTGCTGTGCAGATATTTATCAGGCTAACAAGGTCGTCATGTATCAGCTCCACTATTGAAGTGATGGTGTCCCTGTCTAGTCGGTACAGGATGTGGATCTCGCTCTGGCTCAGATTGAAACGTGTTGCCCTTAAGCGTGGAATTAGTGGCAGCCTGCGGGCTGCAACCTTCTGGACATTGGGGTTTTATTGGGCCATGATGGCCCTCCTTCTCCTCAAGCGCCTCTGCCGCATGGCCTACAGCTCCAGTACTGCTATGCTAGCATGGTAGCGTTAGAAGGGGTATGGGAGTGGTCCTTTTGTTCTGTAGCAGTGCTCATTGGGATCACCTGTGCGGATTTTGGACAACTGTGGCATGTTTCTACACACCTGAGTCAACTTAACGTCTGGTCCGCAATGCTGGTGTTTCCGGCATGGTTTTCACGTGGCTACCGGCATGTCCATGCCGGTAATTGCGTGTGCATTGAGCTTGGAATGTGCACTTGCTAATGCAATGGCGGTATCTCAGGCACGGCTGGCGTGGAACATCCAAACTGGGGTCTCAGTGTGTCACCCCATGATCCCAAGATATCTTTTAAAGTCTATGTTAACCCCCTGTTAAGGATTATCAGATTGTGGCGACAAGCCACACATGGGGTAGCAATTGTGTTGTCTCATGCAATCCTTCGACATAGCTTGAACAGTTTTTTTTTAAGTGGATCACAGCCTTTAAAACATAAAGACTGCATGTTTTGTTGTCTGCAATAACAACCATATATATTACAAGCGCCTACAGCCAATGTCGCTATACTCTAAATACTGTCAGAGACAGGCATTTATTAACAGCTATCATATTACAGGGCCTGCGGTAGTGGCCCTGTAGTTATGGTGTAGCAAAAACAAAGAGGTGATGGCTGGAAGGTTTAGAATTAATCTTAACCACTGGCAACTGCTAGGTCACATCCCTTTTGCATGAGACCACAAGCATCCCCAGACATGTTTCAGCCTTGTTGGGCGTCATCAGTGAGGAGTAGCTTGGGTCTCTAGGCCCAGCAGGCACGGGACCCACGTCTGGGCATACCCGTCCCACTCGGGGTGACATAGCAAAAACAAAGAGGTGATGGCTGGAAGGTTTAGAATTAATCTTAACCACTGGCCACGCTCTGGGCAACCCTCCAGACCACAGTTCTTCGCCTGCCAAGCCATTACAGAAGGGAAAGACCATATGCAAATCAGGCTTGGCCCCACCCCAAAAGGGGCAGTCCAGCCCGAACTGCTAGGCCACATCCCTTCTGCACGAGACCACAAGCATCCCCAAACATGTTTCGCCCTTGTTGGGGCTCATCAGTGAGGAGTAGCTTGGGTCTCTAGGCCCAGCAGGCACGGGAACCACGTCTGGGCATACCCGTCCCACTCGGGGTGACATAGCAAAAACAAAGAGGTGATGGCTGGAAGGTTTAGAATTAATCTTAACCACTGGCAACGCTCTGGGCAACCCTCCAGACCACCGTTCTTCGCCTGCCAAGCCATTACAGAAGGGAAAGACCATATGCAAATCAGGCTTGGCCCCACCCCAAAAGGGGCAGTCCAGCCCGAACTGCTAGGACACATCCCTTCTGCACGAGACCACAAGCATCCCCAAACATGTTTCGCCCTTGTTGGGGCTCATCAGTGAGGAGTAGCTTGGGTCTCTAGGCCCAGCAGGCACGGGACCCACGTCTGGGCATACCCGTCCCACTCGGGGTGACATAGCAAAAACAAAGAGGTGATGGCTGGAAGGTTTAGAATTAATCTTAACCACTGGCAACGCTCTGGGCAACCCTCCAGACCACCGTTCTTCGTCTGCCAAGCCATTACAGAAGGGAAAGACCATATGCAAATCAGGCTTGGCCCCACCCCAAAAGGGGCAGTCCAGCCCGAACTGCTAGGCCACATCCCTTCTGCACGAGACCACAAGCATCCCCAAACATGTTTCGCCCTTGTTGGGGCTCATCAGTGAGGAGTAGCTTGGGTCTCTAGGCCCAGCAGGCACGGGACCCACGTCTGGGCATACCCGTCCCACTCGGGGTGACATAGCAAAAACAAAGAGGTGATGGCTGGAAGGTTTAGAATTAATCTTAACCACTGGCAACGCTCTGGGCAACCCTCCAGACCACCGTTCTTCGCCTGCCAAGCATTACAGAAGGGAAAGACCATATGCAAATCAGGCTTGGCCCCACCCCAAAAGGGGCAGTCCAGCCCGAACTGCTAGGCCACATCCCTTCTGCACGAGACCACAAGCATCCCCAAACATGTTTCGCCCTTGTTGGGGCTCATCAGTGAGGAGTAGCTTGGGTCTCTAGGCCCAGCAGGCACGGGACCCACGTCTGGGCATACCCGTCCCACTCGGGGTGACATAGCAAAAACAAAGAGGTGATGGCTGGAAGGTTTAGAATTAATCTTAACCACTGGCAACGCTCTGGGCAACCCTCCAGACCACCGTTCTTCGCCTGCCAAGCCATTACAGAAGGGAAAGACCATATGCAAATCAGGCTTGGCCCCACCCCGAAAGGGGCAGTCCAGCCCGAACTGCTAGGCCACATCCCTTCTGCACGAGACCACAAGCATCCCCAAACATGTTTCGCCCTTGTTGGGGCTCATCAGTGAGGAGTAGCTTGGGTCTCTAGGCCCAGCAGGCACGGGACCCACGTCTGGGCATACCCGTCCCACTCGGGGTGACATAGCAAAAACAAAGAGGTGATGGCTGGAAGGTTTAGAATTAATCTTAACCACTGGCAACGCTCTGGGCAACCCTCCAGACCACCGTTCTTCGCCTGCCAAGCCATTACAGAAGGGAAAGACCATATGCAAATCAGGCTTGGCCCCACCCCAAAAGGGGCAGTCCAGCCCGAACTGCTAGGCCACATCCCTTCTGCACGAGACCACAAGCATCCCCAAACATGTTTCGCCCTTGTTGGGGCTCATCAGTGAGGAGTAGCTTGGGTCTCTAGGCCCAGCAGGCACGGGACCCACGTCTGGGCATACCCGTCCCACTCGGGGTGACATAGCAAAAACAAAGAGGTGATGGCTGGAAGGTTTAGAATTAATCTTAACCACTGGCAACGCTCTGGGCAACCCTCCAGACCACCGTTCTTCGCCTGCCAAGCCATTACAGAAGGGAAAGACCATATGCAAATCAGGCTTGGCCCCACCCCAAAAGGGGCAGTCCAGCCCGAACTGCTAGGCCACATCCCTTCTGCACGAGACCACAAGGATCCCCAAACATGTTTCGCCCTTGTTGGGGCTCATTAGTGAGGAGTAGCTTGGGTCTCTAGGCCCAGCAGGCACGGGACCCACGTCTGGGCATACCCGTCCCACTCGGGGTGACATAGCAAAAACAAAGAGGTGATGGCTGGAAGGTTTAGAATTAATCTTAACCACTGGCAACGCTCTGGGCAACCCTCCAGACCACCGTTCTTCGCCTGCCAAGCCATTTCAGAAGGGAAAGACCATATGCAAATCAGGCTTGGCCCCACCCCAAAAGGGGCAGTCCAGCCCGAACTGCTAGGCCACATCCCTTCTGCACGAGACCACAAGCATCCCCAAACATGTTTCGCCCTTGTTGGGGCTCATCAGTGAGGAGTAGCTTGGGTCTCTAGGCCCAGCAGGCACGGGACCCACGTCTGGGCATACCCGTCCCACTCGGGGTGACATAGCAAAAACAAAGAGGTGATGGCTGGAAGGTTTAGAATTAATCTTAACCACTGGCAACGCTCTGGGCAACCCTTCAGACCACCGTTCTTCGCCTGCCAAGCCATTACAGAAGGGAAAGACCATATGCAAATCAGGCTTGGCCCCACCCCAAAAGGGGCAGTCCAGCCCGAACTGCTAGGCCACATCCCTTCTGCACGAGACCACAAGCATCCCCAAACATGTTTCGCCCTTGTTGGGGCTCATCAGTGAGGAGTAGCTTGGGTCTCTAGGCCCAGCAGGCACGGGACCCACGTCTGGGCATACCCGTCCCACTCGGGGTGACATAGCAAAAACAAAGAGGTGATGGCTGGAAGGTTTAGAATTAATCTTAACCACTGGCAACGCTCTGGGCAACCCTCCAGACCACCGTTCTTCGCCTGCCAAGCCATTACAGAAGGGAAAGACCATATGCAAATCAGGCTTGGCCCCACCCCAAAAGGGGCAGTCCAGCCCGAACTGCTAGGCAACATCCCTTCTGCACGAGACCACAAGCATCCCCAAACATGTTTCGCCCTTGTTGGGGCTCATCAGTGAGGAGTAGCTTGGGTCTCTAGGCCCAGCAGGCACGGGACCCACGTCTGGGCATACCCGTCCCACTCGGGGTGACATAGCAAAAACAAAGAGGTGATGGCTGGAAGGTTTAGAATTAATCTTAACCACTGGCAACGCTCTGGGCAACCCTCCAGACCACCGTTCTTCGCCTGCCAAGCCATTACAGAAGGGAAAGACCATATGCAAATCAGGCTTGGCCCCACCCCAAAAGGGGCAGTCCAGCCCGAACTGCTAGGCCACATCCCTTCTGCACGAGACCACAAGGATCCCCAAACATGTTTCGCCCTTGTTGGAGCTCATCAGTGAGGAGTAGCTTGGGTCTCTAGGCCCAGCAGGCACGGGACCCACGTCTGGGCATACCCGTCCCACTCGGGGTGACATAGCAAAAACAAAGAGGTGATGGCTGGAAGGTTTAGAATTAATCTTAACCACTGGCAACGCTCTGGGCAACCCTCCAGACCACCGTTCTTCGCCTGCCAAGCCATTTCAGAAGGGGACCAAGCCTGATTTGTATATGGTTTTTCCCCTTTTGTAATGGCTTGGCAGGCGAAGAACGATGGTCTGGAGGGTTGCCCAGAGCAATGCCAGAGGTCAAGATTTATTCTAAACCTTCCAGCCATCAACTCTTTTGTTTTGCTATTGTCACCCCGAGTGGGAAGGGTATGCCCAGACGTGGGTCCCTTGCCTGCTGGGCCTAGAGACCCAAGCTACTCCTCACTGATGACGCCCAACAAGGCTGAAACATGTCTGGGGATGCTTGTGGTCTCATGCAAAAGGGATGTGACCTAGCAGTTCGGGCTGGACTACCCCTTTGGGGGTGGGACCAAGCCTGATTTGTATATGGTTTTTCCCCTTTTGTAATGGCTTGGCAGGCGAAGAACGATGGTCTGGAGGGTTGCCCAGAGCAATGCCAGAGGTCAAGATTTATTCTAAACCTTCCAGCCATCAACTCTTTTGTTTTGCTATTGTCACCCCGAGTGGGAAGGGTATGCCCAGACGTGGGTCCCTTGCCTGCTGGGCCTAGAGACCCAAGCTACTCCTCACTGATGACGCCCAACAAGGCTGAAACATGTCTGGGGATGCTCGTGGTCTCATGCAAAAGGGATGTGACCTAGCAGTTCGGGCTGGACTACCCCTTTGGGGGTGGGACCAAGCCTGATTTGTATATGGTTTTTCCCCTTTTGTAATGGCTTGGCAGGCGAAGAACGATGGTCTGGAGGGTTGCCCAGAGCAATGCCAGAGGTCAAGATTTATTCTAAACCTTCCAGCCATCAACTCTTTTGTTTTGCTATTGTCACCCCGAGTGGGAAGGGTATGCCCAGACGTGGGTCCCTTGCCTGCTGGGCCTAGAGACCCAAGCTACTCCTCACTGATGACGCCCAACAAGGCTGAAACATGTCTGGGGATGCTTGTGGTCTCATGCAAAAGGGATGTGACCTAGCAGTTCGGGCTGGACTACCCATTTGGGGGTGGGACCAAGCCTGATTTGTATATGGTTTTTCCCCTTTTGTAATGGCTTGGCAGGCGAAGAACGATGGTCTGGAGGGTTGCCCAGAGCAATGCCAGAGGTCAAGATTTATTCTAAACCTTCCAGCCATCAACTCTTTTGTTTTGCTATTGTCACCCCGAGTGGGAAGGGTATGCCCAGACGTGGGTCCCTTGCCTGCTGGGCCTAGAGACCCAAGCTACTCCTCACTGATGACGCCCAACAAGGCTGAAACATGTCTGGGGATGCTTGTGGTCTCATGCAAAAGGGATGTGACCTAGCAGTTCGGGCTGGACTACCCCTTTGGGGGTGGGACCAAGCCTGATTTGTATATGGTTTTTCCCCTTTTGTAATGGCTTGGCAGGTGAAGAACAATGGTCTGGAGAGTTGCCCAGAGCAATGCCAGAGGTCAAGATTTATTCTAAACCTTCCAGCCATCAACTCTTTTGTTTTGCTATTGTCACCCCGAGTGGGAAGGGTATGCCCAGACGTGGGTCCCTTGCCTGCTGGGCCTAGAGACCCAAGCTACTCCTCACTGATGACGCCCAACAAGGCTGAAACATGTCTGGGGATGCTTGTGGTCTCATGCAAAAGGGATGTGACCTAGCAGTTCGGGCTGGACTACCCCTTTGGGGGTGGGACCAAGCCTGATTTGTATATGGTTTTTCCCCTTTTGTAATGGCTTGGCAGGCGAAGAACGATGGTCTGGAGGGTTGCCCAGAGCAATGCCAGAGGTCAAGATTTATTCTAAACCTTCCAGCCATCAACTCTTTTGTTTTGCTATTGTCACCCCGAGTGGGAAGGGTATGCCCAGACGTGGGTCCCTTGCCTGCTGGGCCTAGAGACCCAAGCTACTCCTCACTGATGACGCCCAACAAGGCTGAAACATGTCTGGGGATGCTTGTGGTCTCATGCAAAAGGGATGTGACCTAGCAGTTCGGGCTGGACTACCCCTTTGGGGGTGGGACCAAGCCTGATTTGTATATGGTTTTTCCCCTTTTGTAATGGCTTGGCAGGCGAAGAACGATGGTCTGGAGGGTTGCCCAGAGCAATGCCAGAGGTCAAGATTTATTCTAAACCTTCCAGCCATCAACTCTTTTGTTTTGCTATTGTCACCCCGAGTGGGAAGGGTATGCCCAGACGTGGGTCCCTTGCCTGCTGGGCCTAGAGACCCAAGCTACTCCTCACTGATGACGCCCAACAAGGCTGAAACATGTCTGGGGATGCTTGTGGTCTAATGCAAAAGGGATGTGACCTAGCAGTTCGGGCTGGACTACCCCTTTGGGGGTGGGACCAAGCCTGATTTGTATATGGTTTTTCCCCTTTTGTAATGGCTTGGCAGGCGAAGAACGATGGTCTGGAGGGTTGCCCAGAGCAATGCCAGAGGTCAAGATTTATTCTAAACCTTCCAGCCATCAACTCTTTTGTTTTGCTATTGTCACCCCGAGTGGGAAGGGTATGCCCAGATGTGGGTCCCTTGCCTGCTGGGCCTAGAGACCCAAGCTACTCCTCACTGATGACGCCCAACAAGGCTGAAACATGTCTGGGGATGCTTGTGGTCTCATGCAAAAGGGATGTGACCTAGCAGTTCGGGCTGGACTACCCCTTTGGGGGTGGGACCAAGCCTGATTTGTATATGGTTTTTCCCCTTTTGTAATGGCTTGGCAGGCGAAGAACGATGGTCTGGAGGGTTGCCCAGAGCAATGCCAGAGGTCAAGATTTATTCTAAACCTTCCAGCCATCAACTCTTTTGTTTTCCTGTAGTTATGGTTACGTTGCTCAACCCATAGGAAGAGCAGTTTTTGGGCAGCTTATAACGTTGCTGCTGTTCTACATATTTGCATGAAACTGTGCAAAAAAAAGGATATGCCCACTCTGTATTATTTTGCACCATTTTGTGTGATTTTGGCAAGGGGGGACAAATTGATAGGGGGGTCCCAAACCTTTTGAAAACCGGATAGACATGAATGGGAAAATCTTTTGCTTGTGCCTACTGCCCAAACCGCTGAACGGATATGCACCAAAGTTGCACGAGAAGCAGTAGCCTGGTTCCGAAAGCGTGCTTTTGCAAATTTGGTGTTAATCCGTCCAGTAGATTTTTTTTAAATGCCCAAAATTCAAGTCAAAAAGATTTGTGACATCTGCATCCAGTCCGGAGACTCACTTCCTGATTCGGTGTCTGCAGACACCTTTGGACCAATCAGTTAGCTGCGTAATGTTCGCAGACATCGTACACGGCCACTGATTGGTCAATTAAAAATGTGAGGTGCGTCAAAACATTTGAAATGGATGACATGTTGGATTTGTGAACTGGGCCCATAGTTTGCGGACATCACGGTAAAACATATTAGAAAACACAACATTACACTTTTCAACAAATGAAACAATCTCTGGGGAAGTTTGGGAGTGATGAGGCTATGATGGGATATGACCATAAGAAGCCAAAAAAGGTTGTATTTTTTCATCACCAATGTCTGCAAACATCTCAGATGTTCAGGTACATTCATGTGATGTTCGCGGTATTGACAAATGTTTGGGGACATCTGTGCATATTTCTGCATTACAGGGTTGGTGAAGAGCAGTTTTAGGATGGCTTATAACATTGGCACCACTCAATAGAACTGCATGACATGTTGCAGTATAAATATAGTACCACATTTAAATCTTTTACCAATGTTTGGTGCCGTTTCATTAAGAGAGGGCAAAATTAGAGCAGGGTCCCAAAATGATTGAACGGCTTATAAACGTGGTGCCATTTGACAAATCTGCACAAAGGTTTGCAAAAAGATTTTAGATCCAACTTTGAATGTTTTCACAATTGGTGGTATTTTGTCTAGAGTGGGCAAAATTAGAGGGTGGGGCCCACATTTTTAGATGGCTTATAACTTTGGTGCTGTTTATTGAATCTGCACAAATGTTTGAAAATAGATTATAAACCCAACGTTGAATGCGTGTGCAATGTTTGAATGGACATTGTCATGTGGGGGCTGTTATATAACTATTTTGTGAACCTACATATTGACACGGCTCAAAAAATAAAACATGGTCCTGAAAGCATGCTTTTGCAAATATGCCATCTTTTAATGTAGCTGCAAAAAAGTGTGATATAACTTTGGAGACTGAGGCATAGCCTGTTCAGCCATGCCCCCTACAATCTGGCCACGTGCCTTAGCCTCCTAGGAATGGCAAGGGGCCACCTATGTGGTAAAAAATGTAAAATCGGGATAGACTAGAATGGGGAAACAAATTCTTGGAACCGCAATGGGGTTTACGTGGGCATGGCCACCAGGGACCAGCTATGTGGTAACATTTTCAAAATCGGAATAGGCTTGAATGGGGAAATACATTCTGGGAACGGGAATGGGGTTATCTACACTCGTTTGTTTATTAGGGCCTGGGGCATGGCTGCAGCCCATGCCCCATGGATTGTGGAGACAGCCCATGGCTGCAAGCAATGAGCCCTGGCCATTGGTCACATTATGGGAGTATAGTGGTCACTGAGCCAGAATGCAAGCTAGGTGCAATGGATAACAGGGGCAGTTTGTTAGGGCTGTGATCATGGTCGAGCCACATGCCCTAGGCAATTCAACCACGACTTGGCGAGGTTTATAGTCCTCTTATTTGTGTTAAAAGAGGAATTATTAACAACTTATGTACAGTGCTTTAACATCATTAACCATTTCCACTTATAAAAACCACTGAAATTCTGTGAAAAAGTTTTGCTAAAGGGATGTTATGATAAATTGCACTAATAAAAACATATGAAATGCGCAGAATAAAAACTTTGTTTAATGGACATTATGGTTAAGTTGCACTGATAAAACCTATAAAATTCACTGAAAAACGCTGTTTAAGGGACATTATGGTTATGTTGTACTGGTCAAACGCAATCAAATTACATGAAAATCTTTAGTGGAAGGGACATAATTGTTAAGTTCTACTAATAAAAACCTATGAAATTCAGTGAAAAAACGTTTCTTAAATGAATGTTACGGTTACAAAGTAAAATCGAAAAATCAAAGAAATATGCCTGTCAAGGTTTGCTATGCAACCATAACTAGCACCACCGCCATGCACTGTTAAGACTAACACCCAGGACATCAAATGTGACATCACAATTGACATAATCGATGACATCACTGATGGCATCACATATTTATTTATGTATTGCTTTTGAACAGCGCACACAAACCCTCAGGCATCAGGGTGCTTGTGTAAACCAGTTACATTTGACCCGTAGGCAGGAAGGGTACAAGTTCAGGAGTGTGTCTGGGGTGGTTGTTTTTTTTTCAGTGACAGCGTTAATTTTAAGCTGAGGATTTAATGTGGTTATACTACATTGAAAACATTATACACATACTGTAAAGGTACTGTGTATGTAGAGGTTGACCTAGTGCTATACTCTAAGTCCTTTTCCCTAGGGTTTATCCTGGGGTCATAATGCACATATATGGAACAAGAAGCAGGTCCCAGGCAGATGTTACATTTCTCAAGAATCTAATATGCTGTGACGTATCATTGTGCTAATAATAATTTAATAATTTGCACTTGTATAGCGCTACGAATCCTCTAAGCGCTGCTTATTATTACCCACGGTGTGTGGTGCTCATTTATCGACCTTAGAAGGATGAAGGGCTGAGTATCCTAAGCATATCATATTAAGAATACTTTAGTTCTTTGATCCATACTTGTTTCTCTTTATGTTGTATTTGATTGCTATAGTCACAACAAAACGTGCTTGCCTGTGATTGAATCTTTCGCGAGGATCACGTAGGTTTGGATTAAGCGTCCCGCGGTTATTAGGTCTTCTGATTCCACAACTAACGAATCGAGGAACTAAGGCAGGCCGGTGTCTTGAAAATCTGATTAGATGTTCGACTTTCCAAATGTGTGTGTTGTACGTGACCGATCGTGCAAACAGAATAAGCGCAACCCATTGCAATGAGAAGGGAGACATCCGCTCCTGTAGGATTTGTGAAAACACAATGCAGCGTGTTTATACATTCTACCCAAGCATGCATTGTTCTCCACGGGTTTCGTATTGTCTGGATGGACCGGAGCATGTGTACGCTGCTCTCTCCGCAAATAACGCTCTCTAGGCGCTAGCTGCGACTTCCCAGCGCTAATCTCGGTATACGTATGTGCTTAAAAACTGCATCTCCCGATTGTCAGGACTGTGAGAAGGCAGGTCGGGTTTCTGAGAGGGGAAGCGGAGACCTTGGGAATGCGCAGTCAGCGATCGGTATGAGGTTTGGACCAGCAGAACCCAACCAGCCCCCATTCCTGACGTCACGAGCAGAGACCCTGCCCTGCCTTCTTCCCTAGAGAGCTGGAGAACATCGGCTGCGAGGAACCCCTCCACTGCCGCCTCCGCGGGCATCAGACGCTCCAAAGCTGCTCGCTTGTGTTCCTGGATGGCGAGGCTCAGCCCAGGCTCCGGGCACAGGGCGACATGACCACCTGTGCCCCTCACTCACACCCTCGGCGCCACCTTGAGATCTCCCTGAACTGCTGTCTCCTCCTTTGCCTTACCTGGCTACTGAGCCAGCAGCAGTCCAGGCTCCTCGCCCGTGATGCCATAGCCCTTTGCCCTCTCTCCTTGACAGCACCTTGAGATCTCCCTGACCTGCTGCTGTCGGAGAATGACCGAGAATATTGACTTTGGAGTTTGAAAGCCAGGTGGTAATTCTCCTCTTTCGTTTCCCACCCCGCCGGAAGATGTTCCCGCTGCCAGTCATCGCCCTCGGCGCCACGCTGGGCACTGCAACCGCCCTCCTTGCCCTCTGTGGCGTTTTCTTCGTGTGCAACTGCATGCGGACGAGGAAAGGTCTGCCGGACCCCAGCCTGGAGGGGGCTTCGGACACCTCGAAGGCCAGCGTCCTTCAGTCTGCCCATAAGGTAAGCTATTTGGCGTGAGAGGACACAGGCAGCATTTCATCTGCTGGGCAGGTGGGGCGTGGGTATCCTGCTTCGGTTGTGTTTGTGCGGCGGGATCGGTTTTTAATTAGGGGGGAAAGGACCGAGCCTCAATTTGTATTGATTTCGAAAGTTTGAACACCCCCCTCTACCCCGTAACAGCCACAATTAGAACCCCCAAAAAGATGCAACACATACTTCTCCTCCAGCCCCCCGCCCACACACACCCTCCACCAAAGCCCTTCCGCACCCCCAACCCCATAGTTAATTTTTAAGAAACCCCATGTTACAACATTAAGACCCACACAGACCTCTGCTCTGCCAATGCATCCCAGCCTACCCCATATTCCAACACTAGCCCCCACACACAGCTCTGCCAATGCACCTCAGTTTTGACTCTGACCTCCCCCCGTCCCCATATTCCAACAGTAGGAACCACAAACGAACCCACAAACAGTCAACGCACCCCAGCTCTGCCCCGCAGCTTCCCCGCCCGCCCTCCAGCATTAGCCCCACACGAAACTCTGCTAATGCACCCGATGTCTGACCTGCACCCTACCTCTATATTCTACCAATCAGAAAAACTCTGCCAGTGCACCTCAGTCCTAGGGAGTGGACACCATTTCTCCATGCTCTTCTGAACCACTCTCCTGTCCAATAAATGGAACCCTCGCAGCACTGCCTGTGCACCGCGTTGTTGTCTTGAGGTGCTGGCATGCCTGTTATTCTAGTGGTTTTAGTGCTGAGAATACACACAACTCGGAGCCTACTTCTGTTTGCACCCCCGCCTGCTGTTATTACCGCACTGGGACACAGCTCTAGCTGCACGCACCCCAACCTTGGCACACAGCACCGTCTGCTGTTTTAGTACAGCCAGGAACCCGCATTTTTGCCAGTGCGCTTCTGTCAAACTTGTAGCGAACCGCCTGTTGTTCTAGCACCGATGCATTCATGGCATGCAGAGCTCCGCCAGTACCCCTCATTTAAACATCGCAGTACTTCCTTCCACGAAAAGCGCGCGTAGCTCTGTAAAAGCACCCCCAATCCCGACCTGCAGCGTGCCGCCTTCTTTTGCAACACTGTGATGCACTCACAGCTCTGCCAAAGGAAATTCACTCCTGAACTTGAAGCCCCCACAACCCAACCCCGCGCAACCTCTCCCTACATCTCCCCTCCCATATATTTCAGCAGTAACGCCGTCGTTGGCAGATATGGGGTAAACATGTTTAGTTGAAAGTGGTATTACGCATTTCTATGTGGAAGAGAAAATGGGGTCAGGGGAAGGGGGACGGAGGTTGCAGGGCTGCCCCCCAACCCACCCACTCCGCACAACCCCGTCGTTGGCAGATATGGGGTAAACGTGTTTAGTTGAAAGTGGTATTACGCATTTCTATGTGGAAGCGAAAATGGGGTCAGTGGAAGGGGGCGGAGGTGGCAGGGCTGCCCCCCAACCCACCCACTCCGCGCAACCTCCCCTTACATTTCCCGTCCCCTACATTTCAGCAGTAACGGCGTCGTTGGCAGATATGGGGTAAACATGTTTAGTTGAAAGTGGTATTACGGATTTATCAGTGGAAGAGAAAATGGGGTCACGGGAAGGGGGAGGGAGGTGGCAGGGCTGTCAGCCGCCGCTAGCTCTCATTTGCAGTTGTCTCCCTGCTGTGAAGCAGCAGACGTGCTGGAAGTGTGCGCAATTATAAGGAAACAATCCCAGCGCACCAGGCACTGCTGAAGATGTGTGGTGGGCCACTTCAACCTTCTGGTTGGGGGCCCCCTGCTTAGAGCACAGTCTGGGGCACCCGTGGGGTGAATACATTACAATGGTGACAAAGATAAGGTATTAGCCGCCGTTTCTCAAGGGACAGCCAGCCATAGGGAGCTTAGACATGAAATACCCACTGAAGAGCTCTAAACCTTTTTTTGTCAGCAAGCTGCTAATATGGAGGAATGCGTGTTAGGAGGCAATGAGGTGATAAGACTTTTGTATATCTGGTGGGAAGAGAAAACGCATCTTGAAATGTGAACGATGCAAGCGCATATTTTAAACCCCAGAACAAAAATAGAGAAATTCATATTTTGCCTTGTTACAAGACTGCTGACTGGCAACATGGGGGCAGTGGCTGAGGACCCCCCTGAGGCTCGAGGCCCCTTTCATTTGAAAAAGTTGAAAGGCTCTAATTCCGTCCCTGCGGCGCATGCTTATGTAACTGCGACTCAGAGCCCCTCATGCTGCTGGGGCCTCTTGGAGAGAATGACCAGCGATTAGATAGGATGCGTGACCACTCAAGGCAGAGATTAGCCCACTGCATGATGGGAGCCGCTGCCTTCCTGCCCCAACCTCACCCCAAGCCCCCACCCTGATCTTTGTATTCGGGCCTGTTATTCCTCTGGCAGAAGGATCAGGGCTGGCCCTAGTATTTGCTCGGCCCTGGGTGGCGAAAGGTTTTTCATAAATAGTGACATTGTGATATTACAGAAAATGATATTAAAGGACAAGTCTTCAATACGCAAAGATATAATGGGAAATTACATTAAAGACACCTTGCCATGAGTATGGCAGTAGACAAATTAACTGTTACGTCCAGTATATGAATTGTTATTGTTACTACTAATATTTATCTGGCAATATCAGAGTAATGCATAAGTTTAACAGTTCTGCTCATAGTAGTTATTTCAGGTGGATTGTGAGAGAAAGCTACTTTCGCCGCTCTTGTGTGAATAGCCAGGTTTTCAAGCTTTTACAAAACGACCAAAAGGAGAATTCGGATCTTGAAGGTATTGGAAGAGCATTTCACTGTTTGGCAGCTACCACTGGGAAGCTGCAAACCTCCTGCTTTCTGCTGTTTGAATTTGAGTGTGGTGAGTAAGTGGCAATGGACTGAGAGAGTGGGTCTAAGAGATTGGTACTGTGAAGAGGCCCTGTCCCCATGATCCACTTTTGGCACCACAATGACTTGGAAGCCTCCTTTTCAATCCTTTCCTTGAAAACATATCCCTTTGAACATTGACATTGCATCAATTCTCTGCCTAATCACACCAGCTCAAGTACCCAACATGCTATTTTTTACCAGTTCTGCTGTTTCTGTGTTCTCTTACAGGGGTCGGTTTATGATAGTATTTTATAGTTATTTGCATTTTTGTTTAATTAAAGTATATATGTTTTTTATAGAATCTTGATTGTACATTATTTGATTTGGGAGGTGTTGTACTAATGCTGTTTGGGTTGCTACTGTGATCACTTCACAACCCTCCTCAGAGTATAGCCTGCCTTTGCCCCATGCTACCATAAAAAGCAAAGGAGGTATACACATTGGGCTATGTCTATTTTACCTTTTTAACTGGTATCATTGCTTCTTTAGTGGTAGTGTGTAAGCGATTTCAATCTGGCACACACCCAAGTCTCGCCCAGCATGTAGTGCGCAACTGAAACCCTTATTAATTTTTATCTATAAGTTCAATATTCTGAACGATATACCACTCATATCACACCCTTCTCCTGAGAACCCCCGGTCACACTGAACTAGGAATCAGGCTAGTTTGCAAAGGTAAATATTTATTGAGGTATTTAAAATTTAATCACAGTATATTTTAATAGGTAAGCAACAATCACCAATGGGGTGACAGAACACAGGATAATATCTTTAATACACTATGAATCAAGGAGGGAGCACAAAAACAATGCAGCAGAGAAAAGAATACTTTTGTGTTGGTTTGGACAGATGGCACTGTGGTTAAAGGTTCCCCCTGCAACACCCCTAAACCCCCCAATAGGCAATTAAATCGATGTGAGGAGAGAGCAGGTATTCAGGAATAGCATAAATCAGACAGAATATCAGTCCCACCTTCAAGCACAAGAGAAAAACGGAATTGACTTTTCTGCTGGCAGGATGGCTTTAAAATTGTCTTTAGAATTGACTGAGCAAAAACACCAAAGGTGTTAAAAAAAATACTTAAATTGTTATAAATTCCTATGGGAGCCATTTTGAACAGTTGCACAATATCACAAACAATGATTTAGTCCAAAGAATGCATTTGAAATCTCAAATTCCAAGTCAGAAACAATTTAAAGCTATTTCACATGTGTAAAAACCTTTCAGAATTGTAATTTGCGGCAAACTTTTCCTTGCGTGATTTCGTTTCTTTCATAAAACCTGAGGGAGTTATCGAGGTTTTAGTAAAGGTTGTTTTTGTAAAATAGGCGCGAGAATGGAAAACAGAAACACACTTTGAACAGACAGATGGGTTGATTACAATAGAGTAGGACTATGAAAAAGAGAATGCCATAGAAGGATCTTACAGTCACGTGATCAGCGTAACCCGCCCGCTATGGATACTCTACTTCTTCAGATGAGAAAAGAAATCAGCGCAAAAATAGTTCTAGCAAGATGATGTTTCTGAATTAGAAATGGTATAGGTTTAAGATAGGGAACAGACAATGCAAATATACTAGGGTCACTTTTTTTCCTATTAATACTCACTGAATAACTTATTAATTGGACTGTCAGTTCTGGTCATGGATTGGGCAGGTCCACCGGCAAACCGGCACCTCTGGAGGGATTTGGGTCAGCGGTGCAGTTCTGGTCAAGTTTGGACTGCACCTCAGACTGGACTTGGAAGGCTCATTCTGGTGACTGGACGCGGTGGATAGCCGGATACAAGTTTTCAGTGGGCAAGCCTAGTGGTAGCCAGCCGAGCTGAATTAAAATTAAATCCCTTCAGGTTTGGGATTTTTGCAATTGGGTCAGGCTAGCAATAATTTTGCAATGCTAGAGTCTGAATTCTGCAATGAAATCTGGGTCTCTCAAAGAATTCTGGAGTCAACTAGAAATGAAAAGTTCAGGAAAAAGATGCTGCGCGGACATCTGGATGGGTTCTGGAAGCAGTGTGTAGAGTAGAGTTGAGTCATCTGGAGTCTTGTTGAGTAGTCTCTATGTGTGGTGCCCTTCCTATATTTATTCATTATACATTTTATGGCATGGGCAGAACTTCAGAACACACCTCCCTATCTGTGAGTGGCTACAGGCATGTGCTTCATTTTGGTTGGCAGCTTAAACAGAGCTGTCATTTTATGACAGGATTTGGGAACTCCCACCTGGATTTTTACTCAAAACATACTTTTGCACAAATGTATATTTGTTTCATTATGTACCCTCGCAAAATTAGACCCATATTTTTCACATTTTTTTGTCTACATTTACATCCAATTTCCATCTTTGTGAGAGCTGAATTGGTCATTTTATGGATTTTCATCAATTTCATCCAGAACACTTTGGATTCATTATTTCTAATAAGATCCACCTCTGGGCACTGATCAGTGGATTGTGTACATACAATTTTACGCTTGCAACCATAATATTTTTGCCACAATCAGTGTTTTAGTGTATCTTTGGTTCCTGATGTAGTGCAAACTCCTACCACCTCTTCAACAGTCTAGTATGAGTTCAGACTTATACGTTTGTATTTTTTACTTGTCTTATTATTTTGGCTGTCATGTTAAATGTCATAAAGTTCTGAGGCAAACACAAGTAATTTCCCTTCAAAATCCAGTCCAGGTTTTGTTTTCTCTTGCTTCCCAAAGTGAGCAGATGAAGTTCACTGAGAACCTCCCCCACTTCCTGCTTCCCCTGGCAGAGGCCAATTCTCAGCATGTCGTTTGTTCTTTGATTAGCCAGCAGACGAATGTCTAATGCAAATCCTTTGAGTGGCTTGCTGGGATTATGCGTGACCCATTAACAGCCATTAGTCTTCCTGTTCTCAAAGGAGTGTCAACAGGAGATGTCATTTTTCCCAGGGCAGGCCCTGTCAGATCAAAGTTCACATGTGGATTGGCTTCAGCCTGGGCTCTGTGACATTAAAATCTTTTCAATTCACTTATAAAATATCAGTATAAAGTATAACAGATTTATCCATTTTAAAAGAATTAGCCCTTCACCAACATACCTGAAATAGTGGATTTTGCAACTTTCCAGGACAAAGAAATACATTTGAGATAAGTTGTACAGCCAATTTCTTTTGGCAGCTGTCAGGCTGTGATGCCTGGATCCCTCTGACTGCCTTGAGGATCCATCATTCCAGCACACTCTCCCTTCAATAATTCACTGGGGAAAATAACTGAATTTAGCACCCAAAGAGCACTTTGAAGGTTGCTCTTGATTAGGAAACTGTATTAGGGGCATTTGTGGATGTTAGCCATTCTGTGGGCTTGCTTCCAGTGACATATGACAGATGACAAATGACAAATGACAGCAGTGCTTCCTGCTTTTACACCACTTTGCCGGTGTATTTGGCAGTCAAAAAATATTCTCGGAATGCCCATGGTGAAAAGTAGCAGACTCAGGCATACGGGGTAAAGAAAACACTAAAGGGTAGTGCTGCTACTCGTGGGCTCGACCGAAATGCTTCCTCAAAGGGAGAAAAGCCTTTTAGTTATATTGGGGAGCTTTTCTACTTAAACTCAAGGAATAAATCCCAAAGTTAATTGCCCATGAAATTGTCAAGGAAGAAAAACCACACATACACAGAGGGGACTGTTTCATAGAATATGCTTAATTGTATTTAGACAAAAAATGAAATTTCCTTATATAAACTTGCATGTGAAACAGATTAATGGACTGTAAAAGAAAACATATGTTGGTGTCATAGACCAAGGGACAGCATTAGCCATATCCTAGTCTGAAGAATAGTGCAGTTAACGGGAAAAGACAAATTCACAACATAAACTGAAAAAACAACATATATGGTGGGTGCACCTATTAGTTTTGCACCTAAGGTTATTGTATTTGGTGTCCAAATTTCAAGTTGTCTGGTACATACATTTAAATTACAAGAAACAACATGAATGATTCAAGTGCCTGGAGAATTATGCTGGTCATACATCTATCTAATCAATTTTACATGAAAAAGTATGAATAATTCTGATGATCACGTGCCAACGTCGTCGGGGGTAAAGTGTGATCAAACCACCAACTGGTGTTTGAATCACATGAAAAAGTCAATCTGAAATGCCCATAGCAATGGGCTAAAAATTCCCCCTCGTATACACTGGACGTTTCGGCGGCAGTGCCATCCGTCTTGAGGCTGAGTAAGAAGGATCGCTTATGTTTTTATCATACTAGCCGCCTTCTTCAGGGTGAATAAACAACCCCGCAGATATCTGGTAGGAAGTCTCTTCGAGTTGCGCGCTTCCGTGCTAAAGGATTGCAAATAGCGGGATCACCTGTCACAAACCAGCGTGAGTGGGATGCGCTGGGGAGAGCTGCATCCAGAGTCGTCAGTCGCTGGTGGGAATCAGTATGCTGATGGTCTCCCAAAGGGTAGCCCCAAGGTGTGAATCGGTGGGTAGGGACCCGTGTGATGTTTAAATTTTGTGTGGCAGGCACGGACACGGTTCCTAGATCACAAGGCCGTCATTGTGCTGCCTGCAGGCAGCGTGTCCGGCAAGATGTGTGTCTGCTCCGCTTGACTGCCTCGGCCCTGCAGTGTCCGCAGAATATGCAGTCAGGGAGTATTTGGCAGGGTGTGCAGCTCCTTTTGGTGGGTAATGAACTCTGCGCAATTTTGCAAACTTAGTGCGCACAGGGGTTATTGCCTCTATTCTTGGCAATTTCCTTTCCACATTGGCAAAGGGGTGCAGTGTGGCGCAGTGGCGTGGATAAAAACACGTAGATAAAGAAAAATGCCACAGAAACAGCCACCCGCCTACACACATACTAGGTGTGCCTAGTTGCAAAAAGTGCTACATTTCAAGTTGATTAATTAATTACAACAGAAGTAATAGAGACATACATCTTTTAATTTATAAATAGAAAACACTCAATGGGATTTATATTAAAAAGAAGACAAAAATGCATTTTGTTTGTACATAACATCACATAAAAAACATATAGTGAAAGTCAATGTTTTCAACCAAAAACAGTTTATTTGAACTTAACACAGTCATCGTGTACTGGTGATATTGTGGGGTTAGTAGAAATGTGAGGTGAACATCTTGTTGTTAAATAGAACCTCAAAAAACAATTTGCTTGTCCTTGACTCTGTCGACACCGAAAAAGTGTGTTTCTAGGTCCTAGCAGAAATTGATTGAACGAAAGAACCAGAATCTGTAGCTAGTTTTTTAAGGATGCTATCAGGCGTGTGCTGGACCCGTCTTCAGGACTTTATATGCAAGTATCCAAAATTGGATATCGAAAGTGGTTCATTGGTTGATTCCCTTCACAAATGGCAATCTCAAAACCAAAACGAGAAAGCAGTGTCGGTAATGATGTAAAAAATCCAAACAGAGTGTAATGTCTCTATTGGTGTGCACATGCAACTGGTTCCACTGACGTTTTAATAGCTTGGTGGACGTGTGTGGCCTTGAATTAGATATGAATATGGACGAAATTCAATAGTCCAGACTGTAGTTCTTCACAATAATTAGAACTGAAAGAAACAAATAAACTTTGAAGGTATGTGTTTCCAATTATTTGACTTCATTCATAAAATACAGCGTGGTGATTTATCTATACACTCTCTATTTATCATATGGAAAACCCCAAAAGGGGGATGGAATTGTATTGGCAATTTATTTGAACAAACCCGAGGCAAAGAGAACATCTTGGATTTCAACAGAATGTGTATTATCTTGAATGACAAAACTGATATTCTAAACTGCATCTAGCTGTTGTATAGCTATTTTTAAATGAATGGATACCTTTCAAAACAAGCTAAGTGTGCTTGTATTAGCTGCAGCAGACGGCCGGCATTGTTTCACATATTCTGTCCAATGATGTCAAAATATGGTGCTCGCCTGATCTGTCGATATAAATGCAGAGATGTAACGGCCCATAGTTCTAAAAAAGGGGGAGGCTGTCTATCAGAGTTACACGAGCGCGGTATGCAGTGTAAATACCTTTGTGCACGGTTGTAGAAAAAACTCTCACTCTTGAACGTTTAGTACTTAGCGAGAGTCTCGCCCTGTGACTGCCGGATCTCTGTATGCTCGCGTATCGGGATACTGAACCCGCGCTATGCGTGCAGGTTGGTTAAAAGCGTCCGCCATCTTAGAACAAAAAATGGCGGGTGCAACCTAATTGAAAAAGGCTAGCATGCAGAAGAAATGCTTTATAGTGTCTGCTATATTGAAATAGGCGAACATAGTTATCAGAGTTTGTTCGAATCACAAAAAAGGAAGCAACCTAGTTACCATCTGTAATTTATTGTGATTCACCAATGTGATGGCATATTTGCTGGGGAGACGGTGAAAGAATCACTGGCATTATGTAAACACATCTTTGCCCGAGAGGACAGTTAAATTACCTGTTGCGATCGTATTGCAACATTTCCATATAACACATGAAGTCATTGGGAAGGCAATGGTTATTTTATTTATTTTTTTTATTGAAAAAACTACAGTTTCTTTTATACAAAGGAAAAAAAAAACCTTCTGTTTCAAAACTCCATAACTCCTAGACTCCAACTCAACCTTATGAAAGCATGATATTTCATTCCACTCAACCTTCTGGAATCACAAGTAGTACAAGATTGAGCAATCCTGCTCCAGGCAGCTCGGAGTAAATGAGTATGCACTGCCAGCTTTATTAATGCTTTCATGCTTGGCGTGTAATGGCTAGCTTTCATGTATTTAGCATGCATTTTATGTATATGTACCTCCTAAGTTTATGACAATAAGCTGGAAAGGGTAATGACATATACAAAGTAAATAATGACTTACTTATGTAAAAACAAACTCCATTCGATTCCAATGTTAAGACCAGCCTGAACAGTATTCAGATTATAAATCCATTTCTGCTGAAGCTGTTTTAACTTGCGATCACGATCCCCTCCTCGGGGATATGCTGGCACTGTTTGAATGATATACCGTTCAATATCTTCAGCAGTGTGTTTTGCTTTTGCGAAGTGAGCAACTAAAGGTTTTTCAGGCACTAGGTTCTTAACACATGACCGATGTTCGCAGATTCTCTGCTTCACGGGTCTTTTTGTCTTCCCAATATATATTAACTTGCATGGGCATATGATGGCATAAATTGCCCATGGTGTATTGCAATTGGTGAAGGCTTTTGGGTGCCAAATTGAGCCTTTTAGGTTGACAGTTTTCACATTCTTTGTCAGACGGCACACTGAACAGTTGCCACATTTAAAATGACCGCTCACTGGTGGTAAATGCCAGAGTGTTGTTTGTTGTGGGACAGGAGTTGTTTTTGACATTTGGTAGGTATGTACCAATTTGTCGCGTAAATTTGGCATACGCTTAAACGCAAAACGCATTTTTTTCACAGAAAAATCTTCAGTTTGAATCAGGGGCCAGTTTTTCAAGATACAACGGAGGAGGTCGTTGCTAATCGGGGAAAACGTGGAGACGCATGTGATTTTGTCCTCTTGTACTCTGCATCGTTTTTCCAAACATTGGTCTCTATTGGTATTACGTGCCCTTTTTAATGATCGTCGAATAATATAGGGTGGATATCCTCGTTCTTTTAGTTTTTGCGACAGGTGATTGCTGTGGAAGTCAAAGTCTTCCTTTGTTGAGCAATTGCGCCTGATGCGTAAGAATTGGCCAAATGGAAGATTTTCACGCAATGATTGTGGATGGAAACTTTTAAATGACAGCAAAGTGTTTTTGTCTGTTGGATTCTTATATAGAGTAGTTCTTAATGTGCCTTGAGGTGTTTTGTGAATCTCTAAGTCTAGAAAGGCTATTTTTTGGTGGTCTAGATTCATAGTAAACTTAATGCATGGGTTTTGTTAATTTAACCACACAAGGAATTCTGTCAAAATTGTTTCGCTTCCATGCCATAAAAGAAACACGTCGTCTATATAATGATGCCAAGCTTTGATGTTTGATTTAAAAGGATTATTTTCATGGTACACAGATGTTAGTTCTAAGTTGTCCATGAATAAGTTCGCTAAATCGGGAGCAAAGGTAGCACCCATGCTCGTTCCGTGTAGCTGTTGGAAAAATCTATCTTCCACCATGAAAAAGTTATTGACCAATGCTATTCTAATACACTCGCAAATGAAATCAGAAGGGACCGTGCGTGAGGTCATCTCTGGTTTCAAGATACGAGTGAATAACCTGAATGCATTGCAATTGGGGAATGCTGGTGTATAGCGATTCTACGTCCAATGTGACTAAGATATCATTTGAATCAGTGACAAGTTTATTGATGATTTTGATCATACTAGTGGTGTCCTGGACATACAACCTCATTTTTAGAACAAAAGGTCTAAGGAATGAGTCTGTATAAATTGACAGAGGTTCGAGTAACAAACCAATCGCAGCTACAATGGGGCGCCCTGGTGGTTGACTGGCGTCTTTATGTATTTTAGGCAAGCAGTATAGAGCTGGAATAGTGGGCTGGCTTGTTGTAAGAAAAGCTTTTTCTTCCTCATCTATCCAGCCTTCATGTAATGCATGAGACAAAAGGCTGCTGATTTCATCCCTTATGGTATTGGTGGGATTTCCCGGGAGCTGTCTATAGAACTTTTTATTTTCCAATTGTTTCCGGACTTCATTTTTGTATTGTTGAGTATCCCATAGAACTACACCTCCACTTTTATCCGCAGGCTTAATAACGAATAAATCGTTATTTTCTAAGTCAGTGAGAGCTGATCTTTCTTCCTTCGATAAGTTGTTAATGCATCTATTTTTTGTTTTGATGAGTGTTCTCATCTCAACAAGTACTTTATTCTCAAATCGTATGATTTCAGGTGAAATCATCGATGTTAGTGGTATAAAAGAGGATGGTGGTTTGAGGCCTGTGGCAGTAGACGTCTTGTGGACTTTTGGATCTTTGTCACGAAAAAAGTATTTTAGTCTTACAATGCGAAAAAAGTTGCGCATCTCAATTTCTGTTTTGAACAAATCAGCACTGTTGGTAGGCACAAATGATAAGCCTTTGCTTAAAAGGCTAATTTCAGTTGGAGTTAGAATATGCTGGCTTAAATTGAAGATTGGAATCCCCAATTTAGGGGTCACCAAGTTTGGGGGGGTGGTTGCAATTTGCCTCTTTTGCCCCGTCCTTGAAAAAACTGGCCTCGTGAAGAATTACCTCCTTTGTTGTTGGGATCATTATTCGCAGAGTCTGAAAAAAAGATTCTAGACGAATCCATCATTCCAGAGACTAAAACACTGCTAGACAAATTACAGGAGGAAATGGTGAAATTTAAAACATTCACATTAGACAAAAAAAATGTGAAACTAAAAAGAGACATACAAAACTACAAGGAAGAGATTACTTATCCATATCTAGTTCCTGGGTTTTATCAATCAATGAATGCCAACCAAGGCCCCTCACGAGGCCCAAATTGGCCTAGACAACACAAAAAATGTGTTTTGTTTTCAAATTCTAGTAACAGCAGTGATTCAGACTCTGCGAATAATGCTCCCAACAACAGAGGAGGTAATTCTTCACGAGGCCAGTTTTTTCAAGGACGGGGCAAAAGAGGCAAAATGCGACAACTGGGCAACCATGGGATGCGCACTCGCCAGTGGCAACCACCCCCCCAAACTTGGTGACCCCTAAGTTGGGGATTCCAATCTTCAATTTAAGCCAGCATAGTCTAACTCCAACTGAAATTAGCCTTTTTAAGCAAAGGCTTATCATTTGTGCCTAACAACAGTGCTGATTTGTTCAAAACAGAAATTGAGATGCGCAACTTTTTTCGCATTGTAAGACAAAAATACTTTTTTCGTGACAAAGATCCAAAAGTCTACAAGACGTCTAGTGCCACAGGCCTCAAACCACCATCCTCTTTTATACCACTAACATCAATGATTTCACCTGAAATCGTAAGCTTTGAGAATGAAGTACTTCGAGAGATGAGAACACTCATCAAAACAAAACATAGATGCATTAACAACTTATCGAAGGAAGAAAGATCAGCTCTCACTGACTTAGAAAATAATGATTTATTCGTTATTAAGCCTGCGGATAAAGGTGGAGGTGTAGTTCTATGGGATACTCAACAATACAAAAATGAAGTCCAGAAACAATTGGAAAATAAAAAGTTCTATAGACAGCTCCCGGGAAATCCCACCAATACCATACGGGATGAAATCAGCAGCCTTTTGTCTCATGCATTACATGAAGGCTGGATAGATGAGGAAGAAAAAGCTTTTCTTACAACAAGCCAGCCCACTATTCCAGCTCTATACTGCTTGCCTAAAATACATAAAGACGCCAGTCAACCACCAGGGCGCCCCATTGTAGCTGCGATTGGTTCGTTACTCGAACCTCTGTCAATTTATACAGACTCATTCCTTAGACCTTTTGTTCTAAAAATGAGGTTGTATGTCCAGGACACCACTAGTATGATCAAAATCATCAATAAACTTGTCACTGATTCAAATGATATCTTGGTGACATTGGACGTAGAATCGCTATACACCAGCATTCCCCAATTGCAATGCATTCAGGTTATTCACTCGTATCTTGAAACCAGAGATGACCTCACTGTCCCTTCTGATTTCATTTGCGAGTGTATTAGAATAGCATTGGTCAATAACTTTTTCATGGTGGAAGATAGATTTTACCAACAGCTACACGGAACGAGCATGGGTGCTCCCTTTGCTCCCGATTTAGCGAACTTATTCATGGACAACTTAGAACTAACATCTGTGTACCATGAAAATAATCCTTTTAAATCAAACATCAAAGCTTGGCATCGTTATATAGACGACGTGTTTCTTTTATGGCATGGAAGCGAAACAATTTTGACAAAATTCCTTGTGTGGTTAAATTAACAAAACCCATGCATTAAGTTTACTATGAATCTAGACCACCAAAAAATAGCCTTTCTAGACTTAGAGATTCACAAAACACCTCAAGGCACATTAAGCACTACTCTATATAAGAATCCAACAGACAAAAACACTTTGCTGTCATTTAAAAGTTTCCATCCACAATCATTGCGTGAAAATCTTCCATTTGGCCAATTCTTACGCATCAGGCGCAATTGCTCAACAAAGGAAGACTTTGACTTCCAAAGCAATCACCTGTCGCAAAAACTAAAAGAACGAGGATATCCGCCCTATATTATTCGACGATCATTAAAAAGGGCACATAATACTAATAGAGACCAATGTTTGGAAAAACGACCCAAGTACAAGAGGACAAAATCACATGCATCTCCACGTTTTCCCCGATTAGCAACGACCTCCGCAGTTGTATCTTGAAAAACTGGCCCCTGATTCAAACTGAAGATTTTTCTGTGAAAAAAACGTGTTTTGCGTTTAAGCGTATGCCAAATTTATGTGACAAATTGGTACATACCTACCAAATGTCAAAAACAACTCCTGTCCCACAACAAACAACACTCTGGCATTTACCAACAGTGAGCGGTCATTTTAAATGTGGCAACTGTTCAGTGTGCCGTTTGACAAAGAATGTGAAAACTGTCAACCTAAAAGGCTCAATTTGGCACCTAAAAGCCTTCACCAATTGCAATACACCATGGGCAATTTATGCCATCATATGCCCATGCAAGTTAATATATATTGGGAAGACAAAAAGACCCGTGAAGCAGAGAATCTGCGAACATCGGTCATGTGTTAAGAACCTAGTGCCTGACAAACCTTTAGTTGCTCACTTCGCAAAAGCAAAACACACTGCTGAAGATATTCAATGGCATATCATTCAAACAGTGCCAGCACATTCCCGAGGAGGGGATCGTGATCGCAAGTTAAGACAGCTTGAGCAGAAATGGATTTATAATCTGAATACTGTTCAGGCTGGTCTTAACATTGGAATCGAATGGAGTTTGTTTTTACATAAGTAAGTCATTATTTACTTTGTATATGTCATTACCCTTTCCAGCTTATTGTCATAAACTTAGGAGGTACATATACATAACATGCAGGCTAAATAGATGAAAGCTAGCCATTACACGCCAAGCATGAAAAACGCACACTTGATAAAGGTTTAATAACCATCGCCTTCCCAATGACTTCATCTGTTATATGGAAATGTTGCAATACAATCGCAACAGGTCATTTAACTGTCCTCTCGAGCAAAGATGTGTTTACATAATGCCAGTGATTCTTTCACCGTCTCCCCAGCAAATATGCCATCACATTGGTGAATCACAATAAATTACAGATGGTATCTAGGTTGCTTCCTTTTTTGTGATTCGAACAAACTCTGATAACTATGTTCGCCTATTTCAATATGGCAGACACTATACAGCATTTCTTCTGCATGCTAGCCTTTTTCCGTTAGGTTGCGCCCGCCATTTTTTATTCTAAGATGGCGGACGCTTTTAACCAACCTGCACGCATAGCGCGGGTTCAATATCCCGATACGCGAGCATACAGAGATCCGGCAGTCACAGGGCGAGACTCTCGCTAAGTAATAACAACGTTCAAGAGTGAGAGTTTTTTCTACAACCGTGCACAAAGGTATTTACACGTATTTACTCGTGTAACTCTGATAGACAGCCTCCCCCTTTTTTAGAACTATGGGCCATTACATCTCTGCATTTATATCGACAGATCAGGCGAGCACCATATTTTGACATCATTGGACAGAATACGTGAAACTATGCCGGCCGTCTGCTGCAGCTAATACAAGCACACTTAGCTTGTTTTGAAAGGTATCCATTCATTTAAAAATAGCTATACAACAGCTAGATGCAGTTTAGAATATCAGTTGTGTCATTCGAGATAATACACATTCCGTTGAAATCCAAGATGTTCTCTTTGCCTCGGGTTTGTTCAAATAAATTGCCAATACAATTCCATCCCCCTTTTGGGGTTTTCCATATGATAAATAGAGAGTGTATAGATAAATCAACACGCTGTATTTTATGAATGAAGTCAAATAATTGGAAACACATACCTTCAAAGTTTATTTGTTTCTTTCAGTTCTAATTATTGTGAAGAACTACAGTCTGTACTATTGAATTTCGTCCATATTCATATCTAATTCAAGGCCACACACGTCCACCAAGCTATTAAAAGGTCAGTGGAACCAGTTGCATGTGCACACCAATAGAGACATTACACTCTGTTTGGATTTTTTACTTCGTTACCAACACGGCTTTCTCGTTTTGGTTTTTAGATTGCCATTTGTGAAGGTAATCAACCAATGAACCACTTTCGATATCCAATTTTGGATACTTGCATATAAAGTCCTGAAGACGGGTCCAGCACACGCCTGATAGCATCCTTAAAAAACTAGCTACAGAGTCTGGTTCGTTCGTTCAATCAATTTCTGCTAGGACCTAGAAACACACTTTTTCAGTGTCGACAGAGTCAAGGACAAGCAAATTGTTTTTTGAGGTTCTATTTAACAACACAATGTTCACCTCACATTTATACTTACCCCACAATATCACCAGTACACGATGACTGTGTTAAGTTCAAAAAAACTGTTTTTGGTTGAAAACATTGACTTTCACTATATGTTTGTATGTGATGTTATGTACAAACAAAATGCATTTTTGTCTTATTTCTAATATAAATCCCATTGAGGGTTTTCTATTTATAAATTAAAAGATGTATATCTCTATTACTTCTGTCGTAATTAATTAATCGACTTGAAAGGTAGCACTTTTTGCAACTAGGCACACCTAGTACGTGTGTAGGCGGGTAGCTGTTTGTGTGGCATTTTTCTTTATCTACATGTTCATAGTAGTCTTCTGCCACACAGCCCCCTAAAAAAGAGGACTCTGCAGCTCTAATTGCTTTGCATCAAGTGGATAAAAACACTCCACAAGTGTTGGGCTGAGAATGTGGTTTAGCCACTACTTATCTCTGTACTCCTTTAGAGCAGTAGTCATTTTGTCACAGTGTGAAGCAGTATGCACCCAGTTACGTGAAGGTCAGCACCCAACAAGCCTTAATACTCTGCCTCCTTGATTCGGCCGGGTCTCTTGGTCGCTACCCTCAGGAAGGTAAAAGTCATAGGGTGCCTCTAACCCCCCTCCCTTGAGTATATGGAGGTATTCGCCCTGTATCACGTGTGAAAGTATTCTTGGTCACAGCAGAGGTATCTTCCATCCCACCCCATCCCCATTGAGAAATACATAGAAGTAAACATGCCTCTGCTGGTGCCAGTGAAATTGCTTTTTTACTTCAAAAGCTTAGAGGCGGAGAGTCAGAGACATTTCATGATCACTCTAGAAGCAAATAATACATATGGTTCCATCTGCAATGACTTGTGTTAGTGTAAAGACTGGATGGCGGGGTCTGTACTTCTGCTCTCTATATGGTAGAGGAGAGGCACAGAGGACCCCAGCCAAGATTCTCTATTACGGTAGCAATGGACGAGCAATCAAGGCCTAGCTTCTCCGGAGGTGATGCAGGCTGGTTCTTAAGTACAGTGTAGTCCCCAAGCCCCCCACAAAGGAATGTCCACACATAGGGATGTAACGGTATTACAGTATACCGTTAAAGATACTGTGAACCAATTAATCGAACAATAATAACCGTCACATTGTTTATACCGGTATACCGTTCATACCGTTAAGTGTGCTTTTCAATCTGATTTGGAAAGGCTGCAGTAAGCAAGTGCTGCGCAGTCTTGGTCTTGCACTGTTGGATGTGCCGTCTGCCAAGTAGTTTCAGTTTGAGCAGTTTTTAATGCCATTCCATAAACCACACGTGCCTGACACAAAATCAGTATGTTAGCAATAGGAAGAATAAATACGGTGCCAAGAAGGAAAAGGGTTTGCTTTTTTTTGTTGTTTACATTTTTTTTTAAAGCGTTCACCCAGCCCGCGGGCATCGAGGCGCTGTTAAAGAAATTTTTTTTGTTTATTTAGTTGCGTAATTGTTTTTGTCTTAGTTGCGTATTTATAACGTGCTTAAACACCCAGAGGTTTCTAAGCGCGGACCGAACCTGTGTTGCTTCGTGTCGTCTTGCTTACAATGCACGCACGTTGCCGTTGAGCTATCTTCCCAAGACTTTGGGTTGGCGGCTTTGGGGTTTATATATTTATAATGGATAAGGTTCTCTAAACATATGACAATGGGGGATTTCCCTGGTTCTATCATTGAATTTACATATAATAAGTCACACTGCGAAATTTACTCATCTCTGTGGGTATTCCCTGCTGCCATACCAAAGGGTAACATGTCCATGATTACTGAACACCTTTTGGCCCGGAAGTAAACTAAAGGCTGTAACGTAAAGAGAGAGTGCGTGTGCATGTGTGTGTGTATGCGCACAAGCATATACTACCATCAGACTCCATTGATCTGTGGCATGCAGGTTATCAAGATGGCAACATGTTCATCTTCACCAGTAGCCAGTGGGGGAGCTAAAAGCCTAAATGACCACTTAAGAAAAGCTATTCAGTTTGCTTTGCCAGTGGCAGCAGGGCTCCCCCCCACCTCCTCCTCTCCACACGTGTGTTTGTGTTCGGTGGAAGCAAGGGGTGGCATTTCAGTGGAAAGCATGTGAAAAGCCCAAATCTGGCCCTGGGTGCCTGGTTTTGTTTGTGATGATAAATCTGACAATTTATGACCTTTTAGAAAATATTTGTTAAGATTAGTTAACTCCACCTGCTATACCGCGATAACCATGATATACCGTCATTTGGCAAGAAGGTTATTGTACCGTCATAAAATTAATACCGTGACATCCCTATCCACACACTGTATTAGTTAAAACACAGTCTTTATATAATTAATATTCAAGGTTATGTACACTATCACAATAACTCACTTTGTGCTCAGAAAATCAACAATGGTATATATATACAGTTCTAAAGTGGTACCACAATTATTATCAGATCTCATTAAAGTGCATCAACTATACTCTGGTCAAATGTCACACAGATCACTTAATAAAGGCAACCAACAATAGACATAGGAGGAAAGCAGTTGGTTAGAACAATGGGCAGAATACTGGCCCTATTACCTAGACAGAGTTCTGTGTGGAGATCCCCCCCACCTGGGCAACCTGTAAAATAAAGATATAACACAAGCCCAGTCCATATATTGTTCTATAAGTCTTATTTCCTTCTATAATGTTTCTACCTCCCCAATGTCCCTGGTAGAGCAGAGTTCTTCAAAGAGGCGTCGATGGATCTTTCTTGAGTGACTCCCTTTAAAGCAGGAGCCATGGATCGTCGAGAGGCGTCAAAGAAGGTGAACTTGGCGTTGACGGCGTCGATGAAAAGTTCGAGGGTGTCGAGATCACGGTGTCGATCCAGGCGGTGCTTGTCAGTGACATCCTGCAAGGATGAGGTGTGTGGGGCACCTCAGCGATTGATAGTTCAGGACCGCAAAGAGTTTCTGAAGAACTGTGGCCCGACAAGGGTGTCGAGTCATCAAAGTCTTTGTGGTCTTTGGGTGGCGGGAAACCCACCGGCGGATTCTCCTCAGCGCTTCGGCGTCCTCGACTTTCTCCGGCGGGATAAAGCGGTCGACGGTGCGGACAAGGGAATCCTTCAATTAAACAGTCTTAGGCAAAGGAGAGGGCGGCTCTGGTCGTCGGCGGCATGGCGTCAAGCGGTCCCCTCTTCTGGGCAACACGGCCTCGACAGGCCTTCAGCGGTTACGGCGATACTCCGAACCCTGGTCGACGGCAATGGACTTCGACGGCGTCGATGTCCGTGTGCTTCACTTTGTTTTCATCAGCGGTCCCTGTCTCCAGTCGGCAGCCTTTCGAGGGACTGACTTCCAGGGAGCTTTGGCGAAGGTTGGCGGTGCTCGATGGTCCCTCGGAGCATGGGAAGAGGGTGCCTAACCAGGTCCTCTCTCGAATCAGTCATCGACAAACTCGACAGCTTTTGGATCGGGTCAAAGCAAATGCAGCAGCATTTCTTCTTCTTGCAGCTGGGCGTCGAGGATAAGCAGTTCCAGTTACTCTTCAAGTGTCAACTCAGCTTCTGAACAATTTCCAGTGGTGAGAGGTCCCCAGATATACTATTCTGTCTCTCATCCACACTGATGGGTCACACTCAGCAGCCAATCATACAGAAGGGCATTCATGCAGTCAGTCAACCAATCCGGCATACAGTGCATTCAGGCCATACTCCTCCCTCTCAGACACATACAAGGAATGTGGATTGGGACAAGTACCCAGCCATTCAACACTACACACTGCATTCATGCCAGTTTTGGGCAGGGCTATCTCAGTCTTTGTCTCTCATACCAGAAACCAGACATCCACAACAAGAAGTGCTTATTGGTCACACACTCCATTCACCCAAGTCCCACCCACAGGGTGTACCCACAACATACACTCACTGGGAAGGCTCCAGCCAGTCTGGCCTGGACTTCACAACAACACCATATATGGAACTTCCACCCAACAGCCAGTCAGGGGGAAGGGACAGAGTCAGGGCTTCTCAGGACTTTGGGAAAACAAGGTAACAGGCAATAGAAAGCAAGAGGCCACAGGGGCCATCTTGTTTCCTATCAGGAATCCACTGATTTCAATGGCAGGGCCTGGGTATCCCAAAATGGAGGATACTCAGAGCACCTGTCAAATTCAGCATGGAGCTGCCAACAGCCCATACCCTGCTCTCTGGGCCACGCACAGGTGCCCAAAAACATACACTAGGGGCACAGGGCTGCACCCCCACCCATGGGTGCCATAAGGGTATCCCATGGGTCTGTACACCAAACCACAAACAGGAAGAGCTGCACTGCCAGGAGTCCCACATAGACTTCTGGGCAGAAAACAATACAGAACACAAATGAAAAAGGACTACAGGACAAGGACAGGGAGGCCCTGTCCCTCCAATGCATTTCAAGCATCGCAGTTGCCCCCCCCCCCAGACTGAGGTCAGGGTGCCTAATCTCCCACGGGATAGACACCCTCATCCAGACGGTCAACATACCTTCTGGAAAGGACATCTGCATTATCGTGACTCTTCCCTGGTCTATGCTCTATGGTGAAGTCTAGCCCTTGCAGGCTAATGGACCACCTGAGCAGTTTCGGGTTTTCACCCTTCATCTGCATTAGTCACTTCAGGGGCTTATGATCTGTTTGGACCTTGAAGGTAGACCCCGTAAGGTAGGGCCTAAAACGCCTAAGGCTCCAAACTATACTGAAACATTCCTTTTCAACAGTAGCCCATCTAAGTTCTCTACCCTTGAGTTGTCTACTGATTCTACCCTTGAGTTGTCTACTGATGAAGATGATCGGATGTTCCCTCCCTTTGTCATCTAACTGGGACAAGACAGCTCCAATTCCGGTGTCACAGGCATCTGTCTGGACGATAAAATGTTTGCTGTAGTCAAGCGCACCCAACACAGGTGCCCTACACAGACTTTATTTCAAGCCATCAAAGGCCCTCTGACAGTCTTCAGTCCAATTGACCTTCCTAGGCTGTTTGGGTGAAGTCAGAGCTGTCAGTGGTGCAGCTATGGTTCCATAGTCCGCCATAAAATTGCGATAATACCCAGTGAGGCCGGGTTTGAGTAGTGGGAGTCTCCCAGTCATGTACATCCTGTACTTTACTGGGGAGAGGTTGGATTTGATGCCCTCCTACCTCATGACCAAGATACGTGACTTTCCCGAGCTATCTGGCACTTGGTGGCCTTGATAGTGAGGTTAGCCCTTTTCAAGGCCTGCAACACCTTATCCAGATGTGTCAAATGCTCTTCCCAGGTGGAACTGTAGACGGCAATGTTGTCTAAGGAGGCCACACAGAAGGCATCCAGCCCACTGAGCGCATGATTGACCAATCTCTAGAAGATGGCCGGGGCATTCTTCAACCCAAAAGGCATGACCCTAAACTGGTAGAGTCCCTCAGGTGTTGTGAACACCATCTTTTCCTTGGCATGGTCCATCAGAGCTATTTGCCAATAGCCTGAGGTAAGGTCAAAGGTGCTCACAAATTTGGCAGCACCTATGGTGTCCACAAGCTCACCAGCCCTGGGCAATGGGTGCGCGTCAGTTTTGGTGACGGCATTGACTCCTCGGTAGTCCACACAGAACCTCCAATCCTTGGTACCTGCTTGGGAACTTGCCTTGGGGACAAGGACCACAGGACTGGACCAGGGACTGGTTGAGGGTTCAATAACACCCAGATCCAACATCTTGGTGACCTCAGGCAGGATGTGATTCTTAACTGTATCTGACATATGGTAGCACTTGCTTTTGACAGACACACTGTCACCAGTGTCAATTTCGTGCCTACACCAAAGTGTAAGGCCTGGTGTCAGTGAAAACAGAGAGGCATACTGCCGGAGCAAAGCCCGGCAGGCCTTCAGCTGCCCTGTCGTCAGATCGGGAGAGAGATGTACTCCCTCCACTGAGCCATCCTGAGGGTTGCTATGCAGAAAATCAGGAGGGGGCTCACTCTCATCCTCTTCTTGCTCTGAAGCTAGCAAGAGACATAAGACTTCTGCTCACCTGTGGAAAGGCTTGAGCCTGTTAACATGGAATACCTGAGGGGCTACTCCAGGGACACCCAGGTCAACCAGATAATTGACTTTGCCCATCTTGGAGATGATCCTGAATGGTCCAGTCCACTTGTCTTCCAAAGCTCTAGGCTTGGTTGGCTCCACTGTCCTGGAGTTCAATCCACTTGCGAGTCTTTAAGGTCATGCCAGTATTTATTCAATTCCTGGCTGGCCTTGAGATTTGCTGTTGCTTGACCCATCATCAGTGTCATCCTCTGTCTGAGGCCTAACACATAGTCCCCCACTTGATTGGCGGGACCTGGAGGGGTGGCCTCCAAACCTTTTCTGATCAAGGCAAGGTGCCCCCTCACGGGATGTCCAAATAGCAACTCAAAGGGGCTGAAACCAACACCCTCTTGAGGTACCTCTCTGTAAGCAAACAGCAGGCATGGCAGGAAGAGATCCCATTTCCTCCTTAGGGGCTCTTCCAAAGTGCCTAGCATGCCCTTGAGAGTTTTATTAAACCTCTCAACCAGACCGTTGGTCTGCAGATGGTGAGATGTGGAGAACTTGTGGGTTACCCCGCACTCTTTCCACATGGTTTTCATGTAACTAGACATGAAGTTGGATCCTCTGTCAGAGACAACCTCCTTAGGGAACCCGACAAGGGTGAAAATGCCTAGGAGAGCCTTGGCAACCACCTTGGCAGTAATAGTCCGAAGGGGTATAGCCTCAGGGTACCTGGTGGCATGATCAACCAAGACCAGGATGAACCGATGTCCACCTGAAGTGGGAGGGTCAAGGGGACCGACAATTTTGATGCCCACCCTCTCAAATGGTGTGCCGACCAATGGCAATGGCTGCAGTGGGGCAATGCCACTGCCTCCAGTCTTGCCAGACAAGTGACAAGTTGGGCAGGTCCTACAGTGGGACTCCACTTCTACTCCCATCCGAGGCCCGTAAAAATGGGCAGAGAGCCTCTGCTTAGTCTTCTTGGTACCAAGATGACCAGCTAAGGGCACCTCATGCGCCAACTGCAGTAGGGAGGGCCTGTAAACCTGGGGTACCACCAACCTCTTGAGGGCACCAGGTTCAGGCTTAGTGGGCTCACTAACACGGAGTTCCCCCTCCCAATAGATCTGGAATGTCCTAGGCACTTCTCCTTGTGCCTGGGTCAGGGCCTGTTTCCTCAGTCCCTCGAGAGAGTGGCACTCTCTCTGTCCCTTACAGAAGTCCTCCCACGAGGGTCCCCCTTCAGCCAACAGGCATTGACGGTTGGGGTGGTCCTCCGGGTTGAGAACCTCTCCCACAGGAGAGTCTTCTGTCTCTTCTCCCTCAGGAGTTGAGTTTAGGTTTTCCACTGGACCCAGCCCATCCAGAGCATGGATCCCAATGGGTGCTGTAGGAACAGCAGGAAGAGAAGGCGCCCCCCTCGCAGAGGTGGCCTTCTTGGTCTTCCTTCTTCTTGCCTTAGGCCTTGCCTTTGGCTCGGGTACCTGACTCACAGCCAGGCCCTGGGTCACCTGTGACCTAGTGACTGCAGCAGCAGTCATGGGAAGACCATCCGAGATCAACCCCAACTCTACTTGATCATTACCTAACAGAATGTTAGCAGGGACATTGTCCTGAACCAGGACAGGAAGATTTGCTGTCTTGTCTCCAATCATGAGTGTGACTAAGGCTGCAGGCGATAATTTGGGAGGCCCACCAGCTAACCTGGTGGTTCTCAGACGAGCAACTACATAGTCCTCTGGCTTCAACAAGGTCCTGTCCATCACTGTTATGCTTGCCCCAGTGTCTCTCAAGCCAGTAGAAGGCTGGCCATTCAAGAGGACACTTCTCAAAAATCTACGGGTGTTCTGTGGGATAGTCTCCAGTACTTCTGCGTACTGGTCCCAGGCCCCAAGGGACACTAAGGAAATCTCTACAGGAGCACCAAATGTGATCCATGTAGAGGAGGGGAGGACAGTGGCCTCTACCTCAGACATGGGGTAAGGGTAGGTCAGGCTGCCAGCCTGTACTCCAAGTGCCTTACCTTTACATTGGAGTTACCCTTCTTGTGATCCAGAGCCCCACATTCACAACAGGTGACAGGAATGCGGGGTATGGTACTGGAACCACTGGGAGCCTGCTTTGCAGCAGGTGTACCACTACCCTTATTCCCACCCACGATGACTTATCGCCACTAGATATTTGGGTCTTAGGATAGGAAGGTTTTGGTTTACCTGACTGTGACTGCTTTTGGGACTCCTCAGCTTTCTGAGAGGTCCCCTTTTCTTTGTCCTTGTCCTTCCCACTGAAGTACTTAGTGGACACCTGGTGGGAGACCCACTTGTCAGCCAACCTAGCCAGCTTAAAGGGATCCAACATTTTCTGGTCAGCAACATACTGACGCAGCTCTGGTGAACAGGCTTCATAAAAATGCTCAAAAAACAAAAGGTGAGACAATTCAACAAATATTACATCAGCCTTTTCCCAGATCCCGAGGCACGTAGACATTTCATGTTATTCTGCATGAACTTATTTAGAACTAAAGAGCAATTATAAATGTGGAAATGTAACAAGAACATGAACCTTATGTGTAGATTTTGCACAAGGGAACTGGAATCATTGAAGTATCTGGTTCTCTTTTGCTCCAACCTCCGTAATGAAAGATCCTTACACCTGGGCCCGTGGAGCGTCAACCATCCCTCCTTGGGTGCGGATGATTGGTGGAGCCACATGTTCAATGGAATTGACTCCAAATTGTTAATTCCTCTGACTCTGTTCGATGTTGATTGAGCAATGGCTAAAAGGAGGGTTGGGTAATCCGACGATGGAGGAAGAAGGAGGATGGGAGAAACATGTGGATCACTGATTAATGATGTTGTTTTATGTTGTTTTGTTTTGTTAATGTGTATGTAAAAGATGTTAAAGGTTTGTATAAATCGTATAAAATAAAAAAAATAAAAAACATTTTCACTTTGTAACCATCAATCCACCCCATCATGTTCATGTGCGCAGCAGTTACCCAGTCAACCCAAGACACATTCTCTCTTTTCTTAAAATCCCTGAACCTTTTAAGGTATTGGGTAGGTGTCTTGCCAAACTTGGCAATCAAAGTAGACTTCATGCACTCATACTGACCCCTTTCTTCCACACTCAGTTTCGGAATACAGTGATATCCAGTCGGAGGCACTCTGCTTAACAAACACTTAGCCCAATCTCTCTTATCGACATCATGAATTGCACAAGCCATTTCAAACGCTCCAATCCATTGGAGGTTATCTGAACCCTCCACCAACACATCAACAAAATCTTTCATAAACTTGGTGGCTGAGGACCTGACACTCTCACTGGGTTTAGCTGAAGTCTCCACTCTAGCTTTCTCTAGCTGGAATCTCTCTGACATTCAGTGTCCTTGTTCTTGAGTTCAAGGACCTTATTTCGGAGTTCAAGATCCCTATTATTGAGCTCCACTTGCTGAGCCAACTCCTCCTTCTTAAACTCAGCATCTATTTCCAACTTGCGGTATTCAAAGGCCAATTTCATCATTAATAACTCAAGCTCCAAGGAATTGCTGCGGTTTGGACAGAGGCAGCAGGAATAGTGGCATTCCCAGAGACAGATTCAGCAACAACCCCAGGGGCAGACTCCTCATTGGTTGCACCCCCCCTTCAAGAGTTTCACCATCAGTCTGGTAGTCCACCAGGGCAGCTATCAGCTCAGCCCTAGACTTATCCACAAAGTCGAACTCCCTGGCTTCACAAGCACTCTGGAGAGCCTCTAACCTCATCCTAGTCAATTTACCATTTGCAATAGACTCCATTGCTGGTAATGCAGTTATCTTGTACACAACTAAACCTCAATTTAACAAAGTGCAGATATTTTGTAAGTGGCACGGTTATACAATGATTCTTAAAACCATAAGCATCCCACCGCTGCCACCAGTGTAAATACTGTAGGGGGGGCTGTACTTCTACTCTCTATATGGCAGAGGAGAGGCACAGAGGACCCCAGCCAAGATTCTCTATTACGGTAGCAATGGACGAGCAATCAAGGCCTACCTTCTCAGGAGGTGATGCAGGCTGGGTCTTAAGTACAGTGTAGTCCCCAAGTCCCCACAAAGGAATGTCCACACACTGTATTAGTTAAAACACAGTCTTTATATAATTAATATTCAAGGTTATGTACACTATCACAATAACTCACTTTGTGCTCAGAAAATCAAATCAACAGTGGTAATTATATACAGTTCTAAAGTGGTACCACAATTATTATCAGATCTCATTAAAGGGCATCAACTATACTCTGGTCAAATGTCACACAGATCACTTAATAAAGGCAACCAACAATAGACATAGGAGGTAAGCAGTTGGTTAGAACAATGGGCAGAATACTGGCCCCATTACCTAGACACAGTTCTGTGTGGAGATCCCCCCACCTGGGCAACCTGTAAAATAAAGATATAACACAAGCCCAGTCCATATATTGTTCTATAAGTCTTATTTCCTTCTATAATGTTTTTACCCCCCCCCCCCCAATGTATCTGGTAGAGCAGAGTTCTTCGAAGTGGCGTCGATGAATCCTTCTTGAGTGAACCCTTTAAAGCAGGAGCCACGGATCGTCGAGAGGCGTCGAAGAAGCTGAACTTGTCGTCTTGAACTTGTCGTCAACGGCGACGATGAAAAGTTCGAGGGTGCCGAGACCACGGCATTGATCCAGGCGGTGCTCGTCAGTGACATCCTGCGAGGATGAGGTGTGCGGGGCAGGCGTAAGAATGGAAGCGTCCAACAACAAAGACTTGATACTTAAAGAAGGCAACACAGAGGTACACTGCAGCCACAGAATAACCCAGGGATTGATAGAGGTTTAGCAGTCTGTCTCATCTGGGTAACAGCAGGGACTGCTGTGCCAAAGACCAGGACGTTACATTTTTTACAAGAAAGAAGGGCACTTTGCCTAAGTATGCCAGGAATTGAAGAGCAGACGAGTGGTACTCGTTGACAGTGACAAAGACTCTGATGAGTTGTAAGATAGAACACACAAACTGGTTATGCACACTACGAAGGCATCCTCAATAAAGGAACAAAGAAAGCCTTAATGTGACCTGTGAAAGAGGTACAGTCAATTTCATAGGGGACTCTGGATCCAACTGCACAAATATCTGCAAACTCTTGTATATGTCCCAATTTACAAACCTCAGTTAAGGTTTACATTGGCAAGCCACAAAATAGACCTCATGAGCTACAAGTGATGCCTCTCTTTCAAAAGCCGCTTAGATGTAGCCAAACCTTACATAGTCAGAAGCGGACCCCCAATACTGGGATGGCAAGTACCAGATCTCTAAAGGCCGAAAGACAGCATAGAGGATCACGTACTAGCAGTACAAATCCCATCAATAAAACATCTGGATAGGTAAAGGTTGCAGACTCCTGCTCTATTCCATCAGAGAGGATATGACCAAGTAGAGAGGAATAACTGATTCACCAAACAAACTCTCCAATAAAGCATGGATGTTATATTATGTTATGTTATGTTATACGGATTTATAGAGCGAACAAACACCCGAAGGCACCCTGGCGCTAGGATGAATAAAGAGCTACCATATAACAAAATTAGAACACAGATGTTTTGAGCATACGCCGAAAGGTAAGGTGATCAGCTGTCATCTGCAGTGGCAGGGGAATAGCATTCCAAGCCATGGCGGCAGCCACAGAAAAAGCCCGGCCAACAGTATGCGTCAATCTAAACCGGGGGACCTTAACCAAGAAAGCAGAGGGGAGTGGAGACATCGTGTTGGTATGTAATGGTGGAACTTTACTTGAATATATTCTGGCCCAAGGCCGTTGAAAGCCTGATGTACCATACACAAGGATTTGAACAATATCCTCTTGTCCACCGGATGCCAGTGGAGCTGCCTCAGAAGAGGGGTAATGTGGGCTCCAATAGGAGGCCGAAGAGTAGCTCTGACAGCGGCTTTCTGTAGTAGCTGTAGCCGATGAATCTCATAGCGGGGCTGGGCAAGATACAGTGAGTTGCAGTAGTCTAGACCACTCAAAACGAGTGCTGCTACCACCGGAGCGCAGCATTTTTCCGACACAAAAGGGAGTACCTTCCGGAGTATGTGCAGCTTAAAATGACCGCTCTTACATACTGCTGCAACCTGGGCATCCGCAGCAAGAGAGGAGGAAAATACAACCCCCAAATTCTTTACAGATGCCACAGGGACCGGGAGAGGGCCAAGGGAGGCTGGCCCGCACTCATTGGTCCAATAAAGGAGAGGTGAGGTGGTACCGACCACCAATACCTGTGTCTTGCTACCATTTAATTTGAGCCAGTTAGATGACATCCATTCCCCGACCTCCTGAAGACACAACCTAAATCGACTGGCCGTATTGGCATGATTACAGTCAAGACGGACCAGAATTTGGGTGTTGTCGGCATAGGAATAATAGCTAAAACCATGGGAGTGAAGGAGAGCCAGAAGATGCCTAATATAGAGGTTGAAAAGAATCGGGGAGAGGGCAGACCTCTGCTGAACACCGCACGATAATGAAACTGGGCTAGAGCGAAAAGGAGGGAGAGACACAGATTGTGAGTGGTCAGCCAGAAAGGAGACAAACCAGTCCAGGACTCTGCCTGACAGCCCAGCAGTAGAAAGGCAGGAGATCAGGATGGGATGGTCAACGGTGTCGAACGCAGCAGAAAGTTCTAAGAGAACAACTGCGTCGACACCCCCCTGGTCCACCAGGCGAGCCATGTCATCGAGCACCGAGTTCATGACTGATTCAGTTACCCTGCCAGGCTGAAACCGAGACTGAAATGGATCAAAATAGGGCGTGGATTCCAGAAAAGTGGAAAGGAGAGGGGAGACCAGGGCTTCCAACAATGTCATAAGAAATGGGAGTAGCGAAATAGGCCGATAGTTCACTAACACCTCAGGATCAAGTGAGGCTTATTTTAATAGAGGGATCACAAGGGCGTGTTTTAGTGTGGGTGGGATGACACCCTCCCTAAAGGTGGCATTTACAGCTGCAGTAACTTGAGAGATAATAGCCTTCGAGTTTTCCTTCAAAAGCGCCAGCGGAATAGGATCATGGGAGACGCTGATTTCAACCCAAGGTTGGCAGCAAGGATGTCTGATTCTAGAAAAATGAGGAATGAGGACCATGTCCTATCTTCGCGAGAAGACTCAGTCGATGTATTAGTGGTCTAGTGGGTGAGTCACGGCTTTGGTCCTGATAACCTGAGTTTGAGTCCCCACCTAAGAAATACAAGCAGATCAACTACATAAAATGCACAAAGACATTTTCAGAGACCAGCGCTGATAATATCCTTTTCCCCACTTGCACCTTTTCTCCTCCCTGTCCTGATCCGTACCAGCTTCCATTGACTTCACCCTTCAGAGTGGTGTCCCTTATCCATGCAAAGGGCAAGCAATCATTGCTTCTGCGCAAGCATGACACAGTGCTCACAGAGGATGCGCAAAACACAGAGCTGGTCAGAGTCTGCAATGCCCTTTGACATAAGTAATGTAATCAAGGTACTGATGTGCCTGTTGCTTGCAATTCCCTTAGAAGAGAGGAAAATATAAACACAGGTCTGATAATTTTGGATAATTCAAAAGGTTTATGTGCAGGCAATGCAAAAAGATGAACAGAGAAAGCCTCTCTATGGATTCAATTGAAAGAACAGGAAAGCATCTACGATCATAAGGCGATTCAGATGTTGAACTTCACAGTTTACTTTTACATTTAAAAAAAAACACCCAAACGATGAACCAATACATTGTGTAAAAACATTGAATGATTGCAAAAAGCTTGCCCTGCTGTTGAAAAGGAAGCTCAGACGCTCAGAACAAGTTGAAGGTTTATTAAGTGAGAGCCTTCACGACAGCAGGCACTGCCCTGGATAGCAGGCTCCAACTGTCCTATTACAGAATCACACACAAAGATAAACACTCCACAAAAGAATGACATGAAGTCATAATGCAACACAGTGCTTATCCAATGGGAAAACATATACATAGAACTTTGTGAGTTTGGAACATACTTAACATTCTATTCCATAACTAATCTGCTGCATAAAGTATATTTAATAAAGTAATCAACCCAACCCATCTCCTCCCTTACAATGTTAACAAGTTTACTCCAAATAGTAGTCTTTTAACCAGGAGGGTTTGTTTCTTGTTCTCTCTGAGTTTGCATCCATATTACTATCCTTTTGTACATTATTACTCAATCCTGTTCCATACTCATTGTCAATGTTATTGTCACTTCTTTCACGGTCCTCTGCCTCACCATTATGGTTACACTTAACTAATTTAGACATGGACCAACACTCTCCCGCTTCCATGATGACTACATTACCTCTCACTACAGCAATCTTCTTTGGACCAATGAACCTACTCTCTAGACATTTGGGAGACAACCTGGCATTCCTAACAAAGACAAAGGGCCTCATTACGACTCAGGCGGTAAGGGTTTTACGGCGGCGTTAACAGCGCCGACCCTTACCGCCTGAGTACGAGGTCACCCTCTTAATTTACGGTGGCGTAATTAACGCCTTCCCCACTCCCATTATGCCCTATGGGGCAAAAATGGGAATGGGGAAGGGTAAATGGGGATTGGGGACTTACCGCCCCGCCAAGGTCGGAATGGGGCGGTAAGTCCGCCAACCACCATGGCGTAAACGTAGTTTACGCCATGGTGGTAAAGTCACGGCCCAGGCGGTAACTTACCGCCTGGGTCGTAATGAGGCCCAAAGTCACCCTCTTTCCAGTTTATCTTTCTGGTTTTCTTTTCTACGTCAAACTTCTCCTTGTATTAATTTTGTGCTTCTCTAATAAGTGTCATGATCTTCTCTCTATCCACATTGACACTCCTTGCCATATTTAACCAACCTGGGCAGAGTTTCGTACCTGGTTGCCTACCCTCCAGAGACATGAATGGAGAAAATTTAGTAACAGAATGTGGAGTAGTGCAATAATTCCATATCATTTCTCTCAAGACTTTCTGCCAGTTCAAACCCGATGCCATGGCCAGTTGTAAACCACCTTTCACAAATCTGTTTGCCCTTTCCACCAGGCCATTGGCCCTGGGGTGGTATAGAGCTGTCCTAGAATGTTTTATATAAAATTTCTTGAGAAAAGCCAACATTTTAAAGCCCTCTCTATGAAACACTTCCTCAAAAAACAAAATCATTTCTGAAGTGGTGGCTTCGCGAATTGCCTTCCACTCAATCCACTTTGAGTGGTAATCAACTAGAACAACCAAATACTTGAAATCATCACCCAAATTCTGCAACGGTCCCACCAAATCCACAGCAACTTTCTTCCAAGGTTTGTTGGGCACCGTTACAGGACTTATCGGTGCTTCCCTGATAACTTTGTTCTTATCACTTCTCTCACACTCCCTACAGTTCTTTACATACCTCTCAACATCACTATCAATTCCGAGCCACCAAAAGGATTGTCGAAGATATCTTTTAGTGCCCCCATGCCTAAATGTCCTTGATGAGCTATGCTCACTAAATGAGACCTGATATTACTGGGGGGAACAACTTTACTGCCTTTCCTGAGTTTGGAACCATCCTCTGACAGATTTAACTCATCCTTTATACCATAATATCTGTCAAATTTATTTTCAATAAGATTCTTGTGAGGCCACCCTGCTTTAGTCCATGTTCTAACTTGTGTCAACACAACATCTTCTTCATCTGCACCTTCCCATTCATCCTTTCCTATGGCCTCATACTCGATTTCTGCAATGCTCAGTCCTTGCTCTACAGTTACCTCACCAGCATTCTCACCTCTCACAGGTAGCCTGGACAGGCAATCTGCTATGACATTCTCCCTGCCAGGTATATACACAACTTTGAAATTGTAAGCCAATAGCTCTATCATCCACCTTGATATCCTGGGAGATCCCTTGGCCCACTCTACACTGCCCAATAGCTGGACTAAAGGTTTATGATCTGTTCTTACTATAAAAGTTTGACCCCAGAGGTAAAACTTAAAATGTGCAACAGCCCACAAGACCGTCAACGCTTCTCTTTCTATGACAGAGTAATTTTCCTCTGCCCCCCTTAACGGTCTAGAAGCAAATGCAATAAAGTGCTCGACCTTCCCAGCATCATACTGAGATAATGCAGCACCAAGACCTAGGGTACTTGCATCTACAGCCAACGCCGTTTTCCTGCCTGAAATAAAACCACCCAAAGAAGGCGCTTGTGTTATACACTCTTTGATCTTCTGAAAAGCCTCTTGACACTCACTCGACCAGTCATACTTCACCCCTTTCTTCAGCAAGTCTCTCAATGGAGAGGAGATTGTAGCAAAACCATTGACAAACTTATGGTAGTACTCCGCCAGTTCCATAAACAAACGCAATTGTTCTTTGTCTTGGGGCTGGGGAGCACTACTGATACTTTCAACAAGTGATTTCTTTGGGGAAATACCATCACTGGAGATTTTGTGCCCTAAATATTCCACTTCCTTTACGCCTATTCTACACTTGTTCCTTTGAACAGTTAAACCCGCTTCCCTGAGTCTGTTCAGGACAGCTCTCAGTATTTCATTGTGTTCATTTTCATCATTGGCAAACACCAGAATGTCATCTTGGAAAACGGTGACTTTTCTCAAGCCCTTAAGAACTTCCTCCATCACCCTCTGAAATACAGACACAGCTGAAGCTAGCCCAAACGGCATGCGACTGTATTTAAAAATACCCTCGGGGGGATGAAGGCGGTCAAGTATTGAACTCTCTAGATAATGGAACTTGGTGATAAGCCGCTGAGAGGTCAATAACTGAAAACACCTTTGGTTCACCCAGCGTGGAAAGAGTTTCTGAAATGTTTGGAAGCGGATGTCTTTCAACAGTTATACTCTGATTTAAACTGTGCAGGTCCACACATAACCTCAAGTTCCCATTACTCTTGGCCACTAGAACAATAGGTGACAACCATTCCGTGGCCGTCACCGGTTCGATCACACCTTTGCCAATGAGGTTGTCCAATTCATCTAGAAGCTGACTCCTCATGCACTTGCCTCACTTTGTGGACTACAAGTCGTGCATCATTCTTGAGCTTTATGTGATGTTCGTAATCTTTAAGTTTCCCTAACCTTTCAGAAAATACTTCAGGAAAATCTGTGGACCACACATCCTCAATTTTGGCAATGGTTACTGGGTCAGGCGCACTTGCCTGTACTCTCACTCCCAAACCTCTTTGCTCCTCCCAACCTAACAAAGAAGCACCTTTCTAAGCTACTAAAATGTTGGCTATGCATTGCCTCTCCTTGTAGAGTACTTTCACAGGATATTCCCCCAAGATCTCTATTGCAGATTCACCATGACCACAAGCTCTAATGTTAGTGGGACGAATTACTGTATCACTCTTCTTCGATGTGTTCAATAAAGTATCTTGTGATATTATGGTCCAGGGAGAGCAAGTGTAAACTTTCATGACCGCTTTGCAGCCATCAATATGGAACACATCTACGGGTCTAAGGTTTATTAAGTGAGAGCCTTCACAACAGCAGGCACTGCCCTGGATAGCAGGCTCCAACTGCCCTAATACAGAATCACACACAAAGATAAACACTCCACAAAAGAATGACATGAAGTCATAATGCAACACAGTGCTTATCCAATGGGAAAACATATACATAGAACTTTGTGAGTTTGGAACATACTTAACATTCTATTCCATAACTAATCTGCTGCATAAAGTATATTATATTTAATAAAGTAATCAACCCAACACCTGCATAGCTAAAATTATCTGAGGATGTCTATGCGTTGGAGAATGGGCTTGCGCACAGACATCTTTACCCTGAGACCTGGGTTCTCATCTCAACTTCTCCACTTATAAAATTCTGTCAATTTATCCTCAGATGTTCTTCTTAGGAATTGGTCAGGGTGAATTCTGTCTAAAGAACCAATGATGTGTGACCTTTAATGGCTGATTTAACCTGACTATGTCAAGCGGTTTTATTCACTGACAGAATATGAAAATTGAAAATGTGTTATATATCTAGACATTAACCATCTTGTAAATTCTTAAAGTACTTTCCTTAGGGTTTGGTCTCAAATCATGGTGCACATTTATGGGGCAATAAGCAGGCCTCAAACACAGAAATCATTTGTATACATGATGATGAATATTTTCTGGTGATGTTTTCTCTTTCTTCCTTAATTTAGTTTCCCTATATGTGTCTCTGATTTGTATGCATTGTGGGTCTTCATATGTATTGTTTGTAATAACACAAGTATGTAGTATGTCTTAAATTATTAGCTATTTATTCGATGTTTAGCATTACTGAAAACTCTGATAAGGTACCATTCATTAGTTTACTATCCAAAATTACCACATTAGAAACATTGTGGTTCTATTGTGCATGCTGCAGCCATTGCCTTTGTGTGTGTATGATAGACTGTTTTGTTTAGGTGAGTACATTCTTTAATACATTAAGTAGTTCAGAATAGGTCTCCCGATCACTTCTGACATCTTGTTAGCAACATTATAAACACAACCCCTTCTAGAGAATTTTCATCAAAATTAATTGTATATGTGATGTTATCAGTGATGTCATCAACGACATTTGTGATGTCATCTTTGATGTCCTGGGTGTTAGTCTTAGCAGTGCACAGTGGTGGCGCAAGTTATGGTTGCTTAGCTAACCATAACTGGCAAATTTCTGAGGTTTCTCAGTTTTACTTGCAACCATAACGTCCTTTTAACAATGTTTTTTCCTTGAATTTCATAGGTTAATGTTAGTGCAACTTAACCATAACGTCCCTTTAACAAAGTTTTTTCAGTGAATTTCATGCGGTTTTACCAGCACATGCTAACTTTCTACAATTTACCAATATCATACTCATTCTAATATAGCAACATTTGTGTCCATTTACAAAGTTTCACCTTAAAACCCTGCCATTTCCCACCTTATAGCATAATTTTGAACACTTCTATACACTTTTGCAACTTTTTCCACAATTTTTGCGTCCGTGAACATTTGTGAGCATCTAATGTCATTGCAGAGGTTTCGGACAGTGTCATGTGACATCACGCACATGCGCGGCATGATGACCTGTTTGTGAGCTTGTCTGCACTTCGCGATCGGGTCCGTGCTTCGCGGACAGTTCGGAACTGCAATTTCTACTGATCTAGCAACTATCAAGCTCAAAATGTACCCTTGCACAGCTCCTACACCTATTTTTACTCATTATACACTAACAATCTAGCCCACAGCACATACTCGGAAGAATATTAGCAAACTGGTATTTATAATAGAAATGGCATCATCTACTGCCATCCCTCCTCCCCAAGAGCCACCATCATCACTACCAGCTTCAGGACGACCACGAAAAAAAGCACAGCACTTCCAAAGATAAAGAAGAAGACCAAGAAAAGGAGGTAGAGGAAGTGCCTACCTCTAGCACCAAGAGACAATCATGCGTTTGGCTGTTCTTTATCACTGCTGGGAATGCACCAAAAGCTAAAGCTACCAAAGTGAATTTCCCTGAATGCAACATTGTACTCAGTCGTGGAATACCTGGCCAGCACTCCAACGGGACCTCCTCCATGTGCCGCCACACTGAATCCAACCACCGTAATGCTCTCAGAAAGAGTGTTCCTTTCTTAGGAAGTAGTAGGCTTTCTTCCTCTACCTCATCTTCCTCAACCAATACTGTAACCACACAGCCTACTTCTGTGGGACACAAAATCCCACCAGCTACCTTACAAGCAATAAAAGAAGCTGTTGATCCATATCTTTCGAAGACAACAGCACTCTGTATCTACTGCAACACACCCCTCTGCAAGGGGGAGCAATTTCAAAGTGCTTTCTAAACTGTAATCAAGGAGCATGAGAAACACTGCCCCCTACCTTAGATGTAACACACGCACACCATCGTCCTCTGTCCATCTGACCCCCCATATTTGTGGTTGGTGCCCCTTCCCTCATTTCCCTCCCCACCTTTCCTTCTGGCCTCTCCTGCAAAAAAACAAAGAAATAAATAATACATAAACTAAAAAAAAGGTTCCTTTAGGAACCACCTTCCACAGTTAAAAAAAATAGAACTAAAAAATAAGCTTATAGACTCCATCTACTTTACATTTTTCAGTGAAGTATTTAGATTCAATAAGATTCTCCAACATACCCATTAGCATGTTCTACTATGCTAATGAAAATAATAATTGTATACTACAGAAAAAGAAAAACACAGAAACAATTTTCTGTCCTAAAGTCTTCTCTCTGATAAACACCATAATCCATTGCCCTTAATGATTATCCACAGTCTCTGCATTCCTCTGTCTATCCCATGCCTTATGAGAAAACCCGTATTGCATATGCACACCATCAGGCAAGACTGCTCTTCTACTCTTTTTACGGTTATGTTTGTAACACTCCCTCACTGCCTGCTTTAAAGCTTTCACACATATATCCAACAATCACTTAAAAAACCTCTACATATAGCCTATCAACATATTAAACGTCCACCCACTAACTGCCACTTAACAATGTTCTAGAAATCTTTTGCATCTGCATGTCCCATACTTATACCAAAAAATTATACATAGTGCTTGTATAATTGCACATATGCATTGTGCAGTGAGACAACTCCATAAAGAAAAGGGGCAGTACAGATGGACAAGTGCTCATGGGAGCACAGGAGAAAAGTGCCAAGGGATGCCAATGTGGGAGGCCACTAGCTAACTGCTGGGGCACAGCAGTTAGCTAGTGGCCTCCCAAAGGGTGGGGTTCATCTTAACCGTAACGTCCCTTTTACAAAGATTTTTTCTGTCAATTGAATAGGTTTTTATAAGTGAAAATGTTTCATAAGTTATTAATAATCCCTCTTTTAACATATATTAAACAACTATAAACCTCCTTTAACAAACATATTTGTTGCAACGCATACTCATGTGTATCGTTATCAGCAGCACATGCTGGGGATGCAAGTCATTGTTCAATTGCCTAAGACATGAGGCTCGACCATGACCCCAGCCCCACCAACCCACCCCCGTTATCCACTGCACCTAACCAATGGCTGGTGCTCATGGCTTGCATGGCCAGTGTCCACAATCCATCGGGCATGGGCTTCGGCCATGCCGCAGACCCCCATAGGAAAATCAGAGTAGACATTTGTTCTTGCCAAGGGCCAGGCCCATTGTACATGCACCAAATTTATATCACAATTTTTTGTGCCACTGCCCATGGCAGAAAAGTTATATCACTATTTGTTGTACTTACGTTTGGACACTTTAAAAAAAATAAAACGCAGGACAGATTTGCAAAAGCATCCTTTCAGGTCCTTGCTGATGATCCTTGCGCACGTTTGCTGCAATCCCGTCCAGCACTCAGCCACAAGCCAAATTTGTTTCCTTTGTAAACCTAGAGTTTCGGCCAACCCGCATGCCCCAATAAGTAAATCAGAGTAGGAATTTATCCTTGCTGAGGGCTAGGCCCATTGTCCATTCACCAAACTTATATCACTATTTATTCTGCTTACATTTGGACACTTCGAAAAAATAAAACACAAAACAGATTTCCAAAAGCATGCTTTCAGGTCCTTAATGATGCTGCTTGCGCAGGTTTGTTGTAATTCAGTACAGCACTTCAGGCTGTAGCTGCAAGCAAAGTATGTTTTCCCATTCAAACCTAGGGCTTTGGCTATGCTACATGCCCCAATAATAAAATAAGTGTACACAATTATCAAGTAATTGCAGGGCAGTAGAATGGGCAGATCACTGTGTTTCATCTAGTACTTTAAACAGATTACCCTGTTGCTAGTGATAGGGTACTTTTGTGAAGGTGCCCTTCCTTCTTCAAGTGTTAGGTTTTGTGTAGGAGAGTGAGCCCTGTTCACCTTAGTGCTGGGTTATTCAATAAGTAACTATTGTCTTAATGAAGCAGTCTTGAAAACCATTGTTGGTGTTAGGTTGAGGAAATGAGTCCAGCATGCAATCCCAATATTTTGTCCCGGTGTGGTCGCAAATAAAGGGGGTTAATGATTTGAAGGGGTGGCCTGGTGACCATGTGGGCACCTGGTTCGGCGTCCTCAATAATTATCTGCTGATTAGCATTGTCTCGGAGTGTATGCAGCAGTAGTCTCAGCGACCTGTTGATGTAATCCTGTGCAGCACTACTAGCTGTAACCATGGGCAGAATTTTAACCATAGGCAAAAAGACATTTCCCATTCAAACCTATCCCAATTTTGAAAAACTTGGCAACATAGCCATTACCTGTTGGCCATGGCCACTTTAACCCCATTGCCAGACTCTTGTGGTCACGGCCAGTAGCCAGATTGTCTGAGTCATGGTCTTTGGCTCATGACTCAGACAATCTGGCCACTGCCCATGGCCACAGTCCATGGGCCTCATTAAGAGGTTGGATTAGCGCCATGGCTGCCTCCAAACTCGTTCCGACTCCGCCCTGGTGAATGGAGCAATTACCGGTCCATTCCAAGGTTGGCAGGACCGGTAATTCCCCATTCACCAGGGCCATTCCCCATTCCCCATTCCCATTTGAGCCCCCATAGGGAAAATTGCGGTACCGCCATTAGCTCTAGAGTCCCTTTGCGGGTCCCGTCCTTAACGCCTGAAAAAAACAGGCGTTAAGGAAGGACCAGCAAAGGGAACTCGTAGTAGGGCGGTAAGGGATTACCGGCACCGGTGCCCTTACCGATGCCGGTAATCCCTTACCGCCCACCTCGTAATGAGGCCCCATGACTCCTACAATATGGCCACTGTCCATGGTCACAGGCTATACCTCAGTCACCAAAAGTATATCACTATTTTTTGTACCTACATTATGACATGGACGCATTTGCAAAACCATGGTTTTGGGTCCCTGCCAATGCTCCATGCACGACTTTGCTGCAAATCCATCCATGTTTTATTTTTTGAAAAGTGTCAAAATGTACGTACATAAAATAATCATATAACTTAGCTCCCACTTGACAAAATCCATTCAGACTTTGCACAAACATTTAAGGTTGGGTGTGTAATCTTTCTAAAATCGTTTGTACACATTTGTCAAACAGCAACAACGTTATATCCCATCTAAAAATGTTAAACCCCCCCTCTAATTTTGCCCCTCTTCACAAAATCCCACCAAACTCTGCAAAAACATTCAAACCTGGGTCTTAAATCTTTTTGCAAATATTTGTGCAGATTTGTGAAACTTAACCAAATGTATAAGACTTTAAAACATTTTGGGGCCCCCCACTAATTTTGTTCCCTCTTGGCAAAACAGCACCAATCTTTGTCGAACCATTCAATGCCATGTCTAAAATGATATCACAAAATGTCATGCAGTTTAATTCAATGGTGCCAAAGTTATAAGCCATCCAAAAACTGCTTTTCACCAGCCCTGTGATGCAGAAATATGTATGGATGAACATTACAGAGGTGTCCCGAACTGTTTGCGAACTTCTAAGGTGAAAAACTACCTGTTTTCTGGCTTTTTATGCCCATATCCCATCCCATCCTCACCTCCCTAGAGATTGTTTAATTAGTTTGAGAAGTGCAATGTTGTGTTTTTTAATATGTTTTTTACTGCGATGTTCGTGGACACTGGCAGCTGTCCGCGAATCCAACTTGGCGACTGTTTCAAAATATCTGACGCAGCTCATGTTTTTGACCATCCAATCAGCGGGTGCGCACGATGTCCGCAGACATCACGCAGGACTCCTCTTTGTCCAGAGGGGTGTCCGCGGACCGAATGGGGAAGTGAGTCCGCGGACCGAACCCAGATATCACTACTTTTTTTAACCTACTTTTTGGCTGTTTTTAAAAAAACTACTGGACGGATTTACATGAAATTTATAAAAGCATGCTTTTGGTACCAAGCCGTCGCTCCTGCCTCAAACTTGATGAAAATCCGTCCAGCGGTTTGGGCTGTAGGCGTGAGAATAACTGTGTTTCAATTGCATTTATGAGGAAAACCACACATTTTGGGACTCCCCCAATAACTTTGTGCCCCCTGGACATAATCTCACCAAACTTTGTAAAATCATTCCGAGGGGGCCATGTACTTATTTTGCAAAATGTGGTGAGGATTCGTCCAGGGGGGGTCAAAGATATAAGCCACCCAAAAAGTGAAAAGTGCTCTTCCAATGGTTGAGCAACTTTACCATAGCTACACGCCCGCTGCTGCATGCTGTGTAATTTATTTAAATATATATATATATATATATATATATATACATATATATATATATATATATATATATATATATATATATTCAGTGAAAAAACTTTGTTAAAGGGATGTTATGGTTAAGTTGCGCTACTAAAAACCTATGAAATTCAGTGAAAAAACTTTGCTAAAGGGACGTTATGGTTCAAAGTAAAACCGAAAAACCCCTGAAATTCGGCATTTATGGTAAGATAAGCAACCATAACTCGCGCCACCGCGCACTGCTAACACTAACACACAGGACATAAAAGATGACATCACAAATGTCATTGATGACATCACTAATGACATCACATGTGCATTTACTTTTCATAAAAACTCTGTACAAGGGATTCTTATAATGCTGACCAAAAACTGTCAAGGATCATTGGGATAAATATCATGAGCTAATTAGTACTAGATGAAACACAGTGATCTGCCCATTCATAGGTTTTTATTAACGCAATTTAACTATAACGTCCCTTTAACAAAGTTTTTTTACTGAATATATATATATGTAAAGAAAAACAATGGGGGAAAAGGTGACACTTTTAGGTATCATATGGAAAAGGAGGCTCAGCAAGTAGCCTTAGGAAGATACAGAGAATAGAAAACAGAAACTACTATGGAAATATAAATTGCCCAATGTCTGCTCTCAACTATCTGTTAGCAGAACAAAAAAAAAAGATGATGAAGGGGAACATTCAGTTAAAGGAACTTAATATGAAAGATACAAAACAGGCAAGATTCATGTGCATACAGGCGGGTCGTCGAATCCCGTGTCTGGAGAGGTGAGCAAAGCATACAATATTTAACCCTGCATTCAAATGAGTATATATGTTAATGGTAACAAACACAAGCCCAGTGTGCATTATGTACTTTGTGATTCAAGCATAGAACACTTTTATCGCAGGCATATTTATCAATTATAAATGTATTTGGCCATTCTTATTTTACAGCATGCTCTCTGATTTCACGCAAAGCAGCCAATACCCTTCACTGGTGCTGTATTTACCCTTAACCTAGGGGTATTTTTAAATAGTTCAATTGGTGTGTACCATACAGTCCATGCTAGAATGATAACCTTCTATCAGAGAAGAATGTGCATGGTTATTCTAGGTTGTGGTTATGAGCTTTGCTCAGTAAACAAGTCAAATGCTCTCTTTATGATTAATCTATATATAGGAAGTGATCATTAGAATTTAAAATTGTACAATTAAAAAAACTGTTTACAAATTTTAAAAAGTTTGCAATGTTAGTACAATTAACTAATTTCTGCTTTAAGTGTTTTTTGCTGAGAATGTACACCATATTCTCCTTCTTTCTTGAAAAGGATCATGCTCAGATTAAAGCAAATTATCTGGTCTTCTGCAAGCACCAAGGCAATGTTTTATTTTGCCACCCATTTTTACAGTTTGCACAAATGCTGAAAAATAAAAAAATAAAAAAAATAGAAAATACCAAGCATATTTGTAGAGTCAGCAGCCCGTTTCCCTGATCCTCTAAAGTGCTATCCGAACCTCAGCATACCCAAGCAGAGCCTCTCTATGTCCCTGTCACCTGCCCCTATACGGATAATGCATGCAATGGTATTGTATGCATGTTTATTTATAAAGCGCTTATACACAGACAAGTGTTTCAAAGCGCACAAGGAAGGTGGGAAACATAGGGAAAAACCACAGTCGCTCAGAGCCCTTGAAATTCAGAGACAATAATAGTCTGCACAGGCAAAGTAAATGCATATAATGCATTTAACAATTGAGACACAGCAAATAGGCCTGACGATGATCCTGCAGTTTTACCAAGTGCAATTAAGGGGTGAGGACAAGGGGCAACAGACATACGATCTTCAGACACAGTGCATTATGATCGTGCAAGTGGGTCACAGAGAGGGGGACGTCCAAATGCACCCAGTAGGTGGAAGTGCAGCGAGAGTCACTCTCATGGGTTATTTCTCAAGTTCAGTGAAGGTGGGTGTGATGCAGGGCCCTGAGGCAAGTGTGAGAGAGGACTGGCAGGGGTGCCCAGGACCTGTGAGACTCTGAGCTACACCAGGCGGCTAGTCAGCAAGCTGTAAGGAACAGGGAGAGATAGAAGAGCAGAGGTCTAGGTTAGCAGGGTGGAGGGGGAGAGAAGGAAGGGGAGAAGAGGAGGGCCTTGCGGAGTTTCTGGAACTTAAGATCAGGCTCAAGATGGAGGGCAGCAGGGAGGCTATTCCGGAGGGAGGCACCTGCTGAGGATAAGGATCTCCCTCCAAATCTCTGCTTGGAGAACCGGCTCACTCACAGAAGGTTGGAGGTAGATGAGCATGGGGCTCGTGGGGGGACAGCATTTAGGTACACAACGTTGCAGGTACGTAGATCCCGGGCCCCAGAAAGCCTTGTGGACAATGTAGAGGGTCTTGAACTTGATCCTTGCAGCCACAAGGAGCCAGTGAAGGGATTTAAATGCCAGAGAGATGCCGTCCCTTCGCTTGAGGCCAAGGATAAATCTTACGGTTCTGTTCTGGATGAGTTGCAGAGGGCGCCGGGGGACGGAAGCAGGGAGGTTGAGTAAGAGTCTGTTGCAGTAGTCCAGTCTAGAGAGAACCAGGGCTCTGGAAGAGGTGAGCCACTAGGGGAAAGTAAGAAAGGTTAGAGCACCTCTGAGGAGGTGTAGCTTATAGTTAGACTTTTTGGAGATGCCCGAAATGTGAGAGGAGAAGGAGAGAGTAGAGTCGAAGATGACCCCAAGGTTTATAGCCTCACAGGTGGGTGCAGGTGCAGGGCCAAGGGAGGATGGCCAGAGTGAAAGTGGGAAAACAGGAGCAGGGGTCCCAATGCAAACGATCTGAGTCTTACTGGCGTTGAGGCAGAGGTCGTTTGCAGGACACGACTGAATAGCGGACAGACAGTCATATATGAGCGAGGAGGTGGAGGCGGTGGCTGAGGGTAGCCTGAAAGATAGTTGCATATCATCCGCATAACACAGAAAATTAGAGGTGAAAGTGGCAATCATTGGTGCCAAGGCAGACATATAGATGTTGAAGAACCAGGGGGATAGGTTAGATCCCTGGGGAATGCCACAGGTTGAGAGAGCGATAGTTGAGAGAAAGGTTCTGAGTTCCACCTGGGATGGCCGGTCAGAGAGAAAGGAGGTTAACAACGCAAGAGCCTGACATGTGATTCCCAAGGTATCACTGAGACTTGCGATCGAGATGTTGTGGTTAACCATGTCGAAGGCAGCGGTCAAGGAGAATAAGGACAGAGGAGTGTTGGTGTTGAGGTTTGAGAGCAGGTCTTAACGGGTGTTCAGAAAAGCAGTTTCCATGCCTCTGAATGCTCTAAAGTCAGACTGATGATCATGGAAGCAACCAATAGATTCAGTGTTCGGAGTCAGCTGAGAGATAACCAACTTCTCCAGGAGTTTGCCCAGGAAGGGAGTGATAGAGATAGGGCAGTAGTTTGCCAGAATGGAGGAGTCAGCAGAGGGTTTCATGAGCAGACGGTGCACAAGGGAGTGCTTAAGAAAAGTTGGGAAAACTCCAGTGGAAAATGAAAGATTGCAGAGATCAGCCATTGCTGGGGCGAGGGAGTCAATATTGTCCTTAATGGAGTTGGAGGGGCAGGGGTCGTCAACCTGTTTGGATGAAGCCTTTATAGACCAGACTTGTCTGGCGACCTCATCGGGTGTGACGGGTGAGAGAGAAGAGAGGGGAAGTGGAGGGGGGCAAGGGAGTCTCCAGTGATGGTGTATGCTGTGGTGTGGAAGAGAGGGAGGAGAGCATGTCTTTGGGTTTTTGCGATGAAGTGTGCAGCCAGGGCCGAGCAAAGGTCCTGGGTGGGTGTGACAGAAGAAGATGCTGCTGCAGCATTGGCCAGTTCCTTGCAGACTTTGAAAAGTCCAGCAGTGTTGCAGAGATGCAGGCTTGAATAAAGACTCTTTTCTTGGAGCAGATGCAGAGTCGATGTTGCCTTTGAAGGAGGCGGCAGGCCAGTTTGTCAGATGGTTCGCCCGACAAATTCTATTTCCACTCAGAGTTGCACTTTTTGGAAGGCTTCAGTCGGACCCTCATGACAGGGGCAAGAGTATCCAGGGTGTTGGAGATAGAGAGATTGAGGTTAGTGAGGGCTATTTCAGGGTGGGAGTCAGCAGCAGGAATGGGAGGCGGAGAGTTGGTGGAGGAAAAGGCAGCCACTGTCACTTTTCTCATGGGTCTGGTAACTTTGAAGCCGAGTGGCCATGCCGGGTGTGACGCTGCAAGAGGAGAGGAGAGCTTCAGGTGTGTTGAGAGAAGAGAGTGGTCATTCCAAAAGAGCGAGTTGGTGAGAGGGATGATCAATGGTGTCAATCCTAGCACACACATGAAATGACATCCTATATCTCCAGATACCAGGCCTGTCCCAACCACAGGGGTGTCTAAGTTGCCTAAAATCTCATTCCAAATGTAATCATAAAGATACCCTGACCGCTTAAAGATGTCTCTTTTCTTCACGCTGCTGAGGTGGCTCTCAAACACAAACCTGACAACATTATTCTTGCCCACAGAAAAAGAGTGAGAGAGACATGGAGTGAGACAATGGGAGCTATAGAGGGGGGAAGAGAAAGGGAGTGCAAGAGAAATGGTACATCATCATATGACATGCATGGTGCAGCTAGTAAATAATTAAAAGGTAAAAGCCAAGTATAAGAAGTAAGTCATAAACTAGAGTGAAAAATCATAAGCTCTCTCCCCCTCTCAATCCACTCTTCCACTTCCCTCACCTCATTTCGCACTTCCCTTAAAGCCCTCCTCCTCCACTCCCCACCTTGAAGCACCCCCATGCCCTCTTTACTCCCCCCCTGTTCTTTTTCCCCCTCTTTTAATTCCTCTCTCCCTTCTACCTTTACATTCTTCCTCCCCTCCTGTTACATTTATTCAATCCTTCCCCTGCCCCTCCCCCAACACTCCTGTTCCCACTCCACTTCCCCCCCTCTCAGTCAATTGTTCTTTGCACTGTTTTGCTGAATGATTCAAGTTGTAATTTGCTCATAACTTAATTGTTATTACTCTGTATTTTGTTGTTCCAATGTACAGAGCCTTGCTGTAAAGCGCTCTATAATTAAATAAATCAATCAATCAATCAATCAATAAGCCTTTGAGTGTATTTTGTGTCCGGAGCAGAGGAATTTTGTAATTCCGTATTGTACTTGAAAATGTACAGCCTTATGGGGCGCTGCGGAGCAGCCTGCAAGATGGCCGCATCCTGCAGTGTTCTAGCGCCGGCTCGGCCTTGCTTGAAGTTGCTGCCCATTACATGACTGTCCCGCTCCTCATACTGTAGTGTATTTTACTCTGCTTAGATTGGTGCTCCTGTGGTGTGAGGGGTTCCCAGATCCGAAGCCTCTGCCCAGCAATATTCATTGCGAGCCAGGAGCGGGTTACCAGACACTGCTGCGCATGAAAGAGACGTGCAGCGAGTAGAGGTGGCAGAGGACTGCCTGGAGTTAGTGACGCCTGGCAACCTAGGCCTTGCATGGCTGGGGGAGGACACGCTAGCCCTGCCTGCGGGTTGGGCTTCCCCTGCTGCATCCCCAGGTAGAGGCAGAGAAAGGAGGGAGTGAGCGGTCTGGAGACCCGAAGGGCGATGGAGAGAGGGAAGTGATTGGAGCCTGCTGCCTGTTGGTGGTGGAGGTCAGCACCAACTCTCTCCTTTGACAGGATCCTCCATTGAAGATCCAAGCTGGGACCACGAGGTGCGAGAGAACTTGGAGGCAGCACGCAATATTTAGGGTAGGGGCTGCCACATTCGCACCTAACCCTGGAGACAGACCTGGATATAAAGGTGTGGGCCATGTGGGATGTTTTAACCCACTAGTCCATGCCCTAGAACATTACTGTGCACTGCTTGCATCAGAAACCTCAGAATGGCCGCCAGAAAGCATTATGTGCGCTAAAAAATCACCCAAAAGTGTGTAGGAAAACCTGAAAAATAGGCTGCCATTTCACTTTTGCCTATGTCAGTGGCAACACAGGAGACCACTGCCAAAACCCATCATTTGGCTGCCCACAGAGGGAAATGAAACTATTTGAAAAAGCAGTCCTGCATTGCAATAGAAACACAGAGCTGTTTAAAAATCTGTTTTTCCTTGACTGTGAAAAGTGCAAAAATCATGGGTCCCAAACATCACAAGAGATCCAACCTACTTGTTGGGTGTGAAACATCACTGTATATAAAGAATTCACCTAAGCACAATGTCAGCAGAAGCATATTTTATCAGAAACAAAATCCACATTTAAAGATGCTTGCTTGGAAAAATATGTCAAAAATGGGCGTAGTACCGCTGCTCGCCTGTGTCAGAAGCTGGCGATTACTTAACCTGTCATTTAAACTGATACATGAAATCAAAGTATGAAAAGGAAAGACTTGCTATCAGAAGCAATAGAGGTGGATATAATTCAAAACTATATTTTAAAAAGGCTGGAATTAAGATATTGGTGGATATATTTGTTAAAAATTTAATTTGTATTTTAGGACAAGCCTATTTTAAACATTGTGTTAAAAGTTAAAGCCAGCTACACTGAGCTTCAAAGACATTCCACACCTTCTCCCAAACAAAGGAATCTTTTCCCCTGCTCTCTGCTAAGGAACTGGCAGGGAGGTGTGAAAGGAAAAGGGAGGAGCACTTTGACATGTTGCTCTGCTAGGAGACAAAAGACTCCCTTTGACTCAAAGGAATTGCTAATTCGGGTGTAGGCTGAAACCAGTTGCCAAAGTCAGAGAGGCCTGGGAATGCTCTCTAGCCCAGCCAAGACCTTGGAGGCGGAGACAAGCAGTTTTGTTTATTCAGAAAGCACAGACAATATCTTTTTGAAAAAGATGTATAGAAAATTGTGCCGAACTGGTAAAAATATGGAATTTAGAGGTTATTAAAATGAAAATGTTGCTCACAAGTAGAAACTACTCTGGAACTTGTGCGATATTCAGAGACAGAATTATCAAAATGTGGACTTTGTAGCAGTTGGGATAATGTTAAAAATATTAAACTTTACAGGAATATGCCCAGATGGTATGTGCATGTATGTGAAAAAATTGGTACAGAACTGACACTGAGTAACTGACCAAAAGCGCGAAAAACTTTCATTTGTGAACCAAAGCTCTCCAGAAGATGGGACTTTGACAGATGCGTGCCTTATTTAATTTGGGATGTAAATATGTAATATTAGCAAGATGGTGATATTGTGAATATGTTTTTTAGGAAAAATAGATTTCCTGGGTAGAAACAAAGGGGAGGGTTTTTCTCTGGACCATAAACACAGTGTCACTATGACACATCATGACACACTGTTTCCTTCTCAAATCAGGAGAGAGGGAATACTGGGACCAATCAGTTTCCTAGAGGGTGGGCTTAGTATAATCAGCCTCCCCACCCCTTTGGGAAATACATAAATATGGACTGTTGAGGGCCCAGACACACATTCACCCATCAACTGATCTACTGGCGAAGCGCTCTGAAGGAGAATCCAGATCCAGAACTATCCAGACTCCAGAACTATCCAGACTCCAGAACCCTGAAGCAGAAGGCCCAATCCAAAAAAGCTGAACCCTTCCCAGCTGGCCTTTAAAATCATGCAACTTGATTTAACCCCAAACCTCCGACGGGCACCACAAATCCAACAGCCTGGCCGTGCTGTTTTGCTGCTTCTGGCCAAAAACCCTTGCTAGAACCCAGAGATCCAAACCAGTAGAGCAGAGCTGTAACCCAGTACCAACCCGTCAGATCTAGAACCAGAGGCCGCGCAGACACCAGAGTGCCTTGCTGAGAGAAGAACCAAGTGCCTGAGACCTGTCCGGTGGCAAGCGAATTCCAGTCCAAACCTTTGACCAGATCTTGATGGGCCCATTCCAAACACATAGTTGTGAGTATTTAGCATAGAACTGTCCATAGCCATCTCTTAGTTTTAAGTAATCCTATCCAACCCATTCCAACATATCCAGAACTGCATTGTAGATTCTCTTTTGTCTATCCTGACTCCTTCTCTCATCCATATATTCCTGTGATAATTGTAGTGATAATCATCTTTGCGCTAATATATATTTGCTGGAGAAAGGCAAGCGTCTCGGCAGATAGAAACCATCCAGGGGCACCTCTGGATCGGTGGTTGTGCTGTCGTGTAGCTTGTGGCTCCATAGACTCCCTAGTGTAAGCCTCTCTTTGTTCCTAATCTTTAAAAGCGCATCTTTCATTTTGAAAACTTGACTCTTTTGAGAAAAATCGACCTTTACTAAAACCTCTGTAACTTTTGAACCGTACATGCTAGTAACGAAATTTAAATGTCAAATTGAAGCGACCATCCCCTGCTTTCAAACTAAGAACATTCCAACTCCTTATATTTTTTCTGTAATCGCATTTCTCGCGTGCTGAAAAGTTCGCCGCGATTCTGCATTCAATTTCATTCCATATAAAATTACTATTTCTGGTATCCAACCTCTGAATTCAGTTTCCTATCTGCCAGTCATTCAAACATCATTGCTAGTGTCTACCTGAACCTATCCAAAGCAGCTTCCACTAGTTTTGAATCCCATTTAGCGAATTAAAATCCATATTTAGCATTTTTCCCATTCATTTCAAATCACATTCAAAAGCATTTGACCTGTTTAAGATCATTCCTGTTCTTTCTAAGCTTGCTGGGAATTGGGATTGAACTGCATTTTTGATTGTATATTCCTGAAACCTGTGTTCCCTCATTCCATTTCTTCATATTGCATATTAGGGGGGATTGAGTAGTAACAGGGGGAAAGAGTGATTACATTGTCTTTGATTGAATGCATATCAAGTTTTATTTCTGTGCTGCATTAATTTCATATCATTGCATTTCAGTGAACCCACACAAAGTTATTCTCTGCTACATTATTCTTATCACCCATACTCCTATTGATTAAAGAGATTGTTGATTGTGTGATATAACCCATTGCTGATCAGTGTATAAATATTAATAAGTGTGATATCTAGATATTGTTCATATTCATAAAAGTGTGATATATATATATTGTTCAATTCATCAAATAAATCTTTTAACTTTGCAAAAACACCTACTTCTTGGTTCAGTGAGACCGGGGGGATTCAAAGAGAGGGGCGTTATATAAGGGTACATCGTTCAGAAATAAAAGAACTTTTGACATAAAAATATATAAATAAGGGTTCCAGCTGGGCATCTCACGCTAGACATTGACTTAGGTGGAGCGCTGGGTTGAAACCACTTACAGCCATTCAAGACTTCCCAGAGATAATAATGTAGGGCTGGTGGGGCTGAGGGAGAGCCTTGGGAGTGCTGTGACAGCACACTGCAGCTTAAACTGATGAAGGAGGTGTGTGACTGTGCTGGAGTGTTGCTTAGTGGCTCCTTCCTGTGCTGCGTATGAGGCCTGGTTCCCTAAACATGCATAAAGCCTGTTGAATTCGGAGCTGCTCAGTAAAGAACTGGCACTTGGGGAGGTGCGCACAGCAGATATTCTGTGCAATAGATGTGCCCACGCTGTGCTATTCTGTCCTTGTGTGCCCCCTCAATTTGATCCCATTCTTTCACTGTCGCCTTGGCAGACATTAAGTAATTCTTATCCACAAGGGAAGCGAGCATTGTCCTCCCCGAGCAAAGCCCTAATGTTCAGTCCTGCTCTTGACTGTGAGTTCAGGGGGGGTTACGGTTGTGGGGCTCAGCTGCCATCAAGAGATTCAGATATACAAGTGTGCTCTGGATCCCTGAGCTGAGATATAGCCATAACGAAAAGGTGAGAATCCCACAAGAAGCAAAGCAATGTAGAGGCATTCATTAAGCAGGTGACCAGACCAAGAATTGAGGTGGATGCAGGTCCCGAGATACCTGCTGTCCAACCGGTCACTGACATGCCTGACTTGCAGCAGCACAGTATAAACAGTATGCACTCCGGGTTTGCTGCAGTCCATGGGAAACTCAAAGACATCACATTGAATATCTCCACACTAAATGCCCAAATGGACTGTGAAATCGCCAGTGACCAAGGCAGAAAATCGCATTAGCACAACTGAGGATGATATTTCGGGTCTGAAACTGGAAGTGGCCGCTATGTCCAAAGATCTTACTCGAGCACTGCAGCTTTGCAATGACCTACAAGAACGCTCGAGACACAATAAAAACTGCATCATCGGTCTACCAGAAAGTTTTGGCACTGGTCCCATGGAGGAAGCTGTAGAGGACCTTCTCAGGCAGCTTTTAGACGGTCCACAGTTCTCTTCCACCTTCATTCTGAAGAGAGCCCACAGAACACTGATAACAAAACGTAAGCCTGGGACCCGCACCCGACCAGTAATAGTGTGCCTTCTGAACTTTCAAGACAGTGACCTTATCCTCTGCAGATCCAGTGAAAAAGGTGCTTCCCAATACGAAGCAGCTAACAAACACATCTACCTAGACATTTATGTAGCGCACATCCTTTATGGGGGTGAAAAAGCTGCTACGTGATAGGGTGATCCAGTATGCTATTTTCTTCCCTGCTCACCTTAGATTCCAACATGAAGGGAAGACACACTTCTTCACTATTCCTGATGAAGCAGTGGCATATATTGAAGTGAATATTCCCCTCCCTTGTAGGGCTGCAGGAGGAGGTGCGAACAACAATGTAACACATCCTTAGGTGGAGCAAGGAGTTGCAATAGAGGGAGAATACATTCCCCTGAGGCATCACACAGATTATTGTTTAGATGTCTTGTGGTTAGCTATGTTGTGCCATGGGGGATGCAATGTATGCATCCAATCAGTTATGATATGATATGGTATGGCATTTATAATGCGCCTATGCACAAATGTTTCAAGGAGTTGCAATAGAGGGAGAATACATTCCCCTGAGGCATCACACAGATTATTGTTTAGATGTCTTGTGATCAGCTATGTTGTGCCATGGGGGATGCAATGTATGCATCCAATCAGTTATGATATGATATGGTATGGCATTTATAATGCGCCTATGCACAAATGTTTCAAGGCACGCCGAGGCAAGGGAGGGGGAACAGTGGGGAGACAGACAACGATCCTACTAGGCCAGGTGTGATTCAGATCGCGCAAGTGCATGGGAAGGGGGAAAGTGCGGGGGCAAGGGGAGGGGACAGTCCAGTACATGGGATAATAGAATAAATAAAAATAATAAAGTACGGCCAGCAGTTGGCAAGTGCAAGGGTAAGTGCAGACAACAGGTGTCAAGTGCTGGTAGTGGGACTGTAGGGATACAGAAACAGTACCTAAGTGCGGGGGTTGCCAGGATGGCAGTGCAGGTGTGTGTGACTGGCGGGGGAGGGACCTGGGCCCAAGACCAGAGGGTGACAGGTAACCAGTGCAGTTTCAGTTTCAGCCAGGAGGTCAGCAGGGGAGAGGGGGAGAAAAAGCAGAAGCAAAGAGAAAGGTTTTGAGGTGCTTCTGGAACCGGAGATGATTCTCCTCAAGTTTCAGGGAGGTATTGAGGCTGTTCCAGAGGGAGGACCCAGCCAAAGAAAGAGATCTACCACCAACTCGTTGCTTGGAGAAGCAACTGACTCTGAGGGAGTTGGAGGTGGATGAGCGAAGAGCTTGAGAAGGAAGATATTTAGGAAGAGAGAGTTGGAGGTATTGAGGCCCCCGGCCCGAGAAGGCCTTGTAGACAATGCAGAGGGTTTTGAACTTAATCCTTGCAGCCACTGGGAGGCAGTGCAGAGATTTCAGTCCTGGAGAGATACGATCCCTGGGCTTGAGGCCAAGGACAAGTCTCGCAGTCCTGTTCTGGATGAGTTGCAAAGGGCGGAGAGTGGAAGCAGGCAGATTTAGAAAGAGACTGTTGCAATAGTCCAGCCATGAGAGAACCAGAGCTCTGGAGACAGTGAGCTTCTGGGGGAAGGAGAGGAAAGGAAGAATACCTCTGAGATGGTGCAGCTGGTAGTGTGACCTCTTAGAGACGTCAGAGATGTGAGGAGAGAATGAGAGTGTGGAGTCGAAGATGACCCTGAGGTTTTTAGCCTCACAGGTGGGAGCAGGAAGAGGGCCAAGAGAGGCCGGCAGAGAGTCACAGGAAAGGAGGGAGCGGGTCTGCGGATGAGGAGAATCTTAGTCTTACTGGCATTAAGGCAGAGATCATTGGCGGCACACCACTCCTGGATAGAATACAGACAGTCAGAGATGAGAGAGGGAGAAGAGGTGGCTGAGGGTAGCCTGAAAATTAGCTGTCATCCGCATAGCACTGGAAGTTGGGGCAGATCGCGGCAATACAGTGGGCAAGAAGTGCCAGGTATTGGTTGAACGGCCAGGGAGAGAGGTTAGACCCCTGGGGAACACCACAGGTAGAGATAGAGATAGAGAGGAAGGACCCAAGTTGAACCTGGGAGGGTCGGTTAGAAAGGAAAGAAGTCAGCCACGCCAGGGCCTGACCGGTGATCCCCAGGTTATCACGCAGACACTTGAGAAGGATGGCATAGTTAACTGTGTCAAAGGCAGAGGAGAGATTAAGTAAGATGAGGACACAGGGGGTGTTGGAATCAAGGTTGGAGAGCAAGTCTTCACGGATGTTCAGGAGAGCAGTTTCCGTGCTTCTGGCAGCTCTGAAGCCAGACTGATGATCATGGAGACAACCAACAGATTCAGTGTGAAGAGTTTGCCCAAGAAAGGAGTGATGGAGATTGGGCGATAGTCGGGACGGGTCGGCAGAGGGTTTTTTAAGAAGAGGTTGCACAAGAGAGTGCTTCAGGTGGGAAGGGAAGACTCCAGTGGCGAAGGAATGGTTGCAGAAGTCGGCCAGGACAGGAGCCAAGGAGTCAATGTGGTCCTTGGTGGTTTTGGAGGTTTATACTCAATGAGATAGGGCTTTGAGCTGGTAATGGGAGCTGGTAGCGATTCAAAGTGGTTCTCCCGATGCAAAGTTGCCAATTTGGTTGTTCAATCAGTTATAGGTGGGTTGCATTGCCCTGTTTAGGGGGGCGAGGGTGGGTAGGGAGGCTGCTTTTCAGGGGAGAAAAGTTACAAAATGTTGTCTGGCAAGACATGGGGCACGGTGGTAGACTGTTGGATTTTTAATTGTGAATTGCCAGATAATCATGCAGGGGTTAGTGGCACACGACAGTTAATACAAATGCGGAATGGTTGTGCTTAATATTCTGCGCTGGAATGATTATGGGCTGGGTAATTACACAAAAGCCAGAAAGATCAATGCCTATGCCATAGAGATTAAGCTAATGTCCTTTGCTTGCAGGAGACACATTCCATGGCAGTTGCCAATAAAAACGTGGCTGCAACTTGGGGCAACAACAGATACTTTGCTTCCTTCTCGTCTCACTCTGGGGGTGTTCTGACGCTGATTCACAAATCACTCAAATTTGCACTTAAAGGGCCTCATTACGACCCTGACGTTAAGGGTTTAACGGCGCCGTAAAAGGTTCCCTTTGCGGGACCCGACCTTAACCCCTGCTTTTAGCAGGCGTTAAAGTAGGGTGCCGCAAAGGAACCTTGGTGCTAAGTACGGTGCCGCAATTTGCGGCACCGTACTTAACGCCTTCCCCATTCCCATTGAGCCCTATGGGGCAAAAATGGGAATGGGGAAGGGCCCATGGTGAATGGGGAATTACCGCCCCGCCAACCTTGGAATGGGGTGGTAATTCCGCCATTCACCATGGCGGACCCCGGCATGGACCATGGTGCTAATAGCACCATGGTTTAGCCACGGGGTCGTAATGAGGCCCAAAGTCTCTCACATTGACTTGGACAGTAGATATGTACTGATACGTGGTGTCCTGGAAGGTGTGGAATTGCTCCTAGTTAATACTTATGGTCCGAATGTGGACATCCCTGATTTAAATAAGGTTGCGACCACCATAGCAGCCTACCCGGCAATACCAGTTATGGAGGTGTGGGGGGCGACATGAACACCATAATGGATCTATCAATGGAACACACTGGCACTGCTCCCAGACCTCCGTCCAAAGTTTCCGGTAGGCTAAGACATCACCTGGACGAGCTTCATCTCTGTGATATATGGAGGGTACAACACCCACATGAGCGACAGTTCAAATTCTACTTGTCGGTACACGACACGTCATCCTGCATAGATCTGTTTCTCATTTCACACCAACTGGTTGGGAGGGTAACATTGGTGTACATTCTCCAATGCACATTGTCATACCACTTTCCTGTGACCATGCAGATGGAAATGGGCAGAGTGGCTCCTTCCAGTACGAGTTGGAGGTTTAAATCGGAAGTGTTACAGGGTATGTTGTTTAAGGCTGGCACTGAGGAGGATATATGTTCTTTACGCATAACACGCCTGACGCTACCTTGTATGGCATGGTGTGGCAGGTATTTAAGGCCTATATTAGGGGGATGGTGATGTCAAAAGAATTTGGGGTTCTCAAAACCATTAGGCGAGATATACAGCACTGTGAACTTAGACTCAAAGATCTAGAAAATGTCTACAGAGCCCCATTAGATCGGACCCTCCTTGCAGACCCACACTCCACGCTTCAATAGTTTTGCACACACACGCATAGGGAGACCAAATACTTTTCATTGCCTATGGCTGCCAGGAGATATGGGGACGGTGACCATCGCGGAAGGACACTTGCTAGACTGATATGAGGGGAGAGGGGCCTATTGCACATAGATAGCGTCCTGGATGAACACACGGTCAGCAAATACTCTGATCAGGATATTGTAGGTTTGTTCAAATGATTCTTTTGTTCCCTTTACCAGACAAGCCCGCCTAGGGTTGAGCAAGCCATACATACCTTACTGGAGGATATCCCACTAGCTAGACTATTGGAGAACGCTAGGTAATCAGATAAATATACTGTTCACAGCAGAAGCAATTATGCGAGAAATTAAAGACCTTCCCAGAGGTAAGGCAACTGGCCCAGATGGGTTGATGGCTGAGTTTTACATAACTATTGTGCAATCCTAGCCCCAATGTATTGCGAATATGGGAAGAGTCTCTTGCGAACTCTTCTTGTATGCTTTGTGATGCCACCATAACTATATTGCTCAAACCGGGTAAGCCTGCAAATAAATGTGGATCATTTAGACCCCTGATGCTAATTCACGTTGATACAAAAATATTTGCGAAGATCATAGCGAACAGATTGCCCCACTTGGTCCATAACGATCAGGTGTGGTTCATACCAGAGCACTCCGCCACACTGCATATCCCTTGTTTGTTTAACATCATGTCCCGGCTTTCCCTGGGGCTTCTGCTGTGGCCGTTGCGCTTGACACGCAAATGGCCTTTGACATGCTGTTATGGGAATACCTGTTCATGATGGTGAACAAGTGTGGACTCAGAGACCATATGATTGGCTTTCTCAAACCCCTCTACACACGCCCAACTGCTAGAATCCTCATCAATTCACATTTGTCGGAACACTTACTCCTGGAAAGGGGGACATGCCAAGGCTGTCCCTTATCACCACTATTGTTCGCACTAGCCATTGACCCTATGGCAGATATGGTTTGAGAAAGACACAGAAAAAGGGGGATCTGCCTAGTGGGACCCCCAGAAATGATTTCCCTTTACGCAGATGATGTGCTATTGTATATCCGGGACCCCAATACAAACCTAGATGCAGTGATGCAGGTTATATTACTGACTTTGGTGAATACTCGCAATTAACTGCACTAAATCTGACATTTTCCCACTAACTGACAATACACCAGAATCACGGGGAACATATTCATTAAAATTGACACCCGGAAGTGTGAAATATTTGGGAGTGTTGGTGTCTCGTGACAAAAGCTCCCTCCTTGCTCATAACTACACTGCCCATGAAAAGTATGTTGTTGACAAACTAACAAAATGGGAAAAGGTCCCTCCCTTTAAGGCGCGTAGACTCTCATGCTTGACGACTCGTATAAAGTTGATTGCCCATATGACCCAGTGCACGCCACCATATCAGCATGGCAGGACGTACTGCATAAAGTTGGGGTAATGCGCCCATGTTATAAATGACTACCTTTGTAGAATTTCCTAGTACTAAACCTGACATTGGATGGTTCCCTTCGAGCTCACTGGGAGAAACGGGGGTACCATGCTCTGGAAGACTTGATCCAGGATGGTAGATTTCTCACTATGCAGGCATGAAAACAAGGGCATAAGGGCGTGACAACTAACTTTTGCAGTCTATTAGAATTTGTGCTGCTCTGTCCAAATGGTGGGAGTGTTGCCCAATAAAGCCCCTGGATAACAAATTGTTGGTGTATATTTCCAACTCCTATGGCTGCCGTAGGTTGCTGGCCATGTTATACAGGATGATAAAGGATAAAATAGATGTACCTATGTGGCATGCCAGACAACAGTGGGCAAGGGACCTAGTGGTTTATGTTACAGACGGTCATTAGGGTAAAATGTGTTCTCTTACTAAAACCATATCGATGAACTCGAGATTCAAATGAATGCAATATAAGATATTTGTAACTTGTATTACACGCTGAGCAAGCTTAAAAAAATATACCCAGATACAGACAGCAGATGTCTCGATGCAACAGTGAAAATGCAGATCACCTGCATATGCCATGGAGCTGTGATCAGCTAAAGGTGTTTTGGAAACATGTGATGAAGACCTTATCTGAAGTTGTGACCCATATTGTTAGTGCGCGAGCAGCGCTCTTGCTCTAATATGGCAGTGTGCCATAGTACCATGCATGCACTGTGAATAAAGGAGGCCCACAAGGTCATAGCTGGTCTCAACTCCAAACATTTAACTGCCTTTACTTTCCTTTCTTCCCCATCACATCCTTTCCCCTGGGTCCCGCCCCCACCTAACCCCCCCTTCCACATAACGATGTGGATTGAATTACAATAGAGCATGCCCACCACACTAAGAAATGAAAGATCCTACTCCACCTTCCGCAAAACGCTAAAAACCTTACTGTTCTTCTAAATGTATCTACTAACCTGCCTATACATGCTGTTTCTCTGCAACACCATCAACAGCAAAAAGTACGTTCTCCTTCTGTATCTAGCTTTCTACATCTGTTTTATTCCATGTTTTATCACCACTGATGTGTTACATATGTTAAGATAAGCACTCTGTAACAGCGCCACGGTGCCCCAGGGCCGCTTGTGCGCTTTATAAATGCAAATAAATAAATAAACCTTCCCCCTTTTTAAACACTTTAGTCTGACATTAGCCCATCTCTTCAATGAGTCTTATGGGTTTAGACTTTTGCTTGCACGGAGTGGCTTACCCTTGTCCGCTCGGGCTGCGGAAAAGGGATCTGTCTGTTGTCCACTCACCCTCGTCATCTTCGGCCTCACCCCCTGAGACTTCCTCATCTCCCCACTATGGGTCATCGGAATCTTCCCTGACCCATGTGTCCACACTGTCTTCTGTTCCTCCTCCGAGGCTTCCAGGATGTCACTTCACCGCAACATTCTTTGAAGTGTGACACGTTTCTTATGACTTCACGTCCTTTCTCATCCACTGCCGTGTTCATGGTGCCTTTCACCTTTGTGACAGTGAGAGGGCTGGGTGCGAAACTGGAGTCTTCCTTCATTCGCTGGGTCTGGCGTACCAGTACTCTGTCACCTTCCTCGAAGTTGTGCTCTCGAGCTCCCCTCCTCTCATCTACCGCAGTCTTAATTCTCTGCTTTTCTTCAGCATCACTGGTTCGGATGTCTTCATCCTCCGTTATGCGGTTGCCCATTCGGGGTCCTTGCAGCAGCCATGTCCTTAACCTTCGGCCAAACAAAAGGTCTGCTGGGTATTTGCCAGTGGTGCTGTGAGGAGTGTGGTGGTAGTCGCGCAGGAGCTCATACAATGTCTGTTCAAATGGTTTGCAGGACAGCTGCACCACTGCAGTGCCCTCTTGAAGTTCCCCATGAAGCACTCAGCCATGCCATTGGCTTGTGGCCAGAGGGGCATAATTCTCCTGTGCTTAAAACCCATGTATTGGACAAAGTTGGCGAAGTCCACGCTGGTAAAAGGTGGGCCATTGACAGATTTGATCATCTGAGGAATACCATAGGCCGTGAGTATGCAGTCTCGGACTGGGATGACTGCCGTTGCTGCTGTGGATTGCACTATTTGCACCTTTGGGTACCTTGAGTACTCGTCGATCATGACTCGGGCATATGTGCCGTCTCAGAGTGGTCCAAAGAAGTCAACTGCCAGCTCCTCCCATAGCCCTCCAGGGAGCGGAGACATCAGCAGTGGCTTTGGGTGTGGGGTTGGAGCTATTGCGCTGCAGATGGCACAATTATTTAGTGTGTCCTCAACTTGCGTGTCCAAACCTGGGAACCAGATCTTCTGCCGCAGCAGCTTCTTCATCAAGACCACTCCTCGGTGTCCCTCATGGGACACATCAACCACTTGCTGGCGTAGTGACCTGGGAAGCACAATTCGGCAGCCCTTCATGATTATTTGATCCTCGGTGGTGGTGAGTTTCTCCTGAACCAGCAACATTGCTTTGACATCGCCCTGCAACATTTCATCTAGGTGCTTTGCTCTCTCCCTTGCATGTCTCATTTTGTCTTGGCTGGTGCAGTGTGCGAGGATGCCCAGAACTGGGTCACTTGCAGACTCTTGTTGAAGCATCTTCCATGCTGTTGGGAACGGTTTTAATTGGTGGATAATGTATTGCAGGTAGGCATCAGCAATAGAGTGTTCCAGAAGTGATGGTCCTGAAAGGTGGTGTGAAAGATAGTCGGCTGGATTCTTGTCCTTGCCCTGTCTGTGGCGGATGGAGAATTTGTAGTCCTTAAGACGATGTCCCCATCTTTCTATCCATGGCGGCATCCTGGCTTGGGGGTTACCATAAATGGTGAGGAGGGCTTGGTGATCGGTGACCACTGTAAATGCTTTTCTGAATAGAAATAGATGGAAGTTCTCTCAGGCCCAGAAAACCGCCAGGCTTTCCTTTACGGCCTGCGAATACTTCTGCTCTGTAGCGGAGAGGCTGCGGCTTGCATATGACACAACCTTTTTGATGTGTGGGGTTCTGGGATCATATTGCGCAATTATCGTGTGTAGTCCTACCGGACTGGCATCCACAGTCACTTCCGTGTCTTTAGAAGAGCTGAAGTATTCCATGTCTGAGGCCAAGGCGATGCAAGCCTGAATTTCTGTGAAGGCGGCCTCACAATCCGATGTCCAGATGAAGTCCTGATTGTTCTTAGTCAGTCCTCTGAGAGGAGCGCTCACTGTTGCGAAATTTTCTAGGAAGCGAGAACAGTAGCTTGCGAGCCCCACGAATGACCTGAGGTCCGACACGTCAGTTGGGCAGAGGGCTTCTTGTAGTGTTTTAACTTTCTCTGGGTCCGGACGCATACCCTGGTCTGAAATTATGTGGCCAAAAAACGTGAGTGTTTTTGTCTGGCATACACAAATTTTAAAAAAGATGTGAGATGTGTCTGGAACATTGGAGATGCATAGTTCATGAAGCTGCCACGACTCCAAGGTCCTCAATATTTCCTTTTACTTGAATAAACATCGTTCCTACAAGAAGAAACTTGGTGTGAGCTCCCCTTTTCTGTATTATGCAAGACCTACCCACGACCGTTAGCCTACCTCTGACCATTACCTCAACCTTAGCCTCAACACTGACAATTAAATCGTCCACAAACTAACACAAACACTGCTCCACCCCTAACCTTGATCCTAACGTCAATTGAATTCTGACACTAATTCTTACTTTAACGATAATGATGTACTCCTGCGTCCTGACACCACCCATGTACCTTTGCTCTAACGTTTGCTTCACTATGGAATGGTTTGCAATGAAACAGTATGTCAGAGAAATGGAAGATACTGATTTTCCTCCTTTGTCGCGCTCAAACACTTTGCAAATTAAATGGATTCAATAATACATTGCTAAACTTCGAATAATATGTGAACAGTGCTCAATTTAATTAAAAACAAATTGATCAAAGGACATAGTAACACTATCTGAAAGCATATGTGAGTCACAAAAGCATTATATCACTGTCTCAAAACAGATACACAAAGTGGTTCAAAAAGACAACCTATTATGGTCATGTGTCAATCACAACTCACATCAGATTATAAGGTGAGTACAAACTGCAAATATAGAGTCTGTCCTGAATTCCTAAAGCCTGTCCTGAATTCCTAAAGCCGACACGTGTTTCGACCCATAGGGGTCGTTGTCAGGGCTGTTTGGTCACACTTGTACTCAATACAGTTCTACATAAGAAACAGACAACTGTAAGAAGCTTGCTTTGTGTATTGAGGTATTGAAATATGCCTCTAGACTAGTTATCCATGGCCGTCATAAAAGTAGTTGGCTGTTTTCATTCAGGAAAAATAAATAAACGCTTCAATGCGTGAGCACTGGTCATGCACTGGCAAAAAGTGCATGACCAGTGCTCACGCATTGAAGCGTTTATTTCTTTCTCTGGATTCAGCAGATTTAAATAGCTATCTGAATAAGCACGGAGCAATGGCACTCCCATGCAGAGGTGTTTACTGAATGCCTACAGGCATGCAGGGTACATAATTATTATTCTGCTTCAAATTTGATCCACAATTTCAGCTTTTCCGTTTGGATTTTCCTGAATGAAAACAGCCAAGTACTTTTAGGACGGCCATGAATAATTGTCTAGCGGCATATTTCAATACATCAATACACAAAGCAAGCTTCTTACAGTTGTCTGTATCTTATATAGAACTGTATTGAGTACAAGTGTGACCAAACAGCCATGTCGACGACCCGTACGGGTCGAAACTTGTGTCGGTTTAGGAATTCAGGAGAGGCTTTAGGAATTCAGGACAGACTCTATATTTGCAGTTTGTGTTCACCTTATAATCTGATGTGAGTTGTGATTGACACATGACCATAATAGGTTGTCTTTTTGAACCACTTTGTGTATCTGTTTTGAGACAGTGATATAATGCTTTTGTGACTCACATATGCTTTCAGATAGTATTACTATGTCCTTTGATCAATTTGTTTTCAATTAAATTGAGCACTGTTCACATATTATTCGAAGTTTAGCAATGTTTTATTTAATCAACTTAATTTGCAAAGTGTTTGAGCGCGCGACAAAGGAGGAAAATCAGTATCTTCCATTTGTTACGGGTGGGTAGGGGTTTACCACCATTCCACCTCTATCGCAGCTCAACACAGCTCAAATCTACTTATCACATTTACTTAATGAGGGGTTACTAGCGCACTCCTCACCAGGTACCCCACCACAAGCTTACTCTATTGCAGAGGAATGCCTGCACTGAAATGTATTGTGCTGATAACAGGGAGATGAAAGGAAATAGCGCCAAGCAAATTGGTAAACACATATAGGCGTGAGTGAGTTACTTCAGATACAGATCCCCAAAAGTGCCTGGACTTCCCCAGAAACTGGAACAGAATGGATGTGAGCAATGAGGCCCAAAAAGACAAATGGTTTCCCACCTCGGCCCCAGCAAATGGGGGCATTGCTTTTAATCGATAGTAGCATTCGTTTCCCCAGACTCGGAGTCAGACAACAAGCAGAGCCCGGAAATCGGATAAAGCATCATTGTCAGTTCTGAAGTGGAACATGTGAGGCATCACATTACTTCAGGTGTATGCAGCAAATCATGTATGCTCCCACCAGGAAATGATGCGCCCCAAAGAATCTCTGGCAAATGTGTGTACAGTAACAGCCAAGTAGGGGCTGAGCCAGTGCCCTCACTACACTGGTAGAATCCCAACCTTAGATCGTAGGGCAAGTGAAAGGACATCTCGTTGACATATTGTGGCATCCTTTGCCGGAGAGGGTAACATACCACATTGGTCATGTGCTAGTTAATAAATAAAAAAAATAGAACGCAAGGAATGAAACCAGGAGTAGAGTATTTACTCATACATGCTGAGGGACAAATTGAGAGCTCTGCCCTTGCCTTCAGCATAATCTGCTCCCCACTTACCTCTATCTAAGACAGTGAGGACAATTCAAGCAGTGACATGGGTTTGTGAGTCGATGTAGATGTAGATACCTCTTCTGCTCCTTTGCCCATTCAGCTGGGTTGCAGACTCCCCAATCTGCCTTCTCACAAAATGCTACACTCACAATATGTTCCTTTTACAGCGAGATTGACAACGTTTTCGTGTTATCCCTTTATTTGTATTTATTGTTCATTTGTAATGCACCTATACACAAGTGTTTGGAGCTGCAGGATGGCCTAGATCACAGTTAGAAACAGACCTCAAGTCGTTAAGATTACTTATCCAATCCTGGCTCTGTAGCCAACACCACTATAAATGTTAAGACTTGTAGTTGTGCTACATTTCCCATGATAAGCATCAAAGTGACATTGATTGAATGATTAGCCTATTTGACCTAAAACATTTGACCTTTTGACCAAATTGACCTTTTCTAAGTGGTCCAAATTGACTTTTTTTGCACCCGGTCCAAATTGACCTTTTTGTTTTAGGTCAAATAGGTTAATACCTACTTGCCTGAGCATGAGGTGCGGGGGTTGCGGGGATGTCCCCCGCTCCTAATGTTCATGTAAGTAGGTCAAAAGGGGGTTGCGGGGGTGTCCCCCGCATCCTTAACAATGGAGGACAATTAGGTCAAAAGATCAAATATTTTTAAGTCAAATTGCAAAGGTCAACTTGCAAAAGGTCAAATCTACCCAAACCACAGAAATAGCTTAATGCCTTTCTGATGATGTGTGACGTTTAGGCAGCTATGTATACTGTGGAGTGTATTAAGAGCATGTTTACTGTAGAAACACTACAAAACAAAAGTGTCTAGCTTTCATTGTTTTTTGTCTCCCAGCGAATTGAATTGTGGCTGCAGAGAAACACAGACCATAATTGCACACGTCTAGTGGGAAAATAGGTCAGGGGACTCCTTTCACAGCCTTGCCTCGCTGTGCTCATCAAGCACTGATGGGAGTGTTTGAAATTAAGGCGAAGGCCGAATCCCGCGGCAACAACACATTCATAGCCAACTAGCAGCTCATTGGAGGTCTGACTGGACCACCTACCCTTTAATTCCTGCTTTTCGCTGCTTCCTGCTGACATGCATACATGGCCCAGCATCACGTTATCTTAAGCAGACGCAGCTTCCCAGACTCTAGCTGGATCTATTTTTAGATTTGAAAACATCCAGTGCCAGCCTTACTGATGCTGGGCAGGTTTCCAACGAGGCTCCCTCACTGTGTCTGCGCTGCACTTAAAGCACCAAAGCAGACACGCACAGGCCATTTGCAGATTTTCCAACAGGTTGGTGCCATGAGCCTATAAACACACTTCTCAGTTTCCTTGGGTGGTACATCCTATAGGCCCACAGCACTTGAGACCTAGCATATTTTCAACAAGCACTGGCAATGCCAAAATTTTTAACTTGTTCCATGTAGGCATGGATGGAAAGACATGTTTCAGGCACTGCCATCATAATCTGGCCATAAAACGACAATAGCTGGCAAATGGTATTAGCACCTCAGCATATCATGACAGTGCCTGGCAAATGCCTATCGGATACCAATTAATAAGCCAAAACTGCGGCATTTTCCAACGCTTGTTATAACAGGAATTGAGCCTAAGCAACAGAGGCAAGGACACATGTATTGATTATAAATCAAGTGCCCGAATCCACACTTGGCTGAGAAATTTGTATTACACGATTACACGAGGAGCTGGTTTATAGTTGCAAATATGCCATCGTCTTATAGAAGATTGCTTAGAAATATCATAAGCTTCCCCTTAAAAGCACAAGGTTAGCTCAAAGAGATCCTGGGGCAAGGATGTTTTAGAACAGGAGAGGCAGGTAATATGTGAGATTGGTTGTTAGGGAGAATTCTCATTCTATGGCTAATTTCCCTTGCCTAGTGAGTCCCTCAGCAGCTTTGCTGGATTTCTGGAGTTTATTTTTTCCACTTGGTAAGAGTGTGAGCTTTTCCCCCACTCTTACCTGTGTGTTCACCATGTGTATTTCATCTGTTTTTGTGATTGTTGACTCTGGAGTACACCACTTCAGTAGCCCCACACTTTTGTGTGTTACACAGCACCTTCAGTGCAGGGACACAGGGTTGTCATTTCGACTTCCCACCGACTCCATTTCTGGGGCTGACTACTGTCCCCCAGAAAAGGGTAAAGTTGCCATTAACTTTACATAGTCATTTAACCACAGATCCAGTACACCCCATTTTATATGGAGTATTGGAAAGGGTTAATTCTTAGCCCTTTTTATCTGTACCTTTTGGAGCATTGTTTCGCTCCCTTAACATTAAGACTTGGTTGGTGGCAGTGGTATCTATCCTAATTTTCCTACCACGATTTTATTACATAACGTGGTATTGTTTTAGGCTATTTTAGTAGCCTTGAACTTTAAACCCGCTAGACCAAATACTTTTTATTTCGGCTCCGGTTGGGTTTAATTGCCATTTCTTTTTGTTAACATCCTTCTTGGGTTTTTCTTTGCGCAGCAAACCAGGTTTGCCTCCTTTGTTCGCTGACCTTTGGCGGGCTTCTGATCAGAAGCCCTCCTTTGGTGTCTGGATGTCTAGGTGGGCTGAATGTGAGGGAGGGGTGTAGTCACCGCCTGCACAGGGTCTCCTTGGAGACCCAAGTCGCACTTTGTATTGATTGGCCGAGGTGGTTGTCCGGGCTGGACAACCCCCCTGCTGAGTGATTGACAGCCAAGCTGTGTGAATGGGGGATTTTGGCATAAAAGGCAGGACTCTTGAGCTAGAAGGCAGAGTCGCCTCTGGAACTACAAGGAACCAAAGAGAAGCGGAGAAGAAGATGGCTGCTGCAACCCTGAGTCGCGGTGAAGCCCTGCTGCAGTCCTGAGCTATCTACCCCTTCAATGACTAAGAGAAGATCCAGTCTGTAGTCTTCTTCCCTTGAGCCTGCTGGGATCAACCAGTTCGTCTTTTCTTCAGTCAGAGAATCCTCTCCTGGGTCGAAATCACTGCTGTGCTGTAGTGGTCCGGATAGCCATCAGAAGAGCCCTCTCCTGATGTAAAGGAGCGCACCTTTTATTCATCGTTGTCTTTCTCGCTGCTGCTGGCCTCATCCCTGGGTAGTGCAGATCGCTCCAGATGTCCTCTTTCTTGTTCCCACGACGGAAGCCGCAGGAACCGTGAGTCTGCAGGAACTACCGGGAACAAGTGCCGTGACACCAGCGTTTCACCAACGGAATAAGTTACTGTGCACACTTGGTCTTTCTCTCCGTCTGACCAGCCGGAATGGGGGTGAACCCTTTTCCTCCACAAAAATGTGTTCTTTCTTCCCTCCTTCTTATAACTTTTCCTTCCATTTGACAATCTTTACGAACTCTTGGCATCTCGAATCTCGAACTGTTCAACGTGTGATCCTCGGCAAATGAGCCTCTGCTCCACTGAGACTGGCGCAGGCCTATTGACTTTAATCTGTATCTTTGAACTTGTCCTCGAGTCTCCTTGCCTTGAAAAAGAATTGCCTTTGATTTTTATTCACTTTTCCCTTGTTTTAAATTCTTACGTACAGAGTGTGTTTTAACTTCGTGAGCATTTCTATCCATGGGTGCGCGTTAGTATCGCAACACCGGTCTATCAAATCCTAATGTACTTACCTTGAATTACTGGCACAAGTGGAATTGGCTGTGTGTGGTGTATTTTACGTGTGGTTTCCAATCTATAGAAGTAAAGTGTTTTATAACAGATGGTTCAAAAATAAATGTACTTATATTTTTACCTGAAACCTTGAGTCAGTGTTTGCTTGAGTCACAGCAATTGTGGTCTTTTGTGTAATCTCTGCTACAGCTCATACACTCTTGAGATAAGCCTGGATGCTCCGCTATTGCTACCACTTTAACATAGTAGTACAGGCTTGTACCAAAGGTGAACTTGTATTACCACTTGTAGTCTTAATTGTGTGTACTGGTCCCTAAGTGCACTGCACAGGATTCTGCCTAACATTGGTCATAGGAACTAGCATGGGCGTGGGTGGTCAATGGGTAGATGCAAATCCAAACAATACCCGCAGCATGTGTACCCCCTTCACATTTCATCTCTCTCCTGGCTTCTCTTCTCAGGCTAATAGTTGCAGATTATAAGCAGTTTTAATGGGCAAAACTTTTAAAACAGTTTTGAGAATAATTTCCTATGCCCTTCATCTCATTGCCATAATGGGTCTATCTGGCCACAAGGTGGCAACAGCTGGCAAATGATGCTAGTACCTCGGTACATCATGGAAGTGCCTGCAAAAAACCCATTTAATGCACAGAAAAGAACCAAAACGATTGGCTTTGCCAATGCGTGTTATTAGCAGGAATTCCGGGCAAACATATTTTTTTTAAAAAAGGAATTCCGTGCAATTAACAGATGCAAGGAGACACATATTGATTATGAATCAAGCGCCTGAAGGCATACTTGGCTGAGACATTCTTCTTACACCAGAAGCTAGTTAATAGTTGCAAATGTGCCATTATCTTACAGAAGATTTCTTAGAAATAACAAAAGAGTCCTCTTAAAAGCATGGAGCAAGCTTAAAGAGACCCTGGAGAAAGATTGTTTTAGATGCAGGGGTCAGGTTAGGGGTGAGAATGGTCATAGAGACAAGCGTGGCTATGGGTGGTCAATAGATGGGTACAAATCCAAACACTACCCATATCACGTGGGCACCCCCTCACATTCCATCTCTCTCCTACTTTCACTTCCTATGCCAATATGTGTGCCTTATAAGCAGCTCCAAATGTACCACCTAATGGCCAAAACAAAACATTGTTTGGAGAATCGTGCCCTAAATCCTTTATCTCCTTTTGTGCTTCTTTTTAAAATGTCTCAAGTTTCAAGTGGCTATGAGTGAGAAGAAAATCTAGTCCCATTTTCCCCTTGAATCCTGAGACTTGTCTTTTTTTACTGGACAGCCTTCTGACACGTTACTATGGGAAACGTCAAAGCTCTGGGATTTCTGCTGCCCTGCATGTTAGGAAAGTTAAGCATTTGAACTTGGGCTATTAGGTTATCAGTGAGCGCAAACGTACTTAAAAAGTATGTTTCTTTGCCTCCATCAGCAAAAAAACGGTTAGGATCCTATATTGCTATTAGCCCTAGCCCCTGTTCCCCTCTACAGTATGTTCAACTGGGAATTCTGAAAATAACCGAAGATGCTGTCAATATTTTAGACAAGGCTATGGGAAATGCAAGCATGTGACATGTAGTCGCTCAAAAAACAGTCACAAAGAAAGGTCTGCACATGCATAGACAAACGGAGCGGAGGTGGAAGTATTTACCTTTCTTTCTTTGTTTATTTGTGTGTTTCTTTCTTTCTTTTGAAGCAAAAGCATTGTCACTTTATCAACGGTTTGATGTAAAGAATACGTTCACTCAAAAGAATGTAAGGATGCTGTGCAATGGGGACACCGGTTTAAATCGCCTCATAAGCAATCATAAAACAGAAAATGTTCTTGTACCCAGAAAACATGTCAGGATCAGCACATTTTAAGGCAGGTAAACTGTCTTCTATAATAGTCAAATGAAATCACATTACTTTACAACTCTCATACTGCCCCATGTCAGGAGTCAGTAGTCTGAAAAAGTCAGATAAAACTGGCATTATCAATACTGTTTTTAATAGGACTTCAGTGCAAGATATACATCAAGGGACTAAAAAGACACTGGGTGAAGATATTTTTATTTCACCAGCACCACTTTTTACAGCTGCAATTAAGCCATTAACTCTCAGTATGCTGCTTAGAAATACTACTGACGGTCAACATTTGGTGTTACTGCTTGATAAAGATAGCCCGACGAGATACCAGGGATTTATGTTTTAGGCAGGGAGCGGCAGGTACTGAGCGGAAAAAGCCATAGGAATTTAAATGGCCATGACCAGTCAATGGGTGGGTAAATAACTAAACAACACATACAAGCTGTATGTCCTTCCTCACATACCATCTCCCTCATAGCTGTACTCCAATGCATTAGTTTTGGTTATAGGTAGCACTGAAGCACCACTTAATAGAACAAACTAAAAACGGCTGATGGGCGCTATTTAAGACCAGTTTACATTATATATTTTCGTATGTGTTCCCAATAGTCTGGAAATAATAGGGATGTGTGCTTTCTGTGGACCCTTCTTCTTAGTTGGTGTCCGGATATAAAGAGAGAATGCTTCTGAAGCTGCCTTCCCTGAAGGGGTAGCCAACAGTGACGGCAGCTATCAGCATCGGGATTTAATTGCAGTGTAGCCCGCTGACCTTAGACAGACACCATTCTGAACGCTCTTGTTCTGGATGAATGTATTACTCCTGGTCTTCCTCCCTTGCCAGTCTCGCTGAGGCTTTTCCATTCTACAGAACCCCTTTACAAAGCTTTTCTTCATCCTGCGCCACCAGCTCCTCCCCTTATGAAGTCACACCCAGGGTACCCCAGGCTGGTGATGCGCTGTGCTACTGCTGCCTTTTGTTCTGCAGGAGCACTTCAAGTGGGAGGCTTGTGGCTGGATGGGGAGAGTAGCTGGACCGATGCCCCCTTGGCTAGTGGCGCGGTCTCAAGCTATGGTAGAAGGTGGTGGAGGTCATGAAGGACTGGTGGTGAAGATTTGTACGGGACTTGCACGGTAAGGCTATTAGCGTCCTGTGCTATTTTCTTGACTCAGTGTGAGGCTCTTGATTTCTATAGCGACTTGTTTGCATACTATTTTGTTTTCCTTTTAAGTATCAGGCATTCTACCATACCCGGTGTGTGGCTGGGCGCCGCCTACCCGCACTCATATTTGGTTCAATTTGTGTTGCTTTTATTATTTTAGCTGCTGTTATTATTTTTTTACATTTACTTCTGTTCCTTGTATTCAGAGCTTTGCTGATAGAGGCTACCTGGCCTCATAAGACACCGAGGATCGACTCGGCTCTCAGTTCTAGTTTTACTTCCTTAGCGCACACACTCCTGCCAGTCTGTCTTCACTGCCTTCTAGCAGGGAGACAGGATTGGCGTCTACGAGGCTTCTTAGGCTCCGTACTATGCGCCGGATGTGGATTTGCACGGTAAGGCTGTCAGCCTTCTGTGCTATTTTCTTAGTGTCAGGCTCTTGATTTCTATAGTGACTTGATTGCGCACTATTTTCTTTTCCTTTTAGGTGACAGACGTTGTCCCATACCAGGCGTGTGACTGGGCGCCGGCTACCCGCATTCATATTTGGTTAAAAGTGTGTTGCTTTTATTATTTTAGTTGCTGTTATTATTTTTTTACATTTACTTCTGCTCCTTGTATTATATTTTATTTATTTTATTTTTTATTTATTTATATGGCGCCGTAAACCTGCAGGCATCGGGGCACAACGAAAAGACACAGACAAAACGTTGGACACGTTTCTAGACACTTGGCATAGCCAAACAAAAGAGACTGCCTAGCTAACTGAGGGGAAGCTCTATTCATTTAAACAAATATGCTTTTAGATTTTTTCTGAAGATAAGGTGTTTGGACTCTAGTCTCAAATTCAGTAGTAGGTTGTTCCAATTGGAAGCCGCACGGATAGAAAAGGCTCTGCCTGAACCATTAGCTTTCTTGAACGGTTTAACCATAATTCTTCCCAGTGCTTCTGATCTCAGTGCACGTGCAGGCATATATCGAACAATCTTCGATTTAAAATAGGCAGGTGGTTTCCCGTACAGGCACTTGTGAATGAGTGTCGTAGATCTGAAAAGAACTCTGTCTTTTACCATCAGCCAGTTTAACTCCCTTCTGGCATTGCTTATGTGCTCTGTCCTGGGTTGCTGTTTGATTATCCTAACCTCATTGTTTTGAATTAGCTGGTATTTGGCCGTGCATTGTTTGCTAGCACCCAGCAACAGTGAATTCCCATTGTCCAGATGAGATAAAATGGCTGCTCTTGCTATGGTTGCACAGTTCGCTTAATTTAGAAACGGTTTGATCGCTCTAAGGCGCCTGAACACTCATAGAGGCTTCCCGAATCGTCCCTAAAGTCTTAACCTTGCTTACCACTTGGATATATGTGTCTTTGATCATGAATGATTCCTGTTGGGATGATAATTTAGCCCTGGCTTGATGGGATCCAAAAACCATCAGCTCGGTTTTATTACCGCTTTGCTGATAGAGGGTGCCTGGCCTCATAGGACACTGAAGCTCAGCTCTCAGTCATATTTTTATTTCATTACCACACACACTTCTGCTCAGTCTGTTATCACTGCCTTCTATCGGGGAGACAGGATTGGCTATGCTAACACCATGTGTCATGCTAACAATGGAGGCATCCACAGACAGGTGTGCGACCATCCATTTCCAGAGCATTTGGCTGTTTGGGAATAAATCCTGAGATTGGCACCTAAGACTACTATATTTCCTGCTGAGTTTAGGTTGCAACTCAAAGTATGTGACACTCCCGTCCGGACTAGTGAGCCCCCATTTAGTTCCTTTTTAATTAAAGCACGGTCTTTTGTTGCTCATGCTTCTTATTTCCATGAAGTTCTATCTACCTCTAACCCGAATCTGGCCTGCCTCACTGAGACCCCGATGACAGATAGTTTGGCCCCACTATTATAACAGCCCTCCCTGATGGTTATAATATTCTCCATCGAGACCGGGCAGCTGCCCATCTGGGGGGCAGTGTGGCTATGGTGTTTAAATCTTCACTGGCCTGTGGGATGCTTTCACTCATTCATAACGTTGATGTGGAGGCGTCATTGGTTCGCTTCACTATTTGCCCTACCTTTTCAGTCCAATACTTGATTGTCTATCACCCACCTGATCCCTATATAGCAGTTCTCAATCCATTTCTGGAATTAGTGGCTTTGCTACAGATGACCTACTCTAACCTGATAGTATTAGGGGACTTTAATCTCAGGTTCAATGCCCTTCAACCTCCACTACTATTTCAGTTCTTAGATTCCTTGGCTGATCTGGGTCTCCCTCAATTTATACAAGAAGCCACTCATAGGCAGGGGTATGTTTGGACTTGATTTTCTCTGAACAAGCGACTATTACTGCTGCACCAGCTACACCTCTCTTATGTTCTGATCACTGGGCGGTTCCTTTCTCTGTGTTGTGTTTAGCCCCTCGTCCTAGAAACAGCTCCAGAGCCATATTAAAGCGTGCTTGGCATTCTGTTGATCACGCCAATTTACAATCCCTTATTGATGAAAAATGTCAGAACTCCCCTTCTCTGATTTTTCATTTTTATCTGAAACCTTTTCTATGGTGGCTGACTCTGTTGCCCCTTTGAAATCTATTCACCCTAAAAGGCATCCTTCAGCTTCTTGGTTCTCGGAAGAACTTAAAAAAATGTCATCTAAAATTCAGGCAAGCTGAAAGAAAGTTTTGTATTGACTATTCACTTAGGGAAAGATTAGTGTATAAACAACTTTCAGGGTAATATCACGCAGCCATTAAATCTTCAAAACAAGCTTTCTTCACTTTGAAGATTGAATCAGCTTTAATCAGTCCAAAGAATTGTTTTCTGTGGTTAAAGCCCTCTCCTCTGGGGAGTGTTTCTCGCCACATATAGTGCCTACTCAAGCTCTGTGTGATTCACTTTCTGACTTCTTCATTTCTAAAATCATTCATATCCGCGAGACCATTAGTAAGGATGTACATAGTCCTACCAACGTTAGGCCAGCTCCTTTAATTTCTCCCCCTGCCTCCTATTGGTCTGAGTTTCTTGAATTTTCAGATGAGGACATAGCTAGTGCGGTGAGTAAGTTAAAATCAGCCGCCCCTTCTGACCCCATTCCTCTGGGAGTGCTTAAGGATATTCTACCAGCTATTATCCCTTGGATCACGAAAGGCTGTTAATCTTTCTTGTCAATCAGGTGGCATCCCGGTGGAATTAAAACAAGCCACTGTGATACCCCTATTAAAAACAAAACTCCTTGGATGCAGCAGTGCTATCTACCTACCGCCCTAGCTCTCTTCTTCCTTTTCTATGAAGCTTCTGCAGTCTTTTGTGTCCCCTCTTCTCTCCTCGTTCTTTCAATTTCCGGCTTTCTGAATCCTTTTTAGTCAGGCTTCCGTCCAGGGAGGGGCATGGAGAGTGTACTAGTCTCCGTTTTGGATGATCTAGCCATGATGGTAGACAGTGGGGCAGTGGTGGCTTTGATATTGCTTGATCTTTCTGCCACATTTGATATGGTAGACCAAAAACAGCTCCAGGCATGGGCTTGGGAGGGCTAAAGCCCCCCCACTTTCATGCAGCAGGCATCACTCTGCTGTTATGCCCAGACCAGGCCTCAGACCGCTAGAACCTGTCACATTTCTCACCTCGGATATCAGTGTATTTACTTGAGCAAATACACTGCTCTCCGAGGTAGGAAAACAGGCATTGAAGTGGAGGTAGAGGCAGACGACAAAAGCCTGCCGTGGGGATATCAGTAGCGCCCCCCGAACACCCTCATGTTGGAGCTAAAGGCTTAACTGCTGTCTCAGCTTTTGCATGGCCCATGCTTTCAATAGTTACCGTAAACCAAACAAAAAAGTGTATTTGTGTGCATGCAGGGATTGTATGTATGCAAGCATGTATGAATGTATGCGTGCATGCATGTGAGGGAGTGTGTAAATGGGTGTATGTTTGTATGCTAGGAGGTGTCTGCAATGCACACCTATTCATGAATGCAGTGTGAATGGTGTACATGGGTGTGACTGCAGGTGTTAATGAGGGCACAACCTAAATGTTCTGGGTGCTCCAGGGAATGACAGATAAGCTGTGTGGGTGTGTGACTGGTGGGTGAATGTGTCTGAATGTGTCTATATCTCTGTGTGTATCTGTGTGTATGCACGCTGGGGTCTGGGCAGAGGCATTGGAGCATTAACATTTTTTGACAAGAGCATGGCATGTTTTACTGCTGTTTTTTGGGCAAAGGAAAGCCAACTTTAGTGTTTTTATATGATGGTGGGGCTGGATGGAGATTTGGGGGAAATACTACAGTGGGGGTGGTCTGGCTGGGTCTTACTATGGCATGGAATGTTGTACTCGAATTAAGGGCAAAGTCAACATGAGTGTTGTTATATGGGGAGGGCATGTTTCCTTATTTTGACTTGGCTTTTTATTTTATTGGTGTTAAGGTCAAAGGCATCGTAATATTCTTACGTGGGGGAATATAACATGATGAGTGCAACATAAGTGTTCTTTTATGGGGGAATTGTGTAATCATATGTTATTTATATAGCGCTTTCACCAAAGCACCGTACAGAGAACATATTTACATAAAATGTATCACCTAATGGAAGTTTGCACTCATTTAATTAATTTATTTATTTATTTACAGGGCCCAAACCCATAAGTATCACAGCGCTGGTACAACTTGGTGAGCAGGGAAAACACAGTACAGTACACAGTAAGAGAGAGATAACAAGTTGCAAAAGCAACATAATAGTACAAGGTCCGTAGAGGAGGGTTGAGATCATGGAGGTCTCTTGATGTGATGTGGCATTTATAACACGCCTGTACACAAGTGTTTCTAGGTGTGACAAGACAAGGAGGGCGAAACAAAGGGAGGACAAAATAACAATCTTACTAGGCCTTGTGTCATTCAGATCACGCAAGTACGGAGAAGAGGGAAGGGGAGAAGTTCCAGGGGGAGTGGAAGGGGAAAGTGCAGTTAACTCACAAGTGAAGCCAGCGGGTGGCTCATAAGTGCAGAGATAAGGAACTGTAGGGTTGCAGGTACAGACCCTTAAGTGCTGGGAAGCCCAAAGGCCGTGCAAGGGCAACTGTACGTGCAAGAGCCTGGTGCCGAGATCAGAGGGTGACCAGGTGACCAGTGCGCAGAGCAGTCAGGTACATCAGCAGGGGAGAGCAAGAGAGAAAGCAGAAGCGAAAAGGAAGGTCTTGAATTGCTTCCAGAACCGGAGGTGGTTCTGCTCAAGTTTGAGAGATGGGAGACTGTTCCGGAGGGAGGCCCCAGCCAAGGAGATAGATCTGCCCCCAACTCTCTGCTTGGAGAAGCATCAGCGAGTTGGAGGTGGATGAGCAGAGAGCTCGAGAAGGAATATGTTTTGGAAGAGAAAGTTGTAAAGTTGGAGGTAAAGTGGTCCCAGGCCCCAGAAAGCCTTGTGGACGATGCAGAGGGTCTTGAACTTGATCCTAGCAGCCACAGGGAGCCGGTGAAAATATTTCAGAGCTGGAGAGATACGATTCCTTGGCTTGAGGTCAAGGACAAGTCTCGCAGTCCTTTTCTGGATAAGTTGGAAAGGCCGAAGAGTAGAGGCAGAAAGATTTGGAAAGAGGCTGTTGCAGTAGTCCAGCCTTGAAAGAACCAGAGCTCTGGAGACAGCGAGCTTCTGGGGGAAAGTGAGAAAATGAAAAATATCTCTGAGGAGGTGCAGCTGATAGATTGACTTCTTAGAGGTGTCAGACATGTGAGGAGAGAAGGAGAGGGGGGGGAGTCGAAGATGACACCAATGTTCTTAGCCTGACAGGAAGGAGCAGGAAGTGGGCCCTGAGTGGGCGGCCAGAGAGAGAGTGAAAAGGAGGGAGCGGGTGTCCCAATGAGGAGGATCTCAGTCTTACTGCCATTAAGGCAGAGATCATTGGTGGCACACAGTTCCGGAATTGCGCCCAGACTGTCTGTTATGAGAGAAGAAGCAGAGGTGGCTGAGGGAAGCCTGAAAGAGAGTTGAGTGTCATCCGCATAACATTGAAAATTGGAGCAGAAAGTAGCGATGAAGTATGAAAGGCTGAGTTGACCTTGCCAGGATTTGAACCTGCCAATCACACTCAGATTACAACAGCATGCACTTAGCCCGCTGAGCTATCTTACCGACTAGCCAGCAAGAACATGTTTTCTTACTGTGACATTGCAGTTTATTAGGCAACATAGGTATTCTTACATTGTGGTGGGGGCATTCGTGCAGCCTGCAAGGCAATGTTTTTTCACTGCGTCATGAGATTTTTTTACTGCCGTTAGGGAGAAAAGACAACATAATGAGAGTTCTTATATGGAGAGTGGGGGATTTGTGGAGCCAGCCTCGATATGTTTTCTTACTGTGGCATGCCTTTTTTCACTGGCATTAGGGCAAAGCCAACAGGAGTATGTTCTTACATGGGGATACTAGCATGTATTGGCAGAACCAGCATAAACATGCTTTGTTATAGTATCCTTACTGGCATTATGGACAAAGCAAACATGAGTATTTTCCTATGTGGGAATAGTGGCATATAAAGGTTCACCAGAATGAACATGTGTGAGCACAATGAATATGAAAATGCTTTTTTACACTTGCAGAGGACTGGCATATAAAGTAGGCAAAGGCATTATGAAAATGTGTTTGAAAATGCCCCTATGTATTTTTGGTGGCTTTGCATCTAATGGACTTTTTATGTCTTACCCTGCAACACCGATTGTAAACTGTGTGACTTTTTACCTAATTTATCACAGAAAGCGGGCTGAAAAATGCACTAGTTTAATCCATTATTTACAAACTTTTCTCAAGGGAAATCCCCCCCATTTGATTGGTTCGCCCTTCCTCACTACTCTCTGTCACTCCTGTGCATTTGGCTGGGGGCAGAACAAGTGCCCTTCCTTCTGTGGGCTCTTCTTAGTGTGAGCCCAACTACATTAGCTCCAGTCCCCACTTGTTACACAATCCTGGCTATGCCTCTGCTAAGATGGGGTGAAAGAAGGATCTAATGGGCCAAAGGAAAGTGTAATATCTACTCAGCCTCCTGGGCTTGTGGAGGGGGCGGTACGACGGGGGTTGGGGTAATCGGTAGCACTATAGGTTTAATGCCCCGTCTCACTAACAGTTTTCAAAACTGCCATTCAGCCCCACCTAACATTTTGAGGCTGGTTCCGCCTCTGTGGTAGACCACTCTATTCTACTGTCCTGCAGGGCCGCAGCTGGTCTCTCCGGCCCCGTCCTGGCCTGGTTTTCTTCCTTCTTGTCTGACAGGAGTCAACGCCTGTCACTTCCTCCTTTTTCTTCTTCAACTCACTTGCTTTGGTGTCTATGTTCAAACTCTTGTCTGCCTGATGCTCTCGCATGGCTTCCAGTGCTACGCATTCACTAAGGACACCCAGACACTGGTCTGATTAGATTCGGCCCAGCCTGAGGTGTCGTTGCGTCTGTGCGCATGCCTGGGGGCCTTGAAGTTGTGGATGGATGACAGTTGGCTGAAGCTCAATGTGGACAAGACCGAGATTCTGGTGGTGGGTTCTCATCCTGATCCTGCACTCGGGGGGGTCCTCTTTCTGGCCTTTGGAATTAAGAAGCCTGCCCGCCCCAGTGGCTGTGGTTAAATATCTGGGGGTGACCTTCTCGGCTACCCACTCCGTGGCCTCTCAGGTTGGGGCAAATTGCAAAGCTGGCCACTTCTTTCTCAAAATACTCTGCAAGGTGCTGCCCTTCTTGTCTCCTTGGTTGCGCCCCCGGGTGGTTTCAGTCTTAGTATTGAGCCACATTGGCTATTGCAATGCCCTCTATCTTCTTCATCGGCTACAGAACCTAGCTGCCCGAGTGGCTACTTCCACCCATTATGGTGCCCACTTCAGCCCTTTGCTCCGTGCCCTTCATTAGCTCCCAGCAGCTGAGAGGATTACGTTCAAAGCATTGTTCTTGGTCCATCGAGCATACTATCTACACGGTGCTAAGTATTTGCAGCAGGGCCATCTTAAGCACCTTTGGGGCCCTGGGCACGGACATCTTTGGGGACCCCTCCACCAAACCAAAGGAATTAAGGGATCAAGAATACTGGCAACGCCCTTAACCCCCCACCCGCGCGCTCAAAATCTATAGGTTGATATGCTGTCTTGCAGCATAATAAGCACGTTTACTCCCTTTAAAACCCCTTGACCTCTTCATTCTTGCTCTAATCAGAATGATAAACAAGTAGCATTTGAAGAACAACATTAGTAGTCTATGATGTTCTAGTATATACGGGATACGTTTTATCAATAACATCCAGGAAGGTAGATGTAGTATTAATGCAGGACCGTATGTAAAAGGTACATGTAACCCATAATAGACAGAGAACTCACATTAGCTGCCTCACAGAATGCAAAAGAGCTCATGCATGGATAGAGACCACCAATTAGAAGGAAGGGGAACGCTACACATACCGTAGCATGGATAGTGGAGGCAGATTAGAAGCTACCAGGAAGGTGTCTTTATCCAGACAGACTGAGATTAGAAGGGGGATATGGTTTTCAAATATTGTTGGCATTAGATATCAAAGGAACAAATGCCTGTGGTGTGCGATATGAATATGCTCACTATTAACACAGTGAAACCATAAATAAGGCTTTTATGAAGATCAAACAATGAGAAGGAAATCACTTGTAAGGGCTGACCATTTTGAAAGGTTTAGGGACTGGCAATATTGAGAGGTTCGACAATACAAGATTAAATGAGATGCCCAGGATCACACATTGGTTAAGGGTTGAAGGGGTGAAGCTGGGATTTGTGCCAACTCTGCAATTTCTTCATTTGAACACTTTCTTTTCCAGTTCTTACCATTAACTAAAACAATAAAAAAACGGACAGAAATCACATTACCAGCCATGACCATTTTTAAACAAAATATTATAGAAGGGTGTTATGCAAAATGGGAATGATTCTAGCTTCATTCTCCCCATCATAAAGGAAAGTATATAAGGACCAGCATACTAATCGATGTGTTTCAACAAATTTAATCTGGGTTTGTCTTTTGTATTTTAAAGCTTTAAAAACTTCCAAAACAATGGCTTGTGACATTTTCATTTATAAACGTGCATAAAAACATTTGACTTTTACCAAAAAGCAAAACGTTTTTTGGGTCAAACAAGCAGACCTTAAAATATGCTTGCCATAGGCCTGCAACATATGATCCACTCTCTTCTGTCTACCAACCCTTCGACACAAATGGCCTACATAAGAAGAAAGATCAAGTAATGGGCTAAACGATACCAGCAACATGCAAGAAGGCAAACCTCACAGAATACAGTACAGTAATATATATTAGATGATTTGTCCAGGACCACTGTATCGTCTGCTGGCAAATCCAGGATACAAACATGAACGCTGTCGTTCCGTAGTCTTGAACTTGGATACTTATTCAGCTCTTGGACTTACAACACCCCATCTGAACAAACCAATTTCTAGACCTTCACCATACAGATGATATGTTAGTTTTTATAGCAACCACTATCTGGTACAGGTACATTACTGATAATAGCAGATGTTGTTTCCGCAAAACCAAGTACACATGCAGGCAGGTGTCTAGACTTTAGACATAGGAAAGGTTCAGCCAGCCTTGCTGGAATGTGATATTCTAATTTTGCATATGACACACATCTCTGCAATGGGTGCTTCACACACTGAGCTAACTTCTGAACCATTGCGGCACTCAATTTATCAATATGCATTTCACCATTGCCTATCGCACATGATCAACATAATTCCCACAGGAAGGAAATAATGCTACATAGTTGTGCCATAAGGAATACACAAACTATGTATACCACAGTGAACACAGAACGCAATACATGATTAATTGATCTAGGCAGGATGCACTTGCCAAAACAGAAAGGCAATGGGTTTCGAGCCTCAACAGCATCCCATAAAATATCCTGACGTGTGCTATTTAACACTGATGAACAATGGAATCTTACTTCTTCAGATCAGCTAGCCTTGTGGGCCCCCTCCAAGGTGGGGGCCCTGGGCAAGTGCCCCTTTTGCCTTCCCATAAAAACGTCTCTGATTTGCAGGACAAATTTCAGCCCTACATTCCTCAACGGGCACTGTGGTCTGCAGCATCACACCTTGTTGTAGTTCCTAGGTTCCGTCTGACTTGAGTGGGTGGTCGTGCCTTCACTGTGGCCTCCGGTAAACTATGGAACAACCTCCCTCTCGCTTTGAGAGGTGTTGAGAATCACTATCACTTCCGTCATCATCTCAAGACTTTACTCTTTTAGTGCTGAGCTGTTCACCTGAACGTGCTGTCTCCATCGCGCCAAGATGCCTTAGGGCGAACGTGGGTGTTATACATTTGGTAACATAACAAGATGGACCCAAGAATTGATGCAACTTCATGGGCAACCACAGAAACAATCATGGAGGCATTATATTCAATGGTGAGTATTTACTCATGTGCATAGTGTGCTCAGGTCATCTCCAGAAGAAGGGATGGTTCTGCAAGAAGAGGGCACTGCAGGAACAGATATATATCTCACAATAAGTTTCCAGTGCCTGTTTTTCTTTTTCTTTTACTCCTCTGGGCAGCCAACCCTGGGGCAGGCAATTATTCCCAGGCCTTCCAAAGTGAAGGAGGAGCTCAAAAAGTCTGCATCTTAGGCAGTTTCTTACAGGATGAAATGCACAAGGTTGGGATTTCCAAAGAAGAGGAGAAAGATCTGCATACAAAAGGAAGATACATATCCAAACATAAGACTATGGAGACTTTGGTACACGTCTGCTACAAACTGGGACTCCCTGATGAGGTCTCTTAGGCAGAAGAAATTAAGCTTTGTCTACTCTAAGCAGATATGAGTCTGTACCTGGCAAGATGATTCCAGTTCTGCAAATAGTTCCATACGCTATTGACTTTGAGCGACAGGAGGCAGAGAAGGTTGTCCTTTCTAAATTCTTGATCATGCAGACAGTTCAGGATTCTTCTACTAAGCCTAGAACGTCAAGGTTGATTCAATGATTCCTAATCTAATGGTGAATGCTGAAGACATGGACCTGAGGTAAGTAGTAGATTAATGAAGAAATCATATGTCAGTTGCAGTCTGCCTGTGTGCTCTGGGACTTTCATGTACAAGCTGTATCTAGTACAGTCCACCTGAGAGGCTTTGAGAAACCCTATATTAAGATGGACACAGAAGAAGAATGAAGCAACACATTGGCTATAATGGAGAAACAAATCCAGCGTATTTCAAATACATTGATTGAAGGACATCTCCTATGCAGAGATCTAGATGTTACCGCATGAGAAGCACTGCTGCTTCTAGTGCTCTCCATTACCACCCAGGATCTGAGGGCACCATGCACATCACTGAAGACTTACCATTGAATATAATGGGTCACAGCAGCAGCCTTAAATGGTAGTACAGCAGTCGCAGCCAGAAGGAATATGTACAATTGCAACTGGAATACAGAAGCCAAACAGAAGAACGTAGTCATGCACATGCCGTTTAATGGGAGAATGCCCCTTACCAGTGGTTAATTTGTGCCAGTGTTTGCCAGTGAGCAACACAGGCACTCTTTTTTGGGCACCGGAACATCATGCAGGGGCCAGCGCACGTGCAATTGAAATAGTTTTGTTTGTTCTTCCACTCTTCCACACTTCGCTTTGATCATAAATCATTGTTGCAGGCCATGGCTCGGCTGGCTGGGCCTGGGAGGGACTAGCAATAGCAATGCAACAACAAACTGTTACAAACAGCAAATGAAAACTACCATTCTGTTGTTACTATGCAGTATTTTGATAATTTCTGTATAGTAACCAGATGTGCAGTTTTCATTGGCTCTTCTACTGTGAACGGAAGGTGTCTAGGTGTGGCGTCGGTCTGCGTGAGAGAGAGCCAGCTGCACTACGTGGTGCGTGCAGCCTAGTTGCTGGGGTCCTGCTTTTTCATTTGTGTGTGCCACTGCCAGTGTCAGTTACACTACTACTAGTGCCAGTGTGCGCCGCCCCCCGAGGCCCCGACAGGAGACAGAGTCCCCGTCCGCAGCCAACTCCAAATCAGGTAAGTGAGTCACTGTCACTTGACTCTGTCCGTAAGCCTGTGATTCCAAGGCACAAGTCCGGGCCGGGCCCGGGATGCGGCCCGGTCGGCAGGGTCCCTGGTGGTGTCCTGACTACTGGGTCCTGGCCCCAGGGCCTGGGCCCTGGCCAGGACCCAGCCAGGACTCAGGAGTCTGGAGTCACTGAGTCAGGACACCATCAGGGGACTGCGCCGACGCCCAGGCCCGGCTGTCTGTGTGACGGCTGCTGACTGCAGCAGTGGGTGCAGGCATTGTTGTACGAGTGCAACCCGGGTCTCCCCTCTTTGGAAGAGGGACGTAGCAGAGCAGGGTGCCTGCAGCGCTCAACATACACTTGTGTCGGTGTCAGGGCTGGAGTGGCCGATTGGCGTGTAGATTCGGATCAATGAATGCCTTCCTAGATTAGGTCGAAAGCTTGCTGTGGCTTCGCTTCAATGCCTTATGAAACTAGCTTGGTTGTTGTGCGAGATAAAAGCGATTTCCCTATTTTCTCAAGAACCAGACAATGTGGATAGAACATGTCCTTGACGGTGCTTCAGTTAGAACTTTACAGCATGCTTCATTTTGAAGAAAAACACTCTTCCCCGACCAGCTTCTTGACTTCTTGGCAGTAGGAAGCTCTCCTCCACATGCACAATCCTTTGCGTTGTTAATGGTGTCACGGCAGAATATATCCCTCTCTGTCTTGCTGCGCTGTTGCATCCTCTCTGCAGCTTTCTCCTGGAGTGTTTCACGGGCTGGAGGAGTCTGTAATTGATTTCTTGTGTGCTACACAAGTGCAGAAGGTGAAGGTGGTCGCTGAAAACAGCGACACTTCATAAGGATGTGCAGGGTCGGACTGGGACAAGAAATAGGCCCGGACAACAAAAAAAAAGTGGCCCACCCCTCGCCTCAAAAAAGTGGCCCACCCCTCGCCTCCAAAAAAGTGGCCCTCAAACCATCATCCGTGAATCGCATCAATTCATGGCTTTTACAGAAAATGCTACATATTGAGGGCTCATGTGTCCGTTACTTTACAACACAACTCATAAAATAACATTACTTTGCATACAGTTCTGTGACAGGGTCTGTCCACAGCTCCGAGGCGCAAGAGTGGCATGAACCAACCACCCCCACTGCGGTTTTGGGACCTGCTGCAAGTCAATGCTTATACAGGGCTCCGCAACCCCAGCAGGGAAGGAGGGTTAGGGTGACGATGGTTGGATAGGAGGGGAGGGGGGTAGGGAAACCGGAATGAGGTTTAGGGAGAGGTCAGAAAATGCTATGTATGGAGGGTTCATATGTCTGTTACATTACAACACAACTCATAAAACAACATTACTTTGCATACAGTTCTGTGACAGGGTCCGTCCACAGCTCCGAGGCGCAGGAGTGGCATGAACCAACCACCCCCACTGCGGTTTTGGGACCTGCTGCAAGTCAATGCTTATACAGGGCTCCGCAACCCCAGCAGGGAAGGAGGGTTAGGGTAGGGTGACAATGGTTGGATAGGAGCGGGGGTAGGGAAACCGGAATGAGGTTTAGGGAGAGGTAACTTATGGATAGGTTGGGGATGTGAGGGTAAGGTTTTGATCACTGCGCATGCTTCCAGCTAGCTGTTACACTCATAGAAACACACGTCTCTGCTTCTGACTCTACACACATATTACAATATCACTATAGCAGTATACAAAGGCACAACAACATAATAAACACACATGAGGTAGTGTAGCACTTAGCTTAGGTTAGTTGTCACCGGGGTGTCCCTTGTTGTCTCTTGCAATTTCATTGTGCCAGGATGTGTCGTAGTAGCTGTTCAAATGCTGCAATAAAGTGCTGCAATTAGTGCACATATCAAACACTGCCACATGTTGCTGTTCACATGCTTGTACACATGCAAGAGATTTCGAGAGGCGCCGTACGCACGTGGCTACTAAACATGCACAGTAGGGCCGCATGTGGCTCTGGTAAGTGGTGGTAAAGTGTTAGTGCATGCAGGAGTAAGCAGTAATAGTAACGCCTTAAGAAGGTGTTATGAAATTGTGTTCACACACCTAGCAAGCCGGCCCGCTATCCAATGATTTATGGTGCTGCGCATGGCTGGGAAGCGCTGATTAGTGTTGTGCTCTGTTACGTGGCATGCAGTGTTTTACTGGTACAGTTACCTTTGCAGGAAGCAGGCGCCAGTTGTCTCTGTCTGGTGGTGGTGGGACTGGCTGGGCCCCCCTGCGTGACCCCACTGCTCACCGTGGTTATGCAGAGCGTTGCAGCACTTATCTGTGTCAGGCGAGGGGCCGGGATGTTGATCCGGTGAGGCGTGGCCCCTCGCAATGATATGCAGCCGGAGTTGCTCTGAGGCATGTCTTCTCAGCAAGAGGACTTGAGCACAAGCCCTGTGCCTTTGCTCCTGGGCACGAACGATGACGTGCCACTCCCAACGTGGCCTTCCTGTAGTTCTGGGGCCAGTTGCTCGTGCTGCTGGGAAACAGTTTGCTGGGTGGTTGCCATACAAAAAGGGCAGAGAGAAGTCTTTTAAAAGTCTGGATTGTCCATTTGGGGTGCATTTTAGTTGTTGCTGTGTCTTTGGCACTATTACAATGTCTTTGGACTGACTATATATTGCTTGCTTGACTTTCTTGCTTTTTGGGTGGCGCCTCATCTTGGCCCCCAGCCCTATCATCTGTGGAAAGTATTTTTCTGTTGAAAGTCATGTAGCTGGCCTGGACTCCAAATCTGATGATACACTAAGATGTAAAGCTGAATGATTCATATATTGTCCTCACTGATGTTAACACTGTCTTGATGAATGGTACCGTCTTCACAGACACTTTATGATTCTAAGTACTGTGTCACCCTTCCCACTTTGGTCTTTGATTGGACACATCATCATGGAAATTCAGAGTACATGATGTATTGCACATTTCAACTGAACTAAGTCAAGGTCCTAGTGATTGAAGTGATGATGGTCAAATGCGAATCCTGAAGGTGCTATACAGTAAGTTTTTAAGATGTTAGTTGGTGACTTATCCAAACTTAAATGTTTTGTTTTACTTTAAAAGACGATATTAGGCTGTTTGCCTTCAAGAAAATTGTTGCATGCATTGACAAGCTGGCTCTAAAGTCTTTGTGGAAATCCTGAAAAATCACTCAATCAAGAGTCCCTTCAACAATGCACTTTTTTGTGCAATCAGGTCGATTATGTCTGAATTTTGCAATTGGACAAGCAAATTCCGCTCCACAGACATGAGCATAAAGGATTCGAGGTTGTCCTGGCTGAGGTGGTTTCTTAGGCGGGTTTTAATATTCTTCAATTTCGAAAAACTTCTTTCACACGCTACCTGTGTGCAAGATAAGGTCAAGATGAACTTGTATGCCAAATACAATTGCCGGTAAGCACTACTAAAAAGTTCATACTTTTTTAGAATTGCGTAGCAACATACTGCACAGTTACGGCATGTATTGCATTTCTGTACTAAATGTTTAGGTAGCTCTCCATATTCTTCTTGTAGTGCTGGATCTTCACCATGTAGGGCGTCAAAGGCATACTCTTCTGGTAGTGTCCTCTTCATTTTAGTCCACTTGCTTGCAAAGTCTGAGAGTTCTTCCCTTAACCCCTGTAGCGTTATGGAGTCATCCAGTCTTTCAAGCAAGGAGCACATATTTGTAAGAGCATTGTCCGGTAGAATTTCATTGAAATTTTTGGGATCCAGGCATGCTATATCTGCGGCAAGAGATGAGTGGGGTTTAAACCGACTAGTTAGGCTTTGAAGAATGTTGTCCATAATGGCATTATGTACAGTAACTCTAAACCGGTCTTTAGCCAAGGTGATTGGCTCATCCCTTGCACTCATTCCAGGCATCCTCTTTTTGTGGGACACTCTCCCCTCTGGAAGTGCAGTTTCCACTCCTTTATCATAGCCTCTCTCATCCAATCCCACATTGGCCCATTCTGCAAATGTTTCTGCTGCACAGTACACAGAATCAAAATTTCTTGACTGTGCAGCAAGCGTTTTTGTAGTGTCCGAGACCATTCTTTGTGCCTGGAGGATGTCCATTCCACTTGTCTGGAGGTACTTAGATAATGGGGTTGTCGAATTAAATACTCTGAGATATAACTGGGCTGTGAGCACGGTTTGGAATTTGCACAGAGCCTCAGAAAGACATAAAGCTTGGTAACGGATGTTTGTATTGAATTTATCTGTATTTGAGCAAATATTATTGAGTGCTACAACCACATCGATGAACATTGCTTTGTTTGGGTTATTAAAGGAGCCAAAAACCTTCCGTAGTGCTGCATCCTTTGCCCACCACCTTGTTTCTCCTATTATTTGGATTGTGCGGCCTTCCACAGACAGCTCACGCCATACATCCATCCTTTTGTAGGACTCCCGGAAAAAAACGGCACAGGAGTTTAACAGGCCAAACAAAGACGTGGATTCATTTGATACTTGTGTCCCTTCTACAAGCACAAGATTTAATACATGTGCATAGCACCAGACATGTATTTGACCAGGGGATTCCTTACTGAGCCAGGATGTGAGACCATTGTACTGGCCCTGCATATTGGATGCACCATCGGTTGAATTTCCAATGCACTTGCGTAGGTCAAGACCATTATCTTTGATAACACTCTGCACCAACTCAAACAGCCCCTTTCCAGTAGACAAAGTGCAGTTGGTTACTGCTAGTAGGCGTTCATGTACAGTGTCTGTAACATATCTAATAATTATAGAGCACTGGTCGGTAACACTCACATCTTGGGTTGAGTCTATCTGAATGGAAAATAGTCCTGCTTCCTTTATTTCTTGACTGATTGCCAATTTAATCAGTTTGGAAATGGCTTCAATCACATACCCAACTGTAGTCTTTGACATGAAGGTCACAAAAGCACCCCGTCCTTGCCCGGTTTTCTTTTTGGACTTGGTTTGAATGGCCTCAATATGTTCATTTATAGGTCTGTCAAATTTACTTAGGAGCAGAAGCATTTCAAGAAAGTTGCCATGATCCAGGTCTTCGTTATCCAGCTCAAACGTGGACTCTGATTTCCCACGAAAACTGAGCCCTCTTTTCCCAATGACTTTTACAACTTCAATGACGCGCTCCAATACTTCTCTCCTTTTTCTGATTTTCTCACTTCGAGCTAATTTCTGTTGGTGAAAGAGTAGACCGCCTATGTCGACCCCTGAAAAGGTCATCATATATGAATCCGTGCACCTCCGATGACCTTGGCCTGCCTCATGTTCTGCAATGCGCTGGTAAATACGCCTCCAGTTTTTCATTCCGTTGATGAAAAGACCCCTCTCTCCATGTTTAGTAAAGGCTAAACAAACTGTGCAAAAAAGGGCATTTTGTATTTCAGAGTAACTTAACCAATGCCGTTTACTCCCATCTTTTCTCCAAAATGCTAACTCTGCTTTAATGCGTCTATGTTTGGGAGGTTGAATTGGATGGTGCCGAAAGAAATGGGAAAGTTGATCGGGTTTTGGACGTTGAAACAAATAGTCTGACACCTGTGGATCATCTTTCTGTGCTCTTTGCTGCACACCCCAGTTCCCTGAGTCTTCAGTATGTGGTAAAGAAGATAACGATTCTTCTGAATTACTAGAACCTGCCACTTCCTCTGGGGGGGTGATGTCTTCCCCAATTATTTCAGGCACACTGGTTTCCAACACTTCCTCCTTGGGGGAATCGTCAATTGTTTGTGACAGACTGGTACCACCACTGGCTGCCACACCCTCAAGACGGACATCCTCAATTATTTCTGTCAGATTTGTTTCCAACACTTCCTCCTTGGGGGAATCTTCAATTGTTTGTGACAGACTGGTACCACCACTGGCTGCCACACCCTCAAGACGGACATCCTCAATTATTTCTGTCAGATTTGTTTCCAACACTTCCTCCTTGGGGGAATCTTCAATTGTTTGTGACAGACTGGTACCACCACTGGCTGCCACACCCTCAAGACGGACATCCTCAATTATTTCTGTCAGATTTGTTTCCAACACTTCCTCCTTGGGGGAATCTTCAACTGTTTGTGACAGACTGGTACCACCACTGGCTGCCACACCCTCAAGATGGACATCCTCAATTATTTCTGGCACACTGGTTTCCAACACTTCCTCTCGGGGGGCACCTTCAAAGATTGCGGACATTGTAGTTGCTGCTGCATCTGCCTCTGTTATGTCACCAATAACTGCAGAGACGCCGGCTTCTGTCACTTCCTCTGTTCTCACATCTTGAGCTCTTGATGGCTCCAGTGAAGAACCAGGTTTAACACTTGTACCTGAATATGATGCCTGGTCACCCTCCTCCACTTTTCTCCCAGCAATACCATGTGACATTTTGATAGTCTGACCTGTAAACATATCTTCAATTTTTTGGTTTTGCCGGATTTCCTCTTCAATTCGCTTTTTCTTCTTTTCTCTTAGTTTTTCTGCTCCTCCCTTTCTTTTTTTTGAATCCATTTCTCTCCTAAAAAATAAAATTACCTTATATGGGCTTCAAATTCCTGCCTTTATCACAGTAGGTCTAAGTAACCTGGCTGCCAACATCCAAAAAAGCATTTCATTAAGAGGAAACAAGTGCTTTCCATTAGATCAATGTCAGCATTTTCAGATTTGACTGTTCCTCAGCCCCACCATAACTTCCCTCCCCAAACAAGAGAACAATATCCAGCTGAGTCTAACAGTAATCCAGTCCCATGGCATGGTAAAAAAAAAATAGTAGCCAAAAAGGAAAACTGCATTGTAATTAACTTATGAAAAACACCAATGATGCATGCAGCAATACATACTTACAGCAAGTGAATTCCTGCTGAGTGCACACAAATGCACACCTTCGTGTACTCATCCTACCCTCCACCCGTGTTTCTGAGAGGTATAATCCAGGTTTTCCTTTTGCCCTAGCACACATTAGGTCTGGAATTTGCCAATTCACAATAACAAAACTTGACCAGATTGAAAGAGGAGAGCGACTGATTCTCTAACTCTAATTTGGGTGCAGAGGAATAGGATAGGAGTCCTGCCTGGTCACTGCTGATTATAGGCTGCACTGGAGCCTAGGGAGGCTGTGCTCCTGGGGGGGGGGGGGGGGGGGGAGACAAAAGGTGTGCATAATGAAGGTCTCCCAAGTGGTTTGAGTGTGCCAAACAGGACCACCTTATATTACACTGCATTAAAGATATACAGTCACAAGTGGTTACTTACCCACAGGGATGAGCTTGCCTGGCTGGCTGTCGGTACCTCTGCTAAGGCTTGACTAGAGTGGATACTTGAACAGCGACCTGCCTGCAACAAGAAACAAAGTTAAGATGATGAAAACCCAATAAACACAGTATATTTCATATAAATACTAATAGTATATTGCTAAAGGTAGGCACGTGGAACGCCTGTGTTAGGTGCCTTGCAATAGGGAGACTGGTAGTATGGAACTGACCATATGGGGAGGTTCTGAAAACAATATGAAACCTTACCCTTCCCATCCCCTTCAAGCACAGGATCGAAGGATTTCTCCCTTCTCTTGCAGCTTTGGTTTAAGTTTCTGTCTGAAATAGCCCATACGCCTCTCTCTCTTATGCATTGTACACAGTAGAGGTGCCAGGACTTGGTCTCCAGTAGCCCCCAGTAAGTTAGTAACTCTCCTCATCGCCCTAGGTGCAGCGTTTGGGGGATCTGGAAGCATGTACCTGTTTACATACAACAATAACACCAACCCCGGCACCATTTTTAGTTTGAACTATTAGGCAGAGGTGTTGCTAGGAGGGGACTGGAAAAGATCCAGGGGCAGGCTGTGATAATTTCGGGACTGGCGGGACTTTGGGCTAGCTACCATTTTGGTTGTAGGCAGCCCTGCCCCCTGAGCTTATATCCAGGGATGCTAACTTTTAGGACCACACAGGTCTCTTCCTCGTGTGGCCTGAGTATTCAAGCAGCTAAGCCCGCCACACAGAAATCCCACCCAAAGGAAAGCGAGGGGGGTCGAACCCATCCCCAGGTAGAACCAACACATTGTACAGAACATTTTGCAGCAGGAATTGGAAAACAGCCATGGGATTCACAGTCAGTTCTAAACATAACATCTCAGCAACATTCGCTTAACCTGCTGAGCTGTCTTTACATAATTCTGCTTTAGGATGACATAATTTTCCCACACCCAAGGCCATACAACTTTGGGTTGTTCGCCTGTCCTCAGCTTATTCGCTCCCCTCCCTGACCGTCCTCTCTAAATCAATGCTCAGGTAGTCATTGTTGATTCAGCAGGGTTTGCTAATCATGCAAGATACATGCTAACACTTCACCAAGCCTGAGCCCAGCAGACAAGGAGTCAGAACCCCTGTAATGCACATGGATGTAGAACAGTACGCCACGCAACAGGATTTTTTTTTGTTTTCTTTTTTTGGGCACGCCATACAAATATTTGCAGAATCTCCACAAATGGGCAAAATGACACTCCTTCCTCAGTTGTTGAAGTAGAACTGGGGCAATTGCCCCCTTTACCCTCCCCCCATATACTCATTGTTTATGCGTGCAGCAATACCTTCTAGCCAATCCCACCCAGTTTCCAGTTTCAATTTTGCTGTCATGCTGTCATTCTCTGGAGCACCACATGACGCATTCTGGCGCAGCATGCATAACATATGCCTATGTGTTGACATAATAATCTATAGTAAACTGACTGCCACTGCTTCATCCATGGCAGAGGATGCCAGGGCCGAAATATGCAATTACGTATTCCCAGACAAGCATGCACAAGAGCAACTGGCACTAGGTGCTTTACAAATACCATTAACGTGATAGGACAGGTTGGTCAATGCAGTTCTTTGCCTCTCAAGTGGCCGCATCCCAGGCCTTGTTAACCGGCAGCTGCACCAATCAACCTTGCAGCTTTAAAACCAACAGAACCGTTTAGAAATTAATAGCGCGTGTAACATCGCCTCTCTTCCACTAAAACATGGTCACAAAATCCAGAAGAGAATGATAAAAATGCATAAAACCAAAGGCATCTAAAAAGTCTATAGAACAATTCCTATTTTTCTGACAGACCCACAGGAAAGTAATCATTTACCTAAAGTGCTGCAGCTCAGGCACTTTCATTATCGCTTGTAAAAGTGCCCCGGCCCACAAAGGTACCCTATGAGCATCAAACATCCGATCCAACACTTGCAACGGGCCTTATTAACCCCACAATCCATGCATATATCAGATAGAAAGTTCAAAAGCTGACATATGATTGACTACTTATGATCAATGACAATGATACTTTCAAGACAATCATGCACATATGTGAAAAATGAGATGTATATTTCGGGGACAATCACATCTATTTTGCTCCAAAGCCATTACTCAATTACTCACTCTGGATACCTCCTTATGTACACTTACAACAATTTCCCTCCGACCCCCATCGCGGGAGGATAGCTCAGGGGCAAGTTGGCAACATGCTCACCTTGGAAGCACCAGACAGAGCAACACAGGTTCGTCCCCGGGCCCGCACTTAGAAACCGCTGGGTATTAAGCGCGTTATAAATAACCTACCTATCATATCATATCAGCAATCAATGAGTGCCAAGAGCCACGTAAGCCGTCTGCGTTTGTGGTGCGCTCGGTGGGATTATTGTGTGCTGACCGGGGGAAATAGAAGGTGCAGGAATTCGGGTGGCCCTGGCTTCCTTTTTACACCTCATCCAGTAAACACACGACTGAGCTGCCGTTCACGTGCACGGAGGAGGCCGGCATTATATAAAGCCCCACGGCTTCTGTCACCATGTTGGAGAGCAGGCGCTATCTACCGCAGGGGGCTCAAACTTCTTCACCTGCATCAAAACTACATGTGGGCTGCGGCGCTGGCAATTTCCTGCACGGAGCACTGGGTGAGCAGATGTTTTTGATATGGGTGGGTGAGGGTCAGCTTGACACAAAAGAGTCCACCCACAGCAGGTCTATTGATGAAACACATCCCTTTCCCCCAAACTAATGACATTTTTGGCTCTCCGATAGTGGAGTTAATAACGTGTGCCACACATCTGCTAGGGATTGTTTGCCGAATAAAGCACCGGAGTTCAATTTTGAGATCACAGACAGAAAGTCTTATTGACGTCCTACCAGCACGCAGCGTGGGAGCAAATTAAGAAGTGCAGCACAGTAAGTGTGGGAGAAATCCCATCGCTGGACAGAGAAGAAGGACAAGCCTCTCTATCAAACACAAAATGCGAACTAATTTGCCTCGCAGAGGGACGACTTCCAGACATTATGAATGTATAAGAAAGGAAACGGTAAGGCCCTTTCAGAGGAAAGTGAAAGGAGGGGCCTGCCCTTTGTGTGCTTAGCGCCTTCTTCTGCACAAGTTGTGCAGAAGAAGGCGCTCAGGCCATAAGGCAGGGTGAGAAAGGGCTGCATGCTTCACATAGCTGTGGTGGTCCAACATCTCAACGCCATCTTCGCCACACAATCCACGTTCCACAACTCATGTGTCGCCTTTTGTCTAAACCAAGATATGCCCCATCGCTATTGACTTGTTTTTACAACTTCATAATGCAGGCATTTATTGATTTTCAATTATTAATAATTGGGAAAGTTGTGCATAGAAAATATCGCCACATGTTTTAGGCAATTAAATGAAACCATAAACCATGGCATAAATTACATTTTCTGGCGGATGCGAATGCCCTGACTATCTTGAAGTGTGTCTTTAGCATGTTGGTTACTTTTTTTTTATGTCTAACGCAGGGGATTCACCGGAGCCCTGTGTCTAACTGGACTGTGCAGTCTGTGCTGTTTCATTGGTGCTCAATTTATTTGGTTTCATTCAATAGACTGTGTCTAGTATATTGAATGAAACCATTGGATTCCAGCACCTATGAAATAGTACAGTGCGATGTGACACTGGCTTATCATCGGCATGGCTCGGGTTGGTATCCCCAGCATAGCACAATAAAAACAAATGGGTCTTTTTTATCGTCCCATGCTGGGAAATGTAACCCAAGCCCAGCAGCTGACTAACCAATGTTTCAGTACACTGCTATTTCATAGGTGCACATCGCCACCTCTCTGCACACACTACTCACCGCTCCCGGCAGGAAATCCATGCCGAAGTTGTCCCAGCACCCTCTTTTGGCCCGCCCCGAGGGCCCCCACCAGGGTGATGGAGATGTAGTCGCGTGTCCTGGCTTGCAGGAAGTTGCCGGTGGGAAAAAGTTGCATCTTGCACCAGCAAACGGAACACCTTTTAATACAAGTGCTTACTTGCATGTTCTTCAGCATAACATTGTACGGTAATGTCTCGGGAGGATAGCTCAGTGGCAATGTGCTCGCTTTGGAAGCAAGACGACACAGAGCACCACAGGTTCGATCCCTGGGTCCACGCTTGGAAACCTCTGGGTATTAAGCGTGTTATAAATAACCTATCATATCATATCATATATGAGCAGTAAGTATCTTGCTTGGTAGCAATCTAGTAGCAGCATACAAGAAAAAAACAGACACTCCCACGAATGATTGGGAATTCAGGCTGTGGTAATATAGTGATTACATGGGAAGTTCAACAAAATTGTAAATTAACATACACTAACAAAAGATAAATGTTTTCTTGGGAATTTGTGTGTACACCTTGAAATTCTGGGAAAGAATGTTGCATGTGATGTATTAAGTGAATGAAAATATATGAAATTGAGTGGGATGGGAGGCGCAAGAAGGGCCATTTTGGTGTAAACGTATATTACTAATTGAGCTGAAAAAAAGTTTACGTTTTGTCTGTAAAATTGGCATGGTTTTTGGTCATAACAATTGTTTTCCAACTTTAAAGCATTATACTTCCTCAACTCATGTGTGCCCGCCTTCCCCATCTATCCCACTCCTAGCATGTGCCAGCAGTTGCTGCAGCACCAAACATGAAGCAGCAGCAGTGTGATCGGCTGGTGGTGGGCCGATCTAGGTCTAGCACTGAAGTGGCACGGGCCAGCATTATGAGGCCAAGATTCTTTGGGCCCTGGCACTTATTTTTTTTTACAAATTAAGCACTGCTTATGCCTGCGTTTGAAGGTATGGTCAGAAAGACATTTGAAGATTACATGTTTTCTTACCCTCTTCAATTCAATTCTCTCTCTCCTAAGAAGAATCCAGCAAGGGCATTGGTCTTTAAATATACGAGAATGTCTTCACTGAGAGCACAGCATTCAGGTCGGGGTGGCTTGTCATATAGGGACATTCTAACCTAACCGTGTCAACCGGATTTGGGAGGCCTCATGCTTCCAGACTACTGGAGGCAGCAGGGTTGGGATCAGTTTCAGTAGGGGGCGCTTAACTCCGTTTCCTGACTCCTGGAGGGAAATACTCTTTGATCACTGGGTAGGCAAGATTGCAAAGAACGGACACAAACTGCAATTTTCCACAGTTCTTTAGGAAACAGGAACTTCCATCAAACAGATGCCAAAGAGTAAGGACACAGTGGAGGACCTCAAGGTTTATGGTCTGTGCTGCCAAACATGAGCAAAGAAAATGAGTTAATTCTATAATCATTTTGTTCCCAATATTTCTGCGGGCTGCAGGATGATCTGGGATCTGAAAAAGGTGAACATATTCATTCAGAAGTACCACTCAAAATGGAGACTCTTTGGGCTATTTAGCCCGTAGTAGAAAAAGGGGAATTCATGACTCGCAATAACTTATAAAATACTTACCATTCCATTCCTATATGGGAGGGTAACCAGACGTCTCTCCGGTTCACTATTGCAGATCAACATTTCCAATTCACAGTCCTGCCCTTTGGACTGACAATGTTTCCTAGAATATTGACAAATACGGTGGCACCAGTAGCAGGACTCTACCAGGAAGCAATGCAAATCCATCCATATCTGGGTGATTGGCTCATCCCTGGTAAAGGCCAACGCTCAGGAGCACAAGTAACCAATCTTTCAGGTTTTAAAGCACTTCGGCTTTCACCATCGCCTCAACTCCAACCTCATTTCTTCTCAAGAGTTAACCTTCATTGGAACAAGATTTGACACTGCCAGCAGACTGTGTTTCTTTCTCAGGAAAGGAATTTGAAGCTCCAACCAAAGCTTGGTCTGTTCTTACCCCAGGAAATCGCACCCATAAGGGTTTTGCTCAAGATCCAAGGAGTTATGGAGACAATAGCATACAGTGAATCACATACTCCGACACTGGCACCCTCAATCAGCAAACTACAACTTCCAGATTCCAGTGACTTCAGAGTAAGACAAGAGATGAGTTGGTGGCTGTCAACAACCCACTCTGAGATGGTCATATCTCAGAATCATCCACTTCAGGAAATATTAACTACAGATGCCAGTGGGCTGGGCTCAATATGGAGACATTAGAAGATCCAGCAGCAATGGAATGGCTCCCAACTGAACTAGTCTTTCAATTGAAAATAACTCAAAGCTGTGTTCCTACACAAGCCACAGCCCTACAGGGCTAATCATTCCAGGACCGGACGAACAATACAATATCTATGAAGTTAATGAACAGGCACAGAGAAACGAGAATGGCTTCTCGGTACTCCCCCACAGATCTTTTGATGGACTGGGCAGAACACAAGTTGACAGCAATATCAGCCATCCATATCCAGGGCACTTAAAACACCAAAGCAGAAAGGCAGAGCAGAGACCACGCCCATGGAATATGTCATGTCCAAAACAGCCTGTCAGCAGATTATCAGGAGATTCAGGACGTTGATATTGGATATTTTCTGCAACAAGAGAAAACAAAATGGCGAACCTCTTTTTCTGCAGGAGTCCAGACTGGATGGCCTGGGGAGTAGTTTCACTGTTGATCCCTTGGCCAGCGGGTCTACTATATGACATTGCTCTTATTCCCCTGAATGTCCAATGTGTTAGACTCCGAGAGGGAGAGTGCAGATTTGATTCTGATGGTGACGTACTGGTCACCACGTCAGTGGTGAATCTAGATTGTTTAGACTGTCTGCTGTTGGATCTGGTTCCTTCATAGCTTGGCTATTAACGAGCGTGCTCATCAATGCAGATTTATCAGAGAGAGTGGCTGTCTAGGGATCTGGAAGACAATCCACTGGGGCTGTTATTGCTCTCATTGGGTGCCATTTGAAAAACATATTTTTTGAGGCAATTCTGTTCCATGGTTTAGGATGCCATGCTGATTGAAGGTGCAATTGTTTGCTATTTAGTCTTTCTGACTGTTGTTAGGGTGGTATGGCAAGTTTGGAACCTCTGATATAGAGGCTGTAGGAAGGTTTCCTGTTGTGAAAGTCTCCTTGCAAGGTCCAACTTCCTCCTTGTGATCATCCTCTTCTTTTAACGTCAAGTTGTCTGCCTCGTTTAGGGGGATTGCTGTTGTTGGTGCCCTGATGTACCATCCTCAATATTTTAGGATCCTTCCCAGTGACTTGGTTTTACATACTGGCAATGCCCATGACAAAAATGTGTTCTTCCTTCCAACTTGTCCAGCCAGTAGTTCTTCCAGTTCTATATCCTAATCCTTCCATCTGGGAGTACGTATAGCTGCACTGTTTGTATATCAAACATACTGGGTTGTGTTACCCGGAGAGAACTCAAGAAGCCTGCAAGTATGATTTATTTACTTAATTTACTTATTGGACATTTGTATGGTGCCTCGCCTATACACAAGTGTTTCCAGGCACCACAAGACAAGTTGGGTGGGGGTGGGGGGACATGGGAAAGAAGTAGAACAACAAATGATTATACTGCTCTTGTGACAATCCTACAGTACAAGTGTAAGAAGAGGTAGTAAGTGCAGGGGGAGGGAGTAGAGGGAGAAGTGCTGATGTGGGTTGCCCAAAGGGATGCGGGGTGGGTAAATTCTGGCGGGGTGGGCAAGGCGACAAGTGCCAGGGGAAAGAGAGGGGGAGGGAGGATGAGTGGGGTGGACAGGGGGGACCAGGTTAGGGCTTCTCGGGGGAAGGATGCCTGAGGGCAAGTGCTGTCATTGATGCTAGAGGGACTGATAGTGGGTGGTCTGACCCCTCTGTGACTCTGAAGGGACCCGGCCCCAGTCACAGTGACAGAGGGAACATTTAGCAAGGAAGGGGGAGAGGGAACAAAGAGGAGAAAAGAAAATTCTTGAGGGGGTTTACAGAACCTAAGAAGACCCGGCTCAAGTCTGATGGGAGCAGGGAGGCCATTCCAGAGGGAGGAACCAGTTGAGGAAAGAGATCTACCTTCCATTCTCTGCTTGGAGAAACGTATAACCTGCAGAGAGTTGGAGCCAGAGGACCAAAGGACTTTGGTTGGGAGGTATTTAGCGAGGGAAAGCTGGATGTAAAGAGGTCCCAGGCCCCAGACAGCCTTGTGGATGATGCAAAGGGTTGTCAGTTTCTTTATCCTTGCCGTCACCGCAAGCCAGTGGAGAGATTTTAGGGTTGGAGAGATGCAGTCCCTGGGCTTTAGGCCAAGGATAAGTCTTGCAGTCCTATTCTGTATTAGTTGAAGGGGGCAAAGGGAGGAAAGAGACACATTGAGGAAGAGGTTGTTGCAGTACTCCAGCCTAAAGAGAACCAGGGCTCTGGAGATGCTGAGCTTCTGTGGGAAGGTAGAATGCCCCTGAAGAGGTGAAGCTGAACGTTGGACTTCTTGGCAAGGTCTGTGATGTGTTGAAGCGAAACAGAGAGAGGAGTCAAAGATGATACAAAGTTTTTTTGCCTCACAAGTGGGTGAGGGGACCCAAGCAGGCTGGCCAGAGAGTGGGGGGAAACAAGGAGCAGGCATCCCAGTGAGAAGGATCTTCATCTTACTGGCTATAAAACAGAGATCATTGGCAGAGCACCATGCCTGAATAGCAGTCAGGCAGTCAGGTCTGAGGGAGGAGTGGGAGGAGGAAGAGGATGGCAGATTGAAGGAGAGTTGTGTGTTGTCTACATAACACTGAACATGAGGGGAGAAGGTGGGGATCAGGTGGGCCAGAGGGGGCAGGTAGATGTTGAAGAGCCATGGCGATAGGATAGAGCCCTGAGGGACTCCACAGGTAGAGAGTGAGTTGGAGGAGAGAAAAGGACCCATTTGCACTTGGGAGGGTCCGTTTGAAAGGAAGGAGGTCAGCCATGCCAGTGTCCTGTCCATGATGCCTGGGGTGTCATGAAGACGGTTTATGAGGCTGGAGTGGTTGACTGTGTCAAAGGCAGAAGAAAGATCAAGGAAGATCAGAACAGAGGAAGTGTTTGAGTCCAGGTTAGAGAGCAGGTCGTCACAGGTGTTCAGGACAGCAGTTTCCATTCCTCTAGATGCCCTGAAACCAGACTGGTGGTCATGGAGGCAGCTATCCATTTTGGTGTGAAGGCTTAGTTGGGGGATGACTAGCTTCTCTGTGAGTTTGCCCAAAGGTGGGTGATAGAGATAGGGTGATAGTTACCTGGGCTAGAAGGGTCAGCAGACAGATGATATAGTAGAGGGTGCACACGAGAGCACTTAAGGGGTTTTGGGAAGGAGCCAGTGGAAAAGAAGTGGTTGCAGAGGTCAGCCAAGGCTGGGGCATGAGGGCGATGTGGTCCTTGTTGGTTCTGGAGGAGCAGGGGGGCACCTGTTTAGAGAAGACTTTCATAGAGCGACCACTCCAGAGATCTCGTCTGCTGCAATGGGAGAGAAGGAGAAGAGTATGGGGGATGAGAGGGTGGGCCAAGGGAGGCAAGAGAAGGGGGTTTGGAGGCAGATGACAAAGAAAACAGGATGTCCAGAGTTTTGGAGAAGTGGGTGGCCAGTGTAGTGCAGAGGGCCTGGGAGGGATGGGGAGAAGAGGTGATTGCAGTAGGATTGGCAAGTTCCTTGCAGATTTTAAAGAGCTCAGCCGTGTTGTTGGTGGCTCCAAAAATGCAGGCTTGGACATGAGCCCTCTTCTTGAAGCAGATGGTGAGACGATATTGTCTTTAGAGTAGGTACCAGGCAAGTTTGTCAGAGGATGAGCTAGATGCCTGCCACTTCCGCTCTGCAGCTTTGCACTTGCATTTCAAAGCTGCCAAGTCGGAATCATACCAAGAGTTGCATTTGGAGGCAGGTTTCATGCAGATCCTCATGACATGGGCAAGGATGTCCAGGGTGTTAGAGATAGAGAGATGAAGGTCAGCTAGGACAGGGGCTGGAAGAGGGATGAAGGAAGAGGCAAATGCAGCGAATGACACACACTTCATAGGTCGAATGAGAAGGAGACTAGCAGTGCAGGCAGAGACATCATCAGGAGACTGGGAATGTCAAGGTAGGAAGAGAGGAGAGAGTGGTTAGTCCAGGAGAGAGGGGTAGTAACAGGGTTGGAGAGTGGGAAGTCGGTTGAAATGAGAGCATCGAAGGTGTGATCAGCAGAGCGGGTTGGGCCAGAGGGAAGTACAACGAGGGAAACAGAGTCACATAGGTCGCAAAAGAGTACAGTAGCCACATCTGGAGAGTCATGATGATAATTTGTTTGTTGTCTTTGGTGATGGCAGAAAGTGTTTCAACTCGGCCGTGTCCACCCTAAGTAGATGGATTATGTCATTGATTGTGTTGGCATATGAATCTAAGGGGGTGCGCTTTCCCCAAATGGTTTATGCTCATACACTAGAGGTGTGTCAGAGTTTTGGGATGAAGCTAGAGGTGCCCCTACTGATAGATATATGCAGGGCTTCCAGTGTATCCCCCACTACTAGGGTGGGTGGATGTTTCTGTTGCCGCCAACTACCAGTTGCTACGGCTGTACTACAATCTGTGCTACATCACTTAAGCCTTTTCAGTTATTGAATAAATCTTGAGTGTGCAAGTAAAGAGAACGTTTTTTTATTTTTTAGTATGGCCTCATTGCCGTATGGACTGTGACAAGGGCACATGACCAGGCCTAAAGCCCACATTATGGATGGTAATCCTCATTACAATTATATTCGTACCTTGTTACTGTACACATTTCCGGTCCTCCTCCTCTCGAGGGCGTGTCACATTGGGGATCCTCACTGCTAGGTGGACAACAGAAGGAATCTAGAATTTCACCATTCTGACATAGGGGGTCATTCCGAGTTGGGCGGTAGCCATGGTGCTATTAGCACCATGGTTGCCTCCCATACCGTGTTCGGGTCCGGTCTGGTTGAATGGGGACTTACCGGGTCATTCCGACCCTGGAGGACCCACTAAATCCCCATTCAACCAACCATTCCCCATTCTCATTTGAGCCCCCATAGGGCTCAATCGGAATGGGGAAGGCGCTAATAACGGGCCCGCGAAAAGGAGACCCGTTATTAGCGCCCTGGTCCCTTAGCGGGACCCGTTAAGGACATGTGGTCAGACCACACGTCCTTTATGGTTCCCGCTAAGGGACCTCAGAATTGGGTGGTAAGGGATTACCGGCACCGCTCTCCTTACCGGTGCCTGGTATCCCTTACCGCCCAACTCAGAATAACCCCCCATACTATTGGTGAGTGCCATAAGGGTAGGGGCTGGTTGCAAGGGATGAGGAAAAGCTTTGGTAGAGTTTGTGTACGAAAGTGCAGCCTCATTGATGTGATGACTGTGACGAGGGAAGAGAAGCATAGAAATGAGGATTAACATCCGTAAACGGGCATTACTTGCCATTTTTTATCAGTAAATAATGTGTAGGTCCTCATTGAGAGCGGAAGATTTTTTTGCCGGAGGTAATTATTACTACTGCAAGTAATATTTCTGAAAATTCACTCAATTACAACTTTGCTACTGTGTCAGTGGTAACATTGTTGGCATTGCTAGAATACAGATACAGATACTCCAGAAATACGACTTGGTATGGTATTTTTTCCATAGCTTTCCACTCCCACCTCTGGGGTCGAGGAAAACACTGGAAAACTTTCAAGGCAAAATAACTCCTTGTAATATGTACTTACCGGTAATGATATGCTCTAAAAATAACGCCATAGATAAATACCCCTATGCCTGTAATAACGTGGGTGCTAAAACAGGTGTATTTTGAAAATGCTGCCGGTTTTGCAAATACCGCCAAGTTTGTAATACGGCCTTCAGTAAAACAGAAAACTGCATCTCTGTTTCCTAACCAAATTGCAAAATATGGTCTCTCTTGGCTATGCTTCCTTCTGTGTTTCATGATCTGGCCCTCACCAAAAATGTTGTCAGCCTCTCACTCATCATGTCACATTCCTCATGCACCTGGCCTGCTCTGTAGCAAAACCCAGCGTTAACCCCAGTGAGAGAAATATAAACGCCCCTAGTTGAAAACATGCTATAGTAAACTAGTGTGGAAACAGACGTCACGTGAGGGTGTTTCTTCTGTGGGAGTGACGCTGCCTGCCTCACTTTTCCATAGCTCTGTCTGACAGATGCTCCTGTGGGCAGCATAGGTCCTGGAAGAAGCAGGCGTCTGCAAGAAACAGGATCTGGGCCTCCTTCTTAAAATTCATGTGGTGGAGCAGATGGAGTCTCAGAAGAAGAAAAACTCGTTTCTATGCAAATGTCCTCATTAATTCGGCGCTGGCTGGGCATGAAGCTAAACAAAGAGAGAGAGTAATGTCGAATAGAGGTGCTATGAAGACAAAACTTCTTTAATGATTGCCAGAATTATATTATTATTAGTATAATATTGAGAATGTATAAAGCGCAGACCAAAAACGGAACCGTCTCTTGGTATATAAACTCATGCTACCAATAGCCAACTTAGTGGTACTCGTTTTTATCGATTTTGGAAGTTTGAAAAGATGAGTTAGACCTTGCCTGGATTTTAAATGGTGGTCCAAAAATGTCTGTAGTAAGCAACTGAAAGAGTTATCTTTCAGGTCAAAGAAGGTGAATTTAGGAACGCTTAACTATTCGTTGGGTGTCTGTAGGAGATTCCTGGCGGCAGGGACGTAATTTCACCAAAATGCCAGGGGTAGCGGACGTGACATCACACAACCCTTGCACTCTGATGACATCACAGGAAGTGATATCATTTGACCCCATCCCGAAGTGGTAACACGGGAAGCGATGGAACATGACCGTTCACCCCTTGACAAAACAGGAAGTGGCACCACATAGCAATGTTCCTAAGTACACTACAAAAAATATGGTTACAATATCACTTTAATGTGATGTACATTTCCTACAAGACTGGATCGCCATATGTATCGTTAAGATCAGTGTGTATAGGCCCATATTACCAAATTACTGTGACTGCAAGCAGACGTCCATGACCAAATGATAATGATGTGTTATTATATAGCACTTTCGCTTAAGTTTTTTATATAGGAAAAATATACACCCAATATCACCCAACCTGTGTTGATAATCATTAATCGACCTCAGAAGGATGAAAGGCTGAGTTGAGGTGTTTAAGAACAGAATAAATCAGTGACTCACCCCCTGAAGTTTGCCTGAAATAAACCTTTAATGAGTCTAGCAATTATTGTATAGAATTCCAGAAAGACACATTGGGCCTCGTTACGAGTGTGGCGGTAGCTGTCCGGTAAAACCGGCACAGTTGCTGCCAAACTCGTGAAAATACAGGCACCCAGCAATGGGCAATTACCGGGTATTGCCGCCCCACCGGACCCGGTGATTACCCATCGCCGGGTGCCGGTATCCATTACTCCCCATTCCCATTGAGCCCCATAGGGCTCAATGCGAATGGGGAGGTCGGATGCACCGGTACCATTCATGAATGGTGCATCCGACGAGTTGTGCTCGTGGGTGCCGGTCTGTCCGGTAGCAACAGTGCCGGTAGTTTACCAGCACCGTTACTATCGGACCGGCAATCTTGTATAGACCCCCACTATTTGGTATTCCTGTTCTTTCTTATTGAGTGTCAGTGCTGAAAGTGTTACACTTGTGGCACCCCTGTTCTTTTTCTTTTTTTTCTCTTTTTTTTAAGAGGCCTGAACAAGAAAGCCAGCCATTCCAGAAGTAAAGAGCCACATGGTGCTGGTCACAACCCAGGAGCTTGTATTACAAAAGTAGTGAAGGATTAGGTATTTGAACCTATCTAATAGGGACAGTGGAAGATTCCACTTGACAGCGCTATAATCTCCAGTTATTTGGACCTTTATTTGTGTAACAGTGGAGGAATCCATTTGCCAGAGCCACTTTGGAATTAGAAGAATTGTAACCGGTTAATCTGTGGATTCTAATGGGAATCAAGAAAAAATGCTTTAAAGGAAGATTGAATATATGGACCATTTGAGGAAGGAAAGGTTCACATGACACCAATTGGGCTCAGAATATGATTTGGTGAATACAGAGAATCTTGTGAATATCTAGAGAATATTGGAAAAGCATCTGGCTGACAATAACATCAGGGGATCCAACATTTGGAAGAAATCTCCTTGAGGACGACGTACAGGTCGAAACACGTGTCGGCTGTGTTGGATAGTGACAATAAACCAAATCATTTGAAGAAACACCAGAGTTTGTTACATTGAAAGACATGTTATTGGAAAGACTGTGCAATTTACATATATTTAAAGCCATAGCGCTGTTAGCCAGCATAAACTATTTCCATATTTGTTTAATTTGGAAGGATAGGGGTGCCTCCGTATGCTGTAACTGACCAACAACTAAGTTTGGATGACTAGCGCATCCTTTTCAGGTTACACCCCACAAACATTGTAACTTTTTTAATAGAGGGTAGCTGGCGCTACCATAGAGGAGAATGGTTGAGGGCAAGTGATAATGGAGACCGCCTATAAAGATAATAGGATATATTGTGAATCTATTTTCCTGTTTAGGGGTGCAAAGGAATGGGGTTTTCCCCAAAACTCCCTGACTTCTGCTAAGACATCTTTATGCAGACCGAGCCCTGAACATTCAGAGGTTTTTAGCGAGACAGCTCCTGCTAACACTCTGGCCTCAGCTGGAGGAGTTTCTAGACAGGGGGTGTTTAAAAAGCCCATGTGGTCCATAACTCTGTCATGGAAAGATTGTCTGGGTAACAGGGTTTCCTCATCTCCTTCCTGGGCATCGTTTTCCCCCTGGTTCAAAGGATCACTCAAGGGGTAATTTAGGTCTGGTGCCTTAGGTGTAGGATCTGATGCGGCTGATTGAGGCTTGGGCAGTCACACTTGAGACTCAAGCAGTAACGCTTCCTGTTGTTTGGACTGCTGGAGGTGAAACTGAAGTAGTATCACACGGTTTAGGAGGATTTTGAGATTGAGGGATTAGCTCCCTAAAAAGATCCTTAAAGTGAGACTTAATATGGGTGCACATAGATGACTCTGGAGCCAGGCCTCATTTGTAGTGTAGATTACTCTTTTCAGATTGTCAGGTCATCAGATCAGTATATCAATTATCAATATAGCATTAATGTAGCATTCTTTGGTCCATCTTTCCTCTCATCATCTCAAGTCTGATTGTACTTTAGGATCTCGGGTGGGGTAGCCAACCAATCAGGTTGCTCGCATCACGGGCCGAATCTCACAAACTCAGCCTGTGTTCCAAGCAACCTGATGGCTGCTTCCCTGCTCCGCTATCTTCCACTCACCCTTCTCTCTCTTACCATGAGGTCTCTGGTCCCTTCCCATCCCTAGTGTCCTCGCCGGCGACCACTGTCTTCCAGCTCTACGGTGGCCATTTTAGGTACATATTTTGTTTGAATATACGGGACGTCACATGGCATTCCATTAATTCAAACAAAATACATCGCTGCTAGCAGCCCAGGTTTCTGAATTGAAAACTCAGGGCGCTAACAGCAATAACATCAATTCCAGTGGGCCGGATCCGGTTGTAATGGCGCTGTGGCCCATCGTTAAGGCCCTCGCACTATAACTTGGGCCCCAGCCATTACCACCCGATCCGGCCTGCCGTCTCTGGTGTTATTGCTATATTCAGAAATCTCACTAAGCTTTCATGCCAAAGTTCCATCAGTGAGGTCATAGGTATGCTACTGACAGTTACACATAAGGTAATAGGAAAAGCAAAATATAACACATCCGCCTTTCTTAGTCACTAAATGCACAAGAACCAAAGATCATGGGAGGCTGAAAAGGGAGGGTACTCCCCTCTCCCTCACTTACTTCAAGAAATTGCATTTCAACAATGACCACGATGTAAAATGTGTCATTTGCATGCATCAATTATCATAATATCAATTAGTGTGTACTTTCGCTAATCCAGTCTGTCTGACACTAGGTAAAAGGGGCTCAGAAACTTCTTTCTCACTGGTTTCAACTCAACAAACAGTGATCTTATGTTTGCACTGCACCTTCAGGGTAGAAATATCGAATTGCTATACCTATAGCTGGTGCAATCATGGGAGACAAACGTTGACGATGAGAGGGAATGTCACATATGTAAATTGATGTACCCTGGAGTGGCATTAACTTCAGGCAGGACACAGGAACCACCCCAGAGCCAGGTATGTAAAAAAGGTAAGTTGCTTTAATGTTACAGTTCAAGTAGGAAGGTAAGACTGGAGAACATATGCTTGTACCCCCTCTGGCTCTCTCTCTGCCTCTCCCTAACCGTCATCTCTGGAACCCCATCCTCCCTAGGTTCCAGCCAACACTCCAAGCTCCACTACTCACTCTCTCTCTCTCTCTCTCTCTCTCTCTCTCTCTCTGACTCTCTCTCTCTCTCTCTCTCTCTCTCTCTCTCTCACACACACACACACACACACACCTGGGTGCTAGGCCACAGCATAAATCATGCAGGGCTTCCCAATTGTTCTAGTACTGGTCCTGAGACCCACGAAAGATGGTCTGCACGTGTTGGTACTGTGAACCACTTTGGATCCCATGCTGCCATTACTTAGAGACCTAAGACAAGAAGGGGAAGTCCTTTAATGTCAATCCTTGGAGTCCCTCACCTCAACCCTATGTGACATAGTAGTACTTAAGCCCAAAGGTGTTTACTTTAAAGTCTTAGTTATGCAGACCCCCTCCAGATCGGAAATGATAGGCTAGCACTCCTCTGCATGTGCATTGCATCGGAGGCAACAGTAATTAGGGCAAGAAAGTTTAGAGTTTCAAATGATGCTGGTGCTGAATTTGAGTTTTGAATGATGCTACTTCTAAATTTGAGACCACCTTTAATGCTGCGCTATACTTACATCATCACATGAAAGCACCCTCCATCTCGATGGGAACTGGAGGACAACTAGAACACATACAAAAGAGTGTTCCCATCAGGAATAATTGTCAGCCCTAAACGTCTTGTTTAGAAATCTGGGCCACATCAGTAGAGAAACCCTGCTAATTAGAGCACATTAATGACTCTTCATAAACATATTGAAAAAGAACAACTTCATGTAATGCTTTACATAAACACCATAATTCAATTATAAAAATACATGTATGAAGGAATGAACAACAAAACGATTAGTGGACAAATAAACACACATCCCGATAGTGTATTCATGATGTTCAAAACTGGCATAAAACGAAAGCAACCTCCAGTCCCTCTATTTACCCGTATTCTGTATTTTTTGTGTTTATTTCGTGTTTATCTTTGTGTACTCATCAGCATGGGGAGCGAGGATTGTCTTCACCGAGCAGTGGCCTAGTGCCCAATCCAGCTTTGGGGGGGCTTTCGGTTATGGGGGTGTGGGGATATCGCTCGATCGCGGGAGCGTGTTCTCGCAAGATCGCACTTAACGAGATCTCGCGAGCCCACGCTCCGCGGGAAAACGTTTCCCGCTCGAGAGCTGGCAGCCCGCCAGATGAAGCGGTCGCACCAGAGCGCTGCTCCTGATGAGGAGCCGTGAAGGCAAGAACTTCCAGCAGCCGTACAGCCCAGCTTCTAGGGTGTAACACCACAGCCACAGGAGGTCACCTGGGGGCCCTAGAAGCTTACAGCGTGCCACCCTAGTGCACCCACTTCCCTCAGTGACTCAACTGGGGAGGTCCTGAACTTAACTGAACTGTAAGTACGTGCTTGATGAGAACTTGGACATATACCAGTCCACACCAGTTGTTATTTAATAAAGTAGAGTAGATTCACTACAGCGTCCTGTCGTCCTTCAAGGCCACAACATAATTGGCGACGAGGATACCAAAGACCCCACGGCCTCACCATGCAAGCGCCACGCCGCCCCCTGCCTTTCTCCCGTCACCGGGGACACCAGCAATTCCATGGATGCAGTGGGAGCCCCTGTTCTCCACCTATCTGGAAGCGATAGGCGGCACGCGGTATGCCCCTGTGAGGAAGAAGGCGATGCTGTTAAATGCGTTGGGGGTTGAAGGACAGCGCATTTTTGCTGGGTTGAAGGAGATACCTGCGGCCGATGATGACGACGTCTACAAGGAAGCGACCCGTCGCATTGTGAAGAGGTTCACCAATAAGGAGAACGTTGTACTGCACAGACTGAGGTTCTACACCCGCAAACAAGAAGGGAGCGAACCCGTGGACGACTACATCACCAGGATGAGGGAGCTGGCCTCTCTTTGCGCCTTTGGCGAAAACGTCGAACAGGTCATCTGTGACATGCTCGTCGTTCACACCAACTCTAGGAAAGTGCAGGACAAGTTCATACAAGAAAAGGAGGTCACCCTTGACAAGGCCATCCAAATTGCTAGGGCAGAGGAGGAAACCTCCAGCAGACGCAAAGAGGCGGGAAGTCACCTGCCCGCGCCCGAACTTGCGGCGCTACAATGGAGAGGGCGCAGAGACAAGCAGTCCCGCGATGGCCCCAGAGACAAAGGTCCCAGGCAAAAGGAGGCACCCAAATGCTATAGATGCGCCAGCACCAAGCACATGGCGAATGATCGCGACTGCCCCGCCAGGAATAAGGAGTGCTCTAAGTGTGGACGCATCGGCCACGTGGCTCAGGCATGCACGTGGCGGGAGAAGACGGTTTCCCGTGTCGATGGTGATTGCGTTTCAAGCGACGATGACGACCAGCAGGACAGACCCATGGTGGTCATGGTCAACGCTCCCCAGGCCAGGAGGGAAAAGCCCCACTGCACCATTAAAGTTGACGGAATGGAAACGCGCGTCATGGCAGACTCGGGATCCAACCTCACAATCCTCCCCATCAACATGTACAAGGAGATGATGGGTCGAGCGCAAGTAGAGATCAGAACGACCAGGCAAAAGCAGACGGTGTTCGGTGGTGCAACTGTCGACCTTTTAGGCTACATCAAAGCCCGGATCGAATTCAAAGGGAGGTCCACCACCACCAAAGTGTATTTTTCACCCAAAGGCCCAGCTGTACTGGGACGGGACGATCAACACAAACTCAGCATGAAACTGGATCCCAGCACTCCGGAACAGGTTCTCATGGTCTCCTCAGGAGCAGCGCTGAACTTCAAGGAGATGTTCCCGGACCTGTTCTCTGAGAATCCAGGGAAGGTGAGAAACTATGTCCACAGGATTCGCCTAAAACCCAACGCCATACCGGTGAAACACAAAGTCAGGGCAGTTCCTGCCACTGCGAGACCCGCATTGGAGGCCCACCTTCGGAAGATGGTTGAAGAAGGAACCATCGAGACCGTGGAATCCTCACAGTGGTTGAGTCCAGTAGTTTTGATCAAAAAGAAATCCAGCAACGACCTTAGGATCTGCATCGACCTAAGAAGCCTCAATCTAGAGTTGATCACAGATAGCTTTCCACTCCCCAGTATCAATGAGATCGTCCTCATGATGAAAGAGGCGGCAATCTTCACTAAGCTGGACATGCGTGATGCCTATCACCAGATTCCCCTGCACAAAGCCTCTCGCCCCCTTATAGCGTTCATCACGCCCTTCGGCACCTTTCAATATACCCGCATGCCATTCGGGTTGTCATCGGCGGCATCCGCATTTCAGAGAATGATGAACTCCTTACTCAAGGGACTCACAAATGTTTCCTTCTTTCAAGATGATATCCTTGTGCATGCCAGAGACAACGAGACCCATGACAAGGCACTCAAGGCTGTCTTGAGCAGGCTGCAAGAGGAGGGCATTCACCTACGCCATGAAAAGTGCGTCTTCGGAGTGAACAAGGTAGAATACCTTGGGTACTGCATTTCAAGTGACAGCGTTAGTCCCAAGAAGGACCTCATGCAGGCCATAACAGAAGCCCCGGCTCCGGTGTCCAAAGAGGAGCTACGCTCATTCCTGGGCCTAGCGGAGTACTATGCCAAATTCGTCCCCAGATTCTCCGAGACCACGTCTCCCATGAGGGAGCTTCTGATGAAGGGGGCAGCCTACTCGTGGGGTCCGGAACAGAACGAGGCATTCCGGGAAATCAAAAAGAGAATCCTACACGCGCCGTGCCTGAAACCATACAACCCTGAATGGGACACCTGCATTACCACAGACGCCAGCACGTATGGCCTGGGGGCCACCCTGACCCAGAAGAAGGGAGACGTTGAGAACATTGTGGCGTTTGCATCCAAAGCGTTATCCGCGTCGGAGAAGAATTACTCCACGGACGAGAAGGAAATGTTGGCATGCGCATGGGCCGTCGACTACTTCAGATCGTACGTATGGGGGACGAGATTCAAGCTGGTTACCGACCACAAACCCCTCATCCACATGTTGAGCCCGGGTGGCACCAAGACGGCCACCCCGAGACTGGCCAGGATTGCCGCAAAGCTTCAAGAATATACGTACGAAATAGCACACATTGCGGGGTGGAAAAATGCACAAGCGGACTGCATGTCCAGACTCCTGAGCCAAAGAGCCCCCGACACCACGTTCCTGGAGGATGAGTGTGTCGTAGCCTCCATCAGTGACTTGAGGAACGGCGAATACATGGACCTGAGTGAGCGCCACTGGCGGGAGGAGTTCGAACAGGACGAGGCCCTATGGCACGTCAGCACCTGGGTTCACGAGGGATGGCCCAACGAGAGAGCAATCCCCGAAGACCTCCGTCCCTACTGGAAAGTGAACGAGGAAATCTCCACCATGAACAGTCTCATCTTCAGAGGCGATCAAATCATCCCGCCCAGCGGCATCCGCAAAGTGATAATGTGCAGGGCACATTCAGGCCATCTAGGGTGCAACATGACCAGACGCAGGATACGCGACGCCTACTGGTGGCCAGGCATGGACCAGGACATAAGACAAATGGTCGAAAGGTGCCACGAGTGCACCAACAGTGACAAGCGCCTAACCGTGAGGCAAGCCCCCATGCTGCCCACCGAAGTGCCCAAAGGGGTGTGGCGAAAACTAGGTTTGGATTTCATTGGGCCCCTGGACAACATGCCCCCAGAGCACAGATATGGGATAGTCATGGTTGATAACTTCTCCAAATGGGTAGAAGCTGACTTCACGTCAGACATCACCACAAGCACGGTCATTGAAACACTCACCGCCGTATTCCAGCGGGAAGGTCTACCAGAAGAACTTGTCACAGACAACGGAGTCCAGTTAGTCTCCTGAGAAATGGAGAAGTTTCTCAAGCTCAACAACATTCGACAACGGAGAGCAAGCCTGTACCACCCACAGGCCAATGGCCTGGTTGAGCGAGCAAACCGCTTCATCAAAGGGGAACTACAACTGGCTCATGCCTCGGGCTCTGACCCGTACAAGATTGTCAAGGAAGCAGTAGCGGCACACCGCCTCACCCCCAATGCCGTCACTGGCTTCTCCCCATTCCATCTGCTGAGGGGGAGAAGGGCCGCATCCTCACTGGTACCACCCTGGCTCCATCAAGTGAGGGCTGACGAAGACGTGAACATGGACGACGTAGCGTTTCGCATGCGGCGCAACAAAGAAGCCATGAAGGCCCAAGGGGACTTGCGTCGAGCCGCTCGAGACATAGCAATTAACAGAGGTGACCTGGTGAAAATACGCCTTCCCCACAAAGACAATGAGACCGGCTCCAAGTACAGCAGTCCCATAGAAGTCATGGAGAGAGGGTCAAACCACATCTGCACCAGCGACGGAAGGAAATGGAATCTGGAGAGGGTGGCCATGTACCGAAGGAGGGAAGACGTGGAACAACCACACAGAAAGAGGTGTCTTGGAGCCACACCAGGGCAACGAGTTCTCAAGCCCCGACTCTCCAACTACACCCAAGGAGTCACAGCGAAGAGCAAGGGAAGAAGAACTTGAATCACCCGCATCTTCTCAAGGGCACTCCAGCAATCCTGCCCCATATACAGATCTAAGCAGACCTCAGAGAGAGAGAAGAAAACCCAGCAAGCAAGTTTGCAGACTTTGTCATGGGATGACCATGAATCATTTTTTCCAGCAAAGGAGGTGTGTGGGGATATCGCTCGATCGCGGGAGCGTGTTCTCGCGAGATCGCACTTAACGAGATCTCGCAAGCCCACGCTCCGCGGGAAAACTTTTCCTGCTCGAGAGCTGGCAGCCCACCAGAGGAAGCGGTCGCACCAGAGCGCTGCTCCTGATGAGGAGCCGTGAAGGCAAGAACTTCCAGCAGCCGTACAGCCCAGCTTCTAGGGTGTAACACCACAGCCACAGGAGGTCACATGGGGGCCCTAGAAGCTTACAGCGTGCCACCCTAGTGCACCCACTTCCCTCAGTGACTCAACTGGGGAAGTCCTGAACTTAACTGAACTGTAAGTACGTGCTTGATGAGAACTTGGACATATATCAGTCCACACCAGTTGTTATTTAATAAAGTAGAGTAGATTCACTACAGCGTCCTGTCGTCCTTCAAGGCCACAACAGGGGGCACTGCTGCCACCAAGAGACTCAGACTAACGAGTGTGCTCTGGGACCCCTGAGCTGAGATATAGCCATGACGAAAGGTAGGGGATCCCACAAGAAGCAAAGCAATATGGAGGTGTACACTAAGTAGACAACCAGACCAAGAATTGAGAAGGATGCAGGGCCAGTGATCCCTGCTGTACAAGCTGCCGCTGACATGCCTGATCTGTGGCAGATTATGAACAGTATGCAGTCTGAGTTTGCCACACTCAGTGGGAAACTTGATGACATCACATCGAATATCTCCACTCTAAACGCCAATATGGAGAATAAAAGTGACAGAGTGATGGAGGCAGAAAATCACCAGGGTAGCTCTGACCCTGATTCACAAATCACGCAAATTTGTACTTAAAGACTCTCACATTGACCTGGACGGTAGTTATGTAGTGGTGCATGGGGTACTGGGAGGTGTGGAAGTGCTCCTAGTGAATACTTATGGTCCAAATGTGGACACCCCTGATTTCTATGATAAGATTGCAAACACCATATCAGCCTACCCGGTGATAACAGTTATTTAGAGGTCAAATGAACACCATACTGGACCAAGCCATGTGCCGCAGTGTGACTTCCCCCGCACCTCCATCCAAAGCATCCTGTAGGCTACAACATCACTTGGACGAACTGAACCTCTGTGATATATGGAGGGTACGGCACCCACATGAGCAACAGTTCACATTTTACTTGCCGGTACACAACATGTCATGTTGCATCGTTTTTTGCTAATTTCACGGCAAATAGTTGGGAGGGTAACATCGGAGGACATTCTCCCGCACACATTGTTGGACCACTCTCCTATGACCATACAGATGGAAATGGGCATGGGGCCCCCTTCCCGTACAAGGGGGAAGTTTATGTCAGAGGCGTTACAAGACATGTTGTTTAAAACAGGTATTGATGAGGATATATGCACTTCACCCTCAACACTTTCGATGCTACCTCGTATGGCACGGTGTGGAAGGCATTTAAGGCCTATATTAGGGGTATGTTTATGTGAAAATAATTTGGGTTCTCAAAACCATTAGGTGTAATATATCCAGTGTGCTGTGAACTCAGACTCAAATACCTAAAAAATGCATACGCGGCCACATCTGATTGGGCCCTTCTGGCAGACATACACTCCCCGCTTTAGCAGCTTCGTACACATGCACAGAGGTAGACTAAATACTTTATACAGCCTCTGGCCGCCAGGAAACATGGGGAGGGTGACTGTCCCGAGAGGACACTTGCTAGGCTGATAAGAGTGGTAAGGTGCCCATTGCACATACATAGCGTCTTGGATGAACACAGGGACAGCAAATACTCTGATCAGGATATTCTAGTCGTGTTTAAACAATTCAATAGTTCCCTTTAGCGGGCAAGTGCACCCAGGGGTGAACAGGCCATACATACCTTGCTGGAAGATATCCCGCTAGCTAGACTTTCGGAAAGTGCTAGGGAGCAGATACATGAACCAATGACAGTGGAAGAAATTATGGGAGTAATTAATGACCTTCCCAGGGGTAAGGCGCTGTGCCCAGATGGGTTGATGGCTGACTTTTACATAACTTATGGTGCAATCCTAGCCCCCGACCTATTGCGACTATGGGAAGAGTCCCTTTCTAAATCCCGGAGACGCTTTGCGAGGCCCTCATAACTATATTGCTCAAACCAGATAAACCTGCAAATGTTTGTGGATCATATATGATATGATATGGCATTTTTAACGCACCTATACACAAGTGTTTCAAGGCGCGACAAGGCAAGGAAGGGGGAACAGAGGGAGGACAGAGACAACGATCTTACTAGGCCAAGTGACATTGAGATCGTGAACTTGCAGGGGAGGGCGGTCGTTTTCATTGATTAACGTTGATACAAAAATATTTGTGAAGATCATAGCGAATAGATTGCTCCCCCTAATGCCCCACCTGGTCCATAACGACCAGGCAGGATTCATACCAGGGTCCTCCACTGCATTGAATATCCGTTGTTTGTTTAACATCATGTCCCATCTTCATCATGCTTCCACTGTGGACGTTGCGCTTGATGCGCAAAAGGCCTTTGACATGGTGTCATGGGAATAGCAGTTTGTGATACTGAACAAGTATGGACTCTAAAACCATATGATTATCAAACTCCTTTACACACGCCCAATTGCTAGAGTCCTGATCAACACACATTTGTCAGAACCCTTACTTCTGGAAAGGGGGACACGCCAAGGCTGTCCCTTATCACCAATATTGTTCACACTAGCCACTGAACCTATGGTAAATATTGTTACAGAAAGGCGTGGAAAAAGGGGTATCCACCTAGTTGGACAGCCAGAAATTATTTCCCTTTACGTGAATGATGTGTTACTGCATATCAGGGACCCAGTTCAAATCTTGATAAGGTGATCTTGGTGTCTCGTGACAAAGCTGGGACCCGGGGGGAATGCAAAGCGTTTCCCCCGGGGTGATTTTTGGTGCTCTGCGAGCCGGCCTGCGCATAGAGCGCCCTCTGGGTATTTAAGGGGTCAGGGAAGGTTCGGGAGCAGGCGACGGTTGGGACGTGAGTTTGAGCAGGTCGTCTGCTCCCGAGCCTTCCCTGCATGGGGCCTAGTAGCATAGCTTTTAGGAGGTGAGGAAGTTTTCGAGTGGGCAGGAGTAACTTAGTGGGGGGTGGGTAGGAATAGCTTTGAATTATAATTAAAAAAAATAATTTAAGAAAAACATAGCCGGGGTTACCTCTGGTTGGGGGGTTCTGCGGTGTCTGGTGGGTGAGCATTGTGCTTTGGCATCATCTGGTTGGAAGGGGGGGCCCAGGGTCCTTTGGGTTTCCCATTTTGGGGAGGAGCTGGTCAGGCGCAGGGGCCGCCATCTCCTTCGTGTAGGCTGTGGGGCGGAGGGCCCAGCAGGTCGTCCGCGGCCGCACATAGGTTTGTGGGCAAGACGGGTGCTCTGCTCGCTGAGCTCACAGTTCGGGTGCTGTCCGGGGCCATTGCCGGTTTCCCTCGCGGGTTGCTGGTCTGTGAGGCACAGCCTTGTGGATGCGTCCTAGCACACGGTGTTGCTCCGGGGCTGCTAGGGTGTAGCGCGCATCCTTTAAAGGAGACACGCTCCTTTTAGTGTGGCTTCTAGTTTTTGAGCCTTCATGTGAGGAGCCCCGGATTGCTCTGAGTGGGTGGGGGGCCCAGGAGAATAAAAATAAATAAATAAATAAATAAATATAGAAAGGTAGGATCTATAATTTGAGGTTTCTCTATATTAGAGTAGGGTAAGGGATTTAAGGACTCATTTATTGGGCAGGGGACAGGTCTCTGTTTTTTCTGCCCATTAAACAGGGCACAGGAAAATAAAAAAATAAAAATAAATAAATATATATATAAATATATATAAAAAGAAGAAATTCATAAATAAATTAATCTATACAAGTGGGCAAATATCCTTATAGAGGGCCAGGTAACTGTTCAGCCACCCTGTTTCAAGTGTTATACTTGGGTCATAATTTTGGGGGATCGAGTTCAGTTTATTATTTAATAGTTCTCTGAGGAGTTTCTAATCGAAGATTACATGGCCTCAGCGCTTTAAAGGGGGGAAAGGCTCGGGGGTTAGACAGGTGGGTCAGTGGGGCATTGCACAAGTGCGCAGTAGCGCTACATAGCAGGTTGGGGGGTCAAGGGACAATGAAGAAGGGGATGGTGGATGCTAAGGCCCTGAAGGAAGCATTAGACAGATGGGGCTCTCGTGGCAGTGGTGGCTTGTAGCCCCGCGGCAGGCAAAGGGGAGGTCTGGGAATGCAAGGGTAGGAAGATGAGGAAGAAGATTGACAGGAGAGCGTCCAGGGGGGGAGTGCAGTTTGGAGAGGGGGCAAAAAGGGGCTTGGGGAATAATGAATGGCTGGATGAAGGGGACGTCAGGAGTGTCCAAAAAGTTGTAGGTTGGGTGGGGCATGAAGGTGGAGGTGACAGGGTGCAGAGAGGGGTGACAGGGCAGAGGGGCAAGGGTGGAAAATACCTGCAGAAGAGTGCAGGTGGGAGAAGGAGAGAGCGGTCCCCATCAATTGGTGAGGTTAGGGAGGGGCGCAGAACAGCCCCCCTGGTTAGGAGGATTTCGGGCGGAGGGCACAGATCAGCCCCAGCCGTTGCAGAGGATGAATATGGAAAGGGTTTAGGAACGGCCCCTCCTCGAACGGCGCGAGGACAGTCTAGAGGGCACAGCACGGCCCCTAGCGAGGAAGACCAGAGGGTGGAGGAGAGCACACCTCGCCCGAGAGAAAAGGACCAGGAAGGGGTTTCTGCGGCCCCGCCGAGAAGACGCCGAAGGAGTGGTGGGGCGAATGCCCCGGGCTTACAAGAAGAGGATCTACGCAACCCGAGCATGTGCTCGCAGCAGCAATGGTATTGCAGGGGTGATGAAGATGGGTTGGAGGAATATGTGGGGCAGTGGGAGAATGAAGGATATAGGGCGGTAAGGAGGAGGGGGAGGGTGAGAAGGGGCTTGAGGTGGGATTGTGAAAGGCCAGAGCAAAGGGGTTGGGGGTAAGGGATCAAGGGATTGATTGGCTGGGTGAGTCTGCTGACATGTTTTGTCCCCGCAGCAGGAGTCCAGTAAGGAAAGCGATGAGGAGCATCGGAGTGGAGGCCAGGCTGCAGACGGGAGATGGCAGGGTGGAAAGAGGTGAGCCGGAAAGGGACTGGTCAACCTCATGGCAGAGGGGGGACAGGAGAATGGGGGCAGGAAATGAAAGGTCTGGTTTGCAAGGGGTAAGGAGAGAGATTGATGTACAGGCTATTGGAGCCTTGGTGGGAGAAAGGGGAAATTGGTCGGTGGAGGTGCAAACGGACAAGGTGATTGAGCCATTGGCGCTCGAGGTACAGGTTTCAAAAGGAAAAGAAGTTGAAGTGAAGGGCAAGGAGAAAAAGCTACCATACATGGGCATCACGAAACCTTTGGGTGTGTACTTGATGACAGCTACTAAGGATAAAATTCAGGGAGGGGAATTTGTGGATGTTTTTAAGCTGCTTCATAGGGAAGTGAGAGCCAAGGAGCGTTCTAGGGAAGAAAAGAGAGAACTGGCCTCGCGCCCAAGGGTCCCAGTGACAATTGAAAATTGGACGTCGGCATTTATTATTTACGCCAGTGTCTATTGCGAGAAATTTCCTGAGCGATGCGTGGCCCTACTAAAATATATGGATGTGATTAGGAAGGCATTTACAAGTTTTGGGGGCTTGGCTTGGGCGCGTTATGACGAGGAGTTTAGAGCAAGGTTGACGGAGGACAGTCAAGCGGTTTGGGGGGAGATAGATATAGATCTCTGGTTGCAATGGATGGCGCCGACAAGGCTAGCTCCAACGGTACACACGGCAAGCGGCTTACCCGTGCCTTACCAGCCCTTTCTTGGTCACCCCTCCCACAAAGGGACGGGGGTAGGGGACAGGGGTCAGCCCTCAGCAGCATGTTGGGCTTTCAATAAAGAAGGCTGCACGAGGATGATGTGCAAATTTAAACACGAGTGCAGCAGGTGTGGTGGTCGGCATCCGGTTACATATTGTTCTCAGGCAGGGGACAGTGGGACAGGGTGAGAAGTGGGGCAAGGAGGTGGGGGGAAGGACCACATGCCAGTTAAAGTGGGGGGTGCCTGTAGGTGGGGCTCAGTTTATTGGAAAAGGAGGGGGGCACAAAGTTTGGTAAGAGGTTTTGGGGGCGATCCCAAAGGGGGTAGGAGAGGGGTGAGGAGGAAGACGTTTAGGTAGGGCGGGGGAGGGCTGCAGGGGGGGATGTAACTAAAAATGTTAAGGCGGATGTCGTTGGAGGGCATGGGCAACGGTGTCGAAGCCCACACGCTTGCCGCGCGACAAGGTGAACAAGCTTTAGTGGGACGGGAGAGGGTTATTAGCGGCACAGAGCAAATATGGAGAGACTGACGGAGGTTAAGAGGATATCACAACCTCGAGCGGGCGGTAGTAGCCCCGGTTCGCAGGAGACAGGGCACAGGATAGGGCAGGAATTGAGTATGCACAGCACGGGAGGAACTTGGCTCATTTGAACTTTGGTGCAGCTGGGGAGAATGAAGAGAGATGACTGCATGGACGGGGGTGCGGGAGCGCCCCTGGTGCAGCAGGGGGTAATGATGAGAGGGGACTGCATGGATGGGGGTGCACTAGGGCCCCCCTGGTGCAGGTGGGAAAAATGGGGTAATGGACGCAAGGTGCTGTATGGGTAAGTTATGTGGATTATACCAACAAGATATATGGATTATACCAACAAGACTGAGATCCTCCTTATTGGTACACCATCTCCATCCTTTCCTCTCACTCTCTGACCGGCCTCCCTTGGCCCTCCTCCCACCCCCACTTGCACGGCTAAGAACCTTGGGGTTATCTTTGACTCTACACTTTCCTTCTCCGCACACATCTCTGATGTCTCCAAAAAATCTAACTTTTTACTTCACCTCCTTAGAGGTACTCTACCTTTCCTCTCCTTCCCTCAAAAGCTCACTTGGCCTCAAGCCCTGGGATCGTATCTCTCCAGCCTTGAAATCCCTTCATTGGCTCCCAGTGGATACAAGGATTAAATTTAAAACCCTCTGCATTGTCCACAAGGCTTTCTGGGGCCTGGGTCCAATATACCTTCAACTATCCCTCCGTAAATACCTCCCCTCTCGAGCCCTTCGCTCCTCTACTTCTAACTCCCTCAGGGTTAGTCGTTTGCAAGAAAACGAGCTGGGGGTAGATCCCTGTCTTCGGCTGGTGCCTCCCTTTGGAACAGCCTCCCGGCCACCTTGAAACTTGAGGAAAAACATCTTCGGTTCCTCTTTGCCTCTGCCTTTGCCCCCCTTCTCCCCTGCTGATCTGTTTCTTCTCATGGCATTGTGCAACTGGCCACCCTCTGTTCTTTCGGGCCCAGGTATCTGCTCACCCTGCCACCCTCCTGCACTGCCTCCCGGCCACCATCTGCACTAGGGTTCTGTATCTGTACCCATACAGTCCCCCTCCCACGTTTCATCTGCACTTATCAGATATACCTTTCTGACTAACTTTCACCTGCCACTTGCTGGCTGCACTACCATGGTTTAAAGCCCTTATTTTTTATTTATTCTATTTAATATTTATTTATGTGTTCTCTCCTCTGCTTCGCACTTTCCACTTCCCCCCACCGCGCTCCTTGCACCTTTCCCCCATTTTCCTTTCCCATGCACTTGCGCTTTATTAAATGTCACTGGGCCTAGTAAGATCTCTGTTTTTTCTGTTTTTTCTCTCCCTTGTTCCCCGCCCTTTTTGCCTGGTCGAGCTCTGAAACACTTGTGTACGAGCGCGATATAAAGAAAAGATCATTTCATTTCATTTCATTGGACTGCATGGACGGGGGCACAGGTTTGGCCCCTGGTGCAGTGGTGGAGAGGAGTAACGAAGAAAAGGGCCTGCATGGACGGGGATGCACTAGGGCCCCTGGTGCAGGTGGGAAACATGGGGTAATGGATGCAAGGAGCTGGAAGATTAAGTTATATGGAGTGGACTGCATGGACGGGGGCACAGGTTTGGCCCCTGGTGCAGTGGCGGAGAGGAGTAGGGGGGATAAGGGCCTGCATGGAAGGGGGTGCACGTGGGCCCCCAGTGCAGGGTGGGCAACACAGGGCTATAGTAGGAAGGTGCGGGAAGGTGGAGGGCAAGGGTGAGCAGGAGGGTAATTGGTTAGAGGAGAATGGGGGTCTAAGTGGGAGTAGGTGCATTTATACAACCATAGGATGGTTGTTAAAGGTGTGAAGTATAGGGGGACAGGTAGGAGAGGACCAGGGGTGTTTCCGTAGAGGGAATAAGGAGATGGCCAGGGTAGGATGGGTTGCCTGAGGAAGGTTTTAGTAGCGGTAGGGGAAAGGTGGAGGAGTGTGGAACTCATTGATTTATGATGGGTAAGGCACCTGAAGGTAGCTGGTTGGGCTTATCGGTTGATTAGGTGAAGACTCTAGAATGGTGGAGGTCTGGGAAGTACAAAGGGTGTATTAGGACTTGGGTAAAGGGGCTGTTTGAAATATGGTCAGTGGTTTAGGGGAGGGCGGAATGTGGTGGGGGGTCGTGAATGGAAAATGACATTGTAATTTATTTTTCAGATGCTGCGCGGAGTCAGGGGAGATGCCGCAATTTTGGTTTGTGGGCCACACTATTGTTAAGTGGGAGGGGAAGGAGGCAGAGTAAAGGGTATTTGGCAGGCAATTGGGTTGCAGCTACAAAGTGGCATTGGTAAAATGGTCCGGTTTAAGGGGGCGTCGCTGGGATCAGCTGCTGCCTATGTTGGCGGGGTTGAGGGAACGCTATGGGTCTCCAGAGGGGGTGATCATTAATGCAGGGAAAATGACCTGGTAAGAGATACAGGTGTGGCTCTTATTAGGAAAATGAAAAGGGATTTGGTATGGATCCGGGAATGAGGCCCCAAGCATGTGTAGTTTGGACTAAGTTGTTGCTGCAGAGAGTTTGGAGGGGAGCGTGAAGTGAGGGAGCAATAGAGAGGGCAAGGAAGGGAATAAATAGAGAGTTGGTAAAATTTTGTGCCACGGCGGCGGTAAAGGTTTTGAAACACAATGAAATAGTTTATAAAGGCTTCATGACCTTCATAGAGAATGGTGTCCATTTGTCAGTTTTCGGGAATAGTTATTATATGGCGGATTTGACCTTGCAGGTGGAAGAGATAGTAAGGAGTTGGAAGTAGAAAGAAATGGTGCGGTGGGGCAGAAAGAACACCTCGGTGGAGGGTTTTTCTGTTGTTGGTGGCATGGCCCCTTTAGATGTGGGGGGAGGGAAGCAAAATGGGGGAATAGCGTGGGAAAGGATGGGGGTGGTGCTGTCTGCACAAACGGGCTACCCCAGGGGAACAGGTATTGAAACTGGAGGGGCATAGCCCCGGGGAGAAAGCGGGATGCCTTGAGAAGTGGTAAGGAGACGGTAGGGACCAAGGCATAGTTAGGGAGGAAGTGGAACTATTTAATTATTTATTTGTTGGGAAAAATGAAAGTGTTGAATTATTAATTGGTTGTTAAAATATTTTGTTAGTCTGTAAGGCCATGGGATCCAGGTAAGTGGTTATTTGTAAGCTTTGGCCTGTCACATTAAAGCGACCTTTTCCACTATAAGCGAGTCTGGGTGTTTTGTGCAGTAAGCCAAAAATCTCCTCCCTCCTGGCTCTTAACTACATGGCCCGCGAAACATATATCAGTGACAAACTAACGAAATGGACAAAGGTCCCTCTCTCTATGGCGGGCAGACATGCTTTAGTCAAGATGATTCTTTTGCCAAAGCTGTTATACCTGCTCACTAATGTGCCCCTATGGCCGGTCAAACAATACTTTGTCAGACTTCATGGGTTGCCCTCACGATTCTTGCGGCATGAGGGCCGTTCATAGAAAAATTGGTGGAGCTGACACTCCTTATGATAGAGGAAGGTTTGGTGCACCACATCTTGAGCTTTACTGGATTTCAGCCCAACCGCAATTGACGTCCTATTGGTACGGTGCGGAGCGGGCACCGCCTCATGTTAGACTGGCGATGTTAGAAGGCTGATAAAACAGATATTAGAACTCTCATGCTTGATGACTCGTACAAAGTTGATTGCCCATTTGACCCAGTACATGCCACCTTATCGGCATGGCAGGCCATACTACATGAAGTTGGAGTAGCGCACCCATATTATAAATGGCTATCTTCATGGAAGTTCCCAGCACTAAATCTGACACGGTATAGTTCCCTGCAAGCTCGCTGGGAGAAACTGGGGTATTGGGTACTGGGAGACTTGTTTCCACACAGGCGATTACTCACCATGCAGACATGGAAACAGGGACATATGAGCACAACGGAAATGTTGCAGTACTATAGAATTTGGGCCACTGTCTCCAAATGGTGGGGGTGTAGCCTAATAGAACCCCCAGATAACAAATTCCTGGTGTACATTTCCAACTACTGTGGCTGCCATAGGTTGCTGACCACCTTATACAGGATGATAATGGATAAAATAGATGTACCTATGTTGCACACCAGCCAACAGTGGGCAAGCGACCTCGATGTTGTTGTTACTGAGGGGCAGTGGGGTAAGATGTGTTCTCTTACTGAAACCATATCGATGAATTTGAGATTCAAATTAATGCACTATAAGATATTTGTAACTTGTATTACACGCTGAGAAGGCTCAAAAAATATACCCAGATACAGACGGCAGATGTTCTCGATGTAACAGTGAAAATGCAGATCACCTTCATATGCTATGAAGCTGTGATAAATTGCAGGGTTTTGTGATCCAGGCCTCACCTGAAGTTGTGACCCGTACATTAACATACTCCCCTATTGGTGCACTGTTTGCGCTATGGTATGATGTCCCAGACCAGAGAATTATAACTTTCTTGAACATGAGTTGCCTGATTGACAAACGCTTCATATTGAGTAAATGGAAAGACAAGAGCCCACCGGTAGGCAGAGAATGGCTGACAGACTTGACATGGGCAGAGGACTGCGAGGGGTGGTTTGTAAACACACTGCCAAATACATCAAACCCAAAGATATTTGGAGCGAATACCGTATGCATCTGTCCCATATGCAATTAGCCTAAAGTGTAGATGACCTGTTAATAGTCGAAACATGTTCCTAGATCTAACAACGTGGTTGGTTTTTTTTGTCCCTACTTCTTACTGTCACTGCACAGTATGTGAAATATGTCCGAGCCCAGCACAGGCCTGCCTCATGAGCTGTGTAAGTATGTGACTTGAATGTGTTGGTTACTAAAGGTGTACTTTGTGTCTGCAAAGAATAAATACGTTTTTTTTTAAAAAAAGAAGCATTGTTAACCATTAGCTGAGGAACCTCTGAGAATCTTCTGGTAAATTAAAGACCCTGTTCGTAGAACCTTGGCTTTTCTGGAAGCCTGCCTAGCCCTAGTACTGGGAATCCTAAGGTTACCCCTGTAGTCATAAGCCCTACACTGGGAACTTCAATGTCACTCGGGTCTCCAGTTTAGACCCTATGCGGAGTACCTTGAGACAGGTCCCAGTAAGGCTGGGCTCAAGCCAACCCCTCCCTCTACCATAGACCACTGGGAAGAGGTCATATGGCAGGGGTGCTGAGTAAAGAAAACCACTGACAGGTCCGTTTTGTTCCTCGTCGATGAACTCATTCACGCTTGAACACCACGTCCCAATGTTGCAGTCTTCTTTTGAGTGTGCATACCGACAGGGAGTCTCAATAAGAGCATATCTTCCAATGGGGATCCGACCCCAAGCACTCCAAAGTGTGTGAGAATCTATGGCAAGTAGTGACGCGTGCACAATGAGCATGTCGTCCAACCTTTTTATTACTGGCACATGTGGTGGGCGAAGGCGGAACACAGGAACCAGGCAGGGAGCTGTAAAGAGATTCTGACAAGAAAAGAAACGCGTGTGGGTAAAACGCAGGTGCTAGGTTTGTCCACAGAGAAAGGGAATGACGAAGTAGGCTCAGGGCGGGGTGCCGGGAGCCAGGGGAAGGCCATGCATGGCCTGCTCTCGTGTAAACATCCAAGGAGGACAAGATTTCTTGGTGCCATAAAAAAAGTGCTCTGGTCTCGTCCCTTGAGACAAATGTCCCAAACGTATGGAGGAAAGGTGGTGTGAAGGAGTACTATCTAACTTATATGCAAATGCCCTATCTGAAGAGCTAAAGCAATGTACCCCAGACGTGCCAAGGATAAAAGAGAAGCTCAACGCACTGCTAAGCTCAGATGAGAGGCCCCCTTAGTAGCAGGAACGCCTGTGGCATTAAATAAAGTTATGTTAAAAATATAAAAAATAAAGGGCTAATTATAAGCATCAAAACATCAAATATGATGGTATTGTCGAGAAAGGAAAACGACTTACAACATATTTACGTCAACAGGGACAATTTGGGGGCTGGTTCCAGTTTTCTATAGTTGGGCATTAAATGTAGGTCTGTGTGGTTGAGACAACCATATCCTAGGCCAAGAAATACTAATGGCACACGCTAATCGAAGTATAAAGTGCTTAATGAAGGAGATTGGTATGCAGGCTATAAACCGTATTTTAGAAATCTGTAAAGCTGAGTCAGTTCCATTTGGGCTTTATTGTTCAGGTTTGTGTGGCTATTCGCAAACATACCTATCCAATTAGTGCCAAATACTTTCGTATGCCTAATCTTCGAAATACCCAGGTCATCATCTTCATATATGGTCCACAGTGAAGTGGCACTATATACCAGTGGTCTTATAGCTACTGAACTAATTGTATTATGGATACAAATGAGGGAGAATGAAAGTGCCACACTGAATTTGTATTTTGTATTTTATTGAATTTATATAGCCCTTTAATCCAAAGTGCTGTACATAAGAACTAGAAGAAATACAACAAGCATAATAAATAAATAATAATAAATAAATAAAATAAAGTAAATAAAGCATAATAAATGAATAAAGCACTGTTGTGGTACCTATTAGATAACTACTGCATAGGTTATATGTCTCCAGGCTACATACACTATGTAAGTAAAAGTCTGATGGGTCTGGGGCTGGGGTATCTGGTTTACCAACACTGTGTGCCTTATTCATGGAAGTGTTTTATAACAGCGCAATCCCATAGGAAAACGTTCCATGAATCAGTCCCTGAAACTGTAGGTATGGAGCTGCATAAGGAGGAGAAATAGAGTCAACAGCTACCCCAGATCAACCGTGTAAGATAGGTAGGTCAAGACAGGCAGGAAGTTAGTGTTGAAGAACTAGCTAGTTAGGGTCATACAATAGTTTGGGTTTTGAAAAAAGATTCAATTTATTCATGGGTTTGGACACATCTATGTTAAAAGTTTGTTCACAAAAAGAAAAAAACACAAAGAAAAACAAATTAGAACTGTCACATATGAGCCTCATTCGGCTTATAATGGAAGGTGAAACAAGTAAAAAACTGTTGTTGACATCACAGTTGAATTAAGTGAGGGTTAGTAGCATACGTGCATCGTATTTATTCTAAATACTAATATATAGGCTCATATGTGACAGTTCTAATTTGTTTTTCTTTGTGTTTTTTCTTTTTGTGAACAAACTTTTAACATAGATGTGTCCAAACCCATCTAGCTTCCTGCCTGTCTTGACCTGCCTATCCTACACGGTTGATCTGGGGTAGCTGTTGACTTTCTCCCCCTTATGCTAAAACGCCTTTTTGAGTCAAGCCCCCCATTAACAAAAAAGGCGGCTTTCCTTGCCCCCCTTTCTACCTATGTATGGAGCTGCAGCAATTGCTGTGATTCGCTGAAAAAAAGGAATGAACAGTATGGGACAAATTAACAGCAATAATAACTGCCTTATGCACATGTGATTACTCCAGCTAGTTAACTGGATTGGGTATCCTGGGCTAGCCATAGCTATGCTTTCACACGTCCCAGACTGGGTGGTATGCCAATAGCACTCAACAAGAAAGATTGGCAAAAGCCTATGTGAATATGTTCTGTCCCTGCAAAGGGGATACACCCTGCAAAATGCGTTGTTTTTAAGTATTCATTAGTAAAGACATCACAAAAGCTACGCTTATAAGATTTAGGAAATCTAGTATTATTAGGAATGTAAGAATGCCACTGAATCAATATCAAAATAATTTGATCCACGTTGCTGCTGAACGATAGGAGGTGATTCAGAGCAATCAAAATGCAGAAAGCATTCAGGGACATGCTGTGCTAAGGGTCATGTAACAACCATTATGTGATAACCGGTACTACTCACTTTTCAGATTAGTTTACAAATTATATGTATACAACATTGGACAGTCTATGAGAGTTTCTTGGCATCTACATACAGTGTTCTGGATATGGTTTATTTAAATGATGGTGTATATATTCTATATGGTCTCCTGCTGAATTTGTATACATTATTTTATGTTATTGTTGAGAATATTATTATTATTATTATTTTATTGTATTTAGTTCCATCAAGAATATTTACAATGTCATCATATACAAATGTACAAACATAACATAAATACAACTAGCATCACATTACAGATATACTATAGGCAATTGCTTGAATTAATACATCACATAACATCCCCACTCCATAACATCAAACATTTCATCTCTAGAATCTATACAATCCAATTTAAACGAGACCTTGTAGCATTATTCCAATTTCAGACACTTCAGGTAGTCAGAATGTATGACTGGACAACTTACCAGACCATATAAAGTGCCATGTGCGTTGCACCGGACACTGTATTGAAACAAAAGACCCACAACTCAGGGGTATTAATAGTGTAGTAATCATACGCAAGGCTGCCCAGAGTCGTCATATATAGAGGGCCTAATCGGGGACATTCGGTAAGTACATGTTTAACAGTCTTCCGATTTGTGACAATCTTACATTTACGACAAAATCTGGCTTCCTAAATTAAGTTCCACTTGGCTCTGCAAATGGCACGAACAGGCAGCCGATTAGTACGCATCTTTAAATGAAAACCACGAAATGCCGGATCAGGACAAAGCAAGAGATAAAGTTACCGGCTTCATATAACTATGAACAACCTGGGCCACATACCCATAGCCATGCAGCTGCAAAAGATGTTCATAATTGAGTTGCCAGTCCCACTTTGACAGCCTCTGTGAAAATGCCCCCTTCAGTGGATAAAAATTCGAACAGTGCTTAAAGTCGGGAAACCAATCAATTAAAGCACACAGCTCTCCAAATTGGCCATCAAACAGACTTTTTGTTCTAGTGGGAAAATCCAAACTATAACTATCCCCAAGTTTGTACAGAAGAGGACACTGAGGAGACATTTTAGCCTTTAAGAAAAGTTCGCCCCAACGTTTCAAGAGCTGTGCTTTCAAGGAAACCATACCTAATTCGAGGCGTACATATTCAGTAGAAGTAGAACACAGAAGCCCTAGGAAATTGCAGCAAAAGAAGGCCTCTAACGTGTCCGACCATTTCAGGTCCTTTAGCCCTGAAGCCTCCAGGCCATACAAGATCGTAGGACAAAACCATTGCCTGGAGAGAGAGAATACACACCTAAAAAATAAGCCAGCATGTTCCCTCGCAAACGTACTCATCAAACAAGTAAGTTGTTTAGCTTTTCTAGATTTGGTCTCAACTATCACACTGTACTCAGGACCGGATGACATCTCAAGACCCAGATGCATATATGATCCGTGCAGTACTATTAGAATGCAGTGCCATAATCACCACCAATAGCCAGCTAGGACAACCTCATGCCCTCGTTTTTTCCCATAAAATACTACTGTTAACCTGATCGAAAGCAGCCCAAAAATCCACAAACGTAATATATACTGACGGACTACCACTCTGTTGCGCCTGTGTGATAATTGTATCCAATAACCATATATTACGGGTCGTACTCTACCGAGGTCTAAATCCTGTCTGGAATGGATGAAGGATATTATTAGTGGAGATCCAAGTCTGTAGGTGTTCTAATACATACGTACCAAACCATTTTCCAGTTTTATTTAAAAGAGACAATAGTCTATAATTTTCAGGAAGTAGCCAATAACCGGCTTTGAATACCAGAACCAAGAGTGATCTTCTCCAAGATTCCAGAATCATACGGGCACTACAGAGCTTCTGGAATAATGTACATAATATGATTGCCCATGTACAATGGGCCCCCTTTAAAAATGCGGCCAACAAACCATTGGGCCCAGGTGCCCTGGAGTTCTTCATTTTTTAAATGTGACTGCATACATTCTCAACACTAAATTCCATAGGCCATTGTCGATAATGGGTATCAATGCATCATCTGCATCCCCCAAAGAAAACATTCTTTCCTCAATGTACAAAGCCTAGCTCATTTCCGAAATGGGGTTCAAGATGTCCAGTACCGTAGGTCCCCTTCCAAGAATTAATACCATCCAAATGCACCAATTCAAGGCCTCTATTATGTGTTGCCAGTTTGTTGTCGGCCTGAGAGTTGTCTCCTTCGAAGCCAATTCCAGTATTTGTTTATTAACCTTCTCGAATCCCTCTTCAGTACATACACGGAATTAACAGTCACTTTTAAATCACGCATCTCGTTCCGCAGACTACATTTGACTTTCCTTACTTCTGCATCATAAAGGTGCATATCCTTTTTATCAGATGTTACCAAAGTTTTGCAACTCACTGTTTCCATTCGGGAAGCCAACTTGGCTAGCATATGTTCACATTCGTCTACTGTTTGTTGCTGCAATATAAATGTAACCTCCTAAAAATGAAGCCGCAAAGTAGTGCATGCTTTTCGAATATTACCTTCAGACGATACCAACCGGTTTCCCGCTGGATTTGGAATCAAGGCAGGCGGATCCCTTATTACTTGCTCGTAAGTACCTGGTAGGCAGCTTGATCGAAGTGCTGCATAATCACTAACCAGCCTCCAGCTGATTATTAGTTTACTCACTTTTTCAGACAGATTAGTGTTACAGCAAAAGTAATCGTGGTGGCCCTTTTTGAACCCAAATACCAAGTAGGTTCACCTGGAATATCACCAGTCGTTCTCCCATTCAAGATGACCAATTATCAGTCCTTCAGAAGATGTAACCACCTTTCACCTTTAGCACTTACTTCACACAATACCATTTTACTCTCCTGAGTAATAGTTCGTCAATTTCCTTCAATGAGATGTTCACCACTCCTAGCATTTAAATCTCCCCCAGGTATGATGAAATCCTCAACAGGGTGCCTCATAACAAGTTATCTGGTCCGGATTTAATGGTGTCGGTAAAACCATATCGGCACAGTTTTCCAGACTGCTAACTACGACTTCTGTGGCCATGTGGTGTTATGCCACCAGGTCTAACCTGGCGGGCGTAACGCCACTGGCCGCAGACAGACGTGGAAACACCGGCACCATTACCGCATGGTGCCAGTGTTTCCACGGCTCTCATTCCCATGGAGTCCTATGCAGGAATGGGGAGTAAAGGAATACCGGCTCAGGAATTAACGGACCACTGGGGCTGTAATGCCCTGGTAAATCCGGCAAGTCCGGAGCCGGTAAATCCCTATGGGGCTGGTGGCAGCCTGCCGGTTTTACCGGCACGGCTACCTCCGGACTCGTAATGAGGCTCCTTTTACCCAGTTTACTATTACTGAGTCTATATACACAAATATATCCCCAGTCCCTCGCCCAGTAGGGCGGTCATAGATATTTAATAACAGCAGCCTTTGTGACTTAGTTGGCACCCCCAACAGTACTCCCACTGCCAATATGTTTCCATCGCCATTGATCAGGTATATAAACCTGGATTTGAATTCCTGTTTGACACCAGTAATTAGCCCACCCGATGTATGGTCGCACCATAGGTCCTTTTTTGGCCATAGCCTGATGTATTACGAAACCATCTACATATAGATTTAACATTAGCCAGGTCTCCTGCTGCATAAAGACTGATTGTTTCAATAAGTATGTCAAGGAAGGCCCAATTTGCAGCAAATGAGCGTGGCCCCTCGTATTCCAGGAGGCCAACGTCAATTCTCACTTGTTCATACCATCAATGCCAGGAAGCACACTCTTTAACCACTGCCAGCCTTTCTCATTGTTATTACCTTCCAAATCAACTTCATTAGTGGGAATTACCACTGGCACATTATGTGTTGCTAGATTTTTACAATAACTACAACATTTCCCCACTTCTGCGGTTTGCATTACTTTGCCCAGTTCATAACCCAAATAATCTAACGATTCTAATTGTGCTCTTATTAATGACGCCAACATAGGCAAACAACAATGGACCCGTATTATTCCCCCTGGACCAGTCTTCACCAGTTCAATAAAGTCAAAATCACATGAATTCAAAATGCATGAGGAAGGAATTTTCCCAAATGTTCTCAATAGGTCACGCCTATTGATATGCTTTATTGAGCAGGTGGACACTTTGTTCGCAATAGTGAGTATTCTTGTGTCCAAGGTCGGGGCCTTCATGCAGATATTTAGTGGAAGAGCTGGAATGTCGTCCTTACCTTCAGCTCCATGGCCTGTAGTTACACTCACCATGTCCCCCACTGCGGTACCAGGACTAGGTGGCTTGCTCTCAGGTACAATAGCCATGGAGGCAATCAATCCAGAGTGTACCACCAGCGGATCAGTAGTACATACTTCATTGTCCTTCATAAGCCAAATAGTTATGGTTCCTCACTTAAATGATGTTGTTTCTTTTTCCATGCCGGACGATTGCTGATTTGCTTATTTTTCGTCCTTTGATTTGATAGAATAACAGTCGTAAAATTCAAGGCCTGATTAAGATTTTCAGTGTGAGCCTCATCAGCAGCCCTTTCTTTTCCCTGCGTCGGATTTGCTTTTGTGTTAAATAGCTAAAAGGAGATTGCATAGCTACCTCCGGTTGATCACTGCCTTCATCAGGATCTTGGGACTGTATGATAATAGGTGTCACACCATCTAACGGGCTAGGTGGAATACGAGCATTTGCACTCGCAATAGGAAATACATCAATAGATTCAAAACAAGTTTGAAGATGTAGAATGTATCCATTTTGTTTTTGAACTTCGTCATGGATACGCCCACACAATTTTAAAATATTTTTTACTGCAAATCGTAGCATGTCACGTGAAGAAGCAACATCCGAGTGGGCCGATTGCTGTCCTTGGGACACGCTACATTTGTCGGCTGAATAGACGTAACCCTCTTTGTGTGGAAAGCCAGACTGTGTCGGGTACAGCACCCCTCACCGGCGAAGACTGCTCTGAAGTAAAAAAATTAGGGGACACTGACAGGTGTTGAGAGATAGATCTGCGGTTCAAGGGGTCCTGAGGGGCACTCCACGCACTAGCCGTAGGCATTGGGTCACCAAGAGGTATAGCCGCTCCAACCTCTGGTACCTGAACGCTGTTACACAAGGAGTAACAAAACTTCAATAGGGAGCCGTTATCAATGACACCAAAGGAAGTACTTCGCTCACCAGGTCCCGCCTGCCCCACCACACAGGTATTTGTTTTTTCCGTTGATGAAAATGTGACCAAGTTTTCAGAACCACAATTAGTAACAGTTTGTTTAAAGTAGGACATTATATATCCTGTCGAGTTGGCAGACTCAGGGAGTTGGGGGGTGCCATGATTCCCCAAGGGAGGAATATCAGAAGCTTTGCATGGACTCAGAGATCAAAAAGCGGGATTCGCAGCGCTCCTGTGACTATTGGACTTCCCATAAGGCTTACTCTTGCTCTTACGTAAATTGTATGTCCGTTGCTTATAAGGTGCTTTTCCCGGCATGGTTAAACAGATGGTATAAAATACCTGCCAAACAACAAATTTGTCACACTATTTTTGGAAAAAGCACCAATCCAACAGTGCCCAGGCCACATCTACCCGCTGCCTTCAAGTCCTTGCCACACTCTGCTTCTGGCTATGGCTATTGAACAGATTGATAAGAGCAGAGTAGTAGGCACAGTAAACAGTCTATCCAGCAGGCTCCAGCAACTTCCAATGCACGAAAAACACTCCTCACCACACTCCGCCACACTCTGTGTACCATCGTTGGATTGACAGTATTATCTCTAGTTAACTTTTATGTCTGTTTTAAGTCTAAACATGAACAGTTAGAAACTAAGGATCAGTAATCACTGTTGAGATTTAGATTTATTATTTGTTTTAGTGATTTTATATTTTCCTGTGTACGATGTTGCAGTACGATGTTTACTTTAAAGGATTAATTTATCAGAATAAAGTACTGAATGATACCCGATTATCAAATTGCAGTATTTCAGTGTACTATGTGAGGATGTCAAAGGTGAGGGACCAGTAGCTGTGGTCAGAGGGATACTTGAGGCTTATGATATCCACCCTCTCTACATGGTGACCCCGGATATGGTATATGGAGGGCCCCCCAGTGCCTCTCACCCAGTCTGAACCTTATCACCCGATTCACCTTCAACCACTGAGACATAGAAAAAATAAAAGACTCAGAATCTCAGGGAAAACAACTGCAGGCCACAGGCTGGACCACAAGCACTATATAGAATGCTGGAGAGATGGATTCAAAGTGACCATGGTCCTTGGGTCAGACCACAGTCGCAACTGCAATTTCACAACATACTGTCTGCTGCATGTCACAAAAGGGGAGCTGTGGATAGAGCATGGTATTGGATGCAGTAGTTCAGGGACACAGAGAGCACTTGCACAGACCCAGGGAAACCATGACACAATCAGTATGATGCCATGACAATGCCACCTAATCGCATGATGGCAGTTCCACCATTTCAAGTTTGGGGCCACATAAAGTTGTCCAAATGACATTAGGCAGTGAAACAGAGGAAGGAGAGAGAAAAGGGCAGTGTCGGAGAGGAAGAGAATGGAAGAAGTAATTGTGAGAGGACAGAGTTGGAGGAGGGACAGATAGAGACAAAGGAGTAGAAGAGTTGGTTCAGGAGGAGTTTGTAGGAGAGAAGTGGAGAGATGAAGGAGGGGTCATTGGAAACAGGGACAGGTTGGCAATTGAGGAACGTCAGCGAGAAGGAAGAAGTGGACTGAGAGGACCAAAGCAGAACACCAGCATTAACACGCCAGTGAGCCAAAGGGTAGAAGGGGGTTCTGGGAAAGACAACAAGAATGTTGAGGCACAGGCTGGGGACCAACCAGAGTATAAGCACTAGAGAATTGGAGAACTGTGTTAAGCTAAGCACAGAGATTCATAGCGCCAAAAATTGAAAAGCCTGGAAGAGAGAGAGGAAAGAAGATGCAGATTCTGGTTGGAGTAGCAATCCCACCAAAGATAATAAGTAATGCTTGCTCCCTGGGAATCTGAGTCAGAAGGACTCACAGAGAATCTGATCCAGGAAAGGTTCCAGGAGAATCCAAGCCCAAACGGTGGCTGTGGTGGGCTCTTGAGAAGCTTGATCCTGTGATGACCTCTGAACTATTCAAGCAGTGGTTACCTTCCTACCTGGTAGCCTGTAAATGTACCTTGACAGTTGGGGCATAAATCAACTGTCATCTAGGAGATTAATATAAATCCCTGTCTGGGGTATGCTACATACTGCAATATAAGGGCCCAGACACTCGGAACTGCCATGAACTGTGGTGACATTGAGTGGATCACTCCAGAACCTTGAGTGTCTTTGTGTAAATGCCCAGGACAATTTAACACTCACACAAACTGTTGGAGAATTTACACACTTGGGTTTGAGGCCCAGGTCTTACTTAACATGAGGGTTTGTGTTGTTCCTCTCAACTGTTTAAGTTCTCCTTAAACCTCACACAATCATACAGAGATGCATTAACTGAATAAAGCATTTTTGCCGGGGAACGTTTAGGATGCAAGTCGTCCCTTGATCCCATGATCTGTAACATCTCCCAGTTTATTGTTTCAAATTTCCATCACCATTCCAGTACAAAAATACCAGTATATCTCCAGTCTGCATAAATGCAATTTTGGTATTGTTTGGTATTCTTCCAGTTTGAAAATCTGACCATACCCTTGCTTGCAATACTTCCAGATATACAATCCCAGTATATTCCCAGTGTTTCAAAATATGACAATCCAAGAATACTCTCATTATATTTCCAATTGCAGTATATTCACCATTTTACATTGGATGGGTAATGCATGTATACTCCCAGTTAGACAATCAAAGATGGAACAATCTAAGCAAGCTCCCAGTTTAATTGAACCCCCCCAGCATAACCCAGTATATCATCAGTTTGCTCATCCGCATTATATTTCCAATTTGACAATCCGAGTCTATTCCTAGTTTGCACATTTTCATTACATTTTGCACTTTGCAGAATCCATGTAGGCGTAGACTTTGACCAAACCCAGATCATTACCAATTTGCATTAGACTACTATGTAACCAGTATACAAATGCCAGTATTCTTCTAGTTTGACTGTCTCAGTTTGCACAATCTATGTCTACTCCCGGTTACAACCTCAGAATAATCCCAGTTTGCAAAATACCAGTATAATGGTAGTATGCCATTACCAGTATATGCTTAGTTTGACAAAACTGGTCTACTGCCAGTATGTCAACCACAATATACTTTGATTTGGGTAATACCAGTATATTCCCAGTTTGCACAATTCTGTTATATTAATTGTTGGTACAATATCAATACTTTCAAATTTTACATTCTAGTTTTCAGAATCTAAGGGTACACCTTGCACTGCTGTGTGAATCAGGGTGTTTGTTGGCAGTGCAAAGTCACTTTGTACCAGTGCAAAGTCACTTTGGACTGCGCTAATAATTCCATGAATCGGGCCTACAGTGTACTCCCAGTTTAACATTACACAATGGCATTAAACACCTATTTCACAACTGACCAATTTTAGTACAGTCTAACAATCCCAGTATGCTCCCCATTTACAAAATCATTTAATATTCCCAGTTATAAAAATCCTACTTCTATATTCCCAGATTAGCACACCCCAATATACTCTGTAATTCAGCCCCATGTTTTAGGTTAGGTGATGAAGCTAGGGTGACCATGCTGGTGGGCACCACCACCTGCTTTGTGATGTAGCCCCCAACTGTGTAAAAGGAGTATCCCAATGCCTCGCTAGTCCATTACTAGCCTTAAGAACTGCATCCCTTCATTGAATCCTGATCAGACCTGAGAGAGGATAGTACAGGACCATCTCAGGGGTGGGAACACCAGAGTATGGGGCAAACGGGGTAAGAACGAGGAGTTAAAAGGTTTAGCGTAGAAAGGCCCTCAGTTGGCAATAGAAATGAGGATGAATTTAGGAGGGTAACCTACCGCTAAGGGTGGAACCCCATCCAGTTATCTCCTGGGAAAACAACCTACTGACCTCAAGATACCTATGTCAACAACTAACCCACATAACGACTTAGCAGAAATAATTAATCACATACATCCACTGCCACAAATGACCTATTGCTCGGACATTTACACATGTTCTAGAGCTGTAATTATTATGCATCTAACATGCATTCTCTATGGAGGCTCTAGCTCTACGACTGCAATCAACAACGATCACTGGAATTCGTGGACAAAGCATCGGGTGTTGGTTTGCACCTTGTGGAAAATTGGCAGGAAAACACAAACCAGGAAATTGTTTCATTAAGCCCTGCATGGGGAACAGCAAACATTCACCATTGGTTTTACATAAGAAGTTGTTACGCGTCAGAGGACATGTACACTCATATTCATAAGCATGAAGACTGTGCATGAGTGGATGCCAGCAGGAGCCTTCTCCATCCAGGAGCCAGCATCAGCCCAACCTTACCAGCAGCAAAACAGCAAGAGCCACAGGGTTGGTCTGTATTGACACTAACATGAATCTGAAAGTCACCATGGTGGATTGACACAATGAGGCCTCAGTCTGTGGCTCTGAACACAACCACAGAGACTAAATTTTAACAACTGAGATAACTGATTCAATTCCTGGAAATCAATCCTTGTGCTCAGCTCTGCGCAGGCACAGCTGTGCATGATTTGGCAATTACTGCCCGAGCGGACAGGCCTGTGTACGTATAAGAAGTCCTACCTTCCTACTGTGGGAGTCTTGAACGGGAGGAGCTATTAGAGTAGAGCAAGGATGGTGGTAAACAGTAGAAGAGAAAGAGCGAAAGTGGTGGAGTAGTGCAATAAGGAGGAAAGAGAGCAGGAGAAAGGACAAGTTTGGACAGTTCAGCGGACAGTGGAGCAGAAGAAGGAGGAATATGAGAAATGAGAGAGCGAAAGAGGAGGGGAGAAAAAAGAGAATATGTGGAGGAAGATAGAAAGTTGTTGATAAAGAACAAGGATGAAGATAGGAAGCAAGAGGAGCGAGATAGTGAAGGCAATGGAAAGTAAGACACTAATGGTGGTGATGTAGAACAACTGTGTGGAGTGGGGTAAATACGAGAGACGAAGAAGGACGCTGTAAGCAGGGGCTGGAACTGAAGACGGGAGGTGAAGAATACCTGAGTATTGTGGGTGTCAAGGAGTAAACAAAAGAAAGCAGAACAGCGGAGCAGATAGGAAAGGGCAGGGGAGGTCAGGAGATAGAGGAAGTGTCCAAGTCAAGGGGCACTGACTGGAAGAGTACCTACTACCCCATTGTTTGCAAAGAATGTGGCATCTCAATTTGCCAAAGGCCTTATGTGGGCTTGCACGTTTCCGTTTCCAGATCCTGATAGGTCTAGCGCAGCATCATAATACATGGAGACTTGGCCCTCAACCTAGAAGCCCAAGGTGGTGGATCGTGCTGCCAAGGAGAGCAACATCCCGAAAAGTGCTATGAAGAATCAACCACTTAACTAAGCCAATAAATGTGTGGTCATATAAAACAACAGAGACATTAACTTTACTTTTCCACCACTTGCTAGAGCTAAAGGGAAGAGAAGGATGGACTGACTATGGCGTTTATGCAAACTGGAATTGCTCATCCGTGTTTTCCTTAAGTATCCCACATCTATAATTTCACTCTAACCTAAACCCTTGACATGTTTTCTTTGTAAAATAAATGGCTTTGAACTACATTCTGTGCGCTTTGCGTTGTCTGTTTGTCGCACAGCCTATTATAGTTTGACAATCCTTTTCTACACCTAGGTTGCGCATTCCAAGTATATTCCCAATTTGCACAATCCCGGGATACTTAAATTTTGACATCCCCCCATATCCTACATTGAACAACCCATAACTAGGCTCAAATATCAAACAAAGCAAACTAATTTTAGAGAAAACCTGTTGTGCAGCTTAAACAAAAATTACACAATAAAATCCCTGTGCGCCATGAACCTATGACGACACAAATTGAGAACATCTGTGCAGTTGGTGCCCAAAAAGAGAAGATTCTTTCTTCCATTTACATGTGGACAATTATTCTGTGTTCTTGTAAATGCCTTGGCCCTGTATCAATTTTTTATGAAATTGTTCAAATTCCGCCCCTGAATTTAATTTTGTTCAAGTACACTGCACTGTTGAAGTTCTAATTAAGCACATGTTCTGCTAAAATGCATTTGAAAGAAATGATGTGCTCGTGTTTCCGGTCTGTAATGGTCTTGCCTGTTGTTATTCTGGTACAGGTTCTTCCTCTTTCTGCAATTTGCTTTCACCTTTTGTCAGTCTCTTGCCTGTTGTTGGTCTTGCACGCTCTTTTTCTCTTACTATATTTCCCTCGCTCATTGTAATCTTTGTACGCTCTCTTTGTCGTCCTCTTCTGTGCATCCTGCCCTTCTATTTCTGTGGCTCTCTTTCTTTGTGTTTGTCTTTGTAATCTCTTCCCATTCTACTTAAGAATGAATTCCCTGGTATCAGTTTTTCTCTCTTTTTTTCATTTTCCCTCTTTGCTTCCTGCATCTCTACAGCAACTTTAAGCCTCACCATGAGTTTGGCGGGAATGTTAAGAACAGGCAGTCATATTGTTACCTCTTCTTTCACCCATGCACCTGGTTTTGTGTTTGTAAACCCATAGGAAGAAAGCTGCCTGTCAGTATCAACTCTACAAAAAATGGTAGTGGTATTATCCCCAGCAGCAATACCGCCATTGCCCAATGCAGTCAAATGGGACTTCTAAATGGGGAATAACAGAATCACATCATTAGTAGGAGAGGCCACTGTTGCCACTCGCAATAACAGTAGCTACGTTTGGCAGCAAAAGCACTACTTACACCAACAAACTCGCAATGAGGCCCTTTATCTCTTTTCCCTATTTGTTTCTGCCTCAACCTCTTAATCGCAATATTTCCTCTTCCACTCAAACTATCCCTTATTTGTTCTCATTCACCTAGTTTAACTCTCTACCTCTGCCTCACAATAACTTTCTTTCTTTCTTTCTTTCTTTCTTTCTTTCTTTCTTTCTTTCTTTCTTTCTTTCTTTCTTTCTTTCTTCCTATCTTCCTTTCTCTGTTTCTCTCTCTCTTGTTTTTTTTTTTCTCCTTCTCTACCTCAAACTATCTCTGCAGCATATCTCGGTCTCTCACGTTTTCTCTGTCACTCTCACCCACCACTCTCTCACTCTTCTGTCTCTGGCATTTTCTCTACCTTACATTCATTTTCTGTTTCTCTCTTAGTTTCTCTATCTTTGTTTATGTATTTCTCTCTGTGTCTCTAACTCTGTCAATCTATTATTCTCTCTCTCTTTCTACCCCTCTCTCTACCTCTCTGTCTCTCTCTTTTTTGATTCTTAATTGTATTGCAGTTATTTTAATAACCTTTTACAAATGTAGACAATGATACAAACATTACAATGAAAATAGAATGTTACGTTATTGCAAAAGCAAGTTTGAAAAAAATACAGATTTTCAGTCTGAAGACTTAAAGTGCCCATAATCGGTTGGATTCTTGCCCATCATGTAATCAGATTTCACACCTACTTATATCTCTTGCTTCGTACGACACTAATCACGCTTTAATAGAACATTAACATACTAAACCACTGTATCCATCTTAAATCCTTTCTGTTTTCATTTTACATGATAAAGTTCTTACAATAACTTTCCACAAATACATTAATACTATCCCTATTTCCATTGCTCCATCTCCCTGTTTCTCATTATATCTTTGTTTTCTTTGACTCGTGTACCATCCTTATCTCTCTCGCATGCTCCCCCTCTCACCCCCTTCCATGTCACTCGTTCTCTGCCTACTCCCTCTCTCCTGCCATCCTACCCTCTTCTCTGTCCCACAAACGCTCTTTACTGCATATTTAACCTCTTTCTTTTCCATTTCTGCTTCCAGTTTAGTGTTAAGAAGACGACAGAATCTATCCAGCCCAAGGCCCTGCTGAAGTTCCCCAATTTTTATAGCCCAAGGCTGGCTCTAACTTCACCAGAAATAATTAATGATTCTGATTTTAGCCCGAATCCAGCAGTGGAAGCAACCGTACCAGCCAAACAAGACACTTCTGATGGGACAGCTAGGAAGACCCAGGGTATCAGAGAAGCATGTGATCCACCCCAGAACGGTAGGTGACCATAGAATCCCTTTGAAATATGCACAATCGAAAGCAGCAGACTGTACCATATACACCTGCATTATGTTCCGTTCACAGTCAGTTTCTTCATGTCTTCAATTTTAATCTGCTTTGTAAAACTGATATTTTAGTGTGCAAAGTGGATTCTGGTACTTACAAAGTCAAGTCAGTAGATCACTGGATCAGCCAATCTGGGGGTGGGGGTGCAAGGGGACATGAGTGGGACATGAGTGGGGGCCTGCTGGCAGGTGCCCCGCAATGCTGGGGGTGGGGGTGCAAGGGGACATGAGTTGGTGATCATTAGTGCAAGGAGACATGTGCCTTTGCTGGGGGGCATGCCCATGTTGGGTGGGCTGCCTGCGGGACATAACCAGGGATGCAGGGTAGTCCCCTGTGGTGTGGGCTGCCTGCAGGGGCTGTGGAGGGTGTACAGGGAACACCTGGGAGGACCCACACTGCCAAATCACATGTAGGACTCCCCGGCACCCCTGAAATACACGTACCCTGCTGAAACCGCGTGTAAAACTTTCCGCACACCCCTGGAATACACGCACACGCTCCCCCAGGCCAGATCCCGTGTAAAACTTCGCGCGCACCCCTGAAATACCCGCACGCAGCCCAATCACGTGTGAAACTTCCTGCGCACCCCTGAAATACACACGCCCAGGGCAATCGCGTGTGGAACTTCTCGCGCACCCCTGAAATACACGCGCCCAGGCCAATCGCGTGTGGAACTTCTCGCGCACCTCTGAAATACACGCGCCCAGGCCAATCGCGTGTGGAACTTCTCGCGCACCCCTGAAATACACGCGCCCAGGCCAATCGCGTGTGGGACTTCTCGCGCACCTCTGATATACACGCACACGCTCCCCCAGGCCCGCTCGCCTGTGGGACTTCTCACGCACCACTGAAATACACGCACCCAGGCCATTCGCGTGTAGAACTTTGCGCGCACATTTTTTTCCTGCGCAGGGACGCTACCGCCTGCTTTCGTGTGGCGGACATGTATGGGCCTGTGCGCGTCTTTGGCCGTGCGCTGTTTTTCCCTATTCTATTCCATGAATACGTGTTGTAGGCGAGTGTGTGGACGTTCCGCGCACTTGCCTCCTGTGCTTTCCCCGTGACGCCCACATTTTCACGAGTTGTTCCCCATTCTGCGTGTAACGCCCCGTGTTACGCCTACTTTTGTTGTGTGCGCCGCGCTATGTGCGAATTCGCTGTGGCCTTATCGCACAGCGTTCGATGACCTGTGCGCCAGCGTGCGCCGTGCACTTTTTCAGTGCACATCCCACATTTTGCGCGTGCACGGACTTCCATGAATAGGTGTGCGCTGTTTTCTATGCGATAATCGCACTTGCACTGCGATTTTCGCTATTTCACTGCGATTCGCACGTTTTCGCACGCGTGCACCATTTTTTCGGCACACATTCATTCCATGAATCGCCCTGTTAATATTCTATATACATGCATTCATATAAATGAATGCTTACATAGATACAAAATGGCTGTCACCTGGGCCTCATTCAGGGCTAACTTTTGATAATCTTGCAAGAAGGTTGTATAGCAGTTTGAGACTGGCATAATGGTTTCATGTAGATAACAATAGTGTGATGAAACCTTCCTGTGGTTTGTCGTACTAGATAGCAGGTGACTTGTGTACAGTGGTAAGACTGCTGATGAGTATTTGTATTTTACAATGCATTCACCATATGCCGCACCTAGGCAAAGGATATGTTTCCTTTCATTTTCCCTTCATAATAGTGAGTTAGGTGTGTGTTTAGATCATTTGAAAGCAGGCTTTGTATTCACTTTGGGGCTGATTCCTGGAATTTGTTTGCCGAAAAACGTGGATTTGTACGCCATTCTACCTGCAAATCCCTGTTTAACAAATGAATCAGCCCCTTAATGTCATGAATTTTGGACTCCTCAGAGAACACCAATACATTTCTGCTGATAACGCAGTGACGTGTTTTACATTTTGTATTTGTATTGTATAGCTGGTTGACAAAACATTTAGAACAGGGGGATAGTCCTGACCTCAAACATTTAGGCTACAATGATTTTCTGTAGGCACAATTCTCATACATCTCCATATACAATACTGCACACTTAACAGATTATGCATCTTGGGAGGAAAAACATACAAATCCAAATTCTGAAAGGGCTGGAAAACCAGTTTTTAGACCTTTATTACTTTAGGTCACATATTACAGCGTAGTTTAAGTACTACCACTGTCTTAGTTTAAGTACTACCACTGTCTTACAAACTTGCAAATAAACAGTAGACATACATGACCTGATCACAACCCACAACCTTGACCTTCTCGCCATCTCCGAAACTTGGCTCCACGAAGCTTCAGGCCCTGCCATATCCCTAGCCCTCCATATTCAGAAAATGCTGCCTGCACGCCAAAGGTGGTGGGGTTGCCCTCATAGCAAAAGAGTCCCTCCCCATCAGAAAGATAAACATGCTGATCGAGTGCAATAGTTCTCAAACTCAACACATCCTATAATTGCACCATTACACTCTACATTGTCTACTGGCCTCTGGGTCCCATAGCCAGCTTCCAAGCTGTCCTCACACACCTCCTCACAGACAATCTGAAAACCTCTACCAAGGCCATCTTCCTAGGTGACCTTAACCTTGGACTCAATGACCTTAAAGACTCACCCTTTAAATCCATTGCCAATGCACTTGAAACCCTAGGTTTCAAACAATCCATCACCGACCCTACCGACATTAAAGGTTGCACTCTGAACTGGCTAACTCACCATAATTGTCGACCCGTCATTAGCCCGACTCTCCCTCTCCATGGACAGACCACCATTGCATCTGATATGATATGATATGGCATTTATAACATTTATAATCTGGTTCACTATCTCCCCTCTAATGAAAGAGCTACCACCCACCATGCCTCTCCCACCATCCCTTGCCAGGAGCTCTTGCATGCTCACCAAAGAAAGGCTCACACCACACCTCCTAGTCCCGGCCCTCAGGCCCCCGTTCTCTATCGACCCTGAGACACTGGTTTAAACATACAACACTACACTTAAACATGCAGTGGAGACCATTGCCCCACTAGTTGCCCTTAAAGCTAAGCAAACAAAACACTCAAACGCCTGGTTCTCCCCCGAACTATGAGAACTCTGCTCTAAAAAACAGACAGCACTCACCATCTGCCAATCCAACCACTCTGACTCAGCCAAACTCGAGTTTAGCAAACTCTCAAAAGACCATAAAAAAAGCTATCATCAAAGCCAAAGCCACGTCATTCAAGACAAGGATCATTAACGCAAAGTCAGACTCCAAAGACATTTTTGCCATCTTCAGGGAGCTGAAAGCTCCCACTCCTCCACCCCCACAAACCATCACCAAAGATGCAGCCTGGTGCACTGAGATACAAACAGCCATGCTCAATAAGCTAGACTCCTTCCATAACAAAATCCAAACCAATCAACACACGCTGAACCAACCCAAACAGCCTCACCCAACCACTCCGAACCATAGGGCTGCTGACTCACCTTGCTTCACATTTAAAGATGTCAACAAACTTGAAGTAATTTCCCTCATTAAAAAGATTAATCCCTCCATAATCGGGTCTAGACTAGACTATTGCAATGCCCTCTTCACAGGTACGCATAAAGAAACCTGGAGAAACTCCAAACCATCCAAACTAATGCTCTGCATGCTTCTCAGAAGGGAACACATTTTCTCTGCAGAAGACAAGCCCACTGGCTACCCTTCAGAGAACATATCCTCTTCAAAACCATTGCCCTAATACATAAATGCATTAACCACACAGCCCCACTCTACCTCTCACAGAGAGTAAATAGATCCATGGCCCTGAGACCAACCAGAACACCCTACGCCAACCTTCTCATAGTACCCAAAGTGGAACTAGCCAGAGGTGGCGGCGCCAGCTTTCCCTTCATTGCTGCAAGGCAATGGAATGTCTTATCACCCTCCCTCAGAGCTGAACTTTCTCACCTTGCCTTTTGCAAAGCCATCAAAAGACAAATGTTTACTTGAACTTGCATGCTATTTGCTTGAACTTGAACGCCGACGAGCCCACTCTGATCATCTGTAATGTAATGTAATGTTTCTCCATCTGTAACATAAGGTGCTAGCTCCTGTAACTAAGTAGTTTTAATTATGTAACAGCGCCATGAGGTCTCTGGGCTGCTTGTGTTTACATTTAATGGTAATAATGGATCTATTTCTCATATGGCCAGAAGGTTTTCCAGCGTAGGGTGTTCTAATGTTGTTGGATCACAAGGTTTTCTAAATATTAAAATTGCAAGAGGCTCTGTGTACTATTTAAATACTCAAGAGGCAGGGACATTGTTCTTGCCTTAGGTACATTTACAAACACTTTGGTGCTAGAGCCAGGGTATAGATGATGCACCCACCTGATGAAATGAAATGGGGCATTCATTGCTCCCAATGAGAAGACCCAGGTCACTAGGTCAAAGTTTGTTTTTGCATCTAGACAGAAAGGTGCAAGGGGGAAAAGATTGTACTCAGTTATAGTCAAGACCGAGAACAAATAGTAGGTATTGGCTACTAAAGATTGTCCTGCTATGAAGCCAATCTGGTCCCCTAGAACCGGTGAAAAATGGCTAGATCAAGTTGTTTAGCCATCATCTTCTTGAAAAGAGTATACTCAACATTCAAAAGTGTGGTGCGTTCGTACAAATAACGTTCGTACAAATAGCCCAAAGAATAATCCTTCACAGGTTTAGAAAGAATTGTTGACATACTATGATGAAAAGATTCAAGGATCATCTTATCCACCAATTAGACGTTGAAGAAAATAATTTTTTTTGACAATAGCAAATCAGTTATGACCTATTGCCAATCGATTGAAATTATGTCTTCCATGCCGCTGTTCCTCCTGACATCTCAGTGAATGTCAATGGAATCTCAGCTAAAGTAACGGGACAACTCAAATTTTCTGCTCCTCCTTGTATTATTTCAACCATCTCGACTTTCTCAAAAGATCTGCGTTGGGCTATGGCAGAGATGTTGCACCATTTCTATGGAGCCCTTGATAATAATACAAAATATTCTGGCATGGTCAAATGAGCATTTCATATTTCTGAGGATGAAAACTTTAGTGCTTCCAATTAGGAACCGTTATTCAGACCATTGCAAAATATGAAAAACGGAGTCAGAAATTGGTATGCAAAAAATTGCTTAATAATATTATTATATATCTGTCACCAAAGCAGAGCAAATCTCAAAGACTGAAATTGATAATCCTACATTTCAGAACTTCATTGCGACACAAGTATTCTCAATCACATCTAAGTAATTCATTGCACGTCGAAAGGAGATCAATCAGTATTCTAATGCTCTTGTTGTTGACATAAAACTTGAAAACCTATCTTTCAAAAGTGGGTTGAGCACATGACCAAACATATTGCCAGATTCACTTTATCTTCCTGTACGTCAAATTGTAAATACGTCTAATATAAAAGAGGATAGGGTGTTCTCCAATTGTATGTTGTGATGCTGTCTCCCGAGATGTGTAATCGTATACCACACACCATGTTCTATGTACAGCAACTCTAAGAGGTTCATTACGACATTGGTGGTAAGGGGTTAACGGTGCCGGTAATGGTGCCGGAGCTGTCAACTCCTTACCGCCCCATTACGAGTCTGCTCGCGGGACCCGCTAAGGGTCCCTTAGCGGGTCCCGCTAGCAGAGCAGGGAGGTTATTAACGGGCCCGTTGTTAGCTCCCTCCCCATTCCCATTGAGCCCTATGGGGGCTCAAATGGGAATGGTGATGTACCGGGTCCGGGTTCCTTGAATGAGGAATTACCGGGTCCTCCAAGGTTGGAATGGCCCAGTAATTCCTCATTCAAGGAACCCAGACCCAGTACCCAGTAAGGGGGTAACCAATTTGCGGAATGGTTACCTCCAAGGTCGTAATGACCCCCTAAGTCTAGTACAATAAATGCTCTTCTCAAAGTTCACCAATGATCATTTGAGCCACGTTCACAATGTATCACAAACCCTAAAAAACAAGCATTGACAAATTTGATAGTTTTGGCATTTGCATAGGCATAAGCATCATATGACCAGGTGGTCACACTATATGTTAGCTTTTGTGATCATAAGCCCAGGGGGTATCATCATTTGCCATGCATTCCCATGATATGTGCTGGTACTCACATTATATGAGCTGAGCTGTGCCAGGTTCCATTTTGCAAGATTAGCAAATCAGTTCCAGATTCCATTCTGCATAGTTAGCAGAGTTATATCAGAATATATGATTGACAGCCACCTTCGGAGTGCCAGATTGCATTATGTCGATTTCGCACAGCAGTGATGAATTTCATTGTGCCGATTCGTCATAATTATGGAATATTTCATTATTTCAATTGAACAAGAAGGCTGGTTTTCAGTATGCACAATGAGCCAGCTGTGAGATGAGAAGCACATTACACGACCCACCCATCTCCACTGCCTTGCTGTGGTTGACAACAAGGCCGGGGGTGCTGGTAGTATGCAAAGAAGTTCCCCTTCTTCTTTCCTGGCCTTGCCACCTTTTATATCAAGCAGAGGGGTGGTGGACCATAGAAGCCAGTGACACAGGAAAGGTGGTAGATTAATGGCAACATGCTGATCTTCTGCTGTTTTCAGTAGGGGGCGAGCATGGTGCCCATGATTCCCCCTGCTGTGCTGTGTGTGCCTGCTCCAGCTGACAGCCCTTCCTTTAGCAGTGAGTCAAGGAAAGGACTGCAGGCGATGATGAGGGAGGCAGGGGCATAGTAGAGAAGGAGTAACCCCTCATACTACTTTTAGTGGTAGAGGGTCATGCTATCCCTTCTCCCCCTTGCCTCACTGTGTGTGAACACAGAAGGACCTTTGGAGATTCAGCACTCTATCACTTTTTCTCTAAGGATCCCAAAATGTCCTCCCGCAGCTGCATTATGTCTCTTTGGTAGCTGTGCCAACAAAGAGCCAAAGTTAAAAAGAAAATTGCTATGCTTGTCATTTTTAAACGCACTTTGGCCGTCGGTGTGTCAGTGCCTTGTAATTATTAGATCTGCAATAATTAACACTATCGACAACAACCTTTTCTATTTAGACACGAAAGTTACCGAGTTGCCAAACATTCTACTTATCAAGACCCCTCAGAGTTGGCACTCCTCTAGGGGCTCTCTTTCCTCCCTCTCTCTTTCTCTGTCTATCTCTATCTTTCTTTCCTCTCTCTGCATCTCTCTCTTTATTTCTCTCTCTCACCGTTTCTTTCACTCCCATTCTACTTAGCATATGCTTCTGAATCCTATCCAAGAACGTATCTCCGATCCACATTTTCACACAGCCCTGATTTGGCATCAGCTATCACAAATAGTGGTTGCATGGTTTTACATCCGCACATTAAAAGTAGCAGCAAACAAGGACTGCCAGGCCACATCATCTGCCCATATGTCTACCTCTGGTAACACTGTGCACTCTACTTAGTCTCCAGATCTATCTTAACGCCTATATGAAGATCAAGCTGAGCACATACATGTTATTTTTTTAATGTGTTTACTGAATGTGCTCCAATTCTACTAGTGAAAGCTACCTTTTGCACCTTTTCAGTTTCCTCTGAGTCTCTGTCCTCAAAGGCACTTCCAGCAAAATAGGGCAACCCCCTATTTTGTGTCTATACCCCTGACATATTTAACCGTCTCCATGCATCTTCATTCTACAGCGCATAAGAACAAAATAAGCTTCTCTGTCAGAAAGAAGCAAACATCTCACTCACACACAACAATAGCACATTACCAAATGCAGAGAGATGCACATAAGAGGGAGCCTCAGAGAGAGTCCACCAGGTCACCATGTTGAAGCTGCCTGAATCAAAATGGATGACAGTTATTTTCACCCCACAGGGAGCTGAGGGAATGTCAACGGGTTACACATGATACACATGATACACATCAGAATGGGAGATAGGAGAAGAAACGGATGCAAGGAAGGTGGGTGCACAGAATACTAGCTTCATCCCTGACCGCCTACTACAAAGGACTGACACTAGTCAGTCTCTTCCCCTATTGAGACAATTGAAACATATACCACATTTTAAAATGAAACTGAAGGAAGCCATTGACATGTGAGTTAGGACAGTGTTCTAGAGGATTGGTGTGTTAGCAGCAAGAACAGAGGACAGAACAAGAGGTGGATAAGCCAAATAGCCATGACCATTAAGTAGGTTAGTGATAGAACTTCCCAGGTCCTGCTCAGGGTGATAACCCTGAAATTGACGGGGGGCAGACACCACTGACAACAAGCAGCATTGGCAACCTGCTGGGGGACTCTAGCCAAGATTGTAATGGGCAATAAGTGTGCCAGAGTTGAAGAGAAAGAGATTGATATTTTGATGCGACTGGAGCTTGGATATTCTGATGAGGCTGGAGCCTGGAAGGAGTCTCAGCGCCTTGGGAGATGAGAAAAGTCATTAGTGGACTTTGAAGCGAAGAGTGACCCTTGGCTGAGCCATAATAATAACAGCAACTTGAAAGGCACGCAGGCAGAGGGAGGAGAGAGCATCCTGCTCAGACAAACCCGTGGTAGGAGAGGTATTACTCCCACAACTAGCAGATTCATGAAAAGCAATGTCCATACAGACACTAATCACAAGAACCAAATTGTGCTGTGGCTCTTCATTGGTCCTGAGATTGTGAGTTAACTGAAGGACGTTTTCAGAGGCAGATGCCCAGAACTATGATTTATTAAGATAGGTATTTGGATCAAGGACACTAGATTCTCTTAGATTAGAATCCATACATATATACCATGTATGCCTCCATCCTGTCCCTTTTACTACAAAACCTACTCCCTGTTATGTTTCCTGTTGTCCTTTGGGCCTTCCGCCTGCCCTTTACCCATTCAGAGAACACAATATGTTAAAATGACCTTTGTTTATCATGTGTTCTGTGAAAATGACTCTGTGACAGTTAAAATGTGATAGGAGGTAATTTTTTAATAACTCCTGTAAAATGAGTCAACCAGTCTCTTGATGGTATTCCATCTTTACCCCATTAAAGTGAAGCACTCTAACGTAAAAAAAAAAAAAAAAATGTACGAATGCTGTTGGAATAAAGACATAGGGCCTTTACACGGAAGGCGGTAGGGGATTACCAGCACCGGTAAGGGCACCGGTGCTGGTAATCCCCACCGCCCTACTACGAGGTCCCTCAGCCGGTCCCGTCCTTAACGTGTGGTCAGACCACACATTAAGGACAGGAGCCGCTGTGGGACTTCAGTGCAAATAACGGTACCGAAAATTGCGGTACCGTTATTTGCTCCTTCCCCAATCCCATTGAGCCCTAACTGGGCTCAAATGGGAATGGGGAATGGTTCCCTGAATGGGGACTTACCGGTCCCGCAAAGGTCAGAGTAGGCGGGTAAGTCCCTATTCTGGGAACCCCGCCTCCGATGGCAGTAAGGGGGTAGCCATGGCGCTAATAGCGCCATGGCTACCGCCTTCCGTGTAGTGAGGCCCATACTCACCCTATAGCCATCAAAGACAAGAGTTGTGTATAATCCTGCCTTTTCTAAAGGTTGGCACTTACACTGAGCTCCTCTTTATCCTTTCTCACTCTAGATGGTGCCTGCACTACATTCCAATTGGGCAGGAATGGCTTTCGCGCAGGTATCAAACAAAATGTGAGTTTTAACTCTAGGCCATTCGTTGCCCATGTTAGTTGCCCATAATAGGGCAAAACAATGTGTATCCTTTTATTAAAGTTCAGTGACTGATCCTCTGCCCTATTAATGATCTGATTGTAAAGCATGCATGACTATAAGCTTAAACCACAGAACAGGAGTCACCACATACCGCAATCCATTTATGAAATGCCTTTTTTTTTTTAATAGAATAACCACAACTTAACCGATTTCTTGATTTGAACAGGATATCTCTCGTTTTTCTAAGGAAAAGACAAAGGAGATTAAAATGTTTAGGGCCACATCAGGCGTTGGGCGGAGCGATAAAAATGCAGCGGTAACTCTATTACCAGCGCATAACTACTCCACCCATTCCCAAGTTTGGGTGGAAAGTGGCAGGGTTACCTGTTGCTGGAAGTAAAAATCTCCCCTTTCTGCACATTTTTGGTGCTATTACCACTGAAGCTAATACCACCAGCGCTAATCGTGCCGAAAAGCCTGATGGATTCATATAGACTCAGAGTAAATGGGAATTAACAGTGCCACTGCAACTCGGAATCTGGAACAAATTGTGCCAGACCGAGTTGCGGTGACGCTCATAGCACTGTGCGGTATCGCAGTGCATTTCCCGCCGGGATAACGCCCAACTCGTGATGAGGCCCTTAATTTGCTATTCCGCACCTCATTTTTTTTAAGCTCAATTCTGTTCATATTTGTATTATTTATCTGCCTATCAATACACATTAATTTGTCATATAGACCCTCAGCTTTGGTAAACGAGGTACTCTGCCACTGGGAGTGCTGTAAATATTCATGCCATCAGTGAAAATTAGCATGTACGTTTGGTCACCCTTTGATGCCCAGGCACCTCTACTTTTTCCTTTTTTTGTTGTACACAAAGTTTTCTTTTATGTTGTCAGGTCGGGGCTTCAGACTGACGAAAGACGCCAGGAGAGGGCCATACCCATGCCAACAAATTGGCGCCAAGAGCATTCAACAATGAAGATGCATAATCGCAACTACTTGGCAGATGGTCACTTTGCTCCGTAGAAACAATGAGGAAACATTAGAGCACTTAATAAGAAGTTCAAATCGGAGCTAGAATGGCGCTGCTCTTTTAGTACTGCCCTGTAATGGATCGCTTAGTCTATATTTTTTTACTAACAGTATCTAAGGACCAATAGTGCGCATTTTAATCGGTCTCTTGTAATTGTATGTCATTTTAGATCATAACAATTTATGTTTTAAATAATAAACGGTAGAGCAGTAGCAAAGAAGTTCAAACCCATCTCTCAAGGCTGCTGCCTTTTTTCAATACCGAGTGTCTGATCCTTTGCACAACCAATGCTATGTTGTTGCAGCTCGGACAAGAGTATGTAGTCAGTAAAGTATCACTTTATGTGAGTACATGGAGGGCACCATCACATACCTGGTTCTATTTATTAATGCCTTTTATTAATTGTTAATAAAGTCTCCATGACTTGAATGATGCATTCATTCAGACAGGAGTGTTTTTTAAAAGAAGCAACAATAATCTACAGTCATCAATGAAGACCTATCCAAATCTGCAGAGTAACCCCTCGATCACTGAACCTTGGGGTTTGGCGCCTGTGGTAGGACACCAGAGGTTTTGCAAATGTGTAGCACATCTAGTACAGAAAATGCAAGAATTTGAATATCATAGATCTAAGTATACTATACCACTCATTATAACCCTGCCGGTCTGGTAAAAAAGTGCAGGTATTTACGTAGACTGGCACTTTACCGAACTGGCAGAGTACAAGTATGCCTCTCAGCGTAGCTGGAGACTCAGGCCCCCACCGGCATAAAACAGCCGGTATTTTCGGCACTGGTATTGCAGGTGATGAAAATACCAGCAAATCGCCCATGAAATGGGGATTTACTAATAGTTCTGCCACCTGTAATATCCCAGTAAGACCGGAATATCAGGCGGAGTAAACGGTAGGTACATTTGCCGGTATCCTGGTGAAAAACAAACTTATAATGAGGACATATGTGTTCCTGAAATGCATGGGCACCAGAGTGATACAGTCTAGTTCTCTCCCGAAACATATGCAGGGTGACGTGAATTATGAGAACGCCATACACTGGTGTTCCACTGGTTACATCTTACTCCTCTGGCCAACTGAAGTCGACATTGTGGGACATGGCCAGTGCACCATGGTCAGATAGACTTTTATGACATTTAGGCTATATTTGGGTCTCTGTGGAAATGATATTTTGAAAAAATAGTTTCATTGTGCTGGTATTAATAGGGATCCATTATGTTGTAGGTGCCTTGATAGAATTAATATTCAGGATGCCATGGAGCGTAGTCTCCTCTCTTTGCACTACACCTCCTAGAGGAACTCCACTGGGGATCTGAGTGGATTACCATGGCCATGAACTATGGTGGTAAAGTGAAGGAAATACCTCCAGCATCATACTGTAGGTATCTCCTCCTCTTTATCACCAACCTCACAGTTCTGTGATGCAGTAAAAGTGGCAGTAACAGAGTTACTGCTGTTTTACTGCCACTTTTTCCCAAACTTTAAAACTGGTTATGGACCTCTATATTTATAGTATTTTTATGTCCTTGGAATAAAATGAAACTCATTTTGGTTGATCATGTGTGATCATTGTGAGAGGGAAAACATCTGTGAAGGGTATTTATTACTAAGGAAGGGTTTGTTTTACTAATGCATGAATAAGGGCATAACTAAATTATCGAGTTCTATGACGTTTCTTGTACTGTGGACCTATTGATCAACATCAACAGTAAAAGAGTTGTTGTAACAAAAATCAATCCAAGCCTGGTTTTTACTGTTGATTGTGCAGTATATAATGCAACGGTATTAATGGTGAAAACCGGGCACATATCAAGTTAATGTCTGTGGAGATTGGAGAAAAGCAGCCAGTTTTCTGTTTGGTGAATATGCAATTGTGAAAAAAGATGTGTGTGGGAGTTACCTTGTTGAGATGAGGGTATCAGATTGTAGTAAACGGTGCATCACGGTGCATCACGTGTCAGATGATATTACAAATGTTGATGACAAGTGTATTTCCCCAAGTGCAAAAAAAACACTTTTTTTAGTTTCACTTGATTCCACTTAAGAGGATTAGTAAAATGTAGGTTAGATGGAAGGAGAATATTGTGGGATATTTTGACCCACTCAGCTGTGCTATGCTACATCACTTTGCTGCATTGGTGCAAGAACCAGCACAAAATGGCCGCGCTGACTCCTGTGCGCACCAAGATCTCTAAACTGCGTTTTTGTAACAACCAGAAAATGGCTGCACCCCGTGCCATACACATTTCGGGTGGGGTGGAACAGAGTACTGACTGCAGGAATGTGCCATTGTGCTCTGCAACAATTAACATGGAGTGAAGTGAAAGAGCAGCATTATTGTGCTGAAAACCCAAAATGCCTCTTTAAAATGACATTTTCCCAATCTTAAAATTGCTGCTTGGCACTAGTTTCATCAATTTCTCATGAACCACTGTGATTAAAAAGGCCCTGCAATGCCCAGGATCATTCATTGTGTCCCAGAGGAACCAGGCCTTATTTGAATGACAGCTCATGTCAAATGGATCTTTGAAAAATCAACCCGGCCTTTGTTTTCATTTTACACGGGAAACGCGTATATTTTCTTTGCAACAGTATCAAGAATCAGCTGTCCAGAGAAAGACTCTAAATAAATGCCTGTAACTGTATCCATGCTGCAAAACAACTCCAGCACTCAAGAAAAGAACTATAGCTGCAGAAAGTGTATATTTGCTGGAGATAAAAACCGTATTTATGAAATAGTAAAATGTGCTTTTTCCTGACTGAAGGGAGAAAATCACCTATTTAAAAGTACATTATTGTGTAAAGGCTTAATTACTTAGAAATGTAAAAGGATCTGTTACTGTTAAAAATACACCTATAAACTGTTTTAATTCTATAGTTTTAAAGTCAAGATTTAAAAGGAGAAAATCAAAGCAAATCGCCTATTTAATAGTACATTATTGTGTAAAGGCTTGATTACTTAGAAATTCAAAAGGATTTGTTACTGTTAAAAATACACCTATAAACTGTTTTAATTCTATAGTTTTAAAGTCAAGATTTAAAAGGAGAATATCAAAGCTAAAACCCAGGCTGAGTTGGCAATCTATATTAAAAAAAAAACGTGCTCTGCCAGTTGCAAGCCCTGAGAAAGGGTGACACATCATAAACATCTGGAACAGGAAAGAGGCTAATTGCTAGCTTGGAGGCTTTAAATACCCAGGACAATGGGACTTCCTAAGTCTCATCAGACATTCATCTTTGCTCCAGGCTGGGACAATAGCAGGATGAGACTCTCACCTGTCAAGTGTGAGGGGCAGTAAACCCCAATCAAAAGAGAGGCCCCTCATCCTGCTTCAAAGGAATTGACATTTGCTTGCATTTGGGGAAAAGAAAAAAATGGATGAAATGACAATAGACTTCCTTTGGTTTTCAAAAGCCTATTTTGTAAATGAACTTTAAAGACATTTAACTTTGCAGCAAGAATGAAGAAAAATATGATCGGGTCTAACCAGCTGTCCTTGGTTAGACCCGATCTGTGTGATGACTAGAACCCTTGACGGTCCAAAATCCTAAATTAAAGTGGACTATAAGTATTAATAGGAATCATAGAAAACCATAGCATACCTTGCCTTGCCTTGTCTCATCCCAATCTCTAAACCATCCTATGCTTACCTTAATAACTTGTAACATTGTCAGAATCCTTATTGCAATCCTGTCTTAATTTATCTTGCTAAGCGCCATTTCTTTAGTCATTTTTATCTTGTGTAAATCTTAAATTAGCAATCCTACTTTGAGTGATCCGACTGGTTCCGCCGGGGCGGACGCTGGGGATCTGGTGCTGAAGTCATGAATCAACACTAGAGCTTACTGTGTCCCTCCTTGGTATTCTGGCCGGAATGCTCTAGCATAGAGTAAAACTATAGTAAATAATTTCTTGTACAAACTGAGTTTCTTTTCTGTTTTCACTAACCGATTTTTCAAAAAAATGCCTCTCATTCACCATTGCATATCTTCCACAGTTTAATAGCTAGAAACTTCATTTCAACTCTGGATTATACCTAAGACCTATAGCTACATCCCAACCGCAGTTGATTTCACCTGTTTTTCTTAAAAAAGCATTTGGTTAATTTTAGGCAGGAATCCACAATTTTGAAAAGTTTTACATGTGTGATTTTCATTCTAAATTATTTTCAACCTTCCATTCAGATTCAAAGTTTTTACTTTTGCTCAAACTATAGCTCATGGTTGTTAGTATCTTTCCAATGTTGCTCCCATAAAGATTTGTACTGATTTAAGGATTTTTGCACACATTCATTGTTTTACCCAGCCATTTCCGAATGCCATTTTAAAGTGTAAGATTTCAAATTCGTTTTTCTCTCTTGTTTGGGGAGGGAAGGTTGGAGCAGAATTCTGTCTTCCATTCCTTATTCCTGATTACCTGCTGCTTCCTTATGTCTTTTTAGAATTGTTTGTTTGTGGGTTGAGGAATTTTGCAGGGGGAAATCCTAACTTAAGTGATATCTTTCCAAACAAGCCAAAAGTGTTCTTTTCTCTGGTGTTTTATATTTGTGTTGCTAAAGAGTGTATTTAGGGGCATTGCATACCTTCCTATCTGCTACTGTCACCACATTGGTGATTGCTGCTCCCTATTAAAAGTATATGTTAATTTGAATTTTAAATAAATAAATAAATATTACCTTTACAAACCAGCATGGTTCCTGGTCCATTGTGACCCGGGGTATTTGAAAAAAGGGTGTGATATGAGTGGTATATCACTAAAAATATTGAACCTATAGATATAATAACATAAACATTTCAGCTGTGCACTGCATACTAGTCTGAGACCAGGGTGTATCGCCTGATTGAAATACTTAACAATATTAAATCCAGTTTTGTGATGTAGATCCTATTTGCACCGGGAAGGGTGCTTAGCCAATCAGGTGGCTGGGACAGCGGGCGAGAATACAGATTCTTAGGCCAATGCTTCCAGCCACCTGAGGCCCTTCCCCTGGATGTGTAATTTTCTAATTTGGAGAAGAAACAGGGAGCCTTCCACTGTTGCCTCACCACCCTCGCTCCCCCCAAAACAATCGTTCCTCCTTCCCCACCTCCACTTTTCCTCTCCACTTAGCCGCTGGAATGTAGCTTTGTGCTCTGGTCCCGGCGCTCCTCCCATCTCCCGGCAGACATGGAAAAGGGAAATTGTTCCCCCTCTGGCACCAGACATATTCATTTATTTATTTTTTCCTCACGAGTTTGGCATCGCTTGCAGAGCCAATCTCCAGAGGGGATAAAAAAGACATTTGCACTCCGGATAAACCCTGGGGTGCAAATGGCTTTCACCCCTGATTTCACAGCCCTCGCTGTGGCGCTCGCTACACTCGGGACTACCTGAGCTCGGGCTGGTGGGCCGTTAAAGGCCATGCCGCCCACCCCACAGCAGGGGTGAAAGCCAAGGTACAACCCTGTAATCTAATTTTGGCTCCCCAATAGAAAAATGGCATATCTGGTAAAGATCACTTGCATGAGCTCAATGGTTTCTTTGAATCCCAATCAAAACTGATGATAATAGACTTGATGAAAAAACACTTTAGGAATACAATAATAGATTGCCTGAAACCAATGGACAGTAGAAGAATGTCAGGGTTTACAATGTTGAATTGCTCTACTGGAGAAAGTAAGACGATCAGATGTTTTTAAACAGATCGCTCATCTTAGAGAGAAGAGACTCAACATTGATCGCTGTGATTGGCCTATTAGAGTGATAACAAGATATTTCATAGTATTGTAGCAGTTAGGGGATGTGTAGGTAGAAAAAGTAAAATAGGCAATTATTTATATTTCTTTCATGCATTCTTTGAGGTGGACATTGATGGTGTTTGCTAATCATAAACCATTGCTCCAATCACAAGGATCTCACACTGTACCATAAGGAAGATCCCTAGAGAGGGTGAAATACATATGTGATGTCTGCATCCTTGAGATTCTGTTATATGGGTTTATAAAGCTATGTATACAATTGTGCCTTTCTATAAAACCAAATCATCTTTCTGAAACAAAAAGGCATGCTTTTCATTTCTTTTGCGTAGCCACAATACATTGCTCAGTGGCTCTGAAATGGAGGTGAATTTCCAGTGGTGATTACTTGTTGGCACGCTGGCATGCCTGGCTTTTTAGCGTAAGCAACCTCTTTTATTCCCACATTTCAGGTAAAAGGGTATTTATTAGATTTTATTAAACCCACCATTACATTAACATTTTTTTCTAAAACATGTCCCAATGCCCCAATCACACATGTCAGACTTACCATGAAGAAGTTCCATAGGGAGGGTGAAACGCGTATGTGGTGTCTGCATCCTTTAGAGTGGTTTCGATTGGGGTGATAAAGCCATGCATAACCCTTTTCTTCAATATAAGACCAAATAATGTTTCTCAAACATAAATGCAAGGTTTTCATGCATTTTGCACACCCACATGTTTTATTTATTTATTTATTGTGTGTTACACTTTATTTGCAAATATTTAAAAAGCACATTTAAAATCACACGATCATTAGTTAAAAGACTTCAATTCTTTCAACATCATGATGTCATTACTTAGCTATCGCACATTTGTTTTTTAACAGGAAACATATAGTCACTTCATCATTTTTAAATATATATATATATATGGTTAAAGATAAGAAAATATAAAATCATCTTAAAACATATCTATAGATTATTAAAAAAAACAGAGCATCAAAGTCCTAAAAATGAAAAGATCAATTAACAATCTGACCCAAAAAATATCTCTAAAAATATTTTTCCCGCAATTAAAATAGCTGCTGATGTATCACAGATAAGAGTATGCCATCATTTCTCTCCTCCTTCAGTTCCAAAGATTGTTCTAAATTTTCCAAAGACTTCTTTTCGACAAACTACTAAACATGGACATTCAGCGATCAAATGGTACAATGATTCGACTTACTTTAAGCAGAAGTGACAAGTTATGTCAACCGTTGGAATTCTTGTTCTAACTCCCAAGATTTCAATCGTAGGGTATAAATTCAGTTTAATGCGTAGCCAAACTCACCTACTTTGCCTAGAAGGATATTTTTGCATAACTCTGGGTAGAGAATTGTAAGATTTAATATCATATGTGAAATGATTGGAAATCTTATATTGCAATAGTTTCACTCTATTCTCTAACCATTCACACTCAAATAGGCGTCTTCTCACTTTATCAGGGTTTCATCCATTACCCCTAAACTTACCCTGATCTTTTTACATCTCACCACCCAGGTCATTAAGGGTTTACACTCCCCTTGGAGTGATACTGTTCTTAATTTTGTAAATGAAGCCTGATCTGGTGGTGTCAAAAATCCTTCATACAATTGTAAGCATCTCCAATCAACAGTCGCCTGCATCGATGAAATGCCTAGGACATGTCGAATAACTGACAATGGTACTCCCTGAGGGAGAGATAAAACTGTACGCAAACTTTTCCCTCATATTGTGACCAATTTTCATCCTCCTCCAATAACTCTGCGCAGTCAACTAGTCTAAGGACAATCTTCTGTCAATAAAATTCAATCAATCGGCTCTATGAGAAGCAACCATATATTCTATCTATTTTCTTCAATTGGGAGATTGAAGTCACTACAGCAGTCTTAGTTATAGCCGGTCAGATAGCACAATGAGCTGAGTGCCCATTTCTGACATATGTGTGCAGCCTCCTGATGCATTCGAATCCTGGCAGGGCCAACTCAACTTTTCATCCTTCTGAGGTCGATAAATTGAGTACCATGCAATGCTATGCTGTGGGATAATAATATCAACTGTTATGTCAGCGCTCACATGCCTGCGGGCTTGTAGTGCTATATAAAACTAGCTATTATTATTATTATTAGTTGTAGAAAGCTGTCTATAGTGATTTTGGTTGGAGCAGATGTACATACCTACATATTGCACTCTCTACAGTTTTATACCATAAAGGTATTGCACTCTCTACAGTTTTATACCATAAATGATCCAATTAAAACTTGTGCTCCCCTTTTTCTTAAAGGGGTTAAGGATCAACATTTTTGATTTCTCCACATTGAGTCTTAGATTCAACTGTCTGAAGTAATATTCTATCAACATTAAGGTTTGTTGAAGGCCCACCAGTGTGTAATCAAATGGAACTAGGCCATCTATATAGAGTAGGTATTGAATTGGCACATTACCCAATTTTGGTGGGTTGGTTTTCATTTTTTTTAGACAACACCCTAAATCTGAGATATAAGCCTACAAAAAGGAATGGGGCCAAAACACATCCCTGTCATAGTCCACAGTAGGTTCTTATCCAATGCGAGCAATTTCCTTTCCCATCTAATCTCACCTTAATTCTTGTGTCTGTATATCAGGACTTTAACATATCCAACAATACATTAGGACATCCCTGCAAGGCTAATTTCTTCCATAGAGTTCGCCGTTCCACACAATCAAACGCCTTAGAAATATCTAAAAATGCTACATAAATTTGTCTTTTTGCAATTTGAGCTTGTATCGTCAGAATATTAATAGTCAGGCAATTTAAGGAAATGTTGGTGCATTTTTTAAAACCAGATTGGTATATATCTTGGAATAAACCAATATTTGTCCAAAATGAAAGTAGTAAAGATTGTAGAGCCTAACAGTGAGTTCAATCAGTAGTTGATCGGATCCAATCTGAAGTAGGTCTCTGACCAGTGTGACCGCAACAGCGATACTGGAGACCAGGCGATTTGGTGGAAGAGCCGCGATCCACCCCGAAGCAAAGGGCAGCTGCGAGTGAGCCGGTGGTGCAGCTGAGCGAGGACACCGCCTGCGACGCGGGGCAGGCACACCAGCAGAGTGCACCAACAGCAGGGGTGCCAGCGTTGCATTGGGATTGCTGGAGCAGGCAGCACTGGTCGCGGGGACGCCCAAGCAGTGCTCCCGGGCTGGACCCCACTGCAGCACTTGCAAGAGAAATCAACCTAGAGCCAGGTGGTCGTGGGGGAGCCGACAAAGTGTGTGGCAGGTAGCCCTGGCCCTTTCCCGCTGCTGAGCAAGCCAGATCGTGGTGGGGTGGCCAGTGCTCCCACGCCCCCCCCACATGCTGAACTAGAGAGCGCAGCGGCCTCCTTTGGGACCCGCAGTGGTCGGCAGTGACGCCCAGGCAACGTTGGCCACACATCAGCCTGGCATTACGTGGCGGGAGGGGAGAGCCAGGCCCGCATCTGCCATTCATCAGCAGCAGCCTCTTCAAGACAGGCAGACGGATCCTGTTACCAGCAGGGCACGAGCAGTCTCCAAACAGAGGTGATCCAGTCAGAGACGTCCCTAGCACAGCAGCAGAACCCAGGAAGCAACCGAGACAACTGACAACCGGTCCCGAGCGGGACCCTGAGGTGAGACCAACTGCCTGCATACATTATCTGTAAATCCACGGCGTGGGGGAATAAAGCCCAACCAGACTCCACCAAACAGACACAAGCTACTATAGTAGCCACACTAAAGACACCCCCCCACACACTATATGTTCTACCCAGACCAGGCAGGCATGTATGGCAAGTGCTGTGGCAAGGAGAGCAACAGGCTATCCACCAAGGAAGAGAACTATCAACATCATAAACTCATAGTACAGATTGGAGTCGCCACAGTGATATTGCCAATTTAAGTGACTCAGGACAACATTAAAACCAATAGGAAGCGGGAAGCACAAGGAATCCCAAGGTACAAACTACAGCTACCACCACGTACCCCTTTGCCCCACCTATCGGCCTCCACGGTGCGCATTAGTGACCAAATCAAGGGGGAGGACACCGCCACAATCCCCACCCCAGAGGAAACAAAACAGGAATCTTAGACAGCTCTGGGGCGCACAGGAAACCTCCACATCCAAAGCAGGGGAGCATCCCCTGACCAGCGACAACCCACCACAGACAATGGGGGAGGTGGACATGATGAATAAAGAGGGCATGAAGATCTCCTTTAAGGAGCTACAATCCCAGCTCCTTAGCTCTATGCAGGAACAATTTAAAATCCTCAGAGAAGAAATTAAGCAGTCGACCCAGGAAATCAAACAGGATGTGGCCAAGTTAGAAGAAAGGACCGATATTGTTGAGAGAAAGCTTCAACAGGTGGAAAAGGACTCCCAGGAATCGGAAGAAACATTGGACCGGATTGCCCAAACTACCATGTACCTGGAGCAGCAATGCGAGGATTTAGAAAATAGATCAAGAAGATCAAATATTAGGATTAAAAACTTGCCGGAATCCATAGAAGACTCAGACATAATGACGACGGTGACGCAGTTATTCGCCAAGGTACTAGCTGATGACACAGAACCAAGGGTGGCGAATGACAGATTCCACAGGGTGGGCCCCAAGAGGGCTGCGGAACCAGGAATGAGACCCCGCAATGTCCTGGCAGCAGTAATCTCCTATGTGCAAAAGGAACAGATACTCTGGAAGGCCAGACAAACCCTCCCGATGAGAGTAAATGCCCAGGATGTACACCTTTATCAAGACCTAGCTCAGTCCACTCTTCTTAAGAGACGGAGGATGGGCCCAGCGGTCCACCACCTGACATCAATCCAGGTGAAGTACAAGTGGATGTTCCCCTTCGGCCTCTTGTTTACCTGGGAAGGGGCCTAGCACAGGATCACGAACTGTGAGGAAGGTGAAAAGATTCTGGGATTATTGAGTGGAGCGGAGACCACACAACCCAAGCCCCAGAGGAGACAGAACAGCTGGATGATAGTGCAAAAGAAAGGCAGAGAGAGGAGGAACAAGTAGAACCCGCAGCAACTCACGACTCCCCCGAGATTGGAACAAGTAAAACAGTCACACTTCAAAGAACACACTGTGGGAGACAAAGTGACAGAAGGGGAGAAAAGTTAAGAGACACGAGTGGAATCTACAGTGGGGTTTAGGACTCCCCACAAAGGGCTAATGAGGAGAAGTAAGGACCGGGAGCTCTGGACAACTCGTACCAGGGCCAGTAGTAACCCGGCTCCAACCTCATGGGATCAAGTGGGAAGAAAATGGGAGGGTATACAGGGATGGAACTGCACAACGCCATACACGAATGACCACAAACATAACAGAGGGAAACGAGGACGACACTCGGCGCTCGGATTACGGATCAAACGTGGATAGGACGAACATGGCTCTAGTGACGGTACTCTCGCGGAATGTCAGGGGCATGAATACCCCTATGAAGAGGGCCAAACTGGAAAGACAAGCCTGGAAACGGAAAGCAGACATTCTATTGTATCAAGAGACACACATAAAAAGAAGTGAGAAATCCCGGATCAAACTAAAAAGGGCTAAAAACGTCTTTCAGTCAAATGAAGAGGGAAAGAGGGCGGCGGTCCTTATTGTTGTGAAGGATACACTGAAGGTACATATCCAAGACCACAGAGCCAACAAGGAAGGGAGATATGTATTCTTGAACCCCACACTAGAAGAGAGACACGTAAACCTGGCATCCGTGCACGCCCCAAACGTGGGACAAGAATCCTTCATACTTGACATGCTGGGAGCACTGGAAGAGTTTGCGACGGGAGACATAATATTAGGGGGAGACTTGAACATAGCATGGAACCCCACTCGAGATAGAGGCACCAAAACTAAGAGTGACCCAAAAGCCTGCTCTGGGGCACTGCGGGAAGCGTTCAAAACTCTCTTCCTCCATGACAAATGGCGGTCGAAGAACGGGGAGAGGCAGGGTTTCACGGACTACTCCCACATATATAATGCGCTCTCGAGAATAAATTATATGTGGGCATCAACGGATCTGATCGGGAAAATCAAGGAGGTGGAAGTAGGCTAGATCTCCTTCTCGGACCATGCCCCAATTGTGGCTTATATAGCCCTCAAGAACAGGGGAGGTCGTGTGTGGTCCTGGAGATTCCCGACCGAGCTTCTGCAAGACAAAACAATAGTTGAAGAAATTCAAGTAAAAATAGATACCTACTTCGCCGAGAATGATATAAGGGAGACCCCACTGGGGATCGTGTGGAATGCTTTCAAGGCGGTCCTGAGAGGCGAACTGATAGCTCTGAAAGCTAGGAGGGGCAAACAAATGGTGCATTGGGAACTAGAGCTGAAGCCTAAACTTCGAGAAGCGCAGAAAGAGGCAGCAGATAACCCTAGTAGATCTAGCGGGCCCTGCAACACATTCAGGGTCAACTGGAACTCCTGCAGATGAGGAAAGTAGAAAAGTCACTGATGAGGACAAAGCAGAGGTACTAAATATTAGCTAACAAGGCGGACAAGCTGATCGCTCAACAACTTCGAGAGACAGAAGGCAAGAGGACAATTCTCACACTAACACACTCCAACGTTAATCGCAAAACCACGGATGGCGAAATGGGTGAGATTATGATAATTTTCTTCCAAGACTTATACCATGCGGGGAATCCAAATGAGGGAGAGCAGAGGACATATCTCCAGAAAATAACACTACCCCAATTGTCGGGGGAAGCCCGGGAGGCCTTAGATCAAGACATCCAACCGGAGGAAGTATTAAGGGTCATCAAACAACTTCCAAAGAGCAAGGCGCCGGAACCAGACTGCTACACTGAGGCTTTCTACAAGAAATGTCAAACTTTGCTAGCCCCCCAGACTCACGGCGCTCTTCAATAGCATTAAGTCTCAGGGAAACATCATGCCCTCCATGAACGAGGCAAAGTTGGTACTATTCCCAAAGCCAGGTAAAGACCCTACACTCCCAGCATCGTACTGACCAATAGCCCTGATAAACTTGGATGCAAAACTTTTTACCAAAATCCTCGCTAACAGACTGACTAAGCACCTAACCACCCTAGTGGATGCGGACCAGGCAGGTTTCATCCCTTTAAGACAAACAGCAGACAACACAAGGAGAGTTTGCCACTTAATAGAAAAAGCGGAACGTACAAACACCAGAGCAATATTAATTGCATTGGACGCCGAAAAAGCATTTGACCGAGTCGAATGGACACAGCTCTTTCATATGATGGAGAGCATGGAATTTGGGGAATCTTACATGCGGATGATTAAGGCCAACTATAATAACCCTACAATGAGAATCTCAATTAACGGCTTCATGTCACAAGGTGTCGCCCAGATGAGAGTAACAAAACAGGAATGCCCACTATCCCCCTCCGATATGCCCTATTTCTAGAACCCCTTGTAGCGAGGATACGTCTACTGCACCTGATTAAGGGAATTCGGATGGGGGGACTGGAACATAAAACTATGGCTTTCACCAATGACATGCTGTTAGCCCTAACAGAACCCGCCCAATCCCTCCCCGCGCTGATGCACGAACTGGAGGCTTTCGGAACCACCTCAGGCCTCAAAACAAACAAAAACAAGTCCGAGATACTAAACCTGACAGCTGACCCATCTGAGATCGCAGGATTGGCCCATGTACAGGAGATGAAATTGGCACAGAATAGCATAACTTACCTTGGAACCAAGATGACCTCCTCAATAACACAACTTTATGCAGCAAATTTCTGAAGCCTACTTATCCAGCTGCAAAATCTTCTGGCAAGATGGAATCCTCTCTCCACCTCTTGGTGGGGAAGGATTACGGCAGTCAAAATGACAATTCTCCCAAAGGTCCTTTATTACTTCCAGGCCCTTCCAATAAGGCTCCCCAAGTCCTTCTTTAGGTCTCTAAACAGGATGACAGCTGCCTACGTGTATCTGCATAAAAAATAAAGGGTAGTAATAACGACGCTGACAGCGCATGTTTCTGAGAGCGGACTGGAATTTCCCCATTTCAAAAGGTACTACGAAGCAGCACAACTGCGGGTGATCAAGGAATGGGTGGCAGGCTCCCCACAGCACAAGTGGACAAAACAGGATATAGCAGTATCCTATATATCCCCGCTCTCTAATCTTTTGTGGTCCCACAAGAAACATAGACATCGGAATACTAAAATAAGCGAGATTATGGCCCTCATTACGACCCTGGCGCTAAGTAACGGTCATTACCGCCATGGCACAATTAACGGGTCTGTGCTGGCCAGAGACCGCTAAAAGCGGCACATTACGACTTCTCGGGCACGAGCATTGCGCCATGCCGGTAATGTAATCACTGCCATGCCACTAAAGGACCTAAAACCCCACTTACCGGCATCATATGCCATGCAAATAGCACCTCCGCCACCCTAGTCATCGATATTAGCGGTCACCGCTAACAGCAGTCACTGCAAATAAGCGGGTCCGGAAGTTGCGTCACCGCACAGGAACGGGAAAGAGCACGGCGGCCATCTTTAAAAACACAATACATTGCCATCCTCTTCAACCAGTGGACACCTGACCCCCACAAACTCCACAAACCTTCTCCAACACCCATTCCTCATCATAATGCCTAAAGTTCTGAAAAAGACCGGAGATCGGCTGAGGCAGGAGCGCTTTTCTAGGGAGGAGTTAAATATGTTGGCTGAAACCCTACAAGAGCATGCCGATGTAGTCTTCTCAACGGAGATGACCAGACCGGCGATTATGAGAAAGAAGGCCATAAGGTCCTTGGTAGCCCAAAGGGTCAGTGCAGTCGGCACAAGACCCCGCAATGCCAGACAATGCAGAAAAAGGTGGGACGATCTACGTCTCCGCGTCAGAGTATACTGGCGGCAAATAGGAATCTGGGCATGGCAACTCGCGGAGGAGCTGAGTCGCCCATCAAACTGCAGCCATGGGAGGAGATATGTGCCGCAACCATAGGCACAGAGAGCATAGAGGGGGTCGGAGATATGGAGAGAGGAGCCCTGACATCAGGCGACGCAGGTAGGTGCCTTAAATCCACCTATGCCAAACTTAACACAATGAAGTCCATATTTTTGGGAAGTGCAATGATGCCTAACAAGGTCAACACGACACATTAGCAGAAGACTGCCTACAGGCAGTGCTGACCTCCACCTTGTACACATGCATTATGCACACCCTTTCTGTAGCCACCCACATGCCTCCATGCTTCTACCACCTAAGAGGGAGACAACCTGTATGTCACTGCCTTCAATGTGCGCCATCTAGTAATCAAAATGAATGCAGCCATCACAATGCCTGCTCAATGTCCGCAGACCCATCACTAACCCTTTCCCTCCTTTGGTCCACCACAGGCTCACATTCGGACAGTGCCGATGAAGACACTGGCACTACACCTGCCAAGAAGCCCAGGCCTGAAGACCCAAAACACCGTCCCTCCACCTCTGGTGCAAAAAGCAAAACCCCACAGCAGCCAAAATCCCACAGCACATCACAGGCCACGGCACTGATGTGCAGCTGGTCAAGTACAACAGCACCACTGACGACAACCATCCGCCCAGTGGTGTCTACTGAAGGCACTGGGTCCGCAGGAAGCAGCACGATTGGTGAGACTGCTGCCACCGCAGCTAGTTCAGACAATGATGAAGGGGATGTCGATGTTGTTGTGGGTCCCACCACTGCCCCCCTTCATTCCCCCTACCTGTCCCCGTGCAGCCAGCATGACTATGGCATACAGGGGAAATCCCCTGAAAACTCTTTGCCGGCCACTCCATGCCCAGTGGCAGATGTGCAGGAGGGGAGCAGCACAATGGACATGCCAGAAGCATCATCCACAGGCCAGAAAACCCAGGAGTCGATGCATGAAATTATCACGCGGCAACAACAACTGAGCTCCCTCTTGACACAGCATGTCGCAGAATGTGCCAGCGCAAGGGGGGAAATGCGCGAATGTGCTGAAACTGTAAAGGCTGCCATTGAGTCCACCTCCAAGGACATTTGTGTTGAACTGGCCGCAGTGCGGCACATACTTTCTGAGCTTGTCCAAACAATGAGGGACATGCGTCCTTGTGAGCAGCCCAGTTCCTCCTCGGCTGCCAGTTCTACCCGAACCAGCCCCATCCACAGATCGGGCAGGAACCTGCAACATACAGACAGGGGTGCAGCGGGTGCCGGGAGAGGGGGGTGCCAATAGAGATGGCCTCGTGGAATGATCCCACATGATGCACTTGAGCACAGACATCCACACCATGTTATGGGGAGTTGAGGGAGGGGGGATGGGTGTATTGGGGAGTTGAGGGGGGAGGGGGGAGTGGGTGTGTTGGGGAGTTGAGGGGAGAAGGGGAGTGGGTGTGTTGGAGAGTTGAGGGGGCAAGGGGGAGTGGGTGTGTTGGGGAGTTGAGGGGAGAGGGGGAGTGGGTGTGTTCACTTAGAATTACTATTTCAATACACATTTTGGTTATGCACAAATCACTTGTGTGGACATTCATCATTGCGTACGTGTGTTTTATTGCTGAACAGTCCACAGTGTGCATGCCCCAGACACACCCAGTGCCCCAAGTGCCATCTCCATGTGACACCCCCATCCATGTGTTCTAGAAGAATTGGTTGATCAGAGTCCGACGCATGTCACGTCCCTCCTGTGCATCGCTTCCTCCCTGAGGTACTGCACCATCCCCACCCTCCTCATCCTCTTCGTCAGGTGGTTGCTGTTCTGCGTCCGGGGGCTGGGGCACATTCCGTCTGATGCACATTTTGTGCAGCATGACACATGCCATGACAATCTTAGCCAACTTCTCATGGCGGTACAGGAGTGCCCCACCAGACCTACTGAGGCAGCGAAACTGTGCCTTCTAGAGGCCAAATGACTGCTCAGTCACCACACGGGTTTGTGTATAGGCACAATTATAGTCCTCCTCGTGCCTGTTCTGTTGGTTCCGGACTGGGGTAAGGAGCCACCGCTTCAAGGGATAACCTGCATCACCTGCATGTGGGCAACAAATGTATGTGTAAGTTATCTCATCATGTTTGACCTCATTAAGCGATACCATGGCATGCATTTGTTTCTTCATCCGTACCCAATTTCCATGCATGGATGGAGTAACACGATGAGACTGCGTGTATTCCTCTCATGGACTGTTTTGCATGTCATTGATTGATGTGCGCAGGGGGGTCCAGTTCCTTGTGAGTGCACATGCACTGTGTCAGTGCACGTCCGTTGTTTCTGTGATCTTGCAGATGTCCACTTATTTGTATGCTGTCATCCTGGCAACGTTGATGTCAGCCTCATGATGCTCTCACTACGCACAACAAATGGTGTCATGCAATTTAGTTGGGCCTCTGTGTCAGTGTAGCGGTGTATTGATGTATTTGGCCCTCATGTGACTCATTTGTACGCGGTAATGGGGGACTGGCCTTTCAGTTCAAGGTGTTTTGTGCTTTGTATTGTCTATAGTTGTTGATTGTGGCTGCATTTCATTGTGGGGGATGTAGTCGGATTTGGTACAGTGCACATGCAGATGTCTGTGGGATGGTTCGGACACTGCCTCATTCGCATGGTAGGGCTGCTTGCATCTTGCTTTATGTGGTTAGGTGTCAGGTCCAGTCTGGGTGGATTTTGGGGTGTGTGCTTCCTCCATTCCCTCTGGCATTCTCAGCTAGGTTATGTTTTCATCTCCCCCCCATCTCAGCCAGGTAAATTATGCATCTATGCCTCAATCAACTACCCACATCACATTTCCATGAGCCTAACATGCGACCCACCGAGAAGCCAGGGTCTCTGCCCTGCATGTCGTTGTTTGAGTCACATATCATTTGCACGTTACTTGAGTGGTATTGCTTACGGTTGCGGTACTCTACCTCCATGGAATGTGGGACCACCAATTCCACATGGATGCAATCGATGGCGCCAATGCAACCAAGTATGCCAGCCAGTGAATGGAAACCCACTTTGGTGTTTGAGATCTCCTGGGCAGACCGTGGTAAGGAAATGTGTCTGTCTGTGTGCTTGAGGAGGGCATCACGCACTTGGTTCAACGTACGTGAGAATAATGGTTGTGAAATGCCATGCTGTTGCCCCACTGTGTGTTGGTAGGTGCCTGTGGCCAGGAAGTGGAGCACAGACACTACCTTCAATAGGAGTGGGATGGCGGTGCGTGTTTCAATGAGGCTAACAATGTCGTCATGTATAATGTCCACAATGGTGGTGATAGAGTCCCGGTGCAGGCGGTACAGGGTGTGGATCTGCTCAGCGGTTAGGTTGAATGGACTGGCTCTGATGCGTGGGATTGGGTGCTGCCTGCGTGGTGGCACTGGCTGTGTTGGTGGGGCATGCTGGCCCTGGCTTGTCCTCCTTCTCCTCCTGCGACTCCTCTGTGCTGCCTGTTGCTGTACTTCTTGTAGTTGCTGCTGTGGCACTTCCACTGCAATCGGGTCCTCCAGCCCCAGCATTGCTAATTGTATTGGATTCATTGTGGAGTGTAACTGTGTGTGGGAAGGGGTGGGATGTGCTCCTTATGTGCTTGCCCAGTCTGTATTGACTCGACCTGTGCTGATTGTGTGCACCTGTGGCAGCTGGGGACACTGCACATGGCCATTTACGGTTGGTCCGCGATGGCGGTATTAGCACCATGGTGGTAAGGTACTTTACGGCCTTCACAAAGGTGTTATTTCCATGTCCGCTTGACTCGTGATGTTACCTACTTAGCGCCATGGCGGTATTTACGGGATGGGAGTCGCGTGCCCGCGCCTTTGGTACTTTTAACGGCATTGTTGTTTACGGTGCCGCTAATAGCGCTATCTTGGGTCATTATCGGCCCTAGCGGTAAGCGATGCCGGTAATTCTTTACCGGCATCGTTTTTCACTTACTGCCAGGGTCGTAATGAGGGCCTATGAGTACAACCCTGAATGCGTGGAACTCAGCAGTCAAAAGCGGAAACCTGACAACACATCCATCCCCCTTTACGCCGCTTTTTGGAAACCCAGACCTCCTGCCGGGGATGGACCCCAATGCATAGAGTACCTGGAAACAAGCAGGCTGCACAAAGATTTGTGACATGTATAAAGACCAGTCACTCAGATCCTTCATTGAGTGTGTCCAGGAACTAGGAGTAACAAAGGCAGAGAGTTATCAACACGCACAACTAACCCACTGGCTTTCATCCCCGGTCAACAGGGAGGCTGGAACAAGGGACCTCATGAAGTTTGAAACCTACATGACAACAGACTGAGGTACCCGTAGACTAATATCAAACCTATACACACACCTGAACGTGCAAGGGGAGGACTTCCAGTGGAAGTACATGAAGAAGTGAGACATTGGGGGATTCAATACCGCGGTCCCACTGGTGGGAGGTATGGCGAAATATTTCCAAACCGACAAGATCAATTCATTTTAGGCAAATGTGGCAAAAGGTCTTACTGCACTGGCACTTAACACCAGAGAGAATACAAGCAATATACCCCAACACAGATGGACAATGTTGGCGGGGCTGTCAACAGCAAGGAGACTGGAAGCACATATGGAGGGCATGTCCAGTCATTGCAAACTTCTGGAACAAAGTCAAGGCCCAAGCGGGAAAAATGGTCCAAGGGGCTGAGACTTTAGAGGCAAGGGTATGGCTGGCGGGACTTTGGAACCCAAAACAAAAGACATAGACCAGACGCCAGCGGAAAGTGATTATGTTCCTTGTGATAGCTGCATGGCTAACTATTTCTCAGTGCTGGAAACAGCAGGCGCCTCCAACACAACCCCAATGGCTCAGGAAAGTTTGGCATTTCGTCACAATGGAGTGGATGACCTACAAAATACAGGGTATCCCTGAAGACTTCCAAACGCATTAGGGCCCCATATTTCAATACTTGCAGAGCGACTACATGCTACAGTGGTGCCCACACAGAATCCGTATCCTGAATATTTTTTGAATCTCAAAACTGTACTGAGTGTCCGTGACCACGTGGCCTGCCTATGCCGTCCAGAGTTCCAAGGGAACAAGAGGAGGAGAGGAAGGGGGGGATTGTTTGAAGTTGAAGAATGTTCCATATGTTAAAAATAATAAAAAGATCTTTAAAAACAAAAAGAAATTTGATAAACCATCAGGTACAAGTGTATTGGAACTTTTACATTTAACAATAGCTCTTTGATTATCGCCCAGATCAATATCAAGAATATTCCAACTAAATCTATTTCTTCCCCAGATATTACCAATATGTCAACAGAGGGACTTGAATATAGTTTTGCAAGAATTCTATCCAATCCCTTGCTGCGATCGGGTTTGACTGTAGAGATCTCTGTGTAACATCAGGTCTCACTAGGGTCCAGAAATATGAGCAATTTTTTTTATTCAAGGCACATAGAATAATTTCTGCATCTTTTTGATATTTTAAGTGTCTGTTTGCCTTTATAGAGTTTAAATGTTTCTGTTTTAATTTTCTTAGCAAATTAACTCATGTTATTCCCATTTTCCTGAAAAAACCTTGCTTGGTTCCTATATGTTTATTTTCTCTCACAAGTCTCTTGGTCAAAGTTATGTCTATGATTATTGGCCTTCACTTGATTATCTAGCCATTTCATAAGAAACAACCCATCCAAAATAGTTTGAACATAGGAAACAAATCCTCTCGAAGTTAAAGTATTTGACCCAAATGCTCTCAAACATATTGCTCATTAAATTGTGTTGCAATTTGAAGCATCCAAATAACCACGTGAGTCTTCGCTCTTATTTCCAAACTCACAATTGGGTCGGTTAGACACTCTTGAATTTCTAGTGGTAAGGTAAGAAGCAATGGTCTATGATCGCTATTCCCTGTCTCCAAAATGACCAGATTCTTACACAGAAGGGCAATCTCCTTAGAGGCAGATATATAATCCAGTGTTGAAACTGAGGAATTACCAAACAGAGTATAATTAATAGAAATGTCCCCTATTACATTACCATTACCAAATTGTCACACGCTCTCTTATCAGTTTTTCCCTTTCTCGTGTATTATGAGTTCCTATAAATTGATCACTACAATGTTCTTCATCGAGGCACTCACTATTAAGGTCTCCCATCAGAATACAACTACAGTTCTCATACATATTTGTATCCATTATATCTGATAAAGTACATAAAAACATTTGCAGATCTTCATTGTTGGGGTTGTAATATACATTCATTATTAAACCGTAATTCAGTATTTTACCAACAGATCCTACCATATTTAGTTTAACACACAGTAAATCTTTCAAGTCTGTCTGCATTTATGTCATACAATAATTACAATCATTCCTCAAGTATGGAGTCATCCATCATCCAGGTTTCTTGTATCGAGATAAAGTCGCAGTCAGTCCAGAGACTATAAGGTGAAGCTAAGTTTGAGAAGCCTATTGTATTCCGAGAGGCCAGCTTGATGTTTCTAACTCAGTTGTTTGTTCACAAGCAGTATACCCTTATCGGTATGGAGAGAGCTCAAGATACCAGTCCAATCATAAAATACCCTTCATGTCATATCTGATCTACCTGATACTACTTGAGAAGATTTGTTACCCATGTCCACATTGATCACTAGTGGGTCATACAGGTTTTCTGTTATTTCGCCCCCTTTGTGTTTTACAATCTAATTTTTTGGCAATCGATATGCTATATCCCAGTTGTTCAAAGGCTACAGCTTCACTCAAAATCAAATTTCTTTAAATTCAAATTTAAAACCCAAGCACACCATGTCCACTCTTGTCTGGTGGAAGAACTCTACCAATGTTACATCTGTAGATCTAATCAGATCCAACTTTGGGGTTTCATTTAGGAGAGCTAAACGTCTATTTAGGGGGAGGTCACCATTTACATTAAATGTTTGTTCCACATATATGAATTTTAATTTTGCTCTCATGGGGTCACCATTCACCTTTATGGTTTCAATTGGATTTCGTATGTAAGTGTTCTCACTTCTTCATGAACTAAATTGTTCCTTCGCCCCTCTCCGATCGATCGTATCCTCTTTTCTTTGAACTCTTACATGTTGTATCTCCCCTCCAAAAGTTGTATTTATTGTCCCCCCTAAAGCCATTTTTTGTCTTTCTTCCAGAGACAAAAATATAGAGTAAGTATTTACCTCCTCTGGTTGGAGCCAATTCTTTGTAATGAACTCACGTGCCGTAGCCAAATTGGTCAGCTGCACCCTCGTCATTATACTATTACTACAAAAAGCATCTTCTCTATTCCTGTCAGGAGGTCTCAGCCCAGATACTGTTAACATCACACAGTTGTCCCTTACTACATCACCATGTTCACTTTCCTTAGTTGTATTTCCCTCATAATTTGGGCTTTTACTCTTGGCCAAATAAACTATGTCAGGTACATTAGAATGGGTAGTCAGATTACTCATACTCATGGAGTTATCTTGCGGTACTGGCGGTTATGATATGATATGATAGGTTATTTATAACACGCTTAGTTCCAAGGCGAGCACGTTGCCCCTGAGCTATCCTCCCGAGACTTTTTAAATAATGTGTTATTATTCCCTTTCCATTCACCGATGTATGTCTTACAATCTTTGCTTTTGTTTTCTTTTTTTGATTAGGTTCACAACTCGTATCAACTATACACCAAATAAGGTGACAAGTATTCACACCTTTATTCTATTCTAACCTTGCCTCTGTTAGCTCGTTCTTTGTATTCAAGTTATGCAAGAATTTGTGTAAGCCTTTAGGCCCTTTCTTACCCAAATTATTTTGATTTTTTGTTTTTTAGTTATATTTTGCTGTATATTTGGCCTTCTCTTAGATTTTACAATAGGTATATTCCTAAATCCAATCGCAGGCACATCAACACAGCCATTTTCCAAAAATATCAAAATGTTTAGTCTCTGTTTTATGTTGACACTGGTCATTAGTCATTAGACACACATTTCTCTTCCTAGACCTGAGTTGCCAAAGTATTTGTAGCTTGAATTTTACAGGCAATAACTTCCAAATGCCCCTCCACTGATTCTACAGCATTGGCCGGTCTAGCAGATGAGAAAGATAGTGAGCTAAAGAATCTGGGTAAGTCTCTCGTAACCAAGACTAATATCCGGCAGAGCGACTGCGAGGACCCACCTGTTTTTTGCACAATTTAAGTAACTTTGGGTCTCACCCTAAGTTACTAAGGGAATCCAGATGTGGACCCCTTGCTCACTATTGTTAGAGAGGCACAGCTCAACCCTACTGATGATTGATTCTAACACTCTGATTGTCTCTCGCCGAGTTCTAATCAGATATATAAACACACTGGGGGAGAAAGTTGCTTTTGAAAGTGATGGTACACTACTGAAGATAATAGTACAGAGGCAAGAAAGTATATTAATATAGTCTGGGCCTTGTTCTGTTTTGTTTTTCGAAGGACTGCATATGAAAGAATTACTCTGTTGTAGAAGAAAACTTTGGATTTGATGTATATACTGAAACAGTAGGCGTGTGCTGATACATTGATTGTCTAGTTGACATTGAAAGTCCCATTCAAAACATTTGTGTAACTCAGGCCCAGTGGGTGCTAAAGGGCATACAGGTCAAGAAAGGGGATAGGCAGGTCCTGCTTACTTTTTGCTTTATCACCGCCTCCCCTTCATTGTTGCAGTACTTCTTCATGCACTATGTGTTCCTGCGCACCTGCTGCGGGAAGAAGAGTATTGTCAAAATCAACAGGATGAAAGCTAGGCTGAAGGCTGGGGTGAGAGCTGAGCATCATATGATCAGAAGGCTCAGAAGCTTCCACAAGGATGCAGAGCACATGAGGAATTAACAGAAGTGTTGTAAGTGCTTGTGCAGGCTCTTGCAAAAGATACCTAGAGGAGCATCCCAAACCAGGACAATTGTTAACAGTGCTATGCAGCCCTCAAATATTTCTTCACTTTCTTTAGTTCCTGGTCTACACCCCCTTAGTACACTTCTTGACGTAAAATAATTGTAAAGGTAATGTCTGTCACGGAAACAGTTGATGTCACTGAAGCTGTTGTGTGAGCCCTACAAAACACCTTCTTCTCCTCCTAGTTTCCCCTTTCCACAAGGCTGCAATGGAGCAGTAGACCTGGATCGGGTACTGGAATGGGACTGGGGGCAACCCCAGAGCATCTGCTAGAGAAATGTGTCCAGTGTACAAAGGTTGTGCAATGTTGGGCACCGGCATGGATGATTTTGACATGGTGTGAGGGTCTTAGGCTCTGGAATCTTGGGACTTCCCAGATTCATCCCGCTTCATTGCCTCAGCTGCCAAAGGTATGATTCTGTTACCACCAACTCCAGCACCACAAAGTTAAAGACCAGGGGGGGCAACCTCTACAGTGACAGAGCATCGGTCCTCTATAGCCTTTTCGAGAAAAAAAAAACGATTAATGGGGAGACCGGGGAAGGGAGAAGCAGAGTTCAGCAGTCACTTAACACAGGCAGTAGCCTTTGTCACATGTATTCCTCTTATGTCTCATTTATGCAAGTTCAATAGGAGTCAACTCCACTTTAAACTGTGATAAACCTCCATCCGCTCTGCTATAGAGATCCACAAGCCTTTTTGCCTGCATCAGATTTTGGTGCAGCCAGAGAATCTATCAATTCCCATGAAATTGGCAACAATTTGCGTCTTCTAAAAGCCTGCCTATTCTGTATGAATCCCAGTAAAGGCCTCTGGCCAGGGGAGCCGACTTATGAATTTTTAGGCGGGTGACCAAATATAGGAAGTGACATCACCAGCGGTTATATGACCGCATTTGCACGCAGTCGCCAACTTGGTGCAAGGGGGGTGGGGGGAGCGCTGAACAGGGGAAACATTCGCTAGCATGTACTGCATATACTAAAGTCAAGTAAGAAGGAGGTTTAAGCCTTCCAGTTGCATTCCAGTAGGCCATCACTGCCCCAACTCCACCCCTCTATAATCATCCAGGTTGCAGTATCCCTCAAAAGGCAGAGCATCACAACTAGGATGGGAGAACGAAATGCCATCCCATCCTGTGAGTGTGTCAAACCTCAGAGCAAAGACTGTGCGTGTGCCTCCTACCTTGCAGCACAATCTCACTAATTTGGTGCAAATCTCGCAAGTGGGTGCATGAGAATTCCATGTGTGTGTGTGGGCTGCAGACCCCGGATCACATGCTCACTTCTTCAGTGTGAACCTCTGGCCAAGGCTCTTTGGGCAAGCATTCAGGATGGGTCCCACACCTTTAAACAGTGTAATATATTGAGTGGGCACCTCACTCCTTGGAGCATAGTATACCCTTTGCTGGTAATCTCACAACTGAACGTACAGTTCCACTCTTGGTCATCTCAGTGACCCCGTGTATATTAATGGAGTCAGTCTCCCATCTGAGAAGACAATTATATTTCTGTTAGAATACTCTGAATTCTCACTCCAGTTTTCTCGATCTATAGACCCATACCATATTCATTCATTGTGTGTGCAGGAGTGATAACTTGTGTCTGAGAGAGCTAATTATTTCATTAAGGAGAGCTAAAGGGGTAACAACCTCCTGTATGTGGCATCAGGCTCATTTTGCCCCATGGCCCCTCACTCCAGAATGAGTGAGCAGGTTTTAAGACCCTGCTGATTCTGCTATCGTACAGGCTCGAGCCTTCTATCCCTTGACACATCACGGCTTCCAACATCCTGAGCGGCAGTTTATGGACAGCAGGCAGCTCGGGATGTGCCTGTTGCCAATTGAATGTAGCCAGATCTACTATTTAGACACTGGGAGAATGCCATGAACCCACATTGGTGACAAAGAAGCACTCAACATACAGAACACAATGGTATACTGTTGCAGTCCTGCTGAGAAATGACAATTTGGTCTGTTTAAATATAAAGCAGAGTGGCTGACAAGTACACGCACTGTGCCATTAAAAATAAAGCAGCTATGGTGGGTGGAAGTGCTGCTTCAGTGGCATCAAGAGAATGCAATTCCCTGCGGGGTAGTGTTGGTCATTTCCTATTGAAGTATAGCAGACCTATTGAGAAGTGCCATCAAAAGTGAAGCTGTCCAGTAGGCTGGATCAGTGCTGCCCCATAAAAGGTGTAGAAGCCTCTGTGAGAATTGGCAGTACAGTCCCAATGGTGAAAAGTGTAGTATTTTTACATTAACTATGCTTAAGCACTTTGGGTTGTTGAATAGTGCTGCTACATTCTGAGTAATTCCATCCCTTTAAATATATTAGCTCTTGTATAACCACGACAGTGTTGAGTTATTCTGAAGATGATGAAGATGATATCAGACTTGCTAAATAATTCTGGTTCTCTATCATTAAATGTACTTCAGATCTTCAGAGTCTCGGGAAGATTGCTCAGGGGAAACATGCCCGCCTTGGAAGCAAGACGACATGGAGCAAAACAGGTTTGATCCCTCGGTCTATGCAACACAGGTTCGATCCCTCGGTCCGCACTTAGAAACCTCTGGGTATTACGTGCATTATAAATAACCAATTAAAATTATAATAAATAAATCTGCTGAGAAGTGCTGGGGCCTTGTCAATAAGAGTGTAGCAGCTCAACTAAGAAGTGCTGATGTTGTCCCATCAATAGTATAGCAGCCCCACTAAGATGAACTAGCATTGCCTCAACAAAGGCATAGCAGCCCCACTAAAATGAACTAGCATTGCCTCAACAAAAGCATAGTATTACAATTATAGAAGCCCTGTTGCCAAGAGGGGTGCACAGATGTACAAATACATCCAACCCAAAAAGATTTTTAGAAATTGAGGGACAGATTTGCTTTGCATCTGTGCCTCCATTTCTAAAAATCGTTTTGGGTTGGGTGTACCTTTACATCTGTGCACCCCTCTTGCCAAAAGGGGTGCATGATTTTTAAACATCGTTTTTCACCGGGCTTTCACCCGGGCCGCCAGAGAGAGACACAGTATGGATGTAACAAAGGGCCATCCATACTGCCATCCATACTGCGTTTCTTCTCTCTGGCGGGGCGGGTTCAGCCCTGACTTCATTCTGCCAGCGGTTGCCCGGGCCCCTGATCACCCGCGTTCTCGGCGCCCCTGCCTCTGGCCATGCATTTATGGTGTGAGGCATTATTCAATTTTTTGCAGAAACTATCACTATTGCACGAAGGTGAATACAGATGTGACCTCTGTTGTGTAATTATCAGGGCACTGAAAACTGTGCCTTGTTATATCTGTGGGAGGGAGGCAGGGATTGCAAGGGACCCAGATGCCATCACCCGCCAAATGATGTTGTGCCTAGCAGAGGTGTGTGGAGTATCTCCTGGCTTTCCTCCCCTCAACCCCCTCATATAGCAGGCACTCGGCACATTCTACCTGTGTTCATAACTGTCCATTTAAGGGACCCTAGTTATTTAGAATTCTTACTGCCCACTTTTGATCGCCCCAGGTTCCATAACCCTCAGTTTTTATGTCCACCCCTGGCCAGGCATCATCGGTCATGCCCCTATTTATTTATTTCATGTATTTTATTGTATTTGTTGGTAGCGCCCAAACGCGGAGGTATCACGGCGCTAAAAGTACATTGTTAGCAATCAATGGAAAACCGTATGGTAGTTACTTTACATATAAAACTAGAGTGATACAGAATAAGGTGGTTACGTTGCATCTTAGGACGTGAGTCATACAGAATTAGATGATGAGTCAAGTTCAGAGTAGGTATGGCAGTTTGAAGAATTACAGATATGGCCCCTGCGGATGGAGTAATAGGGTGCACTTGAGAATGCCTTCTGTGTTGTAGACAGAAAGGCTCTATATCCAGGATAGACAAGACCAACTTGAATGTGTGCTTATTAGCACTAGTGTTGCTTTAGATCTGCGGCTGCCATCTTGTGGGCAGCAGAGAGCGAGAAGACGCAGAGCATATAGAGCCTCATTTCGAGATTGGAGGTAGTCATGGCGCTATTTGCGCCATGACTGCCTCCAATAACGGTTCCGGCACTCGTTCAATGGGGACTTACCGGTGTAGTCCGACCTTTGCGGGACCGGTAAGTCCCCATTGAAAAAAACATTCCCCATTCCCATTTGAACCCCCATAGGGCTCAATGGGAATGGGGAAGTAGCTAATGACGGTACCGCAATTTGCGGTACCGTTATTAGCTCTGAAGTCCCTTAACGGATCCCGTCCTTAACACCTGGTCAGACCAGGCGTTAAGAAAGGGACTCGCTAAGGGACCTCATAGTAGGGCGGTAAGGAATTACCGGCGCCTGTCTCCTTACCAGTGCCCGGTATCCCTTACTGCCCTACTCGGAATGAGGCAATGGGCCTCATTACGACCCAGGCGGTAAGGGGTTTACGGCAGCGTTAACAGCGCCTACCCTTACCGCCTGAGTACGAGGTCCCTTAGCGCCATGGCGCTTTTAACACCTGCTTTTAGCAGGTGTTAAAATCCATGGCGCTAAGGGACCATGGAGTTAATTACGCCACCGTAATTTACGGTGGCGTAATTAACGCCTTCCCCACTCCCATTATGCCCTATGGGGCAAAAATGGGAATGGGGAAGGGTAAATGGGGATTGGGGACTTACCTCCCCCGCCAACCTCGGAATGGGGCGGTAAGTCCGCCAACCACCATGGCGTAAACGTAGTTTACGCCATGGTGGTAAAGTCACGGCCCAGGCGGTAACTTACCGCCTGTGTCGTAATGAGGCCCAAACAGCGTTCAAGTGCCGCTCAGCATGCAAGCATAGGAATCTGATCCAAAATGATGACCGGACACTTTACAGACTCAGCCCACATCTGCAGACTCGGCCCATGGAGGTTGCATGAGAGGCCAGGGCCTATGAAGAGACCAGAAGGTCACAAAAGAAAAGTAACAAAACCAATTAGAATGCAAAAAGTTAATGTCACACCCTTGCGGCCCAATAGCGATCTGGCAGGACGGATTAAGCGTCTCTTTAGGAGGGGGGCCAGGAGAAGAGATGTAGGATGTTGGCGAGAGTGGAAGCATGGAGCAGCAGGTTGGAGAGGAGCCGTGAGGGCAGAGGAAAGGTGAAACTGGACAGTGGAGTTGAAATTGGTGGAAAGAAGAAGCTGGAGATAGGAGCTAAAGATGGAGGAGACGAAAGGCTGGAGAGAGCGGGTGCAGTGGAGAGGAGAAGCTGTAGAGAGGAGAGGTGCAAGGGTAGGCAGGAGTGTAGAGAAGAGGTTGAGACGACAGTCAGTCCCCTGAATCTGGAAGTGGGGAGGACATTAACTTCACCTTTATCAAAAGTGAATTGGCCTCATTACCGTTGCAAGTTCTAGGAGCCTTCTTCCAAACTCCCTCCCTCAGACCTAGTCACCAACAAGATCTTCCTGCCTAACTCCCTGGTGAAGCCACCAGGTACAACCCTGCCATGAATATGGCGGCAGTCATCAGAACTTAGAGGTGAAACCCGTAACCTGAGAGGTTATGCCGATGTGAGCTCGGAAGGACTCTCAAAGCTCTACTACCAACCACTGAGAACTGGAACTGATTTAATTAGTGGCAGTGAAGGAGCTGAAATCACCTTGTCTGTGACTGAGAACTGGGACCCTCCTCAGACGGCAAGAGCTGGGATTGAGAGGGACTGTATTTGTGCTACCCAGAGGAGTTTTGGACATTTCTTTTAGGAACCTAATACTTATTTTCATTTTGGACCTGGACATTGGAGCATGGAATTTTGCTGCTAGAGATTTTGTGGGATGAAAATGGCAGAAGCCCTGGCTTCAAGACTCAGTCCTCAACACTAACGACACTAAACCAAAAAGAAAAAGTAAGAAAATAAGTATATGAGGTTTAGAGGTGTGTAAAAAGTAATATGTTTCATTTTGTGTATCTAAAGAAACGAATGAGTGAATCTATTCCTCTGAGTCCGACTTGTGTTAATCTCTCTCGACTTCCTGACACAGCCTAATTGTGCGTTGGGATAGCAAGGCAATATTACCACAAGGGGTACATATACAGAACTGCATGGGATGCATAGTCCGACTTTACCCCATGCACTATTTCTCTGTACCCCATTCCAGGTATTTAAAATACTACTGCATGCTTTTACTGTTACCATAATACTAGGCCCATGGTCAAACCAAAAACGCAAAACGTTGGTTCCGGCACGTTTTTTTTGGTCAAAGTGGGCCACTTGTTTTGGCCAATGTGGGCCAGTTTGATGAGTTACTTCACTATGCAGCTAATAGTTTTGACCAGTGTTGCTGATTAAATATTCTTTCAAATGCATAATCTGCATCACATTTTATCAAAAAATTCCCTCTTGCGTACTACTCAAACAGTGTCAAAAAAGGAATGAATAGCCACTTTTTCATTGGTGCCCCAGACTCTTTTATGGCCCAGTCCGACCCTGGGCCTGGTTAGTTTTGGGAGACATCGACAGAGGCTTTCGTATTTCGTGTCTCATGTTAGCGCCTTATGGCTGCAGTTATAGCTTCCCTGGCCTCTTGGAGAGCTCTGCCTGTTCTGTCTCTCCCCCATATCTGTTCTCAGCCCTCCAGGAAATCTATTTTTAGTTCCGGTGCTCGTGAAGCAAGGCTCACGCCTGGCTCCGATCCCAGATTAGAGCTGACTGCCTGCGAGGAGCAGTCGAAGCCAGCCATTGATTCCCCGGAAATCATCTCTAACCCTACCCCGAAAGGCGAATCGGATCCGCTCAGGGACCTGGCCTAGGATGCATTACAGCTTAACAAGTTTACGGATTTGCTCTTTTTGAGTCCAATGCATTCACCACTGAAATAATCTGTTTGTAATTCTGCGCTGAGGTTTCGCATTTCGTTCTAGATGTTTCACTTCCTGTCACTGGCTCTCTCTGCTGTGAAACATCATCGCATCCCTTCACCATTACATAGAATCAAGAGGAGCCCCTGTCCAATTAGAATTTTACGGCTGTGTTATGTGTATGGTGACAATGATAAATACCACGTTTTAAAGAAAATACCACCTAATTATGAATTGGCATTTAATGCAGTACTGGTGGGGAAACTATGGGTTATTTACGTCATGCACTACTTTCTGTGTACCCCATGTGGTAAATATCTAATGTGAGCTCAACTCGTAATAAAGTGGCATTTTTAAAATGGGAGCTGTTTCAATTCCCACCTTATTTGACTGTTGATAAGACGGATTTTTGAACTCTGTCCTGGCGGCGCAGAAGTTCAGAAGGCCAACCTAATTACTTGGAACAGGGTAACCTCTGGACAAGCCAGACCAATCAGGGTAGCGATCGCGGCGGTCAAGACTAGGTCTCAAGAGGGGTGAGGGTGACTGAAAGCCCGCAATGAGCACACAAAGCAAGGACACTTACAAACTACTCCAAACAGGTGTTATATTAAAAATATGTACACATTTATTCCAAGGCCTTTAAAACAATGACCGTAGCGAGAAATCACAATACAACTCTAGTAAACCAACACATACCATACCAATACAATATATATACAAATACAAACAAGTCTCAAGCGTTAGATGCACGAAATGTGCAGTCCACCTAAAAGGGAAGGAAAACAGGCAGTGCGAAATAATGCTTAGACCCAGTCCGCCTTCAGAGGCACCTAACTAAAAGGAAGTCCGAGCCCTACGAAGAGTTGAGCCTTGTGCTCAAAAGTACCTGCACACACGGTGCCAACGGGCAAAAGGGGGAGTCTCTTCGAGGGAATCAGGCAGTTCAGTTTAGTGCACAAATGAAGAAGAACAGAGTTCCGTGACTCAAGCGCAGCCTCCACTGTGGGCAGAAGCAGAGCGCGAGTACAGAAAGGCGTGCTGTTTTGACACAGCGGGGAAAAGCTATGGGCTCCTGCAGGAGGGCGACCAGTTCCTAGCTATGCTACTCACCGGTCCCCGATGCAAGCAGACCCAGGCTTCTCCGCGTCAGTTTCAGTCGCTGGCAGGTTCAGGAGAGCAGGGGACGTCTCGTCGTCGTGTAGAGTCTGCAGCAGCAGAGTTGAGTTAAAGATGTCCCAAACGAAGTGAACCCGCACAGTTTGTTACCACAGCAGGGCAACGGAGCGGCCGTGTGTATCTCAGCGAAATGTACACTGCTCACTTCAGACCAGGGAACGCCAAGTGTACAAATCGTGTGAGAGTGACAAGGACTAGAAATACAACACAACCTGGCAGCGGTTCCAGAGCAAGACTCCTGTGTAGGCTGGTCAGTCTGCTGGATGGCCCAGAGACGCTTCCGAAGGCTTACGAGCAGGAGATGGTGAAGATGCCGAGAATAGCTGTTCCCGCTATTCCAAGGGGCGAAGTACCAGTACAGGCCTTCTGGTTCGATCAGAGGTAAAAAGGGTTTCACAAGGCGACAGCAGTGCAGAGGAGCAGTCCTTCAGCGGGTCACCAGCGATTCCTCAGTTCATCCTCTTGGTTGCAGGATACTTGGCTCCTGTATTCCTTCTTTCATGAGAACTCAGAAGATCGACATGGTAGTGGCGTTTCCAGCCCCCTCTTATCCACGGTTCCCTTCGCGCCAAAACGGAGGGGACCCAATGGGAGATCCGCTCATCAACACTCACATCATACGTGGACCTATCATGGACCACGGTGGTCCTAGGCATTCACACCACCCTAGACTCTCTGGCACCCAGGATGTGTATTGGGACCAGACATCCCAGCCCACATCCTGGAGGCACACACAAGGCCTGTAGAAGCCCGCAAAAGCATCTGTGTTTCGCGGGAAAGTACATGCCCAAATAAGGAAGGCCCCGGGTCGGCTCGAACTGGGGAAGGTGAATGGAGCAAGACGGTCAGCGGACAGGACAAAGGAGCCTCGTGGTCTGGCCATTTTGGGAGCCAGGCCACCATTTTGGGCTAAGCGTGAGAAACGTGCTTAAAACGCTAAAAGGAGCTCAAAACACAAGAAACGATTGCTGCCACCATTCCCGTCCGTGATTCACTTGCACCGATCAGTTACAATCCAAAAAGAGTATCTAGGGCCTGTAGAAGGCTAGAGACCCAAGAGAGCAGTAACTTAGTTTACAGTGCCCTCTTGTGTCATGTTGCACGAAAGCTGCAACATGATAAAAGAAACTACGGAAAACAGCGTTTCCTGGTACTGACTGTCTTAAGGGCATGTCAGTTTCCCCGTAAGAATGAAGCGAAAGCCCAGAGGAGTACGGCAGAAGGCTGCACTTCTCTGGCAAAGTCGAGATCAAGGTGAAAAACAACAGCAAAAAGTTTAGGGGTTGCCACATGGAAGGAAAATTACCCACAATTACGAAATCTTTCCTAACACTCGCCCCTCCCAGACTATGGAAAGGGGGAACTAATCCACCCCTGGATGAGTCTCTTGTTCAGGTCGGTTAAACATTCTGGACAACCCATCAGCATTGCTATGTTGGACACCTGGCCTATGCTCAATAGTGAAGTCGAAGCCTTGTAGACTTATGGACCACCTAAGCAACTTTGGATTCTCCCCCTTCATGTTCATTAGCCACTTTAAGGGCTTATGGTCAGTTTGCACAGTGAAGTGGGTCCCATAGAGGTAGGGCCTCTGCTTCCGTAGGGCCCACACAACAGAGAAACATTCTTTCTCTACAGTGGACCATCTGAGCTCTCTGTCCTTAAGCTGGCGACTAATAAAACCAATAGGGTGTTCCTTACCCTTCTCATCTAGTTGCGATACTACAGCTCCTATCCCAGTGTCAGAGGCGTCCGTCTGCACGATAAAAGGTCTTTGATAATCAGGGGCCCTGAGGACAGGGGCCTGGTACAAGGAGTCTTTTAAGCCATTGAAGGCCTACTCACACTCGTCGGTCCAAGTTACCTTCTTGGGTTTCTTCGGAGTGGTGAGGGCTGTCAGAGGGGCAGCTATGGTGCCATAGTCTGCCACGAAGTTGCGGTAATACCCTGTGAGTCCTAAGAAGGCTCTCACTTGGGTCTGTGTAGTGGGGGTAGGCCAGTCTTGTACTGCTTGTACTTTACTGGGAAGAGGCTGTATCCTCCCTCCACCTACTTCATGTCCAAGGTAAACCACTGAGCCTTGTCCAATCTGGCATTTACTAGCCTTTATGGTCAAGTGTGCTTTCTGAAGAGCCTGGAGCACAATCCCGAGGTGTTTCACGTGGTCTTCCCAGGTGGCACTGAAAACTGCTATATCGTCCAGATATGCAAGACAGAATTCGTCCAACCCATTCAACACATGATTCACAAGCCTCTGGAAAGTGGCAGGTGCATTCTTCAACCCAAACGGCATTACCCGGAATTGGAAAACGCTGTCTTCTCCTTGGCATGTTCTGCTAAAGCTATTTGCCAATAGCCAGCAGTGAGGTCAAACGTGCTGAGGTACTTGGAGGCACCCAAAGTATCCACCAGCTCATCTGTTCGAGGCAAGGGGTGTGCATCTGTCTTGGTGACAGCATTCAGAGCCCTGTAATCCACGCAGAACCTCAATTCAGAAGTGCCTGCCTTTGGAACCAAAACCACAGGGCTGGACCAAGGACTACTAGAGGGTTCAATCACCCCAAGGTCTAACATCTTGTTGACCTTGGTCTTAATATAAGACCGTACTTTGTCTGGCATCCTGTATCCCCTACTTTTGGTAGGTACACTGTCTCCTGTGTCTATGTTATGTTTGCACCAAGGTGTCAAACCAGGCGACTGTGAAAACAGGGGGGAAAACTGCCTAAGCAAACTTTTCACCTCAGCCTGCTGATCAGAAGTCAGGTGAGGGGCCACTCGGACACCCTCAAAGGAGCTATCTGAAGGACCGCTTTGGAAGAGGTCGGGGAGGGGTGCAGACTCCTCTTCCTCAACATCTGAAGCCAGTAGCAGTGCTGCGATTTCGACTCTTGGGACGAAAGCCTTCAGCCTTTTCACGTGAAACACTTTTGGAGCCTGTCCAGGCCTTCCAAGGTCCACTAAATAGTTAACCTCACCCAGGGGCTCCACCACTGTGTAAGGGCCTGACCATTTGTCCTGTAAAGCTCGAGGCCTTATGGGATTCATGATCAGGACTTGCTGACCAGGTGTAAAGTTGATGAGGGAAGTTTTCTGGTCGTACCAATGTTTCACCAGCGCTTGTCCTGCCTTCAATTTATCACTAGCCAAGCCCATCAGAAGTACCATCCGTTTTCTGAGCCCCAGCACATAATCTACTACGTTGGTAGTAACAGGTGGAGTGGGCATCTCCCATCCCTCTTTGACTATGGCTAAGGGTCCCCATACAGGATGACCGAACAAAAGTTTGAAGGGGCTGAAGCCAACACCCTCCTGTGGTACCTCTCGGTAGGCAAACAGTAAACATGGTAAAAGAAGATCCCATTTTCTTCTCTGAGGTTCTTCCAGAGCCCCAATCATGCTCTTTAACGTTCTGTTGAAACGTTCCACCAGACCATTGGTCTGGGGGTGGTATGCAGAAGAGAACTTGCAGGTGACCCCACATTCTTTCCACATAGCCTGCTTATACTTCGACATAAAGTTGCTGCCACGATCCGACACAACTTCTTTAGGGAAGCCAACCCTAGTAAATATGCCAAGTAACGCTTTTGCAACTGACTTGGCAGTTACAGTTTTCAATGAGATGGCCTCAGGATATCTGGTTGCATGGTCGACCAGCACCAGGATAAACCTATTGCCTGAGGATGTTTGCGGGTCAAGGGGACCAACGATGTTGATCCCTACCCTTTCAAATGGTATTCCACAACTGGGAGTGGTACCAATGGAGCTTGGATTGTCGAGCCAACCTTACCAGATAACTGGCAGGAGGCACAACTCCTGCAGTGACTTTCTACTTGCACCCCCATCTTGGGCCAGTAGAAGTGCATGGATAACCTTTGCTTGGTCCTCTTAATACCAAGGTGACCAGCAAGGGGCACTTCATGCGCCAACTGCAGGAGATAGGGCCTAACAGCAAGGGGAACCACCAACCTCCTATGGTCTCCTTCTGTAGACTTTGTGGGCTCACTATACTGGAGTCCACCTTCCCAATAAATCTGATGCGTCCCAGGAGGTTCACCCTCAAGCTGGGAGCAGGCCTGTCTCCTTAGGCCTTCCAGAGATGGGCACTCACGTTGGCCTTTACTGAATTCGTCCCTATCAGGACCACCTTCTACTAACAAGTCTTTTAGTTCAGGATGGTCGTTGGGGTCAAATACTTCAGGCATCGCCACCTCCTCATCAGGCCCGGGCGATTGACCAACTTCCTCCACCGCAGTGGTAGGCGAGCTCGGGGGAATATTCTCTTTTCCTCGTCTTGACTTGTTTACTCCTTTCGCCTTGGGTTTCCCCTTTGGCTGGAGCGGCGTATTGGTCTTGGCCAATGCTGCCCGTGCTTGAGACCGTGTGTAGGGTCTTTCAGCAGTGTCTCCTACGAGCCCTAAAGCTCTGAGATCATTACCTAACAAGACCTTTCCTGGGACGTTTCTCTGAATGCTCACTGGAATCCTGACTGCTGTACCATTTAAAGTAAGATTTACAGGTATTACTGAGAACATACGGAGTGGGCCGTCAGCCAACTTAGTGGGCATCAGAGTAGCTCTGGCAACTTCCTCTGAGTCTACCAAGGTAGAATCCACTACAGTTCGACTGCACCCACTATCCCTAAGAGCTGGAGTATCTACTCCATTGATCAGCACACTGTCTTTAAAGTAGTGCTTGGTATTATCTGGAATCCTAGCATAAACCTCTGCGACTTTAGGCTCCCAGGAGCCCAGGGAAACTAAAACTACCTCAGCTTCTATCCCGCTGGGAAACGAGTCTGAGGAGAAGGATGCTCCTGTAATCTCTTCTTCCTCGTAGGATGAGAAGGCCAGATTAGCGGAGTGGACCCCAAAAGGTTTAACCTTACACCGGGGATCCCCCTTCACGTGGCCAATTGCTCCACAAGCAAAACAAGATCCATTGGGTCTGTTTACATAGGGAGGCTTATTGTAACCAGAGTTCTGTTTCGGAGGCTGACCTCCGCTACCCTGTGAGTTCTCTTGTGTCTTACCCTTATTTTTCTTTTTGTGGCCCTTTTGAGAAGAAGATTTATCAGATTCTCCACCCTCCTTATCTTTGGACTTTTTCCCTTCCTCCTGCTTACCAGGATGAGTTTTGTCCTTATGGGACACTCGATGTGACACCCATAAGTCTGCTGCAATGGCCAGCTTCTTAGGATCTATCTCCTTCGAATTGGCCAAATGCTGCTTAAGCTCCGGGGAAGAAGATGCAAAAATGTGTTCCAGCATGACAAGATTTATCATGCCTTCGAAAGTAGAAACCTTATAACCTTCGACCCAGCCAGTTAAGTTTTTTAAGGATTCATTTACATAAGATACCCAAGTACCACCTTCTTTTTTCTTATACTCTCGGAATCATTTTAAATATTGGGCCGGAGTCTTTCCAAACTTTAAAATGAGAGTTTGCTTTAACATTGCGAAATCAGCTCGCTCAGCCTTCGACATTTCCATAATGGCACTACAGCCAGAATGGGGCAGTCTGCTGAGTAACCAGGCAATCTTATCAGCATTGTCAACTTGTTGAACTTCGCATGCATACTCAAACGCATTCAGCCAGTCCATAATGTCATTCCTTTCCTCATACACACTGAGCAGATCTTTCGGAAACCGTGGATGAGAGGAGGCCCCAGACCCATGTCCAGGACCCTTCGACCCATTTGCAACCTGAAGCTTGGCCAGTTCCAACTGGTGATCCCTGTCTTTCTGTTTTTCTGCCTGTTAGATTTTTAGCTTGACCCTATTGAACTCAAGCTCTTCCTGTAGTTTGGCCATATTGAACTCAAGCTTCTTCTGCCTAAACAGCAGCTCTTGCTTCTTGAATTCAAGCATGGCCTCCCCATCGACACTGGCAGAGGAAACATTAGACATCACATCCTCCCTGTCCTTGTGATCGCGGTGGATCAGTGCAGCGGCAGAACCGTCGGTTCTACCAGTGAGAGCAGCCCCACCTCCTTCCGCACTGTCCTCAGAAGTTATAGCGTCAAGCTGCGCTTCTTGCCACGCCACGATTCTTTGGATCATATCCAATTTCGTGCCTTGAGAGGAAACATCTCTCTCTGCACACATCTTTTTCAATGTTTCTGATTTAGAAGCATTTAAAAATAACAAGGTATTTGTTTCCATACTGTTAGATAGGACTATGGCCTTTTTAAAGTTAAACTATAACAATTCACTACGTGTCCTGGTAGGAATAACTTGAAATGCCTTAGTTCGTGTGCAACACTGGATACCTTCAGTCGTATCCCACCGCTGTACACCAATTTGTTAAGACGGATTTCTGAACTCTGTCCTGGCGGCGCAGAAGTTCAGAAGGCCAACCTAATTACTTGGAACAGGGTAACCTCTGGACAAGCCAGACCAATCAGGGTAGCGATCGCGGCAGTCAAGACTAGGTCTCAAGAGGGGTGAGGGTGACTGAAAGCCCGCAATGAGCACACAAAGCAAGGACACTTACAAACTACTCCAAACAGGTGTTATATTAAAAATATATACACATTTATTACAAGGCCTTTAAAACAATGAACGTAGCGGGAAATCACAATACAACTCTAGTAAACCAACACATACCATACCAATACAATATATATACAAATACAAACAAGTCTCAAGCGTTAGATGCACGAAATGTGCAGTCCACCTAAAAGGGAAGGAAAACAGGCAGTGCGAAATAATGCTTAGACCCAGTCCGCCTTCAGAGGCACCTAACTAAAAGGAAGTCCGAGCCCTACGAAGAGTGGAGCCTTGTGCTCAAAAGTACCTGCACACGTTGGTGCCAACGGGCAAAAGGGGGATTCTCTTCGAGGGAATCAGGCAGTTCAGTTTAGTGCACAAATGAAGAAGAACAGAGTTCCGCGACTCAAGCGCAGCCTCCACTGTGGGCAGAAGCAGAACGCGAGTACGGAAAGGCGTGCTGTTTTGACACAGTGGAGAAAAGCTATGGGCTCCTGCAGGAGGGCGACCAGTTCCTAGCTATGCTACTCACCGGTCCCCGATGCAAGCAGACCCAGGCTTCTCCGCGTCAGTTTCAGTCGCTGGCAGGTTCAGGAGAGCAGGGGACGTCTCGTCGTCGTGTAGAGTCTGCAGCAGCAGAGTTGAGTTAAAGATGTCCCAAACGAAGTGAACCTGCACAGTTTGTTACCACAGCAGGGCAACGGAGCGTGCGTGTGTATCTCAGCCAAATGTACACTACTCACTTCAGACCAGGGAACTCCAAGTGTACGAATCGTGTGAGAGTGACAGGACTAGAAATGCAACACAACCTGGCGGCGGTTACAGAGCAAGGCTCCTGTGTAGGCTGGTCCAAGGGTCGAAGTACCAGTACAGGCTTTCTGGTTCGATCAGAGGTAAAAAGGGTTTCACAAGGCGACAGCAGTGCAGAGGAGCAGTCCTTCAGCGGGTCACCAGCGATTCCTCAGTTCAGCCTCTTGGTTGCAGGATACTTGGCTCCTGTATTCCTTTGTTCGTGAGAACTCAGGAGATCGACATGGTAGTGGCGTTTCCAGCCCCCTCTTATCCACGGTTCCCTTCGCGCCAAAACGGAGGGGACCCAATGGGAGATCCGCTCATCTACACTCACACCATACGTGGACCTATCACGGACCACGGTGGTCCCAGGCATTCACACCACCCTAGACTCTCTGGCACCCAGGATGTGTATTGGGACCAGACATCCCAGCCCACATCCTGGAGGCACACACAAGGCCTGTAGAAGCCTGCGAAAGCATCTGTGTTTCGCGGGAAAGTACATGCCCAAATAAGGAAGGCCCCGGGTCGGCTCGACCTGGGGAAGGTGAAGGGAGCAAGACGGTCAGCGGACAGGACAAAGGAGCCTCGTGGTCTGGCCATTTTGGGAGCCAGGCCACCATTTTGGGTTAAGCGCGAGAAACGCGCTTAAAATGCCAAAAGGAGCCCAAAACACAAGAAACGATCGCTGCCACCATTCCCGTCCGTGATTCACTTGCATCGATCAGTTACAATCCAAAAAGAGTATCTAGGGCCTGTAGAAGGCTAGAGACCCAAGAGAGCAGTAATTTAGCTTACAGTGCCCTCTTGTGTCATGTTGCACGAAAGCCGCAACATGATAAAAGAAACTACGGAAAACAGCGTTTCCCGGTACTGACTGTCTTAAGGGCATGTCAGTTTCCTCGTAAGAATGGAGTGAAAGCCCAGAGGAGTGCGGCAGAAGGCTGCACTTCTCTGGCAAAGTCGAGATCAAGGTGAAAAACAACAGCAAAAAGTTTAGGGGTTGCCACATGGAAGGAAAATTACCCACAATTACGAAATCTTTCCTAACAACTGTTACCATCATACTCACAATTAGACCCTTCAATGGGAGACAAATGCAGCAGGTTCTCTTCTGAGCTGTGGGATTGGAACCATACAAGTTGCTTTTCACTAATGTTTCCTTGCAGGTGATAACTTGAGCACTTAGAAATTAACACTTGACTATCTTTACCACTTTTATCAAAAGTACACCACATTAATTTCATTATGAATGCATAAAGGAATTTTGTACAGACATTCGGGGGTCTGCAACCTTTGGCTCTCCGGATGTTTTGGACTTCAGCTCCCATCAACCCTAGCCTGTGTAGTCAATGATGAGCAATCATGGAAGTTATAGCCCAAAACATCTGGAGAGCCCCAGGTTGCAGACCCCTAGACAAGCTCACTGTCTCACGGTCGCTTCGAAGCTCTCAGTGTGTCTTTCAGTTTGGGGGCAAAAAGCAGGTTTTGCTTCAAGTAGAACAGCACGCAAGACGAGTTGTGCGGGGTACGCGTCAAAGGATTCCAGTCGACTCAAGGAGTGGATGGAGGCTACGAATCCACTGAAACCGTTTCCTACCACACAGCATTTGGCAGGGATCCCAGGTATGGCACTCCCCCAGAGAAGAAACAGGATAGGGGCTGCAGTCTCGAATAAGGGTTCTATCACATAATCTTTTGGGTTCTCGGGTGAGGGAGTGGAAAAAGTTGCCTCCACCAAATTCTTTCAGGTCGCAATTAGGAAAATTATCAAACTGTAAATATAGGGAAGGCAATAAAAACATGAGTGATAACTACCATAGGCGCGGAAGTACAGAACAGTGACTGTAATTATCATGGGTACCTAATTTGGATTTTCATCAAGGGGCAAAAAGCCCATCTCTCCCCTTCCCAGGACATTTTAGAAAAACATTTTACAGAGAGAATTTGAAAAAACCTAAAAGATTTATAAGGTGATCATTCACCTAAGCTCCTGTGCTACCTTTGCTTTTTAGGTCATTCTTTCTCTGTTTGATCACCTTTATGACAAAAAGGGGTTTTTGTGTCTAGCCATCCTAAAAAATTACTTTCACACAAAACTCTTCTTAATTAGGGGGCCCGCGATGTCAGTTCTGACCTTTGATAGATGCACCTTATCGTTGTGGTAGGAACCAGGTATGTTCAGGTTTATCAGGCCTGTCACCCTGCATAACTTTGCCATTGCCAGGTTCAGCTTCTTTCTAGATTTCTCATCTTCCCAGGCTTACGGGGACCTGGGCCTACACTACATCGAACTCTCTCAGCCTAAGTACCATCCTTCTCGAGCCCTTTGCTCAGCTATCTCCAACTCTTAAGGGTCAGACGCTTCTACAGACAGAGTGGGTGTTAGATCTCTCATCAATGCAGGTGCCTCCCTCTAGAGCGGCCTCGCTACCCTTCTCAGACTTGAGCCGGACCGCCTGAAGTTCCGGAAGCAGCTCAAAATGGTCTTTTTCTCCTCTGGCTTCACTCTCTCGTTCCCCTACTAACCTTCCTATCTGATGCGCCCCCTGGTTGCTTGGCACCCTCAGAGTCTCACAGGTTACCAGGCGCCTCTATGACCAGTCCTCCTTGCACTGCCGCCTGGCCTACTACTCACTTAGGGGCTGTAATCTGTAACCTCTACAGCTCCCCTGCCTACTTGCACTTACTCAGAGCCACGCTGCCCTGATCACACTTACACAGAGCCTTACTGGCCCTGCCCGCACTTCCCCCTACCCTCTCCCTTGCACTTTCCCCACTCGCTTCCCCCTGCACCTCTCGTTGTCACACTTGCAGGATCTGAATGTCACAAGGCCTAGTAAGATCGTTTGGCTTGTCTTCCCTCTGTCTCCCCTCCCTTGTCTTGTGGTGCCTAGAAACACGTGTGTACATCCGTGTTATAAATGCAATATCATTATCATTATCCTGCTCTGTGCTACTGGCCTCTGGGGATTATATCAGACGCTAACAGCCCTTTGTTTAGTTTTAAAAAAAAAGAGCCAGACATTTCTTTTAACAATTGTCTCCTGTCTTTTACTGTGAGTTCATTGCCCGCACTGGACATTTTGTAAATCTTCTTACAAAAGAATGGCCAATGCCCCAAGCAACTTTCTTTGCTTCAGCTGTGCAATCAGTAGGCAGAAGCGTGGGGGCACGGAGAGAGGTGGGGGATGAAAATCATATTACCAACCGGCACATACTGCACCCTCCACCCCTTACATTGTCTGTATAGCAATTTCCTTTTCCTTCAGCCTTGACACAGATACCCACATACCAGCTGCTGTTATGGCCTCACCTATCCTAAATGAGTGTGTCCTGAACACCACCGGGTTTCACCCCCTGCCACCTCTCACCCACACCATCGACATTACAGCCCACAACTGAAAGATGGTTAGCAGAAACCCACCCAGAGGTGATTGTAAGAATTGCGGGCCCCTTTGCCTGGCTCACGAGGGAAAACTGTTATGATACCTGATATTATCCAGGCCCTAATAGGGCCAGGGTTTACACAGACACTGCAGGGGATGTATATTGTCAAGCTGATTTTAAACTTGTTCAACATAAAGTTGTCAACACCTTGTGCAGTTGATAAGGCACCGTGGATATGTCAAAAGTGCAGTGCCAGACCTAACCCAGAGCAATCAAAGAAGTACCAGTTCTTATGTTATTTTTATGGAGAATTTGGTTAATTTTAGGGAATAAAACAGGCATATGCCAATCATCTTTAGGGCTAATCACAAAGGTTGTTTGAACCCCTAATCAGAGATCTGAGCCTAACATGGCCTAATCCAGCAAATCTTGAAGAGAAGAGCAATGCTTTGAAATAAGACCTTACCTATATAAAACTGCATAACATGTGCCACTCCTTTATGAGCCGGTAGGCTGCTTGGATAAAATACTCCACCATTCTCTACTATTCTGAAACGTATAAAGAATTTGGGGAAATCCTAGCTCCAGTCCTGTTTAAGGTGATCAGGCATCTAATGAAGACTGGAAAAAAACACGCTTCTGGTCAAAATCTAATATAATATTTTCAAAACAAGCACCAATGAAATCTATCACTTTGGCAGCCAATCTCACTACTCAATGTAGATACCAAAATATACACTGAATTACAGGCCAGTGCACTGTCACTGTACATTGCGCAGTCTTGCAGAAGCAACACAGATTACATTCTGGTCGCAACTGCACTTACTATACAAATCTAGCTATCTCAGTCAAAGACTGGGTTACAACACACACGTTGGATCTTTTGGCATCCTTTTAAATGGCAAACACACTTTTTTTGTATTGAATGGGTTTCTGTAGGTAGTCCATGCCAACCTTGGTCTGAATTGAAAATGTATGACTTGAGGAAGGGGTCTTTGCATTGGAATGGAGGAAAGACTATGGGCCTCATTACACGGACGGCGGTAAGGGTTTACCGGTACCGGTATCAGTATTTTACCAGTACCAGTAAAACCTTACCGCCTTACTACGAGGTCCCTTTTGGGTTGGAGAATTTAACGCCTGCTTTTTGCAGGCGTTAAAAACCAACCCGCAAAGGGACCAGGGAGCTAATTACCGTACCCCAATTTGCGGTGCCGTAATTAGCACCTTCCCATTTCCCATTATGCCCTATGGGGCAAAAATGGGAATGGGGAATGGCAATGGGGGAACGGGGAATTACCGCCCCACCAACCTTGGAATAGGGCGGTAATTCCCCTTTCCACCAAGGCGGTGCTGGTATTTTACTGGCATGGACCAAGGTGCTAATAGCACCTTGGTCCACCGCCGTCCGTGTAATGAGGCCCTATGTTTCAATGGTATGCTGACAGGCCGTTTCCCCATAATGTGGGCTGCTCCAAAGGACTGTCCACTCTCCCTCTTGTTGTTTGCTCTTTCCCTCAAACCTCTTCTCTGTGTTCTTTCAAAATGGATACAAACCTCCTAGCTTTGAAAAGTATCGCTCTCTCTACAGGATAATCCAATCTTCTAAAGAGCTTCATATAAAGAAACCGATCTATGTGCAATAACGAATTATTTACTGTGGAACCCAACATGTACATTCTTTTTTTCTTTTGACCCATTTATCAGCATATATATATATATATATATATATGTGTGGGGGAGACCCTGCCACAGCTCCCCTAAACTCCCCCACATTTATTATGACCTTAACCCATCCCCCCACAAATATATGCAGTGAAATGCAGCTTAAATATTCGATATTTTGGGCTTCGCAGTGATGGTCTGCGCAGTAATGGGGTGAAACCATAAGACAAACCATAATGGGCACTCTTTGGCGTAGAAAACACAGGCTTTACAAGATTGTTATAATTGCCACTGCTGGTAATTGTATTGCTGCTAATTGCAAGGCAGTCTTAAACCCTTCAGTGCATACTTGCTAATCTTGCATCATTATCAGAAGAGGGGGAAAGTGTGTTGAAACTCAATATAAACAATGATTGACTAACAAAGACACGGAAGTATTGTGTCCCATAAGCACTTGTTCTTTTCGTTTTGATTCATGATATATTTTGGTCTGAGATCCAGTCCCCATTTGCACTTCGAACCAAAAATGTCTTTTTGTTTGTCTACGTGTATTACGTTCAAAATGCTAAAACCTCTACATAAATGTGTTTGAAGTAAAACAACAACGGTCACTGCTCCATATTTTATGTGTATGCAGGTTAATCATTGAAGGTGTACAGGGGCGGCGAGGGCTGATAAGAGCATGGGGGTTATAAAATTCCTCCCTTAGATAGGAGAGCACAGGGGTTTCAACAACTTTCTCAATGCCGGAGGCACATCTTGGCTCTCTTTTTCCTGCCAGAGCAGGTGTGAGATAAACCTATTCTTAGATGGCTTTGTCTTAGGGTTGTATTCTTCTGGCTGTAAAGTGTCAAGACACAAACAGCTTGTAAAATCACTATAGAAAATAAACAAATCAAATTAACAAACTGCAACTACACCACATACCTAGCTGTCCACCGCCCCATCTTGGTCTCCACCACTTTCAATACCTATCTGTCCATCAGCCTTTCTTGGACCTTGCCATTCCCAAATCCCATCTGTCCACAACCTAACTTGGCGCTAGCCAACACGTAAACAAGCCCAACTTAGGCACCACCACCGGGTAGACCCCAGCAACTGGATGTCCACTTGGCCACCTTATTTCTTGCTACCTACAATACTCGGCTGCCCAAATGCCCTTTATCTCCTCAAGGCATCTGCGAGCATTCTGGAAAACCCTGGTGCCATGCTTAAAAGTTACAATCCCAACATAACATAAAAGGAAAAACCCACACTAAATGCTCTGAAGCTGCCACTGAATGGGATTTTGAGCAACAGAAATATGATGTTATGTTATATCATTGTGGATTTATATTACACCTTATATACCATTGGTATGTTCTCAAAGTGCTGCGGATTGAACGCCCTCGGGAACCATAGTCCAGGTCAGTGGAGAGAGTACGGTAGTATATAGTGCTTGGGCGCACTCAGTAAGTGTGGAGCCAGTGTGGTTTGCATGGTGTGTTGCTGAATTCTAATGCTAGGCATGGTGAGGTGGTTGTGTGAGATCAGTAGAATGTGTGCCGCAAGGCTGTGACCTCAAAGACTGCATTCTGGCAGGGGTGGAGCTTGTGTATGAGATTATGTGTGCAGCTAAGCCGATTTTTGTGGGGGTATAGCTGCGTTCTAAAGACTGTTGCGGTGTTCATGGAAGTTTGTTTGTTTGTTTGTTTTATTTATTTCTATAACGCACCTGACCCTGAGGTATCTGGGCGCGTTGGAACGCATGAAAAATTGTAAGGTGTTCTGTATGTGTGCAGCTACACCGAATTGATTGAGGGGTATAGCTGCATTCTATAGTTTGTTGGTGTAGAGGAGAGAGTGAGCATATCGGTATGTGTGAGTGTCTATGCAGATTGCTGGGAGACCCCTATTCCTGATTCCCTTCCAGTGCCCACTGAGATGACCATATCTATTCTAGAGTTTACCCAGGGTAAATTCTCTGTCTGGTGCAGTTTGTTCTGATTACCAGGCTCCAGATTGTCTTTCCCTGCTATGAAGTTTCATCAGTTTTGAGTTGCCCTATTCCTAATCTTTATTGGTTTAGGCAGGTTTTAAGTCATCCCTGTGTCTTGTTGAGTCTGCCATTGTTTATTGGGTGAAACCTTCACGTGGTGCAGTTACATCCAGTTCTGTTCTGGTTCTGTTAATTGTGAATTTTCAATACTAACTAGATTCGATGACTGGTGTTCAGTGGAACAAAGGACCAGCAACAGTTACTATGGCCATCCCTGTGTCTTGATGGGTGTGCAGATTGCTTATAGGATGACATCTTTTCAGTGTGCATTTACTTCAGTTGTGTTTTATCAGACATGCAAGTATATCCTAGGTAAGAAGACTATTACTCAATGAACTCGAAGGTCAAGCAACAGATCAGGCCATAATGTTAGTGGTGTGTCTGACTTTGTTATATGTAGAGGGTGTTAGAGTTTTCCTGATCTGGTGTGTGGTTAGTGTGTTGATGACAGGTGGCCGCACCTCAGTGTCACTTGCAGGATTTTGCTTTGCCAGATTTCTTGCCTGCTTCAGCGCGTGTTCCCTTGAGGTGGAGCAGAATCGGTCAATTTCTGAAGCTCGGTAATAAGTGCTAATGGGCCCATTTCTCAGGTCCCGGGTAATTTTTTATAGCAGGTGGCTGGGTATCCCTGTCATAGTTTATGGTTTGAATTGTGGAATTGCATCACATCATTGTCCCTTCTGAGAGCTAAGAGTGCTTTAGAGCTTATCTGATTGGAGGGTGTAGTGCATATCTTCAAAAGGCAAAAGAGCAAGTCTAACCAGGCACAGTTGGTAATGCACCCCAGGTGACTGAGTTAATGGCATAATTTCTGAGGCAGGTCAGGGTAACCTGACTTGATCAGAGACCACCTTAAATACCCAGTGGATGACAGGATCTGGCCCAGTCTTATTTTTTAAACATAGGTGCTATTACGCTCTGGGTTTGTAGTTCTGCGTATTCATTCACAGATAAGTAAGATTGACAGAGGTTGGCATCTCCTTGAGTGATAACATAGTGCATACTTCGAGGAAGATAACGATTATGCTCAGTAGTGGCAAAGAACATAAGTGTTGTTGACATCTCCTAGTCTTTGAGTTGGTGCATGTCTGGTCGAGGACAATGAGCGACCCCACTCATACTGTAAGAGCATGAGTATTATGTCTCAGGTTTGGAGATGTGGACATTAGGATAGTAGCAGGGTTTGGGGTCAACTTATTGGCGCAAAGGAGCAGCTAGGCCATTGTTTACCGAGCCAGCAGCTTCCTAGCGTTGAAACAAACTGATCACTAGAGCCAACATCCGTGTCCTGACTGTTCTTACCTCCTTGTAGTGATGTGGTTCCAGCCAATTCTGGCCATTGGTGGTGGGTCGAGTGGCCCAAAAGCAGCCCATTACATGATTTAGGGAAAGAGCTAGGTTTGGAGTGCTTTCCAGAAAGTCATGTATTCTTGGCTGTGTCGAATGTGGGGAGGCAGTGAGGTCCACAGTGTTGGCACCAGGGTTGAGTAGGCGGAACCTCCAATCCTGGCTGAATTGGAGGCAGGAACCACTAGGAGGATGGCCGTTCTTGACCTTAGGGTTCGGGTTGGGAGGTATAGGATAATCTTTTCTTGTAGGTATATGGGGCCAGCTTTGTGCACCGCTCGGTGAGTAAGGCCCAGGATTTTGAAGGTGGCCCTTCATCCAATTGGGAGCCAGTGTAGGGTACAGAGAGCAGGTGAGATGTGATCTCTTCATCCCAGTTTGGCTGCTGTGTTTTGGACTCTTTGGAGTTTTTTTAGTTGGTAGGCTGGTGCACCCAGGTAGACGCAGTTTGTGTAGTCAAGTCTGGACATGACAATGGACATAATTGCAGCCAATCTATTACGGTAGGTGAGGCAAGGGAAGATGCGCTTCAGAAGCCTAAGGTGGTAGTGACAGGATTTGGATACATTATTGATGTGGTGAAACAGGGTTAGGCAAGACCATTGTGCATCCAAGGTTTTTCACTGTGGTGGAGGTGGGGGTGTTGAATGCCGAGGGAGGGTGGACTGTTCTATCTTCTTTCATTGAAGGACAGTTTTGGGATGGGTTTATTTTGAAACTTTTTTTTAAAATGCGAATCAAATTTTATTTTATTTTTATTTTTGGGAATGGTTCCCCCAAACGCCCCTTCCCCTATTGATTTTTAATGTATTCCTGATCTCGCCTACACCTTATCTGCACCTACCCACCTCCCTATATTTTCCAATTAGTTTTTTTGAAAAAAAGTTTCATTAAAAAACACAGAAAAAAGTTTAGTTGATGAAAGAACGGTATATGGGGTGGCCATGGGGACGGTTGAAGGAATAGCACTGTATTGTCGCACACCATGATCTCTGTTTCCCCTGGGTTCAGAAGGAGATGGTTACTTGTCATCCATAAGTGAATATATAGGTGACATGCTACAAGATTAGGGTGAGGATCGGAGCTTGATTTGGGAATTCTCAGGATGATTTGTGTGTCATCAGTAAAGTTATAGCAGGTGAGGTTGTGAGTGCGGATGATCCCTGGCAGAGGGGTCATGTAAAGGTTGAAGAGAAGAAGTGAGAGGCTGGCCCCTTGGGGTATGCCAGTGTTCACTGGGCGTGTGGTTGAGAGGAAAGGGTGAGGAAAGTGATTTGCTGTCTGTTATTGAGGAATGAGGCAATGCAGTTGAGTGCCGAATCTCGGATGCCTAGAGAGTGTATTCTGTCAAGGATGATTGCATGGTTAATGGTATCAAACACTGCTGAAAGGTCAACAAGAACAAGTGCAGCACGCATCCTTCAGAGTCTGTAGAGAGTTAGGGGGTAATTCATAGAATTTGGCGCACAAGTGGCGCACGTGCGGTAGTCTGCGCCAGCCGCGTGCGCCAAAACCCATTTTAGCGCACAGCGTATTCAGGGATTTATACATCCATAAGCAGCCATGGCGCAGAGTGGCACAGCGACCTTGCAGCAGTGCCAGTTATGCCTCCAACCCCACCCCGTGCGCCAAAGACATCGCACAAATCCAATACATGGCGCAAAGGCCAGTGGACCAGCATGCAGCCCCCCAACAACGAAAACATGTGTAAAACTCCCAGCGCACCCCTCGGAATACACATACCCCGCTCGCGCCAGGACATTCGTGTGTAAAACTCCCTGCGCACCCCTTGGAATACACGTACCCCGCTCACGCCAGGCCAATTGCGTATAAAACTCCCCGCACACCCCTCGGAATACACGTACCCCGCTCGCGCCAGGTATATTAGGTGGAAAATGTCCCCCGTGTGGTGTGGGCTGCCTGTGGGGTGTGCCCAGGGTGGATGGGCTGCCTGTGGGGCATGGGGAGGGTGAGTGAATTGCCTGCGGGGCATGGGGAGGGTGGATGGGCTGCCTGCGCTTATTCCGGGGGTGCGCAGGGAATTTAACATGCGATAGGCCTGGCGCGAGCAGGGTATGTGTATTTCGGGGGTGCGCTGGGAGTTTTACACGCGATTGGCCTGGCGCGAGCGGGATACATGTATTCCGAGGGGTGCGCAGGGAGTTTTACATGCGATTTGGCATTGTGGGCCCTCCTGGGTGTGCCCTCTCCCCCCTCCCCATGCCCTGCAGGCAGCCCACACTACATTGGACAACCCACACCCCTGACCATGCCCTGTAGGCAGCCCACATGTCACCATTCAACTGTGAGCCCCGACTCATGTCCCCCACCCACCCACCATTGACGGGCACCTGCCAGCAGGCCCTGACTAATGTCCCCACCCCACCCCCAGTGACGGGCACCTGCCAGCAGGCCCCGACTTATGTCCCCACCCAACATGTCATGACAATCCAGATCCATGGCCCTTATGGCCACCCAAATCCCACCCCACGCCACCCCAGGCCTAACAACCAACCAAGCATTCCATCCACTCCACATTGAAATCCCTATGTCATGATAGAGCCCAAATAACCAGTATGCGCATGAGTACAAGTCCATCAGACCCACACAATGGCGACACATGCATGAGAAAACCCACATTGTGACATGCACAAAACCAATGAGAGAAGACCACAAAAATATAAAAATGTATTATATACAAAAATGAATGAATCAAATGAAATGACACAAGAAATAAATGATAAATAGAAGGATGTCCGAAATGAAGGAAAAAATATTAATGGCGAAATCAATAAAACGTAAAGAAAAATGCCTCCAAAGTGTCCGTCCATAACACCAAATCCAAAGTCAAAATGAAAACAAAAACATTCCTCCATGGTAAAAATAAATATGTAAAATCAGGTCCATAACTATATACAATGTAATAGTCAAGGGTCCAATAGCCCAACAATCCAAAGGAAACCTAAGAAAATACCTACCTAATAAATAAATAATTACAAAAAGCCAGGGCATAGTCCATGCGCCCCAAAGGAAAAAATAAATAAAGGAAACCTACAACTACATAACTATTTACAAAGGTGGCTGGCTAGTCCCACGGCTCACTGTTTGTTCCGGGCCAGGGCATCATCGAACTTCACGTCGATGTTCCAGAGGCGGGCCTGTTCCCTGGCCTCGAGGTCTCGCAGGGATGCAGCCATGGAATCCCTCAACTCCCTGCGAGTTTCCTTGAGGCCCTGCGCCCGCCTCAAAGGCTGGTGCATGGAGTTCTCCGCCCTGACAATACTGAGCCGTGCCCTCTCTGCCCGCCGCCTCTCTGCATCTATTTGCTGGACCCAACTGCTGTCACACGGAAGACACTCCCAGTCCAGGGTCCTCCTGCCCCTCAGCCGATGCCTGCCCCCAGGGTGTTGATGGCCCAGAGTCATGATGCCTCCCACGCTGAGCCTGCTGCTGCCTCTGACGCAACTGCCTCTGCCACCACAACGGCATCCAGGCTGATGGAATCCCCCAGCGCCGTCGTGCACGTGCCCTGCCCGATGATGCCGGCACATCCTCCATCCGCTGGCGTCCAGTTGGTGGGGTGGCCACCCCTGCTGGACCTCTGACTCCCGACTGCGGCAGGGATGGGATCTCCCAAATAACTGGCTGGCTGCGTTGGTTGGGGCAGATCCACAGGGGGACCTGGTGGCATCTGGGCTGAAAGACGGCACAGAGAACGACTGGCATATAGTGTGCACAGAGGAGGAGAGGGCCGCAAGACTGGCTGACACATGGAGGACACCCCCGACCATGGACCCTCCCAACTGCACCCAGGAAGCACGCACATCATCATGAATGTCATGTGTGCGTAATGCATCACCAATCAGGATGGACTCCATCCGGTCACGGGTCCCCTCGTCCACAGGTAGAGGAGTGCCAGATGACGTGGACCTACCTGCGGACGGGCCTGGGACGGGGCATCCCTGCTGGTGCATGGTGATGCAGTCACAGTGTCAGGGACAGAGACATGCACAGGCACCTCTGCGGCGACCTGTGCTGCCTTCTGCCCCTGCCCCTGGACTGCACCACTTGCACCAGTGGTACCACACCCGCCAGGCCCCATGTGCAGCTCTGTAGCGGCCTCCTCCTACTCTATATATACCACCGAACTGGATGGCTCTGCACCATCTTCCGCCATTGCAAGCCCCTGTGGGGGCTCATCCGCCCCTTCCGCTGCAGCCGTAGTGGCAGACGCGGCACCAGTTCCCTCGCTCCCGTGTTTAGGCCTGTGTGTGTCTTTTGGCGTGCATGTGTTTCCCCTATTCGATTCCATGAATAAGTGTAGTTCGCTTGCGTGTGGCCGTTCCTTGTATTTCCCAGCAGTACTTCCCCAGTTACGCCCTCATTTTCACACGTTGTTCCCCATTTGGTGTGTTCTGCCCCGTGTTCCACCCCCTTTTGGTGTGTGCGCTACACGTTGTGCGCTTTAGCTGTGCGCATCCGTGCACGGCATTCAGGATGTTGCTGTGACGTGTGCGCGTGCGCTTGCTTTTTCACACTTGCGCCAAGATTTTCAGCGCACATTTGTTCCATGAATCGGCCCCTCTGAGGTCATCCCAGATCGAGATCAGTGTGGTTTCAGTTCCGTGGTGCGGACGGAAGCCTGATTGTGCGGGGTCTAGGAGGTTGTTGGATTCTATGAAACAGTTGAGCTTAGACTAAGCAGAGCAGTTAATGAGCTTTGCAAAGAATCGGGTGTTGGAGATGGGCCTATAATTGATTGGTTGTAGAGGGTCAAAGGATCGTTCTTGAGAAAGGGATTTGACATGCACAATTTTGAAAGGTTCTGGCGAGATGCCAGAGGTGAGGGAGTCATTAAGTATGGACTTCGCCAGTTCTTTTGTACAATTGGAGTTGAAGATTTCTTTGAGGAGAGAGGTGGGACAAAGATCTAGGGGGGAGTCGGAGGGTCAGCTGCTGGATTGTAGTTTGACAGATTTGTCGCTCAAGTGTGGCAAAAAAAGAGTGGCGAGGTCCAAAGTAGTAATCCAGACTAGGAGTCTTGGTCAGGCAGAATGCTAGAGTGGCAAAACATAGGGGAGTATTCAAATTGCTCTAATCACAATTGATCGTGGGAGAATTGCTCGTGGGAAAATGCATCTAATTGGAAATGCATAAAATAGCCAAAATGCAGGCAGAAAGGGCTACTCGCACCCTGGTATCTTACCTCAATCTCATGCCAGTGGGGAAAGGAGCGGCAGCGCTCTCCATTTCTGTGTCCCTTTGGTGTATCCTACCTCTGGGCAAGCCTTGGGGCAGGGATAGAGCGGAGTAATTACTGGCCATTGGCCAAATACTTATTTAACTTTGAAATAGTATTGAACTGTTTTAAATCACCTCCACAAGCACATCATATCCTTTTGAGAACACTTTCAATGGAGGAGCCTGTACTGGAACCTGTGTCGTTTGGGCAGGCACTAGGATCCACACATCCTAGGGCTGGACTTCTTAAGTGAAAGGAAATTGTGATGGTGCTTAGTCTATTCATTTTATATGTATTTGATTTTTTACCTGCTTAATTGTTGATGAATTGGTAGGGAACCTACTGTGGAATGTATACATTTACGATATATGGTTTTGAGTGATGTTACCACCTGCCATTCCCAATTCTCAGTGGTTTCTTAAATGCCTAATAATTAGTTGTACCTTAATACATGGCCTGTCCAAGCTGAACGGTTGTATTATTCTGTGTAGACTCACTGAGGCCCCAGACCATACTCACACTCTGCCGAGATTAAGCCTTGACTGCGCTCCACAATACTGTGAAGATGGATTTTAGGAGGCCACCCTAGTTATAGTGAACAGGGGAACTCTGAAAGGTTAGCCAAAACCCAATCAAGGCAGCAATGGAGAGAAGTCAAGGCTATTCCCAGGAGAGTGCGAGTGGGGTCAGGGGTTTCACAATTAGTCCACACAGTGAAGCACACAATTCAATTTAGACTTGAATGTATACCAATAGTTATTTATGTTATGTCTTAACACACTAAAAAATGAAACAAGCAGGTGATACCATTGCAGAACACTCAATAATAAACATATCTACAGTTCACCACAATTTCTTAAAATGAATTCAAGGACTTTATAAAAGTAAGATGGAACCCAGTCACATGAAATATTCCCTAGCTTCAGAAGCCCAATCCCTATGATGAGTGGGGCCTTATGCCCAAACATCACAAAGCTTCTGCCCAGAATATATCTGATGCAGGTACATGTATTGTATTGTATTGTACTTGTCATTAGTATAGTACCAATTTTACCATGATTATAGTACAAAGCGCTGTTAGCTGTTGGAGGTCATGGAGCTTGATTTGGAAGCGTGTGTGCATTTGGCCGAAAAAGACTTAGCTGGGGTAGCCAGGCTCCGGTAGAGAAGCAACACATGCGTTCATGCATGTGGATGGGTTCTGAGAGGAGTAGATGTGGAATCAGTGCTAAAGACTCGCTATGTGTTCAGCGTGCAAGAATTTATCACAGGTCTGCTCTGCATTCTGCTGTCAGAGGTGTTGAGGCGTAGTCTGGTGTATGTAGGCAGAAGGTTTAGGTGAACGGCACAACCACATTTCTGTCGAAGACCTTGCTGTATACTGATGAGTTTGGATAGCCATGCCTGTGGCCAGTGGAGTGGTGTATTATACGTACCTTGCCGCCATTGATGGCGCTTTGTTATTAAGGCGCCCGCTCAGTGATTCAAAAGTACATGGAGAAATACCTACATTTGGGCTACTTTAGCAGTGGGAGAAAACTCCTAATATTTGAGATTAAACAGTATGTGGAGAAACACCTGTGTTTGGGGTACTTTAGCAGTTGGAGACAATGGGCCTCATTAAACGGTAGGCGGTAATCCCTTACCACCCTACTACGAGGTCCCTTAGCGGGTCCCTCCCCTAATGCCTGGTTTTACCAGGCATTAGGGAAGGGACCCGCTAAGGGACTTCAGAGCTAATAACGGTAACGCAAATTGTGGTACCGTTATTAGCTCCTTCCCCATTCCCATTGAGCCCTATGGGTGCTCAAATGGGAATGGGGAATGGTTCCTGGAATGGGGATTTACCGGGTCCTCCAGGGTCAGAAGGACCCGGTAAGTCCAGGGGAGTTGCTAGGTCTGGAAAAGACCCGGGGCTAAGCTGATGTCGGAACTGTTGGGACTGGGGGCTAGCTAGTCTTTTGGCTGTAGCTCCTGTGATTCTATCCGGGGCTACAACCAAAAGATCAGGGGCTATAGCCCCCCCTAGCAACGCCCCTGTGTAAGTCCCTATTCCGGGAACACGGACCCAGAATGCGGTAAGGAGGTAGCCATGGTGCTAATAGCGCCATGGCTACTGCCTACCGTGTAATGAGGCCCAATGCCTAAATTTGAGACAGCAGTGAATGAAAACGAATTACTAGCTGGCTAACATGAGTGTGCCATGTTATGTAAGGTAACAAGGGTAGTACTGGAACACAGTAATTGTCATTCACTGCTGGTTAACGACAGAGGGCTTCGTGGTCTATAACTAAGGTTTCCAGTTTTCCGTTTTACTGATTTTTACACATAAATACAGACGGAAATCAATCTGCTTTCTGTCTGTATTTATTTATAAAAATGGGAAAAAACAGAAAACCAGATTGTTCCGTCTGGTTCTCTATGATGTCACTCATACATCATAGGCCAATCGCATTGCAGATTGCCAGCATGGAGAATGTAAAACATGTATGAAAATAACATTAACGTTCTTCAAATCGCTGACAGCATATATCTTAAGACAGCAGCAGTCAAAACAGCAAGCTTTTATTGTTATGGAAGACATTGAGCTATCATTTCTTTCCTTTATGGTTGCATGTGTGGTTCAATAAACGCATTTATTTGTTAGAATAAATGCGGAAAAATACTGGTTGCAAAATATTTTTTATATGACAAAAAAGAAATGTGGATACATACAGAAAAAAAGTTAAAAAATAAATATGGATCAATACAGACGGATATGGCAGAAAAATAAATACCATAAAACCGGCAGCCTTACCTATAATACAGCATGTTATCGCTGTATTTGTATAGAGCAATGATGGGTCAGGCCTGGTGACATAGCTTTGCATTTTTCATTACAGATCTCCACAAGGATGCTGCCATTATGAACACTTTGTATCCTGATCTATCCAATAGGAATTCTGTCCCCAAGCTACACTTTACCCTGGGATACAACAAGGAAAAGGCAGAGCTTGTTGTTGCCCGTTTGGAAGGTAGGTATCTCTCAGGTTCCTCAACCAAATGCCACATTAAGAGGTGCCCACTATCACCACATGAAAGTGTTATAATCCTAACCTGTGACCAACAATAAGGCTGGGTTCAGTGGGGCTTTTCTTATGGGCATACTCCTTGCATCAACGCCCCTTTATGTATGCCTAAATTGCAGAAACTGCTCTGGAGCCTATGATTGAGTTGATAGGGCCCAAGTAGTAATACTTTGTTCCCAACAATTTTTGGAAACCTCTATCCTACACTACATGATGTTTTTCATACCTGATGTTTGGCGCACCTTTTTCGATACTAATACTAAACACAGTGCCTGTGGTGGCAGGCAGGGTTGGTATTAGTGCAAAGCCATGTCCGGTGACACCTAAGTAATCACCAAAAGGGGTCACCAAATTACCATGGAAGCAAAGCATCAAAATATGACATCAACAAGGGTGGAAGAAATACTTGCACTGTCCTACCATGCGGCAGACAAATTCACCAATGTCTGGCAGTAGTTGAGTCACCAGGGAAGCTAAAAAGGTACAGCCGTCATTCCAATCCCTATGCTGTTGAGAGACTGGTAGAAAAGGCGGCCCAAAGCAGATAGTCGGGTGAAGCCTGAAGGTCCATGATGGAAGAGGGTAGAGAGGCACGAGAGATCAGGATATTTAAAAGCTCTTCTTGCTCTCTCCTTACACCATGGGTAACACTTCATCATTCCTTGTCACACTGCCTGAATGGAGGACATCAGGGTATCAGTGCAAATGAAACACTACAGGTCCAGTCCACCATAAGACCGGTGTCTCCATTTATTACCTAAGGGTTTCCAGAGACAGCGGACTGCAAGAATTGCATGTTCAGCATTGGTGCATCAGTGCATGGGTGCGTCATGCCAGAAGTTGGTAAGATAACCACTGCCAAGGTCTGTGAGTAAACTTCAACTCAGAGACCTGAATCCCAGCAGGTCCGTGCAGCTGTTTATCCTTCATTTGTAGTTATAAGGTAGTAAGTGGTATTTATAGCACCTGTCATGTATACCATAGTTACAATGTAAGCTTATGTGGAAACTGTGATAACAATATTTTTATTGTCCCTTCCGGAACACAATGCAGTCTCAAGATCTTGCAGACTGATGATGACATCACGTTCATGACATATAACTTTCCGTTTGTTGACTGCAGTATCAATCCCCTTACTGTGTCTTACTCTTGGCAGCAACCTTCGGCAGTAGGATTCCGGTGGTGGGGGAGGGGCAATGGTGAATGTTTTGGGGGCCTGATCATGGGATCTGGAATGCCCCATAGTGGTTCATAGATCACAGTCCTTGCCATTAACATGTTTGCAAATGTACAGAGGAGCTAATGCAGGGGGTGCGGTCAGGGGAACAGGAAAGGGTTTGATGGTTTAAGGTAGCAGGCGAGACCAGGTACAGTTACCAGGTACAGTTCATGATATGCTTCTCCTTGGATTTCCTCTGCTGCATTGCCACTGACCAAAAAGGGTCTATGGAAGCAGGTGGAGGGAAAGGCAAAAAGGAGCTACCTACAAAACATTCAATTTTGTATGAAACAAAACCCAACTACTCTGTGCCCTTTGAGGGAAAATGCATAGTGTTATGCATATATACATATATGTTCTTGTACAATCCTGCACTTTGCATTATCGCGCATGACAGGAGATTTGCAGTCAGGTCAGGTATAGACCAGCATACACCACACAACAAGGCACATTGCAATGGCTTACAAATGAATGGGTTCTTTTTAAATATTTAGGCATGTCCAATGTGTTCCTCATGGCTTGTTGGAGTAATTCATTCTTACTTTTCTCATAGCAGCCACTGGAACGAATGAAGGCGATGAAGAGGCTTTGTGTGACTGCTATATCCACGGCAGCCTCACCACAGGCACAGGCAGAACAGAGGCCCAGACTTCTCTGATGAAGAAGTCTTCTCATGTCATTTGGGATGAAACACTGCTATTCTCATTGATCGAGTTGGAGAAACCAGAGGCAACCCTTACATTAACCCTCAAGAACTGTGACAGATTCTCCAGGCACAACATATCAGGAGAGATAAAGCTGAACCTTGCAAATGTGGTTACCCCTGTGGGTGCTGGCCACTGGGTGGACATGAAGACTCTGGGAAAGGTATTTAGCATGTTATGTAATTTTAAAGGTTCTTATACCAAGCACTGTTGCCACCTGCATGATGTCTTGGTGCTCTGGCGGATCTGAAATTGCAAGGGGGAGGTGGGTATTTTAGTAGGACTGAGCAGGAAAAAAGAGCAAGAGAGCTATGATGTGCTGTTAGCAGCTTCAGTTCGGGGACACCGTTCACTGAGCGTAGGTGTGTTTTTTGGGTGGTAGCCGGCATGTGGTGTTGGGCGAGGTATGTGTGGTTTGTTTCAATGTTGTGGTGTTGTGAAGTGTGTGCGGTTTGTTGTGCTGTAGAGGTATGGTTGTGTTTAGTTCAGAGTTTGAGAAGGTGTATGCAGAAGGGTGAGTTTTTAGTAGGGTTAGTTAGTGGCAGTACCTTTCCTACCTCTGCTGTTCTAACTAACTGCAGCCCATTTCCCTTCCCCTGTTGTGCATTCTGGTGTGCAGCAATTACCACCCATAGAAATTCCTCCAGGGAGGATGTGTGCCCTGTTCCCTGTGGTCTGTATGTGTGATATATGGCTCACTAGCACAAATGGGCTAAATGTGAGATATTGCTCCCTAACACAGATGGGCTAAATGCAAGAATTGGCTCACTAATACAAATGGGCTAAATGCAAGTTATTGATCCCTAATACAGATGGGCTAAATGTAAGAGTTCTCTTACTGACACAAATGGGCTAAATGGAGAAACACCTCAATTTGACTCACAGCAGTAAAGTGAGAAGCTCCTGAAGTTGAGACAATTGAGCAGTGGGAGAAGTGCCTAAACCTGAAACAAAGCAATACGGGGAAAACACCCAAATTTGAGAAAGTTCAGCAGATGGAGAAACACCTAATTTTGAGACACAGCAGTACATGGAAGAACACCTAAATTTGAGACATTAGAGAAGTGGGAAAAACCCCTACATTTGAGACACAGCAGCAAATGGAGGAACACCTACATTAGGAACACAGCAGTAGATGGAGAAACGCCTACATTTGAGACAGAGCAGTAAATGGAGGAACACACAAATTTCAGATATTAGAACAGTGGGAGAAATGCCTACATTTGAGACAGAGCAGCAAATGGAGGAACACCTAAGTTAGGAACATAGCGGTAAATGAAAAACTCCTACATTTGAGACACAGCAATACGTGGAAAACACCTAAATTAGGGACTCAGCAGTAAATGGGGACACAGCTATATTTGAGAATGAATAGTAAATGGAGAAACACATACGTTTGAGTCACTTGAGCAGTGGGAGAATTGCATATATTTGAGACAGAGCAGTGGATGAGAACCACTTACTATCTGACTAGCATGCGTGTGCTATGTCATGTAAGTTAATAAGATTGGTAGGGCTTTGCTAGAATACAGAAATTGCTGTACTCCCCACCATTAACCACACTTACCTGCTGGTTGATGGCGGCATGATTCCTAGGCAAACACGGGCAAACATGAACTGGAGCTGTTTCTTTGGAAGCTGCCCTTTGCCTTGGGGCCCTTAGCTGGGGGCTGCCGAGGCAGGGCAGCTGCCCTGGGAGGTTGGTCTAAATGGATCCTGTTAGCCAATCACGGGTGGTGGTAGACCTGGGAGGAGGGAGAGGGATTCAAATCAGGAAGCGGCAGTGGCTGGTGCCGGTAAAACCAATACAAATGCACACACAGTATTTTATTTCTAAAGTCCTAAGCAGGTGAGATTTACAAACCAAGGGGTCGGGCAGAAGGAAGCCTCGCCTTACCTTTGGAAACACGGAACCAAGTGGCTCAGAGGCTGTAACAATGCGTGCGGGTGCAATTTTATTTCTAAAGTCGTAAGCAGGCTAGATCCTGTTAGGCAATCACAGGTGGTTGGAGAGCTGGGAATCAGGAAGCGGCAGTGGCTGATGCCAGTAAAATAAAAACAAGCACACATAGAGCGCATATTATTTCTAAAGCCCTAGGCAGGCGAGATTATACAAGTAAAGGGGTCGGGCAGCAGGATGCCTCACCTTACCTTTAGAAACACTAATTCTTGGCCCCATCGTGTGCCACTGTTGGCCCCTCCTGCGGCCTCTGATTAATAAGGTCTGGATTGATCTGGTCATCATAAGATCCCTCCTAGTTGTCCTCTGCTGTTTCTAGATTGGTTAGGGTCTGGATACAAATCACTACTGGAACTATATGATGCTCCTGTGAAATGAACACAACGTTTCGTGGTAGCTTCTTTGTTCTTTGTTTCTAACTCTATTCTGTAGCTCTGTGGTAAAATGTTCCTCTGAATATGAAAAAGCCGACCCATGACTGAACGTTGGTAAATCCTTGCGAATGTGCCTTATTCTGTCTGCAGTAGTCTATTCTTCAAATTCAACAATTTCCTTCTCTATCTCTTCCAGATGTTTTTGGAAAAAGTCCAACGCACTATTTTTTTGAAATCTTCCTCTTTTTTCCAACAAGTCCGTCAACAGTATCAGGTCAAAATATAGTTTTGTTTTGCCCGATTCAAAAAAAGATTGATTTAGAAAGGCCACTCTGTGACTGCACAGAGTGGTCTTTATAAATCGATCTGTCATGCCCCTGCAGCACACAAGGGTGCGCAGGGCTGACAGACATGGGAGAACAGGTAAGTGTGGATGTGTGTGTGTGTGTGTGTTGCGTGTGTGTTTAAGGGGGTCCGGAGAGAGGCAGAGGCGAGTGATGAAGAGAGCTTCGAGGCTGGAATCCGCCTTCCCCGATTTGGAAGGCATCCAGCCAGAGCGTGTGGGTGTCGGGGGCAAGGCAGGGGGATCTTTTTGCTTTTTGCAGGCTGCCTAAAATCGGCTGAAAAACAACTGCGACCCGCAAAAAGAAGAAATATGACATAGAACCCTGTCAACATGTCTTGCGTGACTTCTCTAGCCGTTTCAATTATTAGTCTCTTAAAAGGCTCTCTATTGAAGAGCAGAAACTAGTTTGCTGAAAACATATCACAAATTGGTCACTATATAGTTTCCTGGATACTGCAAGGATATGTTTATACACATGTACATATTTTTCTAGAACGTTTTTATATATATGCTGCAAAGTATTCTCTTCTAACATATGTGTGTGAAAGAACCCTAGAAATGTGGGCACATCTTGATATCCTGAAAGATGACTAACTGAAGAGGGCTAGACTTTAGGCTTCTTGCTTTGCTGTCTCGAGATCCTTATCAGCATGTGTACATAAAAGGGGCAGGCTACCTGTAGTCGTTCCGCACAGCCGGTGAGCTATGGGCCTACAGCACAGGGCAGCATATGATATCTGCAATCTCTGCTGTGTCTAAAGTGTAGTAGTGGGTACCAACAATGGTAGCAGGAGTAGCTGTATGTTTAACATATAGAATTGTCTGTTATAATATGTTAGTGGAGCCTTAGAAACTTCATTTTAAGTCAGGTTATGTGCAACCTTTTCCAGATCAGTCTGCACACCGCTGTGACCAGCCACACATAAAATGTTCGTGGAGCCTTAGAAACTTTATTTTAAGTCAGGTTATGTGCAACCTTTTCCAGAGCAGTCTGCACACCGCTGTGACCAGCCACACATAAAATGTTCGTGGAGCCTTAGAAACTTTATTTTAAGTCAGGTTATGTGCAACCTTTTCCAGAGCAGTCTGCACACCGCTGTGACCAGCACGCATCTATATTTCCTGAACCCCTCAGCTGAAGTAAATAAAAGGGGTGCATATAAAGAATACCTATTTGGGGATAAGGACAAAGAAGGCAGGATCTGTAGAAGACATTCTAGATTATACTCATAGGACTTCCTTGCCTCTTCTAGAAGGGGAGTCACTTGTCTGTCCTTTATGTATGATATGATATGATATGTCATTTATAACGCGCCTGTACACATGTGTTTCTAGGCACAACAAGATAAGGAGGGGGAAACAGAAGGAGGACAAAACACAAAACAATGGTGATCTTACTAGGCCTTGTGTCATTCAGTTTGCGCTTGTGCAGGGAAGAGGGAGGGGAGATGTGCTAGGTGGGGGGAGTGCAGGTAACTCAATAAGTTCTGCCAGAGGGTGGCTCATAAGTGCAGCGAGGAAGGACTGTAGGGTTGCAGTTACATACCCTTAAGTGCAGGGGGGAGGGCAAAGGATGTACAAGGGTAAATTGACATGCAGGAGCCTGGGCCCGTTCAGTGGGTGGCCATTGACCAGTGTGCAGAGCAGTCAGGGATGTCAGCAGGGGAAAATAAGAGAGAAAGAGGAAGCGAAAAGGAAGGCCTTGAGTTGCTTCCAGAGGTTGTTCTTCTCAAGTTTGAGAGAGACAGGGAGGCTGTTCCAGAGGGAGGGCCCAGCCAAGGAGATAGATCTGCCCCCATTCTCTGCTTGGAGAAGCGTCTGACCCTTAGAGAGTTGGAGTTGGATGAGCAGAGAGCCCGAGAAGGAAGATGTTTAGGAAGAGAAAGTTGGAGGTACTTGAAGTATCTGAGTTCTGGGTATTAAGAGATGATGCTGGAGACATATGTATACAAAAGGAAAGTAGCCTTTATTTCTGTTACAGGGCCAGTTGGGTGAAGGGAGGTAGGAGCTATGTACAATGCATCCTCTCTTATTCAGATCTCCCATCCTGTGTCCCAACTGACAGTTCTGGAACCTTCATGTCCCATGTGGTTCCAGGCTACATCATCACATTCCAGACTGCATCAGTGCACTTGACACAAGCCTGATACTACAGTAGTGTGGCCCCAGGCCCCATAATGCCATGTGGACGATGCAAATGGTCTTGAACTTCATCCTTGTAGCCACAGTGTGCCAGTGAAGAGATTTCAGAGCTGGAGAGATACAATCCCTGGGCTTGAGGTCAAGGACAAGTCTTGCAGTCATTTTCTGGATAAGTTGTAAGCGTCAGAGAGTAGAGACAGGCAGATTTAGAAAGAGGCTGTAGAGGAGGTCCCAAATAAAGCCTGCACTCCAGTCGCCCATTTTGAAGTACCAAGAACATTCACACCGAAATATGTGACGTATGATGAGCAAATAAACCAGCAGAGAGCCACAGTAGGGCTCTGCCCAATGCCTATCAGAAGAACAATACCCATTGAAGTACCAATAACCAGACAACCATGGACAGTAAGGTACCCATTGAGAAAACCCTACCAGCAAATGAAACGAAATGAAGATTGCTTAAGTACTGTCCAGGAAGAAACCAAAAAGTCATTAATGAAAGACGAATGGTGGCATCACAAGGGCCTGGACTAACGTACCCAAAGAAGAAATGACGACCAAAGGATGATGCGAAAAGACAAAACGCCATGCATAAGGATATCATGAACCTAGAAGAAGAAAGCGGTGTTAGAATACAAAGAAGCTGAACTGTGAGCAGGGCTAAGATATTCCACCAGCTAACGCCTGTACATATGCTTGTAACCGCAAGAAAGCTGAGAAAACAGTGCGGCTTGCTATGCTAAGTAGAAGAATAGAGCGGCAAGCGCCATTGTACGCAATCTACCTCAAAACAAAGCATGTTATATAAGTGCGAGTCCACTTTGCATGAAAAGCAGAACCGACCCAGCTTACTATAGGCCAAACGCAAGAAGATTCATATTCTAGCAACACGAGGAAAGAAGGCTGAATCGAAACTCAGCAGAGACAGCTTGTGCCTGGGAAGCCAAGGTTATACCAATACAAGCTATGAACAGTAGCTACTTTAAATTGAAGCTAAGAACAGAATATCCTGCCTCTGAAGAATCGAGATAAGAAGGCGAAGGCAGGTGGCGGGTGAAACGAAAATCAAATACACAAATTGAGAGAAACGAGGCAAATTCACGGTGTGGTAACATGTGACCATCTGAGCGAGAAGGAGCACTGGGTCACACCTACGCTTGGCAATCGCCCAGACATAGATATCGGAACTTTCCAGAGACAAGAAGATGCAGTTTCCAGGCCAACCACAGTGAACTAATTGACACATAGCCCATAAAGTGATGATTGATTGAAGAAAGGCAGGGTTAATTGGGGGACACCCTGCACCTGGCTGACCGTTCTGCATGCTGCTAAGCAAAGTGGAAATTCATGCTTGGGGTTGATGCCAACCCAATCACAATGGACCAAATAATCTAGGGTTCTATAGTTAATAGAACCAATAGGATGTCGTACTTATAGTGATGTCTACAGTAGTCATTTTTGAAGGAAGGGCTTAGACGCCCACCTGATAGTGTTTACCCAATCCCCTCACTCCGTTACCATATACAGATATAGCACCTATATTAAAGTTACCTTTTTCTAACCAATAGAATTGCATGTTAACTTTTGAGTGTTACACGTCAGATTATGACGCATTTTTAGTTTAAAAGTTATGTTTTGTATGAGGTTCGAGGGAGTTGAAGTGAGAGGGGCTATCACATCACTGTTGATTTCCATGTTTCCCTTTTTTTTAAATGGACTCCCCTTTGCCAAACCATTGAGTTTTCCTTATTGATTGGTGTTGAAGTAGTAAATCTGCACCTCCATCCATCTCAAGGTGCAGCTATCTCGTCTTAAAGTACTTCGGAGCAAACCCCAACTCTATGGGCCAGCTGGGGGTCTCTCCAGTACACTTGGTAGCAAGATCGGATGGTTTATCGACTATCGATTATGGAATAAAATAAGACACCTATTGACCGTCGACATAAAGTAAGTCTAGGTCCTCGGCAACATCACAAGTCCTTTGCCATTCGGCTGAGTAGACCGTGAAGCTCTCCGTAGACAGTGGTAGATAAAGAAGAGACTGCAGAAAGGGCCTGATGGGTCCTGTGTTCCCCACACTTCCCTTCCCATTCCAACGGGCAGCTGAGCAGGCGAAAAGCTGAAGAAGGCGGTAAAAAAGGCAGTGATCCAGAGGGTCCAGAGAGGAACAATGGGAACGGTGAGTGAAACTAAAAATTGAATGCTTTGGCAAATAGTGCATGCCTTAGAAGAAGTAAAGGGAAAAGGTAATGGAGGGAGGAGGGAAAAAACACAAATAGTCAGAAGTAGAGAAGACTGTATATATATATAAGGGGATAATGACTTGAGAATGATTAAATAAATAAAGGTTACCGGGGAGGACACCCGAGAAGGGAGAGGTTACCGGGGGAGATGCCCGAGAGGGAAGAGGATTCGCCTTATTCCTACACTTTAATATAGCGGCTACAAGAAACATGTACCCAAAGTCCCACATAATGGGAAATGAATAGGCTACCACTGTCATGATGCCTACCTCCAAGAAGCCAGGTCCGACCCAGCAGCCCCAGACGCAGGCATCATTTCCCCCAGGGAGGTGCCAGCGGGCCCAAGCTGGGGCCCTTTCGACACAGTCCTGGCGCCTTAGGCGCCAGGCTCATGTTGGACCCCTGTCCTGGCGCCTTAGGCGCCAGGCTCATACAGCTAAACATGTGTTCAAGTGTTTTAATGTGCATTTACCTGATGCAGACCATGCTGCTACATCCAGGCCCTCTTTAGGCCTGAATGGAACTACTTTACCTGTGGGACTACTTTCCCCTGGGTGTGGTCGGGGAAGGATACATACCTGATCGGTGGAAGGATACATACCTGGAACTTCTTCCAAAGCTATTTAAACCACGCCCGATCAGCAACTCACGCTTCGCGTTGTTCTGCTCCTCGCAGCTGGACGCTCACCGTGTCAGCTCCTGCATCTGGACTTCAGCCACGCCTGTCAGCATCCTGGGTCACCAGCTAAGAGAGAATTGGAAGAGAAAGAAGACCTTACCTGCTAAAGCTGCATCACAGAGACATCACACCGACAATCCTGAAAGGGAAGACATCATTTTAAAAGCATTTTGCTTCGATCGCTGCAGCGCTGCATTTCACTCACCTTTCCTGGACACCTCCATCTTCAGCAGCGATCATCCAGATCCGCAGCCACTTCCCAGAGCCTAGAGAGAAAAAGACAAGAACACAAGGTGAGAGAAGGAAGGGAATAGGAAAAGCTCAGTTTCCTTCTAAGACTTACCTGTTGGGTCATTCCCATTTAATTTTGGGTCCTGCCGCTTCCTGGCATTCCGGACCCCGGCCCCTATGGGGAAAAAAGACAAAGACATTGAATGAGCGAATGCAAAGACATTACCCGAACGCTCATCCAGAATTTACCTGTCATTTACTGGAACTGCGCGTTTCACTTCGGGTCGGCGCCATATCTCCGGCATTCCGAACCCCGGCCCCCAAGGGGAAAAAGACATAAGCATTAGCGCTTGCTGCAATAAGACATTGAACATTATTATTAAGCTTGAACTTTTGAACTTGCTACAGAACTCTTACTGCGCCTTACCTGAATAGTCAAGCTTATTTGAACTCCCATCAAACCTCAACCCAGTGAAGTAACTGGGTTTCAACGCGCCCCTGCATCAGAAGCAGGATGGAGAACTCATCCTTCCAGACCCTAAGGTGAGACTTCACGGGGAATCGAAGAAGGGTATCGTGGAGGGTTGGAAGGGCGTGGGAGGCTTGAGCATTATTCCGTCAGTAGGTAATACTCCCTTTTCACGCACAGGGGAATATTCCTGCGAGCCGGTGAGTCAATCTTCAGAGTCCTGCGCTTCACCATTGAAGAAGCATCAGCACTAGAAGCCAGACCTGCGCCTCCGTGGGAATCAGGTTAGCGTGACAGAACACAAAGCCAACCCACAATTTCCCACCCGGGCGCTATGGAGACTTCCGAGACAGATCAGCTGGCCCAGCTTTTGGGGGAATTACGGGCAGAGGTGCACTCAGCCCGCCAGGAGACTAACGCTCTCAAAAGAGAACTGATCCTATCCAAGGAAAGAACAGATGACCTGACCAAAAGGTTATTGCAGGCCCAGGCAGGGCACACTCCTTTACCTAATTCCGGAGGTACTTCCACATCAATGGGTTTGAATAACCCGGTACAAATCAATCTACCTGGACACATGCCTTTGGCCCCGCCTGAACGTTTTGCAGGGGATCCCAAGAAATATGCCGTCTTTATGAACCAATGTCGTTTACACTTTCTATGCAGACCCGGGGCCTTCCCTAATGACCAGACCAAGGTAGCCTTTATACTATCTTACCTCAGTGGCAGTGCTGCCGATTGGTCTATTCCATTGGTAAATCAGGATGATCCCATTCTCCAGAATTTTCAGGGTTTCCAGGCCAGCATGGAAAGATTGTTTGCTGGACACTCTCAAGGACAGGCCCTTGATAACGAACTGCTGTCCTTACGACAAGGGAATCAGGATCTCCTGTCCTACGTTGCCACCTTTAATAGACTGGTTGTGGAAACTGGATGGCCAGAAAACAAAAGGATCACATTGTTTCATCGAGGCCTGCGCGGAGAGCTTAAGGATGCTCTAGCTCAGATAGTAGATCCACCCCAGGTCTGCGCAGACTACATAGACTTGGTGGTTCAACTTGATCACAGACTTCAAAATAGAAAAGCAGATCGGTTCAAGTACGAAACCCGAGAACCGATCAAAACTCACGCTAACTCCAAGAGTACCGACGTATCCGAACCAATGCAAATCGGCGGTGTTAAAGGACCATTAACGCAGAAGGAACGAGAGAGAAGGCGGCAAATGCAACTTTGCCTGTATTGCGGGACTTCCGGTCACTTTCTTCGAAATTGTCCGGTTAAACCACCTAAGAAGGTGGTTGGAGCCACGGATAACGATTTATTGACACCTGATTCGGGAAACGACCTAGCCCGACAAGCGTAGGGGTCCGCTTGCCGAGCTTGAAAACAAACTCTTTGACCTCGCATTTTGTCATGCCAATGGTGCTCGTGGACCCAAAACAGCCTCAGCTGTTGCATGCTATAAAAGCATACATCGACAGTGGAGCTATTGGAAATTACATAGACCGTGAATTGGTTTCCAGGATTAAGCTCCCTCTCCCCCCGAAAGTAACCCAAGATGTCATTACTACAGTAGATGGAACCGAAATAGCCTCAGGGCCTGTAACACATTCCACTGTTGAAATGACACTGGTGGGTCAGGATGGACATCGGGAAGCAATCGTGTTTGATGTGATCAAGGCCCCACAATTTCAAGTAATTCTTGGAATTCCTTGGTTAGAAACACATAATCCCAGAATTGACTGGCGTGCAAAGAAGATAAGTTTTCCTGATTGTGAACCAGCTTGTTACCCAAGAAATCCAGTTATGGATCTAGCCTCAGCAACTTCCACCCCTGTACAGTTACCGTCAGAATACCAAGAATTCCAAGACGTTTTTCAGAAGGAACATGCTAACACGTTACCTCCCCATCGGTCTTATGATTACCAAATCGATCTGTACCCAATGCTCAACTACCTTGTAGTAGGATTTATGCTCTTACAGAACCTGAGAACCTACATTTGCGTCAGTATTTAGATCAGTACCTAGCCAATGGTTTTATTCGCCCGTCCAAGTCTCCTGTCTCCTCAGCTCTGTTCTTCGTGCCGAAAAAAGAGGGCGACCTTAGAACATGTATAGACTATCGTGCCCTAAATCAAATAACGATTAAGAATCGTTATCCTCTGCCCCTGATCCCTGAGCTTATCGACCAGGTGAAAGACGCTTGTGTGTACACCAAGTTAGATCTCCGAGGAGCTTATCACCTGGTGCGTATAAAAGAAGGCGACGAATGGAAGACTGCATTCCGCACCAAATTTGGGCTCTTCGAATATGAGGTGATGCCCTTCGGTTTGTGCAATGCACCTGCCGCCTTTCAGTACTTTATGAATGACGTTCTTCGGGAACTTATCGACGTCTGTGTCATTGTCTATATTGACGACATCCTGGTGTACTCTTCTTCAGAATCCGATCACAGAAAACATGTTAGGGCAGTTCTTGAGAAATTGCGCCAGCACAGACTATTTGCAAAGCTCGAAAAATGTGTTTTTCATACCACAGAAGTGGAGTTTCTCGGATTCATCCTGACACCTCAAGGAGTCCGAATGGACTCGCGAAAGGGGGACGCCATCCTCAAATGGCCATCTCCTAGTTTGGTGAAGGGAGTTCAGAGCATGCTCAGCTTCGCCAATTTCTATCGAAGATTCAACCCGGAATTTTCCCGAACAGTCCAACCCATCACAGCTCTCCTAAAGAAAAACAAACGCTTTGAATGGACTCTTGAGGCCGAACAAGCCTTTCAGGACCTGAAAACCAAATGCACCTCTGCACCTATATTGAAGCACCCGCACCCAGATCTCCCTTACATTGTGGAAACCGACGCATCCAGTTCCGCCATGGGAGCTGTCCTGTCGCAAAGAGACCCAGAAACTAACCAACTACACCCTGTGGCCTTTTGGTCCAGGAAATGTTCTCCTCCTGAAATCAACTACGCAATTACCGACAAAGAGTTACTGGCTATTTAATCTGCTTTCAAGGCTTGGCGTCACTACCTTCTCGGGGCAAGACACACCATCACCGTAATTATGGACCACAGAAATGTACAGTATTTAAAGACGGCCAAAGCTCAATCTTCACCACAACTCCGATGGGCTCTATTCTTTGCGGAATTTGATTTTGTAATTACCTATCGCCCTGGCTGCAAGAATGGTAAAGCGGACGCCTTATCCCGGATTGACATGGAAGAACCCAATTCGAGTTTAGAACCTGTGCCAATCATACCTGAACAAAGAATCTTAGGCCTAACTTCATTGCAAACTATTGAGGACATCCAAACGCAAGTAAAACAACTTCTAGACTCTTCAGCCTTACAGGAATGGAGTCGAAAGGGTCCCCATTACACCGTTAAGGATGACTTACCCTACTTCCAGGAGCGGCTGTTTCTGCCTAGTAAAGAATTGCAAGAACTTGTTATTGCCCATCATCATGAATCATTAATGGAAGGACACCCTGGTATCGCTAAAACGGAGGAAAAAATCAAACGCCATTTCTGGTGGCCTTCTTGGAGAAAAGACATAAAGTCTTTTGTATTGTCTTGCGGAATTTGCGCCCAAAGCAAGGGTCAAATGAAAAGGCCAGCCGGCCTACTTCAACCCTTGGATATTCCACCGACACCATGGCACATCTTGTCAATGGACTTTATAACTGACCTGCCTCCTTGTGCTGGTTACAACACTATCCTTGTAATTGTGGATCTATCCTCCAAAATGGCCCACTTTATCCCTTTAAAAGGTTTGCCTTCAGCTTCCACCTTGGCCAAGGAATTTCTGGAGAACATAGTTCGCATACATGGTTTCCCTTCCATATTAGTCTCGGATCGTGGAAGTCAATTTATCTCCCATTTTTGGAAGAAGTGTTGCCAACTAGCACAAATAGATGTGCGGCTATCCACCAGCCACCACCCCCAGACCGACGGACAAACCGAGATAACCAATCAGACGCTCGAGCAATATCTTCGGTGCATGTTACACCAATCCGAGTTAAATTGGAAAGACATCCTTTGGATCGCAGAATATGCATACAACAATTCAGTGCATTCTGGAACCGGACAAACTCCTTTTTATACTTTGTATGGTCACCATCCTCGGACCTCTGATCTAGATCCACCTCTGACCCTGGAAATGCCCGCAGTAAATCATCTGCATTCCACAATAACCGAGCCTTCAAAGAAGCTGCAACTCATTTACAGCAAGCCAAGAAAAAGTATAAAGAAAACGCTGATTTGCACCGAAGTAAAACTCCTCCTTACCAAGTAGGAGATCAGGTATGGCTAGCAACGAAACATTTACCCCTCAAGGGCCAGAAAACCTTCAATCCCAGATTCATAGGACCTTATCCCATCAAGGCTATAATCAATCCCGTGGCCTTTAAACTGGATTTACCGTCTAACATGCGTATTCATCCAGTTTTTCATGCATCACATTTGAAGCCAGTACAACCAGGGACCCGACTGTCCAAGCCTCCAGACCCAGTTCAAATTGATGGGGAATTAGAATTCGAAGTTAAAGACATTTTACACTCCAAGGTGTTAAAGTCCAAACTCTTCTATCTTGTTGACTGGAAGGGATATGGACCTCAGGAGAGATCGTGGGAGCCTAGTAACCATGTTCACGCACCTCGATTAATACAAAGGTTCCACCGGAGATTTCCGAACAAGCCAAAACCCCCAGAGGGAACAACCTTGGGAGGGGCCTTCAGGGGGGGTACTGTCATGATGCCTACCTCCAAGGAGCCAGGTCCGACCCAGCAACCCCAGAGGCAGGCATCATTTCCCCCAGGGAAGTGCCAGCGGGCCCAAGCTGGGGCCCTTTGGACACAGTCCTGGCGCCTTAAGCGCCAGGCTCATGTTGGACCCCTGTCCTGGTGCCTTAGGCACCAGGTTCATAAAGCTAGACATGTGTTCAAGTGTTTTAATGTGCACTTACCTGATGCAGACCATGCTGCTACATCCAGGCCCTCTTGAGGCCTGAATGGAACTACTTTACCTGTGGGACTACTTTCCCCTGGGTGTGGTCGGGGAAGGATACATACCTGATCGGTGGAAGGATACATACCTGGAACTTCTTCCAAAGCTATTTAAACCACGCCCGATCAGCAACTCACGCTTCGCGTTGTTGTGCTCCTCGCAGCTGGACGCTCACGTGTCAGCTCCTGCATCTGGACTTCAGCCACGCCTGTCAGCATCCTGGGTCACCAGCTAAGAGAGAATTGGAGAGAAAGAAGACCTTACCTGCTAAAGGCGCATCATGGAGACATCACACCGACAATCCTGAAAGGGAAGACATAATTTTAAAAGCATTTCGCTTCGATCGCTGCAGCGCTGCATTTCACTCACCTTTCCTGGACACCTCCATCTTCAGCAGCGATCATCCAGATCCGCAGCCACTTCCCAGAGCCTAGAGAGAAAAAGACAAGAACACAAGGTGAGAGAAAGAAGGGAATAGGAAAAGCTCAGTTTCCTTCTAAGACTTACCTGTTGGGTCATTCCCATTTAATTTCGGGTCCTGCCGCTTCCTGGCATTCCGGACCCCGGCCCCTATGGGGAAAAAAGACAAAGACATTGAATGAGCGAATGCAAAGACATTACCCGAACGCTCATCCAGAACTTACCTGTCATTTACTGGAACTGCACGTTTCACTTCGGGTCGGCGCCATATCGCCGGCGTTCCGAACCCCGGGCCCCTAAGGGGAAAAAGACATAAGCATTAGCGCTTGCTGCAATAAGACATTGAACATTATTATTAAGCTTGAACTTTTGAACTTGCTACAGAACTCTTACTGCGCCTTACCTGAATAGTCAAGCTTATTTGAACTCCCATGAAACCTCAACCCAGTGAAGTAACTGGGTTTCAACGCGCCCCTGCATCAGAAGCAGGATGGAGAACTCATCCTTTCAGACCCTAAGGTGAGACTTCACGGGGAATCGAGGAAGGGTATCGTGGAGGGTTGGAAGGGAGTGGGAGGCTTGAGCATTATTCCGTCAGTAGGTAATACTCCCTTTTCACGCACAGGGAATATTCCTGCGAGCCAGTGAGTCCATCTTCAGAGTCCTGCGCTTCACCATTGAAGAAGCATCAGCACTCGAAGCCAGACCTGCGCCTCCGTGGGAATCAGGTGAGCGTGACAACCACAACGTTTAAAGACATTGTGAAAGGCGTACTTTTACATTCAATGGAGGGGTAATGATTAGAGGCAGAGATATCTGTGTGCCACTGGTGTCCGTCCCAGGGGTCTGCAACATTTGGCTCCCAGATGTGTTTGGACTACCATTCCCATCCGGCCTGTACAGCATAGTCAATGTCAGGAGATCATGGGAATGGTAGTCCAAACACATCTGGGAGCCAAAGGTTGCAGACCTTTGGTCCCAGATGTGTTTGGACTACCATTCCCATCCGGCCTGTACAGCATAGTCAATGTCAGGAGATCATGGGAATGGTAGTCCAAACACATCTGGGAGCCAAAGGTTGCAGACCCCTGGTTCTAGTCTGTCAAGCATCTATCTTACATGTTTTATTTATTTATTTATTACATTTATTATACGCCCAGAGCCTGAGGTATCACGGCGTAGCTACAGACATAGGAAAAAAATATATGTTGTGACGTCATATATAAAAGAAAAACTGATTTAAAATTTTTGCAGTTTAATAGCTGAGATAGAATCGCACATGAATTGATGCTTTTTGAGTAGATTAGAATATATAAAAATTTGTGAAAATTTGGTTTGGAGCTTGCAGCGTTTGGTGTTTGCTCATATTATCAGAAGTTGTATAAACCACACGAAAGCAATGACAAGTGTTGTATAAGAGGAAAGGGAACAGATTTAAGCATGGAAGACATGACTCCATTAGCACACTTATGCAAACAGTTGCCCAAACACGCACCCAAGCTAAAGAAATATGGTACTGATTGGGTTAAAGGTACCGCCCACAAGATGTTTATGCTGTGGCCACAAAATGGGTCTTTATCTCAAGCCGTTTTACAGAATATGACAACATATTTGCACGCCAAGAATATGACACATATACAGGCAAGAAGTTAGAAAAACGCCTTGCTGTTCTCGAGTTGTGCAAAATGTATGAACAGGTAAAGGAGGAAGAGCCGCCGACAGATTGGATACTTAATGTATGCACAGAGGGGGGTGAGACGCCTACTGCGCCACCTGCCCCACCCGAAACGAGAGTTGAAGAAAGTAAGGAGGGGTTACACCCACTGAGAGAACTTAAAGCAGCCACAGGGTACAGCAACCACCGCGTATGAGTCACCTACACATAGTAGTGATGAAAGTCAAGGGAAAAATAAGGACACAAATATTACCTACTGGTCCCAAGGGACAAGGAGAGACATGATGACGATAGAAGAGATCAGGCACAGACAAGTGCGTCTCTCGACAAGGAAAGAGATGGAAGGGAAGCAAAGGTAGAACTGATGAGATAGCATTCACAAAAGATGAATGGATGGGAGGACAAATCTTATTGAAACTCGTTGGCAAAGGCATTGATGACGCGAAACAAAAGGAGAGGTTAGATGAGACACAGAGATCGGGGAAAGAGAAGGAGTTAAGAGACGAAAGGACAAGAAGGAAAGACAGGCAAAGGCGAGAACAGCTATATCGTGAAGAGCAAGACAGACAGCTCGATCGCAACCCAAGAGCAGCCAATGATCAAGACAGACAGAAACAGCAAAGGCTACAGGAAGAGCAAAGAATATTTGAGAAAAGAATAAGAAGACGAAGAGATGAAATTCGAAGGGAAGATGAACATAGAAATGAAAAAAGAAAGGAAGAAGAAAGGATCAGAGAAGAGGCGAGGAAGCGCAAAGAATTTGATGACGATATCGAACGTAAACGAAGACAGAGAGCACGCGATCTTGAATATTTGGAGAGGGAGGTTAAAAAACCCGTTCCAGTTGTAGACTGGGAAGACATCGAAGAATTCTTTCCTGTGGACGATTCAGTACCAGGCACGCCTAGGGCGAATATGGAAGATGACTTCGACACCAGAAGCATCAGGGAAACGATCGATAGAATATATGATGAAATGGGGCTAGAACGAACACCCCAAGGGGAGAGGGAAGATGAGCGCCTAGAAAGCACTCAGCTGTATGACACTGAGGATGTCTCCCGAAGTAGTGGAAATAGAGACCTATCCCTGGGTAGGCTAGAAATAGGTAGGAATAAAGAGGATACGAGAAGTTGCGTGAATTGGGGACAAACAATGTCTGACTCTGAAAGGGAGGAGTGCGAGGAAAATGAAGAAGGGAGGTTGAGCGAAAGACAACTCCCAAGGGAAAAAAGGATACGATGGTCAGACACTAGCGAGTCTGCACCAAGAGCATCAGAGTCAGACACGCAGTCTGACCGACATGAAGGAGTATCTCATGGTCAGAAGGGGGTGTCTTCACCGCTCTATGTAGACAGACTAAGGACATTGCCAGGTAGATGGCAATGTAGGAATATTACCCCTGCAATAGACAGGAGAACAATGAGAGAAGAGAAGGAGGGCTACGCATTCCAGTTTCCTCTACTACAGAAGGGGGGAGTAAGACCACAATATATTCCATGGCCACAGATGGATCGAGGAAACTTGAAAAACAAGCTTCCAATGCTGACATCGGGAGCCGGAAAAGTGGTACATGAGTTAGAAAAAATAACAATAGGAAACAGGTTATCTATAGGGGACATTAAGGGTCTCCTAATTGCCATACTTGGTGAGAGAGCAGACGATGTGTGGGCACAAGCAGGCTACCCTGGTGTAACGACAATTAATACCTTGCATGACGGAGCTCCATTTAACAATTGTAGAACCACAGCATGGAAAGTGCTACAAGATATGGGAGCTGTAATGACTCGAAAAATGAAGGATTCTGAGGATCCGTTAATTTATATACAGAATTTCCAAGACGCATGGGTACTCGAGACTCATGAATCATGGACGAAATCAATACCTGTGTTTTACCATATATTGTGCCAATGGTTGCCAGAACCGGTGCAGAAACAACTCAAGAAATTGGTAGGAGGCTAAACCATGGACTAAAATACAGTTGACTATTGCACATTATTGTAGACTGCTGCAGGAAAAGATTTGCAAAAAGGAAGCAGCTCGAAAGGGTGAGGAAGCGAAATTGGTACAGAAGAAATTATCAAAGTATGCCCTTGAAGGAGCCATGATAACTAGCGCAGCTGAATCAAACATGCAGAAAGTGGCTAGTACACAACAGAATAATCAGGGTAACGTAGAGTGTTTCCCACGGGGAACAGGATTTAGGGGAAGAGGGTGGCAGAGCAATCACGGAGGTTTCCAAAATAATCAAGGAGGCTTCCAAAACATGCAAAATGGAAACCCGGATATATCAAATGGGCAAATAATCCGACCACTGGCAGTATGTTGGCTGTGTGGAATGGCAGGGCATTTGGCACGCACATGCAGAAATCAACGCATGATACAGAACGACCAAGGAATGGGAGCAGGCAGGGCGAATCCACCTGCAGTTTTACAACAGGGTGTTGCATAGAATCACGCAGTGCAACAACAAGCGCCAGGAGCACAACAAGGAGTGCAACCTCAGAGCATGGGCAATTTTCCACAAAGACAATCCCAACAGGCACTGTTGCAAATGTCACAGGCAATAAGCACAGGGAGATTCCAAACCCTGGAAGGGGAAGTAACAATGGGAATGGGGAAAATCCACAAGTGCACATTGAGTCAAACTTGTATATGAACTAGGACAGCTCACTGGGAACCCTGATGTGCTCTATCCTATCAGTGACACCAGACCCTCACAGGGAACCTAGGGTGGATGTCGTTATAGGGGGTAAAGAATATTCCTTCCTAGTGGACACTGGTGCAACACGCTTGTGCATACGTGAAGGCAGGTTTTCCTTGTCCGGCGAGGCCATAGATAGTCAGAGTTTTACAGGAGCTTACAGTCGAGTTCCCTTTGCAAACACACTCCCAGGCTCCATAGGAGAGTGCGAAATTAATGTACCTTTATTATATTCACGTCAAACCCCAGTAAACATTTTGGGCCGAGACTTAATGACGAAGTTAAACATGACAATCCCATTCACGGAGGAGGACATAGTAGGTTCCACTCCAGGAATGCACTACTCAAATGTATGCGAAATTATTAGAGCATACTCAGGACACACAGCCATGAGGGCTATACCATTAGAGCCAGAAATATTGTGTACTTATGTCAGGATTGCCAGGCCTTGGAGACAAAATCATGAGAACCCCTGATGAGTTCCTATTTAGACCAAGAATACTGATGCATGAGGAGTAGTATGGACTACAGGACCCTGTGACGTAGGACTCTTGAAGGGGGTGGGAGAAGTGAAAATTAAACTAAAACCAGGAGCAATTCTACCCAAGGCACGACAATATCCCATGTCCAGAGAGGCAGATGAAGGGATTTTTAAGACAATTTCTGCCATGATGGACCAGGGCATCTTAGTGTCGTCAGAGTCACCATGTAATACGTCAGTGGATCCTGTAAAAAAAAGTAAAGGGGGTTCTTGGAAGCTAGTGCAAGACCTTAGACCGATAAACGACATTGTTGAGGCCGAGTTCCTCTAGCCCCTAACCCGTCTATAATATTATGCAATATACCAGTTGAGGCAAAATATTTCACGGTGATCGACCTGAAAAATGCATTTTTCTCAATCCCGTTGCACCATGACTCACAAGATCTGACGTCATTCACGTTCAGACAAATGCGTCTGAAAAGCACGAGGCTGCCCCAGGGGTACCGTGAGTCTCCGTCTATTTTCCTGCAGATGGATCTGAGCAATATTGCACTAGAAAGTGTCATTTTACAATGTGTGGATGACATCTTAATCTGCAGCACAACAGAAGAGCAATGCAGGCACGATTCTGTTCAGCTACTGACTATATTGGCTGAGAAAGGATATAAAGTTGACAAGGAGAAGTTACAATATTGTCAACAAGAAGTGCTGTACATAGGCCAACTGATCTCACATGAGGGAAAGAAAGTGACCCAGAAAGGGCTGAAGCCATACTGAACATGGCTAAGCCACACACGATAAAGCAAATGCAGAGCTTTCTAGGTCTGTGGAACTATGTTAGGGCATGGGTCTTCGACTACAGCTCTTATACTAAACCTTTACTTCAGGCCCTAAAGAAGGCCCAAGTGATGAAAGAAAAGATTGAATGATCTGAAACAATGGAGAAAGGGTTCGCTGAACTCAGAAGAGCTATTTGTACAACTCCAGTTCTCGGAATTCCCAATTATGCAGAGGAATTTTACCTGTTTTCACACATGAATGGCAGCGTCATGACAGCAGTGCTCGCTCAAAGAACCTTGTTGTGGTACAAGCCCCTGGCATACTACAGTGGGAATCTGGACCCAGTAATGAGAGGCCACTTCCCATGTGAACAAAGTTTAGCTGCCGCAGCGTTCGCCATAGAGAAAGCAACAACCATTGCAATGGGATGCTCCATGACGTACGCCAAGCACTCATTATTTGCCATTTTAGAGAAACCAAAGGGCACATTGACATCTCAGAGAGCTTCTGCTTATGAAGTGATCATATCAAACCCATTGAAAAAAATAGTCCGATGTAAGATAGTAACCCAGCTATGTTCATCGCAGAGCCAATCACTGAGGGAGAGCCGATACATGACTGTGCGAATTATGAATAATTCTATGATGAAATTCCCAGGGTAAAAGAAAATACCTTGGCAGGAGGAAAGATCGTCTTTATTGACGGGTCTTCTAGAATCGACCAGAGTGATGGGCAAAGATACACAGGCGTTGCTGTGATAAAGCACACAGCGAATGGAGAGTTTCAAGTGCTTCTTAGTGCTCGAATACTATCTCATTATTCAGCACAGGCTGCAGAATTATTAGCGTTGATACTCGCGATTGAGAATCACGCAGACCAGGAAGTAACGGTGTACAGTGACTCCGCCTATGTGACGTCAACAGTGCACGCAGGCTTAGCGAGCTGGAAAAGGAGGGGTTACCTCAGAGCAAACGGCACGCCAGTGCAGCACGCAGCCTTATTGGACAGGCTGATTAAGGCACTACAGGTCCAAGTGGGCATAGCGATCGTGAAATGCGCCAGCCACACCAAGGGGACAGATTTTATCTCACGAGGAAATCAAGCAGCAGACACGGAAGCCAAGCGTATGGCATCAAAAAGTGAGACGGTTATAACAGTGGAACCTATCCATACCAATGGACTAATGATGTTTACACGAACCGCACCTGAGGGTTACAGCAATTTGGGGCAAACACAGTTAATGGAACTCCAAGGGGAGGCACCGCAGGAAGAGAAGGACCTGTGGAAACGTCAAGGGTGTTCTTTAAACCCCTCTGACAGCTTGTGGCGACAAGACAGCACTGGTTAACCAGTAATGCCTGTAGCCCTATTAAAAATAGCGTTGGAGCAACTACATTACCCAGCCCACATGACAAAAGAGAATCTAGCAGCAACGCTTGCGGAAAACTGGTTCATACCGAATTTAGCGAAGCATGTTGTATTTTTCATGGTGAACTGCATAATCTGCCAGCAATTCACCGCTGGGCACACATTAAAAGTTATGAGCGGAGTCATCTCCAGGCCAAATGGGCCTTTTCAGCACTTGCATGTCGATTACGTCGACATGATTCAAGTATGCAACGGGTACAGATACTTATTTGTTGTGGTGTGTCCATTCTCTAGATGGATAGAGGCAGGTCCATGTACACACCCAGACTCTACCTGTGCGGCCACATTTTTAGTGAAGGAAGTGGGAGGTGTGCGAAGTCATGAGATCAGATAATGGCCCTCAATTTGTTAATTCAATATTTGAGCAGATTAGCTTGCTGCTTGGTATAAAGCACAAGTTCTCATCTGCGTATCATCCACAAGATAATGGGATCTGTGAGAAGCTCAACGGCTTGTTGAAGGAAAGGATAGCCAAGTTGAAGCCTACTCTAAGGAAGGGATGGCTGCACTACCTTCCACTGGCACTGTATGCACTTCGGAACCAACCAGGGTCCAACCATCATCTTACGCCACACGAGAAAAACCATACAAGGAAAAGATGGGACGAGCCAAGATTCAGCAGTCCTTTTATCATAGAGGCTGCACTCCGTCCGCTGTGAAGCTACAGGGCAGGAGAGCGTGGATTTTTCTCAGTGATATCAAGCCCTACATCAGAGAAGGCCCCCCTGCCTGCACCCCAACGAGAGAAATCGACGAGCAACGGGGAAGAACCTCAGCACATGCAGACGAGATCCATGATGAGGAAGAAGGAGGCATGACCAGCTGGACAAAGACAAAGAACCTTTGTGCAGAAGTTGTAGCTTCATTTTGGACATTCCCCTAAGCAAGAAAAGGGGATAAGGACCTAAAAATGGACACTCTGTGCATCCTAGTTGCAGGGTGAAGAAGAAAATTGCACGTAAGCCACACATAGTCTGTTGACTTTGAACTTTAGACTGAGGCACGCTTAAGCCTTGATTAGAAAGGATATGCCAAATTTTGATCAAGGACACGTAAATTGGAAGAAAATACAGTACCCAGATTCCTTCCATACAGAGACCCTATTTGGAATCACTTATGGTGTCCCACAGTAGAGATATCACAAAGGACGTGATCACCTATTTTCACCTAGTGCTGAGATCATACCCGTCATTGGTGGGGAGGCTCACAAGTGTCACAGACTTTCTCCAAGAGCCTGAAAATTAAAAAAATAATAAGACAACTGCTTACTTTCATTGCTGAACAATTTATTATACTCCCTGAGTACAACGAGAAAGAATCAAATGTTCGCAACACAGGCGGAAATAAATGAGCTCCTCAACACACTGTTCATTTGCATAATTGAAGACTGCCCAACTATTGTCGGAAGAACGACAGATACACTAACATTTCTTTGAGATCCAACAAATACAGAGAACCTAAGTCGTCTACTAAACAACATAATATTTCTGGTCGCACTCCATGCAAATGGACAGTGCAGACATTGTTTACATCAAGGAAAAAACATATAATCCTGAACCACAGAAAGACAGGACAGATGTCATTGTAACCAGAAGACAGCAGATTGGCACACAATGTCCTTTTCCGCCTAGTCACTGACTTTCCAGAGCTAGTGGGGAGACCAATCGATATTGACGGCCTAACATTCATCAGAGATCCAGCTAATGTTGTACAAATGGGAATGCTCCTGCATGGAATTGTGCTTCAAGTGGAACTTTCTAATCATCAGAGGAGCTATTTGAGGAGACAGTGAAGCTTTCCGCCAAGGGACAGATCCAGGAAGCAGAGTTGAGAACTTCACTTGTTGTGCCTGTTGTTATTTTTTCCTTTCTATTCTTCTCATACTGATCAGTGTCCAACATGTCCTCAGGACTGAAGCAGATTTGAGGGGTGGACTGGGAACTTACCTACTTTGAACATAACAGTAAAGGGACTCTCTGAAGTATTACTTAATTTGATTTTTTCCCATAGTCTAGCAAAATAAATGTATCATGAAATAAGAGACAATTGTCACTCGCAAGAGGGGGGACACTTTTGGAGCACCAGACACTACTAAACACAGAACTTGAAAGACAATATTGGTTAAGGGAATAATAACATTGGCATTTGGCGAATGATCGAGATGGGGTTCCAGAGCAGCAACCTGGTCATCCCACAAGAAGAGAGGAATCCCCGCTTCTCTGGAAGAAAATGCTGCCGCCTAACATACAAAACTGTCATGTACCTATGTATCATATTCATCATTATTTTACTGTCATTAACGATAAGAACGGCATTCTTTATTGGTGCACAAAACGTTCCAATTTTAGTCCACCCACCAAATGATGAACGCATGAAACCCACAAGAACACCCAGACCTCATATAGTTATTCCAGTCGCTAGAAGATCTGATGGTGGAGTGAATGAACTTGAAATGGATGTAATTAGCAACAATAAGCACACACTTGTGGTAACGAATGAAAAGAAAAGCCGGAGACAGGATCGGCAAGAGATGAATGGAGTAACATCACTGACAACTACACGCACGCAAACACTGAATGTACACAAAACAGGCCTAGCATCAATGACTGCAGAACCACAAACCAAAGCAGCAGAAAAGAAGAGACTGCCTGCCATAAGGAACTTCACAGAAACTGTCATGAGAAAACAAGAAGAGTTAAGAGAAAAACCAACAGAAGGAGTCATATCAGAAACTCTTGAGAAAACAAGGGCCAACTCAGAAAGACTCTCTACAAGGACACAAATGTTAGTAGACTTACTATTCCCGCACATAGCCAGAGTGAGGAAACTGCATGAGGAACTGAAAAAGGAACTGAAAACCAAAACCGCAGAGACTGCATTACCCCGCATATATGTTCCAACACAAGGGACAAGTACCAGTTCCACAGTACAGCCATATACCGGACCAGTGCCAGGCTGGTGGATATGGGCACTTGCATCCAGCAGGGAAAAGATGTATGAAGAAAAGGAAAGAGCTGCCAGACTCCTGTCCACTGAAATGGCGCAAATGAGGAGGCCTGCACCATGGACCGGGATACCTGAAACTCCCCCAGCAAGAAAGAGCAACACAGATGCATTCCGAGATGCAGTCATAGCAAACTACATGAAAACCCTAAGAATCAAGAGAAGCATGCATGCAGATGACAATCAACTGAACGATTACCTAGATAGCACAGCACACCTAGGTAACAACATTTGGTACCAGCACATGAAGGAAGTTGGAAGACAAAATTCCGAAGGGGAATGCTTTGGCACTCCTACCATACAGCATGGGGAAGTCCAAGATCTTCGTGGCTGTAGAAATTGATGGCCCGACAGCACACTGTCTCTCACACATAGCAATGTGCAATACCAGAGGCTAGTTCATGGGAAGTGATGCCTCATTGATATGGGAAACTGAAACAGCTTATCCCGATGAAGATGATTATGTTCAGGACATTAAGACGAGAAACAGAGCTCATACTAGGAATCATGTGATCAGATTATGAGAAGCCTGGAGTTAAAGGAGCAGGAATAAGATGGGAAGTGAACCCAAGACTAAATGTCCAAGGGAAAACTCCAGCAGAGGCTCAAATTTGGAAAAACAGAGGCCAAGTGCAGATTTGGGGAACAGTGCTTTCACCAGACAGATGGGAAAGAGGAGTAGTGGTCTGCAGAGCATGGATGGTCTTCGGAGCCTGCAAGGAGGCTAGTGAAAAATCACAAAGACTGTGCAAACCACTATGGCCTCAACTTACAAAACTACTAACATGGGTCGAAGACAGAGGAGGACCCTTGCAGATAGTGCCACTAGAAAGTCCAAATTTGTGTTTCAGGAATAATGGCACAAGGAAGATTGGAGAGACTCAAAACTGCGGACTAATTTTTGAGGCTCCAGGAATGGTACATGGGACTGCAGTGATCATGGACCACTATTGAGCATGTGGATCCAAAGCATACATCAGACATCCGAACAACTGGGGAGGCATATGCACAATAGTGACCTGAACATTGATAGTTTCCCGAAAGCAGATGCTCACCTGAGGAAGAAGAGATCTGTGGAACTGATAACCCAAATGAAGAGAGAGAATTACTTCTCTGCTAAATCAGAAGAAGCATTTCATGCAATCCCATATGAACACAGGCTGTTCAGCCTCACCTTATCAGTGTTGACAACAATCTTCATGCCAAGAATCCAAGTTTGAGTGAATACTAAATGGTTGTAGATAACCAGATGGGAATTGCTACAGACAATCAACATGACCATAAAAGGATTCAATGCAATCAGGGAAGAGTTAAGAGCAATCTGACTGATGACTCTCCAGAACAGATATGTACTTGATATGATCACAGCTATGGATGGAGGAGTTTGTGCAAAAATAGGAGAATCATGTTGCACGTTTATACCTTGTCAGGACGAGGAAAATGGAACTTTTACAGAAGCTATAAGTATGCTGACAAACCTGCAGAACCAGATGATCAATGAAACCGACGAAGTTGATGATGACAGCTGGTTTGGATCACTGTTTTCATGGGTTCACAATTGATGGCAGATGCATTCAAGTTTCTGGGAGCCCTGCTAGTGATGATATTGCTAGGATTTTGTGTCATCAAGATAATAATCTCACAATGCCAGAAAACTGCGAAGAAAGCCATAGGGATGAAGATCATGATTGATGTCAAGCCAGGATGGAAACCCAAAGATCTGACTGATGAAGATATAAGAGACTTTGCGAAGGCCAGAAAGCACGCACCAGAAGGTACAAAGTTTCTTTATCCCAGGAAACGCAGAAATTATGTGGGAAAATGGATTTACTGCAGCCCAAATGGACAATGTCACCTGATGACATGGAACAAAGACAAGCATGTAAGGACAGCAGGAAGCCTGGGAGGAGTAATAAAAATATGGACTCCAAAGAGACACTTCTTCAAACCATCATGTACAGACCCAGAAGATGAAGAAAGGATGAACCCAGAGGAACCAAGTGAGATGAATCCAAAGGAGGAAGTGAAAGTGGTCGATGAATCGCCCAGAGGGGGGAGTGTAGAGGAGGTCCCAAAATAAAGCCTGCACACCAGTCGCCCATTTTGAAGTACCAGGAACATTCACACCGAAATATGTGACGTATGATGAGCAAATAACCCAGCAGAGAGCTGCAGTAGGGCTCTGCCCAATGCCTATCAGAAGAACAATACCCATTGAAGTACCAATAACCAGACAACCATGGACAGTAAGGCACCCATTTTGAAAACCCTACCAACAAATGAAACGAAATGAAGATTGCTTAAGTACTGTCCAGGAAGAAACCAGGAATTCCTTAATGAAAGATGAATGGTGACGTTACGAGGGCCTGGACTAATGCACCAATAGAAGAAATGACGACCAAAGAATGATGCGAAAAGACAAAACGCCATGCATAAGGATATCATGAACCTAGAAGAAGAAAGCGGTGTTAGAATACAAAGAAGCTGAACTGTGAGCAGGGCTAAGATATTCCACCAGCTAACGCCTGTACATATGCTTGTAACCGCAAGAAAGCTGAGAAAACAGTGTGGCTTGCTATGCTAAGTAGAAGAATAGAGCGGCAAGCGCCATTGTACACAATCTTCCTCAAAACAAAGCATGTTATATAAGTGCGAGTCCACTTTGCATGAAAAGCAGAACCGACCCAGGTTACTATAGGCCAAACGCAAGAAGATTCATATTCTAGCAACACGAGGAAAGAAGGCTGAATTGAAACTCGGCAGAGACAGCTTGTGCCTGGGAAGCCAAGGTTATACCAATAAAAGCTATGAACAGTAGCTACTTTTAATTGAAGCTAAGAACAGAATATCCTGCCTCTGAAGAATCGGGATAAGAAGGCGAAGGCAGGTGGCGGGTGAAACGAAAATCAAATATACAAATTGAGAGTAATGAGGCAAATTCACGGTGTGGTAACACATGACCATCCGAGCGAGAAGGAGCACGGGTTCACACCTACGCTTGGCATCCGCCGAGACAGAGATATCGGAACTTTCCCAAGACAAGAAGATGCAGTTTCGAGAGGCCAACCACAGTGAACTAATTGACACATAGCCCATAAACTGATGATTGATTGAAGAAAGGCAGGGTGAATTGGGGGACATCTTGCACCTGGCTGACCGTTCTGCATGCTGCTAAGCAAAGTGGAAATGTACGCATGGGGTTGATGCCAACCCAATCACAATAGACCAAATAATCTAGGGTCCTATAGTTAATAGAACCAATAGGACGTCATACTTTTAGTGACATCTACAGTAGCCATTTTTGAAGGAAGGGCTTAGACGCCCACCTGATAGTGTTTACCCAATCCCCTCACTCCATTACCATATACAGATATAGCACCTATATTAAAGTTACCTTTTCCTAACCAATAGAATTGCATTTTAACTTTTGAGTGTTACATGTCAGATTATGACGTGTTTTTAGTATAAAAGTTATGTTTTGTATGAAGTTCGAGGGAGTTGAAGCGAGATGGGCTATCGCATCACTGTTGATTTCCATGTTTCCCCGTTTTTGTACTTGTCCTTAAACGTACTGCCCATTTGCCAAACCATTGAGTTGTCCTTGTTGATTTGTGTTGGAGTAATATATATGTACCCCCATCCATCTCAAGGTGCAGCTATCTCATTTTAAAGTACTTTGGAGCAAACCCTGACTCTATGGGCCAGCCGGGGGTCTCCCCAGTACAAGGCTGTTGCAATAGTCCAGCCTAGAGAGGACCAGGGCTCTGGAGACAGTGAGTTTCTGGGGGAAAGTGAGAAAAGGCAGAATACCTCTGAGGAAGTGCAGCTGAAAGTGTGACTTCTTAGAGACATCAAAGATGTGAGGAGAAAAGGAGAGGGTAGAGTCAAGGATGACACCAAGGTTCTTAGCTTCACAGGAAGGAGCAGGAAGAGGGCCCAGCGAGGGCAGGCAGAGGGAGAGGGGAAAGGAGGGAGCATGTGTCGAGATGAGGAGCATCCTAATCTTACTGGCATTAAGGTTGAGACCATTGGCAGCACATTATTTCTGATTTGCAGCCAGACAGTCTGGTATGAGAGAAGGAGCAGAGCTGGCTGAGGGGAGCCGGAAGGAGAGCTAGGTGTCATCCGCATAGCATTGAAAGTTAGAGCAGAATGCAGCAATGCGGTGGGCAAGAGGTGCCAGGTAGTGGTTGAAAAGCCAGGGAGAAAGGTTAGACCCCCGAGGAACACCACAAGTAGAGAGAGAGATAGAAGAGAGGAAAGACCCCAGTTGGACCTGGGAGGGTCGGTCAGTGAGAAAGGAGGTCAAACAGGTCAGAGCCTTACCAATGATACCCAAGTTGTCCACAGAGGCAATTGAGGAGGATGGCATAGTTGACCGTATCAAAAGCAGAGACTATATCGAGGAGAATGAGGACAGAAGGAAGATTAGAATCAAGATTGGAGAGCAGGTCTTCACGGGTGTGCAGGAGAGCAGTTTTCATGCTTCTAGCTGCTCTGAAGCTACACTGGTGGTTGTGGAGACAACCGGCAGATTTGGTTTGCAGATTAAGCTGTGATATGGCCAGCTTTTCGCGTAGTTTGCCCAGGAAAGGAGTGATGGAGATCCGGTGATAGTTAGCCAGAGAGGAAGGATTGGCAGTGGGTTTATTAAGAAGGGGGTGCACAATGGTGTGCTTAAGGCGGAGGGGAAGGCTCCAGTGGCAAAAGAGTGATTGCAGAAATCGGCCAAGGCTGGAGCAATGATATCAATGTGGCCTTGATGGTTCTGGATGAGCAGGGGAGAACCTCCTTTGACAAGACTCTTATAGATCTGAGTTGTCTTGAAATATTCACATGGGTGAACAGGGGAAAGGAGGAAAAAGGAGGAGGAGAAGCGGAACAAGACGGGCCACGGTTGGTAGAGGAGGAGGAAGAGAGCATGGACAGGATGTCCTGAGTTTTAGTAGTTAAAAAAGAAGCCAGGGCCGTTCAGCATGCCTTGAGGGAACAGGAGAGGTAGAGACTGCAGCAGGATTGGCCAGCTCCTTGCAGACTTTGAAAAGTTTGGCCAAGTTGTCAGATGCTGCAGAGATGCAGGCTTGGATTAAGGCTCTCACCTTAGAGAGGTCAGAGAGTCTGTACTGCCTTTGGAGCAGGTGACAGGCCAGTTTGTAAGAGGGTGTGCATGATGCCCTCCACTTCCTCCCAGCCACCCTACACTTGCGTTTAAGGGTGGCGAGGTCTAAATCCTACCAAGTTGCACTTGGATATGGGCTTCAAACAGATCTTCATGACAGGAGCTAGGACGTCAAGAGTGCAGGAGATTGAGTAATGAAGTTTAGAGAGAGCTGTGTCAGAGTGTGAGTCAGCCAAAGGTGTAGGAGGAGGAGAGAAGGTTGCGGCGAAAGCCTCAACTGACGCAAGTTTCATGGGCCAGATGATAGAGAAGGCAGTGCTACGGTTGGCTTAACCTGAGGCGTAGAGAGAGAGAGAGGTGGGAGGAAAGGAGAAAGTGGTCACTCCAAGAGAGAGAAGTGGTGAGAGGGTTCAAGAGGGTAAGGTCTGAAGAGATCAGTACATCCATAGTGTGCAGAGTGAGTCGAACCAGAGGGATGAATAGAGAGAGAGAGAGTCACAGAGGTTGCGAAAGAGCCCCGAAGAGAGGTTAGTAGCATCCAGGTGGATGTTCAGGTCTCTGAGGAGGAGAAGTTGAGAGGTAGAAGCAAGGAGGGAGGAGAGGTCCGCCCACTCAGAGAGGAAGAGGGTGACATGGCAGTCTGTAGATAGTGGGCACAGTGAGAAAGAGGTCAGGAGAGGCAGAGTGCCTGCAGATGAGGCATTTGAAGGAGTAGTAGTCCTGCATTGGAATGACAGAAGCAGGGGTCCAATCCGGGAAAATCAGGGCTACAACCCCACCTGGACCGTTGGTTCTGGGTTTAGAGAGGATCTTGTACCCATCAGGAAGGAGAGTGTCAAAACTTGTGACAGAGCTGGCCGTGAACCAAGTCTCGAGAGTGAGTACATCCAAATCAAGCTCTTCCAATAGATGGCAGATATCAGAGGAGTGTTTGACAGCAGAGCGAGATTCATAGTAACGAAGTGGAACAGGTTCATACCTTTGAAGGACTTCCATGGAGGCGTACAGGCCAGAGGTACACCCTGCGGAAGTGTTTGAAATGCCTGACGATGGGTAGAGGAGGGTGGAAGAGAAGGCAGGGTAGTCAGAGATGAAGGAGAGAGTGCCAGAGAGGTGACAGCTGAAGGAGGCAGCAGGATGGCCCAAGAAGCAGCAGAGGGTGAAGGGGAGGCGGCGAAGGGCGGTGGAACCAGAAGAGCCAGAGATGGGTTAGTAGGGATGGCAGGAGAACAAAGGAAGTTGATAAGGCATGGGAAGAGTCTATCAAAAAGGAGGAGATTGGCCTGAGGTTCTGGACCAAGACAGTGCCATTAATGATGGTCTAAGAGGAATGGAAGGGGTCCAGGATGGTCTTCCACCGGGTGCCACCATTAATGGGAGAAGAGGAAAAAGGAGAAAGAACAGAGACCCTATGGGGGTCCATAGGCCTGTAGAGGCAACGACAAAGGAGATATCAGTAAGGGTCTGCCTGGAAGGGTCTGCCTGGAAGAAGCACTGGTGTAGGTATCAGCGATAGGGAGGCCTGGGTTGCAGACCAGGATGTCCTTTTTGAGCTTCTTCCTGCCATGCTTAGTGAGAGGGATAGTATAGTCGATAGAGTAGCAGTTAGAGAAGATACGTGGGACAGAAAGCACCATAGAGGGTGCAGGGCAAAAAGAGGGGGAGCCTCAGCAGGGGGAAGTAGGTGGTGATGCTAGGGGACAGACAAGGGAGGGTAGAAACAAGGGAGGGAGACTCAAGGGCAAGGAGCAAAGCACAGAACAAGTAACAAGAGCACAGGGCCTACGAATCAGATGCAATATAGAACCATCAACAAAGCACACTGCACAAAAGGACCTAGGAGTAAAAGTTGCAGGCGATGCCCATCAACTAAGCACAAGACACACATGGAAACTAGAAGTAAGGAGTGCAGGCAATGCAACCTAATGTCAAAACCGTAGAGAACAACACAATGACAATACAGCAGAGTAGAACAACGGCAGTGTCCAGGTACAATGCAAAAACCCAGCCAACTAGGCACAGTACCAACTGAAGAACCTAGAGGGAGGAATGCAGACAATACAAAGGTACAGTGCATTATCCTAGAAGGGGGGGAATGCAGACAATACAATGTGCAGTACAGAAACCTACCCCACCGGACACAGAACCAAGTGAGGAACCTAGAAGGGGAAGAATGCAGACAAGATAAAGGTACAGTAGTGAAACAAAATACTGGAATGGCCAGACAAAGCAATAAGTCACAGAGCGAAGGGCGAATATGCGAGAGGGATTAAGGGAACACTGGGAGGGGAAGCATGGACAGAATGCAATGACCAGCACGATGTGAGGGAGTGTGCACTGACTAAGGCGCGAGGGAGCGAACATGGCCTATGTTGCGAGGGAGCGCACGTGGCCTAGTTACGAGGGAATGCATGCGGCATAGTTCAGATGAAGCGCACACAGCCTAGTTACAAGGCGGTGCATGTGGCCTAGATATGAGGAAGTGCATGCATCCTAAGTTGCGAGGGAGCGCACCAGCATAAGTAGAGAGGGAGTGCATGTAAGCAGGGAAGAAGTAAGTGCAAGGAGGGGTGAAAGCACCAGTAGCTGGGGAACGTGTGTGTGGAGGGAGAGGGGCACATGGTCAGGGGGCTTTGTTGAATGTAGCAGTGGTAGTGCTCCCCACACCTTCTTACCTTGCGTACGCAGAAAGGAGGGTGAAGTCATCCGCACTCACAATCTGTACCTCTAGCCCATCGCCACCAAACACCTGTGTCACTCAACACGGGGGCCTTATCCTGCGAGGGCTTTGCCACAGAGGGTCTGAACCTCAGTTGTTATAGGCAAGGAAGCGTGGATGTAGCGATGTGTGCTACATATCATCGGGCAGCGTCTCCTGCACACCTGCGTTACTCAACACTGCAGCCTTGTCCTGTGAGGGCTTTATAGACTAATGCTGTATACACTAATATACGCTAAGGGCTGTATACACTAATGCTACATTAATATACTTGTGCTACTTAAATACACTAATGCTAAGTTGATTATTGTTGCCATTCATGTTTTCTCTGGAGCACATACCTCAGCAGCACTTATTTACTCTCTGCAACAAACATTTCCCTCCCCCCTCCTTTCACCATCATCCTGAGCAGAAGGTACGGTCTTGGTATACCTCATTGATTTTCTTAAACCCATGTTTTATGTAGATGATGCCACTCCATCACAAGTCCTGATAAAGGTGGCACCTGAAGTGTTGCGAGAGTTCTGAATCTTTTCTTTTTTGAATATGCCCCTGTCCCACGCGTCTCTTTTAGCAAAGCTTAAGACCCGTTTAATTTCATGCCTTTGAGAAAGGTGTCCTTTGATCCAGCAGTAATGAAAAATGTGTGCCCGCTTACAAATCTGCCTTATTGGCAAGGGTACTCAAAAAGCAGTCGCCATTTAACTGCTGCCAGACATAAGGGGTCATTACGAGGTTGGAGGTAAGTAACAGTCCTCACTGGCATGGAGCATATACTGTGCCTGTGTAGTAAATAGCCCTCTAATAGAAGGCTATTACGAGTTTGCGTGCACAAGCTTTGCGCCATGCCGGTAACGACATTACCGGCATGCCACTAAAGTCCAAAAAAGGCCCTTAGCGGCATCATGGAAAGCGCAGACAGCACTACCGGCATCAATGGAAACGGCATTAGCGGTGACTGTAAATAAGCGTACCCGGAAGGAGCGTCATTGCACAGGAATGGGAAAGAGCACGGAAGCCATCTTGAAAAACACAATCCATTACTATCCTCAGCACACAGGACCTGGAGCATATTGCTGACTACAGACATCAACCTTCCACAACAAAATCATGCCCAAGGCAGGTAAAAAAAGGCGCCTTCCGCCAGCGCAAAGAGTGCTTTAATGAGGATGAATTAACAATGCTGGCTGAGACCCTGGCTGACAATGCCGAGGTTGTTTTTGCAAACAGCCTCAAAAGAGAGGCAGTGATAAAGAAAAAAGAAATCTGGCTACTTGTTTCCCAAAGAGTCAGTGTGGTAGGCAACACCCCATGCACAATAAAGGATGTTCGGAAGAGATGGGATGACCTGTGCCTGCAAGTCAGGAACATCCTGCCACAAATAGGAGCCAGGTCATGGCTACTGGTGGAGGACCTAGCTCACCAATAAAGCTAAGCCGGTGGGAGGAGATCTGCACCAGCACGATAGCCATAGAGGCCATAGAAGGTGTGGGCGAGATGGAGCGTGGCGCCACCTCATCGGCGGAAGGAGGTGAGGGTCCTAAGAAAACACTGTAATGCAAAGTATGATGATAGTCCACCAATTTGTCTGTCCAAAGAGACAATGCATGGCCCAATACATACACATTACCTGCCTAGATGTCGTCCACAGCACAGGCACATGCACATGCATGCAGCATGGCAATGCCATACCTGACACACAACACACAAATATGAAAATGGCATAAGTCACACTGCACGCAGGCAACAACAGAAATGCATGTCACATAGCATATGCCCGCCCCAACATGAATGACCCAGATGGATGCCTGCATGCTCCACCCATATAGCAAGCAACGTGATCATCAAAACTCCACTGCCTAATCCCCTCTAATGTGTAGAAGAACAATAATACAAATGGATGCATGATGCTTGTCAAACCATCACTCATGCCGTCCCTCTCTTGATCCCCACAGGCTCAGATCCTGACAGCGAGGCTCGGGACTCACCCCCACAGGCGACTACACCCCGGAAGAGGGCCAGGGATGAAGGCAACAGTCCTTCCACTTCGAAAGGCCCAGACAAGCCACGACAGGCACTGAAGACAAAAACAGGCAGGATGCCACGGCACTGGTGCCGCCAAGGCCCATCACCACAGTCCCCACAACACCTGTGACACCTGCACAGGAGACAGTCCATGGGGCACAATCTGCAATGAACAGCTCTGTTGGGGAGGCGGCAGCTACGGCACCCCTGACAGATGATGATGTGCAGGGCCAGGTGTGTGTGCCTGTCGAGGACAACTCCTCGGACCTACTTGCAACACCAAGTCCCACCCCATCCCCCCCAGCTCACACCTGTCGACTCCTACCATGACACCACCCTGGAGCAGTCTGGGGGGAGGCCGTACAAGGGAGCCTGAGTCCCACAGAGGACCCACATGGATTTGCCCATGTCACACATGCACCCTCCGCCTTCACTGGTGTACAGGCGGGGGTACAGCTGGCAGGACACGCAGCGCCAGGAGGAGCTCACTGCCCTAGTGAGGCAGTTCATCGCAGACAGTGGCCAAGCAAGGCAGGAGGGGCACGACAACACTGCATCCCTGAGGCAGGTCATTGTGGAAAGCACCAATAGATTATGCAAGGAGGTGTCTGCCCTGAGGCAGGTCCTCACCCGCATTGCGGATTCCATGGAGGCTGAGCATCCAGCACCCAGACTTGAGCAAGTGGCAACCCCTTCTTCATCCCGCTCCACCCAAACCAGCCCCCTACGCAGGTCAGCGTGCACCCTGCGCTGCTCGGACATGCCGCCACCAGTTGCAGGAAGTGGAAGGATGTAGACAGGGCAGCCTGGTTAAGGCAATAGACACTGACACATGAAGCTTTTGCATGGACACCATGTGTGGGTGAGTTGTGTGGGGAGGGGGAGGGGGGTGAAGTGTGTGGGGGAGTTGTGGGGTGAGGGAGAGGGGGGTGAGGGTGTGTGGGGGAGTTGTGGGGTTAGGGGGATGAGGGTGTGTGGGGGAGTTGTTGGGGGGATGTGTGGGAGAGTTGTGGGGGGAGGGAGAGGGAGTGAGGGTGTGTGAGGTGGAGAGTTTGAGCACTTAAATCTTATATTGGACAGTTAAATATACCTGTTGTGTGAAAAAAAATCTTGAGTGGACATTCCGTATTGCATATGTGTCATTTATTGATATACAGTGCATAATGTACATGTACTCCCACACCCAGTGCCCTCTGCCCAACTTTCATGTCAGCCTCTGCACCCATGTGTGTTAGAAATATTTTTCTATCACTGACTGACGCACAGCACATCCCTCCTGTGCATCGGCGCCACAATGATGTGCACCCACATCTTCTTCATCCCCTTCATCATCACCAGGTGGTTGCAGTTAATGTCAGGGGTCAGGGGCACGTTCCGTCAGATACACATGTAGTGCAGCATGACACATACCATGATGATCTTGGCCACCTTCTCATGCCTGAAGAGGAGTGCCCCACCTGACCGGCTAAGGCAGCGAAACCATGCCTTCAACAGGCCAAAGGTCTGCTCGATGACCACACGAGTACGGGTATGGGAACGATTGTAGTCCTCCTCGTGCCTGTTCTGTGGGTTTTGGACAGGGGTGAGGAGCCACGGCCTCAGGGGATAGCCACTATCACCTGCATGAGAGGCAATAAAAGGTATATGTTAGTCGATTCATGATGGACAGCTGTACTAGTCAAACAAGCCTGCAGATTATCGTTGGTCACATGCACATGTCCATGGTTGTATGCACACAATTTTCATGGCCTCAATGTGTTCTGTGCCATGGACTCATGGTGTGGGTTGCATCTCCAAGATGATACATGGTGTGCACTGCCTTGATGTTGCTCATGCATTGTGGCAGCGTTGGCAGTAGGCTCTGTAATATTAGCCATTCAGCGCTGATTATTACGATGGTGACATGCTGCTCTTCTGTGGTGGTGGTGGCCCTGTGACCAGCAGTGGATTCCCTTGGTGATTTTGTTCAGTGCACTCCCATGGATGCTTGTCCTGTGTAGTGATTTGCTGCAGACATTTACAGAGTGAATATTCACTGCATGTTGCTGGATTGTGTTACGGATGGTGAGGTATGATGATGGGTGGTGGACGTGTTGTGGGATGTGGGGTGGTTTTAAATTTGCCATGTCGTGATAGGTGTCCAGCTTACTTCATTGCTATGGGATTTGGTTGTCATGTGCAGTTTGGGATGCTTTGGGGCACAGTGTTTTGTGATGTGCACATCGTGCTGTCACATCAACAATGACACCATGGTGGTGTGTGCATCAATCCCCCCATTTCACTGCCATGTGCCTGTCATGCAACTTACCAAGCAGCCAGGCACGTCGTCCTGCATGTCGCTCCATGTAGCGTGGTAGCATGGAGTTCCGCAGGAACATTGAGTCATGGGTTGATCTGAGATATAGGGCACAACAATGTGTGATGATCTTGCTGGCATCACATACCATCTGCACATTAATGGAGTGGTATTGCGGTTGCGGTACACCACCTCCATGGCATGCAGGACCACCAACTTTGTGGGTGCAGTCGAGAGCACCTATACAATTTGGAATGCCTGCCAGTGCAAGGAAGCCAACTTTTGTATCAAAAATCTCCTGGGGAGTCCGTGGTAAGGATATGTAGTCCATTGTGTGCTTCAGGACGGCATCCAGCACTTGTTTCAGCATTTGAGAAAAAAAGGGTTGTGATATGCCATGCATGTGCCCCACTCTGTGCTGGTAGGTGCCTGTGGCAAGGAAGTGGAGCACTGACACTACCTTCAGTAGAGGGGGGATGGTGGTGCGTATTTCAATGAGGCTGACAATGTCGGTGTGTATCATTTCCACGATGGTGGTGATGGTGTCCCGGTCCAGATGGTTCAGGGTGTGGATCTGCTCAGGGGTTAGGTTGAATGGACTGGCTCTGATGCGAGGGGTTGGGGGCTGCCTGCGTGGTACCACTGGCTGCACTGGTGGAGCATGCTGGGCCTGTCTCACTGTAAGTGGTTTCAACCCAGCACTCCACCTAAGTCAATGCCCGGCGTGAGATGCCCAGCTGGAACCCTTAATTAGATATTTTTATGTCTAAAGTTATTTTTTATCTGAATGATGTACCCTTATATCACGCCCCTCTCTTTGGATCCCCACCGGTCTCACTGAACCAAGAAGTAGGTTGTTTTGCAAAGTTAAACGATTTATTTGATGAATTGAACAATATATATATCACACTTTTATGAATGTGAACAATATCTAGATATCACACTATTAATATTTATACAATAATCAGCGTTGGGTGATATGACAATAAACAATCTCTTTAATCAATAGGAATATAGATGAGAAGAATAATGTAGCATAGAATAAAACTTTGTGTCGGTTCAATGAAATGCAATGATAGGAAAGAATGCAGCACAGAAATAAAACTTGATAGGAATTCAATCAAATGCAATGTAATGACTCTTTCCCACTGATGCTACTCAATCCCCCCTAATATGCAATATAGAGATGGAAGGGGAGAAATCAGGTTTCAGGAATAAACACTCTACAAATGCAGTTTCAATCCCAATTCCCCCCAGCAAGCTTAGAGAAAAACAAGAATGATTTTAAAACAGGTCAATTGATTTTGAATGTGGCTTGTAATGAATGGGAAAAATGCCATAAATGACTTTAATTCTCTAAAGCGGATTCAGAACTAGTGGTAGCTGCCTTGGATAGTTCCAGGTAAACACTAGCAATCATGATTGAATGACTGATAGATAGGAAACTGAATTCAGAGGTTGAATGCAAAGAGTAGCTGTTTTACATGGGTTGAAATTGAGCCAAATGCAGAATTTCAGCAAAACTACAATTTGACACTTAAATTTCGTTCGTAGCAGGTTCGGTTCTGAAGTTATGAAGGTTTTAGTAAAGGTCGATTTTTCTCAAAAAGAGTCAAGATTTCAAATGAAAGATGCACTTTTGAAGATTACAAACAAGGATTGGCTTTACACTAAGGGGCTATGAAGATGTGAGATACCAACGGTACATCCACCAGTCCAGAGGCGCCTCTGTCTGAACTTTGCCTGCTGCAACACTTGCCTTTCTTCAGCAAATATATATTAGCGCAAAGATGATTAGCACTACAATTATCACAGGACTATATGGATGAGAGAAGGATTCAGGACAGACAAAAGAGATTCTACAATGCAGTTCTGGATATGATAGAACGGATTGGATGGGATTACTTAAAACTAAGAGATTGGCTATGGACAATTCTATGCTAAATACTCACAACTATGGTTTTGGAATAGGCCCGTCAGGATCTGGTCAAAGGGTTTTGGACTGGAATCTGCTAGCCACCGGACAGGATTCAGGCACTTGGTTCTGCACTCAGCAAGGCACTCTGGTCTCTGCACGGCCTCTTGGACTGGATCTGATGGGTTGGTTCTGGGTTACAGCTCTGCTCTACTGGTTTGGATCTCTGGGTTCTAGCAAGGGTTCTTGGCAAGAAGCAGAAAAACAGCGCACCCCGGCTGTTGAATCTGTTGTGCCCCTTGGAAGTTTTGGGTTAAAACCAGGTTGCAAGATTTTAAAGGTCAGCTGAGAAGGGTTCAGCTTTGGATTAGGGCCTTCTGCTTTCAGAGTTCTGGAGTCTGGATCTGGGTTCTCCTGCTGTCATGATTCCTGCCCCTCATGTCCCCAGCCCTCCAAGATGTCTGGCTGGAGCCAGGCCACGATCACCTACATGGCCCTCCAGGGCCTCTCCATCCCTCCAAAAACCCACTTGGAGTCAGACTTGGCGCTTGTGGCACCAGACTCAATCACTCCAATAGGATAACATTGGGGATTGGACTTGTAGTGCATTGATGGGGACAAGATGGATGCCCCCACATATTTTGGTTCCCAGAACTACATGTGCGGTCTAGTCTTTTGGGTGTGGTTCAGCCCAGAGACACCTGGGATACCCAGAGACTATTTAAGCCACACCCAGGCTGAGAAACATGCTTTGCGTTTTCTGCACCTGCAGCGTGACACTCACCGTGTTCGGATCGGTCTCCAGTAGGCCTGCATCTTTCTTCTGCGCTCTGCTCATGCAAGAACAAGAACACCATTAGGAAAGCCTTACCTTGCAGCACTTCTGCCCATCATTCATCGCTCCTTCTGTTCTGTGGGCATCTTCGGCGGTGTCATTCCCATCCCGGCATGCCGCTTCCTAAGGAAAAGGGAAAAGAACAGAAAAAAAGGCATTAGTAAGCATTCCGCAAATCTACGCTTATTTTTAAATACTGTACGAACTTCAAACGCTTACCTGAATCCCAGCCGCTCTGGGGGAATTCTGCCTCCGGAACTTCTCATCCATCTGCAAGAGGGAAAAGACACTCCAGGTTAGCGTGAAAACATCTAGAGGCGCCGCATACCCGCTTACCCACCGCATTTGTTCTTCATAACCGGCATCCACACTGAAAACGTCGCGGCACCTAAAAGACACAGAAAAAGAACTCAGTTCAATGCAAATACGAAAGGGGTGCATCGCGCATTTCGCTCTCACTCACCTTCAGCGCTACTCATCTCAGCAGCACGCCGCCATCCCCGGACGCCGGCCATTATCTGGATGGAAAGGAACGAGGTTAGAGAACTGTTCAAAAGACTCATTATACTTACCTGTCAGACTCTTGCCAGTGAAGTAACTGGACAGCAACGAGCCTGCATCAATCAACCCACCCCTGCGCTGAAAGCAGGATGGAGAGCACACTATCCAAGAAAACAAGAAAACAAGGTGAGCTGTGGATCAAAGGGAAGGGTTGGACCCCGTGGAAGAAGGGGTTCAAACACACAGAGACAATAGGGAGTTATACTCTACCAATCCTGTGTTTCAGGCCCAGTCTCCGGTCGAATAGCCTCCAGGGAGGGGTTCGAGGTCGTAAGAGGTCAGAACAGGCTGAGTGACGTCCCTGTAGATACCAGGTGAGCGTTACACCTGCAGAGCGCTTCGCCAGTAAATCAGTTGATGGTTGAATGTGTGTGTATCTCTAGGTCCTCAACAGTCCCTATTTATGCATTTCCCAAGAGGGTGGATAGGCTGATTATACTAAGCCCACCCTCTAGGAAACATATTGGTCAAAGTATTCCCTCTCTCCTGATTTGAGAAGGAAACCAGTGTGTCATGATGTGTCACGATGACGCAGTGTTTATGGTCAAGGGAAAACCTCCCCTTTGTTTCTACACAGATAATATATTTTTCATATAAAGCATATTTACAATATCACCAACTTGCTAATGATTCATATTTACATTACAGATTAAATAAGGCACGTATCTGTCCAAGTCCCATCTTCCTAAGAGTTTTGGTTCACAATTGACAGTTTTTCGCACCTTTGGTTGGTTACCCAGTGACAGATCTGTACACATGTTTCCACATACATGTGCATAACATCTGGGCATACTCCTGTAAATTTTCATATTCCTAGCATTATCACAATTGCTACAATATCAACATTTTTAGTGGTTCAGTCTCTGAACATCGCACAAATTCCAGAGTAGTTTCTACTTGTGAGCCACATTTTCATTTTAACAACCTGTAAATTCCAGATTTTTACCAATTTGGCACAGTTTTCTATAAGTCTTTTTCTCAAAACTATAGTCAGTTCCAGATACACATTTCAGTCTAGCCCCACCTCCAAGGTTTGGCTGAGCCAAGAGCAACTTGAGCCTCTTCCTGCCAGCAGCTGGTTTCTGTTGACGCCCACATTTGCATTTCCTCCCACCTCCTTTCACAACTCCCTGCCAGTTCCGCAGCAGAGAGCGGGGGGAAGAGTCCTTGTTTGGGAGAAGCTGTGGAATGTCTTTGAAGCCCAGTGTGGCTGGCTTTAACTCACTTTTAAAACACTGTTTAAAATAGTCTTTTTCTAAAATACAATTAACATTTTTAACAAATATAGCCACAAATCTCTTAATTCCAGCCTTTTTAAAACATAAACATTGAATTGTATCACCTATGTTGCTTTTGATGGGAAGTCTCTTCTTTTCCATACTTTGATTTTAATGTACAAGTTTAAACTGACAGGTTAAGTAAATGTCAACTTCTGACACAGGCGAGCGGCAGTACTGCGCCCATTTCTGACATATTTTTCCCATGCAAGCACCTTTGAATGTGGATTTTCTTATGATGAAATGTGCTTCTGCTGACATTGTGCTTAGGTGGATTCTTTAAATAAAGTGATGTTTAACACCCTACAAGGATGTTGGATCTCCTCTGCTGTTTGAGAATCATTATTTAGCAAATTGCAATGCAGTACTGATTTTTCAAGTAGTTTACTTTGTGGGTAGCCCAATGATAGGTTTTGGCAGTGGTCTCCTGTGTTACCTTTGACATAGGCAAAATGGATTGGCGGCCTATTTTTCAGGTTTTCCTGCGCACTTTACAAAGATTTTTTAGCGCATAGATCTTTTTGGCGGCCATCCTGTTATTTCTGACACAAGCAGCACACAGTGATGTTGCAGGGCATAGACTAGTGGGTTAGAACATCCCACAAGCCCCCCCTTGCGATTTGGCATTGATCATCCATCAATGGGAAGTCGCAAGACTGGGATGGTCAGTCTCATTTCTTTTAGTTCCAAAAATGGCAAAGTTCATCATCTTTTCCTCCATCAGGGGTGGATCGACCAGTTCTCCTCGCCCAGTCCTGATGTGAGTATTGAGCGATACTCCGGGCCCCTGGGATCTTTCCTTCCGGTCCCTGGGTAGTCCTCCTTGGTTTTCGTTTCCATGGTTTCCAATCCTAGGATGACAAAGCAAAAGCATATTTGTAGACATTTCCCCACCACTATTAATGTAGTGGGGTGTACACATATATTTTGACAATCACGACACAGTTTTCTATTGTAAGTTATTGACTATATATGAAATATTTTATAGTTGAATTCCAGGGAGCTGGAGTGACCCCCTCTGGGGTTCCAGAAGACTCCTCCAGTTGCTGCAGAGTGTGCCTAGGATGGCAACACTTCTGTTGGTTAATATAGACACATTTGTCTTCCCCCTCCACCAAAATGCCTCTGGGGATACGGATTTTGTAGGTGACTGGTGAGATTCTGTCTACAATTTCAAAAGGAACCCTCCAGCTAGTCAAAAATTTGTGCTGTTTGGCCTGGTTCCTTTGCAAATTGTATAAGTGGACCCGGTCTCCTACATTGTATTCTTTTCTGGTAGTCTTTAAGTCATAGTGGGTCTTGATGCTGTCTGCAGATCTTTCTAGATTTCGCTGAGCATAGGCAAAAGCATGTTGAAGGTGTTTTCTTACATTTTCAACATACTCATGAGTTGTGGAGGTATTGATCAATGTCTTCTCTTGAGTTCTGTAGAGCAGATGCTGGGGAAGCACCATCCTGCGTCCAGTCATCAGCTCAAACGGTGACATTTTAGTTGCAGATGAATGGGTAGATCTGATGGCCATTAGGACAAGAGGTAATCGAATATCCCAACTTGGCCCAGAATCTGCCACAAACTTTTTTAATATGCTCACAATTGTTTTATTATATCTCTCTTGCACCACTAGCGGATGGCTGGTAAGCAATGTGTAGCTTCCTTTTGACCCCAAGTATCTCCCACATCTTAGTCATTACTTCGCTGGTGAAGTGGCTACCTCGGTCTGACTCGATCCTTTGGGGTAGTCCAAAACGCGAAAAGATGTGGTTGATCATCAGGGCAGCTGCTGTTTCTGCCTTGCAATTCGGGGCCAGGAGACATTCCACCCATTTAGTAAACAAGCATGTCACGGTCAACATGTACTTGTTTCCCCGAGAGGAGCGAATCAAGGGCCCGATATAGTCGGCTTGTAAATCTGACCAAGGCAGTGTCATCTCCCTCTTTTGGAGAGGCACACGTTGTGTGAGGGATGTTGGCTGAAATTGTGCACACACAAGACACCCCTTCAAGTATTGGTCGAGGTCCTGCCCCATGTGTGGCCAGTATGCAACCTCTCTTAAGATTTCAAGTGTTGTATGAAATCCCCTATGACCGGCTGTGGCCGCATCGTGGGCGTGACTTAACATCAGACTTCGGAATGAGGAAGGGACCACCCACTGATCATGGCTAGCTAGGGATCTCCTTACCAACAAACCGTCTTGGATTCAGAACATTTTTGGACATTTCATCAACACTTTGAGGTCCTCTTTCACAATGTAATTGGTATCCATCAGCGGAAAGTTCTCAGGGTCCTCAATGTGTTGATAAAACTGACCAATTATTGGATCCCCTTTTTGAGCCGTAATCCAATCAGCATCTGGGGTCTCCTTACTCCATTGTGCAATTGAGAGTTCACTGTGAGCATTTGTCTGGGACCTAGTGATAGCAGTGACCTGGATTTCCAGGGACTAGATCTCTAGTAGATCCCCTTGGATGGCTCCGGGTTTGGCTAGCTGATCAGCTAAGTCATTTCCAGTTTTGTCTGGTCCCTCTACTTTAGAATGACCCTTGATCTTTTTCCAGTAGATGGTCATCCCATTCGAGGTGACCAGATCATCAATATTTTGAATTCATTTTCCATGTTTCAATGATTTGTTATTAGCACATAACATGCCTCTGGTTTTTCAGTTAACGAGGTGCTCCACGAACCCGTTCCGTACATAATCCGAATCTGTGATTATGACCAGTTTGTGGAGTTGATGTTGGACAGCAGTGAGGATGGCTTGTTGCACAGCAATCAACTCTGCCACTTGACTACTTCCGGGACCAATCTTGTATCCAGCAGAGGGTCCTGGGGTCACATTCACCCATGCATTCCCTACGCCGGCCACAAGTTATTTTTCCCCGTTGTTGTCAAGATGGTAAGAGCATCCATCCACATAAACAGTGGGCATTCCCTCACACCTGTCTTCTTCAAAGACTTTGTGTGGGGAATTGAGGTATGCCTCCATGTTGTCCTTGATTTTTTGACTCTCGTCCTCGAGACAGTTTTCTCTGGCACAATCATGCAAGTCAGCCAGACCTTGCACGAGGGGACTCTTCTTGTTTTGACCATATCTGACCTCCACAGGAAAGCCTCGCATTGACAGAATCCAGGAAGTAATTCGGGAATTACTCACATTTCCGGCCCGGATTCTGTCACTTTGGAGATATTGCAGAGGCTGGTGTGGAGTCTCCACTATGATGTGATCCCCCTGGATAAACGAGGCGGTAATTCTTTATTGCCCAAACCGTTGCCAGGAGTGCCTTCTCACAATCGTTGAATTTTTCCTCCACGGAGGATAAAGTTTTGCTCGCATAGGAGATTACTTTATTGACCTTGTCATGCTTTTGATATAATACTGCAGTCAAGCATGTATTAGAGAACCCTGTCTCCAAGAACGACTCCTTGTTTCTGACAGGGTAAGATAGGCAAGGCACTTGTGAGAGGCTTATTTTGAGTTGTCTTACTGCCTCGACTTTTTCTGGATCCCACTCCCACTTGACCCCCACTTCAAAAGATGAATCAGGGATCTTGTGATCTCTGCGTAGTCCTCAATGAACTTTCTACTGTAATTAGTCAGTCCATGGAGACTCCTTAGTTCCCGCAGAGTTGTGGGGTCTTTCAATTTCTGGAATGCTTCCACTTTCTTTTCCTGGGGACAGAGACCCTGAGGAGTAATCTCATGCCCCAAGAAATTGACACGGGTCCTACACCACTGTGCCTTTTGAAAGGAAAGTTTTGCTCCAGCGGCCCTCAACTGTGTCAGAACATAACGGATCTTCGCTATGTGTTCCTCCACAGTTGAGCTATTGATGAGGAGATCATCTACATAGGACAGGTTAACTCTCTCACCCAGGTCGGGCATGGCCTTATGTAGAAAAATGTTGAATTAATTGCCGGAGTTGATGTATCCAAAGGGAGTCCGGGTCCATGTGTACTGCTGCTCCCCGAAGGTAAAGGCCAGCTTGTATTGTTCCTCCCTACTGACAGGTACAGTCCAGTACCCATTGGTCAGGTCTATTGCAGTGAATACCTGTGACCCCTGGATCTGGGCCAGCCCTTGGTCAATGTAGGGAAGAGGCCATCGGGAAGTATGGACCCATTTGTTGAGCTCCCTAAGGTCAGCACAGAGTCTCCACTGGCCGTTTGGCTTCAAAATTCCCAGCACTGGATTTATTGAAGGTGCTGTGGACTGGACGGATTATCCCACAGGACTCAAGGTTCTTAATTATTTCCTTGAGGGACTCCATTGATGCGAGAGGCAAGCGATATTGCTTCACAAACTAGAGTCATGCCAGGGTCTGTGGGAATTGTTGTTGTGTGGATGTCGGTGCGACCACAGTCATATGAGTCCACCGCAAAGATATCTTGAAAATCCAAGAAAACTTGTTTCAATTTTTGCTTCTGCTCCAGAGTCTCACAGGCATCAGCAAGGTTGACTCTCTCGTCAACCTTCTGCCTGAAGCCTGGAAAGACTTCTGGTATTGCTATCTCAGCGGCCTCCTCCAGCTGGGTGGAGAAGTCCCTGTTCAAAGTGCTGATTTGGACTGGTGGCTTCAGGTGGGGAAGGCAGCCCTCATGGACCTGGAAAATCACCTCATCCCTCCTGAAGTCACAGGTCACATCTTCCTTACCATAAGGACAGGAAGTGTACAACAGGAGGTTCCCCCCATCCTGGGTAAAGATGGAGTCTGGTGTTGTGTTGTCATCACTGTCACTGTCAAAACAGTCCTTGGGGATTGGTCCTAACAGTTAATTGCCTAAATCTATGGAAAAATGTCGGTCATCAACCGCCATTCCAATAATGGTGCCTGTGGCTAGAGTTTTAGTTTTAGTTTATTATTATTTGTATTGCGCACCAGACCCAGAGGCATCAGGGCGCATAAGGACAAGGATATGTTAAACTTGGTTACAGGGTACATAGGTACATGAAATGCACAAAAAAAGATCTACACAGTAGTATACAAAAGAACATCATACATCAAAGATTATACAAGTATGTACAGTGTAAATTACAAGATCAAGAAGCATAGAGAGGTACATTAGCATAGTATAGCATAATGAGTGGAGGGTAAGGCATTAAGAGGGTGTTGGTCAGGGAGTTATTTATCATTTTCTTTTAGCCAATTGATCAGATTCTGTCAGAATTTGGAGAAGGGCTGAGGTTCTCTAATACCAGGAGGTAGAGAGTTCCAAAGTTGTGCAGCCTTAACTGGGAAACTGTGTCCACCTATGGTAGAGAGTCTGAAACGTGGAACTTGGAGGCAGTTAGAATTGGCTGTTCTTGTAGGTCTGGACAAAGTTTTGTTACAGATTCTGTTTGCGAGGTATGGCGGTGCATTATTATTAAGGCACTTGTGAGTAAGTGAGGCAATCTTAAATTGGATTTTGTTGAGGGTGGATAACCATTTGTGTTCTCTTCTAGCAGATGAAATATGCTCATTTCTGTTGGTATTGAGAGCTGCTCTAAGGGCATTATTCTGGAGAACCTGTATTTTGTGGATAGTCTGTTTATTTGCTCCAATGTAGAGTGCATTACAGTAATCCAATTTAGAAAGTATGAGGGCTCTGGTGAGCGTAAGGCAACTGTCGGTAGAGAGGAATTGTTTACTGGCTTTGATAAGTTTGCATGTGTATGCGGTAGCAGAGGCTAGAGAGTTAACTTGTTTAGAGAAATTCAGTGTGGCGTCTAGGTAAAAGCCTAGAGTCTTCACTTCTTTTGCTACTTTTATGTTATTGCCATCAATAGTGAAGTTGGCATAATCTGGGCTAAGTTTGGCTATGTAGGTGGGGTGCCCAAAATGATACGCTCAGTTTTGTCGTCGTTCAGGAATAGTCTATGGGTGGCCATCCATGCCTGAACGATACTGTAGATTCTATTCACCAAAGCCAGATCCCCGGCGTAATGTCCTGAAAACGGAAGGAGGATTTGGGTATCGTCTGCATAGTTTGTGTAGGCGATATCCAAATGGTCCATTTCCTCAAAGAGGGGCTTGGTGAATATGTTGTAGAGTGTGGGTGACATGCAGGAAGAGTGATACTCTTTAAGTCGCTGTTATCCACCTCTATTGGAATGCTGTCATGTTCTATGTTGACTAGTGGTGTTGGGTTTACCCCCAAACCTTTCTGTTGGAGAGAAGCATTTAGATGAATATAGGCATCAGGGTTTTTCAGTTTCTGACCTCTTTTAACTTTCACTTCCAGGGAGAATTGTCGGGTCCTTTCTGGGATGGTGACTTCCTCTCCAATCTGAATTTCAACTGCATAAGGCAGCAGTTGAGCTGACCTAAATGCTTTCTCTGGGTCATCAAAGCCCATGGGATTATCCGCTAATCGGGACCAATCTTTGAAGTTTATTAGGTCCAAACTAATGGCAAAGCGATTTAGAATGTCACTGCCTAAGTAAAAGGCGGCAGTGACGTCTCGCACAACCCAACAATTATGGACTATGCTATTGTTGCCTATGGAGATGTTGAGCATACACCTGCTTGGCAGGAGATGTTTGGAATTAGGTGTTTCCAGATCCATTTCCCATTTGTCTATGAGTCTAAATGTGGGAATGGCTGGATCTTTTAGGAGTTGGGAGAACATGGCTTCGCTGATGAAGCTCTTACCGTTGTTCACACACACTCGGGCGAGAACAGAGTCATTCCCTTCATTTAACTGAACAGGGATGAACAACTGCTCTCCAATTTGCTGAATATCAGCCAGGCTCTGAGCTGATTTCTCATCTTTCTGGACTATAGGAGTAGAAATGTCTGATTGTGGATTGGTAAAGAATTTCAGAGTGTTTCCTTCCAGTGTGGAATACCACCTTAGACTCGAAGGAAGGTTGATTTTCAGAAATAAAGAGGACCCCCCATCACCAGTTTGTTGTCCTACTGCTATTACTGTCACGTCTGGGATTTGGTTGTTCTGAAAGTGAAATTCTACTTGGTCAGATTTTTGTTCAACCACGTGCCGTGTGCCGTTTAAACTAACATGGTTGACACTCTGTTTTAATTTTATTGGTCGGCTAGTCTGGGTCCAGAGGACCTTGTTTACACAATCTATTAGGGGTGACAACCTTCACAGGAGGTCATTCCCTAGTAAACAAGGGATGCCCTCTGCAGTTACAACTATGACTGGGTGCTTCACCTTGTGTCGCCCAATTTTGATGTCCAAATCCGCAGTCCCCTCAACGGGAATTTCCTTCCCGTCGAAGTTCTGAAGTTGTCCAGGAAGAAGGGTGAGAGGAATTTCGTAATTCTCCCCCCTTCGTGAATTCAGTGTATCAAAGGCCCTTTTTGACAGAAGGGTAGCTTGGGATCCAGTGTCCACCAGTGCCAAAATTGTACCCTGCCCCTTTATTTGGACTGGGGCATAGAATCTTCTCTCCTTCTCCGCAATAGGGCATAGATAATGTACTATTTTTTGGACAACTGGTGGGTTAGTTTTTTAGTTTTGGACACTGAGAGAGAAGAGATTTGGGCAGAATTCTGTGGGGAGTCGTGGGAATCTGAAAGGAAAAGGTGGCAACTAGATATGGGAGAAGTTTTGGGTTCCCCTGGTTCTGGTTCTGGGCTCCCCCCCCACTTTTTGGAGGCAGTCACAAGGATGGGTTTGAACCAGGGGATTTTCATGTTGTTGTTTCTGGGGTTGGATGATGGGCAGCGCTAGCTCAGTCCCCACATCTACCCAGTCTGGATTTGAATCCTTTGGGACCCATTTTTCTTTGGGAGGAGTTCCCCCATCTCTGAAGGAGAAGATCCTTTTCCCAGGATCCTCTGAGGATCCCTCTCCTTCAAATTGGAAGATTTGTACCTCCTCCACAAAGTGGGTCTGTTTGGGTTCTTTGTTTCTCCTACCCCCTGTCTGCTCCTTGGGTGGCAGACTTTCAGGGGCAGGAGATTTTGGTTCCAGTTCCTGGGTTTCCAGGGGCTTTTTACAAGTGGGGAAGGAGGCTTCCTCCAAGGATTTACACCCCCCTTCCCCTTGTGCCTCCTCCCTGGGAACCAGTCGGTTGTCGGGGTTCTGCCCCGTCATTGTTCTGGAGCACCAGGTCCGGAGTTTGAGGCATTCTGCGCCGGCATGCTCATCTGAGGGTTCTGTTGAGCCCTCAGCATGCGACCCAGATCCTGTGCCATGTTTTGGACCTGGCACGCTAGCTATGACACCCGCTCAGGCTGATACGGGGTTCTGTTGTCTCCTCTGGGCTGATCCTGGGAAGGGTAGCTATCTCTTCTCTGATAATACCCTGGGTTTGGAAGATTTGGGTACCCCTCCACCCTTGGCCTCCCCTCTCCCGGATTGGGTTGTCTGGGCTCAGGAAAGTGGGGAAAGAAGGATGGATTGTTTTGGGGTTGAAAGTTTGGCGGGTACCTGGGGAAAAAGTTCTGTCCCGGATTTGGGGAATTTCTGCCCTCCTGGGGCAAGTGAGGAGGGAAGTTCCCTGGGTTGGCTGCTGTTTGGTTGGATCCCCCTCTTTTGGGCTGGAGGAGTCCACACATAACCTAGGATGGGTCAGGTCCCCTTGTAGCGGGGATTTATGTAGTCAGGGGAGTGAGGGATCGCATTTGTGGGACTACCTCCTTGGCTCCCTGTCTGTGACTGGCCCAAGGGCGTTCGGGGCTTAGGATTGCTCTGATTTTGTGCAGGTGGGTTTTTAGGCCCCCCCCATCTCCAAATCTAACATGGGGCAACCTGCACCTCTGCCACCTTAGCAGCAGCAGGGGTGTTGGTTGTTTTGGGGCTTTTAGCATTACTCTTGTTTTCTATGGGCTTTTGCACCTCATAAATTCGTGTTGCGTGTTCAATGACCCAGTCTAGTGGTCTTTTCTCATGAAAATCTCTCACTAGCTGGGTCATAATGTACTTTGGTAGAGCGTGGAAAAAAGTATTCACAAATTCTTTGCTGTCCTTGCGCACCCTTCTGGTGGTCTGCGCAAAGGCACGCTTTAATTCTTGCACAAATTCTTGTGGGGTCTGATCCTCCCACATTGCAAGTTGTAGGCTGCCTTGCAAGCCTCCTGAGGATTTGTTTGTACAGAAAAATGCTTCAAGATGGCCACCCTAAAGGTGGACCATCTAGAATGATTTTGGTCCTCCAGACCCGCAAAGAAGCTGGAGTATTCTGGTGAGAAGGTCCATTTCACATACTGAACACAGCTACTGCTGTCCTTCAACTGGAAAGTTTCCATCATCTGCTCAAAGAGCTCTAAGTGCTCCCAAACAGAATACTTAGCGTTCTTATGATAGGGCATGATGGCGCTCCTTATCGCCTTGATTTGCTTTAAGGGGTCCTTAAGAAAGGCCCTTTTTGCCTTATTGGCCTTCTTGGTTCGGGTAACCCTGATCCATTCCTCCTCTGACTCAGAGGCAATGCTCCCAGAGGTGCCTGTCTGGTCTTCTAGGTATTCCTGGATTCTGCGAGCCAGGGAATGGCTGGCAGAATGTGGGGACCTAGTCTCCTGTGTCCTGGGGCGCTCAGAGGAGTCTTCTGATTCCTCCTTGCTCCCAGGATTTGATTTGTACCCCCCACTGTCCTAGCTGGGCAGAGGTTTTCAGGATGCCCTTAGTGGGCCTACTCTCATGGAGTTCCCCACTGAATTTCACAGTACTTGGGTACCTATACCCAGATGCCCACCCACCCATTCCTGGGAGGTGCTGGTCTATGAGCCCCATATTTCTGATTGGATTGAAATCTGCCATCACCGTGGCCCTGGGCTCATGTGCGCCAGTGGACATGGGGGTGGCGGAGTCCATGGATTGGAAGAGATGAATGCCTCTGGTACTAGGGTTCCTGAGGTTATGCTCAGGTGTTTCCCTTTCCCACTAAACCTCATCTCTATCAGCCCCTGCTCCCTGTTGCCATGCAAGACCCTGAGCTTTCTGTTCCCCAATCAAGGCCTTACTAGTCTCTATCAATCTCTCTTGCATGGCTACCTGTCTGTGGAGCCTGTCATTGTTCTCACAGAGAGCCTCATTTTCTCTCTGTGCTTCCTGGGTTGTTTTTGAGTACTGGGCCAGTCTTTGCTGCAGGAGGATTACCTCCTGAGTCCTGTCCTGGCCTGGTCCTTCCTTGCTAGAGCCTCTTCCACCCTCCTGGTGTGCTCTAACAATCTTTCATGCTCTTTTTGGAGGTCACCCAGTCCCTGAAGGGCCAGGTGATTTTCTTCCAGTTTCTCTTTTAATTGACAGACTTCCTGGCCTAAGGTGTCCCTTTCCTGAGCAAGAGCCTGCTGTCTTTGAAGCGCACCAGCTTTCTGGCGCTCTTCATCAAATTCTGCCTGGGTGTCCAGGTCTTTCAGAATTAATTTATTACACTCCTCTTTTTCTCTGTCTAGGTGGCCTTGCAGGGTGACTACCTGCTCTGCACATGCCCTGTTGAAGTTTATCTGTTGCTCCAGGTTTTTTTGGCTCTGCAGTAGAGAGTCCAAACTTCCTGTGTACTCCTTCAGGAAGGCCAGAATTCTGGTATCCTGTTCTGCCTTTTCCTGCTGCAGGATACCCATATCCTCTTCTATTTTGATTATGTACTGTCTACTCTCATTTTTGGACACTTGGCTCCTCTGTAGCCTCTGCTCAGCAGAGTCCAAATCAGTTTGGGCCTTTCCTAATGCCTGCAGTTGCTTACTTGCCAGATCTTGGCCTTCAGCATATTTATCCTGTATGGCTCCAATAGATAGATATAGATATACCGCTATTTTGGCAATCTTGTTTTGCTCATTCTTTGCCTTAGGGGCCATATATAGTTCACTCAGGGCCATGTCTAACAGACCCTGATCTTGCCATATATCTAACCCCGTTGCAGTAATCTGTTGTGTGATTGCCTGCAACCACACATTCTGATCCTGCTCTGTCCATTCATCTCTCACAAATAAATTATCCAATTGTTGTTCTCTAGCCATATTGATCTCTACCAATGTTGCCATTCTGGAAATATTAATTTTCTTGCTAACTTACAGAAGTTTTATTTTATTTTTGCAAAAGAGACTGTTTACTTAGAGCGTTCCCCTTTGAGGGGTGCTTTTCACAGTGTAACACAGCGTGGTAGCCCAACAGGATTTATGTACCCTATCAGTTAACACACTGTATTAAGCTGTCACAAGTGGTATATCTAATTCAGAAATCCCGGATTCGAGCCCCCACTCTGTAAGTGGTTTCAACCCAGCACTCCACCTAAGTCAATGCCCGGCGTGAGATGCCCAGCTGGAACCCTTAATTATATATTTTTATGTCTAAAGTTCTTTTATTTCTGAATGATGTACCCTTATATCACGCCCCTCTCTTTGAATCCCCACCGGTCTCACTGAACCAAGAAGTAGGTTGTTGTGCAAAGTTAAATGATTTATTTGATGAATTGAACAATATATATCACACTTTTATGAATATGAACAATATGTAGATATCACACTATTAATATTTATCCAATAATCAGCATTGGGTGATATGACAATCAACAATCTCTTTAATAGGAATATATATGAGAAGAATAATGTAGCATAGGATAAAACTTTGTGTGGGTTCAATGAAATGCAATGATAGGAAAGAATGCAGCACAGAAATAAAACTTGATATAAATTCAATCGAATGCAATGTAATCACTCTTTCCCCCTGATGCTACTCAATCCCCCCTAATATGAAATATAGGGATGGAAGGAGAGAAAACAGGTTTCAGGAATAAACACTCTACAAATGCAGTTTCAATCCCAATTCCCCCAGCAAGCTTAGACAAAAACAAGAATGATTTTAAAACAGATCAATTGCTTTTGAATGTGGCTTGTAATGAATGGGAAAAATGCCAAAAATGACTTTAATTCTCTAAAAGGGATTCAGAACTAGTGGTACCTGCTTTGGATAGTTCCAGGTAAACACTAGCAATGATGATTGAACGGCTGATAGATAGGAAACTGAATTCAGAGGTTGAATGCAAAGAATAGCTGTTTTACATGGGATGAAATGGAGCCAAATACAGAATCGCGGCAAACCTTTTTCACGCGCATAAAGCGCGATTGCGGCAAAACTATAAGGAGTTGAAATGCGGTTCTGGGTTTGTTTGAAAGCTGATGATGATAGCTTCTATTTGACACTTAGTAAAGGTCGATTTTTCTCAAAAAGAGTCAAGATTTCAAATGAAAGATGCGCTTTTGAAGATTACAAACAAGGATTGGCTTTACACTAAGGGGAAGATGCGAGATACCAACGGTACAGCCACCAGTCCAGAGGCACCTCTGTCTGATCTTTGCCCGCTTCAACACTTGCCTTTCTTCAGCAAATATATATTAGTGCAAAGATGATTATCACTAGAATTATCACAGGACTATATGGATGAGAGAAGGATTCAGGACAGACAAAAGAGATTCTACAATGCAGTTCTGGACATGATAGAAAGGGTTGGATGGGATTACTTAGGACTAAAAGATTGGCTATGGACAATTCTATGCTAAATACTCACAACTATGGTTTTGGAATAGGCCCGTCAGGATCTAGTCAAAGGGTTTTTGACTGGAATCTGCTAGCCACCGACAGGATTCAGGCGCTTGGTTCTGCACTCAGCAAGGCACTCTGGTCTCTGCATGGCCTCTTGGACTGGATCTGACGGGTTGGTTCTGGGTTACAGCTCTGCTCTACTGGTTTGGATCTTTGGGTTCTGCCATGGGTTCTTGGCAAGAAGCAGAAAAACAGCACAGCCCGGCTGTTGAATCTGATGTGCCCTTTGGAAGTTTGGGGTTAAAATACGGTTCCAATATTTTAAAGGCCAGCTGAGAAGGGTTCAGCTTTGGATTTGGGCCCTGTGCTTTCAGAGTTCTGGAGTCTGGATCTGGGTTCTCCTGCAGAGCGCTTCGCCAGTAAATCAGTTAATGGATGAATGTGTGTGTATCTCTAGGTCCTCAACAGTCTCTATTTATGTATTTCCCAAAGGGGTGGATAGGCTGATTATACTAAACCCACCCTCTAGGAAACTGATTGGTCAAAGTATTCCCTCTCTCCTGATTTGAGAAGGAAACCAGTGTGTCATGATGTGTCATGATGACGCTGTGTTTATGGTCCAGGGAAAAACCTCCCCGTTGTTTCTACACAGAAAATATATTTTTCATATAAACCATATTTAGCACCAACTTGCTAATAATACATATTTACTTTACAGATTAAATAAGGCACGTATCTGTCCAAGTCCCATCTTCCTAAGAGTTTCGGTTCACAAATGACAGTTTTTCGCACTTTTGGTTGGTTACCCAGTGTCAGATCTGTACAAATGATTCCACATACATGTGCCTAACATCTGGGCATACTCCTGTAAATTTTCATATTCCTAGCATGATCACAATTGCTACAATATCAACATTTTTAGTGGTTCAGTCTCTGAACATCACACAAATTCCAGAGTAGTTTCTACTTGTGAGCCACATTTTCATTTTAACAACCTGTAAATTCCAGATTTTTACCAATTTGGCACAGTTTTCTATAAGTCTTTTTCTCAAAACTATATTTTCTTCAGTTCCAGATACACATTTCAGTCTAGCCCCGCCTCCAAGGTTTGGCTGAGCCAAGAGCAACCTGAGCCTCTTCCTGCCAGCAGCTGGTTTCTGTTGATGCCCAAATTTGCATTTCCTTTCAGTCAAGGGAGTCTTTTGTCTCCTGTCAGAGCAACCAGCCAAAGTCCTCCTCCCGCCTCCTTTCACAACTCCCTGCCAGTTCCTCAGCAGAGAGCGGGGGGAAGATTCCTTTGTTTGGGAGAAGCTTTGGAATGTCTTTGAAGCCCAGTGTGGCTGGCTTTAACTCACTTTTAAAACACTGTTTAAAATAGTCTTTTTCTAAAAATACAATTAACATTTTAACAAATATAGCCACACATCTCATAATTCCAGCCTTTTTAAAACATAAAGATTGATTTGTATCACCTATATTGCTTTTGATGGGAAGTCTCTTCTTTTCCATACTTTGATTTTAATGTACAAGTTTAAACTGGCAGCTTAAGTAATTGCCAACTTCTGACAAGGCGAGTGGCGGTACTGCGCCCATTTCTGACATATTTTTCCCATGCAAGCACCTTTGAATGTGGATTTTCTTATGATGAATGTGTTTCTGCTGACATTGTGCTTTGGTGGATTCTTTAAATAAAGTGATGCTTAACACCCAACAAGGATGTTGGATCTCCTCTGCTGTTTGAGAATCATTATTTAGCAAATTTAACAGCCAAGGAAAAACAGATTTTTAAAGCAGTTCTGGGTTTCCCTTGCAATGCAGCACTGATTTTTCAAGTAGTTTCATTTTACTCTGTGGGTAGCCGAATGATAGGTTTTGGAAGTGGTCTCCTGTGTTACCACTGACATAGGCAAAATGGATTGGCGGCCCATTTTTCAGGTTTTCCTGCGCACTTTACAAAGATTTTTATAGCGCATAGATATTGTCGGCGGCCATCCTGTTGTTTCTGATGCAAGCAGCACACAGTGATGTTGCAGGGCATAGACTAGTGGGTTAGAACATCCCACAGCACCCTCCTTCTCCTCCTGCATCTCCGCTGTGTTGCCTGCTGTTGTTGTTGTTGTTGCTGGTGTAGCAATGCAAGCATGTCCTCCATCCCCAGTATTGCTACTACTAGTGGAATCATTTTGGTGTGGGAAGGGGTGTGGTGTGTGGGTGTGCTCCTTTTGTGCTGGCCCAGACTCCATTGCCTCCACCTGTGCTGATTGTGTGCACCTGTGGCAGTTGGGAACACTGTAAATAGCACTTTACGGGTGCTTCGCTATGCCGGTATTGCCGGCATGCCGGTATCCCCAATTAGCACCTTCATGATGCCGGTATTTGCATGTCCGCCTGACTTGTGATGTCCTCCTGTTAGCGGCATCCCGGTATTGCCGGCCTGAAGGCCCACGTGCCCGCGCCCTTGCCGCCATTAGAGGCACCGTTATTAGCGGTGCCTCTAATACCGGGTTCCTAAGTCGGAATAGCCCGGAGCGGTATGCAATGCCGGTAATCCTTTACCGGCATCGTTTTTCCATTACCTCCAACCTCATAATGACCCCCATGAGCCTCATTATAAGATGTGCAGAATGGGTTTAACGGCGCCGGTAAACCCACTCTGCACTATTACGAGGTTCCCTCGCGGGACCCGCTGTGGACGTCTGGTTTATCCAGACGTCCACAGCGGGTCCCGCGAGGGAACCAGGGAGCTAACAACGGGCCCATTATGAGTGGGCCCGTTGTTAGCTCCCTCCCCATTCCCATTGAGCCCTATGGGGGCTCAAATGGGAATGGGGAAGGACCGGGCCCTGGTTCCCTGAAGGAGGAATTACCGGGCCCTCCATACTCGGAATGGCCCGGTAATTCCCCATTCCGGGACCCAGACCCGGACACGATTTTGGAGGCAGCCTTAGCGCCATGGCTACCTCCAAAGTCGTAATGAGGCCCCATGAGTCATGCTTATCTATTTTAGCTGAGCGTATGGTGGTGGGTGGTCAGGCCTCAGGGTGGATCCAGTCAGTTATTTGTGGAAGAACTCAGACCTTCCATGTGGGGTCTCCATGGGTCTGCTTCCATCCCTGTGCATTGTAGGGTACCTCAGGGGGTCTATCTTATCCACATACTATTTAATCTATGTATGGAGTGGTTGGCGGATCTACTGTGTGGACCTGAGCCTGATATGAGGGGAATAACCCCTAGCACTGAATGGTCCCTTGCAAATGATTGCTGCAGATTTATAACGCTCTTTGTGGATGTTTCTGTATAGATGCCAACATATATGTTACAGAATATTTGTTGAAAAGAATTGAATATTTAAAAAGGAGACAATCCTAGAAAAGATAGAAGTCCAACACATTTTGGGCTGATCAAAATCCTTCATCAGGGACCAAATCCATCTCCTTCCTAGTGATGCATTTCTCCAAGTGGCACCTATACACAGACATCAACCAAGAGTGATATCATTCTGCACTGATCATTCGCAAGGCGGAGGTGGCAGAGTTAGCTAGACTTTGGGGTCAGAAGGAATGACTCATTGCAGCTTTCTGCATTTATCGTGGAACAGCCATGTAAAAAGTTTGCCAAATTGTACATCTGCGAGGTTAGGGTCTGTCCCCTGATACACATTCTTACATGGTGGAGACAGATAAGAATGACAACATGCATGTAGTGATAGATGCAGAAACCAGGGCTCCACCTGAAATTACACAAGCACCACTGCATGCCCAGAACCTTCGTATGAAATCCCTAGAAATGTTAAGGGAAGGGCCCCAGGGATAGCACTCACCAAATACTCAAACATTAAAGAGGCAGCAGATAAACCCACCTGCGAGGAGCTGGCACACCGCCGACAAAGTAACCACAACAATGGCGTATCTGGATTTGCACAGAATGACATCACCAAAGCAACAAATAAAGAGTTGTCAGCAAAACGCAGGCCTCTAGACCCACAGAATACAAATTCCATGGATGCATGAATAGGAAACCCCCCTAATAAAACAGAATCACTGTATAATAATGAAAATACAATACATCCCCCCATAAGCAGTTTTAAAAGTAAACGATCAGTCAAGAAATGCACACAAACGATAGTCGCTGTATACTACTTAATGTGAACTAATAATTAAATGCAATTGTAAACCCTTTAAGAGTCCTGTCAATGGCACTACCTGTCACTAACTGGGACCAGGGCTGCAACCTGAGTTCCTAATCCACTCCTCCACTCCATATCGAACTGCCCACTGATTCCCCCCTGTGATTCCACCTATGGATTACAGAGCAATCGGACCCTCAAATCTGTATTTGAATAATGTTATGCATCGCTCGTGAACACTACCACAAAGAATTCCAAGGATGGGTATGGTGTACTTGATAGTTAAAACAAGAAATTGTGGAATGTCTTGTGACATTGCTGAAAGGCATTGTCCCAAACTCAATAAACAATTGTTGGCAACCTATGTACACACTGTTGGCGAATCTGCACCATAACTAGTACAGTGAGAGTTTAGCTGAGGAGAATACCAGATGGTTATTACTCTTTATTTACCAGGGTTTAGGTGATTGTTTGAAAACGGTCCCTTTATATCTGAACTACATTATTTATTAGGGTGTTTGTTCCCAAAGTCTGGAACTTTTCTCATAGTAAGCGAATTGATCAGTGAGGTAACTGTAGTGTGACCATATCTTGCGACCTCCTTAACTCACAGAGGAAGACTCGTTACACTCACGCATAGATATGAGGGGCTAAATATACCTATTCAGGATCCATCTTTTATGCATGTGGGGCAACACACCGCCTCAACCATGGATGAACACCATTACAAATGCTGCTTCAAGGTAAGTGACTGGCTGCCACAAATCTCTTCTTTCCTCCAACTCACAATGCTCCTGTACTTAGTATACTCTGGGAGGCGTTTTGCACCCCTGATTACAGGGGGACTGCCACCTCTCACTTCCATTTGCCATAAATATTATAGATCCACACCTCTAAACTCACATACTTTTGGTGGGTGTTTGCCACCACGTAAGCAGCTCTCTCACCCGTAAAGCCCCTTACACGTCTGTGACTAACTGACTCCTGCCAGCAAGAGTATAAGGCTGAGTAGGGACTAAAACAGCGCTCACACATCTACAAATCAAGAGTCAACACAATCATAAATGTAAAACAGGCACAGTCAAGAGATGTACCTCCTTTGCATTTTGTGGTAACGTGGGCCAAGAGAGGTGTGAATGTGGTTTAGTAGCAAACCAAACAGCTAAGTATAACAGTCCAAAATAAAGGAATGTCCCATCAAGGTTCTATAAAAATATATACTTTATTAGACATACCATGTACAATACTAACTAGAACACACTATAAAAACCCACCCACAGAATATGTACATATAGAATAGATGTAGAATTCTGAGTGATGAGACAAAGGGAGAAAGGCATTCAAAAGACCATCAGGTTCAAAAGGATATTTCTCGAAGTTGCAAGAAGGGATAAAAATGACCAGGGAGGGCAGATATCAGTCGATAATACCTTCTGCAAATGTCTTGGGGGTTCAACAGCATCGAACCAGTCTTCTCGGTGTGGACCGCAGGGTCGACTCCAGTCGCAGGTGCGGCAGTCTTGGTGGTCCAGCAGCAAGCTGGCGTCGAGGCGGGATCGAACGAAAGGGGAGCTGCAGTCGTGAAGCATCTACTTGAGTTATGTGGATCGGGTAGTCACCAGATCTGGTTCAGAGGTCGAAGATCGATAGTGGCTGGGCTGGTACCAAAATATGTAGGCAAGTCGGTTTCATGCAAAGGTTGGAGGTCGCAGTTCAGGGAACAACAGCGCTGTGTCAGTCGTCTCACAGTAGCAGCATTGAAGAAGCTGGCGTTTCGGACTGTGACTAAGGCAAGACAGCGATCCTTCGTAGTTCTAGCCAAGGCAACAACGCGCCTTTGCTGGTGCGAGGCAGCAGCAAATTAGGTCAAACCGCATATGGTGGTTTAGAGAAAAGTGGACACGAAAGGGCAGCATCAACGGGTCCTGTTTGATCACTCAGCGGCTTGATGTGCTCGAATCAAGGTTCAGAGTGGGTCGTTGTCGACTACAGGGATCTCAGCTGTTCTGGCTTCAATGTGCTATGAGTCCCACTCCAGGGTACAAAGGCCAATGTCAGTCCGTTCACAGACTCCCAAACACAGGGGAGGCTGGCACACACCCTCAGGGGACCTGCCGCATGGAGAGATCCTACGCACAAGGTGACTAGCAGAGATGCAGGCTTATGGTCCAACAGCAGTGTACACCCCCTTTCAGAGATGGAATTACCTGCATAATTTTATTATTGAATAAACATTTTTAAAAAGCCAGGGCTTTCACACCTTTGCCAGATGGCAATTCAGCACAATGCCAATGTAGGTCAATGTGCTTTCACCCACCAAAAACAAAACCAGATGTTTCCACTCGCCCTAGGGTCACAAAAGGTTGAACCGTTATGTAGATTTCAGTTTTTTGCTGCATACCCTGCCTGACAGTCTTTCTATCATCAATCAACAATGATGTCAAACACTTCTCGTTGGTACCTCAGCCGTGCACATGCGTTATCCACCCTCACTGGACCTCTGTCATTATGGCATGATCCATGTCATGGCAGTTTTCCTGATATTATTTGTTTCAATTATCCAGAATCTGAGGAAAGCCTACATGGGACTCCTCTAAATCAGAATCACTCACCTGAAAACCGTCTGTTGTCTTTCTCTGCCTCACACACTCTTCACTCAGACAGCTCCTGCCTCTCTGTCCTGTCAGACAACTCTCAGTCAAGCAGTCGCTGGGAAACAGTTACTCTCTGACAACCTAAACAGAGACACTACGCTGCTACCTACTTCCAAAATCTTGCCTCCAAGTGCAGAGCTTCCCAACCAATTAACAACGAGCACAACATCACACCAGGAACGACTAATCTGGAGCTTAACCCCTTAGATCCCAGGCAGCATTTTCCCCATCTGCTTTCCAGGCGAATAGGAAACATATTTCTGAATCTATATAAGGACATGAGGGATTAACCAATCATGAATTGTAAAACTGCACATCACCTTCCTTCTGTGTTAAACTTCTTAAAACACAGAACATCACATATCTCTCAATAACAATCAACTATGTCAAATGAACGGCCAGTTGAAATCAGAATATTGGAGATGATGGGCTTGTAAACGTGTAATGAAACAAGTGAATAAGGGAATATCTGGTGTATCCTACCTACAGTATGCAATACAGCAGAAACAAGAGCAAAATTGAGGATACAAGAACAAATGAATAATGAAAAGTTGGTCAGAATAGTGGAAACATGCAACACTGGCATCTATGAGGTTCGTTTGATTGATCTTGGCCGTACAGAAGTCTGAAGGACATCAGCAACTGTACTTTGGTCGTTAACTTCTTTGCAGTAAAAATACCATAAAATTGATGTTATAATTGGTTAAAATATGAACAAAAACACAACAAATCATACAACTGCATAATAATTAAACCAAGAAAGTTATAAAGAAGTATACAATCAAATAAAAAACTAACTGTCACAAAACGAGATCATTGATAAGGCAACGCTCTAATAGTCTGTTACATCTGCCAATGTCCCTAATTATTTTTGAAAAGTGTTCTAAGGCCCATGCCACAGTAGAGCGTGGAATATATTTAAAACATAAGAGTGCCACAAAGCACAGTCTGAATCCTCCTGACCTCAGGAATAGCGTTGAAGCCTGGATTTTCAAATGTTTTGGACATAGAAGTAAAATAATGTATTGCTGTTTCTTTCAAATCTGGACAAAAGGATGGGTGCTACTTCCCTTGGTTGTTCCCACAAAGCCAGGTTTCTGCCAAAGGTAAAACCACAAACCTAAAGCATGTGTGCCACCGCCCTTGCGGAAGCTTACACAATCCACTTTAAACATTCTTCTATAGAAGCATAGGCATTGGTAATAACATGTGACTGTTTTTTTCTTTTTGTCTGCTTTCCTCCCTAATGTGTTTGATTGTTTTGTGCAGAAGCAGGCAACCCGTTTTCCTCTGATTGCCCACAATTGATTCCACCTGAAAAAGGTGTGCAGAATGCTGAGCCAGGGTACATTACTAAAAAGAAATATCAAATTCTATACCACTTTTAAGAACAAGACCAAGAATTGAACCAATGTGGCACAGCATCATATGCACCACAAGACAAGTTCCTTGACCCAGGCCTGTCCTCCAAGCCCATGAAACCAGGAGGATGGATTAGCCCATACAGATAATCATAGGCAGATTGTCTTGCTTTTAGCCCTATTAAAAATATATCTCTGGCCCTATTCACTATGCGTGGCAAATGTAGCTGTCAAAAATGGCAGACCCAAGTGGTATTTTTGACCACTTGTAGCTTTTCATATGGTCCCTGTCCCCAAAGTTCTGACCCATAAGACTGATTGTGCTTTGCCCCATACAATACACTGTCTATATGGATGAGATCGAATGGTTTCCCAAGTAATTCATGGAATCATTCACAGATGCAATAATCTGGGCCAGACCTACAGATTGCTTATATATATGGGCTGAGGCTTGACGTTTTTCAGAAAAAGAACCCACATAAGTGAATTGCTTTACTTGCTGTAACCTCACACTTTCTACATTAAAAAGATAAGGGCATCACTTCTTCCCACCAATGTTCATAGTGAGATCACTCTCCTTCATAAACTCTTCATAGGCGTCAATTAGGCCCTGCAGGGCCATTGGGGGTTCTTGCTAGTAGGACTTTGTCTCCACATAGCAGAGCAACAGCACTGGCACCCCCTGTAGATGTTACGATATCCTTTCCAAAGAGATGGTGTACAGTTTGAACAGGAGGGGACATTAACCTCCCCGGTGCACTCCCTCCCCGAAACTACTCTCCCCAAAAAACCCTGACACATGCAACAGTATCTTGGTGGAAAAGCTTAAGCATTTTTAGCAGGTGACCTGGTGTCTTTATGCTCCTCAGGATCTCCCACAGCTTTCACCTTTTAATGCGCAGCTCAACCACTCACTCCAATCTCTCAATCGGTGGCAGCTCATGAAACCAACCGCCTAGCATTTAGATCTGTCAGCTATCTCAGTGGGGTCTGTATTGTGTTAATCTCTTTCTTGATCCCAAATTAAATCTGTTCATAGTTTTCCAATTCAGCTTCAGACTACGTTTGTTTCTATTCTGCTGATCCTGGTCTCTCTAGTCTCGATTGTGGCTTTGCATTTGGTCTGCCTTGAGAAGGTTGCTTTTCAGTTTGTCTCCAAGGAGCGTTTGGAGGTCTTGGCTTGTGGTACCCATATACTGTGGAATTACAATTTATGATATGATATGATATGATAGTTTATTTATATAGCGTCTATACACAATGTGTTTCAAAGAGCTTCAAGGCAAAGGAGGGAACAAGGGAAAATACAATGACATTCTTACAGGCCATGAACAACAAGAATGTGAAAATAGCTATCGTACTCGGCCTGGTGACATTTCAGTTAGTGCATGTGCAAAGACACAGATAGGAAGGAAAGGGAAACAAACAGGCGACTATCGTACTAGGCCTAACTACATTTCTGGGGATCTGCATGATTTTTCCATCGCGGAAAAGTCAGCGACGGAAAAGTTTGCATGAGAAATGTGCGAAACACAAAAGGTTTGCACATTTCTCATGTAAACACACATTCAAAACCGCTACATACCCACACCCCCACCCACACCCACAACATACCCACAACACTCCCCCAACCACAACCTCAACACTCCCACACCCCCAACATAAACAACCCTACTTACCTTTTTTACACGCCAGTTCCCTTTCAGTTCCGTGATTGGGATCTGGCGCAGCACAGTCCTTTTCTTTTTTTTCGGGAGCTGCAGCGTGTCCCCCGCAACCCTCGCTCACTATACCACACAGTATAGTGAGTGGGGTGTTGCGGTGGACACCCCTGCATCCCATTTTTCTTTTTTTCTTTTTTGGGGTTGTACTCGGAGACCCCTGGCAAGCCCATAGAGCGGAGGTTTGCTCCGAAGTACTTTAAGACGAGATAGCTGCACCCTTGAGATGCATAGGGGTGCAGATTTATTACTCCAACACCAATCAATAAGGACAAATCAATGGTTTGGCAAAGGGAGTCCGTTTAATGACAAGTACAAAAAACAGGGAGCCATGGATATCAGCAGTGAGGCGATCGTCCTTCTCGCTTCAACTCCAACGAACTTCATACAAGTTGTAACATTTATACTCAAAACTCGTCATAATTGACGTGTAACAATCAAAAGTTAACATGCAATTCTATTGGTTAGGAAAAGGTAACTTTACTATAGGTACTATATCTGTATATGGTAACAGAGTGAGGGGATTGGGTAGACACTGTTAGGTGGGCGTCTAAGCCCTTCCTTCATAAATGACTACTGTAGATGTCACTAAGAGTACAACGTCTCATTGGTTCTACTAACTATAGGACCCTAGAATATTTGGTCCATTGTGATTGGGTTGGCACCAACCCCATGCACACTTTTCCACTTTGCTTATCAGCACGCAGAATGGTCGGCCAGGTGTGGGGTGCCCCTTAGTTACCCGGCCTTCCTCCGATTATGGTTACAATCAATCATCACTTTAGTAGCCATGTGTCAATTAGTTCACCGTGGTTGGCCTCGAAACTGCATCTTCTGTCTGGAAAAGTTCTGATATCTCCTGCCTGGTCGGATGCCAAGCGTAGGTATGAACCCTCACTTCTTCTTGCTCAGCTGGTCCTGTGCTTCCCACACCGTGGATTTGTCTTGTGTCTCTCAATTTGTGTATTTGATTCTTATTTAGCCTGCCACCTGTCTGCGTCTTCTTATCGCGACCTTTCAGAGGCAGGATATTCTGTTCTTAGTTTCAATTAAATGTAGCTACTGTTCGCCTCGTCTATTGGTATGACCTTGGCTTCTCTGGCACAAGTTGCTTCTGCCGAGTTTCAATTCAACCGTCTCTTCTCATTTTGCTAAATATGAATCTCTGCTCATTTGGCCTTTAGTAACCTGGGTTGATTCTGCTTTGTTTACAAAGTGGAAATATACTTATAATAAAGTACTTTGTTTGAGGTAGATTTATGTATAATGGTGCTTGCCGCACTACTGTTCTACTTAGCATAGCAAGCTGCACTGTTTCCTTAGCTTTCCTGCGGTTCCAAGCATATTTACAGGCGTAAACTGGTCGACTGTCTTCGTATTGCTTACAGCTTAATTTTCTTACATTTGGACATCATTCTTTTGTTTTAAATTCACGATATCCTTACTCATGGCGTTTCGTCGCTTTTGTGTCATTCTTGGGTCGTCATTTCTTCTATCTGTGAGTCTGTCCGGGTCCTTGTGACGTCACCATTCATCTTCCATTAAGAGCTTTTTGGTTTCTTCCAGGACAGTACTTAGGCAATCTTCATTTCGTTTCATTTGCTGGTAAATGGATACCTTACTGTCCATGGTTGTCTGGGTATCAGTACTTCAATAGGTGTTGCTCTTCTAATAGGCACTGGGCAGAGCCCCACTGCGGCTGGTTTATTTGCTCATCATACGTCACATATTTTGGTGTGAATGTTCCTGGTACTCCAAAATGGGCGATTGGAGTGCAGGCTTTATTTGGGTCCTCCTCTACACTCCCCCCTCTGGGCGATTCATCGTCCACTTTCACTTCCGTCTGTGGATTCATCTTACTCAGTTCTTTTGTATTCACTTTTACTCCATCACCTGGGTTCATTCCTTCTTCATCTTCTGGATCTATACATGATGGTTTGAAGAAGTGTCTCTTTGGAGTCCATATCTTTATTACTCCTTTCAGGCTTCCTGCTGCCTTACATGTTCGTCTTTATTCCATGTCATCAATCGACATTGTCCATTTGGGCTGCAGTAAACCCATCTTCCCACATAATTTCTGTGCTTCCTGGGATAGAGAAACTTTGTTCCTTCTGGTCTGTGAATGCTGGTCTTCACAAAGTCTCTTATTTCTTCATCAGTTAGATCTTTGGGCTTCCATCCTGGCTTGACATCAATCATTATCTACATCCCTATGGCTTTTTTCGCAGCCTTCTGGCACTGAGAGATTATTATCCTCATAACACAAAATCCAGGTAATATCATCACTAGCAGGGCTCCCAAGAACTTGAAAGTGTTTGCCATCCACTGTGGGACCCATGAAAACAGTGATCAAACCAGCTGTCATCATCAACTTCGTCAGCATCATCGATCATCTGGTTTTGCAGATTTGTCAGCATACTTATAGCTTCTGTTAAAGTTCCATTTTCCTCATCGTGAGAAGGGATGAATGTGCAACATGATTCTCTGATTTTTGCACAAACTACTCCATTCATAGCTGTTTTCATGTCAAGAACATATCTGTTCTGGAGAGTCATCAGTCGGATGGCTCTTAGCTCTTCCTTGATTGCATTGAATCCTTTTATGGTTGTGTTGATGGTCTGCAGTAACTCCCATCTGGTTATCTGTGACCATTTACTATTTTCTCCAACTTGGATTCTCGGCCTGAAAATCGTTGTGAACACTGATGAGCTGAACAGCCTGTGTTCATATGGGATTGCATGAAAGCTCTCTTCTGATTTAGCAGAGAAGTAATTCTCTCTCTTCATTCGAGTTAGCAGTTCCACAGATCTCCTCTTTCTCAGGTGAGCATCTGCTTTCGGAAAACTGTCAATATTCAGGTCAGTTTTCGGGATCACTAATGCTGAAATGTGGACATTCAATATTGTGCATATACCTCCCCAGTCTCTTGGCAGTCTGATGTATACTTTGGATCCACCTGCCCAATAATGATCCATAATTACGGCAGTCCCATGAACCATTCCTGGAGTGCCAAAAACTCATCCACAGTTCTGATTCTCTGCCATTTTTCTTGTGCATTATTCCTGAAGCAGAATTTTGGGCTTTCAAGTGGCACTATCTGCAAGGGTCCTCCTTTGTCTTCGACCCATGTCAACCGTTTTGCAAGCTTTGCCCATAATGGTTTGCATCCATTCTGTACGATGTCGATGGTACCTTGGTAATGACCAATGACCATCCAGGCTCTACAGATTACTACTCCTTTCTCCCATCCGTCTGGTGAAAGCACTGTTCCCCAAATCTGCATGTGGCCTCTGTTCTTCCAAGTTTGAGCCTTTTACGCTCACCTGGTCTCCACAGGGGCGCCGAACGGAACTGGACGGTCCGATGTTGAATGGCTCCTCGCGCCTCCTCTGATTCTCTCTTCCATCACTAAAACAGGTTTGCCTAAAAGGTTAAACGAAATGTTACCCAACTGTAAGGAGGAGGGCCAACTCCCGCCTCCCGTGGCCTTCTTGTGCACCCCTCTGTTATGTCTCACCTTAGCGTTATGAATGGCAGACTCTCCATCCTGCGACTGTATTCAGGGGTGCATAGTAGTTCAAGGATCTAGTTACTTCACTGATCCTGCAGAGTTCCAGACAACAGTGACTCAATGGGGTAAGTCTTTATACCAATGGTATGGATTGCTTTAGAGTTCAAGTTGCCAAAAGTTCACTTCTGTGTCTCTTTCTTACAGGTTTCCCTTTGGTGCGAAAAGATGAAGCGGGCTTCTTCCCAGGAATGTTGAGCTGGATTCCAAGGTAAGTTCCACACCAGCGTTATGCGATAAAGTCTTTACATGCGGTATTGTTCTTCTGCGTGACTAACCTGCTGTTTCTTTTGTATTCTGCAGGTGCTGTATCTCCGGGGCAGAGATCGCGTGGTGGTGCCTTGCGGGACCGCTAGGAAATGCAGCCTTCAGGTGAGTAGTAGCGCTGCGTAAGAGTTAAATGTCCAATTAGGCCTTTCCCCAATGCGCAGCTAACCTGATGTTTTCATTGTGTTCAACAGGTGCGGCAGCTCGGAGCGGCGATCGAGTGATGGTGGCGATCAAGTGATGGTGCTTCGATGGATCACTGGGATGAGCAGCCCTCTGGTGAGTATTAGCGTTGCCCAGGATAGTTGTGTATTGTAGTAAATGTAGTTTACGTGGTCTGCGCGGCTAACCTGATATCTTTTCCTTTTCAGCTCAGCAGAACGGAAACTCCAGAGCGATCGAGATGGAGCATCAGGTAAGAGCCTTGTTCTGTTTTCTCCTCTCTCTTCCTTCCTTTGCAGGTGCCTCGTGAAGAACTGGACGGGCGTGGCTGAAGACAGGCCCGAAGTTAACAGACACAGTGAGCGTTACGTTGCAGGAGTGCAGAATAACACGAAGCGTGTTCTTTTCTGAGGGTGTGGTTTATATAGCTTTCAAGAAGTAGTTTCCAGGTAAAGTAGTCCCTCCAACCACACCCTAGCAAGTAGTTCCCCAGGTAAAGTAGTCCCTTCAGCCTGCCTCAGACTGGTCTGCACGTGGTTCTCTCCATTTGAAACCTGCCTTATTTGTGATGGCAGCATGAGCCTGGCGCCAGCGGCGCCAGGACCAAGTTCAGGAAGCCCTTATGGAATCCTTTGGGGCCTTAAAGGTCCCCATGGGTGCTAGTACCCTGGGCAGGTTGGTCTGTTCCTGATGTCTGGGGGCAAGTAGCGTGACAGAGCCTCTTCTGGAGTTTTTCCTTGGACATTTAGTTTTGGGTTCACTTACCATCTTATTTCTGCTCCCTTAACTCCAGGCTTCTCGTACCGGATTACATGGTTCCTAGTATGAGCTCTGTTTCTTGTCTTAATGTCTTGAACATAAACATCTTCGTCGGGATAGAAGTTTCAGTTGCCCATATTAGGGAAGCATCACTTCCCATGAACCGGCCTCTAGTTTTGCACATGGCTACATGTGAAAGACAGTGTGCTGTTTGGACATCGATTTCTACAGCTACGAAGATCTTGGACTTCTCCGTGCTGTATGGTAGGAGTGCACAAACAAAGCATTCCCCTTCTGAACTTTGTCTTCCAACTTCTTTCATGCGCTGGTACCAAATGTTGTTTCCCAGATGTGCTGTGCTATCCAGGTAGTGGTTTAGTTTGTTGTCATCTCCATGAACGCTTCTCTTGATTCTTAGTGTTTTCCTGTAATTGGCTATAACTACATCCCTGAATGCATCTGTAAGGCTCCTTCTTGCTGGAGGATTCTCAGGTATCCCGGTCCATGGTGCAGGCTTTCTCATCTGTGCCATTTGAGTAGACCAAATTCTGGCAGTTCTGTCCTGGTCCTCATACAGCTTTTTCTTTCTGGCTTGGAATGTTCGTATCCATACTGACATTGGTCCGGTGTATGGTCGTACTGTGGAACTTATACTTGTCCCTTTCGTTGGAACATATATGTTTGTTACTGCTGTCTCTGGGTGTTTATTCTTCAGCTCCTCTAGTCTTTTCCTTTCTCTGGCTAATGACAGCCATACTGTGTCTACTATTAGTTGTGCTTAAGAGATCTTTTTTGAGTTTGTCTTTGTTTCCATCAGTGTTCCTCAGGGGTGTTCATCATTATCATTTCTGTTGGCTTCTTCTCCAATTCCTCTTGTCTTTTCACAATGTCTGTTGTGGAGTTTCTTATAGTATGCAGTCTTTTCTTCTCTAATATTGTGATTTTGCAGTCATTGACACTGTGCTTGTTGTGTGTGCATTCAGTGTTTGCATGCGTGTGGTTGTCAATAACCTTTCATCATTCATTCCTTGCCGACCATGCCTCTGGCTTCTCTTTTTGTTTGTTACCACAAGTGTGTGTGTTTCATTGTTAATCACATCCATTTCAAGTTCATTCATTCCACCATCCGATCTTCTAGGTACAGGAATGACGATGTACGGTCTGGGTGCCTTTGTGGGTTTCATGCATGCATCATTAGGTGAGTGCACTGGAAGTGGAACGCTTTGTGCACCAATACAAATTGCAGTTCTGATCGTTAATGATAGTAAAACAATGATGAATATGATACACAAATATATTATGCCCCTGTAGGTCAGGTGGCAGCATTTACTTCCAGAGAAACGTGGACGTCTTTCCTCCTGTGGGAGGACAAGGTTGTTGCTCTGGATCCCCATCTCAATCAATCAAATGTCTATCTTTTACTATACTTCTTTAAACAGTATTGTCTTTTGGATTCTGTGTTTAAGGGGTTCAGGTGTCCCACAAGTGTCCCCCCTCTTGCGGGCGGTGAATTGTCTCTTATCTCAGGATACAGTTACTTTGCTAAACTATGGGAAAAATCAAATCAAAATAACACTTCGGCAAATCCTTTTACTGTGCATGTTCAAAGTAGGTCAGCTCCCAGACCACGCCTCGGATTTGCTTCAGTCCCAAAGACATGTTGTATCCTGGTCAGTATGAAGAATAGAGACAAAATATCAACACATGGAATAATGTGAACCCCTTGACACTGCTTCCTCGATCTGTCCCTCGGCGGAAAGCTTTTAGAATCTCCTCAGATAGTTCTGTTGATGGTTAGAGAGTTCTACTTGCAGGATGATTGCATGCAACAGCATGCCCATCTGTGCAACATTAGCTGGATCTCTGATGAATGTGAGGATGTCAACATCGATTGGTCTCCCCAATAGCTCTGGAAAGTCAGTGACTAAACGAAAGAGGATGTTGTGGGCCAACGTGCTGTCTTCTGGTGACAGGGACATCCGTCCTGTCTTGCTGAGTTTCAGGATTGTATGCTTTCTCTTTAATGTAAACAATGTCTGCACTGTCCGTTTGCATGGAGTGCAACTAAGATCACAATGTTATTTAGGAGTTGGCTTAGATGTTCTGTATTAGCTGGTCTCGAAGAAACGTGAGTGTGTCTGGCGTTCTCCCGACAAGATATGGACAGTCTTCAATTATTCGAAAGAACAATGTATTGACAAGCGCATTTACTTCCTTCTCTGCCTGGGACATTTGGTTTCTCTTCACTGTACTCAGGAATTAAGAGAAATTGTTCAGCAATTACAGTAAGCAATCTTTTATTGTCTTTTTGTTTTCAGGATCTTGAACAAAGTCAGTGACACTGGTGAGCCCTCCCACCAATGACGGGAATGATTTGATCACTAGATTAAAATATGTTACCACATCTTTGGTGATGTTGCTACTGCGGGAAACCATAAGTGATTCCGAATAGGGTCTCAGTGTGGAATGAGTCTGGATACTATATTTTCTTCCAATGTGTGTGTCCTCGATCAAAATTTGGCATGTTGTTTCCTCATCACAGTTTTAATGTGTCTCGATCCAAAGTTCAAAGTCAACAGACTATGTAGTGGTTTATACATGCAAATGTCTTCTTCACGCTGCAACTAGGAAGCACATAGTGTCCTTTTGTTCATGTCCTTATCCCCTGTTTTGCTCAGAGGAAGTGTCCACTTTAGCCACAATTTGCAAAAAGTTCTTTGTCTTTGACTGGCTGGTCATAAGTCCTTCTTCCTCGTCATGGATCTCGTCTGCACATGCTGTGGTTCTTCCCCGACGCTCGTAGTCTCCTCGCGCTGGGGTGTTGGCAGGGGGCCTTCCCCGATGTAGGGTTTGATATCACCTAGGAAAATCCAAGCTCTCCTGCCTTGTAGTTTCACTGCGGAAGGAGTGCAGTCCTCCACTGTAAAAGAACCGTTAAATCTTGGCTTGTCCCACTTTTTCCTCGTATGGTTCCTTACAAGGATGGTATCTCCAGGGAAAATGGATGGTACACAAAGTCCTTGAACAGTGTCTGTAGTAGTCTCTCCTTCTGTGTTCCATGCTGCCCTGCACCCATTTCGTCGTCACTGAAGCTGGTCTGAAATTACAGTAAGGCAAGATGTCAAGCAATTCAGGTTATTTTGCATTTCAGACCCTAAGATTTCTCCTGTTGACTGGGCATCACATATAGCTCTATCTCGGGTGTCAGAGGAGTACGCATTCTTCTTCCTGTGGCTATCTCATGTGGTGTAAGACGATGGTCAGAACCAGGTTGGTTCCTAAGTGCATACAGTGCCAAAAGAAGGCAGTGCAACCAACCCTTTCTTAGAGTAAGCTTCAACTTGGCAATCCTTTCCTTTAATAAGCCATTGAGCTTCTCACAGATCCCGTTACCTTGCAGATGATAAGCTGACGAGAACTTGTGCTTTATACCAAGCAGCAAGCTAATCTTTTTTAATGTCTCGTTTACAAAATGAGCTCCGTTATCTGATATCATGACCTCGCACACCCACCACTTGGGGAACACTTCTCTCACTAAAACTTTGGCCACACAGGTAGAGTCTGGGTGTGTACATGGACCTGCGTCTCTCCATCTAGAGAATGGACACACCACAACAATTAAGTATCTGCACCCGTTACATACTTGAATCATGTCGACATAATCAACATGCAAGTGCTGAAAAGGCCCATTTGGCCTAGGGATGACTCCTCTCATTACTTTTAAGGTGTGCCCAGCTGTGAATTGTTGGCAGATTATACAGTTTACTATAAAAAATGCAACATGCTTGGTTAAATTCGGTATGAACCAGTCTTCTACGAGTGTTGCTGCTAGATTCTCTTTTGTCATGTGTGCGGGATAATGTAACTGCTCCAATGCTATTTTTAATAGCGCTACAGGCATCACTGGTTTCTCAGTGCTGTCTTGTTGCCACAAACCTTCTGAGGGATTTAAGGAATGCCCTCGTCATTTCCAAAGATTATTCTCTTCCTGTGGTGCCTCCCCTTGGAGTTCCATCAATTGTGTTTGCCCTAGACTGTTATAGGTTTCAGGTGTAGTTTGTGCAACCATCATTCGCTCATTGGTATGGGTGACTTCCACTTCCATGATCGTCTCTTTCTTGGATGCCATACGTTTGGCTTCCGTGTCTGCTGCTTGATTTCTACGTGAGATAAAATCTGTCCTTCTCGTGTGGGCAGCGCATTTCACGACTGCTATGCCCACTGGGAGCTGTAGTGCCTTAATCAGCCTGTCCAATAAGGGTGCGTGCTGCACTGGCATGCCGTCTGCATGGAGGCAGCCCCTCCTTTTCTAGCACGCTAAGCCTGACTGCACTGTCGACGTCACATAGGAGGAGTCGCTGTACACAGTTACTTCCTGGTCTGCGTGATTCTCAATAGCGAGTATCAACACCAATAATTCTGCAGCCTGTGCTGAATAATGAGATGGTATTCGCGCACTAATAAGTACTCGGAATTCTCCATTTGCTCTGTGCTTCATCACAGCAATGCCTGTATATCTTTGCCCATTTTTATCGATTCTCGAAGAACCATCAATAAATACACTTTCTCCTTCTGCCAAGGCATTTCCTTTCACCCTGGGAATTTCATCATATAATTCTTCATAGTTTGCACAGTCATGTATTGGCTCTCCTACAGTGACTGGCTCTGCTATAAACATAGCTGGGTTCACTATCTTACATTGGACTACCTTAATCTATGGATTTAATATGATCACTTCATAAGCAGAAGCTCTCTGAGATGTCAATGTGCCCTTCGGTTTCTCTAGAATGGCAAAAAGCGAGTGCTCGACGTACAACATCATTGAGCAACCTATTACAATGGTTGCAGCCTTCTCTATGGCGAACGCTGCGGCAGCTAAACTCTGTTCACACGGGAATTGACCTCTCATTAGTGGGTCTAAATTTCCAATATAGTATGCCAGGGGCTTGTACCCCAATGTGGTTCTCTGTGTGAGCACTGCCGTCATAACGCTGCCATTTGTGTGTGAAAACAGGTAAAATTCCTCTGCATAATTGGGAATCCCTAGAACTGGTGATGTGCAAATAGCTCTTTTGAGTTCAGCAAATCCTTCCTCCATGGTCTCAGACCATTCAATCTTTTCTTTCATCAATTGGACCTTCTTTAGGGCCTGAAGTAAAGGCTTAGTGTAAGAGCTATAGTCGAAGACCCATGTTCTGACATAGGTGCATAGGCCTAAAAAGCTCTGCATCTGTTTTATCGTTTGTGGCTTAGCCGTGTTCAGCATGGTTTCAGCCCTTTCTGGGGTCACTATCTTTCCCTCATGTGAGATCAGCTGGCCTATGTACAGCACTTCTTGTTGACAATATTTTAGCCTTTCCTTGTCAACCTTATGTCCCTACTCAGCCAGTATAGTCAATAGCTGAACAGAATTGTGCATGCATTGCTCTTCTGTCATCCTGCAAGATAATTCGTCATCCACATATTGCAGGACAACACTTTTTAATGCAATATTGCTTAAGTCCATCTGCAGGATTCTGTTAAAAATAGATGGAGACTCACAATATCCCTGGGGTAGCCTCGTGCTTTTCAGAAGCATCTGTCTGAATGTGAATGGTGTCAGATCTTGTGAATCACGGTGCAACAGGATTGAGAAAAATGCATTTTTCAAGTCAATTACCGTGAAATATTTTGCCTCAACAGGTATATTACATAGGATTGGAGCCGGGTTAGGAACTAAAGGGAACTCAGCCTCAACAATATCATTTATTTGCCTCAGATCTTGAATTAGCCTCCAAGACCCTCCCTTTGATTTCTTGATCGGATAAACCATGGTATTGCATAATGACTCTGACGTCACTAAGATGCCCTGCTCCATCATTGCTGAAATTGTCTTAAAATCCCCTCATCTGCCACTCTGGACATGGGATATTGTCAGGCTTTTGGTAGAATTGCTCCTGGTTTCAGTTTAATTTTCACTTCTCCAACCCCTTTCAAGAGGCATACGACATAGGGTCCTGTAGTCCATACTGAGACAGGCACCTGGGCCATGTCGACATCCAAATATTCAGGACGGTTTCGTGCCAACATCATTCTTTGAGGCACTTCTCTTTTGATCATTTTCACCCAAAATTTGAGACTCACTTCCACCATTGTCTCTCCCATATCTGCTTGTTCTTCAAATAGTTTGTCATCGGTGACGTCAGTCAATCGATATCCTTCTTCAATGGCGATTACTGCGCACCATTGTCGGCCTTCATCGTCAGGCCATTCTCCCTCGTACTGCAACTGTGTGTATCATCAAGGGAAATACGTGTCCCTGCTCCTCAGGCATCAGTATTCTTGGTCTAAATAGGAACTCATCTGGGGTTCTCATGATTCTGTCTGCAAGGCCTGGCAGCCCTGCCATTAGTATGCGCATAACATACGCGAATATTTCTGGCTCTAATGGTATAGCCCTCATAGCTGTATGTCCTCCGTATGCTCTGATCATTTCATATACATTTGAATAGTGCATTCCTGGAGTTGAACATACTATGACCTCCTCCGAGAATGAGATTGTCATGTTTAACTTTGTAATTAAATCTCGACCCAAAATGTTAACTGGGGTCTGACGTAAATATAATAAAGGCACATTCATTTCACATTCTCCTATAGAGACTGGAAATGCATTTGTGAAGGGAAAACGACTTGTAGCTCCTGTGAAACTCTGAGTATTTATGGCCTTGCCGGACAAGGAAAACTTGCCTTCACGTATGCATGAGCGTGGTGCACCCGTGTCAACTAAGAAGGAATATTCTTTATCCCCTATAATGACATCCACCCTAGGTCCCCGGTGAGGGTCTGGTGTCACTGATAGGATAGAACACATCAGGGTTCCCAGTGAGCTGTCCTAGTCCATACACAATTTTGGCCCACTGTGTGCTGGTGGATTTCCCCCATTCCCATTGTTACTTCCCATTCCAGGGTTCATGGTCTGTCCTGTGCTCACTGTCTGCGATAGTTGCATCGATGCCTGTTGGGATTGTCCTTGTGCAAAACTCCCCATATTCTGAGGTTGCTCACCTTGTTGTGCTCCTGGCGCTTGTTGCATCGTGTGATTCTGTGCAACACCTTGCTGTACGAATGCAGGTGGATTCACTGTACCTGCTCCTGTCCCTTGGCTGTTCTGCACCATGCCTTGGTTTCTGCATGTGCATGCTAAATGCCCTGTCATTCCACATAACCAACATATTGATGGTGGTCGATTCATTTGCCCATTTGACATATCTTGATTACCATGTTGGATATTTTGAAAGCCTCCTAGATTATTTTGGAAACCTCCCTGATTACTCTGCCATCCTCTTCCTCTAAATTATCTCCCCCTGGGGTAAAACCCAGTATTGCTTGGATTATTCAACTGTGGATTAGTCACCTGTTGCATGCTCGATTCAGCTGTGCTAGTTATCATAGCTCCCTCAAGAGCATATTTTGACAATTCTTTCTGCACCAATTTTGCTTCCTCACCCTTTCGTGCAGCTTCCGTTTTGCAATTCTTTTTTTGCAGCAAACTGAAATAGTGTGCGATGGTCAACTGTATTTCTGACCAAGGTTTGGCTTCGATTCCTACCAATTTCTTGAGATGGTTCTGTACCGGTTCTGGCAGCCCTTGGCACAATATATGGTAGAATACAGGTATAGATTTTCCCCCAAGATTCATGAGTTTCGAGAACCCAAGCATCTTGGAAATTCTGTATATAAAGCAACGGATCCTCAGACTCCTTCATTTTTCATGTCATTATAGCTCCCATATTGGAAGTGTCTAGGTAAAGCACTCGTAGTGCTTTCCATACTGCGGCTCTGCAGTTGTTTAATGGAGCTCCGTCATGCCCAGTGTTGATTGTGGTCACACCCGGGTAACCTGCCTGTGTCTACACATCGTCTTCTCTCTCACAAAGTATGGCGTTTAGGAGACCCTTGATATCCCCTATATCTAACGTATTCCCTCCTGTCATTTTTTCAAACTCATATATCCACTTTCCGGCTCCCGATGTCAGTATTGGAAGCTTGTTTTTTTCAAATTTTCTCGATCCATGTGTGGCCATGGAATATATTGTGGTCTTTGTCCCCCTTTTTTGAGTAACAGAAATTGGGATGTATATCTCTCTCTCTCTTCCCTCATGGTTCTTCTATCTATGGCAGGGGTAACGTTCCCGCATTGCCGCCTGCCTGGCAGTGACCTAAGTCTGTCTACATAGGGCGGTGGAGACACCCCCCTCTGACAGTGAGATGCTTCTTCATGTCAGTCTGACTGCGTGACTAGTTCTGATGCTCTTGGTGTAGACTCGCTAGTATCTGACCATCGTATTCCTTTCTCTCTTGGGAGTCGTCTTTCGCTTCATCTCTCTTCCTCATTTTCCTCGCGTTCCTCCCTCTCTGTGTCGGACATTGTCTGTCCCCAATTTGTGCAACTTCTTGTGTCTTCTTGGTTCCTACTTATTTCTAATCTGTCCAGGGATAGTTCCCTATTCCCACTACTTTGAGAAACATCCTCAGTGTTGTAAATTTGAGTGCTCTCTTCCCCCTCCCCTTGGAGTGTTTGTTCTAGCCCCATTTAATCATATATTCTATCAATCGTTTCTCCGATGCTTCTGGTGTCGAAGTCATCTTCCATATTTGCCCTAGATGTGCCTGGTACTGAATCGTATGCAGGAAAGAATTCTTCGATGTCTTCCCAATCTACTACTGGAGCGGGTTTTTTAACCTCTCTCCCCAGATATTCAAAATTGCGTGCTCTCTGTTTTTGCTTACGTTCTACATCGTCATCAAATTCTTTGCGCTTCCTCGCCTCTTGCTTGACCCTATCTTCTTCCTTTTTCTTTTCATTTCTACGTTCATCTGCCCTTCGAATTTCCTCATCCCTTTGTCTCTTTATTCTCTTCTCTCGTATTCTTTGCTCTTCCTTTGACCTTTGCTGCTTCCATCTGTCTTGATCGTTGGCTGCTCTCTGTTTGCGATTGAGCTGTCTTTCTTGCTCTTCACGATTTAGCTGTTCTCACCTTTGTCTATCTTTCTTTCTTATTCTTTCATCTCTCAATTCCTTCTCTTTCTCCTTTCTTTGTACATCATCTAGCCTTTCCTTATATTTCACATTATCTATGCCTTTGCTATCGAGTTTCAATAGAATTTGCCCTCCCATCCATTCGTCTTTTGCGAATACTATCTCATCAGTTCTATCTTCATTGCCCTTCCATCTTTTGCCCTCTCTCTCCTTGTCGAGAGATGCACTCGTCTGTGCCTGATCCCTTCTTTCGTCATCACGTCTCTCCTTGTCCCATTGAACCGTGGAGATGATATCCTTATCCTTATCTTTCCCTTGATTTTCATCACTACTTTGTGTAGGTGACTCATATGCCGGGTTGCTATACCCCGTGGCTGCTTTAAATTCTCTCAGCGGGTATAATCCCTCAACTTTGTTTTTGTCAACCTTCATTTCGGATGGGGCGGGTGCATACATTAAGTATCCAATCTATTGGCGGTTCCTCTTCCTTTCCCTGTTCATACATCTTCCAAAGTTCTAGAACAACTAGGCGTTTGTCTAACTTCTTGCCCGTGTATGTGGCATGCAAATATGTCATCATGTGTTGCAGGACAGCTTTAGTTAAGGGCCCACCCTGTGACCATGGCTTAAACATATTGTGGGCGGTTCCTTTAACCCACTCTGTACTATATTTCTTCAGTTTGGGTGCATGTTTTGGCAATTGCTTGCATAGGTGTTCCAATGGAGTTATGTCCTCCATGTTTAAATCTTTTCCCTTTCCCTTTATATAACACTTGTCAAAGCTTCACGTGACTTAAACAGTTCAAACAATATGAGAGAGCACCAATCACCGCAAGCTCCAATCCCATTTTTTTTTCCCACAAAATGTTATATCTTCTATTTTGCTCAAAAAACATCAATTTGTATACTATATTATCTCAGCTATTCAATCGCGTAAAATTGAAATCAGTTTTCTCAAGGAAAATTTTTCGACTTGTGATGTCACAACAAACAACATATAAGACAGACGTTTAACAGACTAGACGAACACCAGCTAGTCACAGGTATCTCTGCCTCTAATCATTACTCCTTCATTTAAACGTATCCCTTTCACATCGTCGTTAATCGCTGTGGTAGTCTATTTGTTCCCCTTTAGTTGGGACTATGGATACACGTTTCATCTAGCTGCTTGTATTAAAAGCGAAGGAATAAGGCAAATACTCTCACTTCTCGGGTGTCCTCCCCGGTAACCTCTCTCTTCTCAGGTGTCCTCCCTGGTATCTTCTCTCTATTTGCTTAATTATTCTCGAGTCATTATTCCCTTCTCCTTAGATATATACATTCTTCTCTACTTCTACTTCTCTACTTCTAACTATATTTTGTTTTCCCACCTCCCTCCGTTACCTTTTCCCTTTACTTGTTCTAAAGCATGCACTTTTGCCAAAACACTCAGGGTCTCATTACGAGTTTTAAAATGTGGAAGTCATCTTTCCCCCTAACTCCAATGCCAATCACACTCTACTCTCCCATCTACTTTCTCTTTCCTCCTGACCTCCTGAACCCCTCACCCTTGGCTTGTTTCCTTTTATTTTTACAGCAAACCAAAACTGTACAAGTTCGTCATGGCTTGCAGTCAGACTCAACTCTCAAACTTTACAAATATCTGCACACTTCTCACAAACCACACAACTAAAACCCTTATGCTTACTCCTGTGCTCAGCAAACTGGAATACGGCATCTGCCTACTTCATGGACTACTCCTCTACTCTTTTGTACCCCAGCAAAGGTCTCAACTTTGCAATACCCTTTTGAAACTACACAGATCCCCCAACCCCATAGCTACCTACAGTCAGCAAACTGGCTAGCATGAAAAATCACTCTCTTTAAATTCCTGCTACTTGTAGGGGAACTCCCAGCGATCAGACCAAGAACATACAACCGACTAGGGAAAAAGGCTAGGTGCACTGCCAAAGAGCTCTCTGATGTCTTTCATACAAACTTCAGGTTATAAACGCACAAATCATCACTTATGATGCACTCAATATACAGTGTTAATCCTCCACCCTCATGGGCTGCTGCCTATATACATGCTAATGAATACATATAACCTATCCTCCAATTGGCTGCGCTGTCTTCTCACTCCTCTTTACCACATCTGGGTAACGTCTTCATCCATCAATGAATACTAATAAGCAATTGCTTAATATCAGCTTGCACCACCCTACCTTCGATCCTAGCCAAGTGACATGCACCTGGTTATCAATGTGAATCAAAGCAGCCCTTTTCTCATTCCAGACACACTGGCGCCCCCATCATGCCCTCCCCACTGTATGGGCATCATTCTTAGCTCTCCTTGGCTCAAAACATAGATCATGTAATTCCCCACTACTCCTTATCAGTTCCCCTCCCCAGAAATGAACCTGGTGTCCCACTAATAAATTCAGTTCATGAAGGATTTAAAACTCGTTTCCCTGCACATCTGGTAGTTCAAATAGAAAGACCATTGTTCTGGGGGCTAGTGCCCTAAATCATGGTTCATGTTTTGGCATCCTAAGACCTCTGCCTTTGCTCCCAAGAGTTCGACCTTGGTGCTAGGCTGCAGCCCTTCAATTCTTCGGCTGCACACACTCCTACCTAATTAGTTGAAAGGCCTAGCTGATGTGGGCGCATACGTGTGTTCCTCTGCTGCGCCTGGGAATTGAGATGTACTGGTGGGGCAAAGGGCAAAACCTTGTTCTGTGTTTCAGTGAAAACACGGCCTGCAAGGATTCAGGCATACTCATAAACGCAATGTCAGTCCAAGTTATAACTGTTGTGCATGTTGTGTAAATGTGTATCCTACATTCTACATCATATCTTTTCCCTATGTGATTTCCCACTCCCGCCAATTATACCCACCCATGACACCTTGCTTTCCCCCACATCGTCTCCAGCTCTTTTCCATTATTTTAATATACTTTTCATAATCTGAATCGTCTAGGAGGGGTGGTGGTCTGAACACGCATCCCAACATTCCCACCTTTAGTTAATCCCTCATTAACTAATTGGTCTCTTTCTCTTTGTCGATCCACTTCATCCTTAGGGACCCAAGCCCTATAAACATGACACAAACCTCCCCCATTTCGCACATATTTTTCGAGAGTTCATGGGAGATATATGCAATACCCATCTCTGGCAAAATCTACCTAGTGCTCAGTGTAGATCTCAGGATCTGGTGGAAGTGATGTTAACATTCCTGGGGGGTGAAGAGGTTGTCCAATCCTGACCATACATGTCTTCTTCACATCCACAGTTGCAGCCTGTTCCTCTTTTGAGCCTGGGAGAGCTATTGTTGCCCCAATAGTAGCAATCATTTTTGCACTACTCAAGATACTCTTGAACCAGCATCAAAGCAACACCTGACACGTGCAAAACACCACCAACAGTAACACCATGATATGAACCAGTATCTTCACCAGTTCCCCAAACCAGGGCGGCACGCATGAGAACAAAGTGTCGCACCAATCTTCAGATTGCACACCTGTAAAGACTGGTAGGGGGTGTCTGTACTTCCGCTCTCTATATGGTAGAGGAGAGGCACAGAGGACCCCAGCCAAGATTATCTATTTGGTAGCAATGGACGAGCACTCAAGGCCTAGCTTCTCAGGAGGCCATGCGGGCTGGTTCTTAAGTACAGTGTAGTCCCCGAACCCCCACAAAGGAATGTCCACACACTGTATTACTGAAAACACAGTCTTTATATAATTAATATTCAAAGGTATGTACACGATCACAATAACGCACTTTGTACTCGGAAGTCAACACTGATAAATATATACAATTCTAAAGTGGTACCACCAATGTTATCAAATCTCATTAAAGTGCATCAACTGTACGGTTAAAATGTCACACAGATCAATAGCGAGGAAACCAGCAATACAGATAGGCAGGAACGTAAGATGGTTGAAACGATAGTCTTATTTCCTCCTATTAAGGTTTTACCCCCCCCCAGTGTACCTGGTGGAGTAGAGTTCTCCGAAGATGCGTCGACCGATCCTTCTTGAGTGACTCCCTTTAAAGCAGTAGCCACGGATCATCGAGAGGCGTCGAGGAACTCGGCGTTCGGTGTCAGGGAATCGACGGCCCTTCTTGAGTGCCCTCCCTTTAAAGCAGGAGTCACGGGTCGTCGAACGTCCGACGGTGAACAGGTTGAACTACGGCAGTGAAGTGGCAGCTTCGTTCCTAGCAGTGCTCGTCGACGACAGAGCGTTGGCGTCCTGCAAGGAAGAGGCATGCGGGGCACCTCGGTGACGATAGTTCTGGACCGCAAAGAGATGATGAAGGACTGTGGCCCAGCAAGGGCGTCGAGTCATCGGCGTCTCTGTGGACCTTAGTTGGCGGGAAACCCACCGGCGGATGCTCCTCAGCGTGTCGACGGTCGGGCCTTCTCCAGCGGGATAAAGCGGGCGATGATGCAGACGAGAGCGTCCGATGATCAAATGAAGTTCTTAGGCAAACGGGAGCACGGCGGTTCCGGTCGGTGACGGCGGTCGTCGACAGTGGCGGACAACAGTCTGAGTGCTTCTCTTTGAGATTCGTGGCAGTCCCCGTCTCGCGTCGGCAGCCTGTCGAAGGTCTGTCTACCAGGGAGCTTTGGCAAAGATCAGCTGTGCACGATGGTCCCTCGTAGCTTGGGAAGAGGGCGCCTTACCAGGTCCTCTCTGGGTCAGTCCTTGGAGGCACAGCAGCTTTCAGATTGTGAAGGAGAGCAGAAGCAATTCTTCTCGTCCAGCAGGGCTTCAAAGTCAAGCTTCAGTTACTCCACTTACTCGTCGTAGTGGACTTCAGCTTCTGAACACGATTCCTAGCAGTGAGAGGTCCCCAGATATACTGTTGATCTCCCATTCATTCCGCTGGGTCACACTCAAGCATCCAATCACGACTAAGGGTATTCATGCAGGCAGGCAGCCTATCAGGCACACGAGGTATTCAGGCCATTCACTTCTCTCCAGACACTCACAACAAGTTATGTGTATTGGGACAAGTACCGAGCCATTCAACACTCCCAACTGCATTCATACCGGTTTCAGGCAGGGCTATCTCATTCTATCCCTATCCCAAAATGGAGGATACTCCGCGCACCTGTCAAATTCAGCATGGAGCTGCCACCAGCCCATACCCTGCTCTGCGGGCCACCCACAGGTGCCCAAAAACATACACTAGGGGCACAGGGCTGTACCCCCACCCATGGGTGCCATAAGGGTATCCCACGGGTCCATTCACCAAACCAAAAGAGAGAGAGCTGCCCCGCAGGAGTCTCACATGGACTCCTGCGTGGAAAACATGACAGAACACACGATAAAAAGCAGTAAAGGACAAGGATACGGAGGCCCTGTCCCTCCGATGCATTTCCAGCATCACAGTCGCCCCCCCCCAGACTGAGGTGGAGGGTGCCTAATCTCTCACGGGATAGACACCCTCATCCAGACGGTCAACATACCTTCTGGAAAGGCCATCTGCATTATCGTGACTCTTCCCTGGTCTGTGCTCTATGGTGAAGTCTAGCCCTTGCAGGCTAATGGACCACCTGAGCAGTTTCGGGTTCTCGCCCTTCATCTGCATAAGCCACTTCAGGGGCTTATGATCTGTTTGGACCTTGAAGGTAGACCCCATAAAGTAGGGCCTAAAACGCCAAAGGCTCCAAACTATACTAAACATTCCTTTTCAACAGTAGCCCACCTAAGTTCTCTACCCTTGAATTGTCTACTGATGAATATGATAGGATGTTCTCTCCCTTTGTCATCTAACTGGGACAAGACAGCTCCAATTCCGGTGTCGCAGGCATCCGTCTGGACGATAAAGGGTCGGCTGTAGTCAGGCGCACACAACACGGGTGCCCTACACAGACTTTCTTTCAAGCCATCAAAGGCCCTCTGACAGTCTTCAGTCCAATTAACCTTCCTAGGCTGTTTGGATGAAGTCAGAGCTGTCAGTGGTGCAGCTATGGTTCCATAGTCCGCCATGAAATTCCGATAATACCGAGTGAGGTCCAAAAAGGCTCTCACCTGGGTTTGAGTAGTGGTCATACTGTACCTTACTGGGGAGAGGTTGGATTTGACCCCCTCCTACCTCATGACCAAGATACGTGACTTTCCCCTGAGCTATCTGGCACTTGGTGGCCTTGATAGTGAGGTTATCCCTTTTCAAGGCCTGCAACACTCTACCCAGATGTGTCAAGTGCTCTTCCCAAGTGGAACTGTAGACGGCAATGTCGTCTAAATAAGCCACACAAAAGGCTTCCAGCTCACTGAGAGCATGATTGACCAACCTCTGGAAGGTGGCAGGGGCATTCTTCAACCCAAAAGGCATGACCCTAAACTGGTAGAGTCCCTCTGGTGTTGAGAATGCCGTCTTTTCCTTGGCATGGTCCGTCAGAGCTATTTGCCAATAGCCTGAGGTGAGGTCAAAGGTGCTCACAAATTTGGCAGCACCTATGGTGTCCACGAGCTCATCAGCCCTGGGTAATGGGTGCGCGTCAGTTTTGGTGACGGCATTGACTCCTCGGTAGTCCACACAGAACCTCCAATCTTGGTACCTGCCTGGGAACTTGCCTTGGGGACAAGGACCACGGGACGGGACCAGGGACTGGTTGAGGGTTCCATAACACTCAGATCCAACATCTTGGCGACCTCAGCCTGGATGTGGTTCTTAACCGTATCTGACATTCGGTAGCTCCTGCTCTTGACAGGCACGCTGTCACCAGTGTCAATCTTGTGCTTATACCACGTTGTAAGGTCTGGCGTCAGCAAAAACAGAGAGGCATACTGCTGGAGCAAAGTCCTGCAGGCCCTCTGCTGCTCGGTTGTCAAATCTGGAGAGAGATGCACTCCCTCCAATGAGCCATCCTGAGGGTTGCTGTGCAGCAAATCAGGAAGGGGCTCACTCTCATCCTTTTCTTGCTCTGAAGCCAGCAAGAGACATGAGACTTCGGCTCGCCTGTGGAAAGGCTTGAGCCTATTAACATGGAATACCTGAGGGGCTACCCCTGGGATTCCCATGTCAACCAGATAATTGACCTCGCCCATCTTGGAGATTAACCTGAAGGGTCCAGTCCATTTATCTGCCAAGGCCCGAGGCTTGGTAGGCTCCATCACGAGGACCTCCTGTCCCGGAGTCCAATCCACTTCCGATGCTTTAAGGTCAAGCCAGTATTTTCTCAATTCCTGGCTGGCCTTGAGATTCGCGGTTGCTTGACCCATCATCTGTGTCATCCTCCATCTGAGGCCTAACACATAGTCCCCCACTTGCCTGGAGGGACCGGGAGGGGTGGCTTCCAAACCTACTCTGATCAAGGTGAGGGGCTCCCTCACGGGATGTCCAAAGAGTATCTCAAAGGGGCTGAAACCAACACCCTCTTGAGGTACCTCTCTGTAAGTAAACAGCAGGCATGGCAGGAGGAGATCCCATTTCCCCCTTAGGGGCTCTTCCAAAGTACCTAGCATGCCCTTGAGAGTTTTATTAAATCTCTCAACCAGACTATTGGTCTGGAGGTGGTAAGAGGTGGAGAACTTGTAGGTTACCCCGCACTCTTTCCACGTGGTTTTCATGTAACTAGACATGAAGTTGGATCCTCTGTCAGAGACAACCTTCTTGGGGAATCCAACACGGGTGAAAATGCCCAGGAGAGCCCTGGCAACCACCTTGGCAGTAACAGTCCGAAGGGGTATAGCCTCAGGGTACCTGGTGGCATGATCTACCAAAACCAGGATGAACCAATGTCCACCTGACGTGGGAGGGTCAAGGGGACCGACAATGTTGATGCCCACGCTCTCAAATGGTGTGCCAACCACTGGCAATGGCTGCAGTGGGGCAATGACACTGCCTCCAGTCTTGCCAGACAACTGACAAGTTGGACAGGTCCTGCAGTGGGACTCCACTTCTACTCCCATCCGAGGCCAGTAGAAATGGGCAGAGACTCTCTGCTTAGTCTTCTTGGTATCAAGATGACCTGCCAAGGGCACCTCATGTGCCAACTGCAGTAGGAAGGGCCTGTAAACCTGGGGTACCACCAACCGCTTGAGGGCATCAGGTTCAGGCTTAGTGGGCTCACTAACAAGGAGCTCACCCTCCCAATAAATCCGGAATGTCCTAGGCACTTCTCCTTGGGCCTGTTTCCTCAGACCCTCGAGAGAGTGACACTCTCTCTGTCCTTTACAGAAGTCTACCCGTGAGGGTCCCCCTTCAGCTAACAAGCATTGAAGATCGGGATGATCCTGCGGGTTGAGAACCTCTCCCACAGGAGAGTCTTCTGGCTCTTCTCCCACAGGAGTTGAGACAGGGTTTACCACTGGACCCAGCCCGTCCAGAGCATGGATCCCAATGCGTGCTGTAGGAACATTAGGAAGAGAAGGAGCTCCCTCCACACAGGTGGCCTTCTTGCTCTTCCTTCGTCTTGCCTTAGGCTGGGCCTTTGGCTCGGGTACCTGACTCACAGCCAGACCCGGTGTCACCTGTGACCTATTGACCGCAGCAGCAGTCATGGGAAGACCATCCGCGATCAATCCCAACTCCACTAGATCATTACCTAACAGAATGTTAGCAGGGACATTGTCCTGAACCAGGACAGGAAGCTTTGCTGTCTTGTCTCCAATTACAAGTGTAACTCGGGCTACAGGCGATAATTTGGGAGGCCCACCAGCTAACCTGGTGGTTCTCAGAGGAGCACCTACATAGTCCTCTGGCTTGAGCAGGGTCCTGTCCACCACTGTCATGCTTGCCCCAGTGTCTCTCAAACCAGTAGAAGGCTGGCCATTCAGGAGGACACTTCTCAAAAACCTACGGGTGTTCTGTGCGATAGTCGCCAGTACTTCTGTGTACTGGTCCCAGGCCCCAAGGAACACTAAGGAAATCTCTACAGGAGCACCAAATGTGATTTGTGCCTTACCTTTACACTTGGAGTCACCCCTTCTGTGATCCAGAGCCCCACAAACACGTGCCGGGAGTGCGGGGTACGGTACTGGAACCACCGGGAGCCTGCTTTGCAGCAGGTGGACCACTACTCTTATTCCCACCCACAGATGACTTATCCCCACTAGATTTTTGGGTCTTCGGAGAGGAGGGTTTAGGTTTACCCGACTGTGACTGCTTTTGGGACTCCTCAGCTGTCTGAGAGGCCCCCTTTTCTTTGTCCTCGTCCTTCCCACTGGAGTCCTTAAGGGACACCCGGTGGCAGACCCACTTGTCAGCCAACCTAGCCAGCTTAAATGGATCCAAAATGTTCTGGTCAGCAACATACTGACCCAGCTCTGGTGAACAGGCTTCAGAAAAATGCTAAAAAAACAAGAGGTGAGACAATTCAACAAAAGTTTTCACCTTGTAACCATCAATCCACCCCATCATATTCATGTGCGCAGCACTCACCCAGTCAACCCAAGACACATTCTCTCTTTTCTTAAAATCCCTGAACCTTTTGAGGTATTGGGTAGGTGCCTTGCCAAACTTGGCAATCAAAGCAGATTTCATGCACTCATACTGACCCCTTTCTTCCACACTCAGCTTCAGAATACAGTCATACCCAGTCTGAGGCACTCTGCTTAGCAAACACTTAGCCTAATCTCTTTTGTCAACATCATGAATTGCACAAGCCATTTCAAACGCTTCAATCCATTGGAGGATATCTGAACCCTCCACAAACACACCAACCAAATCTTTCATGAATTTAGTTGCTGGGGGCCTGACACTCTCACTGGATTTCGCTGAAGTCTCCACTCTAGCTTTCTCTAGCTGGATTCTCTGACATTCAGTGTCCTTGTCTTTGAGTTCAAGATCCCTATTCTTGAGTTCAACTTGTTGAGCCAGCTCCTCCTTCTTAAGCTCAGCATCTATTTCCAACTTGCGATATTCAAAGGCCAATTTCATCCTTAATAACTCAAGCTCCAAGGAATTGCTGGGGTTCGGAATAGAGGCAGCAGGAGTGGTGGCATTCCCAGAAACAGATTCAGTAGAAACCCCAGGGGCAGAGTCCTCATTGGTTGCATTCCCCCCTTCATCAAGAGTTTCACCATCGGTCTGGTAGTCCACCAGGGCAGCTATCAGCTCGGCCCTAGACTTATCCACAAAGTCTAACTTCCTGGCTTCACAAGCACTCTGGAGAGCCTCTAAGATCATCTGAGTCAATTTACCATTTGCAATAGACTCCATTACTTGTAATGCAGTTATTTTGTACACAACCAAACCTTAATTTAATAAAGTGCAGATATTTTATAAGTGGCACGGTTATACACTGACTGGTGTCTGTACTTCCGCTCTCTATATGGTAGAGGAGAGGCACAGAGGACCCCAGCCAAGATTATCTATTTGGTAGCAATGGATGAGCAATCCAGGCCTAGCTTCTCAGGAGGTCATGCGGGCTGGTTCTTAAGTACAGTGTAGTCCCCGAAACCCCACAAAGGAATGTCCACACACTGTATTACTGAAAACACAGTCTTTATATAATTAATATTCAAAGGTATGTACACGATCACAATAACGCGCTTTGTACTCGGAAGTCAACAATCATAAATATATACAATTCTAAAGTGGTACCACCAATGTTATCAAATCTCATTAAAGTGCATCAACTGTACGGGTAAAATGTCACACAGATCAATAACGAGTAAACCAGCAATAGAGATAGGCAGGAATGTAAGATGGTGGAAACGATAGTCTTATTTCCTCCTATTAAGGTTTTACCCCCCCAATGTACCTGGTGGAGTAGAGTTCTCCGAAGATGCATTGATCGGTCCTTCTTGAGTGACTCCCTTTAAAGCAGGAGCCACAGATCGTCGAGAGGCGTCGTGGAACTCGGCGTTCAGTGTCGGGGAATTGGCGGCCCTTCTTGAATGCCCTGCCTTTAAGGCAGGAGTCACGGGTCATCGAACGTCTGACGGCGAACAGGTTGAACTACGGCAGTGAAGTGGCAGCTTCGTTCCTAGCGGTGCTCGTCGATGACGGAGCGTTGGCGTCCTGCAAGGAAGAGGCGTGCGGGGCACCTCGGTGACGATAGTTCTGGACCACAAAGAGATGATGAAGAACGGTGGCCCAGCAAGTGCGTCGAATCGTCGGCGTCTCTGTGGTCCTTAGGTGGCGGGAAACCCACCGTCTGATGCTCCTCGGCGCGTCAAAGGTCGGGCCATCTCCAGCGGGATAAAGTGGGCGACGATGCAGACGAGAGCGTTCGATGATCAAATGAAGTTCTTAGGCAAACGGGAGCACAGCGGCTCCGGTCGGTGACAGCGGTCGTCGACAGTGGCGGACAACAGTCCGAGTGCTTCTCTTTGAGATTCCACGGCAGTCCCCGTCTCGGGTCGGCAGCCTGTTGAAGGTCTGTCTACCAGGGAGCTTTGGCAAAGATCAGCTGTGCACGATGGTCCCTCATAGCTCGGGAAGAGGGCGCCTTACCAGGTCCTCTCTGGGTCACTCCTTGGAGGCACAGCAGCTTTCAGATTGTGAAGGAGAGCAACAGCAATTATTCTCGTCCAGCAGGGCTTCAAGGTCAAGTGCACTGCAAGTGCTGTTGAGCTGTGGGACCTGCTGGTGTGTTCCTGTCTCTCCTTGGGAAGGCGCCCATGCTCAAGAGGAAACAACATTGCCGTAGCGCGGCGAAACAGGCTGTCAGGACTCCAATTACCAGAATCCTTTGTGAGCGTGACACGCCCCCTTCCACCCACGCGCCCGCCCCTCCCTGCCGTGCTCATAACCCGGGTGCACGCGCACCCGCGCGCGCACCCCGGAAGTGCACTGCAAGTGCTGTTGAGCTGTGGGACCTGCTGGTGTGTTCCTGTCTCTCCTTGGGAAGGCGCCCATGCTCAAGAGGAAACAACATTGCCGTAGCGCGGCGAAACAGGCTGTCGGACTCCAATTACCAGAGTAAATACTTACAATACAACTTAACTTTGGACTTGCTGCCTTGGATATTGGGCTTTGTGTTTGGACTTCCTTTAGGGTGTTACTGTGCTACTGTGCTACTGTGTCTAGCTTTGATGCTAAAACGAGTGCCTTTTAGGTACTTACGTATATTCTTTTCTTTTTTTCTTCTACGTAGATCCTTTGTGAGCGTGACACGCCCCCTTCCACCCACCCGCCCGCCCCTCCCTGCCGTGCTCATAACCCGGGTGCACGCGCACCCGCGCGCGCACCCCGGAAGTGCACTGCAAGTGCTGTTGAGCTGTTTGGCTGGGTGGTAAGGGTGGTAATATATTAATGATCTGTAGCCTTTGTACATGTCCTTTCTGCATCTAATTTAGTAAATACTGATTCCCTATTGGGTTGTGAATTGGTTGCGCTCATGATAGGAGTTTTGGCCATACTCTAGTATAGACCACCTCTTTTCTTGTATATAGCAGCATGGTGAAGGGTTTGCAAAGCGGACGGAAACTCACTGAGCCTCTGTCCCAATCATCTTCTCAACCGGTGAGTCAAGATATTCTGGTTGAGAGTGCAACCACACTGGTCCACCCCGATAATATGACATCTGTGGGAGTGGGCAGTGATATTATGTTAGCTGATAAGAAAGCGATGGTCTCTACAGAGATGGGTATTGCTCCCAAATTTGATGCCGTAGCTATGATTCACTGTGTAGGTAGTGATGCTGAGATCTCTGCTGATATGTCTGTCAGAAACACCAAATTCAAGTTAAAGGATTTGAATAATAGCGCTCCCAATGACACTATCTTAACTGAATCAATACAGAGAAATGATATGGGATCTGATAGTGTCTACGATAATCCTTACAAAGAGAATGTTGTGGATTGCTCTATGATGGGCCCCATCATTGAAGCAGAGTTAAGTAAGCGCATCTGCCTATCTTTGGGTCCTTCTACGCCCGCTAATCAGAAACTAGTGGGGAGAGAAGATGTTTTTATGTTGAGTACAAAAGGCATGATACCTTCTGAAAGAAATCTTGATCCCATATGTGACGAGAATGTAAAATTGCCTTGGGAAATGGACTTTGAGTCCCATGTATCTCCCAACAAACCTATGGTGAGTTCCCCAAAGGCCATTAGTGCCCAATTAGCAATTAATGATCGAATGAATTTGGATATTCAAGAATTTCAGTCGAGCCTTAATGGAAAAGACAAAGATACTTCCAATAATGATGCTCAATCTGCAAGCATCATCCTTGATGCACCATCATTGAGTTCAGACTTCCCAGTTCTCGCGAGAATCTTAAACTTACTGGACAAGGGACATGAGCGCTCTCATTATGAAATGGGAATTATGAGAGAATCAATTTCTGAACTATCCAACAAAATTAATAGAATTGAAGGCCTCCTGTTTACATGTGATGCTGTCGCAGCTCTCTCGGATAGACAATACAAGAAAAAGGATATGGTAGATAGTGCCACACAGTTTGATGGTATTTTCAACAATCCTTCTCAGACAAAGCGCTCATATGCGGCTACACTAAAGACTCAATCACATAATTCGATCTGTACACAGACCGATGTAATTGTGGATGATCTGCACAAAGTTTTCACGACAGTTCAAAAAATTGAGCAGCACCTAGACAAAATGAACAAAGAGTCCATAGAGACTACAGCTACTCCCGTTGATCAATTGATAGATGATACAAACAAGTCATATGGTTCTGATAGTCCCTCTCATTTGACGGACTTAATTGATCTTGCGGGAGATTGTTCCCGGATAGGAATGGTGGAAATGTCTGACCCTACTGTGGGTGATCTGATACCTAAGCCTATAACAGTCCTAACCCGGAGGGAAAAGCGACTGGCGGGAAGGGCCCAAAAAAGGAAAGCCAAAGCGTTAGCCTTAATAAAAAAACAGGCAAGGATTGTACAAGTTGAGAAATCTAATGTAATACCAGTCACCTTTGAGAATGAGGAGATAATAAATCTTTCTCAGCTGGATGATGAATCCAGGGTATTATTAGATATCAATCCCCCTGAGAAGAACAATGAGAAAAATAAGGAGGGGAAAATAAATAATAATAAAAAAAAAAAAAGGTGAATGTACATATGAATGAGGAGCAGATTGATTGCCAATCTAACTCATCTTGTTTTAATCCCCCGGAATCCATAAGTGGGGGTTCACAAATGTCCCTTTCTCAATTCTATCCTATAAGTAAGAAACAAACTTCTTCTAGCAAAGTGAAAACTAATGCCACTGTATCTAGGGACTCTAAGATACAATCGGCTAAACTGGAAACCTCTCACCATTTTTCTTCCGACGAACCCTGGATGTTGGGTGTATTGGGTGGGGACTTGTTGCGATCCCAGGAACCTAAGGAGGACCCTATAGTTGATCCGGGGTCCAATATTCCACCTCCCATAGTCAAGTCATCTAATGAAAATACTAATCTGACATTGGCGGAAACGATAAACCATAAAATGGTAGATTCTCCCATTAACAATCATAAGACGGTTCATAATGAATTTGAGTCCATACGCGAACCTCCATACATACTTGGCTGGGAGAGTGATCCGAATGTTAATGCTAAACAAAACTTGAATCGCTCTTCCCTGCTAAAAGCTTTTCACACAATACCTTGCCTGCGAACTCTGAGATCTGATGATATAGACTGGGTAAGACCTGCAGATAAAAATAACAACAAGATGACCTGTGGCCTATATTCAAGACTGATTATGAAACTTATTTGGGAACAGAAGGAAAACTTTGTTTCCATTGGCTTAACTCCTTTTTTGATCCAATCTGATGAAGATGCGAGGGTCTTTTTGGATAAGCCACTGGTACCAACATCCACAATTGACCAGAAAATGATGCAATCATTGCCACAACAAATTAGTGGTGATCTGGTCCGACAGATAATAGCAATGGCCGCTGCATTGTCGGGCATACATTCAGCCTCGCAATTAACAGCGACGAATTCATCTTCCTAGCCCGGCATATCATCAACAATCATTTGTATGTTTGTCTTGGAATTGTTGTGGGCTTGCTAACTTTAATAGATGGTGGGGTTCATGCGAGAGCGACAAGATCCCTGCTATAGTTCTACTACAGGAAACTATGTATGTATCTCAATTATCTGTCGAAGGTTTTGTCTGTTACTCACAACCTGCTACTCGAGGGAATAAGGGTCGGCCCTCAGGTGGCCTAGCAATTTTAGTAAATAACGCCTGTAAATCCCCAACCAGGCTGGTCTATAAAGATTCCAATGTATTAGTTATAGAACTATTCCCTGTATCTCCACAGGATCAACATATCATTTTTATGTGCATTTATTGGAATAGAAAGCTAATAATGCTTAATAATATCATCGATATTCTTGATTCCATCTTAGAAGGTATCTTCATACACCATGAGGAAGTTGGTGTGGTGGTGGGGGGTGATTTTAATTCCTCCTGTTTAATCCACAATATAGACCCGGGACAGCAATCCCATACAGATACTACATCTGCTATGAATGGGAGAAAATGGGTGGAGTTCTTTCTTAATTGGGATATTCAGATAATTTCCACTGGAATGATGGATCTCACATATACATGGTCTAGGGGAGGACATCATTCTCATATTGATCATTTTTTTAAATCATCTAATCTTTGTCTGGAAATTGACACTGTAAATGTTTTAAACTTGGGCTTCAGTGACCATAATGCGATATTGATAAATCTAAAAATTGAAGGTTGGGGATTGACTTCTAATCGTTCTCTACAAATGGTTGAGAATGACAGAGCGGGCATATCTGTGAGGTGGAACCCTCTTGTATGCCATCAGCTATCAGAGCGACTCAGAGATGACCTTGATCTGAATCCATTAGTGACTGAGAGTGACTCTTTATATATAGATCAATTTATCTCAAAGAGGATTGAATTCCATTTACTACAAATAGCAAAACAAAGAAAATCGGCTCTGGATGTAAAACATCATGTACATAAATTTGATATTGAGATCTTTAAATTAAAGAAGCTAAGAAACTTTAAACTACGACATCTATCTAGGTTATCTCTGGAATCTACACAATACTACTCTCATAAAAGGGCAATCCTTGCTACACATAAAACTGCTGTCAAAAATCTAAAAACACAACTTTATGTGAAAGATAATCAGAACATGATGTATCATATTTTGAAAAACGACACACGCAAAATATGGTCCTTATTAAGACTGATTAACGGCGATAATGTGGGGTTGAAAGAAAATGCCATCTCAGCGGATCAGTGGGCAAACTACATTAGGCTGAAATACGAGTCACCTTTAGTATTCCACAACAACTCCAAAACTGAAATTCAAAATACAATACCTAATCGCTCCCCTTGGAGCATTGAAGATGTAACACGTGCAATTAAGAAACTAAATCCTTCAAGGGCTATGGGACCTGATGGCATCCCTGCTTGTCTTTTTCTATCGGATATTCACTTGTGGGCTACCATCTTAAAAAACAAATTTGATGTGATATTTTCTTCTCAAGCAATTCCTAGTTCATGGTGTTCAGCTACTGTCATCCCCATATATAATAAAGGCCCTATTAATGACCCTGGTAACTTTCGCCCGATTGCGTTAACTGACGCATCCTCCAAGGTATTCTCCCAACTGATCCTTGAAGAAATGCAAGTCTATATGAAAACCAATGCCATCCTATCAAAATTTCAAACTGGTTTTCGTCAGAACATGGGATGCTCTCTTAATGCTTTACTGATATCTCACATCGAGTGGAACTGCAAACATAACAACACAGGTGCTGTCTATATGGCAGCTCTTGATCTGAGTTCAGCATTCGATACCGTGATAAGGGAACACCTGTGGTGGAAGATGGAGGTGTTGGGTTTCCCGGCTTATTTGATCGCATTAATACGGCTTCTCCATACAGACACAACCTACAGAGTGCGCCTTAATAAAGAAGGCATGTTAACTGCCAAAATTCCATCGAAAATTGGATTGAAACAAGGTTGTACTCTGGCTGCCGTACTGTTTAATCTGTATACTTGTGACATAGAGGAATGTTGGACAAAAGAAGTCATCTATCCAATCTTAATTGGTAGCACAAGACTGAACTATATTGGTTTTGCTGATGACATTCTTATTTTAGATAGAACACCTTTTGGTCTCCAGCATAAACTAAATGCTTTCATCCGCTATGCAAATACTCATAACTTGAGAATCAATCACCACAAATCCCGAATTATCATCTTTAGGGATGGTTATAAAAAGAGCTGCCCATACACTTGGCTCATGGAAAATACTCGGGTCACCATTACACATGAAATTAAATATCTAGGGTATCCTTTATCGAATGCTTACTCAAAAATCTGGTGGAAAAAGAAAATATGTGAGAAATCTAAACCTCTAATTTCACAGATGAAAATAATTATGGGTAAATACTGTGGCTTTTCTCTTTTACCTGTCATCCAATTCTACCTCCTTAAAGTCGAACCATCGCTACTCTATATATTAGACATGTGTATATATGAGATAGACGATATCTTAGACACACTTCAAGGTGGGATCTGGAAAAGCGTTTTGGGGCTTCCGGCATCAGTCCCAAATGATATTGTTCGTCATGAACTAGGTATCCTCCCTATATCTGCCAAACGGAACTGGAGACTCCTGAATAACTATACAAAAATCCTGGATCCCCCTGGTAATTCACTGTATGAAGACCTTAATGAATTTCTTCACATGGGTTGTATGAAATCTCTGACCCGATACGCGGAAAAAATGAATGATCTAATGGCTCTCTTGGGCATCCTGAAAGATGACTTAATACTAGGCTTACCTAGTTGCAAACAAAAGTTGTATCGCTACTACTGGAGCTGTCAGGCTGATAGAATTGGGTCTTACCGCTTATACTACGAATTTGCCCAATTCAGAAGAAAATTGGGAGATAGAGCTGGTTATATTACACAGTTTCCTTCTGCTATAGGTCGTAATACTTATTTACGGTTCAAATTGAATGTATTTCACACCAATGAACGATTGTGCAAATGGGGCACCTCTGATAAAGAATCTAACAATGGTTTTTGCCGTTTTTGTAAGGATATGTTTTCTCTTGAGTCTCTTAAACATCTAGTTATCTACTGTGAACATTTTGAAATGTTGAGACTATCGAAGTTTGGGAACTATATAATCTCTAACTCAAACCTATCGCGTGAAGTACTATGGCAGCGATGCATGCTTGGTGAAAGTACTAAACTCATTTTAAGATTGTTATCTGTTTTAATAATTATTGAATCTGAGCTAAAGGATATAAATGATATAAGATGAGCTATAAATATGTTATGTGATACATGTAGGAATGTTGTTTAGCTATGCACAAATTCTTTTTAATTAGGTAGCATATATAATGTATGTGATTTTTTTTTTTTTTTTTTTTTTTTTTTTTTTTATTGATTTGGTTGAATTTAATCAACCTTTCAAACAAAAAAGAAAGAAGTACAAAAATACAACATTTAACATAAGTTCCACCGATCATTATATAGAAAAAACACCATTTGGTCAGTGCTCAAAAAAAAAAAAAAAAAAATCTTAAAAGGCAACATTTTGTATGCATTATTCACCACTTAAAAGGTTCTGAGAAAGCTATAATTTGCAACATTTAATTAAAGTCTCAATTAAATTAATTGTCTAGTTTAAGACTGATGAGAAAATTAACAGCTGCTATTTGGATTGCAATGTTGTTTGTGCTCAACAGGACCGGCCAGCATTCATCCTGTGAAACATTACCCAAATATTGACAATGTCTGGCAAAAGCAATTTGTCTGTTAGCACTCAGAGGTACGCATTCTGTAAATAAGTGAGCCAGAGTTTCACCTTGCGAAGAGGCTTGACAAAATCTACAGATATTTTGTTCTTTACTAATTAATCTACGTTTAGCTTTGACTTCCATAGTGGCCCATAGATTAAAGCGAAGACGCATAATTCCTGCTCTATATTTTAGAGCAGGAGAGCGTACTAAGTACGCTGGAAGAGTTTTAAGTTTTTTTGGAGGAAAGCGGGCAGGATCACTGGAACGATACATAGTAGTTAAGTCACATGTATTGATCCAGTCTGTTTGGTGGATTTTGAATTTAGCTTTAACAGGGTTCAACAGCAACAAATCAAGTGGAACGTCTGCCTTTATCATTATTTGATATACTCGTGTTAGCCACTCTGCAATATATCTAGATTTTTTTACCGCAAATACAAGGCGAGAAAGCGTGTTTAGTAATACGTGTATGTGATTCATGTCAAAATGGGAAAATGAACTGGTGAAAATTCTGTTTTGTATGAAAAAAATTTTCTTTGTAAAGGTTTTTAACCAAATACAATAAAAAAAAAAAAAAAAACAAGCTTCAGTTACTCCAGTTACTCGTCGTAGTGGACTTAAGCTTCTGAACACGATTCCTAGCAGTGAGAGGTCCCTAGATATATTGTTGATCTCCCATTCATTCCGCTGGGTCACACTCAAGCATCCAATCACGACTAAGGGCATTCATGCAGGCAGGCAGCCAATCAGGCACATGAGGTATTCAGGCCATTCAATTCTCTCCAGACACTCACAACAAGTTATGTGTATTGGGACAAGTACCGAGCCATTCAACACTCCCAACTGCATTCATACCGGTTTCGGGCAGGGCTGTCTCAGTCTTTGTCTCTCATACCTATCGCATATTGGTCACACACTCCATTCACCCAGGTCCCGCCCACAGAGGGTACCCACAACATACAGTCACTGGGAAGCCTCCAGCTAGTCTGGCCGGGCCTTCACAACAACACCATATATGGCACTCCCACCCAACAGCTAGTCAGGGGGAAGGGACAGAGTCAGGGCTTCCCAGGACTTTGGGAAAACAAGGTAATAGGTAATAGAAAGCAAGAGGCCGCAGGGGCCATTTTGTTTTCCATCCGGAATCAACTGATCCCAATGGCAGGGCCGGGGTATCCCAAAATGGAGGATACTCCGCGCACCTGTCAAATTCAGCATGGAGCTGCCACCAGCCCATACCCTGCTCTGCCGGCCACCCACAGGTGACCAAAAATATACACTAGGGGCAAAGGGTTGTACCCCCACCCATGGGTGCCATAAGGCTATCCCACGGGTCCGTTCACCAAACCAAAAGAGAGAGAGCTGCACCGCCAGGAGTCTCACATAGACTCCTGCGTGGAAAACACGACAAAACACACGATAAAAAGCAGTAAAGGACAAGGATACAGAGGCCCTGTCCCTCCGATGCATTTCCAGCATCAAAACACCGGCTTCATGTTCCATTCCAGTCTTCAGCTTATTCAAGGCCCCTATAATCTGTGTCAGGGTCCCGTTCTCAGAGTCATTTGGATGTTTGTACATGCAACATGACAACCTGATCTACTTGCACACGCCCTCTTCCATCGCCGTCAGAAGGTCCAAAACATAACTGTTTTGTAGGGCCATTAACCAGATCACTCTTAGATCACTCTTGATTGCATTAGGACCTTGTTCAGTATCATTCACCAACTGGATCACCTCCCAATGGACAAAATGCAGCCACTTGGCATTCACAACCGCCTGAATTCCTGGAGTCATGAGGGACACGAAGAACACTTCTGTCTTAATGTGCAATCAATATTTGTCTGGAATTGCTTTAAGCAGCTTGGATGATTCGTCCGACAAGTAGTTTGACGTCTTCCTTCTCAGCTTCAGAATTTGCTTGTTCTTCTTCACTAGGGAGGGTTGGGTGGACAGTGGAACAAATTGCAGCTTCTCTCATTCAGATGTTACTGTCAAGTGTACTTCTGGCACCACCAAGATAGCTCAGTGCAGGGTTGTCAATGCACAGGTCCCTCGCCAGAAGGGTGGGAGATGCAGGTAATCTTGTTGGCCACATACACAGTACATGTTCATAAATGCTGCTGTTCCTTTTGCGACATCTGGAATTAACATTATGAGTCTGGTGGTAGCCGTGCCAGTAAATACCAGCACAGCGGCCGCCAGAGTAATTTCTTTTCCGCTACCCGGGAATGGGGACTTACCAGGACATTACGGCCCCAGCAGTCCTGGTAATTCCTCATTGCATGACGCCGGAAGATATTACTCCTAATTCCCATTGAGTCCCATTGGACTCAACGGGAATGGGGAGGACGGATACACCTGCACCATTCATGAATGATGCCGGTGCATCCGTCAAGGTCTGCGAGCGGGAGCCGTTCCGCCCCCAGGTCAGACCTGGTGGGCGAAAAGGCACCCGCTCGCAGAACTTGTAGTTTGCCGGTCCGGACACAACGGTACAAGCAATATTACCAGTAGAATGCACCCAATTCCTTTTCAGTGTTGCACACAACTTAGATCTTTTTGATTTTAGTAGACCATTCATCTGTTCCACAATCCCATTGGCTTGAGGGTGATAAATAGAGAACAGCTTGTGCTTTATTCCTAATAGAGCTGCAGTTTCCTTAAACAACTCATTAAAGAAGTGTGTGACATTGTCACTCCTAATGGTGTTGCACACCCCCCATCGGGGAAACACTTCTCTCACCAAAAACTTGGTGGCCAATTTAGCATCAGGATGTGCACACAAATCAGCCTCAATCCAATGGGAGAAGGGTCAAAGACCACTATCAAGTAACACAAATAATTACACCTCTCTCCCATATCAACGAAATCTATGTGCAAATAACAAAATGGGCCAATTGAGTGTGGCAGAGTACCTTTGGTCTGGCACACTATAAAGTTAAACGTGAACAGGGATAACAATTCCTGAATATTAGGCACATACCAATCCTCCTGAATATCTGCTGCAACATGTTGTTTAGATACATGGGATGGGTAATGGAGTTGGTTGAATGCCATCAAAGCCAATACTTGAGGCATCACAACCTTCCCTGTACTCATCTGTCTCCACAACAGGTCAGTTGGGCACTGCGCACATCCTCTCTTTTGCCATATCAACTTTTCACTCTGCTGGCCTGGCCTTGTATCTCAATAATTCCTGTAACGGGGAGGGCTGTGTAAGAAAGCTCTAACCGTAGTTGCATGTTTACAAACACTGGATTCCCAGCTATATCTGGTACTGACAAATAAGTGGCCTGTTTCTCCGCAGTATATGCTGCTTCGTTCCCGAGGGAAACAAAGTCCCCACCACTTATGTGGGTGGCGCAGTTTACTATTGCGCCAAGTGTAGGATGTGCAAGTGTGGTAATCAGTCTGTCCAACAATGCTGCATGCTATACAGGTTATCCATCTGCTATGCAAAACCCCCTTCTCATCCATCTCAACAGCCCAGAATAAACAGCTGTTGTAGCGTATGCCGAGTCCAAATATATCATTACTCGGCACCCCTCTGCTGACAGAATAATGTCCTGGTCGCATCTGCTGCAAAACAACCTTGAATTCACCATCAACCAGGCGTACCACTGATGCCCCAGTATGTCTCTGACCTGTTTCCTGGTCAATAGTTGACAAGCCATCAATGAAGTAAATGTCACCGTCATCTAGAACATAGTAATGTGCTTTAGGAATTCCATCCTCTGGCCCTTCGTACGTGACACAGTCATACACCTAATCATCATCAGTAATAGGTTCAGTCAAGAAAGTAGCTGGGTTCACTGTCCTACAACGAATGATGTGAATGGACGGGCTTGGTAATATTACTTTGTATGCAGAAGCCCTCTCGGTGGTTTGGGTAGATTTTGACCTCTACAATATTGCAAAAACTGCATGCTCCACGTATAATGTCAATGAACACCCCATGAAAATGGTTGCAGACTTTTCAATAGTGATTTCAGCAGCAGCCAATGCTTGTTTGCATGGGAACTGCCCTTGCATAACAGAATCTAGCATGCCACTGTAATAGGCCAAAGGTTTGTGCCCCATTGTGCTATGTTGGGTCAACACAGCAATCATCATCCGACAACCTGAATGTGAAAAGAGATAAATCTCTTGCATGTAGTCAGGAGTAGCTAATACTGGGCCAGTTGAAATGACATCCATAAGCTCCTGAAACTTAGTAATCATTTCATCTGTCCAAATAATAGTATTGTTTGCTCCCTGAGCTTCTTTGAGGGGCCCGGAGCAATGGTTTAGTGCACGACTTGTAATCAAAGATCCATACTCTACAGTAATGACATAATCCAAGATATTTCTGCATGTCTTTTACTGTCACTGACTGGGGTGCAGTGCGCACTGCTCCCACATGTTCTCGTGTTACTCTTCATTCACTGAAATCAAATATCCTAAATACAACACTTCTTGTTAGCAGTATTGCAATTGGGTTCAATCCACCTTGTAACCTTTATCAGCCAACAATTGTGACAGTGCTATAGAATCTTCCCTGCATTGATGCTCTGTGCTGATACACACCAACAAATCATCCACATACTGAATAATGGTGCAAGGGACAATTATATTACCCAAATCATCATGTAGTACTCTATGAATACTCAGGGACTCACAGTACCCTTGACGAAGTCTAGTATGTTGGAATTTACTCCCAGTAAGCGTACACGCTGTGAGATACTGTGAATCAGGATGCAAGGGAACTGAGAAAAATGCATTTTTCAAGTTCACTGGAGTAAAGTGAGTGGCCTCAACAGGTATAATGCCCAATATTGTAGCAGGGTTTGGGACCACTGCAGCCTCTGCCTGTACAATGTCATTGAGAGGGCGTAAATCTTGAATCACACTCCAACTAGCACCTTTTGATTTTTTCACCAGGTAAATAGCCATGTTACAGGGTGAATATGAGGGTACTATATTGCCTTAGTCCAAGAGGGACATAATAGGGTCATAAATCCCCTCCTCTGCTGCCCTTCAATAAAAGACACTGTTTTACTTGCAGTAACACAGCGCTGGGCTTTGAGGTTATGCGTATCGGTATGACACTTTTCAAGAGTCCCACGCCATGCGGATTGCTCATCCACAACTTATCCAGAACTTGTGCCAAATCTTCAGATATTATTGGAGGAGCAGTCCCCACTAGCAACATGGGACAAACCACATGTCTGTACTGTATCATTATTTCACAGGGAACGCACACTTACAGTATTATTTCTCCCTCATTTTCTTGTTTCTAAAACGACTCCTCATCTGAGAAAATTCTCATTGGTATCGTGGGATCAATGCACAGAACCATGCACCATTCCCCTTTGTTAAAATCAACTGCTATTAGAACAATCCAGTCTTCTGCCACTAGAACTCCTCTTATATCCAACTCAATATTGGTACCTGCAACTATCTCCTGAGGCTGGGCAGGTCTGAGCAAAAACTCTGAGGGAACTCACCAGTACTTGTTTGCCACTTGTGGCCCTCCACTAAGCAATATGGTGATATAATTAAAGAACAAATAGGGGGCATTGGTATCCCTCTTGCCACAGACTCAATGCCTAATTCATGCAAGGCCAGCATAACCCTCAAAGCACACATACCGGGTGTGGAACACACCACACCCCTTTCTGTAAACGAGATGGTCATGTTGAGCTTACTCAAGATATCCGTTCCCAACAAATTGATCGGAGTCACAGTAGAGTACAGCAAGGGGGCCCACACCTCCCGGCCCCCTATTGTGATGGGTTATTTCTTGGTGAAAGGAACCAATTGAACTGCCCCAGAGAAGTCCTGCATTTCCATAACCTCACCTGACAACAGGAATCCTCCGTCACTAATGCATGATTTATTCACACTTGTATCCACCATAAAGATAAATTGTTTGTTTGCTATTTCCATGCCTACCAAGGGTTCCTCTTCTGGGTTGGCAGTGACTGATAGAACTGGACCCGCTAAGGCTCTCTGTGGGCTATCCTAATCTGGAAATATGTTTGTCCCCAGAAAAATGAATGTGGCTCCCTGATATTGAGTCACTGTACCATTCGGAACAGAGCTGTTATTCGGAAAGTGGGGGGCCTGTTGCTGCCCCTGGTGTACTGCATATCGTGGCACATTACTAGATCCCGAGGGGGTAACTGCAGAAATGTTGGTGGGGGTACAGGTAGAACTGTAGGCATTGGCACACCATAAGGAGCTGTCAGGGGCATCTGTCGCCATGGCTGGGGGTACAACACTGGACCTCCCTGCGAATAAGGGTACATCTGTTGTTGTGGATACGCATACACTTGTCTACTGCTGCACTACCTTGAAAAATGGCCCATATATCCACAGGTCCAACACTGACTTGCTCCTCCTCCTCCTCCTCGCTGTCCCATTCCTCCAAAACCTACTTGTCCTCCTTGGGCACCTGTAAATCCCTCTCTCCCCCTTTGAAACTCTCCTGTGAACCCTCCTTGATATTGAGGTTGATACACACCTGTCCACCCTTGTTCTCCTCCCCACCCATGTGCTAAGTGTACATCTGCTCGGATTGGTGAAAGTCTTTCTACTATTATGCCTGCACTGCTGTCGCCGCACCCTCTAAAGCAACTTTCGCTAACTTCTTTTGGACCAGTTTCACTTCCTGTGCTTGTGCACGCTCTACCATTTCTTTCCCCTCTTCTTTCTACTGATTACTGTGGTGAATAATAATAGACTGGTTTTCCACACAGCCTTTTATCTCAATCCCCACTATCTTTTCAAGTGCCTTCTCAACCTCTTTTGGAAGACCACTTTTAACCACCAAATAGAAAAATTGAATCGCTCAATCCCATGAATCCCATGTTTCCGCCTACCACATCTCCAGTATATGTAATATATATTGGGCAGGATGCTCATCATCACGCATTGGTTGTTGCATAATCAACTGAAGATCAGGTGTATCTGGACCTGTCCGCTGCAACGCCACCCACTCTTGGGGCCTGATGTGATTAGAATATGCTCTGTCATGACTGTCATCTCCCAGCTTCCCACCCGGATACCCAGCTTTAACCCATATGTTGTCAGCCTGATCTCTCAATATGGACACATCGAAACTTTTCAAATCTGCTCTGGCTAACGTGGTCCCAGCAGTGTGCTTATAAAATGCATATATAGACTTACCCACCCCAGCTGTAAGGCACAGGAGCGTTTTTATGAGGTTGTTTTTATTCATATGTGCCCATGGGATATACTGTGCTCTCCCGTTGTGTAACAATGGGAATTGTGCTCCTAGCGTCTTCCCAATTTTCCTTCTCCCACCACAGACCTCTTGGCCACTAACATTCGTCCTAACCTATTACATTACCAAGGTTCCCACAAACATTCTACTCATGGGGATATTGCAGGTGGCTGTTCTGCTCCTTCCAATTCAACTACTGTGTCCCACTCCTCTTCAAGTGTATAATCGTATTCTTCCTCGGACCGGGCCGCTGCATAATCCACCTCTCCCTCTCTCCCCCTTCTATCCTCAAGTTCCTTCTCTTTGTACACATCTTTAATAGCTGCACTATCTATCCGGAATAAAATATCCCCTGCCCTCCATTTGTCCACCCCTACAGCCATCCGCCGTCCATCCCGTTGTTCAACTTTTAGTCATGCCAGCTCACCCTCCACATTCCTTAATGTATCCTCTAGTTCCATTTGTGGTTTTGTATCATCTCCCTCTTGCCCTTTACCCCTCCCAGCTACTAATCCTATGGGATTATGAAGATTTCAATAGTGTGCCGACGTGGGTGGCAGGGGTGCTGTAGTGGACAATGGGATATACATGGGATTTGTAAATCCTGAAGTGGCCCGCGTGGGGTAGCATCCTAATGGAGGACAGCTGTCTGTTTCCACAGGGGCCACAGGGGACACAGGGGCACTTGGAATGATAACCACAGTGGTAATAGTACTGCACGGGGTGGCCACCACATATACTGGGCCTCATTATATGTTTGCCAGTCTGGGAATTACGGTACCGGTAAGCTTGTCGGTACCGTAGTTCCCGGACCGGCAAACTACGAGTTTTGGTCGCAGGTGCCTTTCTGCCTGCCAGGTCGGCACCCGTGAGCACAGCATGCCAATGCACCTGACATCCCCATTCCCATTCAGCCCTATGGGGGGGAATGGGGAGCCTCTTTTTTCCAGCGCCTGCAAATGGGCAATTATCGGGTCCGACAGGGCCGTAATTACCTGGTAATTGCCCATTTGCGGGTGCCGGAAAAAAATGACACTGGCGGCAGCCGTGCCTGTGTTACAGGCACGGCTACTGCCGATGTCATAATGAGGCCCACTGTCTTGGAAGAATCAGTGGGCCAATCCTCCAAATCTTCCATTTACCACAATTCAGATACTTCTTTCTGTTTTTTAGTTTCCTTCCATTATTTTTAGCTGTTAAAAACGTATACATGTTGTAAAGACCGGTGGGGGGGTCTGTACTTCTGCTCTCTATATGGTAGAGGAGAGGCACAGAGGACCCCAGCCAAGATTCTCTAATACGGTAGCTATGGGCGAGCAATCAAGGCCTAGCTTCTCAGGAGGTGATGCAGGCTGGTTCTTAAGTACAGTGTATCCCCCAAGCCCCCACAAAGGAATGTCCACACACTGTATTACTGAAAACACAGTCTTTATATAGTTAATATTCAAAGGTTATGTACACTTATCACAATAACGCACTTTGTGCTCAGGAAAATCAATAATGGTAAATATCTACAATTCTAAAGTGGTACCACTAATATTAGACCTCATTAAAGTGTATTCACAGTACTGTTAAAATAGCACACAGACCAATAAGAAGGAAACCAGCAATAGAGAGAGGAGAGATAACAGATGGTTGAAACAATAGGCAGAAGACTGGCCCTTGCTACTGGACACAGTTCTGTGTGGAGATCCCCCCACCTGGGCAACCTGTAAAATAAAGGGATATAACACAAGCCCAGTCCATATATTGTTCAATAGTCTTATTCTCTCCTACAATGTTTTTACCCCCCCAATGTACCTGGTGGAGTCGAGTTCTTCGAAGAGGCGTCGACAGATCCTTCTTGAATGACCCCCTTTAAAGCAGGAGTCACGGATCGTCGAGAGGCGTCGAGAAGCGTCGAGGAACTCGGTGTTCGGTGTCGGGGAATCGACGGCCCTTCTTGAATGCCTCCCCTTTCAAGCGGGAGACACGGGGCGTCGAACGTCCGACAACAAACAAGGTAGAACGGCGTCGATGAGGCGGCAGGCTTCGATCCGAGCGGTGCTCGTCGGCGTCGAGACGTCGGCGTCCTGCGAGGAAGAGGCGTGCGGGGCACCTCGGCGACACTAGTTCTGGACCGCAAAGATTGTGAATGACGGTGGCCCAGCAAGGGCGTCGAGTCGCTCGAGTCTTTGGGGTCGTGAGGTGGCGGGAAACCCACCGGCGGATTCTCCTCGGCGCGTTGGTCGTCCTCGACTTTCTCCGGCAGGACAAAAGCGGTCGACGGTGCGGACGAGGGAGTCCTTCGAGTCAAATGTTCTTAGGCAAGGAGCGGACGGCTCCGGTCGTCGGCGGCACGGCGTCAAGTGGTTCCCACGGCTGGGCAACACAACTTCGACGGGCCTCCAGCGGTTGCACAGACCTGCGAACCCTGGTCGATGGCAATGGACTTCGACAGCGTCGATGTCCGGGTGCTTTACTTCGATCTCCTCGGCGGTCCCGTCTCGGGTCGGCAGCCTTTCGAGGGTCTGACTTCCAGGGCGCTTCGGCGAAGATTCAGCGGTGCTCGATGGTCCCTCGGAGCACGGGAAGAGGGCGCCTAGCCAGGTCCTCTCTCGGGTCAGTCCTCGACGATTTCGACAACCTTCAGTTTCTGTCGAAGCAAATGCCACAGCAAGTCTTCTTCTTCCAGCTGGACGTCGAGGATCAGCAAATCCAGTTACTCTTGAGTGGAGACTCAGCTTCTGAATGCTTCTGAACAATTTCCAGTGGTGAGAGGTCCCCAGATATACTATTCTGTCTCTCATCCACACTGCTGGCACACACACAGCAGCCAATCACACAGAAGGGCATTCATGCAGTCAGTCAGCCAATCAGGCACACAGTGCATTCAGGCCACACTCCTCCCTTTCAGACACTCACAACAAGGAATGTGGATTGGGACAAGTACCCAGCCATTCAACACTACACACTGCATTCAGGCCAGTTTCGGGCAGGGCTGTCTCAGTCTTTGTCTCACATGCCAGAAACCAGACAACCACAACAAGAAGTGTATATTGGTCACACACTCCATTCACCCAGGTCCCACCCACAGGAGGTACCCACAACATACAGTCAAAGGGAAGGCTCCAGTCAGTCTAGCTGGGCCTTCACAACAACACCATATATGGAACTTCCACCCAACATCCAGTCAGGGGGAAGGGACAGAGTCAGGGCTTCCCAGGACTTTGGGAAAAACAAGACAACAAGCAATAGAAAGCAAGAGGCCACAGGGGCCATCTTGTTTTCCATCAGGAATCAACTGATCCCAATGGCAGGGCCTGGGTATCCCAAAATGGAGGACACCCAGAGCACCTGTCCAATTCAGCATGGAGCTGCCACCAGCCCATACCCTGCTCTGTGGGCCACCCACAGGTGCCCAAAAACATACACCAGGGGCACAGGGTTGTACCCCTACCCAGGGGTGCCATAAGGGTATCCCATGAGTCTGTTCACCAAACCAAAAGAGAGAGCTGCACTGCCAGGAGTCCCAAATGGACTCTTGGGCAGAAAACATAACAGAACACACGATAAAAGGCAGAAAAGGACAAGGATTCAGAGGCCCTGTCCCTCTGATGCATTTCCAGCATCACAGTCGCCCCCCCCAGACTGAGGTGGAGGGTGTCTAATCTCCCACGGGATAGACACCCTCATCCAGACGGTCAACATACCTTCTGGAAAGGCCATCCGCATTATCGTGACCCTTCCCTGGTCTGTGCTCTATGGTGAAGTCTAGCCCTTGCAGGCTAATGGACCACCTGAGCAATTTCGGATTCTCACCCTTCATCTGCATAAGCCACTTCAGGGGCTTATGATCTGTTTGGACCTTGAAGGTAGACCCCGTAAGGTAGGGCCTAAAACGCCTAAGGCTCCAAACTATGCTAAAACACTCCTTTTCAACAGTAGCCCACCTAAGTTCTCTACCCTTGAGTTGTCTACTGATGAATATGATAGGGTGTTCTCTCCCTTTGTCATCTAACTGGGACAAGACAGCTCCAATTCCGGTGTCGCAGGCATCCGTCTGGACGATAAAGGGTCGGCTGTAGTCAGGCGCACACAACACAGGTGCCCTACACAGACTTTCTTTCAAGCCATCAAAGGCCCTCTGACAGTCTTCAGTCCAATTAACCTTCCTAGGCTGTTTGGGTGAAGTTAGAGCTGTCAGGGGTGCAGCTATGGTTCCATAGTCTGCCATGAAATTGCGATAGTACCCAGTGAGGCCCAAAAAGGCTCTCACCTGGGTTTGAGTAGTGGGAGTCTCCCAGTTCTGTACGTCCTGTACTTTACTGGAGAGAGGTTGGATTTGACCCCCTCCTACCTCATGACCAAGATAGGTAACTTTCCCCTGAGCTATCTGGCACTTGGTGGCCTTGATAGTGAGGTTAGCCCTTTTCAAGGCCTGCAACACCTTATCCAGATGTGTCAAATGCTCTTCCCAGGTGGAACTGTAGACGGCAATGTCGTCTAAGTAAGCCACACAAAAGGCTTCCAGCCCACTGAGCGCATGGTTGACCAATCTCTGGAAGGTGGCAGGGGCATTCTTCAACCCAAAGGGCATGACCCTAAACTGGTAGAGTCCCTCAGGTGTGGAGAACGCCGTCTTTTCCTTGGCATGGTCCGTCAGAGCTATTTGCCAATAGCCTGAGGTAAGGTCAAAGGTGCTCACAAATTTGGCAGCACCTATGGTGTCCACGAGCTCATCAGCCCTGGGCAATGGGTGCGCGTCAGTTTTGGTGACGGCATTGACTCCTCGGTAGTCCACACAGAACCTCCAATCCTTGGTACCCGCCTGGGAACTTGCCTTGGGGACAAGGACCACTGGACTGGACCAGGGACTGGTTGAGGGTTCAATAACACCCAGATCCAACATCTTGGCGACCTCAGCCTGGATGTGGTTTTTGACGGTATCTGACATACGATAGCTCCTGCTTTTGACAGGCACACTGTCACCAGTGTCAATTTCGTGCTTACACCACGGTGTAAGGCCCGGTGTCAGTGAAAACAGAGAGGCATACTGCTGGAGCAAAGCCCGGCAGGCCCTCTGCTGCTCTGTTGTCAAATCTGGAGAGAGTTGTACTCCCTCCACTGAGCCATCCTGAGGGTTGCTATGCAGCAAATCAGGAAGGGGCTCACTCTCATCCTCTTCTTGCCCTGAAGCTAGCAAGAGACATGAGACCTCTGCTCGCCTATGGAAAGGCTTGAGCCTGTTGACATGGAATACCTGGGGGGCTACCCCAGAGGCTCCCATGTCAACCAGATAATTGACTTCGCCCATCTTGGAGATGATCCTGAAGGGTCCAGTTCACTTGTCTGCCAAAGCTCTAGGCTTGGTAGGCTCCATCACAAGGATTTCCTGTCCCGGAGTCCAATCCACTTGCGAAGCTTTCAGGTCATGCCAGTACTTATTCAATTCCTGGCTGGCCTTGAGATTTGCTGTTGCCTGACCCATCATTTGTGTCATCCTCCGCCTGAGGCCTAACACATAGTCCCCCACTTGCTTGGCGGGACCTGGAGGGGTGGCTTCCAAGCCTTCTCGGATCAAGGCGAGGGGCCCCCTCACGGGATGTCCAAAGAGTAACTCAAAGGGGCTGAAACCAACACCCTCTTGAGGTACCTCTCTGTAAGCAAACAGCAGGCATGGCAGGAGGAGATCCCATTTCCTCCTTAGGGGCTCTTCCAAAGCACCTAGCATACCCTTGAGAGTTTTATTAAATCTCTCCACCAGACCATTGGTCTGGGGGTGGTAAGAGGTGGAGAACTTGTAGGTTACCCCGCACTCTTTCCACATGGTTTTCATGTAACTAGACATGAAGTTGGATCCTCTGTCAGAGACAACCTCCTTGGGGAATCCAACACGGGTGAAAATGCCCAGGAGAGCCCTGGCAACCACCTTGGCAGTAACAGTCCGAAGGGGTATTGCCTCAGGGTACCTGGTGGCATGATCTACCAAGACCAGGATGAACCGATGTCCACCTGAAGTGGGAGGGTCAAGGGGACCGACGATGTCGATGCCCACCCTCTCAAATGGTGTGCCAACCACTGGTAATGGCTGCAGTGGGGCAATGATCCTGCCTCCAGTCTTGCCAGACAACTGACAAGTGGGGCAGGTCCTGCAGTGGGACTCCACCTCTACCCCCATCCTTGGCCAGTAGAAATGGGCAGAGAGCCTCTGCTTAGTCTTCTTAGTCCCAAGATGACCAGCCAAGGGCACCTCATGCGCCAACTGCAGTAGGAAGGGCCTGTAAACCTGGGGTACCACCAACCTCTTGCGGGCACCAGGTTCAGGCTTAGTGGGTTCACTAACAAGGAGCTCACCCTCCCAATAAATCTTGAATGTCCTAGGCACTTCACCTTGTGCCTGGGACAGGGCCTGTTTCCTCAGACCCTCGAGAGAGTGGCACTCTCTCTGTCCTTTACAGAAGTCTGCCCGGGAGGGTCCCCCTTCAGCTAACAAGCATTGAAGGTCGGGGTGCTCCTCCGGGTTAAGAACCTCTCCCACAGGAGAGTCTTCTGCCTCTTCTCCCACAGGAGTTGAGTTTGGGTTTTCCACTGGACCCAGCCCGTCCGGAGCATGGATCCCAATGGGTGCTGTCGGAGCAGCAGGAAGAGAAGGTGTTCCCTCCACAGAGGTGGCCTTCTTGGTCTTCCTTCTTCTTGCCTTAGGCCTCGCCTTTGGCTCGGGTACCTGACTCACAGCCAGACCCGGTGTCACCTGTGACCTAGTGACCGCAGCAGCAGTCAGGGGAAGACCATCCGAGATCAACCCCAACTCCACTAGATCATTACCTAACAGAATGTTAGCAGGGACATTGTCCTGAACCAGGACAGGAAGCTTTGCTGTCTTGTCTCCAATCATGAGTGTGACTAGGGCTACAGGCGATAATTTGGGAGGCCCACCAGCTAACCTGGTGGTTCTCAGAGGAGCACCTACATAGTCCTCTGGCTTGAGCAGGGTCCTGTCCACCACTGTCATGCTTGCCCCAGTGTCTCTCAAACCAGTAGAAGGCTGGCCATTCAAGAGGACACTTCTCAAAAACCTACGGGTGTTCTGCGGGACAGTTGCCAGTACTTCTGCGTACTGGTCCCAGGCCCCAAGGGACACTAAGGAAATCTCTACCGGAGCACCAAATGTGATTCCTGTAGAGGAGGGGAGGACAGTGGCCTCCACCTCAGACACGGGATAAGGGTAGGTCAGGCTGACAGCCTGTACTCCAAGTGCCTTACCTTTACACTTGGGGTCACCCCTTTTGTGATCCAGAGCCCCACAATCCCAACAAGTGCCAGGAGTGCGGGGTACGGTACTGGAACCACTGGGAGCCTGCTTTGCAGCAGGTGGACCACTACTCTTATTCCCACCCACAGAGGACTTATCCCCACTAGATTTTTGGGTCTTAGGAGAGGAAGGTTTTGGTTTACCCGACTGTGACTGCTTTTGGGACTCCTCAGCTTTCTGAGAGGCCCCCTTTTCTTTGTCCTTGTCCTTCCCACTGGAGTCCTTAGGGGACACCCGATGGGAGACCCACTTGTCAGCCAACCTAGCCAGCTTAAAGGGGTCCAAAATGTTCTGGTCAGCCACATACTGACGCAGCTCTGGTGAACAGGCTTCAGAAAAATGCTCAAAAAACAAGAGGTGGGACAACTCAACAAAAGTTTTCACCTTGTAACCATCAATCCACCCCATCATGTTCATGTGCGCAGTACTCACCCAGTCAACCCAAGACACATTCTCTCTTTTCTTAAAATCCCTGAACCTTTTAAGGTATTGGGTAGGTGTCTTGCCAAACTTGGCAATCAAAGCAGACTTCATACACTCATACTGACCCCTTTCTTCCACACTCAGCTTCAGAATACAGTCATATCCAGTTTGAGGCACTCTGCTTAACAAACACTTAGCCCAATCTCTTTTATCCACATCATGAATTGCACAAGCCATTTCAAACGCTTCAATCCATTGGAGGATATCTGAACCCTCCACAAACACACCAACCAAATCTTTCATAAACTTGGTGGCTGGGGACCTGCCACTCTCAATTGGTCTAGCTGAAGTCTCCACTCGAGCTTTCTCTAACTGGATTCTCTGACATTCAGTGTCCTTTTCTTTGAGCGCAAGATCCCTATTCTTGAGTTCCACTTGCTGTGCCAGCTCCTCTTTCTTAAGCTCAGCTTCTATTTCCAACTTGCGATATTCAAAGGCTAACTTCATCCTTAATAACTCAAGTTCCATGGAATTGCTGGGGTTTGGAACAGAGGCAGCAGGAATGGTGGCATTCCCAGAAACAGATTCAGCGACAACCCCAGGGGCAGAGTCCTCACTGGTTGCATCCCCCCCTTCATCAAGAGTTTCAACATCAGTCTGGTAATCCACCAGGGCAGCTATCAGCTCAGCCCTAGACTTATCCACAAAGTCTAACTCCCTGGCTTCACAAGCACTCTGGAGAGCCTCTAAGCTCATCCGAGTCAATTTACCATTTGCAATGGGCTCCATTGCCTGTAATGCAGTTATTTGGAACACACCCGAACCTTAATCTAATAAAAGTGCGGATATTTTGTAAGTGGCACGGTTATACACTGAGTCTTAAAACCATAAGCATCCCACCGCTGCCACCAGCTTGTAAAGACCGGTGGGGGGGTCTGTACTTCTGCTCTCTATATGGTAGAGGAGAGGCACAGAGGACCCCAGCCAAGATTCTCTAATACGGTAGCTATGGGCGAGCAATCAAGGCCTAGCTTCTCAGGAGGTGATGCAGGCTGGTTCTTAAGTACAGTGTATCCCCCAAGCCCCCACAAAGGAATGTCCACACACTGTATTACTGAAAACACAGTCTTTATATAGTTAATATTCAAAGGTTATGTACACTTATCACAATAACGCACTTTGTGCTCAGGAAAATCAATAATGGTAAATATCTACAATTCTAAAGTGGTACCACTAATATTAGACCTCATTAAAGTGTATTCACAGTACTGTTAAAATAGCACACAGACCAATAAGAAGGAAACCAGCAATAGAGAGAGGAGAGATAACAGATGGTTGAAACAATAGGCAGAAGACTGGCCCTTGCTACTGGACACAGTTCTGTGTGGAGATCCCCCCACCTGGGCAACCTGTAAAATAAAGGGATATAACACAAGCCCAGTCCATATATTGTTCAATAGTCTTATTCTCTCCTACAATGTTTTTACCCCCCAATGTACCTGGTGGAGTCGAGTTCTTCGAAGAGGCGTCGACAGATCCTTCTTGAATGACCCCCTTTAAAGCAGGAGTCACGGATCGTCGAGAGGCGTCGAGAAGCGTCGAGGAACTCGGTGTTCGGTGTCGGGGAATCGACGGCCCTTCTTGAATGCCTCCCCTTTCAAGCGGGAGACACGGGGCGTCGAACGTCCGACAACAAACAAGGTAGAACGGCGTCGATGAGGCGGCAGGCTTCGATCCGAGCGGTGCTCGTCGGCGTCGAGACGTCGGCGTCCTGCGAGGAAGAGGCGTGCGGGGCACCTCGGCGACACTAGTTCTGGACCGCAAAGATTGTGAATGACGGTGGCCCAGCAAGGGCGTCGAGTCGCTCGAGTCTTTGGGGTCGTGAGGTGGCGGGAAACCCACCGGCGGATTCTCCTCGGCGCGTTGGTCGTCCTCGACTTTCTCCGGCAGGACAAAAGCGGTCGACGGTGCGGACGAGGGAGTCCTTCGAGTCAAATGTTCTTAGGCAAGGAGCGGACGGCTCCGGTCGTCGGCGGCACGGCGTCAAGTGGTTCCCACGGCTGGGCAACACAACTTCGACGGGCCTCCAGCGGTTGCACAGACCTGCGAACCCTGGTCGATGGCAATGGACTTCGACAGCGTCGATGTCCGGGTGCTTTACTTCGATCTCCTCGGCGGTCCCGTCTCGGGTCGGCAGCCTTTCGAGGGTCTGACTTCCAGGGCGCTTCGGCGAAGATTCAGCGGTGCTCGATGGTCCCTCGGAGCACGGGAAGAGGGCGCCTAGCCAGGTCCTCTCTCGGGTCAGTCCTCGACGATTTCGACAACCTTCAGTTTCTGTCGAAGCAAATGCCACAGCAAGTCTTCTTCTTCCAGCTGGACGTCGAGGATCAGCAAATCCAGTTACTCTTGAGTGGAGACTCAGCTTCTGAATGCTTCTGAACAATTTCCAGTGGTGAGAGGTCCCCAGATATACTATTCTGTCTCTCATCCACACTGCTGGCACACACACAGCAGCCAATCACACAGAAGGGCATTCATGCAGTCAGTCAGCCAATCAGGCACACAGTGCATTCAGGCCACACTCCTCCCTTTCAGACACTCACAACAAGGAATGTGGATTGGGACAAGTACCCAGCCATTCAACACTACACACTGCATTCAGGCCAGTTTCGGGCAGGGCTGTCTCAGTCTTTGTCTCACATGCCAGAAACCAGACAACCACAACAAGAAGTGTATATTGGTCACACACTCCATTCACCCAGGTCCCACCCACAGGAGGTACCCACAACATACAGTCAAAGGGAAGGCTCCAGTCAGTCTAGCTGGGCCTTCACAACAACACCATATATGGAACTTCCACCCAACATCCAGTCAGGGGGAAGGGACAGAGTCAGGGCTTCCCAGGACTTTGGGAAAAACAAGACAACAAGCAATAGAAAGCAAGAGGCCACAGGGGCCATCTTGTTTTCCATCAGGAATCAACTGATCCCAATGGCAGGGCCTGGGTATCCCAAAATGGAGGACACCCAGAGCACCTGTCCAATTCAGCATGGAGCTGCCACCAGCCCATACCCTGCTCTGTGGGCCACCCACAGGTGCCCAAAAACATACACCAGGGGCACAGGGTTGTACCCCTACCCAGGGGTGCCATAAGGGTATCCCATGAGTCTGTTCACCAAACCAAAAGAGAGAGCTGCACTGCCAGGAGTCCCAAATGGACTCTTGGGCAGAAAACATAACAGAACACACGATAAAAGGCAGAAAAGGACAAGGATTCAGAGGCCCTGTCCCTCTGATGCATTTCCAGCATCACACATGTGACTTAATATATCTCTTTTATTTGTGCCCTGCTCCAGCCATGGCTTAAACACCTCCCTTTGTTTCTGCACACCATTCCTTATGGTATTTAGGAATCTTATCTGGATACAACAGAATGGCTTTGCACATGTGTTCCAACAAAGTTGCCTGTTCCATGGCAACAACCCTTCCTCATCAGTATTTTTATAAAATTGGCAACACCCTTATTCCACCTCAACAACCCATATCCCTCCGCTGAACCCCCTTCTTAAACCACACTCTCACCCCTCTTTGCCTGTATGCACACACACACATGTCGCGCTCCCTTCCTACATCACACCTCAATCACACCTACATTAACCACTACTGACCACATCACAAACAAATCATCAACAATAAAATCACAATAAATTCTACTTTTCTGTTCCAACACCCACACTATATCAGTTGAGGAGATCCCAGACCACTATGGGCCTCTAACACAACTACTTTTCCTTTCTCACGCCTCCCCTATATACGAGACGGAGGGATCCCAGACTCACCAAATATACAGGGTCTCTATCCAAATCCTCTTTGCTTCCATTATACAGTGCTGTCATCCGCACATGACCTAAAGAAAGGATCCCATTACTCCACAGTCCATAATATAAAAACTGCAACAAAAATATATACACCACCACGTGGTTCTCTAGTTCATCAACCCAAACTCTCCTCTTTAGCCATACATACCCACTCTCCTGTAAACTACCCAACACTGAAACACTCCCACCTTGTACCTTCCTTATTTTTCTCCAAAAGGGGGTGCACATACGCATGCACGTTCACCCGAAGTCCTCCGTCACAGGGACCAGTCAACGGCCTGCACTATCCACGTACAGTCCCGTTCTCCATAGAATAGACAGGAATTCTGATAACACGGCTCCTGTAAACCTCTCAAAGGTTTTGCACAAGGCAGATTGGTCACTGCAGGTGTGCGTGGCCCTTCCAGATGTGCAGCCCAGAATCCTCTCTCACGCGGGGGTCACTGGGATCACGTCAGGGTCAACAAAAATATCAGGCAACTCCCAGAGATCAGACCAAGAAAATCCAACCCGGTAGGGAAAGAGGGTAGGTGCACCCTTTTTCGAGAAAGACAAGAGTTTATATACAAACGGAAAAAAACGACAGGGTATTACAAGTCCACTGCCGAAGAGCGAGCGCTCTGACGTCTTTTCAGTTTATAAACACACAAATCGTCATTTATGACGCACTGAATATACAGTGTTATTCCCCCACCCTCATTGGCTGCCGCCTATATACATGCTAATGATTACACATAAACCATCCTCCAATTGGTTCTGCTGTCTTCTCATTCCTCGTCACCAAACATGGGTAACGTCTTAATCTATCAAGGAATACTAAAAAGCAATTGGTTAATATAACCCGTGTAATGGCCGTTCATAGTAAAGAGTTATGTATAAGAAATAGTATGGCACATTATACATGCTTGACCCTTGCTCCTGTGTGTTACGAGTGACCGGGGATGGTAAGGAATATTACCAGCCTGAGTATACTAGTATGTCTACATGTCTCCACCCAGAGCCTATACCTTGGGGAACAAAGTGCATGCCCTGCTCTGCATAGGAGCTGCAGAAATCGCAGGGTTACTGGTGAAGGGAATAAAGGCACTTTACTTCAAAAGTTGTTTTGTCGGCCCTGAGACAGGCTCTTTTATGCCTTAACCATAAAGAATAAATAAGTATAGCAGCATTAAAATGTGTGATACTGTTAGTGAACTCGGTAACACACTATGCTTACAAATTACAAATTGAGCAGGCCCAGAGTTCATGCCATCATACCTGGTCTTAATATCCGCTTGTACATGAGTTTAATACCTGTTTATAAATACAATACATTTAATTTAGCATGTGTCCATCTTGCTTCTGTATATGGCAAAAACCCTGCTGACCTAAATGCTGGGGTCAGTACTACTACCGCCCTCGAATACACCCTGTGGAGAAACAGGCATTCGCCTCTTTTTTTCGGTCAAATATGAACTGCATAATGAGAACCAGCCCTAATATTTCCAACTGGTCAAATGAATGGGAATAGCTGAAGGACAAACCCCTGAGAACCCTGGTAGCTGCATATTATCACTAAACACGAAGTCACACACATATAAAAAAGCACACTGTCAGGGAACGACTCCCGCATAGGCTGCTATAACAAACACGGCCCGTGAAGAAAAATAAAACCCTGTCTACCTACACCCAGAGCTCTCTCTGTCCTGTGTCTTCCACAAGACACAATTCCCAAAACCATGTGAACGCCATCTCAGTGATGAACCTTTTCTTTAAAAAAAAAACTCTCCAAGGGGAGTCAGGGTTACTGCTTTCCAGATATGGGAGTACAAAAAAATAACAGCATATTGTGCTGTGTAGGTTCTCTCACCGAAATGTCCCTGAGACGCATGGCACCTATAGCCTAGGTCTAAAACAGACCCAAACTACGGATCCTAACCAGGAATAAAAATATGCTAGAGAATAGTGACTCAAGTTGTGAGGCAAGGAAATGCGGGGGTATCCCTGGCCAAAAAAAAACACGTGATGTGTCTAGGTGTTATCTCGGGGGAGGAGGGGCTGCAGGCTCTGAAAATTCCATCTATAATGTCGTAGAGCATGTTTACCTGGAACACACAAACCCATTAGAGCCTAGTGGCAGGCAGTTCTAGCTCGTGGCCCTCTACGCAGACAGAAACGAAGAGAACAAGAAAACAAATTACCATGAAATAAGGGTGTCGTTAAATGGGCTGGAAACCCACTACACCTCTGGTCCCTCTCACGTTTAACAGACTGCTCCAAAATTTCTAATATTACCCCTTCTTACGGTACAGGCTCAAAGCTATGTCCATTTGGGGTTTGCATTTTCGTTCAGCTTACTTTAGTGCACAGGGTGTAAATACCACTGCTTAAAAACATAGAGTTAACACAGTGTGGTGTCACCAATGTTTATGTGTTCCGAGGATGAGTCCTCTGTTTATTACCATTAATCAGTGGGCTGCGACCCACGTGTAGGAAGGGGCGGGGCTACCGCTAGAAAGCTAATTCGAGGCTGACAGCCATGAAGTAAAGAAGTGTTTCACCCCAGCTCCTGTGTCGGTGTATCCTTGTATGAATGAGGGTGGCTGACTAGCAGCGTGAGGAGGTCCACTTGCGAGATACTACATTGGTGATGAAGCGGACACGTATCTTCCACCGTGCCCGCCACCTCAGGTCCAAAGCACTCGTGGTGAGCAGTGAGGCACCACTAGAGCCGCAGGACAATATCCAGTCAAGGGTTCCCGGAGGCAGCGGGTTGAAGCGAGAACGCTCCCTGCGGTCGAAACGAGCCCCAACGCAAGCTCAACCAAGGTTCCAACGCGCACATCCCATGTGGGTGGAGCAGCTACAGCGGCTCCCCGCGTATCATCCGTCCGGGCGGGGGAGGAAGGGAAAACCTTTCCCGCCAACGGCAACAACGCCGGTAGGCGCGTCCAATCACCTGCAGGTGGAGCAGCGGCTCCCTATTCACATCTCCGGGCGGCTAAGGAGGACTGACCCTCCCGCCAACGGCTATGGTGAAAAACAACACCGAGAAGAGCAGCAGGGACACGGCCTCCCGAGTTGGCTCCACAAAGATAAGAAGGGTAAGATCAAAAACCCCAACATGCACAAGGCTCCAGGGCGTGCCACAAAAGCTAGGCCCCACAGGCCCGTCAACACGTGGCACAGAGCCTCTCCCCCCCTGACATCCCCAGAATGGCTGCACACAGGACAGCAGGCCTCGCGAGCCGCACAGCTAGTACAGCGTCAGAAGATCAGCCCATGAGTGGATCGGAAGGGGAGTCATTGACAATCCCAGTGCCTCCAGCCAGACCAGAACCCAGAAAGATGACAGACAGCCTTTTAGCCCAACTGCCAGCAAATTTTGACCTCACTGACACCGGCACCCTCGGATCAAGATGGAAAAGGTGGTTGAGGGACTTCGAAGTATGCCTAAAAGCGGCCGGACCACTAGAGGATGAGCAAAAACTAAACCTCTTAATCCATGCCATAGGATCTAACGTGCGAGGCATCCTTGACGAACTACCTGAAAACACCATAGACTCCTACGCCAAACTAAAGACAACGCTCACGGAATACTTCACGCCTCACACAAATGTGGACTATGAAAGGCATGTATTCCACACCACCAAGCAAAACAGAGGAGAAACCATAGACGCATTCATCATGAGGTTAAGAGCAAAAATGAAGCACTGTGATTTCCACAACTACTCAAACGAGGAGGCCCTCAGGTCGCAGATCATAGTGGGGTGCGAAAGCGCCGACTTTCGAAAATGACTACTTCAACAGCCGAGAAACCTAGAAGAAATCCTACGGCTGGCACGATCAGATGCTGCCCTCGCAGCGCAAGTAGAGGGCATGGAGGAAATAAAAATCACGCACGGTAAGCACGATAGCCTCAACAAGTTAGAAGGAACAGCGAGAGCCAACAGCGATCCGTTCTGCTACCGGTGTGGACACGAGTACCCCTATGAAGGACCGTGCCCCGCCATGGGCCAAACATGCTGCGCATGCGGTGGTGACGACCACTACAAGGCCGTGTGTTTGATATTCCGCAGCAAGATGAGAGGGGCAGGAAAAAGCAGGAAACCCACAACAGAACTGGAGCAAAACCCACCCACGCAGCACCACCGGACAGCACACCAACCCCACGAACAAAGACGTCACAGACACTACGACGAACAACCGGAAAGAAGACAAGAAAGAAAAAACTGGAGGGAGACCAAAACCACCCCATCCAGGACAAGAAGAAGACCCAGGAGATAAATACGGAGCCTCATAGAACAGTCGCAATCGGACAGCGTGTCAAGTGCGTCATCAGAAGAGAGAGCCTGCCAACCGGAGAAACACCAAGAAGCACCACGAAAAAAGGGGTATTTATACGCCCTTGGAAACAACACGGCAAAGGAACACAGCCCAATACTACGAATACAAATCAATCAAACTGCTGCTGAATTTTTGATAGATACAGGGGCAACCGTGAACGTGATCAGTGAGGAAGTTTACAAAAGCATACCAAACGCCTCTCGCCTACAGCCAGAAAGAGCTCTCATCTATCCATACGGCTCAAAAACACCCCTGGCATGCAAGGGATTCTTCATGGCATCATGCCGATACAAGGAACACGAGAAAAGCATCCCCATGCATGTACTAGAGGCTGCCACCGAGAGCGGGTGCATAATAAGCTATCAAGCAGACATAGAGATGGGACTCATTCACATACTATACCGCCTCATGGTGCATAAATATTTAGACCAGACAGCAAGCATTGACCAAGTTTTCCCATCATTATTCAAAGGCCTTGGAAAACTGAAAAACAGACAGATCGAACTCCACATCAACGCCAGCGTCCCACCAGTGGCATAACACTACAGGGGCATCCCCATAAACATTCAAAAGCAAGTCGAGAATGAACTGACCAAATTGCTTGAGGCAGATATCATTGAGCCAGCAGAAGGCCCCACACCATGGGTCTCCCCTATAGTACCGGTGCCCAAAAGAGACTCCCCGGACATCCGGATATGTGTAGACATGAGGAGACCAAACAAAGCCATCCAGAGAGAACGACATCAAGCCCCACGAATAACGGACATGGTGCATCTATTAAATGGAGTGACAGTATTCTCCAAATTGGACCTAAACAAAGGCTACCACCAGCTGGAACTCTGCAAGAGCTCCCGCTGCATAACGACTTTTGCCACCCACCTCGGTTTATTCCGTTACAAACGGCTCAGTTTTGGGGTATCCTCCGCGGTGGAAATATTCCAAGCAGAAATACACAATGTCATCAAACACGTACCCAACTGTTTGAACTATAGCGACGACATCTTGGTCTTCGGCCAGACTCAAGACAACACGATGACACACTAATGAGAGTCTGCATGGCCCTAGAAGAAGCCCGGCTCACTTTAAACAAGGAGAAGTGCGAGTTTCGCAAAAGGACACTCCGATTCTTTGGGCACATATTTTCAGAAAAGGGCATGACGCCAGATCCGGAGAAAGTTAGCGCACTCCGAGAAGCTGAGCCACCCACCACCACCTCAGATCCTTCCTAGGACTTGCAAGCTATTGCACGAGGTACATACGAGACTTCGCGTCCATCAGCGAACCGCTCAGAGCCCTCACCAAGTTAAACACCGAGTTTGTCTGGTCACCTAAATGCCAAGAGGCCTTCCAAATAATCAAGGACCGCATCTCCGACGCCCGAAACATGGCATACTTTGACCCAAAGAAAACCACGGAACTCATCGTTGACGCCAGTCCCGTCGGCCTAGGTGCCATTCTCACGCAACTGGACGACAGAGAAGGAAGTGGGAAGCACATAGTATCCTACGCCAGTTGAAGCCTCTCCAAAACTGAGCAAGCCTACTCTCAGGCAGAGAAGGAAGGACTAGCGGTCGTCTGGGCATGCAAGCACTTTCACCTCTTCCTGTATGGAAAGCCTTTTGTAATAGTAACAGACCACCAGGCACTCATATTCATCTATGGCAACCCCCAGGCGAAGATGGCACCAAAAATAGCCAGGTGGGCCCTGCAGTTACAGGACTATCAGTTTACCATCACACACAGGCCTGGGAAAGAACAGAACCCTGCGGATTTTCTCTCCCGTCATCCAAGAGAAAAGTGCGGACCAGAACCGTCCATAGCTGATCAATACATAAGAAACGTCATCCACAGCAGCACACCACAAGGGCTTGACATGGAGCAGATAGCATGTGAATCGAATACTGACCAAGGAATTCAAGTAATACTAAGATGCCTAGAAACAGGGCGGTGGAAGCACGCAAAGCAGATCCGTGAAACAATGAATGGTGACACGAGACAAGACGTCATTTGCCTCCTAGCCGTAAGAGAAGAACGTGCGAAGTCAGAGGAAGGACTACTGTTAAAAGGAACCAAGCTCGTAATCCAGCGAAGCTTGCGACAGAAAGTGCATAAACTAGCACACGAAGGACACAGGGGCATTGTAGCCACAAAAAGGATGCTAAGACAAAGACTATGGTTCCCCCACCTAGACACCTCAGTAGAAGAACTACTGCAGAACTGCCCAACGTGTGCACTCATGAAGCCACATTCATCACCTGAACCCCTAAGTATGACAGCGCTGCCCGAAGGTATATGGGAGGAAATAGCCATCGACCATTTTGGGCCCATGGAAGGGGGTGAATACATACTCGTAGCTGTGGACGAATATTCAAGATACCCCGACTTGCAGATAGTTCCTGTTGTATAAATGACTCTTGTTATATGCTTTGCTTTGCCATGTTCATTCTAGAATGAGCATGCAACATGATGTTCTAATTGGAACACTGAATCTGGGAGAGTTTGTTGTTGCTTGAGTTATAACAGTGGAACCTGAGATCTTGGATGTGTTGGGGGTCTCAAGATACAGTGCTTCACATTACCTAATAAAAGCACCTAGTTAACACAATTGGCGTGTTTGCTTTTATAAGAGTTCCATCCACCTCCGCACATCACACCATCCCAGCCCTTGATCGGATGTTCGCAACCTATGGAATACCCAAGATAGTCAAGTCCAACAACGGACCTCCATTCACTGGACAAGATTTCCAAAGATTTGCCGAATATATGGGTTTTCGCCACAGAAAGGTGACACCCTATGGCCACAGGCAAACGGAACAGTAGAACGCTTCATGAGTAACATCAAACGCATGACACAAATCGCGCGCCTCACCGGAGATCCTGTCGAGAAGCTATTATACCAACTCATATGAGACTACAGAAACACCCCACACAGCACCACTGGGAAGTCACCATCCCAGGTGATGTTTGGGCGAACCATCAGAACGCGGCTGCCACATGTGGCCGCTGAGGAAGATCAGTACGAGAACGACACTGAAATGAGAGAGAAAGACACGCTTACGAAAGAGAACATGAAGAGAGCTGCTGATGCAACTCGCTGGGCCAAGAGAAGTGACCTGACACAAGGGGACCTGGTAGTGGTCCGACAACCTCAACAGCACAAAAACGAAGCTCCATTTAATGAAGAACCACTCATCATCATCAAGAAAAAGGGATCACTCATCACTGCAGAAGGAGACCGCAGGGTCATAACAAGAAACTCATCTCACTTCAGAAGGATGCCTGATACCACAGGTTCAGGCAACACAAACATTTATGACACGCTATCGCAATGGGACGCCCCCTATGAAGGAGACAGCGAAGCCTCCGAGGGCGACAAAGCGCCAGAAACACAGACAGACCTATCGGCGAAAGTGGATTGTCGACCACAGAGAACAAGAAAGAAACCACATCGCCTCATTGAAGAAATGAACTGAATGCACAACTAAATGTTTAGTAAGGGGAGGGTGTGGTGTCGCCAGTGTTTATGTGTTCCGAGGACAAGTCCTCTGTTTATTACCATTAATCAGTGGGCTGCGACCCATGTGTAGGAGGGGCGGGGCTACCGCCAGAAAGCTAGTTCAAGGCTGACGGCCATGAAGTAAAGAAGTGTTGCGCCCCAGCTCCTGTGTCGGTGTATCCTTGTATGAATGAGGGTGGCTGACTAGCAGCGTGAGGAGGTCCACTTGCGAGATACTACACACACACTTTGCATAAATTGGCAGGACTCCAGCCTCCCTCTCAAATCTTCCCACTCCTACCTTGCTGTAGAAACAGGAGAACGGGGAAGGGAAGAAGGAAAACAGGCTTTGACTTGCGACCTCTGACAGGCGAACACTGCCCCGAGTGCAGCAGCCACAGCCGCACTCCCACCGGCTGTCACTCGAGGCCACGCTCGCCTCGCTCCTCTCCGTAAAGGAAAGGAGAGTCACATCAAGACAGGCCAGAAAGGCCTGCCGGGTGTGGAGTATTGCCGACCCAAGAGCAACAATGCCCCCCGGGTTCCTCTCTCGTTCCTTTCTTGATTCTCTCTCGTTTCTCTCTACTGGCTTGCTGTTTTTCTGTTTTACACGCACATACCAACTCCTTGCAGAGGGGCGGCAGCAGAGCAGCAACTCCAATTTCTCCTCAGGAACGCCTGTGCGCCACCTGCCGGAGAACAGAACCACTGCCTGCCATTTCATGAATACATGACACCCATCCCAGACCCGCACAATTGATGGACAGGTGCCTTTATTACTTGACAGAGATGAAAATAACCCCAGCTAAACATGGAATACATAAAACTATTACACAGATATCACAGTGGTATCAATGACAAATAAAATACGTTAGCGCTACATATGCATTTTGCAACAGACCTGAATACCTTTTTCTATACAAACATATCATTTGTGCACCTTTGTCCAAAAGTAGCATTGTAAACCAGGAACTCAGTGGGGGGTTACATTAATATCAGCTTGCACCACTGTACCTTCGATCCTAGCCATGTGACATGCACCTGGTTATCAATGTGAACTCAGTGGGCAAATTCGAGGTCAGTCCGGTCCTTGTGAACAAAGCAGCCCTTTTCTTATCCCAGAGATGCTGGTGCACCCATCATGCCCTCCCCACCTTATTTGCATCATTCTTAGCTCTACTTGGCACAAAACATAGATCATGTCGTTCCCCACTACTCCTTATCAGTTCACCTCCCCAGAAATGAATCTAGTGTCCCAATCAATTCAGCTCATGAAGGATTTAAAACCTGTTTCCCTGCACATCTGATAGTTCAAATAGAAAGACCATCGTTCTGGGGGGCGCTAGTGTCCTGAATCTTGCTTCTGTTTTGGCATCCTAAGACCTCTGCCTTTATTCCAAAGAGTTTGACCTTGGTGCTAGGCTGCAGACCTTCACTTCTCTGGCTGAACATATTCCTACCTAATTAGTTCAAAGGCCTAACTGATGTGAGCAAAAAAACAAAGGGGGTCCAGGGAGTCCCTCTGCCAGACATTAGTCCCGGTCTCGAGAGCCTTACCCAGATTCTTTAACTCACTATCTTTCACAGAGGAGAAATATCCAAAACAAATCAGTCTTTGTCTTGCCCTGGGGCAGTCCAGCGCCGAAATGCTAGGCAATTCTCCTCTGAACGAGAATGCCAACAGCAATCCCAGACACGAGTTTCGGTCTGGTTGGTCCTCATCAGTAGGGTGGAGCTGTGGCTCTCTCAGAATAGTGAGCAAGGGGTCCAAGCCTGGATTCCCCTAGTAACTTAGGGTGAGACCCAAAGTGACTTAATTTATGCAAAACATAAGGGGGTCCTGGGAGTCCATCTGCCAGACATTAGTCCTGGTTATGAGAGCCTTACCCAGATTCTTTAGCTCACTATCTTTCACATAGGAGAAATATCCAAAACATATCAGTCTTTGTCCTGCCCTGGGGCAGTCCAGCACCGAAATGCTATGCAATTCTCCTCTGAACAAGAATACCAACATCAATCCCAGACACGTGTTTTTCGATCTGGTCGGACCTCATCAGCAGGGTGGAGCAGTACCTCTCTAAGAATAGTGAGCAACGGGTCCACGTCTGGATTCCTCCAGTAAGTTAGGGTGAGACCCAAAGTTGTGCAAAAAGCAAGGGGGTTCGTGGGAGTCCCTCTGCCGGACATTAGTCCCGGTTACGAGAGCCTTACCCAGATTCTTTATCTCACTGTTTGTCACAGTGGAGAAATATCCAAAACATATTAGATGTGGTGGCATACGTGTGTTCCTCTGCCAAGCCTGGGAATTGAGATGTAATGGTGGAGCGAGAGACAAAACTGTGTTGTTCTGTGTTTCTGTGAAAACACGGCCTGCAAGGATTTAGGCTTACTCGGAAAGGCAACATCAGTTCAGGTTATAACTGTTGTGTATATGTGTATCCTGTTTTCTACATCATAACTTTTCCCTATGTGATTTCGCACTCCCACCAATTATCACCAGCCATGACACTCCCTCCCCTCTACACGGCCCCACGCTCATTTCAATCATTTTAACATATTTTTCGCAATCTGAATCGTCTAGGAGGGACGGCGGTCTGAACATGCATGCCAACATACTCAACTGCAACTTCATCCAGGTTTTTGCCCCCCAAAAAATCTCACTGAATGCATCTCACGGTACTATCTCCCTCAAATCCTTGGCTCCTCTACTCCTAACAACCTACCAGTCTCCAGCCCTCCATGTGCTTTCTCCCACTTTCACTCTTTTTCCCTATGTGCCCAACTCCACTGAAATGCACTCCTCTTTTTCATCAGTGGAACTCTTTAAAACAAGGCTCAAACTCAACCTTCTAGCAATGGAAAGAGCACCCAAATCCCTAAAACCTCCTATTCAAACGAACCACCCACTGCATTCTTCCCTCAGCCTACTCTATGTAATCTGTAAGCATGTAAATACTCTCAGGCTCCCAATGTTGAAAAAGGTTTTAAATCCCGCCAGACCCTGTCTCTGGTTTATGTTCCTGTGCTTACCCCTTCACCAGACAGCATACATAATTCAATACAATATACCTCTTATATAAAGGCACCTTAATGTAGGACTGCGTCTACTCTCTGTTCTTGCCTTCTTTGTAGGTCATTTGTGTTCGAAGTGACATCATGCTGTTCTTAAATCAATACAAATACAAAAACATGCTGTGAAGTGAAAAGGCCTCACACAGTGTGAAGTAAAGAACTTGCAACGACTTCAGGCTGGTCAGAAATGTGTTTAAAGCGGTGCAAGATGCTCTCTGAAAATAACAGGAGGTTTTTAAAATATGCTGTTGATTTGATCAGACAGTGCCCAGCGCGTTGCTATCATTAACAAGGACAATGGGACCGGAACTCCAAGGCAAAATGTCTCTGTTGGGGAAAATAAATGTCAAATCCAGTGTACTATTCATTTTCAGGCATGGCAGAACATAGCATGTGTTCTATTGTGTAAGAATCAGGCATATATACTATTGTCTATAGTTCTCACTACCATGCTGGCAATGCAAGGGAGTGGACATCAACGGCACAGTCCTGATGGAAAACGCTCATCCGCTCACCTTCTATCAGAACTGCGTGTGTTTGGCACAAAGCAGAGTATGTGATCTTGCATCCCTACTCACGTATGCACTCCCTCTTGCTGTGTGGAACCACGTTCAGGATTTCCGTGTGTGTGTGTGCGACATGTTAGTCCGACTTTGGTTATGTGTGTTACAGGCATGTGAACATCCCAACCTGATAAGCAGTGGAGATTCCCATTGCTGTGATAAAGGCTGCCATTGCAACAGCGGCCGTCCCCCTCCTACTCGTGTACGGGAGGAATGGGGGCACAATATGACACTTTCAGGGGATTCCTCGCCCTCAGGAGTTAGTGTGAGATTCCGTTGAATTGCCTTCTGTGGTGTATGTGCAAATGCGGGTCGGTCGTGGAGGTGCCCATTGCTGTGATTGAAGCCGCCATTGCAATAATGGCTGTCACCATCACACGAATAGAAGGGAGGAATAGGGCTCAATATGGCTCTCCATGGGTACTCAGCATCCTCTGTGTGGGAGTCTCTGGAGTCACCATCTAGTGGGAAAATGCAGGTCAGCAATGAATGGTCCCATTGCTGCCGTTGAGGCCAACATTGCAACAACAAACATACACATCCCACCATGGAAGATAGGAATGGGGCACAATATGACACTCCCGCAGACTCCATACCCTCTGGAAAAAGTGCAAGAATCCATGCAGTGAGCATCTGTGGTGTGTGAGCGCATGTGAAGATCCGGCAGAACCGGTGATTGCGCACAAACAGGAATAGGCGGATGTGCAGGAAATACGGGAAAGGAGTCTACTTAGTGTTTACTTACCGAAAAAAACTATTTTACTACTTACTTCTTCGTGCATTTACTTCTTCCAACCAGATCAACCAGAATAAGACCCTTTCACTTATTCACAATAGAAAACAACACGAGGCTTTTCCCTGTAAAGAAAGGTGGTGGATATGACGTGGGGGCTGTTAACGTTAAGAAATAAGCCACATCTCCCTGCCCTTTAGCGGGTCAATTGCCACCATCACCCCCTCCCATTCTGCTACAGTATTTTAGTGTTACAAACAGGCAGTACTTTCCTGTTTTTTTTTTCGTTGCTTTTTTCGTTGATGATTCACGCTTCCTCCTTTCATAAAGGCTGTCACAGAAGCTGTCATTCCAGTTAGGCAAATAAAACTGCAGTGCAAACCCACTCACATGGCAGAGCACCATTGACGTACACATGCTTATCAAACGCCCACTCGGTATATGTATGTTTCAGGTTGACATTGTTCAAAAGCTTTGCTCTACAGCATTGAGCAGCACTTTGAAATGCACCGAAGCATGGCCAGGACAGAACGAGTGATTTTGGCGCCTACCCCTCTACCCCCAATAACCCATATTTAACTGGCATAATTCTCAACAACCGCTTGACAAGATTATTAAACCTCTTTGTACCCAAACCACCCGCAAAAACATCACTCTTTGCCGCCAATTCAGGAATAAGGCAACTCCATCTCCTTCTCGACTAATTACAAATTGTTTCTCCTCAATCCAATTGCTGGCGTGTGAGGAGCAGCACTGGAAATATTCCAGTGGATTCTAGTTGCATCTTGGGATCGGTTAGTGATGTCTAGCTGGGCCCATTGGTTTGAATTCCACTTATTTTGTCTGCTGCACTAATAAGGTCTAACGTCCAGAAACGCTTAAGCTGTAACTGGATCCTCTAGAAACAAATCTTAGAGATTGCACAGCAACCACTGGAGGGGGGTGTCTGTATTCCTGCTTTCTATATGGCAGAGGCACAGAGGACCCCCAGACAAGATTCTCTATTGTTGGTAGCAATGGACGAGCAATCAAGGCCTAGCTTCTCAGGAGGTGATGCAGGCTGGTTCTTAAGTACAGTGTAATCCCCAAGAACACACAAAGGAATGTCCACACACTGTATTAGTTAAAACACAGTCTTTATATAAATAAGGTTCAATGTTATATACCCTATCACGATAATACACTTTGTGCTCCAACAATTCTAAAAGGGTAAATATATACAGTTCTTGGTGGTACCACGATTACTCTGATTCCATTAAAACGCATCAACTGTACTCAGTTCAAATAGCATACGAATAAACACAGCAAATGATATCTACCATAGACTTAAGAGGAAGACAAGTTGGTTAGACAATTGGCAGAATACTGGGTCCCTACCAACCAGGCACAGTTCTGCATGAGGATCCCCCCCACCTGGGCAACCTGTAAATGAAGATGCACTACAAGCCCAGTCCATATATTGTCTACTAGAGTCTTATCTTCTTCTATAGTTCTGCAACCCAATGTACCTTGTGTTGTAGAGTTCTTCTTGAGTGCACTCCCTTTCAAGCAGGAGACACGGGTCATCGAACTTCCGAGATGAAGAAAGGGTGAACGTTGTCATTGAGACAGCAGCTTCGGTCCTTGCGGTGCTCGACGAGTGATCCAAAATGTCCTGCAACAGGGGAGGCGTGCAGTGCACCTCTTTTTCACCACTTAGCAAGCACCGCCCACCTGGTGCCTTCCTGCTGGCCGCTCTGTTTCCCTACTTAAGGAGCCCTCCAGCCTCTTTTCCTTTGCAGATGGAGAGCAGGTGCAAGTGGATCTAGGGCACCTGGTCTAAGCACCACCCACCTTCTTAGCCCTGTCTCTTCCTTCCTGCTCTTAACTACTAGATCAAGGCGTCTCTCGCCCGGGCTTCTGCAGTGAAGGGCAGACAAAGAAAAGGGCAATTCCTGTTTGGGCCTGTTCAGACCAGGAGGACCCAGGGCCCGACCCCCTGCTCAAACAGCAGGTAAGCATGCACCAACATGTGTTACCCCCTCTGTCCCCACAGGCCATCCCCACCCCCTCTGGTCCCCCTGTGATGTTCCCTTGTGCCCCCCCTTCTCGCACAACAGGTGTTGCCGGTTTTGCTTGATTATTCTACCCTGCTCCCCCTCAACCCCCTCCAGCCTACTTCTGCCTGAGTCTGTCCTGATACATTCTGGTTTCACCATCACCTTCTTGTGGCCAATGCTGGATTTTACTTTTATGGACTTCATTCATTCACTGTGTGTCACCCTTTCTCATGGTGACCCTGAATCATGCTGTTCTATCTTCATCTTGTATCCTGGCTTGCAACATTATGTGTTATTACTGACTTCTGCAATTGTATTCGCTCTCCACTCTTGCTTCTCCACTCTTTTTGACTGCTCACTCTCCTCCTCCTTCTCTCCTCCTTTCCCTTCTCCCTTTTCCTATCTCCTCCCCTTACGTTCTTCTATGCACTTACTCTATCAGAATTGTCCCTGGACCTACTATGATAGCAACCTTGTCTGTCTCCTCCCCCCTCCCCTTACTGTTTTTTTTTCCTCCCCACCCCCTCCCTCCAGCACTATCTGAAATATCGTCAGGCCTAGTATGATAGCCGCTTGTTTTGTTCCTCCCCTACCTTTCTGCACCCCTCTCCTTCACCTCTTGTTTTTCTCCGGCTCTACCAGAGATGTCATCAGGCCTAGTACGGTAGTCGCCTGTCTGTTTCCATTTCCATCCCACTCTCCCTGTCCCTTCCTTATCTATGTTTTAGCTCTTGCACTATCTGAAATGTCGTCAGGCCGAGTAGGATAGTTAATTTCAGATCCTTACTGTTCATGGCCTGTAAGAATGCCATTGTATTTTCCCTTGTTCCCTCCCTTGCCTTGAAGCGCTTTGAAACACATTGTGTATAGGCGCTATATAAATGAACAATATCATATCATATCATATCATGTTTCATTGCCGCAAAGAGTCAGTGAAGAACTTTGGCCCAGCAAGGACGTCGAGTCGTCGGCGTCTGGCGTCGGCGAACGGGACGTGACCACGGCTGGTGTCAGTAGCTTCGTCTGTGTCTCTGAGGTCAAAACCCACCGGCGGATTCTCCTCGGTCGTCGCAGCCTGGTCTTTCTCCAGCAGGACGAAAGCAGTCGATGAGGATGAACAAGGGAGTCCTTGGATCAAATGTTCTTAGGCAACGGGAGCACAGCAGCTCTGGTCAGCAACGATGGTCGTCGACGGTGTATGGCTGGATGGCTGTCTGGTGCTTCTCTTTGTTCCCCTTGGCGGTCCCCTTCTCCAGTCGGCAGCCTTTCGTAGGTCTGTCTACCAGGGAGCCTTGGCAAAGATCAGCTGGTGCACAATTGTCCCTCGTAGCTCGGGGAGAAGTCTCCTTACCAGGTCCTCTCTTGGATCAGTTCTTAAAGGCACAGCAGATTTCAGATTACAAAGGTAGGCTCACCGACACCCTTGTTTCCGGACTGGCAAACTACATGTCTACCTGCCGTTGCCGTTGTGCCCGACAGGTCAGACCCTGCCGGGCTCTGCCGCCATGGTAGGCAGACTGTTCACGGAAGCACCAACACCGTTAGCAACGATACCGGTGCTTCCGAGTCCCCACTCCCATAGAGTCCTATGGGACTATAGGGGAATGGGGATTTACACTTTACCCGCGCCTGACTTCCAAAGCCGATGGACTTGTAATAGCCAGGTGTCACCGGGAAGTCAGGCGACGGTAAAATATTACGAGTCCGGGGGCAACCCGCTGATAGCGCCGGCAGGGTTACCCCCGGATTCGTAATGAAGCCACATATCTTTTTTCACTCCCAAAAATCTGTTTCACATCAAAAGTAGGATCGAGATTCCTTTGTACAGGCCATTTCATATGGATCACAATCGACTTATGATCTTTCTATATTCTTCTATAATTCACAAAGTTACAAAAGACTCGGGACACAAACAAGGACCATCTACAGAACCGGCAGTTACTTGTAGAAAAAAAAAACAAATCTTAGATGATATTTTTTTCAGAGTGTGCATCCTACAAATCAATAACATATTTCAGCATTAATGTCTACAGTAGCAAGCTACACTCGCTGTTAAGGTCCAAACACAAAAGGGCACGTTCTCAGAAAACGAGCGCAAATTAAAATAGTGCAGAGGGTGTGATTTCGTTTATTGTGATGCAGATGGTGATGCTGGCAACACCTATATGTCAAAGCATTGCTAACACCAGAAATAAGCATGTGTTATGAGTAGCAGGATATCTGATTGACACAGTATCTGGAAATACTCAGGCATGAATTTTCTGCATCAGAAAATGTTATGTCTTTTGTCCCTGGGACATTTAAACCAATGTGTGGGTGTTTTGCAATGATTCTCCAATCAGGAGTCTCGCTGGAAAACACATGCTTTCATCCTGTACTGGCATAGTATTCCCTTCTCTGCCTGCTCACCCATTATCTGTCTGCTTGTCAACTCCTTCCAACCACGGTTGCTATATTGGGCTATTTCCCCCACAATTGTTCTACTCAAAAAACATTTGTGTTAGAAATGATGCAGTGTGTGGGTTTTCTTTGAGCTATTTTGGGCTACTTGACATGGCAGTGTATTTGAAAATAAATTGTTTGTTCCTATGTATCCAGAGGTGGGAATGTAAAACAATTATTAAGTTCAAAGTATGCACCTTTGGTTGAAAGGTGCACGACAAGAGTCCTGGGTGCAATTTCTTTCTAAATTTAGAATCAGCTTGAGGGCTCAGACCAGCAAGTACTGCCCATTTCTCAAGTGACAGACTGACCGAGACACACGCACACATATGGCTCCACAGTCAGCACCTTAACAATCTCGCGAATGCATTTCTTTTGTTATCAGCAGAGAGCCTTTTTTTATGCGTGATAGGACATTTCAACTGAGAAACCAGGCACCAGTTAACTTGCATATCTGTGTCCACTTCAAAATCAGTTAAAGTGAGTAACTGAATAAAGACGCTTTTTGAAGATTTGTTTATACCCATAATGTCTGCTGGCCTGGTCTGCAAAAAAAGGTTTGCTTTATGCCCATGGTTAAATATTCTTAACATCATGCATAACAATGAGTTGGATGTTTGTGACAAAGAACCTCCATAACGAACTTAGGGCCTGATTCACAGAGCGTTTTCCAATAGGATTTCACCATTGTAAAATACCTCTATGAATCAGGCCATTCATTTATTACACAACTTATTTCAGTGTGTGTCTGGAAGTGATGAAAGTACTTTGGCATTAAATACATGATGTTTCAGGCTTGCATTATTTTTCAGTCTGGGATGTATAGTCATCCTTTCAGGAGGTGAAAAAGAAAGCAATAATATTCATTCAGCTTAACATGTTTCTTCATGGATTTACATGTTGTCAGGTTGCTACAATTAGTTTATTTTGCAAATAAAAACTCTGTAATACAGTATTATTGTAGGCTTTGAAATTCAAAACTTAAATATTTTTACCAAATAAAGCTTGGAAGGTGTGTGGTCGAATGCTTAAATTGCAGAGTGGGTTAAGATCCCTGTGTCACTACTTAGCCAAAGTGTGCGACCCCGGATAACATATGTACTCTGGCTTAACTTCACACATATAAGTGATTAAATTCACACTATATGAAAAAAGACGCTGTAACGATGTGGATGATTTAATGATTGTAGGGACCAAATCGTGTACCCGCAGGTTCCACTGTTAGTGGCCACCAGTGCTGTCCCATAGAATTGCATTATTGTTACATTGGACCTCTCTCAGTCCCAAATCTACTGATTTGACAGGCAGATATATTGGGCCTCATTACCAGGCAGGCGCTCCCGTAATGAAGGGTGCTGGTATGGGACCGGCACCGTTCATTACGAGGTGCCTGATTACGATGGCCCCTAGTGGGACTCTGAACAGACGTCTGGTAAAACCAAACGTCCTTTCCGGGTCCCGCAAGGGGACCAAGGAGCTAATAACGGGCCCGTTATTAACAGGCCTGTTATTAGCTCCATCCCCATTCCCATTGAGCCCTATGGGGGCTCAAATGGGAATGGGGAATGGTGTTGTGCATGAGGAATTACCGGGTCCTCCAAGGTCGGAATGACCCGGTAATTCCTCCTTCACAGAACCCAGTACTGGAACCCGGTATGGAGGTACTCGTAATGAGGCCCATAGTCTCACTAGTCAGTGAACCAGCGATTTGTGTATAGTGGGGGGACTTCCGCATAACTCCATGCGCTGTCACTCTCTCTCTCTGTCTCCATGCTCTGTTAATCTCTCTGTGCACTCTCTCTCTGCACTGCCACTCTCTCTGTCTTTCTGTGCTGTCAATCTGTGTGCTGTCACTCTCTATCTCTGCACTGTCACACTTGCTCTCCTTGAACTGTCACACTCTCTCACCTTACACTGCCACACACTCTCACCTTTCTCTGCCACTCTCTTTCTTCATACCCTGCCTCCTTGTTCCTTTCCTCTCCTTCTCACCTTGGCACCCTTGAAGATAAACTTACTTGCACCCTCATCCTATCTTTTTCAACTCCTACCATTGCTCACTTTCCTTACTTTTTCTCTTCCTTTCACTCCATGACTTTTTCTCTTACCCTCCCACACCCGCCCATTCTCCCTAATATTTCCTCTTGCACATCATTGATGGCAACCTCTCTCAATGGATTTCTCTCTTTCTCTGTTCCACTTCACATCCTCTTGCACACCTGCATCCCTTCCCGTATCCTCCATTGAAATGCTACACTCTCCTCCTTGTGTCCTGGTGCCTATAAATGCAAAATAAAATGTTCATTTGTGATGCTTTTAGAAATTTCCAGGTCCCCTGATTGTCAAAGGCGAGCTGCGCATTTCAGGGGGAGTGGACAGCAGTACTAACAACGCTCTAGTCAGCGCCCCTGGATGTGCCCTCCACTACTGCATGACAGGCTTTCAGCACCGACTTGAGTGCTGGGAGCGCATTTCACAGTGATTGGCCCTTAAAGGGACTGTCATTGTGAAATGCTGTTAATTATAAATAAAACACATTTCCATCCTTGTTTGAAGGATAGAAATGCAAGTGGGAAAGCAGTGTTATGTTATATTATGTTGTGTTATGTTGTGTTATGTTATGCAATGTTATGTTATGTTATGTTAAAGGTTCTTATACTGTGCACAGTCCTCACTTGCGTGGTTCCTTGGCAGATCTGTAAAGCAAGAGGGTAGCAGTGTAAGTTAGCGGTTTTCTGCAGGAAAAAGGAGCATGAGAGCTGTGATGTGCTGTTGGCAGCTTCAGTTCGATTGACACTGTTCGCTGAGCATAGGTGTGTTTTTCGGTTGGTAGCCATCATGTGCTGTTGTGCTAGGCTCTGTGTGGTTTGTTTCATTGTTGTGGCATCGTGAAGTGTGTGCAGTTTGTTGTGCTGTAGAGGCATGATTGTGTTTAGTTAGGAGTTTGAGAGGTGTATGCAGAAGTTAGTGGTGGTGCCTTATCCTACACCGTCTGCTTTGATTGACTGATTTCATGTATCCCTTTTCCCTGTTGTGTATTCCGTTGCGAAACACTTGCCCCCTCCATGATGTGTGCAGATAAGTGGGTCCTCAAGGGGTGTATCTTACCCTCCAGTATATTGTCGGTGTGCTGCCATTACCACGCCCACGGGTTTCTTGCGAGTGCAAAGTGTTTCCTGTGTCCTGCCGTCGATCATCTCTGATCTGGGTGCCTCTCTCCCCCCCTTTGCTCAGGATCTCAATCAGTGATTCAACCAGGTCGGACACATCTCTGTCCCCCGCTTCCTGTTTGATCCCCCATAGGAAAGGATACATCTAGGTTTCCCTTCCATTCTGACTTCTCTCTGCCCCGTTCTCAACTCGGATCCGGCATACCCACCAGTCATTTTCCGTCATGTGTACATTTCATGGTGAGACAATGTTGTTAATTCGTTTTCAAGTTGAAGAGCCAGATTTCTGGGGAGCGAGTTCCAAAGTCTTACGGCTAAGCAGGAGAATGCTGATTCACCAATTTCTTTCCTCATGTACGGTTTAGGTTCCAGGCGGATGTTGTCGCTGGATCTGAGTGAGCTAGTTGGTTTGTAGATGGTGATTTTATTTTGTATGAATTCATCTCCTAGGCCATGGATTACTCTGCGTGTTATACACATAGTTGTAAAGATGATTCCTTTTTTGACTGGTGGCCAATGTGGCATCCTTAGCGCTGGAGTGGTGTGGTCCCTTCGTGAGAGTTTCAGGAGAAGGCTGGCAGCTGAGTTCTGTATACATTGCAGTTTCTTTAGTAAATAGTTTGGCATTCCTAGCACTGCTTAATTTGTGCTGGTGTTTGGAGGTGACCAACACCAGAACTCTTTTTTGGGCACTGGCACAGGTGCTACAGTGTTTTAACTTTAAAATGCATTATCCAACAGAAATTAGTCAACAAACAAAATGTTTGTTTGTTGACTCATTTCTGTTGGATCATTTATCTTGTGCTCACGCTCAGCGCTCTGCTTGCAGGCCCTGGCCCAGCCCCTGCCGCCTGCCTGTCTACAGCAGCACAGTGTGAAACTGACAACAGAAACAACAGCAGCCCATGAAAACGAACATTCTGTGTTACTATGCAGTATTTCATACATTTTGTATAGTAACACCCAATGTCAATTTTCATTGGCTGTTTGCCAGCCAATCCAATAGTCACATTGGTCACATCACGTGTGGTGCGGGGGTTGGCACAGCGTCACCTTCACTTCAGACTAGTGTTAGGGCGTGGACAGTGGAGGTTGACTCATCATCTCGTTGTGAGCCCCCTGCTGCCTGACTGAGCTAGGCCCGTGGCCCAGTTGCTTGCCTTGCTGCCTGGGCCCTCCCCTCAGCCGTTGGGATCTTGTTTCTTGTGTGCAGCATGGACTGGCCAGCCCGACCCCCCAGACCTGCAGAGAGTGAGACACCACGGCTGGCACTGCTTCAAAGGTAAGTCAGTGTGTGACTGTGGCGACGTGAGGGGAAGTAGGTGGTTTTGGACAGGTGGGAGGCCATATGGGTTGGAGCGGGTTTACACAGCCTATCTATACCAAAGAACACTATACTCAGCAAACCTATAAAATCCGCCAATGCCAGCCATTATTTCTGGAGACTTTTCACATTACACATTGGGAAGCAACGGCTAATTACTTTTTGGCTTTAACAATAAAAGTTTTGTGGCCTTTTTGTTTTCTTTTTTATAGCTTGCATTTTAAGCAGGGAAGGGAGGCAGGTTCCTGAATCATGAAATATTGGCAATGCAACCACTGGCTTCTTAGCGTGGGCTGGGCCCTTTGACCCCCATTACAATTACATTAATTACCCAGTCTTTATTGCCATACAAGGGGGGTTAACAAGCACTTAGGGGGGGCGCATGTGTTTGTGTGCACGCGACTGTGATAGAGCGAGGGAGAAAGGGATGAATGGATTGTTCCAACTACATTCCCAATCTCACGCCAATATACTTGTTGACATTTCTAGATGCGTTTTGTTGTAGAAGCCAGCTCCCCAAACAATGTATACTTTTTTTCCCATTGGCTACTTCAACTTGTGTGTTTCTCCCCATGGCACTGGAATTACTCATTCATTTCATCTTTGAGCTAGAAAAGGCCAATGAGAGAAAAAATATTTTATTGCATTGAATACTAAGCCCGGTACCGATATAAAAGGGGCAGCACTCTTTTCTTGGAACTTACGGGTTCACACCATGTCACTGTTTGCTTCTCACTGGGCAGAGGACTTTGTCGGCTGCACCAGCACGCTACTGGCGGGTCACTTGCCGGTAGGCTAATGGTAATGCAATTTAGTGGCTTTGAGCCTGAGAACCTGAAGCTTGTCTGATTTCATGTTTATATGCACTAACCACTATCCCATCCTGATGTTTGAACTTATATTAGTAACCCGGCGAGAGACAATCTGAATGCAACAAGCATTCTGATTGGCTCTCGCCAGATCCCTACTCGGCCGGGAATCCCTCTGTCGGGATTCCACGGCCTTTGTCCCCGGCGGGGGGCGTGGCAACCCCTCAGCCAATGAGGAGGCTCGAAGTGGGGCCATCCCCGCTCCGAGCCTCCCTGCGACTGAGAGGCTGCCTTCGCCCCCGCCGGGGACTCGGGTAAGTCTTTTTTTTTTGTTACATTCCCTTCCCTCCCTCCCACCCGCCCCCCCAACTTACCTTCTTGGTCCTGCCTCCACACGGCTGGGGGCTTCCCTCGTTCCCCGCCGGGGACGCAGGTATGTTTTTTTTTTCTTTTTTTTCCCTCTTCCCCCCATTCCACTCGCGCCCTCCCAACCCCACTTACCTTCTTTTTTGTTCCCAGCGCGTCCGCTCCCGATTGGCGCCATGGAAAGGGAAAACTGACTCAGTTTTCCCTTTCCATGGCGGCGGACATTTTCTTTTTTTTTTTTTTTCAAAACACCGCAGCGACCGAAACGCTGCAGCGTTTCGGGACAAAAAAAAAGCTTTTAGTGCCCCGCGGTCACGCAATTTTTGCGGGCCGGGGTACTAATAGCAATGGAACTCTCGCGTCGGGGGCATTACCAACTCTGGTAATACCTGTGGGCCCGGGGCTTTCTATTGCTTAATAAGAAATGGGCCTGCTGCCTGAATGAGCTAGGCCTGTGGTCCAGTTGCTGGCCTTGCTGCCGCCTCTGGGCCAGTCCCAGTCCAATGATCCCACTCTACAATTACGCCCATGGATTCGCACCTCGTCCCACCCTAAAATTATGCCCATGGAATCGCACCTTTATCTATTACATGTGGAGGCTTGAGGGTGCATGCTTGTAATTGTGCAGGGCAGGAGGTTGGAGGTAGGTGCTTCTTGTAAGATTAATGTATGTTTCAGTTTTGATCAGGCTGTAGCTGTTGCATAATGTTATCAATGCCGTTAAATGAATAGGGGTTTGCAGGTGGCTGTGCGTGGCAGTGTATAGTCTTTTGTCTGTGCATTTGATTCCGAGGGTATTCTATATACATTCAACCCTGGAACCAGAATGTGAGTGAGGCCGGATAGGAACCAATTAGGCAACCAGTTCATTTTAGCTTGCTACTGGGTCCTCAGAAATATTCCTGATTCCACATCCCTGAATTTCACTTCGTTCAATCTTAAACAGCGTTGTCGAAAGCATAGCCGTTCCATGGCCCAACGTCCATTTTTGTCTGCATCTTCGGAGTCGGTGTCTTTTTCTATGGCCTGATGAAAGCCCAGAAATGTCCCTGCTTCCATTCTAGACATGGGGCCTCATTACATGGTAGGCGGTAATCCCTTACCGCCCTACTACGAGGTCCCTTAGCGGGGCCCTCCCCTAATGCCTGGTTTTCCCAGGCGTTATGGAAGGGACCCGCTAAGGTACTTCAGAGCTAATAACGGTACCCCAAAATGCGGTACCATTATTAGCTCCTTGCCTATTCCCATTGAGGCCTATGGGGGCTCAAATGGGAATGGGGAATGGTTCCGGAATGGGGACTTACCGGTCCCGCCAAGGTCGGAATTACCTGGTACGTCTCCATTCCGGGTACACGGACCTGGAATGCGGTAAGGGGGTAGCCATGGCGCTAATAGCGCCATGGCTACTGCCTACAGTGTAATGAGGCACATGGCCTTTGCGTGCAAACAGGAGTCTGAATGGAAAGCTCCACTGATAGGGAACATGTTTGTAACTCAGCCAAGCCATCACAATGCGCACCTCCTTTTGTTTAGGTATAGTCATGGGGCCAGGTCTTGGAGCTGTGTGGTATAAAACTGGATAAGTGAGGATATCTGGCGTTCGATTCCTTGCTGATATTTGGAGAGCACCTTGTTTGTGCAGCCAACTTTTAGGTGCCTTGAGGAGCTCGGAGAAAAGGTGGTACATGTGCACTCTTATTTCTCATTTGATTCATACAGTATCACAGCGTCATATCTCAGTGTCACTCATTGAGCTTAGTGCTGCTGGGCGTGTTGTGTCCTTCTGTGTTACTACTAGTACTGTTATAGCACACCTGTCATGGATGTAGCATGATTGTGCTTTGATGTGGCTCGTAGCGCCTCAATGTGCTTCCCAGGTTACAGTGCACAGTCTACATACTTAGGGGGAAATGGGCTGGGGTGGAGTGCATTGTGCTGTAGAATTTCAGTGTCCTGTGCCGGTGGTCACTGTTTTTTTCCAGAATGGTCACTTTGGTGTCCAAAGTTCACCGTTTCGTTGCTCAAAGTGTGATCAGTACGTTCTTTTTCAACTGGTCCAAAGTCTCACTCCTTTTCTACTAAATATGCCGTGCCTTGGGTTTCCCTTTCAGGAAAAAAGACAAGTCTTAGAAGTCTCATTCATTTCTCAAGCATATTTCCACTCATATACTCCAAGTGTCACTCAGGTCACCAAGTGTCACTCACTTGGATCCCAAAGTGACATCAATTTGGTTTTCAAGGTCTCACTCTGTCCCAAAACTGCTGTGAATGTAATGGTGCGCCACACAGTAAAACTGCAACATGTTGCTCGTTTCAAGCAAAATAAAACCTCACTATTTGATTTGTAGAGGCAGTATCATGTTATTCTGCTCTACACAAATGTAAAGATGACGTTGTGACAATGCAGGGGGCCAGTGGCAACAATTGTAAAAAAGATAAGCAGGTGCCCATGTTTGCTGTGAAACCACATAAGGGTGCCTTATTGCTGCTTCAAGGGGCTACATTGGTATATCTTTCAATGACAAGTTCCCACACAACTGACATTGCAGATCTGCACAAAGGGTGTTTCATGTGCAGTGTAACAATGTCCTTTTCATACGCACAGGGTTGCAATTTGTTGTGTGTCATACCCTCCTAATGCAGAACTCTTGTTCCCACAATCCAAGATGGTTACTATTGGCAGGGAGGTCGAAGGTGCCATGCCTCATTTCTTGTGGATCACACGTGCTAACGTATAGCCAAGCATCTCCCTAGTGCTGCCACTGGAACCATCTAATGTCAGCTCGCCCATTACCACTTCCACCCCTGGCTCCTCCTAATGCCAAACCCTTGCACCTACTATGGTTAGCCTCTGCCACCTCTTAATATCATGACACCTTCTAATGTCAGTCCCATGAAGGACCGGTGCAGAGGCTGGTGCAGTCGTAACACTTGATTTGACAGGTAGACATAGTCTCACCAGCCAGTCAGTGCATCAGAGGTTCTAGGATAGCGGACTACCTGTGGTAGAAGAACCAACAATACATTTTCTCCCTTGTTGCTCCGAGCCACTGAAATTGCTTGGGCCATCCAATGTACTACCCTCTAGGTCTAGCACTGAATTGACCCAGGCAGCCCGCACTGCGGGCGGCTCCCACTGGCCCTGGGCTGGCATTATGGACCCAAGGTTTCTTGGGCCCTGGCACTTATTGTTTTACAAATTGAGCACTGATTCCTAGGTATAAGCTGTTGGGTAGTCCATCCTGGATATGATGAGCGAGATGATGGACAGTGCTCTGTGCATGAAGGAGAGGAATGGTAGAATCTTCTTGATCGTGTGTTGATGGAAGAAGCATTTCTTAATTATCATGTTTACTAGCAGTTTTAAAGTCAGTCCATTAGGATTCCAAGGTGTTTGACCATTTTGGATGGCGTGAGGGTTGAGCTCAGTTGTGTGGGCCATGGGATGTAATGGTTGCATACTTGGTTGCTGGATGTAATCATGATTTCCGTCTTGTCCGGGTTGAGTTTGAGGTTGTTAATGTTCATCCATTGGTAGAGTTTTTGAGACAGTCTGTTAGCATTGTGTTCTCCTCTTGTTCATTGCCGAGTTTGTAGATAATTTGGGTATCGTCTGCGTAGTTGTAGCACATGAAGTCGTGTATCTTAATGAGGTTGATTAGTGGCGTCATATAGATGTTAAAGTGGAGCGGGGATAATGAGTATCCTTGTGGTGTCTCGCAGTGCGTATATGAATGGTTTTATCCATATTGTTTCTGTTCTTTAAGACAAAAAATATTTAATCCATAGCAATGCCATGTCAGTGATCCCTATTTCTTCTAGTCTCTGTATGAGAATTTTGTGGTCAACAGTGTCAAATGCTGCAGAGAGGTCGAGTAGTATCAGTGCCGAGTTTGTTTTGGAGTCTGCGTTGGTCTTTAGGTTTTCCAATATAAAGAAAAGTGCCGCCTCCATCCTTCTCATGGGTCTGAAGCTGACTTGTGGTGTAGTACTTGGTTGTTTTCTATATTTTCCAATGTTTGTTCATATACATAGGTCTCTAGTAGTTTCACTGGATAGAGGATGTTAGAGATCGGTCTGTAGTTTGAGAGGTCTTCCACATCACCTGTTGTGTCCTTGAGGAGTGGTTGGATGTAGTCAGATTTGAATGTCTGCAGTACGGTCCTTGTTGAGAGTGATAGGTTGAAGAGGTTTAGGTAGCATTCCGATGGTGTACCCTTTGTAAGGATTGATTTATAGATGTCTGGTGGGCAGGGGTCCATTCGGGAGCCTGCCCTGTTGCTTTTTTTCACCAGTTTGAGGAGTTTCTCCCTTGAGATTTGGGTGAAACTGTTCAGCCTGTTCTGTGGTCCCGCTATAGGTAGGGGAGGGTGCATGGTCTGGTTGAATGGTGTACTTTGTATGATCGGTGTATGTTGTTGATTTTATTCTTAATGTGATCCGCGAGGTCATTGCATAGTTTTTGTGAAGGCACCAGTGTGTTAATGCATCCAGCAGGATTTCTTATCTCGTTTATGATGTTGAATCATTTTTTCTGAGTGTTGGTGAATTTTGTGATCTGATCATCATAGTATTTCTTTTTTGCTTTAAGGATTTCCTTTTTGTATGCTTGGGTTTGTTTTTGATAAATTAGTCTTTTGGCTTGGATGTAGTTTTTCCTCCATTCTTGTTCTAGTTTCTGGTTATTTTTTTTTATTGTGTTGAGGTGAATCACCTCCCCACTACTTTCAATTGTGTTGGGGTGAGGGTTTTTTCCAGGGTAATGCTGTCAATTGTTTCAGTGATCCATTTCTGGATTAGGTCAGCTTTTCCGTCTATGTTGGTTGATTCCAGGGTTGCGATCAATGGTTTTGAGGATTCCAGTTGTTCTTCCAAGTTGCTGTTTTTGACAGTGTTCCAATTTCTTCCTTCCAGATCATGGGGTACTTTATAGGCTTTATGGATGGGTTTGATGGTAGTTGGATCACAAACGGTATAATGAGGTGCAACCTCCATAGTATTTGGGTTTGTGGTGCAATTGTGATCAGTTTTTTGTTGGCAGAGTTTGCATAAAGAGTGTGTCCTGCTGAGTGTGTCGCTCCTTTCACCACCTGTTACAATCTCATTGTCTTAATCTGCTTACTTAGTGGTTTCTGAAAAGTTTGCATTTTCTTCTTCTGACCCTACGTTGAAGTCCCTGAGGATGATCAGGTGATCATGTTTGATGGCTAGTTTTGTGACGACTTCTATGAAGGTGTCTATGGAGTTGGTGGTCTGTAGAAGAGCATGAATGTGAGATTTTTATGTGGGTCCAATGTAAGGTGAATGACGATGGATTCACAGTTCTGGATGTTCAGCAGGTCCCTTGTTTTTATTTTTAGGCTACTGAAAGTCCTTCTCCTTTTTAATCTTTTCTGTTTACCTGTATACATTTGAAGTTGTCTTGTACGCTTCTGTGAAGTGTGACTTTGTAGCTGTCATCTAGCCATGATTCTGTGACGAATAGGATGGTGATTCCACCGTTGGTGAGTAGATAGTAGATCTCTGTAGCATGTTTAGAAATTAATCTTGCATTGATTAGGTTTCCTGGCTGCCTTCAGACTTGCAACATGGCCAACGGGCTGTTCGATGAGTGCCGAGGCTCTCACTAGCCTCCATCGGGTGCCCCGATTGGCCACAGGCCATCAATCTCCTGGCAAGGCCCGGCAGAGCCGGCAGGCGAACACAGGCCCCCTCTAAGGGCCAACCCAAAGCGCACACCTGATCCCTGTCTGGTCCTGTCTGGCTCTGGAGGCAGCCCCTCCATACAGCCACTATCTTTCTCTGGCCCACGCTGCACAACAAACTTTCTCCACCCCTGCATTTCGGGAACTTTTAAAATGTGCATCTACTTTCTACCAGTAAGCACCCTGGATCACCTGCTTCAGTACCACAACCTGGTTGCCTGCTGAATCCTGCTTCCTTTGCCCTACACAATGATCACAACCTGTATTTTCTTCCATCTTGATATGTATATTTGCCAACATTTTACATAACCTGCTTTATGCTGCCTGCTAGTGCCAAACCCATTATTCCTCTTCAAGAGTACCGTTATTATATTCATCGTCCAGTTTGTTCTGTTCTCCACTGCTTTTTGACAATTTCAAATTCAGGCATGCTTTAATATCACTGCATCCCCCATTGTGTGCTGTTTCTAGTTCTTTTTGGCAATTTCAAATCCAGGTGTGCTTTTCATTCTGAGAACTGTCTGTCTTCCTTTGCATAACCTGTCCTCTGTGGCTGCCTGGCTGCTAGGCCACTTGGTAGGTTCCTGTGCACTGGGCAGCTCCCCTGCCTATCTCCCGCTCCCCTTCTACTACCATGACACTCTCCATCCCTCCTATCTATTCTAACTGCTATTCTATCGTCTATCCCACCTCTCTCACAAAGTCTGGAAGAAAAAAGCTGTCCTGGACTCTAATCCAGGTCTACCTATCATTGACGTCTATCTCAATGCCACTTCCAGACAGACCTTTTTGTGATATTCTCTTCATTGTCCCCTCCCCTGACCTATGGATCCCCCATCTGTTCTCCACTCTCTACCCTTTCTCCTCCTCACCCATTAACGGTGGCACTAGGTGGGAAGTACTCCTTGAACACTTCACATCCTCCAGATGTATCATCAATCTCTATCACAATTGCACTATCATGGTCCAAGGCTCTCAGTCTACTCTTCTGACTCTCAATCAGTGCCTGCCTTGCCTCATAAAATTCCTCCCTTATGCTGCCACCCCTTCTTTCTCCCGCCTCACTTCTCCACCACCACCGATGGGAGTACCATGCCCCTGCACATCCCTCAGAAAACCTTCAAAGGTGGTAACCAGCTTCACTTAGCTACTCACTCTGAATGCTCGCCCTAAGGTCAAACACTCCTCTGGCAACAGTCTCCTTCTCGAAGACCATGGCCTTGACGTCCTCGCCCTTACTGAATCATGTTTCAACACCAGCTCCGTAAATACTCTTGACACTCTCCTTCCTGAGGGCTACAAAATCTTCTCCAAACCCAGACCTAACAGGCCAGGAGGTGGAGTGGACCAGAGCTCTGCTGAGTGGGTCCCTGCTGCCATGATTCCTACTCAATCATACTCCTCCTTTGAATGCCTCGTCTGTATGCTCGGGATCTCGCCTACTCTCACTCTCATCCTTGCCACTATCTACCGGCCCTCTGGCCCTATCTCCTTCTTCCACTCGGAATGGGCCAACCTCACTTGCTGCCTCTCAACCTCTTCCTTAAAACTCCTCCTCCGTAGTGACTTCAACATCCACCTCAACTCTCTTGATTCATCCACCTCTCAATTCTTGGTCCTCTGTGACTCCCTCTCTCTCACTATTCTTCCTTCTGGTCCGACTCACTCTGCCGGCCACACCCTTGATGCCCTCATCTCTGGTGACATCCCTATCTCTAATCCGGTCACCACCACCCTCTCCTGGTCTGACCACTCTCTCCTCTCCTCCCACCTAGGGTCCCTTGGCCCTCTATCCGAGACAACCCCTGCACTGCCAGCCTCCTTTGCTGTCATTCGACCAATGAAATGAGTGTCATTTGTTGCTTTTGCCTCCCCCTTCATCCCCCCTCTAAACCCCTCCCCTGACTCTCCCTCTGACTATGTCCTTGCTAACTTGCACCTTGTCATTTCTAACACCCCCGACACCCTTGACATCCTTGCCCCTGCGATGAGGAGCCACGTAAAACCTACCACCAAGAAAACAGCTGGTACGGCTCTGATCTAGCATCTCTGAAACGCAAGTGCAGAGTTGCTGAACACAAGTAGCAGACCATGGGCTTATCCTCTGACAAACTGGCTTGTTGCCTTGCTCCAAAAGCCATATCGTTCCTTTATCTGCACCAAGAAGCAGGCCCACATCCAAGCCTGTATCTCTGGAGCCACTAACAATACGGCTGAACTTTTCAAAATCTGCAGGGAACTCGCCAATCCACTTGCAGTCTCCACCTCTCTCCTTCCTTCACAGGCTCTCTGCACTGACTTGGCCTCCCACTTCACACCCAAGTCTCAGGACATCCTGTCCTCACTCTCCTCCAACCCAATCCCCCCTCCCATGCCCTCCCCCTGCCTGCCTTGCCCCCCTGCCACTATTCACTCTCCTCCCTCCTGTCCATAGCACCGGAAGAGGTCTCTAAAGTGGTCTGCTCTAAGAAGGCCTCCTCCAAAATGTTGCTCCCTTGCTCTTCCAGAACCATTAAGGACAACATCTCCTCTCTTGCCCTGGCTCTTGGCTCTTGCTGACTTCTGTAACCACTCCTTCGCGACTGGCTCTTTCCCTCTTTCCCTCAAGCACACCATTGTGCACCCTCGCTTAAAAAAGCCATCTGCACGGCTAACTATCACCCTATCTCTACTACCCCCTTTCTGGGTAAACTCCTGGAAAAGTTGGTCCTCCCGCAACTGACCCTCCACACTGACCTTGTTTGCCTTCATGACCACCAATCTGGATTCTGGGCATCCAGAGGCACAGAAACTGCTCTCCGGAACACCCGTAAAACCATGCTCGCGAATTTTGACTCCAACTATCCTGCTGTTCTCATTCTCCTCAATCTCTCCTCTGCCTTTGACATGGTCAACCATTCCATCCTCATAAAACCACTCTGTGACACCCTCTGCATCACTGACGGGCACTGGATTGGCTGACCTCTTTCTTGCCCTTCCCAGCTGCAACTGGGCCCTTTCTCCTCCACCACCACACTCTCTAGCTGTGGCATCTCCCAGGGTTCTATCCTATCGTCACGGCTCTTAAATATCTACCTTTCCCCCCCTGCTCACCTGATCTCCTCCTTCTCTCCTCATTTTCAGTGTTATCCCAATGACACACAGCTTTCCTTCAAACTTCCCTCTACTTCCCCTTCTTCATCTTCTCTCATCTCTGACTGTCTGTCTGCCATTTAGGCATGGTGTTCATTGAATTATCTCTGTCTCAACGCCAGTAAGACGGAGATCCTCCTCATTGGGACACCTGTGGCCTCTTTTCTTCCTACCCTCTGGCCACTATCTTTGGGCCCCTTCCATCTCAATCCTGTGATGCCAAAAACCTTTGGGTCATCTTCGACTCCGCTCTTTCCTTCACCCCTCACATCATGGACCTTACTTTGAAGTCCAACTTCCAGCTCAGAGGCATTCTTCCTTTTCTCACCTTCCCCCAGAAGCTCAATCTCTCCAGAGCTATGGTCCTCTCCAGGCTGGACCACTGCAACAGCCTTTTTATCAATATCCCTATTTCCTCCCTTCAACCTCTCCAGCTATTCCAGAATAGGGCTGCAAGTCTTATCCTTTGCCTCAAGCCCAGGGAACTTATCTCTCCAGCCCTAAAATCTCTCCACTGGCTCCTGGTGGCTGCAAGGATCAAATTCCAGGCCTTCTGCATCATCCACAAAGCCTTCTGGGGCCTGGGACCATGCTATCTCCAACATTCCCTCCCTAAATACTCCACTGCTAAAGCCCTATGCTCTTTTAATTCCAATTTCCTCACTGTCAAATTCTTCTTCAAGCAGAGAGTGGGGGACAGGTCTCTCTCCTTAGCTGGTGCCTCCCTTTGAAACAGCCTCCCTGCCCCTTTCAGACTTGAAATGCCTCCTGTAATTCCATAAATTGTTCAAAACTCTGCTCTTCTCTACCTCTTTTCCTCTATCCCTCCCCTGCTAATCACCCCACTGCCACTGTGATCGGTGACCTGTTCCTCATGAATCTTACTTGATCCCAGGCCCTCCCTCCTGGTCAATAGCAGCACCCCTGCCCCCACTGAACTTCTGTATTGCCCCCTGCTTGGTCGCTCCTTACACCACCTTGAGTCACCTATACTAGCACTTAGCCTGATGAGCTCCTCCTTGGCTCCCCTTAGCACTTCCCTCCCAGGCCCTCCTCCATCACTTGTCCACTTCTGGCTCCCCCGCCCCGCCCCCTTCCTCTGCCCTTCTCTTCGATGCACTTGCACGGCTGAATGCCACAAGGCTTAGTAGGACCATGATTGAATATTACTGTTTTTGCCATTTGTATTATTTCCCCTATTCCCTTCCCATTTAGCCTTGTGGCGCTTTGAAACACAGTTCGGTTTTATAAAGTGCCTTACAAATGCTCAATCAAATAAACAAAAAATAGGTTGCAGCGTATTTGTTTCTTAATAATGTCCTGTTTTGTTCTTGTATTCGTCTGTATGTGGACTTGATGGGGTGTTTCCTCATTATTCTAAGGATGTGGGACGTGTTCTGTAGGGTCTGATTCATCATTGAGTAGACCGGTTAGGTTTCGTATTGGGCCCATTAATTCTTCTGGCTCCTCTTCTATGTCTAGTTGCTGTTGCTGTAAATCCCCTTGGGTTCTAGTGATGTACAGGGTGAGGGTGTTGTTTCTCATCTTTGTCCTTCTGTACATTTCTGGATTTTTCCTGCGTGGTCCTGGTATCCTATTGGTGTGAATAACATTTCCGTTGGCCGTTTGCTGTCCTGTAGAGTGATCCATAGCGAGGTATGGTGTTAGGTATAATGATTTTTATCTTGTTTTTGAGTGTGTACTTTTTTCTGTTGGCTTATCGGTGTGTGTTCTATTGCTGTGTTGGTATTTAATGATGTGGTGGCCTGATGTGGTTCCATTTTGTTTATCCTTTCTTCGCGTTTTCTCTCACGTCGTCCAGTTATGTGGCGTGATATATTCGGTTCTCTCAATGATTTCTAGTTTTTGATGCTTAGGTTGTGTTTTTGGGTCGTAGGGGCCCTTGCCCACCACCCACACCTTGTCCGAGATTTTGTTGTGGTTGTTGCTTATTTATTTATTTGTTTGTTTAGTTCAGGGATCCTTTTTTGTCACGGTTTCCTTGGTGGTTTATGTTGTCTGGAGTTATTGTCGGGTGCAGGGGGGGTGAGTGTGGTTCACTTGAAGTCTGTTGGTTGCCAAGTGGGTTGGGGAAGTGTTCTAATTGGTTAGGGCTGGCAGGTAGTTCCTAACATTATATAAATGTATATATCTTTTTCATAGTACATTTTGTTTTTCATTACCCGAGTTGGAAAGACAGCAGTTGGAAAAACACCCAGAAGTGGGATAAAGCAGTATAGGGTTTAAGACTTGGGCTTGTAGTACTAGTGGGGTATAGGGACCTCTAAAAGAAATGGGACGCGGTGCTGGGGAGGAATACCTAGAATTGTCTGAATTGGGAGGAAATACCCAGGACTAGAATGCAGCTGTAGTGGAGAGGTACTCAGAGCTGAAGCATTGATAGAGGGGGCAGAACCTAGAAGGAGGAGGAAACAACGGAAAATGGAGAGAGCCCTATAAGTGCGACAGGGCAGCTATGGAGGTACTCCTAGATGTAGCATCAGGTATAAAACCAACAGCTTTGAGACACCTGGCAAGTGGGAAAAAACGTCCAAATCTGAGACACAGCAATTTCAGAGACCTGGCCCGTGGATAACGCGCCCAAATTGGCGATACAGCTGCAGGTACAAAACACAGTGACCTGAGACATCTTGCAAGTGGCAAGAAAACGCCTACATTTGAGCACAGCAGCAGGTACAGAACACAGTGATTTCAGAGACCTAGCCAGTGGACAAAACGCCCGAATTTGATATACAGCTGCAGGTGCAGATACAGCTGCAGGTAGCTGCAGTGAGTTGAGAGACCTTGCAAGTGGGAAGAAACGCCGAGATTTTCAAACCGCTGCTGTTCCACTTGGAAAAAAATTGCATGAAAGGCTCAGTAACAACCATTTAATCCTTTTCCTCATCCACCTACGCTTCCATCACCAGGTGCAAGGAAGGTCTTTGATTCCTGTACATTTGAAAGCACATTCGATTAGTGAATTTTGGTTTTGCATTGCAATGCACAGAGAAAAAAAAACTATGCAAATGGGGAAGGGGGAGAAGGGCATCTATGATGCACTCATTCAGAGGGCCTTAATGAATTGGAATGCAACTTTTTTTGAAGCAACTGATGAGATGTATTATAAAGTGCATCTCATCACTTTTGCCAAATATTATGCCCCATATCTCTTGTGTCTTTAACTACAGATATGGCCCACTACGACCAGGGCTCAAGTCGAGGGTACACGTGGGGGGGACGGAGTACACCCACTTTGTTTAGAGGGTGGACTCAGTCCCCCCCCAGTAAAAATATGAAACAGTGATTGTCATCTTTGAATTTATTAATTAAATCCGACCTCGGGGATGAAACCACAGTCATCAGGTTCCTAGGCCGGACACTTCACCACTGCACTATATAACCTTAATCAAAATAACAAACAACTAAAGGTCAAATGTCCCATTTCGGTACTGCAAGTCCCAGTGGAAACATTTGTATTGGTTTTTTGCGTTTAAAACGTGCACACCTTTTACAGTTTTCAAAAACACTATTAGAAGAAAATATCTTCTCTCCATTTGTGTGTGTGTTGATTTTATGAAAGGCAAATGCTATACGTCCTGCGCAATTTGGGTTGTTATGCAAAGCCAATTTAATGAAATGTGCATATTTCACCTTGATATGCTAATTTCTGGTGACGTCACATCCCATTGCATTTGTTGATGAGTCCCCCCACTTTAATGTTCAGGACTTGACCACTGACTATGACCGTCATGAAGGCCATTAACACCTGGATAAAATGCGTGAATGATGGCTTTTCTGACTATGGAAATCGTTTCCACTCTGAGCATATCTCTGTGCAAAGAAAATAATAGGCAAGCATAGCCACCATAGGAGCTGGAAGGCGCCTTCTTAAAAAAAAAAAAAAAAAGAAAGAAAGTGCCCACGTCTGCTTCCATCACGAGTGAATTTCAGTCAGGCAAAGAGTGAGGAACTGGTGCCGCTGAGGGATGGGGGAAGCACTGTTGCCATTTCTCAGGTAAGTGGGAAAATATACTAGAATGCCATATCAGCAATTAGAGCAACCCCTTTGACTCCGAGGTGCTAATACAGAACATGGATAACGTGATGGGTTTCCGCATGAGGTTTCTTGATGACAATGTGTTGCCTCTGAGAAGCCAGTATGTCTGCATTAGACAAATCCCCTTGTTGGAGGAAACAACAGTATCTCCGTGTAGTGTGTTGTCCCTTTTAATTTTTCACTTGAACCCTTTTTTAATGAACCTAATACTGGAATTTACCTTATTTCTAAACACCAAACATTCTGGCAGAAACGGTATTTGGGATACATGGGGATTCACTAATTACTAAGGATCATAACATTTGGTCAAGTAGTCAAGCCAAGATTGGAATCTAGAATTCCTTGCTCCACAGTCAGCATATATCCTATGACTCCAGCAGAATCCTATGTCTCCAGCAGAGGTGACTATTTGGATATACAAACTTCTCTTTGATGGTCTTTCTCTGTTGTTGGCCAAAACCTGGTATGTAAAATGGCAGGTATTGGCCTGTGTGGAGCATCTGGTCGATAAACAACAGCGTTTTTATTTAATTGCGGATTTCATTGAAGGTAGTCCCATAGATCTAAAGAAGGTGGGGTGCTTTGTATAGAACAGGAGAAAACGTGGATGCTGATACGTGCTGGGTTACAGATGCAGGCTCAGGCATTCACTCTTAGGCTTAGAAAAATTGGCTATCTAGAATGTTTTCATCAGTTGTCAATTGATTTTCTCTCAGCTGGTGAACACATTAATATACATTGTATAGTTTGAAATTTCTTATCAAGGGTGCAGACCTCAACAACATCAGGGTGGAGACTGGATATATAGGTCCAGTCACTTTTTGCTCTATTTGTCTGCAGTCATCAAGGGACAGGCTAATAATGGAAGCAGTGGTGAGGGCGCTGCAGATAAATCAGAACGTTTCCTGACAGGCCACCGGCTCTGAAAGCTCAGCAGGTTGGGAATGAGAAAACCTTAACATCGTAAGCAGTGATGGCTATAAAAAGAAGATGAAAAGGTGGATTACACTCACAAGCCAAGGCATATCTATCAACTCTCTAAAAAAATGCATCCATCTGCTAAATCCTTGATGATTCATGTGGAGCAGCTATCTAGTGTCTATCCATTAACAAGGGCTAGAATAATCTGATGACTTGAGCTGCCACCAATGGCAGCTAGCACATAGGTTTGGATAGTATGGGGCACAAACTATAGCTTTGGAGTACAGCTTTTTGGGAAATAACATGATAGTAGGAACACACAGCATGTGGGTGTTGTTTAATTATTTATCTAGCGAAAACGAAAATGTGTATGTGTCCAGTGCACCCCTACTCTTAACAATGTTATGTTAACGTAAAGGGGTACCATTCAAAAGAAGATTTCGGTGCATGGGAGGTAACACAACTCTGACACAAGGTTGTACACAAAACATCCCAAAATGGTGTCCTAATATTCGGACTCCCCGGCCCCTGCACACCTCTGTGCTGTGTCAACAGCCAATAATTGTTAAACAGTTTTAGTCCAATTTATATATACGCCATTCAAACATAAATAAATGCACACAATAAGCTTAAAAATAAAAAGCTCTACCTGTTTCGGGGTAAACAACCCCTTCTTCAGGAGCAATGACAACTACAAACACAAATAGACAATTGTTCACTGGTCTTTGCCCAGTGTCTCTTCAGCCACGTGATCAACATTTGTTACTTTCACTGAAATCCCAATAAAAACATGCCTTGACAAAGCCAACAGGTTTGCTTGTGCGTAGGTATTCGCTATGCATTTTTGTTCCAGGCGTTGATATCATGTGCCCAAGTAATATTACCATCTTCCAGCTGTTGCTACCGTATGTTCAGGTAGTAGCATTATCAGCGCCTGGCAAATGTCTAGCCCATGCCTACACAAAAGTTAAAAATGTTAGCTTTGCCAATGCTTGTTTTTAAAGTGGTGGGGCCTACATACTTTCACCGAGGCATGGGGCCTTGATGTGGTTTTCCCCGCAAGAATTCTTTAAAGAATTAAGTGAAAATGGTGTATTTTCAATCCTGGGATGAAAGGAGAAAAAAACATAATAGATTTACAGGCATTTATTAGGGGGAAACATGAAGTATTCTTATACTATTGATGGCAGGACACCATACATGCCAACCCTCCTAATTTAGGCGGGAGACTCCAGACTTTTAAGTAAAAAATGTATCTATTTTTCACATTCTCCCGCCTATAATCATTCTAGCCCCAATGTATTCCTATGGGGAAATTTTCATCTCCCGATTTTCCTGACGAAATCTCCCTAACAGGTGCGTCGGAATGTTGGCATGTATGGGACACCAACATAATTTGGGAGCATATTGCCACAGCAAATCATGTAAATGCGAGTCAGAAAATTGTGTAACCCCACTGGATGCCTAATATATAACACAAAAAGCGGCTCCAACAAGGTTTCATAGCCTACTTGACAAACGGGTGGCATGAGTTTGTGGAGGATCCACTCCTACCTATATCAACAAACAAAAAATGCATCAGGAAATGTATAACGCACACGTGATCACAACACATCCATTTATCTAACATAAAGAAAGGACTATTCTGGAAGTCCATAAGGTGCAGACAGCACACCATGGAGGCTATCTTATACAAAACATACAGTCAAATCTAGTACAGCAATTCATCAGTTATGATATGCTATGATAAGTAATTTATAACCCGCCTGTACACAAGTGTTTCTAGGCGCGACAAGATAAGGAAGGAAAGACAGAAGGGGGACAAAACAATGATCTTATTAGGCCTTGTGTCATTCAGATCACGCAAGTGCAGGGTGGAGGGGGAGAAATGCCAGAGGGGGAGTGGAGAGTGGAAGAGTACACATAAGTGCTTCCAGGTGGTAGCTCAGAAGTGCAAATAGTCAGTGGACTGTAGGGTTGCAGATACACTCCCTAAGTGTTTGGCAGGCCCAGAGGCAGTGCAAGGGCAACTGGTCGTGCCGGAGCCTGGTCCCGTAAATTCAGTGGCTGGGCAGGTAACCACTATGTGCAGCAGACAGGGACAAGTGCGGTGGGGGGCGGGAGGGGGAGAAATGCCAGAAGGGGGAGTGGAGAGTGCAAGGGATCTCATAAGTGCTTCCGGGAGGTAGCTCATAAGTGCATATAGTCAGGGGATTGTAGGGTTGCAGATACAGTTCCTAAGTGATTGGCAGGCCCAGAGGCAGTGCAAGGGCAACTGGTCGTGCAGGAGCCTGGTCCCGTAAATTCAGTGGGTGGGCAGGTAACCAGTATGTGCAGCAGACAGGGACATCAGCAAGGGATAGGGAGAGAGAAAGCGGAAGCTAAAAGGAAGGTATTGAGTTGCTTCCGGAACCTTAGTTTGTCCTAATCAAGTTTGAGAGAGGCATGAAGGCTGTTCCAGAGGGTGGCCCCACCTGATGACAGACATCTACCCCCCACTCTCTGTCTGGAGAAGTGTCTGACCTTCATAGAGTTGCAGGTGGATGAGCAGAGGGCTCGAGAAGGAAGATGCCTAGGAAGAGAAAGTTGGATGTAGGATGGTCCCTGGCCCCAGAAAGCCTTGTGGATGATGCAGAGGGTCTTGAACTATGGTAAGCTAAGTAACCATAACTAGTACCACCACTGTGTACTGCTAAGACTAACACGCAGGCATCACATCACAATGGCATCACAAATGTCATTAATGACATTACTGATGACATCACATATCTAGGCTACTTGTTTTTGTTCACAGAGATATGTAGGACAGTTGTTTTTCTTATATTTTGGCAGTAGTTGCATACTTGCTAACATGACCTGTTCGAATCTGTACGTGCTTATCCAGTCCGATTTTTTCTCTGCATTCTGGGACTTGTAGTCCAAGTTGTATAATGGGAAAAGAGGAACTACAAGTCTCAGAACACAAATAAAAAAAAACAAGGGCCTGATACACAGAACATTTTCCTATGGGATTGTGACATTATAAAATGCTTCTATGAATCAGGCCATGGCATTTATATTGTGCTGTTGGAGGGAAGTTGGTTCTTGGCTACCAGCATTGACTACAGCTACCAGAATTCCTTGAGGCCAACATTGGTACTAATCAGCAACACCTGAACAGACTGCCTGCCTGAAGATTTCAAGAGGCATGAACGCGCTTGGAGGAAAAGAGCAACTGAACTGCAGAAGGTACACAAAGCTGGGAACTAGAGTGCATGCCTCACCCCATCTTTTTTCTAAATATTGATGCGGGAGTCCCGGCCTCCGGAGGCGCAGGACCGGGGTGCCCCATGCCCCAGTTACGAGAGCCATAATGTTGGTTTTTCTCTTCCCCCCACCGTGGGATTTATATTGTGCTATTGGAGGGGAGTTGGTTCCTGGCTACCAGCATTGACTACAGCTACCAGAATTCCCTGGGGCCAAAATTGGTACTAATCAGCAACATCTGAACAGACTGCCTCCCTGAAGATTGCAAGAGGCATGAAAGCACTTGGAGGAGAAGAGCAACAGAACTGCAGAAGGTACACAAATCTGGGAACTAGAATGCGCGCCTCACCCCATATTTTTTCTAAATATTGATTCGGGAGTCCCGGGATCCAGAGGCAAAGCACTGGGGTGACCCATGCCCCACTTAGGAAAGCCATAATGTTGGTTTTTCCCCCTGCCCCCACCATGGGATTTATATTGTGCTTTTGGAGTGGAGTTGGTTCCTGGCTACCAGCATTGATTACAGCTACCAGAATTCCCTGAGCCCAAAATTGGTACTAATCAGCAACATCTGAACAGACTGCCTCCCTGAAGATTGCAAGAGGCATGAAAGCACTTGGAGGAGAAGAGCAACAGAACTGCAGAAGGTACACAAAGCTGGGAACTAGAGTGCGCACCTCACCTCACCTCACCTTTTTCCTTGACATCACATATCTAGGCTACTGGTTTTTGTTCACAGAGATATGTAGGACAGTTATTTTTGTTATATCTTGCCAGTAGTTGCATACTTGATAACATGACCTGTTCCAATCTGTAAGTGCTTATCCAGTCCTATGTTTTCTCTGCATTCTGGGACTTCTAGTCCCAGTTGTATAATGGGAAAAGTGTAACTACAAGTTCCATAACACAAAGAAAAAAAACAAGGGCCTGATACACAGAACATTTTCCTATGGAATTGTGCCATTATAAAACGCTTCTGTGAATCAGGCCCCAAGAATTGATAAGCACCTACAGATTGGAATGGATCATGTTGGCAATTATGCATATACTGCCAACATATTAAACTTCCACACATCAAGTGCAACTTAAAAATGTTCTACAAATCTTTTCCATCTGCTTTTCATTTCTTTTAGAAAAAAGTTACAAAAAGTGCTGCTATAAATGCACATGTGCATTTTTTTACTTTCATGAAAATGCTCCCTAAAAGAAACATTTTTAAATGCTCAGCATTTTTCATTTTTCATTCCATATAAATGTCACACTTTCTAACTTCTCTCATAACATCCCTTATACTGCCACCATACTCCACCTGCTCACACATACGTGTATACTGCCAAACTATGTATATACAACACTTCACCTTACATATAAAGTACTGTTCTTTTCCAACCTCTACTATAAGACACCAAACACTGCTGCAACAACAATCCTCCATTGCATTGCCACTAGGCCACAGTTTCCCCATTCTTTAAAAATACTATAACACATTACAAATTCATTGCACCACAAACACACCACTTATTTGATTAAATCCACCAACACAAAAATAACCTAGATATGCATATTTTTTTCACACCCATTTTTATCTGTTCCTTGTAATGTCCCAAACAGCACTACTCTTACTCCAATAGTTCTAACAATATAGTTAACATACTTTACTACACCACCCATAACACAACTGTATTAACTTTTTTTCCCAACAACTCCTCCTACCTTTATAAATAACAACCTCTCTTACTAAAAGAACTTCACTATTACCACATATACCCACTAACTTTCTTTTATAATTACAGGAAAAAAGAAGATTCCCGAAGACAGCTACCGAAAAAAGAACACTCTTCATATCCTATGCAGTAAATACATTAATATACGCTGTATATCTCTCTAATTGCCACAATGTACTTTCACTATATATTAGCCTGCAGTATTCTTTTCGAGTCAAGTATTTTTTCACACTTATTCATTATATTGCAGCATTCTCACTCTTTCTATTCCCATCTAAATGATGCTCTTTATTCAATACAGCACCCATTCTTTACAGGCGGCTAACAACACATCCATCTCTCATCAACTTATATACCACAATTTTACTTCCTTACTATTCCATACCCCTATCCACATGAGGTCCTAATTCCAACCCCAACACGTTTCACACTCATTGCATTCCAAATCATTATCACATATTACCACACATACACACACCTCCTCACCTATTTTCCATTACACCACCTCAATCCTCATAGCTATGCACTAAATCACAACATTATAACAACCACTGTTTTCCTCAAAATACCATAATGTCCCTGCTTATTCAAACCCACCACCACTCTCGTACTGATTAACCCAAGCCCATCACACCTGTACAGACTCTTACTCTTACAACCTTCCCAACCACACCTATCATCCCACTACACAACCACACAGCAACCCATTCATCTCCTCTACAATCACACCCACACATCCATGCACACTACATGCATATACATTCCACAACTTTCAAACCCAAACTTTCTTTTTTCCCAACAGAACAGAATGCATACTAAAATCCAACAAATTAAAATAGAGCAGATAAGAATAAAAGCAAACCATATAGTCATTCACCACTAAAACAATTTATATAAAACATTTAAACAAACAAAACAGCTACTAACCTCACCCAACAAAGCTAAACCAGCCACCACTAAAAAAAGATGGCCCCGCTTGCCAAAAAAACTAAAAGTTAAAAAAAAGACGTAGAAACAAATGCAAACCTACTAATGAGCTTAACACTATAGTTACCAATGGTAACTTAACGCAGTAAAGCTTTCCAAAACATTTATTTTACCAAATGTTTTAGTGTATAGTTCTTCACAATCTTATAAAGACAGCTGCAAAGTCACGATCTACCCTTAAAAACTACTGCAGAAGACTAATCCTCAAAGCTCTAATTGACAGTGTATTTCTACTAAAAAGAAAGTGTTTATATTGATTTTAAACATAGTGAAAGCACTAAAAGAATCAATAAATTACTAAAAGTACTTCTAAACATGTGCAATGTCAATATGGATACAGAGTGACTGCAGTTCCTGGCTGAGGAGGTTTTGCCTGTGAGTGCCTAGTCTTTCCTTCCTTGCGGTTGGCTGGCGGTGGAGCAACCCTACAAAGACCCATCCATGGTGCAAAGCGCTGCAGAGTCATTGCAGTTCTTGGCAGTTACTGGCAGGTGCTGTGGTGCTCCTGTTGGCGAGAGACTGTGAAGTGCATCAGCACTAAAACTCCATTTTGGAAAGAAATACGGTGAGCTCAGCCTTGAGTCCCTGCATACTTTTGTTTGGATTTTGATCAAATGTTGCTCCTTCAACAGTCCTGTACACCGGCTCCACATTTTTTGGCTGCATAGCCATAACTGTTTACATGGTTTCCTTACCCCCACCCTGACATAGGGCTTCACCCATGGGGAAGACTTATCCGCACAAGCCAATACTGCACAGGGCAGCGCTCAGGCTAACAAATGGGGGCGCAGTCCCCCACTTTCTTCAAAAACCAAATGACTCAACCAGTAACCTAAGAAGGAGAAGAAAGCTATGACTGAACCTGTGCACCCCCTAAAAGAAATTGACATCATACTGTTAAGTCCCAAATCTGAGTTACTGCAAATAAATGAAGACACACCAGTCACGAAACAAATATATAGCAATAGTTTATTATCGCTTAAGCGGACCCAGATCTATCAATGTCTGTGAACAGCCATAGAGAAGATGAGCAAAGGTATTGGGGAACAGACATTCTCAGATCACTTCAAATTCAGTTCATCATGTGTTCATGGTTCATGACCCATGAAACGTGGGCATTTTTATATGGCAATATGGGGTTCAGCACTCTGCGTCATCCCTCAGACAATTTACTGTCTGGGAACAGAGCAGAGCGTAGTGTAGGAGTATATCTTGTTCCTACCACAAGGTAACATTCCTCGCGCCCGTTTATCTATATTTTGCTTCTAACTAAAAGGTCAGTCTGCATTTCGACTCAGTAGTTCAGGCTTTCAGAAATATACATGGCATGAATTGTGCTCCTTTTAATCATCTAGTCGCACAATTAGCCTTGGAGAGTTAGGAGTCAGGAAGACAGGAAGGCACATAAACTGCTGACTAACTACGTTCGTGCCAGCTCTTCAAGGCCCTAAGTTAAAGACAAACAATGTGCACAGCATTTCTCCCATTTCTGTGCAGGGACATGTTTAAGAGCTTTCTGAGCGGTGAATCTGTGAACCTATACCGCATGTGGAATGAAAAACCAGAAAAGTGAGCAAAATGGCCAAGATGAAGTTCAGATGGTGCGATTCAATGTGTGCACTTAGGCCGACCCAACATAATACAGAACGGATGCTCTTTTACAATACTTTGACAAAAAGACGCCTGTGGATAAATTGGGGAGTCGGCTAGATGGGAAACCAGGCTTGGACAAGTGTGACGTGCATCCGATGATTCTTTTGGAAAGTTCTTTCCTGATTGACAACAATGAATCACTCCTGAATCACTGCTGAATCACTGCTTGAACCTGATGTGCAATTCTCTGGTCCCCATCAACTATATCCTCATAAACAAAGGAATTACAAACCTATCTGCGACGCCTAACCTCGAGCAGGTGGCCTCACCTGAATATTCATGTTATTCTGACATTGTGGAGGGGGGGGGTCCAAATTTGCACAGGAAGTGAACTCCAAGGGCCCTTCAGGGGGGGTCCCAGACTCTCGGGAATCTGCATTGGACATGATAGTTTCTAAACTGGATGCCCTATTTGTACTATGTACAAAATTGGCAGAGGATCACTCAGCCATTAAATATCGAATGGGCCAAATCCTTGAGGACACTAGGGGCTAGCCACCATTAGATAAAACAGTTGGTGCCTCAACAGGCATCATTTTACACCAAATGCACCGGGGGGAGGGGGGGGGCAATCCATCTTCAGGACAGTAAACAGGTGCAACATAACTGCCCTCAGGCTCGGCCTTCACAAAATGCAAAGAGCAAAAGGAATGCACATTAAGTTGCCCTGCAAGGACCTTCCTTAAGGGTCACAGCAGAATCAAGAGAGGAAGCCATGGAGGCTATAGAGATTGAACAATCCCTCCTTAAAGCCCTGGGCTCTCACCCAGGAGGAAAAAGTTTTGCGGCTTGAAAGCAGTATGTGTGCCCCCACCAAGCAAGGTTATGTTCTCTGCAAAGCCTGCTGTGGTGCCAACAGCCCATAACCCCTTGGCCCCTCAAGGTAACCCATTGACTGCAGGCAAGTACATAGTCACAAGCACTCTCCCCGATGGAGGTCGAGGCAAATGATATTGCACAGACCCCTGGCCACATGGCCTCGCAGGTGGATCCTCCGATAGAACAAGTGCTGAGGAAAAACAAACACGGGTTGACAGGGCCAGGCCCTCTAAGGCCAGCCTGCCAGCTGAGCACAATCGAGAGGTACTTGGCCCAGTGAACAAGCCATCCTCCATGCCTGAATTTGAGTGGGGGGCGGAAGGACCCAGATAGATAAATCCAAGTCAACGAGCCTTGAAATCATGGGTGGAGACAATAAACAGGGCAATTGTAAAGGAGAGGAGGCCATATGGGACCAATAGGAGTCCTGCATTTTCCAAGTGTGTCAAGATAGTTGAACTTGAGCCCTCTGACAATAGTCCCTTCCTGAATCGCACCTGGTTACTGCATCTACGCCAGCTCATCCCAGATCTAGCTGGGATTATTTCCATTGACATCTTGAGCTTAGAGTTTCCAGTAGATGATAACCACATTAATTGTGTGGTAATCCCCTTGGTTTCTGATCTGGTTGTGGAGCGAATCTGTCAGAATGGTAAATCATTTTTTGACTTGGGCTTTGAGGTATTTGCCTTCCATCCATCTGTATATATGCCTGCTTCTATCAAAAGAGCAATTGTCAGGGAGGAGAAATCGAGTAGGGCTATTGTGCGGGTGCTGGATAAGGATTCATGGGCTCCTGGATCAAAAAAGAGAATGCCCGGTACACAGTCACAGGCTTTGGTAAGTCTGGATTGATTCCCAGAAGTGCAAGCAGCTCAGTACTCCCCGCTTTCATGGAACACACATGGCCACCATTCATTCCTGGTTAAACCCCCAGGCTTTAATGAATTACTCTCTTCCCACATCTTCTGTCTCCAGGAAACCTGACTTACTTCGGGATTCCTATTGGATGGGTACTCAATGTTCTTTCGTCTCTCTTCCCCTCCCATAGCTGGCTGACCTAGGAGTGGGCTCTGTATCGGGGCCAGATGTCAATATTCCCCTATTCCCCTTGGAGGGATGACATAGGATGACTGTGTACTGACAGCCATCCTTCTAGACCTGTTGAAGAAGAATGGGGGCACTTTAGTGTTAATTCTATATGACCCCAAAGAGGGGAAAGAGACAATTTAGCTTGTGCATATTGTACACGACATGCTGCAGGCCTGGTTGTCAAAAGGAAGCATGGGGGGATTACCCTGGCTGGAGACTCTAACATAGATTGCCTAATTGAAGTGATCAACTAACTGAGAACCTAAGTGGGTGTATCATTTTTAAAACGTGCAAGGGAGTGATGTGAACTAATGGTGACTTTTAATCTGACCCCTTTGCCTCCAGGAGCCTCTGATGTAAAGTGTACTTGGTTTAATGGGGCCAATTGTAGCAGAATTGATATTATATTTGTGAATGCAGCAATTATGAAAACATTGCCTGTATTAACCACCGAATGTGTGTGCATGAGTGCCCATGTCATTATGATATTGTTTTGTAATGTGTGTAACCTACAGATTCACTGAGGGATAGTCCACAGGTAAACCTGCAGGGGAACAGGTTATTATGGTCTGTCGCCAACATGGATGCTTTTAACAAAGCAGTAAACAGAGGTCATATGTCAGCAGCGTCTGTACTAGAGATGTGTCATTAGTATCTGGGCCAACTCAGAGAGATGTTCTGGCCTCAGGGGTTATGTAGTTTATACAAGCAGATTGAAACTTTCAAAACCGTTGCCCCATATGATGTGGCCATTGCAGTAAAGAAAAAAGTTGGGGCCGCCCTGCCATTTATAAAGCGTAATACAACAGAGGAGACACGTCACTATAGGGATCAAGTAAACACAACAAAAAATCACTATAAGGTGTGGTTGAAGTCCAATAAGGATAGCTATATATCTGTTAGATTGCAATTATTCCAGATTTCGATCAGAACTCATGATACAAAGAAATGCTGGTACATGCTCTGACTATTTCATGCTAGCACTGAGGCTCTGGAAGTTTGTTTTGTGACAAAAGATGACTGGGGCAGATATATTGGGAAACAGTATTGGTCCCCAATGGAGGCAAAGATGTTGGGCCAGTAACATCTATGGCTGACTCCTTAGTCCAGTGCATTATAGCCTCATCAGATCTAGAAGGGATGATAAGGAAAACTAAAACATCAGGGGCAATGGGCCCTGGTGGACTTTGTGTTGCAGTATTAAAAATAGATTCTCCCTTCTTGGCTGCATTACTGAAGAGAAATGTTCTACACATATGTGAAGCTACTGCCATTCCCCCTTCATGGATAGGTTCTATATTGGTGCATGTTTTCAGAACAGACAGGGCTTGCTACCGACTACTTGCGATGCTGGACTGTAGTTCCAAGCTTTTTGCAGGCCTACTGTTGCAGCTGCTATAAGATTGGGTTGGAAAAGTACACCTATTACACCCACACCAATCTGGATTTTGGTAAAGGGATTTAATACCTCCCATTCCATCTGGATCCTCCAGACTCTTATCTGATGTGTATCGCTATCCCAAGGCTCCGCTGTACCTATTTTTTGTGAACTACATTGCTGCCGTCGACAGTGCGATTCGTTGTAGACTATGGGGAAAACCTACGGCATGGGGTAAAGACTGCTCTTTGCTGTATTATATAAAACTATTATATGTTGACACCAATGTTAGACTTAGACTCTCTCCAGAGGGAACACTTTGTCACACCTGCTATATAACCTCTAAACGTCGGACCTCAATCTGACTTTTAAATCCGCCTCCAATCTTCCTCCCCAATTTGGTAAAACCAAAACGGTGTGTTTGATGTATGCGGATGATACGGTTATTATGGACAGGACCGCATTTGGATTACAACAATCACTAAATGCTCTACTATCCTATTCAAATATTAATGGCCTAAAAATGAACATCAGCAAGATGAAAATCATGTCTTGTGGTAGGAAGATAAATAATGGGAGGGGGAACTTTGTATGTACTTTAGACAGTGTATACCAGGAATTAGTCCAAAAGTATATATATGTTGGTATCTATCTACAGGCCTCCTAGTCCTTAGCCCACCTAGAGGAACGTACAGTGAGTATGGGGCAAGTGGTTGGCCATAAGGAGGATTATCCAAAAAACTGTGGTCACTCCATCAAACCCTTTGTAATGGCATATAGGATGTCCATAATTCCAACTATCCTATATACCTTGGATGTTTTTCCCCTGGAGGCGGTATGATGGCTGCCGAAGTTAGAGGCGAACATTTTACGTTCACTCTTGTATCTCCCGAGTGCTGTTACAGTTGAGGCTTTAAGATTAGAACTAGGCCTACAGTCCCTTCTATCCACATGGAAAACGGCTGCCTGTAATATTTGGGCTGATATAAAATTGAATTGGAGCTCAACGGCTTCATTATTATACAGAACACAAGCTCATAGTGACCGCCTATCCAAAAGTGTTTAGTTTCAGAACCTTGAGGTCATGACGGGAACTCACTGTCAGGACATCAATCTATTCTGCACTGGGTTATATGAAATTCCCCTATTTCTGAACAGCATAAATAGAGAAAACTGCACATTCAATAGAATCTAGTTGTTGAGAAGGCTGGTAGAGCTGTGTAAATATGAGACCTAAACACATCCGAGTTTGTTTGGGTACTCGCCAAGGAAATGTTTTACTACACATCCCCTGCCTGCTCTTATACGTTTTATATTGTGTTTTCGCTTTGATCTTCTCACGGTACTAGCAATTACTGGTGCCTGGTGAGGGATCAACAGAGATGAGCGCATCTGTCGTGTCTGTAGCCTACAAGTTGAAACAGCGCAGCAAATTCTGACTAATTGTGCGACCCCTCAGGATTTTTACACAAGGGGATATTCTAGATTTGGCAGCTATGATTTCGACCAGTTTTGGATTGCGATATTTAGCACAGAATCTCATGTAATGGTGGCCTTAGCTTTTCATGTTTGACTTCAAATTTGTTCTGTGTATGCATTTTTTTAAGTGACTCTGATATGTGGGAATTTTAAAATGAAATGTTAATCTTTTTATGTTTACGATTTTAATGTATGTGTTTTGCTATGTTTTATATTGTGTGTGAAAGGATGCTAAGTGCCTCCTAAATCTACCATTCACCTAAGCAGAAAATAATCATATTTCAATGAAGAGGTTTATAGGCAAGAACACAAAAAAAAACCAATCACCATAGAAAGCAAAATAAACCCATATAGAAAAACTTCCCCAAAAAACTCTCAACTCTCACCCAAATGTTCCTATCACCCAAACAGAATGAACATTTTTACAAACCATACACTCCTGTCCAGTGCACAACCACAAACAGCCAATGAACTCCTTCAAGAAATAGAGCACATCCAAAGTAAATATTTTGGAACTGAAATTCAGTAACTTCAGAAAACATTAGCGAACACCTCACAAACACCAGCCTCCTAACAACCTCCTAACAAACATATACAAAAAAGAAATAGCTAAGTTTCAAAACACATCTGCTGAAATACCAAACCAAGTATGTTCTATTGTCACAGAACCTTTTATAAAAAGAGCACAAAAATAGTGGATATGGCCAACAAAATAGAGGACTACCTTTATATATAACAACAGAAAATCAATACAAAATAACTGACCTCTCAATAGTTTTCACGTACTGCAGTACAAAGCTTGTCAATAGCCAAATGCCATCACGGGATATCACTAGAAACTTAGAAATATTCCCACTTTCAAAGACTCTCCAACAACATAACTTGTATGAGAGCATTATAATCCAAACAGTACACCAATTTCAAGCAATAATATGCCTTTAAACCAAAAACAGCCAAATTGCATCCGTCTGTTTTACTAAAAGGCATTTGTGGGAAAATAGTATATTTGCCATTAGATCTTAAAGAAAATGTAGAATCTCTGGGAGTACAACAGCCAATAGATCAATCTTTGACAAAACACAAACAAATGTGGCAACAACTAGTCAACTTAAACAAAGTTAGACAAGCCCTACAATATCTCAAAGAAAACAATGAATACTACAAAGATATAAACATAGAGGAAAACATAAGAGAAACCACCCAAATAATTTAAGATTCTGCACCATATGGCCAATTTGAACATGTAGATCCTGTTACTGCAGCCAACATTTTAGACCAGTATACAATTCACCCAATACACTCCAAAAAACACCATAGAAAATGCATTAGGGACATATCAAATGTGTCAGACCAAAGAATCCCCAGTGAGTTTATGGAAAAAAAAGTGTAGAGACACGTTATTTTCCTCTTCTCTTTCCTACAGGAAAAGGAAGAAGATATGATGAAAAATCCACACAAATTACTACATCGGAATATCACTCTTTACGAATGTATTCTGAAGACCCCAAATTCAGACAAAATGTAGAATACCTTTTCCACCTCCTGTTCGAAAGTGAACTAGCAACTCTATGTTATGGAGTTGCACACACATTAAAAACACCCTCTAATTTTTTAAACATGTCTGCTACTTAACTGCTTCAAAAGATAAAAGACGAAGATGAAGTTTTGCAGTCAAGTACACAAATCTCTTGGCAAACATGTTTGGTACAAAAGAATACTGTTTCTGATGTAACGCTGATATACATTGTATGTTAAGGAACCTAGGCCCACCCACATGATTTGTTACTTTATGGTGTGCAGAATACACATAAATTGCACAACTTCGTAAGCACCCCAAACCAAATTAAAGAGAGAATAAATATAAAAACACCAGGAGAACTCTGATCTATTGACCCTGTCAATGTATCAAGATACTTTCACCATCGCTTCATTGCCATGCTGTCCTTTATCTGCAATAAAACTACCTCTCCATGCAGAGAAGTGGAACACTTCTTTCGTAGAAAAGAATATCAATCCAGAGGAGCACCACACATCCACATGCTTTGGATAAAAGATGCTCCCAGATTTGGCCATGACAGTGATGCCACTGTTTTACAGTTTATTGAAAAATACATTACCTGCGACATCCCTTCAGAAACCACACATAGTGACCATCATACACAAATCTTATGCTTCCGAAAACATAAGTGTGGCAAATACTGCAGATGTAGATATAAAAACAAAGGTAACTAATATACCAAATGTTCCTTTGGCTTCACTAGACCAGTTTGTGCAAAAGAACAAGTAAATAGCTTGATGTCTTCTGTTAGACACAGTGTAAAAGGCAAATCCCCTAAAAATGAACACAACATTAAACAGGATGAAGCATGCAAATACATCAATGATATCATTGCCCTCTTGTGGAATGCAAACATAGACATACACTACATTGCAGACAATTCCAATGCAGTTGCAAGATATGTCACAGCCAAAGCTGAGAAAACAGAGCTAAAAGACCTATGGGATGACATATCATCTGACAAAATACTGTCACAAAAACTATACAGCATCTGTATCAAAAATCCTCTCCATAGAGAATGCGGGTGCTACAAAGCTGCAGACCGTTTAAAAGGAACAGCCTTATATGTCGAATCTCAAAAATATTGGGCCTCATTATAACTCAGGCGGTCCGGAAATAACGGTGGCGGTAAACCCGCCGCCACCGTTGTTTCCGGACCGCCTGATCCCGACTCCTGCAGGCGGGAGGTGATGTTCCCGCCAGGTCTGACCTGGCGGGTTTAACACCGCCCGCCTGCAGGCAGCTGAGGAAACACCGGCAGCATTACGAGATGCTGCTGGTGTTTCCATGATCCCCATTCCCATCGAGTCCCATAGGACTCGATGCGAATGGGGATTAACACCATTCCACCTCCGTGATTCCCGGAAAACCGGGGTTGTAATGCCCCGGTAATTCCGGGAATCACGGAGGCGGAATGGTAATACGAGTCCGGCGGTAACCAGGCGGTTTTACCACCACGGGTACCACCGGACTCGTAATGAGGCCCATTGTCTGGGTAAACCTTGCTCGAGTTTCATCCCGAAAAAGGCTACTAAAATCCTCACAAGACATAGACACCATGGCCACAAATGATCCCAAAAGCAAGGATATTTTTAGAAACAATTGAAATATACTACCCAAACAGAAGTGCTGCTTTGGAAAAGATGTGCCTATACGACATAGCCCAAAACTACTCTTACAAAATCATTGTCACATCAGATGAGACAACTGGCAAATATTCAGTCTCAATTTGTGAAGGAGGCCTAGTAGAACATACCAAACCCAGCCTAATTAATGATATCAAATTATCATTTAAATCTCTGCAACATAGAGGACTTTATTACATGGCCCTACTACAACCTTTAAATCTCTGAGACAAGAAGAATAATGAATGTCAATTTCCAATAATACTCATAAATGTTGGATAATGAACGCAATCAAGAGGAAGAAATTTAAGTTCTACTAGATGAAGACACTCCTGAGGGCAGTCAACCTTCCCTTACAGGATGCCAAGAACCACTTGGAGAACCATTCGTTCTAAATGAGGCAGAAATAGCCATGACTGAGATAGAAAATACCATTAATCAATCTAAACAATCTGAAGAGGACTTGTCAGTACTCAAATCACAGCTAAATGATTAACAACTCATGAATTATCTCACAGTTAAGGAAGAAATTGAGCATGGTTTTAAACATGAAACTAAAAGTTGTAGCTGTAGAAATTATGAACCTCTGCTCCTGTATGTACGTGGTGAAGTTGGTTCTGGTAAAAGATTCTTAATTAAAATAAACAGCACATTTCTACAAAACTTAACAAACATCCTTTCATCTGTTGTAACAGCCCCTACAGGTTTAGCTGCCTACAACATAGGAGGTGTAATTTTACACCGACTATTACTCATCCCGGTAGAACACCAAAACAAATTACAATACTACAAATGATCAGCAGAAGCTGCTTCTGAAGTACACCAAATTCTGAAACCAATGAAAGTGCTACTGATAGATGAAGAAAGCATGGTTTCCAACCGCATGTTGCCTTTAATTCATCTCAGAATGCAAGAAGTACTAAAAACCAACTACAAAGAACTGTTTGGATGAAAACATGTTATTGTTTTTGGAGACCTCCTACAGTTAACACCAGTAAAAGATCTACCTATTTTCAAAACATTAGGACACAATGCTGTTACACACTCAGCAGCATTGAAAATGTAAATATCGGACAACATTTTTGCTACAGAGAATTAACTCAAACATGCGTCAGTCTGCAGATCATACCTGTGCAAACGTTTCTTAAAGCATTAGATCTGGTGTGCTTACTAAAAATACAAAATCCATAAATACTAGACTAATCCATATGGGCAAAACACATCTGCTCCTGATGTCATGGAACAATTAACTAAACATTTTTATAAATTCATGTCCTTGATGCAAACCCTTGCAAGCTGTTGTCAATTCAACAATACAATGTTGAAAAATGAAATGCAACCAATACTGCATTCCAGCTCCACAGACAAACTAGAAGTACACAACACAGCTGGATTAGAAAAAGTATTAACTCTGTGTCTAAACTGCAGAGTAATTCTAAAACATAACCTTGACATAGAACAAGGTTTAGTCAATGGAGTAATTGGTCCAGTTGTTGGCTTCCAAAGATATCCACATGACAACAACATTTAGTTTGTCAACATCCACTTTGACAAACTTGTAGAAATTTAAAAAATAGGCCACACAATAGCACGTTTCCTTCTTTTCAAAGGCATGTACATACACAGAGAACAATTCTCTCTATCTTTTGCATATGCTGTCCCTATTCACAAATCGCAAGGTCTAACCCTAGCTCATGCACTGATTGACATTGGCAGCACACTTTTTAAAGAAGGTATGGGTTACGTAGCACGTTGACATCTATGTACACTCAATGCTCTATTCCTAGTTAACTTTGATGCAAACAAAGTCAACGCTGACATTCCTTAAATCCTAGAATACAGCAGGCTATGTGCACTGTACACCCCATCTAGATATGTACCCTATACCCCAAAAAAGAGAATCTTTAAAAAGAAAACTAATACAAACCGAACCTATAGTAGATCTCCGAGCAATACCACTAAAGAAACAAAGATGAACTGTTGCTCCATCAAATAATACAACCACAAAACTGTCTAGTCCAAAAACAACAGCACGTCCATCAGAAGACAGAGACAAATGTCTCTTCTCAAAAATCAACTGCAGGCCCATCAAAGGATACTGAGGCACAATTCTCAGGTCCATTTCAATTCAGCAACACAACTGGAGTAAATTGCTATGCAAATGTAACAATCAATCTTCTCTTCCAATTGCCACCAATTGTTCAGAACATTAACTTAAACAGCTCAGAACAATTGTGTTTGCAAATGCTTGTGCTTCATATTAATGCCACAAATAATCCTGACAGTGCTTACAGTGTTTCAGGTTTAAGACAAGAATTGCACTACTGTACAGGAATGGTAAAATTCACCATAAACACACAGGAAGATCGACAAGAATTCCTAATGTACTTACTACAAGTATTAGAAACCAAAAGCATCCCTATAAATGAAATCTTCCAGATTTCATACACTTGGAAATATACATGCTCTCTCTGCAACCATGTTTCACAAGAGCACATCCTTAATGAATGATTTGTGTAGGTATCCATAAGAAATTCTGAATGCATTCCATCTCAACAGCTTCTGCAGAATACAAATCATAGAAAATTATGCGTTTTTTGGAATTCAGAAAATCGTTCCATCATACAAACAAACTCACATGGCCAATATTTGATACTAATGCGTCTAATGTGCAATGCAGATGTTACCAAACACAACTGTGAGCTTACTAGCTTCACACATTGCCAAATATCTCTTGGCAAGAAGACATGCACAACGCTATACTGCATATGTCAAAAAATGAAGTGGTTGGTTTGAATGTAACAACACTTCTGTTACTCCAAACCATCGTTTACCAGCAAATCTAACAAATGCCTAGTTAATGTTCCTCCACCCTAAATGTACTCACTAATGTATAGTATAATAAACAGTTAGAATACGCCAACTGGTAAATAACTACATTAAAAACATCCTTCATTGTAATACACTTCAAATATACAATCACAGTTATTCTTACTGCAAAACATCTTGTAAATTCCAATATAGATAGAATATGCCAAAGGGTATATAACTACTTTAAACATTCCATTAATTACAACATACTTCAAACAAGCATACTATTACACTTACACAATTACAGTAGGTCTTTTTAATCCACTATGGATTGTTTCCCAATTACCTAATTATTATTTCATGCCAATACAACAACACTGTAGCCCACACTAATGTTGTACCAAACATAGTACATAGAATGTACTATTTAAGGGGGTCAGAAAAGAAAATATATATGTAGAATTGTAAGAAATTAAAGGTTTTAAACTATCCTGCCCTCCCCACAGACAGGTCAAAGACCAACTGGCCATGTGTCACACACTCATTGCTGCAACCATCGCCACAATGCTGTGCCCACATGCAATCCCCCCTGACCAATAATGCACATCTGCCCGAATGTGTGGGGTCCCACTCTGTACCATAGCAAATCTGTCTTGCATGCTAACACACGTGGCAGAACCATACCTGACAACATTTCCTATGTCCCCTACAGGCACTCACGCATTGCCACAGTCACTGGAGGAGGACGAGCGGGCACGTCCATCTGGGAGTGGCATATCCAGGCCCTGAAGGTAAGCCACCACCCCACAAAAGCACAGACAGGCTATGCCGAGCCAGAAGTCCAGCCATGTGACACCGCAACCCAGCAGGGCCAAGCCCACGTCAGCACCACAGTCCACCAGAACCACTTCGGAAACTCCTATCGGTGGGTGGACATCCAAGAATAGCGCTCTGTACACTGCAGAGATCTATTTGGGAGGGTGGTATTGGGCTGCCACACCTACAAACCTATTACTGGGCAAGCCAGATGATGGTAGTGAATGATATACTACACAGAGACACATCGCTTCCACAGGGCGAGATAAGCATGAGACAAAAACCGCCCTCATTGGAGGGACTGTACCAGAAAATAAGCATAGCAACGCCTCGAAGAATGGTAGCCCAATCAACACTAATCTGGGCAGAAGTCCACAGATTTATTGGTTGAGACAAGAAAAGTAATCCAGTGCAACCATTATGGGAAAACGAGAACCTACCTGAGGTAGGCAAACTACCTAGATGGCAGAGCTGGGTGTCTAAAGGAATAACGAAAGTGGGGGATGTGGTTGAAGAGGGAAAATTACTGGCATTCGAGAATTTAGAAGAGAAGTTCAAACTTCCTGAAATCGAAAGGTACCACCACACACAGTTAAAACATGCATTGCAAAAACATCTTCCAGCTCTATCCAACATGCCAGAGTGTACCTCCATAAAGAGGAATATAGTCCTAGAACGTATCAATAACAGGGTTACCTCTACCATGTACAATGCTATGACCTCCTTTGCTACACCTGAACTACTGGGATTGAGGACTAAATGGGAGAGAGACATGGGTGATATCCTGCCGGAGGACTGGTTCACGACCCTGATGTACCCCCCTGAAACAGCCATCTCGTCTAGGCTCTTTCAGTTCAAGATACTGCACAGAGTTTACTATCCGAGAGTGGCTCTCAATCGCTGGGGTAAGAGCATGGATCCAAACTGTTTACAATGCCACCACGAGGAGGGGACCTTTTTCCACATACTTTGGGAATGCCCACAGATTCAACAGTATTGGCAACAGTGCTGTGATGTACTTACGAGTCCTGGGACGGACAGTTCCTAGAGAGCCCAAATCATTGCTATTGGGAATAGAAGGTGAGGGGGAAATGTCTAGGTATGAGAAAGCACTTTTTTCAACCACAACAGCCTTGATCAAGCAGAACATAGCAAAACTATGGGGATCTGATGTACTTCTGCAAGTTGAACAATGGATTGCAGATTTAGATGTATGTATTGCAATGGAACAGAGTGTATATGGAGCTAGAGGTTGTCCTGAAAAAGCCGGGTAAATCTGGCAAAGATGGAAGGAAGCTCAATGATCTGCCTACTTTGTCAAACCTGTCGAATGAATAAACCAAGTTGATGTGTTGTTGTTGCTGGAAGTAATATACTGTGTGTACTGTGTACGGTGCGTGGATCAAATGACCCCCTTTTGTATGTTTATGGCCTGACTCTTTAAGGGGCTGTTGTTGTACTGCTTATTGTAAAAAACAATAAAATGTGTTGCAAACAAAAAAGAAAAAAAATTGACATTTGTCATACTGCTTTAATTTGCCTTAATGCAGCTTCAAATGAGTCATGGTCACCTAATAATTCTTCTTTTGTTCTCCAATGTTTAAAAAGTTGTAGAAGGGCCATGTAATAATGTTCTCTACATTGAGACTCAAACAATAACCTTATGTGATTAATTAGGCTAGTCTTGGTAAGTTTACTAGGCATCCTTCACAAGTTGAGACTGAATATTTGCCAGTTGTCTCATCTCGCATAACAGTGTTTATATACAAGTAGTTTTGGGCAATGTCATCCAGGCACACGTTTCCAAAGCAGTACGTCTGTTTGGATATTATGTGACAAGTAAACTGTTTGTTAAAATGTCCTGGCTGTTAGGATCATTTGTGGCTGTTGTTTCTATGTCTTGGTAGGAGTTTTGTACCCTTTTTCGTGATGAAGCTGGACCAAGGTTTAGCTAGAAAATGTTTTCGGATGTCACATATAAGGGTGTAACTTGTAAACGGTCTGCTGCTTCGTAGCACCCACATGCTCTATGTGACCGCATTTTTATGCCAAAGCTGTAATATTTTTGTGACAGGGTTTTGTCAGATGACATACCATTCCAAAGTTATTATACCTCTGTCTTTCCAGCTTTGGTGTGATAGACTGTAACATATCTTCCAACTTCAGTGTAACAGTCTGCAATGTATTGTTTGTCTATATTGTCCACAAGAGGGCAATAATTGCATTGTAATCATTGATGTACTTGGATGCCTCGTCTCTTTTAAAGTTGTATGTGTTTTTAGGGGATTTCCTTTTTATACTATGTCTAACAGAAGGCATTTACTTGTCGGTTGGTCGAAAGTGGTCTAGGGAAGCCAAAGCAAAATTTTGTATATTATTTACCTTTGTTTTTATATCAATGTTGCCAATATTTGCCACACTTATGTTTTTGGAAGCGTAGGTTTTGTGTACGTAGGTCACTATGTGTGGTTTCTGAAGGGATGCCACAGGTTATGTATTTTTCAATAAATTGTAAAACAGTGGCATCACTGTTAAAGACAAATTTGGGAGCAGCTCTTAACCACAAAAGCATTTGGACGTGTGATGCTCCTCTGGATTGATATTCTGTTCTCCAAATGAAGTGTTCTACTTTTCTGAATGTAGGGGTTGTTTTATTGCAGATGAAGTGCAGCATGGCAATGAAGACATGGTGAAAGTATCTTGACACATTGATCGGGTCAAGAGAATCTATTCCCACTTTTGCAGTTCATAAGAAGTCATGCAAGTCATTGCATGTGTATTCTGCACAACTTAGAGTAACAAACTACGTGGGTGGGCTTAGGCTGCTTATAATACAACATACATCAGCATGACGGAACCAGCATTCTTTTGTAACATACATGTTTGCCAAGGGATTTGTGATACTTGACTGCAAAACTTCATCTTTGATCTTTTGAATCAGTTGGGTAGCTGACATGTTTATAAAATGAGAGTCTGTTTTTAATGTGTGTGCAACTCCATAACATAGAGTTGCTCTTTCGCTTTCAAGCAGGAGGTGGAAAATGTATTATACATTCTGTATGAATCTTAGGTCTTCACAATACATTCATAAATAGCGATATTCTGATGCACTAATTTGTGTCGATCTTGCGTCATATCTTACTCCTTTTCCTGTAGTAAAGGGCTGAGGGACAGAGCGTGCTTCTACACTACACTTTTCCCCCATATGCTAATTAGAGATCCTTTGGCTTGACACATTTGATATGTTTCTAATGAATCCTCTGTGGTATCTTTGGAATGTTGTGGGTGAATTGTATACTGGTCTAAATTGTTGGCTGCAGTACAATGAAAGATTGTTCTGTTTGCTGTCATAACCCTAGAGTTTCTACATTTTCCTTAAGATCTAATGGCAAACATACTACTTTGCCACCCTTTTAGCAACATGGATGGAAGCAATTTGGCAGTTTTAGGTTGAGGGCGTATTATAGCTTGAAATGGGTGCACTGTTTGGATTATAATACACTCATACAAGTTAAGGTTTTGGAAGTGGGAAGATTTCTATGTTATTAGTGATAGCCCATGATGGCATTTAGTTATTGTCAAACTGTGTATTATGCTATGTGCAAACTATTGAGGTGTCAGTTATTTTGTATTTCTGTTCTGCTGTTATATATAAAGCTAATTGGAACCATTGGATTCTTCATTCATTGTCCTAAATTTTGTAGGTCATATCTATTTTTTTTTACACTTTTAATAAAAGGTTTTGCGACAACAGACACATACTTTGTCTGGTATTTCAGCAGATGTGTTTTGAAACTTAGCTATTTCTTTTTTGTATGTCAACATCAGTTTCAAAATATTTACTTTGGATGTGTTCTATTTCTCGAAAGATTTTTTGGCCGTTCCATGTAGGAGAATATTATTTTATTTTTGCAGTTCTAGAGCAGCGCCTTTTGTATAGTACAATATATGGACAAGGTTTCATATTTTGGAATGGTGGGTTGTTAACATTTTGATGTGATGGAAGGTGCTTTTGCAAGCAATTCCTGAAATGCAGGCTAATGAATGTCCTCGCAGTCGAGTGTGGATGTGTACTGGGCAGGAGTCCATGGTTTGTAAAGTTTTGATTCTACTTTTGTCTTTTAGTTTCACATAGTGATTGAGGAATTGTCATAAAGATTTGAATGATTGTTGGTGCACATTATATATTGAGCTGCACATCTATTTGTACACTAGATGACTTGTTTGGACAAAAGGAACATTTGGTTGAAATTTTGTTGGGGATGTTTTTTCTATAAGGGTTTCTTTTGCCATAATGATGACTCCTACCACTTCATAACCTCGCCGATTATTGTCTAGGGCAATTGGGTTTATTTGTTTGTTTTTATAAGCCTCTTCATTAAAATATGGTCCTGTGTTGCTTGTGTGAAACCATTCACCTTCACAGAAGTTTGAAAAGGTATCTATATTGGCATTGCACATGTTATAAGTACTTTGGGAATTTATGGATTAATTTAGTCAGTGGTTTATTCTGTTTAAAATTAATATAAGCATCTTTTTCTTTAGTAATCAGAGCTTTGAGGATTATTTTTCTGCTGTAGTGTTTAAGATTAGAACGTGACTATTTAGATTTTTTATGAGATTGTTAAGAACTCAACTGTGGAGAATGTTTGGTAAAATTGATTTTCTGGAATGTTTACTGTGGCTACGTTAACATTGGTAGATATAGTGTTAGGTTCATTTTTAGGTCTGCTTTCATTTCTACATTTCTTTTACTTTTATTTTTTGCAAGAGGGGGCTTGCATTTTTTACTGCTGGCTGGTTTACTTTCATTAAGTGAGGTTACTAGCTGTTCCATTTTAATTTTTTCTATACCTTGTTTTAGAGGCAGATGACTGTATGGCTTATTTTTATTTTTATCTGCTCTATATTTTCTTTGTTTTCCAGGGAGCTGGATTTTAGTAGCCATTCTGTTCTGTCTGTTGGGGAAAAAAGAAAGTGTGTGTTCCAAAGAAATGTTTTTGCATGTATTATTGTATACAAATGATGGGTGAGTGGTATTATTGTACATATGAAAAGAGTGCTGTTCAATTGTATAATGGGAAGATAGGTGTGGTTGGGAAGATTGTAACAATAAGAAGCTGTATAGGTGTGCCGGGCTTGGGTAAATATGACATTGAAATCGGGTGGTGTTGTATAAAATAAGTATATTCATGTGATGGGGAATGTATATAATGGATTGAGAGTAGAATGTGTTAAGCAGTAATGCTGTCAGGGAGGGAGTGCTGGTTTCATGTATTAAGTAGGAATAATATTATTTCGTGAGGAAAACAGTGGTTGCTTTAATGGTGTGATTTAGTTTATAGGTATGAGGGTTCTGTGGGTGTATTTGAAAAGGGGTGAGGAAGTGTGTGTATGTGTACTAATGTGTGTTAGTAATTTGGAATGCAATGAGTGTGAAAGTGGTTGGGTTGGAATTGAGGACTTGTGGTGGATAGGGATATGGAAGAATACAGAAATGAAATTGTGGTATTGAAGTTGATGAGAGACAGTTGTGTTGTTAGTCAACAAGGACTCGGTGGTGTTTTCAATAAAGAGCAATGTCGAGATTAGAAAGCATGTGAATTCTGCAAGAGAATGAGTAAAGTACAATATTGTTGAATAGAAAAGAACACTATAGGCTAATATATAGTGAAAGTGCGTTATTACAATTAGAGAGCTATACATGCTATATTAATATACTTACTTTGTAGGACGTGAAGAATTTTCTTTGTTCGGTAGCCGTCTTTGTCAATCTTCTTTTTTCCTGTAATTCTGAGAGAAAGTTAGTTGGTATATGTGGTAATGGTGAAATAGTTTCACTAACAAAGTTTGTTGTTTATTAAGGTAGGAGGAGTTGTTGGAAAAAGCGAATAAAGGCGTGTTATGTGTGGAGTGCAAAAGTATGCTAACTGTGTTGTTGGAACGATTGCCCTATGACAAGTGCAGTTTAGCATATTATAAGCAACAGGGTAAAAGTGGCATTGTGTGAAAAATATACATATTTAGTGCATTTTTGCAGCACAGGAGAGTTTGCAGTAGGACTAAGATAGAATGGTATTAGCTGTACAGCAAAGTTTGCAATGATCCAAAAATGTATAAAAAACGTATCTTTTAGCAGAAGGCTTCTATGATGTGTCTTTGTAGGTGCATAATTGTCAACCTGACTAGTTTCCCCAACATAGTAGCCCCGTTGCGCATTTGGCCCTGCACTTCTCCAGCCTGCATCCCCAATGGGTCATAAGTAAGAGAAGCAAAATGCCCCAGGTATTGCATGGACGATTGAGAGTGCACACTGGGGAACTGTATTTGTGAAAGGAAACAATGTGTCCCTCTACATCTAAGCCAGGTCAGGCGCACATCCTCGCTGCAGTAAGCAGCTGAGAACACATTCAGTGATTGATTTCACTGGGCTGGCTTTGAGCGTCAAAATGCGTGGCAAGAGTGCACCCTGTAACCCATTGTGGAGGAGACACCCCTGATTTATACACAAATAAATGACAAACATACAGGATAGCTTAGAGGTTTTCACAGCAAAATGCAGGCTTCTCTGCACTTCTTTATTCAGCAGAAGCAAAAGGGGTCTTGATATGGCAAGTATCTCGGAAAGGCTTGTAGGTGGAGAAGGTTCCAAACAAAATGTTTGCACTGGCTTTGCAGTCACATCGGGGTGTGGATGCAACTTGTTCCCTCAAACTTTCTCAAATTCAGATTATAAATAGCTGTGCAAGAGTAATGCCTGGGGTAATGCGCTGAGATTGTAGATGTCGAGGACTACCATACAGGGAATCTCCAGGAGCTGGACCTTGTCTGCTCTTCTAAAGCCGTGGAAGTAGAGCAAGTCACTTGGAGAACACTGCACCCCTCCGGGTAGGTCTGTGTTCCAGTCAATTGGTCTTTGCATGCAGTCAGGCTTCAGAGTTCTTCCAGCTGGTGAGTGTGAGGGCGCTTCCTGGTTGGCCACTGGATGTATGGCATCACCAAGATGCTGCAAGTACTCTTATTGCAGCTCTAGGTTTCTCTCACGTAGGTTTTGCAATCTCCCAGAGATGTGGCAGGGCCAGGCAGTGTCTAGGTGCCTTATGGGATGCTGGTTCAATTCCATGCCTTACGGTCCAGAATGTATAACCCTCTAGGCCTATCTTGCTCACCTCAAAGGCAGGCATTCACTCTTGCCTTTTGGCCTGGTACTACCCTGGTCTCTAGCCCCACAGCTGAGTTTCGTCGAACCTCCTCGACATCCCAACACATGCAAATTCCTCCATTCACTTCTACCCACCAACAATTAGGCTTCTGCTGTGTCACTCTGTCTTCGAGTGGTGTGCCACATTTTTGATAGTAAGCCTTCGGTCCAATGGAAGCCAGCATAGATATTTTAGGCAGGTTGGATCTCTTTAGTCCAAAGCACTAGCCTGACCGTTCAGTTTTGCAACAATTGATTTCTTGAGCTGTTTTTGAATGAACCCCTTCAAATGGTGTGCAGAGCTTCTCTAATCGCACTCTGAGACAGAGACTACACTACAGGGCACTTAATAAAGGCATGGGGGATACAAATCGTTGTTACGCAGGGTTTCCAGCACGGTGCCTTTTCCGGTCTTATTGGGGGCATGGTTGAGGGGTCCTCACCTCTTCCTTGTACTGGGAAATAATGCTGCCTCATATGGTGTGTCAGCGACCTCGGCCTGCACAGTAAAGACTCATCCAGGATAGGGTTACATCAGGGTATGTTCACGCCCTAATCAGAGATACTGCAAACTGAGCAACACAATGTAGGTTTGCCTCAGGAGAAAGCTCCTGAGAAAAGAATCTTCCACAGGCATCCTAAGGGCATGTGCTAAATAATGCATGAAGCAAGGAGATGAAGGAAGATGAGGCTTTGTGAATTCCTGTATCTGGAATGGCCCAGTTTCTAAAGCGCCTGCTTCTGGGTAGCCACATTTTGTATGCCTTCACATGTGTCTGATTTACTGACAGTCATGGTTCATAAATCACTGCATAGGGACTCTGCACCACACCATAGACGCAACGTGTAAAAGAAACCATAACAAAACACCCATCACGTCAACCATTTTCAGTGGAAAAGCCCAGGTCTGAAGACGGAACAATAGGTCGTCTTTTTACTTGTAGGTCTTTAAAACTCTCTCTGTCACTCGTGCTCCCCTTTTGTCTCTCCCCATCTCTCGCATTCTACCCTTTATCCTCTCTTACTCTTCCTGCCAATAACCAATCTCTTCTGCACTTTCTCACTCCCTATTTTCCTCTAGTTCAGTCTCTTGTGCTATCTCTTTCTCTCCTCCCTCCCCCTTTCTCTCTTGATCTTCCGTCTCTGTTCGCTCTCTATCCCAGGCGCTCTCTGCTGCCCTCTCCTGTATCTTCTTAATTTCCTTCTCTCACTCTCACTCTCACTCATCCACTACTCTTCTCTCATCTTCTAGTCTTCTCTCTATCTCTCGCTCCCTCTGCTAACCTCCACTGCTGATCGATCTTCTTTGTGATTCCATTTCTTAGATCATATCTCTCCACACCATGCCTCATTTCTATCTCATTGCGCCTTCTTCAGTCCATCAAGTTGAGTCTGTTTACCTCTATCAGTCTGTAATGTGTAGCGTTTGCTAGAAGTTACTTGTCTGTCTCCCATAGCCTCACATGACCAGTCTTTCTTCTTCTTATTTCTTTGCTGCAGGAGCCAGTTGATAGAGGAGTGGACGCTGCCTCTGGAGGTGAGGTACTTCTCTCTCTCAGCTATCTACCAGCAGCAAGTCGCCTCATTGTAGTTCTGATTAAAGCAAGGGACCTCCCTTCCACTGGGCTGGATGACCTCCTTGGCAAAGGTAAGTATGGAACAGAGAGCACAAGTCCCCTGAAACGAGTACCTGTTTCAGATGTTTTCACATTTGAAATTTTGTATTTTTCCGAAATTTCGTTTTTCACTGGGGTGCAAAGTGTTATGGGGAAACAGTGAAATTTTGGTGGAAAAAGAACAACATTTCGGATGTTTTCCTGAGTGAAATTGAGTTGTTTACAAAATTTCAATTTTAAGGAGACTGCAAAACCTTGCGGGCAACAAAAAAAAGCACACACATTTGCACAAAAAACGAATTTCTGAAAAAATAGCTAAATTAACATAGGCGTAGTGAATCAGGTCAAATCTGTAGGAACCAGCAGAACAGAAATGGTTTCATTGGCAGTAATTGCGACCACCCATACCTGGGACTCTGTCCTGCATATCAGGACTGTGGGAGTTTGGTTACGCCCATTGCACGTGCATGTTGAAACATTCACATATTACGCTCAATTTATGTTAATGCACTTTATGCAAAACCATGCACGGTACAATGTAATTTAAGGTTCATATAATTTATCCCATTAACACAAATCTATGACATGAGGTCTAAATAACTCTAAACTATGTGTGGTTTCACGCCTACATCGCAGACACCTTGGGAAAAATCATTAAGAGAACTACAAAGATGGTGTCTCGCAGAAAATTACATCAATTCAAAAACAAAAGGCCCTTCGGTAGACATGGACAATCGGGACAAGAAAGTTCTGCAAAAAGATTCCATATTTTATACTTATAACAACATCATAATTATCATAAAGACCATTCTTCTCACTTGGTTATACATAAAAGATTGCAAATATCTCCTCCTTCTAAAACAGATGTTCCTTAGGTCCCCATCCTGTGGAGTGGCCTGCATCACAGTGGAGGCACCTGTAGAGCCCCGTTCAAGCCTTGGGCTATGAAATGATATGATATTTTATTTATAGTGCGCCCATACACAAGTGTTTCAGGGTGCAAGACTTACTTTTTAATTTGTTTCCTTAAGCTTCCTTTTTTTTAGAACTTTTTGTTGAAACGTTATGTCCTTTCAAATTTCCTGCATAGATTGTACGTCTCACAATTCAGTATTTAATCCATTTTAAGTGCTCTGTTATAATTGTATGGATGTCTAATTATTTCGATTGTAGCGACATAGCCAGATGATTTCTGTGGATGGTGAATGTCTGTGGTATGGATTTGTTTCCATTCCCTCCTCTTGAGAGAGAGAGAATTAAGCAATTTCACTACAACTTAAAGAACTTTCCTTATGATTTTACAAATTAGCATGTCTATAGAAGGGCTTGTGAGCATGGGTCACCCGATAGAAAAGGAGAATGGTTTCCTTCCTGCTGGTTTATGGTCATTGCATCAAATTCCTTGCATCTACATACATCTGCATCAAATTTTTTCCATCTAAAAAAGTTTGCATCAAAAGCATTTTTTTCTTGTTTTTTTGGGGGGGTGCCCCGCCACCCCCACCACGTTTTTTACCCATGTTTTACCCTTTATAATGCACCTAAACGAAAATTAACCCCTTAAACCCAAAAATATGCATTCGATGGACATTTTTTTTAGATGGAAAAATTTAGATGGAATGGCATTAGATGCAATGACCAGATAAACCTCTTGCGCCATTTCTCCTTTTGGGAATGTCTGAAGTACTGCGATTGTAGAACGAGAGCTACACTAATGTGGTTGGTGCATATTTAAGATTCTCTTGATTCAAAGCAATGAACTAGTGAATTGAATGATAACCTTCTTGCTGTGTCTCTTCCTTCATGTCCCCTCGTGCAGACATGTCTGTGAAAGTGACCTTGCGGCACTTGTCGCTGAAGCTCAAGAAGAAACAGACAAAGCGAGTTAAGCAGAAGATAAGCCCAGTCTGGAATGAGATGATAATGTTCGAGGTACCTCACGAGCTCCTGGGGGCCTCCAGCGTGGAGCTGGAAATGCTGTGCCAGCATAAGCCGGGCGGCCCGTACCATGTGCTGGGCCGGTGCCGCCTCGGCCTGCAGTCTGGGGGCACAGAGAGGAGCCACTGGCAGGAAATGCTGAATAATCCCAGGAGGCAAATCGCCATGTGGCACCTCCTTCACCAGTAACTGCATACTGGAATGGACTGGATCTTTCACACATAACATCAAATACCTACTCTCATGCCCAAGACTGCCACAAACTGTGCTTGACTTGTGGACCATGCTTGGGTAGCCTTTTGTAACATTGGGTAAAGAACATTGCGTGGGTTAAAAATGATATTTGTCATAAAGAGTATCTACAAAACTATAAGTAAACCTGCTTATAAGCATTGTGTCTATGGCTACTGTATGTGTGCTGATTCTATTACACAAGTCTCAAAATCAGAATACACAGTGGTGTCCCCAGCTATTCTATACCACTTAGATAAAAAGAGTGAGTGTGACATTTGCTTTCAGAAATCCATACAGGCCACACAACCTTGAGAGTCAATGCGCTGCCATTTCAAGGCTCGCTGGGTTTATGGTTTTATGGTTTAAATGTGAGTAACTCACTTTTGATTTCAGCACTCAGTGATATAAGTGAAGAATACATTTGGAGTAGGAGAAATAGCTATGAAAGCTTCAGAGCTGTACGTTGTTGAGGCCATCTTCTCACACAGCCTCTAGTAGCTGGCAGACTCCCGAGGTTGCTATAGAAGGGCAATGAACAGTTTCCCTTGCATCACTTGTCACACACAGCACAGCAGTAGTCAGTAATGACCCTTAAATGAGTATATTTACATACAGAATTCATAGCACCATAACTGGATTCCGTTGTGCAGCGCACATGAAGCAAAGAATAAGACCTAATGTACAAATCTTGTTCTCTGTAACGCATATACAATGCTCCGTTGCTCCCGAGCTAGGTCTGCCCTATATTAAATACAAATAACTAGTACAAGTAAAGGCGAGAAGAGTATATTACTAATTGTACTCACTAGAGATACTGCTTCTTACATGTTATCTTCCTTCTGCATTTCTACCCCAATCCCCAATGGATCTGAAGCATGGGGACACGGGTGGGCACTAGCCACTGACATCTGGAGGGAAGACCCTGCTTCGGTTCTGCTAGAAGGAACTGAGCCCGTCATTGAATAGCGGGCTAAAGCAAACACACAGGAGAGATATACGCGAGAAGCCTGTGTGTGGAGGCAGATGCGGAGGCAGCTTGTTTATATCATCTGACGTCACATCTCATGTGTGTAAGTAATAATGCGTTGCCAAAGCACTGGAACATGATGCACTCCTACATCGGGGCACTAGGAGCAATGAGGGTAGTGGTGGGAACTGTCCAAAAGAAAGGAACAGAAACCAATGAGGAAGCATTCCGCAGGCTACACATCTCAATAGAGAGTCTTGAAACTGCTTCAGCTGGCATCTGTTCAAAGAGATTAGATCTGGAGAAGGCCCATTTTAGTTGAGGAATTTCCTAGTCTCTCTAGTTTGGTTAATCCAGGAACTGGTCATTTTGAAATGGCACCTATGCGGCTCTTAGAAGGACTCGAGTGCAGAGATACAATAGTGTTGCACACTAGAAAAGGACAGGATAAAAGATCTATTCAGATGTATGCACAGGCAAAGCACTTAATCTTCTCAACCTTCTAAATGCGTACAAACGGGTAGATGAACTCAACTGGATATGAGTGAAAATATGACCAACGGAAGCGCTCTAAAAACTCCCTATCCGAAATGAGGATGAGTACAAATTATGTGAAGACGAAATTTAGGTTAGCCAGTTTACACCCTTACTCAATGGACTATGAGGCAGACATGCAAACCTAAATGCAACAGGGAAATCGCAATCCCAATGAGAAAAGGCAATGCACAAGACGACTATATGCAGAGTGGTGTAACATGATAATTCCAAGGACATGTCTAAACGTCAAGGGCAAAGGATCTGTATATTTTTGTGTAACAACTACGGTAGATTGGTGTGCTGCAAGCTGGCGGAGCTTCGGGTTCTGGTGAGCTGATGCAGAGAATTCCTGTGGGAATTCCAACAGAGTATAGCATGCCCTTGGATCCTGCAACCCCACAGTCCAAACGCTGAGCAGCTCGACAGAAGCAGAAAGCAGTCAACCTGGTGAACTCTCGGGTGTGCACAGTTGACACTTTGCCATTTCAGATGGAGACTGTATAAAAAGCAACATAGATGCACCAAGAGTCAAGTCAATTTCTTGTGGTGAAGCGAGAAAGGATGGGGCATGCCATCGGGGCCTATGTTGTGGGGCTACATGCTTTGTCTATTACCGTCATATTACTGTCTATTTATGCGAGGTCAAGGTGCCTATAAACATAAAACCTCCGAATGAAAGAGACCGAATGGGCTGGAACTGACAGGGTATCTTAGACCATTTGCACACCAATGGCTGGCACAAACAGATACAATATCCGTTATCTCCTGGTATCTGATATGTGTTGCTGTCATAGCCACCCCCTATGTGAAAAACATTTTCCACTGCATTGTTAATGCAGGTCACACATCACAAAACTTAGGGACCGAACCGTGAGCTTCTGAGATAGGATTAATGTCGAAGTATATGTAAATCGTTTAATTCCACTGAAGACAATTCTGTTCCTCTTCTTAGGGCATGTCTCATCGGGGCAAAGATCACGCTGTTGCACGTGTGTAGAAGATGCAAGTAGAAACTTTGCAGGAAGAGAGAGAGCGTAGGGGGTGGATCCCTTTCTTGGTTCATTACAACTAAATAACCACCACAGAAGCCATTGCACTGATTCTCGTTGTTGGAAGAGATGTATGACTCTCTCAATGCAGGTCATTTTCAAAAAGCCCACTGTGCTGACAGTGCATGTGTGCTCCCTGTCTTGCACACTCAGGTATTCTGCTCTTATCGGGAAGGCTAGATCAGGGCCCATGGTCTGGTCTTGTATACAAGACTACACAGAGCAGCATGGGTTCGGTACCCAGTCCCGGCAGTGCACTTTGAGGCTGGAGTCCAGCACAATATTAGAAACTGATTTAATGTACTTTTTTAAATTTAAGAATGGTTATCGGCTCATGAAAATAAACCATAGCATCATTTTGAACCCAGGCAATTCTTTCGTGATTGTTACAGAGACAGTGGACTAGATTTCAATAGGGTGGACTTTTTTATTATAAACAAACCAACCCTGCATTTTGATAAGGAAATAAAGAAAACATAAGTCTTGTACTCCTTGAAAGACTGTACAGAGAGCACACACTGAAAAACACAACTTTCAAACAGAACTTAATAGAAACATAACAGTGTCTCCCATAGCCAAAGGAATACAAAATAACAGAGAACGTGAGAATGTAAAGTGTGATGGGCCAGTGACCGCAGAGGAAGACCTTGTATGCAGAGACTGCAGCACCATTTGTGAACGTTGACATTTCTGAGGCATTTCTGTCTTCACATCTGCTGCAGGAATATCCAGGAACCACCAAAAGCTTCTGACATTAAGGTGCACATCATGTAGGCCACAGTGATCAAATAGGCCGTTCTCTGCCATTTACATTCGCACAAAATGTACCAAGGGAGAGCCCGGTTTCGAAGCACACATAGAAAGCAACCGTTGGGCAAGGATGTTTGTGGGCGATACCACCGTTTTTTAAAAGCACAATCATATCAGTGGTCGCGTGAGGAGGCTGTGATCCAAGTTAGTGAAAGGAGGTTGCAGTGGAGGGATGGCAGCAAAACAATATAGTAACAATGGACACGGTGTACTCGGCCCTGCGCACTTTACGTAATAAGTGGTAACCCAAAGCCAGATTGACACATTTGCTATCCTTGTTCTGTCAGTATAAATTGCATGTGTCATAGAAGAGCAGACATGAAGGGGTCGTTTATTTTTCTTTCTGTAGAGCCATGTTGGGACTTAACATGAATGTTCTATCAGAGGTTTCCCTTTTTACACATTTCTCTGGCCATCTGTAGTCTTGGGCGTGGCTAAAGGTATTCCAAAATTAACTCATTTAGGTGTGTATTTAACCATCTATGAACGCCATGAACAGTATCCTACGTGTACTGCAAAGGCTGGCAAAGGATCTTGAGGCTTAGACTGGACTATTTCTGTAACGATCTCGTTGTATTCCCAAAATTGGCACAGAAAGCGATTCATAAGTATGTTTAAGTGATAGGCTCTCATTACGAGTTCGGCGGCATGGCTGCCACCGAAATCGCGTCCGGGTCTGGGTCCTCAGAATGAGGACTTACCGGGCCATTCCGAGTTCGGAAGGCCCGGTAATTACTCCCTCCAAGGACCCGGACACGGTCCTTCCCCATTCCCATTTCAGCTCCCATAGGGCTGAAGGGGAATGGGAGAGGGAGTAAACAACGGGCCATTACGAGATGGACCGTTGTTTGCTTCCTCTTCCCCTCGCGGGACCCAGTAAGCACGCCTGGTGTTCCCAGGCGTGCTTACCGTGTCCCGCGAGGGGAACTCGTAATGCGGCGGTACGGAGTGAACGGCGCCGGCACCTTTTACGGCGTGGTTCACTCCGTACCGCCAGGGTCATAATGTGGCCCATAGTGTTTAAATCAGAGGGCCTCATTACAAGCCAGGCGGAATGGGTTAACGGGCTCCGCTAATGGTGGCGGGCTCGTTAACACCATTCTGCCTAACAACTGGCCGGTCGTAATCGGCCCATTGTTAGCTCCTATGGGGGCTCAAATGGGAATGGGGAAGGTCCGGGCCCGGTTTCCCTGAGGGAGGAATTACCGGGCCCTCCGAACCTGGAATGGCCCGGTAATTCCCCATTCAGGGAACCCGTTAAAGGAGCCCGGTTGGTCGGCAGCCAAGGAGCTAATAGCTCCATGGCTACCGCCAAACTCGTAATGAGGCCCACAGTATCAATACTGGGACTGGGCTTACCTCTTTAACACTTTCACATGACTGTTGGCCAGCGTAATACACATAGGAGCTGATCTCTTTAGTTCCGTTGTAACTTGGCGGCGGGGACCTGTATGTTTACACTTTTGTAAATAGAAAATTGAATAAGCTCTGCCAGCCATGTAGTCATGGCAGGCAGCCTTTACAATGGATACCTATGGAGTGTGCCTGCTTGGACTCCATAGGAATCCCCACAATTACACTGGCATGAAAATCCATGCCGCCGCACATGCTGGACTATTTGTATGGCGGAGAGGAAATGAGTGGCGGAAACATAAGTTGTGTTCTGCCCCTCCGCTCTGCAATACAAATCAATAAAAGATAGCCGTGATGTGAATGAATGGCATAAAAGCCTTATGCAAGGCTTTTACACCATTCATTTAGGTTACAGGCTCATTTTAAATTAGCTCCATAGTAGCAGATGAAATGGATCCAGCTCCAAACATCATGCTTTGAAATTTGAAAAGTTGTGGAGACTGCTTCTGAAAGGACAACTGTGGAAATAATGATCGCACCCAAAGCCCAGCGAAGACTGGTAAAAGTGACTACTGACACTGTTTTAGGTAGTCCACTCATCAAGTGGTAAGTTATTGGGGGTCATTATGACCCGGGCGCAAAGGGATACCGGGCACCAGTAATGACACCGGTGCCGGTAATCCCTTTGCGCCCTATTCCGAGATCCCTTAGCGGGTCCCTTCCTTAACGCCTGGTTTTAGCAGGCGTTTAGGACGGGACCCGCAAAGGGACATCAGAGCTCATAACGGTACCGTAATTTACGGTACCGTTATTACCACCCTCCCCATTCCCATTGAGTCCTATAGGGGCTCAAATGGGAATGGGGATTGACATTTTCAATGGGGACTTACCGGTCCCGCAAAGGTTGGACCAGACCGGTAAGTCCCCATTGAACCAGGGCGGACACGGTACCGGTAATGGTGTTAGTCATGGCGCTAAAAGTGCCATGACTAGCACCAACCTCGGAATGAGGCACATTGTCTTGCAGCCTCAGTGGGTCCTCTGAAGGAGACACTATCGCCTTTGGCCACAAAATGCTTGTAAGTCCAGTGAGGGTTCCAGTTAGTGTTGTGCTACACTGGATGTATCATTGCATGAATCATGAACAAACTCTTCGTTGTCGAGCACCTTTAGGCTTTCAAAGCATCTCGGCACTGGAGTCCACATAAGCTGACATACTTATTCCACACCTGAGAGGCACGCTGTCTCTCATTTCTAGCAGTCCTCTTAACACCTCCATCTGTAACACCTCGTGCAGTGAAATGTATACCCTGTTTGTGTTGCGACTGCTGGACCCTCATCAACACTGAGAAGGGACGCATTTTAAGATGTCAACTTATCTATAAGAAATCCTTCCAGAACAATAAACAACATTCAGCTGTGCCTTTGTTTCCTGTGTGCTTTGTCTGTGATTTTACATGACTTCACTCCCGCACCAGACTAAGAAAATGACAGCAGGCACACAAAAAGTCCTCGATTTGCTGCCGCCAGCAATAGGATAAGCTGTCCTTTGAGGATATGTAGAATACGGCACAGAGTAGAAGCCTTTCCAAATGATGGTCAAACGTTTTGGGTGTGGAGTTGTTTGCATGGTTACAGAATGGAGTGAAAGGGGGATCAGTCTCAGCCACTCTTTTCAAAATGATCTGAATTAGCACATTTTAAGTCACTGAACACAGTAACTGGAGGCATTACCTACTCAGACACGCGACAGGCTGGCGGGAGACAAATAAGGCGCAATCATATTTCATGACAAAGATATATGACAGATTAGGGAAGAACACAGATTGCAGATCATCTGTTTGCACTTTCCAGCAACTGTTGACCACCTTTGGCGTCGGAGAGATGGTGTACCAGAGACATATTTTATCAAGCATAAGGCTTCCACAGGGAAACCCATTGGCTAACAGTAGCTGACTGGCAGGCTCAGATAATGAATCCTGGGTCAAACGCTCCATCTAGTCTGTCCATTTGGGGCAGCATGCTCCACAAAAGTACAGGCCGCAATACCTTACCTGGTTGCGACAAATAGAGACTAGTTGGAAAAGCCAAGTACATTTTCAGGTGGTGTGGTAGAGTTTAGGCGGTGCATACACTTACCTGGACTGCACCAACAATTGAAAAAGCTGCTCCAGCCCTGCATACTCCAGAGGAAGTATGGTGTGCAATACGATGCATCATGATGTTGCCACAATTATATGTCATCTTCCCATGACTTGATGATGGGAATCATTACAAGCTGGGCGTTGCAGGTAAAATGAGGAGGTATTACTTTATACTGCTGCATTACAGCATTACCCAACTATGAGTTTGGTGGAAAGGTGCAGGATTCACATCCAGCAAATTTCAGCAGAATTACTGCATAATTGCTGCTGCAGCAATTCCACCGTAATCTTTCATGGAGTTCTACAGGCTCCAATGAAATGGGGACCAACACTGCCTACCACCACTTGTAATCTGCTGGTAATATCACTTGGCCAAGTGGCGTTAATGATAATACACTTTGGTGGTATCTCAGTGGATTTACCACAGAGATCCAACCAAACTCGTAATGAGGCATTAAGGAAACTGGTCTCTAGAGGTCATCCACACGTCTCCCTCTTTACTCTTATTGGATGCAGTGTTCCTCTTACCCTCTCTCCCATGCACCACAACCCCTTCCTTCCATCTCTCACCATCCCCCACATCTCTTTGAAGTAGGACATTTGTTGTAAAGTGTGTACTGTGTTATTCTTTACTCTTACTCTAAACAAATGGTATCTGTTAGTTTTATATCATGCTTAACTACTTATAAATCCCAAAATACGACAAAAGTGTTTCAACAATTTATACTCATTTTCTTGGGCTTGCTTGCTAAATACACTTGCATGGTGTAATATGTGGCCACTTTAAAAACACATTTCTGGGGGTGTTTTTGGTTCCCAGTCTAGCACTGGGCAGATTCCCAGGCCCAGGAATGCTTAGCTCATTCTAGAAACATAATCATTTCTAGGCACTACAGTGAAATTTTGTGTTGATTTGGAGCTCAAGAAAGATGCACATTTCAGCACATTGGAGCTTATCATATTTTACAACAGTGGCAGCTTCTAGCATGCAGTGTGTATTAAGTTTGCTCTGAAAGGGGATATGAGAGTTCTTATGTATGTAGATCTTTAATTTCTCTGAGTGCTTATTTTAATGGTGGGTTTTGGAGTCAGTAGTACATATCATTCAAATGTTCTGATGAGAACATAGACAATCATTGACCTGGAATTGCAGGCATATATACATTAGGCATTCTACACACAAATAGAACACAGTATATGCAGGATGCAATCCATCGGTGACTGCATCCATCAATTAATGGGGAAAGGGGGTTATAGTGCTATAAGATTCCGGTCTCCCTCCGGGGCGGAAGGTGTTTTGTAAAGGCATTCTTGAATTTATTACTTCAGTATGGTGGGAGTTCTAGGGATGGGGAACCAAGAAGGTGAATGGGGTAAACCATCCTACCACTAACAGTAGTTATTTTTAATAGAATCTTTGCAGAAAAGATTCCTTTGAAAAAAACTCATCAAAATATATATGGGGGTGGGTATGGGGTTAGAAGCGGTGGGGTGATTGGGGTGGTATTAATAGTAATGGGGAAGGCAGTTTGGGGGAGACCCCTCAAATAAAAAAATACAATTAGTTTTTTTGATGGATTATTTTCAGCAAAAAATCCATCTAAACAACTACTGTCGTGAACAGACATAGAACCGGTGAAGGTGCACCAGTGGGAGGCAGGCAGGTAGAAGATAGGCAGATTGAGGAGCAATTGGGAGCATTGAGTGTGAGGGCAGAGGGATAAAGATTCTGCAAGTTAAGTGCCATTAATCCATGGGTGGGGTTAAACACAAGAAGAAGGCATTTGAAAAGAGCACACTTTTGCTCAGATAATCATCCCACATATGGGTGTTTTTCAGATGTGGGCTAGGATCAGGGGAGGTAGTAGAGGATGCTGATATCACAGTTACATACTTGTGTGAGACACCTGTAAGAGCTGAAACACTGTAAGAAGTTCAGAAAGAGTGGGTTGTCCAAGGGGATTGTCACCCACCCCAGACAACCTAATCCTATGATCTAATGTAAGGCATGCATAGGAGCTTGTGAAAAAGACAGAACAGTCAACAGACATCTGTAAGGAGGACAAAGTGAAAGGAGTAATGTCATATAACCATGTCCCTTTTATATTAAGTAATTTGTGTCTAGAAGAACATGAATAGAAACCTATGTTTTGAATTAGCACATGGAAACCATTATTGACCTCCTCTCAGCCAATCAGAATGTTCAGAGCGCAGTCAATAACTATTGGTAGAGACTGTAGTCTGAACATTCTTAATTTAAAAGCAGTCAGGGAACTACCAATACACTTTCCAGGCAATATTTCTTTCATCAAGACATTTTCTCTCGTGGAGGAATTGTTTTTGTGCAACATCCAATTTAACTCACAAATGAGAAAGATAAAAGATAAGGACATTCTTTAGCTTTCTTATAGAGAAACTGTTTACTTTTGCATGACACCTAATCCATGCTCATCTTGAACCTGCTAGAATTTAACTAAGTTTACAATTAACATGGTAACTTATGAATACAATGTTTTATTGATATACCCCTTAATAAAACCCCATTTAATTTACTAGCTCAGTTTGTCTATTTAGTTTACTCATTATTATTGTAACATCTTTTACTTCACCAGCAAATCTCAACATGAATTGCTACCTTCAATATGTGCTAATAACCTTATAATCTAATTTCTGATTAAAATATGCTAGATTGATTAAACTAACATTTTCAAATTCTGTACATCGATGTGCTAATGTAGACTCTTGAAAAATTGTTCTATGACGAAATATGACATAGTTATGTGCTTTTGCAATTTTTCACCTATTCAAAATGTAGCATGGAATATATTTGATTAATGTTCTGATAGATATTACTTCTATCGGCAAACTTACCAAATTCCATGCAGATAGGCACTTACAATGCGAGACAGTGATCAATTTAGTGTTTATACATTTTAATGTGAGATTGTCCTTCATGTTAAGATGAAACAAGATTTCTAGTGTGAAGTTGAAGATGTTTCCCGACAGGTGGCAGTGGCGGTGCATTGCCTAGATAGTCCCTTTGGTATGCTATTAATGTGTAGTCAGATGAGGCATCTTTTGCTGGCATAAATTCCATAACCTTCCCTTTAACTTTGGTCAGAGCAGATGTCTGTTTGCTATGCATAGTTCAGTGACCTTTCCAGTAACATATGGCATGACCATTATAAATATAATCTTAAGAACTGCCAAAACTTGTCAAGGCGCTTTGTGTGTACTCTTCATGTGCATTCCTGGGCTGGGTCAGGCCTTCTGTGTTTAAACCGCAGAAGTGAACGGTGGAGGGTTGAATGTCCCCTTTTTGACCCTTTCTAGCTCTCCTTCCAACATTCACAGAAAACAGAAATGAAAATTTAAATGAGGTTTTGGCAATACCCTAAATCCCAGATCCCTTTATTTAAATAACACTCATGCAAGTGGAATCACTTGAAAATATATATAGTTATGATTCACAGAATGCTTTTTTTTACAATTTAGTTTTGTACTTAAAAATATATAATAAAGCCATTTGTTAAATACACTTCACAGTTAACTGCAGGTACACTTTCTTCAATACAGGGCATGTTCGCAATTAGGACATGTTAAAAACTCCAGTACTTTTAAATGCAAAGTTGTGAGAATTATTTTTCTGGAGGGTCAGGCTGGATCCTCATGTAGATAATCTATTCCACATTGCATAGACCTTATCTTGGTATTTTTACATAAAGAAAGTTCCTGTTTAAATACATGTAATTCCTGAAATTTCCTCAGCATCATTAAGGCAACAATTGAAGAACTGTTTGGGTGCTGTGATGCATTGAAGTCCAAATACCTTGCCTTCAGATATGATAAGCCAGTCTTCACACATTACGGAAAAACACACAACCATGCAAATATTATTGTGCACACACGCACACACTCCTAGATTTCCACAAATGACATAAACAGGGACTCTGCCTCTCTTGCCTTTTTTTCAATTTACTTTATTTTAGGCCATTTCTTTTGCTCCATTTATCCGGACACACTCTCCTGACACACTCTCACCCCACTTTGGAAAGGACTTTATACCTTTCCAGCAGGCTTGCCACATCTTCAACATATACTCCATAGGCAAAAATAACTACCTGTAATGCTTCAGCTGCATCACATCCCAATAGGGTATACTCACTCACCTTGTTGACAAAATCCTGTTTTTATTTGCTGCCATCTGTGCTTCAATTGGGTTACAAACGTGCCTTCTAATGGGATCGGGCTGTGGGTGGGTGACAAAGGCTGTGCGTTCTTGAGCAGGTAAAACTGTGATAGGGCCATGTCTTTTATAGACACTCTTGTGTTTAGGAGAACTAGGTTTTCTTTGTCGTGAATATAACTGTGCATGGGGCTGCCTCCCGTGTTTCCGTCTGGCTCCTAAAACATTTGATATGAAAAACATGTCCCCTTCTTCTTCTGGGCCTTTGTTCTTATGATGTTAAACTGTACCAAAACAGAGGCGTTCTTCTTCCATGCCAAAAACTCTCGCTCATCTCTTCCCCTGCCTATCCAATTCCCACCTGAAACTTTACCTATTCCTCTTCAGCTAGAAACCTCTGCATCACCTATAACCCTTCTGACACCTTCTCTTTTTCATCTCCAAACCTGAAATGACAGCTTGCCTCAACCACCTAAGTATTAGGAAATGCAGGCACCTTCTTCCTTTCAACACTGTAATGCATCTCTTAACGACTCTTGTGTTCTGTAAACTGGACTACTGGGCCAGCATCCTCTTTGGTCTCCCCAACTACATTTTCAGTCCTCTCAACAAAATCATTAACTGCACTACCAGGATTCTCTTTCAACTCCCTCACATCACACCTACCTCTTCTTACCATCACCAGGCTGGATGGCTGACTATCCAAAGCAGGACCAGATTTAAATTTCTTCTCCTGGTTCACAAATCTATCCACGGTAAGGCAGCACCAGGTCTATCCTCCTCTATACAGTTCTGTAAGGCTTCTCGTAATCTCTGCTCAGCCTCCTCAACTACCCCTGTGGCACCCCCTCCCTGTGCTTTCTCTTGCTCATGCTTTTCTCTGTTCTTGCTCCACTTGCATGGAATTCTCTTCCCCAGGACATCCGAGAAACAGTCAGCACTGATTTGTTCAAAATCAAATTGAAATCTTACCTCCTCACCTCAGAATTACCCTCTTAACGTACCTCTCATCTACCTTCAAGCTAACCTGCCTTTGTTTCTCACTTTATCTATCTCCAATCTAGCACTTCATCCATCATGGTCACATCCCCCACACAGCTGGCCGTACCGCCTACCTGTACTTAAAAATGTCTAATATTTTGTCCGTAATCTATGTATGTCCACCCATGTATTATCCCCCATCACTGTTCCATTTGCTCACTTACACAACCTGGTCAGAGTTTCACACAAACTCATCCCACTGATTCCTATCAAATCTGACATCTTATCTATTGTGCGTTCTTTTGTGAGCAAAATAGTATTGTTCATCACTGTATATAAATAAACACTCATCAGGAACATCTTGAGACACTTTGCAGCCCTTATCTTTCTTTCTTTGGGATAGGTTGAGGTTGCATTCTAGTGCAATGTTGTGGAAATTCTGAGCGACACACCCTTGTGAAATAGTTCACACTTCCTTATCTTCCACATATCCCCTTTGGCAGGACAGTTCCCAGCATGAGGCAACATTCTTCGCAGTAGTTGCATCCATCAGGTTCTGTTGCTGAATTATTTAATTTTGTATTTCCCCTTATCGGTTTTTCTTTTGACTTCGCATGGGTGCACACTTCTCCCAACTTAATGGATGTGAACGTCCTATCCATGTGCAAAACAATTTCTTCTGCAGGGTCACGTTGCCTGACAAGGTCTATAATACTTGTCTGGAAAAAACCCACCTCTCATATATCTACTTGCATAATTTTACCAGATGGCAATCTTGAATGATCTGCACTCAGACTTCATCTTCCACATTAATCAGAGTACATGTAAAAGCCAACTGGTGCACCCTCGAATGAAAAGCTTTGACAGTTTCTGCCCTCATCTTCTTGGCACCAAGCAACATAAACCTTTCACAATAAAGATTACCCCTGCTAGCTGCGCAGGGAGTATTAATTCTATTAAAGATTAGGAGGCGAGCATTATGCTTCAACTTCTTTATTTACTACCCTTCAGCAGTTTCAACAAACTATATCAACCAATAACAAAGAAATGTCCATATGACTTTCACTTTAAAACTACAAATCCCAAAGTCTCTGTAGTCCTCTCTCTCCAGCTCAGTTATGACCACATCCTGTTCCTGAGCTCCTCCTCTCTTTTATGTGCTCTAACTGTCCTGTAACCAAAACGTCTTGTCCCGCCAACCGAGCAAGGACATCTTGAACTCCAACATAACAACCTCACAATGGCTGAACACTCGCCTTCCTTTCTAGGCCATTCCCTCAATTGTTCTTCTGCTCTTACCCTAGGGAAAACAAACAGAATATCAGGGTGGAATCTAGTTCGTCATCATAATCATACACAAACACATATCATATGATTATCAAACATTCTTGGGTGGGATCTAATGCTCGCCTCCTAGTCTTTAATAGAATACTCCCTGCGCAGCTAGCAGGGGTAATCTTTATTCTATGACAAGACTGGAGGCGAGCATTATGCTTGTTCAAAGCTGTCCCAATACTGCACTCGCTATACTCTCTGTCGGTTTAAAATAAAATTCTCTGAATGTGCGATCATTCGCCCAGTCTGCCGCTGCCATAATATCTTGCAAAGGAACCCCTGTCCTATGTGCTTTGGACGCCATGGCCCCTCTCACTGAATGCGCACTGTACCGCTGCAAATTAATCCCTGCTGCTAGCATTACTTCTCTGACCCATCTCGCTATGGTAGCTGTCTTTACCGCCTGAAAAGGCTTCCTGCACCCTATTAACAACTGACTTGTACTCATCGCTCTATTCTCAGCCGTCCTGGCCTCGTATTCCTTGATGCAACTAGCTACACACCATTTGGCATTATTTGGAAAATAGGGATAGTGCACTGTGGATGTACTTGATTTTGTCCTTTGTACCACCACGAAGGTCACTCCTTCTGGTCCAAACGTCCTTCTATTAATCTCTAGTGCTTTAACATCTGACACTCTCTTACAGGATATGAGACATAACAGCATTGCTAATTTGCCCGATAGCTACTTGAGAGACAAATATCTATTTACCGGCCAGCTTTCTAATAATTTCAATACTCTTGTAACGTCCCATAGCACTGTATATCTGGGAACCGGTGGTGCTTTAATCTTAGCTCCTCTAATGAGCCTACAGACTGCTGGAAGTTCCCCCGCTTGCACCCCTTCAATCGGTACGTGACCTGCGGAAATCGCTGATCAGTACACTCCAATAGTGCGGAATGCTTTCCCATCTTGCAGCAGTTGTGCTAGAAAATTTAATATGGCCCCTATAGTGCAGAAATGGGATGAAAACATCTCCCTCTACACCAATTCGTCCACCTGGCCCAAGCCGCGTCGTAGCTCCTCCTAGTTGATGGCGCCCAGGATTCGGCAATAAGTTCTGCTGCCTGCATCGAAATGCCTGGCAGTTCCCATCGTCTCCTGATATCCTGCACGCGATGAGCGGGAGTGTCCCTCTCACTCTCAGAGGATGACACTGCCCAACTGGGTCCGGGAGGATTCTCGGCAGATCTATCAAACGTTCTATCAGCGTCGGGAACCACACCTGAGCTTTCCACAACGGTGCTACTAGCACTAGCTCCGCTCTCTCCCTCCGACACTTCGCCAGCACTCTGCTCAGCATCATGAAAGGAGGAAAGGCGTAATGTGTGTCGCCTGCCCAGTCCTGCAAGAATGCATCTGTGCCTTCTGCGTTTGGGTCTAGCCTCCAGCTGAAGTAGCTGGGTAGCTGAGCATTGAGGTGAGACGCAAAAAGATCTGTGTGTAATGGACCCCATTTCTGATCCAGATCTGAAACATTGCTGGATCTAGCATCCAATCGCTGGAGTCTGAGAGGTATCAGGAGTTCCAATTTCATCACATTCAGTGCCCCTGGTAAGAACTCCGCTGTCACTGATGTCCCCGTCCTCAGGCAGTAATGCCAGAAATCCTTCGCTAGCTCGGCTAGCATCTTGGACTTCGTCCCTCTTAAGTGATTTATTGATGTATGTAACGCACTGCCGATATGTTGTCCATCTTTAGCAGGATGCAAGACTTCACTCTTTCTCTCGTGAATGTCTTTATCGCGAAGGAGCCTGCTTGAGGCTCTAAGCAGTTTATGTGCAGGCTCAGCTCCTCTGCGCTCCATTTCCCTCAAGTTTCCAACTCTCCGCATCGCGCCCCCCCAGCCTAGACGGCTGGCATCCGACTCTATCACGAGGTCCAGCCGGTCCACGAATATGGCACGCCCAGTCCAGGCGTCCATATTCTGCAACCACCATTCCAGTTCATGATAGATTCCTGATCTAGCGGTATCGATTGATGATATCTCAACCCTTGTTGCAGGTGTTTGATCTTCAATCTCTGCAAGGCTCGATAGTGTAAGGGACCTGGAAAAATGGCTTGTATGGAGGCTGCTAGGAGGCCCACAATTCTCGCTAGAACTCTCAGAGAAATCACTCTCTTCCCTAAACATGCTCTGATCTCTCTCTTGATATCTCGGATCTTCCTTGCCGGAAGCTCCAGAGTGGCTTTCCTTGTGTCCAGGACGAAGCCGAGAAAGTCCAGCCTCTGTACAGGCTTTGCGTCCGATTTTTCTATGTTCACTAGGAACCCCAGTGACTGTAACAGGTCTAGCACCCACTGCGTCTGATATTCCAGTGCCCCTCGATCTTCCGCTAGAAGCAACAGATCATCCAAGTATATAATCAGCCGAATTCCTTTCTCTCGGATGGCTGCGGCTACTGGTTTCATCAATTTCGTGAACGCCCAAGGCGCTGATGCAAGCCCTAATGGCATAGTCCTGAATTGCCAAAATTGTCCATTCCAGCGAAAGGCCAGGAATCTCCTGAACTGCTCCTGTACTGGGACTGTAAGGTAGGCGTCCTTTAGATCTAATCTGGTCAGCCAGTCCCCTTCTCTCAGGGAGTCTCTGAGCTTTTTGATCCCCTCCATCTTGAAGTGATGGTAAACTATCCACCCATTCAGTTCTTTCAAATTTATTACTGGGCGTACTTTTTCCTTCCTATGAACGAGAAACATGTTGCTGAGAAAACTCGGGGCCCCGGGTTTTATTTTATTTTTTTATTTTTTGTGTGGCTGCACCGGACTCTTCTTATTCTGCAATGCCTGTGGTGGCTTGTGTGTCTTTAGACTGTATCAAAAGCCGTAGCCTCGTGCGTGGGTGCTCGCTGGCACTGTTCTTTTAAATCCAAATTATTATTATTATTATTATTATTTTTATTGCGGGATGCTCCCACTCCTGCTGCCTCTTCTGTAGGCCCTCGCTCACTGGGCGCTTCTCCCACGCGAGGGGAAAACCGGATACTTCACAATCTACAGAGCGTCGTACCGATCGCACGAGCTCCCTCACTCCCTGCCACTGCCGTGTCGCGTAGTGAATACGACGCCCCCATGAGGGTAGGGGCTCGCCCCCACCTCCACAAGGGAGGGGGCCCGCCACAGCGCGTCCGCTCCCCACTGGGGTGGGGAGCGGCCTCGACAGAGCTCCGCGGCCCAGTGGAACACCCCTGAGGTGCACGGGGCTAGCAGCCGTCGGAGCTCCCGATGCTGCCACGAAGCAGCTAATTAGCTCGCACTGCAAGCTACACGAATGCGGCGGCTGCCGCCCTCGAATCAAACTGAAGAACTACTTAGACACTCTTTACGACTTATAAAGTCTGCAATCACTGTAACTAACCCAAATCACGCAGTGCCAACTTGTCGTGGAGACCTATTTGTCCCCAATATAACCAAATCCTATGCTAATGCTACCTAAACATACATTAGCTGAGAGGTAAACGAAAGTCACTTATCTGCTTGAAGAGCAGTAAAAGAAGAGGAGGAGCTCAGGAACAGGATGTGGTCATAGCTGAGCTGGAGAGAGAGAAGGATTACAGAGACTTTGGGATTTGTAGTTTTAAAGTGAAAGTCATATGGACATTTCTTTCTTATTGGTTGATATAGTTTGTTGAAACTGCTGAAGGGTAGTAATGCTCGTCTCCAGTCTTGTCATAGAATCAGAATTCACCATGGGGCAGAAGTATTCTTTCAGAGCCAGCTTTGCAGCCAGTATGACATCTATCTTGTGCACAGATCACTCAGCCATGCACAACAGTGACAACCTCTTGGCATTTTCATCATCTTCCCTGTGTTGGGAAGTGGACACAGTCTTCCCACACCCCGAAGCGCTTCAGAATAAGGCACGGTACATGGAAGGTAATGTAAGAGACCAGGGAGGAAAGGGGTGCCCTCAAAGGCGTCTATACGATCATAGTATTGCATGCTTATAGATGTAGTGCACATGCGGGAACAAACGCCATCTTAGATATTAGCAGCCATATTGGAACATAGGCCTAAACGCAGCACCAAAGCCAGCATCCAGCCATAAACTGTGAACATGAGGAAAATACCAGGTTGTATCCCGGGCACTGATGAGAAAGGTCAGAACCACAGAAATCCATAAGCCCTTCATTGTTCTAGAATGTTGCCAACCTTCATTCTCTGGGAAGAATGTACCCTGCAGAGCCATGGGAGGAGGGTTGAGTATCTTTGTACGATAAACTCCCATGAGAAGGAGATCACGGGCCTCAGACCCTCACCACTCCCAATTCTAAGTTATAGTACCGAAATACCCTAGTTTTAAGACCCCTCAATTACAAGGTGCGAGCCAGGCCCGTGACCACTGATCATAAAACCATTAGACCTCCGATCGATCAAGAAAGATCAGAAAGCAGGGCTTTCTTGTCTTCATTCCTGAGTCACATGATTTGTGCTGCGAGGTGCATGGAGGGATGAAATTATAGTCCAGAACAAGGGTGGAATATCTTGCAGAGGTGCTAGTCTGCCTGGGAGCGAGTGAAGTGTGTGAGTTAGTATGACCTCGGCTTCTCTCCAAGCTCCTATCTGCCCGTGCCAGGTGCACTGCTACAAAGATAGGATGTGTTGTTTAGTTTTCCAACATTTACCAATTACCCAGCTTGTGACCGATGACGAATGCAGCATCACCCACGTGAAAGAAGATGGATGAACAGAGCTGGGACCAATGGCCTGGCACCCCCTAAAGAGCAGGCAGTCTCACGAACCAGCCGCACAGGGTTATACTGTATTTAATGATATCACTGATGATGCTGTGTACCTTTATAGTGTGATGCTCATTCATAGTTTGCAGAACGTTCCACAGCAGCAGAGTTCGCGCTTTCCATTTTTGTGTGGAAATACATTTGTTATCTTTGCAAGTGGGGTATTGGGCTGTTTTCCCTAGCCGGTTGTATTTGTTCTTGGGTGAGCGTCTAAGGGGGCTTTCTGACATTTGGTGACCCTGACGTGATCCCAGCAACCTCTGTGACGACAGGGGCTTCTAGGCCGCTTCTCTGAAGGGGATGGAGCCACCTACAGCGACCAGTCCCAAGCATGCAAACCACAGAAGCACGCAGGAGCTGTTTTGACAGAATACATGTCTGCTCTTTGGAGAGTGCAGGCCATTATTGGGACCCCATGATGAAGGAGCTCGGGTGAACACGCAGGCGTGAGTACACCCCTTGTGAGGGACAACGAGGGGTATGGTGTAAGGGAGTGTTGTGTGTATGAGTGAAGGAGAAGTGAGGCAATGCCACGTGGCGAGATTATTTTTATTGTTATTTTGGGTCATTTAAGAGGATTTTACTGATGAAAAACAGGAGAGCAGGGAGCATTTCTGAGTGAGGGAAGATAATGGCACCTTTTGTTTTGTGACAAAGAGATAATGGAATAAATGAGGAGGTCTGTATAATTAGTGGTCTCAGTGGAAGAAGTGGTCATTGTTTTAGCTCGTTATTTAGTTTACTGTTTTAGTGTACTATGATTTTTGGTGTCAGAGGGGAAGCCAGAGCTGGCCAGTGTTGATATTTTGTTTTGAGAGTGTATAGTGTGTTTGTGTGTGTGAAAAGGGGAGGAGGAAGTGTTGATAGGAGGTGACGGGGCGGTGGTGAAGGTGGACTGGTATTGTCTTTGGAGATAAAAGGGTGGGCAGCGCATAATTATAAAGGTAGGGGTTTTGAATGCACAAAATGGCAAAGATAGGAGGGGACGCCAATGGAGTACAAGTATAGTGCATTACCATTGTACAGCGACAACACTGAGAAGTGCCACAAACAATGGGTGCTAGTGACACAAGGTGGATGCCCCGCTCCTGGCCAGAGCAGGGCACCCACAATAGGGGATATTAGACCACATGAGCCCATTCTCAGCCGCTAAATATAAAGGTAAACAACTCCAGAAGAGAAAAGAGATATTAGGTTTGTTGAAGATGATACAGGATGTGGAGGACCCTGATGGGCGTGGGACTCCAAATACTGAAGGTGCCACCCTAGATGCAATGTCTGTGACTGCACAGGGGAATGGGACTACACCCGTGCACACCGGGCTTTACCCACTCACCACTTGCCGGCCACTGGAGATATACAAACCTAACATACGTTCCCACACCGGCGACCGCCCCACCTACTTAAATATCAACACCAAGTCTTATCCCACCCCAGAATAGAAAGGTTCAGAAGGAGTTAAAAGAAGCAGTGGAGGCTACGAGGGTAGAATTAGCTTGACTAAGAGCAACTCAAGAGGGAGGGGGATAAAGGGGATTGGGTTGGATGAATGGAGAGCAAGAGACATTTTGTTTCGGTTAGATAGTACAGCTATAAAGGACATACACATTGAGAAGGAGGGAGGTGGGGATGGCCGAGCAGGAAATACAGGGTACGGGACAGTGAGGTCTAACTTGGAAACAGACAGAGAATTGAGGGAAGAGGAACGGGGCACAGTGGAAGAAATTAAGGGTAATGAAGGGGGTGTGCGGCAGGTGCCCGAGGTTACACTGAGGTTGGAAAGTTTCTGGGAATCACTGTTAAGTAATAGATTTGCCTGAGTGGCACTAGCAAGGAAAAAGGGAAGTATTGGACATAAGGAATGGAGGAACACAGGCACCCAGATGCTGTTATTGCATGGAGGCCTAGGCAGGACGCACTATGTGCCCTTGGCACAAATGGATAAAAATAATTTGATTAAGCGATTAAAGCTGCTGCCACCCCTTACTTCCTCGAGGGCCAGAAAATTGATTAAGGCATTTGAAAAACAGACAGCAGGGATTGCCTTGGCCATGGGGAACATTAAAAGCTTGCTTGTCGCAATTGTGGGGGATCAAGCTGGAGATGTGTGGGTTAAAGCAGGATATCCAGGAGTAAAATTGGATGATGACGCACACAATGGTGGCCCTTTAACAATATCAGTATACTGGCGGGGACACGCTGACGCAAACATACCCCGACACACCAGACCCGCAGTCTATCATGCAGCATACCATGGGGGATGAAGAAGATGCTACGCAATACATTAAGGTTCATGAGCTGTGGCGTGAGGAGAAGGGGGACCAGTGGGCCCGACCAGTTCCTCTTTTTTATTTCGTTATTACCCAAGGAAGTGTAGAAGGTGCTTGACAAAATAGTGGGTATTGAAGCAAAGGGGTGGGCTGAGATTTCAACCATAATAATACACCATTGTAAGAGAATAAAGGAGGGAGAGAAGGAACTGGCCCAAAGGCTGCAGGCTGAGGTAGCACAACTAGTACAGAAAAAGCTAGCAAAAACAGTAATTGAAGGGGTGGTATCATCAAATGCACAAACAGAGGTGACGGAGCAGAACTCGGCACCCTCAGATGTGAGAATAGCGACAATTTGGCCAAGATGAGGGGAAGGACAGTGGGGAGGTGGACCTCAGCAACCCTACCGGGAGTGGCAGTAAGGAAAGGAGGTAGGCAGCACAGGAGAGGCGGGTTTAGAGGGGGAAGTGGGGGATTTGGCAGTGTGGGACCTCTGGGAGAAGGCATGGGTCTGTTGCAATGCTGTAGCTGTGGGAATTGGGGTCATTTTGCAAGAGAGTGTGGGAGCAGGCAGGGCGAAGTATACAACCCATTTAGAAACTACTGCCCACCACCCCAACCCCACCAACAGGTACAAAAACTGAGGCCAACTTCCATAACCTATGCGCAAGTGCAGAACCCAGATGACACAATAACTAATGCCCCAACAGAATACCATGTACGGAAGTAACATGTCGGCGAACCGAGGTGTGAGTGTGTTAGAGAACAACCAGTTTATGTTCCCCTGGCTCCAACAGATAGATGCCCTGATTAGGACAGCCCACAGAGAACTCTTGTGTGCTCAGTCCTGTCCATGACCGTCCACCCTGACGAGAAACCCTTTGTGGGAGCTGAGATAGGTAACAAGCAATTCATCTTTATGGGTGACACAGGTGGCACTAAATCTTGCATCGGTGAGGGGCACCTCTGTTGTATTTGGAGAACTCCCCTATACATTTGTTGGGACGAGACCTGTTAAGCAAACTGAATATGGCAGTCTCCTTTACAGACCATGGAAGAGTGCGGCCACTCCAGGCATGTGTGCCATAAAAGTGATCGTCATAATGCATTAAAGGAGAGGCTGTGGTCCACAGTATTCGCATCGACCCCAATTTGTTTGTGTACAGCATAACAGTGCTTCTCGAGGCAGTGCCTCAAATTGGCAAGGCTTGTTGGCGAATGCCATCTGACTTCATTTTTTAGCCTATGGTAACACTGATTTAGTGGCAGGGACAGTACTACCAGTGAACATGCAGGATCTGGTAGTGTCACCTAAATAGATTGTTGTGATTGGTACCGAATCTGAGGGGTGCTAGTGGTGCACAATGTTGTGTATTGACCCCACAATGCCTCTCAGGGAAGTGACAGATGCAGACTTGTTTGAAAGTCAACCAGAAGATGGCAAAATTGTGTTAGTGAATTGTATCCCCTGTGACATTATGGTGCAGTATCGAAAAGTGCAATGTCCCTTGATGACTCTCATAGCCCCACCCCCCTTCACTGACACAGACTTAGAACAGGTCCCTGAAAGTCTCTGGCCAAGAAATACCCAATACCTACGGCACCTACAAGGAGTAACCTCAGTGCGAATAACACTCAAGCCAGGCGCTGTGCTGCCCCAGGTAAGACAGTAACCTTTATCAAGAGAGGCAGAGGAGAGGATACAAGACACTATCATTGCCCTCCTAAATCAGGGGATAACTGTACTATCCACCTCCCCATGTAAAACAGCTATATACCCGATAAAGAAAGCGAAAGGGTGGAGCCGGAGAATGATTCAGGATTTGTGCCCTCTTAATTACAGGCAGAATTCCCAGTGGTCCCAAACCCTGCGACAATACTTTGTAACATCATCAAAGAAGTGACCCTCTTCACCGTAGTGGATCTCAAAAATGTCTTCTTCTCTGTTCCCTTGCACCCCGACTCACATTACATCACTGTGTTTATGCATGGGGAAATGCTCTTTGAACACCCAAGATTGCCTCATGGGTATTGTGAGAGCCCCAGCATCTTCAACAGGATATTACACGCTGACTTAGGAAATATTCAGGTGCCTGGCACAATCATTAACTATGTGGACGATTGATTAGTGTGCAGTGTCAGCGAGCAGCAGTGCAGGAAGGACTCCATCACACTCCTGCAGCTTTTGGCCTGCATGGGATACACTATCGATAAGGCTAATTTACAAAACTGCTTCCAGTAGGTACTGTACTTGGGTCAGTTGATTTTGGTGAATGGCAAAAGAATCATCCATGATCGCGCAGCCTCTGTACCCGCAACCCTACAATCTAAAACAGTGAAATAAATGCAAATATTCTTGGGACTCTTTTTACAGGCCCTCAGGGAAGCACAGAAGGTGGAAAATGAAATAGCATGGACGGAGGACATGCTCACGAATGTCAATGACCTCAAGGAGGTCATATCAACAGCACCACTGCTAGCAACCCCAGACTACACACAAGAGTTCTGTTCATTTTCCCATGTCAACGGGCAACTGATGACTGCAGTGCTCACACAGAATAGTACCATGGGCTACACGCCATTGGCCTATTACAGTGGTGTACTAGACTCAGTAATGCAGGGCCAATTTGCATGTGAACAAGCACTTTCTGCTGAGGCTTTTGCCATTGAGAAGAGTTGCACAATCTTTTTGGGATGCTCCATAACATTGTACATCGAGCATGCAGTTTTTGCAATTTTAGAGTGCTTGAAATCCACACTGACCACACAGCGTGCATCTGCATACCAGATTGCTTTGTCAAGCTCAGACACTGACCTTGTGCGATGCAAAATAGTAAACCCTGCTACATTTCTGACAGAAATGTGCTCTGACAAAGATTTAGCGAACCACAACAGTGTGACTTTTTAAGGAGAGCAATATGACATTCCAAAAGCACATGATAGACCGCTTGGGGTGGGGGGGCTCCTCTTCATTGATGGGTCAGCTACAGTCGACCAAGGCATGGGCTTGCAGCCCACTGGTGTGGCAGTAGTCCAATTGGTGGACGGGGAATGTGAGCCACTATTTCAGAAAAGATTACCAATGCATTTTTCAGCACAAGCAGCAGGTCTCATAGCACTTATTGAATCACTACAAGTATCCCAAGGGTTTGACATAATGATTTACTCAGACTTTATATACATCACCACCATAATGCATGCAGGCCTGGCACAATGGAAGAGGAGTGGGTTCAGGAGAGCTGATGGGACTCCCATTCAACTTGCCGCATTATTGGATAAACTCATTCATGCACTGACCCAACCATCTGTAGTGGGAGTCATAAAATACACCACCAACACTAATAACACAGATGAGGTCTCACTCAGTAACGCTGCTGCAGATGCTGCAGTAAAAACAACAGCATACCTTCCAGTGCTACCGGTCGCACAGTATCCTGTATTGGCACACAACACCGAACAGTTGCCAATACCATGCAATATGTTATCAATTGCACAGATAATTGAGTTACAGGGACGAGTGCTGCAAGAGGAAAAATAACTTTGGGTGAAAAGGCACCTTACCCCACCCTACTAGTCCCTTCCGTGAATTGCATATCTATTATGTTGACATGGGGGGAAGGTGCAACGGATCTCAGTACCTCAGTGTGGTCGTGTGTCCCTTCTCAGGATGGGTGGAGGCGGGACCTTGTGCACATTCAGAGGCTAAGTGCGCTGCTAACTTTTTAGCGTGAGAGGTTTACCCTCGATGGCGCGTATGCAATGTATTAAGGCCAGATAACAGCATGCATTTCTTCAATTAACTTTTAAAAGACGTTTCACCATTACTGGTCATCAAGCATCAGATGTGCACCATTTGCCACCCCCAGGCCAACGGCGTTGTGGGATGGATCAGCAGCCTGTTGAAAAGCAAGCTGTCGAAACTGTGCACCACATCAAAGAAAAAATGGGTGCACTGTTTGCCACTTGCCTTATTCAGTTTGCACACACAGCCCTGCAAAGACCAACATTTTTCACTCCTTGAGGTGATAACTGGGGACCATATACATACGCCACTATGCCCTGTTAGGCGTGCATCAGATGCTCAAGGCAAGCATCCATCTGGGGGGAGGAGGTTAGCAGCTATTTGTCCTCCCTAATGAAGGACAACAAATTTGTTTCTCAACAGATTGAACCACCCTGGACAGAAGAAGCAACTGGCACCACAATGGACAAGCTAGAAACGTCACCCCTCTGCAACTGTTCCCAGGAAACTGGATATACATAAAACAAAATGTCCGCCGGTAGTCAGAACACAGATATAACGGCCCCTTCCAAGTGGTATATGCCACTCCTCTAGCAGTTAAGGTTAAAGAACTATGTTACTGGGTACACCTCTCTGATGTCCGCAAAGCACCCCGGCCTGAGCATGACACAAACAGTTAAACTGCCCACCTTCACAGCACCCAGACGCCATCCTTCATCACAGCACATATGCTCCTTCTCGAATGATATCGAACATTGCATAGTATTCCCAACCAAACAATCCCCATAAACGTGCTACACAACACTGCTACACATTACATTTCCACAGGAAGTGCCTCTCGCCATTCCCTATACTCTTTCCTATCACTTTGCTCGTTGAACTATTCGTTCTGTGTCTTTCTCTCTCTCTCTTTCTCTCTCTCGCTTTTCTTTCTCTCTCACCCTCTATCTTTCTCTTCTCATTATCACTTCTCTTTCTCTCTCCTTTTTCAATAATATTCTTTTTCAGGTGGTTTCGGCAATGGATCCAACTGGTTCGAACAAGTTTATAATAGGCAAAGTACTTTCTATGATGCTATGTTAAGGTTCTCCAATTTGTATTTATGTGCTATGCATTACATTGCCAGATTATTCGCAATGTTTATGTTTGGATTGGGGATATACTGGGGATGTACCTTTATATGAGGTGGACATATAAAAGTGGGGGTATAACAACAGAAACAAATGTTATCAGTAATGGGCCTATTAAGCATGTGCATACTACCAAGAGTATAGATGTACATGTGCTCCCATTTCTTCCAACACACAACACCGTGGCCATGTATGCCCATGTCACTAGCCAGGTCAAAAGTAACAATACTGTGAATAGTACAAATGAACATGAATATATTAGTACTTTTGATGAAGTATATCACATAGTTGTAGCAGGTAGAAGGAGGCAATTTAAGAGGTCCAAGTATGACTAATTCCGTGTAATTGGTCTAGATACAATAGAAGACGTGCACCATCCAGATCTCTCGAATAGTTGGTACGCAGATATCAGCTTGGTGGGGAAGAGGAAGGTGAATGGCAGTTGTTATGTCTGTTAATTGATACCACACACGTCAGGGGCACCTAAGGAATTAATATCACAAGAAATACCCATTTTAGAGGCTCAATACTTAGTTCATCTGGCACTGTGTAGGCTGCAAGGCACTTTCCAAGTACGGAGTGTGCAACTAGAAGTAATGGACACTGACCAGCTGCAATGCACTCACAATGCCAAAAGCAACCAGTGTCTACGGAGACCATACCTAAAATTGCAAGGAGTGAAATATGTAACAAGCAAGTGGCACGAAACATCAATGAGCTGTGCAGCAGGAAGTCTGTTGTGTATGGAGATGAAGTATTGGCCTGAGTGAATAAAGCATGTGCACCTTTCTGGAACAAACATATTGCAAAGCTGACGTGGATCGAAACAATGACGTGGATTGAAACAATGGAGAAGCCAGTGAAAGTGCGAAAATAAGAGACTTATGAACTGTGGTTTTACAATGAAGGGACTGTTTTCTTAGGGTCCAGCCAAAGATGCAATAAGACATTGTTCATTTCAGATCTCAGAAAAGGCATTATTGCACCTCCCGCCATCATGGAGGATCTACTGCTCACTTGCCACGCTGAAAGAAATCCAAGTGTTCAGCCTATTCAAGATCTGGCGCTGCTCGCTGGCCACGCTGCACTCAGCACTTCTTGTGATCCCTGAAGATCACCTCACAGTGGGATCAAAAAGCTTGCTTGCTCCAACACCAAGTTCAACAACAGGGGAGCCCACCATAAGCCCGGCAGAGCCCCCCATTTTCCGTATCTTGCCTGAAAAAGAAAAGAACCAAAACCTGCACAGGAGAAAAAGGTTGAATTACTTGTCCCAAGATTCCTCTGAACTACACAAAGAAATACCCAATGAATATAGACTATTCAGCAAAGAAGAAACCTTTTTTGCATCCCTCATGCTGCACAGGATCCAGAGAGCCGCAAATGCCAAATGGCCCCAAATCATGAGGTGGAAAGAAATACAGCTGGCAAATGATGCAGAATAAGGCCTTAATGTAATCAAGGTTGAGATGCGTGTCATAAGATTGATGACGCTCCAGAACAGATATGTGCTCGACCTGCTCACGGCAATGGAAGGAGGGGTTTGCAACAAAGTTGGTGATTCTTGCTGCACATTTGTGCCTCCAAAAAATGCAGAGAACAGCTCGCTGATGCAAATAATAGGAGCACTGCACACCCTTGGCTTGCACATGCAAACTGTAGCTGGCATACAAAAGGATGACTGGTTTGACAACCTTTTTGTTTGAGCATCATCCTGAATGGGGCAACCGTGAAAATACTGGTGCCTGTCATCATGTTTGTGCTAGTCCTTTTCTGCACCTGCCAATTGGGGCTCCAATGTTGTGCCAAAGAAGTACGTAACAGTGCCATGATGATGGTATCAATTGAGGTTTCTAATGCACCTTGCGGTACAAAAAACAGTGCTGTCCTAATGGATTACCCAAACAGACCATGCATGGTGGTCATAGAGCAACGCTTGCATCTTCCTGGCACTATCACCACCCCCCACCTGACCCCGAGCAGTATGCAGAACATTGGGTAGATTTAGCAGGTGATGGGGGCTGTATATATATGATTGTACCCCTGAGGAATATACCGAATCTGGCCAGAGTTTGCATCACATATCCAAAGCATGGGTTCCAAAGGAGGGACCACTGTCTTACCTAGAGGCTGAGAGGTTGGAGGAGGACCGCTACCGGGGGACTAATAAGCATGGGGTTATTGGGGAGTTTGCTAATGAGAATTAACGGAAGGGGGGAATGCTGAGAAGGTGACACATTCTTCCCACACCCCCAAGCACTTCAGAATAAGGCAAAGACCATGGAAGGTAATGTAAGAGACCAGGAGGATGAGGGTGCCCTTAGAGTCTTCTACACAATCATAGTATTGCATCATAGTATTGCATGCTTATAGATGTAGTGCAGATGCGATAACAAATGCCATTTTATATATTAGCAGCCATATTGGAACGTAAGGCCTAAACGCAGCACCACAGCCAGCATCCCAGGCACAGGCAGCCAACATGAGAAAAATACCAGACTGTATCCCAGCACTAATGAGAAAGGCCAGAGCCACAGAGATCCATAAACCCTTCATTGTTCTAAAATGTTGCCAACCTTTGTGCTTTGGGAATAATGTGCACTGCAAGGCCATGGGAGGAGGGTTGAGTATCTTTGTACGATACGATCCCACGAGAAGGAGGGCACGGGTATTCGACCCCCACTAGTCCCAATTCTAAGTTATAGTTCCCAAATGCCCTAGCCTTAATACACCTGAATTCCAAGGTACCAGCCAGCCCCTGACCACTGATCATAAAACTGGTGGACCCCCGATCGATCAAGAAAAGGTAAGAAATCAGGGCTTTCATGCCTTTACTCCTGGGTCACATGATTTGTGCTTCGAGGTGCAGCAACAAATGAAATTATAGCCCATAACAAGGGTGGAAGACAGTGGGGAGGTGCCGGCCTGCCTGGGAATGAGTGAGGTGTGTGAGTTAGTATGACCTTGGCTTTCCCCCCGGCCACTGTCTGCCCGTAGATAGATAGAGATGGGTTGTTTAGTTTGCTAACATTTACCAATTATCCAACTTGTTAACGATGATGAATGCAGCATCACCCACGTGGAAGAAGATGGATGGATGGATGGATGGATGGATGGATGGATGGATGGATGGATGGATGGATGGATGGGGCTGGAACCAGTGGCCTGACATCCCCTATAGAGCAGGCAGCATATGTATAGGATCTCATCAAGCAACTGTGCGGGTTTCTACAGTATACATTGATGTCACTGATGACACTATGTACCTTTATAATGGGCTGCTCTTGCACATTTTGCAGAACGTTCCGCGGCAGCAGAGTTCTGTTGTGTGGAGGGCATGGCCAGCAAGCAGCAGATGATCATGGAGATCTAGGAGCTCCTGCAGGTGCCCCAGAAAAATTCTGAAAACCATCCAGGTTCGGGCAACTCATGACCGGCAGTGCTGTGGGAACAGGAGGCGTGCTGACTGGAACTGTCTCTAGCCAGGTAATAATATCGCCATATATATAGTTGCCGTAAATAATATCGCCGGGAAAATGTTGTAGCGATATTATTTGGGTGACCATATATATGACGACAGGGGCAAAAAAAAAATGTAAAAAAAAAAATGTTCCATGCAATAATGTCGCCTCAAAAAACGACAATTTTTCGGCGATGTTTTTGCATGGCGAGATTTTTGTGGCGACATTATTACATGGAACCCTCTAGCCACAGTAAATTAACAATGAACCAAACTGCACCCCTCAAGTTCTTTGCCATGTGAGGTTCTTGGAGCCTGTCATGGCCGCTTCCCATATGGCTTGAAATGCACCCTGGCTGTGGAGGATGCAACATCCCCGAGAGGTCAAGTGGTGGAGAGCCGATCGAGGTGCCCACAAAGGTACTATTCGCTGCTGAGGGTTAGACGTACACTGATCCCATCTCATTGCAAAAAACTTAGATGTTGATGTGGTGGCTCGCCAGACCTCAAGATGGCCACCAGGGACTAAAACAGAGCCTAGGATAATGATGCTACATCATTTGACTGTCTGTCTGTGTGTGTTGTTTTGTGTGCACTGTGAGGCCTGCGGGCGATTTTGCGCTCTATTATGAATTTAAATAAATAAATACCCTCCTTCATCCTGTGTGAGTTATCGTCCCGAACCCTGCTGACTCTTGTCCTGGTTCCAGCTAAAAAAAAACGCTGGACTTGACAAAATCCTCCTGAGTTGCCCCCTGGTAAGAGGGCAGTGGAGGCTCTTCATAGAACTAGTAGAGATTGCTATGTACTAAATCTGCTAACAGCTATCTGTTGCAACTTAAATACCACCCCCACGCTTTTTTCTTTTTCCATAACCAAAGCTGCCAGGGTAATACTCGAGATATACACATACAGGGGGGAGGGGCGCCATGGGGGTCCTAACAGCCAAAGATGGACAAGTTTGCGACACCAATGGGCTGAGCGCCAACTCCTGGTACCGCCACGACCCTAGATCATGACATACATAGTCTGTCAACCCTAGAAGATATGGTTGCGGAGGTCGCTTCAGCTATGAAGGGTTCTAAATTGGCCCTGGAAGGCAAAATAGGCAACATAATTGAGGAACCTAACCTGCTCTGAGCCAATATGCAAAAGTCCATGGAGAGGCAGAAGGCAACGGTCTCCAGGGTATTGGGTATGGGGTATGGGAGGAGACGGGATGATGACATATTGTGTACTGCAAGGTCCCTGCAGGTGATGGTGGAACATGCAGAAGGATGCACACAGAGAAGTCTGTGAATAGTTGGCGTCCCGGAAGGTGTGAAGGGGGAGTCCACAGAGCTCTTTTTGGAACGTTGGCTGCAAGACAGTTTTGGGACCCAGAGCCTCTCTAAATGGTTTGCAGTGGAGCTGGCGCATAGAGTCCCCACACAGAAGCCACCACCTTGAGCCAGGCCTAGATCCATTGTGGCTAAAATATTAAACTTTCTTGACCATGACGTGTCAAAATAGCGAGACAAAAGGGCCCGGTGCGTCTTAACACCTCTATCCTGGTATGTATTCCCAGACTGTACTTGGCGAGTACAGCAGAAGTGCCAAAGCTTTGAGGAAGTCAAAAGAGTCCTGCAAGAACATCAGATCCGATACATGTTACTATACCCAGCTATGCTTAAAATAATATATGGCGACAGACACTGGTTCTGCCATTCAGTTTAGGAGGCATGGTAATGGTGGTAATCATAGGGGTGCTGGATGACAAATGCTACTGCTGGAGGACCTGGAGGAACTGCTCACAGAATGGGCATCCTTCAAACACAACGACACCGAACACTACAGGGGATTGAAAGATCGGCGAAGCCCCGCTCGCAGATAAGCAAAATAATTATGGCAGAAGATGGAACTATACAGCTTACTGGAAGAGATGAAGAGACGGAGGAGAGCACAGTTTAAATATGCAAACACGGCCTGATTGATATCCGCACCGTGGAACTGTAGGATGCCCGATTTTAGGGAGGGTGCACAAGGATGGGACTCAAGAGTTGTTTCATGCTGAAACCTAATGCCATAAGGGGTGGAAATAGCAGGCACAGTCTAATATACTTCCCTTTATTTGGGTTTGTGGCTGTCAGCCATTTGGATTTAGGTAGGCCACGCTCCTCACATGTGTGTTGGCGACCGAGGAACCCCCCCTTTGTGGGTGGTGCTCAGGACTAGTGCCTGCAAAAAGCAGGTATTTGTTCTTCACCGTAAGTTACCTCGCATGGTTATGGTTGTTATTTTATGTTATATGTTGATGTTGGGGAGAAACGGAAGGGGTGAGAGATTCAAGCCTGAGAATGTAAAGTGGAGTTGGCCTTTGGTATCAGACCTTAGATACCCTGTTATTAAAATAATGTTAGTAACATTATCTGAGAGAACCATGGGTAGCATTAAGTTTATGACATGGAATGTGCAGAGACTGGGTCAGGCTGCTAAGAGTAGGAAAGTTGCAGAATACTTGAAGAGATGGGGTACATGTATTGCATTCATCCAGCAAACACACCTACAGTCACCAGAGCATGATCGGGTGTAGGGAAGTTGGAGTGGAATGATATATGGCACATAATATTAATCTTTATCAAGAGGGGTCCTAATATGGATCGCCAAAGTAGTCCATTTGATGGTATTTACGGTTCTCAAACACGAGGAGGAGAGGACAATAATTTTACTGGGTGAATTGGATAGCAGAGAAATATGTTTGGTCAATTCGTATGCACCAAACATTGATAATGACACATACTTTCCCAAGGTCGTAGAATTGTTAGGTGGCCACAAGTATAGACAGATGATATGGGGTGGAGACTAACTGTCTGCTCAACCTGCAGCTTAATCAATCAAAAATGGTGCTTTCTATAAAACCTAGGCATCCAAGTCGCCGAACAAAACAATACAGGACCTAGACTTGGTGGAATGACAGTGGAAGCATAAGGGGGTTACTCCTTCTATTCACACTCACATGACACACATTAACGGATCGATTATATCCTGGTGGGAAAGAGTCAATTTCCAAGACTCACAAAAGTGGAATATGAATGCATGACTATTTCTGACCATTCCCTGTAGGCGGTTGTACTGGCCTGGATGGAAACTAGAGGAGCCATACCCGACTGGAGGCTACGGACAGAGTCCCTATTACACGTGGCCTACAAAAACACAATAAAGCAAGACATCAAAGACTATTTGGATGTTAATGAGGGATCAGTGGAGGATGCCGGGATATTTTGGGAAGCGTTCAGGGCCATGTTTAGAGGGAAATGCCTTGCTACCTCTCGTGGGGTCCAAACAACGCTTGAAAATACTCTCAAAGAGGCGCAGGGGAATATTATGAACTGGAAGGGGAAATGGCAAAAGGGAATAGATTTGTGGTGGAATTACTTAGGGAACACATGCGACAACAGGCACAGGAATGATTAGGGAAGCACAACTACATGCAGTACACAGGAAAGATTCCCGATGAGGGGGATAAATCCGGCCACCAGTTGACCTGGCTCTTGAAAAGGGAACAGCCACAGGAGATCATCACACAAATACAAAGATGGGATGGGTCTCTCGCTACGACACAAAAATATCGGAATGGCGCTTTTTGTGATTTATATAAACAGTTATACAAAACCTCCGGACCCACTGAGGAAGCAAACATCTCCCAAGTGTTAGAGGAGGCGGCGGCTGTTCCCAGCGTAGATGGGAAGAGGACTGCAGCTTTAGAGGAACAACTTATGGAGATGGAGATCTGATTAGCCACAGAGTCCCTAAAAGGCAGTAAGATGCCAGGCAACGATGGCTAGCTGGCAGAGTTCTTTAAAATGTACAGGGACATTCTGACACCCAAACGTACACAGCTATTTCAGCACAGCCTCCACAAAGGGGCCTGACCAACATTAATTAGGGAAGCACTAATAGTAGTGACACTTAAGGAGGGTAAAGAGGCAAGACACTGAGTCCTGTTGCCCAATCTCGCTGATCGACCTTGATGCAAAAATGTTAGGTAAAATGATCGCCACTAGACTTCTGAGAGAGATGTCTCCTTCAATACACCCAGAACAATGTGGGTAGATCGTGGCTTGTCGGCCATGCGGTGAGGAGCGCAATTCAGGAGCTCCCGCATGATCCGACTCAAGATCCAAAAAGTTGGGAGAACGCACACTAGAAACCACATGAAAAGCGGTGCAGAGGCGTTGGAAGGTGAGAAGCATAGCTGGCTGAAATCCCAGAGGAAATTGGAACGGGATTAGCCCAGGAAGACGGCTGAAGCTGCAGCGAGACCGGTGCACAAAATGGCTGGCAAAGGAGCCCCGCCAGCACAATAAAGAGCAGGGGAAGCGAGGAAGCGTGGTGCGCAAGGCAAGGACTGCCATGCATGGGGAAAACGAGATTTACAGGCAGGCCATTCGGCAAGCAGGCACGGTGCCCAACAACATCCTGGGGCTGTGGAGTGGATCCTGCCTAAAACGAGTGGACACGGACCGCGCAGACACTGCGCACACAAGGCAGAAATGCAGGCTGTCTGGAAGAGTGCCAGTGGCCTGGACTCATAAGCGAGAGAGCAACAGGGGCTCTCGAAATTCCAGCTGGCAGACCCCACGCGACACCCAGAGCAGGGGTGAAGAACGATTGAGGGAGTGAGAACCCATGCTTTGGGACAGCCGACCTGTAAGAGGGCTCTGGGGGAGAAGGACGCAGAGCCACCAGGAGGGTTGTCCCCAGCCCCAGCCACTTGAGAGACAACAAGGGGAGAGGTGCCTGACAGTGGAGCATGAGACCACCAGGTAGAGGTCCTACGTTCCGCAGAGGCAGCGGGTAAAAGCACAGGGCCAGCCGCTGGTTAGCCAAGCTGAGTTGGCACACAGCCCCCAAGGGTTTCGGAGCCGGGACCGTACATGAAGATACGACCAGCGGGATAATAAGCACAAGAGGGGACACAGCCTACAGCCTCAGCCAAGGTTATTCGAGAGGCAGGACGACACCACAAGGTCCAGTAACGGACTCAATGAACAAGGGGCAAGGTCCGCAGCGAGGTGTGTCTAATTAACACCAGCGGCCGGTAGACGGCGGGGGACTGCCCGGACGAGGGACAGACAAACAAGGCTAAAGGACCTACAGATCCATACCACCATAGCAACTGTGGGCATCAAGGTATCCTACCCAGAATGCGGATCGAGGAAAGACAGAGCTAAAACGAGGGGAGAAGTGCCCGGCAATTAAGTACGGGCCCTCATGCAGTGAAGCAACATCCTGCAGTAACGACAAAGCCCCTGCAGAGGCAGCGGGTGAAAGCACGGACCGTATTGCTGGTCGACAAGCATGCCGGCTGCCACCACGCTACACAGGGTAGAGCACTGATACGAGAAATAGAACTGCAAGACATCAGGCACGAAAGAGGCCACAGTCACTCCCTCGGATGAGAGAGATACGTGAAGCAGGCAGAACACTGCATGATCCCGTACCAAACCCAGCGAACAAGGTGGGTGGCCCATAACCGCACCTCAGAGCACCACAACAAGGCATGCCTGATTATCACCAGCACACAAGGAGGACCACTGTTATTTAACAGGGAGAAGCTACATTACGAGGGAGGCCACAGTCCATCGGCGCACAGTCTCACATTCGTTAGCCATAAAGGGTGGGCCTGGACTCGAAGGGGCACGGATGTAAGGGTACAAATAATCCAAATAAAGACTATGTGAGTAGAGGTCCAGCCCAACAATCAGTGCACCAAGGTACTCGCCACAGGAGGAGCCCAGACCTGAGATAGCGATCAAGGCACGGAGGTGTGCCACAGAGCCGACCACGGCTGTTAAGCCATAGGTACCCTTACGAACAGGGCCCTGACTGGAGCCGGTGGGACAGGCACACGAAGGAAGTAGAGAGGTGCAGAACAGTGAGAGCTGCAGAAGGAGAAGACCGGAGTGCCACGAGTGCTCCCACAACACAGGAGACCGCACCAGAGGACAGAGAGCTGCGCCAGGACAACGGCCGGAAATGAAATCGGTGCCAGGGAGAAAGCAAGACTGAGGTCCCGATGTAAATGGGAAAGCGCCACCGGCACAAGTAAAGCCGGGATTCAAATGGGCACATACATGAGAATACAAAGAACCCTAATTAAGACACTGTAAGCGGAGGCCCAGCCCAGCACCCTGTGCACCAAGGTACTCACCACAGGGAGAGCCCAAACTAGAGACACGTGAGCGAGACGCGAACGTGAGCCACAGCACCAACTACAGCTGTCACGCCATAGACACCCTTTGCGAACAGGGCCCTGACAGGACCCGGTGGGGTAGGCAGAAGTGCACAGTCTGGAACAGAAGTAGGGCATCAGTGGGGGCACCCCCTGCACAAACATCGACACAAGCCGTGCCGCTGCAACATAACTACCCCCACCACAGAAAGGGCGGCGAAAGGGGCCACATTGAACCAATAATTCGTATGTGGGGGCTACGACCCATTGCCTTGTCATGAAGCAAGTACTCGCCACTGTGGGGGACCAGGCCCCACAAGCGCAGGAACATAAAAGGACGATCACAAGCAGCAGAAACTAAGTAGCCTTACAACGGGCAGTGCCAATTCAGGGCAAGCCCACGACAGAGGGGGAGAGACTGCTCCACGAGTACAGCAGCAGTGAAGCACATCATCCGCAACAAATGCAAACGCAGCCTGTAGCCCCTCAGCCTTCCGTGTGGGTGACAGGGGCAAAGGGGGCCCTCGCGACCTGGTAGGGGGTGAAGCAATCCCACAGTGATCACTGAAGCGCATGGAGAAGGCCTCTGGGAGAGGCTAACACAAGCCACCAGCTACAGCAGAGGAGCAGGAGGTGAACAAGGAGAACTGAACAGGAGACGGTCAACCAGCGATGAAAGTGCCAGACGCACAGGGTGGAAACTGGGGCCCCGACACAGATGCACAAGAGCCACTGGAGCCAGAATGGCAGACAAACAGCGAGGAGTTAAATGGAGGCAAACCAGCATGGAGGCGTTTGCCCAGAAGAATGGGGAACCCCAGTCGGAGGCACCAGGACCCGGACCGAGCACAGCGGACTCGAGGCACTCGGGAAACGGACAGGAGGAGGGTCCCATATTGGAGGCCATTGCAGCCCTCAAAGCATCGATAGAGTGCAAGCTAGACGCAGTGATTGTGGACGTGGGACTCCACAGGCAAGATGCAAGGAACCTGACGGAGAGGGTGACAACAGTAGAACAGCAGGTGCACAGTAACACAGCAAACATAACGACCTCCCAATCCCAATTGACAGAGATGCTAGACCGCATTCACACACTGGAACATAGAGCGGAAGATGCTGAAGGAAGAGCCTGACGCAACAATGTGCGTATAGTGGGACTGCCGGAGGGTGAGGAAGGAAGAGACCCCACCAATTAAATTGAAAACATCCTACTCCAAGAAGTGGGGGCAGTGAACTTATCTCAGGGTTTTGCAGTGGAGAAGGCGCATAGGGCTGAGATAAGGAGACCCCATCCAGAACGCCCCCGAGACCCATGATTGCAAATATTATGAACTTCAAGGATCCGGAGAAGATCTTGACATTATCGAGGGAAGGAGGAGTGATAACGAGAAACGCTGCAAGAATAACTATCTACCCAGACTACACAGCACTAGTGCAAAGACGAGCGTAGTTCTGACAGACCGAGGAGTGTCTTCGGACCACTGGGGTGCTGTTCATACTACTATACCCTGCCAAAATAAAGGTGCTACACAACGACAGGTCACACCTCTTTGAAACCACGGCCGAGGCCCAGGACTGGATGTGCCAACAAGGAATCCCGCAACCAAGAGCGGGAAATGAGCAAAACAACAGAAATGCACCCTGAAGACGCACGGAATGAGGAGAAGGCATAGCTGTACAAACTACTTTAAAAAGACACGGACCAGCAGTTGGATGGGTGGGTGGGTGCCTGCACAACTCTTAGAGCAGACCGCCAAGTGCCGCAAGGAACCCCACAGTGAAATAGAACTTGTGATGCCAGTTTTGAGGCATCCCGCTGCTGCGAGTGCACCCACGGAAAGGAGGGTAACACGAAAGAAGCGGTGAAGCGCGAGCAGGGGGAGGGAGGATAGGCATTTGTTAACAGTTATAGTTAGTGAGTGGTTAGTTAGGATAAGTGAAGGAGGAGGAGGAAAAAGCACCAAGCAACAGGAATGGAGCACAAATGGCAGACGAACAAACACACATCCCGATGAAGGCTAGCGGGGAAACACGGCGGCGAACCCGCGATAAATCCACACAAGTAAGACAACACGGACCGGAAGGGTCTGACCCACCCTATACAGGAGAAATCAGCAGATTACGGAACAAGAATGCCCATCAGCAGATACAAGCTGATAGGCAGAACTATGGGAACAGATGGGACAAAGGCCAAAACAACCAAATGGGCCAAGAAAAAGGGGTCATAGCCACCTGGAACGTCAGGGGGCTAAATGCCTACGTCAAGAGACTAAGTGTCTACACCTGGCTGAATAGAGCAAAAGTACAAATTGCCATGCTACAAAAAACACATTTGATGGTGGAAAAGCACTGTAGCTCTCTGGTCGGCCTCTCTTGGCCCTCTTCCTGATCCCCCCTGTAAGGCTAAAAACCTCTGGGTCATCTTCGAATCTACACTTTCCTTCTCTCCTCATATTTCTGATGTCTCTAAGAAGTCACACTACCAGCTGCACCTCCTCAAGGGTATTCTTCCTTTCCTCTCCTTCCCACAGAAGCTCACTGTCTCCAGAGCTCTGGTTCTCTCTAGGCTGGACTATTGCAACAGCCTCTTTCTAAATCTGCCTGCTTCTACTCTCCGCCCTCCTCTGCCACTTATCCAGAACAGGACTGCAAGACTTGTCCTTGGCCTCAAGCCCAGGGATTGTATCTCTCCGGGACTGAAATCTCTGCACTGGCTCCCAGTGGCTGCGAGGATTAAGTTCAAAACCCTCTGCATCGTCCACAAGGCCTTCTGGGGCTTCAATACCTTCAACTCTCTCCGCCTAAATACCTTCCTTCTCAAGCTCTTCGCTCATCTGCCTCAAACTCCCTCAGGGTCAGTCGCTTCTCCAAGCAACAAGTTGGTGGCAGATCTCTTTCTTCGGCTGGGACCTCCCTCTGGAACAGCCAGCCTGCCTCCCTGAAACTTGAGGTGAATCATCTTCAGTTACGGAAGCACCTCAAAACCTTTCTCTTTGATTCTGCTTTTTCTCTTTCTCTCCTTTGCTGACCTCCTAGCTGACACTGGAACTGCACCGTTTACCTGGCCACCCTCCGATCTCAGGTCCAGGTCCCCTCCAGTCGCACTTCTGCACTGCCTTCTTGGCAACCCCCGCACTACAGTCCAACTACCACCACTTGACACCTGATGTCTGCACTTACCCTTGCACCGTACTTTTACTTATTGTTTACTTATTGTCTTATTCCATGCACTGCACTGTCCTCTCCCCTTCCCCCCGCCCTTCTCCTCCATCCCCTCCCCATGCACTTGCGCGATCTGAATGACACCTGGTCTAGTAGGATCGTTGTCTGTCTTCCCTCTGTTCCACCATCCTTGCCTCGTCGCACCTTGAAACACTTGTGTATAGGCGCGTTATAAATGCCATATCATATCATAAAGATAGCTAAGAAATGGGGAGGACAAATGTATAGCTCAACATACTTGAACTATGCCAGGGGAGTTTTGATATGGATAGCTCCGGGAGTGCCCTTCAAACTAATAAGACAAGAGAGGCACATGGAAGGCAGAATGGTGATCGTACCTGGAATGTTGGATAACAAAGAGGTATGTCTGATAAACATGTACACTCCCAACCATGATGTGACAGAGTTCTTTAAGATGATTACACCTCGGCTAGCCTTCTACAGAGGAGCGCCATTCATATGGGCAGGAGACTTCAACTGCACGCTGAACCCACAGGTAGACAGATCTGACAGCAAGCAAAAGAAACTAGGCCCACCGGCCAGGGCCCTACAGAAGACTCTAGACCAGCTGGAACTCAAAGATGTCTGGAGGAAGGTACATGCCAACACACACTATAGCGCCCCACACGGCACATAAACCAGCATAGACTACTTATTTACGGGCAGGGAGTCCCTCTGGAAATTCACGGAGATACATATTAAGGCAAGGACGCTATCTGACCATGCCCCGATGGTAGCAACATGGACATACACATACAGAGGGGCCCCCATACCTACCTGGAGACTGAGGGGGAACGCACTTACAGATGAGGTCTTCCAAGAACATATTAGAGAGACGATAGAGGACTATTTTGACCATAATGTGGGGAGCGTGGACAGCACTGGCATGGTTTGGGAAGCTTTCATGGTGGTGGTCAGAGGAGCGGCAATAGGGAAGGTGGGTGGACTCAGAGGATCCATTATCGCTGATCTGGGGGAAATAGAAAAGGAGATAGTACGGGCAAAAGCACAGGTGGGAATGAACGGGGAAGAACCGGAGGAACTCACAGTGCTGCGACTGCAGTGTTGCGCAGTCTGGGAAAAACTGGGCAGATTAGACTATGGGAAGTATGTACAGAGACTACATGCTGAAGGAGACAAGCCCAGCAGGCTCTTAGCCTGGCTCACAAGACAACAGAACAGACACGAACCAATAACTGCAATTAGGGATGAGCAGGGTGAGGAAGTGAGGGCCCAAGAGGGGATTAATGGACCATTCTTGCGGTTCTATGAAGAACTGTGCTCCAGGAAACAGGAAGCAGAAGATATAACTGATGCCCATGGGGAGATTCCCCTCCCCAGGCTAACAGAGGAGCAGGTGCAGACATTGGATTCACCCCTAACGCTAGATGAGCTGACCGCTGTGATAGCCAATCTCCCAACAGGCAGATCCCTGTGACCGGATGGGTTACCCGGGGTATTCTATAAGAAATACAAAGGCACCTTAGCCCCACGACTGATGGAGGTGTTTCAGGAGGCATATGAGAAAGGGAGGTTATCATAGAGCCTATCAGAATCGGTCATCATACCCACATTGAAAACGGAGAAGCATTATAGGACACCTAAAACGACGTGAGGCACCACAAGCAGGAGCACACATGCCAGGATCTACCCCACTACACCGGTTTCCCGGCCCTTGGAATTCCAGAGGAGGTGAGCCGGCTCTATATAGCTGAGTAATATAGCTGTATCCTTTACCAAGTAAAGGGTTTTAAGCAAACAGATGACAAATTGGGTACTTACAGTCTTCTATTTTTACTCCCCAGAATTGAGGCTCTTTAGCCACACACACCCAACTCTTTTTGTTATGAAGAGGCAACGCGGAATTGGCGATTGCACTCCATCCTGAAGAAGGTTGACCACAAACCATCTAACAAGGGGATCCTAACCCTTGATGAGAGAACTCAACCGAAGCATGTTGACAACAGTTTTCTAAACCCCTGAATATAGACAGAGGGTCCCATTCCATAATAGAGTGCCAAATCAACATTTGTTTGATTCGCAACTGTGGTATCAATGTTATATTACCTTTCTGTCCCAATGTATGTGAGTATGATGAATGCATGTGGAAGTCATGAATGAATAGTGTATGGAGGGATGTTTTTTGGTTTACTGAGCCAAATTTTGTTAATGCAATTGCTAATTTGTTGTGTAATTATGATTGTATTTGTACAATAAATATGATGCTACTATGATTTAAATAATAGTCAGCTGTCATCTCTGGTCTAGTTGGCCCACCTTCCTCTTACTTTAATGTTGAATTGCCTGGAGGGCCATAGACGTTAATCAGGCATCCCTTATATTTTTTCTTCTGTTATTAATCTCGTTCAGGATATATCTCTGTGAGGGAATTGGCTTGCACACCTAGACCCAAAGGTCACGTGCAGGACAGTGCCGACCTTTCAACACCAAAGGAGATTCCTTCATTTCCAAAGGAACAATTGTGTTTGGGAATTTGAGAGTGTGCCCTTCGACTTATCCTCCACCCTGTGGTGCATCACAAAACTTATGAGGTAAGTAACATTGATTCTAAGGGAACAGGGCGCACATCGGATTATCTACTATGACATGATCTCCATGCCTAAGGAGGAGGACATACTCAGCTCTTACATAGCGGCAACATTTTACTTCATTCAGAACTTGCTGGAGTAAAATCTCCACAGGTGGCAAGGGTCCTCAGAGCGCTGGATTTGCAGACCATATCCTTGAAGCTCTTGACAAGTTCTTTCATGTTCATGGCTCTCAGCAGAGACAGAGTGGATGCATACATTCTGCTCAAGGTATCAAATCTGTAAGCAGCCAGGTACATCAATCATCATGAGGGGCACAGTTATTGCAGGTCTGAGGACTTCTGGAACTATGTCTTCAGAGATATTTGGCTGTCACAGCAGACTATCTCCCAAGTCTTTCCTATGTGGTAGTAGGCTCTCGCTCCAGGCACCTCACAGACCTCCGGTATTAGAAGCTGAATCCAGCCATCTTTCTCTCTTGCTTGTCCAATGGGGCCTATTTCAGAAAACCTCTCCTGCAATGCAGAGCTGCCTTAATTGTGCAGCTAGCTATCTAACAGACAAGCCCTTACGTAGTGGCCTCAGATGCATTTCTGCAACAATGGGGACTGGGGATGTGCATACCTTCCTCTTATCATGAGTGTAAGTATATTGGCTAAGGTGAGACAGAAAGAGCTATGTCTGGTGTTACTGACACCGAATTGCGTGCAGCTGTGTGTTCCACTTCTTCTGTGTTTGTTTTTCATTGTATGTAGCGCTTTTGCCAAAGCGCTGATCATACAATAGAAGAAACAGTACAAAATTAAGCAACAGAGACGGAAACAATAAAAGTCAGCGGAAAAGCAAGCAATAAACTGTTGTTAGCTATTAGCAAAAATAGATACGTTTTTTAACCAGGTATGAAAGAGATGAAGAACGGACAATGAGAGGAAGAGGGTTCTTTTTTATTTTATTTTTTTATTTTGTTGCAACAGCTGACTTAAGCCAACTTTTTAACATTCATATAAAAATACTTTTTCCAATTTCTTCTTGATCATTGCATTATTATACAGTTCACAATCATCTGACTTAAAAAAGAAAAGTTCAAACATTTGAAATTTGTACATATTTTACATTTTCATCAACATTCATTCAAACTAGCACCACAACTTCAAGTGACACTAAGATATTAAACATGCAACATAATAAAAAAAATGTGTACCGAGGCTAACAGATGGATTAGACCTTGACATAAGTATTCACAACAATGGTAGGGTGCTATATGCTTATTAGGCAGGTGGGTCATACATCCTATTAACAGATGACTGACGTATTTCATAAGGGAATCAGAATTTGCGAGGATTCCAAATGTAGAGCCTTCAAAAATGCAATCGCCCCTATCCTATAAGAGGCAACTTGCCCCCAAAGATTAGTTGCCAAAGTGCCTCAGATGACATATCACCAAATTCATTAAATGCGGGTTTTAACAATTGTGTACGAGGCAACTTGTCCCCCAAAGATTAGTTGCCAAAGTGCCTCAGATGACATATCACCAAATTCATTAAATGCAGGTTTTAACAATTGTGTACTTAACGGTATCAGTTTAATACATGTCACTAGTAGATGTTTTAGGGATTCTAACTCGTTCTCACATCCACAGAATCTACATTTGCTGTCTTCTTTTGTTATGATTTTACGTTTAATCATGTCTTCCCTGGTAAGGCAAAGGTTGAATCTGACTCACATAAAGTTCAATCTATGTTCTCGAGAGGGTGATTTTGTCAAGTATAATTCAGGCTAGCTGTAGTTTTTATGACCACATGGTTGTATTGCAAAGTCATTATATTCCCTGCATTTCTCACTTGAATCAATCCAATCACGCTGGAACAACTTAGTCTTGGCCTTTGTTGGATTCTACCATTCAATGGTAATATCAGCGTGATCTAGAGAATCGAGGACTTGCTGTCTCCATTTTCTCCTGAATACATCATCAGGTTGAGACATCTGTCTTGCCATAGTTCCTATTATGGCATTAGATGAAATGGCTAATATACATTTACGATATAACACTAGAATATTCCATGTATATCTGCTATACAGTGAGATCAAGCCCAGTTCTCTCCTTATCCAGACTCCTGGCACGCATTGGGGCAAGTGCAACAGCCATCTCCAGAATTTCGTCTCTAACCTATTTCAGACTGTGGCTGATATGACATTTTTACTTTCTGCACCACAGGTCAATATTGGTGTTGTCTTTTGTAAATAAAATGTAAGAACAGGACTAATGGAGAACCTGCCATATTTGTTTTGAATCAGTGAAGCCTGAGACATTGAAGTGGCAAGTTTGATTTCCAGGGTTTTATCATATACTTTTTCATCATCTCGTTCAGCAATAGACACCCCCAGGTATGTATAATTAGATATCTGTTCTAATTCTTGGTCTTGCAAGTGCCACTTGTATCTTTTAGTTGCAGCTTATCTTTTAGCAGAGCAAACCATTATTTTAGTTTTCTCCAAATTAATGAACAAGAGGTTGGAGCAGGCACATGAGTCCAAAGCGTGTAATAGATGCTGCATTCCCATTGGTGTTTTTGCCATCAGGACTAAATCGTTCGAATAAAATAGAGCCGGTATTGCTCTGGAGTCTAATTTGGGGCCATCAGATCTTTCCATTGTGAATGCTGTTTGCATATCTGCAATGAAGAAGTTGAAAAGTGCTGATGCTATTATACATCCTTGTCTTAGACCTCTATGGGTTTTGATTGTAGGTGTTAAATTTCCCTCTAAATCCAGTCTCACTTGCATCTTCGTATTAGTGTGAAGGGCACAAATGAGATTTAGTAAATACAAAGGGCAATTGGCTTTCTTTAATTTCTTATACAGAAGCTCTCTGGAGACGGAGTCGAAGGCCGACTTTAGGTCAACAAAGGTTAGTTAAATTGGCTGTTTCTTTGCAATATGATTCATGATTATGGCTTTGATTGTTATCAGGTTTATCGCTGTGCCCATGCCCTGGACAAACCCAGTCTGACACGGGTCTCTCTGCACATCCTCTATGGCCCAAGCATTGCGATCCCTCAATATAAATCTTGAAAAGATTTTCCCCGGGGCATCAAGAAGGGCGGTCAGCCTATAATTAGATGGTCTAGCTCGATCGCCCTTCTTGAAGATGGGAATTACTACAGCGTTTCGCCATGACTCCGGAATGGTGTTTGACCTTAAGATCTAATTAAAGATTTTGTGGCGTATCTTGGCCCATAATTCTAGATGTTTTTTGAGTGTGTAATTGCTCAGCCCATCAGGGCCCGGAGCGCTCGATTGACTCGCTCTCATTATGAAATATAAAATGACAGCTTCTGACACAGCCAGTTTGTCGAAATCAGAGTATTTATCCACAACCTTTGCATCGCTATGCTCAGGAGCTTTGAATAGTTTCACAAAATGGGAAACCCAAACATGTTGCGGCACCCCATTGATTTGCATTGGTAGTTGTTTCACATGAGCCGCAACATTCATCAGGGCCCAGATGTCTGCGTTATTTTTCTTCTGTATTACTTTCAACATTAATTTGCCATCTGTTTGATACATTGTAGCTCCATATGAACAAATCCAATTATTGTATTTACACTTCAATTTCTTAATAGTGAGGAGCTGCTCTGAGATTGGCAGCAATCTTGCCGCCATCTTATCTTTGCGCATTTCTGTCTTTCGCACCAGGATTTGTAGGTCGGACGTATGTTTGTCCTTGTGGTAACTGTATTGGGTTCTGACTGTGGTAATCTGATATAACTTTAGTAGGGATGTATACTGTTCACCAGTCCAGGGTAAAAATAGATCTCCAGAGCTCAATCTGGGATTCCAATGTCCCCGGGTTCCAGCGATATCGTGTTTTCTCACTATTGATGGATCCCGGAAACAAATATTTTCTTTCCACCATAGGTCCTAGGGTGTGCTTATATGACCATTAAGTGGCCTACAGGTCATGATCACTGTGGGCTTGTTGTCTAACCTCAAACTTATAGGTGCTGGCAAATGTCGATCTACCGACATAGATATAATCTATAACAGACTCGCTTTGCATGCTTCGCCATGTGCTCTTTGGTGGGTTATCAGATGGTTATGCTCCATTTAACATGCAGAACTGACGCGACTTTACAAATCGCAACCACCTATTGCAAGCAGGATCCTTCTGAGTGTTTGAGGGAAGAAAGCACTTCAAATTTAAATCCCCCGCGAATATTATATTCGTTATTTCAGGTTCCTGCAACACGGGTTGAATTTGTCATCTGCTATTGCTAGGGGGTTGCGATAAATCTTCACAAGAGCAATTTGTCCTCCTTTGTATTTCACCTTAACTAGTTGTAGATAATGATTTGGGGAGGCCCACAGAAAAATTTCCAACCCACCTTTCGTTTCAACAGCTACCAACAAGCCAGAAGACGGCCATACCTTGGACCCAGCCTTTGCTGGAATTAGTACAATTTCATGCCCATCCCATACTGGCTGAGTAGTCATCCAGGTTTCTTGTAGCGCAATTACATTATACTGAGCAATGGTCGGAGCACTAGCTCAAAAAATATGCGCCGGGCAGCCCGTATTCCAACTAGCGAAGGTAACCACACCCTCCTTTGGAGCTGAATCTAGTTATGCTCTCGGATCATTGTGGTTGTTTCCCTGATAGCATTTTCACTGGCTATAGTTGGTTTATAGATTCTCAATACTGGCACAGTATGTTGGACCTTGATGTTAACTGAATATGTGGGTCTCGATGTCACTGATGGATATTGTGCCAGGATAAAGCCTAGAGCTAACAAGTCCATCTTGGCTTTCCAAAGTAGATTCCTCACAATATTTGAGGGTATCCATAACCTGATTGTTGAAAGCACATCATCATTTAAAAATTCCACTTGTTTTATGTCATATGTAGTGATATCTTGGAGACTAACTACATCTTTAAATATAGCTAGTATCGATGTTCAGTTCAGATCATACACTGGAAATGGCGTCTCTCTAAACTTTAAGATGAAGCACTGTCTATAGTCTCTCATAACACACACTCAGGCTTTGCATTTTCTGATACTGATTGTCTATGTAGTGGTCTTTTGTCTGACTCAATTCTGCCCATAGCCCCCATGGGCCCCACAGTAGGTAGACTTGTTGGCTCATTCGCCAGGATTGCAGGTTTAAGAGCTCCGAGCATGCTTAACTCTTGCGTTCTGGCTGTTGGGGTTGTTTCAGCATGTTTTGTAAATGCACTGGCTGACGCTAGTCCCTCCAGAGCAGTTTGTGTTTGAGAACTTATGGAGGAGACTGACGAACCACTCTTGGCCCCTGCAGCTGATATAGCAGCAACTAGATTGTCTAGCGGCGCATATGCTAATGTTTTTACATTCTTTAGAATCTTTCGTTTTTTTCGCTGACTGATAGCAGTCAATTTGCCTCTAGTTACTGTATGTTTTTCTTTGTTCATTTGACTGATGGCCGGTGTCGCGATTGTTGGATCTGTTCATTTATCAGCTGGCGTAGTATTCTTGTGATTTGGTATGGGTAGGAGCTCACCACCAAGCCGCTGATTGGTAATGTTGGCTGAGAAGTCAAAAGTGACTGTGGGTCTTGTTACAGGCCTATTTGTATTCTCCAGAGCATTAGGAGTCCCTTTAGTGTTTTTGCTTGTTGATGGCAATCTTTTATTGACAGGGTCATCTACAGCTACTACTGAATTTGTAGATGAGCCCTGAAATATGTTAAATACCTCCTTGTCTCTGTAAGGGGTTCTACCATCCTTCTCGATTCCTATCTGCATTTGTACAGCTTGATTGGCATTGGCAAACCCTTCACATACATTCACAAGCACACAATCAGTTTGAGTAGAGGATGTTAAATAACAGCTGTTTAACTCTTTTTGCACACATTCTACAGTTGGTGGTAATGCTATGTTGGGTTCACTATCTTTAATCACTTCTCTTTGACCAATGCACTTGCAGCCTAATGCGTTCATCCACTTAATTATCTTTTCTATCTGTTGAGCTTGAGCATTGATTTTAGTCTCTAAGGAGTCAACGTGTTTGGTTAGTGAGAGCATGGTAGTATTGATGCCATTGAGAGTAATCTCTAGCAGGGGTAGATGTTCTTGATTTAGAGATTGCGAAGGTACCTCACTTCGCTCCACTTGACGTACAGTCTGAGGTCTTCGCGGAGTGGAATGATTCAATGAGAGCGATTGATCGCTGACGACATGTACACCCTATTCAAACATACTATGGGAATCATTGCAAGAGACACGTGGGCTATGCAATACATTTGCGATGGGTGAAAAACAGGCAGGCATCCCAACACTATCATTAGCCTCTTCACTGATGTTTGCCCTGCGTGCATCAGATACATCTTGATTAGCTGAAAAGATAGCTGGCTCTGCATTGATTGATACTCCGTCTGCTTCTAAGCAATCACTAATTTCCGAGATAAATTTAGGAAATAAAGGCAAGGCAGATGTTTCGCGTACAACACTCTGTCTCGATGTGGGCGCTTTTAGAGTGTTCTTTGGGCTCTTATGGGGATCATCACTAATTATGCTGAATAATATCTGGGTGTCCGTCACTGAGGCATTCTTAGCATCCGCATAATTAAACATTTTGCTGTTAGTAGGCGTGCCGCTCTCCGACAGCATAATAGCAGGTGCCAGATTTTCCGCAGGTTTTACTCTCATAGTCGAGCAGTAGCCACGAATATCTTCCATGATGCTCCTGCGATCGGGTAAAAAAAGATGTTAAACCCGTGAGTTTTTTCCTTTTTGCAATGTTTGGTGATGGTTTACTTGGGGTTGATTTCAGCGTGACAGAGGCGCGAGAGATCACCACGTGTTCAGGCATATCTGTTTTTAGCGTATATACACAGCCCCTCATACAAAATCTATCGAGTGGCTTACTCAGAGAAAACCAGTGAAACTTAAAACTATACTATGCAGATGTATATAACAATGGAAGAGCTCACCCTACTCAGCCCAAACAGCCACAACAGCCCTTATCGAAGCACTTCCCCAATGTGCACGCACAAATGCAGGATGCTGGGAGTTGGAGAGGCAGGGGCGTGCTGAATGTCCGTGTTAGCGTTCACTGCCACATAACGTTTCCAACAACAAATAGAAAAAAAGCACAAAGTCCGTGTGAAAAGTCCACAAAACCGTGTCTCAAGGATCACAGACTTCCGCAGAGTAAGACAGCCACAACAGCCCTTATCCAAGCACTTCCCCAATGCGCGAAGAGTGTTATAGAGCTTTGGGGCAAGTAACAAAGGAACAGAAACCAACAAGAGGCAGCACACGGGGGGTTTGGGAACAGATAGAAGATGCAAGGACTGTGAGCGAAGAATGATAGGAGGAGAGTAGAGGGAGACCAGCAAGAAAAGATAGGGTGGCGAATGGCCGTGCATACATTCATATACAACACAAAGAAAATGAAAAGAAAATTTGAGTGATAACTGAGATGAGGCAATCGAGGAGCGAGGGGACAAATAGAATAACAAATTAATATCAGCGTTAAATACAGAATGAAGAGGAGTACGATGGTAGGCCGAGAGACCAATCTGATGAGCAGACCAAGAGTCAAATCGGGAGAAAAATCAAGAATGATGTGCTGTGATGTCCCTGTGCACTAAAAGAAACATGTTATCAATCTTGAATTCAGCTTTTAAGGATCACACCGCAGACCAGCACAGTAAAACTGTTACTATTAGAGCTGGAGAGAGGGTGTGTGGCTGCCAGCCCACAAGATTTCTGCTTGCCCTTAAGGAGTCTTATCCCAGGTGGTTACGTGATGGGGCACCTGAGATGGTCACTGAGGCAAGAGCTCCCGCCTGGGCAGCACTAATATTGGGATTATCTAGGAGTGGATGGCAGCAATATTTTTGCATGAATGTCATCTCTGATTTTATCAATAGCAGTGGAACAGAACGACATCTGGAACATCAGCGTTGAGGCCAGCATGGGGGAGATCGGAGTCAGCAGTAGCTTGGCCACTTGCAGCCAAGATGGAGCAGACCGAGTATGTGGCGTAGGCGGCACTAGGGTGAGTGGAGTAGCCCAATATCAAGGACTGGGCGAGCGTGCCACAGCGACACTACGTCCAGGGTTAACAATGCAGGCATGCCCGTAACAGAAGGAGGGTTAGCCATAACAGTGGGGACCTAAGGACAGTTGCACAGTGCCAGTTTATCCCGTGTGGAAGCAGTGCTGGAGCTCTGACAACGGCCACCTCCCACCCCAAGGGACACTGGCGCAGTGACAGCACTAAGGGGATTTGAGGTGCAAATAAAACTATACCAGGTAACAGCCTCCACCAGGCTGGGCGAATGTAGGACCTCTGATAGAGTTGAGATGGGTGAAACACCCCAGTGCTCTGCTGGCTGCTATGCACATCACCTATGGATGTTAAGAGAGCAGAATCTGCAGGAACATCCTTCAAGCAGTACACAACAGACCTTGCCCCAGACAGCTGTGACTCAAGTGGACAGCGTATTAGAGGTGCCACATTGGGCACATGTAGAATGACTGGGCTGGTGGCCTTAGAGAAATTCTGCTGTCAAGCGCAGCCCTGCCCCACAGCTAAAATGTACAGAGGGAACACCCCCGACAACACTGATGGATATGGCATAATCTGGTGGCTTGAAGGCAGTGCCCTCTTTACAAAAAATCATGATAGTACTGAAAAACAATCACATAGAGGTCTCCACACATATAGGTAACTCGATTGCCAGAGTGGACAGCAGCCAGAACACACTGGCTGAACTGGGGACCAGAACACGTGAAGTGGAAAGGTGAGTCTTGACGGTTGATGGTAGACCTACTGGGATAGACAAGGCTTCCGCTAATGTAACCAAGGGAAATCAAGCACTACAGGTGGAAGTCGAGGACCTGGAGGGGCAGTCCCACAGAAATAACATTCAAATAGAGGGCCTGAAAGAGGGGACACTACTAAATATATGGATAACTTCCTCATCAACATAATTCCCTACTTCGGCTTTGTCATTGAGCATGCACCAGTCATTCGTGTTGGAAAAAGCACTTCTGTGCAAAAGTGAGAGCAGAAGAATATTGTGCATCAATACTCCGGTATTGTGCATCAATACTCCTGATGTGATGTGATCTTAGATCACATCAGGAGTATTCTGCTCTCCCTTTTGCACAGATGTGCTTTTTCCAACACAAATGACTCACAAGATAATTGGTTTGATTTTTGTTTCATTTGAAATGCCTAACATTGAGTATTTTTGGTTTATACGGGGAACAGACATACAAATATCTGTCATGAATCTACCTATTGCTAGTGGCTCCCACAATATTGATTGCAATGTATTATTATGTATATATGCAGCTTTGGAATTGCTATAAATGTATCTAATATAGTGTCAATTATTTTAGTGATTCATGGGTTATCACTAGAATATTGATTTGAATTAGGATGTTTTTGTTTAAACTCATTTATTAATTATTTTATATGCTATATTGTGGATACTTTGCTCCTGATGAAGGGAATTGTTGTTCTCGAAACGAGTTGTGCCAACTTTTTTTGCTAATATAAAGAAGATTTTTTTATGGAATTGGCTACAGTTATTTATTCTTTATGAATATTCTCAATGAATGTTTTTTTTCTTGTAACATTTACATGAATTTTAGTACTTTAGATTAACTACCATCTACTGGCTGTTTTACAGCATAAAGGTGTGAAGGGGACGGCAGTGTCAGAGTTTTCGGAAACCTTCTTTTGTCTCAGGGCTGAAAAAGAAGCCAATAGGCAAGCAAAAGGGCAGATAAGAATGAGTATCCAGCAAGACCATGGAGAGCAGGTCAACAAGCCAGAACGATGGCAGAGTTAAGACGCACTGAGGAGGAGACACGCCAGCCTTTCATACTGAACACAATGATCTTCTGGCATCAGCCGTCTCCTAGAAGAGAGAACGCTATTGTGGGGATTAGGGTCACAGGATCCTAGCTTAGAAGGCACTGGTCTATAGTTCTTCTCAATCCTCAGGTTCACAAGTTTAGCCTGTACTTGATTGGCTAAGGGTGGGGCGACCCTTTAAAGTAGGCTTTTTAATAATGGAATGAGTGTCTGACCTACTCTCCTCGAGGACTTCTTCAATAAAGTCTGCCTTCTCCTGGGGTTCTTCTGCTCTCTTTAGGAGGTCTGCGTACACAACTTAGTCCTCTGTAGGAGATGATGAGACTCAGGGTTCCACCTGGTCTGGGGATGGGAGAGTATAGTCCTCTGGGCCTAATTCTGTTTCCTTTTCATCCCTCCATAATGTCTTCCACCTGAGTATATGTCCTCTTCTAACAGTTCCTCCTCCTCTTCCTTAAGATGTTCAGGTGGGGGGGGCACTGTCTTCTGGCTCTTGGGGCCGTATTCCCAGCCCTGTTCTCCCTTTCTCTTTTTTGGGAATCTGTCACAGAACTCCATGAAGGATTTCATCTTTCCTATGAGGAAATTGAAACTTTCCTCCATCCAAGGGTTTCCCGGTGGGATAGATTGGTAGGGGTTCACAATCAGATATGGTCTTACATTTGTATGTGCCCCCGCCCTGTTCCATCAGCGTTTTAGTCTTGTACGCAGAGGTGGAGTTTGTTTTGGACATGATGTGCGTCGAGCCGACTAGTGTTTTAGGTGTGGCGGTCGTTCGGTCAGACAAGTGCTTTGTTCGATGCTCATCTGTTTTTCCTTTGGGCTTGGGATTAATTGCAGCCTTCTGGATGCCAGGGTTTGTCTCCACAGCATGACCTGATGTCGTCCTACGGAGCTGGTGTAACGCTCACCTGATTCCCACGGAGGCGCGGGTCTTGGCAGGAAGGTGTCCGTAACACGAAACGTGATGTGCAGGATTCGGTTGGCTTCTGGGGTCGAACCTCTCCGCACTGTGTGTCGAACTCGAAGGGTGAGGTTTCTGCAGGTGAAATAATATGGGGATTAAAGGTCTGGGTTGTTGAATGTCCCTATCTCTCTCCTCCCAGCTTGTCTGTTGAGCCCCCCTCCCAGGTCAACTTGCTCACCTTAGATAGGTGAATGCTGGGCTCTCCATCTGCGTCTAGTGCAGGGTGCCATTGCCAGTTCCTTCACTGGTGAAACGTTAGCCTCTTGACTTCAGAGGATGAGTACCGTCGCTGTCTGCATGACCGGTAAGTTTCTGGACACCTTTAGTCTTTATAGTCTTTTATGCGTGGCAGTGAAGCGCCTGGAATTGAGTAAGTATGGCAAGCGCTCTTACTGTCTCTTTCTTTGTCTTTGCAGGCGACGATGCAGAAAGAAGAAATCCGGAATCCGCCACGTGCCGGTGAGTGCTGTTGTCTATGCAGGTGAAGATGCAGCGTGAAGAATCCGGAATGCACAGCGTGCCGGTAAGTAGAATAATGCTGTTTATCTTTGTGCAGATGCAGCGTGAAGAATCCGGAATGCACGGCGTGCCGGTAAGTAAAATAGTGCTGTTTGTCTTTGCAGGCGAAGGTGCAGCGTGAGACACGGCCGCTGCCGATGGATCAGGTAAGCAAACACTGTGTGTGAAAGTTCGTTCTGCTAACCTGTTGTTTCTGATCTTTTGCAGGTGCTGATGTTGCTCGGGTACCGGAATGGTGAGTATAATTCTTGCAGGTTCAGGATCTAAAGAAGAAAAGCTGGAGCAGACTCGGTGAGCGTTCTGCTGCAGATGCAGAATAACGCGAAGCACGTTTCATCAATCGGGTGTGGTTTAAATAGCCTTGGAGTGACGAGGCGTCTCCTTCCACGGCCCCGCCTAGGTAAGAAAAGAGTTCCTGCTTCCAGAAGAGTTCCAATGGAGTGGTGCTGCCCCACCCAGGTAAGAAAAGTAGTCCCAGTTCACCGAGGACTTTTAAGAGTCTGGCAAGTCAGCAGCATGGTCTGCCGCAGGTAAGTCCACCCAAGCATCTTCACACCAATGATGAGCCCGGCGCTTCCAGTGCCGGGACCGAGGCTTCTGATGAGCCTGGTGCCACCGGCGCCAGGACAAGGTCCAAAAGGTCCCTGTGGGGACCGGCTGGTGCCTAGGATCAGGGTTAGGGGCCTGCTTCCAAGGACGTTGGGCTGATCCTGGCTCCTTGGAAGCAGTGATCATGACAGTATCCCCCCTCAAGGCCCCTCCTAAGTGTGTCTTCTCCGGGGGCTTTGGCTTGTCGGGGTGATTCAGATGGAATCTCTTGACCAGACGAGGTGCGTGGACGTGTTCTGAGGGTTCCCAAGACCTTTCCTGGGGACCGTATCCTTTCCAATCAACCAGATAGTATAATTTAGACCTGGAAATTTTGGAGTCTAGGATGTTCTTCACTTCAAATTCGAGTTCTCCGTCTACCAAAACGGGTTCCGGGAGTTCAGTCAATCGGGTTTCTGGTTGTACTGGTTTTAATAAGGAGACATGGAATACTGGATGTATTTTCATATGCGTAGGTAATTCCAATTTGGCAGCCACCGGATTAATTATGGCAGATATGAGGTAGGGCCCAAGGTATCTCGGGATGAAAGTGCGGGGTCCTTTTAAAGGCAGGTGCTTAGTGGATAACCAGACTTGATCTCCTACAGTGTAGTGAGGGGCCTCTTTACGGTGCCGATCGGCTGCCTTTTTGAATTGAGCTTTAGCTCTTTGCAGATGGGCAGTGGCTTCCTTAAAAGCACAGGTGATCTCCGAATGCAAGTGATCCACAGCAGGTGCTTCAATTTCTTGGGGAGGATCCAGGTTGGAGGTTCTAGGATGGTGTCCATATAACAAGAAAAAGGGAGTCTTCCCGGTTCCAGAATGAGTCGAATTGTTGTACGCGTATTCAGCGATCCAAAGAATGTCCTTCCAGGGGTTTTCTGTTTGTTGGAGCATGCAGCGTAGATATTGTTCTAGTGTCTGGTTTGTCCTTTCGGTTTGTCCGTCAGTTTGGGGATGGTGACTGGTCGAAAGTCTTACATCAACTTGGGCTAGACGACAGCAACTGCGCCAGAAGTGGGAGATGAATTGACTTCCCCTATCGGAGACTAAAACCGAAGGAAAACCGTGTAAGCGAACAATGTTTGCCAAGAATTCCCGGGCCAATACTGAGGCTGAAGGCAGACCCTTCAAGGGTATGAAGTGAGCCATTTTCGAGAATAGATCCACGACTACTAAGATGGTAGTATATCCCAAGCATGGAGGTAAGTCCGTGATAAAATCCATGGACAGGGTATGCCATGGACAGGGAGGGATGTCAAGTGGCTGTAATAGGCCGGCTGGTCTTTGCTTTTGACTTTTATTCTGGGCACACACACCGCAGGAGATTACAAAGTCTCTAATATCCCTTTTCCACGATGGCCACCAGAAATGTCTTTTGATCTTTTCCATGGTTTTGGTAATGCCAGGGTGCCCCTCCATTAGAGAATCATGATAACCGGAGATTACTTGTTTTTGTAGTTTCTCACAGGGCAAGTGCAATCGTCCTCGGAAATATGGTAGGTCTTGATCTACTGAGAAATCTTTTCCCTTTAATTGCCAGTCCTGCAAATCGGTCGGAGTTAGGAGCGATTTCACCGTGGTCTTGATGTCTTCAAAAGATTGAGTGCTGACCAAACCCAAAATCCTTTGTTCTGGGATTATCGGTATTGGATCTGGATTGATCAAATGTTCATCTACTCCCATCCGGGAGAGGGCATCCGCTTTTCCGTTCTTACTGCCTGGTCGATAAGTAATTAGAAAGTCAAATTCTGCTAGAAACAGAGCCCAACGAAGTTGTCTGGAAGACTGAGCTTTGGCTGTCTTTAGGTATTGTAAATTGCGGTGGTCAGTCATTACGGTGACTGTGTGTCTGGCTCCTAGAAGACAATGCCGCCAGGCTTTAAAGGCCGATCTGAGGGCCAAAAGTTCCTTGTCTGTAATTGAATAGTTGATCTCAGGAGGCGAAAACTTGCGGGACCAAAAAGCAACCGGATGTAGTTGGTTTGTGACCGAATCTCTTTGTGATAACACTGCTCCCATAGCAAGACTAGAAGCATCCGTTTCCATGATGTAAGGTAGTTCTGGGCGAGGGTGTTTTAAAACAGGTGCAGAAATGAATTTAGCTTTTAGATCTTGAAAAGCTTGTTCCGCTTCAGAAGACCACTCAAAACGTTTGTTCTTTTTCAACAGAGCGGTGATGGGCTGGACTATCCGGGAAAATTCAGGAATGAATCTGCGGTAAAAGTTAGCGAATCCTAACATGCTTTGAACTCCTTTTACAGAGGTTGGTGATGGCCACTTGATAATTGCATCAACTTTCTTTGAATCCATATGGACTCCGTTAGGTGACAGTATGAATCCCAGGAACTCGACTTCCGTTGCGTTGAAGACGCATTTCTCAAGCTGAGCAAAAAGACTATGTTGACGCAATCTCTCGAGAACCTTTTTAACATGTCTCTGATGTTCTTCTTCAGATGATGAATAGACGAGGATGTCGTCAATGTAGACAACTACACATACGTCAATGAGTTCTCTGAGGACATCGTTAATAAAATATTGGAAAGCAGCAGGAGCATTACACAGTCCAAAGGGCATCACTTGATATTCGAATAGCCCGTACTTGGTGCGGAAGGCCGTTTTCCATTCATCTCCCTCTTTGATCCGTACCAAGTGGTAGGCTCCTCTGAGATCCAGCTTTGTGTATATACAGGCATCTTTGACTTGGTCCAGGAGTTCAGGGATCAAAGGTAACAGGTATCTGTTTTTAACAGTGATCTGATTCAGGGCGCGGTAATCTATGCAAGTCCTAAGGTCTCCTTCCTTTTTCGGAACGAAGAACAAAGCCGATGAAGCTGGAGATTTTGAAGGACGGATAAACCCGTTAGCTAGGTATTGGTCCAGGTACTCCCTGAGGTGAAGGTTCTCTGGCTCGGTGAGGGCATAGATCCTGCTGCAAGGAGGAGTTGTTCCAGGTATCAGATCTATTTGACAGTCGTAAGACCTATGAGGAGGTAGGGTGTTAGCTTGATCCTTCTGGAAGACGTCTTGGAACTCCTGGTATTCGGGAGGCAATTTGAGAATCTCCTCAGAAGAGATCGTCGCCAGTGAAACATCAGGTCAAGGATAACAAGTGGTAGAACACTCTGGAAACTGAACCGTCTTTGCTCGCCAATCAATCTGAGGGTTGTGCTTCTCTAACCAAGGGATTCCCAGAATGATCTGGAACTGAGGGGCCTTGATTACATCGAACACTATTCTCTCCCGGTGTCCATTATGACTCAACAGCGTCACTTCTTGGGTGGCATGCGTTACTGGTCCGGAGGCTATCTCCGTGCCATCCACAGTAGTGATGACGTCTTTTACTGCCTTAGGGACAAGGGGTAGATTCATCCTTGATACCATTTCACGGTCCACATAGTTACCGATTGCTCCGCTGTCAATGTAAGCTTCAATTGCATGCAAACGATCCGGACGTTCAGGACTAATGAGGACCATGGGTATCACGAAATGCGAGGTCACGGGACAGATCTTAACGCTCGGCAAGAGGACCTCTACTCTTGTCGGGCGAGGTCGTTTCCCTGCTCAGAACTTGTGGTACAGGTATCAGCGGCTCCTACAGTCTTCTTAGCTGGTTTCACGGGACAGTCCCGAAGAAAGTGTCCTGAATTACCGCAATAGAGGCATAATTGCAGCTGCCTTCTTATTTCCCGCTCTTTCTGGGTTAAAGGTCCTCTCATGCCCCCTATTTGCATGGGTTCCACAGTGTCAGCTCCCTTATTCGAGGTCTGTGGTTTGGAAAACACTCGGGTATCAAATCTGGGACGATCTGCCTTCCTGTTCTGTAGTCTATTTTCTAGTTGGACAACTAAGTCAATATAGTCTGAACATTCTTGTGGAGGATTCACAACCTGCGCTAGCACATCCTTGAGCTCTCCACGCAGGCCTCTGTAGAAAAGCGTTATTCTCTTGTCCTCGGGCCATTGTGTTTCCACAATGAGTCTATTGAAAGAGGCTATATAAGCCAAGAGGTCTTGGTTACCCTGTCGTAATGAGAGAAGTTCATTGTCCAAGGCCTGCCCTTGTGCATGTCTTGCGAACAGTTTCTCCATGCTGGACTGGAAGGCTTGAAAATCGTGTAAAACCGGATCATCCTGGATGACTAAAGGGATCGACCAATCTGCAGCACTGCCACTGAGATAAGAAAGCACGAAAGCTACCTTGGCCTGGTCCGTTGGGAATGCAGCTGGTCGACATAAAAAATGCAGGCGGCACTGGTTGATGAACACTGCGAATTTCTTTGGATCACCAGCAAAGCGTTCGGGCGGAGCCAAGGGCACATTACCGGGCAGATTGATTTGCACTGGATTTGAAGCTGATGCAGAAGGATAACTCCCTCCTGGAACGGGCAAAGGTGTCTGTCCTGCCTGAGTTTGTAACAACTGCCTAGCAAGGTCCTCTGTTCGCTCCTTAAAAATTATCAGTTCTCTTCTTAGAGAGCTCGTTTCCTGGCGAGCTGCATGTACTTCTGCTCTTAATTCCCCAAGCAACTGGGCTAGTTGATCGGTATCTGAAGTTTCCATTGCGCCTGGGTAGGAGTTTAGTGGTGGGCTTCGCGTTCTGTAACGCTCACCTGATTCCCACGGAGGCGCGGGTCTTGGCAGGAAGGTGTCCGTAACACGAAACGTGATGTGCAGGATTCGGTTGGCTTCTGGGGTCGAACCTCTCCGCACTGTGTGTCGAACTCGAAGGGTGAGGTTTCTGCAGGTGAAATAATATGGGGATTAAAGGTCTGGGTTGTTGAATGTCCCTATCTCTCTCCTCCCAGCTTGTCTGTTGAACCCCCCTCCCAGGTCAACTTGCTCACCTTAGATAGGTGAATGCTGGGCTCCCCATCTGCGTCTAGTGCAGGGTGCCGTTGCCAGTTCCTTCACTGGTGAAACGTTAGCCTCTTGACTTCAGAGGATGAGTACCGTCGTTGTCTGCACGACCGGTAAGTTTCTGGACACCTTTAGTCTTTATAGTCTTTTATGCGTGGCAGTGAAGCGCCTGGAATTGAGTAAGTATGGCAAGCGCTCTTACTGTCTCTTTCTTTGTCTTTGCAGGCGACGATGCAGAAAGAAGAAATCCGGAATCCGCCACGTGCCGGTGAGTGCTGTTGTCTATGCAGGTGAAGATGCAGCGTGAAGAATCCGGAATGCACAGCGTGCCGGTAAGTAGAATAATGCTGTTTATCTTTGTGCAGATGCAGCGTGAAGAATCCGGAATGCACGGCGTGCCGGTAAGTAAAATAATGCTGTTTGTCTTTGTGCAGATGCAGCGTGAAGAATCCGGAATGCATGGCGTGCCGGTAAGTAAAATAGTGCTGTTTGTCTTTGCAGGCGAAGGTGCAGCGTGAGACACGGCCGCTGCCGATGGATCAGGTAAGCAAACACTGTGTGTGAAAGTTCGTTCTGCTAACCTGTTGTTTCTGATCTTTTGCAGGTGCTGATGTTGCTCGGGTACCGGAATGGTGAGTATAATTCTTGCAGGTTCAGGATCTAAAGAAGAAAAGCTGGAGCAGACTCGGTGAGCGTTCTGCTGCAGATGCAGAATAACGCGAAGCACGTTTCATCAATCGGGTGTGGTTTAAATAGCCTTGGAGTGATGAGGCGTCTCCTTCCACGGCCCCGCCTAGGTAAGAAAAGAGTTCCTGCTTCCAGAAGAGTTCCAGTGGAGTGGTGCTGCCCCACCCAGGTAAGAAAAGTAGTCCCAGTTCACCGAGGACTTTTAAGAGTCTGGCAAGTCAGCAGCATGGTCTGCCGCAGGTAAGTCCACCCAAGCATCTTCACATCAATGATGAGCCCGGCGCTTCCAGTGCCGGGACCAAGGCTTCTGATGAGCCTGGTGCCACCGGCGCCAGGACAAGGTCCAAAAGGTCCCTGTGGGGACCAGCTGGTGCCTAGGATCAGGGTTAGGGGCCTGCTTCCAAGGACGTTGGGCTGATCCTGGCTCCTTGGAAGCAGTGATCATGACAGCTGGGGGCCAGTTGGGTGGAAATTAATTGGGTTTCCTCCATTTCCTGTTCCTCTGTGTCGCTCTCAAAACAGATCTGGCTTCATGTAGCTCAAGATCTTCTCCGGTAGCGGCAGATTCACCTAATCTCTTTTCAGGCTTGCACAGTGTAGGGTGCGCACCGCTTCTTTCAATGCTCTGTCAACATTTTTGGTCTAAAAAGGCTAGAGGCTTTGCACCAAGAGTCTTCATGGTCCCTTGGAAAACAGCTATTGCAGACTCAGTGTATGCTTCTGGGGAAATCTGTTGCACCTAGGGCAGAATTTAAATCAAGTCTTCTCCAATGGGTGGACAGGAAGTGGCGAGCTATTGTGTGTAGTTCTATTTACAATGGGGGTTAAAGGTATTCTCTAAAAACATGTGTTCACATGGCCGTAAAATATAGCCCTCCCCACTCTCCCTACTGCATTGCCTTTACGGTGTTGTGCGCATTTCGGCATTTGATTCAGAGTAAGGGGATGTTTTGCAGTGCCGTTCTATTGTCATGTTTGTCGCCCGATGGTTAGGCCTCTGTGTTCGACCTGCACATGCTTCCCCACAGGAACCCTGCGTTTTGCGACCAAACTCGGTGGTGGAAAAAACAATCCGACGAAGTTGAAGCGTGAAGAATCATGGGTACCCATACATGTGGAGTACAGATAGTTTTACAGGTACACCCCTGTTGACCTCCATTTTTCAAACTAAAAAAAAAAAAATGCAATACTCTACACCAACCACTGAATGGGGGACTATGCAAAACATGTGAATCTAATGAATCTAAGCAGATTCATAAGCTCCAGAAATATATATAATCCCACCAACAGCTTTCTACCTTACTTACAGCTCTATGGTAGGTACGTAGATGATATTTTGATAGTATGGAGAACCCACAGTGCATCTGTAGTGCACCTGATGTTTATTTCAGTCATACATAATGAAAATGTCGAATTTTTAGACTAGCTGATTCTAAACAAGAAAGAGTCTTGAATACGCCATTGAACAGAAAAACTACAGAAAGGTATACAACATAGCATTTTGGTAACCAACTGTTACGCTCACCTGGCTCCCACAGGGGCGTAGATCTGAACTGGACAGCTGCGGTCTCAACCAATGTGACGCATAGTGCCGAGATGACAGACTGGACTGGGCCACCTAGCTTCGTTTGCTTGGCCCGCAGGAGTATTCTTCTGCAAATGGAGAAAGGGAATTAACCACCCATGGAGTTGAGTGTTAACCCCCACCCCTGCTGTTCTCCCCACTGATCACCTTAAATGTCCCCTCTTGTAGTCTCACCTGATGGTTTGGAAAGATGAGCTCTCCATCCTGCATTGAGCGCAGGAGTGCATAGACAACCAATTGCTTCACCGGTTCGAAGCAATTTGTCAGTTCCAGAACAATATTGACTCTGAGATTTCCGGAACAGACGCCGTAAGTATATAGTTCGTAAGAGTTCAAATGTCTGACTTTCACTCTTGTCCGATTCCTTGCAGGTTGCAGCTTGACCCTAGCGAAGAGTTCCTCGTGGCAACCAGTAACATTCAGGTAAGGATTTGTATTATCCAACACAGTTCGAGAAAATAATGTCAGTATGTAACCTGTTGCTTTCTCCCTTATTCAGGTGCTGAGAGAAATTATGAAGTCTCGGGGAATAATGCCTCCAGCAGTAAAATTAGGTAAGTCTATTGTGGTGAGAAGGATTCCCCTTGTTTGTCCCTTTGTTTCACCTTGCTGTCCTTTTGTTCCCCTTAGGGCCGGGGTGCGGCGAAGATGGGGTGGAGACTGCGCCGACCCGTGAAGAGGAATAGTACCCCCGGAGGTAAAATCAGCTAAGTCTGTGTGGGGTAACTAATATTGCCTCTGTTTATTCTCTTGGCTCACCTTGCTGTTCTTGTGTTCCCCTTAGGTGCCGGAGTACGGCGGGAACATGCAGAAGGATGCGGTGGATAGTGAAGATGCTGCGAAGGCCGGTGAGTTCAGCACGGCGCTGCAGCAGGCGAGGCGACGCGCATTAAAATAACTTCTTTCTTCCAGCTCGAAGGCGCGGTGGATCGGGAATTCAGGTAAGGATTAAAGGTATTGCTCTTGTTCTAACCTTTTCTCCTTCTTTCTCCCTCTTTCTAGGAGCTCCAGACTCGAGGCGGGCTTGGCAGAAGACTGGATGCAGACTTACAGGCAAGATGAGCGTTACGCTGCTGGATACAGAATAACACGAAGCGTGTGCTGCTCTTCGGGCGTGGTTTAAATAGCCTCCAAAGTAGTCCCAGGTAAGTATTCCTCCTCGACCCCACCCGAGTAAAAAATAGTCCCTAGGTAAAGTAGTCCCTTCCAAGCCTCTTTTGGCTTGGAGCTCTTGCAGCACGGTCTGCATCAGGTAAGTTTGCAGCATGGTCTGCATCAGGTAAGTTTTAATCTATGAGCCTGGCGCCTATGGCGCCAGGACTGACTCTCCATATGAGCCTGGCGCCATAGATGCCTGGTCTGCAACCAAATAGCCCCTAGCAGGGGTTGTTGGGATTGCTTGGAATAACTTGATGCCTGCTTCCGGGGGTTCCTGGACTTGATCTGGATCCCCGGGGGTAGGCATCATGACACCAACATCCAGTATTCTTATGGGAAAATATCCCTTATGGATAACTTTAAGAGCAAGAAGGAACTGTTCTAAATAAGAATTCGATCAACAAGCAAATATCATTACAGTATGTTTGCAGCAAAGAGGTTATCCACTCAATCTTCTAGATAAATCTCTGAAAAGATTAGTGAAAGATAACTAAATTCTAAGAAGCAAATACAAAGTACAAGTCAATTAGTCTGTGCAACATGTGGTGCATACAGTAATAATAATAAGCTAAGCAGTTTGGTTTTCAGAAGTTGGCAGATTTTGCAAATAGTAGATCCAGATTTTTCAAAAACACTTTTTGCATTCATGAAACGGGTCAGCTTGAAGGATTCTCTAGTTACAGCATTGTGTAACAAAGACAGAAACCCTAAGAGGGATCTGATTGAACAGTGGAAACGTATATCTGTTGTAAGGGTGCAGAGGTACGAGTTTGACACAATGGTGGCGTGCATGTTGGTAAAGACTTTTATTAGAAACATAAAAGAAAAGGAAAAACCTATCTTGCCCTATATGTCTATGAAGGGTTTCCATACCTCAACAAAAATACTAAGGGCTAATGTCCAAACCTATTTCCGCCCCTTACACTAAACTAGGAAAACTGGGCGTCTTCTTAATCTAGATGGAGGCTTCTCTCACTCTCTAGACGTGGCCCCTTAAAAGTCCAGTTCACATTGTGAAAACCTGAGTGAAACAGTTCCCAAGTATCCTTAAAGTGGGGAGTCCCTTACCATTGTTTCCAACTCAAAACTGTAGCACCAAGTCTGGTATACTATCCTGCCAGACTTGACCGTCCCAGATACCTCTGTTTTGGCTCGGGCTCTTCCCGACTTTCTCACATGAGCCCCAGATCCCTCTGGGCTGTCTCGGCTTCTCCCCGACTCTTTCACACTGATCCCAGATCGCTTTGGCCTGTCTCGGGTTCTCCATAACTGGTTCTGCCGTTCCTGTGTGGGTCCCAGGCCCCTTTTGACTTTCTCGGGGTCTGCTGGACTGGTTTTGGGCCTCAGACCCTTTGAAGTGTCTCTTCGTTTTGTGTGGATCTCTGATCCCTGTGGCTTGCTTGTGTGGGCCTTGCCCACCGTCATATGGGTCACTGACCCTGTTATGTATCACTGTCCAAATGAACAGAATTGGAATGATCTCCTGCCAGGTACTGTTCCGCTTAGGATATGTTACACAGTTCATTTCAACTTTTCTTTCCATGTGTACTTTTCTTGGGTCTCTGACAAAATTTAGCTTCTGTAAATTCTTTCGGCCACAGACCCCTTTACATCTGTCTTTTAGGACACTAGGTATGCTATCCTGCCAAGTGCTCACTGATCTGGTGCACTGGTTTGTCCTTATACTCCTTTTGGGGTCCTTGACCCATTTAACATTAGCTTCAACGTTTTTTGGGTGCCCGACCCTAGTTCGTTTTCCCCGGTTTGGTATCCAGCCCTTCTCACGGTCCCAGACGGCACCTGTACCTTGATTCTGGGCTCCGGCTGTGTGGCGTCCCGCTCTGGCTCCTCCAACTCTCTGGGCAACCTTCTGCTTCTCTTGTTCCAGCTCGTGCTGTCTTCCGTGACCCTGCTTTGCCTTCAGCGCGTCGGCTGTGTGGCTCACTTCGGCGTGTCAGGCTGCGTGCCTCCCTTCAGCTTCAGAGTGTCGGGCTGCACGGCTTGGCTCCAGGAGACGTTCCAAGTGTTTCTAGCGCTTGGGTTCTCTCTTGCTTCTCTGGGAATGTCGGCTCAAGGCAACACCTCTGTGGACAGTGGATTCATTCCACCGTTTCTCCAGTCAACAACTTCTTCCCATGGTTCCACCTTTGCGGCGTTCAAACTTCACTCTCGGTTCCTCCAGGGCAGGCTTGACACCTGAATTAGTCCATCTTCTACTATGTATTCTATATGGCCAATAGGCAGCCTGCAACAACTACACTGCTTCTTCTAGTTCACATCACTAGTCCTCATTTCTCCCACAATCCTCCTTGTCAAAGTACTGAACTACTGTTCTCCATAGAGTTCAGTATCCCTCTTCTTAGTCTCAGTACTTTGAGAAGCAACTTCCTCAACTCTACAAAGGTGAATGGAAGTGTGAGGAACTACAGGGTACTGAGTGGTATTAAAGGAATGAGGGTGTAGATAGGAAGGTAGGGAATACAACATTCTCCCAAGGCGATTGTCAGCAGTCCCATGGAGGATTGCCGTCCCCATGAGATCCACTCACTGAGTACTACCCCCAGGGGGACTATCGGGTAGTGGCCTCACCTTCCTGGCCTCATGGGAAGGGGCTTCCCCCATGGAAGCAGTGACAAAATCCTGCGATCGTAACACTTAAGAGGAATAGAGCATGCAGTAGTTGACCCATATATAAAAATCACAGATTTATAAAGGGAAACAATGGCCTCTGGCAATTCAAACGAATTGTAACAGCAAGGACATCATAAATGTGATTCAATGTCAGTGTGACAAATTATATGTGGGTAAGGCACATAGATCTGTGAGTACACGCATAATTGAACATAGATTCAGAATTTAAAAAAAAACTTTTATTTTTCCTTTGGTTAAGCACTTTTTGGAAACAGGACATAACCAAAATTACCTATGATGGTGTGCCATTGAAAAAGTACAAAAAGAACCAACAAGGGGGTGACATTGATGTGAAACTGGCTCTAAGGGAATACTACTGGTCTACAAAGTACAGAAAGACAAAAATGGGCTTAATGAGGCGAAGAATGGTGGACTGTGCTTGTTTAAATTGAATGCTCTGAGTATCACTAACTAAATTAGTAACATCAAAAATTGTAAACATATTTGAAAGAAATTGCAACATATAGATAGTATTGTTTTGTCTAAATACGCTTATCAGATAAATGTTGGTCTCTTTTAACGAAGAGAGAAAACACTTTAATTAATTGTTAATATATTCACACAAGATTGTTGCATTGCTGGCACATTTGTAGAAATAACAATGTGAGGGTCTACTTGCCCATTGAGAATGAAATCTTCCATTTTGTTTGCAAAACTGTTTTGGTCAGTTAAATGACTCGCGGACTAATAGGTAGCGCGTACCACTGAATTGATCATTTGAAGAGTGTTGCATGTGGACAGATAGGTCTATGCCGTATTACTATGTGGGTGAAGTTTCATTCCCAAAGAAGTTGTAGGTACATTTATAATGGATTATCTTATCAACGAGGTCATAAAAAACATTCCTATTGAAGAATGGTTTCAGCTCTTCATTATAGGTTTCATTGTAGGAAATAAGTTAATCCTAGAAATGACAATGCAAAAAAGTTGAAATTCATGAATCTGAAAATCAAACAATAAAGTGATTACCCAACCCCGTTAGCATCTTATTTGGCTATAACTGTAATAAGCTGCCGTTTGAAGACTAATCACGTATGTTCCAAAGCAGAATATTAAAAACAAAATGATGTAATGTATAAAATCGTACATGCTAATGTATAGGTGGTGGTAATCGGATGTAAATATACTGTTGTAGAAAATAGTGCTCTGAGGAAGACGGGACCATGTTTATGAATGAATCGTGAGGTTATGTGTTGAAACTAGTGAATGCTAGTAGGGTTGGATTGAGAAGAGGCTCAAGAAGGGCATGTGAGGCAGTACAACAGTTAAAGCAGATTTGTAATTGTTTATAGGGATTAACTATTAGTAAAATAATCAATTGTATACATGGATATTTTTTGTGTTACAATGTGCAATATATTCGATTTTAGATGTGCCATACAAATAAAGTTGTCATTTTGTACGTTTAATGTATTTGTGTGAATGTGTGTGTATTGTCCAGGAGATGTATAAAGTTACCATGTATTTAATTAATTATTTTGTAATACAAGTGATTATTTTGGTGATATCATTGTCACTTTAAAAATGTTATAATAAATACAAAAACATATAATTGTCAGAATAGTGAATAGATCCTCTCCATTGTGATTATCAATTGATTATATTCTTGACATTCAATGAACATATAACTTTTTGTATGTTCACTCAAACATTTTGTTTTGACATGGGGCCCGCCAACTTTAGCACTTGGGCTGGTTGGCTCATTTGGGATGGAAATTAGTCTATCCAACCCGCTTAGGCGTTTTAGAGTGAGGCAAATCCCATAGGTAGATGTGTGATGTGCTGGGGGGAAAGAACCGTGCTAAGAAACTCGGCACAGAGATAATGTAGCAGGAATTATAGATGCATAGATTCAGTGTGCACATAGAAAGAGATGCTATTTTGTAGTTTTGGTAGACACAGTCATGCATGGCCACGCGGTACAACTTTAGCTCCATGGAGGAGCCCTAAAAGGCACAGAACAAAAAGACGAGATGAGCCTGCATGGCCAGTTCTCACGGAAGCTTCCCCTTGTCCCTTCATTGTTGTAAATACTTAGTATCACTGAGAGGAAAGTACCCTGCAAGGCCATGAGACGACAGCACACTCCTCGCAGCACCCATGAATCACAGCCAAACCATCATCAAAACTTTAACCCCCACGCAGCTAGTAAGAGTAATGGCCCACACCACTGACCTGGTCCAAGAAACCCAGTGGCTTTCCATGATAGTGAGTGACCCCAGCCATAAAAGCAAACCCATAAAAGATCTGAGTATGTACTACCATTTCATCTCTCCACATGAATACATCGTTTATAGTGGGAGGCACAGGCAGGGATAAATAATACATCAAAACAATGGTGGAGGCCTTGGATGCGAGGGGTGCGATATCAGCAAAGCACAGAATGGGTGGGTCAATGTGACTTTATTCCTTTCTTCCTCCCTTCCCCTTGGCACCAGTCTCCGGCCTCCCAGGTGCACGGCACAATAATGTAGTAGTAGTAGTAGTCTTAGTGCATCATAGCAGCCTCAAAACAGTAATTTATGAGGAGCCTAACCTTCATTCCTTGGAGAGATGAGCCCAGCTGACCCACGTGGGAACAGACAGAAGTAGGAAAGGAGGGCCAATCGTAGCCTGGCATCACCTTTGGAGCAGGACCATGGATACTGTCTTACCAATCAGCTGTGCAGGTGTAGACCCTATATGTGACGTCTCTAGTGAAGCTGTGGCCATTTATAATGTACTAACAATCAATTTGGAGTCAAACCTTTGTATTCTGTACAATTAAACCTTCTTATCCTTGCAAGCAATCGTGTGGCCTCATTCCCTAGAGGGTTGTATTATTTCTTACGTGAGTGCAAACAGGGGCTTGCCTTCATTTGGTGTCCCTGCCGATGTGATCCCAGCACACCATACCTGCGAGGTATCCAGGCAGCCTCTCCGGAAGGGCCACGCACACGTACAGCGACCAGCCCCAAAATGTATACTCCCCAGAGGCCCTCTAGGAGCAGTATTTGCAGAATCCTGCCTGCTCTTTGGAGCAGGGTGCGGCCCCAAGCAGAGGTGCAGGCTGGTATTGGAACCCCGTTAATGGAGGAGTTCAGGTGAACATGCACACGTGAGTATGGCCTGCAAGGGATAACAAAGTAAGGGTGAATGTATGGAGCAGTGTAAACATGCGGCAATTGAAATCGAGAGTGTGGCATGCCTGAAGAGAGAGTTTTATTTTTGTTTTTTAAATACATTTTGTAAGGAGATTAAGGAAAAGGAAAACAGAAGAATGGGATCCTCCCTGAGTGAGGGGAGAAGGTGGCACCACACACATTGTTTAAACAATAAGGGAAAGGAGGAAAATACATAGGAGCTCCGTAGAAGTAGAGAGCTCGGGAATAGTAGTGGTTGCTGCTTTAGCTTGTTATTTTAGTTTGTTTTGTAAGTGTATTTTATGGTGTAAGAAGGAGACCCAGGAGGGGCGTGTACGTGTCGTGTGTGAACGTGTGAGGATAGCGTGAGGTGTGTGTGTAGTGAAGAAGCTCTAACTGGGAATGGAGGAGGGAGGTGAATAGATTTTTTTCTTGGGGGATTTTCTTCATGACATTAAGTTGCATTGTTGATGAAACTGATCTGCATGTTCTTAGAACAAACTATTGTATAACTGTGGTGGCGCAGCTCCATTACCAGATGCACAGGAGACGTGACTATGGGGGTAGAATCGCCCCAAGAACACATGGCACAAGGCCGTGCCATTGCATTTTGAGAAGATTAAGAAGTATCACAACCAGTGGGTGGCTTTGACTAGAGGAGGAGGAATGCCCCACCCCTGGCAAGATTAGGGCTTTTTTGTCAGAAGTGTGTTGCAACATATTCTACCTTCCTGACAGCAAAATATATTTTATTTGTTTATTTATTTGTTTATAGCTTGCCGGAGCCCGCAGGCATCAGGGTGCGGAACATGCTGACAACAGACGAAACATGTAAAACGAGACTGAGGAGAAAGCTTCATGGTTGGAAGTCTAGGTTTTTATCTGAATAGTAATTTTTTCAATTTCCTCTTGAAAATCAGGAAGTTAGGTTCTAGAATTAGTACGGGGGAGGGGAGACCGTTGAAGAATAGAAGGACAGTATTGAACCTCTGGAAAATGTTTGAGGATACAGAGGATCTAAAGGGAGAAGGCGACACACACAACAGTAGTAGAGATGCAGGGTCAGGAGAAAATGGGAAGAACGTGGAGGGGAAATAAAGAATATATCCGCTAACAACTCGCCCAGCGGAAGGGAACACTAATCCAACATATGTATCAGCAGGCACACCTCCCCCTTATGTCTCACCTCTTGAGGTCACTCCTCACACCGGGGTAAGCGCACAAGACCTAGAAATGGCACTGGCATTGACACGGAGAGAGTTGCCCAGACTAAGGGCAGCATGTGACGTAACAAAGGCAGATACACCTGTGCCACGCATGGGAACATCAGTGCAACCAGTGAGAGTAGTAGCGACACTTCTTATTTAGAATAGATAGCAGCGTACCCATAAGAATCATTCAGGTAGAGCGTGACGGAGAGACAGACACTTTGGGATATGAAAATGTAGGGTCACATAGAGGAGATGAGGAAGACTGGCGTGAATTTGACAAGGCCGAGGACGATGAGGAAGGAGAGGCAGAGCACGCACCCCAGCACACACCGAGGTTAGAAAATTGTGGGACGGAAGATTGAGGGAGAAGTTTGGCAGGATAGCATTAGCACTTTAGTGACTAAAGTCGGAAAAAGGAACATGAAAATGAAAATGCCTACTGATACACAAGGGAGCAGGGAGGTCTCACTACGTACCATGGGCACAGATGGACAAGAAGGAACAAGTTACTTACCTGTAACTGTTGTTCTCCAGCATGGGTCTGGCATGGATTCACATGCTCATGAATATTCCCCGTCGTCAGGCTGGGAATCCTCGGTAAAGAAAAAATCAGTATCAGTTTCGTTTCTGATCTGTCTTTCGTAGTAGTAACCAATCACTGATCTCTGCGTCATACTGACCACAGCCAATGACTGCCCTCTACCTAAGCACCGCCCGTGGCAGCCATCTTCAGATTTGGTAGCACGTGAAGTGGCAGTATGACCAAGTGAAGAGCCGCAGAGGGGTAGGCGGGAGGGTTCGCATGTGAATCCATGCCAGACCCATGCTGGAGAACAACAGTTACAGGTAAGTAACTTGTTCCTTCTCCAGCATGTGATCTGGCATGGATTCACATGCTCATGAATATAAGAATAAATAGCAGTACACACATGCACAACCACGGGGGGTGGCAAAAGGCTCAACATTAAGCAATACAAAGAACTCAACATTAAGCATCTCTTACCTCCTCACCAGGCTCACCTTAAGCGAACAGATTGCGCAGCACTGCTTGGCCGACCCTGGACTCCTCCCTGGAATCCCGATCGACGCAGTAGAATCTCCTGAAGGTGTGCGTCGACCTCCACGTAGCAGCCCTGCAGATGTCCAGCAGGGGCACACCAGATAAGAATGCCGTAGTAGCAGCGATCGCTCTGGTCGAATGGGCTCTCAGACGGCCTGGCAGCGGTCGGTTAGCCAACCGGTGACAGTGCATGATGCAGCCGGAGAGCCATCTGGAAATAGAAGACTTCGAGAGCGCCTTCCCTTGATTCACAGGTCCAAAGTACACGAACAGCTGTGATGTCCTCCGGAAACTCTTTGTGCATTCCACGTAGAACTTCAGCGCTCTAGCCACATCCAGCGAGTGCAAAGTCCTCTCGGCCGGCGACGAAGAAGACGGGAAGAAAACAGGTAACACTAAGGGCTCGTTAAGATGGAAGTCCGACGGCACCTTGGGCATAAAGGAGGGGTGCGTCCTAAGCACCACCCCCGAGGCATGGAAAGTCAAATACGGTGCTTTGCAGGATAGGGCCTGGATCTCTCCCACTCGTCGTGCGGAGGTAATGGCCACCAGGAACGCAGTCTTCCACGACACAAACTTCATAGGTGCGGAGTGCATCGGCTCGAATGGGGGGCCCCATGAGCCTGGTCAGCACCACGTTAAGTTCCCACGCCGGGGCCTTCACCGGCGGGAACGACCGGAACAGTCCTTTCATAAACTCTTTTACCAGTCGATGGGACCACAGGGACATCCGTCCTGTGGTTCTGGTATATCTGGAGATCGCCGCCAGATGAATCTTAATGGAGGCATGGGCTAGCCCAGCCTTTGCCAGCGATAGCAGGTACGCCAGCACTTGAGGGGCCGTAATCCGTAGGGGGTTGATCTTCTGTGCTCGGCACCAGCTAGAGAACCTCTTCCACTTATGACCGTAGCATTCGAGAGTCGAGGACGCCCTGGCCTTTGCAAGAACCTCTCTGCAATCGGCCGGTATATCGTAGCCTCCAAACTCTAGCGCTGCAGGAGCCAAGCCTGCAGGTTCAGCGACGCCAGGTCGTGGTGGAAGATGGTGCCTCCTTCTCTGGAGAGAAGGTCCGCGTCCGCCGACAGCTTGATGGGAGGGGACGTTGACAAGTCCAGAAGGTCCAGGAACCAGATCTGGCTCGGCCACGCCGGTGCGACGAGGATCATCCTGCACCGGGACCTCTTGAGCTGGCTGATGAGTCGAAGCAGCAACGGCAACGGGGGGGGGGAACGCATACAGGTATAGGCCGTCCCAGGAGAACGAGAACGCATCGCCCATGCTTCTCGGCTGGGGAAACCTGCTGGCGAACCTCTTGCACTTCGAGTTCGTCGCTGTTGCGAACAGATCGATTTGGGGTTTGCCCCATCGTCGGAAGAGTTGATCCACCAGATCCTGGCGCAGTTCCCACTCGTGACACGCGCGCAGCTCCCTGCTGAGCGACTCGGCAATGGTGTTTCTTTCTCCTGCCAGGTGGAAGGGAACCAGGAACATCCCCTGGGCGACCGCCCAGTGCCACAGATCCTGTGCCTCCTTGGATAGGGGGCTGGGGATCTGGTGCCTCCCTGCTTCCGTATGTAAAACATTGTTGTGGTGTTGTCCGTGAAGATCCGCACCACCTTGCCCTTGAGCGACGGGAGGAACGATTTGAGAGCCCAGAACACAGCTCGGAGTTCCAGGACGTTGATATGCAGGAGCCTCTCCTCCGGGAGCCAGAGGCCTCTCGCGTGGAGATCTCCGGTGTGGGCGCCCCAACCTTCCAGGGAGGCGTCCGTCGTCACTGTCTCCTGGTACGCCGGCGTCTGAAAGTCCTTGCCCGCCGTGAGGTGCGCTCGAACGCCCCACCACTGAATCGCCCGCCGGAACACCTCGTTGAGGGGGACCCTGTCTTCGAAGGTGCCCGTCGCCTGCATCCAATGGGCGTCAAGAAATTCTTGAATAGGGCGCATCCGGAGTCTGCAGAGGCGCACCAGGTAGATGCAAGAGGACATCATCCCCAGGAGGGACTTGATGGACCTCACCCTGGCCACGTCCGTGGCTAGCAGGCGCTGCACTTTGCCTAGAATGGTGTTCGTCCATTCTTCCGACGGGGCCGCCAGGCGCCTCACTGTATCGAGCTTCGCTCCCAGAAACAGGGCCACCTGCGACGGCACCAGGTGGGACTTTGGGTAGTTTATGGCGAATCCCAGGTCTGTGAGTAGCTGGACGGTCCTCGCAGTGTGTTCGACGGCGAGTTCCCTCGTCTTTGAGTGGATGAGCCCGTCGTCCAGGTAGGGGTAGACGTGAATCCCCTGCAGGCGCAGCCGCGCCGCCACTGGTGCTAGGCACTTGGTAAAGACCCTGGGGGCCGACTTCAATCCGAACGGCAGTGCTCTGAATTGGTAGTGGCGTCCCTGGACGACGAACCTGAGGAACTTTCGGTGACTTTTGAGGATGGGAACGTGGAAGTATGCATCCTCCAGGTCCAACGACGATAGAAAGTCGCCTTCCTCCAGCTGTCCCAGTACGTGCTGGAGGGTGACCATCCTGAACTTTAGTGATCTGATGTATTTGTTCAAACGACGAAGGTCCAGGATGGGGCGCCAGCCGCCAGTCTTCTTCCTGACGAGGAAGTACCTTGAGTACACCCCGGAGCCCCGGAGCCTCCTCGGGACAAGCTCGATGGCGTCTTTCCTGAGCATCGCCCGTACTTCCAACAGCAGTTACGGGACGTGATTTTCCTTCCTGGCCACAGGTGGAACGTGAGGGCACTTCTTCAGGAATTCGATAGAGTGTCCTCTTGCCAGGGTATCCAGCACCCAACGGTCGGTGGAGATGGACTTCCACACGCCGGCGAACTTCGTCAGCCGGCCTCCCACCGGGGTGCTTCGGTGGGGGCCCGAGACCACGGCCAGTTCAGTCCTGCTTGGAGGTGGAGGCCTTGCCGCCCTGGCCACCTTGCCGACGGCGGCGAGGCACTCCCTGCTTGCCGCGACCCCTGTAGGCCTCCTGAGACGAGGAGCGTGCCGCCTGGCGGTAGGACGACGAGCCACCGCTGGATCCCTTGGAGGCACTCTGTCTGCCTCCGGAGCTCCGAAAGGGCGTCGTTGCTGAAGGGCTCCTAGGGCGCGGGCCGTCTCCGTGTCCGTTTTTATGGCTTGGAGGGACTCGTCCACCGCCTTCCCGAACAAGTTGCTGCCGTCGAACGGCATGTCCAACACCCTGGTCTGGACGTCCTGACGGAAGTCGGTCGCCCGGAGCCAACCCCGTTGTCGTAGGCAAACACCGTTGCCCAGCTGGCGGAACCCAGTATCGGCAATGTCGGTTGCCACCGTTATGGCGTGGTCCGACGCCACCTCGCCCTCTTGCAGTATTTCCAGGGCCTCAGACCTCTTGTCGTCCGGCAGGAAGTCCAATATGGGGGCCAGCTTAAACCAGAGCTCCCTGTCGTAACGGGCCACGATCGCCAGGGCGTTGGCCGCTTTGATCGTCATCGCCGCCGACCAAATGACCCGCCGCCCCATGGCGTCCAACTTCTTTCCCTCTCCGTCTGGCGGGGAATTCGACGTCAAGGCTCCTGACCCCGCCGCTTTCTACTTCGCCGCCGCCGAGACAACCGAGTCCGGCGTTGGCTGGGCCCTGAGGCACAGGGAAGCGGTTTCGGGGACCCGGTACTTCTCGTACCGGTCCCGTTTGGCTGGTGCCGTGGAGGGGTTTTTGAGAACCGACAAGCCCTCCTCCCAGATGTCATCGATTAGGGGCACCGCGATGACCGTCTTCCTCTTGGCCTCCCGGCGCTGATAGAGGAAACCTTCCTTTTTCTGCTCCTCCGGGCAGAGCTGGAACAATTCGGACGCCCTGGCGATCATGGCGTGGAATGAGCCAATCTCGTCGGGCGGCGAGGCCGGTGCGACGGGAGACCCGTTCCGTCGTCGTCGCCCTCAGAACCCGTCGTCGAGCCCAGCGCACCGTCATCTCCCGACTCGTGGGAGGATGAGGAGGGAACTGTAGGCCTTACAGGGGCGAGCGGAGGAGAGGGTTGGGTCCTCCGTTGTTTGTTCTGAGGACTTCCCGACGGGCCAGGTTGCGGGTCCTCCGGCCTGGGCCGTGGGAATCTCATCTTATCTCAGAGCATAAGGACTGGATGGCAGACAAAATGGCCGCCGAGCCATCCTGAGGCCTAGGATCCGGCTGCACCGGAAGGGAAGGCCGCTCTTCCTCACCCTTGTTGTCTTCCTCAGTTATATCCCGAGGATCTTCCTGACGGGATTGAACCTTCTCGAATTGGACTTCGAGGTTCCTCACGGCTCGGTCAGTTCCTCCTCCGAGGCCGACTCCGAGCTCGAGGAGGGCACCGTGCCCCCCCTCGCTTCTTCCATCATGGCAGCCACGACGATGGGCTGAAAAGAGGATTCCCTCCTTGGCGGCAGGGAAACTCTAGTCCCGGAGGCAGTCTCCGCTGGCGGTGTCTCTGCCGGCTTGGCCAGAGTCGCCGCGATAGCCTCGACAGAGGCCTTCGACTGCTGGGTAAGGGCCCTCACCACCTTAAGTGCGTCCCGGGCCTTCTCCTTCGGGGGAGGGGCGACGCCTCGCTCCCCCTCTTCCGAGATCGGACGGGGCTTCTCCCGAAGCTTACCCGGGGTCTCGGACTTTCTCTTCCCCGAACTGGAGCGTTGGCTCGTGGTTGACGGTGCCGGGGAAGCCGGCGGGCTCGCGGCGCTTGGCCTGGTGTTGGGCCCCCGTCGCTGGGGCGCCCGCACAGGACTTAGAAGCCCGCTCGGACCCTTTATTCTTCTTCTCACCCATCGAGCCCTTCTCCAACCAGCTTGCGAGACGGGATCGACGGTCCCTCATGGTCCGCTCCGACAAGTTCTTGCAGAACTGGCAGTCCTTCTCTACATGAGTTCTGTCCCCATGAAGAAAGTAGACGCATCGCGAATGTTCGTCTTCCTTAAACACATTCTGCAGCACGCATCCAGGGCAGCTGCGAAACAGCTTGGGTCCGGGCGACAAACTCGCATCCTGGGCCATCTCGAAGTAGGCCGCGAATCTTCTGGAGTCCTCCAAGAAGTTGATTCGACGAAATCTTCACCCTTGAGGGGCGTAGGAAAATCCTGCAACGGGTAGCCGTTAACGGGAGTAGAAACGGTGGAGCTCGAGGCTCGATTAACTGAAAAAAAGTGAAAATTCACCTGATAAAATGAGAAACACGCAGTAAAAGCTCGAGAGAGGACTCCCAACACTTGAACATGCGGTAAAAATCTGAAGATGGCTGCCAGGGGCGGGGCTTAGGTAGAGGGCAGTCATTGGCTGTGGTCAGTATGACGCAGAGATCAGTGATTGGTTACTACTACGAAAGACAGATCAGAAACGAAACTGATACTGATTTTTTCTTTACCGAGGATTCCCAGCCTGACGACGGGGAATATTCATGAGCATGTGAATCCATGCCAGACCCCATGCTGGAGAATAACCTATTGAAGGCACTCGCACCACTCACGGCGGGAGCGGGAAAATGGATATATGCTTTTAAGAAAAACACAGAGGGGTGCCCTTAGCAATAGGAGACATTAAACGTTTGTTAGTGACAGCAGTTGGGGACCAAGCTGAAAATGTATGGGTGAAAACAGGGTACCCCGGAGTAACACTGGGCATGCCCATGATGTATCCTCATTCAACAAGATTAGAGCCAGGGTATGGGATGCGCTGCGGCGGGCATTCCCAGACACTCCAGATTTACAATCTATCGTGCAGTGCATCATGGGGGATGATGAAGACACCGCTCAGTTTATTCTCAGAGTACAAGAGATGTGGAGGGAAGAAACAGCCAACGCCTGGATCTCTAATGCAGTGTATGCAAAAATAGCGGCAGTGTGAGCTGAAGGAGGTCAGAAACAGTGGGGCAGCAACCCACAATTCTTGGGTCCACAGTGTCGAGGAGGACTAATCCTTGGATGGGCTTTGTACACCATCACTACTGCTACCACAGCAGCAGACAATACGGACTACACCACATTTGGTGCTCATCCTGAAGAAGGCCAACACTATCCAGGCGACAATTCTGGCCTCATGGCTGAAACAAACCTGTGTCGATCCCCAGTGACACAACTGCAAAAACCCTTTTTTTGTGTATGTCTTGTAGATTATGTTGTGTACACCCCATGTTAACCATGCCCTGGACCACCCTATGTTCCGGGTGCACTATTGTTTAAATATATATTCTTCAAACTGTTGTATACCACTGTGCCCTTAGGTGGAACTCTGCACCTCAATACAAAAGAGGTTGATCCTCATTCTGTATTTCCACCAAATTTAATCACTCCTGTCCGTGCCTTTGAGCCTTTTGTGCTCATCGAAAGCTATGTAAACTAATTGAACAATAACAATTGTGGTTTTTGAAATAAACTCATATGTTCAGAACCGCAGCTTGCTTTTCGTAGGATCTCACATCCTGATTACCTCAGGTGAATCAATACCCATTGTCCAGGGAGGCAGAAGAGGGGATCAGGGAAACGATAGAGGCCTTAGTACACCAGGGGATCATAGTGCCCTCCACCTCACCCTGTAACACGGCCAAATACCCCATTAAAAAAGCATCAGGGGGCAGTTGGAAGATGATCCAAGATCTCCGCTCCCTCAATGACATAGTGCAGAAAGAGTTTCCACTTGTCCCCAACCCGGCCTCCATTCTGTGCAGTATCCCCAAGGAAGTGACCCATTTTACAGTGGTCGATTTAAAGAACTCCTTTTCGGTACCCCTGCGCCCAGACTCAATAGTATCTCACAGCATTTACCCTTGCGGAAAGTGCTATGAACACACTTGTTTGCCCCAAGGGTACTGTGAGTGCCCCAGCATATTCAACAGGATACTGCATGAAGATTTAGGTAACATCCAGGTGCCCAGCACAATCATTCAATACGTAGATGATTTATTGGTATGCAGTGACAGTGAACAGAGCTGCTACAGAGACTCCATTGCATTATTGCAAATGTTGGCACGTAAATAATACAAGGTAGACAAAGCCAAACTCCAGTACTGCCAACAGGAGATACTCTACCTGGGATAACTCATTTTTGCAGATGAGAGCAACAGTGCGTGCCACCCCCAGGCTGATTACAGTGAAGAACATGCAGTAATTCTTTGGGTTATGCAACTACTGCAGGGCATGGATTCTTGATTATGCAGAAAACACAAAGCCACTCTTACAGGGCCTCAAGAAAGCACAAAAAGAAAACAGTAAAATAGAAAGGACCGCAACCATGATTCAGAGTTTCAATGATCTAAAGGAAGTGATCTCAACAGCCCACATCCTTGCCACCCCAGATTATACGCAGGAGTTTTACATATTCTCAAACTCGAATGGCACGCTTATGACAGCGGTACTGACACAAAAGAGCACAATGGGCCACAAGCCACTGGACTACTATAGTGGAACACTAGACTCAGTGATGCAGGGACAGTCCGCATGCAAACAAGCTCTTGCTGCGATTGCCTTTGCAATCCAAAAAAGGTCCACAATTGTGATGGGGGACTCATTGTCTTTATATGTGGAACATTCAGTGTTTGCGTTCATAGACTGCTCAAAGTCTACCCTCACCACCCACCGGGCATCAGCATACGAGATTATTCTATGAAGCCCACATATCCATGTTGTGAGGTGTAAAACAGTGAATCCGGCCACATTCCTCATAGAACCGTGCATAGATGAAGACTTGCAACAGCATGACTGTGGCACTTATGAAGAAGCCGCTATCCCCAAAGCCAGAGACAGCCCTTTAGAGGAGGGCGAGGTACTTTTTGTTGATGGGTAAGCAAACATTGATCAGGACACGGGGCAGAGAGATGTTGGGGTGGCAGTGGTGTGTCTAGAGGCGGAGGACTATGAGACACTAGTAATGAAAAGGTTGCCCATGCATAACTCAGCACAAGCGGCAGAACTCGTAGTGTTTAATGAAGCACTTCGGGAATCGAAGGGGTGTTATACCACCATTGATTCAGACTGCCTATGTCACCACAACAGTGCATGCAGGTCTTTCACGCTGGAAAAGGTGGGGGTTCAGGCGAGCAGACGGCTCACCAGTGCAACATGCTGCTCTGCTGAATACACTAATTTCCGCCCTCCAGAAGCATCTGTAGTGGAGGTCATCAAATGCGCAGCACACACAAATAACACAGACAAAATATCGTTGGGGAATGCAGCAAAGGAAGCAGCATATCTCCCGGTGCCCACACCTGCCGAGCATGTTATTGCAGCAGTCAACACAAAGCCAGAGCCCTACCCGTAGTGCAAATAATCGAGCTTCAGCGTAGGGCACCGCAGGAAGAGCGAGAGAAATTTGACTCAAATGTGGATGCGTGCAGTCTCCAACTGACAATGCACTGGAAAGTAGCAATGCCCGTTGAATTACTACGCACAGCTTTTGAACAGTTGCATTACCCCTCTCACAGCTCCAAACACGTTGCAGCAGACATTCAGGAAGACTGGTACATACCTAATCTCCAAGTACACCCGTCAATGATGGTCGTTCAATGCACCACCTGTTAAGTGTTTAGTACATGGATGATGCACTGAACATTGCGAGGCACCCTGCCCAGCCCCATCAGGCCATCTCAAACATTCGCAGGCCCCCACCCAATTCCACACCAGCCACTAAAAGCTAACGCAACAAGTCTACCTCACCTTTCGTAGTTTAATGCTGACAATGAGTGCATGTGCAAGAGATAAACAAAAATGCGCATTGCTGCTAAAGGCATGGACTATGTACATTAAAACTCCCTCTACTTCCTCCTTACACCACCCCATTCCATTCTTACCTTCTTTCCCCTCCTTCCTGTACCCACCCCTTTGCTTTACCCATTTTTGTTCCCAGTACAGGTGTTGTAAAGATGAAGACTTCAACGTCAAATTGTTCATTGCCTAGTGATAGAAATGTAATTAGCAGTACTAGAATGTATTCTTATCAGCAAGGCCTTCATTTTAAGGCCATTCTGTTTACTTTCATCATGTTTTTATTAGGAATATATTAGGGCCTTCTTTTATCTGGGCAAGCCATCTAAAAGATAGGAGAGGGGAAGGAACAAGTTACTTACCTGTAACTGTTGTTCTCCAGCATGGGTCTGGCATGGATTCACATGCTCATGAATATTCCCCGTCGTCAGGCCGGGAATCCTCGGTAAAGAAAAAAATCAGTATCAGTTTCATTTCTGATCTGTCTTTCTTAGTAGTAACCATTACTGATCTCTGGGTCATACTGCCCCAGCCAATGACTGCCCTCTACCTAAGCCCCTCCCCTGGCAGCCATTTTCAGATTTGGTAGCACGTAAAGTGGCAGTATGACCAAGTGAAGAGCCGCAGAGGGGTAGGAGGGAGGGTTTGCATGTGAATCCATGCCAGAGCCATGCTGGAGAACAACAGTTACAGGTAAGTAACTTGTTCCTTCTCCAGCATGGGGTCTGGCATGGATTCACATGCTCATGAATATAAGAATACATAGCAGTACACACATGCACAACCATGGGAGGTGGCAAAGGCTCAACATTAAGCATTACATAAACTTAACATTAAGCACTCTTACCTCCTCACCAGGCCCACCTTCAGGCGAACAAGTTGCGCAGCACTGCTTGGCCGACTCTGGACTCCTCTCTGGAATCCCGATCGACGCAGTAGAATCTCGTGAAGGTGTGCGTCGACCTCCACGTAGCAGCCATGCAGATGTCCAGCAGGGGCACACCAGACAAGAACGCCGTGTTAGCAGCGATCGCTCTGGTCGAATGGGCTCTCGGACGGCGGGGCAACAGTCGGTTTGACAACTGGTGACAGTGCATGATGCAGCCGGAGAGCCATCTGGAAATGGAAGCCTTCGAGAGAGCCTTCCCTTGGTTCACAGGTCCAAAGTTCACAAATAGCTGTGACGTCTTCTGAAAACTCTTCGTGCGGTCCACGTAGAACTTCAGCGCTGTAGCCACATCCAGCGAGTGCAAAGTCCTCTCGGCTGGCGACGAAGGCGATGGGAAGAAAACTGGTAACACCAAGGGCTCGTTGAGGAGGAAGTCCGGAGGCACCTTGGGCATGAAGGAGGGGCGTGTCGTGAAAAGTCAAGTATGGAGGCTTGCAGGATAGGCCCTGGATCTCTTCCACTCGTCGTGCAGAGGTTATGGCCACAAGAAACGCTGTCTTCCATGACAGGAACTTCAACGGCGCCGAATGCAGAGGCTCGAATGTTGCCCCCATGAGCCCGGACAGCACCACGCTGAGTTCCCATGCCGGGGCAGGAGCCTTCACCGGCGGGAACTATCGGAACAGTCCCTTCATAAATTCTTTCACCAGGCGATGAGACCACAAGGACGCCCGTCCCGTAGTTCTGGTGCATCGGGAGATCGCAGCCAGAGGTATCTTGATGGAAGCGTGAGCTAGTCCAGCCTTGGCCAGCGACAGTAGTACGGCAGTACTTGAGGGGCCGTAATCCGCAGAGAGTTAATCTTCTGTGCACGGCACCAGACAGAGAACCTCTTCCACTTATGTCCGTAGCACTTGAGAGTTGAGGACGCCCTGGCCTTTGCAAGAACTTCTCTGCAGTCAGCCGGGATATCATACCCTCCAAACTCTAGTGCTGCAGGAGCCAGGCCTGCAAGTTCAGTGACTCCGGGTTGTGATGAAGGATGGCGCCTCCTTCTCTGGAAAGAAGATCTGCGTCCGTCGGAAGTTTGACCGGTAGGGATGCCGACAAGTCCAGAAGGTCCGGGAACCAGATCTGCCTCGGCCACGCCAGTGCGACGAGGATCATTCTGCACTGGGACCTCTTGAGCTGGTTGATGAGTCGGAGCAGCAGTGGCGGCAACAGAGGGAATGCATATAGGAACAGGCCGTCCCATGGGAACGAGAAAGCATCGCCCATGCTCCTCGGTTAGGGAAACCTGCTGGCGAACCTCTGGCACTTGGAGTTTGCCGACGTCGCGAACAGGTCGATCTGGGGTTTGCCCCATCCCTCTGAAAGAGTCGGTCCACTTGGTACTGGCATAGTTCCCACTCGTGGCACAAGCGCAGCTCTCTGCTGAGTGAGTCGGTGATGGTGGTTTTTATCCCTGCCAGATGAAACGGTACCAGAAACATCCCTTGAGCAATGGCCCAATGCCACAGATCCTGGGCTTCCTTGGATCGGGCCGGGGATCTGGTTCCACCCTGCTTCCGGATGTGGAAGATCGTGGTGGTGTTGTCGGTGAAGGTCCTCACCACCTTGCCCTTGAGGGATGGGAGAAAGGACCCGAGGTCCCAGAACACTACCCGGAGCTCCAGGATGTTGATGTGGAGTGGCTTCTCCTCCGGGAGTCAAAGGCCTCTCGCGTGAAGATCTCCGGTGTGCGCTCCCCACCCCTCCATGGAGGCATCCGTCTTCACTGTCGCCTGGTGGGCCGGGGTCTGAAAGTCTGTCCCTGCCGCTAGATGAGCGCGGGTGCCCCACCACCGGATCGCTCGTCAGAAGGTCTCGTTGAGAGGGATCCTGTCCTCGAAGGTGCCCATCGCTTGAATCCAGCGGGCGTCGAGGAACTCCTGTAGAGGGCGCATCCGAAGCCTGCACGAGATAAATGCAAGAGGACATCATCCCGAGGAGGGACTTGATGGACCTAACCCTGGCCACGCTGCACCTTGCCTAGGATGGCCTTTGTCCTTTCCTCCGACGGCGAGGCCAGACGCGCCACTCCGCCACTGTGTCGAGCTTGGCTCCCAGAAACAGTGCGAGTTGAGAGGGGACCAGGTGGGACTTGGGGAAGTTGATGGAGATCCCCAGGTCCGTGAGCAGCTGGACGGTCTTCGCTGTGTGTTCTACGGCGAGCTCCCTTGTCCTTGCGCTAATGAGCCAATCGTCCAGGTAGGGGTAGACGTGGATCCCCTGCAGGCGCAGCCGCGCCGTCACTGGAGCGAGGCACTTGGTGAAAACCCTGGGTGCTGACTTCAATCTGAACGGGAGGGCCTTGAACTGGTAGTGCCGCCCTTGGACCACGCACCTGAGGAACTTCCGGTGTCCTTTTAGAATAGGAATGTGAAAGGATGCATCCTCCAAATCCAACGATGACAGGAAATCGTCCTCCTCCAGCTGTCCCAGCACGTGCTGGAGGGTGACCATCCGGAACTTCTGTGCCTTGTACTTGTTCATTCGTCGCAGGTCTAGGATGGGTCGCCACCATCCTGTCTTCTTTTTCATGAGGAAGTACCTTGAGTATACTCGGGAGCCCCAGAGCCTCTTTGGGACGAGCTTGATGGCACCTTTCTTGAGCATCGCCCTTACCTCCAACAGTAGTTGAGGGACGTGGTTTTCTTTCTTGGCCACGGGAGGAATGTGGGGACACTTTTTTAGAAATTCCGAGGGCATGCCCCTGGGCCAGGGCGTCCAGCACCCTACAGTCGGTGGAGATGGACTCCCACACGCTGACAAACTTTGCCAGCCGGACTCCCACCAGGGTGCTTCAGTGGGGGCCCAACACCACGGTCGGTTAAATCTTGCTTGGAGGACGCCTTGCCGCCTAGGCCTCCCTGGCGACGACGGCGGGATCCACCCGACTTGCCTCGTCCTCTATAGGCTTCCTGCGACGAGGAGTGGGCCGCTTGGCGGTATGTAGAGGAGCCACCGCCGAATCCCTTGGAGGCACCCTGCTTGCCTCCGGAGCTCGAAAGGACGGCCTTCGTTGCTGGAGAACTCAGCTCCTTAGGGCCTTAGCTGTCTCCGTGTTGCCTTGATGGCTTGGAGGGACTCATCCACTGATTTCCCAAACAGGTTGTTCCCGTCGAACGGCATGTCCAAAACCCTGGCTTGTACGTCCTGACGGAAATCCGTCGCCTTGAGCCACCCTCGTCATCTGAGGCAAACGCTGTTGCCTAGCTGGTGGAAACCGGTGTCGGCAATGTCCGTTGCCACCGTTATGGCGTGGTCCGACGCCACCTCACCTTCCTGCAAGATCTCCAGGGCCTCAGCCCTCTTGTCGTCCGGTAGGAAGTCCTACAGGTGGGCGATCTTGTACCATAACTCCCTGTCGTAGCGGGCCACGATCGCGAGGGCATTGGCCGCCTTAATCGTTGTTGCTGCTGACGAGATAACTCATCGTCCCATTGCATCCAGCTTCTTTCCTTCGCCGTCCGGCGGGGAAGTTGACGTTGAGGCCGATGCCCCCCCGCTTTCTTCTTGGCCGCCGCTGAGATGACCGAGTCAGGGGTCGGTTGCGCCATAAGGCACAAAGGTGCTGCGTCGGGGGCCCAGTACTTCTTCTCGTACCGATCCCTCTTGGCAGGAATCGTAGACGGGTTATTGAGAAGGGTCAGACCCTCCTCCAAGATGTCATCCAGCAGAGGCACGGCGAGGACTGTCTTCCTCTTGGCCTCGCGCCGTTGGTAAAGGAAACCTTCCTTCTTCTCTTCGGGGCAGAGCTGAAAGAGCTCAGATGCCCAGGCGATCATAGTGTGGAAAGACCCAATCTCGTCGGGCGGGGAGGCCCGGGCTGGAGGCGATGGGAGCTCCGTCCCGACATCGTCATCCGTACCCGTCGTGGCCGTGTCCATTCCCGTGTCATCCCCAGGTACGGGGGATGTGGGCAAAGGCTGAGGAGGCCGCGAGGGCTGAAAAGGCGGGGCTGGATGGGTCCGTCTTCCCTTGTTTTTGGGGACTTCCTGACGGGCCTGGCTCTGGCTCCTCCGTCGGGCCTCGTTCCGGCTCCTCCGTCGGTGGTAGGGGCAATCTCGTCCTCATCTCCGAACATAAGGATTGTATTGCCAACAAAATGGCCGCCGAGTTGTCCTGCGGCTCCAGAAGCGACGGTTGACTAGGAACCTCGCCGGTGCCGCCGGCGCTCTAGTCGTCCTCTTCGTCGGGATCCCTCCCGTGGGACCGGGCCTCTTCGAGGCCCTCGTCGAGGCCCTCCAAGACTTCAACCAGTTGCACCTCGGAGGCTGTGTCCGTGTCCACAATGGCCACCGGCTTCCCCCTCTTTTTCTGCCGGGGTCTTCACAGGGCCTTCGCAATGGGCCTGAAAGAGGCTTCCCTCCACGGTGGCAGGGAAACTCTGGGCCCCGAGGTCGCCTCCACTGGTGTAGCCTCCTCAGGCTGCGCCAGGGCCGCCGCGACTTCCTCGATAGAGGCCTTAGCCGGGTGAATCAAGGCCTTCACCACCTTCTGCGGGCCTGTGGCCTTCACCTTGGGGGGAGGGTCACCGCCTCGGTCCCCCTCGGCTAGATCCTTCGAGACCGACCGGGGCCTCTCCAGAAGCTTCGCCGGGTTCTCGGCTTTCCTCTTCCCTGAGCCAGAGCGTTGGCTCGTGGCTGATGGTGCTGGAGAGGATGCGCCCTGCCTGGCAGCCGAGGAGCCCGACAGTTCGGCGCTCCCTGTGCCCGCGGACTTGCGGTGCTTTGCCTTCTGTTGGGCCCCCATCGCCGGGGCACCCTCACAGGACTTAGAAGACTGCTCAGACTTCTTCTTCTTCTCACCTGACGGGCTCTTTCCTTCCAGCCAGTTGGAGAGACGAAGATGTCAATCCTTGATGGTCCGTTCCGACATGTTCCCGCAAAACGCACAGTCCTTCTCCACGTGTGTTTTGTCCTCATGAAGGCAGTAGAGGCACTTCGAATGTTCATCCTCTTTGAACACATTCTGCAGCTGGCATCCAGGGCAAACCCTTTACAGCTTTCCGGGCGTCAAGCTTCCTTTCTCCTGGGCCATGTCCGGGGTATGCCACAGAAACTTCTGGACTCCTCCAAGAAGTGTAACTCGACGAAAACGTCACCCTTGAGGGGCGTAGAAAAATCCGAAAAAAAATCCGGTCCCCGTTGATCGGATGTAGACACGGTGGAGCTTGAGGCTCTATTTGACCGAAAAATTAGAAAATCTTTTTGAAAAAGCGCGAAAACGCAGCAAAAAGCTTGAGAGCTAAACACGAGGACTCCCAACACTTGAGCGTGCGGTAAAAATCTGAAGATGGCTGCCAGGGGAGGGGCTTAGGGAGAGGGCAGTCATTGGCTGGGGGCAGTATGACCCAGAGATCAGTGATTGGTTACTACTAAGAAAGACAGATCAGAACTGAAACCAATACCGATTTTTTCTTTACCGAGGATTCCTGGCCTGATGACAGGGAATATTCATGAGCATGTGAATCCATGCCAGACCCCATGCTGGAGAACTGGAACTTGAATGAAAGTATACCCTTTAATTTAACTGAATTTACCCCAAGCCTGAACCTAAATGAAAGCACATCCTTTAGTTTATCTGAATGAGAAAACATGACCAAATATATGTATAATACAACCCTAACAAATGACACAAATATATGTATGACTGTGTGTACGAGTAAAATGCTTGAAGTATTACTTGAAAATGTCAAAAACCTTTTGGGTAGTACAAATAATTGTGTAAATATCATGAGCAGTAGAAGTAGATCGACAAAAAGACATGCCATAACAGAATGAAAAGACAAGCATGCAGACTCAAAGATGATGCATACAATGGCCTAGGCCTGGATGCGGTTGACAATATCCGTCATCCCGAGCACTCTAACAGTTTGTACTCCGACATGAGTGCAGTGGGAAGGCAAACAACTAATAGCAGTTGCTATGTGTGCTCCTTAATACCGCACGCATCAGGGGCACCCTAGGTTCTAGTACCACAAGAAGTACCAATTATAGAGGCACATTGCCTAATTCATCTTGCGCTATGTAGGCTCAGAAGCACTTTCCAGGCACGCAATGTCCATTTACAACTTATCGAGTCAGATGCCCAGAAATGCAAAACCAGTGTGACCAAAACCAACTGTCTAAAGCAACCCTATTTAGTGATCAAAGGAGTAAAATACATTAACAGCAAGTGTCAGGAAACGACCCTCACTTGCTGAGCTGAAAGACTCCTAGGGTTTCCAGAACAGATTGTAGCCCTCGTAGAACAGACGTGCGCGCAAACATGGACAGAGTGCGTTACAAAGCGAACGTGGATTGCAGCCATGGAAAAGTCAGCCAAAGTGCACCAAGAAAAGATGCATGAACTGTGTTTTTTTAGTGAAGGAACTGTTTGTTGGCTCAAATATATGATGCAACAGAACAGAGTTGATTCCAGACATAAATAAGGGCACAGCAGCACTGATGGACTACTAATGGGTGTGTGGCCAACAGGCGTACTTGCACTTCCCACCCTGCTGGAGGGGTTATTGTTTGCTAGCGACGCTAGACTCAGCCCTGTTAGTAGTCCCAGAACACCTGAAAGGGGGGCCACTGCCCGACGAAGCACCCACAGTGCCCCCAATGATCACAGCACAGCATGCTCTACCACCACCAGACTTCGAATCCTCTCTGAGAAAAAAACATATGGGCAGCTGCGAAGGAGAACATCAAATTACCCATCAAAAGACTCATCAGAACTGCTCGAACAAATACCCGAGGAATATAAAATGTTTAACTCAGCAGAGACTGATTGTTATCCCATGTGCAAGCATAAGCCAATGCCAAATGGCTCCAGATTGTGCATTGGGAGCTGGTCCAGTTGGCTAACGATACTGAGCAAGGGTTCAAAGTTATAAGGGTCGAGCTGCGCACCCCAAGGCTTATGACGATGCAGAACTGCTATGTCCTTGATATGCTGACAGCAATGGAAGGTAATGTTTGCAAAAAGATTGGGAGTTCATGTTGCACATTTGTACCTTCTGAAGATGCTGCAAATGGGACACTGTCACACTTAATTGCTGCACTGCATGATCTAGGGGCCAAGATGAAATAAGAGGCTGGCGTCCAGGAGGACGATTGGTTTGAACTCGCTTTTAGTTGGGTCTCATCCTGACTTTGAACATTGTAGAAGATGCTGGTGCCCATCATCGTGTTTTATCCTGGTCATCTTATGCACATGCCAGTTGGGTCTCCGTTGTTGTGCTAACGCAGTGCCTAATAGCGCAATGATGATGGTCTCAATTGGCGTTCCAAAAGTACTCAGTAATACAAAGGAAGTAGAAGGAAGTGAAAACTGATCATCCCATTCCCCACATTGTCCCTATCCTCCACAGTGATGAAGTTGACCGACTTTACCACACAACCATTGTCCCTCCCCCTGACCCCAAAAATTATAAGGAAGTATGGTTAGACCTGGCAAGGCTTGGGGGCTGCATTTATATGACATGTACACCCTAAGAGTATGCGCGAGCATGAGAGAGCTTACGACCTCTGTGTAGGGCTTGGATGCCGATAAAGTGAACCCCCCTATGAGATTGCAGTAAAAGAGAATATGAGCGCAAATACGGGGAAGAATTCATTACTGTAGAAGTAATAAAGGGGGAATGTTCGGATGGAAATTAGTCTAACCCACCCCCCCTAGGCGCTTTAGAGTGAAGCGAATCCCATAGGTAGCCGTTTATTGTGCTAGGGAGAAAGAACTGTGCTCAGAAACTCAGCACAGAGATAATCTAGCGGGAATAATAAATGCATAGATTCAGTGCGCACATAGAAAGACACCATTTTGTAGTTATGGTAGACACAAAGTCCTGCATGGCCGCGCGATACAACTGTAGCTCGATGGAGGAACCCGAATAGGTCCAGAACATTAAGACGGGACGAGCCTGTCCGGCTTGTTCTCATGGAAGCTTCCCCTTGTCCCTTCATTGTTGCAAATACTTAGTATCGCTGAGAGGAATGTGCCCTGCAAGGCCATGAGAACACCAGACTCCTCGCAGCGCCCATTCATCACAGCCAAACCATCCGCAAACCTTTAACCCCCACCCAGCCACTAAGAGTAATGGCTCACACCACTGAACCGGTCCAAGAACCCTGGCATTCCATTATAGTGAGTGACCTCAGCCATAAAACCAATAGTCTTAAAGGATCTGCGCATGTATGAACATTTCATCTCTCTGCTCCCAACTGACCCACGTGGGAACAGACAGACGGAAGAAAGGAGAACCAATCCTAGCCTGGCATCCCCTATGGAGCAGGACCATGTATACTGTCCTACCAATCAGCTGTGCGGGTTTAGACCCTATATGCGACGTCCCCAGTGAAGTTGTGGCCGTTTATAATGTACTAACAATCAATTTGGAGTCAGAACGTTCTCGAGCAGCAGAGTCCTTTGCTGAAACCTTTGTATTCTGTACAATTAAACATTTCTATCCTTGCAAGCAATCTCGTGGCCTCATTCCCTAGAGGGTTGTATTCTTTTGGTGTGAGCATAAACAGGGACTTGACTTCAGTTCTCTTCATGAAATATGTCTCAAAATGGGAATACAAAATCAAGGTATAAGAATAGGTAAATTAGCATTTGCATCTCCTTTTTGCATTCCATTTTGGAAAAAAGTAAATGCTGTCTGCCATTTACACATGGGGGCAGTATTTACAATTTTTCATATGGAATCCCACAGCTTTAGGAGGTGCTGAAAAAAAGGTGGATTTCATGGGAATATATCAGTTATCTACCAGCACGTAAATGTGATGCTTGCATGAATTCAGAAGGACTACACAGTACAAACCAATTCCTTTCCATACACCTAACTTGCCTCCAAATGGCATGAAAATGCACTCAGGCTGGCAAACGCCTTCATTTGGGTGGCATTTTCTCAGAAGCACATACAAAGTAAATAAGGACAGTGATCGGACAGGTGTGCAATTTAGAAGACGAAGGCAGCAGATTAGTGTAAAGATAACATAACATATGTTAATAAATCATCCGAATTAGTAGTTGGCATATCATGTAACTTGCTTTGGCAAACCTAGTAAACTTCTTTCAGAAACACCCAAAGATACCGCTCAGTTGGAATGAGAAGAAACTCAGCACACATGAAAATCAAAACCCACAAACCTTGATGGCATCTTTCCACTACTTTCCACAGATCCACATTTTAGTCTATCTTCATATTACTGATCAGTCTTTAACAGACCAGTAGTCAAGGTCTTTAATTCTACACACTGTCAAAATTATTTGCAAGTAAAGACTCTGCACCGTTTTAAATTGAAATGTGTTTTATTAACAATCATCCAATACAGGGGATAAAAGGACATACTTTGTTTTTCTGTGTACGTACTAATATATGCCAAAATAACTTTGTGTCCAGTGTAATATGCCGCTTCAACACAGGATCTTTAAAGCAGAGTCTGCAAAATAATAATATAAAACATTAAGTGTGATATAAACACAGTTACTACGCATCAAAGACAGATTGCTAGATGCACGCTTAGCATAGTTGCATCACGCTTTGATTGAGGAACATATCAGTTGTGTTGAGTGTGAAATGATGCTCGTTGGTAATGATTGCCAAAAGTGCTCATTCTGAGTTTGCCGGTCCAGAAACAAGGATGCCGGTAAGCTCACTGGCACCCTTGTTTCCAGACCGGCAAACTACGAGTAGGCAGACGCTTCTGTGAACCCATTCCCGTAGAGTCCTGGTGGACTCCAAGGGAATGGGGAACAACATGTGACCAGCGCCCGAGTTTCCGGGTCGCAGGACTTGTAATGTCCCGTTGGGACCGGGAAGTCATGCAGCAGTAAAAAGTTACAAGTCCTGCAGCAAGCAACCCACCGGTAGCAGCGGCAGGTTTACCGCTGGACTCGTAATAAGGCCCAGTGTTACTCATACCCTCCAGCCCACAATCAGCCACTTCGATACAGCCCAAAGTGTTTGCAAAGTCAGGTAATGAAGATACCACGCCACCAAAGTCAATATGGTTATCAAGTTAACCGTTCGTGGCTACAGAAATGCGACTGCGTTATGCAATGAAATGGTCTGAATTCACACAGGAAAAAACAAATGTTAAATACGAGTGTGTTTTTGCACAAGTTGTACATTTGGTCTATTCTCTGTTTGGTTCCAGATTTCAAGCAACAACTTCTTTAAAAACACAAAATGAATGCTCTGATTTTCAGTGCAGGAAATGTACCCTGAAGTACCCGTTTGGTGTTTCTCTCATAGGGTATTGGTTTCAGGAAACCCAGCTACTCTTGAAAGATAACCAGGAAAGCACTCTGCAATGTAGAGTGCCTTTACACGTGCTGGAACTAGTAAAAGTTACTCACTGTAGTGATTACTGTAGCCCTTTCCTCCATAATCTTGAGAAATCATTTCTCACGGGCAATAGGAGTGAAACATTTTTTCCAGCAATAAAATAGTCCCTAAATTTTATCGGTTGATGCAGTCGCACAGCCATACCCCTCATGGCACCAAAAATTACCCTGCCATTGCTTTTCCATCCACAGAGGCAATACCTGATTGACATTTCATTTTAGCAGGGAAGGTGGGAGGGTGTATGGATAAGGGGTGCACATGGACAAAGACAACAGTAATCACTAAGGTAAATAACATTGATTTACTCCTAAATTCCATCTACTTTCTCCATACTCTTGGGAGATTATCAAGCAATTTATCCCAGAGGGTGGTGGACCTACACTGATCAAGCCAAATAAATTCTACAGTGCTGCTTAGCCAAACCAGGAGTTACCACAAGAGCACATGTCCAGGCAGAAAGCATAGGGCAAGCCCAAAGTAGCAGCCCTGGTAATGATCAGCCAGGGGATATGCTTCTAGAAAGTGACTGAAGCTGCTTTTGTCCTGACTGCATGTATGTGTAGACCTTTAGGTGGAGTCCTATTCTGTCACTGATAGCTTTCTGAGATTAAGACTGTACAAAGAAAATTGCATATACTCTGAACTCCTGTAAACTGCGATGGCTGCAATTTATGTACAAGAGTCAATGGCCACGCGAGACCTAGGCTAGATCCATAAGAAAGGATTGGTGGTCCAAGGACCACTTGATCTTGCCACGATTGCTCATTGAGAGCTTCTGGAACGCCATGATAATGTACAAGTTGTCTTCAGAAAGGGCCAAGTGCCCCAATGTCAACCACTCAGGAACCAGGCTGACACGCATAGGGAATGAGAGGAGGAAAACCTTCCCCTTCGCCCGAGACATAACATATGGCCATTGAGACAAGCTAACAGTGGGAAAACTTGTCAAGCTTTGGAGGTCTGAAATACAAACCCTAGTGGGCCACCATGGCACTACAAGAATCTTCCAGTAGTACCTAGGGGCCTGAAGCTTGTGGATAGTTCTGTGATTGTGTGGAAATGGAAGGAAGGCATACACTAAGAGACCCTACCATGAAATGACCAGACCATTACCCAGGAACCCCAGACTCAGGCCTACATTAGACACAGATTATTTTGCATTCTCTTGCATAGAAAACATGCCCCACCTTGTGAAGAGGTACTCAACTATGAGAGGAAGGAGGTCCCATTTGTTGCTGGAGGTTTCCAGTCTGCTGAGGAAGTTGGCTACCTGGTTGGAGACCTGTGGAAGATAAGGATTTGTATGTGAATGCTGTGACATCGCCGGTTCCCAAAGTTCAACAGCCAGAGGCGCAAGTGGTGGGTACTTGGTGCCTTCCTGTTTGTTCAGGTAGAACATAGCCTTGATGCCATTAGTCAGGACTTGCACCACGAGTCTGCTGATGACTGGAGGGGACGACAAAGGAGGGTTGAAGATTGCATGCAGCTACAAGATGTTAATGTAGTGCAAGCACTCCTCCTAAGAGCAGAATGAATACACCTGCAACCCCCTAAGGCACGCCTCAGCCTGTAAGAGAAGAATTTGCTATTATTGTCACCATGAGCGGAACTTCTTTGAAGGGGACTCTATGTATAAGATTGTATGTATCGCCTGATCTCAGCAAGACCACTCCCAAAGATGCAAAAATCTATCTCGGAGCAGTTAGGAGGCCTGACTCCGGATAGATGCCATCTTGAGTCTGACATTGGGCATCCCAAGCACACAGGAGTCCTTCAGGCCCAAGCGGTGCTGGTACAAGTATGCTGTTGCTCATAAAGAAGTCGCTAAATCCTGGACCCTCTCTGTACATTGGGGAACACCTCAGCAACTATCGTGTGCTACAGAAAACTGAATATCAGTCTTTCGGAAGCCATCAAAGAAGACTTTCCCCACCTTCAAAAAGAGTCCCCGCTGAAAGAGGGATTCCAGGAGCAGGCAAAGAGAGTCTGATGCTGCCCAAGGACTGGAGGCCAGAACCAGCATTCATATATATATATGGCTGCATATACAGACTCCTTTCTGTGGAAGTAAGACCGCAAACACTGGCATCTTGGTAAAGATCCTAAGGGATGCACTCGGGCCAAAAGGTAAACCCCAATTCTTGAGCTGTCTGCTAACCAATTAAAATCACATTGAGCAACAATGAGGCTGCCAGATAGGCGCATGCAGGTATGTGTGCTTCAGATCCACAGTGCAGAACCAGTCTCTGTGGGAAAGGGCAGACCGGATCTCTGCCGGCACAATCTAATCCTGTAAACCTTTTTAGGAGAAACAGGTTGCAGAAGGAAAGATCTGGGATGGTACATATGCATGGTTTGTTAACATTGTGCTCTGCGAACAGCCTGGAGAAACATCCCTGGGGCCAGTTTGATTGGCAGGGACTTCGTCCACTGTCTGGAGGGCTAGAACTTTTTGTACCTGGTGTGCAAAAGCAAGGGAATGAAATTGAATGAGGGCAGAGGGAAAGAAGGTACATTCAGACAAAAATCCCAGCTGGCACTGACAGGATCCACAGATCCGTCGAAACTGCCCTCCATGTATCCAGATGGAGAGTAATTCTCCCCTCCCACTCAAGTAAAATGGGGGCGAGCGAGGCCATCCTTGCTTTGATTTGGCCTTGCCCACTTTCCTCGAGAGCTCCAAGAAGCCTCTAGGGCCATTCATGCTGGTTTCTAGTGGTAAAAAGAAGGGGTCCGGGCTGTCTGTCTCGCTCGCTCTTCTTCATCAAAAACAATTGAAAACTCCAAAGGAACTGAACCTTTTGACCAGTTTGTATAAATGTGGATCAGCATGCTCCTCTCTGAGGTCCAAGTGGGTCAGTCATGGAATGGGGCACATCTTGTGCTACTTGGTGAGCCTCTGCCAGCTTCGCGAAAAATAACTCCCTATAATATCCCTCACAGAGAGCACGTCACCAAATTCAGGAAAGAGGATAATTGGCTAAAAATAACGGACAGAATCCTACTCAAAACAGCTTCCCTCACCTCTAAATGTCTGAACAACCTAGCCCCCCCCGTAGCTAATGGAAAAAATCACGAGGAAAACTTCCACACGACCCACGAGATCCGCTAACACCTTTAAACTAGAGATTCCTAGGTTTAAACGCTCGACTGCGGGAGCAACTAGCTTTCCTGTCAAAGCTGCTTACTGCTGGAACAAGTTACCACTTGACCTCAGAACTGAACAACCGTACCCTAAATTCAGACAGAAGATAATCAACTGGTTGCAGGCTAATGACACATAACCTGATTTACACCCTACCCATTCCCACCCTCGACCCTCACCATATCTCCTGCTTCCATGTATTTCTCCTTACTTAGATTTTCGAGCACGCATGCCGACTCTCCTACCTAGCCTATATATGATACTTAGATTTATAGTCTGACTTATAAACCTGATTATTTATCCTTCTGTAAGACAATCTTGCTAGCGTGTTTCGGACTTTTCTAAGCTTGTACTTGTACATATGTTTGTATATAATTCTGCATATATTTTTTGCCTATGCTCCTTATACTCATGCCATATACTGTAATAAGCCTAGGATTTCTTGTACACTGTTTGCGCCCGGCTACCCAAGGGTTTGGCGCGCATTATCAAATAAACAAACAAACAAAGCAGGAACTATTTAAATTCTGAAAGCTCCTTCCAATGGTACTGGACTGCCTTCAGCTTGACAGCAGCTTTATCCTGCAAGATCTGAAGGGACGTATTTTGGTACATCTTTTCTCCAACAAGAGCTTATCCTTTTTAAGCACAGAGGCAATGCTGAAGACAAATGTGGCTGACGCGATATAAGAGAGGCAATGGAAGAGGGGAAAGGCAATTAATCCTGGTAGGAAGGTGGTGGTAGCGAACCTCCATCCTCTTAATTTACCACAGAGGAAAAGTTAAGTCTTTGTCATAGTTTCATGGCTTCCACCAAAAATGTGTGTGAAAAGGCAACACAGACCTTGCTGCACTCCTGCGAGCCAGTGCTGTTGATAGGTCCCCTGGATCTGCAAATGGGGTCTCGGTCAATGGAATCTCAAAAACATTCAGGCAAGCCAAACAAGGTCCTGGTAGAACTAGTGCAAGGGTGCCAGTGGAACGGAGGGTTGTGGACCAACTGGCAACGGTGGGGACCCTAATGGGGCCAATCTAGGTCACGACCAGTTAGAAATATCTGAAGTCACTGAAGAGAAAGTGACTTGAACACTACCTGGGGAACCATGTGAGCTGTTGGTGTAGGAACAGTTCCCTTATGTTGTTGCTGAGGTACCCCTTTATAGATGGGGACTGCATTAGCACTTTGGAGGAAAACATTCCTGTCCTTCCACTGGTGGGCAGGCACTGGCCAAATGCAAAAAACAATAAATGCCAGGTATCAAGACAGAATCCTGACCAGTTAGCCATAGGTCACAACATACCAGCAGTGGCCAGATAGGCAGCAGATCTGGAGTAGGAGGGGGGAGCAACATGAGTGCAGGCATCCATTGCTGTTTGGCCCCAGCCCATCGACATTAAGGTGTGACTCAGCTCTGATAGTCCACGAGGTTCTCTGGTCAATGAGCAAAAGAGATGCCATTTCACTGTCGTTTAGCACTCAGACTTCCATTTTCTTTTTGAGATCCACAGAACACAGAGCTAATGACCCAGACCTGCAGCTATTGAGGATCGAATCTCTCTTGGAGATGCTGCTGGACCTTTAGTTTTCTTTTTAGTCTTTTTCAAAATATGCTCTGGTTTTTGCCTGTATTTGGCCCCCAAATGGAAATTAGCCCAAGTACATGGGACCTCAGGCATGTGTCTGAACCTAGCCTCAATGGAGGGATCCTGTTTTGATCCAGGTTTTAGCCCACAGATGGGGATCCTTAGAGTCACCTCCAGTCGTTAATGAGCCACCCGATCCCCTAACAGCCTGGGAAACTCCAGGGAAGCAGTTCCCAGGTCAGGGAGCTCTAAAAGAAAGTGCATCTCTCATATGCTGTTTCTTTATAATAATAAACTCGTGCATCATGTGTTGCTGTGGAGGTTGCAAAAAAAGATCTTCTCCAAATATCCCTGCTCCAAGGTCCTTGTGTCCCATGGAAGGATGTTTGCCGCCCTAGGCAAAAGGTAATTTTGCCACTGCAACAATGTCATGTACCACTGTCTCGAATATACTGTGCCCCCAAATGGGCTTTGGCCTCTTCATATGTATGCCCAGTCCATCATTAAGTGTGCCGACCAACCCCTTTCTTCAACACACATCCAAGTGATGGAGAAAGTACATCCCTAACACATCTAATAAGTAAAGCTTGGGAACAGCCAGTCCATGTTTCGCTCACACCAGGTACAGATACATCATGGCCTCGGCCAGTGCAAACTTTCCTCAAAAAAATGTGCACCATGGGCAGGGCAATTAAAAGTTTCTGTCCCAAATAGATGCAAGAATAGCAGGTGCATGTTCACTGAAAGCTTCCCTGCTGAATCTGATATGACAAGTGCAAGCCTTGCAGGTGCAAGTACAACACCGTTAGGGTGAGGTCAAGCTTTCCTCATAGGCAGGCCCAGTGCAAGCTTTTCTAAGGGTACACACAGCACTGACAGGGAAAGTACAGTTTAGAAAGGCCCGCTGCAAGATTTCTGTGAACACAGGTATAGGTATACCATGGAGAAGATTTTATACATAGCTTTATCAACCCAAGACAGTCTGAGAGCTGTCTGTCTCGAGTTGCTAAAGTTATGTAAACAGTAGCACTGTCCTATAAGCCAAAGACATTTTCTGGAGCAAAAAACACGCTTTTAAGCTAATCTGCAAACCCAAAGTGCATTGCTCAGTGGCTATGAACCGCAGGTGAACTTCCAGTGATGGATACAGGGTGGGGCTGTGGCACATGTGACATACACCTGTAATGTGCAAATAGCATGACTGCCAAAGTCCATTTATTTTGAAAGAATTTTTAGAATTAGGTGAATGCATATTTTTCATATTTAGAGCACACTAAAGGAAATCAATCACGAGGTCAGTACTTTAGGAGGTAGCCATGATCAGCATTGTTTCAATATGTAGAATACAGTCCAATATATTTTCTATGCTAATAAATTGCTTAGTACAAATGTGCTACTTACACAGCTCCCTGTCACTGAGTGCGTGTGTAAATGCCCATTGTTGACTCTCTTTTGGTACCATTACATGAGACCCAGAACCCTCCATACTCAATTTGCTGCAGTGAATTATTTGCTTTAGCTGGCTCATGCCATGCATTCAGAAGCACCAAATCAAGAGAAAGCAAATTTGGTGCGTAACACAGACCTGACAGTGTTTTCACTTTCCAGCAAGACCCTGTGATGATGCCACCATAACATAAGAATAGGAGTTCAGCTTACTTCCACTGGCAAAAGTGGGGTAAAGAAACTCCTACATCTGTGATCACTAGGGGGTTGTTCCCTATTTACAGGAAAGCACAAGCACCTTATCTCGCAGAGAAAGAACACCACAGTTTGGCACCCCATGCTGGCCGGTGCCCTTCAGAGCAGCACAGTGTGCCTAATGATGGCACTGGCCCAGATAGCCCTAACCGAAAGAGCTTTGCAACAGAGACTGCATTCTCACCAGTGTTCCAGGCCCAAACACTCTCACACACTCGAGGAGTGTGGATCCAAGGCCGGGATGTGCCTACAGCTCAGGTAAAAAGAAAACCTACTAGCATAAGTCTGTGCCTCCAGGGCATTGAAAAAAGGAACACAACTAGGCATGCAAGGCATACCTGAAGTTGTAGGCTCCATCCCTTCCGACAGGAGAAAAGTACTTGCCGGAAGGTCAGAGACAATGCCTATATAGAGGGACTGTTTTAAGCAGGCAAAAATGACACAGGCCTGTCCCCACAAGCAGGAATTCTCAAGAGTACAGAGGAAGAGGGACAGGTCGTAGTAAGGGGGGTAACGTCTTCCAATGTGATGCCTTCACAGTGTCATGAAAGGTAACACTGCAGAAATATTCAGCAATCAGAATCCCAGTGGACACATTAGAAGAGACCTTTATCCTTCTCAACAGAAGTCACTGGGGATTGTTTAAATCCGTCCTGCAAAGTATTGGCAGCAATAAATGAATTGAAATAACAGGACTATTGGATCATAGGACAATAAACAAGTACAATGTACAGCATATTGCCCGATATGCGCAAGATGTTTGTATTTATCACAATACTGAAGTGCACTGGCAGAGGTGTGTAAGGTGCAAATGACAGATTATGTTTAAATATTGTAAAACAATACTGAAGTGGCATTGTGTATTAGTGCATGTGGTAGACTATAATGATAATACCGAGGTGTGTGTGGTGGGATATCAGAAGGTATTGTACAATATCAAGATGCACTTGTAGAACTGAATCAAGTGGGATATATCTGAGTATTATGAAACAAAAGTGAAGTGAACTGGCAGAGCTGTGTGAGGTGCATGTAGCGATACATCAGGCCTTTTTGTACGACAAAACTGAGGTGATTTGAAAGAGATGTCTGGGGTGCATGTGAGTGGGTATCTGGGGATAGTGTGCACCAATACATTCGATGATGTGTGAGGCAACTGTGTCAGGACATCAAAAGGTAGTGCACGACAATCATGGGCACTGGCAGAGCTCCATGAGATGCATCTGGTATGGTATTGTAGGACAATAATGGGGTGAATTGGCAGTGTTCTGTGACATTTATGTGGTGGACTATGCTCAGGACAATAGGGATGGACCATGTGGTGGATTAACAGGAAGTAGCAGGCATGGTTATCTGAGATGAGGCATTTCACAATATGCACATATCAAGAGGCTGCATGTGCCATCAGTGCATCAGCCAAGCTATGGAACAAAGCAGCTATTAAATAGAATATCACAAATCAAGTGCACATCAGAATACGTTCTACAATTGAGCTGACATCATTCAAACTGCTATCAAAGTATGCAGAGCTTGTTCATTTTTCACTTATATTGCATACACTGCAAATTAAATAGGATATTGGTGCTGGCAACTAATGATATATTGACTTTGCTCATATATGGAAGTAGGCATGGTAGTCGAGGATCCAGGACATGAATTGGCCCAAGTAAGGGGATAAAGGAAAGGTGAACAGAGTACACTGCTGGCATAGCATCCAAGGTGATGGAGAGGAGCAGTAGGAGCTTAGACAAGGGTTGTGATTTCTGCCCTGAAATGTATGTGGGATTCAATGGCTCTTATCCGTGGGAAAGGAGTTCCTAACACGAAGGGATAAAGACAGAGGTGCATGTCTGCTGTTCATGCAGCAGGATGAAGGTAAAGTTGGAAGGCTGGTTTCAGTAGAATGGAAAACCCTGTATTGTTGGTAATGCTGGATGTTATATTGCACATGCCAGGAGGCCAAACTGCAGTTGTGGCACAGTATTTTTATTTTATTTTTATTGTGTAAAGTGCAGACCTAGGATGAGAGCAGCACAGCACTGTACAGAGTGTGTGTAGCTGGAATTTGGGCTGGCATCCTTTAACAGTAGCACAGTACTGTGAGGTCTGTGCATCAGTATGTGCGTTTATTGGAATTAGTCCTTGTTCAGGTGTTAAAGAGCCATGCTTTGACAGATTTGCAAAACTGGAGAATTGTGGGGGCATTCTGAGCAGACACTGGGATCGAGTTGCAGAGAGTTGTGGATCAAATCTTCTGAGGCGCATATCATTGAGCCATTGTTGGAAAAGTTGTTTTTTAGTGGGCGGACCGATGAGGATGAATTCAGTCTTGGATGGGTTTAGCTTGAGGTAGACCAGTTGACATCCAGGACTGGATGATGGCTAGATAATCGGGGAGATGAATGATGTCCTGTGCGCTATTTGCTCTCATGTACAACTGAGTATAGTCTGCATATTGGTGGATGGCTGTATTGGGATCTTTGAGGAGAGTGGCCAGAAGTTTCATTTAAAGGTTAAAAAGGATTGGTGAGAGGATGGAGCCTTGGGGGACTCCGCAGGAGACCTGGAGTCGGTCAGAACGCAACAAGTTCATCTGGACAGCCTAGTGTCTGCCAGAGAGGTAGGGGGTAAACCTATTCAAGACGGTGCCAGAGAATCCCATCCAGTCAGCAAGTGTCTTGAACTTCATTCTGGAAGCCAACACAAGTCAGTGTAGGCTTCCCAGAAGTGTAGATATTGAACAGTCTTTTTTAAGTCAACAGCCTAACAACTGTGCATTCTGGACTTTTTGCAGATAATCAATTTAGGAGGCCAGAGTCCTTCATATAGAGCATTACTGTAATGTAATATTTAATTAACAGGTGCTCCGACTACCATGGGGAAGTCTTTGTGCGAGATGTAAGGGACAGTGGTACGTAGTCTCTTCATCTGGAAGGAGTTCTTGACCACAGACTGATTTGGCTGTTCAGGGTCATGTCTGCATTCCACACAAAATAATAGGTGGTACATCTTGTGCTTGATAGGGAATGAGTCTTCAAATACAGTGTAAGACGGGCAGAGTTTGTCTGTTCTTTTAAGAAGATGTGCATCCCGCAATGCAAGGATTTTTGCCATTGAGGTTTGATGTGCAGTGCTGATCCGACATGCCAATCTGTGGAAAGTCCGAGTAAAATGGAAGAGCGTGTGTCCATAGCAGATCCATTAACAGCTTAAATCTTAAATCGCAGAGGTGAGTGGGGAGCCTGGGGGAATACTGCTGGAAACATTGTTGAGTGTGGGGATGTCTCACACTAATGTCTGTCCCGGAGGAAGGAATTAACCATTTAATGCACAGAGAAGTTGAGTAGGATCTGGCAGTTGAAATGTTTCAATGTGTCATGCCAAACTGAGACCAAAGATGATTCTGCGCTGTGTCTAGGGCAGAGGTGGTCAAGGAGCAAGTTGCCTTTAGCATGTTTTTCAAGCTGGGGATAGATCATCCTTTCTAGAATCATGGATGCCCAAGGGAGGCCAGAGCCGGGCAGGACATTTGCAGGGTCTGTGAGGTCCAAGGAAAACTTGTTTAGTAATGGGGCTATAAAGGAATATTTCAAAATGATGGGAACGAAACCAGTAAAAAGTGCGCTATTTATGAATTAAGAAAAGGAGTGAGCCAAAATGCCTGCATGGGAAGCTGCAATGGAGGGGTACAAGCTTTCTGAAATCCATGCTGGCCACAATGCTTTGAGCAACATGTACATGAATTGCTCCGAGACCTGTTGTGAGTCAAATGCAGGAACGGATGGTGTGCCATATGTAGTGGTAGGAGGAACGCAAGGTGTTTGGTCTACTGGATGTGAATGATGAAGCAGTGACTGCTTTGATTTATGGGACCTCATTGATTTTGGGCATGAGGTTTATGGTTAAAGACCTCAATGATTTAGGGCCATGATCCGTGCCTTAAGGTCATTTCCGTGGTCCATTGGTGCAATTGGTGGGGGTTATGCTGCATGGAATGGTCTAGACTACATCCAAGATGGTGCCCCCCATTAAGGGGCCTTACCTTCCAGGTTTTGGCTTTTTCTTCAGCACAGAGACAGTCTGCCTCTTATTGCAATGCTTTAGGTTAGCCTTCCTGCTGCCGGATGCTGTGTGCTTTCCCGATTGCATTAAAATTGTGTGCTCCCTCCTTCCTTACCTCCATTACCCATGTCCTTGGTCTCCTGAGAACTACTGGTTTTCCTTTGCTCATTGGCCCATGTCACAAATAGTTTTACACTTTTGATGCATCCTGTGAATTGCACAGTCCTGTCATCATTGCCTTGCTGCTCCTGCTGGTCTTTGCAGACCAGAGGGCGCTCTCCCTGAGTGGGATTTACCCTCTTTGATGCACTTCTTGCAGGGATCTTGCCCCTGCCATGCCTCCGCCCCCACTCTGGTGTTTCCATCACTGGGGCATGTTGGCACCAGGAAAAGAGCATCTTTAACTCCTCACTTCAAAAAGCCAAATTTTCAAACAGGTGAGAAGTCGCTAACATTTACGGAATGAGTTATGTGGTCGAATTACATGAGGGTAATCATGCAGGGATTAGTAAGATGCTGTTAAAGTGCAAGAAGAAAGGGATGTAGAAATGAGTGATGTGCCACTGAAGCTAATGAGGGCACTCATTGGCAATTTGAAAGGAGTGTGAGAATACTGCCATGTATAAGGAGAATGCGTTGAGAAAGTAATGAGCTACCACTTGTCACATGGAGTAATAGTCTGTTTGACTACACTGTGAAAGGTATGCAGGAACGGGCAAGATTCTACTGATGTGATGGAGGCCAGAAATGGAATAAGAGCATATGCTCCCTTCATTATGCACAGACCATGTGTGGCTTCCCCAAACCTAGTGAACCATTACTGTTGTGTATGAAAACCAAGGTGGGGTGTGAATGATACACCAATAAAGTGAAATAAAATACTGAGGTAGGGTGCGTGGTGACAGGCATTACCACTCTGAACACAAGGTCCTATTGCTAGAATGTGTCTGCACTGCCACTACAATATTAACAAAGGTACAAAGGTCTCTGTTTTGCGTTGTCAGTCCAGGAAGGATCTTCCCAGGAAGTATTCTACCGTACCCCTGGGAGAAACACCACATCTCAAGATACTCTAGATAGATATAAAGGATCATCAGCCACAGACGCTCCCTTGAGGTGTTCTCAAACCTAGAATAAAGGGGGCCAATTAAGAGAAGCAGCAACAGTTTATAAAATAAGAGTGGTCACAATTCCGAAAGCAAGACCTTGAGGTGGCTTTTTCTGAAAGCTGTGAACATCTGCCAATGTCGAAAGTGCAAGATATGGGTGCGGTCCAGAGGGTGGGAGAACTCATGCGTGTTCTGGGACTTCCAAATGTACACAACGCAGTTGAGGAAGAGAAACAGCACTCCTGCTGCTGTGACGCAGCAGTTTCTGAGTAGTTTAAAGTTCAAGGATTCTGCTGGTGGCCAGCACCAACATTCTGAGGAGTAGCTACTGTGCAGTCAACCTGATATCAGAGTCAGATTTGCATTCCCTATTTTGCAATTTAAAACAAATTAAGACTGCAAACAAGAGCATCAAACAGTCACTTCACGAATGAAAACCGAACATCTCAACTATGAGGGAGGTCTTCTTGTTGGCCAAACGCATCGCTAAACCTGTAAGAAAAACAACCTTTACATGTCCAGGATAGGAGATACCATTACAAACTCTTATAATGATTTCAAGACATACTTTTTCCATCCATTATATGTGTTTTCTGTATACAGACATGGAGGCACAATCTAGCAACAATTGCATCAGGCCCAACTATAATACTAGAATCAAATCAGGGCCGGTGTATGGGACTATGTCAGGGTGTCAACCAAGTCGCTGGAGGGACGTATACTTGTTGCCTACGTTTAGGAAATAAAGTTGGTTCTACCATGAATTGACAAATAAGCAGTTAAATGTCAACATCTAGAAACCTGCCAAAGTTCCTCATGTGCTTGTGCCTCCTGTCAAATGCTAGCCTTAGATGTAACGTTGAGCAATATTAGATGGTCAGCAGGGGTGACCTTAAAAGGGTAGATAATTGCATATTTATATTTTTTCGGAAACACGATTGACAGAGTACTTATCTGAGGTGATGCAACGCTTGCAAGTTTAAGTGCCATAAATATAAGTCACAAAGTGTGTGTACATATACATTAACAGATTTTAGTAGCAGCAAGTTGATTATATTCTCTGTGTCCATTCTAATAAAATGGTGGGACAAAGCTTATCCTCTGAGCCTCAACACAACAAGAGAAAAGTGGGAACTGGACACAAATAATAATGATAATAATGACAGGGATGATAATGACAGGGGTTCAGAGACTACAATGGGCTATTAGACCAGAATAACGTGTGTCTTGGATCACTGAGCCTGCATGATACCCTGAAACAAAGGCCTCCCAAGGACTGTAAGCCAGCACCAGATTTCTGACAGACCCTGAAACCTTTATAATTTTAAAAGTACTGTTTGAGAAACCATAAGTCTACACCTAAGAGAAAATACAATTTTGTTTCTTGCTTTTGTGGAAGAAAAAATAAGTTACCTCTATGATGGCCTCCCGCAAAGCAGACTCTTGACATTTCCTGTAAGTATATTGTTTAAATGCAGCATTTCACAGGGTCAAACAAAAATGTAGGTGCACACACACAAACAGGCACACTTCCAATGATACATCAGTAAAACCGGCCCACCATCACATCTGTTGAACCAGGCACCATGATAGAGAGTTATATTGGCATTGCAGGCAAGAATTAGAGACACATTAAGTCTCCTGCCTGCTGGCTAATGCAGACCATGCCTGGATATCACTTGCCACTAGCTCCAGAAGGACATCGGCTGTAAGACAAAATCTTTGAAAATGAGTAGCGAGATCCCCCATTTCCCTGACTCTTGGACAATCTATGTGCACATTCCCCCCATGAAACCACATTAGTACAAAAATATGAATAGGATATTTCTTCTCTTAACTATCTTTTTCAGTCTGTGGCACTCCATACCAAACTGTCACAATACCAGCAGGAAGACATTCTGAGTTACTAAACTTATCAATGTAGAGGAAATCACAGTTTAGCTGTGGGAACCTGACCTAGCTGAAAAACGCTGTCATTATAAAACTCTAATGGGGGGGAAGGGGGGGTGAGTATACTTGCACTATACCGTTTTTTTTGTGCTGTCAATCAGAAAGGGGAAAGTTGTGAGGATGGTAGGTGATCTATAGATCTGAGTTAGAAAGAGCACCTGCTTGATGGAAAACACAGAAACCACTGGATAAGAAGGGACAACCCTGGTCCATAGAGCAGAACCGGGATGTATAGGACGCAGGAACTGCCAAGGTTTTCATCAGTTTAAGGGAAACACTCTGAGGTATGTCACAGCTGCCTTTAACATCGTGTAAAGTCCATTTGTAAATGGTGTAGATCATACCAAATACCACAAAGCTTCCACTAAACCCCACATCAAAATTATTCTCAACTTTAAGAGGCAACATAGTCTTAATATATATAATATATATTTATATAATATATCAAAGCTTAAGAGTATAGAAAAATGTTCTACAGCTTTCGGAAGTACATGCATTTCCCCTTCCTACATATCTGGGTAGAATTCTGAACTCGGGTCCAAACTTTGGATCACTGGCTTCTGGTCTATGGAGGACATTCGACTCAGCATCTCTGCTGACAGCGAATAACTGTTACCAGACTTCTCCTCAAACCAGCTATCCAGTGCCCTCTTGGCATCAAAACTACCAATGGGTGGCCCATTCACAGCAATTGTTAAAAGGTCGCTGAGCTGCTCCAGTGTCAGCCGTGATCGGTTGTTCTTGCGTACCCTCTGCAGGGCATTGCGCCCCTTTTCACAGCAGGCTGTTGAAGTGGGAAGGACTTTAAGGACCTGCACAATCTTATTTAAAAGGCTAAATCTCTGCCTGTATTTACAGATGTGACTGATCAAGTCATTGAAGCCATTCTTGATGCAATAGTCCCCCTTAAGCTCTCGCCATTCCATCAACAAACATCCTTTGGGGTCAGATCCGTCCCTGCAGGATTCCCTTAAGAATGTTGGGACGGCCTCCAGGTGTTCAAAGATCTGTATCATATCCTCTTCACCATAGTTCATGATCTCATCAGTGCTTCTTGGCCAAGCTGAAATGTCGAACACCTGGCAGGCTTTAACAAATGTTCGACTATGGGAATCAAACCGCTGAGCCAAGGTCACCTGGGTCTTTTGGCAGATCTTTTCACGAATGGCCTGGAACTTGGCTTCAGCAACCCTTAAGTTTTTCAAGGCAATGCCATTAAAGCTTTCTCTGAAGTTCTCTTCAAATTCTATAAGGTATTCTCCAGGGGAATCTACCAGCCTGCTGACTTCCTGTATTGCTTCCTCAACCTTTTCATCGACTTGCGACACAAGCAGGTATTCTCCTTGGAAGACATATGCCAGACGAGACAACACAGCAATCACATCCAGCAGAAAATAAATGAGCTTAATTGACTGATAATCCATAAGGAATTGGAGAAGAGCCAGTGCAATGGCAGAGGCGTCAGCCCTTTGGGTTTGCATGCTGACATCTTTTAGGTGAGCCAACACTTCAAGGTAGTCTTTGATCAAAGCATTGAGGACATTCTGCTCACCGATTATCCACTTGACAGCTCGAATGTCACCTAGAAACTCTGTCTCTTCACAAAGAGTTGCAGCAGTCAGTTTTAATTCACACATGAGCCTCGGTGAGTAACGGTAAAAGCTTAGTAGCTGCTTTAAGTTATTCTCTAGTTCCTCAAGACAGGGCAGCTCTTTGCCACTGATTGCATCCAAAATTTCAAGATGGGGCCGATGTACCATAAAAGGTAAACAAAGTAACCAAGGCAAAGTCTTTCGGATAGCCATGTACATATTTGCTCTTAGTCCGGCAGTAATGTTAGCACCATCTACTCCAAGGCCGATGGTTGGCTTCTCATCCTGAAGTCTTATACCCAGAGCTGAAAATGCCCTGTCAATTCCTTGGAGATAACCCTCGGTCGTAGGAAATCCAAGTTCCTGAAGTGATAAAAACTCAGTAGCTGGTGGTCCATCACTACTTGTGTATTGCACATACACAGCCACTGTGTCAGCAAGCAAGTCCTCGTTGTGCCCATCGAGAATGATGCTAAGGAAAGGGGACTGCCGTATACGTTCTACCAAATCCTCTCGCAAAGCCCTGGCGATGTGATGAATTAAAATCTGGCAGTCCCCCTCATTCATGTATTGGTCTACCACGCGGAGATCACACTTTCTCAGGAGTTCTGCTAGAGGTCTGAAGTCATAGTATGGCCTTCCTTCCAGTGCCAGGTGGTAAGCAGTGTTGAAGAGCAGGGTCATATTGCGACACATCTCTTCAGTCTTTTCTGGATGCATTCTGAGCTTGTACAGTTGCAGACACTTCTTGTGAAGGTTGCTCTGACTGTGCAGCTTGATTGTGTGGATCTTGAACTGCTTGGAGCCGATAATAAATGCAGAGGTCCGGGAGGACTGCACAGTGTACTGCCGACAAACATGACACCACATTTCATTCAACGTGGAGGAGTATCGCAGGAACCAAAATTTCTTCAGCCACTCCTGCTTAAAACGCCGAATCCTTCTACCCGCACTGGTAGACATTTTGGAAGGTTCATCAGAAGCAGCCAGCATGTCATTGGAGATAGATTCATCAGCCGAGTCTACTTCAGGGTCATCATCCTCCATCATTGTAGGCATGCTGCTTATGCCTGCGGAAGCTGCAAGAAAAAAAAAAGAAAAGAATACATAAGAGGCAGTGAATGTATGCTTCACGGCAAACCAAAACTCTCCCAGAACCTAACTAATGAAACAGTTTCCAATGTCAAACTGTAATGTTAGAAACTGCCGAGCTCTGGCCTGGAGCACCATCATACACACAGTTCACTTAATGTATTTGCTTCCCTGTTGTTCTCATCCACATTTTGACAGCATCTTGCTTACATAGGAATAATACTGTAGCAACCACAATTACCACTTAAAGAATTAGGTACATGTGGTATGCATCATTTATTCTCACCCTTTCTTAACTGCTAATAGTTGCCCTACATGTGAAGGCTGTAGTGGCTGCTTGCTCCATGGAAAGGGCATTAAGTACCTAAATAGGATGGGAGTCATAAGGAGCAAAGCTTTATTTTGAAGATAAGCAGCCCCATAGCGTCCATGCTTAACAGTTTCCATGGCAGCCCCACATCCAAAAGGCCACACTGTTACATGAGGTTCAAACCCTTCCCTTATGAGACAAAGTATAACACTGTAGCTAGACATGCTACAGTGGGGAAAGTAGCCCTATACGTTCTACCAAATCCTAGGGATCAGATCTTTCACAGTCCAGAAAAGAGCTTAAAACATTTTTGTGAAGTATTTTGACCAAAAAAACTGACAATTCTAATGATACTGCATGTTGACACAAAAGTCTACAATATTACACCTTGACATAAATAACAGCAGTAAGTGACAAATGTAGCCGTGAGATTATTTGCTTATCATACATATCAAGATACCGATTATGGTTTCTAGGATGCTTCCCCGGAAGCCCAACATACTAAAGGCTCCATCATCTTGCGTAACGCACAGTCCATCGGATATCCAGGGTAGCAGTCTAAATACAATTTATTAATTCTAGTGAATAATTAAAATCCTTAATTTTTGTGAATTATGTACCCATCATGTTAGATCCTTATCTCGAGGTCGATTGCTAATGAACGGATACCAAACACAGAAAAAATATTTAATCTGCTTGGAGCGAAGAGGAAAAGCATAATCAAGGTTATTTGCTACATGGGTTCCAACTTTTGGCTGCTCACATATATTGAAACAAACAGTAGTCTGGCTTCGGGGTATAGTATCAGGAGATGTAGTAAGAAACGCATATACAAAAAATTACACCATGGACATGCTAGCAAAAATGATTTAAATTGTGTCCGGAAATATCTCACAGAGACATTCTAAACGTCCCCTATTTTGACGTGCAAATAAGGCAGACAATACAACCTAAAGAAGTCTCTAAAGTGTCTTCTGTGCCTGCACTGAATAATGACCTCTATATCAATGAGAAAGATCCTGGAAGTACTGCAGTTTAAGTGCAGTCTGGATGCACTTTGCATGGGCAAGTCAAAGGATCATATGTGCATTTGTCTGGGAGAAGAAGCAAAAAAGTGGAGACAGCCGAGAGAGGTCTCAGATTGGGGTATCGCCCAATAAAAATAAATCATTATATATATGGGCATGTCAATTTTGATCAGCAATCAATAAAAGGTTTGCAGACAGAAGCAGCATTACACTTAAGAGTGTCTGTACATTCGAAGGGAGAAGAAAGTTAACAGAAATAGATAACTTACAGAGGTAAAGTAACATAGGGTAGTAAGAGCTTTCAAACGCAGAGGAGTGCTATAAAAAATACTAAAATATCTATATTTTATTGTTTAAAGCACAGACTTAGCTCGAGAGTAGCGGGCACACTATAGAGTGTGGGGTAGTTTAGATTTCAGCTGGCTTCTTTTCACCGTAGCGCAGTACCGTGAGTATGTGTGCTGGTATGTGCATCCATTGGAATTAGGCCTTGGTCAGGTGTTGTTGAAAGAGCCATGTTTTGGGAGATTTGTGCTACTGGAGGAAGTGTTCGGTTCAGGTGGGGATGAGGGCAGTGTAAGCTCCCTCTATGGCAAGCATATTTATTTATTTTATTTATTTGAATATATAGCGCACTTGCAGCCCATAGGAATCGAGGCGCTGTTAAATAATGGAAAACTTAGTTACATGGACACGTCATTGCTTACTGGTTACATTAGGCATAGCAATGTTGCATGTTACATGAGGTTTCAGGTAAGTTGGACAAGGTACATAAATGGTACATGAACCTTTAGCATTTTTATGGGTAGTACAGTCCTAGGGACGAACTGAGTAGGTATTAGGGGCTTCAGATAAACAGGCGTATGTTGATTTCCTTGCGGAAGGCTATGTGTGATGAGATCTTTCTAAGCCTGGGAGGAAGGGCGTTCCATTGGGATGCTGCAATAAAGGGGAAGCTTGAGCCTCCTGCCCTTGCTCTATTGACCTTAGGTACTATGAGAAGGTTGTTTTATGGGGTTCTCATTGGTCTTTCAGTGGTTGGTCTAGTGATTCTCTGAGATAGGTATTGGGGTGCTGCATGGTGCTAGCACTTGTGAGTGAGGGAAAATGTTTTAAAGAGAACATGTTCTTTTACAGGTAGCCAATGTGCTGGTTTCCGGGCGGCTGAGATGTGGTCTCTTCTATGGATATTAAATGCTGAACAGAGTGCATTGTTTTGCACAGTTTGTCAATATTCTTTTTTGACGTACCAGCCAGGAGGGCATTACAGTAGTGTAGATGGGAACCTATTATCGCTCTGGCTATCGTCAGGCAGTTATCTCTAGTTAGGTAGGGCATAGCAGTGGTTATAACTTTGGAGTAGTAGGCCCAGAATGAGGCGATGGAATTGACTTGTTTAATTATAGAGATGTTTGAATCCAAGTAAACGCCCAAGGTTATTACAGACTGGGATTAGTAGGTTGTCAAGGGTAAAGGTAGTGGATTGGTTGTCAAATTTCTTTTAGAATTCATGGGGAACCAACTAGTAGTAGTTCTGTTTTGTCTCCATTGAGAGATAGCCAGTCAAGGGCCACCCAGCTTTGGATGACAGTGTAGACGGCATTAAGTGTTTTGGAATCTGCCTGTAAGTGTTAGTAGGATCTGTGTATCATCAGCGTAATTGGTATACGTGATGCCTAGGTATTCAAGGATGCGGTATAGGGACCTGGTGAGAATGTTGTAGAAGGTAGGTGATATACATGATCCCTGGGGAACTCCACAGTGAATGGTACGGAGTGAGCAGAGGCTAAGTCAGAAAAGACTCTCATAATTCTACCTTTGAGAAAAGAAGTGATCCATGTTGTAGTGTTGGGTGAGAATTGTGCAGAGGTTGACAGATGTTGGCAGAGGGTTTCATGATCGACGAGATCGAACGTCGCCGATAGGTCAAAGAGAAGTAACAGGGCTGGTTTACCAGAGTCTCTGATGTCATCTATTTTTTTTTTTTAGGTCAAGTAGGGCTGGTTCGGTTCTGTGACCAGGGTGGAAACCGGATTGCCGGAGACCGAGGAGGTTATTAGCTTCCAGGAATTGCTGGACTTGCAGGTAAACTGCCTTGTCTATTATCTTGAGGAGGTGGACCTGGTGTGGATGGGTCTAGTGGGCGGACCCATGCTTCCTTGAGACATGTTGGGACTATGCCGGTTGAGAATGAGGCATTGATGAGGGCGGTGAGGAAGGGAGTAAGGGTGGAGGTGCATTCTTTGATGAGTAGGGCTGGGCACGTGTCACCTTTGCAATTAGATGGTTTGATGGATTTCATGAGTGCTAGGACTTCATTTTCGGTGACTTCTCTAAAGGAGAATACAAGTGAGTTAGGGTTCTCATAAGTGTCAGTGTTGGACTTTTTTAGCATGATACAGAGGTACCTGATGGTTGAGTACCTGCTGGCTCGTTTGGATTTTGCTAAGTAGCAGGTCGAGTTTGTTGAGCATGGAAACTTGGATGCTGTTGCACCAGGCTTGATCTTTTTTGATGAGTTGGGGAGGAGGGGTGGGTGATTCCAACTCCCTGAATATGGAAACAATCTCTTTAGTGTTAGAGCACACTGGGTCTATCCTGGTGTTGAATTATATGGCTGTATATTTGTGCAAGTCTGTTGAATTCGTTTTTAGTGGAATCACAGAGGTTGGGTTTCCAAGTGGAGAGTGCTTCCTTTTTTTGGAGCGCAGTTCGAGGAGGTCAGGAGTGAACCAAGCATTGGTGTGTTTGGTGCGTTTAACTTTTCTGTGAGTGAGTGGAGCAATGGTGCCTATGGCTTGAGTGATGATGGTGTTGAATGTTTGGATCAATGCTTCAGGGTCTTTAGAGAAGGGCGGTTTTAGGGCAGGGACTGCGAGGTAGGGTAGGAGTATCTCTTTGGTCAGTTGGCGGGCACTTCTAGTGAAAGCTGGTGGGATCGGTGTGGACTGTCGGTGTGCTGTCTTAGTGGTAGTGATCTGAAAGAAGATGGCGTGGTGGTCAGTCCAGGACAAGGGTAGGTTAGCCTTAGTGGTGATTTGGCGGTTGTGCTGAGCTATCTAGTCAAGGGTACGGCACTTGATGTGGTAGGGCTCGGTGCTAACTTGTTGGAAACAAAGTGTTTTAAGTGCTTTGTTAAGGTATTTTTCTGGTAGATCTTTCTGGTCGTTTAGTCCAAGGTTGAGGTCACCTAGGAGGATGGTCTGGGTAGTTTTTTTTTAATTGTCTGCAAGGAAGTGGGTCAGGGAGGCTTGAAAGTCTGTTGTGGGTCCTGGAGGGCGGTAAACTATGTGGAGGGAGATGGTGCAGTTAGGGGATGGGTTAAGTTTGACGAGAATGTGGTCACTGTTGTCTTCAGGTGTTTTTTCCACCTTTCTAATGGGAATTGAGTCTTTAGCAATAAGGACGACTCCACCGCCTTTGTGGTGGGGGCGATCCTGTCTGAAGACTAACGCTCACCTGATTCCCGTAGAGGCGCCGGTCTTGACTGGGCGTATACTGTATCTTCAAAGGTGATGTGTAACACACGGCTGGCTCTTTGGGCTGGACCTCTGTGCACTGTATGTCTGACTCGAAGGGTAAGATGTCTGCAGATAGAAAATATGGGATTAATCAACTGGGTTATTGAATGTCTCTCTCTTCTTCCCTTTCTCTTCTCCTGTAGAACCCCAAAGGTTAACGCTCTCACCTTAGGTAAGTGAACGCCGTGCTCTCCATCTGCCTCGGGGCAGGGTGCTGTAACCAGTTTCTTCACTGGATAAGGGGAGCAGGCCTCTTGACTTCAGAGGACTGCTGTCCGTCGTTTACTGCACGAACGGTAAGTTTCGAGTAATTCTAATGTCTTTAAAAGTCTTTAGTAATGATGTCTCTTGTTTTGCAGGGTTCCGGCGATGGCGAATGACGGGCTGAAGTGAGTTGAAGATGGAGCCCGTGTGATGAATAGAAGCGCCTGGAAGCACGTAAGTAAGCGCTTGTTGCTTGCTTCACGATGCGCTCTAACTGTCTTTTTATTTTGCAGGTACAAGTTCGGAGCGGCTGCAGGGTGCCGGAATACCCACTGGGTTAGATGTGGAAAGGAGTAATGGCACGTGAGTATTAAAAGTTCCCCAATGTCTTTAAACGCACCTTGTTTTGTCTTTCAGATGCCGGAATGCAGCGCAAGGCGTTGGTGACAGCCGATGGACCAGGTAAGTGAAGCGCTGTCACTGAAGACCGTAATGCTAACCTGTTCTTTCTTGTCTTTATAGGTGTTGCTGAAGACTGGATTCAGGATGGTAAGCCTTTTTCCTTAGGCCCAGGATCAGATGCAGAAGACACGATGAGCGTTCTGCTGCAGAGGATGCAGAATAACGCAAAGCAAGATTCATCCATCGGGTGTGGTTTAAATAGCCTCCTGTAGTGCTTAGGTGTCTCCTTCCACAGCCACGCCTAGGTAAGAAAAGAGTTCCTGCTTTCCAGAAGAGTTCCAGTGTTCTGAACCTAGGGAGTGGCTCCTGCCCCACCCAACAGGAAAAGTAGTTCCAAACAGAAGAGGATCAGAGGCTCAACTGGCAGGCAAGTAAGCAGCATGGTCTGCTGCAGGTAAGTCCACCCAAGCATTATGAGCCCGGCGCTTCCAGCGCTGGGACTGGGCATATTTATGAGCCTGGTGCCACTGGCGCCAGGACTGGGTCCAAAAGGTCCCAATTGGGACTGGTTGGCACTCGGAACCTGGGTTATGGATCTGCTTCCAAGGGAGTTGGGAAAACCCTGACCTTTTGGAAGCAGAGATCATGACAAAGACGGTGTAGCCAGGGGGGATGGCAAGCAGCAGTGCTGGGCCAGACGTTTCGTGGAACCAAGTTTCGCTAATGGCTAAGAGGTCAAGGTTGTTACCGATAAGGTCTTGAATGTCAAGGGCGTGGGCAGGGAGCGACCGTGCGTTGATAAGGGCGCAGTTGAGTGGTTGGTGCGATAGGTTACTTGTGGTAGGGGTGTGATGCCCTTGTTTAGGTGGTGCTTAAAGGCAGGTCGGGGGTTATGGTGGAGTTGGGCATGCTTAAGGTGTCAGGTGGTGGGACATGGTTAGTGTTAGGGGCATCTGGTCTCTGCTTCTGGGTGGGCAGTGTAGTTATATTGTGAGTAGTGGGGGCAGGTGCATCAAGATTCTTTGTGTGTGATACTGTAGGCAGAGTTGTGGGCGCTAGAGTAGGTAGTGAAGGCTGTGATTGTAGGGTCACAAGGTTGGTTGCAGGTGAGGGGAGTTTTAAGGGAGGTTTGGCAGTGGTGGAGGGGTGGATGAGCTTACTTTGTGTGCGAGCTGCTTGTCTTTCTAATATGGTTGTCCCAAGGCTGGGTGGTGAGGGATATGCGTGTGTATAGGTTCTGGAGCTGAGTCAATGGCTTCTGTGTTGGCCTATACAAGGGCGGGTGGGGAGAGAGGTATTGGTGGTCTGAGAGAGGGTGGTGGAGGTGGTAAGTATGGTGGTGGCGAATGAGTGTAGGAATGGGGTAGGGCATGGGAGGGAGTGGTGGCATGGACATCCTAGGCGTGTCAGGCCATTGCATATGCGGGCGAAGGGTACAGTTTAATGTAGTAGTGTGCAATTGGATCACTCCAATGAGGGCGCACAATGGGAGTTTCTAAATTAAAGCACAATGTATAAAGTTGTCAGAACACTAGGACATAGTGGTTGCTAGGCAGTTTCCAAAATTATGGCACACCGCAGTTTCAAAATTATACCACAGGGCACACAGTAGTTAGAACACTAAGGACATAGTGGGTGCTAGGCAGTTTCCAAAATTATGGCACACAGCAGTTTAAAAGTTATACCACAGGGCACACAGTAGTTAGAACGCTACGGATATTGTGGACGCTAGGTCATTTTTGAAGATTTGGCACAGCGGAACAGTACAAAGGTTCATACAGGAAGGCAATGGGGCGCCAGGGTGGTCAAAAATACATAGCGAGGCAGCCCGGTACCAGATGCATAGTAGCAGTAGTGGGTGCAACGTGTGGGTGGTGTGTTGTACACAATTCCAGCGTAGGCTGCCAGCACAATAAGCGTAACTGGTGAGGGGTGGTGTTGGATATGATTTCAAGTCAAGGCTGCGCAGTAGCTGGTGTGCAATATGCCGGCATAGGTAGAAGTCTAGAGGTAGGGGTTGTTCTCTTTAGTGAGGGGAGCATGAGCCCTGAGAACAGCTAGTAGGCAATGAGATGAATTCCTGGGAAAACAAGGTCAAAGTAAAACCCGGAACTGTACTGGGTGGGCTCTTCTTACCGCAGTTACTTCGTGCTCTCGTACGCCTCGGTCAGGCTCAGTCAGGCACCTTAGTGTGTGCCTTGGGTGTCAGCCAGCTTCGCCTGTCGTCATGCCCTGATTGGCTGAAGAGCTGTGGAGTAGCCAATGGGCTACCAGGAGGCCAGGATATGGCCAGGAATTGTAGTGATGGCATTGGTGGCCATCTTGGATCGGTTTAACCGTCGTGGTTAAAGATACAAACAAATTGAAAAAGGCTACTGAAGCAGCTCCATTTAGATGAAGTTTAGACCAAACTCTGAATAGATCAACAGCTGGCTGTAATTGTGTTGGGTAGTGGGTTCAATGGAGTGGGGCGAGTGAGAAAGAGTGGAAGCGAGAGGAGGCACAAGGGGGGCATGGGACAGTGATATTGAGTAAGAATAGCCCCAGAGTGAACCAGATGGTGAGCAGACAGAGATGCAGTCAGCCAGGTACTGAGGAGCAAGACCATCGATAGCTTTGAAGACGGGTAGAAGGACTTAATAAAGGGAGTAGTTTGCATGGAGAGACAGCCGGTGTGGTGTTGTAGTGAGAAGCATTAGAGGATCTGAGTAGGTTGTAGGGAGTATGGGTAGGAAAGGTTGAGGACTTTCTCTAGGAGGAAGGAGTAGGAGCAGTTCCAAGCAGTATTCCAGTTTCTTGAGCTCCACGGTGGAGATTAGAGTAAGAAAGGGAGACATTTTCCAAATGGTGTGAAGGTAAATACAATCAGTAGACGGTGGTAGTGATGAACTGTTGCAATTGGAGGTCGTTAGCACAGAGGACAACAAGGTTGCGAGATTGAGCGAGGAAGCAAGAAAGTTAGGCGGGAAGTAGAGAGGGGAGGTGAGGGATAACATTGGAAGCAGAGACGTGTTTGTGTGACGTATTCAGCATGAGACAGCAGAGTGTTTTCCAGTGTCGGATTGCAGTGAGACAGCTGGTTATCCACTGCGAGATGGCTAGTGCCGGGAGGGAAAGTAGAAAACAAATTGAGTGTCGTCAGCAAAGGGGTGATAGTGAAACCAAAGGATGAGATAAGTTGTCCAAGGTCCGACGTATAGAGGGCGACAAGCAGAAGTCCAAGAACCAATCCTTGGGGATGAGAAACACAGACGGGGCAGGGGTGGGCTCAGAGGTTTGAGAGTTCTAGGATATTGTAAAGGTGCAAACTTCCAGGTAGTAGGCAATCAAGGCTAGAGCAGAGCTGCAAACCCAAAGTACTAAAAAGTGAATTGGAGAAAGCGGTGGGCCCTGGTGTCAAATGTAGCAGAGAGCTCATAAACTATGAGGATAGAACAGAGTTCGGAGTGGTGAGCATTACACAGAAAGGTGGAAACAAAATTAGTGCCACCTCAGTGCAGTGTTTACTCCGAAAGCCAGATTGAAGTGGATCGCTAAGGGAATTACTTTCAAGGTACTTAGTGATATGGTTGAACCTTAAGTTACATGGTTGAAAAACACCTTCTTGAGAATGGGTCGGATAGTTGCAGATTCAAAGGAGGTTGTCCAGCGGAGAGAGCAAGAGGACTTGAAGAACTCAGCGCAGTAAGGGCAGGTGATTGGGACTAAGTATGTGACAGTGGAGTAAACAGGTTGATAGGAGCGCAAGATGGGTTGGCACTGCAAAGAATGGGTGCTAATTCGTTAGGAGAGGTAGGGGAGAAATAGTCAAGACTAGAAGGCGTAGAGTGAGAGGTGATGGACAGAAGGCTCATGAAGGAGGGAGCGAGAAGGGATGCAAGTGTTACACATGTTAGAGATTTTAGAAGAAACGTAGTGAGCAAAGTCATTAAGGATATTGCCTTTAAAGGTGTGAGCAAATATTTCAGGGTAGGTGCATGTTTGCAGGTGCCTGCGATTGGAGGAGGTTATGTTGGTGAAGTAAAAGTAAGTTGCTGAGTCCAGTACAGAGATCAGGGTAGCAATTGATTGTATTGAGGATCTGGATCTCCGAGTTGATCCAGGACAGAGGGCAGAGACAGGAAGGTGTAACTGCGTGTAGGATAGTCTTGTCAGAAAAAGCATCGTCAATGGAAGAGGCATGAATAGGGAAGGGAGACAGGTGAGGGGTCCTCAAACCATAACGGTAAGGTGCAAGAGTCCTGCTTGAATTTCCTCTAGGTCATTGAAGATGGGAGAGTAGGAGCGGAGGGTTGAGGGAATGAGAAATTACATTTAACAATGGAGTGATCAGAAGAGGAGGGGCCAATGGAGGGTGAAGTATAGAGAAAGACAGGGTCAAGGGTGTTCACAGTAGAGGGAGATATGAGGTAGGAGGGAGTTAAGTTCAATTTGGGTGGCTGCAGATGTATTGGGAAGGTTTAAGTCCCAGATGATGACCATGGTGATGTCGGTGGGAAGTGACTCATGGAGAAAGTCCAGGTCAGGGACAAAGGAGAGTAGAGGATCACTTCCCGACAATGGGAGACTCATTCTTTTTTAGGTTTTTTTCCTCAACCTGTAGGAGGTGCAGTATTTGTAATACCCCACTTTTCAGCTGCATACATTGAGGCCCCGATAACCTTCACCTTAAAGTCCCACATTCATAAGTATTCTAAATTGCCTCTGAAAATCCTATTTAATGTAAATGTCTGGCCACATTTAATTAAATAGTACTGGCAAGATATAATTGTTCAAACTAAAATGACCCTGACATCCTTAAGTACCAAATAAATCAAAATACAAAACTTTCTTTAACAATTGCGCTTGGAATTCAAACATGGTTCCCAGTTTTAGCAAAGGTGAACACAATTTTTGATTTTACAGCATTTAGTTCCAAGCCAAAGGAAGAACATGTGTTACAATTGGAAAGATGTTGTAGAGGGATCACTGTTGTGGCCACAAGGTTCACGACTGAGAAAACCAACAGTGGTGATTCATCTGTATTTGGGATGCCCACCTTTACCTTCAACAGGGTCACAGTGATTGCACTGAAATATGAATTTGGGGGCAGGGGCAGGAACAGGACACAGCCATGGCAGTCCCCATTCAAATATGTTGTGATAATACAGATCACACAACTGAATCATTAAGCCAAAAGCTAACCTAGCAACTAGAACTAATATTTATATCCTTCGGCCAGTTGTTCAGCCATCTTGGCAATGGTTATCATACAAGTTGTCCACTGAATCTAGCAAGAAAATTCAGGTGCTAAGCTTCTGGATTGTTAGAAATATGGATCTGTCCGTTAAACAATAGGTTTCCATAGCAACATTAGAAGTGAACACAAGAAACAGAACACTAAAATGATATATTTTTTTTTTAACTTTGTTTATTTTAAATCAAGGCAGGATGACAATTACAAACATTGTAAGCAGTGATTATTTAGGCATGTTGATCCCCAGTCCTTTATCCCCCCCCTGAGTTTCCTCCCTCCCTCCTCCCTTTGGTCCCTCTGTCCGTTAGGCCTTGTAGGCGGAATCTTCCCTCCTGGACTGTCCAGTTTGCGCCTCAGCGTCTATGTATCTTCCTCAGGGATCTCTTGGTTTTTCAGGATCCAGCGGGCCCTGGTCGGTTTATAGGTCAGGGCGGGGAAGCGCTGGTCGAATTCCAGCACTGGGGCCCAAATATTCTGGAAACGATGGAGAGTTCCCGCTTGTGCTGCCGTCACCTTCTCCGCTACCAGTATGTCCCAAAGTTTGGTCCACCATTGGGCTATGTGAGGGCCTTCCGGGGTTTTCCAAGCTCGGCCCACCACCGTTTTCCCTGCTAGTAGACAGTGGGTTAGTAGTTTCGCTCTGGTCCCGGAGCGCGGGTAGGTCCCGGGGATTGGAGCTCCCAGCAAAACTGGTTCTGGTTCCAGGGGAATCGTTGTTCCGGTAATTTGTGTGATGGACCCCAGGCATGATTTCCAGAATTGTTGGACCTTTGGGCAAGCCCACCACATGTGGAAGAAGGAGCCTGGGTGGCCGCATCCTCTCCAACAAGAATGATCCACCTGGATGTTCATATGTTGAAGTCTGAGGGGCGGGTAGTACCACCGCAGCGGGATCTTGTATGCACATTCCCTATTGGTAATGCAGGTGGACGAGGTGTGTGTTCTGGTCCATATGTCCACCCAGGTTTGATCCTCTATTGGGTGACCCAGGTCTGCCTCCCATTGGGCCATGCAGCGGGTTTTTGTGGTCAGGAAGTCACTTAGGAAGCGCCTGTATAGGGTGGATACTCTGCCGCGGGTTGGAAGGTCTCCCAGAGTGAGTTCTAGGGCAGTAGGAGGGCGTGTCGCTGCTTGCAGAGTTTGGGGATGTGAGCACCAGTGGCGTAATTGAATGTAGGTGAATCTATCCCTTCCCTGGAGTTGGAATTTCTCCTTGCATTGGGCGAATGTGAGAGGTCTCCCCCCCCCATGTACAGCTGGTCTATGGTCTCCAGCCCGCCCTTAATCCAGTTACGAAAATTGTGAGGATTCGTTCCCGGTGCGAACGTTGGATTATGGAACACTGGGGAGCGTGGGCTCAGTCCTCTTGGCACTCCCTTTCGTTTTAGCGCCCAGTCCCAGGAGCTAAGGGTGTGTTTTGTTGATAGCAAGAGATCTCCCCATTGAGTCCTGAGGGGGGGCGGGATGTGTGGTAGAAATCGTAAGGGTAGGGGCACTCGTGATTGTTCCAACTCTACCCATCTAGGGCGGTTTGTCGTATTTTGCCATGCCTGGACCTGTGCCAATTGAGCTGCCACTCTGTAGGCCTGCAAGTCTGGGACCCCCAATCCTCCCAGTTTGGAACTCCCCAGCATAGTTCTGAGAGGGATTCTCGCTTTCTTACCTTTCCAGATAAAGTTCAGCATTTTTCTCTGGATCCCTCGAAGAGTTGGTGTGGGGATCGCTACTGGTAAGGAGGCACAGGCGTATAGGAACCTCGGAAGGAGGTTCATCTTGCATGCAGTGATGCGCCCGAGCAGCGAGACTTCTTGGGTCTCCCAGCGTTTCAAGTCGCCTTCCAGTTCTTTAAAGAGTCGGGGGAAATTGGCTTTGTATGTGTCTCTTGGGTCAGCTGGGATGTGGACCCCTAGATAGGGAATGGCTCTTTTTTTCCCATGTTATCGGGCACATCTTAGTCAGTGGTTCCCGTTCTGTTGGGGTGAGGCCGATACCCAGGGCGGATGATTTATCGAAGTTTATGGTGTGGCCTGAGACCTCGCCATAGCTGGCGATTTCTCGTATCGCGCGTTTTAGAGATGAGTGGGCCTCCGAGATCGTGAGCAGAATGTCATCCGCGTATAGGGCGATTTTGTGATGCGTGGGGCCACTTTGTATGCCCTTGATTTGGTCGTTTCGCCTGATCTTTTGTGCAAAGGGCTCCATGGTGAGTGCGAAAAGAAAGGGTGACAGTGGACAGCCTTGCCGGCTTCCGCATGATAGGGGGATTGGAGCCGAGCTGTATCCGTTGATTCTCAGGCTAGTTTTAGGGCTATTATAGTTGGCTAGAACCATCGTTTGGAAAGTTGACCCGAAGCCGAAGGCCCCTAGGGTGTGTCTCATGAATGCCCAATCCACCCTATCAAATGCCTTAGCTGCGTCGAGAGCCACTAAGACTAATTTTTGGGAGTTCCGGGAGGCAACGTCCACTAGGTTCAGGGTTCTCCGGATGTTGTCACCTGCTGTCCGGTGTAGGATGAAACCTGCCTGGTCGGGGTGGATGATCTTCGGCAAGATGCGATTTAAGCGGGTTGCTAGAATTTTTGAGTATATGTTCGCATCGATGTTTAAAAGTGCGATCGGTCTGTAGGACGTTATGCTTCTTGGATCTTTTCCAGGTTTGGGCAGGAGGATGGTGGTTGATTCCTGCATCGATGGGATCACTGCTCCCATTTCCCTGAAGGAGTTGAATAGGGTAACCAGGTGGGGGGTCAGTTGTGCTCTGAATAGTTTGTAAAACCTGGTTGAAAAGCCGTCTGGGCCGGGGGCCCGTGTTTTAAGTGATTTGATGGCTTCCTCAACTTCCTCCCCTGTAATGAGCTCCTCCAGTTCGTCTCTCGCTGCGTCAGAGAGACGGGGCACTGCTGCCTGCTGCAGGTATTCCTTCTGTTGTGATACGTTTCGTGGGGTTGCCTTCATGATTTGGGTCAGATAATCTATTGAGAGTCGTTGCTTTTAGTGTGACCCCGTTGGGATCACGCAGACCAGTGATCGCGTTGACGCGTCTCTGCTTGGCTAGCTTGGCCACCAGGAACTTGTTCGCCTTATTACCCTTCGCGTAATATGACTGTTTGGCCTTCGCCATTAGTTGGGCGGTTTGTTCCGCATAGTGGGCTTCCCGTTTTTTCCTTGCCGTACGAATGATCCGTTGCGTTTTGGGGGACCAGCCTTTCTCCTTGTGGAGTGCCTCGGCCTCTCTTAGTTCGTTCTCTAGAGCCGTCCGGGTCCGATGCTTGTCTCTGTGGTAGGCCGCACCTTGGGCAATTAGGGAGCCCCTGATTACTGCCTTCATGGCGTCCCAGTTGTTCGCTAACGAGGTGTCCGAGGCTGGATTTTCATTAAAGAAATTTCTTATTCCTGTTGCGATCTTGTCTCTGGTAGCCATGTTGTTAAGGATCGGGTCGTACAACGTCCATTTACGTGGGTTATTGAGGTTAGGGTTCTGAACCCGGAGTTCCAAGAGCACTGGGGCGTGGTCGGATATCGCTCTTGTGCCGATGGAGACTTCTTTGAGTGAGGGGAAAGTTTGCGGGGAGATCAGGAACAGGTCGATCCTTGAAAAGGTGCGATGGACGAATGAGTAAAAAGAGAAATCTTTTTCGTCAGGGTGGAACACTCGCCATGAGTCTATTATCTCCAGGGACCTGAAGAGTCGGAGGAGGCTAAGTGCTTGGGTGAAGTCGCTTGGAGTTGGGGGGTGTGACCGGTCTTTGGTGGGGTCGGGAACCTCATTGAAGTCCCCACCGACTATTGTTTGGCCCTCCACAAAGCTAGCGAGAGATGTGCCCAAGGAGTCATAGAAGTGTGATTGTCCAGTGTTAGGGGCGTACACCGAGACGAGAGTATATAGATCTCCCATTAGGAGGCATTTGACCGCTGTAAATCAGCCTTCTGGGCAGATTTACGTTTCCAGAATCTGTGGGTTCAAGTCTTTCCTGAAGAGGATCGCCGTACCTCCTTTTTTGTTTGTGCCAGAGGCAAAGAATTGGAGCGGGAATAACCAGGACCGGAGCCGGGTCACATCTACCGGCAGCAAGTGAGTCTCTTGGAGCATGGCTATCGCTGCGTCTTCGTCCCGGAGTTTCAGTAGAATTGCCTTTCGCTTGTTAGGGGAGTTCAGGCCATTAACATTCAGGGAGAGGATCCGAAGCATCTGGAGGTCCGCTGAAGTCTCACTTTCCTTTCCTTGGGTTAGGGGGGGGGTCGTGGGGCGGTGATTCAGCTGCCATGTCTGTTGGGGAATCTCTTGATATCATCCTGCACTTGAGGTTTTAACGCGGAACCCCAACGGGGGGCCGCAACTTTAACTGGAGGGTAGACCGACATTGTAAGTACGGGCGTACCCTCGGCCAACAGGGCCAACTGTCCCATCACGTATTGTGTACTGTGGGTTTCCAAGGAACAAAGGTTGGAAAGTATCCTTGGAGTGGGTATGAACCATGGGTATGGCCCGTCGCCACCGCCTTCAAGGTTCCTTAGTTCGAGACAAAGGTGGCGGGTCCTAATTTAGGTAAGGGCACCTGCGTCCAGGCTAAATTGCTGACAGAACCTGGGACCGTGGAAGCGTCCTCGTTCATCTCTTTCTGTTGCTCCGCTGGGTTGACGACCATGACGTGCGTTTGGGCTTTGGGGAGGTAGGCGGTCCAGAGTCCTCGGTCCTCTCCGGGTTTGGCGTGGAAGAATCTCAGGGCGAGGCTGGATGTAAGATTTTTTCTGCGTCTTCCAGGTGGCTGATTCAGCGTAGGGTGCCTTTATATGTAAACTGGAGAGCTGTCGGAAACAGCCACCTGTAACGGATCTGTTGCTCCTGAAGGAACACTGCCAGAGGCCGGAGTGCTCTTCTTTTCTGAAGAGTAAGTGGTGAGAGGTCCTGGTATATTTGAAGTGGGGTGCTCTGAAAAGTGATCTCTTCTCCTTGGCGACTGATCGCTGATATTGCCTCTTTGGTTGTGAAGAAGTGGACCCTGGTAATAACATCTGGGGGGGGGTCCGAATCTGTCCTTCGGGGCGGGCGGAGTCTGTGGGTCCGGTCCAGCAGGAGCTGAGATTTGTCCAGATCCGGGAGTAGGGCCTCGAAGAAGCTTCCCACGTAATCCGCTAACTTGCTGTCGGGGACAGAGGTTGGGACGCCCCGAATGCGGAGGTTGTTGCGACGTGCCCTATTTTCAAGGTCTTCATGTTTGAACTCCAGGATCTCGCATTTGTGGTGCAGGGAATCGATGGATCTTTGCACTTCCCCCAGCGTGGTAGTGTGGTCCTGAGAATGGTCCTCGATTTCTCCGAGAGGCAGGCGCGAAACTCCGATTTAATATCCGCCATGAAGGCTATCAGGTCTCCTTTGGTAGCGAGGGCGCCCATGTCCTCTTGTGGCTTCTGTGGGGTCAGTTTAGGAGGATCTTGTTTCTTGGGTTTCTCCGGTGCAGTAAACATGGCAGAGATATCTGTGCCCTTGCTCACCTTTGTTTGCCTAGACATGCTGTATCGCTCTCGACCCCCTCTCTGGTCCAGATCTGGGCGAGTGGGCTGGGGCCCCAGTAAGCGTTGGTGTGGGGGGGGGGGGGGGGGGGTCTCAGTCAGTCGGGAACGGTGCAGGATGGCCGACTGTTGCGTGAGGGGGGGGGGGTATGTCGCTGTGATGAGGCCCACAAGCTCGAGGCCTCTCTGGATGAAAGCAGTTCTCTCGCTGCTTCCCCGCCCCTCCTCAAGTCTTCATTGGTGGTCTTTCGCTGATGGAGGTCCCAGGTCCCTCTGTGAACCTCCCGTGTGCGGTTCTGTAATGATGTCGGCTGTCGCTGACTCGTTCCGCGTAGCGGGGGGAGGGGTGGAAGCCCGCTCTCCCGGTCCCTCGGAGTGTGCGTCGGGTACTCAGGCCCCAGCAGCCGAGGATGCACTCGTGTGCGTTCCGGGCAGCCTTGGTATGAATCGGATGGCTCTGTGCTGGAGTCTGCTCCCCCTCTCCAACTCCCCGGCGCTCTAAGGCCCCGTTACCACCAGGTGCGGAGTGTGCTGCTGGGTTCCGGCTTAGCGGCCATCTTGGTTTCTTCGGCTGTAGACGGGGGAGAAGTTCGGCCGCTGAATTCTGGTAGAACGCCTCTTCGGTCGAAGGTTATGTTTGGCCAGGTTGCGCCATGTCGGTTCCGGTCGCTTTAGATGGCATTGGCAACACGGAAACCTGCTTAGAACAGCCAGGAATTGACGGCGGCAGCGGGCATCCCACAGGCGGCCTCAGAGGAGCGACCACATCGATGGCGCTCCAAGCCACGCCCCCTCAATTGATATTTTTTTAATAAATATCCATTACTATAGGGTCTGGCTATTTACTGTTCTTTGATCTCGGAGTGCAAAGAACAAAGGGGGTCATTACGAGTTGGGTGGTATATGGTAAAAGTGTTGGTAACTGAACTACCGACACAATTACTGTTGCGCCAAATTATGAGTCAACAGTAATTCCGCTGACTGTATCACAGTCGGTGGAATTACCATTGATGGTATCGCTGATAGCACAAAAGCTGTATTACTGCCATAACACAAGTTAGGCTTTGGCGGTAATTGCCTCAATTGGGTGGTGATACAGCCAAAAACACAGCGCAGTTACCTCCACCTTTTTAAGTGGAGGTAAATGCAAACAGGTGCCACAAATGAAGCCACAGGTACAACCAATCCACTCAAGAGGGCTACATAAGGCACACGCCTTCCCCTAAATGAACAAGTTACTTTCTTACCTGGTAATGTTCTTTCGATGGGATGTTCCTCCGACGTATTCCACATCTCTCACAGTAATGTCCACAGCTGTGCTGCTTCGGAAAAATCTTTGGACGTCGGTGTCCTGCGTCGATGACGTTGATATGCTGTCCCTAGAGGGCCTCTGTCGAGAGCCGACGTCACAGAGGTTATATGTAGGACGCACAACGCCCGTAGCCTCAGTTGTAGTTTTTTCCCAGAACGTGTGGCACCAATCTTCTGCCAGTATGAATACAGAAAGCCTTGTGGAAACGTAAGCTGCAATCACATAAGAATTCTGTAGAGGGGCAGGCTGGGAGGGTGCGATGTGGAATACGTCGGAGGAACATCCCATCGAAAGAACGTTAACAGGTAAGAAAGTAACTTGTTCTTCGAGGGGATTGCGTCCTCCGACATATCCCACATCTCTGACAGACTCCCAAAGCAATACCAACGCATGGAGGTGGGAAAAGAATTTAGAATTTTAGAATGCCCAATCAAACTGCTGAATAGAGGACCGCCTTACCAAAGGCCAAATCCTGCCCATGGATGGAATCCAGGGAGCGTGTCTCACAAAAGTATGGGCAGAGGCCAATGTGGCTGCTCCACAGATATTACGAATGGGAAAACCCCTCTGCAGAGCAGTGGAGGCAGCCACACCCCTAGTAAAATGAGCCCGTAAGCCTACCGGAGGGTCCTTACCCGCCAAACGGTAACATTCAGAGATCGTCAAAATGATCCATTTGGACAAGGACTGCTTAGAAACAGCTTGACCTAAACGCCTTCCAGCGTATCCGGCAAAGAGCTGATCATCCACTCTGACCCGGGAAACCCGTGAGAGATAGAAAATCAAAGCTCTCCTAGGATCCAACATATGGAGCCTCTCCTCTTCCTTACCAGGATGGGGAGGAGGATAAAACGCTGGAAGAATTACCTTCTGGCTCAAATGAAATTCCGACACAACCTTCGGAAGAAAAGAAGGACAAACCCTTATGACAACCCTGTCCTTATGGAACACCGAGAAAGGTGGCTTGGCGGAAAGTGCCTGCAACTCACTCTGCGAGCGGAAGTAACCGCATCTAAAAATAGTCTTAAAGGACAAAAGTCTCAGTGGACAAGAAAGTAAGGGCTCAAACGGAGCTCCCATTAGGAACTTTAGAACTAAATTCAAATCCCATCCCGCCACCTGGAAAGGTGACGGTGGAAACTGGAAACACATTAGTTAGTACTTTTACAAACTGAGAAATCAAAGGAATCTTAAAATAAGAACACTCCTCAGACGAGCGCTTAAATATGGACAGCGCCGCCAGGTAACCCTTAATGGTACCCACTTGCAGGCCCTTGTGGGCTAATGAAAGCAAAAAAGACAGAACCACAGGAATTGAACATTGAAAAGGATCCACATTCTGTACCCTGCACCAGTCGCAGAACTTTCTCCAACAGCAACGGTACAGGGATTTTGTTGCGGGTCTTCTGGCCGAAAGCAACACCTCCATCACGTCTTCGGGGAGGTCCCAATCCTTATAACTCAACCTTTCCGATACCAAGAATGAAGGCTGAGGGACTTGACCTTGGGATGGAGAACCCGACCCCCCTCCAGTGAGAGCAGATCGTCTTTGTAGGGAAGGCGGCGTGGAGGGCAGATGGACATGTCCAGAAGGTCCGGGTACCACGCTCTCCTGGCCCATGCTGGGGCAATAAGGATCATTCGGGAACCGAACCTCCGTAACCTCCGCAACACTTGTGGAATGACAGGCACTGGAGGAAACACGTACAGCAGTGGGAAGGACCACTCCACTACGAACGCGTCCCCTAAGGCTCCTCTTGGAGGAAATTCCCGCGAGCAGAATCTTTCGCACTTCCGGTTAACACTGGTGGCGAAGAGATCCACTTGTGGGGTCCCCCAAAGGGCAATGATCTCCAAAAGTTCTTCCTGAGCCAGCTCCCACTCGTGAGAGACCGTGTTCTGCCTGCTCAGAGCGTCCGCCGTCGCGTTTTCGTCTCCGGCCAGATGAACTGCTGAGATTGAAATTTCCTGCTGCATGGCCCAGAACCACAGCTGCATCGCCTCTCTGCACAGTGGGAGTGACCCTGCCCCCCCCTTTTTGTTCAGGTAGTGCATTTTCACTGTATTGTCCGTCATAATCAGGACATTTTTCCCCCACACAGACGGCGGAAAAGCCTTCAGGGCTAGCCTGACAGCCCGTAGCTCTAACAGATTGATATGGAGTCTGAACTCCGACGGAGACCAACGACCGCTGACTGTCAACTCGTTTGAATGAGCTCCCCATCCCTTGAGGGATGCGTCCGTCATGATCATCAGCTCCGGCCAGGGTAGCCAAAATGGTGCACCCCTCATCAGATTGCCTTCGACGGCCCACCACAGAAGATCCTGGGTGACCGAGAGCGGCACCTGAACGGATCCGACATCCGTCCGAGGACTGCGACCACTGCATCTTGAGAGCCCACTGCAGAAATCTCATCCACAGCATGGCCTCTGGCACCAGTAAAATGCAGGATGCCATGAGGCCGAGCAACCTCAAGAACTCTGACGCCGGGAGACTCTGGGCACGTTGAAACTTGTCCACCATCTGCAGAATGTGATGAGCCCTCACCTGGGGAGGCGAACACTGCCCCAGGGATGTGTTGAGCAATGCTCCGATGTACTGGAGCTGCTGGGTAGGTGTCAAATGAGAATTCTTTAAGTTGAGGGAGAAGCCCAGCTTGTGAAGGGAGTGGAAGGTGACGGACAGGTGATCCCGGGCTTGCTCTGGAGAGTGCGCCATGATCAACCAATCATCCAGGTAGAGGTAGACGTGAATCCCCTCTTTCCTGAGATACGCTGCCACCACCGCCATTAGCTTGGTGAAGGCCCTCGGGGCGGAGGTCAATCTGAACGGCAGGACCCGAAACTGAAAATGTGATATGCCAACCGCGAACCTCAGGTACTTACTGTACTTGGGATGAATCGGCACATGAAAGTAAGCATCCTTGAGGTCGAGAGACACCAACCAATCCTGAAGTTGAAGGGCCTGGAGGACTGAGAAAGAGTAACCATCTTGAACTTGTCCTTCCTGAGGAGCTTGTTCAACCCACGCAAGCCCATTATGGGTCTCAATCCCCCATTTTTTTTTCGGGATCAAAAAATATGGAGAATACCATCCTTTGTTCCTCTCTGCTACAGGCACCAGTTCTATGGTGCCTTTCTCCAGCAGGGATAGTTTTTCCTGCGCAAGGAGCTGATCCAGACGCTTCAAAGAGAGCTTCCCCGGTGGATTGTCGTGAGGCCTCTGCCGAAAAGGAAGACAGTAGCCATGGGCTATGATCTACAGAACCCACACATCTGAAGTAATGGCACGACATTCTACAAGATGCTGCGCCAGCCTTCCCCCAACCGGCGAACCATGGGCCATGGCCTCATGATTGAGCGGAAGCGGCTGTGGCAGTGCCTGAGGGCAAGGAGGCGACTGCCCAAGCGGCTTTGGCACCTCGAGTACCTTGTTTTTCACCTCTGGTACTCCTACGTTGGCCCCTTTGACTGGCAGCTCCTCTCGATCTACCAAAGGAAGAGTAGTATCGAAAAGAACCTCCCCTCTATTGCTGTGCCCTAGGACGAAAAGGCAGAGGTTGACATACTGCAGCGCTCAAGGACTTCGCTGCAGCTTTGGAGGTCTGCAACCTCTCAAGGCTCTCGTCAGCGTTGCAGCCAAAAAGATGGACACCATCAAAGGGCATGTCGAGAAGCCGGGACTGTACATCAGGAGCAAACCCCGACTTCTGCAACCACGCAAACCTGCGCATCACGGTGCTCGCCGCCATGGACCGGCTGACACAGTCTGCCATGTCCAGACCCGACCGAACTGTCTCACACATCGCATCCTTGCCATCCTGAACAAGGGCAAGAAAAGCATCCTGCTGCTCCACTTCGGGAATATGTTCAGCCGCCATACCCCAGATGAAAATACTTTCTTCGCCCAACCATCAAAGCACTTGTCGTCCCTATCCAGAGGGATGGTAGGGTACGCAGCCTGCTTCGCTGGGGCCGTAGCTGCCTAAACCACCAAACTCTCCGGAGTGGGGTGTAGACAAGTAGCAGGGGTCGCCACTGGCTGGATGGTATTTTTTAGATAGCGACTTATTCACTGCCGGGAGACTCTCCGGAGCAGTCCAAGCCGCTGCCACCCTTCTCTGTAAAGCCATATGAAATTTCAGCACCGGGTCAGTGGGTGGACCTTGGTCCAATATATCTGTCAGGTTATCCTGAAGAAAATCCACAGGTGGAGCAGACCACCCAAAGTACTCAGTCACCCTCGACATGTGACGCCTGTATGATGACTCAGCGTGTGTACCAGGCTCAGGCCTGCCAAACTCAACCTCCGGAGAGGTGTCCAGACCACTGACGTCATGTAAGGACTGACGCAGGTCTTCCATTCTGGCTGTGAACAGACAACAGGTCATCAGGAACCTCAGGAGGCACGACCCCCTCCTCATCGGACCCTTCTTCCACCTCTAAAATGTAATCCAAAGGCTGGAATAGATCCACTCTGGATGAGGGTACAGAAATAGGCTCAAATACAGGCCTCACTGACTTACTGAGGGCCTTTCTCCGAGTTTCCGCAGCCCTCCGGGGCACCTCCAGTAAATCCTCCTCAAAAGGCGTTGAGGGCGCCGACGACTTCGACAACGGCTTCGAGGCCAGAGCCCCGAGCGTGTCCTTTGACGGCCTCGGCGTCGACGACTCCCTTGGAGCCTCGAGAGTCCCTCGATGGACATGGCGCTGACGAAGTCGATGCCTTCTTAGAAGGCCTCACAGGCTCAGACGGCATCGAGGGCGTCGAGGACCGGGACCTGGCATGGCTATCAACCTTGTCCGATCGGGACCTCGACGGCTCCCGATGATCGTGCTGACCGCCCGAGCCAGAAGGCGTGCGAGCGGTGGCTCTAGCTCGTTCCTTGCCTGCTTCTCTCGAAGGCGCGGACGGAACGGTGCCCTACGATTCAAAAATCGCTATCACCTCCTTGCGGAATGCGTCTCATTCCGCCGGCGATGAATGCTTGGTGGGACAAGCTACCCGCCGTCTGGCGGAGACCTCTGACGAGGACGGGGAAGGTGACCGATGACGGCGCTTCCGCGAATGCCTAGAAGAGGCAGAGGAATGGCGGGAACCACTCTGAGACCCCCTGAACTTACGCTGACGCGAAGAGTCGCCCCTCGAATTGTCGGTTGGAAGTCCAGCGGATTTCGACTTACGGGGTTTGGAAACCCTACCTACAGACAACTTCATCCGCTTCCGGCAAGGCCTTCGACGTCAAGGACTGGCATTCATTGCAGTCATCGGTGGCGTGGCTCTCGCCGAGGCACCAGAGGCAGACGTTGTGCTGGTCCGTAAGGGACATTTTGGAACCGCAGTCCCGACACTTCTTGAAGCCCGACTTCGGGGTAGAAGAAGACAAAGACATATTCTCAATGCAAAGTTAGAAGAACCGATTTGTAACGCTCACCTGATTCCCACGGAGGCGTAGGTCTGGCTTCGAGTGCTGGTGCTTCTTCAATGGTGAAGTGCAGGACACTGAAGATGGACAGGAAGGGCCCCTCTACTCTGGCTTCTCTGGCTCGCAGGAATATTCCCCTGTGCGTGAAAAGGGAGTATTACCTACTGACTGAGTTAAGCTCAAGCCTCCCACTCTCTTCCAACCCTCCACGATACCCTTCCACGATTCCCCGTGAAGTCTCACCTTAGGGTCAGGAAGGATGAGCTCTCCATCCTGCTTCTGATGCAGGGGCGCGTTGAAACCCAGTTACTTCACTGGATTGAGGATTGATGGGAGTTCAGGTAAGCTTGACTATTCAGGTAAGGCGCTGTAAAAGTTCTGCTGCAAGTTCAAAAGTCCAAGCTTAAATAATAATGTTCATTGTCTTGTTGCAGCAAGCGCTAATGCTTATGTCTTTTTCCCCTTAGGGCCGGGGTTCGGAATGCCGGAGAAATGGCGCCGACCCGAAGTGAAACGTGCAGTTCCAGTAAATGACAGGTAAGTTCTGGATGAGCGCTCGGGTAATGTCTTTGCATTCGCTCATTCAATGTCTGTCTTTTTTCCCCATAGGGGCCGGGGTCCGGCAAATGCCTGGAAGCGGCAAGACCCGAAATGAAATGGGAATGACCCAACAGGTAAGCCCTAGAAGGAAACTGAGCTTTTCCTATTCCTTTCCTTCTCTCACCTTGTTCTTGTCTTTTTCTCTCTAGGCTCTGGGAAGTGGCTGTGGATCCGGATGATCACTGCTGAAGATGGAGGCGGCCAGGATAGGTGAGTGAAATGCAGCGCTGCAGCGATCGTAGCGAAATGCTTTTAAAAGTGATGTCTTCCTTTTCAGGATCGTCGGTGTGATGTCTCCGTGGTGCTGATTTAGCAGGTAAGGTCTTTTGTCTCCCTTTGCAGGTGACCCAGGATACTGACAGGCGTGGCTGAGGTCCAGATGCAGGAGCTGACACGGTGAGCGTCCAGCTGCGAGGAGCAGAACAACGTGAGGCGTGAGTTGCTGATCGGGTGTGGTTTAAATAGCTTTGGAAGAAGTTCCAAGTGTGTATCCTTCCACCGATCAGGTATGTATCCTTTCCCGACCACACCCAGGTGGAAAGTAGTCCCACAGGTAAAGTAGTTCCATTCAGGCCTCAAGAGGGCCTGGATGTAGCAGCATGGTCTGCATCAGGTAAGTGCACATTAAAACACTTGAACACATGTCTAGCTTTATGAGCCTGGCGCCTAAGGTGCCAGGACAGGGGTCCAACATGAGCCTGGCGCCTAAGGCGCCAGGACTGCGTCCAAAGGGCCCCAGCTTGGGCCCGCTGGCACTCCCCTGGGGGAAATGATGCCTGCCTCTGGGGTTGCTGGGTCGGACCTGGCTCCTTGGAGGTAGGCATCATGACAGTACCCCCCCTCAAGGCCCCTCCCAAGGTTCTTTCCTCTGGGGGTTTTGGCTTGTTCGGAAACCTCCGGTGAAACCTTTGTACTAATCGAGGTGCGTGGACATGGTTACTAGGCTCCCACGATCTCTCCTGAGGTCCATATCCCTTCCAGTCAACAAGATAGAAGAGATTCGACTTTACCACCTTGGAGTCTAAAATGTCTTTAACTTCAAATTCTAATTCCCCTTCAATTTGAACTGGATCTGGAGGCTTGGACAATCGGGTTCCTGGTTGTACTGGCTTCAAAAGTGAAGCATGAAAAACTGGATGAATAAGCATGTTGGACGGTAGATCCAGTTTAAAGGCCACTGGGTTGATTATAGCCTTGATGGGGTAAGGTCCTATGAATCTGGGATTGAAGGTTCGCGGGCCCTTGAGGGGTAAATGTTTAGTTGCTAGCCATACCTGGTCTCCTACTTGGTAAGGAGGAGTTTTACTTCGGTGCAAATCAGCGTTTTCTTTATACTTTTTCTTGGCTTGCTTTAAATGACTTGCAGCTTCTTTGAAGGCTCGGGTTATTGTGGAATGCAGATGATTTACTGCGGGCATTTCCAGGGTCAGAGGTGGATCTAGGTCAGAGGTCCGAGGATGGTGACCATACAAAGTATAAAAAGGGGTCTGTCCGGTTCCAGAATGCACTGAGTTGTTGTATGCATATTCTGCGATCCAAAGAATGTCTTTCCAATTCAACTCAGATTGGTGTAACATGCACCGAAGATATTGCTCGAGAGTCTGATTGGTTCTCTCGGTTTGTCCATCGGTCTGTGGGTGGTGGCTGGTGGATAACCGCACATCTATTTGTGCTAATCGGCAACACTTCTTCCAAAAATGGGAGATAAATTGACTTCCACGATCCGAGACTAATACGGAAGGGAAACCATGTATGCGAAGTAGATTCTCCAGGAATTCCTTGGCCAAGGTGGAAACTGAAGGCAAACCTTTTAAAGGGATAAAGTGGGCCATTTTGGAGAAGAGGTCCACAATTACAAGGATTGTGTTGTAACCAGCAGAAGGAGGCAGGTCGGTTATAAAGTCCATTGACAGGGTGTGCCATGGTGCCGGTGGAATATCCAAGGGTTGAAGTAGGCCGGCTGGCCTTTTCTTTTGAGCTTTGTTTTGGGCGCAAATTCCGCAAGACAGAACAAAAGACTATGTCTTTTCTCCAAGAAGGCCACCAGAAGTGGCTTTTGATTTTTTCCTCCGTTTTAGCGATACCAGGGTGTCCTTCCATTAAAGATTCATGATGGTGGGCAATAACAAGTTCTTTCAATTCTTTATTTGGCAGAAACAACTGCTCCTGGAAGTAGGGTAAGTCATCCTTAACGGTGTAATGAGGACCCTTTTGACTCCATTCCAGTAAGGTTGAAGAGTCTAGAAGTTGTTTTACTTGCGTTTGGATGTTCTCAATAGTTTGCAATGAAGTTAAGCCTAAGATTCTTTGCTCAGGTTGATGGGCACAGGTTCTAAGCTCGAATTAGGTTCTTCCATGCCAATCCGGGATAAGGCATCCGCTTTTCCATTCTTGCAGCCAGGGCGATAGGTAATTACAAAATCAAATTCTGCAAAGAATAGAGCCCATCGGAGTTGTCGTGAAGATTGAGCTTTGGCCGTCTTTAAATACTGTAAGTTTCTGTGGTCCGTAATTACGGTGATGGTGTGTCTTGCCCCGAGAAGGTAGTGACGCCAAGCTTTGAAAGCAGATTTGATGGCCAGTAACTCTTTATCGGTAATTGCGTAGTTGATTTCAGGAGGAGAACATTTTCTGGACCAAAAGGCCACTGGGTGTAGTTGGTTAGTTTTTGGGTCTCTTTCCGACAGAACAGCTCCCATGGCCGAACTGGATGCGTCGGTTTCCACAATGTATGGGAGATCTGGGTGCGGGTGCTTCAATACAGGTGTAGAGGTGAATTTGGTTTTCAGGTCCTGAAAGGCTTGTTCGGCCTCAAGAGTCCATTCGAAGCGTTGTTTTTCTTTAGGAGAGCTGTGATGGGTTGGACTGTTCGGGAAAATTCCGGGATGAATCTTCGATAGAAATTGGCAAAGCCGAGCATGCTCTGAACTCCCTTCACCGAGCTAGGTGATGGCCATTTGAGGATGGCGTCCACCTTTCGCGAGTCCATTCGGACTCCTTGAGGTGTCAGGATGAATCCGAGAAACTCAACTTCTGTGGTATGAAAAACGCATTTTTCGAGTTTTGCAAATAGTCTGTGCTGGCGCAATTTCTCAAGAACTGCCCTAACATGTTTTCTGTGATCAGATTCTGAAGAAGAGTACACCAGGATGTCGTCAATGTAAACAATGACACAGACATCGATAAGTTCCCGAAGAACATCATTCATAAAGTACTGAAAGGCGGCAGGTGCATTGCACAAACCGAAGGGCATCACCTGATATTCGAAGAGCCCAAACATGGTGCGGAATGCAGTCTTCCATTCGTCGCCTTCTTTTATACGCATCAGGTGATAAGCTCCTCGGATATCTAACTTGGTGTACACACAAGCGTCTTTCACCTGGTCGATAAGCTCAGGGATCAAGGGCAGAGGATAACGATTCTTAATCGTTATTTGATTTAGAGCGCGATAGTCTATACACGTTCTAAGGTCGCCCTCTTTTTTCGGCACGAAGAACAGAGCTGAAGAGACAGGAGACTTGGACGGGCGAATAAAACCATTGGCTAGGTACTGATCTAAATACTGACGTAGATGTAGGTTCTCAGGTTCCGTAAGAGCATAAATCCTACTACAAGGTAGTTGAGCATTGGGTACCAGATCGATTTGGCAATCATAAGACCGATGGGGAGGTAACGTGTTAGCCTGTTCTTTCTGAAAAACGTCTTGGAATTCTTGGTATTCTGACGATAACTGTACAGGGGTGGAAGTTGCTGAGGCTAGACCCATAGCTGGATTTCTTGGATAACAAGTTGGTTCACAATCAGGAAAACTTATCTTCTTTGCTCGCCAGTCAATTCTGGGATTATGTGTTTCTAACCAAGGAATTCCAAGAATTACTTGAAATTGTGGGGCCTTGATCACATCAAACACGATTGCTTCCCGATGTCCGTCCTGACCCACCAGTGTCACTTCAACAGTGGAATGCGTTACAGGCCCTGAGGCTATTTCGGTTCCATCTACTGTAGTAATGACATCTTGGGTTACTTTCGGGCGGAGAGGAAGCTTAATCCTGGAAGCCAATTCACGGTCTATGTAATTTCCAATAGCTCCACTGTCGATGTGTGCTTTTATAGCATGCAACTGCTGAGGCTGTTTTGGGTCCACGAGCACCATTGGCATGACAAAATGCGAGGTCAAAGAGTTAGTTTTCAAGCTCGGCAAGCGGACCCCTACGCTTGTCGGGCTAGGTCGTTTCCCGAATCAGGTGTCAATAATTCGTTATCAGTAGCTCCAACCACCTTCTTAGGTGGTTTAACTGGACAATTTCGAAGAAAGTGGCCGGAAGTCCCGCAATACAGACAAAGTTGCATTTGCCGCCTTCTCTCTCGTTCTTTCTGCGTTAATGGTCCTTTAACACCACCGATTTGCATAGGTTCGGATACGTCGGTACTCTTGGAGTTAGCGTGGGTTTTGATCGGTATTCGGGTTTCGTACTTGAATCGATCTGCTTTTCTGAAGTCTGTGATCAAGTTGAACCACCAAGTCTATGTAGTCTGCGCAGACCTGGGGTGGGTTTACTATCTGAGCTAGAACATCCTTAAGCTCTCCGCGCAGGCCTCGATGAAACAATGTGATCCTTTTGTTTTCTGGCCATCCAGTTTCCACAACCAGTCTGTTAAAGGTGGCAATGTAGGGCAGAGATCCTGATTACCTTGTCGTAGGGATAGCAGTTTGGTATCAAGGGCCTGTCCTTGAGAGTGTCGAGCGAACAATCTTTCCATGCTGGCCTGGAAGCCCTGAAAATTCTGGAGAATGGGATCATCCTGATTTACCAATGGAATAGACCAATCGGCAGCACTGCCACTGAGGTAAGATAGTATAAAGACTACCTTGGTCTGGTCGTTAGGGAAGGCTCCGGGTCTGCATAGAAAGTGTAAACGACATTGGTTCATAAAGAAGGCATATTTCTTGGGATCCCCCGCAAAACGTTCAGGCGGGGCCAAAGGCATGTGTCCAGGTAGATTGATTTGTACCGGGTTATTCAAACCCATTGATGTGGAAATGTCTCCGGAATTAGGTAAAGGAGTGTTCCCTGCCTGGGGCTGTAATAACCTTTTGGCTAGGTCATCTGTTCTTTCCTTGGATAGGATCAGTTCTCTTTTGAGAGCGTTAGTCTCCTGGCGGGCTGAGTGCACCTCTGCCCGCAATTCCCCCAAAAGCTGGGGCAGCTGGTCAGTCTCGGAAGTCTCCATAGCGCCCGGGTGGGAGATTGTGGGTAGGCTTCGCGTTCTGTAACGCTCACCTGATTCCCACGGAGGCGCAGGTCTGGCTTCGAGTGCTGGTGCTTCGTCAATGGTGAAGCGCAGGACACTGAAGATGGACAGGAAGGGCCCCTCTACTCTGGCTTCTCTGGCTCGCAGGAATATTCCCCTGTGCGTGAAAAGGGAGTATTACCTACTGAGCTTTTCCTATTCCTTGCCTTCTCTCACCTTGTTCTTGTCTTTTTCTCTCTAGGCTCTGGGAAGTGGCTGTGGATCCGGATGATCGCTGCTGAAGATGGAGGCGTCCAGGATAGGTGAGTGAAATGCAGCGCTGCAGCGATCGTAGCGAAATGCTTTTAAAAGTGATGTCTTCCTTTTCAAGATCGTCGGTGTGATGTCTCCGTGGTGCTGATTTAGCAGGTAAGGTCTTTTGTCTCCCTTTGCAGGTGACGCAGGATACTGACAGGCGTGGCTGAGGTCCAGATGCAGGAGCGGACACGGTGGGCGTCCAGCTGCGAAGAGCAGAACGCGAAGCGTGAGTTGCTGATCGGGTGTGGTTTAAATAGCTTTGGAAGAAGTTCCAAGTGTGTATCCTTCCCCGACCACACCCGGGTGGAAAGTAGTCCCACAGGTAAAGTAGTTCCATTCAGGCCTCAAGAGGGCCTGGATGTAGCAGCATGGTCTGCATCAGGTAAGTGCACATTAAAACACTTGAACACATGTCTAGCTTTATGAGCCTGGCGCCTAAGGCGCCAGGACAGGGGTCCAACATGAGCTTGGCGCCTAAGGCGCCAGGACTGCGTCCAAAGGGCCCCAGCTTGGGCCCGCTGGCACTCCCCTGGGGGAAATGATGCCTGCCTCTGGGGTTGCTGGGTCGGACCTGGCTCCTTGGAGGTAGGCATCATGACACGATTCAAAGGAGAAGAACCGAGGCGTGCTGAGATTCCGAAGAAAACACGTTCGTGGAAAAAATGGAACTGAGGCTAGGGGCGTTGTGCGTCCTACATATAACATCCGGTGATGTCAGCTCTTGATGGAGGCCCTCGGGGGACAGCGTACCGATGTCATTGACGCAGGACACAGACGCCGAAAAATGTTACGAAGCAGCACAGCTGTGGACATTACTGTCAGAGATGTGGAATACGCCGGAGGACACAATCCCCTCGAAACACTTAGCAACCATGCTGCCACTAGCCATTGCAACCTGGGACACGTAGCTGCTCACAATACCTGGGACATACAGCTGCTCACAATGCGCATTGACCTACACAGGCAGGTAAACCAGCACAGAGTGAAGAAAGGAGGAGGATATTACCCCTTTTGCCCACAATTACATCAACACCCCCCTCGTGGCGTCACAACCCTTCCCATACCGCCACTCAATTACGTGATTGTGCTGATCAGTCAAAAACACGTTTGCCATTGTTTGGCAATGTTCAACACGGCTTGAGATGGCAAGGGGCGAGACATTCACACCGAGTCGGACCAATGGTGTGCCACGCAGACATTAGCAAGGTCACTGTACAATGTTGCAACCTAGGGAGACCTAAACCTCTCCCTTCTGATTGACTCCTCATCCTGAACCACATAGCCCCTTACCCCAGCTCCCTTCGCACGCCTCTCTGCCAAGTGAAGTCTGAATAAATATACCTCACTGTGGCTGGAGTTTAATCATGGAGTTTAATTAACAGTATTTAATTTCTATTTCTTTGCCAATTCTCCTCTTGCAACCAGGTGCCTGGCTCTTTTACCTCGAACGTATCTGTTACAGTGACTTCACTATGGCCGCGTTATCCTGGGAAACTTCAGCCGAGCAACATTTCTGCACACTGTTTCTGCTGAATGTTCAAGAAATACATACTGCTTGTCACACAAAGGCCTGCAGCTCTTTTCTTATGAGCTGTGTAAGGAACTTATGGTGTCAACAGTAAAGACAGACACAAGTGATTACAGTTCAAGGATGTTTATTAAACTGTAAAGGTAGGTCGGAAAAACGCCTAATCTAAACCCAAATTAAAGATGGGAGCAAGCTTCGACCATCGAATAATAATAAGGCAGTCCTAGTGGTGTCATGTCAAATAAAAGGGCCTTTACTAAGAAAAACCTATTGCCAATCCTTACGCAAAAAGAAGTGAGGGATAATGTTCTCAGGAAAGAAGGAAGTGTTCGCAAATGATAAGTCAGGATGCAGTATTTGAGATCTCCCTTCCCCACGTTTTCAGCACGTGACAAGTTGGGACTTTGGAGCAAAGCAAACGCTCCAGGGCACTCGGTGGTTAAGTCTCTTCGCTATCAAAAAGTCTCTTGCCGCTGTGGGTCTGAGGTATTCAAATAATAAACAAAGAGATCCTTTTCACAAGGACATCAGGGGATTGCACCTCTGGATCCCCCTCTTCCGGGCGCAGATCCCTAGAAGGTTCTTATCAATATCAGAATCTTCGGAGGTTGTCTTTCCTTCTTCCAAGGATCTGATAGTTCAAATAATCAAACAAAAAGTTCTTCCGATTGTACTTGGGTGACGACCTTCGGGTGCCCCTTTTCTGGGCGCAGGCCCCTCTGCGGTATTGTTCGGGTTTCCTTATCTTTCATGCATTTAAAAGGCTTTTCCCTCTTGTATTTTGATTTGTTGTACTCACAGGTCGGTGGGTGTTGGCGTTTCACCCTTGGATCTCCCTCTTCTGGGCTCAGATCCGACTGGACTGTTCGCCTCCCTCGATCGGGTTCACTATGGCTTTCAGTACAACTTATCTGGTGACTTTCATATAATGTATTTTCCTACAGTTCACTGTGGACATCCCTCTTCCAGGCTCACCATTATCGACACACTGTATTTCAAGACTTTAGACTTTGTCCCCTCTTTGTTGGCACACCTTGTTCAGGTTCACGTTGGCCAGTCTGTCAGATGTACCTCTCTGTGGTATTCAGGGATCTCCATGTCTTTTCAAACAATTCAATGTGGACCACCCTCTGCCGGGTTCACTCTAGTCAACACACTGTTCCTTTTACTTTCTTACGATGTGGGATTCACTTCCCTTATTCACAATCAACTGCCGGTCAGAGCTTCGACTGGACAGTCATTTTACTAGACCCCTGTATGACCACTTTGACCTTCTTCTCACCTTTCCCAAGGCCTTCTGTTTATGGTAGTTTCAACAATTAAGTAAATGGCCAGAGTTTCCTGAGTGAGCACCCACGTGGTGTCCGACTCCTCTGTGGCTGATTTCCCCCCTTTTCTCATCAATAGTTCTTTTAACCTTTCACAGTTCAATTAGCCGTTTGCTACTTTTCGTTCAACACAGTTTGGTTTCTTATCGACTCTCCCCTTGACTCACCCGCTGTGATGAACTGCTTGGCTTTCTCTCTCTTTGGAGTCAAGGTTGGTACCACAGAGACAAGCGTCTCTCCCAGGCTTGGTTATCAGCGGAGGAGGGTCTTGTGTTCAGTTGACATCTGCTGCAACACATGCTGGCTATTGTTCGCGTTCTTACCATTCCTTCTGCTGGGGTTTCACGGGCCTTGGTCGGAAAGGGCAAGGTCGCTTCTCTCCTTGTGACGCTCTTGGTATGCACCGTCTTTCTCCTTGTCTTGAACGGATGTGCTGAGTTAGCTCGCTCCTCATGCTGTCTGCCTTGCTCTTTGTATGCTCTCTAGTTCCACCTTTTATCCCTGTGGGGAAAAGAAAAGGGCCGTCATGTGTGTGTGATTCTGGTCAAGTGCCTGACTTTCCGGACCGTTGGGTTGGGACAAGTCAGGTAAACATGCTAAAATAAGCGTAAAAACAAGATGCTTGACAGAGAATAGATTAAACTAAGATATAGTGGCACTGTTACAAATGTTTGGTCACAGGATTATGATGTTGACCGTACCAATTCCAAACTCAAGGTCTACCGATCTTTAGTGAAGCAATCACTAGAATGATCAATCCCAATGAGTACTGTCTTTAGAAGTAATACTAACAAATAATATTAAACATACTCGTTTGCATGAAAACCTGACCATCAGGTAAATTTGGGCGACTAATTGCCAGATTTAATGAAGGGAGATAACCTACAAATTAGTTTCATATGTGACCTATAGAGAACACATAATGCACATGAAAGGCGTAAGAAAATGTAAATGTAGTGATGGCATATGCCATGTTTAGTTGTAGAAGTAGCGTTCACTGTGCTGTTTGTTGCTCCCAACAGAAATATTGGAGTTCCATCATTTCTTCATAAGTCGCGCTATAATAAATATAGATTGGTGGATACTGCTAAAAAGAACACAATGCTCTGAAGAGGCATAAAGAAACGTAAATGTTGTGTAATCAGTTCTGTAATACATATAGATTGGTGGATACTCCTAAAAAGAGCACATAATGCTCTAAAAAGACAAAGAACAGTAAGTGTGGTGGTGATATATGCCACGTGTAATGCTAGAAGTAGCGATTAAAGCGCTGTATAGTGCTGTAGAGGTCTCTATTCTAATTTAGCCAAATGAGTTCTCTAAAGAATATAGATTGGTGAATATAATTAAAAAAGAAATCAAAAAAGAAATTAGAGACAAATTAAATAAAAAAGAAATTAAACAAGAAATGACAGACATTGAGTACTTTTGAAATATGTTATGAAGTTGGATATTTATCATAGGTATGCATCAGGCACCCGCATTGTGATCCCAAAAGATGATGGTTTTAGGCATTGCGGAAAGTGAAGACGGCTTGTGTCCCCACGTAACCAGGGCAACAGCCGTAAACATTAGTGTGATGGCGCCGGCTCCTCGGATCAAACACGAGAGCAGACTCGAAGAGACACATAAAATCATAGTGACAAAGGACCAGCAGGTAAGCGACTGGTAAACAATGGGCCTCCATACCGTGTTCCAGCACTGGGTTCCTTCAATGAGGAATAACAGGGTCATTCCAACATTGGAGGACCCGATAATTCCTCCTTGAAGGAACCGATCCCCATTCCCATTTGAGTTCCCATAGGGCTCAATGGGAATGGGGAAGGAGCCAATAACTGACCCGTTAATAACAGGCCTGTTATTAGCTCCTTGGTCCCCTCGCAGGACCCGGAAAGGACTTCTGGTTTCACCAGACGTCTGTTCCGGGTCCCGCAAGGGAACCTCGTAATTGCGCATCCCATAATGAAAGGTGCCGGTCCCGTACCGGCACCCTTCATTACGGGAGCGCAAGCCTCGTAATGAGGCCCAATGTCTTAAAACAGATATGAACGTCAATGATTTTCGGAAACTGTCCAAACAAAACTGAACACAAACACAAAGTAACTTGCTCAGTATGGGAAGCGCGAGTTAACTAGACGAGGGATGGCTCGCATCCAAGTGGATACATTCTGAAAGGTCCATTGTTATTTTAGCACAGATGTAACATTCAGATATGAAGTCTCATAGAAATGAGGTTCCATATCACAACATGGATGTAATCCGAGTGCAACACGATATGAACGCAAAGTACCACTTTTAGTAAGAGAAGCGCGAGTTGACTGAATGCGGGATGACTCGCATTTAATTAAGACACGGGACGTAATCCGAGTACAACATAATATGAATGCAAAGTACCACTTTTTATATGGGAAGTGCGGGTTAACTGAATGAGGGATGACTCAGACTTATTGAAGACCATTTAGAAAATATGATAGTCTAGTCCAGACATGATTATGTTACCAATATGAGGCAGACTATATGAATACAATGCACCGGGAAAAATGAGCAAGCATAAAGAGTGTAACAAAGGTATTTGGAGAGACGTGACTCACATGAATGCATTGCACCTTGATTTGTATAGGAAGTGCGAGCAAGCGTAATGAGGGCAATAAGGACAGAATGAGAAAATGTTTGTGTATATTATTGCAGGTGGGATTATCACGTTAACATGGGGCAAACTGAATGGGAATAGATTACCGGGATGGTAACCCATCTTTCTGTTTCTCAACCAACGCATGTATACTATGGGAATTGAGGAATATATTTGAATTGTTATTTAACAAACATATGTATACTATCAAAACTGTACAATGGTTCTATGTGATTACAGTAACTCAATGACTGGGTCTATGAGTCTATTAGTGGATTTTAAAATGATATACTAAACATTTGATCCATAAGAGATATATTAAGAGGATATATGTGCTTTTTTTGTTCTTTTTTATTACGAGTTATGTAATCTTTTCACCGTGTATATTTGTTTCTTATACTGATATTCTTTATCTTGATTTTGCATAATATGTTTTCATTATTTTTTATGTTGTGTTTCAACCCCTCCAAATCCTCCCTACCACGAACCCCAGATCTCTATCCTAATAAATTGTTCAATGATGATCAATTGATTTAGGTGCTAATTAACGCCCAGATTTGAAAAAGGCACATGACCCGAAACACGTGTTATCAAAAAGGGCTGACCCACAAAGGTGGAATGAAACTCCGTTGGAATTAATTAAAAAGAAGGAACTTTCAAAAATCAGACTTGGGGCTTCTTTTTTGAGAGTTTATACCTAAACAGTTAACATACCAGAGTTGTTTTTTCTCCGTCACACTCTCAAGACGCGACACAGAACTCAAACACACAAAGAACCAAGTCGCTGGGCTTTTCTGACTGATATAAAAATGAAACAATATACCCAGGTTAATCAGTTTTCATATTAGTCCATTGTTTTACACTCTATGGGAAAGTGTTTGTGTTGGAAAAGGAAGGTGGTAGAGTTTCCAAGTATCCTACAGAGTCGGAAGGAGGAAAAGGTGTTATATGGAATTACAGTTTTCGTCCTAGGGGTTTGGGTACATTTGGAAGAGTGCGATTGGTAGGGGTTGTGGAATGAAAAAAAATGACCAGAGTTTTTATCAAGACCGGAACAAAGCGGATTGTGGGAATGGTAGTGTGTTAATGCTGTATACTGGGGTTTCGGGAAAGAACAACCAAAGGGACATGAAGAAGAATGACTGGGAGTATTCAGGTAGGAAAAAGGGAAACAGAGATTAAGGGCAATGTGGTTTCTAAGTGCAATAGGGTGTCTAACGGATTCACCAGATGCAGAGGGAATGGCAGATTCTCGAAAAGGAGGTTCATTTGGTCGAAAGGAGGTCGAGTTGATAATGCCCATAAAAGCCTTGAGGACCTAGTCTTTCTCGTCTCTTTCTCCAGTATAGTACAGCGTCTCACCTGGGGCATTCCCCTGAGCATAACCCCGGGCTCCCCTACCCAGGTGATCCTTTTGCACTCGTCCACCTCCAGGGATGGGATCTGAGAGCGCCAGCCCTTCCATGGCCACCTGAATAAGGGATTCCCAAGGTCTACATGGGAGAATACCCTCAGCTTTCTCACAGCTGTCTGCGAGAAATGTTTTCGTAATGTGAGCCTACAAATGAAATGGCTTCTCTATTGTTCACATATTGCTTAAAAGCCCCCTTATGACATCTTAAGAACCCACACAGTGTGCTTTCTATACAACTAGCCTATACTGCCGCCAAAGCACCCACCCGTCATGAGTGCCACCATGGGATTTCTCATGCTGCGCCCGCTTTGGTGTCACTTCATGCAAGCAGTGCCACGCTCAATATCAACCCCAACCCCCATGTTACCCGCCCACGTCACTCTTGGCCTCACCATATTACTTATGCAACTGGTGCGTATGATCCCCTTGGCATCGTTGTATCTGAAACCTTACAATAGCAGCTCTTTACCTTTGGTATCCATACCCTTGTTACTCTATGCAAACTCTCCCCTTGAGCGTCATACTCCTCCGGCGAGCAACCTATTATCAAACACGCTTCCACATCAGCCGAACAATCTAACCAAAAGAACTCATAGCTGTCTATGTCCAGGGGATGCATTGTGAGCATTCCCAGTGGACCATATTCAGGCATTTGTGTTTGTGTGTCGTACAGATGGTGTCGTTTTCCTGGCCCGTCAACATTCAGGGGCATCATATATTTCCCCTTTCCCCAGTTATCCTTCCAAAAGCTTAATCCAAATTGGCATGCACAAAAGGTGATGAGTACCCGAACTAGTACATGGGAACCCAGGCAAATAAACTAGCGAGTCAGTTGTTATTGTGCTAGTTTCCCTCGTCATAGTCTCATGGAGCTTGTGCAGTCCCTCAATCGTCCTCCTGGTCGTTTTTACACACTTTGCCCTCCATTGCTGTTAACAAATCTAAAATGTACCTATTCTGGAGGGCAACTAATCTAACTGCCCTCAGCTCTTCCCTCGCAGCATTTAGTACTTCATCCATTGAGTTAGCCAATTGCTGAGTGATTTGCATCCATTTTGCATTGGCCACTGTTGGGACACCTGGAAGCAATAGGGACATAAAAAAGGTCAATGCTTTATTAAACAGTCTGTACTCTGGTGGAATAGCAGCCAGTATGTCCGCTGATTTTTGTATCCAATAGTTGCTGTCCCTGTGAATTCTCTTCAAGTTCAAGGATCAGGCTGACCTAGCTTGCACCCCCCCCACCTCTCAATGATTAATTAGTGTGTAAGTGTGACAAGGGAACACGTGCCTCCTCAATCTGGAGGGAGCGGGGCGTATACCTGGGCCCCGCATGCCCCCACTGATCTATAATTACTGCAGTCCCGCTCCTCAGAACTGGGATACTCGTGACCTTGGTGCATTCAGTATTTGTCCTCAAATATATCTGTGAATCTGAAACACATGTGAGTCCCTCTATGTACAAAGGTTGTTTTTTCTCATCGATCCACGTTAGAGCATGAACATGTTTGTTACAAACTGTGAGACAGTTGGTATTCTTTTTTCTCACTACATCTTCTTCGAATCCTACCAGTCCTTACGCCCTACATTGCAACATTCCCCCCTCCCATGCCCGATCATGGAAGACAGACCCCTATATTCGCATTAATGGTCTTGCATGGCACCACGGAATGCTATCTCTGTCTCATTGTTAAATCTTAATCTGCTGTGGGTTGTGAACAGTTGCTACCCCCCCTTCTCGCCCCTTTGGTGACATATTCTAATATAATCTGTTTTGTGGTCTCTTTTTTTGCCATTCTCACGGGTTTCATATAATTATCTGCACACTAAATCGAAGAAGAGCAATCTGGGTACAATCCAGGTAAATAAAAAGGGCTCTAGCATCAGGTGGACTGCCCAGAATATACATTTAGCCTCAGAAGCATTAAACATGGAGTATTGGTCCCTATTACCCAATTTCAATGATATGTCTATAGAAGCCATAGAAACCTGGATCAGTCGTTTTTCTAATATTCATGCCTTATCCCCTAATCGGAGTATGATCAAATTAGAGGGTGGGATACCCCCGTTTAACAAAAAAATTAGAGACATTAAGAGGGAACACAGAAGGGAGCTGCGTAGGATCAATCAAAGGAGGGAACCCGTAGAAAATCTTAGGGCGGCTCTTAGGAAATGCAAGAATAAATATAGAACTAATATCAAAAAACTACGGCTTACCGAAAGAACTCTGGCATACCAGAAGTTGATTCATACCATCTGCTCGAAAAACACGCGTAGCATCTGGGCACTCCTACGTGAAGCTAGAGAAACTACTAAGGGGCAACTTGCAAATCCTATTGGTGTAAAGGAATGGGAGAATTTCCTGTTGAATCGTAATGCTATCATGCAGCAAGAGGAGAGTCTACCTTCGCTTCTGCCGAGATCAAGTATATCATCCGACATGTCATACACAGCAATACTTTGCAAGATAAAAACTCTAAAATCCTCTAGAGCTCCCGGCCCTAATGGCCTAGCGAACATAGTTATCAAAACCCAACCTGAGTTTTGGGCGGGATTGTTGACAATTATGTTTGAGAAAATTCTGAGCCAAGGAGTTATACCGAAGACATGGCAAACTGCCGTGTTGATCCCGGTATTTAAAAAGGGAAACCGTCTTGACCCTAATAATTACAGACTCCTCTCTATGCTAGACACGACAGGCAAATTGTTTGCCGCTCTGTTGCTTAAGGACCTTCAGATATGGGTTGATGAGACCCATATATTATCCAAATTTCAATGTGGTTTTAGAAAAGGCTACTCCACAGGTTATAACTTGATGGTAATGAACCTACTAAGAGCAAGAGCTCGCAAAAGGGATGAGCCACCATTGTATGCACTATACATTGACTTTAAAGCAGCTTTTGATATGGTACCCAGAGAACGCCTATGGTCTAAACTGGCTTCCCTAGGCTGCCCTGCTGACGTACTATATTTTCTCAGATTACTGCATCACAACACCTCAGTCAGGTTAAAATTGGATCAGGAGGGGCATATGACTGGTAAGGTATATCAAAACAGGGGGGTCAAACAGGGCTGTGTGACTGCCCCTCTAGTGTACAATCTTTATGTGCATGATATCCCGCTTGCTCTATCCTCTATTCGTAATTGCCCCCCCAAAATAGGGGACTCCGCTTGTGCCGTCATGGCATATGCTGATGATTTGGTCATCTTTGACCATACCATCAGTGGCTTACGTAGATCAGCTACTGCATTATGGGAGTATGCCGAATCTAATGGTCTTATCATTAATCTAGACAAAACGAAGGTACTGAGATTTACTAGCAAAAAAGTGTCTCGTGTGAACCTTATGGTAAATAACAACCTGATTTCATACGCCCCACTGTACCGTTATTTAGGTATTGATTTTGAACCTAATGGGGACTATGTGGCCCTTAAGCTTTCACGTACGATGCGAGCAGCACAAGTAGCATCCTTAATAGCCAATTTCACTAACCAACAAGGAGGATTTACACTTTGGGGTACGCGTCAATTATATATGCAGGTATTTATCCCTATGATGACCTATGGTCTAGATTCACTCCTAGAATTAGATTTTAGTTGGCTTCAAATCATTGAGGGTAAGTTCTGGCGTCGCATACTTGGCCTGGGCCCGGGAGTCCCGATGGCAATTATTCGACTAGAACTAGGGTTACCCTCAATGAAGGCTATCGTCATGAAAAGGAGACTGGGGCATTTTCTGAAAATGCGCAGTACAACAGCTAATCCGCTCCTGCTTACCATCTTCCAAGAATTATGTAATAGACAAAACCCTCAGTCTCCATCTGTGACGATGACAAAATTTCTTGCTACCATTGGATGGGCCTGGCGAGCAGGCCCATATACCAAGCAAGTCCAAAATGCACTTGATAAGAGGGTAGAAATGTGGGATTGGCTAGAGAATTTCGATCATCTTAGTACGTTAAAAAGCTATGCATTTGTACAATATAGGTTGTACTCTTTCTTGCAACCTCAAGGGTATCTCAATCTATGCCCCTCAAAAAAACTGCGACGATTTATCCTTTTATTAAGGATGGGCCAACTGCCCATACTGTTGGTCACGGGCAGAAGACAGCAGTTGCCATTGGAACAACGCATATGTCGGTTGTGTGTAAGAAATAAAGTATTAGAGTCAGCAAGACATGTTTTGACAGAATGTGGCACCATGATTGATGTAATTCATTGTCATCTGGGAAAGTTTACTCATAATCTAGCATCAATCGGAACGTCATTATTCTGGCATCACTGCATGAACTCTGAGAGCATGCGAGAAATGATAGCTCTCTTCAATATCTGGATTAAGGTAGAGGAATTATTGAATATTCAGATCTAAAACCAGTATTCGTAATTTTTAGCTATCTTTGACCTGGTCTGTTGGTCTTCTCTTTTTTGCACCTTTTTGTTACCGGAGCTTTGAGCTTTGTGATTGATTTTTATGTGTAAATAGGTTATTATTATTATAGTGTTGTATTTTTACTATATTGTTATTATTCTGTTTGTGGAAGTTTAATTTTTATATATGATGTTCACTTATTAACATGTGTAAAGTTTATTAAATAGACTGTATCACATTAAATAAATAATAATAATATAATTATCTGCATATACTTCCTCCCCCTCATCTATCCATTGGACAGTAACCTAGTGTCCCTGAAACAAGACTATTTTACACAATGACAAGTGCATCAAACACCCTCTCTTCTTCAACTGACACTTCCTGAGGGAGAAAGAGCTTGGGCACCCCTGTGACGTGTGGAATGAGAGCACACACAAAACATGTGTCATTGGCCCTCTGCCGACCCACCCAGTCTCATTTCGTCATACCATATATTGCCAGTAGCAGTGCTGTGACTACTCCTAATGCCATCTTCAAACATTTCAGAATTAAACACATCTAGTTTGGTGCGTATTCCTTCATTATTACTTCTACTAGGGGCCAAATGTCCCCTTTTAACTAAAAAAACCAAATAAACAGAAAACCAAGAACAAAAACACTACACTCAAACAACATATATTATACAGTGTTCTTCCCTCTCCTGCTACTTCCACTTGGCTTAACTGCTTCTGCCCGCTCACAGGTTTTCTATAAAGGCGAAAAGAAGAGAAAAAATAATGGACAGCTGGTGAATACTTCCCATTAGTTTTCCTCCCTCTTCTCCTGTGAGGGAAGTGCCAGTCTTGTCCAGGTGAACATCTGAAAGATGGATCCATGGGTGCCTCTAAGCTACCTTTGGCACTGCTGGGGTGCAGTACACCTCAATGAAGGGTCCGATTTAATGTGGTTCTTTCCAAGCCCATGTGAAATTCCTGATTTTCACCAGGAAAGGTGGCGGCTGTACTGCAAATGTCTTTTCTTTTTGTGCAGTCGGTGTGCCTGTGCTTATGCTGGGTCATCAGGCCTGCCTTGTTGTGGTTGCACCAGACATGAGAGGCGAGTGAGAGATTTTGTGAGCTCACTCAAATATACTTCAAATTCATCTCCAAGGAGTTAGGCAGAGCTGTTAATGTCTGAATCTGTATGGGCAGGAGTGAGAGGCACATTTGTTCTCCTGCCAGTGACAATTTCGTGCAGAGTCAAATGATGATCGATGCCAGGGGATTTGCGTAGTGCACATAAAGTGAGCAAGAGACAATAGGGCCAATTCTTGCCAAGCAGGCCAATGAGGTCAACAAATACGTTGGCTTGAGGATCGTACGCACAACATAGTTTGTGCTTGATGCCAAGTGTGATGCTGGAAATGCATTGGAGGGACAGGGACTCCAGGCCCTTGTCCTGTAGTCCTTTTATCATGTGTGTTCTGTGTTATTTTCTGCACAGGAGTCCATGCAGGACTCTTGGCAGTGCAGCTCTTCCTCCTTTTGGTCACGGTGAACAGACCCTTGGGATACACATAGGCATCCATGGGTGGGGTACAACCCTGTACTCCTAGTGTATGTTTTTGGGGCACCTGTGAGTGGCCCACAGAGCAGGGAATGGACTGGTGGCAGCTCCATGCTGAATTTAACAGGTGCTCTGAGTATCCTCCATTTTGGGATACCCACGACCTGCCATCGGGATCAGTTGATTCCCGATATTAGACAAGATGGCCCCGGTTGCCTCTTGCTTTGTATTTCCTGTTACCTGGTTTTCTCAAAGTCCTGGGAAGCCCCGACTCTGTCCCTTCCCCCGACTGGCTGTTGGGTGGAAGTTCCACATATGGAGCCTTCCCAGTGACTGCATGTTGTGGGTACACCCTTGGGGTGGGACCTCGGTGAATGGAGTGTGTGACCAATATACATTTCATGTTATGGGTGTCTGGTTTCTGGTGTGTGACACAATGACTGAGACAGCCCTGCCCAGAACTGGTATGAATGCAGTGTGGAGTGCTGAATGGCTGGGTGCCTGTCTCAATCCACATTCCTTGTTGCAAGTGTCTGGATTGAGAAGAATGGTCTGAATGCACTGTGAGCCTGATTGGTTGCCTCCCTGCATGAATGCCCTGCTGAATAATTAGCTGATGAGCTTGGCCAAGCAGTCTGAATGAGAGAGAGAATAGTATATCTGGGGACCTCTCACTTACTGGAATTGTTCAGAAGCTATAGTCGAAAGTTGATGCTTACCTTGAGACCCAGCTAGAAGAAGGCGGCTTTGCTGCTGCTTTCCTTCACCGCAATCCGAGAGCTGTCCTGTCTCCAAGAACTGATCCAAAAGAGGACCTGGCTAGGAGACCTCTTCCCGAGCTACGAGGGAAAATCGTGCACTAGCTAACCTTCACCAAGGCTACCTGGAAGTCAGTCATCAAAAGGCTGCCGACCGGACACAGGCACCACCGAGGAATCTGAAGTGTAGCCCCTGGATATTGAAGTCCATCGCCATTGATGACCATCATCGGCGACCGGAGCCGCAACGCTCCACTGCCTAAGACATTTGAATTAAGGACTCCCTTGCTCATCACTGTCGACAGCTTTGTCCCACCGGAGAAAGTCAAGGTAGCCCCCGAACCGAGCAGAATCTGCTGGTGGGTTTCCCGCCACCCAAAGTCCTCAAAGACGCCGACAAAGTTCTGAAAGCCAACCGTGGTCGAGTCCCGATCGCCAATGCCAAACGCTGATGACCTTGCTGGGCCTACGTTCTTCATGGACTCTTTGCAGCAACAAACTATCGTCGTCGAGATGCACCGCACGCCTCATCTTCGCAGGACGTCCATGACCAATTGTCGACGAGCACCGCCAGGACCGAAGCTGCTGCCTCAATGCCATTGTTCAACTTTTCTTCAAGGAATCTCGACGATCCGTAGCTCCTGCCTTAAAGGGAGTTCACTCAAGAAGGACCCGTCGACGACTCGTCGTCAAACTCTGATAAACAGGTACATTGAGGTAGTAGAACATTTGTAGAAGGAAATAAGATTCTGCTGAACAATATACGGACTGGGCTCGTCAATACTTTATTTACAGGTTGCCCAGGTGAGGGGGATCATCACACAGAACTGTGTCTAGGTAACGAGACAAGTATTCTGCCAATTGTTTTACCAACCTGTTTTCCTCCCAAGCCTATGGTTGATCATTTTTGCTGTTGATTTGTATGCCATTTGAAACTGTCAGCAGTTGGTGCATTTGAATGGAGTCAAAGAGTAATTGTGTTACCACATAGAAATTGTACATTTATCTTTATAGTATTGCCTGAGCACAAAGTGCGTTATTATGTGTGTATATAACTTGAACCTTATTTATATAAAGAACTGAGTTATCACTATCAGTCTCTGGACATTCCTTTGTGGGGAATTGGGGGCTACACTGTACTTAAGAATCAGCCCGCATCAACTCCTGGTGGCTCGAGCCTTGATTGCTCATCCATAGCTACCAAATAGAGAATCTTGGCTGGGGTGCTCTGTGCCATATAGAGGGCAGGAGTACAGAAACCCCCCCCCTCCAGTCTCTACACATGGAGGAGGGACCTTTCCTCCTTGGAAAGATCAGGGATACTTGCAGATTTTGCATCATTATGAGCACATGGGCCAGCCACAAACCAACGTGAGAAAGGACATGCCACGATGATCATATACCTATATGAGGCACATCGATCCTGCATATCGACATAGCCAATATGCAAATGTCTGAAGTGCTCCTCCAGGCATGGTAATGTTGACGTAATGGTTTCAAGTGTGTGCCCTGCTGTGTATTTTTGGCACATTACAGTTATTTCTGAACTCAGTTACCAGTTCTTGTTCTAAGTTAGGCACAAACCATTGTTCGTTCATCTCTGCAGATACATGCTCTTTTGACACATGTGCTGGGTAAGCAAGCTGATCCACTGCTGTGTGGAGCATTGTACTATTCTGTCTCCACACCAAATCTGTAGGCGACAGTGAGCAGCATCTCTTTTTCCCTAACTCCTGTTCTTGTTGGGGTGTACCCGCTGTAACTCAATCACCTGGACAATGATCATTGGGTTAAATGGATCTGCGAGTGTAGGGTGATGCCATCAAAGGTGCTTGATCCCATTTAGAAGGCATGAACCGCGTTGTGTGCAATAGTGAATCTGCAGCATCTTTTGTTGCAGAATCAACCCAATGCCTAGTGAAATGAAATCTGTGCAGCTAGTATGGCCACGGGCGATGCCACACTGACAGCGCCATCTCCTCAGGCCAGTCTGAATCTGTTCCTTGAGCCAGCAATCACCACTTGGGGTAGCAAGGCCACAGGATGGCTGCCAGATCCTCACCAAATTGAACTATGGATCGCAGCGAATAACACCTTTTTAGACCTCCTGGTCCTGAAGATGACATGAGTCATTTAAGTCACCGAAACCGGTCGACCCCCCCTCCTGTCTTGATCTCCTTTGAGCAGCACAAGATAACTTTTTAAGTTTGTACCCCTCCCTGAGGGTGGTACATTGAGCATTATAGATACTGCTCCACTTAAGTTTTAAACAACACATAGCACTGATTGTGCATTTCTCAAATACATTTCTTTGTGGGTAAATAAAAGGAATTGAAACCACATACATCCCCCTATGAAATGTTCAGCGTTTGACAAAGGGAGACATATTTGGTCTTCCAATGCGGGCTATTTAGTGTCTTAACAGGATAACAGAAAACTGATGTCTTAGTGGAGGGATAGCAACTCTCCCCGTTTCTTTTAGATAGGGGCACACCACCACAGACCTAGGGACAGCACTCCCTGACTGTTAGGGCTCCAACTCCCACCCTCTCGTCGCTGTCATTTCCGGAGGCGGAGGGTGCACAAGGTTCATCTGTGGCGCCTCTGGCGGTTACCAGGGCGCCTGCAGGAACGTCACAGCATCGGACGGCCTAGGCTTCTACACCCATCACGTTCCGCTCCAGTTGCCATGGGTTCGTGACGCAGTCCAGCGTTGCACACATACCCACGTCATCTGGGAACACACCGAGCCCGGAAGTATAAAAATGCATGCATTTCACTAGTTAGCTCCCGGCTTCCTTGATCATTGGGTTCTTGTTCACAGTTTGCTGCTTGGTACTTCTTCTCATACCGGTCCCTCTTAGCAGGTGTCGTGGACGGGTTCTTGAGAAGGGCAAGTCCCTCGTCCCAGATGTCATCCAGCAACGGCACCGCGAGGACCGTCTTCCTCTTGGCTTCGCGCCGTTGGTTGAGGAAGCCTTCCTTCTTCTCTTCGCGACAGAGCTGAAAAAGCTTGGATGCCCTGGCAATCATGGCGTGGAAGGAGCCAATCTCGTCGGGCGGGGACGCCCGAGGGATCGGAGACGGAAGGTCAGTCCCGTCGTCACCGCCATCGTCATCCATCCCCGTCGTGGCCGTGTCTGTTCCTGTGTCGTCCCTCGGGATCGGGGAAGGCGACAAAGGCTGAGAAGGCCGTGAGAGCTGAAGGGACAATGGATGAATTCTCCTCTTCTTGTTTGGAGGGCTTCCCGACGGACCCGGATCAGTCGGGTCGTCCGTCGGGGCTAGGGGCAGTCTCCCCCTTATCTCTGTGCATAAGGCTTGGATTGCCGTCAAAATGGCCGCCGAGTTGTCCTGCGGCTCGGGCTGCGATGGGCATGACGGGCTCAACGGTTGCTCTTCATCCACAGGAACCTCGTCGTCGTTGCCACCCTCGCTCTCATCGTCCCCCTCGTCGGGATTCCTCCCGTGGGACCGGGTCTCTTCCAAATTCTCGGTCAGTTCCTCCTCGGAGGTTGTGTCTGTCGGTCACCGCCCCCCCTCTTTTTCCACCGGGGTCTTCATGGGGGTCTTCTCAATGGGCTTAAAAGAGGATTCCCTCCGCGGAGGCAGGGAAACTCTAGACCCTGAGATCGCCTCCACAGGCTTCGCCAGGGCCACAGCGACTCCCTCGATAGAGGCCTTAGCCGGGTGGATCAAGGCCTTCGCCGCCCTGGGCGCGCTTGAGGCCTGCACCTTAGGGGGAGGGTCACCGCCTCGCTCCCACGCGGCTGGTTCCTCCGAGATCGACCGGGGCCTCTCCAGAAGCTTCCGGATTTCCTCTTCCCTGAGCCAGAGCGTTGGCTCACGGTTGATGGAGTTGGTCAAAGCGCACCCTTCCTGGTAGCCGAGGAGCCCGACCGTTCGGCGGTGCTTTGCCTTCTGTTAGGCCCCCGTCACAGGGGCGCCCTCACAGGACTTAGAAGACCGCTCAGACTTCTTCTTCTCACCTGCTGGGCTCTTGCCTTCCAGCCAGTTGGAAAGACGGGTCCGGCGATCCCTCATCGTCCGATCCGTCATGTTAAAGCAAAACACACAGTCCTTCTCCACGTGCATTTTGTCCTTGTGGAGGCAGTAAAGGCATTTCAAATGCTCGTCCTCCTTGAACACATTTTGTAGGTTGCATCCCGGGCAGATCTTTAACAGTTTGCCGGGAGTCGAGCTTCCCTTTTCCTGGGCCATGTTCTTCTCGTCCACGAGGTAGGCCTCAGAAACTTCTGGAACCCTCCAAGAAGCGTAACTCAAGGCAAACTTCACCCTTGAGGGGCGTAGGTAAATCCGAAACGGGTCCCCGTTGATCGGAAGTAGAAACGGTGGAGCTTGAGGCTCGATTAACCAAAGAAATTAGATAAATCTCTTTGAAAAAGCGCAAAACGCAGTAAAAGCTTGAGAGCTATAGCACGAGGACTCCCAACACTTGAGCGTGCGGTAAAAATCTGAGGATGGCTGCCGAAGGCGGGGCTTAGGGAGAGGGCAGTCATTGGATGGGGGCAGTATGATCCTGTGATGCTGGAAATGCATCTGAGGGACAGGGCCTCCGTATCCTTGTCCTTTACTGCTTTTTATTGTGTGTTCTGTCGTGTTTTCCGCGCAGGAGTTCATGTGGGACTCCTGGCGGTGCAGCTCTCTCTCTTTTGGTTTGGTGAACAGACCCGTGGGATACCCTTATGTCACCCATGGGTGGGGGTACAACCCTGTGCCCCTAGTGTATGTTTTTGGGCACCTGTGGGTGGCCCGCAGAGCAGGGTATGGGCTGGTGGCAGCTCCATGCTGAAGTTGACAGGTGCGCGGAGTATCCTCCATTTTGTCGATACCCCGGCCCTGCCATTGGGATCAGTTGATTCCTGATGGAAAACAAGATGGCCCCTGTGGCCTCCTGCTTTCTATTACCTATTACCTTGTTTTCCCAAAGTCCTGGGAAGCCCTGACTCTGTCCCTTCCCCCTGACTGGCTGTTGGGTGGAAATGCCATATATGATGTTGTGAAAGCCCGGCCAGACTAGCTGGAGCCTTCCCGGTGATGTATGTTGTGGGTACCTCCTGTGGTTGGGACCTGGGTGAATAGAGTGTGTGACGAATATGCATTCTGTGTTGTGGATGTCTAGTATCTGGTGGTTGACACAATGACTGAGACAGCCCTGCCCGAAACCGGTATGAATGCAGCTTGGAGTGTTGAATGGCTTGGTACTTGTCCCAATACACATAACTTGCTGTGAGTGTCTGGAGAGAAGTGAATGGCCTGAATACCTTGTGTGCCTGATTGGCTGCCTGACTGCATGAATGCCCTTAGTCGTGATTGGATGCTTGAGTGCGACACAGCGGAATGAATGGGAGATCAACAGTATATCTGGGGACCTCTCACTGCTAGGAATCGTGTTCAGAAGCTGAAGTGCACTACAGCGAGTAACTGGAGTAACTGAAGCTTGACCTTGAAGCCACGCTGGACGAGAAGACGTGTTGTTGCTCTCCTTCACAATCTGAAAGCTGCTGTGTCTTCAAGGACTGACCCAGAGAGGACCATCGTGCACAGCTGATCTTTGCCAAAGCTCCCTGGTAGACAGACCTTCGACAGGCTGCCGACCCGAGACGGGGACTGCTGCGGAATCTCAAAGAGAAGCACCCGGACTGTTGTCCGCCACTGTCGACGACAGCAGTCTCCGACCAGAGCCGCCGTGCTCCCGTTTGCCTAAGAACTTCATTTGATCATCGGATGCTCTCATCTGCATTGTCGCCGGCTTTATCCCGCTGGAGAAGGCCCGACCGTCGACGCGCCGAGGAGCATCCGCCGGTGGGTTTCCCGGCACCCAAGGACCACAGAGACGCCGACGACTCAACGCCCTTGCTGGGCCACAGTTCTTCATCATCTCTTTGCGGTCCAGAACTATCGTCACCGAGGTGCCCCTCACGCCTCTTCCTAGCAGGACGCCAACGCTCTGTCGTCGACGAGCACCGATAGGAACGAAGCTGCCACTTCACTGCCGTAGTTCAACCTGTTCGCCGTCGGACGTTCAACGACCCGTGACTCCTGCCTTAAAAGGAGGGCACTCAAGAAGGACCGTCGATTCCCGGACACCGAACGCCGAGTTCCTCGACGCCTCTCGACGATCCGTGGCTCTTGCTTTAAAGGGAGTCACTCAAGAAGGATTGGTCGACGCATCTTCAGAGAACTCTACTCCATCAGGTACATTGGGGGGGGGGGTAAAACCTTAATAGGAGGAAATAAGACTATTGAACATTACATGGACTGGGCTTGTGCTGTATATCTTTATTTACAGGATGCCCAGGTGGGGGGATATCCCCACAGAACTGTGCCTATTGGTAGGGGTCAGCATTCTGCCTATTGTGTCAACCATCTTGCGTTCCTGCCTATCTCTATTGCTGGTTTCCTCGTTATTGATCTGTGTGACATTTTAACCGTACAGTTGATGCACTTTAATAAGATTCGATAACATTGGTGGTACCACTTTAGAATTGTATATATTTATCATTATTGACTTCCGAGCACAAAGTGCGTTATTGTGATCGTGTACATACCTTTGAATATTAATTATATAAAGACTGTTTTCAGTAATACAGTGTGTGGACATTCCTTTGTGGGGGTTCGGGGACTACGCTGTACTTAAGAACCAGCCTGCATCACCTCCTGAGAAGCTAGGCCTTGATTGCTCGTCCATTGCTACCATAATAGAGAATCTTGGCTGGGGTCTTCTGTACCTCTCCTCTACCATATAGACAGCGGAAGTACAGACACCCCCTAACAGTCTTTACAGACCCAGAGACCAGTGATTGGTTACTACTAAGAAAGACAGATCAGAAACAAAACTGATACTGATTTTTTCTTTACCGAGGATTCCCAGCCTGACGACGGGGAATATTCATGAGCATGTGAATCCATGCCAGACCCCATGCTGGAGAAATAGATCCTGTTTATAATGGTGGCGAAGGCATTTTTCCTCTGAATAGTCTTGCTTCCCTAATTATTATACCGGGAGTTAGCATGGGCAGCACATTTTATTATTGCCAGTTCTGCTGGGAGGGACAGTACCCCTATTAACCAGGACAATAACTTTGCATGTTGTACGGGGGAGCCATTGCTTCCCCGGAACACCATACTGTCCCAACGAGCCAATTCCAAATGCATGTTGGATGTGACGTAGGCTGAATCTGAATGTTTTTTGACTGCATTCCGCTCTGACATATTAACAGCCATTATCAGGGCAACCTCATCTGAGCCCATACCTAGAATTCGCCTTTGTGATAAACCACTGCCACGCCCATATGCCAACAACCTGTGTTGAATCTATTGTTGAGGACCCATCAAGGAAGAGCATGTCTCCTCCTTTTATGGGCACTTTGGGTACCTGGGGGTGGCTCCCATCCTGCCCATGTATGAGGCGCAGTTGTGCACACCAGGAGGTCATCCACGTACTGGAAGACTGTGCTGTGCATTTGCAAGTTGCTTAGGTTCATTTGAATCACCCTATTGGACACAGTAGGGGACGCACAATACCCTTTTAGTAAATGAGTATGTTGGAACCCTGTGCCGCGATATGATATGATATGATATGATATGGTATTTGTAACGCGCCTATACACAAGTGTTTCAAGGTGCGACGAGGCGGGGGGGGGGAAACAAGGGAAAGACAGACAAACGATCCTACTAGGCCAGGTGTCATTCAGATCGCGCAAGTGCCGAGGTAAGGGGAAAAAGGAGAAAGTGCAAGGGGAGGAGGTGGGGGGGAAAGTGCAGTACAAGGTAAGTAGCGTAAAATAAATAATGAATAAAAAGGGCCAGCTGGTGGCAAGTGCGAGGTAAGTGCATAGCAAGTGCTGGGAAGGGGGCTGTAGGGATACAGTGACAGTCCCACGGTGCAGGGGGGGCCAAGGGAGGCAGTGCAGGTGGAGAGTGGCTGGGCCCTGGACCGAGGTCGCTGAGAGTGGCCCAGATGCAGGTTAAGTGCAGAATTCAGTGGGGAGTTAAGCAGGTTTAGCAGGGGAGAGGGAGAGAGAAGGCAGAAGCGAAGAGGAAGGTTTTGAGGTGCTTCCGGAACCGGAGATGGTTCTCCTCAAGTTTCAGGGAGTGAATGCGATAAGTGAATGCAGTGAGATACTGTGATTCTGGATGGAATGGCATGGAGAAAAATGCATTCTTTAAATCATTGACTGTGAAGTATGTCGCTTCTGTAGGTATATTACTTTTTTTAATGTATTTATTTATTTTATAGTGTTTGGCTTACAAGAAACCTTTCACTTTTTAAAAACATCCAGACAAAAACATCACAATAAAATGTCATAATGAAACATCCAAGAAAGAAATCCCATGATTACATCTATGTGAATATAAAACACAGAACCTTCCCGTTTCCACCTTTGTCCGAACGAAGACCGCCAACATTGTTGTAATTCATAAAGACACCAAAGCCGCCAAACCCTAGGTAGTTTGGGGCCCACCCTGTACGTAAAAACACTGCAGTTGGGTTAAAGGCCCACTTGAGTGCCCCTTCTTACACACCATTGGGGATTCAGACAGTCTCACTGGCCACTGATATAATCAGGCTCACACTTTCACCACCCATGAACTTACTCCACCATTCGTCAGGAGTTAACGAGGACAACCTATTCATAATTTTGCCAAGGTGTAGCGTTCTCTTCTCTGTCAGCCCCTGACAGCCTACAATCAAACTCTTCCGTCCCTGGTCTGTTACAGAACCTACAATTTACATCCAAGTCCTGCCAAATCTTCCTGTTCAGCAGGATTTCCTTTATCGGGAGTAGGTTTAATCCAAACTGTCAAAAATGTGGACCTAGTTGAACTGCAAGGAAACTATTTAAGATATTTCGGGATTGAATTCCGATTTCTGCATTCCATTTTAAAGTTGCAGTAGGTCTTGTATTGTTCCCTTGCTGTGATTGTATCAACCCAATCCCTTCTCCATAGGTTAATTTTGTTGGCATCAGGGTTGTCCAGCAGTTTGGATTCAGAGAACCCCAAATCCTTCAGAATGTTGGTGCACGCTGAATTCCAGACATTCAGGATGGGTTCAGTTTTGGCCTCTAGGGCATCTTTCAAAATCTTGAACCCTCTTACTGGGGGTTCTATTCTGCACTTCCTGTACAAGGAAAGGGTTTTCCACTCCATCATTGCATACAGGAACGTAAGTCCCAGCTCATATCTTATTGCGGGCATTGGCGTACACCCAGGCAGATCAAGCACACTGCGCAAAAACCTCCCCTCCAGTGACATCTACCAAGCACAATCTGTTGTGGGGAAAATCTCTGCTCCATAGGTAGCGATGGCCATCACCTTGGCTTTGTGAAATTTGACTGCCGGGATCAAAGAAAAACGCACAAATCTTTTCAATAGGATCCGTGCTTGTGAAGCTAAATATGTAACCTTCCATTTGAGTTGAGCTATCCTATGGCTATCATTTAGACCAGCATTAACCAGCATACACAAAGGAAGTGGTCACAGTTATTTGTTCCCCATTTAAATGTCATACTGGTCTGGCTTTTTTTTCCTACCAACAGCAGACCACAAGATTAACATTTTTTTCTTAGGGACTTTGATCCTGAGTTTATTGGTTTTAACATACTCCTGTAACTCCTTCCGCCGACGTTGGACGCGAATGGGTGTTTGGTCAATTAGGACCAAATCGTCCGTGCACAGCAAATGTCCTACACGACGTCCATTCAGCCTAGGTGGGAATGATCTTGCCTTATCCAATGATAAACCCACGTCCGATATGAAAAAGTTAAGAACAGTTCAGGGGCCAAGGGGCACTCCTGTTTAAAACTGCACCTTGTGACTATCGACTCTAGGAGGCGTCCCCTAGCATCTAGTCTTTTTCTCAGGCTTGTCCCGGAGTAAAGAGACTGTATTGCTCAGAGCAGACTATCCGAGCAGCCACCCTTCCTTAGCTTTTCCCTCAACAACAGACAATCGACTGAGTCGAAAGCCTGTTCAAGGTTTACGAACGCCAGATATATTATTTTTGTATTTGCCAGAGCCCTCGACTTCAAAATATTCAGCAGGAATACATTTAAGGATGTTCCTGCCTGCTTAACGAAGCCTGATTGATGGAGGTCCAAACTTGCTGAATCCGAAATCCACTGCCTCAATCTCTTCAGCAATGATGAGAGGGCGCTAGAGGGCCGACCAAGATGGCCGCTCCCCTGTGAGCTCCCGGCTGCCTCCTGCATGAATCCGGATTAATCACGGCAATCCTGTGGCGAAACTACTAAATCTGCAAAGAATAATATTTGCTAGCACGGCATCTCATCCCTGTCGAAAATTCGGAGTGAATCGAACTCGCCTTCGGTGAGAAACTCGCTGCGTAGTGCGGCCTGCACAGTCACGACCCGCGTGGGGCCTGGGAAACCCGACCTGCCTGCCCAAAATCCTTCGCAGACGGACAGGAGCCACCCGCGGGACCTGCCGCGGCCACCTCTGGCAGAAAGAAAGCGGTACCAGGGGAATAGCTCGGAGTCAGGGCGCCCACAGCCAGCACTGGGACGGTGGCGGAGCGAGACACCTGCAGGTGGGGAGCGGGAAGTGTGCTGAGACCCACAGAAGCACGCAAAACAGGCAAGATAGCGAGTATACGTTTCGCCAACAAACCGGGGTCACTCCGCGGTGTCCCCGCCATTTTGACCCACAGCGTCTCCCCGTGCGTCTGGGTCCCGGCCCCTCGCATGGCATCAAGCGGCCAAATTTGATCGCCTCGCCCGCGCCTTGGCTACACCCCAAAACCAGACGCTCCGACACCGTAGCCAAGTTCAAGATGGGGAAGCCGGACAAGTCCCAGAAACGACTCAATTTTGATGCAGGCCCAGCGCCTAAAACACCCAGGCCGGAACACCGCCCAGAATCCCTGAACAGCCAGTCGGAGGCAGAATTGCAGCAACAAACAGACATTAGGGAAATCCTGATGGAATTAAAAGCTGGGATAGGCGGTCTGGACAGCAAGATAGACTCGCTCTCGTCCAAGGTGGACCTGTTACAACACCGGCTCGACAAACACAGCGACAGGCTCGACTCCGTCGAACAGAGAGTGTCAGATCTGGACGACGGCACATCAGCACTCACTTCCCGGGTCTCCACGCTTAAGGGGCGAATGAAAACTGTACTCGCCAAAAACGAGGACTTGGAAGGCCGCTCCAGACGAAATAAGATCAGGATAGTCGGAATCAGAGAAAGACAACTACCAGTCAGAATGGAAGAACACATTAAAAAATTATGCACAGAGCTTTTTGGGCCCACAGTCCTATCGCAAATGTTCATAGTGGAAAGAGCCCACAGAATCCCTGCAACAAGACCGGCGCCGGGAGCCCCTGCCCGCCCGATCATTGCCAAGCTTCTAAGCTACAAGGACAGGGACCCCATCCTCAGAATGACAAGGGAAAAGGGCAAACTACATTTCGACAGGGACGACATCCAGTTTTACCCGGACTTTTCGCCATCTGTCCAAGCCCGAAGGAGATCGTTCACCCAGGTGAAACACAGACTACGCGCCAACCAGATTATGTACTCGATGCTCTTCCCGGCGAGGTTTCACATTCAACTGGAGGGAAATACCCACTTCTTCAACTCCGCAGAAGAAGCCACACTATACCTCGACCGGCGGGGATGTAAATCTGCAAACCAAACGCCCAGAGCCTCAAACAGAGAAAGAGCAGCGAGAGTCCTGCCGTGACAAACACCTGCACCACTGACCCAAAGCAAGCAGGAATCAAGCCATCAGGACAATCTTCGCAAACGGGAGGTTGGGGAATAAGCCTAGGAAGGCACCCGCGCCCAGCACGCATTATGTTCCAGTTGGGGGTGTTCCAAACGGACGAGTTGGGGGGTTGTCCGTGCAAGGAAATTTGTTTTTTCGTTGTTGTCATTCGAAAAGTGCTCAAAGCGCCACCGCCTAACCGCGGGCCTCACCCGAGCACCGCCGCCGCCCCTCTCGAGCCCTCCCGCCTGACGCTGCTCCCATGCAATCCAGCCGTCCCATGTGTCCGGACTCCGACTCCGATCTTGCTGCAATACGGTGTCATATAAATCATCACTGGTACATTCAAAGTAGCAATCTGGAACATTAGAGGGGGCAACATCCCGGCTAAGACACGCAAGATCCTGCAATTACTTAGACGCCACAAGGTCGAGGTGGCAATGATTCAGGAAACCCACCTTTTGCCGCAAAATGAGCACCCGTGGGCCCGCGGCTGGGGTTGCCATCGATACTTCTCTTCATATTCATCCTATGCCAGAGGAGTCGCTATTCTTCTTCACTCTTCGCTGGGGTTTCGCCTGATCCAAACAGAAAGGGATAACGAGGGAAGGGCTCTTTTGGTTCGGGGCATAGTGGAGGGAGAGGAGGTGATGTTCGTCAACTCCTATGCCCCCAACACAGACAGCGCAAACAACTTTGACTAGGTGCTATCCCGGCTCTCGCAAGTGTGAAATGCTACCATAATCTGGGGAGGAGACCTGAATACTCATCTCGACCCACAAAAAGATAAATCAAAGTTAACAACAGCACAGCCGTCCAAAACCAGCCTACAAGTGCAGGAGATCTGCAAAGCGTTTGACCTATTGGACATTTGGAGGACCCCGAATTGGGAAGCCAGAGACTACACATACCACTCAAGTGTTCATAATACGAACTCTCGCATTGACTATCTGCTAGTCTCCGCTCACAGCAACTGGCAATGGGGCGCATGTCAAATACTCCCCAAAACCTTCCCAGACCACGCCACGGTAACACTTGAATGCCACCTGCCGCCCACGAGGCCACGATCTCCACAATGGCGCTTCAAACAAAGATCCCTCGCTGATCCGGCATTCGCCACCGAGCTAAACGAAGAAATCAACACCTTTCTTGACATTAACCAAGGCACCGTCAACTCTGCCGGAGTGCTATGGGAATCTTTCAAATGCTACGTAAGAGGCGTCTGTCTAGCCAAGGAAAACGGAATCCTGAAACTTATCAGACGCGAACTAGTGAACTGCGAAACGCACCTGAAGGAACTGGAAAAGCAGCAAGTCGCACACAATTCAGACCAAATCCAGGCGAGGTTGAAAGAAGAACTTCTGAACTTTAGAAAACTGGCTGAACGGGAGATTAAATTTCTGGGGCACAATCACAAAATTAGGAAATATGGCGAAGGCCAGAAGCCTTTCTTGCTCGCCTTATAGCGGCAGAGAGGAGGCCGACAAGGGTGGACAGCATCCGGACACCGCAGGGAAATATGCTGCACAAAGAAGAATATATAGTCGAGGTATTCAGGGCTTTCTTCCAAGACCTATACAGTGCCGGGGGCCCAGCAGACTCTGATGCGATCCGGAACTACCTCAACGACACAGAACTTTACTGGGTGGAGGGGAAACTCCGTGAGCCACTGAAAGCGCCCATAAAGCTGAAAGAGATCCAAGAAGCCATCAAATGTCTACGGCATTCCAAAGCCCCGGGGCCAGACGGGCTAACTGGTGAGTTTTACAAACACTTCGCCCCTCTCATTGCCCCTCTCCTGCTAAATGTCTTCAAAGAAGCGATCGAATCCGGCATTCTCCCACAGACACTAAGAGAAGCTAACGTAATACTACTACACAAAAAAGACAAGCCTCCCGAAGATTGTAAGTCCTATCGCCCCATATCATTAATTAATCTGGACAACAAAATCCTGGCCAAGATCCTCGCTATTTGGCTTCTCCCATTAATACCTGCACTGGTACTCGCGGACCAAGCGGGATTCGTGCCTAGCCGAAACACCACATTCGGGATACGCAGAATGTTTGGGGTTCTGGCAGCACTTGACCCCGATCAGCAGGCAGTGGCGGTGCTGCTGGATGCCGAAAAGGCATTCGATTCTGTTGAGTGGCCCTTTATGTTTGCCGTGCTACAGCAGCTCGGACTTGGGAAACAGTTTATCAAGCTGGTCTCACTCCTCTATAACCAGCCCCTCTCATCAATCACGCTCGGCACATATCAACCTCCAGCGTGGCAATAGGCAGGGATGCCCACTATCCGCCATGATATTCGCCCTTGTGATGGAGCCCTTAGCAGCGGGCCTAAGGGAACGTCATATCCAGAGAGGTCTTAAAATAGGACCTCACCTGCTAATAATATCACTTTATGCCGACAACATAGTCCTGTTCATGCAAAACCCCTGCGAAAACCTTAACCCGATCATGCAAGAAATAATTAAGTTTGGGTTGGTATCTGGCTTGAAAATTAACCAATCGAAATCAATCGTCTTTCCCTTAAACACAAAAACCAAAATAGTCCAAGACGATTTTAACTTCCAGTGGGAGACGGCCCACGTCCGATATCTAGGAATTAGAGTGTCCCTAAACCACCAAGATTCATTCAAAGACAACTACAAAAGCACACTGAAATTATTAAGAGACAAGGTAAACAGGTGGAAATCGCTACCGCTCACTCTCTGGGGGAGAGCCTCATTGGTAAAAATGGTAATTTTACCCAAACTTCTGCACCTTTTCGCCAACATCCCCCCATTCAGCTGTCCCGGCGATTCCTGGGTAATCTGAGAAGCCTAGTTCTGGACCTCATATGGTCGGGCAAACCTGCAAGGGTGGCTTACTCATCCCTCGTGCTTCCTGTCAATAAGGGTGGCCTAGCTCTACCCGATCTAGAACGGTACTACTGGGCGGCACAAGCCCAGTTTCTCAGTCATTGGTACGAACCCCAATTCACAAAACCGCATGTACAGGTCGAACGGGCACTGGCATCACCCAATTTGCTAAGGGCCGTGATTATCAGCAATCAAGCTGTGCCACACACGACGCTGAACATAGTGCAATCCACTTTCGCAAAATGGCGGAAAATGGCCCAAAAGTACAAGATTCAGCTTAGATACTCTCCTCTTCTACCCACGAAATTCATTCCCGGGATCCCACTCACCGCCGAGAAAGTGTATCTGATCTGGGCGGAGAAGTGCAAAATAAAAACATTTGGCGACTTCTTCATACAAGACACCTTCATAACACCCCAGCAGGCGAAGGAAAAGGGGGGCACGTCCTCCCTTGACATCTTTTTGTGCTTCAGAGTGCGGTACACCTTGCAGGCCCTCATCCCAACATTCCCACAACAACCTCCCACCTGGCAACTACTGCATGGGACCATTCAGGCACAAGGGGAGGGCAAACTAGTCTCATCCATCTACAAAACCCTGCTCACAGACACTCTTACCTCGAACCCCAAAACAAAGACAAAATGGGAAACCACGCTTCAAACCCCCATTCTTGATGAAGACTGGAACTATATCTTGCAACAGACTCAAAAAGGGGCACTCAATTCCCGCTTCAAACAAATCCACTTTAACTACCTGCATCAAATCTATTATACCCCTAAAAAGAGAAACAGGCACCAGCCTGGGTCCAATGCATCTTGCGACCGTTGCAGGTCCCCGGACGCTGACTTCCTGCACCTAGCTTGGAGTTGCCCGCCAGTGTCTAAATTCTGGTCAGATGTGCTCGACGAAACTGATGCAATAATCGGCAAGAGAGTGGGACACTCACAACTGGTGGCGCTCCTCGGCCTAACGAGACCCCTGTCCTCACACGTCAGGAAACTGGCAAGCATGTTATTGGTTTTGGCACGTAGAAGAGTAGCCATGGCGTGGGGACGAGGCACACCCCATAATCTTGCGAACTGGAAGAGGGACATCACATACTGCCAAGAAACGGAAGCAGAATTCATAAAGACACTTCCCCACCACGCAAGACCCCCAGATATATGGGGCCCGTACATCTCGCCCCTCCTCTCTAGCGCAGCACCAACCGTGACAACTGATCAGCCACCACAGTCTTCTCCTGTGTAAATGTAAATGCATTAACTGCCTGTTGTGTGATGGGACTATCGGAGGGTGGGGGGGCGGGCGTGAGGAGGGCAATTAGCGGCATGTTAGTAGCCCACTGTTTGGGCTTGTTGGTACTCATGTTTATTAAAATGCAAAAATAAAGTTTGAAAAAAAAAAATCTCTTCAGCAATGATGTCGCATAGATTTTGCCTATGACATCCAGCAGGGCACGAGGTTGGTAGTTGGCTGGATTGTCGCGAATGCCCCTTTTAAACATGGGTATTATTATGGAAGTTTTCCAAGAGTCTGGCACCCTTACCAATATCTCGATCTTACGGAAAAGGACCTTGATGAAGTTAGCAAAGGGACCCGACTCCGACTTAAGCATTACATTAGTCAGGGTGTCGGAACCCGTGGCTCTGGAATTACTGGCCCTGGATATTAAGCCAAGTATGTCGTCCCTGTCGCATCGCAAAGCCCATGGGTTTGTGGTGTTCGTTTAAGTTTTCCCATCACCCTGACACTGCGTCCCGAAAAGGTCAGTGAAGTGATCCACCCATTGCTGCTTGGGTACAGCGTTTACTTGAATAGCTCTAGGATCCGACCCCACAGAATTTATCAACTTCCACATCTGAGCTAATTTTTTGTTTCCCATCTGGGATAGCATGGATTCGGAGTCGGCCTGGACCAACTCCATTTATACGACCTCAACCAGTTTCGGTATTGTTTGGCAGCGTTTTTTCAGCTTCTCTCCCATTTGGTTGCCATTTGTTAACCGAATGTGTCTAAGGTGGGCTCTGAGAGAACTTCTTTCATGATGCCCCCATTATATGTATGTTTGGGAAAAAAAATCAATTTTGGATGACCTACCCACCACAGAAAAGAAATCTAATATGAGTCTGGGATAATTGATGTCCTCCTCAGAGGTCAAGCCAGAGGTACCTCTTTCATTCCCCCATAGTCTTGTGTGTAGGGTCTCAATTTCTCTTGTTGCCATTCGTTAGTAGTCTGTTACGAACCTGATTGACCTCCAGGATTTGGGCAAAGGTTTCATTGGGGGAACCATGGTGGTCAGCCATCTTAAACATAAGACAGCGTTGTCACTTCTTACCGTATCTCTGACTTCGAAGCTTCTAACAGATTTCAGAAGCCTCTCTGTCACAAACACGTAGTCTATTGTGCTAGGCTTCCCTTGACCCTTCCATGTGGTTTTCCCCAGGATGTCACCCTCCCGATGGCTGTTCGGTTTGTGAAATTTTCTCTCTCGGGTTTCTTCGGCCCACAACCTCCTCTTAAAGTCCAAAGCCACCCCTTTGCCACCCCGTCCTCAAGGTCTGCAAGATTGAAATCACCACATACTACGATCTCAGAGCTAGGATGAGTGTCCAAGCATTTGTTTAAAGTGTCAGTAAAAGTATCTATGAAATGCTCGGCTACTTTCTCCCCTGGTTTCCAACAGAGATTACACATTATGTAGGAGTCCTTGCCTTGGTTACGGGTCACTTCAATAGAGACCATCTGTATGTAAGGGCCCGGGTGTACAAACCCCACCACCCAACTCTACCGCCATCAATAGGCCCGATGAAGGTCTCCTATAGGCCCCTTTATGGCTGGGTTCAGAGTGACAGAGCACCCTCCATTATGGGGTACTCCGATAACAAAGTTTCCTGTGAACATATAATATAGGCTTTACTTGCATGGGGGATTCCTGAACCAAAGAGGTGCTTAAAGCCCTGGGTATTCCATGAAATTAGGGTGATAGCCTCCTCCCTAATTGAAGTTTCATTCTACTTCAAACATTTATTGACCACCAGGACCTCAGGAATAATAATAATAATAATAATAATAATTTGGCACTTATATAGCGCTACGAACCCTCAGGTATCTGAGCGCTGCTTATTATTACCCACGGTGTGTGGTGCTCATTTATCGACCTCGTAAGGATGAAAGGCTGAGTTTGGCCCCGCCGAGATTCACACCTGCGTTAGCAGGCTCTGCATGGATGTCAAAGCGAGCGCTCTACTCGCTGTGCCACTTGACCAGCTGCTCACGAGATCTGGTCGTTGAGGCTTCTATTTTGCGATTCTCCGGAGGTAACCTTCTTCTGCTGCTTCTGAGAGCCATTGATTGTTATGACAAGATCTCCAGATTGGGCCTCCCTTCCTGTGAGGGCCGTACGTTATTTCCCATAAAGACCCTGACCCGATTTGGTTCCTCCAAGCTCTCCATTCTGACCTCCCTGTGTACGGGGGGCCGAACATCCCCTACTTTGCAAAGACCCACCTGCCACCCCTCCCAGGACCCCCCTTCCCTAAACTCCCTCTGAAAGAGCCCCACAGTCCAGGGTGGCCAGGTGTGTGAGGTCAAAACCCAGTAAAAGCAGCCCCCCAGCCTCATCTAGTAACAGCCCTTTCACGTGGCTAGATGCCAAGGATATGTGTACTTTATCTGCAGAGTTTTAAATGGCATTGCCACCAAGTCAATGTCCCAAGTTTCAATAGCCCTTAATTTTGGAATGCAATGAAAAAGTCAGTGTATTGTGCCTATTCAGGATAAGGCCATCTGGCACAGTAAACAGACGTTCCAGACGAATACCGTTCTTAAGTTCCTTCGAAACCATGGATTGCCCACCTCTGGGACCCCTGTGTCTGGACAGTGTGAGCAGATCTTTCTCTCTTCCAATGATCGAACGCCCGTCCTGTACTAAAGGGGTTTGGAGTTCAATGTTTTGTTGATTTACTGTCAACTTTATTTATGAAACGCTACGAATGTCGCCCGTTGGACTAGTCAATGGCACTGTGCCCTTGGAACTAGTTGAGTTCAAATCTGCGACTTGGGCGTCATATCCGGTGACTATGTGAGGCTGCTTTGATGGCCCAACTCTTTTCCTGTAAGGCATTACGCTTTTGCTCCATCATGAATAAGGGCTTTGTGATACTCAGAAGAACATTTGATGTACCATTTTGCCCAGTTGCTTTGCTCCTACTCACTGCTTCCATTTGTGGATCGACTCTGCCTGCCACAACCTGTGCTATGGCCCTGTCCGTACGTGCCTCAACGCGCCCCCACCACCGTTCTAGACTTTTTGGTGTGTGGAGTCTGTTTGTTCTGCTCTGAATGCGTTGGTCCGATTGGCCCGGTCATTTCGCCTTCCTGAGCTTGGTCCATCCAGGAAGTTGAGATAGGCTCAGGAGGAACTTGACTGAGGTCGATAGAGATACCTCTCCATCTGAAATTCCCCCCACCCCACCATGTTGAACATCAACCCAGGACTTTGTGACAAGCCTTCTTTGATGCCCACACCCTTAACAGACTGTGAGCTCTTCAGACTTTGGTCGAGGGAACTAGGGAGAGATAGATTACTCCAGAATCTTCTCGCTCCATTTGATCTTTCAATTGCCTGGGGGCTCATTTTTTAACTTCTTTGATATATGGGATTGAGGGTGTCAACATCTGTTTTTTCAGCTTTTTCATTCCAAAAATAGGGTATTCTTTGTGGGAAGGATCAACCGCTTCCTCCCCAAGGGCGTTTGAGGTCTCCACATCAACGTTAGTTACGTACGACTGGCCCATCTGCTGTATACGTGGCCGGGCGGTCTAGGCAAACACAACAGTCCTTTAACGCACCCCAGACTTTTAGGCCTCCATCGGTGTTCCCACAGTCGAGCCCTGAGGTATCTGGGATGCCACCACCCCACTCAGGCACTCTACAGAGTTTGTATCCTCACCCACCAAGGGTTGGGAACAACCAGACTCAGAGCCCTGCACCATTAACACCTGGGCTTGAGGAAAGGTACCAGTTTCCCCGTACTCCTGCCTTGGTGGTTTTCTCCTGTAGCATTCCTCAATATGGGATTCCATGGTCAATTTTAGGGAATTGGCGTGAGCCTCCAAACTTTTTTCATATGCATCTTGGGCCGAAGTCATAAAGCCTTCCAGAAAGATTAACTTAGTGTGCATTATGGCCAACATTGTAGAATGGTCCTTTAGGTTATCATTCAGTGCTTAGTTTTAAAAACGGGGCAAGTGAGATTTTCAATGTTGACATCACTGGGTCCAGGAGACTGCCCATAGTTTCGACTCTTTGATTTAGCTTGTACTGATTAAAGTTAAACCTCCTCTGTTTCCTTTTGCATTTAGCTGCCCCACAGGTGATCTAAGGATCTTCAGGCCCTGAAATGTCAGAGGAGGTAGACTTTGAAATGGCTGTAGTGTTTGTGACCTCTCTCGTCTTCCCGACAACCCTCTGCCAATCAGATGGTCAGCCAGCTCCTCACCCTGGAGGCTATCCTTGTCTGGAAATTGGAATGTAAGAGGCCCCGCAGAGGGAGAACCCCTATCTCTGCCACCTTCCAAGGGGCTCGAGTGTGGTAGGATACGTGTGATGCGGCTTGGTGACCTCCTTATCCTTGTTGATTACAGAAAGAAGATCTGGTGACTTATTCAAAGGGGGGGCTCCACTGGTACCGCACTCACAGTAGTAGATTTAGTGGGTCCGTCAGGGCTTTGCCACCGTCCTGACCGCACTCACACCTAGCGTCAGAGGGTAAGAGCTCCTGTTGAGGAAATCACTAGTCCGTCAGTGCGTCTTCTATGATCATGCCACTTAGAACCTCCCGGGTAGTGATCGTCCCTCAACGTGCAGATGCAACTTAGGTCACAGTTAGGAAGCAGCAGGTACACTTTATTTGAGGTGGGATGCATCTCCATAGAACCGACCATCTCCGGGTCCCGCACCTATAATACGTGATGCAAATCCCGCTCAACCCTTGCCAATGACTCCAGGAGGACCAGGTCGGCTATCTGGCTGCCAACAGACTCCCCCACCCAATTTCCCCTAGGTTTCCTGAAAAAGAAGTGTTTCCTGTACATCAAATCACTGTCGCCCTCAGAGAGGGCTGGCAGTTTTCTCTTCAGCTGGGCAGTCTGACAGAGAAACCAACTCTTCTCCCCCGGGCAACTGCTCGTGCGTATGTTTCCTTTTTCGGGTTCAACCGTACACCCTCTCGTCACTTTGTCACCCCTTTCCAAGGAGCCCATGACTGGAACAGTTTTTAGGGATGCACTCATGTTCACCAGGGGGGCAGTTCGTGGGCAATGACTACACCTCCAGACCCTTAGGGGAGGGAGTTATGTGCGGGTCACGTGTCAAAGCGAGGTTTCGGGCCAGCATGTCAGACGCAGTGTATGATATGATATAGCATTTATAACTCGCCTATACACAAGTGTTTCAAGGTGCGAAGAGGCAAGGAAGGGGAAACAGATGGAGGACAAAGACAGCGATCTTAGTAGGCCTAGTGAAATTGAGATCTTGCAAGTGCAGAAGGGAGGGGAAAAGTGCCAGAGGTGGAGGAGGATGGGCAAGTGCCAGACATAAGATCAAAACAAGTATTGCGCCCAGCAGGTGTCAAGTGCAAGGGTTAAGTGCAGACAGTAGGTGTCCAATAAGTGCAGGTAAGGGGACTGTAGGGTTGCAGATACAGACCCAAGTGTAGGGGTTGCCAGGAGGCAGTGAGGGTGCGCAACAGGGCGGCCAAGGACCTGGGCCCAAATTCAGAGGGTAGCCAGGTGACCAGCGCAGTATCAGATAGGAGATCAGCAGGGGAGAGGAAGAGAGATGACAGAAGCTAAGAGGAAGGTCTTGAGGTGCTTCCAGAACCATAGATTCTGAAAAAGTTTCCGAGTGGCAGGGAGGCTGTTCCAGAGGGAGGCACAAGCCGAAGAAAGAGTTCTACCCCCAACTTGTTGCTTGGAGAAGTGACTGGCCCTCAAGGAGTTGGAGGTATTGCAGTCCCAGGCCCCAGACAATGCGGACAATGCAGAGGGTCTTGAACTTGATCCCTGCAGCAACTGGGAGCCAATTGAGAGATTTCAGGGCTGCATAGATACGATCCCTGGGCTTGAGGTCAATGACAAGTCTCGCAGTCCTGTTCTGGATGAGTTGAAGAGGCCGGAGGGTAGAGGCAGGCAGATTTAGAAAGAGGCTGTTACAGCAGTCTAGCCTGGAGAGAACCAGAGCTCTGGAGACAGTGAGCCTCTGGGGGAAGGTGAGGAAAGGAAGAATACCTCTGAGTAGGTGCAGTTGGTAGTTTGACTTCTTAGAGATGTCATAAATGTGAGGAGAGGAGAGTGAGGAGTCGAATATGACCCCAAGGTTCTTAGCCTCACAGGTGGGAGCAGGACCAAGGGAGGCCAGCCAGAGAGTGACAGGAAAGGAAGGTGCAGGTGAGCCAATGAGGAGGATCTCCGTCTTACTTGCATTAAGGCAGAGATCATTGGCGGAACACCACTCCTGGATTGCAGACAGACAATCCAAGATGAGAGTATGAGAAGAGGCAGCAGAGGGGAGCCTGAAAAGGAGCTGGGTGTGATCTGCATAGCAGTGAAGGTTTGAGCAGAGCAGCAATGCGGTGGCCAAGAGGTACCAGGTATTGGATGAACAGACAGGGAGAAAGGTTAGACCCCTGGGGAACACCACAGGTAGAGAGTGAGATAGAGGAGAGGGCCTGATCAGTGATACCCAGGTTATCACGGAGCCGGTTGAGCAGGGTGGCATGGTTGACCGTGTCAAAAGCAGAAGAGAGATCTAGTAAGATGAGGACAGAGGGATGATTAGCATCAAGGTTAGAGAGCAGGTATTCACGGATGTTCAGGAGAGCAGTTTCCATGCTTCTTTCTGCTCTGAAGCCAGACTGATGGTCATGGAGACAACCAACAGATTCAATGTGAAGATAAGCTGGGAAATGGCCAGCTTTTCCAAGAGTTTGCCCAGGAAGGGTGTGATGGAGATCGGGCGACAGTTAGTCGGGCAGGAGGGGTTGGCTGATGGTTTCTTGAGAAGAGGGTACACAAAAGTGCTTCAGGGGGAAGGAAAGGTTCCAGTGGTGAAAAAATGAGTGATTGCAGAAGTCGGCCAAGGCCAGAGCGAGGGTATCAATGTGGTCCTTGATGGTTTTGGAAGAACAGGGAAGAACCTGTTTTGACGAGACTTCATTAGATCAGATTTGTCTAGAAACCTTGTCAGGGGTGAACAGAGGAAAGGCAGAGAAGGCAGGAGGAGAGGTGGCCACATGGGGGATAGATAGAGTAGAGAGTAGAGGGAGTAGGAGAAGCAGAAAGGATGTCCTGGGTTTTAGAGATGAAATGAGAAGCCAGGGCCATGCAGAGGGCCTGTGAGGGGACAGGTGAAGTAGAGACTGCAGTAGGATTGGCCAGCTCCTTGCAGATCAGGAGTTGAGGGAAGATGCGGCTAAGGACCCGCTGCTGCAAACAAGGATGGAGAGTGCGAGGAACCCACGTGATCAAGGTTTGCGAGGGCGTGCGCGTACAAAGGATGCGCAGGTGTGAGCATGGCGAGGATGGAGGGACACGCGATCAAGGAATGCAAGGGACCATGTGGGCAGCGGACGTGCAGGCGCAGTCGGAAGGGCTAAAAAGCGCAGAGCAAGCAAACTCCCAAACTTCTTACCTGGCTGCCGCAGACCAGATGTGTTGTGTTATCGGGCAGCGTCTCCTGCGAACCTGCATCGTTCAACACTGCAGCCTTCTCATGCGGTCTCTTCTACTTCTGTAGACCTTAGTTCCTGGTCAGCCACCAGTCTCGCCTTAAAAGAAATCAGGAAGCCCTTCCTATGGTACCACTCGCCAGCCCTACCCCCACCCCGCTTTCACCTTCTGTATGAGGTGCGCGAGGCACAGCGTTAATGTTAATGTTGATGGTGCTTTATGGGGGTCCTCCTGAACATGTATACTCCTGATGATCCCTTACGTTTTTGGAAGTATTGAAAAGGATTTGCAGGAAAATTGTTAGGATACAGACTGCCCAAAGTACCCAGCCATTGGGGTAAAGATAAGGATTTTCAAGGAAGGAAAAAGGCCCTAACTCTACCCACTTCAAGGGAATATTTGAATTGACCTTCTGCTGGAAAAGATATGCCTGTTGCTTGGACATGGCTACCCAGGACTCTGCATGCTGGAGTGGTAAAATCTGCAAGCGTTGAATCCCATGGAAATAACTCGATCACAACGGCTCACTGGAAAGTGACCAGAAACCCGGGTTGAAGCAGTCAAGCCCCAGAAAGAAAACAGTGGTTCTGCTGCCCTATACCTGTTCTATGAACCCTAGTGACATGACATTTAAGACCCCACTCTTTAACCTAAAAGACATTTTTAAACTTAAAATAGCTATAAAGACTATTTGCCTGCATACCCCTGTTCCCTTTTCACCAAATGCCTTCATTGCCTGTGTATTTTCTTACAGTTTTTAATTGTTTGTCCTTTTAGTGATATTAAAGTCTTATTTTTATATAATCTTGATTTGACATTACTTTTATTTTGGTACTACAGTACTATGGTTTTGAATGCTTCCATTCTGGCTCACAACCGCTTGAAGAGAATAGCTTCCCATTTTCTTCTTCTACCTTAAAGAGACAAAGTAGGAATACCATTAATGTTGTGCTCGTTTCACCTTTATGATTGAGATTATTGCACTTGCTTGTACTGCCAACCTAATAATTTCCAGAATGCTCTCTGAAAACTATTAACAGACAGGCCATCCGCTTCTACCCATTCTATGAAAAACACCATGGCAAACCCTGTCAGAGAAGCTACCTCCGGTTGTGTCTAGTAAAAATTCCTCATCTCTGTGTTCACCGTAAACATCACATACCACAGCAGAGTGATCAGGAGTTCTTCCCTGACGAGAGATCTAGTACAAGAGGGAATAATGAGGATTTGTATTGAATGCCCTAGGCTGCTCGAAACCTTGTGAAGATCCTTGGGAGAAAACTATTTCAACAGCACTAAGAATGCTTAAAGTCGAACTGGCCAATTCTGGTAAATCACATCCTTGCTCCTGCTCAGGAATTCTACAGTGGTCAGAGTCCACTGTGAAAAACCTAAGGGCTTTTCCCACCTTACCACCTTGAGATCTCCTACACAGGTGGCCAGGGAAGGGCCATCGCTCTTCCATCCGGACGCGGGGGGGCGGATTAGCGAGAGAGGACTACCTGGATAGAGGGTCCTTGGGGATTGAGGAGGGAGTGCCTAAGGGTGAGACATGGCCATTGCTCGTTCCCCTGAGACGCGGGTGCCAGTGGTGTCAGAGGGGCAGCGGATGAGACCCTGACCTCGATATGTGTATCCCGGCAAGGCAAACCGCCAGCACCATGCTATGGGTGAGTTTCTTGGTCACGAGAAAGAGAGAGAAACTCCCTAGCCTGTGGGTGGCTGAAGCGGAAAAAGGGATAAAACGAACAAAGGAAAGAAAGTAAACAGATAGGAGGTGCAAGTGGCACCAGGAGAGTGCTGAAGCACGGCATTACAGATCTTTAATTTTAAGGAAACAAAAGAGAGACATTTATCACAGCCGGGGAATCCTTGAGTGAGGAAGGAGACCAGTGTGTGAAGATGCGAGTGTTGAAAGAAAGTTACAGGAAAAGTTTCCCGAAAGTCAAAAAAAGGAAAAGTGCTGCTGAGGAAAGCAAACTAAGTGGAAGCATAATATGAAAAATGTTGAAATTATTTTTTTTAATTTACTTTACTGTGATATAGTTTGATGCAAACTTTTCACACAACTAACAAAGAAAAAGAAGATACATCAAATGTTGAAATGAGATGCGGAATGCCTAGGTGGGCCTAGATACAAGGAATTGTGAGGAATGTGTCATAATCGTGTGCATGGGGTTGGGCACATGTGTTGTGCGTGCAGGTGATTGTGACGTGAATGGGTCTGCAGCGCGAGACAGAGTGACAGTTGGAGCTGGAGTGAGTGGAGGTAGCTGCAGCGGTGTGGGGAGCCGGTGTTTTTCTGTCGTCCCTTCGTTTCCTATGTTTACCCGATGTGCTAACTGAACCTGGACAATAAACTTAACGAAATAAAGTACTGGAGGGTAGCACTTTATTTACGTCACTGGCGACGAGGATTGAAAAAAGGGGACACGTACGTAACCATTTCTATCGCTGCTGTGGGGGGTGCAGCTGGGACAGAACACCGCCCCCCCCCACTGGTATTCCCCACACCCCAGGGGGCGTTTTTGTGGCGGCTGGGTGCTGCTACATATCACGCCGTTGAAGCCAAAGCGGTTGGCAGTTGCCCACGGAAGAGGGCGACTAACGTTCCACGAGTCCATGTGAAAGGGACGCGGACCGGGTCATATCAGAGTTGTTGTGGAGTATAACGTGAGAGGAAACCGGCGCTCCTATTGACTGAATATTTTTTTTCCGGCTCGCAAGGAGGCTTTGTTTACATGTCGGTTCACTGCCTTGTTGCTAAGGGCGGGGAGGCAACGCTCAACACCATTGGCTCCTGATTGGCGGAGGTAGAAGAGTCCGTCAAGGCGTAGAATGGCGCCACATTCGGAGGGGCGGCTCCGTTTGTTTCCGCCAGTTGGATTTCCCAAGTGAATCTTGGGACCTGCGGTACCCAGGATAGTGCCAGCGAGGGGCATATTGGTGTGTTGGTAGTGTCCAGGGGTACACAGGGTGCAGTGCACCATGAAAATATTGCAGGATATGGAGCATTTAGTCAATCTCAACAGATGGCATGGCTGGTGTGGTGCGTGCGGAAAATGGACTTGGCGAGGTGCGGACACCATGGTGACAGAGTGGTGTTCGGGTAGTGGAGGTGCTGCACAAAGGTCTGTGCACGGTTCGGGGAGAAGGTCGGAGAGAAGGTGCTTGTGCAGGGGAGAGGTGGTTCATGGTGGTTTGGATCGTGAACATTCGGTCCAATCCGGAAAGGATGGAGGTCGTTGTTGCTGGAACTGTTTTGGTGACGTACAACCCCGTGAGGATCCTGGAGGAGGCATTATCGCAATATGATGTTTCAAGTGACTTCGGGGAGGTAGGTTTTGTTCGGGCCTTGTTATGTGGCATGCTTGAGTTGTAGTGCTTTGACTACGTTTATGTTTGTGTGTGGCCCGTCTGTTTAGGGGTTAGGTGTTTCAGTCCCGGGTTGGGGGGCTAGTTGGGGCGGCTGTTGTCGTGTGGATGTGAAGTTTAAGTGGTAGCCGTGGGTGTTAGGCCCTGTGTTTTTTTTCCTTAAATGTAACAGCGTATTGTATGTAACTTGCTGTTTTCTTTTCAGGCATGGGTTTGGCTAAGGGCTACCTTCCAGCTTAGAGGGTTCATGACTGCTTTCGCACTAAATGGGTTTTTTGTGGGTTGTGCAAGGAAACTGGGATTTTCGCATCACACATTTGGTGCTGTTTTTTTGTTGTTGCAGGAAACGCACTGATGATCGGGGACACCAAATAAGTGGGTTATGTCTATATTAGTTATTGGGGTGCAGAGGCAATTATTGTCTCTGTCAACTATGAACGGTTCTGGAGGTGGCTACATATTATATGTATTTGAGTCCAATTTTGTTTGATTCATTACCAACACAGTGTGCAGTGTTCAGGTGTTCAATGTTGAGCTGCGGGTTGGGTAATGTAGTGTGGTGCAGCTGTATGAGTATGGCTGTGTTTGGTGTAGCTTGAGCAGGGGCCTGCTGAAGTTGTTTATTTTGCTGTTAGTTTCAGTTGCAGTGGTGTTGCCTTGAGGATATCTATTTGTGGTTCTGCGACTGATACGGGTGGCATTGTAGGTTAGGTGCGGAAGAGTTTTCCATTAAGGGTGTTAGGTTGCTGTTGTGCAACATAACATGATATTGGTGGGGTGTTTTAGGTTATAGGTGTATTTATGGTTATGTTCATGGGTATGTGATAGCATGGACGTTGGGGTTAGTAGCATTTAAGCGGTTGCTTAAAGGGGAGGCGTGTTACTGTGGTCTGCACTTATGGCTTAGGTTGTAGGTGTACATTTGGTTGGCGTTTGTGTGAAATTGTGTTATTGGTGCGGTGGCGTTGGGTTCACGGATGACGTGGTAGGCCTGAGGCCCTGGGGGGCAGACCAGGGCGGAAGGAGCAAGGTGCTTGGAAGGGTTAGAGTGTTAGTTTGGTGCCCTGTGTGGGCGTGTGGAAGGTCCAGGTGTGGCAGACCTGGGGTCTTGAAGTAGAGTTTAGGACCGGTGGTTGTGCTTTGTTTATTGTTTTTGGTCCTCGAGGATACATGTAGTCCGGGCTGATTTAGGTGACATTGAGGCCCTTTTTACTAATTCGGTGGGTCTTATCGTTGTTCATATTTTCCTCTTTGGGATTATTTGGGGATGGAAGTTTGTGTCTGGTTAGCATTAGTTGTTCTGCATGGATTGCAGTTGTGGGGCTACTTGGTTGGAGTATGAGTTAGTTGTTTACCATGTTAGCTGAGAGTAGGTTATTGAGAATGGCATTGAAATTAGCTACTTTGGTACCATATCTTGGATGGTTGTTGTGGTCTAGTTGGGTTCAGTGAAGGTTTTGTCTACTTCCTTTGTGCTTCAGGTCTGTTGCTTAGTTGGCCACTTGGTGATAGGGCTGGAGTGTTTAATGTTGTCATGGTGTGTGGAACATTGCTGGTTGGTGTTTCATTCATTTGTTTTGTTGGTGTATAAGAGAGGAGGATGTGTCATAATCGCGTGCATGGGGTTGGGCTTGTGTATGATGTGCGTGCAGGTGATTGTGACGTGAATGGGTCTGCAGCGCGAGACTGTGAGTGACAGTTGGAGCTGGAGTGAGTGGAGGTAGCTGCAGGGGTGTGGGGAGCCAGTGTTTTTCTGTCGTCCCTTTGTGTCCTATGTTTACCCGATGTGCTAACTGAACCTGGACAATAAACTTAACGAAATAAAGTACTGGAGGGTAGCACTTTATTTACATCAGAAAGTTTACAAAGTAACAGAGTGGTCCTGCAAGGTGTAATCGCACAATCGTTGAAGTGTATTAAAACGGGAAACAAAGGCAAGAAAGTAACTGCGATCCCGATCAAAAGTTGAATAAGAGAAAAGCAAAGTATGTGACAGATGAATATGCCAAGAGGGCAAAGTATATGAACTTTGAAAGAGGACAAGAGGGCTAAGAAAAGAGAATAAGAAATTACAACTACCAAGAAGCATTGGTATTGCGAGATGAGGAAGATTTTTGAATCATTTAAAGAGAGGGCAAAGTGGTCATGCACAGGTCTACATAAAATACTTGCTGTTTCGAAAGTCTTTGACAGTAAAAAGATATAAAGACAAAATGTGGGGAAGGGAACCCTCACAAAGAGAAAACACAGGCTTGAGCCCGGAGTAGGGAAGCCTGTGTTGAATTGTGGCAAAGTAGAAGGCAAGAGTAGAACTGTGTATTTATGACAAGGCGGACAAAGCCTAAGGAACTGAATGACCTGGCAAAGGTTTGAAGCCCAAGCCAGAACTGTTGAATTGTACAAGTAAGCCAAAGTGTGGAAGACTGATAGAACTGTGCCATCCATCTATCCTTTTTAAGAAACTCTCCAGAACGTGGGCAAGGAAGTAGGTTACCTAAGCCATTCTGACATTTCTTTTAAGAAACAATTTTTCCTTTTGTTTTCCCTTAACACATGTATCATTTGAGTTTTGAGAAGGAGGGCAAGGTTTCTTTTTTTGTATAGGCCTTTTTATTTTGACTAGACTGACTTGGACTTGTTTGTTATTTGTTTAATGGTTGAGACTACTCACATTCTAGAGTCCTACCAGTTAGGAATTCTACCAACCCAACCAAAATACCAAAATAAAGGTTCTTGAACCTTGCATCTATTGTATCTACTATTGATACCATGCCTTCCTTACACCACCAACTGTTGCTACATCAATGCTGTGCACAGAAGGGAGGTTGGCTGGGAGCTCAGTGTGTGTGTGTGTGTGTGGGGGTGTCAGCTGCAGTGGATACTCACTGGATTCTATCAGGTATGCCGTAGTCGTCTCTGAAGTTGGGTAGTCCGGCTGCTCCAGACCACTATGCCCTTGCAGAGTCTTGTGGAGCAAGAGCATCGAGGTCTGAAGCAGCCTGACTACCCAACTTCAGCAATTCAGACAATGAAGGTCCTAAAGGGGCTGTAAAGCAGGGCACCAACATGCTCAACCCCGGCAGCAGGCGAGCTGAGTACCTTATAGCCCTACACTGTCTGCCTACAAAATAGAAGGGCACCTGATGCACCGCTATCATCAAAAGAGCATAAAACCAACAAGGACCAGAATAAAAAAAAAATTAAAAAAAAAAAAAAAGTGTCCGTCAAGAACTGCTGCTATGTGTGACTGGCTGTGTGGCCCCGGCCCCGATTCTCTCCATGTTGTTAGTATGGTTGCAGTTGTTGCCTGACCTTCGCTCTCAAACTCATCCAGCCGGTCTGCTGTAACTTGGCTCCTCTTGCAAAATGGTGATTACTTGCTCTTCGCACCTGCTCACCATTGAACGCAAACAGTCACCATCAACTCTGCCCAAAGTCTGCTTTGTGGAGCACATGTGTGGGGGTGGAGTTTACTGTTGGAGCAAGTGCTCTTTCTTCCATCTGCATAGTAAACAATCGAGTATGCCTGCTCTGCAGTTTTCTTTTCTTTAATTGTGAATGCACACCCCAAAACATGCTAGCAGAAGAAAACATGTTGGTGGTGCACAGGTACTGGAGCTTACAGAGAACCTTTCTACATCATATTTTCTAACTGGCAGGCATTTTGTAAAATATCCCCATTTGGTTTATATGATGGAAAACACACAAAAGAACAATGGGCACATCAGCCATGGCATACCAGAAGCAATGCCAATTAACATGTCAAACAAATATTCTTCTCAACTCTCCTTCCCTGCTGCTTCTTTCCCCTGTAGCATTGTTTTAGCCACACCATGGCACTAAAGCACCACTGCATGTGTGAAGACTAAAATGAGCCAAAAGCAAAACACTATCTATTAGGCGTCAGCTGCTGGGGTATCACATTTTTTTTTTTAATATTGATCGGCCTAAATCCATACTTTATCATTATTTGTAATAATTCTCAACTTACGTTTGACAGGTTCACAGCACCCAGAGCATTGCCCTTTTGAGTAAGACTGTTACACTCCTACATTTCACCAAGGATTGCCAAGATTAACTATATTTGCTAAATCATGTGTGTGCCTTCATTAAGACCTTTGTTTATATAGATTTACAAAATACAAATGTTATTTGTTATGCAAGACTACACCCACACATAGAATTTTGACATCAACGTTGGGGAACAGTACTTCAGGGGTAGACATTTCACTTTTCAAACTACTATCTAGGCATAAAAAGTAACTCCCCATCTCAGTTTTTCCCGAATACATAGAGCACACTATTTCCTGCTCCGCAACAGTCAATTGTTATAAGCCAATGGCTAGTGGGGAGTACACATTTTGAAGCTTGCTGCGTAGATTTCAATTAACGGTTGATCACTATCAATAAGCTACAAATAGGTCTCCCATTAGGCCCCTTCATATCAAATGAGCTATACCCCTGTCCCAAGCAAAAAAACTTCTATAGCCCATTTCATCTGTAACAGGCAACAATCATGTCTCCTGCCAAATTTCTCCCAGTCATGATCTCCCATCTTGGAACTGATTTGACACTTTTTCACCCTAAATGGATCACTTGATATCTGCATTGATAGGTATATTGCCATTATTTGAAGCACTATAATTCAAAAATAATACTGGAGGGCCATACAGCCAATTCACATGTATGATGGTGTATTGATCGTCATACACCAGATTATGAGTCTTTAACCAAGAGCCTGTGTTCCAGTGCACCCAATGCATTTATTGTCATCTTCGCCGGATAATAAGATTGCAATAAAGATGTACTGTACTGGTTTGTTCCTTGCAAGGTTCTATGATGTAGGAGTACAGAATCATCACTTTTAATAGCTGAAGTAACATTTGATAAGGGCATCTCTTGCCCATATATATTTTTGCATTTATCTGGAAAGCAAAACTGAATAATTTAATTAAGATCGTCTTGAATGGCAAGTGTGGTCAGAGAAAGAAGGCTTTTGTGTCTAAATTGCTATTCTCGGATAGCAGAGTCCTTAAAGGCAGCTACACAACATCAACCATCACACCCTTCATAACAATGCCTATCCCTAGACACATAATATCTTCAATTTGATACAATGGTAAACTATACAAATATGCAAAGTAAGACATCCAATGGACTGCTGCACTTTTCAGGGACTCTCATGTCCTCCTGGATCCCTGCTAATTCTGTTAGAATCATGACCATACCTGGAGCGACTATAGCATTTTGATTGAACAGTTTCCTAATCAGCCAAGTAAGGCTCAAGGAGATATGGGAGATTTTAGGTTCTAAGAAGAATAATGACCACATGTGGGTTGGTAGAATGCGTATATCCTCAGTTGCAAACATTTGAAGTAATTTCCCCTGGACACTTAAGAGATTATCTGACCAAGTTGATTCAAAGGAAGGGAATTGCTCTGTGTACTTATGGCAACTATGAGAGCTTTAGTACATTGTCTTTGTCACTTAAGAATGATATCTGTAGGATATGTCGAAGGAGTATGACAACCATTAAAGCAAGGATGACTCCATTAAAGTGACTAAGTTATTTAATTCAGCCAAGTGGCCATCCAATAGTGATTACAAGGGCAGAGTGGTTGTAGGGAAGGATTTTCAACAGCTTGCCCCCACATACCGACATTACCTGTTATGCTTTGTTATGTTATAGTGCATTTGCATAGCGCTTTATGTACTATTGGTATGATCTCAAAGCGCTGTTGGTTGAACGCCCTTGGGGAACACGGTCCATATCAGTTGAAAGAGTAGTGTAGCATATAGTGCTTGGGTGCACTTGGTATGTGAGCAGCCAGAGTGGTTTTCGCGGGTCGGATGCATTCTAATACTAAGTGTGGTGCAGTGGATGCGAAAGATCAGTGTAATGTGCGCAGCAAGGATGCTCGTATCCGAGGCTGCATTCTCGCAGCTGTGAAGCATGTGTAGGAGAACATGTGTGCCGCTAGGCTGATTGATTCCTGAGGTATAGTTGCGTTCTACTAGGCTGTTGAGGTGTTTTATGAGCGATATAGGTATATGTGCAGCTAGGCCCAATTGGTCGAGGGGTGTAGCTGCGTTCTATTGTTTGTGGATGTTAAGAGGAGAGTGAGCATAATGGTATGAATGAATGTCTGTGGTTATCGGTGGGTGGCTCCTGGCCAACGAGGGTATGATCATTTATTTTGGATGGGCAGTCCTTTTCAGTCCTTTTTGAGACGTTCTGTGGTTGGACTTGGAGGGCCCATTTTCAGTGTCATTGTAGGGATTTTGAGTTCGGTTGTTGGAATATTCTGCGGTGATGTTTTGTTTCAGGTTGGGTCCCTGTAGGCATTTTGAGTTGGGTTGTTGGATGCTTCTTGGGATATTCTACAGTGATGTTTTGTTTCAGGTTAGTGATGATTCTCACAGGACAAACTCCTAACACCCAGACAGGGGCACCGTAGTAAATGCAACAATACCCAGATGTGGGATTCCTACAAATGGGGAACAGTAGCAAATGCAACAACACCTAGTAGATTTGGAATTCCTGCAAATGGGGCACAGTAGCAAATGCAACAGCACCTATATTTTTGATACCTGGGCAGTGGTAAAAACACCTAAAATGGGGGCACAGTAGAAAATGCAAAACCACCTAAGATGGGGGCACAGTAGTAAGTGCAACAACACCTAGATTGGTGATACCTGGACAGTAGGGAAAAAACACCCAAGATGGGGGCACAGTAGCAAATGCAACAATACCTAAGATGGGTGCACAGTAGTAAGTGCAACAACACCTATAATTTGGTAAGTGCAAAACACCTAGATTTGAGGTATCTGGATAAAGGGATAACACCTAAGTATGGGACACAACAGTGAATAACACCACTGAACCATTGGTACACAGCAGTGATAGGGGTATTCTTTACTAGCTGGCTGATTGTGGTATGCTAGGTTGTGTAGGTAATAAGACTGGCAGGATTTGTTTGGAGCACAGTGACTGCTGTATTCCCCACCCAGACCACACTTATCTTGTCAGTCGCAACTGGTTGTCGGCTGGCTACTGGCTTCACGGTCAAACACGGTCTAGAGCTGCTTCTTTGGGAGTTGTCCTTTACCTTGGGACCGCACAGGCAGTAGGATGCCCTAGGGGGTGTGGTTAAAAGCATACCTCCTGGAGGGTAACAGCCAATCACGGGCACAGGGCGGCGGTATGGAGAGGGCAGGGGAGTGGTCATACAGGTGCTGCAGAAAAATTGATAAAGGGCAAGTGGAAATGGCTGCCAGGAACAGAAGAAAAGAGACACCAAACCAATTGCAAAGCGAAGGGCGGGACAGGAAGAAAGCCAGAAAAACAAAGGACTACACCAAAGTGACTGCATCCTCTTGATGCAGACAAGCCAGAAAAAGGGGTGGGAGGCCACAGAACAAACATAAAAAACACAAACTTCTCCACAGGAGCAGATGAATCAAGCCAAAAACAGATTAAAATTAATACACAACTACTCACTGAGCATCAACCAGCCCCTAAGACTGCTCCTCAAGTGGTTTCCTTAAAGGATGACCTGCTTAATTTTACTTTTCTTTTTATGTGTACTCCAGGCTTGTGTACTGCAGGCTTGAGCATCACTTCAATTTTTCATTTTATGTCATAAGCTTTGTAAGTGTGCAGGTGTTCAAACCCCTAAATAACGCTGCTGATCCACTCCCACCTAGCAACAAGTGGCAAATAAACTGCCATCCTTCTTTCAAGGTAAAGGCATGTCTACTAACATTGCCAATCAGCCCAGTTCTGACCATCCATTGGCAAACTCCAAGGTGTGCACCAGCACATTTAGCACTTTCAGATCTAGCTCAGGCGAGGACCTCATTACAACTTTTTCTAATATGAATGCTTTTCTACCCTGCCCTGAGATCAACATTAAACAAGATATCAGTATGCTAGACCAAGCACAATAGTTCCTTCATTCACAGGTTAGCACGTAAGGATCAAGATTTCGGCTAGCACCCAGACTCAATGTTCTGGCACATTTCGATCACACATTCACTGGCAAACTGTTGGAGAAGGTAGCATCACTACAACTCCTGGAATACTCTAAATGTAACTGCCTCCTCCACCGTTACCAATCTGGTTTCTGCTTTCCCATAGCACTGTAAATACCCTGTTGCATATGAAGGAAGCATTCCTGTAGACTATTAATGGCTCTGCAGTGTGCTTTCACTTTGACCTCTTGGCTACTTTGGACACTATACATGACCAAATGCTGGTGAAACCAGTGCTCGTATAACAAGACAGACACCACACTATGGTGGATCACCTCATTTCTGTAGGAGAGTACTACCTCAGCCAGATACGATTCCTTCTGGGCTCATCCTTCAAACTTCAAATAGGGTGTACTTCAGACTTATTCTTTTCCCCATGGTTGTTTACCTTTTATTTAAAACCACTGGCAGAGATCTTGGAATCTCTTTCCACTCCCCTTCAGAAGTGTGCAGAATGCTTGCAAATACCTAACCTGATGGAAAATGCCCCAAACACGTCACCCTGCTTGGAGATGCTACAACTGAAATCATCTTCATGGGAACTAACATTCCAGCAACTCCCTTTCAATGGCCTCCCTCTGACACCTACCACAGAGTGCAATTATCTGGGATTCTTCTTCAATTCATAAACTCCTCAACAAACAGATCAGGGAGGTATCTAAATCATGCCACTTCCACCTTCATATGCTCTTCGCTCTCCCTGTGGCCCAGGTCAAATGTCTATGTGACATATATTATGTTGAAGTTTATGTACCATATTACATCTTGCATGATTATGATTAGGATGAAACATTAGCTTAGAAAGAGATAAAACTGCCCAGACATTGCCTGACCACGCACCCCTCCCTGATGAGCCCAGCTGACCCAAGTGCCACCAGAAGTTGCAAGTTCAGCGCTGACCAATCCCGGAGCAACTCGATTATAGGATGTGTAATGCCTGGTCTTCCCCAGCCAATGAACAATACTTATTGTATCCCCTATAGAACACGTCATCAATGACGTGTTTTTGTAATATAATGTGCATTTTCTGTATCTTGGGCAGAGCGTGCTCGGAGTATCAGAGTTCTATGCGTGCCCCATTTTAACTTTATATAAAGACATCCTTTTAATCACTTGCAACTGGTCCTGGTCTCATTCCCTACTGGGGTGTGTCCATCAGTGTCTTATTATTTGGTTATTTCATTATATGAGTGAGGAATGCCAGCTTTCATTTGGGGACCCAGACGCGATTGCGTTCTTTCGTTCTTGGCACGAGAGGTCCCCCGGCCACACCGGCGAGATACAGGACGCACCCGTCAAGGCTGCCCACCTACAGCAACTGATACCCTTTTAGAAGTGTGCACGCTAGGAGAGAAGGTTCCACGGGTCCCGGCTTTGCAAATACCCGGCTGTACCAGTCGCCGGAGCCGGGTCTGGCTTTTGAGTGTGGGGCGGCGCCTTGATAGACCGGGTGGGGACGCACTCTGATCAATACGGACACGTAAGTATCAATTGCAAGAGATTCTAAAAGAAGCTGGGGGAAATGGGAAAGGAGTCAGATTGAGGTGTCATGGGGATATTTGGTAGGGGTAGAAACAAGGGGTCTTTTCTCTTTACTATTCTTTTCTGCATGGCCATTAGGATTTTATAAGAGGTGATAAGGTGAACAGAGGTACGGGAACCTAGCTCTGCGAGGGGGTAGAAGGCGGCGCTGCGCAGTACTATCTCGACTAGTACAAGAGGTTAAATGGTGAAAAAATAAAACTAAGTAGGAGTCTTGTATATGGAGAAGACTCAGAATAGAATTAGTATTGCTTTCTTTTCTTTTTTGAGGAAATAAGGTCTCTAGAGGGAGGTCCAGAAGGGACCAGGAAAGGGGGAAAAAATCCGGGGTGAAGTAATGGGGCAAGGGAGAACAGGGAGATAGGGTTTGTGTTTCATGTTCATGTCTAATGTTACATGGTATATGTGTATGTCAAATTGTGCGTTAAACGTCAACTGGCCAATGTCCTGTTTTATTTTTTTATGGAAATTTAATTTGATGGTTTGTAGTGTTCAAAGATTCAACAAAAGCATATGTGAAAGTGGTACTACAGAATTGTTGAAGTTTCTTCTTTAAGAGAGCATCTTATAACCAAAGGTTATTAAAAGTGGTCTTAGAGTGTTGATACCTTCAAACAGGCATCTCACAACCAATAATACACGCACGATGGGCTAGAGACACCACTCATGCACATATGCCAGAGCCTACCTGTGTATAGTGAGAAAATAAAGAAATACCATGAACAGTGGCAAACAGAAATGAAAGGGATGGGAATGCCCCAGATATATGGCCAGAAGGTGGTTTGTTCGATAAAACAATGCTAGACATGGTAGCAACATACTTGACCATTAAATATAAAGGTAAACAACTCACAGCGAGTAGAGCGCTCGCTTTGACATTGGTGCAGAGCCTGCTAACGCAGGTTCGAATCCCGGCGGGGCGAAACTCAGCCTTTCAGCCTTCCGAGGTCGATAAATGAGCACCACACAGTGTGGGTAATAAGCAGCGCTCAGATACCTGAGGGTTCGTAGCGCTATATAAATCTTAAATTAAAAACAGAAGAGAAGTGTTAGATTTGTGGAGATTATTCAAAGAGATACCCACGAGCAAGAATAGTGGTAAAGGTTCACCATCACAGGTAGTGAACAGCAACCAGGAAGGGGGAGATAATATGGAGAAGGAAGCAGAGCCTAAAAAAATTATACCCGTTGCTAACGAAACCCGCAGAGGGATATAGTGACCCCATGTACGTGCCAAAGCCAAGCGCTCCCACCAAACCATCAGCAACAGCTCCTCCCCCTTATGATCAAAAAGGGTCGTACGGACAAACATGCACCCCTCCGGTCAGCTTAGGGCAGTTAACACAGGACTTAGAAAAACAATTAACAATTACACAAGCAGAACTAGCGAGGTTAAGAGGGATATGCGAACGGGCTAGCTGTTACCGAGAGGGAGGCGGGCAAATACTGCCACCCCCGATACCCAACACCCCAATAAGTACATTGGGGATGACTGGAAAGCAGGAGACTTCCTATTCTACATTGATAACACCCCCGTCAAAATAGTACGAGGAGAGCGAGTAGAGGAACAGGTAAGTGCGGGATAGGGAAGTGGGACATCAGAAAGAGAAGAAGAATATTGGAGTGACCTAGACGAGGATGAAGAGGGGGAGGGAGCAGGTGGGGTGTCACTACCCAGAGGGTCAGCGCCCAGCGAACAGGGGGAACAGGAAGGGTGGCACCCAGGGAAGTTGAGGAACAGAATGGGGAGAATGGCAGTAGCACAGAAGAAAGGAGCAAAGGTGAGTAAGGGAAGAGCAACTTACAGATGCCACTGATACACAAGGGAGTGGGGAGGCCTCATTATATCCCTTGGGCACAGATCGATAAAGCCAATCTACTGAAACATTGTCTCCACTTTCAGGGAGAGCGAGTAAATGGATATATGCCTTTGAGAAGAATATTGCAGGGGTTTCTTTAGCAATTGGTGATGTCAAACGTTTGTTGGTTTCAGCAGTAGGTGATCAGGCTAAAGGGGTGTGGGTGAAAGCGGGGTTCCCTGGAGTAACATTGGACTGTGACCGCCAAATGGATCGTCATTCAACACTGTGAGGGCTCAGGTATGGGATGCACTGAGGAGCACATTCCCAGAAACCCCCGACTTACAATCAGTGATGCAGTGCACCATGGAGGAGGGCAGAGACGGCACGGCTTGGGACCAATCCACCTCTCTTTTTTACTTCATAATCAAGAGAGGCCTCCCAAAGGAAGTACAGAAGGCCCTTGATAAAATTGCTGGCATAGAAGCCAGAGGCTGGCCAGAAATACAGAGCATTATAGTGCACCACTGTAGGACGAACAAAGAGAGGGAAAAGGAGATAGCACAGAAAAGGTTGGCACACGAAGCGAAGCTTGTAAAAACAAAATTGGTGAAGGTCGCAGCAGTAGCTGCAGCCCTCCCCACAGAACAGCATGTTACGCTCACCTGGTCTCTGCGGAGGTGTTGGGGCACGGTTGCAGCCCGCCCAGGAATGTGATCACCCCCGTCGGATCCCTCCCCCTGCGGCCCATAAGGCTCACCTGCTATTTAATGATGGTGAACTAATTCACAGAGTATGTCATTCATTAAGAATTTGAATGCTGCAGGGGCGTTACTTAACCTGAAGGGCATGACCTGATATTCAAAGAGGCCATACTTCGTACGGAAGGCCGTCTTCCACTCGTCTCCTTTTTTGACTCTCATAAGATGGTAGGCCCCTCGTAAATCCAACTTTGTGTAAATCTGAGCGTCTTTCATCTGATCCAGGAGCTCTGGTATAAGTGGTAAGGGATATTGTTTTTTTACTGTGATCTGATTGATTGCTCTGTAGTCAATACAGGTTGTTAAGTCCCCCTCCTTCATGGGCATGAAGAAAAGGGGCGATGAAGCAGGGGACTTGGATGGGCGGGTAAAGCCATTTGCCAAATACTGATCCAGTTAAGTTCTAAGATGTTGATTTTCCTGTTCTGTTCAAGCGTAAATTGGGCTGCAGGGAATCTGGGCTCCGGGCACAAGGTCTATTTGGCAATTGTATGGTCTGTGCGGGGATAACACTTTGGCTTGCTCCTTTTGGAATACATCCTGGTAGTCCAGGAGTTCAAGTAGTAAAGAGCCAGTGAGGCCCAGCATGATTCCTTTCTTTGGTTTCAGGTTGATGACATCTTTGTTGTAACAGGCGTCGGCATAGTCTTGAGGAAAGGTCAGAACTCGTTTTCGCCAGTCGATCCTAGGATTAGGGGTCTCGAGCCAAGGCATTCCCAATATCATCTGGAAATGAGGAGCCCAAATGAGATCGAAGGTAACGTCCTCTTGATGTCCATCCTGTTGTGTCACTGGCCCGGATGATAGTTGGGAACCATCCACTGCAGTGATGTTTTCCGATTTCTTCTTCTGGTGGAGAGGAAGGCCTATTCGGCTAGCCAAATCTTTGTCAGTGTAGTTTCCCACTGCTCCGCTGTCAATGTACGCCTCTAAGGCATGTATCTTTGACGGTTGCTTATGATTCACCAAAAGTAGCGGAAGGACTAGGTGTGAGGTCTGCACGGATTCCTTTTTCTCGCTCGACAAGTGGACCCCTACGCTTGGCGGGCATTGGAGTTTCCCGAATCCTGTACTACTACTTCTTCGTTGTTTTTGTTGGTTGCTCCAACAATTTTCTTGGGTGGTTTTACTGGCCATTCACGGAGGAAGTGACCTGCTTTACCGCAATATTAGCAGAGCTGTTGCTGTCTTCTTTTCTCTCTTTCCACCTTAGTAAGAGGCCTCCGTAAACCACCAATTTGCATTGGTTCTGTTTGTGTGGTTTGGTCTGGTTCTCACAGTGTTGCACATGAACTGACCTTCCTTCTGTTCTACAGTCAATCCATTTTCCTATTCTGAAACCTATGATTGAGTCGCACTGTTAGGTCTATGTAGTCCACACACCCCTCTGGTGGGTTCAAAACTTGAGCCAACACATCCTTAAGTTCTCCACGTAACCCTCAATAAAAGAGCATAGTTCTTTTCCTCTGGCCAGTTGGTTTGGGCTATGAGACGATTGAAGGTTGCAATGTAGGTCAACAAATCTTGGTTCCCCTGTCTGAGTGACAACAATTCGTTGTCTAGAGCTTGTCCTTGAGTATGTCGGGCAAATAATTTCTCCATCTCGTGCTGAAAATACCAAAGTTCCGAAGTAAAGGATCGTCTTGAGTTACCAATGGTATTGACCAGTCTGCAGCATTGCCACCTAGATATGAGAGCACGAATGCAACTTTGGCTTGATCATTAGGAAAGGCTCCTGGTCTGCATAAGAAATAAAGGCGCCATTGGTTCGTGAATATGGCAAACTTGTTTGGATCACTGAAGAAACGTTTGGGCGGGGCTAGAGGCACTGGCCCTGGAAAAACCACCTGAACCGTTGCCGATTACTGTGAGTGGGCTATCCCAGGCAAGGGAACTTGTCCTGCTTGGGCCTGTAGCATCTGTCTTGCCAAATCATCAGTTCTTTCTCGAGTTACAATAGGATCCCTCCTTAATGCACAGGTCTCCTACCTTGAAGCATGCACTTCAGCCCGTAATTCCCCTAGTGACTGGACCAATTGGTCTGTCTCAGAAGTTTCCATAACGTCCAGGCAGAGAGTTGTAGAGGCTTCGCGTTCTGTTACGCTCACCTGGTCTCTGCGGAGGCGTTGTGGCACGATTGCAGCCCTTCCAGGAATGTGATCACCCCCGTCGGATCTCTCCCCCTGCGGATAGGCTCTGGACTACGACAATTGGTGCCTCTGCTCCTGCGCGGATATGAGAAAAGGTGAGTGCGCTGCTCGATGACTATGGCACCTCTCAAACCGTTCTACCGAAGGTGCGATTTCTGTGGGCATGTACCGAACCATAAGGCTCACCTGGTATTTATTGATGGTGAGCTCTCTGTCCTGCTACTTCTGGCAGGGGCGCTTGTTGATGGGATCTAGTTCCTTCACTGATCCCGGGTGATTTACAGTCCAGTGCAGCAGCAACTTTTCTTCTATTGATTGGTAGTAAGTGTTTCTCAATGTCTCTGGTCTTTTCCTCTTTCTGTTTTTCCACTTTCTGCTTTCTGTCTTGTATTATTGCTCTCGATTGTGTTGTTATTTTCTGAATAACAATAACGTTTTCTCTTCTGCTTTCTTCCCAATAGATGGAATGGCGGCTTCAACAACAGCTGTGGAGGTGCGGAAAGTGGCCCGGAGGAAGATAGATGAAACTGCAATGTCCGACAACAGGTGAGTGATGGTTTAAGGGAAAGCACGAGATGGGATGGGAGCGCCACCTTAAACTCAATTTCTTTTTAATGTCTAACCTTGCTTTTGACTTTTTTCTTGCAGGTGCTGCGGTCACGGAAGAAGCGCGTAATGCTGCGGTGTTAAGAAAAAGAATTCAGCGTCCCTGAAGTCTTCAAGGTGAGCTGCGGTGTCAAAATGAAAAGTACAGCGCTCTGGAAGGTTTGAAGGTGAGCTCCAGTGCCAAGATGAAGAGTTCGGCACTCCGGAAAATGTGAAGAAGACGTACAAAGATGAGAGCTGATTCCCCACATGGTAAGTATGGAGGCATAAAGCAGGATTTCAAAGTTAAGTTCAAATCCCAGGTGGCGGTGAGCGTTATGCTGCATGGATGTGCAAAATAATGCAAATCGTCTGCCTCGTGGATTAGAGCAGCTTATATAGCAGTGAGCGTGGGCACGCCCACTAGGCCTGGCTTGCCTGCCACACCCTGCCACTCCTAGTGAGTCAGCACGTGCAAGGCAACCCAGTGAATAGCAGCCCCACCCAGGGTACACGTTCGGCTGCTTTGAAAGTGTCCATGTTAAATGCATTTTGCACCCGGTATGAGGTGCTATGCTTACAATAAAAGCATTTTGTCCCCAATAAATGTCTCTTGTTGTCTGTTATTTATGAGCCTGGCGCCAAAGGTGCCAGGACTGTGTCCAACCGGGCCCTGTCTGTGTTCTTGGCCCGATGACCATGAGAGATGGGGAGGAGGGGCCAATAGCAACACAGGCTAGAATGGCAGCAAACCGGGCAGTAAATGGACAAGAGCAATGGACTGGCGGGGAACAGTATGTAGGGCCACAATGGCAAGGAAGAGCTGGACGAGGTGGGTACCGAGGGAAAAGAGGGGGGTATGTGGGCCAGAGGCCCAGAGGAGGAGGATAAGGAGTGTGCTGGACATGTCGTAGGTGGGGGCATTTTGCAAGGGAATGTCATACCCGTCCCATGGCACCTTATCAGAATGAACAGAAATATGGCCACCCCCACCCAGGTAGCCCCTATGGCTTTCCGATGGGTGATTATAGACAAGAAGAGCAAATTGACCCCCCGGTAAGCACACGAACACAGAGCACCACCGCAGGGTACACAGCAGCAACTACAGCAACAGAATAACATGATACTCGCACGCAGCAACCCATTTGTCACCACGGCAAATGGCGCACCAGCGCCATTTGGAGGAGTAACCGTGGTGGGAGATAACAGGCCTCATTACGACCCTGCTGGGCCGGAAACAACGGTGGCGGTAAATCCGCCACCACCGTTGTTTCCGGACTGGCTGATACAGAGTCCAGCAGGCGGGAGGTGTCACTCCCCCCAGGTCTGACCTGGCGGGATTAACACCACCCGCCTGCAGGTGGACATGGAAACACCGGCTCTGTCATAAACGGAACCAGCGTTTCCATGGTCCGCATCCTCACAGAGTCCTATGGGACTCCATGGGAATGAGGATTTACAGAATTCCACCTCCGGTATTACCAGGTCACCGGGGTTGTAATGCCCCGGTGATTCCGGCAATAACGGAGGCGGAATGGTATTACGGGTCTGGCGGCAGCCTGCTGGTTTTTCCGGCATGGCTACCGCCGAACTCGTAATGAGGCCCAATGGCTCCACCACGAGACAACCACCACGAGACAACAAGACATCCAGTATAGGACAGCCCACAGAGAGCACTTGCATATCCAATCCTGTCAACAAACCTAAGCCCAGACGAGTAACCACTGGTGGGGGCGGAAATAGGAAACAAGCAGTTCATCTTCATGGCAGACTTGGGAGCGGAAAAATCATGTCTAAAAGAAGGCCGGTTTCCGCGATCAGACCGGAAATTGGAAACGTAGGGATTCTCTGGGGCGGTGGTCGAGGTTCCATAAACTCAAGATTTGGATTTAACGGTGGGGGGAAAAACAGTACGAGCACCTCTACTATATTATGAAGACTAGCCAATAAATTTACGGGGGAGGGACCTCCTCAGCAAGCTCAATATGACTATCTCTTTTATAGAGAGAGGTATAGTATGCTCAACACCAGGCATATGTGCCATGAGAGCAATGTTACTGATACACACAATAGCCAGTGAATTAACAGTTCGATAATGTCCATAGATCTGCATGGTGTGTAAATATCTGCAAGACGAATAGCAGTGGTGGGACTGGCCGCACATGGGTGTGAGTGGCGGACAGTGCTGTGCATAGATCCCAATATAGCACTACATGACTTATCAGATGAGGAGCTGTTCACCGACAGTGACACTGATGGAGTAATTGTAATGCAAATTTGTATCCCATGTGAAATAATGATTCAACACAGACAAGTGACAAACTCCCTCATGGCCATTGTCAGTGCACCGCTAACATTTTTCGACTAAGACATGCAACAGGTACCATCAATACTGTGGACTACAGGTCCCCATGATGTAGGGCTCCTGTAGGAAGTAACCCCACAAAGATTAAGCTAAAACCAGGAGCGATATTGCCCCGATTAAAACAGTATCCTTTGTCAAGAGAAGCTGAGGAAGGGATAAAAGAGACGATACATGCCCTATTAGAACAAGGGACTATTGTACCATCAAATTCACTGTGTAATTATCCTATCAAAAAAGCAAAGGGCGGAGCTTGGACGATGATACAGGACTTAAGGCCTCTTAATGAAGTCATACAAAAGGGATTTCCACTTGTCCCAAACCCTGCATCCATTTTATGCAGCATCCCAAAATCAGCACAATCATTCAGTACGTAGATGATCTACTAAGTTGTGGAGAAAAATAAGGAAGAGTGTAGACACAACTCAATATTACTGCTTACCTTACTGGCCCACAAGGGGTACAGAGTAGACAAACAAAAATTACATTACTGCTTAACAGAAGTGCTGTACTTGGGACAATTGATATTGAAAGATGGTGTCATGATCTCTGCTTCCAAAGGTTCAGGGTTTTCCCAACTCCCTTGGAAGCAGATCGATAACCCAGGTTCCGAGTGCCAACCAGTCCCAATTGGGACCTTTTGGACCCAGTCCTGGCGCCAGTGGCACCAGGCTCATAAATATGCCCAGTCCCAGCGCTGGAAGCGCCGGGCTCATAATGCTTGGGTGGACTTACCTGCAGCAGACCATGCTGCTTACTTGCCTGCCAGTTGAGCCTCTGATCCTCTTCTGTTTGGAACTACTTTTCCTGTTGGGTGGGGGAGGAGCAACTCCCTAGATTCAGAACACTGGAACTCTTCTGGAAAGCAGGAACTCTTTTCTTACCTAGGCGTGGCTGTGGAAGGAGATACCTAAGCACTACAGGAGGCTATTTAAACCACACCCGATGGATGAATCTTGCTTTGCGTTATTCTGCATCCTCTGCAGCAGAACGCTCATCGTGTCTTCTGCATCTGATCCTGGGCCTAAGGAAAAAGGCTTACCATCCTGAATCCAGTCTTCAGCAACACCTATAAAGACAAGAAAGAACAGGTTAGCATTACGGTCTTCAGTGACAGCTCTTCACTTACCTGGTCCATCGGCTGTCACCAACGCCTCGCGCTGCATTCCGGCATCTGAAAGACAAAGGCTTACCTACTCTTCGTGCGCTCCGGAGGTCTTCACACTGCATTCCGGCATCTGAAAGACAAAAGCTTTCCAACTCTTCGCACGCTCCGGAGGCCTTCGGCGCTGCATCCCGCATCTGAAAGACAAAAAGGTGCGTTTAAAGACATTGGGGAACTTTAATACTCACGTGCCATTACTCCTTCCCACATCTAACCCAGTGGGTATTCCGGCACCCTGCAGCCGCTCCGAATTTGTACCTGCAAAATAAAAAGACAGTTAGAGCGCATCGTGAAGCAGGCAACAAGCGCTTACTTACGTGCTTCCAGGCGCTTCTATTCATCACACGGGCTCCATCTTCAACTCACTTCAGCCCGTCATCCGCCATCGCCGGAACCCTGCAAAACAAGAGACATCATTACTAAAGACTTTAAAGACATTAGAATTACTCGAAACTTACAGTTCGTGCAGTAAACGACGGACAGCAGTCCTCTGAAGTCAAGAGGCCTGCTCCCCTTATCCAGTGAAGAAACTGGTTACAGCACCCTGCCCCGAGGCAGATGGAGAGCACAGCGTTCACTTACCTAAGGTGAGAGCGTTAACCTTTGGGGTTCTACAGGAGAAGAGAAAGGGAAGAAGAGAGAGACATTCAATAACCCAGTTCCTTAATCCCATATTTTCTATCTGCAGACATCTTACCCTTCGAGTCAGACATACAGTGCACAGAGGTCCAGCCCAAAGAGCCAGCCGTGTGTTACACATCACCTTTGAAGATACGGTATACGCCCAGTCAAGACCGGCGCCTCTACGGGAATCAGGTGAGCGTTACAGAACGCAAAGCCTACCTCAAAACTCCCGTCCAGGCGCTATGGAAACCTCGGATACCGACCAGCTAGCCCAGTTACTTGGGGAACTAAGGGCAGAAGTGCATGCAGCCCGTCAGGAAACAGACGCTCTAAGAAGGGAACTGATTATTTCCAAGGAGCGAACAGATGATCTCGCTAGACAATTGCTACAGTCACAAGCCGGACAGACCCCGTTACCCGCATCTGGGGGAAATCTTCCTTCTACATCCTCTATGAATCCAGTGCAGATCAACCTACCTGGGAATGTACCTCTGGCTCCGCCCGAACGATTTTCTGGTGACCCAAAGAGGTTTGCAGTATTTATCAATCAGTGCTGGTTGCATTTCTTATGCCGGCCAGCAGCCTTTCCAACTGATCAAGCTAAAGTAGCTTTCGTTCTTTCGTACCTTAGTGGCAATGCGGCAGACTGGTCGATCCCTCTAGTAAATCAAGATGATCCGGTCCTCCATGATTTTCAAGCTTTTCAGCTCAGTATGGAAAAACTGTTCGCAAGACATTCACAGGGGCAGGCCTTGGACAATGAGCTTCTTTCGTTGCGACAAGGTAATCAAGACCTTTTGGCTTATATTGCGTCTTTCAACAGACTGATAGTGGAAACTCAATGGCCTGAGGACAAAAGGATTACGCTGTTTTATAGAGGTCTACGTGGAGAGCTCAAAGATGTGTTAGCCCAAGTAGTGAATCCCCCACAAGATTGTTCGGACTATATAGACTTGGTCGTTCAAATAGATCACAGACTGCAGAACAGGAAGGCCGATCGTTCCAAGTTTGATGCTCGAGTATTTTCCAAACCGCCAACTCCTTCCAAAGGAGTAGACTCCGGGGAACCCATGCAAATAGGGGGTCTGAAAGGTCCTCTAACACAAAAGGAGCGGGAAAGGAGAAAACAGTTGCAATTATGCCTCTATTGCGGAAACTCAGGGCACTTTCTTCGAGACTGTCCCGTGAAACCTGCCAAGAAGGCAGTAGGAGCTGCAGTTACCAAAGTTACAAACTCTGAGCAGGGAAACGACCTCGCCCGACAAGAATAGAGGTCCTCTTGCCGAGCGTGAAAACCAGTTCCGTGACCTCGCATTTCGTGATACCTAGGGTCCTCATTAGCCCTGATAATCCGGATCGATTACATGCAATTGAAGCTTACGTCGACAGCGGTGCCATCGGCAATTATGTGGATCATGAAATGGTTTTGAGGATGAATCTAACTCTTTGTCCCAAGGCTGTAAAGGACGTCATTACTACGGTGGATGGTACGGAGATAGCCTCCGGGCCAGTAACGCATACCACTCAAGAGGTGACGCTAGTAAGTCAAGATGGACACCATGAGAAGATCGTGTTCGATGTGATCAAGGCCCCTCAGTTTCAGATTATTCTAGGAATACCTTGGTTAGAGAAACACAATCCTCTGATCGATTGGCGAGCAAGAACGGTCCAGTTTCCAGAATGTGTCTCTACTTGTCACCCTCCACCTGGTGTTGCACTGGCAGCAATTTCTTCAGAGACTCCCCAGTTACCTCCCGAATACCTAGAATACCAAGATGTTTTCCGGAAGGATCAGGCTAACTCTCTACCTCCTCATAGGTCTTATGACTGCCAGATAGACCTGATACCTGGATCTACTCCTCCTTGTAGTAGAATTTATGCCCTCACCGAGCCTGAGAACCTTCACCTTCGACAATACCTGGATCAATACCTGGCAAATGGGTTTATTCGTCCTTCCAAGTCCCCTGCTTCTTCAGCTTTGTTCTTCGTTCCAAAAAAGGAAGGAGACCTTAGAACTTGTATAGATTATCGCTCCCTGAACCAGATCACCGTTAAGAATAGATATCCGTTACCTTTGATCCCTGAACTCCTGGACCAAGTCAGAAAAGCATGCATATATACAAAGCTGGATCTTAGAGGAGCTTACCACTTGGTACGAGTAAAAGAGGGCGATGAATGGAAGACGGCCTTCCGCACCAAGTATGGGCTATTTGAATATCAGGTCATGCCCTTCGGACTTTGCAATGCCCCGGCCGCCTTTCAATATTTTATGAACGATGTCCTCAGAGAGCTCATAGATGTGTGTGTTGTTGTTTACATTGACGACATCCTCGTTTATTCTTCATCGGAATCTGAACATCGGAAACACGTGAAGATGGTCCTCGAAAGATTGCGTCAACACAAACTTTTCGCTAAGTTGGAAAAATGTGTTTTCAACGTGACTGAAGTTGAATTCTTGGGATTCATATTATCACCTGGAGGAGTGCGTATGGATTCAAAGAAGGTCGATGCATGTCACGCTCACCTGATTCTCGCAGAGGCGCCGGTCTTGACTGGGCGACTACCGTATCTTCAAAGGTGATGTGTAGCACCCGGTTGGCTCTTTGGGCTGGACCTCTGTGCACTGTATGCCTGACGTGTAGAGTAAGATGTCTGCAGATAGAAAATATGGGGTTAATGAACTGGGGTTATTGGGGTGTCCCTATCTCTTTTCCTCTTCTCCTCTCCTGTAGACCCCCAAAGGTTAACGCTCTCACCTTAGGTAAGTGAATGCCGAGCTCTCCATCTGCCTCGGGGCAGGGTGCTGTAACCAGTTTCTTCACTGGATAGGTAGCGCAGGCCTCTTGACTTCAGAGGACTGCTGTCCGTCGTTTACTGCACGAACGGTAAGTTTCGAGTCATTCAAATGTCTTTAAAGTCTTTAGTAATGATGTCTCTTGTTTTGCAGGGTTCCGGCGATGGCGGATGACGGGCTGAAGTGAGTTGAAGATGGAGCCCGTGTGATGAATAGAAGCGCCTGGAAGCACGTAAGTAAGCGCTTGTTGCCTGCTTCACTATGCGCTCTGTCTTTTTATTTTGCAGGTACGAGTTCGGAGCGGCTGCAGGGGGCCGGAATACCCACTGGATTAGATGTGGAAAGGAGTAATGGCACGTGAGTATTAAAGTTCCCCAATGTCTTTAAACGCACCTTGTTTTGTCTTTCAGATGCGGGATGCAGCGCCGAAGGCCTCCGGAGCGTGCGAAGAGTTGGTAAACTTTTGTCTTTCAGATGCCGGAATGCTAACCTGTTCTTTCTTGTCTTTATAGGTGTTGCTGAAGACTGGATTCAGGATGGTAAGCCTTTGCCTTTCAGATGCCGGAATGCTAACCTGTTCTTTCTTGTCTTTATAGGTGTTGCTGAAGACTGGATTCAGGATGGTAAGCCTTTTTCCTTAGGCCCAGGACCGGATGCAGAAGACACGATGAGCGTTCTGCTGCAGAGGTTGCAGAATAACGCAAAGCAAGATTCATCCACCGGGTGTGGTTTAAATAGCCTCCTGTAGTGCTTAGGTGTCTCCTTCCACAGCCACGCCTAAGTAAGAAAAGAGTTCCTGGTAAGAAAAGAGTTCCTGCCTTCCAGAAGAGTTCCAGTGTTCTGAATCTAGGGAGTGGCTCCAGCCCCACCCAACAGGAAAAGTAGTTCCAAGCAGAAGAGGATCAGAGGCTCAACTGGCAGGCAAGTAAGCAGCATGGTCTGCTGAAGGTAAGTCCACCCAAGCATTATGAGCCCGGCGCTTCCAGCGCTGGGACTGGGCATATTTATGAGCCTGGTGCCACTGGCGCCAGGACTGGGTCCAAAAGGTCCCAATTGGGACTGGTTGGCACTCGGAACCTGGGTTATGGATCTGCTTCCAAGGGAGTTGGGAAAACCCTGACCTTTTGGAAGCAGAGATCATGACAGTACCCCCCCTCAAGGCCCCTCCCAAACCGGGCTTCTCCGGGGGTTTTGGCTTGTCAGGAAATGTTCGGTGAAATCTTTTGATTAGGCGAGGAGCGTGGACATATTCAGCAGGTTCCCAGGATCTCTCTTGGGGGCCCGTAGCCTTTCCAGTCAATTAGGTAGAATAGTTTAGATTTGGAGATCTTGGAGTCCAGAATGCTTTTGACTTCAAACTCGAGTTCTCCATCCACTAGGATAGGTTTTGGAGATTTGGTTAGTCGGGTTTGAGGTTGCACGGGTTTTAATAGAGAGACGTGGAAGACCGGATGTATCTTCATGTGCGGGGGCAAGTCCAACTTGACCGCTACTGGGTTTACTATGGTAGTGATGGAATAGGGACCAAGGTATCTTGGGTTGAATGTGCGTGGCCCCTTTAGAGATAGATATTTGGTGGATAACCAGACTTGATCCCCTACTTGATAGTGAGGGGCTTCCTTCCGATGTTGATCTGCTCCTTTCTTGTATTGTTCTTTAGCCCTTTGAAGGTGAGAAACAGCTTCCTTAAAGGCTTGGGTGATTGTAGAATGCAGGTAGTCTACTGCTGGTGTTTCAAGATCTTGGAGAGGATCCAACTCCGAGGTTCGAGGGTGACTGCCGTACAAAAGAAAAAATGGGGTTTTCCCAGTTCCCAAATGGACAGAGTTATTGTAGGCATACTCGGCTATCCAAAGGATATCTTTCCAAGTTTTTTCAGTTTGTTGCAGCATGCAGCGTAAATACTGTTCCAGAGTTTGATTGGTCCTCTCGGTTTGTCCGTCGGTCTGAGGGTGGTGACTGGTCGATAGTCTCACATCAATTTGAGCCGACCGACAGCAACTTCGCCAAAAATGAGAAATAAATTGACTACCTCGATCCGAAATTAGAACCGAAGGAAAACCGTGCAGTCGGACGATGTTTTCGAGAAATTCTCGGGCCAGAGTTGCTGCTGTTGGCAAGCCTTTGAGCGGAATGAAATGCGCCATCTTGGAGAATAAGTCCACGATTACTAGAATCGTATTGTATCCGGAGCATGGAGGTAGATCGGTGATGAAGTCCATAGAAAGCGTATGCCAAGGGCGAGGTGGGATGTCAATAGGGCGTAAGAGGCCTGCTGGTCTTTCCTTTTGACTCTTGTTTTGGGCGCATACTCCACAGGACATTATAAAGTCTCTGATATCTTTTTTCCAAGACGGCCACCAGAAGTAGCGCTTGATCTTTTCTGAGGTCTTGGCTATACCGGGATGACCTTCCATTAAAGAGTCGTGATAACAAGAGATTACTTTTTTCTGTAAATCTGTGCTAGGTAGGTATAATCGTTCTTGGAAATACAATAAGTTGTCCTTTACTGCAAAGTCCTTTCCCTGCAGATGCCAATTCTGTATGTCTGCTGGAGTTACAAGTTGCCTGGCTTTATCCTTAACTTCCTCTATGGATTCTGTGGCGATTACACCCAGAATTCTTTGTTCGGGAATGATTGGTACAGGTTTAGGGTTGACCAAGTGTTCTTCCACTCCCATCCGAGAAAGGGCATCGGCTTTACCGTTCTTTGTACCAGGTCGATAGGTAATTATGAAGTCAAACTCGGCAAAGAATAATGCCCAACGGAGTTGTCTAGAGGATTGGGCTTTTGCGGTCTTCAAATATTGCAGGTTTCGGTGATCCGTAATCACAGTAACGGTGTGTCGGGCCCCCAGCAGATAATGCCGCCAAGCCTTAAAGGCAGACTTGATAGCCAGAAGTTCCTTGTCAGTAATCGTGTAATTGATTTCAGGAGGCGAGAATTTGCGGGACCAAAATGCCACGGGATGCAACTGATTGGTTACCGGGTCCTTTTGTGATAGAACTGCCCCCATGGCAAGGCTTGAAGCATCAGTTTCCACGATGTAGGGGAGTTCGGGGCGAGGGTGTTTTAAGATTGGTGCAGAGATAAATTTAGTCTTCAAATCCTGGAAAGCTTGTTCCGCCTCGGTAGACCATTCAAAACGTTTGTTTTTCTTTAACAAGGCAGTGATGGGCTGGACTATTCGAGAGAATTCAGGGATAAACCTGCGGTAAAAGTTAGCGAAGCCTAACATGCTTTGCACACCTTTTACGGAGGATGGTGATGGCCATTTGAGAACTGCTTCGACCTTCTTTGAATCCATACGCACTCCGCCAGGTGATAATATGAATCCCAAGAATTCAACTTCAGTCACGTTGAAAACACATTTCTCCAACTTAGCGAAACGTTTGTGTTGACGCAATCTTTCGAGGACCATTTTCACGTGTTTCCGATGTTCAGATTCCGATGAAGAATAAACGAGGATGTCGTCAATGTAAACAACAACACATACATCTATGAGCTCTCTGAGGACATCGTTCATAAAATATTGAAAGGCGGCCGGGGCATTGCAAAGTCCGAAGGGCATGACCTGATATTCAAATAGCCCATACTTGGTGCGGAAGGCCGTCTTCCATTCATCGCCCTCTTTTACTCGTACCAAGTGGTAAGCTCCTCTAAGATCCAGCTTTGTATATATGCATGCTTTTCTGACTTGGTCCAGGAGTTCAGGGATCAAAGGTAACGGATATCTATTCTTAACGGTGATCTGGTTCAGGGAGCGATAATCGATACAAGTTCTAAGGTCTCCTTCCTTTTTTGGAACGAAGAACAAAGCTGAAGAAGCAGGGGACTTGGAAGGACGAATAAACCCATTTGCCAGGTATTGATCCAGGTATTGTCGAAGGTGAAGGTTCTCAGGCTCGGTGAGGGCATAAATTCTACTACAAGGAGGAGTAGATCCAGGTATCAGGTCTATCTGGCAGTCATAAGACCTATGAGGAGGTAGAGAGTTAGCCTGATCCTTCCGGAAAACATCTTGGTATTCTAGGTATTCGGGAGGTAACTGGGGAGTCTCTGAAGAAATTGCGGCCAGGGCAACACCAGGTGGAGGGTGACAAGTAGAGACACATTCTGGAAACTGGACCGTTCTTGCTCGCCAATCGATCAGAGGATTGTGTTTCTCTAACCAAGGTATTCCTAGAATAATCTGAAACTGAGGGGCCTTGATCACATCGAACACGATCTTCTCATGGTGTCCATCTTGACTTACTAGCGTCACCTCTTGAGTGGTATGCGTTACTGGCCCGGAGGCTATCTCCGTACCATCCACCGTAGTAATGACGTCCTTTACAGCCTTGGGACAAAGAGTTAGATTCATCCTCAAAACCATTTCATGATCCACATAATTGCCGATGGCACCGCTGTCGACGTAAGCTTCAATTGCATGTAATCGATCCGGATTATCAGGGCTAATGAGGACCATAGGTATCATGAAATGCGAGGTCACGGAACTGGTTTTCACGCTCGGCAAGAGGACCTCTATTCTTGTCGGGCGAGGTCGTTTCCCTGCTCAGAGTTTGTAACTTTGGTAACTGCAGCTCCTACTGCCTTCTTGGCAGGTTTCACCGGACAGTCTCGAAGAAAGTGCCCTGAGTTTCCGCAATATAGGCATAATTGCAACTGTTTCCTCCTTTCCCGCTCCCTTTGTGTTAGAGGACCTTTCAGACCCCCTATTTGCATGGGTTCCCCGGAGTCTACTCCTTTGGAAGGAGTTGGCGGTTTGGAAAATACTCGAGCATCAAACTTGGAACGATCAGTCTTCCTGTTCTGCAGCCTGTGATCTATTTGAACGACCAAGTCTATATAATCCGAACAGTCTTGTGGGGGATTCACTACTTGGGCTAAAACGTCTTTGAGCTCTCCACGTAGACCTCTATAAAACAGCGTAATCCTTTTGTCCTCAGGCCATTGAGTTTCCACTATTAGTCTATTGAAAGATGCAATATAAGCCAAAAGGTCTTGATTACCCTGTCGCAACGAAAGAAGCTCATTGTCCAAGGCCTGCCCCTGTGAATGTCTTGCGAACAGTTTTTCCATACTAAGCTGAAAGGCTTGAAAATCATCATCTTGATTAACTAGAGGGATCGACCAGTCTGCCGCATTGCCACTAAGGCACGAAAGTACAAAAGCTACTTTTGCTTGATCAGTTGGAAAGGCTGCTGGCCGGCATAAGAAGTGCAACCGGCACTGATTGATAAATACTGCAAACCTCTTTGGGTCACCAGAAAATCGTTCGGGCGGAGCCAGAGGTACATTCCCAGGTAGGTTGATCTGCACTGGATTCATAGAGGATGTTGAAGGAAGATTTGCCCCTGATGCGGGTAACGGGGTCTGTCCGGCTTGTGACTGTAGCACTTGTCTAGCAAGATTGTCTGTTCTCTCCTTGGAAATAATTAGTTCCCTTCTTAGAGCATTCGTTTCCTGACGAGCTGCATGCACTTCTGCCCTTAGTTCCCCAAGTAACCGGGCTAGGGGGTCAGTATCCGAGGTTTCCATAGCGCCTGGGCGAGAGTTTTGCGGTAGGCTTTGCGTTCTGTCACGCTCACCTGATTCTCGCAGAGGCGCTGGTCTTGACTGGGCGACTACCGTATCTTCAAAGGTGATGTGTAGCACCCGGTTGGCTCTTTGGGCTGGACCTCTGTGCACTGTATGCCTGACGTGTAGAGTAAGATGTCTGCAGATAGAAAATATGGGGTTAATGAACTGGGGTTATTTGGGTGTCCCTATCTCTTTCCTCTTCTCCTCTCCTGTAGACCCCCAAAGGTTAACGCTCTCACCTTAGGTAAGTGAATGCCGAGCTCTCCATCTGCCTCGGGGCAGGGTGCTGTAACCAGTTTCTTCACTGGATAGGTAGCGCAGGCCTCTTGACTTCAGAGGACTGCTGTCCGTCGTTTACTGCACGAACGGTAAGTTTCGAGTCATTCAAATGTCTTTAAAGTCTTTAGTAATGATGTCTCTTGTTTTGCAGGGTTCCGGCGATGGCGGATGACGGGCTGAAGTGAGTTGAAGATGGAGCCCGTGTGATGAATAGAAGCGCCTGGAAGCACGTAAGTAAGCGCTTGTTGCCTGCTTCACTATGCGCTCTGTCTTTTTATTTTGCAGGTACGACTTCGGAGCGGCTGCAGGGGGCCGGAATACCCACTGGATTAGATGTGGAAAGGAGTAATGGCACGTGAGTATTAAAGTTCCCCAATGTCTTTAAACGCACCTTGTTTTGTCTTTCAGATGCGGGATGCAGCGCCGAAGGCCTCCGGAGCATGCGAAGAGTTGGTAAACTTTTGTCTTTCAGATGCCGGAATGCTAACCTGTTCTTTCTTGTCTTTATAGGTGTTGCTGAAGACTGGATTCAGGATGGTAAGCCTTTGCCTTTCAGATGCCGGAATGCTAACCTGTTCTTTCTTGTCTTTATAGGTGTTGCTGAAGACTGGATTCAGGATGGTAAGCCTTTTTCCTTAGGCCCAGGACCGGATGCAGAAGACACGATGAGTGTTCTGCTGCAGAGGTTGCAGAATAACGCAAAGCAAGATTCATCCACCGGGTGTGGTTTAAATAGCCTCCTGTAGTGCTTAGGTGTCTCCTTCCACAGCCACGCCTAAGTAAGAAAAGAGTTCCTGGTAAGAAAAGAGTTCCTGCCTTCCAGAAGAGTTCCAGTGTTCTGAATCTAGGGAGTGGCTCCAGCCCCACCCAACAGGAAAAGTAGTTCCAAGCAGAAGAGGATCAGAGGCTCAACTGGCAGGCAAGTAAGCAGCATGGTCTGCTGAAGGTAAGTCCACCCAAGCATTATGAGCCCGGCGCTTCCAGCGCTGGGACTGGGCATATTTATGAGCCTGGTGCCACTGGCGCCAGGACTGGGTCCAAAAGGTCCCAATTGGGACTGGTTGGCACTCGGAACCTGGGTTATGGATCTGCTTCCAAGGGAGTTGGGAAAACCCTGACCTTTTGGAAGCAGAGATCATGACAATGCAGTTCTCAAATGGCCATCACCATCCTCCGTAAAAGGTGTGCAAAGCATGTTAGGCTTCGCTAACTTTTACCGCAGGTTTATCCCCGAATTCTCTCGAATAGTCCAGCCCATCACTGCCTTGTTAAAGAAAAACAAACGTTTTGAATGGTCTACTGAGGCGGAACAAGCTTTCCAGGATTTGAAGACTAAATTTATCTCTGCACCAATCTTAAAACACCCTCGCCCCGAACTCCCCTACATCGTGGAAACTGATGCTTCAAGCCTTGCCATGGGGGCAGTTCTATCACAAAAGGACCCGCTAACCAATCAGTTGCATCCCGTGGCATTTTGGTCCCGCAAATTCTCGCCTCCTGAAATCAATTACACGATTACTGACAAGGAACTTCTGGCTATCAAGTCTGCCTTTAAGGCTTGGCGGCATTATCTGCTGGGGGCCCGACACACCGTTACTGTGATTACGGATCACCGAAACCTGCAATATTTGAAAACCGCAAAAGCCCAATCCTCTAGACAACTCCGTTGGGCATTATTCTTTGCCGAGTTTGACTTCATAATTACCTATCGACCTGGTACAAAGAACGGTAAAGCTGATGCCCTTTCTCGGATGGGAGTGGAAGAACACTTGATCAACCCTAAACCTGTACCAATCATTCCCGAACAAAGAATTCTGGGTGTAATCGCCACAGAATCCATAGAGGAAGTTAAGGATAAAGCCAGGCAACTTGTAACTCCAGCAGACATACAGAATTGGCATCTGCAGGGAAAGGACTTTGCAGTAAAGGACAACTTATTGTATTTCCAAGAACGATTATACCTACCCAGCACAGATTTACAGAAAAAAGTAATCTCTTGTTATCACGATTCTTTAATGGAAGGACGTCCCGGTATGGCCAAGACCTCAGAAAAGATCAAGCGCTACTTCTGGTGGCCGTCTTGGAAAAAAGATATCAGAGACTTTATAATGTCCTGTGGAGTATGCGCCCAAAACAAGAGTCAAAAGGAAAGACCAGCAGGCCTCTTACGCCCTATTGACATCCCACCTCGCCCTTGGCATACGCTTTCTATGGACTTCATCACCGATCTACCTCCATGCTCCGGATACAATACGATTCTAGTAATCGTGGACTTATTCTCCAAGATGGCGCATTTCATTCCGCTCAAAGGCTTGCCAACAGCAGCAACTCTGGCCCGAGAATTTCTCGAAAACATCGTCCGACTGCACGGTTTTCCTTCGGTTCTAATTTCGGATCGAGGTAGTCAATTTATTTCTCATTTTTGGCGAAGTTGCTGTCAGTCGGCTCAAATTGATGTGAGACTATCGACCAGTCACCACCCTCAGACCGACGGACAAACCGAGAGGACCAATCAAACTCTGGAACAGTATTTACGCTGCATGCTGCAACAAACTGAAAAAACTTGGAAAGACATCCTTTGGATAGCCGAATATGCCTACAATAACTCTGTCCATTCGGGAACTGGGAAAACCCCGTTTTTTCTTTTGTACGGCAGTCACCCTCGAACCTCGGAGTTGGATCCCCTCCAAGATCTTGAAACACCAGCAGTAGACTACCTGCATTCTACAATCACCCAAGCCTTTAAGGAAGCTGTTTCTCACCTTCAAAGGGCTAAAGAACAATACAAGAAAGGAGCAGATCAACATCGGAAGGAAGCCCCTCAATATCAAGTAGGGGATCAAGTCTGGTTATCCACCAAATATCTACCTCTAAAAGGGCCACGCACATTCAACCCAAGATACCTTGGTCCCTATTCCATCACTACCATAGTAAACCCAGTAGTGGTCAAGTTGGACTTGCCCCCGCACATGAAGATACATCCGGTCTTCCACGTCTCTCTATTAAAACCCGTGCAACCTCAAACCCGACTAACTAAATCTCCAAAACCTATCCTAGTTGATGGAGAACTCGAGTTTGAAGTCAAAAGCATTCTGGACTCCAAGATCTCCAAATCTAAACTATTTTACCTAATTGACTGGAAAGGCTACGGCCCCCAAGAGAGATCCTGGGAACCTGCTGAATATGTCCTTGCTCCTCGCCTAATCAAAAGATTTCACCGAACATTTCCTGACAAGCCAAAACCCCCGGAGAAGCCCGGTTTGGGAGGGGCCTTGAGGGGGGGTACTGTCATGATCTCTGCTTCCAAAAGTTCAGGGTTTTCCCAACTCCCTTGGAAGCAGATCCATAACCCAGGTTCCGAGTGCCAACCAGTCCCAATTGGGACCTTTTGGACCCAGTCCTGGCGCCAGTGGCACCAGGCTCATAAATATGCCCAGTCCCAGCGCTGGAAGCGCCGGGCTCATAATGCTTGGGTGGACTTACCTGCAGCAGACCATGCTGCTTACTTGCCTGCCAGTTGAGCCTCTGATCCTCTTCTGTTTGGAACTACTTTTCCTGTTGGGTGGGGCAGGAGCCACTCCCTAGATTCAGAACACTGGAACTCTTCTGGAAAGCAGGAACTCTTTTCTTACCTAGGCGTGGCTGTGGAAGGAGACACCTAAGCACTACAGGAGGCTATTTAAACCACACCCGATGGATGAATCTTGCTTTGCGTTATTCTGCATCCTCTGCAGCAGAACGCTCATCGTGTCTTCTGCATCTGATCCTGGGCCTAAGGAAAAAGGCTTACCATCCTGAATCCAGTCTTCAGCAACACCTATAAAGACAAGAAAGAACAGGTTAGCATTACGGTCTTCAGTGACAGCTCTTCACTTACCTGGTCCATCGGCTGTCACCAACGCCTCGCGCTGCATTCCGGCATCTGAAAGACAAAGGCTTACCTACTCTTTGTGCGCTCCGGAGGTCTTCACACTGCATTCCGGCATCTGAAAGACAAAAGCTTACCAACTCTTCGCACGCTCCGGAGGCCTTCGGCGCTGCATCCCGCATCTGAAAGACAAAACAAAGTGCGTTTAAAGACATTGGGGAACTTTAATACTCACGTGCCATTACTCCTTTCCACATCTAACCCAGTGGGCATTCCGGCACCCTGCAACCGCTCCGAACTTGTACCTGCAAAATAAAAAGACAGTTAGAGCGCATCGTGAAGCAGGCAAGAAGCGCTTACTTACGTGCTTCCAGGCGCTTCTATTCATCACACGGGCTCCATCTTCAACTCACTTCAGCCCGTCATCCGCCATCGCCGGAACCCTGCAAAACAAGAGACATCATTACTAAAGACTTTAAAGACATTAGAATTACTCGAAACTTACCGTTCGTGCAGTAAACGACGGACAGCAGTCCTCTGAAGTCAAGAGGCCTGCTCCCCTTATCCAGTGAAGAAACTGGTTACAGCACCCTGCCCCGAGGCAGATGGAGAGCACAGCGTTCACTTACCTAAGGTGAGAGCGTTAACCTTTGGGGTTCTACAGGAGAAGAGAAAGGGAAGAAGAGAGAGACATTCAATAACCCAGTTCCTTAATCCCATATTTTCTATCTGCAGACATCTTACCCTTCGAGTCAGACATACAGTGCACAGAGGTCCAGCCCAAAGTGCCAGCCGTGTGTTACACATCACCTTTGAAGATACGGTATACGCCCAGTCAAGACAGGCGCCTCTACGGGAATCAGGTGAGCGTTACAGATGGCAAGAGAATACTACCAGACAGAGCCGCTGCAGTGCGTGAGGCTAACAAGCCCCACACAGTGAAAGAAATGCAGAAATGTCTTGGCATTTGTAATTATTGCAGAGCATGGATCCTAGATTACGGAGCATACACAAGACCCTTACTGCAGGCACTCAAAGAAGCACAGAGAGAAAACAGTACACTTGCATGGACCCCAGAGATGAACACAGCCTTCGACACACTTAAGAATAAATTTAATCTGCGTCAGTGCGAGCCACCCCCGATTATGACCGCAAGTCTGTTCTTGTTTTTACATTGTAATGGAACACTCATGACAGCAGTACCATCACTAGGACATAAGCCCTTGGATTACTACAGTGGAACACTTGATACGGTAATGCGAGGACACTTTGCATGCGAACAGGCTCTCGCAGCAGCCACGTTTGCCATTGAAATAAGCGGCACAATTGTAATGGGATGTTCAGTAACACTGTTGAGCACTTATTGTTCGCCATTCTTTTTTTTTTTAATAACAAGTTTTATTGGGTTTTTGTGCATGTATACAAAACAAACAATATCCAATCAAGACAAAGAAAATAAAAACAAAGTTGAACACAACACTAGAACATAATTTGCATACATATGAAAAAGGGGAGGCAATGCGCATGAAAACTGAAATTCGTCCGGGCGCACATGCACATCCACTGCGGATAGACACACATATACAAAACCAGTTGCATAATTGTCCGGCTTCTCAACCGGTTGATGGCGAGGCAGTTCTTCGTGTTAAGTCCTGGCTTGATGGCAAGGCTACGTAATGCAGTTCATTCGCCCAAACGCTGCTTGCTCATAGCACTTGTTCCCATTTTTCCCATATTTTATCCGCCTTGCCAGGGCAGCCCCTCGCTTGATATACTCGACGTTCCATCAGACTGACCGCATCCACGTCCGCGGACCATTGGTCATAGCTTGGGCAGATTTCCGACCCCCACAATTGTGCAATGTTTCGTTTGGCGATCCCTGCGGATGTCGACAGCAACGGTCTTTCAAAGCGGGATAGCTCTCCTTCCTCTTCAATACCTAGGAGGAGTAGTTTGGGGTCATTAGGTATCGGGCGTCCTATGACCCTCGATAGTCTTTCGGTACATTTACCCCAAAAGTATTGTATGTGCGTGCACTGCCATAGGATGTGGTAGAAGGTGCCCTCTTCCTGTTTACAGCGCATACATTTGGGATCGGTTGCTTTCCCCCAGTTATACAATGTTAGACGCGGGTAGTACATTCTGTGGAGGATCTTTAGTTGAATAAGTCTGATTCTGGCCGAGATTGCTATCTCTCTGGGGTGCATCAGGGCCGAAACCCAATCTTCGGGAAGTATCGGCCCGACATCTCCTTCCCATTTCAGCTTCAGGTTCGATAGTTCTGTCATGGCAAAAGCGGAAATGGCATTGTACATGGTGGAAGTGACTTTGTTTTCTACCCTGTCTACAACTATTTTTCGCTCTATAGGCGTGCATTCCGGCATGTCTGTCAATTGATCACTTTGGGCTGAGAGGGCATGGTGCAGCTGCTCGTAGTGGTAGCGTTCGGTAACTGGGAGGGTATATTGAGTAGAGAACTCGACAAATGGAATGAACTGATTATTCACAAATATTTGTTGTAGAGTGTGTATATCGGCTGCGGCTCAGCCGGGCCATTTCGGGAGTCTACTGAGACCTGTGAGATGGGCGTTCTTCCAAATAGGCTGGACTGGGGTGATTTTATTATCCCAGCCAATATATTTGTGAGACTCTTTCCATATTTGTGTTGTCTGTGCCACTATCGAGCACTCGGGAGGGCGACACTGTTTCCCAGAGAGACTTTCGAGTGGGGACACATCCTGCCTGGCGTTTATTCCCGCTCGTATATGCGGAAGTCTGGGGTTTCCATGTAGAATATCATTGACTGTCGCCATTTGGGCCGCCCAATAATAAACTTGGATGTTGGGGAGACCTATCCCCCCTTCCCAGACTTAGCGTTGCAGGGTTTTGAGGGCTATCCTCGGGTGTTTCCCTCCCCACAGCAGCCTGCGTGTTGTTCCATCTATTTTGCAGAATTCTCCCGTGGGGATATGAAGGGGGGCATTTTGAAGGGTGTTTAGGAAACGGGGTAGGGTTAACATCTTGAAGAGCGCTGCTCTGCCTAGTAGTGTCAGTGGTAATGTCTCCCAGTTAATCACATCTTGTTCGAATTTCCTCATTATTGGCTATAGGTTTTGGGGTATATAAGTGTCGAGGGCGTTGGTGATGATGAAGCCTAAATATCGGAATTGTGTGAGCTCAATCTGGTAGGGGGAGCCCTGCAGTGGTACACAGTCCACACCCTTCACAGGGAAGAGCACCGATTTGAGCCAGTTCACCCTGAGGCCGCTAAAGGTTCTGTAGTTTCTTAGGATAACAGTGACTATGGGGCCTGAGATCGCCGGGTCACCTAAGTATATCAGGAGGTCATCTGCATAGAGGGATAGCTTGTCCTCCCACTCCAAGTTACAGCGAAACCCTGACCATGTGTCTGTGTCCCGCAGGATGACTGCCAGTGGCTCGATTATTAGGGCAAACAGCATTGCCGAGAGGGGACACCCTTGCCTGGTGCCCTTCCCCAATCGGAAGACATGCGAGAGTCAACCATTCACCTTCACCTCTGCCAGGGGATCTTTATACAGAAGCTGGACCCATTTTATAAATGATTCACCAAAGTTCATTTTCTTCATAATTGCCCACAATGCCTCCCAGTACACCGAATCAAAGGCCTTTTCGAAGTCTATGGCCAACAGTGCCGCTGATTGTTGATGGGTAGGAGCTCTCTCTAAGGCCAGATGTAGCCTACGGATATTCATTTGGGTAGATCAGCTCCGTGATGACCGTTTGGAGTCTGTTCGCCAGTACTTTGGCCAGTATTTTCGATTCCGTATTGATTAGTGATATGGGCCTGTAGGAGCCGCATTCATCCGGAGGTTTGTTTTCTTTTGGGATCAGGATTATCTTGGCTTGTCGGAGGTCTGGTGGGAGCACACCTTTCAATAGGAAGTCTTCAAACAGATTGAGTAGATGCATAGGTAATTCTAGATGGCTCAGACGTTTCCAAATACCAACAGGGAAGCCATTGGGACCTTTGCCGGCCTGGAGTTGTGTTATGGCTGTCAAGATCTCTTCTGTCATTTTACCGTCCAGCGATTCAGCTTGTTCTACGGTGAGGAAGGGTAGATCAATGTCGTCTAGTATGGAGCTATTCGGTGTATCGGTGGGGGGCACAGAGTCCTTCATAGAAGTCTGCAAAGCATTCCGCTATTTCCACGTCAGTGGAGACTATTCTGGCTTCTCTCGTTTTGATGCTTTTTACTATACGTTGACCTTCCTCTCGTTTTTCCAGCCATGCATGCATTCTGCCTGCTTTTTCCCCTGTTTCATATAGACGTGCTTTCATGGCACTATGTGCTTTTTGGGCACAATCCAGCGATAGATTATGGAACTTCTTCTGCGCCAACATTAGGGCTCTATGTGTCTGGGGGGTGTCTCTGGAGACATGTTCTGCTTCCTTGGTCATAACTTCCTTTTCAGCTTTGGTGATCGATTCGTGTTGCATCTTCTTCTTGGCAGAGGTCCATGATATGATCTCGCCTCGCAGGACTGGTTTGTACGCTTCCCACAGGATGGAGGGGTCATCTATCGAGCTTGCATTCAGCTCGAAGTATTCGGAGGTGGCTGTTTCTATTTTTTCCTGTAGTTCTGGGAACCCCAAGTAGTAGGAGTTGAGACGCCAGGTGGGCGGCGGACGAGGTCTCTCTGTCTCCAGCTCCACTATCAGTGAAGAATGATCGGACATGCCTCTTGGAAAGAAGAATGCATTAAAGGCCTTATGAATGTTCTGGGATGGAAGAAAGAAATAGTCTATCCTGGACATTGAGGCATGTGCTCCTGAGTGGAAGGAGTACTCACGTTCTTCTCCATGCAATTCACGCCACGTATCTCGGAGCCCCAGTGCGGATGCAAAGGCAGCAAGTCTGGTGACCGTGTTGGGGTTTCTGGTCCGAAGGTGTGTACGGTCTAAGGCATTGTTCATTACTTCATTGAAGTCCCCTCCTATTATACCTGTATCTGCCATTCCCGTCGCCAGGATAGGGGTAATGTCAGCTTGCAAGGTGTTGAGGAGGGCTGGTGGGGAGTAGATTGCCGTTATCGCCAGGGTTTGATTCCACAGTGACGCTTGCAGGTGTATGTATTGCCTGTCTGTGTCACGTATTTGTTTTTTGACTTCAAGCGGTAGTCTCTGGTGGACCAGTACCAGCACTCCTCTCGCTCCCGTGGAGAAGCCAGCATGGATCGCTGTGCGGTAATTGGATCTCTGGAACAGTTTTGCATGTGGTTCCCGCCAGGTGCGTTTCGGTCAAGAGGACTATATCCGGGGAATGTCTGTTTATGTATTGCAGCAGCACTAGTCTTCTTTTGATGCTGGATCCCAGGCCATTCACATTCCAGGTTATGAGCTTTAGGTGCTTGTTATTAGGAGTCGACGCAGATGCCATCAAGTGTTTGAGCGCGTTTCCTGGGTGTCCTCCATAGGTCGCATCTGCGCCGCGGACAGTTGGACGAGTCTTACTGCAGCAATTGCCTCTCGTAGTATTCTCATATTGTCATTGTATGCTAAACGTGAAAAAACCAAAACAAACCAACTCCCCCCTCCCTATACTCCACTCCCAACTGAAGCATCTGTTGGCCCAACATCAACTTATAAACCAGTTAAACTTCAATCAGCATGTGCCCGCCCTGCTTTCGTGGGGGCATCCAGTCTGGAGGTGCCACCAGTTTGCGAGACACGGCGTACCAGTCGAGGCCTGGTTGTAGAGCAGCTTCTCAGTGTACTTCGAGTTCTCTTTGTTGTCTCGAGGGGGGGTTGCTGATCAGTCGCCAGCCTTGTTGTGCCATGTGGTTCGGGTTTGCATTGTCCAAAGTGGGCTATTTAGCTCACTTCATTCGGTAGTTTCTTTCATTGGAGCGACATTTTGACTAATTAATAGTCTGCTTGGTGCGGGATCGCATTGTGCGGGTCTGGCTGGGGTTCTATTTCCGGTGGTCGTTCAGGATGCGGTCTGCCGCGCTCCCCTCTCTGCCTCCTCTCAGCGCCCCATTCCCCGTCTATGTGCCGTTCCGCCCAGTTCCAGGCCTCCTTGGGGTCAGTGAAATGGACCGAGGTGCCATTATGAAAAATCTTCAATTGGGCGGGAAATATCAATCCGTATCTGACTCCCATCGTTTGCAGGTGTTTGAGTGGATCGAAGGATTGGCGCGCTTTCTGGACTTCTCTCGATCCGTTGTATGTGACTGTGCCTTTTGATCTTGCCAGTTGGAGCAGGGCGTCCCTGTCCCTATAATTTAGGAACCTTGGGATTACTGTTCGCGGGGGTGCGCCGGGTACAGCCTTCCCAGTCGGAATGCGATGGGCTCTTTCTATGGTGAAAAATTTGGAGAAGACCTTTTCATCGTATGTGTTTAACAGCCAACAGTTCCATACATTCTCCTTCTGCCTTCTCCGGGAGGCCGAGTATGCGGATATTATTTCGCCGAGACCTTCCTTCGCTATCATCCACCGTTGATTCTAGGATCTTAATCCGTGCTAGCATGCCGGACATCTGGCGATTCGCCCCTCGTATGGAGTCTTCAGTCCCCGATATCCTCGCCTCGGCCTCACCAGTGCGTGCGGTTCGTTTTTGAAGGTCATGCCTTAGCAGGGACACATATGCGCCTATGCTGTCCATTTCTTTCTCCATCGAGGTTCTGGAGCTAGCAATGGCGGCCATTATATCACGGAGGGAGATCTCGTCTTCCATGGGAGCTGCCTCTGCCATCAGCAGCTGTTCAGGAGTGTGAGATACGGACGTTGTTGCGTACTGTTCAATTCGACTTTGCGCCGAGGATTTCCTCAGCTTATCCTTCCCCATTTTTTACCCTCACTCGTGTTGCAGGGATGGTAGTAGAGGCAGTTTCAGAGTTGAGATCTTTATGTACAGGGCGGTAGCTGGAAGATTCTGGCCACAGTTATTCCCAGAAGGAGGGGGGAATCAAGGGCACCGATCACACTCCCCAGTTCCAGGGCGTCGCCACCCTCCACTCCTTACCGCGTTGGTATTCAGAGCTGCGAGGATCGTTGTCTCATGGGCGTAGGAGGGTTCGTGGGCACTCTATGCGGAGCAACGTTGTTGCTGATCGTTGAAGCTACGTTGGCGTGTAGTGGCAATATCTCAGCAAGTAGGCCCAGCGGATCCAGACCTTCAGGGGTGTATTGGCTGCGTCCGGCCGTGGCCCGTCATTCTCGAAAGCTGGACTGGCATCGTAGTCTTGTCTCAGGTGCCAGACAGGGTGGTGAAGCCGGTTACGTCGCAGCGCTCTGGGTAATTAGAGCGCTGCTCACTCCTCGAGTTTTGGGCACCACAGCGTCAGGGTCTCGCAGTAGTGGGTGACCCCCGCTCATCCAGGTGTGTTTGCGGCCCCTGCTTTCACTGCCGGCTTCGCATTACTGTGTTGTGCTCCCTTCATATTTCGCTTTCGGCGAGCTGGCGGTGGCCATCTTGGGTGCTGAGCGCGGCTCCAAGCCCGTGTTTGCTGGTGGTCGTATCTTTGGGAATCTGCATCGGATCCGCTCCGTTCCTGCAGCAATCGATGCCGCTTGTGTTTGGACAGCTATATGTGCAGTTTTAAACAGTCCACAACGGCTATTTTCGCAGGATTTAGCTCAGGATCTGGCTGGCGGCTCAAGAGCAATGGCAGCTCACGTCCGCATTGTTTGGCAGTTGGCCACGCCCCCTTGTTCACCATTCTTGAAAGATCAAAGTCCACACTGACAACGCAAATAACTACAGTATCATTCTTTCAAGATCATTCTTTCCAGTTCAAACAAACACATAGTACGGTGTAAAACAGTGAACCCAGCCACATTAATTACAGAAGGATGCACATTAGAAGATATGCAAATCCATGACTGTGCCACGTACAAAGGGGAAGAGGACGACATGCCCAGAGCAAATGATAATGCCCTACAAGAAGGGGGAAGTGTATTTCAGCGCAGGCAGCAGAACTAGTGGCACTAATTGAGGCTTTACACACAGCAAAAGGGTGTGCAGTAACGATCGATACCGATTCAGCCTACATGACAAGAACAGTACACGGGTGATTGTCAAGGTGGGGAAGGAGAGGATTCAGAAGGGCAGATGGGTCCCCAGTACAACATGCAGAGCTTTTAAAAGAACTAATAGAAGCATTGACAGAACCGACAGTGGTAGTCTTGGCCAAATGCCAGGCCCACACAATTAACAGTGACGTCATCTCTTTGGGAAACGAGGCAGCGGACGCTGCCGTCAAAGAAGTAGCTAATTTAGGGAAACCCATAGGAGAGTTCATAGTAAGAGCAAATGTGGAAGAGGAAAAGGAGGAGGGGTATAATTTGATGCCAATATCGCTAATAATTGATTTACAGAAACAGGCCCCACTTGAAGAAATTAACTATGGACAAAAAGAGGGTGTACACAGTCATCCACTGACCTTCTCTGGCAACAAAGCTGTACTGGTAAAGTAGCAATGCCCCTAGAATTATTAGAAATAGCAATGCAACAGCTGCACTTTCCCGCACACACTGCAAAAAACCACATGGCAGCAGACATTCAAGAAAATTGGTTCGTACCAGGGTTACAGGAACATGTGGAAAAATTCACAATAGAATGCACAACATGTCAAAAATACAATTCAGGAACGACATTGAGAACGCTGAGAGGACCACTGCCCCGCCCCATTGGACCATTCCGTGAACTGCATATTGATTACGCAGACATGGGAGAAAGGTGTAATGGAGCACGATATCTGATTGTGGTGGTCTGCCTCTTTTCACGCTGGGTGGAGGCAGGACCATGCGCCCACCCGGACGTGAAATGTGTGACGAAATTCTTAGTGAGGGAAGTGATTCCCCGATGGGGAATATGTGACATCATACGTTCCGACAATGGGACACATTTTGCAAATGACTTGTTTAAGACAGTGGCAGCCCTATTGGGCATTAAACATAAACTCTGTTCGATTTATCACCCGCAAGCAAACTGGGTTGTGGAAAAAAATCAACAGCATTCTTAAAAGCAGACTGTCAAAATTGTGTCACACCCTAAAGCAAAAACTGGGTGTACTGCTTGCCGTTGGCATTGTTTGAATTAAGAACACAGCCTAGCAAAGACCACCACTTGTCCCCGCATGAAATAGTTACAGGGAGACACATGCATACCCCAGTATCACCCTTGAGAAGAGCATCAGATGCACACAGAACAGCCACAGTATTGAGTGAAGAATTTCAGGAGTATTTGAGAATGTTGACTAGAAATAGCTCCACCCTTTACATGGGAAAATGAAAGTGACACACTGACAGCGGCAGCAGACAGCCCCAACGCACAACTAATGCCTGGAGAAATGGTATATGTGCACAGTTTCGTAAGACGATGGAATGCTCCACAATTTCATGGCCCTTATGAAGTGATATATTGGACACCCACAGCGGTGAAAGTAAAGGGACTGAAATTTTGGAATAATTTAGCGAACGTGCGAAAGGCACATGACAGTGTAATTAATGAGGAGGGAACAACACAGACGTAAAATTACGTGGTCACAAAGAAAAAGAATGGTACTGCATCAATGAAATGCTAAAATGAACAGAACCAGAAAAAAATGAATAGATGAAAAGTTAAATGTTATAAATGAGAAATAGAGAGCAAATACAGCAAAATATGTTGTTCTCACGGGCTTCAGTGTAGATATGAATATGGTAGAAGTAACATTACCTTTGTCTTGCTTCCTTTTCTCTCTCTCTCTCTCTCTCCCTCTCTCTCTCTCTCCCTCTCTCCCTCTCTCCGTCCCTCCCTCTCCATCTCTTCACATTTCTTTATATGATAATGGGTTTTGTTTTATAAAAGAAGCAAATGTAGTATAAAATAAATTGTAGAGTATAAAAAGAAATGTGTGTGTGCTTAACCAAATTATATCTCACTCTGTAGATACAATCATGGCTGACATGAGGGCCCTCAATGCTAGTGACTCAGCAGTAGATAGCAATAGGAGAAATGTTAGCAGTACTAGGGCATACTCTTTTGAATGTTGATTATGTTTTTCTGTGATATTGATTTTTACACTGTTATTTTGCCTCACACTGTATTGGGCCATATCTTTTATCTCTATCAATATAAAAGAGGGGGGAGGAGGAGTTAAGAAAATCCAAGAAGGCACCCACTTAGTGTGGGATGGTTTAAAATTAATATGGGCCCACAATGTTCTGTTCCCACAAATGTTACTACCCTGCATAAAAACAAAACTGTCAGAGTTCCAATGGCTGATTACTCGATAATTGACCATCCCGATCAAGAATTTAACGAGTATGATATGAATGACCCCGATCCATATGCATTTACGTTGCCACATGCTGATACCCATACAGCCACACAACCTACCTCCAGTGGCGATTATGTGAATGACGAGAGTAAGACACCCACCCCAGCACCTGAAGAAAAGTATGGTCAGTCAAGTAGTGGGAGGAGTGGAGAGGTAATAAGTGGAATATTCCCAATCCGATATCAAACATTATTAAGAATCCAAACTGGTCCAGGGGGGAGGAGGAGGCTGAAAAAGGGGGGTGGGACGGAAGAGGTATGACACATACCATGGCTTGGGTTTAGATTCAGTGGAAGACCCACGCCACCCAGATCAATCGAACAAATGGTATTCAGACAGGAGCACAATGGCAAAGCGAGCAACTAATGAGAGCTGCTATGTGTGCTTTTTAATTCCCCATGCCTCGAGGACCCCTAAAATGTGGTTACCCCCAGGAGGCGCTTATTGCAGAGGCTCAGTGTCTAATACATCTTGCACTGTGTAGAATTAAAATCACCTATCAGGTGCACACTGTTTCGTTACAAATGCTGCAGAATGAAAAAACCTGCCACCACTAGCCACAAGGGGTACTATGCCTCAAGGAGCCATTCTTTGTGATCCAAGTGACAATGTTTGCTGACAACAGGTGGCAGGAGGAGCAAGTAATGTGCAAGGCAGAGGCTTTGGGAGGACTGTCGGATGAAAAGCTCCAATGGACACCAGGACCCTCCCCCGCACGTTAAGCTTGAGATCCTCGCGACTGGGGAGGTAAATGTTATGTCCCTGATCCTCTTCCACTCGTATCACTCGGATGCCCCGGCCAACCCAGTGGCCGCCACTATCAGGGCATGGAAACAGGTTCTGCTAGCCCGCTCTGAAACCCCTCCGTTCTATAAATGGCTACCCTTGTGGTCATTCCCGGGCCTTGCCCCCACACAGGATAAGCTCCTTATGCGTCACTGGCTGGACCTGGGATATCATTCACTCTCCGACTTGTTCCCCGAAGGGAAATTCATCACCCCGCAGACATGGAGGCCAGGGCACTCCAAGTCCTCACTGGAGTTGCTGCAATACTTTAGACTCAGAGCGGCAGTCCAAGACATGTGGCCTTCGTATCCGGACGAACCCCCTGAGTCCCCCGAGATCTGCTACATTGCTAATTCCGCAGGGGGTAGGGGCATAGTGTCCGCCCTGTATAAAATGCTGATGGCACGAGCTGTAGAACCTCCCCATACGATCTGGGGCGCTTGGAGCCGGGAGCTGGGGTTGGACATCACTGATGGTATGTGAGCAAAAATGTGCATACACACACGCAAGGTCTCCCTCAATTCTAGATTTAGATGTGTGCAATACAAGTTACTTAATCGCCTGTACTATACTCCTCACGTGGTTGGGAAATTTGCATGTGATCACCCCCACCACCTTCCAGAGATGCAGATCCAGCGATGCGGACCACGCCCACATGTTCTGGTCCTGTGGGGCACTGGCTCCATTTTGGGAGGCTGTGCTTGGGGCCCTCTCGATGGTGGATCGACCCTGACCCCCTGGCTCTATTGTTCGGGCTGTGGGAAGGGACTGAGGCAAGGCGTGTCGCTAAATTCTTGAATGTGGGGGCGATAGTGGCTAAGAAATGCATTCTGCAGTGCTGGAAGCCGCGGTCCCCCCCTTCACTAGAGATGTGGTTAAAGGCTCTTACCTGGATGCAAATGTGTGAAGAGGACTATATTAACACGCTGCCTGTGAATGCTCGCCCCAAAAACGTATGGACAGAGTTTTGTAGCTATCTGAACAGCAGGGCGGACCTAGAGCTTCAATCTTCTCCTCTATCACCTGAGCAGGCGACTGGGCGAGCTGAACTGTGAATGGCCTTGTCGTATTTAATCTGCTCCTATGAATGTACGCGGTCTGCTGTAGAGACTTTGCATTGTTATTCACGCTTCAAAATATGTAACATGAGCTGTTGATGTAATGCACCAGTTACTGCTTCTTGCCAGTAAAGAAAAGTTTTAAAAAAAGATAAGGCACCTGGACCCATGTATCTATGCTCTCCCTGTGGCCCAGGTCAAATGTCCTTGTGATACATATTATGCTAAAGTTTATGTACCATATTAAATCTTGCAGGATTATGATTAGGATGAAACGTTAGCTTAGAAAGAGATAAAACTGCACAGACATCGCCAGACCCTGCACCGCTCCCTGATGAGCCCAGCTCACCCATGTGCCACAAGAAGTTGCAAGTTCAGCGCTGACCAATCCTGGAGCAACTCGATTATATGATGTGTAATGCCTTGTCTTCCCCAACCAATGAACACTACTTATTGTATCCCTTATAGCACACGCCATCAATGACGTGTTTTGTAATATAATGTGTATTTTCTGTATCTTGGGAGAGCGCTCTCGGAGTAGCAGAGTTCTCTGCATGCCCCATTTTAACTTTATATAAAGACATCTCTTTTACTCACTCGCAATTAGCCCTGGTCTCATTCGCTACTTGGGTGTGTCCATCAGTGTCTTATTATTTGGTTATTTCATTGTATGAGTCGTGAATGCCAGCTTTCACTACTATCCTGGTTGCAGTGTCTTGTGATTTCTTTACACACACGGACTGGTCCACTCTTTGCTTGATCTTTAAGATGAACCCTCTGCCACTTGCTGAGCTTATTCCAAGCTTAGTCTTAATCCGATTGCAAAGAAAGTCGGTAGTTATTGCTACAGGTTTCCAGTTGTTGATGCTGGGTAGTGCAGCAAGCTATACTCTACCACACTTTGCTCTGCTTCTCCAGTGAATCGCCACACACCACGGCACTGTATTCCAAGACACAACAGTGTCAGGTGGGGCCTTCCTGCTGAGCCTCCGATGATGGGTGCTGAGACATACTGCCATTTTCCTCACTGTGCTGCTCGAGAGCCTCTTTTCACACAGTGGGATAGGGGCCTGAAACATGTATTCGGCGGTCTCTGCCCAGCCTTTAAGGATTAGTTTTGCTTCATGCAAATCAGTCTTTCACTGCCGCCCTACTTCAGTGTTCAGCCTTGATGGCTGCCTCTCAAGGACTGGACACTTTATATGATATGGTATTTTATTTATATCAAGCTCATACACAAGTGTTTCAGAGCGTGGCAAGGGAAGGGAACAGGGGAGAAACAAAACAACGATCTTACTAGGCCCAGTGACATTGAGAACACGCAAGTGCATGGGAAAGGGATAAAGGGGAAAAGTGCATGGAAGGGGGAGAAGTGGAAAGTGCGGGACAAAGGAGAGCGATAAATAATAAATACAAATGTACACACTAACTTCCAATCTTGAATGTCCTTTTCCTGAAACACAGAAGAGGGCAACATGAAATACAGAATATGGTACAAAACACACACGTTCACGTTCAGTGCGACATACTAGCTTAAAAGACCCAGCTGAATCTTTTACTAACCTTTACTTTTTTCCTTAAGGTTTGGGCACCCTGAAGTGGCCATGCTCGCTATGTAATAGCAGTAACAAACTAAAATCTGCTACAATTTCCAGGGCTTAGTCCACTTTTGGGAGAAGCATTGACAAACCTAGCGGCACCTAGTCACAAGCAATGAGCTGGCATTAGACCAGACAAGGGTAAGCCAGAGTTGTGCAACATCTTCTCCTCCATCAGCCACTGGCTTCTTGCGTAAAGACTTCCGGAGTAGGCTCCCCATCCTTCCAGGGATGCGTCCGTGGGGGTCGTCTCCTGGTGTGGTGGGGCCTGGAAATCCGTGCCTCCAGTCAGATGTGAGCGCATGCCCCACCACCTTATCACTCAACGGAACCCCTCGTCGAGCGCAATCTTGTCCTGGAAGCTTCCGCACACCTGAATCCAGTGGGCGTCGAGGAACTCTTGCAGAGGGCGCATGCGTAACCTGCAGAGTCGGATGAGATAAATGCATGACATCATGCCGAGCAGAGACTTGATGGCCCTCACCGTGGCGATCTTCAGACCTAGCCGCCGTTGCACCTTGCCTATTATGGCCGCTACTCTCTCCTCCGACAGTGACGCCAGGCATGACACTATGTTTAGCCGGGATACCAGAAACAGTGCGTCCTGCGATGGAATCAAGCAGGACATAATTCACTGAGAACCCTAGATCAATCATTAGGTAGACAATCCTCGCTGTGTGGTCGACGGCGATGTCCCTTGAACTGGGCCGGATGAGCCAGTCGTCCAAGTGCGGGTAGACGCAAATCCCTTGCAGTCGTAGATGGGCCGCTACCGGCGCCAGGCAATTGGTGAAGACTCTGGGCGGCAACTTCAGCCCGAAGGGAAGGGCCTTGAATTGGTAATGCTTCTCTTGAACGATGAAGCGCAGAAATTGCAGTATCCCTTGTGAATGGGGATGTGGAAATACGCATCCTCCAGATCCAACGATGACAGAAAGTCTCCCTCTTGCAGCTGTCCGAGCAAGTGCTGAAGAGTGACCATCCAGAACTTCTGGGACTATGTATTTGTTTAGTTTTCGCAGGTCGAGAAAGGGCCTCCAGCCCCCGGTCTTCTTTCGCACAAGGAAGTACCTTGAATACACTCCAGAGTCGCTTTGGAACTAGCTATATCGCCCCATTTTTTAGCACGGCCCAAAACTCCAGCAGCAGTTGAGGGATGTGGCTTTCTTGTCGGGCCTCCGTGGCATTTGGGGCACTTCCATTGTAACTCTAGAGTGTGTTCAAAAGCAAGTGCGTCCAGTACCCAACGGTGGGTGGAGATGGACTTCCACACGCTGATTAAGTTTGCCAGCTGGCCTCCCACTGGGGTGCACGGGTGAGGGGCTGAGTTCCTGGCTCCGAAAGTCTTGGAGCAGCCCCGGTTGGTTTCCTGGGCCGAGGAGCGGGGGGGAGTGGGGAGTTGTCAGTAAGAAGAGGATCCCCAGCCGTAGCCCTTCAAAGATCAGGGAGACTTGCCTCCTGAGGACCTAAAGGACGGCTGTCGCTGCTGTAGCGTGCCCAGGGCACGTGCTGTTTCCGTGTCTGTCTTGATGGCATGTAGAGACTCATCTACAGCCTTCCCGAACAGATTGTCCCAGTCGATGTCCAAAACCCTAATCTGGTCCTCCTGTCTAAAGTTGGTGGCCTTGAGCCAACCACGGCGGCAAAGGAAAACGCTGTTGCCCATCTGGCAGAAACCTGGGTCCATGATGTCTGTAGCCACGCCCTCTTGAAGCATATCCAATGCTTCTGGCCTCTTATCGTCAGGAAGTCCTGCAGAGGTGCAAGCTTGAACCACAGCTCGCGGTCGTAGCGCACTACGATATCGAGGGCGTCAGCGGCCTTGATGGTCTTCGCTGCAGAGGAGATAACCCGCCTCCTCCTCATCGCACCAATTTCTTCCCCTCAATGTCCAGAGGGGTGGATGCTGCCGAAGACGTAGAACCTGACAATTTCTTGGCTGCTGCAGAAATCACTGAATCCGGCGACGTTTGGGCCTGCAAGCACTTATGCGCGGAATCCGGAACCTTGTACTTCTTCTCTAAGCGGTCCCTCATCGCCAGGGCAGTAGAGGGGTTCTTCATAAGTGCCAGCCCTTCATCCCAAATGTCATCCAGGAGGGGGACTGAAAGGATGGTCTTCCTCTTCGTTTTGCGGTACTGGTATAAAAAGCCCTCCTTCTCATCTGGAACGAGCTGGAAGAGCTCTGACGCTCAGGAGATCATCGCATGGAACAAACCTATCTCGTACGGTGGAGAGGATCTGGGCAGAGGCGATGGGAGGTCCCCCATCCCACTGTCGTCGTCTGTGCCTGTCGCCGTCGCTATGTCTGACCCTGTCTCACGTGGGGGGTAGCGGGGGCAGCGGATGCCTCTTCCTCTTCTTGGACGGAGGTTCCCGGGTCAGTGGATCGGTAGGCACGGGCGCCACTGGGAGAGCAGGCGGCGGCGCCGCCGGCATCCTCTTCTGTATCCCAGGTACAAGTGAATGAAGGGTAGACAGAATGTCCATTGAAAGATCTCTAGGTGGAGGCCTTGGTGCAGGGACTGGCAGCTGGGGAGTAGGAACAGAGCCAAGGCCTTTGTCGTCCTGAGGCTCTCTGTCGCCCTCCTCGACAGTATCTCCGTCGTCATACTCATCGTCGACCTCATTGGCTCCCTCTTCGTAGGGCTTGACTCAGACGAATCCCTCGTCGCCACCCTCCTCCTGAATGGTTTGGAGATAGACGAGTTCCTCCTCCTCAGCCGAGGAGATATCCATGCCCTGGAGGACTTCAACGCCTTCCCTCCCTTTCTTCACATCCAGAGGGGATGGTCTCAGGAGATGAGCAGCATCTTCTTCACTGGGGTCTTCTCATTGGGCTGGAATGAAGATTCCCTCCTGGCAGGGAGGGACACTCTTGTCTTCAGAGGGGCACCCTGCGGGTCCGCCCCCACGGCCTTTGAAAGGGACGCCACCACCACTTCGATGGAAGTCTGTCTGGTGCACATGGGCCTTCAAAGTCAGGCCAGCCTTGTCCTGCTAGGCCTTCATGGTCCACCCAGGCGCCTTATCCTGCTTGGCCTTCTCCTTAGGGGCCGGCTCTGAGGCCCAGTTCCCTTTGGCCTTCTCCGTCAAGGGTAAGCCAGAGGCCGCACCCTGTTTGGTCTTCTCCTTGGACGCCTCCAGGGTCACCTTCAGCTTGCACGGGTGATCCGACTTCTTCTTGGATGATGATCCGGAGCGTTGACTGGAGACCGATGCCGCTGGTGAAGTCGAACGCGCCCTGACTGACGAGGAGCCTGCTGCAACAGCACTCCCGACGGTAGCAGAACTACGGTGCTTGGCCTTTTGTTGGACCCCCGCGGGAGGGGCGCCCTCAAAGGACTTAGAAGCCTGCTCAGCTTTCCCGGAGCCAGGAGAGGCATGCCCATTAGAACCACCCAGTGCAGAGGCCTTGGCCTCAAACCACTCTCCCAGCTTACGCTGATCCTTCAATGTGCGAGCAAAGAGTTCACGGCAAAACGTACAATCTTCCTCCTTGTGCGTCGGGTACTGGCTGTACAGGCACTCGGACTGTTTGTCCATAAAAACATTCTGCAAACCGCAGTCGGTGCAGGGATTGAAAAGAGAGGGGGAATCCTCCTTCTCGTCCGACATGATCCACGCGGTGTAGGCCTGAGGAATCTTCTGGAAACCTCCACGAAAGACAAAATCCGCCCTTGAGGGACGCTGATGAATCAGAAAAATGGGTCACCATTAATCGGAAGGTTAATTGATGGAGCACACGGGCACGATTGACTGGAAAATAGAGTAAAATCTTCCAAAAAGCGAATAAAGCAGTAAAAGCTCGAGAGCCAAGCACAAGGACTCCCAACACTTGAATGTGCAGTAAAAATCTGAAAATGCCTGCCAGAGGAGGGGCTTAGGGAGAGGGCAGTCATTGGCTGGGGGCAGAATGACCCAGAGCTCAGTGATTGGTTGTTAGGAGAAAGATTTTTTCTTTTACCACGGATTACCAAGCTGACGACGGGGAATATTCATGAGCATGTGAATCCATGCCAGACCCCATGCTGAAGAACAACGCAACATTCAGCAGGTTGTCCCTAAGGGACCACCATGTAAGGTACCAAGCAACTCGACTCGTGACCCACAGAAGATCTGACATGCGGTCCTGGAACTGCCACCACTGGCAAAGGAGCAGCCACTGAAGCGATCTCATGCGTAGCCAGACCTCAGAACTTCTAGAATGCAGGAGGCCATGAGACCCGGCAGATGCAGGAATGTGTACTTGGGCTTGGAGGAAATGTACCATCTGAGAGATGTTCACCACTCAGTCTTTGGGTGAAATGGCTCTGCCCAGAAAAGAAACATTCTCTCCCCCGAGGCGAGCCACCACCACTGCCAGCTTGGTGAAAACCCACATTGACAAAGGAAGAGCGAACGTCGGGACTCTGAACTGGTAGTGATGTTGGCCCACAATGAACCTGAGATTTTATTTTGTGATTGAGATGAATGTGAGGGTGGAATCGGGCATCCAGAAGTTTCAGTAACACCAACCAGTACTGCAGATCGAGGACTTGAAGGATCTGGGCTAGAGTTACCATCTTGAAATTGTCCATTCACATGTACAATTTCAGAAGCCTAAGATCCAGTAATGGAAGCAAGCCTCCATCTTTCTTTGGGACCAGCCAATAAATTGAGTACTACCCCTTGCCTCATTCTGAACGTAGCACCAGTTCTATCATGCTCTTCGAGAGCATCAGACATACATTCTCCAAGACGATGGGGTCTGCGCAAGAGGTGGTGGAATGAAGAAGTGGTCTGAAGGATGCCAAATGAAAAGGAGGCAATAACCGTGCTCAAAAACTTGTAAGGCCAAAGCATTGGACCTGGTTCAAGACCAGAGAGGTCTGAACAGGGACATGCTCATTCCAACAGGGGACTCGTAGCAGAATGTCTCATCAAGGTGTTGTACTCTGGTTGGCTAAGGGGACAGTGGCTGCTGTCGTTTCACCCTTAGGGGAGCCTCAGTCTCTTCTCTTGGGAGGTGTCTGCCTTGCTGTCTCCCAGGGGCAGTCAGAACTCTTCCCTAAGGGGCATAGGAGGCCGAAGGGCGAAAGCCCTGCTCCCTCATGGAAGGGGCTGGGGTTGCTGTATGGCCAAACACAAAGGGCCTCATTACACGGTAGGCGGTGAACCATGGCGCTATTAGCGCCATGGTTCATGCCGGTAAAATACCGGCACTGCATTGGTGGAAAGGGGAATTACCGCCCTATTCCAAGGTTGGCGGTAATTCCCCCTTCCACCATTGCCCTTCCCCATTCCCATTTTTGCCCCATAGGGCATAATGGGAATGGGGAAGGTGCGAATTAAGGTACTGCAAATTTGTGGTGGCGTAATTAGCACGGAGGTCCCTTTGTGGGTTGGTTTTTAATGCCTGCAAAAAGCAGGCGTTAAAGGACCAACCTGCAAAGGGACCTCATAATAAGACGGTAAGGGTTAACGGTCACCGGTGACCGTTAACCCTTACCGCCTTCCGTGTAATGAGGCCCAAAGACTTTGCTGTCACTGTGGAAGACTGAAACCATTGAAGGCTCTCACCAGCCTTGGCCCCAAACAGGTTTTGCTCATAAAAGGGCATGTCCAGAAGCTTTGTCAGCACATCCTGCATAAAGCCTGATGTCTTCATCCAGGAGTGATGTCTTATAATCGTGCTTGTGACCATGGAAAGCCCAACACAGTCAGCAATGTTGAGCCTTGAGAGCAGGATCGGACAGGAAGCCGGCCGGCACCATGCCCAAAAATCCTTCTCTCATGTCCATTCAGCGATGTGTTCTGTTGCATTGGCCACTGTGGACCAAAGACCAATAGAAACGTTGTCAAGGCGCAGGAATTGTTGAGTGCCTGGAGTCAAATACCTTCTTTTCCTAGGTGTCCAATCTCTTACTCTCGGTCAGGTGGGAGCGACAGAAAGGTGGACTTCTTCAAATTCACAGTTGCGGCCTGTACCACCAAGCTCTTCGGGACAAAAATGCCAGGTCCGAGGGAGCAGGATGATGCTTCTTTGCAAGCTCCAGCTCGATTACAGGTGCAGAGGCGGGTCTTTCTCACACCTACAGCACTGGAGCTTCTAGCACTATGTTGAACAGTAGCAATGTCTTCTTCTTGGGTCCTTTTGTCCAGGATGACCATTAATTCGAATTGGACCTTTGGTCTGTACGGGGCCAGACAACCCCAGGGTATCAGCAACCTTGGCCATGAACCTTTAGAAAGATGCCTGAGGTTTGGGTGCTGGTATGATGTCCACCTCAGTGGAGGTGTCAAGACCACTGGCCTCCTGAAGATCTCTGGCAGGTCCAGTATGACTGCACCTTCCCCATAAAATTCCTGCAGGAAGTCTCTATCCTCTCTGGAGCCCAATGGCTCCAAGCCAAAGACTAGGGTTGAAATGGCACTGATGCCTCGACACCCGAAGGCGGTGCCTGTCGGTGCTGGGAGAAATTGCTGTGGGTACCCTGTTGGATTGGGGTAACACAGTGGGTCCTGTTGGAGCCAGCAGCGCCAGGAAGAAAGCCATCGGCGTCGGGGCATCGGAAAAGATGTCAAGTGTCTTCAAGAGGAAAGCTCTCCCATACGCCTGGCGTGAAGGACTGGGTGGCAAACGGTACTTGCAGCGCCGCTTCTGGGGATTCTACGATGACAAAGAAGAAGGATGCTGTGAGGAACAGCCAGGGATCGAGACCTCCTTCCGTGAAGCTTCTTCTGGTCTTTTCTTGCATGAGCCCTTTCCTCAGAGAGGCAATCTGCCTACACCAGACACCTTGTTGAGGTAGAATGTTTACCCAACCTTTCCCGGAGGGTGCTGGGATGCATGGATTGGCATTACCCGCAATCTTTGAAGTTGTACTTCTCCACCAAGAAGTATAAACATATACAATGGGGATCCGAAACAGTCATCTGCCAGTTGCAATCCACGCAAGGCTTGAAACCTGAGGTCTTAGTGGGGTTGGGCATTTTCTTGTCGAAACAAAGTAACATGTTCAAGAAGCGCACAAAGTTTGTGGAAAAAAGGAACTGAGGTTATGGTGTGCAGCACCCTGAGATATACTAACCCCAAAGTCATGTCTGCGTAGGTGTGTCGGGCAGAACCGATGATGAGCCGTGCTGTGCCCCCTCATGACGCAAACGTTTCTGAAGATTAACTGTGCTGCAGATAGGATTATCATAGATGAGAAATTCTTGGGAGAAAGGGAATCCATTAGAAATAACACTGTTGTCTACTAGAGGGAGCGTCATGCTACTTATGATATGGTATGATATGATGTGGCATTTATAACGCGCCTGTACACAAGTGTTTCCAGGTGCGACTAGACAAGGAGTGGGAAACAAAGGGAGGAGAAAATAACGATCTTACTAGGCCTTGTGTCATTCAAATCGTGCAAGTGCGGGGAAGAGGGAAGGCAAGAAGTGCCATAGGGGAGAGTGGAGGGGGAAGTGCAGTTAACTCAAAAGTACAGCCAGCGGGTGGCTCTTAAGTGCATGGAGAGGGGACTGTAGGGTTGCAGATACAGACCCTTAAGTTCTAGGGAGGCAGTGCAAGGGCAACTGGGCATGCAGGAGCATGGGCCCCAGGTTCAGAGGGTGACCAGTGCACGGAGCGGTAGCTGCATCAGCAGGGGAGAGGAAGAGATAAAGTGATAGCGAAAAGGAAGGTCTTGAGTTGCTTCCAGAACCAGAGGTGGTTCTGCTCAAGTTTGCGAGAGGCAGGGAGGCTGTTCCAGAGGGAGGCCCCAGCCGAGGAGCTGGATCTGCCCCCAACTCTCTGCTTGGAGAAGCGTCTGACCCTCAGAGAGTTGGATAAGCAGAGAACTCGAGAAGGAAGATGCTTTGGAAGAGAACATTGGAGGTAGAGCGGTCCAAGGCCCCAGAAAGCCTTGTTGATGATGCAAAGGGTCTTGAAGTTGATCCTTGTAGCCACGGGGAGCCAGTGAAGACATTTCAGAGCTGGAGAGATACAATCCCTGGGCTTGAAGCCAAGGACAAGTCTTGCAGTCCTGTTCTGGATAAGATGAAAAAGTTGAAGAGTAGAGGCAGGAACTTTTAGAAAGAGGTCATTGCAATGGTCCAGTCTAGAGAGGACCAGAGCTCTGGAGACAGTGAGCTTCTGGGGGAAAGTGTGAAAAGGAAGAATACCTCTGAAGAGGTGCAGCTTTTAGTTTGACTTCTTAGAAATGTCAGAGATGTGAGGAGAGAAGGAGGGTGGCGTTGAAGATGACACCAAGGTTCTTAGCCTCACAGGAAGGAGCAGGAAGAGGGCCCAGAGTGGGCAGCCAGAGAGAGAGGAAAGGAGGGCGCAGGTGTCCCAATGAGGAGGAAGTCAGTCTTACTGGCATGAAGGCAGAGATCTGGAAAAAGAGCTTGAATTAATGTCCTATAACATGTCTTACTCTTAGCAGCAATTGTGATAAATACAAGTTTGCACTTTCTTTCCCTTTTCACCGATGAGGCTAAATACCTGGCGACCCTTCCAAAGCTTGGGCATCACTTAACAAGGACAAATCTTACCAATAAGCAAAGATAGAAAATAGGAAAAATATGTTCTTGATTGGGAATTCAGGCAAAAGAATTAAACATTGAGGTGAAAAGGTTACAAAGTGGATCTTCATTTAAAAGATATTAAACACTAAGAAGTGCTACAAGGAGCAGTAGGTTTCATAGCTGGTATCTGCCGTGTCATTCTTATCACACCATCGTCACTTCACTGCTCTGGCTCCCAATAAACATGTGGTGTATTTTCATCTGCCGGCAGACAAACACCTTATTTCAGGGGACTAAAGAGTATTCCGGAGCAAAGACTGGACATGCTACCCTTACATAGCTAGCAAACCGTATGTTTATCGATCTGACTGTACCTCGGACATCTGGACCTCACACCTTCCTGAAATATACTGTAACCCAAAAACTTTTAGGCAAGAAATGAAAACTATTCTCTCCAAGAAACTCCTCACACTTAAGAGTTAACTGAGTAAACTATCCCAATGATAATGTACTGGACCACCAAAGAGATGCTATGTTTGCCTCACATCCCTTTCATATTTTGACCATTGACACCAATCCATTAATCCAGTTTGCCCCCTGCCAGGTCTCACACCGGAATTATCCTTGTACTGCCATGCCTCTTCAGCTCTTTGACCTTCCCTAGTCGACCCTCCATCTCAACCTCTCTCATTATCTAGTCATAAATGATGGAAGCCTAATTGCTAGTGCTTTTCTCCTTGGTGCACATAAGCAACGTTTCACTGCTTCATTTTTAAACCTGGCCTCTGGCTCTCCCGCCCTTACCTCATTCCACTCAGACACCTGCAAGTCCTGGTAAAAGCAAAAGAAATACTCTGCAATGACTGCTACCATTTCGATTGAACAATATCTTTGAGACTCTGATACACAGGTAAATGCTTTTTGAGTCTCTTGTATGGACTGCCATTCCTCATCTTTCACTTCACCACTACTATGTTCTCTCTTCTAGCAGACCCATATCTACCCTAAAGGGTGGAATCAGAATTCTGCAGCTGACCCAGAGGGCCATGTTAGACCAAAGCAAACTGCTGAACATAATCAGGATAAACAACTATTGTAAAATCAGTATATGGACCAAGACTTCTCACTTGGCCACCTCCAAACCCCATGCACTAAAAGCGGCTCTTGGACGAGGAGCCTATTTTTACCTTCATTTGAAAAACATGTTGTGTTTCTACTGTTATATGATCTGTTCAACTAAGTTATCTTTTTTGTACCAGTGCTCATTGTACATCACAGGGAGGAACTTTGGTGCGAGTCTTAGTTAATAAAACTTCCAAAACTAGTATTGTTGCTTCTTAAGTGACATACACTCATGCCAAGTAGAATTAATTTCACACTTGCATTTATTAGGTCTGCATGCACATATTCATCACTGCATCAATACAGTGAATTGTGAAGCATTGGATACAAACAGAACTAGTTCGTCAAGCACCAGCGATTCTGAGCTAGTGGAAAGAAGACCCACAATTGTAATCTGTCTACGATTCCATGCGGTACAAATGGGGGACCAACACAGAAACCTAAGGACACTACAATCTAAAACCACTGCCCAAACTAGAAAATCACAGCAAACTTAATCTCACATTAGCCATCTAAATATTAAGAATCACCCCTGTAGCAAGAAGGGTGTACTATCTTTACTTTGGATGACTTACCTGTAGGATCAGGCAGTACTTGAAGCTCAGCAATTGGAGGTTGGGGCTCGCAGGCCTGTGATAGCTTGCAAGATCTCAAGAAGTCAAGCTCAGTTTGAAGTTGTCTGATCTTCTTCTTAAGCCGAATGCAGTTAGGGCAGATGGATGTTGTTGGGGTCTCAGTGCAGTCTCTGGAAGGAGTGACAGCCTCTGTTGGAAGTTCCGATTTCAATGATAAACAATCATCCTCCTCGTCTTCGCTATGCTCTCTAGCTGCCCCAAAGGGGAGACAGTAAGGGCGGACCTTGCACTCACCCATACTGGACATCTTGCTGATGGTACGAGAGTTAATTTGAGCCACCTTTCCATATTTGTCATCTATATCGTCACATTGCGTGGGCTTCTCAGAAGTGACAGGACTGCTCGTGGCCAAAGGGCTCTCAACCATTTTCACAGACTCCAGAGAGGCTTCCAGAACATCTTTGAAGATGAGGTCTATCTTCTTTTTCTTTGCCTGCGGGTGGGTCTCCCCGTCATCACTGCCCCGCTTATAGGATATCTTGCCTTGCTTTAGAGTGGCCAGAGGCAAAGGCCCTTTCACATCCTTCTGGTTCTCCAAACAATTGTATGGCTTTTCCCTCAGTGATTTTCTATCTCCTGGAATGGAAAATTTGAGGGGGATTATCAATGGAAACTTGACAATGTTTCTCATATTAAAAAGGCAAGAAATACAGATAGACCTCACTTAGAAAAACATTCTGGAAGCTGTTCCTTGGAATTTAAGCTATCAGTCACCAGAACTGGGTCATTCTAGAATGAAGGTGACCTTGCCAAGCGGAGGAAGCCTGGTGCTTACAGCAGCCAGCAGGAAGAAACAACCAACTTGTGCATAGATACTTAGGGTATATGGCCTGGTCACGAGTTGGGCGGTATCCTGGCTGGGATACCGCCCAACATTATAAGTGTTAGCACCCACCCGTCTGGCGGTATTACCGCTGGATCACGGGTTGGGCGCTAACTGTTAGTCCCCATCCCCCATTGGGTCCATGGGACCCAATGGGGAAATTTCAGTGCAATTACCGCACAGTAATACTGCCAGCGGTAATTGCACCAGAAATTGGCATTTTTATGGTGTGTTTACCCCCATCTCTTAGCTGTGGGTAAACATGTCAGAGTCGAGATTGGGCAGAACCTTAAATGCCGACCGTTACTGCTGCATTTAAGGGCTACCACCCAACTCGTGATCAGGCCCATAGTAACTTGGTGGCACCTTTGCAATGGAATTTTCATAGTTGACACCACCTTTTAAAGAGGCACTAATAAGAACATTTAAAAAGGAAAGGTATGCAGTCGCTGTAGTTGGCACATCTGAATGAAACCTCAAAACCTTTTTTTTAATTGTGATTATTGTTTTAAAAGTAAGAACCAACCTTACACAATGAAATACAATCATACACAATTAAAATCTTCAACTTCACAGAAATGAAAGAGATAAATCATCCATCATTATATATACATAGTAAGACAATATGAAAAACACATAGGTACTAACTGTTCAACAAGTTTCTGATAATTGATCAAAATACATATAGCAAAAATGTATTCAATGCTAAAATCAGTGACACATTTTCTCCCCACATTAATCTACACCAAACGCAAATTCAGTCACCAAAGCTGTTGTTCTTAAAACAGCTAAGCCTACTTTTATTAAAATACGTGCAGTCAATGACCCAATATGTCAGACTTTCCTTCATATCAATGTTATTGCAAAATCTGCAATGCACTAAAGTGCTCAGTGCAAGGGGAGTTTTCCAGCATTTTATTCTTTCCCTGGAATGAAACTGGTTTAGTCGAAATCATAAATATGTCGCCAAGACCTTACCACATGGGAAACGTTGCAAACATTGGGGACAGTCTTTTTTGTGGATAAACTGTGCATATTCAGTATTGGTAGAGTATTTGACAATACCGTCCACCATCTCCACCCAATCAAACTCAAACAATCTTCCTTTAGCAACACCAGGTCCGTATATCAACTCATCTTCCGAGCTCCCAATAAGAATTAACATATCATGGATCCGACCCTTAAATATATTAATGGACAGGGTGGACTCTTCCATCATAATGCGATTCAGGTCTGCGTATAACGAGTTAGCCTCTGGATACAGAATTTTCCTGTATATTGACATATGTCTCCACATAAGGCGTGCCTTCAGGGAGATGAGACAGTGTTTGTGCCTAATAACCGAATTGGGAACTGCCAAAGGCAAGTTTAGTACTTACTTCCATAGTTTGTCTTGAATGATATTTAACATACCACCCACATCAAGTATGCATATGTCCAGCCCATGAAGCAAAATCGGTTCGACCATAGCCAAATAATAGCGTATAGCAGGCATAATAGAACATTTACACAATCTGGCAAATAAGCATTTCATTTGGGGAGTGAAGATCCTCATTTTTCCAATAAGGGTATCCCTCCACATAGCCATAGAAGTATTATTGCTCAGGGTATAACCCAAATATTTCATAGCTGTTACCAGGCCTAAGCTTTCTGGTCCCATTACCCAATGCATGATCTTGGGTTTGCGGACCCTAGCAAAAACCACCAGTTACGAATTAGTGCCATTGGGCAACATATTATTTAAGGCATACTTCTAGAATATATTTAACTTGCTTTGTAAGCCCATGGCTGTTCGATCGAAAATAATAAAATCGTCTGCAAAGGCTAGTCAGTCCAACCTAAGACTACCAAGCCTAGCAGACGCAATAGGGGTCCCCTGCCACACCTTAACCAAATTACAGACACACAAATTAAAATGGGTCGGAGCAAGAGTACACCCTTGCTTCAGTCCTACATAAGATTGAATTACCGAGGAAAGAGAGGCATCTCAAATAAGACGTATCCGCAGCGTAGAGCCTGTGTGAAGAAGAGAGCACCTGAATAATTTTTCTGGGGATTTTCATCCGAAGAAGTTTAGTCCACAGCACTGACCTAACCACACCGTCAAGTGCATTAGACATTTCAAGGGAGGCCATATAAACTGCCCGATATTACTATGGTGGACATTGTACTGTAGATGTGCAAGCATGGTAGCATTAAGGGAACTCCCCAATTGCTTCCTAAATTCCACCTGAAATCTGGACAGAGCTTGGGACTGGTTGATGCTATAGTTTACATCTTTGAGGACCAATGTAGCAAACACTTTACTAATCGCCTCAGTTAGGCGATAGGCCTGTAATTTCTTGGTTCCAGGGGATCACCCTTTTTAAATATAGTTATAATGATGGATTGTAGCCAAGTCATAGGGATTACATGAGTCTTGAAGATTTGGTCAAACAGGGGTTTAGAAAGGGCTGCCCAAACAGATGGAGAACCCTTCAAAACAAACAGGGGAATACCATCTGAGCCAGGAACCCGCAAGGATTTCAGATGGTCTATGGCCCAGATGAGCTCATCAATCTCCCTGGGGCAGATACCCCAACTAATGGGCCCAACAAAGGAGCTTTGTAATTTGTAAAAGCTTCAGGTAAGAGATATTTTTTCTCATAAAATTCAACCCAGATTTGCTCCCTAATCTGTGAATCCATGGAAACCCCCTTATGACCCAAAGTACTATTAATAGTACCCCAATATTTTCCTTCATTACCACTACACAGTTGTTTCAGAATTGACTGATTGTCTTTAACACAGAGATCTCTCTTCAGTGATATGACCAAGTTCTTATGCTTTTGGCACACACTTTTTCGCCTCTTAATGTATTTGATGAAGGACAACTTCTGCTTCCTGAGCAGAGACAGATTTTTACGTTTGAGTCTATTAGACTCCTTAATTCTGACATAAAGAATTTGCCTAATCTCGCCTCTACCCCCTTTATTGTTCCAATATACAGTAGATCTCAGACAGTCCATAATAATCTTATAGGGATCTATGCCCCGACCTTCGGAGCACTCAATATCATAGTCTGTATTCCCAAGGATGACAAGAGTGTTGGTCAGGCGTTCCGTAAACAACCTAACCATTCCGTCATTCCACTTAAGAATCAGCCCACCCCTGGCTGGTATTATGCATGCAAGATCTGGTCTCAGATCACACTTGTCCAGGACAAATTCAAGGGGGAATGATAATAGTAAATGATCCCCTATACCTCGATCAGTAAGAACTAATGGGCCACACTTTGCTCTAGGGCCTGAAGATATATAAAATACATCAACCCTCGAGGTTCTCGGCCCTCTATGGCAGGTATATTTCGGTGATTCAATAGTTGACTCAGATTCCAAATAGGTCATGTCCCAGTCTCCGAGAAAGTGATCCCAGCTAATCCTACTAAGTAACTCATCACGAGTACCAGGTGGAATAGGCCCACCAATATTGTAGGTCGAACCAACCTCACAGTTGGCATTAAAGCCTCCTCCCAAGATAACAAGATTGTCATTTTCCCCAGTGAACGAATCCTCAAAAGCTATGGCCAGAGAATCCTGAATACACTCTAAACTTACACTGGTCGGGTTTCACTACATGTTAATAAGCAACATGGACGGTTGGGTAGGTATAGGGGTTAACGTCATGGCCAGTAGCCATTCTGAGTGAAATAATAGTTCACATTTCATACTTAGATTACGGTCAATGGCCACAGCCAGCCCCCACCTAGGGCGACCCAATTCTCATTTAACAGCTGAGCTCGTAAAAGTGTTGTAACCCTCTAAATCAGAGTGGGAGGTTGCCATGGTCTCCTGAAACATGGAGATTGTGTGAACTCCCACCCAGGAAGGGTTCTCCTACAATTTAAATAGATTCACCCTACCACACACATTCAATGAAATAAGCTCCACTGCAGTATTGCTACCATTGCCCCAAAACTTGTGTGAAAACCTCAAAGCTTTTGAGTGCATATCCCACCCAAGACCAGTCCTGTCCTTTTTGGAGAAGACTCGTAATCAGTGTGATATGATCACTCACCCCTTTCCAACCTTCCTTCGCGTCCTCACCCAAGACATTCACACAGAGTATTGCGCTTGAAGGCCAGGACCACCTTAGCATTGTCAACTGATTTGAGGCCAAACAGAGCATATCACAAAAATTTCAGATTCACCAGCTGGTCCCACACCATATTTGATACGATCTCAGAGTGGAAATAGCTCACCATCCATTCATTATTCACAATAGGGAGGGAAATTCCATCAATATCATCAGATGTAATTGACCTCAGCTGAGGGATATGTATAAAAATGGCCAGAACTTTGGTCCTGTTGAGCCTAGAAGAATCGTTGCTTTGGTGTGTTGACTCCCACCCCATTATTTTTGAGGGGCACCACACAGAGCCATCAACACACCGGTTGTTGACGGGAGATTGCATTGTCCCCAAGCTTTCCTCACAGCCTGCTTTATTAGTAGCCTAAGGGGAACAGTTAAAGGAACACCAGCCTCAACTCCAGAGAGATTAATACAAGGCCCTATAGGCCCAGTCCCCCCACCGTCCAATTCTATGGTCTGACTAGCCATAGTCACTCGAGCATATGATCTGTTTGTGATCTTCTCAAATGAGGGGATCTTAGTTTGTTTAGTGTGAGACCGATCCAGTGATCTATCATTGGGCCTTGTAGGATCACAGACATTAGCCAGTAGTTGAATGTCATGCGCCCCAGTACTAGATTTATTAATCTGGGACTCATGAACATTCTCCGTAGCCCCATCAGCTCTTTCACTGGAGCTGCCAGTCGGCTGTGCTACCATACCCTTCCGTTGATGATAGCGTCCCCCCTTAACCCTCAGGGTTCAGAGTCCCCTTCATCTCAGGGTCCTGGTAGCTCAGCTCAACCATTTTAGACAGTTGATATATTCCTTTAAGAGAGACCCTTAGCTTAGGAGTTGGCATATTTTTGTTTTCTTTTTATGTTTCTTTTTCTGTGTGCATTTTTTCCCTTTGACAATGAGGACCTCACTATTCAATACAGTGGTTGCCTCTTGTTCCACCTTGTCAGACTTATCTGTCGATAGCTTTGTGCTCTGGTGCAACCCTGCCTGTTTTTCGAGTCTGGCAGCTGCCTCTATTAAAGCAGTGGGACTTAGGTGTAGCCTAGAGCACAGAGGTGATGGGAGCACACAGACCCGCATCCACCACTCTATTAGATTCAGGTAACTCCTCATTAGCCCTCAGCAAAGCTTTACCACATTCCACCCCTACAATCTGCACGCTTTCGTCTGTAGATACGATGTCATGTAGAGAGCACACCCTTTCCTCCAGCTTTGTCAATTTTTGTGTATTCCCCAACACTAGATCTTTTATACACCCCATGTCCTCCTTAGGAATCACAATACCTTTGGCAAACCTTGCAGAGAAGCCATGCAATTCATCAAGTTGGTAAATGCTGACTGTTGCCCCACTAAACCCCCGCCCCTATATTTTTGTGGGTGTCTGCCAAGGTAATTATCACAAGATTCAGACTAATGTGAATGTTGGCTAACAGGGAAGGAGACAAATCCTGTGTTTGAGAGCACAAAAGTCTGCTCGCAATCAACTGATCTTCATTAGCTGTTGCGGGGCTAATCATGTCTATGCAGTCAACGTTTAGAGCTGGAGCCTGGTACCTCTCGATAAGAGTTTTTAAGGCCCTTGTGTTTGAAGAAAGAGGATAACCTCAGTTCAAAGTTGCCAAATTGCTGACTTTCCTTTATGTCAGGGTGCATTTCCAAGCAGTCTAAACGAGGTATAATTGGCACAGAGGTGCCATGTAAGTCATCGCTGTTAACAGCGGTAAAAAGGTCCAAAGTACGTTCCTTTATTTCAGTCTTTACTGCCCCTGGCTTGGGCATAGGGTGACTTTCTACATTCCCACATAAAGCACCGTCTCCAGAATGTTTACCCTTTCCTTTAAGCAATGCCAGATCCTCCTGTATAGCAGCCATTTCCAGATCGGTAATATCTCTGAGAAGGTCTTTGTTTGCAGATGAGAGTATATGGAATGAACCCTCTAATAACCTGCTGTCATAACATGCATCACACGGGCCAGAGCCACCATCAACTCCCAGATTAAACTCAAGAGCAGATTGTACAGGTGGCAATTGAATAGTGGGTCCTGCAGACTTTTGGTGCACTTTAGACAAATCCCCAAACACAAAGATGGACAGGTTAGTTTTATGGATATTGTGTTTTAATTCCACCCAAATGTAGCTGCTGTGGCATAGAGGCGTGAAATCGTATACTCTTCCTTGAGACCATCACAGAGGGAGCAGATGTAGACTCCCTTTGGGACCCTAGATCGGTCAATATACATTTCACCTGCCCCAAATCAGATTTTGACCCAGGCCGAACAACCTGTCTTTTCTTTGTTAGAGAGCCAGAGGTTAAATCCTCCATTGTCACCAAGCCCACCTCAGTGGGCCCAGAAGGTGCCACTATCTCCTCACTTCGGACACACCGAGAGCTCAGTTTGGAAAAGCCAAAGCCACTCCTTAGATTTGACATCACACACTTGTGCCGATTCCACTAGAAAAAAAAGGTAAGGCTGTCAGCCCGAGTCGGTTCAAAGGCAATGTGCCCGCAGTGAACTCCCAAGCAGTACAGCAGAAATTTGGCTCCCCAGAAAGGAAGAAAATATGTCTGGGATCGGTAAGAGAGCCCCTGGTTAATTATGAGTGCAGGAAAAATGTTGGGTGAACAACGCAAGTAGCAGCTAGGAGAGAGATACTGGGAAAGGATAGGGGAGGCCGTCTCGTTCCAAGGGCTGGGCGGGGTGCCGTTTGCACACACCACCTTAATACCCGGGCTCATCAGGCTCACCCCTAGAATCTTCCCTGCTTGCGCTTCAGTCACAATTATTATAAAAAATATTTTTGATTATATTTTTACCTGGACTCCAGGGAGGTTTGCGGCACGACGCCACCAGCCTCTCGCCTCACTCCTCAGTCCTCCAACCTCCCTAGCCTTGTTTAGCTCGTGGGGGTCGCAGAGCTTTTCTCTGACGACGGTGGCAGCAAGCGGAAGTAAACGGCAGGCAGGAGACTTTGAGGAAAGGACCTAAAAACGTGGAAAGAGGTGCCAAACTGCACTGCTTCAGAAACGCACAGTCAAGCAGCTGCTTCCGACGCTGTGTATTAGGAACATGTAGCTTACTAGTATGCTTTCCAGGCCCCAGGAATTCCTGTAAACTACAAACTATTCAGAACAATGCCCTCCGCTCTGCCATTGGCCTTGCAAAACATGACCACATATCTGAAACCATAAGAAAGGTGCACTGGCTACCAATATGTGAACGCATCAAGTTTAAAATTCTCTCCATTACTCACTGTTACTTATCCAACACACCCCCAGCATACCTGACAGAGACTTGAGAATCCCAAACAACTTAGCCCCACTCGCACCATTAACGCCCATTGCCTCAGAGTTCCAAATTTCATTAAACTCAAGAGCAGGAGATCCAGCGTCCCAGTTACCACCACTAAACAATGAATGCCCATCTCACAACTTGGCTGTTCATCTGATGCATTAGCTTGACATTACCACAATGTAATAGCTCTTGCTTGTAGCACCTTCATGCCCGAGGGCTTAGCGTGCTATCTCTAAACGCAAAAATAAATAAATACATTCCCTCAGTCCATTTGAACGATAAGGGCCATTTACAGAGAATAAAACATTATTCCAGAGGCAATGCAATGAGTCCCATTACTGTAGCAAGCAAATGGGTATTACATCTAAAAAGGACTCAACATGAAGTACACTGCATGGCTATCCAAGATGAACCAATCTAAATTAGCATCTGGTAGGCACGTTCTGGCCAACTAGATAGTTCAGAATGCAGGACCTTACTGCCAGTATTCACCACATTTTGAGATATTTGAATTGCTTTGTGCATTTCCCCATTTGTTTTTTTTTTCCATGTACGTAACTTCTCCGTTCTGTCACAACGGCCCCTCTACTTTGCAACTCTTTTTTGGTGTTGGTCCAGTCTTTCTCTTCAAGGCTGTTATGAAAATAGAAAGGAGGATTCTTGTTATTTAGAGGAGCTCTCTTTCTGTGTGCACAACAGCCATATTTCCGCTTTTTTGAATGAATGAAACCTGTTCATGTTCCGAGCTTGTGGCTTTAGAGTACAAACAACTTCTGAAAAATGGGAATAGCCAGTAGCCCACTAGAACAGGCTTAATTGCCTGTGTAAAATGTCAAAAACCTTGTAAAGACCCTCACTCCAATACAGTCTATAGCTTGGTCTCTGGGCGTTTAACAGCCAACATAGTCCTTTCTGGTGGTCTAAAAGGCTGAAACCAACTGGCATCTGAAGCAGGATTCTTGATCCCCTACACACCTTAATTATATAATACTAAAGAAACCACCTCAAAGAAACAAGAGACATTTTTAAAAATGTAGGAGAAAAGGAACCACAGTAAAGCTGTATACGAATACTTACGGTACAACAGGACATTTTCGGAACGGACATCCGAAAATTTAATTTGCAGTGATACATAGGGATTGGTGCTTGGTTAATATACCACTACTCTGATTCTACAGGCATCATTTGGCAGCCTGCTACCACGGCTAGGGGCTTGGCTGCATGGCTCGAGGAACAAGCATGTATAGATTAGAGGGTTTGTTTAATTTGAAAAACAATCCAGTGAACACACATGGAGGAAGTTAAAAGCAAAAACAAAAAAACATAACTCACAGGGGTGTGCCCAGTCTACCAGAGCAACACTAGAGTGCACTCCCCAAAAGAAAACAGATGTCATCCAGCGAAGGAATGGACTCGCCAAGGTCCAAAGTAAACGCCTCCATTAAGATGGGCACAGGGAGCCTGCAAGCGCCAAGGAGCAAATCTTTTGGCAGAGTTGAAGAGGGAGTGGGGAGGCGACAGTCTAAACGAGTGAGCAAGAGGCAAAAGCAGTCTAAAACTGGATCGGAGAAAACACCACCACAAAACGGACTCAGGCTAAGATGACCCCGAAAATATACATTACAGTCATTAGATGGAAAAAATACGCTCCCGATTTTTAGTTTAACATATTTTTCCATTAACCACCTTAGTACCTACTGCAGGGACTTTGAATAAAAGCCAGAAGCACTGACTGCAAGTGCACTGAAGCAGGCTTCGGCAGTATCTACTATCAAATACAAAACAGGGCTGATTTCTTTAAAATTATAATTAGCAGCAACCCCTCTCCTCACGTGCCTGACACCTCATGCGGTTTTTGCTACATAACTAGAATTACGATGCTTACTAATTTGCACTCGCTCTTTAGTCAAGCATGCCTAGAGGTTGCCAACTACATCGAACAGAATAATCTAGATCTCTGTGCTGTGACGGAGACCTGGGGCTCTGATGCCGCTGGTCCTAGCCTCAATTTAGCAATTCCATCTGGGTGTGTCATGATACGCAAGGAAAGGCAGGAGGGTAGAGGGAGCGGTTTTGCTTTCATTCTAAAAAAGGCTCCATCTATATGGGAAGCTCCAGGATTTATCATGAAAGAAATAGACTCTTTATATATCAAAATTGGAATGAATGCAGAATCAACAGTTAACTTTCTCCTCCTCCTCTATTGCCCCCCCTCATTGAAGGAATGTTGAGTAGAAGCTCTAAACAATCTCGTGCTACCTCTCATTAAACCTCTTACACGGTTTATCATCTTGAGTGATATAAATCACTAGCTAAGAGATGCCAAAGACACCCACGCCACAGAGCTACATCAGTCGCTCTTAGATTTAGGCTTCATTCAGCAAGTGATTGTTCCCACTTATGTACCAGGACACACTCTCGACTGGGTAACAACTCTTAACATCTCTAGTTTGGATGTCTCCATCACCCCATGTCCGTGGTCAGATGACCATTTAATACACTTTTTGATTTCTGTCCCATTTCCTGTGAAATTAAAGAACTCATCCAAGTGCTATTCCTTGTCACGTAAGGAACAAGTTACCTGTAACTGTTGTTCTCCAGCATGGGTTTGGCATGGATTCAACTGCTCATGAATATTCCCCGTCGTCAGGCTAGGAATCATCGGTAAAGAAAAAATCAGTTTGTTTAGTTTCTGAACTGTCTTTCTCCTAATACCCAACCAATCACTGGTCTCTGGGTCATACTGCCCCCAGCTAACGACTGCCCTCTACCTAAGCCCCTCATCTGGCAGCCATCTTCAGATTTGGTAGCACGTAAAGTGGCAGTAGGACAAAGAAGAGCCACAGAGGGGTAGGTGGGAGGGTTCGCATGTGAATCCATGCCAGACACATGCTGGAGAAGAACAGTTACAGTTAAGTAACATGTTCCTTCTCCAGCATGGGGTCTGGCATGGATTCACATGCTCATGAATAAATAATACATAGCAGTACACACATACACAACCACGGGAGGTGGCAAGGCTCAACATTAAGCATTACAACATCTCAACATTAAGCATCTCTTACATCCTCACCAGGCTTACCTTAAATCGAACAGGTTGCAAAGCACTGCTTGGTTGACTCTGGACTCCTCCCTGGAAACACAGTCGGCGCAGTAGAATTTCGTGAAGGTGTGCATCGACCTCCACGTAGCAGCCCTGCAGATGTCCAGCAGGGGCACACCAGACAGGGACGCCATAGTTGCAGCGATCGCTCTGGTCGAATGGGCTTTCGGACGGCCAGCCAATGGTCGGTTTGCCAACCAGTGACAACGGGTGAAGCAGCCGGAGAGCCACCTGGAAATGGAAGCCTTGGAGAGGGCCTTCCCTTGGTTCACAGGGCCAAAGTTCACAAACAGCTGTGATGTCTTCCGAAAACACTTTGTGCGGTCCACGTTGAACTTCAGTGCACTAGCCAAATCCAGCGAGTGCAAAGTCCTCTCAGTCGTTGATGTCCGCAGCACCACCCTCGTCTCGTGGAATGTCAAGTAAGGTGGTTTACAAGGGAGGGCCTGGATCTCTCCAACTCGTCGTGCGGAGGTGATGGCCACAAGAAACGCTGTCTTCCACGATACAAACTTCAGCGGCGCCGAAAGCATAGGCTCGAACGGGGGACCCCTGAGCCTAGTCAGCACCACATTGAGCTCCCACACCGGGGACAGAGCCTTCACCGGCGGGAACTAACGTAAAAGTCCTTTGATGAATTCCTTGACCAGGCGGTGTGACCACAACAACGACCGACCTGGAGTTCTGGTGTAGCCGGAGGTAGCCGCCAGATGAACCTTGATTGAAGCATGGGCCAACCCTGCCTTGGCCAGCGACAGCAAATACGGCAGCACCTGTGGGGCCGTAATCCGTAGAGGGTTGAGTTTCTGTGCACGGCACCAGACGGTGAACCTCTTCCACTTATGACCGATGCATTTCAGCGTAGACAAACCTGGCTTTGGCAAGCACATCCTTGCAGTCTGCCGGGAGGTCGTATCCTCCAAACTCTAGCGCAGCAGGAGCCAGGCCTGCAAGTCCAGCGGCCGTGGATCGTGTTGCAGAATCGCTCCTCCTTCCCTGGCGAGAAGATCTGCACCCGCCGAAAGCTTGATTGGAGGGGACGCCGACATGTCCAGAAGGTCTGGGTACCATATCTGCCTCGGCCACGCCGGTGCAACGAGGATCATCCTGCACCGGGACCGTCTGAGTTGACTGATGAGTCGTCGAAGCAATGGTAACGGGGGAAACGCATCGAGGAACAGGCCATCCCAGGGGAAGGAGAATGCACCCCCCCATGCTCCCTGGCTGGGGAAACCGGCTGGTGAACCTCCGGCACTTGGTGTTCGTCGCCGTCGCAAACAGATCAATCTAGGGATTGCCCCATTGTCGAAACAGTAAGTTCACCTGATCCTGCCGAAGCTCCCACTCATGGCAAAAGCGCAGCTCCCTGCTGAGTGAGTCAGCGACAGTGTTCTTCACTCCTGCCAGATGAAAGGGTACCAGGAACATCCTCTGGGCCATGGCCCAGTGCCATAGATCCTGTGCTTCCTTGGAGAGAGCTGGTGCCCCCCTGCTTCCGAATGTAGAACATTGTGGTGGTGTTGTCAGTGAAGACCCGCACCACCTTGCCCTTCAGGGACGGAAGGAATGATTTGAGGGCCCAAAACATGGCCCGGAGCTCCAGAACGCTCATGTGCAACGACTTCTCCTCTGGGAGCCAAAGACCTCTTGCGTGGAGATTTCTGGTGTGCGCGCCCCATCCCCCCAGGGAGGCGTCCGTTGTCACAGTCTCCTGATGTGCTGGGGTCTGAAAGTCTGTGCCCGCCGACAGATGCGCGAGGACGCCCCACCACCGAATCACTTGGCGGAATGTCTCGTTGAGGGCGAGCTTGTCCTTGAAGCTTCCCGATACCTGGAAACAACGGCTGTCGAGGAACTCTTGCAGAGGCCGCATCGGTAGCCTGCACAGCCGAACGAGGTAGATGCATGATGACATCATGCCAAGCAGGGACTTGATGGACCTCACCCTGGCAAACTTTCATGGTAAACAGCCGTTGTACCTTGCCCAGGATGGCCTTTATTGTGTCCTGCGACGGTGCAGCCAGGCGCAACACTCTGTTGAGCCTGGACCCCAGAAACCGAGCGTCCTGCGATGGCACCAAGCAGGACTTTGCATAGTTTATCGAGAACCCCAGTTCCGTGAGCCAGCGGATGGTCCTGTGTGCTCGAGGGCAAGTTCCCTTGACTTCGTTTGGATGAGCCAATCGTCTAGGTAGGAGTAGACGTAGACCCCCTGCAGGTGCAGGCGCGGTGCCACCGGCACCAGGCGATTGGTGAAGACCCTTGGTGTTGACTTCAACCTGAAGGGAAGGGCCTTGAACTGGTAGCGTTACCCCTGGACCACGAAGCGCAGAAATGTATGCCCCAGGGTACATGGTTTCGCAATACAAATACTGTAATGTAATAACCACTACGCATCATTCCTGTCTCGCCATACATATTATCTGATTTTCAATTAAGTTTTCTGAAAACTAAAAGACAAAAAGACAAAAAAAGAATAAAATAAATCTAAAATGCAATTTTCAGTACATACATAAATGTTAAAAGGCTTCACCAATCTACAATACACTGCTCTCTTTAACCAATGCATGGATCACATCAACAGCAAAGTGGGACGAAATTAATATGCTGTGGTTAAAGAAACCAGCATTTGGTTGTTTTAAATTTGGTGGAATGCTATTGGTTGTGGAGACTAAATATACCGAACAAAAGCAAAGTTACAGTGGGTTTAAAAAGGCTTGAAAAAAAACCTTTCACCTGAAATGTGAAAGTAAAATAATCCACTGGAGCCAAGTCTCACACGCCACAGCGCCACTTAGTAACCATCGCTGGAAGTTCACCACCAGTTTAGATCCACATTAGCAAGACATTGAAGGTATGCAAATTAGCCCAAATGCAAGCCTTTTGTGCCATGGAATTGTTTTAGGGCAGGCCTACTTTATACATAGCTTTAATAACCCATGTGGCTCTGAACTGGAGGTGAACCTCCATCAATGGTTACTAGGCGACACCCTGGTATGTGTGACTTGGTTCAAATTGATAATTTTACTTTCACATTTCAGGTACAAGTATTTATCAAGCCTTTTGAAACCCACCATAACTTTGCTGGTGTTTGCCAAATATGCCCCAATGCTCCAACTATATGGCTGTCAAGAATATACTGCACTGATGATCCTTAATAATGGTGACACCAGGTATGTAGTTGTCGGCAGCCTTGAGAAATGTCTGTCTTGAACCACTGGAAATGGCAATAGGGCTGTGAACCCTGAGGTTGCTATGGAGTTATGGGTCTCGTCCAGTAGCCACTGGCCTAGGCATGAAGGCCATGGTTTGTGGCATTCCCTTTTTTTTATTTTTTATAATTGGGGTAACACGTACAGCCTTCAGTCAAAGGCCATGGGTAGTGGTACACTGGAATTGGCCGATGGCAAGTGGACCCTGAGTTTGCTAGAGGCCTATGGGACACGGCCAGCAGGCACAGGCCAGTCGCCTTCTCATATATAGTAGCCACGGCCGAAGGTCCTGGCTAGGGGGGCCTGAAGAAAATATAGCTTAACAAAACCCATGAAATTCAACAAATAAAGCTTTTGTTAAGTGACAGTTAAGGTGGCTGATTTAGCTAAATAAAATGTTAACTCGCCGCCCACCCCCATTGCAGAGACCATGAGCAAATATCTGATACCGCAGAAAAGATTCACAATGACATACAAAATGACATTTTGGAGCCCATCTATGGGAGGGGGTGAGGGGGAATGAAAAGATTGTCGTGACTTCCCACATCTACTGAATGTCAAGGGCGTTGCTGTCATGAATCAGCTTACCCTAAATGCCTCTTAACTAAAGTTTTTTCAGTGATATGTATTTACTTAGGGGTCTTGAGAGGTGGGCAGGGTGGTGTAGGAAGGAGGCCCATCCAATTCTGGTCACTTTAAACACGAAGAACTGACAGAACAGTCGTACTAGATCTTCCGCAAGCACTTAAAACTCTGCTATTCGACCAGGACCTGTCCTTGGGAACAACCAGCTCTCAACAAAACTAACAATTCAATGGTACTTCGCAACTAATGTACCACACAACTGTACACTTATGCTTCTGTATCCTATGTTTACCTACTTGCACTAACTAGCGCATTACAAATGACACAATTAAATAAATACATGACTACTGCTTTGTAGGAGTACAGGTGTAAGCAGCAGGATCCCAATCAAAGGTGAAACTGGTACAGCCGACGGGTACAACTCATCCACCTTCTAAAAGTAGCATGAGTCGACGGCAGACTACACTCTTCAGGAGAGATGTCGGCTAGCACAGAAGCAGGCCAAGCAGCAATAGTACTGAGGAACCCACAAAAATTACACAAGAAAGGGTAAAGGTTACCAGCATGCGCTTCTAAACTACTTTATTTAAGGTAACCACAATAAGTACAGGTATTAACCCAAATAATGAATGATGTATTGGTGTAGTACAGATGTTTTACATAGGCCGACACCTAGTGGTTGGTGCAGAGTATTACATCGAAAAGGGACGCTGAAAGGGCGTGTTTGTAATACTATCCCTATTGTAGCGTGTACTGTACCCATTGTCCTTCATGCGCCAATGTCCTCAGATGGTTTTGTTTCTGACCTGATGTTGCATGAAGTGTGTTGTTAAGTACAAAAATAAAAATATAAGGAAGGTGTAAATTGCATATGTACCTTCTAATCCCACAGAGGGGTGGAAGGGTGGGCACATGTGAATCCAAGCAGATACAAGCATCAGCAAGACCATTACAGGTATGTAAAATTTGTCTTCGGAGGCTTGTGGATCTGCTTAGAATCACGTGTTTTGCATAGACTAGCAAGCATTACCAAGAGAAGGAGCTGGGTTGTTAGAAGGAACAGAGGCAAAAAAGATGCCTTAACACCTCTTGTCCTACTTGAGAGTCATTCCTGGTCTGCGTCCACACAGTAATGTTGGGTGAATGTGTGAACTGAGCTCCATGTTGCTGCCCTACAGATTGCATCTAAGGGCAGGCACATTTGCAATGAAGGCTAAAGTGGACGCAGTACCACGTGTAGAGTGTGCTCTAGGTGTAACATTGATGTGTGCACTTTACAATCCATTTACAAATGGCAACTTTGGAGACAGGATCCCCTTCTCTCCGTGCAGCTAAGGAAAATAAGAATTGGTTTTCCTGATTGGTTTTGTCTTATTGAGATGACAGCACTCGTAACATCTAATGTTATGGAGGGCTCTCCCCAGAGTTTTGTGGGTTTTGAAAAAACACTGGTATTTCATACTTCGGTTCTTACGACCACTATGTTTTTTTGTATCGTCACAAAAGGGTCTGAGACTGATAATGCTTGGAGCTCACTTACTTTCCTTATAAAGGTGAAGGCTATAAGAAAAGCAGCTTTGTAAGTGAGATCTCTGAGGCTTGATTTATGCATGGGTTCGAAAGGAGGACCCATGAACTTACTTAAGAGAATGTTTAAATGCCACCCTGGGGGTGGATTTGCAATCGGGGGGATACTTTCTCCTCACCCCTTACATGAAGGCTTTAACAACTGGAATCTTCCACCATGAAACCTTGCTTTGGGATGTATAAGAAGCAGAAAGAGCAGCTAAATGAACTTTTAGAGAATTGAACACTATTTGTATTTGTATTTATTTATTTTTATTGCGCACATGGCCCTAGGGCATCTGGGCGCATATCTAGACCCGAGTCTAACAAGTGTAATAGATAGTGCACTATGTTAGGTGAACAGTCAATGGGGTAACATTAGACTTTCTACACCATATGACAAATCTCTTCTATTTGTTAAAGTAGCCTTTTCTAACATTAGGTTTACGTGCCTCTTTTAAAATGTCCATACATCTATCATGCAAGTTAAAGTGTCCGAACTCTGACTTTAGTAGCCAAGCTGCTAAGTTGGTTGAATGAGGGTGTGGTTGGAGGGTTGCCCCTTGGTTCTAAGACATGTTGCATGGGCTTGTCAATTTGATTGGTGGGAAAAAAGACATCTTGAGCAGATGGGAATACCATGTCTGACGTCCCGACATTGGAGCAATCAGGATCATTGTCAAGTGTTCCTGATGCATCTTGTAGATTACTCTGTTGAGGAGTGGGGTCAAAAAGCACATAATATCCCTGACCAACTAATCCACAGTGTGTTCCCTTTGGATTCCTTCTGGGGAAACCAGGAGGCATAGGTGTAGCATTTTGCGTTTTCTTCTGTGCCAAACAGATCTATGTCTGGCTGACCCAATTGCCTGGAAATGTTGTTCACAATGTCTGTATGCAACTCCAACTCGTGTTCTGAGGAAATGGTTACATTGCTTAGCGTGTCTGCTAGGCAGTTGTGTTTCACTGGAAAGTGTTGTGACACAAGGTAAATGTTCCTCTGGAGGCTTCATCTCCAGATCTTCTGTGCTAGTTTGGACAGATTTAGTGAATGCGTCCCACCCTGTTTGTTGATGTAAAACATGGCAGTCGTGCTGTCCGCGAGAACGAATACAGTATTTCCTGCCAAGTGATATGGTTCTTTGTCACTATTTGTGTCCACATGCCGTGTGCCGTCTGGTGGAGGTAATGAGCTCCCCAGACTGAAAGCAATGCGTCCATTGTTATTGTGGCCTGTGTTTTAGGGGTGACAAAAGGTTTCCCCTTTTGTAGGTTTGTCTTTTGTCCACCACCGAAGTGCTGACACCAAAGTTTGCGACACTACCACTAGAACTTCCTACTCTCACTGAGCTTTAGACCATTGTTTCGCTAGCCATTCCTGTATTGGACGCGCACGCATCCTTGCATGTTGCACACTGAAGACGCATGAAGCCATCATACTAAGAAGATGCATCACCTTCTTGGCAGTTATCTGGTGGCCAGCTGTATAACAATGGATCTGATGCAGCATGTTTTGTACCCTCTCGTTGGAGGGGAACACTAGGGTGTCTTCTGTCCGAACAATTGCCCCTCGAAAATGTTTGATTTGGCTGGGTACTAAGCTTGATTTTTTCAGGTTGATGGAAACCCCTAGTTGAAACAGGAGGTTCCTTGCTTCTTGTTTGTGCTGCTGACACATCTGTTGTGTGTCTCCTGTTATGAGCCAGTCGTCTAGATAAGGGTACACTGGGATTGATTGCCTGAGTAGGTTAGGCACCACTACCGCTAGTACCTTTGTGAAAACCTGAGGGGCTGATGTAAGCCCAAAGGGTAGTACTTTGAACTGGTAGTGTGTCTCTCCCACTTTGAACCTTGGGTACTTTCTGTGGGCTGGAAACATTTCAGTATGAAAGTATGCATCTTTCATATCTAGTGTTGCCATGTAGCCTCCCTTTAGTACAGTCATGACCTTTTGTAAACTTATCATTCTGAACTTCTAAGGTTTGACATATGTATTTTCAGGCCTTAAACTCTTACACTGGGCATTTGGCCTTGTCTTTCTTTGGTATAAGGAATTACACAGAATAAATACCCCTGTTTACCTCCGCTAGTGGGATGAGTTCTATGGCTCCTTTTATAAGTACAGATTCTACTTTTGCTTGGAGGATGTGCTGGTGTTCCAGGGACATGTTCCTTTGTCTTGGAGGATGATTGCATGGTCTTTCGAGGAACTCGATGCACTATCCTTCTCTGACAGTTAGCAGCCACGTGTCTGTTGTGATCCCCTCCCATGCGTGGCTGAAGAGAGAAATGTGACCCCCTACTGGGGAGGCAAGGGAGGGGACTTGTATCTGTGAGTTATTGCTTAGAGGGGGCAGCCGAACCCCTAGTGGACTGGCTTCTACCCCTACTACTCCTTGTCTGAACTGCCTCTGAAAGCAGGTGACATTTGCCCTTGACCGGGATATCATGTGCTGGTGCCGGCACCTGGATAATAGCTGTACTGGGTTGACCTTGTGTATCTTTGCGTACAAAAAGTGCACCGGTTGCCATACGTCCCTCTTGAATAAAAGGCTTGTTGGCAGTTTGACCAAGAGTTTTATGGGTCTCATGATTTTTTTTGTTTGTTTCCAGGGCGTCATCAACTACTTTCTGTAAGGACAGTTTTCCTGAAATCCAAAACTCCACTCTTAGTATAAGGCTGTACCACCCGAGTATATGGTAGCATAGACAGAGCAGCCAGGCTTATGTAAGGAGGCCAAGGGGGCTGTAGAGGTAGTACAAAGAAATTGTAGTGTACACATGGTCCAACGAAACACTGAAACACTACGTATTGTAAAGATAAAGGGTTTATTTAAATACAAGTAGGCCCGGGTAAATCTTGGGGGAAATAAGTACTATCACAGATTATATAAATACATTATAAAAACACAACACTATGCTTTAAAGCACACAGACCAAAGCATAGACCTTATTTAGAACATCAATAGTATTTCTAGGTAAGTCAGACCTTATCCAAAACATTTAGTATAGGGGACACCTATTCATGGGAAGTAAAACCATTAGTTATTTTCAGATTACTTTACAGTAATTCAAGGGTAATAGACCCTGTCAGTTATGCAGTGACACTCACTTAAAGAATCACATAATCAACCAACCCTGATACTTTTCTGAATAGTGGAACACTCTTTCAAGGAACAGTACATACCTATAACTACATTTATGATAACACACAGTTATAATAGGTAAGAACGTTTTGTGTAATATGCAAGTCTTTACACAAATTTAGGATTGCTTCAGGCAGACCAAGGGCAGCTACACCTAAAGAACACTTTGTAAGAATGCCACACAGCTATTCTAGGCAGGAAAAACCTAATGTTGTAATATACTATTACAGTTGATTTTCAGGTCAGTGGAACACCTATTTAGGTAAGCAGTAACTAACTCATTTTAGGATGGCACACAGCTAACTCAAGTTAAGTAAAACCTATATACTTTTGAAAGGAGCTATCAGCAACGTAAAGGTTTGTATATGTTAGGCAGAATCACCTGCAGTACCCTTGGGGAACACTACAGGCAATTAAAACTACAAGTGTCAGTACAATTTCACCTTTGGTACAAGCCTGTACTACACAGTTATGTGGTAGCAGTGGCTGAGCAGCCCGACTTATCTCAAGAGTTGATTGAGCAGTAGAACAAGTTACACAAAGGACCAACTAATACAGTGATTCAAATAGACACTTACTCAAGGTTTCTTGGTAAAAGAATATACATTTATTTACTCAGTCAGTTCCAAAACATTACACTAGAACAAGCAGATCAATATCACACACTAATAAACCACAAAATTCCAACCGGTAATAAATGAACAAGTTTAGCTCCAAAATGAAGTGGGAGCAAAATGGCACTTCAGATACTTAATAAAGGAGGAAAAAGACAAGGTTATAAGAATAGACAGCCCAAATACATTCATAGGCAGGGCAAAGGGTTTCAGTTAAATGCAACCAGCAATTCTTCTCAATAGGCCTGGGCCAAAGTCAATGGTTCAGAGTCTTTTGTATAGGATAGCACAGTTCTGGTAAGTAACGGTTAAGTCTTTGCCACAGATTTTAAAGGACTTGGCTAGGTGAAAAGTTTGACGAATGTTAAGGGAAGGACAAGCCTTCGTAGTTGAGGAAAGTTTCACGCACTTTCTCGATGACCGAAAAGATTTCCGGACCGCGTTTGCACAGTACCTTGTCAATGAAGAAAGCTGTAACTGAGGCAGTTGTTCCTGGCAGTTCGAGCAGATCTCGCTGTTCCTGAGCTTCAGTCGTGGGGACAAGGAGGAGGACGTCAGGATGTTCCTGCACTGTCCAGGGAAGAGGCCAAAAGCTGTAGCAAGACGTCGGTTTAAGGTGCGAGTGCCTTAAAGTCCACAAGCTGGTTTCCTTCCCTCTGGCTATCCGGTTTTCAACACCACTCTGATGAAAATTCGACCAGATGGGGACGGTGTCCAGGTGGCTTGCGAGTTGGTTGTTCCCACCAAACTCAAGGGAAGAAGTTAACCTTGAAGGGCTTCTCTGTCGTCAGAGTTTCAGGCAAATCGGACCTGCAGCAGGGCTTCACCGGTCGTCCAGGAGTTGCAGCAGTCCTCTTCCTTCCTCTCCTCTTCGGTTCTTTCGTTCCAGTGGTCGACTCTGCTTTCCAAATCTCAGAGACCTGCTTTTAAACAGTTTTCGCCCATTCATTCCAGCCTGGCTGTCACTCACACAGCAAGGTGGCTGTCCTTGCCGGACAGCCAGCCGGCCAATCACACCAGAGTGCATTCAGATCTCCTAGGAGACTAAGCACAGGGAGTTTTGGGCAGGGCTTCAGCACTGAAGCCTGCCAAAGACCAACAAACAAAGGGACCAAACCTGGTTTGGCGCACAGAGACAAACACAAAAAGGACCTTTCCTAAAAGAATGGAGAAAAAAGATGACCGAGTCTGTTTTTACAGATAGGTCTTGGGCGCCATATTGCAAAACATGGCCAAAGTGATTTTTAGCTACTGTGGTTAGCGGTCGGGAACAGTAATGGTAGTTTGATCTAAACCACTGCCACCAGCCATTTAAAGTAGGAAAGGGTAACATTTTACTGTTACATGAGTCTTTTGACTCAGGGGAAGCTAGGCAACCCCTCCAGCACTCTATAGTAAGATAGTGTGTGCTGGGTCAGTAAATTTAAAGAGACTAGCAAAGTAAATTTAACTTTACATGCCTTGGGAGACAGTATAGTAGTATCCCAGACAAGGTATTTAAACCTTGGGAAGTCTGAAAGACATCCCTGTGCCACTGCACTGAAGGTGCAGTGTGACATACAGAAAAAGATGATGCCTATGGAGTTGTGTTAAAACTCCATAACCAAAGAACACAAAAGTAAAACACATTGAAAATGAAAAGTTCAAAGCCCCAAAATATAGCAAAAGATCTGGAGGGCTTTAAGGTAGAGGGAATGTATCACTTGTGTGAGAAATCTCCCTAACAGTATAGACCCAAGACTGTTTTAGCATCTGTATAAAACAGACCAGGGAAATTAAAACCCACTGTTCCACTTTATGAAGGACTCAATGTTATTCTAGGTAGGTAAAACCTAGGGCATACTTATTCTAAACGGGTTATATAGCAAGTAAGGGAAAACAAGACCCAGTTGGGGAACCTATACACCTATTCTCCAAAAGAAATAGTTAAGTCAACAGCATTACTTTTGGGAAAGAGACACAACCAATTCACAGGTGAGTAAATTAACCTTATATATACTTTTCAGAATGGCACAACACACATTCAAGGTAAGTAAGAACTTTTGTAACCGTTCACTCTCAGAGTTGCAGTTACCAATTAACTCTTTCACAAGTAAGTACTTTTCAAGACAGAACCCTTTACTTATCCAGTCCTTCCCTATTCTATTGCACGAGTTCACTCAGAGGCACAAGAGGGACACTCGTGGTCTAGGTGCCAACTGTAGGCAGGGTGAGAAAGGGTTCTGTAGCAGGCAAAAGTCAAAGTTCCTGTGGAAGACTGTTCAAACAAGTAAGCAGTTCACTTTAAAGCTAGTTAGGGTCCCGGGACTTCAGAGAAGATACCCTAGGATGATTCCAGCAGTGTGCCTGGGTGAACTGGATGAGATGACTCCCAATGACAGAAAACACCCCAAATGCTTTACAGAAATCACACAGACTTAAGGTAAATAAATACTCCAGCCAACACAGTACCTCAGCACAGAAGAAGAGTTGCAGCAGGAAGACTTCCGGATCTGCAGCCAAAAACCTGGTCGATGTATTCCTTTGTCATGAAGATGGAAGACAGGACTTTGGAAGGGATTTTGACACAAGGATCAACAGAGAAGGCTCCAGGCAAGAGTTTCATCACGGTTGGATGAGGCTCTGTGGTGTTGCCCCCCTTTCCAGAAGCCAGAAAACTGAATCTCGCTGGTCAGATCCTTGTTGTTTGCAAGGTCCAGCACTCTGATGAGGGGATTTTTAGGACTCAAAACGTGTCTCTCGAGTTCCAGCAGGATGCCATCAAAGTTTCAGCTTGATTCGGAACATCATGCACCAATAAATGGCTCGAGGTCCCCGGGGATTGGGGTATTGCAACCCTGCAAGTCGAAGCACAACATGGGATGGATCAAAATGCAGGTCTTGAGTCTAGTGATTCTCACCAGGCTCTGGGTCAGGGTCATCGTTTTTGGAGTCCCCAGGTTGTTTGGAAGGAAGGGTTACAGCAGGTTTTGTTTACACAGCAGGCTCTCCAGTCGCTGGAACTCATCTCTGCCGCATTTTCCTCATCTTCCTCTTCTGAGTTGGTTCCATTGGTCAACTTGTCAGTAGCTTCCAGGTTTGGAGTTTTATTAGGAACTACAGCACAACCTCTGCATTCTCTCCCTGCATTTTACAGCAAGGGGTGGTCTGGCTGTCAAATCAGGACAGCCAGCACCCCCCCCCACTGGGAGTTGTTACCTTCCAGGCAAGGTGGAAGACAAAGGGCTGCAGAGTTTTGGACTCCTCCCACGCTTTCTGCTTTTCCAGACACTGTGGAGCCTGGGCAGGGAATCCAGAGGATTCCCACCAAAGACAAAATTAACAGCCTGCGAGTGATCAAGATTAAAAGTCATAAAGGTAAAATCACTGTCACCAGCCATTCATGTAAAACTTGCAATTGTAACAAAATATTACCAGGTAAATAAGAAGGAGGATACATTGTATCCCCCCCAACACTCCATATAAGGTAGGTGGGGTGTGCTGGCTCACTATATAAAATGTAAAAGAGGATGAAAATCCCTCTTTACTAATTGGAAACTGAAGTTCACCCAAGAACATAAAAGAGAAATTAACAGGGGAGCCCATAGGGGCAACCCAGCCTAAGCCCAAAATTGTAGGAAACTATAAACTTCAATCATACACTATGGAGAGACATAGAAAGGTCACCCATAAAAAGAGTAAAAAAGCTAGCTGAGAGGGGGAATAGGATTGTCCTTCTCCTAGGGACAAGGTAGAATAGTTACCTAGTCAAAGCAAAAAGTTATGGGGTTGACACATGTTAGGAAGATTTAGCATTGATCTGAAAATCTTACCTAACACTTTCCCAAACAGGACATTGTCTTTTATGGGCATATTGATGAGAGTGGCTTGTGTTTCGGGTTTAAACTCCAAGGTTTTAAGCCATGCGTGGCGTTAAATGAGTGTTCCCTCTGCAACAACTCTCCCTGCTGTGTCAGCAGCTGAGTTTTTAAAAATGGCCTTGGCCGTTTGTTTGCCCTCAGTTAAGGTCTTAATGATTTGTGATCGCAAAGGCTCTGGCACCCCACTAACCTGCTCTTCTACCGGATCCTACTGGGATCTGTTGAAGCTGACCATAAGGGTTGAGTTATTGGCAATACACATTTGGTACGCCACAGAAGCCGCCGCAACTTTCTTCCAGAGTGCATACATCTTTTTTCTCTCTATCACATGACGCTTCAGAGGTAGCTAGGCCTTCTGCGGGTGGTTTCAACTACTAGGAAATCAGGTTTGAGGTGACCTTTTATAAAGAGAGGCTCTGCTGGGGCAGGATTAAAGCGCTTCTAGATGCGTCGGTTGACAGCTCTAGTAAGAGCGGGAGTAGACCGTGAAAGTAGGAGGCGTCCTCTGACGAATTGTAACAGAGGGATGTATTTCTCAACTTGTTTTTTTGTCATTGAGGATACTATCTACAAAGTCAGAATACTCTTCTGAAAATTGTCTATTTATTTTTTTTTTAATCAGCTGCTCTCTAAAAGGTCATTATAGAGGAGCTGATCTTCAAAGGGGGGGTTGTCTTAAGAAGACATCATCCTTCTTGTCTACATCAAACTCGATTACAGACTCCTCATAAGGGCCAGTCTGTTGTAGTCTGGGAATTTTAGCTGGAGGTTCCCGCTCCCCCTGCAAAACGTGTTTGTGCTTAGTAGCATGTTTATTTAAAAAAATCAAAGAAAGATGCCATCTTGTCTATGGTGCTTTCGAATTTATCCCTAGTCCAAGGGTCCCTAGATGGAGTATCTTGTAGGGGAAACACTATGAGCTCCTGTTGAGCTAAACTGGACTTTCTTTGGAGTGCCTCCGACAATGGAGAGGTAGCTCCTGTGCACCCTGATCCTTGTGTAATAATATTCACCGAAACAGACTGTTTCGGCAGCTGTGACTGAGTAGGTGTTTGTGTATGAACGTTAGGTGTGGAACCACTCTTGCTCAGCATGCGTTTGTGTTTTTGGACATGCGCCGAAGGACGAGCAACGGGCACAGAGATCTTCTGAGGCGCCGAACCGCCTCCTGAAGGGCAAGGTTCTGCAGCCTATTTGCCACCTTCTGGCAGGTGCGCCGATCCATGTGCCGAGGGAGGGATGCTTGTATTCCGCAGCTGGGGATGAGCACCCGGGAGTATTTTGTCTCCAGTTCGGATGTCTCTCTGGTTTCACTTATGTTGCTGGGGCTGTCTTATTCAGCCTCAGATTCCTCCTTTCAGGCAGGCTATTCCGATGATGCTTCAGCCTGCATCACATGCACTGTCCGGTGCTTCGGCCATCAGTCTTTATGGGTTATTGCCCTGCACCGAGTTTTCTGGTGGTCCCGAAAGAGGCACTTGTTACACATGTCATGTGTGTCCTTCCAGGGAAACTTTCAGTTGTAAGAGGGGTACAATTTAAATGTAGTCGTCTCCACGATATGAGTCGGAAGACAGCGAGAAAAATGGATTAAAGGGAAATGTGAGTGGTTCCATTCTCTAAATAAGAATGTGAAATGTTATGTAGGCCGAAGCTTGAATGTAAGCTGTCGAGGAAGTTGGTGTATGTCCATACATCTTTCAGCTTTGTCGAGCTCTGAAGCGAAAAGTATAAATAAGCAATAATATGCTTAACTAAAAAATGAATATGTCTCAGCAATTAATATTAAATATAGTGTTGAGCTCGGTGAAATACGACCAACACAATGGCGGAAAAATCAAATCTGAGAACCTGACAGGTATAGAACCATGGGGACAGTACATGCCACAATAGGGACAGTATTACAAACACCCCCCTGTTGACATCCCTTTTTCGATTTCCAAAACAAGTCATGTAATACTCTGCACCCACCAATAAATGTCGGCCTATGCAAAGCATGTGATTCTAAGCAGAGCCACAAACCTCAGTGGAAATTAAAAAAAATAAAATATAAAAAAAGAAATATATATATCACTAACAAAAACATTGTTAATGGGACGTTATGGTTACAGGTAAAACCGAGGGAAAAAAAATGAAATTCGCCAGTTATGGTAAGCTAAGCAACCATAACTCGCGCCACCAGTGTGCACTGCAAGGACTAACACCCATGACATCAAAGATGCCATAACAAAACTCATTCATGGCATCACTGATGACATCACATGTGTGGCTGCCCCTTTTTTGTTCACTGACATTATTAGGCCAGGTGCCTTTCTTCACTACCAGTCAGGAATTAACAAATCAAAAGGTTCTATCTTTGTTTACGGCACCCTTCTAATATGTTCTTGCAGTACTTTCCTCAGGGTTCACTCACATCATATGATACATATCTATATAGGGGAAGAAGAAAGCATAAAACACAGCAATCATTTCTGTGCATGAAGGTAATCAGTTATGTTATGAACACTTTCTGGTAATACTGCTCCTTTTTTGCCTACTGTAATTTCCCTGTATATGCTCAATTTGTATGCATCGTGGTGTCTTTATGTTTTCTGTGCAGTAGTGTAATTATGTAGTTATTAAGGCAATGGTACTTACCTCTTACAAGTTTCACAGTACCCGAAACTCTAAAACGAAAGCATTCATGATGTCACTATGTAACATGGGAAGATTTTCAAGATTACACTTTACGTGTCCACATCAGTTGGTTCATGTACTGCAAGGAAGTCTAATACAATGGTGTATATGACAATGCATTGCTGAATGAACTACTTATCTCATGACAGTTCTTCAATGATCTTTGATAGTTTTCTGCCACCATTACAATAACAATCCCTTGTGGAGGCTTTCCATGAATACTAAATGCACACGTGATGTCATCAGCGATGTCATGAATGAGATTTGTGATGGCATCTTTGATGTCATGGGTGTTAGTCCTTTGCAGTGCACACTGGTGGTGCGAGTTATGGTTGCTTAGCTTACCATAACTGGCGAATCTCAGTTTTTTTTCTCGGTTTTACATGTAACCATAACGTCCCTGTAACAACGTTTTTCCACTGAATTTCAAAGGTTTTTGCTAGTTCAACTTAACCATGTTTTTGTTAGTGAATTTCACAGGTTTTTAGTAGGGCCCTGTTACCAGAACGTTGCTTTAGCATAGTGTTTTCGGTAAAGAAGATAGCTGTTTGGTACTGCAACAGAACCATAATGTCCCGTTAACGGGTTGTTACTGATTCCTTTACTGCCCTCATGATAAACGTGTGGAAAGGCCAAATTGCGTGGTATATGTATTCATTTGCACTACCCCTTCCTTTTCCGAATAGTGTTGGTGTACCTTAGGAATTACAGATGTACATGGTAAATGTTGGTGAGGGTTTCAGTAGTTTCTCTTTTTGTGTTAACATTGCATGGTGAATCTGTGCCGCACAGTACTGGCCGAGATGACTACAGATGAGCAATATGGACGTTTCCTAGGGAGACTGCACCTGGTCGACATATGTGCAAGCACACTGCAAGTATCCATTATTGTCTGCATATCTACATCTTCTAATGCACTTTTAAATAGTTGTGGAAGTGCACATGTATCCGTTCAACACCTATACCCATGCATAGGTCATCCACTGTGTGCTGGTAACAACGCCCCTGTCGCCAGCCCTACGGATTCACACAGTAGGCTACCGCATTTCAAGTACTCCTGCCGATTACGTGGGTGGCTCTGCAAACCTACCAATGCATGGCTAAAGCATGCCTGACTATATGCCACTCACAGGTAAACGAGGAACAGCAAACTGCAGTGTAACGTGGGTGTGGTAAATGTTGCATTAATTTGAGTGATGTGCTGCTTGCCTTTCCATAAACCGTGAAACAGACACATCGTGTCTGCACTGAGCAGTGTGACTGAAAGTGTCAAGAGGTCGCCTGCGGGTCATATAGTTGAAGAAGACATGTAACTGCAGGTGGGAAAGTTTGTAGTCAGTCTGCAAAATGGCAAAGTTGGTGCAGCTTGCTCACGCACGTACAAGTGCATGTAAAGGCAAGTAAGCAAACAGTGTAATATGCAGAGTGCAAACAATGTTCGTGGTGCTTAGAAAAGTACTGTACCTGCATTGGGCACACAGAATGAATGCCTTCCTCCTCCACGTAAGGAAGCTATGTTTTGCGTTGTTGTAAACAGTCTTGTTTACCAGAATGTATGCATCTACGTGAATGCTACCACAAAGAGTAATGGCATAGCATGATGTGTTTGTACTGCATGTGACGACAACTAAAATGAAAGCACAAAGGATCAGTAGGCAGTGTACCGCCCTTCCAACAATTACGTAGAATAAATGCATGTACAGCATTTGCCACATCTGCTGTGGGCAACAAAAGGGGCACTCCTGTAGGGCAGCGTAGCTCTAAAACGTCTTTGCAAACCAAATTGCTTGCTACAGACCCTTACCCGGCAAAGGGCATTGTATTGTGAATGTACTGCAACGCGCTACTCTACAGAGGGAAGGTACTTGGAAGTGTGTGTAAAGGATCCTTCCGGGAGCATCACAATAACCAGCGCCTATGTAGGTGAGGGCCAAACAATAATTCCATCTCTGGGCACGTCCCCTATGTTATCCATGCAGGTGCTGCCCCTTCTGTACCGGTCCTTTCCTATTGATCCTTCTGTGGGGTGTGTCAGAAGACCATAAGAAATCGAAATGGAGTGGGAAAGGAAAAAAGGGAAATAAAGAAAGCACCTTTTCCAGATGAACAATGGAATCGCCAATTAACAGATGCAGGCGGGAGGTGTGGCACTGTGCAAAACCCTATTTAATCGGTTGGAAAGGGGGTCGCTGTAGAAAGAGGTTTCTTTAGGTGTTGCAGAGCATTTCAACATTGTCAGCGCGCAACACTTACTACAACATTTTTTCACTACTTTCAAGAAGGGCACCAAGGCAATTTGGATAGGGGTGTGCAGAAATCGGAATGGCATGCATAGTAAGATGAACATTATAGCTGGGGAAAAGTGTTTGTGCTGTGAAACGTCATAATCCCATGTGTGAAGTATGAGTTTTTCAAATGTCTTACAAAGACACAAATATACTTCTTCGCAATGTACCGCTCTTTCTCCATTTGCAAAACAAATAGAAAATAACGCAGCTACATCGATGTCTGCATAATACTATAGAAAGTTAATCAAGAGATCGGAAACAAACGCATGACCTGGGCAACTGCCTCCTCCACAATCAACAACAATAAAATCAGCATGATTGCGTGTCACCAAAGTGTCACACAGACAAACCAAAATCAGTCACTTCATTGTAGGTACTCCATAGCACTACACATCGACATCATAGATTCCAAAATGAGCAGCCACTGCACAGTGTTTTCCATTCACTTTCAGTTACTGTATTTCGAAGTCCCCTAAAACCTACACGCTGTGGTTCGTAAAACACGCAGCCATAACAGCACCCTGTGCATGTCTGTCGACAAATACACTGTGTACCACACTCTATGTGTACACACCACACCCAGAAAATGTATTGACCAATCCTGTACGCTCAACAGGCCGATTTCTATGGGCGTCATCTGCAAAAGGGGCGTATCTAACACATGCCACCCTGCAAATATCGCGATATTTGCAGACTTTTCGTGCTGCATGCAAGCGGGAGTGGGGGAATAACTTTCACCCAGGGTAGGGGACGTCGTTAGTTGTGGCGGCTCTTAAAAGAACCTTTGTTTTATAAAGGTGCTTCCATACAAACACCATTTATTGCGGTTTTTATAAGTAAGTTTGTGTTTTGAACGTCAGCTTACATTTTTATAATAGAGTCTTCACTGCAGCCTGTCCATTTTGAAAGAAAATGTCATTGCCACTGGTCGACAAAGACATGCCATTTCCTTTCAAAAGGTGTATATAGCGAGAACAAATGTCATTCCCATAGGAATTCCCAGCAGCATTCAAGAAGTCACATGTGCTTCTGTTGATGAGACCCCTTCCGACTTCTGGCTGGCGACAGGAATCATTGGAATAGTTCCACACTATTCTCGTGGGTATACATGAGAAAAGCACCTTGGCAGTGGGAAAAATGTGCTGCACTGCTTTCATCACCTTCTTCAGTTGACGGTACACACAGGAACAAGGCATGGAACCCAAAAAGAAGGCTCCAAAGTGCACGGCCACATGTACAGGTCCAGAAGTGGTCATGCGTTGACATTCTACAGGCACTCTGCCGAAAAAGCACGCTTCTCCACTGCGCCACAAAGCCTCCACTCCCTCCACCCGAAATTGGCAAAAAAGCCTTCTTGGATGGCATACATGACTAGATCTTCCACAAAGGCACCACCCACGAAGAAAACTGTGCGTCCTGCCAGGCTCGCCAGCCACACTACACAAAGTAATGGAACAAATAATTGCAGCCCTTTCCTGTGACGTACACCCTGAGCACCTGATTGGTCAAAGGCCATATTCCTATTTCCATTGGCCACCATGGTGAGAAGTGCAAAATGTGGCATGTGCCTTTCCCCAATGACCGCGAGGGCTGCGCCCCAGTGAAGCAGAACTCCTCCTTAACCCTACTGGTGCTCTTTCCTGTGATGTACACCCTGAGCACCACCTGATAGGCCAGCATGGTGACGAGCGCCGAATGTAGCATGTGCGGGTCCCCAAGTACATCGAGGGCCGGGCCCGAGTGAAGTAGGAGTCCCTCTTTGTATTGCTGCACACCCTAAGCATCCGATTGGACAATCCCCACTGTTCCATTTTCTTGGCTGCCACCCGCAAAATCCCCGGAAGTGGCTATCGTACAGCGTGCGGGGAATAACTTGCAACCAGGGTAGGGGGAGTTTGTGGTAAGGGGCGGCTCTTAAAAGAGCCTTTTTGTTTTTTGTTTTTTAGATGCTTCTACAGAAACACCTTGTTTCGGTTTTTATTTGCTTTCATGGTTTTTTGTGCTCACATTACTACAGTAAGCTCTTAACTGCATCCTGCAGACGGGACTGCATTGACAATGGGTGATGAAAAAACGTAATTTTCTTGGAAAAACTCCACATTTCCACATGAGATAATTGTTGCAGAAGAACATTTCATGAGTGGACAAAAAAAGTATACATGCTTCTGTTGATGAGACCCCTTTCTGCGTCTGGCTCAGAACAACATCCATGAGCAGTGGCCCATACTCTTCGTGGTATTATGGATGAGAAAAACACCTTGGCGGTGGGAAAAAGCGTCCTCACGACATCCAGCAATCTCCTCAGTCTACGGAACAAATCTAAGTAAGCCATGTATCCCATATGCATGCCGGCGTAGAGGATGGCGATAACATCCACTTCTGCAAAAGTGGCGTGGTATTTGCAAAGTGCATGCATATCGGTGAAATTGCACTCATGCACAGCGTTCCACAATGCATCTACTCCTTCCAAACCAAAATTGCAGTCAATGTGTCTTTGCGGGGCATAATTGTTCAGATCTATGACAAAAGGATCACCTACAGTCAACACAATGCGTTTCGCCATGTCAGCCACCCTCAGTACACAGAGTATAATGTAGAACAGTTTCAGCTCCCCTTTCCATTAACCACACCCACACTACCTGAATGGCTAATCCCCACTGCCATGTCAATTGGGCAAGGTGGTGTAATGGGCAGATTTTGGCACGTGTGCCTCCCAAAGTAGCGTGTGGGCCGCACTCCTGTAAAGCTGTAGCAGTCCTTCTTCCCTTGGCACTATCTTCTATGCAGCTCTACCTGATTGCGTTCAGCGTAAATAGGCACACACTCATCCACCAATTAAATCTAAGCCACCATCATCCAACACTGTCATTCTTGTACAACATGTGAAATGTACCGTTACACATTTACAGTACAAATGTCGTGCCATTCCAAAGCGGGTCCACTACAAAGTTCAATGAAAGTATGCATGATTTCTCCATCCGCATACATCCCAGGATGTGGCACGTGTAATCCTGAAAGTACAGCGTAATCCACTACCTTTATGTGATAGTGATTTTAGGGGTTACGGGGGTGGCGGTGTATACTATATCAAACTGGGTAGGGATTCCATCTTCCATCATAGATGTATAAAGGTTTTGTTTTTGTTTTATTTTTTTACGTGCGTGCGAGCAACTTTTTTTGTTTTTTCTCTTTAAATGCGTTTGTTTGCCTCTCCTCACATTTTTACCACATTCTGGTCAGTGATTCTTGCACAGTGTAAAAGAAAACGGCATTGCCAATGGCGCTCATATAAATGCCATTTCTAGGGAACCACAGCATATTTTGTGACCTCATGATCTCATAACGGGTGGAGAACATGCCAGCAGTCTGCATAAATTCACGCATTAATCTGTTTATAGCACACCTCCCTACCTCGGCTGGAGACAAATTACTCCGTCATGGACCCATACTCTTCGTGGTGTTATGCATGAGAAAACGAACTTGGCAGCAGAAAAAATCTGCATCACTGCGGTCACCAACCTCTTCAGGTGACGGATTAATCGTCCACATGACATGTAACCCAAATGTAGACTTCCAAAGTGCACCACGACAAAGTCACTGTTTGTGACGGACACCACATATCTGCAAAGGCGAACCATCCCACCGAAACTGCAGTCACCTGACAGGCCCATAAAGTGTCCACTCCTTCCAAACCGAAATTACCAGCAACGCCTCTTTGCACACAACACCTGTGCAGATGGTGCACAAAGGTATCACCGAAGATGAGCACTGTGCGTCTCTCCATCTCGACCACGCTTACGCCACAGTATTGGGACCCAATGGTACCGCCCCTTCATATGAACCACAACCTAAACTCCTAATTGCCCATTTCCCACAATTCCATTTCCCTTTCCACCCTGCTCATAATGGCAGGATGTGGTCATTTTTGCAGCACTTGGGTGCTGTCAAATGTTCAAACACGCATGCAGAAATCACATACAAAACCACTCCATTGCACACTGTCATTTTTGTGCACCACTCCATATTTACCGTTAACACTCTGTACACGTTCTGTTTGATTGCAGCATCCACAAAGATCCTAAGACGCATCCAGCACACCTTTGGCCATGCACACAACAGTGCAGCCCTTTCCACACCCACCACAACACTATACATCCAAGCAAGCGCCCACGTGGGCACCTAACATTATGCACAAATGTAACATACGGCGCAGCACTTCTACCCAACTCTCCCCACACCATAAAACACCCATTCACGAAAACGTGTCACACTTAGCAGAATCCACAAACATACCACAGCCTGCACCACCCCTAAGCACTGCCGTTCACAAAGTATTGTGTCATTGGCAACCTATACACAACAGCTTCACAACATTGGGCCTACTTCAATAAATCTGCACACAGCAGAGTAACCAACCACATATAAGCTGCACTTTAACCATACCCTCTTCCATATTCACATTACGTACACACTGCACCCTGTGGCCACACTACACAACTTCTCACTGCACCATCTCCTGCCGCACACCAAATACTGTAGCATGTGTTGCAACTATCACCACAACCATGGAACGCACAACACATGCTTTGCAACTCACTTGTGGCGCTGTAGCAAGTCAACAATGTGCTCCACACCCTTCCCCAAAGATCCCCACCCTGTGCCTGATGCACTGTCAAACCGGCATTGCTCCAGCGGGTGTGTTCCTTGCACACATTCGCAGCACTGTAATGCAACCATACATGCCAGCATGTCACCAACTACCACTATACACATACGCACCACTGGCACCAGCATTCCTAACCAACCTCCACACTGCAATGGATATTCACAGCGTTACATGCAACAGTTACCATAATGTATAAACATTACACTGTCTCCAGCACCACTACACCCTTTCATTCACATACTATTGTCTTACCGACTTCCACTCAGATAATATTGTGTCACTACCAACTTAACCACAAAATGTTTACAGCATTGCCCATAGTGCAAACATTGTGCACACATCACACTATCCAAGCACATATAAACTGTCCTTCAACCATACCCTCTACCATACTGACAGTATGCAAACACTGCACCTAGTGCCCACACTGCGTGACTTTTCACTGCAGCATCTCCAACCACAGCGCACCGCCATGGAGCTATGCAGCAGCAAATTGCACCAGTTACCATAATGTACAAACAAAACACTCTCTCCTGCTCCCCTGTGGACTTTCAATAAAAAAATACTATGGACGTACCCACTTCCATTCAAAAAGTATTGTGACACTGCCAACCTATCCACATTCTGTTTGCAACACTGGCCTATGACGACTGAAATGTGCACCACAACCATTCCTTGCATGTCACCACCCTCTAAGTGATGCAGTCAAAAATGAATTACTGCTGGGGGTGTCCTCAAGGCCTAGGCTCTTGAGTGCATGGCCTATGGCCTGTGGCCATGCACCCAATAGTCTAGGCCTTGAACACACCCACAGCAACATAATGCCACCATGTCACCAACTACGACAATCCACATACACACCACGGCCACCAGCACTCCTACCCAACTTGCGCACCACCATGGAACTATGCAGCAACAACTTTCAACAGTTAACATAATGTACTGAACACACCCACAGCAACGTAATGCCACCATGCATGTCACCAACTACGCTAATCCACATACACACCACTGCCACCAGCACTTCTACCCTACCAGCGCTCTGCCATGGAGCTATGCAGCAACAAATTGCAGCAGTTACCATAATGTACTAACAAGGCACTCTCTCCTGCACCCCTGTGCACTTTCATTCACCTACTATGGGCATACCCACTTCCATTCACAAAGTACTGTGTCACTGCCAACCTGCCCACATTCTGTTTGAAACACTGCCCCTACTGCAACCAATCTGCACACATCACGCTATGCAAGCACCAATCTCTACCGGATGCAGAGTCAAACTTTTGTTCCTGCGGTGGGTATGTTGAAGCCCTGCACTCTTGAGTGAATGGCCTTCGGCCATGCACCCAATAGTCAAATCCTTCCACAGACGCACCGCAACTTCATTCACCCATTCATGCCATGATGTGCCCAACTACCGCATTCCATCCGCAGTGCACAGCCACCCGCGCTCCCACCCAACGTATGTCATGTGCAATTCACTCCCCTTCTGCAATTGACCTACCACCCCTCACCACGAAAAGAGGTCACGGCAGAAGCTATGGGGCTGTTATGACAGCTGCCACCAATCACCACAAAAAGCACTTGCTTGTCTTGGTACCCACGAATTTTCGCAATATGCGCAAATACTGCAGGCACTCCTCTGTCTTGTTCCACCTATGTACATATGTCACTTGAACCACTTCTCAGTCCTCCACCCGTTCCCTACCTTATCGCCGCCAACACATTGCGCACAATACATTTTGCAGACCCTTCCGACACTGCGCTGTCCTCCAATACACCATGGTGGCTATCCCAAACAATGTTGACGCACTGCACGCTTCCCTCCAGCCAAACACTGGCCGCGTCCAAACTTCTCCGACAGCACGCCGCACCAAGAGCAAATTGCACTTCTGTATGCGGAGCCAGATATCACACATTTTTTGGGACGTGCATTTCACTTCTTTGCAACAAAAGTACTGGTTGGATTTCCACCAAACACACAAAAGCATGCTTTGTGACCCAAGGCCCTGCTCCTGCCACAAATTTGGTGAAAATCCATCCAGCCTTGGCCTGTTTTTCCCCATTCAGGCTATGGAAAAAAAAATGTGGGACCCCCTCTATAACTTTGACCCTCTCCCCCCCGCACGAAACCTTACCCAACTTCTTCCTATGAGTTTAGCAACTTAACCATAACTATACGCCCGCTACCGCGGCCCGTGTTATATATATATATATATTTATTTTTTGTGTGGAAAAAACTGTTAAGCAACATTATGGTTTCAAGTAAAACCAAAAACCCCCTTAAATTCGCCAGTTATGGTAAGCTAAACAACCATAACTCACGCCACCACTGTGCACTGCTAAAAAGAAAAAGCATCAGCTAAAACTAATTAATGCTGACACTTTCTTACAAATTCGAGATATGTGTTTTTCAGCAGCAAACATGTGTTTTTTTCAAATCATGGTTGCCCCAATCTCATGGGCACCCATAAGGGTTTAAAAACCAGTGTGCACTTGATGTATTGTGTGCACCCTTTTTTGACTCAGAGGGTAGGACAAACCCCCTTGTTATAGTGTTTCCAGCCCTCCAGTCCTCCCCGCCTTTTTGGGCAGCCTCTTTTTGTGTTACTGTATCATGTTATAGCGCACGCTATAATAGAGGCCGAAAAATCACAACTGTGCATTTAGAGGTCCCTCTTCTGTACCTCCCCCATTCACATTGGGTATTAACATCTCCTATTCTTCAAGTTCCGGTCCTACATTCACCTCATTTACCCCTTGTGCTTCCATTTCCTGACCTAGAATCTTACATTCACTTTTATTTTTCCATCATGGAACAAACATTCAGTTTTTCTGAATCGGAAATTAATGACATCATACAAGGCCCATCCATGTTCAACATGGAGGGGGCCCAACAGCATTTAGCATCAACTGCCACAGGAGAAGATCTTTTGAACCTAAAGAAATGCTGCTTTAAAACCGAAGTGCATGGACATTTTCTCAGAGAATACCTTCGCGTGAACATGATCCCCCTTGGTCTTATAATACGGAACGAACCGGCACTATTTCTAGATGATCAGGAATATCTCCAGGGATTCAGCAAAATAGCAACTAAATGCAGTCGAGACCTTATGGCCCTCACAATTACCAGTGCACAGAGAATACACTCCCACATTCTTAAAGATCTCAAGACGGAAGAAACAAAATTTCTCACCGATAAAACCCTAACCAATGCACGTGAGAAACTTAAAGAAATTGACAAAGAACTAAACACATTCATGGCCTCAACCCTAGACAAAAAGCATAAAAAACTTGCTATGGACATCAAGAATTTCAAAATAGAGCACACCTATCCTTACCTCGCTGCAGACTATAAAGATAGCAAGGAAAAAGAACGTATAGCCAAACAAGGAGGAGCCTCAAGAAGTAGAAGAAGGGGGGTATCGTTCTCCGATACTTCAAGCTCAGACTCAACTGGCGATCAACCACAGGCCGGAGGATGCCAAGCCAACTCTGGACAAAATCAACCATTCTTGCAACCTCCTAACATGCCTTTTTTAGGCCAGGGGGGTCCCAGAGGAGGGTACTGGGGCCCACCCCACTTTCCTCAATTTCCCTTCTACAACTTCCCCCAATGGGGACATCCGAACCAACGCTGGAGGAACAACAGGAGGCGCCAACTAAAACTCCCATCTTCAACCTCTCCGGTCTACGGCTAACTAAAGATGAAATTTCATTACAAGCTAAAGGATTATCTTTCGTGCCTACCAATTACACTGATTGGTTCAAACTGGATCTTGGACTCAGCAACTTTTTCCGTAACATCAGGAGAAATGTTTACTTCCTGGACAAAGATATCCCGATGGGTCCTGAGGACTCCGGCTTGAGACCCAAATCAGACTTTCTCCCGAGAGACTCTGAAACACCGGTCTCAATCCTCTCTTTTGAGAAATGCATCCGCCAAGAGATTGGTAAATTACAGTCCAGAACGGACCAACACAGGCAGAATCTGACTTCAGGGGAAAGAAAAGCCCTTGCCTCTTTAGGCACCAACAAAACTTTGATTATTAAACCAGCGGACAAGGGAGGGGGCATCGTAGTACAAAATAATACTCAGTACAATGCCATGGTGATGTCCCTTCTCAATGAGGAAGGTAACTACAAAAAACTGAAAAAAGACCCCACTCTAGAAATAAAAAACAAGATCAAAGAAATATCAGGGTATGCATTGGAACTTAACTGGATTACTGATAAAGAAGAGGCTTTTCTTAACACATCTGAAGGAAGAACTCCTGCCCTCTATGCCCTCCCCAAAATCCACAAGAACAGCCACACACCCCCCCGGTAGGCCCATCGTATCGGGATGTGGCTCTATCCTCGAACCCATTGGCTAATGTATTGATTATTTTCTTAAGCCCCTGAGCCAGCGAACTCCCACTTACCTGAGAGACACTATGGATACTATTACTAGATTTGAAAACCAGCCTTTTTACCCATCAGAAGATCTCCTTGTATCTCTAGGCATCAAAAGTCTGTACACCTCAATTCCGCAACAACAAGCACTGGGATGCATCAGGAACCACTTGACACAGCACATGACACAGAGACGGGTGCCCACCAACTTCATTATCGAACTTCTGGAATTAGCACTCACCAACAACTTTTTCGAGTATAACTACACCTTTTACCTTCAGACCTGTGGGACAGCAATGGGTGCAGTTTTTGCCCCTAGCATGGCTGTCATATTTATGTCCGAATTCGAACAGAAACATGTCCTTAACATGACCAATCCGTACCTGGATTCCGTGACCTCTTGGATCCGGTACATTGATAATATTATCTTCCTCTGGAAATGGGATGATATCACTCTGATGCAATTCTTTCAATGGCTGAACCTACGTACCACAGAAATTCAATTCACTATCAACCAGAGCAACCAGAAGATGAACTTCCTGGACTTCACCATAACACCCAGAAACAATAAACTAGAATGTTCCATTTTCAAAAAGACCACGGACCGTAACACAGTCTTGCATTACAGTAGTCACCACCCCAAGAGCCTACGAGACAATCTCCCGTATGGAGAGTTTTTGAGGATTTGCTGCAACTGTACCCAAATAGATGATTTTCAAAAGCACTCTAATGACCTACAACAAAAACTGACGTCAAGAGGATACCCAAAGAAACTTGTTAAAAACACCCAGAAAAGAGCATGATTCACACCAAGAGAGGCCCTCCTGACACCCAAAGTCAACACCGCCACCCCCGAGAACATCCTTACTTGTGTCACCACCTTCTGCCCCACCACTTCCAAACTCAAATCTCTCATCAAAAAATGTTGACCTCGATCGGGGGCGCTGTTGCGCACGTTGGAAATGGCCGCCTGATCTAAGAGCTCCCGCTCCACCGAGAAATCCTGAGCTAGTTTATCCGTCCAGCGCTGCCTGTTTCGGCTCGGACGGGCTGGGGTGCTTGCCCGGCCGCCCGTGGGTGACCAGACGAAATCCTGAGGCCCGGGGTCCGGGGTCGCCGAAGTTACGGCACGATTCAGATTGACAGGTGCGCGGAGTGACAGGTATCCGGAGGCGAGCTCCAGAGCAGTCTACTACAGAGCCGCGGCGCGGCCGGAACGGCTGGGCCCAAAAGGGGAGGAGCTTTGTCCCGGCTCTGCCCTGACACTCTTCTGGCGACACGATACGGCTTCTGGGCTGCTGCGGTGTGGACGACTCTCCGGCCCGTATCTGCTCAAAGCCCGACCCGGCCCTGGTGGTGGTTCCGCAGATGCTCAGCCCCCATAGAACTCTTTACAAATCCTACAGGGCGGTGCGGGACGAGGCACCCGAAGTGAATCGCAGTAGTAATACCCACACGGACGACCGGTAAGGAGGTTGGGCGGAGAGGGGGCCCCACGGGTTGCCACGGGGTTGGCCGGGCAGCAACTAAATAGGACCCGCAACCACCCTTGTTGAGGCGGTGTGCTCAAGTCTCCGAGCGGACGGGAAACCAAACCCCTACTGATAACTGGAGTACGGTGTGCTGCGCCACCTGGAACGCCATTACTCATGGGGGAACCACAGAGGCCGGCTAAGGGCACCAAGACTCCGGGGGAAGCCGAGGAAGGGCCCCATGAACGCCTACACAGGGGGTCAGGGACAGGCCGCATCGGCCGACGCCCACTCGGCCGACACCGAGATCCCCGCTGCTGAATCCAGTGAGAATTTGGACAACCTAACAGCTATAGTTCAAAACGGGTTCCGCTCGATAAACACAAAGCTGGATGAAAGTCTCTACCATCGGCTCCTTAAAGGCTAGAGTGGAGAAGGAAAGCCTACGCATAACGGAAACTGAAACCCGTATCAGCACTAATGAAGACGTTATCGCGCACCATAGCCGCGATATCACCCAAATTAAGGAAAGTATGACAAAGCTACAGAGCAAGTGCGAGGACCTAGAATCGCGCTCTAGGCGCAATAATATTCGTGTGGTGGGCGTAGCAGAATCTTTTGGAAAGGCCCAAATGGAGACATCTTGAGACACTGCTTAAAACCCTGTTTGGGCCGGAGGCCTTCTCTGAACAATTTTTGGTGGAACGAGCACATCGTACGCTGGCCCCTGCACCTAAACCAGGCACGCCACCACGCACCATAATCGCTCGGCTTCTAAACTATAGAGACAGAGACACAATCCTACGAAAAGCAAGAGAGGCGGGAACCCTCTACTATAGGGAAAATCGCATACATTTCTATCCTGATTTCTCCTCTGGAGTACAAGCAAGCAGAAGGTCCTATGAGCCAGTCAAGAAGCTCCTAAGAGAGCGTCAAATCCCATACGCTTTAATGTTCCCGGCAAAAATGAGGCTTCAACATGCGGGCAGGGCCCATTTCTTCGAGTGCCCGATGGAGGCCATGCATTATATTGAAACTTCCATACCCCTTCCTCCCAAAGGGGGCAGACCAGCACAAAATAACAGGCCCAGACCCGTGGAATGAGAAGCACTTGCATGACGACACGGCGTGGGCCCGGGGCCCATATGAATAACTGATTAAGGTACACCAGGCACTTTGGTTGGTGGAGCTGTTGGACCTGATCGACGGCCATGTGAAGCAACATGGCCACCCGTGGAATGTTCCATAAGTTGTATGGGCTACATCGTCAAGTTGGGGGTGATGATGAGGGGGGACGGGTGGGACAGGGTGGAGGGGAAGTTATGTTCAGTTGTTGGATGGACTCAAGGGGACATTTTGTTGAAAGTTTTGGCTGCTTTCCGGAGCTACCTCTGAAAGGAGGATGGAGGGGGACGGCCTGTTGGTGGAAAAGTAAAATTTTGGTCGCGGCTGGGCTGGCACTGTCTACATGGCACGAACACTATGCACTTGTCAGATTTGGAAATGGCTAATGTGGCATCTCGGGTCCCCGGGGACGGGCTGCAGGTCAAGCTGCTGACGTGGAATGTGAGGGGATTGAACAATCCAGTTAAGGTTAGGAAGATATCCAACTACGTCTCCAGGCATAATCCACAAATACTGATGCTGCAGGAAACCCATGCAGTGGGGACAGGTAATTCTCACATCCTGCCCGGGTGGGGTCCCCAGAGGTACCACACAGCCGACTCTACCCAGTCCAGAGGGGTTCTCACCCTTATTAACCCAAGCCTTGGGTTCCGGGTTGGTGGTGTCGGGGGGGAAATTCTGCCGGGGTCGGCCGGACCGTCCGCAGACCTCCGGGCAGGGAGGCCCCAACTCCTCCCGTATATCCCAAAAGAGATAGAGTATGAGACACACGCAAGAAGCAAGGTGACTCTGCTGTTTATTAGACAAAACGGCAGGGATGGGTCAAGGAGCGTAAGCGTCCGTCCTGACACACACACAATCGTGGGGCTCGCAGGCCCTTTTTACCTTAGTATGACGCGCTACTTACGTCACTTGGAAAGTTTTAGCAAAAACCTATCTCCACTCTGGATTGGTTACTCGAGTGGTAGGGTTAGTATAGCGCACATATAGAGAACGGTGTTATTGGCTGAGAGTTAGTCAGGTGGTATACCTGGGCTATCCCCTCAATTTGATACATGAAAATTGTTACATGAAGACCTCTGAGGATTGGTCAATGTGAATGGCGTCAGTGATAAGAACCCCAAGTTCTAATTGGTCCGCTCGCGAGCCTCCCAGTCTGGGACTATCGCTGTTCCCAGCTTGCGGTGCACCTGTTATTTGCAACAATGTTTTAATATGGGTAGGTGTAAACAATGTGAGGATTTATTCATATGTTGGGAGGTCGACTACTCCCAATGCTGCAGATGTCCAAATGAGCCTTTTAAGTGTATCTGCCTGTGTCTCGAAACGTGGGATTCAGGCGTCTCCTTCCTCCTGGGCTTGGCTTCTTGTCAGGTTTGACTTTGTCACGTGAGGTGGGACCGTGTTTGAGGCAAAATTCAACACAATTAATATTGTTTTTCCTACTGTGTGCCTGGTGCGACCTTGGCGTTGGCTTGCAGCGTGCAAGATTGCAACATCGTGCCCTTGGCGTTGTGCTTTCGCCGGGCTCATTTTGCAGGGTCAGCAACCCAGTTCTTGCTCATTCAATGTTCATGGAAGCTTTTGCTTGCGGCCTACTTGGGCCTGGTGCATAGGTGGGACCGTTTGATGCAGAGCGCTTTAGGTTACGGTATCATATTGCTTTGTCCTCAGTATCGTGTCCCCGTTATATTCTTCATTATGGTACATGGCTCTTTAGAAGAAGCGTGAGCAAGCCTTTTTTATATAAGTTCATGGTGCGTCTTGCGTTTCTGCATTTTGAAAGCCTATGTGGAAAATAATAAAGATGTACGTCCGTGAGTATGTCTGTCGCCTACGTCATAGCACTGAGTATATTCTTCGTGTAGATTGGTGCGGGAGTGTCCGGTGTGTATATTTGCACAGGTGTGCTGACCGTTGGCTAAGTCGTCATGGCATCTCTAACGACGTGTAGGTTTAGTCGAGTTGGTCCGTGCCGCAGGTGTCGGCATGGACAGGGCGGGCTGTTGGGCAGGTAGATGGGCACATCCGTATGTTCCTGTACCAGGGTATTTGGTCGTCCGGTAGATAGGCAAACTCCTCTCGTGGCGGGTGTCTGGGCCGTGATCCTCTAGGCCAAGCGCGAGAGGGGAAGGGCGGGAGCCTGTTCTTCCATTCTCCCACTTCAGTCCCCCCTCTGGTCGACTTGTCGACCACAAACATATCCTTTTCTTTATCTCCTCTTACTCTCCATATTTTAGTTGTTCCTCCCAAATGTCCATAGTGGTTAACATGGTCTTCGAATGACCAATACATATATTCACATGTTCCTCCAGGAGTGCAGTATACCCATTTCCCTATGTAGCTCCTTGGGTTTCTTGGGTTTTCTAGTTTTACAGATGGTGGGTCCAGGTGGTTGGTGATGATCTGGTTGCGCAACTTCTCCCTCTCTTTTATTATTGTACCTGTGTGTTGGCCGTCATCTGTTGGCATCAAGAGGTGTATACCAGCCATTTCGATCATCTCGTCTGTTGTGCGTGCCTTCCGGGCCTTCCAAAATCTTATTATGATCAGTGCAGCTCCAGCCAAAATAGTGCATCCAACTATAATCTTCAGTCCATCTGACAGCCAGGATGGCATCCATGACCATAATATTGAAAACCAGCTCTCATCCTTTTTCACACCTTTACTTTCATCCATCATTTTTGAGTGCATCTGGGCCAATTGTGACACAGCTTCCGTGAGGGTACCATTGTCAGCATCGTTAGCAGGAATGAATGTGCAGCATGATTGTCCTATCTTTGCGCAAACTCCTCCTTCCATTGCTGTGAGGAGGTCCAGTACATATCTGTTCTGTAGTGCAACCATTCTTACTGCTCGCAATTCCTCTTTTATTGCATTGAATCCATTTACTGTAGAGTTGATTGTCATCATTAGTTCCCACCTAGTTATCTGGAGCCATTTTGCGTTTGCGTAAGCCTGCAGTCCAGGATGTATTATTGAGGAGAAGAACATAGCTGCTCTGCTGAATAGTCTGTGTTCCGGCGGTATTGAGGTCAGTGCTGTTTCCGACCTTCCCCACAGGTAATTTCCTGTCAGAGGTTCTCCTTGTCTTTTCCTTCTGTTGAGGACAGTGTCGTTGCCTTTGCGTCTGTTCTCTGATCCTTTTCGAGGCTGTGCAGATCTCTTCTTCCTTTTGTTCCCTTCATCCATCTTGGGGAAATTCGCCATGTTCACGTGCTTCTGGGGTACCACTAGTGATGGTACATTAACGTGTACTATATTGCATACACCATTCCACGAAGGGGGCAGTGTGTGATACGCCTTGTCTCCACAGGCCCAGTAATGGTCCATTACCACTGCTGTTCCTGCTCCCCCCTCAGGTAACTCCATCACGCTTTCACAGTTGGTGTTGTATCCTACATCCACCTCTCCTTTATGTTGGTAGCATACCTTAGGCGCAGTTAACGGCAATATTGTTATTGGGTCTTCATCCTTCTCCATCCACGTAAGCATGGGTACGTACTTGACCCAAGTCATCCAACATCTGTGGTTATGTCCATCAATAGTTGAAATATTTTCTCTTGTTATCATGTTGCTGCCAACCACTCCTATGTCCCATTTGTTGTCCATGTACACCTTCCCTGTTATCATCAGTGGTCTTTCCCAACATCCGTTTTTACCAGGGACTTCAGCGGCGTACCAATCACATGGTAGGTACTGCAGTGTTACCTTCTTTGTTTCTCCTTTTTCAGGACCACTTGTTATGTATCTGAATGCTTCAGCATGTAGACTGCTCTTGTGGTAACTCAAATAAGTCTTAAGGAAGTTGTTTTCATATGGATATGTATCACGTGTTTTCCACACCAGATGCACAACTGTCCCTTGAAATCTTCCTTTCGTCTGGAACAGTGCCAGGTATATTATACATCGTGCTATTTTTCCATCTATCTCCGTAGCAACAAATGTTCGAGAAGCGCTCATGGCGTATGGGATCAATGAGCAAACATAGCAGCTGTCTACTGTTGTTTGCTTGCCTATTTTGGTCATGTGTTGGTACCACATGTTGTTGGAGACGTGTGCTGAATCTTGTACATAGTTGTCAATGCCTTTATTATCTGAGTATGCGCTGCGTTTAACTCTAGTTTCCTGGTGTGGGGTTTTACTAGTACCACCTGACGTAACACTTGTTGCAGCTGGGGGTGGGGGTATGTTAGGTTTGGGTACAGCAATAATATCAATAGCATAGCTGTACTGCCATACAGAGGCAGCCAAGAACCCGGTGATCATTAAAATCCCTATCAATTTTATTACAAATGCTAATTTCACCGGCATTTTGCTCTTACCTTGCTGCAGTCCGGCAGCTTATTTTTGCGACGTTACAGTTGCCCGCCTGAAAATTCTTAATATGCTAGTTATTAAGGTTAGTTATTGTTATTAAGCTCTCCCTTAATCAAGTAGTCATTCAGTGCCCAGGCGAAGAGCTGTTCCCACGCCAATCTAAGCGATCTATCTCTTAGGGCAGGCAAGTATGGTTGGAGGTGGGGCATTGAAGGTTCTATGGCCAAGAGGAATGCTGTGTAGTAGACACGTACCCTCCTTCCTTTCAGGTACGTTGGCCGTTTTATTTCATATACAAATTGGTGTGACAATTCTTCCAGGTGATTATCGTCTGAGGGTACCATCTACTCCTGGGCAGTGAATTAGTTAGTTATCTACTTTCTTAACAGTACAATAATACGTTTTACCTGCATGTGCGAGAGAAAAGAAGAAGAACATTCAGGTGTTTACATGTGTATATGTGCAAAACAATGTCCTTCAGTTCAGTTATTACTACAGTGGGTAAGGGGTCAATGGGCAGAGGGTTTGGGGCTCAGGCTGGCGGGAGTCTCTTTACCCTTTGATCGTGTAACCATGGGGTGGGCGGTATGGGGATCACCCCTTTCTTTTCTAATAGTTGTCTCTGGGGAGTCTAGGGGGTGGCAGGGTATGGGGACACTTAGGCTGTTAGTTGTGGGAGAAGTCTCTTCCTCCGTTGGTGACGCTGTTGTTGTTCTTCCTGTGGCCCTGTCGGTGGCGCTGGGGCGGGTCTGGAGTTTGTAGATGTTTACGTCGTGTAGGTGGTTCCAAGCACGTTTGTCCTGTAACTTTACTGCTCTCGTTGATACCTCTTCTACCAGATGGGGGCCAGTGAATCGTGGACTGTTCCACTTTCTGTTGAAGTTGCGAAGTAGTACGTGGTCGCCTTTAGCAACTTTGCACAGTCTTTCCTTTTCCAATTCTTTATCCACGTCTTCTTGTTGGTCGCTGTTAGACCCGCCCCGCGTGCGCTCGAGCTGTTGAGGCACAAACACTACACTAGTAATCAAAGAAGACACATATTGGTACATTTCATCACCAAGGACACTCGCAGTGCTCTCGTGGTCAGTAAATGCTCTTGATGTTGGCGTTAGGGGAAGGCGCATTTGACGTCCGGTAACAACCTCGTGAGGAGTGAGGTGGTGGTGGTCGGACCCTGGTCTATTCCTTAGCTCAAATAGGCCTAATGGAAGGCAATATAACCAACTCTTCTTTGTTGTTTGCTGTATCTTTGCAATTGCCTCCTTTAATAGGTCGTTCAGGCGTTCACATATACCGTTGGCCTGCGGGTGATATGCACATGCAAATTTATGCTTGATGTTCAGTAAGGATGTAATGTGCTGGAACATTTCGTTTGCGAAATGTGGGCCATTGTCCGACCTTAATACCTCACACACTCCCCACCTAGGGAAGACCTCCATCACTAGGAATTTAGCTGCTCTGAATGCATCTGGGTGTGAACAGGGCCCTGCTTCAATCCACCTCGAGAATGGGCATACTACTACAATCATATACCTATTTCCTTGACATACGTTGATCATATCAACATAGTCAATATGGAGATGTCGGAACGGTCCCTCTGGCTGGGGTATAGTACCTCTTATCACCTTCAGAGTGTGGCCGGCCGTAAACTGTTGGCATGTGAGACAGTTGCTGATAAAATTTGACACATGAGAATTTAACTCGGGGCAGAACCAGTCTTCCCTAATTCGTGCTGCAATTACTTCCTTACCTGTGTGGGCTGGGTAATGTAGTTGGCTCAGGGCGGTGTTCAAAAGTGCCAATGGTATTACAACCTTCCCAGTGTCACCCTGGCGCCATAGTGCGTCGGTTGGTGACATTGTGCATCCTCTTTTTACCCATATTTCTTTTTCGGTCATTGGTGCAGCCGCTTGTAACTCCATAATCTGTGTGGCTGGGAGATGGGTGTACCCTTCTCTTATCAACATCTCCTTAGCCGGGAAATTCTGCCGGGGTCGGCCGTACCGTCCGCAGACCTCCGGGCAGGGAGGCCCCAACTCCTCCCGTATATCCCAAAAGAGATAGAGTATGAGACACACGCAAGAAGCAAGGTGACTCTGCTGTTTATTAGACAAAACGGCAGGGATGGGTCAAGGAGCGTACGCGTCCGTCCTGACACACACACAATCGTGGGGCTCGCAGGCCCTTTTTACCTTAGTATGGTGCGCTACTAACGTCACTTGGAAAGTTTTAGCAAAAACCTACCTCCACTCTGGATTGGTTACTCGAGTGGTAGGGTTAGTATAGCGCACATATAGAGAACGGTGTTATTGGCTGAGAGTTAGTCAGGTGGTATACCTGGGCTATCCCCTCAATTTGATACATTAAAATTGTTACATGAAGACCTCTGAGGATTGGTCAATGTGAATGGCGTCAGTGATAAGAACCCCAAGTTCTAATTGGTCCGCTCGCGAGCCTCCCAGTCTGGGACTATCGCTGTTCCCAGCTCGCGGTGCACCTGTTATTTGCAACAATGTTTTAATATGGGTAGGTGTAAACAATGTGAGGATTTATTCATATTTTGGGTGGTCGACTACTCCTGATGCTGCAGATGTCCAAATGAGCCTTTTAAGTGTATCTGCCTGTGTCTCGAAACGTGGGATTCAGGAGTCTCCTTCCTCCTGGGCTTGGCTTCTTGTCAGGTTTGACTTTGTCACGTGAGGTGGGACCGTGTTTGAGGCAAAATTCAACACAATTAATATTGTTTTTCCTACTGTGTGCCTGGTTTATCTTGCAGGTGCGACCTTGGCGTTGGCTTGCAGCGTGCGAGATTGCAACATCGTGCCCTTGGCGTTGTGCTTTCGCCGGGCTCATTTTGCAGGGTCAGCAACCCAGTTCTTGCTCATTCAATGTTCATGGAAGCTTTTGCTTGCGGCCTACTTGGGCCTGGTGCATAGGTGGTATCGTTTGATGCAGAGCGCTTTAGGTTACGGTATCATATTGCTTTGTCCTCAGTATCGTGTCCCCGTTATATTCTTCATTATGGTACATGGCTCTTTAGAAGAAGCGTGAGCAAGCCTTTTTTATATAAGTTCATGGTGCGTCTTGCGTTTCTGCATTTTGAAAGCCTATGTGGAAAATAATAAAGATGTACGTCTGTGAGTATGTCTGTCGCCTACGTCATAGCACTGAGTATATTCTTTGTGTAGATTGGTGCGGGAGTGTCCGGTGTGTATATTTGCACAGGTGTGCTGACCGTTGGCTAAGTCGTCATGGCATCTCTAACGGCGTGTAGGTTTAGTCGAGTTGGTCCGTGCCGCAGGTGTCGGCATGGACAGGGCGGGCTGTTGGGCAGGTAGATGGGCACATCCGTATGTTCCTGTACCAGGGTATTTGGTCGTCCGGTAGATAGGCAAACTCCTCTCGTGGCGGGTGTCTGGGCCGTGATCCTCTAGGCCAAGCGTGAGAGGGGAAGGGCGGGAGCCTGTTCTTCCATTCTCCCACTTCAGTGGGCACAAGGTCGATCCCCAGGGGAGGTTTGTCATGGTCTGGCGGGAGGTGGCTAACCAACAGCTTCTCCTGGTTAATACATACGGTCCCAACATTGATGACCCGGCCTTCTACTTGGATATATATCAGATGGTTATAGCATTGGATGTCTCGGGTGTCTTGTGGGGGGGGGACTTCAACCTGACCAATGATCCGGTTCTTGATATATCCTCTACGGTGATGAGACCCCCAAGCAGGACAGCATCGAACCTTAGACATGTCATTGCACAGCTCTCACTGGTTGATGCGTGGAGGGAGGTTCACCCGGGCAGTAGAAGATACACGTTTTATTCCTCGGTACATGATTCCGAGTCCAGGATTGATTATTGGTTGGTATCCATGCCTATGACGCCCTCTGTTGAGCGATGTGAAATCCTACCCCGCACCCTCTCCAATCACTACCCAGTATTGTTGGAACTACTATTCCGGAACACCCAGAGTCCCTTCAGGAGGTGGAGAATGTCTCGTGGAATGTTATGTGACCCCGGGGTGGTGGAGTCACTTCATGTTGAAATTTTGGAGTTTCTGTCCAATAATATCGGATCGGTCGACAGACTCTCGATGGTATGGGAGTCATTCAAGGTCTGGATGAGGGGTCTGCTGATGTCTAGAACTACGGGTATGTTAAGGGCTGTGAGGGCCGAACTATCGTCAGTTGAAGGGAAGTTAGATGCACTTGAGAAAACATATTCAAATACGCAAGACAAGAAAGTACTAGCCGATATACACACAAATCTCCAGGAATTTGACAAGCTTGCTTTGAGGGAGGTCCGATATGTTGCGGCCCCGATTCGGGCACGCAGGTACGGGGAGGGCAACAAGGCTGGCAGGGCGCTCTCCAACCTAATCAAACACGATAAACAACCCACACAGATCACGAGCATACGCACGCAACAGGGGAGGGTTCTCCTTGGGGATAAAGATATTAATGGGGAATTTATGGAATTTTACAAGAGGTTATACTCTAAACAAGATAAGAAAACATCCGCAGAAATCAGGACCTATCTTGAGGCCCTCTCCCTCCCTGGGCTCCCGGACGAGGTGCGACTGGCAATGGACCAGCCGGTAACGATGGAAGAAATTGGGGAAGCAATCAAGGATCTATCAACAGGCAGGGCACCGGGGTGAGATGGGTTAGGCGCCGAATTTTACAAGGAGTTCCGTGAGGAACTTGTGCCGATACTACTACAGGTGTGGGAGGAAGCGCTCGAATCCGGCAGATTGCCCTCAACTATGAGAGAGGCCATAATAGTGGTACTCCACAAGCCCAGGCGACCACCACAGGACGTTTCATCCTACAGGCCCTTATCACTCATAAACACAGATGCTAAAATCTTTGCAAAGGTCCTGGCGAATCGCCTTCTGCCGGCAGTCCCGACCCTAGTCCACCCCGATCAAAATGGGTTTGTCCCTACTCGATCTACAGCCCTAAACCTCAGACGACTCTTTGGTATCATGGCGCAGATCGAGCCCGCGAGGAGCGCGGTGGCCATATCCCTTGACGCTGAAAAAGCGTTTGACTCGGTATCGTGGGTCTATCTCCTTTCGGTGCTTGAGGCGTTTGGGCTGGGTCCCACCTTTATACGATACGTAAAAGTCCTATATACGGAACCTGGAGCCCGGGTCCTGACCAATAAGACCATTTCCGAGATGTTCCTCCTAGAAAGGGGGACCAGACAAGGATGCCCTTTCTCGCCCCTACTATTTGCACTGACCATTGAACCTATGGCAGCCGCGGTCCGTCTTAGACACTCAGACAAAGGGATCACTATGAAGGGCTCCACCCAGCTAATTTCGCTTTACGCGGATGACACACTACTATATGTCAGGGAACCTGAGGTTAATATAGCACCCGTCATGACTGAGATCCAGGGGTTTGCAGACTCTTCCGGGTACACCATAAATATGTCGAAATCAGAAATATTCCCCCTAATACCTGCCACCCAATGCCCTACAGACACAGTGGGACTCAAGTGGTCCGCGGACCACATTAGATACCTGGGAATACTGGTCTCCAGGGACAAGCTCACACTCTACGCAGATAACCACGAGGAATCCCTACAGGCAATAGGCTCCAAGCTTCAGATCTGGGGGCGGCTTCCAATTTCATTAGCCGGCCGTGTTGCCATTCTTAAAATGGTGGTCCTCCCTAAACTTTTATACCTATTTGTTAATATTCCTATATGGCCAGGCAGGGCCTTCTTCTCCAGGCTTAGATCCATGGTGGTAACATTTCTCTGGAACGGTAAGACTGCTAGGATTAGCTGGGAGAGGATGGCGGAGCCCTATGCCTCTGGAGGGTTGGCGGCCCCCGATTTCGAACTTTATTATTACGTCTCCCAAGCTCAATTTGCGATATATTGGTATAATGACGAGAACAATACACCCCATGCATGGATAGAGGAACACATCCCACGAATATACAGTCAGTTATTTTCGATCCAAAGTATAAAGACACATGTGCATACAATCCGGTTAGCTGCACAGTCAGGGCATGGATGGCGTTATTTGAGAGGCTGGGAGTGGATGTCCCCTACAACCCAGAGGTGCCGCTTTGGGACTTCCCGGGCATACCCCCCACGCATGATACGAACATAGAGGAGTCCTTGGACCCTAACAGGGAAATGAAACTGGGTGACATGTTTGTGAATGGTGTTTTTGCGGACCGGGGTCTCTTGCTGAGGCCACTGGGGGGCGGGCCCCTGAAAACGTTGCAATACTACCGTATGAGATCTGCATTCCAAAAGAGGTGGCCTCTCTTCCCGGATGAGCCCCCACCCCATCCATTTGTGCAATTGGTAACATCTAAAAATGGCCTGGGGATTGCTAGGTTGTACACAGCCGTGCAAGCTCATACCCCCACATTAAATCAGATAAAGGAGCAGTCGGAAGCGGATTTGCAGGGGAACATTGAAGAAAAGAAATAGGCCAACTATTGTGCATTATCCAAGAAGGTTTCGCTTAATGCTGGTCTAAGGGTGATTCAATTTAAAATCCTGAACAGGCTACATTATACGCCGGCCAGAATCGCAAGGTTTGCACCGGATGCCTCTGACGCCTGTCCTAAATGTAATGCTCCCAGGCTGGATCGTTTCACATGTACTGGGACTGCCCGGTACTGAGGGGATTCTGGAGGGAGGTGGCTGAGCTCCTGGAAGAATTCACTGAGGTTCCCCCCGATTTGACTCCTCAGAAATACTTGTTTGGGGACATCGGCAAGCAACCAGAGAAAATTAGAAGATTATTTAACATTGCATGCGCTATTGCCAAAAAATGTATTTTACAGAAATGGAAAAGTTCTCTCCCGCCCACCCTAAACCAGTTCCTTCAAGATCTGACACATGTCAACGAGTCAGAGGAACAGTTTGTTTTAACCCGCCCCTCGGCATGCAGGCCCAAGGACATTTGGGGACCGTTCAGATCCTATCTATGTAACATGATTGCCGATGCTGACTTGTCTTCATAATATTGCTATGTGAAATGTAACGGATATTCTACCCCTGATGTAACTGTTAAACAATTGTGCTGTGATGTGACGGCCTATACGTGACCATTAATAAAAAAGAGTTTTAAAAAAAAAAAAAAAAAAAAAAAGTTGGCCTCTTGTTCAACTCAATCTTCCGGCTGAACCCAAACCACGCATGGCACTTAGGAGGTCCAAAAACCTCAAAGAACTGCTTACTAGTGCTGAAACCCACAAAATCCCAGTGCGTTCCACACTTTGGGATATGAGAGAGATTAACGGACACCACCCATGCGGGCAATGTACTGGGTGCAGACAAACCAAGAAACTGAATTCATTCATGATCGAGGGAAAAGAATGGAAAATCAGACACTTTTCCAACTGCACCAACGTCATCTATGTTATCCAATGCCCCTGTGGCCTTCGTTATGTAGGTCACACTTCAAGACCCGTTCACAAGCGTATCAGTGAACACAGGTCGAGGATACGCTGTAAAACCCTTACTGCTCCTCTGGTCCAGCATTTTAACGAATACCATAATGATCCAGACTCCTTCTCTTGGTGGGTGGTAGACAAAGTTCAGAATAAAACCAACATTGCCAACGCTCTGAATTTCAAAGAAGCATGGTGGATGCACAAACTTAAATCCGTCACCACCGGCCTCAACGAGGCCCAACCAGGACCACTCTATACCTAATATTGCCAGTGATCTCACACTCAAGCCCCCCCAGGATCTCTTTTAACCAACTAGGTGATCAATGATCCTCCCGCCTGTCTTTTAACGCCCTCCATCCACAAGGGCACCCACAGACTTATTATAAGATCCAGCACCTTTTCCAACTAGGCGACACCCTTTTTTAGTCTCCACCCTTGTACCCAAGATGGAACCCAAGACCCAGCCACCAGGTTTTTACCGTGACCCAGACCACCTTAAAACATTGGGTTCATTCATGTACAGCTGCCTAGCGCGCAGCTACCATGCAATTGCATACTAGATGTGATAATAATCTCAATGTGTTGTTCTATCGTTTCATGCCTGTATGTACCTCAGATTCTTCTGATTTATGCATCTTTTGTTGTATGTATACAATTCTTCTATCACTTTAACATCAATGCACTTAGATTGCATGCCATTTTTGTGTCCTGACTGCATTTAGCCATGCTTGAAATGTTGATCCCATTGCTCCACACAGATCGTTTTCTTCAACACAATTTTACTAAGATCTGATGTTCGATTCATGTACCAGCAATGATGTTATTGCTGACCATTTTATTCCCATGGAATATGTGACATGAGGGCATGTCACTTTTTAACCTAGTACCTGACCATATATCCCCTGTCCCTTTCCCCCCCCGAACTCCCACCCCCCTCCCCCATTCGTAGGCTTGGCCATACTTTGTTCACTTTTGGCTCCCATTATTACCCATGGGCCTCCACAATTTGAGTGCCCTCTCGACCAGCCTCATTTGGCTGCCCACCCGGGCTTTAACTTACGTCACCGCCCATTCTCCTTGTGGACACGCTGTCCTTACGTGCCCCACCAGGCCATAGGGTCCGGCAGGTTTTACCTTCTGCCTACCCAGTTCTGCTCCCCCGAACTGCATCCACGGCCCCGGGGAGCCATCTCGGCAGAGAGCCACTACTCTCGCGAGCATGCGCAATTATGTCACGAGACACGGTTTCAAACACTTTCCCCCAGCGCATGCGCAATAGAACTCTTGGACAACACTGCATATATACAGCTCGGTCCTACAGAGCCAGCACAGGCGCCATTTCCAGACGCCGGTCCTGTTCCAGTTCGCCTCGACTCTTGCAGGTATGCCTGGCCTGACCTTTTAATGCCGGATGGCATTCGCTCCCCTACACCTTCTTGACTATGCTCCTGCTGGGTGTTAGTATCCTCACCCACGTAACCCCTTTTTTTGCTCCCTTTTCCCGTTCTCCCTCCCCCCCCCTTTTTTTTATCCAGGGCGAACTAGACATAAATATCTATGAGCCATCCACTTTAGATGACTCCACCGTAGACTACTGAGACTCCAGCTTAGACTATTGTGGCTCCAGCTCCACTCCGGACTTACATCTCCGATCACCATCAGGTACTACCAATATTCCTATCATGGGCATTGCTGCTGCATACTTTGCTCTCTATCCCTCTGACCCTAGCACTCTCCCCTCATTCTGTGCACCCTAGGTCCGCCATCCAAAGTATCCAGACGGACCTGGCACTGATCAACAGGGAACCCTTGTATTATCCCCACGGGCCGTCCGCCCATATGCAGGACGCCACCACAACCAGTGCCCACACGGGCGTCTTCTCTGCCCTACCATGAAACCTCTTGTGTTCATCTGCTCCCAGTCAAAGCACGACCAGTGGTGAGTGGAGTTTTTCTCCGGAACCTTCTAGGACTTGTTTTTTGTGCATTATATACACCTTGTCAACCCATCGCAGCACATTGCTGCTGTTTTAACACAATTTTTCAATGACTTCTTTCTAAAACACAGAGTTTCCTGACTTCTTTGGCCCCAGAAGAAGGCTTCCATCCATTTCTGCCGACAGCACATAGACCGATAATTATCATGGGTTATATTTAGTGCTGCACTCATACTCCCAACATTCTTCTTAGACGTAGACCGTATATGAGGTCAGACTTTAGCCGGGCATTAGAGACCTACTATCAACGTCTCCTCCATTCCCCTTCCTTTTCCTGTGTTTTCTATACCCAATCACATGGGATATATTTTTTTCACAAGCAAAATTCACTGTTAAAATGTGTATGGAACAAGTTACTTACCTGTAACTTTTGTTCTCCAGCATGGGTCTGGCATGGAATCACATGCTAATGAATAAAATAATACATAGCAGTACACACATGCACAACCACGGGAGGTGGCAAAGGCTCAACATTAAGCATTACATCCAAAACTCAACATTAAGCAATTCTTACCTCCTCACCAGGCTCACCTTAGGCGAACAGGTTGCGCAGCACTGCTTGGCCGACCCTGGCCTCCTCCCTGGAATCCCGATCGACGCAGTAGAATTTCGTGAAGGTGTGCGTCGACCTCCACGTAGCAGCCCTGCAGATGTCCAGCAAGGGCACACGAGCTAGGAACGCCGTGGTAGCTGCGATCGCTCTGGTGGAATGGGCTCTCGGACGGCCAGGCAGCGGTCGGTTTGCCAACCGATGACAGTACACGATACAGCCGGAGAGCCATCTGGAAATGGAAGCCTTCGAGAGAGCCTTCCCCTGATTGACAGGTCCAAAGTTCACAAAAAGTTGTGACGTCTTCCGAAAACTCTTCGTGCGGTCCACGTAGAACTTCAGCGCTGTAGCCACATCCAGCGAGTGCAAAGTCCTTTCAGCCGGCGACGAAGGCGACGGGAAGAAAACAGGCAACACCAAGGGTTCGTTGAGGTGGAAGTCCGACGGCACCTTGGGCATGAAGGAGGGGTGCGTCCTGATCATTACCCTCGTGTCGTGAAAAGTCAAGTACGGGGGCTTGCAGGCAAGGGCCTGGATCTCTCCCACCCGTCGTGCGGAGGTGATGGCCACAAGAAACGCTGTTTTCCACGACAAGAACTTCAACGGAGCTGAGTGCCGAGGCTCGAACGGAGGTCCCATGAGCTTGGTCAGCACCACGTTGAGCTCCCACGCCGGGGCCTTCACCGGCGGGAACGATCTGAACAGTCCCTTCATGAATTTTTTCACCAGACGATGAGACCACAAAGACGTCCGTCCCGTGGTTCTGGTGTATCGGGAGATCGCAGCAAGATGAATCTTGATGAAAGCGTGCGCCAGTCCAGCCTTGGCCAGCGTCAGCAGGTACGGCAGTACTTGAGGAGCCGTAATCCGTAGAGGGTTAATCTTCTGTGCGTGGCACCAGACAGAGAACCTCTTCCATTTGTGTCCGTAGCATTTGAGAGTGTAGGACGCCCTGGCCTTTGCAAGAACCTCTCTGCAGTCGGCCGGTATGTCGTAACCTCCAAACTCTAACGCTGCAGGAGCCAGGCCTGCAAGTTCAGCGACTTCGGGTCATGATGGAGATTGGCGCCTCCTTCCCTGGCGAGAAGATCCGCGTCCACTGGCAGCTTGATTGACGGGGACGCTGACAAGTCCAGAAGGTCCGGGAACCATATCTGCCTCGGCCACGCAGGTGCGACGAGGATCATCCTGCACCGTGACCTCTTGAGCTGGTTGATGAGCCGGATCAGCAGCAGCAATGGAGGGAACGCATATAGGAACAGGCCCTCCCAGGGGAACGAGAAAGAATAGCCCATGCTCCTCGGCTGGGGAAACCTGCTGGCGAACCTCCGGCACTTGGAGTTTGTCGCCGTCGCGAACAGATCGATCTGGGGTGTGCCCCACCGTCGGAAGAGGCGGTCCACTAGATCCTGTCGTAGTTCCCACTCGTGGCATGAGCGCAGCTCTCTGCTGAGCGAGTCGGCGATGGTGTTTTTTATTCCTGCCAGATGAAACGACACCAGAAACATCCCTTGGGCGACGGCCCAATGCCACAGATCCTGCGCCTCCTTGGACAGGGCTGGGGGATCTGGTACCGCCCTGCTTCCTGATGTAGAACATGGTGGTGGTGTTGTCGGTGAAGATCCTCACCACCTTGCCCTTGAGGGACGGAAGAAAGGACCTGAGGGCCCAAAACACTGCACGGAGTTCCAGGACGTTGATATGGAGGGACTTCTCCATCGGCAGCCAAAGGCCCCTCGCTTGCAGATTATCGGTGTGCGCTCCCCACCCTTCCAGGGAGGCATCCGTGGTCACTGTCTTCTGGTGGCCCGGGGTCTGGAAGTCCATGCCCGCCGTCAGATGCGCGCTGGTGCCCCACCACCGGATCGCTCGTCGGAAGCTCTCGTCGAGTGTGATCCTTTCCTAGAAGCTGCCCGTCGTCTGGATCCAGCGAGCGTCCAGGAACTCCTGTAACGGGCGCATCCGAAGCCTGCACAGGCGGATGAGATAAATGCAAGAAGACATCATTCCGAGGAGGGACTTGATGGACCTCACCCTGGCCGCGTCCGCAACCAGCATCCGCTGCACCTTGCCCAAGATGGCCCTCGTCCTTTCCTCCGACGGAGAGGCCAGAAGCGCCACTGTGTCGAGCTTCGCTCCCAGAAACAGTGAATCTTGCGCGGGCACCAGGTGGGACTTGGCGTAGTTTATGGAGAATCCCAGGTCCGTGAGTAGTTGGACGATCCTCGCCATGTGTTCCGCGGCGAGCTCCTTTGTCTTTGCTCGGATGAGCCAGTCGTCCAGGTAGGGGTAGACGTGGATCCCCTCCAGGCGCAGCCGCGCCGCCATCGGTGCAAGGCACTTGGTGAACACCCTGGGTGCCGACCTCAATCCGAAGGGAAGGGCTCTGAACTGGTAGTGACGCCCTTGGACCACGAATCTGAGAAACTTTCGGTGTCCCTTTAGGATGGGGATATGGAAGTAGGCATCCTCCAAATCCAACGACGACAGGAAATCGGCCTCCTCCAGCTGACCCAGGACGTGCTGGAGGGTGACCATCCGGAACTTCTGTGCCTTGATGAATTTGTTCAGTCGTCGTAGGTCCAGGATGGGATGCCATCCTCCTGTCTTCTTCTTCACGAGGAAGTATCTTGAGTAAACTCCGGAGCCCGAAGCCTCTTTGGGACGAGCTCGATGGCGCCTTTCTTGAGCATCGCCTTTCACTCCAAGAAAAGTTGAGGGACGTGATGTTCCTTCCTGGCAACGGGGGGAACGCGCGGGCACTTCTTTAGAAACTCGAGCGCGTGGCCCTGGTCCAGGGCGTCCAGCACCCAACGGTCAGTGGAGATGGACTCCCACACGCTGACGAAGTTCGCCAGCCGGCCTCCCACCGGGATGCTTCGGTGGGGGCCCAACCCCACGGCCGGTTCAGTCCTGCTTCGAAGAGGCTTTGCCGCCTTGTCCTCCCTGGCGACGATCAAGGGTCCGTCCTACTTGCCTCGTCCCCTGTAGGCTTCCTGTGACGACGAACGGGCTGCTTGACGGTAGGTGGAATATCCGCCGCCGGAACCTTTGGAGGCACCCTGCTTGCCTCCGGCGCTCCGAAAGAGCGGCCGTCATTGCTGGAGAACACCAAGAGCCCGGGCCGTCTCCGTGTCCGTCTTGATGGCTTGTAGGGAATCGTCCACTGTTTTCGGAAGTCCGTTGCCTTGAGCCATCCACGCCGTCTAAGTCACACAACGCTGTTGCCCAACTGGCGAAAACCAGTGTCAGCGATGTCCGTCGCTATTGTAATGGTGTGGTCCGACGCCACTTCTCCTTCCTGCAAGATCTCTAGGGCCTCAGCCCTCTTGTCATCCGGTAGGAAGACCAGCTGGGGGGCGATCTTGTACCACAACTCCCTGTCGTAGCGGGCTACGATGGCTAAGGCGTTTGCAGCCTTAATCGTCGTCGCTGCCGATGAGATGACTCTGCGTCCCATCGTGTCCAATTTCTTTCCCTCGCCGTCCGGTGGGGAGGTCGACGTAGAGGCCGAAGCCCCCCCGGCTTTCTTCCTGGCCGCCGCAGAGACGACCGAGTCTGGGGTCGGCTGTGCCCGAAGGCACAAGGGGGCCGCGTCCGGGACCCGGTACTTTTTCTCTTACCGATCCCTTCTCGCAGGCGTTGTGGATGGGTTCTTGAGGAGGGCGAGACCCTCATCCCAGATATCGTCCAGTAGAGGTACAGTAAGGACCGTCTTCCTCTTGGTCTCGCGCCGTTGATAAAGGAAACCTTCCTTCTTCTCCTCTTCCAGGCAGAGTTGGAAAAGCTCGGATGCCCTGGCGATCATGCCATGAAACGATCCAATCTCGTCGGGCGGGGAGGCCCGCGGAGGAGGTGACGATGGAAGATCCTCGTCGTAAACCTCGTCGTCTGTACCCGTTGCGGCCGTGTCCGTCCCCGTATCATCCCCACGGGTCGTGGACGGGGAGGAGGGCTGAGCAGGGTGCGATGGTTGAAAAGGAGGTAGAGGATGAATCCTTCTTCTCTTAGGAGGAGGGCTCCCAGAAGGGCCTGGCTCCAGGTCCCCCGTCGGGAGCGGTTCCTCCGTTGGTGGTAACGGCAATCTCGTCCTTATCTCCGAGCATAAGGACTGTATAGCCAACAAAATGGCCGCCGAGTTCTCTTGCGGCACGGGTTGAGGGGATTCCGACGGGCGGTCAGGAGCCTCGTCGGCACCCTCGACGTTCTCGTCGTCTCCTACGTCGGGATCCCTCCCGACGGGCTGGTCTTCTTCCACGCCAATGCCGTGGCTTAAGACTTCGATCAGCTCCTCTTCAGAGGTTGAGGCCGAATCCACAACGACCTCCTGCCCCCCCTTTTTCTTCTCCGTCGGAGGTTTCACGGGGGTCCTGTCGATGGGCTTGAAAGAGGACTCCCTCCGCGGTGGCAGGGAGACTCTGAGCCCCGAAGTCGCCTCCACTGGTGTAGCCTCCACAGGCTGAGCCAGGGCCGCTGCGACTGTCTCGATAGAGGCCTTGGCCGGGTGGATTAAGGCTTTCACCACCTTAGGTGCGCTCACCGCCTTCTCCTTGGGGGGAGGGTCACCGCCTCGCTCCCCCTCCGATGGGGCCTTCGAGCTCGACCGGGGTCTCTCCAGGAGCTTCGCCGGGTGCTCGGCCTTCCTCTTACCCGAGCCAGAGCGTTGGCTCGTGGTTGATGGCGCCGGGGAGGATGCGTCCTGCCTGGCAGCCGTAGAGCCTGACCGTTCGGCGCTCCCGGTGCCAGCGGACTCGCGGTGCTTGGCCTTCTGTTGGCCCCCTGTCGCCGGGGTGCCCTCAAAGGTCTTAGAAGACCGCTCGGACTTCTTCTTCTTCTTCTCGCCTGACAGGCTTTTACCTTCCAGCCAGTTGGCGAGACGCAGATGGCGGTCCTTCATGGTCCGCTCCGACATATTGCCGCAAAACGCACAGTCCTTCTCCACATGCGTCTTGTCCTCATGCAGGCAGTAGAGGCAAAGTGAGTGTTCGTCCTCCTTAAAGACATTCTGAAGCTGGCATCCAGGGCAGACCCTGAACAGCTTTCCGGGCGTCGAGCTTCCCTTCTCCTGGGCCATGATCGAGATGGGCCTGAGAAACTTCTGGAGTCCTCCAAAAGCGTGGCTCGACAAAATCTTCACCCTTGAGGGGCGTAGAGGAATCCGACACGGGTCCCCGTTGATCGGATAAAGAAACGGTGGAGCTTGAGGCTCTTTTGACCGAAAAAAAAGAGAATTTTCCTATGAAAAAGCGCGAAAACGCACTACGAGAGCAATAGCACGAGGATCCCAACACATGAACGTGCAGTAAAAATCTGAATATGGCTGCCAGAGGCGGGGCTTAGGGGGATGGCAGTCATTGGCTGTGGTCAGTATGACGCAGAGATCAGTGATTGGTTACTACTACGAAAGACAGATCAGAAAAAAAACTGATACTGATTTTTCTTTACCGAGGATTCCCAGCCTGACGACAGGGAATATTCATGAGCATGTGAATCCATGCCAGACCCCATGCTGGAGAACGTGAGATGGTTGAAACAATAGGCAGAATGCGGACCCCTACCGCTAGGCACAGTTCTGTGTGGAGATCCCCCCCACCTGGGCAACCTGTAAATAAAGATATATAGCACACGCCCAGTCCATATATTGTTCAATAGTCTTATTTCCTCCTATTAAGGTTTTACCCCCCCAATGTACCTGGTGGAGTATAGTTCTCCGAAGATGCGTCGACCGATCCTTCTTGAGTGACTCCCTTTAAAGCAGGAGCCACGGATCGTCGAGAAGGCGTCGAGGAACTAAGCGTTCGGTGTCGGGGAATCGACGGCCCTTCTTGAATGCCCTCCCTTTAAGGCAGGAGTCACGGGTCGTCGAACGTCCGACGGCGGACAGGTTGAACTACGGCAGTGAAGTGCAGCTTCGTTCCTAGCGTTGCTCGTCGACGACAGAGCGTTGGCGTCCTGCAAGGAAGAGGAATGCAGGGCACCTCGGTGACGATAGTTCTGGACCGCAAAGAGATGATGAAGAACTGTGGCCCAGCAAGGGCGTCGAGTCATCCGCGTCTCTGTGGTCTTTAGGTGGCAGGAAACCCACCGGCGGATGCTCCTCGGCGCGTCGACGGTCGGGCCTTCTCGAGCGGGATAAAGCGGGCGACGATGCAGACGAGAGCGTCCGATGATCAAATGAAGTTCTTAGGCAAACGGGAGCACAGCGGCTCCGGTCGGCGATGGCAGTCGTCGACAGTGGCGGACAACAGTCCGAGTGCTTCTCTTTGAGATTCCGCGGCAATCCCCGTCTCGGGTCGGCAGCCTGTCGAAGCTCTGTCTACCAGGGAGCTTTGGCAAAGATCAGCTGGTGCACGATGGTCCCTCGTAGCTCGGGAAGAGGACGCCTTACCAGGTCCTCTCTGGGTCAGTCCTTGGAGGCACAGCAGCTTTCAGATTGTGAAGGAGATGTCATGCATGCTGGTCGCTACGCTCGTAGGACAGCGAGACCGTTCTACTCCAAATGGAGGCTATTCGATACGTTACCGGGAAAACGACGTTTACACTTTTCACGTCGCTAACTTCACGTGACTTTTGCTTCGTCACGTGAACTACGGTATTACGTATTTAAGCAGCGTAGAAACTTCACTCGCTGCTTCTGATCGTCTCTATTGGCGTTGTGTAGCTGAACCTCTGATCTACTTCCTGGCATAATCCTACAGCTACTTTTGGGCCTTCGATAGCGTGTGTTCCGCCACACGCTGATTCCTGGACATATCCCTTCGCGTGATAATGCACACGCGTTCTCTGTCTTCAATTGCGGCTGGCCAAGGCTGCGCGAATCCTGCCCGCGTGTAAATCCACACGCGCACGTTGTCTTCACACGCGGCTGGCCCAGGCTGCGCGAATCCTGCCCGCGTGTAAAATCCACACGCGCTCTTCGTCTTCAAGTGCGGCTGGCCAAGGCTGCGCGAATCCTGCCCGCGTGTAAATCCACACGCGCACGTTGTCTTCACACGCGGCTGGCCAAGGCTGCGTGAATCCTGCCCGCGTGTAGAATCCACACGCGCTCTTCGTCTTCAAGTGCGGCTGGCCCAGGCTGCGCGAATCCTGCCCGCGTGTAAATCCACACGCGCACGTGTTCTTCATACGCTATTTTCTTCTAACTCCTGCATCTGTGGAATTAACAGAAGGATTGATCCCTAAAGTGGGAAGGAAGCCTTTCAAGGATCATTGGAAGTGACTTTGAACTGAACTTTGGACGCTATCCTGTGGTGAATTCAACCTGTATCTAGCGTGAGCCTCGTTCCGTTCGGGATAAGTCTCCCTTACTAATTTTCCCTTCCCTGTCGTTTTGTTCTTCATTTCAAATCCATCAAGAGACTTCTGGATTGTTCTACCCAGAGATACAGGTCAGTGTGATCATTCCTGTCATTATCTAATTCATCATACTCAGGTTGGAGCAGTTATTCATGATACTTTAATTTGTCCTAGGCTGGATTACTATACCTTACCCACGCCCTTTCCAGTGATCCATCGCTCTGCCTGTTTTATCAGCCAGAGGGTTGTATCATTTGGAAGGTCTTTGTTGACTTCACGACTATCAAGTCGGGTGAACAGGGATCCGGAAGACCCTACCTCCTGTATCCTTTTGAGTATTGTATCCTTTTCAGTTGATACTTTGGTACATTTCTGAAAGAATCAGAAGCCATGGAGGGTACGGATCCTTTAACTGTTTTGACACAGTTGATCAACGATTTGAGAAACGAAATGGTTACTGCACAGGACATGTTACGGCACCGTATGGACGTTATGCAAGACGCCCTACATGGTAGTCCTCAGGGAGCACAGGCGCCGATGGCTACTGCATCTGGATCTGGGACTACGGCACCCCCACAGGAAACTATTAATGTGGTTATGCCCACTCAGTTTCCCTTGGCCCCTCCGGAAAGGTTCACGGGTGATCCCAAAACCTACAGAACCTTTGTAAATCAGTGCCGACTCCATTTTCTTTGCCGTCCTGCATCTTTTCCTGATCTAACTACAAAAGCAGCCTTCGTGCTTTCCCATTTAGGGGGCACAGCCGCTGCTTGGGCTAACCCTTTGTTGGAAACTAATAGCCCTTTGTTGTACGATTGTGACGATCTCTTGACTGCTATGAGTAAAGTCTTTGACATGCGTTACTCTACTCAAGCCACAGATCTAGAGTTGCTTAACCTACAACAGGGCAGCCAACCCCTTATGTCTTACGTTGCCCGGTTCAATCAACTGACGGCGGAAACCCAATGGCCTGACAGCAAGAAAACGGCTGTTTTTTACAAGGGTCTTTCTGAAGAACTGAAAGACGCCTTATCTACTGTTCCTGTGGTTCCTACGGGTTTCCCAGAGCTGCTCGATTTGGTTCTACAAATCGACGCCCGAAGGAATGCTCGAAAGGGAGAGAAAAAGCCCTTCATGCCAGTCTCGGGGCGGTCAGAGACACCAGCAGTCGTCTCTAACGACCCTGAACCCATGCAAATAGGCGCCGTGAGAGGCCGATTGTCCAATGCAGAACGGGAGAACCGAAGAAAAAACCACTTATGTATGTACTGTGGTTCTTCCGAGCATTTATTGGCAACATGTCCTAAAAAACCCGTCAAGCGTGCGGGAAACGCCAAAACTCGACATTAGCAGGAGTCCCTATGTCGAGTGTTTCATCGGACTCCAGTACCATTCCTAAACATGCACCTGTAATAGTTCAGGTGACGTTACATTGTGATGAGCGAGAAGTGGTTTCCAAGGCCATGGTTGATTCTGGAGCCACCAGCAATTATATAGACATCACCTATGCCAAGAACCATTCCTTACCCCTTGTAAACAAAAAAAGACCTGAAACGGTGAACACCGTGGACGGATCTGTTTTAGTTTCTGGTATGGTAACCCAGGAGACGGTACCGGTTCAGATGACGTTATCTAATAACCATTCAGAAGAAATCATCTTCGATGTTATTGCTGCTCCGCAGTACGAGATCATACTTGGTCTTGCATGGTTAACCCTTCACAATCCTGCTGTTGACTGGGTTTCGGGATCGCTCCAATATCCTTCGACTCATTGCAATGAACATTGCTTTACCAGTCAGGAGGTGTCAAATAAACAACACATATTGGCCTCTATGGTGGAGGAATCTGCTATCAGCGTTGTACATCGATGCGACAATATAATACCATGCGAATACGCTGATTATGCTGATGTCTTTGATAAAGGCCAGGCAGAACGATTACCTCCTCATCGACAGTACGACTGTCCTATCGAATTGATTCCTGGTGCCAAAATTCCTACAGGCCGTGTTTATTCTTTAACACCTAAAGAAGATGTCGTGTTAAAAGAATACATTGACAAAGCGCTAGCAACGGGCTTTATACGGCCCTCACAATCTCCTGCTGCATCTCCTCTATTCTTTGTTCCTAAGAAAGAGGGAGACCTCAGACCATGCATTGATTACAGGGCACTTAATGATATCACCATCAAAAACCAATACCCCTTACCACTAATAAACGTTCTGTTGGATCAGTTAGGCACTTCCAGTTACTTCACCAAATTGGACTTGCGAGGTGCATACAATTTGGTTCGCATTTGTGAAGGCGACGAATGGAAGACCGCTTTTAAGACACGGTATGCTCTTTACGAATATCTGGTGATGCCTTTTGGTCTGTGCAATGCTCCCGCCACATTTCAATTCTTCATGAATGACATATTCAGAGACATAATGGACCGATTTGTGGTTGTCTATCTGGATGACATTTTGATCTACTCATCATCTTTATCGGAACACGTCAGACATGTTTCTACAGTCCTACAAAGACTTAGGGAGAACCATCTTTATGTGAAAGCCGAAAAATGTGTCTTTCATTCACAGGAAGTGGAATTCCTGGGTTACGACATTACCAATCTAGGTGCTCGAATGAGTCGTTCCAAGGTAAAGGCCGTCTTGAACTGGCCAATTCCACATAACGTCAAGTCACTACAGTCTTTCTTGGGCTTTGCGAATTTCTATCGCAGATTTATCCATTCCTTTTCCAAAACAGTAGCTCCTTTGACGGCTTTAACTAGTTCCAAAGTACCTTTCTGTTGGAACCAACATGCCCAAGCAGCATTCGAAAAGCTGAAGGAAGCATTTACCACTGCACCCGTGCTTCAACATCCGGATCCTGATCGCCAGTTTGTCGTTGAAGGGGATGCATCCAGTGTCGCTATTGGCGCAGTGCTCTCACAAGTTTGCACGGAAACCAAGGAGGAACACCCAGTGGCTTTCTTCTCTCGTAAACTCACCTCATATGAACGGAACTACACCGTTACTGAGCGGGAACTACTGGCTATCAAAGATGCCTTCCGAGAATGGCGTCATCATCTTCTTGGGGCCAAACAACAGGTGTTGGTGTACTCTGACCATAGAAATCTCCAAGCATTCAAATCCATGAAATGCCTTACGGCCCGTCAGGCCAGATGGCATGTCTTTTTTGCCCAATACGATTTCCAGGTCACCTATCGTCCTGCCCGAGAACATGTTAAGTCGGACGCTTTGTCCCGTATGAGTAAAGAGGCGCAGGAAGAAAAACAAGTACAGACCCAGCTGTTGGCAGATCATGTGATTTGTAGTTGTTCGGTTCAACCATCCTTAAAAACCGAAATACAAGAGTGGGTAAAAAACAATCCACAAGTAGTCCAGGATATGAATCTGGACGTGCATAACGGTTTACCATTCACACAAGGAGTGCTTTATCTACCAACTCCTTCAATGCGGAATAAAGCCCTCAAATGGAATCATGATTCCTTGATTGCAGCCCATCCTGGACGGAAGAAAACACTGGACCTGCTCAAAAGGTGGTGCTGGTGGCCATCCATGGCAAAAGACGTTATAAACTACGTATCTTCTTGTTCTGTATGTATCCAATGTAAAAATACACCTGGTAAACCAGTGGGCTTACTCCAATCCCTGCCTGTCCCTACCAAACCATGGGACATGATATCTATGGACTTTGTGGTGGAACTCCCCCCAAATCAGGGATATGATACCCTATGGGTCGTAGTGGATTATTTCACTAAATTGGCCCTATTTATTCCTTGTATTGGTTTACCAACTGCTACTGTTCTGGCTGAACTGTTCATCCAACATATATTTCGTTTCTTTGGTCTACCGTCAGTAATCATTACTGACAGGGGCTCGCAGTTTGCGTCACGCTTTTGGAGAGCTTTAACATCTGCATTACTAATTGATGATAGAATGTCCAGCGCTTATCATCCTCAAACCGACGGACATACTGAAAGGGTCAATTGTACTATGGAACAATATCTGCGGTGTCTGTGTTTGCAATATCAATCGGATTGGCTCACGGTACTGCCGGCGGCTGAATTTGCCTATAACAACTCTTATCATAGTGCCATAGGCACTTCACCGTTCTATGCTCTCTATGGACAACACCCCCGATCAATACCTCTGGATTCCGGTCTATCCCTGGACACGCCTGCCGCAGGCCGTACTCTTCGTGATCTGAAGAGATTACAAAGAAAGGTGAAGCAGCAATTGGAGCAGGCTAAACGACGTGACAAGTTCTATGCCGATGCTCATAGGGTATCCGCACCTGTCTATAAGGCTGGGATGAAAGTCTGGCTATCCACTAAGAACTTAAGGATTCCAGGCAAAAAGAAATTGTTGCCTAGATACATCGGTCCGTATGAAGTGCTCCATGTTCTTAATCCTGCTGCTGTACGTCTGGCTTTGCCACAACGATGGCGGGTGCATCCTGTATTCCACGTCTCGCTCATCAAGCCGTTCTCTGACACTACTAGACTGCCTGTACGGCCTGTTGCTATTTCTGTGCGGGGGTCTGATGAATACGAGGTACAGGACATACTGGATATGAAACTCCGTTCTGGTAGACCGTATTATCTGGTGGACTGGAAGGGCTATGGTCCCGAAGATAGGTCCTGGGAACCTCTTTCCAACATACATGCTCCTGCTTTATTGAAGCGCTTTCACACGAGAAGGGGAGAGGTTGTCCCTTTGGGGGATGGCACTGTCATGCATGCTGGTCGCTACGCTCGTAGGACAGCGAGACCGTTCTACTCCAAATAGAGGCTATTCGATACGTTACCGGGAAAACGACGTTTACACTTTTCACGTCGCTAACTTCACGTGACTTTTGCTTCGTCACGTGAACTACGGTATTACGTATTTAAGCAGCGTAGAAACTTCACTCGCTGCTTCTGATCGTCTCTATTGGCGTTGTGTAGCTGAACCTCTGATCTACTTCCTGGCATAATCCTACAGCTACTTTTGGGCCTTCGATAGCGTGTGTTCCGCCACACGCTGATTCCTGGAGCTATCCCTTCGCGTGATAATGCACACGCGTTCTCTGTCTTCAATTGCGGCTGGCCAAGGCTGCGCGAATCCTGCCCGCGTGTAAATCCACACGCGCACGTTGTCTTCACACGCGGCTGGCCCAGGCTGCGCGAATCCTGCCCGCGTGTAAAATCCACACGCGCTCTTCGTCTTCAAGTGCGGCTGGCCAAGGCTGCGCGAATCCTGCCCGCGTGTAAATCCACACGCGCACGTTGTCTTCACACGCGGCTGGCCAAGGCTGCGTGAATCCTGCCCGCGTGTAGAATCCACACGCGCTCTTCGTCTTCAAGTGCGGCTGGCCCAGGCTGCGCGAATCTTGCCCGCGTGTAAATCCACACGCGCACGTTGTCTTCATACGCTATTTTCTTCTAACTCCTGCATCTGTGGAATTAACAGAAGGATTGATCCCTAAAGTGGGAAGGAAGCCTTTCAAGGATCATTGGAAGTGACTTTGAACTGAACTTTGGACGCTATCCTGTGGTGAATTCAACCCGTATCTAGCGTGAGCCTCGTTCCCTGTCGTTTTGTTCTTCATTTCAAATCCATCAAGAGACTTCTGGATTGTTCTACCCAGAGATACAGGTCAGTGTGATCATTCCTGTCATTATCTAATTCATCATACTCAGGTTGGAGCAGTTATTCATGATACTTTAATTTGTCCTAGGCTGGATTACTATACATTACCCACGCCCTTTCCAGTGATCCATCGCTCTGCCTGTTTTATCAGCCAGAGGGTTGTATCATTTGGAAGGTCTTTGTTGACTTCACGACTATCAAGTCGGGTGAACAGGGATCCGGAAGACCCTACCTCCTGTATCCTTTTGAGTATTGTATCCTTCTCAGTTGATACTTTGGTACATTTCTGACAGGAGAGCAACAGCAATTCTTCTCGTCCAGCAGGGCTTCAAGGTCAAGCTTCAGTTACTCCAGTTACTCGTCCTAGTGGCCTTCAGCTTCTGAACACGATTCCTAGCAGTGAGAGGTCCCCAGATATACTGTTGATCTCCCGTTCATTCCGCTGGGTCACACTCAAGCATCCAATCACGACTAAGGGCATTCATGCAGGCAGGCAGCCAATCAGGAACACGAGGTATTTAATCCATTCACTTCTCTCCAGACACTCACAACAAGTTATGTGTATTGGGACAAGTACCGAGCCATTCAACACTCCAAACTGCATTCATACCGGTTTCGGGCAGGGCTGTCTCAGTCATTGTGTCAACCACCAGATACTAGACATCCACAATAAAGAATGCATATTCGTCACACACTCTATTCACCCAGGTCCCACCCACAACATACAGTCACTGGGAAGGCTCCAGCTAGTCTGGCCTTCACAACACCACCATATATGGCACTTCCAACCAACAGCCAGTCAGGAGGAAGGGACAGAGTCAGGGCTTCCCAGGACTTTGGGAAAACAAGGTAATAGGAAGCAAGAGGCTGCAGGGGCCATTTTATTTTCCATCCGGGAATTAACTGATCCCAATGGCAGGGCCGGGGTATCCCAAAATGGAGGATACTGCGCGCACCTGTCAAATTCAGCATGGAGCTGCCACCAGCCCATACCCTGCTCTGCGGGCCACCCACAGGTGCCCAAAAACATACACTAGGGGCACAGGGTTGTACCCCCACCCATGGGTGCCATAAGGGTATCCCACGGGTCTGTTCACCAAACCAAAAGAGAGAGCTGCACCGCCAGGAGTCCCACATGAACTCCTGCATGGAAAGTATGACAGAACACACGATAAAAAGGCAGTAAAGGACAAGGATACGGAGGCCCTGTCCCTCCGATGCATTATCAGCATCACAGTCGCCCCCACCCCAGACTGAGGTGGAGGGTGCCTAATCTCCCACGGGATAGACACCCTCATCCAGACGGTCAACATACCTTCTGGAAAGGCCATCTGCATTATCGTGACTCTTCCCTGGTCTGTGCTCTATGGTGAAGTCTAGCCATTGCAGGCTAATGGACCACCTGAGCAGTTTTGGGTTCTCACCCTTCATCTGCATAAACCACTTCAGGGGCTTATGATCTGTTTGGACCTTGAAGGTAGACCCCGTAAGGTAGGGCCTAAAACGCCTAAGGCTCCAAACTATACTAAAACATTCCTTTTCAACAGTAGCCCACCTAAGTTCTCTACCCTTGAGTTGTCTACTGATGAATATGATAGGATGTTCTCTCCATTTGTCATCTAACTGGGACAAGACAGCTCCAATTCCGGTGTTGCAGGCATCCGTCTGGACGATAAAGGGTCGGCTGTAGTCAGGCGCACACAACACGGGTGCCCTACACAGACTTTCTTTCAAGCCATCAAAGGCCCTCTGACAGTCTTCAGTCCAATTAACCTTCCTAGGCTGTTTGGGTGAAGTCAGAGCTGTCAGTGGTGCAGCTATGGTTCCATAGTCCCCCATGAAATTGCGATAATACCCAGTGAGGCCCAAAAAGGCCCTCACCTGGGTTTGAGTAGTGGGAGTCTCCTAGTCATGTACATCCTGCACCTTACTAGGGAGAGGTTGGATTTGACCCCCTCCTACCTCATGACCAAGATACGTGACTTTCCCCTGAGCTATCTGGCACTTGGTGGCCTTGATAGTGAGGTTAGCCCTTTTCAAGGCCTGCAACACTCTACTCAGATGTGTCAAGTGCTCTTCCCAAGTGGAACTGTAGACGGCAATGTCGTCTAAATAAGCCACACAAAAGGCTTACAGCCCACTGAGAGCATGATTGACCAATCTCTGGAAGGTGGCAGGGGCATTCTTCAACCCAAAAGGCATGACCCTAAACTGGTAGAGTCCCTCTGGTGTTGAGAACGCCGTCTTTTCCTTGGCATGGTCCGTCAGAGCTATTTGCCAATAGCCTGAGGTGAGGTCAAAGGTGCTCACAAATTTGGCAGCACCTATGTTGTCCACGAGCTCATCAGCCCTGGGCAATGGGTGCGCGTCAGTTTTGGTGACGGCATTGACTCCTCGGTAGTCCACACAGAACCTCCAATCCTTGGCACCTGCCTGGGAACTTGCCTTGGGGACAAGGACCACGGGACTGGACCAGGGACTGGTTGAGGGTTCAATAACACCCAGATCCAACATCTTGGCGACCTCAGCCTGGATGTGGTTCTCAACCGTATCTGACATTCGGTAGCTCCTGCTCTTGACAGGCCACGCTGTCACCAGTGTCGATCTCGTGCTTACGAGCACCTCGGCGAGACAAATAAGCCAAGACAACCAATGGGGAAATGGGACTAAAAATTCTTACATACAGGAGACGAAAACCAAAAGACCTCGGCGAGACATATAAGCCAAGACAACCAATGGGGAAATGGGACTAAAAATTCTTACATACAATATACGTGGGCTGAACTCCCCAGGTAAAAGGAAAAAGGTAGAACATTACCTACACAAAGAGAAGTTCGACATCCTGACACTTCAGGAAACGCATATCAAGAAACAAGACAAGGGGAAAATCCGGTGTAAGGCCTGGCATCAGCCAAAACAGAGGCATACTGCTGGAGCAAAGTCCTGCAGGCCCTCTGCTGCTCGGTTGTCAAATCTGGAGAGAGATGCACTCCCTCCACTGAGCCATACTGAGAGTTGCTATGCAGCAAATCAGGAAGGGGCTCACTCTCATCCTCTTCTTGCTCGGAAGCCAGCAAGAGACATGAGACTTTGGCTCGCCTGTGGAAAGGCTTGAGCCTATTAACATGGCATACCTGAGGGGCTACCCCTCAGATTCCCATGTCAACCAGAAAATTGACCTTGCCCACCTTGGAGATAATCCTGAAGGGTCCAGTCCATTTATCTGTCAATGCTCGAGGCTTGGTAGGCTCCATCACGAGGACCTCCTGTCCCGGAGTCCAATCCACTTGCGATGCTTTAAGGTCATGCCAGTATTTGTTCAATTCCTGGCTGGCCTCGAGATTCGCTGTTGCTTGACCCATCATCTGTGTCATCCTCCGTCTGAGGCCTAACACATAGTCCCCCACTTGTTTGGCAGGACCGGGAGGGGTGGCTTCCAATCCTTCTCTGATCAAGGCAAGGGGCTCCATCACGGGATGTCCAAAGAGTAACTGAAAGGGGCTGAAACCAACACCCTCTTGAGGTACCTCTCTGTAAGCAAACAGCAGGCATGGCAGGAGATCCCATCTCCTCCTTAGGGGCTCTCCCAAAGCACCTAGCATGCCCTTGAGAGTTTTATTAAATCTCTCAACCAGACCATTGGTCTGAGGATGGTAAGAGGTGGAGAACTTGTAGGTTACCCCGTACTCTTTCAACATAGTTTTCATGTAACTAGACATGAAGTTGGATCCTCTGTCAGAGACAACCTCCTTAGGGAATCCAACACGGGTGAAAATGCCCTGGAGAGCCCTGGCAACCACCTTGGCAGTAACGGTCCGAAGGGGTATGGCCTCAGGGTACCTGGTGGCATGATCTACCAAAACCAGGATGAACCGATGTCCACCTGACGTGGGAGGGTCCAGGGGACCCACAATGTTGATGCCCACCCTCTCAAATGGTGTGCCAACCACTGGCAATGGCTGCAGTGGAGCAATGACACTGCCTCCAGTCTTGTCAGACAACTGACAAGTTGGGCAGGTCCTGCAGTGGGACTACACTTCTACTCCCATCCGTGGCCAGTAGAAATGGGCAGAGAGCCTCTGCTTAGTCTTCTTAGTACCAAGATGACTAGCTAAGGGCACCTCATGCACCAACTGCAGTAGGAAGGGCCTGTAAACATGGGGTACCACCAACCTCTTGAGGGCACCAGGTTCAGGCTTAGTGGGCTCACTAACAAGGAGCTCACTATCCCAATAAATCCGGAATGTCCTAGGCACTTCTCCTTGTGCCTGGGACAGGGCCTGTTTCCTCAGACCCTCGAGAAAGTGACACTCTCTCTGTCCTTTACAGAAGTCTGCCCGGGAGGGTACCCTTCAGCTAACAAGCATTGAAGATCGGGATGAACCTCCGGGTTGAGAACCTCTCCCACAGGAGAGTCTTCTGGCTCTTCTCCCACAGGAGTTGAGATGGGGAACCTGACTCACAGCCAGACCCGGTGTCACCTGTGACCTAGTGACTACAGCAGCAGTCATGGGAAGACCATCCGCGATCAATCCCACCTCCACTAGATCATTACCTAACAGAATGTTAGCAGGGACATTGTCCTGAACCAGGACAGGAAGCTTTGCTGTCTTGTCTCCAATTAGGAGTGTGACTCGGGCTACAGGCGATAATTTGGGAGGTCCACCAGCTAACCAGGTGGTTCTCAGAGGAGCACCTACATAGTCCTCTGGCTTGAGCAGGGTCCTGTCCACCACTGTCATGCTTGCCCCAGTGTCTCTGAAACCAGTACAAGGCTGGCCATTCAAGAGGACACTTCTCAAAAACCTACGGGTGTTCTGTGGGATAGTCGCCAGTACTTCTGCATACTGGTTCCAGGCCCCAAGGGACACCAAGGAAATCTCTACAGGAGCACCAAATGTGATTCCGGTAGAGGAGTAGAGGGCCGTGGCCTCCACCTCAGACATGGGGTAAGGGTAGGTCAGGCTGACAGCCTGTACTCCAAGTGCCTTACCTTTACACTTGGAGTCACCCCTTCGGTGATCCAGAGCCCCACAATCCCAACAAGTGCCGGGAGAGCGGGGTACGGTACTGGAACCACCGGGTGCCTGCTTTGCAGCAGGTGGACCACTACTCTTATTCCCACCCACAGATGACTTATCCCCACTAGATTTTTGGGTCTTCGGAGAGGAGGGTTTAGGTTTACCCGACTGTGACTGCTTTTGGGACTCCTCAGCTTTCTGAGAGGCCCCATTTTCTTTGTCCTTGTCCTTCCCACTGGAGTCCTTACGGGACACCCGGTGGGAGACCCACTTGTCAGCCAGCCAAGCCAGCATGAAGGGATCCAAAATGTTCTGGTCAGCAACATACTGACGCAGCTCTGGTGAACAGGCTTCAGGAAAAATGCTCAAAAAAACAACAGGTGGGACAATTCAACAAAAGTTTTCACCTTGTAACCATCAATCCACCCCATCATGTTCATGTGCGCAGCACTCACCCAGTCAACCTAAGACACATTCTCTCTTTTCTTAAAATCCCAGAACCTTTTAAGGTATTGGGTAGGTGTCTTGCCAAACTTGGCAATCAAAGCAGATTTCATACACTCATACTGACCCCTTTCTTCCACACTCAGCTTCAGAATACAGTCATACCCAGTCTGAGGCACTCTGCTTAGTAAACACTTAGCCCAATCTCTTTTGTCAAAATCATGAATTGCACAAGCCATTTCAAACGCTTCAATCCATTGGAAGATTTCAGAACCCTCCACAAACACACCAACCAAATCTTTCATGAATTTAGTTGCTGGGGACCTGACACTCTCACTGGATTTCGCTGAAGTCTCCACTCTAGCTTTCTCTAGCTGGATTCTCTGACATTCAGTGTCCTTGTCCTTGAGTTCAAGATCCCTATTCTTGAGTTCAACTTGTTGAGCCAGCTCCTCCTTCTTAAGCTCAGCATCTATTTCCAACTTGCGATATTCAAAGGCCAATTTCATCCTTAATAACTCAAGCTCGAAGGAATTGCTGGGGTTCGGAATAGAGTCAGCAGGAGTGGTGGCATTCCCAGAAACAGATTCAGTAGAAACCCCAGGGGCAGAATCCTCATTGGTTGCATAACCCCCCTCATCCAGAGTTTCACCATCGGTCTGGTAGTCCACCAGGGCAGCTATCAGCTCAGCCCTAGACTTATCCACAAAGTCTAACTCCCTGGCTTCACAAGCACTCTGGAGAGCCTCTAAGCTCATCCGAGTCAATTTACCATTTGCAATAGACTCCATTGCTTATAATGCAGTTATTTTGTACACAACCAAACCTTAATTTAATAAAGTGCAGATATTTTGTAAGTGGCACGGTTATACACTGATTCTTAAATCCATAAGCATCCCACCGCTGCCACCAGTGTAAAGACTGGTAGGGGGTGTCTGTACTTCTGCTCTCTATATGGTAGAGGAGAGGCCCAGAAGACCCCAGCCAAGATTCTCTATAAGGTAGCAATGGGCGAGCAATCAAGGACTAGCTACTCAGGAGGTGATGCAGGCTGGTTCTTAAGTACAGTGTAGCCCCCGAGCCCCCACAAAGGAATGTTCACACACTGTATTACTGAAAACACAGTCTTTATATAATTAATATTCAAAGGTATGTACACGATCACAATAATGCACTTTGTACTCGGAAGTCAACAATGATAAATATATACAATTCTAAAGTGGTACCACCAACCTTATCGAATCTCCTTAAAGTGCATCAATTGTACGGTTAAAATGTCACACAGATCAATAACGAGGAAACCAGCAATAGTGATAGGAAGGAACGCGAGATGGTTGAAACAATAGGCAGAATACTGGCCCCTACCGCTAGGCACAGTTCTGTGTGGAGATCCACCCTACCTGGGCAACCTGTAAATAAAGATATATAGCACAAGCCCAGTCCATATATTGTTCAATAGTCTTATTTCCTCCTATTAAGGTTTTAACCCCCCAATGTACCTGGTGGAGTAGAGTTCTCCGAAGATGCATCGACCAATCCTTCTTGAGTGACTCCCTTTAAAGCAGGAGCCACGGATCGTCGAGAGGCGTCGAGGAACTTGGCGTTCGGTGTCGGGGAATCGACGGCCCTTCTTGAGTGCCCTCCCTTTAAGGCAGGAGTCACGGGTCGTCGAACGTCCGACGGCGAACAGGTTGAACTACGGCAGTGAAGTGGCCGCTTCGTTCCTAGCGGTGCTTGTCGACGACAGAGCGTTGGCATCCTGCAAGGAAGAGGAGTGCGGGGCACCTCGGTGATGATAGTTCTGGACCGCAAAGAGATGATGAAGAACTGTGGCCCAGCAAGGGCGTCGAGTCGTCGGCGTCTCTGTGGTCTTTAGGTGGCGGGAAACCAACCGGCGGATGCTATTCGGCGCGTCAACGAGCGCGTCCGATGATCAAATGAAGTTCTTAGGCAAACAGGAGCACGGCGGCCCTGGTCAGCGATGGTGGCCGTCGACAGTGGCGGACAACAGTCTGAGTGCTTCTCTTTGAGATTCCCCGGCAATCCCCGTCTCGGGTCGGCAGCCTGTCGAAGGTCTGTCTACCAGGGAGCTTTGGCAAAGATCAGCTGGTGCACGATGGTCCCTCGTAGCTCGGGAAGAGGGCGCCTTACCAGGTCCTCTCTGGGTCAGTCCTTGGAGGCACAGCAGCTTTCAGATTGTGAATGAGATTAACAGCAATTCTTCTCGTCCAGCAGGGCTTCAAGGTCAAGCTTCAGTTACTCGTCGTAGTGGACTTCAGCTTCTGAACACGATTCCTAGCAGTGAGAGGTCCCCAGATATACTGTTGATCTCCCTTTCATTCCGCTGGGTCACACAAGCATCCAATCACGACTAAGGGCATTCATGCAGGCAGGCAGCCAATCAGGCACACAAGGTATTCAGGCCATTCGCTTCTCTCCAGACACTCACAACAAGTTATGTGTATTGGGACAAGTACCAAGCCATTCAACACTCCAAACTGCATTCATACCGGTTTCGGGCAGGGCTGTCTCAGTCATTGTGTCAACCACCAGATACTAGACATCCACAACACAGAATGCATATTCGTCACACACTCTATTCACCCAGGTCCCACCCACAGGAGGTACCCACAACATACAGTCACTGGGAAGGCTCCAGCTAGTCTGGCCGGGTCTTCACAACAACACCATATATGGCACTTCCACCCAACAGCCAGTCAGGGGGAAGGGATAGAGTCAGGGCTTCCCAGGACCTTGGGAAAACAAGGCTATAGGTAATAGAAAGCAAGAGGCCGCAGGGGCCATTTTGTTTTCCATCCGGAATCAACTGATCCCAATGGCAGGGAGAATATTCCACGCACCTGTCAAATTCAGCATGGAGCTGCCACCAACCCATACCCTGCTCTGCGGGCCACCCACAGGTGCCCAAAAACACACTAGGGGCACAGGGTTGTACCCCCACCCATGGGTGCCATAAGGGTATCCCACGGGTCCGTTCACCAAACCAAAAGAGAGAGAGCTGCACCGCCAGGAGTCTCACATGGACTTCTGCGCGGAAAACACGACAGAACACACGATAAAAAGCAGTAAAGGACAAGGATACGGAGGCCCTGTCCCTCCGATGCATTTCCAGCATCACAACAATTACTCTGGAGTTTGGATACATGTCCATGATTTTCCCAAGTCCTCCTTTCATTGCCAATTTCTAAGAGATTCCAGACACATATCCTAAACTGTTCCTTCCACAATGAATAATAATAATAATAATGTCTGGATGACACTGTGTCAGGACAAAGAGCAGTTGAAAAATTACTATTCGATGCAGGACCAATAGGAGCAAGCAAAGAATTTCTGTTCATTTTGTTGAAATTTATTTCAGAAAATTCACGTTTCAAATATAAAGAAACATATTATAAACAACTAACTGGAACCGCAATGGGAGCAATCATGGCACCATCATATGCAAATACGTTTATATATGATTTAAAAACTAGGCACATCATCAATCACCCACAATGGAGTATACACTTGAATAAGTGGTATCGATACTTCGATGATATATTTGGGATCTGGTCAGGCAGTCGAGAAGAGCTCAACACTTTTCTACTGTATCTGAACAACATCGACAACAGAATACAATTTACCATGGAAATAGGCAACCCAAATATTCATTACCTGGATGTCCAAACATCGATCAATGGTTCTAGGATTTTAACAAAATTGTACTCGAAACCTACCGACAGAAATAACCTACACAGAATGTGTTTTCACCCACCCAACATCCTTCGCAATTTACCATTTGCCAAATGTTGCGAATCAAAAGGATTGCAAGCGATCCAGTAGAATGCGATCTGGAATTGAACAAACTACACATGAAACTCAAAGAGAGAGGATACCCTGAGAATGATCTCCTAGCTGCTAGGACTAAAACAGACACGCAAGATCGTACACAACTGTTGTCCAAAAAACCTGAACGTATGAGTCCAGAATTGGTCTTCCTTACAAGATACTCGATTCAGAGTCGACAAATTAAAGACAGTGTGCTTAAAAGATGGAATGTAGGATTCCAAGATGGCCGCCGAGCAGGGAAGACGTGCGTGAGTGGTGCTCCGTCTCCCGGCTCGGGGCCGACTCAATAAAGACAGACAATTGAAGCAGCCGCGGTCCCCGGAATAATAAGGAACACCGGTGGGCGAAATCACTGATGAAGGGGAGCATTCGAGAAGAAGTGGCTAGCACCTACCCCTGTACCGCCACCTCACGGAACAAAGCTGCAACGCCTCCCGCATCCGGAGCAGGATGAAGAGTCAAGTAAAAGCCAACAAGGGGCGAAGCTTACAGACCCGCGGCCACGGGGCTGAGCCCCCCCCCACGTCCAGAGGGGGCAGGCACTCACCCCGTCCGCAGAGACAGCAGGAGGAGAGAAGCATTGTGCGGCCTGGGGGAGACGCTGGATTGGGCGCATCCGAACGCCGCAAGCCCCTCCCCACCCCGAAATCGATAGCGCGAACCCGGGCAAAGTGTGCCGGCACAACGGAGCTGGAAGTGGGCCCCCCAGCTGACCCCAGCGCCCCAGGAGGGAGAGGGCGCTCGGCGGTAATCGCTCCCCAGCCAAACCAGGACTCTGGAGGCTCGACAGCAGACAGCAGCACACCGAGGGAGACACTCCCAGCCAAGAGGTGAGGAGGAGTGGGGTGGGGACCCTCCGGAGGGACACGGGCGGGGAGCAAGGCAGGCAGGTCACCCAGCCCGCTCTCTCCCAAAATTGGGTCGGCAACTCGGACCCTGACGGGCCCCCCCAAATAAAAGAAAACAGCAACAAACCCACAATACCACAGAGACTTGGAAGGGAGGAGTGAGACGCCCCTCCACCCCCGTACCACCTCAGGAGCAGCATAGAGAATTCCGGCGCCCTGAAGCCAGGAACAGCCCAACAGCTAAAATAGAGGAGCCCAAGAAACTCATAGGACATAGCTCCAGCACAATACGCCCACAGCACTCCCAGCACAACACGCAACGGGCGACCAAACACACACGTGTAGCCAAGACAGCACACATGTCAAAGTCGAGAACCAGACAATCACAGGCTACCACGGCAAAAGGGAAACAGGACCAAAACCTGGCCACACTCTGGGGGACATCCACAGTAGGTTTGTCGAAAGTGTCAGCCCAAAAAGACAAAGCAAAATCCCCAAGTCCCAAAAAGGAAAGATTCCGATATGGCCACAAATGAAGATATGAGAGACTGGTTTAAAGAATTCCAGGAACAATCTATGGCCTCAACTCACACACAATTCAAAACTATGAGGGACGAACTGAAACAAACAGTGCAAGAACTGAGAGTAGACATGTGAAAACTAGAAGAGAGAACCGATATATTAGAAAGAACACTTCAGAACCTGGACGACGAAACCTAACAATATGCTGAGACGCAAGAGCACCTAGCCAGACTCTCCCACAATTTGGAGATGCAATGCGAAGATTTGGAAAACAGGTCACGGAGATCAAATATAAGAATTAAGAACATGGTAGAGTCCATAGAAGAGAAAAACCTAAAATCTGCCGTACATCAAGTGTTCAAAGACATAATAGACGAGGAAGAAGAATCGGCGATCCTATTTGACAGAGTCCACAGAGTGGGCCCGCGACGAGAAGGAGAATCCGGAAATCGCCCCAGAGATGTGCTAGTGGCAATGACCTCATACACACAAAAGGAGCAAATCCTACGAAAGGCCAGAACAGTGGATCAAATAAGAATGAACGGAACCAACATACAACTATACCAGGATCTGGCCCAATCAACCCTCCAAAAAAACGTAGAGAAATGGCCCCAGTCACAAAAGAACTTACCACGAGGCAAATACGATACAAATGGACCTTCCCATTCGGCCTCCTGTTCACATGGGAAGGAGTCCAACAACGTATAACCACGTGCGAGGAAGGCCTAAGAATAATGAATATACAAGAGGATCCGGAAAATAGGGTGCGTCCCAGAGACTCCAAGAAAGGGTGAAGAGCCCCGAGAGGCAGGCAAACCATCCCACCCAAAGGGGAACGAAATACCAAGAACTGGGATCACAAGAACCCACCAACCGCATCGCAACATGGAGAAACCAGTTAAAACCACCGCCGTATCCACAGAAAGGAAGCAGACTACCCAGGACCGCCGGCAATCGATTACATCGGCCAGAACCGGGAAGAATTAACCCACCACGAATATCCTAAGTGGGGTTTAGGACCCCCCACGTTCAAGTTACCCGAGTAAAGAGGGCATGGCGCGCGAGGCGGAACGCCCGAGCGATCATAGGGCCCAGAGCCCACCTCAAGGTTGTTTCGGGGGGAGGGGGGAGTTGAGGGATCTGTTAAGGGAAAAGTTGGGAAAGGGGGGAGGGGATTCACACCGGAAGACAGGAGACGAAAACCAAAAGACCTCGGCGAGACATATAAGCCAAGACAACCAATGGGGAAATGGGACTAAAAATTCTTACATACAATATATGTGGGCTGAACTCCCCAGTTAAAAGGAAAAAGGTAGAACATTACCTACACAAAGAGAAGTTCGACATCCTGACACTTCAGGAAACGAATATCAAGAAACAAGACAAGGGGAAAATCCGAATCAAAGGATACATACAGATCATTCAAGCAAATGACTCGGAGAAGAAAGGAGTACCTATAGCTTTCACCAATTCGCTGAACATTCAAATTCAGGAAACGCTAGTAGACAAACAAGGAAGATACCGGTTTGCTAATATACGAACAGAAGGTTTCCCACTAACAATAGCAACGATATATGCACCCAATGTGGGCCAAGGCGGGTTCATAAGAGACTGCCTAGACAAACTGGAATCCTTCGCGAAGAATCATCCTTACAGGAGACTTCAACATCGCATGGGACCCATCCATAGACCGCTCAAATCCAAAACATGTGGGGCAGGGCACACCCTAAAAAGCCCTCCAGAAGGCAATGACAAAACTAGCTTTGGAAGACACATGGAGAAAATTTAGAGGCCTGACACCAGGATACACTCATTTTTCACATGTACACGGAATGAGAGCCAGGATAGACTACATATGGACGTCCACAAGCCTACTGGGGAAGATCGGTGAAACGGAGGTGAGCAACATCTCTCTTTCGGACCATGCCCCCCTGTGGATAAGCCTCTCCACCATTCGCAAACACACACGCCTATGGAGATGGACATTACCAGGGGAAATCCTACACGACCCGGTCATGAGAGAGACCATCAGGGAACGAACAGAAGAATACTTCAAAGAGAACAACACACAGGACGTGTCTAAGTCAACCCTGTGGGAGGCCTTCAAGGCGGCAATACGATACATTTCGATCACAACACAAAGAACCAAAATGAATAACAAATGGGAGGCAGAACTAGAAGCAAAGAGCACGGAACTAAGAACAGAAATGGCACACAACAATTCATCGAAAGTTAAAAGAGCATACAGGCATATCCAGGGCCAACTGGAGGCCCTACGAACTAAGTGAGCAGAAAGGCATCTCCTATACCTGAAGCAAATAGTACTACGTGAAATCGAATAAGGCAGATAAACTACTCGCCAGACAACTACGGGGCAAACAACAAGCCCAATCGATAATAGCCCTTACAGACGATCATGGCCAAAAACGCACGCTGACAACCGAGATTGGGAGGATTTTCCAACAATACTACCAAAAGCTGTATGTCACGGAGAACCCAAGAGAAGAAGATCAGATTACTTACCTTGAAAACGTGACGCTACAATCGGTGACCCAATAGGAGAAAATAAGACTAGACGAACCCATTACTGAAGAGGAGGTGGAGGCGGCGATTCGGGACATACCAAAAAATAAAGCACCCGGGCCGGACGGATTTACAGCACAATTCTACAAAACATACATAAAGGAACTGTCCCCGTACTTAACAGGACTGTTCAATACCTTCAAAGACTGTGCGGACATCACCCCCTCTATGAATGAAGCAAAGATCCTAGTCTTCCATAAGCAAGGAAAAGATCCAGAATCCCCAACGTCGTATCGCCCCATTGCACTAATACATTTTGACGCAAAACTCTACACTAAAATCTTGGCCAAAAGACTGTCGGAGGTGCTCCCCAGGCTGATCCACCAAGACCAGTCGGGATTCATCCCTAATAGAATGACCCAGGACAACATCAGAAGAATTACTCACCTGATTGAAAAGACTGGACACACAAGATAAGCGGCCATACTCCTAGCGCTCGACGCAGAAAAAGCGTTCGACCGGGTGTAATGGTTGTTGCTATTTCGCATTCTAGAGAAAATGGGAATGGGGGAAGTATAAAGATGATTCGCGCAAACTACAATACTCCGTCAGCTCGGGTCGCGGTGAACGGGGAACTTTCAGACTCGTTCAAAATACGATGAGGCACCAAACAGGGATGCCCACTTTCCCCACTTCTGTACGCAATATTCTTGGAACCGCTCTTACAGAAAATCAGAGAAGCCCCCGAAATTCAAGGAATTGATATGGGAGGGACATCACACAAAGTGATGGCATACGCTGATGACATGTTGCTGGTGCTATCGAACCCGAAGGATTCCCTCCCGCCATTAATGAGAGCAATAGAGACCTACGGCTCCATTTCAGGTTTAAAAATCAATAGACATAAATCCGAAATCCTAATCCTGGCAGGCAACCACGAAGACATTTGCAACCAAGCGGCGGATCTACAGTTGAAGATAGCAAAAAAAGGGATCAAATACCTGGGCATAACCCTCATGAACAAAATCACAAACCTCTACGCAGAGAATCTTCCGAACCTACTATAAAGAACCAAAGGAGATCTGGCAAAATGGAATCCACGTACAACCTCATGGTGGGGCAGAATGGCAGTAATAAAGATGGTGGTCCTACCAAGACTTTTGTACACCTTCCAGGCACTCCCAATCCAGATTCCCCCCTTTCTTCAAAGCAGTTACGAAGGCAACATCAGAATACATATGGCAGAAAAAAACACTGAGACTATCGAATCAGATGTTAACAGCACCTAGAGGGTGGGGGGGTATGGCGCTCCCACACTTTAAAAGATACTATGAAGTGGCCCAGCTATGGGTTCTCAAAGAATGGATTCCTGATAACTCCCAAAAGATATGGGAGGCACAAGACAGAGCAGTAGCCAGGAATCGACTCCATAAACTTCTATGGACCAAACCAGAGTATAGACACCAGAACGTCCGTATTAGCGAAGTGATGAGCACCCCACTAGACATATGGAATAAATCAACCAAAAAAGAAATTCTAACAATCGATCCGACCCGCTTTATGCCCATACTAGACAACCCGGAATTCCAACCTGGTTTAGAGAAGGGGGCATATCAGAAGTGGGAGGATGGGGAGTGCACGAAAGTCGGAGACATGTTTGTCAGACAACGAATCAAATCATTCACTGAATGCAGAGAACTTCTGAACCTATCGCAAAAAGACAAATTCAAATACGACCAACTCTGCCATTGGCTTTCCACACCACGGATAAAACAAGCGGTTACTGACGCACACCGGATCCAGAAAATTTGTATCGGCCACTTACAGATTGCTCAACACACCTACAGAAGATGTCAAGTGGCAATACATGAAACGTTGGAACAACGCTGGAGAAAGAGATAAAGCAACAATGGGATTATTTATGGCGCATTATCCCAAAATGGTCTAAAGCCATCCAAGTAAAGGAAGCATGGATAGAAGTCATGATTCAATGGCACTATACTCCAGAAAGACTACATAAAATGTATCATACCACCCTCAATAAATGCTGGAGGGGGTGCAACGCGGCAGGGAACTGGAGACACATCTGGCGGGACTGCCCCAAACTAACACAATTCTGGGCAGACGTAAAGGCGCACATGCAAAAAACGATTTGTCCACCACAGTTATGCTGGCCCCAGTGTCCCTAATAGCAGGAGTCTCCTGACCATTCACCTGGACACTGTCCTTATAATACTCTTTAGTATTATCTGGGATAGAATTATAGACATCTAAGTTCTGTTGTTCCCACAGACCCAGAGACACTAAAGACACACTGGCTGAAACTCCAATGGGTTCATCAGCCAGTAATAGAAAGTTTCCACTTGCCGTTTGTACTTCCTCCTCTGGAGCGAAGGCTAAGGAGACAAGCTGGACCCCTGAAGGTTTACCCTTACATATGGGATCTCCTTTCACATGGTCAGTAGAGCCACAAACAAAGCATTTACCAAATGCTTTCTGGAATGTTGGCTTGTTCTGACCTCCTCCTGGTTTGGCACCAGGAGGTACACTAGCCGGATTTGGTTTCCCTGGTGGCTTACCCTTTGGGTTCTGTTTGGGGCCCTCTTTCGAATTGGAATTATTAGAATTCTCTTTGGAGTCCTTTTTTGGCTGTTTTCCCTCATCCTTTTTCTGAGTAGTCCCAGAATCCTTGTGAGTGGCCCTGTTGGCAACCCACAAGTCAGCAGCCTTAGCTAACTTCCTAGAATCTAATTCCTTTGAATCAGCCAAGTGCTGTCTGAGTTCAGGAGAGCAGGCATCATAAATTGACTCCAACATTACAAGATTCTTCATTCCTTCACAAGTGTTAACTCTGTAACCCTTAATCCATCCCTCTACGTTTTTCAAACTTTCACTCACCCAGGTAGCCCAAGGGGTACCATCATGCTGTTTGAGGGTCCTAAACCTCTTAAGGTACTGGGAAGGGGTCTTCCCAAATCTAGTTATCAAAGCTAGTTTCACACATTCATAATCCTTCTTATCCACCTCCCCCAACTCCATTACCACATCAGTTGCAACAAGGGGAAGCCTAGAGAACAACCAGGGAAGTAACTCATTCCCTGTGATGTCCTGGAGCCCATGATTATACTCAAACATTTTCAACCAATCCAACACATCCAATCTAGGTTCATAGATACCCACTAATTCCTTAGGCATCCGGGGTCTTTTGGGACTGGAACTCCTAGAAGAACCAGAGGAGAGAGAGAAGCATTTTCCACAGACAAACTTTTAATTTCTAATTCGTGATTAAGCTCTATTTCTCTGAGTCTTAATTCAGCTTGCTTCTGCTCAGCCTGGGCATTCATTCTTCTGAACTCTAGCTCTTGGTTTCTTTCAGATTGAGCAATAAAACGTTTGTACTCTAATTCAAGCATCATTTTTTCAAATTCAAAATAAGCAGGGTAAATGTGGGACCTGGTATTGGCCCAGTAGGCACAGTAGATAAGGCAGACAGAGGCTCAGAGTGGCTAACTTCATTAGGTTCACTTTCCTCTTCTGACTCATTATGAAGACTTTGATTCAGATCAATACCATCACTGTTTGCTACATTTGCTTGGGGGGGGGTAGATTCCTCTGTACCACCCAGACTTTGATCTTCTAACAATCTTTCTATAAGTTCCATTTTCTTGCCCTTCTCAGAGAGATTCTTATGTCTACACAATACTTTTAAGCAATCAGCAGTTTTGGCAGACAATGATTCTAGGGTATAACTCTCCATAGCAGACAGTTAGAAAATCAGCTTTTTAGTGCTAAGCTCTGTGGTTAGTTGTCCTAAAGTGTTCAACAAGCACTCTAAAGTGTATACTCAATACAAATCCCACCGCTGTACACCAGTGTTAGGCAGAAACCTGTGCAGTTCCCTCTGGGACCACTGCAAAATATTTAAGACTACAGGTGTTTGCCAGTAAACCCACTTGGTAGCAGTCTGTACCACACAGATTCACTTGGTAGCTGTGGCTGAGCAGTCAGACTTCCCTCAAGAAGAGTTAGGCAGTATACAGAGTATTCACAATAGGTCGAGAGAACACAATAGAACAAGTAAACACTGACCAGGGCTTGGTGTAAAAGAGATCATTATTTGTTTAAAACCACATCTAGAAAAACACACAGGCACTAATAGTAAGTAATTCAAAAACACGGTCACTAAAAGATATACACTCCCTTAAAAGAATATTAGACAAGTCTTAAGTAAAGCCCCACTTATTTTCAGACAGCGGTGAGCGCTTAACGTAGATGGCACTCTAATAGTTTGTTTTAAAAAGGGAGAGAAAAACAGAGAATAAATTGAAACAGATCCCAACACTTTTTTCACGAACACAACAAGAAAGGAAGGCAAAGTAACACCGTGAATTCAGAGTCAGTAGGCCGGATCCGCTTTAAGAGGATCAAAACGAAATGTGTCCAAGGTCACACGGCTGCAGTGCACAAAAGTCTTGTAATGGTTCAAAAAGGAGTTGGACCAAAGAAAGGGACCAGTTAGAGGGTCAAGGCGGCCAGCCCCGTCCAGAAGGTTAAGGGGTTATTATTACCTTTTAGCAATCTTTAGAAAGGGAGGCCTGGCGGACACGGTACCTTAAAGTGGTGAGAACACTCCAGCAGGGGCAGTTGTTCCTGGCAGCGGATGCAAGTCGGTGCTTCGTCTGGGGGAAGAGAGGATCTCGTCGGGGAGGAAGACGTGAGTGCGTTGCACTGCCAGGGAAGAAACCAGCCGCGGAGTTTCTCAGGTACAAGGAGCGGTCTGTTGATTCGCGGTTCAGTGGTGAGTGGCTATCCGGCCACCGGGGTGCTTGGCACGGGCAGTTCGACCACAAACAGGTCTGGGGTGCGAAGGGGTGCGAAGAAAGAAGGTAAAACTGGTTGTGCCCACCAGTCAGGGGAAGAAGCCTCTCTAGCCGGGAGATCTTCTCTGTCGTCGGGAAGTGGTGAGTCGAAACCGCAGGGCTCCACCGGTGGTGTTGTCGTGGTAGGTCGGCTCAGCTTCTCCCTTGACGGATTCTCAGGTACTGTGGCGACTTCTGAAGTTCCAGTCCCCAAAGTCCTGCTTTTATGCAGCACACCCCCATTCACTCAGCCTAGCTGTCAATCAAACATGCTAAGTGGTGAGCCGGCCGGCTCACCACTTGGGCCAATCACACAAGAGTGCGACTTGAGTTACCAAGGTAACTCAGTCCAGGGTGCCTAAACCCCCTCGCACACCCCCTGTGGTATCCAGACAGAGTGGCACCACTTTTGGAGGCTTCTGTGGAGAAGCCCGCCAAAAAGTGGAACAAAGGGCTCGACTTGGGTTGGAGTCACAGAAGAGAACACAAACGCCAGTTTAGAATAGAGTCCTGGCAAAAAATACCAACCGGCGAATTAATATTAATTAAATAAACCGGCGGTATGTTCGAGGCTATGAGAATGAAATAATTAAAGTTGGTAGCCTCGAACAATGGGAAAATCCCATAGGAAAATATTCGCGGTCGAATATAAAAAGTAGTTTCCACTGCCACCAGCCAAAACTCGATCAGGGGGGACGGAGACGTGCCCCCTCGACTAACAGACCCCAGGGCAATCGAATTGCCCTGACCAGTACGTCCACAATATGATGGTTTGTACTGGTTTCTGTTAATCATTCTGGGACTAGTAAAGCCAATGGTGACTTTACATGCCCGGGAAACAGTAGTCAGTCCCAGGGTATGGAGTCTATGGTGGGGTTTCACTATGACACCCCTGTGTTACTGCACGGAGGGTGCTGTGTAACACACATAGTAAAAACACATGAGACCCTATGGAGTAAAGGACCCTATAGCCCATAAAACACATTACCAGTCAAAGGAACACCATAAATCATGTCCAAGAGTGGGAGAAAGAGAGTCTCACTCTTGGCAGGAGAAAAAAACAAACTCCAGGAATCCAGCAAAGCTGCTGGGGGACTCACTAGGTTAGGAAATGCAGCCTAAAGAGAGAATTCTCCCTAACACAACCCAAATCATGCCATAATCCAAACGCCACATCCCCTTCCCATACTTACCTTTTTTCTCCCTGCCGCATCCACCGCTCCTCGGTGTGGGAGTCGAGTGTGGGGGACACCCCCGCAAACCAGGCTGACATAATAGTGAAGGGGCGGCGGGGGACACACCTGCTCCCCTTGTTCACTATAATGCCGTTCGAATGGGAGATTTGATCGCAATCATCGTATTCGATCAAATCTTCGATCAAATCTCCCATTCAAACAACTTTTTTCGGCCAGATTGTGTATTACTAAAAATTCCAGGCGTGGGTGGGGACATGAAAATCATTTAAATTGTTTTTCACGCAAAACTGGTAGCTCTTAAAAGAACCTTTTGTTTTTGTCTTTTTGACGTTTAGTATATAAAACAAAATAATCCCAAAAAAAATTAAACTAACATAGATTCTACACAACGTAATTATATGCTCACAAAAACTGATTGAATGCATTTGAGCGTTATCCAGAAAAATCTGGTTGCCCACATCACAGCACTCCATTTCTCTGAAAAATGTTGACAATATCAAATTTAAAGTTCTAATTTGACTTTTCACATCCACATATTAAAACAATACAATTTGAGACATAACTAACATACTTTAACAAAAAACACTCATTTTTTCTTTAGTCTTACATTTACATTATCAAAAACATTTTTGTAAAAAATACAATTACATATAATTCTAATGCAATCAAAACATATCACATTATGAGTCCCAATTCCATCAAAAATCGCACCAGTTCTTCTGTCAGAAATGTCTAGTATCCAGCAGATATTCTCATCCAAAAGTCTTCGTATTTCCCGCAAAACGAGAAAAGTATTTTAATCTCATTGATTTTGTAGCTTAACACACTGTTAATAGGTGTCTCAGAGTTTGTGTTACATCCTCTTTGCATAGGTTAGAATGTTTATCAACAGTATGATCTTTACCACGAAAATTACAGATCACGTTAGTTCGGATTAAATTTAGCCTGAATCTCAAATATTCATTTCTCAACCCAGAATCAGGAACATATCGCAATTAAGGGAGAATATAACCACTTGACTGCTCTATAATAGGAAAAGACCTAACCAGCTCCTGCTCACTAAAACCTTCTTTAGAATTAATCCAATCTGCTCTCATTAGTATTTTTTTCAGTTTCATAGGATTTTCAATCAGAGTTTCCTCTGTCATACTGCAAGTTTCCAAGATCCTATGAGCCTTGTTCTTCAAATCCCTAATATTACGCTCTTTACTAGTTTTAAATGATCTCCTATATCGATATATAGTGAGTTTTCCCTAAGTAAAATGATCAATCTGTAGAGCGATATTAACCTCCAGTCAACATAAGCTCTTAAGGACTGAAGTCCAAGCTAATATCTCAGACAAGCTGTTGGCAATGATAAAGGGAGATTTAGTGCTTTCTTCCACAAAAGAGCCTCTATTCTACAAAGGCTGATGAATCTATATCCTCAAAATACAAGATAGAAGGGATAACGTTACGTTTATAAAATTTAATCAGCGGTAGTATAGAGAACCTGCAAAAGGAATGCAAGATTTTCTTCATCTGGCAGACAAACGGTTTCACTTTCCCAATAGCAATCTCCCATGATTTTATTGAGCAATTAGATCTCAATATGAAAAGAGGTCATGCCAAGATCTCGCAAAAAAGCGCACACAGCTTTATTCACGTTGCGCCTTCCTTTTTTCATTTGCGGACAAAATACATTGGAACGCATCTACATTTGTCTCTGAGCAATCCGAGAAAAAATAATGTTGGAATTTGGAATCATTTCCATCAACTTTGAAGAACAATGACGTCCGGATGTTTTACGTGAACCATATTTTCACAAACGGGATCACGTCCACCGACTTCATCCCTCGCACTCAATATCGTGACACTTCAAATTCATGGAATCCAATATTTTCACCCAATCCACAGTGTTCAACATAGACCTTCAGCCAATGGATGCAAGAGTCCCCCAAAATCCATACACTGCCTCCTAAAAGACATAGCATAGCCATTTTACAGTGCTCTCAAAACTCCTGCAACCCTTTCTTCCTGATTGGTTAACCCCCTCAGTCTCTTTTCCATGGCATCCTTAAAAGACGCGGATGTGCATGTGCTGTTCACGGACTACTGCAGTGTCTGTGGACATTGCGGCTACTCAAAGGGTTGGGGGGGGGAGTTTAAGCTCATTTCAGTTATTTATTCTTTAGTGGTGGCTCTGAAAATAATCTTTTTTGGTTGTTTCTTTGGGTTTCTTAACAAACACCTTTTTTTGTTATTATGTACAGCGGTACTATACATCTTCCCTTACAATTTTTTTTACAGGAAATATTTCAATGCATTTGTAACATTGTACAGAAAAATTGCATTTCCAACATCTGTAAAATGAACTCCATCTTCACACAAAAAAATAAAAAAAATAAATCACAACATCAGACCTTATATTGTCATTCTCAAAAGATTACATTCCTGCAGCTTTATTGACAAGCTGCCTCGAATCTTTCATTTGTGGACTCAAAAAGTTTGGACATCTCCATGTTTGCATCCGATTCATTTCAGAAAAAAAAACAGCAGCTGGAAACAGTTCCATTAGGCTTTTCAAGAAATCCTTCAGGGCAACCTCCAAATACATTGGAGATACATAACCCAACTTGTCCCTTCCACAAATGGACAATTACAATGTCTGGACATTTTTAGTGAGCCATACTCTGACAGAATAAGAACAAGCTTGCACAGTCTAAGCCACAAACGGCATGCCACAAAACCTCCACCTCTGTTGATCCAATACTTCCAAAGATGCCATGGCTTTCAGCATACACCTTCAATGACTGAATTGAAGAATCTCCCAAAATCCACAGACTCCGCTTTTTCAAAGCCATAGCCATCTTCACTACACACACCAATCAAAACACCTACTACCCTCTCTTCCTGCAAACCATAACCAGAACATCTCCTTGGCTAATCCCCACAGTCCCCTTTCCATGCCAGGCATCCTTCAAAGACCTGGATGTGGCACATGCCATCCGTGGACAATCACGTTGTATGCAGCCCCAGTAACACAGGGGCAGCCCATGTACCCTTTCCACTTTCATGTTCTCAACGCTCCCTCATTGGCTGCTTTCAAAGAGGCACACATCCACCACCAATCACATCCAACAACTATGTTACGCTCACCTGGTATCCACGGGGACGCCACCAAGCCAGTTGGTCGTTGGTGTCCTTTCCAATGATTCCCTGATGTGGTCTAGGTGTCGATGGGATTCTGCCTGGAAATGAAGACTATATTAGGACTGGGCGACCAAGGTAAGTTTTCCCCCACCTCCCTTGTGTTTCCAGCTCCTCCAGGTTCTCTTCTCACCTGGTTGTCAGAATCGGTGGGCTCTCTGTCCTGCTCTCTAGGCAGGGGCGTGTTGTCTTTTGTGGGCGCTGGCGGTCCAGTCACTTCACTGACTGCTGCCCTTGTAGTGTCTTTCAGATAGGTCTTATTGCGATTGATGGCGTCGTAATTCTTGCGTGCCTTTTCTCTGTTCTAAATGTCTCTTTTTATCTCCCTAGGAGCGCGGAGTGTCCGCTTGGAGAACCGGATATGCTGGTTCTCACCGGGAGATGATGGCGCGCTATAGTGCTATGATGCGGTAAAGAGGCGCTTTGCGTAGCGCAACGATGTCTTGTCCTCACTGACCTGTGCTTTTCTCTTTTCGTAGGTCGCAGTGAGTTCCCAGCGTAGATGGAGTTCCGCAGCTATGCCAGCCGAAAAGCAACCAACCAGGTAAGTCTTTAAGCACTTTGTGGTTGTAATGTCGCCACTACCTCCTTTAATTATGTCTTCCTCCTTTTCTCAGGTCCTTTGATCCGGGCGGGAACTCCACCAACAGAGCTGCTCAGGAGCTGCCAGCAGTGAAGGATGATGAATGCAGGTAAGATTCTGCTGCTAGCAATGTTCTTGGTTTTTCTGCAGGTCCGGAATTCACCAGGCTCGTGAGAAAGCTGGACACGGTGAGCGTCAAGTTGCTAGAAGAAAAGTAACACGAAGCGTGTTGTCTTGTTCGGGTGTGGTTTAAATAGCCACTGTAAAGTAGTCCAGGTAAAGTAGTCCCTAGGCCACCACACCCAAAACACTAGACCGCATAGCTTGGTTCTAGGAATCAAGCTATGTGGATGCCTCGATGTTGGCTGAAAGTCTAAATACAGTAATTCCTCAAGCAGATGTCTTTCCTTACTGATGAGCCTGGCGCCAAAGGCACCAGGACTGGCCCCAAGAGGGTCTGAGAAGTGGATGCCAGGCCTTATTAGTGATCCGAGCCCCGATTCCTTCCACCTGGCCAATGGGCTTGCCAGTGGGGATCAGGACTGAGGGTTGTGACACTCTACACCTAACCCTGTCATCTCAGTTGAACGCTTCACACTTTTCTTATTCTTTTTTTTTTTTTGATAAAACATTTTTTATTAGGTTTATAAACAAACCAAAACAAAACAAAAAAAAAGAAACGTTACATTCACCAATTTACAAACATACATCTAGATCACATTCTTAATTATATCGGTCATGTATATCATCACAGTATAACTCACACAAGTGTCTTGTGTCACCACCCAGTTCTTCCTTCGTAGTGCGTAAGGGATTTTCAGGTCTCTCCCTCCTGCCCTCCGAGCTTCCCCATATTTTGTTGGCCTTTGTAGGGCAGCCTCTTGCAGCAGATATTCTGTGCTCTATGGCTGCACACACGTCCATATTAGCGATTCTTTGAGCCAGGGTTGGGCACTCTGAGGCGCCCCATTTATGCACGATGTGGCGTTTCATCAGGCCCGTCACTGTGGCCAAAAACAGACCTTCCCACTTATTAGCAATGTTTTTGTCAGGTATACCCAGTAACAGTGTTTTTGGGTCTAGCGGTATGGTGCGGGCAAGAACCTCCGACAGTTTATTTCAGCAGTCCCTCCAAAAGTAGTAATTCAAGGGCATTCCCAAAGAATATGTATAAAGGTGCCTTCCTCTTCCCGACATCTTAGGCAGTTTGAGTTTGGGGCATGTTTCCAACCATACAGTGTGGTTCTGGGATAATAAATCCGATTAAGCACTTAAAGTTGAATCAGATGGAGTCTGGAGGAGATTGCAATCTTGCGCGGGTGCATCGGCACCAGTAACCAGTCCTCCGGTTCTAAGATTCCAACATCTGCTTCCCATTTGGTTTTATGATTGGTTAGGTCCGGGGTGGCAAAAGATGTCATAGCACTGTATAAAGTGGAGGTAAGTTTGGTAGGGATGCGTGAAAGCAGTATGTTGCGCTACAAGGGTGTGCTTTCGGGTATCGTCATGTTTGCTGGGATGTGTTTTCTCAAAGCATGAATCAGTTGCGTGTAATGATAGCGCGTGGTGCCAAGGATTTGGAATCTATCTTGCAAAGTTTCAAACGAGGCTATGTTACCTTGAGCAAGGACGTCGCCCACGCTAGTAATCCCCACTTCAAGCTACCTAGGCCATGGCCTGAGTTTCCCCAATTCGGCTAAATTGCTGTTATGCCATAGGGGTTGCAGCAAGGTCACCCTATTTCCCCACCCAATGAAGGTATGTGCTTGTTTCCAAACCGCGGCAGTATGTGTGCCGCCATCATTTGTGGAAGAGGTCTAGTGAGGGGTTGATAGATTAGGTGAATGGGTTCAGTGCCATAGGTACTAATGAGTTTTGCTCTAATGTGTGGCAACTCTCAATCACCATGAAGTAGGTCATTGATCACATCCATTTGGCTCACCCAGTAGTAGGTCTGGAGGCATGGTACCCGTATACACCCCTCCCAAACCGATCTTTGCTGTGTAGTCAGTGCGATGTGGGACCCCCCACATATGAGTTCCCTGAGGAGGCTCTCAATTCGGGCAAATTCCGGGTCGGGAATTTTTAGTGGGGCATTCTGTAAGACATACAGAAATCGTGGTAGTGCCATCATTTTGAAAAGAGCAGCCCATCCCATTAATGTTAGGGGGAGAGGCTTCCAGTTGCGCACATCATTGGAAAACCAATCAATGATCGGGTGTAGGTTATGGATTACATAATCTGATCCACAAAAACCCACATTCCCAAGTATCGGTATCCTTTGTGTTCTACCCTGTAGAGGCAGTCTTGTGGTATTGCATGTGCTCCTCCTTTCACTTGGAAAAAAAATCGATTTCCCCCAGTTAACTTTAAGCCCGCTGAATTCGCTGAAGCATGCTAGCATTTGCGTAACGATCAGGCGGGTACGGGTTGGGTCACTCAAGTGTAATAGTAGATCGTCCACGTAAAGCGACACTCTGTCTTCGTTGCCTGCCGGCCATCTGAATCCCGTCCAAGCGTTACTCTGTCAGAGCCATAAGGCGAGAGACTCGATCGCCAGTACGAAGAGAAGGGGAGATAAAGGGCATCCCTGGCGTGTTCCCTTGCCAAGTGGGAAGGAGTCGGAGGACCATCCATTCACTCTCAGCTCGGCCTGCGGTTCTGCATACAATAATTGCACCCAGCTCAGAAATGACTACCCAAACCCCATACTCCTCATCGTTTCCCATAGATCATCCCATATGACCGAATCAAATGCATTTTCAAAATCGATCGCCAACAGCGCAAGAGGCGCTTCCATAATAGGGGCGCGTTCTAGTAATAAGTGGAGGCGTCGTATATTCATACGTGTGGATTTATGTGGCATAAAGCCACACTGGTCAGGGTGGACCAGAGAGGAGATAACCCGTTTTAGTCTGTTGGCAAGGAGTTTAGCAAGGATCTTGGCTTCCCTGTTAATCAATGATATAGGACGATATGAGGCACATCATTCAGGGGGTTTACCTGATTTAGGAATGACTGCAATGATGGCTTTTCGTAGATCGGGTGGGAGGGTGCCATGTTCTTTGACGTGGAGGAACATTTTGTGAAGGGGAGCCTCTATCTTTTTGCAGCCTAGTTTTTTTCCAAGTTTCAACCGGGAATCCATTAGGACCCGGCGTCTTCCCAGACTGCAGCTGCGCCATAGCTTCCGCAATCTCAGCTTCGGTGAGATCACTGTCTAGTTGTGTTCTTTGTTGCTCAGATAGGCGTAGATGCGTGACATTGTCTAGGAAAGAGAGGTCTGTTGGGGAGGCCGGGCTGTGATAGAAGGTGGCGTAGAAATGAGTAAAGGCGTTTGCCATTTCCCAATATGAGCAGATCCGTTTATTGTGTTCGTTTGCTATGTCTCTAATGTGTTGTAGCCCCTCATCTCTTCTCTCCAGCCAAGCTAGAATCATAGTCGATTTATCCCCTGTGCATGTAGATCCGGGCCCTTGATTCCCTGTGTGCATGTTTGGCGTTATCCAACATGATGTTGCAGAGACATTCCCTAGCTTTTAAGAGGGATCGGTGAGTCTCGGGGGCCTTGTCAAGAATGTATTTAGCCTCCCACACCTCCAGTTCCTTTTCCGCCCCTATCACTTTGCGTGGATGTTACTTTTTTTGTTAGAGGTCCAGCAAATGGTCTCCCCCCTAAGTACTCCCATCCCCCCTCAAGCACTCCCTTGTGCACCCTCTTCTTAAGAAACCCTCCTCCGACCCCTCCTGCCTGGCTAACTATCGCCCAATCTCCATCACTCCCTTCCTGGGCAAGCTCCTGGAGAAACTGGCCATCTCCCAGCTTAACCTCCATGCTGAAACTGTTGGTAGTCTTCAAGACCATCAATCTGGCTTCAGAGCGGCCAGAAGCACTGAAACTGTTCTCCTGAACATCCGTGAGGACCTGCTCTTGAACCTCGACACTCTGTGTGTTCTCATTCTGCTCGATCTCTCTTCTGCCTTTGACACTGTCAACCATGCCATCCTGCTCAACCGTCTCCGTGATAACCTGGGTATCACTGGTCAGGCTCTGGCGTGGCTGACCTCTTTCCTTTCCAATCGACCCTCCCAGGTCCAACTTGGGTCCTTCCTCTCTGACATCTTTTTCTCCACCTGTGGTGTTCCCCAGGGATCTAATCTCTCTCCCTGGCTGTTCAACCAGTATCTGGCACTCCTTGCCCACCGCATCGCCGCTCTCTGCCCCAACTTTCAGTGCTATGCGGACGATACCCAGCTCATTTTCAGGCTACCCTCGGCCTCCTCCTCTCCTTCCCTCATCTCTGACTGTCTGTCTGCTATCCAGGAATGGTGTGCCGCCAATGACCTCTGCCTTAATGCCAGTAAGACTGAGATTCTACTCATCGGCACACCCACTCCCTCCTTCCCTGCGGCTCTCTGGCCAGCCTCTCTTGGCCCTCTTCCTGCTCCTACCTGCAAGGCAAAAAACCTCGGGGTCATCTTCAACTCCACACTCTCCTTCTCTCCTCATATATCTGACGTCTCTAAGAAGTCACACTACCAGCTGCACCTCCTCAGAGGTATTCTTCCCTTCCTCTCCTTCCCCCAGAAGCTCACTGTCTCCCGAGCCCTGGTTCTCTCGAAGCTGGACTACTGTAACAGCCTCTATCTTAATCTGCCTGCCTTCACTCTCCGCCCTCTGCAACTCATCCAGAACAGAACTGCGAGACTTGTCCTTGGCCTCAAGCCCAGGGACCGTATCTCTCCAGGACTGAAATCTCTACACTGGGTCCCAGTGGCTGCGAGGATTAAGTTCCAAACCCTCTGCATTGTCCACAAGGCCTTCTGGGGCCTGGGGCCTAAATGCCTTCAACTCTCTCTTCCTAAATATCTTCCTTCCCGAGCCCTTCGCTCATCCGTCTCAAACTCCCTCAGGGTCAGCCGCTTCTCGAAGCAATGAGCTGGGGGTAGATCTCTCTCCGCGGCAGGGGCCTCCTTCTGGAACAGCCTTCCTGCCTCCCTGAAACTTGAGGAGAACCATCTCTGGTTCCGGAAGCACCTCAAATCCTTCCTCTTTGCTTCTGCTTTCTCTCTCCCTCTCCCCTGCTAAATTCCTCACTGAAACTCCACTGAATCTGCAACTGGTCCACTCTCACCGACCTCGGTCCTGGGCCCACCCACTCTCCACTTGCACTGCCTCCCTGGCAACCCCTGCACTGCGGGACTGTCTCTGTATCCCTACAGCCCCCCCTTCCCAGCACTTGTCTGCACTTACCTTGCACTTGCCACCAGCTGGCCCTATTTATTTATTTTGATTCTACTTACTTTGTACTGCACTTCCCCCTTCCCCTTCCCCTTGCACTTTTTCCCTTCCCCCTACCCCTGCACTTGCGCGGTCTGAATGACACCTGGCCTAGTAGGATCGTTGTCTGTCTTCCCCTTGTTCCCCCCGCCCTGCCTCGTCGCGCCTTGAAACACTTGTGTATACAAATGCCATATCATATATTATATCATACTGTCTTGTACGCTTCCCATACCAACACTGGACTATGGACCGCTGTGGAGTTTATTTCAAAATATTCATTAGTTCTTTCAGTGAGGCGGTCGATTAGATCGGGGAAACTCAAATAATAGTTTTTCAGTCGCCATGTCCCTGGGGGAGTTAACACACTCACACGCATCTCCATCATGAGTGGCGAATGATCTGAGATGCCCCGGGGAAGCAGTTCCACCTTGAGCACCCTGTGCATATCTACGCCTGGGAGGAACAGGTAATCTAGTCTAGAGAGGGAGCCATGGGCCCCTGAGTGCAATGAGTAGCATTTATCCCTAGGGTGAAGTTCTCTCCATACGTCACGGAAACCTAAGGCTGACGCAAATGTTGCTAATTTAGTGTGAGTGGCTGGGTTGCGGCCACATATGTGGGTGTGATCTAGGGCAGTGCTCATTACGTCATTAAAGTCCCCCCCCTTAGGATCCACATGTCTGGTTGGTGCTTTGCTATCAGTGCTGTTAACTCATCTAAGAATTCCTCTCCGAGACCTGGTGGGGGGTATATTGCAACAATAGCCAGTGTTCCCACCCCCCAGAGTGTACCAAGGAGCATCACATAGCGGCCTCTAGGGTCTTGCTCCACTATAAGCGGGGTAAACGGGATGCGCATGTGCTGTAAAATCAATGTGCCCCTGGATCCCATAGTGTGTCCCGCGTGGAATGCAGAGCAGTAGTTCGATCTCCAAAAGAGCGTACAGACCAAACCTGAAAGGTTTGTCTCAGTGACAATAGCTATGTCGGGGGAGTGTCTATTGAGAAATTGGGTAATAAGACGTTGCTTAATCCCGGGCCCATTCCATTCACATTCCAGGTGAGTATTTTCACAGATCTGGGGTGTTCAGTGGATTCTGATTGAGAGCCATTTATAACAGGTATTACCGGAGTTGTGGAATCTGTGAGATAAAGGATGTTTGGGTGTGTTTGGTGGGTGACCGAAGCCAAAGTGATTCTGAGAGATGCGTGGTGATTGATCGTACATTTACTTCTGTGTGACCGAATGAAAGTACCTAAACAACATTAAACCCTTCATAGCTTTTTCCTCCCCCACGCTATACTCCGCCCTAACTTGAAGTACCTGTCGCCCGAACATTGCTGACACTTAAAAAACTATCGTGCCCGTGTTAACTTAATTACCCAACTTGCCCCAACTTCGTTCAACCACGGGTTTGTTACCTCTGTTTGAGGCTTCTGGGGGGTGGTCTCGGTGACCGCCAACCCTTACATAGGCAATCATTCGGTGAGGGTATGTGAGGGGGGTATGTTCTGCCCTCCATATAGAATATCAGTTCTTCACTACCCTTGCCCTCTCCTTCCTCGAGTGTCTAACACATGCAGGTTGTCGCTATCAGGTGTTCGGTTCTTGTGCTGGGACATTTTGTTCCAGTGGCAAATGCTGTTGTGCAGGTGTATTGCGATTCCATCGTGCTCGCGGTCTACCCCGGGGTACGGGGTCTCCGCTTCGCAGTTCCCTTCAATATGGTTTTCTGCCCACTTCCAAATTTCTTATGGATCCGTGAAGTGCACAGACGTACCTTTGTGGTCGATTTTGAGTTGGGCTAGGAAGAGCAGGCCATTTTTCACATTCATAGATTGAAGTTTCCTCTTCAAGTGTTCAAAGGATTGCCTAGCCTTTTGGACCTCACTGGTGTAATCAAGAAAGAAAGCAATTCTGGAGCCATTATACATGATTGACCCTTTAGTACGGGCCATTTGCAGAACTGCGTCCCTGTCCCGGTAGTTTAAAAGTTTAGCAATGACTGTTCTTGGGGAGGAGCCCGGTGGGCATCCGATGGGCTCTTTCGACCGAGAAAGATTTTGAGAGGGATTTCGGCGCAAAGAGGTCTGCCAACCATTGTTCCAAGCAGATTTCCACGCTAGGCCCCTCTGTATTTTCCAGGAGGCCCAGAATGCGAATGTTATTGCGGTGCGATCTGCCCTTGCTCTCCTCCACCCGAGCTTCCAAGGCCTTCAACCGTGACATTGTATGTGACAACTGGTGGTGCACCCCGCTGAAGTCGTCCTCCACGCCATAGATGCGATGTTCTGCCTCCGTGGTCCGGGAGGATAGTTTCTGAAGATCATGACAGAGGAAAGACACTTCTGCTGGTAGGGCGTCCATTTTTATTCTCCATGGACATACGGGAGCTGGCGATGGTGGCCATTACATCACTTAATGATAGTGATTCAGCTGTCAGAGGAGGTACCTTCTGTGATTTGGATTCAGTGGCGGGCATGCTGGTCGCATTTTGATCCATGGTGCTCTGCGTGGTCAGCTTCCTGGTCTTGTCCTTGCCCATGCTTGGTATAAGAAGTATCGTAGAGTGAGAGATCCGCAGAGTTAATTCTTTATCCTAGCATCGGAAGGGGAGGGCGGGAGAGGTCCAAATGTTGGGGAGGTGCGTCCCTCCGGGTGGGCCTGGTGCGACTAGGCGAATGATGGTGGCATGCTTTACCGGCAGAACGATTGCCAGATTTGCTTTCACCACGCGATTAGTGTCTTTAACCCTCCCCCACCCTCCGTTTTAGTGGAGCGGTGTGCCTCCTCCATGGGAGTGGATCAAGATTTGTGATAGTCGGGTGTGGCAGCAAGAGAAGGGTTCACTCACACCTCAAACCGTGGGAGACAGCTGGGTAGGTGTTCCTCACTTGCAGGTGCTGTGGTTTCCCTCACGGTATCTCAATCCTTTTATCCTTAGTTAGGGGAGGTGATTAGCATTGCCTGGGGTCCACTGGACCACTTCGTATGACCCAAAGCTGGCAGTACTTCGAGGGATGGAGGAGCCCCGCAGGGGCCTCAGCAGCAGAACGCACGATCTGGCCTCGTTACAACTTGCTTGCCTGACTCCTGACAGTCAACCTGCCCAGTTCGTAGTAGTTTAGTCGTTGGTGCTTGGGCCTCCCACAGCCTATTCACCTCGATCCTCAATTTCTTCCTCTGGGTGATATAAGGTTCGTACAGTATCCAGTGAGAGGCTCACACAGTCTTCCGGCGCCCCACTGTCACGCATTATTATCTGCTACGTTGGAAGAAAATGTGCAGCAGGTGCAGCACCCCAGCTCAGAGGCAAGCAGCAGAGTCCACATGCAAATAAAGCACACAGTGGCCTCTGCTGCCTTTCGCTCAGGGGAGGGGGGTAAATCTACATACGTTCTCAGGACCCACCAAGATTTGTGTGCCAGAAAACTATGGTCAGGGTGTGTCTACATATGTGCCCTAATACTCCAACATTGCCACATGGTGGCAGTGTTACTCACAAAATGATTCAGGAAAAGATAGCATGGGAACTAGTACACACCATATATGTATCTAATGGCCACAGGTGGCCGCGAAGTAAAGCCATGACCCCCTTCCATCCTCCTCTGCCCTCGCCACCTCTTTTGACACACAACCTGACAAATCCTCCATTAGTTACTGTCCCGTTCTGTCTTTCGCCAATTTATACATTCAGTAATGTACATGAAAGTAAATAGCCCACAAGACATCAGTGGACTGCTAGCCATTAGCCAGTCATGGATGTTGACCGCTTACCCCAAACTTAACCCATCCAAGACCAAATTCATCCTCATTTGTACCCTTCTAAGCAACAACTTATTAAACCTAAGGCTCTGTGATATGCACCCTAAAAGATTTGATCCACAGCTCTCAAATTCAGCTAAATCATTAGGCTTAACCACTGACGGAAGCATGCCCTTTCAGAAACAGCCAAGAAGGCCCAAACGGCCTGGCTCCAAATCTCCACTTTTCGCAAAATCAAACCATCAATCCCTCTGCATGACTTCCAGACTGTAATACAGGTGGTTGTGGTCTTGCGCATCGATGGGGGAAATGCCCTTCTGTTGGGGCTCCCAGATGCTCACATCTCTCCCTTAAAAGCAGTCCACCACGATGCAGTGTGGGTACATGGACATTTGATTAAATCAGCATCATCCTATGCGAACAACATTGGCTACCTCTCCAAGCCCGGACACTGTTCAAGACTGCATGTATCATCTACAAAGCAGTCATGAATAGCACACCATCATACTTGGTGGATATGGTCCAGATATCATAACTGGGTCGAATCACAACTTGTCCGCAAAGAGAGAACCCACACACAATCCTTCTCATGTCATGCACTCACTGCCTGGAACTCAAACACGGTATCAGCTCGGAATGCCCCATAAATTCTCCAGTTTTTAAATCTCTCACAACTTGGCCTTTACAATAACACCTAACCAAGGATTAATCCCAATGGATTCACTGACTATAACTCCCAGTACTGTGCTACTTTTAAAAGATGCTAGCCCAAACTCTTGCTACTCACACCTTGTACACCACACCACTGCTTTTGAGTTCGGTCTGCACAATAAAACAATAAAGTAATAATTAAAATAATGTTATGGTTGGGGCATATTTAAGAAAGTGTTAAACATGTATCATCTTGTGGGTCTATGGAGAGGTTTGCATTGGACTTTGAGAACCTTCAATAGAGAAGGGGGAATGGGCTTTGAATTAAGTGCCCCGAAGAAGAAAACGCACAGATGTGCATTTTGAGTTTCTTTTCCCACAAACGCCACTCAGTGGCATTTCTGTACTTGGTTTGGATAGACAACAGGTGTTGGTTAATGCTAGCTTACATAAGCCTACTTCAAAAAATGTTGATATATGCCATCCACCCAGCTACCTCGAAGAGAAGCTCAGAATCTCCGGTGGACAGAGCACCACCAGAAGCCAGGACATTTGCAGACCTGAAATCCGCTGCTGCAAAAAGGAAAGGACCAGAAAACAAGCCTTCTCTGCTTATGTCCCAAGACTTTGGAACCTCCTCCCTGTCAGCTTCATACTGGCCCCACGCTCCTACAATTCAGAAAAGAACTCAAGACCCACCTCGTCAAGGAGGCTTTCCTTTAACACCTGGGCCATCATGTTGCCACCTGTGCACCTGACTCGCTAGACGCCGTCTGCCCCTCTCATCCCCACCACCCTGTACAGCTGTAACCCTCCTCTGTGCCACTTTGTATCCTAACCCACGCTGCATGTCTGTTCTGTTACCACTGAAAAGCGCACCTGTATAGCTCTGTAAAGCGCTCTGTAAAGCGCTCTGTTTCTCGAAGCTAGGTCCGTGCTCAATAAATACAATAATAATAAATCTACTGTGGATGGATAAAAAGAGACATATTAGAAAGAAAGGGTTTTGTTATAGTGTGAATCATAATTGGTTATTTATAAATGCGCTGAATACCGTAGAGGTTTCTATGTGTGGACCAAGGATTCAAACCTGTGCTGCTCTGCGTCGTCTTGCTTCCAAAACGAACGTGTTGCCACTGAGCTATACTACCCAGTTTTATGCTTCCTTCAGTTGTAATATTTCCAAGTCTTAGTCTTATTTCATGATGGAAGTGTGTGAATGCTCTGCTACAGGAAACGTTGATAAGTGATTACTCTGGTCACAATGCTAAGGGACAGAAAGTAAAGTTTGTCTTCCATTTTGGTGAATAGATAGGCAAGTATTTCAGTTCGATTAATATAAAGCATTATGGACCAGATAAATGCACTGATGTCAACAAATGGACGAAAGTTTGGGCATGGTGGATAAGATTTTCATCAAATAAAAGAAAATAAGAAGAAAAAGGGGGACGAAAACGAGAAGGAAAGAAAATGGAAAAAACAACACCGGAAAAAAGAAGTAAAGAGAAATGGTATTATGAAGAAGAAAAGCAAGAAAATAAAAAGAATGGGACTAAAACAGGAAACTGGATGAAAGACCTGGAAATGGAAAGACAACAGAAGGAAAGGAAGGGTTAAAAAATAAGAGAAAAACAGAAATGAAAGGAGGGATGAGAAAGAGCAAAAGAACAGAAAAAGAAAAAAGATAAAATCTAATTTAAAAATATGCATTACTTGCAAAAGACAATTTAGGAATTGTACCACTGCACTTCAAAGTGGAAAAAAGATTCCTAAAGCAGTCCATTGCCGATACCTTACAGCAGTCACTAATTTGCATTGCTGTAGAAAGTGTCCGGCAGTGATCAATCAAGCTACTTTTGATAATTTTAACAGAAGCTGTGGCCCCATATGAGGCAGTGTGAAACATGGCCACCACAGATGCTAGTTAAAACATTTTCACAAGGATGTTGCTGCTCTCCAAGGCACCACTGGTAAGGACTACAATGTTAAACATAAAAAGTTGTTTGGAAGTGCCTCTTTAAGAATGCTAATATATGCGTACTTGATGAAAAATAATCCAGTAGAGAATGTGAAATCCTAAAGATTCCCTTTTACTCTGCTACAATAGTGGAACAGAAAATATTCATACCTGAAAATCCTCTCTGGAGGACTTTGTATAGTCACTTTAAATCAGAACACCTGCATTTTACATCCTTTATTTTTTATAAAGGTTTTTAAGGCCCCATGCACACGTTTTCACATTATTCAAAACATGAATTATGGATGGGCTAAAGATGGAGACAAGGCACAAAAGAAACACACACATGGATGATGGTGCTGAAAACAGTCGATGGAAACAGAGAAAGTGCGAAAACGATAAGGACAAGTTGCATATGAAAGCCAGGCATTGCCTTACCTCTAAGAAAGTTCTGGTTGATCGTGTCTTGTGATATGCTATGAAGTCGCTTCATATAGTCCTCACCGTACCAGACACGCAGTCTCTCCCCTGGCTGGATATCCCGGCTTGTACGGAAATAAATCTTCTCGCTGTGCTGGAAGGCGAAGAGGTTCTGTTCTCTCTCTTCTTGGGATATCACCACATACCTGGGGAAAAATTACGAGATATTTAGTGAAGACCCTCATCATAAAACCTTTGCTTCGTCATGTGGTATGTGTAAACTCATAATCAGCACGTATATCCTCGAGTTCCTTTTATTGGTGTGGAATGTATAATAGGTGTTTCTAGGACCTACGAAAGCATTTATGAAAAAATGACGATCTGCCAATATGACATTCAAGCCAAATTACACAAGTTTCTTAAATCAAAATAAAAGTCAACCAAAACTTCTGATGTAGACGCAGGTGAGAGAGTCAATACGAATACAAGGCAGAATCCGGGCAACCCTATACCTGGTGAGTGACAGTCAAAGTGAGAGGGGCAAAGAAAGGGGAGATACCAAGATCTACCAAACACAATCAACAATATTATCTTGCCTAACATGTGTGCAGGTAAACCCAAACGTTTTAAAATATAATAGTGCTTCAGTTTGCTTTGGCAGATGTGTTTTTAACATGTGCATTTGTATTTTTGTATTTTGTTTATCTGTATAGCGTGCCTGGCCCAGAAGGCATCTTAAGTTACATTACATGGTATACAACATAGTAAATTACACAACCAATAGAAAGAGTAACAATCTGTGCATACAGTAGGCAGAAAAGTTAAGAGCATACATATCAGAAGCTGATACTGCAGGTAATATTGTAGGAAAGCATACATTAAGGTCAATTAGGAGGGATCAACAGAATATGTACATAGTTAGTGTGCAGAATGCTGGATTTAGGAATCCTGGGTCACCAGCCACATCCTGGCTTTGTGCTTGAATGTGTGGAAGGAAGGTTCATTCCTGATACGGTTGGGCAGTGAGTTCCATAATTTAGCGACAAGAACTGGGAAAACTGCCCCACCTGCTTTCTGCAATTTATATTTGGGTACATTGAGGCTATGTACTTGGGCGGCTCTCTGCAAGCATGCAGATGACTTTTGAGAGAAGCGGTTTACCAGATAGGTGGGGTCCTGGTTAGTCAAACATTTGTGGGCGAGGGCGATCGTTTTGAGTGATATTCTTTGGGTGACTGATAGCCAGTGTAAGCTTCGTCTAGTAACCGAGATGTGTAGGGATCTGGGGAAATTGATGGCAGCCCTGATGGCATTATTTTAGATGAGCGGGAGTTTGTTTAGGTTGCGTTGGCTTGTCCCTAGGTAAAATGCATTTCAATAATCGAGTTTGGACATGACCAGGGTCCTGGCAAGTGTAGTGCGATTGGGAATGGTGAGGAAAGGGCGGCAGGCTGTGATAAGTTTACAAGTGTACACGAGACTGCAAAGACAGCGTTGGATTGTCTGTTAAGCGAAAGTTTAGAATCGAGGTAGATTCCTAGAGTTTTGGTATTATTGGAGACCTGGATGGTATTGCCATCAATATTGAAAGCTTTGAAAGCCGGATCCAGTCTGTTGAGACGGTTTTGGGAACCAAGGATGAGGAGCTCTGTCTTATCATTAAGACAGAGATCATGTTGGCCATTCATACCTGTATGACTTGATATACCTCATTGAGGGCTTTGGTGTCCATAATGTGGTTGCCTGTAATAGGTATGAGTATCTGGGTGTCATCAGAATAGTTCATGTATGTGACACCCAGATAGTCGAGTATGTCAAAAAGAGGTTTTGTAAACACGTTATAGAGTGTAGGGGAAACACAAGATCCTTGGGGGACCCCACAGAGGACAGGGGATGGTTCAGCAGAAGCGGATGGGGAGAAGACCCTCATGGACTTGTTGTCCAAGAACAATCTGATCCAGGTGGTGGCTTTGTCCGAGAAGTGGGTCAGAAAATGCGTTACTATTACCCACAGAAACACATATACAAACCTTGATACAAGAGCAAACGCAGGCGTGCAATCAGAGGACCAGCATCGGGCGGTAATACCAAAGCATCACTAAAGCAAGAGATTAAGTTGCAATGGATAATAAGACTGTCAGTATGTATGGGTTAAAAAAAAGTGAATCTGGATGTCTTTGCGCAGCAGAAATGTAAAAAAAGATGAACTGCAGGGTCTAATGAATTCAACCACCTGTGTCAACTACAAACTTTCATTGAACAACATGATATCTTGCATTCCTATCAAAACGGTTTCCAAACAAGTAGAAACATGGTACTGGTGATTAGGTCTATGGTGGACAATATCAGAATGCAGGCAGACAAGGGGACATTGAGTGCTCTGGTCCTATTGGACCAATCCACTGTTTTCCAAGTGGTGGACCACAAGATCCTATTGAGCTGTCTGCTTAGACTTGGGATGATATGACAGGTCTGTTCTGCCTACAAACCTTTCTTGAAGACTGTTCTCAATCTGTGTGTTAGGCACAATTGTATGCATTACCCTTTCGGTGCACTACAATAACCCCGACCTCCTGGCAATAGGGAACCAACCTTTGGTATAAGTCTGAACTACACAGGTTGGTAGTGTGGCTGAGCAGCCAGGCATATCTCAAGAGGGGTCAATGTGAGTAGTAATCTTGTGACAGAGTTTCACAGTAACAGTTGTTCAAATAAACTCTTACGCTCAAGGTTTCTTGATAAAACAATTATTCTTTTATTTCACAGTCAGTTGTATAAGCCTTCTTCAGAAGGGAGCAATATATGTAACACTTAAAATACACTTCAAAACACACTCTGTTTCTCTAAATGAGATGATACCCATTGGGTATGCCATACAGACACTTCCTACACCCTCAGGTGACTTAAATAGCCAGGACACTGTGGACATTGATTTATCACTGGTACATTTAGAGCAATACTGAGTTTGGAGTAAAAGATAGAAGCGAGGAATAAAACAAAGGTTAACAAATAATTCACAAATGGGTAAGTACTTTTGGAACCTTCCAATGCAGGGTAAATTTAACCCTTTCCTGGGGGAAAGGCCACAGCACTAAGTCAGAGGAAACAAAAAGTCACTCAGGGAGCCAGGACAGCAACTGTTAATTGCACAATGTCTAGGGGAGCTGAAGAACCTCTTGCAGGTTGGTAAAAAGTCTTGCACAATGTTTTAAGAAATGTTTGTAGAAGATACAGCACTTGAAGGGCCACAAGCTGGGAGGCTTGTGAGGGGAAAAGCAATAGCAACTCTGCAAGGTAACCAAGACAGGTCTCAACTGAGAGGAAGTAAGGCTACACAACAAGAGGTAAATTCTCTTAGACTTTACAGTAGCTCTGGTTAGAAGAAATGGTTCCAGCTGGCTTCTGTTCCCGTACAGCTCTACAGATCCTGTTGCTGCTGAGCCTTTGTCGTGTGGACAAGAGGGAGGACGTCTGGGGACTTCTGCTCTGCAATGGGAAGGTCAGCAGCAGCAATGGGCAAACTTTATTCGGTGTCCTTCGGTGTTTCCACTCCTCATGTCTGACAGCAAATAGCAACACTGCGGTTCTAGGATGATCTTCCTGGCGCTTGGGTCTGACCTAAAAGCAACACACAATCTGGTGTTCCTCTCCCTGGCACTTCGGTACCTGAAGCAGTAGCAGTGGAAGTACAGCCAACTCCGAGAGGATGTCCAGACAGGCTTACTTTGGAGTTGATTTGCCCCACCAACTCAAGAAGAGAAGTCATCCTTGCAGGGCTTCTTGTTACGCTCACCTGGTCTCTGTGGAGGCGTTGGGGCACGGTTGCAGCCCTCCCTGAACTTGAATCACCCCCTTCAGGCCTCTCCCTCAGTATAAAAGCTGTGAGCGGTGGTACGTGGTGATACTGCTCCTGCGTGGAGCTAACAGTGTGTGAGTGCGCCAATCTGTGATTGTTGTACCTCTCAAGCCCTTCACCCCAAAGTACGGTTTCTGTGAGCATACGCCGGTCCATAAAGCTGGAAGATAAGCTCTCCGTCCTGCTACTTCTGGCAGGGGTGCGTCGAATGGGATCTAGTTCCTTCACTGATCCCTGATAAGGATTAGTCCAGTCCAGCTGCGACTATGCTTCTCCTTATGATTGGCAAGTCTTGCTTGAGCTCTTGTGATGTTGTTCATTCTGTTTAATGTCTTTATATGTTGCTCCTATTTATGCCCGCAATAATGTCTCTCTTCTGTTTTCTTCCCTTAGATGGAAATGCTGCCTCAATGCAGCTGTGAGACGCAGCCGGATGGAAGATGGATGCTACCGCAATGTTCGACAGCAGGTAAGTGATGGTTTAAGGAAAAGCGCGAAGTATGGCGGAGAGCAAAATTAAATGGACTGTTTTTTCAATGTCTAACCATGTCTAATGTTTTTCCTTGCAGGCGCTGCCGTCGACGATGGAGCGTGTCGTGCTGCGGTGCCAAATTGAAGATTTCAGCGTTCCGGAAAGTGTAAAGATGAATACTTGGTTCGCCGAAGAGATGTACAGGTAAGAACAGCTTCCCCCAGTTGGTAGGTATGCTGGCAGGAGGCAGGATGTCCAGGAAGCAGGATCATCAAAGGTAAGTCTGACCTCATGCAACGGTGAGCGTTACGCTGCTTGAAAGTGCAGAATAACACGAAGCGTTTGTCTTGAGGATCGGGGCAGCTTATATAGCTGAGATCGTGGGCATGCCCATTAGGGCCGGCTTATCAGCGACACCCTGCCACTCCTAGAGAGTGAGCACATGCAAAGGCAATCCATTAGCATCCACACCCAAGAATACACTTGGGGCTGTCTGATGAATGGAATGTTCAAGGTTAATGCATCCTGCTTAATGGATGGAATGTTCAAGGTTAATGCATCTGAAGTGCTTTGTCCATGATAAAAGCTTTTTGGTGTTAAATGGATGTTCTTGTTTACTTTTGCTCATGAGCCTGGCGCCAAAGGTGCCAGGACAGTGTCCACCCAGGTCTCCTGTGCATGTGACCACTACATGCCTGTGCCCCTGACTTCATGACCATGACACTTCTCTAGTCGAGGTGAATTCAGAGCGTCAGCACAGCAGCAGGGCTTCACCGGGCAAACCAACGGTCCAGGAATTACAGCAGGCATCTCTTCCAAGTTCTTCTTCGGATTCCTTCGTCCAGTGGTCGACTCTGCCTTTCAAGCAAAAAAGCCTCGCCTTTTTATGCAGGTTTCTCCCATTCATCCCAACCTAGCTGTCAATCACACAGCAGGGTGGCTGTCCTTGCTGGAGAGCCAGCCGGCCAATTACCTTTGGGTGCATTCCTGTAACCAAAGGGATTAAGCACAGGGAGTTTCAGGCACCTCCCTCACTTCCTGCCCCTGCCAGATATACTGAAGCCAGAGGCGGGCTTCACTAGTGAATCCTCCCAAAGGCAAAACGAACAAAGTGACCAAACCTGGTTTGGAGCACAGAGGAATCTCAAGAAGGAACTTTCCCACAAGAAATGGTGAAAAAAGTAGACAGGGGCCATTTTGACAAAATGGGCACTCATGGGTGCTTTACTGCAGCTGCGAACGCAGCCCGCGGTAAAAAGTAAACCACTGCCACCACCATTAACTGTAGAAAGGGTAACATAAAAATGTTACATGAGAAACTAGACAATGGGGATACCAAGTAACCCCTCCAGCACCCTATGGTAAGATAGTGTGGGCTGGGCCTGGAAAGTTACAAAATGGAAGTAAAGTCAATTGCACTTCATTGCTCTTGGAAACAGTAGTTTCACAAAGAGAAGGTATTTAAACCTTTGGGAAATCCGAGAGACTTCCCTGTGCCACTGCACTGAAGGTGCTGTGTTGCAATGCAAAAGATGATGCCTATGGATTTTGTCAGACTCCAAAGTTAAAAGAAACACAGAGTCCAAATCACAATACAAATACATGAGAGGGTAAGACAAAGAGCTCACTCTCTCCAGGTTAGAAATTAAAAAGTCCAACAGTCCAGCAAAAGAGCTGGGGGTCTCTAAGGTATTCATCCAGCCTTGCACTTCTGTCCTGAAGCAGAAAGCTGTTATTAGTAATGTCCTGCGCCACATCACACGAGTTTAGTGCCTTCAGCATACCTGGACAACTTCATGCCAAAGCTGGGAACAAAACTTATTGTGAAATAATTCACTAGACTGGACTTTCAAGCAGCGATTAGTTACCTAGTATCCGTTGTCATGGTTCATCAGTAAGTGGGGCAGGAAGAAGAGTAATATTTGGGTATCACCAGCAAAGATATGGAGGAAGAAACCAAACAAAAAGGTGTCTCTGAATGCTTATAAATAAAGTGAGAAGAAAATTGAGTATAGAACAGGGGATAAGGATTGTTCTAGTATTGAGATGGGCACCAAGAAGAAAAAAACTGCAAGGCAGGAGGAGGGTAACTATAGAGTGTTGCACCAGTGATTGTAAAGCTTGAAATAATCGACACATTATGGCACGATTGAGAACTGTGAAAGAAGGAGTGAAAAATGAGAATGTGGATGGAGAACATATGGTTCTGGTGGGAGTGGAAATGATGGACACTAGGGTAAATAGTCCTGGTGGAAAGCATTCAGTGGAATCCCAGTCACGGGGCACTGTACAAGAGGTTAGCTGTGATAAATGAACAGTGTGCTAAAAGAGGAGCTTTTCAATGGTTTTTACAAAGGCTGGGAGTAGGTTAATGGCGTTACAGTGATACGTTATTGAAGACCTCTTGCTGGCCCGATGATCGCCTGCCACCATTACTGAATGTAAAGGAGGATGCAGGCAACGTAACGGTTATGTCAGAACTCAATTTCTGGTGTTCAATGGTCTCATTTTCTTAAAGAAAGCTATTTGAAGTCGTTGCACTACAGTAAAGTAGGTGGGAATTGCATGACGTCTGAGAAAGTAGCCCTCGATGGTCTAATCTGGCATGAACATGTACACCAGTTCGATACAAACCAAACTCTTTCCCAAGCAAGACACTTTAATTTCATACTGAACAGAAAAACAAATCTGCATAATGATAATGAATACTTTTCAAACAAGACAACACTGTGTAAAAAGTAATGGTATATAATATGGCACTTAGAGCGCGCCTATACACAAGTGTTTCAAGGCGCGACGAGGCAAGGGAATGGAACGAGAGGGGACACAGAGACAACGATCCTACTAGGCCAGGAGACATTGAGATTGCGCAAGTGCAGGGGAGGGGGGGAAGGGGAAAAGTGTAGGGGGAAAGGGGAAGGGGCAGTGCAGTACATAGGATAATAGCAAAATATCTAAAGACAATAAATAAAAGTGCAGCCAGCTGGTGGCAAGTGCAAGGGTAAGTGCAGAACATCGGGTGTCAAGTGCTAGTAGGGGCTGTAGGGATACAGAAACTGTCCCAGAGTGCAAGTCTGGCGGGGGCGGGGTGGGTGGAGGCTAGACCTCGGCCCAAGATCAGAGGGTAGCCAGGTAACCAGTGCAGTTTCAGATTCTGCCAGGAGACTAGCAGGGGAGAGGAGGACAGAAAGCTGAAGCAAAGAGGAAGGTCTTGAGGTGCTTCCGGAACCGGAGATGGTCCTCCTCAAGTTTCAGAGAGGCAGGGAGGCTGTTCCAGAGAGAGGCCCCAGCAGAAGAAAGATCTACTACCAACTCGCTGCTTGGAAAAATGACTAGCCCTGAGGGAGTTGGAGGCGGAGGAGCATACATTGCATACATCATAAAATATTCTTGATAGTTGGAGAAAACGGATCTGATAAGAAGTGGGCAACTCAAGGATTTATTAATTTATTTATTGGGTATTTATAATGCGCCTACACAGTAAATGGTGTTTCAAGGTGCAACAAGACAAAGGCGGGGGGAACAGTAGGGATGAAAAACAAAAATGGTCCTACTAGGCCTTGTGTCAATCGGATCGTGCGACTGCAGTGACAAGAAGTGCAGGGGTGTGGAGGGAGCGGGGGCGGGGTTAAGGGATGCCGATCAGAGCGGAACATGCTAATACTAAGGAGGGAAGGAAGTGCAGGTGGAGTGGGGAGCGTGCAAGTGCTGCGGGGAAGAAAAGGGGGAAGAGGGCCCCTGGGCTAGGCGAGTCCTAAGGGGAGGCCAGGTGGACAAGTGCCAGGGAAATGCAGGGAGTGCAGGGAATGAAGGTCTACATGCTAGGACAGAGCAGGATGGGCTCAGTCATGTCAGAACAGATTGGGGAGGTATGGGGGGTCAGGGTAGACTGGGTGGGGAGGGCCTGGTGCCCTGAGTGAATCAGAAAGACAACCAGGCGGCAAGGCAAAAAGCGGCAGAGGGGGACATTAGCTGGGGAGGGGGATAGGGAAGGATGAAGAGAAGAGCCTTGAGAAGCTTCCAGAACGTAAGGAGGTCCGGCTCAAGCTTGAGAGAGGCAGTGAGGCCATTCCAGAGGGAGGCTCCTGCGGAAGAGAGAGATCTAGCCCCACTCTCTGCTTGGAAAAGCATCCAATCTGCATAGAGTTGGAGCTAGAGGACCAAAGGGCTCTAGCAGGGTGGTATTTAGGGAGATAAGAGTTGGATGTAGCGGGGTCCCAGACCTTGAGGATGGCGCAGAGTCTCTTCAACTTGATCCACGCACCAACTGGGAGCCAATGGAGATATTTTAATGCACAAGAGGGTGAGAGGAGAGGGGCCCATAGAGGGTGGCCAGAGAGTAGGAGGGAAGGAGGGAGCTGGGGTCTCAATGAGAAGGATCCCAGTCTTACTGGCATCAAGGCAGAGATCGTGAGCAGCACACCATGCTTGAATAGCAGTCAGTCGGGAATGAGAAAGAATGAATAGAGGAGGCAGTGGAAGGAAGCTTGAAGCAGAGCTGCATGTCGTCTGCATAACAATGCAAGTGAGGAGAGAAGGCAGAGATCAAATGAGATAGAGGGGCAAGGTAGATGTTGAAGAGACAAGGATAGAGGATAGTGACTTGAGGGATGCCGCAGTTAGAGAGTGTGATGGGCCAGAGAAAAGGGCCCAGTTGAACCCGGGATGATCGGTCAGAGCGGCAGCAGGTCAACATGTCCAGTTCCAGGTCTGTGATGCCAAGGGTATCACAAAGCCGATATATAAGAGTGGCATGATTGACTGCATCAAAGGCAGAGGAAAGGTCAAGAAGGATGAGAACGGAAGGAGAACTGGAATCAAGATTTGAGAGCAAGTCTTCAGAGGTGTTCAGAAGAGCAGTTTCCGTGCCTCTGGATGATCTGAAGCCAGACTGGTGGTTGTGGAGACAACCAACAAATTCAGTGTGGTGGAACACCTGAGAGATGAACAGCTTCTCCAAGAGTTTACACCCAGGAAGGGGGTAATGGAGATAGGGTGGTAGTTTGTCATGTAGAAGGGGTTGTCAGAAGGCTCTTTGAGGAGAGGGTGCACAAGGGAGTGCTTGAGGGGTAGCGGGAAGGAGCCAGTGACAAAGAAGTGATTGCAGAAATCAACCAAGGCTGGAGCAAGAAAGGCAATGGTGTCCTTGATATTGCTGGAGGAGCAAGGGAGCACCTGTTTGGAGGAGACTTTCATAGAGAGGACTTGTCTAGTGAGCTCATCTGGTGGTATGTGCAAAAAGGAGATCACTAGGGAAAGGGGGAGCAAAAGGGGGGCCCAAAGAAGGCCTTAGAATGGGTGATGGAGAAGGGAGGGGTGTAGAGGAGAGTGAGAACAGGATGTCCTGAGTTTTGGTTATGAAGTGAGGGGCCAGTGTAGAGGGTCAGGGATGTCAGAAAAGTGGAGATTGCAGAAGGATTGGTGAGCTCCTTGAAGATTTTGAACAGTTCAGCCATGTTAGTGGCCCCAGAGATGCAGGCTTGGATATAGGCCTTCTTCTTTGAGCGGATGGAGAGTCTGTATTGCCTTTTGAACAGGCTGCAGGCCAATCTGTCAGAGGACATGCTTGAAGCCTGCCACTTCCGCTCAGTAACTTTGCACTTGCGTTTCAGAGAGACTAGGTCGGAATCATACTAGGCATTGCGCTTGGAGGCAGGCTCCATGCAGAGCCTCATGACAGGGGCAAAGATGTCCAGAGTGTTGGAGATGGAGAGGTGAAGGCTAGCAAGGGCTGTGTCAGTGTGAGAGTTAGTAGACGAAGTGGGAGGGGGAATGAACATGGCGACAAAAGCAGCAACTGACACTTGCTTCATCGGTGGAATGACAAAGAAGGAGACTGGCAGTGCGGGCAAAGGCTTAGACAGGGAACCCAAGGGATGCAGGGGAGAGGACAGGCGAGCATGGTCAGACTAGGTGAGAGGTGTAGTGAGAGGGTTGAAGATGGGGATGTCTGCGGAGATGAGAGCATCCATGGTGTGTTTGGCTGAGTGCATTGGACTGGAAGGAAGAATGGCGAGGGAAAGAGTCCCGGAGGCTACGGAAGAGTCCAAAGGCTGCATCAGGGTAGTCGAGATGAATATTGAAGTCTCCAAGGAAGAGAAGCTTGGAGGTGAAGGCCAGGAGAGAAGAGGTGAGGCCAGACCACTCCGAAAGGAAGATGGACACCGGACCAGGGGTTCTGTTGATGGTGGCAAGAGTCAGCTCGAGGATTGGAGAGACAACAAGCCTGCAGATAAGACATTCAAAGTCAGAAGGTCTGAATGGGTATGATAGTAGCAAGAACCCATTCAGGGAAGATCAGGGCCACTCCGCCCCCAGACCCGTTAGACCTGGGCTTAGAGAGGATCTTGTAGCCCTCAAGAAGGAGTTTGCCAAATGTAGTGACAGAGCTGGTAGCGAACCACGTCTCGTTGAAAGTGAGGAAGTCGAGGTCGAAGTCTTCAAGGAGGCAACAGATGTCAGAGGAGTGTTTAACGGCAGAGCGTGCGTCGACACCTTTGCAGTTCTGTCGCGGAGGGGTACAGGAATGTCGTATGCCCATCTGTGGTGACGAAGGGGACGGAGGGGTGGCAGGAGTCGCCGCAGGAGAAGGGAATAAGTTGATGAGAGACGGAAGATGCCTTTCAAGAAGGAGGTTGGGCTGAGAGCCCTGGCCCATGACAATTCCATTCTGGTAGACATTAATGACGCCCCTAGAGGATGGGAAGTATGCCATCCGTACTTCCCATCAGGTTCCACCATTAATGGGCAAAAAAGAGAAAGGAAGAAGACTGAGACCATGTGGGGAATCCAAAGGTCTGGAGCGGGAACGACAAAAGATAGTGACAGTCTGCCTGGAAGAAGCGTTGACGTAGGTGTCAGCGGTGGGCAGGCCTGGATTGCAGACCAGGAGATCTTTCTTGAGCTTTTTCCTTCCCGATTTCGAAAGAGAGATAGGATAGTTGGATAGAGTAGCAGTTAGAATAGATAGGGGAGATGGAAAGCACCATGGAGGGAGTGAGCAGAGCGATGGAAGGGGGAGAAAAAGAGGGACGGGGAAACTGAACAATGCCCAACAAACTCACCAGGCGGCCTAACAGCAAGACAGGCACAGACAAATCAGGTGCACGAAAGAGAAGTCCAGACCAGTGAAGTGAGTCCTGTGGCAGGCAGAGGGTGAGCTCGGCAAAGAAATTATGCTCACTTGATCAACTTGATCCCAACACTCACCCCACCCGTATTAAGGTAGAACTCTCACGTGGGAAGGCTCTTCTTGCTGGATGATCAAAGTTCTGCACATAGATAGCCACCAGCAGCACACGCTCTTTGGTGGTCAGTCCTTATATTTCTGTGTCTAATGCAACTGCGCTTGTAGGGCCATCCCAAATACAGACAGTCCCTTCAATGGGTGCGCCCAATCCATCAAAACATCAAGTAGTGCTCCTCCACCCTGCTCTTTGATGAACTAATCCACTTTATTTCTTGCTTACCCCCCCCCCTTGCCAGGGCCTCCTCCTGGATCATCCCCGTCTTTGGTGGACTCCCAGCTTGTGCTTCGGGACCAGAGCACTTGTTGGTCAGTGGCGTGCCTGTTCGGCCAAGAGCCCATTCCGCCACCTGACTCGGGCCCCTGGTATTTTGACAGGATATTCGTCGCCCTCATCTTTCCTTGGGACTGTTACAGCATATCCCCCGGCCCACCATATGCTGTCCTCCCCCTTGTGCCACAGGGTAGAAAACAAAAAAAGAGGGGGGGACAGGCCAAGAGGGGAACCACCAGGGAGCTAGGGTCTTATTCCAGGCTCCCCCCGCGCACTCCCGGTCCCCTTATTTGATACGCTGGGCCCTCCTGGCAGCTGGCTCTGCTCTTCCCCAGAGTGTCCTTATGCTTTCTGCACCTGCCTTGCGGATTTGCCCTCCGACTCCGCATTAGGCTCATCAGCCCTCGTGTATCCGTGCTATGGGGAAAACCACCTGATCACCTGGGGTGGCACTTTTGGTCCTTTTCCACTGTAGCGGGGCCGGCAACAGGCCATGGACCCGCGGCCGCCCTCCGAAGTGATGGTCGTGTCTGCCCGGGACCCTATCTTCGGTGTCCTCCATTCCTTGCCTCCATGTATGCTGTGGAGAAGGTGGAAATGCAGCCTTTCAGTGAGCCAACATTCATCAGTTTAGCTGATGCCACTTGAAACCGCTTTACTCATGCGGTTACAGCAGGACAATACCTTCGGTAGCGATCTTTGCCAGCTTCTACCCAGGTGCCCGCCGTTGCTCTGCTCCCAATTTCTCCCCTAAATTGGGCTCATCAGTGGCCGAGCGTTGCTTTTTTGCCTGCCGCAGATTTTCGCCTGTCTCACTTGACTCTCTCGGCAGAAGAACTGGCAGTAGGACAGCTTTTTGCTCAGGTCTGTCATGTTGGAGCAGAGTGACCAGGACACAACACACAGCTAGCTCATGCCACCACGTCACTACAGTAAAGGGATACCACATTCAAACGATTCTGGCAAACCCTGCTCAACACATCTGCCTCTATATTGTTCTTTCCAGTAAGGTAGGTTGTGAAAAAGGTGGCGTGAGCAAGGCATTATTCTTGGGGGTAGATAATTAGTCGCTGCCTTGCTTGTTTGGATAGACTCTGAGCCATCATCACCAGTAAAACAACCAGAATGTTTTTCGAGACAGAAGACAAACTGTGAACTTTAAGAAGTGATGTGCATATTTTTCTGCTTCTTGTAACTAAGGAGAAGCACCTGAAAGATGATAAAATAGGGTCTGCTAACAAAGTGGCAAGGATAAATTTAGAGCTGAAGGAATAGCATACACAACTGGGCTAATCCTTTTTAGCCGGCTAAGGAAGGTCGTACCATGGAAGACAAAAACCCAACTCTATCGACTCAGAGTTACATTTATTAAAGGGAGAGATGCATCTCCCAGTCATATTTGCATTCACGTATGCACAGTATACATTTTCAGCTTAGTAAATAGTTCTGATAGTTATCACAGAGCTGGAATCTCCATTTCATTATAAATGCAATGACTGAGGTACTGCAGGATAAAGTTATACCTAGAACGCTTATCCAGAGTGCAGCACACTGCCCCATTAAGGGAAGCCATGTTTTAATTAAATTCAGATTTGTTTTTAGATCTCATTCCCCCAAAAGTATGTTCAAAGTCCTCCAGAAGTGGAACCCCCTCGCTCCCCCCAGCTTAATGTTATGGATAAATCACTAAAACCATACCACCACAAAAGTATTGAGAGTAAAAATAATTCCAACAAAAAGTAGGAAACAACAGACACATAGGAGCCTACCCTCCTTGTTTCTACTAACGAAGCTCCACAGATATGTTGGGGTCAATGATATAAGCAGAGCACTGACATAGAAAGGAGCTCCAATAATATTACTGCCCAATCTAAGAGGAATGTTACAATATAAATACGTATTTTCATTTGCATGACATACCACGCTAGGTGCAATGTATAGATTGGAATAGAAATCTTTTTTAGAGTTCAAATGCATTTTTATTTCCCCCCAAAAACAGAGCATGACATAATTCCGATGAAAAAATGTTCTCTCAAGCTCGAGGCAAAGATAATTTAGTGGAGGATTAAAAATCAGCATTACCAAAAATGATTAAACTCTTGTAACAAACGACCATCAGTGAATGTTCATTTTATTTTAAAGGTCACGTTCCACAACAATATAAAACTAGTTGCAGTCTTAAGCACGGGTGTGCTCACGCAGCAATACTTTCAATTTCTATGTAATCAGATTTGGGAAACCATCTGAAATCAGCAACAGTATTCACCCGATAGATTGGATTCATGGCATGTACAGTGATTGGTTTATGTTCATGACATTATATTCAAAACCACAGCCATAGGTATGCAGATGCTATTAAACCAGTTATTGTGGTACTTCCAGCTCAATGAGCTTTTTCTTAATCACACCAGGTCAAAAGAAATAGGTTTCACCAGTGCAAAAACAGGTTTTAGGGGCATTTGGAATGGAAGAAAGTCTGGAAGCACCAGTATCTGGAGAAACTTTGACGAGCAAGTCCTGCGTAGCCAGGCGATTGAGAAAAGAAGATGTCATTCTATTTCAGCCTTATTGTGGATGTGATTTGTGCGATGGAGATTTCACTTTATTACCTCTAACAACAACATTTATATTGTAAATCGCATGCTCTCACACGTTATTTATGGTGCTGAGATCTGGGCCAGTCATGCTGATGCCTGGCTCGTCAAGCTAGAAGGTAGATTGTGATAACACTTGGGCTTAATGGGAATATTCAGACTACTATAATGTAGTACCAAGGCCAATCTTGCTTTAATGAGACTAGCATTAAATTATGCTTCAGTTTTATCAAATTAATTCTTTAATGTTATTGCTATCATCTGCTTTTGTGACAATGCTAGGCAAAAATTACAAATGATTTCTCGAAACCCTATCTGTCCAATCACCTGGAGCAGGTGCATTACTCGTCACATTCTGCATGTGGTAGGCAACTAAACTTGCATTATAAACGTAAAAAGAAAAAAGTTCAGTCGGTTATTGCCTAAAAGATCACATCAAAAGTATTTAAAGGTTTCCAAAGGGGATGTGTCCCAAAGCCTTAAGATAATCTAAGAGACACATAATTTTGCGGCTTAGATTTAATCAAGTAATCCAGGAAGTGACTGCAAAAAACGACATACAAGAATTTGCAGTTTACGCAAAGATCACGGAAAGTTAGAATCCCTATGTCATCTCTTAATGAAATGTGATTTAGTCCATTCATAGCAATACTCTGTACAGACAAAGATTATTAGCACGTTTTAACAAATCAATGTACAGTTTGTTATATAATGCTTGCTTAAAATAGAAAGAAACAGTAAATCTTCATAAACATAATGAAGGCAATCCGAAATAATAGTAAAAGACCTAGATTAAGCCACAATGACTGTCTGTACTAGATTGAAATTTTTTTCAGGCATCAGGGTGTTTGGTATAAATGTAATATCCCATCAATGCAGTCGGATTGCAGTTAAATTAAAGGCCTTCACCATGCTTATTGTACCAGGTAAGCACTTGGAGCCAGCATCCAGAAAAACCCTAGATCTACCTTCCTAATTGAGAACAATACATCGTTTAACAAGTAGAAGAGAGAGGGCTACTAATAGGGAGAATTCGTTAGGAGGCCACCCAGCAAGCTTTCTAGGGGTTAAATGTAGCGAGAGACCCATGGTCTCTGCCAATGTGCTAACTGTCTCGGACCAAAAGGAAAATACCATGGGGAACTCACAGAACATAAACAGGAATGAGTCTTAGGAATGGTTACATCGGGCAGGCTATATTCGATTCTGTAATAAATATTCAGACGGGCTAGTGTAAAACATGCCCTATTTAGAATCTTGACTTGGATACACCTAGCACATCAATTAATGTATAGTGACTTAAAATAAGAACAGTTATGAACACTGCTCGTCAGTTAAGGTAAGACCCACGTACCTCCCTCTCCCATTTCAGTCAAGATGGGGCATCTGAAGGGAGCCTGGTATCCTGAATCAACTAATAAAGTGACAAAACAATGTGTTTGCAATCGAAATCCAAATGAATAAAATGAAGGAGTTGGTTCTGCTTGAAAACTGGGCCAGAATGCCATAAAGGAGCTAGATATCCTTAAAAAATGAATTTCATTCTTGCCAACAACCCTTTGAACGAACCGCTGCCAGGTGACAAGGGCTCCCTCATGTTACACATCCCTAATGGGGTCCAAGGCCCTCTGAATTTAAGAGGTACAGGTCAGCGGCAGAACTCCAATATCCTATAACAGCACACTTGGAGCGTATCTTTTACTAGTACCCAGACTTTTAAGCATTCTAATGCAATTAAACAGGGTACACCTGATTGGTTCAATATCACAATCCTTCACCAATGAGCCAGAGAAAAGAAGAGTTTGGATATGCCAATACAAGTTCTATTGAAACATGTGGAAAGGAACCTGCTCAAGCATTCCAATGGACTGCAAATTGTACCTGAGCTTCTGGGAAACAATACCACCATGTAAGAAACGTTTTGTCAATGTGCCCCCAACTAAGTGTATAAATAGACTGGTGCTTGGACAAGTGGATCACAATTATAGAACGCAATCTGGTGAAAGAAGCGCTGGGATGTTTCAGGAAAAGTAGATCAACTTAGGGTGCAATACCATTTTCTTCAGAGAGTTCCTTCGAAACACTAAGGGAAGAGCCACCCATTTAGTGACTGTTGTTTCTAAATGAATGAAACCGTTTTAGGAGACCATTTGTTTGTTCCTGTATCCTGTGGACGATTATGGTAATAAATTGGGGGCAGGGGGGTGTTGGGGGGATAAGGACAGATACAGAACAATTTACATGTAATTCAGATAATTCACTAAAACAGACATCCCGTGTGAGCAGCAAGAGATTGGAGCCAGGGTTTGTAATATGAAGTGAATGGTCATCCACCTACAGAGATTATATTGCTTCCGTTTATTTTTGGGAGTTCTGCTGTCCCATTATGGGGCCCCCTTACTTCTTGATTCCGCTTTTTGTTTGTAGAAGCTCTGAATTATTTGTGGGGCTAGAAGGACTAAATGAAGTACTACTTCCATTGCAATCCGTTCTGAATATATGGTCCGATCATAGCCCACACGACTACCAGGAATGGGGTGCTTTTTAAGTACACAATTGAGGCCCTTAGATGACTATTACCATACAATGGCTGGTGGCAGATGTAATTTAGTTTTGGCTTCAGCAGGGTTGCAGACTAATTTACTGCATTAGTAGCACAATGTACCTGCTTGGTAGCCATTGTACTAAGGTAAGTCCTGCTCTCGACATTTTCGTTTTTGGGCTTATCTATGTTTGAGGAAACCATGAGGCAGGCTTAAAATGACAGTTGTGGAAACAACTCTATGAGCTCAGTCCTGCACACTCTATTGCTGTTTGGTCTGGTCCCAAACACTAGACTGTCCAAAACATATGGGTGTGGGTGGCCCTGGGTTTTTGGATATTTTTAGGGTCAGCCTGATTAGCTGGTCGCCAAAACATTTGTGTGAGTGCCCTTGTGTGCGATTGCAGAGTTGCCATAAGCGAGTCCATTTGCACTTGTGTATATATAGGGAGGAGACCCTAAACCTGCCTCAATTTGGATGGATTTTTTAAGTTTCACTTGGCTGCTGGAAGATATGGCCAAAAAAGCAGTTTGTCTGACACCCTAGGAAAAAGTTTGTCCATATTGGGTGGGCTTTGTGATACGCTAATCGCTGGTTCCCCGATTTTGCTGATGGACGTCCTTCCAGGGCTGTCCTCGTCCTGAGCTGTGACCATTTCTGTGCCGTTTACCAACGTCTTCCTGAATTACTGCATTCGACCTGCCCCTTAAGAGTAGGAAGCTGCTGTGACACAAAGCGTGGTAAGCATACAATCTGTACCTCCTGCCTTTCTAGGGAGAATAACTCTCTGAGCTTTAACATAATTATTTAAACCTTGTACATTGCAGCTGATTAACGTTATAGTATTGGGCACCATTTTCTGTCTTTTTCATGTGACTTCCATGAAAAAATCAAATAAGGCAATATTGATCAGCTGGTGAGATAGCACAGAGCGCTAAGCGCTTGCCCCTGATATCTGTGCACAGTCTGCTGTGGCAAGTTAGAATCCCAGCAGGGTCAACACAGCCTTTTATCCTTGTGAGGTCGATAAATTGAGCATCACTCAATGGGATAATAATGTCTTCTTTTGTTTCAGCGCTTTGAGACCTATGGGTGTGTTGCGCTATATAAGAAATGCATTAGTATTATGTGAATTTTCAAATTAGTAAAATAGGCAGTACAACGCTGATGCGATTATTTGATGTCTCTCTATCTCACAAAACAAATATCTTAAACTGAGGCACACTCCTCCCACACTGCAAAACCCCCCAACAAGCAGAGAAGACCCCTCTAAAGTTAAAATTAACCCAGGATACTTCCATGAACAACCATGGCTACTGAGGGGTGTGCCAGGATAACTGATTCTATTCGCTTAAGCAAGCCTGCCAAATCACCTGACAAAGTCAAAAATACAATCATAAAGGCGATGATTTACATTCCTGAAAAAATACAACAGTATTATACCTGCCCACGAAGAGCAGGGAACTTGACTGAAGCAATAACGTCGCTGCAAAATGTACATACAAATATGGTCCAGGAAACTAGTCCAACTTAAAACGAGGACTGGTTAAGGACTTGGTCTCATGGGTGCCTACCTGGCTAGACAATACACTAAAACCTTTAATAGCAGTTTTGTTACTGGCGTTAACGGGCCTCTGTGGCCTGCAAAAAATAATAGAACAACTGCGGAAAAAGGCTGTAGAGCAGCACATGACGACGGCGATACTGGGTTAAGATAACATTGTATATATCCACACACAAACAGATGAACCACATGAAATGCAAGTCATTGAAAGACCAATAGGGCCCCCAGGCACTGTGTTTCTGCCCCCTCTTGAACCTCAAAACTATCCTCAACACTGGGTTCATTGTGAGGGAGACTGGGAGTGCTGCTCCATAATAGGTGGGCTGGAAGAATATATAGAACAAGGAGGTAGCTTGAGGGGGGCAGAGGAGGTAATGTGAGGGGTGTGTGTAAAATATGGCTACCTACATATGGTTATAAGATGTGGGAAAATAATGGTAATGGAGATGACAGTTATACAAGTGTTGCCACGCCCCCAACAGGCCCACCTGTTCCTCATCACAATCAGAAACAGAAGTATAAGCTTAGAAGGGAGCAGTAGCCATTAGCAAAATACTGAGAGCCATGTAGTTATTGGTAAGAGAAAGATAGATGGAGCGACACGAGTAAGGCGGCAGGTAGTTGCATAAATATGGCACACATTACTCACCATAATCCTATTTCTGCTGCATGTATCTGCTTAGATTCACATGCTATGCATAGGCCGACATCTAGTGGTAGTTGCAGAGAATTACAGGATTTGTTTTTCGAAACTCAAAAAAAAGGACATCGGCTGGGCATGTTAGTAATACTATCCGTAATGGGACGTCTACTGTACCCATGGTCCTTCACACGTTGAGGTCCCTCAGATTGTTATTTCTGACATGAGATAGCATGAACTGTAGCATGAGTACAGAAATAGGTAAGCAGAAAAGGTAGATGGCGAAAACATCTACGCACCTTTGACTTCTGGAGGGGAAGAAGGGTGGGCGTATGTGAATCTAATCAGATACAAGCATCAGAAATATGATTGAGATGAGTAATGTTGCCTTCTGAGGCTTGTGGATCTGCGTAGATCACATGCTATGCATAGATTAGCCAGCAGTACCTGGAGATGGAGGTGGGTTGTAGGATGGTACAGCGGCACATAGATGTTTTTGCACCGCGCCAACTGTGAATCTGGTTTGGAGTGTGTGTTAATGCAGTAATGCTGTATAAATGTATGTATGGCGCTCCAAGGAGCTGCCTTGCAAATTGTGTCTAAGAGAACCTTTGCAATAAATGCTAAAGTAGCTCCTTTACTTCATATACTGTGAGCTCTTGGTGTAAAAGGCAGAGTCTTCTTTGACAGTGAGTAGCAAAGCTGCATGCACTTCACTATCCATCTAGAGATGGCATTCTTTGAAATGTGATCTCCTTCCCTGCTGGACGCAATGGAAACAAAGAGTTGCTCTGTTTTCCTTGGAGGTTTAGTTTTGTTTATGTAGTACAAGAATACCCTCCTTACATCTAGGTTATGGAGGCTTCTTTCCGCTGAGTTTGATGATTTTTTGCAAACAAGTAGGTAGTTCATGGACTGGTTAACATGGAACTTTGATATGAATTTAGGTGAGAACCTAAGGTATGTTCCAAGAACCACTTTGTCTATGTGGATAATAATGAAAGGGTCTTGTACTGAGAGTGTGTGTAGTTCACCGACTCGTCTTACAGAGGTGATAGCTACCAGAAAGGCAGTCTTTAAGTTAAATGTTTCAGGCTGGCTTTGTGCATAGGCTCAAAGCGGGGGGCCCATGAGCTTTGTGAGGACAACATTGAGATCTCAACCTGGTGGAGGGTTAGAAATGGGAAGGTATGGTCAGTTTACTCCTTCCATGAATGCTTTGATAACTATAACTGGTACCTTCCACCATGACATTTTGCTTTGGGATGTTGTGTACACAGACAGAGCTGCTAGGTGCACTTTGATGGAATTAAATACTAAACCTGAGTTTAGTAGGTAAAGCATATAGTGAACAATGTTTATTGTTAACATTCAGTTGGATTTATGTTTTTGATCTGCACCAGATGATACATCTCTTATACTTGTTAAAGTATCAGTGTCCAGATATGGGTTTGTGTGCTTCTTTAAGGATATCCATACACCTTTGTGGAAGATTTAGGTGCCCAAATTCTATGACTTCAGGGGCCAAGCTGACAAGTTCACAGTTTAGGTAGGTGTGGGAACATTGGTTATCCTGCCCACATTGGAGCGATTAGGATCAGAGCGTCTTGTCAGGGTACCTGCCCAGAAAGGGAATCTGCGTTGCTTCTGGAAACTACCATGGCTGCTCGCAGAACGTTCCGAGCACCAAAGACTCCATCTTCCATTTTGCCGTGCGCAGGTGACATCATTACGCACTGAGAAGCAGGACATTCCCCAACAGGCCGGAAGCAGAAATAAATGCCAGCGATTCTTCAGACACAGTGCTTCTCAAAGTTCCTGTACGGACAGTGGCTTTCTCTTTGTTGTTTGGACTGCCTTCTGCTTTGACCTTAGCTTTGCTAACAGATTCATCTCCTGTTTTCCAATGTGATATTGGCACCTGGTGATCTTCTGGATTCTGACCTCTGTTCTATTTGATCTTTTCGGCACTTCCCTGCTAGAACTGCTGCAAAGCTTGGACAGTGGTTGACCTTTCTATTGTCTGGATTGGGAGTTTGCCTTTTTTTATGGAGAACCGTTTGGATTTGTTTTTTTGTTGTTGAATTTTGGACTTGGGGCTGGTTGGATTGTCTTACATTTTTGGAGCTGTTTTTTGTTTTTTTTACTATTTTACTATTTGTGACTGACTCTTTCCATCCTTCTGGAGTTCAGTGGAACCACTTGCCTCTTCCTCCTTCCTTAGCAAAGTTCCTGTGTTGTCATGAAAGCGCCTTCATCTTTCTGTTTTTCGTTTATTCCCTGTAGTTTGGAAACAGGTTTTCCTTTCAAATTCCCCTTTCCTTTTCACATCTCACACTTAAGACACAGGTAAAACAGGAAACTGGGAGAAGGTTGGGAAAGCAAATAAACTCAAACGTTCTAATCTATTTTATTTTCTCTTGCATCTCCATGTAGAGTGCCTTTGGTAGCTCTTTGTCTTTACGTCCTATCCCATTCCTCAGACATCTTTACTACAGTCCGTGTACTGCTGTCGGGAGGAGGGTCTGTTACTTTCCAAGGGCTCTGTCCTTTCCCCAATCATCACACTGACCAGTAACCTTGGAAAACATTTTAGAGCAGTTAGAGATGGAGCAATTGGCAGTTCTCGTGGAGTTGAATAAACCAAGCTGTACCCCATTTCCACCCTGCTCAAAACTAAAATGAATTGTGGCTTGAGAACACCAGATGCCTTCTTTAAGAACTTTGACCACACATCAGAGGTGGCCAAGTGGCACGAGACCTGGTGACCCCAATAAGCGGCAGCCCTGCAGACAGGCAAACTTCAGTGAGCACATCGAATCCTGAATGAGGATGGTCAGACCCAATATGAAAATCCTATGGGACAGCATTCTGGAATGTCTCGGCCACGATCATCAAGAATACAATTATCAACAACTCTGAGATAGGAGGTTGTCAACCCAGGAGGCTCCGACTGGAAGGAGGGACTCTGAATTTCTGTGGTACAAACAACAGTTGGGAAGCCTTTAAAGAATGCTGGGATAGCTATATTTACTCAAGTTGGTTCTTCTTTCTGCTCTAATTAAACTTAAGTGAACCCTAAAGTGGTGTCCCTGCAAATGTATCTGCTCTGTGCTTCGTGACAGGCTCCTAACACTGCCCTGAGAATGTGAGTGATCGGAAGGACCCTTTTCTGGGTGCAGACATGCAGATATTTGTGATTTAGCTGCAAGGCTGAACATTGGACTCAGACTAGATTCTATTACATTAGGGCTTCATTTGATTTAAGAGGGCCTTTCATTCTGACATTGTTTTTCTTAATTAGCATTCCCATTTTGTATTGTTTAGTGCAACCCTAGATCCTCTAGGAGTTTGTCTCCCCCCACCCTCTCCATAAAGCCAAGAAATAATTTGATAAGTATCTCTTGGGGATATTCAAGCCAAGGATCCATGACTATATCAAGGCAGGATTGAAGAAAAAAAAAGAAATCGCCCCCTCAGAGGTTAGGAGGGTGTAGGAGGGACAACGGGGAGGTTCCCACATGTGCTCTTAAACACAAGATTTCACAGAGGAGGCCTTTTGGTTAAGGGAGATTTGTTTTGTTGCTAGATACTCAACATTGCCAAGTAGGCTGTTGACATCTATTTCTGCTCCCTAGCCCATAGTATTGCCTCCACAATAAAACAACAAGTTAAATTGCATTTGTCTTAAGTATGAGACTTCTGTTCCTGCCTCCTTATCACACTGGACAGAAGCCATTAGCATGGTTTAGCCGAGGGAGGATTTGTAGCCTTACCTCTGAGAAAACCACAAGGAAAGATGGACCATCCAACACTGGTTAAGATGAAATGAAGACTTGGCTAGCACAAGAAGATTGCTAGGGATCAGAGTTTAGGGTGGCCTTAAGATTTTTCAACATCTCATATGGGTGGGGTGGGGCACCCAGATCTGCAGGGCACAACCGAAGGGGCTGGGTAGCTCACCTATTGCCACAGGCCTTAACCTTTGGCTTCCTTGAGCTAAAGTTCTGGTGGATTAAGGTAATCCATCAGTCCACTTCCAGCAGACATTTCCAAGTTTGCAGACACCCTGGTTGGTAGTTAAGGTGCACAGAGCCGAGGCCCAGGCTCTAAATGCAGGAGAAAGTGCAAACCCCTGGCCTGGGAGTGTAGATTTATAGTGCGGATGTCCCTTTGCTGGAAGAGGAGGTATGTACTGCAAAGTCCTTGGCTGGCAGTGCTGGTGTATATTGCTGACACCTAGGGCTACAAGTCCAGATGTACAATGCAGGCCTGCATGGATGAGAGCATTTGTATCATACAGACCATGAGGCTGAGGGCATAAGTACAATAGATGGTTCTTTACCATGTCTAGGTTATAGTACACATTCCCAGGGCTGCGAGAAGAGGTGCATGGTGCATAATCCATGAACAGAATTGTGGGTGTATACTATAATGCCGGTATTGGCATAGTTGACCTAATGCCAACTTGGCCTACTCCCATTTGACCGCATCATTTTGACACAATTCGGTAGGACAAATGGTACACTTTAATAAAAAAATAGTTGTGGGGTGGGGTGTGGGAATAGGTTGAGGAAGTCTGGGTGGGGCCAGGGGGTCTCCTGCATTTGGGTTGCAGAGGTGTCTGCCACAGGTAAAAAGTAGATCAAATGGGCAGTAGGTCAAGTTTTTTAGGTCAAACAACCCATATCCATAATACCACCTACTATAGGTGAAAGATAAAATAAGAAGTACAAATTCCAAAACGAAGCCAGAAACAAAGTCTTGCAGGTTATGTGACCGCACCATAACACGTACTAATGCCCACATTTGCTCTGTGATACAGCAAGCAAGCATATGAAACTTTTCCGTAAAGGTAGAATAGTTTTAAATGCCAGTCTCCTGTCATTCTGACCAATTCACGATCTTGAATTCATCATTGGTGAATCCAACAATCACACTTAAAATACAATGGGAAAGAGTTTGAGCAAGTAAATTGGGAAAAGAGTAAAACAAAAAGGGAAAAGTCAAACAATTGATGGAGAGAGTTCTATATTGGGAATCAGGGAGGATAGGGGATAGGAGAAAAGACACTACCCAGAATAGAAATTACAATTTTAAAAAAATTGTCGTAAAAAATAGCCAATTTTCATGGATTTGCATTTTCTAACCCGAATTTAGAACAGACAAATTCATGACAAAAAATTGCAGGGGTTTCTCAATAAAAAGCCCCAATTGTCGATCCTTGGAAAGCATTTACCTCAAGGTAAAACCAATGGTATCTACTTTATGTAAGAAGCCTGATGGTATTTATTCTCCCACTGTCTCCCTCAGGATCTTTCACTGAGGTGGCCAGGGAAGGGCCATCGCATTTGGATCCCGACCCAGGGGGTGGACAAGCGAGGAAAGATCACCATAGTGAAGGGTCACAAGGAACTGGGAGGAAAGCCAAGGGTGAGACATGGTATTCCCCAGTCCCAAAACTACCCCAACTTACTCTCCCTCAGCCTTTACGGGGTATTTCCAATCTCACCCCATCCCCCCCCCCCCCATTTCCAACAAATACTGAGACGGGGAAGAGGCAAATAAGATCAGTAAAGATTACCCATAGGACTAACATGGAGAAAATAAGGGGAAACTACCCTAGAAAGAACTCAAGTTGTCCCACTAATAGAGTCAGATAGGGTCAGGCATCCAATACTAACCATTCACACTTGACTGGCCTTTTAACTATAAAAAGGTGTGGTCTTGCACAGATGGATGAGCAAGTAGGAGAGCAAGCAGAAGAGCAAGTTGGGAGGACAGCCGAGATGTCAGAGCTGAGACAGCCCAGGAGTGTCAGAGGGGCAGGCGGTGAGACCCTGACCTCGGAAAGAAGAGCTGTTGTGAAGCCGAAGCTCAGAAGTCAACCCGGTGCGTCTGAAAGCATTGCAGAGCTGGGTTGTGACGAGCACGATACAAAGTAACATTAGAAACGCGTAAGAAAGGGGATCACGTTTGTGTGAGCGTTCAATAGAAGTTAAAAGGGAAGACTTCGACAATGGAAAAGATACAAGCAACAGTGTAAGCGTGAAGCTGGGGAAATGCGCATGTGTGAAATAAGCAGAATAAAGTTGGACAATGAAGTAATACGAGTGTAAAAAGGGCCAGAAGCCCATGGAAAAGGTGCAAGAACCATGAAAGGAAAAGGGTTTGAGTGACTCAGAAAGAAACAAGTGCAGGGTTGCACAAAAGAGTGAAAGAACCGTGCAAGAGGCACAATCAAGAGAAGGAATAAAGGACAGTGCAAGTGTGCATTGACAAAGGCAAAGGAATACATGAAAGCAGCGCAGAAAGCACTGTAAGATAAAAAAGTGCAAAGAAAAATAAAAGTAAGAAACAAAGAGAGGGGCAAAGTGTCAGAGTGGTCACGCTGAGGAAAAGCAATGAGCCTGGCGTTTTTCGAAAGCCTCCAATTCTACCCCATGGAAGACGGTGTGTACGAAAGACTACATATAAGGAAAAGGCACATCCTGCCCAGCTGAATTGGAGTTTGGAACTAGAGAGGCACAAGCTTGAGGAAGGGCGCCCTGTGAAACCAAAAAGTAACTGTATATGTATTCTGTTGCGAGTTGAAAGCTGGAAGATACCTGAGCTTGGGGAAGAGAACCCGAGAGGCCTATTGAGGAAACAGAATTTGTGCGTTGAAAGCCGGAAGAGGCCTGAGCTTGGGGAAGGGAACCCTAAGAGGTCTAACCAAGTTGGAAAGTTATTGGCTATCTTTTAGTGTTCAAAATATTGAAGCGTGGGGAAGGGAAACTGTAGGGGCTTCAAGAGAAACTGTGTTACATTCTTTTTTTGTGGTGTTTGAAACTTGAACCAGTTGAAGCTTGGGGAAGGGAACCTCAAGGAACTTAAAGACACTGGAGGTATTTGAAATCACTGTAAGGGCCCTGTGGAGAAGGTCTTAAGAACAGCCCTGTTGAGTGACCAAATTGCACCTGGTAAGACCACTTGAAACCAACTTGGGTTTTGTTATTTAACGACTGATTTTCCTTTTGCATAAGACTTCCTATCACATTTTTGTAAAGCATGAGGGCCAGCATAGGTTTAGTCAGACAGATTTTATTTGGGACTATTAAACAATGACGGCCATTAGAAAAATCAGTCAAGGGAACCATCCCTTTAAAAGGTAGGGCCAGTCTGACCTTCTACCAACCCAGGAACCTTAGTGAATAAACGTTGTAAAACAAATACTTTTGAATCTGTGTCTCTCTTGATACCATGCCGGTGTAACATCTACATTCAAGTATGATGCTGCGTTAGAGCAGCACCTTTGCTTTCATACAGAGCTCAGAGAACTGGGGCAGGTTGTGATGCAGCCTTCAACTTGATGTCCACAACCATTAATTCACTTATGTGTACAAACACAGTTAGCAGAGGCAGACATTTTTGGCTCAATTTGACATTTGTTATTGAGACGTTCAAGGTTCATGGACTATGTTTGCCCATGATCATCTGGGACGCCGGAAGCAAATGACCTAGTGCCTTATAAAGTAAGTGTGGTGAGGGGGCGGGGAGTACAGCCATTACTGTACTCCAGTAAAACCCCAACACCCTTATTACCCAATATCACATAGCTACTTGCATTTAGCCGCTCTGCGTTAATCACATTTTTCATTTAGCCAATTTGTGTAAGATAGCCATATTTTGCGTTTAGCTTAATTATGTAGGGTAGCGTCATCTTCCATTTTAGACAAAATGTGTTATTTAACCACTTTTTGCATATAACCTAAGGGCGTAAGGTAACTTGCTCATGATAAGAATCCTGACCTTGGGCTGGGTATTGCACTCATATGGGCTTGGGGGGTGGGAAATGCTTCGCACATAGACTGCACCATAAGAAAATCACTCTGATCAGTAGTGAGTAGGACACACAGGCACCTCAGATCCCTCCCACATAGCTGGCACTGTATGTAACTCTATAGCACGAGCGTGGGCCATGTCGCTGCATGGAATCATGAAAGTGGATCATGCTCTGACTAGAAGGAACTAGGGGTGGCAACATATCAATAAGATCCTCCCAGAGGGTGAGTAGTATGTACTCATTTAGCACTTAGATCATCTGTGAAACGTAGCACTGCTCCTTGTAAATAGATGGACCCCAGGATGTAGACGTTGTTTGTACAGCTAACCCATTTTCTTCTCTCACACACTGCATCTTCACAACTTAGCAGAAGGCACAGGTTCATTCCACACACCCTGCACTCACATATAAAAACAAACACTATTGCACAACACCTCTGCCATAAGATTGAAGCTACCTTTAACGATAAAAATTCAAACTGTAGCTTCCCACATACCTAGCTCCTCAAACACAATCCACCCCCTTTAGTTTATAGCAGTGCTCCAGATACGTTTTGGAAGTGGGAGTATTTTAATCCCTATTTATTAAAGTTGAACAATGACACTATGCACTACACCCCAGGAAACCCTTTCGCGACTACAGCAAATGGAGCCCCAGCACCAGCCCCCTATAGCGGTGTATCAGTAGTTTCAGGGAGTGTGTTCAACCAGGGTGGGGCTATGAGACACCCCGCATAGGACAGCCCACAGAGAACACTTGCGTGTCTTGATCTACCACCTACGATGCAGCAGAGGAACCATTGGTAGGGGCGCAGATAGGAGACAAGCAGTTCATATTCATGGTGGATTCGGGAGCGGAGAAATCATGTATTAGGGAGGGCCGGTTTCCGTTATCTAATCTGAAGTTAGAGACGCAGGGGTTCTCTGGGGCTGTAATTGAAGTTCCTTAGACAGAAGCTTTGGATGTGACAGTAGGGGGTAAAACTGTAAAAAAAACCTTACTGTATTACGAACAATCGCCAATAAACTTGCTAGGGAGGGGCCTTCTTAGCAAGCTTAACATGACAATATCATTCACAGAAAGGGGAATAGTGTGTTCAACACCAGGAATATGCCCATTACGTGTGATGTTGGTAGTACAGGCTCAAACAACTGCCCCGGAAATACGTGGCCTACCAGTGGACGAAAGAATGTTTATTGAAGGTTTGAAAACACTGGCCCAAGTAGTTCCTGAGCTAAAAAAGATGGATTGGAGAATACCCGCGGAATTTATCTTCCGCCCAATAGTGCGCCCAGACATAGCACTAGGGTCAGTGGTATCGTTAGACTTGCATGCTGTACAGGTATCAGCAAAAAGGATTGCAGTGATTGGGATGGACATAGATGGATGTGAATGGCGCACTGTACTGTGCATCAACGCCAATATTGCCTTACGGGACTTATCTGATGAGGATCTCTTCTCTGATTCAGACAATGGGGGCGAAATAATAATGGAAATAGCAATGCCCTGTCACATTTTGATTCAGGCTAGACAAATTCCCGTCCAGTTGATGGCAGTGGTGGGAACACCACCGTCATTTTTTGATGATGACATGCGACTAATGCCAAACAATTTGTGGACCACAGGCCCCCATGATGTGGGGTTGTTGCATGGAGTGACGCCAGTGGTCATAAAACTCAAACAAGGGGCAATCCTGCCCCGAGTAAAGCAATATCCATTGTCCCGTGAAGCGGAGGAAGGGATAAAAGAGACAATAAATGCATTATTAGCTCAGGGAATAATAGTGCCTTCAAACTCACCATGTAACACCTGTATCGACCCGATTAAAAAAGCAAAGGGAGGGGCTTGGAGGATGATCCAGGATTTACGCCCACTAAATGACGTCATACAGAAAGGGTTCCCTTTGGTCCCGAACCCTGCTTCGATATTATGCAGTGTCCCAAAAACAGCATCACATTTCACAGTGGTCGATTTGAAAAACGCATTCTTTTCTATCCCCTTGGCAGAAGAAAGCAGATACCCGACAGCATTTACATTAGGGGGAAAGAGATATAAACATTGCAGACTGCCACAGGGATACTGTGAGAGCCCAAGCATATTCAACCGCATTCTACACGAAGACCTGGGTAATTTATCAGTTGAAAGCACCATCATTCAGTATGTAGACGATCTGCTCGTCTGCGCAAAGAATGAAGAAACATGCAGAAAAGACTCAGTAACACTCCTGTCACTGCTGGCAAACAAGGGATACAAAGTGGACAAGGAAAAGCTACAATACTGTCAGGAAGGGGTCTTATACTTAGGGCAGCTGATATCGAAAGACGGAAAGAGAATAATCCCTGACAGGGTAGAAGCAGTAAGATCAGTAAGAGAACCCACAACAGTGAAGGAGATGCAGAAATTCTTGGGAATGTGCAATTATTGCAGAGCATGGATATTAGATTATGCAGCCTACACGAGACCATTACTGCAAGCACTCAAGGAGGCACAACACGAGAACAGGAAAATAGAATGGTCAGAAGAAATGAGTGACTCATTCAAGTCACTAAAAGAATTGATTTCGAGTGCTCCAGTACTCGCCAACCCTGATTATGAACGCGGGTTTTTCCTGTTTTCACATTGTAAGGGAACACTCATGACAGATGTACTGACACAAAAGACTTCTCTAGGACACAAACCGTTGGCTTAGTATAGTGGCACCTTGGATGCGGTGATGCAAGGACACTTCGCGTGCGAGCAATCTCTCGCCGCCGCCGCGTTCGCCATTGAGAAAAGTGCCACAATAGTAATGGGATGCCCTGTCACATTGTTTGTGGAACACTCATTATTTGCAATACTTGAGAGATCAAAAAGTACGCTGACCACACAGCGAGCAACTGCCTATGAGATAATATTGTTGAGCGCCAATATCAATGTGGTACGATGCAGGACAGTGAATCCGGCAACATTCATTACAGAAGCATGCACACTGGAGGACATGCAGGAACACGATTGTGCGACTTACACAGGGGAAAGAGGAGAGGACACAGTAGTGTGCGAGAATGCCCTGAGCGAGGGGGAGGTGTACTTTGTGGATGGGTCGGCATCAATTGACATGGACACGGGAGAGAAACATGTGGGGTTGGCAGTGGTGAGGTTAGAAGAAGGTAAGTATGAGACACTAGTGCAGTATCGCCTTCCATCCCATTTCTCAGCACAGGCAGCGGAACTCATTGCATTAATAGAAGCACTACATGCAGCTAAAGGGTGTGCAGTAACAATATACACAGATTCAGCTTACATGACGACAACAGTACATGGAGGTCGGGCAAGATGGGGGCGGAGGGGGTTTCGAAGAGCAGATGGGACTCCAGTGCAACACGCAGAATTGCTGAAGGAGTTAATTGAGGCCCTACGAGATCCAACAGTGGTAGCAATAGTGAAGTGCCAAGCACATACGTCCAACACAGACGTTTGGTCTTTGGGGAACGCGACAGCGGATGCTGCTGCCAAGGAAGCCTCATACTTTGAAAAACATGAAACAGGTGAGTACGTGCTGCAGCACAAGACAAACTAAGAGCTCCTAGAAGGGTATAATGCGATGCCCATATCACAAATACTAGAGCTACAGGAAGGAGCAAGTGGCGATGAAAAGATGATGTGGGTAAAACGAGGGTGCAGCCAATAAGCAACAGACTTACTATGGCGACAAACTAATTCAGGGAAAGTGGTAATGCCAGTCAAGCTATTGGAAATAGCGTTTCAGCAATTACACTTTCCAGCACACAACACCAAACAACACATTGCAGCAGAAATACAAGAAGACTGGTTCGTGCCATGTCTCCAGGAACACGTATCAAGATTGACAATGGAGTGCACAACGTGCCAGATATACAATTCTGGGATGACGTTACGTACACTCAGGGGAACAATTGCAAAACCAGTAGGACCCTTCAGGGAGTTGCATATTGACTACGCAGATATGGGAGAAAGGTGTAATGGGGCACGCTATATGATTGTGGTTGTGTGCCCATTCTCGAGGTGGGTGGAGCAGGCCCACGTGCACGACCTGATGCTAAAAGCGCTGCAAAGTTCTTAGTAAGGGAAGTATTCCCACGCTGGGGAATTTGCAACGTAATTCGCTCAGACAACGGCACTCACTTCGTAAACGAGCTCTTCAAAAAAGTGACGACATTATTGGGAATAAAACATAAATTGTGCTCGATTTATCATCCTCAAAGTAATGGCATGGTAGAAAAGATGAACGGACTGCTAAAAGGGAGACTGTTCAAATTGTGTTTCTCATTAGAGAAAAACTGGATTTACTGTTTGCCCCTTGTGCTGTTTGAGCTGAGGAATCAGCCAAGCAAGGACCACCATTTGTCCCCGCACAAAATCGTGACAGGGAGACGAATGCACACAGCACACTTCCCACTCGGGCAACACTCAGACGCGCACAGAAGCGCCACAATATTGGGAGATGAGTTCACAGAATACCTGAAAAAGCTAACTAGGGCAGCGCGCGCAATATCAAAGCAGCTCTCACCACCATTCACAAGGGAAGACGGGAACACAACAGAGTCCCTTACGGAACCTGAAACACCGGTACAACTGATGCCGGGAGAGTTCATTTATGTCCGGAGCTTTGTGCGCCGGTGGAATGCACCACGGTTCCACGGACCATATGAAGTGGTATTTTGCACCCCTACGGCTGTAAAAGTCAAGGGCCTCAAGTACTGGATACATTTGACAGATGTACGAAAAGCATATAATAGTGTGCAGGAAGAGGTGGACGAGGAGGCACAGACAACAGCAAACAATGCTAATGAAAATGATGAATGAATACAAAAATGTGTGTGGATGAAGTATACATGCCAGAGAAAATTGTTAACGAAAAAACATTATATAATCCGGTTATCTATAATAATAAAGGATTGCAAAAAAAAAAAAAAAAAGAACAATAAAGGGTTTATGTGTAAAATAATAATGTGAAGATTACGTATGTCGCATGCTCCCTTCTCTGTACAACCCAACCCCCCACCCCTGCCCAATCCTATTCCCCTTCCATGATATCTTGGCACTGGTAGTGCCAACAAAATGTTTACATGCATGCACTTAATGCACTTTTATATCTCAAACAGGAACTACCATGGCAACTAACGGGCAGCCTGCAACGGATAGATTTATTAGATATAGAGAATTCTTAGCTGAGAGATGTAGATATTCGTATGAGTGTGGATTGTCAATATGCATTACATTATTTTTTACAATTATGTTTGGCCTGGTTACGTATTGGTTCATAGCGTTCATCTCTAGCGAGATGAACGAGGGGGGAGGGATTAACGGGACTAATGTGACAAATGAAACAGCAATTGTAAATACTAAAGAAGGTGACTTTTTGGTATGCGATGGAACTAAACTGGTATGGGGATATTACACGACACGATCCAATGTTGCTATCTCGCATAATGAAGGTCTGCAGGGAAAAATGCAAAACAGCACACTTTCCCCGCCAAAGGTATCTAATTACAACAGTCGCAGTCTAAATGATCGTAACCCCTCTGCTATATCCTGGTTATATAACACCCCCACCAGCCGGCCCGCTCCCGTAACCAAAAACACACTGCTAGATAGCATGAAGAACGAGAATGAAGAAATGACGGCGAGATATGAAATATTATATGATACTTGGGCAAAGGGGGGCGAGAGGGAGAAAGGGGGGCCCACACTGTCCATTGCCCATGAGGCTGGGAAATACCTTAGAAAAAGAAATAACAGACGGAAAAGGGAGGCGGGGAGGAGAAAGTATGATGAATATTATAGGTTAGGACTAGACAAAATGGAAGACCCACGACACCCCCACCAGACAAATAAATGGTATGCAGACATGAGTGCAACGGCTAAGCAAACAACGAACGAGAGCTGTTATGTTTGCTCCCTCATTCCCCATGCTTCAGGTACACCCAGAGTATTGTTACCCAAAGAGTTGCCTATTGTCGATGCCCAGTGTCTCCTTCATCTCACGTTGTGCAGGATTAAGAACACCTTCCAGGCACATGAGGTAACTTTTAGGATGCTGCAGAACGAAAAGACCTGTTACCCAAAGGCAGTAGGAGTGGTATGTTTGGAGGAGCCATTTTTTATAATACAAAGGACACTTTTTTCGGACAACAAGTGGAAGGACGAAGAAATAATGTGCAAGGCTGAAGCACTGCGGGGTGTGGCACCAGAGAAACTGCAATGGATAGAAGAGACATGCACACCCATATGGAAGGAACACATCTCAAAATTGACTTGGGTAATGGCCATCGAAAAACCCTTCAAGCTGCAGAAAGAAATAAACTATGAACTGTGTTTCAAGGGAGACGGGAGAACCACCATGGGGGCAAACAAGAACTGTAACAAGACCCTCACCATCCCAGATATGAGAAAAGGGCCAGCGGCCCTAATGGATACCTATTGGGTATGTGGCAACAGAGCATACCTACACCTCCCACAATCCTGGGGTGGCAGCTGTTCATTGGCCACCCTGCACTCCGCGCTAATGGTAATCCCGGAAAGCCACATTGATGGGGACAAGGAGACGCGAGGAAAACCTCAACAGAGTGGGGCCCAACCAACTGCAGAATCACAAGTATATGTCCTGTCCTCCGGAAACAAAGAAGGGTGCTGTCCCGAAACAGACGATCATCGAATTACATATCAAAAGCATCATCAGAACTGCTGGCACAGATCCCGGATAAATATCGATTATTCAGCTCTGCAGAAACGTTCTTCGCCTCACTCTTCCCAAGCATCCAGGCACGTGCAAATGCAAAGTGGCTCCAAATCACATGTTGGGAACTGATCCAACTGGCAAATGATACTGAAGAAGGGTTTAACGTAATAAAAGTGAAACTGCGAGCACTACGGCTAATGACCATGCAGAACAGGTATGTCTTGGACCTGTTGACAGCAATGGACGGAGGTGTTTGCTGAAAAATTGGAAGTGCCTGCTGCACTTTCGTACCTTCTGAAGACGCAGATAACGGCTCCCTGTCCCATGTGATCGAAGCAGTACATAACCTAGGAGAAAGAATGAGAATGGAAGGTGGAGCAGAAGAAAGTACATGGTTCGACAATATCTTCTCCTGGGTCCCATAATGGCTGGGAATGACTGTCAAGTTTTTGATGCCGGCTGTAGTGTTCCTCCTTTTCATTTTTTTGCCTATGCCAGGTGGGTCTTCGATGTTGTGCCAACGCAGTGCCGAATGGTGCAATGATGATGGTGACAATGGGCAACCCCCGCGGTACAATACAAACTATGCAGGAAGCACAGGTACAAACGGGAACAGATTACACGTCAAGATTCCAGATGGTGCCCATATACCACGACAAGGATATAGTAGATAAGTTATGGCACACTACAATAAAAGAGCCCCGGGTACTTGAATGGTATGAGGAAGTGTGGGTGGACCTAGAAGGGGAGAGCGGTTGTATATACCTGACCTGTACCCCAGATGAGTATGCTAGGAGAGGTGAAAGCCTGCGAGGGGTAGGTAGGGCATGGATGCCCATAAAAGGCACCCCTGCATGGGATGACGCTATAGCTGACGAGGAAGAGTGCAGGAGGTTGGAGGATTTAAAGTATTCGTTACTTAAGTAACGAAATGGGGGAAATGTATGGGAGGACTGGTCCAGGAGACCCCCCCTCCCATGCCTTTTCTTCCCCCGGTGAGGTTCATGGCTCATCAGTTGTCCTTCCTGCCACCAGGGCCCAGGTGGATGTTGGGGCACTGGCTGAAGACATTGTAACGCTCACCTGATTCTCGCAGAGGCGCCGGTCTTGACTGGGCGACTACCGTATCTTCAAAGGTGATGTGTAGCACCCGGTTGGCTCTTTGGGCTGGACCTCTGTGCACTGTATGCCTGACGTGTAGAGTAAGATGTCTGCAGATAGAAAATATGGGGTTAATGAACTGGGGTTATTGGGGTGTCCCTATCTCTTTCCTCTTCTCCTCTCCTGTAGACCCCCAAAGGTTAACGCTCTCACCTTAGGTAAGTGAATGCCAAGCTCTCCATCTGCCTCGGGGCAGGGTGCTGTAGCCAGTTTCTTCACTGGATAGGTAGCACAGGCCTCTTGACTTCAGAGGACTGCTGTCCGTCGTTTACTGCACGAACGGTAAATTTCGAGTCATTCAAATGTCTTTTTAAAGTCTTTAGTAATGATGTCTCTTGTTTTGCAGGGTTCCGGCGATGGCGGATGACGGGCTGAAGTGAGTTGAAGATGGAGCCCGTGTGATGAATAGAAGCGCCTGGAAGCACGTGAGTAAGCGCTTGTTGCCTGTTTCACGATGCGCTCTAACTGTCTTTTTATTTTGCAGGTACGAGTTCGGAGCGGCTGCAGGGTGCCGGAATACCCACTGGATTAGATGTGGAAAGGAGTAATGGCACGTGAGTATTAAAGTTCCCCAATGTCTTTAAACGCACCTTGTTTTGTCTTTCAGATGCGGATGCAGCGCCGAAGGCCTCCGGAGCGTGCGAAGAGTTGGTAAGCTTTTGTCTTTCAGATGCCGGAATGCAGTATGAAGACCTCCGGAGCGCACGAAGAGTAGGTAAGCCTTTGCCTTTCAGATGCCGGAATGCTAACCTGTTCTTTCTTGTCTTTATAGGTGTTGCTGAAGACTGGATTCAGGATGGTAAGCCTTTTTCCTTAGGCCCAGGACTGGATGCAGAAGACACGATGAGCGTCCTGCTGCAGAGGGTGCAGAATAACGCAAAGCAAGATTCATCCACCGGGTGTGGTTTAAATAGCCTCCTGTAGTGCTTAGGAGTCTCCTTCCACAGCCACGCCTAAGTAAGAAAAGAATTCCTGGTAAGAAAAGAGTTCCTGCCTTCCAGAAGAGTTCCAGTGTTCTAAATCTAGGGAGTGGCTCCAGCCCCACCCAACAGGAAAAGTAGTTCCAAACAGAAGAGGATCAGAGGCTCAACTGGCAGGCAAGTAAGCAGCATGGTCTGCTGCAGGTAAGTCCACCCAAGCATTATGAGCCCGGCGCTTCCAGCGCTGGGACTGGGCATATTTATGAGCCTGGTGCCACTGGCGCCAGGACTGGGTCCAAAAGGTCCCAATTGGGACTGGTTGGCACTCGGAACCTGGGTTATGGATCTGCTTCCAAGGGAGTTGGGAAAACCCTGACCTTTTGGAAGCAGAGATCATGACAGACATTGACCAAACCTGTTCAATTTAGCCAGGCCCTGGAAACCATTTTGTCTAATAAAAATGGCTTGAGCCCTGTGCACCGCAGCGCGGCCCCCATCCTTGGAGAGTGTCACTTATCCCTGTGGCCACAGCTCCCTGGCAGATCCGCTAAGAGTCCGTTCCCACAAACAGACGGACATGAGCTAGTGTTAGATACCAACACTGTAACATTTCACCTTCTGCAGTGTATCACTGTTTCCAGCATGACCCGGCCAGCAGGGCCTGAGTGGAAAAGAACTGTACGATGGTCCCCTGACAAAAGCAAAGTCCCCAAATAATAATGAGCAAACCACCTGTGTTAAAGAGTTCTCTCCACAACCTCTCTGAGTAAAAAACCTGTAAAATATATGAAAATGGCAGAATGGGTGCTCATATGACATCAGGGATGAAGCACCCACATCCCTGTAGCTATGCGCAAATGGTAAAAGCGTCCCAGTGGTTTTTCATGTTATGTGTGTTATCAAGAAGACTGCACCCCACGGTCCCGCGCCAAAACTGAACTAATGCTGCCAAGAGGGCAAAGGAAGACAAATGTAACCATATTGAGGGCTCATGTAAGGGGTGCACGAAAATGCACCACATGTGTGTCCAAGCCCTCTATGTGCCACTGCCGCCAGTCTCAGTGGCGGGTTGTTCCTGCGTGCTCCACCAACCTTACTACTACCTCACTTACCGTGTATGTATAAGCATATAACAAAATGTTGTAGTTGTTAAAATGTAGTGTACAAGTAATGTGCCCAAATTGGCCATATGGATGGCACTAGCAATGTCAAAAACGTGAGCTTTGGAAAGACTCAATGAGCGTTGTATATTATATGAATGTTTATGTCTCTTCCACCTAAAGTCTGCAACACACGAGGAAAATACCTTTACAAGCACACGCCAGGCCATTCCCCCTTCCTCCCAGTGAAGCCGGCCAGACAAAAAAGCAGAGGCCTGTGCTGCCCTGCTTCACCTCCCCCAACTCGGCTGGAGCCGCTTCAAGCATTCATATTCCCCCGCAGCACCCAAGGCCACGGCCTGCCACCTGAATTATTTACAACCCAGCAGTAAACCCAGGCCTTAAAACACAGATCCAAAGGCGCCCTTCTTAGGCTCCACGACCCACCGGCTCACCTTAGATTAATGGCCCCTGTAAAATTAGGACACCCAATATTACGGCAACATTACAAGAACACATCCATAATGACTTCTAACAAGACATGATAACACGGACCGCCTGTCCCATGCCCCGAGACCCAACCCCACGACCTCTGATACCCGGTCAACAGGACGATGGTAACCATGTAATGATGAATCGCCAACAGACCCCACTCTAGGTGCATTCCTCCTGTGTTGCATTAACCTGTAGAATAACCTATTAGAAGATTTACCAGGGAAGATAATATTGCAATGTTGAATGACTGCGTTGTGCGTGGCCCTAGGGCAAAAAGTCAGGAAAGACATTCATCTCTGACACTAGTCACAGCTGGCACAACACCACGGTTCGGATGAGCGCAGCTAACCTGCCAGGCCCAGCCCAACCCACGAGGGTAACCAGTGACGTCCTCCAGCCGCGGCAAACCACATCGCAGCAGCACCTATAGCTAGTCGTCGCCACCCAATTCCCACAAACTTGTGCCCCCTATGGTATGTAGGTTCTTATGACGTTTTTTGTAAATATATATGCCTGTCTTTGCTATTGTCAGACAGAGCGCTCTCGGAGTTTGCAGAGTTCTTTGCATGCCCTATTTTGATTGATAAACTCCCATTTAAGCTCACCCGCACTTTGTCCTGGCCTTATTCTCATCCTGGGAGAGTCCATTATTGTCTCTCATTGCGGGGAGGATCGTGCTATCTGGGGGCGCTTGCCTTCAGGAGTGAAAATGTAAATCCAACTCCCAATGAGAGTATTTCATAAGCGAGTACAAATATGTTTTAACTGAAAGAATTGTTTGTAATATTGATTTCTTTGCATCTAGTTATTCATGCACATTAAAAGATTCATGCTTACTTCTTACAATCAGGCAGTTAAAATAGTGTCTTCCTGCGTGCACTACTGGTCCAAACATATCCATGGAACTATGAGCGTGAAAGCAGGGGTGCAATATTCTACATGTCTTGTTCCTATGTTTTGTTGGAAGTATTTTTACTTCCTATTTTTGGGGGGAGTATTTGCCCATTTTTAGGGATTAAAAGTGGCCGATACACACCTTATCTGTAGGGCAGGTTTATAGTATAACTCAGCTGGGCCCATCCACACGCCATTCATACATGGGTGACTAGCAGGGTCTTGCACACCCTCACATAACTAATGGTTGAAATGCAGACACGCATAATAGCACCTCCCAATTTTCCCAGATTTTAAGGGCATTCAACCAACAGAGCATTGGGATCATAATTATGGTTAACGGCTCTATCCAAATGACACAATGAATGAATACATATGAATGCACAGAAATCATTATTTTCTAATTTTATAAATGCATGTATCTTACTTGATGCCAGATCAATTTGTTATTAGATTATTACTATTGGTTGCACTACTAGCAACGTAATGGTGACAACTGCCCAAATCAAAGACAACCTCATAAATTGACGTATTTGAGCAGATCCCAACAGATTTTTTTAACACATCAACAAGAGAGTAAAGGCTGTGAGAATGAGTAACAGTGACCAGTAGGCTAAGAAAGGTTTATCGGGAAGAAGGCCCTTCAAATTTCAGCCTGGAGACTAAAAGCCAGTGAAAACTATTGTAAGCTCTTAAAAGGGAGGGCAAAGATGAGGAGTGGGGGCACAAGGGGAAAATGTAGAAAGCCGGTGAAAAGGGAAATTGGTGAAACAAATGTATTCTTCGTTTACAAGAAAATTGAGAAGATGATATGCAGGATGCAGGAGGGGTCCCATCCTGGTAAAGATGCACACTCGTTAACTGTTAAAATAGCTAAGAGAAGTAATGGATTCACTGTAGAGATATAGGTGTACTCTAAAGGTCACAGATTCGATTTCAGCCAGGTTCACACAGCCTTTAATTTTTTTGAAGTTAATAAAAGGAGTACCACCGAGTTAGAAGATAACAGCACTCATTATCAATGCCTAGAGGAAAATGTATTTCTTAACAGGCTACATGTAAGAGCGAAATCTATAAACAGTATTTCAAGGTGGGTGAGTGGGTAAGACAGAAGGAGCTAATGAGAGATTTGCGAATATTAAAATACTATTAGGGCTGGTGCTCAAAGAACAAATATCAATCATGGTCCATCACTGGAGTGTGTGTGTGGGTGAATAATAATCTGTCATTTTTACACCTCTGGCTCTTTTCCTTTACTTATTGATCCAGTGAGGTTGGTGTTTGGTTTTAGAATGCCTTAAATATCGGAGGTTGCAATTCCTTATCCATCCCAAAGGTTGTAAGCGTTGGTAGGACTCCTCTAATGGGCAAGCATCAACAACCTTCAATTAACAGTATTCCATCTCATCTTCAGCTCTGCTTTGTTAGTTGCTGCTAAGACTATAGAACATATGTTTTGATTAAACAATTCAGGTAAGTGTTGAAAAAGTCCTCCAGCCTCAATGCTGCCACGTCAATTCCCTGCTGCACAGACATACCCAAAACAGTTGTGGTATCAGAACTTCATGGCTTACCAATTTTCTTCTGTATGTGAATTTGCTTTTCAGTGCCTTCCTCCCTACTTCTTGGTATTTCGCAATATGCTTCTATGGGCAACTGCTGCCGGATACTGGCAATCTAAGACGCATGCTTTTTCAGGAATATCTCAAAGGTTCTACATTTGACTTTTTCATTCACTTACCTATCATAACAATTGTAAAGCTCTACAGCGGGCTCACTTTCCATCCATCAAAATCTGTTGCATTGCATCCAATCTCTGCCTTGTCGTCATCATAGGGAAAATCAACCATACCTGCACAACAGACTCTCAAAAAGATCAGGACCTATGACCTCTTATGCGTAGTATGTTTGGGTGAGTTGTGCAAAGTAGTTGAGGGTCCAGATAATCGGGCAGAGCTAGTTTCTGACCTTAAAATGGGCAGAATTAGATTCAATTTCAGTCTCAGCCAGTCTCTGCCGGATGTGCCGATCTATGATGGAATGCTCAAGTATACCTGCATCCACATCGCTTTTGTATGCCCGGTCGGCACCGCGCCATACAAAAAGGTAAGGGGCACATTTCACTCTCCATATCATCAGACCCAGTACCAAAGTATCCCTTCACTACTTCTGCGAGATGCCTACTAGCGTCCCGCATGCGCCTTGGAGCAGAACTCTTCATTCCCACACCAGCATCCACTCTTTTCTTAACCCCCTCTCTATCGCCCATTCGACCATTACCCTTACCCTTACCCTTAAGCAGGCCCGCCCGGCTCCAACTGTCGCTTGCGGCAAGCTCACTGCATCGACCTTGGAGCCGATCACTTTGAGCCCTGCAGTTCATGTAAGGAACCGGCACCTGGGTATTAGATAGCGCCGGAAGCACCTAGTTCACCGTCCGTCCTCAGGTGGAGAGTCACTGTCAAGCAGTACCTCTTCCGATCGCCCATCCTACAAGTAGGTGTGATCAGAGGTACATTTACTCCATCAACACCCGAACTACACCAGCCTCCTCCCCACATGCCACTGAACACCATGGAGCGCACTCCCCATCATAGCGAACCTCAGGGAATCTGTGGCGATCTACACTGCTCACTGCAAGGGATATGCTGCGACCGCTGCAGCCACAAGAAATGTGACCAGCGACACTTTACACCATGCCATTGACACGTGGATTGATGTTGCTCGTATGACTCTATGCCATATTAGCAAGGCTAATAGCGCTGCTGTCACCGAGACTCCATGCCCCTCCAGTCATACTAGCAATGTTGTCACCACTGAGACCCCATGCCTCACTATTGATCCCAGTAATGTTGATACTATTGTGACCCTATGCCTTACTATTGATGCCAGTAAAGTTGACAGTATTGTGACCCTATGCCTTACTATTGATGCCAGTAAAGTTGATAGTATTGTGAGCACATGTCTTACTATTGATGCCAGTAATGTTGATACTATTGAGACCCCATGCTCAACTAATATTACCAAAACCTCCTTGACCAAGAAAACATTGTGCACTGTTAATGCCACTAGCCCTCTTTAAGGAAGGCATGGTATAAAACAGTGAAGACAGACACAAGTGATCACAGTTCAAGGGTGTTTATTGAACTTCAATTGGTTGAACGCCTATCCAAACCTAAATCTAAGGATGGGAGGAAACTAAGACTATCAAATAATAATAACGCAGTCCTTGTCGAGTCTGTCAAAATAAAAGGTCCTATGCTAATAAACCTATTGCCAATACTTACTTCTAAATACAAAATGGTGTGGGAGAATTTTATATGTAAAAGTAAAGTGTTCAAGAAATAATATGTCAGGATAGTTGACCAGTTGGCTTCCCTTCCTCACATTTTCAACACGGGGTAAGGCGGCACACGTTCGAGCTTCGTACACACTCTGGCTTCTCGGCCATGAGGATAGAGTTCACAGCATAATGTAAGGAAGGCATGGTATCAACAGTAAGACAGACACAAGTGACCACATTCAAGTGTGTTAATTGTACTTTTGCAGGGGCGTGATAAACACCTATATAAACCTAAATCTAAAGATGGGAGCAAGCTATGACCATCAAAAAATAATAATGCAGTCCTAGTGTAGTCTTGTCAAAAACCATCTCTGGTTCCGGAAGCACCTCAAAACCTTCCTCTTTGCTTCTGCCTTCGCTCCTCTTCTCCCCTGCTGATCTGCTCTCTTGGCACTGTGCACCTGGCACCCTCTGTCCCCTGGGCCCAGGTACCTGCTCACCCTGCCACCTTCCTTCACTGCCTCCTGGCCACCCCTTTGCTCTGGGGACTGTATCTATACCCATACAGCCCCTCCCCATTTTTCTTCTTTTTCTGCACTTATTCAGACTTACCCAGTCTGCTGCCTTAAACACAGCATTTGCCACTTGCTGGCTGTACTACCACAGTTTGCCTCCATTTTCTATTTAATTTTATTTATTTATCTGCACTCCTCGGCTCTGCACTTTCCACTCTCCCCCTTCCATGCACCTTTTCCCTTTTCCCTTTCCCATGCACTTGTGCATTCTCAATGTCACTGGGCCTAGTAAGATCGTTTTTATGTTGTGCTGTGTTCTCCCTTGTTCCCCTCCCTTGCCTAGTCGCGTTCTGAAACACTTGTGTACTAGCGCGATACAAATAAAATATCATATCACATCATATACTAAAAAACCTATTGCCAATCCTTACCGCTAAATACAAATAGTGTGGGGTGAAATTCATGAAAAATAAAGAAGTGTTTACAAAATGATAAGTCAGGATAATTGGGCCGTTGCCCTCCATTCCCCATGTTTTCAGCATGGGGCAAGGCGGCCCACTTGAGCAAATGGCACACTCTGACTTCTATGGCACCAGGATATAGTTCAATCTTCACAGTTGAAGACCTTCTGGGTCGAAGCCTCTTTACTACTTGTAAGTCTCTAGACTCAAAAGGGCTTCCTGTGCAAAAACAATATGTAAACGTTTTGTTCCTTTCAAATGTATTCCACCCTGGATCCCCCTCTTCCAGGATCAGATCCCTTTTTAAACCAATGTTCAGAGTATTCTATCTTGGGTGACCCACGGTTCACCCCAGATCCCGCTCTGCGGGGCTCAGATGCCTTTCTTTTGGTCAATTAGTCTCCCTCAGCCGGCTTGGAACAATTGTGATTTATCTTAAATTATCTAAGACTTTCAAATGTGCACAGGGTTTAGCTTGACCCATTGCATGACCACTTTGATTTTGTTATTCCTTTTCTCACACTCAGCATCAGTTGGATACCTGACAGGGAATTTCAAGTGAGCGCCCACGTGGCGCCGGACCACCCTGTGTAAGGTATCTTTTGTTGGCCTCCCAAAGTTCAAAATGCAAAGTTCAATTACTTCTTTGGTTTCAAATATTTTCGCGTCGCTCTTTGCAAACGCCTCAAACACTGCTCTCTTTGTACAATGTTGGCGCTTGCAACCTTGGTTCAAAACACAAGCTGGTTTGTTGAAGGAGCCAAGGACAGTACCACACCGGCAATCGCTCCTCCCCGCCTTGGTTATCGACGCAGGAGAGCCCCGGTTACCTCCGAGACACTGTGCAGGTTTGATCAGCTTTAGTTCTTGGTCTTTCAGTTTCTTACTTTTCAAGGCTCATTAACATAACGGTCTTTAGAAGTCACAGGTACTTCTCTCCTTGTGACTTTCTCTGGTCTCCCCGGCATTCTCCTTGTATTAAACTGCCAGCTTGGAACTGCTGTTTCCTTGTGTGGTTTGCCTTGCTCAGAGTGTGCTTTCGTGCTCTGCCTTTTATCTGTGCGGGGATGCGTGATGGAAGTCAGGTGTGTGTAATAATCTGTAATTGCCTGACCTTGTCTGTCCATGGTGTGGGGACTTGTCAGGTGTTCGTCCGTTGTCCCTCACAGTGAACTGTCTGTGACAGTGTTTGTGTCGGAAAGGGGGAGAGGGATTGAATTCCTAGATATCGTACCTGGTAGGATGGAGAAAATGTGTTATTGGGAAGGGGATACTGCGTCTCACCCTCCGTTGTCGCACTTTCACTCCTCGAAGACGCCTGACCGGGTGATCCTCCTACACTGGTCCTGTTACGCTTACCTGTTCTCGGCGGGGGCATTGGGGCACGGTTGGAGCCCTCCCTTGACATGACTCCTCGGAATCGCCTTCCCCTCCAGATAGTGGTTGGACCTGCGGCTCGGGAGATGGGTGTTGCCCCTGAGTGAAGAGAGATGCAATGAAAACGGAGTGGGATATCGTGACTTCCGCCAACCCTTTTGTGCCAAAATACGGCATGAAAGCGCTTTCCCATATAAGCTCACCTGTAGTTTTGCAATGTTGAGCTATCCGTCCTGCTAATCCTAGCAGGGGCGCGTGGAACGGACCAAGTTACTTCACTGGTCCGTGGGAGTGTTGATCCAGACCAGCTGCGACCAATCCACTTATAAGGTGAGTCTTTTGTTATGACTATTGTTCGATTGGACTGTCTGTATTTCATCTAGTAATAATTCTTGCAATGTCTCATTCCATTTCCATAGGTACAGAGAAGTAAATTGGGACCGAAGAGAGTCCGGAAGACCTAGAGGCTTATGGACTTTCAACAGTGACAGGTAAATTGGTCTTTATAAGGGAACTCTAATCTCTTGTATGATGTGGCCGTGCGTTCGATATGCATAGGAGTTCTAACCTGTTGTGTTCTTATTTCCCCGTAGGTGCAGACTGACTATGAAGAATGGTGCCCAGATTCTCAATGAAGATTCGTGGTTGCAGGATGAAGACTCCGACTCCGACTGTGAAGGAATGCAGCTAAGAAGAAGAGTCCGGCTCCGGCCGCGACACGTTGCAGGTAAGAAGCGCACTCAGCGATGTAGCGGCTGGCAGCAGGTAAGATGCGCACCCAGCGATGTAGCGGATGGCAGCAGGTAAGAAGCGCCCATAGCGATGGAGCAGTTGAGGTGAGGGGCGCTCACGGCGATGTAGCGGTAGACTGCAGGTAAGAAGCGCTCTCAGGAGTATCTTCAGGATGGGCCTGCTGGAATCCAGTGATGCACAGGTAAGCACAGCGGAGAGCGTTACGCTGCTGAAAGCAGAATAACGCGAAGCAAAGGCACGTGGGAACGCTGACCTTATATAGGCTGGCTCAGGCCCCTCCCGTTAGCCCCACCAACTGACTCCACCTTGCCCTTCGTTGGGACTGTAGCACGTGCCTTCCAGTTCTGTTATATGGCCACACCTGGCCCAGCTGCACACGCACTTGTCATAGAGTGTGAAGAGCACACTTTTACATGAGCCTGACGCCAGAGGCGTCAGGACTGGGTCCAATGGGACCCTGGGGATGAGGTAGGACTGGCCCCTTGACTAGTGGCCATGATAGGTCCACATACAGGACCTGGATCCAAAAGTGATGGCTGTGTCCTGGCCACTTGGATGACAGATCCCCGAGGACTAGCGGGTGAGACACCTTCAGGTTTCTCACAATAGGTATCAATGTCTTCTGCCAAAGCCTCCTTTCCAATAACAGTCTCTTACTGCAGAGGACCTGCCGTAGCAAACAAGCACCAAAGTTCCTTTCTTATCATGTATAAGTTCTCACTTCCAGTATTCATCATGGGTCTCCCTCCTTCAGGCTTGGACCCCTTCTTACCACAATGTTCACAAGTGGTCTCCCTCATTCGGACTCGGACCATGGATCTCGCTTGTTCAGTATCGGATCCCTTTAGCACAATATTCACCTTTGGTCTCCCTCGTTCGGGCTCGGCCCATGTAATCTCACTTTCTACATTTTCCTCTTGAGATCAAAAATCAAAGACTTTCGAATGTGCGATGGGTTTTGCCTAAAACGTCGCAGGAACTCTTCAATTCACTTCACACAATGAACTTACTTTAATTTCTGACACTTCTTGGCTGGATACCTTCACACTGACCTTTGATTGACAACCCACGTGGCGCCAGACCACTGCGTCACTGGTATTGCATCTTTCTCCTGTAAATGTTCAAACATCCATCAGCAATTAAGATTACCTTGCGTCTTTCAATCTTCGTTCTTGCACTCTTTATACAATGTTGCCGCTTGCAGGCTTGACTTCAACACATACCGGTCTTTTATCGTTCTCCCAAACTCTGTGTTGATCTCTCAGGTGCTGCTTTGATCTTGGAGCCAAGGACGGTACCATGGCAGCGACTGATCCTCCTTGACTCGGTCAGCCGTGCAGTGAGGGCCCCGGGTATCTCCGACACACAATAAAGGATTCTTCAGTTTGGTTTCTGGGCATTATGCTTTCTAGTTTGAAGGATTCAGAAAAGTAACGGTTTCTCGACAAAAAGGTCAAGGAATCTCCCCCCTTGGTTTGCTGTCTTTCCTCGCTCGTTCAGCTGCTGTTGAAAAAGTACTGTTCCTTTGTGTGCTTTGCCTTGCTCAGAGTGTGCTCTTGTGCTCCGCCTTTTATCCGTGTGGGGAAGGTTAATGGAAGTCAGGTGTGAGTGATTGACAGTAATTGCCTGACTCTGCCTGGACATAGTAGTGGGAAAATAACAGGTACAATGCTCGGGTGCAAGTCTGTTTTTTCCCAGAGCGGGCTGTCCGTGTGAAAGTGTTTGTTAAGGGAAAGGGGGGTGGAGGGTTAGAGTTTCTAAATATCCTATCGGGTAGGATGGGGTGTTGCAGGGAAGAGAAGGAGACTGCATCTCGCCATCAGGTGTCCCACTCTCACTCCCCAAAGACCCCTCACCCAGGTGATCCTCTTGCGCTGGTCCACCCCCAAGGTTTGGATCCAAAGACGATGGCCGTGCCCTGGCCACCTGAGAGAGAGACCGCCAGGGACGAGCGGGTGAGACACCTTCTGGTTTCCCACACCCTCAAATTGCCAATAACAATGGCAGAACCACAAGTAATATTGTCCACAACACTCATTCTTCCCCACTTCCTAATGCACTGACCAACATCACATGTGTGGTTACTCCAGGGTCTTCACTCAATCTAGCCCTGATCAATGCCGTTCCTTACCTGCCTACGTGCTTGACATCCATGACCTCTTGTTATATGATATGATATATATGATATTTTATGTATTGCACGCCCATACACAAGTGTTTCAAAGCGCAACGAGGCAAGGGAGGGGAAACAGGGCGGGGACAACACAACAATCTTACTAGGCCCAGTGACATTGAGATTGCGCAAGTGCAGGGGAGAGGAAAGGGGAAAAGTGCTGGGGGAGAAGAAGGAGGAGAAGTGCAAGACATAGAATCTAAACATCAAGAAACAAGAAGTGCAGCCAACAGGTGGCAGTTCAAGGTTAAGTGCAGAACAGCAAGTAATAGACAATGCAGGTAGGGGGACTGTAGGGTAACAGATACAGCCCCAAGTGCAGGGTTGCCAGAAGGCAGTGCATGTGTGCAGCTGGGACAGCAGGGACCTGGGCCTGTGGTTCAGAGGGTAGCCAGGAAACCAGTGCAGTATCAGACAGGAGATCAGCTGGGAAGAGGAAGAGAGAAGGCAGAAGCAAAGAGGAAAGTCTTGAGCTGCTTCCGGAACCGGAGATGGTTCTGCTCAAGTTTCAGAGAGGCAGGGAGGCTGTTCCAGAGGGAGGTGCCCACTGAAGAGAGAGAGACCGACCTGCCCCCAGCTCGTTGCTTGGAAAAGCGCCTGACCTTCAAGGGGTTGGATGTAAGGGAAGTTGGTAGAAGGGAACTTGAACACATTCACTGTCACCGAAACCTGGCTACACTCAGTGTTAGGCCCAGCACTGTCCTTAGCCATCCCGCCAGGTTACACAATCCTTAAAAGTGACAGACACAATACCAGAGGGGGTAGAGTGGCATTGATAGCTAAAAACCACCTTGACATCAGGCCCTGTCACACCCTCTTCAACAAATACTGTGACTTCCCATCAGTGAAACTAACTACCTCCCCTACCAATCCTATCACGATCCACATTGTCTACTGCCCACCAGGCCCCATCTTAACCTTTGAGGAAAGACCTCCTCACTTTAGCCGTCATCGAAAGTGCTCCTCTTAGGCGACCTTAACTCAGGATTCAATGATCCTGCTGACCTACAGCCAACCTCGCTAGCCAACACCTTGGGCTCCCTTGGATTCAGCCACTGCGTTAATCTTTCTACCAATGCCAAAGGGCGGATGCTGGACTGGATAGCCAATCTGAATTGCCTTATCACTGCCGTGTCTAAATCTCCTTGCTCTTGGTCTGATCATCAAGTCACCGTCTTCACTATCCCTCTCGACCTGAAGACTAAGCGCCCTACAACCCTGCTTTCATCATCCTTGCCATGTAGCTCCTGCAATATAACCAAGGATCGCATTTTACCTCTCCTAGAAGCACTGAATCAGGAAGGCTTTGAGACCCAGGATGACCAAGACTCTAGCGGACCTCTATGACAATACCCTAACCTTTGCTGTGGACAACTTAGCCCCTTCAGTCTTAAAATAAATCTAAACCAGTAGCTCATATCGATGCTTGGTTCACCTCAGACCTCGCTGAACTCCGAACCGAGAAACGGCTTGTAGAAACAAGCTGGAAAAAAAACACCACAGCTAAGCAGCCATTCTCTAATCTCTCTAAGAAGTACAAATAACCACTACTCATCTCTACTTACAGTATAAGTACAAATAACCACAAATAATCTCTACTTCGACAATAACCACTGTACCGCGCATACCGTAGGATCGCGGTTGAGTGTGCCAGTTATATCTATCTGCATTTGAGGCCCTGACTTTTTATGGTTAAATACTGCATTGCTACAATGTGCTCTTCAGTGCTATCCAGAGCCTTGTTTGCCCGTCTAGATCTACCCACATATGAAGCTATGACTCTAAGGTCTAAAGAATTACTATAAGCAGTGTGCAAGCAGTGTTTCTGATGGAGAACTGGTGGACAGACCGCTGTGCTTTTGCTCCGTGAGGATTGTTTGTGTAGTCGCTTTCCACAGCTACTGAAGGTTTTCAGCCTCCATCTACATAATGACCGCGCATGCGCGGAGCGTCTGGTGGAGAACTGGTGGACAGACCGCTGTGCTTTTGCTCCGTGAGGATTATTTGTGCAGTCGCTTTCCACAGCTACTGAAGGTTTTCAGCCTCCATCTACATAATCACCGCGCATGCGCGGAGCGCTGCGCGAGCAGTGTGTCTGGTGTCCGGAGTCGGGAGAAGCGGTAAGCGGGTCCTACCCCCTTTGGCTTCTTCCCTGGTGCTACGATTCACAACATTACTGTTTAAATCACTCTACTCACACACCTGAGAAAAATCCGAGAATAATCTGCTCAGGTCGTGTATGAAAATTACCCCAACGTCCCCCCAACGTCCCAGCTCTTCTTACCTTGGACTCAGCTCCTTCTATTTTCTCCCGCATTGTGAATCTCTGGTCCTTGTTTTGCGGGACTTTCAGGACTTGCTATCTCTGAGATGGCGCCGCCTACTCCGTCCGAGGCAATCCTCGAGAAACGGTGGCTCCAAAGCGACACAGTGTTAAATGAAGTTGGGAGAGAGGGTTTCTTGCCGTCTGTATTCCCGATTGTTACTGCGGACGACTCGGAAATGAGCCCGACTGTGGCTGACCCATTAATGAACACGGCGGCTCAGAAATCCTCTTTAAATCAAAAAATTGGCAACAAAACGCCGGCAATCAACTTTATTATTTTGTACTCAACCAGGTGATGGTGACGAAACAGGCCAAGCACCGGGGGGTGGAGTGGATACATTGGTCCAAGGGGGACCTCCGCCCTCCGTGCAAACCTAGGCGTCTGATGGTGATGGGGAAGGTAAAAATCAAATGGCCAACAAGGGAACAGCGCTAGCGATCGAGCAAACAGAATTCCAGACCCCCACCTGTTCCACCGTATCGACGAGTGGTCTCTCGCCTGAGGCGGTCGGAGGACGGCTTCGGCAGGAGCCTGAACGGCGGGGGATGGAAAATGCGCCCCTCGCATCAGAAGACGTCCTGTCACATCCATCACCAAACCCCCCTACTGTGGAAAATGGGGTGGAAGAAATTGGAGACAGCCAGGCTCAGGTACTTCCACAAGCCAATGTCCAAACGACTGCACTGATCAATAGAAGTTTCAATCTACCCAGTGGAAATCAAATACTGCCTTTTTCACCCAACCGACTTACCAGAGTCGCCTAAAGCGATTCTTTGATCTCTGATCAAGAAGGCTTATCTATAACTCATGATTTTAGGAGCTCTGATGAGTAAGCTTTAGAAGCTTGTTCGGAAAAAAAAGAAAGGCCCCTGGACCCAATTCCAGTACCAGTACGGACTGTGAATCAAGCCCAGATAATTGAAGACTTGGTGAATGTGGCCACCCCCAAAGATCAAAACCCAAATTTGGAAATGGCTTTGAGAAAGGCTCAGGGTAATTGCCAACAAGCCGTAAACGAGCCTGCTGATTTTGCAACAATGGAGTCAAACATAAAAGGATCAGCAAAAACAAAGTCGACACCAAATAAAATATATACGAAAAAAAAGAAAATTGGGCCCTAAAAGTCAAGGGAGTGCAAAGTGTTTTCCAACTCCCCTGATATCGTCCTTCCTTAAAGAATACTTTCTCAGCCACCATAAAAGGAAACTAGATCACGATTCGGAGCTCTCCGATGCAGAGATCTTGGAGGCGGTACAAGATCCCTTGCCTGCAAGCAAAGCCCGAAAGACTGACAAAAGTTTCCCAAGGCCGGATTCTAAAGCGAAGGCACCAGTCCTAAAGGAAATGATCGCTGAAGATATGTCAAATACACCATTCCAGGGCCCTTGTGCAGAGATGCCCCCACATTCATCGGCTCCTTCAAGCCCTCATAGTAGCAGTGAGAGGCCACCAAGGATCGAAGCAAAGAAAACGGTAGCAGCACCCCAGATCCAGGGGGTAGCTAGTTCTCCACTGTCAAACACTCCATTAGGAGACCGTAGCTTTACAAACTCCGTTGCAGGACAAATAGAAGACAGACACGCATGGACTAAAACCCATATACAAGAACCTTCGCGCCACTCCGAAGGAGGCCAAGCAGAGGAAGAATTTTGTGCACAAGACTCATTATTGTCCACAGATAGAAGTATAGACAGAGTCCCTGTCTACACCGGCGACAAGAGTCTCCATACGCCGGTCTCTAGTCGAAGACTTAGTGAAATATCAGCACCGGCTCAGAAGGACTCTCCCAGTAACAAAATAGATCTGCTACAAATAATGTCAACACTGACAATTGCCTTAAATCCCTTTGCCAAACTCTACGAGTCCATCAATGAAGCTCTCAAAGACAACATCTCTGTCATCTGCAATGCTGGCAAAGCTGACCTTCATTGAAGGCTTCATAACAGCCCTGTACACAAAAACTACGCTATTACAGACGACCATGGAGGCTAAAATTGCCAAATTGGAAGACCAATTTACGAAAAGACACCATGTCGCTCAAATTACATCATCTTCAATCTCTATTGGGTCCCAGACTAGCGAAGGGCCTCTCCACAAGGACTTGGCACCCATCTTTGGAGCAAAGCCATCGCAGAATCCATCTGCAATATCGGAGTCTAGGACCTTAAAAGAGCGAACAGAGCTGGAGTCGCTAAAAATGAAACCAACTAAAACTCAAATTCAACAAATCAAACATGCATCGATATCTGGAGCAAAGCAAACAGAAGAAAAGTCATCCCATCCACTGTTGGTTCTAGGCGCCGGAACAAAAGGAAAGAAGCAAGAAGAGGCTAAAGTAAGGATGACTGAACGCTCCCAAACTATTCCACCTGTTAAACCAGATCATCAGCTCTTGCCTACATCTCCAAAAACGATTCAGGAATTTCAGAAAAATAGCGATCTAATGAACCTGTCTCAGCACTACGACAATTTAGAAGATTCCCAAATCATAGTCATATCACCCCAACCAGAAGTCAAATCTGCTTCAGCAGCTGTAAATAAAACCATCTTATCGAACGACCCCGAAGAAGTTGAGGATGATAAAGAAGTGCCCATACTGAGGCGTGAGCGAGTTGAGGTCGTCGAGGGGCAAATGGAATCTAAAAGAAATCATAAAATGATCCCCGGAGATCAAAGACAAAATAGGCCTCCGATCTCAGAAAAGAAAAACTATCAATGCGAGGTCGCCCAGAGGTCGTCGAAGTACGTAGAAAACTCATGGCCGTCAAAAGGATCCAAGAAACTTGACAAAAAACTTGCAGGAACTACAATCTTTAAACTTGAACAAACGTCATCTAAAGAAGGGTATATGGTCTTGAACAGAAAAACAGTTCTTAAAACCCTAGCAAATATCAAGAAATTACAACATCTGACGACAAACGATATTAAGTTGGTAGAACCTAATCATCGGGACCATAAAGCAAAATTATTCATCCATATAAGAAACAAAGAGCTAGCAGAAATCCCTTCAGAAGTTCCCAAAGATCTACACAAATTAGGATTTAATTTGTTCTCAGTAACCAAACAGGCACGAAAACAGCCAGAAAAAAACTCGGAAGAGGGTCTCTCCGGCAAGGGCCCATTACATCTCAAGAACTGAACTGTATAACCAAAATCGCTGGCAAGACACCACGAGGAGCAGAATCACTAGGCATTAGTTGCCGAGTAATGGCCACGAACACTCCGACTGGAGAAGAGAAGACTCAAAGTTCGAATCCTCATCAAATTGGGAAAATACCGGCCGGAGTCTGCATCAGCGAAACCATTATAAAACTACGCGGAGCCCAACAGATAGAAACAACTCTTTAGACAAACGGGATGAACTTACGACAAATCAAATGTGTCAGAAGAAGCCAAAAGTCTCAGAAGGACCATAGCAGTGGTTGGCGGATACGTTTAGTTGATCCCACAAGAAATAGCAGCGAACACAAAGCCCTCTAGAGCTTCCAATGTCTAGAGTGAAAATGGCCCCTGAATCGGCCAAAAAAGATCTGGTTATGGCATCATGGAACACAAGAGGCTTCAATCACCTGACCTGCCCAAGTGACATAAATTTAGGGAGTTTCGATATCCTGTGTTTACAGGAAACTTGGTTAACAGAGCCACCGACATTAGATGGATTTGCAACTGAACTCTCTCCAGCCTGTAGGTCACTAATGGGAAGACCATCCTCGGGCCTTCTAACGGCTATTCACATAGGCTCAGGGATCATGCCAAAAACCAAAATCATTGAAGCCTACGGTATGCTCGGCACCCTAACTTCATGGCAGCGCTATGACCCAGTGCAGGATGTATGGATAATTTCAGAACTTGCGATAATAAACGTGTATTGGAACCCGGAGAGAACATCATTAAAAAAAAATCTGCAACTCACTGGCTGAAGCCATCGACACCATCAATGTAGAGTTTGATATGGATAATATCATAATTTGCGGTGACAAACGCTAAATGCAAAACACACACAACATCTGAAAAACCGTTACCGACCCGCTCCTTTGCAGACAAAAGAGGTTTTGCATGGTCAAAGCTGATGAAATCAAGAAACGTTTTCAATGCAGCAACGTTAAAAGACTCTGAACCTCAGATTCCAACGTGGGAAAGAGATGTATCCTTTGCTACCCTGGATTATATCTTTGTAACTGAAGGTATGATCCCTTTTATCTCGTCCTTCAAAGTCGTGAAAAAACTGGAAAGCGATCACAATTTGCTACAACTATCTTGGGGAGCACAGGCCCCGGAAAGGCTCCGATACGCTTCGGAAGTGGAATCAAACAAGCAACAATCCCGATTGCGCCTTACGGCTGAGAACATCAGAGCCATAAAGGATAGGTTGAGCACGGATCCCGAGTTCAGAACAACCAGTCCAGTTGCAAGAAGACCAGATTATACGCCCTTATTGTTACCGCATAGGGTGTCCTTTTCAGGAATAAAGGTTAAGAAACCCGCACACAATCATACTTACGATCGGTTGGTGGTGATCAAGAGACGTGAAACAAGAAATCTGAAAAACTTCGCAATCAGGCACCAAACAGCAGAGACATGGTCCGATTACCAAAAGGGTGCAACCCACTATAAATCATGGATAAAACACCACGCGGCGAGTCTGTATCAGAATGACGCAGAAGCCATGCAGAAGTCCCTCGCATTAAAAAAGACAAGAGACTTTTGGAAGTTATTAAAAACTACCAATGGGCAAAAGGCACCCCCTATCGCAAACGCGGTTTCGGAACAAAACTGGGTGTCGTACTTCAGCGTCCTTTTTCAGCCGCCACCAACATCCGTAGACAGGAAAATCCAGCAGCTCGGTGCCCATTGGATCCCGCTGACAGATGTGGAAGATATTTTAAGAATAATAACACAACTGAAAACTTCAAGAGCCCCGGGCTCTGATGGTTTAACCAATATTGACATCAAGAAAACATCCGGAATAATGGGCTGCAGTCTTAAGGGAAATCTTCACTCATTGCCATAAAGCCAGACAGATCCCGGCATCCTGGACAGAAGCGGTACTGGTCCCTATTTTTAAAAAAGGGTCCAGAGAAAACTGTCCAACTATAGACCCATTGCATTGTTGGACATTTTGGGGAAAATATTCGCGACTTTATCATTCACGCACTTTCAGAAGTGGGCAAGAGCTTCACCTGCAGCTGATATTTTCCAGACTGGTTTCCAAAAGGGCACAGGGACGGCGATAAACATCTTAATTCTAAACTGTTAGGCAGAAACCTGTGCAGTTCCCTTTGGGAACACTGCAAAAGATTTAAGACTACAGGCGTTTGGCAGTAAACCCACTTGGTAGCAGTCTGTACCACACAGATTCACTTGGTAGCTGTGGCTGAGCAGTCCGACTTCCCTCAAGAAGAGTTAGGCAGTATACAGAGTATTCACAATAGGTCAAAAGAACACAGTAGAACAAGTAAACACTGACCAGAGCTTGGTGTAAAGAGATATAATTATTTATTTAAAACCACATCTAGTAAAACACACAGGCACTAATATTAAGCAGTTCAAAAACACGGTCACTAAAAGATATACACTCCCTTAAAAGAATATTAGACAAGTCTAAAGAAAAAGCCCCACTTATTTTCAGACAGCTGTGAGCGCTTAACGCAGATTGCACTCTAATAATTTGTTTTTAAAAGGGAGAGAAAAGCAGAGTATAATTTGAAACGGATCACAAGAACACAACAAGAGAGGAAGGCAAAGTAAAACCGTGAAGTTAGAGTTCAGAAGGCCGGATCCACTTTAAGAGGATCAGAACGAAATGTGTCCAAGGTCACACGGTTGAAGTGCACAAAATTCTTGAAAAGGTTCAGAAAGCGTTGGACCAAAGAAAGGGACCAGTTAGATGGTCGAGGCGGCCAGCCCAGTCCAGAAGGTTAAGGGATTATTATTACCTTGTAGCAATCTTTAGAAAGGGTGGCCTGGCGGACACAGTACCTTAAAGTGGTGAGAATACTCCAGCGGGGGCAGTTGTTCCTAGCAGCGGATGCAAGTCGGTGCTTCGTCCGGGGGAGGAGAAGATCTCGTCGGCGAGGAAGACAGGAGTCTGTTGCACTGCCAGGGAAGAAACCAGCCGTGGAGTTCTCAGGTCAAAGGAGCGGTCCTTTTATTCGCGGTCCAGTGGTAAGTGGTTATCCGGTTGCCGGGGTGCTTGGCACGGGCAATTCGACCACAAGACGTCCTGGGATGCGAGGAAAAGAAGGTAAACTCGTTGTGCCCACCAGTCAGGGGAAGAAGCCTCTCCAGCCGGGAGATCTTCTCTGTCGTCGGGAAGTGGTGAGTCGGTTCCGCACGGCTCCATCGGTGGCGTCGTCGTGGTAGGTCAGCTCAGCTTCTTCCTCGATGGATTCTCAAGTCCTGTGGCGACTTCTGAAGTTCCAGTCCCCAAATCCCTGCTTTTATGCAGCACACCCCCATTCACTCAGCCTAGCTGTCAATCAACATGCTAAGTGGTGAGCCGGCCGGCTCACCACTTGGGCCAATCACACAAGAGTGCGACTTGAGTTACCAAGGTAACTCAGTCCAGGGTGCCTAAACCCCCTCCCACACCCCCTGTGGTACCCAGACAGAGTGGCACCACTTTTGGAGGCTTCTGTGGAGAAGCCTGCCAACAAGTGGAACAAAGGGCTCGACTTGGGTTGGAGTCACAGAAGAGAACACAAACTCCATTTTAGAATAGAGTCCTGGCAAAAAATACCAACCGGCGAATTAATATTAAATAAATAAACCGGCGGTATGTTCGAGGCTATGAGAATTAAATAATTAAATAATTAAAGTTGGTAGCCTCGAACAATGGGAAAATTCGCGGTCGAATATAAAAAGTAATATCCACTGCCACCAGCCAAAACTCGATCGGGGGGACGGAGACGTGCCCCCTCGACTAACAGACCCCGGGGCAATCGAATTGCCCCCACCAGTACGTCCACAATATGATGGTTTGTACCGGTTTCTGTTAATAATTTGGGACTAGTAAAGCCAATGGTGACTTTACATGCCCTGGGAGACAGTAGTCAGTCCCAGGGTATGGAGTCTATGGTGGGGTGTCACTATGACACCCCTGTGTCACTGCACAGAGGGTGCTGTGTAACACACATAGTAAAAACACATGAGAACCCCATAGCCCATAAAACACAAACAGTCAAAGGAACACCATAAATCATGTCCAAGAGTAGGAGAAAAAGAGTCTCACTCTTGGCAGGAGAAAAAAACAAACTCCAGAAATCCAGCAAAGCTGCTGGGGGACTCACTAGGTTAGGAAATTCAGCCTAAAGAGAGAATTCCCCCTAACATAAACATCATTAAAGCAAGGGTGAAATCAGGTGCCCCTAAAGTTCATCTGCCTCTGGTCGCCCTATTGAAGGCCTTCGACATGGTGGATCGTGAGAAACTCTGGGAAAAATTGAGAACCTGGAAATGCCCGACTCCAATATTGGATCCAATCATGGCCCTACCCACTCAAACTTCCATGCGTGTCCGCCTGAGCCAGCAAGGTCACCTGTCAAACAAGATTCTCACAAAACGTGGGGTCAAGCAAGGTTGCCCCCGGCACCAGCTCTGTTTATTGCCTTTATAGGCGACTTCCAGTACACTGAAGAGAAAATTCGCTCATTCCCGCCAAGAGTGGGACTGTCAAAAGTATCCAGGTTATGGTACACGGAGGACCTGATCCTGATGGACCAGACAAAAATAGGTTTACAACAGCAATTATCAAACCTCTCCACCTACATGAAAGGAAACAACTTAGAAATGAACACCCAGAAAACAAAAATCCTGCTCTTTACCAAATCGACAGTCGACCGCAAAACCCCATCCGCCTGGTTCCTGGAAAACAACAATTGGAAGTGGTGAATGAATACAAATATCTTGGGGTGTGGATAGATAATTCCCTGAAAGAAAACACCACTATGAAGGCCTTGTGGTATAAAACAAGAAACCTGACAGCCCAACTAAAAGCTGTAGATAATACATTTGGAAAGCTTTCGTGGACACCAGCCCTTCACTTCTACAAATCTAAAATAGTTCCCGCTCTAGTTTACGGAATGAGCGCAAATCTAACTCTCCCTGAAGAACTGTGGCAAAAATTGGAAGGTTTTGTGTGGAAGACGGTGCTGGGCCTCCCAAAGTCAGCCCCCATGGCGGCGATTTGACGGGACCTTGGTCTTACGTCTCTTGCATCAACAGTGGAGCAAGGGGCACTCCAACTCTTTAGAAAAATTCTTTTGCCAGACGGTCTTCCCATCTTTCAGGTGGTAGCAGAAGAAATTCAAAGAGGGGGGTGTAAACCTCTAACTGACTAGGTCAAGAAACGGAAAGACAAACTGGAAGAGATAGCCTGCACGGAAGAACTCTTAATCTCTAATCCTGGCAGAGTGAAAGAAAAAATAGTGCAGCAAGATTGGATCTTGACAAATGAAAAAATTCTGTCATATAAACTACTGAAAGATCTTCCGCCTGGACACAAACCAAAAACTCTGCTGACACAATAAACCAAAAACTCTGCTGAAATATTGTGAGAAATTTCCGGAAAAAGATCTGAGAAGAATATTCATGCAAGCTCGGTTAAATACCCTACATACAAGGGAAATTTTGGCCATTAGATCTCAATCTGCAATATCCTCATGTCGTCTATGTGAGAACCCAGATCAGCTTGAAAAGGTGAGACACCTCCTGACGTCCTGTCCAGCAATGTCGACAGAAATAGAGGCGTACTTGGCACCGCTATTATCCCATCCATCGGTACTTAGTGAAGAGACGGTTTGGTGTCGGCTCATTTCTGGCGATTCAGCTAGATGGTCGAGGGCCGCAGCCAAACTTTTAGATATTGCCTTGAAAAGAGCCAACCCGGTAAACTTTAAACGTCAAACGGTCATTGATCAGTCTGACGATAACAGTGGGGAAATTGACTTTTGAAAGAAAGAAACTGAAAGCGGTGTCCTAAGTACCCTCAGCAGACATTTTTAGTAAGAATGCTAAAAGACTTTTTTGTAGAAATCTTTTATTGATTAAATGCAAATAAAATAAATAAGCATTATAGTATCCCCAACAATCGCACCATTTACATCCACCTGCCTAGTGTGGCCATGCCTCATGTTCAATACTGTCACTGTCTGCTATGCCCATGTTATTAGCAATGTACTAGCCTCATGTGGACTCAGGTTTATGGTTGACACTGTTTAAGGTTGCCTTGCAAGGCCTTGCCTCATTTGTTTAAGGCTGTCACTATCTACTATCCCCATGTTATTACCAATTTATTCGCCTACAGCCGCACTGTGCGTTTACATTGCTACCATACCACATGCCTATGTTATCATGATTGCATTAGCGGTATGTTGCTTGTATGCTTGGCCTCTGCCTATGCAGTATTCCCTTCATTTACTCCTGGGCTGATTAGCGCGAGTACACATCTGATCCACTACACCCAAGTCAGTCACAGTGGCTGTGACTAACAAGTACTATGCATGCCCTTATCGCCCTATTGTTTATAATGATATGTTCCCTTCTGGCTACTAGCCAGCAAGCGAAAGCTGCACACGTTACACATCCCAACCATCAGTTTCCAACCATGTCTATGTCTACCCGACCTATACCCGAGATCAAACCGAGACCTTTCCTGCCGGCACTTAAGTATGACTGCCAACATACAACTATAAGGCCCATCAAGTTCTTCCTTAAGCTAAAACTAGATACCAAGTCTTCCAACACAGAACACAACAGCGGTGGAGGCCCGGTCCCCTTGCTATCCCCTAACCAATGGCTTAACCGTTCTCCTATCACATCTGCATCTAACAAACCTTGACCTACCAGAGTTAGAAATAACAGACCCGGCTCTAGATTACTTAAACGCTACGAGCCATTGATCAATACCTCAGATAAAGTAAATCCACTACCTACTGTGAATAACCTCAGCTCCAAAATTAACACCACAAATAAAAACAGAGCTGCACGTAGCAATCATAGGCCCAAAACCACGGAAAAAACAACAATAAGAGGTTGAATCAGAGCAAATCTAGCCCCACTTCCATGAATTCTAATACTCAAACCATCAAAGGGGCATTAATTAACGCTAGATAAATGGTGGCGCATGCTACAGACATACCTGACTTTGATCACGGCTGAAAACCTCGACTTCCTAGCAATAACTGAGTCCTGGCTACATGCAGAAGCAGGCCCCTCACTCTTACTCACAGTACCAGATAACTATACTATCATAAGAGCAGATAGAGTAGACTCTAGAGGTGGTGGCATTGCTATCATTGCCAAGTCCAACTTAGACCTGAGAATAGCCCTAGCGCCTACCATCACATCATGCAAACTACTTACTGCTAAAATACCCTTCTCTAACTCCCATACCTTAACTGTTCACTTAATCTATAGACCTCCAGGGCCCACTGGCACTTTCGAGGAAGATATTATGACGCAATATTATCTGACAATACCAAAGCCTCCTCACAAATACTACTGTTAGGAGATTTCAACTTAGGCTTCAACGACCCTAATGACCAGCAGGCATTAGCAGTGTCCAACGCCCTGATCAAATTCGGCCACACCCAAAGAGTAACTCAGAGCCCACCCATGATAAAGGCAGAACTTTAGATTGGGTAGCTGATCTTAATTGCAAAACTGCAATCACATCCATTGTACCTCAATCCCGGACAGATCACCATCTACTGCCCTTCACTCTCTCAGCCCTATATCCCTATAACCAAAACTAAATTTACAGCACCTCCACTTCTCACTAGGAACAAACTGAATATTACTGCTGACACGATCTTACCACATGTAATCCCTATCCTTAATTCTTTGAAGGACACCGTGGATCCAGACACACTAGTAGATGTCTACAACTCCACGATGACTAAAGCTCTAGACACCATTGCCTCATTTAAAATGCACAAAGACAAACCTAGAGCTCACATGAACTCATGGTTCACATCTCAAATAAAAGCGTTGCGGGCTGAAAAAAGAAAATTGGAATTCCTCTGCAAACACCTCCCCACTGCGGAGAATAAAACTAACCCGTTGAACATCTCAGCCAAATATAAAGAACAGATATTACTTACCAAACGTGAGACCTATAACAATAGGATTAACAAAGCTAGTTCAAGTACCAGGGAACTCTTTGTCATCCTCAGAGAAATGGAGGCCTCTATCCCCCGACAGATACCTGTCTGAAGGATAAACTCTGGTGTACTAACATCCAGAATGCCCAATCAAACAAAATCGCCACTCTCCAAAACAAAATTGCAGACAAAAATCGAACCTACCTAATATAGGCACCCCCAAACAACTCAAACACACTCCGCTAAACCTCCTGAATACTTCAAATTCTCCAATGTTTCTATCCTTGAGGTAGAAAACATTATTGCCTCTCTTAAACCCTCAAAGGTGCCAAGGAGATAGCTGCCAGATAGTTAAAGATGCCGCCAGAGACCTGTCGCCTTTTATTTCAAAATTAATCAAGGCCCCCTTTTCATCTGGTACGGTACCCAGTAACCTGAAGGAGTCATGGGTCCTACGGCTCCTAAAAAAACAATCACTGGACCCCACTATTCCTACTAATTACAGGCCAATTACAACTGTCCCGTTCCAATTTAAGATACTAGACAAGGTAGCTTACATTCTGATCCAGAAATTCGTAGAGATCAACTACCTCTTAGGGGTTAGACAATCAGGCTTTAGGCCCCATCATGGCACTGAAACAGCATCGATTGATTTAAAGATCCAGATTGATGAGCTCAAAGACAAGGGGAAAACGGCACTGCTACTACTATTGGATCTGTCTGCTGCTTTCGATTTGGTGGACCACAATGTTATTTGCAATTACCTTGCCTCAGCAGCCCACTTCTCCAAGGATGCGATAGCATGGATCCAATTATTTCGAAACAATAGGACCATGAGAATCTTTTTTTACCCCCTCGGCGGCAGCTGACCCCATCCTAATAACATGCAGGGTAACCCAAGGTCTTGTGTGTCACCGACAATGTATAACATCTTCACAAAGCCTGTGTTTGATGATCTTGATCATCTGGGTGTCACTTACAATAATTATGCAGACAACACCCAGATCCTCATACCTCTCACCAGCAACTATGAGACTGACGTGGCCCTAGAGAATAAAATGTACTTAATCATTCAGGCATGGATAGCCTCCCATGGCCTCTGCCTGAATGATGATAAAACAGAGCTCCCGATACTAGGCTCTTCAGCTAAACTCAACAAACTCGGCAACAAATATGCCTCTTTCATCATTGACGGGAATAACAATAAAGAGGTAAAAGAGGTGAAAACACTAGGTTTCTACCTAGCTCTCAACCTACGTAAACAAGTAAACGCCACAGCTTCGGCAACAGCATATACATGTAAGCTGATACGGCCTAGCAAACCCTTTCTCTCTAAAGAGAGCGGTCTTATCCTAGCCAGATTGCAAGGCACTTTACTTAGGTGTAATTAAGTACATTGTCAACAAACTCCAAACTCTCCAAAACAACACACTTAGGACTGCTTTAAGTATTTCACGGAGAGAACATATCTCAGAGTCAAGGAGACAGAATAAATGGCTGTCTATCAAGGACAAAATAGAGCTCAAAACAGTGTCTCTAACCCACAAATGTCTGCATCATGCTGCCCCATTATACTTAACTGAGAAATTTGTCCCACAATCCCCATCATGCCTCAGCAGGTCGCCAAACACTTCTTGCCTGGTAGTTCCCAGGTACAAACTAAAAAAGCAGGGGGGAGCAGCTTCCCGGTCATGGCGGCTCAGCTTTGGAACACACTCCCACCCTCTAAGATCGAACCATTCTGTCCCTAACTTTAGGAGAAAGACTATAAGATGGCTGTCTGAGAAGGACTAATGATGTGCCTAGGATATCATCACCTACTGCCAACTTCTTTACAATGTTCCTTCTGACTAACTACAATCAACAACTATCAAATGTGCCATTCTGCATCATTCTGTGAATATACTTGTATTAGCTTTACTTTTATGTACTCTTGTATGTATGTATGTATGTATGTATGTATTGCCTGCAACCTCGCTTATGCTAAACTGTAATCTTTTATGCTAAACTGTAACCTTCTTCTGCAAATGCACCCAAATACCCCCGGGTTCAGTGCGCTATATAAATCAATAAACAAACAAACACGCCATTATCCAAGCCAAAGCCACTACTTTCAACTCAAGAACTGACATTGCCAAATCAGATACAAGGTAACTATTCTCCATCCTTAAGCAACTGGAAGCCCTCCGTCCCTCCTCCTTCATTACTCACTAAAGACGCAACGTGGTAGAGCATTCAGAATGCAATGCCGTGTAAAATAGACACTCTACATGACAAAATCCTGGCAAAAAAGTAATCCTTGAAGCACACTAACCTAAGCCGCACCAACCCCCATAACCTTCACGTTAACCCCTCAGACACCTCTGTTTCACTTCAAAAACATCACACAGAAAGAAACTTTACATATCTTACAGAGCCTGAAACCCTGAAGATTCAAAGGGGATGTCTTACGCGCAGCCCTCATCAAAGGATGTGCTGAAACTCTAATGCTCTTCATCAAAACCTTTATCAACTCTTCGTTCTCGACAGGCCCAGTACCATCCAGCCTAAAAGAAGCTTGGTTACTCCCCCTACTAAAAAAAACATCTCTTGATCCGGCCCTGCCCAACAACTACCGGCTGATCACAACAGTCCCCGTCCTTCTGAAAATATTGTACCAAGCAGCCTAAGTCCAAATTCAACACCACCTAGAAAGCAATCATATCCTCAGAGTGTGCCAGTCTGGCTTCCGTCCAGGCCATTGGACAGAGTCAGCTCTCCTTGACCTCAAAAACCAGATCGATGAAATATGGGATGAAGGAAAACCTGCTCTGCTGCTCCTCCTAGACCGCTCTGCAGCCCTGTCCTGGTTGACTATAGAATTCTCTGCAACCATCTCACCTCAGCAGCTGCATACTCACCCAAAGCGACATCTTGGATTGCCTCCTTCCTAAAGGGCCGAGTAATTAAAGTCTTCTCTGAGAATGCCAATACCCACCACTGCTCCAATTAGTTGCGTTGTCCCACAAGGCTCATGCATCTCACTGACACTTTACAAGGTATTCAAAAAACTGCTTTTCCACCTCTTGGACATACTAGGCATCACATACACAAACTATGCTGACAACACGCAAATTGTACTGCCACTCACCAGCAATTATGCAAATGACGCAGAAACATTCAGTTCAGTCTACAAAACTATCCAAATGGAAAAATCATGGCCTCTGTCTCAAGGACAAAAAGACTGAACTCCTTCCTGTAAGCGCGGACACTGTCCTAAAATAACTTGACCCTAATTACCTGTCCTTTGACACTGATGGAACCAGGATTCCAGTCTCACCAGCGGTAAAAACGCTTGTGGTCTACCTCGATGCGATCCTTTCCTTGTCCCGCCAAATAAATGCCATCGCCTCTTCTGCGGCATATACAACCAAACTGCTAAATGCTGCCAGACCCTTCCTCTGAACCGAAAGTTGTCTAACCATTGTAGGCACAGTAGTCGGCACCAGCCCTGACTACAGCAATGTGCTATTTGCTGGCACATCCCGTCACAATATTCATAAGCTTCAGACTATTTAAAACAACTCCCAATGGGCTGCCTTGAACATGCCTAAATCAGAACACATTTCAGCAGCCAGAAAAGCGGTACACTGGCTCCCCAGTCGACAAAAAATCCCCTTTAAAACGCTTTCGATCACACATATGCCCCTCTAAAATGGCCCCTCCCTACCTAGTCAACAAAATTACCAAGACCTAATCCTCTAGACCCACCAGAATTCCCTACACCTACAGACTAGCGCAATCGAGGTTTAAAAGATCTGAAGTAGGTGTCGTGAGCTTCCCAGTTATTGTGGCAAAACAATGGAACCTCCCCCCTTCCCCCCTTCTTGCTCTCTGAGAGGAACACTCCTACTGGACAGTCCGAAAAGCCCTGAAAAAGGAACAAGTTACTTACCTGTAACTGTTGTTCTCCAGCATAGGTCTGGCATGGATTCACATGCTCATGAATATTCCCCGTCGTCAGGCTGGGAATACTCGGTAAAGAAAAAATCAGTATCAGTTTCGTTTTTGATCTGTCTTTCGTAGTAGTAACCAATCACTGATCTCTGCGTCATACTGACCACAGCCAATGACTGCCCTCTACCTAAGCCCCGCCTCTGGCAGCCATCTTCAGATTTGGTAGCACGTGAAGTGGCAGTATGACCAAGTGAAGAGCCGCAGAGGGGTAGGCGGGAGGGTTCGCATGTGAATCCATGCCAGACCCATGCTGGAGAACAACAGTTACAGGTAAGTAACTTGTTCCTTCTCCAGCATGGGGTCTGGCATGGATTCACATGCTCATGAATATAAGAATAAATAGCAGTACACACATGCACAACCACGGGGGGTGGCAAAAGGCTCAACATTAAGCAATACAAAAAACTCAACATTAAGCATCTCTTACCTCCTCACCAGGCTCACCTTAAGCGAACAGGTTGCGCAGCACTGCTTGGCCGACCCTGGACTCCTCCCTGGAATCCCGATCGACGCAGTACAATCTCGTGAAGGTGTGCGTCGACCTCCACGTAGCAGCCCTGCAGATGTCCAGCAGGGGCACACCAGATAAGAACGCTGTAGTAGCAGCGATCGCTTTGGCCGAATGGGCTCTCGGACGGCCTGGCAGCGGTCGGTTAGCCAACCGGTGACAGTGCATGATGCAGCCGGAGAGCCATCTGGAAATAGAAGACTTCGAGAGAGCCTTCCCTTGATTCACAGGTCCAAAGTTCACAAACAGCTGTGATGTCCTCCGAAAACTCTTTGTGTGGTCCACGTAGAACTTCAGCGCTCTAGCCACATCCAGCGAGTGCAAAGTCCTCTCGGCCGGCGACGAAGGAGACGGGAAGAAAACAGGTAACACCAAGGGCTCATTAAGATGTAAGTCCGACGGCACCTTGGGCATAAAGGAGGGGTGCGTCCTAAGCACCACCCTCGAGGCATGGAAAGTCAAGTACGGTGCTTTGCAGGATAAGGCCTGGATCTCTCCCACTCGTCGTGCGGAGGTAATGGCCACCAGGAACGCAGTCTTCCACGACACAACCTTCATCGGTGCGGAGTGCATCGGCTCGAATGGGGGCCCCATGAGCCTGGTCAGCACCACGTTAAGTTCCCACGCCGGGGCCGGGACCTTCACCGGCGGGAACGACCGGAACAGTCCTTTCATAAACTCTTTTACCAGTCGATGGGACCACAGGGACGTCTGTCCTGTGGTCCTGGTATATCTGGAGATCGTCGCCAGATGAATCTTCATGGAGGCATGGGCTAGCCCAGCCTTTGCCAGCGATAGAGGTACGGCAGCACTTGAGGGGCCGTAATCCGTAGGGGGTTGATCTTCTGTGCTCGGTACCAGATAGAGAACCTCTTCCACTTATGACCGTAGAATTTGAGAGTCGAGGATGCCCTGGTTTTTACAAGAACCTCTCTGCAATCGGCCGGTATATCGTAGCCTCCAAACTCTAGCGCTGCAGGAGCCAAGACTGCAGGTTCAGCGACGCCGGGTCGTGGTGGAAGATGGCGCCTCCTTCTCTGGAGAGAAGGTCCACGTCCGCCGACAGCTTGATGGGAGGGGACGTTGACAAGTCCAGAAGGTCTGGGAACCAGATCGGCCTCGGCCACGCCGGTGCGACGAGGATCATCCTGCACCGGGACCTCTTGAGCTGGCTGATGAGTCGAAGCAGCAACGGCAACGGAGGGAACGCATACAGGTATAGGCCGTCCCAGGGGAACGAGAACGCATCGCCCATGCTTCTCGGCTGGGGAAACCTGCTGGCGAACCTCTTGCACTTCGAGTTCGTCGCTGTTGCGAACATGCCGATTTGGGGTTTGCCCCATCGTCGGAAGAGTTGATCCACCTGATCCTGGCGCAGTTCCCACTCGTGACACGCGCGCAGCTCCCTGCTGAGCGAGTCGGCGATGGTGTTTCTTTCTCCTACCAGGTGGAAGGGAACCAGGAACATCCCCTGGGCGACCGCCCAGTGCCACAGATCCTGTGCCTCCTTGGATAGGGCTGGGGATCTGGTGCCTCCCTGCTTCCGTATGTAAAACATTGTCGTGGTGTTGTCCGTGAAGATCCGCACCACCTTGCCCTTGAGCGACGGGAGGAACGATTTGAGAGCCCAGAACACGGCTCGGAGTTCCAGGACGTTGATATGCAGGAGCCTCTCCTCCGGGAGCCAGAGGCCTCTCGCGTGGAGATCTCCGGTGTGGGCACCCCAACCTTCCAGGGAGGCGTCCGTCGTCACTGTCTCCTGGTACGCGGGCGTCTGAAAGTCCTTGCCCGCCGTGAGGTGCGCTCGAACGCCCCACCACTGAATCGCCCGCCGGAACACCTCGTTGAGGGGGACCCTGTCTTCGAAGGTGCCCGTCACCTGCATCCAATGGGCGTCAAGAAATTCTTGAAGAGGGCGCATCCGGAGTCTGCAGAGGCGGACCAGGTAGATGCAAGAGGACATCATCCCCAGGAGGGACTTGATGGACCTCACCCTGGCCACGTCCGTGGCTAGCAGGCGCTGCACTTTGCCTAGAATGGTCTTCGTCCGTTCTTCCGACGGGGCCACCAGGCGCCTCACTGTATCGAGCTTCACTCCCAGAAACAGGGCCACCTGCGAAGGCACCAGGTGGGACTTTGGGTAGTTTATGGCGAATCCCAGGTCTGTGAGTAGCTGGACGGTCCTCGCAGTGTGTTTGACGGCGAGTTCCCTCGTCCTTGAGCGGATGAGCCAGTCGTACAGGTAGGGGTAGACGTGAATCGCCTGCAGGCGCAGCCGCACCGCCACTGGTGCTAGGCACTTGGTAAAGACCCTGGGGGCCGACTTCAATCCGAACGGCAGTGCTCCGAATTGGTAGTGGCGTCCCTGGACGACGAACCTGAGGAACTTTCGGTGACTTTTGAGGATGGGAACGTGGAAGTATGCATCCTCCAGGTCCAACGACGATAGAACGTCGCCTTCCTCCAGCTGTCCCAGTACGTGCTGGAGGGTGACCATCCTGAACTTTTGTGATCTGATGTATTTGTTCAAACGACGAAGGTCCAGGATGGGGCGCCAGCCGCCCGTCTTCTTCCTGACGAGGAAGTACCTTGAGTATACCCCGGAGCCCCGGAGCCTCTTCGGGACAAGCTCGATGGCGCCTTTCCTGAGCATCGCCCGTACTTCCAACAGCAGTTGCGGGACGTAATTTTCCTTCCTGGCCACAGGTGGAACGTGAGGGCACTTCTTCAGGAATTCGATAGAGTGTCCTCTTGCCAGGGTATCCAGCACCCAACGGTCGGTGGAGATGGACTTCCACACGTCGACAAAGTTTGTCAGCCGGCCTCCCACCGGGGTGCTTCGGTGGGGGCCCGAGACCACGGCCGGTTCAGTCCTGCTTGGAGGTGGTGGCCTTGCCGCCCTGGCCACCTTGACGGCGGCGAGGCGCTCCCTGCTTGCCGCGACCCCTGTAGGCCTCCTGAGACTAGGAGCGCGCCGCCTGGCGGTAGGACGACGAGCCACCGCTGGATCCCTTGGAGGCACCCTGTCTGCCTCCGGAGCTCCGAAAGGGCCGTCGTTGCTGAAGGGCTCCTAGGGCGCGGGCCGTCTCCGTGTCCGTTTTTATGGCTTGGAGGGATTCGTCCACCGCCTTCCCGAACAAGTTGCTGCCGTCGAACGGCATGTCCAACACCCTGATCTGGACGTCCTGACGGAAGTCGGTCGCCCGGAGCCAACCCCGTCGTCGCAGGCAAACACTGTTGCCCAGCTGGCGGAACCCGGTATCGGCAATATCGGTTGCCACCGTTATGGCGTGGTCCGACGCCACCTCGCCCTCGTGCAGTTTTTCCAGGGCCTCGGACCTCTTGTCGTCCTGCAGGAAGTCCAATATGGGGGCCAGCTTAAACCAGAGCTCCCTGTCGTAACGGGCCACGATCGCCAGGGCGTTGGCCGCTTTGATCGTCGTCGCCGCCGACGAAATGACCCGACGCCCAATGACGTCCAACTTATTTCCCTCGCCGACCAGGCGGGGAATTCGACGTCGAGGCTCCTGACCCTGCCGCTTTATTCTTCGCCGCCGCCGAAACGACGGAGTCTGGCGTTGGCTGGGGCCTGAGGCACAGGGGAGCGGTGTCGGGGACCCGGTACTTCTTCTCGTACCGGTCCCGTTTGGCTGGTGCCGTGGAGGGGTTCTTGAGAACCGACAGGCCCTCCCTCCCAGATGTCATCGATTAGGGGCACCGCGATGATCGTCTTCCTCTTGGCCTCCCGGCGCTGATAGAGGAAACCTTCCTTTTTCTGCTCCTCTGGGCAGAGCTGGAACAATTCGGACGCCCTGGCGATCATGGTGTGGAATGAGCCAATCACGTCGGGCGGCGAGGCCTGTGCGACGGGAGACCCGTTCCGTCGTCGTCGCCCTCAGAACCCGTCGTCGAGCCCAACGCACTGTCATCTCCCGACTCGTGGGAGGATGACGAGGGAACTGTAGGCCTTACGGGGCGAGCGGAGGAGAGGGTTGGGTCCTCTGTCGTTTGTTCTGAGGACTTCCCGACGGGCCAGGTTGCGGGTCCTCCGGCCTGGGCCGTGGGAATCTCGTCCTTATCTCAGAGCATAAGGACTGGATGGCAGACAAAATGGCTGCCGAGCCATCCTGAGGCCTAGGATCCGGCTGCGCCGGAAGGGAAGGCCGCTCTTCCTCACCATCGTCGTCTTCCTCGGTTATCTCCCGAGGCTCTTCCTGACGGGATCGAACCTTCTCGAATTGGACTTCGAGGTTCCTCACGGCCTCGATCAGTTCCTCCTCCGAGGCTGACTCCGAGCTCGAGGAGGGCACCGTGCCCCCCCTCGCTTCTTCCATCATGGCGGCCACGACGATGGGCTGAAAAGAGGATTCCCTCCTTGGCGGCAGGGAAACTCTAGTCCCGGAGGCAGTCTCCGCTGGCGGTGTCTCTGCCGGCTTGGCCAGAATCGCCGCGATAGCCTCGATAGAGGCCTTCGCCTGCTGGGAAGGGGCCTTCACCACCTTAGGTGTGTCCCGGGCCTTCTTCTTCGGGGGAGGGGCGACGCCTCGCTCCCCCTCTTCCGAGATCGGAGGGGTCTTCTCCCGAAGCTTATCCCGGGTCTCGGACTTTCTCTTCCCCAAACCGGAGCGTTGGCTCGTGGTTGACGGTGCCGGGGAAGGTGCGCCCTGCCTAGCGACCGAAGAGCCCAACCTTTCGGCGCTCCCGGAGCCAGCGGACTTGCGGCGCTTGGCCTGGTGTTGGGCCCCCGTCGCCAGGGCGCCCGCACAGGACTTAGAAGCCCGCTCGGACCCTTTCTTCTTCTTCTCACCCGTCGAGCCCTTCTCCAACCAGCTTGCGAGACGGGATCAACGCTCCCTCATGGTCCGCTCCGACAAGTTCTTGCAGAACTGGCAGTCCTTCTCTACATGAGTCTTGTCCCCATGAAGACAGTAGAGGCATCGCGATTGTTCGTCTTCCTTAAACACATTCTGCAGCCCGCATCCAGGGCAGCTGCGTAACAGCTTGGGTCCGGGTGACAAACTCGCATCCTGGGCCATCTCTAAGTAGGCCGCAAATCTTCTGGAATCCTCCAAGAAGTTGATTCGACGAAATCTTCACCCTTGAGGGGCGTAGGAAAATCCTGCAACGGGTAGCCGTTAACGGGAGTAGAAACGGTGGAGCTTGAGGCTCGATTAACCGGAAAAATGTGAAAATTCACCTGAAAAAGCGCGAAACACGCAGTAAAAGCTCGAGAGCTAAGCACGAGGACTCCCAACACTTGAACGTGCGGTAAAAATCTGAAGATGGCTGCCAGAGGCGGGGCTTAGGTAGAGGGCAGTCATTGGCTGTGGTCAGTATGACGCAGAGATCAGTGATTGGTTACTACTACGAAAGACAGATCAGAAACGAAACTGATACTGATTTTTTCTTTACCGAGGATTCCCAGCCTGACGACGGGGAATATTCATGAGCATGTGAATCCATGCCAGACCCCATGCTGGAGAAAGTGGTTATTTGCCTGATTGAGCCTCATCCTTTAGTCTCAGAGCCTGAGTCCCAGAATCCTAAGTTCTGTATATTGTGTCTGTAACCTTCATAACCTATGTAGACTCTGATTGGAAAAACAGATTCTGATGTCTCAAGTTTACTGCCTCAGTAAACATGTAACTGGATACAAGAAACAGCACCTAGATGCCTACTGTTTTATGCACGCTCTACAAATGTAAAAGTAAAAAAAAAAAAAAAAGCATTCAAGTTTGGCTGATTTGAGATGAGCATTAGATTTTCAATTGTACGTATAGTGAAGTCAAGTTCAACCTAACAATGTGCTACCATTTACAGATTGTGTTTGATTATATTATTTACATTAAAAGTGTGAAGCAGAGGCATCTTAATCTGCACATATAATTGGTAAAGAGCTACAATGAATGCAAATTGTTTGTACTCAAACTCCGATATAAGCGCACTTAAAATTAGTATATTTGCAATTCCTCCTGCAATATCACCACAAAGGATTAAAAAACTATTCTCAGAATATAAAGTATTCTTCTTGAATTTGTGTATCAAATTCTACTCGAAACCACCAAGTCGCCAAAATATGAAACTGTTTGCATTTTCCCCTCCCTTCTTCCATCAATCCACCCTTAGCGGTTGTACACCTTATTAACTTATTTCTTCCATAATCCAGTGACACCAAAGACTCTGAAAAATGACAACTGTCCAACCAGTGGCATTGGCTAACAATGGCCACACATTCCAGCCTACAGAGACAGGCACACTGCTGCATCTCCGTAGCCAATACATCTTAACCAGAGACACATCACAGGTGAGAAACAAAACAGAGAATGAGGAAACTTCAAAGTGGTATATGCTTTATTGCAATATGAACAAATGTTTCTTAATATAACGCTTCAATTTTTTACAAGATCAATGCGCATAGCAAAATTCTGTCCCAGAAAAGGTAAATAACACCAAAGTTCATCATGAAAGAAAGGGGATTTTTTGCTAACCCCATAGGATTGGGTTACACAAGTCTTTATCCAAATTCAAGGTTAATCCCAATCCTGAAATGTTACATACTTATACGCATTATAAAGCAGCATTAAATAATCTGAGGCATGTTCGCGAATCAAGAGCCTCCAAAAGAGGCAGAGCACGGATCTTATTTGTCAATACTAACATTTATTTGGAAGAGCTGCTTCTTCGACGAGAACAATCACATTTGCAATTAAGATTTTTCTGCTGCCAGGTTCTGCTGCCAGGTGTTACGTTCAACTACAAACCCATACCTATCCAATGTTGTAAAGTATAAATACCCATGCCAGTTACCAACGTGGTGATACACAGGCTTACCCTCAGAAATCACAAGAAGGTCATACATAGCATGAGTGAAGAATTGCACTGTGCAGTGCCAGGCACAGAGAAATGTGGTCGGAGGGCACCATTGGTACAAACATGCACTTGTAGCTCACCTACCAAACAAAGACACTAAAAGTGCAAACTGTACCCATTTAGCATCTGCATACAATTCAGAAAAGTATTTTATTTTGAGTACAACTAAATCAATCTTCAAATAAATACAAATAACCATAACATTAGAAAATGTCGGACTACGAATTAAAATTGAGGCCTGATCCTTCAAATTCAGCATCAACTAAAACGTCCTTCTTACACCTAGTTAAATTTTTAGAATGTGTATAGTGCAAAAGGTTGGGTATGATTGTACTTCTGCCATTCCAAAGGAAAAAGGAGATAGAGCCAGGTTTTAAATCGGGGCAGTTACAAAAAACAGCTGGTCGACATGTATAGGATCCGTTTTTGAGAAACCTCAGAAAAAGCAATTGGCATCATTGGTGTGCACTGGTATGCCCGACTTCTTGAAGAAACTCTACCATGATCACTACACTACAATGCGGAGTCTGCAAGCTGCTCTGATCACACACGCTTCCCCCCCTCTACTATGCAATGTCCAGAATTGAACCCCAGGAAATGCAGCCTCGTTTTTAATATAGTCGTGCTTTCACTCCAAATAATGTGAATAGTTGGCACAAAGAGGAACAATTCTAACCACACCTCAAAGAAGTTCAACAACATGGAATTTTGCACAAAAAAAAAAAAAGTAGTTTACTGATGTTGTAGAGACTAGGACATGGGCATTCCTGGCAATATGTATATGTTGATTACTGATGATATTTCTGTAATTATTTAAGCAAAGCACAATGTCAAGGACATTTTGGCAACACAATTTGATGTATTTATTTATTTTATTTATTTTGCATTTTTAAAGCGCTCACACAGCCCGCGGGCATCGAGGCGCTGTTACAGGAATTGTTTTGTTTTTTAGTTGCGTAATTGTTTTTGTCTTAGGTGCGTATTACAATGCGCTTAAACACCTAGAGGTTTCTAAGCACGGACCCGGGGATCGAACCTGTGTTGCTTCGTGTCGTCTTGCTTCCAAGGCGCGCACGTTGCCGTTGAGCTATCTTCCCGGGGATGTAGTTTGGGTCATCAAATAAGCTTTGGAATAGTAACGTAATTTGAGAAAAACAAAGGCATACACAGTGAAACAAGCAGCACATTATTGCATGATAATATAAACTATACTTGCATAAGGATTACAAATTGCAAGTTACTAGCCGTGCATGAGCGGATGAGTGTGGAGAGCGGATGAATGTGGAGAGTGGATGAGTGTGGAGAGCGGATGAGTGTGGAGAGCGGATGAGTGTCGAGAGCGGATGAGTGTCGAGAGCGGATGAGTGTCGAGAGCGGATGTGTGTCGAAAGCGGATGAGTGTGTAGTGTGGATGAGGGTATGGAGCGGAAGTGTATGTGGAGCGAATGAGTGTTTGGTGCGGATGAATATGTGGAGCGGATGAGTGTGTTAAGCGGCTGAATGTGTGGTGCGGATGAGTGTGCGTAACAGATGAATGCATGGAGCGGACAAATACATAGACCAGATGAGTGTGTGGAATGGATCGACACGCAGAACAGACGAGTAGTACTGTCAAGCCAACGAGTAGTATGTTGTGCCGATGAGTGGGTGGACCGGATGAGTGCTGTGTACTGGACGAGTGTCTAATCTGGACGAGTATGAAGACTGGACGAGTGTGCTGACTGGACGAGTGTGCTGACTGGACGAGTGCGTAGACTGGACGAGTGTGTAGACTGGACGAGTGCGTAGACTGGACGAGTGCGTAGACTGGACGAGTGCGTAGACTGGACGAGTGCGTAGACTGGACGAGTGCGTGGACTGGACGAGTGCGTGGACTGGACGAGTGCGTGGACTGGACGAGGGTGCGGACTGAACGAATGTGTGGAGCAGACAAGTGTATATGGAGCAGACGAGTGTATGGAACGGACGAATATGTGCAACGGATGAGTATGTGCAACGGACGGACATATTATGTATGTGCACGGAACTGCGTGACATAGATATTATGCTTTGGAATGAAGGGAACATTTGAAAAACATACATCATACCACACCCCACGCTTACTCTCTCCCTTACACCACCACTCAACTAGAACACAGAGATACTATGACACCATTCGGTATAACTGTTCTCATATCTACATCTCCCGCTCACTCCACATCACTCTAAGTAAACATTGCTGGTTTCACACCCCCAGCCAGGCGTTCTCCTCAGGCCTAACGCAGCCACACTCGTTCTGGATAAAGCCGGCCAGAGCGAACACATACTCCTGATATCTCAACCACCACACCTACCGCTAAGAAGCAGCTACCACTCGAACTCCGCACCAGCTGCACACATACCTGGTGCGCACACGCACTTTTTTGACTCTCCCTACTCTCTCTACTGACCCGAACTTCGGTTCCCAAGGGCGTTCAACCTACCAGCGCCTTCAGACCATACCAATGGTATATAAGGCGCTATATAAATGCAAAATAACATAACATAACATGTCACTCACCCCCTCAGTTCTCCACAGCACACCATTTCTTACTTACCAAGAGTCAATTATGACCAGCCAAGGGAAAGCAGCAAGCGCACATTTTTGAGGACTGCTTATATAGTGCTTAATACCCGATCATGGGAGGTATAGGCACTGTGAAACGTTTGTCACTGAACTAGTATTACCTAACCGACTTAACCTTTTTCTTTTTTATCAATTAAACTATGTATGCTGAGTTTCAAAACGGACTTGCAAGGTAACCACAAACCTCTGCAATAGGTGCAGTAATACACTTAGCTGCCTTGCTATATTAAGACATAAATTATTTAAGCAAATTTGAGAGGTATCCGTAAACCTCTCCAAAAGTGAAGTAATGTCACCAACTGGAGCTGCACACAGACTCGAGGTACATTACCACCTTTACCACACATGAGGGTCTGTACCAATTCAAGTGCCTTAGCTTTGGGATATCCTCCGCCGCAGAGGTCTTTCAAAGTGCCATCAGGGGCGCTCTAGAAGGCCTCAAGGGAGTGATAAATATGAGTGACGATATTTTGGTCTTCGCCACATCGCATGCCGAGCACATGAAACGTTTGGAGGCAACCATGCAGAGACTGAAAGACCTTGGCCTCACTTTACATCGTGAGAAATGCGAATTCTTCAAGGACCGTATTGGGTTCTTTGGTTTTGTGTTTCACGAGAACGGGGTGTCCCTGGATCCGGAAAAAGTCAGGGATATCCGCGAGGCTGCCGCCCCCCAGTCGCCAACAGAAGTCTGCAGTTTTCTGGGGATGGTTAATTATTGCGGCCGATTCATCAAGGGGCTGGCATCCCTCTCTGAACCCCTCCGGGCCCTGACAAAGAACAAGGCTGTCTGGATGTGGGACAAAAGAGAACAAGAGGCATTTCTGGCGATCAAGAGGGCGCTGTCCGACCAGGACACTGTTACGTACTTTGACCCCACGGCCGAATCCGAGATTGTGGTGGATGCGAGCCCGGTGGGCCTGGGGGCAGGTATAATGCAAGCGGATGCGAGAGGCGAAATGCTACCCATTGCATATGCGAGCAAAGCCCTCACGGAGATAGAGAGACGCTACTCTCAGATTGAGAGGGAGGCCCTAGCTATCCTGTGGGGCTGCAGACACTTTAGGTTGTACATTCTTGGGAAACTCGTGACAAGGAAAGGGAAGGGAAGATGGACATGGGGAAGTGGTGGAGTGCCAAGAATTCATCCACAACATTGTGGAGTGTGCCATGCCGGTGGCGCTGGACAGAAATGTTGTGGCACAGGAGTCGGCGAACAACGAGGTATTCAAGATCATCCAAGCTGCGATTAGGAGTGGGGAATGGAGAGAGATCCTACAGAACAACACAAGGAGGGAAGACAGAGCCCAGAGGGACCTCCAGGAACTATGGAAAATTTGTGATGAACTCTCCATCTCTGAGGATGGTTTGCTGCTAAGAGGGAGGCAAATTGTTGTACCACAGTCGCTGAGGGCTCAAGTCTTAGAGCTGGCCCACACTAGACACCAGGGTGTGGCAAAAACGAAGGCGAGACTGCGACCAAAAGTATGGTTTCCAGATCTGGAGGCATTGTTGAGGCGCACGTGAAAGGATGTTTGCCGTGCCAAGCAGCAAGACCCCTGGAAAGAGCGCCACCGATCAACTCCATGGAGCGGAGTGAGAAGCCATGGGGTACGGTCCATGCTGACTTTGGGTCGACCGGAAGGGGCATGTACTTCTTAGTGGTAGTGGACCAGTGGTCGAGATATCCGGAGGTGGAGCTCGTGGATTCAACGGCCAGTGACCATACTATCCTGGCGTTAGAAAAAATGTTTGCCACGCATGGCCTCCCGGAAGTTCTCTGCTCGGACAATGGACCAGCATTTACTGGAAACCAATTTGGGCAGTATCTGAGAGAAAGGGGTATACAGCACCGGAAGGTGTCGCCACTCTGGCCCTGGGCGAATGGAGAGGCCGAAAGGCTTATGAGAACGCTCAACAAGGTCGCATCGCAGCAAACAGTGGAGGGGAACTGAAGAGGAATCTTTTCGAGTTTCTCAGAGAGTACAGGACGACCCCTCACCAGTCCACCGGAGTAGCCCCAGCAGAGGCTCTGTTTGGGCGATGTCCGAGAGGGCTCCTCCCGGGGTGGGAGGGCGTGAGCCGGGGGTTATAGACAATGACAGAGTGAGAAAAGAGCGAGAGGCCCACAACGAGAAGGAGAACGGAAGGAGAAGGCTGCAAGACAAGGAGATAGTGGTGGGAGACTTAGTGCTGGTACGCAACCGCAGGCCCGAAGGAAAGTTGTCTTTGCCTTATGAGCCACAACCGTGGGCTGTCACCCATGTCAAGGGGTCCATGATTACCGCGGCGAGCGAAAGAGGAACTATCCCACGCAACCAATCATTTTTCAAGAAGATCGACATCCGGCCCGGAGATGCTGAGCCGGTGGGGCCCTCACGACACGAGAACGGTGCCGAGCTCCCTGAAGAGGACCAGTCCGTGGATCCGCCACGGGCAGTTGGGACCCCGCCACCAAGTCCGAGAGTGGAGCGGCGGTACCCTGCGCGACAAGGGCGCAACTTACCTGTTCGGCTCAAGGACTACGTCCTGGACTCAGGGGACTAAACAGGTGACTGCCCGAGGCCAATAAACTGCTGTTAAGAAAAGTTAATGTTTGTTATTTGAGCCTGTTCAAGTTGCAAGTTATAGCACTATTTTGTTTAAAGAAAGAAAGGGATGTTACGTCTTTAACTGGGTGTGCGCATGCGCGAGCCTCGTTATGGCCACGCATGCGCGTTTGAAATAAAGACGGTCCGTGCGGCAGATGCCGCCGGGACCTTGGAACGAACGGACTTGTGTTCACTGTTGTGTGAGTGTGCATGCGTGCGGATGCTAGTACGGGGCGGCCCGAGGTACGGGGGACACCATCACAACTCCTACATAGCTTGTGGGGTATGAATCCTTCATTTTTCTATCAGAGGGTCTCAACTAGGGCTGGCAGCCTCACACTGCTTGAACATTCTTCAGCCTCTACATGCTCTATAGTGATGGCACACAAACAGCAAATGCTAGAGGAAAATGTTGCATTGACAATAGGGAAACTGGCAGGGCATGTGTCTGAGCAGTCTTATCGGATTGGAGTGCCTTTACAAATATGCATGTGTTTAAACACATACCCTCAAGTACTCGTCCATAGACATGCAAAATGGCTAGATTTTGCAGGGACATAATGCTTACAGTATAGCTACATATTTCAAGCATTGTTGTTCCACCATGTTCTATAGACCAGTTTCAACATGCAAATATGATGTATGCTTTGTGATGCCATCATAAATGCGGCTTTAACAACAATCGGCGGGGAAAAACATTTCTGAGCAGCGCAGTCTATTACCGAAATGTAGCTCTAAGCAAAATATTTGTAGAATTGGACCTTTCCACAAAACTGCAACCCTGTCAGAAAAAATAAGTATTTTCCGGGTTTCAAAAATACAAAAATCATGTAAAGATTCCATTAGAGACTCAGAGTGACTACATTTTTAAGAATAGAAGTCACAGACTTAGAATTGGCTACATGCATTTAGAACGTTCTTTGCAGAATCATGCAAAAGAACAAGTTTCTTTCTTACCTGGTAACGTTCCTTCGATAGGATGTTCCTCCGACGTATTCCACATCTTTGACAGTAATTACCACAGCTGTGCTGCTTTGGAAAACTTTTTCGGCGTAGGCGTCGATGACGTTGATCCGCTCCCTCGAGGACCTCCTCCGACGGTCGACGTCACCGGATGTTATATGTAGGACGCACAACGCCCGTAGCCTCAGTTGTAGTTTTTCCCCCAGAACGTGTGGCACCAATCTCCCGCAAGTATTACTACAGAAAGCCTTGTGGTAATGGAAGCTGCAATCACATAAGAAATTCTGTAGAGGGGCAGATAGGGAGGGTACGATGTGGAATACGTCGGAGGAACATCCCATCGAAAGAACGTTAACAGGTGAGAAAGTGTTCTTCGAGGGGATTGTGTCCTCCGACGTATTCCACATCTTTGACAGACTTCCAAAGCAGTACCAACATAAAGAGGTGGTAAAAGAATTTAGAATTCTTTAGAATGCCCAATCAAATTGCAGAATAGAGGACTGCCTTACCAAACGCCAAATCTTGCCCATTGATAGAGTCCAGGGAATAATGTTTCAAAAAGGTATGGACAGAGGCCCATGTGGCAGCTTTGCAAATATTGCTAATCAGAACACCCCTCTGTAGTGCCGTGAAGGCAGATATACCCCTAGTAGAATGAGCCCGTAAGCTTACTGGAGGGTCCTTTCCCGCCAAACGATAACACTCGGAGATCGTCAAAATGATCCATCTAGACAAGGTCTGCTTGGAAACAGCCTGACCTAAACGCCTTCCAGCGTAACCAATAAAGAGCTGATCGACCACTCTGACCCGGGACATCCGTGAGAGATAGAAACTCAAAGCTCCCCTAGGGTGCAACCTATGGAGCTTCTCCTCTTCCTTAGCAGGATTTGGAGGAGGATAGAATGCCCGAAGAATTACCTTCTGGCTCAGATGGAATTCCGACAACCTTCGGAAGAAAGGAAGGCCGAACCCCAAGGACAACCCTCTCCTTGTGAAACACAGTGAAGGGTGGTTTGGCAGAGAGTGCCTGCAACTCACTCACTCTGCGTGCAAAAGTAACCGCAACTAAAAATACAGTCTTAAAGGATAACAGTCTCAATGGACAAGAATGTAAGGGCTCAAACGGAGCTCCCATTAGGAACTTCAAAACCAAATTTAAATTCCCATCCTGGCACCTTGAAAGGTGACGGTGGAAACACACGAGTTAGCCCTTTTAGAAACTGAGATATCAAAGGGATTTTAAAATAAGAACATTCCTCAGACGAGCGCTTAAATATGGACAGCGCTGCCAGGTAACCCTTTATGGTACCCACTTGCAGGCCCTTGTGGGCTAAAGAAAGCAAGAAAGACAAAACCAAAGGAATAGAACATTGGAAAGGATCCACATTCTGTATCCTGCACCAGTCGCAGAACTTCCTCCAACGGCAACGGTACAGGGATTTCGTTGCGGGCCTTCTGGCCGAAAGCAACACCTCCATCACATCTTCAGGGAGGTACCAATCCTTATATCTCAGCCTTTCAGATACCAAGCATGAAGGCTGAGAGACTTGACCTCTGGATGGAGAACTCGACCCCCCTCCCGTGAGGGAAGACAACGTGGAGGGCAGATGGACATGTCTAGAAGGTCCGGGTACCACGCTCCCCTGGCCCATGCCGGAGCAATGAGGATCATCCGGGAACCGAACCTCCGCAACACCTGCGGAATGACGGGGATTGGAGGGAACGCGTACAGCAGTGGGAAGGACCACTCCACTACAAATGCGTCCCTTAAGGCTCCTCTTGGAGGAAATTCCTGCAAGCAGAATCTCTCGCACTTCCGGTTGACACTGGTGGCGAAGAGATCCACTTGTGGGGTTCCCCAAAGGGCGAAGATCTCCAAAAGAACTTCCTGAGCCAGCACCCACTCGTGAGAGACCGTGCTCTGCCTGCTCAGAACGTCCGCTGCCGCGTTTTCATCTCCGGCCAGATGAACTGCCAAATCGTAATTTCCTGCTGGATGGCCCAGAAACAGAGTTGCATCGCCTCCCTGCACAGTGGGAGTGACCCTGCCCCCCCCCCCTTTTTTGATGAGGTAGTGCATGGCCACTGTATTGTCCGTCATAATCCGGACTTTCTTCCCCCGCACAGACGGCAGAAAAGCCTTCAGACCGCAGCTCTAAAAGATTGATGTGGAGTCTGCACTCCGATGGGGACCAACGACCGCTGGCTGTCAGCTCATTGGCATGAGCTCCCGAACCCGTGAGGGATGCGTCCGTCACGATCGTCATCTCCGGCCACGGTTGCCAAAACAGAGCACCTTTGAACAGATTTCCTTCGACGGCCCACCACAGAAGGTCCTGGGCGACCGAGGGCGGCATTTGAACAGAGAACTGCTACCACTGCATCTTGAGTGCCCACTGCAGTAATCTCATCCGCAGCCTGGCCTCTGGCACCAGTAAAATGCAGGATGCCATGAGGCCGAGCAATCTCAAAAACTCGAACGCCGGGAGACTCTGAGCACGTTGAAATTTGTCCACCATCTGCAGAATGTGATGAGCCCACACCTGGGGAGGCGAACACTGCCCCAGGGATGTGTCTAGCACTGCCCCGATGTACTGGAGTCGCTGGGTAGGTGTCACATGAGACTTCTTTAAGTTGAGGGAGAAGCCCAGCTTGTGAAGGGAGTGGCAGGTGACGTACAGATGACCCAGGACTTGATCGGGAGAGCTCGCCCTGATCAACCAATCGTCCAGGTAGGGATAGACTGCCACCACTACCATCAGCTTGGTGAAGACCCTCGGGCGGAGGTCAATCCGAACAGCAGGACCCGAAACAAAGTGCGAGTCGCCAACCGCGAACCTCAGGTACTTCCTGCGCTTGGGATGATTCGGCACATGAAAGTAAGCATCCTTGAGGTCGAGAGACACCAACCAATCCTGAAGTTGACGCGCCTGGAGGACTTGAGAAAGAGTAACCATCTTGAACTTGTCCTTCCGCTTCCTGAGGAGCTTGTTCAAACCATGCATGTCCATGATGGGTCTCAATCCCCCGTCTTTTTTCAGGATAAAAACATATGGGTAATACCATCCCTTGTTCCTCTCTGCTACAGGTACCAGTTCTATGGCACCTTTCTCTAGCAGGGATAGGATTTCCAGCGCAAGGAGCGGATCCGGATGCTTCAAAGAGAGCTTTTCGGTGGATTGTCGTAAGGCCTCTGCCGAAAAGGAAGACAGTAGCCGTGGGCTATGATCTCCAGAACCCACACATCTGAAGTAATGGCACGGCATTCTACCAGATGCTGCGCCAGCCTTCCCCCAACCGGCGAAGAACCATGGGACATGGCCTCATGACTGAGCGGCAGCAGTGCCAGAGGGTAAGGAGGCAAGTGCCCGAGCGGGTTTGCCACCTCGAGTACCTTGCTTTCCACCTCTGGTACTCCTACGGTGGCCCCTTTAACTAGTAGCTACCCTCGTTCTACTAAAGGAAGAGTAGTATCGAAAGGAACTTCCCCTCCATGGCTGTCCACTAGGCAAAAAAGGCAGAGGTTGACACACTGCAGCGCTCAAGGACTTTGCTGCAGCTTTGGAGGTCTGCAATCTCTCAAGGCTCTCGTCAGGCTTGTTGCCAAAAAGATGGTCACCATCAAAGGGCATGTTGAGAAGCGGGGACTGTACATCAGGAGCAAACCCCCGACTTCCGCAACCATGCAAACCTGCGCATCACGGTGCTCGCCGTCATGGACCGGCTGACACAGTCTGCCACGTCCAGACCCGACTGAACGGTCTCACACATGGCATCCTTGCCATCCTGAACGAAAGCAAGAAAACCATGCCGTTTCTCCCTTTCGGGAATGTGTTCAGCCGCGAGCGACACACAATTCCACAGAGTGTGCGTGCATCTTGCAAGGGCACAAACGGAGTTGGCTGCCTTTAAAGCCATACCCCCAGAAGAAAATATCTTCTTCGCCCAGCCATCAAAGCGTTTGTCGTCCCTATCAGGAGGGATCGTAGGTTACTCCGACTGCTTTGCTGGGGCCGTAGCCGCCTGCACCACCAAACTCTCCGGAGTGGGGTGCGTGGACAAGTAGCAGGGGTCGCCACTGGCTGGACGGTATTTTTTCGGTAGCGACTTATTCACTGCCGGGAGACTCTCCAGAGCAGTCCAAGCAGCCGCCATCCTTCTTTGTAAGGCCATATGGAATGGCAACACCGGGTCAGTGGGTGGACCTTGGACCAAGATATGTGTCAGGTCATCCTGAAGAAAATCCACAGGAGGAGCAGACCATCCCAGATACTCCGTCACCCTCGACATGAGGCGCCTGTACGAGTAGTCAGCATGCGTACCAGGCTAAGACCTGCCAAACTCAACCTCCGGGGAGGTATCAAGACCACTGGCGTCATGTAAAGATTGATGAAGGTCTTCCAATTGGCTATGACCAGATAACAGGTCATACGGAACCTCAGGAGGCACAACCCCCTCTTCCTCAGACCCTTCCTCAACCCCTGAAATTTACTCCAAGGGTTGGAACAAGTCCACCATGTGAGGAGGAACAGAGAATGGGTCAAACACAGGCCGCACAGACTTTCTAGGAGCTTCCATAGCTTTCCGGGGCACCTTTGGAAGTTCTCAACAAAAGGTGTCGAGGGCACAGATGGGAGTGGCGTCGACGTCATCACTGGAAGTATGGGGAGGATCACAAACCTCGTAGTCCATCAACAATAATTGTTGTCAGGTAGTAGGATCAGACTTGCAGGACCACAGTGCACCACTGGGTCCGGTTGCAGATAGGTGTAGAACTCTCGGAAATCCGATACCCTTTGGGGAGGGAAGGAAGGTATGTGTACATTAAAAACGGAGGAACCTCACTATCAGGTAACATCAGGCCACTAGAGCCTCACAGTCAATCTCATGTGCACTAGGCACACCACTAAGGACTCAGAGCTGCTCGGAGCCCAACATCAATTAACCCTTGGGGGAAGATGAGGAGCATACTGTGTACCTTGATCCAACATTTAGAGGGGCTCCTAACCCAGAGGGTCAGGCTCCCCAAACAAGCGGTCAAAGCCACATTACCAACTAAAGCATTGTGGCATTATGCTATTAGCATTAACGTGAGGTAGCATGACTCCACATTACAACGTTGGGCACTAGCGTCTCTAAATGACCCGAGCGCCCCGTAACATTCGAATAATAAGCGGTTGAAGCCGCATTACAGACTAAAGCATTGTGGCATTATGCTATTGACATTAACGTGAAGTAACATGACTCCACATTACAACGTTCGGCACTAACGCTTCTAAATAACACCAGCGTCCCAAAACGCTCGAACATATACATCAGTACCAAACTCATCAAACACCTTCACAGAGAAAGGAATCATTCGTGCGAGCACTCACCTCGCTATGTATCAGAGAAACCAGCCGTCCGACGCATAAGCTCGGGGCTGTCTGAACCTTGTGTATATGGGTTGCCGTGGCGATATCGCGCATGTGCGCAATCGCCACCGGCCGCCATCTTGGAGTGGGCTATTGCGAGCCCCATTCTAGGGAGTATACGTACCAGGCAATGCGGCAGATGTCGTAAAGACACCTGGATCGCAGGAGCCTCAAGACGCTACACTGCTAACAAGGTGATGGAATATTCTTAAATGTCAAATGCATGCCGAGGTGGTGCTAATGCATAAAATGGTCAAGAAGGCGAGGAGGAATCGGAGTACCTTGAGATCAGCCCAAAGAGCATGTTTAACCCGCCAGTGCAGAATCATGTCCTACCCACTTTCGAGAAGGCAATACTTTAATAAACTGCAGTTTAAAAGTAAAGGATTGGGTAACTTCTCAGCACGAGAGCGCCAAACATTGAAGAACCTGTTGGATAACAACACAATCATTTTTAAACCAGCGGACAAAGGGGGGGCCCTCGTGCTAATGGATAGAAAGGATTATCTGGTGGAAATAGAGCGGCAACTGTCTGACAAGGAAATATACCAAGAAATTTCATTTAACCCAACAACACGAGTTATGACCCTGATAGAGGAGACGCTGGATGAAGCTGAGAGGAGAGAGGTCATATCTGAGAAAACACAGAGGTTTTGGAGAACAAACATCCCATAATACCGGTTCTGTATATACTCCCCAAAATTCACAAAAGGCTTTTGAAGCCTCCAGGACGTCCAATAATTGCTGCAACTGAGAGCCTTTTGGAGCCCCTTGCACAGTACCTGGACAGGATTTTACAACCCCTGATACAGAACATGCCCACGTATCCGAGGGATACTATGGCCTTTTTGAAAAAACTTCAAGGAGTACAGTTTGTTGAAGGACGGGACACATTGTTCACAATGGATGTGACGTCGCTGTACTCAAATATAGTCCATGAGTCAGGACTTGAGGCAGAGGAATGGCTGCTATTAAATTCAGAGAATTGCCAAGGTGACCCTGTGTTTGTACTGACCTTATTGAAGCTTGTTCTGATGAACAACTTCTTAAAGTTCGATGAGAGATACTTTTTGCAAATTTCAGGAACAAGCATGGGAGCAGCCATTGCTCCTTGCTATGCTAATATATATATGTATTTTCTTGAACATGAACACGTGATTTCGTCGGCAAGATGGTCGAGACATTTGACCATGTACACCCATTACATTGTCGACATCTTTGGGATCTGGAGTGGACCGGAAGATGAACTACGAGACTTTTTCGATATGATGAACCAGATGCACCCGAGAATCCAATTCACAACTCTTACGAGCAAGTCCAATATTCACTTCTTGGACATTGAGGTCTATGTCCAAGCACAGAAATTGGAGATCCGTATTTTTACTAAAGCCACAGACAGGAATAGCCTGCTACTCGCTAACAGTTTTCACCCACAGAGAACATTGGACAGTGTCCCCCGGAGCCAATTCCTACGGTATAGACGTAACATCTCAGAACCCACGGAGTACATACGGCAATCTGCTATGTTGGAAAATAAATTTGAGGAAAGGGGTTATGAACATACACTCATTGAGAAAGTGAAAGATCGAGTTAGCAAAGTTCAAAGAGACAACTTGCTTACACCTAAAGTTCAGAAGACCAGCGAGACTCTTGTATATGTTACAACACACTCTACGCAAAGTAAGAGAATCAAGAGGATTATACAGAAACATTGGGCAATGCTACAAATGAACCCAAAATTACAACAACCCTGCAAACACCCACATTTGCATATAAAAACAATAAGGCGCTGCGTAGCAGCCTCACTAAAGCAGAGTTACAAACTTCGAGATCTGACATGAGTACATGTAGGGGCACGATACCCTGCCTGAATTACCAACACTGCGCTAACGTTATCAAGGGTAATAGTGTTAGACACCCACATTCAGGTAAACCGATCTGGCTTAAACATTCATGTACATGTGATGCAGTGAATGTGATTAATGGCCTGAAATGTCCATGCGGCTTCTACTATGTAGGGATGACCACTAGGAAGGCCAAGATACGCTGGACGGAGCACAAATCAAATATCCGTACCAAGAATCAAAAATCACCAGTAGCAGCATACGTTGCAGAAGCCAGACACACAGTGGCACAACTGAAATGCGTCATACTGGAACAGGTGAAAGTGGGGTCAAGGGGAGTCAACATTCTAAGGAAGCTTCAACAGAGAGAAATCTTGTGGATTGAGCTGCTGGATTGCCTCAGTCCAAGGGGTATGCACCTTGAATTTGATTTGATGTGTTTCGTTTAACAATCCCTAGACTTAGGTTGGGAGCCCCTTGGATCCATTGACCTCTGAATGTCATGTAGACTGCTAATGACATAAGTGCTGACTAGATGTGGAATTGTACTCAATAGCTGTCCCCTGCTTAGTCAAGTAACATGTCTGATTTAGTGACATCCTGCCGGATGGCAGTTAGATTGTGAGCGGCTTGGATGCTCGCCCTGGGAGTTCCAAGTTGGGCAGATTGCTGAGACAGATTTCTGGTCTTCATCCATTATCTGCAACACCTTATTCGATTGTTGATGAAAGTGACAGACCACCAACGAATTGGGTACATTTTACCTATTCTGTACAGGAATATGTTGTGAAATGACTTTCATAATGTGAAAGGCTTGGGCGCCCAGCATGGGTGTTCCTAGTGCGGCAGATTGTAGAGACAGGTGTCTGTCACTTGATGTTTATCACTTTTACCTAGGTCGATCGTTAATGCAAATGCCTGAATTGTGAGTTAAGTGGATCTAGCTATGTTCCATCTCCGGGTTATCTCAATAGACCACAGAAGACATCTGAGTGTGACATGACTTTTGAATACATTTGTGATGATGAACTCAGTGGCCATGGGGGCACCAGCAGACCTTGATCTGCAATTCCCCATGCCTACCCCGAGGGAATCGTTACACATTGGTACTAGTGAACTAGGTGGCCATGGGGGCCAAAGCAGACCTTGTTCTGCATCCCCCCTATGCCCACCTCTAGGTATTGTAACCTATGTGTAGCTTACATAACCTTGGGTTCGATTATTAGTTTCGGTTCCTATAACATTTTATGCATTAGCGCCACCTCGGCATGCATTTGACATTTAAGAATATTCCATCACCTTGTTAGCAGTGTAGCGTCTTGAGGCTCCTGCGATCCAGGTGTCTTTACGACATCTGCCGCATTGCCTGGTACGTCCCTAGAATGGGGCTCGCAATAGCCCACTCCAAGATGGCGGCCGGTGGAGCTTGCGTGCATGCACGATATCGCCACGGCAACCCATATACACAAGGTTCAGACAGCCCCACGCTTATGCGTCGGACAGCTGGTTTCTCTGATACATAGCGAGGTGAGTGCTCGCACAAATGATTCCTTTCTCTGTGAAGGTGTTTGATGAGTTCGGTACTCATGTATATGTTCAAGCATTTTGGGACGCTCATGTTATTTAGAAGCGTTAGTGCTGAACGTTGTAATGTGGAGCCATGTTACTTCACGTTAATGTCAATAGCATAATGCCACAATGCTTTAGTCTGTAATGCGGCTTCAACCGCTTATTATTCGAATGTTATGGGGCGATCGGGTCATTTAGAAACGCTAGTGCCCACCGTTGTAATGTGGAGTCATGTTATCTCACGTTAATGCTTATAGCATAATGCCACAATGCTTTAGTTGGTAATGCGGCTTTGACATCTTGTTTGGGGAGCCTGACCCTCTGGGTTAGGAGCCCCTCTAAATGTTGGATCAAGGTACACAGTATGCTCATCTTCCCTCAAGGGTCAATTGATGTTGGGCTCCGAGCAGCTCTGAGTCCTTAGTGGTGTGCCTAGTGCACATGAGATTGACTGTGAGGCCCTAGTGGCCTCATGTTACCTGATAGTGAAGTTCCTCCGTTTTTAATGTACACATACCTTCCTTCCCTCCCGACAGGGTATCGGATTTCTGAGAGTTCTACACCTACCCGCAACCGGACCCAGTGGTGCACTGTGGTCCTGCGAGTCTGATCCTACTACCTGACAACAATTATTGTTGATGAACTACAAGGTTTGTGATCCTCCCCATACATCCAGTGATTTAGTTGTGGTATAAAATCCAAACTCTTCGTGGTTGTGTTCTCTGTTATTTTCTAGGGATTTGAATTTTGAAATATTTTGAAGAATTGGAACGAATAGTCACCATAGCCCTGAGGATGGATTCTGTAGTAATCCGAAACGTGTTGGCAATTGATTGAACTCAATGGTGCTGTTTGGAATGGTCTTAATGGACTTTGACGATTTATAAAAAAGCATTCTAGTGTGAATGTTGTAAACAATAGTCATTTGAAATTCCTTTGAAGATGCCTTTCTAGCTTTTTTGAAAAATCGCAAATTGCGACTTTTTGTTTTTGTTTCAAGTTACTTTGGACAGTGGTTTGTGGAGATTTGTGTAATAAGTGCGGAGTACCATTTGGACTCACCACTGTACTCCTCTTATTATACTTTTCTGTATTATTAAAAAATCTGTTTGTTTTATATGCACATTCTTGTGTGGAAGTAATTTCGGCTACAATACTGGCTCAATTGCCAGTTCTTTAATTCTACTATGAAAGCACACCCACTCTCCTCTTGAGAGTTATATGTATTAAGTGTCTTTGAAGTTCTCGATCCCTAAAATAAATTGATTAGGTCTATGTCTATACTCCCCTTTGTATCCCAGCTTTGGGGGTGCAGGGCAGATAGACCTTTGAGTGACACCAGGGATATTATCCCATTTGGAGTGCATGTGGGGCTACCGTGTGGTGACACACGGTTTTGTTTCTCTAGTGTATAATTGAATCTAGCCTGCGTACAAGATACATTGGTGGACTTTAGAGCCATGCTCCCTGATGTAAAGACCTTTCCGACCATGTATCTATCTTCTTGTCATCCCTATCAGGGGCAATAGTAGGTTATGCAGCATTTTTAGTTGATGTGGCTGCCTGCACTACCAGACTCTTGGGAGAAGGATGCTTACTCAAATACTCTGGATCAGAGTTACAAGGTCTGTATTTTGCCACATATTTTTTATTCACTGCTGGAATAGATTCCGGTCTTTCCCAAGCAGCATTTACTCTCCTTTGCAGGGCAATATGAAAGGGAAGTATGGGATCTGGTTGAGGACCTCCTGACAAAATATCTGTCATATCATCATCCTATTATACAGGTGAATTCCTACCCCATCCCATAAAATCTTACTTTATTCATAAGTTTTCTGTAACCCAAATCAGCATGTTCTGCTGGATCTGGTCTTTCAAATTCGTATTCAGGGGACGTATCTAGTCCACTTGCAGACTGTAAACATTCACACAAGTCCTGCATTTTTGATTAAGGATTGATTAATTCCTCAGGAACTTCTCTTGTACCATATTGTACTCCTGCTGATGAAACTTCAGGTTCATCTTCTTCTTCTTCATCATCCTCCTCATTTTCTGAGGACATTTCTCCATATACAGCTGACATAGTTTGGAAAAAATCATGTCTGCTTTCTGGGTGAAATACTTTCTCAGGAATAGGTTTCAACACTGTAATTGGTGTCGACAGAAGCGTCGATGTCGTCGAAGTCGTGGCCGTTACCTTTGATGTTATCGAGGTATTCTTTGATGTTTTCGAAGGCACTACGAATGAGGTCGAAGGAATCTTTAAGGCAGTCGACGTTGTCGAAGGAGCCTTCGAAAACACTCAACGCTGTCGAAGAAGTCTTCGAGGTCGTCGATAAAGCACTCGACGTGCCTTTTTTCTGCTGGGTCATCGACCCTTTATACTCGACAGCCTTCGATAGAGGCTTCGAGATGTTTTCGTCGAGGTCTTTAAAGACGTATCACCATCTAAATCCTTTTTCTTAAGGTCTGTCTTTTTAGGTGTCTGGGAAGAGTCCCTAGAAGACACCCTCGACAATTTCTTGACGGATTTTCTAGTTTTAGACCTTCCTCTGTCACTTTTTTTGTGAGTAGAGGCATGACCTTCAACAGACATTTTTGAGGGGGTCTGGGCCGCTTTCTCAATTTTTTTTATCATCGACTCTCTAAATAATTCCCACTTTTTAGGGGAGTCCTGTTTAGTTGGACAAGTAATAACTTCCTCCGAAGTCGAGGAAGAAGAAGAAGAGGGAGATCGGTGTCGTCTCTTCTTCGCCTTTTTGGACTTAGAAGTAGAGGACTTCCTTGATCTACTCCTCGATCTGGATTTTTGATGGCGTTTTGCCGAAGACTCAGCCGAGTCTTTCTTCCCTCTCGAAGAAAACTTCGAGGATTCCTCCCCCACCGCCAGTTTACCTCGTCTTTCTTTCAAGGCCTTTTGGGTCATAGATTGGCACGAACCGCAGTCGTCGATCCGATGTTCGGACCCGAGGCACCAGAGGCAGTTACGATGAGGGTCGGTCAGCGACATTTTTCTTCTGCACCTTAGACTTTTCTTAAACCCCGTTTTCGGAGTAGACGGGTTCGAGGAAGACGACATAATTCGCAGTGGCTGAAGCACCGTTTTATTTCGAAGCGAAGCCAACGGAAAAACGGAACTGAGGCCAACGGGCGCACTCGAGGCAATTGTACTACAGATGATGTCGACACTCGACGGATGGCGCCGAGGGACAACAATGCCGCCGCCTCGAGTGGAGCGCCCTCTGGTGGAGAGAGAAAAAATTTCCGAAGCAGCAAAGCTGAAGGTAAGGATATATCTAAGATGAGGAATACGTGGGAGGACACAATCCATTCGAAGTATATGTTGGCAATCTTAACAATCTCTTTAGAATGAGACGTTCCAGTTTGATCACTTCCTCTAGGTTTACTAACGCCCAGATTACAGCCCTGTGCATAATAAAATAATTAATCTGAGTCTGATAAAACTGTATAAGGGCTGCAAGTGAATACCCTCCTCCCTTATTGACCAAGGCCCCAATGCGGCTCACTGCCAAGAGAGCTCGAGATTGAATATGCTCCATATGCATGCTTCCTCTGAGTTTAGAGTCAAGATGAATCCCTAAATATTTATATGAATTGACTTCTCGACACAGACCCCTTGCAAATCCCAATTTATTTTCTGGAATTGTTTTTTTAGACAAGTTAAAGACCATGATATTTGTTTTGGTGGTATTAATCACCAATGAGTTCAGGTCAGAATACTTCTTCAGGTTATTCAATGAAACTTGCAAACCACCAGGGGTAAGATCGAGAATGACCAAGTCATCCGCATAGCCAAGCCACTGCAATGCTGTGGTACCCAGTTTAGGGGGGATAGCCTTGCTGTCATTAAGGGCATATCTAAATCGCAGAGATTAAATAGCATTGGCGCTAATATGCATCCTTGTTTCAATCCCTTGTGAGTGTTGATCCAAGGAGACGAGCGACACTGTAGGTCCAATCTGACCTTGACCCTAGTATGGTCATGGAGCACCTCGGGTCATCTTCCACTCCACACTTTCCTTCTCTCCTCACATCTCCGACTTCTCTAAGAAATCACACTACCAGCTGCACCTCCTCAGAGGTATTATTCCTTTCCTCCAGAAGCTCACTGTCTCCAGAGCTCTGGTTCTCTCTAGGCTTGACAACTGCAACATCCTCTTTCTAAATCTGCCTACCTCTACTCTCCGCCCTCTGCAACTCATCCAAAACAGGACTGCAAGACTTGTCCTTGGCCTCAAGCCCAGGGATCGTATCTCACCAGGATTAAAATCTATGCACTGGCTCCCAGTGGCTGCGAGGATTAAGTTCAAAACCCTCTGCATTGTCCACAAGGTCTTCTGGGGCCTGGGGCCTCAATACCTTCAACTCTCTCTTCCTAAATATCTTCCTTCTCGAGCTCTTCGCTCATCCACCTCCAACTGCCTCAGGGTCACTCGATTCTCCAAGCAACGAGTTGGTGGGAGATCTCTTCCTTTGGCTGGGGCCTCCCTCTGGAACAGCCTCCCTGCCTCTCTGAAAATTGAGAACCATCTCCGGTTCCGGAAGCACCTCAAGACCTTCCTCTTTGCTTCTGCTTTCTCTCCTCCTCTCCCCTGCTGAAACTGAAACTACACTGGCCACCTGGCTACCCTCTGTTCTTGGGCCCAGGTGCCCTCTCCGCCAGTTACAAACCTGCACCACACCGCTGACACGTGGCAAAATTGCAATTGTTATATTTCACGGGTTTAAAGTAGCAAAACGGCTTGAAAAATGAGCTATTCAGAAAAAATCGAAATGCGTTTTTAAAGATAAGTTACAAAGGCACATAGTAGGTATGATATGAAAGTGAAAGGGTAACTGGATGGATGACAGTATGGGATTCTTAAAGGGATCGGAAAAACCAGCTTTTTAAAATGAAAGCAGTTGCAAAGGGAAAATCGGTTTTAAAAGAAAAATTACAAGTTTTACTGAGACTATATTTTAGTGGCTAGAAAACAGGAACGCTGCCTGCGAAAAAAGGTTAATTTGCAATTTTAACCCCATCACACCATGTGTCTCTTTATATGGGAATTAATTAATTTATGCCAAATAGTACTAAGGACTTACATAGCGGACTGAAATGATTTGGAAAGAATGGCGCTAAAACGTGGAAATGAACACTGATTTTCCTAAGGACAAGATGCACAGAGGATTCTGACAGCTAGGGTATTTATAGGATTTCTATGGGATTGGACATAATACCAGGTAACAAAGCAAGGGATGCAGTTTTTTGGTTACTGGGAAGGGAAATACTTACAACAAGCACTTGAATGGAATAATTTGGACAGCCAGCCGGGCCTCGGAACAAAGATCTGGTCACTTGGGCAACAGCTGGGCTCTCCTCTATGGACACAGCGGGCAACGGGGTCTGGTCACTTGGACAGCAGGGTGCCTAAACTGGGCAAAGCAGGGCTGGTCGATGGATAGTCCCAAAAGTGTTTGGCAGCCTTCTCCACATTTCCCCCGAATTAATCCAAAATTAAACCCTACAAAAATCCCAACAGAGGTTCCGCCTGGGTAGGAGGTTCAGCTAGGATCTGCTATCAGCTACCCCTGGCCTGGCACTGGCATCTGGGAATGTCTGAATAGCTGGATGTTGATTTATGAATGCTAGATTTTCTTGAATCTTGGATTTTTGAATGTCCCGACCGTCTGTATGTCTCCACCTTATATAGACCAGATGACATCGTAGGATTTTTTTACTATGTGGGAAGAACTAAGCTAGACATACCTCCAAGTCAGATAGGTCAGCCTGTAACTGTCGCTGCCTCCCTGTAAGCAGATTGGACTGAAGGAAGGGACTCAGTTTTAGTGTGTGTGTGTTTGTACAATGTGCTTTGTTCTACCAAAGTTACTTTTGCCAAAATCATTTATGGAGCAAAACACTTATATTTACAGATGTCCTCATCAGGAACATTAAATAGGCAGATTCCATATTTCAAAAGGGACATTTCTGTCCAAACGCCAAGTTTGTGCGATATTGCTTTGTTCTCCTGGCAATCTTTTGCCATTTCCATAGAAAACATTTCACCTAAAATTCTACAATTGTCTACATATATACATATTATCACTGGGCATATTGTGATTAAATTGCAAAACTGAACCATGTATGGTTTCCCCAGAAATGACATTTTTCTGGCGTTTGCGTCCACCACGTCAGAAAAACCTACAATGTCTTATTTTAATGGCGCAACAATGACATTTAAAACGGTCATAATTTCACATTACTGTTTCTTTAGGTTACTGAAATAAATACTTTAACATCAAAAGTCCTTTAAATCAAATGGATGACATCGGTCACTAGGGGCGGTCCTTAAGATTTCCCCAGTCCTCCTACCCCCACTGTGTCAGCTCTGGGAAGCAGGGCTACCATAGCAACCTTTCATTCTGGCAGATGCAGCTGAAGAGAGGTGTCACCAGGAATTCACACTTGCCCATGACAAGGCCAGTTCCCCTGATCCATTGTTCCTGGCTGGAGAAATGCCAGAAGTCTGACGAGGTCGCAAATTCCCACACCTTGACCAATTCCTGTGGTAAAGGAACTTCCTTCCCCATGGGGCTGGTACATTTAGAAGTGCCTGCCTTGCAAGAACAGGTTTGGCAGCAATTTCAGGGCCCAGCCATGATGTTGAAGTACTTTTTGTGGGGGAAAATACAGTACACACAGCACAATTTACTTATATTTTGGCAGCTTTTCTCCCCAACTTGTATAGTTTTGTTTCAGGGCATGTTACAGTATTATTTCCATTGAGCTTGTACAATATCCCCTCACTGCTTTGCAGAGCAGTACAACATGGGTTCATTTTTACTTTCCCTGGTCATTTACAAATGCGATTTTCCGCACATCTTTATTCTGAACAGTTCCATAGCTGTGGTCAATTTCCTATACACATGAATCTGTTCAAGAAAATAGTTCTTTGAAAGTGACATAAGCCAGGGGAGAGAGAGAGAGCCTCTTGTGAAGAGTTTGCCTGTGTTATTTTGTTGCAAAAGTAAAACGCTTGCCATACGGCCTTGAGTGCATTTCTCTGCTATTTCAGATTTTACTTGACACATAATGTCTTTCAGGGAGGACTGCCGTCCTTTGCTGTTGTATAACCTGAAGATAGATGGGCATGAATGTGTTTTATCAGCAACCAAAATGTGTAATGTTGAAAAGATGGAAATAGCATCAGTGCACAGTCTTTTTAAACACAGAACATTTTCTTTCCCAGTTAGAAAGCTTGAGCTTTCAGCATAGCAGAGCTGCACCAGGCTGCTTTTGAATTCTTCCTTTTGGTACACATTAAGAAAATAACTGCAGCAATTCTCTGAGTGTTCTATGTTTCAACACAATTTTGATGCAAGGGAATAAGTGCTTCAGCAGAGCCAGCGCAGCCATTCTTCTTGTAACTGCTGAAAATGCAGTTGGGTTGTGCAGGGGAGTTCTGCTGGGCTGATAAATGCCCCCCACACTCCGTTCAGCCTCAGACCTCCTCTTCCTCGGATCAGTGTTTGTGTAGGAAAGGGAGGGTGGGGGGGGATTTGGCAGTTCGAATATCCTCCAAAATAGGATTGGACAGGGGGATTACTATGTCTCACCATCGGCCATTCCTCCCCAACTCCCAGAGGACCCCTCACACAGGTGACCTTCCTGCACTTGTCCAGTCCCAAGGTCTGGATGCAAAGGCGATGGCAGTGCCCTGGCCACCTGAGTAAGGGATCCCTGGGGTCTAGGCAGTAAAACACCCCCTGGTTTTTCACACCTTGCTCTCATTGGCTCATTTAACATCCCTTGTCTTTGTGATAGGAGACCCCGCCGACTCAGTATACCTCCTGAATTCCCCCCGCCCAGGCCAAATTTAGCTCTAAGAGTCAAAAAGAATCATCTGCCCATCACCCTAAACATCACCAATTCTTAAAATCCCTCTCATAACCCAGCTTCGCCGGCACAGAGTCCTGTTCTCCATCTGCAGCCCTGGATTATACCACAGAGAGGCTCCGTAATGAACCAGTAAATTCTCATCACAACCGATAATCCATAAAACAAGTGCATGCCTAGTCGCCTCGGTAGGGGGTAATTTCATAGCTAAGTTAGGTAGTAGCCTCGGTAGTGGGTAATTTCGTAGCTAAGTTGGATATCCTAGCCATGGAATACACGCCTTTCAGAGAATATGGTAAAAATCTAGCCCGTTCTATGGATAGCCAAAGCTGTATGGAATCACCCATCTATTGTAGTTTTCAAGATTTGGGTCTTGAAATCCCCCCTTCACGCACAGCTTGCACTAAAAATTATAAGTTACTCACTGTAGTGACTAACGTACTCTTAATCCATAGTCCCCTTTCCTCCATACTGCATGGGTGCCCCTTCCAAGGGACGGGAGACAGAACCTTTTTCACCAGAAAAAAACCATGTTCCCCTTTAAATGTAGAGGCGCGTGGGGGTGTGGCCCAGGGAGCATGCGCTGCCCTGACTCCGCCCTCCGGCGCCACACCTCAGTCCCCATTGACGCGTCGACAATAGAATTAAAATTGCCTAATGACACCAGTATTATTAGGCGGGGAGGCTGGTGGGAAGTATGGAGGAAAGTGGACTATGGACTCAGAGTATGTTAGTTACTACGGTGAGTAACTAATAATTACTCTTACGTCCCATCCCCTTTCCTCCATACTGCATGGGTGATTACAACTGAATGTAGCCCCAGGGTGGAGAGGAGACCCTCCTTATGCAAATAGGTTCCTGAGAACTGCCTGTCCGAAAGCCGCATCAGATCTAGAGCTGGCATCCAAACAGTAATGCTTGCAGAAAGCCGAGGGATTGGCCCAAGTGGCCTCCCTGCTTATGATTTACCAACGGACATGGCGCTGGAATGCGATGGCTGTTGCCTTGACCCTAACTGCGTGGGCATGCATGTTGGCCAGTAGCGGCTTGTGCTGGCCCTTGTACACTTCTTTGATGGCGGACACCATCCAGCGGGATATGGAGGCCATGGAAGCCTGATAGCCGGGTCTTGAGCCTCCGACAGTGACAAACAGTGCCTCCGATTTTCGGAAGCCCTTGGTCCTGTCCAAGTAGAATATCAGGGCACGCCTGAAATCAAGGCAGTGCAGCACTCTCTGTGCTTCGTCCTTAGGCTCGGGAAAAGGACGTAGGAAAGACTATTTCCTTGTTTAAGTGGAAAGCAGACGGCACCTTGGGCTGAAATGCTCAGTGTGTCCGCAGGACTACTTTGTCCCTGTGAAAGGAAGTATATGGTTCAGAGGGGACCAGCGCCTGGATTTCGCTGACTCTACGAGCCGAGGTGAGGCCGACCAGTAAGGCAGTCTTGATGGTGACCAGCCTCATGTCCGCGGATGCCACTGGTTCAAACGGTGTGTGGGCCAGAGCGCCCTAAACTATGTTAAGGTCCCACGCGGGGTGTGGCCTCTTGATGGGCGGGTAGAGCCTTGCGAGCCCCCTCAAATGTTCCTTGATGATAGGATTGGAGGAGGAGAAGATCCCCCTCCTCCGAGTTCCTGCAAGCCCCGATGGCTGTGCGGTATGTGTTAGGCAAAGTTTGTATGCAGTACCCTCTGGGAACACTACAAACAACTCTGACTGAAGGTATAGGAAACCCAACCTTTGGTATAAGCTTGTACTACACAGTTTTGGTAGCGTGGTGAGCAGCCAAGTTTATCTTAAGAGGGATCAACATGAGCAGTAGTGGAATTACACAGAGATTTACAGTTACAAGTATCCAAATAAACTCTTACACTCAAGGTTTCTAGAATAAACAATTATTAATGTATTTATCAGTCAGTTAGAATAAGCCTTCTTCAGAAGGGAGCAATATAATAGTAACACTCAAATAAACTTCATGAAATATACACTCTTAATATCTCTAAATCAGTATATACCCTTTTGGGATGGCCCACAGACACTACCTACACCCTCAGGTGACTTCAATTGCTAGGGTGATGGGGACATTCATATATCACTGTTGCATTTAGAATCATATAGTAATAAGTCAAAAGGAAAAGATTAATTAGAACATACAAGAGGCCACAATTATTCTTAAGCAGACAAATACTTTTGGATCCCTCCAGAAAGGGGCATTCAGTACAAAAGGCTTAGCTAACTCAATGGGCAAAAGTCGTATATAGGATGAAGCACTTCTGGTAGGTAAATGGAAAAGTGTTTGCACAATGTTTTAGAAGTCTTTGGGGAAAGAAGAATCAAATGTAGGGCCACAAGCTCATTAGACTTGTGAACAGTAGAAGGTGCAAGCATTCTACAGCAAGAGATAACTTCTCTCAGACTTTGTACAGTACCTTTAAAGATGAAGAAATCATGCAGCAGACAACTCCTGTTCCTGTGCAGCTCTGCAGGTCTCACTGTTCCTGGGCCTCAGTCGTGAGGACAAGAGGGAGGACGTCGGGGGACTCCTGCAATGCACTGGGACGGTCAAAACTCACAACCGGCAAACTTCACTTTCAGTGGCTGTTCTGCGTTTCTGCTCGAGTCTACTGCAAATAGCAACACTGCGGTTCCTGGCTGTCGAGATGGACTTTCCTTGTTTCTGGGGTCCCGCACTCTGTTGAGGGGGCTCAGGCCCGGTCAGCCCTGCTTCCTAGGAGTCCGGAGGATCTTCCTGGAACTCTTTGCCAGCTTAAAAGCAACACACAATCTGGTGTTCCTCACCCTGGCTATACGGTTTCAAACAGCAACTCTGTGGAAATTCAACCAGCTCCGAGGTGGATGTCCAGGTGGCTTACTTTGGAGTTGATTGGTCCCACCAACTCAAGGGGAGAAGTCGTCCTTGCAGGGGCTTCTCTGTTGATGCGAACATGGCGTTTCGGTACTGCAGCAGGGCTTCACTGGCCAAACCAACGGTTCAGGAGTTGCAGTTCCTTCGCCCATTAGCCGCCTCTGCCCTCCCAGCCAAAAGACTTGCCTTTTATTCAGTTCTCCCCCATTCAGTCCAGCCCAGCTGTCAGTCACCCAGCAGGGTGGCTGTCCTTGCCGGACAGTCAGCAGGCCAATCATCACTGAGTGCATTTGGGTCTTCTAGGAGACTAAGAACAGGTAGTTTCGGGCACCTCCCTCACTTCCTGCCTACCCCAGACACCCTGGACCCAGAGGTACATGCACACCATGGTAGTTAAAACCAAACCACTGCCACCAACCATTCAGTGAGTAAAGGGTAACATAAAAAATGTTATATGAGAAGCTAGACAAAGGGGGATACTAGGTAACCCCCCTCCAGCACCCTATTGTAGGATAGTGTGTGCTGGGTCTAGAAAGATAAAGTGTAAGTTTGTTTATTTATTTATAATGCACCAGCATACCCGAGGGTATCAGGGCGCAGCTTTTACAAGAATTTGCGAAGCTTAGTTACAAGTCATGGGGTATACAAAGAGAAAATAAAGTACACTTATATTATATACATTTTAACAATGAGGTACAAGGAGAAATTCGAGTCAAGGTAAAAACCCAAGGTTTTGACCTCTTGTCCGACCTTAATGTTGTTGCCATCGATCATGAAAGAGTTATAGGCAGCGCCAAGTTTTTTTAAGCTGGACGTAGTGCCTAGGATGATAAGTTCTGTTTTATCATCATTCAGGCATAGTCTATGTAAGGCCATCCATGCCTGGATGATGATGTACACTCTATTTAGCAAGGCCAAATCCTTTCCATAATCTCCAGAAAGCGGAAGGAGGATCTGGGTATCATCTGCATAGTTAGTGTAGTTGATACCGAGATGATCCAAATCATCGAAAAGGGGCTTGGTAAATATGTTGTACAATGTGGGAGAGACACAGGAGCCCTGTGGGACGCCACAAGTGATTGGTATGGGGTCAGCCGCCACAATGGGCGAGAAGACCCTCATGGTTCTACCGTTGAGAAAAGAGGTAATCCAGGTGATGGCCTCAGCGGAGAAGTGAGCTGATGTGTGGAGATGTGTGCAGAGGACAGAGTGATCAACCAGGTCGAAAGCTGCAGACAGATCGAGGAGGAGGAGTAGGGCAACTTGGCCATTGTCTCTAAGCGTATCGATCTGGGCTTTTAGGTCAATGAGAGCAGTTTCAGTCCCATGTTGAGGACGAAACCCTGATTGTCTAGGGCCTAGCAGATGGTGTTCTTCCAGGTACTTCTGAATTTGTACATAGGCAACCTTGTCCAGGATTTTTAATAGAAAGGGAACAGTTGTTATGGGTCTATAATTTGTAGGCATAGCTGGGTCAAGTGTGAGTTTTTTTAAAAGTGGAAGTACCCAGGATTGTTTCAGATTAGTTGGGATAGAGCCAGTGGTGAAGAAGGCATTGATTAGTTTTGTGATGAAGGGGGAGAGGTCACCGGCGGCATCCTTGATGAACTGTGCCGGGCACAGGTCTCCCTGACAATTAGAGGGTTTCAGAGACAGGATGATTTTTTCTACTTCAAGAATCGTAACTTTGGAAAAGTTGAAGCGAGTGAGATCGGTAAGCATAGGCTTGTCTGGTATTTTTGAAGGGAGGGTGTCATTGAGGGATATTTTTTTACGGGCGATTTTACTTTGGAGGGTCGCAATTTTGTTTGCTAGGACACCTTAGATTTCAGAACACCAGTTTTTGTCTTTAGTACAGCCGTCAGGAGGTACTATGGGGGTTTCTACTTCTTTCAAGATGGCGAATAGTTCTTTCATATTTGATTTTGCATGGTATATACGAGAGACATAGGAGGTGCGTTTAGCCAGGTAAATTTCTTTTTTGTTAAGTGTGGCTAATTTTGAGAGTTTGTTTATTTGCAGCTGACTGAGATTTTTTCCAAGTGGCCTCGCAATTCCTTTTTTGCTGTCTTAAATTTTTAAGGAATGGTGTGTACCATTTGTTTAGGTGCGTTTTCGGGTTTGCTTGGTCTCATTTTAAGGGGGGCAATTAAGTCCAGTGAGGTGGCCATGATTTTATTATATTCTTCAACCAAAGTCTCTGGGTCCAGGTTGTCTGGGAGTGTGTTAAGTGTAGGGAGTAGGTTAGGGATGAGTCTTTCCACTGTCATATTCTTTTCATTCCTTGTGAGGGTGGGCGGGGCCCTGATAATAGGTGGGGGTGGGGGTCTGTCAGTCGAGAGCAGGAATGAGACCAGATGGTGGTCGGTCCATGCTAGTGGTGAGCTATTTGTAATGTTTGCTAGACAATTGTAGTCGGCTACCCAATCGAGTGTTCTGCCTTTGGAATGAGTAGGTGACACACTTCTTTGTGTGAAACCTAGTTCCGAAAGTGTGTTGACTAAAGTGCTGGCGGAATGGCCTTCAGGATCATTGTAACCCATATTGAAGTCACCCAGGGTAAGAACTTGGGTGGAACTTGTAAGGTTACTGGATAGGATAGTGTTAATATCTTCGTCAAAGGTGCCAATGGGGCCTGGCGGGCGGGAGATCAAATGGATGTTAAGGGTTTGGGTGTTGGTAAGTGGGACTTTGGCTGAGAGTGTTTCGCAAGATGGGACATTGGTTGGTGTTGCTAGTCTCAAGGTAAGACTGCATTTGTGAATGATGGCAACACCTCCTCCTCTAGAGTTGGGACGATCTTGTCTCAGAATAGAATATTTGTCTGGGACTGCCAGCATAAGCATGGGACCTGCTGCTGGGTGTAGCCAGGTCTCAGTAATGGCAAGGAGGTCAAGGTCTTCCTTAAGGATCAGATCGGCAATTTCTGTGGGGTGAGCTCCCTTTATTTTGGGGCAGGTTATGTTTTTAGCGGTAGTACTATGCTTGTCCTGTGTGGAATCAGGAATACCTTGAGCAGGTGAACTGATTGGAGGTCTCAGGAGGTTGGAGTGTAGGAGCAGGTTGGATTTTTTAGCGGTGGCACTAGAAAGAGGTTTGGAGTACTGTGGGATAAGCATTGAGCGGGCGAGGGGCTCATAGATTTTGGCTAGTCTAGCTCTGAGTCCTAGGTTCCTATCGACCGTAGGACGAGGTAGGCTGGTATACTGCATTGGTAGAGAATCTGAATATAAGGATTTGGTATAGGGCATCGTTGATTGTCTCGAAGTGTGTCGCTGAGGAGTCATGCAAGGCCGAGATGCAGAGTTGATGAGGATCAGGATGCAGGCAAGCAAGTTAGAAATTAATGGACATATGCTCGATGGTGGTGGCAAAAGTGTGGGGTGGTCGGGAGTAAATTTAGTTAACACTTGGGGAACCGGTGTACGTTGGTGGGATGCCTAGGTAGAGCAGAGTGAGTTGGCTGCGAGGCTGTGAGGCAATGAGAAGCAGCTCAATTTGGGGAGAGATGTGCTTAGTGTTGCTAGGATGCTGTCATGATGCCCGCTCCTGGGGAGCCGGTTCAAGCCCTGCGTCCCCGAAAGCGGACATCCAGTCCCTAAGGAAGGACCCAGCAACCCCATATAGGGGCCCTTTGGACATTGTCCTGGCACCTATTGCACCAGGCTCATAAAAGACATCAGTCCTGGCGCCATAGGCGCCAGGCTCATTATGGAAGTGCTTGGGTGCACTTACCTGATGCAGACCATGCTGCAGGATCCCGGCCTCCTTGAGGCCTGAAAGGAACTACTTTACCTGTGGGACTAATTTACCATCCGGGCGTGGTCGGGGAAGGATACATACCTGATTGGAGGAAGGATACATACCTGGAACTTCTTCCAAGGCTATTTAAACCCCACCCGAACAGCCACACGTGCTTCGCGTTGTTCTGCATCTAGCAGCTGGACGCTCACCGTGTCTGCTCCTGCATCCTGACTTCTGCCACGCCTGCCAGCATCCTGGATCACCTGCAAAGCAAGAGAAGAAGAGAACAGAAGAAGGAAAAGTCCTTACCTGCTAAATCCGCATCCCGGAGACATCTCGCCGACAATCCTGAAAAGGAAGACTTATTTAAAAGCTCATCGCGTTGATCGCTGCAGTGCCGCATTCCACTCACCTTTACAGGGCGCTTCCATGTTCAGCAGCGATCATCTGGATTCGCAGTCACGCCCCAGCGCCTAGGGAGAAAAAGACCAGAACAAAAGGTGAGAGAGAGAAGGGAATAAGGAAAGCTAAATCTCCATGTTCAGACTTACCTGTTGATTCATTCCCTCTTCATTTTGGGTCCGCGCCGCATCCTGGCATTTCCGGACCCCGGCCCCCAAGGGGAAAAGGAGACATCAGCGTTAATGAGCGAATGAAAAGACATTACCAAAAAACGCTCATTAAAGACTTACCGATTTCTACAAGGATTTCACCTCTCATCTCGGGTCGGTGCCTGTTCCCCAGCATTCCGTACCCCGGCCCCTATGGGGAAAAAGACACTAGCATTAGTACATTAATGCATGGACACAAGGGGAACCTCTTATCAAAAAACTTACCTGGAAGCCAAGCAAGTTTGGTTCTCACCAATCCGAAAATCCATTGAAGTAACTGGATACCAACGCGCCCCTGCATCAGAAGCAGGATGGAGAGCTCGTCCTTCCAGACCCTAAGGTGAGACGCTACGCAGAATCACAGAAGGGTTTCGAGGAGGGTGAGAGGGGAAAGTGGGAGGCTGATTGCATTACCCCGCAGACAGTTAATCCCCCATTTTCGCCTACAGAAGGATACTTCTGCGAGCCAGACAAGCCAGATTTGGGGGCCCGGTCCAGTCCGTCTTCCGAACCCTGCGCATCACCTTAGAAGAGGTCACAGCAACGCGAACCAGGCCAGCGCCTCCGTGGGAGTCAGGTGAGCGTTACACGGATAGCCACGCGAAGCCTTCCGACAAATTCCCACCCAGGTGCTATGGAAATTTCTGAGACTGATCAGTTGGCCCAATTACTGGGGGAATTACGGGCCGAAGTACATGCCTCTCGTCAAGAGACTAATGCCCTCAGGAGGGAATTAATAATATCAAAGGAAAGAATTGATGACCTGGCCAGACAGCTTTTGCAAGGTCAAGCTGGGCAAACTCCTCTACCCGGTTCCGGAGGGAACCCCGCTCCTGTGGTTTCCAGTAACCCTGTGCAGATTAATCTACCTGGAAACATGCCGCTGGCCCCACCCGAACGCTTTGCTGGGGACCCCAAACGATTCGCCGTATTCATGAATCAGTGTCGTTTGCACTTCCTATGCAGACCTGGGACCTTCCCTAATGATCAGACCCAGGTAGCCTTTGTATTGTCATATCTCAGTGGCTGCGCTGCCGATTGGTCAGTTCCACTGGTTACTCAAGATGACCCGATTCTCCGTGATTTTCAATGGTTTCAAGCAAGCATGGAAAGGTTATTTGCTCGACACTCTCAGGGGCAGGCTCTGGATGACGAACTTCTATCCCTGCGACAGGGCAATCAGGACCTCCTCCTGGGGGCCTGGTCCAGTCCGTCTTCCGAACCCTGCGCATCACCTTAGAAGAGGTCACAGCAGCACGAACCAGGCCAGTGCCTCCGTGGGAGTCAGGTGAGCATTACAGATACGCTAGTAGCCACTCGACTTGAATGCATAAGATAGCTAAGGCAGTGTTTTACCTAAGCGTAAGGATCTCAGCACAGCAGGAGGCACAGTGGAGTGCATAAAGTGAATTAGGGCAGAATTTCATCTAAATGCGAGGTCACCGCATAGTTAAAACACGTTCGTCTAAATGTGACTGTGTAAAACAAGTTGGAGTCAGTGGGGTCTCACAGAGCCTTAATGCGGAAATACTGGTGAGGTTGGAAGTCTAGGGGTTCTAGATGCAACCTTAGCTAGTGAGGTATAGAATCAACATCTATGCACAACAGATGGGTGCAGCATTGCAGGTGGTGTTCTACGCAGAATGCTGCGCAGAGCAAATTTCAAGCAATCTAAATCAAGATTTCAGGCAAACTAGATGCAACTTTAGCTGGTGGAGTTCAACATCTATGCACAACAAATGGATGTAACTTTGCGCGTGAAGTTCTATGCAAAGCAGATTTCAGGCAATTTCACTTTACGGCTCTGGGAAACAGTAGTTTATCCGATAGAAGTATTTAAACCTTTGGGAAATCTGAAAGACTTCCCTGTTTCACTGCACTTAAGGTGCTGTGTGACACAATGTAAAAGATGATGCCTATGGAGTTTGTCAGACTCCATAACCAAAAGAAACACAGTGTACAAAATCGGTGTCCAGTCAACTGGTCGACAACAAACTGGTCGACTGCAATTTAGTCGACACCATTTGGTCGAATGCCAAATGGTCACATTTTTTTTTTTTTATATATATATATGTGTTTTGTGGGTTTTCGTGTGGGGAAAAAAAAAAAAAGAAAAAAAAAAGGGGGTTGGGGGGGACCCCCCAAAAAAAACCAAAAAATGGGTAAAAAAAAAAAAAAAAAAAAAAATTCGACCATTTGGCATTCGTGGCAATGGTGTCGACCAATTGTCCTGTCGACCAAATGTTTTCGACCATTTGACTGGTAACCTACAAAATCACATTAAAATACTTGAGAGAGTGGGAAAAAGGGTCACACACTCTGCAGGTAAAAAAATCAAGTCCTCAAAATCCAGCAAAGTTGCTGGGGGTCTCTCAGGTGGAGGGAATTAGCACATTTCTGAGCATTCTTCCTAACAGTAGTTACGACAGATGTCCACCTCGACCCCCGAGGGGACGAGGTGCGCGAGGAGGAGAGCATGTCGTCCAAAGTACACGCCAGGGGGTCGATTTCAGTGGCAGAACCTGGTCCATTTGCTTTTATACCGTGCCCTGGTAGCCTTGCTCTTTGCCCCTGTATGATTTCCAGATTAGCCTGGGAGAGGCTGAGGTGCCGCAGCGCTACCTGGTACGTTGACGAAGCAAGTGGCTCCGAGCAGGAACGCAGCCTAGACTGAAAGCAAACTATATTTTCTGGTGGCGCAATCACTAAAGTTCAGTGGTGGGTTGGGCACCCAGCAACAGATGCCAAAACCAGAAACAAGTTAGGAGCCCGAGCTCCACATGGTCCAAGCGAGACAATCACTAACAGGAGTGCTCTCGCTGTGAGGATGCAAGCAAAGGCGATAAAACAGTGGGGTCAAAGACTGCCGAAACCATTCCCTGCACGAAACACTGGGAAACCGAAATGAGCACAATACCCAGATAATCTGGAATGAGAGTGTTGGGAATATTGCATATCAAGACTGAAGAAGTTACCGGAATATTAAAGCATGGACAAGGCATCCAGCCCTATGTAAAGAGATTGAAAGAAAAACAAACACTGCCTATGAAGGCTGGGGAAGCCGTGTTCAGTATTCAAATACTAGAGAGTTATAAGGACATAAGTCCTGTGGACCAGGCAGAAAAAGAAATGTGTGATTTGTAACCAGTTTGGGGAAGGCAACAAAGGTACAAAAGTGCCTGAATTTAGAGGTTGCAATTCTTCCACCAAGCCACATGACTTTGGGGAGTATGTGAGGGGTCAGTAATGCGAGGCAGACAACTGCTTGCGTTTTTCTCAAAATTAGATATTTTATTAAAAGAAAATTTGGCAAATAAATACTCGCTAATCCTACTCTATCAGGGAATTACCTACCTAGTCTAAAGGCTAAGGGGAAAACTCATAACATACAAACTGGCCCTCACAGTACACAAAACATGCAACAGAAATCATAACCAACATAAAAGAATAAACAGTATCTCACCAGCACTTGAAGGACCTACACCTGTCCTGGGTAGATCTCTTCCCCAGGGTTTTCCAAAGTCAGTTCTCCAAATGTTCGAGTTCGAAGTCAATACAAATGTTCAACAAACAAAATTCCACTGTTAACAGTTCTTCAGTTGGAAAGACCCCCTTCCAATTTTGGCCTAGAAAATAGCACCAATTGTAATCCTGGATGTCTTCTTTCCAAGATCAATAGCCTGAGTTCAAACATTAGGTTAACAACTTCTTCTACAACTTTATAATTGATCACTTTCTGCAGTATCTCTAGTATAATTGTCTGGATGCTTCTTTTGGGTTGCTGATTCCCTCTTGACAACCACCCTTCTACTACTGTTACCATGTGAACTGTCTATTTTATTCCACAGTATGCTACTACTTCAACAAACTGCAACGTGACATCTGCTGACAGTTTATACACTAACACAGTCCAGGTATTTATGCTTCTTCTTCTACAACTTTATATTTAAAAACTTTTAGGCATTTAAAGACAAGAAACTTTGACCGCTACAGGTAGGTAAGGCACTCTTCTTTCCTATACTTCAAGAAAATGGCAGCCTTTTTGCCTCTTCTGCCTGCCTTACTGCCACAAGTATAACCTGTCTCTGCTCCAAGACTCACTTTCTCTCAACTTCAGCAGTCTTCAGCATTACAGATCATCTTCTTCTGCATGATTCTTTAACAAGCACCCAGCTCCATTCCCCAACCTTGTCACACCTTCTTGGTTCCAGTAACTATCCTGAAGCTGTAATACCACTATTCCAACTTCAGGTAACTTCGGGTAACAATGTCACACTTGTATCAGAGGACAGAGGACCTTTAACAACCTTGCAGATCAGATGGATAATTTAATAGGGCCTCTTGTCTTGGGTAATGCTTGTTCTAATTAGGGATGTCACAGTATTGGTTTTATGGCGGTATGATAACCTTCTTGCCAAATGACGGTATATCATGGTTATCACGGTATAGCAGGTGGAGTTAACTAATCTTAACAAATATTTTCTTAAAGGTCATAAATTGTCAGAATTTTGAAACTTGTCTCTGCACATTTTTAGCTGATGCTCGAGGAATCTAAGGCGGCTGCAGATTTGGTCTTTCATGGCACTCACTCGTTGATTGCCTTGAATGAAAGTGTGACTAGTAAAGTGTTAAAATGCACATTTTGAGCAATGAGCTTGCTGCTCAGTCACAGGTCATCGCTTTGAAAATTGGCCTCGACCTGCATTATTTTGGAACCACATGGCATGGGCATCATGACCCCTCGCTGCGATCAGTCATAACTTTGTTTTGATAATGCTTTATCCCATTAGAGGGAGAAAGGTAACTCATGTGAGGTCTGAAAGCCCATGTCATTGTGCTTCTTTTGCCAAAATGTCATAGCCAACACACACTCACTGAAAGTTTGCAAATTGATCAAATCACTATAGTTTGTTTACCATATGCCTTGTGTATTATAAAGGTCTGATGTTGGAGTCACCACTGACCATGTAATCCTAACAGGACAGCGTTCAGTGGGTGCTGTTGATTTCTTTCAATACATGTTCATTTACCTTCTTAAAGATAGTGGCACAAAAACCTTTTGAAATTGACAAAGTTAAAATACATATTGGCACAAATATGGCCTAGACCACCACATCCCCATCATTACCATTTTCCCCAGGTCTGGGAACATTAGGACCCTTGTCATGTGAGTTGAGACGGAGGAATGCTTTCATGGGTGGTGTCACAAATCGAGGATAGACCTGAGAAATATCTCTCCTCCATTACTCTGGATACTTCAAATTGTATGTAGAATCTGTCTGCCTGCTTGAGTCCAGTGCCATATGCAGAAGGCAGGGGAAGGATCAAGCGAAGCAACAACTCTAGTGCCAATGTGTACATCTACACAGAGGACGGGGGGGGCAGTTTATATACTAGCACAAAGCACTGATAGGCCCTATGTTCATATAATCTACAGAGCTAACTTTTTTGTGGACATGCATCAGAAGGGCATCCAGTTCATTCCCCCTTTGAATTCTGGGATATGTAGTTCCCCATCTTTCAAATTGGTGGGAAAACTACAAATCGGCCGATTTTTAAACCGACTCTACTGATCATAGAGAAAGAGCGGTCACAGCATCAAAGCTGCATTTACTAATGTGGCCTCACTTTCCCTATGCTCTTGTTTGCCAAACGCCACATCCCACAGTGCAAGATCCAGAATGTGCAGCATTTGCTTAATGCAGCCTTTCCAAATCAGATTGAAAAGCTCACTTAATAGCTGCAGGCCCTAAAGCGGTATACCGGTATTAACAACCTGACGGTTATTATAGTTCAATTAAGCTGTTTGCAGTATCTATAACGGTATACCGTTACACCCATAGTTCTAATAGACAGTACAATAACTTCTGGACTTTAAAAACAAATGTTTCAACTACTACAGGTTTCAGGAAAAACAGATTTAGGTACTTGCGATTATTCTTTCGGATAGATCTCTAACTTTAAAATGATACTGGTGATTGTAGTTCTATTCAATATTACGGAGATGGCTTCAGACTTCTGTAAGGAAATACAATTGGTAATAAACAACCTCCTTTAATGCTGCATACTCTTGTAACACTTGTGGAAGTTAAAGTGAAGTTTTCGCAATAGTGTATAACATGTGTTCCCTTTCAATGAGAGATACGCGTGACCATTCCGGCAACAGAATATCAATCGACAATGAAATTAATAGAGCTTTTGAACTTACGCAAGTTACTTCTGAGGTGGTAACAGTTACCAGCAAGGCCTGCAGTGAACCTGAACGCAGAGCTTCACTCACCGGCTCCAGGAAAACTGCAGTTGCAGGCTGCTTCACTCTCCAGACTTCTTCAACTGTTGTTACTGCCTCAGGCACTGTTGGGACCCACACCCTTCTGCAGCACGTGGGTTTAGCGTTTGGCCATGTTAATTGGGAGTCTCCTTCACTCTTCAGTCCCGCGGCTTGCCTTCTGCTACGGGCCTCGGGCTTCAGCACGGTCAAGGCTCTGCAATCACAGCTACTAGGCGCATATGGGGAAAGCGACACTCTCTGCACATATTCCTCAGTGCAACTACGGCAATGCCAGGTTTGACACCACAGGACCCTCTGAGAACTTGCAGGTGAAATCGGCTGTCTCCAAGCTCAGGCGTCCTTTCTGCGATCATACCTCCTCGTGAATTGCCAGCCTTGTGCTCTTCTATTACTGCATCTGTTACCAGCCTTCCAACTCCTGCTCCAGCTCCTGCTCCAGCCTTCATGCTTCCCAGGTTTGGCAATTGGCTTCAGTTGTGTCAGCCATTGGTTTCCATTTCCTGACCCTTACAAAGGCTGTTAGCCCTAATTGCCTGACTACTACATCTACATGCTTCTTTAGCCTTCTTCTTTGTCTCAGTCCCTATAGCTTTCAGGGACAAGCAGTTTACTCAATCAAAGTTAGGTTTTTCAACTTCTTTAGTATATTTAGGGGTAGATTTAATTCCCCTAGTGACTGTAAAAGAGGGGCTGTATGTTTTAACTTTACTAGAGGAAAATGATTTAGAGAAGACAATATTTCCGCCATTCCTTGTAGTGGACCATTGGTATTGAGGAGGGCATTTGTTTTTAGGAACCAAAAGGATTCTTTCCTTTGGTATAATATGTTTGGATGTTACAATTTTAGGGTTTACCACCTTCGAATCCATAGGACGTTTATAAACATTAAAATGACAGTAAGCCATAACTTCTTCTGGTATAGTGGTAAGAGTCTCCCTGTTAGAGGAAACATACAGTGTCTCATCCCACGGAATCTCCCCACTACCCTGGGCATTGTCTCCACCCAGGTGATCCTCCCGCAATACACCACCCCCGGGGTCGGGATCAGGAAGCGTCTGCCTTCCCCTGGCCACTTGGGAGGAAACTTTAGGCAGGGTTTCAGTGAGGGATCCACAGAGGATAAAGGAGACTACATGCAAGAGACTACATGCAAAGTAATCCTGGAGGGATTTTTACTACTGGTAGAAGCTGAATCGATCATCAAGGGATTTAACCAGCTGTAAACAGTAAAGAATATAAAGCAAGATGAATTGTCTTTTTTTCCTACTGTATATCAGATACTTATATTTTAATCTACAAACTATACATAAGGACTGGGTACTTTAAAGGTATCTCCTAAGTGAACTTTGAGACTGAGATAAGACCTCCAACTGCTGGGCCAGGAAGAAGCTTTTGTTTCACAGTATGCCATTACTTCAAAACCACTCCTATGTGACATCCACTGACAACTTTGTATACAACCACTGTTCAAGTATTTCAAGTATTTCCACCACTGCTTTGCACTTCTGACATTTCAGCAGAGTCTAACAAGACACTTCGACCTCTTCAGGTAGGCAAGAAACTCTTCCCTTTAATGATTTACTAAAAGGGTGCAGCTTCTTTGCCTCTTCTGTCTATCTAAATGCTGCAAAGATAATCTGCCTCTGCCCATAAAACATACTTCCTTTGCACATTAGCAGTCTTTTAGCATTACAGGTTAACTTCTGGAAATTCTTTACAATCACCCAGCTTCCCTACACCTTTTCTGCTGAAGTAATTACGCAGAAGCTGTAGTGCTACTCTTCCAGCTTCAGGTAACAATGTCACACTTATATCGGAGGTCTCTAGACAGTTGACAACTTCATAGATTAGGTGGAGAGGTTTAAACCGATTGTTTCACTATTAAAAGGAACCAGCTCTTGGCATGGGTATTGTGTGTCCTCTTCTTCAGTATTATAACTTCTTGAAATAAAGAATGTCAATTCTGTATAATACAAGGTTCAAGCTTTAAAGTGAAAACGTAATTAGGGACACGCACCCACACTTTAAGGAAGATTCTTACACTTAAAGTATTGACTGAAAATGTATTCCCATATAATCTCAAGGCGGCAACTTCTCACTTGCCTCGAGAACCACAATTGGTCACATGCAACCTTCCTTTGATGCTGTTTCACTTTTAACTCTTGTAAAACTTTAAAGTCAGGCTTTCGGAATGGAGTGGGTAAACGTCCCGGCTCTACAATTAAGGACACGCGACCACTCAGTTACTGTGAAAGAGTTCAACAATGGATGTAAATGGATTTTACTTTCACGCAAACACTGCAGCCTTCAGAAAAACCATGCATGAAACATTTGCATTGTTAATAGTGATTTTAGAATTAATGAACAACTTCTACTCATTTTCAACACTAGGCCAGTCACTTTGGAGCTGCTTACAGTTACCGGTAAGGCTTGTTGAGTGAATCTGAATGCTGTGCTTCACTCACCGGCTTCAGGGACACTGCATTTTGCTCTGCTTCCTTGAACTCTGCTACTACTTCGGGCTCACTCGGGATCCACACCCTTCTCCAGCAGGGTGTCTCCAGTCCGGAAACTTTAATTGGGAATCTCCTTCACTTCCCTAACCGTTGGCTTGCCTTCTGCCTTTAGCCGTGGGTTGCTGCACAGTAATGGCTCTGCAATCACAGCGACTCAGCTCACATGGAAAAAACTTTACGCAGCACGTCTTCCTTTGCGCAGCCTACGCGATACAGATATTGAGAACAAGGCACCTTCACAGAACTTGCAGGTGAAATCTGTTCCATGTTCTAGCATTCCTTCTGTACTCTCACTACCTCGTGAATTTCTATCCTTGTGCTTCTCCTCTTCGAAATCCAGTTATATTTTTGAAAAAATAGTTTCTAAATACAGAAGTTTCGAATACAAAGTTTAGAAGAAAAAAAAATTGAATGCATTTTTTTCATGTTACAGGTTTTATTTTAGTTTCGTATAGAAAAAAAAAGTTTTTTAAAAAAGAAAACAGGAGTTTGGGGAAAAAAATGCATTCAAAACTTTTTTTTCCCAAAGCTTTTGTGTCGAAACTTTTGTATTTAGAAACTTTGCCTGTCGAAAAAAAATCACTATAAACCCTACGGCCAGCCTTCCAACTCTTGCTCCAGCTCCTTCGTCCCCTCCTTTGTTGCTGGGGCCTTATATGCTTCACTTGTCAGAGGAAAAATACTATGACTCATCCCACGGAATCTCCTCCCAACCCTGGGCCCTGTCTCCACCCAGTTGATCCTCCTGCAGTACACCACCCCAGGGTTGGTATCAGGAAGAGTCTGCCTTCCCGGCCACCTGAAGGCATGGTTTCAGTGAGGGATCTGCAGGATTCTTCACACTCGGTCTATTGAGCATTCTGCACCATAAGGTTTATTGAAGTGAATGGTAACAAAAGTAGTGCCTATACAAACAGTGTACAAACACAAAATACGACTACATTTTAGGTCTGATGGAAAGATTCCCTGCTGCAAACAGTGCCAACCAAAACTAGGTGGACATAAGACTTGCCCCCTTTTTTGTTTTGTAATTTTAGAAGGTAAGCTATTACTCTTACACGAGGTGGCTTTTGAGGTCTGAACATCTGAAATCAGAACATCCCTGTCTAAACTATGAAACAAATGCAATTCTTTTATATTGAGACCTTGTGGTTTTATTGAAAAGACGAGAAGAACAAGATACTTTCTTACCTGGTAACGTTCTTTCGATGGGATGGTCCGACGACGTATTCCATATCTATGACATGTAATCACCACAGCTGTGCTGCTTCGGAAACTTTTTTCGGCGTCTGCGTCCTGCGTCGATGACGTCGATGCGCTGTTGTCGAGGGCCTCCTCCGACGTCCGACAACATCCGATGTGATAAGTAGGACGCACGACGCCCGTAGCCTCAGTTGTAGTTTTTTCCCCCAGAACGTGTGACACTAGTCAACTGCCAGTCAGACACAAAGCCTTGCGGAACGTAAGCTGCAATCGCAAAAGAAATTCTGCAGCGGGGAAGGCAGGGCGGGAGCGATATGGAATACGTCGTCGGACCATCCCATCGAAAGAACGTTACCAGGTAAGAAAGTAACTTGTTCTTCGAGGGGATTGGGTCCTCCGACGTATTCCATATCTATGACAGACTCCCAAAGCAGTACCAGAGCAAGGAGGAGGGAAAGAATTTAGAATCAAAATTTAGAATAGCCAATCAAATAGCAGAGCAAAGGAACGCCTTGCCAAAGGCCAGATCCTGTGCTCGGATGGAATCAAGGGAATAGTGACGTACACATGTATGTACTGAAGCCCAGGTGGCTGCATTACAGATGTTGCGAATAGGAACACCCCTCTGCAGGGCAGTAGACGCAGCCATACCCCTGGTAGAATGGGCCCGCAAGCCAGCTGGTGGGTCCTTACCCGCCAAGCGGTAGCACTCCGAGATGGCCAAAATAATCCAGCGAGACAAAGTCTGTTTCGTCACAGCTTGCCCCAAACGCTTTCCAGTGTAACCAATAAAGAGTTGATCGTCCACTCTGACCCGGGACATGCGTGAAACATAAAAGCTTAAAGCTCTCCTAGGATCAAGCCTATGGAGTCTCTCCTCTTCCTTACCAGGATGCGGAGGAGGATAGAATGCCGGAAGAACAACCTTCTGGGCCAAATGAAATTCCGTCACTACCTTTGGAAGAAAAGAAGGACGAACTCTAAGGACAACCCTGTCCTTGTGAAATACAGTGAAGGGTGGCTTAACTGAAAGTGCCTGTAACTCACTCACTCTGCGAGCGGAAGTAACCGCAACTAAAAACACAGTTTTCAGAGTTAACAGCCTCAAAGGGCAAGAATGTAAAGGCTCAAACGGAGCACCCATAAGAAACTTAAGAACAAGGTTTAAATCCCAACCGGGCACCAGGAAAGGTGACAGAGGGAACACATTAGTGAGCCCTTTCAGAAACTGTGAAATCAAAGGGATTTTAAAGTAAGAACACTCTTCAGACGAGCGCTTAAAGATGGACAGCGCCGCCAGGTAACCTTTAATGGTACCCACTTGCAAGCCCCTGTGGGCCAAAGAAAGTAAAAAGGACAGAACCATGGGGATGTCGCATGCAAAAGGATCCACATTCTGAACTCTGCACCAGTCGCAGAACTTACGGCAACGGTACAGAGACTTTGTTGCTGGCCTTCGGGCCGAAAGCGACACCTCCATCACGTCCTCAGGGAGGTCCCAATCCTTATACCTCAACCTTTCAGAAGCCAAGCGTGAAGGTTGAGCGATCTGACCTCTGGATGGAGAACCTGACCCCCTTCCCGTGAGAGCAGATCGTCTCGGTAGGGAAGACGACGTGGAGGGCAGATGGATAAGTCGAGAAGGTCCGGGTACCACGTCCTCCGAGCCCACGCCGGGGCAATGAGGATCATCCGGGAACCGAACTTCCGTAACCTCCGCAGCACTTGCGGGATGACGGGGACTGGAGGAAACGCGTACAGCAGCGGGAATGACCACTCCACCACGAACGCGTCTCCTAAGGCTCCTTTTGGAGGAAATTCCCGCGAGCAAAACCTTTCGCACTTCCGGTTGACACTGGAGGCGAAGAGATCCACTTGAGGGGTCCCCCAAAGGGCGAAGATCTCCAGGAGAATCTCCTGAGCCAACTCCCACTCGTGAGAGATTGCGCTCTGCCTGCTCAGAGCGTCCGCCGTCACGTTTTCGTCTCCATCCAGATGAACTGCCGAGATCTAAACTTCCTGCTGGATGGCCCAGAACTCGAGCTGCATCGCCTCCCTGCACAGAGGAAGTGACCCTGCCCCCCCCTTTTTGTTGAGGTAGTGCATGGCCACTGTATTGTCCGTCAGGATCAGGACACTCTTTCCTCGCACAGTCGGCAGAAAAGCCTTCAGAGCTAGCCTGATGGCCCTCAGCTCCAAAAGATTGATATTGAGTCTGGACTCCGACGGAGACCAACGACCGCTGACTGTCAGCCCGTTGGCATGAGCTCCCCAAACCGTGAGGGATGCATCCATCACGATCGTCACCTCCGGCCAGGGAAGCCAAAATGGAGCCCCCTTCATCAAGTTGCCTTTGACGGCCCACCACAGAAGGTCCCGGGCGACCATTGCGTCTTGAGCGCCCACTGCAAAGATCTCATCTGCAGGCGAGCCTCTGGCACCAGAAGAATGCAGGATGCCATGAGGCCGAGCAACCTCAAGAACTCGAACGCTGGGAGCGTCTGGGCATGCTGAAAGTTGTGCACCATCTGCTGAATGTGAAGAGCCCTCACCTGGGGAGGAAAACACCGCCCCAGGGAAGTGTCGAGCACTGCTCTGATGTACTGGAGCCGCTGTGTTGGCGTCAAATGGGACTTCTTTAAATTGAGGGAGAAGCCCAGCCTGTGAAGGGAGCGGCAGGTGACGGACAGATGATCCAGGACTTGCTCGGGAGAGCTCCCCCTGATCAACCAATCGTCCAGGTAGGGGTAGACGTGAATCCCCCCTTGCCTGAGATGCGCTGCCACCACCACCATGAGCTTGGTGAAAACCCTCGGGCGGAGGTCAATCCGAACGGCAGGACCCGAAACTGAAAGTGCGAGTCGCCAACCGCGAACCTCAGGTACTTCTTGTGCTTGGGATGGATCGGCACATGGAAGTAAGCATCCTTGAGGTCGAGTGACACCAACCAGTCCTGAAGCTGAAGGGCCTGGAGGACTTGAGAGAGAGTAACCATCTTGAACTTGTCCTTCCTGAGGAGTTTGTTCAAACCGCGCAAGTCCATGATGGGTCTCAATCCCCCGTCTTTCGTCGAAATCAAAAAATAAGGGGAATACCATCCCTTGTTCCTCTCCGCTACAGGCACCAGTTCTATGGCGCCTTTCTCCAGCAGGGCTTGAATTTCCTGCGCAAGGAGCGGATCCGGACTCTGCAAAGAGAGGTTCCCCGGAGGATTGTCGCGAGGCTTGTGCCGAAAGGGAAGACAGTAGCCGTGGGATATGATCTCCAGAACCCACACATCTGAAGTAATGGCTTGCCACTCTACAAGATGCTGCGCCAGCCTTCCCCCAACCGGCGAACCATGGGACATGGCCTCACGACTGAGTGGGAGCGGCTGCGGCGTTACCTGAGGGCAAAGAGGCAACTGCCCGAGCGGCCTTGGCACCACGGGTACCCTGTCGTCCACCTCTGGTACCCCTGCGTTGGCCTCTTTGACTGCCAGCTCCTCTCGCTGTACTGAAGGAAGAGTAATAGCGAAAGGAACCACCCCTCCACTGCTGTCCTCTAGGACGAAAAGGCGGAGGTTGGCGAACTGCAGCGCCCAACAACTTCGCTGCAGCTTTTGAGGTCTGCAACCTCTCAAGGCTCTCGTCAGCCTTGCTGCCAAAAAGGTGTTCACCGTCAAAGGGCATGTTGAGGAGCCGGGACTGCACATCAGGAGCAAACCCCTACTTCCGCAACCACGCAAACCTGCGTATCACGGTGCTCGCCGCCATGGACCTACTGACGCATTCAGCTAAGTCCAAACCCGACTGAACGGACTCACACATGGCATCCTTACCATCCTGGACCATAGCAAGGAAACCATCCCGTTCGTCCCCTTCGGGAATATGTTCAGCCGCTAACGCAACACAGTTCCACAGAGTGTGTGTGAAACGAGACAAGGCACAAATGGAGTTGGCCGCCTGAAGCGCCATACCACCAGAAGAAAACACTTTCTTTGCCCAGCCATCAAAACGTTTGTCGTCCCTATCAGGAGGGATGGTAGGGTATGACGCCTGCTTTGCCGGGGCCGTGGCCGCCTGCACCACCAAACTCTCCGGAGTGGGGTGCCTGGTCAAGTAGCAGGGGTCGCTACTGGTGAACGGTATTTTCGCGACAAGGATCTGCCCACCGCCGGGAGACTCTCCGGAGCAGTCCAAGCCGCCACCACCCTTCTCTGTAAAGCCATATGGAACGGCAGTACCGGGTCAGTTGGGGGACCAACATCAAGGATGTCCGTCAGATCATCCTGCACAAACTCCCCTGGGGGAGCAGACCATCCCAAGTACTCAGAAACCCTAGCCATAAGGCGCCGGTACGAGGAATCGGCATGAGAGCCAGGCTCAGGCCTACAAAACTCCACCTCCCGAGAGGTGTCCATGCCACTGGCATCATGCGGTGACTGTCTCAAATCGTCAAACTGACTATGGCCCGAGACAATTTCATCTGGAACCTGACTAGGAACCAGGCCATCAGAATCCTCATCCGCCTCTGAAATATAGTCCAGGTGGCGAAAAGAAGGCACCCGAGAGTGCTTGTTCTTAACCAGAGCCTTCCTAGGGGGTTCTCCCGTGCCACGGGGTACCTCCGACATGAAAGGCGTCGACGTCGAGAGAACCGGCGCCGAGGAAATCGGTGTCGACGTCAGACGCAGTGCCTCCAGCATTGGCGGCGTCGACAGAGCCCTCCAGGCCGGAGCCCCGAGCGTTCCCTCGACGACCCGAGCGTCGACGGCTTCGACGACTTCCTCGGAGCCGGAGCCTCGAGAAAGCCTGTCAACGCCTCAGACGTCGATGTCTTCCTCGAAGACCTCACAGGTGCACACGGTCTCGAACGCGTCGAGGACCGGGACCTGGAACGGGTACGGCGAGAACGAGTCTCCTTGTCCGAACGGGACCTCTCCTGTGACTCGTGCCGACCACTCTTGCGAGCGGTGTCTCTCGACCTCTCACGACCGACCCCACTCGGGGGCGCGGACGGCTTAGTACCCTGCGACTCAAGAATCGCCAGCATTTTCTTCCCGAAGGAAGCCCATTCCTCCGGCGTCGCACGGCTGGTGGGGTAAGCGACGTGCCGGGCAGAGTCCTCCGAAGAGGACCTGGAAGACGACCGGTGTCGGCGCTTCCGAGAACGCCTCGAAGAGGCTGAGGAGCAGCAAAACCGACTCCTAGAAGGAGACCCACGAGACTTCCGACGATGACGCGGAGAGTCACCCCTCGAATCATCCGTCGAAAGCCCCGCAGACTTCGACTTCCTGGGCTTGGACACCCGACCTACCGACAACTTCTTCTTACGTTCGCGTAAGGCTTTGGACGTGAGCGACTGGCAGTCCATAAAGTCATCCGTGTCGTGGGCATCCCCGAGGCACCAGAGGCAGGCGTCGTGCGAGTCCGTCACCGACATCTTGGACACACACTCCCCGCACTTCTTGAAACCCGGACGCGGGGTCGAAGACGAAGTAGAAGACATCTTCACACGAAGGATTTTCACAAAACGAACAGGTTCGAAGAACCGAGAAGAACAGAACTCCAAAGAGTCGAGGCGTTAACCGAGAATCACGAAGCTCGACGTTCGCGGAAAAAACGGAACTGAGGCTACGGGCGTTGTGCGTCCTACTTATCACATCAGATGATGTCGGAGGAGGCCCTCGACGACGGCGCATCGACGCAGGACGCAGACTCCGAAAAAAGTTTCCGAAGCAGCACAGCTGTGGTGATTACATGTCATAGATATGGAATACGTCGGAGGACCCAATCCCCTCGAAACCTTAACTTTGCTATCATTAATAAAAAAACGTTTTAAATCAATCCACTTGCCAGGCTATACATGTTTAAACATCAAGGTCTGATGGAAATATATTTGTCTCAGTTAACAGTGAGCCTGCTTCTGGTGGAACATGCATCATTGCAGGGGAGTGGGCCCACGAGTATGACAATCAATCTGCACTTTAGCAAACCTACCAAGCTAACCCCAGACAATACAGAGAATCAATAATAACTTCTACCTTTAACACATAATATATCAGCAAAGTGTGGTCCATGATATATAAAACAGTCAAACCTATGTGTTTTTGTAAAACTGGAATGTGAAGTTCAACTTGTCTCACCCTCGGAACAAAGAACCTTCACGTAAATCAAGCTGATCATTTTGAATAGACGGTTCCCATGATTAACACAAGAATATAGTTTTAGAACACGGAGCGAAATGGTTATTCACTAGCACACATTGTCAAACCAGACAGGCAAAATGCAGTTTGAACAATTTACAAATGTCTGATTTCATTGAAAATTATACATTTACAGTGTTTCTATTAATCACTGTGGGGATGATGCTTAGGACACATTTTTGACTTCATGGTAAAACCATGGGAACAAACCCTTGGTGCACCTTTCAAGAGGGGCACAACAGTATTTGCACAACATGTATGCGGTCATAAGATAGTGGGGAACACAACAGAAAAGAGTAAAGAGCATGCAGCAGGACTCACCTCATCCAGTTGGCTTGGCCCTCAACCTTCCCGTCAATGGACTTATACTGATTGTTCTTATCGACTATCTGAAAACAGTTCGAAATATTGGAACAGGTGCTCACTAAATCACATCACAAGAACAGTGTTACACTGCTCCATAAAACTAAACAGAAAATATCACCTTTTTCATTTAATTTGTCAATGCAGTCCAACTGACCACAATCACTGTGGTTCATAAGGAACAAGTTACTTACCTGTAACTGTTGTTCTCCAGCATGGGTCTGGCATGAATTCACATGCTCATGAATATTCCCCGTCGTCAGGCTGGGAATCCTCGGTAAAGAAAAATCAGTATCAGTTTCGTTTCTGATCTGTCTTTCGTAGTAGTAACCAATCACTGATCTCTGTTTCATACTGACCACAGCCAATGACTGCCATCTCCCTAAGCCCCGCCTCTGGCAGCCATCTTCAGATTTGGTAGCACGTGAAGTGGCAGTATGACCAAGTGAAGAGCCGCAGATGGGTAGGCGGGAGGGTTCGCATGTGAATCCATGCCAGACCCATTCTGGAGAACAACAGTTACAGGTAAGTAACTTGTTCCTTCTCCAGCATGGGGTCTGGCATGGATTCACATGCTCATGAATAAAAGAATACATAGCAGTACACACATGCACAACCACGGGAGGTGGCAAAGGCTCAACATTAAGCATGACATCCAAAACTCAACATTAAGCAATTCTTACCTCCTCACCAGGCTCACCTTAGGCGAACAGGTTGCGCAGCACTGCTTGGCCGACCCTGGACTCCTCCCTGGAATCCCAATCGACGCAGTAGAATCTCGTGAAGGTGTGCGTCGACCTCCACGTAGCAGCCCTGCAGATGTCCAGCAAGGGCAAACCAGATAGGAACGCCGTGGTAGCTGCAATCGCTCTGGTGGAATGGGCTCTCGGACGGCGAGGCAGCTGTCGGTTTGCCAACCGATGACAGTACATGATACAGCCGGAGAGCCATCTGGAAATGCAAGCCTTCGAGAGAGCCTTCCCCTGATTGACAGGTCCAAAGTTCACAAAAAGTTGTGACGTCTTCCGAAAACTCTTCGTGCGGTCCACGTAGAACTTCAGCGCTCTAGCCACATCCAGCGAGTGCAAAGTCCTTTCAGCCGGCGACGAAGGCGACGGGAAGAAAACAGGCAACACCAAGGGTTCGTTGAGGTGGAAGTCCGACGGCACTTTGGGCATGAAGGAGGGATGCGTCCTGAGCAATACACTTGTGTTGTGAAAAGTCAAGTACGGGGGCTTGCAGGAAAGGGCCTGGATCTCACCCCCCCATCGTGCGGAGGTGATGGCCACAAGAAACGCTGTTTTCCACGACAAGAACTTCAACGGAGCTGAGTGCAGAGGCTCGAACGGAAGTCCCATGAGCTTGGTCAGCACCAAGTTGAGCTCCCACGCCGGGGCCGGGGCCTTCACCGGCGGGAACGATCTGAAGTCCCTTCATGAATTCTTTCACCAGACAATGAGACCACAAAGACGTCCGTCCCGTGGTTCTGGTGTATCGGGAGATCGCAGCAAGATGAATCTTGATGGAAGCGTGCGCCAGTCCAGCCTTGGCCAGCGTCAGTAGTTACAGCAGAACTTGAGGAGCTGTAATCCGTAGAGGGTTAATCTTCTGTGCGTGGCACCAGACAGAGAACCTCTTCCATTTGTGTCCGTAGCATTTAAGAGTTGAGGACGCCCTGGCCTTTGCAAGAACCTCTCTGCAGTCGGCCGGTATGTCGTAACCTCCAAACTCTAACGCTGCAGGAGCCAGGCCTGCAAGTTCAGCGACTTCGGGTCGTGATGGAGGATGGCGCCTCCTTCTCTGGAGAGAAGATCCGCGTCCACTGGCAGCTTGATTGACGGGGACAAGTCCAGAAGGTCCGGGAACCATATCTGCCTCGGCCACGCAGGTGCGATGAGGATCATCCTGCACCGTGACCTCTTGAGCTGGTTGATGAGCCGGATCAGCAGCGGCAATGGAGGGAACGCATATAGGAACAGGCCCTCCCAGGGGAACGAGAAAGCATCGCCCACTCTCCTCGGCTGGGGAAACCTGCTGGCGAACCTCTGGCACTTGGAGTTCGTCGCCGTCGCGAACAGATCGATCTGGGGTGTGCCCCACCGTCGGAAGAGGCAGTCCACTAGATCCCGTCGTAGTTCCCACTCGTGGCACGAGCGCAGCTCTCTGCTGAGCGAGTCGGCGATGGTGTTTTTTATCCCTGCCAGATGGGACGGAAGCAGAAACATCCCTTGGGCGACGGCCCAATGCCACAGATCCTGAGCCTCCTTGGACAGGGCTGGGGATCTGGTACCGCCCTGCTTCCTGATGTAGAACATGGTGGTGGTGTTGTCGGTGAAGATCCTCACCACCTTGCCCTTGAGGGACGGGAGAAAGGACCTGAGGGCCCAAAACACTGCACGGAGTTCCAGGACGTTGATATGGAGGGACTTCTGCGTCGGCAGCCAAAGGCCCCTCGCGTGCAGATTTTCGGTGTGCGCTCCCCACCCTTCCAGGGAGGCATCTGTGGTCACTGTCTTCTCATGGCCCGGGGTCTGGAAGTCCATGCCCGCCGTCAGATGCGCGCGGGTGCCCCACCACCGGATCGCTCGTCGGAAGCTCTCATCGAGTGTGATCCTCTCCTCGAAGCTGCCCGTCGTCTGGATCCAACGAGCGTCCAGGAACTCCTGTAACGGGCTCATCCGAAGCCTGCACAGGCGGATGAGATAAATGCAAGAAGACATCATTCCGAGGAGGGACTTGATGGACCTCACCCTGGCCGTGTCCACAACCAGCATCCGCTGCACCTTGCCCAAGATGGCCCTTGTCCTTTCCTCCGACGGAGAGGCCAGACGCGCCACTGTGTGGAGCTTCGCTCCCAGAAACAGTGCGTCTTGAGCGGGCACCAGGTGGGACTTGGCGTAGTTTATGGAGAATCTGTAACGCTCACCTGATTCCCGCAGAGGCGCCGGTCTTGACTGGGTGAATGCCGTATCTTCAAAGGTGATGTGTAACACACGGTTGGCTCTTTGGGCTGGACCTCTGTGCACTGTATGTCTGACTCGAAGAGTAAGATGTCTTAGGTAAGTGAACGCCGAGCTCTCCATCTGCCTCGGGGCAGGGTGCCGTAACCAGTTCCTTCACTGGATAAGGGTGCAGGCCTCTTGACCTCAGAGGACTGCTGTCCGTCGTTAACTGCACGAACGGTAAGTTCTGGGCGCTTCAAATGTCTTAAAAGTCTTTTGTAATGATATCTCTTGTTTTGCAGAGTTCCGGCGATGGCGGATGGCGGGCTGATGAGAGTTGAGGATCGAACCCGCGTGAGGAATAGAAGCGCCTGGAAGCACGTAGGTAAGCGCTTGTAGTCTGCTTCACGATGCGCACTAACTGTCCCTTTTATCTTGCAGGTACAAATTCTGAGCTTTAGAGAAGCTGAAGGGTGCTGGAATACCCACTGGATTCGGCGTGGGAAGGAGTAATGGCACGTGAGTAATAAAGTTGACCAATGTCTTTAAACGCACCTTCTTTTGTCTTTCAGATGCGGGATGCAGCGCCGAAGGCCTCCGGAGCGTGCGAAGAGCTGGTAAGCTTTTGTCTTTCAGATGCCGGAATGCAGTGCGAAGACCTCCGGAACATGCGAAGAGTAGGTAAGCCTTTGTCTTTCAGATGCCGGAATGCAGCGCGAGGCGTTGGTGACAGCCGATGGACCAGGTAAGAGATGCGCTGCCACTGAAGACCGTAGTGCTAACCTGTTCTTTCTTTGTCTTTACAGGTGCTGCTGAAGACTGGATTCCAGGATGGTAAGCCTTTGTTTCCTTAGGCCCAGGATCAGAAGCAGAAGACACGATGAGCGTTCTGCTGCAGAGAATGCAGAATAACACAAAGCAAGATTCATCCATCGGGTGTGGTTTAAATAGCCTCCTGTAGTGCTTAGGTGTCTCCTTCCACAGCCACGCCTAGGTAAGAAAAGAGTTCCTGCTTTCCAGAAGAGTTCCAGTGTTCTGAACCTAGGGAGTGGCTCCTGCCCCACCCAACAGGAAAAGTAGTCCCAAACAGAAGAGGATCCGGGGTTCAACTGGCAGGTAAGTAAGCAGCATGGTCTGCTGCAGGTAGGTCCACCCAAGCATTATGAGCCCGGCGCTTCCAGCGCTGGGACTGGGCATCTTTATGAGCCTGGTGCCACTGGCGCCAGGACAGGGTCCAAAAGGTCCCAATTGGGACTGGCTGGCACTCGGAACCGGGGTTATGGGTCTGCTTCCAAGGGAGTCGGGCAGGTCCTGATCTTTTGGAAGCAGAGATCATGACAGAATCCCAGGTCCGTGAGTAGTTGGACGGTCCTCGCCGTGTGCTCCGCGGCGAGCTCCTTTGTCTTTGCTCGGATGAGCCAGTCGTCCAGGTAGGGGTAGACGTGGATCCCCTCCAGGCACAGCCGCGCTGCCACCGGTGCGAGGCACTTGGTGAACACCCTGGGTGCCGACCTCAATCCGAAGGGAAGGGCTCTGAACTGGTAGTGACGCCCTTGGACCACGAATCTGAGAAACTTTCGGTGTCCCTTTAGGATGGGGATATGGAAGTAGGCATCCTCCAAATCCAACGACGAAAGGAAATCGCCCTCCTTCAGTTGACCCAGGACGTGCTGGAGGGTGACCATCCGGAACTTCTGTGCCTTGATGAATTTGTTCAGTCGTTGCAGGTCCATGATGGGACGCCATCCTCCCGTCTTCTTCTTCACGAGGAAGTATCTTGAGTAAACTCTGGAGCCCCGAAGCCTCTTTGGGACGAGCTCGATGGCGCCTTTCATGAGCATCGCCTTTACCTCCAAGAGAAGTTGAGGGATGTGATGTTCCTTCCTGGCCACGGGGGGTGGGACGCGCGGGCACTTCTTTAGAAACTCGAGCGCGTGACCCTGGGCCAGGGCGTCCAGCACCCAACGGTCGGTGGAGATGGACTCCCACACGCTGACGAAGTTCGCCAGCCGGCCTCCCACCGGGGTGCTTCGGTGGGGGCCCGACCCCACGGCCGGTTCAGTCCTGCTTCGACGAGGCTTTGCCACCTTGCCCTCCTTGGCGACGATGGCAGGGTCCGCCCGACTTGCCTTATCCCCTGTAGGCTTCTTGCGACGACGAACGGGCCGCTTGACGATAGGTGGAAAATCCGCCGCCGGAACCTTTGGAGGCACCCTGCTTGCCTCCGCCGCTCTGAAAGGGCGGCCGTCGTTGCTGGAGAACACCAAGAGCCCAGGCCGTCTCTGTGTCCGTCTTGATGGCTTGTAGGGAATCGTCCACTGTTTTCCCAAACAGGTTGTTCCCGTCGAACGGCATGTCCAAGACTCTGGTCTGCACGTCCTGACGGAAGTCAGTTGCCTTGAGCCATCCACGCCGTCTAAGGCACACGCCGTTGCCCAACTGGCGAAATCCAGTGTCAGCGATGTCCGTCGCTATCGTAATGGCGTGGTCCGACGCCACTTCTCCTTCCTGCAAGATCTCTAGGGCTTCCGCCCTCTTGTCGTCTGGTAAGAAGTCCAGCAGGGGGGCATTTTTTGTACCACAACTCCCTGTCGTAGCGGGCTACGATAGCCAAGGCGTTGGCAGCCTTAATCGTCGTTGCTGCCGATGAGATGACTCCCATCGTGTCCTAATTCTTTCCCTTGCCGTCCGGCGGGGAGGTTGACGTAGAGGCCCAGGGCCCCCCCCCGCTTTCTTCCTGGCCGCCGCGGAGACGACCGAGTCCGGGGTCGGCTGTGCCCGAAGGCACAAGGGGGCAGCGTCCGGGACCCGGTACTTCTTCTCGTACCGGTCCCTTCTCGCAGGCGTTGTGGATGGGTTCTTGAGGAGGGCGAGACCCTCATCCCAGATATCGTCCAGTAGAGGTACAGCGAGGACCGTCTTCCTCTTGGTCTCGCGCCGTTGATAAAGGAAACCTTCCTTCTCTTCCGGGCAGAGCTGGAAAAGCTCGGATGCCCTGGCGATCATGGCATGAAACGATCCAATCTCGTCGGGCGGGGAAGCCCGGGGAGGAAGTGACGACGGGAGATCCTCGTCATCTGTGCCCGTCGCGGCCGTGTCAGTCCCTGTATCATCCTAACGGGTCGTGGACGGGGAGGAGGGCTGAGCAGGGCGCGATGGTTGAAAAGGAGGTGGAGGATGAATCCTTCTTCTCTTAGGAGGGGGGCTTCCAGAAGGGCCTGGCTCCGGGTCTCCCGTCAGGAGAGGTTCCTCCGTTGGTGGCAACGGCAATCTCGTCCTCATCTCCGAGCATAAGGACTGTATAGCCAAGAAAATGGCCGCCGAGTTGTCTTGCGGCACTGGTTGAGGGGAGTCCGACGGGCAGTCAGGAGCCCCGTCGGCACCCTCGACGTTCTCGTCGTCTCCTACGTCGGGGTCCCTCCCGACGGGCTGGTCTTCTTCCACGCCAACGCCGTGGCTTAAGACTCAGAGGTTGAGGCCAAATCCACGACGACCTCCTGCCCCCCCCTTTTCTTCTCCGTCGGAGGTTTCACGGGGGTCCTGTCGATGGGCATGAAAGAGGACTCCCTCCGCGGTGGCAGGGAGACTCTGTGCCCCGACGTCGCCACCACTGGTGTAGCCTCCACAGGCTGAGCCAGGGCCGCCGCGACTGTCTCGATAGAGGCCTTGGCCGGGTGGATTAAGGCTTTCACCACCTTAGGTGCGCTCACCGCCTTCTCCTTGGGGGGAGGGTCACTGCCTCGCTCCCCCTCCGATGGGGCCTTCGAGCTCGACCGGGGTCTCTCCAGGAGCTTCGCCGGCTGCTCGGCCTTCCTCTTACCCTAGCCAGAGCGTTGGCTCGTGGTTGATGGCGCCGGGGAGGATGCGCCCTGCCTGGCGAATGTAGAGCCCGACCGTTCGGCGCTCCCGGTGCCAGCGGACTCGCGGTGCTTGGTCTTCTGTTGGACCCCCGTCGCCGGGGCGCCCTCAAAGGTCTTAGAAGACCGCTCGGACTTCTTCTTCTTCTTCTTCTCGCCTGACGGGCTCTTCCCTTCCAGCCAGTTGGCGAGACGCAGATGGCGGTCCTTCACAGTCCGCTCCGACATATTGCCGCAAAACGCAAAGTCCTTCTCCACGTGCGTCTTGCCCTCATGCAGGCAGTAGAGGCAAAGGGAGTGTTCGTCCTCCTTAAAGACATTCTGAAGCTGGCATCCAGGGCAGACCCTGAACAGCTTTCCGGGCGTCAAGCTTCCCTTCTCCTGGGCCATGATCGAGATGGGCCTGAGAAACTTCTGGAGTCCTCCAAAAGCGTGGCTCGACGAAATCTTCACCCTTGAGGGGCGTAGAAGAATCCGACACGGTTCCCCGTTGATCGGATACAGAAACGGTGGAGCTTGAGGCTCTTTTGACCGAAAAAGAGAACATTTTCCTAAGAAAAAGCGCGAAAAAAGCACTAAAGCTCGAGAGCAATAGCACGAGGATCCCAACACTTGAACGTGCGGTAAAAATCTGAAGGTGGCTGCCAGAGGGGGGGCTTAGGGAGATGGCAGTCATTGGCTGTGGTCAGTATGACGCAGAGATCAGTGATTGGTTACTACTACGAAAGACAGATCAGAAACGAAACTGATACTGATTTTTCTTTACCGAGGATTCCCAGCCTGACGACGGGGAATATTCATGAGCATGTGAATCCATGCCAGACCCCATGCTGGAGAAATACAGTCATCCCTGTGTGAAAGTGTGTGCATATCGAGTATGGCAAATACACTTTATGGTTACTACTATATTGGAAAGTATCAATATGGATTTCCAGATTTACATTTTTACGAGTCTTCTACAAATTCCTAAACCCCTTGGTTGTGTCACTGACATACTACTATTTTGTGACCAAGTATCTCACAGGTTCTCATTACCTGGTTGTATTCACCCAGAAGAAGTTGGTAGTTGAACTGCTAGCGCTCTGCTTCCATATTTACAAATGGACCTGCTCATGACAATTAAGAATTCATAGGTTTAAGCATGGGTGAAACTTTCTGTTGGGGAAGTAACACTAGACTTAGGGGAAAGAACCATAATTTGAAATAGCAATTCAGCTACAGTGTAAAGAAAGACTTGGGGGAAGCAATATTTGTGGATACTAGAAAATCAGGTTGGCCATTGGTACCCATATGGATACATAATCCAAGTTGATGAAGGGAACTGCTACCGTTGCAATATTAATTTGCGAAAATGCACCATGACAAACCACTCAACAAGCAGGCCTTTTTAGCTTTGGCTATTAGGTGGCACTAAAATTGCTACCTTTAAGCAGAAACTATTGCCATCGAAAGAAGAGAATTTAACATACAAGCTTGAAACAGGCACTTTGAATAAGGGTCTCTGGTGCTTTTCAGAGGACATATGTGAATGTATTTGTGTTTGGCTATGTGTCCTGCCCATTTAACGCCCATCTCTAAGTCAAATCTATATAATTTTCCTCACATTCCCACCCATCTTCCCTCAAACCACATCCCTTTTGCAATCTTTACATGTCTACTTCAAAAAGGGCGGCTGCCATGTGTTAATGTTATTAAAAAGTTATTTGACTTGATTGATGCTTTTATTTTTAAATGTACTGCAGCTTTGAAAATATGTTATATATTTTAATGCATTTGGTTTTCAAAATAAATAAATTACTGTTAAATATATGTGTTTATTAAATGGCTTTCACATTGTCCAGGTACTGATTTGTGGGTGGTGTTACAGTGTCTTGTGATGTAAACACGACCTGACTGATGTGTAGTGATGCCAGCCTAAAGTGATTGGATCACCCATGGAGGTGGCTGCCTTCAGAACATTACCCATCACAGCTTGCGGCTGTAGGCACAATGATGTGCCCAGAGGTCAGTGCGCCCCACACCCCTCCCAAACCATTAGTCTTTGTAGCATTGGTGAGGAGGCAGGCAGCCGCTCGTCCATCCTGAGCCTCCTTGCAGCGGCCAGATGCACAACGGCGGTGGAGCGGGAAGCTCCAGTGGAGGGAGTCATGGGAAGGCCGAGGACTCTGCCTTCTACAGATCCAGACGGTTAACCATTGAGTCTGCATACAGCAGCAATAGTGCAGTGCACCGAGACACTGCACACCTGCACGCAGTGCCCCTCAGCAGCGTACAGCACAGACCTGCAGCAAGGTAAGAGCACCTCACTGTTTCATTTCAAGTGGAATATCATATTTGGAATGATGGAACCTTTTTTGGTAGCCCGCGCTTTTAATGCCAATTCCTTATTTTACAAGTACACAAAACCAGGGTAATGCTAATTAATGTGAAGGTCTGAAGTTTGAGCCTTATCCCTAAGCCACCCCCCCTTCTTTGTAAACCATAAAACACCCATGACCAAATATGCCCTCTGCTCATCGATACGACAGCCTTTCTATGTCCCACTACCTCAGTGCTACCTGACAGGAAATGTCTGATGAGGTGTCACTGAACTTGACTACTACAATAATGTAGACATGTCCATACCACCTGAGAGAAGTTTAAAAACAAGACAGTGAACCTTAGAATTAACAGCTGTTCTGGCATATGCACGCCTGAATATTGTTAGAGGGGTTACGGTAGAGCTCTACAGTGCATCCCACCTATAAACCAACCTACAAAGCAAGCAGATTTTATTCAAGCAGGGGGCCCTTTTTCAGATTCAAAGGTTCTTGCCTCCCGTATAGCTGGAGTTTCCAGAATGCCACCTTATCTGTAAAACAGCCGTTTACAATGAAAAACATAGATTTTGGTGTTCGGGAGTGTTGTTTGAAGAAGAAAGCATTGCAATGTGAGACAGGCTTTATGTGGTTAGAGTGAGTGTTTTATGTCATAAATCGCACTGCTTCTTTCAACAACGCAGCAGTGGCAGCCAGTTTAAGCCCTAATCAAGTCAGCCACCCTTGGCTACAGCTTCAGCCACCCGCTGGCCTCTATCCTCTATCTCAGTGGTCCTTCCAGCAGTCTTTCCCTACTCGACTACTGCAATTTACAAGACCACGTCAATCCACCAGTGTGCGCCCTATGTGAATGGTGTTAATTTTAACTTTAGCAATTTATTTCCTGAGGCTTAGGACCAATCATCTTTCATGTACCAGTAATGTACCAGTAATGGTATGGTTTCTACAGCACGCATTACAAGTACCTGATTACGTAACATTTTAATATACCACTGTAGCTCATCTGGTTAAGGGCCCTGCTTAACAAACAAAAGTTCTGATCTGATCAACACCCAAGTTTCTAGAAAGTATGAATAGCTCAGACCTTGCTATTGAGCCCTTTTTTAACCAATTGATCAATGGAGGTGTTTGGATTCTTTTGTTGTAGGGTTTGTGGCACAAGTAGTGAATGCCAGATTAACTACGTTTTGAGTCCATTTAGTTGTACTTTACTTTAGAAATGTATAATGCGCATAACTATAACTATAGGAAACAAGCAGCAAGGTAAATCTAGGCGCAGATCAAATCAACTCTGAGACACAACCATATAGTGAAATCTTACAAATTTAGATGAACAGATAAGTATTCAATTTCAAATTCCTTTACTAGGTTAACAGTACTAAAGAGTGTTTGCAATGTTAGTGCACTCTAGAAACGCATGCCCGCATATTAAATTTGTATACACACATTGAATAGTCAATAAGGAACATATTGAGTGTGAAATCACTCTCGTTTTGGGCTTGGCTTTATCAGTGATTCCTTCATATATATTTTTCTGTAATGAAGTAAGCGCTATTGTGGGCCATCTGGAATGAGTGTTTTGTTGCTTTTAAAGGACAGCATTTGGACAGAGTCTTGTGCACAACAGAATGCTTTTTAAATTTATTATGTCTCCTATTTATGTTCAGAAAGAGCCATATGTTCGATTTCTTTTTTCTTTTTTTTTATTTGATTTAATTGAATCAATCAATTTTTACAAAAGGAAACATCAGTGGCTTTTCAGATTCATTGTGGCCATTCCAGTTTGATGCTGAACCATAGTGGTATTAGGAAATTATGAGATTATGGAGTTTATGGAGTTAATCCTCCGTTCCAATCAATTTATTTTCAAGTTTCTATCTGGGTCAGTCAAGGTTCCTGCTCCAACGCTGGAAAGTTCATCATGGAAACTACTGTGATCACAGTTTTTGTCTTTTCTCCGCAGATAAGGGTCTTCCAGAAGGAGTCTCTGCTCATGGATGGAAAGTTCATTGCTAAAGGTGCCAAATATTTGATTCTTTCAGTGTTCCATTTTGGGCACGTTAGTAGAAGATGTTTTATCGACTCAATTTCTTCAGACTGTGGGCAGAATCGGCAGACTCCTGAGTTTGATAATCCTCGAATGCAATTTACTTTGTTTATTTTGAGCAAGTTCAATCTCATTCGAAGGATCTGTCTGGAAATCTCTTCAAGTACCCTCTACGATGGTTCAGTTTTAGTTCTATCAGAGGTAGATATTTTGCCAGGGTACTTTTGGAGGCCTCTTCAGATGTTCGGATCCAGTCCAGCTCAAGAAGTTTTCTTTTTACTCTCAAAGGGTTTGCTAGTAATTCTTCCTCGGAGCTTCCGATTTCTGTCAGAGTTGCCTTTCTGTTTGACACCCAGGTATTCAATACCTCATTTTTACTGGTTTGAATTTCGTCGTAGAGGATCTTGAAAATTGGTGCACTGAATGGTGGAGTTGTTTTCATATAAAGACTCAATGCATTCCATTCCACAATTGAGGCTAGGGATGATAGGCCAAGCTCATTCCTGATCCTTGTGGTACTTGCAGCATTTGGAAGGTTTAATATTTTTCTCCAAAATATTCCTTCCAAAGAAGGCCATAGTTTGGTCGGCATGTGAAACGTGCCTTCTGCACCGTAGGTTAGGATGGGAATGCTCTTGTTTCTGTAGAAATTCACTATGGCAACCATAGAGAACTGACCAAACTTGGTATCCATCAGGCGTCCTTGTGCTGCTAGGATCTTAGCTTTAGATGTCAATAGCTCTTGAGCATGGACTTCTACTGTGCTGTTGTTGAACTGGAAACCCAGGTATTTGCTGGAATCCACTTCTTCAATTTTTTTCTCCGTTTACATACCAATTAGGACGGTTCAACTTCTTTTTGGCGCTCTGTAGACAAATGATTTTAGTTTTGTCTTTGTTCAGTACTAGAGCGTTTTGGTGTAGGTAAAGTTGTAAACTGTCGATTTGCCTTTGTAGGCCAATGGGCGTCTGGTCAATCATGATCAGGTCATCTGCGTAGAGTAATCTATTGATCCTGGAATTTCCAATTGTTGGTGGGAATGTTCACAGTAGAGGATCATGATCTTTAATGTCAGCAATAAAAAAGTTGTAGATTGCAGGGGCCAGAGGGCAGCCCTGCTTAACTCCCCTCGAGGTGGGGATTGGGCGACTCCGTAAACCCTCTCCGTTTAGACGCACGGTTACTGAGGTGTTAGAATGTAGTTGAATCAATGGTTCTAATATTCCATCTGGGCAATTACGATCTCTTAACCTTTTCCACAAATGGTTGCGGTCCACTCTATCGAATGCCTGCACAAGGTCGACAAAGGCAATGTAGATCCTTGTCCCTGACTGATGGCTTTGGGCTTTGAGGGTGTTCAGCAATGCGATGTTTTCTGATGTGCCAATGTTCTTGATAAACCCTGTTTGAAACGGATCATACCAACCATGCGTAGTTGTCCATTCGTTGAATTTTGCCAGTAGGAAAGTACCAAAGATTTTCCCTACGACAATAGATCGGTAGTTTTTGGGGTTGCCTCTTTGGCCCCATTTGTAAATTGGCACAATAGTTGCTGTCTTCCAAGATCGCGGAAGTTGGCAAGTTTTGCAGATTGTATCCAAAACGTCTTTGATGAAATGAGCCCATTCCTGGGGGTGTTCCTTTAGCATTGCGTTGGTTAGCCCATCAGGTCCTGGGGCCCTCGAGGGGTTTAGGCTTTTTATTTTGAGCTCAATGTCTTCTAGGGATTGTTCTAAGTCCCAGGTTGCTTCAGATATCATTGGAAGACACAGCATGATGTTTTCTTGGCCTCTGAAAAGAATCAGAAAATGTTGTTTCCACGTTTCTTCTGAGACTGGATTTTGTTGGATGTCGAGCGGAGTGTTCTCGCTTTGTTTGATGAGTTGCCAGAAGTCTCCTGAGTTCTTGTTGGTTAGAGCCTTTAGCATCTGTTCTGCATCGTTTTGCTGCAAGAGTCTTCTATGACATCTTATCCAGTTTTTATAGACTTGTTTGGCAACTCTCGCTTGTTCTCTCAGATGTGGCGAGTTCCCTTTTGATGCAATTCTTGTGATCTGTCGGAGAGCTCTTCTTTTCTCCACAAGAGCTGCGTCGTAACTGTGTTTTGGAGGTTTGTGACCCGGTTTGAACCCCGGTTTTTGTGTCATGAATTTTTCCAAGAGTGGTTGGAAATCAACTTGTAAAACCGTGTTTGGTCCTTGGTCACTTTTCATTGCCTTGGTATAATCATTCCGTATGGAATTAATTTCCTGAGGTTTTAATCTAAGTCTGTTCCCTCTGTTGTTTGAATCAACTGCTAGTTTCATTTCTTGAGGCCGACTTTCCGTTCTGTTTGCAAAAGATATAGTTGTTCGGTTATGATCGCTGTTTTGGGTTTGATTGATTTCGTGAGATAAAATCTTTCTCCCTAGATCACTCGAGATAAAGACGTGGTCTAAGTTGGCTGCTTGATCACCTCTTTGCCAAGTCGGGAACAACGGTCTTATTCTTGGCTGAGTCAATTCTGCAGACACAATGTCTCTCAGTGACATTGTTGATGACCAAAGGGTACCTCTTATTTCTCTGCGATCCTTCTTAACAGTCTGGTTGGTGGTCCAGTTGCGCCGTTCACAGATCGCATTCAGGTTGCCACAGATGATGAATTCTGGTACATCAAATTTTATTTGAGCTGCATCAATTATTGAGGTCTCTTTCTTAATGAACTCAGAGTTGGAAATTTGGCCAGGGTTCCAGTAGCAGTTGATAATTATCAGAGTATTTGTGTTTTGTTCCTGAGTAGATGTAGCAGGCTGTAACCAGCTTGTTAGGAGGACGAGAAAGAAGAGTTCAGCGACTAGCACCTTTACGATAGAGATCCCCGAGCCAGCTTTTACTGCGGTTAGTAGATCCGACACTGGGTGCCCCTTAACACCTTTGACTGCTGGGGTCGCTCTGGTGTCATAACCGTCCAGTAAGGGTTTATGGATCAGCAGCGTTTCTTGTAAACACAAGATATCAAATGAAGCTAAGTTCACGTCGCTTGGTGCGGTCAGGTGGGTAAACCCACGTTTATTCCAAGATCCTAGTTTTAGTGTTGGCTTCTTTGTGTATGTCTCCATTTTTGGTTTCTGGTTTGTGCTTTGCGTTCTCTTGGATTGCTATTGAGCCTTGTCGTTTGGTTTTCCTTTATCAGACTTGCTCCTTGAGTGTTTCTTTGGTCTTTCACTAATGGTTGGAGAATTTTCCCAAGTCGCGGTCGTCGTTCTTTCTGTTTCGTTGTCCGGATTAAAAGGAGACCTTAAGTCTTAGTCGTGGTCCATGAAGTACTCTGTTAGAGTCTCGATCCTGAAGTGGGCTCTGGTTTGTTTCCACTGCTTGTATGTTTGGAGTTAGAGGCTAAGACTGGATCAGTTCTCTCTCATCGTGACGATTTGGAGATGTTGATACTTTGGTGGAGGTTGACTCCTTTCTCCTCTGCTGAAATTGTAACTTTAAGTTATCATGACTTGCTGGTCGTGGAGCTCTTGTTGGGTGGTTTGTGGTAAGGTGTTCTGCACCATTCGTTGGTCTGATGTCAAATCCAAGTTTTCGTAAATTATCTTTGGCTTCCAAGAGGGTGATTGTTACTACTACTGAATTGATGTGGAGGTAGACTGAGTCGGTCACATGTTTTTCACCAAATTATATGATTTGGATGTCCTCTGAGGTCATCAACCTCAAGCTTGGTACGCAGTGAAGTAGTTGGATGACTGCTCTTCTGTTTAGAATCAGCTGGTCTCTTTTTCCCAGAATTCTTATTAGTTTTACGGATGTTGTATCTCGTGATGGTTTGTAATCGTCGTGACCAGTTCTTGATTCGTTATTTTTCTGGGTTTCTTTTTGTCGCTTTAGACCTTCTATTCAAGTCGGGTCGCAATCCTCTCTACGAGCATGTTGCCTGTTTGCAGTCTGTGTTCTAAATAACTCCTCTTCTGCACTTCTCGATCTGGGTCGTTTTTCCTTTGACGTTGTTCCTTCGATCTTTCTTAATCTCAGAGGTTTTTCCAACTCTGTATAGGTCTGAGAGACCACTCGTACATTTTTGGTCATGTTGTTCTGGATGTCATGATGATGCTGTTTGTTTCTTTTCTCTGAGAGGGTTAGGAACGGAGGAGAGGGTAGAGGTGGTGTTTGGCTTAGAGTTTCATCGAGAGTTGGAGCGACAGACATAATGTAAGTTGTATTTGACCGAGTCCGATTGGTACAGGTCTTCTTGTCTATTTTCTTTAATACATCAACTTCTTGCGACTCCGAATATTCAAATGAGTATACTGATAAGTCCAACAGGTCCGCCGAGGACTCAGTCTTCATCCACAGCCAATACGACTATACTCGCGTTAACATAGTCGACCATTTGGGAGTTGAGTCGAGGATTTTGAGAAGTTTCTATCGGGACGTGCATGTCCGATACCGTAGTTTGTTGTTGTTAGCTAGTTTTAGCATTAGGTGTAAGTTTTTCACTAGTCGCGACTTGAGGGTGAACTATCGGTGTCAGGGATCTTGATGCTGTTTTAAGGTTTTCCTGGATGAAATATTCTTTAATGCCTTTTTCGTAGGATGTTGTCTCAGACCGTCCTCCCTTAGGGTCTTTTTTTTTTTTTTTTGGTTATGTTTGGCGGGAGAAGGTCCGCCTTTTTATTGTTTCCCTTTCTTTTGGCTCCTTGAGAGGAGCCTATCTGAGAGTGTTGGACTGATAAAAGGGTGTTTTCTGTGCTAGGAGCCGCGCCTCTAGGGATTACAGACTCCTTGCACTCGAGGTGCTTGTTTTGAGGGCTATTATCTTTAGGTTCAGTACACTGAGTTTGAGTGCTTACAGCCTTCTTCTGTTGCTGATTGGTATCGTTTACTTGACAGGGTGTCGTTAGACACCCCTCTAAAAATGTAAGTTTGTTGTTCATTGCTGCAACCAATGAGGTGTGATCCTTTAAGGTTTCGTGGATCGCTTCATATAACTTAGAGAATGGCGCGAGGGCTATCGTGACCGTCGACATTATGGACAATAGGTCTGCTTTTCTTAAGTTCTCGTTTGAAGTTGAATCCCCAAGTTTATTAGAGAGCCGCTTTCTTGGTGTTTTCGTTCCTCGATTATTGAGATCATATGTTTCTTCAATGTTAAGGTTGCTCGGGCATTCTGTAAAAGGTAGTCTGGTTGAGGCCAATTGATCGTTCGGTTGATCGTTCGATTGATTGCTAGAAAGATCTCGAGGTAGGGTCTGGTTTTCTTCTTGGGGCTCAAGCCGAGGCTGGTTGTCCAGAGTTTTTCTTTTTGGGTTATTGTCTGAGTCAATCAACTCTCTTCTGGTTTCTACTGATTGTACAAGCGATGCGTTTATCCCATTTTCTGTGCCACCAAGGGCGGCCCCCCTCTGTCTACATACATTTTGTGCCAAGTTTTCCTGAGATGTGGTTGATCTGCTTTCTTTTAGTGTCCTGTACTGAGGTTGTAGGTCAGCACCAGGAGTGCTCTGACATTTTGGGCCTCTCTGCTCAGGCCGGTACGGGGTTGAAGATGGACAACCTTTACTTGTAGTCAGATAACTTGAAGGGTTGGGTCTGACGTTGGATGTTTGCATAGGTTCCCGTGATGTTCTCGGAACTAAAGATTGATTTGCGTCGGGATCCGCAGTATATTTGGAGCCCGACTGGGTCCGTTCCTCTGAGACAGAATGAATGGTGGGGCAGAGAGTCCCCGCCACCTCATTTCTGGTACTTTCAAGTAGTTCAGCATCAGATATTTCATGGGCTGAGGATGTTTCTTTTTCTGTATTGTTCCCATGGGCTAATGTTCTTTTGAGGAAAAAGTTTGCAAGGTTTGTTGACAGTAACGTTTTTTTGGGAACAATTTTTCTGAAAGTGCGTTGCTTCTCGGGCACTTTATGGGAGTGAATTACAACAAACGGTGCTTTGTTAAGGTTCTCAGTAACGTCTGCCAATTTTTGTGCTTTTTCATACTCTGTTTATCGTGTTAAGAATTGGAGTGACGTTTCTGGAAACTTTTAGCTTTTTTTTTTACTCTTTTCTTTGTGTTTTTCGGTAAGATGTTTGAGGTCTTTATCCTTTTTGCTATGATCAGGCTCTGTTTGGAGTGTGCTTGCAAAGTCATTCTGGTCTTTTTTTTATGACATTCCGGATGCAGTACCCCATTTTTGACACACGGGGGAGGCGTTGTGATCAGAGCCTCCCCCATCCCATCCCTCGGCAAGTTCGAACGCGGAAGCGAGCCAGCTCCCAACGGCTTCCTCTGCCGGCCCCCCCACCTCCGGGGTCCCGGCAAGTCCCCCAGCGCTCAGAGACCCACACAGAGTCAGGGCCGCCTCCCGAGGAGCCGGTAGGGCCGCGGCAGCGTCCACCGCAGGTCCTGTCTCACCACTGGCCTCCTCCCACGCTTGGCCCAGCAGAGCCACCTCCTCTGCAACCACCCCTGGATGCTCCCCCTGGGCGGCCACCGGCTCACCATAGACCTCCGCCATGACCGAAAGCGTGGCGCCAACCCCGGCACCACCAGCCCCGACCCGGGCAGCGCACCCGCCACTCCAGGGGCCGCCAGACCGCAGGTCACAGAAGAAGATGACAAGAGAGGTGGCGGGCGGCCCGCATCAGGTAATGTCTCCAGAGTGATTGAATTAGGTGGGAGAAAAGACGACGTGATGTTGATGGGGGTAGTTTGTTGGGGGGTCTCAGTCAAGTCATTCCCCCGCTTAGTTGAGGGGGAAGATGAGTGTTTTTCAGATGCACATATTTGTAGTGCCTGAGGCTTTGTTGTTAGGCACTATGAAGTTTGAATTGGATAACAGTGAGTTGAATTGAGGTGAAGTTTCACTTTCACTTACTAGGGTTGCTAAAAGGCTTGCTTTCTTTGCTAGCTTAACTTCTGCCCCCTTGGTAATGACGTTTTCTTCTTTTTGGGGAAGCGATACAGGGGCTTCTGTTGGAGAAGTCGACCTTGAGTCCCTCTGGGGCTGCCCCCCGTCACAACGCTTCGAGCGACTTAGTAGCCGTCCTTCAGCCGGGGCAATAGGAGCTATGGGCGCCATGGGAGCGGAAAGGGCAAGTCTGCAAGTCTGCAGGACTGCAAGACTGCAACTCTCCGCAACTCAGCGGCCGCTCCGCAGTAGACTGGGGTTTTTAGCAGCTCCTCCTTCCAGGGTAAGTGAAAACAGACTGGGCAGGGTAGCAGGCTCTCCCAACAGGCAAAAGGAGCTGCAAGACTGCAACTCTCTGCAACTCCGCGGCCGCTCCGCAGTAGACTGGGGTTTTTAGCAGCTCCTCCTTCCAGGGAAAGTGAAAACAGACTGGGCAGGGTAGCAGGCTCTGCCAACAGGCAAAAGGAGCTGCAAGACAGCAACTCTCCGATACTCAGCGGCCGCTCCGCGGTAGACTGGGGTTTTTAGCAGCTCCTCCTTCCAGGGAAAGTGAAAACAGACTGGGCAAGGTAGCAGGCTCTCCCAACAGGCAAAAGGAGCTGCAAGACTGCAACTCTCCGCAACTCCGCCGATTCTGTTCGATTTCATGTTTGCTGAATGGATGATTTTTTTTATCTTGTAATGGCACTGTCTAAAGTAATGACAAAGGGTTTTCAGCTCGCCTCGTGGCCGAAATATATCAAAAAACTGTCAGGCCTCGCTTTACGGCAAATACTTCAAAGCTCCTTAAACACTGAGTCTTTAAATGCATCTTTCAAGAGGGTATAGAAAATTAAATGGTAAAAAAAAATATGTTGATTTAAAATCATAGTTTGAGCTCATTGTAGACACAAATTAAGCATAAGTAAGAGGGACATCTGTAAAAATTAAAATAGGTTCCATACATTAGAGCTTGTTTCTAAAACGTAATGCATGCTTTTGCCTATTTGCAGGCCAGCATTGTAGAAGAAAGGGGCTTAATTATAGAAAGTTGCCACGCTGCTCATTGAAAGGACCTAGGTTTGTGCATTGTTCGTCGATTTAAGATGCAAACCTTTTAATATTTGCATACTATGTGCAGACGGTGCACAGGAAAAGCCTGGTATTGGCTGCCGCATATCATTTGTCAAATTGGCTATGTTAGTTAATGATTGATATGGGTCCCTTTCTGTGTTGGAGTTTGAGGTGTTTTTATATGAAAGGCCTGGGTTCAGGTCTGGCCCTACAAATGGAGAAAAGGCGCTATAGAAAGGACAACTATAACACAATAATCAACCCCACCCCCTTCTATACTCCCACAATCCACCCAACCCCTTTGGTTCCCCCACCCACTGTACGCCCTCTCATCCTTCCTCTCACACTCTCGCCTTATTTCTTGCCCTCTCACTCATATTTCCTGATACTCATCGATGCCACCCTTTAGCAATGGCGTCCTCCCTTGCTCTATTCCCCATCTCATTCTCATTCTATTGCACACCTACACCCCTTATCACATACTCCTTTGAAACTTTGCACTCTCCTCCTTAAACCCTGGTGCCTATAAATGCAACATCAAAGAACAGCAGTAAACGGCAAATCTATTGGCATTGCCAATTCTTGTTTGAATTGAAGGCAGTTTGGGCTTCAATTTCCAAACAGTAATTCTGATCAATGCGGATTTCAAAACACAACCGGTTTTGGGTCAGACAGAGATCAAGACTGTTTGCAAGTGCTTCATAACCTTTTATGTACACATGCTTCTGCCAGAGCCATTATAATAAAACAGACCTGACTAGAATAGTAAAGCATACAAGTTGAACTGAAAAACAACTAAGTATCAGAAGCAAAGCAACAGACACAATCTACGCATTATACATTTAAAAGAAACAAAGACATCATAAAATACATATTTATTACATCAAAAATGAAAAAATGCATATAACTTGGAAGTTCCAAGATGGCCGCCAGTGATCCTAAGCTCTGATCCGGCCCGTTTAGAAAGCTGCCCTCCTGCTTTGGTTAGGAGCCGGGTTGGGCAAACCGAAAGGATTGCAAAGGAGGCAAGGGACAGGAGGAGATCCAAAGAAAAGATAGTACCCCGTGCCTTTTCTGGATCGAGTGGTATGCACTGGCGGAGAGAAACTGGGCGATGCCCAACAACATTGCCTGTCGCGGATCTCACAGAGCAGATCGCCGTCATGGGACAGAATGTAAGCTCAGCAGCTGATTCAAAATATAATAAGGGATTCTGGTGGCATGGCCACGGGCAAATAAGGGACAGAGCTCAAGGAGAAGGCTGATCGGCGTACAACTAAAGCTGACAAGAAGGAATTCTGGTGGCACAGCCGTGGTGTAATGAGAGACAGAGTTCCAGGAGAAGGCTGACCTGTGCCTAGTGAAAGTCGCGGCTCTGGGAGGCCGCTTTAAGGTTGAACGGCTGGTGTCAGGAGTGAACTGTGGCATGCAAAACCTCCAGTGAGTGCAGTAAGTGAAGGGGTAGGCAACGATCGATCCCTGTGGGGGTGACCCACAACATGTTAAGAAACCTGCCCCATTTATGGAGAGAGACCTTAATGGTAGCAACATCATAGAGCCGTGACTTAGGGATATTAGCGCTGGTATATACAGCGCAACAGCAAGGGGAGTGGTGGGCTGCAAAGATGTGAAGGTGAGCTTCCCCACTGGAGCTGAAGGCGCGCACACAAACGGTTCAACCTAGAATGGCAGCATTGGGGCTTGGTTGCTGCAACTCGGTCCCTCAAGGGTATCGCATCACTGCTACGGTGCACAGAAGAGGAGCCACTGTAGATCGGTTTGGGCTGTACACAGACTGATAGTGTACTATGGTCAGTGAGGTGCACTTATAAGGTACATTTCTTGGAAAATATAAAAGGAGCCCCATTGCTACATGGTGCAGATAGCGCTTTACAAGATATATGTGACGGGAAACGAAAAGGTGAGATAGCCTGGCTTTGGTACCATAAATAAATGGGCATAGATCGCTTCCACCGCTACAGTTTTTCAAGATACCCTGTGACTGGTTTTTGCGGATCGCAGTATTGTTCGCATGATGTAGCTTCACCTAGGATACTGAAAGCATTCACCTCATCAAAAAAGAAAGAAAGGACTTAAGGAGAAGTTAGCTGGTCAGACGGCGTGGACAAGGAACTACCTGTGGCAATTCTTCCCTTTATATAAGACCATAGGTGCACTCAGTTGGTCGGAAGGCAGCTAAAAGGAATTTATTGTGGACACGAGAAAAATTCAACCTAAGCGTAGCTGAGTCATTACACTCCAATAAAACTAGCAGGAACTGGTGGAGCCGGGCAGATACAAATACAGTGAGCCAGGGAAGACATCTCACTAAACACCAAGGCCAAAACCCAAAGATAAGGTCACTCAGGTTAAAAGGAGGCAACCTTATGCTGAACAGGAAGGTCAACTGGAGAGCTGCTGGAAACAGAGCAGACACATAAAAATAGGACACACCAAGCAAGATACTGTGGAAGGCGAGAAAAGCGATACTCTAGAAGTCTCTGGAATGGCACTTAGTAAAGAAGACCTCAAGGAATGCTTAAGAGAAATGGAGTGAGACTGGCAGATAACTTTCAGCACAATTTACATCTCTACGTGAAGAACTGAGATCCTCTTTGACCTAAGTGAAAAAGGAGCTGAAGGAGCTGGGCGGAAGAGCAGATGTCACTGAGCAAGGTTTGGCGGCAACATCGGAGGAGGTTCGACAAAACAGTGAACTTTTGGAACAACTTGTGAGTCTCACAAGGGGGCGTGGCTAAGATGGCCATGTGAGAGGACGCACTCCGGTGGAGCTCCTGAGATCCTTGATTGATCCTTGATGTGGCTGCGGCGGGGGAAGCCTGCCAGCGCTGGAAAATAAAATCCAGGCTTCTAAATGCAGGGAGCGCACTCGTTGAAACTTTGGTGCGTGGGCGATGCACAGATACAAAGTTACAATCGTCTTTAGCTGCGAGCGCTGGTGATGCAATACGAAAACAAGATGGAGGCAAGAACAAAAGATTCTCCGAGAGGCTCGGGGGCGCTGCCGTGAGCGCAGCAGAGATCCGTGACCGCAGAGCGCACCCTTCTCAGTGGTGTGGACTTTGGGGGGCCTTAGCGCTGTGGAGCGAAGAGCGCGAGGCAGGCTGCAGTGGCCGTGCCTGCTGGCTGAGGAGTGTGTCGGCTACGGCGGGGCACCTCTGGAGCGGAGCTCCAGTGCGTACGGGTGCACTCGTAATCATAAATGAACTGGTGGCGGGCTTCGGGCCCGCTGAGCAGACAGTTCGAACGTTGAGAGATCTGCAGCGTGTACATTGTATCAGCGTGCTAAAGTGAACGAGCGCTACGCTGGGCACGAGGCTGCAGCGAAGTAGCGATGGCCCCCTAGCCTTAGCGGGAGCTGCACACACACGACAGCAGGTGAGCGGTAACAAAATGGATTAAAGAGGCCGCCAGCAGCCCATATTAAAGTCCTATACGAAATAATACGCTATGATTGGGATTACCTGTGGACAATGAGGTGACTAGCGCTGAAGAGAACTAGCACCCAGAGACAAGACACGCTCCTTGAGGTTGCTTCCAAGGAACTTCGGATGCTGTGCAATCCAGACACAGAGGCGCCTTGAGGTGCACTGTCAGACATATAAAGCAGTTCGAAGCATAGGCTGGTCCGGGACATTTGCTGGTCCTTGGAGCCTGGGGCAGCCGGCGTAGACCCATATACCGCAGTGGAAGACTGAGGCTCCATTAAAAAGTGGACGCACGAGGTTGGTGCTCAGCTGACCCCCTCGGTGGCGCACTGTGAAACAAAGCAGGAAGTGGGCCAAGGAGCACAGTGAGTCGCCAGCTGCGCACGGGCTGGTGGGGCGAAACAAAGACCACAGGAGCAGGTCCGACACCCAGGGGCCCAGAAGTGGACATACAAGAGCCCCCGGGGGAAGATAAGGAGTGCCGGGAGGCGCCCATGGCACACACTCTAACGAGCCCAACATAAAGGAGGCCAAGACCACCAGCCATTGTAAGGAACGCTGTGGGGGCCGAGGAGCGATACTGTACGCATGCAGGTACGTGGGAGGACATTCCCATCCTTGGTGGGGCGAGTGGCAAGCACATACCTGAACATAGCTGAAACAGCCCCGGACACACTAAGAGTGGCTAGGCGCCAAGCGGACTCTTGTAAGAGGGGGGGTGCGGTCGGCCCACGTCTGAGGAACACTGCATGATGTCCAACAGAACTGTCAGGCCCAAAAGCAAGGCTTACACCAAGATGCCTGCAGGTGCAGAAGGCGGTAAAGGTAGGGACACCAGTGCCGCCGTGACAGAGACACTGAGCACTATCCAAGAAGTGCTGGCAGAGATTTCAGACTTAAAAATTGCCTGGGAGACCAAACTGGGCCTAGCAATGAACGACTTGAAAGTGGGTCTGGACCTCAAAATCGGGAGCGTTCCAGGAGGAGGTCAATTTATTGAGACAGGATGTATGCACGCTTGCGGAGCGCACTGGGAACCTGGAAAAGGAGATGGCCCCGAATACGACGGCATGCGCCGCCCACGGACTGGAACTTTATGCCCTTGTGCAGCGCGTGGGCATACTGGAGAACAGGGCGGAGGAGGCGGAGGGGCGCGCTAGACGCAACAACATTCGTATTGTTGGCCTGCCGGAAGGAATGGAAGGGTCTAACCCAACAGAATACGTTGAGTCCATGCTTCTACAGGAAATAACTGGTGGAGAACTGACCCAGGGGTTTGCAGTAGAGGGCACATAGGGCCTTGGCAAGGAGACCGCCCCTGGGACCCCCCCCCCCCCTGCGGCTGCTGATCACAAAGGTTTTGAACTATCGGGATCGGGAAAAGATACTGGAATTTTTTCGGAAGGGAGGGAGGGACGATAGAGAGGGGGCCGGCGAAAATCACGGTGTACCCGGACTACACTTTGCACGTACAGCGCAGAAGGATGAACTTCGGCTCGGTGAAAAGGAGGTTGAGAGAGGCTGGTCACCGATACATGTTGCTCTACCCGGCCAAATTGAAAGTGTTCTACAAGGATAAAACTTTGTTCTTCGAGACGCCGGAAGATGCTATGGACTGGCTGGACACGCAGGGTCGCCCTCAGGAATCGGACATCCAGACGGGAGCCGCAGGAGATAAGTAACATGCAGCTGGGCCACCGCCGGTGATTTGGCACAGGACATTGGGACTAGAATTTAGTGGTAAACGTAGTTTGTGCGGAGTGCCGATGCAAATATATGCTGGCTAGGTAATTGAACATAATGTTAAATAAAGCTTGTGGGGAATATGCTGTGGAAATATGCGCTGGCGGGATCTGTTGGATGCAACTATCCCATTTAGCCAAGCGGGAGCTCCAGGAGGACGACTCTCAAACCCCTTAGTTGTACACTTAGTGTGGTCACTGTTAGATCGGTGACGCCCTGCGGGGTCCTTGTCCTCGGCTTCGAGACAGGACGAGACGCGGGTGGGCCTGAGATCCAGGGATGGAGCTGGGCATTTGTTGGGGCTGGGTAGAGTGGGGGGGAGGGGCAGGGTTGTGTGCTGTGGGGTGGAGTTTGGAGAAGGAGGGGGGAGTTGTTGGGGATGGGAGGGTCAAGGGCCGAACAACGAGTCATCAATGAAGACATTGGAGGGGAGGGAAGAGGGGGGAATACACCGAGCAGATGGCGTCGGGTAATCTTAGGGTAGTGCCCTGGAATGTGCGGGGCCTCAATAGCTATTTAAAACGTAACAAAGTAATGATGTATTTAAGGAGGATGCGCATTGATATAGCACTGTTACAGGAGACCCACCTCACCAAAGAGAAACTGGAGGTGGTCAGGAGGAAATGGAAGGGTAATGTCATAGGAGCCACATACTCGGCATATGGAAGAGGGGTGATAACTTGGGTGGCACCGCATGTGCCGTTCCAGCTGCTCAGCACAACAACAGATCCAGAGGGCAGGCTGGTGGTGGTGGTGGCGGGCATCCTGGAAAATAGGGAGTTGAACATTGTAAATCTGTATGCCCCTACCCATAACACAGCGGCATACTTTAGGTCCCTATACGGTAAAATCAGCCCCCTGGTGGGCGGCGCAATGGTGTGGGGAGGGGATTTTAATTGTACCCTGATCCCCAAGATTGATAGATCAGATGACAAGTCAGGGAAGCCGGCGCCAGCAGCTAAAGCATTGAGCACACTATTGACAGACCTTGGTCTGGAGGACGTGTGGAGAAGACTGCACCCAACAGATAGGCAGTATTCGCACTATGCAGCACCACATGACCTGCACACAAGGTTGGATTATGTGTTTGCGGCGGCGGAGTTAGTGGGAGAAATGGTGGGGGACGAATACAAGGCCAGGGTATTGTCCGACCATTCGCCTCTGGTTGTAGAGTGGCAACACCAACCCCCCAGGGCGCGTATCCCGACATGGAGGCTCAGGACTGAGCCTCTGCAGGATGCGGAATTCCGAGAAGACTTAAGAGAGGCCATCGAGGAATACTTTGAAACTAATACTGGCAGTGTACGCTCTGTGGGAACAGTATGGGAAGCGTTTAAGGTGGTGGTGCGTGGGGTAGCAATATCAAAATCTAAGGGGCTCCAAGGAGTAATTGAACGGGCACTGTTAGAAATGGAAAGAGAGCTGGAGAGCCTTACCCATGTGGAGGGGACCCCCCTGAGAGAATAGCGCCAGGATAAAAGACTTACAGTTAGCTTGCAGTGACCTTTGGGATAGACTATGCAAATTGAACTATAAAAAATATACGATAAAAAATATACAGAGAGATTACATGCAGGGGGGGACAAACCAGGAAGACTACTGGCCTGGCTATACAAAAACGAGACCCCCCCCCGTCCGGTGATTAGAGAGGTCAGAGATGCAGAGGGTCGAATCTATAATACCCAGGACGGGGTGAACGGGGAGTTCCTCAAGTATTATAGACGATTATATGAGGACACGGGAGAAGACATGAGCCAGGAAATACTGGAAACAATAGAGGATATGGGGTTACCCACATTGGATGATCTAGAACGCGCAGATTTAGACTCCCCCATTACCGCGGACGAACTGGAAGCAGTGATCCAACACCTCCCTACGTGTAAAGCGCCCGGGTCGAATGGGTTACCCAGCAAATTTTATAAAACATACAAGCAGGAGCTACTCCAGCCGCTACTGGCCACGTTCAACGAAGCCTATGAGCAAGGGGAACTGCCAGCATCCCTCCGCGAGGCAGTGATCGTCCCACTCCTGAAACCAGGTAAGCCAGACACGGAAGGTGGGTCCTATAGGCCCTTGTCCATGCTTAATCAGGACAGTAAAATACTCACAGCAGTGCTGGCCAATAGACTAAAGAGGGTAATAGGCAAGCTGATACATCCAGACCAAACAGGTTATGTCCCCGGTAGAAACATCACGGTTAACCACAGGAGGCTGCACCATATCATTGATCAAACTAAGGAAGACTCGGGCGAGATGGCAATCGTGTCGCTGGACGCGGTGAAAGCCTTGGATTCCGTGCGGTGGCTGTGGTTGAAAGCAACCCTGAGGGGATACGGAATGGGACCAAGATATATCAGATGGGTCCAGTTGCTATATAGTTCCCCGATTGCAAACGTTAAAACTAGACCCACAATCTCAGAAAAGTGGCAACTTAGCAGAGGGACCAGACAGGGCTGCCCATGTTATTCATCCTGGCATTAGAGCCGCTAGCAATATGCCTGCGGCAACAATATGGGGAGGTGGGAATCAGCACGATAGGGGGCACGCATCTGATATCATTGTATGCAGATGATATGCTTCTTAACCTATGCCACCGGAAGAAAACCTGCAATATGTACTTGAGGTGATGGATTGTTACACCACCCTCTCGGGCATATCGGTTAACCCCGGTAAATCCAGCTTGTTCCCCTTGGGAAGGTATAGGAGCACCCCTGCGGCAAGCCTACCCATCCTGCGGATACCCTGGAACACTGTGACATTCAAGTATCTGGGAGTGAATATTTACCACAAGATTGAGATGGAGCACAAACATAATACAGAGAGAGCGATGGAGGGTATTGGGAACAGTATGGCGTTCTGGTCCAGGTTGCCCCTGGCCATGATGGGGAGAGCGGCTCTGCTCAAAATGGTCGTTCTGCCCAGACTCTTGCACTTTTTTGTGAATATCCCATACTTGATCCCCAGACGCTTTTTCGTGAGACTCCATGGCATGTGCAGGGGCTTTATATGGGGCAACTCCAGAAATAGGGTGGCCCTATGGAAGTTACAGAACACGTGTGATAAGGGGGGCATAAACCTGCCGAACTTTGAACTTTATTACCTGGCAGGACAGCTGTTGTATGTGGCCAGGTGGTTGTCAGCGGAGGACTCGGCAGAAGCCAGGCTCCTACAGGGTGACTCAGCCCCATACTTTCTAAGAGAGACAGTGTGGACACATAAAACCAAGATGGTGGGGAAGGGGAGACTATTGGAGTTGGGCTGGGAAGTTTGGCACAGAGCATGGAAAACGGTGGGCGACCCAGACCCGCTCTCCCAGCAAGTCCCGCTGGTGACCCTATGCGGGGATGACCCCCAATTGTTCGGAACGGTTCGAAGATACTGGGAACGGGTGAGTCTAGCCACCCTCAGACATATGGCAGGAAGGAGAGATTCTGGAGTTTCAGAGGTTGCAGGAGGAGACAGGGGTGCATAGGTTTCAATACATTACATATATCAGGCTCTTGAAACGGGTAAGGGGAAGATGGCCCGAGACGGCGCTGGCGGGAGAACCTGATGCCACCCTGGAAATGATGTATGATGTTTCAGAGGGTGGACATGAACTATCTAGGGTATATGAGCTCCTAGGAACGAAGGCAGAGAGGGAGCTACTCCAGCTAAGGCATGATTGGGAGGAGGAGATGGGAGAACCCATGACAGATGGACAATGGGATAGAGCTCAGAGGTACCACAAAAAGGTGTCCCGGAATGCGAGATTCCAGCAGATTCAGTTGTACATCACCCACAGAGCCTATCTGACCCCTGGTAGAATAGCCAGTTTCGGAGGCTCGGCCATACAGAGATGCCCCAGATGCGGAGAGGAGGAGGCAGGGTTGTTACATATGTTCTGGGCTTGCCCGGATGTGCATAGATTCTGGGAGGAGATAACGATGAAAATGGCCGGGGGGTGGGGGGTTGTGGTGCTGGATGTGGGGTCAGCCGGGGCATGCATGCTTAGGAATTTCCTCAGGCCACGTAATTCAAAGCACATCAACAAAATGAAAGACCTGGCATATGTCCTGGCCAAGCGCAGAATCGCCATGTGCTGGAAGGCGGCCCACAGGCCTAGAGTGGAAATATGGTGGGCGGACCTCCTGAAATGGGCAGAAGCAGAAACTGCGGTTTAGTTTGAAGCCGTCACTAGGGGCGGGGAAGAGGAAGTAGGTCCCCTGATGGCCTGGAGGCAATTGGTGATCTCATTGGCTACCCCTTGCCAGGCCAGTCAAGAAATAGAAGACTCGGATGAGTCAACAAGCATTGAGACTCCTGAAAATGTTTACGTAGATGGCACCGATGAATCGGCTCGAGTTGGGGGGGAGGGAGAGGGAAGGACAGGAAATGTATAATGTGTTAATCTGACATTGATTATGTATGTCCAAAGTTGTAATGTTGGGTGTGATGTTTTTAAAAAATAATTAAAAAATTATATAAAAAAAAAAACTTGTGAGTCTCACATAATTTAGAAATACAAGCCGAAGACTTGGAGAATCGATCAAGAAGATCCAATATCCGTATTAAAGGCCTGAGTGAGTCCATCCTTGACACTGATCTAAAAACTACAGTGCAGCAATGTTTTGGGAATCTGGTGTTGGACGTTTAGCGGGATGACATTGGAATTGATCGGATCCATAGAGTCGGCCCGGGGAAGAGGGAACCCGGCGCAAGACCTAGAGATGTCCTGGTTGCAATAACTTTGTATGCCTTGAAAGAGAGCGTTCTACGGGCTGCCAGAGTAGAAGATGTTACAATAAATGGGATGCAAATTGAACTATCAAGATGTGGCAGTAGCAACACTTCAGAAGCGTAGAGAGATGAGTCAAGTAACGCTGGCTTTGGTGACTAAACAGATGAGATACAAATGGATATTTCCTTTTGGGTTGCTATTCACTTTGGAGGGAGTACAACATGAGTAACTACGAGTGCTGAAGGACTGGTATTGCTGAACATTGAGGAAGAGGAGAGACACAGCGAGCGTCAGGTTGGCCTCTTCGCTCAACAGGGGATGCAACGATGGAACTGGTCATTGGTAACTGGGAAGAAGGGTGGACAAAGAGTGAACTTGATGGGCCTTCGAGGGAAAGGGCAGGGTGGAGAGGCTGAAAAGAGGGACAAAGGAAATAACAGAACTAATGTATCTTGAAATAAGAAAGGCAAGGATTGAATATTTTTGCTGGCGGAGGATGGCTTGGAATCCATGGGAGGGGCGGGACTCCAGGTGAATGCCGAGCCTTTGCCAAAGGGTCGTATAATAGGATCAGAAGCCAGGGCCTGGAATGGATTTGGGGGGAGGGGGAATACGTTGAGGGAGGGGGAGTTTCTTAGGGTTGAAGGGGGGGCAGAGAAAAAATGGGTGTGATACATTTTTTTACAAGGAAATTATTTGATTTGTGGTTGTGAATGCTTTCATTTAGTACACATTCAAGGTTTTATCTTATAATGACAGAATGTTAAATTCTCCTGTGAAGCGTAAAAAGATGGACGTCATATTAAAAAATGAAATTGTTGATATTATTATGTTACAGGAGACGCATATTAGGAAGATGGATAGGCTTGTTTGGAAGCCACAATTGTTCTCTAGATTATATCAATCGAACGCAGGAGAGAAGACCTAGGGGGTGATGATAGAAATCAGAGATGCATTAAAGGCTTTGGTGGTGCGATGTGAAGCAGATAAGGAGGGAAGATATCTTTTTGTATTGCTGCGAACGGAACATAAATTAAATCACCTTGGCAACAGTGTTTGCACCTAACAGTGGACAAGGGACATTTTTGCAGGCAGTTGTTAGCAAACTAAGATTTTGCAAGTGGGAAAATAATATTCACAGGAGATTTTAATAAGCCTGGGATCCTAAAATACATAGGAGTGGAGGTGGAGGGAAATGAACAGTTCAACCCTTACAGAAGTTAAGGAGAAGTTTAGAAAATATAACGCTGGGGGATTTGTGGCGTATGAAGAGGTGGGATGAAAAGGGATATACTGGTTTCTCAAACGTATACCAATCTCTGTCAAGAATTGATTATGTATGGGTGTCGGCCAGACTAATGGGGGTAGTAAAAGGCATATAAATAGGATAGCTCTGTCAGATCATGCCCCTCTAACGGTTCAGTTTACAGATAATGGACCGCACACTGGCCTTTGGGCTTGGACGTTCCCAAGGGAATTATTGCATGATGAAGTGATGGCTGGGGAAATAAGAATTAAAATAGAAGAATATTTCTCTAATAATGATAATCAGTCGGTTTCGCTGGAGGGTACTTGGGATGCTTTTAAAGCAGTGATACGCGGTGAGCTTATAGCTTTTAAAGTTCAGCGGGAGAAACAGAGGGCTAAGCCAGAAATTGATTTGGAGTCTCAAGTGAGGGATACCAAAAAGGCTATAGTAGAGCATAGAACGAGGGCTTTGTCTATTAAATTGAAGGAGCTGAATAGTCAGCTGAATATGCTGCAGACCCAGAGAGCAGAACGATCCCTGCTTTTAACTAAGCAAAGACATTATGTCCGGGCTAATAAAGCGGATAAACTGTTGGCCCGACAGCTGAAGGGGATTGAAGCAGCGAAGTTGACACAGCAAATAACACGGCCCAATGGGTCAATAGTAACAGGGACGGAGGACATAACTGAGATCTTTGTGCATTTTTTTGAAATATTATATACATCCAGCCACCCCGATTATCAAGAGAGAAAACAATATATGGAGGAGATAATGTGCCTAAAATTGCAACGGAGGAAAGGGAGCACCTAGACAGGGTAATTAGCAAGGAAGAGGTGATGGAGGCAATACATGTTTTACCAACTAACAAAGCACCAGGCCTTGATGGGTTGCCGGCTGCTTTTTATAAGAAATATGCAAGACAGTTGGTACCAAAATTAAAAGAATTATTCAATACGATGGGTACTAAAAGGGGCAGTCACACCAACTAGGTCGGAAGCAAAGGTGCTGGCGTTTGGTAAACCGGGGAAAAATCTGACGAAATGTGGGTCATTTAGACCCATCGCCCTGTTAAATATTGATGCCAAGCTGATTACTAATATTTTGGCAAAGAGATTAGCGCAGCTCCTGCCTGAATTGATACATATGGATCAATCAGGGTTCATATTGGGTAGACAGACCTTGGATAACATCAGGAGAGTCATCCACTTAATTGAAAATATTAATACGAAGCAGGATCCTGCCGTACTAGTTTCCCTTGATGCAGAAAAGGTGTTTGATGACGTAGAATGGCCCTTTTTTTTTAGCGATGGAACAGATGGGTGTGGGGGCCAAGTTTATTCGGATGGTGAGAGCTAATTATCAAACTCTCAAGATTCGGTTGGCTATCAATAATCAAGTATCTCGTAGCATTAAGTGGTTAGTGGTACCCGAAAAGGGTGTCCGCTGTCTTCCCTTTTGTATGCTATTTACCTGGAACCATTCTTAATAAAAATTAGAGCAAGTAAAGATGGAACAAGTTACTTACCTGTAACTGTTGTTCTCCAGCATGGGTCTGGCATGGATTCACATGCTCATGAATATTCCCCGTCGTCAGGCTGGGAATCCTCGGTAAAGAAAAAATCAGTTTCAGTTTCGATTCTGAACTGTCTTTCTACTAGTAACCAATCACTGGCCTCTGGGTCATACTGCCCCAGCCAATGACTGCCCTCTACCTTAGCCCCTCCTCTGGCAGCCATCTTCAGATTTGGTATCACGTAAAGTGGCAGTAGGACCAAGAGATGAGCCGCAGAGGGGTAGGAGGGAGGGTTTGCATGTGAATCCATGCCAGACCCATGCTGGAGAACAACAGTTACAGGTAAATAACTTGTTCCTTCTCCAGCATGGGGTCTGGCATGGATTCATACAAGCATACATAGCAGTACACAAATGCACAACCACGGGAGGTGGCAAGGCTCAACATTAAGCATTTCAACAACTCAACATTAGGCATCTCCTACCTCCTCACCAGGCCCACCTTCAGGCGAACAGGTTGCGCAGCACTGCCTGGCCGACTCCGGACTCCTCTCTGGAATCCCAGTCGACGCAGTAGAATCTCGTGAAGGTGTGCGTCGACCTCCACGTAGCAGCCCTGCAGATGTTCAGCAGGGGCACGCCAGACAACAACGCTGTGGTAGCAGCGATCGCTCTGGTCGAATGGGCTCTTGGACGGCCGGGCAAGGGTCGGTTTGCCAACCAGTGACAGTGCATGATGCAGCCGGAGAGCCCTCTGGAAATGGAAGCCTTCGAGAGGGCCTTCCCTTGGTTCACAGGTCCAAAGTTTATAAACAGCTGTGATGTCTTCCGAAGACTCTTCGTGCGGTCCACGTAGAACTTCAGCGCTCTAGCCACATCCAGCGAGTCCAAAGTCCTCTCAGCCGGCGACGAAGGCGACGGGAAGAAAACAGGTAACACCAAGGGCTCGTTGAGGTGGAAGTCCAACGGCACCTTTGGGCATGAAGGAGGGGTGCGTCCTCAGCACCACTCTCGTGGAATGTCAGGTATGGAGGTTTACAGGAGAGGGCCTGGATCTCTCCCACTGGTCATGCGGAGGTGATGGCCACAAGAAACACTGTCTTCCACAATAGGAACTTCAACAGTGACGAATGCAGAGGCTCAAATGGCGGTCCCATGAGCCTGGTCAGCACCAAGTTGAGCTCCCAGGCCGGGGCCTGAGCCTTCACCGGCTGGAACGAGCGCGACAGTCCTTTCATGAACTCCTTCACCAGGCGATGAGACCACAGGGATGACCTCCCCAGGGTTCTGGTATAGCGGGAGATAGCCGCCAGATGGATCTTGATGGAGGCATTTGCCAGCCGCGCCTTGGCCAGCGATAGCAAGTACGGCAGCACCTGAGTGGCCGTAATCCGCAGAGGGTTAATCTTCTGTGCACAGCACCAGACAGAGAACCTCTTCCATTTGTGTCCATAGCACTTGAGAGTTGAGGACGCCCTGGCCTTTACAAGCACCTCCTTGCAGTCCGCCGGGCTATCCTATCCTCCGAACTCCAGTGCTGCAGGAGCCAGGCATGCAGGTTCAGCGACCCCGGGTTGTGGTGGAGGATGGCGCCTCCTTCCCTGGTGAGAAGATCCGCGTCTGTCGGCAGTTTGACTGGGGGGGGGACGCTGACATGTCTAGAAGGTCCGGGCACCAAATCTGCCTCGGCCACGCAGGTGCAACGAGGATCATCCTTGCACTGGGACCGTCTGAGTTGACGAGTCGCAGCAGCAATGGCAACGGTGGGAATGCACACAGGAACAGGCCGTCCCAGGGGAATGAGAAGGCGTCGGCCATACTCCCCGGCTGGGGAAACCTGCTGGTGAATCTCTGGCACTTGGCGTTCGCCGGCCTCGCGAATAGGTCGATCTGGGGAATGCCCCATCGTTGGAATAGGAGATCCACTTGTTCCTGCCACAGCTCCCACTCGTGGCACGAACGCAGCTCCCTGCTGAGTAAGTCGACGATGGTGTTCTTGATTCCTGCCAGATGGAAGGGTACCAGAAACATCCCTTGGGCGACGGCCCAGTGCTACAGGCCCTGCGCTTCCGTGGATAGGGCTGGGGATCTGGTGCCCCCCTGCTTCCGGATGTAGAACATTGTGGTGGGGTTGTCGGTGAAGATCCTTACCACCTTGCCCTTGAGGGAGGGATGGAACGACCCGAGGGCCCAGGACATGGCTCGGAGCTCCAGGACATTGATGTGTAGGGACCTCTCCTCTGGGAGCCAAAGGCCTCTTGCGTGGAGATCACCGGTGTGCGCTCCCCATCCCTCCAGGGAAGCGTCCGTCGTCACCGTTTCCTGATGTGCCAGGGTCTGGAAGTCCATGCCCGCCGCCAGATGCGCGTGGGTGCCCCACCACTGGATCGCTTGGCGTAAAGTCTCGTTGAGTGAGATCCTGTCTTCGAAGCTGCCTGCCGCTTGCATCCAACGGGCGTCGAGGAACTCCTGCATAGGTCGCATCCGCAGCCTGCGTAGGCACACGAGGTAGATGCACGAGGACCTCATGCCGAGTAGGGACTTAATGGACCTCACCCTGGCCACGTCCATGGTCAACAACCATGTTACCTTGCCCAGGATGGCCATCGTCCTTTCCTCCAATGGCAAAGCCAATCACGCCACTTTGTTGAGCCTGTCTCCCAGGAACAGGGCAACTTGCGACGGTACCAAGTGGGATTTCGTGAAGTTGATCGAGAATCCCAGATCCGTGAGCAGTTGGACGGTCTTCGTTGTGCGATTGACAGCGAGTTCTCTTGACTTTGCTCGGATGGGCTAATCATCCAGGTAGGGGTAGACGTGGATCCCCTGCAGGGGCAGCCGCGCCGCCACTCGTGCTAGGCACTTGGTGAACACCCTGGGCGCCGACTTCTATCTGAAAGGAAGGGCCTTGAACAGGAATTTTCGATGTCCTTTTAGAATAGGGATATGGAAGTAGGCATCCTCCAAGTCCAGCGACGATAGGAAGTAGCCTTCCTCCAGCTGTCCCAGCACGTGCTGGAGGGTGACCATCCGGAACTTCTGGGACTTTATGTACTTGTTTAGACAACGAAAGTCCAGGATGGGTCGCCAACCGCCGGTCTTCTTCCGGACGATTAGCATCACCCATACCTCCAGCAGCAGTTGAGAGACGTGGTTTTCCTTCCTGGCGACGGGTGGAAAGCGGGGACACCTTTTTTGAAATTCCAGGGTGTGCCCACGGGCCAGGGCATCCAGTACCCAATGGAAGGTGGAGATGGACTCCCACACGCTGACGAATTTTGCCAGCCGGCCTCCCTCTGGGGTGCTCAGATGGGGGCCCGACACCACGGCCGGTTCAATCCTGTTTCATCGCGGCTTTGCCGCCTTGGCCTCCGTGGCGACGACGATGGGATGCTCCTGTCTTGCCGCGTCCTCTGTAGGCCTCCTGCGACGATGAGCGGTCCGCTTGGCGGTACGAGGAACCGCCACCGAATCCTTTGGAGGCACCTTGCTTGCCTCCGGAGTTCCGAAAGGACAGCCGTCATGGTTGAAGAACACCCAAGGCCCTAGCCGTCTCGGTGTCCGCCTTGATGAACTGTAGTGACTCATCCACTATCTTGCCAAACAGGTTGTTCCCGTCGAAGGGCATGTTCAGAACCCTGGTCTGCACGTCTTGGCTGAAGTCAGTGGCCTTGAGCCAACTGCGCCGGCGAAGGCAAACGCTGTTGCCCATCTGACAAAAGCCGGTGTCGGCGATATCCGTGGCCACCGTAATGGTGTTGTCTGACGCCACTTGGCCTTCCTGTAGGATTTCCAGGGCCTCAGCCCTCTTGCCGTCCGGGAGGAAGTCCAGCAAGGGAGCGATCTTGAACCACAGCTCCCTGTCGTAGCGTGCCACAATCGCGAGGGTGTTGGCCGCTTTAATCGTCGTCGCTGCCGCCGAGATGACCCATCGTCCCATGGCGTCCAGCTTCTTCCCCTCACCGTCCGGTGGGGATGTTGAAGTTAACGCGTCGCCCTGCCGCTTTCTTATTGGCCGCCGCAGAACACCGAATCCGGGGACGGCTGTGCCCTGAGGCACATAGGGGCGGAGTCCGGGACCCGGTACTTCTTCTCGTAGCGTGGACGGCTTCTTCAGGAGCGCCAGCCCCCCATCCCAGATGTCGTTCAGTAACGGTACTGAGAGGACAGTCTTCCTCTTGGCCTCCTGCCGTTGCTAGAAGAAACCTTCCTTCTTCCGTTCTTCGGGGCAGAGCTGGAAGTGCTCAGATGCCCTGGCAATCATGACATGGAAGGAGCCAATTTCGTCGGGTGGGGGAGGGAGGCCCGAGGAGGTGGTGAGGGCAGGTCCATTCCGTCGTCGTCCGTCCCCGTCGTTGCCGTCTCTGTTCCTGTCTCGTCCCTCGGAGGAGGGGATGGGGGTGAAGGCTGGAAGGGGAGAGGAGGATGGACTCGTCTCCGCTTGTTAGACGGGCTCCCCGACGAACCAGACCCCGCTGGGTCGTCGGTGGGGGGTAAGGGCATCCTTGTCCTTATCTCCGCGCACAGGGTCTGTATAGCCATCAAGAAAGCTCCTGAATTGTCCTGTGGTACGGGCACCGGCTGCAACGGGACCAACGGTTGGGGCGTGGGGTCCTCCGCAGCCCTATCTTCCTCGTCGGCTCCTCCGTTGCTCTCCTCATCGGGATCCTTCCCGTGGGCCCTAGATTCTTCGAACTTCTTGTCCAGGATCCTTTGGATGCTCGCCAACTCATCCTCGGAGGTGGTATCTGAGTCCGTTATGGCTACCGTGCCCCCCCCCTTTCTCCTGCTGGAGTTTCACGGGGGTCTTCGATAGGCAGAAAAGATGATTCCCTCCTGGGTGGCAGGGAAACTCTAGCCCCTGAAGTCGCCTCCACTGGGGAAGCCTCCGTAGGTTTCACCAGGGCCGCCACAACTCCCTCAATCGAGGCTTTAGCCAGGTGAATTGGGGCAAAAGCCGGGTGAATTGGGGCCTTCACGACTTTGGGCGTGCTTGAGGCTTTCACCTTGGGGGGGGGGTCACTGCCTCGCTCCCCCTCAGCTGTCTCCGTCGGGATCGACCGGGGCTTCTCCCGAAGCTTACCGGGGTTCTCCGACTTCCTCTTCACCGAGCCAGAGCGTTGGCTCGTGGTTGATGGCGTCGGTGATAGTGCGCCCTACCTAGCAGCCGAGGAGCCTGACCGATCGGCGCTCACAGTTTAGTTTAGTTTGTTTATTTATAAAGCGCGTCCGAACCCTCAGGTAACTGGGCGCATAATCATGTGCACAGCAGAGTTACATATCGTTACAAAACATCATAATACAACAGACAGAGCATACAAAACATCATAATACAACAGACAGAGCATACATTGGTTCAGGGTCTGAATGATTACATACAAAGTAGAATATATCGAGAAGAGTATGTACAGAGTAGGCACAAAATAGTTGCAGTGGCAAATGAGGACTGGGTTACAGGTTGGTCCTGAATAGGCTGTAGATAGGGTAAGCAGTGCTGATTGCATTACAATTATATTGCAGATAGAAAGCGGCGGCTGGCCGGTCGAGTCGGTGAGAGTCAAGATGTCTAGGCTAGTAGCCATGATTTAACCATAGCTCTGAATGGCCAGAATGCGGATACCGATCTAATTGTAGGAGGGAGGGTGTTCCAATATTGTGCTGCGAGCACTGGGAAACTGGAGCCTCCTGCTGTTTTTAGGTTATAGTTGGGGATCTTTAGTTGGTGCAGGTAAGGAGTTCTGGTGGGTCTAATGGGGCGGTGTCTAGAGAATATGTCTGAAAGGTAGCGTGGGGCAGTACGTGACAGGCACTTGTGGGTGATGACCAGGGTTCTTAGCTTAATTCTGTTGCGGATCGGGAGCCAGTGGACTTCTTTGCTAACCGTGGATATGTGCGCCTTGCGCGGGAGGTTGAGGGCACATCTTAGTGCATTATTTTGCAGGATCTGGAGCCTGTTCAAGTTTTTAGTGGTAGTGCCTAAGTTAAGCGTGTTGCAATAGTCTAATTTAGACAATATCAGCGCTCTAGATAGGGTGAGGCAACTAGAGGTGGAGAGAAAAGGCCTGCAGGCATTGATCAATTTATTGGTGTAAGAGGTAGTAGAGATGGTAGAGTTTATTTGTTTCTTTAGAGACAAGGTACGGTCGAGGTATACACCTAGAGTTTTGACCTCTTTGGATACTTTTATGATGTTGCCATCTATGGTAAAGGATTGGTACTTTTAGTCCAGTTTATTGAGGCGAGCCTGGGGGCCTACGATAAGCAATTCTGTCTTATCGTCGTTTAGGCAAAGACTGTGTGTAGCCATCCAGGCTTGGATTTCTAGGTAGATGTCATTAAGTTTAACAACATCTTCTTCATAGCTGCCAGTGAGCGTGATGAGGACCTGGGTATCGTCAGCATAATTAGTGTAGCTGACACCCAGATCGTCAAGATGGTCAAATAGGAGCTTCGTGAAGATGTTGTAAAGAGTGGAAGAAATGCAGGAGCCTTGGGGCACTCCACTTGTGATTGGGATAGGGTCAGCAGCCGCAGTGGGGGCGAAGACTCTAGTCGACCTGTCAGACAGAAATGACTGGATCCACTTCGTGGCATTCTGAGAGAATGCAGCAGCCGAGGAGAGGTGTTGAGTAAGGATCTGGTGGTCAACCAGATCAAAGGCAGCAGAGAGATCCAACAAGAGCAAGATGGCCAGTTTGCCCTTGTCTTTGGCGTCATCCATTTGGATTTTTAGATCCAAGAGGGCCGTTTCCGTCCCGTGCCTTGGTCTAAAGCCGGATTGCCGCAGGCCTAGAAGGTTGTTGTCTTCCAAATGTTGTTGTATTTGGAGATAGGCTACCCTACCCAGGATTTTGAGAAGAAATGGGACTGTGGTGATGGGCCTGTAATTTGTGGGGATGTTGGGATCTAGGTTAGGTTTTTTGAGCAGGGGTAGGACCCACGCTTCTTTAAGGTTGTTGGGGACCACTGAGTTTTTGAAGGAGGAGTTGATCAGAGAGGTGATGAGAGGGGCTAGCTCATTAGCTCCGTCTTTGATGACAGATGCGGGGCAAATGCCACCTTTGCAGTTGGATAGTTTGAGACTAGCGATTATCTTGATTACTTCCTCTTCTGAGACTGTTGAGAAGTGGAAGGAGGGGCAATTAGGGGTGGTGTGGTTAATTTTGCTGCTGGGGTTCTGCTTGGAGGCAAGGCTAGCTTTTTTTGCTTCTATCTTAGTTTGTAGGAGGGCAATTTTGTTTGCGAGGGCGAGCTGGATATTGTTACACCAGGCCTGGTCTTTGATGCAGTCCTCTGTAGGAGGCAGTGGTGATTCAAGTTCTTTTAGTATCAAAAAGAGTTCTTTAGTGCCGGATTTGGCATTTTGTATTCTCAAGTTGTAGATCTCTTTTTTAGCATTTAAGATGGCGGATTTGTAGGTGGAGGCAGTTGAAGCGAATTTGTCTTTCGTGGAGAGAGAAGGGGCTTTTCTCCAGCTAGTTTCTGCAGTTCTTTTAATATTGCGGAGAGCTTTTAGTTCTGCTGAGAACCATTTGTTGGAATGGGCAATAGGTTTGGCTTTTCGTTGTTTGAGGGGAGCAATCTGGTTGAGGGCTAGTCCCGCGAACTCGCAGTGCTTTGCCTTTTGTTGGGTCGCCGGAGCGCCCTCAAAGGTCTTAGAAGACCGCTCAGATTTCTTCCTCTTCTCACCCGCTGCTGGGCTCTTCCCCTCCAGCCAGTTGGCGAGTCGAATACGACGATCCTTCATTGTCCGTTCGGACATGTTCTTTCAAAATGCACAGTCCTTCTCCACGTGCGATTTGTCGTCGTGAAGGCAGTAGAGGCACCGAGAGTGCTCATCCTCCTTAAAGACATTCTGAAGCCCGCATCCAGGGCAGCTCCTGAACAGCTTGGATCCAACAGGCGTCATGCTTCCCTTGTCCTGGGCCATGTCCATGCCGGGTAGGCCTCAAAGATCTTCTGGAATCCTCAGAGAAGCGGAAAACACAATGAAAAGGTGCCCTTGTGGGGCGTAGAAAGTTCCGAAAACGGGTCCCCGTTGATCGGAAGTAAAGTCGGTGGAGCTTGAGGCCTGATTGACCGAAAATATAAGAGTAAACTCTTCAAAAAAACGAAAAACGCAGTAAAAGCTCGAGAGCTACAGCACGAGGACTCCCAACACTTGAACGTGCGGTAAAAATCTGAAGATGGCTACAAGAGGAGGGGCTTAGGTAGAGGTTAGTCATTGGCTGGGGGCAGTATGACCCAGAGACCAGTGATTGGTTACTAGTAGAAAGAGAGTCCAGAAACGAAACTGAAACTGATTTTTTCTTTACCAAGGATTCCCAGCCTGATGACGGGGAATATTCATGAGCATGTGAATCCATGCCAGACCCCATGCTGGAGAAATAAGAGAAATCACATTTGGGGGTGAGGATCATAAGATTGCAGCCTTTGCAGATGATATGTTGCCGACGCGGAGGGAACTAGAACGAGCAATACTTCCATTGTTGGTAGATTTGGGGGTAGTAGCGAGATAGTATCTGGCCTTAAAGTTAATATGGGAAATCTGAGCTTTTGGAACTAGGCTTATATGCGCTTCAGAAGGAGACTTTGTCAACTTATTAACTGTTTAAGGCAGCAGACAGTTACATTAGATATTTAGGAATTCACAAAACGAAGAATGTGTCTCTGTTATTCGACAGCAACTATCCGCAATTATTGCAGAATGTGAAGGACGATTTAGGGAAATGGACTCTGTTACACATTTCATGGCTAGGCAGGGTTGCCACTATTAAAAAGGTAACCCTTCCGAGGCTACTAAAGTAAATGTTAAGCTCTCGGGGGCGTGGCCAAGCAGCCATGGAGTAGGCTGCGATTCCTTCGAGCTCCGTGATCCGACTTATTGATCCGAAGCAAAACGCATGTGTTGACGGCTGATTCCAGCAGAAAAAAGATACTGTATCTGTGTGAATACCTCAGGCAGCAGATGAGCATATCGGCGGGAGAAAGTGGACACAGCAGAGGGAATTGGGCTACTTTGTGTCCTGATCCGGGAGCGGCGCAATTGATACTAAGATGGCGGCGTGCCAACACTAAGAGACCCCCCGCGACACTTGAAATCGGGTGCCAGGCGGGTACTGAATTGGCTGCAGGCGTGCAGCAGCTGATGGAACAGTGAGTGGCCGACTACCTGAGAGAAGCTCACGAATAGCCCGGACTGACGAGAGGACGTATACAGCGTCTGGCCACCTGGCCATGAGATAGGCGGCACGTCCTCGGCGCTCCCACTGAACCGGGAGGATGTATACACGAAACGGACAAGAGGAATGACAGCGTACCCACAATAGGTTGGAAGAGACGGGCACGCAGGAATTACATCCCGAAGCCGCACCGAGGAGCAGAAGAGCATATACGGACAAAACATGTGACGCCGAGACCTGTATTGCCCGAAACAAAATGGCGACCGATCCTGAACAAAGGATTACACTGGTGGACCGTGAAGCAGCCTCGTAAGGGTTGGAACGCATATGCTGCTTAGATCAACCATTGCGGCCCGCAGACGCAGCAAATGGGTATATGCACCTTGTATTTACCACCAGCCTTTGATAGGAGCAGAGACCAGAAACAAGCATCGAAGATGCCGAAGACAGCACCCTGCTGATAACAGGCACGGACACTGAGAGGAAATTGTGATGCGGGAAGTTACAATCCACCCAAATAACAATTTCATGTGCAACAATCGGTGTAGGTTGATATACAGAGACCCCAACGACTCAAACAACAACTAAGCAGCACCGGGCCGGAGCCAGACACGTGGGCAAGGTTGCATCCTGTCGGTGAAAAGTCTGAGAACCAAGACCAAACAACCCACAATGGAGGTCTTTGCGAAAATGCAGAGGACCCCCACAACATCGGAGCGGAGCGCGGCCGCGACTACCGCTGAAGAAGCCCCAGAAGGAGATAAGCACCAGATCCTGGAGGCTATATCGGAGCTGAGCACTAAGTGGGGCGCGGCAATGGCAGACTTACAGACAGCCCTGGAGGGCAAAATTGATGCGGTAGGGACTGAACTTACCCTGTTACGGCAAGATGTCAGGGGGCTGGCGAAGAGAACAAGTTGGTTGGAGAGTGCCGTAAAGACCAATATTGATGTCAGCACAAATAATGCAAAGGAAGTTCATGTGCTCAAACAGCAGGTTGCTAACCTTGAAAATCGGGTGGAAGAAGCGGAAGGAAGAGCGAGGAGTAATAACATACGGGTGGTCGGCCTGCCGGAGGGGGAGGAGGGCCAAGACCCTACAAACTATGTGGAAAACATGATCCTACAAGAAATAGGAGCAGACAAGCTTTCGCAAGGATTCACGGTGGAGCGGGCGCACCGCGCCTTAATGAGGAAACCACGACCTGGGGCTCCGCCGAGACCTATCATCGCGAGGATCTTGAACTATAGAGATAGGGAGAAGATCCTGGAATATTTTCGTAAAGGTGGAACAATACAGAAAGCATCCGCCAACATTACAGCATACCCGGATTACACAATGCTGGTGCAGAGACTGAGATACAGCTACGTGGCCGTCAAGAGGAGGCTGCGAGCAGCAGGCATCAAGTGCATGCTCCTGTACCCGGCAAAGCTGAAGGTGCTACATAAGAGCAGAGAGCTTTTTTTTGACACTCCTGAGGAGGTGGTAACATGGCTGGATCTGCAAGGCTGCCCGGAACAAGAAGTGGACCGTGACCGGCAGGAACAGGACGACTGAAAAACTGGTGCCACGGACATTGGGGGGTAAGTGGGAGGGGGTACCGGATTATACCGGGAAGCGAGACTGGTTGAACACTGGATAGCATTCGGGCCTTGTGCTCGGCATGGACTGGAATATAGTGGGAAAAATGTAATTGGAAGCTGCATAGGGTTAACACAATGCGTAATAAATTTGGAAATAGGAGCAATAGGATGGAAGCAACCTACCCCCGAAATACTAATAGTTGAGTGGCCATTAGGGCGACTTCACCCTACTGAGCCCTGAGCATAAGCTTGTGCTGGACAGGGCTAGATGTGGGGGTGCCCGAGATCCAGGGATGGAGCTGGGCAACAGTTGGAGGGGGCGTTGTTGGGGAAGGGTTGGGTGTGGGGAGGGAAGGGAGGTGGGAAGTTTGGGGTGTACATAGTTTTGAGGAGTTTAAGTTTAAACATGAGCCTACATGGAAGAGCTGAAGGGTTGTATCTACATTGCAATACTGGCAGGGTTCGGTTGGAAATGGGAGAGGAAGATATCAGTGCGCTATAGGAGATCTCAGGATATTAACGTGGAATGTCAGGGGACTTAACAGTTATATGAAGAGGAATAAGGTCATGCTGTATTTGAAAAGGCAAAAGATAGATGTTGCATTGTTACAGGAGATGCATTTGACGCGGGAGAAGTTGGAGCTAGTTGGGAAAAAATGGAAAGGGATTGTGGTGGGTTTGTCGTACTCTGCTTACGCTAGGGGAGTGCTTGTCTGGGTGGCGCCGCATGTCCCGATTCAGCTACTACAGGAAGTGGCGGAAACTGACGGGAGGACGGTTATATTGAGAGGGCTGGTGGAGAATAAAGAGGTATGCATCGTAAATACGTACGCCCCCAACCATAACACGGCAGCATACTTCAGGACTCTGTGCACCAACCTTAGTATGTGTGTGGGAAACGCGGTTATTTGGGGCGGGGATTTCAATTGTGTAATGAACCCCAAGGTGGGCAGATCTGATAGCAGGGTTGACAGGCCCACCCCAGCGGCCAAAGCATTGTAGGTGTTACTAGATGATTTCGGCTTGGTAGATGTATGGAGAACAAAACATCCCAATGGTAGGCAATATTCGCATTACTCAGCCCCGCAGCAGCTACACACGAGATTGGACTATGTCTTTGCCACGCCGGATGTAATGGCAGAGAGCACTCAAATAGAATACAAGGCGAGGGTCCTCTCAGATCACTCGCCCCTGGTCCTCGGGTGGCAATACTGCCCCCGAGGGCGCGGATCCCGACATGGCGCCTCCGAGCAGAGGCACTCAAAGATCCGGTCTTTCGAGAGGACATAAGAGATGAGATCATTAACTATTTTGAGACGAATATTGGTAGTGTTGACTCGGCGGGTACACTATGGGAAGCTTTTAAGGTGGTGATGCAGGGGGGCAGCCATAGCTAAGTCAAAGGGCCTGCAAGGTGGGGTTCTGGCTGACCTACAAAGAGTTGAAGATGAACTAGAAAGAACATTAGAAAACGGCAGTGTGGACACGGAGCTAGTAGTTAAACTACAGCAGCAATGTGCGGAACACTGGGAAAGGCTCTCTATCCTCAATTATAAAAAGTATGTAGAAAGACAGCATGCGGGAGGAGATAAAAATGGGTAGGCTTTTAGCGTGACTGTACAAGAGCGAAACCCCTAGACCCCCAATTAGGATAATAACTAGAGAAGATGGCGATGTAGTAGACACTCAAGAAGGAGTCAACAAGGAATTTGCGGATTATTATAGGGTGCTATACGGGGACAAGGAGGGGGGTAGTCAAGAGGAGATAACCGAAACATTAGAAGATATAGGACTACCCAAGATAAGTGATGAGGAAAGAGAAGAGCTTGATGCACCAATTACCTTGGAGGAGGTTGTGAGACAGTTGCCCACCACTAAAACCCCAGGAGCAGACGGGTTCCCTAGCGAATTTTATAAAGTATATAGAGAAGAAGTGCTCCCCCCAATGCTAGACATGCTTAACGAAGCGTTTGAGATGGGAAGGTTGCCTGAGTCACTTAGAGAAGCGATTATAATACCGCTCCCTAAACCCAACAAACCGGGGTATAGCTGTAGCTCCTACAGGCCTTTGTCGATGCTGAACCAGGACAGCAAGATACTGACGGCTGTCCTGACAAACAGATTGCAGAGAGTAATTAACAAATTATTCCACCCAGACCAAACGGGCTATGTCCTGAATAGGAATATAACCCACAATCATAGGCGACTCCACCTGGTGATCGAATGGGCGGATAGGAATGAAGGCGATATGCCAATTGTATCCCTAGATGCAGTAAAAGCTTTTGACTCCGTTAAGTGGCCGTGGCTGCTGGCGGCCCTGGGAGGTTACGGAGTAGGGCCGGGTTATATCAGGTGGGCGAAAATGCTATACAGCGAGCCGCTAGCCAGAGTTCGAACAGGATCAGTGATATCCAAGAGATGGCAGCTAAGTAGAGGCACCAGGCAGGGGTGCCCCTGGTCCCCAATGCTTTACATTCTAGCCATGGAGCCCCTAGCGATATATCTCAGGCAACAATACGATACGATAGGTATTGAGGTTGGGGGGGAGCGGCATCTAATATCCTTATATGCGGATGATTTATTACTATACTTGAAATACCCGGAAGAGAATCTTCAATATATCCTTGAAGTGATGGAGAAGTACGCGGGGTTGTCCGGCATAGCGGTAAATCCTCAAAAATCTAGTATATTCCCGCTAGGTAGCTATAAGGGGACCCCGGAGGAAAGGTTGCCGGTGTTACAGATACCATGGGTGATTGGTTCTTTCCGTTACCTTGGCATAGATGTGTATCACACTGCAGAAGACTAACATAAGCACAACACTGAGGTAGCTGTTGAGAAAATCCGGAAATGCCTGAAGTTTTGGGAGACGTTGCCCCTAGCTATGATGGGACGGGGGCAATGCTTAAGATGGTGGTCCTACCTAGGCTTTTACATTATTTTAGTAATATCCCACATATGATACCCAAGAAGTTCTTCGCTAAACTGAATAGTGTGTGCAGGGACTTCCTATGGCATGGTACCCGGAATAGAGTAGCGCTATGGAAGTTGCAGAACTTCTACGAAAAGGGGGGTATCAAGCTGCCCAATTTTGAGATCTACTATGTAGCAAGCCAACTACAATATGTGGCCAATTGGCTCTCAGACGAAGCGACCCCTGAACATAGGTTGTTTGGGCGGGTTTGTACGCCATTTTACTTAAGGGAAATGATATGGTTGCCTGAGTCAGATATGAAAGAGCGCCCTAGGATGATGATGTTGGGGTGGAAAATGTGGCGTCGAGCGTGTCGGATGATGGAGGACCCATTCCTGTGCTCCCCGCAAGTACCGCTGGTCGCTTTAGCAGGAGGGGACAAGCAGCTGAGGGTGATTATTAGAACCTACTGGGAATTGGTGGGACTGGTAACGCTAGGGGACATCTGGCAAGAGGGGACCATTAGAGATTTTGAAGAACTTGGGGAGGAGGTGGGATAACATACTGGCCAATATGTTACATACCATAGGATGGTTCCGAAAATTCAGAAAACGTGGCCTGAAACAGTGTTGGCAGAGGAACCAGATGCTACTGTGGGGGCAATATATGACATATCGGAAGGGGGGCATGAGATTTCTAGATTGTATGAGATGGTGATGACCAAGGTGGGGAAGGAATTACCACATTTGAGACTTGATTGGGAGGAGGAGGTAGGGGCCCCAATGGGAGATGGGATGTGGGAGCGCGCCCTGGGATATCACAAGAAAGTGTCAAGAAACGCCAGACTTAAACAAATACAGCTGTACATAACGCATAGAGCATATATGACCCCTCTGAGGATATCCAAGTTCCGAAACGCTGGGCGACAGGCGTGCCCTAAGTGCGACATGGAAAACGCTGACATGACACACATGTTTTTGTCATGCCCAGTAATCGAATGTTTCTGGGGTGAAGTGGCACAAAAATTAGCGACAAAGGGGGTCACGCTCGTCATAGATACAGCCTGGGCTTGCCTGCTGGGAGGGTTCCCCAGACCATGGAAACTTAAACATGTTAAGAAACTGAGAGACTTGGCATACGTGCAAGCAAAACGGAGGATCGCCATGGGATGGAAGAAGTGCCACACGCCACGGGTGGAGGTATGGGGGAAGGAGTTACGGAAATGGGCGGAGGCCGAAACGGTAGTATGGCAGGAGGCGAGCAACATGAGTGGGGAGGAAGAAGTGGGTACCCTGATGGCATGGAAATTATTAATAGCGGAACTGTTCGGATCTATATCGGACCCAACGGAATCCGAGGATAGTGAGACCCGGCCACATGTAGCAGATACTGAATGCGAAGTACAAATAGGCTCATAATGGAGGGTGGGACTTGGGGAGCAGTGGCAAAATGGAAATACAAATGGTGTTTAATGGAATTGTTGTAAACTGCACTGTGTGTTGGGTTTGTTTGTATTGTTGTTTGGTTTGAATAAAATTAATAACATTTTTTAAAAAAAATAAAAAAATGTTAAGCTCTCCCAGTTAAAGTTCCTCTGTCCTAATTCAAGTTGCTGAATAAAGAGAGCAGAAGATTATTGTGGCACAACAAACATCCAAGATTAGCATATCACATTTTAATGGCACCCAGAGAGAATGGAGGAGTGGACCTGCCGAATTTTGAAAAATATTATGAGGCGGCACAGCTTCGGGTACTTGGGGGGGGGGGGGGGGATTAGCGGGGGCAGGGGGGTAAACTAACACAATCTGGGTTAAAATGGATAGAGCAGCGGTCAGGTCCCCGTTGGAAGGGGTACTGTGGCTAAACAGAGAACATAAGCCCAGGAATACGCAGACTAGACAGATTTTTACAGTAGTTTGCGATATACGGGATCGTCTATTAGATAAAGGTGCTTTGTCCACATGCCCATCACCATTTACCCCACTATTTGGGAACCTTCAATTTAAGCCTGGGATGATGCAGGGAGCATTCAAACAGTGGCGGGTGTTGGATGCACTAAGATGCGTGACATGACGCAGGGTGGGCACATTTTGTCGGTTGAAGAATGTAAGCAATTATTGGGCTTCTCGGAAAAAGACAGGTTGGATTATTACCAACTGGGACATTGGTTAGCTAGGTCTGGGGGCGAGAAGCGACAGGAGAGAGCTCACTTCGTTTGAAAAATGAATAACCACGCACAATGGGAATAAACAACTGGGGATTCATTACGAGTATGGAGGTAGCCATGGTGCTATTAGCGCATTGGCTGCCTCCATACCGGGCTCCAATACCGGGGTCTTTGAATGAGGAATAACCGGGTCATTCCGACCTTGGAGGACCCAGTAATTCCTCATGCACAGAACCATTCCCCATTGAGCCCCCATAGGGCTCAATGGGAAAGCGGATGGAGCTAATATTAGCTCCTTGGTCCCCTCGTGGGACCCGGAAAGGACGTCTGGTTTTACCAGACGTCTGTTCCGGGTCCTGCAAGGGAACCTCGTAATCAGGCATCCCGTAATGAAGGGTGCAGTCCCGTACCAACACCCTTCATTATGGGACCGCCAGGGTCGTAATGAGGCCCATGGTGTCAAAACTTTACTCAATATTGATAGAAGAGGGAAAGGGACAGGTTTGGGGATACATGTGCACATGGGAAAAGAACTTCTGAAAAGAGGTTGTGAATACCCATGGACGAATATCCCTAAATTGACTATACCTATTCAGATTAGGGAAGCTTGGTATAGGGTTATGTTCCAATGGCCTTTCATCCCTGAAAAATTACATAAAACGTTCCCGACTTCTGCAGAGAGATGCTGATGAGAATGCGGTGGGAAGGGTGACTGATGGCATATATGGTGGGAGTGCCCAAAATTGAAGACATTTTGGGAAGAGGTCACAAATCAGATTACGAAAGTGATTCCCTTGCCAATAATATGGTCACCTAAGAAATGGTTGTGTGGTTTGTTCGATCCAGAAAATTGTTTACCCACCAAAATTCATAGAAAAGCATTCATGTTAATGGTAATAGCAGCATGGTTATCGCAAGCGCTTGGAAACAGAAAAAAACACCTAGAGTAAGAGATTGGTTAACTAAATTGTGGGGGTTCATTGCTTTGGAGTGGATGACATATAATCTTCAAGGGGAGCTGGAATAAATGTCGAGAAGAATGGGCGATGGTCCTGGACTTTCTTAATGGCGATTTTGTATTACAATGGTGTCGACACAATATAAGGATATTGAATATTATGAAAGAATTTGTAGCTTGATGGAAATAGAGAACAGGTTATGTTGTCTCTGTCTGGGGGACGGAGGGGGTTGTTGGGTAAAGAGGGGAACATGGAGTTGGGGGAAGGGAAGTTTATGTTGATTATAAAAATGTTTAATTTGGAAAATGATAATACAAATATATATTTTTTTAAATGTAAATTGCTGTTCTATGGTCCTATTTTTCTGCAAAATGTCCAATGATTGACCAACGATAACCCACACAATCCGAAAAAAGAACAATCAGTCTTCCTACTAGCCAGGGGACAAAGAATGATGGAGACACCCAAGAAGGAGTAGGAAACCAACCAAGAAAATCCATAGGGTTCCAACAACAGGGGCAACAGTGAACCAAGATGGCTCAGACTAAGAGCAGATGCAGAGTAGTGGTGGTCCACCACCTTGGATGATTGAGGCTTACTAACTTGAGGCACTATGACAGGAGGACAAAATGGGAAGATGGCAGAATAAAGGGAGAATATCCAGCAGACAAAAGAAGAAACTGAAGCAAACGTAAAGGACACAGGGCTCAGCCAGTATGGTCAAACCTGGCTCTAAATGTTCAGCATCCAGTAGCACAGCTTTGTTGCAAAATTCTACAGCAATGTAGGTAGGTGAACCTACAAAATCTTAGCAGACGTGAGGAAGAATCTGGGTCTCTCCTATACATATTCATTCACCCAATGGCTGACCAAAGCAAGCCCTCCAATCACACAAAAGGCAGACACTCAAAGGTTTTGGAGGCCCCCGCAATGGCACACACTCGGATCCACTTGCAAACATTTTGCATTGACATGCTTAGGTCAAGGGCACAGTCTAAAACTGCATTCAGAGTAGGTCCATATGTGCAGAATGCCCATTTAGGCCTTGCGGTTCCCACAGAAAAAGTGGTGGCCTACAACTAAATGGCCCAGAGTAGAACTTCCAAAAAGCTATTACTAACCCAATGCGTATCATGCTGGTATATTGGGCTACTATTGCAAGGAAATCAGCTAAACTACTGCTGAAGCCATAATTAAATTACAGCACTGGAGTGATATAATTACCCCAGGTCAAAATGTAGGTTCTCTTAAAGCATCTCTGCCCTAGAGGCTGTGTTGTAGAAGACCCCCTAACCACAAAAATAAGATCAATGATCCAAGAACCACCGAAAGGGAAAAGTCAAAAGTTTATGTATGAGTCCCATAAAATGAGACAGCAAAACCACCTAAACTGGAATTCTGCTCGAAAACCCAAATTACGTAGCCAGTACCCACCCATGTTCTTGGACTGCAAGGGTCTCTACTCCACTTGAGCATGCCCTCATACTCCTCATTATGGCTCGAGTTTCCACCTCAGACTTCCAACGTTGGTGCCCTTTCTAAATGGTCGCAGCACATCGCTCTGCAGAGAACAGTCACGTCTTTCCAGAACTGGTAGGTCATCTCCAGGCTCATGGGTGGGTCCCCAATATCTCCAAAACATTGGGCGGTGCAGCCTCCTGTATTCTCTGTCAAATACCCACCTGTGATTTTAGGTCTCAGAACCCTCCAACAACATGGGTCTTGCAGCAGGTTGCAGCTTGAGCCAACTCTGAGCATCTCCTAACAGCACACCACCTCTCCCTCCAGTCTTATGCAGTTCCCACGTCCATCTCACCTCTTCAATGCCCCGCACATAGCTTCACCCTCTCTGCTGTGTCACTTCTCATTCTAGTTGTTTCATATAAATATTCTAGACCATCAACATTTTTGATATTTGCAAGATCTATATATTTGTTGTGCTGAGGACACTTTCAGATTACTATTTAATAATTTAAGGGGCCCAGGTGGAAATGTAGAGCTATGCTTTCGTCAGATTTCAGTCACACTGTTGCAAGGAAGACTGGCTCTATGCCAGTTTAAGCATTTTGAAATTCTCCCCAGGGAGGAAAAAGTTTAAGAATGAGAGGTCAAGCAGTGTGTGCAAGCCAGTCTGGTTCTTCAGGAAAAAACCTTGTGAAGAAACCATGTGGCTTCTCAGGGTGTAGCAATTCTGGCACTGCCATGATCTCCACAAGCTTCTGTGCTTCCTCTTCTAGCACCTGGATAAGTGAAAGACAGCAAGGGGAGAAAGGATGAGAAGAGTGAGAGCCAGACAATAGACGCTGCTCACCAATGACAGGAAATGGATGACCAGGCCTTGGATTTACGAAATCCCCTTTTCTTCACCCTCCACCTGCCGCATTGGCATCAGATATGCTGAAAGCATGCCCATGTTGATTCAGGTTAGCATCTCACATTGAGACCTGGAAGGAAAGATCAGGAGAGAGCGGTCTTGTCTTGCAACAATTTCTGTCCATGTGGGGAGCAATCCTGTTTGTTTCGGTGTTCTTTGAAGACATGCAATACTCCAAATGAACTTGACCTTTGTTGGCATGCACGTCCTGCTCCCGGGGCCCCCAAAATTAGTCAGATTCAGAAAAATCCATACACGCAAAAAAAAGTGAACGTGCACGTTCGCAGGGGGCGCATGAGTGGAGACGGGATGATAAATGCATTTGTTTTTTCAAGCAATCTCCGAACCATAGGCATGCCCAGGTATAGGGCATGCATGACATTGTGTAGCAGTAGGGAAATAGAATCTGTGACGATGGGAATGTAGACATAGGGCCCAGGTGCGAGAAACACTGAAGCATCGCCAGATTGAAAGAGGCCTTTCATGTTGCAGTTTGTTCGTAATGGAGCAGCGTACCCGGTACTGGCCAAACATTTCGAAAAAAATGGGTCAAAAATATCAAATCCCAAAATACTGAACAAGGTAAAATGGGTCTGTGGGCTGTCCCCCGCTTCCAAGGGAAGGATTGCCGTGCCGGAGGACAATAAAGTGGAGACTAAAAAAAAAATAAGATCCTGCGGTGGAAGTCCCTACCCACTTTTGGGATAGAAGACTAACGTTGCAGGGAGATGGGAGAGGTGCTGATCGGTACTGAGGAGGAGTCAAAGGTGAGTAGGGAGCGAGGGTCGCCTGTAGGGATTAAGTGGTGCAGTGAGATCCATGCGCTCACTGCATGCCGCCGTTTAAGGATTCGACATGTTCGGAATCAGTAAATCAGGGCACGCAGTGATGACATATATCAGCGTGGCCAAATGAACAGTTTGAATTATTCATCCCTCCCCTAGCCAAGCATTGAAGTCGAGAACACTAAACTTGAAAGGGGTGGGAAAAAGGGAAAAAAGGCACTGCTGGATGAGGGCCTGGATTCATTGTGAAGGTTACGATCAAAATGGAGCCATTGACTCCATTGGAGTAAATGTTGTGAGGAATCAGAGGGCTTCCTTCCATCTACTTCCCTTGGATCCTCTACTCAGGTGGCCAGGGAAAGGCCACCGCTTTTGGATTCTGACCCTGGGAGTGGAGATGCAAGGGAGGATCACCTGGGTGGAGGGACCTTGTGAAATGAGGACGAGGATGTCAGCAGGTAAGACATGGTATCCCCTTTCCCTATTAAGAATGAGTCCTACCCTCCCCCGACCTTCGTAGGGTATTGTAAGTCTTTTTCCTTCCCTGCACACCCACTGTCCCACATACTTTTACAACTGGGACGAGGAAGAAGCAACTAGGAGTAATGCACACTTCTGGTCAGTTTCACCACTATGGCACTGAGACGAGGAAGAGTCCTATAGAAGGTCAGACATGTCCTGTTAATTATTGTAATTGTGGTCAGGAAAAGTACTTACACCTGCAACCAATTGAAAGGCCACAGGTGTTTAAAACAAGAAACCAAGAGAGAAGAAAGGAGAACCTTCCTGGTATGAAGGAAGCAGCAGCGAGGTGAGGAGCGGGCTGCAGCAGGATCGGCAGAGAGGATGCCATGTGTTGCCAAGGCGACAGAGGCACCGCAAATCGAACTGGCTGTGTGAGGGACAGCGCCCCTGCAATTGGCTGAGTCGTGTAATCCCAGCTGGAGTTTGGGAACACGAAATACTCCCATCAGCCGCGGACCGCTGCATCAAGGTTTCCCGGTAGCAAGCGCTGCTCACTGTAGCTCCCGACACCTACCCGGGAGGAAAGTGGAGGCCAGGGAAGACTGCTGAGAAGCCCGAATGAGCAGCCGAGTACCAGTGAGTGTGAGAGATGGAACACTTGTCCAATCCCCCCCCCTGGAGCGCCACAATACATTTGCAAATAGTGATTCAGCTGGAACTCCTAAGAGTAGGGTTTAGAACCCTAAGGGAAGCATACTGAATACCGAACAAATGGCAAAGTGCTTTTTGAAATGCCACAAGAGTTCAGGAATACCGAAGAAACTGCAAATTACCTTTTGTAAATAAAGCAAGATTTATTGAATACCTAATTGAAGAGAAAGATAAGAAAATAAGATACTATTCAGAAGCATGTAATGAACAAAGGGAAAGTTCATGATGAGTATTCTTGAATGAAATAGAACAGCAAGTGTAAAAGACAAGTTGATGAACTTGAATGGACATTGAGAAAGCAGAGTACGAAAAGGATTTACACCACAGAGTGATTTCAATACAAGTTGTGGCAAAGCCAAAAGACTGTCATTGTGAAAGCTATAATGAAGGTGAATTACTGACACAGGTCTAGGGAGGAAAACCTGTTTTGGCCACGGAAAATCAAGAGCATCACAAAGTGCCAAGGGTTATCGGTTGCACGACCTGTAATGGGTGGACCGTGTGGGTCTGACAACTGTGCCTAGACGAGTAGCCTTACTGGGAAAAAAAAAGGAAGCCACGAAATAAAGGCTGTGCTGCATGGTGATTGCTGAAGCTCAATAAAGCAGTTGTTTAAGTTATCAAAAGAGCCTAGAGGATTATAAAGTTAAACCTGGAAGCATTCAAGCGGCTCATAGCATTAATGTTGGAGAAGCTGCCTACTTGGGGAAGGGAACCTCAAGGTTTCTGTGAACTGTGCTGAACTTGGGGGAAGCGAACCCTGAGACATTTTGGTCTTGTGTTAATCTTGGGAAAGGGAACCCTGAAATTATTTGCAACTACTTTGAACTTGGGACAAGGTAAAACTGACACCAAGCTAGAGCTGGAAGAAGCTCAGAACTTTAATTTGAACACCGTTTTTCTTTTGGTGCTGACATCCCCCCACACATTGTATAGCTTTGTGAGGGCAAGAATAGGTTTTGGACACAAAGAGGTTTTTGAGTTGTACTTACTGACACAGGCTGGCCATAGTTTCTTTAGGTAGGGAAATCCCACCTTAGCTTAAGGAAAGTTAGGTGTTTTTCCATCCGGACATAAATACCAATCAAGTATTTTATTTAGAAAAGTGAATCTGTTGTCTGTGTCTTGCTTCATGATGCCTTCACAATGCGTACGTCTCTGGAGAAAATTGAAATGCCATTGAGAGTGGGTGGCCAAGATGAGAGGAGGGATGTATAAGCCATGGCCTGAAGAAGAGACAAGAAATAAAGAGGTTTGGGCCACATGTACATGTTTTTAACAGCTAAATATAAGGGGAAGAAGTTGAAAAGTAGGAAGGGGATTCTAGGATTATGGCGAATGGTGAAAGACTTGGAAAATGAGCAAATGAAAATAGTGTCTACTGCCCTGACCTCGCCCATAATCCCACCCAGTATCCTATACAGCCAGGAAAGCCCTATTCAGTCCAGTACAGTATCCACATCGCAACACCACCCAGCAGGGTGTCATCCCCCACGTGCAGGGACTGGTATATAAATACATCATATGTTTTGCTGCCGGCCACTGCTCCTCCTCCTCCTCCTCCTCCTCCTCCTCCCTCACCTATCCAGTACGAGAACATACCAAAACCTTCAGCATCTGCAGCCGCTAAAGGTCAAGCGTGCAGGGTACCAGAGCAGAGACAACACAGGGACTTAGAGGATGCAATAAGGATGACAGAAGAGGAGCTGGCGAGGTTAAAATTGGATAGGGAAGACAGGCAGAGAGCCCCTGTTGGTACAGATGAATGGTGAGCAAGGGACATTTTTTTCAGGATTAACAGTATTGCCATCTGGGATGTGCATGTAGAAACAGAGGAGAAGGGAAGGCCACAGGCAGGGAGTTTGGAGTATGGATCCATTCGGTCTGATGCCGATATGGCTGCATAGACGGAAGCAGAGGAATGGGGCACAGACGAAGATTGGGGACAATGACATTTTGTGGGCAGGCAGGTTGAGGTTCTGCCATGGACGCATGACAGTAGTAAAAGGAAAACATGGAGGGAAGAAGACAGTAGGAAGGCAGGTAGGGTCACAGTTTCCGTTATTGAATAAAGGCCCGAGGAGAGCACAGTAGGTACCTTGGCAGCACATTGATGGGAATAATTTGATAAAGATGTTACCATCCGGCACCGCAGGTGCGGCAAAATGGATATATGCGTTTTAGAAACAGATAGCTGGCATCACCCTAGCTGTGGATGACAAGAAGAGCTTGTTTGCTGTAGTGTTAGGTGACCAGGTAGTTGCCATTTGGGCTACAGCAGGATATTCAGAGGTACAGATAGGAGATGACAGCCATGATGGGACCCACTTTAATGTCTGTGGAGCCCGGGTATGGGTGGCACTGCAGCACACGTTCCCGGATACACCAGATATGCAGACAATAATGTCACGAACTATGAAAGATGATGAGGACCCGGCACAGTATATATTGCAAACACAAGAGATGTGGAGGGCAGAAACGGGTGAATGGTGGGACAGGTCTATAGCATTCTTCTATCATACAGTGAAAAAATGCCTCACTAAGGAAGTGCAGAAGGCGCTAAACAAGGTGGTAGGGATTGATGCTAAAGGGTGGGCGAAGATACAATCGGTAATACCTCATTGCAAATGGGTGAGAGGAAAGGCAAAAGAAATGGAAGAAAATGCACAGAGCAGAAGCAAAACTAATACAGAAGAAGTTAGCAAAGTTGTTGGTGGAGTGAGCAGTAGTGACTGCACCACAAGGAGGACAGGAAGAGCAGCGGCTGATAGCAGGAGACACACGTGCAGCCCCTACTTGGGGAAGGGGGCTTGATTGGAACACTGGGTACCCAGGGCAATATTAAGTAGGAGGCCCCCAGGGTGGGCACCCCAGAGGAAGGAGGAGGTGAGTGGCAGGAATAAGGATAGAGGAGGCTTCAGGGGGATGGGTCAAAGAGGCGGGTATGGGGCAGTGTTGGACATTTGGCCCACTTTTCATCGAAGTGTAGGAGCAGACAAGTGGCTGCATATGACCCATGCTGGGCCCGGTATGTGCGAGGCAGACCACCTCCATATCCCCAGACACCTGCCATAGCACCACCAATTACACTATATGGAATGCCACCTTCAGATCTACCCCTACCTGTTGCCCAGCCCCAGTACCCGCAAATGCCCCCACCACCATCTAACTATTCCAATGTATGCACCAAGAGTACCTGCCTTGACTTACAAACACAGATGCTGGGCATTTTGGAGAACAGTAAAACTGGGCCGTTGATTTTACTGGATTTATAAGCGGCCTTTGAGTTGTTGGATCACAAATACCTTCTACATGCCTTGGTTGATGCAAGTATTTGTTCCATGAATACTATTGAATGGATTAAATCATTTTTAAGTAACTGGGGGGGTGCTTCTTCCGACTCATCGGAGCTACAATGGCGTTCCACAAGGCGCTTGCCTGTCTCCTGCGCTATTTAATGTGTACATAAAACCTCTATGCGTCCAAATGGAACAGATGGATGACTGAAAACCAGTTAGGCCTAAATTGCTCAAAAACTGAGCTGATAATTTAGGGATCCAGACAGGCGAGGGATGAACTAGGCTTAGAATACAAGAGATATGAAGTAGAAGGCTGTCACATCCCGGTCTCAGACAAAGTTCAGACCTTAGGGATGTATATGGAAGGCTCCCTTGCAGAGGCCCATATGGATGCTATGGTGAAAATATCATTTAAAAGTATTGCAACAGATGAACCCTCAGAAAATATGAAACATTTCTAAACTTTAGTTCGGGCAATCAATAAGCGAAGATGAACTATTTTAACGCCTTGCTTAGTGGTGCCAGTAAAGAATGTGTAAAATAACGTGGTTAGGATTGTGTTTAATATATACACGAAAGAACATACAACTATGTCCAGAAGAGAACTCCATTAGTTGGCAGTGGCTGCGAGGGTCCGCATTAAGATCCTAACCTTGGCTCATAAATGTGTTTTTGGAGAAGCTCCAAGTTATCTTAAAGAAAAAGTGTTTAAATATAAGCCACAAAGATCTTTGCGATCCAGTACGGCCCAACAATTTGCAATCCCTCAGGTTAAAAGAACGCGAAGGAATGGAAGATCGTTTCCTGCGCTGGTGGCTGAAGCCTGGAATTACCTTCCTTTAGATCTGCACTCAGAGGAAACACATCAGACTTTCAGGAGACAGCTAAAATCTCTACACTTTGAATAAAGCAGGTAGAATGCATCCTTCTTTGTAATGCCCCAATAATCTGATTCGTCTGTATGTTTATGTAGCACCCGAGCCTGCATGCTTTTGCGCTTTACAAATGGATAAATAAAATAAATAAATAATAACATGCTGTGCATCTGGCAACACAGCAGGTCCCCCAAGTACGAATATAAAACACCAATTATCAGGGGGCCAACGTACTAGCGGCATACCCTTTTGCCTTCCCTGGGACAAATACTTAACCGGATTAGGACAGCCCACAGATACATTCAGCGTGCCCAGTCCTGTCAGTCACTGCCAACCCAAAAGAGAAACCATTGGGGGGTATGGAGATAGGGAAAAAACGATTTGTTTTTATGCTAGCCATCAGAGCTACAAAGTCATGGATTAGGGAAGGGGACTTCCAGTTATCAGGTGAGATAATGGACATACAAGGGTTCTCTGAGGCAGTAAAATCAGTTCCATTTACAGATGGAACTACCCATTAAGGTAAGTAACACAGTAGTGCACGCCTGTTACTCAAGTGTTTGATCCTGTCACTGATGGGATTGTTGTCAAAGCTGTGTGTAAATTAAAATCGGCATCGTCTTCTGACCCCATTCCTCTGCATGTGATTCAATCTCTTCCTCTGAAATGTATTGCATTCTTCACTGCAGTTCTTAGTTTCTCTTTCACTAATGGTGTGATTCTGGTTTCTCTAAAACATGCTATTGTTTCTCCTCTCTTGAAAAAGCTCCAACTTAACCCAGCAATTTCCGACAGCTACTGTCCCATTTCGTTGCTTCCCTTTGTAATGGAGGCATGGTATCACAAAAGAATGACACTGACACAAGAGTTACAGGTTTCAAAACCTTTATTATCTTTTTGGGGTCTGGAGAAACTCCTACTCAGCCCTACAGCTAAGATGGGAGTAGTCTCTACAATCAAATAATAAAGAAAATACACTCCTAGTCAGTCTCAAATCGAAATGGCCTATACCAACACAACCTAATGCCTGCCCCATCTTGTGCCCTAAAGTGTGCAAAAGGGGAATATGTATACAAAGGAAAGTCAGTGTTATAACAAAGAATCAATGTGGCTGAGTCAGCTCTCCTTCCCATATTGGAAAGCACAGAGTAAGGCGGCCCCGGTAAACAGGGTGGCACACCCTGGCTCAGGTTCTCAAAACAAAGGCAGTTCAAAACGTGGATTGAGGCCCTTTTGGCCTTCCACGTTAAAGTCACTTATTCCGGCTTTCAAAAGTTCTTTCACAGTTAAACAAATGTTTACGCAGGTCTCCCTCGGTCGGGCTCGGACCTCTTAAGCCAGAAAAAGTTCACAGGTCTCTTTCGGTCGGGCTCGACCTTTCAACCAAAAAGTACCTGATTCAACATAGATCTCCCTCAGCAGGGCTAGGACCTAGACATCACAGCACTTACAGGGGTTCTCTTCCCCAAGATGTATTGATTCTCTTCCCCTAACTTATCACACTTCCGGTCTCCCTCAGTCGGGCTCTGACCTTTCACAGATGTCGAAGACTTTCGAATGTGCAAGGCTATTACTATAGACCTGTATAGTAACACATCATTATCACTTGGCCTTGTAGGCCTGCTTGCATTCACAGTAATTTGGTAATATGGGCCTATACACACATTATGCTTAAACACTTTATATAGAACAAATATACATACAGTATCACCAAACCTGTGTTGGTACTCAATTATCAACCTCAGACAGATGAAAGGCTGAGTTGGCCTTGCCGGGATTTGAACCTGCAGATCACACACACACACATAGCAGCAGCGAGCGCCAACCCACTGAGCTATTTTACGGACTATAGCTATTTTACCGGCTATAGTAAAATGAGCAATCACATGTCTGAATGTTCTCAAAGTCAGAAAGCAAATTACACCCTGTAGTGGATACCATTAAACGGGTAACTGAGATTTAACAGCAGGCCATTTCATTTGCAGGTCTGGGGCAAAGTTAGCCACATGTCAAGCCTACATGAATCTACTTTTCAGGCTTCAGAGGTTGGCAAAATACATACCATTGTGAGGGTTCATATTAAAGAATTTAGAGTAGTGCAGGGAAAGCAGTGCACTCATATGGCATCCCGCACTCTGGGCACTTGTTACCTCATACATGCAAACAAATATCCTGAACAGCATGCCATGGAGATAGGAAAGATAGACACGTTACAACAAAGCATCAATTCTGGCAAAATGAAATAAAGGGCCACTTTATGTGCTATGGTCAAAGATGTCTACACTGTACACACGCTTTTAGGCACAAGGATGTCGTCAAGTGACCGAGGACACAAAAAGAATGTCTTGTGATGATCGCAACAGAGACAACGGCAGAAAAAAACAGGCTATATCTGCTACTTGCGAAAAGCAAAATAGATAGTTCGAAATTGATGCTTATTCTACTCTAAATGCTTTTTGGACGTTTATGTCTGCATTGTGAATTTGAGGTGTTTAAGAACAGACTAAATCAGTGACTAAACTCCTGAAGTGTGCCTGAAATAAACCTTTAATAAGCAAGTAGTGATGTTCAATGAGTGCATCATACAACACCTCGATTACCAGCTAACCGCCAAATTGATTAATTGAAAAAAAAATACAGTTTAAGTAACCATCTCCAGCACTTCTTCCATCACTATCTAGTGCAGACGATGTGTTTTTCTAATAAGGGCCATACAAGTGCAATGGTATACAATGCTTGTTCTAGTGATGCAAAGAATGGAAAAAAGCATTTCTGCATGGTTGGTTTATTCTTCTCGTCCCCTGAAGGTATCCCATCGTAAGCATAGTATAATTATGTCAATATTGTATAGAAGTGTGGGGTTTGTTATAGGAGTTAGGGTGTATTGTGTAGGAGAAGTAATATGGTTGGGGCATATAAATGGGGGGTGTACATGGTGTGTAGGTAATGGTAGACAAAATTATATTTTTCAACAGAATGACGTTTTTCCAGATTATTTAGATAACATGAAGAGACATAATAGCACTGATCAAAACGTGGGTCCGAAAACAGCGCATTAAGCAGGCAATTGAAGAAGAGGTAATATGACCAATACAAAGGGGTGGTGTTTGATACAATGACTATTGTGCACCACCCTGAGCTCAGCAACATATGGTACACTCACATGCACTCAGTGGGGATCGAGAGGTTGAATGGGAGCGGTTACGTTTGCTTTCTCATCCAGCATGTGTCAGGAGCGCCCAATATGTTAGTACTCCAAAGGATTCCACCTCTGGTAGCCCATTGTTTGGTTGATCTGGCAGTGTCAGGTACGAAGCATGTTACAAGGACACGGAGTACAAGCTGAATTAATGGAAAGAGATAATGAAGAGTTTGCAACAAAACCAAAGAGCCTGAGGTGTAACTCGTGCCCATTATAAAAGACAGAAGGAGTATTGTTTGTGGAAAATAAATGTGAAGCAACAGTAGTAAGCTGTGCAGCAGGGGGGGTTGACGGAGTTCGATGAAGAAGCGATATGGAAGATGAACACAAAGGGGGTTATCACAAGTTGGGTGGAGCGGTAAGAAAGCGGTGATAACGTTATCACTGCTTTACAACTCCGCTCAAATATGAGATTGTTGGAAAGTCAACAGCTTTACCTCCAGCTCTGAACTGGAAGCAAATCTGATGACTTTCTGCGCTGTAGTAATTGCATCAATTATGCCCCATAGAGTCTTATGAACTCTTGAAAAAATGGGGAGTCATAGTATTGCCAGAAATTGGTATCCAGCACTAATAGCGCCGGACCACATTGCGGTAACGCTATTTGCACTGGGTGGATTTACCTCCGGGATACCGCCCAGTCCTGATGAGGCCCAAACTGTCTTGCCATCTGGGGTACATACATATCAAAGCCAACATGGACTGAAGCAAAAGAAATACAAGCTGCAGCAGAATACCAATTCTGTTTTCAGAGGAAACTGCATCATTCCTGTAGGAACTGAAAGCAAGTGCAACAAAACACTGTTCATTCCTCACCTCAATAAAAGAACAGCAGCTCTTATGGACATTTGCTGGGTGTTCAGTCAACAAGCCTACATGCATCTCCCAATGTCATGGAGAGGAACGTGTTCATTAGCTACATTGCATTCGGCTGTTTTAAGGGTTGCAGACGCACACCTAACCTTTGGCACACAAACCAATAATAGAACAACTTCCAACCATGCAAGCAAGAAACGCTCGATCAGAAGAAAGTGCGAGAAGTGGTCAAACTATCTCTCTGAAGACTCCTCCAAACGGTTGAAAGCAATTCCAAACAAGAAACAATTGTACATGTCTGGCTAAGTTTGCCTAAGTTACTGCTAGGTATCCAGGCTGAAGCCAACACCAAGTGGCTGCAAATTGTGTGGTTGGAAATGATCCAATCCAATTGGCGAACGACACAGAGCAAGGTCTGAACTCTATAAAGAGGGAGCTGCAAGCCATACGACTAATGACACTGCGAGAATAGATATCTCTTAGACTTGTTGACGGCCATGGATGGGGGCCGTCTGCAAAAAGATAGGATTGTCATGCTGCACATACATCACCCCAAATGATACAGACAATGGGTCCTTTTTCCACATAATAAGGGCCCTATACAAACTGAAAACAAGTATGGAGACAGAAGCAGGGGATGAAACTGAAGATTGGTTCAATGCAATGTTTTCTTTGACTCCCAACCCGGCAAGGAATAGCAGTGACGATACTGGTCCCTATTGTGGTGTTCCTGCTATTGATATTCTGCTTGAGCCAGATGGTGCTCCAGTGTTGTACCAAGACTCTCCCAAGCAGTGCCACGATGATGGCTTTCAATAAGGGCAGGTGGAGCTCCTCCCATAACAAAAGACGCATAAACACAAACAGTAGACCAAAATAAGCCATGTATGGTAAGAGTTGACCGCTCTCTGGATTCCCCAGGAACATTAACTAAACCTCTACCATACCCGAAAAACTATGTAGAACACTGGGTCGACTTAGCGAGAGAAAGCAATTCTCTGTATCTTACATTAACCCTAGAAAAGTAGGACCAAGATTATTTATGTAAGTTATGGGTGGCCAAAGATGATTATCTGAGAAGGGAAGCTGCACGGTTAGTTAATGGAGGATAAACTAAAGGGGGACTGTTGGGAGGCACATCCTTCTCCCGGGTCCCCCAAAACGATGCAGACTCTGAAAAAGTATTAGTGCACAAGAAAGTGGACATGTGTGTTTGCAGGGGGGAGCATGAGTGGAAACAAGGATGATAAATGCATTTGTTTTCGCAAGCAATCTCCAAAGCATAGGTAGGCCCAGGTATAGGGCATGCATGACATTGTGTTGCATTCGCAAAATAGAATGTATTATGATGGGAATGTAGACATAGGGTGCAGGTGCGAGAAACATTAAAGCATTGCCATATTGAAAGAGAGGTCTAACGTCTTGTACAGTTTGTTGGGAATAGATCAGCATGGCCTAATTAAGAGTTTGAATTAATTAGAGTTTGAATTCATCCCTTCCCAAGCCCCAACAGTGAAGTCGAGAACAACCGTAGTCACACCAACCCGATGATGGTTTAATTGTATCTAGCTGTAGGTCTGCGAAAACTTAATGGAATGTGAACAGCAGAGCAAGGTTAGGGATGCGCGCCTGTCCTGAAGGACAAACCCATGGCAGCCAACAATGAGGTCTCGAGCTGCCAACATGCTCGGTAAAGATTTAGGGCACTAGCACGTCCTATTTGAACTGTCAGACAGCTGGAAAAGGGAGTCCCTAAAGCCATCAGAAATGGGCCGATTATTGTGGTTTAAGAGTCAGCAAGAAGGCATAATAAGGAGGGGCAAATGATTATGGGGGGGGCGGACGAGCAGCAGAACACTCCATGATTTGGGATACGGAGAGCAAGAGTTGATGCCAACAAAGTTAGTAACTGAGCCGTGGGGCATGGTCGGGGTGCCTGTATGTCCGACATCAAGAGAAGCACAGCATTATTCTAAGAGGACAATTTCACCTCAGAGCTATCCACTGAGCGCATGTTAATGACCAGGTGTACACCACACGATTAGGCCAGTGGGGCGGCTCACATTACAGGTAACTCGCCAATCCCGTAGCTGGGACCCAAGGTGATGGAGCAGGGGGACCACGTGAAGGGGTAGATTAGGAGGTGGCCAGTCGGTCCAAGGACTGTAGGAAACTGGTAGCCATTGAGGGTGCGGGATGAACACTGTATATTGTGTGCATCATTGATGATAATGTCTTTCCTTATAAACCCATGTTTGCTTTGAACTAACAGAGCTCTGTGGCAGTTAAGTGGTTCTACAGGACCTCCTATCATCTTTTTCCCTTTTTTTTATTGAAATAAATCTTGCTTTCCTTGCAAGATTGTTTTTATTGTCTGGTTTTCTGGAGGTCTTGCCTTACACATTTCATGTTTCTGTTGTTTGGAAGTTTACGTATCCATAGTTGGCTGTTTCGTAAACAGCACTAACTGTTTGAGTGCAAGTGTTCTTCTTGGGCAATTTCTAAACAGCTTGCTGGAACAATTGGAAGACAATTCAAGCACATTCTCCCAATCTTGTTGTGACTTGGTAGCTTGTAGCACTGCTAACCTTTTCACTTGCTCTCCAATGCACATGACCCTGAATATCGCCCTAATTTGATGCTGTGGCAGCTTAAGGAAGTACCGAGCCTCCGCTGTAGTCTAATTTCAGCCAGAAAAAACTGTGCCTGCTTCATCTATGGGTGGTTTAATAAGAAATCCTGTACCTCATTGCTCATGTTCTCATTGACACCATCTTTGAAACGCAGCCGGTGAAAGTGAAGAGATATGTCCTGGTAAGACTGGTTTCCCAATATTGTCAGTAGATTTCTCAAATTTGACAAGTGGCCAGAATCCAAACTTATGAAACATTTGCCCAACAGTAACACTGAAAGGGGCCCATAGAGGTCCCTCGCGTGATGGAAACAAGGCAAGTCACCACACACGATAGATACGCCAGACACGAGGTTGTATTCCCAAAGCTAGGGTTTATTGCAAAGCAAATAGTCTCAGTTGGCCAACTCGGTCTCACGCCCCGCGACATGTATCTCTAGACCTCGAGGGACGCAAGAGAGCGAATTACGTACATCAGTTACATATACACAAAATGCACATCATACAATCAGCTGTGACATGTTTAACACCCCCCTTTATTGGGTTTCTTTGTACTCGGTTTGATGATGGACACTTTCGACGAATATGACACCTTCAAATATCTATTCTAGTAACAATATGCAACCTTACAAGTGCGGAGACATCTTTTCTTCGTTGAACAGAACACAGTGCTTCTGTTCTTGTAAGCAAACTACATACGGGGGAAGAGTCACATTTCAGACCTTGCTATCTATGAGGTGCTATTCGTGTCCTGGGAGCCGACACGCTCTACAGGGCTCGGAAAAGGAGGGCCGTAAGAAGAGCATAATTCAAGCCTTTAGCTGCTTTATTCTAACATATTCTACCATTTAACGAGACTGGCTGGCAGCTGTGAAATGATTAAATGCCCTGTGGCTCTGCTTCAAGGCTACATTCGGGAGGGAGCCGGGCATTCCTCCCCAGAGCTGCCTACGTTGTGTTTCAACGAACTCTTATTAGCCTCGCGGCCCAGCGGCCTTGTCCTTTCACGTTCAGACAACAATGTTAACAGTCGAGCAGTGTAAGCAGAAAATATGCTGCGAAGCAATTTGAACAGAAAGCAATGAGCAATTGTTAGAAAACAAAATGGCGATCCTTGTTACATCAAAATGGCCGTTCATTGGTAAAACTCGGAAACCTGTATTTCTATCGTTTCGTACATGAGACGTTTGGCCTTCGGCCACCAAAATACGTTTGCCGTCAATCATGAGAGGTATCCATTTTTCTAGACTGACAACACTGCTGCGACCAGCCCCATGCTATGCCTGCAGGTGCGATGTTAGGACAGTTTTTCTGAAGTCCAACTAAGGGTTTAGTAAAACCATTCAACTGAGACTTTACAAGACTCCACACTTATTATAAGACTGTACCACCTAAGTACAATGGTAGCGTAGACAGAGCAGCCGGGCTAATCTTAGGTTGGAGAGAGGGCTGTAGAATCAGTACAAAGAAATTGTAGTACACATATGGTCCAAAGAAACACTGAAACACTATGTATTGTTAAAATAAAGGGTTTATTTAAATACAAGTAGACCAAGTTAAGGGATTCCAGAATGCAGGCAACAACTTATTCCTGTAGTTCCTGGCCCTCTCCTGCATCTACTATTATAAAGAGATTATGAACTCAAAGAAGAAGATTGAGACTGCTGAAAACCCGACCCCTAATAAACCCAAACAAACCCTGGAGATGGATGAGGTCCGAAGCCCTCATGATATATACACTCTCCTGTTGAAAGTTGCCCAGGATGTTCTGGAGGTGAAGTCAACTATGGCGTAGCTCAATTTGAAGGTCTCTCAAATGGATACTAGAGTTTCAGCCTTGGAGAGTGGCTCTACTGCTATGGGCACTGAAATTGCTGGCAGTTTTAGAGCATATGATAATTTGAAAGAAGAGCTGCGAAAGGAAAAAGGACAGGCTCTGGAGCTGAATTTGAAGCCGATAGGCAAGAATGTTAGACTTGTTGGGGTTGGTGAGTAAACCAATGAGGATCTATCAACCTTGGTGATTGACATTTTGAAAGAGAGCTTCAGTCTTGACAGTATCACCATTGCTGAGATTGATCAGGTGTACAGAGCTGGAAGAAAGGGTGTCCGAAAGCCAGGCAGATCCTGATTACTCTTATGAGCACTAGGATGAAGGAAGATATTTTAAAGGCTGCAAGGAACAAGGTAAATGCCTATTTTAAGGGTGACCCTATCTCAATATATCTGGATTACCTGAAGGAAACCCCTACATTAGGAGGTCTTTCAAAAATACTAAGGACAAGGCTCGGCTGTTGGGGGTTAAGGCGATCCTGAATAGGGCCAACCTTTTATCTTTATATCTGCCCGAGGGTGTGAAAGTTACTTCAGATCCTACAAGGTCTGGCTAGATTCCGTGAAAACACCATCCAATTTTGAGCCTTCAGCTGGTAGTTTTGTAATATGTGCTCTCCCACCACTGGTACTTTTGTTTTACTTTTATTTTTATTTATGGTGTGCAGTGATACCATTTTCTGAGAACACAAAATGGCGCCGTCCCACGAATTCGGTTAAACGTATAATTTCGGCTTGGAACACTTACCGGAGCTGTTGTATTTCTTTGAACTTGTCCTCCGAAGCAGTCTACGGTGATGGTTAATAAAAAGGACCCTACAGCGTGAGGATGTTTGTGATGATCTCAGCGGAACCTTGTAATTGTATCCAATGGTACACAGCCTGAGTCTTTGTACTGCACCTCTGAATCGTCTATTACAAGTTTGGCTTCAGAGAAGGCAGTGCTAGGGAGAGGGCAGTATCTTCCCCTTCCCGAGCCCTCATGACGGCCCAATGGATTTTGGAAGGCTGAGGTATGGGTGCAGAACAGTCTCTTGTAACCTCTCCCGCTTCCTAGATTTTATTTACACACTGTCATGAAGCATTTGATGTTCTCCGGTGGGGCTTTTGTGACATCCGTTTTTTTTTCCCTTCGATTTATGTCATGATCTCTTTGTTGGGACATTGTTTATGCATATTGGGCATCTTGGGGGGGGGGGCAGGGGAAATATTTTGTAAGCAGTCTTTTCGTTGGATTAAATAATAACAAATATTTACTGGACATGGTCATCTTTATCTTGCAACGGATGCAACTTAGTGGAAATGCACATTATTTTGGGCTTTGGACCACGCTCAAATTATCCAAAGTTGTTAATGCTTGCCTGAACGCGAATGCATTAAACATAATGCGATACGTTAAGTGACTTCCTGTCTTGCTGAAATGCTTGCCAAGTTCTACGGAGTTGCTCTCTATTGGTAATACTGGGTGGGCCCATATTTTTAAATGTTGGGATGCGGACCGTCACTTTAGCTAGAGGCTCAACAACTGGTTGCTTTATTTATCAATGGTCAAGGGGGGAAGGTGGAGGTCGGGGGCGGATTTCAGATTCCTTTAACCATTTCCAAGGGTGCTTTGCTCTACAAGCTGCAGTTTATGGAACTAGACAAGTTAAGGTCTGGTTGTCTTTAACTTGTAACTTGTGGAGCATGTTGAAAATACACACTATTTTGGACTATGGACCACGCTTGACTGCTGATAAGTTCATAAATCATCTTTCTGCTAGCTTGGATGCGGATATGTGCAGCATATTGCATTATGTTAAAAAGAGACTTGTCCTGATAAAATGTTTGCAGAGTTTCACTGCAATGTTTGCTGCTGTTAATGATGGTTGACCCCACATATTTAACATTTTTACTGGTGTGGTGTAGACAGTTATATTGGGCAGAATTTTGCTCATTAGCTGCTATGTGTATCAATGGCCAAGGGAGGATGATGGGGGCAGGAGGATGATTTCTGAATCTTTTTAGCCATCTCCAAGGCTGCTTTTGTTTTTATGAGCTGTAACTTCCATAAATGGATGAGTTAGGGCCCCAAAGGAATGATGTTCTTTCCTGATAATGTGTGACATATGGGGGATAGTTGATGGGGGTTGGATGTTGGGAGTGGCCTATCCAATTGACGTTAAGAACAAGCAAGGATCAGTTTTATCAAATCATCAGATTAGGAGTACAGTTATGCTGGTGTGCACTAGTTGAATGGGGTATGTGTGAATCACTAGCTGATACTTTTTGCTGAGATTGTGTGGATAATTAATTCAGATAGATCTAGTGATTCACGGGTAGATGGCTCTCCCCAAGTACTTCTGGAGGGGGCACTTTATATTATAAAGGTGTGTACTAGGTATGCTATGGAGGGGATTTAGGTTGCTGTTGGGTTGGCTTGATCGAAGGTACTCAGTTGAGATATATTGGACACTGATACGACTGTATCTATGCCTTGTGTGAGGGGATAGAATGACTATAGTACTAGTGGGGGCTGGGGGGCGGTTACGTTTTAAAATATAATTTCTTTCTTTATTTTTTTAGTTCAAATTATTAAGGAGTCACCTAGGACATATGACCTCTTGCTATGTATAGTTTGTCTCAGATTCTACGGCCGTTGCTGCTGTTCTGCTTCTATTTCAGAGGGAATTTGGGGTTTGTCTGTACATATTTTATATTGAGTCTAGTGCTGAGTTTTGGATGTGAATTTATGTGCAAGATTTACATTGGGCAAATATAAAGATGAATGATTTGAGTGTTGTCACATGGAATGTGAATGGGTTGAACAATATGATTAAGAGAAAGGAGATCTTGAGCTATTTGGATGACTTGAGGAGTGATGTATGCTTTCTACAGGAGACACATCTTGTACATGGTGTACGGTTCCTCTTATAACTCGAAATCAAGAGGTGTGGCAATCTTAGTGCGACAGAATGCTCCATTGCAAGTTCTAAAAGTGAAATCAGATCAGGATGTTCGGATGGTTGCGCTATTGGTTAATATTCAAGGAACTAGAGTAATTTTATGCAACATTTATGCACCATCGGTTGATGATGGAACTTTCTTTAGAAAAGTGGCGTAAACAATACTTGACTTGGGTTCTAATGACATTGTCCTAGGAGGAGATTTTAATGTGGTGTTGGATCAGGGATTAGACAAAAGTAATTGCAGGCGACAAGGAAGGAGGGATAACAACTGTCTCTGATTGACTTACTAACGGAAAACAATCTGAAAGACAATTGGAGGTTGGAGCATCTGACTGCCCGAGAGTATAGTTTCTATTCTGGGGCGAATGAGGTTTATTCTAGGATTGACATGCTATTGACGGCGGGGAAGTTGGCTGAAAATTACAGAACGAGTAGGATTGGTAGCATTCTCTTGTCGGATCATGCACATGTCATGATGGACTTGAAGTTGGACTTTGTGGTGCACAGAACCTAGAGTTGGAGAATGAATACTTCACTTTTACATGATGAGGGCTTGGTGGAAAAAAATCACGGCAGAGATAGATTGCTTTATGAAGGAGAATTGCAATGGAGAAATAGGAGTTCAAACAGTGTGGGAAGCGTTTAAATGCCCCATAATAGAGTTTCTTATCGGGTTGTCATGCGGGCAGAAAAAAATATATGAGAAGGATAGATTAGAATTAAATTCTAAGATTTGGGATTTATCGCGGCAAGCATTGGTGAATCCTGGACTGGCTGAAAAGTGGAAGGTTTTGCAGAAACTAAAAAAAGACCTGAATACCCTGGTTGCTGAAAGGGCAGAGAAGAATTACACCATCAGAAATGTACTTATTTTGAAAAGGGTGAGAAGTGTGATCAGTTTCTGGTTTATAGATTAAGGATGAGGAACTCGGAAAGATCAATTACTGCAATTCGAGATGGTAATGGCTTGCTCACTTACCATCCAGCAAGAATCAATGAAATCTTTGAATAGTTTTACCATGACCTCTATCAGAATGAGCAGGATGTCTGTGGAGATGGTGTTCAGTTTCTGCAGGGCCTACAGGAATATTGGAATTAAGTCAGGCTGATTCTTTGAAGCTTGAGGGGGGCATCTCAGTAGATTCGTAGGCTGAATTTGGGGAAGTCACCGGGACCAGATGGGCTTCCTGTTGCCTGATTCAGCTTTAATACTACTTAAAGATAGGTTTGAGGTTTCACTGATCTCTGGCTTTTTACCTTCCTCCACTAGACACGCAACGATCTCGGTTTTCTTAAAGAAGGGTAAAGATGAGACTTTGCCATCAAGTTACAGGCCAATGAGCTTGATCAATACCGACAATAAAATAATGGCAAAAGTGTTAGCCCTGAGACTGAAGAATCTACTCCCTCATTTGATTCATTGGAATAAATCTGGTTTTGTTATGGGCAAGAAGACTGAGTACTATCAGGAATCTGATCCAAACCATATCTAATGCAAAAGACTCTCCAGATGACATTGCAGTGCTTTCACTTGATGCGGAAAAAGCATTTGATAGGGTGAATTGCGATTATCTGTTTTTGGTGCTCCGTAAAATGTGATTTGGGGAGATGTTTGTGTCTTGGATAAAATTGATGTATGCCGATCCTACTGCGGATATTAATATGAATGGTTTGGGGTCTGGATCTTTCAAGTTAGGAAGGGGCACAAGGTAAGGATGTCAACTCTCTCCTCTGTTGTTCTTGCTATAGAAATCTTAGCGGAGGCCTTGAGACAAGACGGTAGATTGTTGGGTGAAACATGTTGGGGCTTGGTGCAACAATTGCGGTTGTATGCCGATGATTTGCTTCTGGTGCTCAGGAATCTGAAAGACTCATTACCTCTGCTTATGGAGATCTTGACTGAGTTTTATCAGTCGTCGGGCTAAAAAGTAAATTGGTCTAGATCCGAGGTCCTGCCGCTAACGCCATCCTGTGAAAGGAATTTTGTGAATTCTTATGGTTTCAAGTGGTGCGCAGATAGGATGAGGTATCTTGGGATCTGGTTGACGCACGATATTAAGGACTATGCAAGTGAGTATTTGAGGGAGATTTGTTCTGACTTTAAGGTTGACTTGGATAGATGGGGACTGCTGAATCTCTCGCTGTGGGAAAAGGTTAACGCTCTGAAGATGACTGCGACTCCAAAGATCAATTATGTGTTGAGCATGCTCCCGATGACTATTAATTCGAAATACTGGAAGGAGTTGGATAGACTGATACAGTAGTTTATTTGGTACCAAAAGCTGCCCAGATTGAAGCTTTGGAAATTGCAGCATCCATTAGAGAAGGGGGTTTAGGAGTTCCCAATTTTAGGGCTTATTATCTGTCGTTCATGTCGCACATTTTTATACGGTTCATTAAGGATCGACCAGATGATTGGGCGGATGCAGAGACTAGCAACAATGGTCCTCTAATGCCTAGAGCGTTTCTGTTTACGGCATGTGGCCCAGGGAGTTTAAAGTATCCTTTGACTGAAGCTTTAAGAGTTTTGTGGAGGAAATTGTAAGAGTTGATGAAGACGGATGCCTTAATAGATCCAACGTCTTTGATTTGGATGAATCCTAGAATCAAGATTGCGGGTAAATTGGTCTTCTGGCTGGAATGGTTCTTGAGTGGAGTGAGGTGGATCGCGGATCTTTTTAAGGATGGGAAATGGCTAACGGCCTGAGAGATTCAGGAGAATTGGAATGTTACAAGCGTCTCAATGGCTGATTATCAGAGACTTAGGAAAGCAGTGGGTGGGGCAATGCCAGAGAACAGGCTTGACATAGATCATTTTGTCAGCGACCCAAAACCTGGTGAGGGAGGTTTAGCCAGCAGAGTTTACCGTCGGATTGTTTCGGGATACAAGGGAAGTGATGGTCAGAGAAGATTGGAGTGACAGAATTGGATGCAAAATCTCACCTGAGCAATGGTCAAATATATGCAAGAATGTCAGATTCTGCTCCTTAAGCCTAGGTGAAAGGTCACGGCAGATTAAGATTCTCAATAGGATCTCTTGGACGCCCGAACGTTTGTGGAAAAGTGGACTGGCTGATAGTAGTGAGTGCTGAGCGTGTGTTCATAAGGTGGGAACGATGGAACATATGATGTGGGATTGTTTGAGGGTGAGAGGATTTTAGACACAGTTTGGTACGGTTTGTGGTGAGGGACTTGAGGAAAGTATTGTCTTTAGGACTCTGGTGTTAGGGTCTGATGAGATCTTGCAAGATCTGACTACAAGCCAGAAGAAATTAGTATTCTCTGGTGCGATGGTTGGAAAGAAACTAATTGTGGCCAGTTGAAAATCTAAAACACCTGTGGAATTGAATGTGTGGATGAAAGAGATGCATGGATTGGCAGACGTTGAGAAAGTCATATATAGGAGGGAGAAGAAGCTACCCTGTTTGAGAAGATCTGGGGGAGGTTTCTGTTGTACTAGACTTCATGATATTGAATTAATATGTACTATAGTTAATTGTTGTGTAATGGGTGGGGATGGGGGTGAGGGAATTGGGGTATAATGTTTTCATTGCCAAATAATGTGCATATATCGCGATTTTGTGCAGTCAGATACCAACTGGCTTGCTTTTCTGTACATTTGTTTATTTGTATTTTTGGAAAAGAATAAATATTTGTTCCCAAAAAAAAAGGTAGACCAAGGTAAATCTTGGGTAAATAAGTACTATCACATTATATAAAACCACAATTCTAAAAACACAACACTATGCTTTAAAGTACACAAACCAACGCATAGAGCTTATTTAGAAAACTAACAGTATTTCTAGGTAAGTCAGACCTTATCAAACACATTTGGTATATAGCACACCTAGTCATGGGGAGTAAAACCATTAGTAACTTTAATCTTACTTTACAGTAATTCAAGGGTAGTAGACCCTGTAAGTTATGCAGTAACGACCGACAATGAAATCACATAGTAAACCAACTTGATAATACACTTTTCTGAATAGTGGAACACAGATCCAAGGGACAGTATATACCTCTACTACATTTGTGATAACACAGTTATACTAGATGAGTAAGTCCTTTTTAGTTTAATTTTTAATTACAGTTGCTTTCCAGCTCAGTGGAACACAGTCTAAGATAAGCAAGAATTCTCTACACTAATTTTGGATGCACCAGGCAGACCAAGTTCAGCTGCACAGGAACACTTTTCAAGAATGGCACACAGCTATTCTAGGCAGGTAACACCTAATGTTGCAATATACCATTACAGTTGCTTTTCAGATCAGTGCAACACAGATTGAGATACGCAATCATTCTTTTACTTATTTTATGCTGGAACACAGCTAACACAAGGTAGAGAAAAACCTATATACTTTTTAAAAGACCCATCAGCAACTTTAGAGGTAAGTAGAACCTAAGGCAGATGCATTCTGGACAGGCTAACAGCAAATCAGGGGAAGAAAGACCCAATTGGGGACACTCATACAGTTATCCTAACAGGAATATAAAGCGAAACCAACAGCATTATGTTTGGGGAAGAGGTACAACTAATTCACAGGTGAGTAAATTAAACTTATATATACTTTTCATAATAGTTCACCACACACTCAAGGTCAGTAAGTTCACTCTCTAGTTACAGTTACGAACCAACTTCTTTTACAAGTAACTTTTGAACACTTTATTCTTTGCAAGGCAGAACCCTTTTCTTATCCATTCATTCCCTTATTCTATATAGAAATACCTGGTGTCAGAAGCAGCCGTTGTCGGTTTCTGTTCCTGATGTAACAGTGCGGCTTGACGCAAGAGGTTCTTTCTTCTAATCCTCTTGCCTATTGTGCATCATTTGTTGTTGCTGCTGCAAGCAGTAGACCACGTAAGGAAAAGAAGCACTGGAGCTGTGGAGAGCTTGGTGCGTGGAAGTGAGGCATGGGAGAGTCACAGCGGCCATCGCTGAGGTTGGCTGCAAGGCGCGCCAATGGCTGACTTTGCCATCATACCCACGGTACCCGCACTGGTAAGCCTCTACACAAGTTTGATGCAAGTGTGAGAACTTGAAAAAGCAATAGAAACTATTGTATGGTATTGATTTTATTATATTGCGACAGCGCTCGTGACCCGGGGTGTTCTTGGCCTTGTGGGATACACTGACCCACTCAACAGCCTTTCCCCACATTAACAAGCTGCAGTTGCGCAGAAACAACAAAATGGTTGCGCTGGCTGCTGTGAGCGTCATGGCTCAAAACTGCATTTTGCAACAACAAAAAAAATGGCTGCACCGTCCTCCCTAGCACACCTTGGGCAGGATGGAACAAAGGGGGCACGCTGAAGGAGATTGCCAGTGTGTTCCAACATAAACAAAAGGAAGAAAGTGGAAAAAGCAACGTTGCTTTGCTGCAAAAGCCCATCTCCATTGAAATGAAACCCTTTTTCACCTTTCCAAAATAAAAAATACTGCTTTGTTGCTAATTCCCTCTGTTCCTTAAAGCCACTGTGATTAATAAGCCCTTTCAAGACCTGTGTGTCTCACTGTGCCTCGGTAAAATCAGGCATGATTCTGAATTGGCAAGCCCTGTCAAACCAACTCTAAAGAAAGAAAAAAAAAATCAACCAGGAACTTTACTTTTACTTACACAGGAAACACGTTCACTTTCTTTGCAAAAGTATGCAAAACTCAGCTTTTCAGAGGGAGACTCTAACTAGCTGAGTCATGTCTATTCCAATGTAGCCATGCTTCAGACCAACTCCAGCATTCAAGAGAATAACTATAGCTGCAAGACAGTGGGTGAATCTGCTGGAGATGAAAAGTTGAATTTAAGAAGGAAGGCCAGTTGCACCACGTGTAAAATAACGGGCCTTTGCAAATTAAAGACAAACAACTGCCCGTGTGTTGGAGCAGTACACTGGTGAATGAAAGCCTGCCAGTCTTTAGCAATATGAAGGGGTGTGTTGCTTGTGAGACTATATAACATGGGTTATATATGCAACAGGCTTGTTTTAATTCTGGATCTAAGATTAGAAAATAAAGGTTAAAACTATGTTGGCTGGAGTTGCAGGTTGAAAAACAGATGTTCTGCTTGGAGGGGTGGCCCCAGAAGGAGGGCTCTCTCTCAGCAGATACTGACAACCCCCTGATAATTACGGGGTTGAACAGACTTTTGTCTCTGTTGGGAACCTGACAATGAAGCTCCCAGGGAAGGAAGTCTGGAGTGTGAAGGGGCAATAAAACTTGAAGGAAATGACAGTTGGCAGCAGTTGAAGGTAAGAAAAAAATGACAGAGGGACAAAGGGACTGCCATTTGTTCCCAAAGACTATTTCAGGAATACACTTTAAAGACTTCTATCTCTGCAGCAAGAGTTTGAAAAATTGTAAAGAATGTGCAGTTTAAAAGTGATTTATGTGTTCTTACTTTTGAGATATGGTAGAAGTCACTGACACCTTGGGGACAGAAAGGGCAAAGTATTGAGGATAAAAAGAAAAGTATTAATGTTGCAAACATACATTTTTCTACATACATCCCTTGGGATAATTTGCATCTGTGTATAAAGTTAGGGAATTTTAGGCTGAATCTTTCATGCTCAAAATTACCAATATGTATCAGAAGGGCGAAACAAGGTCCCACAGACTGGAGGATTGGACTGATGTGTGCTGCACAAAATATGTAACCTGCGTATATAATTTGCTAAGAGATTGCAATTGTGTAAATGTATGTTTTTTGGCTAAATTGGATTTTAAGTAAAGTAATTGTGGGAGTTTTTGGATATTGTAAAACTCACCTCATAAATCTGACATCATTCCTTTGGAAATCCAACCAGTTGAGAGCAAGGCGGAGACTAGCAACCCTGTCTAATCCAAGTAGTTTAGAGGCGGGGGCGTGTCTTGGCGGCCATGCAGCAGGAGGCATGACTGAGAAGCTCCTTCGATATCCTGAAGAAGATCCGATCAAACTGGTACCAAAGTGTTGGAGATTTACCTGAAAGTGACAGAATAGAGTCTCCCGAAGGAAATCGGAGGTCGGATCGCAGAGAAAAGGCAAAAGAAGAAGCTGCCCGCGTGAAACAAAATGGCGGGGGCGATTAGCTAAACAGCCGGGGAGAACGCCAGAGCCTTGTGAGTGAGGAAACCACAGGCGCGAAGCTGCGGGCCGGAGATAAACAACCTCCTGCTTGACCAGGGGCCTGCCGGAGTGGGGATCGACGATCGGCACAGGCGACCCAGCAACGAGCCCGGCCGCTCATAAAGACACTGCAGCGGTGAGAGCGGAGAGAGCGCGCCGGGGCTCTAACCGTGACAGCGTGGCGGCGCATGGACCGTATCGCCCTCCCGTAAGCATCACGGCCGCAAGGCGGGAAGAGGCCGCAGTAGGAAGGGGACCCGCATAGACCAATAATCTGCGGCAGCCGCACAACAAGTGAGGAGCTCCCGGGAACAAATCGGCACTTGGAGCCCAGGAAGAAGGTGGAGCGGCCGGCCCGAAACAGGCAACACCCGGATGAGCGGAGGACCAGCTGGAGAAGCGGCTGGAGACCCCGGAATGGAAACCGTGCGCACAGCTAGGGACACTCACCGATAGTTGGGGCACACGACTACCCACAGCCTGGGGACTGGACCCGGGACATTCAGGAATCGACAGCCCCGGGCACGGTCGGATCCGGACCAACTGAAGGTCGAACTGCACCAAAGTTAGCCACGATGATATAATGCCAAGTCGAAAGACGGAGGGAAAGGCAAAGCAAACCAGCATAGAAACGTTCACTACACCACCTGGAAATAAACAACCTGCCCAGCCTACTACGGCAATAGCCTCCTCAGTTACTGAACAACAAGCAGGAAACACTACGGAAGGATCGATCCTGGAAGCTATAGCCGCTCTGCAAACATCCCTTGGAAGCCAAAATGGACGCGGCAATAGAGGCCCTCAAGGCATCCTTAGAGAACAAACTGGAAACCGTCATGGTAGACGTGGGCCTTCGGCAGGACGCCAGAAACTTGACAGAAAGAGTAACAACAACAGAACAGCAAGTGCAGCAAAACACCACGGATGTTGCGGCCACACAAATGTCGGCGGCAGTATGGAAGATCAAGATCCTGGAACAGAGGGCCGAGGACACGCAAGGAAGGGCACGAAGGAATAATATTCGCATTATCGGGCTACCGGAGGGCGAAGAAGGCAGAGATCCCACAGAATATGTTGAAACTATGCTGCTCCAAGAGATCGGTGCCGGGTCATTGTCCCAGGGCTTTGCGGTTGAGAGGGCACACAGGGCATTGAGCAAAAGACCACGGCCAGGTGCCCCCCCAAGAGCGATGATCGCCAAGATCATGAACTTTAGGGATAGGGAGAAGATACTAACATTCTCAAAAGAAGGGGGAGAGATTATAAGGAACTCCTCTAAGATCACTATCTACCCTGACTATACGGTCATGGTCCAGAAACAAAGAGCAAGATTTGGTCCAACCAAAGAGCTTCTCAGGACTGCAGGAGTGCGATACATGCTCTTATATCCTGCCAAACTTAAGGTACTACACCAAGGGAAATCATGGTTCTTCGACTCAACTGAAGAAGCCCACATATGGATGGACCAGCAGGGCCTCCCCCAACAAGGACGGAGAAACTTGAACAATCATGAGAATCAGCCACAGTGAAAAGGAGCACCGACCCCTAGGAATAAGACGTCAAGGTGATTTGACCAGGCCAGATGTATAGCACGAAGGAGCGACTTGCTCTAACCCAGCTGGGATGGCACAGGAAAACCACCCCCCAATAAAGAAAGTTCTACAAGTTCAGATGCCAGTTTGGAGGCATCACGCTGCGGCGAGCCAGTCCCTCTTCCGGGGACAGTGCAAGAGAAGCGGCGAGGCCCGAGCAGGGGGAGGGTGGCTGGTTGTTAGTTTGAAAGTTATGGTTTATGTGTTGGTTCACTGTAGGCAGGGCTGGCTGGCCCACGGCATTAGGGGCAGAAGGAACAATGTAGATGTACATGGAACAGCTCGAGGGAGCGGGTATCAGGTCGACAGGCCACAACATAACGAAGGAAATCACCCCAAGCGCAGAGGCAAAAAGTACACGGGGGAAAGAGGCACGCCCCGAGGACCAGACGGAAAGAGAAGAAACAGGGAAAGACACGAGTGGAAGTTTATGGGACAACAGAGCCAGAGTAAACAATACAAATATGGGCCCTGACGAGATATCTATAGCAACCTGGAATGTGCGAGGACTCAATGCTTATGTCAAAAGACAGAAGGGTGTACGCCTGGCTGAACAGAATAAAAGTCAAGATAGCAATGCTACAAGAGACCCATCTGACAGCAGATAAACAGGCCAGGGTGAACAAGAAATGGGGAGGACAAGTATACAGCACGACATACTCGAACTATGCAAGGGGAGCATTAATATGGATTGCACCGGGATACCGTTCCAGCTAATAAAGCAGGAAAGCGACCAGGAGGGGAGAATGGTGCTGGTGCACGGAATGCTAGAAAGTAGGGAAATATGCTTGATCAACACCTACGCCCCAAACCACAAAGCCACTGTTTTCTTCAGGAATCTAGCGCCCAAACTGGCTCAATACAGGGGAGCCACGTTCATCTGCGCTGGAGACTTTAACTGCACCTTGAACCCGCTTCTCGACAGTTCGGATGACAAGCACAGGAAGCCAGCACCTCCTGCCAGGGAGCTCCAAAAGACCCTCACACGACTGCAGTTGGTGGACGTCTGGAGGCATTTACATGGAGACGGGAGAGGGTACACACATTATAGCACACCCCAAAGGGTATTTACACGAATAGATTACCTATTCACGGGCAATGACTCTCTGATAGAATTCACAGGAATCGACATTAAAGCATGTACACTTTCAGATCATGCCCCGATACTAGCAACATGGGCACATACCTATAGGAAAACCCCAATACCAACATGGCGCCTCCGAGCAGAAGCACTAGGAGAGGGTGAATTTGAGGCATATCTGCAGGAGATGATAGAAGACTATTTTGAACAAAATGTGGGGAGCGTGGAGAGTAATGCCACGATCTGGGATGCTTTCAAAGTAGTGATAAGAGGGGCGGCATTGGGAAAACAGCAGGGTTGAATGGTGCAATCATGGCTGAACTGGACGAAATAGAAAGGGAGGTTAAAACAGAGGAACGAAGGGCAGAAAGGGTGGGCGGGGAACCCAGGGAACTACTGGAGCTAAGAACGAGATGCATAGTACTCTGGGAGAAACTGGGGAAGCTGAATTATGGGAAATACTTAGAGATTGCACGCAGAAGGGGATAAACCCAGTAGACTACTAGTGTGGCTTACTAAACAGGAAAACAAGAGGGACCCCAAAGCAGTATTAAAAGATGATACAGGAACAGAGGTTAGGAATCAGGAAGATATAAATAACTTATTTGCCGGCTTCTATGAGCGGCTTTATGCCCCTAATCCGGAAGTGGAGCCGGAAGACATCCCAGACGCCCTAGCAGAGATTAGGTTACCGAAGCTAACAGCAGACCAGGCCCAACTATTGGACGCCCAGATTACCGTAGAGGAAATTGAAATGGTGATCTCCGAGCTCCCCTCGGGTAAATCCCCGGGCCCGGATGGGCTCCCAGGGGAGTTCTATAAGACATATAAAAGTACCATTGCCCCAAAACTGGTAGAAACATATCAGCAGGCATACGAGGAAGCACAATTGCCAAATAGCATGTCGGAAACGATAATAGTCCCGATCCTTAAGCCAGGGAAATCCCCAGTAGAATGCACCTCATATAGGCCAATCTCCCTCATCAATCAAGACACCAAAATACTTACATCGGTTCTTGCGAACCGTTTGAAATCGGTTATATCCACGTTGATCCACTCAGACCAAACGGGCTACGTCCCAGGGCGAAACACGTCATGGAACCTCCGTAGATTACACTAGGTTACAGAGCAAGGGGAATATGCAGTAGCGTCATTAGACGCCATTAAGGCCTTTGATTCTGTGAGTTGGAAGTGGTTGCTGAGCGTCCTCGCCCACTTTGGTTTGGGGGAGGGATTTCTCAGATGCATTAGACTGCTGTACAGGGACCCTAGAGCGAGAGTAAAAACGGGAAGGCATATTTCAAAAGCTTGGAGGATATACAGAGGAACCAAACAAGGCTGCCCACCGTCACCGATTATGTACATACTGGCTTTGGAGCCATGGGCGGTCTTCCTCCGGGCAGAGTATGGGGACACAGGGATAGACATAGACGGGGTGGTCCATCAGATCTCGCTGTACGTGGATGACATCCTTCTTTTCATCGAAAACCCACGCACCAACCTAGCCTGCCTCCTGGAGGCGGCAGACGCATACGCCAGACTCTCAGGGATAGCCATCAATAGAGAGAAATCGGTCTTATTCCCCTTGGCTGACTTAAAACAGGTCCCCAGAGACAGAGTCCCAGATATGGGGCTAGCATGGGCTCAGGGCTCCTTCCGATATCTGGGAATAGAGATACACCACAACACTGCAGAGTCACATGAATATAATACACATGCAGCCCTAGATAGAATACAAAAGGCCATGGGTTTCTGGGAGACACTCCCATTGGGGATGATAGGAAGAGCGGCCATCCTGAAGATGGTAGTACTCCCACGGCTATTATACTATTTCACGAACATTCCCCATGCCATACCCAGAGCTTTCTTCATGAAGTTGAACACAATGACACAGAGGTTCCTATGGGGCGGGGGGAGGTGTAAGATCGCCATGACAACATTGCAGAGGGACCACGAGGAGGGGGGCATTAGATTGCCGGACTTCGAAAGATATTACCTGGCAGGGCAACTGCAATACATAGTTAAATGGCTGGGAGAAGATGAATCAATAGACAAAATACTCTTCCAACCAGCATGGAGATCCTTTTACCTACAGGAAATCCCATGGATAGACAAACCTCTGCTCAAAACCCTGCCCAACATGCTTAGGTTAGCAACAGAGCTCTGGTCGAGGGCGTGGAGAGTCCAGGGGACCAAAGACCCTTGTTCGCCGCAGATTCCACTAGCAGGAATAATAGGCAAGGACACAAATATACTTGCAATGTATAGATCCCACTGGGAAGCCAAAGGAGTAGCGCAAGTAGGAGATTTGAGGAGGGATGAACAATGGGCGGAGTTCCGAGATATGGTGGAAGAATATGACATACATGAAGGCCAATTCCTCCTCTATAATAGAATGATGTTGACAATCAAGAAGAGGTGGCCGGAGCGGCCAGAACAAGAGGACACAGGAGGAGAACTAGATGCATGGTACGATATATCAGAAGGGGGACACACAACCTCCAGGCTATACGAACAGTTGCTAAAATCTAAGAATTCACAAATCCTACAAACAAGAGGGAGATGGGAGGACGAACTCGGAAGACCCCTCAGCGATCATGAATGGTCTAGGGCGCTAAGATACCCTAAAAAAGTATCAAGGAACGCAAGGTTCAAGCAAGCACAATTTTATAGTAAACATAGGGCATACCTCACACCTAAGAGAATGAATAGGATGAAGCTGGGAGACCCCCACACATGCCCCCGCTGCCCGGAAGAGGAAGCGGACATGGTACACATGTTCTGGACCTGCCCAGTGATACAGGTCTTTTGGGATGGAATCAGAAGCAAAGTGGCGTGAAGTGGACTCCAAATACAAACAGGAATTCCTGAAATGTACCTGCTGGGCCTCTTCCCAAGAGGAGGCAAGAATAGGTTGCACCTCGCAAAAATGAAAGACTTGATATGCATACTAGCTAAACGTCGGATAGCAATGGCATGGAACTCGAGAGAGGGCCCGAGGATAGACTCATGGTGGGCAGATTTTCAGAAATGGGCGATGACTGAAACGGTGGTGTGGATGAGGGCGGTACAGAAAGGTGAAGAGGAAACAGGACAAAAAATAACGGCATGGAACTCACTGATACAGAGCTTATTCGAAAATAGGGAGGAGAGCGGAGAGGAGGAGCCGGGAGGGGAGGAGGAGCAGTAAAGGGAAAACACACGGCAGACCTCCAAGCATGGGAGGCCATGAACCAAGACACTTTGAAAACCACTACAGGGAAAGAGACAGCTTAAAGCAAAGAGATTCCTTGCTTACTCGAAGACGGAACAGGCGGAGGAATACCCGCGCTTGGGGCCGACAGCCAGCTTTGTTCTTTTTGTTTATGTTTGTTTATGATGCGTTTGTTTGTTTGTAATGTTACCTAAAACCCAATAAAGAGTTAAAAAAAAAAGTAGCTTAGAGGCCTGCTTAGTTAACCCTGCCCAGCCTATGCTTTAATGATGTCATTATGCATTATAAATAAGGGTCCCTGACAAGGCTCTGGACACACTCTTCCCGATTTCCTGTGCTGCGTTCCTGTTCCCATCATCTTCCAGATCTAGACTCCAACTACAAGGCCAAGCATTGCTGATCTTACTCCAGGGCCCACTGCAAAACCCAAGCAGTGCTGATTCCATTCCCCATTCCCAGCAAGGCCTCAAATCTAAAAAAAACACACAATTTCCCATTAAAAAGGGGAAAGCTGTGGTACCTTTTGCCTCCTGATCCAGCCTGACTTGCCGCCACTAATCGCATGCTGCTGCCATCCTGCTATCCTGATGACCTGTAGTATCCAGTGACCAGAATTGCCCGTCCAGTCCTTGCCAGCCGGTGACCAGAACCGCACAGCTGTTTGCCAAGGCCCTGCCATGTAGTAACCAGACCCGGTTGACTGTCCAAAAAGCCCAAAACTTAAAAGTGGATTGTGAGTATTTCATCACCCCATAGAAATCCCTAGGATACCTTGTCCCATTCTATAAGTCATCCTATCCTGATAACTTGTCCAACCGTCAGAATTCTCTGTGCATGTTGACATTAATCTCCAAGCATCAGCGCTACTTTCTCTTCATTTCTGTCTTGCATAGATCATATGTCATTAGCGATATTTTGATTAAATAAAGTAATTCTCCTTAAAGAAAAGGGGTACACTGCGTGAAGGGTTACATCTGCAGCATAACTTAGAGAATTCACGGGTGGCGTTCCTCTTTTCTTAGTCATTAAATCTAGTTTAAAGTAAAACTGCTCTTTTCACAAACTGATTTCCTTTCCAATTTCACCCTTCATTTTACTCAAAGCGCGCCTCCTTCTATATTACATAACTCTTTCACTTTACCAGCTAGAGACTTACTTTCAATTCCATTTTGTACCTGTGATATATATCTATCCTCCAACATAAAAATCGCACCCCAAATCAGTGTATTTCACACGTTATTAAAAACCGTTTGGGCAATATTAGGCGGGAATTGCAAAAGTGTACATTTTAAACGTGTTATTTGACTGCAATCTGTTTTAAACTTTCCACTCATTTCTGAACTGTATGCTTTTGGTAATCCATTCTTTGTGATTGTTAGTATCTTTGCATTATTGCCTTAGTAAGGAATCGTATTTGCTTTAAGGTTTTTAACACCCAATCATTATTGATTCATCCATTTCCGAGCGTTACTTCACCACATTGCAAGGGGTTTAAAATCCGTTCTCTCTCTTACTTGGGGAGGGAAGGTCAGATTTAGATTCCGTTTTCAGTTTCTTATTCCAGAGTACCTGCTGCTTCTTTGTATCCACTCAGAATTGATTATTGGTGGGATGAGGGAACATTGCAGGGGGAAATTCTAACTTGGGTGCTATCTGTTCAAAATCAAAAAGTGTTCCTATTCTGCTGTGCTGTGTATATGCTCCACTAAAAAGTCAAACCCAGTGTATTTCTCACATTCACTTTGTAACTATCACTGCATTGGTGATTGCTGCCCCATATTAAAAAGATTTGTGATTTCTTTTGAATTTTAAATAAATAAATATTACATTTGACCAACCAGCTGGTTCATGGGCCATTGTCACCCGGGGTACATGAAAAGGGGGTGTGATATGAGTTGTGTATCATCCCAAAATTGTATCCACATAAATAAGGAGAAAAGCACCTCAGTTAGGTGCTACATACTAGGCCGAGACCAAGGTGTGCGTGTCGCCTGATTGACATCCTGAACAGCCTGATCACGCTACACTTGCCTTTATTGAATTTGGGGCGAACTTGAGTAGGTGAATTATTGTTTGTGCTGAGTGAGTCGGCAGAGTGTTGTGTTGAGGTGCAGCAGGGCTGAGTGGAGCACCCTCCCGAGGAAACCACAACTCTTGAAGCCTGCGCAGTACCGGAGATGCCAGGCAAAGCTGAAACAAAAACACAAATCCAAAACTCCAGGAAAGGTAAGCCCTATGGAAAAACAGTTACGCAAGCAGTCTTGCGATTGAGAACTGGCTCAAAGATTTAGGACTACAGGTGTTTGGCAGTAAACCCACTTGGTAGCAGTCTGCACCACACAGATTCACTTGGTAGCTGTGGCTGAGCAGTCAGACTTCCCTCAAGAAGAGTTAAGCAGTATGTGGAGTATACAAAATAGGGCAATTCTTCACAGTAAGACAAGCAAACACGGAACAAGGCTTCAGTGTAAAGATATAAAAGTATTTATTTATAACGGCACATCTATAGAAAACACTTTGGCACTATCACAGCAAATACTTCAATTACAATTACTCTACGAAGAAAACAGATCAATCCCCCTAACAATAGTTCGACAAGCCTAGGTTCTACCAGCATCACTTATTTGCAAACAGAGGTGTATGCTTCAACCTAGATGGCACACTAGTATTTGTTAGGACGGGAGAGAAAAATAAGCAGGTTACGAGATCAACACGGTCCCAATACTGAACGGACAAATGCAAGGCAAGAAGACAAGAACCACGATAGATTATAAAGTTCAGAGGCCAGGCCCACTCGGAGAGAGGCGAGGCGATATGTCCCAAAAGTATCTTAGTGGAAATGCGTTTGAGTCTTTGAAGCAAATTGTTATCGGCAGATTGGACCAGTTCAGAACAACACGCTAGAGAAAGCTTGGAGGCGACCCTATGGAGAGGCGAGGATTAAAGGATAGTTCCGGGACTTTTTTTTTTATTGTCCCTACGGTTCGGCCATGTGTTTTTAAGCATAAATCGGTAGATCGTAGAAAACTTTCCTATGGACCTTACCCGACTTTTCGTCCATTAACGCACTCGAAATCAGCCGCCATTTTCTGATAATCCTATCATTTCCCCCCATCGACCTGGCTCACCTGCTTTTGCGGCACTAAATCAAATCCCCCGCCCCTGAAACAGACTTTATCAAAACATTCATATTCCCCGCCTCTATCCGTGACGTGACTGTGCTGCGTAGGCAAACGCGCCCAGGCGTCTTCTACGCGACTCCACACAGAACCCGGAAATCAACACAGATCAGCTCACAACACAGCGCGCCACAATTGGGAATATGAAACTGTACTTTTAAATCAAACCGCAAGATTGTAAATTTGGTAAAGTACATTTATTTGACATCAAATGTTTAGAGAATATTCAGCGATTTTCATTTTTATTTGCTCACGTTCCAAAAAGTTCGTTTTGAGGCACGCGATGTTCCTTTGCTATACACAGGGTCTTAGATCATCTCACAATACAGCGTCACAATTCGGAATATGAAACTGTGGTTTAAAAGCAAACGGCAAGATTGTACATTTGGCAAAGTACATTTATTGGACATCAAATGTTTAGAGAATATTCAGCGATTTGCATTTTTCTTTGCTCTCGATCCAAAATAGTTCGTCTTGAGGCAAGCGATGTTCGTGTGCAGTACACAGGGTGTTGGTTTACGATAAAATAAGCTCTTCGGTCGCACTGATAATCGCATGGCTGTTCCAACAACGAGGCACTAGGCCACCACAACGGTCTGTATGTTGCATCTAGCCGTTAGTACCGCGTAAGGGCATACATGTACTTCGCGATCGTCCCATAAAATGGTCAGGGTGGTAACGTTGTTCACGCGGAGAAGCAACTGGCGGTTGAAAAAGCCATCCGCCGGTGTCTGGTACTCGTGACACATACAATAATGAAGGATGTACCTGTTTTAAAAACATAAAAAATGAAATTAGTCTCACCATCAGATCTTTATTAAAATTATTCATTTTATATATTAGGTCGGGAAATTATTTCATAGCTAGGACAGTGCAACTGGGTATTATACGTCAAGGGGGGGCTGTAGGATACTGAGACAGTCCCCCAGTGCAGGGGTTGACAGGGAGGCAGTGCAGGTGGAGAGTGGAAGGGCCCAGGACCGAGGTCGCAGACAGTGGACCAGTTGTAGCAGGGGAGAGGGAGAGAGAAAGCAGAAGCAAAGAGGAAGGTTTTGAGGTGCTTCCGTAAAAGGAGATGGTTCTCCTCAAGATAGTGCGCGGTACAAAACAATATGCCACATAGAACGAAGAAGTACAATTTAACCCGTCTTTAAAGCTACTGTATAGTAATTAAATTGCGGTATAAACTCATCTAAAGAGTTACTTACATTATATTTGCATTTTCCATTGTGTCTGTGCGTAGGGCAGCCCCGAAATACCACTCCTTCTATGCAGACGTTATTTCTTCTAATGAACGAACATTAAATGGCTTTCGTTTCTGAAATTATATTCATTATCGTTTCTTACGTTCTTGCCCCACACCCCCAAAAAGAAGTCTTTCGGGATGGTCCCGGCCTGTCAAGGTCAAATAACAATAGAACCTTATACTGAGTCGTGGGCCATTCCGGCACCCGAGCAAAAAAATCAAAGCAGCTGACCTTCACTTTGAACGAGCACACATTCCTAGTTAGCTACATTCAGTGTAAGGCCATCTCACAGGACTTGAAATTTACACTCCATCTTTGCATTTTGTCTGCGTGCATTTGCAGCCCCAGCGAACCATAAATACGGAGACATTCTATATTTTTTGAAAAATTATTTATATTACTGTTTGGTATAATTTAATGCGCAAATGAACAAGGGTGGAGAGACACATTGCATCTACACTGAGCAATCACTTTTATTTACACAATACATAGCTACACATATTCAATGGGCCTGCGACATGAGGAGACTCGAGAGAACAGTGTCTCCTCAAATTGTAATCAAATTACAATCATTTAAACCGTGATGTGCATTTCTCAATGAGCGCTGCTTTAGGTGGACATGGAACAGAGGCAATGTTGGGTGGCAATGCAGTTGTCCCCTGCACAGGTTCGTTCACAACTCCATGTATGTGCCTATCTAGGACATCAACAATAAGTCTCTCAATAAACTCATATTGCATATCCTCAAACACTGGTTTGATCACCCATTGTTTACTTCTTTTAGTGAAGGCCTTATTGTAGCGAAGCGTCCCTAAAGTTCCGGTCGTCCTACTTTGTTGACGGCCAACATTATGGTTATGTGCCAAGACCGCTAGAAGAGTCCGATTTATCATGCCCTCCATGCCAAAATGCAATCGTTTTGGCCTGTACTTTAGGCACATATTGTGGAACACCTCCAAATCTCCTGTGTGGCAGAATTCCGTGAGTACCCTCAAATCTCTTGTTATAGTTTTATCAAATACAATCTTTTCAATGGCTTTGTGAGTGGGTGATGAAGGAATCAACCACTTCTTCTTCCGTGCCTCCTCTGTGGACAAATGGCCATGTTCACAATTGTGGAAATGTTGGTTTGTGGTCCAGCGGTGAACGTTGCTACAGTGTAGCATTACTGACCGCCATTTTTCCAGTAGAATTTCCAACGACCCTCCACATGTTTTTGAGCTCCACCAAAGATGGTTGCTGATTGACTTGGACCACTGTGAAATACCTTGCATATCTTTTTTTTTACCTGCAGCCGACATTTTGTTATTGATTGTTTTTGCAAGATGCCAAACGTCAAATTGGTGATTTATATTTTTGTACTCTTCTCTCATTGTCTTGGCAATTGAAACGTGTCTGTCCGTGGCTATCAGGTCGATCACCATTCCCCGCGATTGTAGTTCTTGCAATGATGCTACAAAGCCAACTTTCTCCATGGCCACTGAGGATGTACTTTGTGACACCTGCACGACAACCGAACTCACAATTTTCTTACTTTCCATGTCCTGAAAGCGGTAGGTGCAGTACTTGGCTGAAAATCCTGGGCTGTCGCACTGTCCATCACCGGCTAGCCTGAACCGTTTGCCCGCGAATGTACTATCAATAGACATTTTTTCCATTCTCCAAGCTTCGCTAATGGCTGGAAATAGATAATCGGTGTGGTATTTGTAGAACTGAGTTTTCGCAATGAAATGGATTCCCACAAACTGAAAGAAAGACTAACTTTTTAAAACTTGAACCACTAAAAAGTGCAGCCGCTGCACAAAGTAGATTGCCTGCTGGCAGTTGCCCCAGCATGGGTTGTGCAGACCATGAGAAAGGATGATATTTTGTACAGGTGGCATGTATTTTAAGGTTAGTGCCTCGAATTGCACGAGTCACATTAATCAAAGGCTCCCCACATACTTCCCCACCAACCGAATGCCCACATTTCATCCGAATAATAATATCAATCAAACAACTATCGAATACAATGAATTTGGCCTCTTTCCTTATACTGTCACTCTGCATCCCAGCTGGTTCGGCCTGTAACGTTGAGGACATGTCACTCACATGAAAGGTAGAATCTCTGATATCGTCTTCCGCTATGTTCAGTGATATTGATGGTGTTTCATTGTCGTCCACTTCATTCTCTTCCATTGCAACATCTGTTCCTTCTCCGGCGATGGGTGAATAAAACAATTTCTTCAACTTTCTCGCGGTCTTAGTTTTTGCGGGTGTGGATTCTGTAAATTGATCTCCGACTGCATCCGAACTACCAGGAGGACATTCACTATCAATGGCTGGTGGTGGTATAGCTCCGTTGTCAATCACTTCATATTCTTCCCATTGGCACGATGCATCTCCAGTCTCAAGTACCTGCCAAAAGGTTTGACAAGCAACATCTCTCGTTCGCTTCACTGTCTGTGTAGATCTAGTTCGTACACCCACTCGCAACTAGAGGACAGATTGGAAAAGGGATGTTCAGTTTAAACACAACTTACAGTATTGAAATATTAACGGTGAAAAACAAAATAATATAGTGACCAGGACACTAACCTTCTTTTGCTTTCTTTTCTTTGAAACTTTCTTGCCTCGAACTTCAACATCAGGACGCTGTTGCTCCGACTCGTGTGTGCATGTCTCCACTTCCTCTTGCGCTGCAACGACTATATTTTCATGATAAGCACATCCATCACGCACTGACGCTCCATCGACTCCCTGAAACATAGAACTTTCATTAGTATGTATAATAATATTGAAAACACAAAATGTTGTCTAAAATAAATAATGGATATGTAAATATGATTCGATTTGCTCGATCGTTGGAAGTGTCACCACCCAGAGATCTGCATCAACTACTAGGGGTGATGTTCTTGTAGAAGAAGCTCCGTCATCTCCCTGAAACATAGTACTTGCGTTAATAAAGAAGGAAGTATAGCGGATAAAATCAAGTCATATGATTTCGCTTGATCGAACTGTCAGTATCCATACCTCGAAATGCATAAGAACATCAAGGGACGATGTAACTGCGGTGCACACTTCTGCAAGCTGTTGCGCCGACCCGTAACTGCATGCTCCCCCTTCTTCTTGGACTAATGCTACATCGACTCCCTGAAACATAGGACTTTCATTAGTAATGAACACAATATTGAAAAAAGAAGACACATAGGAGGGCGACAACAGAAGGACATATCAATGGCTAAAAACGAAAGAAACATTGTGTGTAACAATCACGCTACAAGAATGAAAGATCTGATGATCTCCATCGATGGAACTGTCCGGAAACGTACCTCGAGCATCTGAGTGACATCAACGGTTGTCGTCAATACGTTGGACTCCTCAGCATCTCCCTGAAAGACAGTACTTGCATTATTTTGGATAACAATAATTATAACTGAAAACAAAGACTAGAGGACGAGTACAAGGGTGTACCATTAGGTAAAATAATTACACGATAAATTAAAACTATTGATTTACATGCCTAAAACAAGTCAGTGGCAGAATAGCTAAGTAAGATTACCCGATAGGCGCTTGAAGTGGCTGATGACTGCAATAACGACACGGATGGAGAATCTTCCGCCTTCATATTGAGTGGATACATAAATGGGGAAATTATTGTTAGCTAATGCTACACACTACCGCAAGGCCGAGAGATAAATACGTAAACTTGACTCACCAGTGGAGGGATGTGGACGAATAGAGTGGGAATAGCGGTTGAGAGCAATTTTCGCCTCGCTCGCGGTGTGTTCTTCTTTATTAGCAATGATGTGGAGTACATGTCTGAGCTAAAGTGCCTGCTGCAGATGCGGTATCGATCACCCCTCTTGTCCGCAAAGACTTCTAGGACTCTACTTTCAAGCTCAGACGGTGGATATCCGCAATATCGGACCCATTCTCTTATCTGATCTATTGTCTTAGGGAAAACATGCCTTATTGTACCTTCAGATTTATTATGGGTCTTCGAAGGGCAACCGCCAATGGAACAGGCAGGCATTGTGGAAAGTTCTGACAAGTAAAGATCAACAATTCTCTATGAATACCAATGTGTTAAAAAATTAAATGACACATAAAAGGTTCAATGCAAGGTTCGTTTTGGTTCTTGGAACTACACACGTTATTCACATGCGGATAAGTATTTGAATAACTTTAAAAAAATAGAAAAATAATTTGACTAAACTCAGAACATGTGACTAGTTCCTTGCATGTACTGTCTTGAACGAAAAGAAATTGGACGCAAAATGATTATGGTACATGGCCTTACCTTGACGAACAAACAGTTAGATGCAGGGATCAGAGTAGTTTCTTGTCGTAGAACAGGGAGCAGTTCACAGGTTGCAAACTGACGAGTTTCCTCGAAGTGGTCACGGAAGTTCACAGAGACGAAGAGCAGATAACCAGCACCTTCACGGGTTGACTAGCAAAGCGCAAAGAAGTTCTCATTAGAAATATGAAGTGGGTTATAAAGAATTCGAAACAGGGGTGTGTTTGTGAATGAATGACATGTATATGTCGTGGCATTATGCGGTTTGCAGGGGGCCGTCCAGCGTGAGGGGGGATGCTTGGCAGGAGACACGGGGTCTGGAGGTAGACATGGGAACAACAACCCATGCTCTATAGACCACTTTGAAGTGTACATGGTCTTTGGCACCTCTTGGCCTTTATCGCTCCCTGACAGCTCCACTTGCCAGCGCAAGTACCCCGGTGCGAACTGCCTTTGATAGGGCGGGGGGTGGATTAGGGCGGTGGTCGTGCAGACAAGACTCGTTTGCCGCAGGGCCTCACCAAGGAGAGGCCATCTAACTGCATGTAAGAGGCAGGCTGCAGGATCTAGTACATGGAAGGCAGGGGGGTGAGTTTATAAATACCTCACACTCCCAGGAGAATATATGGGTGCAGTTCACCCTGGAGACCCTGGATGCCTAGGCAGTTAGTCAGCAGCAGGCTGGCCTGTGGTGGCAAGGCGGCACGGGCCAGAGGGGGTCATCTCTGTACCCGGTGTCCAAAAGGATGATTTATTATGATCAACCGTATTGATTATTTACCTATAACCATGTTTTGTATCAATAAAATCCAACGGCCTTTTATTGCCAACGCTTGAACAAAGTGGTGTGGTAAGTATTTTTGGGGGAGGAGGCAAGGCCGGGAGGCTTGATGCCAACCCGCAAAATAACATATGTATGTCTGCTGCATATGGGTTCAACGGTTATGTGGATTGAAGGTGGGCGGCCAGCGTGAGGGAGGATGCTGGCCGGAGACATGTGGTGTGACAAGACAAGGCACAGGAAGACTATTCAATGGAGACACGCTAGATTCATTTAAAAAATGAAAACAACCATTGTTAAAATATATGTTGGGTTTTATTTTAGATCTTAATTTCAATTGAACATAAATAATAAACATTACACATTGTAAAGTTCCGGTTGTAGCACATCTAGGGAAAATCTGCGGTATTGTCCACTGTCGCTGGGGAAATGTTGTCTAATGGCAAGTACCGCACAGGCAGGTATTATTCTCCGAACGCGGTGTCCGAGCCTCCCGTGAAGCCACCAAGTGAAGCAACGATAGGCCACCAGCCTGTACCACCTGTGAAAATGAAAGATGCAAACTGTATTAAAATGACAAAACTTTCTTATCACTGTCGATTCAGGTAAAAAAATGTCATTCTGCTTTGAAAAAAATTCTATCTAGAAAATGCACAACATGGAACCAATTTACATGCATTCGAATGATATGTAGATGTAATTTTATATGTGGGAGACGACCATGAAATAGTAGTGGCATCACTGACATCACAACCAGAGTATACTTACTCGTTACTCGGATTACGCGGACGAACAGTGCTGCGAAGTTCGTGCATAAGCACCATCATCATCCTCAACACGGTCCATGAGAGGCAGGCTTCCCTGAACTCTGGCAGCTCGCTGATGCATTGCGTACTTGGCTCGCCTTCCTAAATGTAGGCCAAGCACCCGGAATTTTCACGGCAGCAGCAGTTCTCCTCCTCAGTTGGCATTAGCTCGCACCGATTGAACGTGCACCAGGTGGAGACGCCGTCCATGCGACATGGTCCAGGCTCTTCATCCGTTGACTGGTCCTCCCAACTGCCGTCCGAATCCCCATCGTTTTCGCGTGCTTGCCTTTCCAGTAGTTCTTCCTCGGTGTACTCGGGCTCGTACATATACGGCATTATTGTAGCCATTGTGTGGTAAAGAAAGTAAAATAATTTACAGAGATGGTACAGGTGTTCACAAGGCCTAGAAGCGGCGAATGTAGCTGACCAGAGCACAGAAACGAGTCACAGAATACTCAAAGTAACACAGAGAGAGGAATGGAATCGAAAATCTGCTGCTGTGTGCTGTGAAACGGTGTGTTTATACTTATTGAGGAAAGAGGCGTCCTGCCATTTCCATGGCGACACTTCATTAGCTGACGCGCAGCGATTGTTGACACGAAACGTGCTTTGGGGCGTTGGGAAATGGGCGGTACGCGTCTGCTGATGTCAGGCTCAGGGGCGGGGGATTTGATTTAGTGCCGCAAAAGCAGGTGAGCCAGGTCGATGGGGGGAAATGATAGGATTATCAGAAAATGGCGGCTGATTTCGAGTGCGTTAATGGACGAAAAGTCGGGTAAGGTCCATAGAAGTTAAAAACACATGGCCGAACCGTAGGGACAATAAAAAAAAAGTCCCGGAACGGATATGTCCCAAAAGTATCTTAGTGGAAATGCGTTTGAGTCTTTGAAGCAAATTGTTATCGGCAGATTGGACCAGTTCAGAACAACACGCTAGAGAAAGCTTGGAGGCGACCCTATGGAGAGGCGAGGATTAAGAAACCTCACTCTATCCGGCAACAAGGGAAGCCAGGCGGACACAGTACCTTGATTGTGGAGAGACAGCTCCAGCGGGGGCAGTTGTTCCTGGTGGTGGATGCACGTCCGGTCTTTGCCAAGAGTAGAGATGATCTCGTCGTCGAAGGAAAGTGAAGATCGTTGCACCACCAGGGAAGAGACCAGCCGCGGAGTGCTCCGTCACAAGGCACCACCTTTTGGTCGCGGTACAGGGGTAGTGGCTATCCGGTTGCCGAGGTGCTCTGCACGGGCAATTCGACCACTGCGTCCTGAGGCGAAGAAAAAGCAAAAGGAGACTGGTTGTTCCCACCAGTCAGGGGAAGAGACTCTCCGGCAGGGAGATCTCCTCTGTCGTCGGGAAGTGGTGAGTCGGTTCAGCAGGGATCCACCGGAGGTGTTGTCGTTGCAGGTCGGATCAGCTTTACCCTCGTCGGATTCTTAGGTCCTGTGGCGACTTCTCAAGATCCAGTCCCAAAAGCCCTGCTTTTATGCAGAAAACCCTCATTCATTCAGCCTAGCTGTCAATCAACACACGCTAAGTGGTGAGCGGGGAGGCTCACCACTTGGGCCAATCACACCAGAGTGCGACCGGAGTTGGCAAGGCAACTCGGTCCAGGGTGCCTAAACCCCCTCCCACACCCCTGTGGTAACCCAGACAGAATGGCACCACTTTGGAGGGTCTCTGTACAGAAGCCCGCCAAAAGTGGAACAAAGGGCTCGACCTTTGGTTTAGGAGTCACAGAGACGAACACAGACGCCATTTTAAAAACCGAGTTCTGGCAGAAAATACCATCCAATAGACTTATTTAAGATAAGTAGACCGGTGGTATGTTAGAGATTAACGAGAAAAAGTATCAATCTCCAACAATGGGAAGAATCCCATAGGGTTATATTCGGGGTCGAACATAACAAGTAGTTTCCACTGCCACCAGCCAAAACTCGACGAGGGGGGACGTGACAGTGCCCCCTCGAATAACAGACCCAGGAGTAATCGAATTACCCCTACTAGTAGGTCCACAATAGGATGGTTTGTACTAGTTCTGTTAGTAAATTTAGGTCTAGTAAAGCCAATGGTGACTTTACATGCCCGGGGAGACAGTAGTCAGTCCCCGGGTATGGAGTTTAGGACGGAGGTCCGCTAGGACGCCCCAGTGTTACGGCACGTAGGGTGCGGTGTAACACACATAGAAAAACATATGAGACCCTATGGAGTAAAAGACCCCATAGCCCATAGAACACATTGACATTCAAAGGAATTACACACATTCATGTCCAAGAGTGGGAGAAAAAGAGTCTCACTCTTGGCAGGATGGAAAAAAACAAACTCCAGAAATCCAGCAAAGCTGCTGGGGGACTCACTAGGTTAGGAAATTCAGCCTAAACAGAGAATTCTCCCTAACAGTAAGCCCTATGGAAAAACAGTTACGCAAGCAGTCTTGCGATTGAGAACTGGCTCTGATACCGAAATGAGCCCACCGAGGGGTGGTGAGGGGGTGCAAATGGAAAGTAATGTACCAATGGTCAATGCTAATAAAATCACTGATATTATCAACCAGGTAAAGGGGGACTGATGCACGATATGCCCCCCACAAATGCGGTGACCGATGTCACTACACAGATCAAATCCTGACCTAGGTGACATTAACAACAACTCCCTACTGACCATGTTTTATTCGCTGTAGGCTGCAACAGGGGCTCGTGTGGAAGAACTGCCCAATAGTGCTGATAGGGGGGAGGAAAATATCATTGACGACCTGACCCCGTTCACGGAGAACTCACACCTCACGCCCAAACGCCCGGTCACCGGAAGAAGAGAGCCAGCGCCTGTCCATGTTGCCTGATCTATGCCAAGCGTTGCAGGAAGAAGAAGCAGATGCTACCATAACTAGTGGCTGCAACGATCTTGGTCAAACATGTTCAAATAAAACATTGGTAGAAGTCGTGCACTTTGCTGTAAAATTATTACTGAAGTTGTGTGCCGTAATTCTTGGGGGCATGCAAAAACAGGGCAATGCCCTGATCTCTCTCAATGGAAGGTTGAAAGAGCTAGCGCAAGTCAGTCTCCATGGTGAGCATCGGAAACTGGAGTATATATCATCAAGCGCGTCCCACTCCAAAAAATAAAAATAAACGGCACAAGATGGCCCCATCAGAAGCTTCAATCTTAAACCTCTATACACATGACAAGAAAAGAACGAAGGCTTGCAAAATGGGGAAAAAGCCGGCAATATAGCAAGCAAAAATGCTGACATACTGTCCATGTAGAAACCAAAGCCTTGTCACCAGAGCCACTGAATTCTCTCATGAAGTCACCAGAGCCACTGATGCCATCTCTCATGAAGTGGGTTACAAAAGGAAAGTAAAGAGAAAAATTGTAAGGAAACTGAAGAGACTCTTGGAAACAGCTGGCACCCTGACTAGCTGGTTAGTGAATGATGGAAAACGGACTAGTGAGCCTGTGGGGAGTAAAGAAAAAATTATTACAACAGTGGATCACAGGGTATGTGAATCTACACAGACGAAGCCCGAAACTGAGACATCAAAACTGCAGGGGAAATGCCTGTGCGGCCTCCTGCCAACCCAAAACACAGGGGCTCCAGTAGTGGAAAATGTACCCCGGAGCTTAAAGGATAATATCTTTACCCAGGGGTGTGGACCATCGGCCGTTACCGGGAAAAGAACTAACAGATCAGTCTTACTGTCAATTTGTAACAAGGTATTGGCACTGCAGGTGTTGTCTTCAGGGGACTTTACTTTTGTGGAACCAGTGGTTTATGAAGGAGGAAGTTAAGTACGGTCTACTGTGTCACTACTGCAGTGTCACCCCTAGTCAGATACCATCGGGAATCCATCCTGAAGGTGTGCTATCTGGTGGATTGCCTTTCACACATCCCCATCAGAAAAAAATAACATACAGTTGTTTTCCCCGGTCGTAAAAGGCGGCACGGCAGGAGCACCCCTGGGAGAGTGGGTGGGGCCCCACCAACGCCAACTCAGACAGAGGATGCCCAAGGCTGGGAGTGGTTCAAAAGATTACCAAGTAAAAACCTGACAGTAAGCACATGAACCATGAAGCTGGCATCCTGGAATACATGGGGGCAAATGCATTTCTTGGCAAAAAACGGGTCACTGGCCCTATTGTGTGAACACAATATCTTATTTTTGCAGGAAACTTAGTTAATAAAACCAGTACAGTTAGAGAGTTATATTCTGTTTCAGCGGCTTGCAGGTAAGGGCCATCGGGCCGTCCGTTCGGTGGTGTGAACGTGGCCATAAGAGTGTTAGGCTGCTTGCCAAATCAGATCATGTGTTGGCCATTGAGGCAAGGATTGGTAAATTTATATGTAACCGAGGTAATAGTAAACCTGGAGGCTGAGTTTGAGGTACTTGATTCGGTGTGTGCCGAGTGGTTCCTAAAAAAGGGAAATTAAGTTGCAATAATAGGGGGTGACTTAAGTGTATGTTGTAGAGATCTTGGCGAGTGCGGAGCATTTACCTTTGTGTACCCAGTTGGTGTGACCAAACAGAGGGGAAATGCAAAGGGGGAAAGCTGGGTAGCCTTTTTTAAGGAATGGGGTCTAATCATATTAAATGGCAGAATAGAGGGCGTTTGCCCAGGCAAATGTACCTGGGTCATGAGCAATAAAACTCTACTCTAGATTACCTGTTCGCCAGCAAGGAGTGTGCAGTGTAGGTAGAGTCACTACAAGTGCAAGGGACAAATAATAGTGATCATCCTTTGTCGGTCCTAACCCTAAATATGGGTACTACCAGTCTAAAGAAAAATGGTGGGGATGGGGTAAATGTAAACAAGGCTGGAAACCGGATAAGTTGGACCCAACGAAATATCAGTAAGGCTGTGAGGGCCACAAAGCTCCTTTATAAGTATGAGCTACCCCTGTTCTCTATGTACAGTATGTCTGACATGGGTGATCGCCTGCGTTTGCTGGCACTTGAGAAGGGGTCACTGCCCCAAAGACAGCTGATGGTACATCCATATAGGCACAAGAATGTGTTTGACAAGGAAGTGCAGGAGGCAAAACGTAGTCTACGTAGCAACATTATAAAAGTACATAAGGCCGGTGGACCTTTAAGTAATATGGAGGTTCTAATAAAAAAGCACAAAAAACGCCTTTATAAAATGGATGTCAAGGAGAGAAACAAAAAATGCAGAGCTGTGCTGCAGAGGTGTCGGCAGTCCTTGTACGAGTCTGTCTTTGCTCGCTCTGTTTCTTGAAGGCAGAGCCTTTCTACATAATCTCCAGTCCAGCGCGGATTGTGCCACAGAGCTGTGCTGCAGAGATGTCTGCAGTCTTTGCACGAGAATCGTTCTTTGCTCTCTCTGTTGCTTGAAGACAGAGCTTTTCTACATAACCTCCAGTTCACAAGGAGCGCGCCACAGAGCTGTGCTGTAGAGGTGTCTGCAGTCCTTGTCGTCATTGGCAGGAGTTGGCGGAGAACTCGTACAGATGTACTTCACAGAACATCAAGGCATATTAATCGCTAGACAGTCTTGTCCCTGCGCAGGAGGGTGCAAGTCCAATGCTGTTAAACTTGAGTATTGACCGCAGCATGAACCGAAGAGCTGGTGTTGCAGGGGGAACCACCGGGGGGAGGAAAACACAGATGTGTTTCGAGACTGTGGTGTCTGCCCTGGACCTATATTTAACATTGCAGTCAAAGTGATAGCTTCAACCGCCCTATACATGGACTACTCACAAAGGGAAATGCGTATCATTGCCAGCGAGCACTCTCCAAGGTGCTCGGTCCAGTCACCTGGTTTGTTATCGCCACCAAAGGAAATCTTACTTTCCAGACATTAACACAAGATCTACAAGTGCAGTAAGTCGGGCAGAAGTGCAGATGGCGCTTCATTGGCGATTAACAACAGAGCTGATGACGCTCTCAAACACACCGCCATGGCACTCAAAGCCCCCTCTAACCTTTCCATCGAGCCCAAAAAACCATCAAAAGCAAAATCTGTTTGGAAGCCCTCTACATTGGCCTCAGACGCCATACTCGAGAACTATAGGTTTCTTTCGGAAGACTTATGAGATTTACAGACCGTTAGCTCCAAAAACAGGGCAGGAGAACCTGCAAAGGAGTGAGGTTAACGATGAAGACTTACTGGAAAGTACGATTCCACTGGAAGGAGGCCCGCAGGGCTCACTTACCCTTCTTTCTTTTCCATCCCAGGGGGACATGCAAGACAGGGCTGCCAGTTTACGGAGAGTCTGGCAGGGAAGCCCAAGAGATTATTCAACATATTAATCGAGACTTGGAGATACCCAGGCCCGAGGTTTTTACAAACAAGGGAGAGGATGGATCTAAGACTTTAATCCCCTCAGCTTTTAACTACGCCCTGTCTGTGGAAAATGTCGAACTCCCGCCGTCAGAGGAGGTTGATAAGCTCTACAAGCAGCCCTTGACTAATGCCACCAATGCCAAGAAAGACAGTGGGGACAGCAATTTAACTTTGTTCACCAAGAGAAACAACTAAAGAGTAAGCCTATCCTTAGGAATCCCCTTTCTCGTGAGATGTGCTGGTACAAAGTCCATGCATAAAATACACCCAGATCGGAATCTCGAGGTCGACACCTCTACTGTGGCTGCACTAGCTGTGATGCTGGCCCCTTTTGCCAAAATTTACGAGGGTCTAAACAACCAACTCAAGGACCACACTACATTACTGGCAATGCTCCATCTTTGAGGGGTTTGTAACAGCAGTGCAGGACAACCTGGACAAAAGTTCTGCACAGACCACGAACATACTTCGTAGCATTTTGGAGCCAATTATTCAGGAGAGGAATGAGAGAGGATGTTTGCAGACCCTTTTATCATCAGTCGAACACAGAGGATGATGCTTCTAAACAACCAAAAGACTGAAACAAAGCCTGTAGAGCACAATCGGAACAGCAGCTATTGCATGGGGAAAAAGCCACCCCTAATTAATGTCTTGCGGGATCTGCAAGAAACCCTACTGGTGTTAACGATCAGTACAACTGGGGCTCTGCTAACGCCACAGGAGGTGGTTACCATCTTAGCCGATGAGATAAACAAAGACCCTGACACTCCGGAAACAATGAGTTTGCAAGAGGCAGTTGAAAAGTAGTGTACTACATCGGAAGAGCCAGTGAACTTGGCTACACCATAGAGGCTGGGGAACAACTTAAAGTGGTTCAAGTAAAGGAGGTGTGAATCACCCTGTAGTGTTGAAGGTTATTGCCCAACGTGAAACAGAGAGAGTGTGGACTCTAGTAGTAAATTAAAGAGGAAATACCAGAACTGGGTTAAAGCTAGAAAATACATGATGTTGAGAATTAATGCTCAAAAATATCGAAACGAAAAGGACAGGCAACATTTGGGAATTAATAAACTGCTTGAGCAGGCCCCAGGTGGCACAGTTAACAAATGCTGTCCCGGCCGCGGTATGGGTTGAGTACTTCTCGCTGTTATTTTTGGAAAACGAGTGGGAGGACCAGTGTATGCTGTTCATACTTGTAGGAAATGGACCTTATCGGTGGAGTTGGATACCATTGCGTACCCGATTGAAAAAGCAAGTAAGTCAGGTCCAGATGGTATAACCAAAGTGATGCTAAAGGAGAACCCGGAGGAATGGGCATTGTTTCTATTGAAGATGTTCAGTTACATAGGAAAGGTGGGAAAAATCCCACCATCATGGAAACCATCGGTGGTGGTACCGATTTTCAAGAAGGGCGACAGGTCGGACCCCCAAGAAATATAGACCCATCACCTGAATAGATTGATTCAAATGAAAATCCGTCACTACATTAGGAAGGAAAGAAGGATGAATGCGGAGCACAACCTTATCCTTGTGGAAGGTGAGGAACGGGTGTTCCACAGACAAAGCTTGAAGCTCGCTTACTCGCCTTGCCAAAGTCACTGCAATCAGAAATGCCACCTTCCATGAAAGGTACTTCAGTTAGCCATAGGCTCAAATGGCTTATGGAATAAGGCAGTCAAAACCACATTTAAATCCCACTTTGGGTGAGGATTGCGCACAGATGGAAAAAGATGTAACAAACCTGCGAAATGCCTTTTAATGACTGGATACGTCAAAGAAAAGGAACAGGCGTCAGTGGACAGGTAGACGGCAATAGCCGACAAGTAAGTCCTACAGGATAAGACATGAATGCCGAAGCAGCCAGATGAGAAATGGACAAAAGGACAGTGTCAATCGTAGCATGTCTGTGGTCTAATTGCTTAGCTAAACACCAGTGACAAAAACAGAGCCACTTGCTCCTATACTGAGACCTCGTAGAAGGCTTTCTGGCTGCTTGGATAATGCGAATATCGTCTTCAGACAGGTTAAACTGCGCTAGGGATTTGAATTCAGGCACCAGCCCACCAAGCTGAATGGTTGTGGGGTGGGGTACCACATCTGCTGATTGCACTGGTGAAGCAGGTTGGGAATCAACAGCAATCTGATCAGAGGGTAAATCTGCGATGCTGGAAATGCATCGGAGGGACAGGGCCTCCGTATCCTTGTCCTTTACTGCGTTTCATCGTGTGTTCTGTCGTGTTTTCCGTGCAGGAATTCATGTGGGACTCCTGGCGGTGCGGCTCTCTTTCTTTTTGGTTTGGTGAACGGACTTGTGGGATACCCTTAGGGCACCCATGGGTGGGGGTACAACCCTGTGCCCCTAGTGTATGTTTTTGGGCACCTGTGGGTGGCCCACAGAGCAGGGTATGGGCTGGTGGCAGCTCCATGCTGAGTTTGACAGGTGCGCGGAGTATCCTCCATTTTGGGATACCCCGGCCCTGCCATTGGGATCAGTTGATTCCTGATGGAAAACAAGATGGCCCCGGTGGCCTCTTGCTTTCTATTACCCATTACCTTGTTTTCCCAAAGTCCTGGGAAGCCCTGACTCTGTCCCTTCCCCCTGACTGGCTGTTGGATGGAAGTGCCATATATGGTGTTGTTGTGAAGGCCCAGTCAAACTAGCTGGAGCCTTCCCGGTGATGTATGTTGTGGGTACCTCCTGTGGGTGGGACCTGGGTGAATAGAGTGTGTGACGAATATGCATTCTGTGTTGTGGGTGTCTAGTATCTGGTGGTTGACACAATGACTGAGACAGCCCTGCCCGAAACCGGTATGAATGCAGCTTGGAGTGTTGAATGGCTCAGTACTTGTCCCAATACACATAACTTGTTGTGAGTGTCTGGAGAGAAGTGAATGGCCTGAATACCTCGTGTGCCTGATTGGCTGCCTGCCTGCCTGCATGAATGCCCGTAGTCATGATTGGATGCTTGAGTGTGACCCAGCGGAATGAATGGGAGATCAACAGTATATCTGGGGACCTCTCACTGCTAGGAATCGTGTTCAGAAGCTGAAGTCCACTACGACGAGTAACTGGATTAACTGACGCTTGACCTTGAAGCCCTGCGGGACGAGAAGAATTACTGTTGCTCTCTTTCACAATCCGAAAGCTGCGGTGCCTCCAAGGACTGACCCAGAGAGGACCTGGTAAGGCGCCCTCTTCCCCAGCTACGAGGGACCATCGTGCACAGCTGATCTTTGCCAACGCTCCCTGGTAGACAGACCTTCGACAGGCTGCCGACCCGATACGGGGACTGCTGCGGAACTCCAAGGAGAAGCACCCGGACTGTTGTCCGCCACTGTCGACGACCGCCGTGCTCCCGTTTGCCTAAGAACTTCAATTGATCATCGGACGCTCTTGTCTGCATCGTCATCCGCTTGTCTCCAGCTGGAGAAGGCCCGACTGTCGACGCACCAAGGAGCATCCACCGGTGGGTTTCTCGCCACCTAAAGACCGCAGAGACGCCGACGACTCGTCGCCCTTGCTGGGCCACAGTTCTTCATCATTTCTTTGCGGTCCAGATCTATCGTCACCGAGGTGCCCCGCACGCCTCTTCCTTGCAGGACGCCAACGCTCTGTCGTCGACGAGCACCGCTAGGAACAAAGCTGCCACTTCATTGCCGTAATTCACCCTGTTCACCGTCGGACGTTCGACGACCCGTGACTCCCGCCTTAAAGGGAGGGCACTCAAGAAGTGCCGTCGATTCCCCGACACCGAACGCCAAGTTCCCCGACACCTCTCGACGATCCGTGGCTCCCGCCTGAAAGGGAGGCACTCAAGAAGGATCGGTCGGCGCATCGTCGGAGAACTCTACTCCACCAGGTACATTGGGGGGGTAAAAACCTTAATAGAAAGAAGTGAGACTATTGAACATATGAACTGGGCTTGTGCTATATATCTTTATTTACAGGTTGCCCAGGTGGGGGGGGATCTCCACACAGAACTGTGTCCAGGTAACGGGGCCAGCATTCTGCCCATTGTTTTAACCATCTTACGTTCCTGCCTATCTCTATTGCTGGCTTACTCGTTATTGATCTGTGTGACATTTTAACAGTTGATGCACTTTAATGAGATTCGATAACATTGGTGGTACCACTTTAGAATTCTATATGTTTATCATTATTGACTTCCGAGCACAAAGTGCGTTATTGTGATCGTGTACATACCTTTGAATATTAATTATATAAAGACTGTGTTTTCAGTAATACAGTGTGTGGCCATTCCTTTGTGGGGGTTCGGGGACTACACTGTACTTCAGAACCAGCCCGCATCACCTCCTCAGAAGATAGGCCTTGATTGCTTGACCAGTTACCAATAATAGAGAATCTTGGCTGGGGTCTTCTGTGCCTCTCCTCTACCATATAGAGAGCAGAAGTACAGACACCCCCTACCAGTCTTTAAAAAATCGACAGATGCTGAAGTTCCGAAAACCAAAATCTGGCTGGCCACCAAGGACCTATGAACATGAGAGTGCAATTCGATGCATTCCTGAGTTTGCAGAGTGACCGATGAATCAGAGGAAGAGGCGGGAAGGCATATGCCTTCATGTTGTGCCACGGGATCTTGAGAGCATCCCCTAGAGAAGTGGCCCTGCGACCGTTTCTGGATGCATAAAGAGGAAGTTTCCTGTTTGTTGCAGTCGCAAAAAGGTCCACTTCTGGGGTGCCCCATTGGTGAAAGATATTGGAGAGTACTTCCATGTTCAGTTCCCACTCGTTACTGGCCGCTGTCTGCCGGCTGAGTGAGTCTGCAGTTACGTTGAGTTGCCACGGAATGTGTCCCGCCAGCAGCCAAATGCTGTGCCGTGCTGGGTGGCCCATTCCCACATCTGAATGGCAAGGTCCACAAGAGGTGGTGACTTGGTACCACCCTGCATGTTGATGTAAAACATTGAAACCGAGTTGTCCGTGTGGACGCGGACCACCCGGTTCGTGATGGATGGTTGGAACGTTTTCAGCACCAGAAAAACAGCCAGGAGTTCCATGAAACTGCCTGTCCTGCAGTGTCCATAGATCGAAAACTTGGAGATGATTCAGAGTCGCTCCCCACCCTGGGAGGGAGGAGTCCGTGGTAATCGTCACTTGTGGGCAAGGCCCCCACCGTAAGATTGCTGATTGAGGACCACCATGGAAGGTCCGCCATCATGCAGTTCTGAAGCCTGACACCAAGAATTCCGAAGAACTAGCTGCGTACGTCTCATTTTGAGGCGCGCAAGAGGAAGAGCCAGTACGCAAGTGGCCATGAGGCTGAGAAGTCTCTGGAACCGCCAAGCTGTCATGTGCTCTGACTGTATGAATAGATGACACGTGGCGAATAGATCCGCAATCCTGTCCGCGGTCAAATACACCCTGGAGTCGATCATGTTCCAATGAAAACCCAGGAAGATCTGGTCTTGGTAGACCGTCATGGAAGATTTCCACCAGTTCACCGAAAGCCCGAGGTAGAACAGGAGCTGAAGGAGAGACTGGAGATTGCTCAATGCCTTCTGTGGACAAGGGCTGCGTAGGAACCAATCGTCCAAATACGGATACACTGTCATGATGTCTACTCCCGGGCATCCGGATCGAGTCCATCAGCCCCGGGAGCAGGCATCCAGATACTCATTAAAACCCCAACACCCCCGGCTGGGGGCTGTTTGGATTCAGTCCTGGCGCCTTAGGTGCCAGGCTCATAGACTTTACTTACCTTATGCAGACCATGCTGCAAATGAGTCCAAGCCAACGTGAGGCCTGGATGGGACTATTTTATTACAGGGACTATTTTTCACTCGGGTGTGGTTCTGGGGAACTTCTTACCTGGGACTACTTTGCAGGCTATTTAAACCACGCCCGAACAGCAGCCCATGCTTTGCGTTATTCTGCATCCAGCAGCGTGACACTCACCATGTCTACAAGTCAGCATCCAGTCTTCTGCCACGCCCGCCTCGAATCCGGAGCTCCTAGACAAAAGGCAAAGAAAGGAGAAGAGGTTAGATCACAGACATTATTTGATTCCTTACCTGATTCCGGACCCAGCACATCTCTGAGCCTGGAAAGGACATTATTTCAGCACGCGTCACTTCACCAGCAGCAGCGCCGCGTTATACTCACCAGTCCACCGCATCTTTCGACTCGGCGCTGCCTCCATCATTTCTTCGTCGAAAACCCAGCATCTAGGGGGAAAACAAAAGGCATAACAAGGTGAGCCGAGAAAACCAACAAGGACAATCTCTTTGCCACCATAGGCTTACCTGCTTTACCACCGGAGGTATTCTTTAATCCACCGCATATTCCTATGCCGCACCTATAAAGGGAGAGAAAACAGCAAGTTAAACTCATGCAACTTTTACCGGACAGTGTTTGGTAATACAGACTCCTACCTGAACGCCATCAGCTGCCTGCAGGCAATATTCTTTTGGACCCAGCTGCAACCTAACGAGGGAATGGAACAAGAGTGAACATCGGACATATTGAACTCTTTGAACTTTATAGAAACTGGAGTCAATATTCCTCCCGAACTCGTCCAGTACCTTCAACTTAGTGAAGTAACTGGTATCTACGCGCCCCTGCATGCCATGCAGGATGGAGAGCTCATCATTTAAAAACATAAGGTGAGGTTACCAAAAGGGAATATCGGAGGTGATTAGAGGGGAGAACGAGAACTGTTGGGGGGGGCATCACTAAAGTCCATGGGTGGCTAAATCCCTTTCTCCACTTGCAGGAGAATACTTCTATGAGTCCAGTAGACAAGATTAGTCGGGCCAGTCCAGACTGTCATCTCTTCACTACGCATCACGTTGGTGGAGACCGCAGCTGTCCGGGTCCGATCGACGCCCGCGTGGGAACCAGGTGAGCGTAACATACACATGAACACCCTGTAGCCGAAGGAAAGCTGCGAAGACCAACATCATCTTCGTAAAGACGCGCAGCGCCGAGCTGAGACCAAACGGGAGCACACAGAACTGGAAAAGCTCCCCTCCCAGGGAGAACGGCATATACTTCCGATGAAGTCTCCATATAAGGATGTGCATATACGCGCCCTGAAGGTCCACAACACTGAGCCAGTCGCCCTTCCAAAGGGAGGACTTTATTTGGCAGGGTGTGATCATCTTGAATTTCTCTTGGGGAAGAGAAAGATTGACTGAGAAAGGTCAAGGATGGTGCGCAGGCCAGCCTGGTTGGGTTTGGGCCCCGTGAACAGTCGAGAGTAGAAGCCCTCCCCTTGCTCGCCGAGGGGAACAGGTTCCACTGCCCTGAGGTCTAGAACCTTCTGAACCTCGGCTCTGAGGGAGGATGTCCTGATCTGTTGGAAGGAAGGACTGAAAGGTGGGTTAGGGGGAGGGACAAGCGAAAGCCCGCCCGAGCGATGGACAAAACCCACCGGTCGTTGATGATGGTCTGCCACGCCTCCAGATGAGACAAGATTCATCCTCCCACCGGAGTCTCGTGCAACTGACAAAAAATATTATTTTGCAGATTTGTTGGCAGGGAGACTACCTGCTCCTAGAGAGGAGGCTGAAGGGCTAGAGAAAAACCGACCATGCTGTTTTTGACTGGTGCCGACATCCAGATGGTCAGTTCTGCGTGCCTGGCGGTCCTGAAACCCTTTGAAGCCAGAAAAGGATCGAGACTCCGACCTCAGAGTATAAGGGGCCTTAGCTGGGATCTTTGCCGGACTGACAAGGATTTGGCGGTTTTGGTACTCGCCTTGGTCTTTGTGAGTTTGTCATCCGTAGAAGAATGAAACAACTCCTTTCCGTTGAAGGGAAGATCCAGAACTTTATCTTGTACCTCCCTTGAAAACATTGTCGCATGGAGCCACGCCTGGCGGGAGGTGTCAATTCCCACCATCAGGCCTCGGCTGAAGTATCCACATGGTGTGCCGCAGCCTCCAGGATATCCTGTGCCAGCACCCTAGCGTCTGACAAACCGGCCTTGAAGACGTCTAGCCTATCCGTAGGAATGCACTTCTGGAAATCAGCCAACTTCTTCCCCAGCTTCATATTAGCTGCCTCCAGGATCAGATCTGTATTTGCTTGCCGAAGTTGCAGTGCCGAGTTGGCAAATAATTTTTTGCCCAAGGAGTCCAGAATTTTGTCCTCTTTGGAGAGAATCTGAGCTGCAGCAGTAGCGGTTGCAGAGTCTGGCTTGGATTGAAGCGTGGCTGCAGTTATCACCATCGAGGAAGGGAGCGGACAAGACGCAAAGGCTATCTCCTCAGAGGTGTGAAGCCTGTATCCGGCATCAATTCTTTTAATGATAAGCAGCCCAGTGTGGGACTTATCCCAGACTTCACGGGCCTCAGCCAAAATGTCCTCCTTGAGGAACAGGCCGGTACGCTCTTGTGGTGACAAGGTGAATGCTCCCAAAAGCACCCCTTTATGCGGAAGGGGGGCCTCAGCTACTGGAATGCCAAGGAGGGCCATCATATCCTGAACCCAGTCATGGAATGCTTTGACAGAGTGAGGCTGCTCATCGCCATCCTGATCTGCTTGAGGGTCATCCAGCGAATCGGGAACAGGTTTCAAAGTGCTATCCTTTCTACCAGTGTCATCTCTATGGGAGACAGCGGGGGTAGAGGAGGAAGCGCTGTAGGCGGACCGGTAGGAATAGGTGGTACCACCACAGGCGCCGCCGGGGATAAAGGTAGAGCCGGAGGTTCAGGCTAGATTTCTTTGAAAAGACCCTTAAAGTACTCTTTCATAGGGTCAGAATACATGAGCCTCTGAAATTTCCCGGAAAAAAAAATATCCTCCGATGAAGGTTTAGGCGCTGGAGTAGGCAGAGGCCTCTCATATGGGCATACCCCCACAAACACAATGAGGAGGCTTGCCAGGAAGGCCCTCCACCAATCGGATCCGCATAGACCAGCGGAGCAGAAGTAGGAGGAAGCGAGACGGTTTGTGGCAGCGGCATCTGAGCATGCCAGTCATAAGAAGGGCAGAACAGATGTTTACATTCTACCTGAGGTGAAAAAGGCTGCTCAGCCCCAAAATTAAGATTCCCAGCACCCGCCGTCGAGAACGTAGGTGTAAGGGAAGAATCCAAAAAGGCTGCCGTGGATATGAGGGGTGGGCCGCCATCTCGTTGATGCCTGAAGAGAACTGTGTCACATGTACAGCTGAGGCAATCATCTCCACAGGCTCGTCAGGGGACTTAAGTAACATTTTAGCCTTGACACAAGGATCCTTGGCCGAGCCGGTACTGGGTGTCTCTAATGTTTACTTGACATCTTGGAGGTGGGCCCCAACATTAGCTTCCAAGGGAGGAACTTCGGTATAGCCAGTAACAGAGGAGTTACGGTGCAAGACCGCCCTCTTTGCCCCCTCGACAGAACCGGTATCACTGCGATGAGCGCGGGAAAACTGAGGAATTACCCTTACAGACAAGACCTTAGCAGCAGGTCTCTTGGTTTTGTTGGTACAGACCTTAGCCTCAAGAAGAGTCATGTATAGCTCCCTTGTGAGGGGCCTCAAGCCGTGGCTTGGTACAGAAAGCTCCAGAAATGGAGGCCTCAGGGCGTACCCCGGTGTCTGTGTGGAAAGCTGCAGAATCAGAGACCTCGGAGCGAACCCCGGTGTCCAAAGCCTCAGATAAACTGGGCCAACGTTTAGCACCCGACAGGTGAACCTCGGAACATGTTCTGGTCTTGGCAGGTCCGTCGTGGGAACCCTCAGAGAAAACTCTGGTACGTCTATTAGGCCTGTGAGGCACCTCAGGAGAGATCCTGGTGGTAGAGCTACTGGAGCCTCTCCTGGACCGAGAAGACCCCGGAAAGGAGTCCCCCAGTCGGGGCACTCTAAAAAGTAAGGAACTTACCGGGCATCTCTTTTCGTTGATGAAAAGCTGAAGCTGAGGCAGGGGAACGTGCTGAAAAACGTCCTCCCACCGAAGAAGTTGGCGCTGGAGTGCCTGGACGGAGAGGGAATCGCAGTAGAAGCACAAATCCCAGCGGTGGACTGGCCCGAGACACTCCAAGCAGAGAGAATGGGGGATCCACCCTAGCGAAGAGACGTTCACATGAAGTACAGGACACAAATCCCAGACGCTCCGGTGTAGACGTAGGACTACGCGACCGCAGAACCGGAGCAGGAGAGGACAACGGAAACAAAAAACTCTGAAGATGCAAGTGCGTCCAGTCCCGACCGCACGGAGAAAAGGACTGAAGGGCGATGCGCGGGGCGGAGCTCGGGAGGGCAGGGTTACGGCTGCGTGAGGTACCCCGTGTAAAAAGAGAAGGACAAAATGTTTTCAATTTTGATGCTTTTATCAAAAGTGCTCCGGTCCCATCCAAAAGGACAGAATGTCCCACGAGTATGGAGGAGGGGATGGGATGTAGGAGTAATTATGTATTTAAATGAAATGTTTGTGTTAGGAATTTACGTTGTTTTTTATTTGGTGCTTTTTTAACTAATTTTAACGTTTGAATATTGTACTATGTCATAAATGGTAAAAGGTTTCAAAGAGTAAACTAATGCCAATAAAATAAAAACATTAAAATAAATAAACAATGCACAATGGCAGCAAATGATCGCAGTTATGTGCAGAAAAAACACCCAGGAAATTTGGCAACAGCTGACTAAAGCCAGGGCAGACGGTCAACGGACCAAGTAAATCCTGTACCAGCAGCAAATTGGATTGAGCATTTACCATCTAAATACTCAATTCTAGTATCAGGGGCCTTCGCACATACTGCATTAGACCACTGGTTCCCTGCAGGTTACAGCTGAGGAAATTCATACAGTAATTTTAGGCTCATGCGCGGCTTTGCCAAATGGCCTGTCAAACACTGTTCTTAAGGCAAATCCCGGCGAATGGGCCAAAATTCTGAAGATCCTATTTAATAAGATCTGTAAAGATGGGGTGATACCGGAAACCTGCAACGTGCGAGGCTACTGCCATTTTATAAAAATAGAGAAAGAGAATCACCGGAAAACTATCGACTACTCTCCCTACTGGATGTAACCGGGAAGCTTTGTGCATCATTGGTCTTGGTCGAAATGCAGAAAAATCTAATGTCCTATATATTACCCAAACAAGTTTTAGGCCCAGGTCAAGCACCACACACAATATTAGACTACTGGATTCTGTGATACAAGAGGCTGCTGGCAAGGGCAACCCAGTGTATATATTTGATATTTGTTGACTTCTCAGCAGCTTTTCACTCTGTGAATCGATCAAAGTTGTGGGAAAAGTTGCATAGGCTGGGTTGTCCAAACTGGCTGTTGGACATTACCATTAATTTCCACACCAATACAAGTGCGCAGGTGAGGCTTGACGATGCAGGTAGATTAACAGATGAGGTGACGACAAACAGGGGGTCAAGCAGGGTTATGTATTTGGCCCCCTGTTGTATAACCTGTTTTTATCGGATCTTCCTAAATCAATTTCATCGGACTGCTCTGTGAAGCTCGGCTCAAACCTAGTGGGCTGTGCACACTACGCCGACAATCTGGTCCTTATGAATCAGACCATAAACGGTGCAAATGCCAAATTCAGGGCATTGATGGAATACGTAGATAAAAATGATCTCGCTACAAACATGCAAGAAAATGATGGTTACAGCAGTTGGCAAAGTCCATCGGATAAACTTACGTTTTGAAGTAGGAACATTGGAACAAGTGAGGAGCTATATTTATCTGTGTCTCGAGCCGTCAGCCAGCGGTAGATATAATCCAATTGCTGGAAGGAAGAAATGAAAAGCTGGCCAATAAATGTATGCCATAAATAGGTTTTCCAGGAAATCTGCAGGTTATACTTTGGAAGCATCATCAAGTTGCATAAGCAGAGTTTCGTGCCAGCCATAATTTATGGACTGGAGGCGCTAGCCATGAGTGACCAGTTATGGTTGGATGTTCTAGAGGGACACTTCTGAGAAATATTTTAAGCCTGACTCCCGCAACCTCTATGGCGTACTTAAAGCTGGAATTGGGCCCGGTATCTCATTTTTTTTTTTTTTTTTTTTAATATGTTTATTTTAAACCAAGGCAGAGTGACAGTCGAGACCTGTAAAATAGCCCCATAAATCCCCTCCAATCGCCTCCCCCCGTGGCCCATAGTCAGTGGATGCTTCCCGCTAAATAGTGTTTACTGTGCCTGCTTCGATTATATTACCCCTGTCCGGGAGCGTCTTGGTCTCTCCAAGCTCGCCAGGCACTGATGGGCTTGTAGGTCAATGCAGGGAATTTCTGATCATATTCCAGCATGGGGGCCCAAATGTTCTGGAAGCGGTGGAGGGTTCCGGCTTTTGCTGCTGTTACCTTCTCTGTGATCAATATGTCCCAGATTTTTCCCCACCACTGGATTATCGAGGGGCAGTCTGGGGCTTTCCAGGCGCGGGTGGTCACTATTTTCCCCGCCAAGAGGCAGTGAGTCAGTAGTTTAGCTTTATTTCCGGATCGTGGATAGATCCCGGGAGTCGGGGCCCCCAAGAGGATTGGCTCAGGCTCAAGGGGGAGGGCCGTCTGGGTGATCTGTTCAATGGCCGCTAAACATGGATTCCAGAACTGTTGGATCCTTGGGCATGCCCACCACATGTGGAAAAAGGAGTTCGTTCGGCCGCACCCTCTCCAGCAACTAGGGTCAAGGGAGTGATTCATATGATGGAGCCTAAGGGGGGGGGGAGTAGTACCAGCGCAGCAAGATTTTGTATGCGCATTCTCTGTTGGTGACACAAGCAGATGACGCGTGTGTTCGAGTCCAGATGTCCACCCAGGCTTGGGTCCGCCTCCCACTGGGCCATAGCGCGGGTCTTGAAAGCCAGAAAGTCCCCCTGAAATCATCTATATAGAGTGGAGATCCTGCCCCGAGCTGGGAGGTCCTTGAGGGTTAGTTCGAGGGCTGTGAGTGGGTGCGTGGCTACTTGGAGAGTTTGGGGATGGGAGCTCCAGTGGCATAGCTGAATATATTTCAATCGGTTTCTTTCTTGAAGTTGAAACCTTTCCTTACTTTGTTCAAAAGTGCGGGGTAGGCCTCCCTCATATAGCTGGTCCAAAGTTTCGAGGCCTCCCGCTATCTAGTTCTGAAAATATTGGGGGTTTGCCCCGGGTGCGAAAGTTGGGTTGTGGAAGATTGGTGATGGGGGGGCTCTGTCCCCTAGGTATTCCTCCCTGCTTCAGCGCCCAATCCCAGGAAATCAGAGTGTGTTTAGTCGCTAGCAGAAGACCTTCCCAATGTTCTCTGAGAGCGGGCAGGATGTGCGGAAGAAAACGCAGGGGGAGAGGGAGCCTTGATTGTTCTAGTTCCACCCATCTAGGGCGGTCGGAGCTTATTTGCCATGCGCGAACATGCGCTAGTTGCGCTGCCACCCTGTAGGCTTGTAAATCGGTGACCCCCAGTCTTGCATCCTCCAGCAGTGACTTTTGGGGGATCCTGGCTTTTTTACCCCTCCAGATAAACCGAAGCATCTTCCTCTGCAGATCACGAAGGGTGGGTGCTGGGATTGCCACCGGGAGGGACGAGAAGGCATATAGAAATCTTGGGAGTAAGTTCATTTTGCATACCGTTATTTGTTCCATCAGTGAAATTTCCTGGATTGCCCAGTGCTTCAAGTCGCCCTCAAATTCTTTGAAGAGCCGGGGGAAGTTGACCTGAAAAGTGTCCCTCGGGTTTGCAGGCACCTGGACCCCTAGATAGGGAATGGCATTCCTCTTCCATGCGATTAGGCACATCGGGATCAGTGCTTCCCGTTCCTCCGGGGAGAGACCTATGCCCAGTGCCACGGATTTGCTAGAGTTAATGGAGAAGCCGGTGGCCTCTCCATAGCTGATTATTTCAGATAGGGCGTGCTGTAGAGAGGAGCGGGCCTCCGAGATCGTGAGCAATACGTCATCCGCATACAGCGCAATTTTATGCTTGGATAGGCCGACCAGGGGGCCCTTGATATGGCTATTCTGTTTGATCTTTTGGCCGAAGGTTTCCATGATAAGGGCGAATAGCAGTGGGGATAGCGGGCAGCCCTGTCTGGTTCCGCAGGTCAGGGAGATCGGGGCAGAGAGTGAGCCATTAATCCTAAAGAGCATTTCTAGAGCTTTATAGTTAGCCAGGACCATTGCCTGGAACGCCGGGCCAAACCCAAAAGCCTCCAGGGTCAGGTTCATAAAGGACCAGTCCACCCTGTCAAACGCTTTGGTGGCGTCTAGAGCAATCAACACCAGCCCCTGGGAGTTCCGAGCTGCTAGGTCAACCAGGTTCAGGGCTCTGCGCATATTGTCACCTGCAGATCTGTTTAGAATAAAGCCTGTTTGGTCGGGGCAAATTATGTCCGGTAGAATGTGTGCTAGGCGGTTGGCAAGAATTTTGGAATATAGATTGGCATCAATGTTCAGGAGGGCTATTGGCCTATAGGAGTCTGGGTCTCTCTGGTCTTTCCCCGGTTTGGGTAGGAGGCTAGTGGTAGATTTTTGCATTGAGGGGTCACTGTCCCCGTCTCCCTGAAGGAGCTAAAGAGCGCCACCAAGGGGGGGACCAACTGAGGTTTGAACATTTTATAGAACCTAGCGGAAAATCCATGGGGCCCGGGATTTAAGGGACTTAATGGCTTCCTCAACCTCCTCACCTCTAATCGGAGTCTCCAAGCTCTCCCTGGTTGAGTTGTGCAGTCGGAGGAGGGCCGCTTCCTGCAGGTTTTCTTTTTGTTTATTTTGGTCTTGCAGGGGCACCGTCATTACTTGGGCCAGGTGGGCTGCTGCTAGCTGTTGCTTTTTCAATTCTGCATATTGAATATCCCCATGTGGGTCTCGGAGGCCAGTGATGGTGCTACTATGTTTTGTTTTAGCTAATTTAGCCACCAGCAGCTTGTTCGTCTTGTTGTTCTTGACATAATAGAATTGTTTGGCTTTGACCAGGAGTTGTGCAGTGTGTTCGGCGTAGTGGGCCACTAGTTTTTTCCTGGCGATACAGATAGCTCGCTGAGTCTTGGGAGACCAGCCTTTTTTCTTGTGAATTTCTTCCGCTGCTTTAAGTTCTTCCTCGAGCTCTAGGCGGGCCTGGCGCCTGTTGCGTTGGAATATCCCTCCTTGTGCGATTAGTTCTCCCCTGATCATCACTTTCAGGGCATCCCAGGTGTTTGCGTGTGAGGTGTCCTCGACTGGATTTTCTCTGAGAAAGTTTTTGATCGCTGTTGCTATCTTATCCCTTAGCGGCATTTCATTGAGAATTCAATCGTAAAGCGTCCATCTGGGAGGAGAACTGGGGTTGGGCATATGTGCTCGGATATCCATGGCTACTGGGGCGTGATCAGACAGGATTCGTGGACCGATGGCTACGTCCTCGGTGTAGGTAAGCAGCTGGGCGCATGTCAGGAGGAGGTCAATCCTTAAGAAAGTTTGGTGGACATAGGAATAGAAAGAGTAGTCCCTCTCGGAGGCACCCCGTTAAAGTCTCCCCCAATTATGATTCGGCCTTCTATGAAGTGAGAGAGGGAGGAGCCCAGTGAGTCGTAGAAGGCTACTTGCCCAGAGTTGGGGGCATATACTGGGGCAAATGTGTACAGGTCTCCCAACAATAGGCATTTGACTGCCACAAATCGGCCTTCCGGGCCAGTTTTTGTTTCCAGGAACTGGGGGTTTAGGCCCTTCCTGAAGAGGATTGCAATACAGCCTTTCTTAGAGACTCCCTGAGGCAAAGAACTGGAGCGGAAAAAGACTGGAGTGGAGCCGCCACCAGTCCGCCGGCAGTAGATGAATCTCCTGAATCAAAGCCACCGCTGCATCCTCGTCTTGGAGCTTTTTCAAGATGGACTTGCGTTTGGTGGGGGAATTCAGTCCGTTGACATTAAGGGAAAGAAATTTCAGGGTTTGAAGCTCCTGAGCTCGGTCCATCTCTGCTGCCGTTTTTGGGCGGGGGGGGTCAAAAGGGTCTGAATTGACCATCGTCTCGGGGAAATGCTGGAAATGTGTCAGCCTGCTCTTGGGTTTTTAACATGCACCCCCAATGGGGGGGCGTAACTTTAACTGTTAGGGGGGCCGACATTGTAGGTGTGTCCATTCCCCTGGCCAACAGGGCCAATCGAGTAGGTTCAAGTAATGTGGGATTCCAAGTACTTGTAGATGGAATGTGCCTTGGAAATGGGCATGGCCCGTGGGTAGGGCCCGCTGCATTGGTTGTGATTATTCGTAGGCTGAGTCAGGGTTGGTGAGGTTCCTTTTTGGTGGTGCCAGGAAGTCAACGTGAGCGTGGCTTCGTACCCCATTACCTCTTCCTGCTGCTGCGTGGGACCTTTGACCAGGAGGACTGCCTTGGCTTTGGGAGGGAGGCCGATCCCTGGCCTACAGTATCTTCAGATCTTGGTGGTGTGGCCTCTTTGGGCGAGGCGGGGTGCAAGATTTTGTCAGCGTGTTCAAGGTGGCCAATTCTGCATAGGGTGCCGTTATATGAGAACTGTAGGGCTGTCGGGACTAGTGATCTGTAACGAATCTGTTACTCCTGCAGATAAAGCATCAGGGGCCGGAGGGATTTCCTCTTCTGAAGGGTAAGTAGAGAGAGATCTTGATAGATCTGGAGGGGTAAGCCCTGGAAGGAAAGCTTGTCTTGGGTGCGGCCAATTGTTGTACTCTAGTTATGACATCTGGAGGGAGGTCTGAGTCCACCCCCGACGTGGGCGCAACCTTTGATTGCGGTCCAAATGGAGTTGGGGTTTGTCCAGGTGTGGGAGTAGGGATTGAAAAAAGTCCCCCACGTATTACGCTAGGTCCTTGTCCAGAGCGGAAGATGGAATCCCACAAATTCCGAGGTTGTTACGCCGTGCCCTATTTTCAAGGTCTTCTTGCTTATACTCGAGGATTTCACATTTGTCCTGTAAGGTTCTGATTGAACGCTGGATTTCCTTCAAAGTGCCTGCCTGGTCTTGGGAGCGGTCATCGATCTCCCCCAGCCTTTGTCTCACTTCAGCCACCCTTTGATCGGTCTGCTCTAATTTGGTGGCGAGCTCCGTCATGCAGGATCTGAATTCGGATTTAATATCGGCCATGGAGGCCTGTATGTCTTCTTTGGTAGCCAGGGCATCTCTGTCCTCTTGGGATTTTTGGGAGTGGGCTTGGGGGTGGGGTCGAGTTTCTTTCTCTTGTCAGTTGTCGTGAACATGGTAGCTATGTCTTGATTCTTACCAGCTTTTAGTTGCTTCGCCATTGCTTCAGATTGGGGGTAAGGTAAGTAGTCCAGAGGTCTCTCGGGTGTGTAGAGTGGTGGCAGTTATTGATTGAGGTCCGGGCGTAGAGGATGTTGGAGCAAGCAACTTCTTCAAGGCTTCTTCATTGTGGCTTCTTCACAGCCATCAGCGTGGCTCAAGGCAGGGGGCGCTCCAGCGCCACCACCCGCTCCTCACCGGCGCTAGAAGTTGATTGTGCCTGGAGGCCTCTTGTTCCGTCGGGGCTCCCTCCCCCTACGGTGCCGCGCTGTGTGTGAGGAGACCGGGGTTGGCAGGGTTGGAGTTGGCTCCGTCTGTGGAGGCCGGCGGAGACTCCAGGCGAGGGTCACAGGTGAGTTGGAGCAGCGATATGGCAGGAGAGAGCATGTCGCCCAAGCACTCCGAGCCCAGGTGTCTCCGCTCCGCGGGAGGCAAGGAACGTTGCGGCTTCTTTGCGGGCCGCCAGCGCGGCTCACTGGCGCTAAAAGTCTAGGAGTTTGCTGGTGCCTGGTAGCCTCTTATTCCGACCGAGATTCACAGGTGGGTCGGAGCAGCGATCGGGCGGGAGAGAGCCCGTCGACCAAACACTCCGAGCCCAGAAGGCTCATCTCTGAGAGGCTCTACTCGCTCAGTCCGCCATTTTGAAAGGTGGCGGCCGAGGGGCGGCTGTGTTCACGGCTCAGTATGGAGCTCCCAGCTCATTGATGGTCTCACTGTTTGCCCCCCCCCCCCGTCAGCAGCACGGATTCTGACATCTCAGGAAGGATTTTGGCTTCTTAGCGAACACTGGAACTGCACTAACTTTGAACGTGCAGCGGGCCCATCACGGAGGCCTCTAGAGGAGCACCCAAATCGTCGGAGCTCCAGGTCACGGCCGGGCCTGGTATCCCTTAAGGAATTGGGCCTGGTATCTCTTATAGCACAGGCGATGACCTGTAGAGGGTTGTTGTATCTGAAGTCAAGGAGTGACCCAAAGTGCCCATTATTGAGTATTTTGGCCCAAAGTTGTGCAGTGAATAAAAGGAGGGCTAAAAGTAAATGTTACCGGAGTCTAAATGAGGAATGCTTTTGGTTGGTCGACTGGATGCCCGATTTCAACAGGGGCATCCAGTTTGAGGCACTAACCGGTATCTTCATAAAAAAGATGGAAAAATGTGATTTGGTAAGAAACTTTGCCTTCTAAGAAATTATAGATGCGTTACTGTTATAACGCATACATATTTAAAGACGCAACTATAGCTTGTTAAAAGCCCAGCCCTCTGGTTCGTGATTTTTAGGCATAGGCTGCGTATAAACCGGCTCCAATTGTTAACCGTTCAGGGAGTATATACACAAATCCCAATTGACCTGCAGACCTGTTGAATGTACAAAAGCAGGGATACGCCAGAGACAGCTAGGTATGCTTTGAGCCTATGTCCAGAAATGAGCACTTGGTGTATGTGTCTACTGGGTGATATTTTGTGAGTCAATATGACTCAATTAAAATTGATGCATTGTGGAGGGTATCAGGTAATATTATCCCCATATATATGGTCGCCGTAAATAATATCACCGGGAAAAGGTTGCAGCGATATTATATGGGTAACCATATATATGGGGACAGGGGTAAAAAAAAAAAAAAATTTAAAAAACAAAAAAAAAAGTTTGGGGGTTGCGGGGGTGTCCGCCGCATGTTCCATGCAATAATGTTGCCATAAAAAACAGCCATTTTTCGGCGATATTTTTGCATGGCGAGATTTTTGTGGCGACATTATTACATGGAACCTTGTGGAGCTATTGTTTGAACACAGATACCGAGAGAGTGCATATCGCACTTTATCGATTATGGTGCCAGATCAAAGCACAGCTCGGATAGCTGGGTTAGCAGAAAAGTTATTAGCTCTAAGTTACACTGCCATTATTATTATTAGTGCCAAATCTGGGTAGTAGAAAACAAAATATACATTACATACCCCTGTCTAAATGAACCATACTGGATTATATTGTATATAAAATTGAAAAAGTGCAGTTAAGTGAGTGAGTTTTTAAATACTGAGATTTTACTATTTTTTTTTTTATAAACTTTATTTTTGGTTGCAAATCACGGCACACCCGCTGTAAGTCTCATGTACGTGGTACAAATACATTATTCACTTCCAATATCGTACAATCTTTTCCGGACTGGTATTATATATCCGGCATACACCATTATGGGCAAAACAGGTAAGACGCAGGTGAAGAGATACAGGGTGCAACATGGGAAACAGTAAAGCATTACATTTCGTTCATACTGTCATTATCAGAATTTTCTGTATCAGAGAAGGTTTCAGTTAAATACGTCCTGAACGGTGCCCAAATGTCTTTCGGTTTACATGCAGAGGGTACCATTCCCACATAACCTTCTTCGCATTCATTCACATATGCCAATGCAGAGAGGAACTGATCCAATGTCGGAGCATGTGTACTCTTCCATTTCTGGAGGATGCATTTCTTTGCAACGGCACAGGCGACATTGAACAGTCTCCTGATTTTTTCAGGGCACTTTCCAATATCCCCAAACAGGTATTTCGGGGGGTTAAGGTTTGCAGGGATTTGTGTGATCTCCTCTAGGGTGTTAGCCACCGTGCGCCAGAATTCCGCTACAAGGGGACAAGCCCAGTACATATGAAAGGAGTTCGCGCCAGGGGCATGGCATTTTGGACTAGTATCGGATACAGACACATAGAATTTTGCCATTTTTACCGGGGTGAAGTGTAGTTTGTTCAGGATCTTGAACTGTATTAGTCTCAGGCCTGCATTCAATGATATCTTTTTAGATAGGAGACAGTATCTGGTCCATTTCCCTGCTTCAATAACAGTGCCCATGTCTTTTTCCCACGATGACTTAATAGTGTTTAGAGTTTCCGTGTGTGTCTGGACTATGTTATATAGTTCGGACACCCCCGTGCCCGTCTGGGAATGTAAAGACTGGTAACATGCATGTTCCGGAGGTTCATCTGGAAATGTGGGCCAGCGCTTCTTGAACGCCGCTTTCATACGGTGGAACTGCAGAGTGACCAGTTGGTTCCCACCGACCGATTCCGCGAAGTCTTCAGGGGTCACGAATGTACCGTTTGGGAACATGGTTTTCATTGTAAACTCATAGTCTGGGAGCCAACTTTTCTGGATGCCAATGTCGTATGTAGGTGCGATGCCTGGGAAATTCCAAAGAGGGGCTTGAGAATCATAGGGACTATCTATCTGAAGTCGTTTACTGATTGCGGCCCATGTTGCGACTGTACAGGAGGTGGGATCAAATTTACAGTCATCCCTATACCCTTTCGTATATATGATTGAACGCAAGTCTGTTGGGCGGACTGAGAGACGCTCTATGGGTATGTGTGGTGTATTATCAAAGGGGTCTTGCCAAAATTTTGCATAGTGTGCCTGTGCTACTTGATAGTATAATTCGAAGTCGGGGGCCGCAAACCCTCCCTTTTCATAAGGTTCGACCAACTTGGCCCAACTAATTCTACTTGCCCCCCCGTTCCAAACGAAAGTGGTAGCCATGGACCGAAGGTTATCGAAAAAGGGTCTGCCCGGCCAAATGGGGACGTTGCAGAAAATGTAAAGGAGCTTGGGGAGAACTGTCTTCTTGAGTACCGCTACATGGCCGGCTAGGGATATGGGGAGTTTGGCCCAGATCTGAAGTTTCGAATGTATAGTTTGTAGAGTGGCCTCATAGTTGTCTATATATAGGGAGGTGCTGTCACGGGAAACCAGTATTCCCAGATATCTGATGTACTCAGGTGCCCATGCCAGACCATATGTGTTTGTGGGGCAAGTGGTGGCACTAGTCAGTGGGAACATTTCGGATTTGGCCGTGTTGACCTTATAGCCTGAGTGTAAAGTGAAGTCGTTTATCACGGCCAGTATGGGGGGCATATTCTTCTCAGGTTCACGAACATATAACAGAGCGTCGTCAGCATATAACGAGAGGGCTTGGTACGCCCCAGATATATATATGCCTCTCGATACTTGCTCGGCCCTGACTGCGGCCGCCACCGGTTCAATTGTTAGAGCGAAAAGCATGGGAGAAAAAGGGCATCCCTGTCTGGTCCCTCTATGTAAAGAGATTTGTTCAGACAGAGTTCGGTTGGTCAGTACCCTGGCTTTGGGTGACGAGTACAAGAGCCTTACGCATCCGGTCAAATAGGGGCCGAATCCGAATTTGCGGAGGACCTCAAACATATATAACCACGAAACTGAATCGAACGCTTTTTCTGCGTCCAAAGATATTGCTACAGCTTGAGCCTCTGGTTTAATCTGTGCTAAAATGCAAAAGAATCTGCGCAAGTTTAAGGCCGTGGATCTAGTGGGTATGAATCCACACTGGTTGGGGTGAACCAGTGTGGTCATTTTAGGGAGCAATCTAGTGGCGAGTACTTTTGCGTAAATTTTGGCATCGGTATTGATCAAGGACAAGGGGCGATATGACGAGCGGTCATGGGCTGGGCGTCTAGGTTTCAGAAGCACTGTAATAACTGCATCTGTCATTGATTCTGGGAGTGAACCAGCATCAATGGCTTCTTCCCATACCCGAGTGAGTACCGGGCCGAGGATCATGGAAAAAGATTTGTATAGGTCAGCATCCAACCCGTCTGGTCCCAGGGTTTTACCTGACGACAACGATTTGATTGCCTCAGCTATTTCATCGCACGTTATGGGTTGCTCGAGGGCCCAGTTATCTTCCAAGCTCAACTTAGGGAGTTCAATCTTACTCAAGTATGTTCGTATATCATTTTGTGTACTACTATCGTGATTGGCATATAGATCAGTGTAGTAGCGTGAGAATTCGAGGTTTATTTTGTTTTCACCATTAACGACTGTTCCATTCTCGGTTAGAATGCTCATAATTGGGGTATGGGTGCGTTCGTTACGAAGCATGCGGGCTAGGTGGTGGCCTGCTCTATTGCCCTCTCCGTATCTGCGAGCTCTTATGGGGATAGCCATGTATTGTTGTTCTTTAGTCGCCAGATCTTTGAAAGATTGGAGATGCGAACTGATCTCAGCCAGAATGTGCTTATCTTGGGTCATACTGTACTCAGTTTCGAGTGTTTGCAGAAGTGATTCTGTATTACCTAGTTCGATTCTAACGGCTTTAAGGAGGCCAGTCGTTTTGGACATCAAGTTACCCCTCACCCATACCTTAAACGTCTCCCATATAATCGCCCAGCTGTCTACGGAGCCTTTATTCAATTGGAAGAATTCTTCTATATCAATGTGGAGAGTCTCTACGACATTCGGGTCTTTTAATATGTTGGGGGGCATCTTCCATCGTTGTATTGGGCGGTTTATGTCAGAGAGCAATATATCCAGGGTGACTGGGGAATGGTCTGAGAGCGTTCGAGCGAGGATTTCGCATTGTTCGATACAGTTGACCAGGGGGGACGAAATGAGCCAGTAATCTATTCTAGATTCGGTGTCATGGACTGAGGAGTAGAACGTATATTTCCTATCAGTGGGGTGGGTCCCCCTCCAGGCATCAGAAAGGGTAAGTTCCTCCAGGGCATGTCGGATAATATTTGCCACCTTTGTGAGATGTCTAGGCCTGCTGGAAGATCTATCCAATGTAATGTCAAGAATAGTGTTAAGGTCTCCTCCCCAAATGACCCAGGTATTAGTCGTCAGACCTATCGTTGCAAGGAGCTGTATGTAGAACTCTGGGTCATCCAAGTTCGGGCCATATGTGTTGACTAATATGAGTTTTACGTCGGCCAAACTGCCCCAGACCACAACATATCTACCCTGTGGATCTATCTTGCATTTTTCAGTGGAGAACCCCAATGAGGGGTGTATCAATGTGATTATCCCTCTGTTCTGAGAGGAATATTCCGTGTAATGGTCTGTTGCCACCCCATTGCCGAAGGATATTCTCGTGTGTGGACTTCAATGCATGTGTCTCCTGGAGCATTGCAATATGCGGATGGTGCCTATTAATGTATGCCCCCACCCTGCTGGCCTTCGCCCTGTTATTTAACCCCCGGATGTTCCAACTGATTAGTTTCAGTCGTAGCCCCATGGGTGTTCTAGAGTTTTGGGCCATGTTCGTGCGTAGTGATAACATTCGAAGAAGTGGACAGTCTTACAGAGAGGGCCAGCGAGTGAGCCAGTGAGTGCAATTTTAACAGTGAGTAACCAGCAACAAACAGAGAGAGACTTTATGCAACATGCCCAATAGGGGCGTCCTGAGGACTCAACAGTGGTCTCTAAGACCGAGAAACTTCCCAGTTTACCTGAACCCACCCCCTCCCACACCATCGTGCCCAACTTGATGATGATCCCTTTTCTTTTTACTAACTTGTGGGTGAACCCAGAGAAGGGGGTCGAGTGCAGCAACTCATCCGGCGACATTGCAGGATAGGGAGCAGGGGTGCATCTCTGCCCGCCCTCGCCTCAAACCCCGCTGGCGGCCCAAAGACCCCACCTGGAGATAAGCCTAATTCCTAAAGGTGATGGTTCGGACTACACCGGTTGCTGCAGGTCATTCTGGTCGAGTTCCCGCCTCCCCGGCGGAAGGGGTATCGAGGTTTCCATGTAAGACAGGGCAGCTGCAGGGGATTCAAAGAAATGCGCTCTCCCGCCGTGCTGTATCCGAGGTTTAGCCGGGTATAAGAGGGCGTAGGGGACCTGTCGCAGCTGGCGTTTAATAGTTTCGTAGGAGCGTCTTTGAGTCTGGACCCCTGCTGAAAAATCCGGATAAATATGAATATGATCATTGCCCATTCTCAGGGGTCCTTTCTCCTTTGCCAGCCTTAGGATAGTGTCTCTGTCTCTGTAATTCAACAGTTTGGCAATAACTGTATGGGGTGGAGCCCCAGGCCTGGGTGGTGGAGCAAGGGAGCGGTGGCCCTCTCGACCAAGAACTGAGATGAGAAGGCCTCTTCCCCAAGGAGGGATTTCAGTAGATCTTTGATCCGGAGCTCCATTGGACCCTTACAGAAAGTCTCCGACAGGCCGACTATGCGGATGTTGTTCCGCCTAGACCGGGATTCCAGTTCATCGCATTTGCTACGGAGTTTGTCCATTTCTCCTCACAGGAGAGTAATATCCTGGGTGTTTTGCCATGTGGAGTCCTCATTCGTACTAATTCTAGCCTCAGCCTCAGTGATTCTGGCACTTTCCTTGTCCACTCGGGTCTTCAGTGACCAATTGTGGAGACAATGTCGTTGAGTTTAACATTTATGGCCAGGAATCCGCTCTGTACCGTGGTGAGTAGTTGATCGAATTTCGATTCTTCCGACGGCAAGGATGTGGGGGAAGGCTGTGTGGCCGGGCTAGCGGGAGGCATCTGTGAGCTGGTGAACGAATCCATAGGGCCGGTTCTTCTGTTCTTGCCCCCGTTCTTGCTGGGCATTTTGGAGATTATGGAGAAGCCTGAGTCAGTTGGAACATTAAGGTCGTGCCCCAATGTGTCGCAATAGGAGACTCGAGCAGTGCAGGGTTTGCCTGGGGGGCTCGGCGTGTCCACCCCACCACCCTTGTCGCAGCACTGAGTTGTGCGGGCCAGACTGCGTGAAATTCCTCAGAGCTAGGGCAGCGCGGGGCAGCGGAAAATCGGAGTGGGTCAGCGGTTGCACACCATAGCCACCACAGCCCGTTTGAGGACACGCAGGATTATGTTGATTGTGTTGGGACTGATGGATTAAGTCCCGCTTCAACAGAGAGGATCACGCTTTGTTGCACTCGGGAGCACGATCACTGTACATGCGGGCAGGGGGTAATGCAACTGCGCCCCAATTAATGCTGGTTCTGGTCTCAAGGCAACCCACCCGGCGCCACAAACAGGGAGGGCAGTGTCTCCCTCACCAAGGGAACCGCTAGGATCTTATGGTGGTCTCCCTCACGTCCAGGGGCCTCCCCCGAAGCCCTCGAGTGTACCTGTTGATGGCTTCCAATGTTGGGGCGCAGTGCAAGCAGTGTCCGGGCCCTGCAACGTGTTGACAGTTCGCCGTGGCGTGCTCCCCCTCCGCAAGACCGCAGGGCCGTCCCGGATGGCCCGCTGGGGCGATAGGATCGATGAGATTTGGTCCGCTGGTGCAGCACCACGACCAGACGCTAGTCACCGGATCATGGCCCCGTAGCACGGCGCGATTCTTCTCCGTCCTCCCGGGCCCCGCGCTGGCGTCAGCAGTCCACTCCCACGCCGCGAGCTGGAAGACGGGTTCTGGAGAGCCGGATGAAAGCTGGTCCAAGGCGATGGGGAATGGGTACGGGTACCCGCCCCACCGCGCGTGGCCTTTCAGCTCCGCGTGTGTCTGGAGGCAGCGGCTCTCGCATGGCGTCCTGTGGAGCCGAGTAGCGGACCGGGCGCGTAGGATCACAGCCCGCTCCCGTCCGTGGGTCCAATACGTCCGATTTCGGTCGGCATTTCCTCTACAGATGCTTGGATGCAGCACGAAGCAGCCCAGTTGTTTTGAGGGCTCGATGCACTCTGGAACCGGGGGAAAATGTCAAAGGATTCATGCCGGAGAGGAGCTCCTCAGCTATGCGGCCATCTTGTTGCGCAACAGCGCCCCCTCTCGATTTTACTATTTTTAATGTTTAAATGATGAACGGTCAAGTGATATTTATTAATGTGAAAGGGTAAAGCTGTGATGCAGTGGAGATGCAGCTACTTAATGATAGTATTCATTAGAGCTGATAAATCTGTAATGATGATAAATTAAATCATTTTTGTTCATTATTTGAACTAAAAACAAAAATTCTTCTTCTATAACATGAGTTCATTCAGAGGCAGCTAGTAGTATAGGGGCGAACTATAGGCAGGGTGAGATAGAGTTCAGTTGCAGGCAAAGTCAGATTCCACAGGAAGACTGTTCAAGCAAGCAAGTATTTCACTTTAAAGTTAGTTGAGGGTCCAGTTACTTCAGACACCCTATGAGTATTTAAGCAGTGGTCCTGGGTGTACTAGATGAGTGGCCTCCCAATCACAGAAAACACCCCAAAGCTATACAGAAATCACAAAGGTTTAAAGTAGGTAAAATACCAAAGCCAACAGTACCTCAGCACAGAAGAAGTGTTGCAGCAGGAAGACTTCAGGATCTGCAGCCAAAAACCTGGTTAATTCCTTTGTCAAGAAGACAGAAGCCCGTAGTTTTGAAGGTTTTTTGCAGCAGGAATCACGGCAGAAGGCTCCAGGCAAGAATTTCCTTGCGGCTGGATACAGCTCTGTGGTTTTGTCGCCTTTTCAGGAGCCAGAAGAAGACTGTATGTCGCTGGTCGGATTCTCAGCGTTTGCAAGGTCCAGCACTCTGATGAGGGGCATTTGTTACTTGATTCACGTCTCTGGAGGGCCAGCAGGATGACCACAAAGTTTCAGCAAGATTTCGGAAGACTGTGCACCACACATTGATCCGAGGTCCCAGGGTATTGGGGTATTGCAGACCGGATCAGGGTTGAAAGGCCGAGGTAGAAATGGTCAAGGGAAAAAAGACTGAAGAATATTTTTCTGAAATAACCTTTGGTCTTTTCTCCCCTGAACATTTTCGGACTTGGCCCACATAGCTACCTACACCCCTACCCACACCAGCACCCACACCACCCCCGCCCCCCCTACTTACCTTGCTGCAGACTCGCTGTGTCTTTGCAACGCCTGTTCCCTTTCACTTCCATGATCGGGAACCGGCACCACAGGGTCTTTTCCTTTTTTCCCTTTTTTTCTTTTTATCCGGACGGCTGAAATTCGGCCAAATCATGCATTCAGGCTTTCTAACTCGGTCATTTTTTCTGATTCCTTGCAGACCCGCAAGGTCGCAGCACGACATGGGATGGCTCAAAACAGATCTTTTTGGGACTAGTGGATCTCACCAGGCTTTATGTAGGAGTCGTTGTGTTCAGGAATCCCAGGTCGATTGGAAGGAAGGGCTACAGCATGCTCTGGTTACACAGTAGGCTCTCCGGTCGCTGGCAATTGTCTCAGCTGCAGGTCTTCATCTTCCTCTTCGGATTTAGCTCCAGTGGTCGGCTACCTCTTCAGCTTCCAGGATCAGACTTTTATGTAGGAACACAGCCAATCAAACAACCATGCAACAGTCAAATTTAGGGGGTTGGCAGTCCTTCCAGGACAGCCAGCCTCCCAGTTTGAACTGGATTCTCGTAGTCAGGCTGGAAGACAAAGGGCTGCAGATCTTTGGAATCCTCCCTCACTTCCTGCCTTCACAGACCCTTTAGAGCGGGGGCGGGTTTCCCCTAGGTCTCCTGACAAAGATAACAAGGACACAAAGGATTTTACTGCCATGGAGGTCAGGGAAAGGAACAAGAAACACTGAAATGGCGAAAAAAGAAGACTGGGACATTTTGGTAAAATGAGTCCCCATGAGTACCTATACCGGGGTTGTAGAAACAGCCTGTGGTAAAGGTGCACCACATTAGTTAAAAGGTTCACTGCCACCAGCCATTAAAGGTAAGCTTGTCCATGTAACAGAAGTTTTAGATACAATGAGAAAGGGGATACACATTGTATCTATCCAGCACTCCACATAAGGTGAGGGGTGCTGGTCTCACATAATAAAATTTAAAAGGGAGCTAAAGATTCTTTCTACTCTTGGGAAATCTAGTCCTCACAAGGTTAGCCAGAGAAAGTTAAAAGGGGAGCCCCAAGGGCAACCCAGCAACAATAGGCAGTATGTGCCAAAAGTTGTCAAAGAATATACAATTAAAAAGGCACTATGGAGAGTCTTAAAAATTGCACCCACAAAAAGAGTAAAAGATTGAGTGTGGAAAAAGGTTCCCACTCACTGAGGTATAGGGACACAAGCTACCAGTCCATAAAAAGGTTCTGGGGTTGACACAGGTCAGTAAGATTTATCATGGATATGAAAGTCTTACCCAACATGCGATGCCATGCATAACATTCCAGTTTGAAACAAGTACCGAGCATTCACTTTTATACTCAAAGCAGTGGCAGAGTTTTTTTTCCAAATTTGTAAAGCCTCATCAGGCACATCACGCTCTATTGAAACCCCAATAAGCTCCCAACTCAGCTTTGATGCAGTTAAGGATGACTGTGCCACATTAAAAATATAACTAAATGGCAAATATCAGCCAGCTAACACTGGGACTGAAACCTCTGTTCCATAGGGGCACTATCTGGAACCCTCAAGTCCAGCTATTCAATAATCGCTAAGATATGTTCGTGGAGGGGCATGGCTAGTCGAGGACAAGGATGGATGTCTTCTGGGTGAGCTCTGTACGCCATATTTGTCCGGTGGCCGTTACTCCCCCCTACATGTGACCGAGATAGAATCTGCAACCTCATATGGGTGTTGGTACACAGAGACCAGCAGACTGCAAAGTTTGAAGCCTTTGGCTGGGCATGGAGCATAGAGAGTTCTGATCGAAATCCCTTACTGCCGAGGACAAAATGGCAGACAGGGTTGACTTGAGATCCCTGTAGCATGAGCTTGGAGGGCGCCGATCTAGGCCTGTCCTTTGTCGACCTGGGTCGCTCCATCTTAAGCGCTTTCCAAGCACGACGGGGAGTTGGCAGCTGGCTGTGTGGAGAGAGCGTTGGAGTCACAGAGACAAGACAGTACTGAAAGTGCGGCCCCAGCATTTGGAGTAGTGTGCCCCCGCCGCCCGGGGCGAGCTGAATGCCCGAAATATGGGACAAGTGGGTGGAGTGCTGGACAGCAGAGAGGAGGAGACTGTAGATGCATTGGCACCTTCTCAAAAAGGCTGCAAGGTCTGAATCTTCAGACTGAGGAAAACCTGAAGGTGATTGGCCTGAGGGTGGTCAAAGCACTGGCTTCGTCCCCTTTCCCACTGGTGGTAGCAGGCTGCTGTTTGCCGGCAACTGATCGTGAGGTAGATAGTTTGGCAAGAACAAACAGGGGAAGTCAAACAAATAGAAAATTGTGTAGCCCACTGGATAGTGCCTTATTTACGAGACGTGCAACATTTGGCACAGACTGGGGACTGTTGTAGTTGGGCAAGTGTTGTGTGTGGCGTAGGTGCCAGGCCGATGTATCTGTGGTTTGAATCCTGAGGATTATGGAGCCCCACCTAAAAGGCAAAGGGTGTAAGGTCAGTGGCTCCCTACACGCACTTTGAGTGCCAGATCTAGACCCCACCCCGCTAAGAAGAAGAAAATAAATCTGATACTGGCAAGAGTCACATCTTTAAAGACTGTGCAAGGTGGTGAGTGGAAGACAGGTGGTGAAGCGACTGAGTGGAATACATCCCCAGGAGGGAGAAACCAAAAGGGGAAAATGTCCAAACAACTGAGCAAGCGGAAGGGACCCCTCTCTGGTGACATCAAATCTATGATCCAGGGACTGGACGCTGCAAAGCGATTTCAACAGACAGCAGCCTAAGTCCACTCGCTCCTGCACCCAAATACACAGACTGAAGTGAAAGACCCACCCACGAGGAGATCAGACCTCCAAGAAATGGTGGCAGAGATAAAAAAAAAATAAAAGATTGTGTCATCAATCTAAATAAATCAATTACGGACCACAAACAAATGTTGGCAGTAGAGGAGCAGGTGGGCGATACAGAAATGACCCTGTGCGAGCGGGGGCACAAACAGGATTAGTTGGCCAAAAGAGTAGAGACTCTGGAATAACAACTGGAATGAGTCACGAGCAAACAAGAGCATTCTGAAAATAGATCTAGGAGGAATAACGATTGTGAGAGATACCCAAGGCTATCTTGGACCCAGAGTTGAACGACTTACGTGCTAGCCTTGTTCCGGCACTTGAATATCTCAACAAATGAAGACATCATATTGGATCGGATTCATAGTCTACACCTCCTACCAACCTATTAAAACGCAATCCCTGACGTGCTCTCGAGGATCCACTTTTTACAAGCAAATGAGAAGATCATGAAGGCGGCACGGAGGCAAGAACCCATAAAATCCATAAAATTCCAAGACTAATTTTGTTTCAAGATGTGGCCCAAGCAACACTGATGAAACAGAAGCATCTGCACATAGTAACTGGTTGGCTAAATGATAAGGGGATTCGTTACAGGTGGACTTTGCTGTTCGGATTCAGGTTCGAAATCCAAGGCAAACCATATCACATCCAGGGAAGAGGAGATGGCAGACTTAATTGGGAAGGATGAAACTCTGCAATCGGCTGAGGCCTAGCCAGACATAAAGACAGCCCAGCGCACATTACCAAAAAGGAAGGATGGCAACAGGGGCGTCCCTACCCTAAAGGCAGGGGGCAGGCGACTCAAATAGTTGCTGTTACCTGACATGGGCTTGTCTCCGAGGCAACTAATGCTGGGATTGTTTTACAGCAGGTGGAAAAGTGGAGGGGGAAGGGTGGACTGTGGAGGCTTGCAGGTGTTTGAAAGAGGTAAGGGATGGAATTGTTGCTCTCACTCAATTTGGACGGGTGGATTTGGGAGATGAATATGGTCAAATGGTGGGGGGGGTTCTAATAGGGCTGCGAAATTGGGCCCTACGAATCCAGGGACGCTCTTCGAGTCCTGGTGGGGCACGACATGGTGCGAACTGTTGGGGACAAAGGTTTTGTGGGCAGTATAGGGTGGGTTTCTGAAGTTTGGGTTTATTTGTGGCATGACTGGGAAACCATGGGATGGTGGACAAGAAATGAAACTGAGGGCGATTGGCTGCTTTATAACCGTTAGAGAATGCATGACATAAATAGGATTACCCTGAAATGTCAAGAGTTAAATTCATCTGTGAAGCGACGTGCCATACTAAGATGCTAGGTAGAACTGAAGGCTTTGGTGGTCTTCCTTCAGGAGATGCACTTGCTCCCAGGTGATGAAGACTGCATGAAACCAAGCATTGCCTCTACAATATTTTGCCTCTAGTGGGACAAAGAAGAAAGGAGTAGGGATATTGATGGTCACGACATTAGGTTTCAAAAAGCAATTTCTGTATAAGGCCATGATTTTTGGTGCTTAAAGGGCCATTGGAAGGACAGATGTTCACATTGGTTTCAGTCTATGGCCCTAATGAACAAAGGGACCATTTCCTTGCTATGTTGCTCCAGAAACTGGGGACAGGGCCTGGGAGGCTGGGGGGGGGACATGTGGTAGTGTTGGGTGACTTTAATTGTGTAATAGAACCTAAGCTAGATAAGATGTTAGACCCCATGATACATGATAATAGATATCAACAGGCTACAGGAAAGTTCTTCAGGGATCTGGGATTCATTTAAACTTTGAGGTTTTGCCACATCAATGAGAGGGATAAAAAGGCGCATAGGGGATTTTCAAGAACAGATATGGTCCTAGTATTGGCAACGTTAATACCCCAGGTCCTCGCAATAGGAACAGGTGTGTGATATCTCACAGACCATGCACCTGAACCTCTTCAGATCGAATACAAGCTCTTGGTTAGGGAACAGAAACAATGGAGGTTGAACGAAATTATCCTCAGGGACCTTAAGGCACATATTGAAACACTAATCGGTAACTATTTATGAGAAAATGATACGAGGGACGTAGATTGGAGAGTGGTCGGAGAGTGGTCAGGAATGGGGGCAAGGCTGTAATCAGGGGACAAATTGTAGCTCACACGGCTGCCTATCTGCGGGGTAGGGAATTGCCACGTATCGAACTTGAAAGGGAGACGAGAGAAGCAGAAACCTGAAAAGAACAGCAGGCTCCAAGGGCTGCACTGCTCTCATCCTCCTTGGCCTTTCAGCAGCCTTCAACATGATAAATCACTCGATCATTAGGAACAGACTCTTTGACCTAGGCATAAGGGACTCTGCCCTCAGATGAATCTCCTCTTTCCTCTCAAAACGGTCCCAAATCGTCTTTATCCATCCTTTATCCTCGCCCCCACAGAGTCCCAAAGGGAGCCTCCCTCTCCCCCCTCCTTTTCAACCTCTACTTTTTGCCCCTCTCATGCTCATTCGTTCCCACAATCACACCTTTTACAACTATGCTTACGACACTCAGATCATGCTCAAGATTCACAACTCCCCCTCCTTGCCCCACCCAGACCTGGCAGCCTGCCTCTCAGACATTTTTTTTTTTTAAAGTTTTTATTGTTTTGAAAACAAATAAACAATACAAACCAAACTTGCAGCATTATTTACAACAGACTTGTGAACATCAATTAATGCACATTACTGCTCCCCAAATCCCTCCCCCCTCAAGAGCTTGTTTGCGTTTCTCGTTCTGTATCTGCTGCGTGTGGCCGGGTATCGCTTCCTTCCGAAGCTGCAGAATCCATTATTGTGCCAAACAGTCCTGTTATTAACACTCTCCATGCCATCAGGTTACCCACCACTTCTTCCCCGCACTTGCTACATGCCTCCTGCTATACTACCGTTTCAGCCTCCACCCATTTTTGCAAATCCCGCCACCATACCTCAACCCGTGGCCTGTGGCACTGCTTCCAGCCCATGGCAATCCTTTTTGCAAGCACATATGCCAGGTTCCTCAATTTCCCAACATGTTTAGTATTCCGTGGTTTGGGAAACCCTCCCAACAGGCAGGCCCAGGCCGTATCTATGTTGAGCGTGACCCCTTTATCTGCTAGTTTTTGTGCCACCTCCCCCCAAAAACCTTCAATCACTGGGCAAGACCAGAACATGTGTGTCATATCAGCATCTTCTTCATCGCATTTTTGGGCATGCTTGTCTTCCTGCGTTTACAAACTTAGATTTTCTCTTCGGGGTCATATAGGCTCTATGCGTTATGTATAACTGTATCTGCTGCAATCTGGCGTTTCTGGACACCTTCTTGTGGTATCCCCAATCTAGAGATCTCGTGCCCTCCTGATATGTCATATTGTTCCCATTATGACGTCTGGCTCCTCCGCCAGTACAGTCTCTGGCCAGGTTTTACGAATAATCTGCACTAGCCTAAGATACGTGACATATTGGCCTCTGTGCAAGCCTGCCTCTTCTCCCAGTTCTTCGAAATCCTTAAAGATCCCCTCTTGCCATACATCCCCCAATGTGACCAGCCCGACCGATTCCCAATAGGTCCTGATTATCATTCTGAGTTGGCTGTCTCCCCCGGCACCTGTGGGGAACACGGGTACGGGTTCTCCATCAGTCGGCATACTCTGCGCCACATCTTCCACCCAAGCAACATCATACCCAGGCGTTCTTTCATTTCAAGTCTAGGCACCCAGATAATCTCCTTTAAATAAAACGGAGTGCAGTCCTGTCCAAACAGCCTAAATTCAGCAGTTACCTCGTCAGAAAGCCATTTGGTTACATATTGCAACTGACCAGCTACATAATAGGCCTCAAAATTTGGCAGCTTAATGCCCCCTCTATCATGGAAGTTGTGCAGCTTCCATAGCGCCACTCTATTGCGAGTGCCATGCCATAGGAAGCCACTGCACATGCTATTCAGTTTGACAAAAAACTTTTTGGGTATCAAGTATGGTATATTACTGAAGAAATGTAACAGCCTGGGCAGGACCACCATTTTGAGCATCGCCCCCCGTCCCATCATCGCCAGCGGCAACTTCTCCCAAAACTTCATACTTGTTCGGATTTTTCCCACAGCCACCCCGATATTATGCAAGTGCTCCTCCTCCACCGTATGGTACACATCTATTCTGAGGTAGCGGAAGGAATCAACTGCCCATGGTACGGACAACACCGGCAACCGCTCCAGAGGGGCTCCTCTGTAGCTTCCCAATGGGAACATGCTCGATTTTTGGGGGTTCACCGCTATGCCGGACAGTTCTGCATACCTTTCCATAACCTCTAGAATATATTGAAGATTTTCCTCCGGATATTTCAAGTATAGTAGTAAATCGTCAGCATACAAGGATATTAGATGTTTCTCTCCCCCTACCTCAATTGGGTGTCAACCACCTCCCCGTCTTCTCTAGTTATTGTCCTAATCGGGGGCCTGGGGGTTTCGCTCTTATATAACCACGCCAACAAGTGGCCAGTTTTATCCCCACCTGCATGTTGCCTCTCAACATACTTCTTATAGTTAAGGTTGCAGAGCCTTTCCCAAAGCTCTGCACACCTCTGCTGTAGTTCGAGTACAAGTTCCGCATCCCCTCCTGCCCTGTTGCTTTCCCGTTCCAGTTTCTCTTCCGCTTCCTCTAGCTCCATTAGGACCCCACCCTGTAGGCCTTTTGATTTAGCAATAGCAGCACACCGCAATACCACCTTAAAGGCTTCCCAGAGCGTGCACGCTGAGTCCACGCTGCCTGTGTTTACCTCAAAGTACTGTGTGATCGCATCCCTGATATCTTCCCTGAAGACCGGGTCCCGGAGCCCCTCCGCCCGGAGGCGCCATGTCGGTATCCGCGCCCTGGGGCGGCAGCACTGCCAACTCAGAACCAGAGGCGAGTGGTCCGACAGGACCCTCGCTCTATAGTCTATTTGGGTGGTCTCTATCACCACATCTGGCGTGGCAAAAAAGTAATCAAGTCTCGTGTGCAGTTGCTGCGGAGCTGAGTAATGCGAGTACTGTGTTTCATTAGGGCGTTTCAGCCTCCAAACATCTGCCAACCCAAAGTCGTCTAGTAATGTCTGCAATACCCTGGCTGCTGGGGTGGGCCTATCAATCTTATCATCAGATCTGTCTGCCTTTGGGTTGAGCACGCAGTTGAAATCCCCTCCCCAGATAACCGCTCCTCCCACACACGCGCCCAGATGAGTACACAGGGTTCTGAAATATGCCGCAGTATTTTGGTTGGTGGCATATGTATTTATAATGCACACCTCTCTATTCTCCACCAAAGCCTTTAATATGACCAACCTCCCCTCCGTGTCCACCACTTCTTGTGTAAGTTGGAGCGGAACGTGCGGTGCCACCCAGACCAGCACTCCCCTAGCGTAGGCAGAATACGGAGAGCCTACTACAGTACCTCTCCACTTCTTCCCCACCAGTTCCAGTTTTTGCCGGGTCAAATGTGTTTCCTGCAACAACGCAATATCAATCTTCTGTCTTTTCAAGTACATCAGGACTTTGTTTCTCTTTAAGTAACTGTTGAGTCCCCTGACATTCCATGTTACGATCTTAAGGTCCCCCATGGCTCCTGAGTGTCTTCTTGCCTTCCGTGTAGCGAATCCCCCTTGCCCACGTGATACAGATACAGCTCTCCATCTTTACTTGTAGCTTCTTGTACCAGCTCAAACTATCCATAACTATGTACTCAACATATTCCCAACTTCCCTCCCCTCCCTCCACCCGTCCCTTCCCCAACACCACACACCCCAACTGCTGCCCAGCTCCGCACTCGGAACTCAGGCACCCCCAAATCTAAAACTGCAAGCACCAAACAATGCACAGAGCTCAGTAGGGTGAAGTCGCCCTAATGGCCACTTAACTAAGATTATTGTGGGGTAAAGAGATCCGCTCTGTAAGGCTCCCATTACTTCAATAATAATTACAGTGCTCATAACATCTAGTGCAATAGTCTGACCTTCTCTACTGATGGCTGTGCAAATGACTATATTCAAGTCCCACAGGTCCGTGCCGCGCCATCTTGTGGCACCTTCCTCGTGCATTACTTATCTCTTCCGTGCTCTCTTTCCGTCTGAAACTTCTGACTCCTGGGGACATCCCTGCGCATCGAGCCATCCCATGGCATCCTCCGGGGTCTCAAAAAACAACATTTTGTGTTTATGTATAACTTTCAATTTTGCCGGATACAGTAACATGTATTTGTGGCCCGCCTCTCTCAGTCTCCTCTTTACCGTCCCAAAGTTCATGCGGCTACGCTGCACAAACAGGGTATAGTCCGGGTAAGCCCTGATGTTTGCCGCTCCTCGTATAATCGTTCCTCCCTTGCGGAAGTGTTCCAATATCCTCTCCCGGTCCCGGTAATTAAGAATTTTGACTATCACCGGCCTAGGCGGGTTTCCTGGCGGCGGCCTCCTTATTAGAGCTCTATGTGCCCTTTCCACCGCGAATCCTTGAGTTAGGGCTCCTCCGGGTATGTCTTGCAGTAGCATGAACTCAAACTCTGTGGGATCATGGCCCTCCAATCCCTCCGGCAGGCCCACAATGCGGATGTTGTTTCGCCGGGCGCGTCCTTCCGCCTCCTCCGCTCTGCTCTCCAAGTTGCCCACTCTCTGTATCAGGGCATGCAATTCGGCCTTATAGGAGGCACAATCTGCGGTATTCGGGCTAACTTCCTTCTCAAGGAACTTCGTGCGCTCCCCCAAGGCCCTGACGTCCTGTCGGAGTAGATTAACATCCTCCTGCACCTCTCCGACCTTAAGGTCCAGTGCCGTTTTCAGTTCAGTGACGGCTAATTCGAGTTTAGATTCCCAGGCCGCCTTTTGGTCTGCAATCGCTGCTAGGACTTCTTGGTTAGCGCCCGTTGTCGTCATGCTGCCTGCAGGCGGCTTATCCTTGCTCTTGGTATTGTCTTGACCAGGGGACGTTTTAGCGAAGTCGTCCAGGGTGGGCTGTTTCGGCTTCGGCCTCACCTTTCTATTCGACATGACCTAGAGGACCTGTGTTCTGCACAAATGACAACAGCGCACCCAGTACGCCTCTTTCGCTCGATCACCATGCGGCCTGCTCCTTCTTTTGTTCCGGACATTGGTCGGCCATTTTGTGTCGTCTTTTGTCTCCGGCGCTCCTTATCCTTTCCGCACAGATCTCTGCCGCCGTTCTTCCTACACCTTCCAAAAGTTCACTAAGCGTGGCCCAATCATTCACACACCGACATGTGTATTTTCAGCAGTCGTCGGCCCATCGCTGCGCACTTTTACACCCGGATCATTTCAGGATCTCGGGAGCTCCTCCAGATCGCGTCCTCCTACATGGCCCTCATAGCCACGCCCCCGCTTCTCAGACATTAACCTCTGGATGAACAACCACCTGCTCTTCAGCCTTGGAAAAACCGAAATCCTAGTCAGCGGCAAATCAGCTCTCCTTCTCCAACCTATCCCTTAACCACATTCATTAGGACCCATACCTACTGCACCCCCTTCAGTCAAAAACCTAGGATGCACTTTTAGCTCTGACCTGACTCTCTCGCATTACATCCAATGCAGTCTTCAGATCATGCACCTTCCACCTCTGCATTCTCAAGCAGATCTTTCCTTATCTCTCCTACCCCAATAGAATTTCCGCAGTCCTGGCCATTATCCTCTCGCGCCTAGACTACTCTTAACTCCCTCTACCTAGGCGTGCCTACATACCAACTCAGAAAGCTCCCAACAAAGTAAAAACTGCAAAAAGGCTCCCCCTTGCACTTTGCCCAGAGTACACATTTCCCCCACACTCAGGACACTTCACTGGGTGCCCATCAGCGGACGGGCCTCCTTCAAAGCTATGTGCATTACTGCGAGAGTCACAAGAAAGGCCCAGAATTATTACAAAAGAAGCTCACATGCTACCGCCCCACCAGAATCCTCAGCTCAGACTCTGCACACCTCCTGGCAGTTCTCCCTTTCAAATTCTCCAGATTAGTAGGTGCCTGTTTCTCTGTCCTCGCACCCACTTTCTCAAACTTCCTCTTCGTTCTCTGCCTCATAGAGGATCACCTGGCCTTTAGGAAAGCCCTCAAAGCCTGTCTGTTGCCCCTGACTTCCTGATCCCACCACTTTCCCGCACCCACTTCCCACTACTCGCACACAAGTTTCATCCAGCAGCCCCCGTCTAACTTCCCCCACCTCTCCCTTTGTCAACTACTAGCCTCTTCCCTCCTTTCTTCCACTTCGCTATGCCACTTCCAACCCCTCCTTGCGGCTGCCAACAACACCTGGATGACTCATGGAGGCATTCCAGTAACCTGCACTTGGAAAAATCCTGACAGTGGGCGGGTTACTGCACTCATAGGTTTGGAGGGTGGGCAATGCATCACACTTAAAATGAACCTTAGGAAGATCACTATGATTGTCCGGGAGGTGGACAATCAGGCACTTCGGATCCCTCGCGCGTGGCTGGCATTGCATGTGTAGGATTGGGCCTTTGATCACTGTAACCAAAAGCAGGCCCCACCCTTAAAGAGTACATACACTCTTTGTCCGTAAAGCAAGTTTATTGTACAAAAGGAAACTAACCAGTCTCCTAGAACCACACAAAGAACACATATTTTATACAATTTGCAACAGTTAAAACACTCGCAAAGGTTTTGTTACAGAGTCAACCTTTAGTTCCCACACTTCTTATTGGATACAATCATCTAGGCACCATCCTCTTTAACTTATAATTGCATGTTTCATATTTACACTACACCCCGATTTGGGGTCTTTCCATATTTGGTCATAGTCCCATCTCCTAGTTACACAACTCAAACTATTCCAATTATTAAAGGTTCCATCTGGTTAGCAACCTTTGCCGTTACTTGTGACGCACAAAGCTATTCTATGGAAATTTCATTGATGTAAAGAGGAGAGCGATTACATTTCCTTTGCTGGTTTTATCGCCCAACCATGTTGGTGTCCACATTTCATTCTAAACTATGCGATTTACCATTCCAACCCACATGGCACCAACCCACACCTTGACAACTCTATTGAAAATCCATGATCTATCAGTGCTCCTTTCCCCCGCAAGCAGCCCTCGTCAGGTTTAATTGTCCAGACCTAACAGGTGGCCGGAATCCTCCTGCGATTCAATAACAGACTCCTATATACTACAGAGATTGCATCTCCCCTTCATAATGCACCTAGACTATAAAAAAGACCTGCCCAAAAATGAATATCTGATATTCATCGCAACTGCTGCTGTCTTTCCACAACCTTATAAAACCATTTTTTCAGTCACAAAGAGTTCAATTGCCCAACCAAGGTTTTTAGCCAGCGCAATTCCTAACTTGTCAGAGAACTTTGGGTCAAAACAGATCTGTATATTCATACTGCCCAAAACCTATTTCCCTAGAGAACCTCATGCATGTGTACCTATATATGTATTTTCTCAACTACTGCATCCCCTCACATTGATTTTCCCATTGCAAATCTCTTACCTCACATGCACATGTAGAGCTCCCCGCTGCGTGATTGTTAAGTGCTATGTGGCATGACACACCTGTATTGCGTTTATATTGTATCAGCAGTTTTGACACTTATTTTGATGTGGACATGCAATTCGTAAATGTATCGACTAAAACAAACACTAAAAATAACACAGATCTCATTCCCATTAGCTACACTAGATACATACTAAATTGACACATTATGTCAACATCGCTGTCACCATAGCCACCAATATGGCGTGCGCAATTCAAACTTCTCTTTACCTGTGGGACCCTTATCAACCACCCCAACACATGCAACTGCAAAGCACAGGAGGGAGGACCGACGCATGTAACCATGGAATGGGGTCCTTGTTTCACACTAGACGGAACTAGGGATCACTTTTTCACTCTAAGATCCTCTCAGAGGGTGAGTAATATGCATTTGTTTAGTACTTAGATTGTCTGTAAAACCTAGCACTGCTCCTTGCACATAGATGTAACCCAGGATGCAGACATTGTTGTTTGCACAGGCCACCCATTTTCTCCTCTTGCACACGGCACCTCCGCAACTTAGCGGAAGGCTTAAGCTCACTCCACACACCCTGCACTCAAATATAACACAAACACTATTGCACAACACCTCTACCATAAGAATGAAGCTACTTTTAACGACAAAAATTTGAACTTGCTTCTCTATCTCGTTAAACCCAATCCCCCTCTCCCCCTTTTAGTGCACAGTATACCTCTGTTGCGCCCATGCACACTCCATTCAGACATGGTTCAACAGCAGGGTCTTGGCCAGCCTCCGTTAGGGGAGTTTTCCTAAACTGGCAGTAAGACTTTAGTAAGATATCCCGGTGGTTTGCAGATCCCCAACTCTTAGTATCAGTCTGTACTACCTCAGGACCTTGGTAGTGTGGCAGAGCAGTCAGGCGCATTTTAAGAGGAAGAAGTGAGCTGTAGGTAAGTACTCTGACTCTTAGTTAGACAGGCACAGCAAAGAATCACTTACACATATAGTTATTTAAAAGAAAGCTTATTATTATATTTACACCAGAATCACTTTAAAAACTTCAGAGGGTAACAGTAGAACACTTAGGAATACTATATAATACACTTCAAAGGACACTTTCACTTTTGTGTTTGTTTGCGGTTACATTTGTAGCAACATTAGAAAGGGAAAAGACAAGGTTATCGTATCATCTATAATTGCGCACTCATGCAGTTTTCAACAGATTATACTGTAATGCATTTAGTTCCAAGCACATATAGAAAAGTCACTTAAAGGGAGGGAAATAAGTGGTTAGTGCAATGTGACCTTAATTTAAGGTCGTAGAGACGGTTTACTTCGTCTGGCAAGTCTTGAGTCCAAAAACGCAACCCTAGCTAAAGGCAGTTCGGAGAGGGCTTGAAGTCTTCGCAAACAGCGAATAATGAAGAGTTCCTGCGGATTTCTTCCAGTTTCTAAAGTTAGTGAAGCAGCAAGTTAGCAACTAACAAAGGAGACCTAAAAACGGACTTGAAAAAGGGACACAAGCAGCGTCTTGGATCAGAGGTAAGAGTGGGTTGCCCTCAGCACCTCTATGAGAAATCGAACGCTCTGGAGCGCCTTCTTGGAATCAGATATGCAATACCTTTTTCCCTACAGCACATTGAGTTTGAATGTGGCAGCTCTGGACATGACCTCTGGATTCTTTGGTCTGGTGACGAAAGGCAGGACAATGGGCAAGTGTCTTCCAGCAGCAGTCTCTAGGGGGGACCTCTGGCACGACTTTCAGCAACTTCTTGGTTCAATCTGCGGTTTTTGCATCTTTTCAGCTGCACCAACAAACGACTCAGATCGTCCGGTAAATGTTCTTCGCTTCCTGCAGTCCCACACTCTGGTGAGGGGGTCTGGGCGAGTTGGATCGGGTCTCTGGAGTGTCCTTATGGGGTCAGCACAGATATGGACGGATTCGGCCTTTCCACGATGATGCACTCAAAATGGGCAGCAGGTCTCCTGGTATTGGGGCTCCGTAGCTCTGGAAACTCTGATGACCCTGGGAGAGGGCTTGTTTCAAAGTTGGTCTTGGGATTGTTTGTTCCCACCAGCCAAAAGGAAGGAGTCGTCCTATTCGGAGCTCTTCTGTCGCATAGAAAACAGGGTCAGGACAGCAGTGGTCACGTCACACTGTTGCAAAGGTTCTGCAGGCGTCTCTGGCCTTCTTCTTCTTCAGTTACCTCCGTTTCCTGTGGTCAACTTCCTTTATACTCCAGAAGCCTCACCGTTTATACAGTTCCAGTACACACTCCTCTGCAATCTCTCTCAGCATTTTACAGAAAGGGGCGTTTGGCTGTCCAATCAGGACAGCCAGACCCCTGTGGGAGCTCGTACTATTCAGGCACGCTGGCAGACAAAAGACAGGGGGGGTGTAAGACTCCTCCCCCACTTCCTGCCTGCCCAGACACTCTGGAGCCTAGGTGGGGATACCTACTGGTTCCCACTGAAGGCAAAACACACACACAGACCTCCCCCTTCCAGAGTTGTAGAAGAAGGGCTAGCAAAGAACAACCACACTAGTAATGGCAGGAAAAAAGGGAGTCCCCAAGTTGGTACTTGGGTGCCCCTATTGTGCACTACTGAGGCTATGGACATAGCCTGTGGTATAAAAAATACACAATAGTTGGTAGAACACATCCACTGCCAGCAGGCAATAGTGGGCTATTGTCTATGTGACAAAAAAAGTCACAGGAGCAGAGCGAAGGGGGATACTAAGCATCCCTTTGGCACTCCACTGAAGGTGGTGTGTGCTAATCTCTCAAGACTATGGAGTTTTGGGAGAGACACTATGTATCTCTCTATCCCTAAGAACTGTAGTTAACTTAAGGATATAGGAAAAAGAATCTAAAGGAGGATCCTAAGGGTCTGCCCATAAGGAGCGGTGTGCTGCTGCAGTAGTAAAACCCAGATGACCTTAAGAGCTATGGCACAGACAGACTCCATAGTACAGGTAGAATACAAAGAATAGAGTTCCAAAAGACAGAGCCCATAAGAATGAATTAGTGGAAAAAGGCTCCACTCATTCAAGATTAAAACAAAAAGGTCAAGAAGTCCAGAAAAAAGTGCTGGCGGTCTCACTAGGAGAGGGGATGAAGCACAATAATGATAAATCTCTCTAACACCTTCAAATAACTTAAATGGCTAAAATGCACATAATAGCACTTCCCAATACTCGCAAATTTGTGGACACCGGTCCCTCAGAGATTGTTCAAGCAACAGCGTGTTGGGACCACAATTATGGTGAAAGGCGCAATACAAATGACAAAATGAATGAATTAATGATTCTGTGAAAATAACAGATAGAATTCCACCATAGATTTGAAGCAAATTTTTGTGTGGTTTTCCAATTTGTTGCAATTAGATGAAAAGCAGCATCAAAAAGAAAAATAAATCCAGAGATTGAATGGCCATCATAAAGGGATTAACCAAAACACCAACCATCAAATTACCCAATGTTAATGGTTCATGAAATGTGAATGTGTGTTGCAACCATTTCCATATATTTTCCCAATAGTTATGAACATATTTACACTTGAAAATAGAATGAATAAAATCTGCTGATGGTGATTGGCAAGACCAGCATGAATGAGAAATAGCATTTGAAAATTTCGATAATCTAACTGATGTCAGATAAACTCTAAGCAAAATAAAATAATGCGACTGAGCTTAGCTGCAATTGATGTCCTGAATGATTGTTTCAAAATTTTAATGCCACATATCAGGTGAGGAATGCACGTTCCAATCCAATTCCCATTGTCTAATGATTCTGGAGATAAGCGTGTCATTTTCTTTGGATTGAATGAGAACAGAATACAGGTAAGCGGCTTTGGTGAATGGAGAGTAAATTAGCAATTCTATATCAAGACGGGAGGCTAGCATTATGCTTCACTTCTTTATTAGATACTCTCCAGCAGCCCTTCTAAACTTTAAACACATGGTCTTTTTTTGTGTGTGTTTAAAACACTAGTAGAAAAGACACCTGGGCCAGACGGATTCGGGAATGGGTAATACAAAACCTTCAGGAACCAGCTGCTGGGGCCATTAACAAACCTTTTCAATTACATTAGGGAAACCGGGACAATCTCACCAGACATGGGCAAATCAACCACAGTCCTCATCTTGAAGCCAGGGAGAGACCCCACAGATTGCACGATTTACAGGCCAATATCATTACTCAATAGCGACGCCAAGCTATATGCAAAGATCCTGGCAAACAGGCTAGCGAGGGTCCTATCCCAAATAATCCATGAAGACCAAGCGGGATTCATCATAGGGAGACACACGCAGGACAACATTAGGCAGGCGGCAGATATCATAGACATAGGGAACAAAACAAAACAGAAATTCTCCATAGCGGCCTTAGACGCACGCAGGGCCTTCGATAGCCTAGACTGGGCATACCTGGAGCTAACCCTGAAGAAATACGGTTGTGACCCCACCTTAAAAGGATGGTCCTGGCAAACTACAAACTCCCCTCAACCACATTTATAATCAACCGCAGACCCACCACAAATATACAAATTCGTAGAGGCACACGGCAAGGATGCCCACTATCCCCCCTCATATTCGCAATGGCTATGGAGCCAGTGGCATACACCATAAAACAGGACCGAGACATAAAAGGGGTAATAGCAGGAGGCGTAGAGCACCAAGTCGCCCTATACGCGGATCACATCCTTCTGTTCCTAAGGGACACACGCCAAGTCACTACCCAAGGCCCTAGGAAGCCTCCAGGCATTCGCTAAAGCATCAGGGTTCACCATTAACTACACAAAATCAAAAGCCCTCAACATAACTGAAGAAGAAACGATACCCCAAAGAATGTCAGCCCAGTACCCACTGACCTGGGAGCCCATGGCCATAGGCTACCTAGGAATCCAATTAACACGGGAATACAAACACCTATACAGTGAAAACATAGTACCTTTCGAGATGGGACTCCCAAGAACTCTCATGGTTCGCGCGTATAACCGCACTTAAGATGGACTCCCCGATATCGAAAGATACGTACTGGCATCCCGGATAGCCCCCATGCTGGCATGGATGGGAGGAAACCCTCACAAGGGATGGGTGGGAATAGAACAGGGAGAAACTAATATCCCTATTGGGACCCTACACGCCCTACGGACAGGGGCCAGAGGGGCAGAGGGACAACTACTAGAATCTACCCGCTCCTCACTAAAAGCATGGGACACAGCACTTAAAAAACATCATATAGCCCCCGGATTGGGGCCCTTCACACCGATGGCACACAACCAAGACTTCACCCCGGGGAGACAAGACAGTTTTTGGGCAAACTGGGAGCAGACACACCCGATCTATCTAAAAGACCTCTACCACGAAGGATCCCCATTGCAATTTGAGGAATGCAAGCGGAGATTCGGCATAGGGGAAAGGGAAAGATTCAAGTACATACAAATCAGGCACTGGATTTCCCAGGGAGGGGTGAAAAAGGCGGCCACTAGTACTCCCACAGGTCTCGAACTCACCCTACAGGAAAGCCAGACCCACAAAGCAATAATGCGGATATATAAGCTCCTAGGCAGTGCCCGAATGGAGGACCGAATCTCTTACAGAGACAACTGGGAGAAGGACATGGGGACCCCTATCACAGAGGAAGAATGGGGTCAGATCTGGAAAAGGGCCCAGAAAGCATCCAAATGCACCACGATCAAAGACACATCATATAAACTATACACAAGATGGTACCTAACCCCACACATATTAAACAAAATTAATCCAGCCTATCCTCTTAACTGTTGGAGACAATGCAGCAACCGTGGGGACCTATACCACATGTGGTGGACTTGCCCCAAGGCTGAAATATATTGGAAAGAGATACTGGGACACATAAGGGAAATCACGGGGAAACAACTCCCATACGATCCAAAGGTAATACTCTTGGGGACCGCAGTCGAAGGCGTCTATGCAGAGACAGGCAACAACGCTACATTGATTACTAAACGCGTCAAAAATAACTTTGGCCCAGAGATGGAAAAACTCTGAAGGCCCAGTGGTCGCGTGCTGGTGGGTCAAGATATGGCACGTACTGGCAATGGAGAAGGTAGGGGCCTTAAAGGACAACAAATACCTAAAATTCAGGGCGGTGTGGGACCCATTCATAGACTATGTCACAGACAGGGAAGCCTACTTTCATAGACCTAACCTGCTGAGATCGATTTTAAACTAAGGCCCCTTGACAAGGAGAAACTCGGAAGGGCCCACACCACCTGCCAACACAGGCAGACAAGGCCCAAACTGTAACAGCATAACCCAACGGTGGAAAAATGCGGAACCAGCCCAGTTCTTGGGTGGGGGGGGGGGGGGGGGAGGTTGAAAGGGGAAACATGCTGAAGTTCAAAAGAACAGGGGGGAGGGGAGTTATAAATGTTAAAACTCATGGACGTACTACAGAGTTGAAAACGAACTGGGGGGGGAAGGGAATAAGTACAATATCAAGACTTAAGTATACTGCTCCTCACGTGAATGTTTGTAAGTATGAATCCATGAGAAGAAAATAAAGTTGGTAAAAAAAAAAACACTAGTAGAAAAAACAAAACAAAAAGGGGAACTACTATCCCCCATAGTTCCTTTTTTTCTGGTAGTCCAGAGTGTGCTGCTTCTGATCAATTAGGATGCACTCATCCTTCCCATGCCCTGCACTGCACTGCACTACCTGTGTCTCTTCCTCTTCTTTTGGCTGCTCTCTAGCAGATAAGTACCTCAGAATTGTTCCCCAATTATAATTTGTATGAAATGTATAGTGTTTTCTGCAAGCATTGTATGATTAGATGAGTTGTGCTACCAGTAAGCATTTATTGCTTCATGAGGATTATGCTACCAGATGCAGAATAGATCTCGCGATATAGTGGAGAATTAGGCTAGTCACACTTAGGTAGCTGATTGAGTGATTAAGCAGCCAGCGTGATTCCTATAAACCATACGTTGAGATTCCGTTGAGCTCCCTTTGTGGCGGTGTCCGTACGCATCACATCTCTCTTTTGGTATCCAGCATCGCACTGCTACGTTCCCGGGCGAGTGCACAAATTCTTCAGAACAGTGGAGGCCAGCCGAGCCAATGGGCGGGCTCGCTCACCTCAGGGCACCGGCTTGTGCTCCCTGCAACAAGTCGCCTACATTTCCAATGGCGCCCTGTGCCATAAATTGCACGATGTGTGCGCCCTTAAAGGAAAGGGCAGCGCGTGAGGATCAGGAGAATGCTTGCATGAGCAGAGCATTCGTAAAAGCGACCACAGCACAGGCATTTCCTGCCCACTGCCTCATCAGCGCTGATCTCGATGCGCTAAAGAAAGAAATACAGAGAGCTAAAAGCTCTGCTCAATCCTGTGGAGTGGTTTCAGAGCCAAAGACCCTGTTCACTCATACTGAGTGTTTACAGTGCAGTTTATTTAGCTAGCTCACGTTGCACCATATAGACAACACATTGCTGCTAGCGAGAGAATGGGGAAAGTGAACAGGAAGAGTTGACAGAACAGGATTCTGAACTCCCCTCACATTTGAAGAAGGTGTTAGGGGATTCCTTATCCCAAGCAGTCGCACTAGGAGCAAGAGCCTTCCAGGATAGGTTGCAGGCCCTGGAGAACCTTTTTGGGAAATAATATTTTGAATAAAGGCGCTGGCAAAGATGAAGATGATCCTGAAGAGGGGCCATCCTCAGGTAACACTGAGAATGTGACTGATAAGGGGAGGAAGTCAGCCAAGAAGAGAAAGGCCTCTTCTACTCCCCCAGACCCGAGATCCAAACAGATGACACGATGGGTACTTATGAACCTAAAGCGAGTGCAGTATAGACCCCACAGGATGACCGCGACAATTTGTCAGATATGTTCAAACCAGACACTATAAAGCATCCTAGATCGACAGACTGGGTACAGTCTCCCAGGGTAGCGCGCTACATGTCTCAGAAAATGCGCAAGCCTCTAGAGAAGGAGGCCAGATGACTAAAGCATCCAAAGACCTCAGAAAAGGAATGGACACAATGTGGAAGAACTCCCAAGATAGACTTCTTGACCTAGCCAGGCCCATTGCGAAAATCATGGACATTGCAGAGCAAGACAGACAGTGGGGAACCGGTGGATGCGCAGGTGTTAGCAAATTGGGCTCAACGCACCGTATGTATGCTCATCGGAAATGCAAATTGCGCCATCTCTTTCGAGAGGCGCAAAAGCTTGCACTTAAAAACTGATAGGTTAGGGGACCTAACTGCTTATGAAGCAGGGAAAGGAGTCCAAGGACTACTCTTTGGCAAGGCTTTTGTCAAGGAGATTAATATGTTTGTTGGGACCTTTACCCCGCTCCGGAAAGCTCCATAAGAATAATAATAATAATAATAATAATAATAATAATAATAATAATAATAATAATAATAATAATAATAAATAAGCATCCATAAGAAATGCTTTCCTCAGTAGAGTTTTTTTCAGGGACCTGTCGTTACAGGGGTTGTTCGACTATATGCCGTAATTTCCAGAAGACGACCCCAGGGCCAAGGATGCAATATTGGGAGACAAGGCAGCAGGATGCATTCTTCCCCAACAGAGGCAGAGGCTCTAGAGGTCGCTAAGGTAGAGGATACTACCACCACCAAGGTACACCCACAGGTGAGCAAATGCAGCACACAATACCTGCCAGTGGGGGCAGGACACCGCGATTTAGAGAAAACTGGCGCAAGCTTCAAGCAATGCATGGGTGCTCCAGCCAGTAGAGGGGTGTCGCCTAGACTTTATAGAGACACCCAGGCGAGCGCAAACCCCCTGAGATGTAAACCTTGCAGGAGGAAGTTTGTCGGTTAGATGCAGAATTAGAGCAGTTAGTGCTGAAGGAGGCAATAGAGTGCACAGACCCCCTGATTCAAGGTTTCCACAGCAACATGTTTCTAGTTCATTGCAAAGAAAAGGTACGGCTGGTTATAAACCTCAAGGAGCTCAACAGTTGGGTAGTCTACAGACATTTCAAAATGGAGGGCATCAACCTTGTAGGGGATATCCTCAGGAAAGGCAACTGGTTAGTGAAGCTGGCCTAAAAGAAACATATCTCACCATGCCGGTAGCAGTAGATCATCGTCCCTTTTTCAAATTTGCCTGGAAAAGGCAATCCTGGCAGTTCAGGAGCCTGCTTTTCGGCTTCTCCTCAGCCCCATGGGCCTTTACCAAATTGATGAGGCTGGTGACAGCAGCACTCAGAGACGGGAGTGAGGATGATCAAATATTTGGACCATATCCTTTTCATAACAGAAGACAGAGCATCTGCCGGTTCAGGTGTAATGGGCGACCTCAGTCTTGACCGGCCTATGGTTCATAGTGAACGAGGAGAAGTCAGCAATCGCCCCCAGCAAGAGTTCCTAGGCTTTGTAATGTAGCACCAGGAAAGCAACTTTGGAATGTCCAGCTCCCAAGATGAGAGCGATAAAGAAAGAGTTGAGGGTAGTCCTCAGGAAATCAGTTATTTCGGGTTTGGAGTCTTGCCAGGATAGTGGGTCTGCTGGCAGCTTCCATTCAGCCGATTTTCCCCAGTCCAAAACACTAAGGGGCCCTGCAGAGACTGAAGATCAGCATCTTCAGGAGGGCATGCGCCATCAGCAACTGGTTCCGCTGGACGAATAAAGCAGGGCCGAGCTTCAGTGATGGCTACACAACATGGAGGCATGGAATGGTCGGCCATATTCTGAGATGTTACAGATGCAAACAGGAGGAAAGTGGTTGTCAGCAGAGCTAGAATTACACGTCAACTGACTGGAGCTGCTAGAGGGCTCATTTGCAGTGAAATCATTCGCCAGGGGGAAGGTGAATTGTTGCGTGCTACTGCAGATGGACAATATATCCGCAGTGCGATATATAAACAAGCTGGGGGGAATGAGGACCAGGATGCGGTGGAGCCAGCAAAAGATTTCTGCCACTTTTGTCTGGCTCAGGGACTCTCGTTCCAGATTGTAACTCCTGCTATTTACGGGACTCAAGCGATTGGATGTTACACAGAGCAGTGTTTGAAAAACAGAGATGAATGGGGGCCGTTCAGTACAGATGTCTTCGCTTCCAGAGTAAACATGCAACTACCAAAATACTTCAGCTCGAGACTAGATCGACAGGCATTGGGGACGGATGCATTCCTGTTTCTACCTTCGGGATGCTGGTCAGGGCACGAGCAAAGAGTCACAGAGACAAACGGGAGGTAGTGATAGTGACATCAGAATGGAGTTTGCAAGCATGGTTTCCAGTTTCTGATGGAACTTAATCCCCATCAGTCGGACCTGCTGACGGACCCATCAGGAGCAGTACATTCCCTAGTGTGCAGGGTTTCAGGTACAGATGGAATATGCCGAGACTTTTGGAGAAAGTTGTCGAGCTCATCAAGGTATCCTGGGCCCGATTAACTACCAGAAGCTATGGTGCCGCATGGCATTCCTGGGAGAAACATTGCAACCAAAGAGGTATTCATTCCATTTCCTTCCCTGTAGTGCAGGCAATTCATTTTTGGTGGCTTTACATGAGCAGGGCAGAACTTTCAGTGTGGTAGTAGTGCACAGATATGCCATTTCAGCAGGGCACAAGCTGGTGGACGGCACGCCTATAGGTTTGGGTCCCACATGCCGCCATCCAAAGTTTCTCCTGTAGGTCTTCTGCCCTTTGTACCATTTTCCCTTTCTGGGTTTTCACATCCCCCCCAAAATTGTTGAAGACTTGGGCAGCTACATCAAATATGCTTCCTGGCTCCTTTTGTATGGCATCCCCTCTAGCAGTAGGATACATTGCATGAAGTCTTTATGTGGTGTAGTGCCATTACATTACGACTTTCTGCCACATCTCTCTCATATGTATAGAGCATGTTAGCTTTGGGATTTTGTCCAGACGTTTACCCATTGGTTTCTTGTTATGGACTCTCCCAATGTCTTTTCCCATCGTTTCATGTATCCCCATTGAACTTCTTCGCCCTAGCCATTCAAGAATTTGTACAGATTACGGACTATCCTTCTGGAGCCTGTGTCTATTGTCATGTAGACTTCGAATGGGGTCAGCTATCTGGTGGCCGCTTCTTTGTTGGCATGGGGAGGGGGAGGGAGATCCATTGTTTTAGCTAGGTGTATTTAAATTCCTATGTGGACTAAATCCCCACTATTTGTTTGAATTCTTGATATGTCATGATGGATTGGCCCCTGTAAATGTCTCTTATTTTGCTGCAGCCTGCTTGTGTCCAGCTGCTGTATGATTTTTGGTCCATCCCTGGTTGAAAATCAGGGTTACGGAACATTGGGGTGAAGGGTGACGGGATAGTTGTTAGGGTTCCTCTTTTTACCGCAGTGTCCCAGGCTTCAAGTCCTGCGCCCATTACTTCACTTATTTTGGTGTTTGGATGTCTGTAGGGTGTATGTATCCAAAGAAGATTGAAAAGGGGGAGGCCTGCAACGGCCCCATCTTGCTTTGCCCAGATGTGTTGGGGACATTCCTTTATGACTCTCAGTTGTGCTGCTATGTAGTAACTATGAAAGTGGGGGAGTGTCAGTCCCCCCTGGTCTTTCTGCGCCGTTAGGGTTGCCATCGATATTCTTGGAGTCTTACGTTGCTATACGAAGGTAGTCACCATTTTGGTCAGTGCACTAAAGAATGTTCTCTGAATTTTTACTGGGAGAGCTTGGTAGTGGTAGAGTTGCTTTGGTAGGACGACAATTTTATGACTGTCATTCTTCCCCAACAGGAGATGTTGAGAGGATTCCATTTCTCTAGGTATGTTTTTAGATTCGTTAGAAAATTCGGGTAGTTGGCGTTATAGATCTGTCCAATTGATGTTAATTTTATCCCTAGGTATGTGATGCCTTCTGAGACTTTGTTCATTTGGGTAGCTTGGGCCTTACCGTTGCTGGGTCCTCGGTCAGGTTCAGGATTTCAGATTTTTGTTTGTTAATTATTAGGCCGGAAATGGCTCCAAATTGGTCCAATTCTTTCAGAAGAGCAGGGTGAGACAGTTCCGGGGTTGATAACGCTATCAGCATGTCGTCGAAGGACATAGTTTTGTGTTCTTTTCCTCCCATTGTTATGCCTTTCACCTATCGTGTCTCTCGTATCCTGGTCAGAAGTGGCTCTAGAAGACATGCAATACTCGCTGTAATAGCATTTCTGATTATTGTATCGGCTTAGATTCACATGCTGTGGATATGGTCCGACATCCAGTGGTAACCGCAGAGCATTGCATCTTGCCTTTCGGGGACCGAAAGAGGACGTCGGCATAGGCGTGTCTGTAACACTATCCCTATCATGACGTGTAGTGTACCCAAAATCCCTCACGCGCCGAGGTCCCTCCAATTGTATTTTTTCTGCCATTAGGGAGCCCAAGGCTATTGTGAGTGAGTACATAAAGAGAGAAAGTAGTAAGACGTCTATGTTCCTTCCATCCGAGGAGGGAGGATGGATGGGCGCATGTGAATCTAAGCAGATACAATAATCAGAAATGCTATTACTGTGAGTAATGCATGTCTTCTGATGCTTGTTAACCTGCTTAGAATCACATGCTGTGCATAGACTAGCAAGCAGTACCCTGAATTGGAGGTGGGTTGTGAGAAGGAACAGTAGTGAAAAGATGTCTTAATACTGTTTGTCCCACCTGAGAATCAGATCTAGAATGAGTGTCTAGGCAATAGTTTTTTGTAAAGGTGTTTACAGAACTCCAGGTTGTCTCTTTGCAAATGGACTCAAGGGGAACATTTGCAATGAATGCTATGGAAGCCTCAGTGCCCCGAGTAGAGTTTGCTCTAGGCTTGAAGGGCAGTTCTCTCTTAGCAAGAGTGTAAGATAGTATGATGCCTTTGACAATCCACCTTGAGATAGCCAATTTAGAGACAGGGTCCCCTTCTCTACCAGCTGCCACTGAAACGAAAAACTGGTTAGTTTTTCTCAGTGGTTTTGTTCTTTCCAGGTAAAACATGACTGCCCTGCGCACATCTAGTGTGTGTAGGCTTCTTTCGGCCATGCTAGTGGATTCTGGATGAAAGTGGGTAGTTCGATTGATTGGTTCACATGGAACTTCGAGATGAATTTAGACGCAAATCTAGGATGACTGCGCAGAACCACCTTATCCCTGTGGACTGTAACAAAAGGGTCTAGAACTGAAAGGGCCCGTAGTTCGCTAACCCTTCTAATGGAAATGATAGCCACTAGGAAGGCCGTCTTGTAAGGTCTTTTAGACTTGCTTTATGCATTGGCTCGAAGGGGGACCATATGAGTCTGGTTAAACCCACATTTAGATGCCATCCGGGAGCTGGGTTAGAAATGTGGGGGTGAATTCTTTTAACCCCATCCATAAAAGCCTTAATAACAGGTATTTCCCATCACAATACTTTCTGTTGTGACGTAGTGTAGTGTAGCAGCTAGATGAGCCTTTAGGGAATTAAAAAACAAACCTAAGTCTAACAAATGAGCTACGTACAACACAAGCATAGTCTTGGCATTGGCCGTTCTCCTGAGTTGCGAACAGGTCGATCTCTTGGAAGCCCCATTCTGCGAAGACATTGGAGCCGATGTTTTCGTGTAGACGCCATTCGTAGTCTACGGGCAGTGGGAAATCTCTGCTGAGCATGTCCGCTTGAAGCTGGAGTTCTCCTGGAACGTGGTGGGACAGTAGGAACATCTTGTGTTTGAGAGCCCACATCCAAATACTCTGGGACAGCTTGGATAGCCCTAGAGAGTGTGTGCCCCCCTGCTTGTTTAGGTAAAACATGGCTGTGGTGCTGTCTGTCAGGACCAGGACTATCTTCCCCTGTAGTTGTGTTTAAAAGGTTTTCAGTCCTTTGAACACTGTTAACAGCTCTAACAGATTTCTATGGTTGGATGCTACTTTTGGGGACCACACTCCATGCGCTGTCCGCTGAAGCTGGTGAGCCCCACCCACCCAGTGAGAGATGCGTCTGTAGTGAGAGTGGCTTCTACTGCGGGGGTGGTGAAGGTCTTGCCCTTCAAGAGGTTTTCCCTCGACCACCACTGCAGAGAGAGAACGAGGGCTGGCGAGACAACTACCAGATCTTCCCATTGTGCGTTGGCGTGACACCACTGGCTGATGAGCCACTCTTGCATGGGATGCATGCGCAACCACGCGTGGGGAACTAAGTAAATGCCTGACGCTATCATACCTAACAAGCGCATGGTCTTGCGTACCGTCACTTCCCGACTGGCTACATATCGAGGGATCTGAGGAAGCATGTTCTGAACCCTCTCGTTGGAGGGGAAGACCAGGCCGTCTTTTGTCTGGATCAGAGCCCGCAGAAATTGCTTGACCTGGCTGGGGTCTAAGCTGGATTTCTTCTCATTGATCGAGAATCCCAGATTGAACAGGAGGTCTATTGTCTGCTGAGTATTCAATAGGCATGTTTCGTAAGAGTCTCCTGTTATGAGCCAGTCGCCTAGGTAAGGGTAAACCGGGACAGATACTCTGCGCAGGTGTGCTGCCGCTACTGCCAGTACCTTTGTAAACACCCTCGGCACCGAAGCAATGCTGAAAGGGTGGACTTTGAAGTGATCGTGCTTGTCCTCTACCACGAACCTTAGATATTTTCTGTGCGCTGGCAATATTGAAATATAAAAGTATGCATCTTTCATGTCCAGTGTTGCCATGTAATCCCCCACCCCGCTTCAACAGTGGGATTACTTCCTGCAGAGTTACCATACAAAACTTTTGTGGTTTTACAAATTTGTTCGCTGGGCGCAAGTCTAGTACAGGGTGCATGGTGAGGTCCTTTTTGGGTACAGGGAAGTACACTGAATAAATACCCTTGTTTACCTGAAGAAGAGGGACGGCTTCTATGGGGTCCTTTGCCAGCAGTGCTTCCACCTCTTGTTTCAGGATTCGCAGATGGTCTGGCGTCTTGTGCGGTCTGAATTGTGGCCGTCGGGCGATTTTCACACAGTACCCGTGGGCGACAGTCTTTAAAACCCACTGGTCTGATGCAACTCCCTCCCATGCCGAAAGGAAAGATGTTAAGCGCTCCCCGACCGGGGTGGCATGGGAGGGGACCTGAATCCGTAGATCATTTCTGAACAGAGGCTGTGGCTCCCCTGGAGTTGGGGCCTCTGCCTCTACACTTCCCGCGCTGCTGACCCCTAGATGGATAGTTGGCGGGGGTGCTGGATGCCTGCCCTGAGTTCCAGTTGTTTCCCGTGTTGTACATATTCTGTGAGGAACGGGATTGGCTTCGAAAGGACCGACTGGAACCGCTTCCCCTCTAGGGGGAGAGCTTGTGAGTGATTTGTTGAAGAGACTTAAGAGTCTCATGCTCTTTTTTGGCAGTCTCTAGAGCCTCGTCGACTGCTTTACCAAAGAGGTTTGATTCCTCGATAGGCTTATTTATAAGGGCTGCTTGGGTCTCTGGCTTGAAGCCCGAATTTCGGAGCCAAGCAGGCCGTTTGAGCAGGGTGTCCTGAGCTAGGGACCTTCCTGCAATCTCTGCAGTATCCAGGGTGTTTTATATTATATTTGTGTTGACCTGCCTGCCCTCAGCCAAAATAGCAAGTAATTTAGTTCTTGCGGGTTCAGGCACTTCCTGGAGACCTTCTTGTAAAAGGTTCCACTGCGCATCAGCAAACTGGCAAGCAACGTGGTGTTTGCTATGCGCGTGGTAAAGGCAGCTGCCGTGGTAATATGTTTACCCAAGGCATATAATCTTTTTGACTCCTTATCGGAAGGTGCCTCTCCCGTAGTAAGGGGTACTCCCGCCTGTTTCCGAGTGGTGCTAACCACTAGGGCATCAGGAGTGGTGTGGATTTTAATATATTGAGGGTCAGTAGGCGATGGTCGAAATAATTTCTCCACCCTTGGATTTACTGCCCTGGTCTGGTCTGGTGCGACGAGAGAAGGAGCCAATCTACTTTTATTAGGGTTTAGGAGAGGAATGGCTTGACTGATGAGGGGGGAGTAGGAGGGGAGTTTCTTTAAGAGTGTCCTCCGCAGAATCTTGTTCCGGTATGGCTTCTTGGGTGGTGATCTGAAAGTAATCGGCTGCCTTCCTCAAAATGGCATTAAAGGCCATTTGATCGTTTATTGGTGAAGCCTGGCGGGCCGGGATGGACGGAGCGGAATCCAGACACAGGACATCTGTGTCCTGATTGTGAGTAGCGAGTGCCCATTGCTCTGTCTCAACTTGATGAGTGTTGTCGCAGTTGTCCGTGGCATACGCCTGGTCATCTGCAGTATAGTCCTGTAGGAAGGTAGTATCTTCTTCCTCATCATAAATGTCTTGATATGTGTCCATTTGAATTTCATCTTCAGACTGGATAGAAGTGAAATGGCCCTGAGGAGATTCTAAATTTCCTGGAAACCGTAAGGTTGACACAGCAAGAGGATCCTCCTGAAGTATCCTGTGTGTAGGGTGCTGTGAAACCAAAATCCTTTCCAAGCAGTCCATGCAACCTTCAAATTTTTCCCTGGTCCATTTAGACGAACCAGAAGGTGGAAAAGGTAAAAAATCTTCATTTTCTTGCCTTTGGAGCCGAAATGTATTACTGATAGTGCTAGACCAAGGCTCCTGAATAGCTTCCTAGTCTTTGCAAGCATCGGGGTGCTGTGGCGCTGCTTTAGACATGTATGCGGCATGCTCCTTGCGTTTCGTCAACTCTTTAGGCATCAAGCCCACTATTGAAGTAATCCTCGCGATGCTTTCGGCGATGTTCGGCGAATTGGGGCGTGCCGTCCGACAAGGAGGCCTAGCGGTAGATTTTTGTACTACCGGGGCCTTTGGGGGCGTCAGAGCGTCAGCTGAGCGTGCTTCGCCGGCCAAATGTGATTTTGAGGTAGTACCCTTAAGTTTTGAAGGCCCAGTCGCAAGCCGCTGCTGCGGATGTGGGGAAGACTGTTGATCTTCAAGATCAGAGGATTCAGTTGAAATTTTCTGTGGTCCTGTTGGTGCTTTCACCCGTCTCGACAAAAGTGTCGAAACCGGGGAAGGGGTTGTGTGTTTAGTGTGTGTCTTTTATACACCCCTGTTGCCGGGTGTTGTCCCCGTAGCATGATTTGCGTCAGACCTGGAGGGGTCGGGGACGAGCGCGGTGGACTTAGAAGTGTCCATCGTAAGGTCAATGGCATCCGATACAGATGCTTGGTCATCACTAGTGCCCCCGTCACTTTCGGCGGGTGCAGCGGTGGGAGAAGATCCAGCCCGCGACATGCCGTAGGCGGCCCACCGCTTAACCTGGCGCTCCTTAAGTGTTTTAGGTCGAAGGAGTCTACAAGCCACGCACCGCGCTTCGTCGTGGTCAAGGGGCAGACAACTATTGCACTTCTCGTGCTCGTCCTTCCACAGGTATCTGACCCTGCAAGAGGGGCAAAACCTAAATGGTGTCTTTCCATGGCGAAAGGTAATGAAGATGATGACCAGACTTAGAGGGTAAAAAGGGGGAAAGAGGAGAGATATAGCGAAAGATATGACCACCCGACCCTAATCTCCCTACTGTGTAGGCCGGCCAGAGGGCCCAGCCACGTGGATGACTCTGCCGCCGGATCTTAGGCATCGAGGTCCACCGCTGTTGAAATTTCCCACAGTCTTCGTCATAGTATTTGAAGCACCGTCAAAGTGACTTTAGGGGAAATAACCGACAAGGTCGGTAAACAAGTATAAACAATGTCTCTTATGAAGAGCTCCGCATTGGGGCGACCAGTTATCAGGGCGGAAAAAAACAAACTGATGGACCTCGGCGCGTGAGGGATTTTGGGTACACTGCCTGTCACGATAGGGATAGTGTTACAGACACGCCTATGCCGATGTTCCCTTTCGGTCCCCGAAAGACAAGATGCAATACTCTGCTGTTAGCACTGGATGTCGGACCATATGCACAGCATGTGATTCTAAGCAGATTAACAAGCATCAGAAATATTGCATATAGCAGAGGTGAAAGTGGGCATCCCTCTTTAGTGCCTCTGGTTAGGGGTACCCGTCCTGTCAGGGTGCCATTCAGTGATATCCGCAAGGAGGGCGTGTTAATAGTTAGCCTTAATCATCTATATAAAGTTCTGCCCAAAGCCCATGCTCTCCATTGCGTGTAACAGTTCAGTCAATTTGACTCTATCAAACGCTTACTCCGCGTCCAGAGTCAAGAGGATAGCATGTGTGTTCTACTTTTTCTATTAAATGGTTCACTCTACGCGTGTTGTCTGCTGTTTGTCTCGTGGGGACAAATCCTGATTGGGCCGGGCCAATGAGAGTCGGGAGAAGTCGAGTAAGTCTTTCCGTCAGCATTTTTGTATAGAGTATGGCGTCCAGGTTGATTGGGCTATTGGGCGGTATGATCCTGGCAGCGTTGGGTCCTTTACTGGTTTGGGAATGATTATCAGTTTCGCCTCGTTCATTGAGCTGGTTATATTTCCTTGTGCCCTGAAGATGTTATACAAGGCTGTCCGTTTGGGGCCAATACCTCTTGATATTTTCTATAGAAGGGATCAGGGTAGCCATCCGTGCGTGGTGTTTTGTTTCTGGGGAGTTTTTTGATTGTCCAATGCCAATTTGTCCACTTCTGAGATCTGGGGGAGAGCGAGATCCTCAAAGTAAGCTTTCTGGTGGTCTGTCCTTGGAGAGTCTGACTTGAACAGGGTCTGGTAGTAGTTTCTCATTATTTCTCCGATTCCCTCAGTTATTTTTATTTGACCATGTGCGCCCCTTATTTTCATTGTGGTTGTCTTGCGTGCCTTTGCGCGTAGCTGCCTCACTAATAGTTTGTCTGCCTTGCTGGCGCTAATATAGTACCTATGTTTCAGTCTTAAGAGCGCAAGTTCTGCTTTCTTGTTTTGTAACATTCCCAATTGGCCTTGTATATGTTTCAGGGCCAATTGTGTCTTTCTACTGGGGTTGTTTGCCAACTCGTTTTGTGCTCCCTTGAGTTTCTCCTCCAATTCTTCCTCCCATCTAATCCGCTGTTTTTCTCTTTGTGCTTTCATTGCTATCAGTTCACCCCTTAGTAGCGCCTTGAATGCATCCCAAACCACGCTCTAGGGGGTTGTGCCTGTGTCGTTTTCTGAGAACTAGAGTTCTATCTTCTCGAGCCCACAAGCATGGTGTCTTGGAGGATGTCTGTTTGGAATCTTCATGTCCAGACCCCCACCCTTGCCCTATTGATGTTGAAAGAGGCCATTATCGGGGCGTGATCCGAGAAGGATATTGTTCCAGTTTCTATGTCCAACACTTTACCCACCTGAATGCCCAGATATAATCGATTCTAGATTGGGTGTTATGTATGTGTGAGAAATGGGTAAATCCCTGTCTTTACCCTTTCTTGGCGCGCCATATATCCTGGAGCGCTTGAGTTTCAAGAGCTTTCTTCACGGCCTTTGAGGGGGTAATCGTACCCACTTGTGTCTTGGAGCTTCTGTCCACTCTGGGGTCCCATGCTATGTTGAGGTCTCCCCCTAGAATAATTTACGCTGTGGCAAACCCCTCGAATGGCATAAGGACCTTTCTCAGGAAGACATCTTGTCCTGAGTTCGGTGCATAAATCAACGCTTATGTGAGTGGTTTACTCCTATTACAAGGCATAAATAACTTTTCAAAAATTGATTAGCAGAGTTTGCCAATTAATATGTTCTTGATTAGCAAACAAACCTATCTGAGTAGCAATGTTGTACTAATATTTTTAATGCCACCTGAAGTTATTTGTACCCGAGACATAATAAGAACAATACAGCATTTATGTGCACCGCTGAATTAAGACAATAATTAGAGGAGTGTCTGTAAAATGTAAAAGTTAGCTACATGAATGGACACAAATGAATAGATATGATTAAACACTCTCCTCAAACAGTTGCAAGGCTCTTTGCAGCTGTGTGCAGAAGGTCTTGCACAGGGCAGTGTCTTGTATATTGTATGCTTAACCCATCATTTGCTGTGTAAGAAGTAGTTCAAAGGTTTTATAAATTCACAACAAAAATGTTAAAGGAAAAGTCATAGCCCAAGACCAAGAACGTAGTATGGTGATGCAGCAGGCATGGTAAATGCCAACTTCAGGTGGACAAAACGTCCTTTGCCTTTCATTGATATCAACTGTTTTCATGATAGCGTTAAATACCACTTTCGGTGGCATGCAGGGCCTCTAACGTCTCTAAAGCCGAGCCAGGTAGACCCAAGTGCAGCATTCCAGCCTTGCATGGCCATTAATGTGGTATTTATTGCTATGAGCGCTATTAGGAGCTGCCATGTGGTGCAGATACTTTTTTTGTTTGTTTTAAGGGAACTAGGATTTGCGCAGTTCAGGTTTCCCTTAAAAAGAAACTACACATACATTTGCAATTGGAAATAACTATTTCCAGGACTTGAAGGTGAGCCAGGTGGTGCACAGGGAGTGGAAAGTGAGTCTAGGTGTCATACTCCAGTGGAGATTCGACCTGGTGCCCTGCCGCCAAGGTCAGGGTGAAGGCTGGGGAGAGGTGCAGTGGGCCGGCATGAAATAGTGGCGGCTACTTGCAGAGTATGGATTGGTCAGCTCTCTCCCGCAGGTACTAATATAAAAAGAAATCAATTGTAAAGCAAATTGTAGAGCAAATTGTAGAGCAAAGCAAGCTCTTGAGGCCAACTACAGTGTATGATATTGTAGCAGATCTATAGATGTACAGACTGGATGAAAGTATTGATCACTACTTTGTGAAAATATTTGTCAGCTTTGTGTATTCATTAGGTAAGAGGAAAGAAAGGAAGAGACTAAGCGGAGTGGATGGCATAGCAGGCAGAGAACTTGTCAAACCAGATGGAATTTTGTAATTTGTGGCCATCTCACTTTCAGGGTAGCTGATTTAAAGCAACTGGGTGATACGTTATAGAATGTAAAGGAGTTTGGGATCAGCTCCTAGGCTGAGCACCAGTTGTACAGATGCATGGAACCAGCAGGTCAGAGAACTGTTTGCTACCATAAGCATTTGGCAGGGCGATCATGTACATTTTCAAAAGTGTTCCCTCGTCAATATGATATGATAAGTCATTTATAACGTGCTCGTACACAAGTATGATGCATTTACCCCAAAAAAAATACAGTGTTTTACAGAAGCAGTAGTTTAATCATGCATAGTTAACTCAAACTGGTCTTTGCCAAAAAGGATGTAGTTTGCTTAACAGAAGTATCATCACGATTATTTCTGGCTTGCAATTATTTTTTAAAAAGCACTAACTTTTCTATTCTTGCTTAGCACTCTCGCAAGGCCTTTGGCATTTTTTAGATTAGGAGATGATTACTGCTGCACTCTCCCTGTCCATTAGAACCCTTTGAACTTTCAGTGAACAGAACAGAGAAAGAAGGGTGGAGAGAGCCCCGGGGTCAAGAAAGGAATGCACAGTGAGGGGAGCCTTCATTGAACAGGACAATTTAAAAAGCTAGCTGTGCTACACAAGTGTCAATTTAAGTAGCAAGCCTACAAAAATTGCATAGCAAATTGCTATGCGACACTGCTTATTTTATGCCTTGTATTAATACATTAAGGAAGAGGTAGCGTCCTTCCTTGTCGGCTAGACTGTTCATGACATGTGCATTAAGCCTGTCATGTATAGCTATGAGGACTCGAGCGTTCTTTTCCTCTGCGTTTGTGTGGTATGTTTGATTTGCCCCCCTGATTTTGACCTATGCTTTGTCTGTATTTTTAATATGGGTTTCTTGGTAGATGATAATATCTGCCTTCAGTCGCCAGGCCTGTCGCTCTAGTTACTTCCTCTTAAGTGGAGTGTTTAGCCCCCTGACGCTATGCGTAAGGATTTTTATTGATTTCGTGGCCCCGTTATCGATATTCCACTATTCCCTTACTTATGCTCCTGTGGCCCCTCCCCTGGTTGGATCTCCTTTCTGTCCTGCTCTGTTCCCACCAACCGTTTCCCCATACCCACCCCCTTTTAGACTTCCCCTCCGCCTCCCCTTTCCCCCTGTGGGGGGGGGGGTAGGTTCCTAATGACATCCGGATAAAGTGTCCCTCGCATCTGGCCTCCTATCAACCTCAGGCTAAGTTTGTGGGGTGGGGGACTCCACTTGGGATTCCAACATCACCCTTCCACCTCTTGCCCTGGGCCTTAAACTATATGATTCTGGGCGGGTTACTGCCCCTTTGACAGGGAATTTGACGTGACTCCTTGTCCTCTGTTCTTTCTTGTGCTGTGTTGGGGATTAGGTTATTGTCATCTTTTCCATCCTACTGGATTTCTTCTCGTTGCTGTTTTTCATCCTTCCTGCTTGCCTGGGCCTTTTAGTCTTTCTTGTTCTTGGCCTTGGCCGTCTCCCTCCTACTGCTGTAAGCATAAGATTTGTTCTCCTTCCTTGCATTAGGTTATCCTATGCTGTCTCCCCTCCCATGTGAGGAGTAGTCCAAACTGAAAGGTCCATTTATATCACACTTGGTAAGTATTGAACAACTGGGCCCATTTTCCTTCTCTTTAGGAGTGTGTATTGGGCAAGATCCCGATATAGTTGTACTTCATGACCGTTTATTCGCAGCAGGCCTGCGTTTCTTGCCTTGCGCAGGATTTGCTCTTTTTGGGCAGAGGATGAAATAGCTGCCAGCACGTCCCTCGGTCGTGCCCCCAGTTCCAATGTTGTTTTTGGTTCCACACGATGCAGTCTGTCGACCTAGACCTGTGCCTCCATGTCATCTGCTAGCACTTCCACAAAATATTGGCAGACAGTATCAGACAGGTCTTTGTCTTCGATTGATTCTGGTAAATGTTTGATTCTAATATTCAATCTGTTCTCCAAATCTTCACATTGAAGTTTTGAGATTGTTGGAGAGGCGAGCTAATTGGTCCAGCTCTTTGTCCGATTTTTGGGTGTCGTCCTCTTTTTCTTGTATTTCTTGTACTATTTCTTCCTTTCTGTCCTCTCCTCCAGCTTTGCAATATCTATCTTTACCTCCTGCAAGGATTGTTTCATGTCCTCATTTAGCGTCTTGAATTGCTCCTGGAAGGAGAGCAGATATTGAGTCTGGAATTACTTAAAGCAGTTTTGCTGTCCCCCATGTCTTGTCATTCTTGAGTGTGAGTTTCCCGAGAGGTCTCCCACCTTTGCGTCGTCGCCGAATAATACGCGCACGAGAGTGGTTTTACATTTTTGGTCTATTTCCCTTAAGGTGGGGCCGGGGGGGGAGGGGGATCTAGATTTTGACATTAATGCTGTTGCCGTGACGCTGACATTGCTCCCCGTTCCTGTGTAATTTCTCAAATTATATGGCGTCGGATGTGCTCTGGGGCTTTGATTGGGTATCCCTTCGCTTGCTCCCTTGAGAGTTTGAAGTAGTGTAATTGTGGACCCAATACCTTAGGTCTCTTTCTCCTTATAGTTCGCCCACCCCAGGTTCAGGTGTCCTGGTTGCAATGCTCCACTAATAGCCTATTGTGTGTGCCCCAGTGCGGCCTCATATTGTGGTTTGTTTATGGTCTTGGGGGTCCTTTCTTACTGCTGCGTATGTTGCACTCACGTGTGTCTGGGATCCAACTTTGGGGATTTCATGGAGTGCTGGGTTGTTGATCAGCGCTTCGTCAACCCCCCCATTTGTAGCTGGCACTGCTGCTGATGTGCTCATTGTGATTCACTTTCTCTGGGTCTCATAGCCTTTGTGATGTTGTGGGGCCGCAATAGTTGGGCCTCTGCTGTTATCCCTTTAGTTGGCTGTTAGGCAAGATTGTATGCAGTACCCTTAGGGTGCACTACAACAACTCTGACCTCCTGGCAGTAGTAACCCAACCTTTGGTAAAAGTCTGTACTACACAGGTTGGTAGTGTGGACAAGTAGCCAGGCTTATCTCAAGAGGGGTCAATGTGAGCTGTAGGGGATTTACACAGAGGTTCACAGTGACAAGTATTCAAGCAGACACTCACACACAGGGTTTCTTGATAAAACAATTATTAATTTATTTATCAGTCAGTTAATATAAGCCTTCTTCTGAAGGGAGCACTGTAAAACACCACACAAATATACTTCAAAATTACACAATCTTTTCGTGCAGAATCAGTAAATACCCATTTGGGATGGCATACAGCAGAGACCTACACCCACAGGTGACTTCAATTGCTAGGGTGCTGTTGACAATGTATTACTGTTGGCATTCAGAATTAGTTAAGAGCAAGTAAAAAGGAAAATATTATTAGAGCAAACAAGATACCACAAATATTTCTTAAGCAGGCAAATACTTTCATATCCCCCAATAAGAGTCATTCAGTTAAAACAGGCTAAGCCAAAGTGAATAGGCAAGAGTTTATATGGGCTGAATCACTTCTTTGAAGGTGAGTAGAAAAGTAATTGCACAATGTTTCAGAAGTCTTTGAAGAAAAAGATGAATCAAGGTAGGGCACAAGCTGTTAGACTTGTGAATAGTAGAAGATGCAAGCAACTCTACAGCAAGAGGTAAGTTCTCTTGTACAGTTCCTTTAAAATGAAGAAAGGATGCAGCAGATGGCTCCCATTCCTGTGCAGCTCTGCAGATCTCACTGTTCCTGGGCCTCAGTCGTGGGGACAAGAGGGAGGACGGCGGGGGACTCCTGCACTGCACTGGGAAGGTCAAAACTTGCAACCGGCAAACTTCACTTTCAGTGGCTGTTCAGTGTTTCAGCTCATCGCATCTACCGCAAATAGCAACACCGCTCCCTCTCCAGTCTGTCCTCTCCTTCCTTCTTACCAGTCGGGGTTCGGTCCTCGTCGCTGCCTCCGATCCCGTCGTCCTCTCTCATGAGGTCGTCCATGTTCTGTACCTTTGTGATTGTGTAGCGATGCCCCTTCCACTCAAAGCGGAGCCCAGTCGGGAATGCCCAAAGATAGCGCACTTCCCTGAATCTAAGCCAGTCTGTGACGACCCTAAGACGCCTCCTCTTGGGTTAAGTCCTGGTAGAGCTGGATAGGTGTAGATCGGAAACGTATGGGTTCCTTTTTCCATGCAGCCCGCATGATGTCCTCTTAGTTGGAATAGGTCCATCTGAGTCAGCACATCCGGGGTCAGATTTTTGTTGAGCTGAAAAGTGGAGTAGACCCTATGTGTTTGTTCCAGTACGATGTCTTTTCTGTCCCCCAAGCCCAGGATCTGCTCGAACAGTTCTACTACATATTGTTGCAGGTCAGTATCCGCCATTGACTTCGGTATCCCTCGGATCTGTAAATTGTTGCGCCTGGATCTGTTTCCAGCATCTGCCTGTTTGCTCTGGACTCGGTCCATCTGTTGTTCTAGTTCCAGTAATCTTCTGGCTAGTTCGTCTTGCTCTTGCCCTTGTTCCGCTACCGTAGTCTCCATCTCATCGACCCTTTTCTCCATGCCATGACACATCTATTGGCTAGATCAGAGGCGCTGTCTTTTAATGTCTTTTTTAAACTCCTGTAGCATTGCCAGCAGGTCGGATATCCGTATCGGTGGATCTTCAGATTCCCGAGGACCTTCTGGTGGAGGGGGAGTGTATTTGTACGGTTGCCTGTTGCAAATTGTGTTTGTGAGTCTCTGCGGATTGCATTAGGGCTTTAATATCTCCAGACACTGAAACTTTCAGCTTCATTGTTTGTTTGGCCATGGTTATCTTTGTGGTGAATATGGGGTGTCGACCAGCTTGTGGCACAATATTGGGCAGTGTCTTGGTCGCGACCCGTGGCTCCTGTTCCTGCCTGCCATGTAGCAGCTGCCCCCTGAGGTTTGGGTCTTTTGCTGCTTTCAGAAATGGGGGTGCCCCCTTTTTCTATCCCCCCTCTAGCACAAAGTACAGACACCCCTCTGCTTTATGGATGTGACTGGAGTCTGCCGTACTTCCTTTGAGCTATGCTTGTTATTCAGCTCTAATCCTCTTTTGGTGCTTTTGGACCAGTTAGCCAGGTGTTAACCCGGCCCCCCAGTCTATCCTGCTGTAACTAGGTTGGCCTATGTCCAGCCGCTTGCGTTAGGTCTTTGGGGATGTTCCCCTTGTATTGGCCCTCCCGGGGGTTTCTCAGTGTCCTGGGAGTGTGCCTCCGTGTTTCTTGCTTACTTTAGGCGTTTGGAGTCATGTGGCTTTACGCATGCTTTCCATTTTGTCCCTCTGCAGGGTTGCCTGCATATGCCAAATATGGTACATCCCGGCCGTCCCCAGCGCCTCCCTACCATCCGTTACGTCCTCGATCGGGCTCCGGTTCACCGGTGCATGTGGTCTGCCCACCCGTTTGTGGAAGCAAGGAGGCACCCGCCGCACATGACTCTGCCCCCGTGCCTGGACTCAGGGAATTGGATGACCCTTCAGCTGTTGGCGGGCAGCTTACTGCAAAGCCCCCTCCTTGCTTTCAAATGAGGCGGGTATCCACCTCCCAGGCTGGTGCTGTAGGTGCAGCGTTGATTTTGCAGACCTTAGTTTGTGGGGGCGCTCTTTACTGATTATACTTGCTGCCTAGCCCAGCCTCTCCCCCGTTTTGCAAATCGCAATAGCACCCGTCAGTCCTGTTGTGGTGTGGAAGAGGGGCCGCAGAGATGTTTATGGGCAAGGTCTGGGGCCATGACTGATGCATGTCCTAGTGGGTCTTCCCCTCATTGGGCTCCTCAAGCGCTGCTATATTACGTGGGCCTTGGGTAGTGTTGGTGCTCAAAATTGCTTATACATGTTATTCACTACATTTCTTATTTCCAGAGTGTTTTGTTTTATTTTCATCCCTCCGCTGTGCCCGGGCCTTGGTATCTATGGGACCGTGCTTTCTTTCTTTTCCCCCTCATCTCGGGGACCGTTACAGCGCTCCGACCAGGGGCTCAGTTGCCTTCCAGGGACCTCCCTCTTTTTTGGAATGCCCCAACCGGGTTATTAGTTTTATCTTGCTTTCCCCTGCAATTGCACTCAGCGCCACCAGCGCCTCATTGCTTGAGTCGCTGAGCTGCCGCCTGTGCCGGCAGTTGTCGTTCCGGCCTTCCACTCCCTGCTGTCAGACCTCCTGCCTGTGTTGTGGAGTGGATGAGGGGGACCAGTGCGAGGAGCACAGAGGATTCTATCCCGGCCAAGAGGTTGCGTAATTCGGCTCCTCCAAGGTGGTCTCTGTTGGGCTGAAGCGGGGGTTCTCCACTGATCATGGGCGCACTCAGTTCCACAGTCTCTCAGCTGTGAAGCTCCTCGGACCTGAGCCTACGATCCTGCATAATGTCCTGGCCGCCATCTTGGCAGGGGGACCTGCTCTGCACCACAGAATCGTTTGTAGCTCTGTTAAATAGGCTCCTTACCGCTACATACTCGCCCAGCTGCTGCTCTGGGCATTCATACACCCGTAGGGCTTGTCCTTTGGGCCACCAGTCACTTTTGGAGGGGGATTCGCGTCTCAGCATAGGAAGGATGCACAGAGCTCACAGAGGAGGCATCCGTCGGCGTCCTCGGCTGGCCACACCCCCTACATTTCTGTTTTTTTTTTTTTTAAGGAAGTATTACATACCAATTCATAGGAACCAGATAGAAGGAAGAAGTCTTGGAATTAATACCTGGAAGAGATATACACAGGTGATTATGAAATATAGAATCATGTCAGACCATTTATGAAATTCTGGACATCAGAATTATTGAATTTTGATTGATTATCCTTTGTAGATATGAAAAAGAATCAGAAATGTGGGTAGACACTACTGAAGAAGGGGGACTACAGACCCCGAAACACGCAGAGAAACACACAAGGATTGAACACATTACTTAATATTGAGTTTTTTCAATCTAGTCATATATGGTAATTGTTTGAAATCCATTGTGGTAAATTGTCTACCTGTGATCAGAAAATAAGAAGCCTTTTTTTATAATACAATTATTCAGTTTATGCTATAAACTTAATGTAATTGCAAATTGAGAAGAGTGTTATATGACCAAATTGTGAGATTACATTTTGAAGTAAAATAATGGACTTCTTTCATCAAAAAATGCTATTATTGAACACAATTTGCAAATAACTAAATATTTGGTTGTGTATACAATACAAATTGGGTGTGCAGGGGACGGGAGGGTTCCACAAGAGTGTGGATTTCCGCTGCTTTTACATTTGTTAGTATAACCCAGTTCCAGGGTTGGTTTTCTCCCCAGCACCCCACTACCTATCTGAAGGAAAAGCTAATTATTCAAAAGTGAAGTTGTGCTCTAGGCTAAGTAGTATAAAGTCTGGGAATTTCACACCGCCATTATCTTTACTTGTTTTAAGTGTATTAAGAGCTATTTTGGGACTCTTATCATTTCAAAGAAACTTGGATAGTAATGTGTCCATTTTTTTTAAAGAACCCACTAGATAAAGTAATTGGGACTATTAAAAGATAATATAAAATAGCAGGCCCAAGTGTCATTTTAATCGAGTCAAGATGACCCACCAGGAAAGAAATAGTGGCGACGATTGGTTAGTTAATGAATTAATCTCAGCTAAAATTATATTTTCATTAAGGGTTAAAGTGGAAGGGTTATCTTTTGATATAAGGATGCCTACATATTAAATGGAAGATGTACACCATTTCATACCGTATAAAGAAAAGTCAATGACTGTGCAGGAGTTGGTAAATTATGGAATTTCAGATTTATCAAAATTGTATTCATCTCCAGAGACCCTGGAAAATTCATCAATACTGTTCATCAAAGCAGGGATAGATGAAGAGGGTTCGGATATATAGAGAAGAATACCTTCAGCATAAGCATAGATTTTGATCGAAATGTCTTTGATAGTAATACCTTTAATATTATCATCCAGGTGAATGTTTTGTAAAAAGGGTTCTAGGACCAAAATAATTCGTAGCGGGGAAAGTGGGCTTGTAAGTGGACACTCTTTGGACAAGAGGCTACAGTGGAGGGAAATGTTGAGAGGGTGGACGATAGTGACTAGTTTGCTGAGGAACAGGGTGAAGGAGAAGGAAGGAGTGAAGAGGCGGCAGATAATAACCCCAAAGCAGCAGGCACATGGGGAGTGAGCAGGTTGAGGAGTAAGGCCAACCTAGTGGCATTAGCAAGAAAAAGGTGAATTGTGAAGAAGGGTGTGGGAAGTGGTACAAAGATGCAGATGCCCCTGATACGTAAGGGGGCAAGGAGAACATAGTATGTGCCCTGGCCCCAGATGGATAACAATTGTATTAAGGCTCTCCCGCAGCTCACAGCAGGGGCGAGCAAGTGGATGTATGAGTTTGAGAAGCAAAAAGTGAGGGTGCTCCTGGCAGTGGGTGATATTATGTGCTTGATGGTTGCTATAATTGGGGACCAGGCTGGGGATGTGTGGGTCAAAGCTGGATATGCAGGTATAACCCTGGGGTACGATGAACATGATGGGGCAGCGTTTAACTGAATTAGAACACAGGTATGGGATGTGTTATGGAGAGCCTTCCCAGATACCCTCAATTTACAATCTCTGATGCAGTGTACAATGGGTGATGATGAGGATCCCTCAAAATTAAATCTTAAATTACAATGAAGAGCTTAAACGGGAGGACCGTGGGATCGTTCAATTTCATTTCTCTATTTTATTGAAAAGAAAGGATTGCCAAAAGAAGTGCAGAAGGAGTTAGATAAGATTGTGGGTATTGAGGCAAAAGGGGGGCTGGAGAGAGAGTGGAATTGTGCATCATTGCAAAAGGATTAAGGAACGGGAGAGGGAAACAGCTCAAAGGCGTCAGGAGGAGGAAGCAAAATTGGTAGAAAGGAAATTAGCAAAGGTTATTGTTCAGGACCTGTGTCGATGCGTGTACAGGTGGAGGGGACAGAGAGTACCCAACAAGTTGTGAGCGCCACCATCGCTGCACTCTGGCAGAAGGGGGACAAGCCCAATTGGGGGGGGGGGGGGTAACAGTACCCCAGCCCACAGTGGCAGCAGGGAAGACTGCAGTGAGGAAGAGGGGGCTTTGAGCAGGAAGAGGAGGTGGGTTTGGACCATAACAATGTTGAAATTGTTTAAGTCAGGGGCATTTTGCAAGGGGGTGCAGGAGTAGGCCTGCAATGGGCTACAATTACGGGTCAACGCAGCAGGACCAAGGGCCCCAAGGACTAGGACATCCACCACAGGGTCAAGGTTATCTACAGGGGCAGCCCCAGACATATAACCAGCAATTTCAAGCATCTGATATACAGGTGAGGCATCCGCCACAACAACAGCAGGGCAGTACTACATCGGTCAATGGGGAACGGAGTGGGACCACTGCTCCTTTCAGAAGGAGCAATAGTGATGGGGGAGGAACCCCCTTCTCATTCCCTGCAACAAACATATACCCCAATTTGGACAGCCCACAGAGAGCATTAGCGTGTCCTTCTTGTCAATGACCATCCACCCTGAGGAACCACCCTTGGTGGGGGCAGAGATAGGAAACAAGCAGTTCATAATTATGGTGGACTACAGTGCAACAAAATCATACATCATGGAGGGGACTTTTCCATTATCAGGCAAATATCTTGACATGCAGGGATTCTCTGGGGCTATTTCCAATGTTCAGATGCTGAGGAGCTGGATGTAAAAGTGGGAGGGAAGATGGTTCAGGCTCCCTTGCTAAATTCCAAATGTTCACCTTTCAATTTGCTGGGCAGGGACCTGCTCAGGAAATTAAACATGACAATATAATTTACAGATCGCAGTGTAGTTTGCTTCACACCTGGGATGTGCGCGATAATGGCAATGCTGATAATACACACAATGACAAGGGAGGTGGTGGTTTGCGGGATTCCTGTAGACCTGGACCTGTTTGTTTATGGTATAAGTGTGCTTGTGGAGGCGGTGCCTCAGATTGCCAAGCAGTGTTGGCGGGTGTCCACAGATTACATTGTTCGCCCAGTTGTGTCACCTGCTGTGGTGGTGGGAACAATATTGTCACTGGATTTACAGGGATTGTTGGTTTCTGACAAGAGGGTTATCCTACTAGGAATTGACAGGGATGGGTGTGAGTGGCGCACAGTATTCTGTACAGCTCCGCAGAACAATTACAGGAAGTGACAGATGACTAGCTGTTTGAGAACAATGACAAAGATGGGGAAATAATATTAAAGATTTGTATCCCCTGTGACATCATGGTACAATATCGAAGGGTGACGTGCCTTCTGATGGCATTACTAAGCCCACTTATATTCCTTGACAAAGACTTACAACACGTGTCTCTACATTTGTAGACTACAAATCCACACAATGTGGGACTAGTGAAACACGTGACCCCTGTGCGTATAACATTGAAACCAGGTGCAGTATTGTCTACTGTAAAACTATATCCGTTATCAAGGGAGGCGGAAGGGTGTATTAGAAATACACTACAGGCCCTACTGGACCAGTGTATTATTGTGCCGTCCACATCTCTGTGTAACACAGCAATATACCCTGTCAAAAAATTGTCAGGGGGCAACTGGAGAATGATCCAGGACTTGCACCCCATAAATGACATGGTGCAAAAAGAGTTTCCAGTCGTTCCTAATCCAACGACAATTTTATGCAGTATCCCTAAGGAAGCTATATACTTCACTCCGGAATCAAGGTAACTCACAGCATTTAACACAGGGCCAGATGCGGTTTGAACATACTAGATTACCTCAGGGGTACTGTGAGAGCCTGAGCATTTTTAACAGGATACTGCACGCTGATTTAGGGAACATTTAGATGCCCAATACGATTATCCAGTACGTGGATGATTTTTTAGTGAGTAGCGACAGTGAGCAACACTCCTAAAAGGATTTGATTACGCTCCTACAATTGCTGGCCTACAAGGGGTGCAAGGTAGATACGGCTAAGTTACAATACTGCCAACAGTAGATGCACTATCTAGGGCAGTTCATATCATTGAATGGTAAAAGGAAACTACCAGATAAGGCAGCGCCAGTACGTGCCACTCCCAGACCCGCCTCAGTTAAAGAAGTGCAGATGTTTTGGGGCTGTGCAATTACTGTAGGGCATGGATCCTAGATTATTCGGCACACTCGAGACCCCAGACTACAAGCAGGAATTTTACTTATTCTCACATTCAGATGGCTAGCTCATGACAGCGGTACCGACACAAAAGCGCACTATGGGCCATAAGCCATTGGCCTATTAACAGTGGCACTCTGGATTCAGTGATACAAGGGAAGTTCGTGTGTGAACAAGCTTTAGCAGCTGGTGCTTTTGCAATAGAGAAATGTTCTACAATAGTAACAGGGTGTTCAGTTACATTGTATGGAGCACTCTTTGTTTGCCATTCTGGAGAGGTCAACATGTACCCTGACTACACAAACGTCTTCTGTGTATGAGATTGTCATTTCTAAACACCATATTCATGTAGTTAGATGCAAAACAGTGAGCCCTGCCATCTTCCTAACAGACATGCCTACTACAGAGGATGTAACGGTGCACGACTGCCACATGAGGGGGAGGAGGACAACATCCCCCAAAGCAATGGACAACGCATTGTCGGAGGGTGAGGTACTTTTCATTGACGGGTCATCTACAATTGACCAGGAGAGTGGGCAAAGACATGCAGGGGCAGCAGTGGTATGACTTGAGGAAGGGAAGTACAAGACAGTGGTTAAGAAAAGATTGCCCATGCATTATTCTGCACAGGCGGCAGAACTTATAGCCCTTGTTGAACCCCTGAGAGCGTCCCAAGGGGGTCATGTGACAATATATTCAGCGTACAACATGACAACGGTACACGCCAGTCTATCCCGCGGATGGATCCCCGGTGCAGTATGCAGCACTGCAAGAAATGCTGATCGAAGCGTTATCCCAGCCATCTGTTGTGGCGGTCGTCAAGTGTGCCGCCCACACTCACGGGACAGACAAAATATCAAAGGGGCACGCAGCCGTGGCATATCTGCCAAATTAAATGCCTGGTGAATATATTGTGACCACCTCACCAGCAAACCAACATCCAATACCATATACAGCATTGCCCATCTCCCAGATTATCGAGGCATCAGGAAGGGAGAAAGAATTATGGCTATGAAGGGGTTGCAAGAAATCCCCAACAGATCTGTTATGGAGGCAAGAGAGCCCTGGGAAGACAGTAATGCCCCAGGAGCTGCTAGCAGTAGCATTTGAACAGTTACACTACCCATCCCACAATTCAAAGCAGCACATCACAGCAGATTTACAGGAGGATTTGCTTATACCAAACATCCAGGCAAGCATTACAGAACTGGTTGTATATTGCAGCACATGTCAATGTTTCAGTACAGGGATCACATTACAGACGTTACCGGGCATATTGCCCCGCCCTACTGGTGCAATCTGTGAATTACTCAGACTATGCTGATATGGGTGAGCGTTGCAATGTCTCCCGGTACCTCCTAGTAGTGGTTTGTCCCTTCTCAAGGTGGGTGGAGGCAGGGCCGTGTGCACATCCGGATGCCAAATGTGCTGCTAGATTTTTGTTACGTGAGGCTTTCCCTCGGTGGGGTGTGTGCAAGGTTTTAAGGTCAGATAACGGCACACATTTTTTCAATGCACTGTTTCAGCACCGGATATGTTCAATTTACCACCCAGTCCTACAGCGTTGTGGAGAGGATCAATGGGATCCTCAAAAGTAAGTTGTCCAAACGGTGTACCACGATGAAGAAGAACTGGGTGCACTGTTTGCCCCTGGCCCTCTTCAGTTTACGCACACAGCCCAGCAAAGACCATCATTTGTCACCTCACAAAGTGGTCACTCTGCGTATGCACACCCCCATATCCCCTGTAAGAAGAGCTTGAGACGCACATAGGGCAGCAGCGGTGTTTGGCGGTGAGTTCAAAGATTATTTGACCACACTAACTAGGGCAATTAAATGTGTCTTCCGACAGATTGCACCTCCCAGGATTGAGACGACAGACACTGGACATAGTAACCACAACGGCAACAGATCCTGAGCGTATGACCACACAACCACTGCTGCCTGGCGATTTAGCTATATTCGCAATTTCGTGCGAAGGTGGAACAACTGTCGGTTCCACAGGCCCTACGGGGTGGTGTTTTGCACTCCCCTTGCGATGAAAGTAAAGGACATGGGCTATTGTGTACACCTCTCCGACGTCCGCAGGACTCCTCCAGATAGCACTTTGCCACATCCGTTATCTTAAAAGGTGGGGCACCAAAACCTGCACCCCATCAACCTCACCAGCCTGTGCAGGAGCGATACGTGTGCGGTGACACACTCCATTGGCGGGCCAAAGCACAGCTGCTAGCTCCATATCCTTTTTTAAGGCGCTCTTTCTTTCCTTCTTTCTTTCTCTTTCTCTCTCTCTCTCCATTTGTGTTGTTTTGGGCGTCTGTGCTTTCATTTCAGTAAAGAAGATGGATGTGACTAATGTAAGTAATTTGTTAAGTAGGGATTCGAGGTGTAGATGCACAAATTAGAAAATATGCACCTGTGCTTACTATTGTGGGTTGACCATTATCACAGGTCTGTGTGTGACATTGATGTTACTATTGGGACTGTATCGGGGGGAGTCCTATAAAGGGGGGAATGGGATTGTATATTATCCAAATGGGACAGTACATATAAAAGTTAATTATATTAGCAGAGTTACATATATTAGAAAAAGTGTGAATGCTAACAATAATAAGGGAAATTAATATAGGAGTAGCAACAGTGCCGATACAAGTGTTAGTGATGATTATAGCAGGTACAACATGACAATAGGGGAAACAGTGAAAAGTTTGTTTTCAGCAATTAGCTGATTGTCTAACAAAACAATATGGAGATATTTTCGGTAGCACTGTTAAAGCTGGCACCCCTGGGAGCGTGTATAGAATAATGAAAAGAGAAGTATGGAAAATTTATGATAGGTATCAAGGGGTGGGTTTGGATGCGATTGAGGATATTCGTCATCCCGAGTTTTCCAACTCATGGTATTCCAACATGAATGGTGTGGGAAGAAATGCTGTAAATGGAAACTGATGTGTGTTCACTAATTCCGCGCGCATCATGGGCTCCCAAGGTGATAGTACTCCAAGCAGTCCCAATTATAGAGGCACAAGGCCTAGTTCATCTTACGCTATGCAGACGAAAAGGATCGTTCCAGGTGCACAGCGTGGGTCCAGATCTTGTACAGTGCAGAGACGATTAAAAAAAACATCAAGTGTGTGGAGCTACCCTATCTGAAAGTGCAAGGGCGTAAACATGTGAACTGGCAGGACACCACACTACCTCGATGGCAGAAGGACTGGTAACATACAGCAAGGAATGGATAGCACAGGTGGACAATTTCTGTGCACAAATGTGGACAAAGCATATCACAAAGCTGACATGGATTGCAACAATAGAAAAGCTGGTGCAAGTGCACACTGAAGAGGAATATAGACTGTTTCTGCAGCAAGGGTAGAGTCTTTGTCGGCTCGAACAAACGTTGCAATAAGACTCTCTTGATCGCAGACATGAAGAAGGGAACAGCGGCAATGATGGATTACTGCTGGGTCTGTGGCCAAGCTTACGTTCACCTCTCAACATCATGGAGTGGCTGTTTGCTGGCCACATTGCACTCAGTAATCACAGAAGAACACGAAGGGGGAGCACTTCCTGTCGAGGAGCCAACTAGTCTCCCCGCAAAATGAGGAAAAGGGCCCATTACCCACACAAGAGCTCCACATCCTGCCAGCAAAAGGACAGTTCCAAGAACTAAAGAGGATGAAAAAAAAAATCGAATTACATATCCAAAGACTCTTCTGCATTGCTTGCTGAAATACCAGAAGAATACAGGCGCTGTTCAGCTCAGCAGAATCCTTTTTTTGCATCTTTACTTTCGACGGGAGTGCAGGCCGTAGCAAATGCCAAATGGTTGCAGATCGTGAGATGGGAGCTGGTCCAGCTCGCAAACGATACAGAGAACAGGTTCAATGTGATCAAGGTTGAGTTGCATGCATTAAGACTTATGACGATGCAAAACCGATGTGTTGGACACGTTAACAACAATGGAAGCAGGGGTTTGCAAAAATGTGGCGATTCCTGCTGCACATTTTTGCCTCCAGAGGATACAGAGAATGCATTGTTATCCCACATCATTGCAGTTGACCATAGCCTGGGTGTTTGCATGAAGAAGGGAGGAATACAGGACAATAACTGGTTTACTTTAGCATTACGTTCGGCCCCCTCTTGGCTAGGAGCAATCGTGAAGATGTTGATGCCCATTATCATGTTCGCCCTAGTCATCTTCTGCACCTGCCGACTAGGCCTTCAGTGTTGTGCTAGTGCGAAACCCCAATAGCACAAGAATGATGGTATCAATTGCTGTTCCAAAAGCACCTCCCAAGACAAAAGATAGTGAAGCACAGACTGATATCCCACAGAGTGGCTGAAATGTATATGCAAAGTGGCGGGAGCGCAGACGTATTATGGAGTTTGTTACTTTAGAAGTAACGAAAGTAGGGAAATTTGGGAAGGGGGCAGCCCTGTCCCAACCCCCTAAGTGCTTTAGAGTGAGGCGAGATGCATTTGAATAACTACAGGTTCCAGGGAGACGGAGGGGGGCAGTGAAAGGACCACCCTCAATATAAAAGACCCCACCTTTCAGGGTACAGGGTGCAGGGGTGTGCATGCTGGGGGTCAGGATGGGTTTGGGGAGGCATCATGGAAACTCTAGACATGTGCAGGCAAGCAAACAAACCAAAGATAGACCAAGAAAGATGTTGAAGCCTTACAGAAGGCTTCTCTGCCCTCATTGCAGGAAAAAGGACCTACCAACTACAATTCCCAGCAGCCTCTGGCCCATGAACTACAAAAGTAAACCCACGCTGGGTGTGGCACGTGTGCGTGCATGCACATCCACAACAGCACAGGTCTTGTGCTTAAGGATCCAACTGGAGCAGACGCACCGGCAACAGCTCCTGCCACAGGGACAAGCACAATGGGCCACGACTCAGGGAATCATCATTCCAGCCCCTCACCGGTAAAACATAAGTAACGCTACTGCTAAAGGGACAAAGCAAATCACGCGCATCAGAAAAGCAGTGTTACAGCTGTGGGGGGGGGTTGGAGCAGAGCACGTCAGAGCTCATGCCGCAGGAAAGGGCACGCGCAGGGGGCACATTCCAGCCAATTCACGTACCACCTGCTCCAGAGAAGCTAAGTTACCGCGCCTGTAGTGCTTTGTAGCAGCGAACTTGCATGCCGTGTAGAACGGCCGTTGGCACACATAGAACAGTCGCTAGCTCAGCAAGCACCTTCTGCATGCAAATAGCCATGTGCGGCCACCATATGAGCCGCATACTACCAGCTACGTGTGGCAAACTAAAGCCACTGCACGTTTAGCCTGAGTCATTTCACCACATGCAGTGAACGCCCATTGTATACTTTTTACATACGCCCAGCTTCAGCCACGTGCAGCAATTTACACATGTGCATTTACACTTTCTAAGCCACCTGCGGCCCGCATGTGCTTTAACATGGAGACTTAGATACTGCTTAGGCTTGTGTTGCATGAAGCCCATATTAACCCATCCCTGGGAGGTGTCACCAGTCATAGCTGCATGACCATTGTCTGCTTGTGAGTCACGTGTAAGCAACACGCTGATCACTAATCCGAGCTCTCTTTGCAGCATTTGAACTGCTCCGGACACCGGACCGGAGAGTGCGCAAGCAGGAGGCCAGCACTCACAACCAGAGCCAAGTGCCTTTCTGGTTACCTTGTATTGTGTGTGAATGCAGTGTGAGTTGTATGCAGTTGGGCAAGTGTATATTCTCATACAGTACAGTTGTTAAGCTTACCCTGTGTCCCCCTACCTATCCATCTCCCCTCGCCTAGCCCTCAATTCCTGTTACCCTCTGCACCTGAACCTATCCAACCATCGTTTTCCTAACCCTCTTTCCCTGCTGGAGTCTCGGAGGCTTGTGTAAGCTTAGTCTTGCAAGCACCAAGACTGCGTGGGGGTGGTTGGTTTGTGCCACTCCTGCGCCTGGAAGCTGAAGCTGTGACACCACCTTGATATGATAAAATATAATCAACCCACATAGTTTAGCGCAGGGCGCAAGCAACATTGCTATTTCTGCGCTAAATGCGCCATTGCATGTATTAGGCCCAAATTGCAAAACGAGGGAGATCTCCAGCCATGCCCGGGCTCCCACGAGGGACAGCCCATACCCCCAACCGCCACAACGCCTATTCATTGTCCTAACAGTGTTGCAAAGATGTGTATTTTACTCAAGAGGAATGTGCCCTACAAGGCCGCGATCAGAGACTGTAGACTAGTGTGCATGTTATCTCACATTGGCCAAAGCATGACCTGGCCCATCCCCATGCGACCATGAGTTCTAGCCCATATAACTGACTGAGACCGAGACCCCAGAATTCCATGGCACCAGGTGCTCTCTGACCAACAACCCTAAAAGTAACAAGTCCTGGATGTTTAAAGAGTATGGACATTGTATGTCTTTGAAATACAATCAGGTGATTTGTACTGCGAGGTGCTGGGAGGGAGAGTCAGATGGGCCGGAAGGGAGTGAGTGAAATGTGTCTGTGGAGGTCAGTTTGCCCCAGAACCTCCTTTGAGCCAGAACTAAAATCGGTCAGATGCACAGTATAATGACAAAGTAGAATTGTGATAGGAGTGTAGTTAATTTGTTCTTTGACCTTCGACGTGAGAAGAAGAGGATCAATGCAGCACCCACGTGATGGAAGACGGACAAACTGGGCTAGGACCAATAATCTGGCATCTCTTATGGGGCAGGCGGATCATGTATAGGCGCACACCAACCAGCTGCACGGGTTTCTACTGTATATGTTGCGTCATAAGTGACAATGCTTTTCTTAATAAGAATCTACTTGTACTACTTTTCTGGAGAACATTCTCGGCAGCAGAATCCTTTGCTGTTGCGCTCATCTGTGAATGAGATTAAAACATTATCCTTACAAGATCGACTTGGGACTTTCTTCACTAGCGGGTTGTATACTCTCTGGTGTGAGCGTTCAGGGACTTGCCTTCCCTACATTGCCGAGGCATTGGAATTTAGTACTGAAATGGAGGATTGTATAGTAGATAATTCACTCAAGATGTTTCCCATTCCTTTGTTTAGTGAAGTTAATTCCATTGAGGAAGAAGAAGAATTATGTTCACTCATCTTATAATTAATGAAAAGTAATAATCCCCCTTGTTAAATGCGAGCATTCACAGAGAAAATCAATATAAGTGATATTTAAGTAACAGTATCACTTAAGAATTTTAAATGTCAGTAGTGAGCAGGCCACATTATCAAATTGCAGCTACGCTCTCGCGTATGAGTGAATGCTGCAGTTTTTTCCAGGAAGCGCAGAAGCTTTCCTGTCAGTCAAACGTGAATCTTACCAAGAAATTAGTCAGTCTGGTTAGCCTCCACCATCACCACAAATTGCTGAAGAAAACAAAATCCGAACGGTGCTATTTATTATTAACACACGAGAAATCAGTAGACTGCAACCATCGTTATCATTCTCTGCAGGTCCCCACATCTACAAAATTAACACCGGAGGAGGCGCTGCTTTATATAAACCAGGTAATGAGTTACTCTCACAATTAACGAATGTGAAGGTCATAAAATGAATAAAGTTAGTGCTCAATCAGGTGGATCCGAGGGCTTACACGTCTATCTTTCTTGGACACAAGCCATGCCCCCTAGCTGAATATTCTTAATAGGCCTGCTGCATGGAGAGATTAGGTTCCATCCCCTTTACAAGAACAACACTGCATAGCATGAAGGAAAGGCATTGGCTATAGGTGTACAGATGGAAAAATGTAATTGCATTTCTACTAAAACCTGAAAATCTAGAACTTGCGCAGCATCACATCATAATACTGCTATTAGTAATTGTATGATTGCATTGAACATTTGGGAGGATGGAGTCCGAACTGGGCTATCAAAATGAATTGAAAGTATAAATTGTAATGAACAGATACATTTAAATTATTGGTCATTAATATTAGCGCAAATACATTCGATCGTATAAATTAGGCATGCTCTAGATCACGTAACAAGACTGTTGTTTCAGGGCATCACTCAAAATATAATTGGGCTTTCCTAATACTTCTGTGTACACAGATCATGTGTCTAAGTCACTGAAACTCACCAACCAAGAGAAGAGTCCTGCAGACTTGTTCTGGGAGGAAATCTGGCCTTCGTAGGGGCCAAACATGTGTCCTTTAGGAATGACTTTGTTCAAACATCGTACATCACAATCACCGCTAGGATCCTTGACTATCTCAAGCCCATCTGGCACCGTCATTGCTGCCCGCCCTAGCACTCCAAAAGGTACAGGCGTGTCGGAAACCAATACCGGGGGGCCATGATTCGGGCACTCATCCACAAAGTACTGCTGGCATGACTCGCAGACTGTAAAAGGGTGACAGGTGAACATGGTGTCAAATCCAGCAAGCAGATTAATGATTAGTGTAGTTATACAGAAGCAACACTCTACTACATGCATAACTGCATTTTGACAAGGTGTCAAATCTTTCCAAGATGCGACCTAGATGCCATGCTTGTAACGTTAACATTACTACATATCCAAGTAGGTACCACAGTTAACAATGGTGGTATTTCTTTACGTATGTACATTTATTTTGGTGGGATTTTTAACAGCGCTTATAGAACGTGGGACTTTTATAACAACCAAAAAAAAGAAGATCGTACGGATTATAGGACATAGTAATCGTTAAGAAATAAGGAGCAGTATATGGGGCTAACCAGTTTTTGTTAAACAAAATGTTTTTAAAGTTATGAAAGAAACAGTTAAATATGCCAAACGAACAAGCAAGGTCTACTGAAAAAACAATGAAATGTCATGGATCCATCCCATTACCTTTTGAACAGTGAAAAACGAGATTTCAACCCTGAGATGTCTTTGTTCATCATCAGCCTATATTTTGCTATAGTATTTGAGGTTGTTTAGGGAAGATCATGACTTTCCATAAACACCACACAATTGTCCCCACTATACAAATAGCACACCATTTGACAATTTGAAGCCCTGCATTTGAAGCTTTAAGTTGAAATAAATATTGAAACAAGCATGAATGGTGGTTCAGAGAGAGATTTAAATATCTTGTGTGAATTTCACAATTGTTCAAAGTCTCCATGTACCTGTATACAATGGCATGTCAAAATCATGACATCACTTAATTGCATTTTTAGACTGTTATCATAGTTCCAAATAGCAAATAAACACTTATTAAAAGCACTAACAACCCAGTTTGACTGCCTTGAATTGCAGTTTAAGAAACGGGAACAACAACGTGCCTTATGAACAAGACGAATACTCCAGTGACATTTCTGCAATTGTCATATTAGCATCTGAAATAACTAATGCAACCCTTTTAGGAGATTTGAGGAACGATAAGGGATGGCTAGATTTTGCAGGGCTGAGGGAGAACACGAACATACATGAGGGCCAATACACAGGACTATATTATATACAATTAAAGATAGTCGGCCAGCCGTCACAGATGAGATTCTTGGATGTGAAGATATGGAAACGCTCATAAACATCTCGGACGGTGGGCACACTATTTCGAGAATCTACGAAGTATTGATAGATAGATTGTTCCTCAAGAGCATAATTGAAATGCAAGGGTAGGTGGGAGGAAGACTTGGGGAGAACGTTTGAAGAGAATGAATGGAAACAGATCGCTTTATATCACAAAAAAAATGTCTAGGAATGCCAGGTTACAGCGAATACAATTGTACATTACACAAAGGGCATATCTCACACCTGCAGCTATGGCAAAATTTAAAGGAGCCAAGAGTCAGGTGTGTCCTAGATGTAAAGAAGAGAATGCAGGATTGAGTCGTATGTTTTGGGGTTGTCGAGTGATTCATGTCTTCAGGGGGAGAGTGGTGAGTAAAAGTAGCTCGAGGGGGCATCTCTTTGGATATCTAATCCCCCTAGGCCTGCATGTTGGGCCCGTTTATGAGAAATGCTAAACAGAAAACCATGGCAAAGATGAAGGACCTCATTTATATACTAGCGAAACGTAGCATAGCAATGCAATGGAAAGCCGCCACAGAGCCCAGCATTGATAGATGGTGGGAGGATACAAGGAAGTGGAATCGTAAGTGGCTGTTGGGCTGCAGCCGCCTGATACTCTGCCTCTGCCTTCCTTTCTCTGCCCATGGACAAGTGCCGTCTGAAAGAGGAAGCTTGATACTGTGCGCAACACGACGCTGTTTGGATTGCCTCTTTGGACTCCCTTCAAGTAATTGGATTACTGACTTTGTGTTCAATTTGATATTGTATTCCCCAGAACTCATTGAACCGCAGCTAATTGGATTGTTTATACACGCTCCACTCTGATGACTCACAGAGCGTAACTGTTTTGCTTTTTTTCTTTTCTTTTCTTTCTTTACAGTCTCCTCCGCCCCCCAGGTCCCGCTCCCACCACCTGCCTTTCGCGCCACTGGTCAGATTCCACTTCCTATAACTACCTTGATGCACGCGCATCGGAAGTGGAATCGTAAGTGGCTGTTGGGCTGTTAGGCTGGGGGGCTGGTTGGGCGTGATTGAATCTCTTTAAAGTTACTTTTTCAAGTAATGGTCAATGGTTACGTAGTGGGCGCAAGCTCACTAACACTGCTTCGATAAAAGTCGATTGTTGTTTACCTACTGATTTACCCATTATGGAGCCTACCGAGTACTCCATCCATCGCCCCGATTGGTGCCAGCTCCTGCACTCAGGATATGGCAAATGCAAGTAGTGTTGATCTTGCAACTCGGGAACCCAGCGATGTTAAAACCAACACCCTCCATGCTTTGGGGACGATTGATGACCCCATGCCATTGTCTGCTCTCCCTACCCCTTCCGAAACTGTTCCAACTCAGAAGGGCTCCGGCGACTCACAAATTAAGCCGCCGGGCTCCCTTTCTTGTCTTGAGTCTCAACCTAGAGACACTGGGCTATCAATTCCACCCCAAGAATACTCATCTCCTACAGTCGCGTCAAATCCAATTGGACTGTATAACTACTTGTCCAAACAATGCCTGCTTTGGGCTCTCTAACCATCAAAGAGGCCAATTCTATTTCACCAAGAGGATGGATGGATGGATGATAGTGCCAACATGGAAGATAGCCTTGTGAGAGATGCAATTAAAAAAAAATTGGAATAGAATGCTTTAATCACCATCTTGCTGATTTCTCAATTCTTCCCCCTGCAATAAAATCAGAATTGGGCAGACGCATTAGACTGTATCATGAACCCTCCACGCCTGTTACACAAAGAAAATATAGCGTTGAAAATGTATTTCTTTTCAACAATGCGCCAAATTACTCATATTCTGTTCCCACCCGCTACACTGCCCTAAGAGATGAGTGCAAAATTGGGAATATTTTTACCCCCAGTCTACCCTCTATGATGACTCTCCCTGTGCAACATAATAGTTCTCCCATTTCTGAAAAGTCAGATCGGGTTGTATTACCGATGACATGGATGCATCGAAAGCTCTGCCCTCTAGTGATCTTCCGTTCAATCCTGAGGCTTTTCCAATTATCACTCGGATTTTGAATTTGCTAGATAAGGGTCACGAACAAATGCATGAAGAGGTTAGATATCTCCAAATACAAACCACTGAATTGACTGCTAAGCTAAGTAAAATAGAAGGGCTGCTCTTCACTTGTAATGCTATTCCTACTCTAACCCAGAACCAAGAGACGATATTGCCATCTATCAATAAATCTACTCAGACAAAAACTTTTGCGGAGGCTGTTTCAGATAGTCCGAAATTCATGCCACAGGATCCAATAGTCCCTGATTTAACGCTCCCGCAATTGGTAGCTCTTAATGTGGCAAATATTGCGGAATTGTTAATCGTGATTAAAGAGATCCACAGTAAATCCATGGCTTTATCTGTCCCAAACAATGTTGATGTTCCTTCCCTTCATGATCCTCCTAAAACCTTATCTCAAGACAGCCCCTCGGCTCTCACAGACTTAATTGATTTATCTGATGGTGATATTGAGCTGAAAACATCCGGCGATGAGCCTGTTGTTGCCAGTTGTTCTAGTGCGACTCCTTTGGTTGTTCTTACTAGAAAACAAAAAAGAGCACTGGCTAGAGTGGAAAAACGCAAGGCAATAGATAAAAGGTTGAAGCAAAAAACAGACAAAAAGTCCAAAAAATCAAGCCTCTCTTAAACTTGATCGACATAACTCGAATATCACAGAGATATGTAATTTATCTGGTGGTGATGGCACCATAGACTTGAACCAACTAAACGCAGAGTCTAAAGCAGTGCTTAATCTCTCTGAACCCCTTACTTTGAATGCCTCTGCATCTGACTGTAGACCTAAAAAACCTTTTTTGAAATCTGGCAAAGAGGAGCAAAAGCATTCACTTAAAAAAAAGCAAGCGGTGCTGGATATTCCCAAAGAAGTATCTTCTACCCTTTTGCCATTCGTTCACGATGCCATGCATGTTCCCAAACAATCGGTGCTATCCAAGTTTTACCCTATGCTGGCTCTAAAGAAAACTGACAGAGTGATACTTGGCCTGTGTAATGATGATTCTTCCAAAGACCCAGCAAAATTTCAAAAACAAAAGGCAAAAGGGATCAAATCTACACCTATTTCTATCTTCGCTAATAAAGCGGTAACTCAAGATAAAACGGTAGAAAAGTCACAGGTTGTAATTCCGGTTCAGGAGTTAGTTAACGACTGCCCTTGCACCGTCCCTCCAGCGATCAACTGCATTTCTCCTCAAAAAATTCCTTATGATGCAGTTGCAGTCAATTCGGCCGCTGAGCTTAAATCAGCAGTTTTAATGGCATGGGAAAGTGTTACAGAGCATCATGGTAAAGCAAGGTTAAATCAATTTTACTTCATTACCACATTGCAAGAGATTCCTGCCCTGAGAACCATTAGATCAAATGATATAGATTGGGTTAAACTCGCATCTGTTAATAATAACAAAATGATCTGTACATATAACTCCTCTCTTATCATAAAACTAATTTGGGAACAAAAGGAAGATCTGATTACTATTGGGTTAGTACCCACGTTATTTCATTCTATTGATGACGCTTAAGCATATGTTAATACCCCCATCCCCATGGTCCAGAACCCTCTCAGCCAGAATGCTCAAGGAGGGCCTTCAAGAATTGACGATAATACTCTAAAACAACTGTTGGCCTTTGTGTCCGCACCGAAGGGCATCCAATTGATGGACTCATCCCCTGCTCTACCAGATCTGCAAGCCGGTCCGTTAGGGCACTCTTAGCTCTGATGAGCTAACTATTGTCACATGGAACTCCTGTGGACTAAACAACTTCAGAACTTCTGTCCCCAGCCGGATGTTGTATTTCTACAGGAGACCATGTGCCAGTTACCCTTCACTATTGAGGTTTTTATTTGTACATACTCAGGAGGCTAGGCATGGTCTGCTGGGACGACCTTCGGGTGGTTTGGCCATCCTGATAAATACTGTATGCAAATGTGTTTCCAAGTTGATTAGTCAATCTCATGGATTCTTGGCTGTTGAACTTATCCCAGATGAAAATCCTGCTACTGTTGTCCTGTTGATATGCATTTATTGGAATAGGTTGTCCTCCACTCTTAATTCTATTTTAGATGAAGTGAATTTTGTATTAGAATCTGCCATTGCAGCCAATCCCTTGGTTAAAATAATTGTTGGAGGCGACTTTAATGCCTTTTGTTATGATGCTCTGCAATGTTCCAAAGTTTTGACACTATCTCATTCCGCTCTTTCTATAAGAAACGGGCAAATATGTTTAGATTTCTTCCCGGAATAGGATATCCAATCACCCCCTTCTATTCTGAAGCCTTGCAACTACACTTGGCACAGGGGCAAGTATAAATCGTTGATTGACTTTTTCTTTACATCCTCTTGTTTATATCCATACATTGCTCCCGTCACTATTCTTAATCCGGATATAGGGGACCACATGATTATTAAATTGGTTTTAGGTCTACCATTTGCCCGTTTCTCTGCAAATCCATGTTTAATCCTACTTGAACCCGATAGGCAGCTTCTGTCTGTTCGTTGGAGCTTCAAATGCTGTTAAAGAATTTTGAAAAAGATTGCTGCTGACCGTAAAATTGTCACTTGCTTAGATGGAAGTTTTCTTCCACTGTCAAAAATTGAAGCTAATAACATGAGTCGCATTCAGTCTCACTTAACCAAACTGGCCCTAGAAAATCAGTTTGTAGTTTCCCTGATTCCGAGCCATGCACATTCATACAATACCACACTTGCCAACTTAAAGAAAAAAAACATATAATTAAAGAGATATTAAGATTTGAACCCTTTTCCAAATCAACCCTAATACAAGTAAGGTAAACCAAGCAGACTTACAAAAACCAAATCAAAAGGTTGAAAACTTCTCTGTACATTGCTGACAATCAAAAAATATTTGATCACTTGCTAAAGCATGGCAGTAGACAAGTATGGTCGTCTTTGCGCTCCATAAAATCAGACCAGACGCCTGATATGAAATCTGTAATTCCTGCAGATGTCTGGATGAGCTATATTAAGCAGAAATTTCAGATGCCGGTTTACTTTGCCTTTCTTAAAGGTAACCAACCTAAAATAGCACCTAGTATGCTTGCGAGATGGTCCATTTGTGACATCATTGATGCCATTGGAAAATTAAAAAACAAAGGCGCCTGGCCCTGATGGGCTACCTCCATGCGTCTACAAATCTGATCCTTCCTTTTGGGCACATCTTTTGAAGATTCGATTCGATCTGATTCTCCAGACAGGTACCATTCCACCTTCTTGTTGCTCGGCCCATATCATCCCTATTTATAAGAAAGGCCCTCATGATCTCCCAAGTAATTATCGCCCAATAGCTCTCACTGATGCTTCTTCTAAGATCTTCTCGTTATTGCTTCTACGGGAGCTACAAGTCTTCATTGATCAACATGCTCTCTTGTCTGTCTATCAGGTGGGCTTTCGCAAACACATTGGTTGTCCACTCAATGCCACTATCTTAGCACATCTCCAAGCACAGACATCTAACTCTCACATGGGGCCAGTGTATATGGCTAGCTTGGATCTGACAGCCGCTTTTGATAGTGTGATTCGTGAAATTCTTTGGGCCAAAATGTTACATCTGGGCATCTCCTACACTCTGGTCGCTCTGATTGCTCTTTTACATCAACATACCACATATCGCATAGGTCTTAATCTTAATGGTGCGCTTACCAATGCCATTACTACTGAAATAGGAGTCAAGCAGGGCTGTAACATGGCGGCTGTCCTTTTTAATCTTTATTTGCAAGGTATAGACATGCTTTGGAAAGATCAAGTTGTTTTCCCCGCTAAATTGGAGCCCATCAAGTTGGACTGGATTGGTTTCGCAGACTATCTGTTATTTTTCAACCAAACACATTTTGGTGTGCAAAAAAAACTCGATCTGTTTGATGAATTTGCATCGGCGAACAACCTTACGGTTAATCCTGCGAAATCATTCATACTAACTTTCGCTCGTGGACGATGCAAGGTGAATAAATACTCATGGTCCCTACATGAGATTGCTCTCACTCATTCGTCTACAATTCGCTATTTAGGATGTCCTCTGACCGACACGTACTCCATATGCATGTGGAAAACCGTTCTTAACAATAAAATTAAAATGCTTTCCTCTCAAATGAAAATCATTTATCATAAATACTGTTTATTTTCATTATTGCCCCTTACTCAATTCTACTTACTAAAAGTAGAACCAATACTTTTATATTCCCTTGACATATGTTCCTATGATATTGACGCTTTCATAGATGTACTCCAGGGTAGACTGTGGAAGACTGTATTGGGCTTAGCCCAATCCATCCTGAATGTCATCATATGTCATGAAATTAACTTACTTCCGTTGTCTGCAAAAAGAAACTGGAGAAATATAAAAAAACGACATAAAAATGATTGGCCCACCCAAAAATACTTTATATGTTGAGCTCAACAAAATTTTAGACAATCCTTGTATTCGCTTGTTGAAAAAAACATCCGATAAACTGAAGTCTATTCTTGAATCAATCAATGAAACCCCTAAGACTATGGCTATGCTCCTTCCTGCACAGAAGAAAAAATATGAAATATTCCATTGGTGTATCATGTCTGACGCGATAGGTACCTACTCTTCATACTCGGAATATAATACGTTTCGCAGGAAATGGGGTGATCGACCAAATTACTTAATCCAATTCCCCTCTTTTGTGGGAAGAAAAAGATTCCTTCGCTTTTGATTAAATCAGCTACCCACGCTTTCAAAAACCAAAAATTGTAATCTATCGAATGGAACTATTGGTTCCGATTGTTGTCGCTTCCGCGCCTCTGTTGAGGCAAAAGAAACACAAACATTTATTAATTCACTGCTCACATAAGTTTTTGTAAAGGTTTTCTTTTGCAAATAAACCAAATACGAATAAAAAAAATATAATAATTTAAAAAAGTAAGTGGTCAATGCCAGAAACGGGGGTGTGGGAAAAAGCGCTGGGGGTACAAAGACAAGAATTTGGAATGGGCATTCTCCAATGGATTGCATTGACTGTGACAATGTTTGATCAACAGGAAACAGATGATTCCACCAAAGGCACACAAGAAGAAGTTGGGAACAGTGTGGAAGAATGAATAAATGTTAGGGAACAAACAAGCAAGGGGGGAGGTGTTGGGGAATTAAAAGGGAACAGTATGAAGCAATTGTGAATCACATGATTATGTAATCGCTGCTTTGGTTATTGTTGGTTGTGGTTATGAAAACATTTATAAAAACTTTTTAAAAAAAGAAGAATCCTTGTGCAATCCCCAAATGACTTGAGCCTGGTTGTTTACTAATAGTTTTAGCTGCAAGGGAAAGAAGAGTTGTATCCCTCGCAGAGGAGTATTTTGTGACTTCTTGACATGCACATGGGCAAAACAGCCACCTCCTTGACCGCAGAGCACAACAAACTCACATTAAGAGGACAGGCGACAGCTATTGCATGGCGCCTCATGGCGCAGTTTTGCATGTGCACTTTTGCAGTATGAATATTTGCACAAAGAACCCTCAGTTGATTGTGACAGATTTAATTTGTCTAGGGGGCTTTATGAATCAAAGGAATGCAAATTGGATAGCCGCAGCGAGCAGCAACACCATTGGTGCCTTCAAACACCATTTTTGTATAGGTGCTTTATAAATACCAATAAATGCATTACAGTTCTAGATTTCATTCCAATTGCACGCTTCAGCAATTTTAACCAAGTACTAACTTACACCAGAAATCCACCTGCTGAATGTTCTTGGTCATAAATGCCTCCTCCTTGGCCTTCAGATGTTCCGGTTCCAGAGCAGTGGACAGAGGAGATGCCGCCATGGAACTAGAGTAAAGTACATACACAGAATTTAGATTAAAGAAACCTTGATAAAGTGTAGAAAAAAATGAAATCTTTCTCAAAACATATACAATAAGTAAGGAGAATCACAAAAAAGCCAAGCTGCCCTACCCACAAGCCACATGTGTCACTATGTTTTCCCATATGCTTAAAATAGTTACTTTGGATTGGCATGGCCCACACACCCAGTCGTCATCCCTCCAGAACTGGCAGGAGGTGCCATTTAACAGAAAAATATGAAACTTGTCAAAAGCACTTTCACAAGGGCTCTCTCTGAAGCTGCGTGAATATCGAGTCCAGTTTTACCTTTCCCTGGACTTAACCCACTACTCTCCAGGAGTCTCTGTCATTCCTAAAGTGTTGCTGAGTAAGGCATCTTGTTACAGTTGTCTGTGCAACTTGGGAGTCACTGTAAACCAAGGATGTGTGGCTGCTATCCAATGTACAACCTGGAGTAGGTATATTGGGACAGTGCAGAGCCTCTCTACATAGCAAGCAAAATTGTACACTTTAGGGACAGGAGAGGATGCTGCCCAGTGCACCGACTATTTGGGGGAGAATGTTAGATCCGGGTGCCCCTGAGACAATACTAGGTCTTCCCAAGCACAAGGAAATCACAAAGATCAACTACCCACCAGCCTGGTGTTTTAAGGCGCAGAAATGAAAAGGAATAAAGGACCACCAGGAAAAGGATCTTACCTTCCCCTGGATTTCAAATGTCAGTTCATCCAGATTTCCAGTTTGTTTAATGAAGAAGACATTTCCCTTGAGTGTCCTTCCAACACACAGTTCTTTTGAATATTCAGTTTCTCACTCTCGGGATCTCAATTATCCTTAAACGGGTATGGTTCTTCCCTTTTCATTGATTGTCACTATTCCACAATTGCAAAGTTTTGTTTTTTTACCCACTGAGCTTTCCCAATCTTGTTCCTACCTCTGGTGTACTTTCCTACCAGGGTACTCGCAGCTTTATTACTTCTCTTGATCCATTGATTTCTATTATCTTTCAAAGGGACATGGTGTAAAGACTGGTAGGGGGTGTCTGTACTTCCGCTCTCTATATGGTAGAGGAGAGGCACAGAAGACCCCAGCCAAGATTCTCTATTACGGTAGCAATGGACGAGCAATCAAGGCCTAGCTTCTCAGGAGGTGATGCAGGCTGGTTCTTAAGTACAGTGTAGTCCCTGAACCCCCAAAAAGGAATGTCCACACACTGTATTACTGAAAACACAGTCTTTATATAATTAATATTCAAAGGTATGTACACGATCACAATAACGCACTTTGTACTCGGAAATCAACAACGATAAATATATACAATTCTAAAGTGGTACCACCAATGTTATCAAATCTCATTAAAGTGCATCAACTGTACGGTTAAAATGTCACACAGATCAATAACGAGGACACCAGCAATAGAGATAGGAAGGAACGTAAGATGGTTGAAACAATAGGCAGAATGCTGGCCCCATTACCTAGACACAGTTGTGTGTGGAGATTCCCCCACCTGGGCAACCTGTAAATAAAGATATATAGCACAAGCCCAGTCCATATATTTTTCAATAGTCTATTTCCTCCTATTAAGGTTTTACCCCCCCAATGTACCTGCTAGAGTAGAGTTCTCCGAAGATGCGTCGACCAATCCTTCTTGAGTGACTCCCTTTAAAGCAGGAGCCACGGATCGTCGAGAGGCGTCGAGGAACTCAGCGTTCGGTGTCGGGGAATCGACGGCCCTTCTTGAGTGCTCTCCCTTTAAGGCAGGAGTCACGGGTCGTCGAACGTCCGACGGAGAACAGGTTGAACTACAGCGGTGAAGTGGCAGCTTAGTTCCTAGCGATGCTCGTCGACGACGGAGCGTTGGCTTCCTGCAAGGAAGTGGCGTGCGGGGCACCACGGTGACGATAGTTCTGGACCGCAAAGAGAGGATGAAGAACTGTGGCACAGCAAGGGCGTCGAGTCGTCGGCATCTCTGTGGTCTTTAGGTGGCGGGAAACCCACCGGCGGATGCTCCTCGGCACGTCGACGGTCGGGCCTTCTCCAACGGGATAAAGCGGGCAACGATGCAGACGAGAGCGTCCGATGATCAAATGAAGTTCTTAGGCAAACGGGAGCATGGCAGCTCCGGTCGGCGACGGCGGTCGTCGACAGTGACGGACAACAGTCCGGGTGGTTCTCTTTGAGATTCCGCAGCAGTCCCCATCTCGGGTCGGCAGCCTGTCGAAGATCTGTCTAGCAGGGAGCTTGGGCAAAGATCAGCTGGGGCACGATGGTCCCTGGTAGCTCGGGAAGAGGGCGCCTTACCGGGTCCTCTCTGGGTCAGTCCTTGGAGACACAGCAGCTTTCAGATTGTGAAGGAGAGCAACAGCACTTCTTCTCGTCCAGCGGGGCTTCAAGGTCAAGCTTCAGTTACTCCAGTTACTACTCGTAGTGGACTTCAGCTTCTGAACACGATTCCTAGCAGTGAGAGGTCCCCAGATATACTGTTGATCTCCCATTCATTCCGCTGGGTCACACTCAAGCATCCAATCACGACTAAGGGCATTCATGCAGGCAGGCAGCCAATCAGGCACACGAGGTATTCAGGCCATTCACTTCTCTCCAGACACTCACAACAAGTTATGTGTATTGGGACAAGTACCGAGCCATTCAACACTCAAAAACTGCATTCATACCGGTTTCGGGCAGGGCTGTCTCAGTCATTGTGTCAACCACCAGATACTAGACATCCACAACACAGAATGCATATTCGTCACACACTCTATTCACCCGGGTCCCACCCACAGGAGGTACCCACTACATACATCGTCGGGAAGGCTCCAGCTAGTCTGGCCGGGCCTTCACAACAACACCATATATGGCACTTCCATCCAACAGCCAATCAGGGGAAGGGACAGAGTCAGGGCTTCCCAGGACTTTGGGAAAACAAGGTAATAGGTAATAGAAAGCAAGAGGCCACAGGGGCCATTTTGTTTTCCATCAGGAATCAACTGATCCCAATGGCAGGGCCGGGGTATCCCAAAATGGAGGATACTCCGCGCACCTGTCAAATTCAGCATGGAGCTGCCACCAGCCCATACCCTGCTCTGCGGGCCACCACAGGTGCCCAAAAACATACACTAGGGGCACAGGGTTGTACCCCCACCCATGGGTGCCATAAGGGTATCCCACGGGTCTGTTCACCAAATCAAAAGAGAGAGCTGCACCGCCAGGAGTCCCACATGAGCTCCTGTGCGGAAAACACGACAGAACACACGATAAAAAGCAGTAAAGGACAAGGATACGGAGGCCCTGTCCCTCCGATGCATTTCCAGCATCACACATGGTTCTTCCATTTTTGTTTTGATGATTACTGTTTTACAATTACAATGAGGGGTTTTGACCCCTGATCTTTCTCAATGCTTTTCCTACCATGGGTGTACTCTCCTCCCAGGGTATTACCACTTTGTTGTTATCCTTAAAAGGGGTATGTTTCTTCCCTTTTGTATTGGTGATCACTGTTCGACAATTTCAGAGCAGGTGTTTTACCCCTGAGTTTTCTCACATCTCATCTTACCCCTGGTTTACTCTCCTGCCAGAGTATTACACTTTCTTGGGTGTAAATCCCTGACTCACTGTTATGTTATGTTATGCGATTGCTTATTACGCGCCGGTAGCCCGCAGGCATCAGGGCGCGGGAACCAAGAAAAGTCAAAAACACAACGTTCTCCTCATTGAATTAGATTGAGATCCTGGGGAGGAAGACTAATTACTCATTGAAACAAAGAGGTTTTAAGCTGTTTCCTAAAACTCTGATAGTTTACTTCTAACCGTAAGGTCATCGGCAGCTTGTTCCAGAGGTCTACTGCTTTAACTGGGACGGATTTACCTTGCCTAGATAGGCTCTTGGCAGTGGGAAAATTTAGGGTGCCCCTGTCGGCTGATCTTAGGCATCTTCCAGGTGAGTAAAAGAAAAGTGTTTTTTAAAATAGCTGGGGGCCTCTCCATAAAGGCATCTATGAATTATTGTCATGGCCTTGAACTTGACTCTATCCTCCACTCTTAACCAATGTAGTTCTCTTCTCCATGTTGACACATGTTCTCTATTTTTTAAATTCTTGACTATCTGAACTGCGTCATTTTGTATGACTTGGCACTTTCGAATTTCTCTTTTTGTGGCTCTTAACAAGAGAGCATTGCCATAGTCAAGCCGCGACAGGATAATGGCTCTAGCAATTATTGCAGCATTGATTTCATTAATGAAGGGTCTTATTGCTCTAAAAAGATGTAGGTAGTAGGCGTTATTTTTCTGCAAGTAACCTACCTGTGCCTTCGAGCCCACCGAAGCTTCCACCATCATCCCGAGAGTTTTGACATGCGACTATCACCTTATATTATTTGTTCCCCAGCTTGCATCTAGCCTGTCGAGTACCAAATATCAACAGTTCCGTTTTGGTATTGTTTAAACACATCCAATGATGTTGAATCCAGTGATCTATGATGTGATAGACCTCTGAAATTTTCGCACTGTCAATGGTGTAATCGCCTGTGAGTTCAAAAACGAGCTGCGTATCGTCAGCGTAGTTCGTGAAGAATACGCCAATCTGTCCTAATGTGCACTGTTTGCCTGGGTCACTATCCTGCCAGGACTTTTCTGTTCTCCATTCACTCTCTCTTGCATCCAGGAAATAATGCTTTTCAAGTACTGGGTCACTGACACTTTCTTAATAATGTTCTTATTCGATTTTTGTTCCTTGAATTAGGCTCTCTCGCGCAGTCAACGATACGCGCTTTTTACCAACGGCTTTGCCGCTCCTCGCATACTTCCATCTTCGCTGCTCTCGGCGCACTGACAGAGTGTGTCCCGCTAGCCACTCGGTTCCCGCTTTGCCTTCCTCTGCTAGTGGCGGCTCCTGTGGCAATAGTGAAGCAAACTTCTCTCCGCTCTGTCTCTCTGCACGCCATTCCCGTCAGCCTCTGTGCTGCCTCCTGCCGTCTGCTCACCTCCGTGTTCTGACTAGCATCAGAACAAGTCAGATTCAGCTGCATTCTCTCCCGCTGTCTCTTGCACTGTTCAGCGGTGTCAGTTTTAAACCTCCAAGTATTGGCATTTTCCAAAGACTACAACGCAGAGTTGGTTTACCGCTTCTGGTTATCCTCATTACTCCATCCCTGTTCCTCGTCTCAGTACTATAAAGGGGGTTTGGGGTAAATAAGCTTGTGGGCTATGAAAACCTGGGAATTCTCCATCTATATTACAATAAACCATTAAGCCATAAAGGAAAGTTGTAAAGGCCCATGGGTGTCACTAAGAATTATATCTGAAGAATTATTTTTATCCAGTATTTTCCTGTCTCCCTGGAGTTTGTTCCCCCCCTGTACTTGGTCCTCCCGCAGATAGCCAACCCCAGGGTCAGAGTCAGGTAGCTGCTGCCTTTCCCTGGCCACATAAGAGAAGCTTCCCTCCAGGGAGTGACGATGTTGCTAGATTTGCAACAGTGTGGCATTTTAGGTGGCAGGATTTTAACAAAGTGTTAATGTGGTGTGATAAAGTCAGGTCAGTGTCCATTGTGCAGCCCAGGTTTTTGACAGTGGAGGATGCAGTGGGTGGGGGCCTTAGGGAGGGAGGCCAGGGCATGGCTTTCACATAAAGAGGGATGTCTTTCCAGAGATCATGATCTCTGTTTTCCCTGGGTTAAGCAGGGGGTGGTTAGCCGTGATCCAGAGGTCAATGTCTGTGAGGCTAGGTCTGGGTGGTGGTGGAGACACCTTAGGGATTCCAAAGATGATTTGTATGTCATTCGTGTAGTTGTAGCAGGTGAGGTGTGAGCTAATAAGTGCAGGGAGAGGGCTCAGGCAGAGCTTGAAGAGTGGGGATAGGCAAGCACTTTAGGGGACTCTGTTATTGACGGGTCAAGCGGAGGAAGTGAAAGGAGGGAGGAAGGTAATTTGGAGGCTGTTTGCAAGGAATGAGGAGACCCACTTTAGTGGCGAGTCCCTAATGCCAAGGGAGTGGAGCCTGTCACTGAAGATGCTGTGGTTGATGGCGTCGAAAGACTCTGAGAGGTCAAGCAGTATGAGTGCAGGACAGGCCTTTGTATATGCATTTTCTTTTAAGGTCCTCATATATGGAGGCTAGGGATGATTGAGTTCCATGAAGGGGTCGGTCTGAAGCTGGGCTGTGCCGGGTCAAGGAGGTGGTTGCTTTCTATGAATTTACTGAGCTGGGAGTAGGCTGTGCAGTCAGTGAGTTTGGCTAGGAAATGGGTGTTAGAGATTGGTCTGTAGTTTGTGGGCCTGAGGGGGTCAAGCAAAGGTTTTTCAGGAGGGATTTGATGTGGTACGTTTTGAAAGCTGTGGGACAGATGCCTGAGATGAGGGAGGAATTAAAGATGGATGTAGCGATGCTGCCTGCACAGGATGATGTGAAGATTTCTTTCAGGGAAGGGGGCATGGGTCACTTGGGGATCCGGATGGATGGCAGTCAGTCAGTAGTTTAACTGAGTGAAAGAGGAGAAGACGGGAGGCGGGTGTACTTGTTGGTGGTATCGTTTGGCGGAGTGAGAAGATGGGGTGGGTGTGCTGGCAGTTTTGTGTTGACGGTGCATGTTCTTTCTAATGCTGTATTGCGGAAATGGTTGAAGAGGGAGTTACAGAGAGATTGGGAGACATGGGGGGGGAGAAGTGCAGCAGGGCCAATGAATTGTGCTATGATCTTGTTAAGCTGCTTGCTACCGTCACACGCACTGGAGATTCTGTTCTTGTAGAAGGAATTTTTGGCCTTGCAGATTTCAGTCATCAGAGAACCAGGTTTCTGTGATGAACAGGTATCTGGGTCTTCAAAGATGATGAAGTCAAATATGCAGTGTTTGTTTTTGAGGACAGATCTGGCGTTGATAAGAATACAGGAAAGTTGGAGAGCAGGGGGGTTGGTTCTTTGGAAGGCTGGTGTGAGAGGGTTGGAGGGATGGGTTGAGGCAGTGGTGGAGGGGATCCCCTTTGGAGGTCCCATGGGGGTGTGTGGACTGTATAGGTGGAAGGGGTGATTGTGGAAAGAGTGTTTGTGATGTGCATGGTTTTGGGCTAGAGTCGGGTGTGGTGGGGGGTGAGGCAGAAGGTGTGGGGCATCAGTTGTGGTTCCAGAGGTGGGTGAATGTTCTCTGGGGTGTAAGGTAGTGAAGAGTGCCATTGAGAGCGGTAGTTGAGTGGGGATGGAATGAGGGGGGTGGAGTGAGATTAGTGGAAGAGTTTGGTTGCCCTATTCCTGCAGATGTTGGTGTTGTTGAGGGGAGAAAGTATTTGAGCATCTGCAAAATAGGGCTTTTAATGGGAATGGGGAGGGTGAAGGGATCTTGTGCGTAAAAAGGGCGTAAGTGCCAATGAACCTTCTAAGTTGGGAGAGGCGTGCAGGGATGGTATGGTATGGGTGATGCAGGTTCTATGTTTGGAGGTATGCTTGGGTGCCTGTGGTGTGTGCGAGTGACTTGGCGGATCAGTTGGGGAGGGGGTGTTGTCAAAGCTGTTGGCGAGTGCTAATCTGGTGACACTTGGGGATGGGAAGGCTGAGGTGGAGGGGGTTCTGGAGGGCAGGGAAGCTGAGTGGGGGACAGAGAGGGGCTGGGTGGCTGGAGATGAGAGGTGAGATGGGGGTTGATTCCGTGAATTCCAATTTCAACCCCTGGTACCCAACGACATCCAAGGAATGAAAGTATTTATCTTTGTATGTTGAGTGCAGCAAGAAAAGAGAGGATGTCTATGGAGTGTCAGAGGTCCTCATGTTGCGGGCACACAGTAGTTATTGGAGATGGAGAGATAAAGATTAAGCATTATGGTAGCAAGAGTTCTTTCATTTTCCTTTTTTTAGCTGCTAACTAAAATAAAGTGAAGAGAAGTGCACAATAAAAGCCTCGGTGCCATGCGTTAGAGTATAAGCAAGGCACAAGTTACTTACCTGTAACTGTTGTTCTCCAGCATGGGTTTGGCATGGATTCACATGCTCATGAATATTCCCAGTCAGGCTGGGATTCCTCGGTAAAGAAAAAATCAGTTTCAGTTTAGTTTCGGAACTGTCTTTCTACTAATAAGCAATCACAGGTCTCTGGGTCATACTGCACCCAGCCAATAACTGCCCTCTACCCAAGTCCCTCCTCTGGCAGCCATCTTCAGATTTGGTAGCAGGTAAAGTGGCAGTAGGACCAAGAGAAGAGCCGCAGATGGGTCGGAGGGAGGGTTCGCATGTGAATCCATGTCAGACCCATGCTGGAGAACAACAGTTACATGTAAGTAACTTGTTCCTTCTCCAGCATGGAGTCTGGCATGGATTCACATGCTCAAGAATACAAGAATACATAGCAGTACACACATGCACAACCACGGGAGGTGGCAAGGCTCAACATTAAGCATTTCAACAACTCAACATTAAGCATCTCTTACCTCCTCACCAGGCTCACCTTCAAGCGAATAGTTTGCGCAGCACTGCCTGGCCGACTCTAGACTCCTCCCTGGAATCCCGGTCGACGCAGTAGAATCTCGTGAAGATGTGTGTCGACCTCCACCTAGCAGCCCTGCAGATGTCCAGCAAGGGCACACCAGACAGGAATGCCGTAGTAGCAGCATCGCTCTGGTCGAATGGGCTCTCGGACGGCCTGGCAACGGACGGTTTGCCAACCGGTGACAGTGCATGATGCAGCCGGAGAGCCATCTGGAAATGGAAGCCTTGGAGAGGGCCTTCACTTGGTTTACAGCGCCAAAGTTCACAAACAGCTGTGATGTCTTCCGAAAACTCTTTGTGCCGTCCACGTAGAACTTCAGCGCTCTAGCCACATCCAGCGAGTACAAATTCCTCTCAGCCGGCGACAAAGGCAACGGGAAGAAAACAGGTAACACCAAGGGCTCGTTGAGATGGAAGTCCGACAGCACCTTGGGCATGAAGGAGGGGTGCGTCCTCAGCACTACTCTCATCTCGTGGAATGTCAGATATGGGGGTTTACAGGAGAGGGCCTGGATCTCTCCCATTCGTTGTGCGGAGGTGATGGCCACAAGAAACGCTGTCTTCCACAATAGGAACTTCAGCGGTGCTGAATGCAGAGGCTCGAATGGAGGGCCCATGAGCCTGGTCAGCACCACGTTGAGCTCCCACGCCGGGGCCAGAGCCTTCACCGGTGGGAACGAGCAGAACAGTCCTTTCATGAACTCCTTCACCAGGCGGCGCGACCACAGTGACGACCGCCCCGGTGTTCTGGTGTAGCGGCTGATGGCCGCCAGATGAATTTTGATTGATGCATGCACCAGCCCCGCCTTGGCCAGCGACAGCAAGTATGGCAGCACTTGAGAGGCCGTAATCCGTAGAGGGTTGATCTTCTGTGCACGGCACCAGACAGAGAAACTCTTCCATTTATGTCCATAGCACATAAGAGTCTAGGACACCCTGGCCTTGGCAAGTACCTCCTTGCAGTCCGCCAGGATATCGTAGTTACCGAATTCTAGTGCTGCAGGAGCCAGGCCTGCAGGTTCAGTTATCCTGGGTTGTGGTGCAAGATCGTGCCTCCTTCCCTGGCCAGAAGATCTGTGTCTACCGGTAGTTTGACTGAGGGTGACGCTGACCAGAAGGTCCGGGAACCATATCTTCCTCGGCCATGCAGGTGCGACGAGGATCATCTTGCACCGGGACCGTCTGAGTTGACTGATGAGCCGCAGAAGCAATTGCGGGTACGCATAGAGGAAGAGGCTGTCCCAGGGGAAGGAGAATGCATCGACCATGCTCCCCGGCTGGGGAAACCTGCTGGCGAACCTCCGGCATGTGGTGTTCGTCGCCGTCGCGAACAGGTATATCTGGGGATTGTCCCATCGCCGGAATAGGGGATCCACTTGGTCCTGCCAGAGCTCCCACTCGTGGCACGCGTGCAGCTCCCTGCTGAGCGAGTCGGCGTCACTGTTCTTTACTCCTGCCAGGTGAAAGGGTACCAGGAACATCCCCTGGCCGACGGCCCAGTGCCACAAGTCCTGCGCTTCCTTGGATAGAGCTGTGGATCTGGTGCCCCCCTGCTTCCGGATGTAGAACATCGTGGTGGTGTTGTCGGTGAAGACCCGTACCACTTTCCCCTCGAGGGACGAGAGGAATCACCTGAGGGCCCAGAGTTCCAGGACGTTGATGTGAAGAGACCTCTCCTCCGGGAGCCAAAGGCTTCTTGCGTGGAGATCTCCGGTATGCGCGCCCCATCCCTTCAGGGAGGCATCCATCGTCAATGTTTCCTGATGCCCCGAGGTCTGGAAGTCCATGCGCGCCACAAGATGCGATTGGGTGCCGCACCACCGGATCGCCTGCCGGAAGGTCTCGTTGAGAGAGATCTTGTCTTCGAAGTTCCCCGTCACTTGTACCGAACGTGCGTCGAGAAATTCTTGCAGCGGCCGCATCTGCTAACTGCACAGCCGCACAAGGTCATGACAACATCATGCCAAGCAGGGACTTGATGGACCTCACCCTGGCAACCTCTGGGGTCAATAGCCATTGTACCTTGCCTAAAATGGCCTTGATCCTCTCCTCCGACGGTGATGCTATCTGCACCACTGTGTTGAGACTGGCTCCCAGGAACAGGGCGTCCTGCGATGGCACCAAGCAGGGCTTCGCAAAGTTTATTGAGAACCCCAGTTCTGTGAGCAGGCGGACGGTCCTCGCTGTGTGGTCGACGGCGAGTTCCCTTGATTTCGATCGGATGAGCCAATCGTCCAGGTAGGAGTAGACGTGGATCCCCTGCAGGCGCAGCCGCGCCACTACAGGTGCCAGGCACTTGGTGCAGACCCTTGGTGCCGATTTCAAACCGAAGGGCAGTGCCTTGAACTGGTAGTGCCACCCTTCGACCACGAAGCACAGAAACTTTCGATGTCCTTTGTGTATAGGGATGTGTAAGTAGGCATCCTCCAAGTCCACCGACGACAGGAAGGCGCCTTCCTCCAGTTGTCCCGGCACGTGCTGAAGGGTGACCATCCGGAACTTCTGGGATTTTATGAATTTGTTGAGGCGGCGGAGGTCTAGAATGGGCCGCCAGCAGCCGGTCTTCTATTTCGACGAGGAAGTACTGGGAGTATACTCCGGAGCCTCTTTGGGACGAGTTCTATCGCAACCTTTTTCAGCATTGCTCGTACCTCCTTCAGAAGCTGTGGAACGTGGTTTTCCTTCCTGGCCACTGGTGGAAAATGAGGGCACCTCTTTTGGAAATCCATGGTGTGCCCGTGGGCCAGGGCATCCAGCACCCAACGGTTGGTGGAGATGGACTTCCACACGCCGACGAAGTTCGCCAGCCGGCCTCCCACCGGGGTGCTTGGGTGGGGGCCCGACATCACCGCCGGTTCGTCTTGCTTCACTGAGGCCTTGCCCCCTTGGGCTCCTTGGCGATGACGACGGTGTCCACCGGCATTGATGCGGCCTCTGTAGGCTTCTTGAGACGTCGAGCGGGCCGCTTGTCCGTACGACGAGGAGCTGCCGCCAAATCCTTTGGAGGCACCTTGTGACTTGCCTCTGGCGGTCCGAAAGGATGGCCGCCGCTGATGAAGAGAACCCAAAGCCCGGGCCGTCTCGGTGTCCGCCTTGATGGCCTGCAGTGACTTGTCCACTGCCTTGCCAAACAGGTTGTTCCCGTCGAAGGGCATGTCCAGTAGCCTGGTCTGCACGTCCTGATGGAAGTCGGTGGCTCTGAGCCAACCGCGCCAGCGGAGGCAAACACTGTTGCCCATCTGGCGAAAACCAGTGTCGGCGATGTCCGTGGCCAACAAGATGGCATGGTCCAATGCCACCTCGCCTTCCTGCAGGATTTCTAGGCCTTCCGCCCTCTTGTCACCTGGGAGGAAGTCCAGGAGGGGAGCGATCTTAAACCACACCTCCCTGTCATACCGGGCCATGATTGTGTTATGCTCACATGGTCTCCCTGGGGGCGTTGGGGCACGGTTGGAGCCCTCTCTTGACTTGACTCCTCGGAATCACCTTCACCTCCAGATAGTGGTTGGACCTGCGGATCGGGAGATGGGTGTTGCCCCTGAGTGAAGAGGAGAGGCAATGAAAATGGAGTGGGGATATCGTGACTTCCCCCAACCCTTTTGTGCCAAAATACGGTGTGCAAGCGCTTTCCCATATAAGCTCATCTGTAGTTTTGTAATGTTGAGCTATCCGTCCTGCTTATCCTAGCAGCGGCGCGCAGAACGAACCAAGTTACTTCACTGGTCTGTGGGAGTGTTGATCCAAACCAGCTGCGACCAATCCACTTATAAGGGGAGTCTTTTGTTATGACTATTGTTCGATTAGACTGTCTGTATTTCGTCTAATAATAATTCTTGGAATGTCTCATTCCATTTCCATAGGTACGGAGAAGTTAATCGGGACCGAAGAGAGTCCGGAAGACCTAGAGGATGATGGAGTTTCAACAGTGACAGCCAAGTTGGTCTTTATAAGGGAACTCTAGTCTCTTGTATGATGTGGCTGTGCGTTTGATATGCATATGAGTTCTAACCTGTTGTGTTCTTATTTCCTCGTAGGTGCAGGCCGACTATGAAGAATGGTGTTCGGATTCTCGTTGAAGATTCACGGTTGCAGGATGAAGACTCTGACCGTGATGGAATGCCGGTGAGAAAGAAGACTTTTGCTCCGACCGTGATGGAATGCAGGTAAGAAGAAGGGTCCAGCTCTGGCCGCGATGAGTTTCAGGTAAGAAGCGTACTCAGCGATGTAGCGGCTGGCAGCAGGTAAGATGCGCCCCAGGGATGTAGCAGCTGGCAGCAGGTAAGATGCGTGCCCAGCCATGGAGTAGTTGGGGTGAAAGGCGCTCACGGCGATCTAGCGGTAGACTGCAGGTAAGGAGCGCTCTCAGGAGTATCTTCAGGATGGGGCTGCTGGAATCCAGTGATGAGCAGGTAAACACAGTGGAGAGTGTTACGCTGCTCAAAGCAGAATAACGCGAAGCAAAGGCACGTGGATGGGCTGGCCGTATATAGGCTGGCTCAGGCCCCTCCTTTTAGCCCCGCCTACTGACTCCACCTTGCCCTTCTTTGGCACTGTAGCACGTGCCTTCCAGTGCTGTTCTATGGGCACGCCCGGCCCAGCTGCACACGCCCTTGGCGTAGAGTGTGCAGAGCACACTTTTACATGAGCCAGGACTGGGTCCAATGGGACCCCCTGGGGGTGAGGAAGGACTGGCCCCTTGACTAGTGGCCATGACAGATCGCGAGGGAGTTGGCTGCCTTTATGGTCGTCTCTGCCGACAGGATGACCCGTCGTCCCATGGCATCCAGTTTCTTCCCTTTGCCGTCCGGGAAGTAGAAGTTGATGCCGTCGCCCCGGTCGATTTCTTCTTGGCCGCCACGGAGACCACCGAATCCGGGGACGGCTGGGCCCTGAGGCGCATAGGAGCAGAGTCTGAGACCCAGTACTTCTTCTCGTACCAGTCCCTCTTCGCAGGGGCCGTGGACAGGTTCTTCAGAAGGGACAGTCCTTCGTCCCAGATGTCGTACAGTAAAGGTACTGAGAGGACGGTCTTCCTCTTGGCCTCCCGTCGCTGGTAGAGGAACCCCTCGTTGTTCTGCTCCTCGGAGCATAGCTGGAAAAGCATCTGATGCCCTGGCGATCATGGCGTGAAAGGAGCCAATTTCGTTGGGCGGGGAAGCCCGGGGCAGGGGGTGACGGAAGATCTGTTCCGTCATCACTGCCGTCGTCCGTCCCCGTCGTCTTTGTCTCATCCCTTGGTGGGGGGGATAGAGGTGAAGGCGGGAAGGGTGTAGGAGGGTGGACTCTCCTCCGCTTGGGTGCAGGACTCCCCAACGGTCCAGGCTCTGCTGGATCGTTCACTGGCGGCAAGGGCAGCTTCGTCCTTATCTCGTGCACAGGGTTTGCAGTGCCAGGAAAATGTCATCCTGCCTGTCCGTAGGCGGTTGCGACGGGAGCGTTTGGCAGTGGCGTGGTGTCCGGTTCCTCCTCGGCTCGTTCTTCGTCGGCTCCCTCGCTCTCCACGTCCGCCTTGTCGGGATCCTTCCTGCGGGCCTTCTCCTTGAACTTCTTGTCAAGGGTTGCTTTGACGATAGCCAGCTCGTCCTCGGAAGAGGTATCCGAGTCCGTCAGGGCTACCTGCGGCCCCCCCCTTTCACATCCCATGCTTTCGCGGGGGTCCTTTCGATTGGCTGGAAAGACTATTCCCTCCGGGGCAGGGAAATCTAGGCCTGGAAGTGGTCTCCACTGGGGTTGCCTCCGTAGGCTTTGCCAGGGCCGCCACGACTCCCTCAATCGAGGTCTTAGCCGGGTGAATCAGGGCCTTGGGAGCGTCTGAGGCCTTCAATGTGGGGGGAGGGTCACTGCCTCGCTCCCCCTTGGCTTTCTGTCGGGATCTGCCGGGGCTTCTCCAGAAGCTTACCCGGGTTGCCCGACTTCCATTTCACCGAGCCGGAGCGTTGGCTCGTGGTTGACGGCGTCGGTGACATCGCGCCCTGCCTGGCAGCCGAGGAGCCCGAACCAACGGCGCTCCCGGTGCCCGCGGACTCGCAGTGCTTTGCCTTCTGTTGGGCCCCCATCGCCGGAGCGCCATCAAAGGTCTTAGAAGACCGCTCGGATTTCTTCTTCTCACCTGCTCCTGGGCTCTTCGCCTCCAGCCAGTTAGCGAGCCGTGTATGACGGTCCTTCATGGTCCGGGTGGACATGTTCTTGCAGAACGCACAGTCCTCCTCCACGTGCGACTTGTTGGCGTGAAGGCAGTAGAGACACCGGGAGTGATCATCCTCTTTGAAGACGTTCTGTAGTCCACCTCCTGGGCAGATCCTTAACAGCTTGGATCCAATGGGTGTTGAGTCTCTTTTTTCCTGGGTCATGTCCAAGCGGGGTAGGCCTCAAAGGTCTTCGGGAAGCCTCAAAGAAGTTAACTTTGCCGAAAAAACACCCTTGAGTGGTATACAAATTTCCCAAACGGGTCCCCGTTGATCAGAAGAAGAAACGGTGGAGCTTGAGGCTCGATTTGACCGAAAAATAAAGAGTAAACTCTTTAAAAAATCACAACACGCAGTAAAAGCTTGAGAGCTAAGCACGAGAACTCCCAACACTTGAGCGTGCGGATAAAATCTGAATACGGCTGCCAGAGGTAGAGGGCAGTCATTGGCTGGGGGCAGTATGACCCAGAGAACAGTGATTGGTTATTAGTAGAAAGACAGTTCAGAAATTAAACAGATTTTTTCTTTACCGAGGATTCCCAGCCTGACGACGAGGAATATCCATGAGCATGTGAATCCATGACAGACCCCATGCTGGAGAATCAGTATTTCACATACACGTAACATCTTGAGGATAACAATAAAAGTCTGCTATAGCCACCACATATTTAGGTAACACACCTAAAGGAAACGAAAACAAGTAACCCACATGTTACAGATGTCAATTCAGAATGTTCCTCAGAACACTTGTGACAGTATGTTAAATTGAGTCTTTTTTTATGACAAAACCAACCAGCAGATATCCTTACATACTCTCCGACTGTCTCCTTGCCTGCTTCAGCACTATTTACCTTTAAGTACAAGAGTGACAGTAGTGCCATACAACACAGAGCAAATGAACAAATAGATACATATGCAGTGTTAGGTACATTCGAGATGGGGAACCCATCCTGGGATCACATGTTACAGGGGAATGAAGACCAGATAGTGGTTTGATACCTTCCAGCGCCAGCAGTCTAAGGCCCCAAACGGGAGAAATCAAACAGATTAGGGACATCAGTGCCATCTTTCCACAGAGCTTCTGCCACATAGTTCTCCATTACCAGCCGCTCAGGATTAAGGCCCTGCCTTTTCTTTAAACTAAATTACGGGTATGACGTTGCTCTTGAATATTGTGTGTCCTTCTCATCCAAGTGGAAAAGCACAAAGCTAGTAGATATTTTTTGCACTTTTTTTTTACTTTGGAATGGAAACCAGCTAAAACATAATGTATGGTTCTAAAACTTTTATAAAAGCTAATTGTATTTATAGGGGAAGAGGCATCTAGTCAACTGACCTAATGATCCTAGAGCTGCACAATCCGACCAATATATGTTGGTGTAGTGTATGGCAACATAGTTATTATTTACAATATATGGTTTCCTCCAATAAACGTATGTTTCAGCTCCCAAAACCTCCAGAAAAATGAGCAACCACAGAGGTCTCACGTCATCCTTCGTAAGTCACGGTTTGAGACATTTACATCTTGGGACATTGTACACCCTCCTGCTCGACATATAGACAATACTAGGACCTGAGGCCAGCCCATCTGTTTACCATGGACGGGCCTGGGAGAGTACCAGTCTAAATTTAAAATACAGGCCTTGTATATCAGAACAGGTCCCCTGTTCCAAAAACTTAAAGCGGTCAAATGTCTTGAAGTCACAGTAAGCCTGGTGCCTGGGATGCATTCTGTGTATACAGTAGGTCAACCCCTTAATTTTTATTTTACAAGGTGTCTGTGATATCAGGGTGATAACAGTCAAACAACAAGAATCACAGACTTCCTCCTTCTCCTGTATTCTAATGCTAGAGCACCACACTAGCTGAAAAACAAGTCTACTATGATGTCGAACACCGAACACACCGCATTCAGTCCCAGAAAAAAAACGTGTTTCAATATCTGCCTTCATCCAAAAAAAAAAAAAAAAGCTTTTCTATTCAATTACCACATTTCTCTCCTTTGGAGAATGTGATCATGTTAAAAGGCATGTGTTGTCTCATACATTCCATATTCACATACATAGACTCAACATATTTTCTTGGGCTACTAACAAAATACAAATAAAATAACAGCAGTAACCTTGATGGGGTTGGTAGCAAGGAACTACTGCAAGTCAACCAAGCTCTATCATTTTAATTAAGGAGCCTAAAGAAACCTTGCCACAGAACCCCCTAGGTGATGCTCTAGCATTAGCGTTCCTCAAGGAGCGGCACAGCTTACCTTGTTTTGCTTGTGGGGAAGGAAACGGAGCCGCCTGTATATGGTGTTGGATATTTTGGCCAAGGAACCCTACAGCAAAAACAGCCAAGAACTGGCAAGCATTTGTAAAGGATAGTTCTGATTAAAGCCTGAATCTGCATCCTCTTGAAACATTCTCCGTTGGCCAGGAGCATGCGTGGAAAAGCTTGAATCTGGTGACTGCCAAATGTTAGAAATGATGTAGGTTTGTGATTGGAGGCTTCATTTCCACTATGCTTTCAATGTTCCTATGAGTTGAACAATGTAAGACAAGAATGCAATGTTTTTTCTGAGCAGCTGCCTCTACGGTACTTTATTTAATGTACGTTAAATACAACAGTAAACGCTGCATAGCCAATTATGGTAGGCAGCACAGCTCTTGAGCACAAACCAAATATTGCTTCAAAAGAAAAGATGTGCAGGGTTGCTCCAATATAAAAACGTATCTGCACTACAAAGCGGAATGCTGCTGCTTAGTGTTTTCAAGCAGCAGCATTCCCAGAGTGACTCAGCACACTTGAAATCATCAAACATATCCTAGCATCACAGCCTTCTTGTCCCTTTTAATTTCATCACACAAAACAAACGTTATCATGCTAAAGGAAGTGAAACCCTTTTTCTCCAGATTGTATGAACTACAACTCCAATCAGTCCTATACAGAAATGTCAATGGTGAGGGATCATGGGAGTTGCAGTCCACAACCACACAGAAGTCAGTGGAAGCAAAATCCCAACAAAGACTACAGGGCGTGGTTTCTATTGGGTATGGGCATCAGGTGTAACACTTGCAGTCCTGGCTTTGATCCTAGAGCATCCATATTTGGGATTTCTAACGGTGAGATCCGAAAAATAAAGGATTATGCACGTCGTATTCTAAGAATGATCATTGGAAAGGGTCTTGCCAGCATATCCTGTCTAAACGTACTGTAAACAAACCTAATGTACTGTCCTATGACCAACTTGCTTGAAGGTATAGCTCTCTGCTAGGGGTGTAGAAGTAGCACAAATTACGTTTGTGTGACTTTATAGAATAAAATCTTGCTGAATATCGTGGGGAAGGATCTCCTTAAAGTACCATGCCAGCTACAAGTCCTTAATCAAAAATATAGTGGAAGTGCAGGATCAGACGCGTATCCTTTGGGAGATAAGGCCACAGTCTCCTTTGCTACGACACAGGCAAATAGGTCCCGCTCAAAGTGAATAAATTGAAGAGGCCAAGGAAAACAGATTGAAGACACATTTCCTCGCTAAAATTACTGCACTCGCCTTAGCCCTGTACTGTGCTTGCACCATTCTTCGGCATCGCACACTTGTGGGCTGTCAAGATAAGAATGTGATTACGGACAAGACACTAGCCCATATTTGCATGAAAGCTCAGCCAACATTCCGAGGTTTCCCTCAGTATTGGATTATTTGCCAGTTATGGCATCAAGGCCATGAAACTCAGGTTTGATCGGCCATTGCACGGAGGGCCACTCGCAGCCCCCAAGCAGAAATGGGGCCCAATGCCAAAACCCCCTGAAACGCTGAATGCCAAGCCCGCAAACATGGCACGGAAGTGCAAGGTACTTGCCATGTCACCTGGCAAGTACATTCCAACTCTCTCCTTTTTCTTGTTTAGCGTTCTCTTATTTATTCTGCATTCATTAAGACAAACATTTCTTACCCAGTAATCTACTTTCAGTGACTTGTCTCTGCTTCGAATCACATGATTTTCACAGGCCATTTAGTGGTTGGTATGGAGTATTGCATCTTGCTTTTCTTTTCTAATCGAAAATTGGCTTCGACAAGGGGCATTCTGGTCACACTATCCCTATCCTATGTGTCGACATCCTTAGATTGTTTCTTTCTTTTTCTGACCAGACGAGGGTACATGTATGATAGTGGTGTTATACTGTGCCTTTGCTCCCAAGAGGCGAGGGCAGGGGTGCACAGGCGACTCTAAGAACATACAAAAATACATAAACACATATTTTGAGTGCACAACGATATCGACTACATTTCTGTAAGTGCTGATGTTTGCTATGATAATCTATGTTAAATAAAAGTGTAGGTTCCCAGGAGTTAGGACTACTAGCAAATTAGTCTACGTAGCAAGGCCTATACAGATTATTACTGGCTAAGTAATATTAATCTTCTGGGGCTTTTGAATCAGCTTACATTCCGAAACTTTGTATAGTTTAGCAATCAGTATGACGAAGATGGTGGGTGAGCTGAAGAGACAGTTGCGAATACATGTTTGAAAACTGCTTGCCCTACTTGTGAATCTGTTCTTGCCTGTATGCTGTAAGGAAGGCATGGTAAGAGAGACAAGTGATCACAGTTCAAGGGTGTTTATTAAACTGTAAAATGGGTGCGATAAATGCCTAATCTAAAGCTAAAACCTAAAACTATGATGGGAGCAAGCTTTGACCATCAAATGATAATACAGTCCTAGTGGAATCTAATCAAATAAAAAGGGCCTATTCTAAGAAAAACCTATTGCCAATCCTTTCCGCTATGATACAAAATAGTGTGGGATAATATTCACAAGAAAAGAACAAAGTGTTCACAAAATGATAAATCAAGATGTTATGGCCGGGTCTCCCTTCCTCCCATTTTTTAGCATGGGACAAGGGGAGTGGGGGGGTGCTCTTATGCACAGCATTCTCTTGGGTCTCGCCAGCATGAGGTTACAGTTCCTTTCTACGATGCCATAACCTTCTGGGGCCAAGTCTCTTCTGCAAAGTGTCTTGCCTTAGAAGGCCTACTGGACCATAAACAATATATCAGGGTCTTCCGTGTCCAAGTCTCTTCTCATGCAGTCTCTTGCTTCAGAGGGCCTGATATGTCAAAACAACAAAACAAAAGTTCCTTTGGTTAATCTTCACGTCGGGCGATTACCCTTCACCCGTGGATCCCCCCTCAGCCGGGCTCCGATCCTTCTCTCAGTCGTCAGCCTCCCTCAGTCGGGCTCAGACCAACCACTCACTGTGGACATCCCTCAGTCAGGTTCATACTTGTCATCACAATGTTGCTCACTTAGCTTCTTCACAATTTTAAACTTGGATGTCGTTCAGTCGGGTTTACTATCTCCTTATTGGCAATATTCAAAAGTCTCAAGGTCTTTTTAAACAACCCCCTCGGTTTAGTGAGGTCCCCCTCACCCTGGGCTCAGACCTTCTAAAGCACTTAGCAATCTTAAACAGAGACTTCCGAAGAGACATTGACGTCATGTTGGGTAACTCGGTTAGTCTACAGCAAGTGCGGGTTTCACAAAATCACAGTTTGCACGACGTTCCCCTCAGCCGGGTGCAAATGCCTGTTTCATAATTGTCACAAAATCTGCAATGTATCAAGGACGTTCGATTGGGAGTGTGCATGCGCGAGCAGCGGATGAGGATGGAAAAGAGGACAGCTCCCGGTGGCCGCCAAAAACATCCTACAATATCCTGACCCCCCTGTGAACACACCCCAGCGGACACTACGCCAGTGCTACAAGGCACCCAGGCACCAGCCCCCGCAACCCTGACCGAAATCGGAGGCAAGGAATGGGCCCCACTGCCCACAGAGGAGGCGCAGGCTGCCGCCGAGGACACGGGACCTGCTTTGCGGGAAGTCCCACTACTTACCCACGCCACTACCGATGTCCCAGACGGCCCTGAACGGACTACTGTACCAACAGCCAGATACAGCTGGGGCCATGGAAAGAAAGACGGCACTTCTGTAGCCACCAGCACACAGGCCTGCCCCATCCCCCTTCCCTGCAGGGGAAGCAGGTACAAGTGAGGCTGTATTGAAGACATGGCGCCGCAGCGCTAGCAATACCCCGGGGCTACATTGCACCAACAGCCCTTGAGCCTCCGGAGCTCTGTGACCGCCACGCGGCCCACACGGAGGACTGGAGAACTGTGCGCCATATCCGGGTGTCCACGAACCTACATGCAGGACCCTGGGACCACATTCATGTCTGGACTGCAGTGGACGGAAACCCCACCCCCATCGCGAAGTGTGGTGCCTCGCTGACTGCACACCCCCTTCGGAGCCCTGACGGAACAGCCTGCAACGTAACACGGATCGACAACGTTAAACACCCGGCCCACACTGGAGGCAACACTGGGCTATATCCTTCTTGAGCCTGATGCTTGGGACCACAGCCTCCCCCCTGCTTCTACAAGGTGATTGGGTGAGAGGAACCGTATGGGGAGCGCAGGGCATATCACCATCCTGTGCAAATATACAGTCCCGCGGACGGGAACCCTCGAGACTGAAGCAATAACAGCCGTGATACCCGAGAGACCATCCCGTGGAAAAAACAGTGAGTGGAACCCCCCCATCCTTCGAGCTAAGAGACTGAGTGTCACCTCTTCCAGGTGCACAGCGGATCCCCAGCGCCCTGGGCCCAACAGTGGTGGGGTGCCCCCATGTGACAGGCCCACACACAGTGATTACATGCAGCACGCGATGGGGGCTGCTTCACAGACTTGAAGACCTGACCCTGGGATCACTGCAACCCTTCCCTCAAGGGCACGTGACGAGCACGCCACACCATTGGGACCCCTGGTGCGACGGCACTCCTTTGGACACTGGCTCCTGTGTGACTGGAGGCCCTTCTTCTAACTGGTGGTACGCCGTACACAGCCCGAACCGCTCTACGACCTGTCCAGCAACAACTGGGTGCTGTCAAAATCCCTGAAATCCTACGCAGCAAGCCCCGGAGCCAACAACCCACAAGACACCCTCTCCTCCCTCTGACATCTCCACTTAGCCTGCTGGACCCAAGATGCCTGGGGATTGACCACCTCAGGGAAGGCCCATCCATCACCTGCATCTCGGACACCTCCTCCAAGACCCTGAACAGACAGCTGCGGCCACCACCCGCATGCAGGCACATCAGTAGTCATCTTCCGACACTGCTAACCGCACCCAACCACACTACGCACAACGCAAAATTTTGCCAACAGGCGGGGGGTGAGAGACTTGCCCTTGTACAGCCCGGGGATGCCTTACTGCCGCCTGAGTAACCAAAGGACCCGTCGGTCCCATCACTCCCAGCACACTTCGGCACCATAGAATCTGGACACACACATAGTTTCCGACGCCCGGTCTCACCCGGGAATGAAACGACTTATACGGACCCAGCGCCTCACTGCGGTCGCACAGCAGCTTCATGGGTAAAGATAAGGTCAAAAGACAGGCCCTGCAGAGCAAAATGGACCTGTTCACGGTGGGAGCCCCTCCCCGACTTGCGACGCAAACCCCGGATGGTGAAGAACCCAGGGAAGGAACTCAAGACTCCCCAATTTCACTCGCCGACATCATGAAGGCGATTGGCGACTCGAGGACGTCTCTAGAACTGAAGATCGGAGGGCTGTCCTCTCAGGTGTCCTTCCTCCACCAAGATGTACACAATCTGTCGTCCAGAGTCGGTGAATCTGAACAAAGGATATCGGACACAGAAGATACAGTTCGCCAATTGAAGCAACTGGCAGTAATCTCCAAGAAAGTTGACCAACTCGAATACCACACAGAAGACATTGAAGGAAGGGCGCGACGCAATAACCTAAGTCCTCGGGATCCCGGAGAAGGAGGAAGGCCCCAGCGCTGAACTTTTCCTGGAAGACTGACTTGCTCATATTTTCGCTCCAAAAACTGTCTACGTTTTTCTCCATCGAGCAGGTGCACAGAGAGCCCACTGGGCGGCCCACCCCCGGAGCTCCACCGAGGACAATTATTGCACACCTTTTAAACTTCCGGGACTGAGACACAATCCTCCAGATGGGCCGCTCCTCGGGCCCCATCACATACAACGGATACCGCGTTGGGTTCTATCTGGATTATACTAAGGAGGTCCAGAAGGCTTGCCAGTCCTTCGACTCTGTGAAGAAAAAGCTCCAATCTTTGTCAATCAAATATGCCCTTTTCTTCCCTGCACTACTCAAAGTCCATCACGAGGGCGCTACCCACCTGTTTTACACTCCCAAAGAGGCATGGGAATGGCTTGAAACTCAAATCCTTAACAGGCCTGGCCTCCGCTGATCGCCTCCTCGACCATCTGGACAGAAACCTGGATCCAAACAGCCCTCACCCCGCTCAACCCCTGCTGGCCCAGAATCCGACACGACACTGCACTCTGACGAGAGCACTACTGAGAACGGGTGAAGCTCCCGCACTGTGCCAGCTGGACTGCAACATAACTTCACAATAGGTCTGACACCACGGCCGCCGCCACCCACGAGGTGGATATGCCGCTTCACCCAAATAAGTTTGTATTGTTTATGGTTATATGTTTGGGTGACAGGTGCTTCCGGTTGGGGGCCGGGGGGGAGGGGGGAGTACAGGGTGGGGGGAGTTCATGGGTGTTGTCTACCAAGAATTACAGAACAGGAAGACAAGATATCTGTCATTGTTGGTGCAACAAGCGCAGACCCGCTGGCACTGGGGCACCCAAAATGCCCCGGTTTAAATTACGCAGTTACATGACAGCCTCCAAGCAGACCCCCGGAAATGGTACATCTGGACACTCAGAGCATATATCACATACCCACTTGACAGTGGCGGAACCAATATGCAGGGGGCACCGGGACAGGGGCAGGGAGGGGATGCCACTAAGACATATGATCCTCTTTGATATTCCTAAATGCTGCACACGCTAAGGACGCACGCTGATAAACTGTCCCTGTTGACCTGGAACGTCAATGGCCTTGGTTCCTGTGTTAAATGTGGACTGATCCAATAACTCAACCGATACTCACCAGATATAGCCCTCCTCACAGAAGCCCATCTGATCAGAACCGCAGTGGCTTTTTTAAAAGGTCCAACTACCCGTACACATACCAAGCTGGGTTCTCAAGAGGTGCTAGGGGCACAATAATACTCATCCACAAACGAGTGCCGCTGCAGGTCAGGAAAGTGCGCACCGACCCCTGCGGCCGATTCGTAGTGGTACTCTGTGACATATGGGGAGAACGATGGGGCCTCATTATGGCTTATGCTCCCCCCACACTCACGAAGGAACTCCTTGGTGAACTAGAGGGCATATTTCTAGAGGAACAAGCAGACCTGTGGGCCCTGGGGGGGATTTTAATGAAGTCATGGAGGTTGCAGCTGATAGATCACACAGGGAACCCGGGACTCGGCGTACCCCGACCACTCTACACACTCGCCAAAACTTTGGGATTGTCCGACACTTGGAGAACACTACATGTCACGGACACCGGGTTCTCGTTTTATTCCAATGCACATAAAACACTCTCGAGAAGGGGCGTGGCTTGGCGCCGATGGCGAGCGGTAGCCGATCTGCCGAGCTCCGGCCGAGACGCCATTTCCTGATCCTTTCTCTCCGGCTCATGTGCGGCCCCAGCCCTTGCAGAGGAATGTGCGGTTGGGGGAAGCGGTTCTGCATCTGAATAACCATTGGGCCCGCCGAATTGGACCCCCCAGACGCAGCTGCGGCCCTAAAACGGCTCTCCCCCCCTCCCGCTCTGATCGGATCCAAGATGGCGCCTCGCATCGCATAGCGGAGCCTACGAGGGGTATCCCTCCCCCAACGGACTTCCAGGCCTGGTGGGGAGAAGCGGAAGCACGAGAAAGGAAAACGACTCCCCCGGGTGCCGCCCGTCTGACAGAGGACTGGCCTGGCTCGGGTCACTCTACCGATCCAGCCCCACAAGATAAGGTGCGCGAGATCCCGCTTCACCCGCGAAAGGGGCCTCCCGCCTACCCTTACTCTTCTGATACCCGCCTCTGTGGGCCGCACAACCAGACACAGGGGCAAAACACAGCTCACGGCCCGAAATTCGGCTAAGAAGAGGGCCTCACTAGCAACCCCGCAAGCGATCTATCCTTTGAGGCCTAGGACATCCACAATCATCACCTCAAGATGGCCGCCAAGAATAAGACCAGAGCCGCCACCATGGACTCCTTTGTTTCCACCAAGGTGAAGACCCCCACTCAAGCCAGGGCCGGCTCCTCTGAAGTCGCCCGGACGAGCGAAGGGGTGGCCGCCGATAACCACTCTCAGATACTTGATGCCATAGCCTCACTAAAAACGCATATAGACTCTAAGATCGACAAATTCAAAGTTGATATTCAACTGATCCGCCAAGACGCTCGCAACTTAGCGGAGAGGGTCACGACCGTCGAACAGTCGACGGAGGAAACATCCACGGCCACCACAGCCATGAAGTCAGAAGTTGCCCTCCTGAAGAGGAAAGTTGCCTTCCTGGAGGAAAGGGCGGAGGAGGCCGAAGGTCAGGCCAGACGGAGCAACATCAGGATCCTGGGCGTCCCAGAGGGGAACGAGGGGGCAAATACCACATCCTTCGTCGAAACCCTTCTGCTGCAAGAAATAGGAGCCGGCAAACTGACCCAGGGATTCTCAGTCGAGAGGGCCCACAGATCCCTCCAGAGGCGCCCTCCCCCTGGATCGCACCCCAGACCTATAATCGCTAAGATACTGAACTTTCAGGACAGAGAAACTATCTTACGGCGATCCAGGGAGGGGGGCCCCATCGAAAGAGGGGACTCCAAAATCTCCATCTATCCGGACTATACGCAGAAGGTTCAGAGAGAGCGGAATTCATTTGTCCCGATAAAAGCTAGGCTCCGACAACTGAACCTAAAATATAGATTGCTATATCCGTCACGCCTCAGGGTCGCCTCTACAAAGAGAGAGTGGTATTCCTCGATAATCCAGAGGCAGCCAACATGTGGCTAGAGGATAATAACCTGGCGGATGGCAAGGACAACTCACGGAATGAGGCCTAACCCCCCCTGATCCCACAAGCGACCCCCGAGTAATAGTAAGAACTATCGTACATGACGCTGGAACACAGAAGGTAATCCAACTTCAGTTTTTCACTTGGAAACGGCCTCGCTCGGCTCCGCCGCCAGGCCCTCGCCCCACCCCCAGCGTAGAATTCACCCGGTCTGGGCACCTGCCTGACCCAGCTCGCGCCCGACTCCCGGATGGGCTCCGACGGCTCGAGAGCGCCTGAGCACCGCGACAATGTTGTAGTCGCTGGGCGCACCAGTTTGAGTTTTATTAGTTTTATTAGTTGTACAGTCTTCATGCTTCCTTCGCCAACAAAGACCGAGATGGGTCCAGGACGTGACCCCGACGACCGGAATTCAGTGATATTCCCCCCGCAGCCCACCTACGGAGGACTTAAGCAGAGCCGGACTCCGGAGACCGAGTCCCGCATCAAATCCGAAACTCAGACCCGATGGCGGCACAGTTCACTGTGATGACATGGAATGTGAGGGGTATGGGCTCATACCTCAGACGCAATCGTATACAATCCTATCTCAAAAGGAAGAAAGTTTCGATTGCACTCCTTCAAGAGACTCACCTCACGACGGAGGCCATGTCCAAGATTGCAGACCGATGGGCTGGGACTGTGAGAGGGTCCCCCTACTCCAAATACGCTAGAGGGGTGCTAATATGGATAAGCCCGGACGTGCCCTTCCAGATGGAGGGGAGTGAACAAGATAAGGAAGGGAGATACGTAGTGATTTGGGGCACAATGGAACAGACCCCAGTCTGCTTGGTCAACTCCTACTTCCCACATCACGGAATACCGGCGTACCTCGCCACAATGATTACAAAGCTGATTCTGCACCAGGACCGCACCTTCATATGGGGAGGGGACTTCAATTGTGTTGCTGACGCAAGCGCGGACAGATCGCTGCCCCCCCCACACCCGAGCAACCTTGCATCCCGTGCCCTGAGGGAAACTCTGGAGCAGCTCAATCTAGTGGACATCTGGAGGGAACACCATCCGGCCGACAGGATTTACTCCCACTACTCAGCCCCACACGGAGTCCATACAAGAATTGACTACCTGTTTATCAACAAGGAGCTCGCCCCACGTGCTGCAGCTACAGAGTACCTGGGGCGAACGATCTCCGACCACTCCCCACTGACCATGCTATGGCAGTTGAGGGGCCCCAGACCCCCGATCCCCATGTGGAGGATGCCGACTGCAGCACTTGAAGATCTCGAGTTCAGGGAAGACCTTGCCGAAAAATTGGAAGATTACCTGGAAATCAACATGGGGTCGGTATCCTCCTGGGGCACATTATGGGAAGCTATGAAGTGGTGACCAGAGGTGAAATCATATCGAGAGCCGGCGGTACTCGCAGGCAATTGCAGAGAACGCTCGAAGCACAAGAAGCTGAGATCTCCCGACTAGAGTCTGCTCACGACAACTCCACAGAGGCCGAGAATAAATTGAAGGAAGCCCGTGCAGAATGTCAACAAGCATGGGAAAGACTGGAGAAATTCGATTTCACCACGCATACCACCCAATCCCACAAAGAATCGGACAAACCAGGGAGATTACTGGCCTGGCTCTGCAAGCGGGAACACCCCAAACACCTCCCAGTGGAGATACGGGACACCGATGGGACATCCCACACGACCCAGCTGGGGATCAATGAAGCCTTTGCCAAATTCTACACCGAACTGTATGCCCACAAGACGCAAATTCCTACTGAAGACATTATAGACACACTTGAGGAGATAGAACTTCCCCGCATCTCACTCGAGCAGAGAGAGGAACTGGAGATGGAGATCACTCTTGAGGACGTACAAGGGGCGATCAGGTCCCTCTCTAACAACAAAGCCCCTGGCAGCGATGGCCTCCCACCTGAGTTTTACAAGACGTATGAGTCCATCCTCACCCCAGTTCTCCACGAGGTCTACCAGGAGGCATACACGAACGGGATTCTCCCCAACACCATGAAAGAAACCATAATCGTCCCTATGCTCAAGCCACACAAATCGCCCACCGACTGAGTCCTATCGCCCTCTGGCCATGCTAAACTACGATGCCAAGATCCTCACATCCATATTGGCTCGCAAGCTGGCCAGAGTGGTGGGATCCATCGTCCATGAAGACCAGAACGGATTTGTACCTGGGCGCAACACCACTGCTAACCTCAGGAGGCTACAGCATGTAATGGCTGAAACACACGAGAGGGACGAGGACCTGGCGGTGTTGTCGCTCGATGCTATCAAGGCCTTCGACTCCATATACTGGGAATGGATCAGGGAGGTCCTGCGAAGATTTGGCTTCGGAGGGGGCTTCATCAGGTGGATCGAGGTCCTCTATAATTCCCCAATGGCGAGAGTGAAAACGGGAAGAATGGTATCAGCAGCCTGGGAAATACAAAGGGGAACGAGACAGGGGTGTCCGCTATCGCCCATGCTGTACATACTGGGCCTGGAGCCGATTGCACTATACTTCAGGCAGCAGCTTTTCGACGCTGGTATCAAGGTGGGCACTGTACACCACATAATATCTCTATACGCAGACGACGTCCTCCTTTACCTAAGCACTCCCGAAGTTAACGCACCGACAGCACTGGAGGTACTAGATAATTACGCGAAGTACTCGGGGATCCGATTCAGCAGGAGCAAGTCCTCCGCCTTCCCCCTGGCGGGCCTACGCAACATTCCAGAAAGCAATCTCCCAGTGATAGGAATAGGTTGGCAACTGGTCAAGTTCCGTTATCTGGGGATCAACGTAAGCCATAACCCGCTACTCACGCACGAACACAACACTGAGGTCGCCATCATGAGTCTTCGACGCTCTATAAAATTCTGGTCCAAGCTCCCATTGGCCATGGTGGGCAGGGCAGCGATAGTCAAGATGATCGTACTCCCCCGATTCCTATATTTCTTCGTGAACATTTGCCATTACGTTCGACCGCCCTTCTTCAAGAAGCTGGAGGCTATCATCAGGACTTCCTTTGGGGCCCCCACAGGCACAAACTGTCGCTATCTGTTCTCTCCCTGCCACACAAAGAGGGTGGAATAAAGCTACCGGATCTCCAGTTATACTATCTGGCTGCCCAGCTGAGTCACATAACGAAATGGCTTTCGGACGAACCTTCGGCTGAGACGGAACTACTGAGGCAATCCTCGAACAATGTGATCCCCAAGGAAACCCTGTGGCACCCCACACGGCAATCCCTGGTCACCTCACAAGTGATTGACCTGGGAAGGAAGATATGGGCCAGGTCCTGCTACATCAGGCGAGTACAACACCCATACTCTCCGGATAACCCCATCTTAGCAGAAACCTGCCGAACGGATGCAGACCTCTCCACAGCAAGGAGGTGGGAAGAAGCCGGCATATACACATGGGGCGACATGTACGAGGAAGGGGAATTCAGGGACTTTGAATCTCTTAAGGCCGCCGAAGGAATACCCCCGGGCCAGTTCCTCTGGTACCACCGCCTTAAACAGACTGCCAAGAAACAATGGACCGGCTGGCCGGAGGAACCCTCCCCTGACCCTCTACTTCAAGAAATGCATGACCTCTCGGATGGCTGGAGACCAGTCTCCAGGCTCTACAGCAGACTATGCGACAAACCTAACCCTAAAGGCGAAGATCTGAGGGCGAAATGGGAAGCGGACCTTGAGACCCCGATCACGGATAAAGAATGGGAGAGAGCGCTAATATTTCCCAGCAAAAGTGTCCAGGAATACCAGATTCGGCCAGATTCAACTGAACGTCCTGTATAGGACATACATGACCCCACATAGGGTCGCCTCCTTCAATAAGACATCCTCCCCTGCATGCCCATGGTGTGGGAATGATAAAGCGGACATGATCCACATGTTCTGGACTTGCACTAAGGCGATGACACTATGGTCCAAAGCCAAACAGACTTGCATGGACGCCGGAATGACGAGGTACGAATGGACCCCCGGCGAGTGCCTCCTGGGGAATTACCCCAGACCTAGCAAGTCCAAGCATGCTGTCAGACTAATGGACATCGCATGCATCCTGGCTAAGAGAACAATTGCAATGGCCTGGAAGACGCCGTCGGGCCCCAGGCATGAACGATGGCTCAAAGAACTCGAGAGATGGACAGTAGCTGAAACCAGGGCCTGGCAAGAAGGAATCACGTCAAGCGGCGAAACCGAGTGCGGCACCCTGGAATCATGGAAGGCCCTCCTCAGAGACATACGCTTCAGCGCCGACCACAAACCCCCCTGAAATCTCGTAGCATCACACTGGCACTATCCCCTGATGCCAGCACTGGAAGGACAGCCCTTGTATGCGACCCCTCCTGCTTCCTGAAACTCTGGGTCGCAGGCCCTAACCCATCCGTCCACTGTAAGTTCGCTGCAACATGAAGACTGTTGTTGATTTGTTTGTTCCCTCCCCCTCCCCTGTCCCCCTTGCACCGTCCCCTCCCTTGTTTGAACCACCGTTTGATTTCTCGTTGTATTGCATGTTTTTTTTTCCCACCAAAATCAATAAAATACGTTTAAAAAAAAAAAACACTCTCGAGAATCGACTATGCCTGCATCCCGCAACATGCCCCACAGGCTCATATCAGCTGAATTTTTTGCCTGTGGTATCTCCGATCACTCCCCCCCTGCTTGTAACCCTGAAAAGCGCACGCCACCGACCAGACACCACCTGGTGTCTGACTACCTAATACCTGGGGTTGCACGAGATTGCAGAGGGACTAGAGAAAAAGACAGAGGAATACTTTGAAATAAACAAAGGCTCCGTGGACTGCCCGATTACAATGTGGGAGGTGTACAAAACAGTCCTCCGCGGGGAAGACATCTCCCTGGTGTCGGCCCACCGTAAGCAGCACACCCAAAAGATTGTGGACGCTGAAAGAAGGGTGTCCGAGAGTGAGGAACAATTCCTTGTGCAGGGATCCAGGGTCTCACAGGAGGCCTTGATAATGGCACAAGAGGACCTCAGCACAAGGCATAAATTAGTTTTCAAAAATTGATTAGCAGAATTTGCTAATTAAAATATTTTTGATTAACAAATAAACGTATTTTATTAGCAATTTTGTACTCCTATTTTAAATGTCACCCAAAGTTAGTTTTACCCCAAGACAAACAATTAGCAAGAATACAGCATTTCTATGTACCTCTAAAATGTAAAGGTTCACTGCATGAATGGACCACATAAATAGATCTGATTTTTAAAAAGCTCTGACGTTTTTTTTCAGTTCAAGGCTCTGTGCAGCTGGGTCATGCAGCAGTCAGTGGTGCATAGTGCAGTGTCCATCAAATTGTCAACAAGACATGAATACAGATGCAATTGTGAGTGTGTCATTTTTATTTTATTATCAAGTTTAATTTAGCTAGTGTTCTGTCATATAACAGTCACAAGTAACTCCCCAAGATGAAGACAGCAGCTTCAAGGAGGTTGACACACATTGGGGACATTAGTTATCTTATTCTGCAAAACCAAATGTCCAGTTGCCAGCCTCTTGGTCTGCCCAGGTCAGTGAGGCCATGGCACAGCACCCACTAGTTACTAGTGCCGTAAAGTCTCATGCATCTGCGAGACAAATGGGCCCAGCAAGTTACATTTCCTCATCCATTTATGGTCTGGCTAATTGCAAGTCAGCAAAAAGTGAGATGATTTAAAAGATCAAAATAAATAATCTAAAGAGGAAGTGCCATCAAACACCTAAAAGCCAATAGAAAAATCATCAGGGTGCCCAAGAGGTCGGAAATCTCTTCTCTAAACCTATGGCACACAGGCACCACATTTTTGTGACTACATGGCATTGTGGGAAGTATTGAGTGGCAAGTTAGCAGCAAACTGTGCAATGTAATGCCGATCAGGCCACAAACACTGCCGAAGGATAAATAATGCACATTTCTGTTCTTGCCAGCACACTGGTGTGGCTGGATTGGGTCAAATGATTTGCCCAGGATCACACAGTTTGGTTAAGCAGTGAAGCCAGAATTTGCCAGCAATTTAAGCAACTTGCCACATACCTTCCAAGTTCTAATTAGTAGTACACATATTTGTTTTGTTTCAAGAACTACAAAATGATTGTTTATCTGCAAAGAACACACATCACTCGAAGCAACCACCTTTGGGGGGAGTATTCGCAACACCTGAATACAGCGTGGCCACCTGCACCAATAACACATCCTGCTTGCAGAAGACCTTTGAATAGTCTACAATGAAAAAGATATTTTTAGAATAAAAAGTTGGGCTAGGCTTTGCTTACCTCTCAGGCCCATTGTTATCAGGTCACAGTGGGTTGGGCCTCTCTGCCTAATCTTCCTTTACACTTCAGACCAATTCCTACAAAATAGGCAAAAAGCAACTCATTACCCACAACAATGCACACTCACTCTGGGGGGGGACTCGAGAATCAACACGGCCCCTCAGCACCCGCTATGGAGTGAAAATTATATTTCTCCCACCCGAAAATGCTAGCGCAGCCACTTGCTAACAGTATACCCAGCCCAGCAATCTGGAACAGCGTTGGGGCCTTTTGAAACCAAAGAGGACTCGAGCCTCTGGGAGGAGGGGGGTCCAGCAAATGCCCCCATCTTTCCAGTCCACAAAGCACAGCAATAAAAGTCACAATTTTCGTTCTGGGGCTTTTAATATGTGCTTTGCAGTGCTCACATTAAAGTTATGGCCAGTGTAAAGCTTCCTACTGGCTCTGGCTGCCTACATCATGATAAATTCGGCAGCTAACCTCCATGCACCATTGCAGGCTCGGACTGGCCTATAAGGCAATAGGCCCATGGCTTAACCAAAAACGCAAAATGCTTGTGTGGGCCCATTTTTTGGGTCAAAGTGGGCCACCTATTTTTTCCAATGTGGGCCAGTTTGATGAGTTACTGGACTATATTGTGGCTAATAGCTTTGACCAGTGTTGCTGAATACATATTCTCTAAAATGTACAATTTGTATTGCACTGGATCAGAAACCTCCCCCTTGGGTTATTCAAACAGCGTCACAAAAGGAATGAATTCCCATTTGCAACTGTTGAGCACTTTTTCGTTGGTGCCCGAGACAATTACTGTATGTCCCAGTCTGACCCTGCGCCACTTTCAACCCTCAGCAGTGGCAATAATATATCTCCCGCCCAAATGGGCAGGAGAAATATTATTCTCAGCCACTTGCTAACACCAGCACCCGCAGTAATAACGCATCCTGCTCACAGAAGACCTTTTGAAAGGCCTTCTGCAAGCTGTGTGGGCCTGTTTTTTGGGTCAAATTAGTGGCCCACCTTTTTTGCCAATGTGGGCCAGTTTGAAGAGTTACTCAACTGGACTATTATAGTTTTGAACAGTGTTGCTGAATAAATATTCTCTAAAATGTACAATTTGCACATCAGAAACCTTCCCCTTGGGTTATTCAGACAGCGTCACAAAAGGAATTAATTAACATTTGCAACTGTAGAGCACTTTTTAGTTGGTGCCCGAGTCACTTATTGTATGGCCCAGTCTGACCCTGCACCACTTTCCACCCTCAGCAGTGGGAGGTCCGGGGGGGGGGGCACACATCTTCAGCGGGCCTGTTGCTGGGTGTTCGAGAGTGGCTGGCAAAATTTCTCCAGCCCGGGCGGGATAAATAATGTTGGCAGCCACTTGGTAAAATCAGCACTCTCAGCAGTGGTCGAAGTCTACGAAAAGAAGTAGTGGAACTATGTTCCCTACTGGCCTGCACCGCTCCCCAAAGACCCCATCGCTGCCCCCCATCCCATGCACAATAAAAAGCCAAAAAAACATGTGCCTGCTGTTTAAGGGAACATCCAGTGCAGTGCACTGAAAGTGCAAGTTTCAACTCTTCCTACACTCTTATTTTAAAACAAACCCGTTCCAGAACGGTTTCTTTTTAAAATGAAAGATTAGGAATGGTAAAACTCAATTAAAATAATAGAGGAGCACCGCTCCCGCCCACTTCGACCACTGATCCTCAGTAATAATGCAGCCTGCTCGCAGAAGGCTTTAAATATTCTTTCATGAAATTAATGAATTTTTAAAGCCTTTTGCGAGCAGGTTGCGTTATTACTGAGGGTGCTGGTGTTAGCAAGTGGCTGACAATAATATTTCTCCCGTCCTTCGGGCGGGAGAAATATTATTGTCAACCACTTTCTAACACTAGCACCCTCAGTAATAACGTAGCCTGCTCGCAGAAGACCTGAGAGCAGGCTGCATTATTTCGGCTAGTGCTGGGTGTTAGAGAGTGGCAGGCAATAACATTTCTCCAGCCCGAACGGGCGGGAGAAATAATGAACCACTTTCTAAAACCAGCACCCGCAGTAATAATACAGCCGGCTCGTATAAGGCTTTAAATATTCTTTCATTAAATGAAAGAATATTTAAAGACTTCTACGAGCACAAAACATTAATGCAAAACGGGCCCGGCTCCCCCACCCAAACCTCTCCTAAGCACTCCTTACCTCAGAAAACGCCAGAGCCAGTGTCATCCGGGCTGGGCTCATAACATTGATACAATGTTATGAGCCCAGCCCCGGGGCTTCTGCCTCGCCTGCAGTGTACGCTGTGCACAGCCTCACTCAGGCAGAGTAGAGGCAGAGTTTAGGCACAATCTTTTGTTTTGCTGTATATTTAATGAATCATATCACAGTTTGTGCGACATGATTCATTAAATATACAGCAAAACATCGGTATTGTATCGCAAATTGCGATGCGATACCGCTTATTTTATGCCTTGTCAGCAACATAGCCCTTGACAACGCCCGGACCGCTTATTGGCTGGTCCGGAGCCAAATCTACAAGAGAGGGGATAAGGCAAGCAAGACCTTGGCCTGGCTGGAGAGACACAAACAAACTAAGGGGCATGTGCGGACCATCCAATCACCTGATGGGGAGCTATTGTCAGCAGACTCTGACATAGTGGAGGCCTTTGCCACCTACTATGAAAAACTTTATTCCCCAACCGTAGTGATTCCCACACCCGCTCACTCAACTTTCTTGACCAGATAGAGGTCCTAATACTCTCCACACAGCAGGCAGAGCTCCTAGATACTGAGATCACATAAAACAAAGTGCAGGATGCGTTAACACAGCTTCAAACCAAAAAGACCCTGGGGCCTAACGGTTTCCCAGTGGAGACCTGGAAACGCCTCGGCAACGCATTAACAGGGCACATGCACTGCATGTTTCTTCGGAGCAAAGAACAGGGCGTACTCCCCCTTGACCTCAGAAGAACTTGCATAGTGGTCATTCCTAAACCCGGGAAGGCCCCAGAAGATTGTGCCTCCTATCGGCCCATCTCGCTGATCAACGGAGAGGCAAAAATCCTTGCACGAGTACTTGCTAATAGACTGCTTGGGGTGATTGAGTCCCTCGTACACCCAGACCAGTGTGGGTTTATGCCCAACAAGTCCACCCGCATGAACCTACGCAGAGTCCAACTTGCTCTCGACAGGGCCCCGGAGATACCGTGCCCACTAGCCCTGCTAGCAGTCGATTTCGAAAAAGCATTCGACTTGGTCGGGTTGGAGGCCCTTTGGGATATCATGGGTCGGATGAACTTCGGGCAGGGCTTCATCTCCTGGGTTAAACTTCTCTATGCATCCCCAGAAGCAACTGTGAGAGTGATCGGCAGGTCTTCCAGATTGTTTCCAATGGGCCGTGGAACTAGGCAGGGCTGCCCTTTCTCCCCCCTTCTATTCTTATTAGCTATCGAGCCACTAGCAATTAAACTCCGAACAGATAAAAACTGGTCTAGATTTACCTGGCCAGGGGGAAGTGAGGATCGACTCACTACATGCAGACAAACTCCTCATATACCTTACCAAATCTACGACCTCCTGCCCAACAGTGTCCCATACTCTTAGGGAATACCAAAATTTCGCCAGCCTAAAGGTGAACAAACCAAAAGACTGTGTACTTCCCGATTCAGGCAGGCGACGCCGCGATCCCCGAGACTTGCCCCTATCACGTCTCCATTCGGGACTTCACATATCTAGGCATACATATTGGCCCAAAGATAAGGTAAAAAGACAGGCCCTGCAGAGCAAAATGGACCTGTTCACGGTGGGAGCCCCTCCCCGACTTGCGACGCAACCCCGGATGGTGAAGAACCCAGGGAACAAACTCAAGACTCCCCAATTTCACTCGCCGACATCATGAAGGCGATTGGCGACTCAAGGACGTTTCTAGAACTGAAGATCGGAGGGCTGTCCTCTCAGGTGTCCTTCCTCCGCCAAGATCTACACAATCTGTCATCAGGTAAACGCAGTCTGTTGTCGCTCACGGTGTGAGAAAGTGTTTGTGTTGGAAAAGGGGGAGGGGGTAGAGTTTCTAAGTATCTTACTTGGAAGAATGGGGGAAAAAGTGTCATAAGAAAGGGGATACTGTGTCTCACCCTTCGGTGTCCCCCTTTCACTCCCCAAGGACCAAGGACCCCTCATCCAGGTGATCCTCCCACACTGGTCCACCCCCAGGAACTGGATCCAATAGCGATGGCCGTGTCCTGGCCACCTGGATGACAGATCCCTGGGGACTAGTGAGTGAGACACCTTCAGGTTTCTCACAGTGCCTACTCAATAGTGTTCTGTAAAAGTGCACAGAGGTCCTTGTTGCTGCTTTACAAATTGCCTTTTGTGGAACATTAGCAAAGAAAGCGAGCATTGTTCCTATTCTCTGTGTAGAGTGTGCTTTAGGGACAAAAGGAACACATTTGTTTCCTTAGTGTGTAACATCGGTGCACTGAGGCCTATGGGTGTGTTGCGCATTATAAAAACCAAATAATAATAATTTTATTTATTTTTTACATTTGTAGAGCACACTGCAGCCCAAGGGCATCGAGGCGCTTTAAAACGGAGCGTAAGAAGGCTTATTTAAGGGTTACACAAAGCCGCCCAACAAGTGGTTTTAGAAATACAGGTTACATACAAGTCGGTACATAAATCAGCGAAGATAACATACAGATCATTTAAGATGTGCACGTGGGGCCTGCAGGTTTACACGAAGAGCTTGGTTTTGATGGCCTTACGAAAGGCACCATGGGATTCAATTTTCCTAAGGTATGGTGGTAGGGCGTTCCAATGGGTGGCTGCCATGGTGGGGAAGCTGGTGCCTCCAGCACATGCTTTGCTAGTTTTGGGAACAGTAATCATGTTAGCATATGCTGTTCTGGCGGGCATGATGATGCAGGGTTTGGAGATCCTTTGGACAAGGTAAGGTGGGGCCATGTCATGGAGGCACTTGTGCGTCAGGGCAAGGGTTTTGAAGATGATTCTTTCCTTGACTGGGAGCCAGTGGACTTGTCTTCTGAGACCAGAGATATGGTCCCTGCGTGAGATGCTGGTGGCGGCCTTAAGGGCATTGTTTTGAACCAAATGTAGTTTAGCAAGGTTGTTTCCTGATATTCCTTTGAGTAAGGCATTGCAGTAATCAAGCCTTGAGGCAATTATTGCCCTGGCGATAGTGAGATAGTTCTGTTGGGAGAGATAGGGCCTCACAGCATTGAGCAATTTAGAGTGGTAGGCTGAGGAGGATGCTATGGCATTGACCTGCCTGTCCATAGTCAGGTTCGGATCCAGGTAGACACTGAGGGTTTTGACTGTTTGAGAGACTAAGATGGGAATGTTGTCAACGGTGAAGGAGCTGTATTGCTTGTCCAGCCTGCCCAAGGTGGACGGGGATCCAATAAGCAGAAGTTCGGTTTTCTCAGTATTGAGGCATAAACAGTTTTCTGCCATCCAGGATTGGATTGTGGCATATATAGAGTTAAGGGTGTTAAGGTCAGACATGTAATCACACCAAGAGGGGGATGAGCACCTGAGTGTCATCAGCATAGTTGGTATATGAGATGCCCAGGTCGTCCAGGATTTTGAAGAGGGGCCTCGTGAAGAGATTGTTGAGGGTGGGGGCAATGCAGGACCCTTGTGGGACGCCGCATTGGATGAGGCTGGGATTGGCAGAGGCTGTGTCGGAAAAAACCTTCATTACTCTTTCCTGCAGAAAGGAGGTTATCCATTTACAGGCCCTGGGGGAGAAATTGGCTGCGGTGGCGAGATGGTGGCAACAAGGTCAAAGGCAGCAGATAAGTCCAGAAGGAGAAGTAGTGCCGGTTTGCCTACCTCTCTAAGATCGTCTATCTGATTTTTGAGGTCAAGGAAGGCGTTTTGGTACCATGTCGCGGCCGGAAGCCGGATTGCCGAAGCCCAAGGAGGTGGTTGTCCTCCAGGAACTTTTACACTTGCAGGTAAGCTGCCTTGTCCCCTGGGACCGATGGGGCTAGGGCGGTTTATTTAAGGAGTGGTCTGACCCACGCTTCCTTAAGTCCAGCTGGGACGTGGCCAGACTGGAAAGAGGCGTTGATGAAGGCTGTGATAAAAGGTGCAAGGGGGGGTTGCACAATCCTTGATGGCCTGTGCAGGGCAGGCATCCCCTTTGCAGTTAGACGGTTTGATTGACCTAAGGAGGGCAATTACTTTTTAGTTGTATACACACTATTATCCATGTTGTTGACTTTGTGACCAGATCATCCACTTTTCCTGTTGTTATTGAGACAAAAAGAACTAATCTGCTTTCCTTAATTATTTGGTTCTACTAAGGTAATACAGGGCTACCCGACAGACGTCAAGTGCTTGTAATGCTCTTTCAACACTGTTTTATGGGGTTTCGAAAACAAAGCTAGCAAGTTCATTGATTGATGCCACATTTTTAAATGTATTTTGAAATTAGAATTTAAGGAGCTCTTAAAACCACCTTGTGTTTGTGCTTTGAGACAAATGGTTCCAACATAGAAAATGGCTGCAGTTCACTTATTCTTAAGATTGAGGTGACTGTAATCAGAAAAGAAACCTTGTATGAGAGTTCCTTTAAAGGGAAGTTTGCAGATTGACCGATATGGCGAACCCATTAGTTTACATAGAACAGTGTTTAAATCCCAAACCGGCAGTTTGAGTATACCGTTTTAGGTTCTGTATGAAAGCCTTGACAACTGGTACCTTGTGTTGTGACGTTTTTATATGCTGCCAAATGTCCCTTTGTGAATTGTATAGCAGACCTTAGTCAAGTAAGTGAAGCAGGCAGTTAACACTGTTTCTGGGCAAGCAGTTAATGAAGTTGATGTGTTTTTGGGTAAATCAAATGACTACTTCCTTTTATTGAAGTAGCCATGTCTGGTGTTCATGCCTCTGTCAATACGTCCACACATTGCAAATGACTGAACTTTTACATCAGGTGCCAAGCTGACAATGTAGTTGTCTGAGGGCTATGCATGTTATTTGCTGCTGTTGTTGTTGTCATAGCATGTTTCATGATTGAGGGGGTTTCATAGAGACAGGTTCAGAAAGTGGGAGTACCACGGCTCTCTTGAGCAAAGTAGTGCAATGAGCATCCGTCATAAATTGTCCACGATGGTCCTTGTGGGCTAGATGGAAGCTCTCTTCTTGCTGTGTAATATGCTTTACCTCCTCCAAGATGGCGCCTTCTGCAGGTTGTGGTCTAGTGTACGAGCCCATTCCAATATGGTGGCACGTCACGCTCTCTGGACGCTGCATCAACGGAGAAGCAAGAAATGCAACTGCACACTAATTTAGAGGCTGACGGCAGAGGATCTTTGCATCTCAACTGTTAGGCAAAGTTTGTATGCAGTACACTCTGGGACCACTACACACTACTATGATTACAGGTGTAAGCAAAACCAACCTTTGGTATAAGTCGGTACCACAGTACCACACAGTTTTTGGTAGCGAGCTGAGCAGCCATTATCTCAAGAGGGAATGGGAGCTGTAAGGATGTTACACAGAGGTCTACAATCACAAGTATTCAGATAGACAGATAGACAGTTATACTCAAGGTTACTTGGTAAAACACTTATTAATTTATTACACAGTCAGTTAAAAAACATTCACTAAAAGGAGGCAATTAATATCACACAAAAATATACTACAGTACTTCACACTATCCGGTTCTGTGACATTTAAACTACTTTGAAGTAGGAGCAAAATGGCATTGAGAGCATTTGAAGTAGGAGCAAAAAGGCATAAGTTAATAAACCGAATATTACAGTTACTCTTAAACAGTGCAAATAGTTTGAGTTCACCAGAGGAGTTGATTCAATGCAATAGGTAGACCAAAGTCAATGGACTAGAGTCTTGTATAGGTAAAAACGTTTCTGGTAGTTAAACGGAAAAGTCTTTGCCACGTTTCTCAGAAGTAGTTCATAGAAGAAAGATTCATATGTCGGGTCACAAGCTGACTAGGCTTGCAAGTTGCCAACATTTCACACACTTTCGCAATTAGAGGCAAGTTCTCTCGGTCGGGTTTTCACAGTACCTTATTTTGAAGAAAAAGATGCAGCTGAACACTTCTGTTGCTGGCAGTTCCAGCAGATCTTGCTGTTCCTGAGCCTCAGTCATAGGGACAAGAGGGAGGACATCGGGGGACTCCTGCACTGCACTGGGACTGGTCAAAAAGCTGGCAAAAGCAAATCTTCGATTCCGGTAGCTGTAGTCAAGCACACAATCGGGTGTCCTTCTCCCTGGATATTCGGTTTCCTGCAGCACTCTGAGGAGAATACAACCAGCTCCGAGAATGGTATCCAGGTGGCTTACAAGTTGATTGGTCCCACCAAATCAAAGGGAGAAGTCGTCCTTCAAGGGCTTGTCTGTCAAGATGAACTTGGGGATTCGGACCAGCAGCAGGGCTTCAACAGGCAAACCAACGATCCAGGAGTTGCAGCAGCTGTCCTCTTCCAGCTCGTCTTCGGTTCTTTCGTTCCAGTGGTCGACTCTGCCTTCCAAGCCATGATACTCGCCTTTTAAACAGTTTTCTCCCATTCATTCCAGCCTAGCTGCCACTCACCCAGCAAGGTGGCTGTCCTTGCCAAACAGTCAGCCAGCCAATCAAGCCAGAGTGCATGTGGGTCTCCTAGGCGACTAAGCACAGAGGGTTTCGGGCACCTCCCTCACTTCCTGCCCACCCCAGCCACTCGGGTGCCTGAGGCGGTCTTCAGTCCTGAAGCCCGCCAAAGGTGTAGTAACTAAGGGACCAAACCTGGTTTGGCGGACAGAGACAAACTCTAGAAGGACCCTTCTAAAAAGAAATGGTGAAAAAAGAAGACCGGGACCTGTTTAAATAAAGAGGGCTCAGACGCCATCTTGAAAAACATGGCTCCCGTGATTTTTAGCTACCAGTGTTTGCCGTCAGGAAAAATCATGGTAGTTCATTGTAAAATCACTGCCACCAGCCATTTCGATAGGAAAAAAGTAGCATTTGACTGTTACATGAGTTTCTAGACATAGGGGATACTAGGTAACCCCTCCAGTACTCTATTGTAAGATAGTGTGTGCTGGGTCTAGGAATTTTGAAAAGACTCGTAAAGTCAATTTCACTTTACTTTCTCTGGGAAACAGTAGTTTATCCCAGAGAAGGTGTTTAAACCTTGGGAGAGGCTAAAAAGGCTTCCCTGTGTCACAGCACCGAGGGTGCTGCCTGACACACATGAAAAGATGATGCCTATAGAGTTGTCTAAAACTCCATAATCAAAGAACACGAGTAAAACGCACATCAAAATACATGAGAGAGTGGGGAAAAAGGCTCACACTCTCTCCAGGTAAAAAAATCAAGCCCTCAAACTCCAGCAAAATTGCTGGGGGGGTCTCTAAGGTGAAGGGAATTAGCACATGTATGAGAATTCTCCCTAACACCAACGCTAAAGTAACTTGGCTCCTTAGCTCAGCGCTTAGTAATTACTTGTTTCCATACCTTCATCCTTGATCTTCAGCTGGTTGCTTCTTCCTCCCATTTCGTTGTTTCTGTTCCTGGTCTTCCTGTGCCTCCATACCCACTGCTTCCCTTTTCCTGACTTTCCTTCCTGGATCTCCCGCCCGACCCATCTTGCTCGATTCTTGCCCTTTTTTCCATTTGCTGTTGATGTTTCTTGCTGCCAATTCCCTTCAAGTGGACTCCTGCCGTTACCACGCTACTTTAGAACTCCACTTTGGACTTAGGTTTTTTTCCCCTCTATTGATGGTTTTTCCCAAAGTTCGGAGGCCATCCAGAGTACATTTCCTAGAGACCTTGAGTACCTAGATGCTAAGCTTTTGTCATTTTTAATGCTTTTGCTGTGCCAAAACAGGCCCACTTTTGGTTGTCCCCATACTGCAAAAATCTGTGTCTACTGGTGTTGAATTCCACACATGTTCTTTTACTTTGACTCTGCTTAACCTGCCCGCAAAACAATTGTGTTCTATATTGAAGTTAAAAAAATACATTCTCCCATAACTTATGATCCCATTGATCCTCACCAAATTTGGCAGCCCGCTGAACCTGACCACTCAGATTAAGCATGCTAAAATTAATAAGCATCCATGCACTCAATTAAAAGCTATAAGAAATTGAAAAAAAGAGGATTTTTTCACTTTGTTTTAATGGAACTCTCATAGAAAATGGGAGGTTTAGAACCAGATTTCTCAAAAGTGGCCACTTACATTTCATATATTTTTGGTACATATTAATTATAACATCCATGCTTCCAAAAATAAAAAAATTGCAAAGGCCAAACTTGAGATTCTCACATGCACACAATGCTTGTGATGTTTAATATCGCAAACAAGCAGAAACATACAAATAAGATACAATGGGCCTCATTATAAGTGTGCCGGTCCAGAAACAACTGTGCCAGTAAGCCACCGGCACTGTTGTTTCCGGACTGGCACCCTACAACTCTTTGGGCGGGTGCCCTCCCGCCCGGCAGGGTCAGACCTGCTGGGCGGGATGGCAACCGCCCGCAGAGTTTTCACGGGAGCACCAGCACCGTTAGCAACGGTGCCGGTGCTCCCGTATCCCCATGGAGTCCCGTCGGACTCCATGTGAATGGGGACTAACGAAATTGCCAGCACCTGACTTCCAGGCCACCAGACTTAGAATAGCCCGGAGGCACCGGGTAGTCGGGCACCTGGAATTTTTTACGTGTCCGGCGACAACCAGACAGTAGCACCGGCAGGGTTACCGCTGGACCCGTAATGAGGCCCAATGTCAAGCCAAAGCGAGTAAGCAGAACACTGCTAACAGTAGTATTCTGAACAATTAGAAACATATGAATAACATGCAAATAAGCAGAAACCTGTACTGCAGAACTGAAGAGCTCTTATAAAGAATATGCATAAAGTGTAATGTATAATATGAAAAACAACCTTATGCATATGATTAAGCAGAACACACTGGGACAAATCCAAGGCATTCATCACCTCTCCCCAAGGTGGAGCCGTCCCCTTTGGGACTAGGGAGGGGAGCCCCCTACAGGAGAGCATTAGCAGGATTCTCTTTGGAGGGGACTCCCGTTTAGAGGACAGGAAAAACCCAGAGAGGGATTTAAGCCACCATCCCCTTTCCCCCAGACATGAACACCTTTGTGGGGTATATAGGACCTAAGGGTTTTGATAATCTTCGGGCCCCTTCAATAGTTACTGTGGCTTCTGACCCGCACCTTATTCAATCCTTATGGGACACCTTATTCAATGCTTACGGGAAACCACAGAGGAAAGAGCAACCAGTGAATGGACTAATCAAATCAAAGGATCCTTGAAGCCCGCAGAATTCAAAGATGCTGCAGTACACCGATGAGGTCTGGTGGCCAGGAAAGGAGAACGCAAGATGAGGCCGTGGTATGCACATGCCAACTGGAGAGGGGCCTCGCCAAAGAGTGGCTGGAGGTGGCCCACATCGCCAGAGGAGTGAGAGCATGGAGGACTGGGGGGCAAAGGAAAGGGACCGCGGAGAACCTGCTCACCGGTCCTGACACAGGGAGGCTAGACAGCAAGAGAAACCAGCAGCCGATGCAGACCTCAACAGGGGAGTCACTTACATGGCTACAGGGAGCGTGGAGATCTGTCTGGACTGCAACAGCCTCCGGTTAAGCACTGTTCAGCACAAACCGGTACGTGGTGACTCACACAGAACGGGAGGTAGGTAGTATGATCGAAAGAGACAGAGAAACCCCGAAGTGGTAAAAAGAGAAAAGTCCCAGAGCGAAGAGGGAGAAGGCAAGATGCCTGAGTGGGGAGAAGAGCAAGAAAACCCAGAGCGCTGGGAGAGAGTGAGTGAAACTTTGGTCGGGGAGAGGAACAAGAAACCCCATAGTGGGGAGAAAGAGTGAAAACAGTCCCAGAGCTGTCAGAGACAAGAGAAGCCCCAGAGTGGGGAAAGAGTGAGGAAAGCCCTGAAGTGGTGTGAACACCAAGCAGCCCCAGAGTGAGAGAATCCCCCACACTCCCCCTGTCTCTGCACCTCCGTCTGTACGTATGCATGATCTACATGTACTAGGACTAGTTAGTTCGTCTGTCCTGTTCTCCCCCACCCCCCATCATTTTCCATCCCCTGCTCCCGAGCTTGATCTGAACTGTACTAGGAGAAATGTCATCAGGCCAAGTATGCTATTTTTTCTGTTTAGATCATTCGGAATCTTCAAGTCCTAAGAATGATTACTGGTATTTCCTTGTTAGCGACCCGTCATGAATTGCTTTGAAGCACTTTACCTGTGTATAAGCAATAGATAAATGAAAAATAAAGGAAAACACTGACAAGCCCCAAAGAGGGGAGACAAAGTGCAAAAAGCCCCAGAGTTGGGAGAAACCCCAGGGTGGGGAGAAACTCAAAAACAGAACCAAGAAATGCCAGAGTGGGGAAAGACTAGCCCTGTGGGAGGTATCGAAGTAAGGAGACCGACACAGGGTTGTTTGCAAATTTAGTTATATATTGAAATCATAAAAGGAGGTTGGAAAAATACCTCACTAGCCATCTATGAGGGGGTTCCCTCTATCAACAAAACAAACTAATGGACCAGTCTTTGTCAGGATGTCCAAAATGATAACCACTGTTGAAAACCAAATCTGACCCTCACACTATATATGCTTGAATATCTACTACAACTGGGGTGGGGGTGATGACAAATAGTCTTTGGACTGCTTTTCTGCAGCCCTCTACTGTTTTGGAACCAATTTATTAAAATATTTTCACATAACAAGAATAAACAGAACAATTAACAAATAGGAAAACCTCACCCCTCGAAATACAAAACATTCATGAAGCCAAAACCACTAAAGAGATGTACAATATAAAAAATATACCAGCATTGGATGAGAAAAAAAAAAAGAAAAAAAAATTAAAACCACCACATCCCTTCCCCCCGACCAATATTCATTATATTTAATTAAGATGCAGGATGGACTAAAAAACATGTCAGTCAAAAGTCACAAAACATAAGAAATCGTCCAATATCATCAATATACAAAATAAACTTAAAAATCACTTACCTTTAGCAGCAGTCTTCTGCAAAATTACGTTTCTATGTCATATCCACGTCCAAGAACGCCCCCCACATCTTTTGAAACTGTGAGACCTTATTTTGCATTGAGAATATTACACGTTCAATACTGCATACCTTATACATTTCCTCCAACCAGCTGTGCCAACTCAAAAAATGTGTTGCTTTCCAGTCACGTAGAATCAATTTCTTCACCACCGCTGCCCCTCTCAAGGCCCAGGTGATTTCATGTGTACTCAAGTCCTCATATATGTTAGTTTCTCCCAGGATGAGACTCAAAATCATATTCCAGATCTTCTCAGAACACCCTGTTCATCACCCCAGCAATCCCATTCCAAAAGTCTTTCAACCTAGGACACCCCCGAAACATGTGCTCCAATGATCCTTGATCCATGCTACAGCTCCATCTAATGTCTGAGTCTATTGGTCCATGTTTGAATAATCTGACCGAGTCCAAAATACTCGATTAAGAATCTTTACTTGACAATCTCGTTCACCTATATTCAAGGATATCTTTATGATGTTGCCACAGATATTTGACCATCGGTTTTTAGTCATCTCCTCTTTCAAAACTGCTGACCAGGCCATCAAGATTTTAGGATCTGGTTCTGAGTATTCACTTAAAGGAATAGTGTGTAGTGCGCTCAAAAATATTATTGTCCCGAGCTTTCGGGCATGTGTTTTTAAGCATACGTTGATCGATCGTACAAACATTTCCTATGCGCCTTATGCACCTTACCATAGTTTTCCTCACTTTTACACATGCAAAATCAGGCAGCAGGGCGCAGCCATCTTGTGCTAATATTATCCATTGCTGCATCGCCCTAAGGTGAACTGCCCTGGCGGCACTAAATCATATCCCCTGCCCCTGAAGCTGACATCATTAGACTTGTACGGCCCATTTCACAACGCCAATGCAAGTCTCGTGTCAACGTTCTCTGCGCACCAGCTAATGACGAGTCTCCATGGAAATGGTAGGATGGCTCTTACCTCAATAGGTATAAACAGACCGCTTCTCATCAAACAACATCAGAGTTGCTTTTTCAATCATTTCACTGTCTTTTCTTGTGTATCCTGTGGCTCATTTCTACTCTGTTCAGCTATCTTCTTTGCTCATAGCCCGTGCAAACAGATACTAGTACTAATGTCGCATAATGGCAGCAATATAGCCCTACCAGTACGAGCCAGAGTATTCCGAGACGGAATTAGTCAAAAGAGAAAGATGAGAAAACAATGGGGCTTTGGACGACAGTTGGGAGGACGAATCACTGGATCAAGAGCCTGAGCCTTGTCGCATGGAAGACGTTTCCACCTGCTGTATCTGCAATCGAGTATTACAATGGGCACCTGGTTAATACCTTGCTCTATCCAAGTAAGTAGACTCATATAACAACACAATTGAGCAAGGTCATAGGAGTCCAACTGATGATTAGAACTTCTCACTTCTGGATTTCAATAGAATCTGAATTGACACAAATTTTTGAAAAAATACTGCAGTTCTTGTTTAATTTGTATGCAGTAAGTGTTGTAATACACATGACTATAAAGACATAGGATATTCGACATGAAAACATACATGGTATAGTACATAAGTAGCAAATTCCAAATAAACAATATTCAGAGTACAAATTCAAGCAATTACATTCTCTAGATCTCCTAGTAGGGGTGACATGAGAAATAAATATTGTAATTGTCGGTCAAAAGCACATATATGTGGAACAGAGAAAAAAGAACTGGTTGTGGAGCCAAGAGAGAATGCTGGAGGGCAGGGCTGCTAGGTTGGAGTCATTCATGCGGTCAGGCACCTACGTTGTTTTATGTTAACATTGCTGCTCTGCATCATGGTACAGTCCTGTCCCTGAAGGTAGACATGTCCCAAAAGTATGGAGGAAAGGGGACCGAATATAAGAGTACTGCTTTGTACCACATCTGGCACTCCTGGGTAAAGTCAAGCCCTTCATCTCCGCCAGAGTTTCAGAAGAGTCATCTAAGATCTGCCCATCTCCCAACTGAATGTTGGCAAAGACCTACTTGGAAGAGTACTAAACGCCACCTTTGATGCTCTGAAAGCCATCAGAACACCTTTGAGGACTAACAATATGTAACTACATCCATCTGATCCTCCGATCCCTTCACACATGCCTCATGTTTAACCCAGCCTACATCCCCTGCAAAGGAGTCACAACCAAAACACCACTCTACCTGGCCCAGAAACTCACCATCTCTGGAGCCCAAAAGACAACCAGATGCCACAACATCACCAGAATGGAAAGAAACAACTGGAAGGTTGAACAAATCTATAAAACAGACATGTTCTGCTACGCACCCAGTCTCTGGAAAAAGTTATCAACACTGATACAAGTGCCTCCCCACTCCTACACTTCAGAAAGGACCTGAAGCCACTACATTTCAATGAGCATCTTGCCAATTGCCGATTGCTCTACTCACCCATACTTTTCACTGGCTGAAAGAGCCTATTACTGTTTCTGCAGTAACAGCACTGCAAGTATTAATGTACTAGGGTCAGTTGAGAGCTCACAAAAGTGATTTCAACCTTTTCTAATGGCACAATGTAACACCCACAGATTCTATAACGACTAAACACATTATTTCAGTTATGTACCATTTAGAAAAAAAAGAACACCTGTGGGAAACCCATTCACCTCTCTCTTTCAGTTTTATCCAATCTCAACCCACTCAAACCATTCCCTGCAGGAACAAGCTCAGGGTTTATATACAAGAACATACGTCTCTAATCATAATTAAATACACAAAAATATGTTTGTATTATATAAAAAGTGTTTTTGTTATAAATAAACTAATAACAGGCTCGCGCCCACTGTGAGTGGACCCAAAAGGGATGGGGCATGCAATTTTTGCCCTCCCTGGGAGCAGATTGATACAGATCTTCCCCTAGTGAGGGTAATATTTCATGTGTGTGTTTTTTTAGTTTTTGTTGGTGCATGGGCAGTGCTGGAAATTGGCAACATTTACTGCGGGAACTCTCACCCGTGGCGCCCCCTTGATGGACCAAGTGCACCAAATCGATACCGTGGTGTGAGGCAAGGCAGATGGACAGGCAGCATGCCCTCTGTGTGCAAGTTGGCTTAGGTTCACTTGTCGGCCAGGCACCCTGCTGCTCGTGCAAAATAATTGTCATCACTCTGCTGGGGCATTGCATGGGGCAAGGCCTTTGACCGGCATGGATGGGTGCGGTGGTCTCACCACGGAGCCGGAAGGGGCAGCGAGAACCAAGTGGAGCACAGACAGTAATCCCGGGAAAGGTGACTAAGGCTTTTTCTAATCTGTATACCCTTAATGGCAGAGGGTGAGGTCTGGGTACCACGTCCTCCTGGCCCAATCCGGAGTAATTAGGATAATGGATTTCCGGACCCTCCTCAACCTCCTGATGACTTGAGGAATACGAGGACTGGAGGAAACGCGTACAGGAGTGGAAACTCCCAGTCCACTATGAACCTGTCTCCTAGAGCTCCTCTTAGGGGAAATTCCCATGACCAGTACCGTTTGCACTTCCGGTTGACACAGGTTGCAAACAGATACACTTGGGGGGGGTTCCCCAAAGGGTGAAGATCTCTTGAAGGACTTCCCGAGCAAGTTCCCACTCGTGGGAGACTGTGCTCTGCCTGCTCAGAGCGTCCGCCACCTTATTCTCCACTCCGGCTATGTGAACTGCCAATAGGGAGATTCCTTCTTGGATTGCCCAGTATCAGAGCTGCATTGCCTCTCTGTTCAGTGGTAGTGACCATACACCACCTCTTTTGTTGAGGTAGTACATGCACATTGTGTTGTCCATCATTATCAGGACGGTCTTTCCCCATACAGAGGTCAGAAAGGCCTTTAGCACTAGTCTGATTGCCCTCAGCCCCAACAGGTTGATATGTAGTTTGGACTCCGATGGAGACCAGCTACTGCCGATTGTCAGGTCGTTGGTATGTGCTCCCCACCCTGTGAGTGGGGCGTCCATTACTACCTTTAACTCGGGCCATGGTTGCCAAAATGGTTCTCCCTTCAAAATGTTGTCCTCGCAGGCCCACCACAGGAGATCCTAAGCGACTCTGTTTGGAACCAAAAGGAGACCAGACATCCTGCCTGAGAATTGAGACCATTGAGTCCTGAGAGCCCACTGGAGGGATCGCATTCGCAGGCGCACCTCTGGCACCAGAAAAATGCAGGATGCCATGAGGCCAAGCAACCTCAGAAAGCCGAAGGCCAGGAGACGCTGGGTACTCTGGAATTTGGTGACCCATCTGCAGAATGTCTTGAGCGCTCACCTCTGGTGGCGAGGCTTTTCCAAGGATGCACTCAGGACTGCTTCAATGAATAGGAGCTTTTGAGATGGTATCATGTGAGACTTATTGAAGTTGAGGAGGAATCCCAGTCTGTGAAGGGAGTGACAGGTGGAGCTGAGATGTTCTAGGGCCTGTTCGAGGGAACAGGACCTCATCAGACAATCGTCCAGGTAGGGGTAGACGTGAATCTCCCCCACTCCTGAGACTCGCTGCCACCACAGCCCTTAACTTGGTGAAAACCCTCGGGCCGAGGTCAGCCCAAATGGCAAAACTCGAAACTGATAATGAGAACCGCCAACGGAAAACCTCCGGTACTGCCTGTGCTTGTGATGGATTGGCACATGGCATCCAGACGGTCCAATGATACAATCCAGTCCTGGAGCTGCAGGGCCTGAAGGATCTGAGAAAGTGTAACCAACTTGAACTTGTCCTTCCTGCGGAACTTGAGTCCAAGATGGGTCTCAATCCTCCATCCTTTTTTGGAATTAGAGAGTATGGTACAGGTACTGGTTCTATAGCACCTTTCTCTAGCAGGGTTAAGATTTCATGCATAAGGAACAGATCTGGAACTTTGAAAGAGCTGTTCCCTGGTGGATGACTAAGGCTTTTTTTTTTAGAAATGGAAGGCAGTAACCCTGGACAACTGTTTCCAATGCCCATGCATCTGAAGTAATGCCTCGCCGTTCTTTCATATGCAGTGGGAGTCTGCCTCCCACTGGGGACTTCTGAACTAAGACCCAAGAGAGGTTTTGAGGCGACTGTAGCAGTGGCCAATGGTAAAGCAGCCGCTGCCTGGGCGGTTCTAGTACCTCTTCACAGTCTACCACAGGGAAATCTTTCCTGACCTCCTTGATTGGACAGTCCTCTTCCCCTTCCAACTGAGGAGAAAAGGCAGTAATACCTACCCCTCCAAAGTGTGCCGGTGGGGCAGTTTTGTGCCCGTCTAATAGTAGCACCAAGGTACTTTGCTGCCGCTTTAGAGGTCTGCATTTCCTCCAGGCACTCGTCAGCCTTGTTACCAAATACATGTGTGTCATCAAAGGGCATGTTAAGCAATCTGGATTGCACATATGGAGCAAAACCGGACTTTAACCAGGCACATCTGTGCATAACTACTAGCCGCCATGGACCTGCAGATGCTGTCAGCAGTGTCGAGACCTGTCAGGAGGGATTCGCACATTGCATCTTTCCTATCCTTGACTAGATTTAAAAATCTGTCTCTTCTTCCCCTTCTGGGATATGATCACCCACCATTGCTACACATTCCCAAATAGTGAGAGTGAATCTGGCCAACGTGCACTTAGCATTTGATGACTTTAGGGACATCATTTGCGCAGAGAAAACTTTTCTTGGCCCAAGCGTCGTAACGCTTGCCATCTCTGTCTGGGGGAATAGTCGGGTATGCGTTCAGTTTAGAGGTTGATGTGGCAACTTGTACCGCTAAACTTTCAGGAGTGGGATGCTTTGTCAAGTAACTGGGATCACTACTGGACACCCTGTAATTTGATGTTAATTTTGTATTCGCTGCTGGAATCAATTCTGGAGTCTCCCAATTTGTACTCACTCTCCTTTGCAATGCCACATGAAAAGGAAGGAACAAGTTACTTACCTGTAACTGTTGTTCTCCGGCATGGGTCTGGCATGGATTCACATGCTCATGAATATTCCCCGTCGTCAGGCTGGGAATCCTCGGTAAAGAAAAAATCAGTATTAGTTTCGTTTCTGATCTGTCTTTCGTAGTAGTAACCAATCACTGATCTCTGCGTCATACTGACCACAGCCAATGACTGCCCTCTACCTAAGCCCCGCCTCTGGCAGCCATCTTCAGATTTGGTAGCACGTGAAGTGGCAGTAGAACCAAGTGAAGAGCCACAGAGGGGTAGGCGGGAGGGTTCGCATGTGAATCCATGCCAGACCCATGCTGGAGAACAACAGTTACAGGTAAGTAACTTGTTCCTTCTCCAGCATGGGGTCTGGCATGGATTCACATGCTCATGAATATAAGAATAGATAGCAGTACACACATGCACAACCACGGGGGGTGGCAAAAGACTCAACATTAAGCAATACAAAAAACTCAACATTAAGCATCTCTTACCTCCTCACCAGGCTCACCTTAAGCGAACAGGTTGCGCAGCACTGCTTGGCCGACCCTGGACTCCTCCCTGGAATCCCGATCGACGCAGTAGAATCTCGTGAAGGTGTGCGTCGACCTCCACGTAGCAGCCCTGCAGATGTCCAGCAGGGGCACACCAGATAAGAACGCTGTAGTAGCAGCGATCGCTCTGGTCGAATGGGCTCTCGGACGGCCTGGCAGCGGTCGGTTAGCCAACCGGTGACAGTGCATGATGCAGCCGGAGAGCCATCTGGAAATAGAAGACTTCGAGAGAGCCTTCCCTTGATTCACAGGTCCAAAGTTCACGAACAGTTGTGATGTCCTCTGGAAACTCTTCGTGCGGTCCACGTAGAACTTCAGCGCTCTAGCCACATCCAGCGAGTGCAAAGTCCTCTCGGCCGGCGACGAAGGAGACGGGAAGAAAACAGGTAACACCAAGGGCTCGTTAAGATGGAAGTCCGACGGCACCTTGGGCATAAAGGAGGGGTGCGTCCTAAGCACCACCCTCGAGGCATGGAAAGTCAAGTACGGTGCTTTGCAGGATAGGGCCTGGATCTCTCCCACTCGTCGTGCGGAGGTAATGGCCACCAGGAAAGCAGTCTTCCACGACACAAACTTCATAGGTGCGGAGTGCATCGGCTCAAATGGGGGCCCCATGAGCCTAGTCAGCACCACGTTAAGTTCCCACGCCGGGGCCTTCACCGGCGGGAACGACCGGAACAGTCCTTTCATAAACTCTTTTACCAGTCGATGGGACCACAGGGACGTCCGTCCTGTGGTTCTGGTATATCTGGAGATCGCCGCCAGATGAATCTTAATGGAGGCATGGGCTAGCCCAGCCTTTGCCAGCGATAGCAGGTACGGCAGCACTTGAGGGGCGGTAATCCGTAGGGGGTTGATCTTCTGTGCTCGGCACCAGATAGAGAACCTCTTCCACTTATGACCGTAGCATTTGAGAGTCGAGGACGCCCTGGCCTTTGCAAGAACCTCTCTGCAATCGGCCGGTATATCGTAGCCTCCAAACTCTAGCACTGCAGGAGCCAGGCCTGCAGGTTCAGCGACGCCGGTGGAAGATGGCGCCTCCTTCTCTGGAGAGAAGGTCCGCGTCCGCCGACAGCTTGATGGGAAGGGACGTTGACAAGTCCAGAAGGTCCGGGAACCAGATCTGCCTCGGCCACGCCGGTGCAACGAGGATCATCTTGCACCGGGACCTCTTGAGCTGGCTGATGAGTCGAAGCAGCAACGGCAACGGAGGGAACGCATACAGGTATAGGCCGTCCCAGGGGAACGAGAACGCATCGCCCATGCTTCTCGGCCGGGGAAACCTGCTGGCGAACCTCTTGCACTTCGAGTTCGTCGCTGTTGCGAACAGGTCGATTTGGGGTTTGCCCCATCGTCGGAAGAGTAGATCCACCTGATCCTGGCGCAGTTCCCACTCGTGACACGCGCGCAGCTCCCTGCTGAGCGAGTCGGCGATGGTGTTGCTTTCTCCTGCCAGGTGGAAGGGAACCAGGAACATCACCTGGGCGACCGCCCAGTGCCACAGATCCTGTGCCTCCTTGGATAGGGCTGGGGATCTGGTGCCTCCCTGCTTCCGTATGTAAAACATTGTCGTGGTGTTGTCCGTGAAGATCTGCACCACCTTGCCCTTGAGCGACGGGAGGAACGATTTGAGAGCCCAGAACACGGCTCGGAGTTCCAGGACGTTGATGTGCAGGAGCCTCTCCTCCGGGAGCCAGAGGCCTCTTGCGTGGAGATCTCCGGTGTGGGCGCCCCAACCTTCCAGGGAGGCGTCCATCGTTACCGTCTCCTGGTACGCCGGCGTCTGAAAGTCCTTGCCCGCCGTGAGGTGCGCTCGAACGCCCCACCACTGAATCGCCCGCCGGAACACCTCGTTGAGGGGGACCCTGTCTTCGAAGGTGCCCATCGCCTGCATCCAACGGGCGTCGAGAAATTCTTGAAGAGGGCGCATCCGTAGTCTGCAGAGGCGCACCAGGTAGATGCAAGAGGACATCATCCCCAGGAGGGACTTGATGGACCTCACCCTGGCCACGTCCGTGGCAAGCAGGCGCTGCACTTTGCCCAGAATGGCCTTCGTCCGTTCTTCCGAGGGGGCCGCCAGGCACCTCACTGTATCGAGCTTCGCTCCCAGAAACAGGGCCACCTGCGACGGCACCAGGTGGGACTTTGGGTAGTTTATGGCGAATCCCAGGTCTGTGAGTAGCTGGACGGTCCTCGCAGTGTGTTCGACGGCGAGTTCCCTCGTCCTTGAGCGGATGAGCCAGTCGTCCAGGTAGGGGTAGACGTGAATCCCCTGCAGGCGCAGCCGCGCCGCCACTGGTGCTAGGCACTTGGTGAAGACCCTGGGGGCCGACTTCAATCCGAACGGCAGTGCTCTGAATTGGTAGTGGCGTCCCTGGACGACGAACCTGAGGAACTTTCGATGACTTTTGAGGATGGGAAGGTGGAAGTATGCATCCTCCAGGTCCAACGACGATAGAAAGTCGCCTTCCTCCAGCTGTCCCAGTACGTGCTGGAGGGTGACCATCCTGAACTTTTGTGATGTGATGTATTTGTTCAAACGACAAAGGTCCAGGATGGGGCGCCAGCCGCCAGTCTTCTTCCTGACGAGGAAGTACCTTGAGTATACCCCGGAGCCCCGGAGCCTCTTCCGGACAAGCTCGATGGCGCCTTTCATGAGCATCGCCCGTACTTCCAACAGCAGTTGCGGGACGTGATTTTCCTTCCTGGCCACAGGTGGAATGTGAGGGCACTTCTTCAGGAATTCGATAGAGTGTCCTCTTGCCAGGGTATCCAGCACCCAACGGTCGGTGGAGATGGACTTCCACACGCCGACGAAGTTCGTCAGCCGGCCTCCCACCGGAGTGCTTCGGTGGGGGCCCGAGACCACGGCCGGTTCAGTCCTGCTTGGAGGTGGTGGCCTTGCCGCCCTGGCCACCTTGCCGACGGCGGCGAGGCACTCCCTGCTTGCCGCGACCCCTGTAGGCCTCCTGAGACGAGGAGCGTGCCGCCTGGCGGTGGGACGACGAGCCACCGCTGGATCCCTTGGAGGCACTCTGTCTGCCTCCGGAGCTCCGAAAGGGCCGTCGTTGCTGAAGGGCTCCTAGGGCGCGAGCCGTCTCCGTGTCCGTTTTTATGGCTTGGAGGGATTCGTCCACCGCCTTCCCGAACAAGTTGCTGCCGTCGAACGGCATGTCCAATACCCTGGTCTGGACGTCCTGACGGAAGTCGGTCGCCCGGAGCCAACCCCGTCGTCGTAGGCAAACACCGTTGCCCAGCTGGCGGAACCCGGTATCGGCAATATCGGTTGCCACCGTTATGGCGTGGTCTTGCAGTATTTCCACAGCCTCGGACCTCTTGTCATCCGGCAGGAAGTCCAATATGGGGGCCAGCTTAAACCAGAGCTCCCTGTCGTAACGGGCCACGATCGCCAGGGATTTGGCCGCTTTGATCGTCGTCGCCGCCGACGAAATGACCCGCCGCCCCATGGCGTCCAACTTCTTTCCCTCGCCGTCCGGCGGGGAATTCGACGTCGAGGCTCCTGACCCCGCCGCTTTCTTCTTCGCCGCCGCCGAGACGACCGAGTCTGGCGTTGGCTGGGCCCTGAGGCACAGGGGAGCGGTTTCGGGGACCCGGTACTTCTTCTCGTACCGGTCCCGTTTGGCTGGTGCCTTGGAGGGGTTCTTGCGAACCGACAGGCCCTCCTCCCAGATGTCATCGATTAGGGGCACCGCAATGACCGTCTTCCTCTTGGCCTCCCGGCGCTGATAGAGGAAACCTTCCTTTTTCTGCTCCTCCGGGCAGAGCTGGAACAATTCGGACGCCCTGGCGATCATGCCGTGGAATGAGCCAATCTCATCGGGCGGCGAGGCCCGTGCGACGGGAGACCCGTTCCGTCGTCGTCGCCCTCAGAACCCATCGTCGAGCCCAACGCACCGTCATCTCCCGACTCGTGGGAGGATGAGAAGGGAACTGTAAGCCTTACGGGGGCGAGCGGAGGAGAGGGTTGGGTCCTCCGTCGTTTGTTCTGAGGACTTCCCGACGGGCCAGGTTGCGGGTCATCCGGCCTGGGTCGTGGGAATCTCGTCCTTATCTCAGAGCATAAGGACTGGATGGCAGACAAAATGGCCGCCGAGCCATCCTGAGGCCTAGGATCCGGCTGCGCCGGAAGGGAAGGCCGCTCTTCCTCACCATCGTCCTCTTCCTCGGTTATCTCCCGAGGATCTTCCTGACGGGATCGAACCTTCTCGAATTGGACTTCGAGGTTCCTCACGGCCTCGGTCAGTTCCTCCTCCGAGGCTGACTCTGAGCTCGAGGAGGGCACCGCGCCCCCCCTCGCTTCTTCCATCATGGCGGCCACGACGATGGGCTGAAAAGAGGATTCCCTCCTTGGCGGCAGGGAAACTCTAGTCCCGGAGGCAGTCTCCGCTGGCGGTGTCTCTGCCGGCTTGGCCAGAGTCGCCGCGATAGCCTCGATAGAGGCCTTCGCCTGCTGGGTAGTGGCCTTGACCACCTTAGGTGCGTCCCGGGCCCTCTCCTTCGGGGGAGGGGCGATGCCTCGCTCCCCCTCTTCCGAGATCGGACGGGGCTTCTCCCGAAGCTTACCCGGGGTCTCGAACTTCCTCTTCCCCGAACCGGAGCGTTGCCTCGTGGTTGACGGTGCCGGGGAAGGAGCGCCCTGCCTGGCGACCGAAGAGCCCGACCTTTCGGCGCTCCCGGAGCCAGCGGACTCCCGGCGCTGGGCCTGGTGTTGGGCCCCCGTCGCCGGGGCGCCCGCACAGGACTTAGATGCCCGCTCGGACCCTTTCTTCTTCTTCTCACCCGTCGAGCCCTTCTCCAACCAGCTTGCGAGACGGGATCGACGGTCCCTCATGGTCCGCTCCGACAAGTTCTTGCAGAACTGGTAGTCCTTCTCTACATGAGTCTTGTCCCCATGAAGACAGCAGAGGCATCGCGAATGTTCGTCTTCCTTAAACACATTCTACAGCCCGCATCCAGGGCAGCTGCGAAACAGCTTGGGACCCGGTGACAAACTCGCATCCTGGGCCATCTCGAAGTAGGCCGCAAATCTTCTGGAATCCTCCAAGAAGTTGATTCGACGAAATCTTCACCCTTGAGGGGCGTAGGAAAATCCCGCAATGGGTAGCCGTTAACGGGAGTAGAAACGGTGGAGCTTGAGGCTCGATTAACCGAAAAAATGTGAAAATTCACCTGAAAAAGCGCAAAACACGCAGTAAAAGCTCAAGAGCTAAGCACGAGGACTCCCAACACTTGAACATGAGGTAAAAGTCTGAAGATGGCTGCCAGAGGCGGGGCTTAGGTAGAGGGCAGTATGACGCAGAGATCAGTGATTGGTTACTACTACGAAAGACAGATCAGAAACGAAACTGATACTGATTTTTTCTTTACCGAGGATTCCCAGCCTGACGACGGGGAATATTCATGAGCATGTGAATCCATGCCAAACCCCATGCTGGAGAAGAATAAGATTCTCCTGGGGTCCTTTATCTAGGATGTCAGTCAGATCATCCTGTTTGTATATTGACATGGGTCTTTTCCACCCCATATATTCTACCACCCTGGACATTAAATGTCTATAAGACTCTTCAGCATAGTCAGTAGGGTCTGGTCTCCCAAACTCTAATTCTGGGGACGTATCTAGTCCACTTGCATTGTGCAGGGACTCCTGTATGTTTAGTATTCTCAATTCCTCTGAGAACAAAGGCTTAGGGACCCCAGGTGTTCCATACTGAAGATCAAAAGATTGTGAATCTTCCGAAGAATGATCTGCTTCCTCATAAATTGAAGAAAGTGACTCAAAGAAGTCCTTTCTTGGTAATGGTGTATACACCATTTTTATAATCCTTGGTGTTGACGGTGGTGCCAAAATCTTCGACACCATCAATGTCGAGTGCGTCAACGCTTTAAGCGTCGAGGACCTGTCATGGTCTGATGAGGAGTCTTCCGGCGCTGATGGCTTCTCCCTCGAAGATTTGTCTCGACTCGAGGGATCCTTTGACCGCCCTCGAGGAGATTTTTCTTTGCCTTCCAGGCCCGAGGGCGCAACAGCTTTTGCCCTTCTCCTTTTTCTTGTCGACTTTTTCGACCTGGGCATGGCTTTCATAAGTTATCGAGGGGGTCAAGGGTTCATTCTCGAAAACTTGCATAATTTTTATTCTGATCTTCTCCCACACAGCTGGAGAAGCTGATTTCGTCTGCCATTTAACCCGTTCTGGGGAGGAAATAGATGACGAAGACGGCGACCTATGGTGCCTTTCCCTTGAACATCGTGAAGATGACGAGTGGTGAGAACCATTGCAGGATCTAGATCTCTTTATCTTCGTATGACGAGGAGAAATATTTCTCGACTCGTCCGAAGACACTTTTCGACGGGGTTGTAGAAGGGGATTTCGACCTACTGCTGCTAATTTTCCCCTTTGCTCTTTCAGGGCTTTCGCGGTCATCGATAAGCAGGCCTTACAGTCAAAGGTAATGTGAGAGGAACCGAGGCACCACAGACACACCCGATGGGGGTCCATAAGGGACATCTTCGCCCCACAATTAAACTCTGATCTCAGTCAAAGACGTCGATGGTGATGGCATTTTCAAGACATATACTCAAAGATTCTCGATAGGGAACTGAAACATACCGTTTCCGAAGCAATAACTTTCTCTGAAAAACAGAATTGAAGCCAGCAGTTGCTGCACGCGCTTTATACCATCGATGACGTTGACATTGAGACAGAGGCCTCAGAGGGACATCGAGTCGACTGACATCGACGCGTAGTGCCTTCTGCTGGAAAAAAAATTCTGAAGCAGCTGAAGCTGGATATGGAAATATAAGATGAGGAATAAGTGGGAGGACACAATCCATTTGAAATACATTTTTTGTAGAGGAGGTGAATGAAAGAAAGAAAAAATAAGAAACCCTAGGACTAATATGCAGATGAAATACAGCTATTTTCCAGGGGTACACTTTTACCAAGAGAAAGGTATGATTCTTAATATGAGGTCTTTTCTTTTCAAACCAATATCATTTGAAGGGCATTTGACAAATAAAGAGAGAATTTTCCAATATATTTTGTAGAACAGAAGTGTGAATAGTGGCCTCGCGTGTGGATATCAAGTGGTATACTTTGAGCTACAGCAAGCTGATCCACACTGCTGGTCATCCATTGAGGTGATTTTGTAAGTACAATCACACATAGGAACTACTATACAATCATCTAGTAAGAGCTCGATACTGACCACAGCTTTTGGTTTTCTTTATAGACTGAATAGAGAGCTGAAGCTTGAAGAGAAAATCAAGTATCTGAACTTTATATGAACTTTTGCTCCTGATGAAGGGAATTGACTTCCCGAAATGTGTTGAGCTCTTTTAGCACATTTATATGATTTGTTGAAAATTGTGAATAAACCTGTTTTACTTATAAACATTGTATTGGCATATAATGTGGTCTATCATACATGACTTCGGGGCTGTATTACACTTTAACCTAAAGTAAATATCCAATATGACTCAAATATTTGACTGACCTTGTTTTGAGTATATGAAGTGTGGAGGGGACTGGAGTGTCCACAAATTGAGGACACTTTACTTTTCATGTTTCGTTAGTGGCTGTGGCACCCCAGGGCCAAATATGTGGGTTGTCCGCAAGGCCAAATACAGTATGTATTTGGTGTTCTCAGGGCGTTTGGTGTACCAGTGGTTTAGCCTTTTCCCTTTACGCCCAGGTGAGTGCACCCACACATGTGAGGTACCATTTTCATTGGGACACCTGTGGGAATGTGAGAAGGTGGGCCATGTGTTTCCCGCAAGTTTCAGTGGTTCCCTGATCGCAAATATGACAAAATAGTGTGTTCTTCCCCTCCTTTGCTGGGCATCCTGGGTAATAAATTATGGCACGATTCACAAGTGAGACCTCTTTGAATTCCCACAGGATTCTTCTTTTTAGAAATGTTTTGGGGTCAATGTTTTCCTTGGTGGCTGTGAAACCTGTAAGGAACTCATGGTGGCAATCAAAGACAGACAAGTGATCACAGTTCAAGGATATTTATTAAACTATAAATGCAGCGTGGAAAAACACCCAACCTAAACCTAAATCTAAGATGGTAGCAAACTTCGACCATCAAATGAAAAATAAGGCAGTCCTTGTGGCATCTTGTCAACGTAAAAAGGCCTATACAAAAAAAAAACTATTGCCAAATCCTTACAACTACTTACAGAAAGTATCAGATAGGGTTTTCAATAAAGAAAGAAGTGTTTACAAATAATAAGTCAGAATGTCTCCCTTCCCAACATTTTCAGCACGGGACAAGGTGGGACCTTGGAGCACAACACATGCTCGAGCTTTCTCAGCACGAGCTGGCACTTCTGTTCCAGCTATCAGGTTCTTCGATGGTTTAGTCTCTTTTCAATAAAAAGTCTCTTGCCTTCGAGGGCCTGATGTATTGAACAACTAACCAAGAGTTCTTTTTCAAATGTACTGTGAGTGAGGACTTTTCACCCCTGGATCTCCCTCGTCCGGGCTCAGACCCACTTGACAAAAGGGGACAATTCACTTCCCCTGGTCTTCCAATACTTCTTACTTTCATAAGTATCAATGTCTTTTTAACCAGTTCTACAGGTTTCGCCCCTTCGTGTTGGCTTCCCTCTGCTGGGTTCACTCTTGCCAACTTTTACCAAACAGTTCACTATGAGACTTTAGACTTCATCCCTTCTCGTTAGCATCCCTACACCAGGTTCCCGCTTGCCAACTTTTGCAACACACGGTTCAAGCACTCAATTAACCAAGCAGGATTAATTTCCCTTTCTTTCACAATCATCAGTCGGTCAAAGACTTTTGACAGTACACAGGATTTTACAAGACCCCAGTATGACCACTTTGACCTCTTCTCGTCTTTTCCCAAGGTCTACTCGTTATGGTAATCTCTACCATCGGGTAATAGCCCAGAGTTTCTTGTGTGAGCACCCATGTGGAGCCGGCCTCCTCTGTTGCTGGTTTTCCCCTTATTTTCTCAATAGTTCCTTTAAATATTGCAAAGTTCCAATAAGCTGCTTTCTACTTTTCGTCCAACACAGTTCTGTTTCTTATCAACTCTCCCCTCGACTCATCAGCTGTGATGAACTGCTTAGCTTTCCTCTCCTTCGAGTCAAGATTGGTACCACAGAGACAAACGTCTCTGCCCGACTTGGTTATCAGCGGAGGAAGGTCTTGTGTAGCGTAGACATCTGCTGCAACACATGCTCTTATGATTCCTTCTGTGGAGGATTCACGGGCTTTGGTTGGAAAAGGCAAAGTCGCTTCTCCCTTTGGTATGCTCTGTCTTTCGCCTCCTCTTGAACTGCCGTGCTGAGTTAGCTCTCACGTTATGCAGTCTGCCTTGCTCATCCAGTGCTCTTCTGCTCCACCTTTAATCCCTGTGGAGAAGGGAAAGGGCCGTCAGGTGTGTGTGATTCTGGTCAATTGCTTGACTTTGCCTGACCCTTGTGTTGGGACATATCAGGTAAACGGCTCTGGTGTTAGTTCGTTGTCTTTCATGTTGTGCGAAAAGGTTTGTGTCGGAAAAGAGGGGGGGGCATTGTTTTGGAGGATTCTTTGTCATTTCATCAATGGTTGTAATTTTTATGGGTTTTTGAAGTATTTTTTAACGAAAAAACAAATCGAAATTGATTATGTTTTATTTTTGGGGGTTTTCCCCAGGCCTCCTCTGCTAATTTTTGTTAACTATTCCCAACCCCCCCCACACCTCTATATACACTTTCCCCTATGTATTTCAATGAGTTTTTTGGGTAAACAATATTTTTAAAAAAACTAAAAACATTGAAATTCCGCCCGTCGATGAAAGGACCCTATACCGTTTTGTAATATAATTGTATATGGGGAAAAGGTGTTGAAAGAAGGGGGCTACCGCGTCTCACCCGTCGGTGTCCCACTCCCACTCCCCAAAGACCCCCCGATCCCGGTGATCCTCCCTCAGTGGCCAAACCCCAGGAACTGGATGCAATAGCGATGGCCATGTCCTGGCCACCTGGATGACAGATCCTCAGGGACTAGCTCGGGAGACACCTTCAGGTTTCTCGCATAACCCAGTCCTAAATGTCTGCCCTGCCTGAAAGGCTAAATACAGTGTTGATCTGGTTTTCCCAGAGCACCTGACATACTTGTACTTGAGCCCTTTCCCTTTCGTACTCGTGAGGTACCGTTTTCTTTGGGACACCTGTGGGAATGTGGCCAGGTAACAATTATTTTGCTCGCCGTCCGTTTCTGTGTTTTCCCAATGGCTAGTGCATCAAAATACTGTATTTTTCAAACTTTTCCTATTTGCCGTGCATTCTGGGTAAAAACGTTCTTCTGCGATCAACAAAAGCAAGCCATACTTGGATTCCCCAGGGTTTCGTCTTTTCGAAACTGCATGGGGTTCGTACGTTTCCTTGGTGGTTGTGATGCCAGAGCCCTCAAAGCATGTGCTTGCCATATGCCCAAATATGCTCTTCATTGAACATTTCCATGCTCAGTTTAGCTATTTACCTTTGGCCCGGGCCAGTGGACCTACACATCTGAGATAACATTTTTATTGGGACACCTGTGGTAAGATGAGAAGGAAGCTAATGCAGTGTTTGCTGTACATTTCAGTGTTTTCCCAGGAGCAAGTACCTCAAAATACTGCATTTCTTTCTACTATTTCACAATTGCTGTGCATTCTGTTTTTTCGCCAACAATGCACATTGGTTGTATTTGAATTCCCACATGTATGTGGTTCCTTATTTCCCTTTTGTGGGAGTAATGCCTCAGCCCCTCACCCATACATGTGAGGCTCCATTTTTATCAGGACATTTGTGGGAAGGCAGAACTTTTGCTGTTTTCTCTTGGCTGTGATAACGTTTTCATACATTTCCTCTTGCGCTTTGTTACACAACCCTTTTATTTCTCACATGTGTCCAACATTTAGTTGCTACTTTAGGCACTGAACACTTGTAACCTGTGCAAGTCACCTATCCTTCAAAAGGTCAGCCTGTGTTATTTCAAAAAGTGTATGCTTGGCATTCTTCACCACATTGGATTTCGATATTTTCAAATGCTAGATCAGTTTAGGCCATCGGCATAAAAATACAGTGCAACATGGCTTGGTTTGTGGCTCATGGTATTGCTTTTTTAGTGAAACATTATGAAAAATTGGTGATTTCCTAACTAGAAGAGTCGTGCGAATGTAGCGGTGCATTGCTTTTCTTAATATTCATGGAAGCTATTACCTTATGAGTGGAACCATATCCAGCACATACTTTTTTTCTGTCACTTTTCAAATTTTTTACCAAACTATCGGAATTATGGCCCATAGATGTTGCCTGCCAAAATTACCCCTTCCTGAACTCGGAATTTCATCTTTTTTCAGAAATGTATGCCCTTCTGTGTTCCCATTGAGCTTACCTACCTTCCTCTTCTATTCCGTGCAAGCATGTCCTATTAAAAAAGAAAATCGCCTACCTCGCGCAAAACTGAAGGTACACTTATGAAACATATTTCTTTGTTTCCACTCAATCTGTTCTGGAAAGCGGCAAATTCAGAAATGCAAACCTTTTGTTCCTAGCTCTAACAAGAAGGAAAAAAAAACACAGGATTCTTTGTACATCATTTTATTAACATTTTCTGGAAAAAAAACAAAATGTCACTTTTTTGTTATTTTCTCACACCCCACCACAGCAAAGAAATGGGTGCAAATTTGGCCAGGGTATTACTTGTAACATAAAAGTTACAAGGGATTGAATGACAACATACCAAAACGTCAAAAAAAGGCCTCAGCACTGGGACGAAAAACACACAGCAGTTAAGGGGTTAAAGTAACACAAAAATGGTAGAAACCTCTGAAACGGCTATGCAAACTTAAGACCAACTTGTATAACTTTAGTTAGCCTCTACCTAACCAAACTTAAGAAGTCCAACCCTATTCTAGGCGAGTCTCGCAGAGTCAAGGGGGTCACTGGGGACCAGTGACCAAGGGCTGAGGAAGGAAAGTCAAATAAGATGAAGACAAGGCAAAGTCTTTGAAGATTTCTTCAAGTTTGCAGGTGAGTAGCAGTTCAGTTTCTTTAGTAAACAGCACAAAGGGCTGTCCACCCAAATGTAGGCCTAGGAGGGGATTCAAGTAATAGCTTAACTGCAACCCTCAGAAGCACAGGAACAACAAAGCAGGCCCCAGGTAAGTACTAGAGTCTGAACAGTACCTTATCAGTGAAGAAGCTTATGCAGCAGGACAGACCCTAAGGAGAGGCAACAGCAGACCTCGGTTTAAGCTTCTTGGTCGTGGTGACTGAAGGAAAAAACTTGCAAAGGATCTGGTGGTTGCTCTCGAAAAGTTGGACGCCCAGCAGAAGATCTTTGCAGCACTGGCCCGTTGGCGCCTTTTTCAAGACCTGGTTGAAGGATGGTTGTTGAGCGGTAGACTTTGCTCCAGTTCTTGGTCCTCGTCTCGGCTGAGGGGACTTTCAGGAGCGGGATCCAGTCTCTGGAGTTCCAGGAGGATGCCTGCAAAGTTTTGCATGAACCCGCTCTTCAGTGGACGCTGCACCGTAAAATGGCACAGGACCCAGGATATTGGTGAATTGCGGGCCATGGAAGTTGCAGCTCTTCGTCTTTTATGCAGGAAAACTGTCTGAACCCACCAATCATCAGATATGCATTCATTCAAACTTGGGGAGTGGCTGTCCAATGGGGACAGCCAGCCTCCCAGCACAAAATGCTTCAAAGCAGGCACACTGCAGGACAAAGACCAGTTTTGGTCACCACCCCCACTATCTGTCCTTTCAGGCATGCGGAGAGCCTTGGCAGGCTTTCCAAGGGAATCCCACCGAAGACAAAAGACCCATCAAGACATCCCCCACCAAGGCAGGTAGAAGGAGGCTCAAGTAAAAACAAGTCCTCATGAACAAGGATTAAAAAAGTACAGCCCCCATTTTATGCAGATGGTGACCCTGTGTCCCTTACAGCAGCTTCAAAGGCAGCCTGCGACCAAGGTCCACAAAAAGCTAGGTAAAAAAGTACTCTGCCACAAGCCTGTCGGATACAGTGAGAAGAACAAGTTACTCTCTTACCTGGTAATGTTCTTTCGATGGGATGGTCCGACGACATATTTCATATCTATGACAGTAATCACCACAGCTGTGCTGCTTCGGAAAATCTTTCGGCGTCTGCGTCCTGCATCAATGAGGTCGATACGCCGCCCTCGAGGACCTCCTCTGACGGCCGACGTCACTGGTTGTTATAAGTAGGACTCACGACGCCCGTAGCCTCAGCTGTAGTTTTTTCCCCAGAATGTGTGGCACCAGTCTTCTGCCAGTCTGACCACACAAAGCCTTGCGGAAACGTAAGCTGCAATCGCATAAGAAATTCTGTTGCGGGGAAGGCAGGGAGGGAGCCATATGGAATACGTTGTCGGACTATCCCATCGAAAGAACGTTACCAGGTAAGAGAGTAACTTGTTCTTCGAGGGGATTGGGTCCTCCGACGTATTCCATATCTATAACAGACTCCAAAAGCAGTACCAATGCAAGGAGGTGGGAAAAGAATTTAGCAAAAGAAATTTAGAATGCCCAAACAAATTGCGGAGCAAAGGACCGCCTTGCCAAAGGCCAGATCCTGCCCACGGATGGAATCGAGGAAGTAGTGACATACAAAAGTATGGACCGAAGTCTAGGTGGCTGCGTCACAGATGTTACAAATAGGAACACCCCTCTGTAGGGCAGTAGAGGCAGCCATACCCCTGGTAGAATGGACCGGAAAGCCGACCGGTGGGTCCTTACCCGCCCAGCGGTAACACTCAGAAATAGCCAGAATAATCCAGCGAGACAAAGTCTGCTTAGTCACAGCTTGTCCCAAACACTTACCAGCATAACCAATGAAGAGTTGATCGTCTCTCTGACCCGGAACATGTGTGAAATATAAAAGCTTAAAGCTCTCCTAGGATCGAGCCTATGGAGCCTCTCCTCTTCCTTACCAGGATGTAGAGGAGGATGAAATGCCGGAAGCACAACCTTCTGGCCTAAATGAAATTCCGACACCAGCTTCGGAAGAAAGGAAGGACGAAATCTAAGGACAACCCCATCCTTCTGAAATACAGTGAAGGGTGGCTTAACTGAAAGTGCCTGTAACTCACTCACTCTGCGAGCGGAAGTGACCACAACCAAAAATACAGTTTTAAGAGTTAACAGTCTCAAAGGGCAAGAATGCAAAGGCTCAAACGGAGTACCCATCAGAAACTTGAGGACAAGGTTCAAATCCCAACTGGGCACCTGGAACGGAGGGAACACATTAGTGAGCCCTTTTAGAAACGGAGAAATTAAAGGACTTTTAAAATAAGAACACTCTTCAGACGAGTGCTTAAATATGGACAGCGCCGCTAGGTAACCTTTAACCGTACCCACTTGCAACCCCCTGTGGGCTAAAGAAAGCAAAAAAGACAGAACCACAGGAATGTCACATGCAAAAGGATCCACATTCTTAACCATGCACCAGTCGCAGAACTTTCGCCAACGGCAACGGTACAGGGACTTAGTTGCAGGCCTTCTGGCCGAAAGCAACACCTCCATCACGTCTTGAGGGAGGTCTCAATCCTTATACCTCAACCTTTCAGAAACCATGCGTGAAGGTTGAGGGATCTGACGTCTGGATTGAGAACCTGACCCCCCCTCCCATGAGAGCAGATCGTCTCGGAAGGGAAGACGACGTGGAGGGCAGATGGACAAGTCGAGTGGGTCCGGGTACCACGTCCTCCGGGCCCACGCCGGAGCAATGAGGATCATCCGGGAACCGAACATTCGCAACCTCCGCAGCACTTGCGGGATGACGGGGACTGGAGGAAACACGTACAGCAGTGGGAAAGACCACTCCACCACAAACGCGTCTCCAGGAGAATCTCCTGAGCCAACTCCCACTCGTGAGCGATCGCGCTCTGCCTGCTCAGAGCGTCCGCCATCTCATTTTCATCTCCGGCCAGATGAACTGCAGAGATCGAAACTTCCTGCTGGATTGCCCAGAACCAGAGCTGCATCGCCTCCCTGCACAGAGCAAGTGACCCTGCCCCCCCCCCCTTTTTGTTGAGGTAGTGCATGGCCACTGTGTTGTCCTTCAGGATCAGGACATTCTTTCCTCGCACAGTCGGCAGAAAAGCCTTCAGGCCAAGCCTGACGGCCCTAGATTGATATGGAGTCTGGTCTCCGACGGAGACCAACAACCGCTGACTGTTAGCTCGTTGACATGAGCTCCCCATCCCGTGAGGGATGCGTCCGTCACGATCGTCACCTCTGGCCAGGGTAGCCAAAAGCGAGCCCCCTTCATCAGATTGCCTTTGACGGCCCACCACAGAAGATCCTGGGCGACCGAGGACGGCACCTGAACAGGGTCCGACATCCTGCCAGAGGACTGAGACCACTGGAGCTTGAGTGCCCATTGCAAAGATGTCATCTGCAACCTGGCCTCTGGCACCAGAAGAATGCAGGATGCCATGAGGCCCAGCAATCTCAAGAACTCGAACACAGGGAGACTCTGGGCAAGTTGAAACTTGTGCACCATCTGCTGAATGTGATGAGCCCTCACCTGGGGAGGAAAACACTGCCCCAGGGACGTGTCGAGCACTGCTCCAATGTACTGGAGCCTCTGAGTTGGCATCAAATGGGACTTCTTTAAGTTGAGGGAGAAGCCCAGCTTGTGGAGGGAGGGGCAGGTGACTGACAGATGATCCAGGACTTGCTCGGGAGAGCGCGCCCTGATCAACCAATCGTCCAGGTTGGGGTAGACGTGAATCCCCCCTTTCCTGAGATGCGCTGCCACCACTACCATGAGCTTGGTGAAGACCCTCGGGCGGAGGTCAATCCGAACGGCAGGACCCGAAACAAAGTGCGAGTCGCCAACCGCGAACCTCAGGTACTTCTTGTGCTTTGGATGTGCTTTGGGTGGATCGGCACATGAAAATAAGCGTCCTTGAGGTCGAGAGACACCAACCAGTCCTGAAGTTGAAGGGCCTTGAGGACTTAAGAGAGAGTAACCATCTTGAACTTGTCCTTCCTGAGGAGTATGTTCAAACCGCGCAAGTCCATGATGGTTTGCAAGGTGTGAGGAGCTCGGTGTCGGGACAGCCATGTCCCCTGAGCAACACGTCGTCTATGTTCAAGGTTAAGCCTGCAGCCTGGCACATGGTTTTGTCAGGGAACCAGACTCCATGGTTCCCAGGAATTGAGGAGAAATGGGTGGGTTGACAAAACCTAGTTGGTCGGTGGCGCTGGCAAGAGGGTTGGTACCCCTGTGTTGTTACTAGGTATTACACAATTCAGTCCAGAGTTTTTGTATGTGCATGAATATTTATTGTTTCAAGTGCAGCATGACACCTGGGGTACAATGTACCAGGTTGGTGAACCGTAACAGTAGGAAAAACAGCCGACGCGCGTTTCAAGCAAAGTCTTTCTCAAGGCTGTGTGAGGGGGGGTTGGTGAGTGGTGGGAGAGTGAGTGGTTCAGTGAAATGTTACATATGGTGAAATCATCAAATAAAATCATATATCAATCTAAACATGGTATGACATAGTAGTGACATGTACATGATGGAAAAGGGCATTACATATTCATATAATGTGGACCATGGTAAGAAGGAATACAGTGGCATGATTAGCACATGGAGATACGTGGTGAGTGGTGGGTGGGGTGGTTAGTGCAGATTGGTACATTACTTATAGAATAGGTGACATAATCAATGATACAGTAGGTAGATGTTGCGACAAAACAAAATAGAAGGTCAGTTTAGACAGTGAGTACCAAGGAGAATGGACAGAAGGAAAAGTGGAGAAAGGTTTGGGGAAAAATTGTTTAAAAGAAAGAGTTAATTGGATGCTGTTTAAGCTGAAAATCACTGAACTAGGTCAGAGTGCAAAAGCTAAGGAAGCTGTGCTTACCATTGGAGTTTGAGTGGGGGCTCCCATTGGAACAAGGATAGAAAGACCCTGAGTAGGGTGCTGGTTCGATGCTGGATAGCAGATTCTGGAGGGAGAGACAAAAAATGTCACCGGAGAATTGTAGCTGGTGGAATGGGCAAGGGACAGTCCGAGTCGCGTTGAAGGAGGGCTGAGGTGGGGTGCCGGTAGGGGCCAGAAAGTGCTGGTGTGCCTGGGGCCGGGCTCCGGCAGATGTGGGTCGGTATCACCCGAGCGTCCTTGGAACCTCGAGTACCTTGTTTTCCACCTCTGGCACTCCTAGTGTGGCCCCTTTGACTCGCTTTACCAAAGGATGAGTAATAATGAAAGTAATCTCCCCTCCATTGCTGTCCCCTAGGATGAAAAGGCGGAGGTTGTCGAACTGCAGCGGCCAACGACTTCGCTGCAGCTTTGGAGGTCTGCAACCTCTCAAGGCTCTCGTCAGCCTTGCTGCCAAAAAGATGTTCACTGTCAAAGGGCATGTTGAGGAGCCGGGCCTGCACATCAGGAGCAAACCCCACTTTCGCAACCACGCAAACCTGCGTATTACGGTGGCCGCCATGGACCGGCTGACGCAATCTTGCATGTCCAAACCCGACTGAACGGCCTCACACATGGCATCCTTGCCATCCTGAACCATGGCAAGGAAACCATCCCGTCCGTCCCCTTCGGGAATATGTTCAGCCGCTAAGGAAACAGTTCCACAGAGTGTGCGTGAAACGTGACAAGGCACATACGGAGTTGGCCGCATGAAGCGCCATACCCCCTGAAGAAAACACTTTCTTCGCCCAACCATCAAAACGCTTGTCGTCCCTATCAGGAGGGATGGTAGGATACGATGCCTGCTTTGCTGGGGCCGTAGCCGCCTGCACCACCAAACTCTCCGGAGTGGGGTGCTTGGTCAAGTAGCAGGGGTCACGACTGGCTGGGCGGTATTTTCGCGGCAAAGACTTGCCCACTGCCGGGAGACTCTCCGGAGCAGTCCAAGCCGCCGCCACCCTCCTCTGTAGAGCCATATGGAACGGCAGTACCGGGTCAGTTGGTGGACCTTGGTAGAGGATATCTGCAAGGTCATCCTGAAGAAAATCCCTTGGGGGAGCAGACCACCCCAAGTACTCGGTGACCCTAGACATAAGGCGCCGGTACGAGGAATCGGCATGAGTGCCAGGCTCAGGCCTACAAAACTCCACCTCCGGAGAGGGGTCCAGACCACTGGCGTCGTGCAGGGACTGACGCAGGTCCTCAATTTGGCTATGGCCCGAGAGAATCTCATCTGGCACCGTATCAGGAACCATGCCATCATGAGAGCCCTCATCCACCTCTGAAATTAACTCAAGATGGCGGTAAAATGGCACAGAATGGGGAACAAAGCCATGCTTGACCTTGGCCAGAGCCTTACTAGGGGGTTCCACCGTGCCCCGGGGTACCCCCGTCGAAACCGCCTCGAAAGGCGTTGAGGGCGTCGAGTGAATCGGCGCCGACGCCGAACGCGGCGCCGACAGTGTCGACACAGGCCTCGAGGGCGGAGCCCCAAGCGTGTCCCTCGACAGCCTGGGCGCCGATGGCGTCGACGACTTCTTCGGAGGCGGAGCCTCGAAAGAGTCTGTTGACAAGCTCGGCGCCACAGGCGTCGACGTCTTCCTCGAAGACACCACAGGTGCACACGGTCTCGAGCGCGTCGAGGACCGGGACCTGGAACGGGCAGGACGAGAACGATTCCCCTTGTCTGAGCGGAACCTTTCCCGCGAATCGTGCCGACCAGCCGAGCCCGAAGGCGTGCAAGCGGTGTCTCTCGACCGATCACGACCGACCACACTCGGAGGCGCGGACGGAACAGTGTCCTGCGATTCGAGAATCGCTAGCATTTTCTTACCGAAGGAAGCCCATTCCTCCGGCGTCGCATGCTTGGTGGGATAAGCGACCCGCCGACGGGCGGAGTCCTCGGATGAGCATGGGGAAGGCGACCGATGATGGTGCTTCCGGGAGTGCCTCGAAGAAGCAGAGGAGTGGCGGGACCTACTCCGGGACCGAGACCCACTGGAATTCCGACGACGATGCGGAGAGTCGCCCCTCGAATCGTCCGTCGAAAGCCCTGCAGACCTCGACTTCCATGGCTTGGACACCTTACCTACCGACGGTGGGACAGTGGAAGACGAGGTAGACATCACGAAGGATAACTTCACAAACGAACAGGGTCGAAGAACCGAGAAAGAAAAGAAACTCCAAAGAGTCGAGGCGCGCCGAGATCTCCAAAGCGAACACGTTCGCAGAAAAAACGGAACTGAGGCTACGGGCGTCGTGCGTCGTACTTATAACATCCAGTGACGTCGGCCGTCGGAGGAGGTCCTCGAGGGCGGCGTATCGACGTCATCGACGCAGGACGCAGACGACGAAAGATTTTCCGAAGCAGCACAGCTGTGGTGATTACTGTCAAAGATACGGAATACGTCCGAGGACCCAATCCCCTCGAAAAGGGAGACAATGTTTCCCCTCAGCGCGCCTCATAAAGCAGGGTAAATTGTAAATTTGTAAAGCGCTAATAAACAAGTGAAGTGCTACAAAGCGCTTCAAGGCAGGAAGGCAACAAGGGAATACAGTAGTCATTCTTAGGCCTTGAAGTTTCTGAATAATCTAAACAAAAATTAACTATCATACTAGGCCTGAGGCATTTTTAGTAGTGCACGTGCATGACAGGAGGGAACGAGAGAGAGGTGGGGAGCATACAATCAATAAGTCGCTGTCCTAGGCCTAACGACTTGTGCATGAGAAAATGTATGGAGGGGGGAGGGGGGAAAAAGGACATACATAAACTACCACACTAGGTATTGCGAAATTCAGATTGATTGATAAGTCATCATCAAATGCACCTATGCCAAGTGTTTCAAGCACAACCAAGCTATGGAGGGGACACACAGGGAGGACGGGACAAACGGTCTTGCTAGGCCTAGTGCATTCCCGGTTGTGCAAGTACGCAGACAGGAAGTGCGGGGGAGGCGGAGTGGGAACAAGTGCGCCCAGTCCATCAGGAGCCTGGGTTAAGTGCAGACAGGTTGCCCCACACATGGAATGTATTCCGAGTGCAGTAGTGCAAGGCAGAGTGCAGAAGCCCGGAGACAAGTGTGGGACTGGCGGGGGAGCCTCCGACGCTATGGAAGTGCACCAGGCGACCTGTCAGGTGTGCTGATCTCACAAAATAAAATACAGGGAGGACAAAAGGGCAATGCACTGGTAACAAGTGTTAACACAGGTAACACAAAAAGGAAAGCTCTAGGAGCTTCCAGCAACACTGCACAGAAAGTGCTGTGTGCTGCAGTAATAAAATGTAGATGCCAGAAAACAGAGGAAAGCGTTACTTCATTAAAAAGTACCCAAAAGAGGTAAAAAGGGATCCCCACGGTTAGTGTAAAAGAATGAGTGCGTGTTAAAAAGGTGACCACTCACTCAAGAGAATCAGTCCAAAAATCTAATAGTCCAGCAAAAATGCTGGGGGAACTCACAAAGTGGGAGAATTTCACTCAAGAAGGAAAATCTGTCATGGGTATCAGGCAGGTAGTTGGGGCAAGCTGGGTGGAGGATTGGCAGGCCTGGTATAGGCACACAAAAAACCCCTAACAAATCCCTCCTTTCATTCCTTCCTAGTGTTTTTAGTAACTTCCTGGTTACCGCTTCCTGTTGCCAAACAGGAAGTGCATGATAACTCATGAGCTCTCTAGTGTTTGGGTGTGGCTGGCTATATAAGCCACACCCAAGATTCTTCCAGTGCCTTGTGTTGCTTACTGTGAGCTGTATCAGCAACACACTTGCCGTGCTCTGGATCAGCCAGCATCTGCTTACCTGCTCCGGTTCATCCTGTTTCTGCTTACCTGCTCTGGATCATCCTGTTTCTGCTTACCTGCTCCGGATCATTCAGCTTCAGCTTACCTGGTTCTTATCAACGCCGCAGCTATCTACAGTCAAGAGGGGACTTCTACACCGGCACCTGTAAGAACAAAGAAGAACAGCGTTAACGCGCGCATACCAGTAACGCTGCGCATATTCACCAAATCTTCCCGCGACACTGGAATCCAGGTTAGTTGCACGAGCGCACAAACCCTGTAAGAAAGAAGAGACATTATTCATTGCGCTTGCTCCAATAACGCGGACACTTATTTCACCACGCTCTCTCTACACGCGGTGCATACTTACCAAAAATCTCCGTGCAAACTTACCCATCCCACCAAGTCTCCAGTAGCACTGAACCTGGACTCGAGGCGCTAATACCACATAATTTCTCCTGCAAGGGAAAGGGAGAGACATTACCAGGCGCGCTCGAATTGAAGGCGCTGCGCAATCCGACCAGCAGCTAGCTTCTACATGCACCGCTACTCACCCGCAAAAATACCGGAAAACAAAGACTATATTGACAATTTTGGACACTCAACATTCTCCGCGCAACGTTCACTTGTGGGAAGGACTTTCTAGACAGTGAAGAAACTGGCACCTTGAATTCTCGGCCTCGCTGTGAAGGCATAAAACAGCGTTTGGTATCTGAACTCAGCCTACAGACATTGGCACCAATCACATGAGTTAATCGCACCCCTGCAAATGCAGGATGGAGTGCACACCCTACTAAAGATCAAGGTATTCCTCCGGGTGAAACAGGGGAAGTGAAGACTCTGGGTCAAGGGAGGCTCATCCATCACTCCTGCAGAGACACAGGTGAGAGTGACAAAATCTACCTAACAATGTAAAATGCTCCTAAAGGAGTAGAGATTTTTCCACATAGCACTGCTTATTAAAAGACCATGAATGGCATTCTGCTAGATAATATGGTGTAATGTACAAGCACTTTCAGAAAACTAGCAGTGACGGTGCAAAACCCAAGGATTATTGTTCAGTATTCACAGCTTCATTGTGCAAAGTTACCAGGTTACATCTGTACCTGAAGATAGAGGTACCTTGTAGTTTTGTAAAATAGGAATGAAAGGACAGAGCAACCAAGGTTATGATTGATTCTTGATATTGCTGGAGAATAATGGTAATGCAGCCGATGAACTTCAGCTAGAATAAGCACCATGGATATGATTTAGTCAACGACTATGCGGATTAAGACTTAGGGATCCACATAACACGTTCATGCTCCCGATGTTCATGACATAACGGATGATTTGTTTAAATCCTTATCAATATAAAATGTTGAAAACTCAAAATCCCAATTCCTGGTTGTTCTGTCCATAACTCTTTGTGACATATGCCAATGTTTTCGCCTTTTGAATCAGTACACAAACGCACCATTAAGCATGTTACTTTCATGTTAGTCAACTTAGTTGCAATCACATTCATGAGAATGGCTAAGTGAATTACAAGCCCTATCGGTGGTGTACACTCTCATCACAAAATTCAAGATTAAGGTGAAGATTCTCAACACACAAGATTCTCAACAAAACTAATCAAGAAAGGTCATGCAAATTAAACCAATTAATAACCAGCATTCTTCAGAGAACAACAATCCAATGCAGAAAGAAAGTCTACACCCACAAGATGTACGCAGAGATGTCATGTTTTATATGGACGTAACACAACACGTAAGAAAAGAAATGTGTGGCATCTAGGCTTGTGCAAGGAGGATATACAATCAGCAAAGCAGGAATCAAGATGGATAGATAGTACTGTGCATTATTTCCATATAAATACACAGGCAGAAAAAAATCGGAGGCAAGTGTCGACTAGAATGATTATTGAGTGTAACATGTACAATGTCATATATCGATCCTGTGGCTGATATGCCACTGTCAACATCCATCTTGCAGTTGAGTAAAGAAAACGTAATACTCCGGACTAGCCACTAGCTGCTGGACTATACATTGCAGGTAAATCTGCAAATGCTGAATAAAAAACGAACAATATTTTGTTTTCTATTCTTGCACAAAAAGAATACCTATACTCCTTCAACACACACCACCAAAATCTCCAAGATGCATTACACCAGAAGTATACGACAACACATGCATTACCTCTTTCCCAAAAAAATTTCACACATAGGTTCTACCCCTCCTCACAAGACAAATAACACCATATTTACTACCATGCTTCACCCAACATCCTGGACAATGCACTACACTTCAGCAAATGTACTATTGGCACATGCACTAATCAGGTTTACCAAACTGTCAAAAACACAACAAGCTTAGTACTCACATTCACCAAATCAATATAACACCCAGAGTACTGTCCCCTTCAATACATTTTATACGTATGGCTACTACACTGCCCCATCACTAAATATCTCATTCATGGAAAGGGCACTATGGTGCAATGGCAAACAAATGTCATTTATTCAGAATGCACTACACTTCTTCCACCCACAACTAAACACACACACACACACACACACACACACACACACACGTCTCCTATATACAAATCCAGGACCACTATCCTTGTTAATACAAACTTGATAGTGGGTGTAACATGCTAACAGAACTGCTGGAGAATATAGGTCAACTATTGAGATGACTCGATTTGCTAGGGCTCCAAGGTCAGTCATTGGTAACTACAGGTGCAAGTACAGATATTAGACTACAATTCAACCTATTTCCATAGTTATTATCCACCTCTGAAACCATTCCGTAAGTGCTGTACTCTCTTACATCAGTTTTATAAAGTTGACATGATCCGACCATTAATCTTGTTCTCTCTCAACTCACTTCTCTCTTTGCCAGCTCATCAAATTGGACAACTAAAATAGTTACATTCTACCACACACCGAAAAGATTCTACAGCCTATAAAGCACAATTTGATATACAGTTAAAAAGGTAACAAATGCAGGATGTACCACAACCCAAGTTATATTCAATGCCTACGTCATACCAACAAAGAAAACAGGGAGACAACCGGAAGCCCGCAATATCGAAAAGAAATGCAATACAAAATATGATCATTTAAACATATCAAGAGAATTTCTAACCCACGCAAGAAAGACACAGCACTGCATCCAGTTCTACAGATAAGATTTTGAAGCAGGAGTATTTTACTCCTTTTTTATACTGTTGGGAGTTAAAAAGTAAGTCCCATTTGCAATGACAGTATTTAATAAGCGAGTACAAATGTTTTAAATGTTGAACAGAAATATTTTGCAATAAATATTACTTTGCACCAAGTTGTTCATGCACATTAAAGATTAACTTTTACCCTTTCGAATCAGGCAGTGATAATAGTTTCTTCCTGTGGGGCTACATGCACTACTAGTCCAAACATATCCATGGAGCTGTGTGGGTGAAAGAAGAAGGGAGGCGCTTTTAAGTGATGGCTTCCCATTTTTGTGATCAGTATTTTCAGTCCCCATTTTTATTTTTTTGGGGTGTTCACCTCTTTGTAGGGAGTGAAAGTGGCAGATGCTCTGCTTATCTGTAGGGCTGAGTGCATCTAGATCGCTATTCATCAGTGTGGTGCGCAACCTTAGAAACATATAGTTAGAGGTTTACGAAATTAAACTTAAGAAATAAAAAACACAAAAAAACAAAAGAAAACAAATTACCCTGTCTTGGAAACCCAAGTCATTGCTTTACAATAAATAATGAAAAAGACGCATGAATCCAGTTATGACTCCTACCGTTACCCTACTTTTTTTATTCATGAACAACCATTGCATTTTAACTAGATAATGGGGAGGGAAGATGGATGGAATGCAAGACACACATTTCAGGTGAGCTTTCAACCAATAAGAAGGGCTGCAAATGTGTCTTCAACCAGACTACTCAGAATGTTTTAGAACAATGTTTTGTACTAACCTCTAGACCGCAGCATTACCACATTATGGCCAGGGGGCTCTGTATATAATTGCACTGGTGTTTTTCATCTTGCTCACATTTTATAGCCCATGGAGTATTTTTAGAGTGCACAGATGGGTTTGGAAATTGGTATTGTCAGACAATTTATGTAAAACATTCTAACCAGGAGACGTTCATATGTGCTGTTGTAAAGAAGATTTCAACAGTTATGTCCTTACGGTTCTTATGTGGAATCTACAAAAGGTTTCAGGTTAAAACAGATTTATTCAGTTTCCAAGCAACCACTGTATAATTCCTATACGTTCACAAGTTCTGGGTAACTAGGCTTCTTGCACAAGAAGCTGAAAATGTAGGCTGCTCAAAAGTAAGGGTCTCTTATTTGTGTGAGGCTCCGAGTATGGCTAACAGTGGACAAACTGCAAGGGGTGAAGTTTTTGGGGCTGACAATGATGGAGACCATCCAAAAAGACATTTATTTAAAATTAGCCTGATGAGGAAGACATTATGTACACATTGTCAGAAAAAGAAGATCACAAAAAGGTAAAGCAGGGCATACTAGTACCGGGGGGGATGAGTCTGGCTTCCAGAACATAGCTGGACTTGCACACAAGTATCTCTTACCAGTGTTGGCCATACTCATGTTCCTCGTGTGGTGAGCACACCTCGGTTTTCACAGTTACATCCCCCATTGAAGGTGGTATCTGAGACGAATGGCAGTCTTTGGCATTTTCATTCATTGTGTTCTGGGGAAGAGAAATTGCATCACATTTAGCAGACAATTACTGAAAAAGGATCGCAGGCCTGTCACCACAAAACGTGATTGAATAATTTTGTTTGTATGCAAGATCATTTTTGGAGTATTAGGTTCGGCACCCTCATTCAGGATGATTGGTTAAGGTTTTTTTTAAAGGGGAGGAAGATGCAATCAGAAGCATTCAGCATTGTGTAGGTCTGTTCTTTGGTCAAGGGCCTTAGACGATGTCCAGCATAGAGATTCTGTACCACAGAGTCTAGGTGAAAACGTCATGACTGCCATCGACTAAATCCTCTCATCTCTTCTTGGGTTTGCACATGGTTGACATAAAAAAACTGAAAATTCTGAAGTGGGTTTATGGGGACTAAAGAACAGTGGAAATACAAACTGTTGTAATTGAGGACCATGGTTACCGCTTACCTGGCATTTGCACAAAGTTATCCTTTTGAAAACAAAATTGAATATCATGTAACTCAATGCAAAAGCAAAGCATACAATTACATGTCAAATGTTTTTCATGTTTGAGAGGGAGTGGGGAACCAAAGGTCCGCCATACGGTAAGAACATGAACTGTATTGTGAATGCTCATGTGTTTATATAAACAAAGCTCTATGAAAAGTTCCTGAATGTATATTTTCCCACTCTCGGATGTACACCTTCCTATTAGTTCTTCTTAGACACAATCAATTTACTGGATATCCATCATTCTTCAAAGTCAGCATTAGGAATCATGGTAAATAATAAGGCACCACTACAATGATAATACCCCTTACTGGGGATCGCCATTCAGTACTATGAAATACAGTTACGTTAAGAGATAACTGCAGCCAGATTTATAACACCAGTACTTTCTTTTGCAATTTTCATTAGCTTGTAGAACAGCTTGAAGTGTAAACGCACCGGTTAATAATGTGGGCGATACTGAATTGCAATGAAGATTTGGATGTTTGTTTTCACTCATTGAATCCAGAACATGTTGATCCTGGATGTATTGCAAAAAGGATGCCCCCAATTCTTACATATACATTATTTATGAGTAGAAGAAAAACATTCCCTAGGATTAGCACCTCAGCACACCATGATGAAGCCCTTCTTGATGGATTTACACCTGAAAATGAAAGTTTAAGCTGAAGGTGGTGGAGTACCATTTTCAACCTAAGCTTTGATAAAGCCTTGGATATTTAAAACTTCAACAACAAAATATCAAAACAATAGCATACATACTTTACATTCATGACACTCAGCAACTGAATTGTCTCATCTTCCTAACAGGTGCTACAATTAAATTAAATGTGATGTATTTCATCTATATTATTAGGATGATGATTACAAACAACCCTATTCAGTAGGTCCATTAATTCACTGAATTACCTCACTGATTTTAAGCTGGTGCAAACTATCCTGAAAGCAAATACAGAGGTATGAATGCAAGAACGGGGAATGCTACCCAAGGTAATGGTAAATAAAGCACATTCCAACTATGAAAGGCTACAGTAGAGGAGATCAGACAACACTGGGACCAGTGAATTGGGGAATATCCTGAAAGTCTCTGTCATGGTGCATGCTCCCAAAACCCTAAAACTGGTGAGCCCATCCCAGACTTTGGTTTCCTTGGGGACTTCCCAGGCCCCAGCTAGGCTCACGGCGCCAGGCTCATGGTAGGTGCTAAATACATGGGCCTTATACTTGCCTCTGAGAGGCTGAGCCATTCAGTACAGGGTGTGGCTTGGGACTACTTTACCTGGAGGCAGGATACTGTTAAGGGGGACTATTTTCCTGGGACTACTTGCAAGACTATTTAAACCGCACCCTGCAAACTGAACACGCTTTGCGTTATTCTGCACTCCTGCAGCGTAACGGTCACCGTGTCAGCTCAGCTCTTGCTTCCCTTCTTCCACACCCGTCCAGTCTTCTTTCCATTGGCACCTGAGAAAAGAGAAGAACAGGAGTTAGAAACGCATTGAAGGCCTTAACTGCAGAACATCCTGATCTCACCTTCTGCTTACCCACGGACTGCCTCATCTGTAGAAGAGCAGAACTGAAGGTACCCTCTCGGGTAGCTACTCACCTGAATCCGGCCACCTCTAGGAAGTCCATCGAGCAGTTTTGCATCATTCCAGCATCGCGCCGCAACTCAACCTGTCAAGCGGCTCTTCCATCTTCTTCCTGGAACTGCGCCGCACCTGCCGAACAGGAAAAGACAAAGCAGGTTAGTCGCACACAGCAAGGAAAGCCAAATACAGCGAACAATTAGCACGCCCCGCACAGTGCTATACTTACCAGCTGGAATCCTGCTCATGATTGTCAGGAGAGTCATCCATCATCCGAAAGCCGCTTAAAGCCGCACCTGAAAGACAAGAACGAACATTAGATATCTCGAGCAGAAAGACTTAAGGCAGCTATTTCAAGGAGTTATTGGAATAGAGACTTACCTGCTTACTCCGGCCTTCCACTTCAGCAATCCATCGGATCAGTGAAGTAACTAGATCCTGGAAAGACTGTGAAACCGCGCCCCTGCCAGAGTGTGCAGGACAGAGAGCTTGCCCATTAAAAAACCAAGGTGAGCCTGAGGAAGAGAAGTGAAAATCGGAAGGAGGGGAAAACCAAAACCAGCTCCATTCAATTGGCTACTATCTTGTTTCGACTTGCAGACGAACATCTCCTGAGGCAAGAACGAATGGGAGACATGAGCTAGCACCCTCAGTTAAGCAGAGTGACACCAGTGCAGACATCATCCTTCGAACACAAGCACGCCCCCGTGGAGACCAGGTGAGCGTGACAGTCTCGAAAGAGCAGTCACTACCAATAGTTTAAAATTTAGCTTAAGATCATTCATCTAGTTGGTAGCAATGTAGAGCATTTGGCGCAAGGCTGAATAGAATTACCTTTTATAGGGATCTAGGCTTAACATCAGACAAACTAAATGGGAGCAGTTTGAGATTGCGCACTCAGATTCATTACCACTTTCAATTCTGGAGCAAAAGAAATCAAACAAATTTTAAAGAAACACTGGCATCTCTTGAAAAGAGACCAGGACATTACTCCATACTTGCCAACACATGCCACCATGACCTACAGAAAACCACTTTCGATACAAAGCAAACTATCACCGAGTATGTTCCGATCGCCCAAACAAAGTACTAACACCTGGCTACCCACCGAAATATCGGGTTTTTTTACTTGTGCTAAATGTAAAGCATGTCGTCATGGAATAAATATGAAAATATTCCTACATCCTCGGACCAAAAAAGAAGTTAAAATCATACAAGATCTGAGATGTTTTACACAATTTGCCATCTATGTGATTATTTGTTCCTGCAATTTATGGTATGTAGGTAGCACCAAACTAGAAGCCAGGCTAAGAATATTGCAACATCTACGTGCAATCAAAAATCATGATATGTCTTACCCACTTGCTAAACATTTTAAAGAAGTACATCAAAATGACACCAGTTCTTTCAAGTATTTCATTATTGACTCAGCCACAAGCCACCCAAGAGGAGGGGACAGACTACGAACACTCAGACAAATGGAATCCAGATATATAGTAGATTTTAACACCAAGTATCCAGGAGGTCACAATCGTGACGAGGAATTATATGCATTTTTGGGATCCTAAACATTTAAAGACTTCAAATCTCGATCACTCATAGACCTAAGCCCTTCCGAATTTTTCCAATTTTTCTAATTTTTCCAATTTTTCCAATGTTTCTGCATTTCTGAAAATTCGATATATATTATTTGCATTTTTTGTATATCTTGTCTATTTGGTGGATATGTACAATGAAAAAAGGTTCTTAGAAAATTGAGTTCAATTTGGACGCCTATGCATCCCTACACGGTTTTTCATGCAAGCAGTTTTTCACTTTGATTGTGTGTTGTTTTATATCACCAATCATTTTAAATTAGCAACTTAGTTAAGGGAGAGGAAGTTTTATCTTTAGCTCTATCTAGTGCTGTTTTTATCAATATGTAAAGTGCATTTATCATTTAGTTGTCAAATGTATTGCAAGTTCCCTCAAAACAATGTGCATTAATCGCAGAATTGTTTTAAATGTAATCGATGGATTTGAAGTATGGGAGAAGGCAATAATTCTAATGTTAAAAATATTATGCCTCATGCCCCATATCCACTATAAAAACTTTCTAGCATAAAACACCAACACATGAATGTGACATCCAGCACTATGCACCTTAAATCGTTTGCACTTTAATTATAAGGAGTAATTTTAACATATAACATCAAGCAACTTAACTCTTTTTTAAAAAAAATGTTTCAAAACTTTTTTCATAATATGTTCGTACAACAATTTTAGAAGGTAATATTTATTCTCGCATTTGCATTAATTACTTTTTACTACCTTGCTAAATATACAGGTTGGTATAGTCACAACATATAGGCGCCCGCAAGGGTAACACACTGCCCATGTGTACATATTAGACCTCCTATATGTTTCATTATGAACATTCATAATATATATCATGGATTGTATGTCTCTTCTAATGTATAGTTATGCATAGTGATTCGACCAATATGTGAGGCACCCGCAAGGGTTATACACAGCCTCATGTCACAGCATCTGGGTGCCCGCGAGGGTAACACACTGCCCATTAATATCAACATTTTTTGAAACTTATGATATACAGAGATCAGAGTGGGATAGAATACATATTAGAGGCACCCGCAAGGGTTAAGTACCGCCTCTAGATTTAATTCCCTATCACTTGCGATTTTGCAATATGCACTTTATACTATGCACTTTATTGATAGCACTCAGCACTTTATCAAACAACCGTTTTTCAATGTTTACAAAGCATGCAGCACTTTATTACCTATACAACACCTGCATATCTCAATTTTGATATCTGCAACATATATGTTGGAATACAATTTTTTGAGAGCACACTTCAATCCATGTTGAGACAATGTGTCAGCCCACTTGGGCCGAATTCAACATACCCAGCACAATAGAAAACGGTGTACGATTGTCTTACCTAATTTTATTGACATTGGCAAATACCAAGATGAAACCACATGATTTAATATCAGTGATTCAATATCAGCAATCTCAGGCTTTCTGTCCATCCCTTACCCACTTGGGACATTTGGTTTGATTAAACAAACATGTTTCAAACCGCTACACTGTCTATGAAAATGGCGTGTTTCTTTTAAATGCACTGAACTGTGTTGTTATGCAGGTTCTAACATGGCTGCATTTTTGCCTACCACTTGTTACCTTATCTTAGTGCAAAACATTGAAAAAGGACTCATATACTTGTCTATATAATACCATAGTCCTCTCTCTATGTCACTTACCTGACGAAGCCCGAGTAGGGTGAAACGCGTCGTTCCTTCTTGCACCTAAGACCGTTGCTACCTCCTTTGTCCATGTATCTTAAACAATAAAGGACACTTTGACTGCACGGAATACAAGTCTGTGTGTGGATTTATTGAAGACATCCAGCCTTTCGCTTCGACCACAGCCGGAGTGCCGATGTAATCCGGATTGGTTCCCAGTCCTTTTTTTCTACATATATATATATATATATATATATATTAAATGAGTGAACGGGGTAACAATTACATCTCATGATGGATTGGCTACAACACAGAAAAATAGGTTTAGTTCCAGCCACTACTATGTCAAAACCAAGAAATTAATTCATTTAAAAATTCTGAGAAGGTTTTAAATAGTGCAGAAAATGGCTTAACAGCAAAGACATACTATGGGCCTTATTAGGAGTATTTCAATGATGTAAAAATGAAGCATTTAGAATAACTGCTATTTTTTTTAATACCACCCAATTAGGAGTTGTGATTGAATGGTTTATTTCTTGTTTCTCAAATGCTTACATCGAAGGAAAATTTTATCCGTCATGATTCATTCCACAGATTCTTTTTTATAAACGTTTATCAAAATGTTACAACAAAATCAAGGAGAAACCAGCAGATGGGGGGAATGGCGCATGCCATATGGAAAGTGTGTAGATCAGTCACCAAGTTAACTAATGTGCGATTCGTGTAGTCACTGATGTTCCTTCATACAACACAGCTGGTCTGGTGATAAATTGGTGCATATTAATTTCAGGAATTGGGCATTATGGAATTGGGTGACCTGCCTGTAGAACAACATTCATTTACATGTTGTCAGTTGTGAGGGTACTGTCAGACCTGTTATACTTTAGATTTCAACATACATTGAAGACATGTGTGGCTATACTTCCTGCAGAGCGCACCATATCTCAAATAGCAATATACATCATCAATTCAATGCCACCCAAACATGGATTTACAATAGTCTATGGGTGCCATGGAAAATATCTCAGATAAGGCTAGAAATAGATAAGAAAGCACCCTGGGTCACTCAATTTCAGAAACGAATTGGTTTCTTGTAGCCAGATTAAAAGATTAAATCAATATCCTTATAAGTATTTATTGGTTCACTGCAAATACTTGTGTCATTATGATCATATACCAAAGAGACTATGTGCACAAATTCCAAGGTTAGTGGGACATCCCACTGTACTTCCGCGCAAGCTGACTTTGTCCACTTTGCATGTCTCTGCCACATAATTCAAAAATACTAGGAGTAACGGTTATTTAACACGCAGCAAGCGCATGGGCCTCAGTGCACACATAGAAAACAAGACTGTCCAGAGGAAAAGAGCCAGGATCCAGAGTCAGGAAATCACATGTGACAGGGGAACACTAATCTTTGGAGTTGAATAAGTATTTTTTTTATAGACTTCTTAAAGCTAGGTAGGGATGCGATGGCACGTACATTGGAGCAAAGAGAATTCCACAAACGTGGCGCACAAGCATCACAGCCTGTGCCGCCAACATTTTTCAATTTAAATTGCTGGGGAAAACATTTATTATCGCCATTGGAACGAAAAGTTCTTATGGCAGAAGCTTTGCTTAGTCATTTGGGTAAGTACTCAGGTACTTTACCAGCAAGACATTTGTGAGTGAGGGAGAGAATTTTATGTGATGTCCGGTGGACAGGCAGCCAATAAAGTGATCTTCTAGCCCTTGACACATGGGAAAAAGAAAATGAACACAAATGCACAGCTAAGTATGTATATCTACATTTTTGGGAAAAATAAGTAAAGTATGGAGGTGCGGAGGAGAAAGACACAACCCTGACACTAGGTTGTGATGTTCAAAAGAGCAAAAAAGAAGTGTATCCACGGGCTATGGAACCCTCGCGTCCCCTGCACAAAAATTTCTACAAGACAGAATGCGTTTCACCGTTTTTTTGGTTAGACAATTTTGGAATTACTTACTGTGTATTAAGAGAAATAACTTTTGGTCAATGAATAGAAATAATAATAACACATTTCTTAAGTTTCTTCAGGTAATGTATGGTCAACAACTTTCAAAAGTATTCACTATTTTATTCATACATGCTACAATCACTGTAACTCAATTAAAAGGTCATTTATAATAGTCCATATTTGTACACTATTCCCTTTATATTGTAGTATGCAGATGACATTCGCTGTATAATGTTATGTTGGATATTAGTATGACCACTCAACGCGTTTCGGGAAATACTTTCCCTTCTTCAGGAGTAGATAGGTTTATGATTTACATCAGTTGTAAATATTCTTAAATTCTTCAAAGGCATCTATAAGAAATAACAAATAAATGAAGGTTTTTCAAAAAAAATCTTATTGGGAAATCAATGTTTTGACATTACTTTGACCACCGGTTGTGCAATGCCCTACCTCGCATTAGTGCCCCAACGTCCTCTTTTTAAATACAATTTTCATGGTAATGGGAATCGAGTCTCAGGTTCTATTAGTCACACCAAGAATCACCTGAAATGATGATATAGATATGTTCAGCTATAGCTGTGGTTGTAGTTAAAAAGGGTCACTACTATGCTATTGCCATGTTTTAATAATCTTTAATTTTTGAAAACTAAAAGGTCGCCTACCTCCTGAGTGTAATTACTCCAAGGTTATCACCAGTTCCTGGTGTTATCAGGCAGGACTTCTTTCCAAGGTCCATTAAATTCTAGGGTTACCATGTTTTCTCTGTAAGAGATATGTTGTTGCTAAAAATATAGTTCGAGTTTACTGTATTATCATTACAATTCCTCATATATAAGTCTAGTAAGTGTAAACTGTCACCTTGTTTTTTTTTATTTTTTATTTTTTTATTTTTTATTTTTTTATTTTATAAACAACACTCCAAACAATACAAACAGTGAGGACCTCCGTTTTACGGTTTGCAACGTTACATTATACATTACGGTCCTCCCCCCTCGCACCCCTTTAACTCGAGCCCCTTCTTCCATGTCATCAACCTGCTTCTCTTCAGGCGTGTCTACTTCCATTATTCTACCTGCGTCATCGTCATTATGGTCTGCCAGGGGGGGGGGGCCCACCATTGAGGCCACCAATTGTCTCCATGGTATTAGGGGTCCCACCTCCTCCTCCCCACCCCTACTGACTGCTTCATACCAGGCTGCCGTTTCTGCTTCCGCCCACTTCATGAAGTCAGCCCACCACAATTCAATTCTAGGCCGTTGGGCTGCTTTCCAGCCCTTTGCAATTCTCCGTTTAACCAGGATGTAGGCCAGGTTCTTCAGCTTACTAATGTGCTTCAGGTTGCATGGTCTGGTAAAACCCCCCCAGCATGCATGCCCAAGCTGACTCCACCTCCAGCGTAATCCCTTTTTCCGCCAGGCGTATCTTTACCTCTGTCCAAAATCTTCCCACCTCTGGACAGGCCCAAAATATAGCATCCCAGCGTACTCCTCCCCGCACCGAGTGCATTTCTGAACACATGGGCCTACAAACCTGGCGATTCTACCTGGGGTCATATATGCTCTGTGAGTGACATACAACTGTATCTGCTGGAGTCTCACGTTTCGGGACACCTTCTTGTGATATCTTTGGGTCCTATCCCATTGCCCCTCCGACATTGGTTCTCCCACCTCCTCCCCCCAATCTCGCCTTAGTTGCAGCAGCTCCTTTCCTACCCTAGTCCCCAGCAGCTCATATAGGCGAGAGATCTCATGCCCACCCTCCGAGATATCATACATTGCCTCTATGGTTGCATCGGGTTCTTCCACCAGCACCGCCTCAGGCCACCTTTGTTGCACCCGTTTGATAATTCTGGAGTAGGTGATGTGTTGGCCTTTGTGCACCCCGGTGTCCTCCATTAGCCTCTGAAAGTCCACTGCCACCCCATCCTGCCATATATCACCAAGGGTAGCCAGGCCCACTGGTTCCCAATGTCTACGGACACCTTTCATCATTTGAGAGTCCTCTCCGCACAGCAACACTAGCGGTACCTGCAAGGAGAACAGCGCTAAGTTTCCTACGATCTGCCATGCTCTGCGCCACACCTCCCAGTCGAGCACCAACAGACTCGTCATTCCCAGTACCTTTAGTTTAGGTAACAACACTATCTCCCGGAGTAAGGGAGCAGGGTCCCTACACAGCAGCCTGGTCTCCGCCATTTCCTTTACAGACAACCACTTGGCCACGTATTGCAGCTGTCCCGCCAAGTAGTATAACTCAAAGTTCGGCAGGTTTATACCCCCCCCACTGTCGCAGGAGTTTTGCAATTTCCAGAGAGCCACCCTGTTCCTGGAATTGTGCCATATGAACTCCCTGCACAGGATGTGAAGTTTAACAAAAAACGTTTGGGGATCACATACGGGATGTTTACAAAAAAGTGTAACAATCTAGGCAGGACCACAATCTTAATCAGAGCCGCTCTACCCATCATGGCCAGGGGCAGTCTAGACCAAAATCCCATACTGTTCCTAAAACCTTCAACTGCCTTTTCCATATTGTGTTTGTGTTCCTCTCCCGTCGTGTGGTATATATCAATACCCAAGTATCGGAACGTCTCGGTTTGCCAGGATATTGGCAAGACCGGTAAACTACCCGGCGGGGCGCATCTGTACCTCCCCAAGGGGAACATACTAGATTTTTGAGGATTTACGGCTACACCCGAAAGGGTGGCCTATCGTTCCATCACCTCTAGGACATATTGTAGGTTTTATTCTGGGAAGCGCAGGTACAAGAGCATGTCATCGGCATACAATGATATGAGATGCAAACCTCCCTCCGTGTGGATCCCTATTTTACCATATTGTTGTCTGAGGCTGTTGTTGTTCGTCAGGGTCCCTTCTCTGTTTGGTTGATAATATGATGTAGTCTCCTATGATTATCAGTTAAGTTCTTGCCAGGGACATAACCTGTTTGGTCGGGGTGTATTAGTTTACCGACAACTCGCTTAAGCCTGTTTGCCAGTACTGCTGTGAGGATTTTGCGATCTTGATTGAGCATAGATAAGGGCCTGTATGACCCACAGTCTGTGCTTGGCTTGCCTGGTTTTAAGAGTGGAATAATCACTGCCTCCCGTAGGGACTCAGGCAGACTGCCGTGCTTAAACGCTTCGTTAAGCATGTCTAGCAGCGGGGTAAGCAACTTTTGTTTATATGCTTTATAAAATTCGCTGGGGAGCCCATCCGACCCCGGGGCTTTGCATGTGGGCAGGTGCTGGATCACTGTGTCGAATTCTTCTGGCGTAATTGGGGTGTCCAGGTCTGCCCGCTCCTGATCATCTAAATTGGGCAAGCCTATGTCCTCTAGTGTTTCCTGAATCTCTTGGTCCATTTCGTCTCCAGCATCCTCATAAAGATATTTGTAATACCTAAGGATCTCTTCATTTACTCCCTCCTGGGTATCTCTGCTCTGGTCCCCGTCCCCTCTAATTTCCCTGATCACTGGCTGTGTTGTCTCATTTTTATATAGCCAGGCCAGCAATCTGCCCGGCTTGTCACCTCCCGCATGCTGTCTTTCGATATATTTCTTATAGCTCAGTTTACATAATCTGTCCCAGTGATCGCTGCTAGCTTGTTGTAGCAGCTTCATTCTTATCCCCTCCTCCTGCGAGATGCCCTCCTTATGCATTATGTCTTCCAGCTCCCTCTCCATTTCTTGCAACTCCCGTTCAATACCCCCCCGGAGCCCTCTAGATTTAGATATGGCTATGCCCCGCACTACAACTTTGAATGCCTCCCATAAGGTTCCCGTCGATTGGACACTTCCGGTGTTGGTATCAAAGTACTCAGCAATCGCCTCCCTCGGGTCCTCCCGGAATCCCGAGTCCTGCAAGGCCTCTGCTCTGAGCTTCCACGTCGGGAGTCGCGCTCTTGGCGGCTGGTGTCACCCCTCCAGTACCAAGGGGGAGTGATCAGAGAGCACTCTGGCCTTATACTCTGCACCCGTCACTTCACCCACCAACTCGGCAGCGGTAAAGATATAATCCAACCTCATGTGAAGGTTATGTGGGGCCGCGTAATGTGAGTAGTGCCTATCGGCTGGGTGTAGCTGCCTCCAAACATCTTCAAGTCCAAAACCTTCCAGCAGGCCCTGTAACGCCCTAGCGGCCGGAGTAGGTTTGTCTGGTCTGCCATCTGATCTGACCAATTTAGGATTTAATGTACAGTTAAAGTCCCCTCCCCATAGGACCACGCCGCCCACTAAGGGGCTGATCTTACCATACAGGGTCGTAAAGTACGCCGCTGTGTTTGGATTGGGGGCGTATAGGTTTATAATGCTCACTTCCCTGTTCTCCAACATCCCCCGCACCATTACCATTCTACCTTCTGGGTCTGTTGTAGACTAAATCAACTGAAACTGTACATGCGGTGCCACCCATGGGATGACTCCCCTAGCGTAAGCCTCCCGTTGTGCACCCCCTCCACTTCCTCCTGACCACCTCCTCCCTTGTGAGGTGGGTCTCCTGTAACATTGCTATATCAATCCTCATCCTTCTTAGATACATCATTACTTTATTACACTTCAGGTAGCTGTTGAGGCCCCTTACGTTCCTAGTTACCACTCTTAGGATACCCGACGCCATGTGTAGGGTATCCCGCCTCCCCTCCCGCCTGATATGACACAAAATTTGGCTCGTTCCCCTCCCATTTCTAACAAAAACTCCCCAACTTCCCCTTCCCAACTCTACCTCACTGCACACCCACCTTCCCTCCCTCCACCCTACCCAACCTCAACAGGTGCCCAGCTCCATCCCTGGATCTCCAGCTCCCCCGCTTTTGGTCCTGCCTCGGAATACCAAGGTCAGGAACCGGCAGGGTGTCACCGGACTACCGGCGACCAAACTAAACTACCCGTTGTGGGGATATGAGGGCTGGCTCTGTAAGGCTCCCGCACAATATCGGAGTTTCTAGTGCTACCGGATCTTGTATACTTGTGTGGACCTAGTTGTGTCTTCCACCAAGCTATGTCCCATACTATAATCAAGTCCCATTGTCTTAGGTTGTGGCACCCTAGGTGCCATAGTTCCATGTTACTTATCTTTACCTTCTCCCGTCTGGATCCCCGATTCTTGAGGGCAACTCTGCGCATCTAACCAACCCAGAGTTCTGCTTTTGTGGAACACCTTCAGTTTTCCCGGGTAGAGTAGCATATACTTGTGACCTGTTTCGTGCAACCTTCTTTTCACGGCTCCAAAGTTCATGCGTCAGCGCTGCACCTGCAGGGTGTAATCTGGGTATGCAGTTATGTTTGCCGACCCCCCTTTGTATTGTTCCGCCCTTCCAAAAGTGTTCAAGAATCTTTTCCCGGTCCCGGTAGTTCAGGATCTTGGCTATCACCGGCCGAAGAGGAGTTCCCGGCGGCGGCTTCCTCATCAGGGCTCTATGCGCTCTTTCCACAGCAAACCCCTGAGTCAACACTCCCCCGGTTATCTCCTGCAGTAGCATTGATTCAATGAACTCTGTGGGGTTAGGCCCCTCGGCTCCCTCCGGCAGTCCAACGATCCGTATGTTGTTCCTTCGGGCGCGTCCCTCCGCCTCCTCTGCCCTGCTTTCCAGGTTGCCCACTCGTTGTACTAAAGCATGAAGTTCAGATTTATGGGCTGCGCAGTCCACTGTATTCAGAGAAACCTCTTTTTCTAGGTCACTTGTGCGTTCTGACAATGACCTGACATCTTTCCGGAGAGGATTCACCTCCTCTTGTACTGCCCCAACTTTGAGCTCGAGTGCCGCTTTCAGCTCGTCCATGGCCAGTCCCAGTTTGGTTTCCCAGGCCACCTTCAGGCCAGCAACTGCGGTGAGGATCTCCTGGTCTTTACTCAGAGTGTCCAGGCTCCCTGATGGGGGTGGGGTTCTCTTTGCTCCTGGCTCCCTCTATGCCCGGCGGTGTCCTGGCATATTCATCAAGCGTGGGTTGCTTAACCTTTGTTCTGATGCTAGTCATCGTGATGTGTCCGGGCCGTGTGGGTTAGCCCTACAACTTGTGGTTCCCTGCTCTACCAAGATTATGCTGCCAGTAGTGTCCAAGCCCCGCTCGGCTGTGATAGGGGTGTCTCCGAGCTGCCTCTTGTATTCCCATTGTGGGCTGTGTCCTCCCACGTAGCTATGCAGGTTTATTCAAACTGTTCTAGCACTGGGCCTCAGCTCCAATCGGTCTGGTTCCTCCGGCACACTCCCCATCGCTTGTAGAGCCCTCCAGGCGTATATGTTGGCCCAGCGTGTGTCCTCCGCGCGGCCCGGTGGCTCGCCGAACCTTCCCACCCGGAGGGGGTGTTTGTGGCCCACCAGGCAGGCTTTCCTGTGCCCTTTTGTCTGTCTTCGGCCCAGGCCAGGGGGTGTCTCCCACCCTTTAACTCCTGTGACTGCTGTTTCTAGTCCAGATACCAAAAAAAAAAAAAGGGGGGGGGGGCAACGTGCCAGCCACCTACTGTCTCAGGCGCCCGCCTATGTCCGTATACACTGGCACAGCCCAGGGCTCGGCGCCAGGCCCCTCTTACTGCAGCTGTGTGTTTTATTTGAATAGGGCCAGTGCCCGCCCGGGCTGCGTGGGTCCTGCGCACCTCTCAGCGCTCCCGCACCCCAGCTTAATCACTCCGCCACGGGCGTGGCTGTCTGCCGAGCCCGTAGCGGTGCCCACCTGCAGAGGGGTGTTTCTGCCCGCTTCGATCACCTCTCTTCTCGAGACGAACCCAAATTCACGCACAGGCGGGTCGGGATGTGTGCGATTCTTAAAGGCCGCCTATGCGCGCCTGGGCCGCGACCGGGTCCACTCTGCTTGACACGGCTGGTACCCCACCCACCTCTGTACCAGGGGCAGCCATGCTTCACTGCTTTCCGCTTCGGAGTCACCCCGGAGCGAGGATCGGGAGGCTAGCTTCCCACTTTTGGTCCCAGTTCGCTGCGCACCAGCGCTTCCACGGGTGTTGCTGGAGCCCCGATGCGCTGATATCCCATCCGTCTCTCTCCCTCACAGTGCCACCACCAGTTATGTCTCAGTGGCTAGCGCCTTTGTTGGCATCCCGGAGCCGCCATTTTGGGGTCCCCAGCCCACCGCGCTTAGGCTAAACAGCGCCTGCGGTGTAGACCTTTCCCTGGCTCGAGCACCAGGCTGCAGGGCCCTAGGGTCCCGCACTCAAGGAAGTGTGCGGGCCGACCCGGTGTCCGCGCTCTCCAGGGCGCTCCAAGATTCCGGTGTGCAGGGCCTCTAGTCGTCCGCGGCCCATCTTTGTTTACTGTGGGCCGCTTTCACTGCCCCTTGGGACCTCCGGTGTAAACTGGGTCCTCTGCTAGGCACCCTCCGCCGAGCGCAGCCAATCTCACACCTGCCCAGGCTTCAGGGGCAGCCGTGTCTCGCCAGGCTAGCCTCTGGATCGTAACAGCTCGGGGGTCCGCACGGCGGCCCTTCCCAGACCTGCCTCCGGGCCACATGCAGGCGTTCTTCTTCGAGTGCAGCAGCAGCCATTGTGCTCCGCTGCCAGCATCCAGACCTCTCCCTCTCAGCCTCCACCATCACCCCCCCCGCCAGCCGGCGCTCCCGTTAGCCTCACATGGCCGCCATTTTAGGGGATGCCAGGCCCAGGATATGTGGACACAACAATGTTCGCCGGGCCGTCTCCTTCCACAGCCACGGCTCCAAACTCGCAGGGTACCCGTGCACCACCTTCATGGACAGGCACACGGCTTTTCAGGACCTCAAAGCATGCCTTTATGTACTTTTAAACAGGATTGCTTGCCGGATCTCGGGAGCTCTCCCAGAGTTCGACTCCTCACATGGCTCTCGTAGCCATGCCCAGCCGTAAACTGTCACCTTGTTTTTGAGTCTTCACGGCTAAAAGTACATCTTTACTGTAATGGATGTTTACATCTTAATGCGCCAGATCTCCTTCTTAAGTGCTGTATATTCCTAGTTGCTGCCAGATATAAGGTATAAAGGACAGGCATATTGTCTGCTTAGAGAATTAGAGGAAAGGGCTAAGAGCGTGTTTGTCTGAGCCTTACCTGCAATTTTCACTGTGGTAGAAGAGAGTCAGTGATGTCATCTAGAAGGTGCCTTGGGAGTAACCTAAAAAGAGTGATGTGATAGGACTAAGACTATGCTTCTATTAGTTACATGTATTATATTAGATAATAATGCGGCCAGTACATCTCTTACCTGGTCTTAAAAGAAGCAAATCCTCACTGCTACGGATCCTGTGTAAACCGCGGGTGTGCGTTTGCGGGATGCAGGGAGAGAAGATCATAGTGACGTATACGCGCGTGAGCGTGATGACGTCACATGTAAACATGCAACGTCATCACGTCCCGCGCGAATATGATGTTTCATTAGAAATTACGGATATTATATGTCAGGTTAACTAGATGTAATCTGGATGCAAGTTTCCGAACAAGAAAATCGTGTTAACTCTGAATTCGTTTTAGAGTATGTCTTACTATGAGTATGCCCCTAAACGTGGTGGCGTCATTGAAATGCCTAAGACATCATCACGTCCTCAATTGGTCTAGTCATCTAATTTGGAAATGCCAATGTCGGCAAACATGAGCTGTTGCAGAGAATGCTGTCAGTATTAGATGCCACACAGTTTTTAGAGATCACCAATGTTGGTTATCTTGGGGATACTAACTCACCTTTTTAAAACAAATAGATGTGTTTATTCTATAGATTGGTAATAGTGCCCTGGTTGGGAATAAAGTATTCTTGAAATCTACAAGACCTCTCAGGAAATTTAGGAAAACAAGATGTGTTGATTAATGCGACCTTGGGGCACGTCTGCTCACAATCTCTACTGATTTAGTGATACCATTTTGCTATATCCAAAATGTATGATTTTGGTAGTTATCGAAATGATAGTTATACTTGTCTTCATACATATATCTTTCCATATTTTTCTTCTGCCACTGTATTCGTTATTGATTTATGTGACAATAAATGACTGATGTAATTTTCTTAATGCATGTACCAGAAGTGCATTGTTTACCACATTTTAATAAGATGCATATAGGTAAGATCTACTGCACATCTAGGAAGTCTCTGAAAATCCCTATTGCAGGTGATAATGCACTCTTATGGTAGTCAAGGTTAACATATATTCTTAGCATATGTATATTCATTCATTATACCAGGTGTTCTAGTTCATAGGTACAAAAAGTGCTTGTAAGTTGAGTGCTAATCAGATATTAGTGAGTGGATTCAAGATGTGTAATGTCCATATTGAGTCAACAGTTGTTAGTAATTCGCCTCATTGGTTAAAACCTAATGATTCCTTGGAAACAGTTCTCCGATTAGTGTTCAGCTTAGAGAAAAGCTCCCAAATGGAAGTCTTCATTCATCCCATAGGGGCTCATACTGTCAAATTTGTCTATCCAAAATAGTTCATGTTGGTCTAACTTTTTTTGCATGCTTTCCCCCTCTTGGGGCTCTTTGGACAACGTCTAGAGTTTGGTAACGTAACTGAGCTACTGAATGTCTTTTGTCAGTAAAATGTCTTGCAACTGGTGATCGATCATTCTTCGTCCTGATGTTGCTTTTATGTTTGTTACATCTTTCTTTCATTTTCCGTGTGGTTTGTCCCACATAATATATGCCACATGGGCAACTTAATGCATAGATTACTGATTTAGTATCGCAGGTTGCATAATGTTTCAGTTCGATTTTGGCTCCTGTCCGTGGATGTCGTACATAGTCTCCTTTAGCAATGTTATTACAGTTACCACAGTGTAGGCATGCAAAGGTTCCAAGCTTCTTTGTTTGTAGTCTCAACTGTCGTTGGTCTATGGTACGTTCTGGCTTCACAAGTTGATCCCTGAAGTTCTTTCCTCTCTTATATGCAATCAAAGGTGGATCTGGTATAAGTTTTGGAGTTGAGGGTCCGTTTGGATGATCCTCCAATTTTTTTCTTATCAGATGGGTGATCTGATGACTCCGACTAGAGTATTTGAGAGTGTATAGAGTTAAACATACATCCTTCAGACATTATAATAATTATATTTTTTTTTATAACACGCTTAATGCTGAAGAGGTTTCCAAGCACGGACCCAGGATTCGAACCTGTGTTGCTCGGCGCCGTCTTGCTTCTAAGACAAGTGTGTTGCCACTGACCTATACTACCTGTGTCAATGGAAAAGCCGAAGAAAGGAACGAAGAACTGACGATGTCAACAAACACACAAACGTTCTGTTCTAGGAACACTTTGGGTGACGGCTTCACCCATGGATCCCCTTCTTCTGGGCACTGACCCTTCAGAATACTTTCAACTAATTAACAAGACAGTTCCCTTTTCAGTGAACTTTGGGTGGTAACTTTCTACCCCTGGATCTGCCTCGCCCAGGCTCAGATCCCAAATGACAACCCTTCCGTTCCCCTTGTCTTGCAATACCTCTTACTTTAACAAATCTTAATGTCTATTATTAAAAGTTCCTTTCGGATTGCACTCAAGGTGAGGATAGGTCACCTCTGGGTCCCCCTCTTCCGAGCACAGGCCCCTATCGAATATTTGTCTCGGTTCTCAGCATCCCTCTTACGGGTTCACTATGGCGTTGAACAAAGACAGTTTACCTTTTAACTTTCAGCAGCCAATGTCTTTTCAAACAATTCTCGTGGACATCCCTCTGCCGTGTTCATTTTTTCAACACACTGTTTCTTGCGACTTTAGACTTTGCTCCTCCTGATAGGCATCCCTCCACCGGGTTCACTCTTGCCACTTCTCCATTCGCTTTTACTTTTATGGATTGCAGGATTCACTTCCCTTGCTTTCTCTTGGTGCGGGATTCACTTCCCTTAACTTTTTTTTTTATTATTATTATTATTATTGAATATAGTTGAATTTAATCAACTTTTTTCAATCATTACAATTTTATCAATCATTCCATTAACAAGAGTAAAATAAAAAGAAAAAAAGGCGATTTTTACATTTACAATTACAATTTTCGATTCTCAATTTTTACATCAACAAATCTCCATAAAAACTCATCACAAAAAAATCACAAGAATACAATCTACAAACACTTTCAAAAGGTAATTTAAATTGATTTAAAGCGCATCTGTGCAGATCGATAAAATGCCATTCATTCCATTTTCAAAGCTGCCAAAAAATTAATGGTGGCTAAACTAATACTCATGGATTTAGTAGCGGCCAATGCTATCCAACGATGTTCAGGGTTCATCTGTGCAAAGTACGCAAGATGTTTTGCGAAATGAGTCCTCCTTAAATTTATAAGTGCCGGACAGTCAATAATTACATGTTGCAGTGTCTCAACAACACTATTATCTTTACAAAAATGACACCATCTATCATCAAAAGGTATCAATTTCCTTCTGGCTTTAATCTCACGGGTAGGCCAGATATTAAATCGGAAGTGCAATATGGCATATCTTGAGGCAGCTGATGGAGCTAGATTTAAATATGAAGCCATTTCTCTATAGCGTTTAGGACTGAATACAGAGGCATCAAAATCCTTATATTGGAGACATCTATCCCTCGTATCAATCCAATCCATCAGATACATTTTTTTTTAGCCCGGTCTGGATTAAATAGGAGGGTCTCAAGAGAAATATCAGCATGCAGCATAACAGCAAAGATGTTATTTAACCATTGTCTCGGAAAGCTTTCAGAGGTTTTAAGTAAATAGCTGGTAACTGTAGCTAGTGTGGTATTATTGCTTGAAGACAGCAAACATTTCCGTAACAAGGCACATAGACGCGTTATACATTGCAGTTAATGAGATTAACCCAAGTTCGTAGCGAATGAGCACTCCTGAGGTACATTGTGGTAAGTGTAAAATAGCACGCCAAAATTTTGTTTCTAATGAATTCAGAAAAGTCATTGAAATTGTACAATATGTCTCGAGACCATATAGTAATGTAGCAACTACGTTCTGGCTCCAGTAAATAATAGCAGGCTTTAATGTAAATTTGCCATACTTGGAAAGAACTATTCTGGTTTGGTATATGGCAGTGGATAGCTTTTGTTCGATTTTACGTAGTTGCGAATGGTCGGACGGACGGCCATCAAAAATGAGGCCTAAATAAATGTAATTTGGAACTATTTGTAAAGCAGTATTTTCCATTTGCCAAATCATTCTCTTTCTTCGCATGCCCTTTGGGACATATGTAACAATTTGGGTCTTAGTACTATTAACAACTAATTAATTGTCTCGAAAATATAAACAAAGTGAATTTAACAAATTATTTAAACCGCTTGGGGTCTTTGATACTAAAACAAGATCATCTGCGTACCATAAAGCATTAATTTTCACACCATTTAATTTTGGGGCATCAGCTACGAGCTTGGTGAAAATCCATCGCACATCATTAATAAAAAAGTTAAACAATGCTGATGTCAAAATGCATCCTTGTTTTAAGCCTCTATTTGTAACAACAGCGCTTGCGAGTAGCCCTTCCATATTTAATCTTATGAATACCTTTGTCTGAGAGTGAAGCAAAAAAATAATGTCAATCAGAGTTGGAGGACAATCGGCATGAATTAGTTTAGCCATAAGTTTTGGTCTGGAAACAGAATCAAATGCGGAGTGTAAGTCCACAAATGCGAAATAAAGTGGGAATCTCTTAGTTTGAGCTTGATGTCTGATGGCATGCAAGGTGATCAAGTTTACCGCAGTCCCCAAACCCGCGACAAACCCGGTTTGGGCAGGATCGCGGAGGCCAGCTTTTACTGTCCATTCATTAAATTCCCTTAAAACCATCCTTGAAAAGATTTTCCCCGGCGCATCTAACAATGCTATCGGCTGATAGCTTTTGGGGTCCTTACGGTCACCCTTTTTATATATTGGTACAATTATAGATGAACGCCATGATTTAGGAATGGTTTTAATTTGTATCATGTGTTGAAAGGATTTAGAATATTCGCCCACTCATTTACATTTTGTTTAAACATGTAATTCGAGAGGCCATCAGGGCCTGATGCCCTTGAGGAGGATGATCTTTTAATAAAGTCCTCAACTATTGCTACGGAGCACTTCAAACGCCACCTTCCAACCATACTCGTATTGTGAGCGTAATTGCACATTTTGCTGTCAGCATATAGTTTAGTGAAATGGTTAATCCATTGTACTTCTGTCACAGCATTAATTTGGAAATTCACTTGAGAGCCAGCCTCACAAATGTTTAGTAATTTCCATACCTGGGCAGATTCTTTTTTTTTTGGTAACATGCTGTTAAAAATTTCTCAATACACGTCTTTAGGGAAACCCAATAGAACTACCTAAGTAGTCGTTCTACCTTTTATTGGGGGTGGGTCAATATTTCAAAACATCAGGAGGTAGTTAACACATATCAACAGTTTACAGTTGTGTTCATTAAATCAAAGCTGTAAATGGTATATATAAAGTCATATTTTAATTCAATAATTTGTAGAAAAAATACATTTTGAGTTAAGAAATGATGGGACGACCCTATTCATTTGGTACAATAAAACATACACACAATGTCTAAAAAGAGAAAAACTGTTTAGTCGTGACACATTAGTTTGTATATTTTGATATCAAATATCTAGAAGCTTAAAATGAATATGTTGATCTATGCAGATAAAAGATTTTACACTTGCAAAGATCCTCAAGCCCTATTATGGGGCAGTTATTTCGTCAAGCTAGTAGTTGTTACACTAGATGGTTAGATAGAACTCAACATGTTTCAGTTCTCTGGTGATTCTGGGAACTTTCTATATGATAACCTGCCCATGCGGCTTAAAGTATATAGGAGAAACCGTTCGAAAAATTAAAACACGCATCATAGAACACCGGAGCTGCATACGCAATAAAACCATCCTAGCCCCTATGGTAAAACACTTTATAGATAAAAACCATTCAAGTGATGACATAAAATGGACAGTACTACTTACACTAAAAGGAAACGACATAACAAAGAAGAAACATCTTCTACTAGAAAAAGAACAGAGACTTATTTTCCAAACTAAAAGTGATGAACTAGGGCTAAACGAAGCCATTGAATGGCACAAGATTTAAGCGCCAGACGAACAAGTTACTTTCTTACCTGGTAACGTTCTTTCGATGGGATGGTCCGACGACGTATTCCATATCTATGACATGTAATCACCACAGCTGTGCTGCTTTGGAAACTTTTTTCGGCGTCTGCGTCCTGCGTCGATGACGTCGATGCGCCGTTGTCGAGGGCCTCCTCCGACGTCATCCGATGTGATAAGTAGGACGCACGACGCCCGTAGCCTCAGTTGTAGTTTTTTCCCCCAGAACGTGTGACACTAGTCAACTGCCAGTCAGACACAAAGCCTTGCGGAACGTAAGCTGCAATCGCAAAAGAAATTCTGCAGCGGGGAAGGCAGGGCGGGAGCGATATGGAATACGTCGTCGGACCATCCCATCGAAAGAACGTTACCAGGTAAGAAAGTAACTTGTTCTTCGAGGGGATTGGGTCCTCCGACGTATTCCATATCTATGACAGACTCCCAAAGCAGTACCAGAGCAAGGAGGAGGGAAAGAATTTAGAATCAAAATTTAGAATAGCCAATCAAATAGCAGAGCAAAGGACCGCCTTGCCAAAGGCCAGATCCTGTGCTCGGATGGAATCGAGGGAATAGTGACGTACAAATGTATGTACTGAAGCCCAGGTGGCTGCATCACAGATGTTGCGAATAGGAACACCCCTCTGCAGGGCAGTAGACGCAGCCATACCCCTGGTAGAATGGGCCCGCAAGCCAGCCGGTGGGTCCTTACCCGCCAAGCGGTAGCACTCCGAGATGGCCAAAATAATCCAGCGAGACAAAGTCTGTTTCGTCACAGCTTGCCCCAAACGCTTTCCAGCGTAACCAATAAAGAGTTGATCGTCCACTCTGACCCGGGACATGCGTGAAACATAAAAGCTTAAAGCTCTCCTAGGATCAAGCCCATGGAGCCTCTCCTCTTCCTTACCAGGATGCGGAGGAGTATAGAATGCCGGAAGAACAACCTTCTGGGCCAAATGAAATTCCGTCACTACCTTTGGAAGAAAAGAAGGACGAACTCTAAGGACAACCCTGTCCTTGTGAAATACAGTGAAGGGTGGCTTAACTGAAAGTGCCTGTAACTCACTCACTCACTCTGCGAGCGGAAGTAACCGCAACTAAAAACACAGTTTTCAGAGTTAACAGCCTCAAAGGGCAAGAATGTAAAGGCTCAAACGGAGCACCCATAAGAAACTTAAGAACAAGGTTTAAATCCCAACCGGGCACCAGGAAAGGTGACGGAGGGAACACATTAGTGAGCCCTTTCAGAAACTGTGAAATTAAAGGGATTTTAAAGTAAGAACACTCTTCAGACGAACGCTTAAAGATGGACAGCGCCGCCAGGTAACCTTTAATGGTACCCACTTGCAAGCCCCTGTGGGCCAAAGAAAGTAAAAAGGACAGAACCATGGGGATGTCACATGCAAAAGGATCCACATTCTGAACTCCGCACCAGTCGCAGAACTTACGCCAACGGTACAGAGACTTCGTTGCTGGCCTTCGGGCCGAAAGCAACACCTCCATCACGTCTTCAGGGAGGTCCCAATCCCTATACCTCAACCTTTCAGAAGCCAAGCATGAAGGTTGAGGGATCTGACCTCTGGATGGAGAACCTGACCCCCCTCCCGTGAGAACAGATCGTCTCGGTAGGGAAGACGACGCGGAGGGCAGATGGACAAGTCGAGAAGGTCCGGGTACCACGTCCTCCGAGCCCACGCCGGAGCAATGAGGATCATCTGGGAACCGAACTTCCGTAACCTCTGCAGCACTTGCGGGATGACGGGGACTGGAGGAAACGCGTACAGCAGCGGGAATGACCACTCCACCACGAACGCGTCTCCTAAGGCTCCTTTTGGAGGAAATTCCTGCGAGCAAAACTTTTCGCACTTCCGGTTGACACTGGAGGCGAAGAGATCCACTTGAGGGGTCCCCCAAAGGGCGAAGATCTCCCGGAGAATCTCCTGAGCCAACTCCCACTCGTGAGAGATCGTGCTCTGCCTGCTCAGAGCGTCCGCCGTCACGTTTTCGTCTCCGGCCAGATGAACTGCCGAGATCGAAACTTCCTGCTGGATGGCCCAGAACTCGAGCTGCATCGCCTCCCTGCTCAGAGGAAGTGTCCCTGCCCCCCCTTTTTGTGAGGTAGTGCATGGCCACTGTGTTGTCCGTCAGGATCAGGACACTCTTTCCTCGCACAGTCGGCAGAAAAGCCTTCAGGGCTAGCCTGACGGCCCTCAGCTCCAACAGATTGATATGGAGTCTGGACTCCGACGGAGACCAACGACCGCTGACTGTCAGCCCGTTGGCATGAGCTCCCCAACCCGTGAGGGATGCATCCGTCACGATCGTCACCTCCGGCCAGGGAAGCCAAAATGGAGCCCCCTTCAGCAAGTTGCCTTTGACGGCCCACCACAGAAGGTCCCGGGCGACCATTGCGTCTTGAGCACCCACTGCAAAGATCTCATCCGCAGGCGAGCCTCTGGCACCAGAAGAATGCAGGATGCCATGAGGCCGAGCAACCTCAAGAACTCTAACGCTGGGAGCGTCTGGGCATGCTGAAACTTGTGCACCATCTGCTGAATGTGAAGAGCCCTCACCTGGGGAGGAAAACACTGCCCCAGGGAAGTGTCGAGCACTGCTCCGATGTACTGGAGCCGCTGTGTTGGCGTCAAATGGGACTTCTTTAAATTGAGGGAGAAGCCCAGCCTGTGAAGGGAGTGGCAGGTGACGGACAGATGATCCAGGACTTGCTCGGGAGAGCTCCCCCTGATCAACCAATTGTCCAGGTAGGGGTAGACGTGAATCCCCCCGTGCCTGAGATGCGCTGCCACCACCACCATGAGCTTGGTGAAAACCCTCGGGGCGGAGGTCAATCCGAACGGCAGGACCCGAAACAAAGTGCGAGTCGCCAAACGCGAACCTCAGGTACTTCTTGTGCTTGGGATGGATCGGCACATGGAAGTAAGCATCCTTGAGGTCGAGTGACACCAACCAGTCCTGAAGCTGAAGGGCCTGGAGGACTTGAGAGAGAGTAACCATCTTGAACTTGTCCTTCCTGAGGAGTTTGTTCAAACCGCGCAAGTCCATGATGGGTCTCAATCCCCCGTCTTTCTTCGAAATCAAAAAATAAGGGGAATACCATCCCTTGTTCCTCTCCGCTACAGGCACCAGTTCTATGGCGCCTTTCTCCAGCAGGGCTTGAATTTCCTGCGCAAGGAGCGGATCCGGACTCTGCAAAGAGAGGTTCCCCGGTGGATTGTCGCGAGGCCTGTGCCGAAAGGGACGACAGTAGCCGTGGGTTACGATCTCCAGAACCCACACATCTGAAGTAATGGCTTGCCACTCTACAAGATGCTGCGCCAGCCTTCCCCCAACCGGCGAACCATGGGACAAGGCCTCATGACTGAATGGGAGCGGCTGCGGCGTTACCTGAGGGCAAAGAGGCAACTGCCCGAGCGGCCTTGGCACCACGGGTACCCTGTCGTCCACCTCTGGTACCCCTGCGTTGGCCTCTTTGACTGCCAGCTCCTCTCGCTTTACTGAAGGACGAGTAATAGCGAAAGGAACCACCCCTCCACTGCTGTCCCCTAACGAAAAGGCGGAGGTTGGCGAACTGCAGCGCCCAACGACTTCGCTGCAACCTCTCAAGGCTCTCGTCAGCCTTGCTGCCAAAAAGGTGTTCACCGTCAAAGGGCATGTTGAGGAGCCGAGACTGCACATCAGGAGCAAACCCCGACTTCCGCAACCACGCAAACCTGCGTATCACGGTGCTCGCCGCCATGGACCTACTGACGCATTCAGCTAAGTCCAAACCCGACTGAACGGACTCACATATGGCATCCTTACCATCCTGGACCATAGCAAGGAAACCATCCCGTTCGTCCCCTTCGGGAATATGTTCAGCCGCTAACGCAACACAGTTCCACAGAGTGTGTGTGAAACGAGACAAGGCACAAATGGAGTTGGCCGCCTGAAGCGCCATACCACCAGAAGAAAACACTTTCTTCGCCCAGCCATCAAAACGTTTGTCGTCCCTATCAGGAGGGATGGTAGGGTACGACGCCTGCTTTGCCGGGGCCGTGGCCGCCTGCACCACCAAACTCTCCGGAGTGGGGTGCCTGGTCAAGTAGCAGGGGTCGCTACTGGCTGGACGGTATTTTCGCGACAAGGATCTGCCCACCGCCGGGAGACTCTCCGGAGCAGTCCAAGCGGCTGCCACCCTTCTCTGTAAAGCCATATGGAACGGCAGTACCGGATCAGTTGGGGGACCAACATCAAGGATGTCCGTCAGATCATCCTGCACAAACTCCCCTGGGGGAGCAGACCATCCCAAGTACTCAGAAACCCTAGCCATAAGGCGCCGGTACGAGGAATCGGCATGAGAGCCAGGCTCAGGCCTACAAAACGCCACCTCCGGAGAGGTGTCCAGTCCACTGGCATCATGCAGTGACTGTCTCAAATTGTCAAACTGACTATGGCCCGAGACAATTTCATCTGGAACCTGACTAGGAACCAGGCCATCAGAATCCTCATCCGCCTCTGAAATATAGTCCAGGTGGCGAAAAGAAGGCACCCCGGAGTGCTTGCTCTTAACCAGAGCCTTCCTAGGGGGTTCTCCCGTGCCACGGGGTACCTCCGACACGAAAGGCGTCGATGGCGTCGAGCGAATCGGCGCTGGCGTCGAGAGAACCGGCATCGGCGTCGAGGAAATCGGCGTCGACGTTAGATTCAGCGCCTCCAGCATCGGCGGCGTCGACACAGCCCTCGAGGCCGGAGCCCCGAGCGTGTCCCTCGACGACCTGAGCGTCGACGGCTTCGACAACTTCCTCGGAGCCGGAGCCTCGAGAAAGCCTGTCGATGCCCTCGACGCCTCAGACGTCGATGTCTTCCTCGAAGACCTCACAGGTGCACACGGTCTCGAACGCGTCGAGGACCGGGACCTGGAACGGGTACGTCGAGAACGAGTCTCCTTGTCCGAACGGGACCTCTCCCGTGACTCGTGCCGACCACTCTTGCGAGCGGTGTCTCTCGACCTCTCACGACCGACCCCACTCGGGGGCGCGGACGGCTTAGTACCCTGCGACTCAAGAATCGCCAGCATTTTCTTCCCGAAGGAAGCCCATTCCTCCGGCGTTGCACGGCTGGTGGGGTAAGCGACGTGCCGGGCAGAGTCCTCCGAAGAGGACCTGGAAGACGACCGGTGTCGGCGCTTCCGAGAATGCCTCGAAGAGGCTGAGGAGTGGTGAGACCGACTCCTAGAAGGAGACCCACGAGACTTCCGACGATGACGCGGAGAGTCACCCCTCGAATCATCCGTCGAAAGCCCCGCAGACTTCGACTTCCTGGGCTTGGACACCCGACCTACCAACAACTTCTTCTTACGTTCGCGTAAGGCTTTGGACGTGAGCGACTGGCAGTCGATACAGTCATCCGTGTCGTGGGCCTCCCCGAGGCACCAGAGGCAGGCGTCGTGCGAGTCCGTCACCGACATCTTGGACCCACACTCCCCGCACTTCTTGAAACCCGGACGCGGGGTCGAAGACGAAGTAGAAGACATCGTCACACAAAGGATTTTCACAAAACGAACAGGTTCGAAGAACCGAGAAGAACAGAACTCCAAAGAGTCGAGGCGTTAACCGAGATTCACGAAGCAACACGTTCGCGGAAAAAACGGAACTGAGGCTACGGGCGTTGTGCGTCCTACTTATCACATCGGATGACGTCGGAGGAGGCCCTCGACGACGGCGCATCGATGTCATCGACGCAGGACGCAGACGCCGAAAACAGTTTCCGAAGCAGCACAGCTGTGGTGATTACATGTCATAGATATGGAATACGTCGGAGGACCCAATCCCCTCGAAACCACTTTTCTATATAGGGTTTAATGTGCTCTTCAACAGCTAATTATCACCCCGTGGTTGCTACTTACACACAAGAAGCTATGTAATTAGATTACATTCTTGCTTACGTTTTATCGTTATCAGGATAGATATTCAGAGAATGTATAGTGGAATCTATTTCTTTATACACAACACCGCCTTTTGTACCCTTTGTTTTAAGTGTGTTTTAGACATTTAAAGAACCGGTATTAGTAAATACTATAGGCACTAATAAAAACTAAAAAAGGACTAGTAAGCCTATATTAAACCCTCTACCCAAGATGGCGCCCGCGATCGAGACAGCGGCAGGCAGAGGATCCAGGAATAGGAAGGACGCTAGTGCACAGACTAACTAAAACAGGTAACCCGCAGTTTCCCAACCGTTTATAATCTATTTAAAATCAATATAGACTACTAAAAAAACGCGATATTAATGGAAATATGCCAGCTGCTCTAGAAACATTTACAGTTATTAAAATGACCATTCACGTCCTATCTACAGATTCAATAAAGGATTCCGTTCTACACAGACCTTAAATTGAACTGTCTGCATTCAGAAAACGGAAAAAAGAATACGGACACACCGGCCTTAAGCCATCCATGAGCCAAAGACCACCTGTTAACCAATACAGATAAGCGACTCATTAATATGAAGGGAATTCTTTATTTCTATCAACAAACCACTAATTTACAGCTAAACTCAAACGCTATAATAGATCCAATTCCCGTGTTGTTTTTTAGGCTCTGGCCCCTACTACCGATTTCGACCAATGAGAACATTCCGTTCCTACCCGCTTAACATAAACGATTAGACGTGGCTTGAACTTTCGAAGCCCCTATCTATAAAGAACGACTTTTGAAGTTCCAATCTCTCATCTTATGAGGTAAGCCTTGTCCTACTGTTCCCTCAGTGCACTTTTCTACATGAACAGAGCCAACCTGTTAGTAAATTTCACCAAATTATGCATATTAACTTTGCAGGTCGTAATATAATTCAACTTGGAGTTATTAATAGACCTAGGAGATCGAAAACCTGCTTAACTCAAGATCCTTACCTCCTCAAGAGCCACTTGCTCCCGACAGGACTAGGTAAATTATTACTCTAGCTCTGTCTTGTAAATTGAAATTATTACAGAACCAATTGGAATATTTATATCCTTTTCTTTTCTGTTTTTTGTTTCATATCAACAGTTGCAGAAGGCAGATCCAACCCCGCCATGCAATACCAGTAATAGGAATTGATATCCGATGATAAATGTATTAAATACACCTCCTACTGATGTTTGTTTGTTTTTACTGTAAGGAATGATTTAGATACAGTGACACTACTCCTGAAGAAAGTTCCCAGAATCACCAGAGAACTGAAACATGTCGAGTTCTATCTAACCATCTAGTGTAACAACTACTAGCTTGACGAAATAACTGCCCCATAATAGGGCTTGAGGATCTTTGCAAGTGTAAAATGTTTTATCTGCATAGATCAACATATTCATTTTAAGCTTCTAGATATTTGATATCAAAATATACAAACTAATGTGTCACGACTAAACAGTCTTTCTCTTTTTAGACATTGTGTGTATGTTTTATTGTACCAAATGAATGGGGTCGTCCCATCATTTCTTAACTCAAAATGTATTTTTTCTACAAATTATTGAATTAAAATATGACTTTATATATACCATTTACAGCTTTGATTTAATGAACACAACTGTAAACTATTGATTTGTGTTAACTACCTCCTGATGTTTTGAAAAAAAGTCAAAAATTTCTCACCATCAATTTGCAAAAGAGCAGCCTTCCTTGATCGAACCCAATTACGATAATGACAATTGACTGATTTAATAGCTTTTGTTTGATCAGCCATGGGTAATTTACGGAGGCTTCTAATCTCTTTTCTATGTGCCTTTTTGCGGGCATGAAGTGCTAAGTCAAATTCATGGGTATGAATCACGGAGGTCTTATGTTTCAGTAAGTGAATATTCTTTAAAGTATTTAAGACATCAACATATGATTCAACATTGCTCGTTCCATGGCTGTTCAAAATAGCAGTGTTTAGGGCTGAAAGTTTATCATAGGACCAGCTAAAACGATTCCTACCATTATTAACCACAAGAGTTTGCCTATACCATTGTTTGGTGGCCGGTACAATTTGGTTTTCAATGGACCAAACAAGAGATAATAAATGGTGGTCACTTTGTACCTGCTTAACCACAGCAAATTTGGTGGCATTCATAAAAATGTTATTGCTCATAAAAATATAATCAATAGTGGACTTGGAATTTCCTGTCTCCCAAGTGTTCATCGGAGGAATATCGCAAAGAATAGCACCATTCGCCATCCTTAGATTAAGGTCATTCATGAATAACAACCATCTCTGACTATCAGAATTTATACTCTTTTTGTTAGTTTCAAGGCATGAGAGATTTAAATCACCCATTACCAAGATGCCAGAGATCTCTTTATCTATAGCAATTATTTCAAAAAGACTCAATAGAGTACTGTAGAATATTTCTTCAAGAATGCCCACTGGATTTCGATAAAGATTAATCAGGGCGTATGTTTCTAGGCCAATGGTGATTCTGACTAGCTGAATTAACTTATTTGGAGATTTCCGTGCAGAGATTCCAAGTCCTCTACTGGATTTCACTGCCACTAGCAGACCAGAAGTTGGCCTTCCTTTACCAGAGAATTCAGCTGGTAGTAAAACAAGATCATGGTCATCCCATATAGGAGCATGTAACAGCCACGTTTTCTGCAAAACTACGATATCATAGTTATTCAAATTATCATTTTTGGTCCATTGAAGGTGAGAGGAGCCCCGCGTATTCCAACTGGCAAGTGAAATTTCAATACTCATGACTCCCGTTCGCGGTTATGAATGAGTGTTATGCATTGATAATGATATTAAATTATGGCTGTTCTCATTGACACAGAAATGACATACACATACTGGCTCTACTGCAGGGGTTGTGAGTATCTCTATATTATCAGGCTCATGAAGGTTCCGTCTGGCCGGATCCTGGGCCAATAAAAACCCCATATTAAACAGTTCCATTCTTGCATTCCATAATAAATTACGCACTACTCCTGATTTAACCCATAAACGAACAACAGATAGATCAAATTGAATTTCTTTGCGATAGGAATCTATGTCACTCGAAGCAATTGCTTGCAATCCCTCAACATCACCAAAAATATTTAGCACACTAGCACGACATAGATCATATTTAGGAAAATCACCATCACGGCATTTCAAAATCAAAGTGTGATAAGTTTTAAATCTCAGAGCATTAGAGTCTCTTTTATCACTCACATGAACTTTTGACACTGTTTTCTGAGTGTCAGTGTTTTTGGGAATTTGAATGGCCCTAGGCCCAGAGCACCCACCAGATGTAGAGGCTGCGGAGGACTTAGGGTTTTTTGCATCTTTAAATGGGATATTAATCTGTTCATTGCTAAAGTGTACTGTTTTCAGTGGTCGAAGTGTACAAAAAGAAGTAGAGGAACTATGTTCCCTGCTGGCCTGCACCCACTCCCCACAAACCGCATCACCACGCCCCCTCCCACACACAGTACAAACCCCCAAACTCTTGCACCTGCTATTTAAGGGAACGTTCAGTGCAGTGCACTGAAAGTGAAAGCTTCAACGTCTTCTTTTACTTTTATTTTAAAACGAAACCATTCCGGAACGGTTTCTTTTTAACAAAAAAGTATAGGAGCTGTAAATGGTAATTTAAAAAAGTAGAGGAGCACCGCTCCCGATCGCTCCCTCTCACTTTGACCACTGACTGTTTTGGGTTGAAGGGACTGTAGATTAATGGGAGTTGATTCTGGCAACACCTCTGACCATCTATTCAAGCGATAGGAATCAACTGCAGCTTTAAGAATACTCAGTCGATTGTCAGGGCTTTGTTGTGGTATGGCAGTTGAAGTGGAAGGTTTCTCAACACCAACTGCCATCACTCTTGAGTGTGTGTGTGTCATGGATTCTGTGGACTTTTGGAGCTGACCTGGTATGTCTATATTTGAACCGTGAGACACTAATTCAAGAAGATCACCTAGTGGCGTGTAACCCAAAGTCAAGTCCTGTGTCACTGAATATTTAACTGGAATGGGGACAGATCTTAATGGCACATGTACACCCGTATGCGGAGTGACATTATTGGTTAAAGGTTCTCAAAGTGTCTCTATTGACGCTGGTATAAAGCAATCAGAGTTTGTCTGATTCACTACAGAGACATTTTCTTGCTGTGAGTTAGGCTTAAGTAAAGCATTTGTGTTTCTTAAAGGAACTTTAATTTGTGCCGTTTTCTTTTTTTTGCTTAGTGTCAGTTGGTGAGATATTTTTTTTTGTGTAGCTCTATTGGCAGTTTTAGCACCACACTGATCTTGGGTAGTGGTTCTCTCAGGAGAATCGACACTTATCCAAGAGTCGTTTTTTCTTTCTGCGGTGATCTCTACACTTTCTACAGGACGAATAATATTGGTAAATGAAGGCAAAACTGAGTCTGTCATGATGGGTAGGTTGCGAAGAAACTCTAATGCTACGAGTCTCTGCGCAATACTTGAGCCAACATGAGTTTGACCAGTTTGGTTAGACAAGCAGTAGGTCTCTAAATTGGACAATCTTTGCATGATATTTTCCATTTTCGATGTATTAGGAACAGGGTCAGATCCAACTTTCAGCTCATTTCCAATTAGATCTACCTTGGAGGCAAGACTAGTGATTTTATAATCTAGGGACTCATACAGTTTAAACAGACCAGATATAGTAGTATTTATGGCTCCAAGGGTAATCTCCATAAGAGCAGGATTGGCCGAATGTTCACAAGGTTTCCTCGTGGATGGATATCGGCGCAGCGTTGGTTGTAAAAAGGATATGTCCTCACCATGTCTTGTTGAGTCCATAGAGCCAGGTAGATTATAATCTGTCAAGACTGACGCTCTCGAGCTTTCTAATTCTCGGCCATCTACATGGACTGATGAATCTAGTAACGGGACCTCCTCAGACACCACTTCTATTATTTCAACATTCTCTATACCCATTACCGAATCATTCAAAGGTGTTTCGTTACAAGATACAGGACAGTCATCATGACTAGATATTGCATCTTGGTTCAAGGAAAGGATTCTTCTATTACCACTGGGATGGATTGTGGACATTTTTTAATTTTTTGAGGGGACTGTGCTATAGCGAGTATAGTAGAATCAGAGATAGTAATCCCTAATTTTGAAACGTTAGAAGCACAAGATGGCACTGCTACTTCCTGCGACACAATAGGCATTTGAGAGATAATGAGTTCATTAGCCTTAGATATTGAAGTCGAGTTATCAAGTTATCACTTTGATTAGAGACATAAAAATTACGAATGTCACGATTAGAAACAGGCGTTTTTTTGATTGGCGTCAAAATGATGGGTTTTTTTGAGGTTCGTTTAAGGCTTTTGGGCTTGTCACAAGATTTGGGTACCAGATCGTTAATCGGAGTGTTTAAAGAATGTTTTGCTAATGCACCAGTTGGAGTTGTGCAAGAATTATTGTCAAACATAACTTTGTCCATCACACATGGCATTCCTGCAGTTAGATTATACATAGTTTCGGTCCCTCGGAGTCAGAATGAAACTTGAGCAGAGAATGTAAAAGAAGCTTGACTTTTCAAAGTTAAAATGGCACGTAACTTAGTTACCTGCGATCTAATGAACGTTCAGCTTTACGCCATAGCACACGTAGATTGTTGATTTCCAGAAAGGATCAAAGAGATTATGCCTCTGCAGTCTCCAAACCAGAATATAGTGCCACCAGCGCCTAACAGCCGCACAACAGCACAGCTAGCGGCCTTATCACCGCCGGGCTTAACGCCGCAAGGGTGGATGGGAGGGCGCTTTGTAGCTGTAGTAGATCACGTGATGTTCCACGTGACTAGCGCCGGTTCCGCCTCCTCAGGGCCGCGCTCGAAATCCTGCAAGAGCTTTGCGTGTGCTCGCAGTGCAGGATTGTGCAAAGTAAAAACCAACGTTCCAACAATCACTGGATGCAAAAGAATACGCCGCTCGGGCGGATGGGAGGGCGCTTTGTAGCTGTAGTAGATCACGTGATGTTCCACGTGACTAGCGCCGGTTCCGCCTCCTCAGGGCCGCGCTCGAAGTCCTGCAAGAGCTTTGCGTGTGCTCGCAGTGCAGGATTGTGCAAAGTAAAACCAACGTTCCAACAATCACTGGATGCACTGGATGCAAATGAAAACTTCCCTTAACTTTTGCAATCATTTGCCAGTCAAAGACTTTCAACGCTACAGAGGATTTTACAAGACCCCTGTATGACCACTTTGACCTTTCTTCCCCTCTTCCCATGGGCTTCAGGTTACAATAGTTTCTACCTTTGGGTAATCGGCCAGAGTTTCCAGCTTTAGCACCCACATGGTGCCGTACTCCTCTGTGCTGGTTTCCACTTCTTTTAGCAATGTATCATTAAGCCTTTCAAAGTTCAAATTAGCTGTTGGCTACTTTTTGTGCAAGACAATTTTGTTTCTTATCGATTCTCCCCTCGACTCACCGGCTGTGATGAACCGCTTGTCTTTCTTTATCCTTGGAGTCAAGGTTGGTACCACCGAGACCAATGTCCATCCCCACCATGGGTATCAGCGGAGGAGAGTCTAGCGTACCGTAGACATCTGCTGCAACACAGGCTGGCCTTTGCTCGCGGTCTTACGTTTCCGATGGCAGAGGTTTCACTGCCTTGATCGGTAAGGGCAATGTCACGTCTCTCTTCGTCACCCTCTCAGTATTCTCCGTCTTCTCTTGAACTGCCATGCTGAGTTAGCACTCACGTCGTGCGGTCTGTCTTACTCATATTGCGCTCTTGAGCTCCACCTTTTATACCTGTGGGGAAGAGAAAAGGGCCATCAGGTGTGTGTAATTCTGGTTAATTGCCCGACTCTGCCTGACCCTTACGTTCGGACATGTAAGGTAAACCGTTTTAGCATTTGTCCGCTGTCGGTCACAATGTAAGGAAGTGTTCAGGTTGGAAAAGGAGGGCAATAACGTTCCCGAGTATTCTACAGGGTATGATGGAAAAAAAGTGTTTTCCTGAATCATAGCACTCACACTAGGGTTGTGGTAAATTCGGAAGAGTTAGATTGATAGGGGTTGTGGAATGAACGAAAATGACCAGAGTTTATCATGACCTGTACAGGGGGGGGGGGATTGCGGGAATGGTAGTGTTTTGTAAGGTGTTTTGTAAGGTGTTTGGGAACGAATAATCATACAGACGTGGAGTAGAATGGTTGGGAGCATTCGTGCAGGGACAAGGAAAACAGACATTCTGGGAGAGATGGTTTCTGAGTGGACCAGGGTTTGGGTTTCTAGGGAATTTACCAGATATGGAGGGGGTCATTGGATTTGAATAAGGGAGATCCTTTGGCGGAAGGGAGGTAGATGTGGAACAGCCTATTAAGGCTTTAAGGACTTCGTCTTCCTCACCTTCTTCGGTATAATACTGCGTCTCACTTGGGGCATTTCCCTGAGAATAACTCCGGGCTCCCCTACCGAGGTGATCCACCCTCGCTCGTCCACCCACAGGGTGAAGATCTGAGAGCGCCAACCCTTCCCTGGCCACCTGAATAAGGGATTCTCAAGGACTACTCGGGAGAATACACTCATGTTTCTCAACCATACGGTGTCCCACTTCCACCCCCCCTAAGACCCCTCACCCAGGTGATCCTTCTGCACTCGTCCACCCCCAGGAACTGGATCCAAAAGTGGTGGGCGTGTCCTGGCCACCTGGATGACAGTTCCCCAGGGACTAGTGGGTGAAACACCTTCAGGATTCTCACAGCGTACACCCAAGGGTCTCAAAGCTGTCTCTGGTGGCTGGTGTGCACCAAAGGGCCTCAGGAGCAACATGGGGCTCCAGTTGCAAGTGGCATGGGTGAAGGCAGACTACCAGAAGCAGTTTTCCAGTTGCGAGGAGCCACAGAAGAAGTCCTGTGAGCGGCAAGGGGAGAGGAGGCAAACGTCTTTCCGGGTGAGTTCACATGCGGTTAGTGACCCCGGACCGCTCCGTACCCACTTGCGTATCCAAGGGAGGCATTCAGCAGAAGAGCTACACTCGCGTATGAGTGAAAGTAACAAAGAAAATGATTTTGAATACCAAACAATTTAAAAGCAGCAAACGCAGCATTTGTGTGTGAGTGAAAGTGGTTCTCCACACAATGTTGAATACCGAACCATTGAGCAGCAGCGAAAGTCTCTCATAACAAAACCAAATGACTAACTTTAGACGTGTGAGTCTATGGAAAACCCAACCACCCAATGGGGTGATATTGTTGAGATTTAATACGCACGAGTATTACCCAAGCTAAAAGCTGCTAAAGTCAAGGCAAATACAATACAACCGATATTGCCAACAGCAGAAGGGGGCTAATGAAAGGTCCATAAGTGATGAAACCTGTTGCACATACTTTATACAACAAAGGGTGACTGCTGATGTAAACTCATATTGCCAAAGATAAGAGAGAGACAGACTAAGAGCCTATGCTCGTCAGTATTTGGTTACTTAAGCAGTGGAGAAATCAAAGTGACTAAAAGGCTGCCCTTCTTGGAAAGGAAATTGTTTTTATAAGTATGAATTTTGAAATATAATGGAAATATTCCTTTTATTCTTTTATGATGTTCTGTGCTTTTTGTAAAGGTTTTCTGTAACCAAATACAAATATTTTTTTTTTTTAAAAAAACATAGTCAGAAGGAGACGAGCATCATTTATAGAAAAGCATTAAGAGCTTCAAGGTGAAACCTATTTCCCCATAAGAGTTGTTGAAGTTTTAAAGCTGCAAATTGCTGAATAATGTTGGAAAGGAGACGATCCTTGCCCCCCCAACCATTGCATCACTCCAGGAACATAACATATGTAATAACCAAAGGGGGGAGGCGCAGCCACCCTCGCAGTGTTCTGTCGCACCATAGCCCACAGACAATAACACAATACACCATACATGAGAAGCCATTTTGAACTATGCCCAAAGCCATCTTTTTACTAGGCCTGAAAAATCCATATATCTGTAAAAATGCAGCTCTCCCATCTCCAGTGCCTTGCACAGCCATCCCACACCATCGCCTCCCCATGATAGCTCTGCGCAAGCCCTGTTCCCACAGAAGCCCAGCCATGCCGTGTTACAATCCCATAGTAGGATTTCCGAAAGAATGTAACCTGCGGAGAGAGTGAGACAGTGACAAGTCATAAGCCCAAGTGCCCATTCATCTCAACTAAACTGGCCGTACCCTCTCAACCCCCAACCTGCCAGGCCACAGCCCACCAGCTCAGATTCCCCCAGTCCCTTTCATGCTGATACCCATCTGACCCGCCCGCACCTCAATCATTCCAGGACCCCCGCCACAGCCCTAATCCTGTGTAGCAGTATATTTTCTCAAAAACAACACACGTCCACCTATATCACTAGGAACCAAGAATGACAGATGGTAGATCAAAACCTTTGGGGTGGGCACCTGGGTGCGAGGACTGCAGTATCAAAGAGAATCCAAAGTGTAGCGGTTGGAATGCCAATATATTAGCTCATTTGACCCAAGTACCCCCATTCATGCAAGATTTTGTGTGCGCCATTATTTCTGCATGATCAGTTCCTGTTGTTTAGTTTGATAGATATGTTGCTCCCTTGCCCTTACCTTCACACCGCGGAGATGAGCCCATCTGACCCATGTGTGCCAAAAGCTACTGCAAGACAGTTACCAATTAGCATCTTGTATCCCATATAGTATCAACTGTTCTGTATGCCACTTTCCAATTCTATGCAAGAATGTGTACCCTATGCATGTCATCAGTGATGCTATGTGTTCTTTTAATGTGCTGCCCGTGTTATGTTTCGGCAGAGTGCTCTCGGGCAGCAATGTTCTTTTGCTGGCAGTTTTTTGGATTATATAAACTTTGTTATCTTTGCAACTCACCTCCTGGTCTCATTCCCCTGACAGGGAGTTTCTCTTCTTTTTGTATACTATTGGGACACGTGCAAGTTGGGTACCTTCAATACTATGAAGCTGCTGTGAACTTCTAGTCCGTTGACCATAACACTAAGAGCACTTGTGAAACGCTATTTGGGCAGGGGAGTATACCCGAATTACAAACCTTTGGGGTAGTGGGAATGGCATGGAAGTAGACCAGGTGTGAACTGAGCTATTGGGCCTGGTGGACGTCGAAGAAGGGCTACAAAATGGTCCTGATAGAAACCATTTAAGTATTTGTGTTACTGAAGAAAGTGTTGAGTAAAGCTTTTCAGAAGAAGTTGTATTTCATTAGAACTTCTCAATTGTGGAAAAACATCCTAAGACTAATTGTTGCTACTGATGAAATACAAAAGGTGTACTTTATCTAAAGAAGATACATTATATAAGGAAGATGAGTCTTGTATTTGCTTTGTTGAATCATCAGTAATATTAGAATGTTCTGTTGACCAATTAAAGTAAAGAACTGTGTTGGAACTTTGTCCTTATTTTCCTTGAACTGTGAAGCAGAATTCTGCTTAAAATCTGGGGATGGGGCATTTCACCCAGCTTATGAGAAGAGACTGTGAAACAAGAAAAATTCATTTAATATTGTTTTGAAATGCCATGCATTTCCGTGTTTGTTATATGTATAAGTGTGAGGGACAGATATCCTTTGTTAGAATGTTTCCTTTAGTTTATGTTAGACAGGTAAATCCTCGTCAGGGTACAGATAGTGAGGCGTTCATCCAACCTTCGATTTTAATAAAAATAGCATTGTTTGAGAAACCTTCACAAAGTTGTCCGCCTCACATTTCTGATCTCTCACAATACTGATGTCATGCTAACCTGGGAGCAATGAGAGATGTAGTCCTGCGTCTGTCAATGACCCAGATGCCATGGCAACTGGCATGTTGAATGGTCCTGGGTCTTGATTTTCCGACCGGAGGTATCAGGAACCATTTGGCAGAAGATTAGGGAGGTGAAAGTGGCTAGAGTCCTTGAAAGACACCTCCTAGGCTTCACAATCTCTTCATAGCTTAAGCCTGAGGCAATCCACCAGCAAGACTAAGATAATAATACACAAAGATTTGACCAGTGGCAGGAGGGTCCCAATGTACTGGTTTCCCGACAAGGACTTTAACGAGGTAGCATGGCTACCCATTACTGCTGTTGTGAATCCCAAGTAACTCTAGAACTCACGAAAAGTCTAGGTGTGAAACATGATCAAAGGTTCAGGTGAAACCTGTTGTGAAGCCATGGTCCATAAAGGAATGATTGTGAATCCCGAGTGTGCCAACACCCGGGAGGGCCGCATTCTGTAACCTAAGAAACAGTAATGTTGTGAAGCTGAAGAATGGTGGGGTGGGACAAGCCCAAAAGTGACTGAATAAAAGCCTGAAGGAGAGAAAATTGGGAAGCCTAAAGCCTGTGAGAGGCCTTGATTCATAAGGTGAAGGCAGAGAGGCCTGAAGGAGAGACCAGACTGTTAGTAACTGCTGCAATAACCTTTCCAAATGAATATTGTTGTTGTGTTGTATAGGGCTGGACTCTGAAGATTAGGGTTTGGACTTTTGCTTTGGGTCACATCTTTGAAAACTTCTATTAGCGGAGGGTATAAATTGTTAGGACTAGGAGCTAGAACCTTCTGTTGGCCACCATTTTGACATTTTGATTTATAGGATGGAGTGTCTCAAGGACAGAGAAGGAATAAGGAATTGTAAAAACAGATTTAAAATGTTATGATATGGATCAACATCATCGAAGGCGTTATGCCTTTTGGAGAATCATTTGTGCACATGTTACATCAGGAGAAACCCCACTAATTGTAGTTTTTCCCCTGGAAGCTTTAGGCGTATATCCAACCCTTTCACATATAATAACAGAGGGTGCAGTCCATAATGGTGGGAGTACAATTAGGGAAGCGATATTGATCATACAAGCCCATCCTTATAAGTTCACCATGATATTATGACCCCACCTCTATGGGAGCAGTGGACTACCAGTCCTCGTGCAAACTCAATATTTTGTATGTCTGCAACCTCATTTCGCCACCAAAGGTGCAGCTGCATGGGTCTGATGGTCAGCATCACTGGGAGTAACCCAAAATACTGGGTGCTCATGAAAACTGCTTTGGAGGGAGCCTTAGACTTCCCTTTCTAGAGTCGGTCGTCCATCAAGCCTTTCAACTTGAATATAAAACACCTAAACTCCACATATGGTTCTTTGTGTAATCGATGCCATTTCTGTCAGGTGGTAAACATAAGCTTTCCTCACATGGTGAAGCAATTAACATGGCCAGAGGACCACCACAACTTTCCTCTGTAATTCGTGGATCATGCAAATAATGCCCTGAGGTTCCTGGTCAATAGCCCTTTTTATACACCAAAAGTCCTCTCTAGGATTCTCACAGTCCGGCAGTCCCTAAGAAGAATACTTCTGCAGAGTCTGCATAGTATTTGATGTCAATGATCCTTAGTGTGCTGTACGCCGCCTCGCAATCAGTTCATCTGACATCAATTAATTAAAGACAAAATTGTGGGTGGGTCCCAGTCTCAGTGACATTGGCACTTTCCAATGTCTGAGCTTGTCCCCAAGTGCCTAGTGAAGGTTTCATTGTGATTTCAACAATCAGTAAAATCTGAGAACTTAATCTCAGGAGGACTTCACAGGCAGCAGGCTACTTTCAACTGTACTATAGTGCATAATTCTCTGGGCCCTGGAGCTTCGGACCATTGGTGCTCTACCAACAGTTGTGGCCAGTCCCATTTATCGAGGCCATCTCTTGACTTCTATGCCACTTACATTCACCTCAGCTACCTCCAAGCTACAAGCTACCCATGCATCAGCCCGTGCCACAGGGATCCAACGCTGTAGCATCCTTTCAACAGAGTGCCCGTCCCCCGTTACAGACCTCTTCTACCAAGTCAATGAATCTCAGGTGCTGGAGTGCGCTTGGGTCGCTGTTATCATAAGAGTGCCCATGGTGGTTGGGGGAATTTTTCTCATAGCAATTAAACTTTGTTCCTGCACCTATCACAAGGGGAGGAGCAACGGGTACTGAGATGCTGATCTGAGAAGATACAGCAGGCAGCCATCTTCACTGGGACCTGTAGATTCCCCCGAAATTCCAATTATTTGTAACCCCAACCCACCCATTCCCCAGTAAATTAGTAAGCCCAACCGTTTTTATCGCATTCAGTCTCCCAAGATGCAGTGAACCTCTGATTTTGTGCGATATTTACAACAGTGTGTTACCCCAACCATGGGTTCGGTTATCAAGTCCTTATAGATAGCAGTATTTAGTTTGCAATGAATGAACATTAAGCCAGTGTTTTACAGCCTTGCAGTCCAAACTTAAACAACTTGCTCTGTTCCAATTCAGTCTGAATATTTTTGGGTCCATAAATCAACAAATATGGACCCTAGGGTAGTTATTTCTGTAAAAATACTGAAATATAAAAACTACACAAAATTCTCTAAAGGTTGGGCAGTCAACACATTTTTACTAAATTTGCCTTTTCATGGCTCATCGGAGGCACCATTTTCTTGCCCGCGAAAGATGTGTTAAATTTAGAAGGCAAATAATATACCAGGGTTCAAAATGTGCACTCACCAGCCATTGGCTTTTGATTTTTCACTCTTGGCGAGTAAGAAATTGTGTGCTGTGTTAATGTATACAATTTGCTGGTCAGCAGATTGTAACTTGAATTTGTGCACCGAGTACATGAACATACACATGTACAAATGTTGTTTCTTAGACTTCGCTGGTGCCAAGCACTGATTTGCCAAATTAAAAAGCAGAATTCCAATCCCGTAGGGAGACACAAAACTCCTTCAGACTCCATTCCTCTAATACACCACTTGCGGGGAGAAGTGGTAATCTAAATCTACGAATGCAGGATATGCTTGTGACGTGATTCCCTTAGTGCACATCACATCCTGAAATGCTGCCAAATCTGTTTTAGGCTAATTTCTTTGACTGGTGTTTTAAACAGCTGAAGGTAGACAAGATATGTTTTAGCACTACCAGTTGTCTCATGTAAGATGCTTTTATGTAGAAATCTACATTTAACCCAAAATAACTGTCCTAAGCACTTTAAAAGGAGGGTTATGTTGTTTGGCATGTTTGTCTTTTGGATGAACTCTGTGTTTCTTTTGGTTTTGGAGTCTGACAAACTCCATAGGCATCACCTTTTTGTATTGTGACACACAGCACCTTCAATGCAGTGTCACAGAGAAGTCCTTTGGATTTCTCTTACGGTTTAAATACCTTCTCTTGGGTAAACTACTGTTCCCAAGAGTAATGAAGTGAAATTGACTTTACCTACCTGTTTTTCCTATGTAGGTCCGGTACACCCCATTTTATGTGGAAGTACTGGGGGGTTACTTAGTAGCCCCTTTTCTTACTTACTCATGTAACATTTTGTATGTTACCCTGACTAGATTGAATGGCTTGTGGCAATGGTTTAATTTTCCTACCATTATGCGTTTTTACCGCAGGGTGAATCCTCAGCTGCAGTATTGCACCCATGGGTGACCATTTTGTCAAAATGGCCCTGGATGCCTTTTTTCGCCATTTATTGCTAGTGAGGTCTTGCTTGGGTTTTACTCTGCGTGCCAAACCAGGTATAACCCTTTTGTTCAATTTGCCTTTGGCAGGCTTCAGTGCTGAAACCCGCCTCTGGCTTCAGAGTGTCTGGCAGGGCAGGAAGTGAGGCAGGTACCCGAAACTCCCTGTCATTAGTCTCCTCGGTTATCTGAATGCCCCCAATCTTGATTGGCTGGCTGGCCGTCGTTGCAGGACAGCCACCCTGCTGTGCGAGTGACAGAAAGGCTGTGCATGAATGGGAGAAACCTGCATAAAAGGCAAGGTCTCTTGAACAGAAGGCAGAGTCGACCACTGGAAGAAACACCTGACGAAAGAATTTGGAAGAGAAGCTTGATGTACCCTCCTGGACCGTTGAACTGCCCGGTGAAGCCATGCTGTAGTGCTGACGCTCCAACTTCATATCGACTAGAAAAGCCTGGAACGGATGACTTCTTCCCTTGGGTTGGTGGGACCAACTGACTCCAGGACGAACTTTGCTGGGAACCCTCTCCCTGCTGGCTGTACTTCCTTGCTGCTGCTGGAGCCGAGTGAGAGGGGTCAGGAACACCAGAAACGAGTGCATCGTCTTTAAGCCGGACCCGAGCTCCAGGAAGATCAACAGGACCCTCCCGAAGCAGGACGACCCAAGCCTGAGCCACCTCAACAGAGTGTTAGAGCCCAGAAGAAAGGGAAGCCCATAAGGTGTCCAGGAACCGCAGTGGTGCTATTTGCCCGTAGCTGAAATCACAAAGTGCCGCTGATTTGGAAAGGGCCCATAGCCGCCGCCGACCTTTGAACTGCAGTACAGGAGTCCTCCAGGTGGCCTCCCTCTTGTCCCCACGACTGAGGCCTAGGAACCCAGGACCTGCAGTATTGCAACCTGAACAGAAGCCAGCTGGATCCTCTTCTTCCAACCTAAGATACTGTCTTTACTGAAGGGGTACTTGCCTCTTTTGGCAGTAGCTTGCTTGTTCTCACTGGAGACTGGCAGTAGCTGCTTTTTGCCGAGTTGTTTGCATCTTTGCCCTTCACAAGCCTAACAGCTTGTGGCCCAACAGTGATTCTTTTTCTACAAACTCTCTAATATCATTGTGCAAGACTTTTGTACTATCTGAAGAAGTGCCTCAGCTCCCGAGAGATTGTGCAAAGTGACTTTGGCTGTCCTGGCTCCCTGCAGACTCTTCCTTACCCATTGACTTTGGTTTTAACTGTCCCTCATAGGTGGTGCATAAGTGTAACTTGTATTACTGGGAAAGGTCTATCCTAGTCTTCATTGGGAGATTGGAATGTATTCACATGATCTGAGAACTTGTTAACCTTTTTCCTTACCCAACCTTTTCCACAACCGCTGCATTACATTAAGTGTAAAAAGTGATATATCAATGTCCACAGCGTCCGAGTAATTGGAAGTCACCTCAGGATGTAGGAAGCTGCGTGTGTGACATCCCAAAAGGATATCTACTTGCTTATCTTAAAGCTGAGGAAGTGTTGTAAAGTGTATTTTTATTGTTACATTTTGCCCTTTCCAAAGAAAGCTTATTTAAAACCAACTGTTAAATAATTATTTTACTTGAACACCTTGAGTATAAGTGTTATTTGAATACTTGTAATTGTGAATCTCAAAGTTAAATCTCTACAGCTCACATTTACCCCTCTTGAGAGAAGTCTGGCTGGTCAGTCACTCTACCAGCTTGTGTAGTACAGAACTATACCAATAGGTGGGTTACCTATTACCAAGAGGACAAGGCTGGTGTAGTCTCCCACAGGGTTACTACATACAGTCTTGCCTAAAAGATATTCGAGCTTATCCAACCAGTTGAGTATGTTTGTATGTCAACTGCCCATAAGTATTAGGTAATCTACTTACACGTTTCTGTATTATTATATTCTCGCCATATCTGCAAGCCCCGCCCCATACCCGTACGCTGCCTTAAAACCAGGACACGTGCACATTCGGCGGGCGTGCGCATGAGGAAGTGCACTGGTGAAGTGTGCTGTTACGCTGTCACGCAATCAGCGGACAAGGAGCAGAATTCCTACAAAAGAAAATAACAATCTACAAGCCTACTAGATTCCTGAGGTCATGCAACGAAATTGGCCTGGAACCAAAACCATACCTCAAGAAAAAACCTGGACGCTCCTCCTTCTACCACTTAGCTGCAAAAACCTGGAACAACATCCCAAAAGTAATCAGACACACCAAAGATCACCTAAAATTTAGGAATTTACTAAAAACATGTCTATTCAACACCACAGACTCAAAAACAGAAACAGAAAGGAAAAGGGATGACTAGACTAAACCAGACACGGACAGCTCCCAGAACCCACTGGGAAGCTCCAACGGCACCTGGACGAGTCTCACCGGGTAGAGTGTAACACCAGCGACACCCACGGAGACGGAATCAACAAACCCTACCTAATCCCACCCAACATACGCACTCACCCCTTAGTTCCCACCAGGTACCACAGTGATTGGAATTGTCAGGATGCGTATGCAGGTGCAATGGCTGTATGAGTGGGAAGGGAAGATAGGTAGTGCTGCGAGGCAGGCAGGGGGAGGAGGGGGCAAGATGTAAAAGGGACCTTGAAGGATGGATGGACTCAGATCATGACAGATGCATAGGGGTGCTACCGAACCCCATCTGGAGAGAATACAGAAACCCACCGCCTCAAGTCAGGATAGAGATGCCAACTAATCAACTGCACTAACAATTTTCCCCTCTGCATGCATCTCTCAAACTCCAAACCAAAGACAACCACAAACCTACAGCACAACAAACCGCACAAACTTCACTACATGGCAACAACAAAACAAAAACACACAGACTCGCACAAAAGTACACAACGACTACAGGCCGCAAAACACTCCAGGCCCAGCCAATGGACCCACCGGGCTGAGGCCGCCAACAGCACATCACTGATCTCTTGCACTTTTCCAGCTCCTTCCCACCAACCCACCCTCCCTTCCCTTTTCAGAGCCGCCAGAGCGCCAGGGGACCACTTCGGTGGTGGTAGTGCGCGGTACAAATGTCCTTTAACATTAACATTTAGACTTACCTATTTTTGTTGGATTTGACTCTCACTGCTACAAGGTCTGTTACAGTACTGGATATTCCAGCTTATCCAACCAATTGTGTATATTTGTATGTTAACTGCCCATAAATATTAGGTAATCTACTTACACATTGTTTTATTATTATATTTTCAGCATATCTGTAAGACCCGCACCCCCGACCCAGAAGCTGCATAAAAACCAGGGCCGGGGCGTGTGCACGATGAAATCCGCTGGTGAAGTGTGCGGTTACGCTGTTAAACTAGCAGCTGCGCCTGTGCCTGCGCATTATCTTATATCTTGTCCTGCCCTGTACTGTCCAGCCTAGTATGTATCAACTCTTCCGGGGTAACTGCTAATACCAAGTGTGCTTATAGCTGAACTTTCGTATGATGATGTTTGAATAACATTCAACCATTGAACCTGTAAGTAACTATATGGTTTTCTTACGGGTACAGCATTTGTGCACGCTCGTCGTTTTCCAGAGCCTCTTATGCTCTCTTACCCATCTCTCCCCCTCCCCGGTTTACTAAGATTATTAGGCTTTACCTTTGTACATTTTTTGCTTTGTGAGAGCACGATAATTTTTAAAAAGGCGCAAAGTAACTAGTTACTTTTGTCACTTCTCACTTGGACAACAGTGTAGAGCTTGCAAAGTACTCGGTACTGGAACTTTGAACCGTGAATTGTTGTTATATACTGTAGCACCGACTATCGATGTCTAATCATTCAAACAGCCAAAGATGACATCGGGATTAATTCATGAAGGTATACCTACATCTAGATTGTCCAAGAGAACTCGACGAGTCGGTCCTCCACATATTAGCACTAGAGCGACGTCTGCGGCAGTACCTGCCTTTCAGACAAAAACTAACTGCATATTTCCCAAAGATCACTTTGATGGCAAGAATAGAGGAAGAAGCTGCTACACAGGACCTAGTTGCCGAGTTAAACCTATCTATAGGATGTGTGGGTTCTAAACTGATTGAATCGGTCATCACAGGTCACGACTCTTCTACTCCAGTAATAGATGATGAAATGCAAGATGGGTGTGATTTACTGATTGAGTGCAAGGTTGTAATGTCTGCGATAAAGTCTACCCTTCCTAGCGTTCTTTCCTATGCCACTAAAATGGCTGAGGTCGAGCAGGCGAACTTAGCTGCTGTTAATGACATGTTAGTAGATCCATCTACAGCTACACCCTTGATAACCCAACTCCCTGCCCCATCACCTACCATGTTGATCTCTGCCATGATCCATAACTCGAGTTACCGTAGACTACCTAGTAAATCTGAGTAAAATCTATAGCTTGACCACACAATGCTTGAGGTTGAATACATGGGTGATTTGATGAACACCTCGAACCTAGCAGATCCTTTAAATATTGATCCCCAGACCTTATATGATACCCGTCCCACTATATCTTTAGCCTACAACAGTGATCTGAAAGTTGGTGATGATGTGAATGCTGATGCGCGCCCAACAATAGAAATACATGATCTTCCAAACCTGTTTTTGCAATAGTGGAGCCTACTCAGCAACAAGATTCTAATGATTGGAGTTCAACCAGCATGTCTTCCAACTATATGTTTTTAGCTTTTGAAAACCTGTTTTCATTTCACAAAAGTATAAACAGAAGCCGGAAATCTGTTAAAGATCAAAGTAGTAACAGAGTGCTATCCGGCTACTACCCCATTACCTCTATGCCTAGTCATGCGTCTATAAAATCTCACAGTTCCAATGTAATTAGCTCTTCAACTGGACCTCCATTTTCGTCTAAACGAGTTATGGCTAAAAAGAAAGCTAAATCAGTGTCCGAAACATTCATGTATGCTAGGCGCATTAAACCTAAAACTAGGGCTTGTGTAGCTCCAGCCCGTCTTGAATCCCCTATATTGCCCCTTCATGAGCCATCTACTAGCAACAAGAACCCCTTCTCAGTGACGGACACAGCTCCACCACTGCCAGTGGCCCCTGGTATTGCCTTTCCTGACAATGCGGTGGGCCGATCACCTTCGGAGCTGTCCGCTTGCCCTACTCTTCAAGCTTACAGTGCCCCTAATATTCCGTTTACTACCACTATTTCCCAAATGAGTAGTATCTGTATTCCCCAGGATAAGGTGGTACGACCTACCTTACGGGATCACTGGGCCATGACAGTTCCCTCCGTTCCTGTGGTTTCTGGACCTATATCTGCAATCTCTCCAGGCCCTTCCCCAGTCCTTCCTATCAAAGCCTTACAATTCCAACCAGTCTATAGTAAAGACCATATCCCTGCCTTAAATCGGTCTAGGATTCTTAGTAGATTTCATGCGGTGGCGGCACTGCGGGTGATCTTATCTGATGACATTAAAATTGTTGATCAGATTGAACATATCTCCATGAGTATATCGAACATCTGGCTCTGTTCTAAATCTACACTCACCTATGTTATGAAACTGAGCTTTTCAGGCTGGGTTACAAATGTAAAATAGTATATATCACCAAATAAACACAGTACACATGCCACTGGGACCAGATCACTGCAGTCTATGACAGTTACTGTCAGTTCTAAATCATCCAGTGGTGTCTCGGGGACTAATCTGGAAGTAGCACCTCTGGACTGGTGGGTCATGTACCTCCGGTCCCTGCTTATATACCTGCACCTACATCACCCTTTGTGGGATTAAATACAGATGTGAGCAGTGGTTTAGTCAAAACCAGTGGAGTAGACCTCTGTGAAGGATATTGGCAATGGCTGCCTGTTGCGGCGGTAACAGAAATTTATTACGTTCGTGGAACACGGGTTTTGCGCATTTGTATGAATCCAAGGGATTGTGATCTGTAGTGGATTTATTTGTAATCTTGGCCCTACAAGAGACATGGTCTACAGAGACTATTGAGCTAGATGGCAGAACTACGCTTTCGAAGTCAGCCTCTATAGGTCCCTTAGGTCGCCCCAAAGGTGGCCTATTTATATCGGTCCACCATTCACGGTACATCGCTGACCTACCCGGCTCGACAGACTTTGTTCTGGGAGTTCAAATATCTCATGCTGAGCTTTCCTTTATATTAATTAATGTTTATGAACCACCAAACTGTAAGGTCACTAGGCAGAATTCAATTACTGTTAAAGAGATGCTAGAAAGAGTGAACAAAAGCCATATTTTGTTGTGGGTGATTTTAACACTTAGATCGTCATTAAGGAACAAGTTACTTACCTGTAACTGTTGTTCTCCAGCATGGGTCTGGCATGGATTCACATGATCGTGAATATTCCCCTGTTGTCAGGCTGGGAATACTCAGTAAAAGAAAAAACAGTTTCAGTTTCGTTTCTAAACTGTCTTTCTCCTATAAACCAATCACTGAGCTCTGGGTCATACTGCCCCAATCCAAAGACTGCCCTCTCCCGGAGCTCCTCCTCTGGCAGCCATCTTCAGATTTGGTAGCATGTAAAGTGGCAGTAGGACCAAGTGAAGAGGTGCAGAGGAGTAGGCAGGAGGGTTCGCATGTGAATCCAAGGCAGACCCATGCTAGGGAACAACAGTTACAGGTAAGTAACTTGTTCCTTCTCCAGCATGGGGTCTGGCATGGATTCACATGCTCATAAATCAAGAGTACATAGCAGAACGCACATGCACAACCACACAAGGTGGCAAGGCTCAACAGAAGCAATCTCTTACCTCCTCACCAAGCTGACCTTCAACCGAACAGCTTGTGCAGCACTGCTTGGCCGACTATGGACTCCTCCATGGAATCCCTGTCAATGGAGTAGAATCTCGTGAAGGTATGCGTCGACCTCCATGTAGCAGCCCTGCAGATGTCCAGCAGGGGCATGTCAGACAGAACGCGTAGTAGCAGCAATCGCTCTGGTAGAATGGCCTCTTGGACGGCCAGGCAGCGTTTGCCAAGCGGTGACAGTGAGTGAGATAACCGGAGAGCCACCTGGAAATGGAAAGCCTTGAAAACGGCATTCCCATGGTTCACAGGACCAAAGTTCACAAAAAGCTGAGAAGTTTTCTGGAAACACTTCATGTGGGCCACAAAGCTTCAGCGTTCTAGCCACATCCAGCGAGTGCAAAGTCCTTTTCAGCTGGCAACGAAGGCGTCGGAAAAAAACACAGGTAACAGGGCTCGTTCAGATGAAAGTCCGACGGCACCTTGGGCATGAAGGAGGGGTGCGTCCGCAGCACCACCCTTGTCTTGTGGGAAGTCAAGTAAGGTGGTTTACAAGATATGGCCTGGATCTCATCCCACTAGTCGTGCAGAGGTGATGACCACCAGAAAATCTGTCTTCAAAAACAGAAACTTGAGTGGGACAGAATGCAGAGGCTCGAACGGAGCTCCCATAAACCTAGTAAGTACAACATTGAGCTCCAACACTGGGGCCCGAGCCTTCACCGGCGGGAACGAGCAGAATAGTCCCTTAATGAATTCCTTTACTAACCGATGCAACCACAATGAGGGCCGTCCTGGGGATCTGGTGTAGCAGGAGATAGCCGCCAGATGAACCTTGATGGAGGCGTGTGCCAGCCCCGATTTAGCCAATGACTGCAAATATGGAAGTATTTGAGGGGCTGTGACTCTCAGAGGGTCGATCTTCTGGGAACTGCACCAAATTGCGAACCTCTTCCATTTGAGTCTGTAGCATCTCAAGGTAGATGATGCCCTGGCCTTGGCGAGAACCTCCTTGCAGACCGCTGGAAGATCGTAACCCATAAATTCTAATGCCGCAGGAGCCAGGCCTTCAGGTTCAGAGACCCTGGGGTCGTGGTGCAGAATTGCGCCTCCTTCCCTGGCGAGCAGATCTGCAACCACTAGCAGCTTGATTGGAGGGATCGCCAACATGCGGAGATAGTCCGGGTACAAGATCTGCCTCGGCCACTCTGGAGCGACGAGGATCATCCTGCACCGGCACCGTATGAGTTGAATGAGGACTTGAAGAAGCAACAGCAACGGAAGGAACGCATACAGAAACTGGCCGTCCCAGGGGAATGAGAATGCGTCCCCCATGCTCCCTGGCTGGGGAAACCTGCTGGCGAACATCCGGCACTTGGTGTAGTCGCTGTCGCAAATAGATTGATCTGGGGATTTCCACATTTGTCGAACAGGTTGTGCACTTGGTCCTGCCGAAGCTCCCACTTGTGGAAACAGCGTAGCTCTCCTGCTGAGAGAGTCGGTAACAGTGTCCTTTACTCCTGCCAGGTGCAATGGAATGAGGAACATCCCCTGGGTGACGGCCCAGTGCCACAAGTCCATGCGCCTTCCTGGAGAGAGCCGGGGATCTGCTGCCTCCTGCTTCCGGATGTAAAACATTGTGGTGTTATTGTCCGTGAAGCCCCTCACCACCTTGCCCTTGAGGAACGGCAGAAACGACTTGCGGGCCCAAAACACTGTCCGTAGTTCCAGTACATTTATGTGTATCCAGTACGTTTATGTGTATTGTCTTCACTTCCGGCAGCCACAGACATCTGGCGTGAAGACGTCCGGTGTGGGCTCCCCATCCTTCCAGAGACACATCTGTCGTGACCTTCTCCTGGTGCGGGGGGGTTCTGGAAATCCGTGCCTACGGCGACATTGGAGCGCACACCCCACCATCGGATCGCTCGTCAGAACTGCTCGTCCAGCACCATCCTGTCCTGAAAGCTTCCAGACACCTGGACCCAACAGGCATGGAGGAACTCCTGTAGAGGCCGCATCCGTAACCTGCAGAGCAGAATCAGGTAAATGCACGATGACATCATGGCGAACAGCAACTTGATCGTCCTCCCTATGGTGATCTTCAGTGCCAACAGCCGCTGCACCTTGCCCAAGATGTCCGATATCCTTTCCTCCGACGGTGACGCCAGGCATGACACTGTGTTGAGCTTGAATCCTAGGAACAGAGCGTCCTGCGATGAAGTTTAGCAGGACTTTGCATAGTTCACAGATAACCCCAGATCTGTCAGAAGACGGATGGTCCGCTCCATGTGTTCGATGGCGGTATCTCTTGACTTGACCCGGATGTGCCAGTCGTCCAGGTAGTGGTAAACATGGATCCCCTGCAGTCGCAGATGGAGCGCCACTTGCGCCAATCACTTGGTGAAGACTCTGGGCGCAGACTTCAGCCCGAATGGAAGGGCCTTCAACTGATAATGCTTCCACTGAACGATGAACCGTAGAAACCTGTGGTGTCCTTTGTGTATGGGGACGTGGAAGTACACGTCCTCCAGATCCAACAATGACAAAGTCCCCCCTCCTCTAGCTGGCCGAGCACATGCTGCAGCGTGACCACCCTGAACTTCTGGGACTTTATGTATTTAATGAGCCGTCATAGGTCGAGAATGGGCCTCCAGCCCCCGGTCTTCGAGGAAGTACCTTGAGTATAATCCGAAGCCCCGGAGTCATTGCGGAACCAGCTCCATCACCCCCTTCTGTAACATGGCCCGAACCTCCAGCATCAGCTGAGGGACATGGTTTTCCTACCGGGCCACCGGTGGTATTTGCGGGCACGTTCGTTGGAATTCTAAGGTGTGTCCATGGGCTAGAGCATCCAGCACCCATCTGTCAGTGGAGATGGTCTCCCACATGCCGACGATGTTGGCCAGCCGGCCTCCCACCGGGGTGCACGGGTGGGGGCCCTACGTCCTGGCCGGTTCAATCTTGCTTGGAGGTCTACAGGCCACCTTGCGGTCCTGGACGACGATGACATCCACCCCAAAGGCCTTGGAGCAACCCTTGTTGGCTTCCTGGGTTGAGGAACAGGAATGCTGACGGTAGGATGAGCCCCCCACGAAACCCTTCAAAGAGCGGATAGACTTCCCTCCTGAGGAACAAAAGGACGTTGTTGTTGCTGTAGGGTGCCTAGGGCACCACGTGCCGTCTCGATGTCCATCTTAATGGCCTGGAGGGATTCATCCACAGCCTTCCCAAACAGGTTGTCCCCGTCAAAGGGTATGTCCAAAAACCTTGTCTGGACCTCCTATCTAAAGTTGGAGGACTTGATCCAGCCACGACGACGAAGACAAACTCCATTTCCCATCTGGCGGAAACCTGTGTCCGCGATATCCAGGGCCACTGTGATGGCGTGGTCCAATGTGATCTCTCCTTCTTGAAAGATCTCCAAAGCCTCACCCCGCTTGTCATCGGGGAGGAAGTCCAGTAGCAGAGCCAACTTAAACAAAGCTCCCGGTCATATCTGGTCGCGATGGCGTTGGCAGCCTTGACAGTCGTCGTTGCCAAGTAGATAACCTTCCTACCCATAAAATCCAACTTCTTCCCCTCGTCCGGAAGAGGAGGAAGCCAAGCTTGACGATTGTTCCCGACGGCCGCCGAGACCACGAGTCTGGCGACGGTTGAGACCGTAAGCACTTGGGTGCAGAGTCCGACACCCTGTACTTCTCCAATCAGTCCCTCTTCGCTCGGACTGTAGAGGGGTTCTTCAGCAGAGCCAGCCCTTAATCCCACACATCGTCCAGGAGTGGTACCGAAAGGATAAGTTTTCCTCTTTGCCTCCCGGCACTGATATAAGAAGCCTTCCTCCTTTTCCTAGCGTCCCCGGAAGCAGACTTCATAGTCACCAAGCAGGACCCAGCAAACCCCTATAGGGGCTCTTTGGACCTTGTCCTGGCGCCTTTGGCGCCAGGCTTATAAAAGGCATCTGTCCTGGCGCCATAGGCGCCAGGCTCATCATGGCAGAACATATGGTAATGCTTGGGTGAACTCACCTGAGGCAGACCATGCTGCATACTCACCCGAGGCACACCATGCTGTCTGAAGCTCCAAGCCAAACTAAGGCTGGGAGGAACTATTTTCTTTCAGGAACTCTTCTTCTTACTCGGGTGGGGCCAGTGGAAGAACACTCACCTGAAGTTCTTCCAAGGCTATTTAAACCACGCCCGGATGGCCACACGTGCTTCGCGTTATTCTGCATCTGCAGCAGGACGCTCACCGAGTCGGCTCCTGCATCCTGGCTCCTGCCACGCCCGCCAGCACCTGGAACACCTGCAAGGAGAGAAAGGCAAGCATTAGGACATTACCTACCTTCATCCAGCATCCGGATTCTTCACTCCGTCGATCCTGCAAAAGAAAGTCAAGTGTTAGAAACGCATCTCATCGCTAGCCGCAGCGCCGCTTCCACTTACCTTCTTGTGGCGCTGTCTAGCTCTTCAGCGCCCATAGGCGACATCGGTCGCATTCAAGACCTACGGAGAAAAAGGACAAAACAAGGTGAGCAACAAACTAATTGCAAAAGGACAGATTACTCACCTTAAGTCTTACCTGGATTTTGTTGGGACCTCAGTTCCCTTTTCGGGTCGGAGCGGCTTTTCTGGCTTTTCCGTACCCCGGCCCCTATGGGGAAATAAGACACACTCATTAAGATGTCGGAGCAAACCACTACGGCACACCTTCATTAAAAGTACTCACCTGAGCTTACCTCGGCAAATCCTTTCCTCCACACGGATTCCTCACCTAGTCCCTGAAATTAAACAAAGGCCAAGGGACAAATAAGACTTGATCTTTTGAACTATATACTTACGGCAGCATTTTGGTAAAGGCAAGCAGACATTGAATCCTCGCCAAATCCGAGACCCAGTGAAGTAACTGGAAATCTACGCGCCCCTGCGTCAGAAGCAGGATGGAGAGCTCGTCCATACAGAAATTATGGTGAGAGTCTGCGGAAGGCACAGCTAGGGTTCGAGGAGGGTGAGAAGGGGAAAAAGGGGGGAATCTCACACACAATCTAGCAGACAGTTAACTCCCTTTCCCCATCTACAGAAGGATTATTCTACGGGCCAGATAGACGAGGTTTGGGGGTCCAGTCCAGTCCATCTTCCAAGCACTACGCTTTACCGTGGAAGAAGTTGTAGCAGTCCAGAACGGGTCGGCGCCTCCGTGGGAATCAGGTGAGCGTTACACACTGCAAGAGGTGCGGGCGGTGGGGGTCGCTGGCATCCTCCTCTGTATCTCAGACACCAGCGTGTGCAGGGTTGAGAGGATGTCCAGTGAAAGGTCCCTAGGTGGTACCTGGTGTGTAGGAGCATGGAGTTCCAGGACTTCATCGTCCTGGGGTCCCTCGTTGTCGCCTCCATCGATGGTTGCCCCGTCGTCATCGCTGTTGCCCCCGTAGAGGGGTGAGCCTCCGGCGTTTCCCTCGTCATCATCGCCCTCCTGGAGAGTGTGGACGGAAATTATCTCATCCTCATCAGCCAAAGAAAAGTCTATACCATTGAGGCTTCAACGCCCCCCCCCCCTTCGGGTCCAGAGGGGTCAGTCTCGGGCTGAGGTCCGGCATCCTCTTCTCCAGGGTTTTCTTAGCTGGCTTGTTCGCAGCCTCCCTTCCTGGGAGGAAGAGACACCCTGGCCATCGTCAGGGAAGCCTGCGGGTCCGCCCATACAGCCTTCGAAAGCGACGCCACCACCACCACCACGAAGGAGGGCGATGGTTTTGCATGGTGCACTTGGGCCTTCACGGAAAGGCAGGTCACCTTGCCCTGCTTGGCCTTCTCCTTCGAGGCCTGGTCAAACCACTCTGGTCTACCTTGGCCTTCTCTGTCGTGGGTGGGTGAAACACCACACCCTGTCTGGCCTTCTCCTGCTTGGCCTTCTCCGGATTCTCTCTCAACTTCCTTGGGGGAGTTGACTTACTCTTGGACGACTATCTAGAGTGGGGGCTGGATGGAGATGACGATCGCGCCCTGACCGTCGCAGGACCCGCAGCAGTGGTGAGACGGAAGCAGACTCGCAGTGCTTGGCCTTGTGTTGAGCCACCCACGGGTGGGGCGCCCTCAAAGGACTTAGAAGACGCTCAGGTTTGCCAGATCTGGGAGAGACATGCCCCTGGGTGGCCACCGGGGTAGAGGCCTTGGACTGCAGCCACGCTTCCAACCATTGGTGACGATCCTTCAGCGTTCGCTTCGGGAAGCCATGGCATAACTCACAATCCTCCTCCTTATGCATCGGTGCAAGCAGTATAGGCACTGGGAATGCTCATCATCCATGTACACATTCTGCAAATCGCATTCTGATCAAAGCTTGAAGAGGGAAGCGCCGTCCTTCTCGTCCAACATGATCCACGCAGTGTATTAGGCCTGAAAAATCTCCTGGAAGCCTCCAAGAAGAACACTCATCCAAAACAGCCCTTGAGGGGTGCAGAAAAAGCCGAAAAACGGATCCCAGTTAGTAGGAAAGATGATCGATTGACCAAAAAATAGAGTTTAACTCTCAAAAAGCGAACAATGCAGCAAAAAGCTCAAAGAGCGAAGCACGAGGACTCCAACACTTGAACGTGCGGTAAAAATCTGAAGATGGCTGCCAGAGGAGTGGCTTAGGTAGAGGGCAGTCATTGGATGGGGGCAGTATGACCTAGAGCTCAGTGATTGGTTTATATGAGAAAGACAGTTTAGAAACTGAACACATTTTTTTTTTCTTTTATCGAGGACTTCCAGCCTGACGACGGGGACTAATCATGAGCATGTCAATCCATGCCAGACCCCATGCTGGAGAATGAGAGCCCTCTGAAGATGCAGAGGTCCTCTTCACCTGTGCAACATAGGACAATCAAACCACAAGCACTTATATGGAGCACTCCGTTGAAGTCATATGGTGTTACAAGTCTGAATGGTCTCTGCGTGTGAGACTCAATGCGTGCCTCAACTCAGATCTGTGGGAAAGGCAATTCCACGATAGATGATGTGTTTGTTAATTAAAATGGCCTGTCTGCGGTGGATGATATGGCTATCGTGCCAAGACTAGAAAGTGATCATCTCCTGTTGTGTGCCCTATTTCGTCCCCTGCGGTATAATCTTCATTCCCATCAGTTTGACTTAAATGGGGATATCTATATTAACCAAGGTGTCAGTATCATTCACTGGATGCCCCACAATCTAAGTAAAGGTAAAGACGCATCAATAAACCTACTACTGCAATTCGTTCCAACCTATTCAGTTATGCCTTTTTTTCAAGCACCTATTGCTGCAACTTTTTCTATACTGTTGTCATCTATAAGCGAGCATATACAGAAACCCCGGCATTATAGAGGACCATCTGAACGTTGTAGTAAGTTCATTACAAAATGTATGGACTTTGATCTGGCTATTTCTGCTGCAAAAAAAACCTCTAAGGGCTGTTATTAACACTCATATGTATTCTGCAGCTGGCAGTCATAGATTCGACAATGCCAACCAAGAACTTAAACGTGTGAAAAAAACGGTATCACCTTTGGGTGAAAAATCATAAAGCATGTATGGAAAAAAGATGATGGTTTTAGCTTGCAGCACTTGCTAAATCTAACGATAATGTCGGTATATGTAAGGTATTGAGACAGAGTTCTAAACGGGATCTACCCGTTAACAGTGTTTCTGAATCTACTTGAGCAGAACACATTGAACACACTCTTGGTTCTGCACCGCCAAAGGTTGCTCAGGTAGCTATTCCACGGACTTAATGGGATTGCAAAGCCTCAACACTCGCTATTACTATTCTGATTGAACAGTTGAACCAGTCACGCGCTGCCAGTCCAGATGGCCTATTGAAATTGACACCAGAATTATGGGCTAATGCCATACCATCTATTTTTTATTGATATTGGAAAAACTGGTGTTCTACCTACCACCTGGTGTGAAAGCCACATTCTAGCAATTCACAAAAATGGTCCTCGGAATAGTCCAAACTACTGCATGCTTGCCATGCTTGACATTGAGGCCAACATATTCGCCTGAGTACAAATTGTCTGAGTGGATAGACGCAAATAACATTCCGAGTCCTTGCCAAACTGGTTTTCATGCAAAATCTTCCAATTCTCATAACATCTTAACCTTAGTGTCAGCAGTGGCATACTCGAAACTGACAGAGCGACAGCGGTTTATTGTGCCTTTATTGATTTTAGTGCCGCTTTCGACTCAGTTTGGATAAACAGATTATGGACAGCATTGGCTGCATGGAATATCCCTGCTGGCCTTCTCAAAATGCTAATGCTAATCCACAAGAACACTAAGGTTAGGGTACGTTTAGATGGAAGAGGTAAACTTTCCAGAGCCATGCGATCTAATAGTGGTGTTAAACAGGGGTGCATCCTTGCTGCAACACTTTTCAACCTGTATTTAGCTGATCTGAATCAGGCTTTTATAGACACTAGTCATTGCCCAGTTAAGGTTGGTACCGAGTTTATTGGCTGGTTAGCCTATGCTGATGACCTGATACTATTGGACCATACAGGGCCTTTAAGCAATGGTTACTGCTCTTGCGGCTTACGCCGCTCAAAATGGGCTAACTGTGAAACTCTGTAAAAGCAAAGTAATGATCTTCCCACCAAAAAAAAGGTTGCAAACTTGTCCTGCTTGGTCACTGGAATGTATCAATCTCGAGACTGTCACAAGTTAGAAATACATAGGCCTCATCATTAATTGTTCCCTTAAGTGGACCATTCACTGGCAAGAAACTAAAGCTAAATGTATTGTCATGGCAAATACCATAAGCAACTTTATAGGTAGGAATGGTGGTATCTCTGTCCAGACCGTACTTCTGCTATATACCGCCAAAATAGTACCAGTTTTGTCTTATGGAATTGAAATATGGCCCTAAATTGATTTGTTTTAAAGCCAAACTCTTACGAAAACTAATCCGTGTGCCATCTGCTTTGTCTATTGATTTCTTATATTTAGAATGTGATTTAGTTGGGATCGTATCAACACTTATTCAAAGATCATTCATGTTATGTTATGTTATTTTGCACTTATATAGCGCCTTATATACCATTGGTATGGTCTGAAGGCGCTGGTAGGTTGAACGCCCTTGGGAACCGAAGTTCAGATCAGTAGAGAGAGAACGGAGAGTCAAAAAGGTGCGTGTGAGCACCGGGTATGTGTGCAGCTCGTGCGGTACTCGTGTAATAGCTGCTTCTTAGCGGTAGATGTGGTGGTTTAGAGATCAGGAGAATGTGTTCGTTCTGGCAGGATTTATCCGGAACGGATGTGGCTGCGTTAGGCCTGAGGAAAACGCCTGGCTGGGGGTGTGATACCAGCAGTGTTTACATAGAATGATGTGGAGTAAGCGGCGGATGTTGGTATGAGAACAGTTATACCGAATGGTGTCATAGTATCTCTGTGTTCTAGTTGAGTGGTGATGTAAGGAGAGAGTAAGCGTGGTGGTGTGATATGATGGGTTATATGCTCTTTCAATGAGCACACTTCTAAATGCAACTTTCCCAGAGAGGGTACTGGGCGAACTTCTAAATTCAATTTTCCATAGCAAGGCTACTGGGCGAACTTCTAAATACAATTTTCCACAGAGAGGTTTATTGGGCACACTTCTAAATTCAATTTACAAGAGAGGCTATTGGGCAGAGGGCTATTGGGTACACTTCGAAATGCAATTTTCACAGAGCGTCTACTGGGCATACTTCTAAATTCAATTTTCCAGAGAGGCTATTGGGCACACTTCTAAATTCAATTTTCTAGAGAGGCTATTGGGCACACTTCTAAATGCAGCTTTCCAGAGTGTCTATTGGATACACTTCTATAATCAACTTTCACCGATGCTATTGGGAACACTTCTAAATGCAACTTTCACAGCGTGGCTATTGGGCACACTTCTAAAGCAGCGTTCATAGAGGATATTGGGCACACTTTTAAATTCAATTTTCCACAGAGAGGCTACTGGGCGCACTTGTATAATCAATTTTCAAAAGGCTATTGGGAGCAGCTCTAAATTCAATTTTCTCCAGAGGCTATTGGGCACACTTCTAAATGCATTTTTTTACAGAGCGTCTATTGGATACACTTCTATAATCAACTTTCACAGAGGGCATTAGGCACACTTCTAAATGCCACTTTCATAGCGAGGCTATTGGGCACATTTCTAAATTCAAATTTTCCACAGACAGGCTACTGGGCGCACTATTAAAATCAATTTTCCAGAGAGGCTATTGAGAAGACTTCTAAATTCAATTTACCAAAGAGGCTATTGGGCACACTTCTGAATTCACAGCGAGGTTATTGGGCACACTTCTAAATGCAACTTTCCAGAGTGTCTATTGGGCACACTTCTAAATGCAACTTTCACAAAGTGGCTATTGGGAACACTTACTAAATTCACAGCGAGGTTATTGGGCACACTGTGTTAGATAAACTTGACAAGGCTGAAAAATGGCACGACAATGGTAAATTACATTACGTCAATTCTCAGACTGAAAAATTTCAAGAAGTTGGGCACTATTGGCAGAATAATAATGTTATATGACAGATGGCAGACTGATTTGGACATTCTCCCTAGTGCTTCTTCAGTGAACGTCATCAAATATAAACTGAAACGGAAACTGAGAAGTTTTACTTATGAAAATCGAATGGTGCAACTGGCATCAAACTCTAATAGTGGCCCCTTTATTAGTTATTTAATGGATCGCACCGATAGACCGCTGTACATTGTAGCGTATCCTAGCAGCAGAGTGCTAAGTCAATACCTTCTACTGAAATGTAATATTTGTGAGGTGATGGAGGTTTAAGGGTAGCCAACTCGAATTCCCTGAGCAAATCACAAATGCAGATTATGTGGCAAGAATGTCATCGAAAGCTTGAAACATGTCCTGTTGCTATGCGAATGTCTAAGGCCTTTAAGGGATCAGCATATGAAGATGTATAACTATCAAACCAATTGCACTGGTTTATCTCTTCTGTGGCCACCTTTCATGGAGTGCAATGATCTTAATCTTATATTTTTCTTGGTGAAATTTTATTGGAAATACACAGACATTTTATGGATTTTATGTGTTTTAATTGGCACAACTATTTTTAGTACTGATTTTAAGATAACTTTGATGTATTTTATAATGGTCAGGTGTCTTGAAGCTAATTGAGGTCTGTTAATGCTCACTGGTACATTTGGTGTGTTTTATGTATGTATATAACTGTATGTAATCATTTGTAATTATTTTTCTTTATATCTGTGTATTTTATTATGTTGTACGTACAAAGCTTAATTGCTAGATATATAATAATCTAATTATTATGCAAAGTTGTACTAAAAAAGGCACACTAGAGACAATTCCACTTGTTGCACCCTACCCATTGTTTTTTTTTTTATAACACATTTTATTGGTTTTTTAACATACATACAGTACACCAACAAATCCCCCCCCCCCATCACCTTCCCTCCACTCAACGCCCGGGTTGGTTCATCACTCCATTCCCGTCTTGCCGCTCTGCACTTTACTTTCAGAATCTGCATTTCTCACCATGTCCCGTATAGTGGTTGTGTCCATCTCTTTTCCTAATTAACCGGCGAGGTCTATATCACATGGTCTTCCCACTTTCCCCAGATCTTGATGGCTTTTGAAGGGCATCCCCGTGCTGTATAGATTCTATGCTCTTTTGCTGCACATATGTCCATTTCGTTTGACCATTGGGCCACTGATGGGCTTTCCGGGGCCCCCCATTTCTGTGCTACATCGCGTTTTATCAGGCCCATTGCATTGGAGAGAAAAATACCCTCCCATTTATCCGGAATATTCTCATCTGGGGCCCCCAGTAATATTATTGCAGGTTGTGGGATTATTGTGCGCCCAAGGGTTCTCGTTAACATTTGACAACATTGCGCCCAGAAGGACTTGATTTTAGGGCATTCCCAGAGAAGGTGGATGAAAGTGCCCTCCAACATTTCAGACAGTTAGGGTCCTCCGCCCTCCCCCAGCCAAATAGGGCCCCTCGTGGGTAGTACACCCTGTAGAGTATCTTAAGTTGTACCAGTCTAATTCTGGAGTCTATTGCGATTTTGCGTGGGTGCATCATTATTTGGATCCAGTCCTCTGGTTCAATGGGCCCCACATCTCCCTCCCATTTATTTTTGAGACTGACCAAATCCGGAGTGCCGAACGTGTTAATCGCCTTGTACAGAATAGTGGTGACCTTGGCAGGGATGTGTTGTGGTAGTAAGTTGCGTTCCAGAGGTGTGTAATCTGGTATGTCGTTGAGCTCTTGCCCATGTGCATTAATGGCGTGAGTTAATTGCAGGTAGTGGTAATGTTCTGTGGCAGATATTCCGAATCTCTGCTGCAGGGTTTCGAATGGGAGGATGGAACCATCCGCAATAATGTCTCCTATCGTGGTTATCCCAGCCTCCACCCACCGGGTCCATGCAGCCAACTTCCGTACCTCCTTCAACCCATTGTTGTGCCATAATGGTTGTGCCATAGTGATCTTGTTCCCCCAGCCTATTTGGGTGTGTGCCTGCCTCCAGATCATCGCGATATGGGTAGACATAATTTGTGCGAGGGGCCTGGTTAGGGTCTGGTATGGTGTTTCCAGTGGTGGGGTGCCTTGGATAATTGGTTCCACCGCTCTAATGTGTGGTTGTTCGGGGTCCCCATGAAGGAGGTCATTAACTACATTTAGTTGACAGGCCCGGTAGTAGGACCTGAGGTGTGGGATTCCTATGCCCCCCTCCCAGATGGATCGTTGCAATGTGGTCAACGCGATTCGAGGCGGCCCGCCCTTCCATATCAGTTTCCTGACTAGGCGCTCTACTCTGTTAAATTCCGCGTTTGGTATGGCCAATGGGGCATTGTGCAGTACATAAAGGAAGCGTGGAAGCACCATCATTTTAAAGAGGACCGATCTGCCCATGAGTGTGAGAGGAAGGAGCATCCAGTGCTGTACATCCCCGGCAAAGCGGTCGATTAGTGGGTGCAGGTTGTGTGCTACGTATTCCGAGAGAGTCCCTGAGACCCATATGCCCAGATAGCGGAAGCCTCCTCTCTCCACCCGATATGGCATGCCCCGGGGGACTGCCAGGTCGTTACCCTTCACTGGGACCGATTTACCCCAGTTAACTCTGAGTCCACTGAATTCCCCAAAAGTCGTCAACATTTGGGTTATGATTGGGCATGCGTAGTCTGGGTTTCTGAGATAGAGTAGTAGGTCATCTGCATATAGGGATACCCTGTCCTCTCGTCCGTCTGGCCAGCAAAAACCTGACCATGTAGTAACCTGTCGGAGCCATTGGGCAAGCGGTTCAATCGCTAGGGTGAATAGAAGGGGGACTAGAGGACAGCCCTGTCGGGTGCCTCAGCCCAGTGGGAAGGTCCTAGAGGTCCAGCCATTTACCCTGACCGCAGCCATTGGCGCCTCGTACAGCAGTTGGACCCAGCTGAGAAAGGTCTCACCAATGCCCATGCGTCTCATTATCGCCCACAGGCTTTCCCACACCACCGAGTCAAACGCTTTCTCGAAATCAATTGCTAAAAGAGCAAGTGGCGCTTCGATGCTCAGGGATTTTTCCAGGAGTAGATGCAACCTGCGTAGGTTCATTCTGGTCGATCTTTGCTGCATAAAGCCGCACTGGTCCGGATGAACCAGTGAGGATATGACCTGTTGAAGTCTATTGGCCAGTACCTTGGCCAAAATCTTTGCTTCGCTGTTAATAAGCGATATAGGCCTGTATGATGTGCACCGGTCAGGGGCTTTCCTTGTTTGGGAATAACCACAATGTTGGCCATTCGTAAGTCCAATGGAAGGGTGCCCTGTCCTTCGGCCGCCAGGAATAAATCCCGCAGGGGGCCACCATCTGGTTGCTGACCAGCTTCCTCCAGGTTTCACCCGGGAAGCCGTTAGGGCCTGGTGTCTTCCCGGATTGTAGCTGGGACATGGCCTCCATGATTTCGGCCCCGTCCAGTTCCCTATCCAGATATGTAGTCTGCTGCTCCGAGAGGTGCGGGAGCACGATCTCGTCTAGAAGGGACGGATCTACCGGTGATGTTGGGGCAGCGTAGAGTGTGGCACAGAATTTAGCGAAGGCCTCCGCTATTTCCGGGTCTGTTTGGGCCAGTCCACTGGGGTCTTCTATGATCTGCCTGACATGTCTGTGCCCTTCCTCCCGACGTTCCAGCCAGGCCTGTAGTTTGCCGGCTTTGTCGCCGTGTTCATAGATTCTGGTCCTTGACTCCCTATGCGCTTGCTTTGCGTTATCTAGTGCTGTGTTGTGCATGGTTGCTCTGGCCATCACGAGGGAGCGGTGGGCGTCAGGGGTGGGGTTGGCAACATATCAATTTTCCCATTCCTTTACGGCTTCCTCTGACTCCATAACTTTCCCATGGTGTTCCCTCCTTTTATTACACGTCCAGTCCGTTATTTCCCCTCTAAGTACCGCCTTACGGGCTTCCCATAATGTCACCGGGTCCTCTACCGAACCCGTGTTAATTTCAAAGAATTTGTTGGATTTTTCAGTGATGTGTTCCACGAATTCTGGAAGGCCTAAACAATAGTTATTTAGCCGCCAAGTCCTGGGAGGCAGGGGTCTATCTGTCTGGAGCAGTATCTCCAGGGGAGAATGGTCAGATATGCTGCGGGGAAGGAGTTCTGCTGCTTTTACCCTATACGCTTCGGGAGTCGGAAGGAAAAAGTAATCCAGCCTGGACAGGGACACGTGGGCTCCCGAGTGAAAGGAAAAGCCCTGATCTGTAGGGTGGAGGTCTCTCCATAGGTCACTTAGGCCTAGAGCTGATGCAAAGGTCGCTAGCCGTGTGGGTTTGTTTGGGTTTCGGTTCCGTATGTGGGTCCGGTCCCGTCTATTACACATAACATCATTAAAGTCCCCCCCCCCCCAAGGATCCATAGATCAGGCTGTTGTTGCGCCATCAATGCCGTGACATCCCTCAAGGGCACATCCCCCAACCCCGGTGGGGAGTATATCGCCAGAATAGCCACCACCTCCCCCCCCAGTGTGCCTCTGAGTAGCACGAAACGGCCGCTGGGGTCTGGTTCCACTGCCGTCAGTGCAAAGGGGAGCCGTTTGTGTAGGAGGATCAAGACACCCCGGGAACCCATCATGTAACCTGCATGATAAGCTAATCGATAGTTAGTCCTGCGGAAGAATCGGCAGGTCGAACCCGCTAGGTGTGTGTCCGTAAGAAGAGCAATGTCAGGGGAATGCCTGTTTAGGAATTGCATTATAAACAGACGCTTGATACTTGAGCCCATGCCATTTACGTTCCATGTGAGGATCCTTAGGGATCTATGACGTTCGGTAACTACCACTGGGACATGTGCGTCCCCCCTTGTGAAGCCATTATGTTGTTGTGTGGCCATTTCTGTCTAGGAATCCAATTTGTTGTGCCAGATGCGTGTGTGATATATATGACTGTAAAAGTACAGTGGTCGTGCCCGGTGGAATCGTGGGTGTTGGGCATGATATGTTTCGCGGTCTTGTGATGAAAATTAGAGTGGTGTAACTTCCCGGAAATTTCTAACATATAACAACTCCCCATCCCCCCTCCCCATACTCCTCCCCAACATGAAGTATCTGTTGCCCGAACTCTACTGGCGCTAAAAACTATCGCCAGATCAAATTGACATACACTTATTACTTTCCCACCGACTTACTACTCCTACTTGGGTCAGGTGTCTGGAGTCGGGAGGTGGCGTTCGCCGATGGCATGGTGTGTTGATTATGATTACATATAATGCGTTTGATCCTTCGTGCATAAGCGGCAGTGACCCCTTTCTGGTAACAGTCCAAGCAAGGTGTTTGTCACGGGTGCCTGCCTAGAAGGCAGTCGGTCAGTGTGCTCTTTTGATATTTCCTTCCATTGTTTCGTTTAGCCAATGACTCTGTTAACCGTGCTAGGGATTGGGGCCCCCATTAGGTTCATTTGATTCTCCAGTATAGGTTGTCGGGCGGGGCTTTCCTCCCTTGATCTCGGTCTTGGTCTTCCCCTGCGATTTTGATCGGCCCCGGTCCAGTCTCCTCCAATGTGGGTCTCCGGCCATCTCCATGCCTCCTGTCATCAGTGAAGTGGACTGTCTTGCCTTCATGTTGGATCTTCAGCTGTGCCGGGAACAGCAGCCCATATTTCACATTCATAGAGTGAAGCTTCCTTTTCAAGTGTTCAAAGGACTGTCTGGCCTTCTGAACTTCACGGGTGTAGTCCGGGAAGAAGGCGATCCTGGATCCATTATATACCACCGTCCCTTGTGTTCTGGCCATCTGTAGGATGGCGTAATTAAGAATTTCGCGATAATCGTCCTTGGGGGCGCCCCCGGGGTTGGGTGACCCGTGGGCACGCGATGTGCACGTTCCACCGAGAAGAAGTTCGAGAACGTTTTCGGCGCGAAGAGATCTGCCAGCCATTCCTCCAGGAAGAGTTCCATGCTAGGACCCTCTGTGCGCTCCGGCAGGCCTGAAATGCGAATGTTACTGCGTCGGGACCTGCCCTCTCCCTCCTCCACTCGGGCGTCCAAGGTTTTCAGGCGGTTCAGTGTTTGTGCGAGTTGCTGGTGCACACCGCCTAGGTCATCCTCCATGCTAGATATTCGCTGCTCTGCTTCTCGCGTTCGGGATGAGAGTTTCTGGAGGTCGTGGCGAAGGAACGAGACCTCGGTGGAAATAGTGTCCATTTTTTGCTCCATTGAGGAGCGCAAACTGGCGATTGCGGTCATCACGTCCTTTAGTGACAGGGGTTCTTCCATCGGAGGGGGGGTCGCCACGGGTCCTCCGCGTTTGGTGCTGGCTGTGTGCTCGTGGCATATTGTTCCATGGTGCTTTGCATTGTGGTTTTCTTGTTTCTTTCCTTGCCCATGATGTGGAATCCCGCAGGAATGTGAATGTGAGGACTAAGGATGGACTTGTCCCTTGCGGCGTTGTCTGGGCCTCCACTTGTGACTGAGTTGCCCCTGCTATGTTACTTCCTTGTCGCAGTATTGGCGACTGCGGCTTCAGCCTTCCCAGGGCTCGGAAAAGGTTGTGGTTGTTGAGCAGGTTCCGGCGCGGGGTTCCAGTCGTTATAAACGATTGTCTGTGGGGAGAGGGAGCTGCCTTCTCAGTGTTGGGGGCTTGGATCTTTCTGCTTTGATCGCCTCCTGGCCGCGCACCTCAGGTCATCTCACCCGCACTGCCTGTGTTGTTGGTCTAGGCGGTCCTGTCGCTGGTGGGTGTCCCGTTACGTTGTTCCTCCCTGGAAGTTCCCGCCGCCTCCTTGGTATGCTGGGGGCTTCCCTCGCAGCGGCCCACCAGTCATGGGCTGTCACGCAGGAGTCCCCTCCGGGCCGCGGGTGTCCTTCCAGGGGCCTATCCCCTCTGGTCGTCGGCCCCCAGGGCATATCCTAGGCTTGGGTCGGCGTAGCGGGTATATCGGGTCCGCTCACCGTCCCCATCCAGGCTTCTCGTCCGTGGGTGGCCCCGGTCGATATCACCAGCCGGGGTCCGCCGCCTCCAAGGATTGCCGCGAACAAAGAAGGCTCCAATCACAGATATCGGGTTGGCAGCGCCCTTCCAGGCCCCTCCAGGGGGGCTTTTAGAGCGAAGGCTGGTTCAACAGGTTGGGATCACGGGCGGGCACCTTCCGGCCTTCGCTGTGTTTTAGCACGTTTCATGCACGGCAGCCATTTTGTTTGCCGTCGGAGGTCCCACTCTGCTGTTTTTCGGCGCCGATATCTTGCTCCTCACGCAGCGGATTCAGTCCACTTCTCTGTCGTGTGCAGCCACTGGGTTCCGCTGCACGAAAATATCTTTTTTGGTGGAATCAACTTCCCAAATCAAAGGATATTAGCAGGATATTTCGGGCGGCCACGGGAGCACCTAGGAATCACGTCTCCATTGCGTGCTCGCTGGCCACGCCCCCGCACCCTACCCATTGTTGACAATAGCTCAACTTGCATGTATACAAATCCCCTAGTAGGAACGATGTTCAAGTCAGAAGCTGCTTGATGAGCAAGTTCTGGCATTTTTCTGTATGATAAAATAACTAATTTAGCACTCCACCTTCTAGGCCACACCCAAGTCATTGCACACTAGAAATCTAAATATTTTCTGGACCAAACTTACTATACACTGGTCAAGCAACTTCCGCTTGAAGAAATGTAAGGTATTCACAACATTGACATCTTTGCATCCCTTCTCATCAGACTATCTCAATTTCTTGAAAACTGGACAGAGTTAATGGTGGTACATTTCTTTGTCTTACCTTGCAGTTACTGCCCTTAGAAGTTATATTTACTCATTCTTTTCCAATAAGCCCCAGTTTCCCTACAAATGTGGATAGGAAAGGCACTAATGGTTCTAAAGACCTTCGTCTGATGGTCATTCTATCGTAAATATTCCTCTCCTTGGGAATTATCACTAGATTTCCTGAGTTTGCTTCCACACCTTCTCCTACCTTCAGTGAGCTCAACTCAAGCCTCCATTATCCATCCAACTGAACCGCAGGCACACAAACATTCAGGAATGTACGTTCATAGCTTCTAGAGGAAGTCCACCTGTCAAGAACATTACGTAGGATTAGGGTACTGGAAGCTATAAATCACAGTGGTTAATTTTGGTTTTAGCTCCATATGGAACCAGTGGGCTCACGCAAAGACCACCTCAACATAGAGATACACCACTGGACAGATTATATAGAGCTGTACTTAAAAGGTCAAGGTCCCAAAAGATGTTGCTCGCCTGCACTTGTAACTCCTCAAACATGAATGCCAAGTGCCAACTTAAAACGTAACCCCATCAAGACTGAATGTGCTCTCCTGGGCCATCCATCCAAGTAGAAACTCACTGAAAAGGTGGCTGGACAAAATGCACTTCAACCATCTCCTCGCCCAATCTGCAAAATCTGTAGGATTCATTTTGATAGCGATCTATCCTGCCAAATATAACAAAATAAAGGCTTAAAGAGCTTGGTACCAGTTCTCTCTACTCCGAAAAAACCTTTCCTCCTACCAAGAAGTTTGAACAGTGGTGCAGGACATCGTGATCTTGCAGATCAACGCTGTAAAGCCCTCCACATAGGGTCCGCGGCTGCTCTCCTGGCCACTTCAAAGCAGGCCACCATGCCGCAGATCACCTTATCATTGGCTCTAGGAAATTCCACCACATCACCCCCACATTGTGAGAATTAAACTGGTTACCTCTCACCACAAAGATAGATTTGAAAACCGTGTGCCTCATTTACAAGGCAACAACTGCCGGTACACTGGCCCATATGACCAAATTAAAAACATTATGCAGAACACTGTCATTTTGAAGTAAGACCATCGTCGGATTTGAAACTAGACTGGCTGGCAAGCAAAGACCCTCATGCACAAAGAGGACACCTCAACAGAAGGACTGCGTGGAGGAGCTACTGAATCAATAGCCTACACTATACGAGACTGATGTTTGCCGGGGTTTGCCGGGGTCTGTGGATAGCAAAGCTTATGAACGAGACAAGGTACCCAAAAAGCCTGCTCTACCGACTAGGACCCCAGAGAGCTTATAGCAGGAGTAAGTTGCAAGCTACTAGCCAGCCTTAAAAAGTCACTTGCCACCTCAATTTTAAATGTACGAACAGCACATCATTTCTTATTCGCACATTGCTAGTGGCAAGTGCACATTTTAAGCCCTGGCCTGCAGTGTGATAACACTGGTAACCAGACAGACCAACAGGTGTGGGTTTACTATGTTGGTGAAGTAGAACCTGCTATTAACTGTGCAACAAAGAATGTTGGCACCTGAAAAAGGTACATTTGCTTACCTGCTGCCGTCGCTATACCATCTGTGCACAGTCATGCCACTGGAACTTAATTTCTTCCTTCTTTAAGCTTCTTTTGAAGGAGTCTAGTTTCCTGCAGCATCTCTGGACCCTCGTCGTCATCGGAGCCACTGCTGTAGTCCTAAAAACCACAAGCAGTTGTTATAGGCTTCAATTTATGTTGAAAGAGTAATATAGCAGACAATTTGGTGCCTAGACACACATACGGTTGAGGCCTAGAATTTAAATGTGGTTCATGCCATTCAGATATTCTATCAAGCTTACATATAGTGCCTAAAATCTTCAGGTTTCATGTAAGTCACTAGCAATTAAATGTGAAGCAATTCATTTTTATTTGCAAAATAGAAAGTTAGGAATTCCAAGGGCACAAAACAGGTATCGCTTGATAACCAGGAACGGTTACAGGACTGTTAAGGAACGTGGATTAATTTAGTGAACATGAACCCTGTTAAATGGGCCAAAAGAAAGAGCTGCATTGTGACCCTTTGGAATTGGTCAACACCTTCAGTCCATGAGGCTTGTACAGCCTTTGAGATGCAATTTATTTTTTCTAGTTTAACCCCTTTGGGAGTCACGAGAGAATGACTCCATTGACACTAGATTGAGAGTTTATCTCCACCAAGAAAATAAAAAGGTATTTGAGCAGTATGACACCTTTTTTCTGGAGTTGATAGTTTAACTGAGGTTTGAAGTATGGCCAAGATTCATGATCCCATAATGCATTTTTGTATTCTAAAGGAAACTATGAGCCATGGGTCTCACAGCCTACTCTACAAATGTATGTCAAGGTAAATTAGGAGTTTGCAAATAATTCTAGAACTTTGTATATTAAGTAGAGATGGTGCACATACATTGTAAATACACATTTGTTTGCATTACAGATTGTTTCACCGAGTACTGAGGAAGACATTGCACTATGAATTGTTGCTGAAGATGTCAAAACTATTAGAACAGTTTGAACTCACAAAATAGAAAGACAATATGAGTAGTCCATTTTTAGCTCAACTAGTTGACTCTCATTTCTTCAGTATTAAGCTATAAAGGAATCTGAAGATGGAAGAGTGATTTGTACAAGACACATCTGTGGTATATAATGATTATTCATTGAACTTTGCTATACTGCACTTGAAACACAGTGCACTTTATACAACGTAGTACTCGTTTATTCAAGACTGAGCTATGAAGGAAGTTTTGAAGAGGCGAGTAATTAATAGCTTTGTGCAATAGACCCCTTTGCTATATAAATGGGACATTGTTTATCCCTAGCACTTTGTAATATTGCACACAAAGCTCATTGCACTTCACGTGCCATTCTTTCTAGATGTGTAGCTATTTTTTATATTATTTCTTTGTTTGTATTGTGATGTCTTCATGTAACCAAACATTCTTTCACATACATGTACAAAATGATTAAAATATCCTGTGGTTTGTAGTTGTGGGTTACCTGCCTTTACATATTATAGGGATAGCCTATGCATCCCTTAAATTTGGTGAATGCTATGTATTGCCCCTATTTCAGCAGCAGGCGAAAGTGTGTGCAAGACAGAAGAGGTGTCAGCAAAGCTGAATAAAAATGAGGCTGTAAAGAGATAGTCCTTTTTAAAAAGTATTTATTTATTGGGTATTTTATAATGCGCCTATACAGCAAATGGTGTTTCAAGGCGCAACAAGTCAGACGGGGGTGCGTGGGGGAGGGGGGGCAGCGTTAGATGAAGAATTAACAAAAATGGTCCTACTAGGCCTTGTGAGTTCAGATCGTGCAAGTGCAGTGACAAGAAGTGCAGGGGAGTGGGGATGTGGAGGGAAGTGCTGGTCAGAGCGTAATGTGCTAATGCTAAGGAGCTAAAGGAAGTGCAGGTCAGAGTGGAGAGCATGCAAGTGCTGGGGGTGGGAGTGGGGGGGGGGCGATGCAGGCCCCTAGGCTAGGCAAGTGCTAACGGGGGGCCAGGTGGACGAATGCCGGGGGAATGCAGAGAGTGCAGGGGAATGAAGGTCCACATGCTAAGTGCGAGGACGGGGTGGATAGGCTCAAAGGGGTGCATGTCCAGCCAGGTTAGTGAAGGGGGAGGGAGCCCGGTAGGGCAAGTGCAGGTTAGGGGGAGAGAGGGTAGGAAGAAGCAAAGAGGAGGGTCGTGAGAAGCTTCCGGAACTCAAGTGTGAGAGGCCATTCCAGAGGGAGGCTGATGCGGAAGAGCGAGATCTACCCCCACTCTCTGCCTGGACACCCATCCCTCTTTCTCACCTGTTTGTCCTTGATTGCGGTCTTCTTGGGAGCTTCTTCCTTACTGATCGGGACTTGTACAGGAAAGGACGTGAATCTTCGGGTTCCAGTGTGAGGGGTGCCAACTGCCTTAAGCAGGGTTGCGTTCAGTATCCAGGAAGGTTACGGCGGCGGAATCCAGGAAGGAAGGGGAACAGGTGTCCAATGCTCAGAGGGTGCCGGGGAGCCCGCGGCACAGAGCACGAGACGGAGTTCGGGATGAAAGGGAGAATGGTCTGGCAGAAGCAAGGCAGGAAAAAGAAGGGGATTCCAGGAAGGAGGAAAAGGTAGGTAACTGGAAAATAGCACTGATAGACGGAAACGATACACACGCCGAACAACTCGGAACAGTAGCGTTGAGATGCGCAGAGCCGCGGGGTGTGCCTTTTTTCTAGGAAGCAGCACGTTGCATGTAAACACTAGAGAGCAGTGTTTCCGTGCTGTCGGCCATGTTGGGAGAATCACCGACCTGATTTTGCGGTGCATCATGGACCACGAAGTCCAGAAAGGCCGGAATCGGTGGTTCATGACAGCATGCCCCCTCTTAAATCTTGATCCACCGGGTTTGCCTGGATGGAACCTTTGCACTAGACAGGGGGTATTCATATTTAAGACTGGTTCCCATGTGCGTTCGCTGAGGGGGGGGATATTTACCATTCCACTAAGTATTGGAGTTGACCCCATCTGTATCTAGAATCACATATCCTGCAGACCTCGAATTCAATCTGGTCATTGACAAGCATGGGGCTAGGTCTAGGAGTCGATCTGGCGGACCGTACATACGGTTTCAACAAAGAAGTGTGAAAGACAGGGTGTATCTTCTTCCAGGATTCTGCAAGCTGAAGTCGAAAGGCCACTGGATTGATGATTTCCTTAATGGAGAAAGGTCCATAATACTTGGGAGCCAGTTTATTTGGTCGTAGATGTCGAGGTAGGAGTTTCGAGGATAACCAGACCTTGTCCCCAATTTCATATTGAGGGCTGGGTCTCTGCTTGGTATCTGCATATCTCTTGACTTCTATCCTGGCTTTCTCCAGGTGATCTTTGGCGTCCCTATGTACGTTTACCATTCTTTCAATCCGGGGAATCAACTGAGGGTACCGGGGTAGGATGTGGTAGAACAGGTAGCAGAATTGACTGCAAAAGAAGGGACTGGTCTTGGTAGCCGAATGATCAAAGTTGTTGTAAGAGAATTCAGCTACCAGAATCAAAAAGTGACCAATCATCCTGGACCTTGGTTGCAAAACAGCTTAAGTATTGTTCCAGGGTCTGGTTTACACGTTCAGTTGCTTCGTTAGTCTGAGGATGATATCCTGAGGACAATGCACGCTGGATGCCTAACATTTGGCCTAGATATTTCCAGAACTGGGATATATACTGAGGTCCTCGGTCGGAGATGATCTTGGTAGGTAATCCATGAAGCCTGAATATATGTTTTAAGAATATCCCTGCCAATTCAAGTGAAGATGGTAGCTTGTACAAGGGTGTGAAGTGAGCCATATGGGTGAACAGATCGATAGTAACCATTATAGTTGTATATCCCCTGGATGGTGGAAATTCCACGATGAAGTCTGTGGCGATTGTCTCCCAAGGGCGTGTTGGTAATGCGGGTTGGTGTAGGAGACCTGCAGGTTTTCTGTTATCACACTTGTTTTGATTCCGAACAGCGCAGGTTTGGATGTAAGTTCTTACACCATCGATCATCCTCGGCCACCAGAATTGTCTCCAAATGAGGTGGAGAGTTGTGGTGATGCCTCGATGCCCCGAATGGAAGGTATCATGACAAAGACTTATGATCTTGTCTCTCAATCTTTGTGTGGGTACCACTAATCTCTTATCCTTGAAGAGATAGGCATCCTTAGCAACCAGGCTCTATTGATTAGTCTTGATGTAGTCCTCCCAGAGATCAGAAGAAGGTGTTTCGGCTCGGACGTCTTTCAGGAAGGAATTGGCCTGGGCCACAAACACGGCATCAGGAAACATCTTTGGGAAGGCACGTGCTTCGACAGGCTCGTAGTCAGGAGGCCTGGATAAGGCATCTGCTATTATGTTGTTGGTTCCAGGAAAGTGGTGAATGCGGAACTGGTACTGGACAAAAAAGAAGGCCCAACGGGCTTGACGACTATTTCTGCATTCCAGGGACTGTAGGACTTGCAAGTTTCTGTGATCGGTCCGCACTTGCACAGGATGTTTGGCCCCCAAAAGTAGATGGAGCCAGTCGGTAAAGGCTTGTCGGATGGCCAGTAGTTCCTTCTCCAGGACAGAGTAGTGGGTCTCGCTGGGAGTCAATGTTCGGGATAGGTAGGCAATAGGATGTTCCACCTTATCTTCGAATTCTTGTTTTAAAACCACCCCAATGGCGTTGTCTGAGGCATCTGTTTCCACCAGGAAGGGCCTATTTATGTCAGGCTGAGCCAGGATGGGACCTTGAGTGAATCTTCGTTTTATCTCTTGAAAGGCCGTCTCTTGAGCAGCAGACCAATTAAACGGTGTGTCTTTCTTTAAGAGTGCGACTATGGGATGCACTATGTCTGAAAATGTAGGGATACATTTTGTGTAGAAATGTGCAAGTCCCAGGAAGGATTGAATATGTTTTACCATAGTAGGCGCTGGCCAAGAGAGTATGGAGTCAACCTTGGCAAGAGCCATTCCGATTCCTTTGGAACTCAGCAAAAATCTGAGGTAATGAATGATCTGGACATGGAAGAGACATTTTTCTCGTTTGGCCAGGAGTTTGTTTTCTAGTAGTCATTGTAAAACTGCATTTACATGTTCCTGATGGACTTGGGGGTCGTTGGAATAGATCAGTATATCATCCAGGTATACAATGACAAAAAGGAACAGCATATCTGAGAAGAATCTATCCATGAACCACTGAAAGACCGCAGGGGCGTTGGCGAGACCGAAGGGCATTACCAGATATTCGAAATGGCCAAAAGGGTTCTGAAGGCTGTCTTCCACTCGTCACCTTCCTTTATCCAAATGAGGTGATAGGCACCATGAAGATCGAGCTTGGTGAAGACGACTGCACCCCGAACTGCCTCCAAGATGTGAGCGGTAGAGGGTAACTATCAGAGAGTGCACTGGTTGAGACCGCGGTAGTCCAAACAGGGTCGAAGCTCTTTGGTACGAAGAATAGAGAAGCACCGGCTGGAGATTTTGAAGGGTGAATGGTTCCATTAGCCAGGTTGGTATCCAGATATTGTCGTAGGGCTCTTTTTTCAGGTTCAGATAGTATAAATATTCTGCCGAATGAGATTACAACTGAAGCATCTGTGTCGATGCACAATCCTCAGGTCTGTGGGGTGGAAGAGCTTGAACAATGGCTGTTGAAAACACATCCGAGTACGGCTGATAAATCTCAGGCACTTGGGTAATGTTGGACACACAAAGGTGATTGTCCGGAATTCCGGGAGTTCACAGGAGGGTTATGCAGTGAGTCTTGAGACAAACAAGGGGACAAGCAGAATTCAGAACCTAGAAATAGGGATCCAGCTGACCAGTTGGTGTACGGGTTGTGTTTCTGGAGTCAGGGCATTCCTAACACCATGGTGTAGTGAGGGGCCTTTATAATCTCAAAGCGGAGCTTTTCCTAGTGGTTGTTTATCAAAAGCAGTAGTTCCTTGGTTTGGTGAGTAATAGGCCCAGAAGATAATGGTCTCCTGTCAATTTGTTCGACAGGTTGTATTATTTCTTTGGGTTCTCGAGGAATATTGTGTCCGACAGCCCAGTCATGGTCTATGAATACTCCCATGGCACCGCAGTCCACTAGAGCCAGGATGGGAAATGAATCTTTCTCAGTGGGTGACAAGATCGTTTGGAGAACCACTAAGGTATTTTGGCTGGGACCATTTAAGGAAGGAAGGGATGCGGAGCAGGCATCTTTCTCCCGAAGCTGTGCTCCGCTTAGGATCAGAAGCTGGCGTTTCCCGAACGCCTAGGTGCTGCCATTGGGCCTTCTCTTACAAGATGTTTATCAGAAGCACAATACATGCAAAGTCCAGTATTGATCCTACGGATCCTTTCTTGCGGAGAAATTGGTCCACGGAAGGCACCCACCTGCATTGGTTCAGGGTCTGATGAATGTTGAATGGGTGCATCCTTGAGGCAAGGGTATTCCACGGTTGTCTTTGGGGATGTTGTCTTTGTTTTTCTTATCTCTGCCTTTCTCTCCTGGATTCTGAAATCGATTTGCAGGGATAAGTCCATTAAGGCCTGAAAGGAACTTGGGCGGGCCACTCTGGCTAACTCACACTTGACTTCGTCATTCAACCCTCTTCGGAATAGGGTGAAACTAGCTTCTTGGGACCAATCAGCTTCTTTAGCTAGTTGTTTGAAACGAGTCACGTAAGTAAGCATATCCTGACTCCCTTGCTGAAATTCCAGAAGTCTTTCCTGGGCGCTTTAGACGAGTTCTGGTCGATCAAACGTGGCCTTAAAGACTACTACAAATCCATCGTAATTATCCAGGAGTGGGTCTCCCGAGTTGACCAAGGGAGTCGCCCATGTTAAGGCATTGCCAGTGAGGCGAGATATTATAAACCCTACCTTAGCCTGGGGCGTGGAGAAATAGTAGGGTTTGAACGGGAAATGTACCAGGCAGGAGTCAAGGAAGGAACACAGGGACTTGGAAGAGCCATCATATTTGTCCACTATACCCCTTACCAGGGCGCTTTCTTTGAACGCGGAATCCTGGGACAAGAGAAGTTGTTTTAATGCTGCATTTTCGGCCTTGAGATTTTGAACCTCTGTAGTTAATTCTTGCATTCCTCTCATGAGGTCTTGGACTGCAGCCTCCATGTCTACTCCGATATCGGGTTCTTGGCGTCTCAATCTGTCACACCCTTCCCTCTTTCTTACCCGTTTGTCCTTGATTGCGGTCTTCTTGGGAGATTCTTCCTTCTTCCTCACTGATCGGGACTTGTACAGGAAAGGACGTGAGTCTTCGGGTTCCAGTGTGAGGAGTGCCAACTGCCTTAAGCAGAGTTGCGTTCAGTATCCAGGAAGGTTACGGCGGCGGAATCCAGGAAGGAAGGGGAACAGGTGTCCAATGCTCAGAGGGTGCTGGGGAGCCCGTGGCACCGAGCACAAGACGGAGTCCGGGATGAAAGGGAAAATGGCCTGGCAGAAGCAAGGCAGGAAAAAGAAGGGGATTCCAGGAAGGAGGAAAAGGTAGGTAACTGGAAAATAGCACTGATAGACAGAAACGATACACACGCCGAACAACTCGGAACAGTAGCGTTGAGACGCGCAGAGCCGCGGGGCGTGCCTATTTTCTAGGAAGCAGCACGTTGTGCGTAAACACTAGAGAGCAGCGTTTCCGTGCTATCGGCCATGTTGGGAGAATCACTGACCTGATGTTGCAGTGCATCATGGACCACGAAGTCCAGAAGGGCCGGAATCAGTGTTTTATGGCACAGAGAGTTGGGGCAAGAAGACCAAAGGGCTCTAGCAGGGAGGTATTTAGGGAGAGAGAGTTGGATGTAGCTGGGTCCCAGTCCCCAGAAAGAAGCCTTGTGGATGATGCAGAGGGTATTCAATTTGATCCTTGCAGGAACCGGGAAACAATGGAGAGATTCTCCAGTCCTATTCTGGATTAGTTGAAGGGGGAGAAGTGAACATTTAGGGAGATTGAGGAAGAGGCTGGTGCAGTAGTCCAGCCTAAAGAGGACCAGGGCTCTGGAGACATTGAGTTTCTGGGGGAAGGTGACGAAAGGAAGAATGCCTCAGAGGAGGTGCAGCTGAAAGTGGGCCAATAACAAAGATTAATGCGATAAATGTAGGGCCAGAGTTATGTTGCAGCTGCAAGGACTAAATGAGAGCAGCAAGGAAAAGCAGTCTAAACATAATGTCAAAAGTAAAGACATGTAGAGAAATATGGCCAGAGCCGGAGGCTTGAAATGAAATATTGAGCAATAGCATACAAGACAGAGGAACACCGCAACAAATGAGGGATTCAAGACGTGCATTTTTGGTTGCATGCCACAGATCAAAAAAAAGCCAGTTCTGCCACCTTTCATGTACTCCATTTGTGGGAGTAGACTTGAATAGCTCCTAGATCACGGTGAGTAGCTCCTGGTCAGAGGAAAATCCTGACACCCTTTTAGGCATTTCAAATCATTAGCAACAAAGTAAAACATAAACTGGATTCTTAACAGACATCAGACTTGATAACTCCATAGGACTTGAATTTTGTAAATACAATAAGCATTGAATGTTAATATAGAAAATAAATACTATAAAAACTGGGCATAATGTTATTACTGAAAAATAACATGCTGAACCAAGTCAGATACAACACGCAAGTCTTGTCTCCGACTACATGCCCGATAAAGGCAGCTACAGGTTAGTCGCCACCTGCAGACAGCTGCTCAACGTAAAAAGAAATCCAAATTAACGTATATTCTCAACCAGTGGCAAGTGTGAGTGCTCTAAGGCATCAAAAGGCCAAGCGTATATTTTTAAGCAACAAGGTTTCTTTCACATTGTACTTGAAGCCATAACTATAAAACAAGGACCTTATGGGTCACTGCGAAACAGAAGTGGAGAGAAATATTTCAACTGTAAAACACAAATATATTCACAGAGAACCACTGAAAGTCCACGCAATGCTTTAAACTACCTGCAGTACTTATAATGTTAGGCCCTCATATTCACACTTAGAACCACATTCAAAGTGTTGTAGTGGAAAAGAATGGGCATTTCAAATAAATGTTAAGAGCTAAAACTAGCGATGAACACTTAACTGTACGTACACAAAAGCGAATTGCGTAAATCCATTTCATACAGTGGTTTAACATTTCTATTAAGGTCAGAACAATTCATTGATACAAGAAAAGCATCAACACTGGCACTAAAAAGTGGAAATGTTAAGCTGTTGTAGTACAAGGGAAAATACTAATGGAGAGGCATATGTAATTCTATGGGATTTTGAATGAAGGGAAGTTAATGCAGTGGGTGCATTGCAAATGAAACATGTAATCATGCATTACCAGGTGCTTTAACTGAATTTGAGGCAGGGGGCATTTGTGACATAATTAATCCAAGATGGCCCCTGCTACAATTTAAGAGTCAGAATTTGATCTATAACTCCTTTCAGAGTGATTCTATGAAGTATTTCCTAAGGACCTTTTTTGTTCACCATGAAAAACTGAATAAAGAAGGTCCTTAAAAGAATTGGACATCTCTTTTTGTTTAGACGTTTCTGTTCGCAGTTTGTTTGTTCATGATGTCTAAAATAAATCCTGTTCTATTTTGTTACAGGCTCTGCTAATTGGCAAGAAAATTAGAAAATTATTTAAGACAAGTTGCAGCGTGAAATTTGATTTTATCTTCTAGTCAAATAATTTTTTTCAAAACATCGATACCTCCAGATATCAAAAGTCATTTAAAAATAGAACTTCCACCATCAGCCAAAAAAGAAAACGGATAACAGGTTTTTCCTTCTGTAGCTTATGTCAACAAAGAAAGAAATCACCTTTGCTTCATCCAAAATGTTATGGAAAGGTTTTAGAGTGTATTAAGAAGAGACCCAAGTGGAACAATAATTAATACTTGAACATAAGTCGATGATTAGGCCACCTAACACCTGAAGAACTGAAAAATGTAAAAGCATCATAGCATTCGGAATGCTACAAGCAATGTGCTCATAAGGCAAACATGGATTGAAGCAAACGTTTGTATGGAGAGCAGTAATGTGAGCCAAAGCCGTCTACCTCCAGCCATGAAGAAGAGGAAGAAGTAGAACAAAGCTACATTACAATATCAGAAATACCTATGTACGACAGAAATAAATGCTATTTTTGCAAAAAAAGAAGGAAAAATAAATCCATTATATTTGATAGCAACTGATTCAGCAGGCATCCATTTGAAGAGAGAAATAGAGCTGTCTAAATGACACATTGAAGATTGGTCTTAGCGATTGTACTGGAGACCTTTGCACAAGGGAAATTGCTCATCACAAGCAATGTTGGAACACACATGTAGTGAATACTGCACTGCATGCAGTGTTAACAATCTCTTAGGGTGTTAAGTATAGCCATTATATGTACAAGCCCATTAATTTATTTTAGAAGCTATTGTGATTTCCATTAAATCAAAGTATATATAGTCAACGCAGGCTTCATACCCAAAGAAGTATCCTGAAGATGATTTAAGAACCAACAGGTCAAAAAATTGGTATGATCCATGAGTCATGATATTTCCGGGTGTTCTAGAGCACCCTACCTCTGAGAGAATTTTATATAGCAGTGTTGTGGAAATCTGGAAAAATCACTGAACCTCTTCAAACCCTCGTCAGAGAGCTTTCCCAATGGGAAAGAGAGAATTATCAAAGAAGACTTCAGCATTAAAGTGATTAATTCACTAAACGGGAGAATAACTAAATTACTTACCCCTGGTAATGTTCTTTCTGATGGATGTTCCTCCCACAGGTTCCCCAAATTTAATATGTCCGATATCCTGCTTGCAGATTCAGAAACTTCTCAACAGCAAGGGTGCTGTGCGTCGACATGTGGACCCTCTGCAGCTTTCATCCCGCTCTCGGCAGTCATGTCGACGCTGGTATAAGTAGCACGCACAGTGCCTGGGTCCTCAGTTCCGTTTTTCCGAATGCACAGTTCTTTCACCTCAGTGAAATTCTACTGCATTTCTTCATAATCTTCAAGATGTGTACTTCGAAGACCGGATTCAAGAGGTGTTCCGACGGACCCACACCAAATATGGCTATGGTGTCTTCGGGTGGGCCATAAGGTCGACGACTGTGGCACGTGCCATTCTATGACTGTTAAGGCCTTGAAGGAGAGGAAGAGGAAGGGGAAATTCATCCGAGGTAGGCCTTTGTCCAAACTCCTTCCACTACCCCATCTAAAATGAGGTTGTCAGACAAGAAAAGCCAGCGGTATATTTCACCTCAAAAGGGCTTAAATGTGCAGTAAACATGGTAATCGCTCTAGATCGAAAAGCATATCTCAACACTCGTCCTCTCATAAGAGGATCTAGTAAGCAACGTCCTTGATCTGGATATTCTTCCTCAAACTCCTCGTCCTATGGCAAACGGGTACATTTTCCCAGTAAATTTGCTTCCAAAGCAGAAAGGGAGGATTTTTGCCTCAAAATGTTAGAGGTGCTTGTGGAAGCAGCTCCACCCACCCCTTCGAGTGAACTGAAAAATGCTTCCAACATCATTGCACCTTGTGAGGCCGACAGAGTGTTGTCTAAATACATTACTTGTGTGCCTAAGAGCCAGGTCAGTAAGTCCTCAAAGCTTCCTTGAGAGGTGTTGAGGGACTTCACTCCTCGAGTCAAAAGAAAGTCACTTCCTTCCACCTCTGCTCCATCGAAGGAATCAGCGGCAAGCTCTTCAACGTCAAAGCAATTGACATCAAAACCATCGAATGATTCGTCAAAAGGCTTTTAAGCCCCCATCTAAAAAGAACTTCTTCAGGTCGATGAGCTATTTATGAAAAGGAAGAGGTGAAGGAGTATACTCCCAAGTCTCTGTTTGGCTTGGAGTATGGTACTCTAGGTGGCGCAGAAGAGTTAATCTCCAGGGAATCAAGACTGAAAGACTTGGAGGACACCTTTGTCAGGAATATTGGATGGGGGAGACGGAAGAGGTGTCGGGGACTTCAGCTTAAAGAACGTTATATAGGCCAAGAAACTACCTTTCCCAGCAGCCTCTTGGGCAGCCTCTTGGGCAACTACTAGTAGTTCTTGCCGTGCATGCGTGTGGCCAGCTTACACTAATTAGTAACAGCTTATCAAGGGCCAACGGCGCACGGCAGGTGTGGCTGATTCTGGGTTGTGAGGCAAAGCCATGCCGGAGGATTGATGAAACTGCTCGAGCCTGCATTTGTGTTTCTCCCCGAGCAGACATTTTGAGCGGATGGCAGTGACAAGAGAACACGCGCGGTTGCTCGGCCGGTACCTTATGTTTCCCTGAGCGGCCCCTTTGGAAGGTGCAACGGCTGGAAGAGGACCCGCACTGCTGTCACGGCTGAGCAGGATTACGTCTGCGAAGGTTTGCGAGCTTCCCGGGCGAAAAGATAAGTGCGGGAAGGGTTCCTGAATTCGTTAATGTTACGGGTTCATGTGGGGGCTAGATTCATGGTATCCCCATTTGCAAAAAAGGAAGAACTCGTAATGTGCAGTGCCTATGTGTGTAGAACTCATGTATTCTCAGTATTAGGGTCCGGAGAGAGAAAATAGAACGTGAGACAGGTGCTATTGATTTTGTAGAGTATTGGTGCTTCTATTTCGGGGCACTAGCACTGGAAAGATGCACAGACTTCATTTGAGTATCAGTGCTGCTAACTCGATTACTCAGATTGTGCCCAGGAGCACAATATAATGTTTGGGTTTGCTATGGCCATACATGTTTTATGTTTGTAAGTGTGCTACTGCTTGCCCATTGGGCCATGAGTTATGTTCTTCATGTGGGGATGACATTCCCCGAGTCTGTTTCATTTTCGCTTGCATATATGTGGTCCATGTAAGTGTATGACAACCTGTGCCTGTATCAAGAAGTATTAGGGAGTGCAAGTTTTTTTCTAGAAAGGGCATCATTTGACCTGTATTAAGGGGTATTAATTGATGTACTGACTTTTGTGTTCTGGTCTATGATACTCCACAAGATATTAGACAGTGTAGGGTTTTTTCCCGTTACTTCCCCGGTCCTATCCAACCTAGGCATTTCCTATTCCTCTATCTGGTTTTCCTAACATCCCCCCTCCCATCCACAACCTCTCCCTAACCCTATTCCCCCCACTGGCTGCCACGTGGTATCCTGTGTTTATATATCGGGTATCTGTGCCAACCACGGGTGGAGGGTCAACTACATTGGCTTCTGTGGTTCGGGGCAGAGTGTCGACACACCTTCCCCCATTATTGTGTACGTGCTTACTGACAACCTTGAAGGATGCTAGTGGTCTAGATACTGCACAAGCTGTGGAGTTTGCCACGCCAGATGTGACTGGGCGTGCCGATGCTTCATATAGATCTTTTTTTGGCAAGATGATGGAGTATTTAGGCTGGAGTAGACCGGTAGTTGAATATTAGAAGGATAATCTTACGGACATTCTTGATAACCTTCCTCCAAAAGATCTATTATGATTGCCTATTGTTAAGATGGATTTCTAAACTCTGACCTGGTGGGCAGAAGTTCAGAAGGCCAGCCTAGTTTCTTGGAACAGAGTAACCTCTGGACAAGCCAGACCAATCAAGGTAGCTTTGGCAGGCGGTCAAGACTAAGTCTGAGGAGGGGTGAGGGTGACTGAAAGACCTGAATGAGCACACAGAGCAAGGACACTTACAAATTACTCCAGGCAGGTGTTATATTCAAAATATAGACACATTTATGACAAGGCCTTTGTAACATTGACCATAGCAAAAGAATCACAGTAACACTAAGTAAACCAACACATCACAATCTATACATTATATATACAAGACCATTGGGGTCCAAAGGGTTAACTGCACGAAATATGTTGACAACCTAGAGGGGAAGGAAACAGGCAGTGCAGGTAATCTTTAGGCCCTTTCGACATCGACAATACACCTAACTAAGAGGCAGTCCAAGCCCTAAGAAGAGGGGAGCCTTGTGCTCAATAGTACATGCAATGCAAGCTCATGCGGTTGTTCCAATGGGCAAAATGGGGTCTTTTCAGGGGTCTCTAGCAGCTCAGGAAGGTGGGAGAGGCGATGAAGAATAGGTTCCCACTATTCAAGAGGGACCTCCACTTGAAGGCAGAGGCAGTTTGAGAGTTCGGGATGAGTCGCTATTTCGAAATAGCAGTGGAAAGGAGAGGGGACCCCAGGCGCCATTTGTGTGTAAAAATGGGCCCTTGCACCAAGGGCCACCAGTTGGGGTATTGAGTACTCACTGGTCCCCGATGCAAGAGGGCCCAAACTTCGGTAGGTCAGTCCACTTCGCTCGCAGGTTCGAATGTGGCAAAAAGGACATCTCGGCACCTTTTAGTTTCTGAGATACAGCAAAAATCCCCAAACGGGACAGTGGCGATTTCTCCACTCCGGGTGGATGAATCAACCCAGTTTCACTGCAGCAGGCTACAGGGGCAGCAGGGTGACAAATGCAGTGAAATTGCAAAGGACGTTGCCGCGGCAGGGCAGCAGGGTAACTGCGTTTACTCCGGTCCAGGCGCACTCGTCTCACTTCAGACCTGGGAACGCCGAGTGTACGAAATTCGGTGTGAGGGTGCCGTGGATACAGAGCGAGCAGTATACCAAGTTTCGAGGGCCTCCTCGAAATGACGGCGGAGACAGAGAAAAGGTCCTGTGTAAGCTGGTGAGCCTACTGGTTGGCCCAGGGACACTTCCGAGAAAGCTTACTTGCAGGTTTTGGTGAAGGTGCAGAGAATAGTTGGTCCCACTATTCTAATGGGTCGAAGCGCCTTCGCAGACCTTCTAGGACGATCAGATGCAGAGGGGTCCCACGGCACGACAGCAGGTGCAGGGTGCCAAACCTTCCAGCGGGTCACCAGCGGTTCCTCGACTCAGCTTCGTAGTTGCAGGATACTTGGATCCTATCCTTTGTTCAATGAGAACTCAGGAGATCGACATGGTAGTGGTGTTTTCAGCCTACTCTTATCCAAAGTTCCCATCGCACCAAAACTGAGAGGACCCATTGAGAGATCTACACACACTCCATACGTGGACCAATCACAGACCATAGTGGTCTCAGGCATTCAGGGCACTCCAGAATCTCTGGCACCCAGGATGTGTATTGGGGACAGACAGCCCAGCCCACATCCTGGAGGCACACACACAAGGCATGCAGAAGCCCGCGATAGCATTGCGTTTTGCAGGAAAATGCATGACCAAATAAGGACTGGCCCGGGTCGACTCGACCTGTGGAAGGTGAAGGGGCAAGATGGCCAAGGGACAGGACAAAGAACCTTGTGGGATGGCCATTTCGGGACCAGGCCACCTATTTGTGCCAAACGCGGTTAACATGGCAGGAAAGGGTTCTTAATAATACAAAACGATAGCTGCCACCAGTCCTGTCCATGACACACCTGTACAGTTCATAAAAAGTCCACCAAGAGTTTCTAGGGCCTTTGGAAATGTCTATAGACCCACGTGTGCTGTATGGTAAGATACATTGCACACTTGTTACATGTTGCACAAAAAGCTGCAACATGAGGAAAGGACTAAAGGAAACAAAGTCTCCCAGTACTGACTGTCTTAAGGGCATGTCAGTTTCCCCATAAAAGGTGAGCGAAAGCCCAGAGGAGTGCAGCTGAAGGCTGTTCTTCTCTGGCAAAGTCAGTCAATGGTGTTTAAACAGCAGAAAAAAGTTTGGGGGTTGACACATGGAGGGAAAATTACAAACAATAATGAAATCTTTCCTAACACTCGTCCCTCCCATACTGAGGACAGGGGAAACTAATCCACCCCTGGATGAGTTTCTTGTTCAGGTGGGTTAAACATTCTGGAAAACCCATCAGCATTGCTATGACTTATGGACCACCTAAGCAACTTTGGATTCTCTCCCTTAAAGTGGCTAATGAACATGAGGGCTTATGGTTACCTTGAACAGTGAAGTGGGTCCCATAGAGGCAGGGCCTCGGCTTCCTTAGGGCCCACACAACCGAGAAACATTCTTTCTCTGCGGGTGGTCCATCTGAGCTCTGTGTCCTTAAACTGGCGACTAATGAAGCCAATAGGGTGTTCGTTACCGTTCTCATCTACTTGCAATAATACAGCTGCTATCCCAGTGTCAGAGGCATCTGTCTGCACAATAAAAGGTCTTTGGTAATCAAGGGCCCTGAGAACAGGGGCCTGGCGCAAGGAGTCTTTTAAGCCATTGAAGGCCTTCTCACACTCTTCAGACCAAGTTACCTTCTTGGGTTTCTTTGGAGTAGTGAGAACAGTCAGAGGGGCGGCTATGGTACCATAGTCTGCCATGAAACTTTGGTAGTACCCAGTGAGTCCCAAAAAGGCTCTCACTTGGGTCTGTGTAGTGGGGGTAGGTCAGGCTTGTACTTTACTGGGTAGAGGCTGTATCCTCCCTCCACCTACTTCATGTCCAAGGTAGACCACTGATCTTTGTCCAATCTGGCACTTACTGGCCTTTATGGTCAAGTGGGCCTTCTGAAGAGCCTGTAACACAATCCAAAGGTGTTTCACATGGTCTTACCAGGTGGCACCGAAAACTGCTATATCATCCAAATATGCAAGACAGAATTCATCCAACCCATTCAACACATGAGTCACAAGCCTCTGGAAAGTGGCAGGGGCATTCTTCAACCCAAAGGGCATTAACCTAAACTGGTAAAGGCCCTCTGGGGTTGAGAAAGCTGTCTTCTCCTTGGCATGTTCTGCAAGGGCTATTTGCCAATAGCCTGCAGTGAGGTTAAAAGTGCTGAGGTATTTGGAGGCACCCAGAGTATCCACCAGCTCATCTGTTCTAGGCAAGGGGTGGGCATCTGTCTTGGTGACAGCATTCAGAGCACTGTAGTCCACACAGAACCTCAATTCAGTAGTACCTGCCTTTGGAACCGAAACCACTGGGCTGGACCAAGGACCACTGGAGGGTTCAATCACCCCAAGATCCAACATTTTGTTGACCTCTGTCTTAATGTAAGACCTTACTTTGTCTGACATTCTGTATCCCCTACCTTTGGTAGGTACACTGTCTCCTGTGTCAATGCTATGTTTGCACCAAGGTGCCAAACCAGGGGACTGTGAAAATAAGGGGGAAAATTGCCTTAGCAACTTTTCACCTCAGCTTGTTGACCAGAAGTCAGGTGAGGAGCCACATGGACACCCTCAATGGAGCTGTCTGAAGGACTGCTTTGGAACAGGTCAGGAAGAGGTTCTGACTCCTCCTCCTCAACATCTGAAGCCAACAGCAGTGCAGCGATTTCAACTCTTGGGATGAAAGCCTTCAGCCTATTTACATGGAACACTTTTGGAGCCTGACCAGCCCTTCCAAGGTCCACTAAATAGTTGACCTCACCCAGTGACTCCACCACTGTGTAAGGGCCTTACCATTTGTCCTGTAGAGCTCGAAGTCTTATAGGATTCATGATCAGGACTTGCTGAGCAGGTGTGAAATTGATGAGGGAAGCCTTCTGGTCATACCAATGTTTCACCAGAGCTTGCTCTGCCTTCAATTTTTCACTAGCCAGACCCATCAGGAGTGCCATCCTTTTTCTGAGCCCTAGCACATAGTCCACTACGTTGGTATTAATGGGGGGAGTGGGCATCTCCCATCCCTCCTTAACTATGGCTAAGTGTCCCCTTACAGGGTGACCAAACAGTTGTGTGTAAAAAAGGGACTGAAGCCGACACCCTCTTGGGGTACTTCTCTATAGGCAAACAGTAAGCATGGTAACAGAAGATCCCATTTTCTTCTTTGAGGTTCTTCCAGAGCCCCAATCATGCTTTTCAAGGTTCTGTTAAACCTTTCAACCAGACCATTGGTCTGTGGGTGGTATGCGGATAAAAACTTATAGGCGACACCACAAACCTTCCACATGGCAGGCATATACTTGGACATAAAGTTGCTGCCTCTGTCAGACACAACTTCTTTAGGGAAGCCAACCCTAGTAAATATGCCAAGCAAAGCTTTTGCAACTAACTTGGCAGTGACAGTTTTCAATGGGATGGCCTAAGGATACCTGGTGGCATGGTCGGCCAGCACCAGGATAAACCTATTGATTGAGGATGTTTGGGGGTAAAGGGGACCAACAATGTCAATCCCTATCCTCTCAAATGCTACCCCCATGACTGGGAGTGGTACCAGTGGAGCTTGGATTGTTGGGCGACTTTTGATATGAGACACAACTCCTGCAGTGACTTTCTACTTGCACCCCCATCTTGGGCCAGTAGAAGTGCATGGATAACCTTTGCTTGGTTCTCTTGATATTCCAAGGTGACCAGCAAGGGGCACTTCATGCGCCAGCTGCAGGAGGAAGGGCCTGACAGCAAGGGGAACCACCAACCTCCTATGGTCTCCTTCTGTAGACTCTGTAGGCTCACTATACAGGAGCCCACCTTCCCAATAAATCCTGTGCTTGCCTGTTCTATCTTCAGTTTAGCCATGTTAAATTCAAGCTCCTTCTGCCTAAACAGCAGTTCTTGTTTCTTCAATTCAAGCATGGCTTCACCTTCAGCACTGGCAGAGGAAACATTAGACATTACATCCCCCAAATCCTCATTGTCTCTGTGAACCAGTACAGCGGCAGAACTACCGGTTCTGCCAGTGGGAGCAACCCCACCTCATTCTGCACGGTCATCAGAAGCTATGGCACTAAGCTGGGCTTCTTGCCAGTCTAGGATTCTTGGGATCATTTTCATTTTTGTGCCATGAGCAGAGACACCTCTCTCAGCACACATCTTTCTCAATGTTTCAGATTTAGAAACATTTAAAGTTAGCAAGGTACTTGTTTCCATATTGTTAGATAGGACTATGGCCTTATTCCAGTTATACTACAACAATTCACTATGTGTCCTGGTAGGAATAACTTGAAATGCCTTCACTAGTATGCAACACTGGATACCTTCAGTCCTATCCAACCACTGCCACCAATTTGTTAAGATGGATTTCTAAACTCTGACCTGGTGGGCAGAAGTTCAGAAGGCCAGCCTAGTTTCTTGGAACAGGGTAACCTCTGGACAAGCCAGACCAATCAAGGTAGCTTTGGCAGGCGGTCAAGACTAAGTCTGAGGAGGGGTGAGGGTGACTGAAAGACCTCAATGAGCACACAGAGCAAGGGCACTTACAAATTACTCCAGGCAGGTGTTATATTAAAAATATATACACATTTATTACAAGGCCTTTGTAACATTGACCATAGCAAAAGAATCACAGTAACACTAAGTAAACCAACACTTCACAATCTATACATTATATATACAAGACCATTGGGGTCCAAAGGGTTAACTGCACGAAATATGTTGACAACCTAGAGGGGAAGGAAACAGGCAGTGCAGGTAATCTTTAGGCCCTTTCGACATCGACAATACACCTAACTAAGAGGCAGTCCAAGCCCTAAGAAGAGGGGAGCCTTGTGCTTAATAGTACATGCAATGCAAGCACACGCGGTTGTTCCAATGGGCAAAATGGGGTCTCTTCAGGGGTCTCTAGCAGCTCAGGAAAGTGGGTGAGGCGATGAACAATAGGTTCCCACTATTCAAGAAGGACCTCCACTTGAAGGCAGAGGCAGTTCGAGAGTTTGGGATGGAGTTGCTATTTCGCAATAGCAGTGGAAAGGAGAGGGGCCCCCAGGGGCCACTTGTGCATATAAATGGGCCCTTGCACCAGGGGCCACCGGTTGGGGTATTGAGTACTCACTGGTCCCCGGTGCAAGAGGTCCCAAACTTCGGCAGGTGTCATGATCTCTGCTTTCAAAAGGTCAGGGTTTTCCCAACTCCCTTGGAAGCAGATCCATAACACAAGTTCCGAGTGCCAACCAGTCCCAATTGGGACCTTTTGGACCCAGTCCTGGCGCCAGTGGCACCAGGCTCATAAATATGCCCAGTCCCAGCGCTGGAAGCGCCGGGCTCATAATGCTTGGGTGGACTTACCTGCAGCAGACCATGCTGCTTACTTGCCTGCCAGTTGAGCCTCTGATCCTCTTCTGTTTGGAACTACTTTTCCTGTTGGGTGGGGCAGGAGCCACTCCCTAGATTCAGAACACTGGAACTCTTCTGGAAAGCAGGAACTCTTTTCTTACCTAGGCGTGGCTGTGGAAGGAGACACCTAAGCACTACAGGAGGCTATTTAAACCACACCTGATGGATGAATCTTGCTTTGCGTTATTCTGCATCCTCTGCAGTAGAACGCTCATCGTGTCTTCTGCATCTGATCCTGGGCCTAAGGAAAAAGGCTTACCATCCTGAATCCAGTCTTCAGCAACACCTATAAAGACAAGAAAGAACAGGTTAGCATTACGGTCTTCAGTGACAGCTCTTCACTTACCTGGTCCATCGGCTGTCACCAACGCCTCGCGCTGCATTCCGGCATCTGAAAGACAAAGGCTTACCTACTCTTCGTGCGCTCCGGAGGTCTTCACACTGCATTCCGGCATCTGAAAGACAAAAGCTTACCAACTCTTCGCACGCTCCGGAGGCCTTCGGCGCTGCATCCCGCATCTGAAAGACAAAACAAGGTGCGTTTAAAGACATTGGGGAACTTTAATACTCACGTGCCATTACTCCTTTCCACATCTAACCCAGTGGGCATTCCGGCACCCTGCAGCCGCTCCGAACTTGTACCTGCAAAATAAAAAGACAGTTCGAGCGCATCGTGAAGCAGGCAACAAGCGCTTACTTACGTGCTTCCAGGCGCTTCTATTCATCACACGGGCTCCATCTTCAACTCACTTCAGCCCGTCATCCGCCATCGCCGGAACCCTGCAAAACAAGAGACATCATTACTAAAGACTTTAAAGACATTAGAATTACTCGAAACTTACCGTTCGTGCAGTAAACGACGGACAGCAGTCCTCTGAAGTCAAGAGGCCTGCTCCCCTTATCCAGTGAAGAAACTGGTTACAGCACCCTGCCCCGAGGCAGATGGAGAGCACAGCGTTCACTTACCTAAGGTGAGAGCGTTAACCTTTGGGGTTCTACAGGAGAAGAGAAAGGGAAGAAGAGAGAGACATTCAATAACCCAGTTCCTTAATCCCATATTTTCTATCTGCAGACATCTTACCCTTCGAGTCAGACATACAGTGCACAGAGGTCCAGCCCAAAGAGCCAGCCGTGTGTTACACATCACCTTTGAAGATACGGTATACGCCCAGTCAAGACCGGCACCTCTACGGGAATCAGGTGAGCGTTACAGCAGGTCAGTCCACTTCGCTTGCAGGTTTGAATGCGGCAAAAAGGACGTCTCAGCACCTTTTAGTTCCTGAGATACAGCGATTATCCCCAAACAGGACAGTGGCGATTTCTCCGCTCCGGGTGGATGAATCGACCCAGTTTCACTGCAGCAGGCTTCGGGGCAAGAGGGTCACAAATGCAGCGGAATTGCAAAGGACGTTGCCACGAGAGGGCAACAGGTTAACCGCGTTTATTCTGGTCCTGGCGTACTCATCTCACTTCAGACCTGGGAACGCCAAGTGTAAGGGTGCCGTGGACACAGAGCAAGCAGTATACCAAGTTTCGAGGGCCTCTTCGAAATGATGGCGGAGACAGAGTAAAGGTCCTGCGTAAGCTGCTCAGCCCACTGGTTGGCTCAGGGACACTTCCGAGAAAGCTTACTTGCAGGTTTTGGTGAAGGTGCCGAGAATAGTTGGTCCCACTATTCTAATGGGTCAAAGCACCTTCGCAGACCTTCTAGGACGATCAGATGCAGAGAGATCCCACGGGACGACAGTGGGTGCAGGGTGCCAAACATTCCAGCAGGTCACCAGCGGTTTTTCAACTCAGCTTCGTTGTTGCATGATACTTGGATCCTATCCTTTGTTCAGTGAGAACGAGATCGACATGGTAGTGGTGTTTTCAGCCTCCTCTTATCTAAAGTTCTCTTCGCGCCAAAACGGAGAGGATCCAATGAGAGATCCGCTCACAAACACACACTCCATACGTGGACCAATCACAGACCATGGTAGTCTCAGGCATTCAGGGCACTCCAGACTCTCTGGCACCCAGGATGTGTATTGGGGACAGACACCCCAGCCCAAATCCCGGAGGCACACACACAAGGCATGCAGAAGCCTGTGGAAGCATTGCATTTCGCAGGAAAATGCATGACCAAATAAGGACTGGCCTGGGTCGACTCGACCTGGTGAAGTTGAAGGAGCAAGATGGCCAAAGGACAGGACAAAGAACCTCATGGCATGGCCATTTTGGGGCTAGGCCACCTATTTGTGCCAAATGCGGTTAACATGGCAGGAAACGTTTAAAAATAATGCGAAACGATAGCTGCCACCTGTCCTGTCCATGACACACCTGCACAGTTTATAAAGGCATGTCAGTTTTCCCATAAAAGGTGAGCAAAAGCCCAGAGGAGTGCAGCTGAAGGCTGTGCTTCTCTGGCAAGGTCAGTCAATGTAGATGCAACCACAAGCACCTTATCTTTACCTCTTGCGAGGCTGTGAAAATTGACCCCTGGTCATCAGTCATTCATGTCTAAAACACCCAAGGCCATGTACCAGTGCTTAAGAATAATGGATCATTTCAACTCTACAACAGATCCTTTTTTTGCATTCCCAAGTGTTTCATGAGCCGTTCCAGTTTGAATTGGTTACTGATGCAACAGTCTTGGCCGCCTGTACAAAAATTAAATTGACCTCCCCCACAGACTGTTCCTCATTGGATTATGCAGACGATTATACCATCTATAACGCCTGTATTCACTGCAGTGCTTCATCATTCTTTCTCTATGGGTGTTATTCCTTTAGAGCATAAGAATGCACTAATTAAGAAGGATAGCTCAGTGGCAAGGTGTTTGTCTTGGAAGCAAGGCACCGCAGAGGAAGACAGGTTTGAATCCTAAGCCTGCGCTTATAAACCACTTGTTGGTATTAAGGGCGTAATAAAAAGAACAATTATAATTACCCCTCTTCTAAAGAAAACTCGTTTAGATCCACTATTGGCCTCTAATTATCGGCCAATATCTCTTCTGCCGTTTCTAATTAAACTCATGGAAGTAAGTGTCACGACACAACTTGCCAACTTTTTTTGAATCACAACGCTGTCTGCACCCTTTTCATTCTGGGTTCTGGCCTGGCATGGGCAAGGAATGAGTCATGATCTCGGCCCTTGACGATTGTGCTTTGAAGCAGGATCGCGGAGAGGCCAGTGTTTTTTATTTTACTCGACCTCTCTGCAGCATTTGATATAATTGTTCATGGTATAATTCTCAATCACCTGAAGAAAGTGGGCTTCTCTGGGTTACCACTTCTATGGTTCTCATCTTTTCTTACTGAACATACTCAATCCGTGTCCTTTTTTCCATTTCAGTCACCCACGGTAGCCTTGTACTGTGGAGTCCCCAGGGCTCCTCTCTTTCCCCGCTTTTATTTAATCTTTACCTTCATCCTAGTTTCTATACTTGCACTGATGACCCCCAGCCGCTTTTTCATTTGAATTCTCCTTTATTAGACCCTCCTTCTAAACTACGTAACTGTTTAGTTGCAATTGAAAACTGGATGGCTAAGAACTTGCTGAGGCTTAACGGTGTGAAAACAGAGATCCTGTTAATGGGCTCCAATCTTACCAACATATCCTGGACCACAGATTTCTGGCCTGACTCACTGCAGCCTTAGCCTGAGCCCAGTGACTCAGTTAAGAGCCTGGGTATTAAATTGCTGCCATCTGGTTCTAGGGAAGCACAAGTGTCTGCAGGATGTAGCTTGGGATTACTCAAACTGAAAATCCTGAAGAAGACTTTGCCCCTTCTTCCTCTGGAATCTTGAGCTAGACTGTTAATGGTTTCAATAATGGTCTCATTGGACTACTGCCAGGAGTTGAAATTAGGATTTGTCGCCCAGGAGCAAAAAGCAGCTCCTGGGTATCAGGCATTACCTATTTAGGCAGGAGCTACGTCTGGGAAACCAGGAGCTAGTGCATAGTGCATGAGAAGCAAACTCTAACTTTGTAACCATTATATATTAATCAATATGCTTTAACTGTCTCTTATGTGTGTCCTTTATTCTCTTTTATACACATTTCCAAACTTACACAGTTAATATTACATAGCTATGTTTGTATGGCACCACTTGCCTGGGGAGTAACAAGTAGCTCCTGGTAGCTCTTGGTTTCGAGCTAACCAGGCTCCCCTTGGGTATAACCAGGGGCTTAATAGCTCCCAGCTCCTGGCAATTTCGAAACCCTGCTACTGCAATGGGATCTAGCTGGGCCAACCTGACTTCTTGATCTATCGGCTGCTGCTGCACGGCTAGCACTTGGAGCTCCTAGAATGTCTCATTCCTCTAACCGTTTTCAACAATTACATTGGTTACCAGTAAAAATGTATATTGCTTTTAAGGTATTCTGTTTTGTACACAAGTGGTGTTTAGTTCAAAGACAAGGCAAACACATATGTCCTGCTAAGCTACACTGCACTACACACCTCTCATTATGCACTACACACCTCTCATTATGCTTTATGGCAGCAGGGGAATCCATGCGTTACTCATGGGAAATGGAATCAACAGACATCTGCTTCTTTTGACCTGGCTGTGTGTGTGTGTCTCTCTTCTCCACAGCCCCTACTGCATCAGACATAATGCCCTGCCATTCGTTCAGATGCTGAGAGATTCTGCCTCAAGGCCTCAGAGTGGCTTAGAGGCGGCTACAGCAGCGGCTAAGGTTAAAGATGCTGGGGTTGATTTAGCACCCCTTCCTGGTCCACCACGACGGAATCTTCTTTGCCACCTTTGTGTGGCCTGTCCTCTTCCTCAACCAACTGAGGAATAGAAGCGAAAAGAACGACCCCTGCAGGAAGATGAGCCTGAATAATGTTGTTGATGTTGTCGAATGGAAGCACTAAGGGACTTAGCCGCCAACTTAGAGGTCTGCAGCTTCTCTAGACTCTCATTCGCCTTGCTGCCGAACAACCTCGAGCCGTCAAAGGGCATGTTGAGCAGTCTGGCCTGCACATCCTTTGCAAACCCCGACTTTCTCCACCACACAAACCTGCGCAGTACAGTGCTTGCAGCCATGGATCTGCTGATGCGGTCAGCAGTATTCAGTCCTAATTTGAGACCCTCTCCCATCGCCTCCCTGCCGTCCTTAACTAAATTCAGGAAGCCGTCCCATTCCTCGCCTTCCGGGATGTAATCAGCCGACATTGCCCCTGAGCTATCCTCTCTTGGGAGGATAGCTCAGGGGCAATGTGCTCGCCTTGGGAGCAAGATGACACGGAACCAAGGTTTGATCGCTGGTTATGCGCTTAGAAACCTCGGGATATTAAGCACCGTATAAATAACCTATCATATCATATCATGGCAACACAGTCCAACAGGGTTTAAGAAAATCTAGCGAAGGTACAGGTAACAGTAGTGGACTTCAAGGCCATGCTACCTGAAGTGAAGACCTTGCAAGCCCATGCATCAACCTTCTCATTGTCTCTAACCGGGGGAATAGAGGTATAGGCAGATTGTTTGGTTGATTTATCAGCCTGGACTACTAAACTCTCATGCGTAGGATGTTTGGTGAGATAGTCGGGATTGCTGCTAGAGGGTCTAACTTCCTAGAGAGGTTCCTGTTCACAGCAGGTTCAGATTCTGGAGCTTCTCAAATGGCTACAACCTTCCTCTGAAGGGCCTTATGGAAGGGTAAAATTGGGTCCTTCTGAGGCCCCTGGTCCAGGATGTCCGTCATAAAATGAATAGGAGAGAGTGCACAGCTTATTTCAATTATTTTCTTCTGTGGTATTGCCTTTTTGGTGCTTCAGTTTGCTAATAATTAGTAGGGTGCAGCCCACTATTAAGTGCCACCGTGCTGCGCCCTAAAGTTGACCGATAAGAAAAATGCACATGGTGAAGGGGGTGAAATAGACTAGAACATGTCACTGAACAAGTACTCTGGTTATTAAATCGAGCGTTAGGTATACAAAAGTGATCATCTAAGCATGTAAATGTAGCGAGTTAACACCAAGTTAAAAGCTAACGTAAAAAAGCAATAATCACATGTTTTATCAGTGCAATAGCCACCACCAATATTCCTGACAAGCTTTGCAACTTTAAAGATTTGGAACTCACTAAGTATGGTAACACACGTGTTTCGAGCGAAATAACCAGCATACTGCTGACTGACACAGGTTACTGAGACGTGGTGTAGGAATAAGCATTGAATGGTCAAGCTGAACTTTTCTTAATAAGAACAATTGAGTTAATTGTGTTCTTTCTCTTTTTCTTCTTTCTTTTTGTTACATGTTTGTTCTTACCTGTGGGCGCCCTGTTTTTGAACTGAATGATTAATGGCACTGATTCAAATTGAATGCACCAACAGTATATTACCACAGAAAAATATTGTACACAAATCCCGGCTCTGAAGAAGGAATTGTTCCGAAATGCATTAGCCAAAGGGTTATTGTTTGTCCTAATTTCAGCATTAGTCTAATTGGTGAAACAGAACCAATCACAACTATCTTTTAAGCAATATATAATTTCTGAGAAAATACAGGAATTTGAAACACCTTATAACTTGTTCAGAGTGATTATACAGACTGAATTAAGTTGTTCAACCCTAAGTGGGTATTACGGGTGTGCGGCCCACACCGAAGGCTAATTAGCCTAGGTCTCTTTTTCTCTTACCAGGATGTCTGCAATGTCATCGTGCTCATATGTTGGTGAACCCCTACTTCCCCCATGTACTCTGTGACTCTGTTCATAAGGTTTCTGTAACATGAATCAGCATGGCGTGACGGGTCAGGTCTACCAAACTCCAGCTCTAGTGAAGTGTCAAGTCCACTAGCAGATGGAGGGAGTCACAGAGGTCCTTCATCCTTGACTCACGGTCAATAAGCTCTTCAGGTACCTCTTTAGTGAAAAACATCCCTGAAGCCAACAAGTACTGCGCAAGCTATTGCTACTACGGATGATGTCGACACACCACGGCAACCCTTGAGGGGCATTGACGCCACAACATTGTGCACAGCACCCTCTGCCGAGAATTTTTATTTTTTATTTTTTTCGAAGCAGCAAAGCTGGCGAGATACAAATATCAAAGATGAGAAATACGTGGGAGGGCACAATCCATTTGAAGTGAAACCTTTGGCCAGAAGGCCACCAACAAAGGCTCTATATTGCTGCCTTTGGAACATTTTTGCAGCTGGTGCAAAGCTAAGAATAAAGAACCTTTTATTTGTGACACACAATTGGTGCTGTCCTTGTTACATCTGGCCCATCCACTGCAAAAGGTTATCGGGCGGCACTATCCATTTACATATTTCCAAATACTGATTGTGATCCAGTTTCTGAAAGGACTGGTGAACATCCTCCCACCGGTACCGTTTATAGTTCCGGAACCTTAATTTAGTGTTGAAATTCTTTTGACTCCTTCATTCAAGTCCTCTTAGGATGTTGACTCCAAAGATTGTCTTATTCACAGCTATTACTTCGGCTTGCAGGGTGAGCGAGATTCAGGATTTGAATTGAAAAAAATCACCGTTTACTAACTTTTATAAGGAGACCGTTGTGTTGAGGGTTCGCCCTGCATTTCTGCCTAAGGTGGTGTTGCCGTCCTTTTTATCCTTCAAACTTGCAAATCACTGCAGGGAACAAAATTAAGATTGGATAACCATGAGAAAAAAGGGAGTTCCTGCGCATCAGGAATCACCCCGTAGTTAGGGGCTACATTATTGCAGAAAAAGGAGCTAAAGCATAAGGCTCCACAATTCTAAAGTTCATGCAAGTGCTAACTAACTTTTCCGTTCATTATATATCACCCGTTATCCTTTAAATTGTGTCCTAAATGTGTCCTTTATTCACCTTTTATACACATTGCCAAACATACAGAGGGAATATCATATTGTATGTTTCTATGGTGCAGTTTGTCCCAGGGAGTCAAAAGTAGCTCGTGGAAGATGTTGGTATAACAATAACCAGGCTATCCTAGGCTCCAAGCAGGAGCTAAAAAGCTCCCAGCAATTCTGAGCACTACATGTTAGATGTTCAAACCCACAAAGAGTCCAGATTTTGACAAACCAGAACTTCCAGAGTCGCTACGCTTTTACCTAGAAATCACTGTTTGCTATACCTTCAAAACGATGGCTAAACAGAACACACCACGAGAAACATCTCTCGAAAACAAATACACGAGGACAGAACCACAACCTTACGAACACTGCACTGCAAACCTTACATGAGATAAACTCAAGAATAACATTTTAGAATACCAACTAGGAACCATGCTCAATCATCCCTGCACATAGCCCTACAGATAAGGGTTGTATCAGACAAATTTACTTCTTAAAAATAGTCAAATATTACCAAAAAAAGAAAAAACGGAGCAATAATACTCAACAAAAAATAGGAAACAGACACACATCCCCTTGCTACTACCCTCACAGCTTCATGGATATGTTGGAGCAGTAGTACATGTAGCGCCACAGGAAGAAATTACAATTCTTACTGCCTGATCCTAAGAGGTAAGCATCTTTTAAAGTTCATGAATAACTATAGGCTAAGAAATATGTATTACAAAAACATCCGTTTTACATTTAAAAAAACATTTTTTTACTCACTTCTAAAATGCTCCCATAGGGAATGGGTCCTTTTTACTCCTTAAAAAAATCATTTTACTCCCAATTTTAAAATATTGTGAGTAAAATACTAACACTTAAAAATCTTATCTGGAGCACTGAGCACACAAGAGATTAAACAACCATAACAAGAAACCTCAACCTATACGCTCCTTTTATCACCTCAGACCACCCAACAACCACCTTCTTCCTAGAATCAGATGAAATAAAAACATCCAACCCATAACGTACTGGACCTGTTTAACAATGAAAAACATCACATTCGATGCAATGCCCACCCTCACAACCAACCCGCTCACCAATTGGATTTGTGCTTGTACACAGAACATGGAAGTAATGCAGGGCATTCAATGGGACTAACACGTCATCTAGAGGGAGAAGACATGATACACAGCAGCCTGATCAATGGCCGCTCCATCACTAACACAGAATGGAAATTCACTAAATTATTTGAAGGAGGAACCAACATGCCCTTTATAACGGAAAACTGGTTGTCAGAGGACTACAAGTTAATAGCACAAGAATCCATCCCTACCAACTACAAACTCATCCAAGTAAAACAGACCAGTAAAATAGAACACCTCAAAATATAGACTCGCATCATGTGGCCTTGCCACATTGTGAAGGATTCCTAATCCACCTAGTTAAGATGGATTTCTGAACTCTGTCCTGGAGGGGCAGAGGTTCAGAAGGCCAGCCTAGTTTCTTGGAACAGGATAACCTCTGGACAAGCCAGACCAATCAGGGTAGCGATGGCGGCGGTCAACACTAGGTCTCAAAAGGGGTGAAGGTGACTGAAAGCCCGCAATGAGCACACAAAGCAAGGACGCTAACAATTTACTCCAGGCAGGTGTTATATTAAAAATATATTACAAGGCCTCTGTAATATTGACCATAGTAAAGAATCACGATAAAACTCAAGTAAACCAACACATCACAATCAAATACAATATATATACAATTACCGAAGGGTCTAAAGAGTTAGAAGCACGAAATATGCAGACCACCTAGATGGGAAGGAAAACAGGCAGTGCAAGTAATCTTTAGACCCAGTTCGTCTTCAGGGGCCACCTAATTAGAAGGAAGTCTGAGCCCTACGAAGAGTGGAGCCTTGTGCTCAAAAGTACCTGCACGCTGGTGCCAACGGGCCAAGGGGAGTCTCTTCAAGGAAATCAGGCAGTTCAGAGCGGTGAACAAAGGAGGGCGAACAGATCTCCGCTACTCAAGTGCGGCCTCCACTTGTGTGCACAAGCAGAGCGCGAGTGCGAAAAAGGCGTGCTGTTTAACACAGCGAGGAAAAGCTACAGGCTACTGCAGGAGGGCGACCGGTTCCTAGCGTTGCTACTCACCGGTCCCCGATGCAGGCAGACCCAGGCTTCTCCGCGTCAGTTTCAGGGCTGGCAGGTTCAGATACGAGCAGGGGACGTCTCGGCGTTGTGTAGATTCTGCAGCAGCAGAAGTTAGAGTGGAGGATGTCCGAAACGCAGTGAACCCGCACAGATTGTTACCACAGCAGGGCAACGAAGCGGCTGTGTGTATTTCAGCCCAATGTACACTTCTCACTTCAGACCTGGGAATGCCAAGTGTACGAATCGTGTGAGAGTGGCGGGGACTCGGAATACAACACAACCTGACGGCGGTAGCAGACCAAGACTCCTGTGTAGGCTGGTCAGTCCACTGGATGGCCCAGAGACGCTTCCGAAGGCTTACGTGCAGAAGATGATGAAGATGCCGAGAATAGTTGTTCCCACTATTCCAAAGGGTCGAAGTACCAGTACAGGCCTTCTCGTTCGATCAGAGGCAGAATGGTCTCGCAGGACGACAGCAGTGCAGAGGAGCAGTCCTTCAGCGGGTCACCAGCGATTCCTCGGTTCAGCCTCTTAGTTGCAGGATACTTGGCTCCTGTATCCGTCGTTCGCGAGAACTCAGGAGATCGACATGGTAGTGGTGTTTCCAGCCTCCTCTTATCCAGAGTTCCCTTCGCGCCAAAACGGAGAGGACCCAATGGGAGATCTGCTCACAAAACACTCACACCATACGTGGACCTATCACGGACCACGGTGGTCCCAGGCATTCAAGACACACTAGACTCTCTGGCACCCAGGATGTGTATTGGGACCAGACATCCCAGCCCACATCCTGGAGGCTCACACCAGGCCTGTAGAGGCCCGCAAAAGCATCTGTGTTTCGCAGGAAAGTACATGCCCAAATAAGGAAGGCCCCGGGTTGGCTCGACCTGGGGAAGGTGAAGGGGGCAAGACAGTCAGCAGGCAGGACAAAGAAACACGTGGTCCGGCCATTATGGAAGCCAGGCCACCATTTTGGGCTAAGCGCGAGAAACACGCTTAAACATCCAAAAGGAGCTCAAAACACAAAGAAACGATCGCTGCCACCAGTCCCGTCCGTGATTCACTTGCACCGGTCGTTAACAATCCAAAGAGAGTGTCTACGGCCTGTGGAGTGACTAGAGACCCAAGAGAGCAGTAACTTAGCGTACAGTGCCCTCTTGTGTCATGTTGCACGAAAGCTGCAACATGAGAAAAGAACTACGGAAAACAACGTTTCCCGGTACTGACTGTTTTGAGGGCATGTCAGTTTCCCCGTAAGAATGGAGCTAAAGCCCAGGGGAGTGCAGCAGAAGGCTGCACTTCTCTGGCAAAGTCTAGATCAGGGTGAAAACAACAGCAAAAAGTTTAGGGGTTGCCACAGGGAAGGAAAATTACCTACAATTAAGAAATCTTTCCTAACACACCTCACATATGTAAGGAAGGCATGGTATCAAAGCAAGCCAGACACAAGTGATCACAGTTCAAGTGTGTTTATTAAACTGTAAAATGGGTGAGATAAACACCTAATTGAAACCTAAATCTAAAATGGGAGCAAGGTACGACCATCAAATAATAATAATACCGTCCAAGTGGAGTCTAGTCAAATTAAAAGGGCCTATACTAAGACAACCTATTGCCAATCATTACTGCTATGCTACAAAATAGTGTGCGGAAATGTTCACAAGAAAAGAAAGAAGTGTTCACAAAATGGTAAGTCAGGATGCTATGGCCGGTGTCTCCCTCCTCAACGTTTTTAGCATGGCACAAGGCAGGACTCTAGAGCACAGCACATGCCTGTGCTTTTACAACACAAATTGACAGTTCAATATCAGGGCCTTCTGTGTCCAAGTCTCTTTCATGCAAAGTCTCTTGCTTCAGAGGGCCTGATGGATCATAAACAACAAAACAAAAGTTCCTTATCTTAACGTTACATCGGGTGATTACTCTTCACTCTTGGATCCCCCTTAACTGGGCTCCGATCCTTCTCAGTTGCCAGCCTCCCTCAGTCGGGCTCAGACCAACCTCTCACTGCAGACATCCCTTAGTTGGGTTCATACTTCTGCAGCGTGCCAAGGACTTTTGATTGTACAAGGGTTTTGGTTTGACCCTTGTATGACCACTTCGATTTCTCAGTTCAACACATTCTCCTTGTTCAGGAGCAGGGTACTTCGATTGAACGCCCATGTGGCGCCGGACCATTCTGATACCTATTCTGCTTACAAAAGATCTTTATGCTTTAGTCTTCTTTCTTCATACAATAATGTTTTCCACAACCTTGAGCCCAACACAGACCAGACTACTATCAGGTTCTTCCGACTCACCGGCTGTGCTGAACTTGTTACAGTTTCGTTTGCCGCTGGAGTCAAGGACGGTACCACCATGGCAACCGCGTCTTCCTGCCCTAGTTATCAGTGCGGGAGGGTTCCACGTACCATTGACATCCGTCACTCCATTCGCCAGCTGCGATTGGCAGCCTTATGTTTCCTTTGACAGAGGCTTTGCGGGTCTGGATTGAAAATGGCAAGTCCAACTCCCTCATAGACGTCCTTTCAGGTCCTGCCGCCTTTCTTCTCCATTTGAACTGCTGTCCTGGAATAGCTGTTTCCTCGTGCGTTCAGCCTTGCTCAGAGTGTGCTTTTGTGCTGCCAGACTCTTGTGTTGGGTCAAGAATATATGTCTGGTGTTAGTCCGTCGTCTTTCGTGGTACTGGGTTTGTGAGAAAGTGTTCATGTCGAGAAAGGGGGGGTTGAGTTTTTCGATATCCTATGGAGTAGGATGGAGAAAAGGTGTCATAAAGAATTGGGTCCTGCATCTCACCCTTCGGTGTCCCACTTCAACTCCCTGAAGACCCCTCACCCAGGTGATCCTCCTACACTGGTCCACCCCCAGGAACTGGATCCAACAGCAATAGCCATGTCCCGGCCACCTGGATGACAGATCCCCGGGGACTATCGAGTGAGGCACCTTCAGATTTCTCACACAGGCCAAACCAACCTTTATTTACAGACCGCTGTCATGCAACCACATCCTTTGCAAACAATGTTGCAGATATAATTGCTACATAGTGAACAAACATCTACACTCCTCTGAGACTTCATTTGGTTTAAGGAGCAAACAAAATCAGCACCCAAAAGACAGCTTTCACCTCAAACAAATAGTCAAAGGAGCAACACACACTGCAGGCCACACTATTGATGCAATATTTTCAGAAGCCAGTCTAATAACCTCCTGCCGGGAGGATCCATCAGATTCCTTTCATTATCAACACCAAAGTGTCAGCTAACAACTCTCAAAGGACAAACAACCATCCCACCCAAAGAAGTTTGAAAACTCAAAACCTGGGAGGAACACTGATATCTTATGGAAGAGGCCAAGCCCAAGCCCAAGCCCAACAATACAGAACTCTAACTGCAGAAAGAAATGTTACGAGAACACTGGACACGCTGACTCCATTAAAGTGCATCACACTTTGAGGGGGAAAAAAATAAAATACAAAAAAAAAACTTCAGCAAAATAGCACCCACCTCACCTGCAAAAACTGAAAAATAGAAATGGAATACTTGAAAAAACATGCAGAAAACCCTACAAAACACAAGCCAAGATCGCCTGCAAAGACAGATCCGCCACTACAAAGCAGAAATCTGTAAAGCAAAGAATCTTTACTATTCTGAACGAATCAATAATGCTCCTCAACTGGAGAAAGAACTTTACCAAATCATTAGCAAGAAGAGAACCCCCACTTCCTGTAGCAAAGTAATTTCACCTACCTTAAAGCTATGTGATGATATCACCAACCTTTTCAGAAGCAGAATTATTAAACATACAGTAAGCCATCAACCCAGCAAAAAGGAATAACAGTTTTTAACCAATATGTGAAATGGTGAAACATATATCCGGCTCTCTGATTGACCCCTGTCCCCACCCCAGAACATCTACAAACAGATACTTAGAAAACTAGTGTTTGTTACTTCTGCAAATTAATTAACTGCTCGCTCAAAACAGGAATTGGACCAAAGGTTTTCAAGTCTGTGTAACTCCAACCACTTCTAAAAAACATTGCTGGAGTCCAAGAATACCCTTGCAACTTCGCCCTATCCCAGGCATACCGTACCGAGCCAAAATTCTGGAGACAAAAACTACAAAAAAAAAGTTCCCTGTCTCTTTAGGTTTGGTGTTAGCATTCACTAGACTCTGGGGAATATATAATAACCGAGGTTCGACCAAATATTTAAGAATAAAAATCGCATGGAATATTCAACCAGACTTTGTAAACAGGACTCTTAAATGTTACATCTTTAATAATAAAAAAATACAGGTTAAAAACATTGTCATAAAATTCATCACAAAAAGTGGCAAGTGCTTATTAAAGTGTCCCGTGCCTATTACCACCTTGGTTACTACAGCTGCAAATACAGTACAGAATCTTTCTGCACTCTACACAGTGCAAATGTGCATTTACAAAATGTTTTTGGGTATTCCAAGAGCATACAATTGGTGAACAGACCACAAATATTAGATGCAATACAGAATTCTTAATTCATGTATAACTCTGTAATTAATGTAATGACTACAATGCCTACATTACATATGATGTGGACGCTGTCCATCACAACACTTGGCCTAATGCTGTAATAAAACCCAACATGTTTCGTTCCTCTGAACATTAAGGATTGCTTGATGAACTTCTTCAGGTGCAGAACACCAATTTAGTTAACCCAGAGCGGGTCTGGCATGTGGTGGTTTCACCACAACACTCAAAGACTTCTAGGTGTACAACACTAGTTGCAACGTGGTATCTCGTCATGTAGCTTCCCGAAGGAGAAATGCACTAGATGTATTTCCTCACTCTTTTCATTTAATAAAATTTGGGAGTCTAGACCAAACCGTTTCTCAGTGTCTGTAGTACATCCATGATGAATGCAAAAATTCTCAGTGAGGCAGTCGAAATATCCTTAGGGTGCATGTTAGGGTCTTCTATAATTCAAGCAATTGATGACAATGTAGCCTGCATCCTCAAGGTTGATGCGATAGATGTCAAACAAACGTAAGATATCTGTCTAGACAGGATGTCAGTGGTCACGGTGACGAGAGCGTAACCGTCTAGATGGACATCTTACATAGGCATAATTCTACCTTGTTTCTGTCACAGCGCATTGACAGAACTGGTGGGCCCGCCATCACGGTAAAACCGGAATTCTTCCGCACGCCTCGTAATGAGGCGCAATGTCTTCAAACACATGACTACATTTTAGCAGCCTCACCAGTTCCCCATTTCTTTTTTTTTTATAAAACACTCAGGTACCTGAGCATTTTCAAACCTATCTTGTTGTGTCTTACTTTTAGTGGGAAAACACAAACAATTTCTACAGGTTTGGTACATTTGGATTATGCCAACAGCATTAGGTTAACTTGCTCCTTATGAATTAGCTGCATGACCTGCTATATAATAATGTTTTACTATTCACTGCTTCAAGTTATTAACAAAAGTGAACAGTAAAAAATGATTATATAGCAGGTCATGCAGCTAATTAATAAGCAGCAAGTTACCCTAATCATGATTTGTGAAGAGAGGAATAAAGATAATATCCAAAGAGAATGTGCTAGACTCATGAAAATGATGAAAAGCAGTCAAATTAATATAGGATGATGCATGCTTAGGCGGAACAGCGATCATGCTGGAGTATTTTACACTTGCTGCCGCAGGTCTAGCATGTTTACATTTTATTCTGTGTATCCAAATACATGCTACTGCCATAGTCCAAATGTAGGAAACCTGTAGAATTATTGTTTGTGTTTTCCCACTAAAAGTAAGACATAACGAGATAAGTTTTAAAATGTTCGTACTGAAAAAGCATTTTTGAGCGACTGCTGCAAGCTATGGTAATACATTTAGCATGGATTATTGTTGGACAGGTGCTAGTTGTGCTGGCCACGCTGATTTTTGTAACATATCTTCCATGGCCAAACAAAAGAATCTAATTTTTCAACGGCTTAACTTAAAATGTTTGCTCATGCATGCATCTATTTATAACATTTCTTGGCAAACTTTGGGAAATTTTCTGCAGAATTTTGCAATGAATTTAAAGATTGTGTCTCATCTGTGTAATTTAACACACACATTAACTTGTTGTCTATCAATACGTGAAAATAAGAAGGGTACAAAATTCCAAGTAGCAAACTACTACCCTGCCATAAAGTCACTCACCGCCTCAATTATATATCAGTGAAAAAAACTTTGTTAAAGGGACGTTATGGTTCCAAGTAAAACCGAAAAACCCTTGATATTCGCCAGTTATGGTAAGCTAAGCAACCATAACTCGCGCCACCACCGTGCACTGCTAAGACTAACACCCAGGACATCAAAGATGACATCACAAATGTCATTGATGACATCACTGATGACATCACATGTCTGGCTCACTATTTTGTCATTTGCTGACATATCTAGGCCACATGGTTTTCTTCAGTAACAGTCAGAAACTAAGAATTTTATTTTATTTGTAGACATATCCTTCTAGTAGGTTCTTACAGTAATTCCCTTAGAGTACAGTCACATCATATGAAACATATACATGTGGGAAAACACAAGCTTGAAAGACAGCAATCCTTTTTGTGCATAAAGATAATCACTAGACTTATGAGCACTTTCTGATAGTTCTGTTTTTTTTATGGCTGTACTTTCCCTGTATATGGTCATATTTGTATACATTGTACTCACACTACTTTCCTTAGGGTCCAATCACATCAAGTGATACATATACATAGGGTAAATAGCAGCTTTGAAACAGGGCAATCATTTATTTGCATGAAACTAATCAGTTAAGTTATTAATTGTTTCTGCTACTACTTGTGCTTTTTTGCTAACTTCACTTTCCCTGTATATACCCATATTGGTATGTGTTCTTGTGTCTTTGTGTTTTGTCTATAGTAATGCAATTATGTAATACATGGGTTTTATTAGCTACTTATTACATATTTCACAGTACACATAAATCTATTAAGAAAACAATTATTTCATTATTCAACATATTAACATTACGAATATCATACCTTCATCTTGTACGCTGCACACAATGTTATGTTTCTGTATGAGTAGCTTAGTATACTAGATAGAACCCCATAATAGGATGCATCAATGCATCGTTCAATGCACTTATTAGGATATTTTTCTTGCAATGATTCTTGACACTTTTTTCGCAACATAATAAGAATCCCTTCTACACATTTCATGAGAAGTACATACACATGTGATGTCATCAGTGATGTCATCAATGACATTTGTGATGTCATCTTTGATGTCCTGGGTGTTAGTCTTAGCAGTGCACGGTGGTGGCGCGAGTTATGGTTGCTTAGCTTACCATAACTGGCGAATTTCAAGGGTTTTTCGGTTTTACTTGGAACCATAACGTCCCTTTAACAAAGTTTTTTCACAGAATTTCATAGGTTTTTAGTAGCGCAACTTAACCATAACGTCCCTTTAACAAAGTTTTTTCACTGAATTTCATAGTTTTTTAGTAGCACAACTTAACAATAATGACTTTGACTTTATATACATGTCATATGGAACTGACTAGATCTCTTCTTATGAACTTGATGTCCGCGAACTTATTTAATGTTCGCGGACATGTTCGGAGAACAGTACCACTACCTAAAAACTGTGGGGGGGGGGTATGTTTGATTGTTATATCATAATATAGGAACATTTAACAAATTCAAAAAGCAGCACACAAACACATTATATATAGTAATACATAAGAAATGTAACCCATATATGTAACACACTAACCATTCATTTAAATACAATATGTTCTGAAATGGAATATACCACAAGAAGATAAATTGGCTTCCAACATAATTACCTCACAGACACAACAGAACTGAGAACAAGACCAGACCCACTGAATACATAGGACTTATCTTACCAGAAATAGTAAGTGTACTTCATTTTACTCATATATTTATGAACTTTCTGTATTAGATTAAAAAATATATTTTCTTTTTTTTTTTCTCACAGAAATGTCTAGTACTCTGGAATGGCTAGAGGACAATTTCCCACATGAAGAAATGTCACAAGATAGTGAAACTAATGGTAAACACTTCATAATATAAACCATTTATTTATTATTTTTTTTTATATACATTTAACATATATATTATTTTTTTGTACAGAGCATACCAAAATAGAAAAAACTTCAGAAAACCCTGTTATGGATAACAGTCTTCACAATATAGAAGAAAAAATGGATGTATTGTTGGCTAATTGTAATAATTTAAAAACTTTTGTAGAAAATCATTTCAAACCAAAAACATTGTACCATTGCCCCACATGTACTTGTCCCTCCTCACCATATCCCAGTCAATTATCCCCAAACCCTCTCCATAATCCAAAACGTTTTGATGAGACTTCCATCCCTTCTTCACCTAATACCAATCATGTTGAAACCCCAAATTCTCCTGTTTTTGTTTCTGTTTCTGCCTCACCTTCTCCGTCATAAATTATATATCAATACCAAATTGTGAATCCATTCCATTTCAGCAACTTGTACAAAATACAAACCATGGTAGATTATGCTCTACCTGCAATTCAGATAATCGCTCCACGTTAGTAATACAAACACATAGTAAATACGTAATACTAATGCTTCTACGTTACAATGCAGATGGTACCAAAAACAACTGCAAGCTGACTGGATTCACACAGTCTAATATCACTTGGTAAGAAAACCTTCACAACAATAGGTATAATCTACCACGCAGGAGCCACAACCAATTCAGGGCACTACACGGCATATATAAAAAAGAAATGTGGATGGTTTGAATGTAATGATAGTACCATTACTCTAAAGCAGAGATTACCAGAAAATCTTACAAACGCTTATTTGATGTTCTTAAAACCAAAATTTGATAAATACTGTATTTAAACCTTTAAGTAAATTTGTGTTAAAAAAATATAAACTGTTAGAATACTCCAAAAGCTATCTAACTGCTCAAAGATTCTACAACAACTAATCAGATAAATGAATACCACTAAATTAGGCCAAAAAATACACAGTTAGAATACGCCAATTGGTATCTAACTGCTCCAAAATTTTATAATATCAAAACAAATGAAGAATCTGTTACTGCTCCAAAAAAAATACAACAAAGCAAAGTATAAAGCATTAGCCAGAAACAACAAGTGAACACTGAAAACAAACAAACAAACTGTAGCATAACAGAAAAAGGTTTTTTTTTTAATCCAACATGGATTTTTTTTTCTCCCACAGACCCAATGATTTTAGCAACAAATACAGAAACTGAGCAAATTGCACAGTACTCCGATTTGTAATTTACTAAATATGAGGGTCGAAAAAAAATAAAAGTATATTGCTTATACAATGTAATAAGTCATTACAAAATACTAATACTAACATGCTATTTTCTTTTATCACAGAAATGAAGAAGAAAAACATGGACTCCCATTACTAGACCAAACAGTAAGTATACAATAATAAGGACAACCATAGCAGCATATCACATCCATAGTATCTAATACCTTTGTTCCTTATACATTTGTTTTTCACCCAAAGTTATAAGCAAATATGAATGTGATATGCTGTGGTGGTTGTTGCCAGGGCATAGAGTCTTGGGTGCATGGCCAAATGGCCATGCACCCAAGACTCTATGCCCTGCCAACAACCACCGCAGCATATCACATCCATAGAGTCAAACATTTCAACTATGATCTATGGGAAACTTTTAATGTCCGCGAACAATGTGAGTGTTCTTAGAACACTTTGAACTTGCCAGCGAACAATACGGACACCGTTTTCAGGACACCCCCTACGAACATTTCAGAACAACGCGATAGTTCTTAGAACACTTTGAACTTGCCAGCGAACAATACGGACAGCGTCCTAAGGACACCCCCTACGAACATTCCAGGACACCGGGAGTGTTCTTAGAAGCGTCTTCAGAACACCACCATCTTGTTTATTTGCGAACATTTGAGGACACCGCGAGTGTTCTTAGGACACATTCAACTTGACAGAGAACAATACGGACAGCGTCCTCAGGACACCCCCTACGAACACTCCCCGGACACCGCGAGTGTACTTAGAACAGTTTCACTTTGCTTGCGAACAAAACGGACACATATTGAGTCCTTAGAACACCCCCCAGTCAGTTTATTTAGAACATTTCAGAACACCTGTGATGTCCGCAAACAAATCGAACACAAAAAGAACGTCTAACACATAAAAAACACAACTTTCATCCTATCTCATACACTCCCACCCTCCCCAAACACTCCTACACACCAACACACTCTACTAAATACACATTTTGAACAAAGTTTCACCGCGCTGTCCGCGGACGTCTGCGAATCCAAGATGGCGGGCGCTACCGAAAAATCTGACGCGCTTCACGCTCCACGCCGTCCAATCAGCGAACACGTTGCATGTCCGCGAACATCACGCAAGACGATTGGCCAATCAGGACACTGTCCACGGAGCGAACAGGGAAGTGTGTCCGCGAACCGAACACAGATATCACTAATTTTTTTTTACCTACTTTTTGGTCATTTTAAAAAAAACTACTGGACGGATTTTCACCAAATTTGCAAAAGCACGCTTTCGAGACCAAGCCGCTGCTCCTGGTCCAAATTTGGTGGAAATCTGTCCAGCGGTTTGGGCTGTAGGCGTGAGCAAAACATTTTTCCCATTCAGTCTATGGGAAAAAAAAGGTTTTAGGACCCCCCCTATAACTTTGCCCCCCCCCTGGACGAATCCTCACCAAACTTTGCAAAAATATTCAGAGTGACCCAAATACGTTTTTTGCAAAGTTTGGTGAGGATCCGTCCAGGGAGAGCGAAGTTATAAGCCACCCAAAAAGTGCTCTTCCTATAGAAACAGCAACTTAGACCATAACTACATGGCCACTACCGTGGCCATATATATATATATATCATACAATTTCTTACTCGTCAAGAATCAATAACAAATGGCTAGTGAACATTTTGCACCCTGATTAGGAATATATTAATGAATACATGGTGCATTTAGGAACGCCAAAATCTAATTTTTAAGGCGCAAGAGTATGGCGGTATGATCACTTGTTGAAAAAAATCTGGCAGAAAGGACTTAATTCAACTGCAACCACCACAAGGTAGGACGTTTGAAAATATTCCAAATGAATTATATTTGAAAAAGGAAAAAGGGGGAACCAGATGCAGGCATTGATTTATAGTAAATACATTCTTATTTATTTTACATGTTAAAAAAAAGAAAGACCAATGTGCACTAGACGTTATAACATGTTAAAAAGCCTAGTGGGATGGATATTGGTAAGACATTTGAAATTAATAAGAGTGTTATACTTCACGCATAGCAATTGCCATTGTGATAGAAATTGGGTGTGAAATAACTCGAACATGCTTTGCCAGTACGAAGACAACAATAATGCATAACAACTCCAAAACAACCATCAGGCCTTGCAAATTATAAAAAAAATACCACTGGACGTGCACATCTAGTTACTTAGTTACGACCAGTAATTTCTGTTAAATGGTGCTTTTCACCATAAGTACATTTCATATTTGCTGCAATGCTGCCACCCAGAGGCCATCCACACACAGTGAAACAAATTTGATATTTACTGCAAACGCGTGTTTGCAGCAAATAAAAGTTGCAAACGTCTATGTGCTAGCCAAGACGAGTTTGCCTGGTCCTCGACCTTCTTAAAATCTCCATGATGCGTGTGGAGAAGGAAATGTTGCGAGTCCTGATCAGTATGATGGAACTTGGCTTTTTGGATACATGGGAAGGGAGCAGGTGTCAAAACAGAGAAATGGATACAGTGTATAAATAAGCAACTTACTCTAAGTGACAAAAACTGACTACCTTACTTTGCGTCAGAACATACAGGGATCAATCCAGAGCTAATCCTAGACGTGTGGTGGACGTTTAAGGGAACCCAATACCCCCCAACCCCAGTGCCAGCATGCATCACAAGCTATGTCTCCAATACAAGCTGCTTTTCAGTGTCTCTCTGTTGCTTTTAGAGACATAATCGAGCAAGAAACCAAGAAAGCCATAGAAGGAAAATCCACCGCCCTGCACTCATACAAAGAAAGCTGAAATTCAAATTACCCACAAACCACACAACAGCATCCCAGGATCTGCAGCAGGAAATGGGGACCCCGTCTATAGGAAGTGAAGTGGTGGTACCGCTGCACAGCGGAGCCACAGGACTCCGCAATCCCCCGGAGAGAGAAAGAGCCACAGTAGGAAGCTGCATTGCCCTTACGGGGAAAGCCAAAAGGATCACGTGGTGCTGCAGAGCAATAATGGCAAATCCTCCCAACTAAGAGCTAGCTCCCTGAACCGCAAGGAACTAAGGAGTGGAAACCAGAATCACTCCCATGCAGAACGTGCCCTATGGGTCCCATAACACACACAGATGTCTTCCCGGCCACCATGGTTGTGCCATGGTTGACCCCACAAGAAAACATGGGATGGTGCTTAGGTCACTACTTATGACTTTTCATTTCTTTAATATGCTCTGGGTGTGAAAGAGTGGGCCAGATTGACTAGGGACAGTGGACCAAAACCAAGAGATGCAAGGGGACATAAGGAGGCAACAGGAATCAGGAAGTTTGGGTTATGGGGTGAGGTCAGAAGAGGAGTAGGTGTACGACGAAGAGACAAGCAAGAGGGAGGAAAGAGTGGTGCAGTGCAGAGGCATTTTCAGGAGCAGGTAAGGTATTCGCGAGCGAGTGAAATGGTATTGCAGTGTCAGTGTGTGCGTTATTGTGGCGAGTGTAGGTAGGAGACTTAGTGTAAGGCGTGAATGTGAAGTGTATGGTATAGGGTGCAAAGAGCAGGTGACTAGTGGTTGGACGAGGTGTAGCAGTAGATGGAGTGAGGAGAAGCTGTGGATGGAGGGAGTGGGAGTGTTAGGGAGGGAAGCTTAACATCAAACCGATGAGGTTAAGCCAAGAAAGAGTGGAGACCTGCAAACAAGTTTATAAAAATTTGAAAACCTAACTTGAATAACTGTTTCAAAAAAATTATTGAGCACATTTGGTGCCATTTATCATATTTGTCGATTTCTTTAAGAGTTTTCCTTTTTTTAATTATTGTTTTTCCATATTTATTATGTTCTCTCCATTTTATTTTTACACAAAAAATAGTTTTCTATTTTTTTGCAAAAATCGTTCCTCACGCTTGCATTCAGAGTTCTAATGGGGAAATTTTGAGGCGATATCTCCTTTTGGATACACGCAAGGGATTAAGGTTGAACCAATCTCTCTTTTTTGAAAATCATTTCAGCAGCTTGGGTACTATTTGTGTTGTACTAGAAGGAATGGAAGACCTCTGAGGTACAAAGATTGGAGGGAGGAGTGAGAAGAAGTGGGTACATAGAAGGAAGAGTGGGACAGGGAGAGAGTAAGCATGATGGATGGGGGAATTAAATCAACCGCATGTCTGTAAGGCACATTTCCCAAATCCCAATTGAACATTAACGACTGGCTAGAATAGGGAAAGTTCGGAAGTCCCTGAAGGAGTTTAGAGAGAGAAAGCACATCTGCCTTTAGGACCTCATCCGTAGCATGAGATAGAAATTGGGCAGGAGTAAACCATCTGTTTATAGTGATCTGGGTAGGGGTGGGGGTGCTAAATAACAAGTGAAAGAGAGAGAAAGGGAGGGAGAAAGTGAGAAAGAGAAAAAGTGTTTTGGTGGGGTTATGGTCTTGGTTAAGACTCATGCCCATGACAATTTAACCATGACTTGCATTCCCAAGATGTGCTGATGCAAATCAGTATGCACTGCAAAAAATGTGTTTGTTAAATTGACAGTTATAGTTCTTTCATATATATGGAGCCGCCCTTTAATTAAAATGAGATATACTCCCATAGGAACCACTTAAAATTCTATTGTTAATAACTTTTGCTTCGAGTAAAGAATTTGACTGAAATCGCAAAAGTGATTAAGGACTCACAGGCCACCCCAGACTACAGATGTTGGTAAAGCTACGTTCATAAATAAGAAAGTCATTACGAAGACAAAAAAATATATGTTTTTCAAAGTTGCGGCCCACTTCCCATTCATTTTCCAATAGACAAAGGTCAATTTTCGCCAAAAGCGCACAACCCAAACCACTGGATGGATTTCTACCATGTCCAAAACAACTTGGCCAGGAATCGTTGACTCGAGATCCATGCTTGGTTTGGGGTTATTCCGTGCAGTAGTTTAAACATTTGATGTGGAAGGGGATGCCCCTTCTCAAAAATAGATAGTTATATCTCTGGGATTTACCCAAAACTGGGTGTTTTAGAAATGAAACAGCCGCTATGTTGTTTTTCTCTCGATGCAAGAAATATTCAAGGTTATAGCTGAGGATATGGGAAAATGAAACACTGGAAAAACACCATTTGCAGGTCAGAAAACATGCAAATGCCATCAGGCTAGAGGGGAGGGGGATGTTGAAAGGGTACCAAATGATATTTAGGAGTTGGAGGGGGTCTAGGGACTGAGCTTGCAAGACAAAGCTTTCTGTAGCCTCTGCTATAGACGCGAAGAGCCGACATCGCAGAGCAAACTGCGTCACAGAAACAGCATGTGTTGTAGTGGGAAAGGGAGCGGGCAGGGGAGGCGAGGAACTCATTTGGGGATTGGGGGAGCTGGCACAGATTAGTGGGCAAATGGTGAGGGCTTGGGGGCCGGGGGGGGGCAGGAAAGCATTTTTATTTCCGGACGTTTTTCCAATATTCTCGGCTATTTTCGAGGCTGTCCAGGACGACGGATAGCCATGGGCATGTGTAGTTCAGTAACCGTAGTTTTATATATATATTTTTACAGCTATAGTAACGTCGGCTGCAAAAAAATCACTGCCCATGGCCCAAGGCCACGACCATTGACATGATTGCCATCCAGCTCTCTCATCCATGCAATAAACATACCAGGACAGAACCTGCTTAGCTTCAAAGTGGGGAAGAGGCCAGCTTCCTCAGGCCCTGTTGCCCATAAATGAGCCAAAGTTACAAAACCACTTAGAGAAACGGGCCGCCCCTTTTCTTGCTTTGAAGCTAAGCTGGATCAGTCCCATTTTGAAGCTAAGCAAACGGGCATCCAAATTATATATCTTTTTTTTTACCGTGCTACTGTATGTCCTTGAAGGTTTTGCACAGATAGACAATTTTTTGCCTTTTGCTGAAATGCATTCTGGTATTTTTAGTCTCCCAGTCAATACAAAAAAAGATATTTTTACAGTGGGTTTCCCAGCCCTACAGTAACTGGGACGAACCCTGCTTAGCGTCAACGAAAGGAAGGGTCTGCCCCCTAAGGCCAGCCAAGTTGCCTAATAAATGACCCACCTTACAAGACCACTTAGAGAAACATGGCCTAAGGGGGCTGGATACTTCCTCGCTTTGAAAATAAGCAGGGTCGGTCCCGGTTACTGCATGCATGGTCCTGAATGCTGTGTGTTTTCCTAGTTTTAAATATCCCATAACACACAGCATCCGCATAATTTTTTTAAAACCGTGCTACTGTCAGTCCTTGAAAGTGTTGTACTCGGGGACCATTTGTTTGACTGTTGCTGAATTGCATTCTGGTATTTGTAGTCTCCCAGTGAAGAGGGTGGGAATAATGCTACAATTGTATATGTTTTGCCCAACATAGCACTATAAGGATTTATATATTTGAGTAACATTATGGTATGTGTCATTTTCAAGTTATCTTTATAAAGTAGAGTATTGTTGACATGAGGATGAGGAAGGGAAATGGTATTTGCCCAAGGTGTGGCAAGAGAGTTTGCAATCCTGGACCCTTCTTTAGTTATTTTCCCCTAGTTAGGTCTGCTTTTAGGGAACTAGTAAAGGACACATGTGGGTGAAGAGTGTAACTTGGGCGGACAAAACACAGGTTTTTTTTTAAGTTGGCAGGCTTGCTCAAGTATTTGGCTACCAGGATTTTACTCAAGTTGCCATGTTCCCAGTGCAGACGCTTACTCCCAAGATCACAAGCACTTTTTTCGTCTTGGAATTTTACCAGGGAATATTTCACAACAGATTGCTAGGTTTAAAAGGTAGCACCTTTTATACTTTGGCAGAATATTTATTGGGACATTTCTTCTCTCAGGTTATTTTTCTGCTGTTTATTACTTTAAAAAAAGTCTAATGCTATTTTGTCTTGCGCACTTTCTTCTAAGGGGAAGGTGGTCAAATGAACTACATTTGTATATTTCCCTTTAAGATATAAGTTCACTTACTGTGCCTATATTTATGTTGCTATATTTGATTTTCGCTATGGGTGCAGAAAGTACCTGGGTATATGTTATTCCTGCAGCCAGTCATTTTTTCCCTGTTTCTGTGATGCTTAAATGTGGTTAGTTGGGATTGTGCAATGTATCACAACAGACCAAGAGATTGGTCATAAAATAAGGGGCTTGGAGCATGCTGCTTAATCTCACTGTGCATTACCTAAACACACTGCGAGTTCTCAAGGCCTGCAATCTTTTATACATAACAATACCACTGTCAAAACAGAACAACATCAGCTTGTGATTGATGAACCTCTTTGAGCGATGCTTTGCAAGTGTTATAAAATATAGAGTGGCTGTGTCAACCGTCCATGACCAAAGGCCATGGGTAGTGGTTTGGTAGTGTTCGGCCGTGCCCACCAGAAATGGCCGATGGCCATGGTTAGTGGTCTGGAAGCATTCTAAAAATGTATGGAATAACAAAATCCTTGAAATTCAAGGAAAAACCTTTAGTTGCAGGGACGTTAAGGTTAGAACTTAACGCAAAAAAACTTTAAATTCAGCTAGAGCCACCTTCACTTCACGCCCCCTGTTGCACAGCCTATGACCAAAATGATGACATCACAGATGACATCACTAATTACACATTGTTTGAGAACACTGATGACATTACAAACAACATCATTGATGCCATCACTGGTGACAATACTAATTACATTGTATATAACTGATCACATCAATAATGGAATTAGACATAACATCATTTATAAGTTAGCTCATGAAAACTTTGATTACCTTAATAACAATTTAGGCCATGGACTTCGCCATGACAAAGGCTGGTGTCACTGGCCAGCACCAAAGGCCATAGCTGGTGGCCGGTTAGTGTTCAAAAATACCAACGTGTATGGTTAAAAGCCATGCCTAATAGCCCATCACTGTTTTAAAATATACAGTGGGCAACATTGAAAGCTGTAGTCAGCTGCCATGGCTAAAGGCACAGCTAGTGCCCATTAATATGTTAGAATATACAGTTGGCACAGCCAACGGCCGTGGTCACTGGCGAGTATTGGGTTGAAGAACATGGCTAGTGACTGGTTAATGTATATACTATACAGTGGGCACGGCCAAAGGCTATCGCTTATTGTATTTTATTATTTAAAAATATACAGTGGACACGGCCAAACAAGGTACACACTGAGCAAGGTCAAAGGTCATGACTAGTGGCCCATTTAATATATGGTGGACCCAGCCGAAGATTGTGGCCACTGGAGAGTATTTAAAGTCTATGGCTAGTGTATATAATATACAGTGGACACGGCTGAAAGCTGTAGCCACTGGTTAAGGCCAAAATCTATGGTTGGTGGCCTATTAGTGTTCTAAAATATTCAGTGCACATGGGTTAACGTTGTGACCACTGTCCATAACTGAAGGCCATGACTAGTACCCATTCATGTGTTAAAATATATTTGACCATGTACAATGACTATGGATGAAGGCCATGCTTAATGCTAGTTACTGTTGTAATGTAATTAGTGATGTGATCTGTGATGTCATCATTGTGGTCATAGGCTGTGAAACAGAGGGTGTGAAGTTAAGGTTGTTTCAGGGGTTTTGTTTCATTAAGTTCTCACCTTAACGTCCCTGCAACTAAAGGTTTTTCTTGGCTTTCGTGATTTCATCTTTTCTATCCTGGGTATTAGTCTTAGTAGTGCACAGTGGGGGGTGCGAGTTATGGTTGCTTAGCTTACAATAACGGGTCAATTTGCAGGGGGTTTTGGTTTTACTTGTAATCATAACGTCCCTTTAACAACGTATTTTCTGTGGATTTCATTGGTTTTTATGACTGAAAATGTTTCATGATGTTATGTCACTTTATATAAATTAAAAATAATTCCTCTTAACATATGCAAGTACTGTAAACCTCCTTTAAAAAACATATTTTTTGCAATGCATACTGATGTTCGTTGTTATCAGTGGCGCATTCAAGTAATGGTTGAATTGTCTAGGGCACGTCTAGGGCATGAGACTCCACCATGGCCCCAGCCCCACCAAACCACCCCCATTATCCACTGCACCTACCCTACATCCTATCCTAGTTCAGTGTCCACTATACCCTCATAATGTGACCAATGGCCAGTACTCATGGCTTGCTGCCATGGCCAGTCTCCACAATCGATGGAGTATGGTCTTCGGCCTTGCCGCATTCCCCAACAGTCAAATCAGAGTAGACATTTATCCTTGCCGAGCAAAGTTAGATCACTAGTTTTTGTACTTACATTTTGAAACTTCAGAAAAAGTAAAACACAGGACAGATTTGCAAAAGCATGCTTTCATGTCCTTGCTGACGCTCCTCGAGCAAGTTTGAAACTTCCATGCAGTTTTATCAAGTGGTGCCAAAGTTATAAGCCACCCAAAAACTGCTTTCCATATGCATCGATGTCCGTGAACACCTGCAATGTTCAGGGACTTCGTAGGAGAGGAAAATCCCTATTTTTGGCTTTTCATGGCCATATCCCATCCGCACCTCGCGTTTTTGGTTGACTAATCAGTTGCCCAATCAGCCGGCAAGTATGATTTCTGTTCCGGTCCTTTTTACCTACCTTTTGGCCATTAAAAGAAAACTACTGGATGGATTACACCAAATTTGCAAAAGCACACTTTCGGGACCAAGCAAACACTCCTCGCGCAATTTTGGTGCAAATTCGTCCAGCAGTTTGGGCTGTATGAGGATAAAACTTTTTGGGGCCCCCACTATAACTTTGCCCCCTGGACGAAACCACAACAAACTTTGCAAAATCATTCCGAGGTTGCCATATACTTTTTTTTGCAAAGTTTGGTGAGCATTCATCGAACAGCGCCAAAGTTATAAACCAACCAAAAAGTGCTCTTTCTAGGATTTGAGCAACTTAACCATAACTTCTTTGAAGGGCCATCGATGTCTGAAAGTCCAAATAAAAAGTCGGTCTGTGTATAAACCTATGCTTGCTCTCACTCTATGCAAAGATATGTTAGGGCGTCTTTTGCCAAAAATGAAAAGTAGTGGTTCATCAGAAAAATAGGAAACCAGGGTTGGTTTCCCGGTGGCCTTCTTGCCAGGCGTGGTTTAAGCTCACCAGAATGCATTCAATCAAACAGGGTTGCTTGCAAGATCACCACCACAGGGTCCTTGCAGTGAATTCAAAAACCTTCAGTGCCTTTGCGTTCCTTGGGGTTCCTTTCCCCAACCTTCAGTCCTTTCAACACTATAAAGAAATCCAATAAGTCTCCAAATTGGTTGTGCTTCTTAACAGCTCCCTTCCCCAAGCTTAGGCCTCTTCCAGCTTTCAACACAAAACAAAATACATCACAGTTCCTTTTAGGTTTTTCGGGGTGCCCTTCCCCAAGCACATGCCCCTCTAGTACCAAACACAAATTCAGCTGGTCATCGGAAGTGTACGTAAATGTCTGGCTGTTGGGCTGTTCCCCATGTCTGCGCTGCCCGACAAGAACAGATTCCTGCTTGTGACAGCATTGTTTTATAGACACTTCAAGCGAACACTAGCCGGCAAGAAGGAGTGTGTTAACCTGGAAACACGCGGATTTGCCTTTAACCTCATACCAAGTAAATATCCTGGGACTGGGGCTTGCGCACCTGTTTTGAGGGCGCATGCCTTTTTGTGCCCGATTTGTGGTCTGCTTCAAAACCTTATACTGTCCTTTTTTTCCTCCTAGCCCCGCCTTCCAGCGACCCCGCCCTCCTTGCATCCCATTGGTGCAGCGTACACATAACAATCCGGTGCACGCGCGTCTCGTGCCGCGCATCCAGAAGTGTACGTAAGTGTCTGGCTGTTGGACTGGCGGGGGCTGGGGGCTGAGTCACGGTAGAAGTAAGTGTCTACTTATTGTGCCTTTTATATTGCCTGTCTCTATTTCAACATTTCCATTTCTGAATTGTGGTACACAGATCCTTCCTTAAAAATGAGGAAGAACAAACTACCAATAATGAGAAAAGAACCAGGAGCCGATTTCTTTGCCGCCGTCAGCACGAGACGTGCTAGTCTTGCCCGAGCAGCGGCTTTACCGTTACCAGACCCTAATGATGATGAAGACGCACTACTGCAATGTGCGCAAGACTGCTCCTTAATGGGCAAAACGACGGAGGATTTAATTGACCCCTCCCAACCACTTTTTGTGGAGGAAGAGTCACCTGATATAATACAAACAAAAAAACAAAAAAATAACAAATAATGAAGATGAAGTGGCATCTGCTTTGAGTGACTTTTGTAAACCAAGCAATTTCAGCTATGACAATTTCTCTGATTTTCCACACACTTTTCCATCAAGTGACCACAATCCAGAATCTAACTGTGTAGGGAGTATGACTGATCCAACTCAACCAGCAGTGGGCTCTGATTTATCTGTCATGATGGGCATCTTTAACAGATTGATGTTGTTGGAATTAAGAAAGCAGAAAGCTGCCATAATGCACTAACCCAAGTACTTAAGGTTGCCCTGAGGAAACTTCATATGTAAAACAGGGCAGTAGCCTAGAAAAGGTTAGCAGTGGGCAAAGACATTTTTCATCAACTGATGAGATGATGATTATAATACCTACAACACAGGAAGAGGATGATGATCTGTCAGCAAATGGCACGGATGGTATGAATGGGGTTTCGGGTGATAAAGGTAATCTTGCTAGTGATGGGAGTGGGGCCGAGAAACAGGTGGTTACTGATGATTTTTAACTAAAAATGCCTAAAAGACAGGGTAAAAAAACTAGCCAAACTGAAGAAAAAAAACGAGGCACACAATAAAAGTCATCTAGAACATTTTTGAGGGATCATGACCTTAAACATACCATCCGAGAGGGTGCAGATGTAAGTTTAGTGCCTGAAAGCAAAATAGTAAAATCAAGGAAAAGCATGACCAAGCACGATGAGCTCCCAGACCCCAAAGAAACCAATGATCAAGCCTCACAGAGTGTATTTTCTGAGGGGGATTATGCTCTCTGTGATGTAATGAAAAAGAAAAGGGAAGATTTGTTTGACATTTTTAAAAGCACAGCTTCGATAGGTAACAACCGTGTGACATCTAACTCCAATTTCGAGTGGGGGCCGAACAGCCATGTTAATCCCTCGGTGACCTCTGTTATGAAAGCAAATAAGATCGATGCTTTTATCAAAACAGGTGAAACTAGTGATCAACTGAGAAAGTGTGTCAGAACTACTGTCAACACTGGCCTTAGTAATTCAGAGTGGAAAGTCTCCCATGGTACGTTGGGGACAAACCCGTTTAATGAATCTGATCAAGTACCCACTAACACTGTAAATCACAAGATACTACCCCTTAAGTCAATAAATGAGGCAAGGAAAGAGTCAGATAAGCTTGACATAGTTATTAAGGAAGATGATTTGCGTCATCTGATTCTTAAGGTGTTTAAAGATAACGTTCCGTTAGAGTCCAGGTGTAATTTGGTTGATCCACCTGCCTCAATCAAGACAGTAGAATCCATTTCAGACAAAAACAAAGGTAAGGAGACCGATGGGATTAAGGACGTTGGTCACTATGAGAATGTGAATGAACTGGGTGGCGGCAGGGATCAAATGGCTTTAACACATTAGGATACTGATTTGAGACAGCACCTGGGTTAATTATTAGATCACTATTTAACGACATTGGTAGCATATCTTTGAACAGACCCTACATTTTATCTTTATTCGCAACCATTCCACGTCAGCAGACGTGCAGTTAGTCGACTTCATTCATAAATTTAGATACGACTACGTATGTCTGGTTATATCTTCTCCTTTGGTGAGGTCTCTTCTTTTGAAAGAAGCTGAACAGCTGCAATGTAGAGGTTTCGACATTTTGAACAGAAGTTTACTATGCCTATTGCCCAAACAACTGCACTGAGGCCAACGAAATATGATAGGGTCTACCAAGAATCATACTCAGAAAGGGCTAACCCCAAAACGGAATCCAATTTGGATAAAAAGGATTGGAGGTGGCTGGCCCTGTCCTTGCGGGAGTCTAGAGGTGTTGCAATTTAATGCACAATGAGAAACTGATGTTAGATTTGGCACAGTTTGATTTTATCCTTATTCAAGAATCTTGGTCAAGAGTTCAATTGCGCTGGGAAGGCTTCATTTCGTCATCACTTTGTGCACATGTGCACATGGTTTGAATAAGGGCAGTCCTATGGGGGTGGTTTCATTATAGAAGCCAAAGACTTCAACCATTTGATTAAAACTGGAGAATGCTGCTTTGCCCATCACTTTCTTGTGGCCTCTTATCAGGTGGGGGCTAACGAAGAGGGCAACTCTTTACTTATTGTGAATGTATATTGGAACCCTAGCGAACAGTCGGACCAACAAGTAGTGAATGAATTGAGCAATCTGGGATCCTCTATTGATGTAAGGCTACAAGAGAACCCCGGGGGGCAGCTTGTCATTGCAGGGGATATGAATGCTGACTGCTTTGGCGATCGCCTGTCCGGGGACGTTATTTTCTCTAATGTTGGCACACAGGTCAGACTAGGGGGAAATTCCAAATTGCGTGGGAGATTACGGACACATTTTGCAGAAGTATGGGGTCTTGATTTGTTATATAATGACCATTACACCTGGAAAGCAAGGGGTCATGAGTCAATTATTAACTCCATTTTTCTTTCGGAAGGCTTAATCGAAGTGCATGGGAAAATTCGAAATAAAGGAGTAGTGACCATTGTATGCTTACCATTGAAATATCTGTCAATTTCCAAAGACCTATGATAAATGTTTATAACCAAGGCTTGTTGACATATATCAAGGGAAATAGAATCAAATTGACTCAGAAAAAAAATGTTACATTCATAGCCACTTTGGTGAAAGATTATGATACACTTTCCCATTATCAACGGATGGACCATTATTCAGCCTTGAACTTTACACATTACATAACCACCACTATTTCAAAGTTGGAGGAGTGTTCACGTAAAACGATAATTCCAAGCAAATCACATAACCATCATACTGACATTGAAGTACATGATCGTAAATGTTTGCTGAGGAAAGAACTTAGACTTTTACAGAAATCGGGGCTACCTGCAACTAGTATTTTGATTATGAAAAAGAAAATCAAGCAAAGGTATACAAATTGGATAATATACCACAGAGGTTGTCGATCGCAACTTGAAGGAAAAGCAATGTTAAAGTCTTTATGGGGACCTAATTCCTCACATTTTTGGAACTTAATTAATGAGCTAGAAAGACCCCAGAAGGACGCAACCATGAATTCTATAAATGAAGACATATGGCTGGGTCATTTATCCAAACTTTACATTAACAACAAGACGATTGAGGCAACGAAGACCACTGTAAGACCAAATTGGTCACTGGAGTATTCTATCGAAGACATTGTGGGTCTTATTAAAAGATCTAAAAACTCGGGTGCCCCAGGTCCGAATAATTTATCAAATAAACTATTGAAGCTTGATCCAGCCACATGGGCCAAAATTTTGTTCTTGCTATTTGAAAACATCTTCTACTATAAATATATCCCACAATCATGGAGGGTTCTGATCGTCATACCAGTGTTTAATAAAAAAGGATCTTGTCTGTGCCCTTCTAGTTACAGGCAGATTGCCATAGCAGATCCTGAGTCCAAATTGTTTGCTTCCTTGGTTCTTCTTGATATACAAAAATGGATCTCGGAAAAACATATTCTAGATCCCAAACAAATTGTGTTCAAAAAGAACATCAGCACAGACTGTGGTGGTTTAATTTTAAAGTATATAAATTGCCAAATCGTTGAAAATAGGAGCAAGGCCTACTTTTGTCGCATCCATGGATCCGAGTTCGGCCTTCGACCTGGTAGATAGAAAAACTTTATGGCAGTTGTTAAGAAAGAGAACTTGATATGCCTATCCATCTACTTGATATTGTAATGGCTCTGTATTCTGATACCAGGTTGAAGGTCAGACTTAATTCTGAGGGTCATCTTTCTAAAGAATTCAAAATACCAAATGGCCTCCATCAGGGCTGCATGCTGGCCCCAACCATATTCAATTTATATGCGAGTGGTGCAGATACTGCCTTGACTAACAAGGGCTTAGATTCCCCCAGATTGAATAATGTTTGTCTGTCATGGATGGCCTATGCGGACGACTTTCTATTGATGAAGAACTCTAAGGTTGGTCTGCAAAGACTATTAAAAGCATTTGAGAGGTTTGTACTTAGATTATCACTCAAAATAAATCCAACTAAAACAGTAATTGTTCGTTTTGGGAGATTGAACAAGAGGGAAAGTGCATTCTCTTGGTCATATGGAGACAAATCGATCAAAGCTCAACGTGCTAGCAAATATTTGTATTATTATTTTTCAAGGGTTGGCACCACTGCATTAATTAAAAGTCAACTCAAACTAAAAGCGGAAATTGCCATTAGGCAAATGCGTGCTATTGAAACTAAATTTGGGACATTTTCTATGGTACCCCTTAGGGAATTCTATGTTAAAAAAAGTCATACTCCGATTAGTGTATGGTATGGAATTATTTTCAAACGAACTGAAGGAGTACTTGAGGTATTTAGAAGAGAATAGTTGGAGGTCAGTGTTATTTTTCCTACCAAAATGTATCCCGTTTGAATTGATAAAATCCAAATTTGGCTTACACTCCCTCTCGGTGTATGTAACTTGGAAAAGAATGTGCTTTTGGAGAAAATGCAAAATGGCGGCTGAGGGCGATCTATATGCATGTGCTGACAAGGAACCTACCAATCCTTTTATACATACTTTGCACTTGGAGACGATGCAATGTCTTGGCGAGATGTGCATGTCCGTCATCTCTATGCTCAACAAACCTAGAAAAATAAGAAAGACTTATGGGCTTTGACTGGCAGAAAACCATGAAAAGAATCTTAGACTCTAAATTGTATAAACATGCATGCTCAACATGGCAATGGTACCCGGTTATGGAAAGTTATCTAAAGAAATATCCTTGTAATAGAGTACGTAATGATTTTATGCACTTTAGATTTAACATGATCCAAACCAACCAAATTAAGAGCATCAGAAATTGTAACTCTGTGGACTGGATATGGTGAATATTCTGTAAAATGGAGGGGGTTGTGGAATCACTTCAACACATCCTCCTTTTATGTCCTGCCCTCAAGACCCAAAGGATTAAGTATTTTGTGCAATTTGTGCGCTCAACACAAAATGTAAATGGAGAATTTATTTGGAATAGAATGCTGCATGACAACACTGCCAATTTAAATATACGGGTAGCCTCCTTCTTGAGAAATGTCAGTGATTTATGTAAGTTTCTGGTATGTTTGTTACTACCTAGTGGTTTAGGAGTTTTGGAAATAATTGAATTCTTTAGTGTGAAATGTTTTGTGACTTATGCTATTTTTTTCTTTGGAGTAATCTGAAATTATTGTTATATTTTCTTAATTTGGGTCAAGTTCTTAATTCTTATTGTATCCTGTATATACATGTAAGACTGTGTAAGTTCTTAATATTTCTGTAAAAACCTACAATATTGTGGAATGTTAATATTTCTTTGTAAAGGTTTAGAATAAACCAAAACAAATCAAATTAAAATAAAAGAAATTCAGCTGGTCAGGGTGCGTCTTTTCTTTATTCCCAGCTTCACAGAATCATCTGATTCCAATTGGTTCCTTCCTTGTCAATCAGCTTTTTAAGAATGGTCCTAAAGGTCTTATTAAACCGGTCAACAAATCCGTCAGTTTGGTGGTCAAATTAAAATAAAAGAAATTCAGCTGGTCAGGGTGCGTCTTTTCTTTATTCCCAGCTTCACAGAATCATCTGATTCCAATTGGTTCCTTCCTTGTCAATCAGCTTTTTAAGAATGGTCCTAAAGGTCTTATTAAACCGGTCAAGAAATCCGTCAGTTTGGTGGTGGTAAGCAGACACCCTCAAGGTGGTTATATGAAGTAGCCCTTTTACTTTCCTCATGAGCTTACTTATAAAAGGTGGTACCCTGGTCCTTTAAAATGTCCTTGCGCAAGGGGACTCTTCTTGTTATGGCCATATCTGACCTCCACAGGAAAGCCTTCCATTGACAGAATCCAGGAAGTAATTCTGGAATTACGCACATTTCTGGCCCGGATTCTATCACTTTGGAGGTATTGCAAAGGCTGGTGTGGAGTTTCCACTATGATGTGTTCCTCCTGGATGAACAGGCGATAACTTTTCAATGCCCACACCGTTGCCAGGTGTGCCTTCTCACAATCGTTGAATTTTTCCTCCCGAGGATAAAATCTTGCTGCATAGGAAATGACTTTATTTACCTTGTCATGCTTTTGATATAATACTACTGTCAAGCATGTATTCAAGAACCCTGTCTCCAAGAAGAACTCTTGTTTTTGACAGGGTAAGCTAGACAAGGCACTTGTGAGAAACTTCTTTTGAGTTGTTTTACTGCCTCAGCTTGTTCTGGACCCCACTCCCACTTGACCCCCCCTCAACAGATGGATCGGGGGTATTGTGATTTCTGCATAATCCTCAATTTACTTCCTACTGTATTTAGTCAGTCCAAGGAGGCTTCTTAGCTCACGCAGAGTTGTGGGGTCTTTTAGTTTTAGGAGTGCTTCCACTTTCTTCTCCTGGGGACAAAGACCCTCAGGAGCTATTTCATGTCCCAAGAAGTTGACACTGGTTCTGCACCACTGTGCCTTTTGGAAGGACAGTTTTGCTCCGCCAACCCTCAACTGGGTTAGTACATAACGGATTTCCGCTATGTGTTCCTCCACAGTTGAGCTTTTTATCAGGACATCATCCACATAGGCCAGGTTACCCCTTTCACCTAAGTCTGGCATGGTCTTATGTAGGAAGATGTTGAATTCGTTGCCAGAGTTTATGTATCCGAAGGGAGTCTGGGTCCAAGTGCCCCACGAAGGTAAAGGCCAGCTTGTATTGGTCCTCCCTACTGACAGGCACGGTCCAGTACCCATTGGTCACATCAATGGCAGTGTATACCTTTGACCTGTGGATCTGGGCCAGCCCCTGGTCAATTTAGGGGAGAGGCCATCAGGACATGTGGACCCGTTTATTTAGCTCCCTAAGGTCTGCGAAGAGTCTCCATTGGCCATTTGCTTTTAAAATCCCCAGCACCGGAATATTAAAAGGTGCTGTGGACTGGACGAACTATCCCACGGGACTCAGGGTTTTTGATGATTTCTGTCAGGGACTCCATGGATGCGAGAGGGAAGTGATATTGCTTCACAAACACAGGAGTCATTCCAGGCTTTGTGGGAATTGTTATATTATTGTTATGCTTGAGCTAAAACATGGCGCTGATGTGCAGTGCATTCTGGGAGCGCTCAGAGCCATGATGGATATTTACTTCATGCCGCAGTGAAAAGCTGCACTCATTTTACTAAGAGGTAGATTCACAATGCTGAAAAAAACATGCTTTCCAAACCTGGTATGCAGTCAAGGACATTTCTGCTGGGAAAGCTAACTTTGTTATGTCTTGTTATGAGCTATGGGACTGTTTTCCGTGGTGCTTGTTTTTAGAGGAGGGAGGCACTTTGCTCCTTGAGGTTACTGTCGGTTGACCCAGCTGGCAACCAACGATGGCTCATCAATGCGCAAGTGCGTTGCCAGAAGGTTCAAGAAATCTCCATCCCTTTTGAAGGGTGCATATATCGGAACCCCTGAGCGGTCAGGTGGGACTTCAGCCGGAGGGGGGACGCTTCCGTCCGGCCTACCTGTGGGCTGTTGTGCTCTCGGCCTGGCTGTTATCGGGGTCTTCCAGCCGCTTCTGGCGAGATGAGGAATCCAGTTACGCTCACGGTGATGTATTTTCTTTTGAATTCTTTGTTTCTTCTGTGATTTATTGCTATGTTATCACTGGTTGCTTCTAAGCTTTGAATAAAGTGCTCATTATTTTCTAAGAGTGTGTGGTTGCAAGTTATTGTGTCTTCCTGCGTTCAAAGTATTGGCTCCGTAATTGCATTGGTGATTTATGATTGTCCGTGCACTCTGGGAGAGCAATACAAGTATGGATCTCGGTGCGACCACAGTCGTACGAGTCCACATGCCTGATGTCACAAGTCACCTCTTCCTCCCCGTGAGGGCATGAAGAGTACACCAGGAAATTCCCCCCTTGCCGGGTGAAGATCCAGTCTGGTGGTATGTCGTTGTCACTGTCATTGTCAAAACAGTCCTTGGGGATTGGTCCTATCAGTTAATTTCCTAGATCTATGGAAAAATGTCAGTCATCAACCGCCATTCCAATAATGGTGCCTGCACCCAGAGTGATATTCCTAGGGTCGCTGTTATCCATCAATATTGGAATGGTGTTGTGTTCTATATTGACTAATGGTGTTGGGTTTAACCCCATCCCCAGCTGTTGGAGATAGGCATTAAGGTGTACATATGTGTCAGGATTTTGCAGTTTCTGTCCTTTTTTAATTTTTCATTCAAGTGGGAATAGTCGTATCCGTCCTGGGATAACCTCCTCTCCAATTTGAACTTCAACTGCATACGGCAGCAATTGGGCTGACTGGGATGCTTTTTCTGCATCATCAAAGCCCAGTGGATTGCCCCCTAGTCGGAACCAGGCTTTGTAATTTATCAGGTCCAAATTAAGTGCAAACCGATTGAGAAGGCAGCATGGATATCTCGTACAAGCCAACAATTATGTTCTATGCTTTTGGTACCTATAGAAATTGTGAGCATATACCTGCTAGACAGGAGATGTTTAGAATTGGGAGTTTCCAGGCCCATTTCCCACTTATCAATCAATTTAAATGCAGGAATGGCTGGATCTTTTGGGAGCTTTCTGAACATGGCTTCATTGATGAAGCTCTTTCCGTTGTTCACGTACACTGGGGTGAGAACAGACTCCTTCCCCTCATTTAACTGAAAAGGGAGGAACAACTGTTCTCTAATTTTCTGAATGTCAGCTAAACTTTGAGCTGGTTTCTCATCACTTTTGACTATGGGGTTAGGATTTTCAGATTGTGAATCAGTATAAAATTTCAAAGTATTTCCTTCCAGTGTGGAATGCCACTTAAAACTGCAAGGAAGGTTGATTTTCCGGAAGAGAGAGGAGTTCCCATCACCAGTTTTTTGTCCTACAGCAATTACTGTCACGTCAGATATTTGATTGTTCTGGAAATTAAACTCAATATGATCCGATTTTTGTTTAACCATGTGGCATGTGCCATTTAAACTAACATGGTTGACACTTTGTTTTAATTTTATTGGCCTGTTAGTCTGAGTCCAGAGTACCTTGTTCACACAGTCTAATAGGGGGGACATCCTGTGCAGGATGTCATTCACTAGTAGACAGGGTGTTCCCTCTGGAGTCACGACTATGATTGGGTGTTTCACCTTGTGTCGCCCTATTTTTATTTCCAAATCCGCAGTCTCCTCAACAGGAATTTATTCCCGTCGAAGTTCTGGAGTTGTCTAGGAAGAGGGGTGAGAGGGATGTGGTGTCTGTCGCCCCCTTCCTGAATTTAGCTGATCAAAGGCCCTTTTTGACAGAAGAGTGGCTTGGGATCCAGTGTCCACCAGTGCTGAAATTGCACATTTCCCTTGCACTTTAACGGGGCGTAAAATCTCCCCTCCTTCTCCTCAAGTGGGCAAAGGTAATGAGCATTTCAGGCAAGCTCGGTGGTCAATTTCTTTATTTCGGACAATTATCTGTGTCAGAGTCTGTGAATATGTAATAAAAATTTGACATCCTGAAAAAAGATGGGGATTTTGAAATCCCCCGTTTTCCTAATTCTGTGCTACCCCCTTTTACCTGGCGGCAGTCACGAGGACCAGTTTGTGGGGAGGATTCCTCCTTTACTATTGTACTCTCAGAATGGCAATTCTGAGGTTCAGGGATGGGCGACTGAATCAGTCCCCACACCCACCCAGTCTTCATTCGGATCTCTCGGGACCCATTTTTCTTTGGGAGGAATTCCCCGTCCCTGAAGAAGATTGTTTTCCCAGAATGCTCTAAGGATTCTTCCCCTTCAAATTGGAGGATACTAACTTCCTCCCCAAAATGGGCCTTTTTGAGGTCTATTTCTCCTACCCACCCTCTGTTCCCTGGGTGGCAGATTTTCAGGGGCAGGAGATTTTAGTTCCAGTTCCGGGGTGTCCAGGGGCTTTTCACGGGTGAGGAAGGAAGCTTCCTCTAGGGCTTTACACCCGCCTTACCCCCGTGCCTCCTCCTCAGGAACCAGTGAATTATCGGGGTTCTCTCCCCGTCATTGTTCTGGGGTGCCAGACCCTGGGTTTGCAGGGTTCTGAACTGCTGTGTTCATCCGAGGGTTCTGTTGGCCCACAACATGCGACCCAGGTCCTGTGTGAGGTTCTGGACCTGGCACTCTAGTTGGGACACCCGTTCCGGCGGGTACGTGGGTCTTTGTTTGTATCTTGGGGGTTCACGGGAATGGTAACTATCCCTTCTCCCGGGGTACCCTGGGTACTGGGGATTTTGGTAACCCTCCACCCTTGGTCTCCCCTCTCCTGGATTGGTTTGTCTGGACTCCTGAAACCAGGGAAAGAAAGGAGGGATGTCATGCAGGTTGGGGTTTTGTGGATACCGGGGAAAGAAACTTAAAATCGGGATTTGGGGGGTTACTTGTAACGCTCACCTGGTTCCCACGGAGGCGCGGCGTCGAAGGCGCAGAACTCTGAAGATGGACAGGAAGGGCCCCTCTATTCTGGCTTCCCTGGCTCGTTGGATACCCTCCTGTGCGTGAAAAGGGAGTATTACCAACTGTGGAACAATGCTCAAGCCTCCCACTCCCTTCCAACCCTCCACGATACCTCCTCCACGATTCCCAGTGAAGCCTCACCTTAGGGTTTGGAAGGATGAGCTCTCCATCCTGCTTCTGATGCAGGGGCGCGTTGAAACCCTGTTACTTCACTGGATTGAGGATTGATGGGAGTTCAGGTAAGCTTGACTGTTCAGGTGAGGCGCTGTAAAAGTTCTGTTCAAAAGTTCAAGCTTAATAATAATGTTCGTTGTCTAATTGCAGCAAGCGCTAATGCTTATGTCTTTTTCCCCTTAGGGGCCGGGGTTCGGAGTGCCGGAGATATGGCGCCGACCCGAAGTGAAACAGTTCTGGATGAGCGCTCAGGTAATGTCTTTGCATTCGCTCATTCAATGTCTTTGTCTTTTTTCCCCATAGGGGCCGGGTTCCGGAGATGCCAGGAAGCGGCAGGACCCGAAATGCAGTGGGAATAATCCAACAGGTACGACTTAAAAGGAAACTGAGCTTTTCTTATTCCTTTTCTCCCTCTCACCTTTGTTCTTGTCTTTTTTCCTCTAGGCGCCGGGGCGTAGCTGAATCCGGAAGATCGCTGCTGAAGATGGAAGCGCCTTACAAAGGTGAGTAAAATGCAGCGCTGCAGCGATCGAAACGAAATGCCTTTAAAATGATGTCTTCCTTTTCAGGGCCGTTGGAGAAATGACTCCGGGATGCAGATTTAGCAGTTAAGGGCTTTTCTTCTCCTATTCTCTTCCTTTCTCCCCTTGCAGGTGTTCCAGGGTGCTGGCAGGCGTGGCTGAAGTCAGGATGCAGGAGCTGACACAGTGAGCGTCCAGCTGCTAGGTGCAGAACAACGCGAAGCATGTGTGGCTGTTCGGGTGGGGTTTAAATAGCCTTGGAAGAAGTTCCTGGTATGTATCCTTCCACCAATCAGGTATGTATCCTTCCCCGACCACACCCGGGTGGTGAAGTAGTCCTACAGGTTAAGTAGTCCCATTCAGGCCTCAAGAGGGCCTGGATGAAGCAGCAAGGTCTGCATCAGGTAAGTGTGCACCCAAGCACTTAAACACATATCCTCTTCTATGAGCCTGGCGCCTGAGGCGCCAGGACTGGGGTCCGCTATGAGCCTGGCGCCTAAGGCGCCAGGACTGAGTCCAAAGGGCCCCGACTTGGGCCCGCTGAGACTTCCTTGGGGAAAATGATGTCTGCCTCTGGGGTTGCTGGGCCCGGCCTGGCTCCTTAGAGGTAGGCATCATGACATTACTGCCCTCCTGAGGGAAGTTAGGGGGGAGGTTTCCTGGGGGAGTACTTACCTGGTGGGACCCCCCCTTTGGGTCCATACATAGCCCATGATAGGTCAGTTGCCCTTGTATCTGGGACTTACATAATCAGGAGAGTTAGGGGTCCCATTGGTGGGATTACCTCCCGACTGCCCCCTGTTTCTGATTGGCCAGAAGGCCTTCTTGGCCTCTGACTTTGCTGGTTTTGTGTAGGTACATTTTTAGGCCTCCCGATTTCTAGGTCTAAAATGGGGGCAACCTTCACCTCCGCTACCATAGCAGCAGCAGGGGTGTTGGCTGGTTTGGAGTTTTTGTGGTCTGGTTTTTATTTTCTGAAGGTTTTTGGACTTCATAAATGCGGTTAGCCTGCTCTATTACCGAGTCCAGAGATCTTTTATCCTCACCAGCTGGGTCATGATATATTTTGGGAGCGCATGAAAGTAGGTAGTGACAAACTCTACTATCCGTGCGCACCCTCCTAGTGGTTTGTGGAAAGGCGCGCTTTAGCTCTCGTGGGGCCTGATCTGCTCTGCATTGCAGATTATAGGCCACTTTGCGAGCCTCTTGAGGGTTTCTATGGGCGGAAAAGTGTTTCAAGATGGCCGCCTCGTAGGCGGATCATCTTGAATTGTTCTGGTCTTCCAGTCCAGCAAAGAAGCTGGAGTACTCTGGAGAGAATGTCCATGTAGCATACTCTATGCAGTTCTGGTTGTCTTTAAGGTGAAAAGTGTCCATCATTTGTTCATAGAGTTCCAAATGTTCCCAGACAGAATATTTTGTATTTTTGTGGTACGGGGTTATGAAACTCCTAATGGCCATGATCTGCCTAATGGGGTCTTTCGCCATTACATCTCTTTAGTTTATTTGCCCTCTTTGGTCGCGTCACCCGAGTCCACTCGCCCTCAGACTAAGAGGCGCTACTGCTTGAGGACACCACATGATCTTCTAGGCACTCCCTGCTTCTGTGAGCTTGGGAGGCGCTTGCAGAATGGTGGGGCCTAGTTTCTTCTCCCCTGTGTCGCACAGGAGAGTAGTCTTCCCACTGCCCATATCGGGTGGAGGTCTTCAGAATGTTCTTTTTGGGCCTTATTTCGTTCTGTTTTTCTACAAATTGAACCAACTGGTCCCTTGGAAGGTAGTATTTCTGCAGATCTAATTCCCTGACTTTCTCCTCATAGGCGACTTCCTTGTCAGAGACATCAGCCTTAATATTTTTGCAACGATACAGGGACGCCCGTCCATATATTTCTGGGGGGTGCTGACCTGTCGGATCCATCATACTAAACCCATTTAATTCTGCCGGCCTCATGGTTTCTGGCTCATGTGAACCGGTAGACATGAAGTCGGCAGTGTTCAAAGTATTAAATGGGTTTGAGTCCCTTAGTACAGAGGTCATCATAATATGATCAGGGGTTGCCCTGCCCCTCTGTACCTGTTCAGGGTCTCTCCAGTTTGGATTAAATATAGCACCTTCTTTCTGCAACCTCGCTAGTTTCTGTCACGCTCACCTGATTCCCACGGAGGAGCAGGTCTGGCTTCGAGTGCTGATGCTTCTTCTATGGTGAAGCGCAGGACTCTGAAGATGGACTCACTGGCTCACAGGAATATTCCTCTGTGCGTGAAAAGGGAGTATTACCTACTGACGGAATAATGCTCAGGCCTCCCACTCCCTTCCAACCCTCCACGATACCCTTCCTCGATTCCCCGTGAAGTCTCACCTTAGGGTCTGGAAGGATGAGTTCTCCATCCTGCTTCTGATGCAGGGGCGCGTTGAAACCCAGTTACTTCACTGGATTGAGGTTTGATGGGAGTTCAAATAAGCTTGACTATTCAGGTAAGGCGCTGTAAGAGTTCTGTAGCAAGTTCAAAAGTTCAAGCTTAATAATAATGTTCATTGTCTTATTGCAGCAAGCGCTAACGCTTATGTCTTTTTTCCCCTTAGGGGCCGGGGTTCGGAATGCCGGAGATATGGCGCCGACCCGAAGTGAAACGTGCAGTTCCAGTAAATGACAGGTATGTTCTGGATGAGCGTTCGGGTAATGTCTTTGCATTCGCTCATTCAATGTCTTTGTCTTTTTTCCCCATAGGGGCCGGGGTCCGGAATGCCAGGAAGCGGCAGGACCCGAAATGAAATGGGAATGACCCAACAGGTAAGTCTTAGAAGGAAACTGAGCTTTTCCTATTCCCTTCCTTCTCTCACCTTGTGTTCTTGTCTTTTTCTCTCTAGGCTCTGGGAAGTGGCTGCGGATCCGGAAGATCGCTGCTGAAGATGGAGGTGCCCAGGAAAGGTGAGTGAAATGCAGCGCTGCAGCGATCGAAGCGAAATGCTTTTAAAATGATGTCTTCCCTTTCAGGATCGGTGTGAAGTCTCCGTGATGCAGCTTTAGCAGGTAAGGTCTTCTTTCTCTCCAATTCTCTCTTAGCAGGTGACCCAGGATGCTGACAGGCGTGGTTGAAGTCCAGATGCAGGAGCTGACATGGTGAGCGTCCAGCTGCGAGGAGCAGAACAACGCGAAGCGTGAGTTGCTGATAGGGCGTGGTTTAAATAGCTTGGGAAGAAGTTCCAGATATGTATCCTTCCACCGATCAGGTATGTATCCTTCCCCGACCACACCCAGGGGAAAGTAGGTCCACAGGTAAAGTAGTTCCATTCAGGCCTCAAGAGGGCCTGGATGTAGCAGCATGGTCTGCATCAGGTAAGTGCACCTTAAAACACTTGAACACATGTCTAGCTTTATGAGCCTGGTGCCTAAGGCGCCAGGACAGGGGTCCAACATGAGCCTGGCGCCTTAGGCGCCAGGACTGTGTCCAAAGGGCCCCAGCTTGGGCGCGCTGGCACTTCCCTGGGGGAAATGATGCCTGCCTCTGGGGTTGCTGGGTCGGACCTGGCTCCTTGGAGGTAGGCATCATGACAGTTTCTCCTTCTGAGCCCCTACCTCTTGATAATAGGCAAAGATCTGAGCCTTTTGCTCAGCTATCAAGGCTTTACTAGCCTCTATGACCCACTTTTGAGCTACCACCTTCTGGTGGAGCCCCTCTTTCTCCTCACACAGGGCCTCATTTTCTCTCTGCGCTACCTGTATGGTTTGGGAGCAATGAGACAATTTCTGTGTGATATATCTTATATAGCCAGCCACACTCAAACACTGGAGAGCTCATGAGTTATCATGCACTTCCTGTTTGGCAACAGGAAGTGGTAACCAGAAAATTACTGATAACACTAGGAAGGAATGAAAGGAGGGATTTGTTATGGGTTCTTTGTGTGCCTATGCCAGGCCTGCCAAGCCTCCACCCAGCTTGCCCCAACTACCTGCCTGATACCCATGACAGATACCCCAAACCTATAATGTAACACTCTGGGTTAAGGTAGCCCAGGGTAGAAAATTACCCCATTTGAACCACAAGTTTAATTTGACTTTCAGAGGGTCCTAGTACCTGGTAACTTTGAGGCTTGAACTTACTGCCCCTAGCTTGTAGGCCTGCAATAAGGGGGTAACAACCAAGTCTCCACAAATGAAACTTCATAGTATAGCGGCACTGGAATTCTCAAGAGCACCGGAATGGGAGGGCTCCTACCTGGAGCCTATGGTGCCTATGGTGCACTCAACAGTGCTCGGGACGCCATTTGTGGGCAAGGCAGGGCCCATAAAACTAATCCCGTCTGGTGAAACAGTAGCCCAAGTTCATGGCTCCTTGGACCAGCACGACAAAGGAGAAGGAGAAATAACCAACCATCAAGAGCTTGTTAATCAATTGAAACGTGGCCTAGAATATATGGACACTACCAAGAACATACAAAAGGAAAATTAAAGAGCATTTTGGGAAGAAGCGGCAAAAAAGCCTGAATGATGCGGATGAAACAGCAGTGATAAACTGGGGACAGCAAACCTCCAAATCGGAGGAAGAGGGCCCCCAGGAATCAAGATCATGTCGAGATCATAACATTCAGCCAATAGCCCAGGAGACAACAGAATGCGAAACCCCTGGTTCAGAGGCCCGGAGAGGGAAGCAGAGGGCCAGAGAGGACCTACAGGATGACGGCTTACTGCTAGAAAATGAGCTGGAAAGTAGCAAAAGCTATCAGCCAGATGACACCACCTTAAAGGCACTAAATTTAGTTCTGAACTCTTTAGTGTCCGTTTTTGAGCTACTAAAGACGAAGTACAGTCTCAAACCGGAATCCTTCTCGAGCTCACAAATGAAGTGGCCAGAAGCAATTCATCACTGGTGGGCCTTAAGAACGCAATTACCTCCTCCATCACCCCAGCACTAAATGACATTCGAACTGAAGTAGCAAATCAGGGCTTGGACATTTCCTCTATACAAAGGGCTTTGTGGGAAAATAAAAACGGAGACTCCCCCCTAAAAAACCAGCTGCGAGAGTTGTTACAACTCTGGCAAGCAGTCCCCCCCGCCCCCGGGAGAAAGACATATCGACACACCAGAGAACTCAGGGATCTTTGAGAACGCCCCACGGTCGGAATCAATCCTGGAAGAATTAAGAAGGCTGTCCCACGTGATCGAAGATCAAGCAGAAGTGCCCGGGGTGGTGGAAATTACAATCAAGGAAACCCCTAAAGGGGGTCCAGAGAATGGGGCCATGGATGAACCAGCATGGACAGCGGCATGCGAAAAAAACCACAGGAGAAGGAGAAAAATGAAAAAGAAGGAACGTTGGAAAATGATCCAGAATACTACTCAGCAATATATGAAAAAGCACTTGGGGAAAATGTAAAGAAATAAAAAGAAATGACAAAAATAGGGATACAAAACTTCATGAGCAATATCTCATTCCCAATATCACACGAGCAGTCAGAAACCAAAAGGCCAGGTAAAACCAGCAAGGAGGCCTTGGAGACTCCAGGGGTCACTGTCCAAAATGGCAATGATATTGTAGGGAATGGGCTAACTCAGGAAAGAAAGAAGCAAACCCATCGGAATATGGTGCAGGATTGGCTAAAAATCATAAGTGTGGCATTGGCCTACAGACAGACCCGCAAATAAAAGCCTGTCAAGAAGTAGAAAGTGGTGTTGGCAACTTAAAAAGAAAAGATGGGGAAGCTAGCACTCAAGGTCAGCAGGTGAAAGCCCAGACTAATCACCAGAACATAAATGGCCAGACTGGGAAAAATCTGAAATTGGCACCAATATTTCTGAAAAAACAACATCCAAAAACCAGTCTACTGGTACAGCAAGTAATTAATGTCTCCCAAGGGCCAAAATTAATTGGTGCCAATTGTTCAGTTAACAGGTAAGAGCGCCAACAATCGTACACCGGCAACCCAGTTAAATACTGTCCCTGTACCGTCCATGGATCTGGGAGACGGGAAACATCAGATTATCCAGGGTATTTGGAATAGAACAGGGAAATCGAAGGCGTTAGCGCCAACTCAGGACCTGACTATCCTCTCCCAAGTTAAGACCTCAGATGAGGGAGGAGGACAAAGAGGAAGTGATAACTGGCTTTGAAGTCCCTAGACTTTGGCTGAAAGCAGCAAAAAGAACAATCATTACACGTCCCTCAGCAGATTTGTGATACTGGATCTGTTTAAGAAAGTCAGAAGCCTCTTTTTATTTGCATCCACAGACTTGGAATATGTGAAATTCCCAGACTGCAAGAATGGATTTGTGGTGGAGCTAGGGCTTAGTACAACAAAAGCCCAGCAAGCAATTCTAACAGCCACTCGTGCTTTGAATCAACAAGTGCTCCTAGTGGCCAAGGAACCCTTTGGGCAACCTCTAACCGCCCTTTGTCAGCAGCAGGATATGGGAAGAAATAGCTTCTACAATCAAGAAAGAAGGCCAGCTAAAATTGGGAGAAAGTTCAGTGGAAGAAAAAATGTTAGCTGTGATACCGGAAATCCTAACACAAGTTTTGATAAAAAAAATAGGGTTGGGCTTGCAGCGACTTTAAACAGAATGGTCTATATGTGGTGAGCTGGAACACAAGCGCTCAAGCACATATAGATCGAAATCAATGAGAGACTACTTATTGGGAAAGATGGACATACTGGTTTTTCAGGAGATCTGGCAGGTTAACCCAATGGGTTACTGTTTACCAGCAAGCCAGAAAGCCCTTGGTAGACCGCTGGAGGTCTTTTAATTAAGCAATAGAACCCGAGCGGCGGGGGCATTACCAAAGGCCCCGGGACCTTACCAGAGTCGGTATTGCCCCCGCCGTGAGGGTTCTATTGCTATTAGTATCCCGGCCCGCAGAAAAAAAAACGACCGCGAAAACGGCCGCCGCCATGAAAAGGGAAAACGGAGTCCGTTTTCCCTTTCCATGGCGGCCATCGGGAGCGGACGCGCTGGGAACACAAGTGAAAGCGCAGAGCGGGGATGGCCCTGCGCCGAGTCTCCACACGGCTGGAGGCTTCCCTCGTCCCCCGCCGGGGACGCAGGATCAAGAAGGTAAGTTGGGGGGGGGGAACAAAAACAAAAAAAAATAAAGACTTACCCGAGTCCCCGGCGGGGGGCCAAGGCAACCTCTCAGCCGCGGGGATGGCCCCGCTTCGAGCCTCCTCATTGGCTGATGAGGAGCTGCAACGCGCCCCGCCGGGGGTAGGGACCTGGCGAGAGCCAATCAGAATGCTTGTTGCATTCCGATTGTCTCTTGCCGGGGTACTAATAGCATTTAAAAATAGCTCAATAGAGGCAGTTACTCCTTTACTCAAAAATGAGTTGGGCATTATGGCTTGTAAATTCCATCTCAAACATGTGACTGCTAACTCAATAGTAGTACTAGTAGATATCTACTGAAACCCCCAAACCTCCTTGCTTTAAGCATTTTTGGCCATCCTGAATACACTACTGATAACAGTAAAAAACTAAATGGGCAGGGACAATATAATGGTGGCAGGGGACTTCAACGCAGACTGTGTGCAGAGAGCTCAAGGGAAAAAGAAAACTGGGTCAAGGCAGCTGGAAATAAGAGGCCAAAAATGGTTGAATTTTATGAGCTCCTGGGACTTAAGAACGCTAAACGGCACCTCGGAGGGGGAGGTGGGGCCCATTGCAACATGAAGACGAGGCAATTCATCATCAGTTCTGGATTATATCTTTGTCAGTTCGGGGTTCTTTTCCCTGAAATCCAAACTAGAGGTCTGTTAAGAGCGGAGGGGGGGGGGGGGGGTCAGCACTTCCGCTCTCTATAGGTAGAGGAGAGACACAGAGACCCCTGCCAAGATTCTCTAGTATTGGTAGTTGTGGTCGAGCAATCAAGGCCTAGCTTCTCGGGAGGTGATGCGAGCTAGTTCGTAAGTACAGTGTAGTCCCCGAGCACCCACGAAGGAATGTCCACACACTGCATCGGTTAAAACACAGTCTTTATATAATTAATATTTAAGGTAATATACACAATCACGATAACTCACTTTGTACTCCGAAAATCAACAATGGTAAATATGTACAATTCTAAAGTGGTACCAGTAACGTTATTAGATCTTATTCAAGTGCATACGGTCAGAATGACACACAGATCAAAATAAAGAGGAAACCAGCAGTAGAGAGAGGAAGGAAAGCAAGATGGTTGAGCAATTGGCAGAATACTGGCCCCGTACCACTAGACAGTTGTGTGTGGAGATCCCCCCCACCTGGGCAACCTGTGATACAGGCCCAGTCCATATATTGTTCACCCTTAGACTTCCCAATAGTTCTGCAACCCCAAAGTACCTTGGTGTTGTAGCATTCCGCGTCGGGGAAATCGACAACGCTTCTTGAGTGTCGAGTCACGGATCGTCGAACGTCCGACGGAGAACAGGTTGAGCTACGACGGTGAAGTGGCCGCGTCGTTCCTAGCGGTGCTCGTTGATGGGAAAGCGTAAACGTCCTGCCAGCAAGAAGCGTGCGGGGCACCTCGGTATCGATAGTTCTGGACCGTAAAGAGTTGAAGAACTGTGGCCCAGCAAGGGCGCCGAGTTGTCGGCCTCTCTGTGGTCTTTGGGTGGCGGGAAACCCACCGGTGGATGCTCCTCGGCGCGTCGACGGTCAGGCCTTCTCCAGCAGGATACGGCGGCGACAATGCGGATGAGAGCGTCCTTGGATCAATGAAGTTCTTAGGCAGCGGGAGCACGGCGGGTCCAGTCGGCGACGGCGGTCGACGACAGAGAAGGACAACAGTCCGGGCGCTTCTCCTTGGAGTTCCGCAGCAGTCCCTGTATCGGGTCGGCAGCCTGTCAAAGATCTGTCTACCAGGGAGCTTAGGCAAAGATCAGCTGTGCACAATGGTCCCTCGTAGCTCGGGAAGAGGGCGCCTTACCAGATCCTCTCTGGGTCAGTTCTTGAAGCACAGCAGCTTTCCGATTGCGAAGGAGTGCAACAGCAATTCTTCTCATCCAGCAGGGCTTCAGGATCAAGCTTCAGTTACTTCAGTTACTCGTCGTAGTGGACTTCAGCTTCTGAACACGATTCCTAGCACCCTCCGTGCAGTGACACAGGGGTGTCATAGTGACACCCCACCATAGACTCCATACCCTGGGACTGACTACTGTCTCCCAGGGCATGTAAAGTCACCATTGGCTTTACTAGTCCCAAATTATTAACAGAAACCGGTACAAACCATCATATTGTGGACATACTGGTCGGGGCAATTCGATTGCCCCGGGGTCTTTTAGTCGAGGGGGCATGTCTCCGTCCCCCCTGATCGAGTTTTGGCTGGTGGCAGTGGATACTACTTTTTATATCCGACCGCAAATATATCCCTATGGGATTTTCCCATTGTTCGAGGCTACCAACTTTAATTATTTAATTCTCATAGCCTCGAACATACCACCGGTTTATTTAAATAATATTAATTCACTGGTAGGTATTTTTCTGCCAGGACTCGATTCTAAAATGGCGTTTGTGTTCTCTTCTGTGACTCCAACCCAAGTCGAGCCCTTTGTTCCACTTTTTGGCGGGCTTCTCCACAGAAGCCTCCAAAAGTGGTGCCACTCTGTCTGGGTACCACAGGGGGTGTAGGAGGGGGTTTAGGCACCCTGGACTGAGTTACCTTGGTAACTCAAGTCGCACTCTTGTGTGATTGGCCCAAGTTAGGCATGTTTGATTGACAGCTAGGCTGAGTGAATGGGTGTGCGCTGCATAAAAGCAGGGCTTTGGGGACTGGAACTTAAGAAGTCGCCACAGGACCTGAGAATCCGACGAGGGAGAAGCTGAGCCGACCTACCACGACGACACCACTGGTGGAGCCCTGCGGAACCGACTCTACTTCCCGACGACAGAGAAGATCTCCCGACTGGAGAGGCTTCTTCCCCTGACTGGTGGGCACAACCAGTTTACCTTCTTCTTTTCGCATTCCCAGGCCGTCTTGTGGTGGAATTGCCCGTGCTAAGCACCCCGGCAACCGGATAGCCACTTACCATTGGACCGTGAATAAAAGGACCGCTTCCTCCCCGACGAGATCCTCTCTTCCCCCGGACGAAGCACCGACTTGCATCCGCTGCCAGGAACAACTGCCCCCGCTGGAGTATATTCACCACTTTAAGGTACCGTGTCCGCCAGGCCTCCCTTTCTAAAGATTGCTACAAGGTAATAATAATCCCTTAACCTTCTGGACTGGGTTGGCCGGCTTGACCTTCTAACGGGTCCCTTTCTTTTGGTCCAGCTCTTTTTTGAACATTTGCAAGTCTCTTGTGCACTTCAACCGTGTGACCTTGGACACATTTCGTTCTGATCCTCTTAAAGTGGATCCGGCCTTCTGAACTCTAACTTCACGGTTTTACTTGCCTCCCTCTCTTGTGTTGTTCTTATGAAAAGGGTTGGGAATCTGTTTCATATTATACTCTGCTTTTCTCTCCCTTTTAAAACGAATTATTAGAGTGCCATCTGCGTTAAGCGCTCACCGCTGTCTGAAAATAAGTGGGGCTTTACTTAAGACTTGTCTAAATTTCTTCTAAGGGCGTGTATATCTTTTAGTGACCGTGTTTTTGAATTGCTTACTATTAGTGCCTGTGTGTTTTTCTAGATGTGGTTTTAAATAAATAATTATATCTCGTTTACACCCAGCTCTGGTCAGTGTTTACTTGTTCTACTGTGCTCTTCTGACCTATTGTGAATACTCTGTATACTGCCTAACTCTTCTTGAGGGAAGTCCGACTGCTCAGCCACAGCTACCAAGTGAATCTGTGTGGTACAGACTGCTACCAAGTGGGTTTACTGCCAAACACCTGTAGTCTTAAATCTTTTGCAGTGGTCCCAGAGGGAACTGCACAGGTTTCTGCCTAACACACTCAATCATCCAATCACAACTACGGGCATTCATTCAGGCAGGCAGCGAATCAGGCACACAAGGTATTCAGGCTATTCACTTCTCTCCAGACACTCACAACAAGTTATGTGTATTGGGACAAGTACCAAGCCATTCAACACTCCAAGCTGCATTCATACCGGTTTCGGGCAGGGCTGTCTCAACCATTGGGTCAACCACCAGATACTAGACAGCCACAACATAGAATGTATATTCGTCACACACTCCATTCACCCAGGTCCCACCCACAGTCGTACCCACAACATATGGTCGTTGAGAAGGATCCAGCAAGTCTGGTCGGCACTTCCCCACACTACCATATACGGAACCTCCACCCAACAGCCAGTCAGGGGGAAGGGACAGAGGCAGGGCTTCTCAGGACTTCGGGAAGATCAGGGTAACAGGTGATGGAGGGCAAGAGGCCATGGGGGCCATTTCGTCTCCATCAGGAATCTACCGATTCCAATGACAGGGCCTGGACATCCCAAAATGGAGGACGCTCAGGGAACCAGTCATTTCAGCACAGAGCTTCCACCAGCCCGTACCCTGCTCTGTGGGTGACACACAGGTGCCCAAAAACATCCACTAGGGGCACAGGGTTGTACCCCTACCCATGGGTGCCTTTAGGGTATCCCACGGGTCCGTTCACCAAACCAAAGGAGAGAGAGCTGCACCGCCAGGAGTCCCACATGAACTCCTGCGCGGAAAACAGGACAGAACACACGATACAAAGCAGTAAAGGACAAGGATACGGAGGCCGTGTCCCTCCGATGCATTTCCAGCATCACAAGGTCTTACAGGAGGGGGACAGCGATCACTCCCGGGTGGAGCTGTCATTTCCAGACCTCTCGCCGGCAACCCATGTGGTTCATAAGCAGGAGTTAATAGAAACAAAGGGTAGAATCCGGCTAGTAAAGTATGGGCATGGAGGGTCAAAGTTAAACAGAGCGCTAAAGGAAGTGCCAGAGTCCATTTTAGTGAAAAGTTGTCGTCCAGATGACTACGTTAACTTTATCTGGTCAACAGTCCCTGCCATAACGCCATTCATGGGAATTAGGCAAAAGTATTTACATGGGTTTGATGAAGAATCAAAGTCTAAAAAGCGGGCAATGAGGAGAGAACTTCGGAGGCTAAAGTCGCTTCCCCTGAATCTAGAAATATACCAAAAAGAATCTAAAAGCATAAAAAACAACCATAGGTATTTGTCTAGAAACCATAGGATGGCACGCCTGCAAATGGATGGGGACTTGATGTTAAAGCTTCTAGCAGAAACAAACTCAAGAAGTTTCTGGTCTGTCATGAGCCAGCTTGATTTACATTCAGATAGATCTTTATGTAACCTAGTACCAGAACAAAAATGAGTAGAACATCTTTCCTGCATTTTTAGGAAGCCCTGAGAGGGCGAGATAATTATGCAATCAGTTAGCGAGTGGAAGGTAGCCTTGAATGAACAAGAAATGCAGATATGCTTTGCAAGTCTTCATCTTCTAAGTCCACCGGCCACAGCGGTCTAACCTACCAGGTTCTCAAAAATGAACCAGAATTCTGGGCAAGCTTTTTGTCGCAACTCTTTGAGGAGATCTTAAGGGTAAAACAATTCCCGCCATCTTGGAAATCGGCCCTGGTAATTCTGTTCTTCAAGGGGGGCAATAGGACTGATCCAGTAAACTATCGTCCTATCGCCCTCCTGGACATAAAGAGCAAGATCTTTATGAAGTTGATAGTTAAGGAACTTACATTTTGGGTAGATCAGGTCCGAGCTCTGTCCTGTTTCCAAACAGGTTTCAGGCGCGGGTTGTCAACCACGCTAAATGGGTTGATACTGAACATGGTGAGCGAATCATTTATGACAAAGGAGGGTCAGCCGTTATACGGGGCTTGGATTTACCTTTCCAAAGCTTTCGACCAGATAGACAGATCCAAATTATGGGCGAAGCTCAGGGCAAAGGGCGCCCTAGAACATCTGATAGCCTTGCTAATGGAGCTACTTAAAGGCAACTCAGGGAGGGTGAGATTGGACAATAAAGGCAATCTGTCCGAATCAGTGGAAGTTGAGAGGGGCGTAAGGCAGGGGTGCCTGGGAACCCCACTATTTTTCAATCTGTTTCTCTCTAACTTGGGGGAGGAACTGGAATCATCCGCATTGGCCAGCCCGCTCCTAAATGGTAAAAAGATCTTCTGGCTGGCTTATGCGGATGATATTGTCTTGCTAGACAAGACTGCTATAGGTCTACAAAGACTATTGACGAGATTTGGAAACTATGCCACCTTCTAAAGGGCTTGAGGTAAATCCCTCAAAATCAAAGATCCTAGTGTTTAAGAGCCCCAGCAAAAAAATTATTTGTCCCTGAATGGTCAAGTCATCCCGCGGGTGGATAACCTGACATACTTGGGATATAAGATATACTCAAGCCCGGCAGTGATGAAGGTGGAGTCTGACATTCTAAACAAAGTGCAGACTCTGATACCCCATATGAAGAAAATCATGAGTAGGTACTGTACATTTTCCATCGTGCCTTTGGTAAAATACTATCAAGCAAAAATAGTACCAGTTATCCTATATGGCCTAGAGGCCAAAATACATCTGTGGAACACAAACTGGTCAAATATAGAAAGCAGAATGTGGAAGGAATCTCTAAATCTGCCGATGAGTACCCCGGGGTAAAATGTGCGGTTTGAATTGGTTTTAAGGTGTATTGGCGAGTGGAAATTGGTAACACTGTATAGAGAGATGATAAGTCCAAGGTCAGGCTCCCTGTATGAGGACATAAAAGAACATCTATCCAACTCGAAATCCCAGATACTGGCAGTGCTAGAAGAAAAAGTAAAATCCATTCTAGCAAAGACAATATTAGACACAGAAGTTCTGATAACTAAACCCCTGGAGGTAAAGCGTGACTTAGAAAATCTGGATTGGATAGAGACTATAGCCAAGGTACACAGCTCAATTCCATCCAACACTAGGGGTGTCACGGTATTCGTTTTATGACGGTACGATAACCTTCTTTCCAAATGACGGTATATCATGGTTATCGCGGTATAGCAGGTGGAGTTAACTGATCTTAACAAATATTTTCTAAAAGGTCATAAATTGACAGATTTATCATCACAAACAAAACCAGGCACCCAGGGCCAGAATTGGGCTTTTCAACATACTTTCCACTGAAATGCCTTGCTTCCACCAAACACAAACACACGTGTGGAGAGGAGGGGGTGGGGTGGAGGCCTGCTGCAACTGGCAAAGCAAACTGAAAAGCTTTTCTTAAGTGGTCATTTAGGCTTTTTGCTTCCCCACTGGCTACTGGTGAAGATGAACATGTTGCCATCTTGATAACCTGCATGCCACAGATCAATGGAGGCTGATGGTAGTATACACTTGTGCACATATACACACACACACACACACACACACACACTTTCTTTTTACATTACAGCCTTTAGTTTACTTGCGGGCCAAAAGGTGTTCAGTAATAACTGACATGTTACCCTTTGGTATGGCAGTAGGGAATACCCACAGAGATGAGTGAATTTCGCAGTGTGACTTATATGTAAATTCAATGATAGAACCAGGGAAATCCCCCATTGCCATATGTTTAGAGAACATTATCCATTATAAATATATAAACCCCAAAGCCGCCACCCCAAAGTAAACCCTTTTCCTTCTTGGCACTGTATCTATTCTTCCTATTGCTAACATATTGATTTTGTGTAAGGCACGTGTGGTTTATGGAATGGCATAAAAACTGCTCCAACTGAAACTACTTGGTAGACGGCACATCCAACAGTGCAAAACCAAGACTGTGCAGCAATTGCTTACTGCAGCCTTTCCAAATCAGATTGAAAAGCACACTTAACGGTATGAACGGTATAAACAATGTGACGGTTATTATTGTTCAATTAAGTGGTTCACGGTATCTTTAACGGTATACCGTTATACCGTTACATCCCTATCCAACACATTCTTGACATTGGAAAAAAAAGCAAGGCCGTCTGCCCCGATACTTGGTAAAATACCCTGACCAAAGGATAAGGAGTAATTTCCTGTGGGTAAGACTAAATAGTCTACCCACTGGGGAAATACTGAACATACGCAAACAAGGGGAGCAAGCAATCAAGTTGTGTAACATCTGTGCCACGCCATCAAATCAGTCACTCCGCCACCCATTAATGGAGTGCGAAGGAACTTGGCCCCTGAGGTTAGTTTCGAAGCCTGGACCACAGAGAGGATAGTATTTTATCAGAACATATTTGGAATAGAAAGATCTCAGGCCAAGAAATAAAGTTAACAGCAGCAGTGGTTGGAATACTGAAGGCCTTGAATCTCCTCACTTAATCCCAATGGAGGGGGTGGGATCTGTCAGTATGGTAGAAAAACGACAGTCAAATAAGTGGGAGGTTGAGACACAAAGTCACTAGTGTAACAAGAAGACAGGGGGTAGTGATCAGAGGTAATAGAGATCTGGTACTCTATAGAGCGGACATGGTTTCTGAGATTTTAGTGTATGAACTGTTCAATATTGGTCTTGTTTTATTGTTGATTTGGTATGTTGATATGATTGCGATATAATTTGTAAAGGTTTTTTTTCTAACCATAAATAAATAAAAATAAATAAAAAAGAATACTTTCTCTTTATTTTCTACAAAATCGAATTGAGCTGATACCCAACCCGTCTCACACCCCCTTTTTGCAAATACCCCATGAACCAGGCCAGTTGGCGGGTATACAATATTTATTTTACTTTAAAAAAAATAACACAATTTTTATATTGATCAGCAATCACCAATCGGGTGAGAATTACAATGAAAACCACTGAAATACGCTTGGGTATCCTTCTACAAGAACATATCCAAAGCACAAATGAATTGGAGCACTTTTTCAAATAGGATAGATAGTACCTAAGTTATGGTTTCCCCCTGCAATGTTCCTTCAACCCACAATTACTCATATTTCTGAGTGGATAGAAAGAAGCAGCAGGTAGTGAGGGATATGAGGCAGCAAACAGAATCAAAATCCGACCTACCCTCACAAAATGCAATGTCGTAAAATTACACTCAGATTTTAACAAATAATTAATTATATGTGTAATTAAATAATGATGTACATATGTTTTATCACAGTCTAAGGGATGTTATATCACTTGTAACTATAAGGTAAGGTATCACAAAAAGGCATACAGTTCACAAAGCAGGTTGGAATTGAAAACACAGTGCAGTCAAATCACACATGGAAAAGTTGCATTTTCCCTTTTTCAGCTTTAAATGTCAAAAACTATTTTTTTTAAACAGGTGAAAAACAATCGGAATGCAGTTTTTAGGCTGGGTGATAGATGCACATTACAGGGACAATATGAATGTGAAAGAGTGATTACAGCTGAAGAACTGAATGAGATTTTCAAGGTGGAATGAGGTTCGATTTTAGGAAAATAGAGCAGTTAAAAAGAGAAAATCAGGTTTGAAAGTAAAAGGACAAGTTTTAGTGGCTAGAAAAGAGGCACGCCACCCGTGAATATAAATGTTATGCTGCAGTTGCAACCCTTCACGCAGTGTACCCTCTTTCTTCAGGGTAAATTAATTTAATCAAAATATTGCTAAGGACGTATGAACTGTGCAAAACAAAAATGAAGAGAAAAGTGGTGCTAACGCTTGGAGATCAAGGATAGGATTATTTAAAGAATTCTAACAGTCTTAACAAGTTACCAAGGCAAGGATAGGATGTCTTAGAGAGTAGAACAAAGAAAAGGCATCAAGCTGGGTAGACTATGTGTCGCTATGGGATGGGGAAATACTCACAATCAGCGCTGGAGTTTGGGGGGATTTTGGCAGCCAACCGGATTCGGGACTCAAAAGGTTCTGGTCACAGGAAGGCGGCTCTCCTAACAGCAAACAGCTGGGAAAGTCTGGTCACTGGATGATGGCAAGGGTACAGCAGGCATGCAGGTAGTGGGCAAAAAGCCGGTCTGGTCACAGGATGCTTCCCAAAAGGGTAGCCCAGCTTTTCCCCTTTGTTATTGGGATTTTAGTGGAATTTCTGGATAAATGGTCTTGCTGGGATAGGATCTGCTATGCTTTGGCCTTGCTGGGATAGAATCAGCTATGCTGGGCCTTGCAGTCGCGTCTGGAATCTTGCAAAGGTGGATCTGGAATGTCAGGATACGTGGGCGCTGGAAATTCAGGAGAGAGTCCTCTCCCTGTGAGCTCCCACCCTTGGGTGACATCACCGGTTTATTGTTGGGCAGAACTGAGCTAGACCTACACCCAAGAATTGGATGCGTCAGCCAATGTTGGTTGCCTCCTCTAGGAGGGGACTCAGTGTAGGTGGTTGTATTTTATGAGGTGCAAAGCCTTCCCACAGTCCTTTTTGCCAAACATCATTCTTAACATAAATACACATTTGTCCAGTTGTGGGACTTTAACAAATTACATAAGCAGATTACATATTTTATACAGAGCATGGCGTTCCCACTTCCAGGTCTGTATGCCATTGTTTCGCCCTTCTAACAGTTTTTCGCGATTTTTGTAAGAACCGCTTCACCCACTATCCCACACTTTTAGGTGTGTGTGCATATGATCATACGGCATATTTCTTATTCATTTTTAACATAACGTTCCACCATATGTACTTTACCCATTATTTATATTCTCCTGGAGTTTGTGTCCCATACATGCTATGGACGGCCGCAATATCTTGTTTAGAAGCTATGAAAATCACATTTAAACTGTACAACATTTACATTTCTGCGCTGTCCGGTTACAGAATTAAAAGTTTATTCATCAAATAGTATTCTGAGACAGATGGTCAGTTTTGTCCTTCAACTGGGACCATTTTTTTTTCTTCAGCTCCCACCAACTGTCAGTTCAGCCCCGGGAGACCATGGGGGTTTCCCAGTTTGACTGAATGTTTATTGCCACTTCCCCCACTTCACACATAGGTGTACCAGATCTATGGTCTCAAGCTGAAGCCCAGACAAATGTCTGATGAGCGTATGACATTTCTTTGTCTTGGTCCATTCAAAGTTTTCAAAGTTAGCAATGAATATGAGTGTGTCACAGAAGTTTTATGGTGGTTCCTTTTGGGTGGAAGGCCTCAGTTTAGCCAGCAGAAAAACCTGTTCTGGAGCTTCTTCCGTCAAACCAATCCATTTAATTCTTTATTTAAATTTTGTTCTGAATCAGAAGCAAGCCTATTGAAATAAAACATCCCATATATGTTTCCCAGCAAAAACCCCTTCCCATGGCTAGGTCAGGACAGGGCCTTATCCAACATACACTTTTCAAACAGGTATTTTTCTTATTTTGCAAAAGCACATTTAAACATGTGGTGAAGTCTGCTGATATGTCCCTTTCAAAAGGTTTTCTCTCCCATCTGAATTTCCCACATAGTTTTGCAGCCCTAGTCAGTTTCTCTCATACAGCAATCTGTTTAAAACATAGTTCCACTGAAATGGACATATGCCCATAGAGCTAGAGTTCTTTGAAATATTGATTTTTGACATTTTGTAACCCAAAAGACCAGCGTTTTCCCATGCGGCTGAAAGTAAAACTTCTGTTAATTTCCCAGTTCTGGCCTGACACAGCCCGTCATGCAGGGATAATGCTGTATTCTGCTAGAGCACAATCTGGATATGGATGGGCATGGCAGGGCCTCATCGATAAAAACAATGTGATGTTGAATATATGAAAACAGTGTCAGGGCAGCATCCTTTTCAATGTAAAATATTCCCTTTTTCAATGGGAAATTTTAGCAAGCAGCAGCGCAGCACTGCTTTTCAATTCGCTTCTTTTGGTGCACACAAGAACACATACTGGAGGTCTTTCTCAGTGTGCTCTCTGTTCCAACTTGCCCAATAGTTGTTTGGCAAGATGGTGCAGCCATCATTTATTTTTTTTATAACACATTTTATTGTTTTTTTTTTAATTTATACTTTACATAACACAACTTTGGACTCCAGAGGAGCCGAACTACAATAACTCACAACCAAGACATGGATCCAAGATAACCAATCACATTACTTTGTTGTTAACCGTACCACAACAGTCTTATGGGCATGTGTTAGTCAGTTGGCAACATTTTATTGCGTGTCTTCCCATTTTTGCCAGATTTTTTGGGCTTTCCCTGGGCATCCTCTGGCGTTATACACTCACTGTTCCATTGCTATACACATATTTACATCTGTGACCCACTGTTCATATTGCTGGGTCTCTCCAGCTCTCCATAACTGTGCTAGGTTCCTTTTAAATTAGTGCAGTTGCGGTCGAGAAGAAAGCTTTTTCGTATTGTGTCATTGCCTCCTCTTCTTCCACTCCTAATAATAATAGTATTGGTCCCCTTGGGATCGATCGCTTCAGGACTTCGACAATTCATCACAGCATTGTTGCCAGTATTATTGGATGTTGGAGCAGTGCCAGAGTATGTGATAGAATGTGCCTTCTTCGGTACGGCATGTCAGGCATTTTGAGTTTACAATTTTGCCCCACTGATGGAGTGCTACTCTCGGGTAAAACACCCTATGTAGTATCTTGAACTGGACAAGCCTGAGTCTAGACGATATTGCTGTGTCATGTGGGTACATTATAATTGTGACCCAGTCTTCCGGCAGGATGTTGCCTACATCTCTTTCCCACTTCGCTTTCAGGCTTAGTAACTCAGGCGTGCCAAAGGAGGTTAGTGCACTGTACATAGTAGAGGTGATTTTAGTGTCAATACTCTCTAGGACTATGTTTCTCTCTATTGGGGTACAGTCCAGCATATCGGATAGGGCTGGGAGGTGGTTCTGTAGTGCGTGTTGTAGCTGTGTTTGTCTCTATCGCTCAGTGGCGGAGAGATTGAAACGGGAGGCTAGATCTTCAAAGGGTATCAGATGCCATTCAATAGGACGTCCTCAACCCTCATTATGCCTGTGTGTTACCAGCTCAGCCATCTAGGGAGTTTGCCTACCTCAGGGAGGTTCTTGTTTCCCCACAAGGGCTGTACCGGGGTGATTTTTTTATCCCAACCAATACATTTATGTGATTCTGTCCAGATTAGTGTTTTGTGTGTTGCCATTTTTCATGGGGAAGAGAAGTTTGTTATTTGATAAAGGCATTCCAGTGGGGCGGTTCTTGGATTCCTGGTTATGTCACCCCTGATGTGTGGCAGTGTTGTATCCCCATGTAGCATGTCGTTGTCTGTTGCCATCTGGCTTGCCCAATAATACGTTTATAGCCGGGGGAGTCCTATGCCTCCTTCCCATGGATTGTTGCAGCGTTTGAAGCGCTATACGAGGGCGTCCACCACTCCACAGCAGCTTCCTGATTATGCTATCGATTTTATGAAATTCGTGCGTTGGAATATACAGTGGAGCATTCTGAAGAATGTAAAGAAAGCGGGACAGGGTCATCATTTTAAATAGTGCCGCTCTGCCTAGCAGAGTCAGGGGCAAAGAGATCCAGTGGCGTACATCTTCCTTGAATCTCTCGGTGACTGGGTGCAGGTTTCTGGTCAAGTATTCGTCTAGCTTTTGGGTTATTTGTATACCCAGATACCGAAAGTGGCTTGTTTCTATTCTGTAGGGACAGTCAACTGGGATTCTGTCTCCCTCACCTCCGATTGGGAACAGTATTGATTTGGACCAGTTGACTCGAAGGCCACTGAATGCCCCATATCGCTCCGGGAGACCTGTCACAATTGGACATGAGTTCACGGGGTCACTCAGGTAGATCAACAGGTCATCTGCATGTAGAGAGATTGTCTTCCCCACTCGGCTGACCACCGGAAACCTTTCCATGTTCGTGTGTTTCTTAACAGAGCGGCTAGAGGTTCTATTGCCAGGGCAAAGAGCATTACAGATAGTGGGCACCCTTGCCTTGTCCCCTTCCCAAGTGTAAAGGGTCTTGATGGCCACCCATTCACTCTGGTTTCGGCTTCGGGGGAGCTCTAGAGGAGTTGTACCCAGCTCATATAGTATTCAGCGAAGCCCATGTGATGCATTATTTCCCAGAGTGCCTCCCAGTGGACACAGTCAAAGGCTTTCTCAAAGTCTATTGCCAGTAACACCAGGGGGTCCTGTAGGGTAGATGTCCTTACTATTGCTGCATGGAGCCTGTGTATGTTCATGCGCGTGGATTTTTGTGGCATAAAGCTGCATTGGTCCGTGCGTATCAGTGACGTTATGACCCTCTGCCAGTACCTTCGCCAAGAGTTTGGCTTCACTATTTATGAGGGAGCTTGGTCTGTATGAGCCACAGCCACAGTTATCTGAGGGTTTATCTTTTATTTTTTATTTGGCATCACGATTATGGTGGCTTTCCTTAGATCTGCGGGTAGATGGCCTCGTTCTCTTGAGTGGGTTTACATGTGTAGTAGGTGCAGGGCCACCTGACTTGCTCCCATTTTCTTCCAGATCTCTATTGGGAACCCATTTGAGCCCGGTGTTTTCCCCGATTGTAGCTGCAACATGGCCACTATTAGTTCTTCTTCTGTGATTTGCAAAACTCAGTTTTGATGCGGGGCAATGGTGCTCCAAGGAGCCAGCGCAGCCATTTTGCTGTTAAAAGCTGAAGTGCAGCTTGATCATGAATGGGAATTCTGCTGAGTGGGTCAATGTACCCCACAGACTTTCTCCGGTGGGACAAAGCAGTCGATGGAGATTAGCACGGGAGTCCTTGATTCAATGTCTTAAGCAATAGAGCGTTGCGGCTCCGGTCGGCGATGTTAGTCCTCGATGGCGATGGATTTTAATGTCTGGGCGCTTGGCTTCAGATTCCTCGGTGGTCCCAATCTCCGGTCGGCAGCCTTTCGAGGACTGACTTCCAGGGAGCTTTGGCGAAAGTTAGCTGGTGCACAATGGTCCCTCGTAGCTCAGGAAGAGTTCTCCTAGCCAGGTCCTCTCTTGGATCAGTTCTTGGAGACATGACAGCTTTCGGATTGTGGCGAAGGAAAGCACCAGCAGAGCCTTCCTCTTCCAGCTGAGTTTCAAGGTAAGCATCAAGTTTCAACTTCAGCTTCTGAACAATTTTCATCAGTGAGAAGACCCCAGATATACTGTTCGGTCTCTCATTCACTCTGCTGGGTCACACTCAGGCAACCAATCATTCAGAACGGCATTCAGGCAGCCAGCCAATCGGGCTCACAGTGCATTCAGGCCATTCTTCTATATCCAGACACTCACAACACGGAATGTGGATCGGGACAAGCACCTAGCCATTCAGCAGTCCACACTGCATTCATACCAGTTTCGGGCAGGGCTGTTTCATTCATTGTGTCACATACAAGAAACCAGACACCCATAACACGGAGTGTATATTGGTTGCACACTCTATTCACCCTAGTCCCACCCCACGGGCGTACCCACAACATACAGTCATTGGGAAGGCTACAGCCAGTCTGGCCTGGACTTCCCCTCAATACAATATATGGAACTTCCACCCAACAGCCAGTCAGCGGAAGGGACAGCGTCAGGGCTTCCCAAGACTTTGGGAAAACAAGGTAACAGGCAAAAGAAAGCAAGAGGCCACAGGGGCCATCTTGTCATCTATCAGGAATCAACTGATTCTAATGGCAGGGCCTGGGTATCCCAAAAGGGAGGATAGTTAGAGCACTTGTCAAATTCAGCATGGAGCTGCCACCAACACATACTATGGTCTGTGGGCCACACACAGGTGCCCAAAAACATACACTAGGGGTACAGCGTGTACCCCTACCCATGGTTGCCATAGGGGTCTATTCACCAAAGCAAAAAGAGGAAGAGCTGCACTGCCAGGAGTCACATGGACTCCTGTGCAGAAAATAACACACCTGGATCGATCGCACCCGGTGATGCACAACGGCGTCCCTTCGGCCCCCGCAGCTCCTGTATCAAGTGCTCAGCTATGCCTGCGCACTGCCTCTTACTTTCCCTTCTCCTGACTCATACGTTTTTTACTAAATATGGCCTCACTCCTACAGATCACCAACTCGATTATGTCCAGCATTTGATCGCGTGTTACATATTGAACACACTTGAAGACTACACGTCTGAAACAGATTCTGAACCTTTTCACCTCGTTTGGCTACACACTCCTCGCGAGGTAATCTTTTTATTATGCTACCGCATTCGGTCAACTTACCACCTTTTATCACACCACCTTATTCCACCACCTTACTCATTACTCCTTTTCTTTTCTATTTCCATATCTCAACCTGATCCGAATTCTTCTTCTCATTGGTATGTGATTATTTATTTTTTCATTCATTCATTCATTCAATGACTGTGTTTTGGTTACTTGCATCATGATACTCACTGTATGATATCTCACCATTATGCCATATTCCATTTTTTGTTGTTATCATTTCCCTACATTAGCATAGACTTGCCCTGATGAAGGAGTTAAATGCTCCGAAATGCATTGGCACTTTAAGTCTACTCAAATTATGAGATGTGTCAGCCACGTCCTTACTAAGATTGTATTAGTGATCATTTTTTTTTTTTTACATTTCTTTGATAAACACATATTACTCTAACCAAGACTTCAAATTTTTTTGAACTTATACATAATCGATCCTGCTGAAGAAGTGAATAATCACTATTTGAAAAAAACTTGTTTTGAATAACATTACCCAAGTTGGGTTTGAACGGAGAGCGGCTGTGTGACTAGGTTTTTCATCTAGTCTTCTGCTTCACAGAAAATAACACAGAACACACATGATAAATGACTACAGGACAATGACATGGAGGACCTGTCCCTCCAATGCAATTCCAGCATCACACCCTCCTCTTTACATAGCCTCACTGAATAAACTCATATCCTCCTTTGTCTTCTCTACTATCTCTTCACTGATGTAACCCTAATCATTTTCTCCTCCCCAGAACTATCCACCAAGATCTCTGACTGTGACTGCTATAAGGCACTGGAAAATGCTTCATGTTCAACACTTCAAAAATAAAGTCATCCAACTCCTAGCCTTCAGGCCCCCACACCCATCCTCACCTGCTCACTATGCTTTTCCACCAGAAACCCTCACCCTGTCCCCTCAGGCTCACAGCCTGGGGGTCCCCCTGACAGCAACCTTAAACTTGAGCAGTCTATCACCGCCACAGCCACATCTTCCAGCAACCTCCTGAAAATCTACCAACAATTCGACCTAATCTGACATTACTCTCTGCTATGTTGCTTTTATCCACCCTTGACCTCAGTTGACTAGACTATTGCTCCAGGCTGCTAGTATGACTCCCCTTCCAATCCTTCACTTCTTCGGACGCGTTCATCAACTTTGCCGTCCGCACCCTCGTCCTTCACCAAAGTTCTGATCAACCTCCAGACACTGAGAACTGGGGTGGCTATCTATGAGGAACTGCTGCCTCTTCAAAATGTCTCCTTTTGGTCTTTAAATCCATCCATGGTCTGGCATCACCCTACCTCTCTGTCTCTATCTATCCGGACTACGACTTCCCTCGCTTTCTGCAATCTGCAGCTACCTTCAAACTCTGTTCCTGAACCCCACCCTGGACAACCTCATACTTCTGCTCTTTTTTTCTCATCTTGCTCAGCATGGGACATGAAAGCCATTTCCACAGTGAATGCCTTAGATGGCACAATAAATCACCTCCTTGATAACAAGGAAGCAGCCTCCTGCAGTCTTCTCTCCCTCCCGCCCCACGTGTAGGACAGACAATATACAAGTTATATTGTAAGAAGGCATATAAGAGGTTCCTCGTTTTCATGCAATGTTGTTCTGTTATTATTATCCCATCTTGGCGTACCAACACCTATTAACTCCAGGTTTACATTCATCTATACTCCACCGTTCAACATTAGAAGGCAGCCCCAAGGGTACCCAGTTCCCCATCTGTACTATGTTCAGAGTTTTTGATCCAAACTCTACTCTGCATATCCAAGATGTGGGAGTGCATTACATTTGTTTTACTCGTTTGGACACAATGTGTATACATATACTTCCTAACAGCCATAGTAAAAAGAAGTTTATCAACAAGACTAGAGGGAATCTTGTTACTGGGTTTGTCTGTGTTTTCCTATTTATTCGAAAAATAGTGTGCACATTTCTTTGGGCCTTTATGAGCAATTATTAGGTATTGTGAGAAACCTGAAGTTGTCTCCCTAGCTAGTCCCAGGGGATCTGTCATCCAGGTGGCCAGGACACGGCCATCGCTATTGGATCCAGTTCCTGGGGGTAGACCAGTGAGGGAGGATCACCTGGGTGGGGGTGCCAGGGAGTGGAAGTGGAACACCGACGGGTGAGAAGCGGTATCGCCCTTCCTTTAACATCTTTTCCCCATCCTGTCACGTAGGACATTCCAAACCACTGCTCCCCACCACTCACCCCCCTTTTCCAACACAAACACTTTCGCACAACACAAAGGACAACGGACTAACACTAAAAGCGTTTACCTGACATGTCACAATACAAGGGTCCGGCAAAGTCGGGCAATTGATCAGAATAACACACACCTGCTGGCCCTTTCCCTTCCCCACAGGGATAAAAGGTGGAGCCAGAGAGGACAGGACGAGCAAGGCGAGCACAGCAGACAGCACAAGGGCACAGCTATGCAAGCGCAGCAGTTCAAGAGGAGAAAGGCAGCAGTAATCGAGAGGGTGGCGAGGAGAGAAGTGACCTTGCCCTTTTCATCCCAGGCCCGCAGATCCTTCGTGGAAGAGAGCCTAAGGCCACGAACAATAACACAAGTTTCTTGCAGGATATGTCAGCGGTACACGGGGTAAGTGTATGTCGATAAGCAGAAACAAGGGAATCTCCTGTGCCCGTGGTATCGGCCTGGACTCCAGGAAAGCCAAAAGTCAAGAGGTTCATCACAGCCGGTGAGTCGAGGGGAGAATCGATAAGAACCGGAAAGTGACAAGTTTGAACCAAGTTCAATGAACTGTGTAAAGAACTGTAAAAAGTGTTAAGGGGAGACCCGTTGCAGAGGGAAAGCCGGCACCATGTGGGTGCTAATTCAAGAGAGACTGGTCGAGGCAAATCTGAGCAAAACTACGGGTACCAGAAGACCATAGGAGAGTCGCAGAAAGAGGTTAAAGTGGTCATACAGGAGTTCTAGTAAAATCCCTGTACAATCGAAAGACTTTGATCAACATCAGTGTGAAAGCAATGGAAACGAATCCCGCCATATCAGAAGCAAGGAAAGTGAATCCTGAAAATGCAAGTTAATGTGAAGTTGACAGGAGTGAACCCGGCAGAGGGATGTCCACTGGAGCTTTTTAAAAAGACATTAATATTTGTGAAAGAGGGTTAAAGGCCCAGAAAAGGGAGATCCAGGGGTGAAGCTTTCGCCTGAAAGTTCATTGAAAAGGAACTGTCTTATTTGTGAAATGAGGTAAGGAAGAAGGGTCAGCACACAGAAGAGGGGGGCCTGGGGGTGAAGCCATTGCCCTACGTGAAACTGTGGTAAACAATTGGGAAGGGTCAGCTCCCAGAAGAGGGGGAGCCAAGGGGTGCACCATCACCAAGCGGACATTGGAAATGAACTTTCGTTTGTTATAGGAACTTTCGTTTTGTTATTTGAACACGTCAGGTCCTCGAAGGCAAGAGACTTTCAAGTGAAACGAGACTTGGCCATCGACGGCCTTAATAACTGAAAGCTTGAGAGAGTCATTAGAACTGTCATTAGAACTGTTGTCTCATGCTAGAGAAGCCCAAGGGTGTACTGTGCGCCAAGCTCCCATCTAACCCAGTGTCCAAACCGTGGGAAAGGGAGACCCAGGCTACTGCATCCTGACATATTATTTGAGAGCACTCCTTTCTTTTCTTGAGAATTATCCCACACCCATTTTGTATTAGGTTGTGAGGGTTGGAAATAGGTTTTAGTATAGGCCCTTTTTGTTTAACACAACTCCACTAGGACTGTCTTATTTTTGTTTGATGATCGCTGCTTGCGCCATTATAGATTTAAGTTTAGAATAGGCTTTTTTCCAACCTGCATACAGAATTCATTGTTCAATAAACACCCTTGAACTGTGATCACTTGTGTCTGTCTTACTTGTTGTCATCATGAGTTCCTCACAGTAGCTAGAGCCGATTTAGGTAATTATCATGGCATGATAGAACATTTTGAGACATATTACAATCTGACAACATACTATCATGTCAACATAAATATTTCCATTTGCTCCATATGTCCTACATACGTAATTACTTCTAAAGTAGACTGATCACGATTACTGCTGCAACATTTCTCCAGAATCGGCTAAGCATATGTTTCTCTAACCACACTAGTATTGTGGTTTATATTCAAAGGAATTTCCCAAATTCGTATCGCGTTTAGTAATTTTGCCATGTCCCTCACATTTCTGACAAGGTGTGTGGGGGAGGGGTCCTGGCCGGGGACGAGTATTTCCTAAAAGATTCAAAACCTCCATTAGCTCAGTTATACTTACATTTGCGTTGTACGAGACATACGCCCAAAGCCGTATTGGTTCAAAAGCAGCACAATAATCAATTCGCATAAAGTCTAATTCAACGTGAATGAAGTAATTTGGGGCACTTAAGAAGTCCTGGTATCTTTTACAAAAAATGTTTTTCCATTGTATCCAATTTAACAGCACTGCACTGATACCATAGATCTGCAACATTTAAGACAAGAGAAATTGCTTGCTTCTTGTGCACATGTACTGATGGTTTGTCTGCTTTATGTCCAAAGGCGTTTGAAAATCTCAATATGGCAGAGCTGCTGTGGGCTAAAATCAGATTACCGTTTTCAATGCGATACCTCCAGCTGCCATCCCTATGAAATCGCATGCCTAAAAATCGAAATAATCTACTTCCTCTAGGTCATCACCATTGTGGCATAGCCTCATTCTTCTTGGATTTCCGAAAACATTTTCTGCAGTTGATTTCCATCCCAATTTGGGTACATTGCTCACAGAATGCATTTAATAGTTCTCTAAGGTGTACAGTGTTCTTTAGAAAAGTGACATATTGCCTGCACATAGCAGTATGCCGTGTCTGCATGCCAGAGATGTCCAAAGTTCCTCACTCAGGACTCCATTAAATGAGGTCTACAAATCGATGAAAAAGTAGACAAAGGCATCGTTTTTTCATAAAAACATATGGATGTAAAGAAATGGAGAGCCTGAACCCTTCGTCCAACGTGCCAACTCCTTTTTGGAAGCCCACATGAATATGGCCAATTACTTTGGTTTCCACTATTCACAATTCAAATGCGTTTTGTCCGAGATTGTACCAGCAGTCAATCAGGGAAAGTGAGCGATACCCAGATTTTTCCTACTGCCATTTTTGAACAGCGAAACTACTTCACAGCTGCAGGCCAATATAACGACACCTTCAGTAAAATCACACATTGCATTCAATAAATCTATCACACCCCATTTACCTTAAGAGCTTTATCTCGTTTCTGTATTGAAAATTCAATTTATACTTCCTCTACAGTAAAAAAATATTGGTTATGGTCTCTTGATTTGACTGAAGATCTCTATACAACTACTGAATTCCCCAAGTATACCTTATATTTGTACAATCAACTTAAATGGATAATCATTCAAATGTTGTGACACTAAGCTCAAAGGGAACACAAGCCTGTCGAGATTTAGAAGTTACTAGCTGCCAAAATTGCTATGGCCACTTGTAAAGATTACCATTTTCTTCCTGCAAAAAAGCTATATTTTTTAACATTAATTATATGCTTCTATGCAGAAAAAAACTGCACAATTTGTTAAACTATGGCCTTCTGAACCTACTTATTGTGATTCTACTCCCTATATATTGCCATGTACTTTTCTTGAGGATATCCTTCCTTAGAGTTACAAGTTTTAAAATGAATGGCTTACCTTTATTTACCAGTCTTTCACTGGGAATCCCAGAAAAAAGCTGGCTTGAGATTTGGATTCCCGAATGTTGATCCTGATGTAGGGACTATTATTTTTCAAATGTCAGTAACAATTACCAAATTGGACAGAGAAGCAATGTATATAAAAGTAGTCTATTGAGGGTCAATCTATGTCTCGGTCTCTCACCTGCACCCAATGGTTCTGACTCAGCACGGTTATGGCACAAGAGCACAAACATACAACACCACTTCTTTCTTTATAATATTTAAATACTTTCCAGATAAAACACATTGCTCAACTTGACCTAACACTCCATGCAACTAATAACTAACAGAAATAACTACAACTGTGCTGAAAACCCAACAAATACAACCATATTAAAGTATAATCGTAAATACCAAAGGACAGCCAGAACAACATGCCTTTCACGATGTACACCAATTACTTCTATCAACACTCATCTTTCAGTATCTAATTCGAATCCTCGACTTGTGGCACCTTGTCTTTACTCTTTGTATTATTGTAAGAGGATCCAGCTCCGGTAGTTGTCCCACATCAACCTCACTTAAAACAACGAACCTGATAACCCTATGATTGTTTGAACCCAATTGACCTCATTTCTGATAAGAGGTTATGGATGATGCAGCAGGAGCTGCAATTGAGCAACTTGGAATGCTTGTGTTCTTGCCAATACTACAATGCGCTTCATGTTCCACATTCCAACACCCTTCCATCCATTGTGCGCACAGCCTCTTTTAGTATTTGATCCACCCGCAAGGGTAATGAGTATTTGGACATCCCTCTGGGAACAAATCATGGCAGTTTCACTTTTACCCACTCACTCTCTCTGCAACTGGGTTAGAGTGAGCCACGTAACTATTGAACAGAAGTCCTTACATCTAATGTACGGACCATGCTCTCCCTCCTTTTGTTGCAAATTCAGCAGGGCTTTGAAGGCTGTGGTTTTACAACTTCAAGATGTTCAAATGGTGACACTATGGTGGTGGGATGGTGCGTGGTTCCATATTTAAATAACATGTGTTGAACAGTATGCAATGGTATAAATCCATGCTGTATTGCCAATTGTATAGTCAATGTTACTACTCTACTGAACCCCTCCATACTAACCCATTAGCCTGGGGATGAAAAATATTTGCTAGCCACTAGACATTTGTTAGTGATATTTGAATCTTGGCAAGCACGAAATGGTGTGCTGGAGGTACGTTTTGAATTTATATGGTGAGTTTTATGGCTAGCTAGAAGCTTGTAAATTGAATGTTCACCCCTTGGTAGACAGATGTGGTGCGGTGCGGGAACCCACAAAATGTACTCATCTCATTAGACACCAACTGCACCACTTTGTCAGATATGAGGGTTACAGGGGTAATGTCTATCAAACAGGTCTCTCAAAGTTTGCTTCACTGAATTGGTTGCAACATCCTCTACAAACCTGACTTTGAAAGATAATTATGACCACTGCATATCGGTTATTGGACTATGTAAGGGGTGACAATATCACATCCTAAGGTGCACCCGAGTCCCTCTGGGACCAGCATTGGTGAAATCAGAGCAGATTTAGTAACAAGAGTTGTATGTGAAAGAGGAGGGAGGTGGGTTCTAGAGTTTGAACACTCCTGTGTGGAGTTCCTATGTATAGTTTTGATGAGTTCAAATTTTGCTCTTGCAGGGTCACAGGTGGAAGAGGTAAACCCAATGCCTCTTATCGAAACTGCAAAAAAAGTCCTGCTTACCTTGACACTGAGAACTGGACAAATTTGACCCTTTTGTAAAAAGGATCTCACCCGTGTTGCTGTGTTTTTTAGAGTGTGGTTTTATTGGTCATAGTGTAGACACATTGTCTGTAGAAAGTGGTCAGCCGACACGTGTTTCAACCCCGGAAGGGTCTTTCTCAAGGCAGGTTTGGTTTGGTCTATGGGGACAAATGTCTCAGTACAGAATAGAAAATCACGAGCAACAGCTTGAAGGACAATTACTGCACCCTGCGAGACAAACCTCCCACTGGCATCTGAGACCACACAGAACATTTGTCCCCATAGACCAAACCAAACCTGCCTTGAGCTAGACCCTCCGTAGCTCTGGTTCTCTCTAGCCTAGACTACTGTAATAGCCTCTTTTTAAATCTGCCTGCCTCTACTCTCCGTCCTCTGCAACTCATCCAGAACAGGACTGCGAGACTTGGCCTTGGCCTCAAGCCCAGGGATCATTGAAATCACTCCGTTGGCTCCCAGTGGCTGCAAGGGTCACGTTCAAGACCCTTTGCATTGTCCACAAGGTCTTCTGAGGCCTGGGACCAAAATATCTCCAGCTGTCTCTTCTGAAATTTCTTCCTACTCGAGCACTCTGCTCCTCCACCTCCAACTCCTTGAGGTGGAGTTGCTTTTCCAAGCAAAGAGTTGGGGGCAGATCTTGCTCTTCGGCTGGCGCCTCCCTCTGGAACAACCTCCCTGCCTCTCTGAAACTTGAATAGAAACATCTCCGGTTCTGGAAGCAGCTCAAGACTCTCCTCTTTGCTTCTGCCTTCTCTCTTCTGCTATTTTACTGATCTCCCGTCTGACAATGCACTGGTAACCTGGCTATCCTCTGAATCACGGGTCCAGGTCCCTGTCCTCCCAGCTGCACACCTGTACTGCCTCCTGGCAACCCTTGCACTTGGGGCTGTATCTGCAACCCTGCAACCCCCCCCTACTTGCACTTATCACTTGTTTTTCTGCACTTAACCTACACTGCCACCTGCTGGCCGCACTTCCTATTTTCGATGTTTGATCCTATTTCTTGCACTTGCTCCTCCTTCCCCTGGCACTTCTCCCCTTCAGCCTCCCCTGCACTTGCTCAATCTCAATGTCACTGGGCCTAGTACGATTGCTGTCTTGTTTCCCCTTGATCCCCTGCCTCGTCGCGCCCTGAAACACTTTTGTATAGGAGTGCTATAAATAGAATATCATATATTATTGGCAGCTAGTGAAAGGATCCAATGGTTCTTGGCATTGAAGCACTAAAGGTGATATTATTGGCAGCTAGTGAGAAGAGTCAATGGCGCTTGGCACTGAAGCGGATAATATTGGCATTCATCACACTTGGATAGAGTTGTGAGGTTTAGCCAGTATGAATACAAAAAGCCTGTGTACACAACCTACCAGCTGTAAACTAACACACAGATGCCTGTTTCTCTTGGTTCTGGACCTATCCCATCACCCTTCCCTCACTAACCAACTCTGTCCTCTTTCTTGCAGAGCCACGTGAATGCCTGGGCCCTGCCCTTGGGTAGTATCGGTGCGTGGTATAAATCAATATAACATGTTTGTCATACATGGAAGTTAGATTTGCGGATTATTAGATCTTTGTTCCCCAGTTGTAGCTCCCGGTCACTGATTAATGCTGGATACCCAAGAGCTGCTTTTAGCTCCCAATTATCCAATCTTAATTTCGAGTCCTGCATGCCGCGCACTTCCTGCCACAGGCCGTGCATGTTTTGTGCCCAATGTTGTGATAAAAGCTGCCACACGTGAGGTAACGATTTCCCCGAACCCCTACCTCCCAGATATGTGTCGAGAGTAGCCAAATGGTCACTTGTCTGTCCACCTGCCCCCATTAACTGCACAAATGGGGTTCAGCGTGTTCATTGGGGCGACTTAATGTGTCCTTTCCACGCTGATGCATTTTGGTTCTCACTTACCTACGGCAGTGCTTCACGGCATGGATTGCTCAATGTCCTTTTCGAAGGTGGTGACTTTGTTCAGAGTCAGATCCACTGGTGGCTAGATACCCAACATGGCGATTGTTGGTGTGGACCGTCAGTTGATCTCTCATGACCTCATTTAGAAAGGGACTGAATTTGCACATTGCGGCCAATGGCCCAAGTGCAGCTACGTACTGCTCAAACCTGGTTGCTGCATTCAGGTGTAGAATAGATGTCGCTCCATTGCTGGGTTGACCTTGGGAAGACCATACTTGTCCAGGATCTGCAACAGCTCCTGAACAGGGTTTAATGGGGAAGCTTCAGGTAGCAGTTGAATGGTAGGGGAAGGCGTCTACTGACTTCCTGGGCCTCCGAGCCAAAACAATTCAACAGGACTGCCCTTTTCTTGGCAGCCAGAAAATGATGGCCTTCAGAAGCGAAGTAAGTAAAATAATTCTTGCTTCCACCTCTGCCATGGTACTGTTGGACTACCTGCATTTGGTAGGAATTTGCCTGGGGGGGTTCCACGTGTTGAAGGGCATTTGTGGAAAAACTGAACACAGCATTTCTCCACCTGCTGCTTGTGCAGTCTCTGGCAATCTGCGGGGTGTTGCCATGCGGGCAAACGCCTTGTTCTCTTTGTGGACCCCTTTTGCTTAACGGAACTGAAAGGCTGTGTCACCTTGAACATGCATGCTCCTCTTTTCCATATTGTCTTTTTTATTTTTTGTTGAGGGCCACACTCACTTTATCTTTGTGAATGGCTGTGCTTTTCTTTATTTTTTAACAAAATATTTTTGGGTATACGGTGCGTCTCTGCACAGGCCTCGGTTCACTGTGGCTCAGCAGTTGATATGATTAGTCATTTATATAAACTGGATGGAAAGCCTCTGGTTGTCATGGAACCTCATTGTGAGACGCCCAGAGGAATGCTTCAAAGTGCTTTCCTCAAACAATGACATGGGACCTGGTAGCACAGCGCCTACCAACAGCGTCACAACATCGTCCCAACATCTTTATCTCTTTTCGGTTTCTTGCCTAACACTAGGGGTGGGGTCAACTTCCCCTTTGGATATTGCCCACTGCACCTTACCGGGTTTGCTGCAAGGCTGATCAGTGGCTGGGAGGGAAGGCAAGCGGCTGCCTTGGGGGTTCATGTCTTGTCTAGTGACAGGGAGGCACCACCGTCCGCACCACCGACAGAATCAGGACAGAGACACAATGTATATGCAGGTACTTTTTTGAGGACCAAGTAACCAAACAATAGCCTCCCTACTTCTGTCTCTCTCAACGGTCCCGGCAGTCTCCTGTGTCCCAACCTCAAGGTTCCAACTCAGCATGGGGATGGCACGAACACACAAGGATACAACAAATGACATCTTGGTTCAGAATCAACCACCTAATTCCCCCATTTCTGGTACTTTTCAGTGTAATACTGAATGTTTACAACTATTTTAAAAAAGGGTTATTCATAGACAAATGCATCCTTAATACCAGTGTTGTGTTAACTTTCTTAAAACATAAAAAATCCCAACAATAAACCCTTCACTTATCCACACTTTTGTAGGTCGCAACACCTGCAACATCACCTGAAGCTCTACCATTGTAGGCTCTCCAGCCTACTATAAGCATATTAATGCTGCATTTGGATTCCCATGCGTCAATTTTCAGAATGCTTCATCTTTGGTCTTCCACTTTGGTTAGGCCTTTTAGTACCTCCAAAGGTTTGAACTGGAGGTTAAAAATCACGCGCTACTAAGTTTATGAACATCCCTCATCTGTGATATGTTATTCTATTCGTCTAGCAACTCTTCTTTCCTTGATATATGATATTATAGGTCATTTATAAGGTGCTTAATACCCAGAGGTTTCCAAGCGCGGACCCGGGGAATCGAACCTGTTTTGCTCTGTGTCATCTTGCTCTCACTTGCCCCTCTATAAACCTTCTCTAAATTAATGTTGGTTCTTGTTGCTAATTCCATTAGGTGAGCCTGCAAATCAGTCAAGCATTATTGTAATCGTAACAATGAAGTTTTAGTAGCTTTTAGCAGGGGTTCAGATTGTGCTTATTATTTTCCATCTAATGGTCAAACTTAAAGAAAATATACAACTTTCCTCGGTGCAAGATCTTAGGGGAGATTTCCTAAAGTTTACCAACTGGTGCGACTCTAAAAAACTATCCCTTTGCACACAGGCCCCAACTCTTAGTATAAGACTGTACTGCACAAAGGTTTGGCAAAATGGCAGAGCAGCCAGGCTCATTTTAGGAGGAGGATGTAAGCTGTAGGTAAGTACAATGAACGCAGTAAGTGCATAGGCCCAAAGAAACTCTCAAACACTTGTAGTTTAAGTAAAATATACATTTATTTTATATACATATGGCAACTTTATATTCATATATGCAAGTACGATCAACACAATAGGAAACATCAGCAATACTTTTAGACGAGTAAACCATTAGCAAAGGAATGTACCAGTCATGAAAACAGTTCAGTGATAAATCAAATAACTAATTATAGTCACTCAGAAAATGTTCTGTTGTAGAACTAAAAAGGGTTATTTGGCACCAGCAATAGCAGTTTACTACTTGTAATACTTTTCAATGAGTCCACTACACTGGGTATTAAACGCATTATAAATAACCTATCATATCACATCATATAAGTAGAGACCTTGGAAAGGACTCCCTATAGGCGCACAAGCATTTGGCATGGGTAAACACCCAAAACACGGGATAAAGCACTGCAGTAAGACAGGAGCGACAGTTTGGCTTGAGGTAAGTACTATCCTGAGCCCTACAGTACACGAGGAGTGTTGAAGAAAATGCAGCTGGATTATTTCCTATGCAGCAGCGGTGGACCCGGTCACCTGTTCCTTGGTTGTGGTGACAAAAGGTGGGACTCTGGAAGGGATGTCGCAGCAGCAGTCAAGAGAAAGGACTATCAGCAGGGAATTCTTCGTACTCTGTAAGGGAGGCATGGTATCAGAAGTATGAAACTGACACAAAAGATACAATTTGTAAAACCTTTATTAAATTTTCTGAGTCTGGAAAAACTCCTACTTTGCCCTATAGCTAGGATGGGAGTAGTCTCGACCATCAAATAATAAATAAAACAGTCCTAGTTGAGTCTGTCAAATCAAAATGGCCTACACTAACAAAACCTAATGCCTGCCCTATCTCTTGTACAACAAAAGAGTGTAAAGGAGGATATGTATGCAAAGGAAAATCAGTGTTAAAATATCAAAAATAAATGTGGCTGAGTCAGCTCTCCTCCCCACGTTGGACAACATGGAGTAAGACGGTCCCCGTAGACACTATGACACACTCTGGCTCAGGTTCTCAAAACAAATGCAGTTCAAAAACGTGGCTCGAGGTCCGCCTGGCCTTCCACATTAAAGTCTCTCTTTCCAGCTTTCAAAACACAGTTCAACATAACGTTCTCGCTGGTCTCCCACAGTCAGGCTCGGGCCTTTCAAACACAGCACTTGCAGGGGTTCCCTTCCCCAAGCGTAATTCAATCCTTTAGGGGTTCCCTTCCCCTAACTTATCACACTTCCGGTCTCCCTCAGTCAGACTCAGGCCTTTTCCTGATGTCGAAGACTCGAATGTGCGTCGCTTTTACTATAGACCTCCGCAGGATCACTTTGACCTTCCCTTCAATTCACATTCTAGTGTTATTTGCCCCAGTGTCTCTTGGTCTGGGTAGTTTGATGTCATAAGCACAAGTTCAACATTCACCTTTTTACCTTTACACCTTCTCCCGGGATTAATTTTGCTAACTTTGCTTCTTATAGTTCACTCACTATAACGCTTCGTAACAAAAACATTTACCTTTCACAGCGACTTTCGAATGGGCTATTTCCTTTCGCCAGACTACTCTGCTACTCAGTATTGCTAGTTTCATAGCCACTCTCCGAAGACCCCTCACACTGGTGATCCTCCCGTACTGGTCCACCCCCAGGGTCTGGATCCAAAGGCGATAGCTGTGCCGTGGCCACCTGAGAGATCCCCGGAGACTAGTAGGTGAGACACCCTTTGGTTTCTCACAACTCCAACATTGGTCTGCGGTTTTGGTGCCCTTTTCCAAGCTCCAAGAGTGAACGATTACTGCCCGGTCAATGAAACCTTGACTCTCCGGTCCTGCACTCTGGTGAGGGTGCTTTAAGGAGAGGCATCTTGCCTCTGGAGGTCCAACAAGGGCTCACAAAAGTTCTGGGAGGATTTGTTCATGGCAAGACGCTGCACTGCATTTGGGACGCAGGTCCCCTGGTATTGGCGGTTTGCAGCCCTGGGAGGTCACTGCACGTTGGGAGAGATGGCTCGTTCTCCAGGTCGTTTTATAGCTAATTGGTCTCACCAGCCAAAGGGAAGGAGTCATCCTCTTCGGAGCGCCTTTGTCAATTGAAAAACAGGGTCAGGTCAGCAGTGGTCACTTCGCGGTTACTGGAAAGGTCTGCAGGCGTCTCTGGTTGGCTTTTCTTCGGATGTGTTCCAGTGATCAGCTTGCCTTCTGCCTTTGGAACGTCACCTTTTATCAGGATTTCACACTCATCCTCTGCAAACTATCCCTGCAGTTTATAGTAAGGGGCAGGTGGCTGTCCAATCAGGACAGCCAGCCCTCCAGTGGGAACTGGTTTCTTTCAGGCACATCAGCAGATAAAGGATAGCAGAATTTCGGGAACCTCCCATGCTTCCTGTCCTCGTAGACACACTTGAGCCTTGGCGGGCTACACAAAGGGTTCCTGCTAAGGACAAAACTCAAATCAGGACCTGCCCCTCCCAGGATGTTAGAAGAAGGACCAAGAAAGAACAAACAACCACACAGGAAATGGCAAAAAAAGAAAGGAGCCTCCATGTTGGGACAAGTGGGACCCACCTGTGCATAACCTCAGCTGTGAATACAGCCTGCGGTAGAAAATTGCACAAAAGTCAGTAGAACACCTCCACTGCCACCGGCCATAACTATAGGGTTGTTACTGTACCGGAAAGGTTACAGGAGCAGAGAGAAGGGGGATACTAGGAATCCCCGCAGCACTCCACATAAGGTGGTGTGGGCTGATTTCTCAAAAGGAAAAGCTAGGAAGGATAAAAAGTATCCCATTATCCCTGAGAACAGTAGTTCTTAACGAAAATACAAGAATATAAAAAAGAAGAGCCCAAAGGGCCCACAGAAACAGTGCACATAGGATGCTGTGTGCTGCAAAAGTTAAAAACAGGTGCCTTTAAAAAAGGTATGGAGGAAAGCACGACTTTGTTAAATAAAGTAAAACATTCACAACAGGGTCCTCATGATCAGAGCAAAATAAGAATGAATGAAGAGAAAAAAAGACTCCCCTCATTCAGGAGAACAAGAAAAAGGTCCAGCAAAAAGTGCTGGGGGGCTCACTTTGAGAGGGGAGTAAGCATAAAACTGATCAATCTCCCTAACACATGATACAAAAAGGTCTACTATATGCTTAGGCTCCCATAAAGGAAGGCAATGTTTTGATTAGGCAGAGTGGATCAATGTTGTACCATCTGAGAGATTATGTTAATTCAGAATCCATTATATGCGACACATTGGACTCTCCAAATTTGCCAGGCCAATTTAACGGGGAATTCGCATAAATCTAATTCGTATTTTGTAGCAATGGTCTTGGTCACAACAAAAAGGTTGATTTATAAAAAGGTCGATCTTAAATGGTTTTAAAGCCTCTACTTTAGTTCATATCGGAAAAGATCATTTAGCCCAATATGTCTAAGGAGGCAAACCAAGTAGGAAACCACATTATTTTAGTTCTGTGTGAAGTCCACGTTCTGACAAAGGTAGTAGATTTAGGACATCCAGAACATCATGAGAATAAAATGTCTCCAATATCTTAAATTACAAGACATTGAATTGTGTAATACATTTACCCGACTGAGTTCTATCTTTGGGTCAGGCTTATTAGGAAAAGGTATGGGTGAAAAGGAAGAGAGATCTTTGGGCTCAAAAGAAAATAAGTACGAGAGGCAACTATTTAAAGTTGCAAGCTATCAGCCAGCCATAAAAAGTCACTCACCAACTCAATCCTACACATACAAAGAGAACACCATTTCTTACTTGCTACTAGCCAGTGGCAAGTGAAAATCCAGAGCCCTACAAGTACCATCAAAGAGACTTGGTGGTATGTCGAGGTAGACTGCATTGTCTGATAATGTAAGTATGTTCGATCATTTCATCCTTACCATCAGTTAGAAAATATGAGCACAATAAAAATATTAACCTTGGTTAAAAGCTACTAACATCAGCACACCAATACTACAATGAAATACCACAAATGTTAAATTACTCAAACAAAATGATATTGAAAAAAAAAAATGCTAAATACTTATAACAGTGATGTTAACATTCTTTGAAACAAGGCGCAGGTACCAAGCAGATGAAATAGGTTCCTCGTCACCTACCCCTTTTATGGTTGAAGGCTACGCAAGTCTTTGTAAATCCCATTTACATCTGAAAATACCATAGAATCTGTCGAAGGAACAGTCTTGCTAAAACAGCGTGTGTTGCAAGTCAAAGAAACAAGTCCCGGATCAGCTGCTCTTTCAATAGCTCAAGTTTATGTAGGCCCTATATGCAACTAATAGGTATACAGTGTTTAGAACGAAATTAAAATAGTGACAAACTTTTTCAGTGAAACATAAATAATGACAGAAATTTCGAATTTTTCATAAAAGTATATGTGGGGAGGGTTGAGGGATTTAAAAGTGTGGGAGGTTTGGGGGGTTACTAAAGCGGGGAAATGGGGCCTTCGAGGGGGTCCAAAATAAGAAACAAATTCAACAATTTCTTGCTATTTTAGTCACTGAAAAGGTTTGTCACTATTTTTCTTGTCGTTATAAAGACATGCAACCCCACTAATAATATCAGCAGAATAATTAAAATCACAAACTGTGTTGCGGGATCAAGGCCTAAAGTAGACCACTGGTAATCACACCTTACATAATTCAAGCCTACGGCCACACACGCCTTACATAATTTAAGCCTAGAGTCACACTAGAATAGAGATTCCCAAAAGCTGGTGCTTCTATGCTGCAAAGGCTTCTGACAAATGGCCCTGTTCCTTCGTTGACAAATCAATGTCACCATTTCAGTTGAGTACTGCACACGTATGACACTCCATTTGCCAGAAAAGCTTACTTAAGTGAGGCATAACGCAGAAGCAAACCAAAAAAGCTGGCACTGGAGAGTATTATGGTGCAATAGCCGTGTGTGAGATGGCCACCCAGTACAGTCTTTACTTTGGATTCTGGAATTTTTCATTTTTTATTTCCGAATTGAAACTTAAGAAATCTACAAGTCCCAGAATTATTAACAAAAACAGGACTGGCTGGCCTCACACATGGCCACGAATTACTTGAGAGCTCTGGCAATGCTGTGCAAGATAACTTCAATTGAGGCATAGTAGAAATGCTTTTCACCGGGCAGTGGTTCAGGTACTTTCTACAGATTACCTTCACATCCCTCGTCCCAGTACTTATTTGTGAGGTCCCGACCTCAATCTCAGGATGCATTCCATCTTTTCATTATTCACACATATGCCCCACCTCTCCCAAGAGTAAAACACTCACAGTCCCCCACAACTTGCCAATTCTACTTTTCCTGCCTTTCTGTCAGGATCTTGGGTGGGTGGCAGGGCCATCTCCTGCTCAGTTCCTCCTCTCCTTGCTTGGAGGGGCACTGTGGTGGTACCCTTGCTCCTGCGCTCCTTGTTGTGCTACGGGGTTCATGAGGGTTGGTTATTCTGGCTCCCAGGCTCTTCCGCTGGGCAGAGGGACTGGTTGAGGGTCTGAGGGTGCCCCAGAGGTCCAGTGTGGCCGCTCCGGCCAGGGTAGGCTGCAGTGCCTTCTGCCCGAGATGTAGAGTGACTCCATGCAAAAACATTGTTAAGTAGAAGGTGGGGGTACTTGCGTGCAGGGCCTTCAGGCTCCTTCTATGGCTGGACCAAACAACGCAGGCTGGCCTGATGGGGATTCCTTTCTTTTCCAGCTTCCTCCTCCATCCAGTGTCTCCTTCTGGGTGGGGCTGCGCCCCATCTCCAGCGCCAGTATGGCTGGGTGCAGGGATGGGATTTGGTTGGACGGCGGCCTGAGGTAGTACAGTGGGTTTCGTGAGAGGCTACTCCAGCTACGCAGGGGTGATGGCGGTTGCTGGTGATCTTGTGGTGGGGGCTGGGTAGTTTATTCTTACCAAAAAAATTATTTTAAAAAAAACGGTATAGGATTGCATACATTTATTAGATATATGTTCTAATATGTCTTCCCTGTGCCGGCCCACAGAGCTTTCTTCCTCGGCCCGTTCCATTTCCGGCTGGGTAGCGGCTGCTTGGCAGGATCAGGCAGCCTGTGTGCTTGTCCAGGTGCTTGAGGTGGGGCCTGCACGTGTGGCTGGCCCGATTGTTGATTCTGTAAACCTGCTTGACCCTTCCTCTACTTTAAGTGAAGGCCATGCTGGGTTCTGTTGCCCTGCTGGTCCCCTACTTCTGAGTTGCAGTGACCCCTTTGGTGCTCGGCTGCTATCCGGCTGCAGCCTCTGTCTTGCTAAGGCTGTGTGTGGGTGGCCATGTCTCCTAGTAAGAGGCTGTGTAAACGGAAGCATGTCTCTGTGGGGATGACACTGCGAGTTCTTAGTCTTCCTCTCCGGGTGCCGTCCGGCCGACCTCTGCCAAGCGTACGAAGCGTCTGATGTGAGGTTGGTGCGCATGTTTCTTAAATCCTTGGGACAGGAGTCTGGTGTGCTGGAGAAATCTAGGCAGTACAGGTTGCTGGTGCAGTACTCTTGGTCTTCTTCAGAGTGGGAGTCATCGTCGTCTTCAGATGCAGAGACCTGTGATGCCAAGGAGGCCAAGGAGAAGCATCTGGACAAGGAGAAGCAGGCAGCAGTCCTTGTGCAGGTGGCAGGCTACATAGGGTTTCAGCGGACGCCACTTGGTGCTGTTGTGGGGGCTGGGACACAGCTTCCTCCTCAGCAATTTAAACATGCAATCAATGCGGGCTGCCTTTGCTTCAGGCGATTAAGGAGGAGGTGTTGGAGGACTGGCGGGAGACAGAGAAGGTGGCGGTTCCTCGATTCATGTCCAAGCTCTATCCCTTACAGAGGGAGAAGTAGCGCCTCCTCAGTCTCTCCATCTGGATACTATCCTGTCAAGTCTGGTGGGTCGCTCTTCTATGATCCTACCTCTCCAGTCGAGGAGGCGTCTGTGGGTGAGCAAGTAGAAGAGAAGGCAGATTCTGCTTTAAAGAGGTCATACGCTGCGGCGCACATGGCGTTTCGGGTAGCTACAAAAGGTTTCTTACATGGCTGAAACTACTCTGGGTGGCTTTTGGGAGGTTGGCGCAGCTTGTGGAGGAAGCAGTCGCAGGTGCAGCCGCTCTCGGATTTGGCATGTGATGGTCTCCAAGCGGTGGCAGTGACTATGGGGACTGCAGTGTAGCGCTGCCGTCATTGCATCTCTAGGACTGGCATTCTGACGGGCATCAGAAGACGTGGCCCTGCAGATTCCTTTTGAAAGGAAGATGCTGTTTGAGTCTAACAAGCACGCTGACAAGCTCCGCAGACTCTCTGATGAAGCCCTGGGTGGGGACATCTAGCGGGCATACAAAGTTTTGCACTGTTTCCAAAGTGGGGTATGTGGGGGGAAGTTATCAGAAGCCCTCTGGTGGGAGTCATTCAAAAGTTGCTGGATAAGCCAGACAAGACCTTTGCTCCGGCACCAGAGGTACTGATGCAGAGTGTGTCCGCCGGTTCTGGCCTGCATGGATGGCCGTATCTTCAGATCTCTGGGTGAACAGGATTGTTTGGGGGTGGGGGGTACAAGATCGAGTGTACCTCTCCCCTGCTGTGCTCTGTGGCATTGGAGACTCCTCACCCAAGAATGGTGGTGAACGCTCTGGCCATGACACAGTGTATTCATGAGTTGAGGGTGAACAGGGCGATCCCATAGGGTCCCCAGAAGGAGCGGACTCAGGGCTTCTACTGAGTCATCTCTGTGGTGCTTAAACTGAATGGCAAGCTCAGGCTGGTCATGGATTTCAGAAGACTGAATGTGCTCATGAAGAGCCTGCATTTCAAGATTGAGAGACTGCAGAGGATAATCCTACTGATCAATGAGCTGGACTTCCTAGCATCCCTGGAACGCCAGGACGCATACTTTCGTGTGTCCATTCAGTGGTCTCATCAGAAATATCAGAGGATACTGTCCATGAACAGGCATTTCCCAGTTCAGGGCTCTTACCCTCCACCTCAAGACTGCTCCCAGAGTTTTTACAAAGGTATTAGGTCTGGTGGTGGCACTACTGCACTCCAGGGGGATACAGGTGTTTCCTTACCTTGACGACTGATGGCTCAAGGCTTTGTCCAGGGAGCCGTTTGTGGAGCAAGTAGCCTTCGCTTGTGCTGAGTTGAAGGCTTTGGAGTTCCTGCTCAACCTCAACCTGGAGAAGTGTTGTTTAGATCAAAGGATTTGAAGTACATTGGAGCCTGCTTTTCGATGGTGCATTGGGGGTGTGTTGCTGCCGTTGGATCAGGCAGTCTGCCTGCAGCATCTATTGGGGCGGTCTGCTGGCCATGTACTCTGTGATGGCCAGGGTGGTGCTCCAGGTGCAGGGGCAAATGGCAGCATGTGTATTTGTGGTTCCATGGGCCAGGCGTCACATGTGCCTGTTGATGTCGCACGTGTACTGCTCTTGGATGAATTCTCAGGTTAATCAGGCTCAAATTGACATTTCTGCAGATCTGGGGGCGGGGGGGTTCAGCTCTGGTGGTGGATGGACCTGTACAATCTCCCGAGAGAATTTCTGATGGTTCACCTCTTGTCGAACAAAATTACTACCGACACCAGTTGCCATGGGTAGGATGTGTGGTGTTGGGGGACCAGGTGGGCTCAGGGTTCCCCATGATCAATGCCCTCAATGCCCTCTGGCACCACCACTCTTTCCCTAACCAGCCACCTGCCTTCCATTCCCAGCTCATTCTTAAGTCTCCTGTATCCCTTAAGCTCTTCACTCAACTCTTCTCTGGTCCAACCATTACATACAAACTCCACCACCTTTAAAAAGCTTCATCAGCCTCACAACTGTCGCCCCATGCTTTTTGATCAAGCACACCTGCATTTACAAAAAAAGTAACCCTCACCAATTTCACTGTGTCTTGTCTTGCTCATTCTCTACACAAAGATTCCTAGACAAGGCATCAGCAACTACACTCTGATCTCCTTTGATGTAGTGTACCGCATGCATCCCAGATATCCACTGTACTATTCTCCTAGCTAGTCAATCAAGCCCTCTTTGGTTGGTTGACTATACAGGCCTCTCATTTATCCAATTGGAAGGAGCTGGCGAGAGTGTGCTGGCTCTCAAACAGTTTTCCAGCTGCATACAAGGGCAGGCTGGTCTGGTGCAGACGGACAGTGCGCTGTTGATGGCGTATGTGAACCGCCAGGCTGGTATAAAGTCTTGTCAGCTGGAGTCGCTGGCTTTCAAGTTGGGCTACTGGGCAGAGCACGAACTGCTGTCTTAAATGGTGGTCCATGTCAGAGGGTTGGACAACGTCCAAGCTGACAGCCCAAGCAGGTTGTTCAGTTTGCCCTGTTGGGTCTTGCGCAGGTCAGTGTTTCGCCTGCTCTGGAGAGATTCAGGGAGCCAGTGCTGGATCTGTTTACCTTTCCTCTGGATGCCAACCTACCCAGTATTGCTCCAAGGTTCCAACCCCAGTGGCTTGGGGAGTGGATGCCGTAACGAGATGGATGGACCCAAGGGGCTTCTCTATGACTTTTCACCGATACCGCTCCTTCCCAAACTACTGCTCACGATTCTGGACTCTGGGTCAAAAAGGTTTCTGACAGCACTGATGTGGGCGAAACGTTCCTGGCATCCTCTTCTGCTCGACTGGGCTGTTGCTCTGGGGTGGTTCCTGGCCTCTTCTCTGCACCACCAGGGATTGACTCCACAGCTGGCTATGGCAGTACAAAAGTCCCAGAGGCCTTCGACTTCTAAGGCCTAAAATAAGAACTGGAGGAAATGTGCACAGTGCTGCTCCAGGAAATCTGTGCTGATGCTTTTGCAGTTCCTGCAGGAAGGCTGCGAGATGGGCCTGGCTATGTCCACTATTTAGGGGGCAGCAATCCAAGTTTTCAGGGACATTGGGTGTGAGCCACTGGTCACTCAGCTTCTGACTAGTTTCCTGTTGTCCAGACCCATAGTGTGTTTGCAGAGATGCCTCCATGGGACCTTAGACTGGTTTTGCAGGCGTCCCCTTTTGAACCGGTGGGGTTGGTAGACATCAAGTTCCTGACTTGGAAAGATGCATCCCTGGTGGTTAATACTTCAGCTCCAAGGCTCTAAGAGATTGGGGCGTTGCTCTGTGCGGCTCCTTTTCTGTGTGTCCTGTCGGATTCACATATTCTCTAGTGTGATCCGGGATTCCTTCCAAAGGCTCTCTCTAGGTTCCACCAGGCACAGGTCATTGTACTTCTGTCCTTCCTCCCCAGTCCCACTGCTCCAGAGGAAGAGCAGTGGCACAAGTTCTGATGTCAAAAGGTCTGTCTTGGCGTACCTGGACAGGATAACTTCCTTTTCGATGGTCTAGCGAGAGGTTTCTCTCTAGAGGACCAAGTGGCCTGGAGAAGGTCAATGGCACGAACAAGCAGTTCAGTATTTTACCATAAGCGACTACGCATATCGCTGCAATGTTTTAATCCTTATATTACATTTACTGCAAAAACAAGACGGTACAGACAAGAGGACCTACGCTAGTGGTATATGTTTATTTTTTTTATTTCTTTATAACGTTTAAGAATAAACATCACACCACATAACATAGCTGTTCCCTCTCCTCCCCCTGCTCTCCCAAACTCCCTCCCCACTATCCTGGGCCTCCTGACCTTCCCCCATCTGTACACCACCCCCTCCGCCCCTTCAAGTGCCATCCAGTCCCTAACCCCACCTCTCACGATAGCCAGTGAAGCGTCTCTGCACGCTTCACTGGCTGTTGACCACTGCCCTTCAATGTTTTCTCCAAACCTGCAATGTTTGCTTTGAGTCAGATCATGGGGGTTTTTAAGTCCTTAGCAGATTCCAGCTCATTCAGCAATTGTCCCCAAACCACCACCAGGACATCCTTCCCCTCCTGCGTTTATTCAGATAGTCCACCTCAGCAAAGTCCCACCTATGCACGTCCTGGAGCCTTTGCCTCGACAACGGGCCTGCAGGCCCTTTCCACGGTATTGCTATCCATTGGTTAGCTAAAACTAATAGAAATCTTGCAATTTTGTTCTGTGATTTGTACCTCATCACTCCTGGTAAAAGACCCCATAAGCACACCTTGTGTCTACATTCATATCTGCTCCCCAGTAGAGTATTCTGGGTACCAGGCTCCTCTTTGACCAGCCCCCCGCGCACTACCTCTAGGCCTGTAACACACTAGGTGCTGTAAGTGTAACCCCTACAGTCCCCCGCCTCCCTGCACTTACCCAGAGCCACGCTGCCCTGGCTGCACTTACTCAGAGCAATGCTGCCCTCACGGCACTTTCTCTCCCCCTGCACTCGCCTGTACCCACACCAACACTTTGTGTTACGCACTTGCACAATCTGAATGACACAAGGCCCAGTAAGATCGTTTGTCTTGTCCTCCCTCTGTACCCTCCCTTGTCTTGTCACGCCTAGAAACACATGGGTACAGGTGCGTTATAAATGTCTTATCGAATCATATTATATTCAATTGTTCCATCACCTCTCCCCAGTATTTCACGAGGACTAGTCAATCCCAAACCAGATGCCAAAATCCAGCGTGGTCCCCCTCACATCACGGGCAAGCATGGGGCACTGATTGGTTTATTACACACAATTTCTCCGGTGTCAGGTATGTCCTATGTATATAATCAAATTGAGTATGCTGGACTCGTGCATTCCTGGATGCCTTCTTGACCTGTTCCTACATTTGCGCCCACCTCTTTTCCGTAATGGGTACCCCTGAATCCCTTTCCCATTTTTCTTTAACCACCAATCCCTTATCCAGTCTTGTTGCCTTTAGGGCCCCATACAACCAAGACACCTTCCCGCTTCCACCTCACACCTTCCTGCTTCCAACTTCTAGATCTAGCAATGTCTGCAGAAGTGTGTTTACCTCTGGCTCCTCCGGGATACATTCCCACAGTACCCCCAGTTGTCTTACTACCTTGGCATACGTCACAAAGCGACCACTTGCTGACCCATATGTTTGTCTCCATTCTTCGAATGTTAACAATTTGCCGCACTCAAAAAAGTGCCACTCCCTCAATGTCTGAGCCCCTCAATGCTATTCTGATGTTGGCATCCAACACAATAAGTAGAGCTCTACTATACAGACCTTTGATCTGCAGTCTCCCTAGCAGTTTCCTCTATACTGCTGGCAACACTCTGAAGATATTTGTGTCCCCTTTACCGCCCATGGTCCCCACAGTAATTCCACACCTTGTCTGTCCTTCATGATTCCCCCCTCCACCTCTCCCCCTGGAGCCGCTTGCCAGTGGACTACCATTTGTAACTGTGCCACTACGCAGTATAGTTCAAAGTCAGGCATGTTCAGCCCTCCTTCCTCATGACTACGTCATAGCGGTTGCATGTTATCTGTTTCTTATCTGATAAATGTGTGTGTAATTTGCATGTTGCACTAGGGAGTGATAAGACTATTTACAATACCCTTGGCACCGTCGCGCCCTGCAATCCATAGAATACAGCAGACCCATGAAAGATGTGGTCCAGCGGTCACATAGCCACTGACACAGCAGTCTTTCCTTATACCTTTGCAATACGCGCTGCACGATTTAAAATGCTTCAACATGGTCATCTCTACGTATAATGGAATGTAAATTACCCCTTCGAAGCCATACTAGTATGGCAATAGGCGCTACACAAATACTAAATAACATACATAACTTTACATATGTTGTAAACTTAGCAACATGCGCTATATTAGACATCAGTTAAAAAGTCAAATACGCGTTGTCTTTACAACAATAAGGGTTACTTAATGGGACTCATCAAGACATGTACGAATGCACGTGAAATGACAGTATGGCCAGAAATGCTCTCTGTATTCAGGATTCCTAACCACCACGTTGAAGCTGTGCACATTGGCTACTTTTCAGGCTTGGTAAAGAGGGAGCATTTTACATTTCAATGTAGAGCAGACATGTTCATTCGGAAAGCATTGGGACTGATCAATGTTTTAAACAGTGAAATATATAACTCAATTGAAACTTGACGGCAAAACGAGGGTCGTACTCCAATTAATGTCACTTATCCACGATTCTGCCAAGAAACTGACAATGATGGTCATGGTGTCAGTGTCACTGAAATGGCAGAGGGCTCGTCACATGGGAAACAAATACCTAGCACTTGATCGCCGGGACAAATAAAGCATTCTGGGATTTGTAGTCTTGGATCACTCCCTCTAAGGCAATTAAACGAAAGTGCAAGATGACACTGTCTTTTGGCAATAAACCCCACGTGCCCGGTCATCTCAAACCCTACACGTACAAAAGCAATGGGTGGGAGGCTAAATAAGGCTAATAGTGAGCACTGCAGCAGAAAGCAGGCATTATCACTTCAGATAAATCCTCACCATCACCCAATGCCCTGCGGTGCACTGAAATCAGACTTACACAACACACGTCAATTACAGGTAAAGTAACGCACCTGGACTTATTTTTTAATTGCCCCCGCTGACCCGGAAACAACCATTAGTCGGTTTATTGACTTAATGAGCAATCGAGCTGCCCGGGCCTAGCCGATGGGTAGGGTCTAGCTCCATCCGAGAAACGGACCCTCTGAAGACTCCGCCTCCGAGCCATCACATGAGCTGTACGTTGCGTTCGGGCTGCGAACGTTAGAGTGTCTGGTTCCTATCCGAGAAACGACCCTTCCACTCCTCCTTCCCCCATGATCACGTGCATTGCACGTTACGTGTCCGTAAAGTAGGTCTGATCTAGGTTAACGTGGAATATGTGCCAACCCTCCCGATTTAGTTGTTATTTTTTACTTTCTCGCTCGTAAAAAAATCCCAGCCCCAATGCAATTCAATGGGGAAAATGTATTCTCCCTCTTGTTGTGAATATATCTCCCGCCCAGATGATGCCAAATGTTGCCATGTATGCCTGACACACTGCTGAGCGGACAACATACATACCAACCCTCCCGACTGAGGTGGGAGGCTCCAGATTTTTCTTTTAAAAATGTTGCTATTAATTACTTTATCCACGCTCTCCCCCCCCTAAAATAATGCTAACCCTTATGCAAGCCAATGGGAAAATTTAGTTCTCCCACTTCTGGTGACATCTCCCTTTCAGGTAATGCACACTTTTGGCATGTGTGTAACAGTATCCTCTTATTGCTGGGCTCTGGAGGGCCAACATGTCTCCTACCATGGGCATGTTTGGCGTCGAGCAATGGATCCTGCCCAGCCATAATGCTCCCTGGCACCCCTGCTGAGTAATGGTGTGCACTTGAGGGTTGGCGGCTGGTTCAGGCCGACAAAATCAGCACTCTTAATGTCCCTGGCACAGGAGGATGACAGAGTGCTACTGAGTGAATATGACAAAATTAGATCCCCATAATAGCTGGTTTTCCCAGTTCAATGCAGAACACCCTTAGCCAGCCCTGATATCCATTGTATGCTTTGACTTTTAGGCCCATACTTGCAAGGGGAAAAACAAAACTCCAAGTCCCAGCTTGGAACTGGGAAACTTAGCAGCGATGGCTCCATGTAGGCGGTGCCAGAGCAGTACATTTATCCAGCACTTGGAAAGATAAGGAGTGTGTAAGGTGGGAAATGTGAGGTACCACTGTACTCCATTCCTCCACAAAACAGCAAATCCATGCATACTGCTTAGCGTGTACATGTTGGATAGGGACATTGCAAAGCAGAAAGTGTGGGAAGTATTTAAAGCCATAATATTTGATACAGTGTGTCTTGGCGCCTTCAGAGTAATTGTTTATCTTTCGGTATGTGCATACTTGCCAACCCTACTGATTTAGTGGGGGATAGGCTACTGCTTTTTAAGCAGTCCTACCGCCTACAGATTTGGCCTATTCCTACTGCTATTTTTAGCTCCAGACCTGGCTCAGGTCAGCTTTATTTATTTATTTATTCATTTGTAAAGTTCACAACCCTGAAGCATTGAGGTAGCTGTTGCAGGTACAAGTCAAGGAAGCATACTTTGTCATACAGTTAGCAGATCAGGGCAGGAATGAGAACAAAGAGGATTAGCAAAGAGGAAAAAATAAATAACATTCATGCTGGTTATAGGAATGCTGATAGTATTTACAGAACTATGGGATGTGTGGTTGGTTAGGAGAAGAGCTGGGGTTTGAGAGCTTTGCAAAAGAACTAGTATTCTCTGCACTGCGGGGGGTGTCATTCCAAATTTTTGCAGCAAGTTAGGGGAAGCTTGAACATCCTGTGGTGCATCTCTTGACTTTGGGCACGACTAGGCGGTCAGTGTAAGGGGACCTAATGGTTCTGGAAGGGTGTGCCTTAGTGATTCTGTTTTTGAGATATTTTAGGATATATTGACCCACTCAGCTGTGCTATACTACATCACTTTGCTGCAGTGGCGCAAGAAACAGCAGAAATGGCCGCTGTGCGCGCCAGGATCTCAAAACTGCGTTTTTGCAACCACCAGAAAAATGGCTGCACCACCCTGCCACACATATTTCAAGGGGGTGGAACAGAGCACACACTACAGGAGCATGCCAGTGTACTCTGCAACATGTTACATGGGATTAAGTGAAAGAGGGAGCATTAATTTTCTGGAAACACAAAATGCCTCTTCAAATGAAAACCTTTGTCATCCTTTAAAAATGCTGTTTGTAGCTAAATCCATCCATTTACCATGAAACTGCTGTGATTAAAAAGGCCCTGTATATCTAGGATCATTCATTATGCCGCAGAGGAACCGGGCCTCATTTGAATGACAGCTCCTGTCAAAAGTATCTTTGAAAAATCAAACGGGCTTTGTTTTTATTTTACATGGGAAACGCGTCTATTTGCTTTCAAAAGTATCTAAAAATCAGCTGTTCAGAGAAAGACTCTAAATAGATGCCTGTTTAAATGTATCCATGCTGGGAAAAAACTCCAGCACTCAAGAAAAGAACTATAGCTGCATAAAGTGTGTATTTGCTCGAGATGAATACCGAATTTGAAGAAATAGTAAAATGTGCTTTTTCTGACTGAAGAGAGAAAATCGGCTATTTAAAAGTAAATTGTTGTGTGAAGGCCTGCTTACTTAGCAATGTAAAATGATTTGTTGCTTGTAAAAGTACACCTATGAACTGTTTTGATTCCACTGGTTTAAGTCAAGATTTAAAATGAGAGAATGAAGGCTAAAACTCATAGGCTAAGTTGGCAAGCTATAAAAAGAAATTGCTCTGCCAGTTGCTAGCCTTGAAAAACCGTGACACCTCATCAACTTCTGGGACAAGAAAGTGCTAATTGCTAGCTTAAAAGACGTTGAATGAACCAGGACAATGGAGGTTCACATCCTCATCAGACATTTGTCTGTGCCCCAGGCTGAGACAATAGCAGGCTGGGACACTCACTGGAGGGGAAATACCAATTTCAATTAAGAATGGAAATCCACTTTGTTTTGCAGGAAGTGACAATTGACAGCAGTTGGGGGGAAAGAAAAAAAAATGATCAAGTGACAATGGACTTCCTTTTGGTTTTAAAAGCTATTTTGTAACTGAACTTTAAACATTTTTAACTTTTCAGCAAGAAATAGGAACAATATGAAAAGTGTGTAGTTCTAAATCTAATTTTATGCTCTTTCTTTGAAAACTTCGTAGTAGTTATAGCTGCATAAGGAACAGAAGTTATAAAAAAAATGACAGATTATGGGGAAAGTATTGATGTTGAGAACTTAACATGTTGTGCATACATTCCTGGGGATAATGCACATCTGTGTACAAAATTGGGAAATTTACCAAAATGTGTCAGCAAGGCGAAACGGGCCCCACAGACTTGGGGTTTGGATTGAAATATGACGCACAAAATATGTAACCTGTGTATCTGATTTCCTCAGTGGTTGCAACTGCATAAATATGTCACACACTCACCCTCAACCCTCAGTGTACCTAGTGTTTCCCCTGCCTGTTCTCGCACCTCTACCCCTTCCCGTCCTTTTGCCCGGTTCCGGGACTCACTTGTGCTCTCCCCGAATCCCCATGTGCCACTGCGTCTGGTTCGACACGCTGCCTTCTCGCGGAGACGCCCGTTCCATTGGCGTGTCCCTTGGCGATTGCGAGACCGGCTTCTTCCGCATCACATGACCAGCATCTCCCGCTCACGTGTTTCTAAGTTACGCTCACGTGATGCGGTTGCGACTCGTGTGACCGGAAGCTAATAGGCAGCGCCGGTATTTAAACAGCCGCATCGCAACACTTCGGTGCTTCACAGCTGTTTATTTGGACACCTGTTCGGCGCTACGCTTATTTCTTCGGATTACTTGGACATTGACCTCAGATTACTCCACGGACTGCTATCGGATTTCCCCTGGCTTCTGGCTCTTGCTTCATTGGATTCCTTGTTACGATTCACGGACTGCCTCTTGGACATTCTACTTCCTTAACCCTTTGGTACTACGTTCTACTCAGCTTCCTTGTCCGAATTCTGGCAGCAGGTGGGCCCGGCACACGCAGCTCAGTGACATCCATTGCCCTGCATAAGGAAACAGCCTTGCTGGGTCCCGGAACCTCCTCTATAGGTGCACCAGATACTCCACGGCCACTTATTGGTAAGATCGTTCCACTACCTTGTTGTCTGGTTTGTTATTGCTGCCTTAGGCTTGTTATTTAACCGTGCTTTCTTTACAGTGGTTCGGGGTTCCCAGAGGTCCACGGTTCCGGAAGATCATCTCCCACCTGTGGCCTCAAAGGTTGTACAGAGAGTGATTTAGATTCTCTCTGTGCTGCACTTGTGGACAGAGGACTCTTCTGACTACACGACAGTCAAGACACAACAGACTGTGAAGCCATCCTGTTGTGTAGTCAATGGAGGGAGCCGCGGATGACCCCTTGGCCACTATGGTCCAAGCCATAACCGTGTTACGTGCAGATATGGCTGCAGCAAACACTGCCATTCACCAACGTTTAGACAACATCCAAAGCACTAGACACCCCCTGCCTCCAGATGCTGAATTTGGGGATGCTTCACCAGCGGCATCAGCCCCACACCCTGTCCAGCCTCCTGTTCCATCCCCTCCGAATCCCATACCCGTGGTACTCCCCTCTCCTTTTCCATTGGCTGCCCCCAAGAGGTTTCATGGGGATCCTAGTAAGTTTAGAACTTTCTTGAATCATTGCAAACTGCATTTCTTGTGTAGGCCCCAAGCCTTTCCAGATTCAACCACTAAAGCAGCATTTACCCTCTCACATCTAGCCGGTACAGCCGCTGCCTGGGCTAACCCGCTCCTGGAAAATGATAACCCAGCACTTTATGATTTTGATTTACTGGTCACGGAAATGTCCCGGGTGTTCGACACTCGTCACAAGGTTCAGTCCCAAGATCTGGAACTCCTGGAACTGGGACAAGGGAGAGGGTCCTTAATCGAGTATATAACAAAGTTCAATCAGCTTGCAGCCGAGACCTCATGGCCTGAAAGTAAAAAGGCTGTTGTGTTTTATAGAGGCCTAAACAATGCTATGAAGGATGCTCTTGCTGTTGTTCCCTCCTTGCCAACCTCTTACCAAGACTTAGTTGACTTAACCCTACAGTTGGATGCCAGACGTTCTGAACGCAGGGCTGAGGCCGGTTTTGCTCATACGTCAAACCCATCTGTCACCCCTGCTGCCTCCAACACCAGTCACAAACCCATGCAGATTGGGGGCATAAGGAGCCCGATCACACCCATAGAAGGGGAACGCAGGAGGATGGACAATGCCTGCTATTATTGCGGTATAACTGGGCATTTCGTGAAGGAGTGTCAAAACTCAAGTCTTCGGGTTTTCGCAGTGCTCGACCCTGGAACCAGGGGCTGGGTTGAGCGCTCCTTGTTACACCCCGACTCCTATTCCTGCATTTGGTCGCATCAGGCCCATACATGTACAGGCTGTTCTTCAACCCACGCCTGATGTCTCACACCCGTTTACTATTATCATCGACTCAGAGGCCACGGGTAATTATATTGACATCGCGCTTGCTCAAATCCTGAAACTACCTCTGCTAACTAAAACCAGGCCAGAACCAGTGCAGGCAGTCAATGGTACATCTCTGATTTCTGGGCCCATCAAACAGCAAACAACCCCTATGCTTCTGACCATATAGGCTATACACAAGGAAACCCTGAGCTTTGATCTCCTCTCGATGCCCCAGTTTGGCTTAATACTGAAGATACCTTGGCTCCAGGAGCACAATCCGTTAATAGATTGGAAAGCTGGTACCGTGCACTTCAAATCTGATCTCTGCCAACACTATTGTCTACCAGCAACCACTAGCAACAACACACCCGCTCAGGCTTTGGGGGCCATTGCTCACTTGACCATAGAGGATTCTACAATTCCCCCTACAGAACAGCATATAGTAGGACTGATCTCCACACTTGTTCCCACCCAATACCAGGATTACACAGGGGTGTTTGATCGAGGTTCATCTGAAGTACTTCCTCCACACCGTTCTTACGACTGCCCAATAGACTTAGTTCCAGGTAGTGCTATTCCCAGAGGCCGACTTTATTCTCTCTCTCCTACAGAAGACATAGCCCTGAAGGATTACATCCAAAAGTCCCTCCGCCTAGGCCATATACGTCCTTCCACTTCTCCAGCAGCTAGCCCTATCTTCTTCGTCCCCAAAAAAGAGGGCGATTTGCGGTTGTGCGTAGACTATCGCCGGCTTAATGCCATCACAAAAAAAGATCGCTACCCCATTCCTCTAATCACACCTCTGCTAGACCGCCTCACACACGCAACTGTCTTCACTAAACTGGATCTCCGTGGTGCTTACAATCTAGTCCGTGTGCGCCCTGGAGACGAATGGAAGACCGCCTTTTGCACCCGCCTTGGGTTGTATGAATATACGGTCATGCCATTCAGTCTATGTAATGCACCGGCCACGTTCCAGAGATTCATGAATGACATCTTTTCCGATATCCTGTATGTGTTTGTCGTGGTCTATCTAGACGACATTTTGATTTTTTCTCAGAATATGAAGGATCACGTACAACATGTTCGGGAAGTGCTTTCTTGTCTACAAAGACACCCCTTGTTTGCCAAACCCAAGAAGTGCCAGTTCCATGCAGATTCTGTGGAGTTTCTTGGTTTTCATATCACGTCCGGGGGTTGGCCATGAATTCATCCAAGGTGCGGGCGGTATTGGACTGGCCAGTCCCCAAAACCCTGAAGGCACTTCAGTCTTTTTTTGGCTTCGCTAATTTCTTTAGGCGTTTTATCTCTGGGTTCTCGTCTCTAGTGGCGCCCCTTACTTCTTTGACGAGTCCCCGCACTCCCTTCCTGTGGACAGACTCATACCAACGAGCCTTCAAGGCTCTCAAAACGGCCTTCACTACCGCCCCTATCCTACAACACCCGGACCCAGAACTACCATTCATCGTGGAGGCTGACGCCTCTTCCTTCGCTTTGGGTGCGGTTTTGTCACAGACCTGCTCTGCCAGTGGTCGTCTTCACCCCGTGGCCTTTCACTCCCGCAAATTCACTGATGCTGAATACCACTACACTTTGACCGAAAAAGGACTGCTAGCTGTCATGGATGCCTTCCGTGTTTGGCTACACCATCTCTTGGGTGCTAAGCACCGGGTTACAGTTTATTCAGATCATCAGAATCTGCAGGATCTAGCATCCTTGGAATGTATCAACAGCAGGCAGGTCAGATGGCATTTATTCTTTGCGGCTTATGATTTTGTTATCAAGCATCGCTCGGGTTCAACCCACGGCAAGGCAGATGCATTGTCGCGTTCCCCTGGGGGGAGTGGCCTTGCCGGTGTTTACGGATACTCTTCTGGATGACGGCAAGGTAGTTTGTTTGTGTACACTGACCTTGCCTTTACTCGAAGCTGTTCGGAGCTGGGTCACCCTATACCCAGACCAGTTGTCCAAATGGGATCTTGTTATTCGTGATGGACTCCCCTTTGTTTCCGATCGCCTATTCTTGCCCACTGCAGATACCCGCAACATGACCTTGGAGTTGTCCCACGATGCCCCTGTTCATGGACATCCCGGCCAGAAATGCACATTGGCATTACTGAAAAGATGGTGCTGGTGGCCGTCCATGAAGAGGGACGTGGAATGTTATGTCAACTCCTGTGCGGTTTGCGCACAATGTAAACATCGTAGGGGTCGCCCTGTGGGTCTCTTGCTTCCTTTACCTGTTCCTCCCAGGCCCCGGCACACCTTGACCATGGATTTCATCACCGATTTGCCCCGGGTCCAGGGCTTTGATACCTTGTGGGTGGTCATTGATTCCTTTTCTAAGATGGCTCGTTTCATTCCCTGCAAAGGTATTCCCTCCACTCCTACACTGGCCAGGCTGTTTTTTGAGAATGTTTTCTGTCTCTTCGGGCTTCCTTCGGTTCTCATCTCAGATAGGGGTTCTCAATTTACGTCACACTTTTGGCGTGCTCTGACCAGACTACTTGGTATGGATCTCCGCTTCTCCTCAGCATATCACCCCGAGACGAACGGCCAGACTGAAAGGCTCAACCAAACCTTGGAGCAGTATCTAAGCTGTCTAACCTTGCAGATGCAAACATCCTGGTTGAGAGTGCTGCATCTCGCTGAGTTTGCATACAACAACGCTGTGCATTCCTCCACGGGTTTCTCCCCCTTCCATGTCCTGTATGGTCAGCATCCCCATATTCTACCCTTCACGGACCTACCATCCTCTGTCAACCTGGCTGCCGCTGCTTGTGTTAGGGACCTGTCCTCCATCCACGCGCAGGTCTCGACCCACCTCGTCGAGGCTGAAGTGTCCATGAAGGCACAGGCGGATAAGAAACGGGTGATGGCCCCGTTGTATTCCGTGGGGTCCCGTGTCTGGATGTCTACTCGTCACTTATGGCTGGTGGGTTGCCGCAAGCTTTTGCCTCGTTTTATAGGACCCTATGTAGTCACCCGAGTTATCAATCCTGTGACCTACCGTCTTGCGCTCCCGGGATCCTGGCGGCTTCACCCAGTTTTCCATGTCTCCCTACTCAAGCCCTGTCCCGCTTCTACGCGGCTAAGCGTCCCTGTGGCTCCGGTGTCTCTGTCCGCCCCAGATGTGTTCAAGATCTCTGCTATCCTGGGCTCCCATGTCTGTAGGGGTTGTCTTCAGTACCTTGTGGACTGGTCGGGGTATGGCCCGGAGGAAAGGTCCTGGGTCCCTGCTGTTGATGTTAATGCCCCCCGCCTGGTGGCACAGTTCCATAGGGACAATCCTTCGTGCCCACGGGGTCGTGGGCCTTTGGGTGGGGGATCTGTCACACACTCACCCTCACCCCTTAGTGTTCCTAGTGTTTCCCCTGCCCGTTGTTGCACCTCTACCCCTTCCAGTCCTCTTGCCCGGTTCCGGGACTCACTTGTGCTCTCCCCGAGTCCCCATGTGCCACCGTGTCTGGTTCGACATGCTGCCTTCTCGCGGAGACGCCCGTTCCATTGGCGTGTCCCTTGGCGATTGCGAGACCGGCTTCTTCCGCGTCACATGACCAGCATCTCCCACTCACGTGTTTCTAAGTTACGCTCACGTGATGCGGTTGCGACTCATGTGACCGGAAGCTAATAGGCTGTGCCAGTATTTAAACAGCGCATCGCAAAACTTCGGTGCTTCACAGCTGTTTATTTGGACACCTGTTTGGCGCTACGCTTATTTCTTCGGATTACTTGGACATTGACCTCAGATTACTCTACGGACTGCTATCGGATTTCCCCTGGCATCTGGCTCTTGCTTCATTGGATTCCTTGTTACGATTCACGGACTGCCTCTTGGACATTCTACTTCCTTAACCCTTTGGTACTACGTTCTACTCAGCTTCCTTGTCTGAATTCTGGCAGCAGGTGGGCCCGGCACACGCAGCTCGGTGACATCCATTTCCCTGCATAAGGAAACAGCCTTGCTGGGTCCTCTATAGGTGCACCAGATACTCCACGGCCACTTATTGGTAAGATTGTTCCACTACCTTGTTGTCTGGTTTGTTATTGCTGCCTTAGGCTTGTTAGTTAACCGGTGCTTTCTTTACAGTGGTTCGGGGTTCCCAGAGGTCCACGGTTCCGGAAGATCATCTCCCACCTGTGGCCTCAAAGGTTGTACAGAGAGTGATTTAGATTCTCTCTGAGCGGCACTTGTGGACAGAGGACTCTTCTGACTACACGACAGTCAAGACACAACAAAATATGTGTTTTATTTATTTATTTATTTTTAAACAGTTTTTATTATTTTTAAAACAAACAACACAAACCAAACTGGCAGCGTTATTTGCAACAAAACACATGAACATCAATTAGTCAAGACCACTGCTCCCCCGATCCCTCCCCCCTCAAGAGCTTGTTTATCCTTCTCATTCCGTATCACCTTCTTCTGAGACTGCAGAATCCATTATTGTTCCAAACAGTTCTGCTATTAATACTTTCCATGCTAGCAGGGTACTCTCTTCTTCTTCCCCACACATGCTACATGCCACGTGCCATACCACCGTTTCAGCCTCCGCCCATTTTTGCAAATCCCGCCACCATACCTCCACCCGTGGCTTATGGCACTGCTTCCAGCCCATGGCAATCCTTCGTTCTGCGAGCACATATGCCAAGTCCTTCAATTTCCCAACATGTTTAAGTTTCCATGGTCTGGGAAACCATCCCAACAGGCAGGCCCAGGCCGTATCTATAGTGAGCGTGACCCCTTTGTCTGCTAGTTTTTGCGCCACTTCTCCCCAGAAACTCTCAATCACTAGGCAAGACCAAAACATGTGTGTCATATCAGCATCTTCCTTATCGCATTTTGGGCACGCTTGTCGTCCCGCATTTACAAACTTCGATATTCTCATAGGGGTCATGTAAGCTCTGTGCGTTATGTACAACTGTATTTGTTGTAATCTGGCATTTCTGGACACCTTCTTTTAGTATCCCATAGCACGCTCCCACATTCCATCTTCCATCTGTGCTCCCACCTCTGTTTCCCAATCCAGCCTCAAATGCGTCAATTCCTTGCCTACCCGGGTCATCACCATCTCATACAATCTAGAGATCTCATGCTCTCCTTCTGATATGTCATATACTCTCCCCATAGTGGCGTCTGGCTCCTCCGCAAATACAGTCTCAGGCCAGATTTTACGAATATTCTGCACCAGCCTTAGATACGTGACATACTGGCCCCTATGCAAGCCCGCCTCTTCCCCTAGTCCTTCAAAATCCTTAATGGCCCCCTCTTGCCAGACATCCCCCAATGTAACCAGCCCGACCGTCTCCCAATAGGTCCTGATTATCATCCTTAGTTGTTTGTCTTCCCCTGCCAAGGCCACCAGCGGCACCTGCGGGGAACACGGGTACAGGTCCTCCATCATTCGACATACTCTACGCCACATTTTCCACCCAAGCAACATCATACCCGGGCACTCCTTCATTTCAGACCTAGGCAACCAAATAATTTCCATCAGGTCTAACGGAGTGCAGTCCTGTCCAAACAGCCTAAATTCGGGAGTTACCTCATCAGAGAGCCATTTGACCACATATTGCAACTGGCCAGCCACATAATAGGCCTCAAAATTAGGCAGCTTAATACCCCCTTTTTCATAGAAATTCTGCAACTTCCACAGCGCCACTCTATTTCGAGTGCCATGCCATAAGAAGTCTCTGCACATACTATTCAGCTTGGCAAAAAACTTCTTATGTATCATGTAAGGAATATTGCTGAAAAAATGTAAGAGCCTAGGTAGGACCACCATTTTGAGCATCGCCCCCGTCCCATCATCGCCAACGTCAACTTCTCCCAAAACTTCATACTTATACGAATTTTTCCCACAGCCACCTCGGTGCTATGCAAATGTTCCTCCTCTACCGTGTGATACACATCTATTCCGAGGTAGCGGAAGGAGCCAACCACCCATGGTATCGACAATACTGGCAACCGCTCCGGAAGGGTTCCTCTGTAGCTACCCAATGGGAACATGCTCGACCTTTGGGGGTTCACCGCTATGCCAGACAGTTCCGCATACCTTTCCATTACCTCCAGAATATATTGAAGATTTTCCTCCGGATATTTCAGATATAATAGCAAATCGTCAGCATACAGGGATATTAGGTGTTTCTCTACCCCTACCTCAATACCTATCATGTCATATTGTTGTCGAAGGTACACTGCCAGGGGCTTCAGGGCCAGAATATATAACATCGGGGACCAGGGGCACCCTTGTCTGGTGCCCCTGCTAAGTTGCCACCTCTCGGATATCACCGCTCCTGTACGTACCCTAGCCAGCGGCTCACTGTACAGCAACTTCGCCTACCTAACATAGCCCTCCCCCATCCCGTATTCCCTCAGGGCCTCCAGCAGCCACTGCCACCTCACTGAGTCGAAAGCTTTGACTGCATCTAGGGACACAACCGCCATTTCACCCTCACTCTTGCTCCCCCCTTCAATCACCCGGTGGAGTCGCCTATGGTTGTGGGTTATATTTCTGTTGGGGACATAACCTGTCTGGTCCGGATGTATCAATTTACTAATAACTCTACGCAACCTATTGGCGAGGACCGCCGTCAATATCTTGCTGTCCTGGTTCAACATTGACAAGGGCCTATAGGAGCCGCAGCTATGCCCTGGTTTGTTGGGCTTAGGGAGCGGTATTATTATCGCTTCTCCAAGCAATTCTGGCAGCCGGCCCACCTCAAACGATTCATTGAGCATTTCCAGCATGGGGGAGAGTACCTCCTCTCTATATGCTTTATAAAATTCGCTAGGGAGTCCGTCCGCACCCGGGGTCTTACTGGTGGGCAGCTGCTTCACCACCTCCTCCAATTCTTCTAAAGTAATCGGTGCATCCAGCACCTCCCTTTCTTCGGCACTGATCTTAGGTAATCCCATATCTCTTATCTCCTCTCGGTTGCCCCCCCTTTGTCCTCATATAGTGCCCTGTAATTGTAACGCTCACCTGATTCCCGTAGAGGCGCCGGTCTTGACTGGGCGTATACCGTATCTTCAAAGGTGATGTGTAACACACGGCTGGCTCTTTGGGCTGGACCTCTGTGCACTGTATGTCTGACTCGAAGGGTAAGATGTCTGCAGATAGAAAATATGGGATTAAGGAACTGGGTTATTGAATGTCTCTCTCTTCTTCCCTTTCTCTTCTCCTGTAGAACCCCAAAGGTTAACGCTCTCACCTTAGGTAAGTGAACGCTGTGCTCTCCATCTGCCTCGGGGCAGGGTGCTGTAACCAGTTTCTTCACTGGATAAGGGGAGCGGCCTCTTGACTTCAGAGGACTGCTGTCCGTCGTTTACTGCACGAACGGTAAGTTTCGAGTAATTCTAATGTCTTTAAAGTCTTTAGTAATGATGTCTCTTGTTTTGCAGGGTTCCGGCGATGGCAGATGACGGGCTGAAGTGAGTTGAAGATGGAGCCCGTGTGATGAATAGAAGCGCCTGGAAGCACGTAAGTAAGCGCTTGTTGCCTGCTTCACGATGCGCTCTAACTGTCTTTTTATTTAGCAGGTACAAGTTCGGAGCGGCTGCAGGGTGCCGGAATACCCACTGGGTTAGATGTGGAAAGGAGTAATGGCACGTGAGTATTAAAGTTCCCCAATGTCTTTAAACGCACCTTGTTTTGTCTTTCAGATGCGGGATGCAGCGCCAAAGGCCTCCGGAGCGTGCGAAGAGTTGGTAAGCTTTTGTCTTTCAGATGCCGGAATGCAGTGTGAAGACCTCCGGAGCGCACGAAGAGTAGGTAAGCCTTTGTCTTTCAGATGCCGGAATGCAGCGCGAGGCGTTGGTGACAGCCGATGGACCAGGTAAGTGAAGAGCTGTCACTGAAGACCGTAATGCTAACCTGTTCTTTCTTGTCTTTATAGGTGTTGCTGAAGACTGGATTCAGGATGGTAAGCCTTTTTCCTTAGGCCCAGGATCAGATGCAGAAGACACGATGAGCGTTCTGCTGCAGAGGATGCAGAATAACGCAAAGCAAGATTCATCCATCGGGTGTGGTTTAAATAGCCTCCTGTAGTGCTTAGGTGTCTCCTTCCACAGCCACGCCTAGGTAAGAAAAGAGTTCCTGCTTTCCAGAAGAGTTCCAGTGTTCTGAATCTAGGGAGTGGCTCCTGCCCCACCCAACAGGAAAAGTAGTTCCAAACAGAAGAGGATCAGAGGCTCAACTGGCAGGCAAGTAAGCAGCATGGTCTGCTGCAGGTAAGTCCACCCAAGCATTATGAGCCCGGCGCTTCCAGCGCTGGGACTGGGCATATTTATGAGCCTGGTGCCACTGGCGCCAGGACTGGGTCCAAAAAGGTCCCAATTGGGACTGGTTGGCACTCGGAACCTGGGTTATGGATCTGCTTCCAAGGGAGTTGGGAAAACCCTGACCTTTTGGAAGCAGAGATCATGACAGTAATAGTCTAAGAATGCCTCATTGACTCCTTCTTGGGTGTCCGCTACCTCTCCATCCTCTCTGGTTATCGTCCTAATCGGGGGCCTAGGGGTTTCGCTCTTGTATAACCACGCCAAGAGACGGCCCGTTTTATCCCCCCCCTGCATGCTGTCTCTCAACATACTTCTTATAGTTAAGGTTGCAGAGCCTTTCCCAAAGTTCCGCACACCGCTGCTGTAGTTTGAGTACTAGCTCCGCATCCCCCCCTCCCCTAATGAGTTCCCATTCCAGTTCATCCTCAGCTTCCCCTAACTCCATTAGGACCCCACCGTGCAGGCTCTTTGGTTTAGCAATGGCAGCACCCCGCAATACCACCTTAAAGGCTTCCCAGAGCGTGCCTGCCGAATCCACACTGCCAGCGTTCTCCTCGAAATAATGTGTGTTCTCATCCCTGATATCCTCTCTAAAGACCGGATCCTTGAGCGCCTCAGCCCGGAGGCACCACGTCGGTATCCGAGCTCTGGGGCGGCAATACTGCCAATCCAGGACCAGAGGCGAGTGGTCCGATAGGACCCTTGCTTTGTAGTCTATTTGGGTGGTCTCTATCACCACATCTGGCATGGCAAAAAAATAATCAAGTCTCGTGTGCAGTTGTTGCAGGGCTGAGTAATGCGAGTACTGTTCCTCATTATGATGTTTCATCCTCCAAACATCTGCCAGCACAAAGTCGTCGAGCAGTGTCTGCAATGCCCTGGCCGCTGGGGTGGGCCTATCAATCTTGTCATCAGATCTGTCTACCCTAGGGTTCAGCACACAATTAAAATCCCCTCCCCAAATAACCGCCCCACCCACACAGGCACCCAGGTTGGTACACAGAGTCCTAAAATATGCCACCGTATTTTGATTGGGGCATAGGTATTTACAATGCACACCTCCCTATTCTCCATCAGTGCCTTCAATATGGCCATCCTCCCCTCCGTATCCACCACCTCTTGTGTAAGTTGGAGCGGAACGTGCAGTGCCACCCAGACCAACACTCCCCTAGCGTAGGCAGAATACGGAGAGCCCACTACAGTACCTCTCCACTTCTTCCCCACCAGTTCCAACTTTTGCCAAGTCAGATGCGTCTCTTGCAACAGTGCAATATCAATCTTCTGTCTTTTCAAATACATCATGACCTTGTTCCTCTTTAGGTAACTATTGAGTCCCCTGACATTCCACGTTATGATCTTAAGATCCCCCATAGCTCACAAGTATCCTCCCCCCTTCCGTGCAACAAATTCCACCTGCCCACACGATACAGATACAGCCCTCTGGCTTCTTCTTGTAGCCTCTTGTACAAACTCAAACTCCCCATAACTATACACACCCCAAACTCCCCACTTCCCTCCCCACCCTCTACCAATCCCTTCCCCAACACCAGACACCCCAACTGCTGCCCAGCTCCATCCTTGGAACAAAGGCACCCCCACATCTAGCCATGCAAGCACCAAACAATGCCCAGAGCTCAATAGGGTGAAGTCACCCTAATGGCCACTTAACTAAAGTTACTAAGTGGGGTAAAGAGATCCGCTCTGCAAGGCTTCCCTAAATACAGCAATAGTCACAGTGCTCATAATATCTTGTGCAACAGTCTGACCTTCTCTGCCTAAGGCCGCGCAAATGACAATAATCAAGTCCCAGAGATATATTCCGCGCCATCTTGTAGCACCCTCCTCGTGCACTACTTATCTCCTCCATCTCCTCTTCCCGTCCGAAAGTCAGGCACCTGGGGACATCCCTGCGCATCGAGCCATCCCATGGCGTCCTCCGGAGTCTCAAAAAACAAGGTTTTGTGTTTATGAAAAACTTTCAATTTCGCTGGATACAGCAACATGTATTTATGGCCCGCCTCTCTCAATCTCCGCTTTACCGTCCCAAAGTTCATGCGGCTACGCTGCACAGTCAGGGTATAGTCCGGGTAGGCCATTATGTTTGCCGCTCCTCGTGTAATCGTTCCTCCCTTGCGGAAGTGTTCTAGTATCCTCTCCCGGTCCCGATAATTAAGGATTTTGGCAATTACTGGCCTAGGCGAGTTTGCCGGCGGCGGCCTCCTTGTTAGGGCTCTATGCGCACATTCCACCGCGAATCCTTGAGATAAGGCTCCTCCGGGTATCTCCTGCAACAGCATAGATTCGATGAACTCCGTAGGATCGTGGCCCTCCGATCCTTCTGGCAGGCCCACGATGCGAATGTTGTTCCGTCGGGCGCGTCCTTCTGCCTCCTCCGCCCTGCTCTCCAAGTTGCCCACTCTCTGCACCAGGGCATGCAATTCGGCCTTAAGGGAGGCACAATCTGCGGTGTTCGGGCTCACCTCTTTCTCGAGGGTCTCAGTGCGCTCCGCCAAGGACCTGACGTCCTGCCGGAGTAAATTCACCTCCTCCTGCACCTCACCGACCTTAAGGTCCAATGCCGTTTTCAGCTCAGTTACGGCCAGTACAAGCTTAGCTTCCCAGGTCGCCTTCAAGTCCGCAATCGCAGCCAGGACCTCTTGGTTAGTACCCGTCGCAGGCATGCCGCCTGTAGGCGACTTATCCTTACTCTTGGAATTTTCCGGGCCGGGGGATGTCTTGGCGAAGTCGTCCAAGGTGGGCTGCTTCGCCTTCGGTCTCACTGTTCTATTAGACATGACCCAGAGGACCTGCGTTCTGCACAAGTTACAAATGCGCACACAGTACGCTTCTATCGCCCGACCACCGTGCGGCCTGCTCCTTCCTTTGTTCCAGTCGTTGATCGGCCATTTTGTTTCGTCTTTCGTCTCCGGCGCTCCTTATCTTTTTCGCACAAAACTCCACCACCGTTCCTCCGATGCCTTCCAAAAGTTCACCAAGCGCAGTCAGACCGTTCACACACTGGCATGTGTGTTTTCAGCAGTCATAGGCACGTTGTTATGCACTATTTCACCAGGATCATTTCAGGATTTCGGGAGCGCCTCCAGATCGCGTCCTCCTACATGGCCCTCATAGCCACGCCCCACAACAAAATATGTGTTTGTGGCAAAATTAGATTTTGGTTCCAGTAGCTAGGGGAGGTTTCTAAACACTGTAAAAATCACCCCATAAACATGACATCCTTTTTCTGTGGTCCAGTCAGCTGTGGGCAAGGCAGAAACTGTGCTCTTGCCCAATCCTAGTATTAGGGGTGTGGGTAGTAAGCTTGCCCCTGTCATATACTGTAGTGATGTCATCTGGCATGATAAATAAGGGTCCCTGACAGCACACGGGGGAAACGCTGATTCCTGACTTTCTTCCTGAATTCATATGTGGCGTCCGGTTCCTGATTTCTTCATCCTCTTTGATCCTGATTCCAGATTTTCATTACAAAGCCAAGGCCTATGCATTGCTGACTCCATTGACAGCTAGGCCTCAAATTCTAAAAAAAATCCCCAAAACCCAAGGGAAGCATCTTGATCCAGCCTGGCTTGCTGCTATTAGATGCATGCCTGCTGCAAACTCGCGATCCCGCTGATCTGTAGTATCCAGTAACCAGAGGTGGCAGCCCAGTGCAGTGCGGTGACCAGAAAGGCCCAGCTGACCCTGTCCCGCCAGATTTGCCCAGCTGTCCTTTGTTAGGCCAGATCCGTGTGGTGACCAGAACCCTTGACGGCCCAAAATCCTAAATTAAAGTGGACTGTAAGTATTAATAGGAATCATAGAAAACCATATCATACCTTGCCTTGCCCTATCCCAATCTCTAAAACATCCTATCCTTACCTTAATAACTTGTAACATTGTTAGAATCCTTATTGCAATCCTGTCCTTGATTTATCTTACTAAGCGCCATTTCTTTAGTCATTTGTATCTTGTGCAAATCCTAAACCTTCAATCCTATTTCAAGTGATTGGACTGGTTCCACCAGGACGGGCGCTAGGGATCTGGGGTTGAAGTCATGAATCAACTCTAGAGCTTACTGTGCCCACTTTGGTATTCTAGCCTGAATGCTCTAGTATAGAATAAAACTATTCTTGTCCACAATGAGTTTCTTTTCTGTTTTCACTACCTGATTTTTCAACAAAAAAACCTCTTATTCTACATTACATATCTCCTTCAGTTTAATAGCTAGAGACCTCATTTCAATTCTTGATTATACCTAAGACCTTCCATTCAAATTCAATTTATTTTAGCTCAAACTATTACTTATGACTGCTAGTATCTTTCCAATGTTGCCCCCATAGAAATGTGTACTGATTTAGGGATTTTTTCACACTTTCAGTGTTTTATTCAGCTATTTCCGAGTGTCATTTTAGCATTGCAAGGTTTAAAATCCGTTTTTCTCTCTTGTTTGAGGAGGGAAGGTTGGATTTGAATTGTGTTTCTTGTTCCTCATTCTTGATTACCTGCTGCTTCTTTGTATCTATTTAGAATTGATTCTTTGTGGATTGAGGGAACATTGCTGGGTGAAATTCTAACTTAAGTGCTATCTTTCCAAAAATTCAAATTGTGTTCCTATTTCTATGGGGTTTTCTATTTTGTGTTGCTAAAGAGTGAAGTTAAGTGCATTACGTACCTTCTTATTTGTTATTGTCACCACATTGGTGATTGCTACCCCATACATTAAAAAGTATATGTTTGATTTGAATTTTAAATAAATAAATAAATATGACCTTTACCAACCAGCCTGAATCCTTGTCCATCGTGAACCGGGGTATTTGAAAAGGGTCCTGATATGAGTGTGTATCTCTCAAATATTGAACCTACATATATAACAAAATAAGCATTTAGGTTGTGCGCTGCATGCTAGGCTGAGACCAGGATGTATCGCCTCATTGAAATACTAAACAGATTTGGGGGCTCGTGCTGTGATTTTGAGTTTGATTACCACCCGTGACAGTCTAGCACAGTGGACTAACCTGCAGGGTAGTGACACTTTGCTTGGTTGGTGTACTGTGCTACACTGTACAAACGCCTCCAAATACAAATACTCCAAGACCAGGCCGGTCTGTAAAAGTAAAAGGAAATCAACCCCGAAATAATTAGTAAACAAAGAACATTCTCTAAATGGCTATCCCAGTAGAAATCAGTATGGCTAGGGAGCACCCCCTGCACAAGCTTTTTGTCAGGGGTGAGGTGGCTATAACAGAATGAACATTTCTGGCTACAGGAAATCATGCAACAATTCACGGCCATGGACCTTGATAAATGGGAGGACAATGGCCCATTACACAAGGTCTCAGTGAATTGTACATGGCCCCAAAAGTTAAAGAGGAGCAAAGTAAAATTGTCAGAATTGTGGCCTACCTATACCTCCACATAGGAGTGATAGAGGAAAAGCACACTGAAAACATAGTTCTGGCACAGAATCAAATTGAATCACTAGAGAAAATCCAGAATGATCTAGACTCAGTAGAACAAAGGCTACAGAAGAGCCAAGAATTGGAGGCAGAATCTGGACATTATGTCACAAAATTAAAAGAGGATCTGGCTCTCCTACCACAAGAGAATACAGAGCAAGACACCAAATTACAAGCACTAAAAGAGGAGTGTCAGGAAAGGGTTGACCCTCTGCAACAGAGTCAACAGAAGCTGGCGTAACAATTACATTATAATAGAGCCTGTGCAGAACAGATAGCCTAAAAAAACAGATAGAAACCTTGAAAGAAGAAGATAATAAATTAATTGTGAAAGACCTCCACTCTCAAGAGGAATTTGATCAGGAGCGCCAGAAATCCCACACTATCAAAAAACAAAGAGATGACCTGGCGGAGCAGAGCACACCCTAAATCAAGTGAAAGATGCGCTAGGCCATTAGATATGTGAGTTAAAAACCGAATTGCAGGAAAGAAAGTTTGCCCTCCAGGAGTTGAAGGAGCTAAGAACTAAGCATGGGAAGCTACTAGAGCACACCAGGCAGGTAGAAGGTACTCTGAAAGAGAACAGCCAAGAACAAAACACCCAAACCCAGGAGATGAATCACTTGCAACAGAGAATGTCCCAGTGCTCCCAAAACATGCAGGAAGCGCAGAGGGACAATGAGGCCCTCTGTGAAAAGATCGATGAACTCCACCAACAAGTAGCAATGCAAGAGCGAATCATTGAGACCAGTAAGACCTTGATAGATGAACAAAAGGCTCCGATTTTTGCTTATCACCAGGAAATAGGGGCTGAAAAAGAAAAGGTAGCAAGATTAGAGAAAGAGGGTGCTAGACTAAATTCTAACTGGATGGACCCTGAACAGGTAGAGAGGGACAGGGCAACCCCTGATCATGACATAAGGACCTCTGTACTCAGGGACTCCAACCCATTCAATACCATGAACACTGCCAGCTTCATGTCTACTGGCTCATATGAACCGGGGGCCATGGGGATGGCAGAGTTCAATAGGGTTGGTAAGGTGGGACTGACCGATCAGCGCCCCCAGGAATTGATGGACGGGTGTCCCTGTGCTGATCCCCAAATGTTAGGGCTGATATCTCTGACCAGGAAGACTCCTACGAGGGGAGAGTCAGGGAATTGGATACACAAAAATACCGCTTTCCAAAAGATCAGTTTGTGAAATTTGGTGGGGAACTCCAGGAAATAAAGCCCAAAAAGAGTATCCTTAAGACCTCTACCCAGTTAGGTCAGTGGGTGGGGGGTACTTGTGACAGCCTTCAGCCCTGATCCCCGCTGGCAAGCCCATTGGCTAGGTGGAATCAGGGCTCGGATCACTAATAAGGCCTGGCTTCTACTCCTCAGGCCCTCTTGGGGCCAGTCCTGGCGCCTTTGGCGCCAGGCTCATCAGTAAGGAAAGACATCTGCTTGAGGAACTACTTTATTTAGGCTTTCAGCCAACATGGAGGCATCCACATAGCTTGATTCCTAGAACCAAGCTATGCGGTCTAGTGTTTTGGGTGTGGTGGCCTAGGGACTACTTTACCTGGGTGTCCAGTCATAATGTCGAATACAATAATTTCGAAAGTCAAAATGTCGAAAATATTTATTCGAAAATAAAAATGTCGAATTACAAAAATATCTAATTTTTTTCGATTTTTTTTCGAATTAATGTTTAAATAAATAATTAATTAATTATAGTTTATAAAACATAATTTTTTTAAATGGTTAAAGGTATATCCATGGTGGGTAGGGGGGATGGGGAGGAGGGGGGGGGTTGGGGTAGGGGTTTGGGATGGGTTTTTTTAATAATTAATTATTTAATTAATGTTTTATTAAATACTTTTTTTAAAAAAATTAAAGGTATATCCATGGGGGGTGTTGGGGGGGATGGGGAGGAGTGGAGGGTTGGGGTAGGGGTTTGGGATGGCGGGTTTTGGGGGGGGACCCCCCCCCAATAAAAAACGTTAGTATGTGTGACATTTTACATAGTTATTTTAACATTGGTTTTTCGATTTTTTTTTTCGACATTTTATTTTCGAATTAATGACTTTTTCTATTATATGTATGTGTTTTCGACATTTTTGAATTCAACATTTTTTTTTCGACATTTTTATAATTCGACATTATTTTTTCGATATTATGACTATAAACCCTTTACCTGGACTACTTTACAGTGGCTATTTAAACCACACCCGAACAAGACAACACGCTTCACGTTACTTTGCTTCTAGCAACGCGACGCTCACCATGTCCAGCTTTCTCACGAGCCTGGTGAATTCTGGACCTGCAGAAAAACCAAGAACATTGTTAGCAGCAGAATCTTACCTGCATCCATCATCCTTCACTGCTCGCAGCTCCTGAGCAGCTCTGTTGGTGGAGTTCACCGCCCGGATCGAAGGACCTGAGAAAAGGAGGAAGACATCATTAAAGGAGGCAGTGGAGACATTACAACCACAAAGTGCTTAAAGACTTACCTGGTTGGTTTCTATTCGGCCGGCATAGCTCCGGAACTCCATCTGCGCTGGGAACTCACTGCGACCTACGAAAAGAGAAAAGCACAGGTCAGTGAGGACAACACATCGCTGCACTACGCAAAGCGCCTCCTTACCGCATTATAACGCTATAGCGTGCCTGTGATGCTGGAAATGTATCAGAGGGACAGGGCCTCTAGTGACTTTTTATCGTGTGTTCTGTCATATTTTCTGTGCAGGGGTTCACGTGGGACTCCTGGCGGTGCAGCTCTCTCTCTTTTGGTTTGGTGAATGGACACGTGGGATACCCTTATGGCACCCATGGGTGGGGGGTACAACCCTGTGCCCCTAGTGTATGTTTTTGGGCACCTGTGGGTGGCCCGCAGAGCTGGGTATGGGCTGGTGGCAGCTCCATGCTGACTTTGACAGGTGCACTGAGTATCCTCCATTTTGGGGATCCCCAGGCCCTGCCATTGGAATCAGTTGATTCCTGATGGAAAACAAGATGGCCCCTGTGGCCTCTTGCTTTCTATTACCTATTACCTTATTTTCCCAAAGTCCTGGGAAGCCCTGACTATGTCCCTTCCCCCTGACTGGCTGTTGGGTGGAAGTTCCATATATGGTGTTGTTGTGAAGTCCAGTCCAGACTGACTGGAGCCTTCCCAGTGACTGTAGGTTGTGGGTACGCCCTGTGGGTGGGACCTGGGTGAATGGAGTGTGTGACCAATATGCACTTCTTGTTGTGGCTGTCTGGTTTCTGGTATGAGAGGCAAAGACTGAGACAGCCCTGTCCACAACTGGCCTGAATGCAGTGTGTAGTGTTGGATGGCTGGGTACTCGTCCCAATCCACATTCCTTGTTGTGAGTGTCTGAGAGGGAGGAGGATGGCCTGAATGCACTGTGTGCCTGATTGGCTGACTGACTGCATGAATGCCCTTCTGTATGATTGGCTGCTGAGAGTGACCTAGCAGTGTGGGTGAGAGACAAGATAGTATATCTGGGGACCTCTCACCACTGGAAATTGTTCAGAAGCGTTCAGAAGCTGTGTCTTCACTTTAAGAGTAACTGGAACTGCTGATCCTCGACGCCCAGCTGGAAGACGAAGACTTGCTGTTGCATTTGCTTCGACCTGATCTGAAAGCTGCTGAACTCGTCAAGGACTGATCCGAGAGAGGACCTGGTAAGGTGCCCTCTTCCCGTGCTCCGAGGGACCATCGAGCACCGCTAACCTTTGCCGAAGCTCCCTGGAAGTCAGACCCTCAAAAGGCCACCGACCCGAGACGGGACCGCTGAGGAGAACGAAGCAAAGCACCCGGACTTCGCCACTGTCGAAGTCCATTGCCGTCGACCACGGTTCGCAGGTTTTTGTAACCGCTGGAGGCCCGTCGAAGTTTTGTTGCCCAGCAGTGGGGACCACTTGAAGCCGAGACGCCCGCTCCTTTGCCTAAGAACATTTGAATCCAAGGACTCCCTTGTCCGCATCGTCGACCGCTTTGTCCCGCCGCAGAAAGTCGAGGACGACCAACGCACCGAGGAGAATCCGCCGGTGTGTTTCCCGCCACCTGAAGGCCACAAAGGCTTTGATGACTCGATGCCCTCGTTGGGCCACAGCTCTTCTGAAACTCTTTGCGGTCCTGAACATTCTATCGCCGAGGTGCCCCGTACACCTCATCCTCGCAGGACGTCGCTGACGAGTACCGCCTGGATCGACATCGGGGTCTCGGCACTCTTGAAATTCTCATCGCCGCCGTCGACGACAGGTTCACCATCTTCGGCGCCTCTCGACTATCCGTGGCTCCTGCTTTAAAGGGAGTCACTCAAGAAGGATCCTTTGACGCGTCTTCGAAGAACTCTACTCCACCATGTACATTGGGGGGGGTAAAACCTTAATAGGAGGAAATAAGGCTATTGAACAATATATGGACTGGGCTTGTGCTATATATCTTTATTTTACAGGTTGCCCAGGTGGGGGAATCTCCACACAGAACTGTGTCTATCGGTATAGGCCAGCATTCTGCCTATTGTTTCAACCATCTTACATTCCTTCCTATCTCTATCGCTGGTTTCCTCGTTATTGATCTGTGTGACATTTTAACCGTACAGTTGATGCACTTTAATGAGATTTGATAACATTGGTGTTACCACTTTAGAATTGTATATATTTATCATTGTTGATTTCCGAGTACAGAGTGCGTTATTGTGATCGTTTACATACCTTTGAATATTATTTATATAAAGACTGTGTTTTCAGTAATACAGTGTGTGGACATTCCTTTGTGAGGGGTCAGGGACTACACTGTACTTAAGAACCAGCCTGCATCACCTCCTGAGAAGCTCGGCCTTGATTGATCGTCCATTGCTACCACTTGAGAATCTTGGCTGAGGTCCTCTGTGCCTCTCCTCTACCATATAGAGAGCGGAAGTACAGGCACCCCCCACCAGTATCTTCACAACGCCATCATCTGCCGGTGAGAACCAGCATATCCAGTTCTCCAAGCGGACACTCCGCGCTCCTAGGGAGATAAAAAAAGAGACATTTAGAACAGAGAAAAGGCATGCAAGAATTACGACACCATCAATTGCAATAACACCTACCTGAAAGACACTACAAGGGCAGCAGTCAGTGAAGTAACTGGACCGCCCGTGCCCACAAAAGACAATGCACCCCTACCAAGAGAGCAGGACGGAGAGCCCACCGATTCCGACAACCAGGTGAGAAGAGAACCTGGAGGGGCTGGAAACACAAGGGAGGTGGGGGAAACTTACCTTGGTCGCCCAGTCCTAATATAGTCTTCATTTCCAGGCGGAATCCCATCGACACTGAGACCACACCAGGGAATCATTGGGAAGGACACCAACGACCAACTGGCTGGTTGGCGTCCCTGTGGATACCAGTTGAGCGTAACAGAACGCAAAGCCTCACATAAATAATCCATCTGGGCGCCATGGAAACATCAGAAATTGTTGGGGGACCTTCATGCTAAGGTTCAATCAGCCCGACAAGAGACTCATGCACTCCGGAGAGACCTAATAGTGATCAAGGAGCGCACCGATGAAATCAGCAGTCAATTCTTGCAATCGCAGGCAGGGCAGACTCCTCTGCCTGGAGGAAATCCACTGATGCAAAATCATATCTCACCATCTTATACCCCCACACCAGTACAGATCACGCTGCCTGAAACAGTTCCTCTGGCACCACCAGAAAGGTTTTCGGGCGACCCACAGAAGTATGCAGCATTCATAAATCAGTTTTGCCTTCACTTCCTTTGTCACCCTAGGGCATTTCCAAATGACCAAGCTTGGGTAGCTTTCATCCTATCATACTTGAGTGGAAGTGCAGCGGATTGGTCGGTGCCGTTGGTGACCCATAATGATCCGTTGTTACAGGTCTATGAGGGGTTCCAGAGAGAAATGGAAAAACTGTTTGCTCAGCATACCCAGGAACAAGCAGTGGATAACGAACTTTAGCCCTCCGGCAGGGGAACCAAGACTTGTTAACATACATTGCGACTTTCAATAGACTGGTTGCTGAAGCCAGGTGGCCAGAAAACAAAAGAACAACGTTATTCCATTGAGGCATACGAGGCGAATTAAAGGACGTCTTGGCCCAGGTAGTTGATCCCCTCAGAGACTGTACCGTATTCATAAATCTGGTCATGCAGCTAGACCATCGGTTGCAGGACCGAAAAGCAGACCGGTCCAAAGCAGACTCTCGAGTAGTTTATGTTCATCCTAAAGACAATGCGCCACGGGGGACAGACATCACTGTAGAATCCATGCAGATCAGAGGGATACGACCTCCATTAACAAAACAAGAGCGGGAGAAAAGAAGACAACAGCAACTTTGTTTGTATTGTGGAAAACCAGGACATTTTCTGAAAGACTGCCCAATAAAACCCCAAGGAGGGCAGTCGGGGCCACAGAAAAGGACGAAGTTAAGGAATCGGAAAACTACCAAGCTCGGCAACCGTAGAGGTCAGTTTGTCGAGTGATGAGAAAGAGCCACTGACCTCACACTTTGCGATACCCGTGATCTTAATAAATCACCAACAATCGTCAAAAGTGCATGCAGTAGAAGTGTATATCGGCAGCGGAGCAGTTGGGAACTATATAGATCAAGAGTTGGCAGCAGAGATGGGGATCCCTTTGTGTTTTAAGTCTACCAGGGACAAGGTGACTACCGTGGATTGGACAGAAATCGCCTCCGGACCAGTAACTCAGTGCACAGCAGTAGTAACCTTGCTGTGCCAGGATGGACATCGGGAGTGTATTTCGTTCGATCTTATAAAGGCACCTCAGTTCCGGTTGATACTAGGGGTGCCATGGTTGCTTGCTCACAACCCTTTGATAGACTGACGGGCACGGAAATTAACCTTCTCCAGCAACTGCTCCCTAACTTGCTACTCTCCTGACCCGGAACCCGACTCCTGTGTCTCCAAGACTTCCAATACTAGAGCTTCTACTCTGGGAGTAACTAATACTTTGCCAGATGAATATCATGACTTTCAGGATGTATTACAAAAAGACCAGGCTAACACATTGCCGCCGCATAGGCCTTATAATTGTCAAATTGACTTTATTCCTGGGGCACAAATCCCTTGCGGCATGATCTACGCTCTTACCAAACCAGAAAACCTTCACCTGAAATCATATTTGGACCAGTGCCTTGCAAATGGATTTATCCGCCCATCTAAGTCCCCAGCAGCCAGTCCTTTGTCCTTCGTACCGAAAAAGGAAGGGGACATGAGGACCTATATTGATTACCGCTCAATAAACCAGATAACCGTGAAGAACCGCGACCCCTTGCCTCTATTCCTGGAAATGCTAGACCAAGTCAAAGATGCCCAGATCTATACCAAATTAGACCTTCAGGGAGCATAGCACCTGGTCCTGGTCAGAAGCGGAGATGAGTGGAAAACCGCTTTCCGTACCAAATATGGCTTGTTTGAATATCAAGTCATGCCTTTTGGCTTATGTAATGCTCCGACAGTGTTTCAATATTTCATGAATGATGTCTTGAGAGAACTGATTGACGTTTGCGCCTTAGTGTACATTGATGACATCTTGGTCTACTCAGCCTCAAAACAAGATCATATCAGGCATGTTCGTTCAGTCCTCACCAAGCTCCGCCAACATCGTTTGTATGCAAAGCTGGAGAAATGTTTTTTTCACGTCATCAAAGTAGAATTCCTTGGTTTCATCCTTTCGCCGAAAGGCATCAGAATGGACGTACATAAGGTTGACGCTATTCTAAAATGGCCATCACCAACATCTCTGAAGGGGATACACAGCATGCTAGGCTTTGTAAACTTTTACCGCTGGTTTATCCCAGACTTCTCTCAGGTTGTGCACCCGATCACAGTACTGCTACGAAAAAGCAATAAAAAGTTCACTTGGACTGAGGAAGCAGAAAGAGCCTTTCAGGAACTGAAACAAAGGTTCACCTCCGCTCCAATCCTGCGGCACCCGCGTCCAGACCTCCCTTATGTCGTAGAAACTGATGTTTCCAGTATGGCAATGGGAGCGGTTCTTCCACAAAGGGACCCAGAAACTGGCCAGCGGCATCCTGTGGCTTTCTGGTCAAAAAAATGCTCACCCCCGGAAATTAATTACGCTATCACGGACAAACAACTCCTAGCCATCAAGTCTGCTTTCAAGGCGTGGTGACACTATCTTCTGGGAGCTAGACACACCATTACAGTGATCACAGACCACCGGAACCTCCAATATCTCAAAACAGCCAAAGCCCAGTCTTCACACCAGTTACATGGGCCCTCTTCTTCGCCGAATATGACTACGTGTGTCTTATCTCAAATGGGCATCGATGAAACGGTGTATACAACTCCAGACCCGTTACCCAACATACCTAAAGACAAACTCTTGGGTATCACAACAGCGTTACCACAAGCCGAATTACAAAACAAAATTCGACAGTCAATGAACCCGGATGCTTTCCTCGCATGGCAAACTCAAGGAGAACAATGTTGCATCAAGGATCAGTTACCTAATTTTAGGGACCAGCTATATGTACCCGAGAAGGAGTTACAACAGCATATCATTTCAGGTTATCATGACTCTCTGATCGAAGGACACCCTGGAATCGCTAAAACGTTAGCCAAGGTAAAAAAGAACTTTTGGTGGTCTACCTGGCATAAGGACATTGTCCAGTATGTTCAGTCCTGCGGCGTCTGTGCACAAAATAAATCACAGAAACAGAAACCATCGGGTCTCCTACAGCCACTGGATATCCCTCCCGCTCCATGGCACACTCTTTCCCTCGACTTTATCACTGATCTGCCACCGAGTCAAGGCTTTAACACCATTCTTGTAATCGTGGATTTTGTCATGAACTTCAGAACACGCCCCTTTTGGACCTCCTGGTCCTTGTCTCAACGGGGCTTGCATTCTCTAATGCTCCCAACATGGTCGCCCAGCGCTAACACCCTTTCTCGCTCTATGTACTGGACGTAACATACTCTATTTATAGACCACGCCTTGCGCGGCTCCGCTCGTCTCAATGCTATTGCAAGTAGCCATCAGACGTGTGATCCGTAGCTCGCAGTATTCCTTCTCTGTCCTTGTGCACCTACTTGCTCCTTACCCCTTCCTTTCTTCCTGTTTCCTGGACTCGTGTGCTAGTTGCACTCATCCTAGATCCTTGGATTCCTGGATTCTGCGTTCCCGGAACTGAACGCGCCCTGGAGTCGGAAGAGACTCGAGCAGCCTTAGTTAAAACCAGGACCGTCCGCAAGAAGGCAGCGACCAAGGACTCCATCAAAGAACGAACCCAGGTGAGAAGGGGGGAACTCCTTGACAGTTTGAGACGCCACCCGACCGAACTTCATAACGGCATGGAGGCTGCTGTTCAGGACCTGATACGAGGCATGCAGGAACTTTCAACCAAGGTTCAAAACCTGAAGGCGGAAAACGCTGCACTCAAACAATTGGTCCTATCCCGGGATACTGCCAATAAAGAAGGGGTCCTGTTGGGCGGCATTGTTGACAAATATGATGGTTCGGCAAAAACCCTTCGTGGATTCCTCGATGCTTGCCTGGTCCACTTTACATTTAAGCCCTATTACTTTTCGACTCCCAGGGCTAAGGTGGGTTTCATTATATCCCACCTTTCCGGCAATGCTTTGACCTGGGCTACACCCCTCGTTAACTCCAGAGATGCCATCCTGGATGATTATGAGGGGTTCATACAGGCCCTTAAAAACATGTTTGACCGTCCTGAGCAGGTCTATAGTGCCCAGGAACGTTTGTTAGACTTTCAACAGGGCTCCCAGGATATGCTCACTTATGTGACGCGATTTAAACAATTGGCCAAGGAAGCTGATTGGTCCTCTGAGGCGAGTTTCACCTTGTTCAGGAGAGGACTGAACAATGAGATAAAGGATGAGCTGGCCAGAGTGGCTCGACCAAACTCATTCCAGGCATTAATGGACCTAGCCATGCAAATAGACTTCCGCATCCAGGAAAGGAAGGCTGAAAAGAAAAAGTCCAGGGGAAATTCATCCAAGATGTCCTGTGAAAGCACAGTCAGAACGGACACAAAGCCAAGCTCAGTCACAGAACCAGAACCCATGCAGATTGGAGCCTTCCGTGGACCCATATCACCGCAAGAAAGGTTGAGAAGGATCCATTCGGGCTTGTGGATGTATTGTTCTTCGGACAAACATTTGGTTAGGGAATGTCCTCTAGCACCTCCTCTGCGTCCGGGAAACACCAGCTCCCGATCCTAGATGGAGTAGAGCTTCGGGAGAGAGATGTTTGCTCCACCTCAATTCCATCCTTGAACTCTCCTGGACAAAACAAGCTGGTCATTCTCCAGGCATGTCTATCACCCTCCAAGAACAAGACCTATTCTATTTTGGCCCTGATGGACTGCGGAGCTATGGGGATCTTCATTGATCAAGACTGGGTTGCCAGGCACCAAATACCTTAGAGGCACGAAGTACCATGCAGCTGGTGGAGGCCATCGATGGAAGACCCCTCAGTTCAGGGCCCATAAGCCTGCAGACTAAGGAGATCTGGCTCTCAATAAATCATCATCAAGAGCTAATTAGATTCGATATCATTAAGTCAGCCCACTACCCCATGGTATTGGGTATGCCCTGGTTACAGAAACACAATCAGTATATCAATTGGACAGCAGGATCACTATTCCTAGGCTCAGAGTTTTGTATGACTCACTGTCTATTCCTGGAACCTTTGTCAACACCCCCTAAGGAACCATCTAAAGATCAAAAAACACCACTTATGGTTTCCAATATCATACGAGTCCCTGAGGCCTACCAAGGATACGCCAATGTATTTTCGACTGCCATAGTCCAGGACTTACCCCCACACAGACCTGAAGACTGCGCAATTGAAACAGATCCTGCAGCAGTGCTTCCCTTCGGCTGGATGTTTATCCTTTCAGAACCTGAGAAAAAGGCCCTCAAAGAATACCTGGGCATCAATCTTGAAAACGGCACCATAAGACCTTCAAAATCTCCAGCAGGTGCTTCGTTATTCTTTGTCCCCAAGAAGGATACCCAGGAACTCAGACCCTGCCTCGATTATCGCAGCCTAAATCAATGCACCCTCAAAGACCGGTACCCACTACCCTTGATATCGGATATCTTGGAAACCGTGAGAGGCGCAGTAATATTCACCAAGTTGGATCTCTGGGGTGCCTACCATTTGATCTGTATCCGGGAAGGAGACGAGTGGAAAACCGCCTTTAAAACACCCTTTGGCCATTACGAATACCTGGTCATGCCGTTTGGCCTAGCTAATGCCCCGGCAGTGTTCCAACGTTTTATGGATAAGGTGTTCTCTGACATGTTGTTTCTCTTCGTCATTGTTTATCTGGACGACATACTGATATTTTCCAAGGACCCTTTAAAGCATGAAGAACATGTAAAGACAGTACTACAAAGAATCTGTGAACACCAACTCTTAGCCAAACCTGAAAAATGCTAGTTTCACGCTACTTCTGTTCACTACCTTGAAGGGGCCCCTGAGGGACCCTCGGATGTGGTAACAAGGCACAGTCACCACACAAGAATAGATACGCCAAACATGAGGTTCTGTTCCCAAAATCTAGGGTTTATTGCAATACAAAATTGTCCCAGTTGGCCAAGTGGTCCCACGCCCCACGACGTGTGTCTAACAGACCTCGGGGGATGCAAGAGAGTACGAGACGTACATCAGTTACATATATACAAACGGAGCACCTTACAATCAGCAATGACACAGTATGACACATTCGATGCCGCCCTCAATTCATTTCCCTTTGAATTAGAGGCGATGATTGACCATCGTGACAAATATGACACCTTAGACCACCATATTTAGTAACAGTTTGCAATCTCCAGTTTTACAGACACCATTCTTTGTTTGCGAGAACACCGCGTTTCTGTTTTTCATGGGCAAGCTGCGTGTCGGAGACTGGCACATACCAGGCCTCACTATCTCTAAGTTTCGATTCTCGCTCTAGAAGTCAGCCCGCTCTCCGGGGCCTCACTGGGCTCAGAAAGGGGGGCTGTAAAGAAGATCATAATTCAACTCTTTAAATGCTAGTTTCGTACATTGCTATTCTTTCAGGAGACTCGCTGGCATTCGTGTACTGATTAAATGCCTTGCTCCCTGTCTTCAAGGATACGTGAGGGAGGGAATCAGGCATTTCTGTCTGGCTCTTCAGTGTAATGTTTCAACATGTTTCTTAGCCTTGGACCATTGAAGCGAAATAATATCTACAGCAAAGCAGTTTTACATGAGGCAAAGTGGCAACGTTAGAGAGAGCAGAGAGAGAAAACAAAATGGTGATTCTGGTCATCTTAAAATGGCTTCACTCTAGTTGAACTAATAGCTATGTAATAACTAATGACTAATGAATATATATTCACTGTAAATGAGGCGGTTGGTCTTCGGCCAACCAATTATCATTCATTTCCGGACCCTCAAGGGGTGTTTGGTTTTTCTGGACTGACAAACCCTTCTCTTGGCCGTAAACCAAACGTCTCATCCATACATTGCATCCTCCTCCGACCAAGTATTTGGATTAGATTCAGAATCTGATTAAAATTCGGACTCATGTACTCTTGTCTCCTCGTTATTATTATCAGTATCAATTGCCATGAATTCTTTAATGGTTTCAGATTTGTTACTATAGCGAGTGCTTGGTTTAGTAATGTTTTTCGTTTCATCATTTGTACACACTCTTCGCTAATTTCAGTACATATTATGGGGAGACAATGTATGCAACAACAACATGTCACGAATATTCCTAGGATTGCTACTAGGATTGCAAATAGTTTCCATCCCCAGGATCGCAACACTTCCCAGACCAGGAGCTTATGTTCAATTCCCAACCGCCTTCAGGGGGGTGAAGATCAGAACTTAACACATGCAATTTTCTTATCGCCTCAAAAATCGTAGGGGAGGAGTCACTTACAACACGCTGATCCCACGATTTTGCAAACACCACCGTGATCAACTAAGATTATATCAAGGGCCATTCTATTTTGTAGTGACATTAATCTAATTCCTTTTCCTTCAAGAGTCATATTACATAATATATCAGTGGTTCCATTTATTGTTTCTTCTAATATCTTAGACAGTCGTCTTATGTTATAAGAGTTTATCGCCGGGCCCCAAAATGGTATGAATGATTTTGCTATGTCCTCTAGAATCAACCCGTCTTCAATATTACGGTCAATTAGGTTATGTCTGATGTTTTTAAAAGAAACACCCCAAGAAACAGAAATCCCAAATAACACGTACCTCCCCAGTTCCTAGGTAACCAAGGATATGCTTTTTTCTCCACATATGAAATACACAGGATCTCCCACATATATTGGTTCCACTTCTTTATCAAGGAATGCTATATTCCTGCATCTGGTAAATGTTCCTAACTGGAAAGAACCCTTTTACTTTAAACAGAATGGGACAGAATGAGGGTTATAATTCACTGTATATGAAGGGGGTTCTGCATCCTTATTCATGTGGAACGTGATCACAGAAGTTTTATAAGGTACAGACAATCTATCCTGTGGCATTATTGCTGGTGTAATTAATCGTCTTTTCTGGAACATGGAGCAACCCACCGGTTTCAAAATCACTTCCTCGAATTCATTCATATTTGTTTTATCTAGTTGACCAGTTTCACTTTCGTTCCATTTCGTATAATATAGGGCACTCAGAGAACCATAACATGCAGAAGTTAAGGGCAGGGGCTGTACATACCATTCTATTCCCTGACCACCATGCTGCGGCAGGTGGACACAAACCCAACAATTATTTTTTCTTAGGATTGAGTCTGTCATATTCATTATTAACAGCAATGTGTTGTTCCCATATCCTTCCCTATGTTTCTCTTCCATTGGGGACAAGGTATAGGAAATCACATGGACTGGGCTTTCCATTGTGGAAATGTTCATCATAGGCAAAAGTACTTCAAGAGGGTGCATTTCCTCTAGGTACCATAACGCTGTTATGGTCAACACTGGGGCTAATATACTCATTATGCACATTACTATGGTTAGACCCAGCATACAATTCTTTTTACCATGTCCTTTTTTCACCTTATTATGTACTACATTTAACTCTCCATCAGCATTGGTGCAGGAGGGGGCATTCGCTGATTTTGACATTCTTCTCTCGTCCTTCTTCCGCTGTGCTCGTTGTGAATATTGTTTGTTCTTGTGCTTCTCCGGATGTTGAAACAGTTCAATCAATGTCTACAGTTTTTTTTTCTTTACCAGTTTGCTATCTGCCTGGATTGCTTTTTCACTTAGCAAGGCCTTTGTGCATTTTGCACATCGCTCTACAGTTGCCTTTGTACCATGTGCGCCCCGCTTGTTCACTCGGGTTCCTGACACATGGATTAAGCACTGAGGAGTTGTGTTTCGTGAGCTGTCTAACTTGCACAACTCTTACGCCACCCTCCTCTAGGCCTCCGGTTCCCACTTCATCTGAAAATAGGAAACAGAGGCAAGAAATTCACCAAGAGAAAAAAAATATGTGATCACTCCTTCTTTCTGCTCCGCAGGTTGTACCGATTTGCTCCTGGTACCGTGTGATCAACAAATAGTGCGGGTGCACTTCCGGTCTCGAGCTTGGAGTCAGCCTGGGGCACAATGGCAGATGATGATGGGTGCCCAGGCGCAATGCAGGCTGTGGTGCAACAGAAGATGGTGGGCACCACAGATGTATGCGCTTGATGTCGGCCAGCAGAGATGCAGTATCTGCTGGACAACGTTGAGGCACTCTTTGCTCTTCCGTTTTTATGGCAATCTCATCAGGCTTTGTTTCAGGATCAGGCACTTTCTGTAGCAAGGGACTGGCAATGGCATTTTTTGTTTCTGGAACCGCTGCTATCTCTTTCTGGTCTTTGTCCCGATCAGTTGACGTGTCGAATGGCAATGGGACTTTCTTGGCGTGCGTGGCATGAATCCACGCCTTGCATCCATCCTTGGCCTCAAGCCCAGGGACCGTATCTCTCCAGGACTGAAATCTCTACACTGGCTCCCAGTGGCTGCGAGGATAAAGTTCAAAACCCTCTGCATTGTCCACAAGGCCTTCTGGGGCCTTGGTCCTAAATACCTTCAACTCTCTCTTCCCAAATATCTTCCTTCCCGAGCCCTTCGCTCATCCGCCTCCAACTCCCTCAGGGTTAGCCGCTTCTCGAAGCAACGAGCTGGGGGTAGATCTCTCTCCGCGGCAGGGGCCTCCCTCTGGAACAGCCTTCCTGCCTCCCTGAAACTTGAGGAGAACCATCTCCGGTTCCGGAAGCACCTCAAAACCTTCCTCTTTGCTTCTGCTTTCTCTCTCCCTCTCCCCTGCTGAACAGCTAATATTCTTCACTGAAACTGCACTGATTCTGCAACTGGACCACTCTTAACGGCCTCGGTCCTGGGCCCAGCCACTCTCCACTTGCACTGATGCCCTGGAACCCCTCTGCACTGTCTCTGTATCCCTACAGCCCCCCCCCTTTTCCAGCACTTGTTCTGCACTTACCTTGCCACCAGCTGGCCCCATTTATTTATTACTTTACGCCACTTACCTTGTACTGCACTTCCCCCCCTCCCCTCCCCTTGGACTTTTCCCCCTCCCCCACCCCTGCACTTGCGCGATCTGAATGACACCTGGCCTAGTAAGATCGTTGTCTGTCTCCCCTTGTTCCTCCCCTCCCTGCCTCGTCGCGCCTTGAAACACCTGTGTATAGGCGCGTTACAAATGCCATATCATATCATATCATCCACGCGTAATGCTGTCTGAGTGGTTAAAAGTACCTGGTAGGGCCCACACCACCTGGGTGCCAGCGATGTTTTCCGCTCATAATTTCTGATGAGCACCCAGGTTCCGGGCTCTAATGCATGTCCTGGGCCAGTATACCGCACCGGTAATGCCTCCTGCACCTGCTGATGAATCAAACACAGTTTTTTTACTAACAAATTACAGTAAATGCTGAGTACAGGGTATTCTACCTCTCTCATTCTTTTAGGCTGAGGTGCATACCACACATTCACTGGTCTCCCCATTATGATCTCATAGGGGGAGAGCCCAGTTCTGGCCTGCCCTGACGTTCGCATGCATAGTAACGCTATTGGTAATGCATCTACCCACCTTAATTTGCTTCCTGCACAGATCTTACTGATTTTGGATTTCAAAATTCCGTTATGCCATTCAACAACTCGGATGTCTTGAACAATGGAATTGTTTATGGATCTGCAATCCTGCACAAATCTGCATTATTACTGCACCTACAAAGTGCGGACCATTGTCCCACCATATGACACGGGGCAGACCAAAGCGAGAGAAATACTCTTTTAGCATTACCTTTGCCATGCTCATGGCTGTGCAATCTTTCAAGGGATATGCTTCTACCCATTTGCTGAATGCACATAGGATCACCAGAACGTATTTCAGATTTTGGCATCTCTCCATCTCTATGAAGTCAAAGTGAATCACTTCGAATGGCATAGCGGGAGGTCCGAAACTTCCTGTTGGAGTCACTGTTCCTTTTCCCACATTATGCTGTAGGCACATGATGCAGTTTTGCACCAGCCTCTCGGCATTCTTTTTTATGAGTGGATTTTCCCAGACCGTGGCTAAATGTTGGACTATTTTCTTCGCACAGATGTGTGTGGGACTGTGAGCCATTGTGACCATTGCGTTTACATAAGCATTCAGCAACATCCAATTCCCATTTTTTTTTTGTCCACCCAGCAACCCTCCAAATCCAGTTCTGCAGAGCCCTTGGCCCATCCCTGTATTTTGCCGGCGGTAGCTTCCGCCTGCATTTCTTTAACAGTCACAATTCCATTTTCTATCATGCAGGGCACTTCCTCCGATTGTACTGTCAACATTTTTGTACTCAAATCAGTGGCAGTCTGTTTTGCAATCTTGTCTGCAAATGCGTTTCCTTCTCCCACTTTACATGTTACCTTTTTATGCGCCTCACATTTCACTATTGTCAGGTGTTTTGGACACGTAAGTGCAGACAGTAATCGCACAATCAGAGGGCCATGTTGAATTTTAGCCCCATGGGATGTTAAGAAACCTCTCTCGGCCCATAATCAGCCAAAATGATGAACTACGCCAAAGGCGTACTGGCTATCAGTATAGATATTTACGCTCAAGTTCTCCGAAATTTCACAAGCTCTTGTTAAAGCAATTATCTCTGCTGCTTGGGCGGAGTTATCAGGAATTCTTTTACTCTCCACAACACTTTTTAATGTCGTAACAGCATATGCAGCAGTTGATGTGCCGTCAGGTAATTTAAAACAGGAGCCGTCACAAAACAGTTCCCCATCTGGTTCTTTTAGTGGTGTGTCACTCAAATCAATTCTCCCTTTTGTTTCTTCCTCAGTAACCATTAGGCAATCATGGGGAGGCAATTCAGTCCCACCACTGTTTTCCCGGGCATTGGCATTAATTCTGCTGGATTCAAAGCACTACACCTCATAATTTGGATGTTGGGCGCGAACAATACAATTTCATATCTAGTCAATCTAGCAGAGGTGAGGTGTTGCATCTGTGTTCTATTGAGTAGAACTTCTATGGCATGTGGCACCATCAAAATTAAGGTGTGCCCCAAAACCATCCCTTCTGGTTGTTTCACTGACGCAGCAGCCGCTGCAACAGCTCGCAAACATCGTGGTAGTGTGCACACTACAGGGTTCAGCGCAGAAGATAAATAGCCGCACGGCCTATTTCTTACACCTTGTTCCTGTGTTAAGACAGACAATACGCATCTTTCGTTCTCATGCACAAATAGCCTAAAAACCTTTTCATAATTCGGTGTGCCCAGAACTGGAGCAGAACTCAAATGTTTTTTAGCAAATCAAATGCTTTCTGACATTCTTCATTCCACTGCAAAGGCATCACAGCATCCTTTTTTGTTAATTCCACCATTGGTTTCACAATTAAAGCGAAGTTCATAACCAATTGACGGCAATAAGAAGCCATCCCTATTATCGCTCTCACACCTTTCTGTGTTGTTGGAATAGGAAGACCAGAAATACTCTTTAATCTCTCTGGTCTTAATCTTCTCCCTGTCCTATAGAGTTGGTAACCCAAATAAGCTACTTCTTTCTGACAGTAATGGAATTTCTTTATGCTTGATTTATTGCCATGCGCGGCTAGGTGAGTCAATAATAGAACAGTACCTTCTTTACATATCTCCTCTGCGTCAGCAGCGATTAGTAAATCGTCAATGTATTGTAACAATACACAGTCTGCTGGTAATTCTAACATGTCCAACTGCTCTTTCAACGCTCTACTGTATATGCTCAGACTTTCAGTATAGCCTTGTGGAATGCGTGTGAATGTGAATGATCGTCCTCCTAAAGTGAAGGCAAATAAACACCTGCTTTCTTTGTGTACTGGAATGCTGAAGAAAGCGTTTTTCAAATCAATAGCACTAAAGTATTCTGTCAAAGCAGGGATCATTGTCAAGATCGTAGTGACGTCTGGCACTAACAGGAATTGGGGATCTACCACTTTGTTCAGTGCACGGAGATCAATTATGAAACAGTACGGTACCTTGTTACCCCCTTTCTTGTATATGGAAAGAATGGGGCTGTTACATACACTAGCTGTAATCTCTTCAATTACTCCCAATTTCACCAAATCAGAAACAATACTTTTCAATCCTTTTTCTCCTTCTGCTGAAATTTTATACTGCGGAATACGCGGTAGCATTATTCCTTCTTTCAATGTAATTTTTACTGGCTCTATTTTCAAACATCCCACATCATTGTCATTCACGGCCCAAATGCAAGTTGGCACTGTACTCAATTCCCCTGTTAAGGGTTCTGCCATAAATTCAGAAGTCGGCATACTCTGGGGAGAAATAGTCAAAAATACCCCATCTGGTGTACAATGGATAACTGCACTCAGCTTTTTCAATAGGTTTAATCCTAAAAGATTTTCTCCACAATGCTCTGTTAAAAGAAATGGACAATGTTCAGTAAAAGGCCCTATTGTCACTGCCACTGATTTGGACTCAGGGTTTATTACTGGGGTACCTGCAAACCCTACTGAGATATTTTGTCATCCTGACAGAGGTATGTCTGGAACCAAGTGATGATCTATCGAGCACTTTTGTGCCCCCGTATCTACGAGGAATCTATGCTCTTCATTCCCGATTTTCATCTCTACGTAGGTTCCTTTTTGATTCACGGGAATAGACACTGTTTCCGACCCCTGTCCTGGGCTGTCCTATTGGGGTAACAACACGTCATCCGATGTGTAGTTACCACTGTTATTATAGTATGCACCTGTCTGGTTATCAAAAATGTTCCCCCCTCTCCCTCTATTTCCCGTTTGTACAGCCTGCTGTTTTTGACTTTGCGTAATTTGATTCGAAGCCTGGCCTTGATTCTGTGCACCATTCCCTTGATCATTTTGATGCTGCTGCATATGATTTCTGTTGTGACCATTTGTTCCCATGTGCCCTCTGAGAGGCCTTCTCTGACTATATCCGCCTCTGTTTTGCAAATGCGGACATTGTGCCCACCAGTGTGCTTCCTCTCTGCAGTATGCACATTGATTTAATTCCAAAGGCCCTCCATGCATATTCAAATGTCCCCTACTCTGTGCATTTCCCCTTCCGCTGTGGTGTCCTGCTATCTGCTGGAGTAACACCCTACTATCGTCCGCAGAGCTTCTATTCTTATTTGCAAAGGATGCTCATTACATATCTCATTTATCTCTCCTACCGAAATCCTAGGGCTTGACATCCATCTCATCGTTTCCCACACACACACATCTGCAATCTTTGTCTATCACCTATCTGTCCGGGTGGCGGAAAGGATTTCTGCATATACAGTCTTGACGCTCTCTTCCTACCCCTCTCTATATTCCTTCTTCTATTCCCCGGTGTGGCGAGTACTTCAGAATACTCTTCATCCAATTCATTCTTTATTTCAAACAGTCGCTTCACATGCTCTTCTATTTCTTCATCTCTCCCTCTACAATGGGCTAATGCATTCAAATCCAACAATCGTTGCGGTGGTAACTTCCCAATTAACTTTTTCCATTGTCCTGACAAATATTCCCCCATGCATTCCAACAATACCTGTCTTTCGTTGTTTCTTCTGAAGTCATATAGGGACACTAACGTGGATACCTCATCATTATCGTCTATATACATTTCCGCCTGTTCTTGCAGCTCACGCTTTCTCTCCTTACTGATCGCGCTGCGAGTTACTCTCGTACATTCATTCTGCTCAATTCCACTCATGGGAGGGTTGGTCGGTGCAGTGGCACCCTCTTGATCAGGAGGTTCAGAGGGGGCAGTGAGAGCGGGATACGTCTGCTGGGTCTGTGGTAATTGCGAAACACTCGGGGCTGGCTGGCTAGTGGGCAGTGCAGTGTCTGATGCAGTCTGGGGTTGTGCTGGTGTTGGGAGGGGCTGAGCAATGGGAGGGGGTTGAGCGGCAGCTACTGCCATAGTCTTTTTAGTTACACTCCTCGGGCCCTGTTTTGTTTCAGTTAAGATTCTGTTTATTAATTCGTCCGATGAGTGTAGCTCTCTTTGTGGATATATTTCTTCTATGTTTAATTCTTCGCGCCATCTCGCCTTTCACAAGCTATTACTCCACTCCTCCTTCTCCTCAGCTTTCTCCGTCTTTGACTTATGCCTGAGCGCATGTTTCTCTCTACTTCTAAATCGGAGCATTGCTTCCCTCCTCCAGTCCCTAAGGATATCAAGTGCCCCAGGGCATGCTCTTTTACTTATCAACACCTTTTCCAGGTTATCTATATGTTCCATCTCAAAACTCCCATCCCTCGGCCACTGAAGATTTTCCTGTTTTCTGGTTTGCTTATGCCAAGTTTCACAAAACATTATCGCTCCCATACCATACTTTATGTACATATAGTGACCCTCGGATGTGGAAACAAGGCACAGTCACCACACACGAATAGATACACCAAACACGAGGTTCTGTTCCCAAAATCTAGGGTTTATTGCAATACAAAATAGTCCCAGTTGGCCAAGTGGTCCCACGCCCCGCGATGTGTGTCTAACAGACCTCGGGGGACGCAAGAGAGTGCGAGACGTACATCAGTTACATATATACAAATGGAGCACCTTACAATCAGCAATGACACAGTATGACATATTCGATGCTGCCCTCAATTCATTTCCCTTTGAATTAGAGGCGATGATTGACCATCGTGACAAATATGACACCTTAGACCACCCTATTTAGTAACAGTTTGCAATCTCCAGTTTTACAGACACCATTCTTTGTTTGCGAGAACACAGCGTTTCTGTTTTTCATGGGCAAGCTGCGTGTAGGAGACTGGCACATACCAGGCCTCACTGTCTCTAAGTTTCGATTCTCGCTCTAGAAGTCAGCCTGCTCTCCAGGGCCGCACTGGGCTCAGAAAGGGGGCCATAAAGAAGATCATAATTCAACTCTTTAAATGCTAGTTTCGTACATTGCTATTCTTTCAGGAGACTCGCTGGCATTCGTGTACTGATTAAATGCCTTGCTCCCTAGCGGGTACGTGAGGGAGGGAATCGGGCATTTCTGTCTGGCTCTCCAGTGTAATGTTTCAACATGTTTCTTAGCCTTGGACCATTGAAGCGAAATAATATCTACGGCAAAGCAGTTTTACATGAGGCAAAGTGGCAACGTTAGAGAGAGCAGAGAGAGAAAACAAAATGGCGATTCTAGTCATCTTAAAATGGCTTCACTCTAGTTGAACTAATAGCTACGTAATAACTAATGACTAATGAATATATATTCTTACACTGGAAATGAAGTGGTTGGTCTTCGGTCAACCAATTATCATTAATTTCCGGACCCTCAAAGGGTGTTTGGTTTTTCTGGACTGACAACATAGGATTCATCCTTAGTCCAGAGGGAATTGGAATGGATCCATCAAAGGTAAAAGCCATTTTGGCGTGGCCAGCTCCCATGTCGTGAAACAAGTTCAATCCTTCCTAGGACTAGCCAATTTCTATCGGAAATTCATACCCACCTTTTCCGAGATTGTTCAACCGATCATGGCTCTCTTAAAGAAGGACACCCCTTTTATCTGGTCAACACCGCAAGACACTGCGTTCCAGCGTTTGAAGGCCGAGTTTACACAAGCTCCTATTTTGGCCCAACCCGACACAAGCCGGCCATTTCTAGTGGAAACGGATGCCTCTAATTACACTATAGGAGCAGTATTAAAACAGAAATTAGAGGACAAGCTGCAACACGCCATTGCTTATCTTTCACGACCCCTAACTCCAAGTGAAACACACTATTCCATCCTGGAAAAAGAACTGTTAGCCATCCGCCAAGCATTCACTGAATGGCGACACCTACTCCTGGGAGCTAGACATCCTGTCCAAGTCCGTACGGACCATCAGAACCTTCAGATTCTAGAGTCAATGGAGTGTAGGAATAGTCGTCAGGTGCGTTGGGCCTACTTTTTTGCCCAGTACCAGTTCCACATCACTCACGTCCCTGGATCACATAACCTGATTGCTGATGCTTTGTCTTGATGTCCTGATTATGTAACCACTGAAGATAAGGCATATCCTAAGATGTTTTCCCCCACGATCTTCGTAGCTCAAGCAGTCGACCTCCTGGAAGAAATCCGAGCGCAAACCCAATCCTCTGGGTTGTGCAAGGACATCTCAAGGAAAAACCAGTGGAATTTAAAGGCCAAGCAAGGATATTTATTCAAGGACAATGCACTGCTCATTCCTACACAGAAGTTACAACAGAGAATAATAAACCTCTGTCATGACACACCTCACTCCGAGCATCGTGGCATCACCAATACCCTCCGTCTCATACAGAGACAGTTGTGGTGGCCTAGAATGAAATCTGACAGACAGCACTACGTCCAAACTTGTGCAGTCTGTGCTCAAAGTAAGCATGATAACAAGAAACCGGCGGGTCTTCTTCTGCAGCCTACACTGCTGACTAAGCCATGGGAAATCATCGCCACAGATTTCATAGTAGAATTACCACTGTCCCGAGGATATACTACCATTATGGTCACCATAGATCTGTTCACTCACATGGCTCATTTTACGCCGCTCTGTAAACTACCATCCTCTTCCGAACTAGCTGGAATATTTCTGGAACACATATTCTTCCTGCATGGAGACTTCCTTCCAAGATCATATCTGATAGAGGAGCTCAATATATTTCTCAATTTCGGAAACATCTCTGCCGGATTCTAGGAATTCAACATGCCCTCTCTTCGGGATATCACCCTCAAACCAACGGAGCCACAGAACGTGTGAATCAGACTCTGTAACAGTATCTTTGATGCTTCGCCACCAAGGTCCAGGATGACTGGTCGCTCCTGATACCTGTTGCGGAATTCGCTTATAACAATTCCGACCATTCAGTGCTCCAGACCAGCCCTTTTTATTGTAGTCAAGGGTTCCATCCATCGGTTTTACCCTCTGTCCTTCCTCATCCTACACCAGTACCTACTGTTGACTCCTGGATCGAAACCCTCATCAACATACACCACGAGGCCAAGAAATACTTAGAAAAGGCCAGATCACAGACCAAGAGATATGTGGATTCCAAAAGAAGACCAGGCCCTTCTTATGCACTCGGTGACCTGGTGTGGTTGTCATCAAAACTACTAATCTGACCCCTACGACCAAACAAATTGGCCCCACGGTACTATGGGCCATTTCCCATCAAGGAAATGATTAACCCTGTCTCATACCGGATCCAGCTACCCGACTCCTGGAAAAAAAATTCATCCAGTTTTTCATACATCCTTACTGAAACCCTACATTCCGTCCTCCCAGAAATCCAGTAGGCCTCCTCCTCTGCTGGTCGACAATCAACTGGAATATGAGGTGTCCCGAATTTGCGATTCCAGGTATAGACGGGGTCAGCTTCAATACCTGTAACGCTCACCTGATTCCCGCAGAGGCGCCGGTCTTGACTGGGCGAATACCGTATCTTCAAAGGTGATGTGTAACACACGATTGGCTCTTTGGGCTGGACCTCTGTGCACTGTATGTCTGACTCGAAGAGTAAGATGTCTGCAGATAGAAAATATGGGATTAATGAACTGGGGTTATTGGGTGTCTCTCTCTTCTTCCCCTTCTCTTCTCCTGTAGAACCCCAAAGGTTAACGCTCTCACCTTAGGTAAGTGAACGCCGAGCTCTCCATCTGCCTCGGGGCAGGGTGCCGTAACCAGTTTCTTCACTGGATAAGGGTGCAGGCCTCTTGACCTCAGAGGACTGCTGTCCGTCGTTTACTGCACGAACGGTAAGTTCCGAGTATTTCAAATGTCTTTAAAAGTCTTTTGTAATGATGTCTCTTGTTTTGCAGGGTTCCGGCGATGGCGGATGACGGGCTGAAGTGAGTTGAGGATGGAACCCGTGTGAGGAATAGAAGCGCCTGGAAGCACGTAAGTAAGCGCTTGTTGCCTGCTTCACGATGCGCACTAACTGTCCTTTTATCTTGCAGGTACAAGTTCGGAGCTGCTGAAGGGTGCCGGAATACCCACTGGGTTCGGCGTTGGAAGGAGTAATGGCACGTGAGTAATACAGTTACCCAATGTCTTTAAACGCACCTTCTTTTGTCTTCAGATGCGGGATGCAGCGCCGAAGGCCTCCGGAGCGTGCGAAGAGTTGGTAAGCTTTTGTCTTTCAGATGCCGGAATGCAGTGCGAAGACCTCCGGAGCACGCGAAGAGTAGGTGAGCCTTTGTCTTTCAGATGCCGGAATGCAGCGCGAGGCGTTGGTGACAGCCGATGGACCAGGTAAGAGAAGCGCTGTCACTGAAGACCGTAATGCTAACCTGTTCTTTCTTGTCTTTATAGGTGTTGCTGAAGACTGGATTCAGGATGGTAAGCCTTTTTCCCTTAGGCCCAGGATCAGATGCAGAAGACACGATGAGCATTCTGCTGCAGAGGATGCAGAATAACACAAAGCAAGATTCATCCATCGGGTGTGGTTTAAATAGCCTCCTGTGGTGCTTAGGTGTCTCCCTCCACAGCCACGCCTAGGTAAGAAAAGAGTTCCTGCTTTCCAGAAGAGTTCCAGTGTTCTGAACCTAGGGAGTGGCTCCTGCCCCACCCAACAGGAAAAGTAGTCCCAAACAGAAGAGGATTAGAGGCTCAACTGGCAGGTAAGTAAGCAGCATGGTCTGCTGCAGGTTAGTCCACCCAAGCATTATGAGCCCGGCGCTTCCAGCGCTGGGACTGGGCATATTTATGAGCCTGGTGCCACTGGCGCCAGGACAGGGTCCAAAAGGTCCCAATTGGGACTGGTTGGCACTCGGAACCTGGGTTATGGGTCTGCTTCCAAGGGAGTTGGGTAAGTCCTGACCTTTTGGAAGCAGAGATCATGACAGCACCCCCCCTCAAGGCCCCTCCCAAAGCGGGCTTCTCCGGGGGTTTGGGCTTGTCAGGAAATGTTCGATGGAATCTTTTGATTAGACGAGGAGCGTGGACATATTCTGCAGGTTCCCAGGATCTTTCTTGGGGGCCGTAGCCTTTCCAGTCAATTAGGTAAAATAGTTTAGATTTGGAGATCTTGGAGTCCAGGATGCTTTTGACTTCAAACTCGAGTTCTCCATCAACTAGGATAGGTTTTGGAGATTTAGTTAGTCGGGTTTGAGGTTGCACGGGTTTTAATAGTGAGACGTGGAAGACCGGATGTATCTTCATGTGAGGGGGCAAGTCCAACTTGACCGCTACTGGGTTTACTATGGTAGTGATGGAATAGGGACCAAGGTATCTTGGGTTGAATGTGCGTGGTCCTTTTAGAGGTAGATATTTGGTGGATAACCAGACTTGATCTCCTACTTGATATTGGGGGGCTTCCTTCCGATGTTGATCTGCTCCTTTCTTGTATTGTTCCTTAGCCCTTTGAAGGTGAGAAACGGCTTCCTTAAAGGCTTGGGTGATTGTAGAATGCAGGTAGTCTACTGCTGGTTTTCCAAGATCTTGGAGTGGATCCAACTCCGAGGTTCGAGGGTGACTGCCGTATAGAAGAAAAAACGGGGTTTTCCCAGTTCCCGAGTGGACAGAGTTATTGTAGGCATATTGGGCTATCCAAAGGATATCTTTCCAAGTTTTTTCAGTTTGTTGCAGCATGCAGCGTAAATACTGTTCCAGAGTTTGATTGGTCCTCTCGGTTTGTCCGTCGGTTTGAGGGTGGTGACTGGTCGATAGTCTCACATCAATTTGAGCCGACCGACAGCAACTTCGCCAAAAATGAGAAATTAATTGACTACCTCGATCCGAAATTAGAACTGAAGGAAAACCGTGCAGTCGGACGATGTTTTCGAGAAATTCTCGGGCCAGAGTTGTTGCTGTTGGCAACCCTTTGAGTGGAATGAAATGCGCCATCTTGGAGAATAAGTCCACGATTACTAGGATCGTATTGTATCCGGAGCATGGAGGTAGATCAGTGATGAAGTCCATAGAAAGCGTATGCCAAGGGCGAGGTGGGATGTCAATAGGGCGTAAGAGGCCGGCTGGTTTTTCCTTTTGACTCTTGTTTTGGGCGCATACTCCACAGGACATTATAAAGTCTCTGATATCTTTTTTCCAAGACGGCCACCAGAAGTAGCGCTTGATCTTTTCTGAGGTTTTGGCCATACCGGGATGTCCTTCCATTAAGGAATCGTGATAACAAGAGATTACCTTTTTCTGTAAATCTGTGCTGGGCAGGTATAATCGTTCTTGGAAATACAATAAGTTGTCCTTCACTGCAAAGTCCTTTCCCTGCAGATGCCAATTCTGTATGTCTGCTGGAGTTACAAGTTGCCTGGCTTTATCCTTAACTTCCTCTATGGATTGTGTGGCGATTACACCCAGAATTTTTTGTTCGGGAATGATAGGTACAGGTTTAGGGGTGATCAAGTGTTCTTCCACTCCCATCCGAGAAAGGGCATCAGCTTTACCGTTTTTTGTACCAGGTCGATAGGTAATTATGAAGTCAAACTCGGCAAAGAATAGTGCCCAACGGAGTTGTCTAGAGGATTGGGCTTTTGCGGTTTTCAAATATTGCAGGTTTCGGTGATCCGTAATCACAGTAACGGTGTGTCGGGCCCCCAGAAGATAATGCCGCCAAGCCTTAAAGGCAGACTTGATAGCCAGAAGTTCCTTATCAGTAATAGTGTAATTGATTTCAGGAGGCGAGAATTTGCGGGACCAAAATGCCACGGGATGCAACTGATTGGTTACTGGGTCCTTTTGTGATAGAACTGCCCCCATGGCAAGGCTCGAAGCATCAGTTTCCACGATGTAGGGGAGCTCGGGGCGAGGATGTTTTAAAATTGGTGCAGAGATAAATTTAGTCTTCAAATTCTGGAAAGCTTGCTCCGCCTCGGTAGACCATTCAAAACGTTTGTTTTTCTTTAACAAGGCGGTGATGGGCTGGACTATTCGAGAGAATTCGGGGATAAACCTGCGGTAAAAGTAAGCGAAGCCTAACATGCTTTGAACACCTTTTACGGAGGATGGTGATGGCCATTTGAGAATTGCATCGACCTTCTTTTAATCCATACGCACTCCGCTAGGTGATAATATGAATCCCAAGAACTCAACTTCAGTCACGTTGAAAACACATTTTTCCAACTTGGCGAAAAGTTTGTGTTGACGCAATCTCTCGAGGACCATTTTCACGTGTTTCCGATGTTCAGATTCCGATGAAGAATAAACGAGGATGTCGTCAATGTAAACAACAACACACACATCTATGAGCTCTCTGAGGACATCGTTCATAAAATATTGAAAGGCGGCCGGGGCATTGCAAAGTCCGAAGGGCATGACCTGATATTCAAATAGCCCATACTTGGTGCGGAAGGCCGTCTTCCATTCATCGCCCTCTTTTACTCGTACCAAGTGGTAGGCTCCTCTAAGATCCAGCTTTGTATATATGCATGCTTTTCTGACTTGGTCCAGGAGTTCAGGGATCAAAGGTAACGGATATCTATTCTTAACGGTGATCTGGTTCAGGGCACGATAATCTATACAAGTTCTAAGGTCCCCTTCTTTTTTTGGAACGAAGAACAAAGCTGAAGAAGCAGGGGACTTGGAAGGACGAATAAACCCATTCGCTAGGTATTGATCCAGGGATTGTCGGAGGTGAAGGTTCTCAGGCTCGGTGAGGGCATAAATTCTACTACAAGGAGGAGTAGATCCAGGTATCAGGTCTATCTGGCAGTCATAAGACCTATGAGGAGGTAGAGAGTTAGCCTGATCCTTCCGGAAAACATCTTGGAATTCTAGGTATTCGGGAGGTAACTGGGGAGTCTCCGAAGAAATTGCTGCCAGTGCAACACCAGGTGGAGGGTGACAAGTAGAGACACATTCTGGAAACTGAACCGTTCTTGCTCGCCAATCGATCTGAGGATTGTGTTTCTCTAACCAAGGTATTCCTAGAATAATCTGGAACTGAGGGGCCTTGATCACATCGAACACGATCTTCTCATGGTGTCCATCTTGACTTACTAGCGTCACTTCTTGAGTGGTATGCGTTACTGGTCCGGAGGCTATCTCCGTACCATCCACCGTAGTAATGACGTCCTTTACAGCCTTGGGACAAAGAGTTAGATTCATCCTCAAAACCATTTCATGATCCACATAATTGCCGATGGCACCGCTGTCGACGTAAGCTTCAATCGCATGTAATCGATCCGGATGATCAGGGCTAATGAGGACCATAGGTATCACGAAATGCGAGGTCACTGAACTGGTTTTAACGCTCGGCAAGAGGACCTCTATTCTTGTCGGGCGAGGTCGTTTCCCTGCCCAGAGTTTGTGACCTTGGTAACTGCAGCTCCTACTGCCTTCTTGGCAGGTTTCACGGGACAGTCTCGAAGGAAGTGCCCTGAGTTTCCGCAATAGAGGCATAATTGCAACTGTTTTCTCCTTTCCCGCTCCTTTTGTGTGAGTGGTCCTTTCAGGCCCCCTATTTGCATGGGTTCCCCGGAGTCTACTCCTTTGGAAGGAGTTGGTGGTTTGGAAAATACTCGAGCATCAAACTTGGAACGATCGGCCTTCCTGTTCTGGAGTCTGTGATCTATTTGAACGACTAAGTCTATATAGTCCGAACAGTCTTGCGGGGGATTCACTACTTGGGCTAACACATCTTTGAGCTCTTCACGTAGACCTCTATAAAACAGCGTAATCCTTTTGTCCTCAGGCCATTGAGTTTCCACTATCAGTCTGTTGAAAGACGCAATATAAGCCAAAAGGTCTTGATTACCCTGTCGCAACGAAAGAAGCTCATTGTCCAAGGCCTGCCCCTGTGAATGTCTTGCGAACAGTTTTTCCATACTGAGCTGAAAAGCTTGAAAATCATGGAGAACCGGATCATCTTGATTAACTAGAGGGATCGACCAGTCTGCCGCATTGCCACTAAGGTACGAAAGCACGAAAGCTACTTTAGCTTGATCAGTTGGAAAGGCTGCTGGCCGGCATAAGAAATGCAACCGGCACTGATTAATAAATACTGCAAACCTCTTTGGGTCACCAGAAAATCGTTCGGGCGAAGCCAGAGGTACATTCCCAGGTAGGTTGATTTGCACTGGATTCATAGAGGATGTTGAAGGAAGATTTGCCCCTGATGCGGGTAATGGGGTCTGTCCGGCTTGTGACTGTAGCAATTGTCTAGCGAGATCGTCTGTTCGCTCCTTGGAAATGATCAGTTCCCTTCTTAGAGCGTTAGTTTCCTGACGGGCTGCATGCACTTCTGCTCTTAGTTCCCCAAGTAACTGGGCTAGCTGATCGGTATCCGAGGTTTCCATAGCGCCTGGGCGGGAGTTTTGCGGTAGGCTTTGTGTTCTGTAACGCTCACCTGATTCCCGCAGAGGCGCCGGTCTTGACTGGGCGAATACCGTATCTTCAAAGGTGATGTGTAACACACGATTGGCTCTTTGGGCTGGACCTCTGTGCACTGTATGTCTGACTCGAAGAGTAAGATGTCTGCAGATAGAAAATATGGGATTAATGAACTGGGGTTATTGGGTGTCTCTCTCTTCTTCCCCTTCTCTTCTCCTGTAGAACCCCAAAGGTTAACGCTCTCACCTTAGGTAAGTGAACGCCGAGCTCTCCATCTGCCTCGGGGCAGGGTGCCGTAACCAGTTTCTTCACTGGATAAGGGTGCAGGCCTCTTGACCTCAGAGGACTGCTGTCCGTCGTTTACTACACGAACGGTAAGTTCCGAGTATTTCAAATGTCTTTAAAAGTCTTTTGTAATGATGTCTCTTGTTTTGCAGGGTTCCGGCGATGGCGGATGACGGGCTGAAGTGAGTTGAGGATGGAACCCGTGTGAGGAATAGAAGCGCCTGGAAGCACGTAAGTAAGCGCTTGTTGCCTGCTTCACGATGCGCACTAACTGTCCTTTTATCTTGCAGGTACAAGTTCGGAGCTGCTGAAGGGTGCCGGAATACCCACTGGGTTCGGCGTTGGAAGGAGTAATGGCACGTGAGTAATAAAGTTACCCTATGTCTTTAAACGCACCTTCTTTTGTCTTCAGATGCGGGATGCAGCGCCGAAGGCCTCCGGAGCGTGCGAAGAGTTGGTAAGCTTTTGTCTTTCAGATGCCGGAATGCAGTGCGAAGACCTCCGGAGCACGCGAAGAGTAGGTAAGCCTTTGTCTTTCAGATGCCGGAATGCAGCGCGAGGCGTTGGTGACAGCCGATGGACCAGGTAAGAGAAGCGCTGTCACTGAAGACCGTAATGCTAACCTGTTCTTTCTTGTCTTTATAGGTGTTGCTGAAGACTGGATTCAGGATGGTAAGCCTTTTTCCCTTAGGCCCAGGATCAGATGCAGAAGACACGATGAGCATTCTGCTGCAGAGGATGCAGAATAACACAAAGCAAGATTCATCCATCGGGTGTGGTTTAAATAGCCTCCTGTGGTGCTTAGGTACCTCCTTCCACAGCCACGCCTAGGTAAGAAAAGAGTTCCTGCTTTCCAGAAGAGTTCCAGTGTTCTGAACCTAGGGAGTGGCTCCTGCCCCACCCAACAGGAAAAGTAGTCCCAAACAGAAGAGGATTAGAGGCTCAACTGGCAGGTAAGTAAGCAGCATGGTCTGCTGCAGGTAAGTCCACCCAAGCATTATGAGCCCGGCGCTTCCAGCGCTGGGACTGGGCATATTTATGAGCCTGGTGCCACTGGCGCCAGGACAGGGTCCAAAAGGTCCCAATTGGGACTGGTTGGCACTCGGAACCTGGGTTATGGGTCTGCTTCCAAGGGAGTTGGGTAAGTCCTGACCTTTTGGAAGCAGAGATCATGACAATACCTGGTCGAATGGAAAGGATACCCTCCTAGTGAACGAACCTGGGAACCTATCTCTAACATCAAGGCCCCTCTCTTGCTCAGAAGATTTCACCTCATACACCCGGGCAAACCTGGAGGAAAAGGTCTTCGGAGGAGGCATGCTGTCATGAACTTCAGAACACGCCCCTTTTGGACATCCTGGTCCTCGTCTCAACGGGGCTTGCATTCTCTAATACTCCCAACATGGTCACCCAGCGCTAAGACCCTTTCTCGCTCCATGCGCTGGACGTAACGTACTCTATTTATAGACCACGCCTTCCGCGGCTCCGCGCGTCTCAATGCTATTGCAAGTAGCCATCAGACGTGTGATCCGTAGCTCACGGTATTCTCTTTCCTTGTGCACCTACCCACTCCTTACCCCTTCCTTTCTTCCTGTTTCCTGGACTCGTGTACTAGTTGCACTCATCCTAGATCCTTGGATTCCTGGATTCTGTGTTCCCGGAACTGAACGCGCCTTGGAGTCGGAAGAGACTCGAGCAGCCTTAGTTAAAACCAGGACCGTCCGCAAGAAGGCAGCGACCAAGGACTCCATCAAAGAACAGACCCAGGTGAGAAGGGGGGAACTGGTTGACAGATTTGTTCTCAAAGGTGGCACATTTTATTCCTCTCAAGTGTCTCCTGGACGCATCCACCTTAGCAGAAGTATTTCTGGAAAAACATTGTCAAGCTGCATGGCTTTCCATCCGTTCTGGTCTCCGATCAAGGCAGCCAATTTGAATCCAATTTTTGGAGAAAATGTTGCACAATGGCACAGATTGACGTCTGGCTATCCAACAGTCACCACCCTCAGACAAATGGCCAAACCGAGAGGACCAACCAGACCCTCGAGCACTATTTACGGTGCATGCTGCACCATGAATTGAGAGATTGGAAGGATTTATTTATTTATTTATTTAAATTTGTATAGCGCGTAAGCAGCCCAGGGGCATTGAGGCGCTGTTACTTGCATGAGCTTAGTTACAGGCATGGTATCAGTAAGAGGCATTTACTGTGGATAGCCGAGTACCCATATAACAACTCTGTACATTCTAGCACGGGCTAAACACCTTTTTACACCTTGTATGGCAGACATCCACTTACATCAGAACTTGACTTTCCTGCCAGCTTGGAAATGCCTGCAGTAAAGACTCTTCATACAACCATCACTCAGGCGTTCAGAAAGGCGAAGGAAAATCTTATTCATGCTAAAGAAAAACAAAAGCATTTTGCCGACCAGCATAGGAAAAAGGCCCCAGACTATCAAGTAGGAGACCAGGTTTGGTTAGCCGCCAAATACGTACCCATCAAAGGGACCCAGACCTTCCATCCTCGATATTTGGGACCCTATACCCTCAAGGCAATTATCAACCCAGCAGCCGTCAAATTGGACTTACCACCTAATCTACAAATCCATCCGGTATTCCATGTGTCCCTCTTAAAACCAATGCAACCCGGTACACAAATCAAGACACCACCTCAATCTATACTAATAGATGGAGAACCAGAATTCAAAGTCAAGGGCATCCTGGACTCTAAGTACTCTAGAGCCAAGTTGTACTATCTCGTCGATTGGAAGGGGTTAGGGCCTCAAGATAGATCCTGGGAACCCTTTGAGAACATCCATCCACCAGGTCTGATCAAGAAGTTTCATCAGAACTTCCCAACTAAACCTGGACCAGGCAGGAGACAAACCTTTGGAGGGGCGTTGGAGGGGAGTGCTGTCACGACCCTCAGCCCTGATCCCCACTGGCAAGCCCATTGGCCAGGTGGAATCAGAGCGCCAGGCTCATCAGTAAGGAAAGACATCTGCTTGAGGAACTACTTTATTTAGGCTTTCAGCCAACATGGAGGCATCCACATAGCTTGATTCCTAGAACCAAGCTATGTGGTCTAGTGTTTTGGGTGTGGTGGCCTAGGGACTACTTTACCTGGACTACTTTACAGTGGCTATTTAAACCACACCCGAACAAGACAACACGCTTTGCGTTACTTTGCTTGTAGCAACATGACGCTCACCATGTCCAGCTTTCTCACGCGCCTGGTGAATTCCGGACCTGCAGAAAAACCAAGAACATCGTTAGCAGCAGAATCTTACCTGCATTCATCATCCTTCACTGCTCGCAGCTCCTGAGCAGCTCTGTTGGTGGAGTTCACCGCCCGGATCGAAGGACCTGAGAAAAGGAGAAAGACATCATTAAATGAGGTAGTGGAGACATTACAACCACAAAACGCTTAAAGACTTACCTGGTTGGTTGCTTTTCGGCCGGCATAGCTCCGGAACTCCATCTGCGCTGGGAACTCACCGCGACCTACGAAAAGAGAAAAGCACAGGTCATTGAGGACAAGACATCGCTGCGCTATGCAAAGCGCCTCCTTACTGCATCATAGCGCCAGGGGCGTTGCTAGGGGGGGCTAAGGGGGCTATAGCCCCTGATCCTTTGGTTGTAGCCCCGGATAGAATCTCAGGAGCTACAGCCAAAAGACTAGCTAGCCCCCAGTCCCAACAGTTCCAACATCAGCTTAGCCCCGGGTCTTTTCCAGACCTAGCAACACCCCTGCATAGCGCTGTAGCACGCCATCATCTCCCAGTGAGAACCAGCATATCCAGTTCCCCAAGCGGACACTCCGCGCTCCTAGGGAGATAAAAACAGACATTTAGAACAGAGAAAAGGCATGCAAGAATTGCGACACCATCAATCGCAAAAAGACCTACCTGAAAGACACTACAAGGGCAGCAGTCAGTGAAGTAACTGGACCGCCCATGCCCACAAAAGACAACGCACCCTTGCCCAGACAGCAGGACGGAGAGCCCACCGATTCCGACAACGAGGTGAGAAGAGAACCTGGAGGAGCTGGAAACACAAGGGAGGTGGGGAGAAACTTACCTTGGTCGCCCAGTCCCAATATAGTCTTCATTTCCAGGCGGAATCCCATCGACACTGAGACCACACCAGGGAATCACTGGGAAGGGCACCAACAACCAACTGGCTGGGTGGTGTCCCTGTGGATACCATGTGAGCGTAACAGCCCTCTGCCAATCCTGGGAGCAGGGGAGAGTCAGAAGACTCTTCTGAGCACCACAGGAATAGGGAAACCAGGTCCCAGCATTCTGCAAGCCCTTCTCAAGCTCACAGAATCAGGGAGTGCCTAGAGGATCAAGAAGCCACCTCCAGTAGCAGTGCCTCTGAGTCTGAGTAACAGTGGACTCAGGTTACTAAAACCAAGAAGGCAAACAAAATTAAGAGAGCTATGCAAAAAGATCCCCTTAGGCAGATCAAGGCCATTACGAGTGTTATAACTCCATATCATAAAAAAAGGATTCGGTCTGGGAACACCTAGAATTATATGAACAAATGATGGACACTTTTCATATGAAGGACAGACATAATTGCATACAGTATGTGAAATGGACATTCTCCCTGAATACTCCAGTTTCTTTGCGGGACTGGAGGATCAGAACCACTTAAGATGGTCTGTATACAGGGCGGCCATCTTAAAACATTTCTCTGCACACAGAAACCCCCAAGAGGCCCGCAAGGCGGCCTACAATTTGCTGTGCGGGAAAGATCAGGCCTCACAAGAATTTGTGCAGGAGCTCAAACGCGCCTTTGCGCAGACCACCAGGAGGGTGCACACAGATAGTCGGGAGTTCATCACCACCTTCTTTCATGCGCTCCCCAAATATATAATGACCCAGCTGTTGAGGGACTTTCATGAGAAGAGATCACTGGACTGGGTCATAGAATAGGCGGCCCGCTATTATGAGGTATAAAAACTGGCAGATAACAAAAACACAAACAAAAAGTCCAAACCTGCCAACACCCCTGCTGCTGCTAATGTGGCAGAGGTGAAGGTTGCCCCCATTGTATATCTGGAGGTGGAGGGGGCCTAAAAATATACCTGTACAAAATCCATCCAATCAAAGAACCAGAAGGCCCTCGAGCCAATCCCAGACAGGCGGTAGTCAGGGAGGTAATCCCACAAATGGGACCCCTAACTCCCCTGATTACATCAGCCCCCGATACAAGGGTAACAGACCCATCCTGGGGTATGTGTGGACTCCCCCAGCCCAAGGGGGGCAATACAACCAGGTAGGTACCTCCCCAGGAAACTTCCCTCCTAACTTTCCCCAGGAGGGCAGTAATCTCCCAAATGCCAGGTTGAGTTTCTTTCCCTGGTACCCTCAAAACCCCAACCTACAGAAACACCCTCCTTCCTTTCTCCACTTTCAAGAGCCCAGACAGCCAAATCTGGGAGAGGGGAGGCCAAGGGTGGAGGGTTACCAAAATTCTCCAAACCCAGGGTAGTATGGGAGAAGGGATAGTTACCCTTCCTGTGATTCACCTAGGATTGACCAGAGACCCCCGTACCAGCCGAAATGGGTGTCCCAACTGGAGCGCTAGATCCAGAACCTGTCCCAGGATCTGGGTCACATGTTGAGGACTCAACAGAACCCTCAGATGAACATGGAGGCTCAGAACCCCACAAACCAAGGGTCTGGTAATCTAGAACAATGACAGGGAGACCACCCTGACAACTCACCGGTTCCAGAGGAGGAGGCACAGGGGGAAGGGAGGTGTAAAACCTTAGAGGAAGCTTCCTTCCTCACGCGTGAAAAGCCCCTGGAAACCCAGGAACCGGAACAAAAATCTCCTGCCCCCTAAATGTCTGCAACCAAGGGAACAGAGGGTGGGTAGGAGAAATAAAGAACCCAAAAAGGCGCATTTCGTGGAGGAGATTAGTGTCCTCCAATTTGAAGGGGAAGGATCCTTAAAGGCTTCTGGGGAAAAGATCTTCTCCTTCAGGGACGGGGGAACTCCTCTCAAAGAAAAATGGGCGCCAAGAGATCCTAATGAAGACTGGGGGGATGTGGGGACTGAGTCAGAATCACCCATTATTGAACCCCAGAATGATAATCAAGGAAACCACACTGTCCAAACCTATTCTGGTGACAGCCTCCAAAAAGGGGGGGTGGGCCAGAATCAGAAAAAGAGGAGCCCAAAACTCCCCAAATATCCGACTGTCACATTCTTTTTGCAGATCCCCAAGCTTCTACTCAGAATCATGGCCAAACTACCCCTGTGTCGGAATCATGAATCAGGAAATTTACCAACCAACTTGCCCAAAATGCACGTTATCTTTGCCCCCTTGAGGAGAAGGAGGGAAGATTTTATGCCCTGGTCCAAGTACAAGGGCAGTGTACAGTGTCGGCACTGGTGGACACTGGATCCCAAGCAACTCTTCTGTCAAAGAGGGCCTTTGATCAGCTGAATTCAGAAAGGGGGAGAGATACCAGATCCCTCTCACCCATCTTCCTGGACAAGTTCAGAACTTCGATGGGAATGAAATAATGAAATTCCTGTTGAGGAGACTGCAGATATGGAAATTAAAATCGGGCGACACAAGTTGAAACACCCAGTCATAGTCATGACTCCAGAGGGCACTCCCTGTCTACTGGGGAATGACATCCTGTGAAGGCTGTCCCCCCTAATAGACTGTGTGAACAAGGTACTCTGGACCCAGACTAACCGGCCAATAAAATTAAAACATAGTGTCAACCATGTTAGTTTAAATGGCACATGCCACATGGTTGAACAAAAACATGATCATATTGAGTTCATTTTCAGAACAACCAAATACCTGACATGACAGTAATTGCTGTAGGACAACAAACTGGTGATGGGATCTCCTCTCCATTTCTGAAAATCTACCTTCCTTCCAGTTTCAAGTGGCATTCCACACTGGAAGGAAATACTCTGAAATTCTATACTAATTCACAATCTGAAAATTCCAACTTCAAAGTCAAGAGTGATGTGAAACCACCTCAAAGTTTAGCTGACATTCAGAAAATTAGAGAACAGTTATTCATCCCTATTCAGTTAAATGAGGGGAAGGAATCTGTTCTCGCCCGAGTGTGCATGAACAACGGTAAGAGCTTCATCAGCGAAGCCATGTTCCGAAAACTCCCAAAAGATCTAGCCATTCCCATATTTAAATTGATCGATAAATGGGAAATGCACCTGGAAACTCCCAATTCCAAACATCTCCTGCCTTACAGGTGTATGCTCAAAATTTCTATAGGTAACAAAAGCATAGTACATAATTGTTGGGTCGTGCAATATGTCCCTGCTGCATTCTATTTAGGCAGTGACATTCTGAATCGCTTTGCCATTAATTTGGACCTGATAAACTACAAAGCTTGGTCCCGATTAGGGGGTGATCCCATGGACTTTGATCATTCAGAAAAAGCATTATAGTCAGCCCAATTGCTGCTGTATGCAGTTGAAGTTCAGATTGGATATGAAATCACCATCCAAGGACGGACACGACTATTCCCACTTGAATTAAAAATTAAAGGGGACATAAATTGTAAAATCCTGACGCACATGTTCACCTCAATGCCCATCTCCAACAACAAGGTTTGGGGTTAAACCCAACACCATTAGTCAATGTAGAACACAACACTATTCCAATATTGATGGATAACAGCGACCTGAGGAGTATCACTCTGAGCTCAGGCACCATTATTGGAATGGCGGTAGATGTACCGACATTTTTCCATAGATCTAGGTAATGAACTGATAGGACCAATCCCCAATGACTGTTTAGACAAGGATAGCGACAATGACAACACCAGACAGGATCTTCACCTGGCAAGGGGGGTAATTTCCTAGTGTACTCTTCCTGCCCTTATGGTGAGGAAGAGGTGACCAGAAGTTTTTCCGGGCTTCAGGCAAATGGTTGAAGAGAGAGTCAACCTAGCTGATGCCTGTGAGACTCTGGAGCAAAAGCAAAAGTTGAATCAGATGTTGTTAGATTTTCAAGGTCTCTTTGCAGTGGACTCATAGGACAGTGGGTGCACTGAAATCCATACAACAACAATTCCCACGGAGCCTGGCATGACTCCAGTGTTTGTGAACCAATAGCGCTTGCCTCTCGCATCCATGCAGTCCCTGATGGAAATTATCAAAAACCTTGAGTCCCATCGGATAATTCGTCCAGTCCACAGTACCTTTAATAATCCGGTGCTGGGGATTTTAAAACCCAGCGGCCAGTGTAGACTCTGTGCTGACCTAAGCGAGCTGAACAAACGGGTCCATATGTCCCAATGGCCTCTCCCCTAAATTGACCAGGGGCTGGCCTAGATCCAGGGGTCAAAGGTATACACTGCCATTGACCTGGCCAATGGGTACTGGACAGTACCTGTCAGTAGGGAGGACCAATACAAGCAGGCCTTTACCTTCGGGGGGCAGCAGTGCCCATGGACCCGGACTACCTTCGGATACATCAACTCCGGCAACAAATTTACCATCTTCTTACTCAAGGCCATGCCCGACTTAGGTGAAAGGGGTAACCTGACCTATGTAGATGATGTCCTGATCAAAAGCTCAACTGTGGAGGAACATATAGCAGAAATCCGTTATCTTCTGACAAAGCTGAGGGTTGCCGGAGCAAAACTATCCTTGCAAAAGGCACAGTGGTGCAGGACCCATGTCAATTTCTTGGGGCATGAGATAACGCCTGAGGGTCTCTGTCCCCAGGAAAAGAAAGTGGAAGTCCTCCTAAAACTCAAAGATCCCAGAACTCTGCATGAGCTAAGGAGCCTCCTTGGACGGACTAATTACAGTAGGAAGTTCATTGAGGATTACGCAGAGATCACAAGACCCCTGATCCATCTGTTGAAGGGGGGTCAAGTGGGAGTGGGGTCCTGAGCAAGCCGAGGCGGTAAAGCAACTCAAAAGAAGCCTCTCACAAGCACCTTGTCTAGCTTACCCTCTCAAAAACAAGGAGTTCTTCTTGGAGACAGGTTTCTCGAATACATGCTTGACCCCAGTATAATATCAAAAGCATAACAAGGTCAATAAAGTAATCTCCTATGCAAGCAAGCCTGTATCCTCTGTGGAGGTAAAATTCAACGATGCTAAGAAAGCACTTCTGGCAACGGTGTGGGAATTGAAAAATTACTGCCCATTCATCCTGGGGGAACACATCATAGTGAGGACTCCACACCAGGCTTTGCAATATCACCAAAGTAACAGAATCTGGGCCGGAAATGTGAGTAATTCCAGAATTACTTCCTGGATTCTGTCAAAGCAAGGCTTTCCTGTGGAGGTCACATATGGCCAAAACAAGAAGAGTCCCCTCGCGCAAGGTCTAGCTGACTTGCATGATTGTAGCAGAGGAAACTGTCTTGAGGACGGAAGCCTTAAAACCCAGGACAACATGGAGGTGTACCTGAATTCCCTGTACAAAGTCTATGAAGAAAACAAGTGCGAGGGAATGCCCACTGTTTATGTGGTAGGGTGCTCTTACCATGTTGACAACAACAGGGAAAAGGAACTTGTGGCCGGCGTTGGGAATGCCTCGGTGCTTGATGCCCCAGAACCCTCCGCTGGGTACAAAATCAGTCCCCGTAGTAGTCAGGTGGCAGAGCTTATGGCAGTTCATCAAGCCATCCTCACTGCCATCCAACACCAAATCCACGAACTAGTCATAATCACTGATTCAGATTATTTCTGGAACGGGTTCGTGGAGCACATGGTTAATTGGAAAATCAGAGGCATGTTATGTGCTAACAACAAACCACTCAAGCATGGCAAGCTAATACAAAATATTGATTATCTGGTCACCTCGAATGGGATGACCATCTACCTGAAAAAGATCAAGGGTCATTCCAGAATATAGGGACCAGACAAAACTGGAAATTACCTAGCTGATCAGCTGGCCAAAACCAGAGCCATCCAGGAGGATCCTCTTGAGATTGAGTCCCTGTTGGGGGAAATCCAGGTCACTGCAATCACTAGGTCCCAGACAAATGCTCACAATGAACTCTCAACTGCCCAGTGGAGTATGGAGACCCCAGATGCAGATTTAATCACGGCTCATTGGTGAGTTTTATCAACACATTGAGGACCCTGAGAACCTTCCCCTGACTGGTACCGATTGAATTGGGAAAGAGGACCTCAGAGTGTTGATGAAATGTCCAAAAATGTTCTGAATCCAAGATGGTTTGTTGGTGAGGCAATCCATATCTGGCTGTGACCAGTGGGTGGTCCCTATCTCATTCTGAAGCCTGATGCTAAATCACGCCCATAATGCGGCCACAGCTGGTCATCGGGGGTTTCATACTAAATTAGAAATCTTGCGAGAGGTTGCATACTGGCCACACATGGGGCAAGACCTCGACCAATACTTGAAGGGGTGTCTTGTGTGTGCACAATTTCAGCCAACATCACTCACATACCGAGCTCCCCTCCAAAAGAGAGAGATGACACTGCATTAGTCAAATTTACAAGTAGATTTCATCGGGCTCGTGATTCGCTCCTCTTGGGGGAACAAGTACATGTTAACCGTAACATGCTTGTTTACCAAATGGGTGGAATGTCTCCCGGCCCCAAATTGCAAGGCAGAAACAGCAGCTGCCCTGATGATCAATCACATCTTCTCGCGTTTTGGACTACCCCAAAGGATTGAGTAGGACCGAGGTAGTCACTTCACCAGCGAAGTTTTGACAAAGATGTGGGTGATACTTGGGGTAAAAAGGAAACTTCATATTGCATACTGCCGGTCCTCTAGTGGTGGAGTTGAGAGGTACAATAAAACCATTGTGAGCATACTAAAAAAGTTTGTGGCAGATTCTGGGCCAAGTTCGGACATCCGATTACCGCTTGTCCTGATGGTCATCAGATCTACCCCTTCTTTTGCAACTAAGATGTCTCCATTTGAGTTGATGACTGGATGAAGGATGGTGCTACCCCAGCATCTGCTCTATAGAACACTAGAGCAGACACTAATAAATGCCTCCTCAACTCATGGTATGTTGAGAATCTGAGCAAACACCTTCAACATGCTTTTACGCATGCTCAGCGGAATCTAGAAAGATCTACAGACAGCATGAATACCCACTATGATCTAAAGACAACCTAAAAGGAATACCAAGTAGGAGACAGGGACTACGTGTACAATTTCCAAAGGAACCAGACCAAAGAGCGCAAATTCTTGCCTACCTGGAGGGGACATTTTGAAATTGTGGACAAAATCTCACCAGTAGCCTACAGAATCTGCATCCCCAAAGATAACTTGACAGATAAGAAGTGGGTCCACGTCAATCAGCCAAACAGTTGCCACCCCAGGCACAATTTGCAGCAAATAGAGGAGTCTACAAAAAACCCAGAGTGGAATACATCTGAAACATAGAAATAGTGTAATTATAAATAAATGGCTGTGTATCCCACTGCTGTCAACCCAATTGGTGGGCAGTTAGTGGTAAATTGCAGTAACCTGTTTTTGCTTAATTCCTAGATTTGCACTGATTATATCGTCATATCCAAGGAGGACCACCTCGTGGACCCAGAAAAAGAAACCCAAGGAAATCCGGAGTGTTGCTCTACACCAGAAAAGAGAAGCTGAGAGAAGGCTGGGGCTAGTGTTCCGCATTCCAACCAGAGACATCGAGGGGAGTGTGTCGCACCATTCGCTGATGGAAGAATGACCTACACCCAACTGATCCTGCCTTTTTCAAGAAGGAAATCCCACTTGCATGACTCCCCCACGACTGGAAGTCCTGAAGAATTCGGGGGCGTCTGTGGGATATATTGACCCACTCAGCTGTGCTATACTACATCACTTTGCTGCAGTGGTGCAAAAAACAGCAAAATGCCTGCAATTCAAATTGTGTTCCTATTTCTGTGGGGTTTTCTATTTTGTGTTGCTAAATAGTGAAGTTAAGTGCATTACATACCTTCTTATATGTTATTGTCACCACATTGGTGATTGCTGCCCCATATATTAAAAAGTATATGTTTGATTTTAATTTTAAATAAATAAATATTACCTTTACCAACCAGCCTGATTCCTGGTCCATCATGACCCGGGGTATTTGAAAAGGCTCGTGATATGAGTGGTGTATATCTCAAATATTGAACCTACATATATAACAAAATAAGCATTTTGGTTGTGCGCTGCATACTAGGCTGAGACCAGGATGTATCGCCTCGTTGAAATATTTAACAGATTTCGGGGCTTGTGCTGTGATTTTCAATTTGATTACTGCCTGTGACAGTCTAGCACAGTGGACTAACCTGCAGGGTAGTGACACTTTGCTTGGTTGGTGTACTGTGCTACACTGTACAAGCGCCTCCCAATAAAAATACTCCAAGACCAGGCCGGTCTGTAAAAGTAAAAGGAAATCAATTCCAAAATAATTATGAAACAAAGAACATTCTCAAAATGGCTATCCCAGTAGAAATCAGTATGGCTAGGGAGCACCCTCTGCACAAGCTTTTTGTCAGGGGTGACTGGCCAGTACAGAATGAACATTTCTGCCTACAGGAAATCACGCAACAAGTCACTGCCATGGACATGGATATATGGCAGGACAATAGCCCATTACACTACGGTCTCAGCGAATTATACATGGCCCCCAAAGTTACAGAGGAGCAAAGCAAAATTTCCAGAATTGCGGCCTACCTATACCTCCACATAGGAGTGATACGGGAAAAGCATACTGAAAACATAGTTCTGGCAGAGAATCAAATTAAATCACTAGAGAAAATCCAGACTCAGTAGAAGAAAGACTACAGATGAGCCAAGAATTGGAGGTAGAATGTGGACATCATGTCACAAAATTAAAAGAGGATCTGGCTCTCCTACAGCAAGAGAATGCCGAGCAAGACAATTACAGGCACTAAAAGAGGAGTGTCAGGAAAGGGTTGACTCTCTGCAACAGAGTCAACAGAAGCTGGCGCAACAATCAAATTATAATAGAGCCTGCACAGAACAGATAGTTAGCCTACAAACCTTGAAAGAGGAAAATAATACATTAATTGTGAAAGACCTTCACTCTCAAGAGGAATCTGATCAGGAGCGCCAGAAATCCCACACTATCAAAAAACAAAGAGATGACCTGGCGGAGCAGAGGGGCACCCTAAATCAAGAGAAAGATGCCCTAGGCCAGGAAATAGGTGAGTTAAAAACCGAATTGCAGGAAAGAAAGCTGGCCCTCCAGGAGTTAAAGGAGCTATGAACTGAGCATGGGAAGATACTAGAGTACACCAGATGGGTAGAAAGTACTCTGAAAGAGAACACCCAAGCCAAAGACACTCAAACCCAGGAGATGAATCACTTGCAACAGAGAATGTCCCAGTGCTCCCAAAACATGCAGGAAGCGCAGAGGGGCAATGAGGCCCTCTGTCAAAAGATTGTTTAACTCACCAACAAGTAGCAATGCAAGAGCGAATCATTGAGACCAGTAAGGCCTTGATAGATGAACAAAAGGCTCATATTTTTGCTTATCACCAGGAAATAGGGGTTGAAAAAGAAAAGGTAGAAAGATTAGAGAAAGGACCTCTGTACTCAGGCACTCCAACCCATTCAATACCATGAACACTGCCAGCTTCATGTCTACTGGCTCATATGGGGCCATGGGGATGGCAGAATTCAATAGGGTTGGTAAAATGGGACTGACAGATCAGCACCCCCCAGAAATTGATGGACGGGCGTCCCTGTACAGATCCACAAATGTTAGGGATGATATCTCTGACCAGGAAGACTCTGATGAGGGGAAAAAAAGGGAATTGGATCCACAAAAATACCGCCTTCCAAAAGATCAGTTTGTGAAATTTGGTGGGGAACTCCAGGAAATAAAGCCCAAAAAAGAGTATCCTGAAGACCTCTATCCAGTTAGGTCAGTGGGGGGGGGGGGGTACTCCGCCAATCCTGGGAGCAGGGGAGAGTCAGAAGACTTCTGAGCACCACAGGACTAGAGAAACCAGGCCCCAACATTCTGCAAACCCTTCTCAAGCTTGCAGAATCAGGGAGTGCCTAGAGGATCAAGAAGCCACCTCCAGTAGCCGTGCCTCTGAGTCTGAGGACGAGTGGACTTGGGTGACTAAAATCAAGAAGGCAAACAAAATTAAGAGAGCTATACAAAAAGATCCCCTTAGGCAGATGAAGGCCGTTAGGAGTGTTATAACTCCATATCATAAAAATGCAAAGTATTCTGTCTGGGAACACCTAGAATTATATGAACAAATGATGGACACTTTTCATATATAGGACAGTCAGAATTGCATACAGTATGTGAAATGGACATTCTCCCTTGAATACTCCAGTTTCTTCGCGGGACTGGAGGATCAGAACCATTCAAGATGGTCCACCTACAGGGCGGCCATCTTAAAACATTTCTCTGCACACAGAAACCCCCAAGAGGCCACAAGGTGGCCTACAATTTGCAGTGTGGGGAAGATCAGGCCCCACAAGGATTTGTGCAGGAGCTGAAACGCGCCTTTGCGCAGACCACCAGGAGGGTGCGCACAGATAGTCGGGAGTTCATCACCACTTTCTTTGATGCACTCCCCAAATATATAATGACCCAGCTGTTGAGGGACTTTCATGAGAAGAGATCACTGGACTGGGTCATAGAACAGGCGACCAGTATTTAAGAGGTACAAAACCCGGCAGATAACAAAAACACAAACAAAAACCCCAAACAAGCCAACATCCCGGCTGCTGCTAAGGTGGCGGAGGTGAAGGTTGCCCCCATTTTAGATCTGGAGATGGGGGGACCTAAAAATATACCTGTACAAAATGCATCCAAACAAAGAACCAGAAGGCCCTCGGGCAAATCCCAGACAGGCGGTAGTCAGGGAGGTAATCCCACAAATGGGACCCCTAACTCCCCTGATTACATCAGCCCCTGATACAAGGGTAACATACCCATCCTAGGCTATGTTTGGACTCCCCCAGCCCAAGGGGGGGATCCAACCAGGTAGGTACCACCCCAGGATACGTCCCTCCTAACTTCCCTAGGAGGGCAGTATTCCCCCAAATGACGAGTTGAGTTTCTTTCCCTGGTACCCTCAAAACCCCATCCTACAGAACCACCCTCCTTCCTTTCCCCACTTTCAAGAGCCCAGACAGCCAAATCTGGAAGAGGGGAGGCCAAGGGTGGAGGGTTACCAACATTCTCCAAACCCAGGGTACTATGGGAGATGGGATAGTTGCCCTTCCCGTGATTCACCTAGGATTGACCAAAGACCCCGCACCAGCCGAAACGGGTGTCCCAACTGGAGCGCCAGGTCCAGAACCTATCCCAGGATCAGGGTTGCATGTTGAGGACTTAACAGAACCCTCAGATGAACATGGCGGTTCAGAACCCCACAAACCAAGGGTCTGGTAATGCAGAACAATGACGTGGCAAGCACCCTGACAACTCACCGGTTCCAGAGGAGGAGGCACGGGGGAAGGGAGGTGTAAAACCTTAGAGAAACCTTCCTTCCTCACTCGTGAAAAGCCCCTGGAAAACCGGGAACCGGAACACAAATCTTCTGCCCCTGAAAGTCTGCAACCCAGGGAACAGAGGATGGGGAGGAGAAATAAAGAACCCAAAAAGGCGCATTTTGTGGAGGAGATTAATGTCCTCCAATTTGAAGGGGAAGGATCCTTAGAGGATTCTGAGAAAAAGATCTTCTCCTTCAGGGACGGAGGAACTCCCCACAAAGAAAAATGGGTCCCAAGATCCTAATGAAGACTAGGGGGATGTGGAGACTGAGTCAGAATCACCCATTACAGAACCCCAGAATGATAATCAAGGAAACCACACTGTCCAAACCTATTCTGGTGACAGCCTCCAAAAAGGCGGGGCGGCCCAGAATCAAGAAAAGGGGAGCCCAAAGCTCCCCAAACATCCGACTGTCACATTTGTTTTGCAGATCCCCAAGCTCCCACTCAGAATCATGCCCAAACTACCTCTCTGTCGGAGTTAAGAATCAGGAAATTGACCAACCAACTTGCTCAAAATGCACATTATCTTTGCCCCCTTGAGGAGAAGTGTGAAGATACTGGTGGGGGGTGCCTGTACTTCCGCTCTCTATATGGTAGAGGAGAGTCACAGAGGACCCCAGCCAAGAATCTCAATAAGGTAGCAATGGACGAGCAATCAAGGCCTAGCTTCTCAGGAGGTGATGCAGGCTGGTTCTTAAGTACAGTATAGTCCCCGAACCCCCACAAAGGAATATCCACACACTGTATTACTGAAAACACAGTCTTTATATAATTAATATTCAAAGGTATGTACACGATCACAATAACGCACTTTGTACTCGGAAATCAACAATGATAAATATATACAATTCAAAAGTGGTACCATCAATGTTATCAAATCTCATTAAAGTGCATCAACTGTACGGTTAAAATGCCACACAGATCAATAACGAGGAAACTAGCAATAGAGATAGGAAGGACCGTAAAATGGTTGAAACAATAGGCAGATTTCTGGCCCCTACCACTAGGCACAGTTCTGTGTGGAGATCCCCCCACCTGGGCAACCTGTAAAATAAAGATATATAGCACAAGCCTAGTCCATATATTGTTCACTAGACTTATTTCCTCCTATTAAGGTTTTACCCCCCCAATGTACCTGGTGGAGTAGAGTTCTTCGAAGACGCGTCAAAGGATCCTTCTTGAGTGACTCCCTTTAAAGCAGGAGCCACGGATCGTCGAGAGACGTCGAAGATGGTGAACTTGTCGTCGACGGCGGCAATGAGAAGTTCAAGGATGCCGAGACCCCGATGTCGATCCAGGCAGTGCTCGTCAGCGACGTCCTGTGAGGATGAGGTGTGCGGGGCACCTCGGCGATAGATTGTTCAGGACCGCAAAGAGTTTCAGGAGAGCTGTGGCCCAACGAGGGCGTCGAGTCGTCAAAGTCTTTGTGGCCTTCAGGTGGCAGGAAAACCACCGGCGGATTCTCCTCGGCGTGTTGGTCGTCCTCGACTTTCTCCGGTGGGACAAAGCGGTCGACGCTGCGGACAAGGGAGTCCTTGGATTCAAATGTTCTTAGGCATAGGGAGCCGGCGGCTCCGGTCATCAGCGGCATGGCGTCAAGTGGTCCCCACGGCTGGGCAACACAACTTTGATGGGCCTCCAACGGTTACACAAACCTGCGAACCCTGGTCGACAGCAATAGACTTGGACAGCGGCGCAGTCTCTGTGCTTTGCTTCATTCTATTCAGGGGTCCCGTCTCGGGTCGGCAGCCTTTCGAGGGTCTGACTTCCAGGGAGCTTCGGCGAAGGTTAGCGGTGCTCGATGGTCCCTCGGAGCATGGGAAGAGGGCACCTTACCAGGTCCTCTCTCGGATCTGTCCTTGACGAGTTCGGCAGCTTTCAGATCAGGTCGAAGCAAATGCAACAGCAAGTCTTCGTCCTCCAGCTGGGCGTCGAGGATCAGCAGTTCCAGTTACTCTTAAAGTGAACACACAGCTTCTGAACGCTTCTGAACAATTTCCAGTGGTGAGAGGTCCCCAGATAAACTATCTTGTCTCTCATCCACACTGCTGGGTCACTCTCAGCAGCCAATCATACAGAAGGGCATTCATGCAGTCAGTCAGCCAATCAGGCACATGGTGCATTCAGGCCATCCTCCTCCCTCTCAGACACTCACAACAAGGAATGTGGATTGGGACAAGTACGCAGCCATTCAACACTACACACTGCATTCAGGCCAGTTTCGGGCAGGGCTGTCTCAGTCTTTGTCTCTCATACCAGAAACCAGACATCCACAACAAGAAGTGCATATTGGTCACACACTCCATTCACCCAGGTCCCACCCACAGGAGGTACCCACAACATACAGTCACTGGGAAGCCTCCAGTCAGTCTGGACTGGACTTCACAACAAAACCATGTATGGAACTTCCACCCAACAGCCAGTCAGGGGGAAGGGACAGAGGCAGGGCTTACCAGGACTTTGGGAAAACAAGGTAATAGAAAGCAAGAGGCCACAGGGGCCATCTTGTTTTCCATCAGGAATCAACTGATTCCAATGGCAGGGCCTGGGGATCCCCAAAATGGAGGATACTCAGCACACCTGTCAAAGTCAGCATGGAGCTGCCACCAGCCCATACCCTGCTCTGCGGGCCACCCACAGGTGCCCAAAAACATACACTAGGGGCACAGGGTTGTACCCCCACCCATGGGTGCCATAAGGGTATCCCACGGGTCTGTTCATCAAACCAAAAGAGAGAGAGCTGCACCACCAGGAGTCCCACATGAACTCCTGCGTGGAAAATATGACAGAACACACTATAAAAAGGCAGTAAAGGACAAGGATACGGAGGTCATGTCCCTCCGATGCATTTCCAGCATCACAAGAAGGAGGGAAGATTTTATATCCTGGTCCAAGTACAAGGGCAGTGTACAGTGTTAGCACTGGTGGACATTGGATCCCAAGCAACTCTTCTGTCAAAGAGGGCCTTTGATCAGCTGAATTCAAGAAGGGGGGAGAGATACCAGATCCCTCTCACCCCTCTTCCTGGACAACTTCAGAACTTCAATGGGAATGAAATTCCTGTTGAGGGGACTGCGGACCTGGAAATTAAAATCGGGCGATACAAATTGAAACACCCGGTCATAGTGGTGACTCCGGAGGGCACACCCTGTCTACTGGCGAATGACATCCTGCAAAGTTTGTCCCCCCTAATAGACTGTGTGAACAAGGTCCTCTGGACCCAGACTAACCGGCCAATAAAATTAAAACCTAGTGTCAACCATGTTAGTTTAAATGGCACATGCCACATGGTTGAACAAAAACATGATCATATTGAGTTCCATTTTCAGAACAACCAAATACCTGACTTTACAGTAATTGCTGTAGGACAACAAAATGGTGATGGGAACTCCTCTCCATTTCTGAAAATCAACCTTCCTTCCAGTTTCAAGTGGCATTCCACACTGTAAGGAAATACTCTGAATTTCTATACTTATTCACAATCAGAACATCCCAGCTTCATAGTCAAGAGTGATGAGAAACCAGCTCAAAGTTAAGCTGACATTCAGAAAATTAGAGAACAGTTATTCATCCCTATTCAGTCAAATGAGGGGAAGGAATCTGTTCTCGCCCGAGTGTGCATGAACAACGGTAAGAGCTTCATTAGCGAAGCCATGTTCCGAAAACTCCCAAAAGATCTAGCCATTCCCATATTTAAATTGATCGATAAATGGCAAATGGACCTGGAAACTCCCAATTCCAAATATCTCCTGCCTTGCAGGTGTATGCTCAAAATTTCTATAGGTAACAAAAGCATAGTACATAATTGTTGGGTCGTGCGAAGTGACCCTGCTGCATTCTATTTAGGCAGTGACATTCTCAATCGCTTTGCCATTAATTTGGACCTGATAAACTACAAAGTCTGGACCCGATTAGGGGGTAATCCCATGGACTTTGATGATTCAGAAAAAGCATTTCGGTCAGCCCAATTGCTGCCGTATGCAGTTGAAGTTCAGATTGGATAGGAAATCACCATCCGAGGATGGACACGACTATTCCCACTTGAATTAAAAATTAAAAGAGGACAGAAACTGCCAAATCCTGACGCATATGTTCACCTCAATGCCCATCTCCAACAACAAGGGTTGGGGTTAAAACCCAACACCATTATTCAATGTAGAACACAACACCATTCCAATATTGATGGATAATAGTCACCTGAGGAGTATCACACTGAGCGCAGGAACCATTATTGGAATGGCTGTTGATGACCAACATTTTTCCATAGATCTAGGTAATGAACTGATTGGACCAATCCCCAATGACTGTTTTGACAAGGATAGCGACAATGACATAACACCAGACAGGATCTTCACCCGGCAAGGGGGGAATTTCTTGGTGTACTCTTCCTGCCCTTATGGTGAGGAAGAGGTGACCTGTGACATCAGGAGGGATGAGGTGATTTTACAGGTCCACAAGGACTGCCTCCTCTGCCTGAAACCTTCTGTCCAGGTCAATACTTTAACCAGGGACCTCTCCACCCAGCTGGAGGCTGCTGAAATAGCCAAACCTGAAGTCTTTCCGGGCTTCAGGCAAATGGTTGAAGAGAGAGTCAACCTAGCTGATGCCTGTGAGACTCTGGAGCAAAAGCAAAAGTTGAAGGTGTTCTTAGATTTTCAAGATCTCTTTGCAGTGGACTCCTATGACTGTGGTTGCACCAAAATCCAAACAACAACAATTCCCACAGACCCTGGCATGACTCCAGTGTTTGTGAACCAATACCGCTTTACTCTCGCATCTATGGAGTCCCTGACGGAAATTTTCAAAAACCTTGAGTCCCGTGGGATAATTTGTCCAGTCCACAGCACCTTTAATAATCCGGTGCTGGGGATTTTAAAACCCAACGGCCAATGGAGACTCTGTGCTGACCTAAGCGAGCTGAACAAATGTGTCAATATGTCCCGATGGTCTCTCCGCTACATTGACCGGGCGCTGGCCCAGATCCAGGGGTCAAAAGTATACACTGCCATTGACCTGACCAATGGTACTGGACCGTACCTGTCAGTAGGGAGGACCAATACAAGCTGGCCTATACCTTCGAGGGCAGCAGTACACATGGACTCGGACTCCCTTCAGATACATCAACTCCGGCAATGAATTTAACATGTTCTTGCACAAGGCCCTGCCTGACTTGGGTAAAAGGGGTAACCTGGCCTATGTAGATGATGTCCTGATCAAAAGCTCAACTGTGGAGGAACATATAGCAGAAATCCATTATGTTCTGACACAGCTGAGGGTTACCGGAGCAGAACTTTCCTTACAAAAGGCACAGTGGTGCAGGACCCGTGTCAATTTCTTGGGCCATGATATAACTCCTGAGGGTCTCTGTCCCCAGGAAAAGAAAGTGGAAGCACTCCTAAATCTCAAAGACCCCACAAATCTGCGGGAGCTAAGGAGCCTCCCTGGACTGACTTATTACAGTAGGAAGTTCATTGAGGATTACGTAGAGATCACAAGACCCCTGATCCATCTGTTGAAGGGGGGATTGTAAAGTGACTTCAATTCAGCACTCCAACTAAGTCAATGCCTAGTCTGTGATGCCCAAGGGAAGCCCTTGTTTATATATTTTTATGACAGGTTCCTAGATCTGGATGATAAACCCTTGTATAGCGCCCCTCTCTTTGAATCCCCCTGACCTCACTGAGCCAAGAAGTGTAACGCTCACCTGATTCTCGCAGAGGCGCCGGTCTTGACTGGGCGACTACCGTATCTTTAAAGGTGATGTGTAGCACCCGGTTGGCTCTTTGGGCTGGACCTCTCTGCACTGTATGCCTGACGTGTAGAGTAAGATGTCTTAGGTAAGTGAATGCCGAGCTCTCCATCTGCCTCAGGGCAGGGTGCTGTAACCAGTTTCTTCACTGGATAGGTAGCGCAGGCCTCTTGACTTCAGAGGACTGCTGTCCGTCGTTTACTGCACGAACGGTAAGTTTCGAGTCATTCAAATGTCTTTAAAGTCTTTAGTAATGATGTCTCTTGTTTTGCAGGGTTCCGGCGATGGCGGATGACGGGCTGAAGTGAGTTGAAGATGGAGCCCGTGTGATGAATAGAAGCGCCTGGAAGCACGTAAGTAAGCGCTTGTTGCCTGCTTCACTATGCGCTCTAACTGTCTTTTTATTTTGCAGGTACGAGTTCGGAGCGGCTGCAGGGTGCCGGAATACCCACTGGATTAGATGTGGAAAGGAGTAATGGCACGTGAGTATTAAAGTTCCCCAATGTCTTTAAACGCACCTTGTTTTGTCTTTCAGATGTGGGATGCAGCGCCGAAGGCCTCCGGAGCGTGCAAAGAGTTGGTAAACTTTTGTCTTTCAGATGCCGGAATGCAGTGTGAAGACCTCCGGAGCGCACGAAGAGTAGGTAAGCCTTTGCCTTTCAGATGCCGGAATGCTAACATGTTCTTTCTTGTCTTTATAGGTGTTGCTGAAGACTGGATTCAGGATGGTAAGCCTTTGCCTTTCAGATGCCGGAATGCTAACCTGTTCTTTCTTGTCTTTATAGGTGTTGCTGAAGACTGGATTCAGGATGGTAAGCCTTTTTCCTTAGGCCCAGGACCGGATGCAGAAGACACGATGAGCGTTCTGCTGCAGAGGTTGCAGAATAACGCAAAGCAAGATTCATCCACCGGGTGTGGTTTAAATAGCCTCCTGTAGTGCTTAGGTGTCTCCTTCCACAGCCACGCCCAAGTAAGAAAAGAGTTCCTGGTAAGAAAAGAGTTCCTGCCTTCCAGAAGAGTTCCAGTGTTCTGAATCTAGGGAGTGGCTCCAGCCCCACCCAACAGGAAAAGTAGTTCCAAACAGAAGAGGATCAGAGGCTCAACTGGCAGGCAAGTAAGCAGCATGGTCTGCTGAAGGTAGTCCACCCAAGCATTATGAGCCCGGCGCTTCCAGCGCTGGGACTGGGCATATTTATGAGCCTGGTGCCACTGGCGCCAGGACTGGGTCCAAAAGGTCCCAATTGGGACTGGTTGGCACTCGGAACCTGGGTTATGGATCTGCTTCCAAGGGAGTTGGGAAAACCCTGACCTTTTGGAAGCAGAGATCATGACAGTACCCCCCCTCAAGGCCCCTCCCAAACCGGGCTTCTCCGGGGGTTTTGGTTTGTCAGGAAATGTTCGGTGAAATCTTTTGATTAGGCGAGGAGCGTGGACATATTCAGCAGGTTCCCAGGATCTCTCTTGGGGGCCGTAGCCTTTCCAGTCAATTAGGTAGAATAGTTTAGATTTGGAGATCTTGGAGTCCAGAATGCTTTTGACTTCAAACTCGAGTTCTCCATCCACTAGGATAGGTTTTGGAGATTTGGTTAGTCGGGTTTGAGGTTGCACAGGTTTTAATAGAGAGACGTGGAAGACCGGATGTATCTTCATGTGCGGGGGCAAGTCCAACTTGACCGCTACTGGGTTTACTATGGTAGTGATGGAATAGGGACCAAGGTATCTTGGGTTGAATGTGCGTGGCCCTTTTAGAGATAGATATTTGGTGGATAACCAGACTTGATCCCCTACTTGATAGTGAGGGGCTTCCTTCCGATGTTGATCTGCTCCTTTCTTGTATTGTTCTTTAGCCCTTTGAAGGTGAGAAACAGCTTCCTTAAAGGCTTGGGTGATTGTAGAATGCAGGTAGTCTACTGCTGGTGTTTCAAGATCTTGGAGGGGATCCAACTCCGAGGTTCGAGGGTGACTGCCGTACAAAAGAAAAAACGGGGTTTTCCCAGTTCCCGAATGGACAGAGTTATTGTAGGCATACTCGGCTATCCAAAGGATATCTTTCCAAGTTTTTTCAGTTTGTTGCAGCATGCAGCGTAAATACTGTTCCAGAGTTTGATTGGTCCTCTCGGTTTGTCCGTCGGTCTGAGGGTGGTGACTGGTCGATAGTCTCACATCAATTTGAGCCGACCGACAGCAACTTCGCCAAAAATGAGAAATAAATTGACTACCTCGATCCGAAATTAGAACCGAAGGAAAACCGTGCAGTCGGACGATGTTTTCGAGAAATTCTCGGGCCAGAGTTGCTGCTGTTGGCAAGCCTTTGAGCGGAATGAAATGCGCCATCTTGGAGAATAAGTCCACGATTACTAGAATCGTATTGTATCCGGAGCATGGAGGTAGATCGGTGATGAAGTCCATAGAAAGCGTATGCCAAGGGCGAGGTGGGATGTCAATAGGGCGTAAGAGGCCTGCTGGTCTTTCCTTTTGACTCTTGTTTTGGGCGCATACTCCACAGGACATTATAAAGTCTCTGATATCTTTTTTCCAAGACGGCCACCAGAAGTAGCGCTTGATCTTTTCTGAGGTCTTGGCTATACCGGGATGACCTTCCATTAAAGAGTCGTGATAACAAGAGATTACTTTTTTCTGTAAATCTGTGCTGGGTAGGTATAATCGTTCTTGGAAATACAATAAGTTGTCCTTTACTGCAAAGTCCTTTCCCTGCAGATGCCAATTCTGTATGTCTGCTGGAGTTACAAGTTGCCTGGCTTTATCCTTAACTTCCTCTATGGATTCTGTGGCGATTACACCCAGAATTCTTTGTTCGGGAATGATTGGTACAGGTTTAGGGTTGACCAAGTGTTCTTCCACTCCCATCCGAGAAAGGGCATCGGCTTTACCGTTCTTTGTACCAGGTCGATAGGTAATTATGAAGTCAAACTCGGCAAAGAATAATGCCCAACGGAGTTGTCTAGAGGATTGGGCTTTTGCGGTCTTCAAATATTGCAGGTTTCGGTGATCCGTAATCACAGTAACAGTGTGTCGGGCACCCAGCAGATAATGCCGCCAAGCCTTAAAGGCAGACTTGATAGCCAGAAGTTCCTTGTCAGTAATCGTGTAATTGATTTCAGGAGGCGAGAATTTGCGGGACCAAAATGCCACGGGATGCAACTGATTGGTTACCGGGTCCTTTTGTGATAGAACTGCCCCCATGGCAAGGCTTGAAGCATCAGTTTCCACGATGTAGGGGAGTTCGGGGCGAGGGTGTTTTAAGATTGGTGCAGAGATAAATTTAGTCTTCAAATCCTGGAAAGCTTGTTCCGCCTCGGTAGACCATTCAAAACGTTTGTTTTTCTTTAACAAGGCAGTGATGGGCTGGACTATTCGAGAGAATTCGGGGATAAACCTGCGGTAAAAGTTAGCGAAGCCTAACATGCTTTGCACACCTTTCACGGAGGATGGTGATGGCCATTTGAGAACTGCATCGACCTTCTTTGAATCCATACGCACTCCGCCAGGTGATAATATGAATCCCAAGAATTCAACTTCAGTCACGTTGAAAACACATTTTTCCAACTTAGCGAAAAGTTTGTGTTGACGCAATCTTTCGAGGACCATTTTCACGTGTTTCCGATGTTCAGATACCGATGAAGAATAAACGAGGATGTCGTCAATGTAAACAACAACACATACATCTATGAGCTCTCTGAGGACATCGTTCATAAAATATTGAAAGGCGGCCGGGGCATTGCAAAGTCCGAAGGGCATGACCTGATATTCAAATAGCCTATACTTGGTGCGGAAGGCCGTCTTCCATTCATCGCCCTCTTTTACTCGTACCAAGTGGTAAGCTCCTCTAAGATCCAGCTTTGTATATATGCATGCTTTTCTGACTTGGTCCAGGAGTTCAGGGATCAAAGGTAACGGATATCTATTCTTAACGGTGATCTGGTTCAGGGAGCGATAATCGATACAAGTTCTAAGGTCTCCTTCCTTTTTTGGAACGAAGAACAAAGCTGAAGAAGCAGGGGACTTGGAAGGACGAATAAACCCATTTGCCAGGTATTGATCCAGGTATTGTCGAAGGTGAAGGTTCTCAGGCTCGGTGAGGGCATAAATTCTACTACAAGGAGGAGTAGATCCAGGTATCAGGTCTATCTGGCAGTCATAAGACCTATGAGGAGGTAGAGAGTTAGCCTGATCCTTCCGGAAAACATCTTGGTATTCTAGGTATTCGGGAGGTAACTGGGGAGTCTCTGAAGAAATTGCGGCCAGTGCAACACCAGGTGGAGGGTGACAAGTAGAGACACATTCTGGAAACTGGACCGTTCTTGCTCGCCAATCGATCAGAGGATTGTGTTTCTCTAACCAAGGTATTCCTAGAATAATCTGAAACTGAGGGGCCTTGATCACATCGAACACGATCTTCTCATGGTGTCCATCTTGACTTACTAGCGTCACCTCTTGAGTGGTATGCGTTACTGGCCCGGAGGCTATCTCCGTACCATCCACCGTAGTAATGACGTCCTTTACAGCCTTGGGACAAAGAGTTAGATTCATCCTCAAAACCATTTCATGATCCACATAATTGCCGATGGCACCGCTGTCGACGTAAGCTTCAATTGCATGTAATCGATCCGGATTATCAGGGCTAATGAGGACCATAGGTATCACGAAATGCGAGGTCACGGAACTGGTTTTCACGCTCGGCAAGAGGACCTCTATTCTTGTCGGGCGAGGTCGTTTCCCTGCTCAGAGTTTGTAACTTTGGTAACTGCAGCTCCTACTGCCTTCTTGGCAGGTTTCACCGGACAGTCTCGAAGAAAGTGCCCTGAGTTTCCGCAATATAGGCATAATTGCAACTGTTTCCTCCTTTCCCGCTCCCTTTGTGTTAGAGGACCTTTCAGACCCCCTATTTGCATGGGTTCCCCGGAGTCTACTCCTTTGGAAGGAGTTGGCGGTTTGGAAAATACTCGAGCATCAAACTTGGAACGATCGGCCTTCCTGTTCTGCAGCCTGTGATCTATTTGAACGACCAAGTCTATATAATCCGAACAGTCTTGTGGGGGATTCACTACTTGGGCTAAAACGTCTTTGAGCTCTCCACGTAGACCTCTATAAAACAGCGTAATCCTTTTGTCCTCAGGCCATTGAGTTTCCACTATTAGTCTATTGAAAGATGCAATATAAGCCAAAAGGTCTTGATTACCCTGTCGCAACGAAAGAAGCTCATTGTCCAAGGCCTGCCCCTGTGAATGTCTTGCGAACAGTTTTTTCATACTAAGCTGAAAGGCTTGAAAATCATGGAGAACCGGATCATCTTGATTAACTAGAGGGATCGACCAGTCTGCCGCATTGCCACTAAGGTACGAAAGTACAAAAGCTACTTTTGCTTGATCAGTTGGAAAGGCTGCTGGCCGGCATAAGAAGTGCAACCGGCACTGATTGATAAATACTGCAAACCTCTTTGGGTCACCAGAAAATCGTTCGGGCGGAGCCAGAGGTACATTCCCAGGTAGGTTGATCTGCACTGGATTCATAGAGGATGTTGAAGGAAGATTTGCCCCTGATGCGGGTAACGGGGTCTGTCCGGCTTGTGACTGTAGCACTTGTCTAGCAAGATTGTCTGTTCTCTCCTTGGAAATAATTAGTTCCCTTCTTAGAGCATTCATTTCCTGACGAGCTGCATGCACTTCTGCCCTTAGTTCCCCAAGTAACCGGGCTAGGGGGTCAGTATCCGAGGTTTCCATAGCGCCTGGGCGAGAGTTTTGCGGTAGGCTTTGCGTTCTGTAACGCTCACCTGATTCTCGCAGAGGCGCCGGTCTTGACTGGGCGACTACCGTATCTTTAAAGGTGATGTGTAGCACCCGGTTGGCTCTTTGGGCTGGACCTCTGTGCACTGTATGCCTGACGTGTAGAGTAAGATGTCTTAGGTAAGTGAATGCCAAGCTCTCCATCTGCCTCAGGGCAGGGTGCTGTAACCAGTTTCTTCACTGGATAGGTAGCGCAGGCCTCTTGACTTCAGAGGACTGCTGTCCGACGTTTACTGCACGAACGGTAAGTTTCGAGTCATTCAAATGTCTTTAAAGTCTTTAGTAATGATGTCTCTTGTTTTGCAGGGTTCCGGCGATGGCGGATGACGGGCTGAAGTGAGTTGAAGATGGAGCCCGTGTGATGAATAGAAGCGCCTGGAAGCACGTAAGTAAGCGCTTGTTGCCTGCTTCACTATGCGCTCTAACTATCTTTTTATTTTGCAGGTACGAGTTCGGAGCGGCTGCAGGGTGCCGGAATACCCACTGGATTAGATGTGGAAAGGAGTAATGGCACGTGAGTATTAAAGTTCCCCAATGTCTTTAAACGCACCTTGTTTTGTCTTTCAGATGTGGGATGCAGCGCCGAAGGCCTCCGGAGCGTGCAAAGAGTTGGTAAACTTTTGCCTTTCAGATGCCGGAATGCTAACCTGTTCTTTCTTGTCTTTATAGGTGTTGCTGAAGACTGGATTCAGGATGGTAAGCCTTTGCCTTTCAGATGCCGGAATGCTAACCTGTTCTTTCTTGTCTTTATAGGTGTTGCTGAAGACTGGATTCAGGATGGTAAGCCTTTTTCCTTAGGCCCAGGACCGGATGCAGAAGACACGATGAGCGTTCTGCTGCAGAGGTTGCAGAATAACGCAAAGCAAGATTCATCCACCGGGTGTGGTTTAAATAGCCTCCTGTAGTGCTTAGGTGTCTCCTTCCACAGCCACGCCCAAGTAAGAAAAGAGTTCCTGGTAAGAAAAGAGTTCCTGCCTTCCAGAAGAGTTCCAGTGTTCTGAATCTAGGGAGTGGCTCCAGCCCCACCCAACAGGAAAAGTAGTTCCAAACAGAAGAGGATCAGAGGCTCAACTGGCAGGCAAGTAAGCAGCATGGTCTGCTGAAGGTAAGTCCACCCAAGCATTATGAGCCCGGCGCTTCCAGCGCTGGGACTGGGCATATTTATGAGCCTGGTGCCACTGGCGCCAGGACTGGGTCCAAAAGGTCCCAATTGGGACTGGTTGGCACTCGGAACCTGGGTTATGGATCTGCTTCCAAGGGAGTTGGGAAAACCCTGACCTTTTGGAAGCAGAGATCATGACAAGAAGTAGGTTTGTTTTGCAAATTAAAATATTTATTTGAAAAATTAAACAAGATATATATCACACTTTTATGAATAAATTAATTTTTGATAGCACACTTATGAATATAATGTTGATCAACAATGGGTACTGTTACAATTGCACACTCTTTTCAATCAGTGAGGAGTTAGTATAGAAATTATAGGTAGCAGAGAATACTTTTAGGGTTTCAAGGAAATGCAATGATGGAAAAGAATGCAGCACAGAAATAAACTGATATGGTTTCAACAAGAGATGATCACTTTCTTTTGACAATTCACTCCCCCCTATGCATATATAAGGAGATGGAAGGGGAGCACACAGTTTTCAGGAATACAATCAAATGCAATGCAAATTCCAGTTCCCCCCTAGCAAGCCTACAGCAACCGGTATGCTTAAAACAGGCAGAAATATTTTTAAATGTGATTTGCAATGAAGTGAAAAATATGCTAAAAATGATTTTAATTCCCTAGAGGAGATTCAGGGTAGGTGACAGCTACTTTGAATTAGTTCAGGTCAACACTAGCAATTAATCAGGAATGATTATCAGATTGAAAACGAATTTCAGCAGTTGCAAGCAAAAGACAGCTATTTTTAACGTGTGGTAAAACTGAGCCAAATTGCAAATTTTGGGCTTCGCGGAAAGCCGAGGGTCTTAGCTTTAAAATGAAAGTTAAATCTCGTTCCTAGCACATATGGTTCAAAAGATACGGACGATTTAGTGGAGGTAGTTTCTTAAATTAAAGTAAAGCTCAGAAGGACAAATGACACTTTCACAGGTTTGAAATCACATAATGGACACACGATTTCTATGCAGTTCTAAATAGGTTGAAATGGATGGGATGAGATTAATTTAGACTAAGAGATTGGTTCTGCACAGTTCTGGCTGGATACTCACACTATAAATTTGAAATAGGCCATCAAGATCTGGTCAACAGGTTTAGGCTGGACTTCTAGCAGGTGGTTCTGAAGTCACAGCTATCTGGGTCAGCTCTGCTCTGCTGGTCTGGGTCTCTGGTTCTGGCAAAAGTTCTTGGCACTGCACAGCGGTCTGGTCTGGTCTGCGGATCTGGATACAGCTCTGCTTTCTGGGTCTGGTTCTGGGTCTAGCAAAAGTTCTTGGCTAGAATCAAACAGCACAGCCCGGCTGTTTTTTTCTGATGTGCCCCTTGGAAGTCTGTGGTAAATCAGTTTGCAAAATTGTAAGGCCAGCTGAGAATACTTGTAGCTTGCACTAGGCCTTCTGCTTCTAAGTTCTGGGGTCTGGTTTTCTAAGTTCTGGTCTCTGGATATTGCCTGAATTTGGAAGTCGTTCGTCAAAGTGCTTCGCAAGAAAGTTGAAAATGAATCTCTACCTGGGTCTCAGTGGCTCTTTTTATGTCTTTCGAAAATGGGTGGGAAGGCTGACTTTCTATGTCCAACCCTCTGAGGATCCTGATAGGCTAGAGGATCATCTGTCACCTGACTGGGGAACTGAGTTGTGAGTCATCCGGCATCATTTTCATGGCATACAGAAAGAACACTCCTCTTGTCACTTTGCACACAAATCTATTCTTGACTTAAATGCATATTTATCTATGTACAATTTTTCTAATATTATATGTCCAGTTAACATATTTTCTGTAGCGCCAAACCATCCGATCCCTGTCTTTGTAAGATGTTGTGTTCACTTCTGACAGAATTCTGCTCTTTTCATCCAGAACACAATTTCTAAACTTTTCCAGAATTTACACAAATGTGCGCAAGGAATATGGGCATCAGATGATGAAGTGTCAGATTTTTAACATACAGACATTTGGAGTAATACCCTATTTTCCGCTACTTCCCCCCAGAACATACCACAGAGTCCTAACACTTCTTAAAATGTGCACAGAAAAATCACAGGAATAATGATATTATTGACATCATTTTGACATTGTTGTACTATGAATTATCCATCTTTCTAAAATTATGCTCTGGTCCAAATGGGTGTGGTTAAGTCTCAAAAGCACATGGGGAATTTCTGGTTTGTCCGCTTCCTCCAAGCTCAGCTGGCTTACAGAGGCAGTGCCCCTCCCAGTTCCTTCCAAGATGAAGCCATTTACGACCCCCTGATTTAGCAATTGCTTGGAGCAAAGGGAAGCTCATTGTTCTGTTTCCCTGCAGTCCCAGGTACCCCCCCCCCCTGATTCAATCAGAGAGCTGTAATCTCCTTTTGGTGGGGCAGCAGAAGGCAGGCCAGGCCTGTGAATGCAGTTGCTGGGCAAGTTTCAACTCCTGTCGGGGGTAGTTGCCGGGCAGAATTCAATCTCCTTAAGCCAGGCTTCAGCCAAAGGTCACTTTTGTTCCCATTTTTCTTCAATCAAATCAAACTTCGAATTTTGACACATGCAGCTAGAACGCTGATTCTAAGTTCAAAACCATGACATTTAAGCAGTTGCAACCTATGTGACACTCAAAAGTAGGTCACTCATTTATTTAAACATTTTGATTTCAGTGGCTTTAAATCCCATTTCACTTAAGCTGCTGACATCCACAGCTCAGCCAGTTTTGTTATGAACATTATTTTAGGCTCTTCATCTTTCCAAATTTGGTATGCACACAAGACTTCCTTCTTCCAGACGTCTGAATATCTTGCAATGTTTGAAATAGGCATTTTGAGCTTGCATTCAGAGAAACAAAGGTGATTTCAAAGCGCGTTTTGAGCTAACAGGCACTGCTGTTTTTCCTTTGGCACCACATTTCACCCATGGCGCTTCTGGCCCATCACGCTTGCACTGGTGGGTGGTGACCAGTTTTCCTGGATTCTGGCGCAATTGTGGGCATTTCAGCCATCTTGGATTTTCTAAGCCCACAGCACCAAATGTTGCAGCATAATAACTTGAACGTGGGTCGATACACCTGACAAGCCCCCCCGCCCGCCTGCACTTTGATTTCGAGTCAAGGGGGAGTCGGGTGCAAAGGATGTTTTGATCCACGCGTTGGGATGTCCGCATCATCTTCTTCTGATTCCGCAGATGGCACAGTTCAGCATATTTTCCTCCATCAGGGTGGATCGATCGGTTCTCCTCACCGGTCCTGATGGGAGTTTTGTGCGGTACCTCGGGCCCCTCGGATCTTTGCTCCCGGTCCCCAGGTCATCCTCCTTGGTCAGTCTCCATGGTTTATCTCTCCTAGGAAGACAAAGCAAAGCGGCAGAAACATATTCGTAGACATTTCCCCACCACTATTAATGGTGGGGCGAACATATACATTTTATACATCAGGAGACATTTGCATTTAAGAATCATAGAATTTTATAGGCTATATGTGGAATATTTTAGGGTTGGACTTGTATTGATCTGGAGCGGCCCTCTCTGGGATTGCAGGGGACTCCTCCAGTTGCTGCAGAGTGTGCCTGGGATGGCAACACTTTAGCTGATTTATATGGACCCACTTGTCTTCCCCTTGTGCCAAACTGCCTTTGGGGATGCTTATCTACAATTTCAAAAGGTCCCTTCCATGTAGGCAGAAATTTCGCTGTTTGGCATGGTTCCTTTGGAAATTGTATAGATAGACCCGGTCTCCCACATTGAATTCTTTCCTAGTAGTCTTCAAATCATAATGAGTCTTCATGCTATCGGCTGATCTTTCTAGGTTTCGCTGAGCATAGGCAAAAGCATGTTGAAGGTGTTTCCTTAAATTTTCAACATACTCGTGAGTTGTGGAGGCATTGATCAATGTTTGCTCTTGGGTCCTGTAGAGAAAATGCCGGGGAAGTACCATCCGGCGTCCAGTCATCAGCTCAAACGGTGACATTTTCGTTGCAGATGAAGGGGTAGATCTGATGGCCATTAGGACAAGAGGTAATCGGATATCCCAACTTGGCCCAGAATCTGCCACAAACTTTTTTAAGATGCTCACAATGGTTCGGTTGTAACGTTCTACTGCACCAGAAGAGGCTGGCCGGTAAGCAATGTGTAGCTTCCTTTTAACACCCAGTATCTCCCACATCTTAGTCCTTACTTTGCTGGTAAAATGGCTACCTCTGTCTGACTCGATCCTTTGGGGTAGAACAAAACGGGAAAAGATGTGGTTGATCATCAGGGCAGCTGCTGTTTCTGCCTTGCAGTTTGGGGCCGGGAGACATTCCACCCATTTAGTAAATAAGCATGTCACCGTCAACATGTACTCATTTCCCCTAGAGGAGCGAATCATGGGGCCTATGAAGTCGACTTGCAAATCTGACCATGGCAGTGTCATCCCCCTCTTTTGGGGAGGCGCACAGTGTGTAAGGGATGTTGGCTGAAATTGTGCACACACAAGACACCCCTTCAAGTATTGGTCGAGGTCCTGCCCCATGTGTGGCCAGTATGCAACCTCTCCTAAGATTGCAAGTGTTGTATGAAACCCCCTATGACCGGCGGTGGCCGCATCAGGGGTGTGACTTAACATCAGGCTTCGGAATGAGGTAGGAACCGCCCACTGATCATGGCCAGCTTGGGATTTCCTTACCAACAAACCGTCTTGGATTCGGAACATTTTTGGACATTTCATCAACATTCTGAGGTCCTCTTTCCCAATGTAATCTGTATCCATCAGGGGAAAGTTCTCAGGGTCCTCAATGTGTTGGTAAAACTTACCAATTATTGGATCCCCCTTCTGAGCCGTAATCAAATCAGCATCTGGGGTCTCATTACTCCATTGTGCAGTTGAAAGAACATTGTGAGCATTTGTCTGGGACCTAGTGATAGCAGTGACCTGGATTTCCCCCAACAGGGACTCAATCTCTATTGGCCAGCTGATCAGCTAAGTCATTTCCAGTTTTGTCTGGTCCCTCTACTTTGGAATGACCCTTGATCTTCTTCCAGTAGATGGTCATCCCATTCGAGGTGACCAGATCATCAATATTTTGGATTAACTTCCCATGTTTCAAGGGTTTGTTATTAGCACATAACATGCCTCTGGTTTTCCAATTAACCAGGTGCTCCACGAACCCGTTCCGTACATAATCCGAATCTGTGATTATGACCAGTTCGTGGAGTTGATGTTGGACAGCAGTGAGGATGGCTTGATACACAGCCATCAAATCTGCCACCTGACTACTTCAGGGACCAATCTTGTATCCAGCGGAGGGTTCTGGGGACTCATTCACTCATGCATTCCATATGCCGGCCACCAGTTCTTTCCCCCGTTGTTGTCAACATGGTAAGAGCATCCATCCACATATACAGTGGGCATTCCCTCACACTTGTCGTCTTCAAATACTTTGTGTGGGGAATTAAGGTATGCCTCCATGTTGTCCTTGATTTTTAGACTTTTGTCCTCGAGACAGTTTTCTCCGGCACAATCATGCAAGTCAGCCAGACATTGCGCAAGGGGACTCTTCTTGTTTTGGCCATATCTGACCTCCACAGGAAAGCCTTGCATTGACAGAATCCAGGAAGAAATTCAGGAATTACTCACATTTCCGGCCCGGATTCTGTCACTTTGGAGATATTGCAGAGGCTGGTGTGGAGTCTCCACTATGATGTGTTCCCCCTGGATAAACGGGCGGTAATTCTTCAATGCCCACACCGTTGCTAGAAGTACCTTCTCACAATCGTTGAATTTTTCCTCCACAGAGGATAAAGTTTTGCTCGCATAGGAGATTACTTTATTGACCTTGTCATGCTTTTGATATAATACTGCAGTCAAGCATGTATTAGAGAACCCTGTCTCCAAGAAAAACTCCTTGTCTCTGACAGGGTAAGCTAGGCAAGGCGCTTGTGAGAGGCTTCTTTTGAGCTGTCTTACTGCCTCGGATTGTTCTGGACCACATTCCCACTTGATGCCCCCCTTCAAGAGATGAATCAGGGGTCTGGTGATCTCTGCGTAGTCCTCAATGAACTGTCTGCTGTAATTAGTCAGTCCAAGGAGGCTCCTTAGTTCCTGCAGAGTTGTGGGGTCTTTCAGTTTCTGAAGTGCTTCCACTTTCTTTTCCTGGGGACAGAGACCCTGAGGAGTAATCTCATGTCCCAAGAAATTAACACGGGTTCTACACCACTGTGCTTTCTGAAAGGAAAGTTTTGCTCCGGCGGCCCTCAACTGTGTCAGAACATAATGGATCTCAGAGCTTTGTGTTCTTCCACAGATGAACTTTTGATGAGGACATCATCTACATACCCAGGTTACCCCTCGCACCCAGGTCGGGCATGGCCTTATGTAGGAAAATGTTGAATTAATTGCCGGAGTTGAGGTATCCGAAGGGAGTCCGGGTCCATGTGTACTGCTGGCCCCCAAAGGTAAACGCCAGCTTGTATTGGTCCTCCCTACTGACAGGCACAGTCCAGTATCCATTGGTCAGGTCTATTGCAGTGAATACCTGTGACCCCTGGATCTGGGCCAGCCCTTGGTCAATGTAGGGAAGAGGCCATCGGGAAGTATGGACCCATTTGTTGAGCTCCCTAAGGCTGGCGCAGAGTCTTCACTGGCCGCTTGGCTTCAATATTCCCAGCACCGGATTATTGAAGGTGCTGTGAACTGGACGGATTATCGCCCGGGACTCAAGGTTCTTAATTATTTCAGTAAGGGACTCCATGGATGCGAGAGGCAAGCGATATTGCTTCACAAACACTGGAGTCATGCCAGGGTCCGTGGCAGTTGTTGTTGTGTCGATGTCGGTGCGACCACAGTCATATGAGTCTACCGCAAAGAGATCTTGGAAATCCAAGAAAACTTGTTTCAACTTTTGCTTCTGTTCCAGAGTCACACAGGCATCAGCTAGGTTGACTCTCTCGTCAACCATCTGCCTGAAGCCTGGAAAGACTTCTGGTTTTGCTATCTCAGCGGCCTCCTCCAGCTGGGTAGAGAAGTCCCTGGTCAGGGTGCTGATTTGGACTGGAGGCTTCAGGTGGGAAAGGCACCCCTATGTACCTGGAAAATCACCTCATCCCTTCTGAAGTCACAAGTCACATCTTCCTTACCATAAGGGCAGGAGGTGCAGACCAGGAAGTTCCTCCCATGCCGGGTAAAGATCCTGTCTGGTGTTGTATTGTCATCACTGTCACTGTCAAAACAGTCCTTGGGGATTGGTCCTAACAGTTAATTTCCTAAATCAATGGAAAAATGTCGGTCATCAACCGCCATTCCAATTATGGTGCCTGTGGCTAGAGTAATACACTTTAAGTCGCTGTTATCCACCTCTATTGGAATGGTGTCATGTTCTATGTTGGCTAATGGTGTTGGGTTTACCCCCAACCCTTGCTGTTGGAGAGAAGCATTTAGATGAATGTAAGCATCAGCGTTTTTCAATTTTTGTCCTCTTTCACTTCCAGGGAGAATTGTCGGGTCCTTTCTGGGATGGTGACTTCCTCTTTAATCTGAATTTCAACTGCATAAGGTAGCAATTGAGCTGACCTAAATGCTTTTTCTGGATCATCAAAGCCCATGGGATTATCCGCTAATCGGGACCAAGCTTTGAAGTTTATTAGGTCCAAACTAATGGCAAAGCGATTGAGAATGTCACTGCCTAAGTAAAAGGCGGCAGTGGCGTCTCGCACGACCCAACAATTATGGACTATGCTCTTGTTGCCAATGGAGATTTTGAGCATACACCTGCTTGGCAGGAGATGTTTGGAATTGGGTGTTTCCAGATCCATTTCCCATTTGTCTATCAGTTTGAATGTGGGAATGGCTGTATCTTTTGGGAGTTGGCGGAACATGGCTTCGCTGATGAAGATCTTACCGTTGTTCACACACACTCGGGCGAGAACAGAGTCCTTCCCATCATTTAACTGAACAGGGATGAACAACTGCTCTTCAATTTTCTGAATATCAGCCAGGCTCTGAGCTGATTTCACATCTTTCTGGACTATTGGAGTGGGAATGTCTGATTGTGGATTAGTAAAGAATTTCAGAGTGTTTCCTTCCAGTGTGGAATACCATCTTAAACTGGAAGGAAGATTGATTTTCAGAAATAGAGAGGACCCCCCCATCACCAGTCTGTTGTCCTACTGCTATTACTGTCACGTCTGGAATTTGGTTATTCTGGAAGTGAAATTCTACTTGGTCAGATTTTTGTTCAACCATGTGGCATGTGCCATTTAAACTAACATGGTTGACACTCTGTTTTAATTTTATTGGTCGGCTAGTCTGGGTCCAGAGGACCTTGTTTATGCAATCTATTAGGGATGACAACCTTCTCAGGAGGTCATTCCCTAGTAAACAAGGGGTGCCCTCTGGAGTCACTACTATGACCGGGTGTTTCACCTTGTGTCGCCCAATTTTGATGTTCAAATCCGCAGTCCCCGCGACAGGAATTTCCTTCCCGTCAAAGTTCTGAAGTTGTCCAGGAAGAGAGGTGAGAGGAATTTGGTAATTCTCCCCCCTCCCTGCATTTAGTTTGTCAAAGGCTCTTTTGGACAGAAGGGTAGCTTGGGATCCAGTGTCCACCAGTGCCAAAATTGTACCTTGCCCCTGCACTTGAACTGGGGCATAGTATCTTCCCTCCTTCTCCTCAAGGGGGCACAGATAATGCACATTTTTGGACAACTGGTGGGCTAATATTTTAGTTTTAGACATTGCGAGAGAAGAGATCTGCGCAGAATTATGTGGAGAGTCATGGGAATCTGCAAGAAAAAGTTGGCAACTGGAAATCAGAGCCATTGTGGGTTCCCCTGGTTCCGGTTCTGGGCCGCTCCCCCCTTTTTGGAGGCAGTCACCAAAATGGGTTTGAACTAGGGGATCTTGATGCTGTTGGTTCTGGGACGAGATGATGGGTGGCGCTAGCTCAGTCCCCACATCTACCCAGTCTGGATTTGGATCCCTTGGGACTCATTTTTCTTTGGGAGGAGTTCCCCCATCTCTGAAGGAGAAGATCCTTTTCCCAGGATCCTCTGAGGATCCCTCTCCCTCAAATTGGAAGATCTGTACCTCCTCCTCAAACTGTGTCTGTTTGGGTCTTTTGTTTCTCCTACCTCCTCTCTGCTCCTTGCGTGGCAGACTTTCAGGGGTAGGAGATTTTGTTTCTGGTTCCTGGGTTTCCAGGGGCTGTTTACAAGTGGGGAAGGATGCTTCCTCCAAGGCTTTACATCCCCTTCCCCTTGTGCCTCCTCCCTGGGAACCGGTGGGTTATCGGGGTGCTGTCCCCGTCATTGTTCTGGAGCACCAGACCCAGAGTTTGGGGCATTCTGCACTGGCATGCTCATCTGAGGGTTCTGTTGAGCCCTCAGCATGTGACCCAGATCCCGTGCCATATTTTGGACATGGCGCTCTAACTGTGAAACCCGCTCAGGCTGATAGGGGGTTCTGTTTTCTCCCTTGGGCTGATCCCGGGAAGGGTAACTATCCCTTCTCTGCTAGTACTACAGGTTGGGAAGATTTGGGTACCCCTCCACCCTTGGCCTCCCCTCTCCTGGATTAGGTTGTCTGGGCTCAGGGAATTGGGGAAAGAAGGATGGATGATTTTGGGGCTGGAAGTTGGGTGGATACCTGGGGAAAAAGTTCTGCCCAGGGTTTGGTGAAATTCTGCCCTCCTGGGGGAAGTTAGGAGGGAAGTTTCCCGGGTTAGGGGCTTGGCTGGATACCCCCCTTGGGCTGGAGGAGTCCACACATATCCCAGGATGGGTCGGTTTCCCTTGTAACGGGGACTTATATAATCAGGGGAATGAGGGATCCCATTTGTGGGACTACCTCCTTGACTCCCTGTTTGTGACTGGCCCGAGCGCCTTCTGGGCTTAGAGTTATTCTGCACAGGCAGGTTTTTAGGCCCCCCATCTCCAAATCTAAAATGGGGGCAACCTTTACCTCTGCCACCTTAGCAGCAGCAGGGGTGCTGGTTGATTTGGGGCTTTTCTGGGTGTTATTTTTATTTTCTATGGGCTTCTGCACCTCATAGATCTGGGTAGCCTGTTCAATGACCCAGTCTAGTGACCTTTTCTCATGAAAATCTCTCACTAGCTGGGTCAGGATGTATTTGGGCAAGGCATGGAAAAAAGTGTTAACAAATTCTTTGCTGTCTGTGCACACCCTTCTGGTAGTCTGCGCAAAGGCACGCTTCAATTCCTGCTCAAATTCTTGTAGGCCTTGCGAGCCGCTTGGGGATTTCTGTGAACAGAAAAATGTTTCAAGATGGCCGCCCTATATGCGGACCATCTTGAATGGTTTTGGTCCTCCAGCCCTGCAAAGAAACTGGAGTATTCTGGGCAGAATGTCCATTTTACATACGGGATGCAGCTACTGCTGTCCTTCAAATGGAAAGTCTCCATCATTTGCTCGTAAAGCTCCAAGTGTTCCCAAACAGAATACTTGGCGTTCTTGTGATAAGGGGTGATGATACTCCTTATTGCCTTAATCTGTTCTAAGGGGTACTTAAGCAAGGCCCTTTTTGCCTTATTGGCCTTTTTGGTTTGGGTAACCCTGGTCCATTCATCCTCTGACTCAGAAGCACTGCTCCCAGAGGTGCCCGTCTGATCTTCCAGATTTTCCCGGATTCTGCGAGCCTGGGAATGGCTGCCAGAATGTGGGGACCTGGTCTCCTGTGTCCTGTGACGCTCAGAGGAGTCTTTAGATCCCTCCTTGCGGCCAGGATTTGATGGGTAGCCCCCCACTGACCTAACTGGGCAGAGGTTTTCAGGATGCCCTTAGTGGGCCTACTCTCCTGGGGTTCCCCACTAAATTGCACTGTACTTAGGTGTCCATACCCGGATGCCCACCCATCCATTCCTGGGTGGTACTGGCCTATGAGCCCCATACTTTTGGCTGGATAGTAATCTGCCATCCCTGTGGCCCTGTGCTCATGTGTGCCAGGGGACATGGGGGTGGCAGAGTCCAGGGACTGAGAGAGATGAAGGCCTCTGGTACTAGGGCTCCTGAGGTTATGCTCAGGTGTTTCACTTTCCCAGCGAACCTCATCTCTATCAGCCCCTGCTCCCTGTTGCCATGCAACAGCCTGTGCTTTCAGTTCCTCAGTCAAGGCCTTACTAGACTCTATCAGTCTCTCCTGCATGGCTACCTGTTGCTGGAGCCTATCATTGTGCTGGCAGAGAGCCTCATTCTCTCTCTGTGCCTCCTGATTGGTCTTGGAGTACTGGGCCAGTCTTTGCTGCAGGAGGGTTACCTCCTGAGTCCCATCCCTACTGGCCTGATCCTTTCTTGCCAGAGCATCTTCCACCCTCCTGGTGTGCTCCAACAAGTTTTTATGCTCTTTTTGGAGGGCCAGGTGATTTTCTTCCATTTTTCTTTTTAAGTGGCAGACATCTTGGCCTAAGGTGTCCCTTTCCTGACTAAGAGCCTGCCTCTGTGCCGCCAGGTCGTCCCTCTGCCTTTGAAGGACACCAGCTTTCTGGCGCTCTTCCTCAAATTCTGTCTGGGTATCCAGGTCTTTCAGAATCAGTTTGTTGCTCCCTATCTAGGTGGCTTTGCAGGGTGACTACCTGCTCTGCGCATGCCCTATTGAAGTCCAGTTGTCTCTCCAGCTTTTTCTGGCTCTGCAGTAGGGAGTCCAAACCTTCTTGGTACTCCTTCTGCAAGGCCAGAAATCTGGTAACCTGGTCAGACTTTTCCTGTTGCAGGATCCCCATATCCTCTTTGATTCTAAAGAGATACTGTCTACTCTCATTTTCTGACTCCTGGCTCCTGTGCAGCCTCTGCTCGGAAGAGACCAGGTCAGATTGGGCCTTCTCTAATGCCATCTGTTGCCTATTTGCCAGATCTTGGCCTTCAGCACATTTGTCCTGTATGGCTCCCATATATAAATATAAATATGCCGCTATCCTGACAATCTTGTCGTGCTCATCTTTGGCTTTAGGGGCCATATATAGTTCCCTCAGGGCCACATGTAATGGACCCTGATCTCTCCATATATCTGACCCTGTTGCAGTGATCTGGGGTGCGATTGCCTGCAACCACACCATCTGGTCTTGTTCCGTCCATTCACCTCTCACAAATAGCTTATGTACGAAGTGCTCTCTGGCTATTTTGATATCTACCAAGGTCCTCATTCTGGAAATTGATTTCCTTCCTGACTTACAGAAGTTAGTATTTTATTTTGCAAAACAGACCGTCTCCTTAGAGCATCCTTCTTTTGAGGGGTGCTTTTACAGTGTAACACAGAGTGGTGATCCAGCAGGATTTATGTATCCTGTCAGTTAGCACACTGTATTAAGCTGCACAAGTGGTAGATCTAATCCAGACGTCCCGGCTCGAGCTCCCACTCTGTAAAGTGACTTCACTTCAGCACTCCAACTAAGTCAATGCCTAGCCTGGGATGCTCAAGGGAAGCCCTTATTTATATACTTTTATGACAAGTTCATAGATCTGGATGATAAACCCTTGTATAACGCCCCTCTCTTTGAATCCCCCTGACCTCACTGAGCCAAGAAGTAGGTTTGTTTTGCAAATTAAAAGATTTATTTGAAAAATTAAACAAGATATATATATCACACTTTTATGAATAAATTAATAATTGATAGCACACTTATGAATATAATGTTGATCAACAATGGGTACTGTTACAATTGTACACTCTTTTCAATCAGTGAGGAGTTAGTATAGAAAGGATAAGGTAGCAGATAATACTTTTATGGTTTCAAGGAAATACAATGATGGAAAAGAATGCAGCACAGAAATAAACTGATATGGTTTCAACAAGAGATAATATGATCACTTTTTTTTTGACAATTCACCCCCCCATGCAATATAAGGAGATGAAAGAAGAGCACACAGTTTTCAGGAATACAATCAAATGCAATGCAAATTCCAGTTCCCCCCTAGCAAGCTTACAGCACGTTTTAATGCTTAAAACAGGCAGAAATACTTTTAAATGTGATTTGCAATGAAGTGAAAAATATGCTAAACATGATTTTAATTCCCTATAGGAGATTCCGGGTAGGTGACAGCTACTTTGAATTAGTTCAGGTCAACACTAGAAATTAATCAGGAATGATTATCAGATTGAAAATGAATTTCAGCAGTTGCAAGCAAAAGACAGCTATTTTTAACGTGTGGTAAAACTGAGTAAAATTGCAATTCGCTGCACTTTTTCCGAGTGCGTAAAGCGCGATTACGGAAAAACTATAAGGAGTAGAAAGTGTTGGACTTGTTGGAAATCTGAGGATCTTAGCTTTAAAATGAAAGTTAAATCTCGTTCCTAGCACATATGGTTCAAAAGATACGGATGATTTAGTGGAGGTAGTTTCTCAAATTAAAGTAAAGCTCAGAAGGACAAATGACACTTTCACAGGTTTGAAATCACAGAATAGACACACAATTTCTATGCAGTTCTAAATAGGTTGAAATGTATGGGATGAGATTAATTTAGACTAAGAGATTGGTTCTGCACAGTTCTGGCTGGATAGTCACACTATAAATTTGAAATAGGCCATCAAGATCTGGTCAACAGGTTTAGACTGGACTTCTAGCGGGTGGTTCTGAAGTCACAGCTATCTGAGTCAGCTCTGCTGTGATGGTCTGGGTCTCTGGTTCTGGCAAAAGTTCTTGGCACTGCACAGCGGTCTGGTCTGGTCTGCAGTTCTGGATACAGCTCTGCTTTCTGGGTCTGGTTCTGGTTCTAGCAAAAGTTCTTGGCTAGAATCAAAATGCACAGCCCGGCTGTTTTATTCTGATGTGCCCCTTGGAAGTCTGGGGTAAATCAGTTTGCAAAATTGTAAGGCCAGCTGAGAATTATTTTAGCTTCCAGTAGGCCTTCTGCTTCTAAGTTCTGGAGTCTGGTTTTCTAAGTTCTGGTCTCTGGATATTGCCTGAATTTGGAAGTCTTTCGTCAAAGTGCTTCACAAAAAAGTGGAAAATGAATCTCTACCTGGGTCTCAGTGGCTCTTTTTATGTCTTTTGAAAATGGGTGGGAAAGCTGACTTTCTATGCCCAACCCTCTGAGGATCCTGATAGGCTAGAGGATTCTCTGTCGCCTGACTGGGGAACTGAGTTGTGAGTCATCCGGCATCATTTGTATGGCATACAGAAAGAACACTCCCCTTGTCACACAAATCTATTCTTGACTTAAATGCATATTTATCTATGTACAATTTTTCTAATATTATATGTCCAGTTAACATATTTTCTGTAGTGCCAAACCATCCGATCCCTGTCTTTGTAAGATGTTTTGTTCACTTCTGACATAATTCTGCCCTTTTCATCCAGAACACAATCTCTAAACTTTTCCAGAATTTACACAAATGTGCGCAAGGAATATGGGCATCAGATGATGAAGTGTCAGATTTTTAACATACAGACATTTGGAGTAATACCCTATTTTCTGCTACTATCCCCCCAGAACATACCACAGACTCCTAACACCTCTTAAAATGTGCACATAAAAATCACAGGAATAATGATATTATTGATATGATTTTGACAATTTTGTACTATGAATTATCCTTCTTTCTAAAATGATGCTCTGGTCCAAATGGGTGTTGTTAAGACCCCAAAGCACATGGGGAATTTCTGGTTTGTCCACTTCCTCCAAGCTCAGCTGGCTCACAGAGGCAGTGCCCCTTCCAGTTCCTTCCACGAGGAAGCCATTTACGACCCCCTGATTTAGCAATTGCTTGGAGCAAAGAGAAGCTCATTGTTCTGTTTCCCTGCAGTCCCAGGTACCCCTCCCCTGATTCAATCAGAGAGGTGTAATCTCTTTTTGGTGGGGCAGCAGAAGGCATGCCAGGCCTGTGAATGCAGTTGCTGGGCAAGTTTCAACTCCTGTCGGGGGTAGTAGCCGGACAGAATTCAATCTCCTTAAGCCAGGTCTCAGCCAAAGGTCACTTTTGTTCCCATTTTTCTTCATTCAAATCAAACTTACAATTTTAACACTGATTCTAAGTTCAAAACCATGACATTTAAGCAGTTGAACCTATGTGACACTCTAACGTAGGTCACTCATTTATTTTAAACATTTCGATTTTAGTGGCTTTAAATCCCATTTCACTTAAGCTGTTGACATCCACAGCTCAGCCAGTTTCGCTATGAACATTATTTTAGGCTTATCTTTCCAGATTTGGTATGCACACAAGACTTCCTTCTACCAGACGTCTACTGGTGTTCAGTAAGATTTTTGAATATCTTTTAATGTTTGAAATAGGCATTTTGAGCTTGCATTCAGAGAAACAAAGGTGATTTCAAAGCACTTTTTGAGCTAACAGGCACTGCTGTTTTTCCTTTGGCACCACGTTTCACTCATGGTGCTTCTGGCCCATCACGCTCGCACTGGTGGGTGGCGACCATTTTGGTGTGCGCAAAAACTGTGCGGTTTTCCTGGAATCTGGCGCAATTGTGCGCTTTTCGGCCATCTTGGATTTTCTAACCCCACAGCACCAAATGTTGCAGCATAATAACTTGAACGTGGGTCGATACACCTGACAGGGTCAAGTGAGAGTGGGGTCCTGAGCAAGCCGAGGCATTAAAGCAACTCAAAAGAAGCCTCTCACAAGCACCTTGTCTAGCTTACCCTCTCAAAAACAAGGAGTTCTTTTTGGAGACAGGGTTCTCGAATACATGCTTGACCGCAGTATTATATCAAAAGCATGACAGGGTCAATAAAGTCATCTCCGATGTCAGCAAGTCTTTATCCTCTGTGGAGGAAAAATTCAATGATGGTGAGAAGGCACTCCTGGCAACGGTGTGGGCATTGAAAAATTACCGCCAGTTCATCCAGGGGGAACACATCATAGTGGAGACTCCACACCAGCCTTTGCAATATCTCCAAAGTGACAGAATCCGGGCCAGAAATGTGAGTAATTCCAGAATTACTTCCTGGATTCTGTCAAAGCAAGGCTTTCCTGTGGAGCTTAGATATGGCCAAAACAAGTCCCTTCGCACAAGGTCTGGCTGACTTGTATGATTGTGCCAGGGGAAACTGTCTTGACGACAAAAGTCTTAAAACACAGGACAACATGGAGGTGTACCTGAATTCCCTGCACAAAGTCTATGAAGAAGACAAGTGCAAGGGAATGCCCACTGTTTATGTGGTAGGTGCTCCTACCATGTTGACAACAACGTGGAAAAGGAACTGGTGGCCGGCCGGCGTTGGGAATGCCTTGGTGAATGATGCCCCAGAACCCTCTGCTGGGTACAAAATTGGTTCCCATAGTAGTCAGGTGGCAGAGCGGATGGCAGTTCATCAAGCCATCCTCACTGCCATCCAACACCAAATCCATCACTAATTCAGATCATGTCTGGAACGGGTTCGTGGAGCACCTGGTTAATTGGAAAATCAGAGGAATGCTATGTGCTAACAACAAACCACTCAAGCATGGCAAGCTAATACAAAATATTGATGATCTGGTCACCTCGAATGGGATGACCATCTACCTGAAAAAGATCAAGGGTCATTCCAGAATAGAGGGACCAGTCAAAATTGGAAATTACCTAGCTGATCAGCTGGCCAATACCGGAGCCATCCAGGAGGATTGCCTTGAGATTGGGTCCCTGTTGGGGGAAATCCAGGCCACTGCAATCACTAGGTCCCAGACAAATGCTCACAATGAACTCTCAACTGCCCAGTGAAGTAAGGAGACCCCAGATGCGGATTTAATCACTCCACAAAAAGGGGATCCAATCATTGGTAAGTTTTATGAACACATTGAGGACCCTGAAAACTTTCCCCTGATGGATACCAATTGCATTGGGAAAGAGGACCTCAGCGTGTTGATGAAATGTCCCAAAATTTTCCAAATCCAAGACGGTTTGTTGGTGAGGTGATCCATAGCTGGCTGTGACCAGTGGGTGGTCCCTATCTTATTCCGAAGCCTGATACTAAGTCACGCCCATGATGCAGCCACAGCCGGTCATAGGGGGTTTCATACAACACTTGAAATCTTAAGAGAGGTTGCATACTGGCCACACATGGGGCAGGATCTCGACCAATCCTTGAAGGGGTGTCTTTTGTGTGCACAATTTCAGCCAACATCACTCACACACCGAGCTCCCCTCCAAAAGAGGGGGATGACACTGCCTTGGTCAGATTTACAAGTAGATTTCATCAGGCCCGTGATTCGCTCCTCTCGGGGGAACAAGTACATGTTAACCAGACCAAAGAGCGCAAATTCTTGCCTACCTGAAGGGGACCTTTTGAAATTGTGGACAAAATCTCACCAGTCGCCTACAGAATCTGCATCCCCAAAGGTAACTTGACAGATGAGAAGTGGGTCCACATCAATCAGCTAAACAGTTGCCACCCCAGGTGTAAAACCTGATAGTATGGAGAAGTCTGGTTTCTTACAATTATGGAATCATTACCCATTGTTAGAGAATCATTACCCATTTAGGGATTAGTTATCCATCATGCAGTCTGATTAGTTCTGATTAGTAGTGACAAGAAGTAGTAACATTAGACTATTCACATTATTCTGCCACTTTGTATGCTTTTGCCATTTGTATAGAATGAGGCCTATCATATTTGAAGTGCCATGTAGAGACACATGTTATATTTGTAGAGACACATGTAGAGATATGTTGTTATGTATTATGTATGCATTGTAGAGAGACACGCATTGGGTGTGCACTTAGAATATGCATTGAGGAGTTATAGATAGTGCTTGGGTTTGCCAGAGAAAGAGTAAATAGACAAAGATGTAGCTGGCATTATGAAGCCATTCCAATGAGACACACAGAAGCGCCGTGGAGTGCAGAGAAGTTGTCATGAGTTACATTGTACAAGTATGCGTAATCAGTTTGCTTGGCAGATTGATAATGTGAACCTTTTTCTGAGAGGAGGGGGATGCTGGCTTTATCAGCCTGGCTGGTGCTTTGCAGACAGAGGAAGGAGGGGGTAGGCAGTGCCATGTGTGATGCTGGAAATGCATTGGAGGGACAGGGCCTCCGTATCCTTGTCCTTTACTGCCTTTTTATCATGTGTTCTGTCGTGTTTTGCACACAGGAGTTCATATGGGACTCCTGGCGGTGCAGCTTTTTCTCTTTTGGTTTGGTGAATAGACCCATGGGGTACCCTTACGGCACCCATGGGTGTGGGTACAACCCTGTGCCCATAGTATATGTTTTGGGCACCTGTGGATGGCCCGCAGAGCAGGGTATGGGCTGGTGGCAGCTCCATGCTGAATTTGACAGGTGCGCTGAGTATCCTCCATTTTGGGATACCCAGGCCCTGCCATTGGAATCAGTCGATTCCTATGGAAAACAAGATGGCCCCTGTGGCCTCTTGTTTTCTGTTGCCTGTTACCTTGTTTTCCCAAAGCCCTGGGAAGCCCTGACTCTGTCCCTTCCCCCTGACTGGCTGTTTGGTGGAAGTTCCATGTATGGTGTTGTTGTGAAGTCCAGTCCAGACTAGCTGGAGCCGTCCGAGTGACTGTATGTTGTGGGTACACCCTGTGGGTGGGTCCTGGGTGAATAGAGTGTGTGACCAATATGCACTTCTTGTTGTGGCTGTCTGGTTTCTGGTATGAGAGACAAAGACCGAGACAGCCCTGCCCGAAACTGGCCTGAATGCAGTGTTTAGTGTTGAATGGCTGGGTTCTTGTCCCAATCCACATTCCTTGTTGTGAGTGTCTGAGAGGGAGGAGGATGGCCTGAATGCACTGTGTGCCTGATTGGCTGACTGACTGCATTGTCAAACTGGATATTAAATTATGTCTCCTATTGTAATGATTGTATGTATATTGGCCTACGCCAAGTTGCTTAAAACTATACGCGAAATAACTCTCTACGGCAGGTCTTGACCTTAGAAATTGATGTAAGCCGCCATCTTGAATCAAACCACCATTTTAGGTTCTCTTGCTGTGTAAAAGTCACCCTGTACATCAAAATGGGCGACGATGCCATTCCGAACAGAATCTGGTCATCATGACCTTCGTACAGCTAATGTACAACTTGCCTGCAGGCCACTTGTTAGGGTCGTGAACTGAGACCTTGTCCTTCTGTTGACCTGTGTGTAAATGGATTACCTGTATCAACGGAACTGATCTATGCGCAGACTGATGTATATATAAAAAGTTGACCTGGCAGAGACCCTAGACCAGTAATACATTCATGGAATGGTTAACCCGCGAAGGGGTTTGACAACAGGTTGGAGAAATGTATATACCCTGAATGTCCCAATGTACACTCTCTCACTGAATACATCGAACCCCGTTGAAGTTCGTTATGTTGTACTGAGGGCCGATAGCTATCCGATCTGTCATTGACTTTGTCACTGCTTGACCTTAAAATAAAGTACTTTGTATGTTTCTTTGTAACCAGTGTTTGGTGTGTTTCCTTTGGGCTTCCCGGCCTCATATTATGTTTCTCTTTTCACAGTTGGCGCCCGAATAGGGACCCTCAAGATTGATGCCGGACCATTGAAGGTTGACGCATGCTATCAGACCGGGATCGGACGGTGTGATACTACGGGCCCGACTGAATGAGACGCGGCACCTCTACAGCGCTGCACGATCCGATCCTTGGACGATAGCCGTGTGGTCTGAGACGGCATCTTGATGAGGGTCCACTTTTGAGGCGGGCAGATTTGCCGAAACCACCAAACACAAGGTAAAATTCGTTAGGTAAGTTCTTTGATAAACCGTACGGTCCTCCTTAGGTTTGGTCAGGTGAGTCGTTTTTGAGAAATGCCTGGGAAATTGTCTAGCTGCTTTAGGGCATTATTCCGCAGCGATCGACAATCTTTGGAATTTAGTCGCCCGGCACCACAGGAGGAGTCGCCGGCGTTTACTATGTATTGTAAACATGGCATTGGAAGTGTAGTATTTAATGATATTTAGCACAGACAAACCAGACATGCCTCCGAACTTCAGTGGCCAATCAATGGTAGTTTTGAGATCCCTCGTATTGAATACTTAGAGTCGGTCTTGTTAAAGAAAAAGGCCAGACCCGCAGCATTTGATGTTCTACAGAATTGGAAAAAAGAAGCGTTGCAGCAGCTTAAGAGTAGGGAAAAACATGTGCGCCATCATAAAACAAACGCTGAAAAGGCGTTGTTACATGATCAGGACAAACAGTCTGAGTCAGTTAGGAATATGGATAGGGCTTTCTCACTCGGCATTCAGAAAATCTATCCTTCTAAAGACCTTCATGTTTCTGACAAGTTTCTCGACAAATCGTTAAACGAGCGAAGGCCTGGTGCCTCTGCACCACCTCCATATGATCCTCTTCCTGTTGCTTTGCTCTTCCTGCTGTTATTCCTGCTCTCCCTGCTCAACCTGTTGTTCCTATTCTTCCGGCTGTTGTTCCTCCATCTGCTCTACTACCTCTTCCCATTACACCAGTAATAACACCTCCATTGAATCTGCCTGCATCTCCACTCCCGAGTGGTTCTGTAATGACTATAGTTGATTGGGGTGCGGGGTCGAAGGTTGTTACTCGTAATACTGTCCCTACAGATAAAAAGCGGGATTTGTTTGCATGGGCTAAGCATTGTGTGGAGAGAGATGATTGAGCTAATGTTTTTGCCACACTGTCTAATATGGATAATTTTCCTGAGAAAAATGTTTTTATTGAAAGTTGGGATTCATTTATGCGTAATGTGGGGTAAATTAAATAATGTGGATCTCCCACAAGGGTTGAGGGATCTGAATACTTTAGCACTATCAAGAGATATTGTGGAGAAAGTACATGAGCATGTCGAGAGGTTGTTTGAGTATAGGAGAGATTTGGAGAAGTTACGGAATGAGGATGACGAAGAAGAGAGTATGTATGTACAGAAACGATTTCTTCCGTGTTGCAAATGGGCATCTGAGGAAGCGCGAATTTGTACAAGAGATGCGATTAGATGGATTTCGGATTTATCGATAACTCCGGTTGAGGTATGTGACACATACAGTCAATATACGCTAGAAATGCAGAGGAAGGTGATTCAGGTAATGGTAGAGTACCTGCAGGATGAATGTGTGATGAAGAAGGTTAGTTGTCCCACAGAGTTACTGGGTATTTATAAGAGAGCTTTTTCACTTGACACTTCTTCGACTGCTTTAGCGCTCGACTTAGCTCTGTTGCTTAGTAAGCGTTCGGAGTTGCCTATATCTCAGTTGCCTATGAGAGAGGTACCTCCGACATTTGTCCCAAAAGTTGAGATTGCTGCTAATGTTGCAGCAGGTATAGCTGCTGTGGACATACCCGCACATTATGTATCACAGTTTGTTCACATCCCGTTTTCGCGTCAGGAAGTGAACACTATTAGGCAATGTATTCCCGACATTAGGAAAAATCTGACAGGATTCTATAAATAGATAGAGTCCGTCTTGCAGTCCTCAGTGTTCACCCTAGGCAATATTGACTTGTTATTTCTTGTACTCCTGCCTGTAGATTTGTGGAAGCAGGTTAGAACAATAGATGATGCACCTGGGTTAGGAGATACGTGGGCTAATATAACTAGGCTTGACTGGGAAAGGCCAGCTGGTGAGAGACCGCCTCAGGTGATACTCACTTTGCCTGACAGAATCATTGTGAAATTAAAAACTATAATTCCCGAAAAAAGAATTATTTGGGACAAGCTTACGGCCTGAGTCCAAGGAAAATCTGAGGGTGCCACTGAGTTCTTTAATCAATTCGAACAAGTATTCTCGGACTTCAGTGGACAGGATTTAGGCACAGAGTCTGGGAAAAGGTTATTTGTGGACAAATTCGTGCGTGGATTGCTGCCTGACATCCAGTCACAGATTATGTCTTCTGAGAGCGCTTGGCAGGCGAAATCCCAATCAGAAATACTGCACATGGCTCAGTACTATGAGAACCGTGTCAATAATGAAAAAGATAGAGTCGAAAAGAGAAAAGGAGATTTAAAGACTAAAGTATTGTTACAACAAATTGTTAGAGGCCCCAGAGGGGGTAGTTCGCAGATTAGAGGTCAGTATGTTCCACAAGGGAACATGCCCTTGTGTCCTGTGAACATTAACCAGTGTGCCTATTGTCGCCAGGAGGGTCATTGGCGTGCACAATGCCCCGTCCTTCAACAGAGGTCGAATAACACATTTGGGAGTATGGGTAGACGACCCAGAGGGGGGCCCTGGTAGAGGCCAGTTTTCACAGGATCCTCAGCAACCTTTTTCACAGGACAATCAGACTTTGTGTGTGGATACTAGAAACATATTGGATCACCCCTCTGCTGCTTACTTCTCTGAGGAGCTTCCTTCTGATGATATTCTGTTTCGTTAGGATTGCCCGAAGCAGGGTTTGGAACCTACACCTATTCCCGTTAGTCAGAAAGGTCCCTACGTTGAAATGTTAGTGGGAAATAGAAAACATCAGTTCTTGATAGACACTGGAGCACAGAAGTGCTCCATTGATCATTCTCGGGTTCCAAACATTCCACTGTCAGGGCAAACCAATGTCTCCGTAGGGTTTTCTGGCACACCAGTCGTTTATCCGGTTTCTTCGCCGGTACCTATTTCTTTGGGTCCCTTTACGGACCACTGTCCATTTCTTTTGACTTCGAATTGTGGAGAGAATTTGTTGGGGTTGAATCTGTTGAAAGAATTAAATGCAGTAATTCATTGTTCATCTGATGGAGTGCGTTTGATGATTTCACCACAGCAGTTTTCTGTTTTCCAATTTTTGACTAGACCTTTGCCACCAGAATTCAGTAATGTCCCGGAGTGTTTGTGGGCGGCTGATGACAATGATGTCGGTGTTCTACAGATTGAGCCTGTTAGAATAGTCTTGAAACATGGTATTAAGCTGCCACGTATCCTGCAGTATAAGATCTTGGTTGAAGGTGAGCGAGCTTTGAAGAGCATTGTTTCTGATTTTGTGCATCGTGGGGTGATTGAGGAGATTACAGGAAGTTTGTGCAATAGTCCGATCTTACCCGTGTACAAAAAAGGCGATAATGCCATTCCGTTTTGTTTTATAATTGATTTGCGTGCCATCAATAGAGTTGTCGCTCCACAATTTCCATTGTGCCTGATGTGACGACGATATTAACTATGATTCCAGCTAGGGCTACTTACTTCAGAGTTGTGGACCTGAAGAATGCTTTCTTCAGTATTCCTATACACAAGGACAGCAGATATTTGTTCGCGTTCACCTTCGGGGGACACTCGTTCACATTTACTTGTGCACCTCAAGGTTACACCGAGAGTCCTAGCATTTATAGTAGGGCCTTGAAAGAATAGCTTGATACTCTTGAATTACCCCCTACTTATATGCTGCTTCAGTACGTTGACGACTTGCTTTTAGCAGCAGATTCTGAGAGCTCTTGTAAAGAGGGCACTGTATTGTTGCTCATCCATCTAGCTAAGCATGGTCACAAAGCTTCGCTTAAAACGTTTCAATAGTGTTGCCAGGATTTCGCCTAGTTAGGCTTCCTCCTGTCAAAGGAGGGAAGAAGATTGACACCTGAAAGAATAAAACACATTTCTGGCATGTCTGTCCCAAATACACAGAAGGAAGTCAGAGCCTTAATAGGTATGGCTTCTTACTGTAGGTTATGGATCCCGAACTTTTCACTAGTGATAAAACCGATGTTGGCTTTGACAAAGAAGGGCATTTTTTCACCATTGCCATGGAAATCGGAACATCAACAATCACTTGAGCTTCTCAAGACTGCATTATTCTCTGCACCGGTTTTGGGTATACCAAATTAGAACAAGGCCTTTGTGTTGTTTGTGCATGAATGTGATGGATGTGCTTTGGCTGTATTAACGCAGGAACATGGAGGGAAGAATAGGCCGTGCGGTTACTACTCTTCCGCCCATGATCCTGTCGCATGCGCTTTACCAAGATGTTTGCGAGCTGTCGCTGCTGCTGCCGCATCTGTAAAACAGAGTGAGGGAATGGTCCTAGGCCATGATCTAACCCTAATGGTGCCTCACTCTGTAGATGTTCTATTGAACAAAACTCAAACGCAACACCTCACTTCCGCACGATTGACGAGATATGAATTGACTTTGTTTGCTCCCCACATACAAATTAGGAGGTGTTGTGTTCTTAATCCGGCTGAACTCCTACCTTTCTCGCAAAATACTGTTTGCGGTGATGATGAGTCACATGACTGCCTGTATACTACTGAACAAGAAACAAAGGGCAGAATTGATCTTAAGGACACTCCTTTGGAAAATGCGCAAGGGGAGCTATTTTGTGATGGCTCCTGCTTCAAACTTCCGGATGGTATAACCACAGCTGCTTATGCAGTCACTACATTAAGCACGGTTGTAGAGACCAAGCGAATTACACATAACTCCGCGCAGGCCGCAGAGATTATAGCATTGACCCGAGCTTGTGAGCTTTCCGAAGGGCTAATGGTGAATATATATACTGACAATCAGTATGCTTTTGGGGTGGCTCACAACTTTGGGAGGCTTTGGTCAGAGAGAGGGTTTCTAACTTCACATGTCACCAAGATTCAGCATGGCCCCTGATAGCACAATTGCTCTCGGCGCTCGCGTTTCCTAGTCAGTTAGCAATCATGAAATGCGCAGCGCACAGCAAGATCACAGATGATGTAGGGAAAGGGAATGCTTTCGCTGATCTGTTAGCCAGACAAACTGCCACAGATCTTCGCACAGAAATGTATACTCTAAGAAAAACTAGGGATGTCTATGTAATGGACGAGGATATTCGGTCTGTTAGGGATATCCAAGCTGATGCCACAATAGAAGAATCTAAGAAATGGGCTGAAGGCTTGGGGAAATTAGATGATGATGGGTGTTGGGTGGACACAGTTGAAGGGAAATGGTTGCTTCCTAATGCCTACATAGTTATGATGGTTACTATTTTATTTTAAAAATGTATTTATTGGCATTTGTGGTTATATGCATTGTACATTTTCATTGGTCAGGTCCTTAACTCAGGATGACTGACTTACTTGCAGTTAACATGCCATTATATTCAAAAACGGCCAACAACATTTATACAACAAAATAACATTAACTGTCTCCTTATGGGGGGTAGCTGGAGGTTAGTCTGTCCCTGGAGGGGGGGGTGGGCGGTCGACCCGGCTTTGGGGGGTCATCGGGAATCTTTCCTGAGATGGCCTGGTTGACGGGGGGCCGTATTCCGGTATTTGTCCATTCTAGTGGGTCAATAGGGTATTCGGGTTCATTGTTCAAGGGGGTTTATCATCGGAGGATCGAAGTATTTTAGACATAGTGGCCCTCATTACGACCCTGGCGGATTTTTTCCGCCATCGGCGGACTTTTCCGCCATGGCGCAAAGTCCCTTTACGCCATGGCGGATGGCGGACTTACCGCCCCATTCCGAGGTCGGCGGGGCGGTAAGTCCCCATTGACCCATTTACCCTTCCCCATTCCCATTTCGGCCCCATAGGGCTCAATGGGAGTGGGGAAGGAGTTAATTACGCCACCGTAAAGTACGGTGGCGTAATTAACACCAAGGTCCCAGAGCGCCATGGATTTTTCCGCCCGCAAAAAGCGGGCGGAAAAATGACCATGGCGCTCCGGGAACTCGTAGTTGGCGGTAAGGGGTCCGCGCAGCTAACGCTGGCGCAGACCCCTTAGCGCCAGGGTCGTAATGAGGCCCAGTGTCTTTCCATGCCTCCAGTGCCATGCTTGATTCTTCAGTGGATCTGGCTATGCTGTCTTCCCAGGCTCTGGTTTCAGCGTTTGCCCACCTTTCCAGTTCGATGCGCCAAGCTTTACAACTCGGACCCGCAGGTTTTTTCCATGCCATGGCGATGGTCCTTTTGGCTGTTATACATAACAGGTCCATCAATTTCACAGCGTGTTTAAGTTTAGCTAGCCTGGGGTAACTGCCCAGGAGGCATTCTGCTGGGGTCCATTTGTATCTTGTAACTTCAGCTGCTTCGCAGGTCTGCTTTACCTTTGCCCAGAGAGTTTGTGTCTTAACGCAGTTCCATAGCATATGGATCAGATCTGCTCCTTCCGTCCCGCACCAGTTACATTGTGCTTGATTGGTCTTATTAAACTTTGCTATTTTACTTGGGGTCAGGTAGGTGCGGTACAGCACATTGATTTGTATTAATCGGAATCTCTGGTTCCTTGACACCTCCTTCGGAAACGACAATGCCCTGAGCCATTCGCTGTCAGACATTTCCTGTCCCATGTCCGTTTGCCAACGGATCCTCATTGCTTCGCTTCGAGGGTTGGGGATGTTGCGCAAAATACTGTATATCTGTGATACCACCTTCCCACCATCGTTCAGGTTGTACATCACTGTCAAGAAGGGATCAGCCTCCGGTTCTTCAGGCCAGGTGGCCCATCTCGATCGGGCTATGTTACGGAGCTTTTGGTACCACAGGAATTGTCCGGCGTGGATATCTTCCTTCTCCCGTATTTCGGTAAATTCTCTAAATGTGCCGTCCATGTAAAGGTCGCCCCAAGTGTATAGCCCCTTCCTTTCCCACGATCTGATGTTGTTCAGGCTAACGTCTGTTTCGTTCAGGCCAGACAATATCGGCACTTCTTGGAAGTATGGTTGTTTCAGATGCTGGATCATCATGGCTCTGTGCCATATTTTCTTACCCAGGTCTGCCAAGAATGGTGGTCTGCACATAAGGTTTTTAGGGGCCCAGATCAGTTCTTTCAGCCGAAGCGGCTTTATCAGCGCTTGCAGCAGGGGGGACTCGGAAGTGACATCGTCTGCTAGCCATTTGGATACATGGCTCAGTTGGGCCGCCAGGTAGTATTTTTCTAGACTTGGTAGTTGAATTCCGCCCTGCTCATACGGCAGGACCAGCGTGGATAAGGCCACCCGGTGTCTGCCATTTCCCCACAGGAATTCCTTGATTATTGCGTCAAGGAGTTGGAAGAAGGGTTTTGTGATGTAGAAGTGCACATTTTGAAATCCGTATAGGAATCTGGGGAGAATGATCATTTTAGCTATTGAGGCCCTTCCTAGTATAGACAATGGGAGCTTTGCCCAGAATTTTATGGATTTCCGAAGTATGGGTACCGCAGCCTTCGTATTGTGCTCATGCATCAGCTCCGGGGTGTGCATTACCAGGATCCCAAGGTAACGGAAAGCCGTCGTCCGCCACTCGACGCCCACCTTGGGAAGTTCATCGGTACTTCTGTTTTTCAATCCCGCTAGTGGGAACAAGCAGGATTTGGTTTTGCTGAATTTAATGCCAGAGTATTTGGCATAATTGTCAAGAACATCCAATATTGTCGGGACATTCTTATGGGGGTTATTTACGTATATCAGGACATCGTCGGCATATATTGAGATGATGTGGTCTATTCCTGCCAGTCTAATCCCTGCATCGAAGAACTGCTTTCTAAGATAAATTGCTATGGGTTCCAATCCCAGGACATAAAGCATGGGAGAGAGTGGGCAGCCCTGCCTAGTGCCCCTTTGGATGTCCCAGGCTTCCGACACGTATTTCCCGGATTTAAGCCTAGCCCTCAGATTGTTATATAGGATCTTAACCCATTTGATGAACCTTTGGCCGATTCCAAATCCCTCCAAAACCGCTATAAGCCACTCCCAGTATATGGAGTCAAACGCCTTAATGGCATCCAGAGATAGTAGTGCTAGTTGTTCATCACATGTGTTGGTTTGGGCTATGATATGTTGAAGCCTTCGCAAGTTCAGGGACGTGCTTCGGCCTGGTATGAAGCCATTCTGGTCTATGTGTATGACGTCTCCAATCACTTTAGAGAGTCGGTTTGCTAGGATCGTCGTCAGTATTTTAACGTCATAATTTAGCATAGCGAGCGGTCGGTAGGAGTCGCATTTATCGGGAGGTTTATCAGGCTTGAGCATTGGTATCACCAGGGTTTCTCTCATGCTGTCTGGTAGGATGCCTTCTTCGTAGGCCTCTAAAAAGACCCGGTGTAGTAGGGGGGTCAGGGAAGGTTCAAATGCTTTATAGAACTCGGGGGGGAGCCCATCGGTCCCCGGGGTTTTACATGTGGCCAGGGAGCGAATGGCTTCTGTTATGTCCTCTTGTGTGATGTCTGAGTCTAGGGTGTCGGATCGTGTTGGCGATAGTCTGGGTAGCCCTATTTCTTCTAAGGTGTCCAATATTTGTTCTTGCGGGACTTTTTCTGTATGTGAGTATAGTCTGGCATAGTAAGCTTTAAAGGCATCATTGATGCCCTGTTGGGTTCTATGCTCTACACCATGTTCATCCTGTAGTATCGTAGTTATGTGTTTAGGGTTCTCTCTTTTACAAAGCCAGGCTAGTAACCGGCCAGGTTTGTCAGCTTCTGAGTGTGTTCTGTTTGTTCTGCTTATGAAATCAAATTTGGCTAATCTGTCCCATGCCCCTGAGCAGTCCTCCCTAAGGGTTCTAAGGTTATTTTCCCTCCCGGGGGTATCCACTGGGGTGGATTCAAGTTTTAATATCTCGCATTCTTTCTGTTCAAGTGCGGTCTTTAAGGTTCTCCTGATTCCTCCGGCTTTCGCTATAACTTCCCCTCTCGTGACTACCTTAAGGGCGTCCCATAATGTGCTGGCATGTTCGACACTACCTGAGTTTTCCGTTATATAGTTCTCTATAACTTCATGTAGTTCCTCCCTGAAGGCTGGATCTATTAAGGCCTCGGCGGGCATTCTCCACATGGGGATGGGTGGTCTGGGGCTGTTGTGTTGCCAGTCTAGCAGAAGAGGGGAGTGATCGGAGATAGTCCTCCCTAGGTATTGCGTATCTCTTACTTGGGGTAGGTGTTCTTTACTTATGAAGAAGTAATCGAGCCTGGTGTGGAGTTTGTGAGGTGATGAGTAGTATGAGTAGGCCCTTTCGGCTGGGTGTAATTCCCTCCATGTGTCGGTCAGATCTAGTTCCTTTAATAAGGTGACTAGGGATAGAGTGGCTGCGGAGGGACCCTTCTGTGGAGACCAGGATCTGTCCAGTTCTGAGTCATGGACACAGTTAAAGTCGCCTCCCCACAAAAAGAAGCCCTCCCTGTACTGCACCATCTTGGAACCTAATGTTTTCAGGTGGTTGGGGATGTTATTGTTGGGGAAGTATGAGTTAACTATGCAGATCTCTCTGTGCTCGAGGGTGCCCCATATTATGAGGTATCTGCCCTCTGGGTCCGTTTCCGTTTTATGCAGGTGGATTGGTGTCCGTGGGTTGATCCAAGTGTAAACCCCTCTGGCGTATTTAGAGTAGGGTGCTCCAAAGCCCTGTCCCCCCCAGTGCTCATTAAGCTTAGCGTTTGTTTCCGTGTTGCAGTGTGTCTCTTGTATCAGGGCTATGTCTACTTTTTTCCTGCGTAGGTAGGATTTGATTCTGTTCCTACGAAGGTAAGTGCCCAGGCCCCTCACGTTCCAGGTTAGTATCCTAATGTGCGTTGCCATCTAGGTTATGTTGAAGACACGGGAGGGTCTTGCTTCTCCCTGAAATGTTTGCGATCTCGTCTAGGGCCTCAAGGTCTTCGCTTGCTCGTGGGTTCCCGCCCCTCTCAGCCGCTGTCCCAGCCCGCCGGCCCTCCAGTTGTGCTTCTTCATTTGGAGACCTACCAACTATTTCAACTACCATTCCGGGGAATGGATTAACACTACAAATCAACAAGAAGAAACTGCCCCCAGCAGTTGTTTCAAACTCACAACGCTCGGGGACTCCCAAGCCTTCCATACCTCTCCAGGTCTTCGGGTTCGGGCAGTGTGTAGCTGCGTTGACTACACCTTGTCGGTTGGGGGGGTTCAGCAGCTGTCTTGTGAGTGGGGCTCCTGTTTCCTGCCCAGTCTTGTTGTTTCCTTGATGCGGGTTTGGATTCTATCTTTGCGTTCGGTTTCATTTGCATTGGACTCTTGCGGGATCATCATTTGCTGCTTTTCACCTGCTCCTCAGTGTCTTCCGCTAGGTTATTGTGTTCGAGCCATAGGTTTGCCACGATTGGGGTCTCCAAGAAGATCGCCTTCCCTTTGTGTATTATTTTAAGTCTTGCTGGGTACAGCAACATGTATTTAAGATTCAGTTTGCGTAGTCTGGCCTTTATAGGTACGAAGGAATTTCTTGCCCGCTGCACCACCGGCGTGTAGTCAGGGTACATGACTATTAATGCATAATTTCTTTTGATCTCTCCCCCTTCTCTGGAGAACCTCAGTATAGTCTCTCGGTCCCTGAAATTCAGGATTTTTGCAATCATAGGTCTCAGGCAGGACCCTGGGGGTGGCCGTTTCTGGAGAGATCTGTGGGCACGTTCCACAGAGAACCCCTGGGTGAGGTTGCCTGCCCCAATTTCCTGTAGCAACAGCGATTCTATGAATTCTGTGGGGTCTGAGCCCTCCATGCCCTCTGGGATTCCCAAGATTCGAACGTTGTTCCGTCGGGCCCGGCCTTCTGCTTCCTCGGATCTTGCTTCTAGTCTTGCCACCGTTGTTTCTAGCGCTTTGTCTTTCGCTTGTAGCCCCTGTGTCGCCTCTGAGGTCTCACGTGTGGTGACTTCTGTGGCGGTGACTCTTTCAGCTAGGTTTCGGGCATCTTGCCTTATTAATTGGAGGTCTGATATTATTTCCCCCCTCATGTCCTCCACCGTTGTTCTCAGTGCTGCGATTGCCTGAAGGATCTGTGAGTCACGGGGGTCCGCCGCCGGTGGTGGTGCCTCGGCCATGTTGTTCTCTGCGTGTGGTATCTGCTGTTTTGGTTTGGAAGTGGTAAATGAGTCCATCGTTATATTTTTTGATCTGCCTTTGGGAGGAGACATTACACCGCCTGATGGTTCTGGTTTTGCCAGTGCCAGTTTCTGGTTAGTAGCCCCAATGAGTTGTAAGGATCTCTCCTCCGGGGATCGTTTCAGAGCTGGGTCACACCTTAGTTTGGTGTTCGTGCTCTCCCCCGTTGGCCGTAAGGGGTGGTTAGGTGGATCCGCGGTCCTGCTACAACCGCGTCACCGTCCGCCCGTGGTGCCCTCCCGGCGCGATCCACAGCGGATTGTCCGTGGCCTCACAGTTCGAGTAGCTGGGTGGACGATAGCCCTCCCCGGGAGTTGGTGGTGTGGGGCAGGTCCGAGGTGCGACCTCTGTTGTGTCCCCGTCTTCTTGGGTCTCCCCCCCAACGCTATCCGCAATGCATTGGGTGTTGCCGCACAGTGCAATTGGTGGGGTGGGCGATGGCCCCCACCGGTGGGTGATGGTGTGGGGCCGTGTGCCCGCTCGTAAGGGTAGGCACTTACTTCTGGTATGCTGGTCGGGGATGCGGTTGCCTTTCCCAATCCGGGCCTTGTCCCGGGCTGGGGGATCCGTGGGTTTCCGGCTGGGGCCCTCACCGATACCCAGGTGCGTCCCTTCTGCGTGTGCTCGCGCCGGCGGGCCGGCGGGGACAGGGATCGGAGGCACAGGATCCCCGAGGGTCCTACCGCCCGCCGCCTCTCTCCGCTCTCTGGTCGCCGCGGGATTCTACGCTTTCTCCCTCCGCGGAGCGGTGCAGCAGGGGCCCGACAGTCGTTCGCTTCCTGCGCTCGGTGGAGGAGTGTGGTTGTGGCCGCAGTCCGCCCTTCGATCCTACGCTCCCGACAGGCCGTAGCGTTGTGGGTCCCTCGGTCAGGCCGCCATCTTGGACGTCATGGGGGGGAGTCTCAGGGCGCTTCGTTTTCGACGTTGCCCGCGCCGATTTTCTCTAGTATTTTCGTCGATGCCCCAGAAGTGGTTCGTCTATGGCTCAGCTGAGTTTCAGCATCAGAGCTGCATTATTTCAGCCGCGATAGTTCGCGTTTCAGGATCATGGGCAGGAGCTTCGTGGAGATCAGTCTTCACTTCATGCATGCTGGCCACGCCCCTAGTTATGATGGTTACTATAGCACACAGTCCCACACATGTGTGTGCTCAACAGATTACGAAAATGTGAGAGAAAGTCTGGGTAAATGATAAGATTTCTAAAATTGCTCAGCATTATGTCCAAAATTGCATGATTTGCCTACAGCACAATGTGGGGAAGGGGACGGTAACTCCAAGGGGTAGCTTTGGACCTCCTTCTGTCCCGTTTGAAGTGATTCATTTTGATTTTATTGAGATGGAGCAGTGCAATAGTTTAAAATATGTCCTTGTGGTCATTTGTGCCTTTAGTAAATGGGTTGAGGCTTTCCCTGTCAAAGATGCTACAGCCATGACCACTGCGAAAATTATGATAAAAGAGTACTTCCCGCGGTTTGGGTTGCCAAGAATCATTTGGTCGGAAAATGGTCCACATTTTGTTGCTGCTGTAATTTTACAGATATGTACGGCACTACATATTGATAAGCGATTTCATTCGGCTAGACATCCTCAAAGTGCCGGGTTGGTAGAGAGACATAACGGTATCCTAAAGAACAAGCTCGCTAAGACGTATGCCGGTACCAAACTAAAACGGCCGGACGCCTTACCGATTGTGTTACTAGCCATGCGCACTACCCCTCAAACTAAGACTTGGCTCTCTCTATTTGAGGTGGTGATGGGGAGGCCTGCCAATATTTGGGGTCTTCCGAAACCTAAAGCACTGAGAAGTGTTGAGAATGTATTGCTTTCAGACTACTGTAACCAGTTGACTAAAAATCTGTATTTCATTTATCATCAGGTACGATCAGCTTTACCTGTATGCTACGAACGCCCAGGTCACAATATCCGGCCTGGAAGCTGGGTTCTGGTGAGAGCAAAAGAGCGGTCCTCTTGCCTCGCGCCTTGCTGGCGGGGACCATTCCAGGTCTTGTTGTTCACCCAAACGGCAGTGCGGGTGGCTGGAAAGAAGAATTGGATACACGCGACGGATGTCAAGAAACTTCCTCACCCAATGCCGCACGTTACAGAAGAAACAGAACCCCTCGCTAGCGCTGCAATCGATGATCCTAAAGCAGCAAATAGCACTGTGAGTGAGTCGGAGAATCTCTCTGAGCCCGTGGGGCTTGGGGAACCGTCCATTTTGTCTCCACACTCTTTGGAAAAGTCATTTCCGGAAACCATTTCTCCGAATTGTTCAACTTCCGTTGCCCCCGATACGTTGCTTCCCTCAGGAAGTGACGTCACCTTATTTCCAGATCAAACAGTACTGGGTACCACCAGATATAATCTTCGACGGAGAAAATAGACCTACGCCACGGTTCGACTGTGCATTCAAAAAAGGAAAGGATCATCAAGGGCTTGCTTTTGCCCGAATTTGAGAAAGAGGATTCTGTTGGCTAGGGCTGGGGAAGGACTAAGAAGCCGCACGACCGGGGTGTCGCCAGCAATGAACTTTGGGGTTTCCATCTGAAGACTACGATGCCTGCCACTGGTACTGTTCGTATTGGACTTGTAAATAAGGAGGTGACCAACTTGGACAATGAACAATGTGCCTGGGCCCCGAAAACATATTGCTGTGTTTTGATGATAATAATTGGGGTTTTTATAGTAACTGCTTTAGGATTCCGGTACGTTGAGGAGATTTATCCTCTAGAGCCACTTTTGGCAACTGAAATTGCACCTACTGTTTTTACTCCTTTCGTACATTTGCATACTCTGTCACCTAGGGACTCTCAGCATAGACAGAAGTATCACAACAATACTATGATGTTGATTATGAATTCGACACATGCCATTTTTAACAAAACCAATTGTTGGGTCCGCTCGCATTTACCGCAACCTGGGGACAAGGGGCTAGGTTGGTATATTTGTAACGCTCACCTGATTCTCGCAGAGGCGCCGGTCTTGACTGGGTGACTACCGTATCTTCAAAGGTGATGTGTAGCACCCGGTTGGCTCTTTGGGCTGGACCTCTGTGCACTGTATGCCTGACGTGTAGAGTAAGATGTCTTAGGTAAGTGAATGCCGAGCTCTCCATCTGCCTCAGGGCAGGGTGCTGTAACCAGTTTCTTCACTGGATAGGTAGCGCAGGCCTCTTGATTTCAGAGGACTGCTGTCCGTCGTTTACTGCACGAACGGTAAGTTTCGAGTCATTCAAATGTCTTTAAAGTCTTTAGTAATGATGTCTCTTGTTTTGCAGGGTTCCGGCGATGGCGGATGACGGGCTGAAGTGAGTTGAAGATGGAGCCCGTGTAATGAATAGAAGCGCCTGGAAGCACGTAAGTAAGCGCTTGTTGCCTGCTTCACTATGCGCTCTAACTGTCTTTTTATTTTGCAGGTACGAGTTCGGAGCGGCTGCAGGGTGCCGGAATACCCACTGGATTAGATGTGGAAAGGAGTAATGGCACGTGAGTATTAAAGTTCCCCAATGTCTTTAAACGCACCTTGTTTTGTCTTTCAGATGCGGGATGCAGCGCCGAAGGCCTCCGGAGCGTGCGAAGAGTTGGTAAACTTTTGTCTTTCAGATGCCGGAATGCAGTGTGAAGACCTCCGGAGCGCACGAAGAGTAGGTAAGCCTTTGCCTTTCAGATGCCGGAATGCTAACCTGTTCTTTATTGTCTTTATAGGTGTTGCTGAAGACTGGATTCAGGATGGTAAGCCTTTGCCTTTCAGATGCCGGAATGCTAACCTGTTCTTTCTTGTCTTTCTAGGTGTTGCTGAAGACTGGATTCAGGATGGTAAGCCTTTTTCCTTAGGCCCAGGACCGGATGCAGAAGACACGATGAGCGTTCTGCTGCAGAGGTTGCAGAATAACGCAAAGCAAGATTCATCCACCGGGTGTGGTTTAAATAGCCTCCTGTAGTGCTTAGATGTCTCCTTCCACAGCCACGCCTAAGTAAGAAAAGAGTTCCTGGTAAGAAAAGAGTTCCTGCCTTCCAGAAGAGTTCCAGTGTTCTGAATCTAGGGAGTGGCTCCAGCCCCACCCAACAGGAAAAGTAGTTCCAAACAGAAGAGGATCAGAGGCTCAACTGGCAGGCAAGTAAGCAGCATGGTCTGCTGCAGGTAAGTCCACCCAAGCATTATGAGCCCGGCGCTTCCAACGCTGGGACTGGGCATATTTATGAGCCTGGTGCCACTGGCGCCAGGACTGGGTCCAAAAGGTCCCAATTGGGACTGGTTGGCACTCGGAACCTGGGTTATGGATCTGCTTCCAAGGGAGTTGGGAAAACCCTGACCTTTTGGAAGCAGAGATCATGACAGTACCCCCCCTCAAGGCCCCTCCCAAACCGGGCTTCTCCGGGGGTTTTGGCTTGTCAGGAAATGTTCGGTGAAATCTTTTGATTAGGCGAGGAGCGTGGACATATTCAGCAGGTTCCCAGGATCTCTCTTGGGGGCCGTAGCCTTTCCAGTCAATTAGGTAGAATAGTTTAGATTTGGAGATCTTGGAGTCCAGAATGCTTTTGACTTCAAACTCGAGTTCTCCATCCACTAGGATAGGTTTTGGAGATTTGGTTAGTCGGGTTTGAGGTTGCACGGGTTTTAATAGAGAGACGTGGAAGACCGGATGTATCTTCATGTGCGGGGGCAAGTCCAACTTGACCGCTACTGGGTTTACTATGGTAGTGATGGAATAGGGACCAAGGTATCTTGGGTTGAATGTGCGTGGCCCTTTTAGAGGTAGATATTTGGTGGATAACCAGACTTGATCCCCTACTTGATAGTGAGGGGCTTCCTTCCGATGTTGATCTGCTCCTTTCTTGTATTGTTCTTTAGCCCTTTGAAGGTGAGAAACAGCTTCCTTAAAGGCTTGGGTGATTGTAGAATGCAGGTAGTCTACTGCTGGTGTTTCAAGATCTTGGAGGGGATCCAACTCCGAGGTTCGCGGGTGACTGCCGTACAAAAGAAAAAACGGGGTTTTCCCAGTTCCCGAATGGACAGAGTTATTGTAGGCATACTCGGCTATCCAAAGGATATCTTTCCAAGTTTTTTCAGTTTGTTGCAGCATGCAGCGTAAATACTGTTCCAGAGTTTGATTGGTCCTCTCGGTTTGTCCGTCGGTCTGAGGGTGGTGACTGGTCGATAGTCTCACATCAATTTGAGCCGACCGACAGCAACTTCGCCAAAAATGAGAAATAAATTGACTACCTCGATCCGAAATTAGAACCGAAGGAAAACCGTGCAGTCGGATGATGTTTTCGAGAAATTCTCGGGCCAGAGTTGCTGCTGTTGGCAAGCCTTTGAGCGGAATGAAATGCGCCATCTTGGAGAATAAGTCCACGATTACTAGAATCGTATTGTATCCGGAGCATGGAGGTAGATCGGTGATGAAGTCCATAGAAAGCGTATGCCAAGGGCGAGGTGGGATGTCAATAGGGCGTAAGAGGCCTGCTGGTCTTTCCTTTTGACTCTTGTTTTGGGCGCATACTCCACAGGACATTATAAAGTCTCTGATATCTTTTTTCCAAGACGGCCACCAGAAGTAGCGCTTGATCTTTTCTGAGGTCTTGGCTATACCGGGATGACCTTCCATTAAAGAGTCGTGATAACAAGAGATTACTTTTTTCTGTAAAGCTGTGCTGGGTAGGTATAATCGTTCTTGGAAATACAATAAGTTGTCCTTTACTGCAAAGTCCTTTCCCTGCAGATGCCAATTCTGTATGTCTGCTGGAGTTACAAGTTGCCTGGCTTTATCCTTAACTTCCTCTATGGATTCTGTGGCGATTACACCCAGAATTCTTTGTTCGGGAATGATTGGTACAGGTTTAGGGTTGACCAAGTGTTCTTCCACTCCCATCCGAGAAAGGGCATCGGCTTTACCGTTCTTTGTACCAGGTCGATAGGTAATTATGAAGTCAAACTCGGCAAAGAATAATGCCCAACGGAGTTGTCTAGAGGATTGGGCTTTTGCGGTCTTCAAATATTGCAGGTTTCGGTGATCCGTAATCACAGTAACGGTGTGTCGGGCCCCCAGCAGATAATGCCGCCAAGCCTTAAAGGCAGACTTGATAGCCAGAAGTTCCTTGTCAGTAATCGTGTAATTGATTTCAGGAGGCGAGAATTTGCGGGACCAAAATGCCACGGGATGCAACTGATTGGTTACCGGGTCCTTTTGTGATAGAACTGCCCCCATGGCAAGGCTTGAAGCATCAGTTTCCACGATGTAGGGGAGTTCGGGGCGAGGGAGTTTTAAGATTGGTGCAGAGATAAATTTAGTCTTCAAATCCTGGAAAGCTTGTTCCGCCTCGGTAGACCATTCAAAACGTTTGTTTTTCTTTAACAAGGCAGTGATGGGCTGGACTATTCGAGAGAATTCGGGGATAAACCTGCGGTAAAAGTTAGCGAAGCCTAACATGCTTTGCACACCTTTTACGGAGGATGGTGATGGCCATTTGAGAACTGCATCGACCTTCTTTGAATCCATACGCACTCCGCCAGGTGATAATATGAATCCCAAGAATTCAACTTCAGTCACGTTGAAAACCCATTTTTCCAACTTAGCGAAAAGTTTGTGTTGACGCAATCTTTCGAGGACCATTTTCACGTGTTTCCGATGTTCAGATTCCGATGAAGAATAAACGAGGATGTCGTCAATGTAAACAACAACACATACATCTATGAGCTCTCTGAGGACATCGTTCATAAAATATTGAAAGGCGGCCGGGGCATTGCAAAGTCCGAAGGGCATGACCTGATATTCAAATATTCCATACTTGGTGCGGAAGGCCGTCTTCCATTCATCGCCCTCTTTTACTCGTACCAAGTGGTAAGCTCCTCTAAGATCCAGCTTTGTATATATGCATGCTTTTCTGACTTGGTCCAGGAGTTCAGGGATCAAAGGTAACGGATATCTATTCTTAACGGTGATCTGGTTCAGGGAGCGATAATCGATACAAGTTCTAAGGTCTCCTTCCTTTTTTGGAACGAAGAACAAAGCTGAAGAAGCAGGGGACTTGGAAGGACGAATAAACCCATTTGCCAGGTATTGATCCAGGTATTGTCGAAGGTGAAGGTTCTCAGGCTCGGTGAGGGCATAAATTCTACTACAAGGAGGAGTAGATCCAGGTATCAGGTCTATCTGGCAGTCATAAGACCTATGAGGAGGTAGAGAGTTAGCCTGATCCTTCCGGAAAACATCTTGGTATTCTAGGTATTCGGGAGGTAACTGGGGAGTCTCTGAAGAAATTGCGGCCAGTGCAACACCAGGTGGAGGGTGACAAGTAGAGACACATTCTGGAAACTGGACCGTTCTTGCTCGCCAATCGATCAGAGAATTGTGTTTCTCTAACCAAGGTATTCCTAGAATAATCTGAAACTGAGGGGCCTTGATCACATCGAACACGATCTTCTCATGGTGTCCATCTTGACTTACTAGCGTCACCTCTTGAGTGGTATGCGTTACTGGCCCGGAGGCTATCTCCGTACCATCCACCGTAGTAATGACGTCCTTTACAGCCTTGGGACAAAGAGTTAGATTCATCCTCAAAACCATTTCATGATCCACATAATTGCCGATGGCACCGCTGTCGACGTAAGCTTCAATTGCATGTAATCGATCCGGATTATCAGGGCTAATGAGGACCATAGGTATCACGAAATGCGAGGTCACGGAACTGGTTTTCACGCTCGGCAAGAGGACCTCTATTCTTGTCGGGCGAGGTCGTTTCCCTGCTCAGAGTTTGTAACTTTGGTAACTGCAGCTCCTACTGCCTTCTTGGCAGGTTTCACCGGACAGTCTCGAAGAAAGTGCCCTGAGTTTCCGCAATATAGGCATAATTGCAACTGTTTCCTCCTTTCCCGCTCCCTTTGTGTTAGAGGACCTTTCAGACCCCCTATTTGCATGGGTTCCCCGGAGTCTACTCCTTTGGAAGGAGTTGGCGGTTTGGAAAATACTCGAGCATCAAACTTGGAACGATCGGCCTTCCTGTTCTGCAGCCTGTGATCTATTTGAACGACCAAGTCTATATAATCCGAACAGTCTTGTGGGGGATTCACTACTTGGGCTAAAACGTCTTTGAGCTCTCCACGTAGACCTCTATAAAACAGCGTAATCCTTTTGTCCTCAGGCCATTGAGTTTCCACTATTAGTCTATTGAAAGATGCAATATAAGCCAAAAGGTCTTGATTACCCTGTCGCAACGAAAGAAGCTCATTGTCCAAGGCCTGCCCCTGTGAATGTCTTGCGAACAGTTTTTCCATACTAAACTGAAAGGCTTGAAAATCATGGAGAACCGGATCATCTTGATTAACTAGAGGGATCGACCAGACTGCCGCATTGCCACTAAGGTACGAAAGTACAAAAGCCACTTTTGCTTGATCAGTTGGAAAGGCTGCTGGCCGGCATAAGAAGTGCAACCGGCACTGATTGATAAATACTGCAAACCTCTTTGGGTCACCAGAAAATCGTTCGGGCGGAGCCAGAGGTACATTCCCAGGTAGGTTGATCTGCACTGGATTCATAGAGGATGTTGAAGGAAGATTTGCCCCTGATGCGGGTAACGGGGTCTGTCCGGCTTGTGACTGTAGCACTTGTCTAGCAAGATTGTCTGTTCTCTCCTTGGAAATAATTAGTTCCCTTCTTAGAGCATTCGTTTCCTGACGAGCTGCATGCACTTCTGCCCTTAGTTCCCCAAGTAACCGGGCTAGGGGGTCAGTATCCGAGGTTTCCATAGCGCATGGGCGAGAGTTTTGCGGTAGGCTTTGCGTTCTGTAATGCTCACCTGATTCTCGCAGAGGCGCTGGTCTTGACTGGGCGACTACCGTATCTTCAAAGGTGATGTGTAGCACCCGGTTGGCTCTTTGGGCTGGACCTCTGTGCACTGTATGCCTGACGTGTAGAGTAAGATGTCTTAGGTAAGTGAATGCCGAGCTCTCCATCTGCCTCAGGGCAGGGTGCTGTAACCAGTTTCTTCACTGGATAGGTAGCGCAGGCCTCTTGACTTCAGAGGACTGCTGTCCGTCGTTTACTGCACGAACGGTAAGTTTCGAGTCATTCAAATGTCTTTAAAGTCTTTAGTAATGATGTCTCTTGTTTTGCAGGGTTCCGGCGATGGCGGATGACGGGCTGAAGTGAGTTGAAGATGGAGCCCGTGTAATGAATAGAAGCGCCTGGAAGCACGCAAGTAAGCGCTTGTTGCCTGCTTCACTATGCGCTCTAACTGTCTTTTTATTTTGCAGGTACGAGTTCGGAGCGGCTGCAGGGTGCCGGAATACCCACTGGATTAGATGTGGAAAGGAGTAATGGCACGTGAGTATTAAAGTTCCCCAATGTCTTTAAACGCACCTTGTTTTGTCTTTCAGATGCGGGATGCAGCGCCGAAGGCCTCCGGAGCGTGCGAAGAGTTGGTAAACTTTTGTCTTTCAGATGCCGGAATGCAGTGTGAAGACCTCCGGAGCGCACGAAGAGTAGGTAAGCCTTTGCCTTTCAGATGCCGGAATGCTAACCTGTTCTTTCTTGTCTTTATAGGTGTTGCTGAAGACTGGATTCAGGATGGTAAGCCTTTGCCTTTCAGATGCCGGAATGCTAACCTGTTCTTTCTTGTCTTTCTAGGTGTTGCTGAAGACTGGATTCAGGATGGTAAGCCTTTTTCCTTAGGCCCAGGACCGGATGCAGAAGACACGATGAGCGTTCTGCTGCAGAGGTTGCAGAATAACGCAAAGCAAGATTCATCCACCGGGTGTGGTTTAAATAGCCTCCTGTAGTGCTTAGGTGTCTCCTTCCACAGCCACGCCTAAGTAAGAAAAGAGTTCCTGGTAAGAAAAGAGTTCCTGCCTTCCAGAAGAGTTCCAGTGTTCTGAATCTAGGGAGTGGCTCCAGCCCCACCCAACAGGAAAAGTAGTTCCAAACAGAAGAGGATCAGAGGCTCAACTGGCAGGCAAGTAAGCAGCATGGTCTGCTGAAGGTAAGTCCACCCAAGCATTATGAGCCCGGCGCTTCCAGCGCTGGGACTGGGCATATTTATGAGCCTGGTGCCACTGGCGCCAGGACTGGGTCCAAAAGGTCCCAATTGGGACTGGTTGGCACTCGGAACCTGGGTTATGGATCTGCTTCCAAGGGAGTTGGGAAAACCCTGACCTTTTGGAAGCAGAGATCATGACAATATTCATCCCTTACCTTTGACGACTGCTTGTTATGCCTCTCTTAGAGCACTGTTGTTTGGCCGATGGAATGATAGCATCCCGGGGAATTTTGATGGAACTAATTTGAATAATTTTGAAAAACGTGTTCTGACTCCCCTGGGATGCTCGCTTTTCGCAAATAGGAGTAAACTCAACGTTGCTTCAATTAGGCCTTCTGATAGACTATCTTGTCCTTTCCAATCTTTGGTTTCCTTTAAAATGGCTCCGATAGGCAATAAGGATGCCATGCATCCTTCTTACTATATTAACCATAGCCCCGATTCAGTTTCTTTCTGCATACAGAGGAATGGTACCCGGTCAATGGGAGATTTTAAAGGCTGTGCCAACATTGAAAATTTGACTGGGTAAAACAGACCTTTGTATGTAGGCGAACCTGTCTATTTCGTTTGCTGTAATGTAGCATTTCCATGGTTGCCCAGGGATTGGCAGGGAACCTGTTATTTAGGGATCCTGTTACCTGGGGTATTCATAGCAAGCACTTTGGAAGTTTCAAAGGCTCGTCCACGGCGGGACAAGAATGGTGATACCCCTGCACAAGTCCTGGGAGATATAGCAAAATCAGTTGCGCCATTTTGGGGGCAGAGAGCGAATTCCGAGGACATCAGGAGACTAGCGAGAGTACTGGAGAGAACCATCAACCGGACCACAGATATACTCTATAACATGACATTAGAGCAGAAAGCGATAAGATTAGTAGCACTCCAGAACTGGATGGCATTAGATGTCATTCTGGCACAACGTGGTGGAGTATGTAAATTAGTGGGGTCGGCTTGCTGTGTTTTCGTACCAGACTCCTCCCCAACCATTTTCAAAGCAATTCAGAATCTGCACGTCCTTAGCTCAGAAGGGCATGTTCCAGAGGGGAACTGGAATTTTAGTGCTTGGTTTTGGGATTTCTTGCGATCTTGGGGTTGGAAGGTACTTTCAGTTTTGCTGATCATTTTGGGAGTTCTGCTATTCCTTTGTTGTTGTATCCAATGTCTGCATAGTATATGTTCGATGCTAGGGGGATGTTGTGCTCAGTCGATAGGTACGATAGGACATAAAGTATATGCCCCGGATAAAACTTCCAAGGACTATGTGTTAAAAGAGATCTTAGTGAACGACCTGATGGCCATAGATATCTCTGACAGCGATTCAGGGTGTATGGACGATGACGTATGGAGTTACTTGCAAGGAGATCAGAAGTAGTGTTAGCACTTGGCATAGGCCAAAAGGAGGGTTTGTCAAACTAGATATTAAATTATGCCTCCTATTGTAACGATTGTATGTATATTGGCCTACGCCAAGTTGCTTAAAACTATAAGCGAAATAACTCTCTACGGCAAGGTCTTGACCTTAGAAATTGATGTAAGCCGCCATCTTGAATCAAACCCGCCATTTTAGGTTCTCTTAATGTGTAAAAGTCACCCTGTACATCAAAATGTTGGACGATGCCATTCCGAACAGAATCTGGTCGTCATGATCTTCGTACAGCTAATGTATAACTTGCCTACAGGCCACTTGTTAGGGTCGTGAACTGAGACCTTGTCCTTCTGTTGACCTGTGTGTAAATGGATTACCTGTATCAACGGAACTGATCTATGCGCATACTGATGTATATATTAAAAGTTGACCTGGCAGAGACCCTAGACCACTAATACATTCATGGAATGGTTAACCCGCGAAGGGGTTGGACAACAGGTTGGAGAAATGTATATAAGCCTGAATGTCCCAATGTACACTCTCTCACTGAATACATCGAACCCCGTTGAAGTTCGTTGTGTAGTACTGAGGGCCGATAGCTATCCGATCTGTCATTGACTTTGTCATTGCTTGATCTTAAAATAAAGTACTTTGTATGTTCCTTTGTAACCGGGGTTTGATGTGTTTCCTTTGGGCTTCCCGGCCTCATATTATTTTTCTCTTTTCACAGCATGAATGCCCTTCTGTATGATTGGCTGCTGCGTGTGACTCAGCAGTGTGGATGAGAGACAGTATAGTATATCTGGGGACCTCTCACCACTGAAAATTGTTCAGAAGCTGTGTCTACACTTGAAGAGTAACTGGAACTGCTGATCCTTGACACCCATTTGACACACCATGAAGAAGACTTGCTGTTGCATTTGCTTCGACCTGATCTGAAAGCTGCCGAATTCGTCGAAGACTGATCCGAGAGAGGATCTGGAAAGGCGCCCTCTTCCCGTGCTGCGAGGGACCATCGAGCACTTCTAACCTTCGCCGAAGCTCCCTGGAAGTCAGACCCACGAACGGCTGCCGACCCGAGACGGGACTGCCGAGGAGAATGAAGCAAAGCACCCAGACTTTGCCGCTGTCGAAGTCTATTGCCGTCGACCAGGGTTCGCAGGTTTGTGTAACTGCTGGAGGCCCGTTGAAGTTGTGTTGCCCAGCCATGGGGACCACTTGACGCCATGCCACCGACGACCGGAGCCGCCCACTCCTTTGCTAAGAACATTTGAATTGAAGGACGACCTTGTCCGCAAGGTCGACCGCTTTGTCCCGCCAGAGAAAGTTGAGGACGACCAACGCGCCGAGGAGAATCCGCTGGTGGGTTTCCCACCACCTGAAGGCCACAAAGACTTCAACGACTCGGCGCCCCTGCTGGGCCACAGTTCTTCTGAAACTCTTTGCGGTCCTGAACAATCAATCGCCGAGGTGCCCCGCACACCTCATCCTCACAGGACGTTGCTGATGAGCACCGCCTGGATCGACACCGTGGTCTCGCCACCCTCGAACTTCTCATCGCCGCCGTCAACAAGTTCACCATCTTCGACGCCTCTCGACGATCCGTGGCTCCTGCTTTAAAGGGAGTCACTCAAGAAGGATCCTTCGACGCGTCTTCGAAGAACTCTACTCCACCAGGTACATTGGGGGGGTAAAACATTATAGGAGGAAAAAAGACCATTAAACAATATATGGACTGGGCTTTTGCTATATATCTTTATTTTACAGGTTGCCCAGGTGGGGGGATCTCCACACAGAACTGTGTCTATCGGTAGGGGCCAGTATTCTGCCTATTGTTTCAACCATCTTGCGTTCCTTCCTATCTCTATTGCTGGTTTCCATGTTATTGGTCTGTGTGACATTTTAACCGTACAGTTGATGCCTTTTAATGAGATTTGATAACATTGTTGGTACCACTTTAGAATTGTATATATTTATCATTGTTGATTTCCGAGTACAAAGTGCGTTATTGTGATCGTGTACATACCTTTGAATATTAATTATATAAAGACTGTGTTTTCAGTAATACAGTGTGTGGACATTCCTTTGTGAGGGTTCGGGGACTACACTGTACTTAAGAACCAGCCTGCATCACCTCCCGAGAAGCTAGGCCTTGATTGCTCGTCCATTGCTACCTTATAGAGGATCTTGGCTGGGGTCCTCTGTGCCTCTCCTCTACCATATAGAGAGCGGAAGTACAGGCACCCCCCACCGGTATCATCACACCATGGAGAGAGGGAGAGCTTGTGTAGGCAGAGACATACAGAAAGAGAGAGCGAGTGAATGGAGAAATATGAGCAGATGGTGCAGGCAGACAGAAGAAGGCCATGACATAGATATGGTATAGATATGTAGAAAATGTCACGATGACAGAACACGCAGTGATTGAAAAGTACAATACATGTATCACAGACATTTAGGCACTGCTCAGATTTAGAAATGATGACAGAGAGAGAATGAATGTAACCATGGATATGAAAATGTCATTGAACAGTATAATGAGAGGTGAGGCTCTGAGATTTGAGGTATTTGCTGCTCTCTGCTGCTCTGCTCTATGGGATGTAGTTGGAGATATAGTTCTGAGATCGAGAGAGCTGACACTGAGATGGAAGAGAGATGTTTGGCGATGGCATAGGAGAGACGTTTGTATCACTCTGAGATTGAGGAAGTATTGGAGAAGCATTCTGAGCAAAGCTGATGAGATCTGGCAGAGAGAGGCCTGGCCCTGACTGACTGGCTGGTTGCAGAAGTTAGCAAGAGAGGAGAGACAGAGCAACACAGAGGAGAAAAGGTGAGTATTTCCGAATAAGACATGGGGAATTAGAACAGACTCTCACACAGAGCTTTGGCTGACATGATAGATGGGGTAATCAGACAGGGTTTGTCTTACAGAGAGAGTGTGAAGTATGCTTGCATTAGAAGCCTGTAAGGTATAGTTATTGCATTGCTGGTAGGTTTGCACCAAAAGCATAAAAGGTGCAAATTTGAGATTTGCATTATAGTAGTGTTTGCATCATGCATTGCTATGTATGAATAAAAGTGTTTGTGTTGTTGAATCGATTCATGTGTTTTTTTGTGTCTTATGTTAATGTGTCCATTGGAGTAAGATAGGAGTAATCTAGGAGTAACACAGTGCACAGAACCCTGAGATAGAAGAGCAGGGGGGCATAGTGATACACACCCCCTAGGAGATTGTCTAAGATTGAATCATGGTCGCCCACTAGGGGCAAGACCAATGGTAGGTTTTTCTGATTTGTAGCACGTTCTCACACAGGCACACTTTGCACCAAATGGAGGAGTCTACAGAAAACCCAGAGGGGAATACATCTGAAACATAGAAATGGTGTAATTATAAATAAATGGCTGTGTATCCCACTTCTGTCAACCCAATTGGTGGGCAGTTAGTGGGACAATTGTAGTAACCTGTTTTTGCTTCATTCCTAGATTTGCACTGATTATACTGTCATATCCAAGGAGGACCACCTCGGGGACCCGGAAGAAGAAACCCAAGGAAATCCGGAGTGTTGCTCTACACCAGAAAAGAATACCTGAGAGAAGGCTGGGGGTAGTGTTCCACATTCCAACCAGAGGCAGTGAGGGAAGCGTGTCGCACCATTCGCTGATGGAAGAAGGATGTATACCCAACTGAACCTGCCTTTTTCAAGAAAGAAATCTCACTTGCCCGACTCCCCCAGAACTGTAAGTCCCGAAGAAGTCAGCGGCATCTGTGGGATATATTGACCCACTCAGCTGTACTATACTACATCACTTTGCTGCAGTTGTGTAAGAAACAGCAAAATGGCCGTGCTGATTCCTGTGCGCGCCAGAATCTCAAAACAACATTTTTGCAACCACCAGAAAAATGGCTGTACCACACTGCCACACACATTTCAGAGGGTGGGGGTGGAGCAGAGTACACACTTCAGGAGCATGCCAGTGTGCTCTGCAACATGTAACATGAAATTAAGTGAAAGAGGCAGCATTAATTTGCTGGAAACCCAAAATGCCTCTTCAAAAGAAAACCTTTTTCACCCTTTAAAAATGCTATTTGGCACTATATCCATCCATTTACCATGAAACTGCTGTGATTAAAAAGGCCCTGCATGTCCAGGATCATTCATTATGCATCAGAGGAAATGGGCCTCATTTGAATGACAGCTCCTGTCAAAAGTATCTTTGAAAAATCAACCAGGGGCTTTGTTTTCATTTTACATGGGAAACGCGTCTGTTTGCTTTCAGAAGTATCTAAAAATCAGCTGTTTAGAGAAAGACTCTAAATAGATGTCTGGTTAAATGTATCCATGCTGCAAAACAACTCCAGCACTCAAGAAAGAACTATAGCTTCATAAAGTGTGTATTTGCTGGAGATGAAAACTGAATTGAAAGAAATAGTAAAATGTAAAATGTGCTTTCTCTGACTGAAGAGAGAAAATCGCCTATTTAAAAGTAAATTGTTGTGTGAAGGCCTGCTTACTTAGCAATGTAAAAGGATTTGTTGCTGGAAAAAGTACACCTATACACTGTTTTGATTCCACAGGTTTAAGTCAAGATTTAAAATGAGAGAATGAAGGCTAAAACTCATAGGCTAGGTTGGCAAGCTATAAAAACTTGCCATCCCGCTGATCTGTAGTATTCAGTAACCAGAGCTGCCAGTCCAGTGCAGTCTGATGATCAGAACAACCCAGCTGATCCTGTCCCGCCAGATTTGCCCAGCTGTCCATTGTTAGACAAGATCCGTGTGGTGACCAGAACCCTTGATGGTCCAGAATCCTAAATTAAAGTGGACTGTAAGTATTAATAGGAATCATAGAAACCCATAGCATACCTTGCCTTGCTTTGTCCTATCCCAATCTCTAAATCATCCTATCCTTACCTTAAAAACTTGTAACATTGTCAGAATCCTTATTGCAATCCTGTCCTTGATTTATCTTGCTAAGCGCCATTTCTTTACTCATTTTTATCTTGTGTAAATCCTAAACTATCAATCCTATTTCGAGTGATTGGACTGGTTCCACCAGGGCGGGCGCTGGGGATCTGGGGTTGAAGTCATGAATCAACTCTAGAGCTTACTGTGTCCCTCTTTGGTATTCTAGCCTGAATGCTCTAGTATAGAATTAAACTATTCTTGTCCACACTGAGTTTCTTTTCTGTTTTCAGTACCCGATTTTTCTAAAAATGCCTCTTATTCTACATTGCATATCTACGTCAGTTTAATAGCTAGAGACCTCATTTCAATTCTTGATTATAACTAAGACCTATAGCTACACCCCAACCCAATAACCGTGTGAATTTTACCTGTTTTTATTAAAAACCGTTTGGTTAATTTTAGGCAGGAATCAACAGTTTTGCAAAGTTTACACATGTTATTTTTATTCTAAATTATTTTCAACCTTCCATTCAAATTTGAATTGTTTATTTTTGCTCAAACTAATGCTTATGACTGCTAGTATCTTTCCCATGTTGCTCCCATTGATATTTGTACTGATCTAGGGATTTTTGCACACGTTCAGTGTTTTATTCAGCCATTTTCGAGTGTCATTTTAACATTGTAAGGTTTCAAATCCTTCTTTGTTTCTTGTTCCTCATTCCTGATTGCCTGCTGCTTCCATATATCTATTTAGAATTGATTCTTTGTGGGTTGAGGGAACATTGCTGGGGGGAATTCTAACTTGAGTTCTATCTTTCCAAAAATTCAAAGTGTTCCTATTTCTGTGGGGTTTTCTATTTTGTGTTGCTAAAGAGTGAAGTTAAGTGCATTACATACCTTCTTATTTGTTATTGTCACTACATTGGTGATTGCTGCCCCATATATTAAAAAGTATATGTCGGATTTTAATTTTAAATAAATAAATAAATATTACCTTTACCAACAAGCCTCATTCCTGGTCCATCGTGACCCAGGGTATTTTAAAAGGGGTGTGATATGAGTTGTGTATCTCTCAAATATTGAACCTACATATATAACAAAATAAGCATTTCGGTTATGCGATTCATACTAGGGTGAGGCCAGGGTGTATCGTCTGATTGAAATACTTAACAGTATGGAGGTGCTGTGTTTGATATGCATTTGTGTGTGATGGAGAGAGTTTTGAATCTAATGCACTCTTGGATAGGGAGCCAGTGTGCTTCTCTTCTAGCTTTAGAGAAATTTTCTCTTTTTTGGGATGTTGAAGGCTGCTCTCAAGGAATTGTTTTGGACCACTTGTAATCTTTGTATGTTTCTCGCTGAGGTGCCTGTGAAGAGGGCATTGCAGTAGTCGAGCTTTGAGCCAATGATAGCGAGTGCAATTGTGAGGGAACTGTCCTGTTGCAAGCTGATTCAATTCATTGCGAGTAGATGGGTGGGAGGGTTGAAAGTATCATTACCTTGATGATGCCACTGACCTGACATCAGCTTTACACCCTGGCATGCACACAAACATGGTGAGGTCCAGACAGGTGTGGGAGTGTGCTAACCACAGACTGTGCATTAGCTGATTTCCTGAGCTCTCTGTGATTTGTACAGCTTAATTTACGGTAAATCCTGCACTGGCAATATGGACAAACATTTGACAAATCACTCGAGGGTAGAGTGGCAATTCAGACCATTCTGACAAATGATCTAGCAATGTGTATTTGTTTAACCCCAAATTACAGATACGTTTCACTTTTCACTTTGTCTTTTCCCCAAGTGTGCCATCATACTTAGTTGTAAAAGGTAAACTTCCATATAACGTAAACCGACTGACGTAAACAACAGCCTGCACTATAAAAGATTCATCCGAATCACCTCAAAGAGAACCTACCTTTTAGTAAGCTACTTAGACTCAAGAGAATAACATCAGACACAGAGAACCTCCAAAAGGAATATGAAAACACAAGAACAAAATTTCTAGAACGAGGATTCCCAGAAGACATCTTAGAAAAAGCAATGACCCGAATAGAACCTCTGAACAGTATTGATCTTCTGGAATACACTAAAAAACAAGAAAGCACCCAATTCATACACTCATTTAAGTTCTCTACCCAGAGCTTCCAAATCAAGCAAATTATAACAAAGAATTGGGATCTGATCAAGAGTGATCACACACTATATTGGCTATTTCCTGAGGCCCTGAATGAAGCCTACAAGAGAGGAAGGAACCTAAAAGACCCATTAATCAAAGCAGAACGAGTGAAGGAAAAGACCCAAACTATATTGTGAAAACAGCAAAAAGGAGCTTTCCCATGTCTTAACTGCCAGCATTGTTCCAACTTGATTAAAGGCGATCACATCAGACATCCTAACACTGGTAAAAAGATTGGAATCAAAGATTTTTCTACATGTGATTAGAAGAATGTAATATATGCCCTAATGTGTCCCTGCGGGACATATTACTTAGGTAAGACAATGAGGAAAGCCAAGGAACGGTGGACGGAACATAAGTCCAACATCAGGACGAACAGCATCAAATCCCCTGTCTACAGACATTTTCGTGATCATAAACATAAAATAGCTCAATTACGATGCCTAATTCTGGAAGTGATACACCCTCTACCAAGAGGTGGAAACATTTCTAAAATTCTGTCACAGAGAGAACTCTACTGGATCCACAAATTAGACTCAATGGCTCCACTTGGCCTAAATGAGGAGTGCTACTTGGGACCATACCTCTGAATGAACAAAAAAGCTTCAAGACAGAACAATCAACAGGAATATACCCCTGTGCATGAACAGGCTCCTTAATTGGAACAATAATAGTAACTAAGGGGGGAGACACCACTGTACTAAGAACCATTTTTGAAAAACACGATTAATGATGGTATTCAATTTATTAGTATTGCAAAACAATGTATGTTCTATAAAGTCTGATAATGAAGTTATCATCTATTGTAATGTTTTGGTAAATACTGAAAATGGACAATTCATATTGTAAAACAATATATGTTGGACAGAGTCTGATGATGTAGGTATCATCTATCATAATGTTTTGATGAATACTAGAAATGGACAAAGGAAACATCTCATATTCACATATAAACAAATGTAATTGATCACAGAGATTACAACTCAACACATTTACATGATCATAATGATGTGCAGCGATAAAACGTGAAGAAGGGACAAAAACAACATGGTAAGATTTTTTAGCCTTTATTAATAGTATACATGGTCATGAGTTAGGAGAAAGCAGTGGCACTAGACCACAGGATTACATTTTGGGTACATATTTAATGGATAAATACAATTGCAGAATTGTTCTCATTGAGATTGACCAATCAATTTCAAGTAAGTAACTTTGAATAACAATGTTATGAAACAGAAGGACTACTGATATTTCACCACACAATCCCGTTATAACAAATGTTTGTTTACATTTGTGACGTCATTCGCGGCATAGGCAACGTGATGACATCACGTATGCATAATGACGTGTATATAAATAGCGGCCATTCTCATGTCACGAATTTCGCGGCTGAGAAATTAAGAGAATCCACTTCCATCCGGGATCCAATACCCAGGTAATACTTTGGAATCACGACCCAATACAATTCTAAGACCATCCTTGAGATGCTGGACTTATTATTGTTGTCCTTTGCATCTTGTTGAAATAAAGTTCAAACCTTGAACTAACAATATAAGAATTCATCACTTGGCCGTTTCACCTGTCCTCTGATTCAGGTAATCGCTGCTTAAGATACACTTTCTAAACATGTATTACTCATTAACAATTGTCACTCAGTATAGAATAATGAACAGAAAGAAACATACATATGTTTTTATAAAATATGTTTATGACAGCAGGAAGAAATAACACATGATCATAAGAGGTTAGGAGGGAGTACCTGAGACATTATACTCAGTTGATCACGCCCGTATTTGAGTTACAAGACAAATATCATGTGTAAGTAACCAGCCTATAATACCAATATCTAACACTTTTTAAGGATTTCTATCACTTTAATATGTAAAACTGTATATTGTTTATAGAGTGAACACATGGATGAGATATGAGGACCTAGATCTTAAGTGATAAAACACACATAAAGGTGGCTAATCATAGTGATAAAGAGAACAAATAGACCCTGCAGCCCTGGATTAACACATATGAGAAGAGGACACAGATCAGCACTGTGTATACAAGGTAAACATATTTTTAGAGGAGACAAAGCTCTTTAGACTATGAGAAACAAATGGGTGTTTACTATCATTGAATTGGTTAACCTATGTACAAAGATAACATAGTTAAGTATGATTATTCTCCAACAACACAATGTATGACATAAAACATGAGTCTGTTATTCAAAGAGCATAATTGAGAATCAGTGACAAAATCATATTTTGAAGTAATGGTATTATCTATCTTGTGTAGGTTTGTACAGAGCAAGTAACATTTCGGACTATGTTTCTTAAATGTATTTTTTATAGAAAGGATAGCCCCTGAAGAAGAGAAAAATATTCTCGAAACGTGCTGGGCATTAAAGAACCACTATTGAAAACATAAAACGGCAGTTTTTCATTTGAGAACAATTATCTTTTGAACATTACAATAAGAAATCCTTTGTGGAAGAAATCATTGACTAAGAACAAAACACTGAAGTCTAAAAATATTCTAAAAAGTTGGGCTTAATAATTGAACCATTCACAGTGTTCAGGGGATGAGAGTTCCCAAAGTGGGAACGTATCTGTTTCAATTATTTATAAACATCCCATATTCCTGGGGTGTAGTTTCTTTAAACAGAAAAGTGTACCCTTAGTAATACATATTTTCTAATTTTTCTTCAAAGTTCATTATAATTTATATGTGAGGTTTCCGGGTTGCGGAAATCCTAAAGTGAGGTCAACCGCTGTTCTAGTGTGTCCACCAGATAGTGAACTTGCTCTATGTTTCAAAAGGAAATCATTTGAATGAAGCTTCCAGTGTTTGAGAAATAACAATAAATAGCCAATATAATTGAGAAGAGGAAAAGAGACAATCACTTCCTACTTTCAAAGAAGGGTGAAAATCATATATTTCTTTTTAACACAACACATAACTGGAAATCAACAAGGTTATAATGTCAACCAAGGGTAAAACAAAATATGAGTGCATCCACATGGTACATTGAGAAGACAAAATTTTTGGTTAAAAAGTTGCAATACAAATAGGTATTTTGAGACAAATATATGCACAAAACAAAAAGAAGAAACACAAAGAAAATAGGGTTTAGTTAATTTCACTAAAATGCCTGAGTCATAAAGTAGGGTGCAAAAAGAAAGGACATGTGAATGATAATGGTCTGGTAGATACATTATATCATAACTACCCAAAGTATGGGTTCTGTTTGGTGGTAGTCCCTTTTGCAGTTATTAGTATCAAGCAGTTAATGCTACAGGGTCTTTTGGTACAAGATATCTTTTATCCTTGCCAACGTGCGATTTGGTAGTTGGAACCAGAGTGTGAGTTCCAAAGGATCAGGGATATGTATGCTTGATTTAATTCCCTGTCTTCTTCACATTTCGGCGGTATTCTATTGCGATAGGTCCGCCTTCATCAGGGCTCCTAGTTGGGGACCCTACCGGTGCTTCAGATCCCAGAGGCTCGGGTGTAGGTCACATGGGGGAAATATCAGGCAACAGGACCATACGTGTGTGTGAACACTGAGGGCTCTCAGTCAGAGTCACAATTGCATCTTGGTGATATCCTGGTTAGGATATAGCGTCACCGCTTGGGTAAGATCCAAATCTGTTGGTGCCTGTTGCACGTGATTGTTCACAATGGGCTGGAGACTGTTGCCGTCTGCAGTGGCTTGCAGAGCTGCCGCATGAGTCAGCAAAACCGCTGTGCGCGGGAGAGGCTGGAGGGTGTAGTTTCTCCCCTGCACCTGAAAAATCTGGAAAACACGAATATAACTCATACAAAAACTAGTCTGAAATTGAACTAATTCAAGTAATAAAAAGAATGCAGGGTATACTTGGAATCTATCACTTAGATTCAACATGCCCAGGCTCACCATGAGATGAGTACATTTCAGACACAGCCCTGATGAGGCAAATACCTCTCTCCAGCTGTTTCTCCTTTCAGCACTTCACCCCATTGAATGCAGTTGAGTCTCATGATACATTTGGTCTAATTGTACACAAAGCTCCTCTACCTTTCCTTCCAATGCCTGCCTGGTCATCTTGTCTGTCCCTCGCTCTCGTCCCAAATATTTACCCGAAATCGCTCCTCAATAACACTACTGAATGCTCTATGATACCACTCGTTTGCCTCTCTGATAGTGTTTCAATACTATAACCTATGTTAGTAGGCACTACATATTTGCAATATAACAACATATATATAATGAGATACATGACCAAGGACTAAACAATATAGATTCATAGACTGACGCACAGACTGCAACACACAGTACTGCACAACCGTTAAAAGATGCCAGCCCAAACTCTGGCTATAGCGCTCGCTGCTCATGAGCTAGTTCTGCGCTCAAAACAATAAAATAAATTATACAAAAATCATTACCTCTACTTACCTCTTCTTGATCACAGTACTTACTTATTGTAGGCGATCCGCCTTCTGACAGAACCCCTTCCCAAATTGTTTTATAGACCCCCCCTTTGACAGCCCAGCATATAAAGCACATCACATGTTCCGTAACTCTTCTGCCTCTACCAAAGGAACTGGGATGTTAATTAAACCGTTGCCCTCTAGAGAAAAGTTAAAGCGTGCTATGTACATATACAAATAAATAAACAAATACATTTGTTTCTGGTATATTTTAAAATGAAACTATGTGTTAGTGAGGCAAAAGCTGGAGGTCACTCATATGTGTTATTACATGGCTAAACTGGCCTACATTGGGCCAGCCAGTCTGGGAATTTTTTCTTACTGTGGCATAGCATTTTGTACTGGGTATCAAGAGTAAAGCAAATATAATAAATGTTATTGCACAGCTAGATATGCCTACATTACGCAGTTAGTCCTGGCCTGTATGTTCTTACGTGACCACACTTGCCTACATTGTTGTAAACCATCACTACATGGTTACATACTGTGGCATGACACGTTTTACTGGGCAATACAGGTAAAGCCAACACGATGAATGTTGTTATGCAGCCATACTACCCTACATTGTTTCAGCTAATCTGGAAAGGTTCTCTTATTGTGGGAGGACCTTTTAACTGGCAAAACCAACATGAGTATGAGGTATGCTTCTACATGGGGATACTGGTTTATATTTGCAAAGTCAGTATAAACATATTCTTTGGGAATGCTACCATGTTTCAGTTCACCTTGCATGGACATGTATGGGCACAGTTACTTGAAAATGGTGATATATAGTGCCCGCCCAGTGGACCACTGAAACATTACCCACTTCACCACGGGCACTGGTACTCCTTTGCAGGGATTTCTGGGGGGAGGGGGAGGGGGGATTGGGTGTGTAGGGGTGTTCAGGGAGGAGGGGGAGGGGGGATTGGGTGTGTTGGGGTGTGGGGAGGGGGGATTGGGTGTGTTGGGGTGTTCAGGGGGAGGGGGAGGGGGGATTGGGTGTGTTGGGGTGTTCAGGGGGAGGGGGAGGGGCAGGGGGGATTGGGTGTGTCATAACTTTTCAGAAGCACAATACACTTTTTCGTTTATCACAAACCAAATGTGTGGATATTGCTCATTGTGTATGTGTGCTTTATTGTTGTACAGTCTACAGTGTGCATATACCAGACACACACAGTGCCCCAAGTGCCGTCCACATGTTACACGCACACGCTGTGTGTGCTAGAAGTATTGGTCAATGAGATTCTGACGCATTTCACGCCCCTCCTGTGCATCGCTGCCTCCTTGAGGTGCTGCCCCATCCCCACCCTCATCATCCTCATCATCAGGTGGTTGCAGTTCTGCGTCAGGGGGCAGAGGCACGTTACGTCTGACGCACATATTATGTAGCATGACACATGCCATGACGATCTTCGCAACCTTCTCATGGTGGTACAGGAGTGCCCCGCCAGACCTGCTGAGGCAGCGGAAACGTGCCTTCAGTAGGCCAAAGGCCTGCTCTATCACCACACGGGTACGTGCATGGGCACGGTTGAAGTCCTCCTCATGCTGGTTCTGTGGGTTCCGGACTGGTGTAAGGAGCCACCTCTTCAGGGGATAGCCTGCATCACCTGTAAATGGGCAACAATGTATGTGTCAGGAATGAGATTGCTTTCTGTACATGACGCGCCACCATGCCTTGCATTCAACTGTTACTTTGCACCAAATTTAGTTGTGCTAGTGGATTCACACTATGCAACCGGTATGTGTTCATGGCTCTCATGTACTGTTTTGCATGCCAAGACAGAATGCAGGGTGGACAATTGCCTTGTGAGTGCCCATCCACTGTGTCCGTTCAGGCCGTTATTTTATGTGACCTGGCACTTGTCCTGTGAGGTCAAAGCTCACATGATTGCAACATTGCTGTCTGGCTCATTATGACCCCAGGGAACAATACTGGTGTCAATGGGGACAGTTTGTGGGTCTTGCTGTCTGTGTAGTGGTGCATTGATGTTCCTGTCCGACATGTGCCTCCTTTGTGCGCAGTTATGGGTGACAGGCCTTTCAGTAGATGGTGTTTGGTGACGTGCATGTAGGTGTGTTCCTTTGGAGTCGATGTGGTCACATTTTGTACAATGCACTTGCAGATGGTTGTGTCATGGTTGGGGTACACTTTCATTCACATGTTAGGGCTGATTAGATCAGGCATCATGTATACAGTTGTCAGATGACGTGAGTGCTGCCTCAGGGTATGATCTGGCTACTGCTAGTCGCAGCCATGTGACGTATGCATCATTCCCCCCCCTTTCTGCCAGGTGAAATATGCATTGGTACGTCGATCACCTACACACTTTGCATTTCCATGCTCATGACATTAGACTCACCGAGTAGGCAGGATCTTGGCCTGCATGTCGCTCCATGTAGCATGGTATTGTGGAGTTCTGAAGGACCATTGAATCATGGGTTGATCCGGGGAATCGGGCACAACAATGTGTGAAGATCCTGTTGGAGTCGCAGACCATTTGCACGTTGATTGAGTGAAATAGTTTACGGTTGCGGTATGGTACCTCCATGGCATGTGGGACCACCAATTCAACATGGGTGCAGTCGATGGCACCAATGCAACCAGGTATGCCAGCTAGTGCATGGAAACGCACTTTGGTGTTGGCAATCTCCTGGGCAGACCGTGGCAATGAGATGTGGTCGTCTGTGTGCTTGAGGAGGGCATCGAGCACTTGGATCAGTGTATGTGAGAATAATGGTTGGGATATGCCATGCAAGTGGCCCACTGTGTGCTGGTAGGTGCCTGTGGCCAGGAAGTGGAGCACGGACACTACCTTCAGTAGGGGCGGGATGGCGGTGGGTGTTTCTATCATGCTGACAATGTCGTTGTGTATCATGTGCACAATGTTGGTGATGGTGTCCCGGTCCAGTCGGTACAGGGTGTGGATCTGCTCTGCGGTGAGGTTGAATGGACTGGCTCTGATGCGTGGGATTGGGGGCTGCCTGCATGGTGCCACTGGCTGTGCTGGTGGGGCTTGCTGGCCCTGCCTTGCCCTCCTTCTCCTCCCGCGTCTCCTCTGTACAGCCTGTTGTGGTTGTTGTTGTTGTTGTTGCAGTTGTAGCACTCGCATTGCTATCAGGTCCTCCAGCACCAACATTGCTAGTCCTATTGGTATCATTGTGGAGTGTGACTGGGGCTGGTAGGGGTGGGGTGTGCTCTTTTTGCACTGGGAGAGTCTGTAGTGCCTCCACCTGTGCTGATTCTGTGCACCTGTGGCAGCTGGGAACACTGCACATGGCCATTTACGGTTGGTTTGCGATGGCGGAATTAGCGCCATGGCGGTAAGGTACTTAACGGCCTTGGCGATGGCGTTAGGGGCATGTCCGCTTGGTTTGTGATCTGCGTAGCTTTGCACCATGCCGGTATTTACGGCATGAAGGGTCGCGCGCGCGCGACCTTGGTGCAGTTAGCGGCACCGTAAACTACGATGTCGCTAATTGCACTTTTGCGGGTCATAATCGGACCTAGCGGAAAACGATGCCGGTATTCATTTACCGGCATCGTTTTCCGCTTACCGCCTGGGTCGTAATGAGGGCCAGTGTGCTGTGTGCAGTCTGTGCGCAGCTTGCAGCCCCGCGTGTGCACACACAGGCAGGTAGTCAGTGGATTCCTTCATCTCGCTGAGGCTGGGCCTGGGAGTTGAGCACAACTGCGCCTTCTGCTGCTCCTGTCATATTCTGCATGGCTCATAAATTTGGCTCCGACCATGACTAGCAAGAGACAGGTTGTGAATTTCGTGGCTGCACCTGCCCTATGAAGGTGCTACGGGAATAGCAGTGGCACTGGGGCCCAGTGTTATTGACTGTACGTGTAAAGCAACCGGCTTTCTGCAGATAGTTGTATACTATGCATACCGCCTATGTTTGGAATCCATTGTTTTTGGTGAAATCGCATTTCAGGAGCTACTCGTGTACAGCACTGGTAATCAACGTTGCTTTCATTGGGCCTCATTACGACCCAGGCGGTAAATTACCGCCTGGGTCGTACCCTTACCACCATGGCGTAAACTATGGCGATTGTTGGAATGATTGTTTAATTTGCGCTTTGGCTAAATCAACCTGCACGCTCCAAAACATTATCGCAGCTCGCTCTGAGATTTTCTCTTTTTATCTGCTATCAGACAAACTTGCGATTGATTTCTCCAGAACTTCACGAGCCCTAAATAAATTGAAGTCAGCAGTATAAAACGTCTTCGACTTTGCTACAGAGCAGGGACAGTGAAATTGATTACATATTTCGCAAACTTTTCCATCACCGACATGAAGCCTGGCAAAACCAGATCCTATGCACTTAGTAGTAAATGGGAGCGCTTTCATTTGAGGCTGCACACCGCACATAATCTATTGCATAATATACATTGAATTCTGAAAGGGATTTTTAAAAGAACATAACTATTTCAAAAGCGATCTGGTATTTTGGTCCGATATAACCATGTGCAATAAGTCTGCCCCATACTAAATTGAACCCCCACTCTCTAACCTACCTACCTACCCTACCCCCACTCTCTCTACCCCAACCAACCCTACCTGATTCCTCTACCGAAACACCCACTCTCTTTACCCCACCCACCCTACCCCCGCTCGTTTTACCCCACCTACCCACCCTACGTCCACTCTCTCTACCCATACCCACAATACCCCCACCTTACCCCATTCCCTCTACCCCACCCACCCTATCTCCACCCTCTACCCCGACCACCCTACCTCCACTCTCACTACCCCACACACCTACTCTCTGCCTGAAACCCCACTCTCTACCCCACCCACCGAACTCTCTTTACAACCCACTCTCTACCCTTTCTGATCCTTCCTCTCCAACTCTTACTTTATTTCTTACCCTCATCCTTTCTCCTTCATTTTTCCTCTTGCTCGTCGATGGCACCCCCTCTCAATCCTTTCCCCCTTGCTATGTTCTCCTTCCTTCTCATTCTTTTGCACACCAGTGCCACTCAGCATTTCCTCCTTTGAAACTTTGCACGTCCCTCCTTGCAGCCTGGTGCCTATAAATGCAAAATGCAAAGCACAGCAGTACAATGTAATGTCATTAATTGCCGGCTCTCTTTTGTCAAGCATACACTGACACCTAGTGGCAAATGCTGAGGAGATCGTCACAGATATGTCTTTTTAGAACGTTTTATATGTTTGCTATTTTGCGTTTATGCTCGTTTTATTTTTTCTTGATAACAGCTATACATACTACACAGTTATTTAATTTATTTATGCATTTATTTATTATAACTGTATTTTATCTTATCATTTCTGGATGGCCTTCCCAACCACATGCTCTTGTGATGTTTGCTTTGATATTTCTTCTTTTTGCTTGATTTTACTCATACCTCTCCTTCTGACGTATAGGGCACCCTTATTTCCTCTGTGACTGCTATACTAGCCAACATAATTAAATATTGTAATGTTTCCTGTTCCTTCTTTCTTGATTTTATCTAAGTTTTTACTGATAATTATATGGTCACCAATGTAGAAGCATTTTTTAGGAATTAACATTATTCTCTTTGCAATTGTATTTTCATTAACTGAGAGCTACTCCATTCACAAGCATACACTGACATCCATTATCGAACATAAGAGTGTTTTCTTGCTGTGACAGAATGTTTTTATTTAAATTCACTAGGTTATTTGCACAATAGGCTTGTTACACATAGTTTTCTTTTTACTTTGTGTATTTCTGACCACCGCAGATTATTTACCTCAATTATATACCTAATACATAACCTAACCAATAACACCATATCTAATCTGCTCCGTTCTCTAAATCCTGCATTATACATACTTTCGGAACTGTTCTACCTTTTTGTTTTTCATTAATTTTACAGGATAGCAATTGCTTAATTTGTAAAAAAAAAAAAAAAAAAAAGGGCCCAAACAATCTTGGTCTTGGCTCACTAATGTCGGTCCCGGCGGCACCGCAGCGCTAGATCATCCCACAGCCCTGCCCCCCCAGTGCTTGTCGCACCTTGCCAATGGCACACAAGCACACTCTTGCCAGCCTGATACATGGTGGATGCTTTCAAAAACACATGCTTCTCACAGGGCAGATATAGCTTATTCTGTCTAAGCCATGTTGGCTTTTCCAAAACATTGGTTCCGTTTCAAGGGCTTGATATATAACTACATATAGTATATACTGAGTCCGCCCACTCCTACCTGCCTCGTTACTTATAGGCTCAGCTGGATATTTGAGTATGATGAAGCTCAGCTGGCCTTCCAAAAGTACCGGCTAAACATGGAGTGACTTCACCTCAGCCCCACTCGCATTTCACGCACTAGTGTAACATTTAACTCAATTTCAAGCATGCCAGTGAGTCTTTCAGAACCAGCGCCCCGAGCCGCAGGGCACAATACCTGACAGTGCCAAATACCCAAAGTTGGTCTGGAACGTTCCACCGAGCAACTGGTGCAGCTAAACCTGCACTTTCCGAAAACGAGCCTGCTCTTTATCTAAGAGGGAACCCCGACAGATTCTGGGCCCCTCTCTGTCACAGGGACAGCACGCTGCCCTTTGGCGCATCGACGTCAAGCCTCCACCACGTCTGAAGTCATCCAGTCTTGAGCAAGCGGAGACTAAAGGCGAAAACGCACAGAAACTTGCAGAGAGAGCAGAGACGAGCCTGGAAGTAAAACAATATATGAAAATGTTTTTTTTTTGAGCAAGCAGGGCTAAAGAAATGAGTCTGTCTTTCAAATGTGGACTTTCTGTAGAACTGAACGCAGTATAGTTGCCAAGGGGACAGGTGTCAACTCTCAGTGAACAGCTAATTAAACACTGTTTGGCCGCCTCGCTGTTTGCATATTTTAATTTTTATTGTTACAAGATCTCTGCTTCGCAGCAGAGCAGCCAATCAGATCTTGTTAAAAAGAAATGCCAACAATAAGGCACGGCCTGCTCGAGCGTGAAGAGTGCTGGCGCCCAAAAAAGAGTGCTGGTGTTGGCAACCGGCAAACACCACCAATTAAGCACCAATTAATTTATCTATGAATTATGATAATGATTTGCGATTTATAAAGAGTATTCGACAAAGCGCTGTACATAGAACATGTTTATAAACAGTTATTACCCAACCAAAGTTGCTACTCAGTTATCAACTTTGGAAAGATAAAAGGCTGTGTTCCCCTTGCTGGGATTCTAACCTGTGACCTGCAGATCGCACACAGATTGCAGCTGCAAGCGTTCAACTCGCTGAGCTATTTTTATAAATGTTGTTTTTTAATTCTTTATTTTCATTTCTTAAATAAACAACACAATCCTAACAATTTGATTAATAAAACTGAAATCTTAGAATTAAAATCCAAACTTAGAAATAAAATACAATACCTAAAGTATCGAAACATTCTACAACTACTCTTTAACTATCATAAACCATATATACAACCAAGTTTGCCCCCCTCCCATTCCCCCGCCCTACCCATCCACACAACTTGATTAAGACTGATATAAATCCATGAATTTCCCCCAAATCTTCTCAAATAAGGTATTTTCTTTTTTTCTCTACCATAGATTGTTCTCTCCATCTCAGCTAATTTGAACATTTCATCTGTCCAATCCTTCAATTCTGGGGCTACCCTCGACTTCCATCCTCTCAATATTAGTCTCTTTGCAACTGAAGCCCCCTTAAATAATCATTTCTTTTGGCAGGTGCTCAAGTCTTCCAACAGTTCATCATCCGCCAGAATTAGGGTTTTAAAGTAATAAATTACTGTCTCACCTAGGATCACATCAATTATTTCACATACTTTCAACCAGAAATCATGCACTCTTACACATTCCCATAGCATATGTTCTAATGTTCCAATCTGATGTCTACAACCCCAGCAGTCATTCGAGTCTGAAAGACCCCTTTTGTGTAAGCGCTATGGGGTCCAGTAACCTCAATTTAAAATTTTGATTTGAGGTGACCCTTCACTCAAACTAATTGAAAATAAACTTACATTCTTACATATGGCCAACCACTGTTCTGAAGAAATTCCACATTGGAGTCTTCTACTCCAGTCCTACATCAACGACCCATTCTCCTTATATCTCGAAACAATTTGTTTATAAAAAAAATGACTTGCCAATCCTCCCTTTCCCTTTTTGTCAATAAACGATACAGCATCAAATCTAACCCTTTCTCAAAATCTACCACTCCCATTACTTTTTTCACCATCTGTAGTCCATGGAAGAAAGGTTATCTATGTCCCATTTGTTCCTTACTTCATTCACCGTAAGCCATTTCCCATCTATTTGGAAGTTCCCAATCCATCTAATCCCTCCTAAAAACCATTCTGGCCAAAATAAAGTTTTCCCATTTTCTTTAATTATTGGGTTATACCAAATGGAAGCATCTGGGCTCTTAAATGCATTGTCACGAAACAAACTTAAAAGCTCTTTCCAAGAGCTCCTCAGAAACTAAGTGGTGGGATTCACCTTACTTCCAGGTCTTGACGTTGTTGACAAAATTGCCCTTGGAGTTAACAGCCCTACACAACTAACTTCTGCTGTCGCCCATACATTTGGTACTTTTTCTATGAACGGAATAAAGAATTGAGCCATGAACGCTAGATAATAAGTATAAAAGTTTTTCACACCCAGTCCTCCTTTTTCAAGAGATAACTGTAACTTCCACAGCTTTAGTCTCAGAGATTTGTTATCCCAAAGAAAACTCTGTAGGAGCCCATCAAACTCTTTCCAATATCGTGTGCCTATTTTCAGTGGTAACATACTAAGCACATAGTTTATCTTTGGCGTTGAATTAATTTTTAAAGCGTTCACTTTCCCCAATAAGGAGAGGTTTAGTACTATCCATCTCTCCAAATCCTGTCTTAAACCTCCCCACAATTCTTTCATGTGTTAGTCTACCATCTCCTCTATCTTTGGTGTTAACCAGACTCCTAAATATCTCACTGTGATGCTAGAAATGCATTGGAGGGACAGGGCCTCCCTGTCCTTGTCCTGTAGTCCTTTTTCATATGTGTTTGGTATTATTGTCTGCGCAGGAGTCCATGTGGGACTCCTGGCAGTGCAGCTCTTCCTATTTTTGGTTTGGTGTACAGACCCTTGGGATACCATTATGGCACCCATGGGTGGGGGTACAGCCCTGTGCCCCTAATGTATGTTTTTGGGCACCTGTGTGTGGCCCACAGAGCAGGGTTTGGGCTGGTGGCAGCTCCATGCTGAATTTGACAGGTTCTCTGAGTATCCTCCATTTTGGGGATACCCAGGCCCTGCCATTGGAATCAGTTGATTCTTGGTAGGAAACAAGATGGCCCCTGTGGCCTCTTGCTTTCTATTGCTTGTTACCTTGTTTTCTCAAAGACCTCGGAAGCCCTGACTCTGTTTCTTCGCCCTGACTGGCTGTTGGGTGGAAGTTCCATATAAGGTATTGTAGGGAAGTCCAGGCCAGACTGGCTAGAGCCTTCCCAGTGACTGTATGTTTTGGGTACACCCTGTGGGTGGGACCTGGGTGAATGGAGTGGCCCTTCCTGCTGCAGTTGGAGCATGAGGCGCCCTTAGCTGGTCATCTTGGGACCAAGAAGACTAAGCAGAAGCTCTCTGCCCATTATTTCTGGCCCCGGATGGGAGTCCACTGCAGGACCTGCCCAACTTGTTACTTGTCTGGCAAGACTGGAGGCAGTGTCATTGCCCCACTGCAGCCATTGCCAGTGGTTGGCACACCATTTGAGAGGGTGGGCATCGACATTGTCGGTCACCTTGACCCTCCCACTTCCGGTGGACATCGGTTCATCCTGGTCTTGGTTGATCATGCCACCAGGTACCCCGAGGCTATACCCCTTCGGACTGTTACTGTGAAGGAGGTTGCCAGGGCTCTCCTGGGTATTTTCACCTGTGTTGGATTCCCTAAGGAGGTTGTCTCTGACGCGGATCCAACTTTATGTCTAGTTACATGAAAATCATGTGGTAAGAGTGCGGGGTAACCTACAAGTTCTCCACCTCTTACCATTCCCAGATCAATGGTCTGGTTGAGAGATTTAATAAAACTCTCAAGGGCATGCTAGGCACTTTGGAAGAGCCCCTAAGGAGGAAATGGGATCTACTCCTGCCATGCCTGCTGCTGTTCGTTTACAGGGAGGTACCTCAAGAGCGGGTTGGTTTCAGCCCTTTGAGTTACTCTTTGGACATCCCGTGAGGGGCCCTTGACTTGTTCAGAGAAAGTTTGGAAGCTACCCCTCCAGGTCCTGCCAAGCAAGTGGGGGTCTATGTGTTAGGCCTCAGACGGAGGATGACACAGATGATGGGTCAAGCAACAGCAAATCTCAAGGCCAGTGAGGAATTGAATAAATACTGGCATGACCTTAAAGCCTCACAAATGGATTGGACTCCAGGCCAGGAGATCCTTGTGATGGAGCCTACCAAGCCTCGAGCTTTGGCAGACAAATGGACTGGACCTTTCAGGATAATCTCCAAGATGGGCAAAGTCAATTATCTGGTTGACATGGGAGTCTCTCGGGTAGCCTCTCAAGTATTCCACGTCAACAGGCTGAAGCATTTCCACCGGCGAGCAGAACTCTCGTGTCTCTTACTCACATCAGAGCAAGAAGAAGATGAGAGTGAGCCCCTTCCTGATTGGCTGCATAGCAACCCTCAGGATGGCTCAGTGGAGAGAGTACATCTCTCTCCAGATCTGACGACAGAGTAGCAGAGGGCCTGCAGGGCTTTGCTCTGGCAGAATGCCCCTCTGATCTCACTGACACCAGGGCTTACACCGGGGTGTAGGCATGAAATTGACAGTGGTCACAGTGTGCCTGTCAAAAGCAGGTGCTACAGGATGTCAGACACTGTGAAGAACCACATCCAGGCTGAGGTCACCAAGATGTTAGATCTGGGTGTTATTGAACCCTCAACCAGTTCCTGGTGGAGTCCAGTGGTCCTTGTCCTCAAGGCAAGTTCCCAGGCCTGCACCAAGGATTGGAGGTTCTGTGTGGACTAAACAGGGGTCAATGCCATCACCAAACTGATGTGCACCCATTGCCCAAGGCTGATTAACTCGTGGACACCATAAGTGCTGCCAAATTTGTGAGCACCTTTGACCTTACCTCAGGCTATTGGCAAATAATGCTGACAGACCATGCCAAGGAAAAGACTGCATTATCAATACCTGAGGGGCTCAACCAGTTTAGAGTCATGCCTTTTGGGTTGAAGAAAGCACCTGCCACTTTCCAATGTTTAGTCAATCATGCAGTCAGTGGGCTGGAGGCTTTTTGTGTGGCCTATTTAGATGACAACGCTGTTAACAGTTCCACTTGGGAGGAGCATTTGGTTCACTTGGATAAAGTGTTGCAGGCCTTGAAAAGGGCTAACCTCACTATCAAGGCCATCAAGTTCCAGATAGCTCAGTGGAAAGTCACATAGCTTGGTCATGAGGTCAGAGGAGGTCAAATTCAACCTCTCCCCAGCAAAGTACAGGATTTATATGACTGGGAGACTCCCACTATTCAAACCCAGATGAGAGCCTTGTTGGTCCTCACTAGGTACTATCGCAACTTCATGGCGGACTATGGAACCATCGCTGCCCCTCTGCTCAGCTCTGACTTCGCCCAAACAACCGAGGAAGGTTAATTGGACAGAAGTTTGTCAGAGGGCCTTTGTTGGCTCGAAAGAAAGTCTATGTAGGGCATCTGTGTTGTGTGCGCCTGATTACAGCAAGCCCTTTATGGTCCAGACGGATGCCGGCGACACCGGAATTAGAGCTGTCTTGTGCCAGTTAGATGACAAAGGGAGGGAACATCTGATCATATTCATCAGTAGACAATTCAAGGGTAGAGAACTTAGGTGGGCTACTGTTGAAAATGAATGTTTCAGTATAGTTTGGAGCCTTAGGCGTTTTAGGCCCTACCTTACCTGGTCTACCTTCAAGGTCCAAACAGACCATAAGCCCCTGAAGTGGCTTATGCAGAAGAAGGGTGAAAACCCGAAACTGCTCAGGTGGTCCATTTGCCTGTAAGGGCTAGACTTCACCATAGAGCATAGACCAGTGAAGAGTCATGATAATACAGATGGCCTTTCCAGAAGGTATTTTGACCGTCTGGATGAGAGCGTCAATCTCGTGGGAGATTAGACGCCCTAACCTCGGTCTGGCGGGAGGGGCGACTGTGATGCTCGAAATGCATCGGAGGGACAGGGCCTCCGTATCCTTATCCTTTATTCTTTTATCATATATGTTCTGTCTTGTTTTCTGTGCAAGAGTTCATGTGGGACTCCTGGCAGTGCGGCTCTTTCTCTTTTTTTGGTTTGGTGAACAGACCCTTGGGATACCCTTATGGCACCCATGGGTGAGAGTACGACCCTGAGTACGACTAGGAGTACCTAGTGTATGCACCTGGTGTGTTGTCCACAGAGCAGGGTACGGCTGGTGGCAGCTCTGTGCTGAATTGACAGGTGCCCTGAGCGTCCTCCATTTTGGGATGGCCAGGCCCTGTCATTGGAATCAGTGGATTCCTGATGGAGACAAGATGTCCCCCGTGGCCTCTTGCTTTCCATCATCTGTTCCCTTATTTCCCGAAGTCCTGGGAAGCCCTGCCTCTGTCCCTTCCCCCGCCTGGCTGTTGGGTGGAGGTTCCATATATGTTGTTGTGGGGAAGTCCAGGCCAGACTAGATGGAGCCTTCCCAATGATTGTATGTTATGGGTACACCCTTGGGGGTGGGACCTGGGTGAATGGAGTGTGTGACAAATATGCATTCTGTGTTATGAGTGTCTAGTATCTGGTGTTTGACACAATGACTGAGACAGCCCTGCCCGAAACTGGTATGAATGTAGTGTGTAGTGCTGAATGGCAGAGTGCTTGTCCGAATACACATTCTGTGTGTGAGTGTCTGGATGATGAAGAATGGCCTGAATGCACCGTGCGCCTGATTGGCTGCCTGACTGCCTGAATGCCCTTCTGAATTATTGGTTGCCTGAGTGTGACCCAGCAGAGTGAATGGGAGATCAACAGTATATCTGGGGGCCTCTCACTGCTATAAATCATTCAAAAGCTGAAGTTGAAACTGATGCTTAACTTTGAAGCCCACTGGAAAAAGAAGAACTGCTGCTCCTGTCCTTCACTAATCTGAAAGCTGTTGTGCCTTCAAGGAACTGATCCAAGAGAGGACCTGTCTAGGAGACATCTCCCCGAGCTAAAAGGGACCATCGTGCACCAGCTGATCTTTGCCAAAGCTCCCTGGTAGACAGACCTATGGAAGGCTGCCGACCAGAGAAGGGGACCAGCGAGGTGAACGAAGAGAAGCACCGGGAAGCCATCCACCGTCGCCGACCTCCGTTGATGACCAGAGCCGCAGTGCTCCCTTTGCATAAGACATTTGATCCACGGACTCCCTTGCTCATCCTCGTCGACCGCTTTCGTCCTGCCGGAGAAAGTCAAGGCCGCCGACGACCGAAGAGAATCCGCCGGTGGCTTTCCCACCACCCGAAGACCTCCGAGATGCCGATGAAGCTACTGAAGTCAGCCGTGGTCACGTCCCGTTAGCCGACGCCAGACGCCAGACGCCGACGACCCAACGCCCTTGCTGGGCCAAAGTTCTTCATTGACTCTTTGCGGCAATGAACACTCGTCGTCGAGGTGCACCGCACGCCTCAGCTGCATGACGTTTTCGACCGATCATCAACGAGCAATACAAGAACTGAAGCTGCTGCTGCAACAACGGTGTTCTCCCCCTTTTTCCTCGTGGAATCTCGGCGATCCATGGCTCCTGCCTAGGATCACAGGAGCGGCACCATCAAGTGGAAGGAGCAGGGGGCATCATGGTTCACGCACGTCCCTTTGGGACGTTTATACATGGGGGGCCTGGTTGGACACAGTCCTGGCACTTTTGGCACCAGGCTCATGGAAGAACTCAAACAAGACATTTTCATTATGGGCAGAAGTGCTTGGAATGGAACAGAAACTCTTTTATTATGGGCAGGAATACTCTCAAGAACTCTAATTTGTGTGTAACTAGTCTGGGTGTGGTCTCCATCTGCATCTGCATGTGCAACTTCTGGGAGTGGTAAGGTGTGGCATGCAGGACTGTGCTAGGGGGCATGGCCTTAAGAGCTCAGCTATAAAAGCCAGTTCAACTCCAAGGCACACGCTTTGCGTTATTCTGCACCTCAATGCAGCGTAATGCTCACCGTCACCTGGGATTCATCTTACCTGGAGAGATCCTGTCATCTTCATCCGTACTTACCATCTCGAGGATCCTGCACTCACCTGCAGGCTTCTTCCTGATGCCGTGGCTCACCTGCAATCATCTCGGCGCGCAGACATCTTCTTCCTGGCACCACGGCTCACCTGCAAACATCTCAGAGCGCAAAACTCTTCTTCCTGGCACCATGGCTCACCTGCAAACATCTCGGAGCGCAGACATCTTCTTCCTGGTAACGCGGCTCACCGGCAAACCTCTTGGAACGCAGACAGCATCATCTAGGCACTGCGGCACGACACACTCCTTCCAAACACCTGCAAAAGAAAGGCAAAAGACAAGGTTAGACACTTAACAGACATTACGTTAAGGGCACGCTGCCATTAAAACCTCACGCCTTCCCTAAAGCCATCACTCACCTGGTGCTGGATATCGCGGTCGCATCCATCTTCCATTCAGTCGCATTCCGCACCTCCACAGCCGTTGTTAGGCCGCATTTCCACCTAATTGGGAGAAAACAGAGAGGAATATTAGTCAGTGAAAAACAACAACATTGAGAGCAATAACATCAAGACATTGAGAGGAAGAAGAAAGAGGGAAAAGGCAAGAGACATTGAGAGAAAGCAGAAAGAGGGGAAAAGACAAAAGACATTGAGAGAAAGCAGAAAGAGGAACTTAGTCGCCGCTGGACTGGACTATTACTCACGAATCAGTGAAGGAACTCGATTCCATCAACAAGCAACCCTGCCAGAAGTAGCAGTTCAGAGAGCTCATCATTCACACTTACCAGGTGAGCCTTATGGGCCGGTACGTGCCCACAGAAATCTCACCTTGGGTCGAAGGGGTTGGGAGATACCACAGTCACCTATCAGTGCATTCACGGTCTCCCATATCCACGCAGGAGCAGTGCCACCGATTGTCTCTGCCCATAGCTGATCCGCAGGGGACAAAACCAGAAGGGTGTGATATAACTCCAGGGAGGGCTGCAACCGTGCCCCCAACACCTCTGCAGAGACCAGGTGAGCATAACAGAACGCGAAGCCTCAACAACTCTCTGCCTGGGCATTATGGAAACTTCTGAAACAGATCTGCTGGCCCAACTACTAGGGGAATTACGGGCTGAAGTACACGCCTCACGACAAGAGACCAGTGCATTAAGGTGGGATCTTATCGTAACTTGGGAAAGAACCGATGATATAGCAAGACAAGTGCTACAGGCACAAGCAGGACAGGTTCCCTTGCCTGGGATAAGCCACGTTGCTCTGCCACAACAATCCACGCCGGTTCAGGTAGTCCTTCCAGGGGCAGTGCCCTTAGCTACGCCCGAACACTTCAATGGTGACACAAACAAGTTTGTCATATTCATGAACCAATGTCGCCTACATTTCCTATGCAGATTGGGAGCCTTTCCGAAGGACTGGTCAATACCATTAGTAACCCAAGATGATCCTTTGCTTCGGAACTTTGGGGGTTTTCAACACGAGATGGAGAAATTGTTGGCCCAACATGCCTAGGGACAAGCCCTGGACAATGAGCTACTGTCACTCAGGCAGGGAAATCAAGATCTATTAACCGAGATTGCAGCTTTCAATTGTCTCGTATCTGAAACCAACTGGCCAGAAGAGAAAAGGACTACACTCTTCTATCAAGGGCTATGTGGTAACTTAAGGATGTGTTGGCACAAGTTGGGAACCCACCTGAGGGGTGTGCAGACTACATAGACCTCACAGTGCAACCCGACCATGGGTTGCAGAATAGGAAAATGGACCGAGCCAGAACAGAAGGGAGGACTGTTTTTGTGCAACCCCGCGAGACCCACACCAAACCACATGAACACTCAGAACCAATGCAAATCGGTGGGTTATGGAGTCAGCTGACCAAGGCAGAAAGAGAAAAAAGAAGTCAACAACATCTTTGTCTATATTGTGGGAAAGCAGGCCATTTCCTCCGTGATTGTCCTGTGAAACCTCCCAAGAAAATGGTTGGGGCAACCGATAAAAACAACGATGAAGCAGAAGCAGCACTGGACTCGGGAAACTCCAATGCCCAGCAAGCATAGGGTTCCACTTGTTGAGCGAGAAAAAGGAATGCGCACAGCCCTCACATCTAGTCCTTCCGGTACTTTTGGTAAATCACAAGCAGCCGTCAAAGATACATGCCTTGGAGGCATACATTGACAGTGGGGCAGTAGGAAACTACATTGACCAAGATCTGGCAATACGTATAGGCCTTCCTCTTCAACAAAAGCAGAAATCGGAAAATGTCACTGCAGTGGATGGATCTCTGTTATCATTCGGCCCGGTAACACAATGCACGGAGAAAGTCAAGCTTCTGCTGTAGGATGGGCACCAAGCAAACATCATCTTTGATCTCATCGGTGCTCCCCAGTTCCAGATGATATTGGGAAAGCCCTGGCTAGAGACCCATAATCCTAAAATCGACTGGCGAAAACGAGTCCTGACCTTTTCTCAAGACTGCACCGACACCTGCTACAACAAAGACATCATCAACCAAAAACCCAAGAAGAGTATCATGCTGGGCCTCACTAGCACCTTACCACCTGAATATCACTGTTACCAGGATGTCTTTCAAAAAGAACAAGCTAACATTTTGCCCCCGCATAGACCCTACGTTTGCCAAATGGACCTCGTACCCAGAGCCCAAATTCCCTGCAGCCGGATTTACACCTTAACGGAGCAAGAAAACCAACATCTGAAAACTTACTTGGATCAGTATCTGGCAAATGGTTTTATCTGCCCATCCAAGTCTCCTCCCTCCTTGCCCCTCTTCTTTGTGCCTAAGAAGGAGGGGGGCTTGAGGACCTTTATTGATTACAGAGCAATCAACCAGATTACCGTGAAAAACGGATACCCTTCACTTCTTATACCCAAGCTCCTCGATCAATTGAAACACGCTCAGATTTACACCAATTTGGATTTGCGAGGGGGCTACTTCCTTGTGAGAGTAAAAAAAGGAGACGAATGGAAGATGGCCTTTCGCACAAAGTATGGCCTCTTCAAATACCAAGTCATGCCCTTTGGGTTATGTAACGCCCCTGCAGCATTTCAATTCTTTATGAATGATGTACTCCATGAGTTGTTGGATATTTGCGCACTTATCTACATAGATGACCTTCTCATCTACTCCAATTCCAAGGAAGAACATGTCGGTCATGTCCGAGCAGTTTTGGAAAAACTTCGACAATACCAATTGTATACCAAGCTGGAAAAATGTTTCTTCCATGTGACCGAAGTCAAATTTCTCGGTTTCATGCTCACACAGCAGAGAGTGCATATGGACACATGGAAATTTGATGCAATCCTCCAATGGCCCTCACCAACCTACACAAAAGGAGTACAAAGTGTGCTCAGCTTTGCTAATTTCTACCGTCGATTAATTCCTGGGTTCTCACAAATTGTTCACCCAATCACTTCTTTGCTGAGGAAGAACAAGAAATTCCATTGATCCACAGAAGCTGAAGAACCCTTCTGAAACTAGCATTTACCACAGCACCGGTTCTTCGACATCCTTGTCCAGACCTACCATATGTAGTAGAAACAGACGCTTCAAACATAACCATGGGAGCAGTGTTATCCCAAAGAGACCCGGAAACTGGACAGTTACATCCCGTCGCATTCTGGTCCAGCAAATTCTCGGCTCCCGAACTGAACTATGCAATCACGGATAAGGAACTACGGGCAATCAAGGTTGTATTTAAGGCATGGAGACATTGGGGGTCATTCCGAGGTTGGAGGTAAGGGATTACCGGCGCCTGTAAGTGCACCGATGGCGGTAATCCCTTACCTCCGTATTCCGAGTTCCCTTTGCGGGTCCCTCTTTACCTCCTGCTTTTAGCAGGAGTAAATTACGGGACCCGCAAAGTGACCTTGGAGTAAATTACGGCACCGTAATTTACGGTGCCGTAATTACCTCCTTCCCCATTCCCATTGAGCCCTATGGGGGCAGAAATGGGGATGGGGAAGGGCTATGGTAAAGGGGGAATTACCGGTCCATCCAACCTTGGAATGGACCGGAAATTACTCCATTCACCATGCCGGTATTCCATGGAGTAAATAGCTCCATGGTTGCCAACCATGGAGCTATTTACTCCATGGTGTAGTCCTAACTCGGAATGAGGGCTATTATCTCCTTGGGGCACGACACACGGTCACTGTCATCACAGATCATCTTAATTTACACTATTTAAAGACTGCCAAAGCGCAATCCTCATGTCAACTTTGTTGGGCGCTCTTTTTCGCAGAATACGACTTTATTATTACCTATAGACCTGGAGTGCGGAATGAAAAAGCAGACGCATTATCACGCATGAGTGAGGACAAAGAGGCCTTTACAGCATCTGATCCCGTGGCCATCATTCCTGAAGAACAAATTCAAACCACGATCGCTGCGACCACGTGTTTAGATGACTTAAAATCCACTTTACAGTCCCAGATGACTCAGGTAAAACAACAGGAATGGCTGTGAAAGGGAGACCGGTACACCATCGAAAACAACCTACTATATTTCCAAGGACAGTTATATATACAGGACAAAAAACTGCAAACTCAAATCATCACAAACTACCATGATTCATTAGTGGAAGGACATCCTGGAATATCCAAGACACAGGCTAAGGTAAAACAACACTATTGGTGGCCCACTTGGAGGACAAACATTGCCCGATTTGTTACAATCTGTGGTGTCTGTGCACAGCACAATTCTCAGAAGGAAAACCCTGCTGGGTTACTACGTCCATTAATGATTCCACCAGCACCTTGGCTTACACTATCGATGGACTTTATCACAGATCTTCCTCCCTGCAATGGTTACAACACCCTCTTAGTCATTGTGGATTTATTCTCCAAAATGGCCCATTTCATCCCTCTGAAAGGACTTCCAACTGCATCAACTCTTGCCACTGTGGTCTTGGAACAAATGGTCCGGTTACATGGATGTCCATCAATATTGATATCAGATTGTGGGACTCAATTTGTTTCTGCCTTTTGGAGAAGGTTTTGTGCGATTGCCAAAATTGACCTCTGGTTGTCCACTAGCCACCACCCTCAAACCGATGGACAAACTGAACAAACCAATCAGACGCTAGAACAATATTTAAGATGTATGCTTCAGCACTCCGAAGACTCCTGGAAAAACATACTTTGGGTAGCTGAGTATGCCTACAACTATTCGGTTCATACAAGCTCTGGACAAACTCCATTCTATATCCTACATGGAAGCCATCCACGGACATCAGTGTTTGATCCACCCGATACGTTGGAAATGCCAGCAATAAAAACCTTGCACAAATCCATCACTCAAGTTCTTGAGGAAGCAACTGAACACTTGAAGGCCAAAGAAAGACAAAAACTATTTGCTGACCGGCACCGAAAAGAAGCTCCCAATTACCAGATTGGCGATAAAGTCTGGTTAGCGTCTAGACACATACCTTTGAAAGGAGCACGGGCCTTCCGCCCCAGATATCTGGGACCCTATACTATCAAGGCGATAATCAACCCTACCACCTTGAAGTTGGAGTTACCATCGCACATGAAAATTCACCCGGTATTTCATGCCTTACTCCTCAAAACCATGAAACCAAATACACGGATTGATTCTCCGCCAGAGACCCAATTACTAAATGGGGAACCCGAATATGAAGTCAAGTCTATCATGGATTCCAAGGTGGTTTTGTCCAAACTGTATTACCTAATAGACTGGAAAGGATACAGACCTCAAGACCGAACCTGGGAACCCAGCGAATATGTTCATGCCACTCGATTGGTTAGACAATTCCATCGTAATAACCCCACCAAACCAGGGCCGGGAGGAGGATCACCCTTGAGAGGTGCCTTGAGGGGGAGTGCTGTCATGGCCACTTGCCCAGGATCACAGAAGAGGCACCATCAAGTGGAGGGAGCAGGGGGCATCATGGTTCACGCATGTCCCTTTGGGACGTTTATACATGGGGGCCTGGTTGGACGCAGTCCTGGCACCTTTGGTGCCATGCTCATGGAAGAACTTTATGGGCAGAAGTGCTTGGAATGGAACAGGAACTCTTTTAGTATGGCCAGGAATACTTTCAAGAACTCTCATTTGTGTGTAACTAGTCCGGGTGTGGCCTCCATCTGCATCTGCACATGCAACTTCTAGGAGTGGCAGAGTGTGGCATGCAGAACTGTGCAAGGGTTTGTGGCCTTAAGAGCTCAGCTATAAAAGCCAGCCCAACCCCAAGGCACATACTTCGCATTATTTTGCACCTCTGTGCAGCTTAACGCTCACCGTTGCCTGGGATTCATCTTACCTGGAGAGATCCTGCCATCTTCATCCGTACTTACCATCTGGAGGATCCTGCTCTTACCTGTATGCTTCTTCCTGACACCATGGTTCACCTGCAAGCATCTCGGAGTGCAGACATCTTCTTCCTGGCACCGCGGCTCACCTGCAAACATCTCGGATGCAAACATCTTCTTCCTGGCACCGCGGCTCACCTGCAAACATCTCGGAGTGCAGACATCTTCCTGGCAACACAGCTCACCGGCAAACCTCTCGGAATGCAGACAGACTCCATCCAAACTCGCAACACCTGCAAAAGAAAGGCAAAAGACAAGGTTAGACACTTAACAGACGTTACTTTAAGGGCGCACTGCCATTAAAACCTTGCGCCTTCCCTAAAGCCATCACTCACCTGCTGCTGGACATCGCGGTCGCATCCATCTTCCATGCAGTCGCGTTCACACCTCCACAGCCGTTGTTAGGCTGCATTTCCACCTATTTGGGAGAAAACAGAGAGGAACGTTATTCAGTGAAAAACAACAACATTGAGAGCAATAACACCAAGACATTGAGAGGAAGAAGAAAGAGAGAAAAGACAAGAGACATTGGGAGAAAGCAGAAAGAGGAACTTAGTCGCAGCTGGACTGGACTATTACTCAGGAACTAGTGAAGGAACTTGCACAACAACAAGCGCCCCTGCCAGAAGTAGCAGGATGGAGAGCTCATCATTCACACTTACCAGGTGAGCCTTATGGGCCGGTACGTGCCCACAGAAATCGCACCTTGGGTCGAAGAGGTTGAGAGATACCACAGTCACCTATCAGCGCATTCACGTTTTCCCATATACACGCAGGGGCAGCACCACCGATTGTCACCGCCCATAGCTGATCCACAGGGGATGAAACCAGAAGGGGGTGATCTAACTCCAGGGAGGGCTGCAACCGCGCCCCAATGTCTCCGCAGAGACCAGGTCAGCGTAACAATGACCCAACATCAAACTCTGCTATTCCAGCTACATTGGGGTTGTAGAACTATTTAGAAGGAAATAAGACTCTTGTGGACAATATATGGACTGGGCTTGTACGATATATCTTTATTTACAGGTTGCCCAGGTGGGGGGATCCTCATTACAGAACTGTGTCTAGGTAACAGGGCCAGTATTCTGCCAATTGTTCTAACCAACTGTTTCCCTCCTATGTCTGTGGTTGGTTCTCTTTATTACTTGATTTGTGTGACATGTAAACTAAGTACAGTTGATGCACTTTAATGAAATCTAATAGTAATTGTGGTACCACGTAGAACTGTGTATATATTTGCCATTGTAGATTGACTGAGCACAAAGTGGGTTATTGTAATTGTGTATATAACCTTGAACCTTAATTATATAAAGACTGTGTTTTCACTAACATAGTGTGTGGACATTCCTTTGTGGGTGCTTGGGGACTACACTGAATTTAAGAACCAGCCCGCATCACCCTATGAGAGCTAGGCGTTGACTGCTCGCCCACATTTTACCAAATAGAGAATCTTGGCTGGGGTCCTCTGTGCCTCACCCCCCTCAAGTATTTACAGTTATCAACCCTGGGAAAGGAAGAATGATTCCTACAGATTTGTTTTTGATACCCCCTCTGGGGAGTTACATAAGGTTAGCCCCAAAATGTGGCCTAGCATGGAAGTTCGCTATAGACGTTTTGGCAGACATCATCGATCCCGAATTTCGGGGAGTTGCAAAGGTTCTCTTACAGAATCATTATGAAATCCCATTTGAAGTACATCGTGGGGATGAAATTGCTCAAGGATTTCTGGAAAGGGCTCTATTTCCTCAGCTTAAAGAAAGTGAACCAGACGAAACATAAAGAGGTAAGTTAGGTTTTTGGGAAGCTGATAAACCTTTTCACATCAAAGATAGCAAGGAAGAAGAGCCTACCATATATCCTGACGCAGCCTTTGCCCAACGAAATTATCCAGCTCTCGTTGAAGCTTTCCTACAAGCTATTTTGGAAGGAGATGGTATAGGGAAGGGAAGCCCCTTTTTCTTCTTAAAGCAAGGGTTGTCATATAGACGAGAAACATCTACAGAAGGATTAGTAAAGAGGCAGTTAGTAATCCTCAAGACCCACCGAAAGGTTGTACTGGAGATTGCACATTCCCATCTTCCCAGGGGGCTCTTCTGACAATCCAAATCCCAGGCACATATCAGTGGGAAGTTTTACTGGCCAGATATTCACACTGATATAAAGACCTTTATTCAGACTTGTAAAATATGCCAGAAAACCAGCACGCACATCCCATTACCTGCCCCTCTGAATCTTTCACCAATCATAGAAGTCCCTTTTTCAAGAATTGTGATGGACATCATTGGACCTCTAGAAACATCCAGACTAGGAAACAAGTATATCCTTGTGATAGTTAACTATGCAACTAGATAGCCCGATGCATTCCCAATGTGAAATAATACCACAAAGCAAATCTTTAAACACCTCCTACCATATTTTTCCACGGTCGGCTTTTCCCAAGGAAATATTAACCAATCAAGGTTCAAACATTATGAGCAACCTTATGTGGAAGTCAAAGAGCTACTTCACATTACCACCATACGAACCTCTGTGTAACAACCCCAAACTAATGGATTGGTAGAAAGATTCAATAAAACGCTGAAATTAATCCTGCAAAAATTGGTTGATAAGGACGGGAAAGACTGGGACTGAATGATCCCTTGGGTAGTATTTGCAGTAAGGAAAACCCCTCAGTCATCTACAGGATTCTCTCCTTTTGAACTACTTTATGGTACAGAGCCTAGAGATGTCCTTGACATGCAATGGGAAACCTGGGAAGAACGAGAAGAGGCACCCATTCCCATTTCCAAACCGCTATCAGAATACAAGAGCATATGAGACTTGTTCGAGATCTAGTCTGCACCCATATGGAAAAAGGCCAGAACCAACAAAAATCCACTTATGACGGGAAGGTGAGTTTAGGGTCGTTCTCCATAGGACAGAAAGTACTGGTCCTCCTATCCACCTCAGAAAAAACTTGTCTCTAAGTGGCATAAGCCCTATGAAATATTAAAACAAATGAGAACCTGTACTTCTAAAGTAGCCCAACCAGACAGAAAACAGAAGGTCAATTTATATCACGTAAACTCTTAAAAGAGAGGAAAGAGAGCCTGTCAGCCACCCATGCCAAAGTACTATCCTGTTTGGTTCCAGAGGAATTAGAAAGCTAATTCCTACAGAAGTATCTATTCAACAACAAGAAGATCCAAAAGATGTAAATACATCGTTTCCGGTGTATTTTCAGAAAAACCAGGAAGAATAAAAGGGACATACCACTATATTAGAACGCCTAAGGGAAAAGTGGTTCATCTAAAACCACATAGTCCCTCAGAAGCCTGTAAACAGATAGTAGTTGGAGAAGTAAATAAAATGTAGAAAGTAAATATTATTGAGCCTTCTTCGAGCCCCTGGTCCTCCCCTATCGTATTGGTCACTAAACCTGACCATTCCTGGAGGTTTTGCATCGATTTCCATCAAGTTAATGCAATTTCCGACATACCGAGAGCACTTATGCCACACATCGATGACCTAATTGATGAACTCGGAACCAACACCTTCTGCCCACCATAGACTTAACAAAAGGGTACTAGGAAGTCCCAGTACATGGGCCCGATAAAGAAAAGACAGTGTTTTCAACGCCCATAAGACTGTTTCAATTTAAAGTCCTCCATTTTGGCTTACATATCGTGCTAGCCACTATCCAACGCCTTATGGATAAAATATTGCAAGCCTATTCTGATTTCTGTGGAGCTTATATTGATTATATTGTCATTTATAGTAAAACCTGAGAGGATCATCTCTTCCATCTTTATACTATAATGAAAGTCCTCAGAGAGGCCGGCCTAACTACTAATCCATCAAAATGCAGATTAGCCCAATCAGCCGTGAAATACCTTGGCTTCTTTGTAGGAAATGTGAATGTACAGCCACAACATGAGAAAGTGAAAGCGGTCCTAGATACACCTACACCTAAAACTAAAAGAGATCTCAGAGCCTTGCTACGGTTAATAGGATATTCCCTTAGGTTTCTCCCAAACATTTCAGACAAAATAGCTAGGCTGACCTATAAACTCAAGAAAGCCAAACCCCAGAAACTCCATTGGACTGAGACGGATGACATATGTTATAACACCTTAAAGCAAACCTTGTGCCAGAAACCGATCCTAAAGGTAGTAGATTTCTCGAAAGATTTCATATTACAAATAGACGCTTCCCTTACAGGGTTAGGAGCAGTCCCTTCACAAGTTTGTGATGGACTAGAACATCCCATCTTATTTACAAGTCGCAAACGTTTCCCACATGAAAAAAAATACTCTGTGCTGGAATTAGAGGCTCAAACCATCAAGTGGGCCATTATCCATCTTACATACTACCTCTTAGGAAGAAAGTTCTCACATGTCATGGACCATTCTCCCATAGTTTGGATTAGCCAATGAAAGGACGCCAACCCTGTGTTATGTGATGGTTCGTAGACCTGCAACCCTATTGTTTCACTTTGGAACACCGAAAAGGTAATGACAAGGGGAATGTAGATTTCCTTTCCTAGTTCCCCTGTGAAACAGATGGAGGAAACGCATGGAGGAAAGGTATGTGAGAAATCTGAAGGTGTCTGACTCGTTAGTCCCCGAGGGGTTTTTGGGGCATGGAAGTGTGACACAGAAGGGTGAGACGCGGTATGACACCTTTTCCCCATCCTACCGAATAGGATATCTAGAAACTCAACCCCCCCCCTTCTTGACAAACACACTTTCTCACACACCGATTACCAAGAAAGATGATGGACTAACACTAGAGCTGTATAATGACATGTCCCACCACAAGGGTCAGGCAGAGTCAGGAAATTGCTGAGAATTACACACACCTGACTTCCCTTCCCTTTTCCCATAGGAATAAAAGGCAGAGCACGAAAGCACACTGGGAGCCAGGCCAAATGCATGAGGGAGCAGCTATTCCTGGACGGCAGTTCAAATGGAGGAGAAAGGTGGTGAGACCTGAAAGGAAGACGAGGAGGGAGTTGCGCTTGCGCTTTTCAAACCAGACCCCTGAAGCCTCCGAGCACAAAGGTCCTTTGTACGCAAAATAGGTATCAGTTAGAGTGGTCCGGCACCATGCGGGCATTCAGTCGAAGGACTCTGACTGATGCCCCTCTTCGAACAAGGAGAATGTGTTGAACTGAGAAATGAAGTGGTCATTCAAGGGTCAAGCCAAACCCCTTGTACAGTCGAAAGACTTCGGTTGTTGTTGAGGCTACAAGTATAAAAAGGCCATAGGGGTGGCCAGCGTGAAGTGTCGAGGTGGTCATACAAGGGTCAAGCCAAAACACTTGTACAATTGAAAGTTCTTGCCACATTGCAGAAGTCTTTCCGGAATATGAAAGTGCAAAGCTAAGCTAAGGAAAGTGAATATCCCATTATGAGCAAACTAAGTAAACAGTGTTATCTTGGCAAATGCGAACCTGGCTGAGGGATGGTTGTGAATTAGGTTGAAGAGTAATACCCATGAACATTGTGATGACAAATATGAACCCGACTGAGGGATGTCCACAGTGAGTTGTTGGTCTGAGCCCGACTGAGGTAGGCTAATGTTGAGGGAAGGATCGGACCCTGGCTGATGGGGATCCAAGGGTGAAGAGTATTCGCCCGAGGTGAAGATTAGTAGGAGGAACATTTCTTTGTTATTTATGACATATCAGGCCATCTAAAAGAAGAGACTTTGCATGAAAGAGACTTGGACACAGAAGGTCCTGATATTGAGAAAAGGAACTGTAACCTCGTGTTAGAGAAGCTCAGAAGTGTGCTGTGCTCAAGAGTGCTGCACTGTATTGTGTTAAAAACATGGGGAAGGGAGACCCCGGCCATAACACCCTGACTTATCCTTTTGCAAACACGTCTTTCCTTTCTTGTGAACACTATCCCACACTATTTTGTAGCATATCGGTAAGGATTGGCAATAGGTTTTCTTAGTATAGGCCCTTTCATCTGACTAGACTCCACTAGTTACAATAATTATTATTATTTGATAGTTGTAGCTTGCTCCCATCTTAGATTTAGGTTTAGATGAGGCGTTTATCACACCCATTTTACAGTTTAATAAACACCCTTGAACTGTGATCACTTGTGTCTGTCTTACTTTGATACCATGTCTTCCTTACAAAATGCCCTAGCTTGGGACACTCCTTACGTGTTTGCTCAGAGTCCTGTTCTTTATTTTTTTTGCAGATGTTGAAAAAGCCTTTTTGTAGGCCTTTCAGTCACCTAATAACGCAGCCATAGCACAGAGCCGTCCATTAGACATTAAACAGGACTCCCAGAACATAATAATATATATCAGTAGATTTCTGGCAAACGAATCACAGTGGACAGAGGAGACACAAAAAAGGGATCATGAGAAGAATACAAAGACAAGCTTGTTCATGCCCCAGAACCCACAACCATTCAAGCCCTCATTGATCAAGTGATCAAGATTGATCATCATCTGACTGAAAGATGTACTGAATGACGCTGGCAAGATATCATCAGGCCGTTTTGTTCTCCTTCCCAGACTACGAGAGGTACTGAACCCATGCATTTGGGGGCTGTACGTGGTCCTCTGTCGAAAGCCGAGAAGAGAAGGCGCAGAACACAAAACATATACCTGTATTGTAGGAACAATAAACATTTCCTAAGTGGTTGTCCAATACGACTGGGCAAACCAGGGGGGAAACTAGCAGGCGTGTTATCAATGGGGAAGGAAACAGCAAGCCCAGCCAATATTACTATCCTTGCCATGGAACCAGTCTATGCCATGAATCCTCTAGCATTATGTATCCTGAAAGTTACCATTACATGGGGCACTAACAGTAATTCCGTGGATACCATGTCACTGGTGGATTATGGAGCTTCTGGTAATTATGTGGACTCTCGATTCCTGTCTCTTCATGGTTTACAAGCACATCAAAAGGTCCAAACTGCCCTGGTGCAGGGGATTGAGGGCACTCCTTTGACCTCTGGATCCATAACTCATGAATCCGAACCCGTTCTTCTGACGATTGAAAAACATCTGTAAATCCTGGCATTCAACATCATTCAGTCACCTTCTTTTAGGATTTCCTTGGCTAGTTTCTCATTACCCTTACATCAATTTGGCCACGCAAACCCTGTTCTTCGGTTCTGACTACTGTGCTAGTAAGTGCTGTTCAACTACTAGATCATCAACGGTTCCCTTTGCTTTAACCAATCCTGATGCCCGCAACAGATACTCTGTTGTCGTAAGCGACCACCCGAATACAGCAGATTCGACGCAGTGTTTTCTGCTCCTTCAGACATTCCCCTACCTCTGTCATGATCTTTTGATTGTACGATCCATATTAAGCCTGATCAGCCCATTCCTCATGGATGGATATATTCCCTAACCGCTCTACAATGGGAAGAGCTATGCAGATACGTCCAGGATTGCCTTGACAAAGGGTATATCCAAACCTCTAAGTCTCCAAATGGGCCCCTTTGTTCTTTGTGCCCTGCGACCCTGTGTGGACTACCGTCTGCTTAATGAAATCACTATTAAAGACAGATACCCATTATCGCTAATTCAGGACATCTTTGAATCCTTAAGTGTTGCCCGTATGTTCACAAAGATCGATCTATGTGGGGCATACCACTTGGTACGCATAAAACCAGGCGATGAGTGGAAAACTGCTTTCAAATCAGCTAATGGACATTTTGAATATCGGGTAATGCCTTTCGACCTCTGAAAAGCCCCAGCTGTGTTCCAGCAAATTATGGACTCGATTTTCTCAGACCTACTTGGTTTCACTACTTGGGTGTACCTGGATGACATCCTTGTGTTCTCTGGCTCCCTGAAAGAACATGTGACTCATGTCTCTGAATTCCTTTAGCATTTACGGACAATAATTTATACGCGAAAGAGGAGAGAAGTGAATTCTATCAAGAGCACATTGAGTTGTTGGGCTATGTTATCAGTCCTAGTGGCATCAATATGGACTCAAAGAATATCAAAGCAATCAAAAAATGGCCCAGCCCGCAAGACGTGAAATCATTCCAACGGTTCTTGAGCTTTGCCAATTTCTATCATCGTTTCATCCCGGATTACGCCCAACAGACCTGTAACACCTGTTTTCTACAGAAAGGCGCTGTTTTTCATTGGATGAACTGGCTTAACTGGCCTTCCAAACCATCATAACCAAATTCACAAGAGCACCTATTTTTCAACATCCTACTGAGGTGCATCATTCTATTGCCGAGGCTGACGCCTCTACCACCGCAATCGGTTCAGTCCTGATACAATGGAATCCGACGAGTGGCCTGGAACATCTGTAGCTTATCATTCTCGACAACTGACAATCAGCAAGTGTAATTACGCTGTCATAGAAAAAGAGTTGCTTGCCATCAAAGAGAGTTTTTCGGAATGTAGACATCATCTTCTAGGAGGATGGTTCCCTGTAGAAGAGTGTACTGACCACAGGAATCTACAACACCTTCAATCACTGATGTGAAACAACAGCCGTCAGACATGATGGGCACTGTTTTCCTCATATTTAACGATCACGCACATTCCTGGGACACAAAATACTAAGGCTGGCGCCTTATCACAGAATCAAAGTACTGGTTTCTTAGGTCTTGGGGATCCCATGCCACTGTTACCCAATTAGTACTTCATGGTGTCAGTTCAGTCCTTTCTGGATACTGTAAAAAAAAAGCACAAGTTACAATTCCGTATATGTCCATCGTCTGAGTATTTCACTGTACAGGAAAACATGGGGCTCTATCAAGTTAGACTGTGTCTCCCTACACCTGCATTACAGGATATGTTCTACATGGTTTTCACGACTCCTCGACAGCTGGTCATCACAGACAAACAGGTGATGGCGCCGTTCAACCCATTCCGCCACATTACGAGGTCCCCTCGCGGGACATGGTAAGCACGCCTGGGAAAACCAGGCGTGCTTACCGGGTCCCGCGAGGGGAAGAGGGAGCAAACAACGGGTCATCTCGTAATGGCCCGTTGTTTGCTCCCTCTCCCATTCCCATTCAGCCCTATAGGGGCTGAAATGGGAATGGGGAAGGACCGTGTCCAGGTCCTTGGAGGGAGGAATTACCGGGCCATCCGAACTCGGAATGGCCCGGTAAGTCCTCATTCCGAGGACCCGTACACGGACGCGATTTCGGCGGCAGCCATGCCGCCAATAGTGGCATGGCTACCCCCGAACTCGTAATGAGGGCCATTGAGTAATTGGTCTCATGTCTTCCCAATGTCCTGGTGCACTGCTGTCAGGCGTGAATGTGCCAGTTTGATGAATATTTTACTATGGCTTCTTGGGATAATCATTTGGGATCTCCTTTCTCGAAACTCTTCGTAAAGGAGGTCCCTCTTTACAAAGAAAAACTGTCTGCATCATGCTTCATGCCTTTTTCCTCAAGAATGGCTAGGCCAATTACTTCTGCCAGAGTATGGTCATTTTGCTATGCAATGGCCAGATCTGGTAGGGTCGAGATATGCTCTAGTTCTGTATGAGGTAGGGGGGGGACTAAATTCTTGTCAGCCCGTCTAAAACCAAGTTTTCCCTTCTGGGTTGTGGGCACTTTCTCTACTTCTTGCATGTGGGGAACTACGACTGACTCAAGGATTCCCTGCACTGTTGGATCACCCACTTTAACAGTGTAACTTTGAGCCCCTACATTGTGTATTACAACTTAATCTCACCCCGGTAATCTCGATTTGTGATACCAGCAGCTACATCTAAGGAGTTTTTAAATGACAGTCTGGATTTAGCAGCTAACCATACGTAGCTGCCTCATGTGGAGAAAGGGCCAACCCAGCGGAAATCAGTCTCCTTTCGAAGCTAGGAATGCCTAGTTCACTAGTGCTGAATAGATCAAACCCAATGGGCTCGAGAGGTTCTTGCTCAGGTAACTTCACACGAGTCATACACCTTGTTACCGTCGATCACTCCCTTCTCATCTCTGTGGCAGGGATTGATGGCCTAGTGCTAAAATGGTTCACTGGGTTCCTGGCAGATCACTCACAATCTCTGTCCCTCCCTCCCTTCCGTTCGGTCCCGGTTCATCTATCTTGCAGCGTCCCTCAGTGATCGGCCCTGTCCCCTATTCTATTTAATATCTACACACAATATCTCCTGCTCCTTATCGCCTCTCATGGGTTCCGCTTTTACTCCTATGTGGATGACACCCAGATTTTGGTTTGTCTCGATCTAACCAAAACTGAAACAGCTTCTTGCCTTAGGCGTTGCCTTGAGGATTTAGGCATTTGGATGGCACAAAATTGGCTGAAACTACACAGCAGCAAGACTGAGGTTCTCATGGTAGGCCCATCCAATCCTCAATCCTTCTGGACCACTGATTTTTGGCCCTCCTCCCTGGGTCCTCTTCCTGTACCGGTACCATCAGTACGCAATCTTGGCATGCGGGTCTCAGCTGCTCTGACTATGGACGAACAGTTCAGCGCAGTATGTATATCTGGTCACTTTAAGCTTAGGATCCTTCGTAAGGTCCTTCCGGTGGTCGCTGCTCTGGTGCTGAGTGTGCTGGATTACTGCAACTCGCTCTATTTAGCACAACCTGCCTACCTGGTAGGACGGCTTCAGCTCTTACAGAACGCTGCAGCGCGTTCCATTCTCCACCCCCCCCCCTTTGATGCTCACATGACCCCTTTATTGCGCCAGCTGCACTGGCTGCCAGTTGCTCAGGGTATTCTGTTTAAATCTATTTGCATGGTGCACAGGGCCTTCTATGGCGTTGGAGCCAAATACTTGCAGGCCAAGTTTACTCGTTATCTACTGACTCGCGCCCTCCGCTCTCCCGTCGATTGGTACCTTGTTTTAGATCGGTTCGCAAAGGAGGCCATGCGTTCTCAGTGGCTGCGGCCAAGGAATGCAATAATTTGCCTCTTTCCTTGCACAAGACCCTTGACCATCTCACTTTCCGGTGATACCTGTAAACATTACTGTTACATTATTGTGGTAATTCAGGCTCAGGGACTTACAATAGGTAATTTCACACGTTAGGTGTTATTCAATAAAGAAAGTAAGGCCTATTCTATCCCTCTCTCTAATGATCTTGTCAGGATGTCTGATCAACACAAAATGATCATCTGTCCAAAGCCTAATCTTTCCCTATCACTAAAGGATAATACAAACTCAACCAAATCAGACTCAGTAGGCAGACAAGAGGTAATTTCACACATCAAGCTTTATTCAATAATGAAAGTAGGGTCTATCCCTATCTCTAAGGAGCTTTTTTCCCTACTCTACAAAGAAAATAATTAACAGGTGCTCATCAGGATATCTGATCAACACAAAAGAAGTCTGTCCAAATCCTAATCTATGCTGAATCCTGTCACTGCCACTAACAAAAATGAGAATACAAACTCAATCAAACCAGGTCTGATAAGGCCATTCTACTGAACGTAGGAAGTGGTGACTGGCTTCTGACCCTACCCAAATGTCAGTGCGATATTTCTAAATTCAGATTTGCCTAATGTCTGTTTATTCTTCTTCTCCTCCTTGAGTAACAGTCTCTGACTTTTTGGGGCAGCTCATAATTATTCAGTCCTAAAATATAGTGTCTCTCACCCCGCTTTGGTGTGTTCTTTCCTGCTCCCTGTGTTAGGGAGAATTCTCTGTTTAGGCTGAATTTCCTAACCTAGTGAGTCCCCCAGCAGCTTTGCTGGATTTCTGGAGTTTGTTTTTTTTCCATCCTGCCAAGAGTGAGACTCTTTTTCTCCCACTCTTGGACATGAATGTGTGTAATTCCTTTGAATGTCAATGCGTTCTATGGGGTATGGGGTCTTTTACTCCATAGGGTCTCATATGTTTTTCTATGTGTGTTACACCGCACCCTACGTGCCGTAACACTGGGGTGTCCTAGCGGACCTCCATCATAGACTCCATACCCGGGGACTGACTACTGTCTCCCGGGCATGTAAAGTCACCATTGGCTTTACTAGACCTAAATTTACTAACAGAACTAGTACAAACCATCCTATTGTGGACGTACTAGTAGGGGTAATTCGATTACTCCTGGGTCTGTTATTGAGGGGGCACTGTCCCATCCCCCCTCGTCGAGTTTTGGCTGGTGGCAGTGGAAACTACTTGTTATATTCGACCCCGAATATAACCCTATGGGATTCTTCCCATTGTTGGAGATTGATACTTTTTCTCGTTAATCTCTAACATACCATCGGTTTACTTATCTTAAATAAGTCTATCGGATGGTATTTTCTGCCAGAACTCGGTTTTTAAAATGGCGTCTGTGTTCGTCTCTGTGACTCCTAAGCCAAAGGTTGAGCCTTTTGTTCCACTTTTGGCAGGCTTCTGTGCAGAGACCCTCCAAAGTGGTGCCATTCTGTCTGGGCTACCACAGGGGTGTGGGAGGGGTTTTAGGCACCCTGGACTGAGTTGCCTTGCCAACTCCGGTCGCACTCTGGTGTGATTGGCCCAAGTGGTGAGCCTCCCCGCTCACCACTTAGCATGTTTTGAGTGACAGCTAGGCTGAATGAATGGGGGTTTTCTGCATAAAAGCAGGGCTTTTGGGACTGGATCTTCAGAAGTTGCCACAGGACCTACGAATCCGACGAGGGTAAAGCTGAGCCGACCTGCAACGACGACACCTCCGGTGGAGCCCTGCTGAACCGACTCACCACTTCCCGACGACAGAGGAGATCTCCCTGCCGGAGAGTCTCTTCCTCTGACTGGTGGGAACAACCAGTCACCTTTGCTTTTTCTTCGCTCCAGGACGCAGTGGTCGAATTGCCGGTGCAGAGCACCTCGGCAACCGGATAGCCACTACCCCTGTACCGCGACCAAAAGGTGGTGCCTTGTGACGGAGCACTCCGCGGCTGGTCTCGTCCCTGGTGGTGCAACGATCTTCAACTTTCCTTCGACGACGAGATCATCTCTTCTCTTGGCAAAGACCGGACGTGCATCCACCACCAGGAACAACTGCCCCCGCCGGAGCTGTCTCTCCACAAACAAGGTACTGTGTCCGCCTGGCTTCCCTTGTTTCCGGATAGAGTGGGGTGTCTTAATCCTCGCCTCTCCATAGGGTCGCCTCCAAGCTTCTATAACGTTTTGTTCTGAACTGGTCCAATCTGCCTATAACAATCTGCGACACAGACTCGAAGCGCATTTCCACTAAGATACTTTTTGGGACATATCGCCTTGCCTCTCTCCGAGTGGGCCTGGCCTCTAAACTTTGGAATCTACAGTGGTTCTTGTCTTCATGCCTTGCATCTTTGTTCTTACAAGTATTGGTATCGAGTTGATTTCTTAACCCGCCTTTTCTCTCCCGTCCTAACGAATACTAGAGTGCCATCTAGGTTAAAGCATACACCTCTGTCTGCAAATAAGTGATGCTGTTGAACCTAGACTTGTCGAACTATTGTTAGGGGGATTGATCTTTTTCTGCTAGTAATTGCTATTGAAGTTGTTTTGCCGTATTAGTGCCAGAGTGTTTTCTATAGATGTGTCGTTATAAATAAATACCTTTATATCTTTACACTGAAGCCTTGTTGCGTGTTTGCTTGTCTTACTGTGCAGAATTGCCCTATGTTGTATACTCCACATACTGCGTAACTCTTCTTGAGAGAGGTCTGACTGCTCAGCCACAGCTACCAAGTGAATTTGTGTGGTACAGACTGCTACCAAGTGGGTTTACTGCCAAACACCTGTAGTCCTAAATCTTTTGCAGCGGTCCCAGAGGGAACTCCACAGGTTTCCGCCTAACACCCTGCATGGTAGGTCTGTTGTTCACAGCTTGACTGGGGGTCCTGCCTTTCACACCCTGCCTTGGTGTTCAGATTCTCACATCCCGTCTTGGGGTCTCATGTCTATCAGCCCAACTCAGGGTCTCCAGTCCCTCATCCCGCCCTGGGCTGTCTTGCCTTTCACCCGCCTTGGGCTATCTTGTCCATCACCCCCTATTGCTGTTTCTTGCCCTGTCTTGGGCTATCAGGCTTCTCATGCCCACTTTAGTTATCTGGTTTCTCGCCTCTTCCTGCAGTACCTGGTGTCTCACCCCATCTTCGGCTATCATGTTTTTCACCTCTTCTTGGACTATCAGGTTTCTCACTCCATTGTGTATTATCTGGCTTCTCCTTCTTGGCGTGTCTGATTTCTTGGGCTATGGCTGAGAATCTCTGCCCTTCTCCAAGTTCCCTGGATGGACCGTGTAACTTATTCTCTGCTGCAGCATTCCTCGGGAGAGGTGGTCTCCTCCCCCATTGCAGAAACATGACTCAGGTTTCGTTCCAGTCTTCCTTGTCGGTTAGCTTGCATCAGTTACTCCCATCGGGGCTCAATGGGTCTTCGGCATTGGTTTCAGCAGGAATCATTCAACTTCTTCTTGGGTGGTCGTGTTTCTTCTGTGTTCGTTTGGCTGGCTTAGCTTCTCTGACTCCCTGCCTTGTAAAAGGCAGCAGTGCATCGCAGTCTTTCTTGATCCTCCACTCTCCACGCTGTCTGCAGGGTGGTGTTTCCTGGCGTTGCCTCAAAGAGGGACATTCCCCCCCTCTGCATTACTCCACAGGCTTGTGTCTTGAAAGGTAGCCCAACTCACAGAGGTACCCCTTAATTACGCTCACACCAGAATGAATTCACCCCTCTAGGGAATTAAGGCCAAGAGTCTTATCTTGCAAGGATAATAATTTTAATGTGTACAGAAATGAGGATGGGGCAAAGAACAGTCTGTCCCTCAACTACTCCAAGCTCCTCCAGACTGGTGACAGGCAGGAGCCTTATAATATTGTTAACTTGGTAACTGGATACTAGCATGGCTTATCCAAAACTGTCCTTCCCTTACAAGGGATGCTGCAGTCTTCCTTCCTTCATGGCCGGGTTTCCGTTTAGAACATACTACTTAACATACTGCTAGCCTATGCAAGAATACATTGTAGCTCTTGTTTATCATCATTTTGTAACATTATGAACATTTATTTATAATCACATTTTCCCGTCATGCTCTCCATACGTCACTCATTATATTAATGTTTTTATCTGGTCCAGTAATTCCCCTTGAAACCTTATTTCCCATAGTTCTGCATTGTGTGTGTGTGCCTTAGCCTGCCTGGGCTCTTTGACAGACAGCAAACAGCTGCTAAGTTACGTTCTGGCCTGCCAGTGCTAGCGAACACCACGGCAATACCTTTAGTCTATTTCTAGCACAGGCTGCATTCCTTTTGGCACAGAGCCTACTTCTGTTTAAAACTAAATAGAATAACATTTACAAGTGAATTCAGATAATAGTTATTTACATCTTATATTTAAATACTAACTGCCTTCATTTAATCCCTGGCCACATCTGTTTGTGTGATTATATCTGCAAGAAAAAAAGCTTTCTCAGTGCTCTAGTGCTTAGAAACAGTCAAGAGAATTCTTGCCTAATTGTAAAGCACTTGTGGGTGCAGGAAGGCGCTAGCTCCTCCCCAACATTCCCCCTTTCGTTACTTCTACAGTAACTAACTCATCCACCCGACATATCTACACCCCAGAAATATAAGTTTGAGTTTTGCTATGTCATGGTTTTATAACACAGCACACTAGAGCCAGGGACTCCTTCCCCTGACAATGAATGTGGCGCACAATAAAAACGCTTTTTATCTTGAATAAACCACAGGTTCTTTTATTTGAGTAGGCCCCCAACCCGTCTCGCACCCAACCTTCACAAACACCCTGTGTCACTATGGACTAGGAACCAGGCCGATGTGTATCAATGAAATATTTATTAATTTATGGTTTAATGAAAAAGAAAAATCAAAAAAATTTACAACAGCCACCAATGTTGTGGCAACACAAATGCAATGATTCCTACAGAACAATTGGTTCAGAACTCCTAACACAGTTTACACAAATCTTTAATGGCAAAACAGGAGAAAGAACAGGTTTTGACTCAAGTGATAGCGCTAAGGTGTAGCACTCCCTTCTGCAACACTCACCCCCAAACATCAGCTAACTTAATTCCCTTTGAATGGAAGGCAGTGCAAGGAGTAAGTACAGAGGGAGAAAACTCGGATTTGGAACAAAGCCCAGCATTCCAAGATGGGAAGCCAGAAAAGAAAGTGAAAACCCGTGTTTGGAGCAAAACAGCAGAATCGATTTTGATTATTTCTCACACGGCAGTGGGAAAGAATGAAAGGAAATTCGTTTTGCTACACTTGAGGAGATAGGGAAGCTTAGAGACTACTAATCAGCATACCAGAGCAATGTGGAAACAAGAGAGGAAACTCGATTTTGGGGAGAAAGCAAATGCAAAAGAAAACTACAAACAGCAAATGGAAATTCGTTTTACACAGAATTTGCAATGACAGGCAGACAGCTAAGGAAAGGGTTTAGCTTTCAAAATCAGAAATCGGTTTTCAAAGGCAAGGACAGAGGCACATGACAGATGGGATTCTAGGCAAATGGATTGCTCTCAATGAGACTACGGTTTGGGTTTTTAATATGACAGATGCAAGTTAGAAGTTTGTGGGGAAATGCACACAATGCACGGGCACATTCGTGTTTTCAGTTGCACAGAGACTAATTCTGTTGAGGCTATACTTTAATGACTATGGGCCTGATTCACAGAACGGTTTCCTATGGGATTGCGCCATTATAAAATGCTTCTGTGAATCAGGCCTGATAGTTATTAAAGAAAGACACTAGGCACAAGGTGGTTAATTTCGAATTTAACCAACTCGTACCATGAATTTCAATAAGGAATTAATTGATGTACTTCATAATAATGCTAAGGATTTATACAGACAACTGAGAGGTGTATCAAAGAAATATGCTAACATACACAGGCTAATACAGATTCTACTATGGAAAGGTGAATAATAATAATAAAATAATAATAAATAATTATTATTATAATATAATATAATGAATTATACTGGCAATTTGGGACTTTCAATGGGACTTTCAGTGAGATTTTAATGGGATGCAATATTACAAAAGTAACTTGTTTGGGGTTGGGGTTATTTGCTACTTACAAAGTAAGACTTGGTTTGGGATTCTGGACAGCCAGCTGGATCTCAGGACTCTCTGAACAGCTAGGCAAGGCGCCTGGTCTCTGCACTCCCTTTGGTATGGATCAGCCTTCCTCCTTCTCCTGCTTCCCCGGATTCTTGTGTGTCTGTTTGTCTAGTACAGTGTAACGCTCACCTGATTCCCACGGGGGCGCAGGTCTGGCTTCGAGTGCTGATGCTTCTTCAATGATGAAGCGCAGGACTCTGAAGATGGACAGGAAGGGCCCCTCTACTCTGGCTTCTCTGGCTCGCAGGAATATTCCCCTGTGCGTGAAAAGGGAGTATTACCTACTGACAGAGTTATGCTCAAGCCTCCCACTCTCTTCCAACCCTCCACGATACCCTTCCATGATTCCCCGTGAAGTCTCACCTTAGGGTCAGGAAGGATGAGCTCTCCATCCTGCTTCTGATGCAGGGGCGTGTTGAAACCCAGTTACTTCAATGGATTGAGGATTGATGGGAGTTCAGGTAAGCTTGACTATTCAGGTAAGGCGCTGTAAAAGTTCTGTTGCAAGTTCAAAAGTCCAAGCTTAATAATAATGTTCATTGTCTTGTTGCAGCAAGCGCTAATGCTTATGTCTTTTTCCCCTTAGGGGCCGGGATTCGGAATACCGGAGATATGGCGCCGACCCGAAGTGAAACGTGCAGTTCCAGTAAATGACAGGTAAGTTCTGGATGAGCGCTCGGGTAATGTCTTTGCATTCGCTCATTCAATGTCTTTGTCTTTTTTCCCCATAGGGGCCGGGGTCCGGAAAATGCCTGGAAGCGGCAAGACCCGAAATGAAATGGGAATGACCCAACAGGTAAGTCTTAGAAGGAAACTGAGCTTTTCCTATTCCCTTCCTTCTCTCACCTTGTTCTTGTCTTTTTCTCTCTAGGCTCTGGGAAGTGGCTGTGGATCCGGATGATCGCTGCTGAAGATGGAGGCGTCCAGGATAGGTGAGTGAAATGCAGCGCTGCAGCGATCGTAGCGAAATGCTTTTAAAAATGATGTCTTCCTTTTCAGGATCGTCGGTGTGATGTCTCCGTGGTGCTGATTTAGCAGGTAAGGTCTTTTGTCTCCCTTTGCAGGTGACCCAGGATACTGAGAGGCGTGGCTGAGGTCCAGATGCAGGAGCTGACACGGTGAGCGTCCAGCTGCGAGGAGCAGAACAACGCGAAGCGTGAGTTGCTGATCGGGCGTGGTTTAAATAGCTTTGGAAGAAGTTCCAAGTGTGTATCCTTCCACCGATCAGGTATGTATCCTTCCCCGACCACACCCGGGTGGAAAGTAGTCCCACAGGTAAAGTAGTTCCATTCAGGCCTCAAGAGGGCCTGGATGTAGCAGCATGGTCTGCCTCAGGTAAGTGCACATTAAAACACTTGAACACATGTCTAGTTTTATGAGCCTGGCGCCTAAGGCGCCAGGACAGGGGTCCAACATGAGCCTGGCGCCTAAGGCGCCAGGACTGCGTCCAAAGGGCCCCAGCTTGGGGCCGCTGGCATTCCCCTGGGGAAAATGATGCCTGCCTCTGGGGTTGCTGGGTCGGACCTGGCTCCTTGGAGGTAGGCATCATGACATACAGTCCCCCCTTATATAGCCCAAATGACACCATTCACTTTACAATCTAGGGGAGTACTCTAGAATTACTCCTACCCTGGGATAGAACAGTTCACCATTTCTCTCTTTGCCCCATGGCCTTATTGGTTCAAGGGGAGAGAGCATCATCTATCTGTTTGTCATTTATTACAGTTCTTTGTTCCCAGGTCCACTTTTTAGCAAAACTGAGTTATGTATCATAACTTCAAACTTATACTAGCCACCGCCATAAAAAATAGATATGCGGTTTCAATGGGTCATAGGGAATTAGACAAGCCAATTTCCAACTCTGTGCGAAGTAGCATGGCTCTTTGACACATTCTTGTCCTTTTCATGAAATGCATAACAGTTATAACTCTGCAAATGATTAAGCATAATCTCATTTTCCCTCTTTCCACCAATTTTCATATTTGTCCCATTTTTAAATCAACCAGAAACAAGTCTTTACTGGCCATTTCAGTCCACAAAGTCCTAGGAACATGCACTTTGTATCTTCAGAACCCCCTTAAAATCACATGGAAAATAGCATAAAACAAAATGATTTCTTATTCTGAGTGCTGGGAAAAATGCCTAAAATGAATCAATCCTTTACTGTCAATTTGGAGGATCTGTCACATATGGGAGGGCGGTGCTTTATCCCCCACAGCCAACTGTCTCCCCCTGGCTCCTGGATGCAACAAAAGACTTTTATTACACCCTTTAAAGTTTGTCATTTTGTCCTTGGTAGTGGGTGCAGAAGGAACTCACACTTCTTGGTCAACCTCTAGCCACCTTGCTTTCTTTGTCCTCCCTGCTAGTACTGCCTTCCTGTCTGGCAGAGCAGAGAATTATAATGCCCTGAGCCACATCACATGTCATTGCGGAATAGTTCACTTGTTGGTGTGACTTCCAGTGGGGGGCAAGGCTTTCAATTGAGTTCTGAGCCTGAGCCCAAAAACTTGTTTTTCCGGTCCTCTAAGCCTCTTCAAAGGTGATTGAAGCCTTGTGGGGAAAAATAAATGTACATTGCTTAGCCAATTCCCCACCCACAAAATATTTCACTGACATTTTTGTGCGAGCAAAGCTGTCCTTTCATATTTGCTTTCACATGTGTGCAAGCTGTGTTTTTCATCTAATGTTTGAAATGCTGTTGTGTAGGTCATGGGATTTTTTTAATTTGTCCTTTTGGGTGGGTTTGCATTTGCTTGTGTTCCCTTGATACAGAGGGTTAAGCCCCCAGCACGGGATAAAAGAAAATCCAAACCGTTTTTCACTTGCAATGTTTAGAGCACTGCTGTTCACATGAAAGGGAAAACAAAAGCCGTGTCGGGTTGCGATGTTGAAATCCTTGCCCCTCATGTGAATTAACAGTAAGATAAGGCCGTTTTTTTATGTAGTGCATAACTTTTTGGACATTCAGATGGAATAAAGCAAACACAGGGCCGTTATTGGTGAAATGTTCAAATGCTTGCCACACATGTGCCAGGTAAAGCAAAGCCCAGCTGTTTTTCATGGCAATGTTTAAATGTGTATTTTTCTTTTAGGTGACAGGGATTTCTTCTTAGAGCCTGTAAATGCACCCCACAGCTGTTTATTGTATGTCAAGGTGTTTTAGATCCCCCAATTGATACCACCATCTTTGCACTTTTAGGGAGTATATCAACACACATCGGAGACCCAGTTGGCACGTGCAGAAGAGGACCAAGAAGAATACGATAACAGGAACCAGTATTTTTACTGCTGTCTCCAGCCATAACGGGACCCAATCAAAGGCAAGCGACAGCCAATCCGTGTTCTGAACTCCACCTTCTTTCTTCATTTGAACACCTAGATTGTGCACCGCCTTGATGACGTGGGATAGTGACCCATTCTCAGCATCCTCCGGGGGTATAAAAGTGCAGCAGCTGCTTGTACCACATGAGCCAAAAAAGATGAAAAGAAACTCTCTGCTGAGCTAAAAAGCTGATACTCGTCAGGTATTCCTCTGAGCAGTGTGAAAAGAGTCTTTTGATATGTAGTTTGACCTCTTCTTTCTTCCCCGCTGTTGAAATCGTCCTTTTTCTGGCAGCACACAAAATTCTTGTGTGATCTGCAAGTTTCTTTCTGCTTCTTTAGGTGCTGGAGTGGCTGTTGGCACCTTGACAGGCATTTCCTTTCCCTTTAAGTGTTCTTCCAGGATTACTAGTAGTGCTGAGTGCAGGATGGCCAGTGAACGCTTCCCAACCATGAGCGTGGGAGGTGCAAGTAGGCTTGTTGGCCACAAACCCTGTAGTAATCCATCACTGCTGCCGTACCTTTCATCATATCCGGGATCGCAGGAGTGTGGTTGCACCGTGTGTTTGCGCCAACAGGAACTGTTCCTTCATTGAGTCTATGGCTCTATGTATTCGCACTGGCTTCTTCATTGTTGCAATCCATGTCAGCCTTGTGATGTGTTGGGACAATATTTGCACCTGTCATGATGCCTACCCCCGGGCATCCGGACCCAGCACAGCAGCCTTCGGAGCAGGCATCCAGACATTTATTGAGACCCCAGAAGCCCTGGCTGGGGGCTATCTGGGTTCAGTCCTGGCGCCTTAGGCACCAGGATCTTAATTGACATTAGTCCGGGCGCCATAGGGGCCACGCTCATAGACATTACTTACCTCCTGCAGACCATGCTGCAAATTAATCAAAGCCCACGTGAGGCCTGGATGGGACTATTTTATTACAGGGACTATTTTTTACTCGGTGTGGTTCTGGGGAACTTCTTACCTGGGACTACTTTGCAGGCTATTTAAACCACGCCCGAACAGCAGCCCATGCTTCGTGTTATTCAGCACTTCAGCAACGTGACGCTCACAGTGCCTGCAGCATCCAGTCCTCTGCCACGCCCACCTCGAACCTGGACACCATCCTAGAAGAAAGAGAAATAAGAACAAGAACTTACCTTTTAACCTTCATCTGTTCCCGAATTCGCCGCACTTCAGAATTGGAAAAGACACGTCGGAAATAAAAGCATTGCATCGCTAGCAGGCGCGCAGCGCCATACTTACCAGTCTGCATCTCCACAGTTCAGCGCTGCAGCCATCATTTCATCACTGCATCCGTGGAACCTGGAAGGGACAAAGAGAACAAGGTGAGCCGGGTGCTAACAAAGACAATCAAAGCAACCATATTCTACTCAACAGAGTTACCGCTCCCCTAGGCATCTTTCATCAGCGTTCCACCTCTTTAACGCCGCACCTGTGGGAGGAAAGAACACTTGTTAAAGACATTTATTTCGCTTTTACCGGACAACGCTGGGTAATACAGACTCTTACCCACGCGCAACCTGCAGCACCTCAGGTGAACTCTTCTCGGATTAAGCGGCAATACAAAAGGGATAAAAACGAGTGAATAACATACAATTGAACTCTATAGACATCTATAGACATTATACTTACGGCTCCTTGACATTTACCACGGAGTCCAACACGTCTAGAACTCGCCCAAAATCTTCAAACCAGTGAAGCAACTGGGATTCTATGCGCCCCTGCACTTGGTGCAGGATGGAGAGCTCATCATTACAAACAATAAGGTGAGACAACAAAAGGGGAATATCGGGGTGCTTAGAGGGAACAAATTAAACAAGTGTTTCCTTGCATCCACTGGGTGGCTAATTCCCCTCCTCCTGCTTTTAGGAAACGACTTTTAGGAATCAAGCAGACGAAGCTAGGAAGGCCGGACCAGTCAGCCGTCTCTGCACTACGAATAACGTTGGTGGAGACCTTAGCAGTCCAGTTCCGATCGACGCCCCCGTGGGAATCAGGTGAGCGTTACAGCACCCCAATAGTCTCCACTTGGGCTATTGCTTCTCTGCTGGATTCAATTAGTCCATCTGCCGGGCACGTCAGTGTGGCGCCCTGCCATTTGTCATTGCCATTTGAGTAACATCCCAAGGCAAAATATGGTACTTGTAGACACTGGCGGTATTTCGTGTTGCCATTGCATACCGATGGGTATAGATCAATGCTCCTCAACTGCACGCTGTGTGCCTGGAATGTGTCCTTTATTCTACATAGTGCAAGATGTACCAGGCATTGTGCCTCTGTAATTGGGACTGGATGTGGAACTAAAACCTTATGAGCCCCTGATGCGTGCGGGATAAGTGCACACACGTAACAGCTTTCATTGATCACATTCCATCCTGCAGTACACATATCGGACTACCAGCCATTCAATGTTTCTAAATGCTGGACATCAGAAATGGCATCAAAGGCTGACCCCTTATGTAAATCATACGTCATTCATACTTCCCGTTTCATTCGTCTAAGAAAACTTGTAGAGGTGGCCGGCAAAATGTGAGCCATTATGTATTTCCTTTTTTATAGACTTATTCATATTAGCATTTTTTCCACTGTCTACCTCCCCCTTTATATGGCCACCCCATACAACAGACATACCTTTATCCACTCCAACAACCACAACCAGTGTCATACAAAACAATATAATACTAAATTCCTAGAGCAAATAACATCTTTATTATCATTATCTCTACATAACATAGGGGTTTGAACATGTCGGTGTGAGCCATCCTTGCTTATTCCTTGAGAAGAGAAAAAAAGGTTATCAAGAAAGAGAGAAAGAGAGAAAAAGAGAGAGAGAGAAAGAGAGGGAGAAACAGAGGGAGAGGGGAAGGAAGAGGAAGAGGAGGAGGGAGAGAGAGAGAGACCCTTTTTCCACCCGGGCCGGCCGGGGTCTGGACCTTGAAAACATTGAAAAATAACAATAATTGAAAAAAGATTTAAAAATATAAATATAAAAAAACAATAAAAAATGAAAACAGAAGAAAAAAGAAAAAATCAGGCGTGTGCCACTGCATACCTTCCTGGCATGGATCCTCAAAAATAACTCTTCTTTGGCTATGTCCTTACTGAGCTTTGCCTTGTCTCAAGTGCCCTTCGGACATCTGAAAGATGCACCCAATATCTAACTCCTTCATACAGACGGCGAGAGGAGTACAGAACACCACCTTATATGTACCTTCAAGCCTGGGGGTAATAATGGTCCAGTTGTAATTTGGGCAATGCTGTGTATGAAAACATGGTCTTGCTTTCTACAGGGGTGGTCACTAATTCTACCCCCCTTTACCGTGCCCCACTACTGCCCCTGTGTGCCTCCATCCCGTCGCCTGGTCAATTATTTATAATCCATCAACATATACTATGTCTCCTTCTGTCAATGCATGAGCTGTTCATCAAAGTGGGAAAATAAATAAAAACTCCTGTGTATAATACGGAGTTACTAAAACAGGGGCCGTGCAAATATCTTCTTTTAAGTCCTCAAATTGTCTAGTCATTTCGTCAGTCCATTCCAATTTACTTTTAAGTCCTCTGTACTTCCCTGAGACTTTGTAACAGTGGCCTTGTGTAGACTGCGTAGTCTAGGATCCATGCCCTACAATAATTACATAAGCCCAAAAACGGCTAGGTTTCCTTCACATTACTGGGCCTAGGGTTGGTGCGTACTGCCGCCACCCTATCTGGTAATATTTTTTCCTGTTTGCAGAAATGAGCTGTCCCAAGTATAATCCCTCCTGTTGACTATTGTAGCTTCTTTTTATCTACCTTGTACCCTTTGTGAGTCAGAAATTGCAGTAATGCAACAGAATCCCTCCTGCACTGATGTTCATTTTCACTACATACCAACCGATCATACACGTACTGGATGATTGTGCTATGCACCTGACTTTAATGTACTCTGTACAGAGGTCATATCTCTCAGTAACCCAACATCATGTGGATTAAAAGTTCCTAACTGTGCTGGCACATATTGCATGTCCTCCTCAAAAAAGAAAAATTGCTGGGTCACCACTGCCATCAGAGGGCATTGTACCTACCTAGACTGCACCATGATATCACAGGGGATGCAGATTTCCAAAATAATCTCCCCATTCTGCTCACTGTCCTCAAATAACTCAGTAATTTCCTTCCATTGTACTGTCGGGTCTATACATAATACTGTGCGCCACTCGCACCCGTCCTGGTCTGTTCCAATCAGGACTACTCTTTTGTCTGACACTACTAGTCCTTGCAAATCTAATTACAATATTGTGCCTGCCACCATCTCGGGTGGCACCATGGGTGGAAAATAAAATCTGTGGGCACTAGCTAACACTTTGTTGCAATTTGAGTCACTGCTTTTACTAATACCGTAATACCATAAAAATGATATCCGGGACCACAGGAACCCCACGGACTACGGACTCCCTTGACATTGCATTGATTATTACTATTGCTTGAGCTACACACATCCCTGAAGTGGAACACACTTCCCCTTGATCTGTGACTGATATAGTTATATTTAGTTTATTAAGCAGATCCCTACCCAACACGTTCACAGGGGAACTCTCTGAGTATAACAAGGGGGCTCGTACTACCTCCCCTCCCACTTTTATATCCAGCTCCTCGGTGTATGGAACAATAGAAATAGCCACAGAGAATCCCTGCATGTCAAGAGTTTTACCTGATTATGGAAATGCCCCCTCCATAATGCATTATATAGTTGCACCTAAATCTACCATAAATATAAATTGCTGGTTTCCTATTTCCTCCTCCACCAAGGGCTCCTCTTCAGGGTGTGAAGTTGTCAATAGGATTGGACATGGAGTGCTCTCTGTGGGCTGTCCTAATCAGAATATGTATTTGTCCCAGGGAATGAAAAAGGGTTGCCCCGTCATTGTAACTCCTTGGAATGGGGCACCTGTTCCCCCTGCCATCCTGTTAAACTGTGTTCCCTCACCCTACTGTAGTTGTTGCCCACATTGCCCTTGCCGGTCAGCTCCATAAGGGAACTGCTTTTGACCACCTCGCCCAAATTGCTGTTGTCCCATTCCTTGAGGCCCTTGGAATACCTTCCCTGGAGCTGATGTCCCCTAATTAAAAACGATCCCAGGCCTATTCCTACACACCCTTGGAAATGCCCCCATCTCCTGCAACACCAGCACTGTGATGTTCCCAATCCTCCTCCCAAGAGCCCTATCCCCCAAAGCCTCCTGCTCTTGCTCCTCGAAATCTCCCCTTTTCCCTTGGTGCTCCTTGATACTACCACTGCGGGTTGGGCTACTATCCCCCCTCCCTGTTGCCCTTGTCCTCCTCCGCCCCATAGTGCCGCAATTGTGGAATTCACCATTTGTTGAGTGTCTCATGTCTTTTCCCCTAGTTATGCCTCATCCATTTGCGCTTCTGGGCTGTCTCCCTGTCCCACTCCTTGATTCTCTTACAATGGTGGACTATTATACTTTGTATCTGTGCCCACCCCTGGGCTTCATTTCCCACAATTTTATCTAGTGCCTTCTGGACCTCTTTTGATAATCCCCTCTTTACGATAAAATAGAACAATGATACTGTCTGAACTCTCCACATTTCCTGTAACTTAAGAATAAACCTAACAAGGTCCTCCTCATCACCCATTGTGCATTCCATTAAAGAATATGTCAGGTGTATCTGGGTACATCCTTCGTAAGGCATCCCATACCCTTGTCCTTAAGTCATTAAAGGCTGCTCCATCATGTTAATTATCTGCAAGACTTCACCCAGAGTAACCAGCCGTTGCCCATATGTCCCCAGCCTGGTCCCCAACTATGGCGACCACTAAACTCTTAAAATCTCTCCTAGTGCAAAGGCTACCCCTGCTGTTTGTTTTTCAAATTCATAGATCCATTTACTAGCTCCAGCTTTAAGCTGGGGGAGAGCTTTAATCAAATTATGTTTGTCCGTTTGAAGCCCTGGCACATACCGCGTTAGCCCTACTAGGTATAAGAGGCATCTGCATATCTATTTTGTCCTCTACCTCTTTTTTCTTCTTCTTCTGATCTTGTACTACCAGCATTAAATCTGGTCTATTTCTTGGTCTGTCCCTCCTCACTGCCTCCTGTGGCAGGGACGGGTTCCCCGCTATCTTATTTCCTTGATCTCCTTCTTGCCCTGCCTCATCATTATTTCTACCACCTTGATCTTCCCCTCCATTTTCCCTTGCTTGTTCCACTTGTTGTCCCAGGACCATCCATACCCTCTGCCCATCATCCTTTTCAACACAAACATTTCTTATTGCCCCAGGGTTGAATCTAAACAAAAATTCTCCTGACTTCCAATCCCCTATTTTCTGCACCGGTACCCTTATTTCTCGTGATACTTCTTCAGGTTCTTGTAACCTGACTAAACTTTCCCGCAATGCTCTTAATTAATTATTTATATCTGCTTGTGGACCATCTGGGTACACCGATGTTACGGGCATGTCAGCGCTGTGGATGAGTTATATGGAGGTGCAAAAGCTCTTGAGTCCCCCCTAGTTGCTAATCCTGATAATCCTGTTGACACTCACTCTACCACTGGAGGCTTATAGACTGGGTTTGTATACCCTACTGCAGGTTTAGGCATTACAGGGTATATCCCCTTACATTCGATCTCCTTTTCACTTTCCTGATCTTCCATACCCTTGAATAATTTCCAGAGATCTAAATTCTCTTTTCCTTTTTGGAACTTATTTCCTTTATATTTTGCTGCTAAAAAGATGGACAATTTTCCTAGCATGTTTCTGTTATGGGAGCCCTGCTCTGGCCAGGAGCAGGACATCTCCCCCTTCCTTTGTTTCTACTATCCATTGTTTATTTATTCTGTCACAATACAGTGGCAGAACCCTATGCATGTGTTTTATTGGAGTTTCTTCCTCCATAATGTTGCGCACGTCCCTAATGCTTTACTTTGACCTTACTATTATGCTGCGCCCTGTGCTGCGCGTCACACAAAAATACAGATCATCCCACGTTTCCCCCCACCCCCTTACACGTTTTCCCACTTTGATTTCACCCTCACACACCATGACGCATCCACCGTCCTTCCTTTTTTACCACAAAAGACAGCAAGAGAATATCTAAAAAATGATTGACTAAAATCCAGGCCCATTCCTTATACTGAGCCACTACTGTTTTTCCTTATATCCTTTGTAATACCACTTTTCCCAGCATTTTTTAATATGCTGAGGATCCTATTGCTTTTATCGTCATAAAAGAATAATGCGTGGTACTACCTGTTATGGCTGAGCATCCCTTACCTCCCAGTCCCTAGAAGCTGGGTCTCTATTTCCTCTCAATTTTATACGCTGAGGTTCTCTTTTTCAATTAGAAAGTAGAAAAACAGAAATATGCAACAATTTTAACACATAACCCACCTCCTGTCCAATCTACTCCTTAACACATGACCTGAACTCCTATTCCATAATACATCACCAAAAAGTCCTATTCCATCTATTCCATTGACCTCGTACATCATCCACATCACCATAGTTTCATCCACATCACCATACTATCATTCACATCACCATATTATCTTTCACTTCACCATACTATCATTCACATTACCATACATACATGTTCTCGTTACAAAGTCCCCATGCTGGCCGGTCTTTCTGGAGCCACGCCCTGCTTCAGTGAGCAGAGAGGATTTCTTTTAAAATGGCTTTTACTAAAACCGTTCAGGAAACGCATGTTTTTTAATTTAGCGGTCACTATAGATGGGTGTGGCTGACAGGCCTGGGTCTTCGAAAAGTATAGGGGTAAAAAACTAAGGTCACATTGGGTCGTCACGACTGAAAGGTAGCCCCATTTACAGGTGTACCCCTTAATTATGATCACACCAGAATGAATGCACCTCTCTAGGGAATTAAGGCCAAGAGTCTTATCTTGCAAGGCCTAACAAGTTTAATCTGTACAGAAATGAGGATGGGGCAAAGAACCCTGCTCCCTGAATGGTATATTATGTCCTTCAACTGCTACAAGCTCCTCCAGACTGGTGCCGGGCATGAGCCTTATATACTGTTAACTTGGTCACTGGATACTGATATGGCTCATCCAAAACTGCCCTTCTTCCCTTACAAGGGATGCTGCAGTCTTCCTTCCTTCATGACCGGGTTTCCGTTTAGGACATACTACTTAACATACTGCTAGCCTATGCAAGAATACATTGTAGCTCCTGTTTATCATCATTTTGCTACATTATGAACATTTATATATAAACACATTTTCCGTCATGCTCTCCATACTTTACTCATTATATTAATATTTTTATCTGGTCCAGTAATTCCCCCTGAAACCTTTTTTCCCCATAATTCTGCATTGTGAGCATGAGCCTTAGCCTGCCTGGGGTCTTTGACAGACAGCAAACAGATGCTAAATTACATGTTAGACTGCCAGCGCTAGTGAACACCACAGCAATGCCTGTTGTCTATTTTTAGCACAGACTGCATTCCTTTTGTTACAGAGCCTACTTCTGTCGAACATTGAGATTTTAAAACTAAATAGAATAGCATTTACAAGTGTATTCAGCTAATAGTTATTTACACCTTATATTTAAATACTAACAATCTTCATTTAGTGCCTGCACGTCTGCATGTGTGATTATATTTGCATGAAAAAAGTTTTCTCAGTGCTCTAGTGCTTAGAAACAGTCAACGTAAGTCTTGCCTAATTGTGAAGTGCTTGGGGGGGTGCAGGAAGGTGCTGGCTCCTCCCCAACAGTCTCTCTCTCTTTCTCTCTCTCTCTCTCTCTCTCTCTCTCTCTCTTTCTCTCTCTCTCTCTCTCTCTTTCTCTGTGTCTGTCTCACAGGAACGTTATGTTCCTCCTTGCAACAAGACGGGTCAATCCATTGGTCCTCTGCTTCATGCAAGGCTAGCAACAGTAAAAGGTCAGAAGCTACACCAGCCACTTCTCTAGGGATATTTACACAGTTGTCTCCTGCAATCCTCATATATCCAAACAAGATATTGGGCCTCATTACGAGATTCATGGTAAAAAGCAAACCTTACCGGCATGGAGTCAATACTGCATCCGGGTAGCACTGACGTTGCTAACAGCAGCTGATTACGAGAATGCATGCACGTGCGTAACGGCATGCAGTATTGTCTGTACCGGCATGCCGTAAATGACCCTAAAACCCCCGTTCGCTGCATCATGCAAAGTGCTGATGACACCTCCTCCGCCTTCGTCCACCCCATAATAATGGGCACCAGCAATAACGGGTTTGGCAATACCGGGCCCGGCAATACCAGAACCGGATGTAACGTCATTGCGCCAGAACAAGAACTGTTACGGTGGCCATCTTGAAAAACAAAATCCATTGCAATATTCGAGACACAGGACCTGGATCCACACAACACCAGCTACATCTGCAGCTACACCTCCAGCACAATGCCAAAGGCCATTAAAAAAGGAGCATCCCGCCAGAAAAAGGAGCACTTTTCAGAGGACAAGTTAAACATGCTGGCAGACACTCTGGCCCAGAATGGAGATGTGGTGTTTGCATCAGACCTGAGGCGAGCTGCCCAGCTAAAGAAAAAAGAAATATGGGAGGAAGTGGGCCAGAAGGTCAGTGCGGTCGGCACCACCCCCCGAACCATCAAGGAAGTCAAAAAAAGGTGGGATGACTGTGATGCTGGAAATGCATCGGAGGGACAGGGCCTCCGTATCCTTGTCCTTTTTCTGTTCTTATCGTGTGTTCTGTCGTGTTTTCCACGCAGAAGTCCATGCGGGACTCCTGGCGGTGCAGCTCTCTCTTTTGGTTTGGTGAACAGACCCATGGGATACCCTTATGGCACCCATGGGTAGGGGTACAACCCTGAGCCCCTAGTGTATGTTTTTGGGCACCCGTGGGTGGCCCACAGAGCCGGGTATGGGCTGGTGGCAGCTACATGCTGAATTTGACAGGTGCGCTGGGTATCCGCCATTTTGGGGTACCCCGGCCCTGCCATTGGAATCAGTTGATTCCTGATAGGAAACAAGATGGCCCCAGTGGCCTCTTGCTTTCTATCCCCTGATACCTTGTTTTCCCAAAGTCCTGGGAAGCCCTGACTCTGTCCCTTCCCCCTGACTGGCTGTTGGGTGGAAGTTCCGTATATGGTGTTGTTGTGAAGGCCCAGCTAGACTTACTGGAGCCTTCCCGCTGACTGTATGTTGTGGGTACCTCCTGTGGGTGGGACCTGGGTGAATGGGGAGTGTGAACAATATGCACTCCGTGTTGTGGCTGTCTGGTTTCTGCCATGTGAGACAAAGACTGAGACAGCCCTGCCCGAAACTGGACTGAATGCAGTGTGTAGAGTTGAATGGCTGAGTACTTGTCTCAATCCACATTCCTTGTTGTGAGTGTCTGAGCGGGAGAAGAGTGGCCTGAATGCCCTGCGTGCCTGATTGGCTGACCGACTGCATGAATGCCCTTCTGTACGATTGGCTGCTGAGTGTGTGCCAGCAGTGTGGATGAGAGACCGAATAGTATATCTGGGGACCTCTCACCACTGGAAATTGTTCAGAAGCTGAAGTCCACTACGACGAGTAACTGGAGTAACTGACGCTTGACCTTGAGGCCCTGCTGGAAGAGAAGGATTGCCGTGGCTCTCCTTCACGATCTAAAGGCTGCTGTGTCTCCAAGGACTGACCCAGAGAGGACCTGGTAAGGCGCCCTCTTCCCGAGCTACGAGGGACCATCGTGCACAGCTGACCTTTGCCAACGCTCCCTGGTAGACAGACCTACGACAGGCTGCCGACCCGATACGGGGACTGCTGAGGAATCCCAAAGCGAAGCGCCCGGACTGTTGTCCGCCACTGTCGACGACCGCCGTCGCCGACCGGAGCCGCCGCGCTCCCGTTTGCCTAAGAACTTTAACTTGATCAACGGACGCTCTCGTCTGCATCGCCGTACCGTCTCCTGTGGGAGAAGGCCTGACCGTCGACGCGCCGAGGGGTATCCACCGGTGGGTTTCCCGCCACCCAAAGGCCGCAGAGACGCCGACGACTCGACGCCCTTGCTGGGCCACAGTTCTTCTTCATCTCTTTGCGGTCCAGAACTATCGTCACCGAGGTGCCCCGCACGCCTCTTCCTTGCAGGACGCCAACGCTCCGTCGTCGACGAGCACCGCTCGGATCAAAGCCTGCTGCCTCATCGACGTCGTTCTACCCGGTTCACGGTCGGACGTTCGGCGCCCCGTGTCTCCCGCTTGAAAGGGGCGACATTCAAGAAGGGCCGCCGATTCCCCGACACCGAACCCCGAGTCTGCGACGCCTCTCGACGATCCGTGGCTCCTGCCTTAAAGGGAGTCACTCCAGAAGGATCGGTCGACGCCTCGCCGACGAACTCTACTCCACCAGGTACATTGGGGGGGTAAAACATTGTAGGAGAGAACGAGACTCTTGAACAATATATGGACTGGGCTTGTTTTATATATCGTTATTTTACAGGTTGCCCAGGTGGGGGGATCTCCACTCAGAGCTGTGTCCAGTAGCAAGGACCAGTCGTCTGCCTATTGTTTCATCCGTCTGCTTTCTCTCTTCTCTCTATTGCTGGTTTCATTGCTATTGATCCGTGTGGCATTTTCACAGCCTTGTTGATGCCCTCTAATCGAATATTAGTGGTACCACTTTAGAATTGTAGATATTTACCATTGTTGATTTTCCGGAGCACAAAGTGCATTATTGTGATAAGTGTACATAACCTTTGAATATTAATTATATAAAGACTGTGTTTTCAGTAATACAGTGTGTGGACATTCCTTTGTGGGGGCTTGGGGATACACTGTACTTAAGAACCAGCCTGCATCACCTCCTGAGAAGCTAGGCCTTGATTGCTCGTCCATCGTTACCATATCAGAGAATCTTGGCTGGGGTCCTCTGTGCCTTTCCTCTGCCATATAGAGAGCGGAAGTACAGACCCCCCCACCTCGTCCTGACAAGCTTGGTGGCAGTGGTGGGATGCTTATGGTTTTAAGAATCAGTGTATAACCGTGCCACTTACAAAATATCTGCACTTTATTGAATTAAGGTTTAGGTGTGTTCCAAATAACTGCATTACAAGCAATGGAGACCATTGCGAATGGTAAATTGACTCGGATGAGCTTAGAGGCTCTCCAGAGTGCTTGTGAAGCCAGGGAGTTAGACTTTGTGGATAAGTCTAGGGCTGAGCTGATAGCTGCCCTGGTGGACTACCAGACTGATGGTGAAACTCTTGATGAAGGGGGGGATGCAACCAGTGAGGACTCTGCCCCTGGGGTTGTCGCTGAATCTGTTTCTGGGAATTCCGCCATTCCTGCTGCCTCTGTTCCGAACCTCAGCAATTCCATGGAACTTGAGTTATTAAGGATGAAGTTGGCCTTTGAATATCGCAAGTTGGAAATAGATGCTGAACTTAAGAAAGAGGAGTTGGCACAACAAGTGGAGCTCAAGAATAGAGATCTTGAACTCAAAAATAAGGATCTTGCGCTCAAAGATAAGGACACTGAATGTCAGAGAATCCAGTTAGAGAAAGCTCGAGTGGAGACTTCAGCTAAACCAATTGAGAGTGGCAGGTCCCCAGCCACCAAGTTTATGAAAGATTTGGTTGGTGTGTTTTTGGAGGGTTCAGATATCCTCCAATGGATTGAAGCGTTTGAAATGGCGTGTGCAATTCATGATGTGGATAAAAGAGATTGGGCTAAGTGTTTGTTAAGCAGAGTGCCTCAAACTGGATATGACTGTATTCTGAAACTGAGTGTGGAAGAAAGGGGTCAGTATGAGTGTATGAAGTCTGCTTTAATTGCCAAGTTTGGCAAGACACCTACCCAATATCTTAAAAGGTTCAGGGATTTTAAGAAACGAGAGAATGTGTCTTGGGTTGACTGGATGAGTGCTGCGCACATGAACATGATGGGGTGGATTGATGGGTACAAGGTGAAAACTTTTGCTGAATTATCCCACCTGTTGTTTTTTGAGCATTTTTCTGAAGCCTGTTCGCCAGAGCTGCGTCAGTATGTTGCTGACCAGAACATTTTGGACCCCTTTAAGCTGGCTAGGTTGGCTGACAAGTGGGTCTCCCACCGGGTGTCCCCTAAGGACTCCAGTGGGAAGGACAAGGATAAAGAGAAGGGGGCCTCTCAGAAAGCTGAGGAGTCCCCCAAGCAGTCACAGTCGAATAAAACAAAACCTTCCTCTTCTAAGAACCAAAAATCTAGTGGGGATAAGTCCTCTGTGGGTGGGAATAAGAGTAGTGGTCCACCTGCTGCAAAGCAGGCTCCCAGTGGTTCCAGTACCGTACCTCGCACTCCTAGCACTTGTTGGGATTGTGGGGCTCTGGATCACCGAAGGGGTGACTCCAAGTGTAAAGGTAAGGCACTTGGAGTACAGGCTGTCAGCCTGACCTACCCTTACCCCGTGTCTGAGGTGGAGGCCACCGTCCTCCCCTCCTCTACCGGAATCACATTTGGTGCTCCAGTAGAGATTTCCTTAGTGTCCCTTGGGGCCTGGGACCAGTACGCAGAAGTACTGGCGACTATCCCGCAGAACACCCGTAGGTTTTTGAGAAGTGTCCTCTTGAATGGCCAGCCTTCTACTGGTTTGAGAGACACTGGGGCAAGCATGACAGTGGTGGACAGGACCCTGCTCAAGCCAGAGGACTATGTAAGTGCTCCTCTGAGAACCACCAGGTTAGCTGGTGGGCCTCCCAAATTATCGCCTGTAGCCTTAGTCACACTCATGATTGGAGACAAGACAGCAAAGCTTCCTGTCCTGGTTCAGGACAATGTCCCTGCTAACATTCTTTTAGGTAATGATCTAGTAGAGTTGGGGTTGATCTCAGATGGTCTTCCCATGACTGCTGCTGCGGTCACTAGGTCACAGGTGACACCGGGTCTGGCTGTGAGTCAGGTACCCGAGCCAAAGGCGAGGCCTAAGGCACGAAGAAGGAAGACCAAGAAGGCCACCTCTGTGGGAGGAACACCTTCTCTTCCTGCTGTTCCGACAGCACCCATTGGGATCCATGCTCCGGACGGGCTGGGTCCAGTGGAAAACCCGGACTCAACTCCTGTGGGAGAAGAGACAGAAGACTCTCCTGTGGGAGAGGTTCTCAACCCGGAGGATCATCCCGACCTTCAATGCTTGTTAGCTGAAGGGGGACCCTCCCGGGCGGACTTCTGTAAAGGGCAGAGAGAGTGTCCCTCTCTCGAGGGTCTGCGGACGCAGGCCCTGTCCCAGGCACAAGGTGAAGTGCCTAGGACATTCAAGATTTATTGGGAGGGTGAGCTCCTTGTTAGTGAGCCCACTAAGCCTGAACCTGGTGCCCTCAAGAGGTTGGTGGTACCCCAGGTTTACAGGCCCTTCCTACTGCAGTTGGCGCATGAGGTGCCCTTGGATGGTCATCTTGGTACCAAGAAGACTAAGCAGAGGCTCTCTGCCCACTTCTACTGGCCTCGGATGGGAGTGGAAGTGGAGTCCCACTGCCGGACCTGTCCCACTTGTCAGTTATCTGGCAAAACTGGAGGCAGGGTCATTGCCCCACTGCAGCCATTGCCAGTGGTCGGCACACCGTTTGAGAGGGTGGGCATCGACATTGTCGGTCCCCTGGACCCTCCCACTTCAGGTGGACATCGGTTCATCCTGGTCTTGGTTGATCATGCCACCAGGTACCCTGAGGCTATACCCCTTCGGACTATTACTGCCAAGGTGGTTGCCCGGGCTCTCCTGGGCATTTTTACCCGTGTTGGATTCCCCAAGGAAGTTGTCTCCGACCGAGGATCCAACTTCATGTCGAGTTACATGAAGACCATGTGGAAAGAGTGCGGGGTAACCTACAAGTTCTCCACCTCTTACCACCCCCAGACCAATGGTCTGGTTGAGAGATTTAACAAAACTCTCAAGGGCATGCTAGGTGCTTTGGAAGAGCCCCTACGGAGGAAATGGGATCTCCTCCTGCCATGCCTGCTGTTTGCTTACAGAGAGGTACCTCAAGAGGGTGTTGGTTTCAGCCCCTTTGAGTTACTCTTTGGACATCCCGTGAGGGGGCCCCTCGCCTTGATCCGAGAAGGCTTGGAAGCCACCCCTCCAGGTCCCGCCAAGCAAGTGGGGGACTATGTGTTAGGCCTCAGACGGAGGATGACACAGATGATGGGTCAGGCAACAGCAAATCTCAAGGCCAGCCAAGAATTGAATAAGTATTGGCATGACCTTAAAGCTTCGCAGGTCGATTGGACTCCGGGACAGGAAGTCCTCGTGATGGAGCCTACCAAGCCTAGAGCGTTGGCAGACAAATGGACTGGACCCTTCAGGATAATCTCCAAGATGGGCGAAGTCAATTATCTGGTTGACCTGGGTGCCTCCGGGGTAGCCCCTCAGGTATTCCATGTCAACAGGCTCAAGCCTTTCCACCGGCGAACAGAAGTCTCATGTCTCTTGCTAGCTTCAGGGCAAGAAGAGGATGAGAGTGAGCCCCTTCCTGATTTGCTGCATAGCAACCCTCAGGACGGCTCAGTGGAGGGAGTACAGCTCTCTCCCGATTTGACAACAGAGCAGCAGAGGGCCTGCCGGGCTTTGCTCCAGCAGTATGCCTCTCTGTTTTCGCTGACACCGGGCCTTACACCGTGGTGTAAGCACGAAATTGACACTGGTGACAGCGTGCCTGTCAAGAGCAGGTGCTACCGTATGTCAGATACCGTTAAGAACCACATCCAGGCCGAGGTCGCCAAGATGTTGGATCTGGGTGTAATTGAACCCTCAACCAGTCCCTGGTCCAGTCCAGTGGTCCTTGTCCCCAAGGCAAGTTCCCAGGCGGGTACCAAAGATTGGAGGTTCTGTGTGGACTACCGAGGAGTCAATGCCGTCACCAAAACTGACGCGCACCCATTGCCCAGGGCTGATGAGCTCGTGGACACCATAGGTGCTGCCAAATTTGTGAGCACCTTTGACCTCACCTCAGGCTATTGGCAAATAGCTCTGACGGACCATGCCAAGGAAAAGACGGCATTCTCCACACCAGAGGGACTCTACCAGTTTAGGGTCATGCCTTTTGGGTTGAAGAATGCCCCTGCCACTTTCCAGAGGTTGGTCAATCATGCGCTCAGTGGGCTGGAGGCCTTTTGTGTGGCCTATCTAGACGACATTGCCGTCTACAGTTCCACCTGGGAAGCGCATTTGACACACCTGGATAAAGTGTTGCAGGCCTTGAAAAGGGCTAACCTCACTATCAAGGCTACCAAGTGCCAGATAGCTCAGGGGAAAGTTACCTATCTTGGTCATGAGGTAGGAGGGGGTCAAATCCAGCCTCTTTCCAGTAAGGTACAGGACGTACAGAACTGGGAGACTCCCACTACTCAAACCCAGGTGAGAGCCTTTTTGGGCCTCACTGGGTATTATCGCAATTTCATGGCGGACTATGGGACCATAGCCGCACCACTGACAGCTCTGACTTCACCCAAACAGCCTAGGAAGGTTAATTGGACTGAAGACTGTCAGAGGGCCTTTGATGGCTTGAAAGAAAGTCTGTGCAGGGCACCCGTGTTGTGTGCACCTGACTACAGCCGACCCTTTATCGTCCAGACGGATGCCTGCGACACCGGAATTGGAGCTGTCTTGTCCCAGTTAGATGACAAAGGGAGAGAACATCCTATCATATTCATCAGTAGACAACTCAAGGGTAGAGAACTTAGGTGGGCTACTGTTGAAAAGGAATGTTTTAGTATAGTTTGGAGCCTTAGGCGTTTTAGGCCCTACCTTACGGGGTCCACCTTCAAGGTCCAAACAGATCATAAGCCCCTGAAATGGCTTATGCAGATGAAGGGTGAAAATCCGAAACTGCTCAGGTGGTCCATTAGCCTGCAAGGGCTAGACTTCACCATAGAGCACAGACCAGGGAAGAGTCACGATAATGCAGATGGCCTTTCCAGAAGGTATGTTGACCGTCTGGATGAGGGTGTCTATCCCGTGGGAGATTAGGCACCCTAACCTCAGTCTGGGGGGGGCGACTGTGATGCTGGAAATGCATCGGAGGGACAGGGCCTCCGTATCCTTGTCCTTTTTCTGTTCTTATCGTGTGTTCTGTCGTGTTTTCCGCGCAGAAGTCCATGCGGGACTCCTGGCGGTGCAGCTCTCTCTTTTGGTTTGGTGAACAGACCCATGGGATACCCTTATGGCACCCATGGGTAGGGGTACAACCCTGAGCCCCTAGTGTATGTTGTTGGGCACCCGTGGGTGGCCCACAGAGCCGGGTATGGGCTGGTGGCAGCTACATGCTGAATTTGACAGGTGCGCTGGGTATCCGCCATTTTGGGGTACCCCGGCCCTGCCATTGGAATCAGTTGATTCCTGATAGGAAACAAGATGGCCCCAGTGGCCTCTTGCTTTCTATCCCCTGATACCTTGTTTTCCCAAAGTCCTGGGAAGCCCTGACTCTGTCCCTTCCCCCTGACTGGCTGTTGGGTGGAAGTTCCGTATATGGTGTTGTTGTGAAGGCCCAGCTAGACTTACTGGAGCCTTCCCGCTGACTGTATGTTGTGGGTACCTCCTGTGGGTGGGACCTGGGTGAATGGGGAGTGTGAACAATATGCACTCCGTGTTGTGGCTGTCTGGTTTCTGCCATGTGAGACAAAGACTGAGACAGCCCTGCCCGAAACTGGACTGAATGCAGTGTGTAGAGTTGAATGGCTGAGTACTTGTCTCAATCCACATTCCTTGTTGTGAGTGTCTGAGCGGGAGAAGAGTGGCCTGAATGCCCTGCGTGCCTGATTGGCTGACCGACTGCATGAATGCCCTTCTGTACGATTGGCTGCTGAGTGTGTGCCAGCAGTGTGGATGAGAGACCGAATAGTATATCTGGGGACCTCTCACCACTGGAAATTGTTCAGAAGCTGAAGTCCACTACGACGAGTAACTGGAGTAACTGACGCTTGACCTTGAGGCCCTGCTGGAAGAGAAGGATTGCCGTGGCTCTCCTTCACGATCTAAAGGCTGCTGTGTCTCCAAGGACTGACCCAGAGAGGACCTGGTAAGGCGCCCTCTTCCCGAGCTACGAGGGACCATCGTGCACAGCTGACCTTTGCCAACGCTCCCTGGTAGACAGACCTACGACAGGCTGCCGACCCGATACGGGGACTGCTGAGGAATCCCAAAGCGAAGCGCCCGGACTGTTGTCCGCCACTGTCGACGACCGCCTTCGCCGACCGGAGCCGCCGCGCTCCCGTTTGCCTAAGAACTTTAACTTGATCAACGGACGCTCTCGTCTGCATCGCCGTACCGTCTCCTGTGGGAGAAGGCCTGACTGTCGACGCGCCGAGGGGTATCCACCGGTGGGTTTCCCGCCACCCAAAGGCCGCAGAGACGCCGACGACTCGACGCCCTTGCTGGGCCACAGTTCTTCTTCATCTCTTTGCGGTCCAGAACTATCGTCACCGAGGTGCCCCGCACGCCTCTTCCTTGCAGGACGCCAACGCTCCGTCGTCGACGAGCACCGCTCGGATCAAAGCCTGCTGCCTCATCGACGTCGTTCTACCCGGTTCACGGTCGGACGTTCGGCGCCCCGTGTCTCCCGCTTGAAAGGGGCGACATTCAAGAAGGGCCGCCGATTCCCCGACACCGAACCCCGAGTCCGCGACGCCTCTCGACGATCCGTGGCTCCTGCCTTAAAGGGAGTCACTCCAGAAGGATCGGTCGACGCCTCGCCGACGAACTCTACTCCACCAGGTACATTGGGGGGGTAAAACATTGTAGGAGAGAACGAGACTCTTGAACAATATATGGACTGGGCTTGTTTTATATATCGTTATTTTACAGGTTGCCCAGGTGGGGGGATCTCCACTCAGAGCTGTGTCCAGTAGCAAGGACCAGTCGTCTGCCTATTGTTTCATCCGTCTGCTTTCTCTCTTCTCTCTATTGCTGGTTTCATTGCTATTGATCCGTGTGGCATTTTCACAGCCTTGTTGATGCCCTCTAATCGAATATTAGTGGTACCACTTTAGAATTGTAGATATTTACCATTGTTGATTTTCCGGAGCACAAAGTGCATTATTGTGATAAGTGTACATAACCTTTGAATATTAATTATATAAAGACTGTGTTTTCAGTAATACAGTGTGTGGACATTCCTTTGTGGGGGCTTGGGGATACACTGTACTTAAGAACCAGCCTGCATCACCTCCTGAGAAGCTAGGCCTTGATTGCTCGTCCATCGTTACCATATCAGAGAATCTTGGCTGGGGTCCTCTGTGCCTTTCCTCTGCCATATAGAGAGCGGAAGTACAGACCCCCCCACCTCGTCCTGACAATGACCTGCGCTTCTGTGTGCACAATATCCTATCTGAAAATCGGAGCCAGGGTCTGGCTACAGGCGGTGGGTCCAACTCCCCCGTAAAGCTCACCCAATGGTAAGAAACCTGTGCAACCACCATTGGCATGGAGGCGATAGAGGGAGTGGAAGACATGGAGCGTGGAGTGCTGTCATCGGCAGATGGAGGTCAGTGTCCACACAAACCACTGGAATGCAAAGTATGATGATGGGCCACAAATGTGACAGTGACATGAGCCAATGCATGGGCCCTCATACACACATGGACTGTGGGATGTTTTAACCCACTCTGCTCTGCAGCATCACTGTGTGCTGGTGGCACCAGAATAAGCAAAATGGCCGCGAAAACCCCATGCGCGCCAAAACCTAAGGAAATTGCGCTCTACCAAGCACAAAAAGATGGCTGCCAAATCTACCTTGCCTGTTTCAGTGGTGGAACAGAGACCTCACTGCTGAAACATGCCACTGGGCTGCCCACCAAGTAAAAATGGAAACTGCATGAAAGGCAGTGCGTTAATGAAGAAAACCCAGAAATGGTTCTTAAATCCCATTTTCTTGGTTGCTGAAAATACAAAATACCGGTCCAAAACACCACAAAACATCCAATATCCTTGCTAGGTGTTACCCGTCACCTCCTTTAACCCTTTAAGTGCCATGGTTATTTCCCCCCAGTGCCAGGGCCTTTTTTGGTGATTTCGGTATGTGGCCATTCAATGCCTTGTAACTTTTTTGTTACATGAGATATCTCGGCCAAATTTGGCTCCTTTTTTTCCCACATGGAGGCGGTCGTAAAGCCACCCAGGAATCCTAGGTTGCTGTAGGAGGGTGAGTGAAAATAAGCAAAAAGGGCAAAAACTTTGGGTTTTTTCAAAAAATGCCAATAAAATGATGTACACAGAAGCCTGTGGTTTTTTTCCTTGCAAGAGCTAGGAACAAATGGTTTTCTGCGCTGAATTCCCCAATTTCCTGGCTTTCAAGAACAGGTTGAGTGGAAACTAAAAGACATTATTTTGATGTGGTTATCAACTGTTTTGTGAGAGGTAGGTGATTTTGGCCATTTTTGCCAATTGGACATGCATGGATGGAATGGAAGAAAAGGGTAGGAAAGCTGAATTGGAGGACAGAAAGGCATATATTTCTGAAAAGTAGACAAAATTCCAAGTTTAGGAAGGGGTGATTTGCGTAGGTCAGGCAACAACTAGGTAGGAGAAAGTTTATGCTCACGGCCTGAAAAGACACACTTAGCATGTGTAAATCGGGAAAACCAATGTGGTGAGGGATGGCAAGCATCCATTTTTTGAAAGAGCACAGGCAGACCTTTTCAAGGGTAGGTCACTTGTGCAGGTTACAAATGTGTATGGTGCCTAAGCAGCGACTAAATGCAGGTCACATTTGGGAAATGAAAGGGTTGTGTGACAAAGAGCAACAGCAAATGGGTCAAAATGTTATGAAAACCACACAAACACAACAAATATTATACCTTTCTGCGTTCCCACAGGTTTCCCGATGAAAACGGTACCTCACATGTGTGGGTGCACCTACCTGGGCTCCAAGGGGAAAGCCTAAAACACAAGTAGCACAAGTCTGTTTTCACACCTGAATTTCATACTTTCTCCAGACAAGCGCAATATAAAGATATGGGCCTCGGGTGTCCAAGCCACCAAGGAAAACAGGGAACCCCATGCATTTCCGAAAAGAGGACACCCGTGGGAATACTCAGAGGTATGATTTGCGCAAATCGGCCCAGAACTTATTACCCAGATACCCCCGCAAAGTCCGAAATGTGGGAACAAAAAAAACGCATTTTCCCCAAATTTCACTCGGCGCATCCACCGACACACGCCGCCAACAACACATGGCCTACCGTCCCACGTTCCCACAGGTGTCCCGATAAAAACAGTACCTCACATGTGTGGGTGCACCTACCTGGGCGTAAAGGGGAAAGCCTAAAACACAGGTAACCCCAAGTCTGTTTCGACACCTGAATTTGACACTTTCTCCAGACAAGCACAACATACAGATATGGGCTTTGGGTGTCCAAGCCACCAAGGAAAACAGGGAATCCCATGCATTTCCGAAAAGAGGACACCCGTGGGAATCCGCAGAGGTATGATTTGCGCAAATCGGACCAGAATTTATTACCCAGACACCGTTGAAAATTCCGAAATGTGGGGAAAAAAACGCATTTTCCGCACATTTCACTCGGCGCACCCATTGAAACATGCCGCCAACAACACATGGCCTACCGTCTCGCGTTTGCACAGGTGTCCCGATGAAAACGGTACCTCACATGTGTGGGTGAACCTACCTGGGCGCCAAGGGGAAAGCCTAAAACACAGGTAACCCCAAGTCTGTTTCGACACCTGAATTTGACACTTTCTCCAGACAAGCACAACATACAGGTATGGGCCTCGGGTGTCCAAACCACCAAGGAAAAGAGGGCACCTAATGCATTTACGAAAAGAGGACACCCGTGGGAATCTGCAGAGGTATGATTTGCGCAAATCGGCCCAGAATTTATTACCCAGAAACCCCAGCAAAATCCAAAATGTGGAGAAAAAAAATGCATTTTCCGCATATTTCACTCAGCGCACCCATAGAAATACACCGCCAACAACACATGCCTACCGTCCCGCGTTCCCACAGGTGTCCCGATGAAAACGGTACCTCACATGTGTGGGTGCACCTACCTGGGCGCCAATGGGAAAGCCTAAAACACAGGTAACCCCAAGTCTGTTTCGACACCTGAATTTGACACTTTCTCCAGACAAGCACAACATACAGATATGGGCCTCGTGTGTCCAAGCCACCAAGGAAAACAGGGAACCCCATGCATTTCTGGAAAGAGGACACCCGTGGGAATCCGCAGAGGTATGATTTGCGCAAATCGGCCACGAATTTATTACCCAGACACCCCCGCAAAGTCCGAAATGTGGGGAAAAAAACTGCATCCGCACATTTCACTCTGCGCACCCATCGAAACACACCGTCAACAACACATGGCCTACCGTCCTGCGTTCCCAAAGGTGTCCCGATGAAAACGGTACCTCACATGTGTGGGTGCACCTACCTGGGCGCCAAGGCGAAAGCCTAAAACACAGGTATCCCCAAGTCTGTTTCGACACCTGAATTTGACACTTTCTCCAGACAAGCACAACATACAGATATGGACCTCGGGTGTCCAAGCCACCAAGGAAAACAGGGAACCCCATGCATCTCTGAAAAGAGGACACCCGTGGGAATCCGCGGAGGTATGATTTGCGCAAATCGGCCCAGAATTTATTACCCAGACACCCCCGCAAATTCCAAAATGTGGGACAAAAAACGCATTTTCCGCACATTTCACTCAGCGCACCCATCGAAACACACCGCCAACAACACATGGCCTACCGCCCCGAGTTCCCACAGGTGTCCCGATGAAAACGGTACCTCACATGTGTGGGTGCACCTACCTGGGCGCCAATGGGAAAGCCTAAAACACAGGTTTCCCCAAGTCTGTTTCGACACCTGAATTTGACACTTTCTCCAGACAGGCACAACAAACAGATATGGGCCTCGGGTGTCCAAGCCACCAAGGAAAACAGGGAACCCCATGCATTTCTGAAAAGAGGACACCCGTGGGAATCCGCAAAGGTATGATTTGCGCAAATCGGTCCAGAATTTATTACCCAGACACCCTTGCAAAGTCCGAAATGTTGGAAAAAAAACGCATTTTCCACACATTTCACTCGGCGCACCCATCGAAACACGCCGCCAACAACACATGGCCTCCCGTCCCGCGTTCCCACAGGTGTCCCGATGAAAACAGTACCTCACATGTGTGGGTGCACCTACCTGGGTGCCAAGGGGAAAGCCTAAAACACAGGTAACCCCAAGTCTGTTTCGACACCTGAATTTGACACTTTCTCCAGACAAGCACAACATACAGATATGGGCCTTGTGTGTCCAAGCCACCAAGGAAAACAGGGAACCCCATGCATTTCCGAAAAGAGGACACCCGTGGGAATCTGCAGAGGTATGATTTGCGCAAATCGGCCCAGAATGTATTACCCAGCCACCCCCGCAAAGTCCGAAATGTTAGGAAAAAAAGCGCATTTTCCGGACATATCACTCGGTGCACCCATCGAAACACGCCGCCAACAACACACAGCCTACCGTCCCGCATTCCCACCGGTGTCCCGATGAATACGGTATCTCACATGTGTGGGTGCACCTACCTGGGCGCCAAGGGGAAAGCCTAAAACACAGGTAACCCCAAGTCTGTTTCGACACCTGAATTTGGCACTTTCTCCAGACAAGCACAACATATAGATATGGGCCTCGGGTGTCCAAGCCACCAAGGAAAACAGGGAACCGCATTCATTTCCGAAAAGAGGACACTGGTGGCAATCCGCAAAGGTATGATTTGCGCAAATCGGACCAGAATTTATTACCCAGACACCCTTGCAAAGTCTGAAATGTTGGAAAAAAACTGCATTTTCCGCACATTTCACTCGGCGCACCCATCGAAACACGCGGCCAACAACACATGGCCTACCGTCACGTGTTCCCACAGGTGTCCCGATGAAAACAGTACCTCACATGTGTGGGTGAACCTACCTGGGTGCCAAGGGGAAAGCCTAAAACACAGGTAACCCCAAGTCTGTTTCGACACCTGAATTTGACACTTTCTCCAGACAACCACAACATACAGATATGGGCCTCGGGTGTCCAAGCGACCAAGGAAAACAGGCAACCCCATGCATTTCTGAAAAGAGGACACCTGTGGGAATCCACAGAGGTATGATTTGCGCAAATCGGCCCAGAATGTATTACCCAGACGCCCCCGCAAAGTCCGAAATGTGGGGAAAAAAAATGCATCCGCACATTTCACTCGGCGCACCCATCGAAACACACCGCCAACAACACATGGCCTACCGTCCCGCGTTCCCAAAGGTGTCCCGATGAAAACGGTACCTCACATGTGTGGGTGCACCAACCTGGGCGCCAAGGCGAAAGTCTAAAACACAGGTATCCCCAAGTCTGTTTCGACACCTGAATTTGACACTTTCTCCAGACAAGCACAACATACAGATATGGACCTCGGGTGTCCAAGCCACCAAGGAAAACAGGGAACCCCATGCATTTCTGAAAAGAGGACACCCGTGGGAATCTGCATAGGTATGATTTGCGCAAATCGGCCCAGAATGTATTACCCAGCCACCCCCGCAAAGTCCGAAATGTTAGGAAAAAAACGCATTTTCAGCACATTTCACTCAGCGCACCCATCGAAACACACCACCAACAACACATGGCCTACCGTCCCACGTTCCCACAGGTGTCCCGATGAAAACAGTACCTCACATGTGTGGGTGCACCTACCTGGGTGCCAAGGGGAAAGCCTAAAACACAGGTAACCCCAAGTCTGTTTCGACACCTGAATTTGACACTTTCTCCAGACAACCACAACATACAGATATGGGCCTCGGGTGTCCAAGCGACCGCGGAAAACAGGCAACCCGATGCATTTCTGAAAAGAGGACACCTGTGGGAATCTACAGAGGTATGATTTGCGCAAATCGGCCCAGAATGTATTACCCAGACACCCAGCAAAGTCCGAAATGTGGGGAAAAAAAACGCATCCGCACATTTCACTCGGCGCACCCATCGAAACACACCGCCAACAACACATGGCCTACCGTCCCGCGTTCCCAAAGGTGTCCCGATGAAAACGGTACCTCACATGTGTGGGTGCACCTACCTGGGCGCCAAGGCGAAAGCCTAAAACACAGGTATACCCAAGTCTGTTTTGACACCTGAATTTGACACTTTCTCCAGACAAGCACAACATACAGATATGGACCTCGGGTGTCCAAGCCACCAAGGAAAACAGGGAACCCCATGCATTTCCGAAAAGAGGACACCCGTGGGAATCCGCAGAGGTATGATTTGCGCAAATCGGCCCAGAATTTATTACCCAGACACCCCCGCAAAGTCCGAAATGTGGGAAAAAAAACGCATTTTCCGCACATTTCACTCAGCGCACCCATCGAAACACACCGCCAACAACACATGGCCTACCGTCCCGAGTTCCCACAGGTCTCCCGATGAAAACGGTACCTCACATGTGTGGGTGCACCTACCTGGGCGCCAGGGGAAAGCCTAAAACACAGGTAACCCCAAGTCTGTTTCGACACCTGAATTTGACACTTTCTCCAGACAGGCACAACATACAGATATGGGCCTCGGGTGTCCAAGCCACCAAGGAAAACAGGGAACACCATGCATTTCCGAAAAGAGGACACGCGTGGGAATCGTCAGAGGTATGATTTGCGCAAATCGGCCCAGAATGTATTACCAAGAAGCCCTGGCAAAGTCTGAAATGTGCCGAAAAAACCCACATTTTTCACTTTGTCAGGGGTTCTGGGTAAAACATTCTGGTCCGCTTTGCGCAAGTTGGACCTCTGTGCATTCACACGGGGGTCCTCTTTTGGGAAATGCATGGGGTTCCCTGTTTTCCTTGGTGGCCTGGACACCCTATGCTCAAATCTGTAGGATATCTCCCCAAACCCTTTTGTGGTTATCAGTGGGTTAGCCTTTTCCCTTTGCGTCTAGATTGGTGACTTTGAAGATACTGGTGGGGGGGTGCCTGTACTTCCGCTCTCTATATGGTAGAGGAGAGGCACAGAGGACCCCAGCCAAGATTCTCAATAAGGTAGCAATGGACGAGCAATCAAGGCCTAGCTTCTCAGGAGGTGATGCGAGCTGGTTCTTAAGTACAGTGTAGTCCCCGAACCCCCACACAGGAATGTCCACACACTGTATTACTGAACACACAGTATTTATATAATTAATATTCAAAGGTATGTACACGATCACAATAACGCACTTTGTACTCGGAAATCAACAATGATAAATATATACAATTCTAACGTGGTACCACCAATGTTATCAAATCTCATTAAAGTGCATCAACTGTACGGTTAAAATGTCACACAGATCAATAACGAGGAAACCAGCAATAGAGATAGGAAGGAACGTAAGATGGTTGAAACAATAGGCAGAATGCTGGCCTCTACCGATGGACACAGTTCTGTATGGAGATCCCCCCACCTGGGCAACCTGTAAAATAAAGATATATAGCACAAGCCCAGTCCATATGTTGTTCAATAGCCTTATTTCCTCCTATAATGTTTTACCCCCCCAATGCACCTGGTGGAGTAGAGTTCTTCGAAGACACGTTGAAGGATCCTTTTTGAGTGACTCCCTTTAAAGCAGGAGCCACGGATTGTCCAGAGGCGTCGAAGATGGTGAACTTGTCGTCGACAGCGGCAATGAAAAGTTCAAGGGTGCCGAGACCCCGTTGTCGATCCAGGCAGTGCTCGTCAGTGACGTCCTGCGAGGATGAGGTGTGCAGGGCACCTCGGCGATAGATTGTTGAGGACCGCAAATAGTTTCGGAAGAACTGTGGCCCAACAAGGGCGTCGAGTCGTCGAAGTCTTTGTGGCCTTCAGGTGGCGGGAAACCCACCGGCGGACTCTCCTCGCCGCGTTGGTCGTCCTTGACTTTCTCCGGCGGGACAAAGCGGTCGACGTTGCAGACAAGGGAGTCCTTGGATTCAAATATTCTTAGGCAAAGGGAGCGGGCGGCTCCGGTCGTTGGCGGCACGGCGTCAAGTGGTCCCCACGGCTGGGCAACACAACTTCGACGGGCCTCCAGCGGTTACACAAACCTGTGAACCCTGGTCGACGGCAATGGACTTCGCCAGCGGCGAAGTCCGGGTGCTTTGCTTTGTTCTCCTCAGCGGTCCCGTCTCGGGTTGGCAGCCTTTCGTGGGTCTGACTTCCAGAGAGCTTCGGCGAAGGTTAGCGGTGCTCGATGGTCCGTCGGAGCACGGGAAGATGGCGCCTTACCATGTCCTCTCTCGGATCAGTCTTTGACGAGTTCGGCAGCTTTCAGATCAGGTCGAAGCAAATGCAACAGCAAGTCTTCGTCTTCCAGCTGGCCGTCGAGGATCAGCAGTTCCAGTTACTCTTAAAATGTAGACACAACTTCTGAATGCTTCTGAACAATTTCCAGTGGTGAGAGGTCCCCATATATACTATCTTGTCTCTCATCCACTCTGCTGGGTCACTCTCAGCAGCCAATCATACAGAAGGGCATTCATGCAGTCAGTCAGCCAATCAGGCACACAGTGCATTCAGGCCATCCTCCTCCCTCTCAGACACTCACAACAAGGAATGTGGATTGGGACGAGTACTCAGCCATTCAACACTACACACTGCATTCAGGCCAGTTTTGGGCAGGGCTGTCTCAGTCTTTGTCTCTCATGCCAGAAACCAGACAACCACAACAAGAAGTGCATATTGGTCACACACTCCATTCACCCAGGTCCCACCCACAGGAGGTACCCACAACATACAGTCACTGGGAAGGCTCCAGCTGGTCTGGCTGGTCCTTCACAACAACACCATACATGGCACTTCCACCCAACAGCCAGTCAAGGGGAAGGGACAGAGTCAGGGCTTCCCAGGACTTTGGGAAAACAAGGTAATAGGTAATAGAAAGCAAGAGGCTACAGGGGCCATCTTGTTTTCCATAAGGAATCAACTGATTCCAATGGCAGGGCCTGGGGATCCCCAAAATGGAGGATCCTCAGCGCACCTGTCAAAGTCAGCATAGAGCTGCCAACAGCCCATACCCTGCTCTGCGGGCCACCCACATGTGCCCAAAAACATACACTAGGGGCACAGGGTTGTGCACCCACCCATGGGTGCCGTAAGGGTATCCCACGGGTCTGTTCACCAAACCAAAAAAGAGAGAGCTGCACCGCCAGGAGTCCCACATGAACTCCTGCATGGAAAACACGACAGAACACACGATAAAAAGTCAGTAAAGGACAAGGATACGGAGGCCCTGTCCCTCTGATGCATTTCCAGCATCACAGTCGCACCCCCCAGACTGAGGTGGAGGGTGCCTAATCTCCCATGGGATAGACACCCTCATCCAGACGGTCTACATACCTTCTGGAAAGGTCATCTGCATTATTGTGACTCTTCCCAGGTCTGTGCTTGCAGGCTAATGGACCACCTGAGCAGTTTCGGATTTTCACCCTTCATCTGCATAAGCCACTTCAGGGGCTTATGATCTGTTTGGACCTTGAAGGTAGATCCCGTAAGGTAGGGCCTAAAACACCTAAGGCTCCAAACTATACTGAAACACTGCTTCTCAACAGTAGCCCACCTAAGTTCTCTCCCCTTAAGTTGCCTACTGATGAAGATGATAGGATGTTCCCTCCCTTTGTCATCTAACTGGGACAAGACAGCTCCAATTCCGGTGTCGCAGGCATCCGTCTGGACGATAAAGGGTCGGCTGTAGTCAGGCGCACACAACACAGGTGCCCTACACAGACTTTCTTTCAAGCCATCAAAGGCCCTCTGACAGTCTTCCGTCCAATTAACCTTCCTAGGTTGTTTGGGGGAAGTCAGAGCTGTCAGTGGTGCAGCTATGGTTCCATAGTCCGCCATGAAATTGCGATAATACCCAGTGAGGCCCAAAAAAGCTCTCACCTGGGTTTAAGTAGTGGGAGTCTCCCAGTCCTGTACATCCTGTACCTCACTGGGTAGAGGTTGGATTTGATCCCCTCCTACCTCATGACCAAGATATGTGACTTTCCCCTGAGCTATCTGGCACTTGGTGGCCTTGATAGTGAGGTTAGCCCTTTTCAAGGCCTGCAACACCCTACCCAGATGTGTCAAATGCTCTTCCCAAGTGGAACTGTAGACGGCAATGTTGTCCAAATAAGCCATACAAAAGGCTTCCAGCCCACTGAGAGCATGATTGACCAATCTCTGGAAGGCGCCAGGGGCATTCTTCAACCCAAAAGGCATGACCCTAAACTGGTAGAGTCCCTCGGGTGTTCAGAACGCCGTCTTTTCCTTGGCATGGTCCGTCAGAGCTATTTTCCAATAGCCTGAGGTGAGGTCAAAGGTGCTCACAAACTTGGCAGCACCTATGGTGTCCACGAGCTCATCAGCCCGGGGCAATGGGTGCGCGTCAGTTTTGGTGACGGCATTGACTCCTCGGTAGTCCACACCGAACCTCCAATCCTTGGTACCTGCCTGGGAACTCGGGACTAGACCAGGGACTGGTTGAGGGTTCAATAATACCCAGATCTAACATCTTGGCGACCTTAGCCTGGATGTGGTTCTTACCAGTGTCTGATATACGGTATCTCCTACTTTTGACAGGCACGCTGTCACCAGTGTCAATCTCGTGCTTACACCACGGTGTAAGGCCTGGCGTCAGCGAAAACAGAGAGGCATACTGCTGGGGCAAAGTCTTGCAGGCCCTCTGCTGCTCTGTTGTCAAATCTGGAGAGAGATGCACTCCCTCCACTGACCCATCCTGAGGGTTGCTATACAGCAAATCAGGAAGGGGCTCACTCTCATCCTCTTCTTGCTCGGAAGCTAGCAAGAGACATGAGACTTCTGCTTGCCTGTGGAAAGGCTTGAGCAGATTAACATGGAATACCTGAACGGCTACCCTTGGGATTCCCATGTCAACCAGATAATTGACCTCGCCCATCTTGGAGATTATCCCGAAGGGTCCAGTCCATTTATCTGCAATGCCCGAGGCTTTGTAGGCTCCATCAAGAGGACCTCCTGTCCCGGAGTCCAATCCACTTGCGATGCTTTAAGGTCATGCCAGTATTTGTTCAATTCCTGGCTGGCCTTGAGATTCGCTGTTGCCTGACCCATCATCTGTGTCATCCTCCGTCTGAGGCTTAACACATAGTTCCCCACGTGCTTGGCAGGACCTGGAGGGGTGGCTTCTAAACCTTCTCGGATCAAGGCAAGGGGCCCCCTCACGGGATGTCCAAAGAGTAACTCAAAGGGGCTGAAACCAACACCCTCTTGAGGTACCTCTCAGTAAGCAAACAGCAGGCATGGCAGGAGGAGATCCCATTTCCTCCTTAGGGGCTCTTCCAAAGCACCTATCATGCCCTTGAGAGTTTTATAAAATCTCTCAACCAGACCATTGGTCTGGGGGTGGTAAGAGGTTGAGAACTTATAGGTTACTCTGCACTCTTTCCACATGGTCTTCATGTAACTAGACATGAAGTTGGATCCTCTGTCAGAGACAACCTCCTTGGGGAATCCAACACGGGTGAAAATGCCCAGGAGAGCCCTGGCAACCACCTTGGCAGTTACAGTCCGAAGGGGTATAGCCTCAGGGTACCCGGTGGCATGATCTACCAAAACCAGGATGAACCAATGTCCACCTGAAGTGGGAGGGTCCAGGGGACCGACAATGTTGATGTCCACCCTCTCAAATGGTGTGCCAACCACTGGCAATGGCTGCAGTAGGGCAATGACACTGCCTCCAGTCTTGCCAGACAACTCACAAGTTGGGCAGGTCCTATAGTGGGACTAAACTTCTACTCCCATCTGGGAACAGTAGAAATGGGCAGAGAGCCTCTGCTTAGTCTTCTTGGTACCAAGATGACCAGCCAAGGGCACCTCATGCGCCAACTGCAGTAGGAAGGGCCTGTAAACCTGGGGTACCACCAACCTCTTGAGGGCACCAGGTTCAGGCTTAGTGTGCTCACTAACAAGGAGCTCACCCTCCAAATAAATCCGGAATTTCCTAGGCACTTCTCCTTATGCCTGGGACAGGGCCTGTTTCCTCAGACCCTCGAGAGAGTGGCACTCTCTCTGTCCTTTACAGAAGTCTGCCCGGGAGTGTCCACCTTCAGCTAACAAGCATTGAAGATCGGGATGATCCTCCGGGTTGAGAACCTCTCCCACAGGAGAGTCCTCTGGCTCTTCTCCCACAGGAGTTGAGACAGAGTTTACCACTGGACCAAGCCCGTCCGGAGCGTGGATCCCAAAGGGTGCTGTAGGAACAGCAGGAAGAGAAGGAGCTCCCTCCACAGAGGTGGCCTTCTTGTTCTTCCTTCGTCTTGCCTTAGGCCGTGCCTTCGGCTCGGGTACCTGACTCACAGCCAGACCCGGGGTCACCTGTGACCTAGTGACCGCAGCAGCAGTCATGGGAAGACCATCCGAGATCAATCCCAACTCTACTAGATCATTACCTAACAGAATGTTAGCAGGGACATTGTCCCGAACCAGGACAGGAAGCTTTGCTGTCTTGTCTCCAATTACGAGTGTGACTAAGGCTACAGGCGATAATTTGGGAGGCCCACCAGCAACCTGGTGGTTCTCAGAGGAGCACCTACATAGTCCTCTGGCTTGAGCAGGGTCCTGTCCACCACTGTCATGCTTGCCCCAGTGTCTCTCAAACCAGTAGATGGCTGGCCATTCAGGAGGACACTTCTCAAAAATCTACGGGTGTTCTGTGGGATAGTCGCCAGTACTTCCGCGTACTGGTCCCAGGCCCCAAGGGACACTAAGGAAATCTCTACAGGAGCACCAAATATGATTCCTGTAGAGGAGGGGAGGACAGTGGCCTCCACCTCAGACATGGGGTAAGGGTAGGTCAGTGTGATGCTGGAAATGCATCGGAGGGACAGGGCCTCCGTATCCTTGTCCTTTACTGCTTTTTATCGCGTGTTCTGTCGTGTTTCCCATGCAGGAGTTCATGTGGGACTCCTGGCGGTGCAGCTCTCTTTCTTTTGGTTTGGTGAACGGACCCATGGGATACCCTTATGGCACCCATGGGTGGGGGTACAACCCTGTGCCCCTAGTGTATGTTTTTGGGCACCTGTGGGTGGCCCACAGAGCAGGGTATGGGCTGGTGGCAGCTCCATGCTGAATTTGACAGGTGTGCGGAGTATCCTCCCTTTTGGGATACCCCGGCCCTGCCATGGGGATCAGTTGATCCCTGATGGAAAACAAGATGGCCCCGGTGGCCTCTTGCTTTCTATTACCCATTACCTTGTTTTCCCCAAGTCCTGGGAAGCCCTGACTCTGTCCCTTCCCCCTGACTGGCTGTTGGATGGAAATGCCATATATGGTGTTGTTGTGAAGGCCCAGTCAGACTAGCTGGAGCCTTTCCGGTGATGTATGTTGTGGGTACCTCCTGTGGGTGGGACCTGGGTGAATAGAGTGTGTGACGAATATGCATTATGTGTTGTGGGTGTCTAGTATCTGGTGGTTGACACAATGACAGAGACAACCCTGCCCGAAACCAGTATGAATGCAGCTTGGAGTGTTAAATGGCTCGGTACTTGTCCCAATACACATAACTTGTTGTGAGTGTCTGGAGAGAAGTGAATGGCCTGAATAACTCGTGTGCCTGATTGGCTGCCTGCCTGCATGAATGCCCGTAGTCGTGATTGGATGATTGAGTGTGACCCAGCGGAATGAATAGGAGATCAACAGTATATCTGGGGACCTCTCACTGCTAGGAATCGTGTTCAGAAGCTGAAGTCCACTACGACGAGTAACTGGATTAACTGATGCTTGACCTTGAAGCCCTGCTGGACGAGAAGAATTGCTGTTGCTCTCCTTCACAATCTGAAATCTGCTGTGCCTCCAAGGACTGACCCAGAGAGGACCTGGTAAGGCACACTCTTCCCGAGCTACGAGGTACCATCGTGCATAGCTGATCTTTGCCAACGCTCCCTGGGACAGACCTTCGCCAGGCTGCTGACTGTAAAGACTGGTAGGGGGTGTCTGTACTTCTGCTCTCTATATGGTAGAAGAGAGGCACAGAAGACCCCAGCCAAGATTCTCTAGTACGGTAGCAATGGACGAGCAATCAAGGCCTAGCTTCTCAGGAGGTGATGCAGGCTGGTTCTTAAGTGCAGTGTAGTCCCCAAGCCCCCACAAAGGAATGTCCACGCACTGTATTGGTTACAACACAGTCTTTATATAATCAATATTCAAGGTTATGTACACTTATCATAATAACTCACTTTGTACTTAGGAAAATCAACAATGGCAAATATATACAATTGTAAAGTGGTAACACCCTTTGTATTAGATCTCATTAAAGTGCATCAACAATACTGTAACAATGTCACACAGATCAATAGAGTGAAACCAGCAATAGAGAGAGGAGAGAAAATAAGATGGTGGAGCAATAGGCAGAATACTGGCCCCTACCACTAGACACAGTTCTGTGTGGAGATCCCCCCACCTGGGCAACCTGTAAAATAAAGATATAGCACAAGCCCAGTCCATATATTGTTCTGCCAGTCTTATTCCCTCCTATAATGTTTTTACCCCCCCCAATGTACCTGGTGGAGTCGAGTTCTTCGAAGAGGCGTCGACAGATCCTTCTTGAGCGACCCCCCTTTCAAGCGGGAGTCACGGATCGTCGAGAGGCGTCGAGAAGCGTCGAGGAACTCGGTGTTCGGCGACGGGGAATCGACGGCCCTTCTTGAATGCCTTCCCTTTCAAGCGGGAGACACGGGGCGTCGAACGTCCGTCGACAAACAGGGTAGAACGGCGTCGATGAGGCGGCAGCTTCGTCTGAGCAGTGCTCGTCGGCGTCGGAGCGTCGGCGTCCTGCAAGCAGAGGCGTGCGGGGCACCTCGGTGACAATAGTTCTGGACCGCAAAGATTGTGGAGACGGAGGCCCAGCAAGGGCGTCGAGTCGTTCGAGTCTTTGTGGTCTTCGGGTGGCGGGAAACCCACCGACAGGTTTCTCCTCGGCGCGTTGGTCGTCCTCGACTTTCTCCGGCAGGATAAAGCGGTCGACGGTGCAGACGAGGAAGTCCTTCGATTCGAATGTTCTTAGGCAAAGGAGCGGACGGCTCCGGTCGTCGGCGGCACGGCGTCAAGTGGTTCCCACGGCTGGGCAACACAACTTCGACGGGCCTCCAGTGGTTACACAAACCTGCGAACCCTGGTCGACGACAATGGACTTCGACGGCGTCGATGTCCGGGTGCTTCACTTCGATCTCCTCGGCGGTCCCGTCTCGGGTCGGCAGCCTTTCGAGGGTCTGTCTTCCAGGGCGCTTCGGCGAAGATGGAGCAGTGCTCGATGGTCCCTCGGAGCACGGGAAGAGGGCGCCTTACCAGGTCCTCTCTCGGGTCAGTCTTCGACGATTTCGGCAGCCTTCGGATCAGTCGAAGCAAATGCAGCAGCAAGTCTTCTTCTTCCAGCTGGACGTCGAGGATCAGCAGTTCCAGTTACTCTTAGAGTGGAGACTCAACTCCAGAACGCTTCTGAACGCTTCTGAACGTTCCTGAACCCCCTGAACAGTGGTGAGAGGTCCCCAGATATACTATTCTGTCTCTCATCCACACTGCTGGCACACACTCAGCAGCCAATCATACAGAAGGGCATTCATGCAGCCAGTCAGCCAATCAGGCACACAGTGCATTCAGGCCACACTCCTCCCTTTCAGACACTCACAACAAGGAATGTGGATTGGGACAAGTACCCAGCCATTCAACACTACATACTGCATTCAGGCCAGTTTCGGGCAGGGCTGTCTCAGTCTTTGTCTCTCATGCCAGAAACCAGACAACCACAACAAGGAGTGTATATTGGTCACACACTCCATTCACCCAGGTCCCACCCACAGGAGTTACCCACAACATACAGTCACTGGGAAGGCTCCAGCCAGTCTAGCTGGGCCTTCACAACAACACCATATATGGAACTTCCACCCAACAGCCAGTCAGGGGGAAGGGACAGAGTCAGGGCTTCCCAGGACTTTGGGAAAACAAGGTAACAGGCAATAGAAAGCAAGAGGCCACAGGGGCCATCTTGTTTCCTATCAGGAATCAACTGATCCCAATGGCACGGCCTGGGTATCCCAAAATGGAGGACACCCAGAGCACCTGTCAAATTCAGCATGGAGCTGCCACCAGCCCATACCCTGCTCTGTGGGCCACCCACAGGTGCCCAAAAACATACACTAGGGGCACAGGGTTGTACCCCTACCCATGGGTGCCATAAGGGCATCCCATGGGTCTGTTCACCAAACCAAAAGAGAGAGCTGCACTGCCAGGAGTCCCACATGGACTCCTGGGCAGAAAACATGACAGAACACACGATAAAAAGCAGTAAAGGAAAAGGATTCAGAGGCCCTGTCCCTCTGATGCATTTCCAGCATCACAGTCGCGCCCCCCCAGACTGAGGTGGAGGGTGTCTAATCTCCCACGGAATAGACACCCTCATCCAGACGGTCAACATACCTTCTGGAAAGGCCATCTGCATTATCGTGACTCTTCCCTGGTCTGTGCTCTATGGTGAAGTCTAGCCCTTGCAGGCTAATGGACCACCTGAGCAATTTAGGATTCTCCCCCTTCATCTGCATAAGCCACTTCAGGGGCTTATGATCTGTTTGGACCTTGAAGGTAGACCCCGTAAGGTAGGGCCTAAAACGCCTAAGGCTCCAAACTATACTAAAACACTCCTTTTCAACAGTAGCCCACCTGAGTTCTCTACCCTTGAGTTGTCTACTGATGAATATGATAGGATGTTCTCTCCCTTTGTCATCTAACTGGGACAAGACAGCTCCAATTCCGGTGTCGCAGGCATCCGTCTGGACGATAAAGGGTCGGCTGTAGTCAGGCGCACACAACACAGGTGCCCTACACAGACTTTCTTTCAGGCCATCAAAGGCCCTCTGACAGTGTTCGGTCCAATTAACCTTCCTAGGCTGTTTGGGTGAAGTTAGAGCTGCCAGGGGTGCAGCTATGGTTCCATAGTCTGCCATGAAATTGCGATAGTACCCAGTGAGGCCCAAAAAGGCTCTCACCTGGGTTTGAGTAGTGGGAGTCTCCCAGTTCTGTACATCCTGTACTTTACTGGAGAGAGGTTGGATTTGACCCCCTCCTACCTTATGACCAAGATAGGTAACTTTCCCCTGAGCTATCTGGCACTTGGTGGCCTTGATAGTGAGGTTAGCCCCTTTCAAGGCCTGCAACACCTTATCCAGATGTGTCAAATGCTCTTCCCAGGTGGAACTGTAGATGGCAATGTCATCCAAGTAAGCCACACAAAAGGCTTCCAGCCCACTGAGCGCATGTTTGACCAATCTCTGGAAGGTGGCAGGGGCATTCTTCAACCCAAAAGGCATGACCCGAAACTGGAAGAGTCCCTCAGGTGTTGAGAAGGCCGTCTTTTCCTTGGCATGGTCCGTCAGAGCTATTTGCCAATAGCCTGAGGTAAGGTCAAAGGTGCTCACAAATTTGGCAGCACCTATGGTGTCCACGAGCTCATCAGCCCTGGGCAACGGGTGCGTGTCAGTTTTGGTGACGGCATTGACTCCTCGGTAGTCCACACAGAACCTCCAATCCTTGGTACCCGCCTGGGAACTTGCCTTGGGGACAAGGACCACTGGACTGGACCAGGGACTGGTTGAGGGTTCAATAACACCCAGATCCAACATCTTGGCGACCTCAGCCTGGATGTGGTTCTTGACGGTATCTGACATACGGTAGCACCTGCTTTTGACAGGCACACTGTCACCAGTGTCAATTTCATGCCTACACCACGGTGTAAGGCCTGGCGTCAGTGAAAACAGAGAGGCATACTGTTGGAGCAAAGCCCTGCAGGCCCTCTGTTGCTCTGTTGTCAAATCCGGAGAGAGATGTACTCCCACCACTGAGCCATCCTGAGGGTCGCTGTGCAGCAAATCAGGAAGGGGCTCACTCTCATCCTCTTCTTGCCCTGAAGCTAGCAAGAGACATGAGACTTCTGCTCGCCGGTGGAAAGGCTTAAGCCTGTTGACATGGAATACCTGAGGGGCTACCCCAGAGGCTCCCATGTCAACCAGATAATTGACTTCGCCTATCTTGGAGATGATCCTGAAGGGTCCAGTCCACTTGTCTGCCAAAGCTCTAGGCTTGGTAGGCTCCATAACAAGGATTTCCTGTCCCGGAGTCCAATCCACTTGCGAGGCTTTAAGGTCATGCCAGTACTTATTCAATTCCTGGCTGGCCTTGAGATTTGCTGTCGCCTGACCCATCATCTGTGTCATCCTCCGTCTGAGGCCTAACACATAGTCCTCCACTTGCTTGGCGGGACCGGGAGGGGTGGCTTCCAAGCCTTCTCGGATCAAGGCGAGGGGCCCCCTCACGGGATGTCCAAAGAGTAACTCAAAGGGTCTGAAACCAACACCCTCTTGAGGTACCTCTCTGTAAGCAAACAGCAGGCATGGCAGGAGGAGATCCCATTTCCTCCTTAGGGGTTCTTCCAAAGCCCCTAGCATGCCCTTGAGAGTTTTATTAAATCTCTCAACCAGACCATTGGTCTGGGGGTGGTAAGAGGTGGAGAACTTGTAGGTTACCCCGCACTCTTTCCACATGGTTTTCATGTAACTAGACATGAAGTTGGATCCTCTGTCAGAGACAACCTCCTTGGGGAATCCAACACGGGTGAAAATGCCCAGGAGAGCCCTGGCAACCACCTTGGCAGTAACAGTCCGAAGGGGTATTGCCTCAGGGTACCTGGTGGCATGATCTACCAAGACCAGGAGGAACCGATGTCCACCTGAAGTGGGAGGATCAAGGGGACCGACAATGTCGATGCCCACCCTCTCAAATGGTGTGCCAACCACTGGCAATGGCTGCAGTGGGGCAATGACCTTGCCTCCAGTCTTGCCAGACAACTGACAAGTTGGGCAGGTCCTGCAGTGGGACTCCACCTCTACTCCCATCCGTGGCCAGTAGAAATGGGCAGAGAGCCTCTGCTTAGTCTTCTTGGTCCCAAGATGACCAGCCAAGGGCACCTCATGCGCCAACTGCAGTAGGAAGGGCCTGTAAACCTGGGGTACCACCAACCTCTTGAGGGCACCAGGTTCAGGCTTAGTGGGCTCACTAACAAGGAGCTCACCCTCCCAATAAATCCGGAATGTCCTAGGCACTTCTCCTTGTGCCTGGGACAGGGCCTGTTTCCTCAGTCCCTCGAGAGAGTGGCACTCTCTCTGTCCCTTACAGAAGTCTGCCCGGGAGGGTCCCCCTTCAGCTAACAAGCATTGAAGGTCGGGATGATCCTCCGGGTTGAGAACCTCTCCCACAGGAGAGTCTTCTGTCTCTTCTCCCACAGGAGTTGAGTTTGGGTTTTCCACTGGACCCAGCCCGTCCGGAGCATAGATCCCGATGGGTGCTGTCGGAACAGCAGGAAGAGAAGGTGTTCCCTCCACCGAGGTGGCCTTCTTGGTCTTCCTTCTTCTTGCCTTAGGCCTCGCCTTTGGCTCGGGTACCTGACCCACAGCCAGACCCGGTGTCGCCTGTGACCTAGTGACTGCAGCAGCAGTCATGGGAAGACCATCCGAGATCAGCCCCAACTCTACTAGATCATTTCCTAACAGAATGTTAGCAGGGACATTGTCCTGAACCAGGACAGGAAGCTTTGCTGTCTTGTCTCCAATCATGAGTGTGACTAAGGCTACAGGCGATAATTTGGGAGGCCCACCAGCTAACCTGGTGGTTCTCAGAGGAGCACCTACATAGTCCTCTGGCTTGAGCAGGGTCCTGTCCACCACTGTCATGCTTGCCCCAGTGTCTCTCAAACCAGTAGAAGGCTGGCCATTCAAGAGGACACTTCTCAGAAACCTACGGGTGTTCTGTGGGATAGTCGCCAGTACTTCTGCATACTGGTCCCAGGCCCCAAGGGACACTAAGGAAATCTCTACCGGAGCACCAAATGTGATCCCGGTAGAGGAGGGGAGGACAGTGGCCTCCACCTCAGACACGGGGTAAGGGTAGGTCAGGCTGGCAGCCTGTACTCCAAGTGCCTTACCTTTACACTTGGAGTCACCCCTTTTGTGATCCAGAGCCCCACAGTCCCAACAAGCGCCAGGAGTGCGGGGTACGGTACTGGAACCACTGGGAGCCTGCTTTGCAGCAGGTGGATCACTACTCTTATTCCCACCCACAGATGACTTATCCCCACTAGATTTTTGGGTCTTGGGAGAGGAAGGTTTAGGTTTACCTGACTGTGACTGCTTGTGGGACTCCTCAGCCTTCTGAGAGGCCCCCTTTTCTTTGTCCTTGTCCTTCCCACTGGAGTCCTTAGGGGACACCCGGTGGGAGACCCACTTGTCAGCCAACCTAGCCAGCTTAAAGGGGTCCAAAATGTTCTGGTCAGCCACATACTGACGCAGCTCTGGTGAACAGGCTTCAGAAAAATGCTCAAAAAACAAGAGGTGGGACAATTCAACAAAAGTCTTAACCTTGTACCCATCGATCCACCCCATCATGTTCATGTGCGCAGCACTCACCCAGTCAACCCAAGACACATTCTCTCTTTTCTTAAAATCCCTGAACCTTCTAAGGTATTGGGTAGGTGTCTTGCCAAACTTGGCAATCAAAGCAGACTTCATACACTCATACTGACCCCTTTCTTCCACACTCAGCTTCAGAATACAGTCATATCCAGTTTGAGGCACTCTGCTTAACAAACACTTAGCCCAATCTCTTTTATCAACATCATGAATCGCACAAGCCATTTCAAACGCTTCAATCCATTGGAGGATATCTGAACCCTCCACAAATACACCAACCAAATCTTTCATAAACTTGGTGGCTGGGGACCTGACACTCTCACTGGTTTTAGCTGAAGTCTCCACTCTAGCTTTCTCTAGCTGGATTCTCTAACATTCAGTGTCCTGGCTCTTGAGTTCAAGATCCCTATTCGTGAGCTCCACTTGTTGAGCCAACTCCTCTTTCTTAAGTTCAGCATCTATTTCCAACTTGCGGTATTCAAAGGCCAATTTCATCCTTAATAACTCAAGCTCCAAGGAATTGCTGGGGTTTGGAACAGAGGCAGCAGGAATGGCGGCGTTCCCAGAAACAGATTCAGCAGAAACCCCAGGGGCAGAGTCCTCATTGGTTGCATTCCCCCCCTCATCAAGAGTTTCACCATCAGTCTGGTAGTCCACCAGGGCAGCTATCAGCTCAGCCCTAGACTTATCCAGGTGAAAACTTTTGTTGAATTGTCCACCTGTTGTTTTTTGAGCATTTTTCTGAAGCCTGTTCACCAGAGCTGCGTCAGTATGATGCTGACCAGAACATTTTGGATCCCTTTAAGCTGGCTAGGTTGGCTGACAAGTGGGTCTCCCACCGGGTGTCCCCTAAGGACTCCAGTGGGAAGGACAAGGACAAAGAAAAGGGGGCCTCTCAGAAAGCTGAGGAGTCCCAAAAGCAGTCACAGTCGGGTAAACCTAAACCCTCCTCTCCGAAGACCCACAAATCTAGTGGGGATAAGTCATCTGTGGGTGGGAATAAGAGCAGTGGTCCACCTGCTGCAAAGCAGGCTCCCGATGGTTCCAGTACTGTACCCCGCACTCCCGGCACTTGTTGGGATTGTGAGGCTCTGGATCACAGAAGGGGTGACTCCAAGTGTAAAGGTAAGGCACTTGGAGTACAGGCTGTCACTCTGACCTACCCTTACCCCATGTCTGATGTGGAGGCCACTGTCCTCCCTCCTCTACCGGGATCACATTTGGTGCTCCCGTAGAGATTTCCTTAGTGTTCCTTGGGGCATGGGACCAGTACGCAGAAGTACTGGTGACTATCCCACAGAACACCTATAGATTTTTGAGAAGTGTCCTCCTGAATGGCCAGCCTTCTACTGGTTTGAGAGACACTGGGGCAAGCATGACAGTGGTGGACAGGACCCTGCTCAAGCCAGAGGACTATGTAGGTGCTCCTCTGAGAACCACCAGGTTAGCTGGTGGGCCTCCCAAATTATCGCTTGTAGCCCGAGTCACACTCGTCATTGGAGACTAGGCTTCCTGTCCTGGTTCAGGACAATGTCCCTGCTTACATTCTGTTATGAAATGATCTAGTAGAGTTGTGATTGATCGCGGATGGTCTTCCCATGACTGCTGCTGCGGTCACTAGGTCACAGGTGACCCTGGGTCTGGCTGTGAGTCAGGTACCCGCGCCGAAGGCGCGGCCTAAGGCAAGACGAAGGAAGAACAAGAAGGCCACCTCTGTGGAGGGAGCTCCTTCTCTTCCTGCTGTTCCTACAGCACCCATTGGGATCCATGCTCCGGATGGGCTGGGTCCAATGGTAAATCCCGTCTCAACTCCTGTGGGAGAAGAGCCAGAAGACTCTCCTGTGGGAGAGGTTCTCAACCCGGAGGATCATCCCGATCTTCAATGCTTGTTAGCTGAAGGGGGACCCTCCGGGCAGACTTCTGTAAAGGACAGAGAGAGTGTCACTCTCTCGAGGGTCTGAGGAAACAGGCCCTGTCCAAGGCACAAGGAGAAGTGCCTAGGACATTCTGGATTTATTGGGAGGATGAGCTCCTTGTTAGTGAGCCCACTTAGCCTGAACCTGGTGCCCTCAAGAGGTTGGTGGTACCCCGGGTTTACAGGCCCTTCCTACTGCAGTTGGCGCATGAGGTGCCCTTGGCTGGTCAACTTGGTACCAAGAAGACTAAGCAGAGGCCCTCTGCCCATTTCTACTGGCCTCGGATGGGAGTAGAAGTGGAGTCCCAGTGCAGGACCTGCCCAACTTGTCAGTTGTCTGGCAAGACTGGAGGCAGTGTCATTGCCCCACTGCAGCCATTGCCAGTGGTTGGCACACCATTTCAGAGGGTGGGCATTGACATTGTCGGTCCTCTTGACCCTCCCACGTCAGGTGGACATCGATTCATCCTGGTTTTGGTAGATCCTGCCACCAGGTACCCTGAGGCTATACCCCTTCAGACTGTAATGGCCAAGGTGGTCGCCAGGGCTCTCCTGGGCATTTTCACCCGTGTTGGATTCCCCAAGGAGGTTGTCTCTGACAGTGGATCCAACTTCATGTCTAGTTACATGAAAACCATGTGGAAAGAGTGCGGGGTAACCTACAAGTTCTCCACCTCTTACCACCCCCAGACCAATGGTCTGGTTGAGAGATTTAATAAAACTCTCAAGGGCATGCTAGGTACTTTGGAAAAGCCCATAAGGAGGAAATGGGATCTCTTCCTGCCATGCCTGCTGTTTGCTTACAGAGAGGTACCTCAAGAGGGTGTTGGTTTCAGCCCCTTGAGTTACTCTTTGGACATCCCGTGAGGGGCCCCTTGCCTTGATCAGAGAAGGTTTGGAAGCCACCCCTCCAGGTCCCGCCAAGCAAGTGGGGGACTATGTGTTAGGCCTCAGACAGAGGATGACACAGATGATGGGTCAGGCAACAGTGAATCTCACGGCCAGCCAGGAATTGAACAAATACTGGCATGACCTTAAAGCATCGCAAGTGGATTGGACTCTGGGACAGGAGGTCCTCGCGATGGAGCCTACAACGCCTCGGGCATTGGCAGATAAATGGACTGGACCCTTTAGGATAATCTCCAAGATGGGCGAGGTCAATTATCTGGTTGATATGGGAATCCCAGGGGTAGCCCCTCAGGTATTCCATGTTAATAGGCTCAAGCCTTTCCACCGGCGAGCCGAAGTCTCACGTCTCTTGCTGGCTTCAGAGCAAGAAGAGGATGAGAGTGAGCCCCTTCCTGATTTGCTGCATAGGAACCCTCAGGATGGCTCAGTGGAGGGAGTGCACCTCTCTCCAGATTTGACAACCGAGCAGCAGAGGGCCTGCAGGACTTTGCTCCAGCAGTATGCCTCTCTGTTTTCGCTGACGCCAGGCCTTACACCGTGGTGTAAGCACGAGATTGACACTTGTGACAGCGTGCCTGTCAAGAGCAGGAGCTACCGAATGTCAGTTACGGTTAAGAACCACTTCCAGGCTGAGGTCGCCAAGATGTTGGATCTGGGTGTTATTGAACCCTCAACGAGTCCCTGGTCCAGTCCTGTGGTCCTTGTCCCCAAGGCAAGTTCCCAGGCAGGTACCAAGGATGGGAGGTTCTGTGTGGGCTACCGAGGAGTCAATGCCGTCACCAAAACTGATGCGCACCCATTGCCCAGGGCTGATGAGCTTGTGGACACCATAGGTGCTGCCAAATTTGTGAGCACCTTTGACCTCACCTCAGGCTATTGGCAAATAGCTCTGACGGACCATGCCAAGGAAAAGACAGCGTCCTCAACACCAGAGGGACTCTACCAGTTTAGGGTCATGCCTTTTGGGTTGAAGAATGACCCTGCCACCTTCCAGAGATTGGTAAATCATGCTCTCAGTGGGCTTGAAGCCTTTTGTGTGTCTTATTTAGATGACATTGCCGTCTACAGTTCCACTTGGGAAGGGCACTTGACACATCTGGGTAGAGTGTTGCAGGACTTGAAAATGACTAACCTCACTATCAAGGCCACCAAGTGCCAGATAGCTCAGGGGAAAGTCACGTTTCTTGGTCATGAGGTAGGAGGGGGTCAAATCCAACCTCTCCCCAGTAAGGTACAGGATGTACAGGACTGGGAGACTCCCACTACTGAAACTCAGGTGAGAGCCTTTTTGGGCCTCACTGGGTACTATTGCAATTTCATGGCAGACTATGGAACCATAGCTGCACCCCTGACAGCTCTGACTTCACCCAAACAGCCTAGGAAGGTTAATTGGACTGAAGACTGTTAGAGGGCCTTTGATGGCTTGAATGAAAGTCTGTGTAGGGCACCCGTGTTGTGTGCGCATGACTACAGCCGACCCTTTATCGTCCAGACGGATGCCTGCGACACCGGAATTGGAGCTGTCTTGCCCCAGTTAGATGACAAAGGGAGAGAACATCCTATCATATTCATCAGTAGACAACTCAAGGGTAGAGAACTTAGGTGGGCTACTGTTGAAAAGGAGTGTTTTAGTATAGTTTGGAGCCTTAGGTGCTTTAGGCCCTACCTTACGGGGTCTACCTTCAAGGTCCAAACAGATCATAAGCCCCTGAAGTGGCTTATGCAGATGAAGGGTGAGAACCCGAAACTGCTCAGGTGACCCATTAGCCTGCAAGGGATAGACTTCACCATAGAGCACAGATCAGGGTAGAGTCACGATGATGCAGATGGCCTTTCCAGAAGGTATGTTGACCGTCTGGATGAGGGTGTCTATCCCGTGGGAGATTAGGCAACCTCCACCTCAGTCTGGGGGGGGCGACTGTGATGCTGGAAATGCATCAGAGGGACAGGGCCTCCGTATCCTTGTACTTCACTGCTTTTTATTGTGTATTCTGTTGTGTTTTCCGCACAGGAGTCGTTGTGGGACTCCTGGCGGTGCAGCTCTCTCTCTTTTGGTTTGGTGAACGGACCTGTGGGATACCCTTATGGCACCCATGGGTGGGGGTGCAACCCTGTGCCCCTAGTGTATGTTGTTGGGCACCTGTGGGTGGCCCACAGAGCAGGGTATGGGCTGGTGGCAGCTCCATGCTGAATTTGACAGGTGCGCAGAGTATCCTCCATTTTGGGATACCCCGGCCCTGCCATTGGGATCAGTTGGTTTCCGGATGGAAAACAAAATGGCCCCTGCGGCCTCTTGCTTTCTATTACCCATTACCTTGTTTTCCCAAAGTCCTGGGAAGCCATGACTCTGTCCCTTCCCCCTGACTGGCTGTTGGATGGAAGTGCCATATATGGTGTTGTTGTGAAGGCCCGGCCAGACTAGCTGGAGCCTTCCCAGTGATGTATGTTGTGGGTACCTCCTGTGGGTGGGACCTGGGTGAATAGAGTGTGTGACGAATATGCATTCTGTGTTGTGGATGTCTAGTATCTGGTGGTTGACACAATGACTGAGACAGCTCTGCCAGAAACCGGTATGAATGCAGCTTGTAGTGTTGAATGGCTCGGTACTTGTCCCAATACACATAACTTGTTGTGAGTGTCTGGAGAGAAGTGAATGGCCTGAATACCTCGTGTGCCTGATTGGCTGCCTGCCTGCCTGAATGCCTTTAGTCGTGATGGGATGCTTGAGTGTGACCCAGCGGAATGAATGGGAGATCAACAGTATATCTGGGGACGTCTCACTGCTAGGAATCGTGTTCAGAAGCTAAAGTCCACTATGAAGAGTAACTGGAGTAAAAAAAGCTTGACCTTGAAGCCCTGCTGGACGAGAAGAATTGCTGTTGCTCTCCTTCACAATCTGAAAGCTGCTGTGTCTCCAAGGACTGACCCAGAGAGGACCATCCGAGCTACGAGGGACCATCGTGCACAGCTGATCTTTGCCAAACCTCCCTGGTAGACAGACCTTCGACCGGCTGCCGACCCGAGACGGGGACTGCCGCGGAATCTCAAAGAGAAGCACTCGGACTGTTGTCCGCCACTGCTCCCGTTTGCCTAAGAACTTCATTTGATCATCGGACGCTCCACCGGTGGATGCCACCTTCAGCAAAGGGGGGATGGTTGTGCGGATGTTGATCAGGCTGATCAAGTCGTCCTGTATTAATTCCACTATGTTGGTGATGATGTCTCTGTCCAGGCGGTACAGGGTGTGGATCTGTGCTGGGGTTAAGTCAAATGGATTGGACCTTATACGTTGGATTGTTGGCTGTCTGCGTGGAGCAACTGCCTGCACTGGTGGTATTTGCTGGGCATGTCTCACCCTCCTTCTCCTCCGGCGTCTCCTCTGTGTTTCCTGTTGTACTGCCTGCTCAAGGAGTAGCAGTGCAGGCATGTCCTCCAGGCCCAGTATGGCAAGTACAGGTGGTAGCATTTTGCCTTGGAGGGGGGTGTGGTGTGTGGGTGTGCTCCTTTTGTGCCAACCCTGACTCCATTGCCTCCACCTGTGCTGATTGAGTGCACCTGTGGCACTTGGTTACACAGCAGTTTGCTGTTTACGGGTGGTCCACGATGCCGGTATTGCCGGCATCATGGTGGCCCTTCTTACAGGCATCTCGATGCCGGTATGTACTTGTACGTGTGACTCGTGGTCTCCCCTTCTTTGCGGCATGCCGGTATTAAGGCCTCCCCATTTGCGCGCGTGCCCGCGTGCCAGTACGGTGGTGCACGGCCACAGTGGGTCCTTGGCGATGCCGGTAGCAACGGCATCTAGGGTCATGATACACCGGCCCGGTAATGGATGCCGGTATTGCCTTACCGGTGCCGTTCTTATCGGAGCGCCAACCTTGTGATGAGGCCCAATGTGTCTTGGGTTGACTGGGTGAGTGCTGCGCACATGAATATGATGGGGTGGATTGATGGTTACAAGGTGAAAACTTTTGTTGAATTGTCCCACCTGTTGTTTTTTGAGCATTTTTCTGAAGCCTGTTCACCGGAGCTGCGTCAGTATGTGGCTGTCCAGAACATTTTGGATACCTTTAAGCTGGCTAGGTTTGCTGACAAGTGGGTCACCCACCGGGTGTCCCCTAAGGACTCCAGTGGGAAGGACAAGGACAAAGAAAAGGGGGCCTCTCAGAAAGCTTAGGAGTCCCAAAAGCAGTCACAGTCGGGTAAATCTAAACCCTCCTCTCCGAAGACCCAAAAATCTAGTGGGGATTAGTCATCTGTGGGTGGGAATAAGAGTAGTGGTCCACCTGCTGCAAAGCAGGCTGCCGGTGGTTCCAGTGCCGTACCCCGTGTAAAGACTAGTAGGGGGTGTCTGTACTTCCGCTCTCTATATGGTAGAGGAGAGGCACAGAGGACCCCAGCCAAGATTCTCTATTATTGGTAACATAGTCGAGCAATCAAGGCCTAGCTTCTCAGGAGGTGATGCAGGCTGGTTCTTAAGTACAGTGTAGTCCCCGAACCCCCACAAAGGAATGTCCACACACTGTATTACTGAAAACACAGTCTTTATATAATTAATATTCAAAGGTATGTACACGATCACAATAACGCACTTTGTACTCGGAAGTCAATAATGATAAATATATACAATTCTAAAGTGGTAACACCAATGTTATCATATCTCATCAAAGTGCATCAACTGTACGGTTAAAATGTCACACAGATAACGAGGAAACCAGCAATAGAGATAGGCAGGAACGTAAGATGGTTGAAACAATAGGCAGAATGCTGACCCCTACCAATAGGCACAGTTCTGTGTGGAGATCCCCCCACCTGGGCAACCTGTAAATAAAGATATATAGCACAAGCCCAGTCCATGTAATGTTCAATAGTCTTATTTCCTCCTACTAAGGTTTTACCCCCCCAATGTACCTGGTGGAGTAGAGTTCTCCGAAGATGCGTCGACCGACCCTTCTTGAGTGACTCTTTTTAAAGCAGGAGCCACGGAACGTCGAGAAACTCGGCGTTCGGTGTCGGGGAATCGACGGCCCTTCTTGAGTGCCCTCCCTTTAAAGTAGGAGTCACGGGTCATCGAACGTCCGACGGTGAACAGGTGGAACTACGGCAGGGAAGTGGCAGCTTCATTCCTAGCGGTGCTCGTCGACGACAGAGCGTTGGCGCCCTGCAAGGAAAAGGTGTGCGGGGCACCTCGGTGACGATAGTTCGGGACCGCAAAGAGATGATGAAGAACTGTGGCCCAGCAAGGGCTTCGAGTCGTCGGCGTCTCTGTGGTCCTTAGGTGGCGGGAAACCGACCGGCGGATGCTCCTCGGCACGTCGACAGTCGGGCCTTCTCCAGCGGGACAAAGCGGGCGACGATGCAGACGAGAGCGTCCAATGAGCAAATGAAGTTCTCTGTAACGCTCACCTGACTCCCACAGAGGTGCTGACCAGGACTGGAATGAAGTTGCTTCTTCCGGTGAGGCGCCGGACTCAGAGTATGGCAGGGCCGGTTCTTCTGTATGTGAAAAGGGAGGGGCGTTAATGATCTGCGGGGCAATGCGCAGCTTCCCACTCCCTTCTCCTCCTGAACGAACCCCCTTTCTGTAATTCCCCTAGAATCTCACCTTTGGTTTTGTGATGGCGAGCTCTCCTTCCTGCTTCTGGTGCAGGGGCGCGTTGAAACCCAGTTAATTCACTGGATTCACTCTCATACATCCATGTTGGTTCTGCTAATGTCCGAGAATAAAAAGTCTCTATTGTCTTTCTTTCAGGTGCAGAACGTGGATCCCGAGAAGAGCGATGAAAACGATGAAGAATGCTCAGGTTAGTGTTCAAAGAATGTTTTTCCTCTGTGTGCAATATTAAACGCTAATGCAGATGTCTTTTTCCCCATAGGGGCCGGGGTCAGAATGCTGAACGAGCATAGACCCGAAACGAGAGGTAAGTTCCGGTAAGTCTTTAATGAGAGTCTTTATTATGTCTTTTCATTCTCTCTTTAATTCCGCTGTCTTTCTTTTCCCCTTAGGGGCCGGGGTCTGCAGGTGCCTGTATGCGGCAGAGACCCGAAATGAAGTATGACCCAAACAGGTAAGTCTAAATGGAAGCTCTGGCTTTCCTTATGCTCTTCTCACTCTCACCTTTGTTTTCTGTCTTTTTTCCCCAGGTGCCGGGTTGATGCAGCGAATCCGGACGAGCGCCGCTGGCAATGGAGGCTGGCAGCAAGGTGAGTGAAATGCGGCGCGGCAGCGACGGGTGAGTTGACCTTTTAAAATGAAAGTCTTTCCTTTTCAGGATCGCCGACGGGACGACTCTTGGACGTGGTTGAAACAGGTAAGGGCTCTTCTTTTGTCCAATTCTTTCTCCTTCTCCACATGCAGGTGTTTCAGGATGCAGGAGGGCGTGGCAGAAGTCCAGAAGCAGGAGCAGGCACGGTGAGCGTCCAGCTGCTAGATGCAGAACAATGCGAAGCGTGAGTTATTGATCGGGCGTGGTTTAAATAGCCTTTCAAGAAGTCCCAGGTATGTATCCTTCCACTCAGGTATGTATTCTTCCTCAGGCCACACCCGTGTGGTTAAGTAGTTCTAGAGACAAAATAGTCCCATCCAGGCCTCAAGGGGGCCTGGATGTTGCAGCAAGGTCTGCATCAGGTAAGTGTACACCCAAGCACTTAAACACATGTCCTCGATTATGAGCCTGGCGCCTAAGGCGCCAGGACTGGGGTCCAATATGAGCCTGGCGCCTAAGGCGCCAGGATTCAGTCCAAAGGGCCCCGACTTGGGCCCGCTGAGACCTTCCTGGGGGAAATGATGCCTGCCTCTGGGGTTGCTGGGCCCGGCCTGGTTCCCTAGAGGTAGGCATCATGACAGTACCCCCCCTCAAGGCCCCTCCCAAGGTTGTTTCCTCCGGGGGTTTTGGTTTATTCAGGAATCTTCGGTGGAACCTTTGTATTAATCGTGGTGCGTGAACATAGTTACTGGGTTCCCAAGATCTTTCCTGAGGTCCATATCCTTTCCAATCAACAAGATAGAAGAGTTTCGACTTAACTATCTTGGAATCTAAAATGTCTTTCACTTCGAATTCTAATTCCCCATCAATTTGGACAGGCTCTGGAGGCTCAGACAGTCTGGTTCCAGGTTGTACTGGTTTTAGAAGTGATGTGTGAAAAACGGGATGAAACCGCATGTTGGATGGTAAATCGAGTTTAAAGGCCACTGGGTTGATTATAGCTTTGATGGTGTAAGGTCCAATGAATCTGAGGTTGAAAGTTCGAGGTCCTTTGAGAGTTAAAAATTGTCTAGTTGCTAGCCACACCTGGTCTCCTATTTGGTAAGGAGGTGTTTTACTACGATGTAAGTCTGCGTTTTCTTTGCATTTCTTCTTGGCTTGCTGTAAATGAGAAGTAGCCTCTTTGAAGGCTCGGGTAATTGTGGTATGCAGATGATTTACTGCTGGCATTTCCAGGGTAGGAGGAGGGTCCAGGTCTGAGGTTCGAGGGTGATGTCCATACAATGTGTAAAAAGGGGTTTGTCCAGTTCCAGAATGCACAGAGTTATTGTAGGCATATTCTGCGATCCAAAGAATGTCTTTCCAGTTGAACTCAGATTGGTGTAACATACACCGAAGATACTGTTCGAGAGTCTGATTTGTTCTCTCGGTTTGTCCGTCGGTCTGGGGGTGGTGGCTAGTAGATAACCGCACATCGATTTGTGCCAGTTGGCAACATTTCCTCCAAAAATGGGAAATAAATTGGCTTCCTCGATCTGAGACTAGTATGGAAGGGAAACCATGTATGCGAACTATATTCTCCAGAAATTCCTTGGCCAAGATAGAAGCTGAAGGCAATCCTTTTAAGGGGATGAAGTGGGCCATTTTGGAGAACAGATCCACGATTACTAGAATAGTGTTGTAACCACAACAAGGAGGCAGATCGGTAATGAAGTCCATTGACAAGGTGTGCCATGGTGCTGGTGGAATATCCAGGGGTTGAAGTAGGCCGGCTGGTCTTTGCTTTTGACCCTTGTTTTGGGCGCAAATTCCGCAAGACATCACAAAAGACTTTATGTCTTTTCTCCAAGAAGGCCACCAGAAATGGCGTTTGATTTTTTCTTCCATTTAGCGATGCCAGGATGTCCTTCCATTAATGATTGATGATAATGGGTAATAACCTGTTCTTGCAATTCTTTGCTTGACAAAAATAACCGTTCCTGGAAGTAGGGTAAATTATCCTTAACGGTGTAATGAGGACCTTTTTGACTCCATTCCTGTAAGGCTGAGGAGTCTACAAGTTGTTTTACTTGAGTTTGGATGTCCTCAATAGTTTGCAATGAAGTCAAGCCTAAGATTCTTTGTTCAGGTATAATTGGCACAGGTTCTAAACTCAAATTGGGTTCTTCCATGCCAATCCGGGATAAGGCGTCCGCTTTACCATTCTTGCAGCCAGGGCGATAGGTAATTACAAAATCAAATTCCGCAAAGAATAGAGCCCATAGGAGTTGTCGTGAAGATTGAGCTTTGGCCGTCTTTAAATACTGCAAATTTCTGTGGTCCGTAATCACGGTGATGGTGTGTCTTGCACCGAGAAGGTAATGACGCCAAGCCTTGAAAGCAGATTTAATAGCCAGTAACTCTTTGTCGGTAATTGCGTAATTAATTTCAGGAGCAGAGAATTTCCTGGACCAAAAGGCTACGGGGTGTAGTTGGTTAGTTTCCGGATCTCTTTGTGACAGGACCGCCCCCTTGGCTAAACTGGATGCATCAGTTTCAACTATATACGGGAGATCAGGATGCGGGTGTTTCAATACAGGTGCGGAGGTGAATTTGGTCTTCAGGTCTTGAAAGGCTTGTTCGGCCTCATGGGTCCATTCGAAACGTTTGTTCTTACGTAAGAGTCCTGTAATGGGCTGAACTATTCGGGAAAACTCTGGGAGGAATCTTCGATAGAAATTGGCAAAGCCAAGCATGCTCTGAACCCCCTTCACTGAACTAGGAGATGGCCATTTAAGGATGGCATCCACCTTTCGTGAATCCATTCGGATTCCCTTGGGAGTCAGGATGAATCCGAGGAATTCGACTTCTGTGGTGTGAAAGACACATTTTTCTAGCTTGGCAAATAGTTTGTGCTTGCGCAATTTCTCAAGAACTGCTCGAACATGTTTTCGGTGATCAGACTCAGAAGAAGAGTACACCAGGATGTCGTCGATGTATACGATGACACAGACATCAATAAGTTCTCGAAGAACATCATTCATGAAGTATTGAAAAGCGGCAGGCGCGTTGCACAAACCAAAGGGCATTACCTGATATTCAAAAAGCCCATATTTGGTGCGGAAAGCCGTCTTCCACTCGTCACCTTCTTTTATTCGCACAAGGTGATAAGCTCCTCAGAGATCAAGCTTAGTGTGTACACGAGCATCTTTTACTTGATCAAGAAGTTCTGGGATCAGAGGCAAAGGATAATGGTTCTTAATCGTTATCTGATTAAGGGCGCGGTAGTCAATACTAGTCCTAAGGTCACCTTCTTTTTTAGGGACGAAGAACAAAGCGGAAGAGACAGGGGACTTTGACGGGCGAATAAAACCATTGGCAAGGTACTGATCCAAATACTGACGCAAATGCTGGTTTTCAGGTTCAGTGAGAGCATAGATCCTGCTACATGGCGGTTGAGCACCGGGAACTAAATCGATCTGGCAATCGTAAGAACGATGGGGAGGTAACGTGTTAGCCTGTTCTTTCTGAAATACATCCTGGAATTCAAGGTATTCTGCCGGTAGTTGAACAGTGGTGGAAGTTACTGTGGCTAAACTTAAAGCTGGATTTCTTGGATAACAAGTTGGTCCGCAGTCTGGAAAGGTGATTCTCTTTGCTCGCCAGTCTATTTGGGGATTGTGTGTTTCTAACCAAGGAATTCCGAGGATAACTTGGAATTGTGGAGCCTTGATTATGTCAAACACTATCGCTTCCCGATGTCCATCTTGAGTCATTAGTGTCACTTCTGTGGTGGAATGCGTTACCGGCCCAGAGGCTATTTTGGTACCATCAACCGTAGTAATGACTTCCTGGTTAACTTTTGGATGGAGAGGGAGGTTCATCCTAGAGGCCAATTCGCGATCCGCGTAGTTCCCAATAGCCCCGCTGTCGATGTATGCCTTGATGGCATGTAACTGTTGGGGCTTTTTAGGGTCCACGAGCACCATTGGCAAGACAAAATGCGAGGTCAAAGAGTTCGTTTTCAAGCTCGGCAAGCGGACCTCTACGCTTGTCGGGCTAGGTCGTTTCCCGAATCAGGTTCCATTACACCAACCACCTTTTTAGGTGGTTTTACTGGACAATCACGAAGAAAGTGACCGGAAACCCCGCAATAGAGGCATAGTTGCTTTTGCCGCCTTCTCTCACGTTCCTTCTGAGTTAACGGCCCCTTCACTCCACCGATTTGCATAGGTTCAGAAACTTCGGTATTCCTAGGGTTAACGTGGGTCCTGATCGGTACTCGGGTTTCATACTTGAACCGATCGGCTTTTCTATTCTGTGAAGTCTGTGATCCAGTTGTACCACTAAATCTATGTATTCTGCGCAGGCTTGGGGTGGATTCACCACTTGGGCCAGAACGTCTTTTAGCTCTCTGCGCAGACCCCGGTGAAATAAAGTGATTCTTTTATTTTCAGGCCATCCGGTTTCCACCACCAGTCTGTTAAAGGAGGCTATATAAGACAAGAGGTCTTGGTTACCTTGTCGTAAAGATAGCAGTTCGTTGTCAAGGGCCTGTTTCTGAGAGTGTCGAGCGAACAATCTTTCCATGTTGGCCTGAAACCCCTGAAATTCCTGGAGAATGGGATCATTCTGATTCACCAAAGGAACAGACCAATCGGCAGCACAGCCACTTAGATACGATAACACAAAGGCCACTTTGGTCTGATCATCGGGGAAGGCCCCAGGTCTGCATAAAAAATGTAAGCGGCATTGGTTCATGAAAATGGCATATTTCTTAGGGTCCCCCGCAAAGCGTTCAGGCGGTGCCAAAGGCATGGAACCAGGTAGATTGATCTGTTCTGGATTACTCAAACCCAACGAAGTGGAAGGCCACCCGGAACCAGGTAAAGGCATTTGTCCGGCCTGGGTCTGTAACAATCGTTTGGCCAGGTCATCAGTTTGTTCCTTAGAGAGAATCAGTTCTCTTTTGAGGGAGTTAGTCTCCTGGCGGGCTGAGTGTACCTCTGCCCTTAATTCCCCCAAAAGCTGGGCCAGCTGGTCAGTCTCAGAAGTTTCCATAGCGCCCGGGTGGGAAATTATTGGTAGGCTTTGCGTTCTGTAACGCTCACCTGACTCCCACAGAGGCGCTGACCAGGACTGGAATGAAGTTGCTTCTTCCGGTGAGGCGCCTGACTCAGAGTATGGCAGGGCCGGTTCTTCTGTATGTGAAAAGGGAGGGGCGTTAATGATCTGCGGGGCAATGTGCAGCTTCCCACTCCCTTCACCTCCTGAACGAACCCCCTTTCTGTAATTCCCCTAGAATCTCACCTTTGGTTTTGTGATGGCGAGCTCCCCTTCCTGCTTCTGGTGCAGGGGCGCGTTGAAACCCAGTTAATTCACTGGATTCACTCTCATACATCCATGTTGGTTCTGCTAATGTCCGAGAATAAAAAGTCTCTATTGTCTTTCTTTCAGGTGCAGAACGTGGATCCCGAGAAGAGCGATGAAAACGATGAAGAATGCTCAGGTTAGTGTTCAAAGAATGTTTTTCCTCTGTGTGCAATATTAAACGCTAATGCAGATGTCTTTTTCCCCATAGGGGCCGGGGTCAGAATGCTGAACGAGCATAGACCCGAAACAAGAGGTAAGTTCCGGTAAGTCTTTAATGAGAGTCTTTATTATGTCTTTTCATTCTCTCATTAATTCCGCTGTCTTTCTTTTCCCCTTAGGGGCCGGGGTCTGCAGGTGCCTGTATGCGGCAAAGACCCGAAATGAAGTATGACCCAAACAGGTACGTCTAAATGGAAGCTCTGGCTTTCCTTATGCTCTTCTCACTCTCACCTTTGTTTTCTGTCTTTTTTCCCCAGGGGCCGGGTTGATGCAGCAAATCCGGACGAGCGCCGCTGGCAATGGAGGCTGGCAGCAAGGTGAGTGAAATGCGGCGCGGCAGCGACGGGTGAGTTGACCTTTTAAAATGAAAGTCTTTCCTTTTCAGGATCGCCGACGGGACGACTCTTGGACGAGGTTGAAACAGGTAAGGTCTCTTCTTTTGTCCAATTCTTTCTCCTTCTCCACATGCAGGTGTTTCAGGATGCAGGCGGGCGTGGCAGAAGTCCAGAAGCAGGAGCAGGCACGGTGAGCGTCCAGCTGCTAGATGCAGAACAACGCGAAGCGTGAGTTATTGATCGGGCGTGGTTTAAATAGCCTTTCAAGAAGTCCCAGGTAGGTATCCTTCCACTCAGGTATGTATTCTTCCTCAGGCCACACCCGTGTGGTTAAGTAGTTCTAGAGACAAAATAGTCCCATCCAGGCCTCAAGGGGGCCTGGATGTTGCAGCAAGGTCTGCATCAGGTAAGTGTACACCCAAGCACTTAAACACATGTCCTCGATTATGAGCCTGGCGCCTAAGGCGCCAGGACTGGGGTCCAATATGAGCCTGGCGCCTAAGGTGCCAGGATTCAGTCCAAAGGGCCCCGACTTGGGCCCGCTGAGACCTTCCTGGGGGAAATGATGCCTGCCTCTGGGGTTGCTGGGCCCGGCCTGGTTCCCTAGAGGTAGGCATCATGACATTCTTAGGCAAACGGGAGCACGGCGGCTCCGGTCGGCGACGGCGGACGTCGACAGTGGCGGACAACAGTCCGAGTGCTTCTCTTTGAGATTCCGCGGCAGTCCCCGTCTCGGGTCGGCAGCCTGTCGAAGGTCTGTCTACCAGGGAGCTTTGGCAAAGATCAGCTGTGCACAATGGTCCCTCGTAGCTCGGAAAGAGGGCGCCTTACCAGGTCCTCTCTGTGTCAGTCCTTGGAGACACAGCAGCTTTCAGATTGTGAAGGAGAACAACAGCAATTCTTCTCCTCCAGCAGGGCTTCACGGTCAAGCTTCAGTTACTCCAGTTACTCGTCGTAGTTGGCTTCAGCTTCTGAACACAATTCCTAGCAGTGAGAGGTCCCCAGATATACTGTTGATCTCCCATTCATTCCGCTGAGTCACACTCAAGCATCCAATCACGACTAAGAGCATTAATGCAGGCAGGCAGCCAATCAGGCACACAAGGTATTCAGGCCATTCACTTCTCTCCAGACACTCACAACAAGTTATGTGTATTGGGACAAATACCGAGGCATTCAACACTCCAAGCTGCATTCATACCGGTTTCGGGCAGGGCTGTCTCAGTCATTGTGTCATCCACCAGATACTAAACATTCACAACACAGAATGCATATTCGTCACACACTCTATTCACCCAGGTCCCAACCACAGGAGGTACCCACAACATACATCACCGGGAAGGCTCCAGCTAGTCTGGCCGGGCGTTCACAACAACACAATATATGGCACTTCCATCCAACAGCCAGTCAGGGGGAAGGGACAGAGTCAGGGCTTCCCAGGACTTTGGGAAAACAAGGTAATGGGTAATAGAAAGCAAGAGGCCGCAGGGGCCATTTTGTTTTCCATCCAGAATCAACTGATCCCAATGGCAGGGCCGGGGTATCCCAAAATGGAGGATACTCCGCGCACCTGTCAAATTCAGCATGGAGCTGCCACCAGCCCATACCCTGCTCTGCGAGCCACCCACAGGTGCCCAACAACATACACTAGGGGCACAGGGTTGCACCCCCACCCATGGGTGCCATAAGGGTATCCCACAGGTCCGTTCACCAAACCAAATGAGAGAGAGCTGCACCGCCAGGAGTCCCACATGGACTCCTGCACGGATCACAACAGAACACACTATAAAAAGCAGTAGAGGACAAGGATACGGAGGCCCTGTCCCTCCAATGCATTTCCAGCATCACAGGGACTCCTGGCTGTAACTTTCCATAGTTGACTTGTTAGATAATAGCTTTTACAGTGCTAAGTTTTGTGGTTAGTTGCACTAAAGTATCAGAAGCACTCTAAAATGTATACTCAATACAAATCCCACCGCTGTACACCAGTGTTAGGCAGAATCCTGTGCAGTTCCCTTGGGGACCACTGCAGGAAGATTAAGACTACAGGAGTAAGCAGTAAACCCAAATGGTAGCAGTCTGCACAATCCAGATTTACCTGGTAGCGGTGGCTGAGCAGTCAGACCTCTCTCAAGAAGAGTAGGGCAGTATATAGAGTACACACAATAGGGCTAAAAACACAGTAGAGCAAACATTTATTTAAAGCACACTTTAGGCAATACACTAGCACTCTAAATCAAAAGCAAGTTAAAACACAGTCAGATAAAGTATACACTTACTCTTCTTGCAGTGGTCCTCAAGGGAACTGCACAGGATTCTGCCTAACATGCACCTACCGGGGGAGCAAAAGGAAAAGGGTAACTCACAGGTAACCCCAAGCCTTTCGCCACTGACCATTTTGTTCATGTGGGCAACCTACAGATTTGGGCCTAGGGTGTCGAAGCCAGCAAGGAAAACAGGGAACACCATGCATTTATAAAAAGAGGACACCCGTGGGAATCCACAGAGGTCTGCCTTGCGCAAATTTCCCCAGTTTTTATTAGGCACAATCCCTGACAAAGTGTGATATTTGGTGGGAAGAAAAACACAAGGTTCACTTTGTCTGGGGTTGGGGGTAATAAATTCTGGGCTGCTTTGCGCAAGTCAGACCTCTGTGCATTCCCACCGGTGTCCTCTTTTGGGAAATGCATGGGGTTCCCTGTTTTCCTTGCTGGCTTTGACACCCTAGGCCGAAATCTGTAGGTTGCCCACATGAACAAATTGTGCTGTGGCGAAAGGCTTGGGGTTACCAGCGGGTTACCCTTTTCCTTTAGTGCCCCCAGTAGGTGCATCCACACATGTGAGGCACCTTTTTCTTCGGGACACCTGTGGGAACGCGAGAAGGTATGACATCTGTTGTTGGCGACGTGTTTCGGTGAGTGGACACAGGGAAATGTCTCTGAAATTGGCTGGAAATGAAGACAATTCTCAGACATTTCGCTCTGGCCACCCACCGAAACACACTACCAACAACACATAGTCTACCTTCCCGCGTCCCCACACGTATCCAGATGGAAACGGTACCTCACATGTGTGGGTGCACCTACCGGGGGTGCAAAAGGAAAAGGGTAACCCACTGGTAACCCCAAGCCTTTCGCCACTGACCATTTTGTTCATGTGGGCAACCTACAGATTTGGGCCTATGGTGTTGAAGCCAGCAAGGAAAACAGGGAACCCCGTGCATTTCCCAAAAGAGGACACCCGTGGGAATCCACAGAGGTCTGCCTTGCGCAAATTTCCCCAGTTTTTATTAGCTACAATCCCTGACAAAGTGTGATATTTGGTCGGAAGAAAAACACAATGTTCACTTTGACTGGGTTTGGGGGCAATAAATTCTGGGCCGCTTCGCGCAAGTCAGACCTCTGTGCATTCCCACGGGTGTCCTCTTTTGGGAAATGCATGGGGTTCCCTGTTTTCCTTGCTGGCTTCGACACCCTAGGGCCAAATCTGTAAGTTGCCCACATGAACAAATTGTGCTGTGGTGAAAGGCTTGGGGTTACCAGCGGGTTAACCTTTTCCTTTTGCGCCCCCAGTAGGTGCACCCACACATGTGAGGTACCTTTTTCGTCGGGACACCTGTGGGAACGCGAGAAGGTATGACATCTTTTGTTGGCGATGTGTTTCGGTGAGTGGACACAGGGAAAATTCTCTGAAATTGGCTGGAAATTAAGACAATTCTCAGACTTTTCTCTCTGGCCTCCCACCGAAACACACCGCCAACAACACATGGCCTACATTCCCGCGCCCCCACACGTGTCCCGATGAAAACGGTACCTCACATGTGTGGGTGCACCTACCGGGGGTGCAAAAGGAGAAGTGTAACCCACTGGTAACCCAAAGCCTTTCGCCACTGGTAACCCACTGGTAACTCAAAGCCTTTCGCCACTGACCATTTTGTTCATGTGGGCAACCTACAGATTTGGGCATAGGGTGTCGAAGCCAGCAAGGAAAACAGGGATCCCCATGCATTTCCCAAAAGAGGACACACGTGGGAATTCACAGAGGTCTGCCTTGCGCAATTTGCCTCAGTTTTTATTAGCCACAATCCCCGACAAAGTGTGATATTTGGTGGGGAAAAAACACAATGTTCAATTTGTCTGGGGTTCTGGGTAATAAATTCAGGGCAGCTTTGCGCAAGTCAGACCTCTGTGCATTCCCACGGGTGTATTCTTTTGGGAAATGCATGGGGTTACCTCTTTTCCTTGCTGGCTTTAACACCCTAGGACCAAATCTGTAGGTTGCCCACATGAACAAATTGTGCTGTGGCAAAAGGCGTGGGGTTACCAGCGGGTTACCCTTTTCCTTTTGCGCCCCCAGTAGGTGCACCCACACATGTCAGGTACCTTTTTCGTCTGGACACCTGTGGGAATGTGAGAAAGTATGACATCTGTTGTTGGTGAAATGTTTCGGTGAGTGGACACAGGGAAATGTCTCTGAAATTGGCTGGAAATGAAGACAATTCTCAGACATTTCGCTCTGGCCAGCCACCGAAACACACCGCCAACAACACACAGCCTACCTTCCCGCGTCCCCACACGTATTCCGATGGAAACAGTACCTCACATGTGTGGGTGCACCTACCGGGGGCGCAAAAGAAAAAGTGTAACCCACTGGTAACCCCAAGCCTTTCGCCACTGACCATTTTGTTCATATGGTGAACCTACAGATTTGGGTCTAGGGTGTCAAAGCCAGCAAGGAAACCAGGGAACCCCATGCATTTCCCAAAAGAGGACACTCCGGGGAATCCAAAGAGGTCTGCCTTGCGCAAATTGCCCCAGTTTTTGTTAGCCACAATCCCTGACAAAGTGTGATATTTGGTAGGGAAAAAACACAATGCTCAATTTGTCTGGGGTTCTGGGTAATAAATTCTGGACCGTTTTGCACAAGTCAGACCTCTGTGCATTCCCACGGGTGTCCTATTTTGGGAAATGCATACCTCACATGTGTGGGTGCACCTACTGGGGGCACAAAAGGAAAAGGGTAACCCGCTGATAACCTCTGTGGATTCTGGGGTTCTGGGTAATAAATTCAGGGCCGCTTCGCGCAAGTCAGAGATCTGTTCATTCCCATGGGTGTCCTCTTTTGGGAAATGCATGGGGTTCCCTGTTTTGCTTGCTGGCTTCGACACCCTAGGCCGAAATCTGTAGGTTGCCCACATGAACAAATTGTGCAGTGGCGAAAGGCTTGGGGTTACCAGCGGGTTACCCTTTTCCTTTTGTGCCCCCAGTAGGTGCATCCACACATGTGAGGTACCTTTTCTTCGGGGCACCTGTGGGAACGCGAGAAGGTATGACATCTGTTGTTGGCAATGTGTTTCGGTGAGTGGACACAGGGAAATGTCTCTGAAATTGGCTGGAAATGAAGACAATTCTCAGACATTTCGCTCTGGCCAACCACCGAAACACACCGCCAACAACACATAGTCTACCTTCCCGCGTCCCCACACATATCCCGATGGAAACGGTACCTCACATGTGTGGGTGCACCTACCGAGGGCACAAAAGGAAAAGGGTAACCCACTGGTAACCCCAAGCCTTTCGCCACTGACCATTTTGTTCATGTGGGCAACCTACAGATTTGGGCCTAGGGTGTCGAAGCCAGCAAGGAAAACAGGGAACCCCGTGTATTTCCCAAAAGAGGACACCCATGGGAATGAACAGATCTCTGACTTGCGCGAAGCGGCCCTGAATTTATTACCCAGAACCCCAGAATCCACAGAGGTTATCAGCGGGTTACCCTTTTCCTTTTGTGCCCCCAGTAGGTGCACCCACACATGTGAGGTACCTTTTTCTTCCAGACACCTGTGGGAACGCGTGACGGTATGACATCTTTTGTTGGCGACGTGTTTCGGTGAGTTTTATACGGGGAAAATTCTCTGAAATTGGCTGGAAATGAAGACAATTCTCAGACTTTTCGCTCTGTCCACCGACCGAAACACACCGCCAACAAAACATGGCCTACATTCCCGCGTCCCACACGTGTCCCAACGAAAACGGTACCTCACATGTGTGGGTGCACATAGCGGGGACGCAAAAGGAAAAGGGTAACCCACTGGTAACCCCAAGCCTTTCGCCCCTGACCATTTTGGTCATGTGGGCAACCTACAGATTTGGGCCTATGGTGTCGAAGCAAGCAAGGAAAACAGGGAACCCCATGCATTTCCCAAAAGAAGACACCCGTGGGAATACACAGAGATCTGCCTTGCGCAAATTGCCCCAGTTTTTATTAGCCACAATCCCCGACAAAGTGTGATATTTGGTGGGGAAGAAAAACAATGTTCACTTTGTCTGGGGTTCTGGGTAATAATTTGTTGGCTGTGTGATGCTGGAAATGCATCAGAGGGACAGGGCCTCTGAATCCTTGTCCTTTACTGCTTTTTATCGTGTGTTCTGTCGTGTTTTCTGCCCAGGAGTCCATGTGGGACTCCTGGCAGTGCAGCTCTCTCTTATGGTTTGGTGAACAGACCCATGGGATACCCTTATGGCACCCATGGGTAGGGGTACAACCCTGTGCCCCTAGTGTATGTTTTTGGGCACCTGTGGGTGGCCCACAGAGCAGGGTATGGGCTGGTGGCAGCTCCATGCTGGATTTGACAGGTGCTTTGGGTGTCCTCCATTTTGGGATACCCAGGCCCTGCCATTGGGATCAGTTGATTCCTGATAGGAAACAAGATGGCCCCTGTGGCCTCTTGCTTTCTATTGCCTGTTACCTTGTTTTCCCAAAGTCCTGGGAAGCCCTGACTCTGTCCCTTCCCCCTGACTGGCTGTTGGGTGGAAGTTCCATATATGGTGTTGTTGTGAAGGCCCAGCTAGACTGACTGGAGCCTTCCCAGTGACTGTATGTTGTGGGTACCTCCTGTGGGTGGGACCTGGGTGAATGGAGTGTGTGACCAATATACACTCCTTGTTGTGGTTGTCTGGTTTCTGGCATGAGAGACAAAGACTGAGACAGCCCTGCCCGAAACTGGCCTGAATGCAATGTGTAGTGTTGAATTGCTGGGTACTTGTCCCAATCCACATTCCTTGTTGTGAGTGTCTGAAAGGGAGGAGTGTGGCCTGAATGCACTGTGTGCCTGATTGGCTGACTGACTGCATGAATGCCCTTCTGTATGATTGGCTGCTGAGTGTGTGCCAGCAGTGTGGATGAGAGACAGAATAGTACATCTGGGGACCTCTCACCACTGGTAATTGTTCAGGAACGTTCAGGAACGTTCGGAAGCGTTGAGTCTCCACTCTAAGAGTAACTGGAACTGCTGATCCTCGACGTCCAGCTGGAAGAAGAAGACTTGCTGCTGCATTTGCTTCGACTGATCCGAAGGCTGCCGAAATCGTCGAAGACTGACCTGAGAGAGGACCTGGTAAGGCGCCCTCTTCCTGTGCTCCGAGGGACCATCGAGCACTGCTCCATCTTCGCCGAAGCGCCCTGGAAGACAGACCCTCGAAAGGCTGCCGACCCGAGACGGGACCGCCGAGGAGATCGAAGTGAAGCACCCGGACATCGACGCCGTCGAAGTCCATTGTCGTCGACCAGGGTTCGCAGGTTTGTGTAACCGCTGGAGGCCCGTCGACGTTGTGTTGCCCAGCCGTGGGAACCACTTGACGCCGCGCCGCCGACGACCGGAGCCGTCCGCTCCTTGCCTAAGAACATTCGAATCGAAGGACTCCCTCGTCCGCACCGTCGACCGCTTTATCCTGCCGGAGAAAGTCGAGGATGACCAACGCGCCGAGGAGAATCCTGCCGGTGGGTTTCCCGCCACCCGAAGACCACAAAGACTCGAATGACTCGACGCCCTTGCTGGGCCTCCGTCTCCACAATCTTTGCGGTCCAGAACAATTGTCACCGAGGTGCCCCGCATGCCTCTGCCTTGCAGGACGCCGACGCTCCGACGCCGACGAGCACCGCTTGGACGAAGCTGCCGCCTCATCGACGCCGTTCTACCCTGTTTGTCGACGGACGTTCAACGCCCCGTGTCTCCCGCTTGAAAGGGAAGGCATTCAAGAAGGGCCGTCGATTCCCCACCACCGAACGCTGAGTTCCTCGACGCTTCTCGACGCCTCTCGACGATCCGTGACTCCCGCTTGAAAGGGGGTCGCTCAAGAAGGATCTGTCGACGCCTCTTTGACAAACTCGACTCCACCAGGTACATTGGGGGGTAAAAACATTATAGGATGGAATAAGACTTGCAGAACAATATATGGACTGGGCTGGTGCTATATCTTTATTTTACAGGTTGCCCAGGTGGGGGGATCTCCACACAGAACTGTGTCTAGTGGTAGGGGCCAGTATTCTGCCTATTGCTCAACCATCTTATTTTCTCTCCTCTCTCTATTGCTGGTTTCACGCTATTGATCTGTGTGACATTGTTACAGTATTGTTGATGCACTTTAATGAGATCTAATACAAAGGGTGGTACCACTTTAGAATTGTATATATTTGCCATTGTTGATTTTCCTAAGTACAAAGTGAGTTATTATGATAAGTGTACATAACCTTGAATATTGATTATATAAAGACTGTGTTCTAATCAATACAGTGTGTGGACATTCCTTTGTGGGGGGCTTGGGGACTACACTGTACTTAAGAACCAGCCTGCATCACCTCCTGAGAAGCTAGGCCTTGATTGCTTGTCCATTGCTCCCGTACTAGAGAATCTTGGCTGGGGTCTTCTGTGCCTCTCTTCTACCATATAGAGAGCAGAAGTACAGACACCCCCCACCGGTCCTTTACAGCTGGTGGCAAGCGGTGGGATGCTTATGGTTTTAAGAATCAGTGTATAACCGTGCCACTTACAAAGGATATCTGCACTTTATTAAATTAAGGTTTAGTTGTGTACAAGATAACTGCATTACAAACAATGGAGTCTATTGCAAATGGCAAATTGACTCGGATGAGCTTGGAGGCTCTCCAGAGTGCTTGTGAAGCCAGGGAGTTAGACTTTGTGGATAAGTCTAGGGCTGAGCTGATAGCTGCCCTGGTGGACTACCAGACTGATGGTGAAACTCTTGATGAGGGGGGGAATGCAACCAATGAGGACTCTGCCCCTGGGGTTTCTGCTGAATCTGTTTCTGGGAATGCCGCCATTCCTGCTGCCTCTGTTCCAAACCCCAGCAATTCCTTGGAGCTTGAGTTATTAAGGATGAAATTGGCCTTTGAATACCGCAAATTGGAAATAGATGCTGAACTTAAGAAAGAGGAGTTGGCTCAACAAGTGGAGCTCAAGAATAGGGATCTTGAACTCAAGAGCCAGGACACTGAATGTCAGAGAATCCAGCTAGAGAAAGCTAGAGTGGAGGCTTCAGCTAAAACCAGTGAGAGTGTCAGGTCCCCAGCCACCAAGTTTATGAAAGATTTGGTTGGTGTATTTGTGGAGGGTTCAGATATCCTCCAATGGATTGAAGCGTTTGAAATGGCTTATGCGATTCATGATGTTGATAAAAGAGATTGGGCTAAGTGTTTGTTAAGCAGAGTGCTTCAAACTGGATATGATTGTATTCTGAAGCTGAGTGTGGAAGAAAGGGGTCAGTATGAGTGTATGAAGTCTGCTTTGATTGCCAAGTTTGGCAAGACACCTACCCAATACCTTAGAAGGTTCAGGGATTTTAAGAAAAGAGAGAATGTGTCTTGGGTTGACTGGGTGAGTGCTGCGCACATGAACATGATGGGGTGGATCGATGGATACAAGGTTAAGACTTTTGTTGAATTGTCCCACCTCTTGTTTTTTGAGCATTTCTCTGGAGCCTGTTCACCAGAGCTGCGTCAGTATGTGGCTGACCAGAACATTTTGGACCCCTTTAAGCTGGCTAGGTTGGCTGACAAGTGGGTCTCCCACCGGGTGTCCCCTAAGGACTCCAGTGGGAAGGACAAGGACAAAGAAAAGGGGGCCTCTCAGAAAGCTGAGGAGTCCCACAAGCAGTCACAGTTGGGTAAACCTAAACCTTCCTCTCCCAAGACCCAAAAATCTAGTGGGGATAAGTCATCTGTGGGTGGGAATAAGAGTAGTGGTCCACCTGCTGCAAAGCAGGCTCCCAGTGGTTCCAGTACCGTACCCCGCACTCCTGGCACTTGTTGGGACTGTGGGGCTCTGGATCACAAAAGGGGTGACTCCAAGTGTAAAGGTAAGGCACTTGGAGTACAGGCTGTCAGCCCGACCTACCCTTACCCCATGTCTGAGGTGGAGGCCACTGTCCTCCCCTCCTCTACCGGGATCACTTTTGGTGCTCCGGTAGAGATTTCCTTAGTGTCCCTTGGGGCCTGGGACCAGTATGCAGAAGTACTGGCGACTATCCCACAGAACACCCGTAGGTTTTTGAGGAGTGTCCTCTTGAATGGCCAGCCTTCTACTGGTTTGAGAGACACTGGGGCAAGCATGACAGTGGTGGACAGGACCCTGCTCAAGCCAGAGGACTATGTAGGTGCTCCTCTGAGAACCACCAGGTTAGCTGGTGGGCCTCCCAAAGTGTCGCCTGTAGCCTTAGTCACACTCGTGATTGGAGACAAGACAGCAAAGCTTCCTATCCTGGTTCAGGACAATGTCCCTGCTAACATTCTGTTAGGAAATGATCTAGTAGAGTTAGGGTTGATCTCGGATGGTCTTCCCATGACTGCTGCTGCAGTCACTAGGTCACAGGTGACACCGGGTCTGGCTGTGGGTCAGGTACCCGAGCCAAAGGCGAGGCCTAAGGCAAGAAGAAGGAAGACCAAGAAGGCCACCTCTGTGGAGGGAACACCTTCTCTTCCTGCTGTTCCGACAGCACCCATTGGGATCCATGCTCGGGACGGGCTGGGTCCAGTGGAAAACCCAAACTCAACTCCTGTGGGAGAAGAGACAGAAGACTCTCCTGTGGGAGAGGCTCTCAACCCGGAGGATCATCCCGACCTTCAATGCTTGTTAGCTGAAGGGGGACCCTCCCGGGCAGACTTCTGTAAGGGACAGAGAGAGTGCCACTCTCTCGAGGGACTGAGGAAACAGGCCCTGTCCCAGGCACAAGGAGAAGTGCCTAGGACATTCCGGATTTATTGGGAGGGTGAGCTCCTTGTTAGTGAGCCCACTAAGCCTGAACCTGGTGCCCTCAAGAGGTTGGTGGTACCCCAGGTTTACAGGCCCTTCCTACTGCAGTTGGCGCATGAGGTGCCCTTGGCTGGTCATCTTGGGACCAAGAAGACTAAGCAGAGGCTCTCTGCCCATTTCTACTGGCCACGGATGGGAGTAGAGGTGGAGTCCCACTGCAGGACCTGCCCAACTTGTCAGTTGTCTGGCAAGACTGGAGGCAGTGTCATTGCCCCGCTGCAGCCATTGCCAGTGGTTGGCACACCATTTGAGAGGGTGGGCATCGACATCGTCGGTCCCCTTGACCCTCCCACTTCAGGTGGACATCGGTTCATCCTGGTCTTGGTAGATCATGCCACCAGGTACCCTGAGGCAATACCCCTTCGGACTGTTACTACCAAGGTGGTTGCCAGGGCTCTCCTGGGCATTTTCACCCGTGTTGGATTCCCCAAGGAGGTTGTCTCTGACAGAGGATCCAACTTCATGTCTAGTTACATGAAAACCATGTGGAAAGAGTGCGGGGTAACCTACAAGTTCTCCACCTCTTACCACCCACATACCAATGGTCTGGTTGAGAGATTTAATAAAACTCTCAAGGGCATGCTAGGGGCTTTGGAAGAACCCCTAAGGAGGAAATGGGATCTCCTCCTGCCATGCCTGCTGTTTGCTTACAGAGAGGTACCTCAAGAGGGTGTTGGTTTCAGCCCCTTTGAGTTACTCTTTGGACATCCCGTGAGGGGGCCCCTCGCCTTGATCAGAGAAGGCTTGGAAGCCACCCCTCCAGGTCCCGCCAAGCAAGTGGGGGACTATGTGTTAGGCCTCAGACGGAGGATGACACAGATGATGGGTCAGGCAACAGCAAATCTCAAGGCCAGCCAGGAATTGAATAAGTACTGGCATGACCTTAAAGCCTCGCAAGTGGATTGGACTCCGGGACAGGAAATCCTTGTGATGGAGCCTACCAAGCCTAGAGCTTTGGCAGACAAGTGGACTGGTCCCTTCAGGATCATCTCCAAGATGGGTGAAGTCAATTATCTGGTTGACATGGGAGCCTCTGGGGTAGCCCCTCAGGTATTCCATGTCAACAGGCTCAAACCTTTCCACCGGCGAGCAGAAGTCTCATGTCTCTTGCTAGCTTCAGGGCAAGAAGAGGATGAGAGTGAGCCCCTTCCTGATTTGCTGCATAGCAACCCTCAGGATGGCTCAGTGGAGGGAGTACATCTCTCTCCGGATTTGACAACAGAGCAACAGAGGGCCTGCAGGGCTTTGCTCCAACAGTACGCCTCTCTGTTTTCACTGACGCCAGGCCTTACACCGTGGTGTAGGCATGAAATTGACACTGGTGACAGTGTACCTGTCAAAAGCAGGTGCTACCGTATGTCAGATACCGTCAAGAACCACATCCAGTCTGAGGTCGCCAAGATGTTGGATCTTGGTGTTATTGAACCCTCAACCAGTCCCTGGTCCAGTCCAGTGGTCCTTGTCCCCAAGGCAAGTTCCCAGGCGGGTACCAAGGATTGGAGGTTCTGTGTGGACTACCGAGGAGTCAATGCCGTCACCAAAACTGACGCGCACCCATTGCCCAGGGCTGATGAGCTCGTGGACACCATAGGTGCTGCCAAATTTGTGAGCACCTTTGACCTTACCTCAGGCTATTGGCAAATAGCTCTGACGGACCATGCCAAGGAAAAGACGGCCTTCTCAACACCTGAGGGACTCTACCAGTTTAGGGTCATGCCTTTTGGGTTGAAGAGTGCCCCTGCCACCTTCCAGAGATTGGTCAACCATGCGCTCAGTGGGCTGGAAGCCTTTTGTGTGGCTTACTTGGACGACATTGCCGTCTACAGTTCCACCTGGGAAGAGCATTTGACACATCTGGATAAGGTGTTGCAGGCCTTGAAAAGGGCTAACCTCACTATCAAGGCCACCAAGTGCCAGATAGCTCAGGGGAAAGTTACCTATCTTGGTCATGAGGTAGGAGGGGGTCAAATCCAACCTCTCTCCAGTAAAGTACAGGATGTACAGAACTGGGAGACTCCCACTACTCAAACCCAGGTGAGAGCCTTTTTGGGCCTCACTGGGTCTATCGCAATTTCATGGCAGACTATGGAACCATAGCTGCACCCCTGACAGCTCTAACTTCACCCAAACAGCTTAGGAAGGTTAATTGGACCGAAGACTGTCAGAGGACCTTTGATGGCTTGAAAGAAAGTCTGTGTAGGGCACCTGTGTTGTGTGCGCCTGACTACAGCCGACCCTTTATCGTCCAGACGGATGCCTGCGACACTGGAATTGGAGCTGTCTTGTCCCAGTTAGATGACAAAGGGAGAGAACATCCTATCATATTCATCAGTAGACAACTCAAGGGTAGAGAACTTAGGTGGGCTACTGTTGAAAAGGAGTGTTTTAGCATAGTTTGGAGCCTTAGGCCTTTTAGGCCCTACCTTACGGGGTCTACCTTCAAGGTCCAAACAGATCATAAGCCCCTGAAGTGGCTTATGCAGCTGAAGGGTGAGAATCCGAAATTGCTCAGGTGGTCCATAAGCCTGCAAGGGCTAGACTTCACCATAGAGCACAGACCAGGGAAGAGTCACGATAATGCAGATGGCCTTTCCAGAAGGTATGTTGACCGTCTGGATGAGGGTGTCTATCCCGTGGGAGATTAGACACCCTCCACCTCAGTCTGGGGGGGGCGACTATGATGCTGGAAATGCATCAGAGGGACAGGGCCTCTGAATCCTTGTCCTTTACTGCTTTTTATCGTGTGTTCTGTCGTGTTTTCTGCCCAGTAGTCCATGTGGGACTCCTGGCAGTGCAGCTCTCGCTTTTGGTTTGGTGAACAGACCCATGGGATACCCTTATGGCACCCATGGGTAGGGGTACCACCCTGTGCCCCTAGTGTATGTTTTTGGGCACCTGTGGGTGGCCCACAGAGCAGGGTATGGGCTGGTGGCAGCTCCATGCTGGATTTGACAGGTGCTTTGGGTGTCCTCCATTTTGGGATACCCAGGCCCTGCCATTGGGATCAGTTGATTCCTGATAGGAAACAAGATGGCCCCTGTGGCCTCTTGCTTTCTATTGCCTGTTACCTTGTTTTCCCAAAGTCCTGGGAAGCCCTGACTCTGTCCCTTTCCCCTGACTGGCTGTTGGGTGGAAGTTCCATATATGGTGTTGTTGTGAAGGCCCAGCTAGACTGACTGGAGCCTTCCCAGTGACTGTATGTTGTGGGTACCTCCTGTGGGTGGGACCTGGGTGAATGGAGTGTGTGACCAATATACACTCCTTGTTGTGGTTGTCTGGTTTCTGGCATGAGAGACAAAGACTGAGACAGCCCTGCCCGAAACTGGCCGGAATGCAGTGTGTAGTGTTGAATGGCTGGGTACTTGTCCCAATCCACATTCCTTGTTGTGAGTGTCTGAAAGGGAGGAATGTGGCCTGAATGCACTGTGTGCCTGATTGGCTGACTGACTGCATGAATGCCCTTCTGTATGATTGGCTGCTGAGTGTGTGCCAGCAGTGTGGATGAGAGACAGAATAGTATATCTGGGGACCTCTCACCACTGGTAATTGTTCAGGAACGTTCAGGAACGTTCAGAAGCGTTCTGGAGTTGAGTCTCCACTCTGAGAGTAACTGGAACTGCTGATCCTCAACGTCCAGCTGGAAGAAGAAGACTTGCTGCTGCATTTGCTTCGACCGATCCGAAGGCTGCCGAAATCGTCGAAGACTGACCCGAGAGAGGACCTGGTAAGGCGCCCTCTTCGCGTGCTCCGAGGGACCATCGAGCACCGCTCCATCTTCGCCGAAGCGCCCTGGAAGACAGACCCTCGAAAGGCTGCCGACCCGAGACGGGACCGCCGAGGAGATCCAAGTGAAGCACCCGGACATCGACACCGTCGAAGTCCATTGCCGTCGACCAGGGTTCGCAGGTTTGTGTAACCGCTGGAGGCCCGTCGAAGTTGTGTTGCCCAGCCATGGGAACCACTTGACGCTGTGCCGCCGACGACCAGAGCCGTCCGCTCCTTTGCCTAAGAACATTTGAATCGAAGGACTCCCTCGCCCGCACCGTCGACTGCTTTGTCCTGCCGGAGAAAGTCGAGGACAACCAACGCGCCGAGGAGAAACCTGCCGGTGGGTTTCCCGCCACCCGAAGACCACAAAGACTCAAACGACTCGACGCCCTTGCTGGGCCTCCCGTCTCCACAATCTTTGCGGTCCAGAACTATTGTCACCGAGGTGCCCCGCACGCCTCTGCCTTGCAGGACGCCGACGCTCCGACGCCGACGAACACCGCTGCCGCCTCATCGACGCCGTTCTACCCTGTTTGTCGACGGACGTTCGACGCCCCGTGTCTCCCGCTTGAAAGGGAAGGCATTCAAGAAGGGCCGTCGATTCCCCGCCGCCGAACGCCGAGTTCCTCGACGCTTCTCGACGCCTCTCGACGATCCGTGACTCCCGCTTGAAAGGGGGTCGCTCAAAAAGGATCTGTCGACGCCTCTTCGACGAACTCGACTCCACCAGGTACATTGGGGGGGTAAAAACATTATAGGAGGGAATAAGACTTGCAGAACAATATATGGACTGGGCTTGTGCTATATCTTTATCTTACAGGTTGCCCAGGTGGGGGGACTTCCACACAGAACTGTGTCTAGTGGTAGGGGCCAGTATTCTGCCTATTGCTCAACCATCTTATTTTTCTCTCCTCTCTCTATTGCTGGTTTCACTCTATTGATCTGTGTGACATTGTTACAGTATTGTTGATGCACTTTAATGAGATCTAATACAAAGGGTGGTACCACTTTAGAATTGTATATATTTGCCATTGTTGATTTTCCTAAGTACAAAGTGAGTTATTATGATAAGTGTACATAACCTTGAATATTGATTATATAAAGACTGTGTTCTAACCAATACAGTGTGTGGACATTCCTTTGTGGGGGGCTTGGGGACTACACTGTACTTAAGAACCAGCCTGCATCACCTCCTGAGAAGCTAGGCCTTGATTGCTCGTCCATTGCTACCGTAATAGAGAATCTTGGCTGGGGTCTTCTGTGCCTCTCTTCTACCATATAGAGAGCAGAAGTACAGACACCCCCTACCAGTCTTTACACGTGTCCCAACGAAAACGGTACCTCACATGTGTGGGTGCACATACCGGGGGCGTAAAAGGAAAAGGGTAACCCACTGGTAACCCCAAGCCTTTCGCCCCTGACCATTTTGTTCATGTGGGCAACCTACAGATTTGGGCCTAGGGTGTCGAAGCAAGCAAGGAAAATAGGGAACCCCATGCATTTCCCAAAAGAAGACACCCGTGGGAATCCACAGAGATCTGCCTTGCGCAAATTGCCCCAGTTTTTATTAGCCACAATCCCTGACAAAGTGTGATATTTGGTGGGGAAGAAAAACAATGTTCACTTTGTCTGGGGTTCTGGGTAATAATTTGTTGGCTGCTTCGTGCAAGTCAGGCCTCTGTGCCTTCCCACTGGTGTCCTCTTTTTGGAAATGCATGGGGTTCCCTGTTTTCCTTGCTGGTTTCGACACCCTAGGCCCAAATGTGTAGGTTGCCCACATGAACAAATTGTGCTGTGGCGAAAGGCTTGGGGTTCCCAGCGGGATACCCTTTTCCTTTTGCACCCCCAGTAGGTGCACCCACACATGTGAGGTACCTTTTTCGTCGGGACACCTGTGGGAACGCGTAAAGGTATGAAATCTGTTGTTGGCGATGTGTTTCGGTGAGTGGACACAGACACAGGGAAATGTCTCTGAAATTGTCTGGAAATGAAGACAATTCTCAGACATTTCGCTCTGGCCACCCACCGAAACACACCACCAACAACACATAGCCTACCTTCCCGCATCCCCACACGTATCTCGATGGAAACGGTACCTCACATGTGTGGGTGCACCTACCGGGGCGCAAAAGAAAAAGGGTAACCCACTGGTAACCCCAAGACTTTCGCCACTGACCATTTTGTTCATATGGTGAACCTACAGATTTGGGCCTAGGGAGTCGAAGCCAGCAAAGGAAAACAAGGAACCCCATGCATTTGCCAAAAGAGGACACCCCTGGGAATCCAAAGAGGTCTGCCTTGCGCAAATTGCCCCAGTTTTTGTTAGCCACAATCCCTGACAAAGGTTGATATTTGGTAGGGAAAAAACACAATGTTCAATTTGTCTGGGGTTCTGGGTAATAAATTCTGGACCGCTTTGCACAAGTCAGACCTCTGTGCATTCCCACGGGTGTCCTATTTTGGGAAATGCATGGGGTTCCCTGTTTTCCTTGGTGGCTTTGACACCCTAGGCCGAAATCTGTAGGTTGCCCACATGAACAAATTGTGCTGTGGCGAAAGGCTTGGGGTTACCAGCGGGTTACCCTTTTCCTTTTGTGCCCCCAGTAGGTGCACCCACACATGTGAAGTACCTTTTTCTTTGAGACACGTGTGGGAACGCGTGACGGTATGACATCTGTTGTTGGCGACGTGTTTCGGTGAGTGGACACAGGGAAATGTCTCTGAAATTGGCTGGAAATGAAGACAATTCTCAGATATTTCGCTCTGGCCACCCACCGAAACACACCGCCAACAACACATAGTCTACCTTCCCGCGTCCCCACACGTATCCCGATGGAAACGGTACCTCACATGTGTGGGCCCATGTACCGGGGGCGCAAAAGGAAAAGGGTAACCCACTGGTAACCAAAAGCCTTTCACCACTGACCATTTTGTTCATGTGGGCAACCTACAGATTTGGGCCTAGGGTGTCGAAGCCAGCAAGGAAAACAGGGAACCCTGTACATTTCCCAAAAGAGGACACCCGTGGGAATCCACAGAGGTCTGCCTTGAGCAAATTTCCCCAGTTTTAATTAGCCACAATCCCTGACAAAATGTGATATTTGGTGGGAAGAAAAACACAATGTTCAGTTTGTCCGGGCTTGGGGGTAATACATTCTGGGCTGCTTCGCGCAAGTCAGACCTCTGTGCATTCCCACGGGTATCCTCTTTTGGGAAATGCATGGGGTTCCCTGTTTTCCTTGCTGGCTTCCACACCCTAGGCCCAAATCTGTAGGTTGCCCACATGAACAAATTGTGTTGTGGCGAAAGGCTTGGGGTTACCAGCGGGATACCATTTTCCTTTTGCGCCCCCAGTAGGTGCACCCACCCATGTGAGGTACCTTTTTCGTTGGCACACCTGTGGGAACGCGAGAAGGTATGACATCTGTTGGTGGCGATGTGTTTCGGTGAGTGGACACAGGGAAATGTCTCTGAAATTGGCTGGAAATGAAGACAATTCTCAGACATTTCGCTCTGGTCAGCCACATAAACACAACGCCAACAACACATGGCCTACCTTCCCGCATCCCCACACGTATCCCGATGGAAAGGTACCTCACATGTGTGGGTGCACCTACCGGGGGCGCAAAAGAAAAAGCGTAACCCACTGGTAACCCCAAGCCTTTCGCCACTGACCATTTTGTTCATATGGTGAACCTACAGATTTGGGCCTAGGGTGTCAAAGCCAGCAAGGAAAACAGGGAACCCCATGCATTTCCCAAAAGAGGACACCCGTGGGAATCCAGAGAGGTCTGCCTTGCGCAAATTGCCGCAGTTTTTATTAGCCACAATCCCCGACAAAGTGTGATATTTGATGGGGAAAAAACACAATGTTCACTTTGTCTGGGGTTCTGGGTAATAAATTCTGGGCCGCTTTGCACAAGTCAGACCTCTGTGCATTCCCACAGGTGTCCTCTATTGGGAAATGCATGGGGTTCCCTGTTTTCCTTGCTGGCTTCGACACCATAGGCCCAAATCTGTAGGTTGCCCACATGAACAAATTGTGTTGTGGCAAAAGGCTTGGGGTTACCAGCGGGATACCCTTTTCCTTTTGCGCCCCCAGTAGGTGCAACCACACATTTGAGGTACCTTTTTCGTCGGGGCACCTATGGGAACGCGAGAAGGTATGACATCTGTTGTTGGCGACGTGTTTCGGTAGTGGACACAGGGAAATGTCTCTGAAATTGGCTGGAAATGAAGACAATTCTCAGACTTTTCGCTCTGGCCCCCCACCGAAACACACCGCCAACAACACATAGCCTACCTTCCCGCGTCCCCACACGTATCCCGATGGAAACAGTACCTCACATGTGTGGGTGCACCTACCGGGGGCGCAAAAGAAAAAGGGTTACCCACCGGTAACCCCAAGCCTTTCACCACTGACCATTTTGTTCATGTGGGCAACCTACAGATTTGGGCCTAGGGTGTCGAAGCCAGCAAGGAAAACAGGGAACCCTGTACATTTCCCAAAAGAGGACACCCGTGGGAATCCACAGAGGTCTGCCTTGAGCAAATTTCCCCAGTTTTTATTAGCCACAATCCCTGACAAAATGTGATATTTGGTGGGAAGAAAAACACAATGTTCAGTTTGTCCGGGGTTGGGGGTAATAAATTCTGGGCTGCTTCGCGCAAGTCAGACCTCTGTGCATTCCCATGGGTGTCCTCTTTTGGAAAATGCATGGGGTTCCCTGTTTTCCTTGCTGGCTTCGACACCCTAGGCCCAAATCTGTAGGTTGCCCACATGAACAAATTGTGCTGTGGCGAAAGGCTTGGGGTTACCAGCGGGTTACCCCTTTCCTTTTGCGCCCCCAGTAGGTGCACCCACACATGTGAGGTACCTTTTTCGTTGGGACACCTGTGGGAACGCGAGAAGGTATGACATCTGTTGTTGGCGTTGTGTTTCCGTGAGTGGTCACAGGGAAATGTCTCTGAAATTGGCTGGAAATGAAGACAATTCTCAGACATTTCCCTTTGGCCAGCCACGGAAACACAACGCCAACAACACATGGCCTACCTTCCCGCGTCCCCACAAGTATTCCGATGGAAACGGTACCTCACATGTGTGGGTGCACCTACCGGGGGCGCAAAAGAAAAAGGGTAACCCACTGGTAACCCCAAGCCTTTCGCCACTGACCATTTTGTTCATATGGTGAACCTACAGATTTGGGCCTAGGATGTCAAAGCCAGCAAGGAAAACAGGGAACCCCATCCATTTCCCAAAAGAGGACACCACTGGGAATCCAAAGAGGTCTGCCTTGCGCAAATTGCCCCAGTTTTTGTTAGCCACAATCCCTGACAAAGTGTGATATTTGGTAGGGAAAAAACACAATGTTCACTTCGTCTGGGGTTCTGGGTAATAAATTCTCGACCGCTTTGCACAAGTCAGACCTACGTGCATTACCACGGGTGTCCTATTTTGGGAAATGCATGGGGTTCCCTGTTTTCCTTGCTGGCTTCGACACCCTAGGCCGAAATCTGTAGGTTGCCCACATGAACAAATTGTGCTGTGGCGAAAGGCTTGGGGTTACCAGCGGGTTACCCTTTTCCTTTTGTGCCCCCAGTAGGTGCATCCACACATGTGAGGTACCTTTTTCTTCGGGGCACCTGTGGGAACGCGAGAAGGTATGACATCTGTTGTTGGCGATGTGTTTCGGTGAGTGGACACAGGGAAATGTCTCTGAAATTGGCTGGAAATGAAGACAATTCTCAGACATTTCGCTCTGGTCAGCCACAGAAACACAACGCCAACAACACATGGCCTACCTTCCCGCATCCCCACACGTATCCCGATGGAAAGGTACCTCACATGTGTGGGTGCACCTACCGGGGGCGCAAAAGAAAAAGCGTAACCCACTGGTAACCCCAAGCCTTTCGCCACTGACCATTTTGTTCATATGGTGAACCTACAGATTTGGGCCTAGGGTGTCAAAGCCAGCAAGGAAAACAGGGAACCCCATGCATTTCCCAAAAGAGGACACCCCTGGGAATCCAAAGAGGTCTGCCTTGTGCAAATTGCCCCAGTTTTTGTTAGCCACAATCCCTGACAAAGTGTGATATTTGGTGGGAAGAAAAACACAATGTTCACTTTGACTGGGGTTGGGGGTAATAAATTCTGGGCTGCTTCGCGCAAGTCAGACCTCTGTGCATTCCCTCGGGTGTCCTCTTTTGGGAAATGCATGGGGTTCCCTGTTTTCCTTGCTGGCTTTGACACCCTAGGCCCAAATGTGTAGGTTGCCCACATGAACAAATTGTGCTGTGGCGAAAGGCTTGGGGTTACCAGCGGGATACCCTTTTCCTTTTGCACCCCCAGTAGGTGCACCCACACATGTGAGGTACCTTTTTCGTCAGGACACCTGTGGGAACGCGAGAAGGTATGACATCTGTTGTTGGCGATGTGTTTCGGTGAGTGGACACAGGGAAAAGTGTCTGAAATTGGCTGGAAATGAAGACAATTCTCAGACATTTCGCTCTTGCCACCCACAGAAACACACTGCCAACAACACATGGCCTACATTCCTGCGTCCCCACACGTGTCCCGATGAAAACGGTACCTCACATGTGTGGGTGCACCTACAGGGAGCGCAAAAGGAAAAGGGTAACGCACTGGTAACCCAAAGCCTTTCGCCACTGACCATTTTGTTCTTTTGGACAACCTACAGATTTGGGCCTAGGATGTCAAAGCCAGCAAGGAAAACAGGGAACCCCATGCATTTCCCAAAAGAGGACACCCGTGGGAATCCACAGAGGTCTGCCTTGCGCAAATTGTCCCAGTTTTTATTAGCCACAATCCCCGACAAAGTGTGATATTTGATGGGGAAAAAACACAATGTTCAGTTTGTCCGGGGTTGGGGGTAATAAATTCTAGGCTGCTTCGCGCAAGTCAGACCTCTGTGCATTCCCATGGGTGTCCTCTTTTGGGAAATGCATGGGGTTCCCTGTTTTCATTGCTGGCTTTTGCACCCTAGGCCCAAATGTGTAGGTTGCCCACATGAACAAATTGTGCTGTGGCGAAAAGCTTGGGCTTACCAGCGGGTTACCCTTTTCCTTTTGTGCCCCCAGTAGGTCCACCCACACAGGTGAGGTACCTTTTTCGTCGGGACACCTCTGGGAACGCGAGAAGGCATGACATCTTTTGTTGGCGACGTGTTTCTGTGAGTTTTATACGGGGAAAATTCGGTGAAATTGGCTGGAAATTAAGACAATTCTCAGACTTTTCGCTCTGGCCACCCACCGAAACACACCGCCAACAACACATGGGCTACATTCCCGCGTCCCACACGTGTCCCAACGAAAATGGTACCTCACATGTATGGGTGCACATACCGGGGGCGCAAAAGGAAAAGGGTAACCCACTGGTAACCCCAAGCCTTTCGCCCCTGACCATTTTGTTCATGTGGGCAACCTACAGATTTGGGCCTAGGGTGTCGAAGCAAGCAAGGAAAACAGGGAACCCCATGCATTTCTCAAAAGAAGACACCCGTGGGAATCCACAGAGATCTGCCTTGCGCAAATTGCCCCAGTTTTTCATTAGCCACAATCCCCGACAAAGTGTGATATTTGGTGGGGAAGAAAAACAATGTTCACTTTGTCTGGGGTTCTGGGTAATAATTTGTTGGCTGCTTCGTGCAAGTCAGACCTCTGTGCCTTCCCACTGGTGTCCTCTTTTGGGAAATGCATGGGGTTCCCTGTTTTCCTTGCTGGTTTCGACACCCTAGGCCCAAATGTGTAGGTTGCCCACATGAACAAATTGTGCTGTGGCGAAAGGCTTGGGGTTACCAGCGGGATACCCTTTTCCTTTTGTGCCCGCAGTAGGTGCAACCACACATTTGAGGTACCTTTTTCGTCGGGGCACCTATGGGAACGCGTGAAGGTATGACATCTGTTGTTGGCGACGTGTTTCGGTGAGTGGACACAGGGAAATGTCTCTGAAATTGGCTGGAAATGAAGACAATTCTCAGACATTTCGCTCTGGCCCCCCACCGAAACACACCGCCAACAACACATAGCCTACCTTCACGCGTCCCCACACGTATCCCGATGGAAACAGTACCTCACATGTGTGTGTGCACCTACCGGGGCGCAAAAGAAAAAGGGTAACCCACTGGTAACCCCAAGCCTTTCACCACTGACCATTTTGTTCATATAGTGAACCTACAGATTTGGGCCTAGGGTGTCGAAGCCAGCAAGGAAAATAGGTAACCCCATGCATTTCCCAAAAGAGGACACCACTGGGAATCCAAAGAGGTCTGCCTTGTGCAAATAGCCCCAGTTTTTGTTAGCCACAATCCCCGACAAAGTGTGATATTTGGTAGAGAAAAAACACAATGTTCACTTTGTCTGGGGTTCTGGGTAATAAATTCTGGCCCGCTTTGCACAAGTCAGACCTCTGTGCATTCCCACGGGTATCCTATTTTGGGAAATGCATGGGTTTCCCTGTTTTCCTTGCTGGCTTCGACACCCTAGGCCGAAATCTGTAGGTTGCCCACATGAACAAATTGTGCTGTGGCGAAAGGCTTGGGGTTACCAGCGGGTTACCCTTTTCCTTTCGTGCCCCCAGTAGGTGCATCCACACATGTGAGGTACCTTTTTCTTCGGGGCACCTGTGGGAATGCGAGAAGGTATGACATCTGTTGTTGGCGATGTGTTTCGGTGAGTGGACACAGGGAAATGTCTTTGAAATTGGCTGGAAATGAAGACAATTCTCAGACATTTTGCTCTGGCCACCCACCGAAACACACCACCAACAACACATAGCCTACCTTCCCGCATCCCCACACGTATCTCGATGGAAACGGTACCTCATATGTGTGGGTGCACCTACCGGGGCGCAAAAGAAAAAGGGTAACCCACTGGTAACCCCAAGCCTTTCGCCACGGACCATTTTGTTCATTTGGTGAACCTACAGATTTGGGCCTAGGGTGTCGAAGCCAGCAAGGAAAACAGGGAACCCCATGCATTTCCCAAAAGAGGACACCCCTGGGAATCCAAAGAGGTCTGCCTTGCGCAAATTGCCCCCGTTTTTGTTAGCCACAATCCCCGACAAAGTGTGATATTTGGTAGGGAAAAACACAATGTTCACTTTGTCTGGGGTTCTGGGTAATACATATTGGGCCGCTTTGCACAAGTCAGACCTCTGTGCATTCCCACGGGTGTCCTCTTTTGGGAAATGCATGGCGTTCCCTGTTTTCATTGCTGGCTTCGACACCCTAGGCCCAAATCTGTAGGTTTCCCACATGAACAAATTGTTTTGTGGCGAAAGGCTTGGGGTTACCAGCGGCATACCCTTTTCCTTTTGCGCCCCCAGTAGGTGCACCCACACATGTGAGGTACCTTTTTCGTTGGACACCTGTGGGAACGCGAGAAGGTATGACATCTGTTGTTGGCGATGTGTTTCGGTGAGTGGACACAGGGAAAAGTCTCTGAAATTGGCTGGAAATGAAGTCAATTGTCAGACATTTCGCTCTTGCCACCCACCGAAACACACCGCCAACAACACATGGCCTACATTCCCGCGTCCCCACACGTGTCGCGATGAAAATGGTACCTCACATGTGTGGGTGCACCTACCGGGGGCGCGAAAGGAAAAGGGTAACGCACTGGTAACCAAAAGCCTTTCGCCACTAACCATTTTGTTCATGTGGGCAACCTAAAGATTTGGGCCTAGGATGTCAAAGCCAGCAAGGAAAACAGGGAACCCCATGCATTTCCCAAAAGAGGACACCCGTGGGAATCCAGAGAGGTCTGCCTTGCGCAAATTGCCCCAGTTTTTATTAGCCACAATCAGGGCGTTAAGTGGGCCGGGGCCTGCCGGGGCCGGGCCCCGGCAGTCTCCAAAAAGTGGGACTGAGCCGGGGCCCTGCCGGGGCCCCCCCTTCCACTGCACGCAACATTGGCGGGATGCATTATACCGTCGCGGCGGCAGCCGCGACGGGAGATGCGCCTGCCATGAAGTCAGGCGATCTGACAGAAGTGGCAGCCAACCACAGCGATGCTGTGCCTGGCTGCCACTTCTGTAAGTCATAGTAACTGCCTCTGGTGACCTCTCGCGCGAGGGGTCACCAGAGGCAGTTACTGTCCCTTTGTTTCCCCAGGTCGCCGAGGCGTCTTTAACCCTCGGCGAACCTGGGGATTCCTCGACATTTTTCGAGGTTTATGAAAGATGGCTTGAAAAGTACACAATTCAAGCCATCTTTTATAAAGCTTTGCCGACGGACAATTTTGTCCGTAGTCAAAGCTTTATAAAAGATGGCTTGAATTGTGTACTTTCAAAGCCATCTTTTATAAAAACGAAATGTTTAAAAAAAAATGGCCTGAAAAGTAGGCAAACCGTAAGGTATGCACACACACATATATATGCATGTTATATATATGTGTGCGTACCTTACTATGGTTTGTGTACTTTGCAAGCCATCTTTTCTAAACATAGAAACATATTTCTATGTTTAGAAAAGATGGCTTGCAAAGTACACAAACCATAGTAAGGTACGCACACATATATATAACATGCATATATATGTGTGTGTGCATACCTTACGGTTTGCCTACTTTTCAGGCCATTTTTTTTTAAACATTTCGGTTTTATAAAAGATATACATATTTCTATGTTTAGAAAAGATGGCTTGCAAAGTACACAAACCATAGTAAGGTACGCACACAGATATATAACATGCATATATATGTGTGTGCATACCTTACGATTTGCGTACGTTTTAGGCCACGCCCCCCACAAGCCACGCCCCCAAATGAGGGCCCCCCCTCGATTTCTTACCCCACTTAAAGCCCTGGCCACAATCCCCGACAAAGTGTGATATTTGATGGGGAAAAAACACAATGTTCACTTTGTCTGGGGTTCTGGGTAATAAATTCTGGGCCGCTTTGCACAAGTCAGACCTCTGTGCATTCCCACAGGTGTCCTCTATTGGGAAATGCATGGGGTTCCCTGTTTTCCTTGCTGGCTTCGACACCATAGGCCCAAATCTGTAGGTTGCCCACATGAACAAATTGTGTTGTGGCAAAAGGCTTGGGGTTACCAGCGGGATACCCTTTTCCTTTTGCGCCCCCAGTAGGTGCAACCACACATTTGAGGTACCTTTTTCGTCGGGGCACCTATGGGAACGCGAGAAGGTATGACATCTGTTGTTGGCGACATGTTTCGGTGAGTGGACACAGGGAAATGTCTCTGAAATTGGCTGGAAATGAAGACAATTCTCAGACATTTCGCTCTGGCCCCCCACCGAAACACACCGCCAACAACACATAGCCTACCTTCCCGCGTCCCCACACGTATCCCGATGGAAACAGTACCTCACATGTGTGGGTGCACCTACCGGGGGCGCAAAAGAAAAAGGGTAACCCACCGGTAACCCCAAGCCTTTCGCCACTGACCATTTTGTTCATATGGAGAACCTACAGATTTGGGCCTAGGGTGTCGAAGCCAGCAAGGAAAACAGGGAACCCCATGCATTTCCCAAAAGAGGACACCCCTGGGAATCCAAAGAGGTCTGCCTTGCGCAAATTGCCCCAGTTTTTGTTAGCCACAATCCCTGACAAAGGTTGATATTTGGTAGGGAAAAAACACAATGTTCAATTTGTCTGGGGTTCTGGGTAATAAATTCTGGACCGCTTTGCACAAGTCAGACCTCTGTGTATTCCCACGGGTGTCCTATTTTGGGAAATGCATGGGGTTCCCTGTTTTCCTTGCTGGCTTCGACACCCTAGGCCGAAATCTGTAGGTTGCCCACATGAACAAATTGTGCTGTGGCGAAAGGCTTGGGGTTACCAGCGGGTTACCCTTTTCCTTTTGTGCCCCCAGTAGGTGCACCCACACATGTGAAGTACCTTTTTCTTTGAGACACCTGTGGGAACGCGTGACGGTATGACATCTGTTGTTGGCGACGTGTTTCTGTGAGTGGACACAGGGAAATGTCTCTGAAATTGGCTGGAAATGAAGACAATTCTCAGATATTTTGCTCTGGCCACCCACCGAAACACACCGCCAACAACACATAGTCTACCTTCCCGCGTCCCCACACGTATCCCGATGGAAACGGTACCTCACATGTGTGGGTCCATGTACCGGGGGCGCAAAAGGAAAAGGGTAACCCACTGGTAACCAAAAGCCTTTCACCACTGATCATTTTGTTCATGTGGGCAACCTACAGATTTGGGCCTAGGGTGTCGAAGCCAGCAAGGAAAACAGGGAACCCTGTACATTTCCCAAAAGAGGACACCCGTGGGAATCCACAGAGGTCTGCCTTGAGCAAATTTCCCCAGTTTTAATTAGCCACAATCCCTGACAAAATGTGATATTTGGTGGGAAGAAAAACACAATGTTCAGTTTGTCCGGGCTTGGGGGTAATACATTCTGGGCTGCTTCGCGCAAGTCAGACCTCTGTGCATTCCCAAGGGTATCCTCTTTTGGGAAATGCATGGGGTTCCCTGTTTTCCTTGCTGGCTTCCACACCCTAGGCCCAAATCTGTAGGTTGCCCACATGAACAAATTGTGTTGTGGCGAAAGGCTTGGGGTTACCAGCGGGATACCCTTTTCCTTTTGCGCCCCCAGTAGGTGCACCCACCCATGTGAGGTACCTTTTTCGTTGGGACACCTGTGGGAACGCGAGAAGGTATGACATCTGTTGGTGGCGATGTGTTTCGGTGAGTGGACACAGGGAAATGTCTCTGAAATTGGCTGGAAATGAAGACAATTCTCAGACATTTCGCTCTGGTCAGCCACAGAAACACAACGCCAACAACACATGGCCTACCTTCCCGCATCCCCACACGTATCCCGATGGAAAGGTACCTCACATGTGTGGGTGCACCTACCAGGGGCGCAAAAGAAAAAGCGTAACCCACTGGTAACCCCAAGCCTTTCGCCACTGACCATTTTGTTCATATGGTGAACCTACAGATTTGGGCCTAGGGTGTCAAAGCCAGCAAGGAAAACAGGGAACCCCATGCATTTCCCAAAAGAGGACACCCGTGGGAATCCAGAGAGGTCTGCCTTGCGCAAATTGCCGCAGTTTTTATTAGCCACAATCCCTGACAAAGTGTGATATTTGATGGGGAAAAAACACAATGTTCACTTTGTCTGGGGTTCTGGGTAATAAATTCTGAGCCGCTTTGCACAAGTCAGACCTCTGTGCATTCCCACAGGTGTCCTCTATTGGGAAATGCATGGGGTTCCCTGTTTTCCTTGCTGGCTTCGACACCATAGGCCCAAATCTGTAGGTTGCCCACATGAACAAATTGTGTTGTGGCAAAAGGCTTGGGGTTACCAGCGGGATACCCTTTTCCTTTTGCGCCCCCAGTAGGTGCAACCACACATTTAAGGTACCTTTTTCGTCGGGGCACCTATGGGAACGCGAGAAGGTATGACATCTGTTGTTGGCGACGTGTTTCGGTGAGTGGACACAGGGAAATGTCTCTGAAATTGGCTGGAAATGAAGACAATTCTCAGACATTTCGCTGTGGCCCCCCACCGAAACACACAGCCAACAACACATAGCCTACCTTCCAGTGTCCCCACACGTATCCCGATGGAAACAGTACCTCACATGTGTGGGTGCACCTACCGGGGGCGCAAAAGAAAAAGGGTAACCCACCGGTAACCCCAAGCCTTTCACCACTGACCATTTTGTTCATGTGGGCAACCTACAGATTTGGGCCTAGGGTGTCGAAGCCAGCAAGGAAAACAGGGAACCCTGTACATTTCCCAAAAGAGGACACCTGTGGGAATCCACAGAGGTCTGCCTTGAGCAAATTTCCCCAGTTTTTATTAGCCACAATCCCTGACAAAATGTGATATTTGGTGGGAAGAAAAACACAATGTTCATTTTGTCCGGGGTTGGGGGTAATAAATTCTGGGCTGCTTCGCGCAAGTCAGACCTCTGTGCATTCCCATGGGTGTCCTCTTTTGGAAAATGCATCGGTTTCCCTGTTTTCCTTGCTGGCTTCGACACCCTAGGCCCAAATCTGTAGGTTGCCCACATGAACAAATTGTGCTGTGGCGAAAGGCTTGGGGTTACCAGCGGGTTACCCCTTTCCTTTTGCGCCCCGAGTAGGTGCACCCACACATGTGAGGTACCTTTTTCGTTGGGACACCTGTGGGAACGCGAGAAGGTATGACATCTGCTGTTGGCGTTGTGTTTCGGTGAGTGGTCACAGGGAAATGTCTCTGAAATTGGCTGGAAATGAAGACAATTCTCAGACAATTGCTTTGGCCAGCCACGGAAACACAACGCCAACAACACATGGCCTACCTTCCCGCGTCCCCACAAGTATTCCGATGGAAACGGTACCTCACATATGTGGGTGCACCTACCGGGGGCGCAAAAGAAAAAGGGTAACCCACTGGTAACCCCAAGCCTTTCGCCACTGACCATTTTGTTCATATGGTGAACCTACAGATTTGGGCCTAGGATGTCAAAGCCAGCAAGGAAAACAGGGAACCCCATGCATTTCCCAAAAGAGGACACCCCTGGGAATCCAAAGAGGTCTGCCTTGTGCAAATTGCCCCAGTTTTTGTTAGCCACAATCCCTGACAAAGTGTGATATTTGGTGGGAAGAAAAACACAATGTTCACTTTGACTGGGGTTGGGGGTAATAAATTCTGGGCTGCTTCGCGGAAGTCAGACCTCTGTGCATTCCCTCGGGTGTCCTCTTTTGGGAAATGCATGGGGTTCCCTGTTTTCCTTGCTGGCTTTGACACCCTAGGCCCAAATGTGTAGGTTGCGTACATGAACAAATTGTGCTGTGGCGAAAGGCTTGGGGTTACCAGCGGGATACCCTTTTCCTTTTGCACCCCCAGTAGGTGCACCCACACATGTGAGGTACCTTTTTCGTCAGGACACCTGTGGGAACGCGAGAAGGTATGACATCTGTTGTTGGCGATGTGTTTCGGTGAGTGGACACAGGGAAAAGTGTCTGAAATTGGCTGGAAATGAAGACAATTCTCAGACATTTCGCTCTTGCCACCCACAGAAACACACTGCCAACAACACATAGCCTACATTCCCGCGTCCCCACACGTGTCCCGATGAAAACGGTACCTCACATGTGTGGGTGCACCTACAGGGAGCGCAAAAGGAAAAGGGTAACGCGCTGGTAACCCCAAGCCTTTCGCCACAGCACAATTTGTTCATGTGGGCAACCTACAGATTTGGGCCTAGGGTGTCGAAGCCAGCAAGGAAAACAGGGAACCCCATGCATTTTCCAAAAGAGGACACCCATGGGAATGCACAGAGGTCTGACTTGCGCGAAGCAGCCCAGAATTTATTACCCCCAACCCCGGACAAAATGTGATATTTGGTGGGAAGAAAAACACAATGTTCAGTTTGTCCGGGGTTGGGGGTAATAAATTCTAGGCTGCTTCGCGCAAGTCAGACCTCTGTGCATTCCCATGGGTGTCCTCTTTTGGGAAATGCATGGGGTTCCCTGTTTTCATTGCTGGCTTTTGCACCCTAGGCCCAAATGTGTAGGTTGCCCACATGAACAAATTGTGCTGTGGCGAAAAGCTTGGGCTTACCAGCGGGTTACCCTTTTCCTTTTGCGCCCCCAGTAGGTCCACCCACACAGGTGAGGTACCTTTTTCGTCGGGACACCTCTGGGAACGCGAGAAGGCATGACATCTTTTGTTGGCGACGTGTTTCTGTGAGTTTTATACGGGGAAAATTCGGTGAAATTGGCTGGAAATTAAGACAATTCTCAGACTTTTCGCTCTGGCCACCCACCGAAACACACCGCCAACAACACATGGGCTACATTCCCGCGTCCCACACGTGTCCCAACGAAAATGGTACCTCACATGTATGGGTGCACATACCGGGGGCGCAAAAGGAAAAGGGTAACCCACTGGTAACCCCAAGCCTTTCGCCCCTGACCATTTTGTTCATGTGGGCAACCTACAGATTTGGGCCTAGGGTGTCGAAGCAAGCAAGGAAAACAGGGAACCCCATGCATTTCTCAAAAGAAGACACCCGTGGGAATCCACAGAGATCTGCCTTGCGCAAATTGCCCCAGTTTTTCATTAGCCACAATCCCCGACAAAGTGTGATATTTGGTGGGGAAGAAAAACAATGTTCACTTTGTCTGGGGTTCTGGGTAATAATTTGTTGGCTGCTTCGTGCAAGTCAGACCTCTGTGCCTTCCCACTGGTGTCCTCTTTTGGGAAATGCATGGGGTTCCCTGTTTTCCTTGCTGGTTTCGACACCCTAGGCCCAAATGTGTAGGTTGCCCACATGAACAAATTGTGCTGTGGCGAAAGGCTTGGGGTTACCAGCGGGTTACCCTTTTCCTTTTGCGCCCACAGTAGGTGCACCCACACATGTGAGGTACCTTTTTCTTCGAGACACCTGTGGGAACGCATGACGGTATGACATCTGTTGTTGGCGACGTGTTTCGGTGAGTGGACACAGGGAAATGTCTCTGAAATTGGCTGGAAATGAAGACAATTCTCAGATATTTCGCTCTGGCCACCCACCGAAACACACCGCCAACAACACATAGTCTACCTTCCCGCGTCCCCACACGTATCCCGATGGAAACGGTACCTCACATGTGTGGGTCCACCTACCGGGGCGCAAAAGGAAAAGGGTAACCCACTGGTAACCAAAAGCCTTTCACCACTGACCATTTTGTTCATGTGGGCAACCTACAGATTTGGGCCAAGGGTGTCGAAGCCAGCAAGGAAAACAGGGAACCCTGTGCATTTCCCAAAAGAGGACACCCGTGGGAATCCACAGAGGTCTGCCTTGAGCAAATTTCCCCAGTTTTTATTAGCCACAATCCCTGACAAAATGTGATATTTGGTTGGAAGAAAAACACAATGTTCAGTTTTTCCGGGGTTGGGGGTAATAAATTCTAGGCTGCTTCGCGCAAGTCAGACCTCTGTGCGTTCCCATGGGTGTCCTCTTTTGGGAAATGCATGGGGTTCCCTGTTTTCCTTGCTGGCTTTGACACCCTAGGCCCAAATGTGTAGGTTGCCCACATGAACAAATTGTGCTGTGGCGAAAGGCTTGGGGTTACCAGCGGGTTACCCTTTTCCTTTTGCGCCCCCAGTAGGTCCACCCACACATGTGAGGTACCTTTTTCGTCGGGACACCTGTGGGAACGCGAGAAGGCATGACATCTTTTGTTGGCGACGTTTTTCGGTGAGTTTTATACGGGGAAAATTCTCTGAAATTGGCTGGAAATTAAGACAATTCTCAGACTTTTCGCTCTGGCCACCTACCGAAACACACCGCCAACAACACATGGCCTACATTCCCACGTCCCACACGTGTCCCAACGAAAATGGTACCTCACATGTGTGGGTGCACATACCGGGGGCGCAAAAGGAAAAGGGTAACCCACTGGTAACCCCAAGCCTTTCGCCCCTGACCATTTTGTTCATTTGGGCAAGCTACAGATTTGGGCCTAGGGTGTCAAAGCAAGCAAGGAAAACAGGGAACCCCATGCATTTCCCAAAAGAAGACACACGTGGGAATCCACAGATATCTGCCTTGCGCAAATTGCCCCAGTTTTTATTAGCCACAATCCCCGACAAAGTGTGATATTTGGTGGGGAAGAAAAACAATGTTCACTTTGTCTGGGGTTCTGGGTAATAATTTGTTGGCTGCTTCGTGCAAGTCAGACCTCTGTGACTTCCCACTGGTGTCCTCTTTTGGGAAATGCATGGGGTTCCCTGTTTTCCTTGCTGGTTTCGACACCCTAGGCCCAAATGTGTAGGTTGACCACATGAACAAATTGTGCTGTGGCGAAAGGCTTGGGGTTACCAGCGGGATACCCTTTTCCTTTTGCGCCCGCAGTAGGTGCAACTACACATTTGAGGTACCTTTTTCGTTGGGGCACCTATGGGAAGGCGTGAAGGTATGACATCTGTTGTTGGCGACGTGTTTCGGTGAGTGGACACAGGGAAATGTCTCTGAAATTGGCTGGAAATGAAGACAATTCTCTGACATTTCGCTCTGGCCCCCCACCGAAACACACCGCCAACAACACATAGCCTACCTTCCCGCGTCCCCACACGTATCTCGATGGAAACGGTACCTCACATGTGTGGGTGCACCTACCGGGAGCGCAAAAGGAAAAGGGTAACGCACTGGTAACCCAAAGCCTTTCGCCACTGACCATTTTGTTCATGTGGACAACCTACAGATTTGGGTCTAGGATGTCAAAGCCAGCAAGGAAAACAGGGAACCCCATGCATTTCCCAAAAGAGGACACCCGTGGGAATCCACAGAGGTCTGCCTTGCGCAAATTGCCCCAGTTTTTATCAGGCACAATCCCCGACAAAGTGTGATATTTGATGGGGAAAAAACACAATGTTCACTTTGTCTGGGGTTCTGGGTAATAAATTCAGGGCCGCTTCGCGCAAGTCAGACCTCTGTTCATTCCCATGGGTGTCCTCTTTTGCGAAATGCATGGGGTTCCCTGTTTTCCTTGCTGGCTTCGACACCCTAGGCCGAAATCTGTAGGTTGCCCACATGAACAAATTGTGCTGTGGCGAAAGGCTTGGGGTTACCAGCGGGTTACCCTTTTCCTTTTGTGCCCGCAGTAGGTGCACCCACACATGTGAGATACCTTTTTCTTCGAGACACCTGTGGGAACGCGTGACGGTATGACATCTGTTGTTGGCGACGTGTTTCGGTGAGTGGACACAGGGAAATGTCACTGAAATTGGCTGGAAATGAAGACAATTCTCAGATATTTCGCTCTGGCCACCCACCGAAACACATCGCCAACAACACATAGTCTACCTTCCCGCGTCCCCACACGTATCCCGATGGAAAAGGTACCTCACATGTGTGGGTCTACCTACCGGGGGCGCAAAAGGAAAAGGGTAACCCACTGGTAACCAAAAGCCTTTCACCACTGACCATTTTGTTCATGTGGGCAACCTACAGATTTGGGTCTAGGGTGTCGAAGCCAGCAAGGAAAACAGGGAACCCTGTGCATTTCCCAAAAGAGGACACCCGTGGGAATCCACAGAGGTCTGCCTTGAGCAAATTTCCCCAGTTTTTTTTAACCACAATCCCTGACAAAATGTGATATTTGGTGGGGAAGAAAAACAATGTTCACTTTGTCTGGGGTTCTGGGTAATAATTTGTTGGCTGCTTCGTGCAAGTCAGACCTCTGTGCCTTCCCACTGGTGTCCTCTTTTGGGAAATGCATGGGGTTCCCTGTTTTCCTTGCTGGTTTCGACACCCTAGGCCCAAATGTGTAGGTTGCCCACATGAACAAATTGTGCTGTGGCGAAAGGCTTGGGGTTACCAGCGGGATACCCTTTTCCTTTTGCGCCCGCAGTAGGTGCAACCACACATTTGAGGTACCTTTTTCGTCGGGGCACCTATGGGAACGCGTGAAGGTATGACATCTGTTGTTGGCGACGTGTTTCGGTGAGTGGACACAGGGAAATGTCTCTGAAATTGGCTGGAAATGAAGACAATTCTCAGACATTTCGCTCTGGCCAGCCACGGAAACACAACGCCAACAACACATAGCCTACCTTCCCGCGTCCCCACACGTATCCCGATAGAAACAGTACCTCACATGTGTGGGTGCACCTACCGGGGGCGCAAAAGAAAAAGGGTAACCCACTGGTAACCCACGCCTTTCGCCACTGACCATTTTGTTCATATGGTGAACCTACAGATTTGGGCCTAGGGTGTCAAAGCCAGCAATGAAAACAGGGTACCCCGTGCATTTCCCAAAAGAGGACACCCCTGGGAATCCAAAGAGGTCTGCCTTGTGCAAATTGCCCCAGTTTTTGTTAGCCACAATCCCTGACAAAGTGTTATATTTGGTAGGGTAAAATCACAATGTTCACTTTGTCTGGGGTTCTGGGTAATAAATTCTGGACCGCTTTGCACAAGTCAGACCTATGTGCAGTCCCACGGGTGTCCTATTTTGGGAAATGCATGGGGTTCCCTGTTTTCCTTGCTGGCTTCGACACCCTAGGCCCAAATCTGTAGGTTGCCCACATGAACAAATTGTGCTGTGGCAAAAGGCTTGGGGTTACCAGCAGGTTACCCTTTTCCTTTTGTGCCCCCAGTAGGTGCATCCACACATGTGAGGTACCTTTTTCTTCGGGGCACCTGTGGGAACGCGAGAAGGTATGACATCTGTTGTTGGCGATGTGTTTCGGTGAGTGGACACAGGGAAATGTCTCTGAAATTGGCTGGAAATGAAGACAATTCTCAGACATTTCGCTCTGGTCAGCCACAGAAACACAACGCCAACAACACATGGCCTACCTTCCCGCGTCCCCACACGTATCCCGATGGAAAGGTACCTCACATGTGTGGGTGCACCTACCGGGGGCGCAAAAGAAAAAGGGTAACCCACTGGTAACCCCAAGCCTTTCGCCACTGACCATTTTGTTCATATGGTGAACCTTCAGATTTGGGCCTAGGGTGTCAAAGCCAGCAAGGAAAACAGGGAACCCCATGCATTTCTCAAAAGAAGACACCCCTGGGAATCCAAAGTGGTCTGCCTTGCGCAAATTGCCCCAGTTTTTGTTAGCCACAATCCCTGACAAAGTGTGATATTTGGTAGTGAAAAAACACAATGTTCACTTTGTCTGGGGTTCTGGGTAATAAATTCTGGACCGCTTTGCACAAGTCAGACCTCTGTGCATTCCCACGGGTATCCTCTTTTGGGAAATGCATGGGGTTCCCTGTTTTCCTTGCTAGCTTCGACACCCTAGGCCCAAATCTGTAGGTTGCCCACATGAACAAATTGTGTTGTGGCGAAAGGCTTCGGGTTACCAGCGGGATACCCTTTTCCTTTTGCGCCCCCAGTAGGTGCACCCACACATGTGAGGTACCTTTTTCATTGGGGCACCTGTGGGAACGCGAGAAGGTATGACATCTGTTGTTGGCAATGTGTTTCGGTGAGTGGACACAGGGAAATGTCTCTGAAATTGGCTGGAAATGAAGACAATTCTCAGACATTTCGCTCTGGTCAGCCACGGAATCACAACGCCAACAACACATGGCCTACCTTCCCGCTTCTCCACACGTATCCGATGGAAAGGTACCTCACATGTGTGGGTGCACCCTCCGGGGGCGCAAAAGAAAAAGGGTAACCCACTGGTAACCCAAGCCTTTCGCCACTGACCATTTTGTTCATATGGTGAACCTACAGATTTGGGCCTAGGGTGTCGAAGCCAGCAAGGAAAACGGGGAACCCCATGCATTTCCCAAAAGAGGACACCCGTGGGAATCCACAGAGGTCTGCCTTGAGCAAATTTCCCCAGTTTTTGTTAGCCACAATCCCCGACAAAATGTGATATTTGGTGGGAAGAAAAACACAATGTTCAGTTTGTCCAGGGTTGGGGGTAATACATATTGGGCCGCTTTGCACAAGTCAGACTTCTGTGCATTCCCACGGGTGTCCTCTTTTGGGAAATGCATGGCGTTCCCTGTTTTCCTTGCTGGCTTCGACACCCTAGGCCCAAATCTGTAGGTTGCCCACATGAACAAATTGTGTTGTGGCGAAAGGCTTGGGGTTACCAGCGGCATACCCTTTTCCTTTTGCGCCACCAGTAGGTGCACCCACACATGTGAGGTACCTTTTTCGTTGGGACACCTGTGGGAACGCGAGAAGGTATGACATCTGTTGTTGGCGATGTGTTTCGGTGAGTGGACACAGGGAAAAATCTCTGAAATTGGCTGGAAATGAAGACAATTCTCAGACATTTCGCTCTTGCCACCCACCGAAACACACCGCCAACAACACATGGCCTACATTCCCGCATCCCACACGTGTCCCAACGAAAATGGTACCTCAAATGTGTGGGTGCACCTACCGGGGGCGCGAAAGGAAAAGGGTAACGCACTGGTAACCCAAAGCCTTTCGCCACTGACCATTTTGTTCATGTGGGCAACCTACAGATTTGGGCCTAGGATGTCAAAGCCAGCAAGGAAAACAGGGAACCCCATGCATTTCCCAAAAGAGGACACCAGTGGGAATCCAGAGAGGTCTGCCTTGCGCAAATTGCCCCAGTTTCTGTTAGCCACAATCCCTGACAAAGTGTGATATTTGGTATGGAAAAAACACAATGTTCACTTTGTCTGGGGTTCTGGGTAATAAATTCTGGACCACTTTGCACAAGTCAGACCTCTGTGCATTCCCACGGGTGTCCTATTTTGGGAAATGCATGGGGTTCCCTGTTTTCCTTGCTGGCTTCGACACCCTAGGCCGAAATCTGTAGGTTGCCCACATGAACAAATTGTGCTGTGGCGAAAGGCTTGGGGTTACCAGCGGGTTACCCTTTTCCTTTTGTGCCCCCAGTAGGTGCATCCACACATGTGAGGTACCTTTTTCTTCGAGACACCTGTGGGAACGCGTGACGGTATGACATCTGTTGTTGGCGACGTGTTTCGGTGAGTGGACACAGGGAAATGTCTCTGAAATTGGCTGGAAATGAAGACAATTCTCAGACATTTCGCTCTGGTCAGCCACAGAAACACAACGCCAACAACACATGGCCTACCTTCCCGCGTCCCCACACGTATCCCGATGGAAAGGTACCACACATGTGTGGGTGCACCTACCGGGGGCGCAAAAGAAAAAGGGTAACCCACTGGTAACCCCAAGCCTTTCGCCACTGACCATTTTGTTCATATGGTGAACCAACAGATTTGGGCCTAGGGTGTCGAAGCCAGCAAGGAAAACAGGGACCCATGTATATTTCCCAAAAGAGGACACCCGTGGGAATCCACAGAGGTCTGCCTTGTGCAAATTTCCACAGTTTTTATTAGCCACAATCCCTGACAAAGTGTGATATTTGGTGGGAAGAAAAACACAATGTTCACTTTGACTGGGGTTGGGGGTAATAAATTCTGGGCTGCTTCGCGCAAGTCAGACCTCTGTGCATTCCCTCCGGTGTCCTCTTTTGGGAAATGCATGGGGTTCCCTGTTTTCCTTGCTGGCTTTGACACCCTAGGCCCAAATGTGCAGGTTGCCCACATGAACAATTGTGCTGTGGCGAAAGGCTTGGGGTTACCAGCGGGATACCCTTTTCCTTTTGCACCCCCAGTAGGTGCACCCACACATGTGAGGTACCTTTTTCGTCAGGACACCTGTGGGAACGCGAGAAGGTATGACATCTGTTGTTGGCGATGTGTTTCGGTGAGTGGACACAGGGAAAAGTGTCTGAAATTGGCTGGAAATGAAGACAATTCTCAGACATTTCGCTCTTGCCACCCACCGAAACACACCGCCAACAACACATGGCCTACATTCCCGCGTCCCCACACGTGTCCCGATGAAAACGGTACCTCACATGTGTGGGTCCACCTACCGGGGGCGCAAAAGGAAAAGGGTAACCTGCTGGTAACCAAAAGCCTTTCACCAGTGACCATTTTGTTCATGTGGGCAACCTACAGATTTGGGCCAAGGGTGTTGAAGCCAGCAAGGAAAACAGGGAACCCTGTGCATTTCCCAAAAGAGGACACCCGTGGGAATCCACAGAGGTCTGCCTTGAGCAAATTTCCCCAGTTTTTATTATCCACAATCCCTGACAAAATGTGATATTTTGTGGGAAGAAAAACACAATGTTCAGTTTTTCCGGGGTTGGGGGTAATACATTCTAGGCTGCTTCGCGCAAGTCAGACCTCTGTGCAATCCCATGGGTGTCCTCTTTTGGGAAATGCATGGGGTTCCCCGTTTTCCTTGCTGGCTTTGACACCCTAGGCCCAAATGTGTAGGTTGCCCACATGAACAAATTGTGCTGTGGCGAAAGGCTTGGGGTTACCAGAGGGTTACCCTTTTCCTTTTGCGCCCTCAGTAGGTCCACCCACACATGTGAGGTACTTTTTCGTCGGGACACCTGTGGGAACGCGAGAAGGCATGACATCTTTTGTTGGCGACGTGTTTCGGTGAGTTTTATACGGGAAAAATTCTCTGAAATTGGCTGGAAATTAAGACAATTCTCAGACTTTTCGCTCTGGCCACCCACCGAAACACACTGCCAACAAAACATGGCCTACATTCCCGCGTCCCACACGTGTCCCAAAGAAAATGGTACCTCACATGTGTGGGTGCACATACCGGGGGCGCAAAAGGAAAAGGGTAACCCACTGGTAACCCCAAGCCTTTCGCCCCTGACCATTTTGTTCATGTGGGCAAGCTACAGATTTGGGCCTAGGGTGTCGAAGCAAGCAAGGAAAACAGGGAACCCCATGCATTTCCCAAAAGAAGACACCCGTGGGAATCCACAGAGATCTGCCTTGCGCAAATTGCCCCAGTTTTTATTAGCCACAATCCCTGACAAAGTGTGATATTTGGTGGGGAAGAAAAACAATGTTCACTTTGTCTGGGGTTCTGGGTAATAATTTGTTGGCTGCTTTGTGCAAGTCAGACCTCTGCGACTTCCCACTGGTGTCCTCTTTTGGGAAATGCATGGGGTTCCCTGTTTTCCTTGCTGGTTTCGACACCCTAGGCCCAAATGTGTAGGTTGCCCACATGAACAAATTGTGCTGTGGCGAAAGGCTTGGGGTTACCAGCGGGATACCCTTTTCCTTTTGCGCCCGCAGTAGGTGCAACCACACATTTGAGGTACCTTTTTCGTCGGGGCACCTATGGGAACGCGTGAAGGTATGACATCTGTTGTTGGCGACGTGTTTCGATGAGTGGACACCGGGAAATGTCTCTGAAATTGGCTGGAAATGAAGACAATTCTCAGACATTTCGCTCTGGCCCCCCACCGAAACACACCGCCAACAATACATAGCCTACCTTCCCGCGTCCCCACACGTATCTCGATGGAAACGGTACCTCATATGTGTGGGTGCACCTACCGGGCCGCAAAAGAAAAAGGGTAACCCACTGGTAACCCCAAGCCTTTCGCCACTGACCATTTTGTTCATATGGTGAACCTACAGATTTGGGCCTAGGGTGTCGAAGCCAGCAAGGAAAACAGGGAACCCCATGCATTTCCCAAAAGAGGACACCCCTGGGAATCCAAAGAGGTCTGCCTTGCGCAAAATGCCCCAGTTTTTGTTAGCCACAATCCCCGACAAAGTGTGATATTTGGTAGGGAAAAACACAATGTTCACTTTGTCTGGGGTTCTGGGTAATAAATTCTGGGCAGCTTTGCACAAGTCAGACCTCTGTGCATTCCCACGGGTATCCTCTTTTGGGAAATGCATGGGGTTCCCTGTTTTCCTTGCTGGCTTCGACACCCTAGGCCCAAATCTGTAGGTTGCCCACAAGAACAAATTGTGTTATGGCGAAAGGCTTGGGGTTACCAGCGGGATACCCTTGTCCTTTTGCGCCCCCAGAAGGTGCACCCACACATGTGAGGTACCTTTTTCGTTGGCACATCTGTGGGAACGCGAGAAGGTATGACATCTGTTGTTGGCGATGCGTTTCGGTGAGTGGACACAGGGAAATGTCTCTGAAATTGGCTGGAAATGAAGACAATTCTCAGACATTTCGCTCTGGTCAGCCACGGAAACACAACGCCAACAACACATGGCCTACCTTCCCACTTCCCCACACGTATCCCGATGGAAAGGTACCTCACATGTGTGGGTGCACCTTCCGGGGGCGCAAAAGAAAAAGGGTAACCCACTGGTAACCCCAAGCCTTTCGCCACTGACCATTTTGTTCATATGGTGAACCTACAGATTTGGGCCCAGGGTGTCAAAGCCAGCAAGGAAAACAGGGAACCCCATGCATTTCCCAAAAGAGACACCCGTGGGAATCCACAGAGGTCTGCCTTGCGCAAATTGCCCCAGTTTTTATCAGGCACAATCCCCGACAAAGTGTGATATTTGATGGGGAAAAAACACAATGTTCACTTTGTCTGGGGTTCTGGGTAATAAATTCAGGGCCGCTTCGCGCAAGTCAGACCTCTGTTCATTCCCATGGGTGTCCTCTTTTGCGAAATGCATGGGGTTCCCTGTTTTCCTTGCTGGCTTCGACACCCTAGGCCGAAATCTGTAGGTTGCCCACATGAACAAATTGTGCTGTGGCGAAAGGCTTGGGGTTACCAGCGGGTTACCCTTTTCCTTTTGTGCCCCCAGTAGGTGCACCCACACATGTGAGATACCTTTTTCTTCGAGACACCTGTGGGAACGCATGACGGTATGACATCTGTTGTTGGCGACGTGTTTCGATGAGTGGACACAGGGAAATGTCACTGAAATTGGCTGGAAATGAAGACAATTCTCAGATATTTCGCTCTGGCCACCCACCGAAACACATCGCCAACAACACATAGTCTACCTTCCCGCGTCCCCACACGTATCCCGATGGAAACGGTACCTCACATGTATGGGTCCACCTACCGGGGGCGCAAAAGGAAAAGGGTAACCCACTGGTAACCAAAAGCCTTTCACCACTGACCATTTTGTTCATGTGGGCAACCTACAGATTTGGGCCTAGGGTGTCGAAGCCAGCAAGGAAAACAGGGAACCCTGTGCATTTCCCAAAAGAGGACACCCGTGGGAATCCACAGAGGTCTGCCTTGAGCAAATTTCCCCAGTTTTTTTTAACCACAATCCCTGACAAAATGTGAAATTTGGTGGGAAGAAAAACACAATGTTCAGTTTGTCCGGGGTTGGGGGTAATAAATTCTAGGCTGCTTCGCGCAAGTCAGACCTCTGTGCATTCCCATGGGTGTCCTCTTTTGGGAAATGCATGGGGTTCCCTGTTTTCCTTGCTGGCTTTGACACCCTAGGACCAAATGTGTAGGTTGCCCACATGAACAAATTGTGCTGTGGCAAAAGGCTTGGGGTTACCAGCGGGTTACCCTTTTCCTTTTGCGCCCCAGTAGGTCCACCCACACATGTGAGGTACCTTTTTCGTCGGGACACCTGTGGGAACGCGAGAAGGCATGACATCTTTTGTTGGCGACGTGTTTCGGTGAGTTTTATACGGGGAAAATTCTCTGAAATTGGCTGGATATGAAGACAATTCTCAGACTTTTCGCTCTGGCCACCCACCGAAACACACCGCCAACAACACATGGCCTACATTCCCGCGTCCCACACGTGTCCCAACGAAAATGGTACCTCACATGTGTGGGTGCACATACCGGGGGCGCAAAAGGAAAAGGGTAACCCACTGGTAACCCCAAGCCTTTCGCCCTTGACCATTTTGTTCATGTGGGCAACCTACAGATTTGGGCCTAGGGTGTCGAAGCAAGCAAGGAAAACAGGGAACCCCATGCATTTCCCAAAAGAAGACACCCGTGGGAATCCACAGAGGTCTGCCTTGAGCAAATTTCCCCAGTTTTTTTTAACCACAATCCCTGACAAAATGTGATATTTGGTGGGGAAGAAAAACAATGTTCACTTTGTCTGGGGTTCTGGGTAATAATTTGTTGGCTGCTTCATGCAAGTCAGACCTCTGTGCCTTCCCACTGGTGTCCTCTTTTGGGAAATGCATGGGGTTCCCTGTTTTCCTTGCTGGTTTCGACACCCTAGGCCCAAATGTGTAGGTTGCCCACATGAACAAATTGTGCTGTGGCGAAAGGCTTGGGGTTACCAGCGGGATACCCTTTTCCTTTTGCGCCCGCAGTAGGTGCAACCACACATTTGAGGTACCTTTTTCATCGGGGCACCTATGGGAACGCGTGAAGGTATGACATCTGTTGTTGGCGACGTGTTTCGGTGAGTGGACACAGGGAAATGTCTCTGAAATTGGCTGGAAATGAAGACAATTCTCAGACATTTCGCTCTGGCCAGCCACGGAAACACAACGCCAACAACACATGGCCTACCTTCCCGCGTCCCCACACGTATCCCGATAGAAACAGTACCTCACATGTGTGGGTGCACCTACCGGGGGCGCAAAAGAAAAAGGGTAACCCACTGGTAACCCACGCCTTTCGCCACTGACCATTTTGTTCATATGGTGAACCTACAGATTTGGGCCTAGGGTGTCAAAGCCAGCAATGAAAACAGGGTACCCCGTGCATTTCCCAAAAGAGGACACCCCTGGGAATCCAAAGAGGTCTGCCTTGTGCAAATTGCCCCAGTTTTTGTTAGCCACAATCCCTGACAAAGTGTTATATTTGGTAGGGTAAAATCACAATGTTCACTTTGTCTGGGGTTCTGGGTAATAAATTCTGGACCGCTTTGCACAAGTCAGACCTATGTGCAGTCCCACGGGTGTCCTATTTTGGGAAATGCATGGGGTTCCCTGTTTTCCTTGCTGGCTTCGACACCCTAGGCCCAAATCTGTAGGTTGCCCACATGAACAAATTGTGCTGTGGCGAAAGGCTTGGGGTTACCAGCGGGATACCCTTTTCCTTTTGCGCCCGCAGTAGGTGCAACCACACATTTGAGGTACCTTTTTCGTCGGGGCACCTATGGGAACGCGTGAAGGTATGACATCTGTTGTTGGCGACGTGTTTCGGTGAGTGGACACAGGGAAATGTCTCTGAAATTGGCTGGAAATGAAGACAATTCTCAGACATTTCGCTCTGGCCAGCCACGGAAACACAATGCCAACAACACATGGCCTACCTTCCCGCGTCCCCACACGTATCCCGATGGAAACAGTACCTCACATGTGTGGGTGCACCTACCGGGGGCGCAAAAGAAAAAGAGTAACCCACTGGTAACCCAAAGCCTTTCGCCATTGACCATTTTGTTCATATGGTGAACCTACAGATTTGGGCCTAGGGTGTCGAAGCCAGCAAGGAAAACGGGGAACCCCATGCATTTCCCAAAAGAGGACACCCCTGGCAATCCAAAGAGGTCTGCCTTGTGCAAATTGCCCCAGTTTTTGTTAGCCACAATCCCCGACAAAGTGTGATATTTGGTAGGGAAAAATACAATGTTCACTTTGTCTGGGGTTCTGGGTAATACATATTGGGCCGCTTTGCACAAGTCAGACCTCTGTGCATTCCCACGGGTGTCCTCTTTTGGGAAATGCATGGCGTTCCCTGTTTTCCTTGCTGGCTTCGACACCCTAGGCCCAAATCTGTAGGTTGCCCACATGAACAAATTGTGTTGTGGCGAAAGGCTTGGGGTTACCAGCGGCATACCCTTTTCCTTTTGCGCCACCAGTAGGTGCACCCACACATGTGAGGTACCTTTTTCGTTGGGACACCTGTGGGAACGCGAGAAGGTATGACATCTGTTGTTGGCGATGTGTTTCGGTCAGTGGACACAGGGAAAAATCTCTGAAATTGGCTGGAAATGAAGACAATTCTCAGACATTTCGCTCTTGCCGCCCACCGAAACACACCGCCAACAACACATGGCCTACATTCCCGCGTCCCACACGTGTCCCAACGAAAATGGTACCTCAAATGTGTGGGTGCACCTACCGGGGGCACGAAAGGAAAAGGGTAACGCACTGGTAACCCAAAGCCTTTCGCCACTGACCATTTTGTTCATGTGGGCAACCTACAGATTTGGGCCTAGGATGTCAAAGCCAGCAAGGAAAACAGGGAACCCCATGCATTTCCCAAAAGAGGACACCAGTGGGAATCCAGAGAGGTCTGCCTTGCGCAAATTGCCCCAGTTTCTGTTAGCCACAATCCCTGACAAAGTGTGATATTTGGTATGGAAAAAACACAATGTTCACTTTGTCTGGGGTTCTGGGTAATAAATTCTGGACCACTTTGCACAAGTCAGACCTCTGTGCATTCCCACGGGTGTCCTATTTTGGGAAATGCATGGGGTTCCCTGTTTTCCTTGCTGGCTTCGACACCCTAGGCCAAAATCTGTAGGTTGCCCACATGAACAAATTGTGCTGTGGCGAAAGGCTTGGGGTTACCAGCGGGTTACCCTTTTCCTTTTGTGCCCCCAGTAGGTGCATCCACACATGTGAGGTACCTTTTTCTTCGAGACACCTGTGGGAACGCGTGACGGTATGACATCTGTTGTTGGCGACGTGTTTCGGTGAGTGGACACAGGGAAATGTCTCTGAAATTGGCTGGAAATGAAGACAATTCTCAGACATTTCGCTCTGGTCAGCCACAGAAACACAACGCCAACAACACATGGCCTACCTTCCCGCGTCCCCACACGTATCCCGATGGAAAGGTACCACACATGTGTGGGTGCACCTACCGGGGGCGCAAAAGAAAAAGGGTAACCCACTGGTAACCCCAAGCCTTTCGCCACTGACCATTTTGTTCATATGGTGAACCTACAGATTTGGGCCTAGGGTGTCGAAGCCAGCAAGGAAAACAGGGAACCATGTATATTTCCCAAAAGAGGACACCCGTGGGAATCCACAGAGGTCTGCCTTGTGCAAATTTCCACAGTTTTTATTAGTCACAATCCCTGACAAAGTGTGATATTTGGTGGGAAGAAAAACACAATGTTCACTTTGACTGGGGTTGGGGGTAATAAATTCTGGGCTGCTTCGCGCAAGTCAGACCTCTGTGCATTCCCTCGGGTGTCCTCTTTTGGGAAATGCATGGGGTTCCCTGTTTTCCTTGCTGGCTTTGACACCCTAGGCCCAAATGTGCAGGTTGCCCACATGAACAAATTGTGCTGTGGCGAAAGGCTTGGAGTTACCAGCGGGATACCCTTTTCCTTTTGCACCCCCAGTAGGTGCACCCACACATGTGAGGTACCTTTTTCGTCAGGACACCTGTGGGAACGCGAGAAGGTATGACATCTGTTGTTGGCGATGTGTTTCGGTGAGTGGACACAGGGAAAAGTGTCTGAAATTGGCTGGAAATGAAGACAATTCTCAGACATTTCGCTCTTGCCACCCACCGAAACACACCGCCAACAACACATGGCCTACATTCCCGCGTCCCCACACGTGTCCCGATGAAAACGGTACCTCACATGTGTGGGTCCACCTACCGGGGGCGCAAAAGGAAAAGGGTAACCTGCTGGTAACCAAAAGCCTTTCACCAGTGACCATTTTGTTCATGTGGGCAACCTACAGATTTGGGCCAAGGGTGTCGAAGCCAGCAAGGAAAACAGGGAACCCTGTGCATTTCCCAAAAGAGGACACCCGTTGGAATCCACAGAGGTCTGCCTTGAGCAAATTTCCCCAGTTTTTATTATCCACAATCCCTGACAAAATGTGATATTTTGTGGGAAGAAAAACACAATGTTCAGTTTTTCCGGGGTTGGGGGTAATACATTCTAGGCTGCTTCGCGCAAGTCAGACCTCTGTGCAATCCCATGGGTGTCCTCTTTTGGGAAATGCATGGGGTTCCCCGTTTTCCTTGCTGGCTTTGACACCGTAGGCCCAAATGTGTAGGTTGCCCACATGAACAAATTGTGCTGTGGCGAAAGGTTTGGGGTTACCAGAGGGTTACCCTTTTCCTTTTGCGCCCCCAGTAGGTCCACCCACACATGTGAGGTACCTTTTTCGTCGGGACACCTGTGGGAACGCGAGAAGGCATGACATCTTTTGTTGGCGACGTGTTTCGGTGAGTTTTATATGGGAAAAATTCTCTGAAATTGGCTGGAAATTAAGACAATTCTCAGACATTTCGCTCTGGCCACCCACCGAAACACACTGCCAACAAAACATGGCCTACATTCCCGCGTCCCACACGTGTCCCAAAGAAAATGGTACCTCACATGTGTGGGTGCACATACCGGGGGCGCAAAAGGAAAAGGGTAACCCACTGGTAACCCCAAGCCTTTCGCCCCTGACCATTTTGTTCATGTGGGCAAGCTACAGATTTGGGCCTAGGGTGTCGAAGCAAGCAAGGAAAACAGGGAACCCCATGCATTTCCCAAAAGAAGACACCCGTGGGAATCCACAGAGATCTGCCTTGCGCAAATTGCCCCAGTTTTTATTAGCCACAATCCCTGACAAAGTGTGATATTTGGTGGGGAAGAAAAACAATGTTCACTTTGTCTGGGGTTCTGGGTAATAATTTGTTGGCTGCTTTGTGCAAGTCAGACCTCTGCGACTTCCCACTGGTGTCCTCTTTTGGGAAATGCATGGGGTTCCCTGTTTTCCTTGCTGGTTTCGAAACCCTAGGCCCAAATGTGTAGGTTGCCCACATGAACAAATTGTGCTGTGGCGAAAGGCTTGGGGTTACCAGCGGGATACCCTTTTCCTTTTGCGCCCGCAGTAGGTGCAACCACACATTTGAGGTACCTTTTTCGTCGGGGCACCTATGGGAACGCGTGAAGGTATGACATCTGTTGTTGGCGACGTGTTTCGGTGAGTGGACACCAGGAAATGTCTCTGAAATTGGCTGGAAATGAAGACAATTCTCAGACATTTTGCTCTGGCCCCCCACCGAAACACACCGCCAACAATACATAGCCTACCTTCCCGCGTCCCCACACGTATCTCGATGGAAACGGTACCTCATATGTGTGGGTGCACCTACCGGGCCGCAAAAGAAAAAGGGTAACCCACTGGTAACCCCAAGCCTTTCGCCACTGACCATTTTGTTCATATGGTGAACCTACAGATTTGGGCCTAGGGTGTCGAAGCCAGCAAGGAAAACAGGGAACCCCATGCATTTCCCAAAAGAGGACACCCCTGGGAATCCAAAGAGGTCTGCCTTGCGCAAATTGCCCCAGTTTTTGTTAGCCACAATCCCTGACAAAGTGTTATATTTGGTAGGGTAAAAACACAATGTTCACTTTGTCTGGGGTTCTGGGTAATAAATTCTGGACCGCTTTGCACAAGTCAGACCTATGTGCAGTCCCACGGGTGTCCTATTTTGGGAAATGCATGGGGTTCCCTGTTTTCCTTGCTGGCTTCGACACCCTAGGCCGAAATCTGTAGGTTGCCCACATGAACAAATTGTGCTGTGGCAAAAGGCTTGGGGTTACCAGCAGGTTACCCTTTTCCTTTTGTGCCCCCAGTAGGTGCATCCACACATGTGAGGTACCTTTTTCTTCGGGGCACCTGTGGGAACGCGAGAAGGTATGACATCTGTTGTTGGCGATGTGTTTCGGTGAGTGGACACAGGGAAATGTCTTTGAAATTAGCTGGAAATGAAGACAATTCTCAGACATTTTGCTCTGGCCACCCACCGAAACACACCACCAACAACACATAGCCTACCTTCCCGCATCCCCACACGTATCTCGATGGAAACCGTACCTCACATGTGTCGTTGCACCTACCGGGGCGCAAAAGAAAAAGGGTAACCCACTGGTAACCCCAAGCCTTTCGCCACTGACCATTTTGTTCATATGGTGAACCTACAGATTTGGGCCTAGGGTGTCGAAGCCAGCAAGGAAAACGGGGAACCCCATGCATTTCCCAAAAGAGGACACCCCTGGGAATCCAAAGAGGTCTGCCTTGTGCAAATTGCCCCAGTTTTTGTTAGCCACAATCCCCGACAAAGTGTGATATTTGGTAGGGAAAAATACAATGTTCACTTTGTCTGGGGTTCTGGGTAATACATATTGGGCCGCTTTGCACAAGTCAGACCTCTGTGCATTCCCACGGGTGTCCTCTTTTGGGAAATGCATGGCGTTCCCTGTTTTCCTTGCTGGCTTCGACACCCTAGGCCCAAATCTGTAGGTTGCCCACATGAACAAATTGTGTTGTGGCGAAAGGCTTGGGGTTACCAGCGGCATACCCTTTTCCTTTTGCGCCACCAGTAGGTGCACCCACACATGTGAGGTACCTTTTTCGTTGGGACACCTGTGGGAACGCGAGAAGGTATGACATCTGTTGTTGGCGATGTGTTTCGGTCAGTGGACACAGGGAAAAATCTCTGAAATTGGCTGGAAATGAAGACAATTCTCAGACATTTCGCTCTTGCCGCCCACCGAAACACACCGCCAACAACACATGGCCTACATTCCCGCGTCCCACACGTGTCCCAACGAAAATGGTACCTCAAATGTGTGGGTGCACCTACCGGGGGCACGAAAGGAAAAGGGTAACGCACTGGTAACCCAAAGCCTTTCGCCACTGACCATTTTGTTCATGTGGGCAACCTACAGATTTGGGCCTAGGATGTCAAAGCCAGCAAGGAAAACAGGGAACCCCATGCATTTCCCAAAAGAGGACACCAGTGGGAATCCAGAGAGGTCTGCCTTGCGCAAATTGCCCCAGTTTCTGTTAGCCACAATCCCTGACAAAGTGTGATATTTGGTATGGAAAAAACACAATGTTCACTTTGTCTGGGGTTCTGGGTAATAAATTCTGGACCACTTTGCACAAGTCAGACCTCTGTGCATTCCCACGGGTGTCCTATTTTGGGAAATGCATGGGGTTCCCTGTTTTCCTTGCTGGCTTCGACACCCTAGGCCAAAATCTGTAGGTTGCCCACATGAACAAATTGTGCTGTGGCGAAAGGCTTGGGGTTACCAGCGGGTTACCCTTTTCCTTTTGTGCCCCCAGTAGGTGCATCCACACATGTGAGGTACCTTTTTCTTCGAGACACCTGTGGGAACGCGTGACGGTATGACATCTGTTGTTGGCGACGTGTTTCGGTGAGTGGACACAGGGAAATGTCTCTGAAATTGGCTGGAAATGAAGACAATTCTCAGACATTTCGCTCTGGTCAGCCACAGAAACACAACGCCAACAACACATGGCCTACCTTCCCGCGTCCCCACACGTATCCCGATGGAAAGGTACCACACATGTGTGGGTGCACCTACCGGGGGCGCAAAAGAAAAAGGGTAACCCACTGGTAACCCCAAGCCTTTCGCCACTGACCATTTTGTTCATATGGTGAACCTACAGATTTGGGCCTAGGGTGTCGAAGCCAGCAAGGAAAACAGGGAACCATGTATATTTCCCAAAAGAGGACACCCGTGGGAATCCACAGAGGTCTGCCTTGTGCAAATTTCCACAGTTTTTATTAGTCACAATCCCTGACAAAGTGTGATATTTGGTGGGAAGAAAAACACAATGTTCACTTTGACTGGGGTTGGGGGTAATAAATTCTGGGCTGCTTCGCGCAAGTCAGACCTCTGTGCATTCCCTCGGGTGTCCTCTTTTGGGAAATGCATGGGGTTCCCTGTTTTCCTTGCTGGCTTTGACACCCTAGGCCCAAATGTGCAGGTTGCCCACATGAACAAATTGTGCTGTGGCGAAAGGCTTGGGGTTACCAGCGGGATACCCTTTTCCTTTTGCACCCCCAGTAGGTGCACCCACACATGTGAGGTACCTTTTTCGTCAGGACACCTGTGGGAACGCGAGAAGGTATGACATCTGTTGTTGGCGATGTGTTTCGGTGAGTGGACACAGGGAAAAGTGTCTGAAATTGGCTGGAAATGAAGACAATTCTCAGACATTTCGCTCGTGCCACCCACCGAAACACACCGCCAACAACACATGGCCTACATTCCCGCGTCCCCACACGTGTCCCGATGAAAACGGTACCTCACATGTGTGGGTCCACCTACCGGGGGCGCAAAAGGAAAAGGGTAACCTGCTGGTAACCAAAAGCCTTTCACCAGTGACCATTTTGTTCATGTGGGCAACCTACAGATTTGGGCCAAGGGTGTCGAAGCCAGCAAGGAAAACAGGGAACCCTGTGCATTTCCCAAAAGAGGACACCCGTTGGAATCCACAGAGGTCTGCCTTGAGCAAATTTCCCCAGTTTTTATTATCCACAATCCCTGACAAAATGTGATATTTTGTGGGAAGAAAAACACAATGTTCAGTTTTTCCGGGGTTGGGGGTAATACATTCTAGGCTGCTTCGCGCAAGTCAGACCTCTGTGCAATCCCATGGGTGTCCTCTTTTGGGAAATGCATGGGGTTCCCCGTTTTCCTTGCTGGCTTTGACACCGTAGGCCCAAATGTGTAGGTTGCCCACATGAACAAATTGTGCTGTGGCGAAAGGCTTGGGGTTACCAGAGGGTTACCCTTTTCCTTTTGCGCCCCCAGTAGGTCCACCCACACATGTGAGGTACCTTTTTCGTCGGGACACCTGTGGGAACGCGAGAAGGCATGACATCTTTTGTTGGCGACGTGTTTCGGTGAGTTTTATATGGGAAAAATTCTCTGAAATTGGCTGGAAATTAAGACAATTCTCAGACATTTCGCTCTGGCCACCCACCGAAACACACTGCCAACAAAACATGGCCTACATTCCCGCGTCCCACACGTGTCCCAAAGAAAATGGTACCTCACATGTGTGGGTGCACATACCGGGGGCGCAAAAGGAAAAGGGTAACCCACTGGTAACCCCAAGCCTTTCGCCCCTGACCATTTTGTTCATGTGGGCAAGCTACAGATTTGGGCCTAGGGTGTCGAAGCAAGCAAGGAAAACAGGGAACCCCATGCATTTCCCAAAAGAAGACACCCGTGGGAATCCACAGAGATCTGCCTTGCGCAAATTGCCCCAGTTTTTATTAGCCACAATCCCTGACAAAGTGTGATATTTGGTGGGGAAGAAAAACAATGTTCACTTTGTCTGGGGTTCTGGGTAATAATTTGTTGGCTGCTTTGTGCAAGTCAGACCTCTGCGACTTCCCACTGGTGTCCTCTTTTGGGAAATGCATGGGGTTCCCTGTTTTCCTTGCTGGTTTCGAAACCCTAGGCCCAAATGTGTAGGTTGCCCACATGAACAAATTGTGCTGTGGCGAAAGGCTTGGGGTTACCAGCGGGATACCCTTTTCCTTTTGCGCCCGCAGTAGGTGCAACCACACATTTGAGGTACCTTTTTCGTCGGGGCACCTATGGGAACGCGTGAAGGTATGACATCTGTTGTTGGCGACGTGTTTCGGTGAGTGGACACCAGGAAATGTCTCTGAAATTGGCTGGAAATGAAGACAATTCTCAGACATTTTGCTCTGGCCCCCCACCGAAACACACCGCCAACAATACATAGCCTACCTTCCCGCGTCCCACACGTATCTCGATGGAAACGGTACCTCATATGTGTGGGTGCACCTACCGGGCCGCAAAAGAAAAAGGGTAACCCACTGGTAACCCCAAGCCTTTCGCCACTGACCATTTTGTTCATATGGTGAACCTACAGATTTGGGCCTAGGGTGTCGAAGCCAGCAAGGAAAACAGGGAACCCCATGCATTTCCCAAAAGAGGACACCCCTGGGAATCCAAAGAGGTCTGCCTTGCGCAAATTGCCCCAGTTTTTGTTAGCCACAATCCCTGACAAAGTGTTATATTTGGTAGGGTAAAAACACAATGTTCACTTTGTCTGGGGTTCTGGGTAATAAATTCTGGACCGCTTTGCACAAGTCAGACCTATGTGCAGTCCCACGGGTGTCCTATTTTGGGAAATGCATGGGGTTCCCTGTTTTCCTTGCTGGCTTCGACACCCTAGGCCGAAATCTGTAGGTTGCCCACATGAACAAATTGTGCTGTGGCAAAAGGCTTGGGGTTACCAGCAGGTTACCCTTTTCCTTTTGTGCCCCCAGTAGGTGCATCCACACATGTGAGGTACCTTTTTCTTCGGGGCACCTGTGGGAATGCGAGAAGGTATGACATCTGTTGTTGGCGATGTGTTTCGGTGAGTGGACACAGGGAAATGTCTTTGAAATTAGCTGGAAATGAAGACAATTCTCAGACATTTTGCTCTGGCCACCCACCGAAACACACCACCAACAACACATAGCCTACCTTCCCGCATCCCCACACGTATCTCGATGGAAACCGTACCTCACATGTGTCGTTGCACCTACCGGGGCGCAAAAGAAAAAGGGTAACCCACTGGTAACCCCAAGCCTTTCGCCACTGACCATTTTGTTCATATGGTGAACCTACAGATTTGGGCCTAGGGTGTCGAAGCCAGCAAGGAAAACGGGGAACCCCATGCATTTCCCAAAAGAGGACACCCCTGGGAATCCAAAGAGGTCTGCCTTGTGCAAATTGCCCCAGTTTTTGTTAGCCACAATCCCCGACAAAGTGTGATATTTGGTAGGGAAAAATACAATGTTCACTTTGTCTGGGGTTCTGGGTAATACATATTGGGCCGCTTTGCACAAGTCAGACCTCTGTGCATTCCCACGGGTGTCCTCTTTTGGGAAATGCATGGCGTTCCCTGTTTTCCTTGCTGGCTTCGACACCCTAGGCCCAAATCTGTAGGTTGCCCACATGAACAAATTGTGTTGTGGCGAAAGGCTTGGGGTTACCAGCGGCATACCCTTTTCCTTTTGCGCCACCAGTAGGTGCACCCACACATGTGAGGTACCTTTTTCGTTGGGACACCTGTGGGAACGCGAGAAGGTATGACATCTGTTGTTGGCGATGTGTTTCGGTGAGTGGACACAGGGAAAAATCTCTGAAATTGGCTGGAAATGAAGACAATTCTCAGACATTTCGCTCTTGCCACCCACCGAAACACACCGCCAACAACACATGGCCTACATTCCCGCGTCCCACACGTGTCCCAACGAAAATGGTACCTCAAATGTGTGGGTGCACCTACCGGGGGCACGAAAGGAAAAGGGTAACGCACTGGTAACCCAAAGCCTTTCGCCACTGACCATTTTGTTCATGTGGGCAACCTACAGATTTTGGCCTAGGATGTCAAAGCCAGCAAGGAAAACAGGGAACCCCATGCATTTCCCAAAAGAGGACACCAGTGGGAATCCAGAGAGGTCTGCCTTGCGCAAATTGCCCCAGTTTCTGTTAGCCACAATCCCTGACAAAGTGTGATATTTGGTATGGAAAAAACACAATGTTCACTTTGTCTGGGGTTCTGGGTAATAAATTCTGGACCACTTTGCACAAGTCAGACCTCTGTGCATTCCCACGGGTGTCCTATTTTGGGAAATGCATGGGGTTCCCTGTTTTCCTGGCTGGCTTCGACACCCTAGGCCGAAATCTGTAGGTTGCCCACATGAACAAATTGTGCTGTGGCGAAAGGCTTGGAGTTACCAGCGGGTTACCCTTTTCCTTTTGTGCCCCCAGTAGGTGCATCCACACATGTGAGGTACCTTTTTCTTCGAGACACCTGTGGGAACGCGTGACGGTATGACATCTGTTGTTGGCGACGTGTTTCGGTGAGTGGACACAGGGAAATGTCTCTGAAATTGGCTGGAAATGAAGACAATTCTCAGACATTTCGCTCTGGTCAGCCACAGAAACACAACGCCAACAACACATGGCCTCCCTTCCCACGTCCCCACACGTATCCCGATGGAAAGGTACCACACATGTGTGGGTGCACCTACCGGGGGCGCAAAAGAAAAAGGGTAACCCACTGGTAACCCCAAGCCTTTCGCCACTGACCATTTTGTTCATATGGTGAACCTACAGATTTGGGCCTAGGGTGTCGAAGCCAGCAAGGAAAACAGGGAACCATGTATATTTCCCAAAAGAGGACACCCGTGGGAATCCACAGAGGTCTGCCTTGTGCAAATTTCCACAGTTTTTATTAGCCACAATCCCTGACAAAGTGTGATATTTGGTGGGAAGAAAAACACAATGTTCACTTTGACTGGGGTTGGGGGTAATAAATTCTGGGCTGCTTCGCGCAAGTCAGACCTCTGTGCATTCCCTCGGGTGTCCTCTTTTGGGAAATGCATGGGGTTCCCTGTTTTCCTTGCTGGCTTTGACACTCTAGGCCCAAATGTGCAGGTTGCCCACATGAACAAATTGTGCTGTGGCGAAAGGCTTGGGGTTACCAGCGGGATACCCTTTTCCTTTTGCACCCCCAGTAGGTGCACCCACACATGTGAGGTACCTTTTTCGTCAGGACACCTGTGGGAATGCGAGAAGGTATGACATCTGTTGTTGGCGATGTGTTTCGGTGAGTGGACGCAGGGAAAAGTGTCTGAAATTGGCTGGAAATGAAGACAATTCTCAGACATTTCGCTCTTGCCACCCACCGAAACACACCGCCAACAACACATGGCCTACATTCCCGCGTCCCCACACGTGTCCCGATGAAAACGGTACCTCACATGTGTGGGTCCACCTACCGGGGGCGCAAAAGGAAAAGGGTAACCTGCTGGTAACCAAAAGCCTTTCACCAGTGACCATTTTGTTCATGTGGGCAACCTACAGATTTGGGCCAAGGGTGTCGAAGCCAGCAAGGAAAACAGGGAACCCTGTGCATTTCCCAAAAGAGGACACCCGTGGGAATCCACAGAGGTCTGCCTTGAACAAATTTCCCCAGTTTTTATTATCCACAATCCCTGACAAAATGTGATATTTTGTGGGAAGAAAAACACAATGTTCAGTTTTTCCGGGGTTGGGGGTAATACATTCTAGGCTGCTTCGCGCAAGTCAGACCTCTGTGCAATCCCATGGGTGTCCTCTTTTGGGAAATGCATGGGGTTCCCCGTTTTCCTTGCTGGCTTTGACACCGTAGGCCCAAATGTGTAGGTTGCCCACATGAACAAATTGTGCTGTGGCGAAAGGCTTGGGGTTACCAGAGGGTTACCCTTTTCCTTTTGCGCCCCCAGTAGGTCCACCCACACATGTGAGGTACCTTTTTCGTCGGGACACCTGTGGGAACGCGAGAAGGCATGACATCTTTTGTTGGCGACGTGTTTCGGTGAGTTTTATACGGGAAAAATTCTCTGAAATTGGCTGGAAATTAAGACAATTCTCAGACTTTTTGCTCTGGCCACCCACCGAAACACACTGCCAACAAAACATGGCCTACATTCCCGCGTCCCACACGTGTCCCAAAGAAAATGGTACCTCACATGTGTGGGTGCACATACCGGGGGCGCAAAAGGAAAAGGGTAACCCACTGGTAACCCCAAGCCTTTCGCCCCTGACCATTTTGTTCATGTGGGCAAGCTACAGATTTGGGCCTAGGGTGTCGAAGCAAGCAAGGAAAAGAGGGAACCCCATGCATTTCCCAAAAGAAGACACCCGTGGGAATCCACAGAGATCTGCCTTGCGCAAATTGCCCCAGTTTTTATTAGCCACAATCCCTGACAAAGTGTGATATTTGGTGGGGAAGAAAAACAATGTTCACTTTGTCTGGGGTTCTGGGTAATAATTTGTTGGCTGCTTTGTGCAAGTCAGACCTCTGCGACTTCCCACTGGTGTCCTCTTTTGGGAAATGCATGGGGTTCCCTGTTTTCCTTGCTGGTTTCGACACCCTAGGCCCAAATGTGTAGGTTGCCCACATGAACAAATTGTGCTGTGGCGAAAGGCTTGGGGTTACCAGCGGGATACCCTTTTCCTTTTGCGCCCGCAGTAGGTGCAACCACACATTTGAGGTACCTTTTTCGTCGGGGCACCTATGGGAACGCGTGAAGGTATGACATCTGTTGTTGGCGACGTGTTTCGGTGAGTGGACACCGGGAAATGTCTCTGAAATTGGCTGGAAATGAAGACAATTCTCAGACATTTTGCTCTGGCCCCCCACCGAAACACACCGCCAACAATACATAGCCTACCTTCCCGCGTCCCCACATGTATCTCGATGGAAACGGTACCTCATATGTGTGGGTGCACCTACCGGGCCGCAAAAGAAAAAGGGTAACCCACTGGTAACCCCAAGCCTTTCGCCACTGACCATTTTGTTGATATGGTGAACCTACAGATTTGGGCCTAGGGTGTCGAAGCCAGCAAGGAAAACAGGGAACCCCATGCATTTCCCAAAAGAGGACACCCCTGGGAATCCAAAGAGGTCTGCCTTGCGCAAATTGCCCCAGTTTTTGTTAGCCACAATCCCCGACAAAGTGTGATATTTGGTAGGGAAAAACACAATGTTCACTTTGTCTGGGGTTCTGGGTAATAAATTCTGGGCAGTTTTGCACAAGTCAGACCTCTGTGCATTCCCACGGGTATCCTCTTTTGGGAAATGCATGGGGTTCCCTGTTTTCCTTGCTGGCTTCGACACCCTAGGCCCAAATCTGTAGGTTGCCCACAAGAACAAATTGTGTTATGGCGAAAGGCTTGGGGTTACCAGCGGGATACCCTTGTCCTTTTGCGCCCCCAGAAGGTGCACCCACACATGTGAGGTACCTTTTTCGTTGGGACATCTGTGGGAACGCGAGAAGGTATGACATCTGTTGTTGGCGATGCGTTTCGGTGAGTGGACACAGGGAAATGTCTCTGAAATTGGCTGGAAATGAAGACAATTCTCAGACATTTCGCTCTGGTCAGCCACGGAAACACAACGCCAACAACACATGGCCTACCTTCCCGCTTCCCCACACGTATCCCGATGGAAAGGTACCTCACATGTGTGGGTGCACCTTCCGGGGGCGCAAAAGAAAAAGGGTAACCCACTGGTAACCCCAAGCCTTTCGCCACTGACCATTTTGTTCATATGGTGAACCTACAGATTTGGGCCCAGGGTGTCAAAGCCAGCAAGGAAAACAGGGAACCCCATGCATTTCCCAAAAGAGACACCCGTGGGAATCCACAGAGGTCTGCCTTGCGCAAATTGCCCCAGTTTTTATCAGGCACAATCCCCGACAAAGTGTGATATTTGATGGGGAAAAAACACAATGTTCACTTTGTCTGGGGTTCTGGGTAATAAATTCAGGGCAGCTTTGCACAAGTCAGACCTCTGTGCATTCCCACGGGTATCCTCTTTTGGGAAATGCATGGGGTTCCCTGTTTTCCTTGCTGGCTTCGACACCCTAGGCCGAAATCTGTAGGTTGCCCACATGAACAAATTGTGCTGTTGCGAAAGGCTTGGGGTTACCAGCGGGTTACCCTTTTCCTTTTGTGCCCCCAGTAGGTGCACCCACACATGTGAGATACCTTTTTCTTCGAGACACCTGTGGGAACGCATGACGGTATGACATCTGTTGTTGGCGACGTGTTTCGATGAGTGGACACAGGGAAATGTCACTGAAATTGGCTGGAAATGAAGACAATTCTCAGATATTTCGCTCTGGCCACCCACCGAAACACATCGCCAACAACACATAGTCTACCTTCCCGCGTCCCCACACGTATCCCGATGGAAACGGTACCTCACATGTGTGGGTCCACCTACCGGGGGCGCAAAAGGAAAAGGGTAACCCACTGGTAACCAAAAGCCTTTCACCACTGACCATTTTGTTCATGTGGGCAACCTACAGATTTGGGCCTAGCGTGTCGAAGCCAGCAAGGAAAACAGAGAACCCTGTGCATTTCCCAAAAGAGGACACCCGTGGGAATCCACAGAGGTCTGCCTTGAGCAAATTTCCCCAGTTTTTTTTAACCACAATCCCTGACAAAATGTGAAATTTGGTGGGAAGAAAAACACAATGTTCAGTTTGTCCGGGGTTGGGGGTAATAAATTCTAGGCTGCTTCGCGCAAGTCAGACCTCTGTGCATTCCCATGGGTGTCCTCTTTTGGGAAATGCATGGGGTTCCCTGTTTTCCTTGCTGGCTTTGACACCCTAGGACCAAATGTGTAGGTTGCCCACATGAACAAATTGTGCTGTGGCGAAAGGCTTGGGGTTACCAGCGTGTTACCCTTTTCCTTTTGCGCCCCAGTAGGTCCACCCACACATGTGAGGTACCTTTTTCGTCGGGACACCTGTGGGAACGCGAGAAGGCATGACATCTTTTGTTGGCGACGTGTTTCGGTGAGTTTTATACGGGGAAAATTCTCTGAAATTGGCTGGAAATGAAGACAATTCTCAGACTTTTCGCTCTGGCCACCCACCGAAACACACCGCCAACAACACATGGCCTACATTCCCGCGTCCCACACGTGTCCCAACGAAAATGGTACCTCACATGTGTGGGTGCACATACCGGGGGCGCAAAAGGAAAAGGGTAACCCACTGGTAACCCCAAGCCTTTCGCCCTTGACCATTTTGTTCATGTGGGCAACCTACAGATTTGGGCCTAGTGTGTCGAAGGAAGCAAGGAAAACAGGGAACCCCATGCATTTCCCAAAAGAAGACACCCGCGGGAATCCACAGAGATCTGCCTTGCGCAAATTGCCCCAGTTTTAATTAGCCACAATCCCCGACAAAGTGTGATATTTGGTGGGGAAGAAAAACAATGTTCACTTTGTCTGGGGTTCTGGGTAATACATATTGGGCCGCTTTGCACAAGTCAGACCTCTGTGCATTCCCACGGGTGTCCTCTTTTGGGACATGCATGGCGTTCCCTGTTTTCCTTGCTGGCTTCGACACCCTAGGCCCAAATCTGTAGGTTGCCCACATGAACAAATTGTGCTGTGGCGAAAGGCTTGGGGTTACCAGCGGGATACCCTTTTCCTTTTGCGCCCGCAGTAGGTGCAACCACACATTTGAGGTACCTTTTTCATCGGGGCACCTGTGGGAACGCGAGAAGGTATGACATCTGTTGTTGGCGATGTGTTTCGGTGAGTGAACACAGGGAAATGTCTTTGAAATTGGCTGGAAATTAAGACAATTCTCAGACATTTCGCTCTGGCCACCCACCGAAACACACCACCAACAACACATAGCCTACCTTCCCGCATCCCCACACGTATCTCGATGGAAACCGTACCTCACATGTGTCGTTGCACCTACCGGGGCGCAAAGGAAAAAGGGTAACAAACTGGTAACCCCAAGCCTTTCGCCACTGACCATTTTGTTCGTATGGTGAACCTACAGATTTGGGCCTAGGGTGTCGAAGCCAGCAAGGAAAACAGGGAACCCCATGCATTTCCCAAAAGAGGACACCCCTGGGAATCCAAAGAGGTCTGCCTTGCGCAAAATGCCCCAGTTTTTGTTAGCCACAATCCCTGACAAAGTGTGATATTTGGTAGGGAAAAACACAATGTTCACTTTGTTTGGGGTTCTGGGTAATACATATTGGGCCGCTTTGCACAAGTCAGACCTCTGTGCATTCCCACGGGTGTCCTCTTTTGGGACATGCATGGCGTTCCCTGTTTTCCTTGCTGGCTTCGACACCCTAGGCCCAAATCTGTATGTTGCCAACATGAACAAATTGTGTTGTGGCGAAAGGCTTGGGGTTACCAGCGGCATACTCTTTTCCTTTTGCGCCACCAGTAGGTGCACCCACACATGTGAGGTACCTTTTTCGTTGGGACACCTGTGGGAACGCGAGAAGGTATGACATCTGTTGTTGGCGATGTGTTTCGGTGAGTGGACACAGGGAAAAGTCTCTGAAATTGGCTGGAAATGAAGACAATTCTCAGACATTTCGCTCTTGCCACCCACCGAAACACACCGCCAACAACACATGGCCTACATTCCCGCGTCCCACACGTGTCCCAATGAAAATGGTACCTCAAATGTGTGGGTGCACCTACCGGGGGCGCGAAAGGAAAAGGGTAACGCACTGGTAACCCAAAGCCTTTCGCCACTGACCATTTTGTTCATGTCGGCAACCTACAGATTTGGGCCTAGGATGTCAAAGCCAGCAAGGAAAACAGGGAACCCCATGCATTTCCCAAAAGAGGACACCAGTGGGAATCCAGAGTGGTCTGCCTTGCGCAAATTGCCCCAGTTTTTGTTAGCCACAATCCCTGAAAAAGTGTGATATTTGGTAGGGAAAAAACACAATGTTCACTTTGTCTGGGGTTCTGGGTAATAAATTCTGGACCGCTTTGCACAAGTCAGACCTCTGTGCATTCCCACGGGTGTCCTATTTTGGGAAATGCATGGGGTTCCCTGTTTTCCTTGCTGGCTTCGACACCCTAGGCCGAAATCTGTAGGTTGCCCACATGAACAAATTGTGCTGTGGCGAAAGGCTTGGGGTTACCAGCGGGTTACCCTTTTCCTTTTGTGCCCCCAGTAGGTGCACCCACACATGTGAGGTACCTTTTTCGTTGGGACACCTTTGGGAACGCGAGAAGGTATGACATCTGTTGTTGGCGACGTGTTTCGGTGAGTTTTATACGGGAAAAATTCTCTGAAATTGGCTGGAAATTAAGACAATTCTCAGACTTTTCACTCTGGCCACCCACCGAAACACACCGCCAACAAAACATGGCCTACATTCCCGCGTCCCACACGTGTCCCAAAGAAAATGGTACCTCACATGTGTGGGTGCACATACCGGGGGCGCAAAAGGAAAAGGGTAACCCACTGGTAACCCCAAGCCTTTCGCCCCTGACCATTTTGTTCATGTGGGCAAGCTACAGATTTGGGCCTAGGGTGTCGAAGCAAGCAAGGAAAACAGGGAACCCCATGCATTTCCCAAAAGAAGACACCCGTGGGAATCCACAGAGATCTGCCTTGCGCAAATTGCCCCAGTTTTTATTAGCCACAATCCCTGACAAAGTGTGATATTTGGTGGGGAAGAAAAACAATGTTCACTTTGTCTGGGGTTCTGGGTAATAATTTGTTGGCTGCTTTGTGCAAGTCAGACCTCTGCGACTTCCCACTGGTGTCCTCTTTTGGGAAATGCATGGGGTTCCCTGTTTTCCTTGCTGGTTTCGACACCCTAGGCCCAAATGTGTAGGTTGCCCACATGAACAAATTGTGCTGTGGCGAAAGGCTTGGGGTTACCAGCGGGATACCCTTTTCCTTTTGCGCCCGCAGTAGGTGCAACCACACATTTGAGGTACCTTTTTCGTCGGGGCACCTATGGGAACGCGTGAAGGTATGACATCTGTTGTTGGCGATGCGTTTCGGTGAGTGGACACAGGGAAATGTCTCTGAAATTGGCTGGAAATGAAGACAATTCTCAGACATTTCGCTCTGGTCAGCCACGGAAACACAACGCCAACAACACATGGCCTACCTTCCCGCTTCCCCACACGTATCCCGATGGAAAGGTACCTCACATGTGTGGGTGCACCTTCCGGGGGCGCAAAAGAAAAAGGGTAACCCACTGGTAACCCCAAGCCTTTCGCCACTGACCATTTTGTTCATATGGTGAACCTACAGATTTGGGCCCAGGGTGTCAAAGCCAGCAAGGAAAACAGGGAACCCCATGCATTTCCCAAAAGAGGACACCCCTGGGAATCCAAAGAGGTCTGCCTTGCGCAAATTGCCCCAGTTTTTGTTAGCCACAATCCCTGACAAAGTGTGATATTTGGTAGGGAAAAAACACAATGTTCACTTTGTCTGGGGTTCTGGGTAATAAATTCTGGGCAGCTTTGCACAAGTCAGACCTCTGTGCATTCCCACAGGTATCCTCTTTTGGGAAATGCATGGGGTTCCCTATTTTCCTTGCTGGCTTCGACACCCTAGGCCCAAATCTGTAGGTTGCCCACATGAACAAATTGTGTTGTGGCGAAAGGCTTGGGGTTACCAGCGGGATACCCTTTTCCTTTTGCGCCCCCAGTAGGTGCAACCACACATGTGAGGTACCTTTTTCGTTGGGACACCTGTGGGAACGCGAGAATGTATGACATCTGTTGTTGGCGATGTGTTTCGGTGAGTGGACACAGGGAAATGTCTCTCAAATTGGCTGGAAATGAAGACAATTCTCAGATATTTCGCTCTGGCCACCCACCGAAACACACCGCCAACAACACATAGTCTACCTTCCCGCGTCCCCACACGTATCCCGATGGAAACGGTACCTGACATGTGTGGGTGCACCTACCGAGGGCGTAAAATGAAAAGGGTAACCCACTGGTAACCCCAAGCCTTAAGCCACTGACCATTTTGTTCATGTGGGCAACCTACAGATTTGGGCCTAGGGTGTCGAAGCAAGCAAGGAAAACATGGAACCCCGTATATTTTCCAAAAGAGGACACCCGTGGGAATCCACAGAGGTCTGCCTTGTGCAAATGTCCACAGTTTTTATTAGCCACAATCCCTGACAAAGTGTGATATTTGGTAGGGAAAAAACACAATGTTCAATTTGTCTGGGGTTCTGGGTAATAAATTCTGGACCGCTTTGCACAAGTCAGACCTCTGTGCATTCCCACGGGTGTCCTATTTTGGGAAATGCAAGGGGTTCCCTGTTTTCCTTGCTGGCTTCGACACCCTAGGCCGAAATCTGTAGGTTGCCCACATGAACAAATTGTGCTGTGGCGAAAGGCTTGGGGTTACCAGCGGGTTACCCTTTTCCTTTTGTGCCCCCAGTAGGTGCATCCACACATGTGAGGTACCTTTTTCTTGGGGGCACCAGTGGGAACGCGAGAAGGTATGACATCTGTTGTTGGCGATGTGTTTCGGTGAGTGGACACAGGGAAATGTCTCTGAAATTGGCTGGAAATGAAGACAATTCTCAGATATTTCGCTCTGGCCACCCACCGAAACACACCGCCAACAACACATAGTCTACCTTCCCGCGTCCCCACACGTATCCCGATGGAAACGGTACCTCACATGTGTGGGTGCACCTACCGAGGGCGCAAAAGGAAAAGGGTAACCCACTGGTAACCCCAAGCCTTTTGCCACTGACCATTTTGTTCATGTGGGCAACCTACAGATTTGGGCCTAGGGTGTCGAAGCCAGCAAGGAAAACATGGAACCCCGTATATTTCCCAAAAGAGGACACCCGTGGGAATCCACAGAGGTCTGCCTTGTGCAAATTTCCACAGTTTTTATTAGCCACAATCCCTGACAAAGTGTGATATTTGGTGGGAAGAAAAACACAATGTTCACTTTGACTGGGGTTGGGGGTAATAAATTCTGGGCTGCTTCGCGCAAGTCAGACCTCTGTGCATTCCCTCGGGTGTCCTCTTTTGGGAAATGCATGGGGTTCCCTGTTTTCCTTGCTGGCTTTGACACCCTAGGCCCAAATGTGTAGGTTGCCCACATGAACAAATTGTGCTGTGGCGAAAGGCTTGGGGTTACCAGCGGGATACCCTTTTCCTTTTGCACCCCCAGTAGGTGCACCCACACATGTGAGGTACCTTTTTCGTCAGGACACCTGTGGGAACGCGAGAAGGTATGACATCTGTTGTTGGCGATGTGTTTCGGTGAGTGGACACAGGGAAATGTCTCTGAAATTGGCTGGAAATGAAGACAATTCTCAGATATTTCGCTCTGGCCACCCACCGAAACACACCGCCAACAACACATAGTCTACCTTCCCGCGTCCCCACACGTATCCCGATGGAAACGGTACCTCACATGTGTGAGTGCACCTACCGAGGGCGCAAAAGGAAAAGGGTAACCCACTGGTAACCCCAAGCCTTTTGCCACTGACCATTTTGTTCATGTGGGCAACCTACAGATTTGGGCCTATGGTGTCGAAGCCAGCAAGGAAAACATGGAACCCCGTATATTTCCCAAAAGAGGACACCCGTGGGAATCCACAGAGGTCTGCCTTGTGCAAATTTCCACAGTTTTTATTAGCCACAATCCCTGACAAAGTGTGATATTTGGTGGGAAGAAAAACACAATGTTCACTTTGACTGGGGTTGGGGGTAATAAATTCTGGGCTGCTTCGCGCAAGTCAGACCTCTGTGCATTCCCTCGGGTGTCCTCTTTTGGGAACTGCATGGGGTTCCCTGTTTTCCTTGCTGGCTTTGACACCCTAGGCCCAAATGTGTAGGTTGCCCACATGAACAAATTGTGCTGTGGCGAAAGGCTTGGGGTTACCAGCGGGATACCCTTTTCCTTTTGCACCCCCAGTAGGTGCACCCACACATGTGAGGTACCTTTTTCGTCAGGACACCTGTGGGAACGCGAGAAGGTATGACATCTGTTGTTGGCGATGTGTTTCAGTGAGTGGACACAGGGAAAAGTGTCTGAAATTGGCTGGAAATGAAGACAATTCTCAGACATTTCGCTCTTGCCACCCACCGAAACACACCGCCAACAACACATCGCCTACATTCCCGCGTCCCCACACGTGTCCCGATGAAAACGGTACCTCACATGTGTGGGTGCACATACCGGGAGCGCAAAAGGAAAAGGGTAACGCACTGGTAACCCAAAGCCTTTCGCCACTGACCATTTTGTTCATGTGGACAACCTACAGATTTGGGCCTAGGATGTCAAAGCCAGGAAAGAAAACAGGGAACCCCATGCATTTCCCAAAAGAGGACACCCGTGGGAATATACAGAGCCTTGCGCAAATTGCCCCAGTTTTTATTAGCCACAATCCACGACAAAGTGTGATATTTGATGGGGAAAAAACACAATGTTCACTTTGTCTGGGGTTCTGGGTAATAAATTCAGGGCAGTTTAGCGCAAGTCAGCCCTCTGTGCATTCCCATCGGTGTCCTCTTTTGGGAAATGCATGGGGTTCCCTGTTTCCCTTGCTGGCTTCGACACCCTAGGCCGAAATCTGTAGGTTGCCCACATGAACAAATTGTGCTGTGGCGAAAGGCTTGGGGTTACCAGCGGGTTACCCTTTTCCTTTTGTGCCCCCAGTAGGTGCACCCACACATGTGAGGTACCTTTTTCTTCGAGACACCTGTGGAAACGCGTGACGGTATGACATCTGTTGTTGGCGACGTGTTTCGGTGAGTGGACACAGGGAAATGTCTCTGAAATTGGCTGGAAATGAAGACAATTCTCAGATATTTCGCTCTGGCCACCCACCGTAACACATCGCCAACAACACATAGTCTACCTTCCCGCGTCCCCACACGTATCCCGATGGAAACGGTACCTCACATGTGTGGGTCCACCTACCGGGGGCTCAAAAGGAAAAGGGTAACCCACTGGTAACCAAAAGCCTTTCGCCACTGACCATTTTGTTCATGTGGCCAACCTACAGATTTTGGCCTAGGGTGTCGAAGCCAGCAAGGAAAACAGGGAACCCTGTGCATTTCTCAAAAGAGGACACCCGTGGGAATCCACAGAAGACTGCCTTGAGCAAATTTCCCCAGTTTTTATTAGCCACAATCCCTGACAAAATGTGATATTTGGTGGGAAGAAAAACACAATGTTCAGTTTTTCCAGGGTTGGGGGTAATACATTCTAGGCTGCTTCGCGCAAGTCAGCCCTCTGTGCATTCCCATGGGTGTCCTCTTTTGGGAAATGCATGGGGTTCCCTGTTTTCCTTGCTGGCTTTGACACCCTAGGCCCAAATGTGTAGGTTGCCCACATGAACAAATTGTGCTGTGGCGAAAGGCTTGGGGTTACTAGCGGGTTACCCTTTTCCTTTTGCGCCCCCAGTAGGTCCACCCACACATGTGAGGTACCATTTAAGTCGGGACACCTGTGGGAACGCAAGAAGGCATGACATCTTTTGTTGGCGACGTGTTTCGGTGAGTTTTATACGGGAAAAATTCTCTGAAATTGGCTGGAAATTAAGACAATTCAAAGACTTTTCGCTCTGGCCACCCACCGAAACACACCGCCAACAACACATGGCCTACATTCCCGCGTCCCACACGTGTCCCAACGAAAATGGTACCTCACATGTGTGGGTGCACATACCAGGGGCGCAAAAGGAAAAGGGTAACCCACTGGTAACCCCAAGCCTTTCGCCCCTGACCATTTTGTTCATGTGGGCAAGCTACAGATTTGGGCCTAGGGTGTCGAAGCAAGCAAGGAAAACAGGGAACCCCATGCATTTCCCAAAAGAAGACATCCGTGGGAATCCACAGAGATCTGCCTTGCGCAAATTGCCCCAGTTTTTATTAGCCACAATCCCCGACAAAGTGTGATATTTGGTGGAGAAGAAAAACAATGTTCACTTTGTCTGGGGTTCTGGGTAATAATTTGTTGGCTGCTTCGTGCAAGTCAGACCTCTGTGACTTCCCACTGGTGTCCTCTTTTGGGAAATGCATGGGGTTCCCTGTTTTCCTTGCTGGTTTCGACACCCTAGGCCCAAATGTGTAGGTTGCCCACATGAACAAATTGTGCTGTGGCGAAAGGCTTGGGGTTACCAGCGGGATACCCTTTTCCTTTTGCGCCCGCAGTAGGTGCAACCACACATTTGAGGTACCTTTTTCGTCGGGGCACCTATGGGAACGCGTGAAGGTATGACATCTGTTGTTGGCGACGTGTTTCGGTGAGTGGACACAGGGAAATGTCTCTGAAATTGGCTGGAAATGAAGACAATTCTCAGACATTTCGCTCTGGCCCCCCACCGAAACACACCGCCAACAACACATAGCCTACCTTCCCGCGTCCCCACACGTATCTCGATGGAAACGGTACCTCACATGTGTGGGTGCACCTACCGGGCCGCAAAAGAAAAAGGGTAACCCACTGGTAACCCCAAGCCTTTCGCCACTGACCATTTTGTTCATATGGTGAACCTACAGATTTGGGCCTAGGGTGTCGGAGCCAGCAAGGAAAACAGGGAACCCCATGCATTTCCCAAAAGAGGACACCCCTGGGAATCCAAAGAGGTCTGCCTTGCGCAAATTGCCCCAGTTTTTGTTAGCCACAATCCCCGACAAAGTGTGATATTTGGTAGGGAAAAACACAATGTTCAATTTGTCTGGGGTTCTGGGTAATAAATTCTGGGCAGCTTTGCACAAGTCAGACCTCTGTGCATTCCCACGGGTATCTTCTTTTGGGAAATGCATGGGGTTCCCTGTTTTCCTTGCTGGCTTCGACACCCTAAGCCCAAATCTGTAGGTTGCCCACATGAACAAATTGTGTTGTGGCGAAAGGCTTCGGGTTACCAGCGGGATACCCTTTTCCTTTTGCGCCCCCAGTAGGTGCACCCACACATGTGAGGTACCTTTTTCGTTGGGACACCTGTGGGAACGCGAGAAGATATGACATCTGTTGTTGGCGATGTGTTTCGGTGAGTGGACACAGGGAAATGTCTCTGAAATTGGCTGGAAATGAAGACAATTCTCAGACATTTCGCTCTGGTCAGCCACGGAAACACAACGCCAACAACACATGGCCTACCTTCCCGCTTCCCCACACGTATCCCGATGGAAAGGTACCTCACATGTGTGGGTGCACCTTCCGGGGGCGCAAAAGAAAAAGGGTAACCCACTGGTAACCCCAAGCCTTTTGCCACTGACCATTTTGTTCATATGGTGGACACCCCTGGGAATCCAAAGAGGTCTGCCTTGCGCAAATTGCCCCAGTTTTTGTTAGCCACAATCCCTGACAAAGTGTGATATTTGGTAGGGAAAAAACACAATGTTCAATTTGTCTGGGGTTCTGGGTAATAAATTCTGGACCGCTTTGCACAAGTCAGACCTCTGTGCATTCCCACGGGTGTCCTATTTTGGGAAATGCATGGGGTTCCCTGTTTTCCATGCTGGCTTCGACACCCTAGGCCGAAATCTGTAGGTTGCCCACATGAACAAATTGTGCTGTGGCGAAAGGCTTGGGGTTACCAGCGGGTTACCCTTTTCCTTTTGTGCCCCCAGTAGGTGCATCCACACATGTGAGGTACCTTTTTCTTCGGGGCACCTGTGGGAACGCGAGAAGGTATGACATCTGTTGTTGGCGATGTGTTTCGGTGAGCGGACACAGGGAAATGTCTCTGAAATTGGCTGGAAATGAAGACAATTCTCAGATATTTCGCTCTGGCCACCCACCGAAACACACCGCCAACAACACATAGTCTACCTTCCCGCGTCCCCACACGTATCCCGATGGAAACGGTACCTCACATGTGTGGGTGCACCTACCGAGGGCGCAAAAGGAAAAGCGTAACCCACTGGTTACCCCAAGCCTTTCGCCACTGACCATTTTGTTCATGTGGGCAACCTACAGATTTGGGCCTAGGGTGTCGAAGCCAGCAAGGAAAACATGGAACCCCGTATATTTCCCAAAAGAGGACACCCGTGGGAATCCACAGAGGTCTGCCTTGTGCAAATTTCCACAGATTTTATTAGCCACAATCCCTGACAAAGTGTGATATTTGGTGGGAAGAAAAACACAATGTTCACTTTGACTGGGGTTGGGGGTAATACATTCTGGGCTGCTTCGCGCAAGTCAGACCTCTGTGCATTCCCTCGGGTGTCCTCTTTTGGGAAATGCATGGGGTTCCCTGTTTTCCTTGCTGACTTTGACACCCTAGGCCCAAATATGTAGATTGCCCACATGAACAAATTGTGCTGTGGCGAAAGGCTTGGGGTTACCAGTGGGATACCCTTTTCCTTTTGCACCCCCAGTAGGTGCACCCACACATGTGAGGTACCTTTTTCGTCAGGACACCTGTGGGAACGCGAGAAGGTATGACATCTGTTGTTGGCGATGTGTTTCAGTGAGTGGACACAGGGAAAAGTGTCTGAAATTGGCTGGAAATGAAGACAATTCTCAGACATTTCGCTCTTGCCACCCACCGAAACACACCGCCAACAACACATGGCCTACATTCCCGCGTCCCCACACGTGTCCCGATGAAAACGGTACCTCACATGTGTGGGTGCACCTACCGGGAGCGCAAAAGGAAAAGGGTAACGCACTGGTAACCCAAAGCCTTTCGCCACTGACCATTTTGTTCATGTGGACAACCTACAGATTTGCGCCTAGGATGTCAAAGCCAGCAAGGAAAACAGGGAACCCCATGCATTTCCCAAAAGAGGACACCCGTGGGAATCCACAGAGGTCTGCCTTGCGCAAATTGCCCCAGTTTTTATTAGCCACAATCCCCGACAAAGTGTGATATTTGATGGCAAAAAAACACAATGTTCACTTTGTCTGGGGTTCTGGGTAATAAATTCAGGGCCGCTTCGCGCAAGTCAGACCTCTGTGCATTCCCATGGGTGTCCTCTTTTGGGAAATGCATGGGGTTCCCTGTTTAGGCCGAAATCTGTAGGTTGCCCACATGAACAAATTGTGCTGTGGCGAAAGGCTTGGGGTTACCAGCGGGTTACCCTTTTCCTTTTGTGCCCCCAGTAGGTGCGCCCACACATGTGAGGTACCTTTTTCTTCTAGACACCTGTGGGAACGCGTGACGGTATGACATCTGTTGTTGGCGACGTGTTTCGGTGAGTGGACACAGGGAAATGTCTCTGAAATTGGCTGGAAATTAAGACAATTCTCAGATATTTCGCTCTGGCCACCCACCGTAACACATCGCCAACAACACATAGTCTACCTTCCCGCGTCCCCACACGTATCCCGATGGAAACGGTACCTCACATGTGTGGGTCCACCTACCGGGGGCTCAAAAGGAAAAGGGTAACCCACTGGTAACCAAAAGCCTTTCACCACGTACCATTTTGTTCATGTGGGCAACCTACAGATTTGGGCCTAGGGTGTCGAAGCCAGCAAGGAAAACAGGGAACCCTGTGCATTTCCCAAAAGAGGACACCCGTGGGAATCCACAGAGGTCTGCCTTGAGCAAATTTCCCCAGTTTTTATTAGCCACAATCCCTGACAAAATGTGATATTTGGTGGGAAGAAAAACACAATGTTCACTTTGTCTGGGGTTCTGGGTAATAAATTCTGGGCACCTTTGCACAAGTCAGACCTCTGTGCATTCCCACGGGTATCCTCTTTTGGGAAATGCATGGGGTTTCCTGTTTTCCTTGCTGGCTTCGACACCCTAAGCCCAAATCTGTAGGTTGCCCACATGAACAAATTGTGTTGTGGCGATAGGCTTCGGGTTACCAGTGGGATACCCTTTTCCTTTTGCGCCCCCAGTAGGTGCACCCACACATGTGAGGTACCTTTTTCGTTGGGACACCTGTGGGAACGCGAGAAGATATGACATCTGTTGTTGGCGTTGTGTTTCGGTGAGTGGACACAGGGAAATGTCTCCGAAATTGGCTGGAAATGAAGACAATTCTCAGACATTTCGCTCTGGTCAGCCACGGAAACACAACGCCAACAACACATGGCCTACCTTCCCGCTTCCCCACACGTATCCCGATGGAAAGGTACCTCACATGTGTGGGTGCACCTTCCGGGGGCGCAAAAGAAAAAGGGTAACCCACTGGTAACCCCAAGCCTTTCGCCACTGACCATTTTGTTCATATGGTGAACCTACAGATTTGGGCTTAGGGTGTCGAAGCCAGCAAGGAAAACAGGGAACCCTGTGCATTTCCCAAAAGAGGACACCCGTGGGAATCCACAGAGGTCTGCCTTGAGCAAATTTCCCCAGTTTTTATTAGCCACAATCCCTGACAAAATGTGATATTTGGTGGGAAGAAAAACACAATGTTCAGTTTGTCCGGGGTTGGGGGTAATAAATTCTAGGCTGCTTCGCGCAAGTCAGACCTCTGTGCATTCCCATGGGTGTCCTCTTTTGGGAAATGCATGGGGTTCCCTGTTTTCCTTGCTGGCTTTGACACCCTAGGCCCAAATGTGTAGGTTGCCCACATGAACAAATTGTGCTGTGGCGAAAGGCTTGGGGTTACCAGCGGGTTACCCTTTTCCTTTTGCGCCCCCAGTAGGTCCACCCACACATGTGAGGTACCTTTTTCGTCGGGACACCTGTGGGAACGCGAGAAGGCATGACATCTTTTGTTGGCGACGTGTTTCGGTGAGTTTTATACGGGGAAAATTTTCTGAAATTGGCTGGAAATGAAGACAATTCTCAGACTTTTCGCTCTGGCCACCCACCGAAACACACCGCCAACAACACATGGCCTACATTCCCGCCTCCCACACGTGTCCCAACGAAAATGGTACCTCACATGTGTGGGTGCACATACCGGGGGCGCAAAAGGAAAAGGGTAACCCACTGTTAACCCCAAGCCTTTCGCCCCTGACCATTTTGTTCATGTAGGCAACCTACAGATTTGGGCCTAGGGTGTCGAAGCAAGCAAGGAAAACAGGGAACCCCATGCATTTCCCAAAAGAAGACACCCGTGGGAATCCACAGAGATCTGCCTTGCGCAAATTGCCCCAGTTTTTATTAGCCACAATCCCCGACAAAGTGTGATATTTGGTGGGGAAGAAAAACAATGTTCACTTTGTCTGGGGTTCTGGGTAATAATTTGTTGGCTGCTTCGTGCAAGTCAGACCTCTGTGCCTTCCCACTGGTGTCCTCTTTTGGGAAATGCATGGGGTTCCCTGTTTTCCTTGCTGGTTTCGACACCCTAGGCCCAAATGTGGAGGTTGCCCACATGAACAAATTGTGCTGTGGCGAAAGGCTTGGGGTTACCAGCGGGATACCCTTTTCCTTTTGCGCCCGCAGTAGGTGCAACCACACATTTGAGGTACCTTTTCGTCGGGGCACCTATGGGAACGCGTGAAGGTATGACATCTGTTGTTGGTGACGTGTTTCGGTGAGTGGACACAGGGAAATGTCTCTGAAATTGGCTGGAAATTAAGACAATTCTCAGACATTTCGCTCTGGCCCCCCACCGAAACACACCGCCAACAACACATAGCCTACCTTCCCGCATCCCCACACGTATCCCGATGGAAACAGTACCTCACATGTGTGTGTGCACCTACCGGGGGCGCAAAAGAAAACGGGTAACCCACTGGTAACCCCAAGCCTTTCACCACTGACCATTTTGTTCATATAGTGAACCTACAGATTTGGGCCTAGGGTGTCGAAGTCAGCAAGGAAAATAGGGAACCCCATGCATTTCCCAAAAGAGGACACCCCTGGGAATCCAAAGAGGTCTGCCTTGCGCAAATAGCCCCAATTTTTGTTGGCCACAATCCCCGACAAAGTGTGATATTTGGTAGAGAAAAAACACAATGTTCACTTTGTCTGGGGTTCTGGGTAATAAATTCTGGGCAGCTTTGCACAAGTCAGACCTCTGTGCATTCCCACGGGTATCCTCTTTTGGGAAATGCATGGGGTTCCCTGTTTCCTTGCAGGCTTCGACACCCTAGGCCCAAATGTGTAGGTTGCCCACATGAACAAATTGTGTTGTGGCGAAAGGCTTGGGGTTACCAGCGGGATACCCTTTTCCTTTTGCGCCCCCAGTAGGTGCACCCACACATGTGAGGTACCTTTTTCGTTGGGACACCTGTGGGAACGCGAGAAGGTATGACATCTGTTGTTGGCGATGTGTTTCGGTGAGTGGACACAGGGAAAAGTCTCTGAAATTGGCTGGAAATGAAGACAATTCTCAGACATTTCGCTCTTGCCACCCTCCGAAACACACCGCCAACAACACATGGCCTACATTCCCGCGTCCCCACACGTGTCCCGATGAAAACGGTACCTCAAATGTGTGGGTGCACCTACCGGGGGCGCGAAAGGAAAAGGGTAACGCACTGGTAACCCAAAGCCTTTCGCCACTGACCATTTTGTTCATGTGGGCAACCTACAGATTTGGGCCTAGGATGTCAAAGCCAGCAAGGAAAACAGGGAACCTCATGCATTTCCCAAAAGAGGACACCCGTGTGAATCCAGAGAGGTCTGCCTTGGGCAAATTGCCCCAGTTTTTGTTAGCCACAATCCCCGACAAAGTGTGATATTTGGTAGGGAAAAACACAATGTTCACTTTATCTGTGGTTCTGGGTAATAAATTCTGGGCAGCTTTGCACAAGTCAGACCTCTGTGCATTCCCACGGGTATCCTAATTTGGGAAATGCATGGGGTTCCCTGTTTTCCTTGCTGGCTTCAACACCCTAGGCCCAAATCGGAAGGTTGCCCACATGAACAAATTGTGTTGTGGCGAAAGGCTTGGGGTTACCAGCGGGATACCCTTTTCCTTTTGCGCCCCCAGTAGGTGCACCCACAAATATGAGGTACCTTTTTTGTTGGGACACCTGTGGGAACGCGAGAAGGTATGACATCTGTTGTTGGTGATGTGTTTCGGTGAGTGGACACAGGGAAATGTCTCTGAAATTGGCTGGAAATGAAGACAATTCTCAGACATTTCGCTCTGGTCAGCCACAGAAACACAACGCCAACAACACATGGCCTACCTTCCCGCGTCCCCACACGTATCCCGATGGAAAGGTACCTCACATGTGTGGGTGCACCTACCGGGGGCGCAAAAGAAAAAGGGTAACCCACTGGTAACCCCAAGCCTTTCGCCACTGACCACTTTGTTCATATGGTGAACCTACAGATTTGGGCCTAGGGTGTCAAAGCCAGCAAGGAAAACAAGGAACCCCATGCATTTCCCAAAAGAAGACACCCCTGGGAATCCAAAGAGGTCTGCCTTGCGCAAATTGCCCCAGTTTTTGTTAGCCACAATCCCTGACAAAGTGTGATATTTGGTAGGGAAAAAACACAATGTTCACTTTGTCTGGGGTTCTGGGTAATAAATTCTGGACCGCTTTGCACAAGTCAGACCTCTATGCATTCCCACGGGTGTCCTATTTTGGGAAATGCATGGGGTTCCCTGTTTTCCTTGCTGGCTTCGACACCCTCGGCCGAAATCTGTAGGTTGCCCACATGAACAAATTGTGCTGTGGCGAAAGGCTTGGGGATACCAGCGGGTTACCCTTTTCCTTTTGCGCCCCCAGTAGGTCCACCCACACATGTGAGGTACCTTTTTCGTCGGGACACCTGTGGGAACGCGAGAAGGCATGACATCTTTTGTTGGCGACGTGTTTCGGTGAGTTTTATACGGGGAAAATTCTCTGAAATTGGCTGGAAATGAAGACAATTCTCAGACTTTTCGCTCTGGCCACCCACCGAAACACACCGCCAACAACACATGGCCTACATTCCCGCGTCCCACACGTGTCCCAACGAAAATGGTACCTCACATGTGTGGGTGCACATACCGGGGGCGCAAAAGGAAAAGGGTAACCCACTGGTAACCCCAAGCCTTTCGCCCCTGACCATTTTGTTCATGTGGGCAAGCTACAGATTTGGGCCTAGGGTGTCGAAGCAAGCATGGAAAACTGGGAACCCCATGCATTTCCCAAAAGAAGACACCTGTGGGAATCCACAGAGATCTGCCTTGCGCAAATTGCCCCAGTTTTTATTAGCCACAATCCCCGACAAAGTGTGATATTTGGTGGGGAAGAAAAACAATGTTCACTTTGTCTGGGGTTCTGGGTAATAATTTGTTGGCTGCTTCGTGCAAGTCAGACCTCTGTGACTTCCCACTGGTGTCCTCTTTTGGGAAATGCATGGGGTTCCCTGTTTTCCTTGCTGGTTTCGACACCCTAGGCCCAAATGTGTAGGTTGCCCACATGAACAAATTGTGCTGTGGCGAAAGGCTTGGGGTTACCAGCGGGATACCCTTTTCCTTTTGCGCCCGCAGTAGGTGCAACCACACATTTGAGGTACCGTTTTCGTCGGGGCACCTATGGGAACGCGTGAAGGTATGACATCTGTTGTTGGCGACGTGTTTCGGTGAGTGGACACAGGGAAATGTCTCTGAAATTGGCTGGAAATGAAGACAATTCTCAGACATTTCGCTCTGGCCCCCCACCGAAACACACCGCCAACAACACATAGCCTACCTTCCCGCGTCCCCACACGTATCTCGATGGAAACGGTACCTCACATGTGTGGGTGCACCTACCGGGCCGCAAAAGAAAAAGGGTAACCCACTGGTAACCCCAAGCCTTTCGCCACTGACCATTTTGTTCATATGGTGAACCTACAGATTTGGGCCTAGGGTTTCAAAGCCAGCAAGGAAAACAGGGAACCCCATGCATTTCCCAAAAGAGGACACCCCTGGGAATCCAAAGAGGCCTGCCTTGCGCAAATTGCCCCAGTTTTTGTTAGCCACAATCCCTGACAAAATGTGATATTTGGTAGGGAAAAAACACAATGTTCAATTTGTCTGGGGTTCTGGGTAATAAATTGTGGACCGCTTTGCACAAGTCAGACCTCTGTGCATTCCCACGGGTGTCCTATTTTGGGAAATGCATGGGGTTCCCTGTTTTCCTTGCTGGCTTCGACACCCTAGGCCGAAATCTGTAGGTTGCCCACATGAACAAATTGTGCTGTGGCGAAAGGCTTGGGGTTACCAGCGGGTTACCCTTTTCCTTTTGTGCCCCCAGTAGGTGCATCCACACATGTGAGGTACCTTTTTCTTCGGGGCACCTGTGGGAACGTGAGAAGGTATGACATCTGTTGTTGGCGATGTGTTTCGGTGAGTGGACACAGGGAAATGTCTCTGAAATTGGCTGGAAATGAAGACAATTCTCAGATATTTCGCTCTGGCCACCCACCGAAACACACCGCCAACAACACATAGTCTACCTTCCCGCGTCCCCACACGTATCCCGATGGAAACGGTACCTCGCATGTGTGGGTGCACCTACCGAGGGCGCAAAAGGAAAAGGGTAACCCACTGGTAACCCCAAGCCTTTCGCCACTGACCATTTTGTTCATGTGGGCAACCTACAGATTTGGGCCTAGGGTGTCGAAGCCAGCAAGGAAAACATGGAACCCCGTATATTTCCCAAAAGAGGACACCTGTGGGAATCCACAGAGGTCTGCCTTGTGCAAATTTCCACAGTTTTTATTAGCCACAATCCCTGACAAAGTGTGATATTTGGTGGGAAGAAAAACACAATGTTCACTTTGACTGGGGTTGGGGGTAATACATTCTGGGCTGCTTCGCGCAAGTCAGACCTCTGTGCATTCCCTCGGGTGTCCTCTTTTGGGAAATGCATGGGGTTCCCTGTTTTCCTTGCTGGCTTTGACACCCTAGGCCCAAATGTGTAGGTTGCCCACATGAACAAATTGTGCTGTGGCGAAAGGCTTGGGGTTACCAGCGGGATACCCTTTTCCTTTTGCACCCCCAGTAGGTGCACCCACACATGTGAGGTACCTTTTTCGTCAGGACACCTGTGGGAACGCGAGAAGGTATGACATCTGTTGTTGGTGATGTGTTTCGGTGAGTGGACACAGGGAAATGTCTTTGAAATTGGCTGGAAATGAAGACAATTCTCAGACATTTCGCTCTTGCCACCCACCGAAACACACCGCCAACAACACATGGCCTACATTCCCGCGTCCCAACACGTGTCCCGATGAAAACGGTACCTCATATGTGTGGGTGCACCTACCGGGAGCGCAAAAGGAAAAGGGTAACGCACTGGTAACCCAAAGCCTTTCGCCACTGACCATTTTGTTCATGTGGACAACCTACAGATTTGGGCCTAGGATGTCAAAGCCAGCAAGGAAAACAGGGAACCCCATGCATTTCCCAAAAGAGGACACCCGTGAGAATCCACAGAGGTCTGCCTTGGGCAAATTTCCCCAGTTTTTATTAGCCACAATCCCCGACAAAGTGTGATATTTGGTGGGAAGAAAAACACAATGTTCACTTTGTCTGGGGTTCTGGGTAATAAATTCTGGGCACCATTGCACAAGTCAGACCTCTGTGCATTCCCACGGGTATCCTCTTTTGGGAAATGCATGGGGTTCCCTGTTTTCCTTGCTGGCTTCGACACCCTAAGCCCAAATCTGTAGGTTGCCCACATGAACAAATTGTGTTGTGGCGAAAGGCTTCGGGTTACCAGCGGGATACCCTTTTCCTTTTGCGCCCCCAGTAGGTGCACCCACACATGTGAGGTACCTTTTTCGTTGGGACACCTGTGGGAACGCGAGAAGATATGACATCTGTTGTTGGCGATGTGTTTCGGTGAGTGGACACAGGGAACTGTCTCTGAAATTGGCTGGAAATGAAGAAAATTCTCAGACATTTCGCTCTGGTCAGCCACGGAAACACAACGCCAACAACACATGGCCTACCTTCCCGCTTCCCCACACGTATCCCGATGGAAAGGTACCTCACATGTGTGGGTGCACCTTCCGGGGGCGCAAAAGAAAAAGGGTAACCCACTGGTAACCCCAAGCCTTTCGCCACTGACCATTTTGTTCATATGGTGAACCTACAGATTTGGGCTTAGGGTGTCGAAGCCAGCAAGGAAAACAGGGAACCCTGTGCATTTCCCAAAAGAGGACACCCGTGGGAATCCACAGAGGTCTGCCTTGAGCAAATTTCCCCAGTTTTTATTAGCCACAATCCCTGACAAAATGTGATATTTGGTGGGAAGAAAAACACAATGTTCAGTTTGTCCGGGGTTGGGGGTAATAAATTCTAGGCTGCTTCGCGCAAGTCAGACCTCTGTGCATTCCCATGGGTGTCCTATTTTGGGAAATGCATGGGGTTCCCTGTTTTCCTTGCTGGCTTTGACACCCTAGGCCCAAATGTGTAGGTTGCCCACATGAACAAATTGTGCTGTGGCGAAAGGCTTGGGGTTACCAGCGGGTTACCCTTTTCCTTTTGCGCCCCCAGTAGGTCCACCCACACATGTGAGGTACCTTTTTCGTCGGGACACCTGTGGGAACGCGAGAAGGCATGACATCTTTTGTTGGCGACGTGTTTCGGTGAGTTTTATACGGGGAAAATTCTCTGAAATTGGCTGGAAATGAAGACAATTCTCAGACTTTTCGCTCTGGCCACCCACCGAAACACACCGCCAACAACACATGGCCTACATTCCCGCGTCCCACACGTGTCCCAACGAAAATGGTACCTCACATGTGTGGGTGCACATACCGGGGGCGCAAAAGGAAAAGGGTAACCCACTGTTAACCCCAAGCCTTTCGCCCCTGACCATTTTGTTCATGTGGGCAAGCTACAGATTTGGGCCTAGGGTGTCGAAGCAAGCAAGGAAAACAGGGAACCCCATGCATTTCCCAAAAGAAGACACCCGTGGGAATCCACAGAGATCTGCCTTGCGTAAATTTCCCCAGTTTTTATTAGCCACAATCCCCGACAAAGTGTGATATTTGGTGGGGAAGAAAAACAATGTTCACTTTGTCTGGGGTTCTGGGTAATAATTTGTTGGCTGCTTCGTGCAAGTCAGACCTCTGTGCCTTCCCACTGGTGTCCTCTTTTGGGAAATGCATGGGGTTCCCTGTTTTCCTTGCTGGTTTCGACACCCTAGGCCCAAATGTGGAGGTTGCCCACATGAACAAATTGTGCTGTGGCGAAAGGCTTGGGTTACCAGCGGGATACCCTTTTCCTTTTGCGCCCGCAGTAGGTGCAACCACACATTTGAGGTACCTTTTTCGTTGGGACACCTGTGGGAACGCGAGAAGGTATGACATCTGTTGTTTGCGATGTGTTTCGGTGAGTGGACACAGGGGAAATGTCTCTGAAATTGGCTGGAAATGAAGACAATTCTCAGACATTTCGCTCTGGTCAGCCACAGAAACACAACGCCAACAACACATGGCCTACCTTCCCGCGTCCCCACACGTATCCCGATGGAAAGGTACCTCACATGTGTGGGTGCACCTACCGGGGGCGCAAAAGAAAAAGGGTAACCCACTGGTAACCCCAAGCCTTTCGTCACTGACCATTTTGTTCATATGGTGAACCTACAGATTTGGGCCTAGGGTATCGAAGCCAGCAAGGAAAACAGGGAACCCCGTATATTTCCCAAAAGAGGACACCCCTGGGAATCCACAGAGGTCTGCCTTGTGCAAATTTCCACAGTTTTTATTAGCCACAATCCCTGACAAAGTGTGATATTTGGTGGGAAGAAAAACACAATGTTCACTTTGACGGGGGTTGGGGGTAATAAATTCTGGGCTGCTTCGCGCAAGTCAGACCTCTGTGCATTCCCTCGGGTGTGCTCTTTTGGGAAATGCATGGGGTTCCCTGTTTTCATTGCTGGCTTTGACACCCTAGGCCCAAATGTGTAGGTTGCCCACATGAACAAATTGTGCTGTGGCGAAAGGCTTGGGGTTACCAGCGGGATACCCTTTTCCTTTTGCACCCCCAGTAGGTGCACCCAAACATGTGAGGTACCTTTTCGTCAGGACACCTGTGGGAACGCGAGCAGGTATGACATCTGTTGTTGGCGATGTGTTTCGGTGAGTGGACACAGGGAAAAGTGTCTGAAATTGGCTGGAAATTAAGACAATTCTCAGACATTTCGCTCTTGCCACCCACCGAAACACACCGCCAACAACACATGGCCTACATTCCCGCGTCCCCACACGTGTCCCGATGAAAACGGTACCTCAAATGTGTGGGTGCACCTACCGGGAGCGCAAAAGGAAAAGGGTAACGCACTGGTAACCCAAAGCCTTTCGCCACTGACCATTTTGTTCATGTGGACAACCTACAGATTTGGGCCTAGGATGTCAAAGCCAGCAAGGAAAACAGGGAACCCCATGCATTTCCCAAAAGAGGACACCCGTGGGAATCCACAGAGGTCTGCCTTGCGCAAATTGCCCCAGTTTTTATTAGCCACAATCCCCGACAAAGTGTGATATTTGATGGGGAAAAAACACAATGTTCACTTTGTCTGGGGTTCTGGGTAATAAATTCTGGGCAGCTTTGCACAAGTCAGACCTCTGTGCATTTCCACGGGTATCCTCTTTTGGGAAATGCATGGGGTTCCCTGTTTTCCTTGCTGGCTTAGACACCCTAGGCCCAAATCTGTAGGTTGCCCACATGAACAAATTGTGTTGTGGCGAAAGGCTTGGGGTTACCAGCGGGATACCCTTTTCCTTTTGCCACCCCAGTAGGTGCACCCACACATGTGAGGTACCTTTTTCGTTGGGACACCTGTGGGAACGCGAGAAGGTATGACATCTGTTGTTGGCGATGTGTTTCGGTGAGTGGACACAGGGAAATGTCTCTGAAATTGGCTGGAAATGAAGACAATTCTCAGACATTTCGCTCTGGTCAGCCACGGAAACACAACGCCAACAACACATGGCCTACCTTCCCGCTTCCCCACATGTATCCCGATGGAAAGGTACCTCACATGTGTGGGTGCACCTTCCGGGGGCGCAAAAGAAAAAGGGTAACCCACTGGTAACCCCAAGCCTTTTGCCACTGACCATTTTGTTCATATGGTGAACCTACAGATTTGGGCATAGGGTGTCAAAGCCAGCAAGGAAAACAGGGAACCCCATGCATTTCCCAAAAGAGGACACCCCTGAGAATCCAAAGAGGTCTGCCTTGCGCAAAATGCCCCAGTTTATGTTAGCCACAATCCCTGACAAAGTGTGATATTTGGTAGAGAAAAAACACAATGTTCACTTTATCTGGGGTTCTGGGTAATAAATTCTGGACCGCTTTGCACAAGTCAGACCTCTGTGCATTCCCACGGGTGTCCTATTTTGGGAAATGCATGGGGTTCCCTGTTTTCCTTGCTGGCTTCGACACCCTAAGCCGAAATCTGTAGGTTGCCCACATGAACAAATTGTGCTGTGGCGAAAGGCTTGGGGTTACCAGCGGGTTACCCTTTTCCTTTTGTGCCCCCAGTAGGTGCATCCACACATGTGAGGTACCTTTTTCTTCGGGGCACCTGTGGGAACGCGAGAAGGTATGACATCTGTTGTTGGCGATGTGTTTCGGTGAGTGGACACAGGGAAATGTCTCTGAAATTGGCTGGAAATGAAGACAATTCTCAGACATTTCGCTCTGGCCACCCACCGAAACACACCGCCAACAACACATAGTCTACCTTCCTACGTCCCCACACGTATCCCGATGGAAACGGTACCTCACATGTGTGGGTGCACCTACCGAGGGCGCAAAAGGAAAAGGGTAACCCACTGGTAACCCCAAGCCTTTCGCCACTGACCATTTTGTTCATGTGGGCAACCTACAGATTTGGGCCTAGGGTGTCAAAGCCAGCAAGGAAAACAGGGAACCCCGTATATTTCCCAAAAGAGGACACCCGTGGGAATCCACAGAGGTCTGCCTTGTGCAAATTTCCACAGTTTTTATTAGCCACAATCCCTGACAAAATGTGATATTTGGTAGAGAAAAAACACAATGTTCACTTTGTCTGGGGTTCTGGGTAATAAATTCTGGACCGCTTTGCACAAGTCAGACCTCTGTGCATTCCCACGGGTGTCCTATTATGGGAAATGCATGGGGTTCCCTGTTTTCCTTGCTGGCTTCGACACCCTAGGCCGAAATCTGTAGGTTGCCCACATGAACAAATTGTGCTGTGGCGAAAGGCTTGGGGTTACCAGCGGGTTACCCTTTTCCTTTTGTGCCCCCAGTAGGTGCATCCACACATGTGAGGTACCTTTTTCTTCGGGGCACCTGTGGGAACGCGAGAAGGTATGACATCTGTTGTTGGCGATGTGTTTCGGTGAGTGGACACAGGGAAATGTCTCTGAAATTGGCTAGAAATTAAGACAATTCTCAGACATTTCGCTCTGGCCACCCACCGAAACACACCGCCAACAACACATAGTCTACCTTCCTGCGTCCCCACACGTATCCCGATGGAAACGGTACCTCACATGTGTGGGTGCACCTACCGAGGGCGCAAAAGGAAAAGGGTAACCCACTGGTAACCCCAAGCCTTTCGCCACTGACCATTTTGTTCATGTGGGCAACCTACAGATTTGGGCCTAGGGTGTCAAAGCCAGCAAGGAAAACAGGGAACCCCGTATATTTCCCAAAAGAGGACACCTGTGGGAATCCACAGAGGTCTGCCTTGTGCAAATTTCCACAGTTTTTATTAGCCACAATCCCTGACAAAGTGTGATATTTGGTGGGAAGAAAAACACAATGTTCACTTTGACTGGGGTTGGGGGTAATAAATTCTGGGCTGCTTCGCGCAAGTCAGACCTCTGTGCATTCCCTCGGGTGTCCTCTTTTGGGAAATGCATGGGGTTCCCTGTTTTCCTTGCTGGGTTTGACACCCTAGGCCCAAATGTGTAGGTTGCCCACATGAACAAATTGTGCTGTCGCGAAAGGCTTGGGGTTACCAGCGGGATACCCTTTTCCTTTTGCACCCCCAGTAGGTGCACCCACACATGTGAGGTACCTTTTTCATTGGGACACCTGTGGGAACGCGAGAAGGTATGACATCTGTTGTTGGCGATGTGTTTCGGTGAGTGGACACAGGGAAAAGTGTCTGAAATTGGCTGGAAATGAAGACAATTCTCAGACATTTCGCTCTTGCCACCCACCGAAACACACCGCCAACAACACATGGCCTACATTCCCGCGTCCCCACACGTGACCCGATGAAAATGGTACCTCACATGTGTGGGTGCACCTACCGGGAGCGCAAAAGGAAAAGGGTAACGCACTGGTAACCCAAAGCCTTTCGCCACTGACCATTTTGTTCATGTGGACAACCTACAGATTTGGGCCTAGGATGTCAAAGCCAGCAAGGAAAACAGGGAACCCCATGCATTTCCCAAAAGAGGACACCCGTGGGAATCCACAGAGGTCTGCCTTGAGCAAATTTCCCCAGTTTTTATTAGCCACAATCCCCAACAATGTGTGATATTTGATGGGTAAAAAACACAATGTTCACTTTGTCAGGGGTTGGGGGTAATAAATTCTAGGCTTCTTCGCGCAAGTCAGACCTCTGTGCATTCCCATGGGTGTCCTCTTTTGGGAAATGCATGGGGTTCCCTGTTTTCCTTGCTGGCTTTGACACCCTAGGCCCAAATGTGTAGGTTGCCCACATGAACAAATTGTGCTGTGGCGAAAGGCTTGGGGTTACCAGCGGGTTACCCTTTACCTTTTGCGCCCCCAGTAGGTCCACCCACACATGTGAGGTACCTTTTTCGTCGGGGCACCTATGGGAACGCGTGAAGGTATGACATCTGTTGTTGGCGACGTGTTTCGGTGAGTGGACACAGGGAAATGTCTCTGAAATTGGCTGGAAATGAAGACAATTCTCAGACATTTCGCTCTGGCCACCACCGAAACACACCGCCAACAACACATAGTCTACCTTCCTGCGTCCCCACATGTATCCCGATGGAAACGGTACCTCACATGTGTGGGTGCACCTACCGAGGGCGCAAAAGGAAAAGGGTAACCCACTGGTAACCCCAAGCCTTTCGCCACTGACCATTTTGTTCATGTGGGCAACCTACAGATTTGGGCCTAGGGTGTCAAAGCCAGCAAGGAAAACAGGGAACCCCGTATATTTCCCAAAAGAGGACACCCGTGGGAATCCACAGAGGTCTGCCTTGTGCAAATTTCCACAGTTTTTATTAGCCACAATCCCTGACAAAATGTGATATTTGGTAGAGAAAAAACACAATGTTCACTTTGTCTGGGGTTCTGGGTAATAAATTCTGGACCGCTTTGCACAAGTCAGACCTCTGTGCATTCCCACGGGTGTCCTATTATGGGAAATGCATGGGGTTCCCTGTTTTCCTTGCTGGCTTCGACACCCTAGGCCGAAATCTGTAGGTTGCCCACATGAACAAATTGTGCTGTGGCGAAAGGCTTGGGGTTACCAGCGGGTTACCCTTTTCCTTTTGTGCCCCCAGTAGGTGCATCCACACATGTGAGGTACCTTTTTCTTCGGGGCACCTGTGGGAACGCGAGAAGGTATGACATCTGTTGTTGGCGATGTGTTTCGGTGAGTGGACACAGGGAAATGTCTCTGAAATTGGCTGGAAATTAAGACAATTCTCAGACATTTCGCTCTGGCCACCCACCGAAACACACCGCCAACAACACATAGTCTACCTTCCTGCGTCCCCACACGTATCCCGATGGAAACGGTACCTCACATGTGTGGGTGCACCTACCGAGGGCGCAAAAGGAAAAGGGTAACCCACTGGTAACCCCAAGCCTTTCGCCACTGACCATTTTGTTCATGTGGGCAACCTACAGATTTGGGCCTAGGGTGTCAAAGCCAGCAAGGAAAACAGGGAACCCCGTATATTTCCCAAAAGAGGACACCCGTGGGAATCCACAGAGGTCTGCCTTGTGCAAATTTCCACAGTTTTTATTAGCCACAATCCCTGACAAAGTGTGATATTTGGTGGGAAGAAAAACACAATGTTCACTTTGACTGGGGTTGGGGGTAATAAATTCTGGGCTGCTTCGCGCAAGTCAGACCTCTGTGCATTCCCTCGGGTGTCCTCTTTTGGGAAATGCATGGGGTTCCCTGTTTTCCTTGCTGGGTTTGACACCCTAGGCCCAAATGTGTAGGTTGCCCACATGAACAAATTGTGCTGTCGCGAAAGGCTTGGGGTTACCAGCGGGATACCCTTTTCCTTTTGCACCCCCAGTAGGTGCACCCACACATGTGAGGTACCTTTTTCATTGGGACACCTGTGGGAACGCGAGAAGGTATGACATCTGTTGTTGGCGATGTGTTTCGGTGAGTGGACACAGGGAAAAGTGTCTGAAATTGGCTGGAAATGAAGACAATTCTCAGACATTTCGCTCTTGCCACCCACCGAAACACACCGCCAACAACACATGGCCTACATTCCCGCGTCCCCACACGTGACCCGATGAAAACGGTACCTCACATGTGTGGGTGCACCTACCGGGAGCGCAAAAGGAAAAGGGTAACGCACTGGTAACCCAAAGCCTTTCGCCACTGACCATTTTGTTCATGTGGACAACCTACAGATTTGGGCCTAGGATGTCAAAGCCAGCAAGGAAAACAGGGAACCCCATGCATTTCCCAAAAGAGGACACCCGTGGGAATCCACAGAGGTCTGCCTTGAGCAAATTTCCCCAGTTTTTATTAGCCACAATCCCCGACAATGTGTGATATTTGATGGGTAAAAAACACAATGTTCACTTTGTCAGGGGTTGGGGGTAATAAATTCTAGGCTTCTTCGCGCAAGTCAGACCTCTGTGCATTCCCATGGGTGTCCTCTTTTGGGAAATGCATGGGGTTCCCTGTTTTCCTTGCTGGAAAACGAGCTCATCAGCCCTGGGCAATGGGTGCGCGTCAGTTTTGGTGACGGCATTGACTCCTCGGTAGTCCACACAGAACCTCCAATCCTTGGTACCCGCCTGGGAACTTGCCTTGGGGACAAGGACCACTGGACTGGACCAGGGACTGGTTGAGGGTTCAATAACACCCAGATCCAACATCTTGGCGACCTCAGCCTGGATGTGGTTCTTGACGGTATCTGACATACGGTAGCACCTGCTTTTGACAGGCACACTGTCACCAGTGTCAATTTCATGCCTACACCACGGTGTAAGGCCTGGCGTCAGTGAAAACAGAGAGGCATACTGTTGGAGCAAAGCCCTGCAGGCCCTCTGTTGCTCTGTTGTCAAATCCGGAGAGAGATATACTCCCTCCACTGAGCCATCCTGAGGGTCGCTGTGCAGCAAATCAGGAAGGGGCTCACTCTCATCCTCTTCTTGCCCTGAAGCTAGCAAGAGACATGAGACTTCTGCTCGCCGGTGGAAAGGCTTGAGCCTGTTGACATGGAATACCTGAGGGGCTACCCCAGAGGCTCCCATGTCAACCAGATAATTGACTTCGCCCATCTTGGAGATGATCCTGAAGGGTCCAGTCCACTTGTCTGCCAAAGCTCTAGGCTTGGTAGGCTCTATCACAAGGATTTCCTGTCCCGGAGTCCAATCCACTTGCGAGGCTTTAAGGTCATGCCAGTACTTATTCAATTCCTGGCTGGCCTTAAGATTGGCTGTTGCCTGACCCATCATCTGTGTCATCCTCCATCTGAGGCCTAACACATAGTCCCCCACTTGCTTGGCGGGACCGGGAGGGGTGGCTTCCAAGCCTTCTCGGATCAAGGCGAGGGGCCCCCTCACGGGATGTCCAAAGAGTAACTCAAAGGGGCTGAAACCAACACCCTCTTGAGGTACCTCTCTGTAAGCAAACAGCAGGCATTGCAGGAGGAGATCCCATTTCCTCCTTAGGGGTTCTTCCAAAGCCCCTAGCATGCCCTTGAGAGTTTTATTAAATCTCTCAACCAGACCATTGGTCTGGGGGTGGTAAGAGGTGGAGAACTTGTAGGTTACCCCGCACTCTTTCCACATGGTTTTCATGTAACTAGACATGAAGTTGGATCCTCTGTCAGAGACAACCTCCTTGGGGAATCCAACACGGGTGAAAATGCCCAGGAGAGCCCTGGCAACCACCTTGGCAGTAACAGTCCGAAGGGGTATTGCCTCAGGGTACCTGGTGGCATGATCTACCAAGACCAGGAGGAACCGATGTCCACCTGAAGTGGGAGGGTCAAGGGGACCGACGATGTCGATGCCCACCCTCTCAAATGGTGTGCCAACCACTGGCAATGGCTGCAGTGGGGCAATGACCTTGCCTCCAGTCTTGCCAGACAACTGACAAGTTGGGCAGGTCCTGCAGTGGGACTCCACCTCTACTCCCATCCGTGGCCAGTAGAAATGGGCAGAGAGCCTCTGCTTAGTCTTCTTGGTCCCAAGATGACCAGCCAAGGGCACCTCATGCGCCAACTGCAGTAGGAAGGGCCTGTAAACCTGGGGTACCACCAACCTCTTGAGGGCACCAGGTTCAGGCTTAGTGGGCTCACTAACAAGGAGCTCACCCTCCCAATAAATCCGGAATGTTCTAGGCACTTCTCCTTGTGCCTGGGACAGGGCCTGTTTCCTCAGTCCCTCGAGAGAGTGGCACTTTCTCTGTCCCTTACAGAAGTCTGCCCGGGAGGGTCCCCCTTCAGCTAACAAGCATTGAAGGTCGGGATGATCCTCCGGGTTGAGAACCTCTCCCACAGGAGAGTCTTCTGTCTCTTCTCCCACAGGAGTTGAGTTTGGGTTTTCCACTGGACCCAGCCCGTCCGGAGCATAGATCCCGATGGGTGCTGTCGGAATAGCAGGAAGAGAAGGTGTTCCCTCCACAGAGGTGGCATTCTTGGTCTTCCTTCTTCTTGCCTTAGGCCTCGCCTTTGGCTCGGGTACCTGACCCACAGCCAGACCCGGTGTCACCTGTGACCTAGTGACTGCAGCAGCAGCCATGGGAAGACCATCCGAGATCAACCCCAACTCTACTAGATCATTTCCTAACAGAATGTTAGCAGGGACATTGTCCTGAACCAGGACAGGAAGCTTTGCTGTCTTGTCTCCAATCATGAGTGTGACTAAGGCTACAGGCGATAATTTGGGAGGCCCACCAGCTAACCTGGTGGTTCTCAGAGGAGCACCTACATAGTCCTCTGGCTTGAGCAGGGTCCTGTCCACCACTGTCATGCTTGCCCCAGTGTCTCTCAAACCAGTAGAAGGCTGGCCATTCAAGAGGACACTTCTCAGAAACCTACGGGTGTTCTGTGGGATAGTCGCCAGTACTTCTGCATACTGGTCCCAGGCCCCAAGGGACACTAAGGAAATCTCTACCGGAGCACCAAATGTGATCCCGGTAGAGGAGGGGAGGACAGTGGCCTCCACCTCAGACACGGGGTAAGGGTAGGTCAGGCTGGCAGCCTGTACTCCAAGGGCCTTACCTTTACACTTGGAGTCACCCCTTTTGTGATCCAGAGCCCCACAGTCCCAACAAGCGCCAGGAGTGCGGGGTACAGTACTGGAACCACTGGGAGCCTGCTTTGCAGCAGGTGGACCACTACTCTTATTCCCACCCACAGATGACTTATCCCCACTAGATTTTTGGGTCTTGGGAGAGGAAGGTTTAGGTTTACCCGACTGTGACTGCTTGTGGGAATCCTCAGCTTTCTCAGAGGCCCCCTTTTCTTTGTCCTTGTCCTTCCCACTGGAGTCCTTAGGGGACACCCGGTGGGAGACCCACTTGTCAACCAACCTAGCCAGCTTAAAGGGGTCCAAAATGTTCTGGTCAGCCACATACTGAAGCAGCTCTGGTGAACAGGCTTCAGAAAAATGCTCAAAAAACAAGATGTGGGACAATTCAACAAAAGTCTTAACCTTGTACCCATCGATCCACCCCATCATGTTCATGTGGGCAGCACTCACCCAGTCAACCCAAGACACATTCTCTCTTTTCTTAAAATCCCTGAACCTTCTAAGGTATTGGGTAGGTGTCTTGCCAAACTTGGCAATCAAAGCAGACTTCATACACTCATACTGACCCCTTTCTTCCACACTCAGCTTCAGAATACAGTCATATCCAGTTTGAGGCACTCTGCTTAACAAACACTTAGCCCAATCTCTTTTATCAACATCATGAATCGCACAAGCCATTTCAAACGCTTCAATCCATTGGAGGATATCTGAACCCTCCACAAATACACCAACCAAATCCTTCATAAACTTGGTGGCTGGGGACCTGACACTCTCACTGGTTTTAGCTGAAGTCTCCACTCTAGCTTTCTCTAGCTGGATTCTCTGACATTCAGTGTCCTGGCTCTTGAGTTCAAGATCCCTATTCTTGAGCTCCACTTGTTGAGCCAACTCCTCTTTCTTAAGTTCAGCATCTATTTCCAACTTGCGGTATTCAAAGGCCTATTTCATCCTTAATAACTCAAGCTCCAAGGAATTGCTGGGGTTTGGAACAGAGGCAGCAGGAATGGCGGCGTTCCCAGAAACAGATTCAGCGGAAACCCCAGGGGCAGAGTCCTCGTTGGTTGCATTCCCCCCCTCATCAAGAGTTTCACCATCAGTCTGGTAGTCCACCAGGGCAGCTATCAGCTCAGCCCTAGACTTATCCACAAAGTCTAACTCCCTGGCTTCACAAGCACTCTGGAGAGCCTTCAAGCTCATCCGAGTCAATTTGCCATTTGCAATAGACTCCATTGTTTGTAATGCAGTTATCTTGTACACAACTAAACCTTAATTTAATAAAGTGCAGATATCCTTTGTAAGTGGCACGGTTATACACTGATTCTTAAAACCATAAGCATCCCACCGCTGCCACCAGCTGTAAAGACTGGTAGGGGGTGTCTGTACTTCTGCTCTCTATATGGTAGAAGAGAGGCACAGAAGACCCCAGCCAAGATTCTCTATTACGGTATCAATGGACGAGCAATCAAGGCCTAGCTTCTCAGGAGGTGATGCAGGCTGGTTCTTAAGTACAGTGTAGTCCCCAAGCCCCCCACAAAGGAATGTCCACACACTGTATTGGTTAGAACACAGTCTTTATATAATCAATATTCAAGGTTATGTACACTTATCATAATAACTCACTTTGTACTTAGGAAAATCAACAATGGCAAATATATACAATTCTAAAGTGGTACCACCCTTTGTATTAGATCTCATTAAAGTGCATCAACAACAATGTCACACAGATCAATAGAGTGAAACCAGCAATAGAGAGAGGAGAGAAAATAAGATGGTTGAGCAATAGGCAGAATACTGGCCCCTACCACTAGATACAGTTCTGTGTGGAGATCCCCCCACCTGGGCAACCTGTAAGATAAAGATATAGCACAAGCCCAGTCCATATATTGTTCTGCAAGTCTTATTCCCTCCTATAATGTTTTTACCCCCCCAATATACCTGGTGGAGTTGAGTTCTTCGAAAAGGCGTCGACAGATCCTTCTTGAGCGACCCCCTTTCAAGCGGGAGTCACGGATCGTCGAGGGGCGTCGAGAAGCGTCGAGGAACTCGGTGTTCGGCGACAGGAAATCGACGGCCCTTCTTGAATGCCTTCCCTTTCAAGCGGGAGACACGGGGCGTCGAACGTCCGTCGACAAACAGGGTAGAACGGCGTCGATGAGGCGGCAGCTTCGTCGGAGCGGTGCTCGTCGGCGTCGGAGCGTCGGCGTCCTGCAAGGCAGAGGCGTGGGGGGCACCTCGGTGACAATAGTTCTGGACCGCAAAGATTGTGGAGACGGGAGGCCCAGCAAGGGCGTCGAGTCGTTCGAGTCTTTGTGGTCTTCGGGTGGCGGGAAACCCACCGGCAGGTTTCTCCTCGGCGCGTTGGTCGTCCTCGACTTTCTCCGGCAGGACAAAGCGGTCGACGGTGCGGGCGAGGGAGTCCTTCGTTTCGAATGTTCTTAGGCAAAGGAGCGGACGGCTCCGGTCGTCGGCGGCACGGCGTCAAGTGGTTCCCACGGCTGGGCAACACAACTTCGACGGGCCTCCAGCGGTTACACAAACCTGCGAACCCTGGTCGACGGCGGCGATGTCCGGGTGCTTCACTTCGATCTCCTCGGCGGTCCCGTCTCGGGTCGGCAGCCTTTCGAGGGTCTGTCTTCCAGGGCGCTTCGGCGAAGATGGAGCGGTGCTCGATGGTCCCTCGGAGCACGGGAAGAGGGCGCCTTACCAGGTCCTCTCTCGGGTCAGTCTTCGACGATTTCGGCAGCCTTCGGATCGGTCGGAGCAAATGCAACAGCAAGTCTTTTTCTTCCAGCTGGACGTCGAGGATCAGCAGTTCCAGTTACTCTTAGAGTGGAGACTCAACTCCAGAACGTTTCTGAACGCTTCTGAACGTTCCTGAACAAATACCAGTGGTGAGAGGTCCCCAGATATACTATTCTGTCTCTCATCCACACTGCTGGCACACACTCAGCAGCCAATCATACAGAAGGGCATTCATGCAGCCAGTCAGCCAATTAGGCACACAGTGCATTCAGGCCACACTCCTCCCTTTCAGACACTCACAACAAGGAATGTGGATTGGGACAAGTACCCAGCCATTCAACACTACACACTGCATTCAGGCCAGTTTCGGGCAGGGCTGTCTCAGTCTTTGTCTCTCATGCCAGAAACCAGACAACCACAACAAGGAGTGTATATTGGTCACACACTCCATTCACCCAGGTCCCACCCACAGGAGGTACCCACAACATACAGTCACTGGGAAGGCTCCAGTCAGTCTAGCTGGGCCTTCACAACAACACCATATATGGAACTTCCACCCAACAGCCAGTCAGGGGGACAGAGTCAGGGCTTCCCAGGACTTTGGGAAAACAAGGTAACAGGCAATAGAAAGCAAGAGGCCACAGGGGCCATCTTGTTTCCTATCAGGAATCAACTGATACCAATGGCAGGGCCTGGGTATCCCAAAATGGAGGACACCCAGAGCACCTGTCAAATTCAGCATGGAGCTGCCACCAGCCCATACCCTGCTCTGTGGGCCACCCACAGGTGCCCAAAAACATACACTAGGGGCACAGGGTTGTACCCCTACCCATGGGTGCCATAAGGGTATCCCATGGGTCTGTTCACCAAACCAAAAGAGAGAGCTGCACTGCCAGGAGTCCCACATGGACTCCTGGGCAGAAAACATGACAGAACACACGATAAAAAGCAGTAAAGGACAAGGATTCAGAGGCCCTGTCCCTCTGATGCATTTCCAGCATCACATGCACCTACCGGGGGCGCAAAAGAAAAAGGGTAACCCACTGGTAACCCCAAGCCTTTCACCACTGACCATTTTGTTCATATAGTGAACCTACAGATTTGGGCCTCGGGTGTCGAAGCCAGCAAGGAAAATAGGGAACCCCATGCATTTCCCAAAAGAGGACACCCCTGGGAATCCAAAGAGGTCTGCCTTGCGCAAATAGCCCCAGTTTTTGTTAGCCACAATCCCTGACAAATTGTGATATTTGGTAGGGAAAAAACACAATGTTCACTTTGTTTGGGGTTCTGGGTAATACATTCTGGGCTGCTTTGCACAAGTCAGACCTCTGTGCATTCCCACGGGTATCCTCTTTTGGGAAATGCATGAGGTTCCCTGTTTCCTTGCTGGCTTCGACACCCTGGGCCCAAATCTGTAGGTTGCCCACATGAACAAATTGTGTTGTGGCGAAAGGCTTGGGGTTACCAGCGGGATACCCTTTTCCTTTTGCGCCCCCAGTAGGTGCACCCACACATGTGAGGTACCTTTTTCGTTGGGACACCTGTGGGAACACGAGAAGGTATGACATCTGTTGTTGGCGATGTGTTTCGGTGAGTGGACACAGGGAAATGTCTCTGAAATTGGCTGGAAATGAAGACAATTCTCAGACATTTCGCTCTGGCCAGCCACGGAAACACAACGCCAACAACACATGGCCTACCTTCCCGCATCCCCAAACGTATCCAGATGGTACAGTACCTCACATGTGTGGGTGCACTTACCAGGGGCGCAAAAGAAAAAGGGTAACCCACTGGTAACCCCAAGCCTTTTGCCCTGACCATTTTGTTCATATGGTGAACCTACAGATTTGGGCCTAGGGTGTCAAATCCAGCAAGGAAAACAGGGAACCCCATGCATTTCCCAAAAGAGGACACCCCTGGGAATCCAAAGAGGTCTGCCTTGCGCAAATTGCCCCAGTTTTTGTTAGCCACTATCCCTGACAAAGTGTGATATTTGGTAGGGAAAAAACACAATGTTCACTTTGTCTGGGGTTCTGGGTAATACATTCTGGACCGCTTTGCACAAGTCAGACCTCTGTGCATTCCCACGGGTGTCCTATTTTGGGAAATGCATGGGGTTCCCTGTTTTCCTTGCTGGCTTCGACACCCTAGGCCGAAATCTGTAGGTTGCCCACATGAACAAATTGTGCTGTGGCAAAAGGCTTGGGGTTACCAGCGGGTTACCCTTTTCCTTTTGTGCCCCCAGTAGGTGCATCCACACATGTGAGGTACCTTTTTCTTCGGGGCACCTGTGGGAACGCGAGAAGGTATGACATCTGTTGTTGGTGATGTGTTTCGGTGAGTGGACACAGGGAAATGTCTTTGAAATTGGCTGGAAATGAAGACAATTCTCAGACATTTCGCTCTGGCCACCCACCGAAACACACCACCAACAACACATAGTCTACGTTCCTGCGTCCCCACACGTATCCCGATGGAAACGGTACCTCACATGTGTGGGTGCACCTACCGAGGGCGCAAAAGGAAAAGGGTAACCCACTGGTAACCCCAAGCCTTTCGCCACTGACCATTTTGTTCATGTGGGCAACCTACAGATTTGGGCCTAGGGTGTCAAAGCCAGCAAGGAAAACAGGGAACCCCGTATATTTCCTAAACGAGGACACCCGTGGGAATCCACAGAGGTCTGCCTTCTGCAAATTTCCACAGTTTTTGTTAGCCACAATCCCTGACAAAGTGTGATATTTGGTGGGAAGAAAAACACAATGTTCACTTTGACTGGGGTTGGGGGTAATAAATTCTGGGCTGCTTCGCGCAAGTCAGACCTCTGTGCATTCCCTCGGGTGTCCTCTTTTGGGAAATGCATGGGGTTCCCTGTTTTCCTTGCTGGCTTTGACACCCTAGGCCCAAATGTGTAGGTTGCCCACATGAACAAATTGTGCTGTGGCGAAAGGCTTGGGGTTACCAGCGGGATACCCGTTTCCTTTTGCACCCCCAGTAGGTGCACCCACACATGTGAGGTACCTTTTTGGTCAGGACACCTGTGGGAACGCGAGAAGGTATGACATCTGTTGTTGGCGATGTGTTTCGGTGAGTGGACACAGGGAAAAGTGTCTGAAATTGGCTGGAAATGAAGACAATTCTCAGACATTTCGCTCTTGCCACCCACCGAAACACCCCGCCAACAACACATGGCCTACATTCCCGCGTCCCCACACGTGTCTCGATGAAAACGGTACCTCACATGTGTGGGTGCACCTACCGGGAGCGCAAAAGGAAAAGGGTAACGCACTGGTAACCTAAAGCCTTTCGCCACTGACCATTTTGTTCATGTGGACAACCTACAGATTTGGGCCTAGGATGTCAAAGCCAGCAGGTAAAACAGGGAACCCCATGCATTTCCCAAAAGAGGACACCCGTGGGAATCCACAGAGGTCTGCCTTGCGCAAATTGCCCCAGTTTTTATTAGCCACAATCCCCGACAAAGTGTGATATTTGATGGGGAAAAAACACAATGTTCACTTTGTCTGGGGTTCTGGGTAATAAATTCAGGGCCGCTTTGCGCAAGTCAGACCTCTGTGCATTCCCATGGGTGTCCTCTTTTGGGAAATGCATGGGGTTCCCTGTTTTCCTTGCTGGCTTCGACACCCTAGGCCCAAATCTGTAGGTTGCCCACATGAACAAAATGGTCAGGGGCGAAAGGCTTGGGGTTACCAGCGGGTTACCCTTTTACATTTGTGCCCCCAGTAGGTGCACCCACACATGTGAGGTACCTTTTTCTTCGAGACACCTGTGGGAACGCGTGACGGTATGACATCTGTTGTTGGCGACGTGTTTCGGTGAGTGGACACAGGGAAATGTCTCTGAAATTGGCTGGAAATGAAGACAATTCTCAGATATTTCACTCTGGTCACCCACCGAAACACGCCGCCAACAACACATAGTCAACCTTCCCGCGTCCCCACACGTATCCCGATGGAAACGGTACCTCACATGTGTGGGTCCACCTACCGGGGGCGCAAAAGGAAAAGGGTAACCCACTGGTAACCAAAAGCCTTTCACCACTGACCATTTTGTTCATGTGGGCAACCTACAGATTTGGGCCTAGGGTGTCGAAGCCAGCAAGGAAAACAGGGAACCCTGTGCATTTCCCAAAAGAGGACACCCGTGGGAATCCACAGAGGTCTGCCTTGAGCAAATTTCCCCAGTTTTTATTAGCCACAATCCCTGACAAAATGTGATATTTGGTGGGAAGAAAAACACAATGTTCAGTTTGTCCGGGGTTGGGGGTAATAAATTCTAGGCTGCTTCGCGCAAGTCAGACCTCTGTGCATTCCCATGGGTGTCCTCTTTTGGGAAATGCATGGGGTTCCCTGTTTTCCTTGCTGGCTTTGACACCCTAGGCCCAAATGTGTAGGTTGCCCACATGAACAAATTGTGCTGTGGCGAAAGGCTTGGGGTTACCAGCGGGTTACCCTTTTCCTTTTGCGCCCCCAGTAGGTCCACCCACACATGTGAGGTACCTTTTTCGTCGGGACACCTGTGGGAACGCGAGAAGGCATGACATCTTTTGTTGGCGACGTGTTTCGGTGAGTTTTATACGGGAAAATTTCTCTGAAATTGGCTGGAAATTAAGACAATTCTCAGACTTTTCGCTCTGGCCACCCACCGAAACACACCGCCAACAACACATGGCCTACATTCCCGCGTCCCACACGTGTCCCAACGAAAATGGTACCTCACATGTGTGGGTGCACATACCGGGGGCGCAAAAGGAAAAGGGTAACCCACTGGTAACCCCAAGCCTTTCGCCCCTGACCATTTTGTTCATGTGGGCAAGCTACAGATTTGGGCCTAGGGTGTCGAAGCAAGCAAGGAAAACAGGGAACCCCATGCATTTCCCAAAAGAAGACACCCGTGGGAATCCACAGAGATCTGCCTTGCGCAAATTGCCCCAGTTTTTATTAGCCACAATCCCCGACAAAGTGTGATATTTGGTGGGGAAGAAAAACAATGTTCACTTTGTCTGGGGTTCTGGGTAATAATTTGTTGGCTGCTTCGTGCAAGTCAGACCTCTGTGACTTCCCACTGGTGTCCTCTTTTGGGAAATGCATGGGGTTCCCTGTTTTCCTTGCTGGTTTCGACACCCTAGGCCCAAATGTGTAGGTTGCCCACATGAACAAATTGTGCTGTGGCGAAAGGCTTGGGGTTACCAGCGGGATACCCTTTTCCTTTTGCGCCCGCAGTAGGTGCAACCACACATTTGAGGTACCTTTTTTCGCCGGGGCACCTATGGGAACGCGTGAAGGTATGACATCTGTTGTTGGCGACGTGTTTCGGTGAGTGGACACAGGGAAATGTCTCTGGATTTGGCTGGAAATGAAGACAATTCTCAGACATTTCGCTCTGGTCAGCCACGGAAACACAACGCCAACAACACATGGCCTACCTTCCCGCTTCCCCACACGTATCCCGATGGAAAGATACCTCACATGTGTGGGTGCACCTTCCGGGGGCGCAAAAGAAAAAGGGTAACCCACTGGTAACCCCAAGCCTTTCGCCACTGACCATTTTGTTCATATGGTGAACCTACAGATTTGGGCAGAGGGTGTCAAAGCCAGCAAGGAAAACAGGGACCCCCATGCATTTCCCAAAAGAGGACACCCCTGGGAATCCAAAGAGGTCTGCCTTGCGCAAATTGCCCCAGTTTTTGTTAGCCACAATCCCTGACAAAGTGTGATATTTGGTAGGGAAAAAACACAATGTTCACTTTGTCTGGGGTTCTGGGTAATAAATTCTGGACCGCTTTGCACAAGTCAGACCTCTGTGCATTCCCACGGGTGTCCTATTTTGGGAAATGCATGGGGTTCCCTGTTTTCCTTGCTGGCTTCGACACCCTAGGCCGAAATCTGTAGGTTGCCCACATGAACAAATTGTGCTGTGGCGAAAGGCTTGGGGTTACCACCGGGGTACCCTTTTCCTTTTGTGCCCCCAGTAGGTGCATCCACACATGTGAGGTACCTTTTTCTTCGGGGCACCTGTGGGAATGCGAGAAGGTATGACGTCTGTTGTTGGCGATGTGTTTCAGTGAGTGGACACAGGGAAAAGTGTCTGAAATTGGCTGGAAATGGAGACAATTCTCAGACATTTCGCTCTTGCCACCCACCGAAACACACCGCCAACAACACATGGCCTACATTCCCGCGTCCCCACACGTGTCCCGATGAAAATGGTACCTCACATGTGTGGGTGCACCTACCGGGAGCGCAAAAGGAAAAGGGTAACGCACTGGTAACCCAAAGCCTTTCGCCACTGACCATTTTGTTCATGTGGACAACCTACAGATTTGGGCCTAGGATGTCAAAGCCAGCAAGGAAAACAGGGAACCCCATGCATTTCCCAAAAGAGGACACCCGTGGGAATCCACAGAGGTCTGCCTTGCGCAAATTGCCCCAGTTTTTATTAGCCACAATCCCCGACAAAGTGTGATATTTGATGGGGAAAAAACACAATGTTCACTTTGTCTGGGGTTCTGGGTAATAAATTCAGGGCCGCTTCGCGCAAGTCAGACCTCTGTGCATTCCCATGGGTGTCCTCTTTTGGGAAATGCATGGGGTTCCCTGTTTTCCTTGCTGGCTTCAACACCCTAGGCCGAAATCTGTAGGTTGCCCACATGAACAAATTGTGCTGTGGCGAAAGGCTTGGGGTTACCAGCGGGTTACCCTTTTCCTTTTGTGCCCCCAGTAGGTGCACCCGCACATGTGAGGTACCTTTTTCTTCGAGACACCTGTGGGAACGTGTGACGGTATGACATCTGTTGTTGGCGACGTGTTTCGGTGAGTGGACACAGGGAAATGTCTCTGAAATTGGCTGGAAATGAAGACAATTCTCAGATATTTCGCTCTGGCCACCCACCGAAACACATCGCCAACAACACATAGTCTACCTTCCCGCGTCCCCACATGTATCCCGATGGAAACGGTACCTCACATGTGTGGGTCCACCTACTGGGGGCTCAAAAGGAAAAGGGTAACCCACTGGTAACCAAAAGCCTTTCACCACTGACCATTTTGTTCATGTGGGCAACCTACAGATTTGGACCTAGGGTGTCGAAGCCAGCAAGGAAAACAGGGAACCCTGTGCATTTCCCAAAAGAGGACACCCGTGGGAATCCACAGAGGTCTGCCTTGAGCAAATTTCCCCAGTTTTTATTAGCCACAATCTCTGACAAAATGTGATATTTGGTGGGAAGAAAAACACAATGTTCAGTTTGTCCGGGGTTGGGGGTAATAAATTCTAGGCTGCTTCGCGCAAGTCAGACCTCTGTGCATTCCCATGGGTGTCCTCTTTTGGGAAATGCATGGGGTTCCCTGTTTTCCTTGCTGGCTTTGACACCCTACGCCCAAATGTGTAGGTTGCCCACATGAACAAATTGTGCTGTGGCGAAAGGCTTGGGGTTACCAGCGGGTTACCCTTTTCCTTTTGCGCCCCCAGTAGGTCCACCCACACATGTGAGGTACCTTTTTCGTCGGGACACCTGTGGGAACGCGAGAAGGCATGACATCTTTTGTTGGCGACGTGTTTCGGTGAGTTTTATACGGTGAAAATTCTCTGAAATTGGCTGGAAATGAAGACAATTCTCAGACTTTTCGCTCTGGCCACCCACCGAAACACACCGCCAACAACACATGGCCTACATTCCCGCGTCCCACACGTGTCCCAACGAAAATGGTACCTCACATGTGTGGGTCCACCTACTGGGGGCTCAAAAGGAAAAGGGTAACCCACTGGTAACCCCAAGCCTTTCGCCACTGACCATTTTGTTCATATGGTGAACCTACAGATTTGGGCCTAGGGTGTCAAAGCCAGCAAGGAAAACAGGGAACCCCATGCATTTCCCAAAAGAAGACACCCCTGGGAATCCAAAGAGGTCTGCCTTGCGCAAATTGTCCTAGTTTTTGTTAGCCACAATCCCTGACAAATTGTGATATTTGGTAGGGAAAAAACACAATGTTCACTTTGTCTGGGGTTCTGGGTAATAAATTCTGGACCGCTTTGCACAAGTCAGACCTATGTGCAGTCCCACGGGTGTCCTATTTTGGGAAATGCATGGGGTTCCCTGTTTTCCTTGCTGGCTTCGACACCCTAGGCCGAAATCTGTAGGTTGCCCACATGAACAAATTGTGCTGTGGCGAAAGGCTTGGGGTTACCAGCGGGTTACCCTTTTCCTTTTGTGCCCCCAGTAGGTGCATCCACACATGTGAGTTACCTTTTTCTTCGGGGCACCTGTGGGAACACGAGAAGGTATGACATCTGTTGTTGGCGATGTGTTTCGGTGAGTGGACACAGGGAAATGTCTTTGAAATTGGCTGGAAATGAAGACAATTCTCAGACATTTCGTTCTGGCCACCCACTGAAACACACCACCAACAACACATAGCCTACCTTCCCGCATCCCCACACGTATCTCAATGGAAACGGTACCTCACATGTGTGGTTGCACCTACCGGGGCGCAAAAGAAAAAGGGTAACCCACTGGTAACCCCAAGCCTTTCGCCACTGACCATTTTGTTCATATGGTGAACCTACAGATTTGGGCCTAGGGTGTCGAAGCCAGCAAGGAAAACAGGGAACCCCATGCATTTCCCAAAAGAGGACACCCCTGGGAATCCAAAGAGGTTTGCCTTGCGCAAATTGCCCCAGTTTTTGTTAGCCACAATCCCCGACAAAGTGTGATATTTGGTAGGGAAAAACACAATGTTCACTTTGTCTGGGGTTCTGGGTAATACATATTGGGCCGCTTTGCACATGTCAGACCTCTGTGCATTCCCACGGGTGTCCTCTTTTGGGAAATGCATGGCGTTCCCTGTTTTCCTTGCTGGCTTCAACACCCTAGGCCCAAATCTGTAGGTTGCCCACATGAACAAATTGTGTTGTGGCGAAAGGCTTGGGGTTACCGGCGGCATACCCTTTTCCTTTTGCGCCCCCAGTAGGTGCACCCACACATGTGAGGTACCTTTTTCGTTGGGACACCTGTGGGAACGCGAGAAGGTATGACATCTGTTGTTGGCGATGTGTTTCGGTGAGTGGACACAGGGAAAAGTGTCTGAAATTGGCTGGAAATGAAGACAATTCTCAGACATTTCGCTCTTGCCACCCACCGAAACACACCGCCAACAACACATGGCCTACAATCCCGCGTCCCCACACGTGTCCCGATGAAAACGGTACCTCAAATGTGTGGGTGCACCTACCGGGGGCGCGAAAGGAAAAGGGTAACGCACTGGTAACCCAAAGCATTTCGCCACTGATCATTTTGTTCATGTGGGCAACGTACAGATTTGGGCCTAGGATGTCAAAGCCAGCAAGGAAAACAGGGAACCCCATGCATTTCCCAAAAGAGGACACCCGTGGGAATCCAGAGAGGTCTGCCTTGCGCAAATTGCCCCAGTTTTTGTTACCCAAAATCCCCGACAAAGTGTGATATTTGGTAGGGAAAAACACAATGTTCACTTTGTCTGGGGTTCTGGGTAATAAATTCTGGGCCGCTTTGCACAAGTCAGACCTCTGTGCATTCCCACGGCTATCCTCTTTTGGGAAATGCATGGGGTTCCCTGTTTTCCTTGCTGGCTTCGACACCCTAGGCCCAAATCGGTAGGTTGCCCACATGAACAAATTGTGTTGTGGCGAAAGGCTTGGGGTTACCAGCGGGATACCCTTTTCCTTTTGCGCCCCCAGTAGGTGCACCCACACATGTGAGGTACCTTTTTCGTTGGGAGACCTGTGGAAACGCGAGAAGGTATGACATCTGTTGTTGGCGATGTGTTTCGGTGAGTGGACACAGGGAAATGTCTCTGAAATTGGCTGTAAATGAAGACAATTCTCAGACATTTCGCTCTGGTCAGCCATAGAAACACAACGCCAACAACACATGGCCTACCTTCCCGCATCCCCACACGTATCCCGGTGGAAAGGTACCTCACATGTGTGGGTGCACCTACCGGGGGCCCAAAAGAAAAAGGGTAACCCACTGGTAACCCCAAGCCTTTCGCCACTGACCATTTTGTTCATATGGTGAACCTACAGATTTGGGCCTAGGGTGTCAAAGCCAGCAAGGAAAACAAGGAACCCCATGCATTTCCCAAAAGAGGACACCCCTGGGAATCCAAAGAGGTCTGCCTTGTGCAAATTTCCACAGTTTTTATTAGCCACAATCCCTGACAAAGTGTGATATTTGGTGGGAAGAAAAACACAATGTTCACTTTGACTGGGGTTGGGGGTAATAAATTCTGGGCTGCTTCGCGCAAGTCAGACCTCTGTGCATTCCCTCGGGTGTGCTCTTTTGGGAAATGCATGGGGTTCCCTGTTTTCATTGCTGGCTTTGACACCCTAGGCCCAAATGTGTAGGTTGCTCACATGAACAAATTGTGCTGTGGCGAAAGGCTTGGGGTTACCAGCGGGATACCCTTTTCCTTTTGCACCCCCAGTAGGTGCACCCACACATGTGAGGTACCTTTTTCGTCAGGACACCTGTGGGAACGCGAGAAGGTATGACATCTGTTGTTGGCGATGTGTTTCGGTGAGTGGACACAGGGAAAAGTGTCTGAAATTGGCTGTAAATGAAGACAAGTCTCAGACATTTCGCTCTTGCCACCCACCGAAACACACCGCCAACAACACATGGCCTACATTCCCGCGTCCCCACACGTGTCCCGATGAAAACGGTACCTCACATGTGTGGGTGCACCTACCGGGAGCGCAAAAGGAAAAGGGTAACGCACTGGTAACCCAAAGCCTTTCGCCACTGACCATTTTGTTCATGTGGACAACCTACAGATTTGGGCCTAGGATGTCAAAGCCAGCAAGGAAAACAGGGAACCCCATGCATTTCCCAAAAGAGGACACCCGTGGGAATCCACAGAGGTCTGCCTTGCGCAAATTGCCCCAGTTTTTATTAGCCACAATCCCCGACAAAGTGTGATATTTGATGGGGAAAAACACAATGTTCACTTTGTCTGGGTAATAAATTCAGGGCCGCTTCGCGCAAGTCAGACCTCTGTGCATTCCCATGGGTGTCCTCTTTTGGGAAATGCATGGGGTTCCCTGTTTTCCTTGCTGGCTTCGACACCCTAGGCCGAAATCTGTAGGTTGCCCACATGAACAAATTGTGCTGTGGCGAAAGGCTTGGGGTTACCAGCGGGTTACCCTTTTCCTTTTGTGCCCCCAGTAGGTGCACCCACACATGTGAGGTACCTTTTTCTTCGAGACACCTGTGGGAACGCGTGACGGTATGACATCTGTTGTTGGCGACGTGTTTCGGTGAGTGGACACAGGGAAATGTCTCTGAAATTGGCTGGAAATGAAGACAATTCTCAGATATTTCGCTCTGGCCACCCACCGAAACACATCGCCAACAACACATAGTCTACCTTCCCGCGTCCCCACATGTATCCCGATGGAAACGGTACCTCACATGTGTGGGTCCACCTACTGGGGGCTCAAAAGGAAAAGGGTAACCCACTGGTAACCAAAAGCCTTTCACCACTGACCATTTTGTTCATGTGGGCAACCTACAGATTTGGGCCTAGGGTGTCGAAGCCAGCAAGGAAAACAGGGAACCCTGTGCATTTCCCAAAAGAGGACACCTGTGGGAATCCACAGAGGTCTGCCTTGAGCAAATTTCCCCAGTTTTTATTAGCCACAATCCCTGACAAAATGTGATATTTGGTGGGAAGAAAAACACAATAATCAGTTTGTCCGGGGTTGGGGGTAATAAATTCTAGGCTGCTTCGCGCAAGTCAGACCTCTGTGCATTCCCATGGGTGTCCTCTTTTGGGAAATGCATGGGGTTCCCTGTTTTCCTTGCTGGCTTTGACACCCTAGGCCCAAATGTGTAGGTTGCCCACATGAACAAATTGTGCTGTGGCGAAAGGCTTGGGGTTACCAGCGGGTTACCCTTTTCCTTTTGCGCCCCCAGTAGGTCCACCCACACATGTGAGGTACCTTTTTCGTCGGGACACCTGTGGGAACGCGAGAAGGCATGACATCTTTTGTTGGCGACGTGTTTCGGTGAGTTTTATACAGGGAAAATTCTCTGAAATTGGCTGGAAATGAAGACAATTCTCAGACTTTTCGCTCTGGCCACCCACCGAAACACACCGCCAACAACACATGGCCTACATTCCCGCGTCCCACACGTGTCCCAACAAAAATGGTACCTCACATGTGTGGGTGCACATACCGGGGGCGCAAAAGGAAAAGGGTAACCCACTGTTAACCCCAAGCCTTTCGCCCCTGACCATTTTGTTCATGTGGGCAACCTACAGATTTGGGCCTAGGGTGTCGAAGCAAGCAAGGAAAATAGGGAACCCCATGCATTTCCCAAAAGAGGACACCACTGGGAATCCAAAGAGGTCTGCCTTGCGCAAATTGCCTCAGTTTTTGTTAGCCACAATCCCCGACAAAGTGTGATATTTGGTAGAGAAAAAACACAATGTTCACTTTGTCTGGGGTTCTGGGTAATACATTCTGGGCTGCTTTGCACAAGTCAGACCTCTGTGCATTCCCACGGGTATCCTCTTTTGGGAAATGCATGGGGATCCCTGTTTCCTTGCTGGCTTCGACACCCTAGGCCCAAATGTGTAGGTTGCCCACATGAACAAATTGTGTTGTGGCGAAAGGCTTGGGGTTACCAGCGGGATACCCTTTTCCTTTTGCACCCCCAGTAGGTGCACCCACACATGTGAGGTACCTTTTTCGTTGGGACGCCTGTGGGAACGCGAGAAGGTATGACATCTGTTGTTGGCGATGTGTTTCGGTGAGTGGACACAGGGAAATGTCTCTGAAATTGGCTGGAAATGAAGACAATTCTCAGACATTTCGCTCTGGCCAGCCATGGAAACACAACGCCAACAACACATGGCCTACCTTCCCGCGTCCCCACACGTATCCCGATGGAAACAGTACCTTCCATGTGTGGGTGCACCTACCGGGGGCGCAAAAGAAAAAGGGTAACCCACTGGTAACCCCAAGCCTTTCGCCACTGACCATTTTGTTCATATGGTGAACCTACAGATTTGGGCCTAGGGTGTCAAAGCCAGCAAGGAAAACAGGGAACCCCATGCATTTCCCAAAAGAGGACACCCCTGGGAATCCAAAGAGGTCTGCCTTGCGCAAATTGCCCTAGTTTTTGTTAGCCACAATCCCTGACAAATTGTGATATTTGGTAGGGAAAAAACACAAAGTTCACTTTGTCTGGGGTCCTGGGTAATAAATTCTGGACCGCTTTGTACAAGTCAGACCTATGTGCAGTCCCACGGGTGTCCTATTTTGGGAAATGCATGGGGTTCCCTGTTTTCCTTGCTGGCTTCGACACCCTAGGCCGAAATCTGTAGGTTGCCCACATGAACAAATTGTGCTGTGGCGAAAGGCTTGGGGTTACCAGCGGGTTACCCTTTTCCTTTTGTGCCCCCAGTAGGTGCACCCACACATGTGAGGTACCTTTTTCTTCGAGACACCTGTGGGAACGCGTGACGGTATGACATCTGTTGTTGGCGACGTGTTTCGGTGAGTGGACACAGGGAAATGTCTCTGAAATTGGCTGGAAATGAAGACAATTCTCAGATATTTCGCTCTGGCCACCCACCGAAACACATCGCCAACAACACATAGTCTACCTTCCCGCGTCCCCACATGTATCCCGATGGAAACGGTACCTCACATGTGTGGGTCCACCTACTGGGGGCTCAAAAGGAAAAGGGTAACCCACTGGTAACCAAAAGCCTTTCACCACTGACCATTTTGTTCATGTGGGCAACCTACAGATTTGGGCCTAGGGTGTCGAAGCCAGCAAGGAAAACAGGGAACCCTGTGCATTTCCCAAAAGAGGACACCTGTGGGAATCCACAGAGGTCTGCCTTGAGCAAATTTCCCCAGTTTTTATTAGCCACAATCCCTGACAAAATGTGATATTTGGTGGGAAGAAAAACACAATAATCAGTTTGTCCGGGGTTGGGGGTAATAAATTCTAGGCTGCTTCGCGCAAGTCAGACCTCTGTGCATTCCCATGGGTGTCCTCTTTTGGGAAATGCATGGGGTTCCCTGTTTTCCTTGCTGGCTTTGACACCCTAGGCCCAAATGTGTAGGTTGCCCACATGAACAAATTGTGCTGTGGCGAAAGGATTGGGGTTACCAGCGGGTTACCCTTTTCCTTTTGCGCCCCCAGTAGGTCCACCCACACATGTGAGGTACCTTTTTCGTCGGGACACCTGTGGGAACGCGAGAAGGCATGACATCTTTTGTTGGCGACGTGTTTCGGTGAGTTTTATACAGGGAAAATTCTCTGAAATTGGCTGGAAATGAAGACAATTCTCAGACTTTTCGCTCTGGCCACCCACCGAAACACACCGCCAACAACACATGGCCTACATTCCCGCGTCCCACACGTGTCCCAACAAAAATGGTACCTCACATGTGTGGGTGCACATACCGGGGGCGCAAAAGGAAAAGGGTAACCCACTGTTAACCCCAAGCCTTTCGCCCCTGACCATTTTGTTCATGTGGGCAACCTACAGATTTGGGCCTAGGGTGTCGAAGCAAGCAAGGAAAATAGGGAACCCCATGCATTTCCCAAAAGAGGACACCACTGGGAATCCAAAGAGGTCTGCCTTGCGCAAATTGCCTCAGTTTTTGTTAGCCACAATCCCCGACAAAGTGTGATATTTGGTAGAGAAAAAACACAATGTTCACTTTGTCTGGGGTTCTGGGTAATACATTCTGGGCTGCTTTGCACAAGTCAGACCTCTGTGCATTCCCATGGGTATCCTCTTTTGGGAAATGCATGGGGATCCCTGTTTCCTTGCTGGCTTCGACACCCTAGGCCCAAATGTGTAGGTTGCCCACATGAACAAATTGTGTTGTGGCGAAAGGCTTGGGGTTACCAGCGGGATACCCTTTTCCTTTTGCACCCCCAGTAGGTGCACCCACACATGTGAGGTACCTTTTTCGTTGGGACGCCTGTGGGAACGCGAGAAGGTATGACATCTGTTGTTGGCGATGTGTTTCGGTGAGTGGACACAGGGAAATGTCTCTGAAATTGGCTGGAAATGAAGACAATTCTCAGACATTTCGCTCTGGCCAGCCACGGAAACACAACGCCAACAACACATGGCCTACCTTCCCGCGTCCCCACACGTATCCCGATGGAAACAGTACCTTCCATGTGTGGGTGCACCTACCGGGGGCGCAAAAGAAAAAGGGTAACCCACTGGTAACCCCAAGCCTTTCGCCACTGACCATTTTGTTCATATGGTGAACCTACAGATTTGGGGCTAGGGTGTCAAATCCAGCAAGGAAAACAGGGAACCCCATGCATTTCCCAAAAGAGGACACCCCTGGGAATCCAAAGAGGTCTGCCTTGCGCAAATTGCCCTAGTTTTTGTTAGCCACAATCCCTGACAAATTGTGATATTTGGTAGGGAAAAAACACAAAGTTCACTTTGTCTGGGGTCCTGGGTAATAAATTCTGGACCGCTTTGTACAAGTCAGACCTATGTGCAGTCCCACGGGTGTCCTATTTTGGGAAATGCATGGGGTTCCCTGTTTTCCTTGCTGGCTTCGACACCCTAGGCCGAAATCTGTAGGTTGCCCACATGAACAAATTGTGCTGTGGCGAAAGGCTTGGGGTTACCAGCGGGTTACCCTTTTCCTTTTGTGCCCCCAGTAGGTGCATCCACACATGTGAGGTACCTTTTTCTTCGGGGCACCTGTGGGAACACGAGAAGGTATGACATCTGTTGTTGGCGATGTGTTTCGGTGAGTGGACACAGGGAAATGTCTTTGAAATTGGCTGGAAATGAAGACAATTCTCAGACATTTCGCTCTGGCCACCCACTGAAACACACCACCAACAACACATAGCCTACCTTCCCGCATCCCCACACGTATCTCAATGGAAACGGTACCTCACATGTGTGGTTGCACCTACCGGGGCGCAAAAGAAAAAGGGTAACCCACTGGTAACCCCAAGCCTTTCGCCACTGACCATTTTGTTCATATGGTGAACCTACAGATTTGGGCCTAGGGTGTCGAAGCCAGCAAGGAAAACAGGGAACCCCATGCATTTCCCAAAAGAGGACACCCCTGGGAATCCAAAGAGGTCTGCCTTGCGCAAATTGCCCCAGTTTTTGTTAGCCACAATCCCTGACAAAGTGTGATATTTGGTAGGGAAAAACACAATGTTCACTTTGTCTGGGGTTCTGGGTAATACATATTGGGCCGCTTTGCACAAGTCAGACCTCTGTGCATTCCCACGGGTGTCCTATTTTGGGAAATGCATGGCGTTCCCTGTTTTCCTTGCTGGCTTCAACACCCTAGGCCCAAATCTGTAGGTTGCCCACATGAACAAATTGTGTTGTCGCGAAAGGCTTGGGGTTACCAGCGGCATACCCTTTTCCTTTTGCGCCCCCAGTAGGTGCACCCACACATGTGAGGTACCTTTTTCGTTGGGACACCTGTGGGAACGCGAGAAGGTATGACATCTGTTGTTGGCGATGTGTTTCGGTGAGTGGACACAGGGAAAAGTGTCTGAAATTGGCTGGAAATGAAGACAATTCTCAGACATTTCGCTCTTGCCACCCACCGAAACACACCGCCAACAACACATGGCCTACATTCCCGCGTCCCCACACGTGACCCGATGAAAACGGTACCTCACATGTGTGGGTGCACCTACCGGGAGCGCAAAAGGAAAAGGGTAACGCACTGGTAACCCAAAGCCTTTCGCCACTGACCATTTTGTTCATATGGTGAACCTACAGATTTGGGCCTAGGGTGTCGAAGCCAGCAAGGAAAACAGGGAACCCCATGCATTTCCCAAAAGAGGACACCCCTGGGAATCCAAAGAGGTCTGCCTTGCGCAAATTGCCCCAGTTTTTGTTATCCACAATCCCCGACAAAGTGTGATATTTGATGGGTAAAAAACACAATGTTCACTTTGTCTGGGGTTCTGGGTAATAAATTCAGGGCCGCTTCGCGCAAGTCAGACCTCTGTGCATTCCCATGGGTGTCCTCTTTTGGGAAATGCATGGGGTTCCCTGTTTTCCTTGCTGGCTTCGACACCCTAGGCCGAAATCTGTAGGTTGCCCACATGAACAAATTGTGCTGTGGCGAAAGGCTTGGGGTTACCAGCGGGTTACCCTTTTCCTTTTGTGCCCCCAGTAGGTGCACCCACACATGTGAGGTACCTTTTTCTTCGAGACACCTGTGGGAACGAGTGACGGTATGACATCTGTTGTTGGCGACGTGTTTCGGTGAGTGGACACAGGGAAATGTCTCTGAAATTGGCTGGAAATGAAGACAATTCTCAGATATTTCGCTCTGGCCACCCACCGAAACACATCGCCAACAACACATAGTCTACCTTCCGGCGTCCCCACACGTATCCCGATGGAAACGGTACCTCACATGTGTGGGTCCACCTACCGGGGGCGCAAAAGGAAAAGGGTAACCCACTGGTAACCAAAAGCCTTTCACCACTGACCATTATGTTCATGTGGACAACCTACAGATTTGGGCCTAGGATGTCAAAGCCAGCAAGGAAAACAGGGCACCCTGTGCATTTCCCAAAAGAGGACACCCGTGGGAATCCACAGAGGTCTGCCTTGAGCAAATTTCCCCAGTTTTTATTAGCCACAATCCCTGACAAAGTGTGATATTTGATGGGGAAAAAACACAATGTTCACTTTGTCTGGAGTTCTGGGTAATAAATTCAGGGCCGCTTCGCGCAAGTCAGACCTCTGTGCATTCCCATGGGTGTCCTCTTTTGGGAAATGCATGGGGTTCCCTGTTTTCCTTGCTGGCTTCGACACCCTAGGCCGAAATCTGTAGGTTGCCCACATGAACAAATTGTGCTGTGGCGAAAGGCTTGGGGTTACCAGCGGGTTACCCTTTTCCTTTTGTGCCCCCAGTAGGTGCACCCACACATGTGAGGTACCTTTTTCTTCGAGACACCTGTGGGAACGCGTGACGGTATGACATCTGTTGTTGGCGACGTGTTTCGGTGAGTGGACACAGGGAAATGTCTCTGAAATTGGCTGGAAATGAAGACAATTCTCAGATATTTCGCACTGGCCACCCACCGAAACACGCCGCCAACAACACATAGTCAACCTTCCCGCGTCCCCACACGTATCCCGATGGAAACGGTACCTCACATGTGTGGGTCCACCTACCGGGGGCGCAAAAGGAAAAGGGTAACCCACTGGTAACCAAAAGCCTTTCACCACTGACCATTTTGTTCATGTGGGCAACCTACAGATTTGGGCCTAGGGTGTCGAACCCAGCAATGAAAACAGGGAACCCTGTGCATTTCCCAAAAGAGGACACCCGTGGGAATCCACAGAGGTCTGCCTTGAGCAAATTTCCCCAGTTATTATTAGCCACAATCCCTGACAAAATGTGATATTTGGTGGGAAGAAAAACACAATGTTCAGTTTGTCCGGGGTTGGGGGTAATAAATTCTAGGCTGCTTCGCGCAAGTCAGACCTCTGTGCATTCCCATGGGTGTCCTCTTTTGGGAAATGCATGGGGTTCCCTGTTTTCCTTGCTGGCTTTGACACCCTAGGCCCAAATGTGTAGGTTGCCCACATGAACAAATTGTGCTGTGGCGAAAGGCTTGGGGTTACCAGCGGGTTACCCTTTTCCTTTTGCGCCCCCAGTAGGTCCACCCACACATGTGAGGTACCTTTTTCGTCGGGACACCTGTGGGAACGCGAGAAGGCATGACATCTTTTGTTGGCGACGTGTTTCGGTGAGTTTTATACGGGAAAAATTCTCTGAAATTGGCTGGAAATTAAGACAATTCTCAGACTTTTCGCTCTGGCCACCCACCGAAACACACCGCCAACAACCAGGGCTTTAAGTGGGCCGGGGCCTGCCGGGGCTGGGCCCCGGCAGGCTCCGAAATTTCGTTTTGAGGCGGGGCCCTGCCGGGGCCCACTAATCTCCCCGGGCAGCCCCGGCCACTACACGAAAAGGCATTTTTTTCTACAGCCTGAAGCTCTCGCTCGTGTGCGAGAGATTCAGGCTTCAGAAAAAAATGCCTTTCAGCCATAATGGTGGCGCCGCACCTGCGAGGCATCCCTTTAATCAAGGGATGCACGTGGGCCGGCGCCACCATTATGGAGAAACGTGAGGCCGCTGGAAGCAGAGGCCTTGCTTTCTAAATACTGAAGCTCCCGGGGATTCGCGGGAGTTTCAGTCTTTAGGAAAAAGGCCTCTGCTTCCAGTGGCCTCACCCTGTCAGCCTTAATGGTGACGCTGCCCCTCCCCAGCTGGCGAGGGGCAGCAACACCATTAAGGCTGAATAGGCGAGGCGCTGTCCCCTGCCAGGCAAGCCTATACAAAATAAATGCCGAGATCAGCACCCTCTCCCCCATAGGGGAGAGGGTGCTAATCTCTACAAAAGGCTGCCTGGCAGGGGTGCCAGTAGCCCATTGAGCCGGGACTCGTCAAGGGGGCGTGGCCTAACGGCCCATCAAGACCCCGATGTTAGGCCACGCCCCCTCGATGGGCCCTGGCTCGATTTGTAGTGCCACTTAAGGCACTGCCAACAACACATGGCCTACATTCCCGCGTCCCACACGTGTCCCAATGAAAATGGTACCTCACATGTGTGGGTGCACATACCGGGGGCGCAAAAGGAAAAGGGTAACCCCCTGGTAACCCCAAGCCTTTCGCCCCTGACCATTTTGTTCATGTGGGCAACCTACAGATTTGGGCCTAGGATGTCAAAGCCAGCAAGGAAAACAGGGAACCCATTGCATTTCCCAAAAGAGGACACCCGTGGGAATCCAGAGAGGTCTGCCTTGCGCAAATTGCCCCAGTTTTTATTAGCCACAATCCCCGACAAAGTGTGATATTTGATGGGGAAAAAACACAATGTTCACTTTGTCTGGGGTTCTGGGTAATAAATTCTGGGCCGCTTTGCACAAGTCAGACCTCTGTGCATTCCCACGGGTGTCCTCTTTTGGGAAATGCATGGGGTTCCCTGTTTTCCTTGTTGGCTTCGACACCATAGGCCCAAATCTGTAGGTTGCCCAAATGAACAAATTGTGTTGTGGCGAAAGGCGTGGGGTTACCAACGGGATACCCTTTTCCTTTTGCGCCCCCAGTAGGTGCAACCACACATTTGAGGTACCTTTTTCGTCGGGGCACCTATGGGAACGCAAGAAGGTATGACATCTGTTGTTGGCAATGTGTTTCGGTGAGTGGACACAGGGAAATGTCTCTGAAATTGGCTGGAAATGAACACAATTCTCAGACATTTCGCTCTGGCCAGCCACGGAAACACAACGCCAACAACACATGCCCTACCTTCCCGCGTCCCCACACGTATCCCGATGGAAACAGTACCTCACATGTGTGGCTGCACCTACCGGGGGCGCAAAAGAAAAAGGGTAACCCACTGGAAACCCCAAGCCTTTCGCCACTGACCATTTTGTTCATATGGTGAACCTACAGATTTGGGCCTAGGGTGTCAAAGCCAGCAAGGAAAACAGGGAACCCCATGCATTTCCCAAAAGAGGACACCCCTGGGAATCCCAAGAGGTCTGCCTTGCGCAAATTGCCCCAGTTTTTGTTAGCCACAATCCCTGACAAAGTGTGATATTTGGTAGCGAAAAAACACAATGTTCACTTTGTCTGGGGTTTTGGGTAATAAATTCTGGACCGCTTTGCACAAGTCAGACCTATGTGCATTCCCACGGGTGTCCTATTTTGGGAAATGCATGGGGTTCCTTGTTTTCCTTGCTGGCTTCGACACCCTAGGCCGAAATCTGTAGGTTGCCCACATGAACAAATTGTGCTGTGGCGAAAGGCTTGGGGTTACCAGCGGGTTACCCTTTTCCTTTTATGCCCCCAGTAGGTGCACCCACACATGTGAGGTACCTTTTTTGTTGAGAAACCTGTGGGAACGCGAGAAGGTATGACATCTGTTGTTAGCGATGTGTTTCGGTGAGTGGACACAGGGAAATGTCTCTGAAATTGGCTGGAAATGAAGACAATTCTCAGAGATTTCGCTCTGGCCAGCCACGGAAACACAACGCCAACAACACATGGCCTACCTTCCCGCGTCCCCACACGTATCCCGATGGAAACAGTACCTCACATGTGTGGGTGCACCTACCGGGGGCGCAAAAGAAAAAGGGTAACCCACTGGTAACCCTAAGCCTTTCGCCACTGACCATTTTGTTCATATGGTGAACCCACAGATTTGGGCCTAGGGTGTCAAAGCCAGCAAGGAAAACAGGGAACCCCATGCATTTCCCAAAAGAGGACACCCCTGGGAATCCAAAGAGGTCTGCCTTGCGCAAATTGCCCCAGTTTTTGTTAGCCACAATCCCTGACAAAGTGTGATATTTGGTAGGGAAAAAACACAATGTTCACTTTGTCTGGGGTTCTGGGTAATACATTCTGGACCGCTTTGCACAAGTCAGACCTTTGTGCATTCCCATGGGTGTCCTATTTTGGGAAATGCATGGGGTTCCCTGTTTTCCTTGCTGGCTTCGACACCCTAGGCCGAAATCTGTAGGTTGCCCACATGAACAAATTGTGGTGTGGCGAAAGGCTTGGGGTTACCAGCGGGTTACCCTTTTCCTTTTGTGCCCCCAGTGGGTGCATCCACACATGTGAGGTACCTTTTTCTTCGGGGCACCTGTGGGAACGCGAGAAGGTATGACATCTGTTGTTGGCGATGTGTTTTGGTGAGTGGACACAGGGAAATGTCTTTGAAATTGGCTGGAAATGAAGACAATTCTCAGACATTTTGCTCTGGCCACCCACCGAAACACACCACCAACAACACATAACCTACCTTCCCGCATCCCCACACGTATCTCGATGGAAACAGTACCTCACATGTGTGGGTGCACCTACCGGGGCGCAAAAGAAAAAGGGTAACCCACTGGTAACCCCAAGCCTTTCGCCACTGACCATTTTGTTCATATGGTGAACCTACAGATTTGGGCCTAGGGTGTCGAAGCCAGCAAGGAAAACAGGGAACCCCATGCATTTCCTAAAAGAGGACACCCCTGGGAATCCAAAGAGGTCTGCCTTGCGCAAATTGCCCCAGTTTTTGTTAGCCACAATCCCCGACAAAGTGTGATATTTGGTAGGGAAAAACACAATGTTCACTTTGTCTGGGGTTCTGGGTAATACATATTAGGCCGCTTTGCACAAGTCAGACCTCTGTGCATTCCCACGGTGTCCTCTTTTGGGAAATGCATGGCGTTCCCTGTTTTCCTTGCTGGCTTCGACACCGTAGGCCCAAATCTGTAGGTTGCCCACATGAACAAATTATGTTGTGGCGAAAGGCATGGGGTTACCAGCGGCATACCCTTTTCCTTTTGCGCCCCCAGTAGGTGCACCCACACATGTGAGGTACCTTTTTCATTGGGACACCTGTGGGAACGCGAGAAGGTATGACATCTGTTGTTGGCGATGTGTTTCGGTGAGTGGACACGTGGAAAAGTCTCTGAAATTGGCTGGAAATGAAGACAATTTTCAGATATTTCGCTCTTGCCACCCACCGAAACACACCGCCAACAACACATGGCCTACATTCTCGCGTCCCCACACGTGTCCCGATGAAACCGGTACCTCACATGTGTGGGTGCACCTAATGGGGGTGCAAAAGGAAAAGGGTAACCACTGGTAACCCAAAGCCTTTCGCCACTGACCATTTTGTTCATGTGGGCAACCTACAGATTTGGACCTAGGGTGTCGAAGCCAGCAAGGAAAACAGGGAACCCCATGCATTTCCCAAAAGAGGACACCTGTGGCAATTCACAGACGTCTGACAAAGTGTTATATTTGGTGGGGAAAAAACACAATGTTCACTTTGTCTGGGGTCTTGGGTAATGAATTCAGGGCCGCTTCGCGCAAGTCAGACTTCTGTGCATTCCCACGGGTATCCTCTTTTGGGCAATGCATGGGGTTCCCTGTTTTCCTTGCTTGCTTCGACACCCTAGGCCGAAATCTGTAGGTTGCCCGCATGAACAAATTGTGCTGTGGCGAAAGGCTTGGGGTTACCAGCGGGATAACCTTTTCCTTTTGCGCCCCCAGTAGGTGCACCCACACATGCAATGTACCTTTTTCGTTGGGAAACCTGTGGGAACGCGAGAAGGTATGACATCTGTTGTTGGCGATGTGTTTCTGTGAGTGGACACAAGGAAAAGTCTCTGAAATTGGATGGAAATTAAGACAATTCTCAGACATTTCGCTCTGGCCACCCACCGAAACACACAGCCAACAACACATGGCCTATATTCCCGCGTCCCCACAAGTGTCCCGATGAAAACCCTACCTCACATGTGTGGGTGCACCTACCGGGGGCGCAAAAGGAAAAGGGTAACCCACTGGTAACCCAAAGCGTTTCGCCACTGACCATTTTGTTCATGTGGGCAACCTACAGATTTGGGCCTAGGGTGTCGAAGCCAGCAAGGAAAACAGGGAACCCCATGCATTTCCCAAAAGAGGACACCCGTGGGAATCCACAGAGGTCTGCCATGCGCAATTTGCCCCAGTTTTTATTAGCCACAATCCCCGACAAAGTGTGATATTTGGTGGGAAAAAACACAATGTTCACTTTGTCTGGGGTTCTGGGTAATAAATTCAGGGCCGCTTGGCGCAAGTCAGACCTCTGTGCATTCCCAAATTGCCCCAGTTTTTGTTAGCCACAATCCCCGACAAAGTGTGATATTTGGTACACCAATGTGCCCCTCTGGCACAAGGCAAATTTTATAACCAAAGAAAAAAATGAAAAAGGTACACTACACTTTAGGGCGGGCTGAGGGGCACCCTAAACCGCCAGGTAATTTTCTAATGTAATGGGGGGTGACCCTCTACCCCCACACCAAATGCAGGGAGGGCATCTCATTCAGCCCTCCCTGGGGGCAGATAAGGGGGGGGCATCTCATGCAGCCCTCCCTGGGGTTCAATGCCCCTTCTTAGGAGCAGATATCTGCCCCCAGGGAGGGCTACATGGGGTGCCCCCATTTCCCTATGGGGTGAGGGGGAGAGGGCCACCCCCTTTTTCTGTATAATATATCCATGGTGGCTAGTGGCCCCCCCACTCCCACCCAAAATTCCCTTTTTCTTTTTTCTTTTTTGGATTTTTTATTTTTTTATTTTGCCCCCTTCCCTGGGGACTGATGATCAGCCATCTGCCCCCAGGGTTGTACACATATGTGCCCCCATGCTTTGGGGGACGGGGGGGTGAGGGCTGCTTACTGTAAGCAGCCCCCACCTCCACCCCGCATTCAAAGACATCCCTGGTGTCTAGTGGCCATTGCTGCCCGTGCAATGAACGCCCTACGCCCGATCCGCGGGCAGCAATGCTGTCACACAGGGTGTCCTTCGAAAGGGGAGAATCTCCCCTTTCCAGGGACACCCTTTTCGAAACAATCTCTGGTGGCTAGGGCCCCCAAACACCCTCCCCCTTCCCATCACTTTTTTTACCCGTGATTTATTTTTTTGCCCCCTTCCCTGGGGGCAGATGATCAGCCATCTGCCCCAGGGGGGCCATAACCTGCAGGCCCCATCCTTTGGGGGGCCTGCACACTTCTTCCTCGTGGCCTTCTCCCCCACCCCCAAATGGATGGGGGCCACCTCATGTACTTCTGCCTGGGGGCAGAAATCTGCCCGCAGGGAGGGCTACAAGGGGTGGCCCCCCTTTCCACTTGGTGTGGTTGGGGGAGGGCCACCATCTTTTCAGAGGTGGGCAAAAAAAATCCCGTGTTCCCCCACCCCCATCCCCGTTCCATTTCATTTTTTTTTATGCCCCCACCCCTGGGGGCAGATGGTCTCCTGTCTGTCCCCAGGGGTCTTTATATCTGTGCCCCCATGCTTTGGGGGATGGGGGGCGAGGGCTGCTTACTGTAAGCAGCCCCCAACTCCCCCCCACATTCAAAGACATCCCTGGTGTCTAGTGGGCATTGCTGCCCGCGCATCGAGCGCTCTACATCCGATTTGAGGGCAGCAATGCTGTCACAAAGGGTATCGTTGGAAAGGAGAGGATCTCCCCTTTCCAATGATACCCACCTCGATCTCAGGCTTGAAATACAGCCGGAGATCGAGGGGGAGAAAGGTGAAGACTGACCTTATATTTTCACTGCAGTGAAAATTACTTTCAGTTTCACGTTGGCGTGCGTAACGCACGCCGATGTGAATCTGAAGGTAATCCAGCTCCCTGGCCGTGAGGGGGACCTCCCTCTCACATAGCCCGGGTGTTGGTTTACAGTTTTGAGCGATCCCTGCTTTGCAGGGATCGCTCAAAACAAGGTGCCAAAAAGGACGAGCTATCTCGTCCTTGGCACTGTGCATGCACTTCCAAGGACGAGATACCTCGTCCTTGGCACTTAAAGGGTTAAGAAATCATTATGAACCTACAATGTCATGGAAAGGGGAATCTGTCATCAAAATATCCACAGTAAAAAGTGTGCCTGCCTGTAAAAATCTGTCTAAATATGGGTGCAGTACAAGCGGCCGCCTGTATGACTGCTGTCATTAATTTGCATCAGAAGTTTAAAGTTGTGCAATTGAAATCAAATGTGTGGAAATTAAGTGACCTGTTATTAAGAGAAACCTACATTGTAACTATTTAATTTCCATGGTTTAGAAGCTGGAATAAAAGTTCTAGCTGCTTGTGTGAAAATTGCAAGTTTTGTTTTAAACCAAGAAAAATGTAAGAAAAGGACATTGAGTTTAAGCTGACTCAAAGCCACCCAACAAGTTCCACAGCCTCCCCCCAACAAAAGGCATCTCTCTCCTGCTTCCCACCAAGGCCAGGAAGTCATACCTTTGTGAGAATTAAATCAGGGGAGGAGATCTTGGGCTGCATCAGAAAGAGACAATGGATCTTCCTTGGCTGAAAGGATATGCAGATTGTGAAGTGTCAAAAGTGGCCTCTCCAAGAAGGAAGGGGGCGGATTGCTTCAGACCTGCCAGCAGGAAAAGGAGGCGGGGACAGACAGTCACTTGTGGATTCACAAAGCACAGAAAGCATATTTTTGAAAAAGACTGATAAATGACTGTGCAAATTTGTAAAAACTATAGAATTAATAGCATTGTTAATGTGAATTTTGGGTGCACATTTCAAAAGATGCCAGAACTCTGTGCGATGTTCTGGGAAGGCACAGTGAAAATTCTGGTTTTGCAGCAAATGAATTTAGGTCAGAATCATGAAACTTCACACACTTATGCCCATAGACAATGCGCACCTATGTACCAATTTTTGGACAATTTAGATATTGTGTCCCGGACAAAAAGTGTGAAAGTCTGTCAAATCCAGATCCAAGATCCCACAGCAACGGGGCTTGGAAGAGGGTTTGCTCCACAGAATATGTGATCTATGTATGTTGTTGTTATAAAGATTGTACACATGTAAAGATGTATTATACCTAAAGTAGATTTCATGTTCAAAAGGCAAAGGGGAGGATGTTTTGCCTCATAAAACCACATCATCATGGTGACACACTGTTTTCTCCTCCAAAACAAGGGAGAGAGCGGATTCCAGCCAATAGACTACCTAGAGGGTACGCCTAGGATAATTCAGCATGCCCACCCCTTTATTACATGCATAAATAGAGACAAACTTGGAAAGCAGAAAAGCCCATTTCCATAGCTGAACCACTCTCAGCTAGGCCCTAAAAAATCCAGAAACCAGAATTTACCCCAGACCTCTAAGGGGAACCAAAGAACAGCCTGGCTGTGCTGTAACTGCTTTCCTGCTAAGAATTATTGCCAGAATCCAAAGACCCAACCCAGTAGAGCTGTGCTCTGCTGTGAACCAGAGCCATTGCAGACCTGAGCGCCTTGCTGTCCAGTCCGATGTGCCCATCAGAATTCCTGTCCAGAAATCTTGACTGACCTGAATCCCTGACAGTTCTGTTCAAACCTATGTAGTGAGTATCCTTAGTATAGGACTGCCACGAGCATATGTACTGTCCATAGTCATCCCCATCCAACCCATCCTCTATGATATCCAGAACTGCATTGTTAGAATATTTTTGAACTTCCTGAACTCTCTATTTCATCCCTGTTATCTCCTTCTGTACTGGTAGTGTTAAACCGAACTTTGCGATGATATATATTTTTCTGAAGAAGGCGAGCATCTCGGCAGGCAAAAAACCATCCAGAGACGTCCTGGGCTGGTGGCTGTGCTGTCATGTAGTTTGTTTCTTCATAGTCCATCCCTAGTGTCAAGAAATACTGTTTGTCTTTTTAAAAGCGCATCTTTGTTTTACAATTTGCCTTCATCTGAAAAAAACGACCTCCACGAAAACATCCATAACTTCTTCAATGTTCATGCTAGAAACAACATTTAAGTGTCTGCTTGTAGCTAACATCCTAGGCTTTCCAGAGAACCCAATACCGCATCACAAATATTCCCTTATAGATCTCCTGCGACCGCGATTACCGCGTACGGAAAAGTTTGCCACTCATTTTTTCGTTTTGGCAAATCTATAACGTGTAAAATAGCTTTTCATTACACCAGACCTCAAAATTAAGTTTTCTACTTACTTATTACTCTCAAATCATTGCTAGTGTGTGTCTGAAACCATTTGAAGTGGCTCCCATTAGTATTTAAATAATTTCAGTGAATTAAACCATTTTCAGTGTTTCACCCATTTCGTTCAAAGCAAACTGTCAAACCATTTTTGACAAGGGTGCTAATCATTCCTGTTTCTCTCTTGTGTTTGCTGGGGGGAAATTGGGATTGACATTGTATTTGAATTCTGCATTCCTGAAACCTGTTTTCTCTCCTTCCATCTCTTTATATTGCATATTGGGGGGTTTGAGGGGTGTGCAGGGGGAAAGAGTAACCACATTGCTATTGATTTGAACAAACCCACAAAAGTATTATTGCTGTGCTCCTTATTACTCCTTGTGATTAAAGAGATTGTTAGTGTGACATCACCCCATTGGTGATTACTGTATACCGATTAAGAATAGTGTTGTGATTTTGTGAAAATATCTAAATAAATATTTTAACTTGGCAAACCAGCCTGATTCCTGGTTCATTGTGACTGGGGGTGGGGTTCAAAGAGAGAGGCGTGATATAAGTGGTACATCGTTCAGAATAAAAGAACTTTTAGACACAAATAAATAAGTAAGGGTTTCAGTTGTGCATTCCACGCTAGGCATTGACTTCGGTGAAGTGCCGGATTGAAATCACTTACAGGATACATCCCTGCCTAGATGCTGTCCCCAACACCGTCACATCTACATACATGCAGCATGCCAATGCCATACCTGAGACACACCCCACAAACAGCTAAACGGCATGTGTCACACTGCACACAGTCCACAACACAAAGGCATGTCACACAGCATACACCAATTTACACATGTGTGAACCAGACGTATGCCTGAATAACCCCCATATAGCAAGCAACCTGTATGTCACAACTCCAAGACATCAAATCACCAAATGTGTACAACTGCTATAATACCAATGCATGCATGATGCATGTACAACCATCACTGATGCCATCCCTCTCTCGGTCCCAACAGGCTCAGATTCCGACTGCGATGCTGAGGACACAGCTGCACAGGCCACGATTCCATCAAAGAAGGCCAGGGGCAGGGAAGTCGGCAACAGGCCTTCTACATCTAAGGGACTAGGCAAGCAACAACAGCCACCGAAGGCAAAGCCGACACAAGATGGCAAGGCACAGGGGCAGCAAAGGACAGCCGCAATACCAACAGTGGCTATACCGGTGGAATCCACTGAGTCATTGGCAGATGGGACCATGTCTGCTGCAAACAGCTCCGTAGGGGAGGCAGCTGCCACAGCGCCCCAGAGTGGCAATGAAGTAAAGTGCCAGGCAGAGGTACGTGTCCCTGAGGATGACAACCTGTCAATGGAACCCAGCCCCGGGCAAACACCCTAGCACACCTCCAATAGCACCACGCTCGACCAGTCTGGAGCAGAGGCAATAACAGAGGCATGGAACCCCACAGAGGACCCACTGCATTGGGCCTCTTGGCAGATGTCCCATCCACCTTACCAGGGGTCCGGGACTGGGAGTGGGTCAAATGGAGGGGCAGCAGCAGGAGCTGACAGTGCTCATGAAACAGTATGTTTCAGATGGTGCCCTGACAAGGCAGGAGGCCTGTGAGAACACTGCGACCATGAAAGGGGCCACTGAGTCAAGCACCATGCACATATGTGAGGAGCTGTCGGCAGTGAGGCAGGTCCTGGCCAGGATTGCCGATGCCTTGAAGGCTCAGCATCCTGCCCTGACAGTGGAGCATGCGGGCACGGGGTCATTGGCCAGCTCTACCCAGTTGAGCCCCCTGCGTAGTTCTTCGCGTACCACACAGCGCACTGACATGCTGCCCCCGGAGGCCGACAGAGGACACAAGTAGCAGGGGCGCCTGCATGTCCGGACTAATTCAGACTCATGTCGCGTACCATTGCACACCATGTGTGGGGGAGTTGTGGGAGGAGGGGCATGGGGAGGGGGTGTGTGGAGGAGTTGTGGGGGAAGGTGTGTATGGGGGAGTTGTGGGGGGAGGGAGTGGGGAGAGGGGGAGGGGTGTGTGTGGGGGAGTTGTGGGGGGAGGGGGTGTGTGGGGGAGTTGTGGGGGGAGGGGGCGGGGGCATGTGTGAGGTGGAGGGTTAAAGCATTTTGTTCATATTACCTGTTCAATACACCCGTTGTGTACCAAAAAATCACATAACTGGACATTGGTTATTGTGTATGTGTGCTGTATTGGTTTACAGTGCACAGTGTCCATGTACCCCCACACCAGTTTCCAGAGTCCCACATCCATGGCACCCTCTGCATCCATGTGTCTTAGAAATATTTGCCTATCACAGACTAGCGTACAGCACATCCCTCCTGAGCATCGCCACCTGGCTGATGTGTAACCCCCTCTTCTTCATCATCTTCATCCTCACCTGGTGGTTGCTGTCCAATGTCAGGGGGCAGAGGCACGTTCTGTCAGATGCACATGTGGTGCAGTATGGCACATGCCATGATGATCTTGGCCACCTTCTCATGCCCGTACAGGAGTGCCCCACCCGACCTGCTGAGGCAGCGAAACCGTGCCTTCAACAGGCCAAAGGTCTGCTCGATCAACGCACGGGTACGGGTATGGGCCCGATTCGTGCCTGTTCTGTGGGTTCCGGACAGGGCTGAGGCGCCACGGCTTCAAGGGATAGCCAGCATCACCTGCATGGGTGCAAAAGAAGGTATGTGTGAATCAATTTTTGACATGACACCTGTACTTCTCACTCTCATTCCTGCAGATATTTGTTGTTCACATGCACATGTCCCTGGATGTATGCACAAATTTTAACTTGCCACAATGTGTGCTGTCCCATGGTCTACAGGTGTGGGTTGCGTCATCCAGATGATGCAGGGTGTCCACTTCCTTGCTGGTGTTCATGCACTGTGGATGCCTACCACTGTATTTGCTATCATCTATGTGATGTGGAGTGATTTGTATGTTTTTTTACTAACAGCATTGGCACAAGTCTCATCATGATTAGTTATTCAGCGCTTATAATTCCCATGGTGACATGCAGCGCTACTGTGGTGGTGGGCCACTGACAAGCAGTGTATTCCCTTGGTGGAATTGATTTGTGCGCACTCATGGATGCATGTCCTGTGTTGTATTTTGCTGCGGTCATTTACATTGTGCATACTCACAGCATGTTGCTGCATTGTGTTACCCAGGATAAGGTCTGATGAAGTGTAGTGGTCGTGTTGTGGGATGTGGGCTGGTTGTAAGTCAGGCATATTGTCAATGGTGTGCAGCTTCCATCATTTCGATGAGGTTTAGGTCTCATGTTCAGTTTGGGATGTTTTGGAGCACAGTGTTTTGGAATATGGGCATTGTCTAGTCACCACCCCAATCACATCCGGGTGGTGTGTGCATCTCTCCCCCCCCCATTACACTGCCATGTGCCTATCATGCAACTTACCAAGCAGCCAGACACGTTTTCCAGCATGTCGCTCCATGTAGCGTGGTAGCGTGGAGTTCTGCAGGACCATTGAATCATGAGTTGATCCTAGTTATTGGGCACAACCTGTGATGAACTTGCTGGAGTCATATACCATCTGCACATTGACAGAGTTGTATATTTTACGATTGCGGTACACCACCTCCATGGCATGTGGGACCACCAATTCCATATGGGTGCAGTCGAGGGCACCGATACAATTTGGCATGCCTGCCAGTGCATGGAAGCCAATTTTTGTGTCAGAGATCTCCTGGGCAGTCTGTGGTGGGGATACGTAGTCGCTTGAGTGCTTCGGGAGGGCATCCAGCACTTGGTTCAGCATGCGTGAAAAAAAAGGTTGTGTTCTGCCATGCATCTGCCCCACTGTGTGCTGGTAGGTGCCTGGGGCCAGGAAGTGGAGCACAGACACTACCTTCAGTAGAGGGTGGATGGCGGTGCATATTTCAATCAGGCTGACAATGTCATTGTGTATCATGTCCACTGTGATGCTGGAAATGCATCAGAGGGACAGGGCCTCTGAATCCTTGTCCTTTACTGCTTTTTATCGTGTGTTCTGTCATGTTTTCTGCCCAGGAGTCCATGTGGGACTCCTGGCAGTGCAGCTCTCTCTTTTGGTTTGGTGAACAGACCCATGGGATACCCTTATGGCACCTATGGGTAGGGGTACAACCCTGTGCCCCTAGTGTATGTTTTTTTGGGCACCTGTGGGTGGCCCACAGAGCAGGGTATGGGCTGGTGGCAGCTCCATGCTGAATTTGACAGGTGCTCTGGGTGTCCTCCATTTTGGGATACCCAGGCCCTGCCATTGGGATCAGTTGATTCCTGATAGGAAACAAGATGGCCCCTGTGGCCTCTTGCTTTCTATTGCCTGTTACCTTGTTTTCCCAAAGTCCTGGGAAGCCCTGACTCTGTCCCTTCCCCCTGACTGGCTGTTGGATGGAAGTTCCATATATGGTGTTGTTGTGAAGGCCCAGCTAGACTGGCTGGAGCCTTCCCAGTGACTGTATGTTGTGGGTACCTCCTGTGGGTGGGACCTGGGTGAATGGAGTGTGTGACCAATATACACTCCTTGTTGTGGTTGTCTGGTTTCTGGCATGAGAGACAAAGACTGAGACAGCCCTGCCCGAAACTGGCCTGAATGCAGTGTGTAGTGTTGAATGGCTGGGTACTTGTCCCAATCCACATTCCTTGTTGTGAGTGTCTGAAAGGGAGGAGTGTGGCCTGAATGCACTGTGTGCCTGATTGGCTGACTGGCTGCATGAATGCCCTTCTGTATGATTGGCTGCTGAGTGTGTGCCAGCAGTGTGGATGAGAGACAGAATAGTATATCTGGGGACCTCTCACCACTGTTCAGAAGGTTCAGGAACATTCAGAAGCATTCAGAAGCGTTCTGGAGTTGAGTCTCCACTCTAAGAGTAACTGGAACTGCTGATCCTCGACGTCCAGCTGGAAGAAGACTTGCTGCTGCATTTGCTTCGACCGATCCGAAGGCTGCCGAAATCGTCGAAGACTGACCCGAGAGAGGACCTGGTAAGGCGCCCTCTTCCCGTGCTCCGAGGGACCATCGAGCACCGCTCCATCTTCGCCGAAGCGCCCTGGAAGACAGACCCTCGAAAGGCTGCCGACCCGAGACGGGACCGCCGAGGAGATCGAAGTGAAGCACCCGGACATCGACGCCGTCGAAGTCCATTGTCGTCGACCAGGGTTCGCAGGTTTGTGTAACCGCTGGAGGCCCGTCGAAGTTGTGTTGCCCAGCCGTGGGAACCACTTGACGCCGTGCCGCCGACGACCGGAGCCGTCCGCTCCTTTGCCTAAGAACATTCGAATCGAAGGACTCCCTCGCCCGCACCGTCGACCGCTTTGTCCTGCCGGAGAAAGTCGAGGACGACCAACGCGCCGAGGAGAAACCTGCCGGTGGGTTTCCCGCCACCCGAAGACCACAAAGACTCGAACAACTCGACGCCCTTGCTGGGCCTCCCGTCTCCACAATCTTTGCGGTCCAGAACTATTGTCACCGAGGTGCCCCGCACGCCTCTGCCTTGTAGGACGCCGACGCTCCGATGCCGACGAGCACCGCTCGGACGAAGCTGCCGCCTCATCGACACCGTTCTACCCTGTTTGTCGACGGACGTTCGACGCCTCGTGTCTCCCGCTTGAAAGGGAAGGCATTCAAGAAGGGCCGTCGATTCCCCGTCGCCGAACACCGAGTTCCTCGACGCTTCTCGACGCCTCTCGACGCCTCTCGACGATCCGTGACTCCCGCTTGAAAGGGGGTCGCTCAAGAAGGATCTGTCGACGCCTCTTTGAAGAACTCGACTCCACCAGGTACATTGGGGGGGTAAAAACATTATAGGAGGGAATAAGACTTGCAGAACAATATATGGACTGGGCTTGTGCTATATCTTTATCTTACAGGTTGCCCAGGTGGGGGGATCTCCACACAGAACTGTGTCTAGTGGAAGGGGCCAGTATTCTGCCTATTGCTCAACCATCTTATTTTCTCTCCTCTCTCTATTGCTGGTTTCACTCTATTGATCTGTGTGACATTGTTACAGTATTGTTGATGCACTTTAATGAGATCTAATACAAAGGGTGGTACCACTTTAGAATTGTATATATTTGCCATTGTTGATTTTCCTCAGTACAAAGTGAGTTATTATGATAAGTGTACATAACCTTGAATATTGATTATATAAAGACTGTGTTCTAACCAATACAGTGTGTGGACATTCCTTTGTGGGGGCTTGGGGACTACACTGTACTTAAGAACCAGCCTGCATCACCTCCTGAGGAGCTAGGCCTTGATTGCTCCTCCATTGCTACCGTAATAGAGAATCTTGGCCGGGGTCTTCTGTGCCTCTCTTCTACCATATAGAGAGCAGAAGTACAGACACCCCCCACCGGTCCTTTACATCCACAATGGTGGTGATGGTGTCCCGCTCCAGGCGGTACAGGCTGTGGATCTGTTCCGGGGTTAGATTGAAAGGACTGACTCTGATGCAAGGGATTGGAGCCTGCCTGCGTGGTACCACTGGCTGCACTGGTGGGACTTGCTGCGCCTGTCTCATCTCACCCTCATTCTCCTCCTGCGTCTCCACTGTGGCGCCTGTTGTAGTTGTTGCTCATGGTGTAGCAATGCAAGCATGTCCTCCAGCCCGAATATCGCAACTGCAAGTGGGATGATTTTGGTGTGGGAAGGGGTGTGGTGTGTGGGTGTGCTCCTTTTGTGCTGGGCCAGACTCCATTGCCTCCACCTGTGCTGATTGTGTGCACCTGTGGCAGTTGGGAACACTGCACATTGCTGTTAGCGGGTGATACGCGATGCCGGTGATGCCGGCATCGCTGTATCCCTTATTACCGCCTTAGTGATGCCGGTAGTTACATATCGGCGCGACTTGTGATGTCCTCCTGTTAGCGGCATCCCGGTATTGCTGGCCCTCAGGGCCGCGTGCCTGCCCGCATGCCGGTACGGGGGAGCACAGTCTCAGCGGTGGCGCTGATACCGGGTTGTGGAATCGTAATAGGATGGAGCAGTATGCTGTGCCGGTTTTCCCTTACTGCATCGTTTTTCCATTACAGTGAATCTAGTAATCAGGCCCATTGTATTTTTTCACAGGGTAGGGGCACATATCCCTTTTAAATGATTGCCTGTCCTCTCGCTTACAGTGTCCCCTAGGGGGTGTTGATCCTTGCAGACTCACCTCCCTAGTCCCAAAGTGGGTGGTCCCCATCGGGGAGAGAGGATGAATTCCCTGGACTTGTCACAAAACAAAAGAGCAGCAACGAAAACTTTAGAATTAAATCTGAGAATATTTCCAAAGATATTGAAATGTCCTTCCTCCCCAGGTTTTTCTAGGTACCATGATCCAAGTGGTAGGGGTGGCCTGGAACCCGCAGTACAGTGTGATGTCCCTGTGCACAGTTCGATCTCCAAGTGTATTTTCATTCCTACTGAGCCCATGGCCAATCTACACGAACATGATCCTGAGGAGAATGCCCCTGAAGGGGAAGCACAAGGTCGAGCTCATGAAATTCCAAACATTAAAAAATTGCAGTCTGAATTTTCCACTAACTGACACTTCTTCTGTAAGTTGGAGAGGAAAGATTAAATGTATGTTTGTTGTGCCTATGAAGGCCAAGGACACTGATTTATTGGCTCTCATAGATACAGGTTCTCATCTCGAGTACTTGAAACTATGAACCAAGGAAGAGGTATAAAACTCCTCCTTGGAGAGCTACATAATTTTGATGTAAAGGATATTCCAGTAGATGGACTTGCTGAAGTAGAAATTAAAATAGGGCGGCATAGACTCACCCATCCGGTGATAGTCGTGGCTCATCAGACAACATCTGTTTTACTGGGAAACAATTTACTTTGAAGGATTTCACCTCTGATAGATTGCTCCAAACAGGTTTCTGGACCCACACTTGCAGCAATTCAACTGAAGAGAAGTGCCAACTATATCAGTTTGAACGGCACCTGCAATTTGATTGAAAAACATCCTAAACGAGTGGAGATTCATTTTCAGAGCACTCAAGTCCCAAACAGCACTATCATATCTGTGAAATTATAAGGTGATGGTGAGGGACCTTCCCAAAACCTTTGAGAATAATGCTTAATTCAAATAATGAGTTGTTCTTCACTTTCGAGGGAAATAGCCTGAAACTGTACCCACCCCAGACCTCCTGTGGGTATCAAGGTCAACCGGAGGAAAACTCAGGAGAATAAAATCAGACGTTTAACACCCAGATTGTGCCCATTTGCCCTTGGACCTAAGGCATATTATAAATATGTAAACATAAACATTAACAAAGATAAGCAGAACTCATATTCTTCCTATTCAACTCTTAAAGAACCACTTCTCTCCAAAGTTTGTTTAACTCAAGGAAGAAGCTTCATCAGTGAACGATTGCTTATGAAGTTACAGAAGGATCAGAAACTTCCCACATTTAATCTGATGGATAAGTGGAAATCTACACTTGATACTATAAATTAAAAACATACCAATACCAGCAGGTGCATGTTGGCGGTCAAAATTGGAAACAAATAGATAAATCATAATTGTTGGGACGTGAGAGATGTAATTTCTGTTAATTTGTATCTTATTAATAACAAAGTTTCATCCAGGATCTGGGGAGACCCGATGGACTTCAATAAATTAGAAAAAGGATTTAGGTAAACCTAATTACTACCTTATGCTGTCAAAGTTCAAATTAAAGAAGTCAAATATACCATCTGAATATTTGTTGGTAATAATGGCTCCCAACATGTAATTGTATCCCCAGATACCTCCATTGGAATGGCTGTTGATTCCAGACACATATCAGTGGGTTTAACCAACCCCATTATTGGTCCCATACTTTAAGATTATTATCACAATATTTATAGTAGCAGACCAGAAATGTATTATACTAATAAAGGGAGAATGTTATGGTGTACACTTTGCACCCTTCTGGAGTGGAGGAGGATACCTGCAAGATGCTGAAATATGAGCTATTATTCAAAGTCACTATTAACTACCTCAACACTAAGGAATCAAACGCCTAGGTAGACACCATAAACAAGGACCGCTCACCCAATTGGGAGATACTTCAGAAATAGCTAACCTAGTAATATTTGGAGGCTTATGTCAGATGGTTGAATAACAGATCAGGATAGATGATGTCCATGAGGCAGAAGAGCACAAATAAAAACTAAGGAAAGTATTTTTAGATTTTTAGAAAATCTTCTCTGTTGATTCCTATTATTGTGGACATACATTCTATCTTTGTATGACCATCCCTACCAAGTATAATATTGCAACATTATTTGTCAGACAATACCGGTTACATTTAGTGTCCATGGAATCAATCAGTGAGATTATCAAACATTTAGACTCCAACAGGATTATTCGGCCAAGCCATAGTACCTTTAATAACCCAGAACTATGAATATTAAAACCCAATAGAGCATGGAGTCTCTGTGCAGACCAAAGGGAATTTAATAAGAGGGTACGCCTGTCACAGTGGCCTCTCGCGTATGTAGATCAGGCTCTTGCACAAATACAGGTTTCTAAACTATACACTGCCATCCATTGACAAATGCATCCTAACACGATGGGCACATTAGGCTTCCCTCCGGATTCAAATGCATCTATGCTCTTGATGTAGAACACCGAAAAACAAACCCACATACAAAGCTCATGGTACTTCTGGTCTGCACGCATCAACACAACAGCTATGTTGCATTTTCCCTCTTTCCCACTAACTTTATTCTAATTCACTCTCTCTTTGAGAATCACCAGTGCATCATGAGGCCATAAAAATGGCAGAGATGACTGGCATAATTCCCAATAACACAACATAATATAACACTGCTCATTGCACCATTCCTAGTGAGCCATGAGTATCTTCTAATAGAACCTTTCAATAAATTAAGTACTAAAATGTTTGAGGGATGAGAGTAGACTGGGCCTTGAATGCGTAACCAGACAGCAGGATTTATTTTGCACTAACCCCTCCTTTAGTGGTAGAATACTGGTCTTGGCAGGAGGAATGCTTGCAAAGACCGAAAATCAGTCTTGAATCTACAACCAAAAGTAGCAGTTTAGTCTAGCCTGAACTGCTAGGCCATGTCCTCTATGCATAAGAACACAAGCAATGCCAATCATGCACTCGCTTTGTGGTCTATCAGTTGAGCCAGACTGGCTACTCACATTGTTGTCAAGACTGTGGCTGGTTTGCACACAATGTAATGGAATGCTTCCGAGAACAAGGTCAGTGGTTATGATTGACACTGATTGTTCCATATATAACTTTTTGGTTTTATTTTGTCTACTTGACTGAATGAATATATCATTAGAAGTGAGCAGTGGCTTGCTACACCTAGGGAATCAGGTTGAACGCCACTGATTAGGTCAGACATGGTTGAAACATATCCCAGGTTTGCTTGTGTTCCCGTGAAGAGGGGGCATGATCTACAAGGTCTGACTGGACTGCTCCACTGACATAGTATAAATGGTTACTACATTACATTAGCAAAGAACCAGAGGCTGGTTTGCAACTGGCTTTTCCCCTTCTTTAATGGAGCAGATGCTGTAACACAGTGATTGTGTTCAAGGTTGCCCATACCTATGTTAGTGGTTATGATCTATTTGAAACCTTCTACCAATCAAGTTTAGGTGAGAAAAACAGAGTGTCATTAAAAGACAAGTCCTAGCCAGTGCATCACACACAGGTATGTGTCTGTGATGTCTCCGCCTGTGATGTTACTCAGGGCCATTTTAAGCACTTTTGGGGCCCTGGGCACGGACATCTTTGGGGCCCCCCTCCACCAAATCAAAGGAATTAAGGGATCAAGAATACTGGTCACGCCCCCATCCCATACCCTTCACACTCACAACCTATAAGTTGATATGCTGTCTCGCAACATAATAAGCACGTTTACTCCCGTTAAGTCCCCTTGCCCTGTTCATTCTTGCTCGAATCAGAATGATAAACAAGTAGCATTTGAAGACCAACATTAGCAGTCTATAAAGGGGTTACTGTTCTAGTACATACAGGATACTTTTTATCAATAACATCCAGGAAGATATATGTACTATTAATGCAGGACCGTATGTAAAAGGTACATGTAACCAATAATAGACAGAGAACTCACATTAGCTGCCTCACAGAATGCAAAAGTGTTCATGCACGGATAAAGACCACCAATTGGAAGGCAGAAGAACGCTACACATACCGTAGCATGGATATTGGAGGCAGATTAGAAGCTACCAGGAAGGTGTCTTTATCCAGACAGACTGAGATTAAAAGTGGGATCTGGTTTTCAAATAGTGTTGCCATAAGATATCAAAGGAACAAATACCTGTGGTGTGCCAAATAAATATTCTCACTATTAAGACAGTGAAACCATGAATGAAGGCTTTAATGAAGATCATACCATTAGAAGGAAATCACGCGGAAGGGTTGACAACTTTGAAAGGTAATTGAGATGCTCAGGATCACACATTGGTGAAGGGGTGAAGCTGGGATTTGTGCCAACTCTGCAATTTATGCATTTGAACACTTTCTTTTCCAGTTCTTACCATGAACTAAAACAACCTCATTTTATTAAAAAACTGACTGAAAGTACACAAATCACATTACCAAACATGACCATTTTTCAACATAATATTATGGAAGGGTGTTATGCAAAATGGGAATGATTCTAGCTTCAATCTCTCCATCATCAAGGGAAGTATATAAGAACCAGCATACCAATCGATGTGATTTAACTCATTTTATTTGTGTTTGTCTTTTGTATTTTAAAGCTTTACATACTTCCAAACAATGGCTTGTGACATTTTCATTTATAAACGTGCATACAAACCTTTAAATTTAACCAAAAAGCAAACCGTGTTTTGTGTCAAACAAGCAGACACAGGCCTGCAACATATGGTCCGCTCTTTTCTGTCTACCAACCCTTCTACCCACATGGCCTACATAAGAAGAAAGATCAAGTAATGGGTTTAGCGATACCAGAAGCATGCAAGAAGGCAAACCTCACAGAAGGCAGCACAGTAATGGAAGATATATTCAGTGGTTTGACCTGGATCACTGTATCATCTGTTGGCAAATCCAGGATACAAACATGAACGCTGTTGTTACATAGTCTTGAATTTTTGATACTCATTTGCTTCTTGGACTGTCAGTATATGCCATCTTTGGAGGCGATTGCCTAGGTTTTGCAACACCCGATCTGAACAAACCAATTTCTAAACCTTCACCATATGTATGATATGTTCGTTTTTATAGCAACCACTATTACAGGTACATTGCTGATAATAGCAGACGTTGTTCTGCAAAACCAAGTACATATGCAGGCATGTTAATAAACTTCAGACATAGGAAAGGCTCAGCCAGCCTTGCTGGAATGTGATATTCTAACTTTGAATATGAACACATATGTCTGCATTCAGTGCGTCACACACTGAGCTAACTTCTGAACCGTTTAGGCACTCAATTTATCAACATGCATTTCACCATTGCCTATTGCACATGATCAATATAATTCCCACACGAAGGAAAGAATGCTACATAGTTGTGCCATAAGGAGAACACAAACTATCTATACCACAGTGAACACAGAAAGCAACACATGATGAATTGATCAAAAGGCAGAATGCACTTGCCAAAACAAAAAGGCAATGGGTTTAGAGCTTCAGCAGCACGCCATAAAATATCCTGACCTGTGCTATTTAAGACTGGTGAACAATGGAATCTTACTTCTTCCGATTAGTTAGCCTTATGTGGCCCCCTCCCAGGTGGTGGCACTGGGCAATTGCCACTTTTGCCATCCCATAAAAACGTTTCTGATGTTACTCCCTGTGATATCACTACTTATGGCATCATTTGGTTCAAAGGTTGCAACATAAGTTTGCTCACCCACGATATACTCCTACTTGCGGCACAATACATTTCACAGGTGCTGGGGAAGTGCTTGTCACCCCATGTCATTCGTGAGTTTGAATCGATGGCTGCGGGTGAGCTCATTGCGCTCTTAACCTTTCTTTTAAACGGCAGATAACTTTAGATGCCAAATAGGTCCTCCGGAATGTCCTTGCAGAAAGGACAGCAGCAGGTTGCACGTGCAGTATCGCCACTGCCTTGGTGTGAGCTGGGCGTGGATACGTGCTTCTGCCCTGCAGCGCCTCCAGGGTGAAATGACCTGTTAGCCTCCCTCCGGTCACGACCTTCTGTGGTTCCACCTAGTGCATTGATAATTACAACTGAAGGGCCATTTCAAAGCAACAATTACCGGAAAAACGGCTCTAGCTGAGGCAACGAGCTGCCACTGGCAGCCTTCAAACTGTGCCCTACAAGTGACATTAAGGTGGTCTTCAAAAGAAGCATTCAGCCGCAGTCCATCCTCTTCATCACCTCACGTGCACCCATCTATTTATTTGTAGGCATGGAAAGCTGCTTCCTATTAAATTGTGAGTGAAGACTAAAGAAGAGCATACTAACCTGAGGGCGGGAGGACGTCACCCCAAGAGAGAGACTCTCTCTCTCTCTAGCTCTCTCTCTCTCTCCACACACTCCAATACTAAAGGTGTTTTGTGTGTTTTGTGTGGTGCCCTGTTTTAGCTGCATTATTGCACTGTACAAATGTTGGCAGGCTTTGAGAGAAAGGATGGTCAGAATGGTAACATTTACTAAGTAAATAATTATGAACTATGAGTGAACAATTCTTGTGCTCAAAGACAACGGCCACCCATAATGTCTCACAATCCCCATTGAAACCTGCCAAGGATCACAGGGTGTTTGCAAGAATGAAACAATGAGCAGGCATTGTATAATGTAGCTTCAAACGTGCTCATCATAGCGAGTTGCTCTAAACATTCTACTGAGGGTAACATACCATGACGAGGCCTTGGTGGGAAGCTGGTCTGCTTCCCTCTGCTAATTGCATTGAGAGGGCCAACACTCTAACCAGTGATAGAAGTGTACCAGAAAAGTAGTAGAACATGTAGAATCCGGCTGCATCCTGCATCCTCTGGGATCAGGCAGTCGGGGCACGCGCTTGGCGCGGGAAATGAAGAGGCAGATAGAGCTAACAACTCCATTTCTCTTTATTCACATTCTCCTTACATCGTCTGCCCACCCTTCCGGCTCCCATGTCACTCCCCTCTCCACACCCTTGTCTCGCCCTCCTGGATACAAACTACATTTTCCGATATTACAGAACTGTGACTCTGGCGGGGGACAGAGTAGGAAGGGAGCAACGTGCAACACGATTTTCAAGGGCTGCAGCCATGCTGGTTGACAGCCAATTGAGTTGTAACGGATTTAAATTAAGCTGTAATTGATATCCGGTAGTACAATGGAGAAGTGTGCTTTAACTTCATAAAGAAAAGTTCCACAATAGTGAAAAAGGTTGCAAAATGTAGTGGAGCTGTTAACAGTTATAAATAACAGTAGTGGAACACCGCTCCGACCGTTCCGGCTCACTTGAACCACTGACTCTAACACTTGCTTTCATCTTAGCATTCCGACCAATGCAATTTTGATTGCTTGCACCATCAAGCGCAAATGTTTGGAATTCAGACAGACCCGAGTTTCAGTTAATTGTTTACACTATTTAGTGCAATGGTAAATGTCTACTGCCATGTTCGCTGATGGTATAACATAATGTAAGAAGACGTTCTTAGAGATTCTATTGTTTTCTTCTATATTTCTAGACACCTACTGCTAAATCTCACTTTCCGAAAAGTGTAACGGCCCCTACATTATTTTTGCTTTCCCTAGTTGGCGTTGGAGTGCCGCCTATCTAGAAACGGGGATAGAGAAGAGAATGTCCCTTGATTCACTCTCTACTTTACTACTTCCAACGGTAAAAACACTGCTGGAAGTTATTTTTCTTTGTATTCCTTCTTTTGTAGTGTGCAACATAAAATAAAAAAGATAAAACTTATTCCGCAGACAGAGTCTGCTTCATAAACGGAGAAATTTTGATTTTATCACCCAATCTCTCATCAGTCTGAGTGTCTTGGGGGCTCAGGGCATCACCCTGAACCTCTAGTCCACCGGTTTCAGTGGAAATAGCTCGTCTTGCCGCTTTCTTCAGGACTGTGACCCAACCCTATGGTTCCGGTCACTTTCAGAGCGAATGCACCATTGCTCTTTTGGTCAAGGCCCCGTTTTTCTTTGTAGGAGGTCCTTCTTAGAGTTATGGATAGAGCTATAGATAAGCCATGGGGGGGGGGGGGGGCAGGAGTGCTGTTTGTAATGGACATACTTGTGTATACCATCAGCAGACTGCTTTGGCATCTAGACAATAGACGTGACACTAACCAAGAAAACATATTGACTGAGATCAATCAAGTTCTCTGTGTAATGGTCTCCCTTTATGAGGGAATTAAGACAGAAACTGCTATGTTAGAGTCTCTTCGTCTTAAAGCCCACAGTACTGTTAAAGAATTTCTCTTTAATCAAAAGCAAGAGGCAGTTTTTATTTACAGAGCACTCAGGGCCCTCGGGCATCTGGGCGCTTACAAGGTTTTTGGTTACAAGATGAGAACATATACATGAAAAGAGATATTGCATATTAGGTGAATTATTTACAAGATATATCCAGTACATTCATATACATAGAATATCTTATGTACATATGCAATCCATTCGTATATAGAATATCTTATATGCATTATCATGTGAGCGTGCTCTTGGATATTTGGGGTTCATATGTGGGGGACCATCACTGATCACAAGAGTGCAGCCAAAGTTTCACATTCGTTTTGAAGGAGTGGAGCGAGGGTAGTGCTCTTAGAGTATCTGGTATAGAGTTCCATAGTTGGCCCGCCCTCACTGGAATGCTAGCACCTCCTGTTTTTTTTAGTTTGAAATTGGGGATTCTGAGGCTGTTAAATTGCGCCTTTCTGATAGGTCTTTCTGCTGTGTGTTTGCTGAATCTGTTCGTCAAGTACATAGATGCTTTGTTGGTGAGGCATTTGTAGGTAAGGTTTAAGGTGTAGCTCGTTGCCGAGGCAGTAGCATTGATCTGTTTGTTAAGGTTGAGTGCAGAGTCTAGGTAAAATCCTAAGGTTTTTACTTCCTTAGCGACTTTGATTTTGATTCCATCAATAGTGATGGCGTTATATTGAGGGGAGAGTTTGTTCAATTTAGTGGTTGAGACAATGATTAAGAGCTCAGTCTTTTCGTCATTGAGACACAATCAGTGGGTTGCCATCCAGGTTTGTATGATTAGGTAGATTTTATTAATCAATTCTACATCCTTGTCATAATCCCCTTGGATAGGAATCAGGATCTGGGTGTCGTCAGCATAATTAGTGCATGAGACACCCAGATTTTCAAGTATGCCGAATAAGGGCTTTGTAAATATGTTATACAAAGTGGGGGAAATGCAGGAGCCCTCTGGAACACCACATGTGAGGGGTAAGGAGTCTGCTGCTGAGGAGGTGAGAACACTCTTTTGGAGCTGTTATCTAAGAAGGAGTTTACCCAGGTAGTGGCATTCTTGGAGAAGTGGGCTGCTGATTTTAAGTGACCACACAATACTTGTGGTCGACCAAGTCGAATGCGGCAGATAAGTCCAAGAGGAGAAGGATGGAAACTTCTCCTTTGTCCTTACGATTGTCAAGTTGGTTCTTCAGGTCAAGAAGGGCAGTCTCTGTCCCGTGTCTAGGTCTGAAGCCAGATTGATGGGTACCTAGTAAGTTGTGGATCTCCAGATAGGATTGTATCTGGAGATATGCAGCTCTGTCCAAGATTGTCAGGAGAAACGCTACTGTGGTGATTGGCCTGTAGTTGGTGGGGAGGCTAGGGTCAAGGTTAGGCTTTTTTAATAAGGGTAGTGCCCAGGCCTCCTTGATGTTCGTAAATACTACACAGGATTTGAAGGATGAGTTGATGAAGGTGACGATGAAAGGAGCTAGGTCTGTAGACTTGGTGGGTAGGTTGATTGGATTGGTTGAAGGTTGAATCAGAGGTAGGACGTTAGCAATAGTTATGCTTTTTTTACATCTAGTTAGGGCTGATAGGGCCATAGGCTTAGCTGAGTGAGTTTGAGTACTGTCTCGAATGGTAAACGAGATCATGTAATGGTATGTCCAGGCGCAAGGTACAGTGGTGGTTATGCTGGAGATGCAATTAATATCCGCTAACCAGTCCAAGGTGCGACCTTTAATATGGGTCAGTTCATTATTTCTAATAGTGAGGCCTGCTTCCACGATAGTATTAGCTATGCTGGTAGCATTGGCGTCCTTAGGGTCGTTTAGTCCCAGGTTGAAATCACCTAATATAATTAGTTAAGAACATGGCTTAATGTTAGTGTTCAGGAGGGATGTTAAGTCTTCTTCAACTGTTCCGAATGGACCTGGTGGTCTGTAGACCTGGTGTAAAGTAATAGTTTGTAAGGGAGATAATCCTAACTTAACTGAGAGTAGCACAGCTGAGGGACATGGGCTCAGTTCTATCTCTCTTATGGCTAGTGTGGATTTGCAAATTAATGCTAGGCCACCTCCTTTAGATGATTCTCTATCTCATCTGATAATGGTAAAGTTTGCAGGGAAAGCTAAGGAGAAGGAAGGTCCTGCTGCTTTGTGGAGCCATGTCTCTGAGACGGCCAGGAAGTCTAGCTGTTTTGATGTGATGATGTCATTGATTTCAGTAGCATGGGCTAAAAGGGGTTTGGCGTTGATGAGGGCTCCCTTTATTTTGAGATTTTCCTTGCAAGTCATCTTGGTAGGGGCTGTGGGGTGGACACGAGAGGTACTATGCTCTTGATTGAGTGTGGTGTTTGGGTTGAGAGGGAGAGGTTTGGGAGGTGTCAGGGTGTTAGCTCTTATGGAGGTTATAGACGGGTTAGTGAGTCTGGACCCTAGTCTAGAATTTCTCCATTTAGTGATGCAGGGTTGGTTCGGTTTAGGTTTACTGGGGAAGCGTAATATCCATTGAGTAGGTGTTAGCTCGGAGGATTGTTGCATCACGTTACTGGTAGTGTACGATTCCTTTTGTCTCAATCCTAGAGACGGCAGGAAGTAGGTAGGCTTGATTGAGTCAGATAAGGGTAGTGATTTTCTTAAGAGTGGAGAGTTGGGGGCTATGTGATTCATGGTGTTATTATCTTCCACTGATAGGCGTGGCAGGATGTAGCGGGCTTCCTTATGGGTTAGGATAGGCAGGGAGGCTAAGAGAAAGAGGGTGTAGGTGACAGTTTTGAACATCACATAGGTCATGATAAGGTCCCTCAGTAGGAATCAATTGCTATTGGCGAATATATATAGCGCACATAGTTCAAGTACAGTTTAAGCAGTCCAGTGTGTGTATTCAATGCACAAGTCCGTTTGGTAGTATCTCTGTAAAGTCGGCATCAATACATAGTTCAGGCCTAAGCATGCATGAGAGCAGAATGCAGGTCAACATAGACTGTATAAGGCAACAGTATGAGGCATGTTTGGGACACAGATGGGCAAAATGCAGAGTGAAAGGAGGAATAAGGGGGCAAGTGAGTTTAGGGCAATATTCCTACTCAGTAGGTGGATTGCGAGGTACAGGCACACGTAGTCTGAAAAATCAGAGGCTGGCTAAGATGCAGTAAGCGAAGTTAATAATGCATATTTAAACACATGTAGTTTAAAACGATATTCTGACACGATAGGCTAGGTGCATTAGTCAAGTATGAGTAGGCAATAGGCAGTGTGCGATGTTTAGGCACAGGTAGGTAGGGGCAGTGAACAAGCAGAAGGGGTGCTCACAATAATTGAGCCTGATGTATGTGGGTGTCGATGAGCGGTGATGCCCCAGGAGGAGATTATCCCACACTATTGCAGGGGCAACCAGATTGGTACAGGACAGTGCAGACTACCGAACTCCACGCATGTGATGGAAGTGAAAAATCGGTAATGACAATAGTCATTTAATGCCGTAGGCAGTCATTTTAAAAAATACCCCAGAATCAAACCAGTAGGACTGTATTGCCATATGTTGCTCCAGACCCCTGTTGGGTGAAATGAGCCCTCGATGCCATAATTAAAGGCTGAAGTCAGTAATGAGGGCTCTGCATTTTCAAAGCGAAAATGGGTGAAACTGGGCCTGTAAAAATATTTAAGAATGCCAACTTCTGGGCATAAGGGAAAGACATGAGACAGAGTTTGCCAAAAGTATTGGGGGTCTGAAATAACAGTCTCAGAAACCACAGTTCACAGAACCCTCAATGGGATGTCAGCATTGTGCACTGCAGTTGCAGTGGAGCAGATTGTCTTCTGTCATCAACATTTAATAAAATGAATACATCAAAATGTGTGCAAGATTTAATCAATATGAACTCAGTTTCTGTCCATCATGAGCCCATCACGGAGGAAACAACAGTGTACAGAATCCATAAGGTGATGTTGAACTACAGAAAATGAAAGCCTTTTCATAGCTGGAATTAACAAAGTGACATTTCAATTGTGCCTTAAAATGACACTTTGAACATCCAGATGGACAACTAAAGCCTTTCATAAAGTAATTATGTTTGAAAGTGTTTTACATGTTAAAATTGTGTGTATTTCCAAGAGTTCATTAGAAAGTAAAATAGAGTTACAAGGCCATGATGTCTAAGTGGGAGCAGGTCTAATTTTGGTTTTGTTTCTCTCTGCTGGTGTCTTCAAATGTGAAACTAGATTCCAACGCCCATTGTCATGGGGATGTGGGCCTGGTTTCCCTTCAAACATGAGTGTGTCTTTTAAAAATCCAATCTTAAGTTCCAGTAGAGATCACTTTTGCAGTGTGGCACGATAAAACAGCTCTGTTCCCCAGCTTTTTATGACCCAGGCTACTTAGGCCGCAATAAAACTTGCCCTAGCTGGCAATTATCTCTTGAAATGTGCAAAGCGAATCTCAACACAGGACCCCTCTTGACGTCACAGCCAGGAACAGGCACAGGGCTAGATGTCCAAGGGGGGAGTTAACTGGCCTTTGTGTAAATGGGGAGAAATGTTTTTTATTGTGTAATATCCATAATACTCAACCCACAATAGTAATTTTGAGAGTTCTGACAAGGTGTCAAATAGGCCTTTCTAGTCACCCAAAAACGATTTTTGTGGGACCAACACAACTCATGTTATTTATGAAAACATCATGGGGCCCTCCCTGTGTAGTTGAGAAATATGAACATTTGAGGAAATATGTGAAATATGATTTATATTCCGCCCACCGAGCGCCATATTTTTCACGGATATAGTTTGGCAGTAAATTAGGAAAAACGGTAGCTCTGCATAGGAATAACCTATAAACTTATAAGTTGGATCATTGAACTCACAGTAAAATATAGTGTAAGAAATGCCTTCATATGTGTCAAAGTATGAAAAGTGATATTTAGACCAAGCCCCTGTTGAAGGAAGATGATGGATAGGTCTCCTCCCCTAGCCAGTCCAAAGCACGCCCGCATTTGCTGGACCGATCCGCACACAGATGGGTGTGGAGGATTGAACACTATCCAATCCCTTCTGCAAGAACTATGACATATTAGTGATGTCACTTACTCTATAACTAGGTAACTCCACCTCAAATCAGGACTCTTGCCACTAATCCCAGAGGTGATCTATATGCCAAAATCTGAAACAACATCCAAGCAATGAGGCCTACATTTTGCAGAGGAACCAGGAGACCTATTAGCTGCCTTGGGACCCCTTGGAGGAAAGAGGAAAATCCCTGGCTGACCCCATTGGCTGTCGCCGCAGTGGTGCTCTAATGTTCCCCTGATGTCCAATCCAGGCCTCTCCTGTAAGCAGCAATGACCCCACCCCTAAATTGCGTAAGCCCTTTATTCTTGTAGCATTACATTCTATATTTCCTCATTGAACATTCCCCATTGAAAAAACCCAATTGCCAGTACATTTTAGTCATCTCCCCATTAGAGATTCTCTTGTGTATGTTAGAAAATCCTTATTGAGAAACCCCTAATTTGTCTGTGTAAATCCTTAGTGCATTTTTGTAAGTAAATCGATTAATTTCCACATTATTTCACAGGATTTGTATGGTGGGAATGAGAAACCCACCCTCTCACCCCAGTTCCTTGTGAATTGGTATAGTTATAAAGTATTGCCCAAAGGAATTAACCCCATTGTGATCTGGGAAACAAATTGGTCCCTGTGATTAAATTGTGCACTGCTAAACGAATTTCCATTTGCAACTGTAATTTGTCTTGGTATCTGTTATCCTAACATAAAACCGATTTGCCTTGTGTGAGCAACCCTCTTTCCCAGAACCTACCTGTCATTTAAAGCCTCAGTAAAAACAAATTCCATTTGCATTTTCTTTTCCATTGAAATTGATCTTAACATCCCAAAAAAACGATTTTCCCCTTCTGTTCCTCTTTCCCTATTGTGTGGTCAAAACAAATTTCCATTTGTATTCCCTTTCCATTGCTCATGTGTTGCATATCCTAAAGACGATTTTCTCCTGGTGTGCTGATGTCATGATCTCTGCTTCCAAAAGGTCAGGGTTTTCCCAACTCCCTTGGAAGCAGATCCATAACCCAGGTCCGAGTGCCAACCAGTCCCAATTGGGACCTTTTGGACCCAGTCCTGGCGCCAGTGGCACCAGGCTCATAAATATGCCCAGTCCCAGCGCTGGAAGCGCCGGGCTCATAATGCTTGGGTGTACTTACCTGCAGCAGACCATGCTGCTTACTTGCCTGCCAGTTGAGCCTCTGATCCTCTTCTGTTTGGAACTACTTTTCCTGTTGGGTGGGGCAGGAGCCACTCCCTAGGTTCAGAACACTGGAACTCTTCTGGAAAGCAGGAACTCTTTTCTTACCTACGCGTGGCTGTGGAAGGAGACACCTAAGCACTACAGGAGGCTATTTAAACCACACCCGATGGATGAATCTTGCTTTGCGTTATTCTGCATCCTCTGCAGCAGAACGCTCATCGTGTCTTCTGCATCTGATCCTGGGCCTAAGGAAAAAGGCTTACCATCCTGAATCCAGTCTTCAGCAACACCTATAAAGACAAGAAAGAACAGGTTAGCATTACGGTCTTCAGTGACAGCGCTTCACTTACCTGGTCCATCGGCTGTCACCAACGCCTCGCGCTGCATTCCGGCATCTGAAAGACAAAGGCTTACCTACTCTTCGTGCGCTCCGGAGGTCTTCGCACTGCATTCCGGCATCTGAAAGACAAAAGCTTACCAACTCTTCGCACGCTCCGGAGGCCTTCGGCGCTGCATCCGGCATCTGAAAGACAAAACAAGGTGCGTTTAAAGACATTGGGGAACTTTAATACTCACGTGCCATTACTCCTTTCCACATCTAACCCAGTGGGTATTCCGGCACCCTGCAGCCGCTCCGAACTTGTACCTGCAAAATAAAAAGACAGTTAGAGCGCATCGTGAAGCAGGCAACAAGCGCTTACTTACGTGCTTCCAGGCGCTTCTATTCATCACACGGGCTCCATCTTCAACTCACTTCAGCCCGTCATCCGCCATCGCCGGAACCCTGCAAAACAAGAGACATCATTACTAAAGACTTTTAAAGACATTAGAATTACTCGAAACTTACCGTTCGTGCAGTAAACGACGGACAGCAGTCCTCTGAAGTCAAGAGGCCTGCTCCCCTTATCCAGTGAAGAAACTGGTTACAGCACCCTGCCCCGAGGCAGATGGAGAGCACGGCGTTCACTTACCTAAGGTGAGAGCGTTAACCTTTGGGGTTCTACAGGAGAAGAGAAAGGGAAGAAGAGAGAGACATTCAATAACCCAGTTCATTAATCCCATATTTTCTATCTGCAGACATCTTACCCTTCGAGTCAGACATACAGTGCACAGAAGTCCAGCCCAAAGAGCCAGCCGTGTGTTACACATCACCTTTGAAGATACGGTATACGCCCAGTCAAGACCGGCGCCTCTACGGGAATCAGGTGAGCGTTACAGAACGCAAAGCCTACCGCAAAACTCCCGTCCAGGCGCTATGGAAACCTCGGATACCGACCAGCTAGCCCAGTTACTTGGGGAACTAAGGGCAGAAGTGCATGCAGCCTGTCAGGAAACGAACGCTCTAAGAAGGGAACTGATTATTTCCAAGGAGCGAACAGATGATCTCGCTAGACAATTGCTACAGTCACAAGCCGGACAGACCCCGTTACCCGCATCTGGGGGAAATCTTCCTTCTACATCCTCTATGAATCCAGTGCAGATCAACCTACCTGGGAATGTACCCCTGGCTCCGCCCGAACGATTTTCTGGTGACCCAAAGAGGTTTGCAGTATTTATCAATCAGTGCCGGTTGCATTTCTTATGCCGGCCAGCAGCCTTTCCAACTGATCAAGCTAAAGTAGCTTTCGTGCTTTCGTACCTTAGTGGCAATGCGGCAGACTGGTCGATCCCTCTAGTAAATCAAGATGATCCGGTCCTCCATGATTTTCAAGCTTTTCAGCTCAGTATGGAAAAACTGTTCGCAAGACATTCACAGGGGCAGGCCTTGGACAATGAGCTTCTTTCGTTGCAACAAGGTAATCAAGACCTTGTGGCTTATATTGCGTCTTTCAACAGACTGATAGTGGAAACTCAATGGCCTGAGGACAAAAGGATTACGCTGTTTTATAGAGGTCTACGTGGAGAGCTCAAAGATGTGTTAGCCCAAGTAGTGAATCCCCCACAAGATTGTTCGGACTATATAGACTTAGTCGTTCAAATAGATCACAGACTGCAGAACAGGAAGGCCGATCGTTCCAAGTTTGATGCTCGAGTATTTTCCAAACCGCCAACTCCTTCCAAAGGAGTAGACTCCGGGGAACCCATGCAAATAGGGGGCCTGAAAGGTCCTCTAACACAAAAGGAGCGGGAAAGGAGAAAACAGTTGCAATTATGCCTCTATTGCGGAAACTCAGGGCACTTTCTTCGAGACTGTCCGGTGAAACCTGCCAAGAAGGCAGTAGGAGCTGCAGTTACCAAAGTTACAAACTCTGAGCAGGGAAACGACCTTGCCCGACAAGAATAGAGGTCCTCTTGCCGAGCGTGAAAACCAGTTCCGTGACCTCGCATTTCGTGATACCTATGGTCCTCATTAGCCCTGATAATCCGGATCGATTACATGCAATTGAAGCTTACGTCGACAGCGGTGCCATCGGCAATTATGTGGATCATGAAATGGTTTTGAGGATGAATCTAACTCTTTGTCCCAAGGCTGTAAAGGACGTCATTACTAAGGTGGATGGTACGGAGATAGCCTCCGGACCAGTAACGCATACCACTCAAGAAGTGATGCTAGGAAGTCAAGATGGACACATGAGAAGATCGTGTTCGATGTGATCAAGGCCCCTCAGTTTCAGATTATTCTAGGAATACCTTGGTTAGAGAAACACAATCATCTGATCGATTGGCGAGCAAGAACGGTCCAGTTTCCAGAATGTGTCTCTACTTGTCACCCTCCACCTGGTGTTGCACTGGCAGCAATTTCTTCAGAGACTCCCCAGTTACCTCCCGAATACCTAGAATACCAAGATGTTTTCCGGAAGGATCAGGCTAACTCTCTACCTCCTCATAGGTCTTATGACTGCCAGATAGACCTGATACCTGGATCTACTCCTCCTTGTAGTAGAATATATGCCCTCACCGAGCCTGAGAACCTTCACCTTCGACAATACCTGGATCAATACCTGGCAAATGGGTTTATTCGTCCTTCCAAGTACCCTGCTTCTTCAGCTTTGTTCTTCGTTCCAAAAAAGGAAGGAGACTTTAGAACTTGTATAGATTATCGCTCCCTGAACCAGATCACCGTTAAGAATAGATATCCGTTACCTTTGATCCCTGAACTCCTGGACCAAGTCAGAAAAGCATGCATATATACAAAGCTGGATCTTAGAGGAGCCTACCACTTGGTACGAGTAAAAGAGGGCGATGAATGGAAGACGGCCTTCCGCACCAAATATGGGCTATTTGAATATCAGGTCATGCCCTTCGGACTTTGCAATGCCCCGGCCGCCTTTCAATATTTTATGAACGATGTCCTCAGAGAGCTCATAGATGTGTGTGTTGTTGTTTACAGTGACGACATCCTCGTTTATTCTTCATCGGAATCTGAACATCGGAAACACGTGAAAATGGTCCTCGAAAGATTGCGTCAACACAAACTTTTCGCTAAGTTGGAAAAATGTGTTTTCAACGTGACTGAAGTTGAATTCTTGGGATTCATATTATCACCTAGCGGAGTGCGTATGGATTCAAAGAAGGTCGATGCAGTTCTCAAATGGCCATCACCATCCTCCGTAAAAGGTGTGCAAAGCATGTTAGGCTTCGCTAACTTTTACCGCAGGTTTATCCCCGAATTCTCTCGAATAGTCCAGCCCATCACTGCCTTGTTAAAGAAAAACAACCGTTTTGAATGGTCTACCGAGGCGGAACAAGCTTTCCAGGATTTGAAGACTAAATTTATCTCTGCACCAATCTTAAAACACCCTCGCCCCGAACTCCCCTACATCGTGGAAACTGATGCTTCAAGCCTTGACATGGGGGCAGTTCTATCACAAAAGGACCCGGTAACCAATCAGTTGCATCCCGTGGCATTTTGGTCCCGCAAATTCTCGCCTCCTGAAATCAATTACACGATTACTGACAAGGAACTTCTGGCTATCAAGTCTGCCTTTAAGGCTTGGCGGCATTATCTGCTGGGGGCCCGACACACCGTTACTGTGATTACGGATCACCGAAACCTGCAATATTTGAAAACCGCAAAAGCCCAATCCTCTAGACAACTCCGTTGGGCATTATTCTTTGCCGAGTTTGACTTCATAATTACCTATCGACCTGGTACAAAAAACGGTAAAGCTGATGCCCTTTCTCAGATGGGAGTGGAAGAACACTTGATCAACCCTAAACCTGTACCAATCATTCCCGAACAAAGAATTCTGGGTGTAATCGCCACACAATCCATAGAGGAAGTTAAGGATAAAGCCAGGCAACTTGTAACTCCAGCAGACATACAGAATTGGCATCTGCAGGGAAAGGACTTTGCAGTAAAGGACAACTTATTGTATTTCCAAGAACGATTATACCTGCCCAGCACAGATTTACAGAAAAAAGTAATCTCTTGTTATCACGATTCTTTAATGGAAGGACATCCCGGTATGGCCAAGACCTCAGAAAAGATCAAGCGCTACTTCTTGTGGCCGTCTTGGAAAAAAGATATCAGAGACTTTATAATGTCCTGTGGAGTATGCGCCCAAAACAAGAGTCAAAAGGAAAGACCAGCAGGCCTCTTACGCCCTATTGACATCCCACCTCGCCCTTGGCATACGCTCTCTATGGACTTCATCACCGATCTACCTCCATGCTCCGGATACAATACGATTCTAGTAATCGTGGACTTATTCTCCAAGATGGCGCATTTCATTCCGCTCAAAGGCTTGCCAACAGCAGCAACTCTGGCCTGAGAATTTCTCGAAAACATCGTCCGACTGCACGGTTTTCCTTCGGTTCTAATTTCGGATCGAGGTAGTCAATTTATTTCTCATTTTTGGCGAAGTTGCTGTCGGTCGGCTCAAATTGATGTGAGACTATCGACCAGTCACCACCCTCAGACCGACGGACAAACCGAGAGGACCAATCAAACTCTGGAACAGTATGTACGCTGCATGCTGCAACAAACTGAAAAAACTTGGAAAGACATCCTTTGGATAGCCGAATATGCCTACAATAACTCTGTCCATTCGGGAACTGGGAAAACCCTGTTTTTTCTTTTATACAGCAGTCACCCTCGAACCTCGGAGTTGGATTCCCTCCAAGATCTTGAAACACCAGCAGTAGACTACCTGCATTCTACAATCACCCAAGCCTTTAAGGAAGCTGTTTCTCACCTTCAAAGGGCTAAAGAACAATACAAGAAAGGAGCAGATCAACATCGGAAGGAAGCCCCTCAATATCAAGTAGGGGATCAAGTCTGGTTATCCACCAAATATCTACCTCTAAAAGGGCCACGCACATTCAACCCAACATACCTTGGTCCCTATTCCATCACTACCATAGTAAACCCAGTAGCGGTCAAGTTGGACTTGCCCCCGCACATGAAGATACATCCGGTCTTCCACGTCTCTCTATTAAAACCCGTGCAACCTCAAACCCGACTAACTAAATCTCCAAAACCTATCCTAGTTGATGGAGAACTCGAGTTTGAAGTCAAAAGCATTCTGGACTCCAAGATCTCCAAATCTAAACTATTTTACCTAATTGACTGGAAAGGCTACGGCCCCCAAGAGAGATCCTGGGAACCTGCTGAATATGTCCACGCTCCTCGCCTAATCAAAAGATTTCACCGAACATTTCCTGACAAGCCAAAACCCCAGGAGAAGCCCGGTTTGGGAGGGGCCTTGAGGGGGGGTACTGTCATGATCTCTGCTTCCAAAAGGTCAGGGTTTTCCCAACTCCCTTGGAAGCAGATCCATAACCCAGGTTCCGAGTGCCAACCAGTCCCAATTGGGACCTTTTGGACCCAGTCCTGGTGCCAGTGGCACCAGGCTCATAAATATGCCCAGTCCCAGCGCTGGAAGCACCGGGCTCATAATGCTTGGGTGGACTTACCTGCAGCAGACCATGCTGCTTACTTGCCTGCCAGTTGAGCCTCTGATCCTCTTCTGTTTGGAACTACTTTTCCTGTTGGGTGGGGCAGGAGCCACTCCCTAGGTTCAGAACACTGGAACTCTTCTGGAAAGCAGGAACTCTTTTCTTACCTAGGCGTGGCTGTGGAAGGAGACACCTAAGCACTACAGGAGGCTATTTAAACCACACCCGATGGATGAATCTTGCTTTGCGTTATTCTGCATCCTCTGCAGCAGAACGCTCATCGTGTCTTCTGCATCTGATCCTGGGCCTAAGGAAAAAGGCTTACCATCCTGAATCCAGTCTTCAGCAACACCTATAAAGACAAGAAAGAACAGGTTAGCATTACGGTCTTTAGTGACAGCGCTTCACTTACCTGGTCCATCGGCTGTCACCAACGCCTCGCGCTGCATTCCGGCATCTGAAAGACAAAGGCTTACCTACTCTTCGTGCGCTCCGGAGGTCTTCGCACTGCATTCCGGCATCTGAAAGACAAAAGCTTACCAACTCTTCGCACGCTCCGGAGGCCTTCGGCGCTGCATCCGGCATCTGAAAGACAAAACAAGGTGCGTTTAAAGACATTGGGGAACTTTAATACTCACGTGCCATTACTCCTTTCCACATCTAACCCAGTGGGTATTCCGGCACCCTGCAGCCGCTCCGAACTTGTACCTGCAAAATAAAAAGACAGTTAGAGCGCATCGTGAAGCAGGCAACAAGCGCTTACTTACGTGCTTCCAGGCGCTTCTATTCATCACACGGGTTCCATCTTCAACTCACTTCAGCCCGTCATCCGCCATCACCGGAACCCTGCAAAACAAGAGACATCATTACTAAAGACTTTTAAAGACATTAGAATTACTCGAAACTTACCGTTCGTGCAGTAAACGACGGACAGCAGTCCTCTGAAGTCAAGAGGCCTGCTCCCCTTATCCAGTGAAGAAACTGGTTACAGCACCCTGCCCCGAGGCAGATGGAGAGCACGGCGTTCACTTACCTAAGGTGAGAGCGTTAACCTTTGGGGTTCTACAGGAGAAGAGAAAGGGAAGAAGAGAGAGACATTCAATAACCCAGTTCATTAATCCCATATTTTCTATCTGCAGCCATCTTACCCTTCGAGTCAGACATACAGTGCACAGAGGTCCAGCCCAAAGAGCCAGCCGTGTGTTACACATCACCTTTGAAGATACGGTATACGCCCAGTCAAGACCGGCGCCTCTACGGGAATCAGGTGAGCGTTACAGCTGACTAATATTCCCTAAAAGCCCTGCCTGTCTTTCTAAACATAAGCAAGCATGTTTCCTGTTTTCTATCTCTTTCCCATAGCAGTGGTGAGAAATGATTCAAACCCCCCTTCTTCCAATTGTTCTCCAAAAACGGATTTTCCCCTACTTTGCTGCCTCCCCATATTTTTTTTGTGGGCACCACACCAAAACCGATTTTCCAACTGTATTCTTCCTCCCTACCGCTGCCTTCCATTCAAAGGAATCAAGTCCAATTGATGTTTGGGGGGTTCAGTGTCGCAGGGGGGGTGTGCTTAACCATAAGAGCTTTCATTGTGCTGGATTGTTCTTTTTCTGTTCTGCCATTAAAAAAAGGAAGTAATTGTGACTGTATATATTAACCTGGTCGTTTTATAGAAATGATTGTAGTTTGTGTTGCCACAACATTGGTGGCTGTTGTAATTGGTTGTTCCTCATTTGACATTAAATAATACATTAATAAATATCTTATTGATACACACCGGCCTGGTTCCTAGTCCATGGTGGCACGGGGTGATGCTGGAGGTTGGGTGTGAGATGGGCTGGTGGCCTTCTTAGAAAAGAATCAGAGGTAAATCTTAAGTGTTTTTATTGTGCTCTGCATTCATTATTGGGGAAGGATATCCCTGATTTGCATGTGCTGTGGAATATATTGCAACAAAGTGCCGTGATTGAGAAAAGTGTTTTCACCCGTGACAGTGCAGCACAGCAGACTAGCCCATTGAAGGTATTGTTACATTTAGTGGATAGAAAGCTGGGTTGCATTGTGAAGGCGCCATCCAAAATGTTTACCCTGGAGTTCAGGGCTGTATGTGTAAATAAAATATATTGTGAATACAAATTGTAGAAGCAGGGTTGAGATTTTGCCCTTGCATAGAGAAGCTAGCAGGGGCAGAACACATTTTACAATGAGCACCGTGGAAATTAATATGGCTAAGAATCACCTTCTATCCAAATTGTTCATTAAGGGTTAATGGGTAGAACAGGAACATTAAGGATGGCAATCTAGAATGATGCAAGAGGTTACCCCTATGAATATGGATGTGTGGCAGGATAATGGCCTGTTACATCAAGCCCTGGCAGATTTTCATATGACGCAAAGCACCAGAGATGAGTAAATTAAAATAATCCAGCTCAGAGAATATATGTACTTCCATATGCTGATCATGGAAGAAATATACCAGGAGAGTGTAACCTCTGGCCAAAATCAATCTGAGCTTTTGAATCTAGCACAGAGAGAGTTAAGGCCGGTAGAGGAGAGAGTGCTAGAGAGCCAACATTCTGAGTTAAAATTCAGAGATATCATTCAGTAGCTAAAGGATGAGCTAGCGGTACAGAAACAAATGAATTCAGAGTGAGAGTGTGAGTTTTCTGCACTGAAAGAGGAGTGTCAAGAAGGGGCTGAGAACCTGAGAGAAAGTAAACTAAAACGGAGTCAACAAGTGGCGCCTAATAGAGCCTGCTTAGAGGACATGTGCACATTCCAAATGCAGATTAAGCAATTGGAGGAGGAGAATAACCAATACATCATAAAGGAGGTCCATTCCCAGGCAGACAGTGATCAGGAGTGCCAGAATTTGAGTGCTATGAAGCAGTAGAGAGATCACCTCAGCGAACAGAATAGCAAATTGAGTGAGGAGAAAAATGTCCTGTGTCAGGAAGTGTGCCAGTTAAAGACAGACTTGGGGAAAAGTGAGTCATGTTTTCAGGAACTAACTGACATGAGGTTAGAGAATAAGAAATGAATGGGACATGTGAGACAAATAGAATTTGACCTAGAACAGACAACACAGACCAAAAATGCACAGAAAGAAAATGAGGCCCTTTGTGAGGAGAACAAGGGACTCCATGACCAAGTAGTGGCACAAAGCAAGGTCATAGAAGATACTCAAGCCCTCAAAGCGCAGGCCTCTGTATACCACCAGGAGAAGGGGGCTGAGAAAGATAGAGTAGAGAGTTTGGAGAGGAAATGGCTAGATTCAATCAGGCCTTGAGAAACCCCAAACAGTTAGGGTATGGAAGGGCAACCCCTAACCACGATGGGATGTCCTCTTTACCAAGGGTCTGAAGCCAACTCACCACATTATATGCACAGGACACGGCTAACTTCATGTCTACCCATTTACAAGAACAGGGAAACATGAGGCAGCTGGACTGAATCAGGCCTAGTATAACTTAGCCGGAAGGCCAGTCCTTCTCAGATATTGATGGACGTTCATCTTTATTTAGATTAAAACATATCTTAGCACACACATCTGAACAGGAGGGCTCCGATGATATGATATGTCTATTTATATAGCACCTATACACGTGTTTCAAAGCCCTTCAAGGCAAGGGAGGGAACAAAGGAAAATACATTGACATTCTTACAGGTCATGAACAGTAAAGATTTGAAATTAACTATCGTACTAGGCCTGACAATATTTCAAATAGAGCAAGAGCTAAGACATAGATAAGGAAGGGAGGGAGGGGGAGAGTGGGAAGGAAATGGAAACAGACAGGCGACTACCATAATAGGCCTTACAACATTTCTGGTAGAGCTGGAGAAAAACAAAAGGTGAGGGAGAGTGGTGTAGAAAGGGAGGGGAGGAACAAAACAAATGACTATTGTACTAGGCCTGATGACATTTCAGATAGTGCTGGAGGCAGGGGGGAAACAAGTAAGGGGAGCAGGGAGGAAACAGACGAGGTTGCTATCATACTAGGTCCAGGGACAATTCTGATAGAGTAAGCGGATAGAAGAAGTAAGGTGAGGAGGGGAGGAGATAGGAAAAGGGAGAGGAGGAGAGAACAGAGTGTAAGCAGTCAAAAAGAGTGGAGAAGCAAGAGGGGAGAGCAAACACAATTGCAGAAGTCAGTAGTAACACATCATTTTGTAGCCAGAATACAAGATGAAGATGGGAACAGCATGATTCAGGGCCACCATGAGTACAAGATGCAAAGGAAGTCCAGTATGAGAGTTGTGAAAGGATGAAGCACCGTGAATCAATGAAGTCCATAAAAGTCAAATCCAGCCTTGGCCACAAGACGGTGATGGTCAACCCAGAATGTATCAGGACAGATTCCTGCAGACGTAGGCTGGAGGGGGGAGGGAGCAGGGTAGAAGAATCAAGCAAAACAGGCAACACCTGTGTGCAAGAAGGGAGGGGGGCACAAGGGAACATCATAGGGGGGACCAGAGGCGGTGGGGATGGCCTGTGGGGACAGAAGGAGTAATCACATGTTGGTGCATGCTTACCTGCTGTCTGAGCAGGGGTCGAGCCCTGGTTCCACCTGAACTGAACAGGTCCAAACAAGAAGAGCCCTGGTTCCACCTGAACTGAACAGGTCCAAACAAGAATTTCCCTTTGTTTCAGAGGCCTGGGCGAGAGACACCCTTGATCTAAGAGTTAAGAGCAGGAAGGAAGAGGCAGGGCTAAGAAGGTGGGTGGTGCTTAGGTCAGGTGACCTAGATCCACTTGCACCTACTCCCCATCTGAAAAGGAAAAGAGGCTGGAGGGCTCTTTAAGTAGGGTAAAAGAGCGGCAACCTGGAAGGCGCCAGGTGGTCAGGGCTTAGGCCAGGTGACCTAGATCCACTTGCACCTGCTCCCCATCTGCAAAGGAAAAGAGGCTAGAGGGCTCCTTAAGTTGGTAAAAAGAGCAGCAACCAGGAAGGCACTAGGTGGGCGGGGCTTGCTAAGTGGGGAAAAAGAGCAGCAACCTGGAAGGCACCAGGTGTGCAGGGCTTAAGCCAGGTGACCTAGATCCACTTGCATTTGCTCCCCATCTGCAAAGGAAAAAAGGCTGGAGGGCTCCTTAAGTGGGGGAAAAGAGTAGCAACCAGGAAGGTACCAGGTGGGCTTGCCAAGTATGGAAAAAGAACAGCAACCAGGAAGGCACCAGGTGGGCGAGGCTTACGCCAGGTGACCATTATCCACTTGCACCTGCTCTCCATCTGCAAAGGAAAAGACACTGGAGGGCTCCTTAAGTAGAGAAAAGGAGTGGCAACCGGAAGGCACCATGTGGGTGGGGCTTGACAAGCGGGGAAAAAGAGCAGCAACCTGGAAGGCGCCAGGTGGGCTGGGCTGATGAGAAGATCAGGGAGTTAGACTGGCAGAAACACAGGTTACAAAGGAACCACCTGGTCCACTTTGCAGATTTGATTTGGATTCATAAGGCGCCGAAGCCCACAGGCATCAGGGCGCCGAGAACCCATCAAGATTGGGAAAACCAGAAGCAGATAGGCCTAGAACAAAAAACAAGACTCATAAAACAGAATAGTCTTTAGCCCCTTCCTAAATCTCAAAAGATCTGGCTCTCAGCGTAAATCCTTAGACAGCTGATTCCAGAGAATAGCGGCACAGACAGTAATTGATCTGCCCATGCCCCTAGTTCTTCTGCTTATTGGAAAAGAGAGGCACACTGACTCACTTGCTCTAGTGGATCTGAGGTGATGCCGAATTTTAACACAATTTCTCAGATAATCCGGAGCCTTATCATACAGACATCTATGAACGATAGTCAGGGCTTTAAAGCGGATTTGTGCTTCCACTGGAAGCCAGTGAAGACTCCCCCTATGTAAAGTGATAGGCTGATGTCTGGGGATCCCCTTGACTATGCGCACTCATCGTTCTGGAAGACTTGGAGATTCATGATACAGTTTTTGCAATCTCGAATCATCAGAACATTACAATACTCCATATGCCAAGGGGAGTGAGCATGACCCCACACTATGAGAGATTTGCGGCAAGTCAAAAAAGATTTTAGCCAAGTCATTGCCTTGGTGGATTAGGAGCCCACTTGTAGCTGGAATGTTGCCACTTAATTCAATCTTTTTTTAAAAGAAACGGCGCATTAGAAATGGGTGTACAATTTGCAAGCACTTTCTGATCAAGGCCTGGCTTTTTCAATAGTGGGATCACAGAAACCTTTTTTTAGTACCATAGGCACACAGGAGTCCCTAAAACTAGCATTTATCAAACGAGCTAGAAAAGGTACGAATAATGCTTTATTATTTAAAATAGTCTAAGATGGGAGGAGTTCACCTTCACATGTCAAAGGTTTCATCTTTTTCATAATATTCAGAAGCACTTCCTCTGACATGTCCTTCAATGAAAAGGTTGGAGACATACTTTTAACCGACTCCAAACCCAAATTCTGAATGTCCATGAAGGACATATTATCTAAATTAGTAGAAATTTGCGAGAGAGCAAATGATATTTTCAGAGCAAACACTTTCTGTATAGCTTCACAGTCTGCACCTGAATGGTCCTTCTGTTGGGACATGGCCTTAGGTTTCTCCAGTTCTATAAGAGTCTGGAAGCAATTGCCCATATTATTTTTATCTTGAGCAATTTGGTTATCCAAAAACACGCCTTTAGCTAGGATATTCTCCTTTTTATAAAGCTTTTCGAGAGATTTCCATGTGTCTCTGTTCACCTCTGATTGATCTTTCAGCCCTTCTCTATGGGGAAGAATCAGAGTCCAGGCCTCAAAGGACCATCTTGAAAACCTCCACCCATTCAGGGAGGTGGGGGGAGTTCTCCACCACACCCAGACGAAGGGAGGGGCAAGATGAGTACTCCCCTGTGCAAAAGGGGGAGCCCAAAGAAAGTGACCCAGAGAGCCTGCAGTACCAAAGGGGAGAAGAAGCCAGACCCCGTCACTCTTGGAGGGATATCAGTCTCAAAGAATCAGGGAGCGCCTAGAGGACCAGGAGTGGACCACAAATAGTAGCAGCTCTGAGTCTGAGGGCCGCAATACAAAAGAGTCTTGTAAAATACCCAATTCGGCAAATATAAGCCATCAGAAGCTTCATGACTCCCTAGCACAAAAATATAAAAATACCCAATGTGGGAGCATCTGGAGTTGTATGACCGGATGATGACGTCATTTGGCATAAAAACTTACCATAATTCCATGGAGTTTGTCAAGTGGACATTCTCCCCGGAATACTCCAGCTTCTTTGCTGGGCTTCAGGATCAAAATCATTGAAGATGGTGTACCTAAAAGGCGCCCATCTTGAAACACTTCTTGGTGTACGGGAACCCTCAGGAGGTCCGCAAAGCGGCCTACAACCGGCAGTGCAGAGAGGATCAGGCCCATAGAGAGTTTGTGCAAGAACTAAAGCAGGCATTTGCCCAGACCTCTAGACGGGTGCCTACCAATAGCAGGCAGTTCATTAATATGCATTTTCACGCCCTCCTTAAGTACATCAGGACACAACTGGTGAGGGACTTTCATGATCAAATGACCCTGGATTTGGTAATAGAACAGGCTACCCAGATCTATGAAGTACAAAAGGCAGTGTAAAACAAAAATACTCAAAAAAATCCCAAACCATCCAACACCCACGCTGCTGCTATAGTGGCTGAGGTGAAGAATACCCCCATTTTGGACTTAGAAATGGGGGGGCCTAAAAATACTCCTCCCTCTAATAAGCCAAATGATAGGCAGATGAGACCCTCTGATCAATCCCAAGTGGGTGGTAGCCAGGCAAACAAATGCATCACCTGACTCTGTCACCTACATGTGCCTGGGCTACAAGGGTAACAGACCCATCTTGCGGTATGTTTGGACTCCCTTGCACAAGGGGGGATCCAATCAGATAAGTACGGCCCCAGGAAACGTCCCACAGAACTTCCCTCCGGAAGAAAGAAACATTCCGTCCTCCAACTTTTGTTTCTTCCCTAGGTACCCTCTAAACCCCAACTTCCAGAATAATCCTCCTCTCTCTCCCCACTTTCACAATTCTAGACCCCCAAATCAGGGAGAGGGGAGACCAAGAATGGAGGGCTATCGGGGAAACCCTCAATATCCAAGCTACTCTGGGAGAAGGGACAGCTACCTTTCTCGAGTGCAGCAAAGGTATGACTCTATACCCCCATACCAAATGGAGAGGATGTCGCAACTGGAGCACCAGGTCCAAAGTCTGACCCAAGACCTGAGTCGCATGTTGAGGGCTCAGCAGGGGCCTCAAATTAACATGGCCGCCGAGAACTGCTCAAACCCAGGGTCTGGTACCCCGGAGCAATGACGCGGAGAAAAACGTGTTAATCAACAGGTTCCAGAAGAGGAGGACTGGGGGGGAGGGAGATGCAAAGCCCTAGAGGAAACTTCCTTTCTCACCCATGGAAAACCCTGTTAGACGATCCTCTGCACACCAGTCCTCTGCACACCAGTTCACTACACATCAGAACACTGCTCACATTTCTCCACCATCCCCTCCCACGGTTCCAGGCTCAGGTGATTCGGTTAACCCAAAGAACCGAAAACCCCGTACCAGCTTTGGTGTACGGGCTCGATTGCAACCCTTTCTGCATTGGCAATTGCCTTGGAGAGCGTATAGCAGAAGGGGCGGTGTTACGTCACCACGTCGGTCACGTGATCCAGAGTCACGTGACCTTGTTGGACGTCACATGATCCAGAGACGTCACATGACTCCCAGACACACAGTATAAAGGTCTGAGAGACAGAACACTCATTGCTTCTCAGCTGGCTTCAGACCCTGTTTGGCGTTACTACTTGCTCCTTGCTATCTTGATCACGGAACTCTACCTCGGACTCCCTCGGACACCCCTTTTTGTACCTTTGCTTGGAACTGTTGACCTGTTGCCGGATTTTGGACTTCACCTCGACTTGTCTTTGGATCATCCCTGGTTACCTTGCTGAACTTCTACGCCCTTTCCCTTCTTGGGATTCAAGTCAAGCCCTCTCTCCTACAGGTGGCTAACCCTTCATCCACGCTAACCTGCGGTTCTACCATTCCAGGGACCGCCGCATCATCTGAGTCTCGAACCTCTCTACTAGGTTACCTGGGTTACCCTTACACCAGATAGGTAAGACATTTTAGATCCTTTTGTTTATCTGACTGTATTGTGATTGCCTGGTACTTAACCCCGCTCCTTCTCGACAGCAGCATCGGTGTTCCAGAGGCTCCGTGGATCTGGGAAGACATCTCCCACCTGTGGCCTCAAAGGTCGCACAGCGGGTTTCTATTAAGTTCCCCTGTGCGTCACTTGGGGACAGAGGACTCATCGGTCTACACGACACTCAAGTCAGAACAGACTGAGAAGCCGTATAGTCGTGTTTGACGATGCAGGGATCCACGGAAGAACCCATAGCTGCTTTAGTCCAGGCAATTACAGTATTAAGGGCAGATATGGCAGCCGCGAACACAGTGATCCACCAAAGGTTGGATTCCATACAGAGTGTTCAGCATTCCCTTCCTGCAGACCCTGAGTTTGGAGATGCCAGCTCCTTCACTACACCCCCTCCCTTGGCTACTTCTACAGTCCCAACTCCAATGATCCTCCCATCTCCTTCCCCCCTGGCTGCTCCGGAACGCTATCAAGGTGACCCCAAGAAATTCAGAACCTTTGTTAATCAGTGCAAGTTACACTTCTTATGCAGACCTTTGGCTTTTCCTACTTCCACTACTAAAGCCGCCTTCGCCCTCTCCCATTTAGCCGGAACGGCTGCCGCTTGGGCTAATCCCCTGCTAGAGAATAATAGCCCAGTCCTTTACGACTTTGATTTGTTGGTTCTAGAAATGTCTCGAGTATTCGATACCCGACACAAGGCGCAGTCTAGGGATTTGGAGTTTTTAGAACTGACTCAGGGTAGAAGGACTTTGATAGAATACATCACCCGTTTCAATCAGCTAGTTGCAGAAACATCATGGCCAGAAAACAAGCGGGCGGTGGTCTTTTATAGGGGGTTGAGTAACACCATGAAAGATGCTTTATCAGTGATCCCTTCTATGCCTACTCAGTATCAGGAATTGGTTGATCTCGTCTTGCAGGTAGATGCACGACGATCAGAGCGTAGAGCTGAATTGGGGGTCTCTTCCCATCCTACTCTGGCTAGTACTCCTGCTTCCAGTACAGAAGAACCTATGCAAGTGGGAGGTTTACGTAGTCCTATCACAACATCAGAGAGGGAACGTAGAAGGGTGGACAATGCATGCTTTTATTGTGGCACCACTGGACATATTGTGAAAGAGTGTCCTCGACGTCCCAAGAAGAGCCAGGTTTTTCGGATGGCTCGACCTTAGATCCGGAGAACAGGTCGAGTGTCCCGTCATCATCTCCGGGTACCTCTCTTGCCTTTGCTCGTGTCCAACCCGTCTCTGTAAAGGCTACTCTATGTCCCTCTACAGGCCTTCTTCATGCAGTCAATATCATCATTGATTCAGGTGCCACTGGTAATTACATAGATATTGATTTGGCCCATTCCCTCAACCTACCTTTAGTGGTAAAAACACGACCGGAACATGTCCAAGCCGTAGACGGCTCTGCATTGGTTTCTGGTCCTGTTAGACACCAAACTGCACCCCTCTTGTTGAACATACAAGAAACACACACAGAAACCTTATGTTTTGATTTAATTACCACACCCCAATTCGGTATCATACTAGGAATTCCATGGTTACGTGAACATAACCCACTGATCAATTGGCAGTCAGGCACTGTACTCTTCGAGTCCGAAGTCTGTCAGAATTATTGTCTCCCGGTCCATCAAGCCTCTGACACACCTTCTCGGGCCTTGGGAGCTTTAGCTCAACTCACTGTTGATGATCCAGAGATTGTTCATTCACATAATGTTGGGGGGTTGGTGTCTGGGATTCCGCCTGAGTACAAAGCATTCGAATCGGTTTTCGATCGGGGCTCTTCCGAGGTACTTCCTCCACATAGACCATATGACTGCCCAATCGAAACACTTCCTGATTCCACTATCCCTTCGGGCAGGATCTATTCTTTGTCCCCTTCGGAGGAACAAGCATTGAAAGAGTATGTACAGAACGCCTTACGTTTAGGACACATCCGTCCCTCCACTTCACCAGCAGCAAGTCCCATATTCTTTGTACCCAAGAAGGAGGGGGATTTACGCCCTTGTGTGGATTATCGACGTCTTAACGCTATCACAAAAAAGGATAGATATCCAATCCCGTTAATCACCCCACTTCTGGACCATTTAACTCATGCTTCCGTTTTCACCAAGCTTGACCTACGTGGCGCATACAATTTAGTACGCGTTCGCGAGGGAGACGAGTGGAAAACGGCTTTCTGTATTCGTTACGGCTTGTACGAATATTTAGTCATGCCTTTTGGCCTATGTAATGCCCCAGCCACATTCCAACGATTCATGAATGACATATTCAGGGATATTCTGGACGTTTACATGGTTGTGTACTTGGACGACATCTTAATCTTTTCTCGTGATCTTGATGACCATGTAAAGCATGTTCGAGAAGTACTATCCCGTTTGAGAGAACATTCCTTATTTGCCAAACCTGAGAAATGTCAGTTCCATAAAACTTCTGTTGAGTTTCTGGGTTTCCACATCACCCCTGGGGCGTTATCCATGAACGAATCTAAGGTCAAAGCAGTATTAGATTGGCCAGTACCTCAAACACTCAAGTCCTTGCAGGCCTTTTTGGGATTCGCCAACTTTTATAGACGTTTTATTTCTTCTTTTTCCACAATCGTTGCGCCGCTCACGGCTCTGACTAGTCCTCAGGTACCCTATCATTGGCACGGGGAACATCAGGAGGCTTTTGAGGCTCTGAAAACTGCTTTCACTACCGCACTGGTACTCCAGCACCCCAATCCTGATCTTCCGTTCATAGTAGAGGCAGATGCCTCTTCTTTTGCTCTCGGTGCGGTATTGTCACAAACGTGTCCTACAACAGGCAAATTACACCCAGTGGCATACCATTCCCGTAAGTTCTCCAGTACTGAGACTCATTACACTGTTACGGAGAAAGAACTCTTGGCTGTCATGGATGCCTTTCGTGTTTGGCGCCATCATCTTCTGGGGGCCAAACATCCCATCACTGTATACTCAGATCACCGGAATTTACAGGATCTGGCCTCATTGAAGTGCATTAATAGCAGACAGGTCCGATGGCATCTTTTCTTTTCCTCTTTTGATTTTCGTATTATGCATCGTCCTGGCACTGCACAATGAAAAGCAGACGCCTTGTCACGTTCCCCAGGGGGGGTCGAGTTGCCAACCTTTCCTGACACTGTTCTCGGAAAGAGTCATGTGATTTGTCTTTGTACACCTTCATTGTCTTTATTAGACTCGGTCCGATCCTGGACTAGCAATCATTCCGACCAGTTGCGAGAATGGGACCCCGTGTATTCTGATGGGTTGCCTTTCGTACATGAACGTCTATTCCTTCCTACACCTGACACTCGTAATCTGGCCCTTGAATGGTCTCATGATGCCCCTTTTAATGCCCATCCCGGTCAAGAGCGCACTTTAGATCTTCTCAAGCGCTGGTGTTGGTGGCCCTCTATGAAGCGCGATGTAGACTGCTATGTCAATTCATGTGCAGTGTGTGCTCAGGCAAAACATCGGAGAGGCCGACCGGTTGGGTTGCTACTTCCGCTTCCAGTTCCTCCCAGGCCTTGGCATACACTGACTATGGATTTCGTTACCGATCTCCCCAAGTCACGAGGCTTTGACTCCATCTGGGTAGTGGTGGACACGTTTACAAAAATGGCTCGTTTTGTCCCTTGTAAAGGTATTCCTTCGGCCCCGGTCTTGGCGGACTTGTTTTTTGAACATGTGTTCATGTTATTCGGCCTCCCTTCGGTCATTATATCCGATCGAGGATCACAGTTCACCTCTCGGTTTTGGAGGTCGTTGACTAAATTGTTGGGCATTGATACCAGGTATTCTTCGGCATATCATCCTGAGACCGATGGGCAGACCGAAAGGACGAATCAATCTATGGAGCAGTATCTTCGCTGCCTTATATTGCAACATCAGACCTCCTGGTTGGCCGTTTTGCGGCTTGCTGAGTTCGCGTACAATAACGCGGCTCATTCAGCTATAGGTTATTCTCCTTTCAACGCCCTCTACGGCCAACATCCCAAGGTCTTGCCAGTCCCTGATGCTTCTAGTTCTTCGAATCCTGCGGCCACGACGTGTCTTAGGGATCTGTCTGCTGTACATGCTAGTACTGTGGTTCATCTCACGGAAGCGAAGACTGCCATGAAGGCCCGTGTGGATAGCAAACGTCTGGCTGCTCCCCCTCTGGTGGTGGGTTCTAGGGTCTGGTTGTCTTCACGTCACCTTCGCCTAGTGGGTTGCCGGAAGCTACTACCTCGTTTTGTCGGCCCGTATGTAGTCTCACAGGTAGTGAATCCGGTGGCTTTTCGTCTAGTGCTTCCTAGTTCTTGGCGTATCCATCCTGTATTCCATGTATCCCTCCTCAAGCCTTGCCCCGATTCTGTCCGCCTTCGTACCCCTGTTGCACCGGTGTCCCTGTCCTCTCCTGATGTCTTTGAGGTGTCGGCCATTTTAGGGTCCCAATGGTTTAGGGGTAGGCTCCAATATCTGGTGGATTGGAAGGGTTACAGCCCGGAGGAGCGTTCATGGGTTTCCGCCTTGGATCTGAACGCCCCTCGGCTGGTGGCCCGCTTCCATAAGGATCATCCGTCCTGCCCACGGGGTCGTGGGCCGTTGGGGGGGGGCTATGTTAGACGATCCTCTGCACACCAGTCCTCTGCACACCAGTTCACTACACATCAGAACACTGCTCACATTTCTCCACCATCCCCTCCCACGGTTCCAGGCTCAGGTGATTCGGTTAACCAAAAGAACCGAAAACCCCGTACCAGCTTTGGTGTACGGGCTCGATTGCAACCCTTTCTGCATTGGCAATTGCCTTGGAGAGCGTATAGCAGAAGGGGCGGTGTTACGTCACCACGTCGGTCACGTGATCCAGAGTCACGTGACCTTGTTGGACGTCACATGATCCAGAGACGTCACATGACTCCCAGACACACAGTATAAAGGTCTGAGAGACAGAACACTCATTGCTTCTCAGCTGGCTTCAGACCCTGTTTGGCGTTACTACTTGCTCCTTGCTATCTTGATCACGGAACTCTACCTCGGACTCCCTCGGACACCCCTTTTTGTACCTTTGCTTGGAACTGTTGACCTGTTGCCGGATTTTGGACTTCACCTCGACTTGTCTTTGGATCATCCCTGGTTACCTTGCTGAACTTCTACGCCCTTTCCCTTCTTGGGATTCAAGTCAAGCCCTCTCTCCTACAGGTGGCTAACCCTTCATCCACGCTAACCTGCGGTTCTACCATTCCAGGGACCGCCGCATCATCTGAGTCTCGAACCTCTCTACTAGGTTACCTGGGTTACCCTTACACCAGATAGGTAAGACATTTTAGATCCTTTTGTTTATCTGACTGTATTGTGATTGCCTGGTACTTAACCCCGTTCCTTCTCGACAGCAGCATCGGTGTTCCAGAGGCTCCGTGGATCTGGGAAGACATCTCCCACCTGTGGCCTCAAAGGTCGCACAGCGGGTTTCTATTAAGTTCCCCTGTGCGTCACTTGGGGACAGAGGACTCATCGGTCTACACGACACTCAAGTCAGAACAAACCCCTAGAAACCTCTGAACCTGAACCCAATTCCCCTACCCCTGAAAAGCTGCAACCTAGGGAACAGAGGGTAAGTAGGAGAAACCAAGGGACAAAGAAACCCCATTTCATGGAGGAAGTCTGCGCCATCCAGTTTGAAGGGGAAGAATCCCTGGAGGATACAGGGAAGAAAATCTTCTCTTTCAGGGATGGGGGGATTCCTCCCAAGGAAAATGGGTCGCCGAAGATTCTAACTTAGACTGGGTAAGTATGGGGACTGACCAGGAACCACCAATTCTTGAACCCCAAAAATGTCACCCAGAAGAATCTGGAATCTGGACGCAATGAGGGATCTTCCTCCCAAACCCGTTCAAGTGACTGTCTGCAGGAAAAGGGGGACAGCAAATAATCAAGGGAAACACAAAAAACTTCCCAAGATCACACTGTGTCAGAGTTCAAAATAAAGAAATTAACTGCCAGATTGGCCCAAAATTCACATTTTTTTGCCCCCTTGATGAGAGAGAAGGTAGATGTTATGCCTCCGTCAAGGTCCAGGGCCAAGGTGCATTTTCAGCGCTGGTGGATTCAGGATCCCAATCCACCCTTCTTTCCAAAAAGGCATTTGACCAAATTAATTCAGGAAGGGAGGAGAGCCACCAACTTCCCCTCACACCTATTCCTGGACAACCCCAAAACTTCAACGGAAATATTTCCATCAAGGGGACTGCGGATCTGTTGATCAAAATTGGGCGACATAGGGTGAAACACCCAGTGATAGGCATCCCTCTAGAGGGCACACCTTGTCTCCTGGGGAATTACCTCCTCCGGAGGTTGTCACCCCTGACTGACAACTCTGAACACAGACTAACCGCCCAATAAAAGTGAGACAAAGCACAAACTACATAAGTCTACTTGGCACATGCCACATGATTGAACAACGGTCTGACCAAATCGAATTTCACTTTAGGAACAATCAAGTCCCTGACATCACTGTCATCTGGGTAGGAGAACAAACTGGTGATGGGAACCCTTCTCCATTTTTGAAAATCAACCTTCCTCCCGGTTTCAAGTGGCATTCCACACTGGAAGGAAATACCCTGAAATTGTATACCGATTCACAATTTAAAGAGAACCCAAATCCCATGACAAAAGATGATGAAAAACCAGCTCAGATCTTGGCTGATATCCAGAAAAAGGGTGAACAGCTGTTTCTCCCCATTCAGGTAAATGAGGTGGGTGAGCCTGTTCTCGCCACAGTATGCCTGACTAATGGAAAAAGCTTAATCAGCAAAGCATTATTCAGGAAACTCCCAATAGATCAGACCATTCCCACATTTAAGTTGATTGATAAGTGGGAAATGAGCATGGAAACTCCTAATTCTAAACATCTCCTGCATTTTTAGGTGCATGCTAAAAATTTCCATTGGTGACAAAAAAATAGATCAGAATTGTTGGGCTGTGAGAGATGTCCCCTCTGCATTTTACTTAGGCAGTGACATTCTCAGTTGATTCACAAATAATTTGGACCTAATCAATTACAAAGTCTGGTCCCAACTGGGGGGTAACCACTTGGGCTTTGGCAATCCTGAGAAAGCATTTTGGTCAGCCCAATTCCTGCCTTATGCAGTTGAAGTTCAAACTGGAGAAGAAGTCACCATCCCAGGACTGGTATGACAATTCACTATTCCCTTAAAAATAAAGCGAGGACAGAACCTCCAAAACCCGGATGATTATATCAATTTAAATTATCACCTCCAACAGCTGGGGTTGTATTTGAACCTGACACCACTAGGTGACCTAGAACACAACACCATTCGAATATTGGTGGATAACAGAGACCCTAGGAGTTTCACTCTGGGTGTAGACACCTTTATTGGAATGGTGGTTGATGCCCAACATCTCTCTCCATTGGCTTAGGGAAAGAGATCATGGGACAGATTCCAAATTACTGCTACAATTGTGATGACAACTTACCTCCAGAAAAGGTTTCACTCTTCCTGGCCTTATGGGGGGAAGAGGTAACCTGTGACATCAGGATGGGTGAGGTGGTACTTCAGGTCAACGGTGGCTGCCCCCCCTACTTGAAACCGCCTGTCCAGGCCAACACCATAGCAAGAGATCTCTCCACGCAACTGGAGGATGCTGTGGAAATTTCAAAACCTGAGGTATTTCCAGGCTTCAGGCAGATGGATGAGGAATGAATCAACCTTGGTGATGCTTGTGAGACCAAGGAGCCAAAGTATAAGCTGAAACAGGTGTTTTGGGATTTTTAAGAAATCTTTGGTGTGGACTCGTATGACTGTGGTCGCACCAAGATACATTCCACCTCCATACTAACGGACCTGGGGATGGCTCCTGTATTTGTGAAGTAATATCGGTTGCCCATCGTGTCTATGGAGTCACTCACGGAGATCATAAAGAACTTAGAATCCTGTGGATAATTTGTCCAGTCCACAGTACCTTTAATAACCGGTTACTGGGGATGCTATAACCCAGTGGCCAATGGAGACTTTGTGCAGACCCTAGGGAGTTAAACAGACGAGTCCACATGTCCGGCTGGCCTCTTCCCTGCATCGATCAGGGACTGGCCCAGTTCCAAGGGTCAAAGGTGTCTACTACCATTTACCTGACCAACAGTTACTGGACAGTTCCTGTGTGTAGGGGAGACCAGTACAAGCTTGCCTTTAACTTGAGGGGGCAGCAGTACACATGGACCTGAACCTCCTTTGGATAGATGAACTCTGGCCATTAATTTAACATCTTTCTGCATAAGGCCATGTGTGATGCCGGAAAGGCATCTGAGGGACAGGGCCTCTGAATCCTTGTCCTTTTTCTGTTTTTACCGTGTGTTCTGTCATGTTTTCTGCCCAGGAGTCCATGAGGGACTCCTGGCAGTGCAGCTCTCTTTTGGTTTGGTGAACAGACCCATGGGATACCCTTATGGCACCCATGGGTAGGGGTACAACCCTGTGCCCCTAGTGTATGTTTTTGGGCACCTGTGGGTGGCCCACAGAGCAGGGTATGGGCTGGTGGCAGCTCCATGCTGAATTTGACAGGTGCTCTGGGTGTCCTCCATTTTGGGATACCCAGGCCCTGCCATTGGGATCAGTTGATTCCTGATAGAAACAAGATGGCCCCTGTGGCCTCTTGCTTTCTATTGCCTGTTGTCTTGTTTTTCCCAAAGTCCTGGGAAGCCCTGGCTCTGTCCCTTCCCCCTGGCTGGCTGTTGGGTGGAAGTTCCATATATGGTGTTGTTGTGAAGGCCCAGCTAGACTGACTGGAGCCTTCCCAGTGACTGTATGTTGTGGGTACCTCCTGTGGGTGGGACCTGGGTGAATGGAGTGTGTGACCAATATACACTCCTTGTTGTGGTTGTCTGGTTTCTGGCATGAGAGACAAAGACTGAGACAGCCCTGCCCGAAACTGGCCTGAATGCAGTGTGTAATGTTGAATGGCTGGGTACTTGTCCCAATCCACATTCCTTGTTGTGAGTGTCTGAAAGGGAGGAGTGTGGCCTGAATGCACTGTGTGCCTGATTGGCTGACTGACTGCATGAATGCCCTTCTGTGTGATTGGCTGCTGTGTGTGTGCCAGCAGTGTGGATGAGAGACAGAATAGTATATCTGGGGACCTCTCACCACTGGAAATTGTTCAGAAGCATTCAGAAGCTGAGTCTCCACTCAAGAGTAACTGGATTTGCTGATCCTCGACGTCCAGCTGGAAGAAGAAGACTTGCTGTGGCATTTGCTTCGACGGAACTGAAGGTTGTCGAAATCGTCGAGGACTGACCCGAGAGAGGACCTGGTAAGGCGCCCTCTTCCCGTGCTCCGAGGGACCATCGAGCACCGCTGAATCTTCGCCGAAGCTCCCTGGACGCCAGACCATCGAAAGGCTGCCGACCGGAGAAGGGGACTGCCGAGGAGACCGAAGTAAAGCACCCGGACATCGACGCTGTCGAAGTCCATTGCCGTCGACCAGGGTTCGCAGGTCTGTGCAACCGCTGGAGGCCCGTCGAAGTGGTGTTGCCCAGCCGGGGGAACCACTTGACGCCGAGCCGCCGACGACCGGAGCCGTCCGCTCCTTGCCTAAGAACATTTGACTCGAAGGACTCCCTCGTCCGCACCGTCGACCGCTTTTGCCCTGCCGGAGAAAGTCGAGGACGACCAACGCGCAGAGGAGAATCCGCCGGTGGGTTTCCCGCCACCTCACGATCCCAAAGACTCGAGCGACTCGACGCCCTTGCTGGGCTCCCGTCTCTACAATCTTTGCGGTCCAGAACTATTGTCATCGAGGTGCCCCGCACACCTCCGCCTTGCAGGACGCCGACGCCCCGACGCCGACGAGCACCGCTCGGACGAAGCTGCCGCCTCTTCGACATCGTTCTACCTCGTTTGTCGACGGACGTTCGACGCCCCGTGCCTCCCGCTTGAAAGGGAAGGCATTCAAGAAGGGCCGTCGATTCCCCGTCGCCGAACCCCGAGGTCTTCGACGTTTCTCGACGCCTCTCGACGATCCGTGACTCCTGCTTTAAAGGGGGTCATTCCAGAAGGATCTGTCGACGCCTCTTCGAAGAACTCGACTCCACCAGGTACATTGGGGGGGTAAAAACATTGTAGGAGAGAATAAGACTGTTGAACAATATATGGACTGGGCTTGTGTTATATCTCTTTATTTTACAGGTTGCCCAGGTGGGGGGATCTCCACACAGAACTGTGTCCAGTGGTAGGGGCCAGTATTCTGCCTATTGTTTCAACCCTCTGTTATCTCTCCTCTCTCTATTTGCTGGTTTCCTGCTTATTGATCTGCGTGCCATTGCTACAGTATTGTGAATGCACTGTTATGAGGTCTAATATTAGTGGTACCACTTTAGAATTGTAGATATTTATCATTACTGGTTTTCCTGAGCACAAAGTGCGTTGTTGTGATAAGTGTACATAACCCTTGAATATTAATTATATAAAGACTGTGTTTTCAGTAATACAGTGTGTGGACATTCCTTTGTGGGGGCTTGGGGATACACTGTACTTAAGAACCAGCCTGCATCACCTCCTGAGCAGCTAGGCCTTGATTGCTCGTCCATAGCTACCGTAATCGAGAATCTTGGCTGGGGTCTTCTGTGCCTCTCCTCTACCATATAGAGAGCGGAAGTACAGACCCCCCCACCGGTCTTGACAAGCTGGTGGCAGCGGTGGGATGCTTATGGTTTTAAGACTCAGTGTATAACCGTGCCACTTACAAAATATCCGCACTTTATTAGATTAAGGTTTGGGTGTGTACCAAATAACTGCATTACAGGCAATGGAGCCCATTGCAAATGGTAAATTGACTCGGATGAGCTTAGAGGCTCTCCAGAGTGCTTGTGAAGCCAGGGAGTTAGACTTTGTGGATAAGTCTAGGGCTGAGCTGATAGCTGCCCTGGTGGACTACCAGACTGATGGTGAAACCCTTGATGAAGGGGGGGATGCAACCAGTGAGGACTCTGCCCCTGGGGTTGTCGCTGAATCTGTTTCTGGGAATGCCACCATTCCTGCTGCCTCTGTTCCCAACCCCAGCAATTCCATGGAACTTGAGTTATTAAGGATGAAATTGGCCTTTGAATATCGCAAGTTGGAAATAGAAGCTGAGCTTAAGAAAGAGGAGCTGGCACAGCAAGTGGAACTCAAGAATAGGGATCTTGCGCTCAAAGACAAGGACACTGAATGTCAGAGAATCCAGCTAGAGAGAGCTAGAGTGGAGACTTCAGCTAGACCAATTGAGAGTGGCAGGTCCCCAGCCACCAAGTTTATGAAAGATTTGGTTGGTGTGTTTGTGGAGGGTTCAGATATCCTCCAATGGATTGAAGCGTTTGAAATGGCTTGTGCAATTCATGATGTAGATAAAAGAGATTGGGCTAAGTGTTTGTTAAGCAGAGTGCCTCAAACTGGATATGACTGTATTCTGAAGCTGAGTGTGGAGGAAAGGGGTCAGTATGAGTGTATGAAGTCTGCTTTGATTGCCAAGTTTGGCAAGACACCTACCCAATACCTTAAAAGGTTCAGGGATTTTAAGAAAAGAGAGAATGTGTCTTGGGTTGACTGGGTGAGTACTGCGCACATGAACATGATGGGGTGGATTGACGGTTACAAGGTGAAAACTTTTGTTGAGTTGTCCCACCTCTTGTTTTTTGAGCATTTTTCTGAAGCCTGTTCACCAGAGCTGCGTCAGTATGTGGCTGACCAGAACATTTTGGACCCCTTTAAGCTGGCTAGGTTGGCTGACAAGTGGGTCTCCCACCGGGTGTCCCCTAAGGACTCCAGTGGGAAGGACAAGGACAAAGAAAAGGGGACCTCTCAGAAAGCTGAGGAGTCCCAAAAGCAATCACAGTCGGGTAAACCAAAACCTTCCTCTCCTAAGACCCAAAAATCTAGTGGGGATAAGTCCTCTGTGGGTGGGAATAAGAGTAGTGGTCCACCTGCTGCGAAGCAGGTTCCCAGTGGTTCCAGTACCGTACCCCGCACTCCTGGCACTTGTTGGGATTGTGGGGCTCTGGATCACAAAAGGGGTGACCCCAAGTGTAAAGGTAAGGCACTTGGAGTACAGGCTGTCAGCCTGACCTACCCTTACCCCGTGGCTGAGGTGGAGGCCACTGTCCTCCCCTCCTCTACAGGAATCACATTTGGTGCTCCGGTAGAGATTTCCTTAGTGTCCCTTGGGGCCTGGGACCAGTACGCAGAAGTACTGGCAACTATCCCGCAGAACACCCGTAGGTTTTTGAGAAGTGTCCTCTTGAATGGCCAGCCTTCTACTGGTTTGAGAGACACTGGGGCAAGCATGACAGTGGTGGACAGGACCCTGCTCAAGCCAGAGGACTATGTAGGTGCTCCTCTGAGAACCACCAGGTTAGCTGGTGGGCCTCCCAAATTATCGCCTGTAGCCCTAGTCACACTCATGATTGGAGACAAGACAGCAAAGCTTCCTGTCCTGGTTCAGGACAATGTCCCTGCTAACATTCTGTTAGGAAATGATCTAGTAGAGTTGGGGTTGATCTCGGATGGTCTTCCCATGACTGCTGCTGCAGTCACTAGGTCACAGGTGACACCGGTTCTGGCTGTGAGTCAGGTACCCGAGCCAAAGGCGAGGCCTAAGGCAAGAAGAAGGAAGACCAAGAAGGCCACCTCTGTGGAGGGAACACCTTCTCTTCCTGCTGTTCCGACAGCACCCATTGGGATCCATGCTCCGGGCGGGCTGGGTCCAGTGGAAAACCCAAACTCAACTCCTGTGGGAGAAGAGACAGAAGACTCTCCTGTGGGAGAGGTTCTCAACCCGGAGGATCATCCCGACCTTCAATGCTTGTTAGCTGAAGGGGGACCCTCCCGGGCAGACTTCTGTAAGGGACAGAGAGAGTGCCACTCTCTCGAGGGCCTGAGGAAACAGGCCCTGTCCCAGGCACAAGGTGAAGTGCCTAGGACATTCAAGATTTATTGGGAGGGTGAGCTCCTTGTTAGTGAGCCCACTAAGCCCGAACCTGGTGCCCGCAAGAGGTTGGTGGTACCCCAGGTTTACAGGCCCTTCCTACTGCAGTTGGCGCATGAGGTGCCCTTGGCTGGTCATCTTGGGACCAAGAAGACTAAGCAGAGGCTCTCTGCCCATTTCTACTGGCCACGGATGGGAGTAGAGGTGGAGTCCCACTGCAGGACCTGCCCAACTTGTCAGTTGTCTGGCAAGACTGGAGGCAGGGTCATTGCCCCACTGCAGCCATTACCAGTGGTTGGCACACCATTTGAGAGGGTGGGCATCGACATCGTCGGTCCCCTTGACCCTCCCACTTCAGGTGGACATCGGTTCATCCTGGTCTTGGTAGATCATGCCACCAGGTACCCTGAGGCAATACCCCTTCGGACTGTTACTGCCAAGGTGGTTGCCAGGGCTCTCCTGGGCATTTTCACCCGTGTTGGATTCCCCAAGGAGGTTGTCTCTGACCGAGGATCCAACTTCATGTCTAGTTACATGAAAACCATGTGGAAAGAGTGCGGGGTAACCTACAAGTTCTCCACCTCTTACCACCCCCAGACCAATGGTCTGGTTGAGAGATTTAACAAAACTCTCAAGGGCATGCTAGGTGCTTTGGAAGAGCCCCTAAGGAGGAAATGGGATCTCCTCCTGCCATGCCTGCTGTTTGCTTACAGAGAGGTACCTCAAGAGGGTGTTGGTTTCAGCCCCTTTGAGTTACTCTTTGGACATCCCGTGAGGGGGCCCCTCGCCTTGATCCGAGAAGGCTTGGAAGCCACCCCTCCAGGTCCCGCCAAGCAAGTGGGGGACTATGTGTTAGGCCTCAGGCGGAGGATGACACAAATGATGGGTCAGGCAACAGCAAATCTCAAGGCCAGCCAGGAATTGAATAAGTACTGGCATGACCTGAAAGCTTCGCAAGTGGATTGGACTCCGGGACAGGAAATCCTTGTGATGGAGCCTACCAAGCCTAGAGCTTTGGCAGACAAGTGGACTGGACCCTTCAGGATCATCTCCAAGATGGGCGAAGTCAATTATCTGGTGGACATGGGAGTCTCTGGGGTAGCCCCCCAGGTATTCCATGTCAACAGGCTCAAGCCTTTCCACAGGCGAGCAGAGGTCTCATGTCTCTTGCTAGCTTCAGGGCAAGAAGAGGATGAGAGTGAGCCCCTTCCTGATTTGCTGCATAGCAACCCTCAGGATGGCTCAGTGGAGGGAGTACAACTCTCTCCCGATTTGACAACAGAGCAGCAGAGGGCCTGCCGGGCTTTGCTCCAGCAGTATGCCCCTCTGTTTTCACTGACACCGGGCCTTACACCGTGGTGTAAGCACGAAATTGACACTGGTGACAGTGTGCCTGTCAAAAGCAGGAGCTATCGTATGTCAGATACCGTCAAAACCACATCCAGGCTGAGGTCGCCAAGATGTTGGATCTGGGTGTTATTGAACCCTCCACCAGTCCCTGGTCCAGTCCAGTGGTCCTTGTCCCCAAGGCAAGTTCCCCGGCGGGTACCAAGGATTGGAGGTTCTGTGTGGACTACCGAGGAGTCAATGCCGTCACCAAAACTGACGCGCACCCATTGCCCAGGGCTGATGAGCTCGTGGACACTATAGGTGCTGCCAAATTTGTGAGCACCTTTGACCTTACCTCAGGCTATTGGCAAATAGCTCTGACGGACCATGCCAAGGAAAAGACGGCATTCTCCACACCTGAGGGACTCTACCAGTTTAGGGTCATGCCCTTTGGGTTGAAGAATGCCCCTGCCACCTTCCAGAGATTGGTCAACCATGCGCTCAGTGGGCTGGAAGCCTTTTGTGTGGCTTACTTAGACGACATTGCCGTCTACAGTTCCACCTGGGAAGAGCATTTGACACATCTGGATAAGGTGTTGCAGGCCTTGAAAAGGGCTAACCTCACTATCAAGGCCACCAAGTGCCAGATAGCTCAGGGGAAAGTTACCTATCTTGGTCATGAGGTAGGAGGGGGTCAAATCCAACCTCTCTCCAGTAAAGTACAGGACGTACAGAACTGGGAGACTCCCACTACTCAAACCCAGGTGAGAGCCTTTTTGGGCCTCACTGGGTACTATCGCAATTTCATGGCAGACTATGGAACCATAGCTGCACCCCTGACAGCTCTAACTTCACCCAAACAGCCTAGGAAGGTTAATTGGACTGAAGACTGTCAGAGGGCCTTTGATGGCTTGAAAGAAAGTCTGTGTAGGGCACCTGTGTTGAGTGCGCCTGACTACAGCCGACCCTTTATCGTCCAGACGGATGCCTGCGACACCGGAATTGGAGCTGTCTTGTCCCAGTTAGATGACAAAGGGAGAGAACATCCTATCATATTCATCAGTAGACAACTCAAGGGTAGAGAACTTAGGTGGGCTACTGTTGAAAAGGAATGTTTTAGTATAGTTTGGAGCCTTAGGTGTTTTAGGCCCTACCTTACGGGGTCCACCTTCAAGGTCCAAACAGATCATAAGCCCCTGAAGTGGCTTATGCAGATGAAGGGTGAGAATCCGAAATTGCTCAGGTGGTCGATTAGCCTACAAGGGCTAGACTTCACCATAGAGCACAGACCAGGGAAGAGTCACGATAATGCAGATGGCCTTTCCAGAAGGTATGTTGACCGTCTGGATGAGGGTGTCTATCCCGTGGGAGATTAGGCACCCTCCACCTCAGTCTGGGGGGGGCGACTGTGATGCCGGAAAGGCATCTGAGGGACAGGGCCTCTGAATCCTTGTCCTTTTTCTGTTTTTACCGTGTGTTCTGTCATGTTTTCTGCCCAGGAGTCCATGAGGGACTCCTGGCAGTGCAGCTCTCTTTTGGTTTGGTGAACAGACCCATGGGATACCCTTATGGCACCCATGGGTAGGGGTACAACCCTGTGCCCCTAGTGTATGTTTTTGGGCACCTGTGGGTGGCCCACAGAGCAGGGTATGGGCTGGTGGCAGCTCCATGCTGAATTTGACAGGTGCTCTGGGTGTCCTCCATTTTGGGATACCCAGGCCCTGCCATTGGGATCAGTTGATTCCTGATAGAAACAAGATGGCCCCTGTGGCCTCTTGCTTTCTATTGCCTGTTGTCTTGTTTTTCCCAAAGTCCTGGGAAGCCCTGGCTCTGTCCCTTCCCCCTGGCTGGCTGTTGGGTGGAAGTTCCATATATGGTGTTGTTGTGAAGGCCCAGCTAGACTGACTGGAGCCTTCCCAGTGACTGTATGTTGTGGGTACCTCCTGTGGGTGGGACCTGGGTGAATGGAGTGTGTGACCAATATACACTCCTTGTTGTGGTTGTCTGGTTTCTGGCATGAGAGACAAAGACTGAGACAGCCCTGCCCGAAACTGGCCTGAATGCAGTGTGTAATGTTGAATGGCTGGGTACTTGTCCCAATCCACATTCCTTGTTGTGAGTGTCTGAAAGGGAGGAGTGTGGCCTGAATGCACTGTGTGCCTGATTGGCTGACTGACTGCATGAATGCCCTTCTGTGTGATTGGCTGCTGTGTGTGTGCCAGCAGTGTGGATGAGAGACAGAATAGTATATCTGGGGACCTCTCACCACTGGAAATTGTTCAGAAGCATTCAGAAGCTGAGTCTCCACTCAAGAGTAACTGGATTTGCTGATCCTCGACGTCCAGCTGGAAGAAGAAGACTTGCTGTGGCATTTGCTTCGACGGAACTGAAGGTTGTCGAAATCGTCGAGGACTGACCCGAGAGAGGACCTGGTAAGGCGCCCTCTTCCCGTGCTCCGAGGGACCATCGAGCACCGCTGAATCTTCGCCAAAGCTCCCTGGACGCCAGACCATCGAAAGGCTGCCGACCGGAGAAGGGGACTGCCGAGGAGACCGAAGTAAAGCACCAGGACATCGACGCTGTCGAAGTCCATTGCTGTCGACCAGGGTTCGCAGGTCTGTGCAACCGCTGGAGGCCCGTCGAAGTGGTGTTGCCCAGCCGGGGGAACCACTTGACGCCGAGCCGCCGACGACCGGAGCCGTCCGCTCCTTGCCTAAGAACATTTGACTCGAAGGACTCCCTCGTCCGCACCGTCGACCGCTTTTGCCCTGCCGGAGAAAGTCGAGGACGACCAACGCGCAGAGGAGAATCCGCCGGTGGGTTTCCCGCCACCTCACGATCCCAAAGACTCGAGCGACTCGACGCCCTTGCTGGGCTCCCGTCTCTACAATCTTTGCGGTCCAGAACTATTGTCATCGAGGTGCCCCGCACACCTCCGCCTTGCAGGACGCCGACGCCCCGACGCCGACGAGCACCGCTCGGACGAAGCTGCCGCCTCTTCGACATCGTTCTACCTCGTTTGTCGACGGACGTTCGACGCCCCGTGCCTCCCGCTTGAAAGGGAAGGCATTCAAGAAGGGCCGTCGATTCCCCGTCGCCGAACCCCGAGGTCTTCGACGTTTCTCGACGCCTCTCGACGATCCGTGACTCCTGCTTTAAAGGGGGTCATTCCAGAAGGATCTGTCGACGCCTCTTCGAAGAACTCGACTCCACCAGGTACATTGGGGGGGGTAAAAACATTGTAGGAGAGAATAAGACTGTTGAACAATATATGGACTGGGCTTGTGTTATATCTCTTTATTTTACAGGTTGCCCAGGTGGGGGGATCTCCACACAGAACTGTGTCCAGTGGTAGGGGCCAGTATTCTGCCTATTGTTTCAACCCTCTGTTATCTCTCCTCTCTCTATTTGCTGGTTTCCTGCTTATTGATCTGCGTGCCATTGCTACAGTATTGTGAATGCACTGTTATGAGGTCTAATATTAGTGGTACCACTTTAGAATTGTAGATATTTATCATTACTGGTTTTCCTGAGCACAAAGTGCGTTGTTGTGATAAGTGTACATAACCCTTGAATATTAATTATATAAAGACTGTGTTTTCAGTAATACAGTGTGTGGACATTCCTTTGTGGGGGCTTGGGGATACACTGTACTTAAGAACCAGCCTGCATCACCTCCTGAGCAGCTAGGCCTTGATTGCTCGTCCATAGCTACCGTAATCGAGAATCTTGGCTGGGGTCTTCTGTGCCTCTCCTCTACCATATAGAGAGCGGAAGTACAGACCCCCCCACCGGTCTTGACACCATGCCGCACTTGGGTGAAAGGGGAAACCTGGCCTATGTAGATGATTTTCTAATCAAAATCTCAACTGTGGAGGAACACATAGCTGAAATATGCTATGTTCTGACCCCGTTGAAGGAAGCCGCAGCAGAACTGTCCTTCCAGTCCTCAGGCGAAAAAGGTGGAAGCATTGCTTAAATTAAAAGACCCTACAACTCTGCGTGAACTAAGAAGCCTTCTTGGATTTTCTAATAATAATAGGAAGTTTAGAGGTCACAAGACAGTTGGTCCATTTACTAAAGGATGGGGTCAAGTGAGAGTGGGGTCCAGAACAATCCAAGGCATTGAAAAAACTCAAGAGAAGCCTTTCACAAATGTCTTGTTTGGCTTACCCCATCAAAAACAACGAGTTCTTCTTGAAGACAGGGTTCGAAAATACATGCACAGGATTATTATATCAAAAGCACGGCAAGGTCAACAAAGTCATCTCATATGCGAGTAAGACACAAAAGTGTGGTCATTGAAGAATTACTGCCCGTCCATCAGGGGGAGCACATTATTATTGAGACTCCTCACCAGCCTTTGCAATATCTCCAAAATGACCGAATCTGGTGAGGTAATATGAGTAATTCTAGAATTACTTCCTGGATTCTGTCCATTCAAGGCTTTTCTGTGGAGGTCAGATATGGCCAAAACAAGAAGAGGCCCCTCGCGCCAGGTTTGGCTGACTTGCATGATTGTAGTCACAAAAACTGTCTCGAGGACGAGCGTCTAAAAACCAAAGACAACATGGAGGCGTACCTGACGTCCCCACACAAAGTCTATGAGGAAGACACATGCCAGGGAATACCCACAGTGGATGGGCGCTCCTACCATATTGACAACCACAGGGAATAGGAACTAGAGGCTGGCATTGGGAATGCCTGGGTGAATGATGCCCTGGTGCCCTTTGCTGGGTACAGTCAGGTGGCAGAGTTGATGGCAGTTCATTAAGCCATTCTCAATGCCGTGCAACACCAACTCCACAAACTAGTCATAATCACTGAGTCAGATTATGTCAGGAATGGGTTAGTGGAGCATCTGATGAATTGGAAAGGTCAAGGCATGCTGTGTGCAAACAACAAACTGCTGAAGCATGGAAGATGAATACAAGCCATTGACGATCTGGTCACCTCTAAGGAGATGACCATCTACTATAAAAAGATCAAGGGTCACTCCAGAATAGCGTGACCAGACAAAACTGGAAATGACTTGGCTGACCAGTTGGCCAAAACCATAGCCATCTATGGGGATCTAATAGAGATCGAGTCCCTGTTGGGGAAATCCAGGTCACTGCTGTCATCAGGTCCCAAACACTTGCCCAAAGTGACCTTTCAACTGCCGAGTGGATTAAGGAAACTCCAGATGCAGATTTGATTACTGCACAAAAAGGGGATCCGATTATTAGGAAGTTTTATCAACACATTGAAAACCCAGTGAATTTTCATCTGACCGAATCCGATTACATCAGTAAAGAGGATCTCCAGGTGTTGATGAACTTTCCCAAAATGTTCCGAATCCAAGACGATTTGTTGGTACGGAGATCCATCTTTGGATGTGACCAGTGGGTGCTACCTACCTCATTCCGTAGCCTGATGTTAAGTCACGCCCATGACGCGGCCACAGCCAGTCATCGGTGGTTTCATTGAACTTTGGAAATCTTGCGGGAGGTTGTACTATGGCCACACATGGGTCAGGGCCTCGACCAATACTTGAAGGGGTATTTTGTGTGTCCTCAATTTCAGCCAAGTACCCTCACACACCGTTCTCCCCTACAGAAAATGGGGATGATACTGTCTTGGTCAGATTTGCAAGTAGATTTAATCGGGCCTGTGATTCGCTCCTCTAGAGGAAACAAGTACATGTTAACCGTGACATGCTTGTTTACCAAGTGGCTGTCTCTCTGCCCCAAATTGCAAGGCAGAAACAGCAGCTACCCTGATGATTAATCACATATTCTCGCATTTCAGCCGCCCCCAAAGGATTGAGTCAGACCGAGGAACTCACTTCACAAGCGAGGTGATGACAGAGAAGTGGGAGATACTTGAGGTAAAGAGAAAACTCCACATTGCCTACCACCTAGCCTCTAGTGGGGGAGTTGAGAGGTACAATACATATTGTGGGAATCCTAAAGAAGTTTGTGGTGGACTCTGGGCCTAGTTGGCACATCCGACTACCGCTTGCCCTGATTGGCCATCAGGCCTAGACCATCTTCTGCCACATAAATGTCTCCATTCGAGCTATTGACTGGACAAAAATCGGTGCTACCTCAGCATCTGCTCTAGAGAACTGAAGAGCAGACCCTGATCAATGCGTCCACGACACATGAATATATTGAGAATTTGTGAAAACACCTTCAGCATGCGTTTGTGCACGCTCAGCGAAATCTGGGAAAAGTCGGCAGAGGGGATGAAAACCCACTACGATTTAAAGACCACTAAGAAGGAGTACCAAGTAGTAGACAGGGTCTACTTGTACAATTTTCAAAGGAACCAGACCAAAGAGCAGAAGTTCCTTCCCTATTGGCGTGTCACCTTTGAAATTGTGGATAAAATCTCACCTATCGCCTATAAGATCTGCATCCCCAAAGGAAAACAAACAGATGAGAAATGGGTGCACGTCAACCAGTTCAACTGTTGTCATCCTAGGCAGAACTTGAAACTGATTGAAGAAGCCAGTGAGGGTAGAGCCCAGGAATCCTCTGAAGAGTAAAGGCAAAGAATTGGAACTCGGATGAAGAAAATTATACATTTACAGGGAGTAGAACAATTATTCTTATTTTGAAGTGTTTGTAAATGATTGGTATGGAAAACAATTTTGTAATGTTATATATTGTGAGATGTCTCTTCTACTTTTTGTTGTCAATTTTCACGTCCCTACCTGGGAACATGGTATTGTATGAAATACTTAATCTCTCAGTTCCTCTTGGCAGATAAAATAACTCCTTGCCTCTACAGGCCAGAGGGAAGCCGCCGGAATTGGAGAGGTCCAGGATAAAAACCCTAAAGCAAAGTAAAAAAATCCGAAAAGAGTGCAGGACCGACCAGACCACCACTCCATCAGAACCAGGAAAAGAGCAGATACTCTGAAGGAGAGTACTGGAATGAACCTAGGAGCACTCGTGCTCCCAAAGAGATCCCTAGGACGATTTCAGGCAGATCCAAAATGGATACCCCACTATCTCCTAGCTCTTCTCTCTGCATCAACTCATCAAAGAGCTCAGAGGTTGGGACTTGTGGGGTGAAATGACCCCTGGAGGCCATATTTAAAGGCCAGAGTCAGTAATGAGGGCTCCCCAAAAGGAAAAGCCTGCCCTGGACTAATGTGGAAATGAGGCCCTGCATTTTTAAAGCAAAAAGGAGTGAAATTGGGCCTAAAAATGTAAAAACATTTAAGAATGCCAGCTGCCGGGCATAAGGGAAAGACATGAGACAAAGTTTGCCAAAAGTATTGGGGGGCTGAAATAACAGTCTCAGAAAACACAATTCATAGAACCCTCAATGGGATGTCAGCATTGTGTGCTGCAGTTGCTTGTTTGTTTGTTTGTTTATTTATTTTGTATTGCGCACCAGACCCGAGGGTATCAGGGCGCAGGGCATAAGATAATTCACAGCTTGGTTACAAAACAAGGTGATGCAATACTTATGAAATATACAGAGCAGAGATAATGTACAAGCAAAGAGAAATCAAAATAAACAAAGAGAAATCGAGAGAAATCAAGAGGAATCAAAGACATGATAGGTCCTAAAAGAGGACATATACAGAGGAGAGTCAATAATATAACTAATAGCTAAGGAAAAGTTTTACATGAAAAGCCAAGCGGGTTGGTCATGGATGTAAGGAGCAGGCCTAGTTGTCAGAGTCTTTGAGCCATCTTATTATACTCTGGCAGAAGTTTTGGTTCGATTGACCTGCCCTCAGTGGGATGGGTAGAGAGTTCCACAATTGAGCTGCCTTAACCGGGAAGATACCCCCCCCACTCTAGATAGCTTGAATCTAGGGACTAAGAGGCAGTTAGTGTTGGATGATCTGGTGGTTCTTGTCGAAGATTTCATGTTGAGTCTATCTATCAGGTAGCATGGTGCTGCATTGTTCAGGCATTTGTATGTAAGCGAGGCGACTTTTAACTTGATTTTGTCGTGTGTTGAAAGCCAGTTATTAGCTCTTCTAGTCTCAGAGATATGTTCTCTCCTAGTAATTCCCAATGCTGCTCTAAGGGCATTGTTTTGGAGGAATTGGATTTTCTTGATAGTTTTCTTGTTAGCCCCTATGTACACGCGTTACAATAATCAAGCTTTGATAAAATGAGCGCCCTGGCAAGGGTAATACAGCTGTTGTTAGACAGGAAAGGTTTACCTGCTCTAAACAATTTACAGGTGTATGCTGTGGCCGAGGCCATTGCATTGACCTGCTTATTGAAGGATAGGGTTGAATCCAGGTAGAAACCTATGGTTTTCACCTCCTTGGCGACAGTGATAATATTGTTGTCAATATTGAAGGCATAGTATTTGGGGCTCAATTATTTGAGGGTTGAGGTCGTGCCCAGGATGATGATCTCAGTCTTGTCATCATTCAGGCATAGTCCATCGGTGGCCATCCATGCCTGGATGATGAGATAAACCCTGTTCACCAAGGCCAAATCCTTATCATAATCCCCAGATGGGGATGGGGTCTGCAGCTGCCGTAGGTGCGAAGACTCTCATAGTATGATTACTGAGAAAGTATTGTATCCATGCTATAGCTTCTGCTGAGAAGTGCGTGGCAGAGTCCAGATGGCTGCATAAGACCCTGTGGTCCACAAGGTCAACTGCAGCCGATAGGTCCAGGAGAAGAAGGAGGGCTGATTTCCCTTTATCCCTAAATTCGTCAATCTGGGCCTTCAGATCTATTAGGGCAGTTTCGGCCGAAAACCGGACTGCTGTGCTCCTAACAAGGTTAGATTCCAGATAATTTTGTATTTGTGAATAGGCCATTTTGTCTAAAATGTTCAGAAGAAAAGGCACAGCAGTAATCGGTTGGTAATTGGTGGGTATCAAAGGGTGAAGAGTATGTTTTTTCAGTAATGGGAGCACCCACGATTCCTTGAGATTAGATAGGATAATGCCTGAAGAGAAGGAGGCATTAATGAGTTTCGTGATGAAGGGGGCCAAGTTTCTGGCAGCATCCTTTATCAATTGTGCAGAGCATTTGTCACCCTGACAGTTAGTGGGTTTTAGCGATAATATGATTTTTTCAGTTTCGATTATAGTGACTTTGGTAAACTTAAAGGCATACTCTAGTAAAAAATGTTATTGTCCCTATGGGTCGGCCATGTTTTTTTAAGGCTAAGTGGCTCGATTTTAGAAAACTTTCCTATGGACCTTACCCGAGTTTTCGTCCATTAAACGCACGCGAAAACAAGCACCTGGGAGCCGCCATTTTCTGATAATCCTATCTTTTCCCCGATCGCCCTGGCTCACCTGCTTTTGCGGCACTAAATCAATTCCCCCGCCCCTGAGCCTGTCATCAGCAGACTCGTACCGCCCATTTCCCAACACCAAAGCACGTCTCGTGTCAACATTCGCTGCGCTTCAGCTAATGACGTGTCGCCATCGAAATGGCAGGACGCCTCTTTCCTCAATAAGTATAAACAGACCGTTTCACAACACACAGCAGCATATTTTCGATTCCATTCCTCTCTCTCTGTTACTTTGAGTATTCTGTGACTCGTTTCAGTGCTCTGGTCAGCTACCTTCACCGCTTGTAGCCCGTGTGAACACCTTTACCATCTCGGTAAAATATTTTACTCTGTTTACCACACAATGGCTACAATAATGCCCTACATGTACGAGCCTGAGTATACCGAGGAGGAACTACTGGAAAGGGAAGCACGCAAAAACGATGGGGATTCGGACGGCAGTTGGGAGGACGATTCAACAGATGAAGAGCCTGGGCCTAGTCGCATGGACGGCGTCTCCACCTGGTGCACATGCAATCGGTGCGAGCTAATGCCAACCGAGGACGAGAACTGCTGCTGCCGAGAAAACTCGGGATGCCTGGCCTACATTTCGGAAGGCGAGCCACGACCGCAATGCATCACCGAGCTGCCAGACTTCAGGGCAGCCTGCCTCACACGGGCCGTGTTGAGAATCTTGATGGTGCTTATGCACGAACTTCGAGCAACTGTTCGTCCTCGTAATCCGAGTAACGAGTAAGTATACTCTGCTTGTCATGCCACTCCTATTTCATGTTCTTCTACTATATCCAAAATTACATCTACATATCATTGTAACGCATGTAAGGCGTTGAATAGTGTGCATTGTCTAGATAGCATTTGTCCGTGTAAAATGCCATTAGTTACAAGAATTGTCATTGACAACAAACGTTTATTAAACTTATCTGGGTCATTTAAAAACAGTTTGTTTCATTCCTTTTCACAGGTGGTACAGGCTGGTGGCCTATCGTTCCTATACATGGTGGCTTCACGGGAGGCTTGGACACCGTGTTCGAAGAGTGATAACCGCCTGTGCCGTTCGTGCCATTAGAGAAACGTTCCCGAGTGACAGCGGTCAGTACAGGGGATTTTCTCTCGCTGTGCTGCAACCTGACCTGTATAATCTTTAAAGTCTTGTATTTTTGTGTCATGAAAATAAGATACAAAATAAAACACCACATTTATTTTAACAACGTTTGTCTCGATTTTTTAAATGAATCACATATATCTATACTATCAATTACCATTGGATTATACAGACCTTCGGGCCTTGGCCACTATAATACACTGGTTGAAGTGTGGGTCTGTGCTCACAAGAATCTGCGGTATGTGGCATTTGTTATTGATAAGCAACGATATACTATCATTCATATAAAGGTGATATACTGTATATTGATATAAAGGCGGTTCGCGCCGGTGGATGCTCGCTGGCATGGGGGGGGCTGTCCGGGGCGCGAAAGGCCAAGGTGCCAAACTACATGTATACTTCAAAAGGTGTCCCACGCCAAGGGGCCATCGGTCACATGGCCTCCTCAGACCCTGTGTCTCCAGCCAGGCCTCCCCTTGAAGCAGGCCGCCCCCCTGCAATCCACATAAGTGTGTCTCCATTCAGCAGTCTTCCTGTGCCTTATCTGCACGCCCCAGGCCCATCCATCCCACCCCCCTGTATCAAAGGCGGTTTGCGCCGGTGGATGCTCGCTGGCATGGGGGGGCTGTCCGGGGCACGAAAGGCCAAGGTGCCAAACTACATGTACACTTCAAAAGGTGTCCCACGCCAAGGGGCCATCAGTCACATGGCCTCCTCAGACCCTGTGTCTCCAGCCAGGCCTCCCCTTGAAGCAGGCCGCCCCCCTGCAATCCACATAAGTGTGTCTCCATTCAGCAGTCTTCCTGTGCCTTATCTGCACGCCCCAGGCCCATCCATCCCACCCCCCTGTATCAAAGGCGGTTCGCGCCAGTGGATGCTCGCTGGCATGGGGGGGGGGCTGTCCGGGGCGCGAAAGGCCAAGGTGCCAAACTACATGTACACTTCAAAAGGTGTCCCACGCCAAGGGGCCATCGGTCACATGGCCTCCTCAGACCCCGTGTCTCCAGCCAGGCCTCCCCTTGAAGCAGGCCGCCCCCCTGCAATCCACATAAGTGTGTCTCCATTCAGCAGTCTTCCTGTGCCTTATCTGCACGCCCCAGGCCCATCCATCCCACCCCCCTGTATCAAAGGCGGTTCGCGCCGGTGGATGCTCGCTGGCATGGGGGGGGCTGTCCGGGGCGCGAAAGGCCAAGGTGCCAAACTACATGTACACTTCAAAAGGTGTCCCACGCCAAGGGGCCATCGGTCACATGGCCTCCTCAGACCCTGTGTCTCCAGCCAGGCCTCCCCTTGAAGCAGGCCGCCCCCCTGCAATCCACATAAGTGTGTCTCCATTCAGCAGTCTTCCTGTGCCTTATCTGCACGCCCCAGGCCCATCCATCCCACCCCCCTGTATCAAAGGCGGTTCGCACCAGTGGATGCTCGCTGGCATGGGGGGGTTGTCCGGGGCGCGAAAGGCCAAGGTGCCAAACTACATGTACACTTCAAAAGGTGTCCCACGCCAAGGGGCCATCGGTCACATGGCCTCCTCAGACCCCGTGTCTCCAGCCAGGCCTCCCCTTGAAGCAAGCCGCCCCCCTAAGACCACGACATACATACGTCATTCATTCACAAACACACCCCTGTTCCAAATACTTTATAAACCACTTGATATGTCTCATGAGAACATCTTTGTGCTTTGCAAGTCAACTCCTGAACGTGTTACCTGGCAACCACCGAGATCTACGCTAATCTGGACGTCGTCGTGCTATCCGTGAACTTCTGTGACCGCTTAGAGCAAACCCATCAGTGTGCTACCTGTGGCCACCCACCTATTCTCCTGCAACATACTGCTCTGCTTGCTGAATCCGACTGTTTGTTGGTCAAGGTAAGGCCATGTATCCTAGTCATATTTCGCAGATTTTTAAATTTCTATCTATTTGCGAGTAGAGTACACAATAGTGCTATGTTCATTGGTCTCATTGCTATTGATTAGAGTTTCCATTGCTATGCTATCAATAGATCTATTTATTTTCATCTGTGTCTATTGTCATCGAATTGCATCCTTCGGGGATCCAGTCTATGATGTAAGCATGTTTCCTTCTCGTGTAATACAGAACATCCAAGGGATGAGTCACATGTTCAGATTTTAGTCACATCATTTATACATTTCTGCAATTTATGCAAATACTAAGCTGCACATAATGAACTGGTACAGTTCCTGCGACCAAAACAAACCTTGCATTGATCATTGTATGATTCATTTACTTTTGTATCAAATCTTTATTCTTGAAGATTGTATAATAATGTCGATATTTACTTTTCAGATTTATCAACAATGCCTGCCTGTTCGATTAGCGGTTGCCCTTCGAAGACCCATGCGAAATCTGAAGGAACTACAATGCATGTATTCCCGAAAACTGCCGATCGAAAAAGAGAATGGGTCAGACATTGCGGATATCCACTGGATGAGCTGGAAAGTAGAGTCCAACAAGTCTTAGAGGACAAGAGGGGCGATCGATACCGCATCTGCAGCCGGCACTTTTCCTTGGACATGTACACAACTTCTTGGGTAACAAAGAAGAATAAACGGCGAACTACACGGAAATTGCTCGGAAACGCTATTCCCACTCTATTCGTCCACGTTCCGCCACCGGTGAGTCAAGTGTCCGGATTTAGCTTTCGGCCTTGCGGTAGTGTGTAGCCGAATGGATTAATTGATATTGTAGGTGTTCTATCCCTTGTAATAATTTCGATATTGATATGAGTGTATAGTTTTTTGAATAATGACATTTATCAATATATTCTTTTTCGATTTCATAACCCACAAACGCAATGTATATATATATGGGGACAGGGAACTGTGCTGTATTGAGCATTTTTCAAGTATTCTGTCGGCTTACATGGCTATTTTTAATATTGGCATTTCATTATCAATCATTAATTGACCTTTACAACTTCTTGACTATCCCTTGAATCTGAAGCAAGAACATTCAACATCCTTGACGTGGTCGCAGTTAACAACCACTTCTAGCGCGTATCAGGTAATCTTATTAGGCTAATCCGCTACATACTTGTTTTATGCATGTCAAGTAATAGTTTTATTCTATTGTGTAATTATTTTACCGAATGTTTGGTTACTGCTTTCCAATTGATATACACCTTAGTTATCGTCCACTGGTGTTTGTTTTCAGTTATAATTAGTGTTATCCATACTAATGCAAGTACTGTCTTTCAGGGAGATGCTGAAGCGTCCGCCACATCTACAACATTTCTAGATGTTTTTCAACATCAGGAGGTATGGATACTGACAGCTCCATCGAGCATCATCATCAGAGCTGGCATTCTTGTCGTTTGATTGTTCTACACAATGTTTCATTCGTGGTTAGCCGTTGATATGTACCTGTGCTGTCGACCCCAGGTGTATGTTATGTTTTCACAATTGTAATCCTCACTAATGCAAGTACTATGTTTCAGGCAGTCGATGGAGCGTCAACCCCTACACTTGATGCAGAGCCTGACATTCAAGTATACGGATCGGCGCAACAGCTTTCGGAAGTGCGCACTACATTTGCAACATCCATAGATATCCTTCAGCAGCACGAGGTATGGATACTGACAGCTCCATCGAGCGTCATCATCAGAGCTGGAATTCTTGTCGTTTGATTGTTCTACACAATGTTTCATTCGTGGTTAGCTGTTGATATGTACCTGTGCTGTCGACCCCAGGTGTATGTTATGTTTTCACAATTGTAATCCTCACTAATGCAAGTACTATGTTTCAGGCAGTCGATAGAGCGTCAACCCCTACACTTGATGCAGAGCCTGACATTCAAGTATACGAATCGGCGCAACAGCTTTCGGAAGTGCGCACTACATTTGCAACATCCATAGATATTCTTCAGCAGCACGAGGTATGGATACTGACAGCTCCATCATGCGTGATCATATAACGTGATTCCATTTGCTATACTTTCTTCCCTATTAACGCAAGTGCTGTGTTTCAGGGAGACGACGGAGCTTCCACCCCAATCACAACATCTCATTTAGATGATGCAGATGTAAAGGAATCGTTGAAATAAGTCGATGAAATGTGATCATATTTGGATTTTCCTTGATTCTTTTGGACAATGCATCTTTCGCGGTTATCTCTTTATATGTACCTGTGCATTCGACCCCAAGTGTGTGTTATGTTTCCAATATTGAAAACCATACTAATCCAAGTACTGTGTTTCAGGGAGACAATGGAGCTTCCACCACAATCACAACATCTCATTGAGATGATGCAGATGTAAAGGAATCGTTGAAATAAGTCGATGAAATGTGATCTTATTTGGATTTTCCTTGATTCTTTTGGACAATGCATCATTTGCAGTTATCTCTTTATATGTACCTGTGCCGTCGACCCCAAGTGTGTGTTATGTTTCCAATATTGAAAAGCATACTAATGCAAGTACTGTGTTTCAGGGAGATGCGGATGCCTCCTCTCCAATACAACCATTCATGGCAGTCCATGCAGAGCCAGAGGTATGGATACTGACAGTTCCATCGAAATAGATCATCACTGGTCGAATACTTGTCGTTTGATTGTTGCACACAATGTTTAAATCGTATTTGGCTATTGAGATGTACCTGTGTGTTCATCCTCACGTGTTTTATGCTAACAATATTTTGATACATAGTAATGAAAGTACTATGTTTCAGGGAGACGATGGAGCCTCATTCCTTGCTGTCTATGCGGATACAGAAAATATAGTCGTTGCAGCGCAAGAGGAAGGGAGGACATGCGGAAACGAATCGGAGCTACAGCGTGCAGATGTTGAAGGTCGAGTCAAAAAAGTTGCAAAGAAAAAAAAACAAAAAAAGGTTAGTTACAAACAGTTAATAACTTTAAAAAAATTTTTGTGGTGGGGACTATTTTATGTTTTTTTCTAGTCAATTCTACTACACTCCATCTTGTGTTTAAACTGAACATCCCTTTTCCAATCTCTCCTCCAGTTACCCGTGGGCGTCAGAACTATACACACACAGACATTGAAGCGAATGAGAGATGTGGCTTGCCAGACCATGTACACTATGGAGGAACTATTAATTGAGGCGAGGCGTGTTCAGGCTCGAGATGCTCATGTCCAATGGCCAGCACATGAATTAGCTCTGTTTGGAGACTACAGCAAAGTTGCATTGGACCATAGCTGCTGTGCGACCGGACCACCACAAGAAGATGTTATTGAATGTATTGGAGATAGCTCTGAAGTAGTTGCAGATCAATTTACACAATCTACACCAGCCAAAAAATTGCCACCAAAAAACATGTCGACATTGTTGTGTTCTCCCATCAATGTTGAATTAGCAGATGTTGAAATGAGAGAGAATGAACCAGCCGCAGCATCCATACACGCAACAATACTTGATAGCAGCGATATTACTTGCCAATGTGTTGACATCTCCACAGCGTCAAAAGCTGAAACAACGTTGACGCAGGATGACAGTCTAATGAAAGAGAGCAAATACATTGTATTCGACAGTTGCTTGATGGAAATTATAAGTATGCTGAAATGTGTGCATTCCGTTAGAGGGAAAGTATGTGGGAAGCCATTGATTAATGTGACTCGTAAAATGAAAGGCACTAACGTCAAAATAAATGCCGCCTGTAGATTAAATCATAGATTCTCATGGTCTGCACAACCGATGCTGGGGAAACTGCCAGCAGGCAATCTACTGTGTGCAGCTGCATCACTTTTTAGTGGCTCCAGTTTTAGAAAGTTAGAGGCTTTTTTTCAGTTTGTGGGACTCCATTTCATTTCTAGTGCGCTGAACTACACATACCAACGTGATTATCTGTTTCCGGCCATTAGTGATGCTTGGAGAATTGAACAATTGTCTCTAGCAAGTACATTCGAAGGCAAACGATTCAGGCTAGCCGGCGATGGACAGTGCGATAGCCCTGGGTTTTCTGCCAAGTACTGCACCTACCACTTTCAGGACATGGATAGTAAGAAAATTGTGAGTTCGGAGGTCGTGCAGGTAACACAATGTACATCCTCAGTGGCCATGGAGAAACTAGGATTTATAAAATCAGTGGAACATCTACAATCGAGGGGGATGGACATCGTGCTCATAGCCACGGATGGACACGTTTCAATTGCCAAGACAATGAGAGAGCAGTTCCCACATATTAAACATCAATTTGACGTATGGCATCTTGCTAAATCAATCAATAAGAAAATCTCGGCTGCAGGAAAAAAAAAAAAGGTTTTGAAAGTATTTTGCAGTGGTCACATCCTATCACCAACCATCTTTGGTGGAGCTCAAAAACTTGCGAGGGGTCAATGGAAATACTACTTGAAAAATGGTGGTCACTGATGCACCACTGTACCAACGTTCACCGCTGGACAGCAAATGAACATTTCCACCAATGTGAACATGGCCCTTTGTCCCCAGAGGAGGCACGGAAGAAGAAGTGGTTGATTCCATCATCACCGACACACAAAGCCATTGAGAAGATTGTTTTCGACAAAACTCTATCAAGAGATTTGAGAGGACTGACAGAATTATGTCACACAGGAGATTTGGAGGTGTTCCACAATATGTGCCTAAAGTACAGGCCAAAGCGCTTGAATTTTAGCTTTCGGGGCATGAAACATCGCACTCTACTAGCCGTCTTGGCCCATAACAGCAATGTCGGACGTGAACAATCTAGGACTAGGGGCAAAGTAAGGATGCCTCGCTACACCAAGGTGTTTTCAAAACGAAGTAAGCAATGGGTGATCAAACCAGTCTATGATGAAATGCAGTTCGACTTTGTGAAAGGCCTTATTGTTGCTGTGTTAGAGAAGCACAGATATGGAATTTTGGATGTTTCTGTACAGAGCAGTGATCCATTGCCACCAAACATTGCGACTGTGCCATGCCCACCCGATGCACAGCTGATTGTAAAGTACAAATCGCGGTTTTAAATAATTGCAATAGGATTGTATTTTTGTAAATAAATGTTATTGTACAGTGTACCAGTAAACCTAACCCCCAACTTCACCATCATGGGTGGCGAAGAAGCTGGGTGTCATCTTTGAATTCTCTCTATTCACCTCACATATGTGTATGTATATATTTTTCTCATGTCTTATCTCATGTAAATGTAAATGCTGCGCACTGTTAACGGAGGGGAGGCTTGCGTATTGCAAAAAATAAAACAAACAAACAATAAATCTCACTTTTAACTCAACTCCTGTGGTACTTTATACTTTCCCTGACCTTCCGCAAAAAATGAAATGTCTCAATTTGGGCTGCAAAGCTCGCAGACAACGGGGACAAAATTGGGGCACTTAGAACGCGCCAGCCAAGCAGGCCGTGGCATTTGGGAGAGAAGCCAGTTCGCATTTGCACATTGAGGCGCACTACATAGACGGATTCTAAACTTCAAGTTCTCACAGATGCCTATACTACGTGATGTTGCAAATAAAGAATGCGAAGGACAGTGCACAGATGAGGCCCACAAGTCGCACTGGAAGTATAAGGGTCTATTGTTTTTTGACCTTGAGACAGGGACCATGCAGAAAGAACTACATTTGAAGGGAGTGCGCAATAACGTAAGAGACGATAAGGCAGAAAATTCAGAAACTAGACCGAGTTTCAGTTTTAGGTCAGTATACGAAAAATCATTGTCAAGAGCACGGTCCGTTTTACAGACTGCATTACGAAGAGGCACAATGGAAATTTCAAATATAATGTAAGTAAATCTTTACACGCTTTTATACCGGAATGAAGATTTAGTGAATGGATGCATGAATAAATGAATGAATGAAAACTGTAAAAGATGTTAAAACTGTTCGTAGTGGGCACATGGGCATGCAGGTTCACTGGTGTCACCGATCTCGCTCCTTGGCCCAGCCACTTTTCCCTGCACTACGGGACTGTCTCTGTATCCTTCAGCCCCTTGTCCCGGCATTTACCTTGCACTTGCCACCAGCTGGCCCTATTATTTAATTTGTATTCAACTATCCTTGTACAGCCCATCCCCATGCGTGATCAGAAAGACACCTGGCCTAGTAGGATCGTTGTCTGTCTTCCCTTGTTCCCCACCTGCCTCGTCACGCCTAGAAACACTTGAGTATACGCGCGTTACAAATGCCATATCATATATCATATCATTCCTCATGCATGTAGAGTGTCGTTTATCATTGTGTGTTGCCCTAGATTAATCTCGTTACTTTTCGCATTTATGTTAGAGAAGAACATACTCCATTGAACTACCCTTGCAAGCAAATAGTTTCTGATCGGCCGTAATGAATGAAATGAGTAATATTAATGAAGTTCGGCTAGCAAGACTAATGATCATTTATTTGTTTTTTTAACAGGTATTTTATCCCGTTCTGCAACTGCCACCTGTTTGAGACACCGGCGGACGGATTCTTCAGCAGACACCTGCAGTTTCGTGTCAACAACTGGAGCACGATCACCATATTATGGGACGATCGCCAAGGGCCCACATGCCCTTACGCTGTACTAGTGGCTAGAAGTAACATATCAAACTTTAGGCTGGACTAGTGCCTAGTTGATGGAACAGCCTTGCGGTTCACCATGCTTCCAAAGTGATTCTTTTTACGAAAATGAACACCCTGTGTGCCATAATGGAACAGCGCGTGACCCAAGATGAAACGGAACAGTTATTGCGGATACAGATAAAAGAAAATAAATGTCTTCCGGAGTTCATATGAATATTCTCTAAACATTTGATGCCAAATAAATGTACTTTACCAAATGTACCGTGTTGCTGTTTCATTGTAAAGTACAGTTTCATATTCCGAATTGTGGCGCGCTGTGTTGTGAGTTGATCTGTGTTGGTTTCCGGGTTCTGTGTGGAGTCGCGCAGAAGACGACTGGGCGCGTTTGCCTACGCAGCACAGTAACGTCATGGGGAGAGGCGGGGAATATGAATGTTTTGATAATGTCAGGCTCAGGGGCGGGGGAATTGATTTAGTGCCGCAAAAGCAGGTGAGCCAGGGCGATCAGGGAAAAGATAGGATTATCAGAAAATGGCGGCTCCCAGGTGCTTGTTTTCGCGTGCGTTTAATGGACGAAAACTCGGGTAAGGTCCATAGGAAAGTTTTCTAAAATCGAGCCACTTAGCCTTAAAAAAACATGGCCGACCCATAGGGACAATAACATTTTTTACTAGAGTATGCCTTTAAAGCGGAGTGGATCAGCAGTGACATTGGGTGGTGCAGGGGCGATTATGAGTGGGGTGGTGCTAGTTAGTGAGGCTTTTTTCTTGGCGATTTTAGTTTGTAGGGTCGTAACTTTGTTGGCTAGTGCTTGCTGTATGTTAGAGCACCATGGTCTATCTTTCATACAGTTGTCTGGCACCGGGATAGGGGCTTCAAGCTCTTTTAGAATAACAAATAGCTCCTTCTTGCTTGATTTGGCCTGTGATATTCTGGTGTTATATGTTTCACGTTTAGCTAAAAGTATTGCATTTTTATAGAGGGCTGATATAGTCCTGAGGTTACTCTTGTTTTCCTCGGATGGTAGTAATCTCCAAGATACCTCCCGTTGTCTTTTTTTTATTCATAATGTTTTGTGGTATGGTGTGTACCAGGTATTGAGGTGTGCTTTAGGTTTGCTTTGTCTCATTTTAAGTGGTGCTATTAAGTCTAGTGAGGTGGCCATAGCTTGATTATATTCCTTAACCAATGCGTCATGCCTCTGATTTTCAGGGAGCGCATTGAGAGTGGGGAGAATGAGAGGGAGTAAGTTGTCATGGGTGATGTTCTTTTTATTCCTTGTGGGAATGGGTGGAGCTAGCGATATAGGCATAGAAAAAGATTTTTTGGTTGCTAAGGAGAAGGTTACAAGGTGGTGGTCTGTCCAGATCTGAGGGGATATGGATGGAATTGAGGCATTGCAGTTGTAGTCTGCCACCCAGTCGAGTGTCCTTCCTTTGTTATGAGATGGGTGGAGCACTCTCTGGGTGATGCCTAGTTCCGTTAAAGTGTTGACAATATTAGACGCATGTGAGTCTTTAGGGTCATTGAAGCCTAAATTCATGTCTCCTAATAGTAGGACTTGAGAGGAGTTTTTTAGGTTATTAGATAGGATGTTGGAAATATCCTCCTTGAAGGTACCGATAAGGCCTGGAGGTCTGTATATCAGATGGATCGTGAGAGTCTGGGAATTGTTCATGTTCAGCTTGGCTGTCAGATTCTCACATGATTTAGTATTGTGGGGTGGCACAAGTGTAATTTGTAAATTATCTTTAACAATGAGGGCAATACCTCCTCCTCGTGTTTCAGTTCTGTCAGATATTAAAATATTGTAGCCATTAGGGATAACGAGGGAGGAGAGGGCTGGTCCTGCGGCAGCGTATAGCCATGATTCCGTGATCGCTAGGAAGTCAAAGTGATCTGACTGGATGATGTCAGATATCTCAGCTGCATGTGCGACCAAAGATCTGGCATTTATTAGGGCGCCCTGGAGGTTGAAGTTGGCAGAAACTGATGCGGGTGAGATGTCTATGCTTTGGGTTTTGAGAGTAGTGTGATTAAAAGATGCATAGGCTAGCCAAGACCTGTGGTGACATTTTCCTTTGATATTGAGGGTTGCCAAGTGTGGGTTAGATCTCTTGTTAGGGATAGCAATGGTTCTTGCTAATGGTTCAAATAGTTTAGCTAGTCTCGCGCAGAGTCCTCAGTTTCTCGCACTGGTGTTACAGGGCTGGTAGTCATGCCTGGGTAGTAACTGAGAGGCTATAATAGGTTTAACTTATAGTTAACTGCAAAATAGGCTATTTTTAGGGGTGGTTGAGTGGGCCGTTATACCATAGGAGAGGGTGTGGTGTTGGAAGTCTGGAGAGGTTGTCAGTATACAGACAGTACCTATTAATGTAGTGAGGGATAACAAGAGGCTCCTTGATCAGTGCATTTTCGGTGTTGGTGGTGTAAGTATAAAATCCTTAATTGGACGTGCAGCGATTTAGTTTGTAGTTAAGCAGTACTGTGATTGGAAATTGCGCAAAGTAGGCTAAATCAAAATGACTCGAAGTAGGCTAGTTCCAATTGATACAGAGTAGGCTAGTTTTACATGTAACCGGGCTGAATTCAAGTGTATGCAGTATATGCTGATTCAAGATATCATAGAATAGGCTAAAATGAGTTTGCTCAGAATAGGCTAATTCCAGTACGCACAGAGGAAGCTAGTTTTACATAGAGTAGGCTGAATCAGGTGTATTCAACAGAGTCTGTTTTGGAATTGCACAGGACATGCTTACTCAGATTAACATAAGAGAGGGTGGATCCAGTTTTCATGGCGGCAAATACGCATTTAGCATACAAGGTTAAGTTCCATTAGTATAAGCAAATGGAACAAGGCACATAACATTAGTACAGTGGAGTAGGTTGGTTCCTTCACATAGATAAAAGGTTGATTCCAAGCTCTCAGACACATGATGTGGGTTGGCTCAGAGGTAGAGAATTGCTGTATTCTAGATAGTGCAAGTCATGGACATAGCATAGAATCATGGACATAGCATAGAGTCATAGGTAGCGATGTCTTAGTTATGGTACAACAATTGTACTGGGTTGCCCCAAATGTCTACAAGGATCGTGGGCTTGCAGGATCAGCACATAGTTTTAGGGAGTATTCAGTGTTCTGCACTTGTGAGAACTTGACACAAACGGGGTTGCAATACTTACTTTTGCTTGGCTCGCGGTACAGCGTGCAAAAGTATCAAGATGCAGGGCTTAAGTGCATTCACTAGCACACGGCGACCGCGGGCAAACAGGGGCAAACAGGGCCTTAGGTGGCCTTCGCCTTCGGTGGGCCGGCTCTTCCGCCTGCCAGCGGGAAGGGGAGGATTTCAAACTGATGGTTGCTCAGCAACCGCAGGGACGCCTGGCCTCGTTGTGGCACTGCATCGCACCTGACATTTTGTTTGTATCCAACTGTCGGTGCTGATACTGGCGCACGGGCCCGGGTTGCAACAGGGTCAAAAAGGGCAGCAATGGGCTACAGAAGAGCACTGGCACGAGATGTGGGCTAATTACCAGCAAGATATGCAATGCAGTGGAGCACAATGTCTTCTGTCATGAACATTTAATAAAATTAATACATTCCGTTTTTTCCCTTAAACTAAAGTACTGCTCATCAAAATGTGTGCAAGATTTTTAAGATATGAACTCAGTTTCTGTCCATCATGAGCCCATTATGAAGGAAACAACAGTGTACAGAATCCATAAGGTGATGTTAAACTTGAGAAAATGAAAGCTTTTTTACGGCTGGAATTAACAAAGTGACATTTCAATTGTGCTTCTAAAGTGACACTCTGAGCATCCAGATGTACAACTAAAGCCTTCAATAATGTAATTATGTTACCCTTCTTTAACCACTGTGTGCAGGGAACTACTTTGCAAGGGTTTTACATGTTAACAATTGTGTGCATTCCCAAGAGTTCTTTTGAAAGTAAAATGGAATTACAAGGCCATGTTGGCTAAGTGGGAGCAGTCTTGGTTTCATTTCTCTCTGCTGGTGTCTTCAAATATGCAACTAGGTTTCAAAGCCTGTTGTCATGGGGATGTAGGCCTGGTTTCCCTTTAAACAAGAGTGCTTCTTTTAAAAATACAACCTTAGGTTCCAGTAGAGATCACTTTTGCGGTGTGGCAAGATAAAAACATCTCTGTTCCCCAGCTTTTTATGACCAAGGCCACTTAGACCACAATAAAACTAGCTATTGGAATGTGCAAAGCTAATCTCAACACAGGACCCTCTTGATGTCACATCAAGGAACAGGCACAGGGCCAGATGTCAAGGGGGAGTTAACTGACCTTTGTGTAAATTGGGAGACATTTTTTTCATTGTGTAATATCCGTAATATTCATCCCACAATAGTCATTTTGAGAGAGTTCTGAAAAGGTGTCAAACAGGCTTTTCTAGTCACCCAAAAAAGATTTTTGTGGGACCTACACAATTCAAGTTATTTATGAAAACATCATGGGGCCCTCCCTTTGTAGTTGAGAGATATGAACATTTGAAGAAACATGTGAAATATGATTCATATTCTGCCCACTTAGTGTCATATTTATCACAGATATAGTTCGGGAGGAAAGGAGGAAAAACGATAGCTCTGTATAGGAATAGCCTACAAACCTCTAAGTCGGATCATTGGACTCATAGTGAACTATAGTGTTCAGAACTGCCTTCACATGTGCCAAAGTATGAACATTAAGGACACTTGTCATGCAGTGAGGTTACTATGTCCCTGAATTAGACCAAGCCCCCTGTCGAAGGAAGGTGATGGATAGGTCTCCTCTCTTAGCCAGTCCAAAGCACTCCCACATTTGCTCGACCTATCGGCACACAGATGGGTGTGGAGGTTTGGGCATTATCCAATCCCTTCTGCGAGAACTATGACACATTAGTGATGTCACTTACTTTATAACTAGGTAACTCCACCTCAAATCAGGACTCGCCACTAATCCTGGAACGCTGCTGAAACTTACCATCTGACAGCTGTAAGGAGACACCAGAGGAGATTGCTGAGACTACATCTGGGTGGAGCTGTCTATTCCTAGGAAGGACTCAAAGGGTCCTGTGGTGGAGAGCAGGAGGCCATCTTTCAGAGTGGAGTGATCAGACCCCTGCCCTATTTTTCCAGAGTGTCCTGAGATGCAGATGGCTTTCCTGAACCTTAAACAGGGGCTTACTATGTAAGTATAACTCTGCCCTGGGAAACCAAAGGGTGGGGGAGTCTGCTTGCCTTCAAAACGTTTCCTTTATAGTGGCATGCGTGTGTGGGAGAACTGTGTAGATCCTTAACCTATTTAACCAAAAATATTAATTTAATGAATTCCCCATTTGGCAGAGCACTAAGGGTGAATTTTGATCAAATTCGAAATTAACAAAGATTGCTTGCCAGTGTGTGCTGAAAACTATAGCCTATAAATTAATTACGTAATTCTTGTTGACCAGCTGACCCCTATTTCTTTAAGGAAGAGGGGTGTCTTTGATCTTAAATCAGTTCAATCTTTATATCCAGCTTTCCCAACCCAGGCCTTTCAGTAAGGGGGGTCTTAAATCCAAAATTCCACAAATTATTCCAAATGTTCTGTCTGACCTCCCAACATAGACCAAAGCAAGGGGGGGTCTGGAAAACAAACAGCTAAAACCCCCTGTGTTTACTTTAAACCAAAAGTGTGGGCAAAATCATAATGACCAATCTTGAAAACCTACTGCTACCTTTTAAGCCGGCAGGAAAATCAAAATCGCACAACATCACATGATAAGTCCCTTTTTTATTGATCAGTGTAATTATTTTGTGATTTGAAATGTGCAGAAAGTGAAGAATTGTGATTGTGTGCTTTTTAATTCACTTTTGGGATTTATTTATGCTGAGAGATGTTGATTGTGTTATCCCACAGATAAAGTGGTTTTGGACATTTTTGTGCTAATTTCTATTACTTTTAATTTAAATAAATACCAATATATTTCCCGTACTTCGGCCTGGTTATTGGCTCATAGTTAGCTTAGGAGAGAGGGATCCAAGGGGCATGGTATGTGTCTGAGATAGGGCTAAATATAGAATCTGTTAAACAATTTGTTGCATAACCACCTGAGTGGGGAGGGAAGGAACTCCCTGTGTTGAGGGTGGCTTTTCAATAAACAGTTACAGCATATTCACCATAATCAGAAGCATTTAATGCTTGCAATGATGTGCTACGTTTCAGTTGCTGTTGCTCTTGTAGCCTGGCTCTCACTCCTGCAGCCAAGTACTCCATCGCACTCTCAACTAAATAAGCAAGCATTGGCAATGCCAACAGTTTGGGCTTTTGTGTAGGCATGGTAAAGGCACTTGCCAATCACCACCGTAGGGATATTAATGACTCATTGTTGGTAGCAGTTGAAAAATGGTGTGAGTACCTGGGCTTCTAATAGCAGTGCCCGGCAAAAGCTTAAAACGTATGCAGAAGCCAAAATGTTGGTCTTACTAATGCTTGTTTTAAACAGGACTTCACTCAAGGACACTCAGAGTGTTTATAAATCAAGAAGCTAAAGGCAGACCTGCTAAAAAAAGACATTTTTATGACACCAGTAGCGTGTTTACAACTCCAATTAAGTCATTAACTCTTAGATGACAAATACTGGCAGGCACTTTGCATGTAAAGCATGATGCAAAGGCTTCATTGAAGCAGCTGAAATACGTCCCAGAAGGCGGTGTTTTGGGTGGCAGAAGCAGGAATGGGTGGGACCCGCCATAGAGATTAGCATGGCCATGTGCAGGCAATGGGTGAGACATAACCAAACAACGCCAGCAGCCTCTGTGCCCCTCCTCATATGTAATTTCTCCCTATATGTACTCCAATGCAATAGTTTTGGCATATAGGTGTCGCAAGCGACACCTAGTAGCCCATACCAAAAATGTGTCACGAAAAAACAACTTTGTGCTGTAAAATGCAATTCAATGGGAGAAAAAATCTCCCTCTTCTGGGAACAACATCTCCCCCTTAACTGTTCCGAAATGTTTGATGCTATTATGGATGATATATGAATATACTGTTCTGGTTGTGTGTTGCTGTTAGTAGCACTTTAAAATGTATTTTACCTAAAGCTTTGACACTTTGCTGTACAGCACAGATTACATGGAAAGCTTTGGCTGTTACACACAAAAGGTTTCTTTTTCAATAATGTTGAAAGCCACCTGTCATACAGGCCCCATTTTCTGTTCAGTATCACTTACCATTTACATCACATTTACCTGCAGAGGGACAGATTCTAAAAAAATAAAACAGACAATTGCCCACATGTGCTATTGCAAAATGAACAATATTTGTGACAGTTAAGCAATGTAAAAACACAGCAACATCTGGAATTCTGGAGAATCGTTCAATACGAAAAACACGTACAGATGTGAAAACACTTTAAATGTCCCCAACTGACATGTGAAGTAAAATGTGTGTCAGGTGTCCCTCTTGCTCATAAAATGCAAGGCAGCACAAAGGATGGCGATTCTTCTATCAAAATGCTGCTGGCTGATTGATTGATTGATTGATTGATTGATTTTTAGAGCGCTTTACACCAAGGCGCTGTACAATGGAACAACATAACACAAGATAACAACACCAAAATAACAGTGGGAGCAATTACATCATGAATCATTCGACAAAACAGTGCAAAGAGCAATTAACTGAAGGGGGGGAGGGGAGTGGGATTGGGTGAGTAGGGGGGAGGGAGAGATTGGACGAGGGGAAAGATGAAGGGATAGAGGGGAGGAGCAGGAGAGGGAGGGAGAAATCAGATGAGGGGAGAGGGGGAGGGGAAGAAGAGAGGGCAGGGGGGGTTTCAAGGAGGAGAATGGAGGAGGAGGGATTTAAGGGAAGTGCGAAATGAGTGAAGGTTGTGGTAGAGCGGATTGTGAGAGGGAGTGAGTTCCATTGCAGAGGTGCAAGGAGTTGGAAGGAGCGGAAACGGGAGGAAGCGCAGGGGATGGAGGTACAGTGAGAAGGAAATGGTCAGCGGAATGAAGGGAACGGGAGGAGGAGTAGAAGGAGAGAAGGGAGGAGAGGTACGGAGGAGCAAGACCATGGAGGGATTTGAAGGCAAGGCAGAGAAAGTGAAATTTTAGCTGTAAGTGGAATGGTAGCAAGCCCAGGTAAGAGAGCGAGGAAGAGATAGAGTCACGGGAGGTAAGGAGACAAAGGGTACGAACAGCAGAGTGGTATATGGATTTAAGAGGGGCAAGATGAGATGTGGGAAGTCCAAAGAGTAGAGAAGAGCAGTAGAAGAGGCGGGAAAAGATGAGAGAGGAAATTAGAAGTTTGGTGGCGTGGAATGTGAGGGAGGGACGGATTTTGCGAATATTGTAGAGGTGGTATCGGCAGGAGCGAGAGGTGAGTGAAATGTGTTGTCAGAAGGTGAGAGAGGAGTCAAAGAGAACGCCTAAATTACGGGCATGGGGAGAGATAGGGAGATTGGAGGGAGGACAGTGAATGAAAGGGGGAGGAGAGGGAGGAGGAAGGGAATTAGAGGGGAAGAAAAGGACTTCGGTTTTATCGGTATTAAGAGAGAGAAAGCGGGAGGACATCCAGTTCTTGATAGCAGTGAGGCAGGAGGAGAGCTTAAGGTGAAGGTCAGTTGAGAAGGAGGAGAAAGAGAGGAAGAGTTGAGTATCGTCAGCATAGAAATGGTGGGAGATGCCAAACGAGGAGATAACTGTGGCAATGAGAGAGGTGTAAAGAGAGAAGAGGAAAGGACCAAGTACAGAACCTTGAGGAACACCGTAGATAAGAGGGAAGGAGGAAGAGGTCTGCCCTCCCCATGATACAGTGAAGGAATAGGAGGAGAGGTAAGAGAATAGCCATTTTAGAATGGGGCCTTTAAAACCAATGGAGGAAAGAGTGTGGAGCAGAAGTGGACGATCAACAGTGTCGAAAGCTGCAGAGAGATCAAGGAGAATAAGGTTAGAGGATTGCTTGGCATGTCAAGCAGAGAGGAGGGAGTTAAGGATAGAGGTGAGAGAAGTGTCTGTGGAATGTTTGGGACGGAAGCCAGATTGGAAGGGAGGAAGGAGAGAGGAAGTAGTGACAAAGGATGAGAGCTGAGAGTAGGCAAGGCGCTCAAGAAGCTTAGAAAGGAAATGTAGAAGAGAGATAGGTATGTAGTTAGCAGTGAGAAGTAGATCGGCAGAGGGTTTCTTTAGAATAGGAATAATCGTTGCATGTTTGAAAGCAGAGGGAAAGGTTGATGAGGAGAGGCAGGAGTTGAAGAAAGTGGTAAGGTAAGGGATAAGAAGAGGGTAGATCTTAGGGATAAGAACGGAGGGGAGAGGGTCAGAAGGGGCAGACGTGGGGTGGGCTTTGGATAGAAGGGAAGAGACTTCAGAAGGGGAAACAGGTGAGAAGATGGACATGAAGGAAGAGGGAGGAGAGAGGGGAGGTGGGGAGGGGGAGTCAGAGAAGGAGTTGATTTTTTGCCGGAGGGTGAGGATTTTGGAGGAGAAGAAGTTGGCAAAGTCAGAAGGAGAAAGTGTGGAATTGGATGAGGGATCGGGAGTAGGAGGAGAGAGAAGATGAGAGACAGTTTGAAATATCCGACAAGGGTGGGAGGCTTGAGACTGGAGAAGGTTAGAGTAGTAGGAGGATTTGGCCGCTGCAAGACAAGAGTTGTATAGTGCATCGTAAGAGAAGTAGGAGGTTTGATTACCAAGTGAAGGGGTTTTGATCCAGAGTCTTTACAACCATCGGAGAAGGCGCCGCATAGAGAGGAGATGGGAAGTAAGCCAAGGTTGAGAAGGTTTCCAGGTAGGCCGGAAGAGAGAAAAAGGGTGAAGTTGATCAAGGGTAGAGGAGATAGAGGAGGAAAGGGAGGATAGAGCATCATCAGCAGAGAATAGAGCAAAGTCTTGGAGAGAAGGAAGAGAAGAAGAGCAGGTGTCAAAAAAGAGGGTAGCATCGAAGTCTCGAAAGTCACGATGTGAGTAGATTGGAGGGGAGGGATTAGCAGTAGGGGAGTGTGAGAGAGGAGAAAGGGAGAATGAGAGTAAGGCATGGCCTGAGAGATAAACAGGAAGAGAAGAGACAGGGGAAGAGGGATAGGAAGAATTGAAGATGAGGTCAAGAGTGGAGCCAGAGGAGTGAGTAGGGGATGAAGGAAGGGGGGAGAGGAGGTAGGAGTCAAGGATGGAGAAGAGGGGAGAAGATTGAGGGGGAGAAGGAAGATGAATATTAAAGTCGCCAAGTACTGTTAGAGGAGAGGGAGACATAAGTGAGAGGAGATGATCAAGGTCTTCATGGAAGGAAGAGAGAGGGCCAGGGGGACGATAGATGATAAGGAACAAAATAGGGTGGGGAGAGGAGAAGGACTTGTAGAGGAATTCAAAGGAAGGGAAAGAAGGGAGAGTTGGAGAGGAAGAGGAGGAGATGTATTTGGGGTGGTAGAGGAGACCAACGCCTCCACCACGGCCAGAGGGTCACGGGGTGTGAATGAAGGAGGAAGAGGAGGTCGTTAAGGAGGCAGGGACAGAGGTGTTATGAGGTGGAATCCAGGTTTCAGTTAGGCAGAGGAAGTGAAGGTTAAGGTGAAAGAATAAGTCAAGCATATCTGTGGTTTTATTACAGATGGATCTGGCATTCCAGAGAGCAGTGTTCATGAGGCCAGAGTGTCTGACAGTATGGGGGTAAAGGAGGTTAGGGCGGTGAAAAAAGGAAGGAGAATGACTGGAGGAGTGGGGATGAGGAAAGTGAAGAGGACTAGGCATCAGGAGGAAAGAGGAGAGTAGGAGGGAAAGGAGAAGGTGGAAGGGTGGAGAGAGGGGGGAAAGGGAGGTGGAGAGGGGTTATGGAAGATCGCATCAGGGGTAGAGACCAGTGTGATAGTTACAGAGAGGGGGGTAGTGGGCAATGTAGGACCAAAGTGTAGGATGGTGAGAGGATAGTAACAATAGTAGGTGCAGGATGGCGCCAAAGGTGGTCTTGGGTCCAGTGATGAGAGATGGCCGGCAGGAACCAATAGAGACTGCAAAGGAAAGTGCAGGATTCCAAAGCGGCTTTATCCACCAGCATGGTGTCCAGATCTGACACATCTTCTGGTGGAATGTTGGCCCGCTAGTTCTTTATTAGAACTCTGTAGTCCCTTCTCCAATTCCATGGTGGCCATTTTTTTGTTTACTTTTTTTAACTAGTTTCACTGGGCGCCATGAAAAGGGAGAACGGTCTTTGTTTTCCCTTCCTTGGTAGCCATTTTTTCTTTTTTCAGAGTTCTGCAAACAGAAAAATAAATGCAATTAGTACCCTGGTCTTACAGGCTGGGGTCCTAATAACAATAAGCCCCGAGCAGGGGGTGGCATTACCCCTTCAGTTAATGCCTGGGAGCCTGCGTTAAGGCCCTTGATTCTCTCAGGCCTGTAACTATGGGCCCCAGGGCATTTCCTGAAGCGGTAATGCCCCCCCCCCCGCCTCTTTGGGCTTATTGATTAAGTAAATACCCTTTTGTCTCCCGAACCAAATCCTTCTCGAGTGCCGCAGTGAATGCCGGGACTCGAGAAGGCTTTGGTTCGGCTGCCGTGGCGGATGTCACAGTTCGGGTGACAAAAGGGTGAAAAGGATGGTCTCATTCCTGGGAAATGATAGGAGGAGGAGGATAAACTGAGCAAGCCTAATCCACACCAGGAAACAGCATCTTCTGAAGCATCCAGCACTAAGTTGGAGGAGAGCGCTACACCCGCTCAAACAGAAGAGGCACAGGCACAAGATACAAAGGAAGCAAGTGGATCAACAGCATCTTTTTTAGGAAAGTTCCCATCAGAAGGGGACAGAAGAAAAAATTCACAAAGAAAGAAACCAGTGGTAAAGAAGACCTAGTAGTCAACATCAGCTCTTACCAACTGACACGACTCGAATTGGACGCATTGAAGAAAGGACTATCATTTGTACCCACGTCAAGCAGTAATCTCCTGAAGGAGAACATTGATTTCTACAAACTTATGAGGAAGCTGAAGCTTAAAACTTTCTTTGACATGGTCGAAACAGAATCAGAGACAGAGGAAATTAAAGAGTTACTGGAACTTTTATCCAAAAAGCACCTTTAACCCCCCTTTGCAGAACCACGTGTTATCTGTCTCCGAGAAATAAGTTCTGGAAGATTTCAAGAAGATCCGTTTCGAACATAAGGGGAGAGGGAACTTTACAAGCTGTGAGAAGCAAACACTCAAGAGGCTATTGGACAACGAGGAGATTATCTTCAAGCCAGCAGACAAGGGGGGTGCACTAGTCCTAATCGATAAAAAGGATTAGTTAGATGAAGTATATAAACAACTCATGGATATCGAAACATATATGGAATTACCTAACAATCCAACTGAACAAATACGTACCTTGATTCGTGAAGTCCTTGATGAAGCACTATCCAGAGAAGTCATATCAGAGAAGACCAGAAGATTTCTTGAGAACCAACATCCCATCACTCTGGTTCTATATATTTTGCCAAAAATCCACAAAAGGCTAGTTAGACCCCCAGGCAGACCCATTATAGCAGCCACAGAGAGCTTACTTGAACCCCTAGCACAATACCTGGACAAAGTGCTACAACCCCTGGTCCAGGAGACTGAGACATATACAAGAGACACAATGTATTTCCTTCAGAAACTCAGATCAACAGAGTTCGTGGTAAGAAGAGATATCCTCTTCACCATGGACGTTACTTCACTGTACACTAATATTGTCCATGAATCTGGTTTGGAAGTGATCGAATGGCTACTGTTAAGAACTCAAACGTGCCAAGGAGACAGATTATTTGTACTCACCTTATTAAAACTGGTGCTTATGAATAATTATTTCAAATTTCAAGACCGATACTTCCTACAAATATCGGGCACGAGTATGGGAGCCGCTATGGCTCCCACCTAGGTGAATGCGTATGTGTTCTATCTGGAGCATGAGCACATCCTCTCCTCACCACGATGGATGAGACATCTCTCAATGTACGTCAGATACATTGATGACGTGTGCGGAATCTGGACAGGTCCTATGGATGAATTGCAGGAATTCTTCGGGATAATGAACCTCATGCATCCCAGGATAAAATGCACTACTGAAACCAGCATTACATCAGTAAACTTCCTGGATGTGAGATTTATGTTCAGACAGAACCAGCTTATTACTGGCGACGAGCTTTCATCCTAGACGTACGGTGGACAGTGTACCCCTGAGACAATTTTTAAGATACAGATGAAATATCTCAGACATCGAGGAATATAGGAATCAATCCAAGATTTTCAATGCTAATTTGAGGACCGAGGCTACAAACGGGACTTAGTAGCAAGTACTGCAAACAGAGTGGAACTGTTGGAGAGAGATTCTCTCCTGGTGCCTAAACCAGTGAAACACCACGAAACCTTGGTGTATGTAACAACCCACTCAGTCCAGAGCCCCGCCATTAAGAGGATCATTAAGAAATACTGGCCGATGCTGCAAATGGACCCCCAACTTCAGCCACCCTTCCAACAGCCACCCACATTTGCATATCGCAATAACTAGGCCTTGCGTAACAGCTTGATCAAAGCAGAAATTGGAACCACCAAGAGAGAAGATACACAGAAGTTCAAGGGCACGCAACCATGCCACAACTGTCAGCACTGCAACAACATTTTACAGGGGAACAGCATACCACATCCCCATTCTGGTAAACCTCTACTACTACGGCACTGCACACAGCGACGTGTGATTCTACCAATGTAGTATATGCATTAAAATGCCCCTGCGGCCTATATTATGTGGGGATAACCACAAGAAAAGCCAAGACACGTTGGACCGAGCACAAGTCCAACATCCGGACGGGTAACATGAAATCAGCAGTAGCAATGCACTTTAGTGAAAGTAGACACACGATAGCCCAACTTAAATGTGTCATTCTAGAACAGGTCAAACAAAGCGCTAGGGGTAGTGATCTACACAGGAAACTCCTACAGAGGGAGGTGTTGTGGATAGACTTGCTTGATTCTATACACCCAAGGGGCATGAATACAGAAATGGATTTAATGTGTTTTGTCTAGTAGATTGTAAAACGATTGATTTTATATTGTAGTTGTAATATCATTGGACACTACACAATGGTTAGTGTGGTTAACACACTAAGATGACTTCATCACCATTGTATCACCATGTATGCTTTTGACAATCTGATTAGGACCCTCTGAGGTTATCCATGTCTCTAATACTGACACTGACCTCTTTGTCACCTCCCTAGGGACACGTATACTTGGAATGCCATAGGACTATGGGTCTTTGGAGCACCCTACTGGACATTAGGTAACGGGTTCTAGGGGCACCTGACCGGATTTGTTTCTGGACGAGTGGCTCCTCCCCCTTTCCCTTTACGGTGCAAGCGGTATGGATTGGTTTTCTATACTCCGCCTTCCATCGTTACCATCACTTCTACGCATTTCACCTATACAGACTACCTTTACCTGTTGTTTACAGCGCCCTCTTGGCCGTTAAGATCTCTCTCCCTACTTTCAGGCTGGGGGACATGCACCGCATTCCCAAACATAGGGCACATGATCACTTTCCTATACACACCAGCCCGGGCATGCCCTCGATCTACTACAACCCCGACACCTTCGGGGTCATGGTACGAGAGTTTTGTTGCCACGGGCAATACACTCGCAACTTACCCACACCAAGAAGGCTTCTGCCATCGGGAGGACGCCACGCCCATGTGTGGGGGTCCTTGACAACGTACTGACTTCCCAGGGTCTGATCGAGTAGCATTCGGGACCCTATTCTGTATTTAGACATTGCATCGAGCACTAGGTAAGTTAGCGTTCATCTGACACCCTTTGATCGGCTCATTTGAGTTTCCCTCATACCTTAGCGGGTTGTGCTTTTTAGCGGGTTTGGCCATGTAAATGGACTCCCACGTACTATGTTTGTAGTGTCCGTTGGCAGTGCTTGTGGTATATTCCCCATAGACTTTAAACAGAATGCCAACCCTCCTACATAGGGTCGCACAGCATTTTGTTGTTGTTTGTGTCCATTTCTCTGATCCTAGAGTGATGGGTACAAATACACTTTAAGTGTTTTTTACCGCCTGTCATCTATGAACTTTATAATATCCTTAGCGGCATGCAAATGCACAGCGCTTGTCGGTTCCACTTGTATCGGATCGACGGATGCGTGATTTTTAGCTTTTATACACTGCCAGCCCACCTTGCATTATGCAGCTCTTTAACTATTGAGCACCTAATTACCCACTAGGTACTCCTTTGTTTTTACGCAGCCTTTTGATGTCTGATTTTATTGTTATTGTTTCTTACAATTCTGAGCAACTCCACGTACATCCCTACAGATCTTTTTCCCTCCTCTCCGACTTCGAGTTGGGTAAGTGCTATTCTATTTATGTAGTTCCATATTACCTATATAATTAGGGGACACTCTCCTCTGTATGTTAAGAGGAGTTTCATCCTCTAATTAAATTATTGTCGATATCTTGCATGTCTAGTGAGGGACCTGGAGTCACTAGGAAATGGCAAGGAGGTCAGTTCCTTTTCTAGTATCTCATTCACTGATATTGACAAGTAAGCAAAGGTTTTGGAGACACACACTGATGTGTATTACTTTATATGACCTTATAGACACACTGCTGAAACAAGCTAAGAAAGTTGAATAGGCTGAAGCCTTGAAGAAGGATTCTGTTATAATCCGAAACGCGTCGGCAAACTCTGTTTACCATCATTGCGGCGCTTTAGGGGATACAACCCCATGAGATTTACTTTGTGTACCAACTATTTCCTGCAATATAGTAGTGTATATGTGAATACAACACTACTGTTATCTCACTTTACTGGTATAGGACCATTTATTGTGATGCAACAAACTTTATTTTTGAATGCTTCTTTTACTTTATTTGTATAGGACCATTTATTGTGATGCAATTTACTTCATTTTGAGTGTTTTTCTTTGAATGTTTAAATTCCACCTTTGAATTCTATAATTATATGTAAATAGATTTTCTTTGTGCAATACAGACTCTTATGTATGCTTTTGTCTACCTCTTTGGTTTCAAAACACATACACAAATGTTGGTATGTTACTCACCGATTATATGCAATCAATCACCCGAGAATTATCACTGAATTTATGTTTAACTTACTAGTCCATCTTTTGAATTCAGAAACAGTTTGAGTAACAGTGGTGTACTTACCCCTCAGGAGTGCACTAAAGGGGGTGCCAGTTAGCAATAACTGGCTTATGGTCGAAATGATAGGAGGATCTTGCGTAGCATTCTTGCACGTGAATCATGACATTCCGCGAAAAAAGGACATTAGAGCCTTTCCAAAAGGAGAAGATAGTGACTCTGATGAGCAGTTTTTATGACTAAAAGATTCTTTCTTTGTTCTGTTGACCATACAATATGGAAACCACTGTTCAATCTGCATTTAAAAAGTCTCACCATTCAATGCAGCAAGAGTTGATGTAATACTCAGGACAGTGGGGGTGTCTTACTGTGCACAGTGCATCACACAAAACCAGATCCAGCATTCAAATCAGTATTGCAAGCACATCTCACAAAAGTCAGGAGGGTCAGCACAAGCAACAGCAGATCCAGCTTCCTTTCCACACAAAAGACGTCAGCATCAATACACACGTTACTTACACTCACTGGACCGTGGGCAGTAACAATACTTAAGCAATATGACCCAAGCGGCGGTGGCATTACTGACTCAGGTAATGCCCAGGGCCCATAGTTATAACGAAGCCTTAACGAAGGCCCCGGGGCATTACCTGAGTCGGTAATGCCCCCGCCGCAAAGGTCATATTGCTATTAGTACCCCGGCCCGCAGTATGTGCGTGACCGGGACACTAAAAGCATTTTTTTCTGTCCCGAAACGCTGTAGCGTTTCGGGACAAAAAAAAACAGAAACTACCAAGAAAATGGCCGCCATGCAAAGGGAAAATGGAGTCAGTTTTCCCTTTCCATTGTGGGCATTGGGAGCGGACGCGCTGGGAACACAAGTGTTCCCAGCGCGTCCGCTCCCAAAAAGGAAAAAGAAGCAGAAGGTAAGTGGGGTTGGGAGGGAGGGGAAGAAATGTTTTTTTTTTTTTAAATGTACCTGCGTCCCCGGCGGGGGACAATGTAAGCTTTGAGTCTCCACACTGCTGGAGGCTGCTATCGTCCCCCACCGGGGACATAGGAGCAAGCAGGTAAGTGGGGTGGGGAGGGCAGGGAGGAGGGAGGGAAGGGAAGAAAAAACAAAAAAAGCTTACGTGAGTCCCCGCGGGGGACCATGGCAGCCTCACAGCCGTGGGGAGGCTCAGAACGGGGATGTGTAAGAGGATTCAATCCAGCACTGCAGCTAAGTCAATGCCTAGTCTGGGATACTGAATGGAAACCCTTATTGATATATCTTTATGTCCAGTTCATGAGTTCTGGATGACTACCCCTATATAACACCCCTCTCTTGGAATCCCCCTGACCCCACTGAGCCAAGAAGTAGTTCTGTTTTGCAAGTTTAAAAGGTTTATTTGATAATTTAAACAATATATATCTATATCACACTTTATAATAAATTAATAATTGAATATCACACTTAATCTGAGCAGTAATCAATAATGGATAGTCCGGCACTAGCACACTTCTTTATAATCAATGATGAGTGGTTATAGGATGGATAAGATAGCAACAATACTTTTATGGTTTCAAATGGATGCAATGTGGAATGAAATGCAGTACAGAAAATAACTTGATAGGATTTCAGCAAAAGACAATGTAATCACTTTCTTGGACAATTCACCCCCCCTTTATGCAATGTAAGGAGATGAATAGAATGGGACTCAGTTCTTAGGAATGCAATCAAATAGAGTTCAGTTCAATTCCCCCCCAGCAGCTTATACAACAGATAGGAGTTTTGAAACACAGACCCAAGTGCTTTGAATATGGTGACAATGCAGTGAGAAATATGCTGAAAATGCTTTTAATTCCCTTCAGGAGGTTCAGGGTGAGTGGTATCTAGTTAATATTAGTCCAGGCTCACTCTAGCAATGATTCAGGGATGGTTCTTAAGAGGCAAACGAAATTTAGTAGTTCAGGCAAAAGCAGCTATCTTTTTACAAGTATAGATATCTGGCCAAATCGCAAATCGCGGCAAAATTCGCGGGTGTGAGAATCGTGATTACGGAGAAAGGATAAGGAGTAGGAGGTTCTAAGCCTGTTGAAAAGCTGAGATTCTAAGCTTTCAGAGGAAAGTTAAACCAAGTTCCTAGCACAAACGGTTACGGAGTTATGAACGATTTTGTGAAGGTTGTTTTTCGGATTTGAAATTTTAAAAGTTCAAAGCGACAGGTTACAGCTTGCAGCTAGAAAATGACAGGTGACAGCTTTGCAAATGACAGGTGACAGTTAGGAGGCAGTTCTGGTTAGATTAAAATAGATTGAATTATATTATTTTAACTAAGAGATTGGTTCTGCACAGTTCTGCTAGGTACTCACAAAATATTTTGAATTAGGCCTCGCCACGGATCTGGTCAGGTTTTGGACTGGACTCCGGTTCTGGTCTCGGCACTTCACAGTGATCTGGGTCAGCTCTTTCGTTCTGCTAACAGCGGTCTGGGTCACTCTGGATCCCTGGCCTCTGGTTCTGGATACTGCTCTGCTTTCTCTGGGTACAGCACTGCTTCTGGATCTTTCTGCACAGCTTTCTCTGGACCCAGCGCTGATCTGCACGGCTCCTGGATGCTGCTACCGCTGTTAGGTTTGCTGGATGCTGAGGCCTACTGAGAAGAGTTCTCAGTTTGTGGGTTTAGGCCCTTGCTTTGAGTTCTGAATCAGTTCTTTGGAGTTTTAAAGTCTAAGTGTTGAATCTAGTATCTTCTGGATGTTGTGTGGTCCGGCAGAGCGCGTTGCAGCAAATGGAATTGAATGTCCTCTCTAGCTTCCAGTGGCTCTTTTTATGTCTTTTGAAAGTGGGTATGTGTGCAGCATCACTAGCCAGCCCCTCTCTCAACTTGTCATTGGCCCAATTCTCCCCTCTCCCATGATTGGGAAGGAACTGTGAGTCAGAGTGATGCTGTAGGTTTTATGGGTCAGAGGATCCTCCCCTGGTCAGTTTGCCCACAAATCTATATTTGATAAAAATGCACATTTCTCAAATACATAGTGGTTTGTCATTGCATGTACATATTACCTATCACATGAGGTAGTCTCTGTCCCAAATCTGCTCTTCCTGAGGGCTTGCATTCAGAAACGGCAACATTTTCGATTTTAGTGGGTTATGCAACCTTGGTTCTTCATTAAAAATTATACACATATACACGGCCTGTCCATACATACTCCAGTAAATTCCCATGTCTCTAGCTTAAACACAGAGTCTGTAGTATCCATAAATAGCGGGGTTTTGCCCCGGAACATCACACAAATTCCCAACGCGTCTTAAAATGTGCACAGAAAAATCACAAGAATTATGGTATCATTTAAATAATTTTGACAAGTCCGCACCATGAGTTATACATCTTTCTTAGAATCATATTCTGGCCAACAGGGGTGTGTCTTTTCAGGTCACATGGTGTAGAAACCAGTTTATCCAGTTTCTGCCAAGCTCAGAGACCTTGCCCCTCCCAGCTTCTGCCAAAAGGAAGCTATTTTACGGTCCCCCTAATAAACCATCTGCCTGGGCCCTGGAAGGCCCATTGTTCAAGAGGAAGCCATTTATTACCTCCCCCCAATAAACCCTCTGCCTGGGTCCAGGACAGGCCTTTGTTCAACTCCCTGTAGCTGCTCCACCCCTAATCTAATCAGAGAGGTGACAACTCCTTTTGGCAAGGGGAAAAATGGCTGAGCAGGTTTTAACTCCTGTGGGGGTAGATGTCAGGCAGAATTCAGTTTCATTAAGCCAGGTTTCAGATAAAATGTCACTTTTTGTTCCCCAGTTTAAGTCAAGACAATTTTTACACATGCTGCTAGAATGCTGATTCTAAGTTCAAAACTATGACATTTCAACAGTGACAAACTATGTGACACTCAAAGTAGGTCACTCAGTTAATTTAAACATTTTCGATTTTTGGTAGTTTTAAATCCAGTTTCAGTTAGGCTGCTGCAGACCTGCAGAGCTCAGCCAGTCTTGTTATGAACATTGTTTTGGGGCTCTTCAACTTCCCAGATTTAGTATGCACACATACTTCATTCTGCCAGATGTCCGCTGGTGTTCAGTGAGATTTTTGGATGTGTTGCAATGTTTGAAAATAGGCATTTATAGCTGGCATTCAGGGAAACAAAAGGTGATTTTAAAGTGCGGTTTTTCCTTTGGCACACATTTCACTCATGGCACCCCGGCCCATCCTGCTCACACTGGTGGGTGGCAAGTTAGGCAATCATTTTAGTGTGCGCAAACTGCGTGGTTCTCCTGGATTCTGGCGCACTTGTGGGCTTTTTGGCCATCTTGGATTTTCTAAGCCCACAGCGCCAAATGTTGCAGCATGATAGCTCAAACGTGGGTCAGGACACCCAACAGATGGCCCCACTTCGAGCCTCCTCATTGGCTAAGGGGTTAACACGCCCTCTGCCGGGTACTCAGGTAAGCTGGAATCCCGGCCGAGAATAGAAGGATTCTCGGCCGGTAAGGACCTGGAGAGAGCCAATCAGAATGCGTGTTGAATTCTGCTTGACTTGCGCTGGGTACTAAATTAACAATACTAACTTGAGTTTTCTGTAGTGATTGTTACCACAGTTGTCCTTGGTTTTGTATATACCATATTTAATTATTTTTTGTCCCAATGTTAGTTGTTTTTTCGACTGTGAGGATGAAAAGCAAAGATGGCTTTGTTAGGGTTGAAACATATACATGTAAGTTGTGCAGTTCTCTGAACATCTAAACAAATCTATGGAGATACACAATTGTGTTTGCCTGGCCCTATGGAATGAATACACTCAAGTGGTAGAAGAGCAAGTGCTGCATATGACAATTCTAAAGTCCTGTACATTTAGTAAAGCTGTCAAACCATGGCCACGTTCAGGCTCGGGCTAGCCTATAGGACATTAAGGCAATGCCTGAACCAATAACACAAAATGCTGTGGGCCAGTTTATTTTGGTCAAAGTGGCCCACTTTTTGGGCCAATGTGGGCCAGAATGATGAGTTACTTAATTATGCTACTAGTAGTTGTGACCACTGTTGCTGAATATATATTCTTTAAAATGCACAATTTGCACCACATTTTATCAAAAAACTCCCCCTTGGGTACTTTCAAACAGCCTATCACAATAGGAATTAATTGCCATTCAAATTGTGGGCCACTTTTTCATTGGTGCCAGAGACAACTTTGTACCCCAGTTGGACCCTGGCCACCTTTCACATCGAACATCACTGCTTGTGAGCAGGGCTCCTAAATCACGTTATCCTGACATTTTTAGCGCCAACCACACTTTGTATTATTGTACTGTATTTGTATTATTCTCATGTTACAAAGCTACAAGTACAAGAATGCAGTGTAATGGCAGCATACAGGCCAGGACTGGGTAATCATTTCACATCTTATGCAGGAAAACCTGAGATCTCTCTTAACTGCCCTATGTGTAGTCTTACTTTCTGGACTTACTGTAATCACACCCAGGAGAGCTTATGTTATAATCACCTGCTGCTTTTCACTGGCACTTGGCTTGTTATGCAGAATGTTGTTGGAGAGAAGTTGGACCCCCACCAGGGCTTCTGGGAATCCCAGCTATTGGAGGCCCCAACAGCTGTCTTCCCACTTCACCTGCAGTGGAGTATCCATTAATCATTTTCAAATAGTCCGTCTGCACACGCTGCGTCACCTCGCGTGTGATACGCACCCTCAACAGGGGAACTTAACCAGCCAACCATCTTCCACAATGTGAGGCAGACTCTAGCTATCTCCCGCAGGAATCCGTCATCTATTCACCAAGCTAAAACACTCAATTAATAGGAATCCTCATCTACTCATCGAACTATAACGCCGACTCATAGGAATACCACACCCCCGTACATGTAATCGGCATCCAGACCAACCAGCACGGCACTCCGTCCGATAAGTGGGGAGTCACTACCCCACCCAATAGCCTTATAAACAGACGAAGAGTCCACTATCACCGCTCCAGTCCCGACTACAATTCACGTGCCGATCACCACCAATATGCCGAATTTTGTGACAATGTATAATCACCCACCACCCTATTTACAACACCTCCCCCCACAGCTGTCTTCCCACACACCAGGGTGGGGTATCCTCTTTATTCCCTTGTGTTTGTTTTAAACTGCACCCGTGGCGTCGCCTCACGATTGATACGCCTCTCTCCAGGAGACTTAACCAGTCAAACACCTTCCACAATGTAGGATAGCTCCAGCTAACCAATCACTACGGGAATACATCATCCATGATCCAGACTACAACGCCTGACTCACAGGTAAACCTCTATTTACATACTTCTGCAATCCAAGCCTGTCAAGTCTATAGTCCTGGTTATTCACCAGAGCCTTTTACCTCGAAGACCGAACACTCCCTACACACAAAAGCTCCAGTCCCTATCCAGATAATACAATTTAACATTACACAACATACTGTTCAACAATACTTCCTAATACTTAAAACATTTGCCCATTGTTACCCCACACAATCACACCCTCCCCTCAAAGCCCATGTTGCTGGTTGCTTGGACTTGTACTTACATTTCCTATGTTGCACTGACACTTGCTCTGCTACCGGACCCACCATCAAGGCGCTTCACCGGACCCCTTCTTCTGCAGGGCTCTCACCTGCCCTTAAGCAGGGTATTTCCAAGTGGCCCCCGATGCCTTTAACCAGTAAATGCATCTTCCGGTGGTCTTCAGGTGTAGATGAGGGTCCCACAGCTTCCTTGGGTCGGCGGCAGGAAGGGCAGTTCAATGCAGGGCTTGTGCAGGCAGTGCCCGTTCACCAATGTCTTACAATGAGCAATGAGCCTCACAGAGGGCACCAACTTGTTGGGGAGAAGTTGGACCCCCACCAGGGCTTCTGGGGGTCCCGGCTATGGGAGGCACCATCACCTGCCATTTTGCCCAAAGAAATGCAGCAGAGTTCCAAGCAAGCAGCAACATGTTCCTGTGATGCTGTAAATGCATTGGAGGGACAGGTCCTACGTATCCTTGTCCTTTACTGCTTTTTATCGTGTGTTCTGTTGTGGTACAACCCTGTGCCCCTAGTGTATGTTTTTGGGCACCTGTGGGTGACCCGCAGAGCAGGGTATGGGCTGGTGGCAGCTCCATGATGAATTTGACAGGTGCGCGGAGTATCCTCCATTTTGAGATACCCCGGCCCTGCCATTGGGATCAGTTGATTCCGGATGGAAAATAAGATGGCCCCGGTGGCCTCTTGCTTTCTATTACCCATTACCTTGTTTTCCCAAAGTCCTGGGAAGCCCTGACTCTGTCCCTTCCCCCTGACTGGCTGTTGGGTGGAAATGCCATATATGGTGTTGTTGTGAAGGCCCGGCCAGACTAGCTGGAGCCTTCCCGGTGATGTATGTTATGGGTACCTCCTGTGGGTGGGACCTGGGTGAATAGAGTGTGTGATGAATATGCATTCTGTGTTGTGGGTATCTAGTATCTGGTGGTTGACACAATGACTGAGACAACCCTGCCTGAAACCGGTATGAATGCAGCTTGGAGTGTTGAATGGCTCGGTACTTGTCCCAATACACATAATCTGTTGTGAGTGTCTGGAGAGAAGTGAATGGCCTGAATACCTCGTGTGTCTGATTGGCTGCCTGTCTGCATGAATGCCTGTAGTCGTGATTGGATGCTTGAGTGTGACCCAGCGGAATGAATGGGAGATCAACAGTATATCTGGGGACCTCTCACTGCTAGGAATCGTGTTCAGAAACTGAAGTCCACTACGAACAGAAAATTGGAGTGACTGACGCTTGACCATGAAGCCCTGCTAGAACGAGAAGAATTGCTGTTGCTCTCCTTCGCAATCTGAAAGCTGCTGCGTTTCCAAGGACTGACCCAGAGAGGACCTGTTAAGGCGCCCTCTTCCCGAGCTACGAGGGACCATCGTGCACAGCTGATCTTTGACAACACTCCCTGGTAGACAGACCTTCGACAGGCTGCCGACCCGAGACGGGGACTGCTGCGGAAATCCAAGGAGAAGCACTCGGATTGTTGTCCGCCACTGTCGACGACCGCTGTCGCCGACCGGAGCCGCCGTGTTCCCATTTGCCTAAGAACTTCCATTGATCATCGGACGCTCTCGTCTGCATCGTCACCCGCTTGTCTCCCGCTGGAGAAGGCCTGAATGTCGACGCGCCGAGGAGCATCCACTGGTGGGTTTCCTGCCACCTAAGGACCACAGAGACGCCGACGACTCGACCCCCTTGCTGGGCCACAGTTCTTCATCATCTCTTTGCGGTCCAGAACTATCGTCACCGAGGTGCCCCGCACGCCTCTTCCTTGCAGGACGCCAACGCTCTGTCGTCGGCGAGCACCGCTAGGAACAAAGCTGCCACTTCACTGCCGTAGTTCAACCTGTTTACTGTCGGACGTTCGATGACCCGTGACTCCCGCCTTAAAGGGAGGGCACTCAAGAAGGGCCGTCGATTCCCCGACACCGAACGCCAAGTTCCTAGACACCTCTCGGTCGACGCAGCGTCGGAGAACTCTACTCCACCAGGTATATTGGGGGGGGTAAAACCTTAATAGGAAGAAGTAAGACTATCGAACATTATATGGACTGGGCTTGTGCTATATATCTTTATTTACAGGTTGCCCAGGTGGGGGGTCTCCACACAGAACTGTGCCTCGTGGTAGGGGTCAGCATTCTGCCTATTGTTTCAACCATCTTGCGTTCCTTCCTATCTCTATTGCTGGTTTACTCGTTATTGATCTGTGTGACATTTTAACCGTTCAGTTGATGCACTTTACTGAGATTCGATAACCTTGGTGGTAACACTTTAGAATTTTATATATTTATCATTATTGACTTCCGAGTACAAAGTGCGTTATTGTGATCGTGTACATACCCTTGAATATTAATTATATAAAGACTGTGTTTTCAGTAATACAGTGTGTGGACATTCCTTTGTGGGGGCTCGGGGACTACGCTGTACTTAAGAACCAGCCTGCATCACCTCCTGAGAAGCTAGGCCTTGATTGCTCGACCATGTACCAATAATAGAGAATCTTGGCTGGGGTCCTCTGTGCCTCTCCTCTACCATATAGAGAGTGGAAGTACAGACACCCCCTACCAGTCTTTACAGTTCCAAACTGCATTTATTTCTGGGCAGCAAAAAAACACACAGAGGGCTTCGTGCACAGTGGAAATCCAGGCACCGTCTCCCCCGGGGCTGGCTTGCAAGCCAGCTTTGTAACACACTGCAGGCTGACATCACAGAATTGGACTAGCTCCCAGAAACCTATCTCACTCTGGGATTGGCTGCTAAGCTGATAGCTAGCCTATAGTGCCCTTATAGGATGCCTGGTCATTGGACCTCTAGACGTTGGTGTCAGTGGGCTGGTTTAACTGCACCTCCCTATTACCTAATTCTAAAATTGTTGCATTGTGAATTTGTTCCCATTCGTTTTAGCTTGAACAGGATTTTCGCCCCTGGGCCCTCGGCGTTCATTGGCTAGAGGTTAGCCATTCTTGTTACAATTATGTTTCAAAAGATGTGTGGGTCTTGCGAAAATGTCTTTCGTTCCAAGAGAAACAACACTGGGCCCTGGATGTTCCGCTCTGACTTACTCGTATTTGTGAAGAATTAAAAATGCTTGTCTGCCAGAGTTCACTGTCATTCAAGGAAAGGAATCTTATCTTACTGTAAAACCTAGGGCTGCTGCTGGGTTTGCCAGGAGCACTGCTGAAGTCAGCACGAATCCCCACTGCGGCTGGTGTTCAGTGAGACAAGTGTACTTTGGGTGTAATTTTCCTGAAACATGGCTTTGCTGAATTAAGGCTAATTTAGCATGTAGGTTGCAGTGTTGGTGAAGTGGTTGTCTTTCAGCATATTTGTCACCCATGGGCGTACTGGATCCTAGTGCAAATGATGAGTGCGCTCCTTATTCTTCCTGCTGTTCTGTCTGTTGAAGTGCCTGGGGTGAGGGGGCAGGAGTTTGATCTCGATTTTCCCTCTTCAATGTGAATGAAACTTGCCGTGCCTTCAAAATGTGCACAGTTCATGTTTAGCAAGTAAGCCAACCTCATTGACAAGAATGGGCAGATTAAGAAGCACCAATACGCCAGACCTAGACACAATAGACACTCTACTCAGCCAGCATTTGAAATGTGTGCTGTATTTTGAACCTCCGGTGACCTGAACCTTGCTCCCCTGGGGCTAATCCCTGCTGCCCCTAAACGCTGTGTGTGCTTTACCAGATACATGCTTAGCCAACTCGGCTGCCAAGTGCCTGCCTGCCACCCTTTTGTGGCTCTCCTTAGCTCCTTCCACTAGTGTCTTCGCAAACAATTAACAAAAAATGGCATCACACATTCTCTTAGTTTCTGACAGTGTCATCACTAACAGTACCACTGTCAGTTATAGTTTTATTATTATCCATGTTGCAGGTGCCACGAGCGTGCCACGAGCGATGGGGCCTAATACTGCTAATCACCAGAGCAGTACCAGCAATATTTGCAATCCACTGAAGGAACATTTACAAAACGTACAGCCCAGAGCACGCCGGCGCATCCTGTGCCTTTGGCTCACATGTGTGATCGTGTTTCCGTGCCTTACAGAGCCGTAGTTCGGCTGACAAGATAAAAAGTTTATGTTATGTTAAAAGTTGTTTTATACCTCACCTGTCACATGCGTCAGAAAAATATTTGCGTCAGTGGCCCTTTCCACAATTAAAGAGGGGCCGAAGGTAGAAAGGAACTCCTCGGCTGGGAACCTAATTACGGTAAGTGTGTTTTTACAAGATTTAGTGATCGTCCCTTAAATGTGTTAATGGAGCATTTGTGGATGCTGTGCCAAGGCCCACACTGCACATCAACAATTTGAGGGTCTGCAGGGAAGTTGGCAGAGGCGAACAGGTGCTTCCCAGAATAGCTGGCTTCATACCAGCACAAATCGAATTCCAAATGTGCTTACCCGGAGTCTCATTAAAAAGTAAATACCCCCAAACCCGCAGGTGATTGTGAGTTAGTGAACTGCCATGTTTATCATCGGGAATTCTTGCTTGTTTGTTTGTTTGTTTGATAGTGAATTTGCAATCGCACTCTTTGTTTCGCCTGGTCTCTTTCAAACTCGTTCCCACAGATAAAAAGGGAGTGGCTCACAAGACAAGTCTTTCCTGCCACCATTATCATCATGAACAGAACACATGGCATCCTGCAAAAGGCCATGCCAATGAAAGAGTCTCAGCCCCGAAGCAGTTCCTGCATGTCAGGACATACCTGAATCCATGATGAAGGCTTACTGTGCTGGTGGTGGCACTCTCATTTTAAAGTTGTACCGATGCTCGTCTACATATTTTTTTAAAACACCCCCATTCGTTGTTTTCAACATTCATTTTAAACACCCCTTATTCTCGAAATCAAGGAGTCCTTATGCTTTGTCTTACCTGCCCCAGACAACCAGACATCTCTGTGTATGGCCCTTCTTGTCTTCACATGACAGAAATGTTTCACACAAGCAGCTTCTGAATAAAATGTGCAAGTGTTCATGCATTACCCGGTTTCGGGCTTGAGTAGTGCACACATTCGCTGAAGAGAAAAGGCAGAATGGGGGTTTGGAATGCTTAGGGCCCTTCCCTGTGAGCTGTCTTTCAGAGTCAGATGGGGCACTGGAAATTCCCCGAATGACGCAGCAGGAATGTTTCGAGCACACGAGACCATAGTGTGTGCGACTGTGTCAATAGAATGTGTTTTCCCTACTGAGTGGACAATAATTATTGACAGTCCATGGCAAACACAATACATATACCACCAACATGTACCTGAAGGCAGGTTCAGAATGCAGACGCTTGCTACGTTCATGACTCATAAACACCACCAGGGCTCCTAATGTCTCGGGGCCTTTAGGCCACCATAAAATACTTCCACGAATTCAAGATGCCAGCAACATATGTGCAGCAAGAGGTGCACGTGGACCTTTTGGCGTGGTTCGTGTTCAAGGGTGGACTGGGAACCAAAAGAGGCTCTGGAAATCATTTTCAAAGTGGCCCCATATTACACATTTTGAGCTTTTTCCTATGAGAAAATTTGAAAATAAAATTGGTAACCACACAAAAGAGGCCCAGGGTGTAGGGCCCACCAGGAAATCTCCAGAGTTCCCTGTAGGCCAGTCCAGTCCTGTTCGTGTTATATAAAATCAAAAAATGCGCAAACAAAATAGTCGTCGATTCTGGAGTAAACATGCGAGTTACAAGAAACTTCACAAAAAAGAGGGCGGGGAACCAAAAGGCAGCAAGAAGAAAGTAAAAGACGGAGATTGAGAAATCCGGCGTCACCGTTCATGGACAGCAGGGAAAAGAAGCGCACGGGCTGCCTGTAAGGAGCTCTCACGTGTGCTACAGTTGTTTGTTCGGACATGCGAGGCCCTGGTGATTTGATTTCCCAGTCCAACGTTGTCAACATTGTGTTGGTGCCACTAAGGAGAGCAGCCTGGTTGCCCTGAGTGTCGTGAAGCACCACGTGCTGTTCTGCCTGCCCAGGGTGTCTGGGACCAGACTCGCTGGAACTCAGCTGCCCAGGAGAGTGGCAGACAGAATGAGGGTGGGGATGCAAGAATAACCGGTAGTGCAGCATCCCCAAACAGGTGCGCCGAGTACACGGGGGCTCTGGGCCCGGGCGCCCGCCGGCAGAATGAAGTCGGGGCTGAGCACCCCTGGGCTGGAGAGAAGAGACGCAGTATGGATGGCCCTTTGTTCCATCCATACTGTGTCTCTCTCTGGCGCCCGGGTAAAAAATGATGTTTAAAAATTGAGGGACGGATGCAAAGCAAGAGGCTCTTGTTTTGCATCTGTCCCTCCATTTCTAAAAATCGTTTTGGTTTGGGTATACTTCTACATCTGTGCACCCGGGTGCACGAATGTAGAGGTACACCCAACCCAAAACGATTTTTAGAAATGGAGGCACAGATGCAAAGCAAGTCTGTCCCTCAATTTTTAAAACTCGTTTGGGTTGGGTGTATTTGTACATCTGTGCACCCCTCTTCGCAAGAGGGATGCACAGATGTACAAATACATATATATGTATTTGTACATCTTTGCATCTGTACAATACAGATGCAAAGCAAGTCTGTCCCTCAATTTCTAAAAATCGTTTTGGGTTGGGTGTATTTGTACATCTGTGCACCCCTCTTCTCAAGAGGGGTGCACAGATGTAGAGGTACACCCAACCCAAAACGATTTTTAGAAATGGAGGCACAGATGCGAAGCAAGTCTGTCCCTCAATTTCTAAAAATCGTTTTGGGTTGGGTGTATTTGTACATCTGTGCACCCCTCTTCTCAAGAGGGGTGCACAGATGTAGAGGTACACCTAACCCAAAATGATTTTTAGAAATGGAGGCACAGATGCGAAGCAAGTCTGTCCCTCCATTTCTAAAAATCTTTTTGGGTTGGATGTATTTGTACATCTGTGCACCCCTCTTGCCTTGCATTTGCAACGGGAGGTGGCAGGGAGAGGGCAAATGAGACTGTTTGCATATGTCTGAGTGTGTACATGGTGAGGGTGAATGCTATGCTATGGGCGGGGAACAGAGGCGTTGAGGGAGGTAACTCCCCTGAATTATAAGGAAGGTAACGGCGTGGGAGAGGGTGGGAGTGTGTGGTGAGGTGGGATCACCTTCTTGGGGGTGGGGTTAGCGGGTGGGGGTGCAGTAGAATGTGATAATTTGGCCTTTTGAAGACCACACAAATCGGCTGAAATAAATTGGTTTTTTTTGTATTTGTTCTTCAAAATGCAGAATTATCACATAGAACCGAGTATGGACCTTGCCATACTGCTGACCTTGTTCAGTGTAATAGCATTCAATGGGACAGTACTTGCAGGGCCTAATGGTGCAGAGCAAATGGGCTTCTACATTTTTAAAGAGACAGTAACAGCACTTCTCAGCAGGGCTGTGTAATCTATTTTCTACTAGAGCTGCCATATTTGAAATGGGGCAATGCTGGTACTCCTCAGTTAGCACTCTTAACAGGGCTTCTATAATTTGAATACTATACTTTTGTTGAGGCAATGCTAGTTCATCTTAGTGGGGCTGCTATACTTTTGATGAGGCAATGCTAGTTCATCTTAGTGGGGCTGCTATACATTTGATGAGACAATGCTAGTTCATCTTAGTGGGGCTGCTATTCTTGGGACAACATCAGCACTTCTCAGTTGAGCTGCTACACTCTTATTGACAAGGCCCCAGCTCTTTGCAGCAGATTTATTTTTATTGGTTATTTATAATGCGCGTAATAATACCCAGAGGTTTCTCAGCGTGGACCGAGGGATCAAACCTGTGTTGCGCGGACCGAGGGATCGAACATGTGTTGCTCCATGTCGTCTTGCTTCCAAGGTGAACACGTTGTCCCTGAGCTATCCTCCCAAGACTCGGAAGATCTGAAGTACATTTAATGATACAGAATCAGAGCTATTGAACAAGTCTAACATCATCTTCATCATCATCAGAATGACTCAACACTGTTGTGGTTATACAAGAGCTAATATAATTAAAAGGATGGAATGTAGCAGCACTATTCAATAACCCAAAGTGTTTTCATGTGAAAATACTACACTTCTCACCATTTTGACAGTACTGCCACTTCTCACAGAGGCTTCTACACCTTTTATGGGGAAGCACTGATCCAGCCTACTGGACAGCTTCACTTTTAATGGCACTTCTCAATAGGGCTGCTATACTTCAATAGGAAATGACCATCACTACCCCACAGGGAATAGCATACTCTTGATGCCACCGAATCAGCACTTCCACCCACCACAGCTGCTTTATTTTTAACGGCACAGTGTGTATACTTCTCAGCCACTCTGCTTTACATTTAAACAGACCGAATTGTCATTTCTCAGCAGGACTGCAACACTATACCATTGTGTTCTGTATGTTCAGTGCTTCTTCACCACCAATGTAGGTTCATGGCATTCTCCCAGTGTCTAAATAGTAGATCTGGCTGCATTCAATTGACAACAGGCAAGTCCCAAGCTGCCTGCTGTCCATAAACTGCCGCTCAGGATGTTGGAAGACGTGATGGACAAGGGATAGAAGGCTCGAGCCTGTAGGATAGCAGAATCAGCAGGGTCTTAAAGCCTGCTCACTCATTCTGGAGTGAGGGGCCATGGGGCAAAAGGAGCCTGATCCCACATACAGGGGGTTGTTACCCCTTTATCTCTCCTGAATGAAAGAATGAGCGCTCTCAGACACAATTTATCACCCCAGCACACACAATGAATGAATATGGTATGGATCTATAGATCGAGAAAACTGGAGTGAGAATTCAGAGTGTTCTAACAGAAATATAATTGTCTTCTCAGATGGGAGACTGACTCCATTAATATACACGGGGTCACTGAGATGACCAAGAGTGGAACTGTACGTTCAGTTGTGAGATTACCAGCAAAGGGTATACTATGCTCCAAGGAGTGAGGTGCCCACTCAATATATTACACTGTTTAAAGGTGTGAGACCCATCCTGAATGCTTGCCCAAAGAGCCTTGGTCAGATTTTCATGCTGAAGAAGTGAGCATGTGATCCGGGGTCTGCAGCCCACACACACACACATGGAATCCCCAATCACCCACTTGCGAGATTTGCACCAAATTAGTGAGATTGCGCTCCAAGTTAGGAGGCACACGCATAGTCTTTGCTCTGAGGTTTGACACACTCACAGGATGGGATGGCATTTCGTTCTCCCATCCTAGTTGTGTTGCTCTGCCTTTTGAGGGCTACTACAACCCGGATGACTATAGAGGGGTAGGGGAGGGGCTGTGATGGCTTACTGGAATGCAACTGGAAGGCTTAAACCTCCTTCTTACTTGAAGTTAGTATATGCAGTACATGCGAGACAATGTTTCCACTGTTCTGCGCCCCCCCAACCCCCTCGCACCAAGTTGGCGACTACGTGCAAATGCGTCATATAACTGCTGGTGATGTCACTTCCTATATTTGGGCACCCCCCTGGAAATTCATAAGTCGGCTCCCCTGCCTCCGAATGCATCACATGTTCTCAAATCACCAAGTAAAAGTACGAACAGGACCACAGAAGAAGCAGAACAGTAAGCCTGGTCGTGGCACGTAAACTGCTGTGTGGTATGCATAGTCCACCACCAATAACGAGGAAAGGGGTGCTTTACTGATGTGTAAACACGGAGGTCTGCCTCCTTGAAATCTTAACAAAGGGTTTTCTTTTCTTGCATAATGCAGGTTGGCAATAATGAGGGCTTTGAAGTAACAAATCCAAGCTATGTTAAAAGCCATAGCTGGGCTTCACAGGCCCCCATGTCATTCCCCAAGTCTGTTTCTTTGATGTATTATCTTTAATTATTGGGCTGGGGCCGTGTGAACGGTGACGCCGGATTTCTCAATCTCCGTCCTTTACTTTCTTCTTGCTGCCTTTTGGTTCCCCGCCCTCTTTTTGTGAACTTTCTTGTAACTCGCATGTTTACTCCAGAATCGCCTATTGTGTTGTTTGCTTATTTTTTTAATTTCATATAACACGAAGCACGCAAAAAGGTCCACTTGCACCTCTTGCTGCACATATGTTGCTGGCATTGTGAATTCGTGGAAGTATTTTATGGTGGCCTAAAGCCCCCGAGACATTAGGAGCCCTGGTGGTGTTTATGAGTCATGAACCTAGCAAGCGTCTGCATTCTGAACCTGCCTTCAGGTACATGTTGGTGGTATATGTATTGTGTTTGCCATGGACTGTCAATAATTAGTGTCCACTGAGTAGGGAATGAGTAGCATGATTGCACACACTATGGAGAAAGCATGGAGAAAGCACGTTGTGCTCGAAACATTCCTACTGCGTCATCAGGGGAATGGCCAATGCCCCACCTGAATCTGAAAGTGCTCTGTGCGGAGTTTCCCAGACATCCCAGGAACTGGGGTAGGCGGGCCTCACCCCTGCGGAGTTGATGAGTCAAGTCTGGGGTATTCATTTCTTTGGCGCCCCCTGTCCACGGCCCCTTCCTCTTCCTTTTCCCCTGGGCAGGGGAAATAAGTTCATTCATCGATCCTCTTCCTCTACTGAATGTAAATGGGGCTCCCCTCTGCGGTCCCCAAAAGTCCACTACCACAAAATGTGCACAACAGATGTCAATAAAGCATTTACACGCCGACCATTAGTTGTTCCAAATGACGTACGGCCTCCTCGCAGGCCTGGCGATGGCCCGGGGCACAGTTCGGGTGATGGTCACATGAGGCAGCCTGTTAATCTCTCTGCTGGGAGAACAGGGAGACATTACATTTTAACAGCAATACACTGACCTGGGCCACACGCCCGCCCTGTCCATAACCCTCTACCTCCCTTCAGGCAGCCAATTGCTTAATACTTTGTTAAGAGGTTTTTCAAGGCTGCTCTCACTTCCTAAATTAGCATCTGTTGTGAAACTAAACGTGCATTCATGGCGGCCTGAAAGGTCTGTTTTTGTGTGCGTTACTTCTGTTTGCTTAACGGACAAGGCCAGAGATGGCACACAGGAGCTTAATGAAAAGGGCCAGAGATAGCCTCTATGAGTAGACGGTTATGGGGGCAGGAGAGTGGGGGGCAAAAGCAAACGACCAAGTGGAAGGTGTCATATTAGACAGGTGGCAATTGGCATGCATTTATGGTATTTTAACACGTTACTGGGCTTTTTCTTGTTTGTGGGGTGTTTTAGGGCAATCAGATGAGTGACTCTGTGTCACCCTAACACACGTGGGGTTTCTTTTGAAAATCATTGTTTGCTGGTATGTTAATCAAGTTCAAACATAAGGCGACAATTCCCCAGAATACATTGAACTCTTAAACGAAAGCCCAGGACTAGAAATACATGCTCGGGAAACATAGAGTCACTGTGCCAAACTATTCTCTTCCTGGGATGCAAAAACAGTTTGTGCACGTATGGAAAAAGCAATGTTTGTAACTTTGCAGTTTGTACCCATTGTTTGTTGCTGCCCTTTACGTTTTGACAAACGGGCCAGTATTTGGAAACATGGAAGGGTTGAAGGCCTGAGGGAATTGCACTTAATGGGATTACTTCCTTTGATTAGAAGTGTATTTGTGTGTTTTACTTACTGTGAAAGTAATGTATGTGCAAAGGTAGGACATAATTACTGTAGCAGCAATTAATGTCAAAGCCAACCGTTTTGACGTCTAGTGTAAACGTTTTCGATCTGGTATTGGGATCACATGCCCATGTACATTCATTGTTCACCTAGCATTACAATTGCATGTCCAAGATAGCATCATTTCATAGGTTTTGCCAGGCATATTAACATAAAACGTATTATTGTCCACATAACTCACATCATTGCCAGACATTTATACAAATGACAAACTTTGCCATTGGACAACAGCAAGTAGAACAATTTACTGCCATTTTAATAGAGCCGGTAAGATAGCTCAGTGGGTTGAGCGCTCGCTGCTCCCCACAGTGTGTGATATGAAGATCGCAGCTTGAAATCCCGGCAAGGCTAACTCAGCCTGTCACCCTTCCAAGGTTGATAAATGAGTACCAACTTTAATTGGGAAATTATTTCATTTTTTTGTATTTTGTAGTTTTGTGAAAGCTTCTACTTTGTTTTACATCTCAGAATTAAAATGCACACAAAAAATATATTGGGTGATATTGTATGTAAAATAGGTTCTATATAAATCCCGTTGGTAAAAGCACTGTGTAAATAACACATTGTTATCATACAATAATAATTGGTTGATTTTTATAGGGGTCATGAAGCTGGACCACTTCTATTTTCTGTCGTTATTACCCACTGATGGTACTTGATGAAATGCCCTCAGAATGAAGATGGGCCTAGCCCTAGTCAGTGCCTCCAGGGTTCCAAACTTGTCACATGTCATTGTGCCATTCCAAAATGCAGCATGCTGCATACGTGCTATCCTACAGGCATGTAACTATTTGCCAGAAGTAGCATTATATGCCAAGGAACTTGTCCTATTGGGTAGCTGTTGCCATCACATGCGCAGGTGCTCATGTCATTTTATACATATTGCCATCCTATACTCAGGTACTTTCTCTATTAACCTGGTTTCCCCATGAAATGCTTATGCACTCTCAACATTTGGCAAGCGTCCACAGATCATATGGCAAGATGACTGCTTCACCTCATAGCCTCATCGCTTCTCTGCTCCTCACCCATAGCATATTGAAGTCGTTTCAATCATGGAAAATATGCCTGCAAATTAAAGGGCGGGGGGGGGGGGGAGGAATTACATGGACTCATTTATGCTTGTGTTTTTGTTGATACTGTTAAATTTGAATAAGAACGATAAGAACAATAGAAAGTAGTTTATGTTAAAATGTGAGTGAAAAGTTTGTAATAAATTATAACACTCTAATACATTTTTTTTTTAAATAAGTAGTTTCAAGGGGCTCCATGTGATTACATCGAAAATACTTTGTAGAATACGATTTTGTAGAATTGTGTTTTCTCTAATTCGATTTGATTGCAATTATATGCGAGACCCCTGCAGCTCCCCCAACCACCCCCTATATTTATTATCACGATTACCCCCCCACCCCACAACCCCACACATATATTTGCTGCCAAATTCGCTGAGAAAAAGTGACTATATGGAATTCGACCAATTCTTTTGCGTTGTAATCTTCCTGTCCCCCCTGAAACTGGGTAACTCTGTACAGTAGACAGTACAAAGCGCTATAAGGTCATACACATGGCAGCCGAACGCTTTGCAAACGACAGAGCATGTAACGTGTTTAGGGGAGAATGCTATACAAATAAGGTATTATAACCCACCCCACTGTGCAATGGTGTGATTATTTTGCTCCTGCAAGATTTTGTTCAGATGAAGATCCCACCCCAACAAACTTCATCATCTATATAAACAACTTCATCAAGCAGCCTAGAGGACAGCTGAAACACAGCACATTTGGAAGCAGGTCCAGGCCATGTATTATGGTTTTGATAGCCTGATCTGGTTGATCGAGTACCACAGTATGGGTAATCATGAAGGTAATAAGCAACACGGCTGCCAAGTGCTTTAAAGGCGGATTATTGATGAGGGCTGCGCTTTAGAAATCGCCAGAATAATTATTATTCAGAAACTGCATACATCTCGGATGTGACTGACTCCTCTTACAATCACAAGACGTGTCTCCATGTGAACGTGTGCCTGTCGGCACGGTGGCTACGTGCGCCCATTGCCTCTTTGCGAAGCCTGAGGCTGTGCCGTCCGTCTTACCTCAGGAAGCCTTATCCATCCTCCTACGTGCATTTCGCAGGAGTTTCCAGGCCCCGAGGGCCTCCTATCGCCTCCTGGCCGGTTTTGGTTTGGGTTTTTGTTATTTCCCGCAGCTCTGGAAGCTTATTGGTCACCGTGCCTCTCCTTATAGATATATAAGGCGCTCCGACATTTGTGCAATTCAAGACCACTCACAGCGACCAAGCAACCATGCAGCTGAGAACAGTACTCGTCTCCTTCACATGCCTGCTGGGCTGTGCCTTGCCTCTGCCGCTACCGGTGAGTTGAACTGACACCCACCCCCTGCCCAAAGTCCACTCTTACTTTCGTTTTCGTACCGCGGTTTACTTTTCAGCAATGTGCTTGTACATTGGGGGAAACTCTGGCAGCGCCATGCATTGGGTGCGTGGAACGGGTCTTTGCTTTGTGTTGTCATACGCATTCCGTGGGCTTTCGCTGTGTAAGAAGTAACACCTGTTCCTTCTGTTTTGCAGACCCCTGAGCATGATCCTCTCCAGGCGAGTGAGGCGGCCAACCCCACAGGTATGTGCGATTATCCTTTGAGAATGTGTGCATGACATTGGAAGGTTCCGAAATTCTGGGCTGTAGAGTGCCGGGCGTCTGGCACACAAGCTTCCAAGTTGGCGAAGGACATTCCCAGCTTGGCTTTCTTTTCATAAACCAGTAGTCTAGTCTTTGACCTGGAGCGTTGGCTTATGTTGCGTGTGGGGCATAGCTCTCATCCTTTTGTGTTGCCAAGGCGGGTGTAAACACCCGATGTCTTGTTGGCGGATGGGAGCCCGTAGATGTGAATGGTCGTGTAGGGGCCTTGGAGTCAGCGGCTTGTAAGGCGGATGACACCCGCCAAAAGCGGGTGTGTTGAGAGCTATGCTTTAAGGGATAGGTACGGGCGACAGCAATGAACGACCCGAATCCATTGACTTTCAGGTGTTAAGCATATTAGTGTTCTTGTAAAGCACCAGGCCCACCTTAAGGTATGTGGGTAACCCATTTCAACATGGTTAAGTCAGGACCGAGCCTGGGGTGTCTGGGCCAGTTCTTAGGGCCAGCTACAAGCCGAGCAGGGGGAAAGGCCATGCAAAACAGGCAAGGGGCCTGTGTCAGGGGATGGGGCAATACAATGGGTCAAAAGGGTTTGGGGGCAATAAAAGGGTCTAAAAGAGTCAAGAAAAGGGGATAGAAGTAACTAGGGCAATAAAAGGGGTGAGACAAGGGGTCAAAGGGGGCAAGAAAAAAGGCAAAAGGGGAGGGGCAAGCAAAGTGGACTATGGGACTAGAAAAGGGACTAACGGCAGCAAGAAATGGGGCTAAAGGGGTTGGGGCAAGAAGAGAGGTGAAAGGGGCAAGAAAAGTCGTCAAAAGTGACTGGGGTAAGAAAAGGGGCAAAAGAGGAGGGGCAAGAAAAGGGGATAAGGGTGCTAGAAAAGGGGCTAAAAGGGGTGGCATGAAAGGGGCAAGAAAAGGGGATAGAAGGGAAAAAGTAGACTGGGCAGCAACAAGAGGGCTGGTGTGACTGGGGGCAAATCGGTACTAGGCACAAGTAACCAGGCTAAATGGTGCTGGGATAAGAGGCAGATTGGGGTGAAGGGAATCACTGGTGTTTTCGGGAAGGGCCTGGGGCAGGAAAAATTGCATTTTGGGGGGTTTGGAAGCACTTGGGAAGGGAAGCGAGCGCCAAAGGAGAACAAAGAGTTGGTTAACACTGTCTACCAACTCTTTGTGCTCACTTATTTTTGAAATCGTTGCCAATCACTGCATGGTCGAGCCAGAAAGCATCCCTACCCTCTCCCAGCCAATCAGTGACTGGCTAGCGGTACAGGAAGTCAGGCAGGCCGGACGGGGAATTAGGCGGATCACGTTTTTTTTTCAAGCACCCTATGTTTGGGGTCAGGGGCAGACGTCGGGCTCGTGGGCAGCCCCTGATTTGGGCAGGCCCTGACCCGAGAGGAGGATCAGGCCAGAGCCCCAGCCTTGAACCGGACCGGCTCGAATCCTGGGGGCTCACTCAGCTCTACTTGCAAGAACTGTAATAATATGTGTTATTAGGACCCAGTTTCAGGTACTCAATGTATTAACCTTGAATGCAAGGCTAAGTCTGCTGCATTTGTGAAGTGCAGGCTACTCTCACGTCAGAGACCCTCGTGCTTTATTGTGAGCTACCCACTCAGACACTAGGGGAAGATATGGATGGTATGAGTGAAGGCTTTCAGTTACAAGTGGCTGCCTCTATCTCTCTCCCCTCATACAGCCCCTCCTCCATGAAAAGCTGACACCAGCTTCTGGAACAGGCATGATTTTATCCCCTCTCAATACATTGGTTGATTATGTCTTTTTTTTTTTTGAAGGTCATGACTTTTGTATGTTCAAGACTGCCCCCTAGCACCCATGTTTTCACACTACTCTCTAGCTCGCACCACTGTTTCTTAAGATGTCTACTACATTGTTTTCTCTTTGTCTCTGCTCTCTTCAGCTCACTCACCGCTTTCTTGCCATTCTCTCTCCTGAGCTTCCTCTGTAAAACCTGTGCTTTCACGTCTCTTCTATTCTCTAGATCGTTTCACCTATATTTTATTATCTGTTCTCAAGCCTCCTTTTTTCTCTCACCCATTCTTTGAATGTATTCCTCCACATTATCTCCCTAATTTTGATATGATATTTATAACACGCTAATACCCAGAAGTTTCTAAGCGCGGACCCGGAGATCGAACCTGTGTTGTTTCGTGTCATTTTGCTTCCAAGACGAGCACGTCGCCCCTGAGCTATCCTCCCGAGACTCCCTTATCTTCTATTCTTTTCCCTTCTTATTTATCGGAAAAATCATATGTTCTTTCTAAAATGAATTTCCCAATATCTCTATCACCACACGAAACATTTCGCTCCCTCGTCTCTTTCTTTTTCCATCTACCCTCTTAATTGGTGCAGCCTTTCACTCTTTTATCTCGTTTACTCCCCTTAACCGCCGTTCTCGTTCCGACTCTGTCTACATTTCATATTCCCTTTACCACCTGCCCCCTCATTCTCTCTGTGAGGAACAATTCAAATGAACGTTATTGCTGTGACCAGATTTACTAGTGATGGTAACGTTTATACATTATGCGTAATAAGTGGACAAAACAGCAGAATCGGGAATTCCGTACTTTTGACTTATACTTTTGAAGTATACTCATGCCATTTTCCAGCTGTTTCCACCTTATTGTGGGAAGTACCATTATGGCAGTGCTTAGAAAATATATATTCCATTCACACAAAAAGACCCAAACTGTTGGGTTGGCTAATGCCTGTTTAGTTGTAGATTTCGCTAAATTCCCACCCTTTCGTCACATATGATATGATATGGCATATATAGCGCGTCTATACACAAGTGTTTCAAGGCACATCAATGAAAAATAGCTGATTTAAAGTTGCAGTTTAGGCAAAGGTGCCAACATCATGATTTACTGTATTGGGGAAGATGGCAAGAGCAGTTTTAAGCTACAATCGTTGATCGATCCAGAAGTGCTGGTAAAACATACATGCCAACGTGTCTGATGTCATTCGGAAGTTGGTCATCTTGTTTCAATTTTAAATAAATACATAAATAATTTGGACAGGATGACCGTCTTCTGGATGACACTGGGTATGCCAGCTTGTAGGGCAAAGGAAAGGAGGGGGGGCGCAAAACAAGTAAAGGTGGGGTTTACTGTGCCTAGGTTTCAAACTGGTTTCTTTTTAACAATTAACAAAACAAAAAAATCTCTGCTTTTCCATCCTGTCAGTCACAAATAACGCAGTAGTCTGGGGAAGGCAGAACTGTCCCACTGAAAGTGCTGCATATTATATTAACACTAATTATCAAAGATATACAACGAAAGCTTGCGTGTTGTCCTATGTAAAGGTAAATCGAGGCATATTTTCTGAAATCATTCTCTTTTATTGTACACTAGTTGTAGTTTTATTTTCCCACTACAAAAGCGGAACTACAAGCACCAGAATGCAAAGAGATGTGGCCTTGCAAGCAATGCTTTAAATGGGCCACCTCTAACCAGCACTTCTTATTTTTGGCAAAAATGAGGGCCGGGACTTCTCCTAGCTTGAGGAGAGTACCGGTACTAATTGCCAACATTCCTTATTTCCTTGTCCCATTTCAGCGTTCACACTTTCTCCTGTGAAAAGTCTAAACACAACAAAGAACAGCGGCTCCCCCTGAAGTTTCGCTTTGTGCAAACAAAGTGTTACAATAAGGGCAATTAGGGGTTGCTAGCCCAGACACAGGAGGACTACTGTCCATTCAGAGGTGTGAATGGGGGTGATAATAAATGGGAGGGGTGCATAAGATTGCAAGCTCTGTGAAATAAAGACTTTAGCAGGTGACATTACATTGCGTTTCATAGGCTTTTACCGTGAAATAGTCAGGATAGGTAAAATAAAGCTGTAGTCCTATTTTTGCTCAACGTGTTTTCAAAACTTCTTTTGTAATTCTTTATATACATTTTAAAAAGTTTACAACATCAAATAACTAACACAACTGACTATGTTACATTGTTAAAAAAGAAAAACAACCCCTTCAACAGCAATCCCCCTCAGCAACAACTGAATATATTATCAACTCACAAAGGATATTACTTGTCCCTCCCACAACCCCTCACCTATCTCCAGGATTCCCTTAGAAATCCAACTACGCCAACATAATATTTTATTTGCAATTTGAAGACCAGGGCTATGCTAAAGAGAGGCTCTATAGTGCAACCATAAGTTGTGATCAGTATTCGTCAACCACTGAGTAAGGACTTCACGTAGTAGGTAACCTATCCTTAACATTCAGTATTCTTCCCATAGAGTGCATATCATCCAGTTTAATTGGAGAAAAACTTTCTTCTCTATTGCCAATCAAAGTGGCTCTTGTGTATAACTGGGTACTAAGAAATTATTTACCTTCTTCGATAAAAAGCCCCTATGGTATTTTACCATATCTGGATAACCAAATCCACCTTCAGGAACATCACGTATTAATATGTATCTTAGAATTGTAGGTTTCTTTTATCAAAAGAAATTTTTGAAAAACCTTGTCATTCCTTTTTAGCAGCTTTTTCAGGAATTGCAAGAGTAGTGATTAAATGACATAAAGTACTTTAGGAAGTAAAGACATTTGATGGCATTGATTTTAGCCCAAAAATCATCAACACCCCTATAATTCAGTATAGATTCAATTCAGCTATTTTCTTTAGATCCCGTATTAAATAAATTTCCAAATATTTTACTTCAGCATCTAATCATTTACAATCCCATGTTGCAAAATCAAACTATTTATATAAGGTTAGGTTAGTATTTTTACATAATGTATGCACTTTTACATGCATTGCTATGAACATATTATTTAATCTTTTCAATCCTAAACGTTAACAAATACTTTATTAATGGAAGATGGAAAGATATGTGGTCAAGTGCTTAAATGGTCGACTCTGCTCAAATTTCGGTTTCACCACTTAAGCAAATGGTGTGATCCTGGCAAACCATTTGATGATACTCACTCAAGCCAGTGTAGCCTGGAAAAAGAAAGGTGAAATTGCACATTTTGCAAATCCTTTCTTGTCAGTGTGCTCAGTACATATTGTGCGCTCAGTAAACAGATTTAGGACACAACCATGGTGGAAATGAAATGAAAATGTGTGTATTCTGAAGCATTTCATGACACGAGGCTGCTGCGTGTGTGGAAGCTTCTTTTAGCAGAGGATGAAGCTTCCACTGTTGAGAACTTGAGAGCCTTTCATTACAGCTGGTTCTGAGAGTGAAAGGTGCTGAATCAATTGCCACCTTGGAAGAGCACGTATCCCTGCTTAGCTGCTATGAGCCCTCAGACAGCTGGAGAAGAGGGGTGCAGCGTTCAAGCTCACACAGCCTCTTATTCCCTGTTAAGTCTGCTCCAGCTCTGTGGTGAAACAACCCACAGTCTCCCATCCGGTTTCATGATATGATATGATATGGCATTTATAATGCGCCTATACACAAGTGTTTCAAGACGTGTAGAGCCAAGGGAGGGGGAACAAAGGGAAGACAGACAACGATCTTACTGGGCCAGGTGACACTGAGATTGCGCTAGTGCAGAGGAGGGGGAGGGGAAACATGCAAAGGGGGAGGGGGCAGTGCAGTACATGGGATCACACAGTAGAACAAATAAAAACAAATAAAAAGGAAGGCCAGCTCGTGGCAAGTGCAAGGGTAAGTTCATACATCAAGTGTCAAGTGCTGGTAGGGGCTTGTAGGGACACAGAAACAGACCACGAGTGCAAGAGTTGCCAGGGGGGCAACCAGTGCAGGAGTGCAACTGGCGGGGAGGGGACCTGGGTCAGAGATCAGAGGATACCCAGGTGACCAGTGCAGTTTCAATTTCAACCAGGAGTTCAGCAGGGTAGAGAAAGAGAGAAAGCAGAAGCAAAGAGAAAGGTTGCCCCAAAGAGGTGCCTGTCTTGCGCACATTTTCAGGCTAGGGTGAGAATTGTGACAAATAAAAACAGCAAAAAGCCCAACTGCCATTACCCGTCTCAAAAGGGTTTCATTCGAGTTACTATCCAACATATTTCAAATATAAAATAAGATGATCATTTATACTCCCAAAACTCTCTTTCCGCTCATGTAAATGAGTGGCCTCACATCCATTTCCTTCCAGCACTGGTCTGTCTCTGGATGCGTGGCTTCCGGAAGTTGTAATGTCTTTGTGACCCGAGGCTTCTAGCAGGTCTGCTTGTCGGGGAGGTGCAGTTCCCAAATGCCAGGGAACAAGAGGAAGAGGGAGCCATGGAAGAGACACGACAGCTAGTTCTCTACCAGTTTACACTGTGCAGGCAGGCAGGCGCTTCCTACTGAGACTCTGCTAGGCTGATTCTGCTGCTGCCAAATAGGGCCTTGGCCTACATACAAGATGGTGTCCATTAGTAATGCTATGGGCTGTCACAAAACAGGGCTTCAGAAGGATTATTTAAAGTTGCCGTGTGGCTTTTGGAAAATAATTGTTCTCTTTGGTGTAAAGAATTTTAGCAATAGGTAAATACATCAAGCACATAGTAAGTTAACACAAATAGTACAATTTTCTGCTGCAGTTCAGGACACATTATCGTACACAGCAGAATTCTTCTTTTGTGAGATAATCTTCATTGTTATATCCAATACTGGAAATAAATAACTATGTAACTGGCTTGCACAGTAGTTACCATGCAGGGTGCATGTGTGAACTTTTTCAAACATAGCCGCCAGCATGGAAGAGTTTAGAGTTTAAAAAGATCTGAGATGGGCAAGAATGGGTGGGATTAGCCATAGGTATTAGCATGGCTAGGGGTAGGTAATGAGAGGTAGCAATAACCAAACAACAACCAAATACACTAGGTGTCCCTACTCAAATGTCATTCTTGTGTACCCTTTGTCCAAAGTCCTCTTCCCAGTATACACAAGATTCAGTATTTTAATGCAATAGTTTGGGCTATTAGAAGGTGTCACAAGTGACAGGTAATAGCCCAAACTAAAAATAGAAGTCCAAGAATCTAGAGGGGAAAACAGGACTGGATGGCCTTCTCATGCCTGGTTACTGGAAACGTCAGAGTTCTTATAGTTTACTTGCAAAATACACTTATCTTAAATGAAAGTAAACTTACAATATGTAAATCCTTAGTGAAACTTGTTTAGCCAAAAGAATATTGTTGTCGCTTTATTTTCCACATCCCGAAAGGAGAAATAGAAGTCACAGAATGCAAAATATTGCAAGCCTGAAAAAAGCCTTACTTTTACATAACTGTACTTTTCTCACCAAAAAATGATTTGTCGCAAATTCTCTAGGAATTATTACATTTGTCACAAACCTCCAGCTTGTTGTGCACCTTTTTAAGAACATTTAACTATCCCTATGAGGCAATCAGATTTTTCCATGTTAAAGAAGTAGACCTATTTACGAACTTTGAAAAAGTAAGCATTCTCGTGTAACTTTAAATATCTTGTAAGTGTACACCCACCACTAGGTAAGCCAGCTGTTAGGAATAGGTAAAATGTACAAATAGGCACAGCCTCACCTCATCATGCGAGGGGCTGTTTTGGGCAGGCAAATAATGCCTATGAGTCAGGGTCTGTTGTGGGCACTTAATAGGGTCAGCTTGCAGTTCCAAATAAGTATGTAGGATGTAGAGGGCACACGTGTGCTCAAGGGAGTAGGGCCGTGAGGGAAAAGAGAGCAACGATGTGTGTCAGTAGTGAGGAGGTAGCATAGTGAGACAGCAAGAATGGAAGTTGCATTGCAGGGATATGCAATAGTAATGTTCTCTCAGGTGCATTTATTCATCACAACATCAGAACCTGATAATTCAAAGGATGCAGTGTTAGATATATTTTCTGGTGTAAACTCAATCTCCAGAAGACACACTCTAATGTAGAATTCCCAAACAAACTTGATTAATCTTCAGAAATCAACTATTAAATGCTTTAGGAATGCAACACCCCACACTTTTATAACATTCATTTTATTAAACTGCCTAAACACAGAGAAGGAACACTCAAGAAGGCAATCAATATGGCAAAACGACTCAGTGCTGATTCTAGCTAAATATGATTTTCCGTAAGGAAATGTAGAGCTTGGGCTCTGATGTTATCCTACTGCGACAGAAACTTGCACCATGAAAATATCAGGGAGAACATCTGTGGAAGTAATGTCTGCTGTGGCTCATCCTTTGTACAGCACTCCTCTTCTTGCACTCCATGCTAGTCATTAATGGGTGGGGGGATGGGGCAGTTATCCAGCTGTAATTGGAAGCAACTGCTGCTGAGGTTCATCTTTGGTACATCAATCCTATTCTGGATTTCTCCTTGGTCAGAATGGAGAGGTCTCTTAAAGTTGCCTCCCTGGCTTTTCTGGTGCACTCCCTATTCTTCTTTTAAGGGGGATTTGGTGTGCTGGAGACTACAACCAGGGTGCTTAAGTCATTTTCTGACAGTACCCTACCAGGCACTTCAGACCGAACACTGACAATAATCCTGACAGACATATAATTGCACTGACTGGTAGCTGGAATTATGGGACACGTTTGGAGACGGCCTCTTGCTAACTTGGTGAGACTTTTGGATGCCTCAACCTCATCCTTAGGTTTGAAGAAATGTTAATCCTCCACAGCTCTGCAAGCCCCAGTGTATCTGATGACAGTAGCATCCTGACCATTTACAAGTACACAGTCCTTATAATATTCTTTAGTATTATCAGGGATGGAATTATAGACATGCATATTCTGTTGTTCCCACAGTCCCAGGGACACTAAAGAAACTTTAGCTTGAACAGCAATGGTTTATTCAGCTGAAGGGTGAAAGATTGCACCTTCCACGGGAGAGTCTCCCTTGTGGATGAAGGCTAAAGAGACAGGTGTGATCCCTGATGGTTTACCCTTACACCTGGGAACCCCTTTCACATGGTCACACAACCCACAAACCACACGTTTGCCAAATGTTCTTTGGAATGGGGGTTTCTGGTAACCACCCTCTTGTTTGGCCCCAGAGGTTTCACTAGCCCTATGAGGTTTATGGGGGAATTTACCATTGCAATGTTTGTTAGCCTCTTTTGGTGGGGTATTAGTGGAGTGATCTTTCCAATCTTTCTTATGCTTTTTCACCTCCTACTTCTTGAAAGGAGCACCAGAATCCTTGTGAGTATCCCTGTTGGCTTAGTGGATACCGCGTAATGGGTGATGTAAGGAATTTCTAGACTTTATTCTAATCTCTTGATTTATGAGTTTACCAGAATAAACAATTTAAGCTCAAATAGAAGATGTTGTTTTTTTTCTTCATGTCTTCTCTCCCCTTCTTTCTCCCTCACACACACATCAAACTCACCCTGATTACTCCATTAGCCTTTGTCTTTCCATTTTCTTTTTACTTTCCCTTCTCCTTTCTTTGGATTCCCTTTCATTGGCTTCCCTTTACTTTCTTCTTTTACCAGTTTCTCTCTACCCATTCCCCCTATTCCCCTTTGCCCTCTATTCTCTCTCCCCCATTTTCTCCTCTCAACTTCCATCCTCGACCTCCCTTTCTCCTTTCCTTTCCCCTATAACCCACATTCCTGTTCTTCGTTTCATGTTTGGTTTTATTACACCAGCTAAAACAAAGCACAATGCAATGAAATACTATGAAGCGGTTGCAGTGAAGTTTGCCACTGCACATCACCACCATCCACCATGATAATATCAGGTCATTAAGAGGGAGTCATGCAAATCAGACACACGCCCTCAACTGTGTGATAAAATGTGGCATTTACTAGTGGGTTTTAAGGGCTTCAAAAGTCCAAATATCCTTGCCCTTCTTGCTATGGACACTAAGGGGGTAATTCATAGAATCCAGCGCACAAGTGGCGCACGCGGCTGGCGCACAGTGTGCGCGTGCGAATCCCTGCGCCAGCCGAGTGCGCTAAAATCCAATTCCGCGCACAGCGTATTCATGGATTCCAGCCAGCAAAACCAGCCGTGGCGCACAGTGGCGCAGTGACCCTGCAGCAGCGCCAGTTACGCCCCCAAGAACGCCTCTCGCGCAGGGAAAAGCCATCAATATACCCAATCCAGCGCAAAGGGCTGCGCTAACCCTGTACCAGCACAGCAAGCGGGCTACGTGTATCACTGGGGTGCGCGGGAAGTACCTCACGCGATTCCAACAGGGTACGTGTATTTCGGGGGGCGCGTGAAGTTCCACACGCGATATCAGCAGGGTACGTGTATTTCAGGGTGCATGGGAAGTTACACACGCGATTTCCGCAGGGTACGTGTATTTCAGGGGTGCGCGGGAAGTTCCACACGCGATTCCATCAGGGTACATGTATTTCAGGGGTGCGCGGGAATTTCCACACGCGATTGGGCCCGTGCGAGCAGGGTACGCGTATCTCAGGGGTGCGCGGGAAGTTCCACACGCGATTCCATCAGGGTACGTGTATTACGGGGTGCGGGGGAAGTCTCACACGCGAAATCAGCAGGGTACGTGTATACCAGGGGTGTGCGGGAAGTTCCACACGCGATTCCATCAGGGTATGTGTATTTCGGGGTGCGCGTGAAGTTCCACACGCGATATCAGCAGGGTACGTGTATTTCAGGGTGCAGGGGAAGTCTCACACGCGATTACAGCAGGGTACGTGTATTCCAAGGGTGCGTGGGAAGTTCCACACGTGATATCAGCAGGGTACGTGTATTTCAGGGTGCAGGGGAAGTTCCACACGCGATATCAGCAGGGTACGTGTATTTCAGGGTGCCTGGGAAGTTACACACGCGATTTCCGCAGGGTACGTGTATTTCAGGGGTGAGCGTGAAGTTCCACACGCGATATCAGCAGGGTACGTGTATTTCAGGGTGCAGGGGAAGTTACACACGCAATTACAGCAGCGTACGTGTATTCCAGGGGTGCGCGGGAAGTTCCACACGCGATTCCATCAGGGTACGTGTATTTCAGGGGTGCGCGGGAATTTCCACACGCGATTGGGCCTGTGCGAGCAGGGTACGCGTATCTCAGGGGTGCGCGGGAAGTTCCACACGCGATTTCCGCAGGGTACGTGTATTCCAGGGGTGCGTGGGAAGTTCCACACGTGATTTCCGCAGGGTACGTGTATTCCAGGGGTGCGTGGGAAGTTCCACACGCGATATCAGCAGCGTACGTGTATTTCAGGGTGCAGGGGAAGTTCCACACGCGATTCCATCAGGGTACGTGTATTTCAGGGGTGCGCGGGAATTTCCACACGCGATTGGGCCCGTGCGAGCAGGGTACACGTATTTCAGGGGTGCGCGGGGAGCACCACACGTGAATTGCACGTGTGGGTCCTCCCAGGTGTTCCCTCTACACCCTCCACGGCCCCTGCAGGTGGCTCACACCACAGGGGCCTACCCTGCACATGTCCTGCAGGCACCCCATCCACCATGGCCATGCCCCCCAGCCAACCCACATGTGAACTTGCACTACTGCCCACCAACGCATGTCCTCCTGCACCCCCAGCCACCAGGGGCACCCTCCACAGGCCCCCACCCATGGCTACCAGCACCCCCACCCCCCAGCAGTGCAGGGGCACCCACCACCAGGCCCTCACCCATGTCTCCCACCACCCCCACCCCCAGCCACCAGGGGCAGCCTCCACCAGGCCCCCCACCCATGTCTCCCAGCACCCCCACCCCCCAGCCACCAGGGGCACCTGTGCGCAGGCCCCCACCCATGTCTCCCACCACCCCCACCCCCCCCAGTCACCAGGGGCAGCCTCCACCAGGCCCCCACTCATGTCCCCCTGCACCCAGGTCCTCACAATCCCCAATCATGTGCGTTATGGTCAGCCTCCACAGCCAAAAGGCCCTACCAAGTAACCCATTCACCCACATGGAAATGGAAATTACATGTTACACCCCCAATGTTCATAAAGCAAATGAACCCATGTCCGTCACACACAATGGTTGCAAATGAATGGGAAAACACCCAACATGACATGCATGAAACCAATGAGATGATACCACACAGTGAAGTATGAAAACAAAATTGTATTAAAAAAAATTGAATGCAAATGAAATGAAACAAACTACAATGGCAATGAAAAAAAGATAAGTTGCATGTCCGTCCAAAAAAATCAAAACTACAAATCCAAATCCAAAAAAAAGTTGTTCAAAGTCACATTAAAAATAAAATCAATCCCAGAGATAAAAATAAATGCAAAGACCATTGCTCCATGGAGAATAAATCAAAAATAAAAAAATAAAACAATCCAATGAAGAACTATGTACAAAACATCCAAGGGTCCATGAGCCCAACTGAACAAAGGAAACCTACAAAAAACCCTAACTAAAATGCAACTATATACAAAAAGTGGAGATGTGTCCGTCGACTCCAAATCATAAGAAGAAACAAATGAAACCTAAAACTAAAGAACTATATACAAAGGCGGCGGGCAAGTCCAGCGGCTCACTCCGTGGTGTTCCGGGCCAGGGCATCATCAAACTCCTCGTCTATGTCCCGGAGGCGGTCCTGTTCCATGGCCCCGAGGGTCCGCAGGGACGGCGCCATCTGCTCCTCCAACCCCCTGCGGATTGCCTCGAGGCACTCGGCCCGCCTCAGGGCCCTCCGCATGGAGTTCTCCGCCCTGACCATTGTGAGCCGCGCCTCTTCTGCCCGCCGCCGCTCCGCACCTATATGCTGGCCCAACCGCTGCCACACGGAAGACACTTCCCGTCCTGGGTCCTCCTGCCCTCCGGCCGATGCCTGCCCCTCCGATGTTGATGGCCCCGAGCCATGATGCCTCCCACGTTGACTCCGCTGCTGCCTCCGACGCCACTGCCTCTGCCAGCACGACGGCATCCAGGCTGATGGAATCCACCGACGCCGTCGTGCACGTGCCCTGCCTGATGATGCCGGCACATCTTCCATCTGCTGGGGTTCAGTTGCTGTGGTGTCCACCCCTGCTGGACCTCTGACTCCCGACTGTGGCAGGGATGGGATCCCCACCAAGCTGGCTGCATTGGTCAGGGCAGGTCCACAGGGGGCCCTGGTGGCATCTGGGCCAGAAGACGGCAAGGAGAACGACTGGCGTATAGTCTCCACAGAGGAGGAGAGGGCCGCCATATTGGCCGACACATGCAGGAAACCCCCGAACATGGATGATCCCAATTGGGCCACGTCGGCACGGTGCTCTTCGTGATGACGTGCGTGCTCCTCCTGGGAAGCACGCACGGCATCACGAATCACAGCCGTGCGCATCGCGACCCCAATCAGGACCTTCTCCATACGGCCAGGGGTCCCCTCGTCCGCAGGTGGAGGGGAGTCAGATGACATGGACATCCCCTCTACCTGCGGACGGGCCTGGGATGGGGCATCCCTGCTGGTGCATGGTGGTGCACCCACTGGGTCAGGGACAGCGACATGCACAGGCCCCTCCACGGTGACCTGTGCTGCCTCCTGCCCCTGCCCCTGGACTGCGCCACTTGCACCAGCAGGGATGCCCCCACCAGGCCCCATGTGCGCCTCAGTGGCGGCCTCCTCCTCCTCTGTGGAAACCACCAACCTGGATGGCTCCTCACCGTCTTCCGTCGTAGCAGGCCCCTGTGGGGGTTCACCCACCCCTTCCGCTTCAGCCGTGGGGGCATCCCCGCCGCCTTGCTCCACAGCACCGTCTCCGCCCTCTTCTTCACTAGCCGCTGCGTAGAGGGAGACATAGAACACAAGCATCAGGGTACTGTACAATGGTCCCCTAGACAGGAAGCAATAGCAGATGAGTGCCACTGTCAAAGTACACTTCCATCATGTCCCTCCACAACACATGTGTCAGTCCAGGCAAAACACACACAGTGACAGTCATGGTGCATGCCATGGACATTTCCATACATGTCCAATGGACTCTCGAAACATACAATGTAATGGAACTCACATGCATCATGGGTCATGCCTATCACATGCACACACTTCACCTCAGTCACATCCATCTGGCCCCGTACACCGCAATCACAGTGGATACAAGGATGACTATGCTGCATCAGTGAATCTGTACATTGTCACAGACATGTGTCATGCATCCATGGCATCCACAAGTCACAGACACACAGGTCAGGCACACAGACATGGACACCATATATGTACCTGGCATCAGCACCCATCCCTCACCCCCACCCATGTCCAGGAACAGAGACTGCCATGCTCTCGTGTGTACAATCTGCATAGGGCTCCCCATGTCGCATTTAAACACATGCAACAACCGTGCGGTTCACACATTACTGGTCGCACATGCATTACCATGATGTCCCTGCACACATAAATGCGTACATGGCCTATGTCACACATACAGGCAAGTATCAGACAACCAGCACACTGCAACATGCCCTGTCTCACACAGCAATGCTTGGCCACTTACCGCTCAACTCCAGACGGGTCTCCCTCTCAAGGACCTGGGCGTGGAGCGCTGGGTGTACGCGTTCCAGGACCCCCATCTGGATGGAACTCATGCGGCCCCGGCCCCCCTCCACGAGGCGCCGGGCCTTCATGAGGGTCCTGGACCTCATGTCTTCCCAGCGCTTCTTGACCTTCTGGATGGTGCGGGTTGCCACCCCCTCCGCGTTGATGTCAACCACACAGTCGGCCCAGATCCTCTCCGGTCCTTCCTTGTTGGGGCGGGACGATCCGAAGAGGGCATCATACTGCCCCAGGACTTGCTCCACCAGGACACCAACTTCGGTGGCAGTGAAGCTGGTGCCCCTCTGCCCCTCTGGCCGGGGGTTGCCACTGGTGCCAGATGTGGATGTGCCCGACATGGCAACCCCAGGGGCAGGAGTGGGTGGGCAACTGGGTCCTGGGGCTGGGCTGTGGAGCGATGTTATCTGAGTCGGGAGTCTTCTGTTCCAGCAGGGGTGGACACAGCAACTGGACCCCTGCAGATGGCTGATGTGCAGGCACCAAATGGCAGGGCACGGTGGCAGCAGGCAGGCAGGCAGCAGCAGATGGCACGTGGGAGGCTGCTCGGGGCACTGGGGGGCAGTAATTCGGCCTTTTGGGCAGGAGCGTGGTCTTCCATGTGTTTTCGCGTGGCCAGCTTGATACGGAGTGATTTGGCACGTGAAAATCCTGCACGTCAGCGTGAAAATCGAGGAAAGGCCCTTAGTGCGTAAGCGCGTCAGCACGCGTACGCGATTTCATTGGACCAAAGGCCCTTACAGCGTAAGCGCGTCTGTGACGTTTTGCGCACGGGCGTTGCCCTGGCAGGGCTTGGAGATCCCGCATGCCTTTACACTGTTCTGTACGTGCTTTTCGTGCGGTGCGTGTGTTTTCCATCCGTTGGGGTTCACACGCTATTACTTCACAGCGGGTGTTGGCTACGCGTTCTTCTACATGCAAGGCAGACGGTGAGTGGTACCCCGCTCCCCCAGGCCCGATCGTGTGAAAAACTTTACGCGAACCCCTGATATACACGTAGCCCGCTCCCCCAGGCCCGATCGCGTGAAAAACTTCACGCGAACCCCTGATATACACGTAGCCCGCTCCCCCAGGCCCGATCGCGTGAGAAACTTCACGCGAACCCCTGAAATACACGTAACCCGCTCCCCCAGGCCCGATCGCGTGAGAAACTTCACGCGAACCCCTGAAATACACGTAACCCCCTCCCCCAGGCCCGATCGCGTGAAAAAGTTCACGCAAACCCTTGAAATACACGTAGCCCGCTCCCCCAGGCCCGATCGCGTGAGAAACTTCACGCTAACCCCTGAAATACACATAGCCCGCTCCCCCAGGCCCGATCGCGTGAGAAACTTCACGCGAACCCCTGAAATACACGTAACCCGCTCCCCCAGGCCCGATCGCGTGAGAAACTTCACGCGAACCCCTGAAATACACGTAGCCCGCTCCCCCAGGCCCGATCGCGTGAGAAACTTCACGCGAACCCCTGAAATACACGTAACCCGCTCCCCCAGGCCCGATCGCGTGAGAAACTTCACGCGAACCCCTGAAATACAAGTGACCCGCTCCCCCAGGCCCGATCGCGTGAGAAACTTCACGCGAACCCCTGAAATACACGTGACCCGCTCCCCCAGGCCCGATCGCGTGAGAAACTTCACGCGAACCCCTGAAATACACGTAACCCGCTCCCCCAGGCCCGATCGCGTGAAAAAGTTCACGCGAACCCCTGAAATACACGTAGCCCGCTCCCGCAGGCCCGATCGCGTGAGAAACTTCACGCGAACCCCTGAAATACACGTAGCCCGCTCCCCCAGGCCCGATCGCGTGAGAAACTTCACGCGAACCCCTGAAATACACGTAACCCGCTCCCCCAGGCCCGATCGCGTGAAAAAGTTCACGCGAACCCCTGAAATACACGTAGCCCGCTCCCCCAGGCCCGATCGCGTGAGAAACTTCACGCGAACCCCTGAAATACACGTAGCCCGCTCCCCCAGGCCCGATCGCGTGAGAAACTTCACGCGAACCCCTGAAATACACGTAACCCGCTCCCCCAGGCCCGATCGCGTGAAAAAGTTCACGCGAACCCCTGAAATACACGTAGCCCGCTCGCACAGGCCCAATTGCTGTATGTTGCCACTTTTGTAATGCGCAGGGACGCTACCGCCTGCCTTCGTGTGGCGGACGTGTTTCGGCTTGTGCGTGTCTTTGGCTGTGCGTGGCTTTGCCCTATTCGATTCCATGAATATGTGTGGTTCGAGTGCGTGTGGGCGTTCCGTCTGCTTCCCTGCAGTACATCCCCAGTTACGCCCTTATTTTCGCGCGTTGTTCCCCATTCCGCACGTTACGCCCCGTGTCCCGCCCACTTTCTGGTGTATGCGCCGAGGTTGTGCGCTTTCACTGTGCGCGTCGCGCACGCCTTTCGGGATGTTGCAGTGACTTGTGCGCCATGCACGGGTTTGGCGCACATCCCGGGGTGTACACGCGCAGGGACTTCCATGAATCGCACGCGTGCGCCTGTTTTTTTCCGCTTGCGCCTGCTTGCGCCTGCTTGCGCCTGCTTGCGCGTAGATTTTCGGCGCACGTTTGTTCCATGAATCGGCCCCTAAATAATTAGTAAAACTGTTAATAAATGTGAGAATAATGGGATGTAGAGGAATGCTTTAGGTATAAACTGTTCAAGATCATTAGTCAAAGAGTGGAAGGCTGCAGCATCTGATTAAGTCAGGCTAAACCCTACCCGATAAATGATTAACAAATTAAATGTCTTAGACCAGAAAAGATTGTGCTTTTCCAATACATTGCATTAATAAGGAGTTTTCTTCAATTAGGTCCAGGAGAACTAATATCCTAAATTGTAAGTGATCTACAAATTCTTGAAAGCTTTCTTGGTGCCAACCCAAATGAGGAACACATCGTCTATAAACCGCTTCCAAAGTCGTATGTTATGACTGTGGATGTTGTCATTCTGAACATGCATTTTTTAAAAATAGCCCATGAAAAAGTTTGCTACTGATGGCGCATATTTAGCCCCCATCGGTAATCCTTTCTTCTGAAGATAATAATCCTTGTTAAATAGAAAAGTATTATTTTTCAAGGTGAATTTAAGAACATCTATGATTAATATCTGGCCAAAAAATCCTTGAAAGTAAACTCTATTGATTCAATAGCTATTGAGTGTCCAAGAGATAGCTACAAAGATTTAACGTCCAACGTTGCTAGCATATATCATGATTGCCATGGTATCTCCTCCAGAATTTGCAGTATCTGTGTCGAATCTCTTAAATAAGTCAAATATGTACCTGGTCTCTAATGACATTATCATTGTACTCAGAAAGCCCTTCTGTGGCCCATCCTATCACACTGCTTATGGAACTCACGTCGAGGAGTCTCTCATACTTTTTATGTACTTTCAAGTAAAAAATATATCGTCGGCATGGTTGGTTGGGTTTTATTAAAAAACATCCTCTCCTCATCTGTCAATAACTCTTTAATATACCATGCCTGTATCAGTTCTGACAATTTAGCTACCACCTGTTTCGTTGGATTGCCTGTAAGCTTGGTGTAACAATCCAGCGTCTGTAGGTGATGGTCTGCCATGTAGATGTAATCTTCCCTATTCAGGATAGCTACACTACCATTTTGTCAGCCTCCTTAATGACTATGTGTTCAACTTTTGATAAGAGCACCAAAGATTATCTCCCTGTTTTGCTTAAATTCTGACTTCTTGTTACATACCTCTACCCAACTTTATCCTTATGACGATGTATTTCAGATGCAAATGCCTTGTAAAATGTTTCTATCACACTCTCAGATGGTAATCGAGGACAAGATTTGGATTTAGCTCTAAATTGCTGTATGTCTAGGTTCCTGTGATGTACACCCAGTTCCTCACAAATTATCTTTGGAGTTCTCAAAATGTCTGTATCTAAAGATAATAGGATAGCATTATTCTCAATATTAGATATTGTCAGGGTACTCTTGGGCTGATTCCCTCTGTTGAATATCTTGATCTCTTCTAAAAATAAGTTCTTACATTGGTTACCCCAAGAAGTGTGGCTTCATTACTAGAACCTGGTAATAGAATGCCCTGTATTGGTTCCCCATCTGATCTTCCTGGTGAAGAAGTTGGTGTACTGCTTCTTGATGTACATTTGCGATTTTCATCAAATTTATGTTTGCAAGTATTGGTGCATATTTAGCCCCCATCGCTACACATGTCTATCTGATAGAAATGCAAGAAGAACAAAACTCTTTCTTTTCTCTTACAGAAACCAGCATCGATCTAGAACCTGAAATATTCAGCATAATAATAGAGGCCAATACAGGTAATGTGTGCAGGTGCATGTATATATATATATTTAGTCAGATAATACAGCTAGAAAAGTAATTTTCATCTAGAATAGTTTGTATCCATGTATTTGAGGTGAGGACTATACAGCAATAGTCCTGGCCAGGCTGTTGGTACAATTTACATCAGTGATGTGCAGATGACACCAATTTTCAAATTCTTTGATATTTATCAAATGTGGTCACTTTTGTGACCTTGCTTATTTTGCACATCGTCTAGGTTGCCATTGTTGGACTTGCACTTGCACTTTGGTTATTCTAAACATGATCAGGTCAAGTATCAAGTTTCTTATAATTGACCTTTGGAAATTATGACTGCGCTGTAAAAATTTTTTTTTTTACTTGCAATTATAGTTTCTATGTTTATATCGATATTGCAATCATGTTGGAGTTTTAACCATACTATTTGTGTTTTTATCCTTGCAATTTTGCACAAGACATAGGATTCAGTCCATAAAAGCAATTAGATGCAATTTTGCTCTCCTTTATACATACTATTGTTATAGATGTAATGTATGCCATCTTATGCGAATTCATGCTGCTATTTTGCGTATTTGCACAATGCCAAACTGGAGGCTAGTTTGAAAATCTATCTATAATGACATAGCCCGAGTTGGCCCCCTTCCTTTAATCTACATGTATATGATGACATTACGTTTCTTTCTTTTATAGCTGATACTATGATGAATTGATTGATTTATGTAAAATGTATTCTGCATCTATATAAGACACAATCTGACTCATGTTAACGCACTAAGCGCTTAACTAAATGTGAATTTGACTTGGCTGTGTTTTTTAACTGTAACATACGGTGGAAATTACGGTACATGAAACTTGGCTTTTAAACAATTTTGTGGTATTTGCCCATGAATTATGATTGGGACGTCTGAGAATTTTGATCCTGTATGGATTTAATCCAACTATACAAACTGAATGCTGTTATCAATCACGATCTGTTGTATGGCAGGCAATAATCTGATTTTCCGTTCCAAGATGGCCACTGTTGAATTACTCTGTAAATGCACCTTCATTTCTTAATTGACATAGAAGATGGACTACATACCTTTTAACCGTGCCTTTGTCCTTTGTTGTGTTACGTGATCAAGCGCTCAGTTGAGCGTGAAACGCGTTGTAAGCGGGTCGTACCCACGGGCGTCCTGCCTCTGTTTGTTTATGCTGTTTCCCCAGCCTTTTGTTCTGTGCATTATGTACAGCCAAGAATTTATTAAATAATCTTTTTTTTTCTACTTTGTGTGAGCTGCGCTTTCCTTTTCTGGAACCTGTGTTGGAACCTTTTGAAACTTTGCTGGGTTCACGGAGAGTGCGGTCCTTCCCTTCTCCTCCTTTTCTTTACATATATATATATATATATATATACACACAAAACACCAAGAAAATTAAAACATGAAAGTAGGATAGTAGGATAGTCTGATAGTCGATTTGAGCCAAGTCAAAAATTCTAAAACGCCACCTAGTACCCATCGCTGGAAGTTCACCTCCAGTTCAGAGCCACAACCACAAGGCATTGTGGGTATGCAAATTAGCCAAAATGCAAACCTTTTCTCTACCACTATGTCTTTAATCAAGTTTAGTAGCAAATTCTGACAGTCCTTGTCCTCAAACCACTAAGGCCTCAAAATGACTATTATTCCTTATTCTGGTTTCTTGTTGGAAGTTCTAGGTAGTCCCATAACTGTCTTACACCACCATTAGAAGTTGTGCAGTATTTTACATCACATTCCCACATGCAGTAATCATTATTTTTGAATGAAAAAATCAAAATGTCTCTGCATAATTATAAGTTTATCACCACTGGGGCCATCAAATGAAAGCTAAACTGCAGAGCTTTGAAAACAGTGCATGCTCAATTGCTGGAGTACATCATGTCATGTTGGTAATATGTTTAAAAGTTAATTTCCTTCCGGATTGGGGTATGGAAATGCCTACAGACCAGTATCAGTTCAAACAGATACTATCCCATGAAGCAAAATGGGCATTTGGAAATGTACTATAGAAAGAACTAGATTTCTCTAAACAGTTATGAATACTCTTCACCCTCAAATAAACAAATTTTCGATCATTAAAAGCTAAATTAAATACATACACGTATTGACTATTACCATCAGAAGACAGGAATCAAGATTGACAATGCAGTACAAAAACACTTGAGAAACAACAATAAATGAAAATGTTACTGTCGAAAACATTTTGAAAAACAAAAGTGAAAAGAGGTGCTTGATAACATGAGCACCCTAAAAAGGAATATACTTTGATAGATTTAATTTACAAGAACCCTCTTGTAAGATATTACTCATATTGAAGCACCCCTAATTATACAGATTGTGGCAATGATTTAAAAAGAGTGAAGACATTATTATATTTCTTCATCTAAATTAAACATATTAGTTAAATATATCAGAAAGGAGGGATACAGAAAAAATAAATGTCTTAGTCATAGAGGGGTGCTTCTCCATATTTTTGCCAGAAAGCCTCTCGATTTAATGGTCATTCCTTTATCAGAACTTCACTCTATTAATATGATCAAGGGAGATCATCCGTAAGAGAAATATCCTTTTAGGAATCCTCTTATGCAGTATAATGAAGTCTAATTAGTTGGTCTTGGGGAGTCATCAGGTGTCACTCCTCAAAACAAGTTATAGTATTTGTGACAGGCATCAAATCAGCTAATTCTTTCGAGAAGATTATTGCTTAGGAACCATATATTTTTGGAAATGTCTCCTCAATCCGTCGTCCCAAATGATTTGTTTGTCAAGCAGGTCATTTAGGATGCATGACTGAATATGAATGGGCAACACTGTTGCACACACATATATGCTGTTTTATTTTTAATTTGTGTTGTCCTGTATCTTGTTACAGGATGTTTCTAATAGAGAGCCTGTTTATTTCAGGTACACATCGTATCACCTTGATACAAGCCCTAAATCATTTGCAATTGAATCACCAGCAGTCTATCTTTTTCCTTAAATGTTCACTCACAAGTTACTCAAATCAGGAAAGCCCTAACATGCTAGTTTAATAAGATTACTGTAAAAGAGAACTAGTTGGGGATATTTTCATTTGGCACAACCTAAGATTCAAGTGAAAGGATCCCCTTGTGCTGGCTTCCATGGATGCAGGCTGGCATACTTTTGATAGATCAAATCTGCAGTTAAAATACTTTATTGCCTTTCACCATCTTGCAAGGATAATAGTGAGTTTATCACTTATGATCAGCTGCTATGTCCTCTTAACAGATTATTGAAGAGAATTTAGACAGCTCAAACTGCTACAGGAGAGCAGAAGACAAAGAAGCCACATGTGTTATCTATTTTATTGACAGACTCAGGAATTTATAAAGATACACTGATATATGAATTCAGAACAGTAAATGAGAACATTAAAATTAATTGCCAATTAGATTGAGAGCAGGATATTTCTGAGGAGCTATTGGTGAACATTTGAGAGAGAGTTAATGGTTCTTCAATAGCATCTAAATTTGCCCAAACACGGTTCATGTTATTATATATGGCTTTTCTTACCCCTTCATTGTTACAAGAAGAAACGTATTGGCTATGGACATCTGTTGGCCCTGTGATTTAGATCCAGGAATGCTTAAGAACATAATGATTGAATGCCCCCAGTGGTTCTTTTTTGCTTTAAATTCTTGCCCTGCATTTGTTACATTTGTAATATTAGCACACCTCTTTCATTACTTTGCATTGTTCCAGGGAGTAGTGTGTTACCTCCTATCTATAGACCTGAAATTAAAAGGCTCTTAGATATTTTCTCTGCCGTAGAAAATAAAGACATAACTGCATATTGGAATAGAGCTAATGAATTATGCTTTCGTCAGTCGTAGAGGCTAACATGTATGACACACAAGCTAGAATCCTCACTCTGTAACATCAATCAAGAAGCTAAATATTGTAATTGTGGAAATATTTGGAATCATATTTGTAGAATAATACACTCACTGCTACTATGAACGTACAGGGCAATCATCCTGTTACACGAGGTTCCAAACCCCCATGAAATGGCCAAAGTCTTATTTCAAGTTTTAGGGAGGTTCAATGAATGAATAATTTGATAATATTAATTATGTGCGGGGCATGTTACATGTATGGTGTACAGTGTATATATGTTATGCTCATAATCTAATAGTTACACATTATTAGCTAGGCAAGGATATTATATATGCAACTATGTTTTTCTACTGCTATCTGTTTAATACGTTTTAGTATGTTTTTATTTTATTTTTATTTATTTTATTTATTTTGTAGTAAACATATGTCACATAGTTCATAATATATTTTAAATAACTTACTTTAAGAAATATTAAAATACAGTATTATAATATTGCTATTATATTTAAAATGACAATTATTGATTTGCATATAGCCTTCTTTACATTGGGACAATAATCAATTTATAAAGTGTTCTTGTAATGTTTAAAACCCCAATAGAATTATATAAACAAAAATCTAATCACCTTGTTTAATTCCCACAGATGCCAAGATTCCATTGGAGAATGACGATATTGTAATGATAAAGTACCGCAATGTGCTTAACTGTCCAAAAGACATTTGCTTCTGGCCTCAATCTAGTGATGGACGTGTTCGTGTGCCTTTCATTCTCTCCTCTGTTTACGGTACCTTTCCTACCTCAAGATATTATTTTAATAGTAATACTTCAAATAAATATTCTTTCAAGCCAAGGAGTGTGTTTTAACTTGTTCCTCCTCATCACCCAGGTACTGCTCAGCTAGTTATGATATATACTGCCATGCAGGAGATTGCAACCATGACCTGTGTGGACTTTGTAAACCGAACAAGCGAAACCAACTATCTTAGCATCATTTCCAGCACTGGGTAAGTACTGATGTGTTTGTTCTAATCTCAAACTAAATATATATATATATAAGTGTGGATGCAGGGACACAATTCAGAGCTATGTACAAACATAATAAAAACAACATAACACATCCCCCCTTCATGCTAACAAATCCCACCCTTCAAACAGGGTGGTGTAGACTCCATGCAATCACTCAAACGCATGCCTGGAGAAACTCCCCATGTTCTAGACTCTCCCATCTTCCAACAAAACAGCATAATCTAATACCCTCCTAATCCGTTGCTGTCCACAAAACCTAGCATGCCACTTTGGTACATTCCCAGGTTTTCTGACCCCCACTCTCTCTCGCTCATCAAAACCACTGCCAGTCTTTAACTCATCACACCTCTTCTTCATCAACTCTGCTTTACTATGAAAGGACTCTCTCAAATCTTTTTAATTCCACTCCACAAAACACACCCTACCCAGCTACGACAGACACACCGCTGTGTGCGGCTTCCTCTTCCTCAAGACTTCGAAGGGCATCTGGCCCGTAGTGGCATGCAGAGCCAACCTGTAGGCACAAGCCCTCTTCTCAACCATCTATTTCCCAGACAAACCCCGCTTCCACTGACATCTGTACAGTTTCCATGAGCGCACGATTAATTTGTTCTACTGCACCATTGGTCTCTGGGTGGTAAAATGACGTCTAATGGTGAGCCAGATCATTCCTCCCAAAAACACTTCCATCAATCTCGAGGTGAGCTGTACCCCATTGTCAGTTATGATTTTCCTTGGAAAACCCTTCCCCTGGAAGACTCTTTCCAGAAAATGAATAACCGATTGTGTGTCAGCCTCTAATAAAACCTCCTACCCATTTTGAGTGGAGGTCCATCATGACAGTGATATATTTGTTCCTTCCCCTCTGGGCCGTAATCGGACCTAAAATATCCAATGCAACAAACTCCCATGGAAAACTCTGTAATTGCAACGGCTCTGTAATTATAACTCCTGAGTGTATTGTCGGCTTCACGGCACATTTTGCAAGACCTTACTGGCCTCGCTTTCCAAATTCAAACTCAGCCCCAATAGTCAACCCTCAACCTCCCTTTGGTTTTGGTCATTCTCACATGCCCTTCATGCCCTAGTTGAATGAGTTTGTGCCGCACATCCAATGGGGGCACAATGCTCCCAGCTTTATACAACAAATCTGTTCTAAAGTCAGCTCCTCTCTAACTCTCTGAAAAGCTACTAAACTGGACTCACTAGACCACTAGCTCCATTCATAACCTGCTCCTTAACCCGACAGAGCTCCAAGTCATCCCAAGTAGCGTCATCCCACTCTCTTTCACCCACCTAGTCCCCCCACCCCAAATAGATATGATCATACTCTTCAACTCCCTTCACTCGTCTGACCATAAACGTTTGCCCTGGAGAGAAAGTCTGCTATTGTGTCCTCCCTTTCTGGGACATGCTCGACAATGAAATGATGGCCTACCACCGAAGTTACCCATCTTAATATCTTGCGCGATGCACCATCTAACCCTTTACTCATGAACACACTTACCAAAGGCTTGTGATCAGTATGTAGCGTAAAATCTCTCCCCCACAAAAATGCTTTCAACTTTTTTACTGCCCACACCATGCTGAGGACTCACCTCTATATAACGGAATACTGTGGCTCAGCTCTTTTAAGAGTACATGAGGCAAATGCAACCACCCTCTCCATATCTTCTTGCTTCTGCAAAGCAGGTGCTTTGGCAATGGCACTCCTGATATCCTCAAATTCGTACTGACAACCTTCACATCAAACAATTGCCACCCCTTTCTTGCAAAGTTCTCTAATGATGTTGCACCTATCTGCAAAGTTCCTCACAAATTTTGAGTAGTTCTCTGCTAGCCCCAAGGAAGATATACCTCTCGTTTGTTTGTGGGAGGTTGCAAATTTACAATGGCCTTTACCACCTCTCATGTTGGTTCCAAAGCCCCTATCACTTACAATGTAGTCAATGGATATCATGCATGTAGTCAATGGATCTCATGCAGAACGTGCACTTTTCCTTCTTCTGGGTCAGATCTGCTTCCATCAATATACCTAACACCCTGTTTAGCCTCAAATCATGCTCAACCACATCTCATTGTAATCAAAGTATCATCCTGAAAGAAACTCACACCTTTGACACTTCCCAGCAAGTTATGCATCACTCTCTGAAAAAACACTGCAGCCCTCACTAAACCAAAGGGCATCCTTATAAGTTGAAAGGTACCCTCATGGGTCATGAACGTGGAGCAGTCTTTGGACTTAGGATGATGTTGTACCTGATGGTACGCCAAGGCAAGGTCCAGCGTACTAAACACGTTTGTCCCAGCAGCAATGCTTACCATCAACCTATGTCTGGCAGCGGAAACTTGTCAACCACCACCTCACAATTAAGGCTACTCAAATCAACACAGAGCCACACCTGGCCATTTGCTTTACACCCCACCACAACAGGCGAAACCCACTCTGATGCCTCCACAGCCTCAAGCACCCCTTCCTTCTCCAGCTTCCTGATCTCTCTGGAAACCTTCTCCCTCATGCAGAAGGACAATGTGCTTACTTTCGCAAGACAGGTCTTGCCCCCTTTTTAAGACAAATGTGATATCCCTTCAAACACCCAACACCTTCCCTAAGCACCACTCAAAAGCGTTCCTCTGGGCATTCTCCTACTTGTCACAGCGCCGTGGTCCCTGTGGAACAGATGGTGTCTCTGGCTGTGATGTTCTATCATACATTCTCAGACCATCCATTCCTATCTAGGTGTTTTCAAGATGGTGCCCGTGCTGTTGGATCCTATTTTATTCTGCGCTTTTCCATCAACCCAGTGGGGAATACGCTGTTCCTCTGTTCTCCTTTTGCCTTCCCACTGTGCCTTCTTTGTGCAATCTCCTTTTCCCTGCCTGCATCATCCCAATGCTTTCTCTGCCTTTTGTTTGCTGACACTTGAATTGCTGTTGCTCCCCTTGTGTGTTGCCTTCTGTTTTCCTGCTGCCTTTGACTCACTACTGCCTTCCTGCCTACATATTTGGATTCCGCCAAGACTGTTTCCATTTGGTTCAGCACTACAAAGTCCTTTTGCCATACTCCACAAGTTTTTCTTTTGCCTTCCTGGCTTTTTCCCCATTAGGGTCTGTTCCTCCTGTCCCAATCAGTTGTTGTTTCCTGTTACCTCAGGCTACACTGTGGTAGTAGGTCACCAAAGTCATTACTTGTTTCACAAACGTCTAAGAGACAAGCAACAAGAAACCAAAAAGAAACCAGGAGCAACTTCTAAAGACAACAACGTTGACTTGCCTAAGGATACAGGTGGGACTACTTGTTCAACCATCGTTGCTACATGCCCCAGGATATTAAGGTGTACCACAATCCCCATCTCAATGTGTTCATACCACCCCAATAAGCTTCCACCCTTCTAAGAGACATAAACATCTGCCACTGTAGTTTCTCATTTGCATTCCAACTTGGCCTTGAACAGACTCAATATTTTGATGTGCACACCACCATAGGCATTGGCTTTAATACTAGGGTGAGTAACTTCCCCCTGTTCAACGAGACCAGACACTACTGTCAATAAAAGTGTAGTCTGAACCTGTGTCCACCAGGATTGTCACTCCCATACCATTCATCGACACAATTGCGTGTGGTTTCTCACCTCTCTTTGGTCGTGAACCCACTTGGCATCTAGACCAACGCACTCCCAAACTTGCATCCCCATCAGCGTCATCCCTCTCCTCTCGCAGTTCAATATTAATTTCCTTCAGCACCTCTCGAGAAACGTTCTCACAGCAATGGGAAAAACATCCATTCTTCCCACACCTATACCAAATAACTTTTAGCCCAGGACACATCCCATTACTGGCAAAGTGAAAGGTTCTACCGCACTGGAAACACCTCTTGACATTGGGTTCCTTTCCTTTCTTATCCTCCCCACTCTCAGTGATAGTTCCGTTTTTGGACAGATCTTCATTCTGTGTCAGCAATTGTTTCTTCTAACCACCCTTCCTTTGATCCACATGCATACTCACTGCAGCAAGTCCTTTCTCCAAAGACTGTGAATCTTTTTTCTAGTTCCTTTAGACATGCCATCATGTGTTATTTGCAATATCAAGTACATCATTCAGCCTTCAGCCCATATTTCCTACCCAATCTTGCTTTCACTCACCTTTAACATGAACTGGTCCCAAAGTCAGTCACTATATGTTTGTCCAAAGTTACATTTGTTAGCTATCTCTCGTAAATCAGTGATACAAACTTCAACTAATTTACCCTTGCCCTGCTCACGTATCCCAAAATAATAACTCTCTAGCATAATGCTGGACTTTATTTCAAAATGTAAGTGCTTTTTCCTTAAAATAGTGCCATATGCATTTAGTGACTTGCCCACTGGCTGTTCTTCACCCACCTCACTGATGAGATTCAAGTCTGGTAGACTCCTTAGGATCCTGCACGCCTCATAAAATAGACAACGCATCAGCAGGGCCTGACGCCTGTCAACACTGTCCATGTATTGCCAGGACATAGTATTGGAAATCCTCCTTCCAGCTTGCCCATTTCACAGACGGTTCAGCTGGATTTGCAAGGAAATTAGTGATAAATTACTCATGGTGGTACTTGTCTCACCTTGTGTCTTCTTTCTCAGTATATCCTTACTTGTATGGGAAGCAGAAGGTTCAAACTGCATTGTAGTTAGCTACAGAGTCATAGCCAATGCATTGTCAGATATCCCATTGGGCGAGTCACGGTACCTAATCGCAGACGTGAGCAGATTCAAGCTCCTCACGCTAAGACTGTCGCATATCATCTATTTTCCTTCCTTAGGATGCTCCGGTAACCAACATCAAGTGCACAATCTGTGAGGGTTGTCACGGCTTGGTTGCCTTGGTAACCTGTTCTCTGAGCCGTGTATGCTGCTTGCCTACAATGCTTGCAGGTCCTTTCCTCTTGGGGCCGGTGACTGCTTCCTTTCCCTTCGCTGCAGCCAAGGACTCAATCCAGTTCCCGGCCTTGCCAACAACTGGCTCGGTGGCGTAGCCCTTACTCAGGACAGAACTCGTCAGTACCACACCAACGCTCCTCTTGATGACTGCAGGCCACAGGTGTTCAGGAACCTCGTCTAGTAGGTCACGGCCTGAAGATCTCACCTCTTCAAAGGCATAGGAGCCGCATACCACCCCTGTGTCCTCCCTGTATGGATGTCAGGGGAACAGGGAATGTCCTTGGACCTGACAGCTGCTTTACACACCCAAGACCCGTTAAAACTGACCAGCTCTATATCACTGTTGGGGTGAAGGACATTCAGGTAACTGAAAAGTTCATCACTGCTATATTGATACAACAGGTGCGTTGGTAACATGCCCCAGATGTGCTTTGCTTCAGCTCCCTCTTCCAGCCCCAACTGTAATCCAGTTCAACCAACAACACTCCAAACTCCTTTCCCCCATTCTAAACATTGGGCCTCATTACAAGTATGGAGGTATCCATGCCGCTATTAGAGGCATGGCTACCCCCAAACCGGGTACCGAGTTCCTGGAATGGGGAAGTACCGGGCCATTCTGACCTTGGAGGGCTCGGTAATTCGCCTAACCGGGAACCCGGAACCGGTAAATCCCCATTCCCATTCGGGCCCCCATAGGGCTCAATGGGAATGGGGAGGATGCAAACAACGGGCCCGTTAATGACGGGCCCGTTGTTTGCATCCAGGTCTGCTCGCGGGACCCACTAAGGATGCCTGGTGAAACCAGGTGCCCTTAGCGGGTCCCGCAAGGAGGCCTTATAATGGGGCGGTAGAGGGATAACAGGGCTGGCATCTCTACTGGCCCCGTTATCCCTCTACCACATACCTCATAATGAGACCCATTGTCTTTTGGAGCTGAAGAAGCAAACTAAATATATATATATATATATATATATATATATATATATATATATATATATGTATATATATATATATATATATATATATACGTATATATATATATATATATATATATGTGGCTGCAGAGACGCAATGCAGAACTATGTAAAATTAAGTGCTCTCCCAAGACAAAGGGGGAATACAAAGCTAGGGTGGCCAACTTTTTTGAGATCCTTTTGCGGGACACTTGCCAACAAGGTGTTGATGATGTCACAGCTTCATTCATGTTTGACCCGCCCCATTTGTAATTTAAACATTTGTTAATGGCTCTTAACATCTGGCTTTATTGCAATTCAAATGGTTTATTCTTGGAAGGTGATGGTCACATTTTTTTTTAACTGGAAACATGAACATCACAAGCCCAGGAACAAAGCTTTAGCATTGGAATGAAGACAGGTGTCAGAGCGTTAGCAGCAAGACAAAAGGAGCCGGGCCGCGGAGCCACCCAGAGAAAGAAAACTGCAGGTAGCAGCAAGCGGCAGCTCTGTGGTGTGTAGACGGCCACTTCAGTTTGCAGAATGGCTGTGCTGGACGCAGGTTGTCTCGACTTGCTGCCTCCCGAGAGTCACAATCCAGGGAACAAAGCAAGTTGAGACAACCTGCGTCCAGCACAGCCACTCTGAAAACTGCGGGGCAGAGTCCCCAAATACGGGACGATCCCGCAAAATGTGGAACAGTTGGCCACCCTATACAAAGCAGAGATGCAAACTCTGGTATGGTGCCCTCCTGTGCCTTGAAAAGGTACAAAAATGAGCTGGTGTGGGAAATGGAGACGTAAAAACAATTGTCCGCTTTCATTTTCCACTCTGCTTATTTGAAAATGAGCCCCTGTTTGTCTATGTATCCCCAAATCTCTCTCTCTCTCTCTCTCTCTCTCTCTCTCTCTCTCTCTCTCTCTCTCTCTCTCTCTCTCTCTCTCTTTCTCTCTTTATCACCTATAGACACTTTCTGAACAGTTTACCTCACCAGCGGGTCCTCAGAGCTAACTAATAATGTGTTAAGAAGTGGATGTCAAAGATCATAAAATTCTACAAGGAATGCTAAGGTCGTGGACATGCACACCATCCACAACTTAGTTTTTAAACTGCTATAAACACTCATAGATCTGATTGCCCACTGTGCAATATGAGACCACTTTACATTACATTACATCTATCTCGTTATTTATCATGCTCAAACAACAGTGGTCTTAAATCCCATAATTCATGGGCGTTAACTATTTTCTGTGAGTTATGTTACTTTAACCAATGGTAAGCCAAGAATACCAACCTCTTAAATAGACTCATTGTTCTCGAAGCATGACAGTCACTTTACATATTCAAATCACAGCAAATTATTACCTCACTACACATATGATACCCAGGCTCTTTTGCCAAATATGCCTCACTGCAGTATCTTTTTACTGCAATTTTTTCATCAAATTGTTTGCCACAAAATGCAGAAGGGGTGGTGGGGGGTTTGGATAAGGCAACCACGGGATGGGGAGAGAGTGGGAGTGGGTGTGGGAGCAGGTGAGGTTAGATGGGAAGGAGGCCTAGTGAAAGGGATCTCCCCCACATTCTTTGGTACCAAATCGGCAGTAAAAACTACCACCGTGAAAATAAATTGGCAGAAAGTCATAGAACTATGCACCTAGCCACCCATTGGTGCATATCGTGAGCTGGACAATTTAGGGAGCAGCTGTGTTCTGTTTTTTATCCCAGCTTCAGGACACAACAAGACAATTCCCAGCTGCCTGCCTTGGTTCAAGCCCCAAAGTAGTCTACATCTGGTTAAACAAAGAGAAGGGCAAAGATGCAATGCACCCTGGGAGCAGTCCCTAGACAACAGATCTTGAACACCCGTTTATTAAGAGCCTTCCTTTAGCCTTGAGATTCGGAGGGTCGGGTGCTACATGTACACCAATCCTACAACAAGCAGAACAGTACACTTTTAGGGACCGTATTTGGATAAATGGAAGCACGATGTATCACCAAGAGGCTCTCTTAATCGATTAGTGCCACTGCCCTCTGTAAGACTCCCCTTAGGTGCCTCACCATTGTAAATAAAACAGATCACTTTCTTGTCTTGCACTGCCTGGCTGCCAGTGCTAGAGTTCACATGGCCTTTTGGTTAAGAAAAAAAAGTTTGATTTTAAACACTGGGTTACATTATATCGAATCAAGGTACCATCCCCACCGCATGCTCAATATTACAGAATATTAGTTGTTTTTGAAACCACCAGTATGATGTCTCCTGTTTGCTATCATTCCCTTAACATTCTGAAGCAGTGACCTGACTAATGTATGCAATGTAACAACTTAGTTAACTTTAGAGAAATTTCACCTGGAAATCGAACAAGTGTAAATCAACGTTACTTTATTTTACTTTAATACATTCTAAGAATTGAAAACATGACTATTATCCAAACCCCACTAGCGACCACTCCGTATTGAGTTTGATATGGAAAATAATAGTGGTAAGAAGTACTGTGGTAAAATGTGCTGGGAACACCTTGATTAACCCAGCCGGGAATCACATAAGATGGTATGTGATTAACATAGCTTCGCTTAATAGCAACGTATTCAGAGAGGACTGTATTTTGAGTGATATGACAATGTAAAGTAGTTACCCTACTGTTGAAACTAAAAGTATTCGTAACAATATAAGGTTTACTACACCTTAGGATTTTTCTTATTTGTGGATTCAACTTGCAGTCGGATCCCTTGCAGAAAGAGCATTGTCAAAGGTTAGAATGCTTGCCTCACATTACCTGTAAGGACATATGAATATATTTGAAGGCAACATAGAAAATTATGTAATCATAACGATTGGTTATTGAAGTATAGAAGAACTGAAATCACTGAGACATAGCAAAAGATGTCTATATTGTCATCCGGTGATTCCAAAAATATCGTGGATTTAAAACAATAAGAATACAAGAGGTGTGTTGATACCGCAAATCAACCCAATCGGTACATATAAATGGGAGATATATTTGATTAACTCTAATATTCCCATAACAGTTTTACATGCACTTCCGCACGTTGATGATTAGTGCATCTCACTAAGGGACTAATTCACAGAACATTTTCCAATCGGGTTTTGCCATTATAAAACGCTTCTGTGAATTGGCCCTTAGTTGTTTTGACATAAAAATGATAAAGACCTTGATTCGAGACTCAAAGCCATATGGGGCCCCTACCCCTCATGGCTTAGCAATTTTGATTTTAAAGGGTAACCCAAAATGTTTGACCGACATACTCCATGACTTGTTTCATAACACTGTGATAAGAGGAATCATACCACAGTCATGGATGGAAAGCATATTAGTCCTGATATACAAGAAGTAGAAGTTAGAGAGCACCAGTAATGATTGCCTTATCATGCTGCTTGACACATCAAATAACAGTTTGGACATCAATAACTGAATAGTAGGGTACAGAATAAGGCGATGCTCTCTTACTTAATTGCTCATGGCTTCAGTAAGGGCTTGTCAGTATGTCATAGTATTTTAATACTTAATACTTAAGCAACATACTTAAGCATTAGTGCCATCACTTGAAAGAATTCTAGGAGATTAGAGGGATTTTTGTTTAATGCAGCAAAACAGATTTCACCTGATTCAACAACCTTATGAAAAACTTGACCCCTGTCTGGAGGGCTAGTATAGGAGTGTGCCAATGACTGTGTCTTAAATACTGACAGTTAACACCTATTCATCAAACCCTTCTGCAATTAAAAAGCTGTTTTGGATAATCATATAGAAGTGTTTTAATGAAGATATGTGTTTGATGTTGTATAGGGTTGTATGTAATGTTCCTGTGTTGCTAAATCACAGTGTAACAATGTGTGTGTGACATTTTGATTAATTGCTTTTAGAAAATAAAACTTGGTTATAGAAAACAAGTGGTTACCTTGTCCTATACTAGCAGTCCAGACAGGGATAATTTGGGCCATCACACCTTTGAACTCACCATTCTATGTCATTTTCAGAGATTATAAAGCAGTATTTGACCATGTTGAAAGGAATCTTCTTTGGTAGAAACTCTAGCAATGAGTAACAACCAGGGCCCTTAAAGCTTACATGGTCCAACACAGAAACACTAGTGTGAGAGTAAAATGGGACATTGAAGGTAGCTATTCTGAAAAGGTAAAGACGATAATAGGGCTCAAACTGGTGCACGTTGTTGCGTCACTGTTGTTGCTATACATGGCTAATTTGGATAGCTCATTCGGAAACACTTATTCTTTCCTCTAGATTCAGAAAGATTCCCATGAGATTTTTGGGATATGCTTCTGACCTGGTGCTTTTCGATCAAACTGAAATTAGCTTACATAGAAGCATTAACACAGTTGTGAACTATTCTAGAGACAAGTATTTAGAAATCACCATGGAAAAAAACAAAAATAAATGCACTTAGTACCAAAAATGGGAGACAATTCATTTAGTTAGAAATTGGCAAATAAATCAGATGAGATTGTGTGCAAATATTCTTGCAGGGGGGGGCGGGTGACACTATTTAAACACAAAACATAGCCAAAAGGTACCTTGTATAAGTTACATGAATAGGATAATTCTGGTAATTGTGGCATTTAAAGGTTTCAATATGCAGCATGAAGGACTGTCTCTGACACATGCAAAACTAGCATATGAAAAGAAAATGATTGTGATGGTTTGTTATGGGTTGGAGGTTTGGCCTCAAAGTTTGCCTCAGTCGCTAACGAATAAAGATGCCCTTTATTGAAAAAGTGTTCTGAGTTTACCACAATGTTGTGCTATGGCTCTTATGCTACTTGAATTGGGAATTTATTTGTTGTATTAAGAGAAGCTATGGCAAGAGGAGCGTGTAAGTTAATAACAAAACAGTTTTTGTTCGAAATAGGCATGTGACGTGTGAACATATGTTGATGATATCAAAAGGAATGCAGGTTGATGGGACTGGAAAGAAAATGTATCTTAATTAAAAACCTAAAAATTGCCAGAGGAATATCCAAAACGTTCTCACGTACGGCTGTTCCATACCCTACATATAATTGTTTCCAGAGAGGAAATCTCGCTATTTATTAGTAGGATTCTGCTTTAACCTTTAAGAATCTATGGAAGTAGTTTGTTCCAGATAGAGACTGCAATAGAATCAAAGAACACTTAGATTCTGAAAAGAGAAGGAGTTTCAGAAAAAAAAGTAAAACATATATATATATTTGAGGCACTAAATTATCTGTGAATGTTTTACTTAAAAAATAAAATAGTGACCCATGTTTTTTAACACTAATCTTTTGGGGTTGTGGTATGACTGGTCATCAAGGTTCTTTTCATTTTTGCTTGAGAGGGTTTTGTAGCTCAAGTTTTATAGAACACAATGAATTAATTGTGTTCTATAAAACTGAAATAGTTGAAATACAACACAATTGAGGAATTAGATGGGGTTTTTGTTTTGTATATATTTATTGTATATTTGTATGTAAGTGTGTACATTTTAATTTAAATCATAAGACACTTTATTTTAAGAAAATAAAATAGAGTGAATAGAAATTAATTTTTTCTAAGCACTGATACATGGCAATGTATTATGACATTCATCAAGTTTGGATAATTAAAGTTACCATGAGTTTCTTTATGAGGGATCTTTATGCATTTCTCCTTATTGTGTCATGGTTCTCCCCTCTCTCCAGGTGCTGGTCTGGTATTGGAAAGCAAGGTGGAGTTCAGACAACCTCGCTGCAAATCTCTAGCTGCTTCAAGCAGGGGATCATTCAGCATGAGCTAATGCACATCTTGGGCTTCTACCACGAGCACAGTCGAAAAGATAGAGACCTTTATATTGATATCATGTGGCAGTACATTAAACAAGGTAAACACCCTGTGATCCATTGCATTCTATGAAGGACTTTAAAGATGGCATCAGGAAATTAAAAAGCCATCACTGAAATGTTTTGAGATGTAGTGTCCTGACCAGACTGCTCTCCTTCCACAAACACCTCCCATTACTTTCATGAATTGTCCACTCTGGGCTTCAAGTGACTCTGGGTGAGGAATTGAACTGCTATTGACAGACCACAGGCAAGCTCATTCCACAGTTATTGGCAAAAATGCCTACACCCCACACACCAAATAGACTATCATTCGTTACCATATGCTTTCCCGAAGAAAAGCCACATGGTGGGTATCTTGTTCATGCCCATTTGTACAGAAGTCTACTCTGGACATGATGAGTGTGATGATGGTGAGTGTTTTGTGGGTGAAAGAGAGGAATGGTAGGATCCTTTTTACTGCATGTAGCAGGAGCAAACATTTCTTGATTATGGTGTTTACTTGTCGTTCAAGTGTTATTTTGTCGTCCATCAAGACTCTTTAGGTTTTTTACCATCGTTAATTGAGTTGCGGCTGCACCCGGTTCCATTGGCCATAGGATGTAGTGGTTGTTTTCCTAATTTTTACCTATGATCATTATTTCAGTTTTGCCCGGTTTGAATTTGAGGCTGTTTGTGTTCATCCAGATGTAGAACTCTTGTAGGCAGTTGTTCAGCATTTTGTTTTCTTACTGTGTATCTTGTATTTTGTTGACAACCTGAGTGTCATCTGCGTATTTATAGCATGTGAGGCTGTATTTTTTGATGAGTTTGATTAGTGGCATCAGGTATCTATTGAAGAGTAATGGGGAGAATGATGACCCTTGTGGTACTCCGCAGTTGGATTCCCTTGTAGTAGATTTGAAAGATTTGATCCAGACTGTTTCTGTCCTGTTTGTTAGGAAGGATTTAATCCATAGTAGGGCTGTGTCAGTGATTCCTAATTCTTCTAGTTTCCCCATGAGGAATTCATGGTTAACTGTGTCAAATGCTGCAGAGAGGTCCAGAAGGATTAGAGCTGTGCTTTTTTCTGAGTCTGCATTAGTCTTTAGATCATCCCAGATTGAGAGCAATGCCGCTTCCGTTCCCCTCATCGGTCTGAAGCCTACTTGTGCTTGGTCCAACAGTTGGTGCTCCTCCATGAATTCTTGTGTTATTCTGTAGACATATGTCTCCAGTAGTTTAGCTGGGTGGGGGATGTTGGATATGAGTCTGTAGTTGGAGAGGTCTTCTATATATCCTGCTGTTTCCTTGAGGAGCGGCTTGATGTATGCCGCTTTGAACGATTGCGTTACTTTCCCTGTTGAAAGTGATTGGTTGAAAATGTTTCTGTAGTATTCCATGGGTGTTCCTTGTGTGAGGACTGATTTGTTTTTGAGGGAAGCTTCAGAGTTTGTTCTGGTGACCCTCGGATGGCTGGGTGGGTTGCATGTTGTAGTCGATTGGTCTGCTTTGTATGATTTGTTGGATGGTGGTGATTTTGGCTTTGAAGTGGTTTGTTATGTAACAAATGGGGGCAGCATTAAGTACATGTCTCTGCTGTGCAATCATTTTAGTACAAAGAATGGAACATTTATTTTCCTGCATTTCTTACAGTGGGCCGTAAAGAAACAGCTGGCCATTGCATGTGTACATTTTAGGAATAGTGCATTTGCTGTGCAAATCATTGCTCTCTGATTTTCCGATAGTTTTGGCGTATAGGTTCCACACTGCAGGAACCCGCAGGAGTGTATTTTACTGCTTGTGTAATGTGTGATATTTCACCAGTTAGTACCAGCAGTATCCATACCACCCTTTCTTCATGAGGTCTATTGGCCACTGTATAGGATTGAAATAGAGTAGTGTTGCTCTGCAGCGCTGTCAGCTTTACAACACAAGTACATTTTCATATTGCAAAAGGGGGGATGGTGAAGGAGGGATGTGGGCCTCTTGTCTGAAATGACAGCTTGTAAGAGACCACATGTCGCAAGTGGGTGCCCACTGAACTAGAATGTTTAGTTAAGGAAAGGATACTTTGTGGTGCAAACTGCGATAAGGGCTACACAAGGGCTAGAACTAGTCCAAAGATGCAGTCTTTCACAAAAATATCTCAGCAATCGAGTAGGGTCTTCAATTACATATCACTGTACTTGTTACTATACATTTCAGGTGATTGGGCCAACCTTGCAATAGAGAGAAATGCGAACACCCTCGGCCTTCCCTATGACTACAACTCAATTATGCACTATCCAAGGTAAGTGGGGTGATGGGCTGCTGAAATAAGGACGTTTTTTGTTTTAAAGATCACTGGCAATTATCATTGTAGGGTTATGTTGTCTAGTGACTAACCTGCCGACCATGGACTCTGGGACCTGGGTTCTAATCCTTGCTTGGGCACATGACCTAAACAATCATTGGATTCAAGGCAATCCCCTTTAACTCCAGTGATTGAAATTGAAAATATGTGTAGCTTAATGTGTGTATGTAAATAACACAAACGTGCAGGATGCTGATGAGTACTGTTGCAATAGGTCCTTGCTATAGCAAATACCTTAGAAAAAACATACCGAGGACCCAGAACGTAACCTTCATATCCCCAGTCATTCTTACCAGAGAAGGGTCCCGATGTCTTGTGTTTGGTTCCGATTGTGATTCCGATTGATGGAAGAACTTCTTGGCCTTGCCGGATAGACTAGTTCATTAAGGGTGCATGTGCTCATGGCTTTGAGCATGAGACTAAGATGGGGTGCTTTGACTGGAAGAGGGACTGTATGAAATAATAGAGGTCTGAGTGATAATCAGACTGTAGCATTGCAAGTGTGCTGAAGATAGTGTTGGGGTACAAAAAAACTGAGTCCATAAAAGCTGGGAATAATTGTTGGTTATAGGTTGCTCCTCCACCAACATGCTGCGCTGCCTACAGCAGTGCATAGAGTATGATCAAACAGAGCCTCAGCGCTGTAGTACATGTGTCAGAAGGTTTATGCGTTTGATCAAAATGTTGAAAGGCGTAAGAAGCTACATTTCTAGAGGTGGATATGATCATTAGGATTAATAAGGAGATTGCGGTGTTCCATCTTATTCATATTCTGACTTTCCAACAGAAATGCCCTTACCAACACAACTGGCAAGAGCACGATTGTACCTAAGCCTGATAGCACAATCCCCATTGGACAGAGGTACGGGCTGAGCAACCTGGACATGGCCAAGATCAACAAGCTCTACAAATGCAGTAAGTGCCCGTGTTCTACCCAGTGCTGATATGTATGTATATTCTTGCTGTGCCTTTTGCACTCTACCCTAGAACATGGGTTGCAGATGTTCTCCATACCGCGGTTATTGTCTTGAGGAGAAATGCTTTGCAGTTACCGCTTGTGCCTCCAGGAATGAGATTTCACATGCACGTTAAAAACTTAGGGGCCCAATTTCAAGCTTGAGTCATGTGGCCCCTTACGTTATTCGCCATGTGGCAATTACCATGTTTACTGACAGTTTTGTGTGGAGGACATTTCCTCCACACAAAACTAGGTGGTTTTGGCCAGTTTTAATTTTGAAACACGAAATTCTGCAGTGCGGCAAAAGTGGCAGTAATTCAATCACTAACAGGGAAGTAAGTGGGCACCACTAGTTTAGAAATTTTTATATATCCAGGTAGATGTAGAGGTAAAACATGTATAATAGTAGATATTCGAATGGAGCTGGCTGTGACAAGTCTGGAGACACCCGGACTTCAAAATACACCAACAGCTAAAGACCAAGTAAGAATACAAGGTCACACAACCGCTCTCAAAAAGGGCCCGGATCCGGGCATTCAGTCAAGACATTGAAAAATATAGTTCTTATCAGGGTATCACAGGAGTACTTCAAGGTTGGTAAATAATAAAGATGAGGGTGTCAGTTGATTGTCATATAGTATTTTATCGGAAGAATAAAGCTGTCACTAATATTTCCTTAGTGAGGGAGCATTTGCCGCAACCCATATATATTTCAGACTAAAGCCAATGCATTTCGGAACAATTTTCCTTCATCAGGGCAAGTCTATGTAATTCGACATTGAAAAAATAATATGCCGATTATAATACACACAATACAAACAGTGATATAAATAATGAAAACATACCGATCAGTAGCAAGTCCACACATGTTCGTAAAATAGAGAAAAACAAAAATGTAACATAGTAAGTGGATTAATGGTAACCAAATACAAAATGAGAATCAGAACAACAACTGGTTTTACCTTGGAAGATTTGTATGGGAGCTGACAAGCGTTAAAGCTGCCCACAGTAGGGTGCAGCAGTGCGGCATGCAGCAGGCAGCCGTAATGTTAACACGTACGTGTTTCAGAGTGAAATCTGTTTGGAAACAAAGGTCGGGTTCAGAATGTCAGCGAGTCTGACAGGATCTGTGATAAAGGCAGAGTGAAATGGAAATGCTAGTGAAAATCGCAGCGAGAAAGTCGCGTACCTTAACGCATCAGGAGCACAGAAAAGCCCCTGCGTGTAGCCGCCGTGCTTAGATTCCACTGAGCAGTGTTTAGGCGGTTGCCTGGACGACCGCTTGTGTTATAGTACACGTGACTCACGAGCGCCATTAAGCGGTCGGTGCTCGCGGATCAGACTGTGCTCCTGATGCGTTAAGGTACACGACTTTCTCGCCGCGATTTTCGCTAGCATTTCCATTTCACTCTGCCTTTATCACAGATCCTGTCAGACACGCTGACATTCTGAACCCGACCTTTGTTTCCAAACAGATTTCACTCTGAAACACGTACGTGTTAACATTACGGCTGCCTGCTGCATGCCGCACCGCTGCACCCTACTGTGGGCATCTTTAACGCTTGTCAGCTCCAATACAAATCTTCCAAGGTAAAACCAGTTGTTGTTCTGATTCTCATTTTGTATTTGGTTACCATTAATCCACTTACTATGTTACATTTTTGTTTTTCTCTATTTTATGAACATGTGTGGACTTGCTACTGATCGGTATGTTTTCATTATTTATATCACTGTTTGTATTGTGTGTATTATAATCGGCATATTATTTTTTCAATGTTGAATTACACAGACTTGCCCTGATGAAGGAAAAATGTTCCGAAATGCATTGGCTTTAGTCAGAAATATATATGGGTTGCGGCAAATGCTCCCTCACTAAGGAAATATTAATGACAGCTTTATTCTTCCGATAAAATACTATATGAAAATCAACTGACAACCTCATCTTTATTATTTACCAACTTTGAAGTACTCCTGTGATACCCTGATAAGAACTATATTTTTGAATGTCTTGACTGAATGCCCGGATCTGGGCCCTTTTTGAGAGCGGTTGTGTGACCTTGTTTTCTTACTTGGTCTTTAGCTGTTGGAGTAATTCAATCACTGCCACTTGTCTCCTGCAACGCAAAACTCTAAATGATGCTCTTATTTGAGAAGTGAGATGACATGATTCACTGACTAAATACAACCTTGATCTGCATCACATCAAATATTGTATCTTCTTTCCATATGACACCACAGTGATACACTGAATGTGCATTACATGACCAAACTGACACGAAGCCAGTATGCATGCCTTGTCATATATGTTCATTTCAGCACATTGGGACAGCACGCATCAGATACCAAAGCACAATAAATTCTGGTAGGTGCTAATGGCTGTCTTGGGATTTAAAGGAATAGCTTGACCTTTAAGAGCTAAAATAATTCTAGCAATATGTGTATGCGAGCACATAACAAAATATATAATTTCACTAACCACCCTCCTCTGGCAAACCATCCTCCTGTACATGCATTTTGACTAAACTGAATGTTTCCGCACAAAGATTTCACATTGGCATGCATGTGCGGTTATTTGATAAAACACCCCCGCTCTATGAAGCAAACATTTGAATTGCCTCGATACAGTTCTAGAAAATGTCTGCATAGCAATATTTACTGAGATAGTGGTGTTCTTTGTTACCTCTATCCTAAATAATCCTTGTTTTCTTCCAGATCTCTGCAGAACTTTGCTCACGGACCCAAGTGGGACAATAAGTTTCAACCAAAGCACACTACTGCTGCCCACCAATGGAAGTTGCCTCTGGCTGATCCGACTTCCAGCAAATCAGGTGAATTTTATTGTTACCTGTGATGAGATATAAAATTGCTGATCATTGAAAGTTCTATGATTTTACTGGAGTGTCTGTGGTTAACGTTGGGGCTTTGAAAAAAATAACAACACTGGATCTTTCAGATACGATTTCTTTATTAGGGCAGTTAGAGATGATCACAAGCATCCCACTTGCTATAGTGCAACTCTTTGAAGATGCTTAGTATTACATTATGTCCTGATATACAAAATATAATATTTAAAGTCAAGAACATTGAAATAAATAAAATAGTTGGCAGAAGTTTGGAAGTCATCTGTTAAAAAAAAGGCTTCATAAACGATCCCACTGTTTCGGGTTTAATTAATGTGCATGAGGACCAAAGAGCTTCTTGTTAATTATAGGGATGAATGGTTTCATTGCGTCTCAGTGAAATCTGAATTTCTCTATAAGAGTGTTCAATAATCACACTCTGTTTAAAATGTGACTTCGACTGGTTTCAGACTAAACATAAGTCAAATCAAATTTCAAGACCATAAGTGTACTTTGTTTACAAGGGTTTGACTTTATTTAAATCTAGGGGATTTGGAGGTGGCAACGTTGTTTCCACTGCTAACCTGGGAGTTAGAGGCTAGAATCAAGAAACTGTCCAGGTGTTTCATGTCCTTGTTTGTCAGGAGTATTTTTGGTATTCCCTTCCACCAAATAGTAGCTTAAAATTGAGACTGGAACCTTATTCTCGCTGAACGCTGATGTTTAACGCTGCAGCAAATTCCCAGTGTCTTGGCACTGCTTTAAGCATGCTCTGAACTAGGTTACATTCTCTACAATTTACTGTAACCAAGTGGTACTAGAAATACTTTACTCCAGCGCAAGTGGAATTAACAATATTACAAAATTGCCCTCGAGCAAAAACATATTCCTTCAATTAATTTCCTTCACCAGTGCAAAAGATTAGAACTAAGGCAAAGCTTGTTCTGGTGCAAAATGCATTGAAATAATACGTTTTCCGACTAGTGACTGCACTCATGCAAAGTTCATGTAATATGGCCCCTTTCTCTCTTCTTTTCCTCGGTAGATCCAACCATACACCCATATGTCCATATATCCGTTTACTTATCCACATCCATCCATCCATCGGTCAAAAGATCTCTTTTCCTGACTTACCATTGTTAATACCTTAGAGATAATGGACTTTATTTCATCATTTTGCAAAGAAGTGGCCAGCTGGCCAGCAGTGCTCTAAAAGTTACGTTTCCTATGCCTTCCTTTAGGTTTTTATGTGGCTGAGTGATTTTAACATCCCGTCCTCTGATGACTGCCAGTCCAGCTACCTCAGAGTTTATGACGGAAACAGCAAGGAATCGCCTGTCATACTGGAAAAGACCTGTGGCCAGGGCAGAGGGCTATCAATGATGACTTCTGGGAAAAATATGTTGGTGGAATTAGTCTACATTAAAACAAATGTATCACTAAGCTTTAATGCTGTTTACAATTCAGGTAAGCTTGCCATATCACACTCCATTTCATTGGGGGATATGGCTTTGTAACTCTAAGTGGTATCTTAAATGTTTAACTCATGTATCACAATGTTTAGGCTTGAAGATGCACCCCAATGAACTGCCGACTTGTTAGCTAGTAGTCCCCACCTACTTTTTTTCTTCTGTCGACTAGGAGCCCACTTTGTAAAGTATGTATCCGTGTTTGGCAACAGATCACCTAACTATTACCACCTCTCCATGGAAATGGGAATCCCTCCTCCAGGCGTTCCTTTTCGTCTGCTCCAATGACCCATCCTGAGAGATATTTTACAAGGGTCAGGCTTCCAATGGCAGTGGATTTTATTTTATAATGTATGGGCGTTTATTTCCTTTCTGTATTCCCAAAGAAAGCAATGTATTCCGAGAGACTGGATACATGATTGTCTGCGAGTGAAAGATGTCATGAATGGGATGATTCATGCAGGCCAGGGCATGTCCGCAGGGAGAGTGATCCATATGTATAAGATGATCCTGTTAAAGTCAAATGGATGTCTAGTGGGTGTTATCTCCTGAAGCCAAATGATGCTACCTAATTCACTAAAATGTAACTAGAAGAATATGGAAGAATGAACTTCCACCTACACATGACAGTCTGTAGGATGGCCATTATCCATGAATCTTCAATACAACACTTGGTGACGAGGTAAACAAGGGCTTCTAGGGGAGAGCAGCAGCATTCAGAGGCACAGACGAGTATGAATAAATGCCCAGGCCAGGCTACAGCAGCCCACCTCACCATCCATCTTCACACACAGAGCCTCCTCCACTTGCCATTGCCATGGCACATGAATGAGCTGGAACCCTGGAAAACACCTGTGGAAGGAAAGACTATTGGGTAGACCATGAGCCTCGGGTACCTGAGAACCCAGATTAGCCATGAAATGAGAGGAAAGCAGTCCTCTACAGTCGTCCCAGCAGTGACAAGGAACCAGTGGTGGCAGCCAACTGCTGAGACCCTTAAAGAAGCAGGAGCACAAGAACTTGTAGGGCCCAGATTCTCACTGCAATCACCACACGGCTGCACCCTGGGACACTCTTGCGGGTGCTGGCCCACAATTTACCATATGTACATACTCTAGCACGAGGAGCCCCTTTTGTATTGATACTGGTCCAGTAAATTAAACAGAAGAGCCTGCATTCCCTCCCTCATTATATGTGGCCTAAAAAATTGGTACCATGTAAATTGACACTATGTTATGGCATTTATGCTTCCAACCTCACATGACAAATGTTAGGGAGAATTCTCAATTCTGTGTTAATTCCCTTCTACCTTAGAGACTCCCAGCTCTTTTGCTGGACTTTAGGACTTTAAATGTTCATCCTGGAGAGAGTGAGACCCTTTTCCCACTGTCTCATGTATTTTTCTTTGATTTGAACCCTGTGTTCCTTTTGGTTTTGGAGTTTGACAAACTCCATAGGCATCATCTTTTTGTATTGTGACACACAGCACCCAAGTGTGAAATTGACTTTACTTACCTTTTTCTGTTAGTAGACCCAGCACACACTACCTTACATAGAGTACTGGAGGGGTTACTTAGTATCCCCTTTGTCTACCTTCTCATGTAACATTTCTATGTTACCCTTTCTAAAATTAATGGCTGGTGGCAGTGGTTTAATTTTTCCTTCCAGTCTGCGTTTTTACCACAGACTGCATTTGCAGCTGCATTATTGCACCCATGGTTGCCCATTTTGTCAAAATGACCCCTGTCTTTTTTTTCCACATTTCTTGTTGGAAAGGTCCTTCTTCAGATTTACTCTGCTCGCCAAACCTGGTTTGGTCCCTTTGTTCGTTTTGTCCTTGGCAGGATTCACTAGTGAAGCCCGCCTCTGTCTCCAGCGTGTCTGGCAAGGCAGGAAGCAAGGGAGGTTCCTGAAAACTCCCTGTTCTTAGTCTCCTTGGTTGCAGAAAAGTGATTGGACAGGCTGGTTGTCCTTGAGTGTGAGTGACAGCTAGGCTGCGAATGAATGGGAGAGACTTGCATAAAAGGTTAGGTATTTTGCAACGAAGGCAAAGTCAACCACTGAACGAAGGAACAGAAGAAGAAACTGGAATAAAAGCTTGCTGCACCCTCCTGGACCGTTGGCTTGCCCGGTGAAGCACTGAAAGGAGGACTTCTGGTGGTTGTGTCCGTTTTGAGTGTAGACAGTGTTGTCTATTATTTATAATAGCTTAATGCTGGCAACTGGGACGGTGCAGATGGATTTGATGGATGTGTCGGTGGTGGTAGGAGGCAGTTACTAGATGGATTGGTGACAGTTGGGTTAGTGATGTTAATAGTTGAGTGCAGTGCTGAGCACAATTATAATGGTAGTGATGACTCCACATTTACATGTTTTGTATTATTTATAGGAACATGCAAAGGCAATTACACTGCTAAGAATGGAATCATGAATGGAACTGTTACATCACCAAACTATCCAAATCAGTATCCACAATCAACATCCTGCACATGGAACATCATTGCACCACCAGGATACAAGGTGAGGACAGCTTAGTATGAGGGCATTAGGGCTAACCAACAAATTCCATGCTAGTATCCTGTCATTTATCAGCTTTGTAGGGTAATCCTTTTTTAACATTAGCACTCATATAGCTTCTTATGTACCCTCTTTGTTTTAAAGTGGTTATATGTTTCACCAGAAAAACATCTCAACTTTGTTTATCTCCAGGCGAGGTTTCTAGACAGATCTAGGAAAGTCTCATCGAAAAAGCTTCTCCCCTGTTCCTCTAAAACCATCAAGGACCACATTGACACCCTGGCACCTGCTTTGGATGACTTCTGCAACCACTCCTTCACCACGGGAGTCTTCCCTTCCCCGCCCTGAAGCACTCCCTTGTGCACCCTCTTCTTAAGAAACCCGCAGCCGGCCCCTCCTGCCATGCTAACTACCGCCCAATCTCCATCACTCCATTCCTGGGCAAACTCCTGGAAAAGCTGGCCACCTCTGAGCTTATTCTTCACACTGAATCTGTTGGTTGTCTCCATGACCATCAGTCTGGCTTCAGAGGAGCCAGAAGCAGGTAAACTGCTCTCCTGAACATCCGTGAAGACCTGCTCTCCAACCTTCACTCCAATACCCCCTGTGTCCTCATCTTACTTGATCTCTCTTCTGCCTTTGACATGGTCAACCATGCCATCCTGCTCAACCGTCTCTGTGATAACCTGGGTATCACTGATCAGGCCCTGGCTTGACTGACCTCTTTCCTCTCCTCTCCGATCTCCCTCCCAGGTCCAACTTGGGTCCTTCCTCTCCTCAATCTCTATCTCTACTTGTGATGTTCACAAAGGGTCTAATCTCTCTCCCTGGCTGTTCAACCAATACCTGGCACTTCTTTCCCACCGCATTGCCGCTCTCTGCCTCAACTTTCAGTGCTATGCGAACAACACTCAGATTATTTGCAGGCTCCCTTCCGCCACCTCTTCTCCTTCTCTCATCTCTGACTGTCTGTCCGCTATCCAGGAGTGGTGCGCTGCCAATGATCTCTCCCTTAATGCCAGTAAGACTGAGATTTTCCTCATTGGCACACCTGATCCCTCCTTTCCTGTCATGCTTTGGCTGGCCTTTCTTGGCCCTCTTTCTTCTCCCACCTGTGAGGCTAAAAACATTGGGGTCATCTTCGACTCCACTCTCTCCTTCTCTCCTCACATCTCTGATGTCTCTAAGAAGTGACACTACCAGCTGCACCTCCTCTGAGGCATTCTTCCGGCATTCTTCCTTTCCTCGCCTCCCCCAGAAGCTCATTGTCCCCCGAAATCTGGTTCTCTCTAGGCTGGACTACTGCAACAGCCTCTTTCTAAATCTGCCTGCTTTTACCCTCTGCCCTCTGCAACTCATCCAACACAGGACTGTGAGACTTGTCCTTGGCCTCAACCCCAGGGATTGTATCTCTCCAGGACTGAAATGTCTGCAATGGCTCCCAGTGGCTACGAGGACTAAGTTCAAAATTATCTGCATTGTCCACAAGGCCTTCTGGGGCCTCAATACCTCCAACTCTCTCTTCCTTCTCGAGCTCTTCGCTCATCCGCCTCCAACTCCCTCCCCTAACAAGTTGGTGGTAGATCTCTTTCTTCGGCTGGGCCCCCCTCTGGAATAGCCTACCTGCCTCCCAGAAACTTGAGGAGAGCCATCTCCGGAAGCACCTCAAGACCTTCCTTTGCTTCTGCTTTCTCTCCTCCTCTGCCCTGCTGAACTCCTGACTGAAATTGCCCTGGTCACCTCGCTACCCTCTGATCTCGTGCCCAGGTCTCCTCCCCCACCAGCTGCACACCTGCACTTCCTCCCGGGCAACCCCCGCACTTGGGGGCTGTTTCTGTATCCCTACAGTCCCCATCAGCTCTTGACACTTGATGTCTGCACTTGCTCGTGCACTTGCCAATAGCTGGCTGCACTTCTACCTTCTGTTTTTATGTATTCTATTTATTATTTTACTGTTGATCCTATGTACAGCACTGCCCACTCCCCCTACCCGCACTTTCCCTTTCCCCGTTCCCCTGCACCTGCACGATCTCAATGTCACCTGGCCTAGTAAGATCGTTGTCTCTGTCTTCCCTCCGTTCCCCCTCCCTTGCCTCGTTGCCCTTTGAAACACTTGTGTATAGACCCATTATAAATGCCATATCATATGATATGTCATATCATATTCTCTTATTAATGCTATTAAATGTCTCTCTCCATAGCCTCCTTTGTTAACCTGGTATCCCCCCCCTACTTACTAATTGTATAAAACAATGGTGATAAATCTACATGTTTTTCAAAGGGCTCAGAAAACAATGGGGAGAAGAATAGAGATGTAGAGCAAGTTTGTGTGATTGGAAATTATATTGATTAGTCAGAATCACGAAGGGACATGTATCTTGAATGGCAAAAGGTTTATTGAATAACAGCCCTGCATCATAGCTGATGCCAGATGCTTAATCATTGGCCTTTGCTTGCAACCATCTACTGGAGAATATCTCCATTCACATACTGTTAGTGCATGGGTTTTACCAGAGTTCTACACCTTGATTCCCTGTCTCTAACTCTAACATTCGATTCCTCTGATGCATGTACCAGATTGCCAAATGTGGATAATCAATGTCATGTTGATCAGCTATCTGATAACAGCCAAATGGATAGATACCGGACTCCTCTCATACATAGACTTACTACACCCCACTATCACAGCTCCATCTGTAAGGAAGCCAGGTAACGATAAATATATGAATGTGCATGATTGAACTTGGGAAGGTGGGCTGGACCAGGCATTCTGCACAGAGATAAGGAATGAACCCATCATACGTGAGTAGCTGATCCTTCTCTTAAATGTACACTGACTCCCCAAAGAAGGTTATTTGTTATTTTAAACCCCTTTCACTTAGATCTGCAAAACACTTTACAGCCCCCCCAACTCCCTGGTATCCCAAAGACATATCTGAGTGCAAAGATTAAAAACATGAAGTTCAAATCTGCTTTTTGAACATCGGTACTCAATAATACCTTCTATGCAGAAGGTTATGGTGCATGTTTATGAATTTCCCCAAATATTTCTTGGATTTTGTGTGAATACTACTGAAATGTAATTAGAATTCCAATTAGAAAACTATGCTTAGTCTTCTGTCTCAATTATGTCTCAATTATGAGCTTGGCTTTACTATAGAAGCAATGCAGTGCCCTGTTAATTGGCCATTGGACTCTGGAAAGGTTGACTTTATCCACCTGCCCCATATATAACTGGGGGCTATTGACCCACTGTAAAGTAGCTCTATGTGTAACATCCAGGCCATAGCTATGTATCTGGGTAGGGCTGACTCAACCTCACATCATTCGCAAATGGGTAAAACAAGTACAGAAGGTTGGTTAATGTCAACTTATTGTATTAAAGCCAAGGGCTCAAGGGGCAGATCAGTTTTTAGGGATCCCGTATTAATGAATATGGTTGTTGTTATTATTATTATTATTATTATTATTATTATTATTATTATTATTATTATTATTAATAATATTATTATTATTATCATCATCATTATTATATCTGTAATGTTTGATGACATGCAAGGCTCTCATTAGTAAGCACTGAGAGAGCCTTTAGTTTTAACCACTTCATCTAAATGGGTAGAGACAATGTACATTTCGAATGCACTAAATAAACTGTTTGCATAACACATGAGGCAGTGGATGATACATAAAAAGTATTGTGAGGGCTAAAGACTGAGAACAGAAAGTGGGAACAACACAGACGAATGTTGAGTATGCATACAGAAAATACATTATTTACATTGAGACACAAAAGTGGGGACTGGGCTGTGGATTGTTGTTGGGGGCAATCGTGATGCTATTGTATCCTGCTAGTATGGCAGCCTTGACGCTTGTCACAGTTGGAATGTTCTTAATTCATGGGGGTTGGTTCTTCCTATGGTAGAGAGCAAGGTGGGTAAAAGAGCAAAAACATAAGACATGAAAGGTTTTGTGGAAGACTGATAGGTTGCCGAGGGCTAAGGAGTGAAGAGTGGGAGAGAAGACAGAAATAGAATCAGCCAATATGGAGGGTGAGGGCAGCCCATGGATAGATTTGAAAAAAAAGTAGCAGGGGATTGTAAAGGGAACAATAGTGCATAGGTTAATAATCCAACTAAAAGGACAGGAGCAGTGAAGGCTGTCAATTATTTATATTACTTAGTTGGAAAAGGCAAAGACACGGATATGGAGTCCAGTAAGGGACTGCATAAGTAGTCAAGCCTGCTAAGGACTACAGTGGAGATGAGTGTTTGGGCCTAGTGAAAGGTGAGATGGGAATGGATTTTTCAGACGTTGAGGAGGTGGTCTGGCTGCTGTAGCATATGAGGAATAAGGTATTGGAGTTTAAGGCAACTATCAAAGACAATCCTTAAGTTGCATGTAATGGTGGCTGGGTTAAGGAGATCACAGTGGAACAAAATGGGGAAAGGGAAATGATGTGAGGCATTGGAGGAGTGAAGAAAGATCACTTCAGTTTTAGGGGAGCTGAGCAATATGCCTTGCAACGCCATCCAATGGAAAATATCAGAAAGGCAGTCGGTGATGCAAGAGGACAACACATGGTTGAAGAAGAAGGTGAGGAAGAAGATTTGAGGATAATTGACAAATTCTGTAGATGATAAGGAAAGCAAAAGGAGAAGATGAGTTTGTAAATGGGTAGCTTGTGTAATGTGTGAAGAGACATTGGTCAAGGACAGATGTTTACAGGATCCATATCCTGTGATGGGATTTGGGAAATATGAGGTCCCAGTGCTTGAGGAGTTGGAGAAGGAGTAATCTGCTAGGTGGCAGGCAATCCAATCCAGGACTGTGGTCTGGAAGCCAAGGTATGACTGATTCTAAAGTGAAGGAGATGAGCAACAGTGTCAAAGAGGGATGGTAGATCAAGAAGAATGTGTGGCAGTGGCTGGCGTTAGCATACAGGTTCAAGGCATGAGTGAGAGCTGCTTTCTGAATAATGTCAGCTGTGGATTTCAGATTGGAGATGGTCGCTCAGTTCGATATCCTCAAGGTAATCAGTGATATGGTTGAACACTTCACATTCTAGGACTTTCCATTAGTGGGTAATAGGTGATACAGTTTATTAGTTGGCATGATTGTTAGGGACCGTGGTAGATTTAGTTATGATGGGTATACTTGTTGCCAAGCATGTTGTGAATATTGCATAATAGGGTTATGGGTTAAATAATGAGGATAGGTAAGGACAGAACAGGCATGTCAGGATAGGTGTCCCAGTTCCTGGTGATGCTTCAAAATGCTCAGGAAAGGGTGATTAAGCAAACTGACGGACAGGTCCTAGTAACTCCTGGAGGGTCAGGCGAGAGGGTGAAGGTGGCCAGTTTGGCAAGAAGGCAGGAAAAGAGAGGGGTTAGTCTGGGTATCACCTATCCTGAAAATATCTGAAGGAAGTAACTGACCAAGTTGTCTGCTGAGAGTGAGGAGGAAAATCAACATAGTCAAGTGGGCAAACATGGACCTGAGGAACATAGAAAGCAAGCGAGGGTGGAAGCAAAGAGAGAAGATACAATCAGTGGAATAGGTGTACTCAGCAGATCCCAGGGCAGTACAATGAGTACAAAAGTATACCTTGTAGGGAGCCACAAGAGAAGGACAGTGGTTGCTTCTTAGGATGCATGATTGTCCTCAACTGTTGGATGGCTGGGAGGACCAGGTTTGGGGAGGTGAGTGAAAGCTATTGAAGTGGCAAGTTGCGTAGCAGTGTTTAAAGGGAGATGCTAGTGCTGAACCTCACTCTAGGTAGCCCTAATGAAGTCAGAGTAAAATGAGGAAAGAGTTGATATGGAAGACCTGATATGGTCATGGGCCAAAGAGCAAGGCTTGGATTTATCTTTGCGTGGATGCAAGTGGAGGAAGAGGTGGGAGTTCAAGGAGTGGATGCAGGGAGAGTGATCAATTGAGGTGGCAAATTGGTTGAAGGCTCAGGAGAGGAAGGCAGGGTCCAGTGAGTTGCAAGTTCTATGTGGAAACATTCTATGATGGCAGATTCAGGGTCCAAATACAAAGTGATTAGTGCAGACACATTTCAAAAACGTGTGCACAATTTAACAGAACTAAATGAGCCTTATATATGTCGGAAGGGTTATGGAGAATGCTGATAAAGATTTTGGTCTCTAAAAAAGTATAAATTAAATCTAAAGTAATGTGGGACTTCTCTGGGGCTTATAGATTTCGATAAATGCCTTTTGGTTTGGTATCAACCCTTGCTATTTTTAAAAATGATGGAATTTTTGTTTGGTGAGATGTTAAATGGTAGGTGTTTTTAAATTGATATTCTGATCTTCACGGCTGACCCTTACCATCACACTTGTCCTCATCACATCACACTTGTCCTCATCGGAAGCCCTTAAGTGCAGCGGTAACACTATTACCACAGCATTGAAGGGTCTGCTCAATCACGAATCTGGCAGCATTTACCCCCAGCTGTGATGCACCAACTTAACGCCCATTTTCGGGGGCACAATTAGCGCGGCACTTTTAGCGTGCGCTAATTGCTCCCAAAAATGGCCCATTGGGTCCAATGGTCCCAATGGCGAATGGGGAATACCCATTACTGCCCAACCCTTGATCCAGCGCTAATAGCACCAGATGGGGTGTTGGTAACGCTATTAGCCTAGGCAGTATCCCGGCAGTAATATCGCCGGGATACCACCCAACTCGTGATGAGACCCAATATATGTATGAAGGAAGTGCTCAGAATAACCAAGCGTGCAGGGCTTGCATTGAAGGAAGATAAGAATAGATTTAAAGTACTAGCAGTATCATATTTGGGACATATTATAAATGGCCATGGTATAAGGAAGAAAACAAGTTTGGTTGATGCTGTATTAGGAACACCAGCTCCTCATGATAAAGGTGCGCTTAGGGCATTTCTGGGTCTTGCAAATATTAATCCAAACTTGTGGAGCATTTTGAGATTGTAAGTGCTCCTTTAAGAAAGCTGTTAAGGAAGAATGGCCTTTTTGATTGGACACAAACACATAAAGGTGCATTTGAGCAGATTAAAAGATGGTGTGCGGAGACTGGCGGCCATTACAGGACAGCGCTAAGGTGGTCGGGCACGGTGCGGCTCACTGAAGGGGCTACACAGTGGTGTTATACCTGCCTCCTTGTCGGTGCCTTCTTCTGCTTTCTACCCACAACTCCTCACAACACATCCTCTGCGAATGCACTATTCTGTAACCAACGGCAACACAGCTTGTGATGTTATAATATGGATTAGAGCCATCCATATGAGCACATAGATTGAAACTATCTCATGTGTGGACAAATTAAAGAGTAGACACGTTACTTTTTAGGAACTTTAGTGCTGAGGCTACAAAAGGATACAAGCATCTCCCCCATTGCAAGAACATATCCTAAAAGGCTGTGTTCAAATGAGAGAGCGAGGGGCTCTCTGACACTGCCTCACTGCCATTCTATTGACTTATTCCACAACAAAGTTTCAATTTAGCCCACCGTTCCAACTTCACTTGATGATTTCCACCATGTGGTTGGAAAGCACAGGACATTCAGGGCCTATTTGTCCTCCTCATAAATTTGTATGTATTTAGTCTGTCTTGGTCGTGGGTGCAGGAGCAATGTGGGAACTCCTAAGAATAAAGGAAAATAACTTGAGGACCCCCTTAAAGGTGCTCAGAGAAGGCATTCCAGAGCTGCAGTTCCAGTGTGAGGGAAAACGATCTGACGGGAGAGTTGTCACGGGTGTGCTTGGGTGATCAGTCAGAATTGGGATTGTGAGTGGAAGGGGCAAGCTAATATGTGAGCTGATATGATTTGAGAACTAAGGAGGGATAGGATTTATTAAGTGGAGTGAGGGCCTTGTTGCACACCATGAACCAGCCTGGCCATTCAGTGAAGAGGGGATCTTAACATGTCAAAGAGGGTTTGAGTGGCAAAGTTTATTATTCATTTTTTGATTGGTTGGAAGTAGAAGTGGTGGACACCCGCAGATGACCATTATTCAAGCTCTGTAAAGAATAGAAGATGAGGAGGGATGGGACTTTGGGAGGTTGAGTAGCAAGTTGCAGGGAGAAGTAATCACCTAGGTGAGTCATGCAGGGCCAGCTCTTCTTCCAAGAACATGTTCCCCCCTGAAGCACTCCCTTGTGCACCCTCTTCTTAAGAAATCCTCTGCCGACCCCTCCTGCCCAGCTAACTATCACCCAATCTCCATAACTCCCTTCCTGGGCATGCTCCAGGAGAAACTGGCCATCTCCCAGCTCAATCTCCACACTGAATCTGTTGGTTGTCTTCATGGCCATCAGTCTGGCTTCAGAGCTGCCAGAAGCACATAAACTTCCCTCCTGAACATCCGTGAAGACCTGCTCTCCAACCTCGACTCTAACACCCCTTGCGTTCTTATCCTGCTTGATCTCTCTTCTGCCTTTGACACTGTCAACCATGCCATCCTGCTCAACCGTCTCCGTGATAACCTGGGTATCACTGGTCAGGCTCTGGCGTGGCTGACTTCTTTCCTCTCCGACCGACCCTCCCAGGTCCAACTTGGGTCATTCCTCTCCAACATCTATTTCTCTTCCTGTGGTGTACCCCAGGGATCTAACCTTTCTCCCTGGCTGTTCAACCAATACCTGGCACTCCTTACCCACTGCATCGCCGCTCTCTGTTCCAACTTTCAGTGCTATGCGGATGATACCCAGCTCATTTTCAGGCTACCCTCAGCCTCCTCCTCCTCCTCTCCTTCCCTCATTTCTGACTGTCTGTCTGCCATCCGGGAATGGTGTGCCGCCAACGACCTCTGCCTTAATGCCAGTAAGACTGAGATTGTACTCATTGGCACACCCACTCCCTCCTTCCCTGCAGCTCTCTGGCCAGCCACTCTTGGCCCTCTTCCCACTCCCACCTGCAAGGCTAAAAACCTCGGGGTCATCTTCGACTCTGCACTCTCCTTCTCCCCTCACATCTCTGACATCTCTAAGAAGTCACACTATCAGCTGCACCTACTTAGAGGTATTCTTCCTTTCGTCTCCTTCCCCCAGAAGCTCACTGTCTTCAGAGCCCTGGTCCTCTCCAAGCAGGACTACTGTAACAGACTCTATCTAAATCTTCCTGTCTCCACTCTCCGCCCTCTGCAACTTATCCTTGGCCTCAAGCCCAGGGATCGTATCTCTCCAGGAATGAAATCTCTGCACTGGCTCCCAGTGGCTGCGAGGATTACATTCAAAACCCTCTGCATTGTACACAAGGCCTTCTGGAGTCTGGGGCTGCAATACCTTCAACTCTTTCTTCCCAAATATCTTCCTTCTAGAGCTCTTTGCTCATCTGCCTCCAACTCCCTCAGGGTCAGTCGCTTCTCCAAGCAACGAGTTGGTGGCAGATCACTCTCTTCGGCAGGGGCCTCTCTCTGGAACAGCCTTCCTGCCTCCCTGAAAATTCAGGAGAACCATCTCCGTTTCCGGAAACACCTCAAAACCTTCCTCTTTGCTTCTGCTTTCTCTCCTCCCCACCCTTGCTGAATTCCTGACTGAAATTGCAATGGTTTCCTGGCCAGCCTTTTTCTGATCTCTGGCCCAGGCCCCGTCAACTGCCCACCTGCACTGCCTCCCTGGCAACCCCTGCACTTGGGGACCTTTTTTTTCTTTATCCTTCAGTCCCCCTTCCAGCACTTATGTCTGCACTTCCTTGCACTTGCCACCAGATGGCTGTTTCATATGTTTTATTTATCTTATCTATTCCACTTCCCATGTACTGCACTTTCCCCTCTCCCTTCCCCCCGCACACTCTTCCTTCCCCCCTTCCCATGCACTTGCACGATCTGAATGACACCTGGCCTAGTAGTATCGTTGTCTGTCCTCCCTTTGTTCCCCCCTTGCCTCGTCGCGCCTTGAAACACTTGTGTATAGGCGCGTTATAAATGCCATATCATATCATATTTTCTTTCCTCCATCCTTTGGAATGCAAAAGCCTATGAATCCCCTTGTCCGACCTGAGCACACTATAAGCTAATGACTGTAGACATGGCTCAAAAAAATAATTCCCATTTGTTTTCAGGCACTCGCTGGCTGCCACAGAGGGAGCGTAATAGCACTCATTCAGATTTAACTGTGTGGCACATCTAAAGAAAAGACAACTGGTGTACACATATGCACACACATAAACACATATGAAGGTAATTCCGAGACAGTAAGGAAAGCACAATAGGTAAAGTACTAACTGCTGAGAACTCTGCACCATATGCAAGTCACAGATTGCATTCTGGCAGGGTCACCTCTTCCTTTTATCTTTCCCGGGTCCATTAAATGATTAACTTTGAGTGGTTTAACAGTAAAACATCGTCACACATTTAAGTCACAATAGACCTTCTCTAAACCAACAAGAATGCACAGAATTCAGCCAATAACTATTCTTATAGTGTGTACTTGGAACATTCAGATCTCAGAAACAATCAGTGGAACATCAGAACACATTTCCATGCATCCAACAAGCATCCATGCAATTTCCCAGCAATAATTCACGAGGATGCTCCCACTCTGATGGTATAGATCTTTCCATACAAGGCAACATCAAATATAATGTTACAAAGTGAAAGGTAAACCAGACGCATGTTTTTCACTGTGTTATAGAACAATGGAATGCTTTTTCTGTACATCTATTATAAATTCACGTTAAAATCGGGCCAATTAATCCAATCATCCAATGTTACCTTATACAAATAATAGTTGTATCCATTATCTTACTTTATGAAGCATTGTAAACACTAAGACCCTTAAATCGATGGGGGGGGGGTCATTAACTCTTGGGATAATGAGCATTGCCCAACTTATGGCACATGGCAAATAACTGTTATCCTTCAATAATTCCCCCTTCTCTCTGTGTGTAAGGTCATAGTATGTGTTTTACTGCATAGGATCCAGTGCGTTGAATGTTTGACCATTTTACCACAAAGCAATATTCCACATAGCCTCCTATAGCCATCTTCTTAAATGATAATGATTATACTTCTCACTTCATTCTGTACTCTAGCTGATGACAATGTGCTCACCATTCACTTTCATTAACTGTGCATAGCCTACTGGAACTCGGTTTCAATCAGGACTGCTTCAGTTCTCCTGCAGTTTAGGATGTTACTCATGACCCTGCCCTTCAGGTAATACCTAGGTGTCACTTGGGGCCTGCTACTCCAAGGTATTATTGTTATCTACAGAAATCATATTTGGGGGGACACATAGGCGATCAAAGGAAAATGTAGGGGGGGGCAACTGCAATGGGCAATGATACACCTGTGTTTCTGTTTATACTCTTAACATTTATAGATATGAAAATGATATATATATCATAGATGCAAAAACAGTGCTTGATACATGATTTTTTCCCTGCCATTTCTAAACTTGAAAAAGACTGAAGATGTTTTTTTGGGAAATTGCCTATGCCTACTATTTCCCCCAAAACGTATTCACTGTACTTTTATGATTAAGGACGACCTCAGTAGCGTTCTACATTTTTTGTAGTCTTGCTTCAGCACCGTTATATAGAATAGGATTAACAGACATAGGCAGAGGCACAGGAAGCAGAATTATATCTTCACAGATAGTGATGTAAAAAAAAGACTGGTTAAGGTTATGAATGGACTGGAAATGACCTGATAGGGCCATCATGCAGCCTGCTGGGAAACCCTAAGAAGTAATGGTGTGTAGACATGAAATACCCATATATTCAGGACTTTCACAAATACAGTTCAAATTGACATTGTGATACTGAAATAATTATGAGACAAAAAACCAGGACGCGACATTGTGATACTGAAATAATTATGAGACAAAAAACCAGGACGGGATGACTGGTTAAAGCATGGCACAAGAGAATATGAGAGCAATGCAGTGTATATTGCCATGGATAGTATTTTGGGTGATGCAGTGATTCTTCTGTTTAATGAGGAAACAATGCCGTGCACAGAGAGCAGGCGTGACGTAGGTGTATCTTTTTAGTCAGAGGAGCAGACTGGCACTGTGTTTCAGACTCTTTGTAGTCTTTTGAGTAGATGTTTCGGGAGTCCAAAGTAGAGGCTGGTGGCATACCCGAATGTTGACAAGTAAGATAACTGTCATGGTCCTAATCGTGAAGGACAGGTAGGATATGATGCATGTTATATTAGGGGACTTGGGAAAAACCTCCTGTGATGGCTTTAACACATTATTCCAGTATTAGGTTGATATCCATCAAGAATCTGAGAATTCAGACCATTGTCGTGGGCAGGGGCCAGGCATCTATTGCTTTGGTTCGGGATTGGGGATTGGTGTGGAATTTGGTGTTTTTGTGCTGCAGATCATAATATCTGTTTTGTTCGCACTGATGGTGAGTCTGTTTGTAGTCATTGAAGAGTCCAAATGTGCAAGAGCTCTCCTGAGTTCCAGTGGGTTCATTGTAGTATCGTTTGTGAGCTTGTAAACAGTTTGCTTGACATCTCAATAGTAAAATCATTTGATGCCTGTGTTGTTAATCAAAAACAGTAGCACGTTCATGCACATGTTAAAGAACTGAGTTGAGAGGCTGGATCTTGGGGGCACTCCAAAGGCCAACTTGCAAGAATGTGAACTGAAAGGGGCCATTTGACTTGCTTCCTCTTGGTCGGAAATGAGAGCAGTCCCTTCACTCCAATATCCAGCTTTGTTAGACGGATTACATGGCTGATTGTGTTGAAGGTGGTGGAAATGTCAATAGAGATGAATGCGCTGTGTGAGATGGTGTCCTTGTTGTTTTTTAGGATGTCCCATATCGAGCTCAGAGTAGATATTTCAGGAATCTCTACAAAGGAGAAAAGGGAAAAATAGACAATGAAATGTTTGATGGAAAACTTTGAGTTTGCCTCTAAAGAAGAAAAATAACATGTCTTTTTTGGGATTAACTTTTTTGTTCATAAAGCTAGCAAATATTTTGCTCAGAATTCATGTAGGCATGTTAGAGACTAATGATGACAAAGGTGTTTTTTTAACTGAAGAATTTAAGATCGAAATTGTGAACTCACAAACCTGTTAATTGCAATTTCCTTAGCAGTATGTGACATGATGTATGTCCAAATAGTGTCCGTTGTTGGATGTCTTCTGAAATGTTTTGGATGAACTGACATGTTCTAATCTCTTGCCCCACTCCACACAGATATTGTTGAATTTGGTTTCCATTCTGTTCAAACCACAAAACAATTGCACGCGCGACTCTCTCAGGATTTACGATGACACAAAACCATCTTCTGCTCTTTTGGGCACGTATTGCACTCCATCTCCGGACACAATTGTCTCTTATGGGAGCATGCTGCGACTGGAGTTCCGCAGTGATCGCTTCGCGGATAACAGTGGCTTCTTAGTGGAATACACATTTTGTAAGTACATCCATACTGTTAATATACAATTTGCGATATGAAGCACTTCAAAATAGAACTAATGATTGTTATCCATTTTTTCCTAAATCATTTAATGGTCATCACTAATAGTCTGAGTCCTATTCCTCCTCATCCCAATCCTTATCTGTGACACTCCCTCAAGGCAGGTGTCTTGTTGCTTACTAAAAGTTAACGTTCATATTAACTCCTAAGACTAATCGGTTGGAATAAATTGTAAACAGGGGTATTACAGAGGGTATTGTTTGAAAATGCTATTAGCAGATATTGTGTCTAGGTAACCCGCATTCATCCCATGTATAACCTAAATACTTAAATATGGTTTTATTCAAATATTTAACTTGAAAGCTAGCACAACACAGACTCCAGAAGTATCTGTTAAAATGTAATATTAATTGCAATTAGTACCTCATATCCACCAATATCTTAGACCATGGAGAGAGAGTGGGAATCAGTACTGGGACAAGGAAGAGTAGGGCTTTGAGTTATGATGATTATGCTGTATAAGAGTATGATATAATATGATATTTTATTTGTATCGAGCTCGTACACAAGAGTAAGTAATCTAAGTATTATTGTAATCTAAGTATTATTTCTCTGTCCCTCTTATTCATCATTGTCTTTCCCTTTGACGATATAAAAAGCAATAACATAAATGTTAGTTGAAACAAAATAACTATGACGGAGACCAGCATTAAAGCAAATCGGTTTAAAGTTTCTTAAAACAATAACACACATCAGAGAAAAACAGAGTCAAGACTGTGGCCTGGAAGGATGGCGCTGTGCCAATCACAGGTAATTTATAATGTGACTTAAATGGAGATGCACAAATGGCTTCCCTACAAACATCCAAAATAGACGTAAACTAATTATACCGCATGTTACTTGAGGGTTGTCTGTGTACGCTTTATGGGATTGGGACTTTTTCAATTTCATAGTCCGTAGCGTAAGAGCCCCTAGGTTTGGTACTCAAGATCTTCACCTACACCAGGTTTTCATGATAACAAATGACATGTCTGGTATGGCTCGGAGTGGGAAAGTTCCCTTTGGTGTCTCCCAGCACTCATTCTGCACACAGACAATTCCTGGCTCGGACATCTCCATCAGCAGACATGGTTTTACCAGAAGTCCCCAGTCTGTCAGCAGGAGGGAATCCAATATGATTATCAGGATATCAACCCCAGAAACTCCTAGGAACTCTTGAGCACACCTCAAGGTCATCACTCATTGAGAACATTACTTAACGTAATACCACTACCCCACAATGGTGGCCTCCATAAAAGTTATGCTGTGCAATAAGAATTGATTGTACAATTTATGCAGAAAGATATTGGGCCGCACCATACATTTGTCAGTATTTAATTGGTAATTTGTGGTATTAATGGCCAGGAGTCCAGCAGTTTCTCCTGGTTTATTCTGGCCTTCACCCATTGACCCAAGTGGGGAACCTCATCTAGAGTCGGGTTATTTGGCAGGTATAAAGTATACAATTATGGATGGGTATGTATCAACTAGGTGGATGTATCACAACAAGGAGTTCTATGTGACATTTGATAGACAACAAGAGAAAAATCTCCTGTGATGGCAACATATTTCCTGTTGAAATATAGAATGATATCATCAAAGGCCTGTGCAGATTACAGAAAGACTTATATAAAATACATTTGCAGATAGGAAGTCAGTGTATAGACTTTACAATGGGAGATGCACAATATGGCTTTCACACCTAGCCTTGCACACTAGCCAAGCTGCAACATTATGAACCTTAGGCAATCTCTATCAGAGTTAGTCAAATTAAAATCCTATGTTATGATGAGCGGGCATGGAAGTATTCATGGTACCCATCTTAGAGTGCTGCAGTCTGCACTTGACACTTACTACCATGACCTACATTTATCAAAGATCATTTTGGGACAGTGTCTTACCATCCAATCTCCTTAGTCTAACATGCACTCATAACACCGGTTAGAATTATCCTTGAGGTCATGTCCTAGAGAACAGAGCCAGATATTATCCCCAAAAACATCTAAGTCATTCAAGAAAGAGGGCACAATTCACACCCAATGAATCTCTAATGACCCCAAATAGAAGAATCACTAGAATCAATTGTATCCTCATGTACAATCCCAACACTATGGAAGTGAGGAAAATCATTAACATATTTTGACTATTGGTTCAGTTAAGTCTGCCACACCAACCAACTCCAAGAATGGTTTTAAAATGTTCCAAAATCCTACGTGATTACCTAGTTCATTCGAGTTTAATTTCCAAAAAACTGCAGCGACTAAGATGGGATTTGCACCCACTCATGGGGCACTACCCCTGTGGGAACTTTACTTCATGCAAGTTTACTTCTTTTAAAATAGGACAACAAGATTTCCCAGTTAGGCACTTCCCAAAGTGTAAGACCACTCAAGTGGTCTATTGCCTCCAATGCCCCTACAGACTTAGATATGTAGGCCAAACTAATCGTGCTGCCAACATCCATATCGGGGAGCACAGGTCATGCATCAGATACAAATACCTTACAGCACCCATGGTGTCGCACTATGGGAAATTTCAGCATACACCATATTACATTTTGTGGTGGACTTCAGAGGTCATCAAAGGGACAAACAACATACAGAGATCCCTTTAACATAAAGAACATGGTGGACCCATTGGATGCAAACACACACATCTGGCCTCAATGATCATCTTCCACTATTTTAACTCTCCCGGCAGTCTTCCTATTCTAGAGCACAACCAATATCGGCACCTCAACTTCACAGCATGACGGTTTTCACCTTCTAACAAGATCTCAGGATGTAAGACACATAACTTCTACTTCCCTGCAAAGGACCCCACTTTTAAGGCCTTGTTTAGAAGTTAGGGCATTCTCAGACAAAAATGTTTTAAACAGCTACACGTGTGCATCTATTTTCAAAACCTTAGTGATTGCCGTGGGTCTTTTTTCCATTTCTAGCACTCTCTTCACACCCACGCACTCTCATTGATAACGATTGATAGAGATGCGTCACTATTATTGTGACGTCCTCACGTGCACAGCTCCCGCTACATAGCAGGAAAGAGCAGCACTCTACCACTGCTACCAGCGATACCCTAGTCCTGACAAAGGCGGCTTAACCGATTTTTCACTGACACGTCCATGTATAATACAGCCACAAGTAGGAATAAGCTAAAGGTGGACGTTGACCCTCCATAAAAATCTGGCATCATTTGAGCACATCAAAAATGAGCAGCACTTTTGTGTTATTTGTTCTAACAAGGGCATGTGGTACTCGATGCAATGTATTCTTTTTCGGAAATGATTACAGCAATGCTCTGAATGTATCTTCAATGGAAATCCATGTTTTCTTAATTGAAATGATGACACTTCTGTTTTGAATGTATCCTCACGAAATTAATGATGTTTCAATTAATTTGAAGCGTTTTTCAATCAATTTGAAGTGTCCTCTAATTCATTTATCTATTTATTTATTTTTTTTTAACCCGGACCCCTCTAATTTATTTTTGAATTTCAAGCAAATGAAGAATAACAATATATTCGATATCAAACTTTCATTCTGTTTCAGGTCTGCTTTTTTCATTATCATTAATTGATATCGTGAAGAATATATGCAAGTAAACATTAAATCATCTCCCTAGGAACGGCCCTTCTTTGTGATTTCATGTCCTAGATAAAACAGAATCAGGGTCACATTTGCATATGAGTAGACCTTGACCCCATAAGAATGTATCAGCAGGACAAGGGGTGGAGGTGTGGAATAAGGGAAGACAGAATGAAGTGGATACTGTTGTAATATGCACGGGCTCGTGCATAGGCACACTGGTGGAATGTTGATGCGTGTTTGGCAACCAACATTCCACAGTGGCCGTTGGAGCTGAGGGAGCTGTGGTCCGCTGCGGGGTCTCACAAATAAAGATACTTATATTCTTATACATTGGAGTGGCGGTGGATTATTACATTGGCGACGAGGATGGGATACGAACCCACGCGTGCAAAGCACAATGGATTAGCAAAAAGCTAGGAAGGAGTTGAATGTTAAGCCTGGGGATGAAGTTTACATTAAGAATCCTAGGATGGTTCACAAGGGTTACAGCTCTTTTATGCCCTCAAAGAGAGTTATCAAGGTGGGAAAGGGGCATGTGCACTTGGAGGATGGCACTGTTTGGAGTAAGAGAAGGGTGGTGGTGAGTGGGTGCAAAAGTATGGATAGGCCAGGTGTGGGATCTAATTTGGAATCGCAAGAAACAGTTCTGGATTATGATCCTGTGGATTCACAAGGAATAAGCATTGAACAAGAAGGGATGGGTCAAATTCCAATTCCTGTTGGTCCAGAGGTAGATGTGGAATGTCAGAATGCTATGGATCAGCAACATGATGAGAGACAACATAGGGGTCGTGTGGGTAGGACCTGTGGTCCTCCCATAAGATTTAGAGATTACATTTGTTAAAAGTACAAGTACATTTAATTGCTCTAATTTTTGGTTTGTATCTAGATGGAAGTTGTATTGATGATAAGTCATGTAATATTTTGTTTATGTTCCATTGTTCGAATTGATATTAACAGTTTTATCCAAGGGAAGAGGATATGTTGTAATATGCACGGGCTCGTGCATAGGCACACTGGTGGAATGTTGATGCGTGTTTGGCAACCAACATTCCACAGGGAGCTGTGATCCGCTGCGGGGTCTCACAAATAAAGATACTTATATTCTTATACATTGGAGTGGCGGTGGATTATTACAGATACCCTGTGGACCTCCACAGGTAGGTAACCGGGAAAAAATAACTGAAAGGGAGAGGCAAGCAGCCTAGGAACAATTCACTCGAAAATAACTAAAACGGACTAGTGCCATGCCCCTGACCCCTACCGCTGTCTGTTTTATGTTGTTGCCAGGAACGAAAATAGCCCTGTTAAGCAACACGTTTAAAGTAGCTTAACCAATTTCATTCGTTAGTAAAGTAAACCTCTGATTTCAGTGCAAAAACAAATGATTGGTTTTCAATATATTTTCTCTAAATGTTGTCTTGTTTATTGAAGCTGGTGTTACTTTTTTGCAGCTGCCTTCACTTGAAACGGAAACCAGAGATGACTACAGAACAAGAAAAACAACTTCAAATGATATCTGCCAAGTTATCAAGGAATGCTGAGAGAAGGAAGACCTATAATGTCTATTTATTTATATATGTATTTATTCATTTTATTGATTTTTCTAACCTAGTTAAGTCATACATCCCTGTCCTATGGGCATAAAAGGTTAAGTATTATATGCATATTTCGACCATCAGGGTTTTAGTGCTAGAAATGTACACATTACAGTCAGAATATACACCAGAAAGAGACGCTAGATTGAACATTTCACTCGTTTAAAGGGGTTGGTGGATAGCGTACAGATTCTGAGAAGGGAGATGGCACACAGATGGCTTTGGAAGGCATGTCTCACAAGCTGGGGAAGGTGGAACAGCACATTGGCACAGAAAGGGAGTAGAACAAAGGTGTTGGGAATGGGCAGCTCACAGGCTCCCTAGACGAATGACACTCTGACTCAAGAGATAGAAAAAAGACACAGGGCCTCATTACAAGGTAGGTGGTAAGGGTTTACCGGTACCAGTATTTTACCGGTACCAATAAACCCTTACCGCCTTACTACGAGGTCCCTTTGGGGGTTGGATAATTTAACGCCTGTTTTTTGCAGGCGTTAAAAACCAACCCGCAAAGGGACCAGGGAGCTAATTACGGTACCGCAATTTGCGGTGCCGTAATTAGCACCTTCCCCATTCCCATTATGCCCTATAGGGCAAAAATGGGAATCGGGAAGGGCAATGAGGGAAGGGGGACTTACCGCCCCACCAACCTTGGAATAGGGCGGTAATTCCCCTTTCCACCAAGGCGGTGCCGGTATTTTACCGGCATGGAACAAGGTGCTAATAGCACCTTAGTCCACCGCCATCCGTGTAATGAGGCCCATAGACTCAAGTGGTGGAGCCAATGCGCATACACAGGAAAGGGAACTGCACAAATGCTCAGAGAGAGAAGAACAGAGCACAGGTTCTGGAAAGGAATAACATGCAGGCTCAATCAAAAGTTTGGCGCACAGGCATCTGAGGGGGAATCTGTGGGCTCAGTAGGGGCATTAGAAGTGTCACACTCTTCTGGCAGGCATTGAAATGTAGCTATTCCAGGTTTCTCCTGGCCTTCAGTTACGCAGAGAAGCAGCCTTTGGCATGCCACAAATTGAAGCTTTCATGATGCACCTGTTTACATGTGTATGCAAAGTCCAGAGAATATTGCCCAGAATGCATGACTGTAGACTTTATGTATACACAGTGAAACACATAAAGGGCTACTATCAAAGTCAGTAAATTGACCATGCCAAAACAGTAACATGAAAAGAGTAATATTCTTTTTGTCTGTAGCTCTTTCATGTCAAATAATTGTTTTATATTAAAGCAAAATGATGAACTACCTACAATTGTATCTTTTTTATGTACTATGTTTATATTCTGTATCATTTTATTTTGGTATATCACAACTATGATATAGCCTTAACGAGAAAACCACTTTAAGTGTTGTATATTTGGTCGACAGAATAAAACATACTGCACAGTAATACAGTTATGACAGACACATTCAATATTAATGGAACGATTCAAGTAGCTGCTATATTAAAGATTTTACCTCCTGGTGATGATGTCGCTAAAACAAATGGTAAGTTAGAAGGATGCTATTGCCTGATTAGAGGCAAGAGTTTGTTTAACCATCCTCTCTCTTGTTTGAAAAATAAATCCTGTATAAGTAGAACACAGTTTAAAACACATCTTTTCGTTCCAGTGTTTCTGTGCATTACTGTGTCCTATTGGTTCCTTAACGAAGGCAAATATCAGTAGGCAATAATCAATAAATAGACCACCCACTTCTAAATCGGCTCCTCGATCATGTCATCTGACTGACATTCAGAAGCAAGTGTGGTAGCTTCACTTTTCTCTCTAACTTCTCTATAACTGCCTGCACTTCGCAATGTCTCGCTGGTTGATTGAAGGGGGTAAGGAGGTATGAGTTACAATGCACTATCCACTTATAGATGGGCTTCTCTATCATGTCCTCTGACTGGCACTCAGAAGAATGTGTGATGACTTTACTTCTCTCTCTTCCAAAATCTCAGTGAATAGATGGGCTTCTCTATCATGTCCTCTGACTGGCACTCAGAAGAATGTGTGATGACTTTACTTCTCTCTCTTCCAAAATCTCAGTGAATAGATGGGCTTCTCTATCATATCCTCTGACTAGCACTCAGAAGAATGTGTGGTGACTTTACTTCTCTCTCTTCCAAAATATCAGTGAATAGATGGACTTCTCTATCATACCCTCTAACTGACACTCAGAAGAATGTGTGATGACTTTACTTCTCGCTCTTCCAAAATCTCTGTGAATAAATGTACTTCTCTATCATATCCTCTGACTGGCACTCAGAATAATGTGTGATGACTTTACTTCTCTCTCTTCCAAATCTCAGTGAATAGATGGGCTTCTCTATCATGTCCTCTGACTGGCACTCAGAATAATGTGTGATGACTTTACTTCTCTCTCTTCCAAATCTCAGTGAATAGATGGGCTTCTCTATCATGTCCTCTGACTGGCACTCAGAAGAATGTGTGATGACTTTACTTCTCTCTCTTCCAATCCAAAATCTCTGTGAATCTAAACCAAAGCCTGCCCCTCCTCAGTATTTTTCATTTTTCAATCCTCGCTTCTCAATTGCGATTTTTTAACAGAACATCAATGTTTTGGTTTTTAAGGGAGTTCTGCTTGTTTTCCATTTTCATTTTATAACGTCTTTAAGCGCCTCCTTTTTGTTGGTTTGGGAAACAATGCTGGTTTTGTTATCCTAGCTGGATAGGTTAACTTGTGTGAGATTATATTATGTCATGTTTTATTATGACATTTCATTTGTCTAATGTCAAGCACTTTGAAGCAGCCATAAAGAGGCAGGTAGAGCACTCCTCAAAATACCCAAATAAATAAATAAAACACAATCTCAGCTCTGAGTTTATAAAACTAGTCATAATAATCAATGTAGATCTGGCAATGCAAGCTGGTAAGCAGACACCACACTCCTGCCTAAAGCTAAGATCTCAATTGCCCTCTATTACCAAAATAAGGTATTGCAACCCAAGTGAAGAAGAACAGACATGGCTGAATTAAGCCCGGCCTCAGCAGCCTGGGAATGTTAGCTCACATACCACTATAAATATCTGCATAAAGTTCCATTAGGCATAAAGAACTTTCCAAAGCCCAGTCTATGGGTTTGCTACCGGAGGAACCACAGTTCAAAACCCACACTCATTTAATGGTGCACATGGGGCCTAATGGTCTAAATACAATTACGACCCAGGCGCTAATGGGTTAACAGCGCCGTAAAAGGCTGCGGCGCTGTGTGATGCTGGAAATGCATCTGAGGGACAGGGCCTCTGAATCCTTGTCCTTTTTCTGTTTTTACCGTGTGTTCACAAAGTCTAGCTCCCTGGCTTCACAAGCACTCTGGAGAGCCTCTAAGCTCATCCGAGTCAATTTACCATTTGCAATGGGCTCCATTGCTTGTAATGCAGTTATTTGGTACACACCCAAACCTTAATCTAATAAAGTGCGGATATTTTGTAAGTGGCACGGTTATACACTGATTCTTAAAACCATAAGCATCCCACCGCTGCCACCAGCTGTAAAGACCGGTAGGGGGTGTCTGTACTTCTGCTCTCTATATGGTAGAGGAGAGGCACAGAAGACCCCAGCCAAGATTCTCTAATACGGTAGAAATGGACGAGCAATCAAGGCCTAGTTTCTCAGGAGGTGATGCAGGCTGGTTCTTAAGTACAGTGTATTCCCCAAGCCCCCACAAAGGAATGTCCACACACTGTATTACTGAAAACACAGTCTTTATATAATTAATTCAAAGGTTATGTACACTTATCACAATAACGCACCTTGTGCTCAGGAAAATCAATAATGGTAAATATCTACAATTCTAAAGTGGTACCACTAGTATTAGACCTCATTAAAGTGCATCCACACGCTGTTAACCTATTAGCACCTAATTACGAGGTCCCTTTGAGGGACCCGACCTTAACGGCTGGTGTAGACCAGCCGTTAAAGTAGGGACCCGCAAAGGGACCTTGGTGCTAATTACGGTGCCGCAATTTGCGGCACCGTACTTAGCGCCTTCCCCATTCCCATTGAGCCCTATGCGGCAAAAATGGGAATGAGGAAGGGCCACGGAGGAAGGGGGAATTACCGCCCCACCAACCTTGTAATGGGGTGGCAATTCCACCTTTCTCCATGGCGGAGTCGGTAACTTACCGGCATGGACCATGGTGCTAATAGCACCATGGTCTTCCGCCAGGGTCGTAATGAGGCCCAAAGTCTTTGCTCTACTGGTGTTTGTGTGCATGTTGTAAACATGTCCATGTGGAAGGCTTGAAATCTTAACCACTGCTGAGCCAAAGACCTGTTCATGTCCTTAAACATTTTGCACAGGACGACAAGCCTAGGCTCTCTGAGACTACTTCTGTGGTCGTTTAACACAATATGAAAATGTCAGATAAAGAGAATGACTGACATACAATTACTCATATATGCTGTTATTAGTATTTGAGGGTTTGAGGAGTTGAGGGATTTATGTTTATATTTGAGGGTGTACCATTTTCTCAGATCACCATATTTAGATCTTTCATTCAGTATGCACACTACATCTACCAGCAAAACAGCATCGCAATAAAGAAGCAATGTATTGTATGCCCGTTTTATCGAATTGTCCAAAGGAACTACATTGTTCAGGACACTTTGTCCCTTGCCCATCATCACTCTGGAAATGCATCCCATGCCTCTAGTTAGTGAGAAAAACAAATCATAATTGAAAAAAGGAACATGACTATCATTAGGTATCCTCATAGTCTGCACACTATTTTCCAAATCCCACAAGCATGTGGCCCTCAGCATTAAGACATTAGCCCATAAGCCAAGTGAGAAGAACAGGAACATATGCACATCATTTACCTTTACATCTAGGGGCCCAGGATAATCACATTTTATTTAATTAATTCTGTCAATCTCACAATATTAGCTGTCTCACTCGTCCTAATCTTGGACTAAACCACCTTCTGGAGTCAGTTTGGCAGTCCCAGAATTACTACTCAGGAACCTGCCAATGAGAAGATGCATAATAAATAATAAGAAACAGTGTGTTGCAATATTAGGCTTCTTTCAGATTAAATACTTCCAGTCTTTATCTAATTCCAGGTTGAAAGAGTGCAACTACTTAACTACCAGTCTGACCTTTCTCGTCATAATGTTTTAGAACAGGAAACAAGGTTTGCCTTCCTTTTCAGAGCCAAGATTGGCAAATTCTTCAGTTTATTTTTTCAGATTTTGTAATACAGTATCGAAGAGATGATCGCACTGATGAAAACAACTGGATGAAAGCTGAATGTACAGGGGCTAGTGTTGTTTATCAGTTGAAAGAACAAAGCAGGAAAGGAGAAGAGAGAAAGAAAGAAACAGAGTGGATGGATGGAATGAAAGACAAATTACGACAGAGTGAAACAAAGAACACTATAAAGAAAAAGTATGAAAGAGCGGAAGGAAGAAAAAAGAAAAAAAGAAAAAAGAGCAGATAGAAAGGATGAACAAAGATGGAAGGATGAAGGTGAGAAGGAATGACACGAGGACTGACACAAGAAAAAGAAGGATAAAACGAACAGAAAAAGTTGAAAAAAGGAAGGAATCAATGAATTAAAGACAGACGGAAAGATATATGGAAAGATACGTTGAAAGAAAAATGGAATGAATGAAAGAATTAAGGAAATATTGAAATACAGAAAAAAGATAAAAACATGAAGGAAGGGACACATGAAAGAAGGCAGGAAATAAATAAGGAACAGAAATAAGAAAACGGAAATGAGTAATAAAGAACAATGGAATTAAGGGAAAAAGTAAACAATGAAAAGTGGAATGATGGAACAAAGGATGGAAAATTGATGGAACAAAAGGAAGAATGAGACAGAGCAACAGACTGATGGAATGAAGGAAGGAAGGAAATGGTGAATGAAGATTTAAAGAGGAAAGAGTGGAGTGAAGGAAAGAAAGGAAGACACAATAAATAAATAAATAATGAAAGACGCATTGAATGCTAGAAAAACAGAAAGCAAGTAGGAAGAGAAAGGAAGGAAGGAAGGAACAAAAGGGAAATAAGGAATGAGATAAAAAAAGACCTAAGAAAAGAGAAGTGATGGAAATTAAAGAAAGAACATTTTAAAAGAAGAACAAACCCAGGAGAAAGAAAGAAAGAAAGAAAGAGAAAGAAGGAAAGAAAGAAAGAAAGAAAGAAAGAAAGAAAGAAAGAAAGAAAGAAAGAAAGAAAGAAAGAAAGAAAGAAAGAAAGAAAGAAAGAAAGAAAGAAGGAGGAGGATAGTAAAATGGAAAACAGGTCAAAGGAAGTCAACCTACCATTACAAAACAACATTAAATGTATCCTACTTGTGAATTAGCCAATTTCTGAATGATATAGTACTTCTTAGTAGAAACATGTTTTATAGTAATTTCAACTATTGATATGCTGTAACCTCAACCATTGCCTCTCATTGTTGTAGAAAGTGTCTGGCACTGCTTAGATGAGATTACTGTTGATGGTTTATAGTGACTATTTCGAATTACATAATTTGGAATGGCAAAATGTCGAAAAAGTTTTACCTAAAAAATCTTTTTCGAATGTCTTTTTTTTGTTATTTTTTGTTTGAAATGGCGGGGTTCCCCCAACCCACCTTTTTTCTTTTTTTTACTCTTTTTTTTACTCGCGAAAAAAACATTAAATTAAAAAAGAATACATTATATTTTTTAGGTAAAATGTTTTCGACATTTTTGTCATTCAAAATTCTTTTTTCGGCATATTAACTAGATATCACTGTTTATACATTCTAGAAGTATCAATGGGGCCATTTGAGGCATTTGTGAAAGATAACTCCCCAAACTCCAGGCCTCCTACCCCACTGATGCAACAGGAATGCCCACTATTTAGGCTACTGTACAATTATTTACAAGTCTGTTAGTGTTCAAAAAAGCATCACTGGTAGAAACCTAATTGTTTTAAATTAAAATATTTCATTACAGTTCCCCATTGAAGTATTCATGACCAGTACACTGAGTGGATGGAAATCAATACATCAAGAAACAGGAGGGTTAATGTGCTCACCTGACATCTAACAAGGGTAATGCAATAGGGAAGGGATTCTAATGGCATAAATATACCTTAAAGTTGGTACTGTCAGAAAGCACAGCTGACCCCACAAAAGGCCAAACTCTAATACGACACAAGATATACAAGATATAACTACAACACAAAATAACAGGATGGCATTTTGCCTAGTCTCAAACACGTTTCTCAAAAGTGACACCAAGGAATTGTCAGGGATCCTTTCCGAATCACTCACAGTCAATGGCTTGAAGTGTTGCCACACCTCTTTTCCTTGCCTTTCTTCTTTTTTAAAATTCTTGCTTTTTTGACTAACTCCATCGCTGCTTTAGAGGAGAGACCTCTTTCCTCACTCTCAATTCGCGTCTGAAGCCCTGACTGGATTTCACACATGAGAGTAAAATAGGGCTGTGTCTTTTCAACAGGCTGAGATTTGTCACCCATTAGGTAACTTTGCAGTTTCCACAGACTGTTCCTTAGATATCTCACCATTTCCCTGCTCGCGAACAGCCCACTTTTACTCTTCTCCTTGACATCTCGCCATGTGGTCATTAGTAAAACTTTATTTATTTCGGATTTCTCCATCTACATATAAACTGTTACAATCCGAGGGAACTCTGTGTGTATCATTCTCCCTGCTGGAATAGCAAAGGACACAGTACGCCCCTGGCCCTGCTGGAATAGCAAAGGGCAGCGGTCCCCAATCTGGGGAGACATTCCTCCTGAGAAAGCAGCCTGCAAATGACAGAAGGATAAATTGCAAGGCCAGGGGCTAAGGTGGAAAGGCAGGAATACAGCAGAAACCAGCGGGTGCTGCAGGGGAGGAAAAGAGCAGGGAATCACTGGTTAAATACACTGTTGAAAACCCTGAGTGTGAGCAACACCTTCCACCTCCCCCTTGTAGTTCTCCTACCCGATTCCAAAGGGAAAATGGCTGATAAACCTATCTGCATTCCTACCAGGAGTTGCTATTCCATAGGTCAGAGGTGCCCGCCTGACACAGAAGTTAGTGGGTGAAACCATCCACAGAAGAAAACGCAGGAACTTGACCCGGACAGAACAAGCATGGAACTAATGGAGTCTAATTCCAGGTATCAATGGAAACAATTCAATAAACTAGTAGACCAAAACAGTTCAGCAAAAATCCATAAACAATCCAATAGGCAAAAACGACGTCGAATTCCAGACAAAACACAGTTCCAAAGTACACCGCAGCCCTGGGTATTTAAAAGGGCATTCCAGAACCAGAAGTAGAGTCGAAAGTCATCTCAGTAACAAGCACACAGCAGACTAGGGTATCCGAAAAGGCAACCCAGAAGTAAACGAATTTAAATAACTAAACGTACCAACACACAGCAAGCCAGCAGGGAGAACAAAGCCAATCCAGAATGCAACAGCCGAAGGCAAGAAACTCAGTAAACAATACAAAAGAACAAAACGCTACTCAGAACAGGAAAAAAACATAGTTGAGGAGTGTGGGCTGATCATTGTAAGATCTTTTAATGTGAATCCTTCTGGTTCACGTAACGCAATGTGCGTGCGTTCATGCCATGTGTCATACCGCAGCTGCTGCTAGGGGCTTTAGTACACCTGATGTGGGAAACAGTGCCAGAGTATTCTGCTGGCGCTGCATGGAATGTAGCACTATGCCGCTCAGGTGCCGCAGAGGAAGGAGGCATGGTAAGTTGCCAGCACCGGTCCCGAGCTGCCCAGTGTGTCAAGCGCCATGGGAGGCCCCATCCCAGCACTGGGGTGCAATGCCAGCAAAGACCAACGCAGGTAGGGTGAACCCCTGCAAAGGACCCCCACCACCACCTGTGCTTGATGAGAAGCATGAAAAGAGCGCAAAAGACGGGGTGCATGGATGTTCGAGGAGGGTTCCCAGGTCCGCTCCTCGGAGGCGTAACTCTTACGATCCACTATATAATGGCGCTTTCCCTGACAGATGCTCGTGTCCAGAATGGCTTGTACCTCATACTCTTCTCCACATTCCACTGTCATCAGTGCAGGTTTACTCAGCACTCGGGTTCCTGACACATACGTTTTCACCAGGCTAACATGGAAGAACGGATGTTCATGCCACTGTGAGGGTAACTGCAAGCCCACAGTCACAGCATTAAAGCAATTTTCAATGATATAGGGGCTGATGTACCGGGGCAACATCTTGCGCTTGCCCGGTATACTTAGATGCATAGTGGATAGCCACACCTTGTCCCCTGGATGGTACAGCAATTTTGTATAATTATGTGCCTTTTTCAGGTGTTGATACATGGGCAAGTGCATGCATCTGTAGCAAGGAATGCAAAAGGGTTTCAGCAGCAGGATGCAATGCATAGCAGGTTCATTGGGAAGTGAGCGTGGGTGTTGTCCATAAAGGGTAAAAAAGGAGAAAACCCTACCGAAGAATGAACAGTGTTGTTATTGGAAAACTCAGCTACCCCTAAAACTGAGAGCCAATTGTTTTGGTATTGGAGACAAAGACAACGCAAGGACTCTTCCATTTGTGGCATTCACTCTCTCTGTCTTTCTGTCTGTTTGTCTGTTTGCGGATGGTACAAGGAAGAAAAACGTGCTTCTTCGCCTAACAAACCCATCAGAGCATGTAAAAAACGAGACATGAATTGGGTCCCTCGATCTGAAACAATGATGGCTTGCAAGCCAAAAAGATGGACAATGTGTTTAAAAAATAGAGATGCTAACCCTGTGGCAGTAGGTATTTTCTGACAGGGTATGAATCGAACCACGTTGTTGAAAGCCTCGACTACAACCAGCATGGTAGTCAGCCCTCGCACAGGTGACATTTCGACAACGAATTCTGTCGATATCATATACCAAGGTTTATGTGGGATGTGCATAAGCTGCAGAAGATCCACTTGTTTACTCAGCAATGTTGTACACTGGGTACAGACAGCACAAGTTATCTAGTAGTCTACTACGTCCTGCTTTATGTTGGGCCACCAACACCACCTGCGTTGCTGGTCTAAGGTTCTCTGTTGGCCTGGATGGGCAGCCAATTTGGCATTGTGGGACCACTGCAACGCCACCAGGTGAGTGGCTTCTGTAGGAATGTACAGGCGGTCTTGCACATATGGAAAGTTGTCAATGATGTGAGCATTTACAGTTTCCAAGTCAGTGGAATGGTCTTTAGCCCAGCACCAAATGGTATCCACTAACCGAGTGGAGACAGCACAAACATACACATCTGCTTCTTTGAACAGAAACGGATAGTTAAAACGCAGGGATTAGGCTGCAGCCCCTAACCTATACAGGGCATCGGCCTTGCCATGTAGATGACCTGGTCAATGAGTGATTGTGAAGTCAAACATGGCAAAGAACAAATGCCAACTGATTTGTCATGCATTGGTACACTTGCCATGGGAGAGCACCTGCAACGTTAGATGGTCTGACTACACAAGGACCAGATGTTTAGCACCCAGGAGATGGTGTCACCATTCTTTGCAGGCCACCCTTATAGTTAGTAACTCCTGTTCCATAATAGTGTACTTCACAAGAGGAGTGGGTGCGTGAGTAAAAAGCTTCTGTATGCAGGTGCCTATTGGTTGGGCACCTCTGAAAAAGGATGGTACTAATGGCTACTGCAGAGGCATTGCCTCTACGATGAACACCTCTATTTGAGTCTGAAAGGCCTTCTGTCCCTCTAGATTTCATACAAAGGGAACAGATAGATGAGTCAGTCTTGTCAATGGGACCGCTATTTTGGAAAATGAAGTTATAAACCGCTGATAAAAATTGGTGAAGCTTAGAAAGGACTGTAATGCCTTGACTGTAGATGGGACAGGCAATTTGAATATCCTTTGGGGTCAAGACGAAACCCAGGAATTATACCAACGTGGAATGGAACACCCATTTCTTTGCTTTACTAGAAAGGGAATGCTCCCTGAGTCTCTGCAGCATTTGACAGATGTGTAAGATGTTTTCTCAAAGGAGTTAGAATATATCAGAATGTCATCTAGATATACTACTACATAACAATTCAGCATGTCCTGAAACATGTCATTGATGAAATTCTGGAAGGTTTAGTTTAGTTTATTTATTTGTACCATGCACCGAACGCTCAGGTAACTGGGCGCCAAAAACCTATGCAAGTGTTACATACAGTTTAGAACAACAACAAAAACAACAATAAGTGCAGGTCGACCAGTGCTTTAAGTGGGGTAAGAAATTGAGGGGGGCCCTCGTTTGGGGGCGTGGCCTCCATTGTGGGCGTGGCCTAAACGTGCACAAATCATTGTAAGGTGCGCAAACAAATATATAAATGTATGTGAGCATTTATATATTTGTATGGCACTACTATGGTTTGTGTACCTTTCAAGCCTTATAAACATACAAATGTTACATATTTCTAGGTTTATAAAAAGGTGGCTTGAAAAGTGCACAAACCATAGTAATTTACGCACACTTGTGTGCTTACCTTACTATGGTTTGTGCACTTTTCAAGCCACCTTTTATAAGCATAGACATTTATAACATATTTCTATGTTTATAAAAGACGGCTTGAAACGTAAACAATTCAAGGCATCTTTTATAAAGCGTTGAGGACGGACAAAACCCGAGGTGGCTTTGTCCATCGACAATGCTTTATAAAAGATGCCTTGAATTGTGCACGTTTCAAGCGGACTTTTATAAACATAGAAATATTTCTACGTTTATAAAAGATGGCTTGAAACGTATACAATTCAAGCCATCTTTTATAATGCTTTGCCAACGTAGATAGACGCCTCGGGCTCTGTGATCTATCTGCTCTGAGCAGAGATCACTGAGCCCGAGGCGCCTTTCACCCTCTGCGAACCCGCGGGCTCTGTGATCTAATCTGCATATTAGATCATGGAGCCCGCAGGTTCGCTGAGGGTCAGTGACCTGGCAAGGGCAAACAAAGGAACTGTAACTTCCCTGATGACCCCTCATATGAGGGGTCATCAGGGAAGTTACAGTGACTGACAGAAGTGCCAGCCAGCCTCAGCGACACTGTGCCTGGCTGGCACTTCTGTCAGCTCGCCTGAAATTAAACTGGCGGGTGCATCTCCCGTCGCGGCTGCGGCATGATAATGCATCCCGCCAATGTTGTGTGGGATGGGGGGCCCCGGCAGGGCCCCGGCTCAGTCCCACTTTTTGGAGACTGCCGGGGCCTGGCCCCGACAGGCCCCGGCCCACTTTAAGCACTGAGGTCGACCATGGTTACATGGGGGTCGAAAGTTGAGAGAATCAGTTTATATACCAGGCTGCTAGTGTTACTGAAAGACATAAAGAGATTAAGCAGGCAAGGTATTTTAAAAGGTGAGATAGCCAATCAGTTGTGTTTCTTATCGAAGAGCCAACTCTTTACTTTTGCTCTAAAGGTCCAAAATGAAGGTTCCATTCTGAGGCTGATGGGTAGGGCATTCCACTGTTTGGTGGCTAACACAGGGAATCTCGCTCCCCCTGCTCTTTTTAGGTGCAATCTAGGAACGGTAAGGCAGTGTGAGTACACAGCTCTAGTTGATCTAGCTGGTTGGCGTTTGTTGACTTTATCTGCCAGGTACTTAGGGGCGGAATTTGAAAGGTATTTGTGGGTGATGCGAAGGACGATTCTATTCCTTACTGGTAGCCAGTGGGCGTCCTGTCTGAAGCTAGTGATGTGAGTAAATCTAGGGATGCTTAATATCGATCTTAAGGCATTATTTTGAAGGACCTGGAGTTTGTTGAGGATCCGTTCAGAGGTGCCTAGGAAGAGGGTGTTCCAGTAGTCAATTTTGGACAACACTAGTGCTGTGGCTAAGGTAATGCAGATACTAGGCGAGAGGAATGACTTGCAGGCATTAATCAGCTTGTTAGTGTAGGCAGTGGAAGAGGCAGTGGCATTCACTTGCTTCTTGAGAGAGAGGGTAGAGTCTAAGTATACCCCCAAGGTTTTGATTTCTTTGGCCACTTTGATCAGGTTTCCATCGATGTTGATGGATGCATAGCAGGGTGTAATTTGTTAAGGTGTGTTTGGGAGCCGAGGATCAGGGGCACATTTTTTTTGTCGTTGGGGCAAAGTCTGTGGTCTGCCATCCACGTCTGGATTTCCAAGTATATCTCGTTAATCCATTTAGAATCATCTTCACAGAACCCTGATAGCCTGAGGAGAACCTGAGTGTCACCTGTGTAATTTGTGTATGTGATGTGACAGCCAAGTTATCAAGATGGTCCAAAAGGAGCTTAGTCAAGATTTTGTAAAGCGTTGGTGAGATGCACAAGCCTTGGGGAATGCTGCAGTGGATAGGAATTGGATCAGCTGAGGCAGATGGTGCGAAGACTTTAGTAGTGTGATTGAGGCGTTGCTGGAGAAGGCAGCTGCTGTAGACAGGTGATCAGTGAGGATCTGATGATCGACAAGATTGAATGCTGTTGATATCTCTAACAGCAGGAGCATGGCAAGCATACCATTGTCCTTGGCCTCATCCATTTGGATTTGTAGGGCCAAGAGGGCTGTTTCCGTTCCATGTCTTGGCCTAAAGCCTGATTATCTGAGGCCCAGTAGGTTGTGGCCCTCCAGGTGTTTCTGGATTTGAAGATAGGCCACTCTATCTAGAATCTTTAGGATGTAGGGAACAGTGGTGATGGGCCTGTAGTTGGTGGGGGTATTGGGGTATAAATTTGTTTTTTTAAGAGAGGCATGAACCATGCCTACTTAAGGTTATTGGGTACCATATTAGTCACAAAGGAAGAGTTAATTAATGCAGAGAAGAATGGGGCCAAGTTTCCAGCACCTTCCTGAATGATTGCCGCTGGGCAGAGATCTCCTTGGCATCTAGAGGGTTTGAGGCTTTTAATGATCTTTTCCACTTCTTTGGCAGAGACCGGTGAGAAGGAGAAGGATGGGCAATCAGAGGCACAGTGGATAGGGGGAGGAGGAGTAGGGTTGGCGTTCTTGGTTTACCTGTTCTTTTTTGTCAATTTTAGATTGGAGCATAGCAATTTTGTCTGCAAGAGCTTTCTGTATATTAACGCACCAGTCTGTGTCTTTCACACAAGTTTCCGATGGGTTGCTGGGGACTCAAGTTCCCTGAGAATACTGAAGAGCTCTTTGGTTTTGGATTTGGCATTGAGAATTCAGTTGTCATAAGTTTCCTTTTTTGGGTTGAGGATAGCGGATTTGTAGGAGGAGGCAGCTGAGATGAATAGCGCCTTGTTGGTGGAGTTGGATGATTTTCTGTATGTGGATTCTGCCATACTTTGGGCATGCGGAGGATTTTTAGTTCAGGGGTAAACCATTTGTTAAGGTGGGCTATTGGTTCACCTTTGGATAGTTTAATGGGGTGATACTTTTCACAGCAGCCTCAGGTGTGTCATTGTAGAAGTCAACTAGCTTGTTTGAGTCCAAGTCCTGGTAGTTGGCTGGGTCTAGGATTTTCTGTATCAGAGGGCGTAAGCTTTGGAGCGTTATCTTTTGTTTTTTGTTTTTTTGTTTTTGTTTTATTGGTTAATAGAGTATAAACCTTAAACATATTGGGCTTTACAGTTCAGCAAATTAATATCAATTGTGGCAATCTGTTCCTTTCCTTCAGGTCCTTGCTGATTTTTGTTTTTTGCAGCAGTCTCATTCAACCATCGCTACCTAGAATGTCAATTATTTTGTCCATTATTTGCATGGCAGCGATTGTTATGCCAAATTTTTCTGCAGATAGAATTCCTTCCCACCACATTTCATCATTCAGATGGGGGTATTGTTAATGGTAATCACCTAGGAATGTTTGGCGAATTTCTCTAAGACCTAAGCAGGATATCATGAGGTGTTTTAGTGTCTCTGTGTTTCCCAATGAGTCACAAAATCAGCAGCCTGAGTCTTTTTGAGCAATCTGTTTCCTCATTAACTTGATTTCCCCCATAGCCTGGGTGTTCAATCGGCTTCTTATCAGCAAATCCCGATCATAGGCTGATGGGAACTTTTTTTGGTAGCTTAAGGGGAGATTTCGTTTTTTGATTTCACAACAGTTGTTAATACACATCTTAGATCCACTTCTTAGGTCTAAAGTATCTTGCCAGTGCTGGTCTTGTAGTTCTTTCTTTACTGTACATGGTGTGATCTTTAACATCTCTTCATCTACATTTATTCCTTCCAAGAAAACTTGACAGGATCTTTCCCATATTGAAGAAACAGTATAGCTGAGGTGTGCCAGGTTATTGGAAGCGCTTGAGCTTATTGATCTCATAGAAAACCACTCTTTAATCAAACAAAACTAGCTGATGCACACTCATGGAACAAGTAGGCACCTCAAACCTACTCCACATTGAAAAGAGACAGTAACAGTCCATATAACAAATCCGAATTTTGCACACATTTGGTAATAATGCGCACCTCAGAATAACTGGTGGGCTTATGTGTCTCTTGATCAGAAAGCATATCCTCTCGTGCTATACTACTTGCTCGTTGCATACCTTGCTGAATAGTTTTGTTAGAATAGCCTCTTCTCTTAAACCTATCATGAATCTGTCCACATTCATCAATAAAGTCTAACGTAGCACTGCAGTTTCTGCGAGCTCGGTAGAATTCACCAAATGGTATGTTTTCTATAACTGATCGTTTGTGACAACTTTTAGTGTGTAAAATTGAGTTAACAGCTGTCGGTTTTCTGAATGTTTATGTATGTATCTGAAATGCTGATAACTAGGTCCAAAAATTCTATTCTATTCGAACTAGCATGCCCCACAAATTCAATACCAAAAGTATTATTGTTCAAATATTCTGTAAACCCATGAAATATGTCTATAGAACCATTCCATCTAAGTAAAACATTGTCAAAATACCTCTTCCATACTACAATGTGATCTTTAAATTTGTGTGGATTGAAAATGTAATGTTGTTCAAAATTCCCCATGAAGAGGTTTGCTAGCGAAGCGGCATACTTAGCCCCCATAGCCACTCCTCTGGTTTGAACGTAATACTGACCGTTAAACAGAAACTGATTATGTTTTAACGTGAAAACCAGGAAATCCTTGATCATAGATATATGTTCTGCATAAGAGGCTGAATGATTCCTGAAAGAAAAATCAAGTTTCCAGTGCTAGATTGTGTTGAATTGCAGTATACAAAGATTTGACATCAAAGCTTCCTAACATGAATTGTTCGACCAGATGGCATATAGAGAACATGCCATATTCATTATCCAGATGCTCAATGTGTATACGTTTTTTCTTGTTTTCCTTTCTTTTTATGCGCTGTTGATGACATGTTCCTGTTTATTCTATATGACAATATGATTTGGTAATGTATACCTTACTTTATGGTTTTATGTTTTCCCTGTAATCTTTGCCCCTTTCCATGTGTTGGGTTATTTTCAATATGTATTGCGTTCAAACATTATGAATTCGAATGGTTTCACATCACTTGTTTGGAGCAGAGCTTTGCCTTGAAAAAGACCTGTGGAGGTCGAAACACGTGTTGGCATACAACTCTGACATTTGAACACGGAAAATGAACACAATTAAATAATGCAAAAATCAATCTGAGTCTCCTTTGAGAAGCACTTTTGTATATGGACTTTACTAATTAAGCATCCAATGGTGGAACAATTACTGTCTCTTCTTTTCCGTATTGAATAGTAGGTATCTGAGTTTATGTCAACTCTGTTCAGAATGGCAAAAGGAGCTGGTGGAGATTCTGTTATGCACTTCATATACAGGGAAATGGTTTTCGACACCATTATCGACTGCATAGATTGAAGTCGTAGTTCGAATCGGATCATATAGCCAGGCACAGAATTTGGGAGGATTAAGGCCTCTGCTTCATATGTAAGGACTGCCACCACCTTTTGTTTGTAGATTGTTATGGTGGCATTAGTGAGTACCTGCCATATCGATTATGGATTGCTCTACCTTGGTTTGTCAACTTCACCAATTTCTCTCGAATGGGCTGATAATGGCCTGAGTCATTGGAATTTTTGTTGAATCTAACTCCTAAGTGTGTGATTGAATCAACTACTTCTAGTTGTTGATTGTTCAGGAACCACCTATTTAGATCTTTAGTTTTTTTCTACCACCTTTTTCTACCACCAGCCTTTTTGAGGATCAGGATTTTGGATTGCCCCACATTCGCCTTCATCTGATTCTCTTCAAGGAAACATTTGAAGGCATTTAGACGTCTTTGCAGACCGATGGGCGTCTGGTCAATAAACACCAGGTCGTCTGCATACAGAACCCATGATATGGGACTTCCGTTTACTTTCGGGGGGATAGCTTGCACTTCCTTTTGATTTTCATCCATGTCTATCATATATAGGACAAACAATATAGGTGCCAGTGCACAGCCTTGCTTTATTCCTTGGTAGGTACATATCTTATTGGATAGATGGCCTTCTTTAGACAGTCAGATTTGGATTTTGGTGTCTGATTATAGGGCTCTTATTGCTTATATTAGGCAATCGGGACAGCTCCATTTTTTCAACTTCATCCATAGGTGCTTGCGGCTAACCGAGTCAAAAGCTTGTTCAAGGTCCATAAAACCAAGAAAAATTCTGGACTTTTTGTTAATTGCCTGTTTCTTCAATAGGTTCAATAAGAAGATGTTTAATTCAGTTCCGACTACTGGCAGAAAGGCAGTTTACCTTGGATCTAATATGCCTGTTGTAATTGCCCAACTTGTCAGGTCTCTTAGTAATAGGGTGGCAAAGAGTTTGCCTATTGAATCCAGTAAGGCAATGGGGCGGTAATGTCTGAGATCCCCTCGATAGCCTTTCTTATATATGGGGATAATTATTCCCTCTTTCCACGAGAGGGGAATTGATTTTGTCATCATAACTTTAAAGAGCAAGTAAATAATTTCACCCCATTTTTCTTTGTTTGATTTCAGTTCCATATTAGAGATGCCATTTGGGCTGGCAGCTCTTGATGTGCTTAATTTCTGGATCATCAGGTCAATTTCAAGGCGATCAAAGTTTATCTTCCAGGGGTCCAGAGTAGGTTTCACGTCATTGGCAGATAGAACTGGCAGAGTCTTCCTTCTGAACAACTCTGCATAGTGCTTGGTCCAGATGGTTTCTGAAACTTGGTTTGTTGTATCTGCCACTTGAACATCGTCACCTTTATTAATTATCTCCCACAGATTTCGCACATTGCTCGTGGATATTACTGCTAGCATCTTTTCTGCATCCACTTGTGCTCTAGTTGCTTTTGTGGACCTAATGCAGTTCTTATATGTCTGTTTTAAATGCCTAATTTTTTCCCTTTTGGCATCATTGGGGTACTTTTGGAGTGCTTGAATGTCCGATCAAGGCTTTTTCCTCTTGATGACTAGGTTTTTATCAAAGGCATGCTTCCTGGTCCCTTTCCTCATGCTATTTGATTTCCTTTCCACCTCATAAGATTTTAGCAGCCATCGATATTCGACTGCTGAAGGGATAGACTTTACATAGGATTCGTACTGTTTTGTTACCTTTGGTATTTCCTCCGGTTTGATTCTCAGATGATTTAGTCCCCAGGTCACAGCCACCGGTTCCATTTTTTTTAAACACTTACTTGTGTTTGATAGAGAGATAGTTGTTTCAATTTTCAGGAGGTCATGATCACTTGCGTCACGGCGCACTACTTCAAAGGTTTTAATTTGATTCAGCATATTTTTAGAGACATAGAAGTAGTCAATGCATGCCTGATTGTGTCCCCGCACCTAGGTGGGCACACCATGGAGATCTCCTTTTGTTTGGCCATTTAGTCTCCTCATGACTTTTATGGCCATTACTTTTAACCATTGTGATGCTCTACCCTTCAGATGGGAGGCCATAATATCCTGGCCATCATTTTGTAGGAGCTTGATATTCAGGTTTCCGCAGAGTATAATCAGTTGGCCTGGGGCTTTCAACATTGATGCGTCAATTTCTTTAGCTATGTCATTCAAGTAAGATTCAGGAGAGAGGTAATTTCCATTCCAATATGTATTAATCACTAGTAGTTTGATATGTAGGCCATTTGAGACAATCGTAATTTCCAAGATCTGTAGGCCAGGGTTAAGGTTTCAGCTGGTCATTACTTTTAGAGTATTCTTTAATTTTACCAGCATCAGAAGGCCTCCATAGGGTCTGCCCTTAGGTCCTTTTCAAGCCAGATTTAGGAACACCTCATAGTTTTCACAGATCGGCTTTTTCCTTAACTAGGTTTCCTGCAGGCATAATATTTCAAACTGACTTAAGTAATCATCTTCTCCTGAGAACAGGTGCAGGAATCCACATGTGTTCCAGGAAGCACATCTCTGTCTCTTGTCCTCCTTCTTGCTCTCACTCTATTGCTCATTTTTCCTAGATAGAGCTTCAGCCATCCATGACCAATCTTGCAGGTTTGCTTTATCTCCTTGTTTTATGCCCCTGCTCTTTCGATGGTCCTTCGAGTTGTCAATAGTAAATCGTAGCTTCTTATTTTCATTTTGATGTAGTTCAGTTTCACTGCCCTTTACTTTAGCAGATAGATTGCAGCCCTTTTCTTTTGGTGGATTTAACTTTTGGTTAGAGGTTTTTAAAGTCTTTTGCGCTATTTATTTTGGTTTTATTTCAGTTTGACTTGTTCTTATTGGAGTTGGCCAACGTGTTTTTCTATTCATGTAAGTATCTGGTCATTTTTCTTGTTTTGTTTTGTCCATCATCATAGGGGAGTTTGGAAGCCGGATCATCTCTAACCTCATAGCCCATCAGTGCTATTTTGTTTCAGCATCCAGCAACGATTCTTTAATTACTTGCGATTTTAGATGTAATATCACCAGATCCACCCGACGTTCATTTATGAACTCCACTATACAGATGTCATCAGATATTATGTATCTTGTGGCAGGGATTTTCTGAAAGAGATTCATCACCTGTTTCCTCTTCAGGATAGGCCTCTTTTTGGTCCTTTCTAAATTTTCGCGGCTTATCCTAAAGCTTGTTCCACCCTGTCTTTTCCTATGGTCTTCCAGTGGTTTTCTCTTTCACTCAGTTGGATTGGTATCATAGTTCGTGGTTCGACCAACCTGATTTTTTTCATTGCCATTTCTCTTTCTTTTTTCTGGAGATAGGGCCAGGTTTATTTTCATGTCATTTCTGCTCGATCTTCCTAGGGGGCTATTTTGGTTTTTTACTGCTTTTCTTTTCTCGTCAATGGTTAGGAAACAAGTCGTCTTCTTGGGGCTTGGAGTAAATGCTTTGTCCATTGCCAACTCGATTTTGGCTCCACCAGAGACTCGCTCTTGTTTTTTCATTCTATTTGCTTCCCTTTCCTGCGATTTCACGTCATTTGCCACCACAATTTGAACATTTTTTTCAATTTCTTCCCATTCGGATTTAATCAAGTTTCTCCAGTCTTCATCCATTGCATTTTCCTCAATTGTTTGTATTAGATCACTCAGATCAGCACCTGAGTCTTGTTCACAAACATCCTCGTCCACCAAGTCGATCTGCTGGGATCTTCCATCGCTGGCCCCACATAGTTCTCTTTTATCTTTGGATATAACCATTTCTTTGCAAGCTTTCTTTGTTTGTTGCTTGGGTTCGAAAGAAAAGGGGCGACTTACTATTTCTTAAAAAGGATCTCGAGTCATTTAATTTCCTTTTTGCTGTTTGTTTCATATTTTTGCTCTTTTTCAGCTCTTTTTGAATACCCAAGGTCATCAGCATTAATTCCTTATCCATTTGGTTGGCCCCTACCTGTTTATCAACCCCATGGAAGATGGAGAAGTTTGTAGAGATCTGCGACGTTGTCCACTTTTGGGCAGTCTGGTTGTCCTTTGTTTTCCCTTTTTTAGCAGCAGTGGAAATTTTCATCGGGGTGGATCCAGTCTTCTGTGGGGGATTTAAGTCATGTCCATCCCCTTTATTAATCTCGCATTGGATTGGGTCAGAGCCATTTCTTTCTTTATGGTTTCCCATAGGGGTGGCAGCATCCTGTTTTTTAAAGTGGTGGCTCATCCACTTACAGTCTTTCAGGACTACTTCCATTAAGGCAGTCTTATCCGTTGAATCCCTTCTTGCTAGATCACTAAGTCGGTTTTGCCATGAATGCGTTAATTCAGCCTCTTTGTCCATACAGTGCTCAATTTTTTTCATGAAGTTTTCCATCTCCAATAGTTTTGATGTGGTCATTTGGTTGCCATTTTGAAGGTCTTCAAGAGATGAGTTGATACACTTGTAGAGTTTTAAGAAGGGTGCTACAGAGACAGTCAAAGCTGCCATTACCGTATTTTGAATGTGGGCCAGCCCATTTTCTTGAAAATCGCCTTGGTTACCATTGGCCCCAGGCCCTTTGGTTTGTTAGTAGCCTCTGTGTATAAACAGTCTTTTTCAAGCTCTTAGGCTGTGTTAGTTCATCTGCCATAATTAGGCATAGGGTCCAAGGGGGAGTCTGCATTTGATCTGGCCTCATTTTAAGTTTACTCAATGGAGATGAGGCAAGGATTTGATCATCCATTTCAGCAATATTTTCTGTGATAAAGGAAAGGTTCTTCCGTATTTCTCTGGCAATCTTCCCATTTAAAGCTGGAAGGTCTTGCATTAACTTCTCCACTAGGAATGGGTTGTTTGTCTTTCCTGCCAATTTCCATTTTGTCAGAAGTTCCCTGAATTAGGGACCGAGTTCCGTACTTTTTCATTCTGTTCCATGTTTTAATAAGGTAGATTCAGAAAATGGGAATCCTTGGAGCCACATGGTACGGCCGTTCTGAAAGTGCTGTGCGATAGTGCTATGTAGAAGTTCTGAAAGGTGATTGGGGTGAGGCCAGGGCATCTTGGCCATGTTCATTTAGGGTATCCCAAATCAAGTTTCCAGTATCATCCATAAAAGGGGTAGCCCAAGCCTCAGATAGAGCATCCCTCTTCTCACTCAGTCGACTCTCATTCTCCTCCTTGAGACCCTCTCTATTTGCCATTGACGAGGGAGACTGCACTGAGTGAAAGTTCCCGGCCTCCACAGCCATCCTAGACTCTGTTAGATCCAATGGGGACACTAGGAGGGCTGGGAAGGAGGCATCAGATGATTCAGCCACGGGCTAGTCATTTGATCTTTCATCCGATCTAGTAGTTATTTGCGGGGCAGCCCCTAAAGTGGGTTTATTTTCCCCTTTTCTTTTCACATCACTTTGTCCATCGTGGCAAGGGTTTGCTTGAGGCGGGGTCCACTATTCTGAGATGTCAAAGCAGCTGCAACAGATATTTCAGCCCTATGCAATTGCACTATATTTGGAAGAGTTGGTATAGTGCATTTGGGGGTCGCGGCCAGCGATGCTGCCAGATCCTGTACTGTAGTTAGCATGCACCGGCTAGCCTTGTTTTCCCGAGATGAAAGCCTCTCTCTTAGCGAGGGATGCATCGAATCAACACAGTCCAATTGCCCAACTTTCGTGTAATTATTTTCAAGATTAGGGTCATAATCCTTATTGCCTATAGAATGTTTCTTGGGAATTGTGGTAAGGGGGAGGGGTAAAGCCTTCAGTCCCGATATCTCTCCATCGGGAAGGCTAGAGATGTCCAAGGGGGCACAGCTTTCCGGCATTTGCTCGGCCCTTGAGGGAGTGTTTTGTTGCTTAGGAGCTTCCTGCAGATGTTTGCGGGATGCAAACAGTATTCGCGATTGCCTTACCAATTTACTTCCACTCTGAGGGGCTGGCGGGGCTGGCAAAGAGGTAAATCTTTGTCTTACACGGTTTCTGGTGCAGGTTCCAGTCATCTTTTTAGAGAGGTCCTCTGCCGGCATCATTGAAGCATCAGTCTTCATGAGGCTTTGTCGGCGTGCAGCTCCTCCAGGACAAAATCACCAGCGAAAACCCAGGAACACCTGGCAACACCACTTACGCACCACTTCCGCTCCGCTACCACAGAGGGAAGGTGCTTTAAGTGGATACGGCAGTCACACGGCTCACATGCTCCTCCTCCAGTTAAGGGGTGAGTAATTTCTTTGTAGCTCCACCAGCGCACTGGACACGGCAGCAGTCTAATGGAATGGTCAGCAGCCAGGCACAAACTCTACATGTGCAGGAAAACAACAGATGGCCAGGAGGGTGGAGCGTTATGTTTCGGAAGGTGGCTGGGCTGTTGCAGACACCAATTGGCATTACCAAATACTGAAATAGTCCATGTTTTGTTTTGAAGGCTGTCTTCCATTTGTTACTGTGTCACATTCATACCACGTTATGTGACCCCTCTTAGATACAGCTTAGTATAAATGAATGATGACCGCAGTTGGTCCAAAAGCTCGGATATCAAGAGTAGAAGATACTGTTTTTTATTGTCACAGCGTTCAAAGCTCTGAAGTCCACACATGGTTGCATATTCTTGTCTTTGTTTGGTACAAAAAAGATAGGAGAGGTGGCAGGGCACTGAGAAGGACGTACATGACCTAGCTGTTATGAATTCTCAATGTAGCCCATTAATGTCTCCTCTCTAAGTGTGAGGGAGTAAATGCGTGCATATGGTATAGCAGACCCGGGCCCTTGATCTACGGGTCAGTCATACGTCCTCTGCGGTGGCAACTGCTCTGATTGTCTTTTATCGAAGACAACAATATAGTTGCGATATGCCTCGAGGACCACAGAACCAAGATGCTGAGATACTGCATTAAAACTAGGAAGAGCACACTCTGCATGTGCCGGTGCATCCAACGTCCCCATCCCTATTCAGCCCTATGGGGCAGAATGGGGATCAGGAGGCCCTTGATTCCGGCAACCGAAAATGGGCAAGTACTGGGTGCGCCTAACTCAGCATGACCCGGTTCTTGCCCAGTCACGGATGCCAGAAAAAATGCAACTCCGGCGGCAGCCATGCCGTTTTTAACAGCACAGCTACCGCCAGAGTTGCAATGAGGCCCAATGTTTCTTAATGGCATACTGAGTGCATTTGGAGACTACAGTACTTGAAAGGGTAGGGGGATGTGTTGGCAGGAAGACAGTGTGTATGTGTAATGGGATGGCCTTGTATATGAATGGGAACTTGGCAGCATTAGAACTATTGGTGAGTGGCCAAAAGCTTCACTTGTGAGTGTGTTGTACGATGTGCAGTTTAGCACGTGTGTGCATTGCTGTGCAAGTATTTACTTCACAAATGGGTTACTTGTACTTGTAGAAGGGTGAGAAAAAGTTTCAGAAAGGTGTTTAGCTTGGAAAGGAAAATGATTTTGTGTGTGAAGTTTCATTACCTTTTCTGCATATATATATATGCTTTCAACATGAGTGGAGCAATTATTTCACTTATTGGTTTCATTTATCCACATTTACGATTGCTAGTGTTGTGGATGCACAGATAATTATTTTTGCTTATATACATAATGTCATACTCTGTGCAGGGACCAAGGTAAGTGGCAGGCACCGTGTCATTATGCATGCAATTTATGTAGTTGGTTTGTATCGGTAGGGTGCATTAGGTGCTCCTTTGCTGCAACCATTTTACGAATGTTATAGGAGATACGTTAGTGCGGACAACACTTGTACCAGAACAAAAGAAGATATTAACTATTTGTTTGTTGCAAATGTTGATATGAGTAAATGAAACATTTGAAAGGCCATACCATTGCAAGTGGTATTTGATGGTAGGTGATGGGAGAAATTAGCATATGTTTCCTGAGTAGCTTAGAGGCACTTATACCAGATGTGCAAAAGTACTGTATACAAAATATTGATACCTGTCCTTTCTGTTGGTGGGTGGCGATGTGCATTAATCTGGATGCATCCATTTTGCATACTTTTATAGAAGTTTCTACTGCAGGTGCTTTACGATTACTCTAGACTTGTACTGTGAGTGGTTTACGGTACATACTGCATATTGCGTAGAATTAATATTGTTAGCTGCTGAGGTCTTGGATGTGAATGGTGGATGCGTGTGTAACTATTTAACAGTATCCTTTGGGGGAGTGCTGGCAGTGGAAAGGCAAGAAGCACTGCCCCTGCTTCACAAGTGCGCGGTCCTTGCTGTAGTTGTGGAAGCGCACGTGCCACAGCTTGCACTTGTCAACATGATGGCCGTGCAAATGGGAATGTGGGGAGTATCCATCAGGTGGTGAGGGTGTGCCTCACTGGAAGAGGCAGTGACACTTTTTTTCATTGCTCTTGTAGTGAGGATGACAGAGATCGCTGGACGCACTGTGTTTCCTTGTGGGTGATGCCTTTGTGCAAGATCTGCACAGGTATGCCCTGGAAAGAGGCATTGCTGAAAACTTTGATATGCAAGTAGTGGAGGCTTTGTGGTGGGGTGTGCATGTGTGCAGCTGTGGCACTGTGGTTGCACTTTGCAGACATGTGGCCACTGTCGCTACTGTTCATGTTGTCATCGTATACTATGGCGCATTGCATTTGGGTTACATGCCTTGTGCACGTTTGTTGCGTCAACTCAAGAAGTTGCTTAAAGCCGCGAAGTGGATTTTCTCCACTGCCACAATTCTTTTTTCATGTATACTACCAAGAAGAGTATGGGATTATCTGAATGTTATTTGTCCACAGCCAGAGGTCAGAAGGTGTCTAATTAACAGAAGCATGTTTGAATTTATGTGTGCAGCTGGTATGTTCTACTGTGACAATGACATCCTTAATTCTAGAAGTGAGTACTTTTTCCATGCTAATGGCATTTCTTTGACTACCATTGGAATAGGAATTTTGTTTTACAATCTACAGGAATCTTTGAAGAGGTTTCTGTAAGAATGTGAATGTAAGGAGGAGAGGAAAAGGAAAATCCCCAAAAAACTAAAAAATAGGGTGTTTGCTTGCAAGTAACTATATAAAAGAATAAATAAAAAAGGCTCATTTCAGAGCCACCTCTAAAGACAAAATCTACTACCCAGGTTGAAATGTGTTCTCCCACGCTCGTATACAGCACGATATGTCTGGGCATAGCGATGTATTTGCAGGAACCCACATGCCTCATCCAGGGGTTTTCAGGTTGGTAGGCATGGCAATGGATCTATGGAGGCTAAAGGATTGGTCAGTCAGGTATCTGGGTGTGGTGAACAGTGTTGCAAACTTGGCTACGTTCTCCGTGCATTTAGGGGAAATTAAGGCCCCCTAGCAACTTTGCACTGTAAAAGCGGCTACTGACAAATGTACATATTTTCTGCCATTGGTTTGGAAACTTACAGTTTTTTTTCGATTTGTTTGCAAACCCATACAAAAAAGTAGCTAGATTTTTCAGTAGCCATGTAGTAGTTGCCTATTGTTTCTGAGTAAATACTGTGCAAACTGCAAAAGTTGAATCACATTTGATAAAAAATGGGCACTTGCGTAATATTGAAAAAGTCTGGCACAAAAAAGATGGAAGAGCCATTGCAACTGTGGGCCACTTTTTCATTGGTGCCTGAGACAATTTTATGGCCCAGTTCAAATGTGACGCTCACCTAGCGGGGGGATCTGCAGATCGGAAGCAGCTAGGTGAGGCACTTTGGCAGAGCGGTGCATTGTGTCAGTATTGGAACTGTCAAATTTCGGGCGCTTTGAGGTTCCATTGGTGTTCAAACCTGTACAGCTATTTAGGGCTGAACTACTTTCTGGGTTGAAAATCGGACAAGGGCCCGGCAGAGGAATTTTACAAGTTTTTATTGATTTCTTCCACATTACACAGCCCGCGTTAACGGCCGTGTAGTTATGGTTAAGTTGCTTATCGCATAGAAAGACCACTTTTGGGTAGCTTATAACTTCACTCTCCCTGGACGAATTTTTATAAAACATTGCAAGAAAACTATATGGTGCACTCCAATTTTTTTGGGGAAGTTGGGTGACGTTTCGTGGAGGGGGGCGAAAGTTATGGAGGAGGGTCCCAAATATATTTATTTCTCCATACATTGAATGAAGAGAAACTTTGCGCAGGCCTACAGGCCAAACGGCTGGACAGATTTTCACCAACTTTGCTGCAGGAGAGGCGCCCTGGTCCAGAAAGCGTTCTTTTGTGAATTTGGTGATAATTAGTCCTGTACTTCTTTTAAAATCAGGTAAAATGTACATGTAAAAAAATAGTGATATCTGGCTCTGCTCCACGGCCCAATTTCACTGTGTGCTCTAGGGTCAAAAGTCTGATTCGGCTGCAGTGTGGCATGATGTTGGTTGACATTAGACAAGCCCGGTGGTTGGCTGGAGGGAAGCGTGATGTGCGTCATAAGTTTGCGTAACACTGCCATGCTGTAGTCGAGGATAATGCGGTGACGAAAGGGGCTGCAAAACATGCATTCCGGGATATAGTGGTGGGAAGAGGGGATGGAAAGGGAGGGGGAGTGTATCCGTGCATACTGCGCCAATTTGCGGTGACCTCCTCCGGCGATTAGCTTGTATGGTGACTGCAGGCAGCCTTCGTTAAGGCACCATACGTTCTGAGGAAACCTGTTTGTGTGGTGATTGCTGGCAGGCTCAATTGAAGATAAGGAGTGGATTGCACATGACATGAGCATTTTGGCATAGGGTGTACACGGCTTGCGTGTGGCGAGCTCCCAGAACCAGCGATTTATGGCTGGACATATGATTGTGCATTTCTGATTTTGTGGCCATTGCTCATATTACGGATTACTGTATAGCAGTATGATGTATTGGTTTTGTGTACTTAATAGACTGCTGGGAGCAGGGGCAATGTTCTGAAGATTTTGTGGTTTGGTTGGCAGTAGAAAAATACTATCTGAGTGGAAGTGGGTACAGGTGCTGGAGGCTGTGTTATGTTTGTGGATTTTGCTAACTACCCACATGTTGTGATGCATGGCAATATTATGGTGCGGAGGTTGGGTAGCAGTGCCGGTGGCTGTGTTACATTTGTGGGTTGTGGTACCTGGCCACATGTTGACATGCATGGCTGCATAACATTGCGGTGGGTGTGGCCAAGGCCTAGTCTCTTGGGTGCATGGCCTATGGCCTACGCCCTTTGGCCATGCACCCAAGAGCCTAGGCTTTGGCCCCACCAACCACAACATTATGCAGCCATCCATGGCAACCCTCTGATACTGCTATATGGATTTTCTTTTCGAATTGCCTGGAAGGTCTATTTTTGGCACAAATCATGCATTCCACTGAAACCTATTTTACAATGAGCTCTACCATTGTTGATCGAGAGGTATGACAGGGTTGTATTTCCTGCCTCCATGCGGCTACAAAAACAAAGTCAGGTGGCAACATGTTACCATGTCATTGTGTATTTCCGATGCAAAGTACTCCAGGTACGAACACCTTCCTCGTGCACTAGTTGCAAGTAGGTTTCACATTGTTGCCTCGTATGTGTGGTGTGTCACCATTGTACATATTGTTGGTTGAATGGGTGTGGTGATTTTTGTTCCATCCTACAGTTTTGCGTCCATGGCTGCAAATGATGGACTCCACAGTCCTGCAGTGTGTCCACTGGGTGATGTGTTGGAATATTGGCCCTCATTACGACCCTGGTGGAAAGTGACTGACCGGACCGCCACAGCGTAAATAGCGTTTCCGCCATTGCAAGAAGGAGCAAAGTGCGGCCCATTCCGACCCATCGGGCACGAGCACCACGGCATGGCGGAAGTGCAAAGTCCGCGATGGCGGAAATGACCCCAAAACGGCCCACACCGCCGCCGTACGGCGCCCTAGGTGCAATACCGCCACCCATCACAGCGGACACCGCAGTGTGGGCCTACCGTAAAGTACGGTGACCGGAAATATACGGAAACTGAAGTTAAAACACGGGCCCGGAACGGGAAACAACCCGCCGTACACCTATAAAACCACTAAAACCACACAACCACTAAAATCACCACCCTGAGACACAACCCAACCCGTCATCCACCCTAGCGAAACCAAGAAAAATGGGAAAAGTAGCGAAGAAAGCGTGCGACCGCAAGCGGCAGGTCCACTTCTCCCGTGAGGAACTCACCGTGCTAACAGAGACCCTCCAGGAGAATGCTGCCGTCGTCTTCTCCACGCAAATGACCAGGACGGCACTCGCAAACAAGAAGGCCATATGGGCTCTGGTGGCACAGCGGGTAAGTGCGGTGGGGACCGCACCCCGCACCCCACAGCAATGCCATAAGCGATGGGACGACCTGCGGATACGCGTCCGCAGCATACTCTCTGCCAACCGCAACATTGCCACAGCCACCGGGGGAGGGTCGGAATCACCAATCAAGCTGACCCCCTGGGAAGAAATCTGTGCCTCCACCATCGGAATGGAGAGCATAGAGGGAGTCGGAGGGATGGAGAAAGGAGTGCAGACATCCGAAGAATCAGGTAGGTGGGCCTAATGAAACAATGCCAAAACCACAAAGTCCATCCATGTGAAGCACCATGTGTCCCCATAGTGCAACAGAAACACATGTCCAGGAGAACGTCCACACACATTGGCCTGATAGCGCACGTTAAAACCCACAATAAATACATAAATAATTAAAAACCCCTAAAACACGCACTACACGTGCAGCAGGCACACCCTAACTGCAGGCTGCCAAACAACTGCACCCTCACTCCACACACAAATGGAAGCACCTCCAAGGCCCCTACCCAAATCACCCTCAGGTACAACCCCAATGCATGTGATACAATGCCATTCCAATTCCCACAGACCCACCAATAACCCTCGCCCTCCTTTACTCCACCACAGGGTCCGATCCAAACGACGAGCTGCAGGACACCCCTACCAGCACACCTGCAAAGAGGGCCAAGACCAACGGCCAAAGACCCTCCACCTCAGCTGCACGCATCAAGACACGGCAGCAGCACAAATCAGGTGGCAGCACACAGGAGGGAACATCAACAGGCACCCCAGCAGCCAGCATGCCCACAACACCACCACCACAGTTCCCCCCAACGGATGCCACAGAAGGCACTGCCTCTGGTGGCAGCAGCACCATAGGTGACACCCCATTGATGGCAGCATGCTCCGACACAGAAGACGGGGATGTCGAAGTCAGATCCATCCATGACCTGTCCCAATCCCCCTGTCTGTTCCATCCCGTACTACATGAGGATACCACGCAGGGGCACCCACAAGACGACGACTGGCCATCCCCCACAAGCCCTGTGGCAGGGCAACATGAGGACAACAGCCCCTCTGTGACACCCCCGCAAATGGCCATGGCCCAGCAGAGGCAACAGTCCCTCGACCAGTTAATCGTGCAACAGCAGCAACTGGCCACGCTCCTCAAGGACCATGCCGATGAATGTGGGGGCACTAAGGCAGACATAGAAACATCAACTGAGACACTTAGGGCAGAAATGGAGAGAGGCACAGAGACACTAAGGGCACAAATGGAGAGTAGCACCGAGAGCCTGAGAGTCCAAATGGAGAGAAGCACCGAGAGCCTGAGGGGGGAACTGCATGCGACGTCCAAAGACGTATGTGGTGAACTTGCCGCAGTGCGCCGTGTGCTCACTGAGCTCTCGCAAACCCTTAGGGACATGCATGGACGTGAGCAGGCAGAGACATCAACCGTTGCAAGTTCCGTCCAGGGCAGCCCCCAACGTAGATCTGGGAGGAACCTGCGCTCCACAGGCAGGGGTGCCCCTGATACCCGCAGAGGGGGCTTGCAATAGCGACTGCCCACGGACGATGAGCATCTTTGGACACTGGTGTTCGGGGGGGAGGTGGGAGGGTGGAGGGGGTGTGTTGGGCTCACTTGGGTGGCGGGTCGATAGGGTGTACAACATGATATCACATATGCCATAAAAAGTGCACGATCAACCAATGAGATGTGTGGACATTGATCTTTGTGTACTAGGCCATCATAGGCGTACAGTCCATATTGTGCATGTCCCAGACACACACAGTGCCACGAGTCCCGTGTCCATGTATCAGCCACCAGGCGTGAGTGCTAGAAGCATACATCAATGAGATGCTGACGAATGTCACGGGCCTCCGGTGCCTCGCAGACTCCTTGAGGTGCTGCCACATCCCCACCCTCATCATGACCATCTTCAGGTGCTTGCAGTTCTGCGTCAGGGGGCATGGGCACATTTCTACGTACGCACATGTTGTGGAGCATGACACATGCCATCACCATCTTTGCAACCTTCTCATGGCGGTACAGGAGTGCCCCGCCAGACCTGCTGAGGCAGCGGAAACGACCCTTCAGTAGGCCGAATGCCTGTTCAATGACTACACGGGTACGTGAGTGGGCATGGTTGTAGTCCTCCTCATGCTGGTTCTGTGGGTTCCGGAGTGGTGTGAGGAGCCATCTCTTCAGTGGATATCCAGCATCACCTGTATGTGGACGATAAACGTATGATGTGGAATGCCATTGCTACGTACGCACACCCCCCCCGCCCCCTTCCTGCCAGGTCATTGCCGAATCACATACCTCACATCATCATGCATGAAATGAGACTCACCGAGTAGCCAGGATCTGTTCCCTGCGTGTCGCTCCATGTAGCGTGGTATTGTAGAGTTCCTCAAGACCATAGAATCATGGGTTGATCCAGGGAATCGGGCACAACAATGTGTAATGATCCTGTTGGAGTCACACACCATTTGTACATTCAGAGAATGAAATTGTTTTCGGTTGCGGTACTGGGCCTCCATGGCATGTGGGATGACCAATTCCACATGGGTGCAGTCGATGGCACCAATGCAACCCGGTATGCCGGCAAGTGCATGGAATCCCACTTTCGTGTTGGTAATTTCCAGCTCCGAGCGTGGTAGGGAGATGTAGTCGTCTGCGTGCTTCAGGAGGGCATCGAGCACTTGCAATAGTGTCCGTGAGAACAGTGGCTGAGAAATGCCATGCAACTGTCCGACTGTGTGCTGGTAGGTGCCTGTGGCCAGGAAGTGGAGTACAGACACCACCTTCAGTAGGGGTGGGATGGCGGTTGGGCTATCTATCATGCTGACAAGGTCAGCCTGTGTCATGTCCACAATGGCGGTTATGGTGTCCCGGTCCAGACGGTAGAGGGTGTGGATCTGCTCATCAGTGAGGTTGAACGGATGTGCTCGGAGGCGTGGGATTGCGGGCTGCCTGCGTGGTGGTAGTGGCTGTGCTGGCGGCCCTTGCTGGCCCTGCCTTGGCCTCCTCCTCCTCCTGCGTCTCCTCCGTGCGGCCGGTTGTAGTTGGTGTTCGTCTTCTTCTTGGAGTTGGAGTACTTGCAGTGCTATCAGGTCCCCCAGGGCCAACATCGCGAGTCCTGCCGGTAGCATTTCGGTGTGGTTGTGGGAGGAGACTGGCTGTGCAATTTATGTGTTTCCAGGCTGAATGGCCTCCACCTGTGGTGATTCATTCCACCTGTGCAAACTGCTCTCCCCTTTGGCCGAGCACGTCCCGCGCACAACGCTGCAATTCGTGGAATGGCATCTTGCTATTGCAATCTTGTATTTGTACCCGATGGCCGTGTAACATTGGTTGTTATGTTCATTCTGTTCTGGTCCCATTGTTTCACATACTATCTGTGCAGTCGCGAACAGAGTTGTGAAGGGTCAGTGGAACGTAGTACTCGAGTAACGGTGGGCCCTCATTCATCACTGTACCGAGTTGCAACGACGGGCGGGGCGTCCCATTCGTGGGTGAAGGCAGTTGCCATTTTCACACACAGCCGCACTCGATGGATTAATTAGTGTTTTCAAACGGCCACAGATGCCTCTTCGACGTGATGTTGCAAATGAGGAATTCGAAGGGCGGCGCTTTCGGTATTCAGCTAGCGGCGAGGAGATGCCCACAGGTCTGACTGCAAATATAACGTTCTATTGTTCAATGTCCTTGGGACAGGGGCCATGGCGAGAATGCTATGATTGATATGAATAGTATGGGATGCGCAATTGCGTAGTGGACGATAAGGCAGGACGTTCCCAAATACATGTTACTTCACTAGACTGGAATTACGTGCTGGGGCACTGTGGATTTTGCAGGCTGCATAACGCACAGACTCAATGGATATTTCTAATGTTATGTGAGTAAATATTCAGGCGTTTTCATTACGGGATGAGGGAATGATGAATGGATGCATGGGCAGGTGATTTGATACAGTGTTTGCCATGTACAGGGCTTCTTGGGATCTGTCCGCCCCCCCCTGCGCTATGTGATGCAGGGCTGCCATAGTGGGACCATCGTCTATCTGGCCTTGTTGAGCCCTCCCTGTCTCGACGCGCCTTCAGACACTTGTGTCCATGCACGTTACCAATCCCATCTGAAGGATTCTGTTTTCACAGGCGCATGCACAGGTACACTCGTTTGTGATGGTGTTTTCACCTCGATATAGATAGTTATGATTCGCAAGTGGTTTTGGGGTGGTGATGATCCTTTGGAGTGGGCTTGCATGCATATGGCTGTGGATCTAGTGTGATCATTGAAGTGAGTTGTTCGAATGTAGTTCTGATGGGGATTCTATTCTGTTTCTTTTCTTTTGGTTGACAGGTATCTCCTCCCCTTTTGCCACTGCCATCTGTATGCCACTCCTGCAGATGGATTTTACTCCTGACACCTGCTGCTTCGTGTTAATCAGTGGAGCAGCATTACGATCTTATGGGACGATCGCCAATGGGCCACATGCCCTTACGCAGTACTGGTGGCTCGGAGCAACATTTCGGCCTTTCAGCTGGACTAGTGCCTCCCCATTGGGACGGCCCTGCGGTTCTGTGCGCTTCCATGTTGCCTTTTCGTACGTGTATGTGGCTCTGTGTACCATGGGGGAACAGGGCGTCACACGAGTAGTGGCTGGTCATTTCTTGCGGATGCAGCACACAATGGTGAAATGTGTTTTGGAGTTCATGGCCTGATGGCTGTATGGGCTTGGTGATATTGATGTGCATTAAAATTCTATTCTGATATGGGCCGTGTAGCGTTCTTCTTTGCAAGTGATGTGGCATATTCCTATTTGGGGAGCGATGTATTGTGAGGGGATCTGCATTGTGTTCCAGCTTCGGAGTTTTGTTGCGTGGTCCTGTACTGGGCGCGTTTGCCTACGAAGCCCGTGAGGTCAGGGATGGGGGCTGCCAATATGACAGTTTGAATGTTGTCATGCTCAGGGGCGGGGGATTGGGTTTTGTGTGACAGATGCCGGTCAGCCAGGTGGACTGGTGGAATGTTGTGATTTTCTGAATATTGCTGGTCACAGGTGCCTGTGTTTGCGTGCGTTTCTTGGTGGGGGACTGTGGTCATGTCCATTGGGATGGCTTCTGTATTCGTGCCATCTGTGCCCTGCAGCTCCCATTGGCCCCTCTTGAGGTTCATTTGTTCGTTGGCATGCATGGGTGACTTGTGCATTTCACTGGTTGCATTGTGGCTTCGTTGCACCTACGGGGAGTTGTACTTTGTGGGCAGGGAGCGGTGTACGGGCAGTCAGTGGGGCCGTTTACGGTTGATTCGCGATGCCGTACTTCTCACCATGGCGGAATGGTGCATTCCGCCATGCTTGATGGCGTTAGGTACATGTCCGCTGGGGTCGGAATTGGCGTACCGTTGCGCCATGGTGGTGTTTACGGTTTGGCATGGCGCGCGCGCGCGTGCTTGGTGCAGTTAGCGTTGGCGTTCACTACGGTGTCGCTAATGGCATCGTACTTTGCGGTGATGGGTCATAGTCGCACCGAGCGCTATTCGATGGCGGTATTGCATTTCCGCCATCGTTTTCCGAATTCCGCCAGGGTCGTAATGAGGGCCATTGTGTTTAAAAAAGTGTGTAGGGTTCCAGTGCATGTTTTATGTGGTTGGGTTGTGGCTATGGCGCAGATTACAGAGTATTGCACGGTACTATGCTTTATTGGGTGTGTGTATTTAATAGACTGCTGCACGCTAGGGCAATGGTCTGAAGATTTTGTGGTTTGGTTGGCAGTACAATAATACTATGTGAGTGGAAGCGGATAGAGGTGCCGCAGGATGTGTTATGTTTGTGCATTTTCCTACCTACCTACATGTTTGTGTGCATGGCTGTATTATGGTGCAGGGTTTCGGTAGGAGTGCCGGTGGCTGCATTACATTTGTGGGTTCTGATACCTGGCCATATGTTCGCATGCATGGCTGCATAACGTTGTGGTGTGTGTGCCAAAGGCCTAGGCTCTTGGGTGCATGGGCAAAGGCTGTAGGCCATGAACCGAAGACGGTAGGCCTTGGCCACTCCCACCGCAATATTATGCAGCTATTCATGCCAACAATGTGATACTGGTATATGGATTTTGTTATTGAATTGTATAGAGCCTGCACATTTGGCACAATTCATGCTTAGCACTGAAGCCTATTTTACACTGAGCTTTTCCCCTGTTGATAGAGAGGTATGACAGGTTTCCATTTCCGGTCACCATGCAGTTATAAAGACAAAATTAAGGAGGCAACGTGTTACCATTTGATCATGCATCTTCACTTACGTAGAACTTCTCTTTACGTACATGGAGACATGTTGGTACATTGTAAATGGTGCAATGAATGTGCAGCTGACACAATATATACATGTACATTTATGGCCCCTATCTACTATTTATATGTGCATTGAGTTACGAATCAACGGTGTATGTTGGCACACTCTGTGTGCAATGGGTGCCCATACGTGGGTGTTAGGGCCATCTTATGGAATTTAGTGCCTTTGTGGACAGAGATTTTTGGAACTGTGCTTCATGGAAGGAAACAAATTCCAAAAACTGTTTCAAAGATTATACATGCTTTCTAATGTATGAAGTGTAGTGATCTAGCCTGGTTGTGTCGCCTGTGTGGTGCATTACGGCTATTGATGTGAATGTTTTGTTGCCACACGACACGTCTACGTGTCCGAAAGTAGTAAGTTTGCACTTACTTTTTATTCCATCCGCATTGTACGTGGAAAACATTCATGTTATGTGTTGCCTATGGTATTGTATATCTAAGGTGGAATGATTATCGGAATTGGAAGGCCTGTACAATATGCTATGGTTTGCATTTTCTGCCACCTGTTCAAATGGAATGGAAATCACAGTTGGGTATAGATACAGAGAGAAAGCGTTTGTTAGGAACTTCTTCTGGAATGACATGATTGCAGAGAGTGCAAGTATGATTCCACATATAGGAAATCGGAAAGATTTCATGTATGGGCATGTTTTTACTTTCCAATACCTGCAGTAAGTACATTACCACTTCCTGTTGATTTACTTGTCTATGTAAACTGCATTTTCTATTGTAGCACAGTACACCAATTCCTGCCTTATTTCTGAGCCCCTGTAACTGTTTGCAGGATTGTGTGCAGCATTTTTGTCCAGCTCTATTATTTGTAAACACAACTGGTGTGACCCGTTTCAATACATGCTTTAAACACTTAGTACCATTTACAATACACTATTGCTGGGTGCTGATGTGGATGAATCTGGATGCACAAATCTTGGATAGTTTCACAGAACTGTGTACTGGGATCGCCCGAGACTTGCACTCTGAATGTGTAACTCCATATATGGAGTGTTGTACAGAACTGATAGTGTTACATGAGAGGTCTTCAATGTGATTGGTGGGTGCGTGTGTGACTATTTAACAGTAACCAATGAGGGATTGCTGCAAAGAAACTTGTGGAAAGAGTAGAAGGACTGCTCCAGCTTTACTGGGGTGCGGCCCTCACAGTACTTGAGGAAGCACACGTGCCACATTGTGCACTTCTCAGAATGCTGGCCAACAGGAATGGGACTGTGAGGATTATCCAACTAGGTACTGAGGGTGTGGTTCACAGGAAGGGGTGGTAATACAGTTTTTTTACTCTGCTTAGTGAGGCGGGCTGACATGGAGAGATGCACTGTGTTGATTTTGTGTGATGACTTTGTGCTAGATCTGCACAGTTATGCCCAGGAAAGAGACTTTGATAGCATATTCGGTTTGGAAGGAGTGGAAGCATTGTGGTTGCACTTTGCAGAGAAGTGGCCAGTTTCCCTACTGTTCATGTTGTCGTTGTGAAGTATGGTGGCATGCATTTGGGTTACATGGCTTGTTACCATTTGTTGATGAATGCAGTGAAGAGGCTTTTTCCCACTGCCCATGTTCTTTTCTCATCCATACCACCAAGAATAGTATGGGACTATCCTAATGTACATTAACCCCAGCCAGAGGTTGGAAGGTGTCTCATCAACAGAAGCATGCGTAATTTTTTGTCCGCTGGTGGAATGTTCTTCTGTAACAATGACATCATTCATTCTAGAAATGCATGCAAATTGCATTTCTTTGTCGACCATTGGTGATGCTATTTTGTTTGCCAATCTACAGGCTGCGTTGAAGAGTTTCATGTTGAAGGCGGAACGTGGGACGATCCCTTCCCCCGATTCTCGTCCACACCATGGCCTATGACGTCACGATTTAAGCACCCACCGCGGGAGGAGTTCGACCCGCTCACTGCCGCCTCAGACGTCTAGATCCACTGTGGCCGCACGCCGCACACCCAGGCCAGCTGTGCTTCATCCCATCCTTGGGCTGGGACCTCGGGTGGAGCTGACACCGACCACATGGACCAAATTGATTAGACATCACCCACCAATATCGCCATCATTAGAGATGCTGAGATGACATAGCCAGCGGACAAGAACACACGTGCCACCAAGCACATGGATCAGACACACACCAATCCACACGAAAAACATACTCAGTGTTATGATGTAGAGGACCCACACTCACACATGCATCGTTGTTATTTTTCACATAGGCCAACTACAGCACTGCAGAAACGCAAGACGCCAGAAGAGCTTGTGTATATACTAAAACCATGAAGATGTAGCCCTGTATATGGACTAGTGAATAAGAACCCATGTCGCCCCTTGTGACCCCCGTATTACGGACTGCGCCACCCATGGGCTAGGCCAAAGTAGGCCGCAAACCAGAGTCCCCAGGCCGGAGCAGCTCAGACGATGCTGCAAGATGCTGATCATGCACAACGAACCCTGACGAGAGCCCCACAGCCAAGGCCACGAAGTTGCAATTTACACGCCAAGCTTCCCACGCCACGGTTACACCTGCTACTGCTAAACGCTCCTCACAGCCTAAATACAAATCAAATACCCATAATTCTGCTCCAGCCATGGTCTCCCAACACGTGACCAGGCCGACCTGATATGATGCCAAGCCCCAAGGACCAGAGTAGCTCTGGGGTCTCACGTCTGGGACACAGACTGCAACAATGAAGCGACAAGTTGGACACCGACAGCGATGGGACACTCAACAGCCAGTAGTCAGACCTGTCCATTGTCCGCCACTGACAGATAGCCATACATTGTTGCCAGTACCAGGTACACTGCGAGCTGGGAACAGCGATAGTCCCAGGCTTGGAAACTCACGGGTGAACCAATCAGAATACGAGGGGCTAACCACTGAAGCCACTGTAGTTTAGCCAATCACTAATTTCCCCCTTGTAACAATTCTCATGTAGCAACTATTTGGGACAACCCAAGCGTACCACCTGACCCCTTCTCTACCAATAACATTTTCCTGTATACGGGTCCATACTGATCCTACCACTCATGGAGCCAACCCGAGATAGTGTTAGGTTTAGGGGATAATTTTCCCAGGTGACGCACGTAGTCGCGTCATCCGGATAGAAAAAGGCCTGTGAGCCCACCACAAATGAGACGTTTTCCTGGGTACCTGTGATTCGAGAACCTGTCCCTGTCTGTTATATGCAAGAAACAGCAGTAACTATTTTGCTCTTGTGTGTGCCTCATACTTCTTTGGGACATGAGAGGAGTTGGGGCCTCCCCAACCCCGGAGTCCTGCCAACCCCTGGGGAAATTACCCCAAGTTGGAGGCACTGCTGTGATTGGCGAGATAGACCACAGCGAGGCCGCTTGCATCAAGGTGGCCCGGCAATGCGGCCCCCTCTGCTGATGCCTCCTTTGGTAGGACTGCAGGACCATCGTGGAACTGCGAGACGAACGGACAGCGCAATCCAGAGACTGGCCGTCCGGAGCCGACATCAGAAGTATCCCGTCCGTGGTTGGTGAGTGTCTAGACGTGGTGCAGATGAGGGGAGGCGGCAAGCTGATTGGGAGGGGTGGCCGCAGTCGAGCGGCACCGCAAGCGAAAGCCCGATGTGAGTATGGCACACACAACCAGCAGTGTAATGTTGTGCGTGTGGCGGGAGGAATTGTAACTAGGGTGGCGGGTGGTTTTTGCAGTGTGTTAAGAAGAGATTTTGATCACTGAGCTGCGATCGATGTGTAAGGTGTAATGGGGATCGGAAGAGAGGCCATCCCCTCTAGTGTTGTAGAGCAAGTTGGGTGGGGCTTCGAGCACCCACGTGTGACTGGCGAATCGCGCTGATTGGTCTATATTGCGGACACCTGTATAAGGGGGTGTGGCATTCCTATGAATTGGTGTTGTAGATCAATGAATAGATGAGGATTCCTATTGATTGAGTGTTTTAGCTCGGTGAATAGATGACGTATTCCTGCAGGATGTAGCAAGATTGTTTCTCAGTGCAGAAGATAATTGGCTGGTTTAGTTCCCTTAGTGAGGGAGCGTATCACACGCGAGGCAACGCAGCTGATGCAGCTAATTGTAATAAAGTGATTAATGAATACTTCACTCCAGGCATGGTGGGAAGACAGCTGTGGGGATTGTGGGGAATAACATTGTCAAAACTTGCACGCATTTTCTCGTTATAATTGTACGTACCTGTAACCCATTGCAGTAGTTGGTGGCCTCACCCATAGGGTTTACATAGGATACTGCGGTCTTCTTCAAGCGTGATCGGAGCAGAGACACGCGGTAAAGGAGGGGTGAAGGAGGAAAGGTGACCGGGCACGGAGAACGCTGGCACGTCCTCGATCAAAGGGGTCACACTGAGAGGTGGTGTGACCAGTGGGAGGGGTAAGAGAAGGGCATAAACTGCGCAGATGGTGAGGTCAGAGAGGAAGGAGGAGGAGTTAGAAGTACGTTGCAGGTGCACCGAGTAGCGGAGGCACTGGAAAGGTGGGGCGGCTCAAAAGCACGCAGCTCAGGGCACGAAGCCGCAGGGGGCTTCACACAACACGGGTCGAATGGGGCCCTAGCTCCCAAAGGAGGAGTGTAAAAGAAGGTGATAGTGTTGTAAAGACCCAGAGGGCGGTGGCGCCCAGCACGAAATAATAACAATACTTTTCATTACAGCGGAAAGTCAGAAGTCCCCAAACTACGGGGCCAGGTAACGGCGGTATTGAAAAATTGAAAATTTCAAAATGTCTATGTATTACGGGGCAGTGGCGGGGTACAGAGCCAGCACATTAACTACACCACTCCAGCATATCTGTGCAACACTAACACCGCACACAGATAAAATAGTAAAGTACAGTGATCAATGGACTCAAGGAACAGATAACAGAATTAGGATACCGTGGCCGCCCAATGACAGCATCATTGCTAGCATATCTACATAACACATATAAGGGGAAGAAGTTAGCGAGCCACCTAGAAGTTTTTGATCTCTGGAAAATGTTTCAGGGATTTGTGCCAGGTGTACCAGGGATGTTCAGCATTCAGGGGGTAAATGAGGAGAAGGTGAGCAAGGAGGCCGGGTGCAGCGCACCCCAAGCTCCTCCCAGCGCTGAAGAGAGTGAGGAAGAGGCAGAAAGATCTTACCCAGTTGCAGAAGTAAAAAAGGAAAGCGAGGGAGAGACATCCACAGTTAAAGAAGTGAAGGAAGAAACAGAAGGGATGTATCCAATAAGGGAATTGAGAGAAGTGACACGATCACAGTTGACGGAAGCTGAAGGGTATTCGAACCCTACATACTGCCCACCGCCATACGCACCAGCAGACCACTACCAAAAGGGGCTGGGCACGGGGAGCACAGTAGACACAAAACAGGAACAGGTAAACTCCGGGAACATAAAAACGGAACAAGGAGATTTGGCAAGAATAGGGCCAGACGAATGGATAGCGGCGCAGGTGTTACTGAAACTTCGGGGGACGTTAACAGGAAAAGAGGAAGAAGTGGTAAAAGGGGCAGGTAAGGAGGAGATAGGACACACGCAGAGAGGGTGCAAGGTAAGTACAAGGGAGGAGGGAAGCATGACAAGGGAAGAAGAGGCATGTTGGAGGCAAAATTAGCAGAACTGAGGGAGGCGCAGAGTGTGTTGATTAGACAGTTTAAGCAGGAGGAGCGGGAGAAAAAGGTGAAGAGGAAAGAAGGTAAGGAGGAGCGACCGGGGCTAAACAAGCAAGAGGAAGAAAGAAAGAAATGAGAAGAGGACCGCATAAGAGGGATTGCAGAAAGAGTAGCATGCATTTAGCAGCGGGAGATCAGGAGGAAAGAAGAGGAACGGGAAGAGAACGACAGGGAGATGACGCTATGGAAGAGGAAGATTATATCAGAAAACACACGAAAGTACGAGGAAGGAAGAATAATAGAGAGTATATTGGCAAAGGAGGCTGGGATATGGAATGACAAGGATAGAGACGCAAGGATACTAGAACAGGTAAGTGACGTGATAATGAATGAACTTTACAGGGAAAGAACAGGGTTAGAGGATGAAGGAAACAAACAAAGCTATGCAGGGCTAAGAGGAACAAGCCAAGCATATGGGGGGGTAAGAAACATGCGTGTGACAATAAGGAGATACCGATGACACATGTACAGGGAGACACGGAGAAGACAGGTGAATACACAGACATAGGGGTCAGAGTAGTCGGAATGGGGACTTACCGGGACATTCCGACCTATGCGCACCCGGTAAGACCCCATTTAGAAAACCATTCCCCATTCCCATTGAGCCCTCATAGGGCTCAATGGGAATGGGGAAGGAGCTAATAACGGGCCTGCAAATTACGGGCCCGTTATTAGCTCCATGGTTCCTTAATGGGTCCCGCTAAGGCAGCTGGTAAAACCAGCCGGCCCTAGTGGGACCACAGAATGCGGCGGTAGGGGCTTAACAGCACCGGCATCCTTAACAGTGCCGTTAAGCCCCTACAGCTGTACTCAGAATGAGCCCCTTTGACTTAGAAACTGTAACAGTGGGGGGAAAATGCCCAAACACAAAATTGACATTCTCAGACGGGTTTTGCAGTGAGGAGGAAGAGGAATCTTGCGGAGGATGGAGTGATGGGAGTGGGGAGGGGCTGAGTAAATTATACATAACACGCACAGACTGCGGGTCATCATGGGAGTGTAAGACACAAGAAGGAAAGACAGGAAGGGAGGGCAAAAGACAACAAAGAGAAGGGATACAACGACCACTGACTCCACCAGCACAACACACGCCATATGTTAATAGGCTTAGAGACCTCCCAGGACGCAGAATGGAGGGATCAGCCACCCCCCACAACAAGGATCAGATGGGTCAGCGGAGAGGAAATAAGGGCATAGGAGATACTGGGCTTACACAACACATCACTGACTTCCTTGAAGAATTTTCTGACATGGAAGAGGAGAGCAAATACCCGCACACATCACCACACCGACGCACGCCAGGGGAGATAAAAGAATACACACAGATGCAATTACTAGAGAGAGGGGGGGAGCCACAATATGTCCCATGGAAACATGCAGACAGGGAAAACATTAAATGTAGACTACCATCTTTGAGCAGAGGGGCAGGGAAATGGATATATGAAATGGAAAAGCAAACTGCAGGACAAAAGCTAGCAGTGGGCGATGCCAAGGGGCTGTTAATTTCCATATTGGTTGAAGCAGCAGATGACATTTGGAAGAGGGCAGGATTCCCAGGGGTGACAATCAGTGTGTCAAGGAGTTCCCCACTTCTCACCCGAATCCATTCTTTACCGGTGTTCTTGGAGGCTGCCTTCTTTCGGATGGATCGGGTTTTGAAGAAGGCGGCCTGTGTCTCTGCCGAATCCAGAATGCGTTCAGTTTTCCAGTAGGTCAAATCCAGGAATCCAGGAGGCAAGGTAAGTTCGCTAGAACTAGAATCCAGGAGGAAGAAGAAGGGGGGGGTTCGAGGAAGGGATAGCGGAGTGGAAAGGAGAAGAACCGCGAGCTATGGAGCACATGTCTGGTCGCTAATCGCTATAGCATTGAGACGCGTGGAGCCGCGAAAGGCATGGTCTAGAAATAGAGAAGGGTTACATCCAACGCATGGAGCGAGAAGGGAATGCGTTGGACGGCCTTATTTGAGGTATTCGTTTGTTTAAGTCTGTTGTGACAAGCACCATGAGGCCCAAAAGGGGCGCACCCTGCAATTCATGACAGCATGCCTCCTCCGAAGACCCTTCCCTCCTGGTTTGCCCGGGTAGATGAGGTGGAACCTTCTGAGCAGCCGTGGGGCCTTGATGTTTGAGAGAGGTTCCCAGGTTCTTTCGCTAGGAGGATATCCTTTCCATTCAACCAGGGATTGAAGCTGGCCCCTTCTATACCTCGAGTCACAAATACGAGATACCTCATATTCCAATTGGTCATCGACCAGTACAGGAGGAGGTCTGGAGGGTTTTTGGGAGGATGGATAGTAGGGTTTCAACAAGGTTGTGTGAAACACTGGGTGTATCTTCTTCCAGGATTCAGGCAACTCGATCCGATAAGAAACAGGTTTTATAATTTCCTTTATGGAAAATGGACCATAGTACCGAGGGGCCAGTTTACTAGGCCGTAGATGTCGGGGTAGTAATTTGGAGGACAACCAGATCTGATCACTGACTGCATAAGAAGGGCCAGGTCTTCTTCTGGAATCTGCATATTTCTTGGTTTGTTTCCTGGCCTTCTCCAAAAATTCCTTGGCTTCTTTATGTATGTTGACAAGGGTTTTGATCCAGGAGTCAACTGTAGGTACTTGTGTAGATTGGGGAAGAACAGAAGGTAGGACGGACGGATGAAATCCTTGACTGCAATAAAAAGGGCTGATCTTAAGTGCCGAATGGTCAGAATTATTGTAAGCGAATTCAGCCATGGGTATCAGGAGCGACCAGTCATCATGGACCTTGGTGGCGAAGCATCGAAGATACTGTTCCAGGGTTTGGTTGACACGTTCTGTGATTCCGTTGGTTTGAGGGTGGTAACCTGACGAAAGGGCACGTTAGATCCCTAAGCTTTGACCGAGATGTTTCCAGAATTGAGAGATGTATTGAGGTCCGCGATCCGAAATGATCTTGGAAGGGAGTCCATGTAAACGGAATATGTGTTCCAGGAAGATTCCTGCTAGTTCAGAAGAGGATGGTAATTTACGCAGGGGCGTAAAATGAGCCATATGAGTGAACAGGTCTATGGTAACCATGATGATGATACACCCACGGGATGGTGGCAGTTCCACAATGAAGTCCGTAGCGATAATCTCCCAAGGACTAGTTGGCAATGTAGGTTGTAGTAGAAGGCCCGCTGGTTTCTTGTTGTTGTGTTTATTTTGATTGCAGACAACACAGGATTGAATGTACTGCCGTACGTCGGGTCCCATCCTAGGCCACCAGAATTGCCTTTGTATTAGACGGAGGGTATTGGTGAGACCACGATATCCGGAGTGTAGGGTATCGTGGCAGAGATTCATTATTCTTTGTTGTTGTCTTTTTGTAGGGATGACCAACAGATTGTCTTTGAACAAATAACCTTCCCGGACCTTTACATTCCAAGGATTTCCTTTGGATTTGTCCTTCCACAGATCAGAGGATTGGGTTTGGGCTTGGATTTCTTCGAGGAGGTTGACTGCCTGGGCCACAAAGATCTTGGGGAAAAACATTTGAGGATATGCTTTGTCTTCAGTGGGCTCGTAGTCAGGTCTTCGAGATAAGGTGTCAGCAATCAGGTTTTGTGATCCAGGAACGTGAGTGATATGGAACTGGTACTGGGTAAAGAAGTATGCCCAACGTGCCTGACGACTGTTCCAACACTCCAAAGACTGTAGAATCTGGAGGTTTCGGTGGTCAGTACGGACCAGAACTGGATGTTTAGCTCCCAAAAGTAAATGTCGCCATTCAGTGAAGGCTTGGCGGATGGCTAAGAATTCTTTTTCCAGGACTGAATAATGTGTTTCACTAGGAGTCAGAGTTTGTGAGAGGTAAGCAATTGGGTGTTCCAGTTTATCTCCTAATTCTTGTTTCAGGACTGCACCAATGGCATAATTTGAAGCGTCCGTTTCTACCAGAAAAGGACGGCTAGTATCGGGTTGAGCTAAGATAGGAGCTTGCGTAAACTCTGTCTTTAAACGCTGGAACGCCATATCTTGTGGTGTTGACCAGAGGAAAGGAGTGTCTTTCTTCAGGAGAGCAACAATCGATTGCACTATCTTGTAGAAATTAGATATGAATTTCCGGTAGAAATTGGCGAGTCCCAGGAAAGATTGAATTTGTTTCACGGAAGTAGGAGTGGGCCAGGTCAATATGGCTTTTATCTTTGAAGGGTCCATACCGATTCCTTCTGGGGTAAGAATAAACCCTAGGTAGTGGACGGAGGTCACATGAAACAAACATTTTTCAGGTTTGGCTAGGAGTTTATGATCTCAGAGTCTCTGCAACACTGCCTTCACACACTCTTCATGTTGTTTAGGATCCTTGGAAAAGATCAATATGTCATCCAGATATACAATAACAAAGAGAAACAGCATGTCAGAGAACACCCTATCCATAAAACGTTGGAAAATTGCCGGGGCGTTAGCCAATCCGAAGGGCATGACTAGGTACTCAAAATGGCCAAAGGGTGTTCTGAAGGCAGTCTTCCATTCGTCTCCTTCCCTGACACGGATCAAATGATAGGCGCCCCTGAGATGCAACTTAGTGAATATCACTGCGCCTCTCACGTCTTCCAGGATATCCGAAATCAGGGGTAACGGGTATCGATCCTTGAGGGTACATTGATTTAGCCCGTGATATTCAAGGCAGGGTCTGAGTTCCTTGGTATCCTTCTTGGGAACAAAGAATAGAGAAGCACCTGCAGGAGATTTCAAAGGTCTTATGGTGCCATTTTGAAGGTTGGTATCCAGGTATTCTCTTAGGGCCTTCTTCGCGGGTTCGGAAAGAATGAACATCCTGCCGAAGGGAATCACTGTAGAGGGTTCCGTCTCTATGGCGCAGTCTTCAATTCTGTGTGGGGGTAAGGCCTGGACAATGGCAGTCGAAAACACATCAGCATAAGCTTGGTAGACTTCAGGAACCTGCATGACATTGGATACCATTAGTGGTGTCTGTTGTTCCTTTGTTGGTTCCTTTGGGTGTGTTAATGGAGGTTCTAGGGAAAATAATTGAGACATGCGAAACTCTGAGCCTAGGAATAGGGAACCCGCAGACCAATTGGTATATGGATTGTGTTTCTGTAGCCAGGGCATGCCCAATACCAAGGAGTAATGAGCTGACTTAATAATGTCAAACCTGATCAGTTCTCGATGGTGATTTATTGAAAGCTGGATCTCCTTGGTCTGAAAGCTTATGGGTCCTGATATGAGGGGTTTTCCGTCAATAGCTTCCACAGGCTGCATGGTGCTTCGTGACTCGTAGGGAATCTGATGTTTATCAACCCACTCATGATCGATGAAAATTCCCATAGCTCCGCAGTCTACCAGGGCCAAAATGGAATAGTTTGTATTCTTGGATGGTGATAAAAAGGCCTGCAGTACCACCAAATTGTTTTGTCCAGGAGAGTTCAAGGACGGAATGGATGTGGAGCAAACATCTCTCTCCCGAAGCTCTGCTCCATCTAGGATCGGGAGCTGGCGTTTCCCGAACGCCGAGGGGGTGCTAAGGGACACTCTCTAAACAAATGCTTATCTGAGGTGCAGTACATTCACAAGCCCGTATGAATTCTCCTCATTCTCTCTTGTGAGGGTACGGGTCCACGAAAGGCCCAATCTGCATGGGCTCGGATTCTGAAACTGGGCTTGGGTTGATTTCTGGTCTGGGGGTACCCTCAAATGGTACCTTGGAATGAGTTCCCCTGGATTTCTTCTTTTCTGACTTCCTTTCCTGGATACGGAAGTCAATCTGCATGGTAAGATCCATTAATGCCTGGAATGAGCTTGGTCGTGCCACTCTGGCCAGCTCATCCTTAATTTCTTCGTTCAATCCTCTCCTGAACAGGGTAAAACTCGCCTCAGTGGACCAGTCGGCTTCTTTTGCCAGTTGTTTAAATCGGGTCACAAACGTGAGCATATCCTGGGTCCCTTGCTGAAAGTCTAACAAGCGTTCTTGTGCACTATAGACCTGCTCAGGGTGGACAAACATGTCTTTTAGGGCACATATAAACCCATCATAATCATCTAGGAGGGCATCGCTAGAGTTAATGAGGAGAGTGGCCCAAGTTAAGGCATTCCCGGAAAGGTGAGAGATTATAAAACCCACCTTGGCCCTGGGGGTCGCAAAATAGTAAGGCTTGAAGGTAAAATGAACCAAGCACGAATCCAGGAATGCACAAAGGGTCTTTACGGAGCCGTCGTATTTATCCACGACTCCGCCCAGTATAACACTCTCTTTTGTAGCAGAATCCCGGGATAGAACCAATTGTTTGAGAGCGGTGTTCTCCGCTTTCAGATTCTGTACCTCGGTTGATAGTTCCTGCATACTATGCATCAAGTCCTGCACGGCAGCCTCCATGTCGATATCGCTTTCGATTGGGTGGCGTCTCAAACTGTCAAAGAGTTCCCCCCTTCTCACCTGAATCCGTTCTTTACCGGTGTTCTTGGAGGCTGCCTTCTTTCGGATGGATCAGGTTTTGAAGAAGGCGGCCCGTGTCTCTGCCGAATCCAGAATGCGTTCAGTTTTCCAGGAGGTCGAATCCAGGAATCCAGGAGGCAAGGTAAGTTCTCTAGAACTAGAATCCAGGAGGAAGAAGAAGGGGGGGGTTCGAGGAAGGGATAGCAGAGTGGAAAGGAGAAGAACCACAAGCTACAGAGCACACGTCTGGTCGCTAATCGCTATAGCATTGAGACGCGCGGTGAGACACGCGGAGCCGCAGAAGGTGTGGTCTAGAAATAGAGAAGGGTTACGTCCAACGCATGGAGCGAGAAGGGAATGCGTTGGACGGCCATATTGGAGGTATTAGTTTGTTTAAGTCTGTTGTGACAAGGACCATGAGGCCCAAAAGGGGCGCACTCTGCGATTCATAACACAGTGACACATCACATGATGGGGCGCCATTTGCAAATTGTAGACATGCACTATGGCAGGCACTGAGGGTACAATATCCTGACACTTCAGACATAGGGGCAATAACGTCACGCAAAATGCGTGAGAATGAGGACCCTGTTGATTACATCCAGGAAATTAAGGAGAAGTGGCGCCTGGAAACGTGGGAACCGTGGGACAAAACACTAGCAATATTTTATCACATACTGATACAGGGGCTCCCAGAACCAGTACAAAGGCAGTTAAAGAAATTAGTAGGAATGGAAGCAAAAGCATGGCCAGAAATACAGCTAACAATAGTACACCATTGCAGGTTGTGGCAAGAAAAGATGAAACAGAAAGAGAAAGACAGAATAGCAGACGAGGCAAAACTGGTCCAGAAGAAACTGTCAAAATATGCCATGGAAGGCGTGCTAATAACAAGCCCCGCCCAGGTGACATCAGCACCAGCCACACAAACACCAGACACTACACAGCAGCCACAACAACAAGCAGCACCACCCAAACAAGCACAGATTACAACACAGCAACTTCCACCACCGCCTCCATACACAGCCCAACACACATACGCTCCTCCAATGGGGGGCGGATACACGCAAGTGGGAAATGGCTACACAAACAGCTACAGGGGAGGGGTTAGTTAGCAAGAGAGAGGGGATTTGGACCAGCAGCACCATAGCAAGGGGGAGGGTTCCCAGGGTACAACCAATATGGACATCAGGGGTACTTAGACAACACTGGAGGATACCCGTGACAAGCCTGAGAGCCACCAACATGCTGGGCATGTGGGCTGGTAGGACACGTATCACACACATGAAGAACAAGACCTGCACAAGCAGGATGTGGAGAGCAAGGGCAACAGGTTTACAATGGAGGACAACGCTGTTACCTACAACCACAGCCACAAACAGAAACACAAGTTGAACAACAAGTGCCACCACAACCGCAGCAGCAAATATACACGTCCCTGAGCAACAAATGCAGTACCAACCAGCACAGCAACAAGCAACAGCAAATGGTGACAGCACAACAACAACACGTACAGACAGTACAACAACTCACACAAATACAGGACAATAAACAATTACCTACAGACACGCCAATACAACAGACACAACTGGGAAAGGTGACGATAATGGGTTACAACCCGTACACAGGGAACTGACAATCACTATAACCCCAATAGGACAGCCCACAGGCATCCTTGTTGTGTCCCATCCTGTTGGTAACACCTAACCCTCCAGAGGAACCACCCATAAAGGTGGCGATAGGTGGCAAAACATTTTCTTTCTTGGTTGATACAGGGGCCACTAGATCCTGTATTAGGGAAGGGAAATTCAACTTGTCAGGCGAGGCCATTGTTCTGACTTGAGTGTCGTGTAGACCGATGAGTCCTCTGTTGACAAGGGTTTTGATCCAGGAGTCAACTGTAGGTACTTGTGTAGATTGGGGAAGAACAGAAGGTAGGACGGACGGATGAAATCCTTGACTGCAATAAAAAGGGCTGATCTTAAGTGCCGAATGGTCAGAATTATTGTAAGCGAATTCAGCCATGGGTATCAGGAGCGACCAGTCATCATGGACCTTGGTGGCGAAGCATCGAAGATACTGTTCCAGGGTTTGGTTGACACGTTCTGTGATTCCGTTGGTTTGAGGGTGGTAACCTGACGAAAGGGCACGTTAGATCCCTAAGCTTTGACCGAGATGTTTCCAGAATTGAGAGATGTATTGAGGTCCGCGATCCGAAATGATCTTGGAAGGGAGTCCATGTAAACGGAATATGTGTTCCAGGAAGATTCCTGCTAGTTCAGAAGAGGATGGTAATTTACGCAGGGGCGTAAAATGAGCCATATGAGTGAACAGGTCTATGGTAACCATGATGATGATACACCCACGGGATGGTGGCAGTTCCACAATGAAGTCCGTAGCGATAATCTCCCAAGGACTAGTTGGCAATGTAGGTTGTAGTAGAAGGCCCGCTGGTTTCTTGTTGTTGTGTTTATTTTGATTGCAGACAACACAGGATTGAATGTACTGCCGTACGTCGGGTCCCATCCTAGGCCACCAGAATTGCCTTTGTATTAGACGGAGGGTATTGGTGAGACCACGATATCCGGAGTGTAGGGTATCGTGGCAGAGATTCATTATTCTTTGTTGTTGTCTTTTTGTAGGGATGACCAACAGATTGTCTTTGAACAAATAACCTTCCCGGACCTTTACATTCCAAGGATTTCCTTTGGATTTGTCCTTCCACAGATCAGAGGATTGGGTTTGGGCTTGGATTTCTTCGAGGAGGTTGACTGCCTGGGCCACAAAGATCTTGGGGAAAAACATTTGAGGATATGCTTTGTCTTCAGTGGGCTCGTAGTCAGGTCTTCGAGATAAGGTGTCAGCAATCAGGTTTTGTGATCCAGGAACGTGAGTGATATGGAACTGGTACTGGGTAAAGAAGTATGCCCAACGTGCCTGACGACTGTTCCAACACTCCAAAGACTGTAGAATCTGGAGGTTTCGGTGGTCAGTACGGACCAGAACTGGATGTTTAGCTCCCAAAAGTAAATGTCGCCATTCAGTGAAGGCTTGGCGGATGGCTAAGAATTCTTTTTCCAGGACTGAATAATGTGTTTCACTAGGAGTCAGAGTTTGTGAGAGGTAAGCAATTGGGTGTTCCAGTTTATCTCCTAATTCTTGTTTCAGGACTGCACCAATGGCATAATTTGAAGCGTCCGTTTCTACCAGAAAAGGACGGCTAGTATCGGGTTGAGCTAAGATAGGAGCTTGCGTAAACTCTGTCTTTAAACGCTGGAACGCCATATCTTGTGGTGTTGACCAGAGGAAAGGAGTGTCTTTCTTCAGGAGAGCAACAATCGATTGCACTATCTTGTAGAAATTAGATATGAATTTCCGGTAGAAATTGGCGAGTCCCAGGAAAGATTGAATTTGTTTCACGGAAGTAGGAGTGGGCCAGGTCAATATGGCTTTTATCTTTGAAGGGTCCATACCGATTCCTTCTGGGGTAAGAATAAACCCTAGGTAGTGGACGGAGGTCACATGAAACAAACATTTTTCAGGTTTGGCTAGGAGTTTATGATCTCAGAGTCTCTGCAACACTGCCTTCACACACTCTTCATGTTGTTTAGGATCCTTGGAAAAGATCAATATGTCATCCAGATATACAATAACAAAGAGAAACAGCATGTCAGAGAACACCCTATCCATAAAGCGTTGGAAAATTGCCGGGGCGTTAGCCAATCCGAAGGGCATGACTAGGTACTCAAAATGGCCAAAGGGTGTTCTGAAGGCAGTCTTCCATTCGTCTCCTTCCCTGACACGGATCAAATGATAGGCGCCCCTGAGATGCAACTTAGTGAATATCACTGCGCCTCTCACGTCTTCCAGGATATCCGAAATCAGGGGTAACGGGTATCGATCCTTGAGGGTACATTGATTTAGCCCGTGATATTCAAGGCAGGGTCTGAGTTCCTTGGTATCCTTCTTGGGAACAAAGAATAGAGAAGCACCTGCAGGAGATTTCAAAGGTCTTATGGTGCCATTTTGAAGGTTGGTATCCAGGTATTCTCTTAGGGCCTTCTTCGCGGGTTCGGAAAGAATGAACATCCTGCCGAAGGGAATCACTGTAGAGGGTTCCGTCTCTATGGCGCAGTCTTCAATTCTGTGTGGGGGTAAGGCCTGGACAATGGCAGTCGAAAACACATCAGCATAAGCTTGGTAGACTTCAGGAACCTGCATGACATTGGATACCATTAGTGGTGTCTGTTGTTCCTTTGTTGGTTCCTTTGGGTGTGTTAATGGAGGTTCTAGGGAAAATAATTGAGACATGCGAAACTCTGAGCCTAGGAATAGGGAACCCGCAGACCAATTGGTATATGGATTGTGTTTCTGTAGCCAGGGCATGCCCAATACCAAGGAGTAATGAGCTGACTTAATAATGTCAAACCTGATCAGTTCTCGATGGTGATTTATTGAAAGCTGGATCTCCTTGGTCTGAAAGCTTATGGGTCCTGATATGAGGGGTTTTCCGTCAATAGCTTCCACAGGCTGCATGGTGCTTCGTGACTCGTAGGGAATCTGATGTTTATCAACCCACTCATGATCGATGAAAATTCCCATAGCTCCGCAGTCTACCAGGGCCAAAATGGAATAGTTTGTATTCTTGGATGGTGATAAAAAGGCCTGCAGTACCACCAAATTGTTTTGTCCAGGAGAGTTCAAGGACGGAATGGATGTGGAGCAAACATCTCTCTCCCGAAGCTCTGCTCCATCTAGGATCGGGAGCTGGCGTTTCCCGAACGCCGAGGGGGTGCTAAGGGACACTCTCTAAACAAATGCTTATCTGAGGTGCAGTACATTCACAAGCCCGTATGAATTCTCCTCATTCTCTCTTGTGAGGGTACGGGTCCACGAAAGGCCCAATCTGCATGGGCTCGGATTCTGAAACTGGGCTTGGGTTGATTTCTGGTCTGGGGGTACCCTCAAATGGTACCTTGGAATGAGTTCCCCTGGATTTCTTCTTTTCTGACTTCCTTTCCTGGATACGGAAGTCAATCTGCATGGTAAGATCCATTAATGCCTGGAATGAGCTTGGTCGTGCCACTCTGGCCAGCTCATCCTTAATTTCTTCGTTCAATCCTCTCCTGAACAGGGTAAAACTCGCCTCAGTGGACCAGTCGGCTTCTTTTGCCAGTTGTTTAAATCGGGTCACAAACGTGAGCATATCCTGGGTCCCTTGCTGAAAGTCTAACAAGCGTTCTTGTGCACTATAGACCTGCTCAGGGTGGACAAACATGTCTTTTAGGGCACATATAAACCCATCATAATCATCTAGGAGGGCATCGCTAGAGTTAATGAGGAGAGTGGCCCAAGTTAAGGCATTCCCGGAAAGGTGAGAGATTATAAAACCCACCTTGGCCCTGGGGGTCGCAAAATAGTAAGGCTTGAAGGTAAAATGAACCAAGCACGAATCCAGGAATGCACAAAGGGTCTTTACGGAGCCGTCGTATTTATCCACGACTCCGCCCAGTATAACACTCTCTTTTGTAGCAGAATCCCGGGATAGAACCAATTGTTTGAGAGCGGTGTTCTCCGCTTTCAGATTCTGTACCTCGGTTGATAGTTCCTGCATACTATGCATCAAGTCCTGCACGGCAGCCTCCATGTCGATATCGCTTTCGATTGGGTGGCGTCTCAAACTGTCAAAGAGTTCCCCCCTTCTCACCTGAATCCGTTCTTTACCGGTGTTCTTGGAGGCTGCCTTCTTTCGGATGGATCAGGTTTTGAAGAAGGCGGCCCGTGTCTCTGCCGAATCCAGAATGCGTTCAGTTTTCCAGGAGGTCGAATCCAGGAATCCAGGAGGCAAGGTAAGTTCTCTAGAACTAGAATCCAGGAGGAAGAAGAAGGGGGGGGTTCGAGGAAGGGATAGCAGAGTGGAAAGGAGAAGAACCACAAGCTACAGAGCACACGTCTGGTCGCTAATCGCTATAGCATTGAGACGCGCGGTGAGACACGCGGAGCCGCAGAAGGTGTGGTCTAGAAATAGAGAAGGGTTACGTCCAACGCATGGAGCGAGAAGGGAATGCGTTGGACGGCCATATTGGAGGTATTAGTTTGTTTAAGTCTGTTGTGACAAGGACCATGAGGCCCAAAAGGGGCGCACTCTGCGATTCATAACACAGTGACACATCACATGATGGGGCGCCATTTGCAAATTGTAGACATGCACTATGGCAGGCACTGAGGGTACAATATCCTGACACTTCAGACATAGGGGCAATAACGTCACGCAAAATGCGTGAGAATGAGGACCCTGTTGATTACATCCAGGAAATTAAGGAGAAGTGGCGCCTGGAAACGTGGGAACCGTGGGACAAAACACTAGCAATATTTTATCACATACTGATACAGGGGCTCCCAGAACCAGTACAAAGGCAGTTAAAGAAATTAGTAGGAATGGAAGCAAAAGCATGGCCAGAAATACAGCTAACAATAGTACACCATTGCAGGTTGTGGCAAGAAAAGATGAAACAGAAAGAGAAAGACAGAATAGCAGACGAGGCAAAACTGGTCCAGAAGAAACTGTCAAAATATGCCATGGAAGGCGTGCTAATAACAAGCCCCGCCCAGGTGACATCAGCACCAGCCACACAAACACCAGACACTACACAGCAGCCACAACAACAAGCAGCACCACCCAAACAAGCACAGATTACAACACAGCAACTTCCACCACCGCCTCCATACACAGCCCAACACACATACGCTCCTCCAATGGGGGGCGGATACACGCAAGTGGGAAATGGCTACACAAACAGCTACAGGGGAGGGGTTAGTTAGCAAGAGAGAGGGGATTTGGACCAGCAGCACCATAGCAAGGGGGAGGGTTCCCAGGGTACAACCAATATGGACATCAGGGGTACTTAGACAACACTGGAGGATACCCGTGACAAGCCTGAGAGCCACCAACATGCTGGGCATGTGGGCTGGTAGGACACGTATCACACACATGAAGAACAAGACCTGCACAAGCAGGATGTGGAGAGCAAGGGCAACAGGTTTACAATGGAGGACAACGCTGTTACCTACAACCACAGCCACAAACAGAAACACAAGTTGAACAACAAGTGCCACCACAACCGCAGCAGCAAATATACACGTCCCTGAGCAACAAATGCAGTACCAACCAGCACAGCAACAAGCAACAGCAAATGGTGACAGCACAACAACAACACGTACAGACAGTACAACAACTCACACAAATACAGGACAATAAACAATTACCTACAGACACGCCAATACAACAGACACAACTGGGAAAGGTGACGATAATGGGTTACAACCCGTACACAGGGAACTGACAATCACTATAACCCCAATAGGACAGCCCACAGGCATCCTTGTTGTGTCCCATCCTGTTGGTAACACCTAACCCTCCAGAGGAACCACCCATAAAGGTGGCGATAGGTGGCAAAACATTTTCTTTCTTGGTTGATACAGGGGCCACTAGATCCTGTATTAGGGAAGGGAAATTCAACTTGTCAGGCGAGGCCATTGTTCTGACTTGAGTGTCGTGTAGACCGATGAGTCCTCTGTCCCCAAGTGACGCACAGGGGAACTTAATAGAAACCCGCTGTGCGACCTTTGAGGCCACAGGTGGGAGATGTCTTCCCAGATCCACGGAGCCTCTGGAACACCGATGCTGCTGTCGAAAAGGAACGGGGTTAAGTACCAGGCAATCACAACACAGTCAGATAAACAAAAGGATCTAAAATGTCTTACCTATCTGGTGTAAGGGTAACCCAGGTAACCTAGTAGAGAGGTTCGAGACTCAGTTGATGCGGCGGTCCCTGGAATGGTAGAACCGCAGGTTAGCGTGGATGAAGGGCTAGCCACCTGTAGGAGAGAGGGCTTGACTTGAATCCCAAGAAGGGAAAGGGCGTAGAAGTTCAGCAAGGTAACCAGGGATGATCCAAAGGCAAGTCGAGGTGAAGTCCAAAATCCGGCAACAGGTCAACAGTTCCAAGCAAAGGTACAAAAGGGGTGTCCGAGGGAGTCCGAGGTAGAGTTCCGTGATCAAGATAGCAAGGAGCAAGTAGTAACGCCAAACAGGGTCTGAAGCCAGCTGAGAAGCAATGAGTGTTCTGTCTCTCAGACCTTTATACTGTGTGTCTGGGAGTCATGTGACGTCTCTGGATCATGTGACGTCCAACAAGGACACGTGACTCTGGATCACGTGACCGACGTGGTGACGTAACACCGCCCCTTCTGCCATACGCTCTCCAAGGCAATTGCCAATGCAGAAAGGGCTGCAATCGAGCCCGTACACCAAAGCTGGTACGGGGTTTCCGGTTCTTTGGGTTAACCGAATCACCTGAGCCTGGAACCGTGGGAGGGGATGGTGGAGATATGTCAGCAGTGTTCTGATGTGTAGCGAACTGGTGTGCAGAGGATCGTCTAACATAGCCCCCCCCAACGGCCCACGACCCCGTGGGCTGGACGGATGATCCTTATGGAAGCGGGTCACCAGCCGAGGGGCGTTCAGATCCAAGGCGGAAACCCATGAACGCTCCTCCGGGCCGTAACCCTTCCAATCCACCAGATATTGGAGCCTACCCCTAAACCATCGGGACCCTAAAATGGCCGACACCTCAAAGACATCAGGAGAGGACAGGGACACCGGTGCAACAGGGGTACGAAGGCGGACAGAATCGGGGCAAGGCTTGAGGAGGGATACATGGAAGACAGGATGGATACGCCAAGAACTAGGAAGCACCAGACGAAAAGCCACCGGATTCACTACCTGTGAGACTACATACGGGCCGACAAAACGAGGTAGCAGTTTCCGGCAACCCACTAGGCGAAGGTGACGTGAAGACAACCAGACCCTAGAACCCACCACCAGAGGGGGAGCAGCCAGACGTTTGCCATCCACACGGGCCTTCATGGCAGTCTTCGCTTCCGTGAGATGCACCACAGTACTAGCATGTACAGCAGACAGATCCCTAAGACACGTCGTGGCCGCAGGATTCGAAGAACTAGAAGCATCAGGGACTGGCAAGACCTTGGGATGTTGGCCGTAGAGGGCGTAGAAAGGAGAATAACCTGTAGCTGAATGAGCCGCGTTATTGTACGCGAACTCAGCAAGCCGCAAAACGGCCAACCAGGAGGTCTGATGTTGCAATATAAGGCAGCGAAGATACTGCTCCATAGATTGATTCGTCCTTTCGGTCTGCCCATCGGTCTCAGGATGATATGCCGAAGAATACCTGGTATCAATGCCCAACAATTTAGTCAACGACCTCCAAAACCGAGAGGTGAACTGTGATCCTCGATCGGATATAATGACCGAAGGGAGGCCGAATAACATGAACACATGTTCAAAAAACAAGTCCGCCAAGACCGGGGCCGAAGGAATACCTTTACAAGGGACAAAACGAGCCATTTTTGTAAACGTGTCCACCACTACCCAGATGGAGTCAAAGCCTCGTGATTTGGGGAGATCGGTAACGAAATCCATAGTCAGTGTATGCCAAGGCCTGGGAGGAACTGGAAGCGGAAGTAGCAACCCAACCGGTCGGCCTCTCCGATGTTTAGCCTGAGCACACACTGCACATGAATTGACATAGCAGTCTACATCGCGCTTCATAGAGGGCCACCAACACCAGCGCTTGAGAAGATCTAGAGTGCGCTCTTGACCGGGATGGGCATTAAAAGGGGCATCATGAGACCACTCAAGGGCCAGATTACGAGTGTCAGGTGTGGGAAGGAATAGACGTTCATGTACGAAAGGCAACCCATCAGAAAACACGGGGTCCCATTCTCGCAACTGGTCGGAGTGATTGCTAGTCCAAGATCGGACCGAGTCTAATAACGACAATGAAGGTGTACAAAGACAAATCACATGACTCTTTCCGAGAACAGTGTCAGGAAAGGTTGGCAACACGACCCCCCCTGGGGAACGTGACAAGGCGTCTGCTTTTCCATGTGCAGTGCCAGGACGATGCATAATACGAAAATCAAAAGAGGAAAAGAAAAGATGCCATCGGACCTGTCTGCTATTAATGCACTTCAATGAGGCCAGATCCTGTAAATTCCGGTGATCTGAGTATACCGTGATGGGATGTTTGGCCCCCAGAAGATGATGGCGCCAAACACGAAAGGCATCCATGACAGCCAAGAGTTCTTTCTCCGTAACAGTGTAATGAGTCTCAGTACTGGAGAACTTACGGGAATGGTATGCCACTGGATGTAATTTGCCTGTTGTAGGACACGTTTGTGACAATACCGCACCAAGAGCAAAATAAGAGGCATCTGCCTTTACTATGAACGGAAGATCAGGATTGGGGTGCTGGAGTACCGGTGCGGTAGTGAAAGCAGTTTTCAGAACCTCAAAAGCCTCCTGATGTTCCCCGTGCCAATGATAGGGTACCTGAGGACTAGTCAGAGCCGTGAGCGGCGCAACAATTGTGGAAAAAGAAGAAATGAAACGTCTATAAAAGTTGGCGAATCCCAAAAAGGCCTGCAAGGACTTGAGTGTTTGAGGTACTGGCCAATCTAATACTGCTTTGACCTTAGATTCGTTCATGGATAACGCCCCAGGGGTGATATGGAAACCCAGAAACTCAACAGAAGTTTTATGGAACTGACATTTCTCAGGTTTGGCAAATAAGGAATGTTCTCTCAAACGGGATAGTACTTCTCGAACATGCTTTACATGGTTATCAAGATCACGAGAAAAGATTAAGATGTCGTCCAAATACACAACCATGTAAACGTCCAGAATATCCCTGAATATGTCATTCATGAATCGTTGGAATGTGGCTGGGGCATTACATAGGCCAAAAGGCATGACTAAATATTCGTACAAGCCGTAACGAGTACAGAAAGCCGTTTTCCATTCGTCTCCCTCGCGAACGCGTACTAAATTGTATGCGCCACGTAGGTCAAGCTTGGTGAAAACGGAAGCATGAGTTAAATGGTCCAGAAGTGGGGTGATTAACGGGATTGGATATCTATCCTTTTTTGTGATAGCGTTAAGACGTCGATAATCCACACAAGGGCGTAAATCCCCCTCCTTCTTGGGTACAAAGAATATGGGACTTGCTGCTGGTGAAGTGGAGGGACGGATGTGTCCTAAACGCAAGGCGTTCTGTACATACTCTTTCAATGCTTGTTCCTCCGAAGGGGACAAAGAATAGATCCTGCCCGAAGGGATAGCGGAATCAGGAAGTATTTCGATTGGGCAGTCATATGGTCTATGTGGAGGAAGTACATCGGAAGAGCCCCGATCGAAAACCGATTCGAATGCATTGTACTCAGGCGGAATCCCAGACACCAACCCCCCAACAGTATGCGAATGAACAATCTCTGGATCATCAACAGTGAGTTGAGCTAATGCTCCTAAGGCCCGAGAAGGTGTGTCAGAGGCTTGATGGACCGGGAGACAGTAATTCTGACAGACTTCGGACTCGAAGAGTACAGTGCCTGACTGCCAATTGATCAGTGGGTTATGTTCACGTAACCATGGAATTCCTAGTATGATACCGAATTGGGGTGTGGTAATTAAATCAAAACATATGGTTTCTGTGTGTGTTTCTTGTATGTTCAACAAGAGGGGTGCAGTTTGGTGTCTAACAGGACCAGAAACCAATGCAGAGCCGTCTACGGCTTGGACATGTTCCGGTCGTGTTTTTACCACTAAAGGTAGGTTGAGGGAATGGGCCAAATCAATATCTATGTAATTACCAGTGGCACCTGAATCAATGATGATATTGACTGCATGAAGAAGGCCTGTAGAGGGACATAGAGTAGCCTTTACAGAGACGGGTTGGACACGAGCAAAGGCAAGAGAGGTACCCGGAGATGATGACGGGACACTCGACCTGTTCTCCGGATCTAAGGTCGAGCCATCCGAAAAACCTGGCTCTTCTTGGGACGTCGAGGGCACTCTTTCACAATATGTCCAGTGGTGCCACAATAAAAGCATGCATTGTCCACCCTTCTACGTTCCCTCTCTGATGTTGTGATAGGACTACGTAAACCTCCCACTTGCATAGGTTCTTCTGTACTGGAAGCAGGAGTACTAGCAAGAGTAGGATGGGAGGAGACCCCCAATTCAGCTCTACGCTCTGATCGTCGTGCATCTACCTGCAATACGAGATCAACCAATTCCTGATACTGAGTAGGCATAGAAGGGATCACTGATAAAGCATCTTTCATGGTATTACTCAACCCCCTATAAAAGACCACCGCCCGCTTGTTTTCTGGCCATGATGTTTCTGCAACTAGCTGATTGAAACGGGTGATGTATTCTATCAAAGTCCTTCTACCCTGAGTCAGTTCCAAAAACTCCAAATCCCTAGACTGCGCCTTGTGTCGAGTATCGAATACTCGAGACATTTCTAGAACCAACAAATCAAAGTCGTAAAGGACTGGGCTATTATTCTCTAGCAGGGGATTAGCCCAAGCGGCAGCCGTTCCGGCTAAATGGGAGAGGGCGAAGGCGGCTTTAGTAGTGGAAGTAGGAAAAGCCAAAGGTCTGCATAAGAAGTGTAACTTACACTGATTAACAAAGGTTCTGAATTTCTTGGGGTCACCTTGATAGCGTTCCGGAGCAGCCAGGGGGGAAGGAGATGGGAGGATCATTGGAGTTGGGTCTGTAGAAGTAGCCAAGGGAGGGGGTGTAGTGAAGGAGCTGGCATCTCCAAACTCAGGGTCTGCAGGAAGGGAATGCTGAACACTTTGTATGGAATCCAACCTTTGGTGGATCACTGTGTTCGCGGCTGCCATATCTGCCCTTAATATTGTAATTGCCTGGACTAAAGCAGCTATGGGTTCTTCCGTGGATCCCTGCATCGTCAAACACGACTATACGGCTTCTCAGTCTGTTCTGACTTGAGTGTCGTGTAGACCGATGAGTCCTCTGTCCCCAAGTGACGCACAGGGGAACTTAATAGAAACCCGCTGTGCGACCTTTGAGGCCACAGGTGGGAGATGTCTTCCCAGATCCACGGAGCCTCTGGAACGCCGATGCTGCTGTCGAAAAGGAACGGGGTTAAGTACCAGGCAATCACAACACAGTCAGATAAACAAAAGGATCTAAAATGTCTTACCTATCTGGTGTAAGGGTAACCCAGGTAACCTAGTAGAGAGGTTCGAGACTCAGTTGATGCGGCGGTCCCTGGAATGGTAGAACCGCAGGTTAGCGTGGATGAAGGGCTAGCCACCTGTAGGAGAGAGGGCTTGACTTGAATCCCAAGAAGGGAAAGGGCGTAGAAGTTCAGCAAGGTAACCAGGGATGATCCAAAGGCAAGTCGAGGTGAAGTCCAAAATCCGGCAACAGGTCAACAGTTCCAAGCAAAGGTACAAAAGGGGTGTCCGAGGGAGTCCGAGGTAGAGTTCCGTGATCAAGATAGCAAGGAGCAAGTAGTAACGCCAAACAGGGTCTGAAGCCAGCTGAGAAGCAATGAGTGTTCTGTCTCTCAGACCTTTATACTGTGTGTCTGGGAGTCATGTGACGTCTCTGGATCATGTGACGTCCAACAAGGACACGTGACTCTGGATCACGTGACCGACGTGGTGACGTAACACCGCCCCTTCTGCCATACGCTCTCCAAGGCAATTGCCAATGCAGAAAGGGCTGCAATCGAGCCCGTACACCAAAGCTGGTACGGGGTTTCCGGTTCTTTGGGTTAACCGAATCACCTGAGCCTGGAACCGTGGGAGGGGATGGTGGAGATATGTGAGCAGTGTTCTGATGTGTAGCGAACTGGTGTGCAGAGGATCGTCTAACAGCCATGCACACTCAAGTATTCTCTGGGGCTTGAGGGCTGGTTCCTTTTACTGATAAAATCTCCTTATCTGTTGGAGATCACGACCTATCTCTACCATTGTTGTATTCAAAACATTCACCAGTAAATATACTTGGGAGAGACATCATGAGCAGACTGAACATGACTATATCCTTCACTGACAAGGGAATAGTGTGCTCCAAACCAGGCATACACATGCTCACAGCACGACACACTCCAGGCTTACTGTGGCAAGACAGTGGCAAGGGCAGAATCAGTGGACAGGGACCTCTTCCAATATGGATCTGATATGTCAATACCATGGCTGCCGGGAATTGAGGGCAAGGTGTGGAGGAGGCCAGCAGCATACCTTTTCAGGCCAGAAACACCCACTAGTGAGGAAGAAGGGGCAAAAATATCAGTGGACATCGAGAGTATTGTGGCAACCAGAGACTACATTGCAGTTCACGCCCAAGATGGGGAAGGAAAGCATGGAGAGCAGTAACAGCATTAGCCGAAGGATGCAGAGTGACGCAGGTATCAGATGAGGAGCTGTTCTCAGACGAAGTAGGAGATGGGGAGATGGTGTCCCAGATGAGCGTCTATGTATGGTTGAAAGTGACCTACAAGGAGGTAGCACAGAAAATGGCATTGGCACTAGAAGCACCCATCCCTACACAAGTACCATCCTATGAGGAAGACTTAGCAGCTGTACCCGCCTCTCTATGGACTACCAATCCCTATGATGTGGGGTGTATAAAAAGCATCGGAGGGGTCAAAATAAAGCTAAAAAAAGGTACAATGATGTCCATGGTGAAGCAGTACACAGGGTCTAAGGAAGCTGAAGAGGGGATCTACGAAACAATAACTGCCCTAGTGGATAGAGGAATATTGGTACCATCAGAATCCCCGTGCAACACGGTGGTGTATCCTGTGCGCAAGGCAAAGGGACGGTCTTGGCGTTTCATACAAGATTTGAGGCCTCTTAACCATATTGTGGAGGCAGAGTACCCGATAGCAGCTAACCCAGCCACCATATGTAACGCTCACCTGATTCCCGCAGAGGCGCCGGTCTTGACTGGGTGAATGCCGTATCTTCAAAGGTGATGTGTAACACACGGTTGGCTCTTTGGGCTGGACCTCTGTGCACTGTATGTCTGACTCGAAGAGTAAGATGTCTGCAGATAGAAAATATGGGATTAATGAACTGGGGTTATTGGGTGCCTCTCTCCTCTTCCCTTTCTCTTCTCCTGTAGAACCCCAAAGGTTAACACCCTCACCTTAGGTAAGTGAACGCCGGGCTCTCCATCTGCCTCGGGGCAGGGTGCCGTAACCAGTTTCTTCACTGGATAAGGGTGCAGGCCTCTTGACCTCAGAGGACTGCTGTCCGTCGTTAACTGCACGAACGGTAAGTTCTGGGCACTTCAAATGTCTTAAAAGTCTTTTGTAATGATATCTCTTGTTTTGCAGGGTTCCGGCGATGGCGGATGGCGGGCTGATGAGAGTTGAGGATCGAACCCGCGTGAGGAATAGAAGCGCCTGGAAGCACGTAAGTAAGCGCTTGTAGCCTGCTTCACGATGCGCACTAATTGTCCCTTTTATCTTGCAGGTACAAGTTCGGAGCTTTAGAGAAGCTGAAGGGTGCTGGAATACCCACTGGATTCGGCGTGGGAAGGAGTAATGGCACGTGAGTAATAAAGTTGCCCAATGTCTTTAAACGTACCTTCTTTTGTCTTTCAGATGCGGGATGCAGCGCCGAAGACCTCCGGAGCGTGCGAAGAGCTGGTAAGCTTTTGTCTTTCAGATGCCGGAATGCAGTGCGAAGACCTCCGGAGCATGCGAAGAGTAGGTAAGCCTTTGTCTTTCAGATGCCGGAATGCAGCGCGAGGCGTTGGTGACAGCCGATGGACCAGGTAAGAGATGCGCTGCCACTGAAGACCGTAGTGCTAACCTGTTCTTTCTTTGTCTTTACAGGTGCTGCTGAAGACTGGATTCCAGGATGGTAAGCCTTTGTTCCCTTAGGCCCAGGATCAGAAGCAGAAGACACGATGAGCGTTCTGCTGCAGAGAATGCAGAATAACGCAAAGCAAGATTCATCCATCGGGTGTGGTTTAAATAGCCTCCTGTAGTGCTTAGGTGTCTCCTTCCACAGCCACGCCTAGGTAAGAAAAGAGTTCCTGCTTTCCAGAAGAGTTCCAGTGTTCTGAACCTAGGGAGTGGCTCCTGCCCCACCCAACAGGAAAAGTAGTCCCAAACAGAAGAGGATCAGGGGTTCAACTGGCAGGTAAGTAAGCAGCATGGTCTGCTGCAGGTAAGTCCACCCAAGCATTATGAGCCCGGCGCTTCCAGCGCTGGGACTGGGCATCTTTATGAGCCTGGTGCCACTGGCGCCAGGACAGGGTCCAAAAGGTCCCAATTGGGACTGGCTGGCACTCGGAACCGGGGTTATGGGTCTGCTTCCAAGGGAGTCGGGCAAGTCCTGATCTTTTGGAAGCAGAGATCATGACAGCACCCCCCCTCAAGGCCCCTCCCAAACCGGGCTTCTCCGGGGGTTTGGGCTTGTTAGGAAATGTTCGATGAAATCTTTTGATTAGACGAGGCGCGTGGACATATTCTGCAGGTTCCCAGGATCTTTCTTGGGGACCGTAGCCTTTCCAGTCAATCAGGTAAAATAGTTTAGATTTGGAGATCTTGGAATCCAGGATGCTTTTGACTTCAAACTCGAGTTCTCCATCAACTAGAATAGGTTTTGGAGATGTAGTTAGTCGGGTTTGAGGTTGCACGGGTTTTAATAGAGAGACGTGGAAGACCGGATGTATCTTCATGTGAGGGGGCAAGTCCAACTTGACCGCTACTGGATTTACTCTGGTAGTGATGGAATAGGGACCAAGGTATCTTGGGTTGAATGTGCGTGGTCCTTTTAGAGGTAGATATTTGGTGGATAACCAGACTTGATCTCCTACTTGATATTGGGGGGCTTCCTTCCGATGTTGGTCTGCTCCTTTCTTGTATTGTTCTTCAGCCCTTTGAAGGTGAGAAACGGCTTCCTTAAAGGCTTGGGTGATTGTAGAATGCAGGTGGTCTACTGCTGGTGTTCCAAGATCTTGGAGTGGATCCAACTCCGAGGTTCGAGGGTGACTACCATATAAAAGAAAAAACGGGGTCTTCCCAGTTCCCGAGTGGACAGAGTTATTGTAGGCATATTCGGCTATCCAAAGGATATCTTTCCAAGTTTTTTCAGTTTGTTGTAGCATGCAGCGCAAATACTGTTCCAGAGTTTGATTGGTCCTCTCGGTTTGTCCGTCGGTTTGAGGGTGGTGGCTGGTCGAAAGTCTCACATCAATTTGAGCCGACCGACAGCAACTTCGCCAAAAATGAGAAATAAATTGACTACCTCGATCCGAAATTAGAACTGAAGGAAAACCGTGCAGTCGGACGATGTTTTCGAGAAATTCTCGGGCCAGAGTTGCTGCTGTTGGTAAGCCTTTGAGTGGAATGAAATGCGCCATCTTGGAGAATAGGTCCACGATTACTAGGATCGTATTGTATCCGGAGCATGGAGGTAGATCGGTGATGAAGTCAATAGAAAGCGTATGCCAAGGGCGAGGCGGGATGTCAATAGGGCGTAAGAGGCTGCTGGTTTTTCCTTTTGACTCTTGTTTTGGGCGCATACTCCACAGGACATTATAAAGTCTCTGATATCTTTTTTCCAAGACGGCCACCAGAAGTAGCGCTTGATCTTTTCCGAGGTCTTGGTCATACCGGGATGTCCTTCCATTAAAGAATCGTGATAACAAGAGATTACCTTTTTCTGTAAATCTGTGCTGGGCAGGTATAACCGTTCTTGGAAATATAATAGGTTGTCCTTCACCGTAAAGTCCTTTCCCTGCAGATGCCAATTCTGTATGTCTGCTGGAGTTACCAGTAGCCTGGCTTTATCCTTAACTTCCTCTATGGATTGTGTGGCGATTACACCTAGAATTTTTTGTTCGGGAATGATAGGTACAGGTTTAGGATTGATCAAATGTTCTTCCACTCCCATCCGAGAAAGGGCATCAGCTTTACCGTTTTTTGTACCAGTTCGATAGGTAATTATGAAGTCAAACTCGGCAAAGAATAGTGCCCAACGGAGTTGCCTAGAGGATTGAGCTTTTGCGGTTTTCAAATATTGCAGGTTTCGGTGATCTGTAATCACAGTAACGGTGTGTCGGGCCCCCAGAAGATAATGCCGCCAAGCCTCAAAGGCGGACTTGATAGCTAGAAGTTCCTTATCAGTAATAGTGTAATTGATTTCAGGAGGCGAGAATTTGCGGGACCAAAATGCCACGGGATGCAACTGATTGGTTACTGGGTCCTTTTGTGATAGAACTGCCCCCATGGCAAGGCTCGAAGCATCAGTTTCAACGATGTAGGGGAGTTCTGGGCGAGGATGTTTTAAGATCGGTGCAGAGATAAATCTAGTCTTCAAATTCTGGAAAGCTTGTTCCGCCTCGGTAGACCATTCAAAACGTTTGTTTTTCTTTAACAAGGCGGTGATGGGCTGGACTATTCGAGAGAATTCGGGGATAAACCTGCGGTAAAAGTTAGCGAAGCCTAACATGCTTTGAACACCTTTTACGGAGGATGGCGATGGCCATTTGAGAATTGCATCGACCTTCTTTGAATCCATACGCACTCCGCTAGGTGATAATATGAATCCCAAGAATTCAACTTCAGTCACGTTGAAAACCCATTTTCCCAACTTAGCGAAAAGTTTGTGTTGACGCAATCTCTCGAGGACCATTTTCACGTGTTTCCGATGTTCAGTTTCCGATGAAGAATAAACGAGGATGTCGTCAATGTAAACAACAACACACACATCTATGAGCTCTCTGAGGACATCGTTCATAAAATATTGAAAGGCGGCCGGGGCATTGCAAAGTCCGAAGGGCATGACCTGATATTCAAATAGCCCATACTTGGTGCGGAAGGCCGTCTTCCATTCATCGCCCTCTTTTACTCGTATCAAGTGGTAGGCTCCTCTAAGATCCAGCTTTGTATATATGCATGCTTTTCTGACTTGGTCCAGGAGTTCAGGGATCAAAGGTAACGGATATCTATTCTTAACTGTGATCTGGTTCAGGGCGCGATAATCTATACAAGTTCTAAGGTCCCCTTCTTTTTTTGGAACGAAGAACAAAGCTGAGGAAGCAGGGGACTTGGAAGGACGAATAAACCCATTCGCTAGGTATTGATCCTGGTATTGTCGGAGGTGAAGATTCTCAGGCTCGGTGAGGGCATAAATTCTACTACAAGGAGGAGTAGATCCAGGTATCAGGTCTATCTGGCAGTCATAAGACCTATGAGGAGGTAGAGAGTTAGCCTGATCCTTCCGGAAAACATCTTGGAATTCTAGGTATTCAGGAGGTAACTGAGGAGCCTCCGAGGAAATTGCTGCCAGTGCAACACCAGGTCGAGGGTGACAAGTAGAGACACATTCTGGAAACTGAACCGTTCTTGCTCGCCAATCGATCTGAGGATTGTGCTTCTCTAACCAAGGAATTCCTAGAATAATCTGGAACTGGGGGGCCTTGATCACATCGAACACGATCTTCTCATGGTGTCCATCTTGACTTACTAGCGTCACTTCTTGGGTGGTATGCGTTACTGGTCCGGAGGCTATCTCCGTACCATCCACCGTAGTAATGACGTCCTTTACAGCCTTTGGACAAAGAGTCAGATTCATCCTCAAAACCATTTCATGATCCACATAATTGCCGATGGCACCGCTGTCGACGTAAGCTTCAATCGCATGTAATTGATCCGGATGTTCAGGGCTAATGAGGACCATAGGTATCACGAAATGCGACGTCACGGAACTGGTTTTAACGCTCGGCAAGAGGACCTCTATTCTTGTCGGGCGAGGTCGTTTCCCTGCTCAGAGTTTGTGACCCTGGTAACTGCAGCTCCTACTGCCTTCTTGGCTGGTTTCACCGGACAGTCTCGAAGAAAGTGCCCCGAGTTTCCGCAATAGAGGCATAATTGCAGCTGTTTTCTCCTTTCCCGCTCCTTTTGTGTTAGTGGTCCTTTCAGGCCCCCTATTTGCATGGGTTCCCCGGAGTCTACTCCTTTGGTAGGAGTTGGTGGTTTGGAAAATACTCGAACATCAAACTTGGAACGATCGGTCTTCCTGTTCTGCAGTCTGTGGTCAATCTGAACGACTAAGTCAATATAGTCCGAACAGTCTTGCGGGGGATTCACTACTTGGGCTAACACATCTTTGAGCTCTCCACGTAGACCTCTATAAAACAGCGTAATCCTTTTGTCCTCAGGCCATCGAGTTTCCACTATCAGTCTGTTGAAAGACGCAATATAAGCCAAAAGGTCTTGATTACCCTGTCGCAATGAAAGGAGCTCATTGTCCAAGGCCTGCCCCTGTGAATGTCTTGCAAACAGTTTTTCCATACTGAGCTGAAAAGCTTGAAAATCATGGAGAACCGGATCATCTTGATTAACTAGAGGGATCGACCAGTCTGCCGCATTGCCACTAAGGTACGAAAGCACGAAAGCTACCTTAGCTTGATCAGTTGGAAAGGCTGCTGGCCGGCATAAGAAGTGCAACCGGCACTGATTAATAAATACTGCAAACCTCTTTGGGTCACCAGAAAATCGTTCGGGCGGAGCCAGAGGTACATTCCCAGGTAGGTTGATCTGCACTGTGTTCGTAGAGGATGTTGAAGGAAGATTTGCCCCTGATGCGGGTAACGGAGTTTGTCCGGCTTGTGACTGTAGCAATTGTCTAGCGAGATCGTCTGTTCGCTCCTTGGAAATAATCAGTTCCCTTCTTAGAGCATTCGTTTCCTGACGGGCTGCATGCACTTCTGCTCTTAGTTCCCCAAGTAACTGGGCTAGCTGGTCGGTATTCGAGGTTTCCATAGCGCCTGGGTGGGAGTTTTGCGATAGGCTTTGCGTTCTGTAACGCTCACCTGATTCCCGCAGAGGCGCCGGTCTTGACTGGGTGAATGCCGTATCTTCAAAGGTGATGTGTAACACACGGTTGGCTCTTTGGGCTGGACCTCTGTGCACTGTATGTCTGACTCGAAGAGTAAGATGTCTGCAGATAGAAAATATGGGATTAATGAACTGGGGTTATTGGGTGCCTCTCTCCTCTTCCCTTTCTCTTCTCCTGTAGAACCCCAAAGGTTAACACCCTCACCTTAGGTAAGTGAACGCCGGGCTCTCCATCTGCCTCGGGGCAGGGTGCCGTAACCAGTTTCTTCACTGGATAAAGGTGCAGGCCTCTTGACCTCAGAGGACTGCTGTCCGTCGTTAACTGCAAGAACGGTAAGTTCTGGGCACTTCAAATGTCTTAAAAGTCTTTTGTAATGATATCTCTTGTTTTGCAGGGTTCCGGCGATGGCGGATGGCGGGCTGATGAGAGTTGAGGATCGAACCCGCGTGAGGAATAGAAGCGCCTGGAAGCACGTAAGTAAGTGCTTGTAGCCTGCTTCACGATGCGCACTAACTGTCCCTTTTATCTTGCAGGTACAAGTTCGGAGCTTTAGAGAAGCTGAAGGGTGCTGGAATACCCACTGGATTCGGCGTGGGAAGGAGTAATGGCACGTGAGTAATAAAGTTGCCCAATGTCTTTAAACGCACCTTCTTTTGTCTTTCAGATGCGGGATGCAGCGCCGAAGGCCTCCGGAGCGTGCGAAGAGCTGGTAAGCTTTTGTCTTTCAGATGCCGGAATGCAGTGCGAAGACCTCCGGAGCATGCGAAGAGTAGGTAAGCCTTTGTCTTTCAGATGCCGGAATGCAGCGCGAGGCGTTGGTGACAGCCGATGGACCAGGTAAGAGATGCGCTGCCACTGAAGACCGTAGTGCTAACCTGTTCTTTCTTTGTCTTTACAGGTGCTGCTGAAGACTGGATTCCAGGATGGTAAGCCTTTGTTCCCTTAGGCCCAGGATCAGAAGCAGAAGACACGATGAGTGTTCTGCTGCAGAGAATGCAGAATAACGCAAAGCAAGATTCATCCATCGGGTGTGGTTTAAATAGCCTCCTGTAGTGCTTAGGTGTCTCCTTCCACAGCCACGCCTAGGTAAGAAAAGAGTTCCTGCTTTTCAGAAGAGTTCCAGTGTTCTGAACCTAGGGAGTGGCTCCTGCCCCACCCAACAGGAAAAGTAGTCCCAAACAGAAGAGGATCAGGGGTTCAACTGGCAGGTAAGTAAGCAGCATGGTCTGCTGCAGGTAAGTCCAGCTAAGCATTATGAGCCCGGCGCTTCCAGCGCTGGGACTGGGCATCTTTATGAGCCTGGTGCCACTGGCGCCAGGACAGGGTCCAAAAGGTCCCAATTGGGACTGGCTGGCACTCGGAACCGGGGTTATGGGTCTGCTTCCAAGGGAGTCGATCAAGTCCTGATCTTTTGGAAGCAGAGATCATGACACCATACTGTGCGGAATACCAGCAGAGGCGTCATGATTCACAGTGATCGACCTCAAAAATGCATTTCTCTCAATACCACTGCAACCTGACTCACAAGATTTAACAAGTTTCACATACTGCAACACCAAGTGGAAACACACTAGACTACCCCAAGGATACTGTGAGTCACCATCCATCTTTAACACAGTAATACAAATGGACCTAGGAAACAAAGAGATGGAAAGCACGGTACTGCATTATGTAGATGATATCATCATCTGCAGCACCACCGAGGAAAAGTGCAGGAGGGACTGTATAACGATGCTCACAGTACTGTTTGAGAAAGGATACAGGGTTGACAAGGGGAAACTGCAGTACTGTCAAGAACATGTATTTTATATCGGGCAGATCATTTCACAAAAGGGAAGGAACATTGCACCACAAAGGGCACAAGCAATACAGAATACCCAACAGCCGCAAACAAGGGAATTGCAGAAATTTCTTGGTCTATGCAACTACTGTAGAGCATGGGTCTTTGATTACAGCTCATACATAGGACCACTACTAGAGACCCTCAGGGAGGCACAGAGGGGGGCAAGGAAGTTTGAGTGGACAAGAGAAATGACAGATGCATTCACTGAGCTCAAACACGCCATTTCAAGGGCACCAGTACTAGGTACCCCTAATTATGAAGACGATTTCTACATCTTCTCACATTGTGATAGTGCAGTCATGAAAGTAGTTCTAACACAAAAGACAAGCATGGGACACAAACCAGTGGCATTTTACAATGGCATTTGGATCCTCTAATGATGGGACACTTCCCATGTGAACAGAGCCTAGCTGCAGCAGCTTTTGCAGTAGAAAGATCCTCCTCAATCACCAAGGGATCTTCCACCACACTGTACGTGGAACACGCCCTCTTTGCAATTTTAAACAAGCCAAAATCCACACTGACCACCCAAAGAGCAACAGGGCACGAGATTATCCTGTCTAGACCTGAGCTGAAAATTGTAAGGTCCAGTAGTATTAATCCAGCATGATTTGGAGCAGAGGAAGTGGAAAATGGAGAGCATGCACATGACTGTGCACATGTGATTGAATTCTACTCATGTACCAATAAAGTAGAAGAGAATGTCCTAGAGGGGGGGTGAGAGCACGTACATCGATGGGTCATTAACTATTGATCAAAGTGATAGAATAAGAAGGACAGGAGCAGCAGTAGGGTGATTAAGGGGAGACTGGACTTACATACCAGTAAAATGTGTCAAACTACCCCAGCACTATTCAGCGCAAGCAGCAGAACTAGTAGCGCTTATTCTGGCTTTAGAAGAAAGCAATGAGAAACGTGTAACTATATACTCTGACAGTGCATATGTTACGTCAACATTACATTCAGGATTAATAAAGTGGCAAAGAAGAGGATTCAGAAGAGCAGATGGTACTCTTGTACAACCTGCTCTCCTACTGGGTGAACTAATAGAAGTGATAAATTACCCAGCAGAGGTAGCTCTGGTGAAGTTTCAGGTACACACTAATGGTGACGATACAATATCAAGAGGTAATGAAACAGAAGACGCACATGCAAAATATGCTGCATACTTTGCGAGACATGGAACCTCCCAGAAAAACAAAAAGATAAGGGGGGGCTAAGACAGATGTTAAAGAAGGATGAGTACACACACATCCCAGAGACACAGATTATGGAGCTGCAGGCAGCAGCACCACAGGCAGAAAAGGAACTGTGGGTCAAAAGAGGATGCACTATGGCGACAGAACAATACAGGGAAAGTTGTGATGTCCCTAGCCCTACTGAAAACAGCTCTGGCCCAACTACACCATCTCACACACACAGGGAAAGAAGTAATTACAGCACAAATAAAAGAATCATTGTTCTGCCTTGAGCTAAACTCACACATTGCAAATTTCATTAGCAATTGCCTCACATGTCAGCAATACACATCTGGTCACACGCTGCAAGTGATCAAAGGTACAATACCCCGGCCTGAAGGACCCTTTTTGCATCTACACATTGACTACATCGACATGATCAGAGTATGTCAAGGATACAGATACATGATTGTAGTAGTGTGCCCATTTTCAAGGTGGATCGAGGCCGGTCCGTGCTCTCATGCAGAAGCATTCAGAGCAGCTAAATTCTTGGTAAGGGAGGTGTTCCCGAGGTGGGGAGTTTGCGAAATACTGAGGTCAGACAATGGTCCTCACTTTGCCAATGAATTATTCCAGCACGTAACTGCCCTCCCAGGAATAAAGCATAAATTTGCCTGTGCGTATCACCCATAAGCTAATGCCACCTGTGAACACCTCAACGGTCTCCTAAAAGAGGAAATAGCAAAGATCCAGCAACCAACCAAAAAGAGTTGGCTATACTGCCTCCCTCTGGCCCTGTTTGAGTTACGAAATAGACCAGGGTCAAACCGCCACATCACACCCCATGAGGTGGTGACCAGACGCCAGATTCACCTCCCACTCAAACCACCATCAAGGGCAATGAGTGATTGTAATAATACAGTAACTGTGTTTGGTGAATAAATGCACAAATATGGCTCTTCCTTGGTTACTAGTGCCGCTTTCATCTCTCAACAGATCCAATGGACAAAGGGCAGGTCGAAGAACAACCAACAAGGAGAAGCAACCAACGAGGAACAGGAACTGACTGCACAGTGGACAGTGAAAGAAGGAGATGAACTTCTCCTAAAGAACTATCGCAGAAAGTGGAACGACCCTAGATTTACTGGACCCCATATAGTGCAGAAAGTAGCCCCTAGGGCTGTAAAATTGCATGATAAGGACGTGTGGACACACATTTAAGACATCAAGCCCTACAAAGCACAGACCTGCCCTCATCTCAGCAAAGGGGCCAGCGCTTCAGCAACGACAACTGACAACAACGACACCACACAGATGCCAGAGACTCCAAAAGACACAATCAGCCACCCATAGCCCACCCCATGACCACGAGATCCCAGACAAAATAAATAAGTTTAGCTAAAATGAACACTCACCAGCCACCAGTTAACGAAGAACTTTGTCAAAGGAATCTGCTTTCTACACCACACTGTGTAAACATGTGCATGATCTCTTCTCTTTTTGTCTCACACATGCAGGTATTGCGCATTGTTATTGTATATGTTAGTGGATGACAAAGAATATATGCCATTGCCCAGGGGCAAATGCTGCCCACAGACGATATCCCAGAAGCTTTTTCACACCAATTCGTATATATTATAAAAAGCCCAAAATACTTAAGACCACAGAGAATACGCATCTATTATAACACATTTCTAATGCTAATAGTTTGCTCATTTCCACACCTACACCTAGAATTACCTGCCTTAGGAGATAGGACAGTAAGGAAAGCGTGGGAAGAGCTTTTCGCCTGGGCATTGAACGACCACTTTATACGCAGGGCTTGAATAAAAAGTACTAACAGTAATAACGCACATTTTGAGAGATTTTCAGGTGATCACCTATATCATCTAAAGTAAAGTAGCTGCAGGACCACAGCAAAGGTAAGAGGAAAATGCCAGTTGTAATAGCAACTGTAATAAAGATGATAGAGATATTTTTCACCACTGGTCTGATTACTGCCGCTGTCTGGCAGGCGTACTATGTTTTTTATGTGATGGCACTTCCCACTACTAACATTTCGCCTACCATGGAGGCAATACAGCACGGTGTCAGGTGGTACAAGTAGCACAGAGTGCAACATAAGGAGGGATAAACGTAGTGTTTCTATCGATGTACATGGGGTGGACACATATCTCGCAGAATCAGCACACGTCTCCAACAACATGTCGTACAATCACATGTCCAAAATTGGTAAGGACACGACAAAGGACAGCTGCCATGTGTGCTTGTTGAAGCAGCAGATGACATTTGGAAGAGGGCAGGATTCCCAGGGGGGACAATCAGTGTGTCAAGGAGTTCCCCACTTCTCACCTGAATCCGTTCTTTACCAGTGTTCTTGGAGGCTGCCTTCTTTCGGATGGATCGGGTTTTGAAGAAGGCGGCCCGTGTCTCTGCCGAATCCAGAATGCGTTCAGTTTTCCAGTAGGTCAAATCCAGGCATTCAGGAGGCAAGGTAAGTTCGCTAGAACTAGAATCCAGGAGGAAGAAGAAGGGGGGGTTCGAGGAAGGGATAGCGGAGTGGAAAGGAGAAGAACCGCGAGCTATGGAGCGCACATCTGGTCGCTAATCGCTATAGCATTGAGACGCGCGGAGCCGCGAAAGGCGTGGTCTAGAAATAGAGAAGGGTTACGTCCAACGCATGGAGCGAGAAGGGAATGCGTTGGACGGCCTTATTGGAGGTATTAGTTTGTTTAAGTCCGTTGTGACAAGGACCATGAGGCCCAAAAGAGGTGCACCCTGCGATTCATGACAGCATGCCTCCTCCGAAGACCCTTCCCTCCTGGTTTGCCCGGGTGGATGAGGTGGAATCTTCTGAGCAGCCGTGGGGCCTTGATGTTTGAGAGAGGTTCCCAGGTTCTTTCGCTAGGAGGATATCCTTTCCATTCAACCATGGATTGAAGCTGGCCCCTTCTATACCTCGAGTCACAAATCCGAGATACCTCATATTCCAATTGGTCACCGACCAGTACAGGAGGAGGTCTGGAGGGTTTTTGGGAGGATGGATAGTAGGGTTTCAACAAGGATATGTGAAACACTGGGTGTATCTTCTTCCAGGATTCAGGCAACTCGATCATATAAGAAAGAGGATTTATAATTTCCTTTATGGAAAATGGACCATAGTACCGAGGGGCCAGTTTACTAGGCCGTAGATGTCGGGGTAGTAATTTGGAGGACAACCAGATCTGATCACTGACTGCATAAGAAGGGCCAGGTCTTCTTCTGGAATCTGCATATTTCGTGGTTTGTTTCCTGGCCTTCTCCAAAAATTCCTTGGCTTCTTTATGTATGTTGACAAGGGTTTTGATCCAGGAGTCAACTGTAGGTACTTGTGTCGATTGGGGAAGAACAGAAGGTAGGACCGACGGATGAAATCCTTGACTGCAATAAAAAGGGCTGATCTTAAGTGCCGAATGGTCAGAATTATTGTAAGCGAATTCAGCCACGGGTATCAGGAGCGACCAGTCATCCTGGACCTTGGTGGCGAAGCATCGAAGATACTGTTCCAGGGTTTGGTTGACACGTTCTGTGATTCCGTTGGTTTGAGGGTGGTAACCTGACGAAAGGGCACGTTGGATCCCTAAGCTTTGACAGAGATGTTTCCAGAATTGAGAGATGTATTGAGGTCCGCGATCCGAAATGATCTTGGAAGGGAGTCCATGTAAACGGAATATGCGTTCCGGGAAGATTCCTGCTAGTTCAGAAGAGGATGGTAATTTACGCAGGGGCGTAAAATGAGCCATATGAGTGAACAGATCTATGGTAACCATGATGGTGATATACTCATGGGATGGTGGCAGTTCCACAATGAAGTCCGTAGCGATAATCTCCCAAGGCCTAGTTGGCAATGTAGGTTGTAGTAGAAGGCCCGCTGGTTTCTTGTTGTTGTGTTTATTTTGATTGCAGACAACACAGGATTGAATGTACTGCCGTACGTCGGGTCCCATCCTAGGCCACCAGAATTGCCTTTGTATTAGACGGAGGGTATTGGTGACACCACAATGTCCGGAGTGTAGGGTATCGTGGCAGAGATTCATTATTCTTTGTTGTTGTCTTTTTGTAGGGATGACCAACAGATTGTCTTTGAACAAATAACCTTCCCGGACCTTTACATTCCAAGGATTTCCTTTGGATTTGTCCTTCCACAGATCAGAGGATTGGGTTTGGGATTGGATTTCTTCAAGGAGGTTGACTGCCTGGGCCACAAAGATCTTGGGGGAAAACATCTGAGGATATGCCTTGTCTTCAGTGGGCTCGTAGTCAGGTCTTCGAGATAAGGTGTCAGCAATCAGGTTTTGTGATCCAGGAACGTGAGTGATATGGAACTGGTACTGGGCAAAGAAGTATGCCCAATGTGCCTGACGACTGCTCCTACACTCCAAAGACTGTAGAATCTGGAGGTTTCGGTGGTCAGTACGGACCAGAACTGGATGTTTAGCTCCCAAAAGTAAATGTCGCGATTCAGTGAAGGCTTGGCGGATGGCTAAGACTTCTTTTTCCAGGACTGAATAATGTGTTTCACTAGGAGTCAGAGTTCGTGAGAGGTAAGCAATTGGGTGTTCCAGTTTATCTCCTAATTCTTGTTTCAGGACTGCGCCAATGGCATAATTTGAAGCGTCCGTTTCTACCAGAAAAGGACGGCTAGTATCGGGTTGAGCCAAGATAGGAGCTTGCGTAAACTCTGTCTTTAAATGCTGGAACGCCATATCTTGTGGTGTTGACCAGAGGAAAGGAGTGTCTTTCTTCAGGAGAGCAACAATCGATTGCACTATCTCGGAGAAATTAGATATAAATTTCCGGTAGAAATTGGCGAGTCCCAGGAAAGATTGAATTTGTTTCACGGAAGTAGGAGTGGGCCAGGTCAATATGGCTTTTATCTTTGAAGGGTCCATACCGATTCCTTCTGGGGTAAGAATAAACCCTAGGTAGTGGACGGAGGTCACATGAAACAAACATTTTTCAGGTTTGGCTAGGAGTTTATGATCTCAGAGTCTCTGCAACACTGCCTTCACACGCTCTTCATGTTGTTTAGGATCCTTAGAAAAGATCAATATGTCATCCAGATATACAATAACAAAGAGAAACAGCATGTCAGAGAACACCCTATCCTTAAAGCGTTGGAAAATTGCCGGGGCGTTAGCCAATCCGAAGGGCATGACTAGGTACTCAAAATGGGCAAAGGGTGTTCTGAAGGCAGTCTTCCATTCGTCTCCTTCCCTGACACGGATCAAATGATAGGCGCCCCTGAGATGCAACTTGGTGAATATCACTGCGCCTCTCACGGCTTCCAGGATATCCGAAATCAGGGGTAACGGGTACCGATCCTTGGGGGTACATTGATTTAGCCCGTGATAATCAAGGCAGGGTCTGAGTTCCTTGGTATCCTTCTTGGGAACAAAGAATAGAGAAGCACCTGCAGGAGATTTCGAAGGTCTTATGGTGCCATTTTGAAGGTTGGTATCTAGGTATTCTCTTAGGGCCTTCTTCTCAGGTTCGGAAAGAAGGAACATCCTGCCGAAGGGAATCACTGCAGCGGGTTCCGTCTCTATGGCGCAGTCTTCAGGTCTGTGTGGGGGTAAGGCCTGGACAATGGCAGTCGAAAACACATCAGCATAAGCTTGGTAGACTTCAGGAACCTGCATGACATTGGATACCATTAGTGGTGTCTGTTGTTCCTTTGTTGGTTCCTTTGGGTGTGTTAATGGAGGTTCTAGGGGAAAAAATTGAGACATGTGAAACTCTGAGCCTAGGAATAGGGAACCCGCAGACCAACTGATATATGGATTGTGTTTATGTAGCCAGGGCATGCCCAATACCAAGGGGTAATGAGCTGACTTAATAATGTCAAACCTGATCAGTTCTCGATGGTGATTTATTGAAAGCTGGATCTCCTTGGTCTGAAAGCTTATGGGTCCTGATGTGAGGGGTTTTCCGTCGATAGCTTCCACAGGCTGCATGGTGCTTCGTGACTCATAGGGAATCTTATGTTTATCAACCCACTCATGATCGATGAAAATTCCCATAGCTCCGCAGTCTACCAGGGCCAAAATGGAATAGTTTGTATTCTTGGATGGTGACAAAAAGGCCTGCAGTACCACCAAATTGTTTTGTCCAGGAGAGTTCAAGGATGGAATGGATGTGGAGCAAACATCTCTCTCCCGAAGCTCTGCTCCATCTAGGATCGGGAGCTGGTGTTTCCCGAACACCGAGGGGGTGCTAAGGGACACTCTCTAAACAAATGCTTATCTGAGGCGCAGCACATTCACAAGCACGTATGAATTCTCCTCATTCTCTCTTGTGGGGATATGGGTCCACGAAAGGCCCCAATCTTCATGGGCTCGGATTCTGAAACTGGGCTTGGGTTGATTTCCGGTCTGGAGGTACCCTCAAATGATACCTTGGAAGGAGTTCCCCGGTTTTCTTCTTTTCTGACTTCCTTTCCTGGATACAGAAGTCAATCTGCATGGCAAGATCCATTAATGCCTGGAATGAGCTTGGTCGTGCCACTTTGGCCAGCTCATCCTTAATTTCTTCGTTCAATCCTCTCCTGAACAGGGTAAAACTCGCCTCAGTGGACCAGTCGGCTTCTTTTGCCAGTTGTTTAAATCGGGTCACAAACGTGAGCATATCCTGGGTCCCTTGCTGAAAGTCTAACAAGCGTTCTTGTGCACCATAGACCTGCTCAGGGCGGTCAAACATGTCTTTTAGGGCACATATAAACCCATCATAATCATTTAGGAGGGCATCGCTAGAGTTAATGAGGAGAGTGGCCCAAGTTAAGGAATTCCCGGAAAGGTGAGAGATTATAAAACCCACCTTGGCCCTGGAGGTCGCAAAATAGTAAGGCTTGAAGGTAAAATGAACCAAGCACGAATCCAGGAATGCACAAAGGGTCTTTACGGAGCCGTCATATTTATCAACGACTCCGCCCAGTATAACACTCTCTTTTGTAGCAGAATCCCGGGATAGAACCAATTGTTTGAGAGCGGTGTTCTCCGCTTTCAGATTCTGTACCTCGGTTGATAGTTCCTGCATACTATGCATCAAGTCCTGCACGGCAGCCTCCATGTCGATATCGCTTTCGATTGGGTGGCGTCTCAAACTGTCAAAGAGTTCCCCCCTTCTCACCTGAATCCGTTCTTTACCGGCGATCTTGGAGGCTGCCTTCTTTCGGATGAATCAGGTTTTGAAGAAGGCGGCCCGTGTCTCTGCCGAATCCAGAATGCGTTCAGTTTTCCAGGAGGTCGAATCCAGGAATCCAGGAGGCAAGGTAAGTTTGCTAGAACTAGAATCCAGGAGGAAGAAGAAGGGGGTGTTCAAGGAAAGGATAGCAGAGTGGAAAGGAGAAGAACTGCGAGCTACGGAGCACACGTCTGGTCGCTAATCGCTATAGCATTGAGACGCGCGGTGAGACACGCGGAGCCGCGGAAGGTGTGGTCTAGAAATAGAGAAGGGTTACGTCCAATGCATGGAGTGAGAAGGGAATGCGTTGGACGGCCATATTGGAGGTATTAGTTTGTTTAAGTCCGTTGTGACAAGGACCATGAGGCCCAAAAGGGGCGCACTCTGCGATTCATAACACAGTGACACATCACATGATGGGGCGCCATTTGCAAATTGTAGACACGCACTATGGCAGGCACTGAGGGTACAATATCCTGACACTTCAGACATAGGGGCAATAACGTCACGCAAAATGCGTGAGAATGAGGACCCTGTTGATTACATCCAGGAAATTAAGGAGAAGTGGCGCCTGGAAACGTGGGAACCGTGGGACAAAACACTAGCAATATTTTATCATATACTGATACAGGGGCTCCCAGAAACAGTACAAAGGCAGTTAAAGAAATTAGTAGGAATGGAAGCAAAAGCATGGCCAGAAATACAGCTAACAATAGTACACCATTGTAGGTTGTGGCAAGAAAAGATGAAACAGAAAGAGAAAGACAGAATAGCAGACGAGGCAAAACTGGTCCAGAAGAAACTGTCAAAATATGCCATGGAAGGCGTGCTAATAACAAGCCCCACCCAGGTGACATCAGCACCAGCCACACAAACACCAGACACTACACAGCAGCCACAACAACAAGCAGCACCACCCAAACAAGCACAGATTACAACACAGCAACTTCCACCACCGCCTCCATACACAGCCCAACACACATACGCTCCTCCAATGTGGGGCGGATACACGCAAGTGGGAAATGGCTACACAAACAGCTACAGGGGGAGGGGTTAGTTAGCAAGAGAGAGGGGATTTGGACCAGCAGCACCACAGCAAGGGGGAGGGTTCCGAGGGTACAACCAATATGGACATCAGGGGTACTTAGACAACACTGGAGGATACCCGTGGCAAGCCTGAGAGCCACCAACATGCTGGACATGTGGGCTGGTAGGACACGTATCACACACATGAAGAACAAGACCTGCACATGCAGGATGTGGAGAACAAGGGCAACAGGTTAACAATGGGGGACAATGCTATTATCTACAACCACAGCCACAAAAGATGACAGAAACACAAGTTGAACAACAAGTGCCACCACAACCGCAGCAGCAAATATACACGTCCCTGAGCAACAAATGCAGTACCAACCAGCACAGCAACATGCAACAGCAAATGGTGACAGCACAACAACAACACGTACAGACAGTACAACAGCTCACACAAATACAGGACAATAAACAATTACCTACAGACACGCCAATACAACAGACAGAACTGGGAAAGGTGACGATAATGGGTTACAACCCGGACACATGGAACTGACAATCACTATACCCCCAATAGGACAGCCCACAGGCATCCTTGTTGTGTCCCATCCTGTTGGTAACACCTAACCCTCCGGAGGAACCACCCATAAAGGTGGCGATAGGTGGCAAAACATTTTCTTTCTTGGTTGATACAGGGGCCACTAGATCCTGTATTAGGGAAGGGAAATTCAACTTGTCAGGCGAGGCCATGCACACTCAAGTATTCTCTGGGGCTTGAGGGCTGGTTCCTTTTACTGATAACATCTCCTTATCTGTTGGAGATCACGACCTATCTCTAACATTGTTGTATTCAAAACATTCACCAGTAAATATACTTGGAAGAGACATCATGAGCAGACTGAACATGACTATATCCTTCACTGACAAGGGAATAGTGTGCTCCAAACCAGGCATACACATGCTCACAGCACGACACACTCCAGGCTTACTGTGGCAAGACAGTGGCAAGGGCAGAATCAGTGGACAGGGACCTCTTCCAATATGGATCTGATATTGCAATAGCATAGCTGCCGGGAATTGAGGGCAAGGTGTGGAGGAGGCCAGCAGCATACCTTTACAGGCCAGAAACACCCACTAGTGAGGAAGAAGGGGCAAAAATATCAGTGGACATCGAGAGTATTGTGGCAACCAGAGACTACATTGCAGTTCACGTCCAAGATGGGGAAGGAAAGCATGGAGAGCAGTAATAGCATTAGCCGAAGGATGCAGAGTGACGCAGGTATCAGATGAGGAGCTGTTCTCAGACGAAGTAGGAGATGGGGAGATGGTGTTCCAGATGAGCGTCTATGTATGGTTGAAAGTGACCTACAAGGAGGTAGCACAGAAAATGGCATTGGCACTAGAAGCACCCATCCCTACACACGTACCGTCCTATGAGGAAGACTTAGCAGCTGTACCCGCCTCTCTATGGACTACCAATCCCTATGATGTGGGGTGTATAAAAAGCATCGGAGGGGTCAAAATAAAGCTAAAAAAAGGTACAATGATGTCCATGGTGAAGCAGTACACAGTGTCTAAGGAAGCCGATGAGGGAATCTACGAAACAATAACTGCCCTAGTGGATAGAGGAATATTGGTACCATCAGAATCCCCGTGCAACACGGTGGTGTATCCTGTGCGCAAGGCAAAGGGACGGTCTTGGCGTTTCATACAAGATTTGAGGCCTCTTAACCATATTGTGGAGGCAGAGTACCCGATAGCAGCTAACCCAGCCACCATACTGTGCGGAATACCAGCAGAGGCGTCATGAGTCACAGTGATCGACCTCAAAAATGCATTTCTCTCAATACCACTGCAAACTGACTCACAAGATTTAACAAGTTTCACATACTGCAACACCAAGTGGAAACACACTAGACTACCCCAAGGATACTGTGAGTCACCATCCATCTTTAACACAGTAATACAAATGGACCTAGGAAACATAGAGATGGAAAGCACGGTACTGCATTATGTAGATTATATCATCATCTGCAGCACCACCGAGGAAAAGTGCAGGAGGGACTGTATAACGATGCTCACAGTACTGTCTGAGAAAGGATACAGGGTTGACAAGGGGAAACTGCAGTACTGTCAAGAACATGTACTTTATATCGGGCAGATCATTTCACAAAAGGGAAGGAACATTGCACCACAAAGGGCACAAGCAATACAGAATACCCCACAGCCGCAAATAAGGGAATTGCAGAAATGTCTTGGTCTATGCAACTACTGTAGAGCATGGGTTTTTGATTACCGCTCATACATAGGACCACCACTAGAGGCCCTCAGGGAGGCACAGAGGGGGGGCAAGGAAGTTTGAGTGGACAAGAGAAATGACAGATGCATTCACTGAGCTCAAACACGCCATTTCAAGGGTTCAAGTACTAGGTACCCCTAATTATGAAGACGAATTCTACATCTTCTCACATTGTGATAGTGCAGTCATGAAAGTAATTCTAAAACAAAAGACAAGCATAGGACACAAACCAGTGGCATTTTACAATGGCATTTGGATCCTCTAATGATGGGACACTTCCCATGTGAACAGAACCTAGCTGCAGCAGCTTTTACAGTAGAAAAATCCTCCTCAATCACCAAGGGATCCTCCACCACACTGTACGTGGAACACGCCCTCTTTGCAATTTTAAACAAGCCAAAATCCACACTGACCACCCAAAGAGCAACAGGGTATGCGATTATCCTGTCTAGACCTGAGCTGAAAATTGTAAGGTCCAGTAGTATTAATCCAGCACGATTTGTAGCAGAGGAAGTAGAAAATGGAGAGCTTGCACACGACTGTGCACATGTGATTGAATTCTACTCATGTACCAGAAAAGTAGAAGAGAATGTCCTCGAGGGGGGGGGGTGAGAGCACGTACATCGATGGGTCATCAACTATTGATCAAAGTGATGGAATAAGAAGGACAGGAGCAGCAGTAGGGTGATTAAGGGAAGACTGGACTTACATACCAGTAAAATGTGTCAAATTACCCCAGCACTATTCAGCGCAAGCAGCAGAACTAGTAGCGCTTATTCTGGCCTTAGAAGAAAGCAATGAGAAACGTGTAACTATATACTTTGACAGTGCATATGTTACGTCAACAGTACTTTCAGGATTAATAAAGTGGCAAAGAAGAGGATTCAGAAGAGCAGATGGTACTCTTGTACAACCTGCTCTCCTACTGGGTGAACTAATAGAAGTGATAAATTACCCATCAGAGGTAGCTCTGGTGAAGTTTCAGGCACAAACTAATGGTGACGATACAATATCAAGAGGTAATGAAACAGAAGACGCACATGCAAAATATGCTGCATACTTTGCGAGACATGGAACCTCCTAGAAAAACAAAAAGATAAGGGGGGGCTATGACAGATGTTAAAGAAGGATGAGTACACACACATCCCAGAGACACAGATTATGGAGCTGCAGGCAGCAGCACCACAGGCAGAAAAGGAACTGTGGGTCAAAAGAGGATGCACTATGGCGACAGAACAATACAGGGAAAGTTGTGATGCCCCTAGCCCTACTGAAAACAGCTCTGGCCCAACTACACCATCTCACACACACAGGGAAAGAAGTAATTACAGCACAAATAAAGGAATCATGGTTCTGCCTTGAGCTAAACTCACACATTGCAAATTTCATTAGCAATTGCCTCACATGTGAGTAATACACGTCTGGTCACACGCTGCAAGTGATCAAAGGTACAATACCCCAGCCAGAAGGACCCTTTTTGCATCTACACATTGACTACATCGACATGATCAGCGTATGTCAAGTATACAGATACATGATTGTAGTAGTGTGCCCATTTTCAAGGTGGATCGAGGCCGGTCCGTGCTCTCATGCAGAAGCATTCAGAGCAGCTAAATTCTTGGTAAGGGAGGTGTTCCCGAGGTGGGGAGTTTGCGAAATACTGAGGTCAGACAATGGTCCTCACTTTGCCAATGAATTATTCCAGCACGTAACTGCCCTCCTAGGAATAAAGCATACATTTGCCTGTGTGTATCACCCATAAGCTAATGGCACCTGTGAACACCTCAACGGTCTCCTAAAAGAGGAAATAGCAAAGATCCAGCAAACAACCAAAAAGAGTTGGCTGTACTGCCTCCCTCTGGCCCTGTTTGAGTTAAGAAATAGACCATGGTCGAACCGCCACATCACACCCCATGAGGTGGTGACCAGACGCCAGATGCACCTCCCACTCAAACCACCATCAAGGGCAATGAGTGATTGTAATAATACAGTAACTGTTTTTGGTGAATAAATGCACGAGTATGGCTCTTACTTGGTTACTAGTGCCGCTTTCATCTCTCAACAGATCCAATAGACAAAGGGCAGGTCGAAGAACAACCAACAAGGAGAAGCAACCAACGAGGAACAGGAACTGACTGCACAGTGGACAGTGAAAGAAGGAGATGAACTTCTCCTAAAGAACTATCGCAGAAAGTGGAACGACCCTAGATTTACTGGACCCCATATAGTGCAGAAAGTAGCCCCTAGGGCTGTAAAATTGCATGATAAGGACGTGTGGACACACATTTAAGACATCAAGCCCTACAAAGCACAGAGCTGCCCTCATCTCAGCAAAGGGGCCAGCGCTTCAGCAACGACAACTGACAACGACGACACCACACAGATGCCAGAGACTCCAAAAGACACAATCAGCCACCGATAGCCCACCCCATGACCACGAGATCCCAGACAAAATAAATAAGTTTAGCTAAAATGAACACTCACCAGCCACCAGTTAACGAAGAACTTTGTCAAAGGAATCTGCTATCTACACCACACTGTGTAAACATGTGCATGATCTCTTCTCTTTTTGTCTCACACATGCAGGTATTGCGCATTGTTATTTTATATGTTAGTGGATGACAAAGAATATATGCCATTGCCCAGGGGCAAATGCTGCCCACAGACGATATCCCAGAAGCTTTTTCACACCAATTCGTATATATTATAAAAAGCCCAAAATACTTAAGACCACAGAGAATACGCATCTATTATAACACATTTCTAATGCTAATAGTTTGCTCATTTACACACCTACACCTAGCATTACCTGCCTTAAGAGATAGGATGGTAAGGAAAGTGTGGGAAGAGCTTTTCGCCTGGGCATTGAACAACCACTTTATACGCAGGGCTTGAATAAAAAGTACTAACAGTAATAACGCACATTTTGAGAGATTTTCAGGCGATCACCTATATCATCTAAAGTAAAGTAGCTGCAGGACCACAGCAAAGGTAAGAGAAAAATGCCAGTTGTAATAGCAACTGTAATAAAGATGATAGAGATATTTTTCACCACTGGTCTGATTACTGCCGCTGTCTGGCAGGCGTACTATGTTTTCTATGTGATGGCACTTCCCACTACTAACATTTCCCCTACCATGGCTGCAAGCAGCACAGTGTCAGGTGGTACAAGTAGCATTGGGTCCAACATAAGGAGGGATAAACGTAGTGTTTCTATCAACACATATCTCACAGAATCAGCACACATCTCCAACAACATGTGGTACAAGCGCATGTCCAGAATTGGTAAGGGCACGACAAAGGACAACTACTATGTGTGCTCATTGATTCCATATTCCATGAGCGGCTCAAGAACATTTGTGGCAACTGAAGTACCCGCAACAACTCCAGAGTGGCTGTTATATTTAGCTTTGTTTCAAACACGAGGACGATTTCAAGGGAAAAGAGCAACACTAAAATGGAAATCAAGGTCGACATACCGGTATGAAGACAACTTCATCAAAACACTACCAATGTTTCACAATTCCTGGCAGCTGACTGAAGGACTTCAGTACATAACAGATGGACCCGACAAAGGAGAAACAAAAGAGGTTACCCTGAGCTATCTACCATGCCAGTGGAGCGCAAAAGAGATCGGAGGCGAACCAGGGTGCTGGGAAAGGCCATTAATATTAATATATGGCAAAGTACATGAAGAACGGATGGGTGGATGGAGTAGTGGGAAGTAAACCCTTGACGTTGGCAAAATCATCACTGATGACAGTGCAAGAAGAAAACGACATATGCTACAAGGAAAGGACAAAGAGTGCAGCATTGGTAACATGGCTAGATAAAGAGGAAGAACCCATAACAATAATTCCCCTTACAGCACCAGCATGATGGAGAAATTGATGTTGGAATGAATGAAGGATGCAAGAGAACGATCAAGCTTCCTGAGGGGGGGTTCAGGAACAGCAGTATTAATGTACCAATGTTGGGCCTGCGGAGCCAAAGCATACAACAACTTGCCACCGTTGTGGAATGGAGTGTGCACCATGGTACACATCAACGTGCCATCATTAGTCGTACCACAAAGCACGTCAACATGGGGAACTTCCCTAAGATGGACGGAAGGGAACAAAAGGAAGAAGAGATCCCTGAAGGTGATAGAAAGCAAGTCACAGAGCGACACTGCACACTTATCCAGAGTAAAAAGACAAGTCGAACCACTGACAGGAAATTACCTGTGGGGAAAGTCAGAAACAGCCCTGAGTGACATTATACCAACACACAGGCTATTTAGCAGAGCAGCTATGTTCTTTTCCTCCATCATACATCCAGGTGTACAGGTGTATGCAAATGCAAAATGGCTACAAATAACATGATGGGAGCTAATGATGATGATTAACTCCACCGTTAACGGATTCAACACAATAAAGGAAGAATTAAGAACGATCAGAATGGTGGCCCTACAGAACAGATATGTGATGGTCCTTCTGACAGCAATGGAAGGAGGTGTTTGTGGAAAAATTGGAAGTTCATGTTGCACGTTCTTTCCTGCCACCGACGAGGACAACAGTACTTTATCTGCAGCAGTTTCACAGCTGGCAAAAATGCACGCTAAAATGGAAGAGGAAGCAAAAGGAGTGAAGAAGGATGGTAGCTGGTTTTCATACATATGGTCCTGGATGCCATCATGGCTCTCTGATGGCCTCAAGGTTGTGGCAGGATGAGTGATTCTGGGAATGGCTTCTCTGATGGGGATAAAGCTATGGAAGGCTTGAACAAAGCGTACTGCTGAGGAAATGATCAGCATGCACGTCCTAATGCCAGCTGAAGACGACAAACACACAGACGTCATCATCAAGGAATGTGAATGACTACGCCAACAAATAGTAGAAGCTGACTTATACCCACCCTCCATTAAAGTTCAGAATCCAAGAAACCCGAAAAGCTATGTTGGAAAATGGGTTTATTGCAAGCCCGGTGGTGGATGTGTACATATGTACTGGTCATTTGAAGACCATGTGGACGGGTACGAACACTTGGCAGGAAAAACAAAAGTATGGCGAGTATAAGGAGATAAGAGAGTGGATAATTTTGTGGTCCACAAGTCGACCAGAGGGGGGACTGAAGAAGGAAAATGGGACGATCCTTTCCCCTAATTCTCCTCCAGACCATGGCTATGACATCACGACCTAAGCAGCCACCACGGGAGGAGTTTCACCCGCTCACTGCCGACCCAGATGTCAAGATCCACCGTGGACATGCCCCGCACACCCAGGCCAGGTGTGCGTCATCCCAACCTCGGGCTGGGACCTCAGGATGCTCATGTGCCACATACTTCTGTTTTCAGCATGCTCGGCATGGGAATGAGACTGTCGGGATTATCAGTACTGAGGGTGTGGTTCACAGGATGGGGCGTTAATACTTTTTGTCATTACTGTGCGTACTGAGCCGGGCTGACATGATTGCCATTAGTTGCAAAGGTAATGTAGCATAGCAAAATTGGTCCAAAATCAATTACAGCTCAAGCAATGTGGCCCGCTACTCTGTTCTGAAAAGCTACAAACAGAATATAGAGCAGCTGTGGGGTGTGGCCTTTTGTAGGGCTGCTATGGAGACCTTGCAACCGGAAAAGAGGCCTACTTCATTCAAACAAATACATACATGTGCAATGGCACATTGTGGGGTGTTTGTAAGCGTGTATTTTCACAATAACATCCTGTAGATTGCAGCATACTGTAATTTTCCGCTGTGCGAGGCCCCGGTTTGTGTCTGTGTAATAAGGGCCCAAGCGCAGCGTGGGTGCGGTCGCATGGTGATGTTACGAATGTTCTCGATTGGGATGGCTGTCCGCAGGTCATGTTTTGGGTGGAATACTTTGTGTGCATGTGCTGCATAGGTGTCCTATGCACACCGTTGGGATCTCTGGACTGATTAATAGTGCAACACGCGTGCACCAATCATTTTGGGACAAGCTGGGTGTTTGTAGGGTATAGCAGCTGGGATGTTTATGTGTACAGCTACCTACAGGACGTGGGTAAGCACCTCAACCTACTTAAAGTTCATCACAAGTTTCTTCACATATGCTGAACAGGGGCAGTGTTACCGGGAGACAGAGAAAAAAATACAGATGCAGACATGCGGATCATACTGGCTTCGTACGGATGCCTCCATTGTGATTGCGGATAGGCCGGGCAGGTGCAGTGTCCATAGGACACCTCCCTTTTGCTTAATTGTGGTCATTCCCACCAGTACTGTGAGCCGCTGAGTCAACACAGGATTTTAAAAACTAAGGAAAAGCCACATATACACGCAACAATTTACATATCAACCTTTATTTCCACACATTCATAGATACTATTAGGAAAGGGAAGGGGTAGCAGAAGTGGATACATATAGTGGGGAATTAAGAATTTGTTTAGGTTGGTTGTGAGAGGAGGAAGGGATTGAGGTATCATCGTAACGTTTCTGATCACACTGAATTTGAGGGGATGGCGGGCTGTGAAATGGGGAAGGGGTATACGTGCAGGTCCGGCAGTGGTATTTAATTTTGTCCATAATATGCCCATGTATGTAATTTTTTAAGGCGGCAACATTTTCACTGCTTCCTCCATTTTGTCTTCCAGGCTGTGCAGTTTGCTTTTCTACAGAGTTCCGTTCCTTTCCTGTGCCAGTATGCTCATGTGGAAGGGGTGCCGCTTGTGCTACTTTGCTTTCCTTTCCAATATGTTCTCTTAAAGAAGAAAAAAATCTGTTAGGTGTACATGAAGCAATAGGTATTAAATATTTTATGTTTCAGATTGCGGTGCGTACCAATGGGGTTACTATCGTAAGTCATTTCGTCATGAGGGAAATTCTCTTCCATGCACTCTTTGGTGTTTGCCATTGTTGCGTACAAAAATAAACATTATGCTTACCTACTATTGTATACTGCACCACCTATGCAATTATCAGACAAACTTTAGTGTGCTTACTACGTTGTAGTGATGTTCTGGTTTTAGTACTTTCCAGTTCTTACTCTGGCCATTCGTTCTTTGTTCCTATGTAAAGCAGCAGTGCGGTAAGATTGTTGAAGGCAAATTTCTCTTCTCTTGTTGGTGCATTCCGTTGTGGTGTATTCCATATGCCTTTGTTCTGTTTGCTTCATAAGTACACAGTTTGCAGGCCTACTCTATTTTCCCTTGCAATTCACATACATGGTGCTGTTTGTATATGTTCCTTGTGTTTGCTGCATGGTACCACTATGTAAGAGAACCCCTGCTTTTCTGACAGGCTGAATGCCACCAGATGTCTGCTAACAGATGCATAGTCTCCGACTGCTGTGCGCATCAACATGGCACCAGCAGGTTCAGTATGTTGTATGGTACATCTTTACAAACAAAGGGTATCCTTGTAAAAACCTATGAAATTCAGTGAAAAAACGTTGTCAAAGAGACGTTATGGTTTAGTTGCCCTACTAAAAAGCTATCAAATTCAGTGAAAAATCTTTTTAAATGGGACATTATACTTACTTTGCACTAATAACAACCTGTTCATATTATGGTTACTAGTAAAACCGGAAAACCCCAGCAATTCACCAGTTATGGTAAACTAAGCAACCATAACTCACGCCACCACCGTGCACTGCAAGGACTAACACCTATGACATCAAAGATGACATCAGAAATGTCGTTTATGACATCACTGATGACATCACATGTCTGGCTCCATTTTTCTTTCTTTACTGACAGATCTAGAGCAGTTGGTTTGTTTACTGACATTCAATAACTAAAAATTCAAAAGGTACTATATTTGTAGATGTTACCTTTCTCATATGTTCTTACACTACTTTACTTACAGTCCAGTCACATCATATGATGCATATACATAGGAGAAGAATCAGCCTTCAAACACAGCAATTATTTGTGTGCATGAAGATGCTCAGTTAGTTTCTTTTGTATCAGGGAATGCGTTTCTCTCTTTTCCACTTATTTGACATTCACTCATTATTTTCCTTTGGTTCGGTATTCAAAATTGCAGTTCATTCATATCCCAAACAATGTAACTTCAAATTCCTAGTTCACTCTCCTGCTGGGAATTTGCATCCTGCTCACATGCTACTCATTCAGGTTTCCTGCTTTTCTGGCCCTTTGTGGCCTCCCAATATCACTGTAATTTGGTGTTCTCAAACCATTCTGTTCATCAACCTTTACATTGTGTAGTATTCAAACATCCATATTTTACTTGTCTGAACTGGCAATCACCTTGCTTCCACTATTGCTTGCTCAGTTGCAAGCGCTCTGACCCTCCTTTCCCCTGCGGCTCACACCACAGCATCCCGGAGACATTCAGTCTTACTTGACTCACTGTGTACGTTGTCTTCTTGTGCCCTACTCTGTTTTGGTTGGTTCTGCATGGCTGCTGCTGTTCCCGGCTCAGCAAGCCCCTCTTCCTGGGTCTCTAACATCTCGGGCTACCAGAGATGGAGTCCTCTTGTCTCCAGTAAGGCAGCAGCCTGACCCTGCCACCGGAGACCTTCCGACAATGCCATCCACAGTCTGCTTCCACTGCAACGACTCTGCAGCACCTCAGCGCTTGGTACACACGTCTTCCTTCCTTCACATACGGCTTCTCCGTCTCCAAGCATTCAATAAGCGATCTTGCTCTCCCCTGCATGCTCATTAGCCTCACCTGAATGGGCCATTTATACTGCCCCTCTGGCTTCACCTTGATTACACAATGGCCTCTGCACCGCTCTTCATCGTCTCAGTACCAGAGTAGTGTTTTTGCAGGTCTGGTTAATAAATGAATGTAAGTTCCTATGTTGTTTCGTCCTCATCTCAGTACCACAGTGGTATATATTGGGAGATGGCTTTAAAATACAATAGGGAAGGGATTGGAAATATCCCATAATAGCCTGGGGGATATTTGATTCTTGATGAAAGGGCAATAGGGGATACTGTGTCTCACCCAAGTGTGCCTCATCCCCAGTTCTCAAGTCTCCTCCTCACAGTGATCCTCCCATGCATATCCACAGCCATGGTCATAGTCCAAAAGGGATGGCCTTTCCCATGCCTCCTGGGTGGGGGGGGTTGTGGATATTTTGCAGCAGGGAGCGGGGACTGTAAGAAACATGGGGGTATTCTCCCAAGCAGGGCTCGAGAATCCCTTATTCAGGTGACTAGGGGAGGACTGACGCTCTCACACCCCAAACCTGGGGGTGGACGAAGTGGGGAGGATCACCAGGGTAGGGGTGCCCAGGGTTATGCCCGGGGAAATTTCCCAGGTGGGATGCGGTACTGTACTGAGGAGAAAGGAGAGAAGGAAAAAATCCCTGAGGCCTTTGTAGGCTATAATATATCTGCTTCACCTTCTCCCATTAAATCTATTACACCCAGATACCCTAATATCTCCAACCCGCATGCACCCAAAAATCACCTATCCCAGAATCTCTGTGTTCCTGTGTCCTGCTTGAAAATTGCCAGATATTCTTCTTCCCGTTCCTCTGATTATTATTTTCTGAACTCCCAACCTGCTCAAATAAAACACTACAGTTCCTACAATCCCACTTGTTTATTTCACGATCCCAGCTATTCCTGATTGCCACACAAACCCTCCTACCCATTTCAAAAACCCTCCAAAATCCATCTTTCTGAAACCACCTCTTCCCCATCTTGCCACGCAGAAAACCCTACATCACCCCTTTTCTGAGCACAAACATTTTTTCCTGACATGAAAGACAACAGATTTATATAAAACCTGTTTACCTGACATGTACCGACGCAAGGGTCAGGCAGTCAGGCAATTGACCTAAATCACACACACCTGATGGCCCTTTCCATTCCCCACAGGGATAAAAGGTGGAGCAAGAGAGCATTTGACGAGCAAGGCAGACGGCACGACATAAGAGCTAACTCAGCTCGACAGTTCAAGATAAGGAGAAAGACGGCACAGAGCAAATGGGTGACAATGGGGGAGTCCACCTTGTCCTTTTCGACCAAGGCCCATGAGGCCTCCATAGAGCGAACGATAAGTCCGCGAACAATAGCCAACGTGTGTTGAAGCAGATGTTTGCTTGTCTCGGCGCTACCAACCTTGACTCCAATGAGAAAGAAAGCTAAGCGATTCATCCCAGCCGGTGAGTCGAGGGGAGAACCGATAAATAAAGAGAACTGTGTGGGGGCGTGGCTATGAGGCCATGACCTAGGCAGCAGAAATCGTGGACTCCCATGATCCGACACTGATCCGTGTCGTAAGAGGCTAGAAATATGCAGCTCCAGCAGTGGCTAACATAATTATGGGTCCATGAAGGTGCCCTGCTCATTCAGAGCAAAGTGTTCAGACAGACAAGGGGGCCTCCTTACGACCCTGGCGGTACGGAGTGAACAGCGCCGTAAAAGGTGCTGGCGCCGTTCACCCCGTACAGCCACATTACGAGTTCCCCTCGTGGGACGCGGTTAGCACGCCTGGGAAAACGTGCTTACCGGGTCCCGCGAGGGGAAGAGGGAGCAAACAATGGGCCATCTTGTAATGGCCCGTTGTGAGGGGAAGAGGGAGCAAACAACAGGCCATCTTGTAATGGCCCGTTGTTTGCTCCCTCTCTCATTCCCTTTCAGCCCTATGGGGGCTGAAATGGCAATGGGGAAGGATTGGTCCGGGTCCTTGGAGGGAGGAATTATCGGGCCTTCCGCACTCGGAATGGCCCGGTAAGTCTTCATTCCGAGGACCCGGACCCCGACGTGATTTCGGCGGCAGCCATGCCGCCAATAGTGGCATGGTTACCGCTGAACTCATAATGAGGGCCAAGGACTCCTGCTAGGAGCTAAGGACGTGAAGACGGGAGACCTGCAGGATGGAAAATGGCACTGGTGAAGAGCCCGAACAAAGGATAACATTGCAGAGGCGCCCCTGTGGATGAGTGTACTGAAAGAAGATTGAAAGGGCAGGCACAACGGTACGCGTGGAACAGGTAGCACGGTGGCCCGAAACAGTACAGCAGCTCAATGCCGCTGCTTGAACGACGATTGCGGACACATTTAAACAGCTGATGTGTCCTAACATAGGAAAAGTATACGAAGAAAAAAATAAATAAAAAAAACAGCTGAAGCCGGGAGACATTTGCATGCTGCAAGGCGGCGCACTAGATAAACTGAGAGGGATTCCATTATCCCTGGCCGCTCACGAATATGGGGAGGCTTACAAGCAGCTTAATTATGATACGAGTGGCTGTGCACAAGATGGTGCGCAACGGACATGAGAACAAAGGATTCAGGAGGTTCTCAAGATAACGTGGCATTCCCCAGTTAGTGACACATTGAAGGGGCCTGAAAAAAATAAAAAAATAAGGGGATTAAAAGTTGCACAGCCAACTGGAACACTTAAAAGTACGGCCCTCAAAGAGCTTGGCACTCGGTGCAGTGGGGGGCTGAATAGGAGGTTAAGACACACAGAAGCCCCAGATAGCAGGATAAGACCCCTCACCGGCGGGCATGCGGTAAGACTGCATTGCTGTGCGACACAGGAAGACTAATTAACAAGGGCTACAAAGTGAGGTAGACATGAAGGGGACCAAAGGACAACACCTGGAAGACAGGACACGAGGAGGTGGTGGGGTGAACCAATAAGACTACAAGGCACGAAGACCCTGAAGGATGGTGCAAGGCACCTGAATCGAGGGCAAGTGATTGGGAGTGACAACCCCACCACAGGTACAGGGTCACGAGTGGCCCCGCAACAAGGCACCAGCTCAGGAAGGGTGCCCAGAGCTAACAGTGACCAGAGCTGTCAGCAACGGATCCCCAGCAGAGGGCGACCAGCAGCCCAAACAGAGGAGACACCCGCCGAGAGACAAATGTTGACTGAGGCAGCCCACGCCACATGTGTATAGTGGAGTGGCAGTTCAACCAAGAGGCCATCAGGTTTGGCCCCACGTAAGAGCACAAAGAGAGTGCACAAGATGGGGGCGAATGGTGAATTGAGGAGAACGGACCACTGGTGAGGCAAATAATAGAAACACAGGTGGAAAAGAGACCTGCAAGACAGTTGGAGGAGCCCCAGGAGGAGAAGGGGAGACGGAGTACTGGACAAGCGACGCCCAGTGCTTAACATACGGTCTAGACACCCGAAGGCCTGACACTGAAGAGGAAGTTTGGCACCGCCGAGGGCAGACATGGCAACCAAAGGAGGCAAACCAAAAGGGAAACAGGCAACGGTGGAGGACTTCGCCAAAGCATCCCCAGGAGGTGAGGCGGTGAGGCCGAAGAAATCAGAAGTACAAGGAGAGACGACCCACTTGCGTAGTGATCAGCAGATCCTAGACGACATAGCGGAGCTCAAGACATTGTGGGAAAGCAAAATCGAAACGACCATGGCAGAACTGAGGACTTCGCTTAAAGCAAAAATTGCCACAGTCAGCATAGATGTCAATCTCTTGCGACAAGATGTCAGGAAGCTAGCAGAGCGTACAAGTGGGCTGGAAGCAGATGTGAAAACCAATACGAAGGTTTGCACCGTGAATGCCAAGGAAATCGCTATCCTGTAGCAACAAGTGCACAACCTGGAGAATAGGGCCGAAGAAGCGGAAGGGCGAGCACAGAAAAATAATATTTGCATTGTGGGACTGGCAGAGGGAGAGGAGGGCTCGGACCCAATCAACTATGTGGAGAATATGCTGCTGAAGGAGATAACCGGAGGAGCACTCACCTAAGGATTTGCAGTAGAGAGAGGTCACAGAGCACAGACTAGGCGGCTGCGTACAGCTGCACCTCCTAGACCACTAATCACAAAAATATTGAACTACAGAGACAGGGAGAAGTTCCTGGAGCATTTCAGCAAAGGGCGGACCATAAGCAGAGGAATGGCGACGATCACAGCATACCAAGACTACACTTTTTGGTGCAACAACAGTGATTGAACTATGTGTCTGTCAAGAGGAGACTGCGTGACACTGGATACAAATACATGCTGCTCTACCCAGTGAAGTTGAAGGTGATACACAACAGTAAAGTCGGAAAACAGTGGAACATACGGGAGATGGAATAGAGAGGTGAATGAAGATCCCACAGAGAAGTAGTATAACCGGAGTGGTGGAGGGGATGATTGTTTTGGTAACATAGACTATGGACTAGATTATAGTGTTATGCAAGAAACTTGAGAGTGAATAAGATGAGCCTAATGTTGCCTAGAAGATTAATAGGGAGTTAACTAGCAACCCTAGTAGTTAGATTAGTTGAGATACTGCTAGGAAGGTATCCCCTAGACCTGAGGAAAGGACTAGATGTGGGGATGCCTGAGATCCAGGGATGGTGCCGGGCAACCGTTTGTGGGGAGGAGAGCAATGTGGGATAGTATAGATGGGGTAGGTGAAGGGAGGGTGGTGAGGGGAGTTTGGAATGTTGGGAGGGGGAGAGCCTGCAATCATAGGCCAGTTCTACAAAAGAGGATGATGACAGGAGCGGAGTCCAGGGGAGTAGGGAACGGCTGATATGGGGGACCTGAAGATATTGACCTGGAATGTAAGAGGGCTAAGCAGTTATATCAAATGAAATAAGGTCATGATGTACTTGAGGAGACAGAAATAGACATTGCATTGCTACAAAAAACCCATCTGACCAGGGATAAACTAGAAAAGGAAATGGAAAGGTACCACAATAGGCGCTACTTATTCTACGTATGCCAGAGGGGTCATCACATGGATAGCACCACATGTCCCGTTTAAACTGATGCAACAAGAGGCAGAGACAGATGGCAGAATGGTATTATTGAAGGGGTTCATGGGGAACAGGGAGGTGAACATTATCAACATACAGGCCCCGAATAATGACACCACAATATATTTCAAGAACCTGTATGTTAAGACAGCCCATATATAGATGGTGCAGTTATTCTTGCGGGGGATTTCAACTGTACATTGGACACCAAAATTGATCAGACAAGAAAATGGCCACGCCCACCCCAGTGGCAAAGGCCCTAGGGGCACTTTTGAATGATTTCCGTCTCGTTAATGTGTGGAGAAGACCTCATCCACAACACAAAGAGTACTCGCACAACTCAGCCCCACACAACCTACACACCAGGTTGGTCTATATATTTACAGCCAGTACATTGATAGAAAGCATGAGAAGTGTAGAGTACAAAGCAGCAGTCCTCTGGAAACACGTGCCATTGATTGTAATGTGGCAGATCGCACGTCCCTGGTCGAGAATCCTGACAAGGAAGCTTAGAGCTGAAGCATTGAGGGATACAATATTTAGAGAAGACCTGAGGAAGGTAATAAAGGAATACTTTGAACCCAACATGGGGATTGTGAGGTCAGCCGGCACACCGTGGGAAGCATTCAAGGTGGTAGTGAGGGGGGAAGAAATTTCAAAATTGAAAGGACTACATGGTGGCATAGTGCGGGAATTACAAGACACAGAAAAGGAGATAGAGGCTAAAATGCAAGAGGGGGTGGGTTGCTCGAGGGATGCTGAGGTTATACTTCAACTACAGGAGAAATGCAGAGGCCACTGGGAGAGATTAAGTAACTTGAACTATAGGAAATATATAGAAAGGCAACATGCGGAAGGTGATAAGCTGGATAGGTTACTAGCCTGGTTGTGTAAGAATGAAGCCCCCATACAGGCAATCAGGGAAATTCAAAGGGAGGACGGGTTGATGGCGGACACCCAAGAAGGGGTGAATGAATGCTTTTATGAATATTACCAGAGGTTATACCCAAATAAGATTGGGAGGAGGAAATTGATACATCGGATACACTGGCCGAGATCATTTTGCCTAGGCTCGGGGAAACAGATAGCGATAATTTAGCGGCCCCACTCACGCTTGAAGAGCTGGAGCGCATGGTCCAGACACTTCCCACTAATAAGGTCCCAGGGCGGACGGTCTCCCGAGTGAGTTCTATAAAACATACAAGGCTGATGTACTTCCACCAATGTTAGCCATGCTAAATGAGGTATTTGACATGGGAAGTCTGCCAGAGACCCTCAGGGAAGCGATTATTATTCCGCTCTTTAAGCCAGATAAACCGAGCACGGACTGCAGATCTTATAGACTGCTATCGATGAGCAAAATCCTCACTGCAGTGATGGCAACAGACTGAGGTCATTGATCAATAAACGTATACACCCTGACCAGACGGGGTATGTTCCACGTATGCGTATCTCTGATAATCTCAGGAGGCTCCACTATGTCATAGACCGGGCAGAGGGGAGCCCCCAGGAAGTAGAAATAGTCTCGCTAGATGCGGTAAAAGCCTTCAACTCGATCAAATGGCTGTGGTTGATGGCTGTCCTGAAGGAATGTGGGATAGGACCAATGTATCCTTAGTGGGCTCAGCTGCTGTACAGTGAGCCGATATCTCGAGTCCGAACAGGACCAATCATTTCGTAACAGTGGACTTTGAGCAGAGGCACCAGACAGGGGTGCCCTTGGTCCGCGATGCTCTTAATATTGGCACTGGAACCTTTGGCGGTATATCTGAGGCAACAATATGGCGAGGTGGGAATCAGCACGAAAGGAGGACAACATCTGATATCACTATATGCAGATGACATGTTGCTATATTTGAAATACCCTGAAGAAAACGTGCAATGTATTCTAGAGGTAATGGAATGATAAAACAATACTCTCTGGTATAACAATTAATCCTAAGAAGTCTATCATATTCCCCCTAGGCAGATATGTGGGAATACCACGGCATGAACTGCTAGTGTTACAGATAGGAAGGGCAACTGATACTTTTAGGTACCTGGGAGTGGATATACATCATAAAGATGAGGATGAACACAAACATAACACAGAGAAGGCGGTGGAAAAAATCGAACACAGCTTGGTATTCTGGGCCCGGTTGCCTTTAACTATGATCTGCAGAGCGGCGTTACTCAAGATGATAATACTACCCAGGCTACTGCACTATTTTACAAATGTTCCGCACATGATACCTAATTGGTTCTTCACCAAGGTACAGAGTATATGCTGGGGGTTCATTTGGTATAATTCCAGGAATAGGATAGCATTGTGGAAATTGCAGAACCCGTACGAGCAAGGAGGGAACAGACTGCCCAATTTTGAGGTGTACTACCTGGCTGACCAGCTTCAATACATGGCAAGATGGTTATCTGAGGACCCCACACCAGAGTCTACATTTTTGAGGGCGCAGTGCACACCTTATTTCTTGAATGAATGGATGTGATTAGCAGAATCTCTGAATTGAAGATGGTCCACATTACTAGACCTAGGGAGGAGGATTTGGCGTAGAGCCTGCCAAGAGATAGGGATCCCGTTACGTGCTCCCACATGTACCATTGGTGGCACTGAAGGCGGTGGACGAGCAATTGAGAAGGACTGTTAGAGAACACTGGGAACAAGGAGGCATAACAACTGTTGGAGATATGTGGCAAGAAGGGGAGAAAATAGAATTCAATACGCTGAGAGAGGATACAGGTTTACATGGTGGACAATATTTCACATACGATAGGCTGGTAACAATAGTAAGGAAGACGTGGTCGGAGGTGGAGCTGACCTGGCAACCGGAGGCTGCCATAGAAATGTTTCAGGCTGTGTCTGATGATGGTCATGAGGTCTCCCGAATCTATGAGCTGATGATGGCTAAAGTCAGGAAGGAGGTGGTTAAGATGAGGCGAGATTGGGAGGAAGACTGTGGGGAAACAATAGGAGATGGGATATGGGTCAGAATGCAAAGATACCATAAGAAAGTGTCAAGAAATGTGAGATTAAAACAGATTGAGTTATATGTCACCCATAGGGCCTATATGACCCCCAAGAAGATTGCCAAGTTTACGAACGCCAGGATACAGACATGCCCGAAATGTGGAGAGGTTGATGCAGGGATGGTACACATGTTTAGGGCATGCCTGGAAATAGCGATATACTGGAAAGAGGTAGCAAACCTCTTAGCAGGTAAAGGGATAAACTTGGATGTGGAATCTCTGTGGGTGTGCATGGTGGGTGGGTTCCCAAGACTGCACAACCTCAAACATGTGAGCAAACGTAAAGATCTGGCATATATTATAGCTAAATGCAGGATAGCAATGAGCTGGAAGGCAAGCAGTAGACCGAACGCAGATGCCTGGTGGCGGGATCTCCTGAAGTGGGCAGATGCTGAAACAGTGGTCTGGAGGGAAGCGCAGGCCAGAGGGGGAGAAGAGGAAGCAAGCACACTTACAGCCTCGCTACATTTGTTCTCCTCATTGTCGCAGTCCGTGCAAGAGGAACCCGTGGAAACGTTACACCCATAAGTTAGGAAGTGAAGGCTGTAGAATTGCGTGGCTCTAAAGGGAGGGAAGGGAAGTTGGGGACAGGGGAAATGTTGGGGACTGTTATTTGTGCACCATGTTTTGGTGTAATGTAGGTTGATTAATATTGAAACTAATAAAATGTGTTAAAAAAACAATGGAACTGTGTTGAACGAAAAGTAGCAAGGGGCTATTTTAGCTTTGAAGAAACAAAAAACTGTTAATAATTTTAAAGGGAGAAAGCTAGTAGTAGAGGAGTCCGGCACCACCTGGTTGCTCACTCAAGAATCTCTGGGCGATTATCACATGGTAAAAGACTACCATAACCAGAAGGTCTTGGGAAGAGGTGAAGAGAGTTCAAAATGGTCATACAGGGGTCTTGTAAAATCCTCTGTAGCATCGAAAGACTTTGCACGACGTATGATTGTGAAAGTTAAGAGAAGTGAATCCTGCATGGGAAAAAATTAGAACAGGAACTGTGTTTCATGAAGATTAGCAAGAGTGAACCTAGCTGAGGAATGCTAAGGGAAAGGGGCGAAGTTTGAAAGGCCCATAAGGAATTGTTGGTGATGATTTGTGAAAACGAGAAGCAATACAAGACAAGGAGAGGTAGACTGTCCTCCTTGTTATTTGGGGTCTGAGCCCAGCCGAGGGAGATTCCGGTGTGTAAAGTCAACACCCAAAATTTTATTAAGAAAATAACTGTTTCAGATAAGATGTTCTATAAGACTTGCTAGGGGTCAGTGCCCAGAAGAGTGGAACCCAGGGGTGAAACCATCACCTCAAGCGTGATCCGAAAAGAACTTTTGTTTATTGTTCTTATTAAAACTATTAGGCCATCGAAACCAGTAGAAGCAACCACTGGAGGCCACTGAAATCGAGAAGAATAGTTTTTGGGATCCAATCCCGTAAGAGGGAGATCCAGGGGGTAAAGAACTATCACCCAAAATCACAAGGAACAAAGGGTCAGTGTCCAGAAGAGGGAGTTCCAGGGGTGAACCATAATCACCCTAATCGAGAGCCATAGTAAACCCGGCAGAGGGATGCTGAGAATCGAGAAGGGTCAGTGCTCAGAAGAGGGGGAGCCAAGGGTGAGCGACTATCACCCAAAAATATTGCATGAAAGGAACTTTTTGGTTTGTTATTTTCTGACCCTTGAAGGCAAGAGACTTTTATTGAAAAAGAGACTTGGCCATTGAGGCTCCTGGTAAGCTAAGAACAGAACTGTCAGCTCATGCTGGGAAGGCTCGAGCGTGTGCTGTGCTCCAAAGTCCCACCTTGTCTCATGCTAAAAACGTGGGGAATGGAGACCTCGAGGCAATCATATCCTGACTTATTATTTGTCAACACCTTTCTTCTTTATTTTGAATACCCTATCTGTTACGCTCACCTGGCTCCCACAGGGGTGTCGGTCGGACCCGGACAGCTGCGGTCTCCACCCACGTGATGCGTAGTGCAGCGATGACTGACTGGATCTGCCCTCCTAATCTTGTCTGCTTAACCCGTAGAAATATTCTCCTGCAAGTGGAGGGATGGATTTAGCCACTTGTGGATTCAAGTGATGGCACCCCCACAGTCCTGCCCAACTAATCACCTCTGAAATGCCCTCACAGCAATCTCACCTTATATTTTTGAAAGATGAGCTCTCCATCCTGCGTGGATTTGCAGGGGCGCGTCGATTCCAGTTACTTCACTGGTTTGAAGGCTCGAGAGAGTTCCGGATAGTATTGACTCTGAGGTTCCTAGTGAGGACCAGTAAGTATTAAGTTCATAGAGTTCAATATGTCCGATGTTCACTCTTGTTCCCCCCTTCCTTTCTTGTCTTGCAGCTGGCTCGTGAAAAGATGCTCTTGTGGCAGATGGTGGCGCTCAGGTAAGAGTCTGTATTACCCGGCGCTGTCCGGTAAATGTTGCACAAGGAAAACGTGTTGTTTTGTCTCTCTTTACAGATGCGGCACTTGAAAATATGGAGAGTCACAAAAGGATGCCTCCGGTGGTAAATCAGGTAAGTCTATGGTGGTAAGAATTATATTCGTTGGTTCCCTCGGCTCACCCTGTGGTTTTCTTTTGTCTCCTAGGTGCCGAAGTTCGGCGAAGAAATGATGGAGGCAGCGCCGACCCGAAGGATGCTGTGAAGACTGGTGAGTATGGCACGGCGCTGCAGCTGGAGGTGCGGCGCGTGCAGAAATGATGTTCTTTACAGGTCCAGAGACAAGATGGATCCAGAATCAGGTGTGGAATAGAAATAAGTTTGTTTTCTAACCTTGTCCCTTTCTTTCCTCTTTGTTTTAGGAGCTCCGGATTCGAGGCGGGCGTGGAAGAAGACTGGATGCAGGCTGCAGGCACGGTGAGTGTTACGCTGCTGGATGCAGAATAATGCGAAGCGTGTGTTGCTGGTCGGGCGTGGTTTAAATAGCCTCAAAAGTAGTCCCAGGTAAGAAGTCCCTAGTACCACACCCGAGTAAAAAATAGTCTCTGTAGAAAAATAGTCCCTTTCAGTCTTCATGTTGGATTGGAGTCATTTGCAGCATGGTCTGCCTGAGGTAAGTAATGACTATGAGCCTGGCGCCTTAGGCGCCAGGACTGATTCCTACTATGAGCCTGGCGCCTAAGGCACCAGGACTGAACCCATATAGCCCCTAGCCCGGGCTGCTGAGGTTTTACTAAATGTCTAGATGCCTGCTCCCGGGGCTGATGGGCTTGGTCCGGATGCCTAGGGGTAGGCATCATGACACTATCCCACACTCTTTTGTATTTAGTAGAAGGAATTGGCAATAGGTTTTTGTTAGCATAGGCCCCTTTATTTTGACACAATGTCACTGGGTCTGCCTTATTTTCATTTGATAGTTGACACTTGCTTGCATTTTAGATTTAGATTTAGTTTAGGTGTTTTTCCACCCTGCATTAACAATTTAATAAACACCCTTCAACTGTGATCACTTGACTCTGTCTTTACTGTTGCCACCATGAGTTCCTTACAGGATGCCCTCAGATTCCTCACATAGGTTAACACAAATTATTCAAAGGGACTTACCAAGCCTTCTGTATTTGAGTCTCCCAAAACACAGAAAGAAATCTTTGAAAATAAATGTTCACAGCATCTGTATTTAATTAGTTGAAAGACGCAGGCTATTTGTGAATGTGTGATGTCATGCAACAGCATCATTCTACTGCACAGGCAAAGCTAACAGTGATTGCATACATATTCTATGCAGCTGCTTTCCATATAGGACACCGCAAAAATATGTATAACAGTTTCCCAATCCTACATTTAGATGCTTATTCAGTTTGATGAGGTTGAACACATTACCATTAATGGATGTAAAGGGTTCATGGTCCCAGTTACCTATAGAAGAACGCAGTTGTTGCTTATGTAATGACTTGAAGACAAGTGAATCACTTAGGCATGTGTAAATCCATGTTAAAATATGATCTTAGGTATTACACTCATTTCACGGATGACATAGCCAACATATGTGGTGAGATGTTTTAGCTGAATTGCCTATCGGATTGTAACCTATCGAGAACTATTGCCCTTGTAAAGGTTTCACAAACTCAAAGCAAGGAATGATTCCCTTTTATGTATGTCGACAAGTGATCCTAAACAATGCATTCGATTGGTATTATGTGTTGCCTAAATTTCAGGTTTAAGAGATTCTTTTGACTAAAAATGTAATGTATAATTATGAGTGAATCTTTGTTTTTATGTATGTATAGTAATTAAACTTATTTTTGTGTGTAGAAAGTTTATGTTGAACTGACACACTACAACATAAAAATAAAAGAATAGCAGCATTTTAGGCAATTAGGAAACCATTCTAAGATTGAAATTCCAAGCCATATACTGTATGAAAGCATCCTCATATGTGCAACATATTCTATGGGTACATCAACAAAACACAGTAAGTTGATCAATAACCAACACATTACCTGAGACTCTGTGATGTGCTCTCCACTGGCTCGCCCCCTGATTGCTTGTGGATCCCTTGCTGCCAATTGCCCACCCTCTACCTCCCCTGTTAGCTCCATGCTCTTTTTTTCTCTGCATCCCTCACTGTGTTCTTCCCCTGATGATTGTAAGGCACTACGTTACTTCCCGAAGCTAGGTCTGCACTCAATAAATACTATAGTAACAATAAAAATAATAATAATAATTATAATAATTATAATAATACAATATTTTCAATAATGGCAAACATTATATCCAAATTATACTGAGCATTGTCAATTTACAGTAATGCAATACGTGGTAGAACAATAGACACATTATTTGCAATGTGATACAATATTTTACATATATTTTCAAGTCCATTATTTAAAATGTCTCTGTGCACAACTACTACAATGTGTATATTTTTATAACAAGTACATCCACACAGCTTATATAAGCCAAATGAATATATAGTACAATCTTTGTTCAGGCTACGACTATTGTGGTCTCAAATTATGGATCGCCGTAACCTATTTACATAAGGTGCGCTATTGATAAGAGAACCTATTCAGAAAAGCATTCTAAGTACCTCAACACAGATTAGGTCAGGCAAATGAATACATGGTACAATATTTGTTCATCCTATGACTATTGTGATATGAATAGGTGCAACCTATGTATATAATGATTGATATTGATAGGAGAACCCATTCAGAAAAAGCATACTAAATTAAATTCCTCAATTTTACCATGGTGCAAGACTGAGTTCAACCTGTCTATCCAGTATGCTCTTCTTTGTACTAGTTTCTCATTGATGTTCATGTTTAGATTATTTGTGCCTACAACCTCTAATAATTGAAATCTTATCTGGGCAATCTAATGTCTATTTTCGTTAAAATATCTTGCCACAGCAGAATTAGAATGATTCAATCTGATGTTCGAGCACTGTTCGTTCCATCTTGTTTTTGCTTTGTGAGATGTCATTTGATAGCATGAACAATATTATTTGTGTTACATGTGGGATAGTGCTTTAACTCGATTTTCTCTCCCATTCTTGGATGAAGTAATGTGCTGCCCTTAATGACATTGTTGTAATTACAAAACGTTAAGCATGGGTAGGTGCCCTTTCTCACAGTGTTTGTCTCTGGTCTTTGGTCTGTGCAAGTGCCTACTAGTAACTCTCCAAGGTTGATACATATTTCATGGGTGAATATTCGTACATCCCCAAAGAGGTCTCACATTTTATCATCACATGAGAAGATCTTTCAGTGTCTTAGTATACCTTTTTAATTTGTGTGGCTTGTATGCAGTATTTAGTAAAAAAGAACTACGATGGAGTTTGTTTCAGCTAGTTCTTATTACTCCACAATGAATCTCAAGTCTTGGCTTCAGTTTTAATCTGTGCCTCATTGAGTTCTTATACTAAAAAATGTCTGTCTTTTTTCATTTTATTTCTTGCATTGTTCTTCATTACTTAGTATTCACTTGACTCTTATAAGTTCGCTGTATGGAAGGCTTTTTAGAGTTGTAGGAGGGGAAAAACTGAGCCAATATGATAGGTTATTCCTGTCTGTAGGTTTGTGATAAATATAAGTAAATATTGAGATATTAGTAAATATTAGATAAATATTAGTAGCAAAGTCAGGTGTATAAGGCTCATCCTATACATTTAGTGTAAACCTACACATCTAGTGTAAACCAGAATTTCGAATTTCATACATAAATTGGATTCCCTCATCAATCACATTAAGATAGTTTGGAAAATGTATCAATATTTCTGATGGACCATGCAACCTATTGGTGAGAATGTGTCTGTGATACTCTAATGTTGGCACTGATAAGGAGCCTTATTAACACGCCTTTCAATACTAGGGTCAACGTGCTAGACATCATGATGAGCTACCCCAGAGAGACAAGTATGTCTCACAGACTTTATCCAGTTTCTATCTCATAAAGGACACTAAAAGGGATCAGGGAACATAACATATAAAGGAATGTACTTAATCAAACAGTTACTCCCACTGCCAATACGATCAATCAAGTGAAAGTGATTCTTATTAATGCCAGTTCAGCAGTAACCCATGCCTCATAATTATATGACCTTGTGGAACAACATAAATTGGACCTTTAATGTATAACTGAAACATGGTTCAAAGATGCTTCTTCAGCTATGTTTCATCTTCTGAAACCCCACAACTACTAATTAAATGCATAAATCGTTCCTAACACAGGGAGGAGGCAATGTAGTGATCTATACGAATATCTCACATCATTATATGTTAAAGAGGGACAAGACATGTCAAATTGGATTTCTGAACTTCATGATATCCCCCATAGACTCATATAATATAGATTTCTTTCTAGACAATTTAGATGAATTATTTCCAACTACTTTTGCAATACCTGGAAAATGTACAATGTTAACCGTCAGAAGGTAATCCCACTGTACCGTAATAAGAAAGATCTTCTTAAAATCTCAGCTACTGAATGCTCTGGCAACCATTAACAGTAATGTGGCGAGTGAAGTGTTTTTTGCAAACAGCTCTAAAGAGCTGAAACTTATATGTGATGCCATGCACCTTTCAAAACTAGAGCCTCAATAAAATCCTTTCACACATGGTACTCTACTGTAGCTATCCCAAAGCAACAATATTTTAAAGCAGAAAAAGCATGGAGAAAATCCAAAAATACAAACACTGAGTAAAAGGCAAAATGTGCCATAAAACAGTAGACAATAACAATATTTGAAGCCAAATCAAAGTTTATTCATAATAGGATCCTAACCTCCTTAAATAAACCCAGATAACCTTTTTCAACTATTTCACAATTTTTAAATCCTGCCAGCACTATTTCGCATATATGGAGTGCCACAGGGATCCTCCTTGTCGCCTCTACTGTTTAATATATTTGCATCCATTAATGTCTGTTTTCAGGAAATGTAACGTAGGGCATCACTCTTATGCAGATGATATTCAGATTTATGAAAAAGTGCATAAGACAGTGGAGTCCCTGCACAGAGACGTGCAATGCATTGAAGAAGTGGGCTTCTGAATGACCAACAAGTTCCAGCTGAACCCCAATAAAACAGAGTTGATTTTGTTTGGGCTGAAAAACCTTTTGGCAGATGGAGCTAATCATTAGCCCCCACCATTTATGCTGGGCTCCTCTATGACCTTTGTTTCCAGGGTCAAAAATCTCAGGTACCTATAGCAGTCTAATGTTGGGCTCAAGCAACAAATAGGCACACTCTGTATCTTATTCGTCCCATTTGTTATGATATGCTCTTCCATTCGTCCCCTAGAACATTGTTTAACTTCAAATTAGACTATGGGAATGGCACCTTTACTGGTATTCCTGGCAAACAAAAGAAATGGCTTCACAGTTCACAGAACTCTGCACTCCACCTGATATTCAAACCACCTAAAACTGCGCCTATCTCTTCATTGCTTAGATCACTCCACTTGCTTCCTAAACACTCCTACGGCAGGTGGTCAATCATCAAAGGTGGTTTGCTATGAGCCAAGCCGCCTCTTAAGGATCCCAGATAAACATCTTTTAGTGATAACGCCATCTAGATTTTTGAATTATGTACCCAGACTACAGAACATACTGCCTCTAAATATTCACATTATTTCCTTCTTTTTAATTATCCAGAAAGACTTGAAGATGCATCTGTTCACCTAATCTTATTTTACAAGGATGTCTGGCTTAAATTGCTTGCATTTTGAGTATAAAAGAAGTTTTTTTCCCTGTGAATATCATATGCGTTAAAATCCAGTTAATTGGGAAGTTATCTATGGAATTTTATTGGGCCAATCGATTGGACATGTATTTTTGAGCATACATTGATCAATCCTAAAAAAATTCCAATGCATGTTACCTTCGTTTTTCTCACATTTACAAATGTGAAAACTCACGGGTCGGGAAGCACCATCTTGTGATAATCTTATCTGCTGATCCATCACCTAAATTTAAGTGCCCACATGGCAGTAATTCAGATCACCCACCCCTCAAGCTGACATCACTAGTCAGAACGATATGCTCCACGTATTATCATGACATTTGTGGACAGCATAGTCAAACCTACCCTTTCATCACCTACATCATAACGTTACCTAACACAAATCCAGGAAAATCAACACACACTTCAACACACAGAATGAAAGTTCACTTTCTTTCACAAAAAGAAGAAAACAACTTATACATTTAAGAAAATATAAATAGTCAGGAATATAGCAAGTAGTTATATTTTTAACCTGATGCTCAAAGTAGAAGATTACATCCACGAAAACATGAAAAACCTTTGTGAATAAAAGTGACTGCCAGAAAATAATTGAATGCTTCACATTTTTTTAAAAACTGTCAACTTCCATCACAGCTTGCTGGTTGCCTTGATCGATCGATTAATCCCTGTATTTGCATAGTGAAGCCAAAGTTCTGTGTGGTTAAATCTAATGTACTTATGTTCCATCTCTGATGTTTGATTTGACACACATGGTGTTCCGTTTGTGAGAAAAAAAGCACTCCTTTCACTTTGAAATACTACACTTTGTGATCTGCATGTATTCCTGCCATGAAGGCTTGCAGGTGGCTCCATATCACTGCCACCAAAAATTGACAAACTGCAACCTGATGATCATCACAGAATATGGATATTACAGTTCTGCTATTGATGGTTATTGTCCAGATTTGGGTAAAAAACACATCCACAGGAAGATTGTATCCAAGACAAATAAACATCCCAACAACTTTGCTATGTACATTTCGGAAGTAAAACATATATTTCAGTATTCATTTTCAAAAATAATCTACACAGTACCTAAATATTTGAAATAACAGTTTTAGGGTATAGTTTACAATGGGCCTCATTACGACCCAGGCGGTAAGGGGTTAACGGCAGCGTTAACAGCGCCGACCCTTACCGCCTGAGTACGAGGTCCCTTAGCGCCATGGCGCTTTTAACACCTGCTTTTAGCAGGTGTTAAAATCCATGGCGCTAAGGGACCATGGAGTTAATTACGCCACCGTAATTTACGGTGGCGTAATTAACGCCTTCCCCACTCCTATTATGCCCTATGGGGCAAAAATGGGAATGGGGAAGGGTAAATGGGGATTGGGGACTTACCGCCCCGCCAAGGTCGGAATGGGGCGGTAAGTCCGCCAACCACCATGGCGTAAACGTAGTTTACGCCATGGTGGTAAAGTCACGGCCCAGGCGGTAACTTACCGCCTGGGTCGTAATGAGGCCCAATGTGTAGTCTTTGCATCAACTTGAACATCAGTGCGGCGCATCGTTAATCATCTAGCATACAGCACACATGCCAACATCAGTTGCATAAATATTATGTATGAGTTTCCTTGCATTATTTGCTGATTTTCCATTCTCTCTATATAAAGTTGAGAGACTGTCTTGATCAACAGATTTCATTTATAGAAACTTCACTTTCTTATGTTAGGTTTCATGATAGTGAATCTTATCAATTCCTTGTGGCTATACGCCACATTGTGTCCTTCAAATTGTTAGTACGAAGAATTCAAGGACAAAGGACCTGGTACTATGTGGTATTGTGTGTTCACATTGCCAAATTAATGTTTTGTCTTTGGGAAAAAATGCCACAAAAATGAACAATATTATCTTCCACTTTCAGTTGCAAACTGTGCATTGAAAATAAGGAAATATTTCAACTCTTCTAAAGAACAACATATTTAGTTTGTTCTTTACTGTAAACATACCCCTTCGCAATGTAACCTTTTGAATTTTTTTTAATGATTTTAACTTCCAGGAATACATGTGAAAAAAGGAACTGTTCATCTGGTCAGCTGTTTTTTCAATGCAAATACATAATAACTTGTCTTCCAAATCAAATTTACTTTGGTGCAATCAAGAAAGACTAATGTATTCCAACACAATCCTAAAATTGTCCTACAGGAAGAACTACTCTTATATGCACATGGTTTCTTGTGAAATTCATCGGGAGCTGACCACAAACAAGTGTCCATGTTATGTTATGCTATTGTGATTTATACCACAAACAGCTTCCATTTTAATGGTCTCAAGGTGCCCTGTCTGACCTGCTTTGGGCTACTGCACAACATGCATCCTGGAGCAGTGCGGGACATGGACACCAAACATTGCTGTGGGCTCAGGGCCACCACCAGACATGTGCCCTGGGCGTGTATGATAAGGTTTGTTATAGATTCCCAGAAGTGAGGCCATCCTGCAGCAGTGGGACTGGGGGCTGGAGGATATGTTCCAGATCTGTCTGCCCCTACCGTTCCATTCGGGCTAGGTGGTGATTGCATTACTGCCGAAGGAGTTTTTACAACGATGTGCCAGTATTTCTTCAATGGAAAGACAAGCACCCCATCACAATGAAACCTAACCGTATTGTGCCTGGACACAGCCAACCCATCTCCACACTTTTCAAAAAGCAGAATTACAATACACACCATGAAAACATGCTTTGCCACTTCAAACCCAATACGACCTAGACAAACATCTGAAATTCTTTCCATCAGTTAAATCCTTTCAACCATGTGACTCTGCCACCTATTAAAACAAAATACTTACTGCACCTATTCCCTCAACTGATATGTGTTGCTTGTAGCAACCTAGCTAGTTCCTATCCACCTTCTTTGCTGAGCAAAAATAGACAAACTCATTTTACAAATACTTCCTACTCGTCTCCCATGAGTGAGTATGGTCCTCAAATGTCAGTTCGAGTACATAGCGCTTCTTGGACACACTGATGGGATTTTAGATAATTCCATACATTCCAAATGGCAGAAAAAGACAATATTACACACAGAAATAGTAAGTGGCAGACAGACATATGCATAGTGATAGTAGGCTGCTTACTGGTTTTGATTGGAGAATGCGCTATCGAGAAACAGACTTAGACAAACATTTGGGTATATCAACAGATAAATGTTCACAGATATAGATGGTAGCATAGAGAGTGATGGATTGTCACAATGCGCTTCCTTCACTCTCATTCCCACCACTTGGGGGCATGATTTTGGGTTTATTCCCTACTGGACTTTCCTTCCGAACCTTATGCTACAGCGTTGTGATGAATTGGCAGCGCTAAATCCTTATTTGCCAAACTACTTCCCTTCCGGATCCATCCCAGGTTTTTGCCAGCCAGTATGCTGCTTTAATCAAATGACTATGCATCCCAGAATGCCTGGCCCACTGCTTCATCTCCACCCTTGCAGGACAAGACTGGGTGGAGGATAGACAACACCTGTGGCTGCAGGTGCAGCAAGCAGCACACCTGCGGCGTGTGCTTGTTAAGGAGGTTTAAAAGCCTCAGTTTGCTTCAGTCCAGCGCTGGTCATTGATGCAGTGTTCCTGTTTGTGGCTGGTCCCTTGTTCCTGGTTCTTAGCCTTGTGCCTAGTTCCAAATTTCCATTGCTTGTTCCTTATCTTTGGATTTCGAATTTATGTGCTTCATTGATTTTGCTTCCCAGATTCCCTTTCTGTCTTCCTCTGTTTGCAGGCAGCATTTCTCAGTGCTTTCCCTTTTGGTGCAGCCCAGTTTGCCTGTGTTCTATATTTCTTTGACTTGTCCTTTGCTGCTGTATACCTTGATGCTTTAGTCTTTCCTCATTATAGCTTAGCTTCCTGCCTTTTTCCTTGGATGGGTGGGGGAAGTTTCCCCTTGCAATTTCATTTTCACTGCTCCTGTTCCTTTACTTTTTCTTGGAATCCATTCCATGTTTTCCCTTGCACCTTTGCATATACTTCCCATTGATTATTAGGTGTGGTGTGCGGTTGTAGCTAGCTCCTGTGTGAATGCCGATGTTTTCCTCACTATTCTGTAATCACTATTCCTACTTGCCCCTTTTCTTGAGTCTTATGTATTTAGTTATCCTTCCATTGCTGTTACAGCCTTTCGGGGTCCCTGTTTGATCAACAGTGTTCGTGGGCTTGCTGACATTCAAGTGGTATTTCTCGTCCTCGTGAGTACTGTTTTTAAGCTTCCTTATTTAATACCATCAAGAGTGTTAGATCAACAGATCCTGTCGTCGCTTGCCCTCTACGTGGGTTTAGCGCTGTCAGTACCTGTAATAGCAATTGTAGGTAAGGAGCTTGCTGACTTTCCTTGCAGTCATAAGGAGTATCTAAGTGCTTACCCCACATCCCTTTACATATATTTGAATTGTTGTCACACTTTGTTTGCACTCCTGGGTTTTAGTATACAGGAGTCTTGGTTCCTGAGTGCATGTTGTTTGACTCAACCTAATCACTGTGTGATATTGTGCAGATTTCCCTTGCCATATTCACTGCCTTTGTCCTTACCTGACAGATACCTGACAGAATGACCAGCCCACTAATCCCATTGAATATGGCAAATTTAAGAAAGAACGGTAGCAAAGCCTGTAACAAGTTTGTACAGAAAGTTTCCCCTACATTTACCTGTGACAATCAAATCACTAGTCCTGACATCAATGAACTCCTTGTCACTAATGGGCATTTACGTGCAGAGTAGTTTTCCCACAGGATGGGCCATCTTACATTGCCTGATCCCAGTTCTGTCTTTTATTCTGACCCAGATTCTATGTCAGCACAAGCCTTAGTAGCAGAAAACAACACACTGATAGGCCTATTACACAAGAGTACCTCTGGTGTTGAACCCCATGATTCCAGTTATGCTTCACCTCAGATTGAACAGTTTCATGATACAAACATAAAGAATGGAGGGGTTCCTTGCATAACTTCTGTTTTCTACCCTCAGTCTATAGCATACTCCTCTGCACAAGTACATACTGTAGTCCCTAATGCCAAGAGGTCTAATGTCAATAGTTTGCTTATAGGACACATAGACCAAGTTGGTAAGAGATAGAATAAGTCACAGAACCTGCAAGCAGTAAATGACAATGTACAATCGGTGCACATCCAGATTGCTAGTGCAGGATCCAGCCCTGATGCCACCATACCTCCCACTGTGCCTAATGATAGCGGTGTACAGTTTAAACAGGGCTCCGTTTATAACAATTGTCCTGCTGTTTGTCAGGGATTGCAGTTAGCTGAATATTTACAAGCCACTCCTTTACCAAAGATTTCCAGTGTAGCAGCCCGCCATAACCCTGAGCTTGCACACATGCAAGCTTCCGATTTCCAAATACAATGCACAATGGCGGCATACACAGAATCAGACACTACAGTAGGCTTAGATTCTGCTCTTGATCCAGCTGCTGGGACTGAAGTAGATGTTCAAGCTGATGTGGAAAACAATGCTACCTCCGTGTTCTCTCTTCCTTCTGCCAATTTTGATCACAACGAACAGTCAGAGCCAGTACAGATTTCATGTTCTGATGGACCCATTCCACAGTATACAGAACCAAAAACCCGGCAGGAAATTCCTGAACTGTTGATTTTTAATCCGCCACTTTCAAAAACCAAGACAGATGAATAGACAATTGACGAAATTCTGATTAACACAGACTTTACTATGGTGATTCCTCTGGTTGATTTTGACTTCTACAAAGAAAGAGACTCTGTGCCATCCACTAAGGAAAGGGACTGCAAGGGTACAGCTCGGTCTTTGGTTACTGGTGCCAAGGAGTCTAATGCCCTAAAGATGCCTTCCATTCCTGAGCCACAAATGTGTCTGTCGACTTCTGAGACTTCAGTCTGTCCTACAACCATTGACTCTTCTAAGATTCATTTCACAGCTCGGCAGTCATCTTTGGCACATGCGTCTTCAATCAATGAACCACTGCCATGTCTGCCATTTAATCAAGAGCCTCCACCATGCACGTGGTCAGTTCCAAAGACCTTGACATGTTTGTCTTCAGCTACCGAGATGGCTCCAGTTTGCATGCCTTCAGCCTCAAAATTTCCTCTTGCATGCCTGGCTTCAGCTACAGCGACTCATCCAGCATATCACTCTCCAGCCATAGAGCCTCCAGCAGTCCATCCTAAGTGCATGTCTTCAGTCCCAGAGTCTACCGCTTGTCTGCCTTCAGTTCATGAGACACCTGTATCCTGCCTAGCCTCTCTGGCAATATCAGCGGTATACCTGTCTACACCGTCAGATTCTGCAGCATTTTCTTCAGCTCCAGAGATTCCTTCTCAATCCCAACCATTTACTGTTGATGAACATCCAGACTGCCCTCCTTATGCTTCAGGGGGATCACCAGAGTGCCTGCCTTTTACACCAGACAATTCTCCCAACTGCTTGACTTTAATATCAGAGCCTCCCAAATATGCAGCATCAGAGTTTGAGACTTTTTCCAGCATGCCTGCAATTTCCTCACCTCCCGCATGTCTGCTCTGGGCAGAAAGGCTAACAGAGCATCTACCATTGTCTAATGCATGTTGCACTAACCTGCCTTCCTCATCAAGGACTTATAAGTGTCCACTCCCAGTGACTGAGTTTCCTGGGCCTTCCAACTCGGCTTCAGATCCTGCAAGTTCTTCATGCCTTTCTTTGACCAATGAGCATCTTTCTCTGCAGAAGCCTACCTACGACTCTTCTAGACTGCAACCTGATTCTATGCATTCCAATCCATCTGCCTTTGCCCACAGGCCACCATTACCATCAGTGCCACCTCCAAAGAAAAAGCACTCCTATCATGGAAAGAAGATGCCTCGTGCGGGTGGCGGGCACCAGAAGACGGCCGTAGGAGGGGGTATACTGTCATGATTCGCTTCCTTCGCTCCCATTCCCACCACTTGGGGGCATGATTTGGCGTTTATTCCCTACTGGACTTTCCTTCCAAACCTTATGCTACAGTGCTGTGATGAATTGGGAGCGCTAAATCATTATTTGCCAAACTACTTCCCTTCTGGATCTATTCCAGGTTTTTGCCAGCCAGTATTCTGCTTTAATCAAATGACTATGCTTCCCAGAATGCCTGGCCCACTGCTTCATCTCCACCCTTGCAGGACAAGGCTGGGTGGAGGATAGGCAACACCTGTGGCTGCAGATGCAGCAAGCAGCACACCTGCAGCGTGTGCTCGTTAAGCAGGTTTAAAAGCCTCAGTTTGCTTCAGTCCAGCGCTGGTCATTGATGCAGTGTTCCTGTTTGTGACTGGTCCCTTGTTCCTGGTTCTTAGCCTTGTGCCTAGTGCCAAATTTCCATTGGTTGTTCCTTATCCTTGGATTTCAAATTTATGTGCTTAATTGATTTCTGCTTCCCAGATTCCCTTTCTTTCTTCCTCTGTTTGCAGGTAGCATTTCTCATTGCTTTCCCTTTTGGTGCAGCCCAGTTTTCCTGTGTTCCATATTTCTTTGACTTGTCCTTTGCTGCTGTATACCTTGATGCTTTAGTCTTTCCTCTTTATAGATTAGCTTCCTGCCTTTTTCCTTGGGTGGGGGAAGTTTGCCCTTGTAATTTCGTTTTCCCTGCTCCTGTTCCTTTACTTTTTCTTGGAATCCATTCCATGTTTTCCCTTGCACCTTTGCATATACTTTCCATTGATTATTAGGTGTGGTGTGCGGTTGTAGCTAGCTCCTGTGTGAATGCCAATGTTTTCCTCACCATTCTGTAATCACTATTCCTACTTGCCCCTTGTCTTGAGTCTATGTATTTAGTTATCCTTCTATTGCTGTTACAGCCTTTGGGGGTCCCTGTTTGATCAACAGAGTTCGTGGGCTTGCTGACATTCAAGTGGTATTTCTCGTCCTTGTGAGTACTGTTTTTAAGTTTCCTTATTTAATACCATCAAGAGTGTTAGATCAACAGATCCTGTCGTTGCTTGTCCTCTACGTGGGCTTATCGATGTCAGTACTGTTAGTGCCCTCCCTGTCTAACACGTGTAAAATAAATAAGACACACATTCCCTGGACAGGGAATAAGGCACAAAAGCGCAGGCTGCGAGAGTTCAAGGAGGTTTATGTAGATCTCTGAGAGCGCTTTGCTCACATAAAAGTTACAAAACACTTATATGGTATATCTACAAGTTTGACATATGATGCTACGTTGGACCAGGATTGGCCAGCCGTGGTGGTGACTTAGGTGTGGGTATCATCTCATCCTCCGGGTTGGTTGCTGAGTTGGCGGGAGGATTGACGTCAGACATTGTGCTCCGGATGGGTGAAGGTCAGGTCGTTGTGAAACATGGTGGTCACTATCTAAGCTAAGAAAATACATTCTGAATAATGCATGTACTAAATAATACTTGATCAAAAGACACTTAGTAGTATCTCATGTCGATATACAAATCACTCATGGGCTTACACCAGCTATACATTTGGGTCACACAGGTCACAGGTTTAGAGCCTCGGCCACTACAATACTGTTATTGAACTATAGGGTTAGTCTCATAAGAATCTCAGGTATGTGGCATTTGTTAGTACTAGGCACAATATACTGCACCGGGGTCTAATGTTAGCTGGGGGGTCTGTTGGGTGGGCTTCCTAGCGAGGTTGGCAGTCTGGCACATGAAAGGGATGCCTTGCAAGGACACAGGGTTAGAATGGTAATAAGTTTTGATTGGCGAGGGTAGGAGGGCAAGGACACTTTTGTGGAGATGGACAAGCTCTGTGCTTGGCTCATGTTGGTTCACATGCAGGACAGTGATCTCACAGGAAAAGGGATATGTTACATTCATTATTTGTTGCAAGCATCTCCGGCCTCAGTGTGAGAATGGAGTGACAGAGATTTCCAGTTGGAGTGGGGACGAGGGTGGGGGCCATGTGCTCCAGGCTGCAGCGGCGGGCAAAGGGGAGAGATGCGTTTTGTACTATCTTAGTGATGCCTAGTTACCAAGATGGAGTCGAAAGGGGGTACAGAAAATGGATGCCCTGTGTCCTTCTCGGTGGTCCCATCTACGCGAATATAACTAAAAGTTATTATTGCATAAGGGCAAAGGGCGTACCCACCACTTAGAGGCACTTGGTCCAAGTTCGGTACTGAGAAGTGACGGTAGAGAGGGGCCCGTTGGCCCCTTGCTCCCACACATTCCCCCCTTTCGTTACATCTAAAGTAACACATTTTTCTACTTTTTATTCTTTTCATTTTCCCTTTGGTAGTATTCAACCTCTGCCACCACCTCGACCCACGCAGGGGTACCTTTTATGGGCATCCAAGCTCTGCAGACGCTTCTTAGGCTGTTCCCTCTTCTGGCATATTCATCTGGGGTACACATTAAGTAAATTCCTCCATCCCCATCTAGATCTCCCCATACTTCTTGGTACCATTGCAACTCCCTTGGCTCCTTTATTGTTGTGTAATGCAAATTATCCACTATGTCTCCATATTGCCTGTAAATTGCTGTCAGTCTGTACTGTGGTGTGGTGTACTCACCTGTTTGCATTTGTGCATCTATCATGGTATTTACCGTTGTCGGTCGGCCCATTGTCACCATCATCATAGGCGAGGTTGGCATGCTTTTCTCACAACACTGCAGTCCCAGTTGGCACATACAAAAGAACAAGAGCACAAAAACGATGATGGGCACCAGTATTTTCATTGCCACACTTACCCATGATGGTATCCAGCTGAACAAATTGTCGAACCATGTACTTTCCTCTGCTCCTCCTTCCACTCTCATCCTCTCCCCTAGGTTGTGTACTGCACTTATCACATGGGAGAGTGTCCCGTTATCAGCGTCTTCAGTTGGCATGAATGTGCAACACGCTTCCCCAATTGTTTGGCAAATACCACTGTCCATTGCCGTGAGGAGATCAAGGACATATCTATTCTGCATTGTCATTATGTGCAACGCACAGAGTTCTATCTTTATCACGTTGAACCCCTCTTCAGTGTCGTTAGCCAATTGAATGAGCTCCCAGCGCACAATCTGCAACCATTTGGCGTTTGCTCCTGCTTGTAGTCCAGAGGCGAGAAGTGAGGCAAAGAATGTCTGATGAAAAGAGCTTATATTTCTTTGGGATCTCAGCAAGTAGTTTCAACGATTCCGATGAGATGAAATTGGAGGATCTTTTACTTCGTGTCAATCTTTTCTTTAGTTCATATTCTGACAATAGTTCATATGCTGGACCTTCTGTTAGCATTAGTTGGGGCGCTGTCGATGGTTCAGCCGATTGCCCTGCTGCCGATATGCCAGCCGATTGCCCTGCTGCTGATATGCCAGCCGATTGCTCTGCTGCCCCTTGGATGTGGCTCTCCGGTATTACCATCAGGGCTGTGTGGAGGGTTGCTAAAGCACAAGTTCCTTTCCACGATGCGGGGAGGTGCAGGTAAGCTTGTTTGCCGCAAACCCAATACATGTCCATTAGTGCAGCTGTGCCTTTCTTCATGTCGGGGATTATTACCGTCTTGTTACATTTCCTTGCTTCTCCCGTGTTTCTCTTTCCTTCCCCGCGGAAACACAGTTCATGTGGCACTTCTTTTTGTATTTTGATAGGTTTTTCTAGTGCATGTGACCCATGTTAGCTTTGCGACGTGTTGTGACCAGATGTGGCTACATGCCTCTTTTATCCATTGGAAGTGCCATTTGGTAGGCCTCGAAGCACTTCTGCTTTGCATTGTATTGTTTCTTCGTGCCATTTATTGTCTGCAAATCATGTTCCCTTGATGACAAGAAATGGTTCTTCGAGGTAAACTACTCCTTGGCGTCAGCTTGTGCATGTTTTCTCGTTCTGCAGCTTTTCCAATGTGTCAGTGTGCACCTGGAATGTGCTTCTTATTCTGCATAGAACCAGATGAATCAAACGTTGGGCCTCCGACAAGGGCACCTCCTGCGGTACTAACATTTTAGGTGTTCCTGATGCGTGCTGGATAAGTGAGCAAATGTAGCAACTCTCATTTGTTGCTTGCTTCGCCGTGGCACTCATGTCGGAATACCATTTATTCGATTGATCAGGGTGGCGGGGATCTTCTATTTCATCTAATCCCAAATTGTGATAGATGTCGTATCTTTTTCCCCCGCCCCCCTTTTTCTCCTCCTCCTCCCTTCCTGATCATTGTCTTTCTCCCTTTTGTAATGTATCGGAAGCATCCCAGCCCACTTTTTATCATTATTATTCAATATGGCATATGTATCATCAGTAGCAGCAATTTTGTGTGAGGTAGAGTGTATGGTTGTTGGTGCATTAATACTAGTGTTAATTAAATCATTTGTCCAATAATAATCTCCATCATATTCATTATATCCATAAGCATTGCTTGTATTTACATTGAAACGTGACATTGACACACTTGTTGATTCCACAGTTATGTATTCTGAGGGGTGCATTCCATCTGTTTGGTTAACATTAAGTCCATGTGACTCCGGCCATATTGTCCTTACCCCAGTCCATATCATTTGTGATCCTTCTCTTATCACGTTAGCCCCGCTCCCTCCCCTTTGCATGTCATCAACAAGAGACAAAAGGGTGTAGTACCACGCTGCAAAAAACAGCATTACCGACATAAAAATTGCAGCACATTTCAAAATGCATTCAACATTACTGAATCTTTTAGCCTAGTAGCGACCCTATCGCTATTTAACATTAATTTGCTCTCTCCGATCATGGGTCGTTGGGCCATTGTTCACCTGGAGGGGCGATATAAATTCATTAAGTCATCACAATATATACACATATTTACATTCTTGTTCATTTCACGTTTAATCATTATTTTCAGACAGGCTTGTTCTGTTACTCTATTCTCCAGGTATTCTCGCTGTAGAAACAACCATCAAAAATAAAGGTAGAAGATGGGGGGTGAATAGGTGGAGTGTATAAATAATATGCCTGGCCAATTGAAGAAGAGAGTGGGGAAGGGGCAGAGAGGAGAGAAGGAAGAAGCAAATTGTGTGTAATGAAATACATATAATCTGAAATACATATCATCATTTTTATCTCTGCATATTTTTTCTGATTCTCCTTTTTTTTTTTTTTTATTTTCTTCCAACCTCATTTGTTGTCCCGTTAGCACTGTCTTGCTCCTCCGGAAGGATTGTACTACTGTGTGCCCTCCTCACATCGGATAAGTGCACCCAATACTTCAATCCCTTCACTTTCACCGCGGTGGGGGTACTATAAATGACCTCGTAAGGGCCATGAAACCTGGGTGAATTCCACCTTCTCACAAAGCTGCGGACATACACATGTGCCCCCGGCATTAGTGGCCCGCTGGAATTATCTGCGGCGGGTGTAGTAGTATCAGTCATCACATTTTCAATAAAAGTAAAGGGCGGTGCTATTTGTCGAGCTATGCTGCGTACTGCACGTGTTGACTGAGTTAGGTATTCCTTAAACTCTTCCCCCAGCACTGTGGTAGCCCTGTGTGCATCCGAGGCTCTCCTAATTGGGGATACTGGTGTATGTATTTGCCTCCCAGTCACAATTTCGTGGGGACTTAGGCGGTGGTCTTTGCACGGCTGTGTCCTGAGTTGGAACAGTGCTAGGGGCAAACAATAAACCCAGTTCTTCTTCAATGTGTTACACAATTTAGACAACTTACTCTTTAGTAACCCATTGACCTTTTCTACCACTCCATTTGCAGTTGGGTGATAAATCCAGCATTATTTGTGTTTCACCCCAAAAGTGATGTCGCTTCCTTAAAGAGGTCATTCACAAAATGCGTGCCATTATCTGATCTGATCACGTCGCATATCCCCCATCATGAAAACATCTCCCACACAAGGAATTTGGCCGCACATTTCACGTCTGGGTTGGGATAGGGGCCTGCTTCCACCCACCTTGAAAGGGACACACCACCACAATCAGATATCTCGCTCCGTTACACCGCTCTCCTATATCAGCATAATCTATTTAGAGTTCTCTAAACGGTCCTGTTGGGCGGGGCAAAGTGCCACGCAGTGTTCTTAATGTCATTCCAGAATTATATGTTTGGCATGTTATACATTCTACAACGAATTTTCACAGGTGCTCTTGTAAATTGGGAAACGAACCAGTGTTCTTGGATATCTGCAGCAATGTGTTGTTTTGCTATATGGCCGGGGAAATGCAACTGCTGAAATGCTATTTCCAGCAACTCTATGGGCATTACAACCTTCCCTGTCGTCTCTTGTCTCCAAATGAGATCTGTGGCTGATTGTGTGCATCCCCGTTTGTTCCACAGCTCTTGCTCCTCTTGGGATGCATGTTTTTGTAACTCTATTATCTGTGCTATTGGGGTATTAGTGTATGCTTCTTCCCGTGGCTCTACTGTAGTTGCTTTTGTGATACACTCAAGTGTTGGTGTCATATTGAAATACGAGGCGTCCTTCGCGGCTGCGTCTGCTGCCGCGTTTCCCAATGAGATTGTGTCTGTGTTGCTGGTATGGGCTTGGCACTTCACCACTGCCACTACTGATGGTACTGCTAATGCATCTATCAGCTCATTTAACAATTTTGCATGCTGTACTGGGGAACCATCCGCCCTCCTGAATCCCCTTCTACACCACTGTGACAGTCCTGAGTGCACTGTGGTAGTTGCATAGGCTGAGTCTGAGTATATTGTCACTGCACAGCCTTTAGCAGTGCGCCGCGCTTCAATAAATGAAGTTAATTCTGCCGCCTGGGAGGCACTTTTGCACAATTGTTTCATATTCATCTTCCTCCATGCGCACTACCGCCATTCCGACGTGTGTTTCTCCTGTCTTGGGGTCTATTGATGCTGACCCATCTATGACGTATATTTCTCCCTCCTGTAGGGCATTCTCACTTGCTTTAGGGATATCGTCACCTTCCCCCTCATACGTGGCACAATCGTGTTCTTGATTGTTCTCTGTCGTGCATGGCTCTGTAATAAATGTTGCAGGGTTTACTGTCTTGTACCTCACTACGTGTACGTTGGGGCTTGATATTATTACCTCATATGCTGTTGCTCATTGGGTTGTTAGTGTTGATTTTGTTCGCTCAACGATGGCAAACAAGGAATGCTCCGCATATAGCGTTACCAAACATCCCATGACAATGGTGGCGCTTTTTTCAATCGCAAAGGCTGCAGCTGCGAGGGCCTGTTCGCACGCAAATTGACCTTGCATTACTGGATCTAGTGTCCCACTGTAGTAAGCCAAGGGTTTGTGACCCAGTGATGCCTACTGTGTTAGTACTGCTGTTATTAGTGTCCCATTGCAGTGTGAAAATAAGAAAAGCTCCCATTGGCCCCTTGCTCCCACACAGTACCTGTAATATGAATTCTGGGTAAGGAGCTTGCTGACTTTCCTTGCAGTCATACCCCACATCCCTTTTCATATATTTGTATTGTTGTCACACTTTGTTTGCACTCCTGGGTTTTAGTATACATGATTCTTGGTTCCTGTGTGTATGTTGTTTGACTCGAGCTAATCACTGTGTGATATTGTGCACATTTCCCTTGCCATATTCACTGCCTTTGTCCTTACCTGACAGATACCTGACATGGATATCTAAAAATGCAGACAGTGACACACACGTTGAGATCGATGTATGCAGACCAATCGATAGAGACATACAGAAAGAAGCATACATGCCAAAGATTACATATACATGAATTTAGATCAATCAACGGTCAATCAACGTATACATTCTGTGAAGACATCATGAGTCAGACACAGACAACAGGTTCAAAATTTGTTGAATAAAGTTTTATCTAAAAAATGCATGATGCCTAACTTGCCCTATTCTAAGGTGGTAAAGAAAACTCAGGAAGTCCAAAGTAATTAATTGTCTGTGTCCAAATCCTATAATTGCCCTCACAACTAACTGAATACAATGTGTAGGGATGTCAGCATCACAAGGAATAGTGTTAAAAAAAAAGTTCAGAGCTTCTTCTAGATCTTGGCTTGAAATCAACTTCCCCTGCCCCAAGTTCAGAACAGTTCATAAAGCATAGGGGTTCCCTTCCTAAAGAGTTCAAATCTTCCAGCTTTTCAAAAGAACGTATGGGTTTTCTTCCCCAAGAGTTAAAATCTTCCAGCTTTCAAAACAACACTTCACTTCAAATTCACCTAAATGGTTATTGTACTAAACAAACTTCATCACAGGTGTTTTCACTGGCTTTTCCTTTCAGGGGTATCTGGTATAGGCACAGTTGTCGGACCAGACGGTCCACCCAGTATAGGTCACACAGCCAGTTCTCCTTCTTGACTACTGTTCCATCACCAGTGCACTGTTTCTCCTTGCTTCATTGGTATGTGTCACACCCTCCTGACACTGTACCGTGGCTTGGTTGGTCACCATGCACTTGTCAATGTTTGTTTCCTTATAACATACAGTTCCTTGCACGCTTTTGGCTCTGACCAATGCTGCACTTCTCATACAGTACAACTCTTTGCGTTATCTTGGCTTTGCCAGCACTTGTTTCTCCAGTAATACAGTTCCTTGTAGTTTGGCTATTGCCAATGCTTGATTTTTCATACGGTGTGGTTCATTGATTAAATAAAGTTCCAAAACCTCTTTCCTCTTAAGCATCAATAATGTTGACAACCTGCTTTCATTTTCTTTGGTATTTAAATACCTTAATTTAGCTTCCATTCAAATGGCAATGCATGCTTTCCTTTTAATTAATGTTCATTACTTGCTTTTTATCACAGCCTGCTAGCCCGGTATTCCCCTTTCTAGTTGTACTCACCGGTACTCACCTGTAGAACTTACAGCTTCTTGTGAGGTTCTCCGATGCCTCAGGCTTCTTTCTATTTGTGTGGTTCCTCACGCCTTCTCCTAGTGGTGTTCTGTGGCTCTCGCTCACCCAGCAGTGCTTCCTCTGCAACTCAGGACTCACACGACTGCTTCCTTCGGTCCCACCGGTCTCCTTACTATGGCTTGCCATCTACATCCAACGTCCTGTACCTTTGCTTCATGCTGCTTGAGCTCAGCACTTTCCCACAAGTCTCACGCACTTCTGCTGCCACACCACTACACCAGAGTGGTCTGTCAGCACCCAACAGTTTGTGGGCATTCTCCCACATCTGACTTCATTTACCTCTTGACGCAGGCTTTTAAAGTTCCCGCCTCTGTGCTCATTGCAAAAAGGACCAGACCTCTCACCACTAAAGCAGTAGTCCTGCTTTACTCTCGTTTTCCTCATCCTCGCCCCAGTACCTGGCTGCGTTCGATATGTGTCTACTTTAACAAAGTAAGGATGTGTTGTTCTAGTTGTCTTTTTCTTCGTCCCAGTACCCAAATGAGTTTGATAGTGTCGGCATTAATAAAATGAGGATGTGATGTTCTAGTTGTCCTCTTCTTCACCCCAGTAGCATATCTGTGTGCTTTGGGGGATGCTTTAGGGGAACAACAAGGAAAGGGTTAACAAAATCTTATAAAGTCTTGAGGGATGGACAATTCCTGCTGAAAGAGAAATGGGGATACCATGTCTCACCTAAGGATGTCCTCTCCCCACTCCCCAAGTCTCCTCCACTGAGTTGATCCTACAACAAATTGCCACCCCCAAAGTCAGGATCCAAAAGTGATGGCATTTCCCTGGCCACCCAAGAACGGGATACTGGGGGAAAAGAAGTAAGGAAGCCCTCAGGTTCCTCACAATTTATGTTTTCACAAAAACAAATATTTGTGGGTGTAGATGGATAGAGCCATCGAGACATGCCTATGGACCAAAGTATATAGACAGACAGTGATGATAAGTACATAAATATACCTAAAGAGAAAAATTACGTAAAATGTACCTAGAGATATGGATGGACAATGAACTCAAATATGTGAATGTATCTCTCTGAGTGTTTGTATATAGATAGTGAGCATTATACATAGACAACCAAATATACATTCTGATAGCCATACATTATATTTATAGGAGCATTATGCTATTTATAGGAGCATTATACAAATGTGAAGCAATGCCATACACAGAGAAACAAAAAGATTGATTAATGTATATGCGAGTAAGGCCTTTGGTATGAATATACTTTGGTTCAATGATAGAGGCCCAAGTATCCATACGATGCAAAGGCACAGATATATTTAGGTGCATGTATGGATTCTGTAAGGAAGGCATGGTATCAACAGTAAGACAGACACAAGTGACCACAGTTCAAGGGTGTTTATTGAACTTCAAAAAGGGTCGGATCTGTTTCAACACAATTTTCAATCAGTCTCCCTGTGCCGGGCTCAGATAAATTTTAATTTACTTTAAAACAAACTTGCTTTAATCAAAATCTCTCAGCTGATCTTCCTCGTTCGAGCTTACACCAACTTCTTCTACTTTGTCATCAACTTTTTTACTCTATTAACATCGAAGACTTTCAATTGTCCACAGGATTTTGCTTGACCCATTGCAGGACCACATTGGGTCACAATTCTTTGTCACTCTTTCACTTTTATGACCTCGCAGTTGGATACCCGACAGAGACATTTGAATGAGCATGCACACGGTGCCAGACCACTCTGTCTAAGGTATTGTATCTTGGTTTCAAAGTTCAATCACTCATCTGTTGTCCAATTTTACTTGCGTTGGTTATCACATATGCTTCATACTCTGTTCGCTTCAGCATTCACCATAAAATGCTGGTGCTTGAAACCTTGGCTTCAACACAGACCCGTCTGGTATCAGCCTCCCCAACTCAATTGATGTGCTGAATTCACTAGTGCTGCTTTCTTGTAGGAGCCAAGGACAGTGCCATGGCAGCTGGTGATACTCCCCACCTTGATTATTGATGCAGGAGAGCCCTGAGTACCTCCAACACACAATGCAGGATTCTTCAGCTGGTTTCCTGGTCTTATGCTTTCTATTCGTGAGGTTTTGTGAAAGTAACTGTTCCTCGTCGAAAAAAGGTCAAGGGCACTTCCCTCCTTGCGATCCCCTTCTGTTTTGCCGTCTTTCGTATTGTGTTAAACTGCCATCTTTTAACTGCTATTTCCACATGTGCCTTGCCTCACTCAATGTGGCTTGCCTCACTCAGAGTGTGCTCTCATGCTCTGCCTTTAATCTGTGTGTCAAAATGTAATGGAATTCAGGTGTGTCTCATGGTCAGTAATTGCCTGACCCTGCCTGACTATTGTTTTTGGACATGTCAGGTATACGGCTCAGGTGTTAGTCTGTTTTCTCTCATAGCGAGCTGTTAATGAGAAAGTGTTTGTGTTGTGAAAGGGGCAGGGGTTTGAGTGCTTAAGTATCCTACCTGGTAGGATGGGAGAAAGGTGTTACAAGGAAGGGGATACCCCGTCTCACCATCCCGCATCCCACTCCCTGAAGAACCCTCAACCAGGTGATCCTCCCACACTGGTGCACCCCCAGGAACTGGATACAAAAGCAATGGACATGTCCTGGGTACCTGGATGACAGATCCCTGGGGACTGGCGGGTGAGACACCTTCAGGTTTCTCACAATTCATAAACGTCTGTAAACATCAATAGTGATGTGCATAGATTATATTGATGTAGCACGATATAACAATTCATAAGTACAAGGAAAGACAGAGAGATGGCTAGAGTGCAAAATACAGATGCATGGATATTGATGGATAAATACATTTTTATCAATAGATGTATTGAGCATCTGCGGGTCAGCCCGTTTGTACCGACTTGATTGTCTCCATGTCTTTGCAGTGAAACAATGAAGTAATGGTCTTCAAACTTTCCAATTAATGCATCTTTGTTACATGATAAAAATCCATACATTGTCAGTTTCTTTGCTCAGCATTGTACAAGGTCAGACCATAATGTACTATTACTATCAACTACACAACTCATTTCTCTTTTCCTATTACTCCATGTTCTATGTGTAAGATGCATTTTTGTCAATGCATTCCTTTCTATCGATGTCCAATTTCTCGTAATGAACATTTTAAAAAGACCTTTTACAAATTTGTAAAAATTTTTAAAAAACATATGTATGTTGATTTTTAATAATCTAAAACACTTTTCCGTGATCTTTCAATAAAGGCACAGACTTAAAATAATCACATTCTCATTTATTGTTATATTATCAATTAGTGATATTGAGGGTAAAAAATAAATAAAAGGTCATTTAAAGAAGATTTATTAATACACATCGACTAAGATTACATCACAAACAATGATCAAATCAAAAGAAATTCTGAAACTTTTGCATTTCAAGTTTTATACATTTACAATATTTGTGTGATCAATAGTGTTTCCAAACATTATAGAAATGATTAAAACTTGCTTTAGATGCGGTTTTAAAGAACACAACACATCATTTGAATCTTGAAGTCAACCTTTCAATAAGTTCAGGTTGTGGAGGACAAACCACATTAGCAATGTTATGGCCCAGTGTTAGGCCCTGTGAACATACTCTGGTGCCATTCCATGAGTTTGCATGGCTAGCACAGTCAATGTGAGATCTTTAACAAAGTCAAAATCCATCTGCTGTAATATTGGTTTGCCACCCATTGTTTGTTTCTTTTTGTAAACGCCATGTTGTAATGAAGCATCCTGAAAGGTCTTTCATTTTTGACTTGTTCCCTACCAACATTCTTATTGTGTGTAAGTACAGCCAGCCTTGTTTTGGCCTTCATACCATCTATGCTGAAATGCAACCTTTTAGGCATGTACTTTAGGCACATATTATAGAACACCTCCAAAACCTCAATGTGGTAGAATTCTGTGAGTCCCGTCATATCTATATGATTGTATGATATTATATGATTGTTTATTTATATAGCACCTATACACAATGTGTTTCAAAGCGCTTCAAGGCAAGGGAGGGAACAAGGGAAAACAACCACATTCTTACAGGCCATGAACAGCAAGGAAGTGAAATTAACTATCATACTCGGCCTGACGACATTTCTGATTTCAGTGCAAGAGCTAAGACATAGACAAGGAAGGGAGGGGGAGAGTGGGAAGGAAATGGATACAGACAGGCGACTATCGTACTAGGCCTGACGACATTTCTGGTAGAGCCGGAGAAAAACAAAAGGTGAGGGAGAGGGGTGCATAAAGGGAGGGGAGGAACAATACAAGCGACTATCATACTAGGCCTGGCGACATTTCAGAAAGTGCTGGAAGGGTGCTGGGAAGGAAAAAAACAGTAATGGGAGGGTGGAGGAAACAGACAAGGTTGCTATCATATTAGGTCCAGGGACAATTTTGATAGAGTAAGTGCATAGAAGAAAGTAAGGGTAGGAGATAGGAAAAGGGAGAAGAGAAAGGAGGAGAGAGTAAGCAAAAAAGAGTGGAAAAGCAAGAGTGGAGAGCGAATACAATTACAGAAGTCAGTAGTAACACATAATGTTGCAAGCCAGGATACAAGATGAAGATGGGAACACCATGATTCAGGGCCACCATGAGTACAAGATGCAAAGGAAGTCCAGCATGAGAGTGTTTTGTTGCACCCAATCCTCTCGAGTACTGTGTGAGGAGAGGAACCTGGCACCAACCACTTTTTTTTCCTTACACTCCTGCTCCTTACTTAAAGGTCCACGTACACATTCCTGAAAATGCTTGTTTTCTTTCCAATCGTGAATGTTTGAGCAATGATGCAGCATTGAACGCCACTTTTCAAGAAGAATATCTACATATTCCTCACATGTTTTTGAGCTCCAACAGAGATGGTTGCTGATAGATAGACCATTTTACAAGGTTTTCTTTACCCTGTTTTATCAGCAGCTGTTATTTTTCCATATTGATTTTGCAACATGCCATACATCAAATGTATGCTTTGTTTATGGGAACTGCTCGGGTATGGCCATTACTAAGTTCAGTGGATTTAATGAAACCATATTTCTCCATGGCAACAGAAAATGTACATTCAGACACTTGCACAATGACTGAACTCACAATTCTTTTGTTTTCCATATCTTGGAAGTGCTAAATGCAGTAATTTGCAGAAACATCGGGACTGTCGCAATGTGCATCACCAGCCAGCCTGAGCCTTTTGCCTGCAAGAGCATTGTCTATTGATATCTCTTCAAGATTCCAGGCCTGGATAATAGCCAGGAACAAGAAACGTCTCAGATATTTGTAATAAGCTGTTTTATAGTAACTTGATATCTTCCTGAACGTTGATCCACCAAACAACAAAGCAGAAGAACACACTACATTTCCAGCAGTCATTTTTCCAAGGATAGGTTGCACGGACAATGTTATGCTGATGGACACAGCTACCCTTCGTCTTCAGGCTGGTGCCTTTGACTACACAGGTAAACTTCACAGATGGCTCCCCACAAATCCTTCTATGTAATTTTGATTGGATTTAATCATTTTGATAATCTGCAGCATGCAGCAATTAATTACAAGGCATTTTCGCCACCTTAATAGTCAATTGTCCTGCAGTACAGTGGTTTGTGATTCTATGGGAGTGGACACGTCCTGCACACTACAAAGAGTGAAGTCTGGATCCTGGACACAGTTGTCAATCAACTGCAAAGATGCTGCAGGGATTTCAATCTGCCTTATTTCTGGATTTTCGGATATATTAGGGAAACAGGGAAATTTTGTCTGTCTTTGATTTGAATTGTTTAGAGCGTTTTGAGTGTGTGAGCAGGGCTGCAAGTGATTCAGAAGTATCTTCTGTGTCATCTGTCACTTCATGGGGATGTTGTGTGGTGTAGCAATGATCCATCATTACTTTCCACAATTCACTGGTGACATTCAGTTCAAATTCCGGCCACTGGACATCTGCATCCCAACTCTGAAACTTGAGATGAGCAAGCTGAACACCAAACATTAATTTCTCTAAAGTGACATTGGTTTGGCAAGTAACATCATTAGTTAGTGATGTGATCCCAGTCTTTCTGCTGTTCTTCCTAGGCCTCTAATTGATGAATCGAAAACCTGCATCTTTTATTGGACACTTACTGAACATATGAATTTCAACTTCAAAATCTAATATCAATTAAATACATTCTAAACAACCCCTTTAAAAAACCCAAAAGTCTGGATGTTATTTACCCTTGTTTTCCTAGTGTGCTTTGATACAGTCAAAATAGATTTGCTGACTTCATCACCCAATGGAAAAAGAACATTTGGAAAATGTAAAAACTAAGCATTTTACTCTTCTATTTCAACATGCAAATGTACAATTACAAAAATAACCTAATTTCCATATGAAAAACCCATCTCACATAATCAAAATTACATGAAAATTAAAATAGATGGAATTAGACTTTTTTCATTATCAAAAGTATACCTGTGGTCCATGTGTATCTTCAACATTGACCCCTTCAGTAGTACACTCCTGGTACATACCTAATTCAACACATATAGGTTAATAGTTAAATAAGGTAATGTTACATTCTTTGATCACAACAAGTACATCTTCTGAGGTTCGTTTTTATGATTGTTGACTCTACAAAACCAGTTATCCATAGAAAACAGACGGCAAACATAGTCAAAACATTTATAAAAATTTAATTTTTAAGAAGAGAAAGGTAAACACTGTAGATATAACATTACAAAAAATATATTTGAAATTGTACCTGGTGAAATTCAAATATGCACAGGGAATCGGTTTGAGAGTTAGCACTATACTGTCATCCTGCAAAACAAAGAGCACAAATTGTTACAACCAAATGTATGTTGTATTATAATTTTGTTTTGCATTTATTGAGTTTTAGGTAGGCAGCAACAGTTTATTAACACATAAATAGACCATTCAGAGAATGAAATACTCCATGTAATTCTTCTACAATCAAAGTTTTTGTGATGGATTACTGTCATTTTTGCATATGGGCAGGTGACTGACACAACAGGATTGTTGATTCATTGCTTTCCAATTTGTCAAAATTATTATTGGAAGCAAATTATCACTTTTCTTGTTACTTTTAAACAACATATTATTAATCAACAATCATTAATAAAATTCAAAGTCTTATGTCTCATATCTCATCCTCCTGACTGGTTGCGATAGAACAATAGTATGTTGTTGAGGTTCCTGCATCCCACTGTATCAAAATAAATGTTATAATAGTAGTGATGTAAGAGAAATATAGCAAGAAAATGTAATGAAAAAGATAATACTTAATGAGATAAGATCCTACATGCCAATTTATATCAATGGCACATATAACCAATAACAATTATCAATATGTTTAAAGTTGAACTTGACCATATACATGTATTGTATATGTCGCACTTAAATGAACAGTATAACTGAAAATTACTTGAAAGGGGAGTGAGGTTGATGGTGATCCCTGAACACTTGTCGAAGTTGAATCTTATTCCTTTTTTCAATGCATATATTCATAACAGTGTTCAATAGAAAACATACATTAGTAATATAATGTAAACATTTTCATGCATTGTAAATAGGTTTACTTGCATGTCAGCTGGGGACACCATTGGATACATCAGGTGTCTGTCGTTTCCTCCATAGTAACGGTCTGGACATCCATCAGTATGGTCTACATGAAGACAGGCTTGGTAAACAACACACTTACCAAAATAACCAATACCCAGATCACGCTATTAAAGTTTTTAGAAAGGTTTGCATTGCCATGAATCATTTGTGAATCCCTAAAGTAAGGATTTATTCAAGAAGAAAGTGTAACATTTCAAAACCACTGAACATTGTGGTGCAATGGAAAATTCTGCAATAAAGTATCAATACCAATATTACAAAACAATCTCCAATCCTTTCATTATGTTACCTTTGAACACAATATTTCAGTAGATTTTGTGATCATTTTGACCAAATATGTACACAAAAATTGTGTACAAAGGAACATACATAAATCGTTCAATGTCCACTACTCACCTGAGTCAGAGTATGCTAAAATTCTGTTAGACTGCACTGGGAAGTAATTTGTGAAGGAGTCTGGGCCAACACCTTTTATTATACTTTGATGGTTTGTTTATATCTTCAGAGAAGTGCATGCTGCAGATGTGAAATCAATTGCCCCTCACGTCCTCCAAGACACCCTTGGCTCTGCTTTCAATCTTACATACTGTAAATCCACAGTTCAACAAAAATATTTTTATTAACATCATATCCTTTGGGAAAATATGCCTAACTGTAACTGGAGTTTTGACATGGATGATATTAGGGCAACCCAAAACAATACGTGAAGGCATTGTTTGATTGTCCAGAAGATCTAGAAAAAATAGATAAATAAAGCTTACAATTATAAAGTATCCGAGTGAGTAACCATCACACAGCTTTGAAAGGACACTTTTTTTAGAGTTTGAAAAATGCCCTGTAGCCTGGCTTAACCATCAAAGCAATCAAATGAATCAAAAATAATTGGCATACCACAAGAAGAAACATTTTACTGGTATATTGACAAGCCTTTGGCGACCTAAAGAAAACATGCATTGAAAACATGGATTATAAAACAATATATTTCCAAACAGTTCACTGTCATGTGATGTGGTAATTCCAGAGATTAGAATAAATAGAAAGCTTGATAATGGTGAAGTCATTGAGATACAAGAAAATAAAAATAAGATGTACATTGATTAAAAAGCACAAGACAATTACTGAGCTGAAAATGTTGATGCTCAAAAAACCGAGTTCACTAACCTGTACTTGAAAAAATAAATGAGCTGATTCAGCAACCAAAGTAACAAGCGTATTGATGACTATATCCGTTGTAGATTGCAGATATGATTTCTTGCTAACTTCCAAGGTGTTTATAAACACTTAGAAAAGTGAGTGTGTATGCAAATGTGTGACATGTTCGTTCCCAATCGCCGTGTCCCCTTGTGAGCGCATGGTCACAGGTGTGACCTGCCATTGATACCAGAAGGGGATGGATGTGGATGAGGTGAGCGCAATAGTCCTGGAATATAGGCAACGAGCACAGTGATATGTTGATTGCAGGGACTTGGTCTTCAAATGAACGTTTAGAGACACTGGACCTCATTACATATCTGGCAGTCTGGAAATAAGGGTGTCGGTAGCAATGTACCATCACCCTTTCCAGACTGGCAGACTACAACTGTGCCTGCCGGCACCATTGTGCATGGCAGGTCTGACCTGCCGGGTACAATGGTCTGTTAGGCACAGTTGTCATAGAAGCACTGGTACTGTTACAGTGCCAGTGCTTCGGAGTCCACAGTCCCATTAAAGGACTCCATGGGAATGGGGACTAACATTTTCTGCCGCCTAATATCCAGGGCCTTGTAATGTCCCGGTGGCACCGGAATCTCAGGGGGTGGAAACAGTGCTGTAATGAGGCCCACTGTCTCCTGTGGCCATGTGGTCAATGGACCCCATGCAAAAGACCCCATTGAGATGTACATGGTATTAAGCAACTTATGCATTTCCAGCCACCCCTTCCAGCCCCCCTGTGAGTGCGAACTGCCATTGATACCGGAGGGAGATGGATGTGGATGAGGTAGGCGCAATATGCCCTGAACATAGTCAAAGGACACATAGATATGTTGTTTGCAGGGACTTAGTCTTCAAAGGGGAGTCTGGAGGCACTGTGTCTTGGGGGCCATATGGCCAATGGTCCTCATGCGAAAGCCCCAATTGAGCTGTACATGGTATTTGCCACTTTGTTTGTTCCATCCACCCAGTCCCCTTGCAAGCACACGGTCCCAAGTGCAAACTGCTACCGATACTGGAGGGAGATGGATGCGAATGAGGTGAGCACAATAGGCTCAGAACAAAGGACAAAGAGATGTGTTGATTGCATGGAAGTCAAAGTGAGTCTGGAGACACTGTGTCTGAGGTGGCCATAGGGCCAATGGACCCCATGCAAAAGACCCCTTTGAGGTGTACATGGTATTCAGCAACTTGTGCATTCCGATCCACCCTACTCCCCATGAGTGCATGGGCCCAGGTTACAACTACCTTTGGTAAGGGAGGGAGGATGGATAATGATGAAACTGGTGCAACATGCCAGGAACATTGTTAAAGAACACAGAAGCATGTTCACTGCAGGGATATGGACTTGTAAGGTGTGTATGTAGAAGGAAAGGGAAGGTCCTGTATAAGGAAACCCTTGCGACCCCTGCACACCAATCAACTGTTTCCAGTCAAAAGTTATAACATGTAGGAATTGGTATCCAAATAGAGAGTTTACAAAGTACTCAATAATGTACAATTTAATATGTATCTGTATATAATATTTCATTTTTAAGTGACAAGCAGTATGGCGGAGAGAAAAGAACAACCGATTTGTCAATTCAATAATGATGAGCTCAATGTGTTTTGGCTATATTAGCCTTCATCAGGAGCAGTATGTAGATAGCAGGTCCTAAGTGGACAATTGTCGATAGATTTTAGTACATGTTGAGTAGTACATTCACTACAGACTGTGTTGAGCCTGCTAGCCCAAAGAACAAACAAAAAATAAAAGCCATTGAATACACAAGTATATTATGAAGGGATACTTGTTTGGTTCAAGTAGGATATACACAGGATGATATTTAAAAATTCTTCAGCAAATTAACTGTACTCTTTCATGATATTCTTAGTATCGCATACATTTTTGAATATTATTTGTTTGGACGTTTTGGTGACTAATCATTTAGTTTTAATCACTTTTTATATTACCTAATTTATTGTATTTAGTATGTCACTGAACATTTGATGATTGTTAATGTATATTTAAAGAGATGTTTATTTTGAAACAGAATGTAATGTTATATAGAGTACATGAATGCAAAAAGAAACATGTCATTAAATGATAAGATTATGATTTGCAATTGCCCTTTAAATGCAAGTACTTTTTTATTTTATTTTGACTGTGCCTTGTTGTATGTTGATGGTAATAGTTTGAGATTAGAAAGAAAACATGTAAACTTTAATTTAAACACATACTCAATATAAGTATTAAAAAATACAATGTAAAAATATTATTTACATTTTTAATAGAAAAATAAATAATATTTGTAAGAAGCCACTTTTTAAAGATGTGGTTGCTGTCCTTGATAAGCTACACATTGTACGGCTGTGATTGAGGTACTGTCTGTATAAATCCCTTTTATTGTCACTGAGTCACTGAGACATTTCTCACGTTTGCCTCGTACCACACAGACAGATATTACTTGTTGAACGCAGAATCCCAGTCTTCCATGAATCCACCATATAAATGCTTGATAGGCCACAAGCCTGTACCATCTGGGTAAGAGATACAGAAATAGTTTACGTGAATGAATCCAATAATTGCATTTATCTTGTTTTGGACTATCATTTAAAATATACTGCATTGGTATGCTTAAAAAAGTACTTTTGCGAGCAAAGCACTGATAGTACTATTGTTTTCAAGTAGGGATGAATTAGAAATCTTCCATTTAATTTCAAAGTGGTTTATTTCGAAAATATGTCATAAAAGCAACACAACACATGTAATACAATCCATAAAAGCACACTGGGCTCCTTCCATATAACATAAAAAGTGCCTACAGTAATTTAATAAAATACGATCCCCAAAAGCCACTCCCTCTGCCTTCACCCTCCCCCAGGTGACACAAATAAATACAATCCAAAAAAAGCAAAAAATACATGAAAATAATCCAATCCATGGATAACAGGTTTATAATAAGATAACTTCATTCTACAGTGTGAATCATTTACTTGAGCCTCTTGAGCTTCTTCATTTTCATCCTCCAAGCCCATTTGAGGCATTTGCACGTTGCGAAAACAGTAAAAGTGTCAGTAGAATTTAAACAAGCAGCCATTGCCCCCTTACAGATCTACAAACACGCACCCTTAAAAGAGGCAATAAGAAATGATGCAAGTGTTCATCCACATTTGCGCACAACGGGCACCTTGGGGAAACATTGGTGCTCCACTTATGCTTTAACACTGCAATTGGAAGGGTACCAAACCAACATGTTATATACAGTGCCCTCTCAGATTTAGGAAACACTTAATTGAGGTAATCCTCACAGCCTTCATGAGTCTTAATCGTGATATATCGTGCCAGGTACATGGAGCTGACAGTTTTTGCACGGATGTCGTGTTGGGCCTTAGCTATCGCAGCACTTTTAACCATACATTTCGAATGAGTGTCAATGGAACTGGGATTGCACCAATAATCACTAAGCTCCAGCTCTCCCAGAGGGCTTTTTACATGAGCCATCCATTTCAGGCTGGAGCCACCAGTATGGCATACAAAGTCCATTAGTGCTTCTGGGTATTTGGTAAGTTTGGCATTAGACCATAAGTGAACACAATAAAACATTTGGGGCAGCCAACAAATGGACTGGTTCCCCTTCAGACCTGTCTCAAGCAACACTAGCAAGCTCAGGGTGGACGTTGGCAGGCCCATGCTGTTCTTTAGAAAAAAAAAAATCTGCAATCAGTGTTAGGGAGAATTCTCATTCTATGGCTAATTTCCCTTACCTATAGAGTCCCCCAGCAGCTTTGCTGGATTTGAAGGGTTTGTTTCTTTTTACCTCCTAAGAGTGAGACTCTTTTTCCCACTCTTAGGCATTTTTGCTACGTGTGTTCTAGGCTATTTTTGTGTTTAATTCCTATGGGATCTTTCTGAACCCCATAAGAACCATCTTTATTCACATGTGTTACACAGCACCCTCAGTGCAGTAACACAGGGGTGTCGTTGCGACCCCCAAACATAGACTACATACTCTGGGACTGACTACTGTCTACCAGGGCATGTAAAGTCCCCATTGACTTTACTAGTCAAATCCTATGAACTAAACCAGTACAACCCATCTTAATATGGAGGTACTGAAAGGGGTTAATAGTTTTCCCCCTATGTTCATTTTCAAGGGGGTACCATACAGTCCCTCTCTCAAAAGTTTCTTCTGGCTGGTGGCAGTGGTTACTACCATAAATATTCGACTGCAAATATTTCCATATGGGATTTTCCCATTGTTCGAGGCTACCACTTTTTCTGACAGTCTCTAACATACCGCTGGTGTATTTTAATATTAACTTTACTCCGGTAGGTTTTTATTGCCAGAACTTTAATATAACTTCTTTCTCGTGTCTTCCTCTAAACTCATAACCCAGGTTGGGGATCCTTTGTTCGTCCTTCTGGCGGGCTTCTGCCGAGATGCCCTCCTTTCGGCGCCACTGAGTCTGGGGTGGGTCCATTGTGTGGGAGGGGGAGTAGGACCCCTGGACAGGGTTGCCTCAGCAACCCATGTTACACTCTATATCCTGATAGGCTGGAGGGTCTCCCGCCAAGATGACCACTCCACTGTGTGAGTGACAGCTAGGCTGTCTGAATGGGGATCTTTTTGCATAAAAGCAGGGTCCTGAGGACTGGAAGAGCAAGACGTCGCAACTGGAACTAAAAAGCTGAAGAGGAGAGAAGCCAAAGACATCTGCAATGACTGAACCACCGGTGAAGCCCTGCTGCAGCGTCTCACCACTTTTCTCCACACGACGAGAGAAGATCTTCACCTGCAAGAGCCTTCTTCCCTTGAACTGGTGGGGCCAACCAGTTTGCCAATTGCCTTCCTGGACCTGCCTTGGTCGAATCTCCCGTACCCTGTACTCAGAGGCCGGATAGCCAGGCACCAGTCCACCCGGACTGTGATTTAAAGGAGTGTACCTTTTATTTGTTGGGCAGCACCGTGGCTGGTTTCATCCCTGGGTAGTGCAGTAACTTGAACCTTCCTCCACAATGAGAGCCTCTCTTCCTCTGCTGGATCACCCAAAGTGCAGGGACTACCAGGAACAACCACCACCGCAGGAGCCACTTCTTCATTTTAAGGTACATTGTTCCGCCAGGCCGCCCTTTCTTTGCGGTAGCACTAAAGGTGTTTTAAATCCTTTACCTACCTGTTGGGTTGGCCGCCCCTCTCTCTTAACATTGTCTTTTCAACGTCTGCATCTACCTTTTCTACTTTGTTAACCAAAGACTTGACCGCAGCTACAAGAACATTTTTGCTCCTGGGCCCTTGCCCTGTACCAAGTGACTTTGGCACAGGCCTACTGACTCTGGTCACATTTGTTAGATCTGCCTTCTTTAGATTGTTTCTCAGCTAGAACTGTGTGGTACACCTATTTCTTTTAACTACCCTTTCCTTCCCATTTTTAAATCTTGTGAAATGCCATTTTGCTCAGTTTTCATTTAAGTATTGCTTATACTGATGCACTGCCTTGCTTAAACTAGTTCACAAACTGATGGGAAGTGTTGCTAGGGTGTGTAAGAACCTATTTCTATCTAATTTGTTCTTTCTGCCTCTTGTGAGGAATTGATAGAGGATCCCTTGTGTGCAAGTGTCACTGTGCCGTTTTGATCAGTTTTCACTCTGGTTCACTTGGTCTACAATTTAACTTGGGAGTGTGTATATTTTTTCCTTTGACTTAATTTAACTTGCTTGATGACTGTGATACATGTGTTTTATTAGAAGTGTATAAAATAAATATGCACCTACTTTTTAAATACAAAGCTTTGGTCAGTCCTTCCTGGTTCCATAGTCTAGTGGGCCTATTGTGTAAACCCTGAATATAAGAATATAAGAAAAATTCTATCGTCAGTAATCCATCGAAGTTATAATTTAGTAGGAGAACAATACACAATGTTAGTGGTCTAGTTTGTCAAATACAATGTATAAAGAGAAAATATACTCATTACTTGGATTATGAGTGCGTGCAATAGGACATCATCATTTGCAACACAAATCTTGTAAGGCAGTGTCATACATATGTATTCCCTATGCAAGAAGTGGAAAATACATAGATAATGCCATAATTAAACCCAACCAACATGGCAGTGCAATGGTCCTATCCTTGCAAAACACTCTTGTTGGTCTAGTTCTTTTCAATATGGCCGCCTGGTCTCCTATAAATTATAATCTCCAATCTTAGATGGCACGTTACTTAGAACCTGACAGCAATAAGCCTACGGACGGTTGCATGAAGTAAGTGCTCCTTTCTTTACTTTCTTCCTAACTCCCTCTTCCCTACCTTATATTTCCTTTCTCCCTGTTCTTTACCTCATTAGCCTTTTGGTCACTGCCGCGCTAACTAATCACTTCCACTTGAGCAGACTCGTTGTTTGACATTTTAAATGCAGCGTCTGCCACGGAATTTATTTCTGTGTTACCCGCTTTCACGGGTTCATGCAAATCGCTTCATCTCTGCTCCCAGCGGTTTATACAGAAGCAAAAAAGAAAGCTGCATGCTCCACTCAGCTAATGTCTTTGTGCCTGCCACAATTGCCAGGGAACAGTCTTCGTATGAATCCTTCTTGGAGAAAAGGAGTTGCAAACATTATTGCAGCTTCAACAAACTTCACTTTAATATTATGGTTCACAACTGTATTGAACTACCACGATTCCCAACTTCAATCGCAACTCGTGCATCCCTGGAAAACAGTCCCACTAGTTTCTGCTTTGTGCAACACGTGCACCACCCATCAATTTAAAGTGAGAGAGTTCTTGTCTACAGTAAGTGTGTGAAGCATTGACCAACTGGTGTTTCTGTTTTGTGGTTCAAGACAGTGGACCTCATCACAAGTTGGGCGGTAACGCCTGCGCTATTAGCACCGGCGCTAATAGCCCTACTGCCAAACCCCCCGGCGCTAATAGCGCCAGATCACGGGTTTGGCGGAATGGGTATTGCCCATTCCCCATTGGGGTCAATGGGGAATTTTCGTGCTCTTACTGCCAGCGGATTTCCTGCTGGCGGTAATAGTGTGAAATTTCAGTGGATTCCCCCCAGCTCAGAGCTGGGGGGAAATCTGCCAAACCTGTGATTTGGCAGACCCTTATATGGGCCGGTAATAGCGCTACCGCCGCATTTAAGGGTTACCACCAAACTCGTGATGAGGCCGGCCCAGTGTGTCTGTGCAGGTTCAGTATTTGACATAGTTCCTTGCAAGTCTCGCATACTTTCCTTGTAGACGTTTCATGCATTGGATGAGGTATATCACATTGGATGATTTGCAATTGTTTATGTTCCTTGAATCTGTAATGTTTTGTTCTGAGGAGTTTTAACAGCTGATTCAATACAGATGTGATTGCAGGTTCCACATCTCCAAACATTGCATGGGAATGTTCCTTGTCATCTCTGTTCTTTTTCTGGTATAAATGTGCTTCTGGTGAGGGACCATACATGATTTTTTGGTTGGTTGTTTGCATGCAATTAAAGGGGTTTCCTTGAAGATGTCACTCAGCTCCTCATCTCTGTTAAATAGTGGTTGTAGGTCCTTAAGAATTCTATTCAGTTGAGTTAGTTCTGCATGATATGGAATGACCCAGGGTACTCTTTCCTTGTCTCTGTATTGAAGCAGGCCATTTCTCAATGCCCAATCAAATTCTCTGTGAATTCGTCTAGCTGAGTGGCCCTTTTGCAAGAAGAAGGTACGAAGTGTGGCAAGTTGATTGTCTCTTTTCTTCCTTTTGAAGCTTATACATTGGCATTGGATGGTCTGGCTGTAGTTGATAGATTGCATTGTATGGCTTGGATGAAAACTTGCACTTTGAAGGTGTTTGTTCCTGCCTGTTGGTTTCCTGTATACAGCTGATTCTAGGTGGCTGTTGCTTGGAGTATTCCTTGGTGAACGTAAAGCGGTGGTAGAATCTTTTGAGGGATTCATAGAGTTGTTTCAGGGAATCTTCACCTTCTGTCCAAATAATACAAATTGTATTGGTGTAGAGCAATATCAGTCAGTGGTTTCTGGGGCCACAGCTCAAGGTCTGCCATGAAAGGTTTGCATAATGGGGTGCCATTTGTGTGACCATGGCATTTCCAGTATTTTGTAGGACATTTCTTCCTTTAAATCAGAAATTGTTCTGTGGAAATTTGAACTACATTGGATCTGTTATGCTTCTAAATGGGAAACTCTGGCATGCCGCTACTCCATCTTCATGTGGAATGTTGGAATAAAGTGAGGTAACATTCAACGTGGCCAATAGTGCATACGGTGGTACATGTTCTACCTCTAGAATCTTCTGGAGGAAATGTGTTGTGTGAACTATATTCCAATAGAAGGAGAACACACTCTTTAGCTGCACCAACCAATTCCTCTCAGAGCAACATCCATTGTGTGGTATTGATCTGTAGAGACTGTTCCATCTATTGTAATTAAGATATCTCGTTGATCTGATTTTAGCGATTTGAGGAGTTGCAAAAAGTGGGTGGTATCTTTTATCTTTAATGTAAGTGGAATGTTTGTATTCATGTTTGTAACATTGAATCTATATGAATCTCTAAAGGTTGCAAATTGCCATCTGTTGCATCTACTATGGGCCTACCAGGTGAATTCTGTGAATTTGTTGGAAGAAGCTAGCATACTGGTGTTTTTAGATAAAGATTGCATGTCTTTCTTTTGTCGTTAGTCAAACCGTACTTTTATGCATGTTGAATCTGTCTTGTTAAATTATGTAATATTTCAGGATCATCATCTAGTAGAGAATATGTGTCTCTGTCATTTAATTGACATTAACCCCTTAAGTGCCAAGGACGAGGTATCTCCTTTATCAACAAAAAAGGCCTTGGCACTGGGGGGGAAACCCATGGCAGTAGTGCTAACATTCTTCCTCAAAGTCTTGAAGATCCATAATTTCCAATGCTTCTCCTTTACCCGCTGCTCACATTGCTATGCTTTCATCTTCATACAAACCTCTGACTATTGACATCTCTCTATTACTCAGGATATGACATTTAGTCTTTTTACAGGATAATTGTTTAAATCACTCAACATAGCCTCATGAGAATTATCGATGGATGAGTGAGCTATTGGGGCATAACTTTACTCTTTTATCTAAGTTTTAGAAATTCTATCTCTTTTTTTAACTGTGATTGCTTATCAAATTTAACCTTACACATACGAGTTGAGCCTGCCGGATTTCGATCCTGCCACAGGAGGTTGCACACAGATATCACGGGTGAGTGCTTAGCTCACTGTGTTATCTGACCGGCAAATGTAAATCAAAACATAAATCTAAACATTAATATGCAAGAATTCATCAGAACTGCAATAAATAAAATTTAAGATAAGTTGTTTGTGCAATATCAATAAATCTGAAAATTAAGCATATCACAAATGTGTGATTAAAAATCTCTACAGAGTTAGCAGCAGGGCGATACAATGGTTCCCTCTGATTTTAACAAAAATTGGAATAACAAAAATGTTTTAATTTACCAAAAATACCGATTTATAACCCCATTCCAACCCCCTCTGGACCCATTTCAATCCTTTACCCCACTCCCATACATATGTTTACTAATAAATTCAGTATTTTTTGGTATTTTAGGTTAGGTACAAAGGTTTATTGTCATTACCTATTCTGTAATATCACTTGGTACTGATACAATTAGCTTCTATTAAGTTGTTCCATAAAGAATCACTTGCGTCATCAACTTGACTGTAAATAAATTGATAACAACTGAGTTTCCTAAGATTACTAGTTGACCCATATTGTATTATTAAACATTTTAGTGACTTTATTGTGACTGCCCCTTGCATAATCTGCAAATTCTTGCACATTTGTCTAAGCTCATTGTCGGGCCAGTGCCCTCAAAAGTATACAATTGGTTCATTTTAAACCCAATATAAATTATTCAAACTCAACTGCAGTGGAACAAGTAAATATATTGTGACAGTCTATGTTGGTTTCTAATAAAGCCAGCAAATTCCTTATACAGGGAATATTGTGCAAGTTGCTCAATTGTTTCTCTCCAGTCCATTTCGTACAATGTTTTCTTGGTCCTAGATGGATTAGTTAATAATTATTCAACATTAGAATCCATTTTATCTACGATTGCATTCATTGACTGCTAAAGATAATGATGGACCCAACTGATCCAAACAACAGGGCATACAAATCTATATTTAAGGAATCAGCACAAGGGGCACATATTTTGGCATAGATATTTAATTGGTTTCAGGTCACTATCACCTGTACAGTCATTACGCTCATTTCATATCTAAGGACCACATTAAGTGTAGAAAGGGCCAAACCCAAGGCTCGTTTCCAAATAGTGCCCTGGACTGTATTCAAATAGGTACCAATATCCACCAGCAAAATATCAAGTCCGTAAGTGATAAAGGGAACAAACTTTGTTGAATAAAAACGCAAAAGGGTTATTAGTGAAAACGTAAACACACTTAGATAGACTCTTAAATTGAGCAAGCAAGGGCTGTGCCTTTACTTTCAGTTTTTTTATTATTTAATTGATAGAAGAAATATTGGACATGGTGAAACCCAAATAATACAAAGAAGGAACCCTTTCCAAATGTGAATCACCCACATTGCATAACATAGTTTCTGGCTTTTTTTTATTGGAGTAGATGATTATCTTAGATTTTTTTCCATTGATTAAAACGTTATTGTCTATAGCATAGTTAGAAAACATAGAAAATTGTCTTTGTAAACCAGGTGTCTGGTCAAAGAACAGCAAGTCATCAACAAAAGCAAACAATTTAACTTAGTTGACCCTATCTTTATAGGATAAGACACAACAGATGACCAAAGCTCCTCAATATCAGAGATATACATATTGGAAAGTATTGGAGCCAAGGAGCAGATTGTCTTAGCCCAGTGTAAGCAGTGATGGGTCTAGATAAAAGTCACTCCTTACTTAACCTAATCCTAACTGCTGTATCCTGTTGCAATATCCATACCAGCCTTACAATGGCGGGAGGGAAATTACATTTAAAAAATGTTCCCCTTAGCTTCTTGTGAATAATTTGAACGAATGCATTGGACATATCCATTGATGCGATATAAACTGACCCAATTGATGCTCTCCTTACTTTCGTCAATATGTGAGACATTATTGTAACAGTCAGGTATGTATCCAGACATTGTCTAAACCCCACCTGTCTCAGAAGGATAGCTCAGGGGCAATGTGCTCGCCTTGGTAGAAAGACGACACAGAGCAAAACAGGTTTGATCCCCGGGTCCATGCTTAGAAACCTCTGGGTATTACGTGTATTATAAATAACCTATCATATCATATCATATTTTCAAATCCTTCAGTATCAGTGTGGTGAATATTTCACTGATCACATCCAAAACAGCGACAGGCCTATAATTTGCTGGGTTACATCTATCTGCTTTTCTAAAGATGGGGATGATAAACAATTGTTTACATGATGGTGGCACAGGGCGCTTTTTCCAGCATTTCCATAAATAACGCTGAAAGTGTGAATCGAAAATGCAACACCAGGGGGGCTAACCTGGCCCCACATTGCTGCTTGCAAAATATATCTCTCAACAAATACCTCAGGGTGGTGTGCACTGTGTTACTGCCAAATAAAACACACAAACAAACTATCAACCAAGAAATGGACACAGAATGAAATAACATGACACGAAAAAGAAAACGGACAAGTCGGTGCAATTATAACAAAGAAACACATTTATTCATGCTTAGCAAGGCATGGTAAATCAGTACTAGCAAAATGAATTTGCAACCCATTCTGCACGGGTGCAAGCTACAATGAATGCATGCCTTTCAGGCTTCTATTCAAGCAATGTAATGACAATTATCCCTGCTGGATCTATAATGCAGTGCAGCCTAGTAATAAAAAATGCTATTAACAAAGTATCCTAGATCTACATGTGCCAAGTGTCAGTATCTCTCATTCCCATCTCCACACACATTGGCACTCTATATGTGTGTGTCTGATGAATCTCGCCTTCTCTCAGTATGTCAAAACCCCACATAATGTGTGTGCAAATCTCCCATGTGTCTCAACAAACCAGTCTAATCAGTTACCCCTAAATCTCAGCAATACTCCCCTCATTGCACAGTCTCTTGTCATCCCGAATGTCTCCCATCATCTCTAGACAGATAGGTCTGCTGACAGCATGACTCGTCTCCCTCTGCTCCCTCAGACAGCCAGTCTCCCTTTACAGCCTCGCAGAGGGCCTCTATCTGCTCCCTCAGAGCCCCGACTGATCTGCATCAATCAGCTCTCGAACTACTATGCATCTCCCAGTCTGCGCGTGTCCCAAAATGCTTCCAATTACTGCAAACCCTCACTCCTGGTTATAGTGTCAAATGATGTACATACATCCCTATGGTAACATGTCAAAACTCATAGCTAAGCATTCTCTAAAACAGGCAAGCGCCAAAATGTCTCCCGTTGTATGCAAATGTTTTCTCTAAGCTCACTATGCTCTTGTTACCATGACATCTCTCAAACTGGATCATACTGCTTTCTGAACTAAATCTCGTGTCTTCGCTATCTGCACACATGTGACCTTCTCGGTCTGTCTGGGTGTTATAAAACATTCTCCCATCCTCCCATTCAGCTCTCAGCTTCAGTTAAAATCCTTTCTTTCCATCGAAATCTCTCTGTGCAAAGCAAGTCACTCCCTACAGATTGCCTTCCTCCTTTCTGTCTGTCTCACTGTCTACAAACAAGCCAGTGTCTACATTCTTTCTGCTAGGCCAAGAGCTACCCCATATCTGTTGACATTCCAATCCTTCCGTGGAAACAGTGGAGCTGCTCTCTGTCTGTGTGGCTCAGAATGGCTTCAGAGCCATTTTCATTCATTCTATAGTGCCTAGCACCATTTCTCTCAGTCCAAGCCCTACATAATGGACTCAATGTACTTCTAAGTGCACACATGTACGTGTCTAAATGCATATGTGGCAACGTTATGTCCATCCAAGGCCCCCCATATGACAAGCCTATTTCTCTAGAAAAATGCATACAAAATATGGCATTCAAATGCAACATAGCAATGTGGATATAATGGATATATATATCTCTGTCTGAAATTACTAATGACAACATAACAATCAGGCCCAGTATCTTATCTGGACTAACAAAAGAATCCAGGACCATAGAATTGGATTGTTTTTAATAATACAAGGCACAAGGCCGTCTGGCTCTGGATCCTAGAGGGTTTTGCCTTAGAAAGGGCTAAGTGTATGTCTTCCATAGCCCGTGAAAAGTGATAGCCCGCCACGCTTGAAAGCCTACCATTGCTTCTCTTCTGTTGCCTGATCCTCATTCTATCATGATTCTAAGTTCACAAAAATTGCTTTCAATTTCATTTTACAAATAAATTTGAACAATTCTAACTTAATGTTAACTTAATTGGAGTTGTAGATAGGGCCAAAGTTTTATCCTTTCATTAACACTTTACACTCCTGATTACTCAGACATCTATTGATTAGATTTACAAGTAGGTTCTCCTCCCTTGAGATCTGGTTTGCACTTTCTGGGTGCAAATGTTTTCTGCGCCCCCTCCGAGTTCTCTTCTTTTTGTTCCTCTCTTTAAAAAAATATTTGTCAGGTCACCATATGTGGTTGTTAAGTTTTCAGCTGAACCTCATGTGTTTCACTTACTAAGTTTCTTGCATTTAGCCCCATTGTGTTAAGACCCGGTCTGAGCTGAGAAATTCACTGGAGTTAGACCTTTTTGTTGTGTTGCATTGTTCCCTATATTATTTAATCTTTGTGCAAGTAGTCATAAGTACGTATTTTCTTGTTTTTCAATTCTGATTTGTAACTTTCTAGTTTATTTTTATTATTCATTTATAGCATTTGTTATACACCCAAACCCAGAGGTATCACAGCTTAGGTTACACAAAACTTACTTGTCTGGTTACAGGGTAGTTACATTACAGTCAGAGTTAGAAGCAAGTTAGTTGCGGTACATGCATTTGCATTTCAGGTACAGTATGGTTGTAAGACAGTTAAAACGTTTCATTAGAGTGGAGGCAGTGTTAACATCATGACATAATGGAAAAACTGCAGGTTAGAATAAATTGAAGAGCCATGTTTCGAGAAGGCTGAGTCTTATCAAAACATGGCGCTGGTGGGAGGGCTCATGTCTAATATAGGTGGGAAGGGAGTTCCAAATCTTAGGTGCTGCTACTGGGAAGCGCCTCCCCTACCCCACAACTCTTAAAACTTGGGAAAAATAGATGAGTGCATCCTTGCCCCTCTTTTTTGTGCCTAAAAAGGAGGGAGAACTGAGAACTTGCATTGATTACAGAGCACTTAACCAGATCACAGTAAAAAACCGGTACCCGTTAACGCTTTTCCCCGAGCTCTTGGATCAAGTCAAAAACGCTCAGATATATAAAAAACTAGACTTATGAGGGGCCTACCATCTAGTAAGGGTAAAAAAAGGAGACGAGTGGTAGACCGCCTTTCGCATGAAATATGTCCTTTATGAATATCAGGTTATGCCCTTTGGACTATGTAATATCCCGGCGGCGTTCCAATTTTTCATGATTGACGTGTTCTGTGAACTGTTGGACGTCTGCACTCTTGTCTATATTGATGACATTCTTATCTATTCGACCATCAAGGAGGACCACGTCAACCATGTCCGTGCAGATTTGGAGAAACTGCAGCAACACTGGCTATATGCCAAATTGGAAAAATGTTTCTTTCATGTGACAGAGGTAGAATTCCTTTGCTTTATTCTCACACCACGGGGTGTATGCATGGACACGCGCAAGATAGATGCTATCCTTAACTGGCACTCACCGACATCCATAAAGGGATTACAGAGTGTACTCGGGTTCACCGACTTGTATCTCCAGTTCATTCCTGGGTTCTCCCAGATTGTCCACCCAATCACCTCTTACTACGGAAAAATAAACAATTTAATTGGTCCACAGAGGCAGAGAAAGCCTTCCAGGAGCTAAAACAAGCATTTACCACAGCACCAATTCTACTGCTTCCTCCACCAGAACTACCATATGTGGTTGAACCTGATGCTTCCAACATAGCAGTGGGAGCAGCCCTGTCACAATGAGACCCCGAAACAGGTCAGTTGCATCCCGTGGCATTCTGGTCTCGCAAGTTTTCAGCCCCTGAATTGAATTATGCAATCACTGATAAAGAACTGCTAGCAATTAAGGCAGCGTTCAAAACATGGAGACATTACCTTCTTGGAGCTAATCATACAGTCACCGTTGTCACGGATTATAGAAATCTACAATATCTGAAAACCGCTAAAGCGCAATCATCACGCCAACTCTGCTGGGCTCTCTTCTTTGCAGAATATGACTTCATCATCACCTATAGACCCGGAGTACGCAATGGAAAAGTGGACGCCCTGTGTCGCATGAGTGACGAGAAGAGGCAGGCCCCGTGGCCATCATCCCTGAAGGACGAATCCCAGGCATGATTGCCGCAACCACCACTCTAGACAACTTAAAATCTGACCTACAACACTTGATGAGTCCACCAGCCCAACAAGAATGGCTAGGGAAGGGAGACCGGTATACGATCGTGGACAACCTACCATACTACCAAGGTTGATTGCACATCCCAGATAAGAAATTACAGAATCAAATCATCGCAAACTATCACGGTTCATCAGTAGAAAGGCATTCGCGAATTAGCCAAAACCCAAGCTGAAATAAAGAAAAATCACTGGTGGCCAACTTGGTGAAAGGACATTGTCCAGTTCATCGCAACCTGTGGCACATGTGCACAACACAAGCCCCAAAAACAAAGTCCCGCAGATCTGCTACGTCCTTTAGAAGTACCCACTGCACCTTGGCATGCGCTATCAATGGATTTTATTACAGACCTTCCCTCCTGTAAACGGATACAATACCATCTTAGTCATTGTATATCTGTTTTCCAAAATGGCCCGCTTTATTCCCCTGAAAGGTCTCCCAACTGCTTCTACTCTGGCTACCGTGTTTTTGAAACAGATTTTCCAGCTACACAGGTTCCCATTAATATTGATATCAGACCGAAGAACTCAGTTTGTCTCTGCATTCTGGAAAAGGTGTTGTAAAATTGCCAAAATCGACTTCTGGTTATCTACAAGCCAAAACCGACGGCCAGACCGGACGGACTAACCAGACCCTCGAGCAATACATAAGGTGTATGCTGCAACAAACCGAGGATACCTGGAAGGACATACTTTGGTTACCAGAATATGCATATAACAACTCCATTCACACCAGCACGGGACAAAGCCCATTCTACATAGTGTACAGTCGACATCCACAGACATCTGTTTTCAACCTAATCGAATCATTAGAAATGCCCGCTGTAACGACCTGACACAAAACCATCACCCAGGTTTTTAAGGAAGCAGCAGAGCCAAAGAGAAACAAAAGCAGTTTGCGGATCGACACCGTAGGGAAGCTCCCAGCTACCAAGTAAGAGACAAGGTTTGGTTAGCATCCAAGAACATTCCCCTGAAAGGACTACGGCCGTTCAGTCCCAGATATCTGGGACCCTACACTATCAAGGCTGTGATCAACCCTGCGGCCATGAAATTAGAATTACCGGCCCACATGCGGACCCACCCGGTGTTTCATGTCTCCCTCTTAAAACCATTGAGACCAGGTACGCAGGTCGATACTCAACCGGATCCCAAAATAGTTGAAGGAGAACCAGAATATGAAGTTAAAAGGATCCTAGACTCTAAGATGGTCTGGTCCAAGTTATACTACCTCATAGACTGGAAAGGTTATGGACCCCAAGATCGGACCTGGGAACCCAGAGAGCATGTCCACACTCCACGATTAATCAGGCAGTTCCACTGCAATAACCCCAATAAACCAGGACCAGGGGGAAACCACCCATGAGAGGGGCCTACAGGGGGAGTGCTGTCACGGCCACAGGCCACAGAACACAAAAACCACACTATCTAGTGATGGGGGCAATGGGTCACTTGACTCACTTATGTCCCTTTGGGACCTATAAACACAGGGGCCCTGGCTGGACTCAGACCTGACGCCTTTGGCGCCAGCCTCATATAGAGATGTGAGCAGGAACACTTTATTTCAGTGCAGGAGTGCTTTTACTTTATTTCAGTGCAGGAGTGCTTTAATTTTACAAGAACTTTCCAGGAGCTGAAAGCCTTTATTCCAGAGAAGACCCTCATGTGCTCATTCATCGGGTGTGGCTCCCTAGACCTGGTCTTCATGTGCTAACTCATCGGTTGGCATGCTGAACCTGGTGGGCGTAGCTTCAGAAGCTCAGCTATATAGGCTGCTCCATCCTTAAGGCCGGTGCTTTGCGTTACTGTGCACTCGCGTGCAACGTGATTCTCACTGCCACTTGGACCAATTTACTCACCTTTGAAACCAGGCGTTCTCCTGCATACTCACCTCCAGGAAACCGGTGCTTCATCGCTTCATCTGCAGGCTCATCTCCTGACATCCAGTGATCTTGATCCCAATTCCGCAGCACCGCACTCCGCATCCACGACATGGACCCTGTGAAGAAGAAGAAAAACAAGGTTAGAACATCCGTCCTAGGGCCGCACCGTATTTGAACGCTGCATGCCCACTAGGTAACAATTTACCAGGTACTGTACCACTGCAGCTCCGTTCCTCATTCCCTCCGGCTGTCACCTCAAACTCTGCAGCTTCTGCCGGGCCGACAACATCACCTGCAAGGGAAGAAAGCAAAAGAGCAAACATCTGAAGTGGAACAGACAGCAATACAAGACAACAAACTTTACAATACAACAAAAACAGACAAGGAAAGACAAACGCAAACAGGAACACTTACCTGAAGTATATTGGCTTAGTCACAGCAGGACTGGACTACCACATGCAAGGGTCCAGATCATACAAGCGATCCTGCCAGAAGCAGCAGGACAGGGTGCTCGCCAAAACGAATCAACAGCTGAGCTTTCCAGGGACAGCGCATCCCATGGGTGCCACAGTTTGGGAGAAGGGGTCTGGAAGGGGATCAGGCGCACAAGCTGGCATACTCACACCCCAATTCTCCATGCAGGAACAGTCCCGAGCAGCATCACCTATTACCACCAGTCACCACATAAGCGCAGAGGGCAAATTCAGACCCAGCGACCTCACCCCCGGGAGGGCTGCAACCGTGCCCCAATGCCTCCGCAGAGACCATGTGAGCGTAACAGAGATATGGTTGTTTCTTTTTAAGCCAAAGGCTCCCCGTAAGGCTTTGTTTTGAAGCAGTTGTAGTTTCGGCAAGTTCATGGTTGTGGTTCCTCGGAGGAGTATGTTGCAGTAGTTTATTTTCTGTAACATGAGGGCTCGAGCTATGATATGATATGATATTTTATTTGTATCGTGGTCGTACACAAGTGAGCTAAGGTGAGGCAGTTTTGTGGGGTCTGAAATTGGCGGCTAATTGCGATGAGTTTAGCCGTGTAGGCAGTAGAGGATGAGAGGGCACTGACATGTTTGGTCATCGTAAGGTTAGAATCTAAGTACACACCCACAGTTTTGACCTGCATGAGGACTGGGATGGGAGTTACGTCAATGGTAATTGTTGAGTAATTAGCATGGAGAGTTTTTATTCTAGTAGGGCAGCCTACAATGAGGATCTCCATGTTTGTTGTCGTTAAGACACAGACTGTTGGTGGCCATCCAGTTTTGGATGTTGACATAGATCTTGTTAATGGTGGATGCGTCTTGCTCTTGGTCTCCCGTGATAGGGATGAGTATCTGGGTGTCGTCTACAAAGTTTGTGTATATGACTCCCATGGCATCAAGGGCTGCAAATAGAAGTTTTGTATATGCATTATACAGAGTGGGCGAGAGGCAAGAACCTTGAGGGACCACTAGGAGTTCTGGTAGGAGTACTGGTATCGGTTTGGCAGCCTCCTTGCCAATGGATACTCTTGAGGTACATTCCACTAGAAAGGATTTGTCCCAGAGAGTAGCATCTGTGGAAAAGTTGAAGTGTGTTACATAGCTTGTCATGGTCCAGCAAATCAAAAGCAGCAGAAAGGTTGAGTAATAGGAGGATACATAGATTCCCAGAGTCTCTTATGGAATCCACCTGGATTTTAAGGTCTAATAAAGCTGTTTCTGTGCTGTGTTTGGGCCTGAAGCCAAATTATCTGGCTCCTAGCAGATGGTTGCTATATAGATAGTATTGAACTTGAGAGTAGGTTATTTTATCGACTATTGTTAACAGAAAGGACACAGTGGTTATGGGACAGTAATTGGTGGGTATGGTAGGGTCCAGAGAGGGCTTTTTGAGAGGTGGATTGATCCAGGCTTCTTTGATACTGGCGGGCACAGAATTGGTGATGAAGGAGGCATTAATGAAGTTAGTAATAATGGGTGCTAGCGTGGGCACACACAGTTTGACTAGATGCACAGGGAAGCTATCACCTTTACAATTGGACAGTTTTAAGGTGGTAATGGTGTTCAGGACCTCGTCTTGAGAGACTGTGGAAAATTTGAAATGAGTGGGTATTTTTTGTGTGTCTGCCTCAGGTGCCAGAGGGGCATGCTTTTGCTGGCCAAAAAGTTTCTTTTCGCTAGTATTTTGTTTTGAAGTGTGAGGATTTTGGTAGCTAGTGCGTTCTGGATGGTAATGCACCAGACTTTGCTAGAATTGATGGGGATGGGGCTGCCAGTTCTCTGAGAATAGAGAATAGTTATTTGTAGTTGGAAGAGGCATTGTTTATGCGGGTGTTTAAAGAGTTTTCTTGTGGGCTATGACAGCTGATTTGTAGGTTTTGTTGGCTAATAGGAATGAGTTAGCAGAGGCTGTGGATGGGGTCTTTTTGTGTTGATGCTACAGCTCTGTTTTGTTATGCCAGAATACCCTCAGCTCATCATTGAACCAAAAGTTAGTTTGTTTAGCAGTATGGAGTTTTTTAGTCATGAGCAGGGCTACTGCATCAATGGTGGACTTCAGGCAGTTGTGGTAGCTAGAGGCAATATTTGTGAGTTTGGTATTAGAAGGTAGATCATTCTTGAGGGTTTCTGTTAGTGTCGGGATGAGGCTATCTGCTGTAGGTTTGTGGGTATTCATCCCCGCAATGGGGCAGGGTGTAAGTGGAGGTACACTCTGAGCGCTTGGTATCGCTATATTGAATCTTATTAGACAGTGCTATGACCAATCGATTTCCGTGATGGATTGTATTGATAGGTTAACGTTTAAGATCAGGATCCAATTCAGTATTCTTCCCTTATAGTGAGTAGGTAAATTGCCAATTTGGGTGAATTGAATTTTATGAAGGGCAGAGAAGAATGCATTGGCTTTGTGTTCCAGTTTGTCATTAAAACTGAGGTTAATGTCACCTAAGATGATAAATGTAGTATTAGGTTTGAGGCGGGGTGATGAGAAGCGGGATATCTGATTCCGGGTGGTTTGCATTGTTAGGAGCTCTGTAGATGACAAGAAGGTTGGTTGTGGTTTTGGGGTAAGTTTTGAGTTTGAGTAGGAGAAGTTTGTATCCATCTATTGGGTCTAGTGGGCAAGATCTGAACTCTAGGGTGGATTTGGCTATACTAGCTACTCTCCCTCCCATGGTGTCCTGGCGGTCAGCCCTGAGTATAGTATAGTCTGAGGGGATGGCCAAGGCCAGGAAGGGGCCGCATGCTTGGTGTAACCAGGTTTCTGTGACAACTAAGAAATCTAGCTGTTGGTCAATGAGTAGGTCATGTAAGTAGGTCATGTAGGTCAATAGCGTGAGCTCATGGAGATTGCACATTTAGGAGGGTGCCTTTGTGTCTGGGAATGGGCTCTGTCAGGGGAGAAGGGAGAGCTATCAGTGTGGCGGGGGTGATGGAAGGGGTATGCACCTTGGGTTGTGTGATAACGATGTCACATTGCATTGTGATCACGTCAGTGGTCTACTTCTTGGTTTGAGTGATTTTCTGGGACCTCTACAAAAAAGGGTGGGGGAGAAGGTGTGGTAGGCTAGAGGTGAACCTGCGGGGGTGGTGAGAGCTGATTCGTGTGGTGAGCCTCAATAGCTTTGTGGTTTCTAGGATGGGATGGGAATGGAGGGTAGGGTTATTGGCAGTCTGAAGCTGAGGTGTTCAAGATGCATTAATCCAATGCACGGAGTAGTGGAACCTAGTAAGGTTGCAGGGCAGGCAGAGAGGGTGTTCCTAGGGGGACAAGTTCTAGGTTTCGAGTCTATTGTGAATATGGGATGGCTTGATTTGGCAATGTGGAGCCAGGTTGTGGGTAGTGGAAAAGGGGATACTTTGGGTAGGAAAGGTGTTGGGCAAGGGCAAGGGAGAGGGTAGTGTCGGTGGCACCAAAGTCTGGCAAGGCCATTACCGATCTTTGTGTAGGGTGGTAGGCCAGACATATTGAGTTCAGTGTTGGTTCTGAAAGCGGTGAGCTATTATGCTATTATGTAGTCCCACTAAAGGTGGTATACAAGGCTAGGCTATGGTATGGGCGTCCTATTTACACTAAAGTGTTGGACCTTAAATTGAGGTACCATCAGATATCTGGGTATAGTATGATCTATGTATACTATTTGCTGTCAGCAAAGTGCATCATAGTCTAGATTAGCCATGGCAGACAGTGTACACGATTTCTGAAAGGTTCTCCCAGCAAGTGCAGATATAGCAACAATTGGGCTTGTAATGGTGTACAGAGTACAGCAGTATTATGGATTCTCATACAGCCTATGCTAGGTTGGCAATGGCAAACTGAGAATAGCCAAGGTGGAGCTTAGCAATGGTGATCATGTACAGCATGATTGAATTGCCAGTGACAAACGCAGGAACATGATAGTATAATGCTGTGGTAGTACAGTCACACAAGGCTAACATAGTACAGCATGATTTGAGGTGTAGACGACGACAAGGGGAGCAAAAGGAGCTTGTCAATGGTGAGCAGGGTTGCACATGTTTTACATTTCGAACGGGATACAAGAGACTTCATGAACAGTATTAGGCCACAGTATATACATCTCTATAATGAGGCAGTAGCGCAGTGACACGTGGTAAGAAGAGTTTGTCGCGTCTTCAGTGCGAGCTGAAAAAAAGGGGGTGGCTATGTACGTCTGTTGGACAGGGGACAGATGGGGCAAGTGGGAGTTCAGCTAATGGAGATTGTTTGAATGTTCAGAAATGGTGGGGTTATGCTGGGTTGTGTTGCGAGTTACAGGAGGCTGATAGATAATTCACAGTATATGGGTAAGGCGCAAAGTGACGATGCACCAGGTTTTACCAGCTGGGCCTGAGTGAAGCATGCTGGGATGGATCAGAGGAGAGGGGGTTGGTTGCTGGTACTGCTGCAGGCTGCTCCTGGCGACGACAGGCTTAGACAGGAGCCTTAATTGTGTGGCCATTGTTGGGCGACCAGCTTTCGCCTGCCGGCATTCCCTGATTGGGAGAAATACTGAGGACAGCCAATCTGCTTCAGGTAGTCGGATTGTGGATATGGTGAGGTGCGAAAACTCATGCGGCAACCATCTTGGAAACTGTCAACCCTTGAGGTTAACTTTAAGAATATTCGAAAGAATGCTGAAGTTAGGGCTCTGACAGACGAGCGATACAGCCGATCCTAAGGAAATGAAACATGTAAAGGAGCTACAGGCTCTGAACACATTGTTGATAAAATGCAGCTGTTGCAGCTGATTGAACAGTAAAGCCAATGAACGGGCTTCCCTCAGGGACAGATTACTATCTGGATCAGGTGTGGGCACTGCTCCTGCAGCGCGCGGTGGAGAGCGGGCTCCTGTTCCTGGGTTCACTAGTTTAGTGTTAATATCTTCAAGTATGCTCTCTAACTCACTTTGACCCAATGTGATGATGAGTTCTGCCTCTATGTTTGCTATTTCTTTAGAAATATGGTTAAGCTCTCTATACCATCCCACTTGCTTCCATAATTTCTTCTTTTGGAGTCTGTCATCACCTTTATGTGGATGGCTCCCAGATCTTTCTCCTCTTTCACCACTTTACTGCGATCTTCTCTTTCTTCATGCCTTCTTGATATTGAAGCTCTGATGAAGCCTTCATAAACTGAGATTATCTTTTTCTTGCCTCCACTATTCCCTCCTCTACCTCCTCCTTTAAATTCCTCCCCATCTTCGTTTATACCTTGTAATGCTGTTCGTAACTTGGGTATCATTTTTTATTCTTCTTTATCATTTTCTGTGCACATCTCTGCTACATCTCAGTCCTGCCCTTTCTAGCTTTATAATATCTGCAAGTCTTACCAAATTCTTACTACTCAATAAACCATGTCCTTACTTTCCTCTCTAGTATTCTCCCATTCATCCCATCTCTTTTTTTCACTATCATTTTTGGGCTTCCTTCCTACAGTCTTGCCCTATGATCAATTTAAAATTCTTCTGTTCATTTATCCTCCATTTGTCTACCTGCAAATCTATGTTCTCCCACCTTATTTTCTCTCAGCTGTCTCTCTTCTACTGTTTAATGTTCTCTGTATTGTTTTCAAAGATCTTTATGGTCTTGGTCCACCCTATATTTCTTCTCTTGTTTCATTCCATTCCCCTCATCGTTCTCTCTGGTCTCAGTCCGAATTTCTTTTGCCTGTTCCCTATCCCCAATATGTGTCATCTCGCTTTTGCTCATTTTATCTTCTTGCTCTAAAATACTAGAATGCCCTCCCTCTGTCTCTCCACTCTATCTCTGCCTTCTTTTATTTTTGTTTTCAAAACTCGTCTTAAGGAACACTTTCATTCTGCCTCATGGAGATGTTTGACATATTATCACTTTGTTGTACCATTCTTTGTTTTGTTCAGTGCTTTGGCACAAAGCGCTATAAAAAAAGGCAATAAAATACAAACTACAAAAAAACGAAATAAGAACAAGATCAATTCAAGGCATCAGTTGTGACACATACCCATTACCACGTCTGACTTTAGATATTCCACGGTTAAACAACATCAAGAAAATCAACCGAAGGAGGCAACCTCCTAAACAGTTGGCCTATTTTAAGCGAAGGAAAGAAAAGAAGCTGGACTTCCTGTTACTTACACCCACCATAACACCAGTGGTGGGACATTTAACGGGAGTCAGTTGAAAAATGGGTACACCAACCAATTTCAGTGAACCGTCTCATGCGGAAGGCAATAGTGGTCATTTCTATTAACCAAGTTATTCAACTAAATTTCAAAAACACGAGTCTTGTTCAATTTACTCGGCATTCAAAAAGCCATTTTGTTGCAAAAAAGCAATAATAGTTCATTACCAGATAAGATATAATACTAATCACATTTTACTATTTCATTGTTAGTTATGAAGTTCAATTCTGTTTCAAATGCTCTTAAGCAATAGTCACCACAAACACACTATCAAAATAGCTGGAAATATGTAATAATAATTCCCATCCACGAGAAGGGTGACAAAAGTTCACCATCATCGTATGTCACCATTTTGCCGAGAAAAGAGGGAACAAAGTAGACGGGGGAACCGCAAGACTATCTCAGTTAACCTCCAATGGGCGCTATCCCAGATTATGTGGGTGTGCATGCATACCCTAATGTGGTTCCGTAATACATATTAGTCAAATACGTGTTCTGGAGAGAAGGGTGTGATTATAAGAAATACCAAAATGTGTCTATGGGCACATAGACCAACTTCCTTGCATCTGTTCTGTAATCTGAGCACAACAAGAAAAACGAACACAGTCGTAAAGAAAATGTGCTTGGGAATGGCCCCACTGCGTCTGCTTCTTTTGGTACAAGCATACAGTGGGGTTACCTCATGTGTAGAGATCTCCCAGGGGCCGGGGTTTCTATTTGTGTTGCTTTTCACCAAATCCTAGCTGATTGCGTGTGCTCATAATGTTCACATTTCTTGCTAACGGAAAGCGGGGCAAGTAAAAGAAAGGGAGGCTTTGTCAAGATTCTGAGATATTCTTACATGCATTTTGATACTAAAGATGCTCACTAAGAGAACTCGCGATTTATATTTTCAGATAATCACGTACTGAGACTCCTGCATATAGAGGGGCAACAACTCCCCTCGTAACATTGTCCTTCTGACTGGTGAGGAACATGTGAGGGCTTCTTTGCTGTTACGTCATTTGCACTCGCTTATCGAGAGTCGAACATAGATGCTCCATTGGGAACTTTGAAAAGTTAAAATAAAGAGGCGGCAATCAGATTCGAGGGAATGGGTAACTGCACGCCACCTTTTTTAAATACCAGGGAATTGCAACAGGGTTGTTTCCTCTTTCCCATTCTTTTTAATTTATATATCAGTGCTACACATTCCCTTTATTGGACATTAGTACCCGGCACGCGCAGTGCACCGGGAATACAACGTGTGGATTGGCTCTTTTGCGAGCCATACCACATGGTATTCCCTTGTACGCCGGTGCGTCTTGCGCATGCCGGGTACTCTGTTCAAAAGGATTGATGTGACAACAACACCCACAGATTTCATCCTTGAATGCGTCAGACTTGCCATGTCGGAGAATTTCTTTCTTTTCAAAGATCTATTATACCAACAAATCAAAGGTGACAGCATGGGGGCTACCTTCGCCCATGATGTTGCTAACCTGTATATGGCCCAGTATGAAACAGATCATATACACAATGATCACAATACCTTCAAATCACGAATACTCCTATGGCGACGGTACATTGACGATGTCCTACTCATATGGACTGGCACAGAATCTGATTTGGGCCTTTTCCATCAATGGCTGAATCAATGTAATTATCACATCTGGTTTACCATCGATTGGAGCTACCAGGCTGTGGATTTCCTCGATCTGCACATTTCTAGATCAGGCAACAATCTCCAAACCGAACTTTACAGAAAACCAAACGACCGCAATAGTTTACTACATTTCTCAAGTTATCACCCCCAGGGTCTTAGATACAATCTTCCATACGGCCAGTTTCTAAGAATCAGACGGAACTGTTCAAGCAAAGAAAGATACAAGCAACATGCCAACGGTCTACAACATCGGCTGAAGGAGAGGGGATACCCCAAGAAATCTATTAGACAGGCAAGAAAAAGGGCATTGAACACTGACAGAACCATATGCCTGACACCGAAGGAAAAAACTGAAATGAACAGATTGGTCTGTGTCACCACATACAGTCCTCTGAGTAATCTTACTAACAAACACTGGCATTTGATTAAAAAAAACAAGGGTACGCTGGAGAAAAGGCCAATTTTTGCATTCAAAAAGAACAAGAATCTAAGGGCTACTTTGGTTCATACTTACATCGAAGAAACTAAGACACCAAATACATTGTGGGATCTCCCGAGTGTGGTGGGACACTTCCGGTGTGGTACCTGTGTGGCATGTCGCTACACCAGCCCCACAAAAACTTTTGACTACAAGGATTACCATCGCATTTTACAGACCCACACGAACTGCAACAGCAAGTTTGTGATCAATGGAATACAATGCCCTTGTCACCTGCTATATATAGGAAAAACCACTAGACCAGTGAAACAGCACATTTCAGAGCATAGATCCTGCATTAAAAACAAGGTACTGACAAACCCTTGGTTGATCATTTCAGTCGATTTGGACACACAAATGATGACATTTCCTGGACCATTATACAGCAACTCACTCCACAAAAAAGAGGAGGGGACAGGGATAAAGCTCTGATGAGACTCGAGCAACAGTTAGTCCATAAACTAGACACTGTCAGAACAGGTTTAAATATATCCATAGAATGGAAACACTTTTACAGCTAGTGAATTAAGATGAACGGCTTAACTTCCATGATGACCTTCACAGATCCTATACTCTTTGGTACCATGGGTTCTATATTTGAGGTCTTGTTGCTGGGGAATAACAACTCTTTACTTATACATTTTTATTTTCAATGTAGGTTCTCCATACCGAGACATTCCAATGACCTGCTATCACCATGTTCTTCAGCGTAACTTGTCCGCTTTGCATACTTGTCTTATGATGAGACACGACCAAACAGTATCAATGATGATGTATATATTTGGTTGTTGCAAGTTGCACTGTATAATATTCATTTCGCACTTTAGTCAACGTGCGCATATTTTTGTCTGCATATATTCTTGCTCTGAAATTTGATGCACAACTGATTTACATGTTTCGATTGATTGCAGATTCTAAGCCATACTTGATTTTACTGTAACGGCTTCAAGTATACAACATTGCGATATACAACATTGCGATATACATTAGGTGCTTTCACCTTGTATGTTGATTAGATCATGACAACACATTCACTCATTGCCGACATTAAGATCCGTACACATTGTATTACGATCAGATATGTGTTCTATTTGTCTCCACACATTTTGTACCCGCACTTTAGGCTCCCCTGCCGTTTGTGCAGGCCCATACAACATTTGGCGGGACCACATAAACTCTGACTACTTCACGGCATCACATCTGTGAAGTCTAGGTTTTCGCACGCTGTTCCTTTAACTCTGCAGCTGACGTGCAACCAGCGCACACTATGCTAGCCAAGCTGCACACAGTATTCTCGCCCCAGGCGTACGCGTCTAGTGGGTCCACCCCCTCGAGCCCCCGTGCCAGTTTACGATTGGCTACTGGGTGGATGACGCCCTACTAGGGGATTGCCACCACCTAGCCAATCAACACGACCGACGGGTTTGATTACTTGAGGTCGTCATGGCTACAGTTTCACTTTCACAGCGTTTCTGTCCAGAGACGCTGCGCCGCCTCGCCGAGCCCAGACGAACACATTAAGCTACGAATGTAAGTAAAACCTAATGCGCTCTGATTTTGGGCCATGAAATAGGGCACAGCACAGTACGTTGCCCTCACTATACCTGCACACCAATATGTTGCACATGGAAGAGTTTCTTTTCGTCCTTACCCATGTGCGTTTTTCGTACACAGATACTGTCATGTTTGGACAATCTGGGATAGGAACCACTATTCTTAGTGGGTGTCTCCACCATTCTGAACCAAGAAGACACATCTTACCATTTGAGGTAAGATTTTACCCATTTTTCCATTCACTCACACATGGCACCACGATCTGTACAGAACTCTTACAGATCTTTATATGTCGTTACAGGTAAACATTTGTTCCCTCAACAGCGCATTGAATGCCCTAAAGATATCTATACCCATGATGGATTATCTTACTTACCCTTGCACTGGATAAGTCTTTGGTAAGATCTAGGCTCCTCTACAAGAGAGTTTTGTAGTTTCTTTTTTAATGAAGCATCCTATGGGAGCTTTGTGAATTATCATTTTATTTGAGGACTTTGTTCCACTTACCACTTCCCATTTGTTGTTCATAGATAGAGATCCCGGGACCACCATCCATTCCATCATACGTCGTGATGAAAGCCTGCTCACAAAGCTGCACTATACAGCTCTTCTAGGCCAAAACACCTTTGTGTCGACGATATCACCATTTAAACAGTGCACATTTGAAGCATTGTTAGTGTGCTTTTTGTATACATGTCCATTTATATGGGTTTATGTTTATTCCTGTGACTGCACAATTGAAATGATCAACCAATAGTAGCAGTTTTCCGTTGTTATTGCATTGAGATCCAGCCTGCCAGCCTGTCTTAATGGATCATACCTATATGTATTGTTTTTTCTAAATATCTCTGAGTACTCTATCCCCACCAACATTATCTAGATGTCATTAAAATACATTTTGTGAAAAGAAATGCAGTAAGAAATAACTGTTATATTTGTTATAAAGTTGGAACTGTGTGACCTCTCACCCTGAAGTTTTTGGCTTTTTTTACTGTAAGTGATCAAATCCGAAATGCATCTCAACTTATTTTTTACCTTTGTATAAACGCATTCATCAATAAAGCTTTTATTGATAATATTTTCCATCAGACATTGCATACATGTAATGCACATAAAACATAACAGAAGGGCTATTTACAATACAAAAATAAATTAACCACAGGGCAACAAATAGGGTAGAATTATATTTCTTCAGACATCAGATAGAGGCATAGACTAAACAACCCTGCTGGTTGGAGTGCGCCTTGTTAGTACGCTAAAACAAGGTGGGACAAAATACTTGCCTTTGGGAGTGTGTCACACCAGTACCCTAGGGAAATGGGATAACATAATTGCTGTTAGCACAGAATATATTTATGGGGCGACAATTAATTCCCGGAGTTTTGTCCCTCCTACCCCCTATCAAGAATGCCACACCAATTGATGATTTAATCGGATGCTTGACTAACTCAGCATATATCAGTACTGTAATCCCTATCCCTTTGTGCAATATTTAAATCAAGAACCAGGCAGATGGACATAAAGAATACACTTTTATTATTTTTAAATAATAGAGAAGTACTTTGTCACACCAGGATTACCAAGATTCACACCACTTCACTCTGTGGCAGAAAGTTTCCCTTCCTGGCCATGCTTCGCACTACAAACAAGCTGAATCCACAAGTTTGTTATTGCAACAACAGGTCACATACCATATGAGACACACTAAAATTTACAGTTTTTAATTTCTGGTCTCTGCCCCCGCCCTGCCCCCCATTCCCTGTACTGCCTTAAATAGTCAATGGGGGAGAGAAATAGCCTAGTATTTCAGTTTAAGTGTACCATTGTAGGGGGTACATGTACGGTGAATGCCGTGTTGCAATATTTACCATGGTCCCGCCTTGGTAACATGTAAGAGAGAACAAAGGTCTAATAAATACTCAGAGAAATGGGTCACACCCAAGAATATCCCCTATGTGAAGAGAAGTAATGCAGGACCCCAAATCCTGAAAGGATGATTTTGCTATGCAGTGGGCTTTGTATGTGGCTTTACCTAAATACATGTGTCGCTTTTCTGTTGGTCAAAAGAATTGACATGTGCAGCGCCTTCAACACAGGCATCACTGGACGCTTTCCATTTCTAATAATGTTTTAACGCTACACTTAATGAAATACTCTATCAGCAGATAATGAAAACATTTCCTTTGCCACTATCGAGTGAGGATGACCCCCATTCACTTCGGAGTTCCTGGCTCACTCTCTCTAATGAAGTGTGCTTTTAAATCTTCTACCTTCCCTTTGGTTACAATGAATTAACTTTTCTGCACAGCACAGAACGAGAGATTCAGATTTCTATCATGACCCCTTTTTCTTTAATACAGTGTCAGAGGAGTATTGTACAATGTGCAATTTAGTTTATGAATGCACGCCTCCAATTTATGGGATTTTTGGGGTTGACAAAAAGATATGTAAATGATCCAAAATTAGTTTGGAAGGCTATATCATTATTCACACTTGGAGATTTTGAATTTCCCCAAGATCGCCCAGTGTCCTTTGGATTTGTGGGAATTAATACATTGATTAATTAATAAGAAAAAGTTCAGCATCTACTTCTTGCTGCTCACCCCCTTAATTTCTGTATATGTTACTGTTAATGTTAAAGGACATTTGTACCGCACACTATAACCACCGGAGTGGTCCCCTGGCGCTCTGGCGGCTCTGAAAGAGGAGGGGAGGTTGAGTTAGTGGGAGGAAGCAGGAAAAGTGCAAGAGAGCAATGATGTGCTGTTGGCGGCCTCAGCCCGGTGGGTCCGTTGGCTGGGCCTGGGGTGTTTGCGGCCGGTAGTCGTTGTGTACTGTTATGCAAGACTATGTGTGTTTTTGTTTTGTTGTTGCAATGGAGTGAAGTTTGTGCGATTTGTTGTGCTGTAGGTTTTGGTTGTGTTTCATTTGGAGTTTGAGAGGTGTATGCAGAAAGGGAAATTGTTAGTGGGGTTGGTTAGTTTGCGTCTCTATCCTGAATTGAGGCGCTCGGCTTGCGTAGTCTCCCCTGATTCGGCTCTGTCCTGATCTGGGTCCGACTGGCATACAGGTTTCTTACTCCTCTGGCACGCACCTCTAACATGTTCTCTTATAGCTCCCCTTGTCCTCCCTTCATACTCCTGTTGCCAGTGCACCTGGCAATGTCAACCTCTCAGGTAGTGTGGTGATTGCCAATATCTCGACAATTCCACACCACTGTGATACCTGGCGGTAACTAAGTGGTGGGCGAAAGTGTTGGTGGGATTGTCTGAGGTAATTGACTCGGTCTCCGTGCGTGCCGCCTGTGTTCCAGTCTATCCGGTGTCACCCATTCAGGTCCCGTGGGAGTTACCCTCTCGGGTCGGGGATGTCCGTCTCCTTTCCGGTTTAGTCCTCCTTTTTCTGGTTTGGTTTCTAGATTTAGTCTGTGGTGTTGAAGAGCCAGGTTTTTAGTGATTTCCTGAATTTTAGGTGATCTTCAGTGTTTCTTATTTATTTTGGGATGTTGTTCCAGGTTTTTGCGGCTAAGTGGTAGAAGGAGGTGTCTCCACGTTTTTTCTTAAGGTATGGTTTGAGTTCCAGGCAGATTTCGTTGCTTGATCGAAGGGGTCTCATTGGTTTGTAGACTGTCATTTTCTTTTGTAGGAATTCTGCTCCTTGTCCGCTGATTGCCTTGTGCGTTATGCACATTGTTTTGAAGGTGATGCGATGTTTTACTGGGAGCCAGTGTAGTGTTTTTAGGGCTGGAGTGATGTGGTATCTTCTGGATAGTTTGAGGAGTAGTCTTGCTGCTGCATTTTGGATCCATTGCAGTTTCTTCAGGAGGTATTCTGGTATTCCAAGGTAGAGGCTGTTTGCATAGTCGATTTTTGACATGATGAGGGCGGCGATAGTGAGTGTTTTGTGCGTGAAGGAGAGGAAAGGTAGAATTCTTCTTGCCGTGTGGAGGAGGAAAACGCATTTCTTCACTGTTGCATTTATTTGTGGTTCCAGGGTTAGGAAGCTGTCCATTAGGACTCCCAGATTTTTTACTACCTTCGAGGGTGTTGGTGCGTTTCCCATTTCCATAGGCCATGGGATGGTAGTTTCGTTCTCTTGGTCTTTGGATACGATCATGATTTCTGTCTTTCTTGGGTTGATTTTCAGGTTGTTGGCATCCATCCAGTTGAAGAATTCTTTTAGACAGTCGGTTAGAGTTGAATGGTCGGTGTCTTTGATTTTGTAGATGATCTGAGTGTCATCTGCGTAGTTGAAACATGTAATGTTGTATTTTTTGAAGATTCTGATGACCAGAGTCTGATAGATGTCGAAATATATGGAAAATATATTAGTTCAAATGGAGACCCACCAATGGTTGTTTTGTTGGAATAAGTACTATGAATTCTTCTGGGTTCTACACGGGTGCAGTCATCAGGAAGTTAGCCTGGGGCATCTCATTAGAAGCAATAGGGCCTGGTTGTATTGTATTCCCTGTCTGGCCTCTATTATGGATGGCACTCCAGCCTCAGACATTCTCCTGTTTTTCTACTCAGATTTTAGTTCCTCCTTTCTTTTTCAAAATTGTAGTTATTCACCTTCTTCCACTGTGTGTCCAGTTTTAAAACCTCCTAGCCACACCACACAATATCCTTATTAGGATTTGCCGGCTCATTGGCTAATTATTCGGTTTGGACATCTATTGCTCTTCCTCCGAAACAAGGCCTAGCCTCTTCCCAAAGATTGGTTGTCGGGTCCCCAGGCACCATTTCTGGGAGTTCTTACTCCACTCAACTGAAGTTAACTTTCGGAAAAACTCAAATATGAAGTTAAAAATGTTCCACATGGCACTTTGCTCCAATTTTCAACTATGGGTCACTACCAATATAGTTCTAAATTGTGCTGATCACATTGATCACAATGAAATGTGTGTGGTGTCGGCAGGTGATTGCCTGCAGGAATGACAGATATTTGTGATTTCGACAGGATTAATGTTAGGATCATGATATCAACAGATAGCTCATTAAGTGCTTTTCATAAATATATGTACCTTCTATGTATCCATCATGGTTTCCAGGTTTATGCACAAAACATAACTTCCCATGGATGCCTGTTGCAGCCAATGATCATATGCATACCTTTAGCTTAATTAAATAGCATATTTATGTTCCCAAGGCATGTACCCATGCCTGGTTATCTCTCTTCTTTTGACATAGCCTGCAATAAAACAATCTTCCCTTCTTGGTGGGCTTATGGAACACCAGGTGTTCCCTTATCTCTTTGGGCTGAGAGTACAACCCCACCCCTTGGGGAGGCAGATTTCCTCCTGTTAAAAGTCAAAATGGCATAAGGTGTGGGACCCCACCACAAAATTGAACTATATTTTGAAGATTTTAGAAAGATCAGGATCCTTGGACTGCGCCCTCTAACCCCCTCGCCCTCTCACCCAGGCCCAAACTCTGCCTCCTTCCAGCTCTAACAACCTCCCAAGGAATTGACACACACAAGTGTAATCAGGAGGTGGAGAGTGCTTGACCTTTGTGATTTGATTGGGGGGAGGTTTCCCTTGCACAGCCATAGCTTTCAATCAGTTCTTATTGACAGAAAAAGTGTGCTTTTAAGCTGCTGCATTTAAATTAACATTAGAACTGCTTTATATCTTGCATTAAATACCACACATCCTGCTCCATTTACCCTTGCTGCTTTTTCCAATTACTTTTCAACATGTTGACAGTGGCAAATCCTTCATTAATGTTTGCGTTTGAATTATTTCTGGCAATGGAGTTTCCTTTTTGATATGTTCCTTGTTCAATCAATATTGCAGGGTGCACACAGTTCTCCATGGCAGTTTCTGGTTTAGACAAAGGTGCACTTCAGTGCATCAGTCACATGCAGCTTGCAAAAGGCAAGTGCCTTCTGGAACTGTCACATGAACAAGGTACACAGTCAGTGCTTCCATGTTTTTTTCCAAAAGCAATATTGGGAGATTTAGCAGTTGAGAGTTAAATTATGGTCTTTTTTTCTGGCAGCCAACAGGCCATTTTTCATATTTCCGCACCTTTGGCCTCTTCTCAGCCTGATGCAGTTCCCTGGATCCTGTGGCTGAAAATACCCCACCAGTACATCTCCCCTGCTCTTCGTCTCACATTGAAACTACTATGGAAAGGCAGGGGAGAGTGTTTTTTTTATTTGTTGCTAACAAAAATGAGATCTTTCCCTTCAATGGAGAATGGCCCATTCTCTATTTTTCATCCAGGATTGGGCAATCTGGTTCCCATCTTCTCTTCTGGGTTCCTGGGGTATGGAAGGGGCCTCCATCCTTGATTTCCATTGCTTTTCTTCCTGGGTTCCTGGGGTTCTCTCTGGATTTTTCATCCAGTCGCCAGACCAGAAAGAATTTGAATTTGTTTTCTAATGAGAGGAGTGAAAGAGATGTTAGAATGTATGTTCAAACATCTATTACCCAGATAAATATTTCACAGAATAATAACATTTGCAATCAAAGACAATATTCATTTTCATCATCATTCATGGGTTGCAATTTTAATTTAACTGTTCAGCGGTTATATTTTTTATTTTACATCTTGGGGTTTTGATTTGACCTTTCATACCTCAGATGGTCCCTTGGCTCTAACTTTCACGGGCTTGTCAATCATATTCAAAGCTAGTCTGGGGGGACAGCTTTTTAACTGAATGATATGGGCCCATTTCTCTTCCATCTGTTCTCCTTTGGGATGCAGATCTTATAGGCAACATGAGAGAGTTTAGCCACAATCTCGAAATGTCTGCGCCAAGACGGAAGGAACTTCCGTTCCTCATTTCGTTCCTCTGAAAAGTATAGAGATCAATCTTTTATGTTTATGTTTTTGTTTATTGGTTAAATCTTATTCAACTTTAACAATATAGAAATTGACTAAAATTCATATTACATATCAATGAATTCAAATTTAAAACAGCAACCATTAAATACCATAAACCTTTTTACCTATCTCATACTCCTTTTTCATGGTCTTTGAGTCACAGTGCGACTTCATCCCTTCAGCGGACTTCTCTAAGTTGTGCTTAGTATAAGCAAAAGCGTGCTGGAGGTGCTTCCTTAGACTCTCAATATACTCATGAGTGGTGGATTCATTAATCAGAGTCTGCTCCTGAGTTCTAAAGAGCAGTTGCTGAGGTAACACTATTTTTCATCCGGTCATCAGTTAAAATTGAGACATTTTGGTTTTAGAAGAAGGTGTAGACCTAATAGCCATTGGGAGAAGTGGTAACTGAATGTCCCAACTGGGTCCAGAGACAGCCACAAACCTCTTTAAAATATTCACAATGTTCTTATTGTATCTCTCAACACCTCTGCTCGATGCCAGGGGATAAGCTATATGGAGTTTTCTTTTTCCCCTAGGATTTCCCACATCTTAGTCATCACGTCACTGATAAATTGACTCCATCCATCCAACTGAATTCTTTGCAGAAGTCTGAAATGGGAAAATATGTGGCTAATCACACGAGTGGCAGCTGTCTCCACCTTATAATAGGGGGCAGGAAGACATTCTAATCACCTGGTAAATAAGCATGTTACCATCAACATGTATTTGTTACCACTAGAGGAGCTAATCACTGTCCCGATGAAATCGACTTGCAAATATGGCAGTGTCATTCCCCTTTTCTTTAAGGGAGCTCAATGTGTGGGAGAACTTGGTTGGAATTAAGCACATACGAGACACCCCTTTAGATATGCATTGAGGTCTTGGCACATATGTGGCCATTATGCAACTTCTCCCAAAATGTGGAATGTCTTGTGAAATCCCCTATGACCGGCAATAGCCACATCATGGGTGTTATTCAACAACAAACTACGGAATGAAGTAGGTACCACCCATTGGTCACATCCACGTAGGGATCTCCTTAACAACAAACCGCCTTGGATTTGAAACATCTTCAAAAATGTCATCAACACCCAGAGATTTACTTTTCCGGTATACTCCTGTTCCATTAGAGGAAAGCACGCTGGGTCTCTGATATGTTGATAGAATTTTCTAATAATAGAGTCCTCATTTTGGGCAGTGATCGAGTCTGCATCAGGGGCATCTTTACTCCACTGAGCAGCTGACAGTCCACTGTTAGCATGAGTTTGAGATCTGGTCACAGTTGTAAGATGTATTTCTCCCAGCAGGCATTCCATATCTATATAATCCTCCTTTGGAGCTCCAGCTTTAGCCAGCTGGTCAGTCAGATTATTGCCAGTCTTATACAGACCCTCTATCCTGGAACGACCTCTGATCTGTTTTCCCATGAATGGTTGTGATGCTGGAAATGCATCAGAGGGACAGGGCCTCTGAATCCTTGTCCTTTACTGCTTTTTATCGTGTGTTCTGTCATGTTTTCTGCCCAGGAGTCCATGTGGGACTCCTGGCAGTGCAGCTCTCTCTTTTGGTTTGGTGAACAGACCCATGGGATACCCTTATGGCACCCATGGGTAGGGGTACAACCCTGTGCCCCTAGTGTATGTTTTTGGGCACCTGTGGGTGGCCCACAGAGCAGGGTATGGGCTGGTGGCAGCTCCATGCTGAATTTGACAGGTGCTCTGGGTGTCCTCCATTTTGGGATACCCAGGCCCTGCCATTGGGATCAGTTGATTCCTGATAGGAAACAAGATGGCCCCTGTGGCCTCTTGCTTTCTACTGCCTGTTACCTTGTTTTCCCAAAGTCCTGGGAAGCCCTGACTCTGTCCCTTCCCCCTGACTGGCTGTTGGGTGGAAGTTCCATATATGGTGTTGTTGTGAAGGCCCAGCTAGACTGACTGGAGCCTTCCCAGTGACTGTACGTTGTGGGTACCTCCTGTGGGTGGGACCTGGGTGAATGGAGTGTGTGACCAATATACACTCCTTGTTGTGGTTGTCTGGTTTCTGGCATGAGAGACAAAGACTGAGACAGCCCTGCCCGAAACTGGCCTGAATGCAGTGTGTAGTGTTGAATGGCTGGGTACTTGTCCCAATCCACATTCCTTGTTGTGAGAGTCTGAAAGGGAGGAGTGTGGCCTGAATGCACTGTGTGCCTGATTGGCTGACTGACTGCATGAATGCCCTTCTGTATGATTGGCTGCTGAGTGTGTGCCAGCAGTGTGGATGAGAGACAGAATAGTATATCTGGGGACCTCTCACCACTGGTAATTGTTCAGAAGCATTCTGGAGTTGAGTCTCCCCTCTAAGAGTAACTGGAACTGCTGATCCTCCACGTCCAGCTGGAAGAAGAAGACTTGCTGTTGCATTTGCTTCGACCGATCCGAAGGCTGCTGAAATCATCGAAGACTGACCCGAGAGAGGACCTGGTAAGGCACCCTCTTCCCGTGCTCCGAGGGACCATCGAGCACCACTCCATCTTCGCCGAAGCGCCCTGGAAGTCAGACCCTCGAAAGGCTGCCGACCCGAGACGGGACCGCTGAGGAGATCGAAGTGAAGCACCCGGACATCGCCGCCGTCGAAGTCCATTGCCGTCGACCAGGGTTCGCAGGTTTGTGTAACCGCTGGAGGCCCGTCGAAGTTGTGTTGCCCAGCCGTGGGGACCACTTGACGCCGTGCCGCAGACGACCGGAGCCGCCCGCTCCTTTGCCTAAGAACATTCAAATCGAAGGACTCCCTCATCCGCACCGTCGACCGCTTTATCCTGCCGGAGAAAGTCGAGGACGACCAACGCGCCGAGGAGAAACCTGCTGGTGGGTTTCCCGCCACCCGAAGACCACAAAGATTCGAACGACTCGACGCCCTTGCTGGGCCTCCGTCTCCACAATCTTTGCGGTCCAGAACTATTGTCACCGAGGTGCCCCGCACGCCTCTGCCTTGTAGGACGCCGACACTCTGACGCCGACGAGCACCGCTCGGACGAAGCTGCCGCCTCATTGACGCGTTCTACCCTGTTTGTTGTCGGACGTTCGACGCCCCGTGTCTCCCGCTTGAAAGGGAAGGCATTCAAGAAGGGCCGTCGATTCCCCGACATGAGGTGTCAAGGTGGTCATACAAGGGTCAATCCAAACCCCCTGTGCATTCGAAAGCCCAGGACACATTGCAGATGCCTTTGACGATTGTGAAATTTTGAACCCGACTGAGGGAATTGTGAAACAGGTGTTTACGCCCAGCTGAGAGGAATGCCATGCAAACTGTGATTTTGTAAAGCCTGCACTTGCCATACACTAACAGAGTGACCATTTGAGATGATATAGTCCTTCGGAATGTTCTTTTTAAATTGGCAAGTGCTTTGGGAGGCTGATGCTGAAAGAAGGATCAGAGCCTGGCGGAGGGGGATCCTAGGGTGAAGACTAATTGCCCGACATGGAGATAGAGAAGGAACATTTGTTTTGTTGTTTTGTTGTTTGTGGCATATCAGGCTCTCTAAAAAGAGACTTGGGCGCAGAAGACCCTGATAAAGAGAAAAGGAACTGTAAGCTTGTGCCAGAGAAGCCCAGGAGTGTGCTGTGCTCAAGAGTCCCGCCTGGGGAAGGGAGACCCCCGCGATAACATCCTGACTTAGCATTTTGTGAACACTTCTTTCTTTTCTTGTGAACATTATATTTTGTAGCGTAGCAGTAAGGATTGGCAATAGGTTCTTTAGTAATGGCTCTTTTTGTTTGACTAAACTCTACTAGGACTGCATTATTATTATTTGATGTTTGTAGCTTGCTCCCATGTTAGATTTAGGTTTAGATTAGGCGTTTATCTCACCTATTTTACATTTTAATAAACACCCTTGAATGGTGATCACTTGTGTCTGTCTTACTTTGGTACCATGCCTTCCTTACACTTTGTACTAGAAATGTGAATTTTTGGGAAATATATTCAAGCAAAATGCTCATTTTTATACCTTTTATTGCACTAACAAAATAGTATGCTAACATGATAGTTCCATAAGCTTTCGAAGTCCCAGAGACCTCTTAATCATAAGGTGGTCACAAGACAAATGGGCAACAAAAGAAACCACACAGAGCTGGACATCATTTTTATATGGGAAAAAAAGGCAAGGGATTCCCACACTTCAAACTCTACTGACTGCAGGAAAAAAAGTATGGCAGGAATTAAATTGTGCGTCGTCCCTTTATTGAACGGGCCATACATTGGAAATTAAACAGATACTTGCTCAAAACTGGGAGGCAGATTTCCTTGCTGAGATGTTACATTTCAAGAAAATGTTTTGTACATGAAAATGTGTCAAAACGTTTAAAGGCATAGTGTCTAACGAGTGGAACCCAGCCTAAAAAAGAAGCAATGCTATTGTAGAAAAATTCCAAATTGTTAGATTCAAAGGCACACAGGTTCGGAAGGAAAGGATATGTATGTTCACACCTTCCCTGCACAGTGAGGTTTTTCACATGTACAGTGGTATGCATTTTCCAATGTTATGAGCCGACTCACATGTTTTCCCAATTACAATGTGTATACGCCTCTTCCTGACAGTCACAGCCAAATCATTGCTTGCAGTGATTGTAATGCCTCACCTGACTACACGAAACATTGTGCACCCATGTGTGGGGACAAAATATTGTCAGAGGTTGCTACATGTTTCTGCAGCCTCCATGCTGTGCTAGTGTGGTCCAATAGGTTAACTTGAGTTACTTAGGCCTACTTGCATGCATGTGGTCGAACTAATACCAAAATATTCCCTAAGCTTCCAAGGTTCTTTGCCCAAATGTACCCTAGGTATGCCCCATATTTGACAGTGTCTTAACTACGCACATACACAGTGGCAAATACATAAATACTGCTTCGAATTGTGATGTTTCCACTCTTTTATAGTCATGCCTCTTCTTTAATAATGGGTACGATTAATTTCTGCTCAGACATCCAAAATTGCCATGCATGATACCCGTGTCGCTAACCATTCAGGGATCTAAACATTGTGACTACATTTTATATGTGAGAGATAGTAGCAGCCAGTCATATTCGGGTACTATTGATGTGGTTGCCTTGAAGGTCTCGGACTAAAAGTAGGTCATAACGTGTCATAAATTCTGTCTATTTTCAGGTATTCAAGAGGGCACCTTTCAGTACCATCACTGCTAGTTCATGCAGCGTGTGCCCATCGTGTGTGAAGCATTGACCAACTGGTGTTTCTGTTTTGTGGTTCAAGACAGTGGACCTCATCACAAGTTGGGCGGTAACGCCTGCGCTATTAGCACCGGCGCTAATAGCCCTACTGCCAAACCCCCCGGCGCTAATAGCCCCAGATCACGGGTTTGGCAGAATGGGTATTGCCCATTCCCCATTGGGGTCAATGGGGAATTTTCGTGCTCTTACTGCCAGCGGATTTCCTGCTGGCGGTAATAGTGTGAAATTTCAGTGGATTCCCCCCAGCTCAGAGCTGGGGGGAAATCTGCCAAACCTGTGATTTGGCAGACCCTTAAATGGGCCGGTAATAGCGCTACTGCCGCATTTAAGGGTTACCACCAAACTCGTGATGAGGCCGGCCCAGTGTGTCTGTGCAGGTTCAGTATTTGACATAGTTCCTTGCAAGTCTCGCATACTTTCCTTGTAGACGTTTCATGCATTGGATGAGGTATATCACATTGGATGATTTGCAATTGTTTATGTTCCTTGAATCTGTAATGTTTTGTTCTGAGGAGTTTTTACAGCTGATTCAATACAGATGTGATTGCAGGTTCCACATCTCCAAACATTGCATGGGAATGTTCCTTGTCATCTCTGTTCTTTTTCTGGTATAAATGTGCTTCTGGTGAGGGACCATACATGATTTTTTGGTTGGTTGTTTGCATGCAATTAAAGGGGTTTCCTTGAAGATGTCACTCAGCTCCTCATCTCTGTTAAATAGTGGTTCTAGGTCCTTAAGAATTCTATTCAGTTGAGTTAGTTCTTCATGATATGGAATGACCCAGGGTACTCTTTCCTTGTCTCTGTATTGAAGCAGGCCATTTCTCAATGCCCAATCAAATTCTCTGTGAATTTGTCTAGCTGAGTGGCCCTTTTGCAAGAAGAAGGTACGAAGTGTGGCAAGTTGATTGTCTCTTTTCTTCCTTTTGAAGCTTATACATTGGCATTGGATGGTCTGGCTGTAGTTGATAGATTGCATTGTATGGCTTGGATGAAAACTTGCACTTTGAAGGTGTTTGTTCCTGCCTGTTGGTTTCCTGTATACAGCTGATTCTAGGTGGCTGTTGCTTGGAGTATTCCTTGGTGAACGTAAAGCGGTGGTAGAATCTTTTGAGGGATTCATAGAGTTGTTTCAGGGAATCTTCACCTTCTGTCCAAATAATACAAATTGTATTGGTGTAGAGCAATATCAGTCAGTGGTTTCTGGGGCCACAGCTCAAGGTCTGCCATGAAAGGTTTGCATAATGGGGTGCCATTTGTGTGACCATGGCATTTCCAGTATTTTGTAGGACATTTCTTCCTTTAAATCAGAAATTGTTCTGTGTAAATTTGAACTACATTGGATCTGTTATGCTTCTAAATGGGAAACTCTGGCATGCCGCTACTCCATCTGCATGTGGAATGTTGGAATAAAGTGAGGTAACATTCAACGTGGCCAATAGTGCATACGGTGGTACATGTTCTACCTCTAGAATCTTCTGGAGGAAATGTGTTGTGTGAACTATATTCCAATAGAAGGAGAACACACTCTTTAGCTGCACCAACCAATTCCTCTCAGAGCAACATCCATTGTGTGGTATTGATCTGTAGAGACTGTTCCATCTATTGTAATTAAGATATCTCGTTGATCTGATTTTAGCGATTTGAGGAGTTGCAAAAAGTGGGTGGTATCTTTTATCTTTAATGTAAGTGGAATGTTTGTATTCATGTTTGTAACATTGAATCTATATGAATCTCTAAAGGTTGCAAATTGCCATCTGTTGCATCTACTATGGGCCTACCAGGTGAATTCTGTGAATTTGTTGGAAGAAGCTAGCATACTGGTGTTTTTAGATAAAGATTGCATGTCTTTCTTTTGTCGTTAGTCCAACCGTACTTTTATGCATGTTGAATCTGTCTTGTTAAATTATGTAATATTTTAGGATCATCATCTAGTAGAGAATATGTGTCTCTGTCATTTAATTGACATTAACCCCTTAAGTGCCAAGGACGAGGTATCTCCTTTATCAACAAAAAAGGCCTTGGCACTGGGGGGGAAAACCCATGGCAGTAGTGCTAACATTCTTCCTCAAAGTCTTGAAGATCCATAATTTCCAATGCTTCTCCTTTACCCGCTGCTCACATTGCTATGCTTTCATCTTCATACAAACCTCTGACTATTGACATCTCTCTATTACTCAGGATATGACATTTAGTCTTTTTACAGGATAATTGTTTAAATCACTCAACATAGCCTCATGAGAATTATCGATGGATGAGCGAGCTATTGGGGCATAACTTTACTCTTTTATCTAAGTTTTAGAAATTCTATCTCTTTTTTTAACTGTGATTGCTTATCAAATTTAACCTTACACATACGAGTTGAGCCTGCCGGATTTCGATCCTGCCACAGGAGGTTGCACACAGATATCACGGGTGAGTGCTTAGCTCACTGTGTTATCTGACCGGCAAATGTAAATCAAAACATAAATCTAAACATTAATATGCAAGAATTCATCAGAACTGCAATAAATAAAATTTAAGATAAGTTGTTTGTGCAATATCAATAAATCTGAAAATTAAGCATATCACAAATGTGTGATTAAAAATCTCTACAGAGTTAGCAGCAGGGCGATACAATGGTTCCCTCTGATTTTAACAAAAATTGGAATAACAAAAATGTTTTAATTTACCAAAAATACCGATTTATAACCCCATTCCAACCCCCTCTGGACCCATTTCAATCCTTTACCCCACTCCCATACATATGTTTACTAATAAATTCAGTATTTTTTGGTATTTTAGGTTAGGTACAAAGGTTTATTGTCATTACCTATTCTGTAATATCACTTGGTACTGATACAATTAGCTTCTATTAAGTTGTTCCATAAAGAATCACTTGCGTCATCAACTTGACTGTAAATAAATTGATAACAACTGAGTTTCCTAAGATTACTAGTTGACCCATATTGTATTATTAAACATTTTAGTGACTTTATTGTGACTGCCCCTTGCATAATCTGCAAATTCTTGCACATTTGTCTAAGCTCATTGTCGGGCCAGTGCCCTCAAAAGTATACAATTGGTTCATTTTAAACCCAATATAAATTATTCAAACTCAACTGCAGTGGAACAAGTAAATATATTGTGACAGTCTATGTTGGTTTCTAATAAAGCCAGCAAATTCCTTATACAGGGAATATTGTGCAAGTTGCTCAATTGTTTCTCTCCAGTCCATTTCGTACAATGTTTTCTTGGTCCTAGATGGATTAGTTAATAATTATTCAACATTAGAATCCATTTTGTCTAAGATTGCATTCATTGACTGCTAAAGATAATGCTGGACCCAACTGATCCAAACAACAGGGCATACAAATCTATATTTAAGGAATCAGCACAAGGGGCACATATTTTGGCATAGATATTTAATTGGTTTCAGGTCACTATCACCTGTACAGTCATTACGCTCATTTCATATCTAAGGACCACATTAAGTGTAGAAAGGGCCAAACCCAAGGCTCGTTTCCAAATAGTGCCCTGGACTGTATTCAAATAGGTACCAATATCCACCAGCAAAATATCAAGTCCGTAAGTGATAAAGGGAACAACCTTTGTTGAATAAAAACGCAAAAGGGTTATTAGTGAAAACGTAAACACACTTAGATAGACTCTTAAATTGAGCAAGCAAGGGCTGTGCCTTTACTTTCAGTTTTTTTATTATTTAATTGATAGAAGAAATATTGGACATGGTGAAACCCAAATAATACAAAGAAGGAACCCTTTCCAAATGTGAATCATCCACATGCCATAACATAGTTTCTGGCTTTTTTTTATTGGAGTAGATGATTATCTTAGATTTTGTTCCATTGATTAAAACGTTATTGTCTATAGCATAGTTAGAAAACATAGAAAATTGTCTTTGTAAACCAGGTGTCTGGTCAAAGAACAGCAAGTCATCAACAAAAGCAAACAATTTAACTTAGTTGACCCTATCTTTATAGGATAAGACACAACAGATGACCAAAGCTCCTCAATATCAGAGATATACATATTGGAAAGTATTGGAGCCAAGGAGCAGATTGTCTTAGCCCAGTGTAAGCAGTGATGGGTCTAGATAAAAGTCACTCCTTAGTTAACCTAATCCTAACTGCTGTATCCTGTTGCAATATCCATACCAGCCTTACAATGGCGGGAGGGAAATTACATTTAAAAAATGTTCCCCTTAGCTTCTTGTCAATAATTTGAACGAATGCATTGGACATATCCATTGATGCGATATAAACTGACCCAATTGATGCTCTCCTTACTTTCGTCAATATGTGAGACATTATTGTAACAGTCAGGTATGTATCCAGACATTGTCTAAACCCCACCTGTCTCAGAAGGATAGCTCAGGGGCAATGTGCTCGCCTTGGTAGAAAGACGACACAGAGCAAAACAGGTTTGATCCCCGGGTCCATGCTTAGAAACCTCTGGGTATTACGTGTATTATAAATAACCTATCATATCATATCATATTTTCAAATCCTTCAGTATCAGTGTGGTGAATATTTCACTGATCACATCCAAAACAGCGACAGGCCTATAATTTGCTGGGTTACATCTATCTGCTTTTCTAAAGATGGGGATGATAAACAATTGTTTACATGATGGTGGCACAGGGCGTTTTTTCCAGCATTTTCATAAATAACGCTGAAAGTGTGAATCGAAAATGCAACACCAGGGGGGCTAACCTGGCCCCACATTGCTGCTTGCAAAATATATCTCTCAACAAATACCTCAAGGTGGTGTGCACTGTGTTACTGCCAAATAAAACACACAAACAAACTATCAACCAAGAAATGGACACAGAATGAAATAACATGACACGAAAAAGAAAACGGACAAGTCGGTGCAATTATAACAAAGAAACACATTTATTCATGCTTAGCAAGGCATGGTAAATCAGTACTAGCAAAATGACTTTGCAACCCATTCTGCACGGGTGCAAGCTACAATGAATGCATGCCTTTCAGGCTTCTATTCAAGCAATGTAATGACAATTATCCCTGCTGGATCTATAATGCAGTGCAGCCTAGTAATAAAAAATGCTATTAACAAAGTATCCTAGATCTACATGTGCCAAGTGTCAGTATCTCTCATTCCCATCTCCACACACATTGGCACTCTATATGTGTGTGTCTGATGAATCTCGCCTTCTCTCAGTATGTCAAAACCCCACATAATGTGTGTGCAAATCTCCCATGTGTCTCAACAAACCAGTCTAATCAGTTACCCCTAAATCTCAGCAATACTCCCCTCATTGCACAGTCTCTTGTCATCCCGAATGTCTCCCATCATCTCTAGACAGATAGGTCTGCTGACAGCATGACTCGTCTCCCTCTGCTCCCTCAGACAGCCAGTCTCCCTTTACAGCCTCGCAGAGGGCCTATATCTGCTCCCTCAGAGCCCCGACTGATCTGCATCAATCAGCTCTCGAACTACTATGCATCTCCCAGTCTGCGCGTATCCCAAAATGCTTCCAATTACTGCAAACCCTCACTCCTGGTTATAGTGTCAAATGATGTACATACATCCCTATGGTAACATGTCAAAACTCATAGCTAAGCATTCTCTAAAACAGGCAAGCGCCAAAATGTCTCCCGTTGTATGCAAATGTGTTCTCTAAGCTCACTATGCTCTTGTCACCATGACATCTCTCAAACTGGATCATACTGCTTTCTGAACTAAATCTCGTGTCTTCGCTATCTGCACACATGTGACCTTCTCGGTCTGTCTGGGTGTTATAAAACATTCTCCCATCCTCCCATTCAGCTCTCAGCTTCAGTTAAAATCCTTTCTTTCCATCGAAATCTCTCTGTGCAAAGCAAGTCACTCCCTACAGATTGCCTTCCTCCTTTCTGTCTGTCTCACTGTCTACAAACAAGCCAGTGTCTACATTCTTTCTGCTAGGCCAAGAGCTACCCCATATCTGTTGACATTCCAATCCTTCCGTGGAAACAGTGGAGCTGCTCTCTGTCTGTGGGGCTCAGAATGGCTTCAGAGCCATTTTCCTTCATTCTATAGTGCCTAGCACCATTTCTCTCAGTCCAAGCCCTACATAATGGACTCAATGTACTTCTAAGTGCACACATGTACGTGTCTAAATGCATATGTGGCAACGTTATGTCTATCCAAGGCCCCCCATATGACAAGCCTATTTCTCTAGAAAAATGCATACAAAATATGGCATTCAAATGCAACATAGCAATGTGGATATAATGGATATATATATCTCTGTCTGAAATGACTAATGACAACATAACAATAAGGGCCCAGTATCTTATCTGGACTAACAAAAGAATCCAGGACCATAGAATTGGATTGTTTTTAATAATACAAGGCACAAGGCCGTCTGGCCCTGGATCCTAGAGGGTTTTGCCTTAGAAAGGGCTAAGTGTATGTCTTCCATAGCCCGTGAAAAGTGGTAGCCCGCCACGCTTGAAAGCATACCATTGCTTCTCTTCTGTTGCCTGCTCTTCATTCTATCATGATTCTAAGTTCACAAAAATTGCTTTCAATTTCATTTTACAAATAAATTTGAACAATTCTAACTTAATGTTAACTTAATTGGAGTTGTAGATAGGGCCAAAGTTTTATCCTTTCATTAACACTTTACACTCCTGATTACTCAGACATCTATTGGATAGATTTACAAGTAGGTTCTCCTCCCTTGAAATCTGGTTTGCACTTTCTGGGTGCAAATGTTTTCTGCGCCCCCTCCGAGTTCTCTTCTTTTTGTTCCTCTCTTTAAAAAAATATTTGTCAGGTCACCATATGTGGTTGTTAAGTTTTCAGCTGAACCTCATGTGTTTCACTTACTAAGTTTCTTGCATTTAGCCCCATTGTGTTAAGACCCGGTCTGAGCTGAGAAATTCACTGGAGTTAGACCTTTTTGTTGTGTTGCATTGTTCCCTATATTATTTAATCTTTGTGCAAGTAGTCATAAGTACGTATTTTCTTGTTTTTCAATTCTGATTTGTAACTTTCTAGTTTATTTTTATTATTCATTTATAGCATTTGTTATACACCCAAACCCAAAGGTATCACGGCTTAGGTTACACAAAACTTACTTGTCTGGTTACAGGGTAGTTACATTACAGTCAGAGTTAGAAGCAAGTTAGTTGCGGTACATGCATTTGCATTTCAGGTACAGTATGGTTGTAAGACAGTTAAAACGTTTCATTAGAGTGGAGGCAGTGTTAACATCATGACATAATGGAAAAACTGCAGGTTAGAATAAATTGAAGAGCCATGTTTCGAGAAGGCTGAGTCTTATCAAAACATGGCGCTGGTGGGAGGGCTCATGTCTAATATAGGTGGGAAGGGAGTTCCAAATCTTAGGTGCTGCTACTGGGAAGCGCCTCCCCTACCCCACAACTCTTAAAACTTGGGAAAAATAGATGAGTGCATCCTTGCCCCTCTTTTTTGTGCCTAAAAAGAAGGGAGAACTGAGAACTTGCATTGACTACAGAGCACTTAACCAGATCACAGTAAAAAACCGGTACCCGTTAACGCTTTTCCCCGAGCTCTTGGATCAAGTCAAAAACGCTCAGATATATACAAAACTAGACTTATGAGGGGCCTACCATCTAGTAAGGGTAAAAAAAGGAGACGAGTGGTAGACCGCCTTTCGCATGAAATATGTCCTTTATGAATATCAGGTTATGCCCTTTGGACTATGTAATATCCCGGCGGCGTTCCAATTTTTCATGATTGACGTGTTCTGTGAACTGTTGGACGTCTGCGCTCTTGTCTATATTGATGACATTCTTATCTATTCGACCATCAAGGAGGACCACGTCAACCATGTCCGTGCAGTTTTGGAGAAACTGCAGCAACACTGGCTATATGCCAAATTGGAAAAATGCTTCTTTCATGTGACAGAGGTAGAATTCCTTTGCTTTATTCTCACACCACGGGGTGTATGCATGGACACGCGCAAGATAGATGCTATCCTTAACTGGCACTCACCGACATCCATAAAGGGATTACAGAGTGTACTCGGGTTCACCGACTTTTATCGCCAGTTCATTCCTGGGTTCTCCCAGATTGTCCACCCAATCACCTCTTACTACGGAAAAATAAACAATTTAATTGGTCCACAGAGGCAGAGAAAGCCTTCCAGGAGCTAAAACAAGCATTTACCACAGCACCAATTCTACTGCTTCCTCCACCAGAACTACCATATGTGGTTGAACCTGATGCTTCCAACATAGCAGTGGGAGCAGCCCTGTCACAATGAGACCCCAAAACAGGTCAGTTGCATCCCGTGGCATTCTGGTCTCGCAAGTTTTCAGCCCCTGAATTGAATTATGCAATCACTGATAAAGAACTGCTAGCAATTAAGGCAGCGTTCAAAACCTGGAGACATTACCTTCTTGGAGCTAATCATACAGTCACCGTTGTCACGGATTATAGAAATCTACAATATCTGAAAACCGCTAAAGCGCAATCATCACGCCAACTCTGCTGGGCTCTCTTCTTTGCAGAATATGACTTCATCATCACCTATAGACCCGGAGTACGCAATGGAAAAGTGGACGCCCTGTGTCGCATGAGTGACGAGAAGAGGCAGGCCCCGTGGCCATCATCCCTGAAGGACGAATCCCAGGCATGATTGCCGCAACCACCACTCTAGACAACTTAAAATCTGACCTACAACACTTGATGAGTCCACCAGCCCAACAAGAATGGCTAGGGAAGGGAGACCGGTATACGATCGTGGACAACCTACCATACTACCAAGGTTGATTGCACATCCCAGATAAGAAATTACAGAATCAAATCATCGCAAACTATCACGGTTCATCAGTAGAAAGGCATTCGCGAATTAGCCAAAACCCAAGCTGAAATAAAGAAAAATCACTGGTGGCCAACTTGGTGAAAGGACATTGTCCAGTTCATCGCAACCTGTGGCACATGTGCACAACACAAGCCCCAAAAACAAAGACCCGCAGATCTGCTACGTCCTTTAGAAGTACCCACTGCACCTTGGCATGCGCTATCAATGGATTTTATTACAGACCTTCCCTCCTGTAAACGGATACAATACCATCTTAGTCATTGTATATCTGTTTTCCAAAATGGCCCGCTTTATTCCCCTGAAAGGTCTCCCAACTGCTTCTACTCTGGCTACCGTGTTTTTGAAACAGATTTTCCAGCTACACAGGTTCCCATTAATATTGATATCAGACCGAAGAACTCAGTTTGTCTCTGCATTCTGGAAAAGGTGTTGTAAAATTGCCAAAATCGACTTCTGGTTATCTACAAGCCAAAACCGACGGCCAGACCGGACGGACTAACCAGAGCCTCGAGCAATACATAAGGTGTATGCTGCAACAAACCGAGGATACCTGGAAGGACATACTTTGGTTACCAGAATATGCATATAACAACTCCATTCACACCAGCACGGGACAAAGCCCATTCTACATAGTGTACAGTCGACATCCACAGACATCTGTTTTCAACCTAATCGAATCATTAGAAATGCCCGCTGTAACGACCTGACACAAAACCATCACCCAGGTTTTTAAGGAAGCAGCAGAGCCAAAGAGAAACAAAAGCAGTTTGCGGATCGACACCGTAGGGAAGCTCCCAGCTACCAAGTAAGAGACAAGGTTTGGTTAGCATCCAAGAACATTCCCCTGAAAGGACTACGGCCGTTCAGTCCCAGATATCTGGGACTCTACACTATCAAGGCTGTGATCAACCCTGCGGCCATGAAATTAGAATTACCGGCCCACATGCGGATCCACCCGGTGTTTCATGTCTCCCTCTTAAAACCATTGAGACCAGCTACGCAGGTCGATACTCAACCGGATCCCAAAATAGTTGAAGGAGAACCAGAATATGAATTTAAAAGGATCCTAGACTCTAAAATGGTCTGGTCCAAGTTATACTACCTCATAGACTGGAAAGGTTATGGACCCCAAGATCGGACCTGGGAACCCAGGGAGCATGTCCACACTCCACGATTAATCAGGCAGTTCCACTGCAATAACCCCAATAAACCAGGACCAGGGGGAAACCACCCATGAGAGGGGCCTACAGGGGGAGTGCTGTCACGGCCACAGGCCACAGAACACAAAAACCACACTATCTAGTGATGGGGGCAATGGGTCACTTGACTCACTTATGTCCCTTTGGGACCTATAAACACAGGGGCCCTGGCTGGACTCAGACCTGACGCCTTTGGCGCCAACCTCATATAGAGATGTGAGCAGGAACACTTTATTTCAGTGCAGGAGTGCTTTTACTTTATTTCAGTGCAGGAGTGCTTTAATTTTACAAGAACTTTCCGGGAGCTGAAAGCCTTTATTCCAGAGAAGACCCTCATGTGCTGATTCATCGGGTGTGGCTCCCTAGACCTGGTCTTCATGTGCTAACTCATTGGTTGGCATGCTGAACCTGGTGGGCGTGGCTTCAGAAGCTCAGCTATTTAGGCTGCTCCATCCTTAAGGCCGGTGCTTTGCGTTACTGTGCACTCGCGTGCAACGTGATTCTCACTGCCACTTGGACCAATTTACTCACCTTTGAAACCAGGCGTTCTCCTGCATACTCACCTCCAGGAAACCGGTGCTTCATCGCTTCATCTGCAGGCTCATCTCCTGACATCCAGTGATCTTGATCCCAATTCCGCAGCACCGCACTCCGCATCCACGACATGGACCCTGTGAAGAAGAAGAAAAACAAGGTTAGAACATCCGTCCTAGGGCCGCACCGTATTTGAACGCTGCGTGCCCACTAGGTAACAATTTACCAGGTACTGTACCACTGCAGCTCCGTTCCTCATTCCCTCTGGCTGTCACCTCAAACTCTGCAGCTTCTGCCGGGCCAACAACATCACCTGCAAGGGAAGAAAGCAAAAGAGCAAACATCTGAAGTGGAACAGACAGCAATACAAGACAACAAACTTTACAATACAACAAAAACAGACAAGGAAAGACAAACGCAAACAGGAACACTTACCTGAAGTATATTGGCTTAGTCACAGCAGGACTGGACTACCACATGCAAGGGTCCAGATCATACAAGCGATCCTGCCAGAAGCAGCAGGACAGGGTGCTCGCCAAAACGAATCAACAGCTGAGCTTTCCAGGGACAGCGCATCCCATGGGTGCCACAGTTTGGGAGAAGGGGTCTGGAAGGGGATCAGGCGCACAAGCTGGCATACTCACACCCCAATTCTCCATGCAGGAACAGTCCCGAGCAGCATCACCTATTACCACCAGTCACCACATAAGCGCAGAGGGCAAATTCAGACCCAGCGACCTCACCCCCGGGAGGGCTGCAACCGTGCCCCAATGCCTCCGCAGAGACCATGTGAGCGTAACAGAGATATGGTTGTTTCTTTTTAAGCCAAAGGCTGCCCGTAAGGCTTTGTTTTGAAGCAGTAGTTTCGGCAAGTTCATGGTTGTGGTTCCTCGGAGGAGTATGTTGCAGTAGTTTATTTTCTGTAACATGAGGGCTCGAGCTATGATATGATATGATATTTTATTTGTATCGTGGTCGTACACAAGTGAGCTAAGGTGAGGCAGTTTTGTGGGGTCTGAAATTGGCGGCTAATTGCGATGAGTTTAGCCGTGTAGGCAGTAGAGGATGAGAGGGCACTGACATGTTTGGTCATCGTAAGGTTAGAATCTAAGTACACACCCACAGTTTTGACCTGCATGAGGACTGGGATGGGAGTTACGTCAATGGTAATTGTTGAGTAATTAGCATGGAGAGTTTTTATTCTAGTAGGGCAGCCTACAATGAGGATCTCCATGTTTGTTGTCGTTAAGACACGGACTGTTGGTGGCCATCCAGTTTTGGATGTTGACATAGATCTTGTTAATGGTGGATGCGTCTTGCTCTTGGTCTCCCGTGATAGGGATGAGTATCTGGGTGTCGTCTACAAAGTTTGTGTATATGACTCCCATGGCATTAAGGGCTGCAAATAGAAGTTTTGTATATGCATTATACAGAGTGGGCGAGAGGCAAGAACCTTGAGGGACCACTAGGAGTTCTGGTAGGAGTACTGGTATCGGTTTGGCAGCCTCCTTGCCAATGGATACTCTTGAGGTACATTCCACTAGAAAGGATTTGTCCCAGAGAGTAGCATCTGTGGAAAAGTTGAAGTGTGTTACATAGCTTGTCATGGTCCAGCAAATCAAAAGCAGCAGAAAGGTTGAGTAATAGGAGGATACATAGATTCCCAGAGTCTCTTATGGAATCCACCTGGATTTTAAGGTCTAATAAAGCTGTTTCTGTGCTGTGTTTGGGCCGGAAGCCAAATTATCTGGCTCCTAGCAGATGGTTGCTATATAGATAGTATTGAACTTGAGAGTAGGTTATTTTATTGACTATTGTTAACAGAAAGGGCACAGTGGTTATGGGACAGTAATTGGTGGGTATGGTAGGGTCCAGAGAGGGCTTTTTGAGGGGTGGATTGATCCAGGCTTCTTTGATACTGGCGGGCACAGAATTGGTGATGAAGGAGGCATTAATGAAGTTAGTAATAATGGGTGCTAGCGTGGGCACACACAGTTTGAATAGATGCACAGGGAAGCTATCACCTTTACAATTGGACAGTTTTAAGGTGGTCATGGTGTTCAGGACCTCGTCTTGAGAGACTGTGGAAAATTTGAAATGAGTGGGTATTTTTTGTGTGTCTGCCTCAGGTGCCAGAGGGGCATGCTTTTGCTGGCCAAAAAGTTTCTTTTCGCTAGTATTTTGTTTTGAAGTGTGAGGATTTTGGTAGCTAGTGCGTTCTGGATGGTAATGCACCAGACTTTGCTAGAATTGATGGGGATGGGGCTGCCAGTTCTCTGAGAATAGAGAATAGTTATTTGTAGTTGGAAGAGGCATTGTTTATGCGGGTGTTTAAAGAGTTTTCTTGTGGGCTATGACAGCTGATTTGTAGGTTTTGTTGGCTAATAGGAATGAGTTAGCGGAGGCTGTGGATGGGGTCTTTTTGTGTTGATGCTACAGCTCTGTTTTGTTATGCCAGAATACCCTCAGCTCATCATTGAACCAAAAGTTAGTTTGTTTAGCAGTATGGAGTTTTTTAGTCATGAGCAGGGCTACTGCATCAATGGTGGACTTCAGGCAGTTGTGGTAGCTAGAGGCAATATTTGTGAGTTTGGTATTAGAAGGTAGATCATTCTTGAGGGTTTCTGTTAGTGTGGGGATGAGGCTATCTGCTGTAGGTTTGTGGGTATTCCTCCCCGCAATGGGGCAGGGTGTAAGTGGAGGTACACTCTGAGCGCTTGGTATCGCTATATTGAATCTTATTAGACAGTGCTATGACCAATCGATTTCCGTGATGGATTGTATTGATAGGTTAACGTTTAAGATCAGGATCCAATTCAGTATTCTTCCCTTATAGTGAGTAGGTAAATTGCCAATTTGGGTGAATTGAATTGTATGAAGGGCAGAGAAGAATGCATTGGCTTTGTGTTCCAGTTTGTCATTAAAACTGAGGTTAATGTCACCTAAGATGATAAATGTAGTATTAGGTTTGAGGCGGGGTGATGAGAAGCAGGATATCTGATTCCGGGTGGTTTGCGTTGTTAGGAGCTCTGTAGATGACAAGAAGGTTGGTTGTGGTTTTGGGGTAAGTTTTGAGTTTGAGTAGGAGAAGTTTGTATCCATCTATTGGGTCTAGTGGGCAAGATCTGAACTCTCCCTCCCATGGTGTCCTGGCGGTCAGCCCTGAGTATAGTATAGTCTGAGGGGATGGCCAAGGCCAGGAAGGGGCCGCATGCTTGGTGTAACCAGGTTTCTGTGACAACTAAGAAATCTAGCTGTTGGTCAATGAGTAGGTCATGTAGGTCAATAACGTGAGCTCATGGAGATTGCACATTTAGGAGGGTGCCTTTGTGTCTGGGAATGGGCTCTGTCAGGGGAGAAGGGAGAGCTATCAGTGTGGCGGGGGTGATGGAAGGGGTATGCACCTTGGGTTGTGTGATAACGATGTCACATTGCATTGTGATCACGTCAGTGGTCTACTTCTTGGTTTGAGTGATTTTCTGGGACCTCTACAAAAAAGGGTGGGGGAGAAGGTGTGGTAGGCTAGAGGTGAACCTGCGGGGGTGGTGAGGGCTGATTCGTGTGGTGAGCCTCAATAGCTTTGTGGTTTCTAGGATGGGATGGGAATGGAGGGTAGGGTTATTGGCAGTCTGAAGCTGAGGTGTTCAAGATGCATTAATCCAATGCACGGAGTAGTGGAACCTAGTAAGGTTGCAGGGCAGGCAGAGAGGGTGTTCCTAGGGGGACAAGTTCTAGGTTTAGAGTCTATTGTGAATCTGGGATGGCTTGATTTGGCAATGTGGAGCCAGGTTGTGGGTAGTGGAAAAGGGGATACTTTGGGTAGGAAAGGTGTTGGGCAAGGGCAAGGGAGAGGGTAGTGTCGGTGGCACCAAAGTCTGGCAAGGCCATTACCGATCTTTGTGTAGGGTGGTAGGCCAGACATATTGAGTTCAGTGTTGGTTCTGAAAGCGGTGAGCTATTATGCTATTATGTAGTCCCACTAAAGGTGGTATACAAGGCTAGGCTATGGTATGGGCGTCCTATTTACACTAAAGTGTTGGACCTTAAATTGAGGTACCATCAGATATCTGGGTATAGTATGATCTATGTATACTATTTGCTGTCAGCAAAGTGCATCATAGTCTAGATTAGCCATGGCAGACAGTGTACACGATTTCTGAAAGGTTCTCCCAGCAAGTGCAGATATAGCAACAATTGGGCTTGTAATGGTGTACAGAGTACAGCAGTATTATGGATTCTCATACAGCCTATGCTAGGTTGGCAATGGCAAACTGAGAATAGCCAAGGTGGAGCTTAGCAATGGTGATCATGTACAGCATGATTGAATTGCCAGTGACAAACGCAGGAACATGATAGTATAATGCTGTGGTAGTACAGTCACACAAGGCTAAAATAGTACAGCATGATTTGAGATGTACAGCATGATTTGAGATGTAGACGACGACAAGGGGAGCAAAAGGAGCTTGTCAATGGTGAGCAGGGTTGCACATGTTTTACATTTCGAACGGGATACAAGAGACTTCATGAACAGTATTAGGCCACAGTATATACATCTCTATAATGAGGCAGTAGCGCAGTGACACGTGGTAAGAAGAGTTTGTGGCTATATACGTCTGTTGGACAGGGGACAGATGGGGCAAGTGGGAGTTCAGCTAATGGAGATTGTTTGAATGTTCAGAAATGGTGGGGTTATGCTGGGTTGTGTTGCGAGTTACAGGAGGCTGATAGATAATTCACAGTATATGGGTAAGGCGCAAAGTGACGATGCACCAGGTTTTACCAGCTGGGCCTGAGTGAAGCATGCTGGGATGGATCAGAGGAGAGGGGGTTGGTTGCTGGTTCTGCTGCAGGCTGCTCCTGGCGACGACAGGCTTAGACAGGAGCCTTAATTGTGTGGCCATTGTTGGGCGACCAGCTTTCGCCTGCCGGCATTCCCTGATTGGGAGAAATACTGAGGACAGCCAATCTGCTTCAGGTAGTCGGATTGTGGATATGGTGAGGTGCGAAAACTCATGCGGCAACCATCTTGGAAACTGTCAACCCTTGCGGTTAATTTTAAGAATATTAGAAAGAATGCTGAAGTTAGGGCTCTGACAGACGAGCGATACAGCCGATCCTAAGGAAATGAAACATGTAAAGGAGCTACAGGCTCTGAACACATTGTTGATAAAATGCAGCTGTTGCAGCTGATTGAACAGTAAAGCCAACGAACGGGCTTCCCTCAGGGACAGATTACTATCTGGATCAGGTGTGGGCACTGCTCCTGCAGCGCGCGGTGGAGAGCGGGCTCCTGTTCCTGGGTTCACTAGTTTAGTGTTAATATCTTCAAGTATGCTCTCTAACTCACTTTGACCCAATGTGATGGTGAGTTCTGCCTCTATGTTTGCTATTTCTTTAGAAATATGGTTAAATATGGTTAAGCTCTCTATACCATCCCACTTGCTTCCATAATTTCTTCTTTTGGAGTCTGTCATCACCTTTATGTGGATGGCTCCCAGATCTTTCTCCTCTTCCACCACTTTACTGCGATCTTCTCTTTCTTCATGCCTTCTTGATATTGAATATCTGATGAAGCCTTCATAAACTGAGATTATCTTTTTCTTGCCTCCACTATTCCCTCCTCTACCTCCTCCTTTAAATTCCTCCCCATCTTCGTTTATACCTTGTAATGCTGTTCGTAACTTGGGTATCATTTTTTATTCTTCTTTATCATTTTCTGTGCACATCTCTGCTACATCTCAGTCCTGCCCTTTCTAGCTTTATAATATCTGCAAGTCTTACCAAATTCTTACTACTCAATAAACCATGTCCTTACTTTCCTCTCTAGTATTCTCCCATTCATCCCATCTCTTTTTTTCACTATCATTTTTGGGCTTCCTTCCTACAGTCTTGCCCTATGATCAATTTAAAATTCTTCTGTTCATTTATCCTCCATTTGTCTACCTGCAAATCTATTTTCTCCCACCTTATTTTCTCTCAGCTGTCTCTCTTCTACTGTATAATGTTCTCTGTATTGTTTTCAAAGATCTTTATGGTCTTGGTCCACCCTATATTTCTTCTCTTGTTTCATTCCATTCCCCTCATCGTTCTCTCTGGTCTCAGTCCGAATTTCTTTTGCCTGTTCCCTATCCCCAATATGTGTCATCTCGCTTTTGCTCATTTTATCTTCTTGCTCTAAAATACTAGAATGCCCTCCCTCTGTCTCTCCACTCTATCTCTGCCTTCTTTTATTTTTGTTTTCAAAACTCGTCTTAAGGAACACTTTCATTCTGCCTCATGGAGATGTTTGACATATTATCACTTTGTTGTACCATTCTTTGTTTTGTTCAGTGCTTTGGCACAAAGCGCTATAAAAAAAGGCAATAAAATACAAACTACAAAAAAACGAAATAAGAACAAGATCAATTCAAGGCATCAGTTGTGACACATACCCATTACCACGTCTGACTTTAGATATTCCACGGTTAAACAACATCAAGAAAATCAACCGAAGGAGGCAACCTCCTAAACAGTTGGCCTATTTTAAGGGAAGGAAAGAAAAGAAGCTGGACTTCCTGTTACTTACACCCACCATAACACCAGTGGTGGGGCATTTAACGGGAGTCAGTTGAAAAATGGGTACACCAACCAATTTCAGTGAACCGTCTCATGCGGAAGGCAATAGTGGTCATTTCTATTAACCAAGTTATTCAACTAAATTTCAAAAACACGAGTCTTGTTCAATTTACTCGGCATTCAAAAAGCCATTTTGTTGCAAAAAAGCAATAATAGTTCATTACCAGATAAGATATAATACTAATCACATTTTACTATTTCATTGTTAGTTATGAAGTTCAATTCTGTTTCAAATGCTCTTAAGCAATAGTCACCACAAACACACTATCAAAATAGCTGGAAATATGTAATAATAATTCCCATCCACGAGAAGGGTGACAAAAGTTCACCATCATCGTATGTCACCATTTTGCCGAGAAAAGAGGGAACAAAGTAGACGGGGGAACCGCAAGACTATCTCAGTTAACCTCCAATGGGCGCTGTCCCAGATTATGTGGGTGTGCATGCATACCCTAATGTGGTTCCGTAATACATATTAGTCAAATACGTGTTCTGGAGAGAAGGGTGTGATTATAAGAAATACCAAAATGTGTCTATGGGCACATAGACCAACTTCCTTGCATCTGTTCTGTAATCTGAGCACAACAAGAAAAACGAACACAGACGTAAAGAAAATGTGCTTGGGAATGGCCCCACTGCGTCTGCTTCTTTTGGTACAAGCATACAGTGGGGTTACCTCATGTGTAGAGATCTCCCAGGGGCCGGGGTTTCTATTTGTGTTGCTTTTCACCAAATCCTAGCTGATTGCGTGTGCTCATAATGTTCACATTTCTTGCTAACGGAAAGCGGGGCAAGTAAAAGAAAGGGAGGCTTTGTCAAGATTCTGAGATATTCTTACATGCATTTTGATACTAAAGATGCTCACTAAGAGAACTCGCGATTTATAATTTCAGATAATCACGTACTGAGACTCCTGCATATAGAGGGGCAACAACTCCCCTCGTAACATTGTCCTTCTGACTGGTGAGGAACACGTGAGGGCTTCTTTGCTGTTACGTCATTTGCACTCGCTTATCGAGAGTCGAACATAGATGCTCCATTGGGAACTTTGAAAAGTTAAAATAAAGAGGCGGCAATCAGATTCGAGGGAATGGGTAACTGCACGCCACCTTTTTTAAATACCAGGGAATTGCAACAGGGTTGTTTCCTCTTTCCCATTCTTTTTAATTTATATATCAGTGCTACACATTCCCTTTATTGGACATTAGTACCCGGCACGCGCAGTGCACCGGGAATACAACGTGTGGATTGGCTCTTTTGCGAGCCATACCACATGGTATTCCCTTGTACGCCGGTGCGTCTTGCGCATGCCGGGTACTCTGTTCAAAAGGATTGATGTGACAACAACACCCACAGATTTCATCCTTGAATGCGTCAGACTTGCCATGTCGGAGAATTTCTTTCTTTTCAAAGATCTATTATACCAACAAATCAAAGGTGACAGCATGGGGGCTACCTTCGCCCATGATGTTGCTAACCTGTATATGGCCCAGTATGAAACAGATCATATACACAATGATCACAATACCTTCAAATCACGAATACTCCTATGGCGACGGTACATTGACGATGTCCTACTCATATGGACTGGCACAGAATCTGATTTGGGCCTTTTCCATCAATGGCTGAATCAATGTAATTATCACATCTGGTTTACCATCGATTGGAGCTACCAGGCTGTGGATTTCCTCGATCTGCACATTTCTAGATCAGGCAACAATCTCCAAACCGAACTTTACAGAAAACCAAACGACCGCAATAGTTTACTACATTTCTCAAGTTATCACCCCCAGGGTCTTAGATACAATCTTCCATACAGCCAGTTTCTAAGAATCAGACGGAACTGTTCAAGCAAAGAAAGATACGAGCAACATGCCAACGGTCTACAACATCGGCTGAAGGAGAGGGGATACCCCAAGAAATCTATTAGACAGGCAAGAAAAAGGGCATTGAACACTGACAGAACCATATGCCTGACACCGAAGGAAAAAACTGAAATGAACAGATTGGTCTGTGTCACCACATACAGTCCTCTGAGTAATCTTACTAACAAACACTGGCATTTGATAAAAAAAAACAAGGGTACGCTGGAGAAAAGGCCAATTTTTGCATTCAAAAAGAACAAGAATCTAAGGGCTACTTTGGTTCATACTTACATCGAAGAAACTAAGACACCAAATACATTGTGGGATCTCCCGAGTGTGGTGGGACACTACCGGTGTGGTACCTGTGTGGCATGTCGCTACACCAGCCCCACAAAAACTTTTGACTACAAGGATTACCATCGCATTTTACAGACCCACACGAACTGCAACAGCAAGTTTGTGATCAATGGAATACAAAGCCCTTGTCACCTGCTATATATAGGAAAAACCACTAGACCAGTGAAACAGCAAATTTCAGAGCATAGATCCTGCATTAAAAACAAGGTACTGACAAACCCTTGGTAGATCATTTCAGTCGATTTGGACACACAAATGATGACATTTCCTGGACCATTATACAGCAACTCACTCCACAAAAAAGAGGAGGGGACAGGGATAAAGCTCTGATGAGACTCGAGCAACAGTTAGTCCATAAACTAGACACTGTCAGAACAGGTTTAAATATATCCATAGAATGGAAACACTTTTACAGCTAGTGAATTAAGATGAACGGCTTAACTTCCATGATGACCTTCACAGATCCTATACTCTTTGGTACCATGGGTTCTATATTTGAGGTCTTGTTGCTGGGGAATAACAACTCTTTACTTATACATTTTTATTTTCAATGTAGGTTCTCCATACCGAGACATTCCAATGACCTGCTATCACCATGTTCTTTAGCGTAACTTGTCCGCTTTGCATACTTGTCTCATGATGAGACACGACCAAACAGTATCAATGATGATGTATATATTTGGTTGTTGCAAGTTGCACTGTATAATATTCATTTCGAACTTTAGTCAACGTGCGCATATTTTTGTCTGCATATATTCTTGCTCTGAAATTTGATGCACAACTGATTTACATGTTTCGATTGATTGCAGATTCTAAGCCATATTTGATTTTACTGTAACGGCTTCAAGTATACAACATTGCGATATACAACATTGCGATATACATTAGGTGCTTTCACCTTGTATGTTGATTAGATCATGACAACACATTCACTCATTGCCGACATTAAGATCCGTACACATTGTATTACGATCAGATATGTGTTCTATTTGTCTCCACACATTTTGTACCCGCACTTTAGGCTCCCCTGCCGTTTGTGCAGGCCCATACAACATTTGGCGGGACCACATAAACTCTGACTACTTCACGGCATCACATCTGTGAAGTCTAGGTTTTCGCACGCTGTTCCTTTAACTCTGCAGCTGACGTGCAACCAGCGCACACTATGCTAGCCAAGCTGCACACAGTATTCTCGCCCCAGGCGTACGCGTCTAGTGGGTCCACCCCCTCGAGCCCCCGTGCCAGTTTACGATTGGCTACTGGGTGGATGACGCCCTACTAGGCGATTGCCACCACCTAGCCAATCAACACGACCGACGGGTTTGATTACTTGAGGTCGTCATGGCTACAGTTTCACTTTCACAGCGTTTCTGTCCAGAGACGCTGCGCCGCCTCGCCGAGCCCAGACGAACACATTAAGCTACGAATGTAAGTAAAACCTAATGCGCTCTGATTTTGGGCCATGAAATAGGGCACAGCACAGTATGTTGCCCTCACTATACCTGCACACCAATATGTTGCACATGGAAGAGTTTCTTTTCGTCCTTACCCATGTGCGTTTTTCGTACACAGATACTGTCATGTTTGGACAATCTGGGATAGGAACCACTATTCTTAGTGGGTGTCTCCACCATTCTGAACCAAGAAGACACATCTTACCATTTGAGGTAAGATTTTACCCATTTTTCCATTCACTCACACATGATGGATTATCTTACTTACCCTTGCTCTGGATAAGTCTTTGGTAAGATCTAGGCTCCTCTACAAGAGAGTTTTGTAGTTTCTTTTTTAATGAAGCATCCTATGGGAGCTTTGTGAATTATCATTTTATTTGAGGACTTTGTTCCACTTACCACTTCCCATTTGTTGTTCATATATAGAGATCCCGGGACCACCATCCATTCCATCATACGTCGTGATGAAAGCCTGCTCACAAAGCTGCACTATACAGCTCTTCTAGGCCAAAACACCTTTGTGTCGACGATATCACCATTTAAACAGTGCACATTTGAAGCATTGCTAATGTGCTTTTTGTATACATGTCCATTTATATGGGTTTATGTTTATTCCTGTGACTGCACAATTGAAATGATCAACCAATAGTAGCAGTTTTCCGTTGTTGTTATTGCATTGAGATCCAGCCTGCCAGCCTGTCTTAATGGATCATACCTATATGTATTGTTTTTTCTAAATATCTCTGAGTACTCTATCCCCACCAACATTATCTAGATGTCATTAAAATACATTTTGTGAAAAGAAATGCAGTAAGAAATAACTGTTATATTTGTTATAAAGTTGGAACTGTGTGACCTCTCACCCTGAAGTTTTTGGCTTTTTTTACTGTAAGTGATCAAATCCGAAATGCATCTCATCTTATTTTTTACCTTTGTATAAACGCATTCATCAATAAAGCTTTTATTGATAATATTTTCCATCAGACATTGCATACATGTAATGCACATAAAACATAGCAGAAGGGCTATTTACAATACAAAAATAAATTAACCACAGGGCAACAAATAGGGTAGAATTATATTTCTTCAGACATCAGATAGAGGCATAGACTAAACAACCCTGCTGGTTGGAGTGCGCCTTGTTAGTACGCTAAAACAAGGTGGGACAAAATACTTGCCTTTGGGAGTGTGTCACACCAGTACCCTAGGGCAAAATGGGATAACATAATTGCTGTTAGCACAGAATATATTTATGGGGCGACAATTAATTCCCGGAGTTTTGTCCCTCCTACCCCCTATCAAGAATGCCACACCAATTGATGATTTAATCGGATGCTTGACTAACTCAGCATATATCACTACTGTAATCCCTATCCCTTTGTGCAATATTCAAATCAAGAACCAGGCAGATGGACATAAAGAATACACTTTTATTATTTTTAAATAATAGAGAAGTACTTTGTCACACCAGGATTACCAAGATTCACACCACTTCACTCTGTGGCAGAAAGTTTCCCTTCCTGGCCATGCTTCGCACTACAAACAAGCTGAATCCACAAGTTTGTTATTGCAACAACAGGTCACATACCATATGAGACACACTAAAATTTACAGTTTTTAATTTCTGGTCTCTGCCCCCGCCCTGCCCCCCATTCCCTGTACTGCCTTAAATAGTCAATGGGGGAGAGAAATAGCCTAGTATTTCAGTTTAAGTGTACCATTGTAGGGGGTACATGTACGGTGAATGCCGTGTTGCAATATTTACCATGGTCCCGCCTTGGTAACATGTAAGAGAGAACAAAGGTCTAATAAATACTCAGAGAAATGGGTCACACCCAAGAATATCCCCTATGTGAAGAGAAGTAATGCAGGACCCCAAATCCTGAAAGGATGATTTTGCTATGCAGTGGGCTTTGTATGTGGCTTTACCTAAATACATGTATCGCTTTTCTGTTGGTCAAAAGAATTGACATGTGCAGCGCCTTCAACACAGGCATCACTGGACGCTTTCCATTTCTAATAATGTTTTAACGCTACACTTAATGAAACACTCTATCAGCAGATAATGAAAACATTTCCTTTGCCACTATCGAGTGAGGATGACCCCCATTCACTTTGGAGTTCCTGGCTCACTCTCTCTAATGAAGTGTGCTTTTAAATCTTCTACCTTCCCTTTGGTTACAATGAATTAACTTTTCTGCACAGCACAGAACGAGAGATTCAGATTTCTATCATGACCCCTTTTTCTTTAATACAGTGTCAGAGGAGTATTGTACAATGTGCAATTTAGTTTATGAATGCACGCCTCCAATTTATGGGATTTTTGGGGTTGACAAAAAGATATGTAAATGATCCAAAATTAGTTTGGAAGGCTATATCATTATTCACACTTGGAGATTTTGAATTTCCCCAAGATCGCCCAGTGTCCTTTGGATTTGTGGGAATTAATACATTGATTAATTAATAAGAAAAAGTTCAGCATCTACTTCTTGCTGCTCACCCCCTTAATTTCTGTATATGTTACTGTTAATGTTAAAGGACATTTGTACCGCGCACTATAACCACCGGAGTGGTCCCCTGGCGCTCTGGCGGCTCTGAAAGAGGAGGGGAGGTTGAGTTAGTGGGAGGAAGCAGGAAAAGTGCAAGAGAGCAATGATGTGCTGTTGGCGGCCTCAGCCCGGTGGGTCCGTTGGCTGGGCCTGGGGTGTTTGCGGCCGGTAGTCGTTGTGTACTGTTATGCAAGACTATGTGTGTTTTTGTTTTGTTGTTGCAATGTAGTGAAGTTTGTGCGATTTGTTGTGCTGTAGGTTTTGGTTGTGTTTCATTTGGAGTTTGAGAGGTGTATGCAGAAAGGGAAATTGTTAGTGGGGTTGGTTAGTTTGCGTCTCTATCCTGAATTGAGGCGCTCGGCTTGCGTAGTCTCCCCTGATTCGGCTCTGTCCTGATCTGGGTCCGACTGGCATACAGGTTTCTTACTCCTCTGGCACGCACCTCTAACATGTTCTCTTATAGCTCCACTTGTCCTCCCTTCATACTCCTGTTGCCAGTGCACCTGGCAATGTCAACCTCTCAGGTAGTGTGGTGATTGCCAATATCTCGACAATTCCACACCACTGTGATACCTGGCGGTAACTAAGTGGTGGGCGAAAGTGTTGGTGGGATTGTCTGAGGTAATTGACTCGGTCTCCGTGCGTGCCGCCTGTGTTCCAGTCTATCCGGTGTCACCCATTCAGGTCCCGTGGGAGTTACCCTCTCGGGTCGGGGATGTCCGTCTCCTTTCCGGTTTAGTCCTCCTTTTTCTGGTTTGGTTTCTAGATTTAGTCTGTGGTGTTGAAGAGCCAGGTTTTTAGTGATTTCCTGAATTTTAGATGATCTTCAGTGTTTCTTATTTATTTTGGGATGTTGTTCCAGGTTTTTGCGGCTAAGTGGTAGAAGGAGGTGTCTCCACGTTTTTTCTTAAGGTATGGTTTGAGTTCCAGGCGGATTTCGTTGCTTGATCGAAGGGGTCTCATTGGTTTGTAGACTGTCATTTTCTTTTGTAGGAATTCTGCTCCTTGTCCGCTGATTGCCTTGTGCGTTATGCACATTGTTTTGAAGGTGATGCGATGTTTTACTGGGAGCCAGTGTAGTGTTTTTAGGGCTGGAGTGATGTGGTATCTTCTGGATAGTTTGAGGAGTAGTCTTGCTGCTGCATTTTGGATCCATTGCAGTTTCTTCAGGAGGTATTCTGGTATTCCAAGGTAGAGGCTGTTTGCATAGTCAATTTTTGACATGATGAGGGCGGCGATAGTGAGTGTTTTGTGCGTGAAGGAGAGGAAAGGTAGAATTCTTCTTGCCGTGTGGAGGAGGAAAACGCATTTCTTCACTGTTGCATTTATTTGTGGTTCCAGGGTTAGGAAGCTGTCCATTAGGACTCCCAGATTTTTTACTACCTTCGAGGGTGTTGGTGCGTTTCCCATTTCCATAGGCCATGGGATGGTAGTTTCGTTCTCTTGGTCTTTGGATACGATCATGATTTCTGTCTTTCTTGGATTGATTTTCAGGTTGTTGGTATCCATCCAGTTGAAGAATTCTTTTAGACAGTCGGTTAGAGTTGAATGGTCGGTGTCTTTGATTTTGTAGATGATCTGAGTGTCATCTGCGTAGTTGTAACATGTAATGTTGTATTTTTTGAAGATTCTGATGACCAGAGTCTGATAGATGTCGAAATATATGGAAAATATATTAGTTCAAATGGAGACCCACCAATGGTTGTTTTGTTGGAATAAGTACTATGAATTCTTCTGGGTTCTACACGGGTGCAGTCATCAGGAAGTTAGCCTGGGGCATCTCATTAGAAGCAATAGGGCCTGGTTGTATTGTATTCCCTGTCTGGCCTCTATTATGGATGGCACTCCAGCCTCAGACATTCTCCTGTTTTTCTACTCAGATTTTAGTTCCTCCTTTCTTTTTCAAAATTGTAGTTATTCACCTTCTTCCACTGTGTGTCCAGTTTTAAAACCTCCTAGCCACACCACACAATATCCTTATTAGGATTTGCCGGCTCATTGGCTAATTATTCGGTTTGGACATCTATTGCTCTTCCTCCGAAACAAGGCCTAGCCTCTTCCCAAAGATTGGTTGTCGGGTCCCCAGGCACCATTTCTGGGAGTTCTTACTCCACTCAACTGAAGTTAACTTTCGGAAAAACTCAAATATGAAGTTAAAAATGTTCCACATGGCACTTTACTCCAATTTTCAACTATGGGTCACTACCAATATAGTTCTAAATTGTGCTGATCACATTGATCGCAATGAAATGTGTGTGGTGTCGGCAGGTGATTGCCTGCAGGAATGACAGATATTTGTGATTTCGACAGGATTAATGTTAGGATCATGATATCAACAGATAGCTCATTAAGTGCTTTTCATAAATATATGTACCTTCTATGTATCCATCATGGTTTCCAGGTTTATGCACAAAACATAACTTCCCATGGATGCCTGTTGCAGCCAATGATCATATGCATACCTTTAGCTTAATTAAATAGCATATTTATGTTCCCAAGGCATGTACCCATGCCTGGTTATCTCTCTTCTTTTGACATAGCCTGCAATAAAACAATCTTCCCTTCTTGGTGGGCTTATGGAACACCATGTGTTCCCTTATCTCTTTGGGCCGAGAGTACAACCCCACCCCTTGGGGAGGCAGATTTCCTCCTGTTGAAAGTCAAAATGGCATAAGGTGTGGGACCCCACCACAAAATTGAACTATATTTTGAAGATTTTAGAAAGATCAGGATCCTTGGACTGCGCCCTCTAACCCCCTCGCCCTCTCACCCAGGCCCAAACTCTGCCTCCTTCGAGCTCTAACAACCTCCCAAGGAATTGACACACACAAGTGTAATCAGGAGGTGGAGAGTGCTTGACCTTTGTGATTTGATTGGGGGGAGGTTTCCCTTGCACAGCCATAGCTTTCAATCAGTTCTTATTGACAGAAAAAGTGTGCTTTTAAGCTGCTGCATTTAAATTAACATTAGAACTGCTTTATATCTTGCATTAAATACCACACATCCTGCTCTATTTACCCTTGCTGCTTTTTCCAATTACTTTTCAACATGTTGACAGTGGCAAATCCTTCATTAATGTTTGCGTTTGAATTATTTCTGGCAATGGAGTTTCCTTTTTGATATGTTCCTTGTTCAATCAATATTGCAGGGTGCACACAGTTCTCCATGGCAGTTTCTGGTTTAGACAAAGGTGCACTTCAGTGCATCAGTCACATGCAGCTTGCAAAAGGTAAGTGCCTTCTGGAACTGTCACATGAACACGGTACACAGTCAGTGCTTCCATGTTTTTTTCCAAAAGCAATATTGGGAGATTTAGCAGTTGAGAGTTAAATTGTGGTCTTTTTATCTGGCAGCCAACAGGCCATTTTTCATATTTCCGCACCTTGGGCCTCTTCTCAGACTGATGCAGTTCCCTGGATCCTGTAGCTGAAAATACCCCACCAGTACATCTCCCCTGCTCTTCGTCTCACATTGAAACTACTATGGAAAGGCAGGGGAGAGTGTTTTTTTTATTTGTTGCTAACAAAAATGAGATCTTTCCCTTCAATGGAGAATGGCCCATTCTCTATTTTTCATCCAGGATTGGGCAATCTGGTTCCCATCTTCTCTTCTGGGTTCCTGGGGTAAGGAAGGGGCCTCCATCCTTGATTTCCATTGCTTTTCTTCCTGGGTTCCTGGGGTCCTCTCTGGATTTTTCATCCAGTCGCCAGACCAGAAAGAATTTGAATTTGTTTTCTAATGAGAGGAGTGAAAGAGATGTTAGAATGTATGTTCAAACATCTATTACCCAGATAAATATTTCACAGAATAATAACATTTGCAATCAAAGACAATATTCATTTTCATCATCATTCATGGGTTACAATTTTAATTTAACTGTTCAGCGGTTATATTTTTTATTTTACATCTTGGGGTTTTGATTTGACCTTTCATACCTCAGATGGTCCCTTGGCTCTAACTTTCACGGGCTTGTCAATCATATTCAAAGCTAGTCTGGGGGGACAGCTTTTTAACTGAATGATATGGGCCCATTTCTCTTCCATCTGTTCTCCTTTGGGATGCAGATCTTATAGGCAACATGAGAGAGTTTAGCCACAATCTCGAAATGTCTGCGCCAAGACGGAAGGAACTTCCGTTCCTCATTTCGTTCCTCTGAAAAGTATAGAGATCAATCTTTTATGTTTATGTTTTTGTTTATTGGTTAAATCTTATTCAACTTTAACAATATAGAAATTGACTAAAATTCATATTACATATCAATGAATTCAAATTTAAAACAGCAACCATTAAATACCATAAACCTTTTTACCTATCTCATACTCCTTTTTCATGGTCTTTGAGTCACAGTGCGACTTCATCCCTTCAGCGGACTTCTCTAAGTTGTGCTTAGTATAAGCAAAAGCGTGCTGGAGGTGCTTCCTTAGACTCTCAATATACTCATGAGTGGTGGATGCATTAATCAGAGTCTGCTCCTGAGTTCTAAAGAGCAGTTGCTGAGGTAACACTATTTTTCATCCGGTCATCAGTTAAAATTGAGACATTTTGGTTTTAGAAGAAGGTGTAGACCTAATAGCCATTGGGAGAAGTGGTAACTGAATGTCCCAACTGGGTCCAGAGACAGCCACAAACCTCTTTAAAATATTCACAATGTTCTTATTGTATCTCTCAACACCTCTGCTCGATGCCTGGGGATAAGCTATATGGAGTTTTCTTTTTCCCCTAGGATTTCCCACATCTTAGTCATCACGTCACTGATAAATTGACTCCATCCATCCAACTGAATTCTTTGCAGAAGTCTGAAATGGGAAAATATGTGGCTAATCACACGAGTGGCAGCTGTCTCCACCTTATAATAGGGGGCAGGAAGACATTCTAACCACCTGGTAAATAAGCATGTTACCATCAACATGTATTTGTTACCACTAGAGGAGCTAATCACTGTCCCGATGAAATCGACTTGCAAATATGGCAGTGTCATTCCCCTTTTCTTTAAGGGAGCTCAATGTGTGGGAGAACTTGGTTGGAATTAAGCACATACGAGACACCCCTTTAGATATGTATTGAGGTCTTGGCACATATGTGGCCATTATGCAACTTCTCCCAAAATGTGGAATGTCTTGTGAAATCCCCTATGACCGGCAATAGCCACATCATGGGTGTTATTCAACAACAAACTACGGAATGAAGTAGGTACCACCCATTGGTCACATCCACGTAGGGATCTCCTTAACAACAAACCGCCTTGGATTTGAAACATCTTCAAAAATGTCATCAACACCCAGAGATTTACTTTTCCGGTATACTCCTGTTCCATTAGAGGAAAGCACGCTGGGTCTCTGATATGTTGATAGAATTTTCTAATAATAGAGTCCTCATTTTGGGCAGTGATCGAGTCTGCATCAGGGGCATCTTTACTCCACTGAGCAGCTGACAGTCCACTGTTAGCATGAGTTTGAGATCTGGTCACAGTTGTAAGATGTATTTCTCCCAGCAGGCATTCCATATCTATATAATCCTCCTTTGGAGCTCCAGCTTTAGCCAGCTGGTCAGTCAGATTATTGCCAGTCTTATACAGACCCTCTATCCTGGAACGACCTCTGATCTGTTTTCCCATGAATGGTTGTGATGCTGGAAATGGATCAGAGGGACAGGGCCTCTGAATCCTTGTCCTTTACTGCTTTTTATCATGTGTTCTGTCGTGTTTTCTGCCCAGGAGTCCATGTGGGACTCCTGGCAGTGCAGCTCTCTTTTGGTTTGGTGAACAGACCCATGGGATACCCTTATGGCACCCATGGGTAGGGGTACAACCCTGTGCCCCTAGTGTATGTTTTTGGGCACCTGTGGGTGGCCCACAGAGCAGGGTATGGGTTGGTGGCAGCTCCATGCTGAATTTGACATGTGCTCTGGGTGTCCTCCATTTTGGGATACCCAGGCCCTGCCATTGGGATCAGTTGATTCCTGATAGGAAACAAGATGGCCCCTGTGGCCTCTTGCTTTCTATTGCCTGTTACCTTGTTTTACCAAAGTCCTGGGAAGCCCTGACTCTGTCCCTTCCCCCTGACTGGCTGTTGGGTGGAAGTTCCATATATGGTGTTGTTGTGAAGGCCCAGCTAGACTGACTGGAGCCTTCCCAGTGACTGTATGTTGTGGGTACCTCCTGTGGGTGGGACCTGGGTGAATGGAGTGTGTGACCAATATACACTCCTTGTTGTGGTTGTCTGGTTTCTGGCATGAGAGACAAAGACTGAGACAGCCCTGCCCGAAACTGGCCTGAATGTAGTGTGTAGTGTTGAATGGCTGGGTACTTGTCCCAATCCACATTCCTTGTTGTGAGTGTCTGAAAGGGAGGAGTGTGGCCTGAATGCACTGTGTGCCTGATTGGCTGACTGACTGCATGAATGGCCTTCTGTATGATTGGCTGCTGAGTGTGTGCCAGCAGTGTGGATGAGAGACAGAATAGTATATCTGGGGACCTCTCACCACTGGTAATTGTTCAGAAGCGTTCTGGAGTTGAGTCTCCACTCTAAGAGTAACTGGAACTGCTGATCCTCGACGTCCAGCTCGAAGAAGAAGACTTGCTGTTGCATTTGCTTCGACCGATCCGGAGGCTGCCGAAATCGTCGAAGACTGACCCGAGAGAGGACCTGGTAAGACGCCCTCTTCCCTTGCTCCGAGGGACCATCGAGCACCGCTCCATCTTCGCCGAAGCGCCCTGGAAGTCAGACCATCGAAAGGCTGCCGACCCGAGACGGGACCGCCGAGGAGATCGAAGTGAAGCACCCGGACATCGCTGCTGTCGAAGTCCATTGCCGTCGACCAGGGTTTGCAGGTTTGTGTAACCGCTGGAGGCCCGTCGAAGTTGTGTTGCCCAGCCGTGTGGACCACTTGACGCCGTGCCGCCGACGACCGGAGCCGCCCACTCCTTTGCCTAAGAACATTCGAATCGAAGGACTCCCTCGTCCGCACCGTCGACCGCTTTATCCTGCCGGAGAAAGTCGAGGACGACCAACGCGCCGAGGAGAAACCTGCCGGTGGGTTTCCCGCCACCCGAAGACCACAAAGACTCGAACGACTCGACACCCTTGCTGGGCCTCCGTCTCCACAATCTTTGCGGTCCAGAACTATTGTCACCGATGTGCCCCGCACGCCTCTGCCTTGCAGGACGCCGACGCTCCGACGCCGACGAGCACCGCTCGGACGAAGCTGCCGCCTCATCGACGCCGTTCTACCCTGTTTGTTGTCGGACGTTCGACGCCCCGTGTCTCCCGCTTGAAAGGGAAGGCATTCAAGAAGGGCCGTCGATTCCCCGACGCCGAACGCCGAGTTCCTCGACGCTTCTCGACGCCTCTCGACCATCCGTGACTCCCGCTTGAAAGGGGGTCGCTCAAGAAGGATCTGTCGACGCCTCTTCGAAGAACTCGACTCCACCAGGTACATTGGGGGGGTAAAAACATTATAGGAGGGAACAAGACTTGCAGAACAATATGTGGACTGGGCTTGTGCTATATCTTTATTTTACAGGTTGCCCAGGTGGGGGGATCTCCACACAGAACTGTGTCTAGTGGTAGGGGCCAGTATTCTGCCTATTGCTCAACCATCTTATTTTCTCTCCTCTCTCTATTGCTGGTTTCATTCTATTGATCTGTGTGACATTGTTACAGTATTGTTGATACACTTTAATGAGATCTAATACAAAGGGTGGTACCACTTTAGAATTGTATATATTTGCCATTATTGATTTTCCTAAGTATAAAGTGAGTTATTATGATAAGTGTACATAACCTTGAATATTGATTATATAAAGACTGTGTTCTAACCAAAATAGTGTGTGGACATTCGTTTGTGGGGGCTTGGGGACTACACTGTACTTAAGAACCAGCCTGCATCACCTCCTGAGAAGCTAGGCCTTGATTGCTCGTCCATTGCTACCGTAATAGAGAATCTTGGCTGGGGTCTTCTGTGCCTCTCTTCTAGCATATAGAGAGCAGAAGTACAGACACCCCCTAGCAGTCTTTACAATGGTCATCTCATTAGAGGTCACCGGTTAATCAATTGACTGTGTTTTAGCACAAAGCATGCCTCTATTTTTATAATTCATCAGATGTTCCAAAAACCCATCCCTCACCTATTCAGAGTGTGTGATTATCACCAATTCTTTGAGCTGGTGGTGTACCACAGTGAGGATGGTTGATATACAGCCACCAACTCTGCCACCTGGCTATTTCTGTGTCCTATTTTGTAAGCAGCAGAGGGTTCTGGGGTATTATTAACCCATGCATTCCCAATTCCAGCCACTAGTTATTTTCCTCCATGGTTGACAATGGGTAGGAAGACACATCCACATAGACCGTGGGTATCCCCTGGCAGTTGTCTTCTTCAGAGACCTTGTGTAGGGATACTAGGCATGCTTCCGGATTGCCTTTTGTCACTAAACTCTCATTCTTGAGACAGTTTTCTTGAGCAGAATCATGAAAGTCCACCAATCCTTGTGCTAAAGGACTATTTTTGTTTGGCAATACCTGACCTGCACAGGAAATCCTTGATAGGTTATTTTTTTTAGGTTATTTATAACGCACTTAATACCCAGAGGTTTCTAAGCATAGACCCGGGGATCGAACCTGTGTTGCTCCGTGTCGTCTTGCTTCCAAGGCGAGCATGTTGCCGCTGAGCTATCCTCCCTTGCATTGAATGAATCCAGGAAGTAATTCTGGAAGGATTTACATCCCCAGCCTGTATTCTATCACTGTGTAGATAGTGCAAGGGTTGGTGAGGAGTCCCTATAATGATGTGCTCCCCCTGGAGGAACAGGCAGTAAATTTGCAATGCCCATTCTGTTGCCAGAAGTGCCTTGTCACAATCATTGAATTTCTCCACCACCAAGTTTTTTCCTCGCATATAACTTTGTTGACCATGTCATGCTTTTGATACAATACTGCTGTCAGGCAGGTATCTGAAAACCCAATCTCTAAGATAAACTCCTTATTCTTGATGGGGTAAGCCAAACAAGGAGCTTGAGAAAGGCTTCTTTTCAGTTGTTTAACTGCCTCAGATTGTTCTGGACCCCACTCCCACTTGACTCCATCCTTTAATGAATGTACCAGAGGTCGAGTGACCTCTGCATAGTCCTCAATTAACTGTTGACTGTAATTAGTGAGTCCACAAAGGCTTCTCAATTCTCACAAAGTGCTGGGGTCTTTCAATTTCAATTCTGCTTCCACTTTCTTCGGTTGGGGTCCAAGACCCTCAGGGGTAATTTCATTCCATAAAACATTCACCCTGTTTTTACACAATTGTGCCATCTGAAAGGAGGATTTTACTCCAGCTTTCTGTAACTCTGCCAGAACATAGCACATTTCTGCAATATGTTCTTCGACAGTTGAGCTTTTGATCAATACATCATCTACATAAACCAGGTTTCCCCTTTCGCCCAAATCGGGCATGGCCATATGAAGGAATATATTGAACTTATTTCCTGAGTTTATATATCCAAGGGGTGTTTGTGTCCACTTATTCCTGCCCGCCTAAAGGTAAAGGTAATCTTGTGCTGTTCTTCCCTACTCATGGGTACCATCCAGTAACCGTTTGTCAGATCAATGGCAGAGTACACTTTTGACCCCTTGATCTGCGCCAGTCCTTGATCGATGTAAGGAAGTGGCCATCTTGACTTGTGGACTCCTTTGTTCAACTTCCTCAGGTCGGCACAAAGTCACCATTGCCCATTGGGTTTCAGTATTCCTAGTACCCGGTTGTTAAACGCACTGTGGATCGGCCAAATTATCCCACAGGATTCCAAGTTATTGGTAATCTGTGGGGATTAAGGGGGTGGGTGTTTGTGCCTGCTAGGGGAGCTGAGACTAGTGTTTGCTGCTGTATCCTTGTGCCCCACCCCCTCAAGAACAATAGCAGCTTCTGCAAACCCCTGTGAGGGCAAAGCCTGAGGGGGCTAAGGGGCAGGTGTTTGTGCCTGCTAGGTGCTCAAACTCTGTGGTAGACACAACACCTGAAGATCTTTTAGTAGAATACCTGCAGAAAGGAGGAGCGCTTACACAGCTGCCAAACATCCACCTACCAGTGCCAGGAAAGACTCCCGAGTGGGCCCCACAAAAGAGTAACAAAAGACTGGGGTCCTGTGACCGCCAGCATATCAGGTGAGAGCTAAGGTGAGAGTGGGGGACTGGCTTAATATCATCACCAACTACGACAGCCAGAGGCTACTGACTGCTGACAGTGCTGACATTGCTGATACGCACGTGGGTTTAAGTGGAAAAAGAACTGAGTGGCGGTTTCAGGGCATATATTTAACTCTAAAAAAAGTACTGTGTTAATCCCCCACTAACCCAGCTGACCAGTTATGTCATCCCCTGACATCTCTGACACCTGACATGCCTGTAACATCAACACCTGTGCCTGCATGTCACACACTGGGCTTCATTATAAGTCAGCTGGTCTGGAAAGTTAACGGCACCTTTTCCGGACCGACTCACTTCGAGTCGGCCGATAAGGGCACTGAACAACAGACAGGCTTGACCTGCCGGTAGTTCAGGCCCCTACCGGTAGGTTTTTCACTGAAGCACCAACACCGTTACTTACAGTGCTGGTACTTCAGGGTTGGCATCCTGTTGGACTCCAGGGGAATGGGAACTTAGCGTACTGCCACTGCATTTGATATCCTGGTAGCATTGGGATGTCAGGCGAAGGTAACTGTAATATGAGTTTGCATACCGACAACCTCGTAATGAGAGCCACTGTCTTCAGCATGTGCCACAGAGATTAGACCAGCAAACTCTGCAAGGCCCTTGGGGGAAGCCCACTCCCTCATAAGTGAGATCCACCAGTCTTCAGGATCATTTAGTGCTCCAGTCAGTTTGGACCCTTCGGGGGGAAAAAGAGTCACATAAACACACGAGGCCCCCATTGATGCCTCCACCAAAATTGAAAAGGACACACATCTACCGAATGAAGGCTGTGGTCCTGCTTTACCCCTAACTAACGCTGGAGCCCCCAACTACAGCTGGAGCCCATCTGAGGGTGGACACAGGGGAAGCTACCATGACACTGAGGGGCCGATTCATTGAACAAACGTGCGCCGAAAATCCATGCGCAAGCAGGCACAAGGGAGCGCAAGCGTGAGAAACGCAGCGCACGCGCACGCGTGCGATTCAAGGAAGACGCTGCGCGTGTTTCCCGCTATCCGTGCGTCCAATCCAGCCTTGGCACACGCAGGCACATAGCGCGGCGCACACAACCAAAGTGGGCGGAACAGTGGGCGTAACACGCGGAATGGGGAACAACGCGTGAAAAAGAAGACGTAACTGGGGAAGTACTGCAGGGAACTACACGGAACGCCCACACGCACACGAACAACCCGTATTCATGGATCCGAATACAGGAAACCTGCGCACGGCAAAAGACGCGCACAGGCATCAAAGCGTCCACCACACAAAGGCAGGCGGAAGTGTCCCCGCGCACAGTACAAAAGTGCGCGCAAACAACAAACACGTATATACAGCTACGATGAAAGCCCCATTTGTCGCAGCACTGATCGTGGGACACCGCAGGAGGAGGAGAATAGCCAGGGCACGCATTTTCGCACCACGGACAAGCCTTTTTGGGATGCCTGACGACCAGGTCTATGGCAGGTATAGGTTTCCACCCCATATCATCTTAGACCTGGTCAGGGAGTAGGAAGATGACCTTACATCCCCCACCCTTTGCTCCCAAGCATTGAGCCCCTTGGAGAAGCTGCTCAATGTCCTGCATTTTTTGGCCACTGGGTCATTTCAGCGGACTACTGCCATAGTGGGGGGGGTCTCACAGGCCACGCAGTCACGCCGCCTACACCAGGTAGCGGCAATCATGACAGCGCGCCCCTCAGTCTGCAGGCACATATACATGCCCAGAACACCCGCAGAAAGGCAGGCCGTTGTCCTGGATTTTTTCAGGGTGGCACACTTCCCCAAAGTGCTCGGTGCCATAGATTGCACCCATGTGGCCCTACGTCCACCTAGGGCCACTGAGCACATCTACCGAAACCGCAACACTGGCATTCCATCAACCTACAGGTGGTATGCGATGCAAAGGGAATCATCAACTCTGTCTATGCAAACTACCCTGGCTCACCCATGACAGTTTCATATACAGAATGTCCGCCCTGAGCCGGGCCCTGGAAGCTGGGCAGCATGGCGACACATGGCTCCTAGGTCAGTACAAATGCCCTTGCACATGCATGCAAGTCACACACAGACAAATACCCAAACCCTAATAATCTCAACTATTATCATCTCCCCAGGGGACAGTGCCTACCCTCTGAGCAACCACATGATGACGCCAATCCGGAACCCCACCACACCACCCCAGGTAAGATACAACGCAGCCCATATTGCAACCAGGGCCATAGTGGAGCGCACATTCGGAGTGCTCAAGTCACGTTTCCGCTCCCTTGACCGCTCTGGCGGGCAACTACTCTATGCACCACCAGTAGTGTGCAGGATCATTGTGGCAGCATGTGTCCTGCACAATGTTGCAACACGGCAGGGCGTCCCGGTGGACATGGTGGTGCCCCCACATCCCCAACCACAGGCACAGGTGCTGCCCATGGGAGGGGACAGGGCATGTGGCGAGGAAGCCCAGACCCAGCTTGTGGCCACATTTTTCACCTAAACTCCCTCCCCTGCAGAGTGCACACAGGCCTGGCACATACCAGGTGACAATTGATGACAAAGAGACAGTCAACTGTCACAACCCTACCACCCTGAGGTAGTTGCCATGGAAGTGCCACATCGCCTGCATCCCTAGCTACTTAAACACAAGCTATCCTGTGTGACCAAAAGGCACACATATGACATATGACATGATATGGCCTATACACAAGTATTTCAAGATGCGATGAGGCAGGGAGGGGGGAACAAGGGAAGACAGACAATGGTACTACTAGGCCAGGTGTCATTTAGATTGTGCAAGTGCAGGGGTAGGGGGAAGGGAAAAGTGCAAGGGGATGGGGAGAGGGGGAGTGCAGTACAGGGGAAGTAGACCAAAAAACAAATACATAGGTCGGCTGGTGGCAACTGCAAAGGTAAGTGCAGACAAGTGCTGGGAAGGGTGGGCTGTAGGGATAGAGAGACAGTACCACAGTGCAGGGGTGGCCTCAATTCCACCTGGCCACAGGATCACCTTTACCCTTCGTCACCATCTCCCACCTTGTGTGTAAAAAGGTGCCTGCACCCTCATAATCCACACTCATATCCAAAATCACAAAATCCAAGCCAGAAAAACGAACCAGAACACCCTGCAGTAGATGACTTGACGTAGCAGTACCTCACAAAGGCCAAGTACTACCACAATGATGCAACAACCAAGGTAGCACAGTAAAACAATGTCACAACAGGATGTGAACCATGTGTGGTACATGACATAGGATGATGCACCATGAACGGATGTGTACTGTCACAGGTCCCGTGTACAGGCGCGGGAGTGTCACGAAACAACCACCCCCACCGTGTCCTGGGTGCCTGCAAGTTCAAACTCACACAGGCCCTGAGATCCTGGTGGGGAAAGAGGTTCAGGGATATGCAGTCGGGACAGGTGTTGACACACTGGATGACTGGAATGAGTGGCAGGAGAGGGGAGGAGGAATGACACATGAAACTAGGGAATGCACGAAAATGTACTACCTGCATGAATACATACACAATCCAAACAAACTTGGACATCATTGTCATGGCCTTCTGTAGTCCAGGCTTAGGAGTGGTACGAACCAACCACCCCCTCTAGGGTTTTGGCGCCTGCAAGTTCAGGGCGTACACAGGCATCCGCAACCCCAGCGGGGAAAGAGGGTTAGGGAACGTTGCTCGGATAGGTACGGGAAGCAGGAACACCGGGTAGAGGGTACAGGGTTCAAAATTGCATAGGATTCCGGGTGATTAGGGGGGAAAAACATACCAAATTGAACCACACATACATCCATGCATTAGTACACTCCCCAGCAAGCCTATGCAGAGCAGTTTGAAAGAAAAACAACAAGACACTTAGCTCTGGTTTTGCGTGCTGGCCTCTTGCCTGCGCACTCTCAGGTCCGGTTACAGGAGCACTGCAATGCTGCAAAGAGAGCCACAGTCAACAACCTGTACGTGCCAATTACACAAAAACACAACACCAAACATGCCCCATAGCAACAAACTACTCTACAAACAGACAATCTGGTGTAGATGCTTCGTACCCATATATAACATCACCCCTGTGACGGGTCATACACAGTCAATGCAGTAAGTCAGCCGCCGGTGGGTGCATGGCAAATGGAACACCAATGTGTCACAATTCACACAACATGCAATGTTCCCTGGGTAAGCAGACAGACCCATATAGCAAGCCATGAATACTGAGCAAGTTGCGTACCACCATGACCGAAACAAAGTTGGCAGTGCATTTATCATAAAGTACATGGAAAAGATATGCACTGCACCCGAGTATGCCCCTTGCTGTATGTCCCTGTGAGCTGCCCCTTTCCATGTCTCAGAAGGCTACATGGTTGATACAAGTGCCTCGATGGACCTTGGTGTACCGGAGGGTATGTGCCACTGCCCCTGCATGTGTCCCAGACAACCTTACAATCAACAGCCATCAGTCCACCAACACATCTGAGCTGCATTGTGTGCTTCAACACCAATATTCGTCTAAGCTCACCCTCAGTGCTGAGACTAAGCCTGCATGTGCAACTCGCCTGGTGCAAGCTTTGCTGTGTTGTGGCCCCCCTGTGCTGCTCACCTTGCCTGGAGTTCCTTGGAACACATCAGCAGTTCTAGGATGTAGGTCTGCAATCCCTGTGCCTCTGCTTGTGCACACATGTGCATGTGGGAACCAACAAACGTGTCCAGAATTCCGTCATCCAATGGGCCATGTCTGCTGGCAAAGGTGCTCTGGAGGCTCATCCCCCTGCAGAAAGGGCATGAAACACATGATTAATGCTTCAAAGTCATCTGTGTGTGTCTCATCAGGCATCACATTACTTGACCATGTCAGAGAGTCACAGCATAAATCACACCATCAGTCCATCTTTCACATCCAAAGTGTGGAACACTATCTACAGCATGAATGGCAACAAGCACGTGTACAGTAAAGATATGAAACATACTACACAATGCATAGCAATTAATGTACACATTAATCATGACACACCCCATCTAGCAAAAGCTGAACAGTGGACAATAACACCAAAATCATCCCCACTAGGGGTGTCAACACAAGTCACACAGCACCAGACATGCCACAGATATGACAGTCCAAAGCCCTTGTGTAAAAGTCTGTAACACTGAACCATCCTTGCGAGCCCATGGATAAGGGAGGCAGGAGTGGCATATGTGAGTCAAGGACCCCAAGCAGCAAACACATACACAAGACAAGCCTGAAGGGCCCAGCTGGAACAGACAGTGGATGCCTTCAAAAGCCACAAAGGACCGCACCGTCACATGAAAGCACAATAGACAAGCAATTTTAAACTAAATCAACTATTAACTAATTACACTAACAATGGAAAACCTACATTACCTAATTAAACTAACTATCAAACAGAAACTTAACTAATTAAACTAAAAGAAAAATCAAAAATGGCCACATACGACGCGGGGGGGAGGGGAGGCACCCAGGAGGGGGGAGGTACAAGGTGCTGCTCAACATCCACATGCGATGATGCTGAGCCAAAAAAAAAACCTCCATGGGCTCAACGCCTGCACAGCCCGACCAATGTGGGAGATAGATGGTCGTCCGAGTCTGGCTCATCCTGTAAAGGAGGACGTGGCACAGTAGCCTGGCCACGCCTAGCCGCAGCTTGCCCCTCATCGGCAGCAAGTCTGCTGGACGGGTGAGCCTGGCTCTGTGTGGCGATGTGACGTAGGACTGCATGCAGAACCTCACGTGATACACGTGCTTCCTCTTGCAAGGTAGCACGTGTAACACGGAGTTCCTCCTGCAAGGCCTGGCTGGACAACCGCTGCACCTCCTGGCAAGCCTGTAGCTCAGCCGAAATGGGACGCTCAAGCTGTGCAAACCTCTCCTCTGCCTGCTGCCTCTGGGACATCATTAGGACACCCAGAGTGGATCTGAGGGAAGCATACTCCTCGCTCAGGGCATCCATGTGCGCCTCTCCGTGAGCAGCAATTGCTTGACGCAGAGATGACATTTCAGCCTGGCGTGCCCTGCCTGAGGCCGCCATGCCCAGCCTGAGCGAGCGGCCCGTGGACAGTGCCGCCTGCTGCTGGAGAAGCAACTGCCTAGCAGGGGGGAGCACAGATCGGGCCACACGCTCCATGCTCTCAGCGATGTTCTCCATTGCTGCCCCCTGCCGTTCGGAATTGGCAGTCATGTCTTGCTCCTACTCAGTATACTGCGGTTGCGTGCGGTGACCGCGTTGCCGGGCTTGACCCCTGCGGGACCCAAGGACCGGGGGTCCTCGCTGTGTTGGCACCGCCCGCGGCTGCACGACTACATGCCCCCGTCGACGTGATGTCCCAGGCACATCAGTGACTGGTGTGGAGGGTGACCCTGCGCCCCAATCCACCACGGGCGGAGGAACCAAGACTGTCTGATCCCTCAGTGCAGGGGCCGCAGACAGAGGAGTGTCCACATCAGAATCACTCACCCCTGACACATGGACTTGATGCTCATCCAACTCAACATGGACGTCAGAGTCGTCATCAAGGCTGGACTCATAGGCAGCCAGAGACAAGATGGACTGCAGCACTTGGGGGTTTTCGTGGCCTACCACCACACGACCCCCACTAGTGCCGGGTTGATGTGGTGGTAACAACCCTGTGTCTGGCATGACAACACCATCCTCCGCCTCCATTGTGTCATCACCTGAAAAATAGAGAGAAAAAAGGTCACTACACATGTCAGAAGCACACAACACACACACACACCGACAGCAAACGCATCCCACAGACATGTGACACCCAACATATAACCTGGCATGCATGCTGGGTCAACTTTGAATAGCTTCTGTGATCAGACCTGTTGAAAGGTGGCAGTTTCCATGGAAGTGGGTCTATGCAGTGCAGAAAATGTGTACGCCACTCACTACCTACATGTACAAGGACTCCATGGTGTGTGCCAGGAAATGTGAAGGCAGTGCAATGTCAAATTCAGACATCACGTGCATTGTGCATTCAATGTGTACCATATCTAGAAGCCAAGCACCCCTCCACCCCAGTACCAAAGCAGGGATGCCTAGCATGGTATCAAAAGGCTGACCATACACCTGTGTATTGACAGGCAGTGTTGACTGGCATCAACAGCTTAATGTGATTCAAGTGACAACACTGCAAATGATGCTGGGACAGTAAGCAGGACACATGATGAAAACTCTGGAGGCCGCCCACGTGTGAAGAAGACACAACAACAGTTAGACAGAATCATTGGCCATTGAACAGGCTGAGTCCTGTGAGCCACACAGATTGTCAGACCCTAAACATGTGTGCAACGCAGGACTGAGCCACAGTTGACATGAGAAGGCTGATGAGATGCCAGACAATGTATGTAACCAAGGACTTGTATTACAGTGATCATCCAGTCAAGGACACATAGGGGCATGCGTGCAATGCACATGGAGCATGAATGGGCACTCATGTCCCTGCGGGACATCGGACCTATGCACAGTACAAGTGAGATACCCTGCATCGAGTACTAAGGCTGTACCACACGGCATATGTCTGGCAGATTCTACGCTGGAAGTTGGCATCTACACAGGACACATGAACAAGAAAGTACACATTGGCAAGATTGAAGCAGACCAGTGCAAAGGTGGAACTGGGGTGCAGAGTGGCGGAGGAGGGGCAAGGGAGCATGCCTACATGGAGTCCCGCATGCAGGCAGAGGAGACATGCATGACGAAAGCATTGCATTACTTACACATCAGAACCATGTACACGTCACATGTAGCGGCAATCATGCACAACACATCCCACAAGTGAAACACACACGTCCTCAACAAACATGCATCAACACTCCCTGGACTGCGCATCAAAGTCCAGCATCTCTCCCACTCCTTCGACCAATTCAGGTGGTATGAACTCCGCAACGAGAGCCTCATGCGGAGTGAGCTCTTCCTTGTCTGGTGCAGGCCCACCGCCAGTCACCAGAGTCAAGTTGTAATTAGAGGCACGCTTAGTCTTAGTGCTGCGTTTGATGTCATTCCAACGCTTTTTGAACTCTTGCGCCGTGCGCACCTCATGGCCGAATGAACTGACATGTTCCGCAACATGCTTCCAGTGGTTGTCACGTTGGGCAGCCGTAGTCTGACTATTGGCACCCACTAGCATGTCACGACTGTGGCCCCGCACGTAGTCCACGAGGAAGTCCAGTTCCTGCTTACAGAAAGGCTTCTTCCTCGATGTGCAGGAGGTCGTGGCTGTGTGTGGGGTCCCAGCCTGTGCTGCAGGTGCAACCTTCCTCCTCTTGGACTGTGGCGCAGACCCTGGCTGCCTAATGCCGCCCTGACCAGTATGGCCAGTGGGTTCGGTGGATTGAGCCAAGGGAGTGGCAGGTGGAGGGGTGACCAAAGGCCTGACTTGTGTCAGTGGCAGCTGGGTGCCCACTAATGGACCCTGCGCAGCAACATCAGCTATGGCAGGGTCATTGACCGCAACGGTCCTGGTTGGCAGACTCACAACCGGGGTGCTGTTGGGTGCATCTGCCCCTGCACTTGCCAACACCCGGCTGTTCGGGGCAGCAGATGACATGACTGCCCCAGGGATACGTGTCTTGGTCTGAGCAGCCCGTCCTGCCCCTATCGTTTCCCCCTGGCCTGTTGGAGATCTACCAAGGGCTCTTCAAGTGCCAATGCAGCCTGCGCTGGCAGACCCCGAGCCTGGGTGGCGGTGTCCACAGCTGCACCTGCAGCTACCACTACCCTTGGGCCCGTGGCAGTCGATGGAACGGACTGCCGGGTCAAATGGGTGCCAGTGCCAGATGCAGGAGCTGCATCCCCCGGAACCACAGGGGGTGGTGGCATGACTGCACTGACACATGGCACAACATTGTGCTCAAGTGGTGCACCCCTGCCTCTTCCCCCCTCTGTGGCCGCCCTGGACACCCTGGAGTCCCCCTACTCCCTGGTCACCACGGCCACGTCCCCGACCACGCCCGCGGACGCCCAGCTGAGGCGCCCCTCACCTTTAGTGGCCTCCCAACAATGGCACTGATGTAGTAGTGCTGGCACAGATGGAGTGGTGCCAATGGGAGGTGTACACAACAATTGACCTGGGGGTGGGTAGCAAGATGTTAACAGCCCCCCTGCACCTGCAAGGCTGTATGTGACCCCGGTGATGTGGTGACGGGTCACGCAACGCTCAGGCACCCCAAAACTGCAGTAAAACCGTGCACGCAACCCTGCAGCCTACGTGCGTGGATTCATCCTCCCGCAGTACGCGGTGGCACCCAGTAACACGAATAACGCATACGCGTGGGACATGCAGGCTACTATGACATCGAAAATGGGTGCGATACACAGGGGCACCCGCAGTGGGAAAAAGAGCGTGTGCGACTCACCGTCTGACTAGCGTGATGCAGAAAAACACGTGTAGCCAATACCCCCGCCAAAAGACGAGATACGTCCTTGATAGCTGTGAAGTTGTGATGGCGCACAAAACAACAGGAAGCAGCAACACACGTCGGTCTCCACGAAAGGCACGTACAGCGAACTGCTGGGCCTGCTCACCTTTAACCCATGCTGAGGGAAACGCACGCGCGCGTCACGTCACTTACACGCATGGGCCCTTTCCTCGTATTACACGCGGACGTGCAGTTTTTCACGCGCACTGAAATGCACATGCACTCCTGTGCGCGTCACGTCACAGGGGCGCTTGCGCTTCAGGGGCCTTCTGTCCAATGAAATTGCGTGTGCGTGCAGACGCGCTTACACGCTAAGGGCCTTTCCTCGAATTACACGCTGACGTGCCAAATTTTCATGTGCCAAATCATCACTCCGTATCAAGCTGGCCACGAGTAAGCACACGGAAGACCACGCTCCTGCCCAGAAGCCCGAACTACTGCCCCCCAGATCCCTGAGCACGCTCCCAACTGCCATCTGCTGCTGCCTGACTGCCTGCTGCCCACGTGCCCTGCCATTTGCTGCCTGCACATCAGCCAGGGGTGCTGTTGCTGTGACCACCCCTGCTGGAACCGAAGACTCCCAACTGGGATTCCATCGCTCCACAGCTCAGCCCCAGGACCCAGTTGCCCACCCACTCCTGCCTCTGGGGTTGTCATGTCGGGCACTGCAACATCTGGCACCACTGACAACCCCCAGTCAGAGAGGCAGAGGGGCACCAGCTTCAGTGCCACCGAAGTTGGTGTCCTGGTGGAGCAAGTCCTGGGGTAGTATGATGCCCTCTTCGGAAGTTCCCGCGCCGACAAGGAAGGACGGACTCGGATCTGGACTGACATTGTGACTGCCATCAACGCGAAGGGGGTGGCAGTCCGCGACTTCCAACATGTTAAGAAGCGCTGGGAGGACTTCAGGTCCAGGACCCTGAACAGGGCCGGCGCCTCTTGAAGGCAGCGGGGCCACTTGTCGCAAGATCAGATGAGGGTCCTGGAACGCATATCCCCAGCGCTCCACGTCCAGGTCCTTGAGAGGCAGACCCGTCTGGAGTTGAGCGGTAAGTGTACATGCATCCTGATTCTGAGCTGTGCCTGTGGTGATGTTTCAGTAGTGTGCAGGTTGCACATCTGTTTGTATGGGGTTAAGTATGGGTGGGGGTGTACAGGGCCGTGGGGCTAACACATGCGAGGGCTGTAATGTGTGAGACATGGATGGTGCTTGTGTGTGTAGGCTTGCATGCCAAATGCAGTTGTGTGGGCACACATGTTTGGATTAATGTGTATGTAAGTAGACATGTCCGTGATGTCACGCATGTATGTAGTTTTCAGCTGCATGTATCAGCACTGTGTACATGTGCATTTGTGTGTATTTGACAAGGGTGCAACAGTGATGCAACATGGATGCATGTGACAGCCGGATGTGGAAGCCTGATTGACAGTTGTGACATGGATGCCCATCTGAACACTGCAACACTTGGCAGAGGTGTACACATGCATGCAAGTGTGGTGGTGTGTGTACATGTGTGCTGCACTTCCTGTGTTGCATGTGATGTCTGGCTCAGCTTTGCCTGCTTATGCTGTTGTATGTGTATGGATGGTGCTGGCAGTTGCAATATGGCTGTGGTATGGCTCATGTGTGCGAGTTGAAATGACATGTGTGTTGGGGATTGTGATGGCATGTCTGAGGTTTGCCAATGCCACTCATGTACAACTGTCATGTGTGTATGTGTCCATTGTACAGTGCCCTGATGCCTGTGTTTTATTTCTCCCTGTCTGCAGCATCAACTGATGAAGAGGGCGGAGAAGGTGCTGTGGAGCACAGCGGCGGGGATCCCACCGCCAGCCAGAGACGCAAGGCCCGGCTCCCCTCCCATGTTGTCATCTCGTCGGGGAGTGAGGAGTCCGGTGCCGCGTCCCAGGCCGCAGCTGCTAAGAGGTCCAAGAGGCGGAGGTTGGAGTTCGACTCCTCGGTAGCAGAAGGGGCAGCTTCGACCCCACAGGGCCCAATGGGGGAATATGGCACGGAGTCATCAAGGTTGCTGGGGGGTTTGGTGGAGGAGGAGGCCGTGCAAGCAACAGAGACGGGGTCTGGAGGTGGGGATCCCACTGGTGCTAGTGGTGCAGTGCAGGACCAGGGACAGGAGGCAGCACAGGCCGCCGCGAAAGTGCCTGTGTGCAATCCTGTCCCTGATCCTGTCCCTGCATCATCTTGCACCAGCAGGGATGCCTACGTCCAGACCTGTTTTCAGACAGGGGATGAGCAAACGACAACTGGCCTTCCACTGCCTGCGGACGTGGCTATCCGGGTCCGGGTTGAGCCTGTCCTGACTGGTGTGGCGTTGCGTCAACGGGCCATGCGAGGTGACCTGCAGTCTTTTCATGAGGAGACTGCACGTCATCTCGAATGGCTCGTTGACCACGTCAGCCTTCTGGGACAGGTCACCCAGGCCGGATTCCTCCGTTTGATGGGGCTTGCTATGACCCCCTCCTCAACTGAACCCCCTACGCGCCAGTCGTCCTCCGTGCCATCTTCCCACCCATCAGTCACCTGGGTGCCCTGTGGAGCTGCCTCTGACGGTGCGGCCAGGCTGGTGGAGGAGGCATCCCTGCCACAGTTGGGAGTCGGATGTCCAGCAGGGGTGGCCACATCAACGACTGCACCCCAGCCGGCGGAGGATGTGCAGGCAGCAGGAGGCAGTGCACGGGCAGAGGCACAGCAGCAGCAGCAACGTGGTGGGAGCCATGAAGGCTCGGGGCCTTCAACATCGGAGAGGCAGGCATCGGCCGGAGGGCAGGAGGACCCAGGACAGAGAGTGTCTTCCGTGTGGCAGCGGTTGGGCCACACCATAGATGCGGAGCGGCAGCGGGCGGAAGAGGCACGGCTCACAATGGTCAGGGCGGAGAACTCCATGCGGAGGGCCCTGAGGTGGGCCGAGTGCCTCGAGGCAATCCGCAGGGGGTTGGAGGTGGAAACGTCGATGGCCCTGCGGACCCTCGGGGCCATGGTGGAGGACCGCCTCCGGGCCATTGAGCAGGAGTTCGATGATGCCCTGGCCCGGGACATCCAAAAGTGAGCCGTCAGACTAGCCCGCTGCCCTTGTACATAGTTATGTAGGTAGTGTTAGGTTTCCTTTGTTTTTTTATTTGTTTTGGACCTTTTGGACATTGGCCACATTTTTGTATATAGTTTATTTTATTAGTTAGTGTAGTTAGATAGGTTTCATTTCTTTTGTTGGGATAATGGACCCTGGCTTGTTCGTCTGTCCATAGTTCACTGTTGGATTTTATTTTTCTTTCACAATTTACCCATGGAGCAATGGCTTTCAATTATTATTTCCCATTGGATTTTCTTTTGTGGACAGTGACTTTGGACACCATTACTTTGGATTATGATTTTTGGTTTTGCTTTTTTTCACGGACATGCTTCTTTTCATTTTTGTACATTCCCATTTCTGTTTCTTTATTTTTGATTTTATTTATGTTTCCTTTAATACATATTTTTTAATCAAACTTCAATGTGTTAGATCATCTCATTGGTTTCATGCATATCATGATATGGGTTTTGACATTCACTGACACCCATTGGGTGTATTTGAGGGACATGTGTTTGTTTTGAAACTTGCAATTGGTGTTCGGTCATGTAATTGCCAATTATGAGTGGGTGGATGCAATACTCGGGTGGGTGTTTTGCATTTGGAGGCTGACCATAGGGACCAGGGATCTAGATTGTGATGACATGTTGGCTGGGGAACATGAGTTGGGGCCTGCTGGCAGGTGCCCCACAGTGCTGGGGGGTGGGGGTGGTGGGGAACATGAGTTGGACATGGGTGGGGGCCTGGTGGAGGGGGCCCCTGCACTGCTGGGGGTTGGGGGTGGTGGGAGACATGGGTGGGGGCCTGGTGGGGGGTGCCCCTGCACTGCTGGGGGATGGGGGAGGTGGGAGACATGGGTGGGGCCTGGTAGAGGGTGCCCCTGCACTGCTGGGGGTGGGGGTGGTGGGAGACATAGGTGGGGGCCTGGTGGAGGGTGCCCCTGCACTGCTGGGGGGTGGGGGTGGTGGGAGACATGGGTGGGGGCCTGGTGGAGGGGGCCCCTGCACTGCTGGGGGTTGGGGGTGGTGGGAGACATGGGTGGGGGCCTGGTGGGGGGTGCCCCTGCACTGCTGGGGGATGGGGGAGGTGGGAGACATGGGTGGGGCCTGGTAGAGGGTGCCCCTGCACTGCTGGGGGTGGGGGTGGTGGGAGACATAGGTGGGGGCCTGGTGGAGGGTGCCCCTGCACTGCTGGGGGGTGGGGGTGGTGGGAGACATGGGTGGGGGCCTGGTGGAGGGTGCCCCTGCATTGCTGGGGGGTGGGGTGGTGGGAGACATGGGTGGGGGCCTGGTGGAGGGTGCCCCTGCACTGCTGGGGGGTGGGGGTGGTAGGGAACATGAGTTGGACATGAGTGGGGGCCTGGTGGAGGGTGCCCCTGCACTGCTGGGGGGTGGGGTGGTGGGAGACATGGGTGGGGGCCTGGTGGAGGGTGACCCTGCACTGCTGGGGGGTGGGGGTGGTGGGAGACATGGGTGGGGGCCTGGTGGAGGGTGCCCCTGCACTGCTGGGGGTGGGGGTGGTGGGAGACATGAGTTGGACATGGGTGGGGGCCTGCTGGCAGGTGCCCCACAGTGCTGGGGGGTGGGGGTGGTGGGATACATGGGTGGGGGACTGGTGGAGGGTGCCCCTGGTGGCTGGGGGTGCAGGGGGACATGCGTTGGTGGACAGTAGTGCAAGTTGACATGTGGGTTGGCTGGGGGGCATGGCCATGGTGGATGGGGTGCCTTCAGGACATGTGCAGGGTAGGCCCCTGTGGTGTGAGCCACCTGCAGGGGCCGTGGAGGGTGTAGAGGGAACACCTGGGAGGACCCACACGTGCAATTCACGTGTGGTGCTCCCCGCGCACCCCTGTAATACATGTACCCTGCTGACTTCGCGTGTGTGACTTCCCAGGCACCCCTGGAATACACGTACCCTGCTGATATCGCGTGTGAAACTTCCCGCGCACCCCGAAATACATGTAGCCAGGAAATTCGCGTGTGGAACTTCCCGCGCACCTCTGATATGCACGTACCCTGCTGATATCGCGTGTGAAACTTCCCACGCACCCCGAAATACATGTAGCCAGGAAATTCGCTTGTGGAACTTCCCGCGCACCCCTGGAATACACGTACCCTACTGATATCGCGTGAGAAACTTCCCGCGCACCCCGAAATACACGTAGCCAGGACATTCGCGTGTGGAACTTCCCGTGCACCCCTGAAATGCACGTACCCAGCTGAAATGACGTGGGGTAATTCCCGCGCACCCCAGTGATACACATAGCCCGCTTGCCATGATGGTACAGGGTTAGCGCAGCCCTTTGCGCTGGATTGAGGATTTTGATGGCTTTTCCCTGCGCGTGACGCGTTCTTGGGGGCGTAACTGGCGCTGCTGCAGGGTCGCTGCGCCACTGTGCACCACGGCTGGTTTTGGTAGCTGGTATCCATGAATACGCTGTGCGCGGAAATGGGTTTTGGCACACGCGGCTGGCGCAGGGATTCGCACGTGCACACTGTGCGCCAGCCGCGTGCACCACTTGTGCACTGATTTCTATGAATTACCCCCTGAAAGTTTTACCCTCACTGCCACCTTGCATCTATTGCAGCCCCTGTTGTTTCATCCCCTGGCCAGTTCCAGCTAGAATTTCATCGCCACCCAGCCATCAATGAAAATATTGCACCCATTGCGGGGGGGGGCGCAAGATGCAAATTGAGATGGTGCCACCCAATGAGCCCCCATGGCCTATCAAACCACTTTCTTGCCCACAGGGGTCTCACAAAGGGTCATAGTTGGGTGGAGTAATTTCCCAGACTGAAAAACGGGGAAACATGGCACAATGGATGCAGGTCCCGCCATCAGGGGCAGCCACTGATATTCTGTCAGACAGCAGAATACCAAGCCCACCACCCACAGGGCAGAAAGGGCTAATACTACATTTGACAAGGCAACAAGTGGGTTGGGCCATGTGCCTTTTACCTCCATTGCTAAAACCAGAAGTCCAATAGCATCCCAGGTAGGGGGTCAATATACCTACATAGGGCCCCCAAACTGGCCCCAAATTATTATGAAACCCAGGGAAGCACTCACAAATAAATGTATTCACTGACTCTGGGAAGTGAGAGGATGTCTATTTGCAACACCGAGCAAAGTTCAAGTTGTACCAGGATCTGCCAGCAGGGGGGAAATGCCCTAGATTCTATTAGAATTGACTTTATGGATCCGGGCATGGTTGAGGGAATACTGAGTTTCAACAGTAGATGTCATCCACCGGCAACCCACGATAGAGCTTAGTGCTCAACCCATGGAAAATATGTCACAGTGGCCCATGCTCTCGGGAGAAAACGATGGCATCTGGCTCTCTGGGGAATAGGTCACGAGGTGACACCCTCTGGCCCAGTTCCTTATGGTGCCTTAATATCACTGTCACTTTATTTGGACGCACCACAATTGGCTTTTGTTATGAACTAAGCCACCCATGTGATATAACTGGGTCCCCGGGGCACTCTGTCTAATATAATGAAGTTCACACTTTGAATTAAATGTTTTGTCATGATGTCTTCTATTTTTTGTGAAATACTTGTATGGCTCAATGCTGAAATAAAGTTATTATTATTATGAAGATAGTGTCTGTGAGTGACTCCATGGACGTGGGAGGTAACCATGTTACCCAAACAGTATTGTTTGTGGAATATTGGAGCTATCTCTGGGTCTGTGCGTATCGTAGTTGAATGAATCAATGCATGTCAACAATCATAAGAATCTACTGAAAAGATTTCCTGGAAGTTCAGGAATACCTATTCAGCTAGATTGATCCATTCCTCGACCATCTGCCTTGAAACCTGGGAAAACCTTGGCCTTGGAAATCTCAGCAGTAGCCTCCAGTTGGGTGGAGAGATCTCTGGGGAAGAACAGGTGTTTGCCCTTTTTCTGAATATCGATCAGACTTCAAGCTGGTTTTTCATCATTCTCTTTCAAAGGACCTGGGGTTCTTCTTATAACATCTCAAAGCGTTCCCTTCCAGTGTGGAGTACAACTTGTATTTGGAAGGATGATTGATCTTCACTAGTTGGGAAGAGTTCCCATCGCTAGCTTGTTCTGCTACGGAGAAGATGTTTATATCTGGCACTTGTTTGTTCTGGAAGTGAAATTCCAATTGACCTGTAGCCTGCTGAAATGACAGGTGCCATTTAGACTTACGTATTTTGCACTCCTCTTGAGTTTGATGGGCCAGTTAGTCTGGGTCCAGAGGACTTGGTTCACACAATCAATTAGAGGTGATAACCTCCAAAGGAAATCGCTCCCAGTAAACAGCGAGTGCACTCTGGAGCCATGACTATCACTGGGTGTTTCAAACCGTGTCGCCCAATTTTTATTTCTAGGTCCTCAATCCTTTCAATGGAAATATCTTTCCCATCAACATTTTGGAGTTCTCCAGATAGAGATGTTATGGAATCTGGTGACTCTCCCCCTGTCATGATCACTGCTTCCAAGGAGCCAGGACCAGCCCAACGTCCTTGGAAGCAGGCCCCTAACCCTAATCCTAGGCACCAGCCGGTCCCCACGGGGACCTTTTGGACCATGTCCTGGCGCCGGTGGCACCAGGCCCATCAGAATCATCGGTCCCGGCATTGGAAGCGCCGGGCTCATAATATGTGTGCAGATGCTTGGGTGGACTTACCTGCAGCAGACCATGCTGCTTACTTACCAGCCTCTTAGAAGTCCTCTGTGAACAGGGACTACTTTCTTACCTGGGTGGGGTAAGCTCCACTCCCTGGATTCAGCACTGGAAAGCTTCTGGAACTGGAACTCTTTTCTTACCTAGGCGGGGCCGTGGAGGAAGACACCTCATCACTCCAAGGCTATTTAAACCACACCCGATAGACGAAACGTGCTTCGCGTTATTCTGCATCTGCAGCAGAACGCTCACCGAGTCTGTTCCAGCCTTTCTTCTTACGATCCCGAATCTGCAAGAGTCATACTCACCATTCCTGCATCCTGAATCTGCAAGAAGCATACTCACCATTCCTGCATCCAGTCGACAGCAGCACCTGCAGAGACAAGAAACAGCAGGTTAGCAAGGCAGCCTTATCTCGCAGTGCTACTCACCTGATCCATCGGCTGCGGTCATTTTCGGCACGCTGCACCTCCGCCTGCGAAGACAAAAGCATTGTCACTACTTACCGGCACTCCGTGAATTCTGGATTTCTTCACACTGCATCGCCGCCTGCGGAGATAAAAGCATTGTATCTACTTACGGACATTCCGCGGACTCCGGCGCTGCAAACCAACTTCTGAAAGACAAAAGAAGAGACATTAGACAGGTATTTACTTACGCCCATCGCGCTCTTCGCAATAGAACGCCTGCTCTTCAGCACGAACTACGCTGCAAGGAAAAGACAGTTAGAGCGCTTGCATTTACTCACGCATTTCCAGGCGCTTCACTCCATCTTCCTCAAGAGTCCTGCAAGACAAAAGGGAGAAAAGCATTATACGAAGTCCTGTTCAATGTTAACGTGCCTTGCACCTAAAGACTATAAAGACTAAAAAGGTGTCTGGAAACTCACCACTCGTGCAGTTAACGACGGTAACGGTCTTCTGAGTCCAAGAGGCCTATGTTTCACCAGTGAAGGAACTGGCAACAGCGCCCTGCACCAGACGCAGATGGAGAGCCCAGCATTCACCTATCTAAGGTGAGCACGTTGACCTGGGGGCTCTACGGAGAGGGAGAGAGAGGAAGAGGGACATTGAACAACCCAGACCATTAACCCCCATATTCTTTCACCTGCAGAAACCTCACCCTACGAGTTCGACACACAGTGCGAAGAGGTTCGACCCCAGAAGCCCATCGGGTTCTGCACATCACCTTTCGAGTCACAGACACCTTCCTGCCAAGATCAGCGCCTCCGTGGGAATCAGGTGAGCGTTACAGAACGCAAAGCCCACCGCAAAACTCCTACCCAGGCGCAATGGAAACCTCAGACACTGATCACTTAGCCCAGTTGCTCGGGGAATTAAGAGCAGAAGTACATGCAGCTCGTCAGGAAACAAGCTCTCTAAGAAGAGAACTGATAATTTCCAAGGAGCGAACAGAGGACCTCGCTAGGCAATTGCTACAAACGCAGGCAGGACAGACACCCCTGCCCGCTCCAGGAGGAAGCTATCCTTCTGCATCATCTGTAAATCCAGTGCAAATCAATCTACCTGGTAATGTGCCCTTGGCTCCGCCCGAACGTTTTTCTGGTGACCCAAAGAAATTTGCAGTGTTCCTCAACCAGTGCCACTTACATTTCTTATGTCGACCAGCTGCATTCCCAACAGACCAGACCAAAGTGGCTTTCGTGCTTTCTTATCTCAGTGGCAGCGCCGCAGATTGGTCGATCCCTTTAGTCACTCAGGATGATCCGGTTTTACATGATTTCAAGGCCTTCCAGTCCAGCATGGAGAAACTATTTGCAAGACATGCACAAGGGCAGGCCTTGGACAATGAACTTCTTTCATTACGACAGGGTAATCAAGACCTCTTGACCTATATAGCCTCATTCAACAGACTCATAGTGGAAACTCAATGGCCCGAGGATAAGAGAATAACGCTTTTCTACAGAGGCCTGCGTGGAGAGCTCAAGGATGTGTTTGCTCAAGTTGTGAACCCTCCACAAGAATGTTCGGACTATATTGACTTAGTCGTCCAATTGGACCACAGATTACAGAACAGGAAGGCTGATCGTTCTAAATTTGATACCCGAGTGTTTTCTAAACCACAGACTTCTACTAAGGGAGCTGACACTGTGGAACCCATGCAAATAGGGGGGATGAAAGGTCCTTTAACCCAAAAGGAGCGGGAAAGAAGAAGACAGCTGCAATTATGCCTCTATTGCGGGAACTCGGGGCACTTTATTCGAGACTGTCCAGTGAAACCAGCTAAGAAGGCTGTAGGAGCCGCAGATTCCAGTACCTCAAGTTCCGAGCAGGGAAACGACCTAGCCCGGCAAGTGTAGAGGTCCTCTTGCCGAGCGTTAAGATCTGTCCCGTGACCTCGCATTTCGTGGTGCCCATGGTCCTCATTAATCCTGCACGTCCGGATCGTTTGCATGCAATTGAAGCTTACATCGACAGCGGAGCAATCGGCAATTATGTGGACCGTGAAATGGCATCAAGGATGAATCTACCCCTTGTCCCTAAGGCAGTAAAAGACGTCATTACTACAGTGGATGGCACGGAGATAGCCTCCGGACCAGTAACGCACGCCACCCAAGAAGTGACGCTAGTGAGCCAAGATGGACACCGGGAGAAAATCGTGTTCGATGTGATCAAGGCCCCTCAGTTCCAGATCATTCTGGGAATCCCTTGGTTAGAGAAGCACAATCCTCAGATCAACTGGCGAGCAAAGACGGTTCAGTTTCCAGAATGTTTTACCACTTGTTATCCTCGGCCTGAAGTTTCAGTGGCGGCGATCTCTTCAGAGGTTCCCACATTGCCTCCCGACTACCAAGAATTCCAAGATGTCTTTCGGAAGGATCAAGCTAACACCCTGCCTCTTCATAGGTCTTACGACTGTCAAATAGACCTGATACCCGGAACAACTCCTCCTTGCAGTAGGATTTATGCCCTCACCGAGCCAGAGAATCTTCACCTCAGGCAATATCTGGACCAATACCTAGCTAACGGGTTTATCCGTCCTTCTAAATCTCCAGCTTCCTCGGCTTTGTTCTTTGTTCCGAAAAAGGAAGGAGACCTTAGAACTTGTATAGATTACCGCGCCCTGAATCAAATCACCGTTAAAAACAGATACCCGTTACCTTTGATCCCTGAACTCCTGGACCAAGTCAAAGAAGCATGCATATATACAAAGTTGGATCTCAGAGGAGCCTACCACTTGGTACGAATAAAAGAAGGCGATGAGTGGAAGACGGCCTTTCGCACCAAGTATGGGCTATTCGAATATCAAGTGATGCCCTTTGGACTTTGTAACGCTCCTGCCGCTTTCCAGTATTTTATGAACGATGTCCTTAGAGAACTCATAGATGTGTGTGTTGTTGTCTACATTGATGACATCCTTGTCTATTCATCATCTGAAGAGGAACATCAGAAACACGTTAAAAAGGTTCTCGAGAGACTGCGTCAACATAACCTTTTTGCCAAGCTTGAAAAATGCGTTTTCAACGTAACTGAAGTTGAGTTCTTGGGATTCATATTGTCACCTAATGGGTTCATATGGATTCAAAGAAGGTCGATGCAATCATCAAGTGGCCATCACCAACCTCGGTAAAAGGAGTTCAAAGCATGTTAGGCTTCGCTAACTTTTACCGCAGATTCATTCCTGAATTCTCTCAGATAGTCCAGCCCATCACCGCTCAAAAGAAGAACAAACGTTTTGAATGGTCTACAGAAGCAGAACAAGCTTTTCAGGACTTAAAAGCTAAATTCATTTCTGCTCCTGTTCTAAAACATCCTCGCCCAGAACTCCCCTACATCGTGGAAACGGATGCTTCTAGTCTTGCTATGGGGGCAGTGTTATCACAAAGAGATCCGGTCACACACCAATTACATCCAGTAGCCTTTTGGTCCCGCAAATTCTCGGCTTCCGAGATCAACTATTCAATTACAGACAAGGAACTTTTAGCTATCAGATCGGCCTTTAAAGCCTGGCGGCATTATCTTTTGGGAGCCAGACACACAGTCAACGTAATGACTGATCAACGCAATCTACAATATCTGAAGATGGCCAAAGCTCAGTCTTCCAGACATCTTCGTTGGGCTCTGTTTCTGGCTGAGTTTGACTTTATAATTACTTATCGACCCGGCAGTAAAAACAGAAAAGCAGATGCCCTCTCTCGGATGGGAGTTGATGAACATTTGACCAATCCAGAACCAATACCCATAATCCCAGAACAAAGGCTTTTGGGGTTGGTCAACGCTCAATCCTTTGAAGACATCAAGACTACAGTCAAGTCACTCCTAACTCCGGCCGATTTTCAGGACTGGCAATTAAAGGGAAAAGAATTCTCAGTGGATCAAGACCTACCATATTTCCAAGGGCGATTGTACTTGCCCTGTGAGAAAATACAAAAACAAGTAATTTCCTGTTATCACGACTCTCTAATGGAGGGTCATCCTGGCATTACCAAAACCATGGAAAAGATCAAGAGACATTTCTGGTGGCCATCATGGAAGAAGGATATTAGAGACTTTGTAATCTCCTGCGGTGTGTGTGCCCAGAATAAAAGTCAGAAGGAGAAACCAGCCGGCCTGTTACACCCTCTGGATATTCCTCCCTGTCCATGGCATGCCCTGTCCATGGATTTCATCACGGACTTACCTCCATGCTCAGGGTATAATACCATTTTAGTAATCGTGGATCTATTCTCCAAGATGGCTCACTTCATTCCCCTGAAGGGCCTACCTTCGGCTTCGGTATTGGCTCGAGAATTCTTAGAAAACATCGTTCGGTTACACGGTTTTCCCTCGGTTTTAATCTCCGATAGGGGAAGTCAATTCATCTCCCACTTTTGGCGAAGTTGCTGTCGTCTAGCCCAAATTGATGTAAGACTTTCAACCAGTCACCATCCCCAAACTGACGGACAAACCAAGAGGACAAATCTGACTCTAGAGCAATATCTGCGTTGCATGCTCCAACAAACTGAAAACCCTTGGAAGGATATTCTTTGGATCGCTGAATACGCTTACAACAACTCGACTCATTCTGGAACCGGGAAGACTCCCTTCTTCCTATTATACGGACATCATCCTAGAACCTCTAATCTGGATCCTCCCCAAGAATTGGAAACACCTGCTGTGGATCATTTGCACTCTGAGATTACCCGTGCTTTTAAAGAAGCCACTGCCCATCTGCAAAGAGCTAAAGCTCAAGTCAAAAAGGGAGCAGATCGACACCGTAAAGAGGCCCCTCACTACGCAGTAGGACATCAGGTCTGGTTATCCACTAAGCACCTGCCTCTAAAAGGACCCCGCACCTTCAACCCGAGATACCTTGGACCTTACCCCATCTCTACCATAGTTAATCCGGTGGCGGTCAAATTGGAATTACCTGCGCATATGAAAATACATCCAGTATTCCATGTCTCCTTATTAAAACCAGTACAACCAGAAACCCGATTGGCTGAACTCCCAGAACCTGCTTTGGTAGACGGAGAACTCGAATTCGAAGTAAAGAACATTCTAGACTCCAAGATCTCCAAATCTAAGCTATATTATCTGGTTGATTGGAAAGGATACGGCCCCCAGGAAAGGTCTTGGGAACCCTCTGAATATGTCCACGCACCTCGTCTGGTCAAGAGATTCCATCTGAATCACCCCGACAAGCCAAAACCCCGGAGAAGACACGCTTAGGAGGGGCCTTGAGGGGGGGTACTGTCATGATCACTGCTTCCAAGGAGCCAGGACCAGCCCAACGTCCTTGGAAGCAGGCCCCTAACCCTAATCCTAGGCACCAGCCTGTCCCCACGGGGACCTTTTGGACCATGTCCTGACGCCGGTGGCACCAGGCTCATCAGAATCATCGGTCCCGGCACTGGAAGCGCCGGGCTCATAATATATGTGCAGATGCTTGGGTGGACTTACCTGCAGCAGACCATGCTGCTTACTTACCAGCCTCTTAGAAGTCCTCTGTGAACAGGGACTACTTTCTTACCTGGGTGGGGCAAGCTCCACTCCCTGGATTCAGCACTGGAAAGCTTCTGGAACTGGAACTCTTTTCTTACCTAGGCGGGGCCGTGGAGGAAGACGCCTCATCACTCCAAGGCTATTTAAACCACACCCGATAGACGAAACGTGCTTCGCGTTATTCTGCATCTGCAGCAGAACGCTCACTGAGTCTGTTCCAGCCTTTCTTCTTACGATCCCGAATCTGCAAGAGTCATACTCACCATTCCTGCATCCTGAATCTGCAAGAAGCATACTCACCATTCCTGCATCCAGTCGACAGCAGCACCTGCAGAGACAAGAAACAGCAGGTTAGCAAGGCAGCCTTATCTCGCAGTGCTACTCACCTGATCCATCGGCTGCGGTCATTTTCGGCACGCTGCACCTCCGCCTGCGAAGACAAAAGCATTGTCACTACTTACCGGCACTCCGTGAATTCTGGATTTCTTCACACTGCATCGCCGCCTGCGGAGATAAAAGCATTGTATCTACTTACGGACATTCCGTGGACTCCGGCGCTGCAAACCAACTTCTGAAAGACAAAAGAATAGACATTAGACAGGTATTTACTTACGCCCATCGCGCTCTTCGCAATAGAACGCCTGCTCTTCAGCACGAACTACGCTGCAAGGAAAAGACAGTTAGAGCGCTTGCATTTACTCACGCATTTCCAGGCGCTTCACTCCATCTTCCTCAAGAGTCCTGCAAAACAAAAGGGAGAAAAGCATTATACGAAGTCCTGTTCAATGTTAACGTGCCTTGCACCTAAAGACTATAAAGACTAAAAAGGTGTCTGGAAACTCACCGCTCGTGCAGTTAACGACGGTAACGGTCTTCTGAGTCCAAGAGGCCTATGTTTCACCAGTGAAGGAACTGGCAACAGCGCCCTGCATCAGACGCAGATGGAGAGCCCAGCATTCACCTATCTAAGGTGAGCACGTTGACCTGGGGGCTCTACGGAGAGGGAGAGAGAGGAAGAGGGACATTGAACAACCCAGACCATTAACCCCCATATTCTTTCACCTGCAGAAACCTCACCCTACGAGTTCGACACACAGTGCGAAGAGGTTCGACCCCAGAAGCCCATCGGGTTCTGCACATCACCTTTCGAGTCACAGACACCTTCCTGCCAAGATCAGCGCCTCCGTGGGAATCAGGTGAGCGTTACACCCCCCTTCCTAGATTCAGTTGGTCGAAAGCTTATTTAGACAGGAGAGTAGCTTGGGATACAGTATCCACCATCTTCTTAAATGGAAACCTCACCCTCACCCTGTTTAAGATGCAGTTTCATGTTTAAGGTCTGGAATCTGTGAGGATAAACCTGCATTTGGAAATTATATTTGTAGTCAGGGATCCTCTTTCTCCCCAGATAATTTGCTGTTCCTCTCTCTGCATCTGAAGACAGTTCTCAGTATCGGTTTGCAGGGAGGATACCTCTATGGTCTTGGGATTATCCTGCTTGTGTGGTTGGGGTTTAGGACTTTCTCTGACTGTGTCGGTACACTTTTGTAATCAGGGTCACTTTTGACCCATTTTTCTTTGAGAGGGATTCCCCCATTACAGAATAAGAAGATTTCCTTATCTGAATCCTTCTTAAATTCTTCTCTCTCAATGGGGTGATTTTGTTTTTTTTCTCTTTGAAGTGAATTTTTCTTCAGCCTTTTCTACCTACTCTGTTCTTTGGGTACCATCTTCCAGGCGGTGGAAGAGGCATTATTAGGAAGGTGTCCAGGTTTTTTTTTCAGGTAAGAAAGGAAGCTTTCTTCAGAACTTGGCATCTCCCTTCAACCAGGACCCAATCCCCAGGAATCTGTTGGTTGTCTGGACTTACCTCCAGTCATCCTCCCCCGGGGTGTCAGACCCAGGTGTTTGGGCATCCTGAGAAACATTGTCAGTCTGAGGGTTTGACTAAGCCCTTAGAATGCACCCCATGTCTTCGACCAATTGTTGGACTTTTTGCCCCAAAAGGGTAACTTTCTTTATTCCCTCAGAGTTGTAGGGAGGTCTTTGCTCATACCTCTGTTGCTCCCTAGATGGGAAACTATCCCTTCTAGCAAATTGTTGAAAATGTCCACCACCATTTTCAGTCCTGGTTTTCCCTTCTCTTTAGTTCTGGGGTCTATTGTCCAGGAACCGGGGAGAAGGAGGATTGTTTTGAAAATGAGGATATCCAGGGTAAAAAATCATGTTTGGATGTGGCGTGGTACTTCTTTCCTTTAGGAAAATCAGAGGGAAATTCCCTGGGGAAGTACTTACCTGGTTCAGATTCCCCAGATTCCCCTTTGTGCCAGGGGAATGTAACTAAAACCTGGAAGGGGCCCCAGTACCTTTGTACATAGGACTTATGTAGGTGGTAGTTCAGACATATCAGTGCTTTGATAACCTGATTGACTACTGCTCGATTGGGCATGGGCAGAAGGTCTCTTCTGCCTGTCACCCTGCTTGCAAACTGGAGAGGCATTATTAGCCCTCCATCTCCAAGTTCAAAGGAGGGGTAGTTTTCACTACTGTCACTTTTGCAGCAGTTGGGGTGGTAGTTGGCTTTGGGGATACCTTTAGTGTCTGTGGGTTTCTGCACCTCATAGATTCAAGTAGCCTGCTCTATTTCCAAATTCAAAGTCCTGCATTCATGGAAATCCCAAATAAATAGAGTAATAATGTATTTCGGTAATGCGTGGAAGTATGTGGTGACAAATTCTCTGCTATTGGCACCCACCTTGAAGTCTGCGCAAATTCAAATTCAGCCTTGTGTTCCTCTTGTGGGTTCATGTGCAGAATTTGTTTTCAAAATGGCCACCTTACAGGTGGGCCATTTGTAATGATCTTAGTTTTCCTGCCCTGCAAAGAAACTCGAGTATTCAGGGAAAAACACCAATTTTACAACTCAATACAATTGATAAAATGTTTTATTTCACATCATTTGTTCATATAATTCCAAATGTTCGCACACAGAATACTTAGAATATTTGTGGTAGGGAGTCATAAAGCTCTCTGTGGTTTTAATCTTCATGATGGGTTCCTGAACAAAACCCTTTTTCATTTTTGAATTCCTTCTGAACCTGAGTTCATTCTCCTTCAGAATCAGTGCTGCTGTTGGAACTCCAGTCCTTGTGATCTAGGCGCTCCCTATCTCTGTGATATTGGGGATGCTTTCCAAAGCATGGGATCTGGACTCCTCCTTTCGCCTATGTCACTGTGAGCTCTCTGGATCAATTTCCCTGTAGTCACTTTTTGGCGCAGGGTAATACCCAGTCTCTTCTTCAGACTGTTGAGCATATGCACAATCCCTCCTTCAAGGTGGTGTGGTGTCACATCTCTGCATCTCTGCCTCTAGGTGGCACTGTCTGTAGACCTGCATGGTGTTGTCTACCATCTCCAGAGAAGAGCCTAAATCATTATTTAACATTTCTTCCATAAATCTGTATTTCCAAAAACACAGACTTCAATTCCCATAATACACCTGGAAGATACCTAAAAAACCCAGCAGCCCAATATGGAAACTCTTTTGGAATCTGAGTTGCATGCACACTGCTTTCACTGTGCATGGAAGCAAACAGACTCCCTTCAATGGACTGCAATATTCAAAATGCCAAGGAAATTATAGTGCTTTTTTTCCATACAAAAACTCTGGGTGTCTGTCAGCACTGGATCCCCTCCCAAAGTCCATGCTAGAGATTTCCAATTACCACACTGGTGGCTGCTTGTGTTCAGCCCAATCATGCATCTCCACCCTGGCTTTCCACTTGGCTAATAAGCTGCCACACAACCAAGATTCCTTGTTCTTGCATTGCGTTCCGAACCTCGTGCAGCTGTGACTCATTTGGAATCTTTCTATGCCTTGTTGCCTACGACTCTTCCCTACTCCTCTGCTGCCTGGCTCTAATTCTTACAGTTTTGTCTTGCAGTATCTGTCCTGCACCCTCTTCCTGCTGCCAGTGTGTTCACTACTTGCCTTTGTGCTGCACCCTGCAGCAATGTACCGCTGTTTCTTGTCCAAATTTCCTGAAGCACTCAGCCCCGGCACCTATATGGGTTCCTGCAGCTTTCAGTCTCTGTCAAATCTGCTGTTTCCTGTTAGTTTCCTTTGCTCGATTGTCTGCCATTTCCTTGCTTTCAGGTCTATTTACTTCCAAGCTTTATCCCATAAGTCAGTCTCTGTTTATGTTGCTTTTGTTTGTATCCTTTCCCCTATGTTCTAGTTCTGTTTTCCAAAGTCTTGCGTTCTATAGTCCATGTGTTCCCAGTCCAGTTTTCCAGCCTGCCTATGTTACCTAGATTCAGTTACTGTTTATCAGTATCCTGCTTAGTTACCTTCTACCAGTACCCTTCTCGTTTACCTTGTACCAGTACCCTGCTCTGTTACCTTGTACCAGTACCATGTCTCTGTTAACTTGTACTAGCCCCTTGCCTATGTTACCTTGTACCTGTACCTTCCCTCTGTACCCTTGCACCAGTCCTGTGCTACAGTGTTCTGCTTTCGTAGTTCCTGCTTTCCTGTTCTGAACTTGTGTTTCCCTTTTGTGGCTCTTAGTATCTGGTTAGTGTTGTATGGTGTCTGGACCCATGCCTCTTTTTATTCCTTTGTACAGAGATTGGCTCCTATAACCTAGTAGGCAAGCCCTGCCACTTTTTACTTGTAGTCTACAGTGTATTTTATGTAACAGTGCACTGTGTTCTTTTCCCAAAGAATGCATCCTCTGTATGTTCCTGCTGGACCGACACCAGCTTGGCTGTGTAAGTACACTCCTTGATTGTGCCTTAGGGCCCTGATACAGAAGCCACACTTGCTGCCCCCATTCATGGCCTTGCATGGTGTGGTGCATGTTAGCGTAAATTGCACAGATGCATTCAGCTCCCCTCATTTCTGTGGATAGTCTGAAGTCTAACCTGTGTTTACACCCCTAGTGGGATGAAATTCTTTGTCCATTGTATGGTTCCCATCACTTCTTGTTCACCATTGACATCTACCCTTTCATCCTGTTCCATTGTTCTGATGTACCTTGTCTGTTCTTCCTTCTTGTTTACCGACTTGCTGTATGCACTTGCCTGTCCCCTTATATCAGCATAGCCACCAAAACCTACATGGGTGCCCTGTATGGGGATGCACGTGCAAAGCATGGCCAAAAGATTCAGACTAAGGAAAATCTATTAGCGCATGATAAATTGAATGTGCGTGGCAGCAGGCATGCATGAATTGCAATTGGGAGCGGGCCATATGATAGGTTTGCATATGAAAATACGTATTAGGCAACAAATGTACCTTTATTGTAGCTATAGAGGCTTAGGTAGGCCCAGGTATAGGGCACGGGCGTGTGAGGGGTCAGAAATGCGAGGTGGACAAACTGATATAGGACTGTAAATCGGGGGTATCTGTGAAAGCTCTACATAACACATCCCACACTTGTGCTCTATTTTCATTAAACAATGCTCCATCATGTTCACGTCCCCCAGGGTTATTCCTGGATAACCAGCTTTAACCCAAGCATCCCCAGCCTGGTCTATAATTATAGCAACCATCAAGCACTTGATGCCCCCTATTGCCAGGGCACCCCTGCTGTTTGCTTTTCAAACTCATATATCCACTTGCTCGCCCCTGCTCTGAGCTGTGGGAGGGCCTTAATTATTCTTATTCATATGGGGCCAGGGCAAATACTGTGTTCTCCCAACCCCCTTATGTATCAGGGGCATCTGCATCTCTACCCCACTTCTCACACCCTTCTTCAGACTTCCCCTTTTTCTTACTACTGCCATCCAGCTGGCCCTACACCTCAACCTGCCCTCGCGCACATACCTGCTGCATGGGTGGCATTCTCAGCTGCCTCTTTACCCTTCCCTTCTCCTTCACCCTCTTCCTCAAAAAACAAGTCACAATCATCCTCCCTCAACAGTTCCCACCACCGTATCCTCTTGTCCAAAAAATGTCCACTTAGCCATGCCTCCTTCCTTTTTCTACACCTACATTTCTCATTCCCCCTTATCGATTCTAAGAAAAACATCTCCTGATCTCCATTCTCCTGATCTGTCTTCCGGTGCGCCTACATCCCTCACCTCGCTTGAGGATGTTTGTATCCTGGTCAGTTCTGCCAACATCTCTGACAGCCTGTCTTCAAACTCTCTTGACCTGACACTGGCAGATGCTGACACTTCAGCGGGTTTGCATATGGGGGTGGGGGAGCAGTAGCCTGTGGTGTTACTGGTTCTGAAGGAGTCCCTACCACAGTCGATACATAGGTTGGATTTGTGTACCCATCTGCAGGACACACTGCCAAAGGATTTAATCCCTCTCGCTCTGCTGATGCCCCACCCTCTCCATCTACCCTCCTATACTCTCCATCTCTCTATATCTGAGCCCCCACACTGTCCCCTTGGTCCTCTGTGTCCTCAAACATTTGCCAGGGCTCTAAAATATCTTTTCTTTTCTTTAGTTGTTTCCCCTTATACCTGGCTACTAAAATTGTAGACATATGTTCCAAAACGCTCTTATTATGGGAGCCCTTCTATGACTACAGGCAGGGCATCCCCCCTTCTCTCGTCTCCATGATCCACTGCTTATGGTATTTCTACACCCTGTCATGATACAGTGGCAGGGCCTTATACATATACTCTAGTGGTGTTCCACCCCCATACTAGAGCTGTCTATGTTGTACTAACCCCGCAAAGCCCCACAAACGTGCACGCTGCAGCTGCTTGTGACAATCAACAACAAAAGAAAATCACCCCACCCTTCTTTGTCCCCCTTTCCAGTGCACACACACATAACAAGCCAAAATAACAACCACTACGCGTTCCAGGCCTACTACTTATATTGAGACCACTACTTTTAGTTCCATATTCCTCGTTTGCATGATATATTTTATTGTGGTACCAACTTCCCTTCCTTTCTGAAGAGGGGCTACCTGCCTTACCTTTACCTTAGCTTTTAATCATCTAATAATACATACATCAATAAGAAATAACACAAACACCCAATTCACATCAAAAACCTTGCTCCCCATGTGTTCACACCTCTCACACTTCCCCACATATCTGTCCCCTACTTGTTATCACTTATAAGAGTCTACTCACTTGTGCGTGCTCACCTGAACTCCTCTGTCACAGGGTTCCAACACCGGCCTGCACCCTCCTCGGAGATGCGCCCAGCTTCAAAGAACAGAGAGGACTTCTCTTAAAATGGTTCCTGTTAAACCACTCGGAACACATGTTTTTTTGGGACTGGTCACTGTAGGTGGGCGTGGCTCCTTCTGGAGAAGCGGCCTTGAAGCCTCCGCAGGTACTTGGGGTGCAGGGATCTGTGAGGAATCCGCAGGATTCATCCCAGGCTGTATTGTGTAGCAGTAATGAAATTATATTTATAATAGAAGTGATAAGGTGTCATAATGGTGGTGCAGACACAGAGCCGGGTTGAGGGAAATACTGAAACACCGCCATATCGGAAGTGAGGCCTAGCATTTTGTATTCTCTGTTATAAGTGCAGTAGTGTGGCATAATGAATATTTTGAGTTATTTCCCTTTCTCAAGCCCTAGTAGTGAAGCTGAGAACAGTGGCATCCATGGCGAATAGATACTGGTTTAACTGTATCCAGCGACAGGCCCTTGGTGGACCAAGATTGGAATGCAAATGGCAGAGCGAGGGTAGGGCTGCGGCCTTCCACAAGGACAAATCCATGGGAGTCACGTTAGAGGTCTGGAGCTGATAACAAGTTAGATTTAGGGCTGCGGCCTTTCACAAGGACAAATCCATGGGAGTCATGTTAGATGTCTCGAGCTGCCAACAAATTAGATTTTGATTTAGGATGCTAGCGCCCCCGAGAAAATGACCTTCTTATTTGAACCACCATGTACTCTATGGGGAATAGAGTACATACATACATTAGAATTAGGCTGCTTAATGTGGTCCCTGAGAAAGCAGGGGGGTGTACTGTGGTTGGGCAATCAATAAGGGGGAAGTGAGGATCATAACATTCCATTATTTATGATACAAAGAGCAGGAGGCGATGCCAACAAATCTAGTTAAGTGATGGGGAGGCATTGCTGGTGATCCTGCATGTCTGGTATCAAGAGGAGCGTATTGTTATTTCAATGGGTCAATGTGACTTGGAGTTGTCCAAAGAGCTCATGCTAATGACCAGGTGCACACCATGTGACTCTGTCAATGGGGGGTTACATTCCAGGTAACTTACCAGTCCAGTAGCTGGGAACCCAGGTGATGGACTAGGGGGACAACGTGTTACAGGGTAGGGGTAGGTTAGGATGTGGACAGATGGTAGTCAATGAGGGTGGTGGTATAACACTGTATATGGTTCACATCATTCACCCATTCACCTGAATGTGTGAAGGTTGTAAAAATGCCCTTCCTAGGCTGAAGCTTTTGCTTTTCCCTTTCAGCTACATGGGTTAGATGATCTCTTTAAAGAACATCTTTTGTAAATCTGATTCTCTGATCTTCTCGATCATATGTATTTTCAGGTTCAGAAGTACTCACATTTCTATCATGACCTCCCACGACACACTAGCCCAACCACCTTCCCTGCTTTTTGCTAATGGCGAATATTCATTAATATCAGCTAAGGGATGGCCTTCCTGATCAGGCTGGCTAGAGCTAGGCAAGCCCACCTGCCTCAAGTCTCCCTGTTCTTTTTAGGGGGCATAGATTAGGTCAGTGTGATGCTGGAAATGCACTGAAGGGACAGGGCCTCCCTGTCCTTGTTCTGTAGTCCTTTTTCATGTGTGCTCTTTATTGTTTTCTGGGATGTATATGAATTGTTCGAACTACAATTGTTCGAATTACAATTGACCTTTGCACAATTGACCGAATTGTGAAGGTCAATTGTTACATATATGCGGGGGGAAACCCCCTGCAACCTCTCATTATATATATAAATATATATATGTGCGGTCAATTGTGCAAAGGTCAATTCGAACCCTCGACTTTAGGTCAAGTCGGTAATTCGAACAATTGTGTTCGAACAATTTGGGTAATACCGTTTTCTGCTCAGGAGTCCATGTGGGACTCCTGGCAGTGCATCTCTTCCTCTTTTCGGTTTGGTGTACAGACCCTTGCGATACCCTTATGGCATCCATGGGTGAGGGTGCAACCCAGTGCCCCTAGTGTATGTTTTTGGGCACCTGTGTACGGCCCACAGAGCAGGGTAGGGGCTGGTGGCAGCTCCATGCGGAATTTGACAGGTGCTCTGAGTATCCTCCATTTTGGTATACTCAGGCCCTGCCATTGGAATCAGTTGATTCCTGATAGGAGACAAGATGGCCCCTGTGGCTGCTTGCTTTCTGTTGCCTGTTACCTTGTTGTTCCCAAAGTCCTGGGAAGCCCTGACTCTGTCCCTTCCATCTGACTGGCTGTTGGGTGGAAGTTCCCCATAATGGTGATGTGGGAAAGTCCAGGCCAGACTGACTGGAGCCTTCCCAGTGACTATATGTTGTGGGTACACCCTTGGGGTGGGAACTGGGTGTATGGAGTGTGTGACCAATATGCACTTCTTGTTATGGGTGTCTGGTTTCTGGTATGTGACAGAAAGACTGAGTCAGCCCTGACCAAAACTGGTATGAATGCAGTGTGGAGTGCTGAATGGCTGGGCACTTGTCCCAATACACATTCCTTGTTGTGAGTGTCTGGAGGGAGGAAAATGGCCGGAATGCACTGTGAGCCTGATTGGCTGCCTGCCTGCATGAATGCCCTTCTGAATGATTGGTTGCCTCAGTGTGACCCAACAGAGTGAATCAGAGACCAAACAGTATATCTGGGACCTCTCACTGATAGAAATTGTTCAGAAGCTGAAGTTGATTCTTGATGTTTAACCTTGAAGCTTGCTGGAAGAAGATGAATTGCTGCTGCTGTCCTTTCCCAATCTGAAAGCTGCTGTTCCTTCAAGGAACTGATCCAAGAGAGGACCTGGCTAGGAGAGCTCCTCCCAAACTACTAGGGATCCTCGTGCACCAGCTAACCTTCACCAAGGCGCCCTGAAAGTCAGTCCTCAAAAGGCTGCTGACCGGAGACGGGGACCGCCGCAGAATCACGAAGTGAAGCGCCGGGACATTGAAGTCCATCACCGTCGACGATGAACCTCGTCGACCGGAGCCGCAACGCTCCATTGATCAGCACCGACAACTGCTTTTTCCAGCTGGAGAAAGCCATGGCTGCCGACGACCGAGGAGAATCCGCTGGTGGGTTTCCCACCACCCGAAGACCACAGAGGCGCCGACAACCCGATGCCCTTGCTGGGCCAAAGTTCTTTGTTAACTCCTTGCAGCAATGAACTATCATCGTCGAGGTGCACCGCATGCCTCAGCTTGCAGGACGTTTTCGACTGATCGTCAACTAGCACCGCAAGAACCAAAGCTGCTGCCTCCAACGATAGTGTTAATCTCTTTCTTCACAGAATCTCGACGACCCGTGGCTCCTGCCTTAAAGGGAGTGCACTCAAGAAGGGCCTGTCAACGACTAATCGAAGAATTCTAAGAAACTAAGTACTTTGGGATCATGGAACCTTTTAGAAAGGAATCAAGACTATATTGAGCATAACTGGACTGGGCCTGTCAAATACACTTTATTTACAGGTTGCCCAGGTGGGCGGATCCTCGCACAGAACTGTCTCATGGTAGCGAGATAGACTGTTCTGCCATTGCTTGATTTAACTTGCTTTCTTTCTGTGGTCTATCATTGATTCATCTTATAATCTGATTCGTATGCTATTTGGGGCTGTTAGCCGTGGACGCATTTCAAAGGAATCGATAGTAAGAGTGGTACCTCGGAGATCTGTATATATTTGCCACAGACAAAGTGTATTATTGTGATTGTGTACATGACTTTGAACCTTATTTATATAAAGAACTGTGTTTTCACTAACATAGTGTGTGGACATTCCTTTGTGGGTGCTTAGGGACTGCACTGTACTTAAGAACCAGCCCGCATCACCTCCTGAGCGCTAAGCCTTGATTGCGAGCCAGGTTTGACCAATTTGAGAATCTTGGCTGGGGTGCTCTGTGCTTCGACTCTGCCATATAGAGAGCAGAAGTACAGATAACCCCCATCCAGTCTTTACAATGGTGGCAGCGGTGAGAAGCTAATGGTTTTAAGAATCAGTGTGTAACCTTGTAACTTACAAAATATCTACACTTTGTTAAACTAAGGTTAAGTTATGTACTAGATAACTACATTACAAGCAATGGAATCTATTACAAATGGTAAATTGATTAGGATAAGCTTGGAGGCTCTCCAGAGTGCTTGTGAAACCAGGGAGTTAGACTTTGAGGAGAAGTCTAGGGCTAAGCTGATAGCTGCCCTGATGGACTACCAGGCTGATTGTGAAGCTCTTAATGAAGGGGAGGGTGCAACCATTGAGAACCCTGCCCCTAGGGGTGTTGTTGAATCTGATTCTGGGAATGCCACCACTCCTGCTGCATCTGTTCTGACCTCCAGCAATGTTTCTTCAGGGAATTCCTTAAAACCTGAATTATTAAGGATGAAATTGGCCTTTGAATATCGAAATTTTGAAAATGAAATTAAACTTAACAAAGATGAGTTGGCACAACAAGTGATACTCAAAGATAAAGATCTTGAACTTAAAAACAAGGACACTGAATGTCAGAAAATCCAGCTAGAGAAAGCAGATTGGAGACTTCAGCAAAACCAGTTGAGAGTGTCAGGTCCCATGCCACCAAGTTTATAGAAGATTTGGTTTGTGTGTATGTGGATGGTTCTGATATCCTCCAATGGACTGAAGCATTTGAGATGGCTTGTGGAATCCATGATGTTGATAAAATAGATTGGGCTAAGTGTTTGTTAAGCAGAGTGCCTCAGACTGGATATAACTGTATTCTGAAACTGAGTGTGAAAGAAAGGGGTCAGTATGAGTGCATGAAGTCTGCTTTGATTGCCAAGTTTGGCAAGACATCTACCCAATACCTAAAAAGGATCTGGGAATTTAAGAAAAGAGATTATGTGTCTTGGATTGACTGGGTGAGTGCTGCACATATGAACGTGATGGAGTGGATTGATGGATACAAGGTGAATTTTCCCACCTTTTGTTTTTTGAACATTTTTCTGAAGCCTGTTCTCCAGAGTTGTGTCAGTATGTTGCTGACCAGAACCATTTAGATCCCTTTAAGCTGGCTGACAAGTGGGTCTCCCACCGGGTGTCCCCGAAGGACTCCAGTGGGAAGGACAAGGAAAAGGGGACCTCTCAGAAGTCTGAGGTGTGCCAAAAGCAGTCACAGTCGAGTAAACCAAAACCTTTCTCTGCTAAGACCCAAAAATCTAGTGGGGATAAATCCTATGTGGGTGGGAGTAAGAGTAGTGGTCCATCTGCTGCAAAAAACAGCTCCCAGTGGTTCCAGTACTGTACCCCACATTCCTGGCACTTGTTGGGACTGTGGGGCTCTGGACCACAAGAAGGGTGACCCCAAGTGTATAGGTAAGGCACTTGGCAGACAGGCTGTCAGCCTGATCTACCCTTACCCCGTGCCTGAGGTGGAGGCCACTGTCCTCCCCTCCTCTACAGGGATCACATTCAGTGCTCCTGTAGAGCTTTCTCCAGTGTTCCTTGGGGTCTGGGACCAGTACATAGAAGTACTGGCTACAATCACACAAAACACTGTAGGTTTTTAAGAAGTGTCCTCTTGAATGGCCAGCCATCTACTGGCTTGAGAAACAGTGGGGCACAGGACCCTGCTCAAGCCAGAGGACTATGTAGGTGTTCCTCTGAGAACCACCAGGTTAGCTGGTGGGCCTCCCAAATTATCACCCATAGCCTTAGTCAACATTACAATTGGAGACAAGACAACACAGCTTCCTGTCCATTTTGTTAGGCAATGATTTGGTGGAATTGGGGATTATTGCAGATGGTCTACCCATGGCTGCTGCGGCAGTCACCCGATCACAGGTATTAAGATGGATTTCTGAACTCTGACCTGAAGAAGGCCAACCTAGTTTCTTGGAACAGGGTAACCTCGGGACAAGCCAGACCAATCAGGGTAGCTATGGCAGGCAGTCAAGACTAAGTCGCAAGAGGGGTAAGGGTGACTGAAACACCTCAATGACCACACAAATCAAGGACACGTACAAATTACTCCAGACAGGTGTTATATTAAAAATATAGACACATTTATTACAAGGCCTTTGTAATACAGACCATAGCAAAGAATCACAATAATACTGAAGTAAACCAACACATCACAATCAACACAATATATATACAAGAAAACAGGCAGTGCAAGTTATATTTAGACCCAGTTCCACATCTACAATACACCTAACTAAGAGGCAGGCCAAGCCCTACGAAGAGAGAAGCCTTATGCTCAATAGTACATGCACATGCTTGTGCCACGGGACAAAATAGGGTCTCTTCAAGGGTCACTAGCAGCTCAGGAAGGCGGATAAGGTCAATGAAGAACAAGTCCCCACTATTCAAGCAGGACCTCCACTTGCGGGCAGAGGCAGGTTGAGAGTGCGGGAGTCGCTATTTCGCAACAGTGGCGGAAAAGAAATGGGCTCCTGTGCGAGGGGCCACCGGTTGGGGTATGGACTACTCACCGGTCCCCAACGCAGGTAGACCCAGACTTTGCCAGTTCAGTCCACTTGGCTGGCAGGTTCGGATGCGACAACCAGGACGTCTCAACACCATGTAGTTTCTGCGGTAGCAGGCTTCAGGGTCAAGAGGGTCACACGTGTAGCGAACTTGGACAGGTCGTTGCCACAGCAGGGCAACATGGTAACTGTGTTTTCTCCGGTCCAGGCGCACTCGTCTCACTTCAGACCTGGGAATGCCAAGTGTACGAAATTCGGTGTGATGGTGCCGTGGACACAGAGCAAGCAGTATACCAAGTTTCAAGGGTTTCCTGGAAACCGCGGCGATGACAGAGCAAAAGTCCTGAGTAAGCTGGTCAGCCCACTGGTTGGCCCAGGGACACTTCTGAAGAGGCTTACTTGCAGGGTTTGATGAAGGTGCCGGGAATAGTTTGTCCCACTATTCCAATGGGTAGAAGCGCCTTCGCAGACCCTCTAGGATGATCAGATGCAGAGTGATCTCGCAGGACGACAGTGGGCTCGGGGTGCCAAACCTTCCAGCGGGTCACCAGCGGTTCCTCGACTCGGCTTCTTGTTGCAGGCTACTTGGCTCCTTATCCTTTGTTCATGTGAACACAGGAGATCGACATGATAGTGGTGTTTTCAGCCTCCTCTTATCCAAAGTTCCCTTCGCGCCAAAACGGAGAGGACCCAATGGGAGATCTGCTCACAAACACTCACTCCATACATGGACCAATCACGGACCGCGGTGGTCCCAGGCATTCAGGACACTACAGACTCTCTGGCACCCAGGATGTGTATTGGGAACAGACATCCCAGCCCACTTCCTGGAGGCACACACACAAGGCATGCAGAAGCAGTGAAAGCTTTGGGTCTCGCGGGAAAGTGCATGACCAAATAAGGACTGACCCGGGTCAGCTCGACCTGGGGAAGATGAAGGGGCAAGATGGCCAAAGGACAGGACGAAGAACTTCGTGGAATGGCAATTTTAGAGCCAGGCCACCTATTCGTGCCAAACGCGGTAAGTGCAGATAACATGGCAAAAAAGGGTTCAAAACATAAGATAAACAATGCTGCCACCAGTCCTGTCCATGATACATCTGCACAGTTCATAAGAAGTCCAACAAGAGTTTCTAGGGCCTTTGGAATGACTAGAGACCCATGGGTGCGGTAAAGTAAGTTACATTGCACTCTTGTTACATGTTGCACAAAAGCTGCAACATGAGGAAAGGACTAAGGGAAACAAAGTCTCCCAGTACTGACTGTCTTAAGGGCATGTCAGTTTCCCCATAAGAAGTGAGCGAAAGCCCAGTGGAGTGCGGCTGACGGCTGCGCTTCTCTGGCAAAGGTTAGATCAGGGTCTAAAACAGCAGCAAAAAGTTTGGGGGTTGACACATGGAGGGAAAATTACATTCAAATATGAAATCCTTCCTAACAACAGGTCACACCGGGTCCGGCTGAGAGTCCCGTACCCAAGCCTAAGGGGAAACCCAAGGCAAAAAGAAGGAAGAGCAAGAAGGCCGCCTCTGAGAAGGGGGGCCCTTGACTTCCTGCTGCTTCAGCAGCACCCACTGGGATTCATGCTCCGGACAGGCTTGGTTCAGCGCTGAACCCAAACTAAACTCCTGAGGGAGAAGAGGCAGAAGACCCTCCTGTGTGAGAGGTGCTCAACCCAGAGGATCGCTCTGAGCTTCAATGCCTGCTCTTTTATGATTACCTGACTGTTTTCTTGTTTTAGCTCATTTATGGACTGTTTCAAGGCTACAATTTTATCCAGCAATACACTGTTGTGTATAGCCTAGACATTCAATGTATGTTGAGGTTTTCTTAGCATTTGTATACTCTGCGTGTGTGTGCCCTGGAGTGCAGACAACTGCATTTCTCACTCTGCAGGTTTTCAAATTTGAGTTCAATAATTTGGCTTTGATGTAGCTTGTTCCCTAACTGCATGAGAGATTGGGGGGCCTGTTAAGCCAGTTGATTTCAGGTCTCCAGCCTATTTCAGCACACTGGCACCTTTATTTTGCAATCCCTCTTCTAGCAATTGAAAAATGGAAATACAACTGAGCAGTGAGCTGGGTCATTTTAATTTGTTCCTCACAGGCCATTTTGGGTCATATACAATTGCTCTGGGGCTTTGTGTAAAATTCCACCACCTTGCCAAATGTCAGTGCCTGTTACTGTAACTTAACATATCATTTGTGCTTGCTGATTGAAGAGCTTGCCTAGGAGGTGTTTCCTGGCATCTTCTATGTCTATGTCATTCATTTTGAGTTTGGCATTTACACAACCTCGCTAGAAATTCTCACTACACTGAAATAAAAACCGTGTGCTTTATTCCTGCTATATTTCACATCAATCAATGCCAAATCAATGCTTTCATTATGCACCTTATTCTTCTGGACACCTCCCTGATATGTCAGGGGCCATGAAAAACAGTGGTGCCGGCTGTAACAATTGCATTTACAACCTGGTATCTGAGATTTAACTGAAATGGTGTACTATTTGGAAATATATGAACCATCTATGTATCTGTCACAGTTCACAAGTGTATGCACATAATATGATTCCCCATAGATGCCTATTGTAGCCTCTAATTATATGCATACTTTAAGCTCAATTAAATTGCATATTTCTGTTCCCAAGACCCGAAGCCAGGCCTGGTTATCTCTCTTCTGTTGACATAGCCTTTCATAAAACAATCTTCACTTCTTGCTGGGCTAATGGCACATCATGTGCTCCCTTATATCTTTGGGCAGAGACGATAACTCCACCCTTGGGGAGTAATGTTGCCCCCTGTGACATGTAAAACTGGCATCAGGTCCGGGACCCCAACTCAAAACGGAACCATAATTTGGGCATTTTAGAAAGATCAGGTATGCCCTCTAAACCCCAGCACTCTCTCTCAGGCCGAAGCTCTGCCACCTTCCAGCTCTGCTAAACTACAAATGGATAGACAAAATGGGTCTGGAAAGTGTAATGGGGATGTGGAGAGTGATTGACCTTTGTGATGTGATGGGAGGAAGGTTTCCCTTTTTTAGGCACAGCTTTCAGTCATTTATTATGAACAGAAAAATTGTTCTTTAAAACTGCTGCATTTATTTATTTATTTTTACAATAGAAATGGTTTACATCTGGCATTAAATACCACCTATGCCAATCAATTTTAACCATTGTTGCCTATTTCAATTGGTTTTCAACATTTCAACAGTGGCCAATCCTTCATTAAAGTGTGCCTTTGAACTACTTCTGGAAATGAGTGTCCTTTTGATAAGTTCCTTTTTCAATCAAAGTTGCAGGATGTACAAAGTTCTCCATAGCAGTTCATGGTTAAGGCAAAGGTGCACTTCAGTGAATCAGTCACATGTTGCTTGAAAAAGGCATGTACATTACGCCTCTGTCACACAAACACAGGGCACAATTAGTGTTTTTATTTGTTTCTGAAAGCAATACTTTGATGTTTCGCAGTTGAGAGTTAAATGCTGGCCTTCATCTCACAGTCAACAGTTAATTTCCATATCTCGGTACCTTTGGCCTCTTCTTAGCCTGGTGCAGTTCCCTGTATCCTGTGTCTGAAAGTACTCTACAATAGGATTGTACATATCAACATGTCAAGAAGTCTAAGAAAGTATCCAATGGCCATAAAGTGAGATTACTTATGGTAAGAACACATGACAATATTTGTTAGCCTGTAAAGCCAATAAGCAAGCTGGGCGATATATGTCTGGGACTGAAGTCAGAAAGCAAGCTAGGCACTATATCCCTGAGACTGTTAGCTTGAGACAAAAAGTGAGCTGGGTGCTATAAACCTGAGGCTGTGCATTAGATTAGGGAATCAACAAATGGACATTTTTGATAGGCCCTAGCACCCTTCAGAGTTACCCATCCTGACACCTTTAGAACAATGGTCCTTATTGAGGTATAGTTAGACATTTCATACTCTTTTGATGTTAATCCTGCTCCCCATCATTTAGTATAATGAGCAGAAGGCAAGGCAAAGGAGCCTCATCTAAAATAAAGGTTTCTCATTAACCTGGGAAGACTAAGAATACTGAGAAGACCTGACACATATAGGAGACCCCACACTTTACCTGGCTGTCCTCTCCTCACTATTGTTTGACCATACGGATTCAGAGGCTACTATAGTGTAGTTATTACAAATCCCCTTGGTCATATTCACAGATTTTAAATAAAGTTGAAAGTTCAAAATGTAATGGTTTACCCATTAAATAGTAAGACTATGGAAATATTGTGCAAGGTTACCCGTTTGTGCAATCACTTGCAGTAAACTGTCCAATGTCTTTCTGTAATAATGAAAATGGTGTTACATCCAACACATTTAAATGGATAGTCCATGATGGACCCTCATTTCAATATACCTTATCATGTTGACAATATAAGCGTTAGGATGTTGTTCGTAGTGTGACTCCATTTGTCCACCAAAGAGAGGCCAGCAGATCTGTCAAATGAGAAATCCATGTGCACATAGCTCGCTGTAAACCATCAAAAGACACTGGCAAAGTACAAGTCTGCAGAGTGCTGCCGCCTGAAAGAATGGTTAAATAGAAGTTGGCAGGGAGCATGAGCTCTGTGCACCTCAGGAAGGTATCTCTTAGTCGGGGAGCAACTGAAGCCCACCACAATTATACAACATTTACACTGCTGCTAAACATTGAGCAAGTGCTTTGATAATACAAAATGGAGCATACACATTTTGCCACACTACATATTGTCTAATAACGTTTGCACCAGGGCAATAATTAATAAGAACTTTTTTGCACTATGCTGCTGCGTAAGATACAACAAAAGGTGTTTAGTACATTTCTGTTCATGTTACTACTAATAATAATAATAAATGTATTGTGAATTAGTTCAAATTTGAACTTTACACAAACAATACAAATACATAACTTAATACAAACATACAGTCAAAACATTAGATATAAAAGTTATATAAAATTGTATAAAAATTGTATAAAATTAAACATATATGTGGCACATTCCATACATATCGTATACAGCCCAACACACAAAATACCTGACACAAATTAACGCATCTATACCATAAGAGTGTTCCCGAGCAATATACAATTTAGAAATTTTTTTCAATTAGCTGTCAGTGCTTATTGGTAGCTAAGGCAGATTGAAACAGGCCATTATTCATACATATTCTTGTACCTCATCAATCAGAAAATCCTAAAACATGATTCAGAAAATTCTGATTAGAAAATGTATTATGTATATAAAAAAGAAAAAAAGCCAATAATTGGCTACAAACAAACTCAGTAGTTAAACTAATAAACTGACAAACACAAATTAAACTGAAAAAACAGACATAGTGTTAAATACTTTTCAGAATAAATGTGTAAACAAACAAAATCATTCATGAAAATAGGGGAAGAAATAATAACAGGGTTACAACACCAAGTATAATGTGCAGCAAAAAAACCATTATACATTAATAAAACATAAACATAGAAATAACTGGTCAAAACAAAGAAAATTATTTTGGAAAATAAACATTTTTTTTGTAAAAACAACAAGAAGTAAACTGAAGCTAACTATCCCTTACTAACTTAAGGGTGTAGTTTGGAAGTAACATCACAAAAAACACTTTTCAATGAGGTCAGGTTAAAGTACAAAATACACAAAAGTTTTTTCTTTATGATTAGTTTATACAATTAAATATAAGAAATATACAAAATTGTTTTTGATTCAACAAAATAACCCAAAAGGGTTATATGACAGGCTGAGATAGTTTACAACACCTTCCGCTAAAGGATGTATGTTGCCACGTCGACTGTAAACATGTGCAAATGCACCTGTAGTCAAAATGTGGAGACAGATGGCGTTTCGGTGGTGTAGAAGTAAATGGAAACCACCTTCCTCAGGTATTTTAGTCTTAGAATCCAGCCCCTAAAAGAATACAATGAAATAAGATAACTTTATAGGTTATGATTTCATTAGATACTAAATAGTTCAAAAAAAGGTATTTCGATGTGAGAGGTAGAAGAGGGGTAATGCCAAAACATGGTATAAATCATCAGGCTAACTCTCACTCGCACCAGGCAATCAGTGACCTCCATTAAACTTTCCAAATTTCATACAAGATAGATTCCCTAAAGTCACCAAGTGAGTGTGTATGAGAGAAACACTAATGTGTCACTAAGAGAAATGAAAAGAGTCATAGAGACTTTTAGGTGATACCCCTTATAGAAATGTGAGGAACCTGATACAGATAAAGAAATAAGAAAGTAATATTATATACACTTGTGTGGTACCCAGATGGGTAGCATAAAGGTTGATTCATACCTAAATTGTCAAGCCCAAAGGTATACTGGGACGACTTGTAATTAACAGAATACCATAACTCAGAAGTGACTCTGCATCATGTCAATTTACAATATGGAGCGGCACATCTAGATAAAAATGAAAAACATAAAAGCTTAATAAGCAATGTGCTTTTACTGAGTAGAGAAATAGGTCACAGAGGCTCATCCAATTAATCAACTAACAAACCTGGATTGAATGGTATGAGTGCGTTCTCTGAGATCAACACAGGAAAACACTGGAAACAGATTTGTAGTAGATCGATCCCACCGTGTGTAAACAATTTACAGAAAAACACATCTAAGAATAAACAGAAAGCATAAATGCTTACTGAAAAAATTGCGCTTGTAAAAATTCATCAATCACAAAAAAATTATATATCATCAATCACAAAAAATCACAAAAATGCGTGCCATAGAAACACAAGCAGACCTGTACTATGCAAGCACATAGCATGAAACAACACCGGAGATTGCTGAAAACTGATTTGTTTATCGCACGGACATACTGCATGGAAACTAGGAGATGCGAGCCATGTTATAACTACATGGACCCGTTCGAGTGCACGTAGGGATCCAGGAGAGGGACACAAGTGCTGTATAGAACATATATATGGCTTTGCTTACCCGCGTGGCATTCACAGGCGTACGCATATTTTAGACGGTCTGGCCCATTCCTGCAGCATAGCACCAAATGAGTACAGGCCTTGTCAGAGACTGCAAGGACCAATACGAGTGCCCGTGAAGGTTAAACGAATTGGCGGGGGCTATTTAAAACATTGAAATAGCTGTACTTACTATCATGACACCCGCAGGCGAACGCAGGTAACAGGTGATCTAACTGCTCCTCGCCGGTGTCAATGGAGCACGCAAATACATTGTTTGCTGTTCTGGGGGAGTGGTCAAGCATGAAGATACGTGCATAAAGAAAGAGGACTACGGGAGTTCTTAGTGCTTTCTCAGATGCATAGATATGTTATTGGGGCACTAAAACCAACAAATATGAAGACAATATACCGTAATGCAGAACCAAATAAGAAAAAACACAAATAAAACTAATTTAAAGTGGAATCTAACATTGTAATAAATTACATCTAGTCATGGGTGTATTTAACCATGTATTTAGTGCTAATGTACCGTGATAGAATATTGAATGGAGTAAAGAAAAGAAGTCAGAAACAAAGAATATTTACACACAACCTAGCAGTATGGACATATCTATGTATATGGCCTGATGCATTCCCGAGTAAAGGCGAGTGCAAAAAGGCATATGGTAGTCAGGAGGGTACAGAGGCATATTACCACCAAGAAGGGGATGCCTCATTAAGACCTTTGTTGATCGTATCTAATTTCAAAATCCAGTGTGCCTCTTTGATGGATAATGCCTGTAATGGGTTGGAGGCCTTCTTAACCACATCTATGACCCACCAACGCAGGTCATCGGTTGTATGTCCAAACTCCATATAATGGCTCACCATAGGCGAGTTAATGGCTTTACAGTGAATTCTGGAACGATGTTCTGTAATTCTGGTGTGGACTGGTCGTGTGGTTTTGCCTACATATTTGAGCCCACAAAGGCATTCAATACAGTAGATGACCCACAGGGTCTTGCAATTTGAGTAATGTCGTATTTCCCATAGTTTGTCATGCACTAGGAATGATTTAGTCTTGACCGCAAATTTGCAAATTGAACAGTTTCCGCATGGAAAGTGTCCTGTCAAAGGGCGGAGGTCCCAGCTTGTGGCTGATCTAAAGGTTTTCTGAGTTGAAGCTGCATGAACCAATTGATCCTTTAAATTCCTTTGTCTCTTCATAGCAAAGATTGGTAGCGGTTCAGCTGGTAAAACAAGTTGGGCCACCGACCAATGTTTTTTAATGGCTTTTTTGATAAAAAAGTATGCGGACTATAAGTCAAAGCACATACTAATTTGTTGTGGGGTACAGTGTCCTTGGGGCAGAGTAAAGTATCTCGAGGGGTGAATCTTGCCCGTTTATAAGAGTTGGTAATCAATTTTTTTGGATACCCACGTTGCCGGAATTTCATAGTCAAATTCACTGCATGTTGGTCAAAATCTGTAATTGAAGTGCAGTTTCTTTTAATTCTCAAGAATTGAGAATAAGTTAAGTTTTCTTTTTGAGTACGGGGATGGTAACTGTCAAAATGCAATAGGGTATTGCTGTCTGTAGGTTTGGTGAAGGGGGAACAGGTTAATTGATTAGCCTGATGCTGAATTAATAAATCAAGAAACGAAATTTGTATATTACTCTTAGTTAGTGTGAATATGATGGTGCGATGGCATTCATTAAGCAACAGCAAAAAAGAGTTGAGTTCAACAGTAGTGCCGTGCCAAATAAAGATGATATCATCTATATATTGTCTCCAATTCTCAATATATTGGCAATACGGATTCAGGTTGGAGTAGATGAATTTGGTCTCAAAGTCAGCCATAAAGATAATTGCCAAATTTGGGGCGAAAGCCGCACCCATTGCTGTACCCTGAGTTTGCTCATAGAACTAGTCCAGGTATTTAAAGTAGTTCTTAGAGAGTGCCAGAGTGACCAGTTGCATGATAAATTCAATGGGAGCTTTGTAGTTCAATGCAGAACGAGTGAGGTTATCTCGTAAGGATTCCATAGCCTCATCATGTGGGATGTTAGTATAAAGTGCTATGATATCAAGCGTAACCAAGAGACTAGTGGAAGGATCAAAGGCCTTACCTTCAAACAATGAAATGACTGAAGTGCTGTCCCTAAAATATGACTCTGTTTGTTGGCTGATCGGTTGAAGGTACTTATCAATAAATTGGCAGATGGGTTCCAAAATAGTGCCACAACATGCTAATATCGGTCCACTTGGTGGCTGGGTAGTACTTTTATGGATTTGAGGGATAGCGTAAAATGTGGGAATTGAACAGTCTGGTTTATTCAGAAATTGTGCTTCTTTTGGAGTAATCCAGGCGCGCTGCAGGGCATATTCCGTTGTTTCCTGGATGGATCTCTGAATATCCTTAGTAGGTTCTTTCCAAAGGAGACGATAGTGTCCTGGGACATTGAGAAGATCGGAAACCATAGTATGGTATTGTGCCTGGTTGAAAATGACAATCCCTCCGCCCTTATCCGCAGGTTTGATAACAATGTGCGGATTATTGTTCAGGGATTTAAGAGCTAGTCTTTCTGATTGTGACAAATTGTAACAAATGTTCTTGCGTTGTTTTTGCATTTTTTTGAGATCTCTTAAGACACATTTCTCAAATGTGAGGAATTTATTCGGCATGGTACTATCTTCCGGGGTGAATGTGGAAGGGGGATGTAATCCTGTTTCACTTTCATCTAGTGAATTGACTTTATCCATAAAGAAGATCTTAAGCCTAGCTGACCTGAAAAATCTAATTTCAGTCTGAACAGTGAACCAATCCATAGGGTGTGTGGGAATGAATGTAAGCCCCTTTATGAACGCATACCACAAGCGCTGAGCACCAAGTGACAAACGTAATAGTCAAGTGACAACCGTGATGGTCAAGCCTCGAACTTCAGGCTAGGGGCTGGTTCCTGGAGGGACCGCTCAAGGTTCCCCTAAAGTCGGCTGGTTTGGTAATACACTTTTAACTTTAACCCAAACCCTATATAGTGCCAGCTGTGTCCTAATTGAGTCCGAGTTTAAACAGTAATCTCAGAAGGACTCTCCTTTGATGGTCTCATAATTGTTACCAACTTATCCAGCAGACACATATACAATGGACCCAAACGGGGGCACATAGTCAAGACGTGCGGTTTCTAGATGTTCTCCCTTCTCACAGATACGACAACACCTGTCCTTTGGTAAAATACCCAACCGGGGCCCAGTAACTGCTAATACCTGAAGCTGATTCGCCGTAGCCTTAGCATAAATTGACGTACCTCTGGATCTTGGCATAATAACAGGTATGGTTGGGGCTTTCTGTATCTGTGGATTACATGCGTTACAGCTTAGTACCCCTTCAAGGTCAACAGATGGATGTAATTCTGAGTCAGTCCCATCTTTTGTATGAAGGATTTTTTTTGATGGATAAATGGCACTAGCCGCTTCTTATCATGGGACCAATTTATGTCGGCAAGAGAGACTTGTTTAGCTGCTTATAGCTATTGCCTTGAGGTGACTTTTCATTATCAAAGTTAGTACCAGCCAAGCTGAGCAGTTTACATGATAAAGAGGAAATAGCTTTCAGATAAAACACACCTCGCGCTCGCAATGCCATACCTTTCAGGGAGGTTAAACCCAATTCTAACCGAAGATACTGAACAGAACAAGCCGGGCCCAGTAACAGAGGAAACATAGTAAACAAAACATTCTGCTTCAATTTAAGGTAAACCTTTTTTTAGATAATACCGATTTGGGCTAAACTTGTTTGTGCCCTATCTACAAAACAAAATTGGTGCTAAATTCATTTGCTCCAATGTTTTGCACTAGTGCAAGGCTTTGATAATTTAACATTTGCTTCTACTTTTTGATCAATCGCTAAAACAACTAAGACAGGCCTCATAAAGTGTTAGGCAAAATGCAAAAACAGCCAACACTTCTCAACCTTAAGTGCAACCGTGCTCTCTCTTGTTAACAGTATTATGGGTGCTCTAAAAAACAGCATTAAAAGAAATCCATCTTGCACAAGCACCAATGTGTGCAATCTGTAAGTATAAGCTTCTACGTCAAACACAACAAGCGCCTGTCTTCTGTCTATCTTTAATCCTTAGCTTCTTGAGGAATCAAAGGTAAGGAGGATATTATACATTAGTACCCGGCGAGGGCGCAATCAGAATGAAAGAGCCATTCTGATTGGCCCTTGCCGAGTCAATACCAGGCCGGGAATCCCTCCGTTCGGATTCCACGGCCTTTGTCCCCGGCGCGGAGCGTGGCAGCCCCTCTGCCAATGAAAAGGCTCGAAGCAGGGCCATCCCCGCTCCGAGCCTTCCCACAACTGAGAGGCTGCCTTCGCTCCCCGCCGGGGACTTTGTTAAGTCTTTTTTTTTTCTTTTTTATTCCCTTCCCTCCCTTAACTTACCTTCTTGTTCCTGCATCCCCGGCGGGGGACGAGGGAAGCCTCCAGCCGTGTGAAGACTCGGAACGGTGCCATCCCGTTCCACGTCTCCACACGGCTGGAGGCTTCCCTCGCCCCTCGCCGGGGACGCAGGTAAGTTTTTTTTCTTCCCCCATCCCACTCCCGCCCTCCCAACCACACTTACCTTTTTGATCCTTTTTTGGGAGCGGATGCGCTGGGAACACTTGTGTTCCCAGTGCGTCCGCTCCCGATGGCCGCCATGGAAAGGGAAAATGGACTCCGTTTTCCCTTTCCATGGCGGGGGGCATTTTCTTTGTCATCATTTTTTTTTCTCCCGAAATGCTGCAGCGTTTCAGGACAAAAAAAAAGCTTTTAGTGCCCCGGTCACATAGTTTTTGCGGGCCAGGGTACTAATAGCTAAATGCCCCTCGCGGCGGGGGCATTACCGACTCTGGTAATGCCCGGGGCCTTCGTTAAGGCCCTCGCTTCGCTCGAGGCCTATAACGATGGCCCCTGTTTAGCATAAAAAAAACGTTTTTGAGATTACCATGAGGGGGGCGTGTGTGCGGACAGTTTACAGATATGGAATCATAAACCCGGCTCATACAGAAATTAAGACTTTCACTATCCCATTAGAATGAGGATCCAACGTGCTGAACTATATGTACGTTCTGATGATTTGTAAATAATTAGGAGAGACAATAGTGAGTGGACATCCTATCATGTTTTGTAATGGGAGAATGGTGTTCCTCGTGTCCAAAGACAATGGCCCTCATTACGACCCTGGCGGAAAGCGAAAAACGATGGCGGAAATGCAATACCGCCATCGAATAGCGCTCGGTGCGACTATGACCCGTCACCGTAAAGTACGATGCCATTAGCGACACCGTAGTGAACGCCAACGCTAACTGCACCAAGTACGCGCGCGCGCGCCATGCCAAACCGTAATTACCACCATGGCGCAAGGGTACGCGAATTCCGACCCTAGCGGACATGTACCTAATGCCATCAAGCACGGCGGAAAGTACCATTCCGCCATGGTGAGAAGTACAGCATCGCGAATCAACCGTAAACGGCCCCACTGAGTGCCTGTACACCGCTCCCTGGCCACATAGTACAACTCCCCGTAGGTGCAACGAAGTCACAATGCAACCAGTGAAATGTACAAGTCACCCATGCATGCCAACGAACAAAAGAATCACAAGAGGGGCCAATGGGAGCTGCAGGGCACAGATGGCACGAATACAGAAGCTATACCAATGGACATGACCTCAGTCTCCCACCAAGAAACGCACGCAAACACAGGCAGCATAATTCCGATAATCACATCATTCCACCAATCCACCTGGCTGACCGGCATCTGTTACACAAAACCTAATCCCCCGCCCCTGAGCATGACATCATCCAAACAGTCATATTGGCAGCCCTCACCCCTGACCTCACTGGGCTTCGTAGGCAAACGCGCCCAGCACAGTACCACGCAACTATACTCCGAAGCTGGAACCCAATGCAGATCTCCTCACAATACATCGCTCCCCAAATAGGAATATGCCACATCACTTGCAAAGAAGAACGCTACACGGCCCATATCAGAATAGAAATTTAATGCACAACAGATTCACCAAGCCCATACAGCCATTAGGCCATGAACTCCAAAACACATTTCACCATTGTGGGCTGCATCCGCAAGAAATGACCAGCTACTTCCTGTGTGACACCCTGTTCCCTCATGGTACACAGGGGCTACATTCCGTATGAAAAGGCAACATGGAAGCGCCTAGAACCGCAGGGCCGTCCCAATAGGGAGGCACTAGTCCAGCTGAAAGGCCGAAATGTTGCTCCGAGCCACTAGTACTGCGTAAGGGCATGTGGCCCATTGGCGATCGTCCCATAAGATCGTAATGCTGCTCCACTGATTAACACGAAGCAGCAGGTGTCGGGAGTAAAAGCCATCTGCAGGAGTGGCATACAGATGGCAGTGGCAAAAGGGGAGGAGATACCTGTCAACCAAAAGAAAAGAAAAAGAATAGAATGGCCATCAGAACTACATCCGAACAACTCACCTCAATGATCACACTAAATCCACAGCCATATGCATGCAAGCCCACTCCAAAGGATCATCACCACCCCAAAACCACTTGCGACTCATAACTATCCATATCGAGGTGAAAACACCATCACAAACGAGTGTACCTGTGCATGCGTCTGTGAAAACAGAATCCATCAGATGGGATTGGTAACGTGCATGGACACAAGTGTCTGAAGGCGCGTCGAGACAGGGAGGGCTCAACAAGGCCAGATAGACGATGGTCCCACTATGGCAGCCCTGCATCACATAGCGCAGGGGAGGCGGACAGATTCTAAGAAGCCCTGTACATGGCAAACACCGTATCAAATCATCTGCCCATGCATCCATTCATCATTCCCTCATCCCGTAATGAGAACGCCTGTTACCATACTCACATAACATGTGAGAATTCCATTGAGTCTGTGCGTTATGCAGCCTGCAAAATCCACTGTGCCCCAGCCCGTAATTCCAGTGTTGTGAAGTAACATGTATTTGGGAACGTCCGGCCTCATCGTCCACTTCGCTATTGCGCATCCCAAACTATTCATATCAATCATTGCATCCTCGCCATGGCCCCTGTCCCAAGGACACTGAACAATAGAACGTTATATTTGCAGTCAGACCTGTGGGCATCTCCTCGCCGCTAGCTGAAGACCGAAAGCGCCGCCCTTCGAATTCCTCATTTGCAACATCACGTCGAAAAGGCATCTGTGGCCGCTTCAAATCACAAATTAAACCATCTAGTGCGGCTGTGTGTGAAAATGGCAACTGCCTTCACCCACAAATGGGACGCCCCGCCCGTCGGTGCAACTCGGTACAGTGATGCATGAGGGCCCACCGTTACTCGAGTACTACGTTCCACTGACCCTTCACAAGTCTGTTCGCGACTGCAAAGAATGCATGTGAAACAATGGGACCATAGCCGAATGAACATATCAACCAATGTTACACGGCCATCGGGTACTAATACATGATTGTAATAGCAAGATGCCATTCCTCGAATTGCAGCGTTGTGTGCGGGACGTGCTCGCCCAAAGGGGAGAGCAGCTTGCACAGGTGGAATGAATCACCACAGGTGGAGGCCATACAGCCTGAAAACACATAAATTGCACGCCCAGTCTCCTCCCACAACCACTCCGAAATGCTACCGGCAGGACTCGCGATGTTGGCCCTGGGGGACCTGATAGCACTGCAAGTACTCCAACTCCAAGAAGAAGACGAACACCAACTACAACCGGCCGCACGGAGGAGACGCAGGAGGAGGAGGAGGCCAAGGCAGGGCCAGCAAGGGCTGCCAGCACAGCCACTACCACCACGCAGGCAGCCCGCAATCCCACGCCTCCGAGCACATCCGTTCAACCTCACTGCTGAGCAGATCCACACCCTCTACCGTTTGGACCGGGACACCATAGCCGCCATTGTGGACATGACACAGGCTGACCTTGTCAGCATGATAGATAGCCCAACCGCCATCCCACCCCTACTGAAGGTGGTGTCTGTACTCCACTTCCTGGCCACAGGCACCTACCAGCACACAGTCGGACAGTTGCATGGCATTTCTCAGCCACTGTTCTCACGGACACTATTGCAAGTGCTCGATGCCCTCCTACAGCTCGCAGACGACTACATCTCTCTACCACGCTCGGAGCAGGAAATTACCAACACAAAAGTGGGATTCCATGCACTTGCCGGCATACCGGGTTGCATTGGTGCCATCGACTGCACCCATGTGGAATTGGTCGTCCCACATGCCATGGAGGCCCAGTACCGCAACCGGAAACAATTTCATTCTCTGAATGTACAAATGGTGTGTGACTCCAACAGGATCATTACACATTGTTGTGCCCGATTCCCTGGATCAACCCATGATTCTATGGTCTTGAGGAACTCTACAATACCACGCTACATGGAGCGACACGCAGGGAACAGATCCTGGCTACGCGGTGAGTCTCATTTCATGCATGATGATGTGGGGTATGTGATGCGGCAATGACCTGGCAGGAAGGGGGGGGGGATGCGTACGTAGCAATGGCATTCCACATAATTCGTTTATCGTCCACATACAGGTGATGCCGGATATCCACTGAAGAGATGGCTCCTCACACCAGTCCGGAACCCACGGGACCAGCATGAGGAGGACTACAACCATGCCCCCTGACGCAGAACTGCAAGCACCTGAAGATGGTCATGATGAGGGTGGGGATGTGGCAGCACCTCAAGGAGTCTGCGAGGCACAGGAGGGCCGTGAAATTCGTCAGCATCTCATAGATGCATGCTTCTAGCACTCACGCCTGGTGGCTGATACATGGACACGGGACTCGTGGCACTGTGTGTGTCTGGTACATGCACAATATGGACTGTACGCCTATGATGGCCTAGTACACAAAGATCATTGTCCACACATCTCATTGTTTGATCGTGCATTGTTTATGGCATATGTGATATCATGTGGAACACCCTATCGACCCGCCACCCAAGTGAGCCCAACACACCCCCTCCACCCTCCCACCTCCCCCCCGAACACCAGTGTCCAAAGATGCTCATTGTCAGTGGGCAGTCGCTATTGCAAGCCACCTCTGCGGGTATCAGGGGCACCCCTGCCTGTGGAGCGCAGGTTCCTCCCAGATCTACGTTGGGGGCTGCCCTGGACGGAACTTGCAACGGATGATGTCTCTGCCTGCTCACGTCCATGCATGTCCCTAAGGGTTTGTGAGAGCTCAGTGAGCACACGGCGCACTGCGGCAAGTTCGGCACATACGTCTTTGGACGTCGCATGCAGTTCCCCCCTGAGGCTCTCGGTGCTACTCTCCATTTGGACTCTCAGGCTCTCGGTGCTACTCTCCATTTGGACTCTCAGGCTCTCGGTGCTACTCTCCATTTGGACTCTCAGGCTCTCGGTGCTACTCTCGATTTGTGCCCTAAGTGTCTCAGTTGATGTTTCTATGTCTGCCTTAGTGCCCCCACATCCATCGGCATGGTCCTTGAGGAGCGTGGCCAGTTGCTGCTGTTGCACGATTAACTGGTCGAGGGACTGTTGCCTCTGCTGGGCCATGGCCATTTGCGGTGGTGTCACAGAGGGGCTGTTCGCCTCATGTTGCCCTGCCACAGGGCTTGTGGGGGATGGCCAGTCGTCGTCTTGTGGGTGCCCCTGCGTGGTATCCTCATGGTGTACGGGATGGAACAGACAGGGGGATTGGGACAGGTCATGGATGGATCTGAGTTCGACATCCCCGTCTTCTGTGTCGGAGCATGCTGCCATTAATGGGGTGTCACCTATGGTGCTGCTGCCACCAGAGGCAGTACCTTCTGTGGCATCCATTGGGGGGACCTGTGGTGGTGCTGTTGTGGGCATGCTGGCTGCTGGGGTGCCTGTTGATGTTCCCTCCTGTGTGCTGCCACTTGATATGTGCTGCTGCCGTGTCTTGATGCGTGCAGCTGAGGTGGAGGGTCTTTGGCTGTCGGTCTTGGCCCTCTTTGCAGGTGTGCTGGTAGGGGTGTCCTGGAGCTCGTCGTTTGGATCGGACCCTGTGGTGGAGTAAAGGAGAGCGAGCGTTATTAATGGGTCTGTGGGAATTGGAATGGCAATGTATCACATGCATTGGGGTGGTACCTGAGGGTGATTTGGGTCGGGGCCTTGGAGGTGCTTTCATTTGTGTGTGGAGTGAGGGTGCAGTTGTTTGGCAGCCTGCAGTTAGGGTGTGCCTGCTGCACGTGTAGTGGGTGTTTTTAATTATTTATGTATTTATTGTGGTTTTAAAGTGCGCTATCAGGCCAATGTGTGTGGACGTTCTCCTGGCCATGTGTTGCTGTTGCGCTATGTGGACACATGTGAGTCACATGATTGGACATTGTGGATTTGGCATGGTTTTATTTGGGCCACCTACCTGATTCTCCGGATGTCTGCACTCCTTTCTCCATCCCTCCGACTCCCTCTATGCTCTCCATTCCAATGGTGGAGGCACAGATTTCTTCCCAGGGGGTCAACTTGATGGGTGATTCCGACCCTCCCCCGGTGGCTGTGGCAATGTTGCGGTTGGCAGAAAGTATGCTACGGACGCGTATCCGCAGGTCGTCCCACCGCTTCCTGCATTGCTGTGGGTTGCGGGGTGCGGTCCCCACCGCACTTACCCGCTGTGCCACCAGGGCCCATATGGCCTTCTTGTTCGCAAGTGCCGTCCTGGTCATTTGCGTGGAGAAGACGGCGGCGGCATTCTCCTGGAGGGTCTCTGTTAGCACGGTGAGTTCCTCACGGGAGAAGTGGACCTGCCGCTTGCGGTCGCACGCTTTCTTCGCTACTTTTCCCATTTTTCTTGGTTTCACTAGGGTGGATGACGGGTTGGGATGTGTCTCAGGGTGGTGTTTTTAGTGGTTGTGTGTATTTTGTGGTTTTATAGGTGTACGGGGTGTTGTTTCCCGTTCCGGGCCCATGTTTTTACTTCCGTTTCCGTATATTTACGGTCGCCGTACTTTACAGTTGGCGCTCACTGCGGTGTCCGCTATGATGGGTGGCGGTATTGCACCTAGGGCGCCGTACGGCGGCGGTGTGGGCCGTTTTGGGGTCATTTCCGCCATCGCGGACTTTGCACTTCCGCCATGGCGTGGTGCTCGTGCCCGATGGGTCGGAATGGGCCGCACTTTGCTCCATCGTGCAATGGCGGAAACGCTATTTACGCTGTGGCGGTCCGGTCAGTCGCTTTCCGCCAGGGTCGTAATGAGGGCCAATGTGTAATATTTGGTCGTATTAGTGGCATTTGAATATTTCGTTCTGAAGGTGTGCTGGAAGACCAGGGACAGCCTCGGGGCCTTTCAACTTTTTCAAATTAAAGGTGCCTCGGGCCTCAGGGTGGGGCGGGGGGCAAGAACTGCCCTCATGTTGCCAGTTAGCATTCTTCTAACACAGCAACATATAAATGTTTCTATTTTCGATCTGGAATTAAAATGTGCACTTTGCAGTACTCGCATTACAATCTGCATTTTCTGTTCCCATGGGATATACAGAAGTGTTGTCATCTCATTACTTTTTAACAGTGGTTCCTCCAAATCAGCCCCTTGCTGACAAAGAAGAGTTTAGAGCTTTTCGGTGGACATTTAGTGTTTAAGCTCCATGGTAGCACCTTATCTTTGTCGCCATTGTAATGTATGCATCCCATGGGTGCCTCCGACTGTTTTCACTCACGTCAGGGGTCCCCCAACCATCATTTACAAATGGGTCTGATACATCTTCAGCCCGGCCTACGGAAAGCACCATCAAGGCAAAAATGTGTTTGGTCTCAGAAGGCTTGATACCATGTAGACTGAAGAATCCCCGTTTAACTTACTTGTGTTCAAATGCAGTCACTCATTTTCGAAATGTCAATCATGGCAGCATGTTTGTATGGTTTAACCAAGTCTGTGTTGGGATGGATGCACGTTGTGGGTGCTGTTTTTTAATGTCTGAATTAGATCTGGTTTGATATTTTATGATTATATTCTATGATTTATCAGTATTGAAATGTCTTTGTTTTAAAAATTGTTGCGTGCACACGTTGAGATTTTGTTGATGTTGCTCATTTGAAATCATTACTGATTTCATCATTATAGAAGCAGAATTAAAAAGTATACTGCTATGGTAGTATCTATTACCACACCACAAATGCATTTTAAATTGAAGTACATTCAAATGATATATATAGAAACTCTAATTTCTAGGAAAGCCATCTGCTTAACTTGGGCGCAACTGCAGCCGAGACCCACTAGATGGAACTGTTGCCCAAATTTGACGTGGGAGTAAAAAAAGTCACTTTATTTCCACCTGCAAACGTAAAAAAGGAGCAAACCTGACAGCGTGGTTTACCCATATCCAGTCAACATGAGAGATAACGAAGCATAGCTAATTAGACGCTCACAAAGTTTAGACGCAGAATATATGAAAAATGCATAACTGATATATATAGAGAAAGTTTATGCCAGTCAGGGCCATCATTGCGGCAAACACGATCAGTGCACAATGAGAAAATCTAACCACATTTTCGATAGTAAAGAACATCTCCTCTCACAAAGTTTTTTTCACTGAATTTCATAGGTTTTACCAGTACACCCTCATTTTCTACAACTTCCTAATATCAAACACCCCCAATATAGCAGCATATTCGGCCAATCTTGCACGTTTCAATTGAAAACTATGCCATTTCCCACCTTCTTACAACATTCTTAACACTTCTATTAACTTTCTACAACTTTTTACACCTTTTTTGTTCGCCGACGTTCACAAACTTCTGACATCATTGGGGACTTCCCGGATCAGTGGCACGTGACCGTGCACATGCGACATGACGCGAATGGGTACATGCTTCGTGGACATTTCGGAACTGCATTTTCAGCCGATCTAGAAAGTTTCCAGCTGAAAACTTACCCTTCCACAGCTCCTTAGACCCATCGTTACTTATTTTTCATCTGCAATCCGGGAGTGAGCACCTGCTTGGAACATTATTGCCACACCTGCTATTTAACTTAAAAAATGGCATCAGCCGTGCCTCCTTCCCAGGGGCAACCAACAACACAACCACTAGCTGGAGGGCCTGGACAGGGGAAAAGGCACAATGATGCAGAGAAGGAGCAAGAGGTCCAGGAAGATGAGATAGAGGAAATGCCTACCTTAAGCACCCAGACAGAATCATGGGTGTGATGGTTCTTTAAGACCATACAAGGGGTACCAAAGGCTCAGGCTACCTATGTTGAATGCTTTGAGTGTTGAATCATACCCAGTCACGGATAACACATGTAGCACTCTTTTGGTACCACCTCCATGCACCATCACACCCGCTCAAACCACCCAGGTGCTCTACAAAAGGCTGTTCCTTTCTCAAGAAGTAGTAGGCTGCCTTCCCCTACCTCATTTTTCTCAACCGCTCCTGCCACGACACAGGCTACTCCTCGCAAGCCATAAAAGTGGCTGTTGATCCATATCTTCCAAAGACAACAGTCCTCTGTATATACTGCAACACACCACTCTGAAGGAGTAGCAGTTTCAAAGTGCTTTTGAGGCTGCAATCAAGGAGCACGAGAAACACTGCCCCTACCATAGATATAAGGCACGCCCAAGATTTTCCCCCATCTACCTTCCCCTCCGCATCTGTGGTTGGTGCTCCTTTCCTCATTTCCCTCCCCATCTTACTTCCTGGCCTCTCCTGCAAAATAAAAAAAAGACAACAATGGGGCTCATTCCGAGTCTGGCGGAAAAGATCTGGTGTCACCGTGATGGCAGTCCTACCATGTCCCCCACCGCGTGGTGCCAGAAACAAGGTAGGATTACGGCTTGCCAGCGGTGTGCATCCCCAATGCGTGGAACCAGTGGCACCATCATCAGGTTAACAATGGTAAAGACGTATGTACCGCCCCCACTGTTGATGGTGCATCCGTCTACGCCGCCTGCATGTCGGACGGACATAGGGGCACTGCGTACGTGGAGCCAGAAACACCAAAACCGGAAATAACGTGATCACTAGAACCAGAAAGAGGCCAGCGGCCATTACAACAATCACAATCCACTGCAATATCCCTGTACCAGAAACCATCCAGCATCAGTGAGTGGCCCAACACACACGGACATGTCTTCAACGATACCCCAATGCGCAAGCCACGTTTCAGTGAGGCTGAGCTAACCATGCTGGTGGACCATATTGTGGCAAGTGCATAGGATCTATTCTCTGCCGACGAGCGGCACAGCACGCAGCTCAGGGGCAAGGCCATATGGGCAGAGGCAGCCCAGAAGGTGACAGCTCTGGGTGTCACAGCCAGTAGGGTAAAGGACTGCAACAAGTGCTGGGATGACCTCCGACCTAGGGGTACAGAACCTTCTGGCTGCCGACAGGTGACAATGCACAGCAACAGGTGGCAGACCACCGTCACCCCTGAAGCTGCTCAGTGCAGTGGAGGCATGAGCCGGGACACCTTTCGAGGCTGGTGAGTACAGAAAGTGCACAAATATAAAGCTGAATCAAGCTAATCCTGTCCCCCCTACCATCAATGCACATAAATACCCATAGCACAGTTCACATCACTCTGACCACACCCAGTACTCCCCTCACAGAATACAGTTCAAAGGCAGATGCCCTGCCTCCAATTATGACCCATACACAACCACAAGACATTGCACCACACATGAATGTGTGTAAACTGACACCTTTGTGTAAGCAGACCACCACACATGTGACAGGTCCAGTAAATACATGAAGATGGGCCATTATAGTGGCTGCCATGGCTGCAGCAGCCAACCTGCCTGCCTGTGGCGGGTGCTGCGCTCCTGCCATGCAGAGTTGCCATATAATCACTTCCACTGTCAACAACGTTGACAATGCACATGCCTACCTACCCAAATGGGAATGTATGGGACTCAACAGAAATGTGAATCATGAACATCCTGCCACCTGACCTCCTGATCCATGTACTAGGTACATCCTAGTGTAACTGTTAAGTCAGCATATGCACATTGGTAAGGGCTCTAGTAGAAAGGTGGCGGTAGCACTGGCATGGTCAATAGAGGACCCATAATGAATGTCACCTGCACACTGCAGTACACACACCCATGCTGGCACATCCATAAACAGCTGCATGTACAGCATGGCTATGGTGTAGGCCACGCACCCAGACCCCCCCAATAATCCGTACATGCGCACACAGAAGAAGAACTCTCCAGCAGGCCCAAACACCTATACCCCAGCTCAACTTTCCAGTGCTATGCTGACGACACCCAACTCATTTTCAAGCTTCCTTCAGCCTCCTCCTCTCCTTCCCTCATCTCTGATTGTCTAATCGCCATTCAAAATTGGTGTCCCGCCAATGATCTATGTCTAAATGCCAACAAGACTGACATCCTCCTTATTGGTAAACCATCTCCATGCTTTCCTCTCACTCTTTGGCCAGACCCCCTTGGCCCTCCTCCCACCCCCACTTGCGTGGCTAAGAACCTTGGGGTTATCTTTGACTCTACACTTTCCTTCTCCGCACACATCTCTGATGTCTCCAAAAAATCTAACTTTTTACTTCACCTCCTTAGAGGTACTCTACCTTTCCTCTCCTTCCCTCAAAAGCTCACTGTCTCCCAAGCTCTGGTTCTTTCCAGACTGGATTACTGTAATAGCCTCTTCCTAAATCTACCTGCCTCCAATCTCCGTCCTCTACAACTAATCCAGAACAGGACTGCGAGACTTGTCCTTGGCCTCAAGCCCTGGGATGGTATCTCTCCAGCCTTGAAATTCCTTCATTGGCTCCCAGTGGATGTAAGGATTACATTTAAAACCCTCTGCATTGTCCTCAAGGCTTTCTGGGGCCTGGGTGCAATATACCTTCAACTATCCCTCCGTAAATACCTCCCCTCTCGAGCCCTTCGCTCCTCTACTTCTAACTCCCTCAGGGTTAGTCACTTTGCAAATAAACGAGCTGGGGGTAGATCCCTGTCTTCGGCTGGTGCCTCCCTTTGGAACAGCCTCCCGGCCACCTTGAAACTTGAGGAAAAACATCTTCGGTTCCGGAAACTTCTCAAGACCTTCCTCTTTGCCTCTGCCTTTGCCCCCCTTCTCCCCTGTTGATCTGTTTCTTCTCATGGCATTGTGCACCTGGCCACCCTCTGTTCTTTCGGGCCCAGGTATCTGCTCACCCTGCCACCCTCCTGCACTGCCTCCAGGCCACCACCTGCACTAGGGTTCTGTATCTGTACCCATACAGTCCCCCTCCCATGTTTCATCTGCACTTATCAGATATACCTTTCTGACTAACTTTCACCTGCCACTTGCTGGCTGCGCTACCATGGTTTAAAGCCCTTATTTATTATTTATTCTATTTAATATTTATTTATGATTCCTCTCCTCTGCTTCGCACTTTCCACTCCCCCCACCCCCTCCTTGCACTTTTCCCCCATTTTCCTTTCCCATGCACTTGTGCTTTCTTAAATGTCACTGGGCCTAGTAAGATCGCTGTTTTTTCTGTTTTTTTCTCTCCCTTGTTCCCCTCCCTTTTTGCCTGGTCGCACTCTGAAACACTTGTGTACGAGCACGAAATAAATAAAATATCATTTATCATCATTTCATAACTTACAAATGCAACAACGTGCATCATGGACACGCCATGCCTGCCATACTGCCGCTGCCAGCACATCACAATACTGTTACGCCCTCACCTACGCGAGACATGGGCACACACAGTTTGTGTAGTGCATGTTATTCATATGAACCTGGCAGCCCTACCGTGAATATATCACATACATCCTGGCAAGTCAACCAGGTCATACTTTGACTCCAGGCATGACCCCCCAACGTTGAGACACATCCCAAATTTCTGCACATGGGCAGACGCTCATGGCACTACCCACAGCCCAATGTGGGTCTACATGTGAGCATAACCAGCACAGCTGTGTCACATGTGCCATCTTCAGAGTGCCTGCAGCTCACTCAAGGCAACCAATGCTTGAGATAGACATAAAATGCATCAATGCCTGCACCCACAATGTGTTCTAAGCTCGATGACCATGTTGCATGTAATTGTACAATACTCATCCTGTCTGTCCACTAACAGCATGCCTTTCATTCACCCACAGGAACATCATCTGACACCGATGGCGGAGAAGCAGGAACATCGAGGGATACCGGACGTGCACGTCACACAGGACACCGTCCCTCAACCTCTGCTGCAGGCACCTTGGAAATCAGGGAAGTCACAACAGCTCGGGTACACCACGCCGAGGAGACCGACACCCCTGCTGCCCCAGTGACACAGCAAGACCCTCTGCCCATAATCCCTGCTACCCTTGTGACACAGCAAGCCCCTCTGCCCATCATCCCTGCTGGCCCTGTGACACAGAAAGCCCCTCTGACCATCATCCCTGCTGCATGTGCATTCCCACAGGGACGTGCAGCACCACCACCCCAGCAGACTGAGTCCCATGGCATGGACAGCAGTGCTGAGGAAGTGACTGTTGAGGCAGCCGGAAAAGGCAGCAAGGACAAAGAGGACACACCTGATGTAACGGGCACATTCAGCCCCATGGGCCCCAGGAGTCCCATGCGCTCGCCCACCCCATCAATGCAGGAAATCACTGTGCATCTCCAATGGATGGAGGAATGCTGGAACATGCTGGTCACACTGGTGCAGCAGCACCTCGAGGAGTCAGGGCTACAGAGGGAAAGCAACCAGGCAATTGGGTGCCGGGTTGCATGTGTCATTGGGCGTTCTACCACTACCAATGTCATGATGCCATGGAGGGTCTGTAAGGGCAACCTCCAATCAAACATTGCCAAAACAATTGTGCTGGCCCTACAGGCCATCAGGACGTGTCTACCACCACATAACACACCAATGCCCTCCACCAGCACCACGCATACTAGCTTCCAGGCAGGCAGCCTCAGGAGAAGGTCCATGCGCCTGTCTGTGTCATCTCAGAGGGACAAACATGCAGCCAAGCATGGCAGGAAGTAGTGATGATTAAGTGACACTTCTTCTACAACCTGCTATTCTTGGGCTGGGAGGTGTGAGGGTACGTTTGAGAGGGGGAGGGTGGTTCATAGTTGGGAAAGGTAGTTGGGGCCTGGTAGGTGGGAGGGCACGTTTGGGAGGGTGCGGATGGGTCTATAGTTGGGATAGGTAGTTGGGGCCTGAGAGGTGGGAGGGTACATTTGGGTGGGCATTGTCGTTCCACCTGTTATCTTTTGTCTTTATCTCAATACACTGGGCCTCATTACGAGTAGCCTGGTAAAAATGGGTTAATGCCGGTAAGAGCGGGTCCGTGCTCGTATGAACCCGCTAATAGCGGGTGATTACGAGTGCACGAGCATGCGCAAACCCCCATGCCGGTAATGGCAATACCGGCATGCCGCTAAAGGTCCTCCAACCCCCCTATAGCGGCATCGCGGGACCCGCCGATACCAGCACCGCCTCGGAGCAACCCCTAAATACCGGCACGGTAATACCACCATGCTAATGCCGGGTTTACAAAACCGGACCTGGAAATAACGTCATCGCGCAGGAACTGGAAATGGGCCGGCGGCCATCTTTAAAAACACAATCCATTGACATCCTCCCTAACCAACAGTCTTTTCCTGTTGTGCTGCGTCAGAAAACCCTGAGGATGTCCAAGGCTACCCAGAAGATGACCCCCTTGAAGCGGAAACAGCGTTTCTCTGACGCTGAGCTCAACATGCTGGCGGACACTCTGGCCCAGCATGTAGACATAATCAAGTCAAATGACATGAAGCATGCTGCCCAGATGAAGAAAAAGCAAATCTGGCAGGAGGTTGCCCAGAGGGTGTCGGCCGTGGGGACCAGCCCACGCACTGTGCGTGACTGCCGCAAGAGGTGGGATGACCTCCGCTTGAGGGTGTGGAACATCCTGGCAGTCAACAGAAAGGGCGGCTCTGGCGATAGGCAAGGGGCCAAACTCACCAGCAAAGCTGATGCCCTGGGAGGAGACTGCCAGCTCATTCATTGATCCCGAGTCAATAGAGGGATTCCGAGAGATGGAGATGGGTGCTGCATCATCCCCAGAAGGAGGTGAGTGACCCTGCACATCCCTGTAGGGGAAACCATGACGTAGCACAAGTGACATGGAAGTGAGACTAGGCAAGCCAATGCATGTCCCAGACCCACATCAACATATCCAGTCAATAATGCGTGCCACACCCTGCCACACACAAATGCATGCTGAGTGCCAATCCCAATACCAACACACGAGCAACATAACATGACCGTGTCCATTTAACTCAACACACAGACCCCATATAAATGGCATGCCACCTGCCATGCATTGATAGCCTACATGCCCCCTCAGAACACAAATTGCCACACCCCTGTAATAAATGGATGCATGAATGTATGAATATATCACATTGCAATAGTATGTCGCTGGCATGTGACACCATCACTGTTGACCTGCATCTCTTCTAACCCCCAGGCACTGATGAGGAAGATGCCAGTCAGAAGAGGGGCACAAGGGCATCAACATCACGCCATGGGACAAGAGCCACCGCCACCACCACCCCCAGCCAGAGAAACAGGCCAGAGCAACACGCAGTGTGCCAGATCGGGTTGAAACCCAGCAAAAAACACCTGCTGCCAGTGTGGGCCACACACATCAAGACCAGCAGCAACCACCCACAACAGTGGGAGGGGTTTCCATTCCTGTACCACCAACCACTGCGGATGTTGTGGATACAAATGTGGACACCAAGGGTGTCACAGTCGTGTCCACTACACCCACCCCAAGCCCCCTGACCACCTCCCCACCCCATATGGAGGCCGACAGCATAGATGATCCCTGCCTCCGTGACTCTGACCTCAGAGATTCCGATATGTGCCTCTTCGAGGAGGACAGCACCCTGGATTTGGGCCCCATGCAAGCGCCATCCACCACCCCGGCTACCACCACCCCGGCTACCACCACCCCAGCTACCACCACCCTGGCCACCAGCACTCCAGCTACCACCAACACCTTTGAGGCTTGCCTGTCGAGGGTGGAGGCAGGACAGGAGTCAATGCTTGATCTAATGCAGCAGTATATTGCTGATGAGGAGGACACCAGGAGGCCCATTGCCACTGCCATTGGGGAGACCACAGCAGCCATCGCTGCAAACACTGCTGCCGTTAATGTGTCTGCAATCGTCATGAGGGACTGTCTGGGGGCAGTAATGCAAGTGCTAACGTCCATCCTGCTCCATATGCAGCGGCCACGCCTTGGAGCAGGCGTGGAACCTGCCTCTGACACGTCCTCTGCTACAACACCTTCAACCTCAGCCAACACAAGCCCTTTGCGGATGACCCGGAGGAGTGCACGATACTCGGAGATGCCACCCCTGGATACCAAAAAGGCCAAGAAGTAGATTGGCCAGACAATGGCCGTTGGACACATGGTTGTTGGTGAAGGGAACAATCATTAGAGTACATTTGGGGACATTTGAGGTTTGTAGGGTGGGTTAGGGAGTTCACTGGGGGTTATTGGGGTTTGTAGGGTGGGTTAGGGAGTTCACTGCGGGCTGGGGGGGGAGTGTTCACATTGTTGCCTGTTTGAAAAATACACCCGTTGTGTGCCAAAAATTCAATGGCTGGACATTCTTCATTTTGTGCATTTACATTTAATGTGTGATGGTGTTCAGTGGCCAACTCCCAACAATACAAGAGTGCATGTCCACATGGAGCCAGTGTGTCACTAACACATGTCTATCATAGTCCCTGTGTTTCAGAAGTATTCGTGAATTATTGCTTGGCGTACAGTATGGCCATCCCGTGCATCACATACTGGCAGGGGGGCTACTTCACCTCCATCTCCATCCTCATCATCCTAACTCGGGCCATGCATGTCAATGTCAGGTGGCAGTGGTACATTTCTCCGGATGCACATGTTGTGCAGCATGACCCAGGCCATGGTGATCTTTGCCACCTTCTCAGGCCTATATAGGAGTGCCCCACCAGACCGATATAGGAGTGCCCCACCAGACCTGCTGAGGCAGCAGAATCGCACCTTCAACAGGCCAAAGGTCTGATCAATCACAACACGGGTACGGGTGTGCACACGATTGTACTCCTCTTCATGGCTTCTCTGCGGGTTCCGCACAGGGGTAAGTAGCCACAGCCTCAAGGGATATCCTCCATCACCTGCAAGCAGATACAAATAGGTGTGTGTCACTCTGAACTGCCATCTTCAGGGAGCACAGTTATGGCGGCAGCTATTTGGTGTGGGCATGCACATGTCCCTGTTCGCATGCAAAAATGTCACCTAGATGCAATCTATACTGTCATGAGGTGTGGTAGTCTGGATGGCGTTCAAAAGATGATGCAGGGTGTAATCATGCATGCTGAGGCAGATGTGCCGTGGTATTGCAACAATGTTTAGCCTCCAATTCATGCTGTTCATTCTTCACTATGCATGGTCACACTGACCACATTGCCTCAGTTGCCATCCTGTTCATTCATGCATTGCTTGCCATCACCATGGTGGCTTGGTTGTGACTCTTACTTGTTGTCATCGATATGCATAATTTGTGAAATGTGGCCCAGTGATGTGTCATGTTCCGTTTGGCCAGTTCAGGTCAGGAGTGTTTAGCTCTGCATGCATTCTCCAATCACTGGCAATTGCCACCCAGGTGGAGTATGTCCCCCTCCCCTTTCCCACCCAGGTGGAGTATGCCCCCTCCCCTTTCCCACCCAGGTGGAGTATAAAGGTGGAGTATGCCCCCCCTTTCCCACCCAGGTGGAGTATACCTCCCCTTTCCCACCCAGGTGGAGTATGCGCCCCCTTATGCATCCCTACACATCAGTACCCCAAAGCACTGCCATGGGACAGTTGTGCAACTCACCCAGCAGCCAGGCACGTGGTCTAGCATGTCGCTCCATGTGACGGAGTAGCGTGGAGTTGTGCAGTACCATGGCATCATGTGTTGATCCGGGAAATCGGGCGCAGCAATGTGTGATGATCTTGCTGGAGTAGCATAACATTTGCACTTTGATGGAGTGGTATTGCTTGCGATTGCGGTACACCGCCTCTATGGCATGGGGGACTACCAATTCCACATGGGTGCAGTCGAGGGCACCAACACAATTGGGCATGCCTGCCAGTGCATGGGTGCCTACTTTGGTGTCGGCTATCTCCTGGGCAGTCCGTGGTAGGGATATGTGGCTGCTTGCATGCTTCAGGAGGGCATCCAGCACTTGGTTCAACATGCGTGAAAATAGTGGCTGTGAAATGCCATGCAGCTGGCCCACTGTGTGTTGGTAGGTGCCTGTGGCCAGGAAGTGGAGAACAGATACCACCTTTAGTAGCGGGGGATGGCAGTGCATATTTCTATGAGGCTGGCAATGTCATTCTGTATCATGTCTACTATGGTGGTGATGGTGTCACGGTCCAACCGGTTCATGGTGTGGATCTGCTCAGGGGTTAGGTTAAAAGGGCTGGGTCTGGTGCGAGGGATTGGTGGTTGCCTACGAGGCACTGCTGGCTGCACTGGTGGTAATTGCTGGGCCTGTCTCACCCTCCTTCTCCTCCTGCGTCTCCTCTGTGCTGCCTGTTGTTGCTGCTGTAGTTGTAGTAGTATGGGCATGTTCTCCAGCGCCATGATTGCAACAGCTAGTAGTAGCATTTTGGTGTTGCAAGGGGTGTGGTGTGTGGGTGTGCTCATTTTATACTGGCCCAGCCTCCATTGACTCCACCTGTGGGGATTGTGTGCACCTGTGGCAGTTGCCTTGTATCCTGATTGCTGTTTGCTGTTTGCGGGGGGTCCGCGATGCCTGTATTGATACTGGATACCATGGATACTGGATTTGTGATGCCGGTATTTGCATGTCGGCATGGGTTGGGATTACCTCCTATTACCGGCATGCCGTTATTTGCTCCCCGGAGGGGTGCGTGTACGCGGACATGCCGCTATTAGTGGCACTGTTATTTAGGGTGCTGCTAATAGCGGGTTGACGGGTCGTGATTCACCAGAGCGGTAAGCGATGCCGGTAATCCATTACCGGCATCGTTTTTTCGCTTACCGGCAACCTCGTAATGAGGCCCACTGGGTTGTTTATCTGAATAATGAGTGAACAATCGTCTTATGTGTTGTAGAGGAGGAGCCAAGTACCCCCACCTCAACCGTTCCGCCCCTATTACCTGTATGTTGGAAACCAGAGTATGTGACATACACGGAGCAGTTGAAATGTCAAAGGCCAAAAGGAATCCTAGAGGCAAGATTCCCATTGAGGAAACCATACTTGCATACGAGGAAATATGATGGTTGTTTAAATAAGATTCCGGAAGAAGCAGAGCAAATAAATGGTAAGGAAGAATGGTGTCATCACCAACCATCACCAAGAAGAGATGCAGAGCCCAGAGAATGCAGATATTCTATAAGGCATCAAGAAAGTATCAAGGATAAGTGACATCTTGGGATCAAGGTGAAGAAGCTTATGCCACAGAAACAGATGAAGACATTAAGCTATGTTACATGTGTACAGATGCAAAAGAAACGCAAGCAGACAAAGTATTCTTAAAGCTAGCCTCAAGTTTTATAGTGAATAGATTGCGGCAAGCGCATATATATATATATATATATATATATATTCAGTGAAAAAACTTTGTTAAAGGGACGTTATGGTTAAGTTACGCTACTAAAAACCTATGAAATTCAGTGAAAAAACTTTGTTAAAGGGACATTATGGTTGCAAGTAAAACCGAAAAACCCTTGAAATTTGCCAGTTATGGTAAGCTAAGCAACCATAACTCGCGCCACCACCGTGCACTGCTAAGAATAACACCCAGGACATCAAAGATGACATCTGAGCAAAAAGAGTATCTGAGAAACTTTCTCCTGGCACAACACACCCACTAAACTTTCCTGACCAATCCCTTTCAGTGCTTATTCTCATTTGCATGACTTCTGAACCCAAAAATCCCCGGATGTAACTCCCGATGTCCGCGAACTACCGCCATGTCGGCGGACATATCGTAACATGAACAGCCCTTCTACCATTTCCACTTCACTCTCTCTGCCATTCCCTCATTGGATGTAGCTAAAAAATCATATGACCATGCACCAATCACATTCAATTCCTCTAGATCTAACTGCATCATCATAGATCAGCACTGCAAATGTACTATGAATCTCTCTGAGTACAAGTGTCATATCATTGGCAAGCACCATCTACTAGAAATACTGTACAAGTCTCCAAGATTTCTACTTGCAGCTCCATGCATATCCATATGCATGAACCCAAACTTCAGGTATGCATATTTTCTGTACAGTAGATGAACACATTTTCAAACAGACTTTTAGCTTGTGTAATCTGTAAAATGAATTTACTGTATTTTTTTCAATTTCCTAAAATGAACTATCACTTATAAACCTTTATACTATTTACTTTCTTTATACACACACACTCAAATCATGTTAAACTTACATTTTTTAAATGAAATATATAGACTACATATATTCAAACAAAATTGCATGCAAGCACAATCTATGTTTAAATCTTTAAAAAAATACTTATAAAATTTCATATTTTTTTGTTTTTATTTATTTATTTATTTAATTACTTTAATTTAGACATGACATTGAGGCGCTATTACCTAGAACAGCTTACTTACAGAAATAGTGGTATTCACTGGTATATTATAAATTTCACAAGACATAGTAAAGATATTTTTTTTGCTACAGTTATTTATTCAATACAATTTGTTCATTAAGAACATATTATATGTACTGAACTGATGCAATGTATCTTATGTAAATAAATTAGTTTAATGGTTTTAAAAAAGGCACTGAGGATTTCAATTAAACAAATTAATATCTAAATTAAAAACAGCGCTATATACAAAGTTACTAATTTGAAGCTTTTACAATTGCAGTGAAGACCAGTCTCCTGAAAAGAAGCAGCAGAATTCGAAGAACCAAGAAGAACTAAGAAGTTACCTGTTAACTTAAGAAAAAAAGTAAGTAGAATATCACCATAATATTTGTATTATTAATCAAACATACTATAACGTTAATACAAGCTATTTTGGTGCCTAAAAATAGAGATTGTGTACCATTTTGGCCAAAAATCTCCAAGTCTTTAACAGCGATTTACAGCCACAATGGCCTACAAATTCCTATTTTTGGACACACAAATTTCCCAACTAAACCGCTACAATTTTCCTATTATAGAACAAACAACTGTTTTAATTGTATACATTAGATTTACTATTTGTACTTTTCCACACCACTAGCTTACTTTTTTTTGTCACCTGAACCCCAGTTTAGTAACACATAAATTCAAGAATACCTATCCCTACTAGTTGTAGTTCCCAATGCACAATCACACACCATTACATACATCTTTATCATCTTACTCAAACACTCATGCACACAGCACACATACATTCCAGAACACCCCAACCCATATCTTCTTTATTTTTTTCAACAGACCCTAAAGAATGCCTATGAAAAGTCAAGTCCGTAGAAAGCAACGCAAAAGTAGAGCAAATGAAAATAAAAGTGTCCAACATAAGCATACATCTCTAGCAGAATTTGTAAAAAAAAGTTGAAACAAAACAGCTAATACAGTCATTTAGTGAAACACAAGAGGTTTCAAGTACAAAAACTTTGCCTCCTCTATCAAAATGTAAAATAAACCAAAAAACAATTAACAGAAAATCAGCTATCACTACAGATAAAACTACTTCTTCAAATTTTAATATAGTGCAGAGTAAGCATACCAAGAAAAGTATTTTAGCCAAAATGTACCATCATAAAGTCCTTCAAAATCTTATAAAAACAGGAGAGAAACCAGGTTCAATGCTTAAAACCTATCGTAGGAAATTAATCTTAGAAGCGTTGATGGACAGTGCAATTCTTCTGAAAAGAAAGTTATTTATTTTACTGTTAAACAAAATGAAACCACTAACAAACCTAATAACTAAATTACAAAAAAGACTTCTCAATAAGTGAAATGTCAACAGAAAGAAATTGTTAAGTATCTGCGGAGGTGAATGGAATCACACTACGAGCACAGAACCATATTTTAATGAATAAGCGTACAAACAAAAGCAAACAAATACAATTGCCATACATAGCAGTGGTCAAGGTTATGAAAAAGTGAATAAAACCATAATGGGACAAGAAGTACTCCTTACAAAAATATGCCCATAAAACTTAGAATTACCCCTCCATTCAACTGAATCAGAACGTCTAGTGTACAAATGGCCATGCACGTCAATGTGTAACATTCCCAAACAATGTTTCAAATCTTTACGCCAATTCCTCAATAAATTTGTAAAAAGCAAAGACAAAATCAAAATTAAATTACTGCAAAATATGGGTACCTGTCCAGTGCGCAAGTACACAGGACTACAAGGACATTCATTGGCCTGCATTACAGGACGTACTTGTAAAACCACTTTCCATGATATCAAAAGGATATCAACACATCATTTAACTATAAGAAATCTAGTCTATAAACTGTACTATGCTAAAAATCCTGCTTTAGCACTAGCAAAGTTAAATAACATCCTTCTGCATGGTACAGCAAAAGACCTACTTGAAGAAATTCACTATATCCAGAAAAAATATTTTGGAAGTGAAAGCCATTTACAGAATGAAATAGCTTTAAACCAATTAAACAACAATTCTATACATGGCAACCTTTTGCTAAACACATACAAAAAAGAAATACTAAAATGTAAAAGTACATCAGCTGAAGTACCAAACCATGGATGAGTATTTTGCCGTAGAAATTTTTATAAAAGTAACACAAAAACTGTAGACCTATCATACAAAATAGAAGACAATGAAGATTCTAAATGGTTTGAATTAGCTCTCTACCTTCTAGCAGAAAACAAATATGAAATAACTGAGCCCTTAATACTTTGCAGTTACTGCACTACAAAACTTGACAACAACCAAACTCCTTCACGTGCTATCACAAATAATTTGGAATTATACCCAGTACCAAAACCCCTACAACAACTTAATTTATATGAGAGCATCATAATTCAAACAGTACACCCATTTCAAGCAATAATACGCCTTCAACCAAAAACAGCAAAATTACCTCCCTCTGAATTGGTGAAAGGCATTTGTGGAAAAGTAGTTTATTTACCATTAGATCTAAAAGAAAATGTGCATACACTAGGAGTGCAACAACCAATGCAGCAATCTTTAATTATCTTAGTAAATGGAGTACTTACAAAAGACAACAAAAATATGGCAACAGCTGGTAGAGTTATATAAAGTTAGACAAGCCTTCCAATATCTTAAAGAGAATAATGAATATTACAAAGAAGTTAATATTGAAGAAAACTTGAAAGATACAACTGAAATAATTCAAGAAACACAAGAAGCTGGTCAATTTGAGCTACTAGATCCAGCTACAATATCAAATACTTTACACCATTATACAATTCATCCTTTGCACTGTAATGACACCGTAGAAGATGTACTGGAAACTTACCAAATGCGTCAAACAAAAGGATCGCCAATCAGCATATGGGAAAAAAGTATAGAAGCACGTGCTTTTCCTTTACTCTTTCCTATTGGCAAAGGAGGAAGGTATGATGATAGACCTATTCAAATATCAGCTTCAGAATACCGCTCATTACGGATGTATTCTGAAGATCCCAGATTTAGACAAAATGTGGAATACATATTCCACCTACTCTTTGAAAGTGAACTAGCAACTTTATGTTACGGAGTTGCACACATATTAAAATCAGGATCACACTTTCAAAATATGACAGCTACACAATTATTAGAAAAAGTGCAACAAAAGGATGAGGTTTTACAATCAAATATTAAAAATCTATTAGCAAATATGTGTGGTACTAAAGAGTACTGGTTTCGACGTCATGGAGATGTACGTTGTATGATCAGAAACCTTGGCCAACCCACTTGGTTTGTTACATTAAGTTGTGCAGAATATGCATGGGAAGATTTACATGGTTTCCTACGCATATCAAATAGAAACAAAACAAACATAGATATACTAACACCTGGAGAACTTTGTTCTTTGGATCCTGTTAATGTTTCAAGATATTTTCACCATCGCTTCATTGCTATGCTACATTTTATTTGTAATAAAACTGTTCCTCCCCTTGGAGAAGTGCAACACTTCTTTTGGAGAAAAGAATACCAAGCCAGAGGAGCACCACATATCCACATGCTTTTATGGGTTAAAGATGCTCCTAAATTTGGTCAAGACAGTGATGCCACTGTTTTACAGTTTATTGAAAAATATGTCACTTGTGAAATTCCATCAGAAGCCACAAATAGTGATCTTCGTGCACAAATTTTACAATTTCAAAGACACAAATGTGGAAAATATTGTCGTCGCAAATACAAAAACAAAGGCAAATACTACACCAAATGCCGATTTGGTTTCCCTAGACCAGTTACAAATACAGGTCAAGTAAACAACCTCATGTCTTCAGTTAGACATAGTGTTAAAGGTAAGTCACCTAAAAATACATATTACATAAAAAGAAAAGAAGAAGAAAAATATATCAATGATTATAATGCAATCATTGCCCACTTATGGAATGCAAACATAGATGTGCAGTACATTGAAGACAATTCTACTGCAGTTGCACGATATGTCACAGCATACTTAACTAAAGCAGAAAAGACAGAGCTCCAAGACCTCTGGAATGACCTGTCATCAGATAAAACAGTATCTCAGAAATTATACAGCTTGGGCATAAAAATGCTCACCCATAGAGAATGTGGATCTTATGAAGCAGCTGATCGTTTAACTGGTACTTCATTGTATGGTAAATCTGAAAATATAGTATGGCTAAGTCTTGGTCCAGCTAAATCTAGAAAAAGAGTTCTAAAATCATATGAAGATATAGAAACAATAGCCAAACATGATCCCAACAGCCAAGACATTTTACAAAACTATTTATTGGACACATACTACCCAAACAGAAGTAATACTTTGGAAAACATGTGTCTATACCAAATAGCCCAAAACTACACATACAAAAATAATATGAAACCTGATGAAAAAAAAGGTAAATATAGAGTGACAGACTGTGAAGGCAGCTTAGTTAAACTCACTAAACCAAATTTAATTAATCATATCAAATTGTCATTGAAGACTCCTCAACATAAAGAAGTATATTACATGTCCCTGCTACAACTCTTCAAACCATGGAGAAAAGAAGAACAATTACTAGATAACTATGACTCATATGAGGATGCTTTCAAATCAAATGAAAGCACTATAACTGATGTAAACTTTACACAGTACAAAACAATGTTGCACAATGAACAGCAACATGAAGAACTCCAAGCCCAACTAGATAAGGATACTCCTGACAGTAGTCAACCTTCTGTAACAGAAGCCAAGAACCACTGGGAGAACCACTAATAACAAATGAGGCAGAATTAGCTATGATAGAAGTAGAAAACACCATCGGTCAGTATGAAGATAAGGAAGACTTAACTATACTACAATCAAAACTAAACAATGAGCAAAGTAGCATTTTTCAAGAAGTAACAAAACAAATTGCACATGGTGTAAAACATGAAAATAAAGAATGTTCCTGCCATAATTATAAACCTATACTACTGTACGTCAGTGGTGAAGCTGGTTCTGGCAAAACATTCCTAATCAAAATCATTAGTAAGTTCCTTCAACAATTGACAAACAACAAACTGTCAGCTGTTGTTACTGCCCCCACAGGTTTAGCTGCCTACAACATAGGTGGTGTTACATTACACCGATTACTACTATTACCAGTAGAACACCAGAACAAATTAGACTATTACAAACTTTCTGCAGAAGCTGCAATGGAATTATGCAGAGTATTGAAACAAATGAAAATGCTACTAATAGATGAAGTGAGCATGGTCTACAACCTGATGTTAGCTTTGATTCACCTCAGATTGCAAGAAGTACTCAAAACAGACTATGAAGAGCTCTTTGCAGGAAAACACTTTATTGTTTTTGGAGATCTGCTTCAATTAACACCAGCAAAAGGTGAACCTATTTTTAAAACATTAGGGCACAAACTCTGCTGTAAAACTGTTGGCAGCATTGGAAATGTCAACCTTTGGCAACATTTCTAATACAGAGAATTAACAGAAAACATGCGCCAATCTGCAGATCTAACTTATGCCAACATTTTAAAAAGTTTGAGAGTTGGTATACTTTCTAAAGAAGCAGAAGCAACATTGAAAACCCGGCACATTAATGCACTTCATGGCGATAATGCATGTGCTACAGATGTTATGGAACAATTAGCCCACAAAAATGTCAATTGTATGGCCTTAATGCCAACTCTTGCAAGCTGTCTCAAATTCAATGAAATAATGTTAAGTAAAGAAATGCAACCAATAATGGAAATTAGCGCCACAGACAAACTAGATGTACATGGTATGACACTACCCATGTGTGACCAAGCCACAACAAGACTAAATAATTTAGAAAAATCAATCTCAAACACAGCAGGCTTAGAAAAGATGTTAAAATTATCCTTAAATTGCAGAGTAATGCTTAAACGTAACCTTGACGTGGACCAAGGACTAGTTAATGGAGCACTGGGTACAGTTGTTGGCTTTCAAACATACCCACGTGACAACAAAATTCAGTTTGTCAATATACTCTTTGACAAACTTTCAGAAGTAAAACGGATAGGACGCTCAACAGCTAGATTCCTTCTCTTCAAAGATATGTATGTACGCAGAGAACAATTTTCTCTAACTCTTGCATACGCAGTCACGATTCATAAATCACATGGTCTTACCCTAGACAAAGCAATGATAGATATTGGTAACACAGTCCTTAAAGAAGGCATGAGCTACGTAGCACTATCACGCTTACGTACACTTGACGGTCTATTTCTAATCAACTTTGATGCAAGTAAAGTAAACGCTGATATTCCTTGCATTTTAGAATATAATAGACTTCGCTCACTATACACTCCCCATCTAAACACATATTCTGTTCCACAAAAACTAAAACGTTGTAAAAGAAAATTGAATCAAACAGAAATGCAACAGGACGTCACTGCAAATCCTCCAAAGAGAGTAAAAGAAACTAATACTTCATCAAGTACCACAATCAAAAAGAATCAATTAGAGAAAGTAAACCAGGTACTTCTTTAAAGAAGAAAGACAAACTCCAAAAAAAGCATTTAGATACAGAACTACCTGGACCATTTAAATTCTCAAATATAGTTGGTGTAAGTTGCTATGAAAATGTAGCAATGAATATTCTATTTCAATTACCACCAATTGTTGACAACATTTACTTACGCAGTACAGACCCATTGTGTTTGCAAATGTTAGTACTTCACAGAAATGCAGCAAACAATCCTGACAACACATATAGTGTTTTTGGAATAAGACGACAATTGGACAACTGTGCTGGAATGGTGAAATTCACTATAAACTCACAGGAAGATCCACAAGAATTTCTAATGTACTTACTACAAGTACTGGAAAACAAAAACATACCTATAAATTAAATCTTTCAGATTTCATACATGTGGAAACATACATGCACTCTCTGCAACAATGTGACACAAGAAGAAATCCCAAATGAACGCTTCATATATATATATCAATACCAAATTGTGAATCCATTCCATTTCAGCAACTTGTACAAAATGCAAACCATGGTAGATTATGCTCTACCTGCAATTCAGATAATCGTTCCACGTTAGTAATACAAACACATAGTAAATACGTAATACTAATGCTTCTACGTTACAATGCAGATGGTACCAAAAACAACTGCAAGCTGACTGGATTCAAACATGGTCAAATATCACTTGGTAAGAAAACCTTCACAACAATATGTATAATCTACCACGCAGGAGCCACAACCAATTCAGGGCACTACACTGCATATATAAAAAAGAAATATGGATGGTTTGAATGTAATGATAGTACCATTACTCTAAAGCAGAGATTACCAGCACATCTTACAAACGCTTATTTGATGTTCTTAAAACCAAAATTTGATAAATAAACTGTATTTAAACCTTTAAGTAAATTTGTGTTAAAAAAATATAAACTGTTAGAATACTCCAAAAGCTATCTAACTGCTCAAAGATTCTACAACAACTAATCAGATAAATGAATACCACTAAATTAGACCAAAAAATACACAGTTAGAATACGCCAATTGGTATTTAACTGTCCCAAAATTATAAATTTGTGTTAAAATAATATAAACTGTTAGAATACTCCAAAAGCTATCTAACAGCTCAAAGATTCTACAACAACTAATCAGATAAATGAATACCACTAAATTAGGCCAAAAAATACACAGTTAGAATACGCCAATTGGTATCTAACTGTCCCAAAATTTAACAATATCCAAATAGATAAATCAAAACCACTAAAATATATTAAAAACATAGACAGTTAGAATACGCCAATTGGTATCTAACTGCTCCAAAATTTTATAATATCAAAACAAATGAAGAATCTGTTACTGCTCCAAAAAAAATACAACAAAGCAAAGTATAAAGCATTTGCCAGAAACAACAAGTGAACACTGAAAACAAACAAACAAATAAACTGTAGCATAACAGAAAAAGGTTTTTTTTTTTAATCCAACATGGATTTTTTTTTCTCCCACAGACCCAATGATTTTAGCAACAAATACAGAAACTGAGCAAATTGCACAGTACTCTGATTTGTACTCTACTAAATATGAGGGTCGAAAAAAAATAAAAGTATATTGCTTATACAATGTAATAAGTCATTACAAAATACTAATACTAACATGCTATTTTCTTTTATCACAGAAATGAAGAAGAAAAACATGGACTCCCATAACTAGACCAAACAGTAAGTATACAATAATAAGGACAACCATAGCAGCATATCACATCCATAGTATCTAATACCTTTGTTCCTTATACATTTGTTTTTCACCCAAAGTTATAAGCAAATATGAATGTGATATGCTGCGGTGGTTGTTGCCAGGGCATAGAGTCTCTAAGACTCTATGCCCTGGCAACAACCACCGCAGCATATCACATCCATAGAGTCAAACATTTCAACTATGATCTATGGGAAACTTTTAATGTCCGCGAACAATGTGAGTGTTCTTAGAACACTTTGAACTTGCCAGCGAACAATACGGACACCGTTTTCAGGACACCCCCTACGAACATTTCAGAACAACGCGATAGTTCTTAGAACACTTTCAACTTAACAACGAACAATACGGACAGCGTCCTATGGACACCCCCTACGAACATTCCAGGACACCGGGAGTGTTCTCAAAAACGTCTTCAGAACACCCCCATTTTGTTTATTTGCGAACATTTCAGGACACCGCGGGTGTTCTTAGAACACATTCAACTTGACAGAGAACAATACGGACAGCGTCCTCAGGACACCCCCTACGAACACTCACCGGATACCGCGAGTGTTCTTAGAAGCGTCTTCAGAACACCACCATCTTGTTTATTTGCGAACATTTCAGGACACCGCGAGTGTTATTAGGACACATTCAACTTGACAGAGAACAATACGGACAGCGTCCTCAGGACACCCCCTACGAACATTCCAGGACACCGGGAGTGTTCTTAGAAGCTTCTTCAGAACACCACCATCTTGTTTATTTGCGAACATTTCAGGACACCGCGAGTGTTCTTAGGACACATTCAACTTGACAGAGAACAATACGGACAGCGTCCTCAGGACACCCCCTACGAACACTCCCCGGACACCGCGAGTGTTCTTAGAAGCGTCTTCAGAACACCCCCATTTTGTTTATTTGCGAACATTTCAGTACACCACGGGTGTTCTTAGAACACATTCAACTTAACAACGAACAATACGGACAGCGTCCTATGGACACCCCCTACGAACATTCCAGGACACCGGGAGTGTTCTCAAAAACGTCTTCAGAACACCCCCATTTTGTTTATTTGCGAACATTTCAGGACACCGCGGGTGTTCTTAGAACACATTCAACTTGACAGAGAACAATACGGACAGCGTCCTCAGGACACCCCCTACGAACACTCACCGGATACCGCGAGTGTTCTTAGAAGCGTCTTCAGAACACCACCATCTTGTTTATTTGCGAACATTTCAGGACACCGCGAGTGTTATTAGGACACATTCAACTTGACAGAGAACAATACGGACAGCGTCCTCAGGACACCCCCTACGAACATTCCAGGACACCGGGAGTGTTCTTAGAAGCTTCTTCAGAACACCACCATCTTGTTTATTTGCGAACATTTCAGGACACCGCGAGTGTTCTTAGGACACATTCAACTTGACAGAGAACAATACGGACAGCGTCCTCAGGACACCCCCTACAAACACTCCCCGGACACCGCGAGTGTTCTTAGAAGCGTCTTCAGAACACCCCCATTTTGTTTATTTGCGAACATTTCAGTACACCACGGGTGTTCTTAGAACACATTCAACTTGACAGAGAACAATACGGACAGCGTCCTCAGGACACCCCCTACGAACATTCCAGAACACCGGGAGTGTTCTTAGAAGCGTCTTTAGAACACCACCATCTTGTTTATTTGCGAACATTTCAGGACACCTCGAGTGCTCTTAGGACACATTCAACTTGACAGAGAACAATACGGACAGCGTCCTCAGGACACCCCCTACGAACACTCCCCGGACACCGCGAGTGTTCTTAGAAGCGTCTTCAGAACACCCCCATTTTGTTTATTTGCGAACATTTCAGGACACCGCGAGTGTTCTTAGGACACATTCAACTTGACAGAGAACAATACGGACAGCGTCCTCAGGACACCCCCTACGAACACTCCCCGGACACCGCGAGTGTTCTTAGAAGCGTCTTCAAAACACCCCCATTTTGTTTATTTGCGAACATTTCAGGACACCGTGAGTGTTCTTAGAACAGTTTCACTTTGCTTGCGAACAAAATGGACACATATTGAGTCCTTAGAACACCCCCTAGTCAGTTTATTTAGAACATTTCAGAACACCCGTGATGTCCGCAAACAAATCGAACACAAAAAGAACGTCTAACACATAAAAAACACAACTTTCATCCTATCTCATACACTCCCACCCTCCCCAAACACTCCTACACACCAACACACTCTACAAAATACACATTTTGAACAAAGATTCACCGCGCTGTCCGCGGACGTCCGCGAATCCAAGATGGCGGGCGCTACTGAAAAATCTGACGCGCTTCACGCTCCATGCCGTCCAATCAGCGAACACGTTGCATGTCCGCGAACATCACGCAAGACGATTGGCCAATCAGGACACTGTCCGCGGAGCGAACAGGGAAGTATGTCCGCGAACCGAACACAGATATCACAATTTTTTTTGTTACCTACTTTTTCGTCATTTTAAAAAAAACTACTTGACGGATTTTCACCAAATTTGCAAAGGCACGCTTTCAGGACCAAGCCGCTGCTCCTGGTCCAAATTTGGTTGAAATCCGTCCAGCGGTTTGGAGCAACATTTTTTTCCCATTCAGTCTATGGGAAAAAAAAAAGTTTTGGGACCCCCCCTATAACTTTGCCCCCCCTGGACGAATCCTCACCAAACTTTGCAAATTCAGAGTGACCCAAATACTTTTTTTGCAAAGTTTGGTGAGGATCCGTCCAGGGAGACCGAAGTTATAAGCCGCCCAAAAAGTGCTCTTCCTATGGAAACAGCAACTTAACCATATCTATATGGCCACTACCGTGGCCATGTAATATATATATATATATATTACATGGACAAATGTCATTGATGACATGACTGATGACATCACGTTTGGCTCTCACTTTTTTTGTTCAGTGACAAATGTACACCAGGGTCTTTTCTTCACTCAGAGTCAGGAACTAAAAATTGAAAAGGTACTATATTTGTAGACCTTACCTTTCTCCTATGGTCTTATACTACTTTTCCTTAGGGTTCAGGCACATGATATGATACATATACATAGGGGAAGAAGTAAGCCTTAAACACTGCAATCATTTCTTTGCATGAAGATAATCAGTTAGGGTAGGAACACTTTCTGGTAGTACTGCTACTGTTTTGCTAACTTTAGGTTCCTTGTATATGCTCATATTTGTATGCGTTGTCGTATATTTATGTTTTTGTATAGTAGTACATTTATGTATTAAGTGAGGCATTCTTAGCTACTTATTACATGTTGCACAGAACACAAACCATTGAAACCACAGCATTCATCATTTTACCATCCTACATGGGAAGATTTTTAATAGTGCACCTGTATGATGCATGCTGCAGACAATGCCTACGTTTCTACATGAGTTGGGTCATGTACTGGAAAGAACTCTAATGCAATGGTGTTTATAGGAATGCATTGGTTAATGGACTGCTTATCTCATGATAGTTCTTCCAATGATCGCTGATAGTTTTCTGCCAACATTACAATGACAATCCGTTGTGGAGGCTTTTAATGAAAACTGAATACACATGTGATGTCATCAGTCATGCCATCAATGACATTTGTGATGTCATCTGTGATGTCTTGGGTGTTAGGCCTTGCAGTGCACAGTAGCCCGAGTTATGGTTGCTTAGCTTACCATAACTGGTGAATTTCTGCGGTTTTTCAGTTGTACCTGTAACCATAACGCCCCTGTAACAAAGTTTTTTCATTGAATTTCATAGGTTTTTACCAGGATACCCTAAGTTTGTAAAGATGTACTGTACAACATACTGAACCTGCTGGCACCATGTTAATGCGCACAGCAGTTGCAGACTATGCGTTTGGTTGCGGACATCGGGTGGCATCCAAACTGCTCAGAAACGCAGGGGCTTTCTTACATAGTGTTACCATTCAGCAAACACAAAGAACATATACAAACAGCACAGTAGGTGCCTCATCACGAGTTGGGTGGTAATCGTTAAAATCGGCAGTAACGCTATCTGCGCCGATTTTAAGGGTTCGTCAGATCACGACTCCAAATACCGCCGGTGCCATTACAGCCGGCCGGCGCAAGTAAAGCCGGCTGTACAAGCGTCGGCTGTAAAAGCGCCAGTAATCATTCGTGCTAAAACATCATGAATCACGAGTCTGGCGTAGGCGCAATTAGCGCCAGAAAAGCGGCGGATAATCTGCCGAAAATACCCCCAGCAAAAAGCTGGAGGTAAAAGAACACAGGCCACAGCAATAAGGGCTCAGGTGAAACCAATGCTATTCTGAGGCCTACAAAGGACCCACCCATGCACAACACACCCTCCCCAACACTATTACACCAGTAGGAGCGGGGAGGAGACAGTAATATGGGCTCAGGTGAAACCAATGCTATTCTGAGGCCTACAAAGGACCCAACCATGCACAACACACCCTTCCCAACACCATGCTGCCATTTGGAGCCGGGAGCCTTGATGTGGACTTCTACCTGCTGTGCCTGGAGCTACAGAGGCCAGTCAACCAGGCCAGGGCCCTTGGAGCGCAGGGGGTGGTGAGGATGAGGAGAAGGAGGAGGAGAGCAGCACCAGCAAGGCGGCCAGCCATCCCCAGGGTCAGGCCAACACCCTGGGCCCTGACTGATGGCCAGTTGGTGACTGAATACCGCCGAAAATACCCCCAGCAAAAAGCTGGAGGTAAAAGAACACAGGCCACAGCAATATGGGCTCAGGTGAAACCAATGCTATTCTGAGGCCTACAAAGGACCCACCCATGCACAACATACCCTCTCCAACACCATTACACCAGTAGGAGCAGGGAGGAGACAGCAATAAGGGCTCAGGTGAAACCAATGCTATTCTGAGGCCTACAAAGGACCCACCCATGCACAACATACCCTCCCCAACACCATTACACCAGTAGGAGCAGGGAGGAGCAGCAATAAGGGCTCGGGTGAAACCAATGCTATTCTGAGTCCTACAAAGGACCAACCCATGCACAACACACAGTCCCCAACACCATTACACCAGTAGGAGCAGGGAGGAGACAGCAATAAGGGCTCAGGTGAAACCAATGCTATTCTGAGGCCCACAAAGGACCCACCCATGCACAACACACCCTCCGCAACACCATGCTGCTATTTGGAGCCGGAAGCCTTGATGTGGACTTTGAACTACTGCGCCTGGAGCTACAGAGGTCAGCCAACCAGGCCAGGGCCCTTGGAGCGCAGGGGGTGGTGGGGATGAGGAGAAGGAGGAGGAGAGCAGCACCAGCAAGGCGGTCAGCCATCTCCAGGGTCAGGCCAAGACCATGGGCCCTGACTGATGGCCAGTTGGTGACTGAATATCGGCTGGACAGGGCTACCATCACCCAGTTGCTGGACACAATCCAGGCTGACATTGGCAGCCGCATAGCCATCAGCACAGCAGTACCCCCACTAGTGAAGCTTGTGTCTGTGCTTCAATTCCTTGGGACTGGCAGCTACCAACGTACCGTTGCCATGACGCATGGATTGGCCCAGTCCACATTCAGTGCCATGCTGGGACAGGTGCTCGATGCACTGTTGAATCATGTGAATGAGCACATCGCATTGCCAGCGACACAGGCACAGGTGAACCAGCTGAATGGTCAATTCCATGCCATTGCCTAAGTCCCGAATGTAATAGCAGCGCTGGACTGCACACATGTGGCACTTGTACCACCCCAGGCACATGAGGCAGCCTACAGAAACCGGAAACAGTACCATTCCCTCAATGTGCAGATGACATGTGGGCCTGACCTCACCTTCAGCCACTGCTGTGCCCGCTACCCAGGATCCACGCAAGACTCCATGGTCCTGTGCAACAGTACCCTGCCAGCATACATGGAAAGGCACTGAGGGCAAAACACATGGCTGCTGGGTGAGTACAAATGTATACCATAATGCAAGTCAATCCCCAACTGATGGGGCGGGTTACACACAATGGAATACATGAATCTCAATAGGCAGCACCATTACTGCAGCATTTCCATTCAAGCAGCTTGCACCAGAAACCTTCGACATATCCAACACAGCAGAACACACCCATTCAGGATGTAAAAGACAAGTGGCAGCACAGTGACATATGGAAGGCCCACCATAAAGCCTCCTGTGTGAGTAGCACTATGGCTCCCAACACTGACACAGTACAGACATCCCTCCCTCCCAACCAGACAGTTATGCCAATGAAACCCATAAGTTGCCACATCCACAAATGCACCACACATAAGTAGCCAGAGTAATGGCAATGTACATCCCACAAACACTGTCCCCAGAATGGGCAAGGAAATACATGGAGAACAATACAGATTAGTGACAACCAGCAAATGAAACTGCAGCCAAAGGGAATGGCAATGACACATGATGCAGCCACTTCTCTCATGCAGAAGTAGATGGAAGGGCCCCCTTGCCCAGTGACAAGTGAATGAGTACAGTTACTTTCTGAAACAGAGGCGTACCCAGTTGAGAGTAACTCATTGCTTCAATACTGCTCGTAGCACAGCACACTCCACAATGTTGTTGATCTAATGACAAGTATGGCAAAATGACACTGATGACTGAGCTCTGTAGAGCCACTGGACTTACCCTGTCCCCATACCCGCTTTCTGTCCCCTGCAGGTGATTCTGGATATCCCCAGTACACGCGCCTCATGACCCCTGTGCATCATCCACACATGGCAGCGGAGCGGGCATACGACCTTGCCCATGCACGTACATGGATCTGCGTGGAGAGGGCATTTGGACTGCTGAAGGCACGCTTCCGGTGCCTAGACCGTACAGGAGGGGCATTGATGTATGCACCAGAAAAAGTTGGCAAAATTGTACTGACTTGTGCCATGCTGCACAATATCTGCTGTCGCAGAAATGTGCCACTGCCCCCTGATGCTCATGTGCACCCACCTGAGGATGGGAGTGAGGATGATGACGTGCCTGAAGGTGTTGCACGTGCACAAAGGGGGGGCTGAGGGAGGGGAGGCTGGCCAGACAGGGATTGATTGATGTATTTTTCTAACACGGGTGATGGGTACATTGAACAGATGTCATTTCAACATTAAATTGGATTTTTCCACAATCACTACTTTCCATGCTTTGTGATTTTTGAAACGTGATTTATTTTTAGTGCAACAATCCCCCCTTCCCCCCAGTGAACACCCAGCACACAATCCTCCCTCCCCCAGTGAACACCCAGCAAACAATCCCCTCCTCCCCCCATTGATCACCCAGCACACAATCTCTCCTCCCCCCAGTGAACTCCCCGCAACTGTGCAGGTTGGTGCATATGTCCCATCAGGGCACCAACAACGATGCCATGTACGACTAGGATGGCCGTGGGTGCTTTCCTTGTCCGGGCCCCTCTGGTGTGTGTGACCTCAGGTGGCGCATAGACCGGTGCCTAGGAGATGGCTCAAGGGACCCCTACGTGGGTGTGGTTGAGGCCAAAGGGACTGACCCGGTTGCCTGCATGTGCTGTTGGATGAGGTTGTTTCCCTCCCTTGTTTGCTCAGAAAGTGCTGACACTGCCTCACACAACTCCCTCACCCTTTGGCCAAACCCAGTCAGGGCAGCGGTACATTGCTCTACGACTCTGCGTGTGCACCTATTGTCACGCGCTATGTACTTACATCCATGGCGTATGGATGCACTGATTGCCTTGATGTGCCGGCTGTGCACCTTGGCCATTGATTTTACCTTGGCCTGTTTGGCCTCTATCACGTCCAGTCAGCCCTTCACTGCTGCCCTGGTGATGAACGGCACCCCTGTTGTGGCAGGTGCTGGCCTGCCACTTGTGCGCTGTCGGGGGGGGCTGCGTGGGGACATGGCATGGGCTTGGATTAGGCTGCCAGGCTCTGAGTGCCGGTCTTCAGGGCTGCCATATGATGGTGTGTCCTTGTCCGGCTGTGGTGTGCGGACACGATGCACATGCACACGTGGGCTTTGTGCTTGCTGTGTGCCTAGCCTTGGGGTTCCCTGTGGTGTGACCATCCCTTCTGCATCACTGCTTCCGGGTGAATGCAGTCCTCCTGCATGATGTGCACGTGGAGGTGTCGCTCCCATGTCGGGCTCCGATCCACAGGTCAGTCCCTCTGCATCGGGGCTGTGTCTGGTGGCCTGGGGTGAGCTGGCCGTGGCCTCCCTGCAGGCATGTGGGTGCTGCTGTGGTCTGGTAGGGCTGCGTTGGGGTGAAGTGGGGGGTGGCCTGGGTCGCCTCCCTACCATGCGGCCTCATTGTGGGGTGGTGATGCTGGTGGAGGCTTGCTGCCGTGGGCGCCGTGATGGTGTGGCCTCCTCCCCATCATCTTCGTCCTGTTGGGTTTGACGTGTGCCTGTGGGGTACATAGGGTGTGGTTTGAGTTCAAAGCTACCTACATTAGTGTAATGCAGTTCATGCTAACAAGTGGGATTGAAGACAGTATCAATCACACATTAAACTTGCATTTTGTTCAGTCGCCATGTGGTGATTGGTGTGAGTGAGTATGGAGGTACACTGCATGGGAATGTTTGAGTGACAAGATTGCATGCGTGGTTGGGGTGCACTGCGCTCAGGGTCTTGGGGGTGTATTCATGCACACTCAAATTCTACATAGCTGTCCCATGGCTATGAATGTCTATCCCCTGCCCCTTCTATTGATGCACTGCACGTGCAGGGTCGTCTAGACAGCACTACCGTTCAATGGATTTAGGGCTCACTTTTGGGTGTCTGCAGTTCCTCACACACATTTCTTCACATTCATTCACTCAGGTTCTGCATGTGTGGTACTTTCAGTTGCATGCATTCAGGTTGGGACTCACCTGCAGTTGGATCGATGCCAGTGCCTGCCTCCGCTCCACCAATTCCCTCAATGGTGCCAGTATCAATCAGGGCACTCATCTTCTCCTCCCAAGGTGTGAGTTTGGGTGGGGTTGGTGGTGGCCCTCCTCCAGTGCCCCTGCTTGCACTCCTGTGCTGTGAGAGGATGCCCCGGACTCACACACACAGGTCATTGATGCGCTTGCGGCAATCCTCCCCATCCCGGGGCACGCGCCCCACAGCAGTGACCCTTTGGCTGATGTTGCGCCAAATCTGTGCTCTGCGCTGGCCACTGGTTTTGCGCTGCTGCAGCTCCTCATGATGTGTCTCGGCCTCCTCCACCAGTACAGCCAGCTCCTGGTCGCTGAATTTGGGCTTTCTTACCCTGTCCAGGGCAGTCTTGCCCCTAGTGCACTCCTGTGACATGTTTTGGTGTTAGATGGCGTGGATGGCTTCCAGGGGCTGTGCTATCTGACAGATTGTGACTTCAAAGCTGGCCGCTGCTATGTTTCCCGTTCCGGCGGTGACGCGTTTCCCGCAAGTTTATAGCGCGCACTCATGGCACACGCTATTAGCGTGGTATGCGGTAGCGCACGGTGCGCCGGATTTAAGGGTTCACACTATTTGAGCTAACGCCATTGCCCAGTGCGCGTGCACGATAACTCGTGATTTGGGGGATTATCTGCCGGGGGCCTTGGCATTAGCGCTATTTACATCTGACGGGAAAACCGCTGCATTACCGCCGAACTCGTGATGAGGCCTCAGGTCTGCAAACGGTGTACTTATGAAACAAACAGGACAAAGGCATAGGGAGTATACCATAATAGAATGCAACAACAACAGAAGTGACGCCTGTCTTCAACCATCTTACCGCAATGCTACTTTACTTGGGAACAAAGAACGAATGGTCAGATTAAGGACTGGAAAGTAACAAGACCAGAACGTCACTACAATGCAGTAAGCAAACTAAAGTTTGTCTGATAATTGCACAGGTGGTGCAGTATACAATAGTAGAGAAGCATAACGTTTTTATTATTTTTTTTATGCAGCAATGGCAAGCACCTTAGAGTGGCTGGAATAAAATTTCCCTCATGATGAAGCGACTTACTATAGTAACCCCATTGGTATGCACCGCAGTCTGAAACGTAAAATATGTAATATCTATTGCCTCATGTACACCGAACAGATATTTTTTTCTTTAAGAAAACATATTGGAAAGGAAAGCAAGGCAGCCCAAGCGGCGCCCCTTCCACAACAGCATACGGGCATAGGAAAGGAAACAAACTCTGTAAATAGAAAACTGGACACCCTGGAATCCAAAATGGAAGAAATAGTGAACAATTTTGCTGCCTTAAAATCTGCCTGCTTCTAATCTCTGCCATCCACAACAGGACTGCGCGACTTGTCCTTGGCCTGAAGCCCGGGGATCGTATCTCTCCAGGACTGGAATGTCTACAGTAGTTCCCAGTGGCTGCCAGGATTAATGTCAAAACCCTCTGCATTATCCACAAGGCCTTCTGGGACCTCAATACCTTCAACTCTCACTTCCAAAATATCTCCCTGCTCAGCTCTTCCCTCATCCGCCTCCAACTCCCTCAGGGTCAGTTGCTTCTCAAAGCAATCAGTTGGTGGTAGATCTCTTTCTTTGGTGTTCAATATCCACTTAACATAGAGTTTCAAAAACAATCAGATTTAATTTAGATAGAAGTACATTGTGCCTCCTTACAACTTCGGAGGTAGCTGTGCCAGCAAAACCGGCATGGCTACTTACAGACCTGCATTTTTACTGATACGCGCAAATGGGCAAGAACCGGGTCATGCAGAGTTCGGCAGACCCGGTAATTGCCCATTTGCGGGTGCCGACAATAAGGGACTCCCTGTTAGAGAGAATTCTCGAGAATGGCTAATTTCCCTTACCTACTGAGTCCCTCAGCAGTTTTGCTGGATTTCTAGGATTTATTTCTTTCACCTGGTAAGAGTGTGAGCCCTTTTTCCCACTCTTGCATGTGTTTTTGCTGTGTGTGTTTAATATTTTTGTGTTCATAGACTGTGGAGCCTCACCTACTCCACAGGCATCATCTTTTTACTGTGTGTTACACAGCACCTTCAGTGCAGTGACACAGGGTTGTCTTTCAGACTTCCCAAATCAGAATCCATTTTCTGGGACTGCCTACTGTCTCTCAGAACACATAAAGTTGCCATTAACTTTATTAGCCTCTGTAAAACCACAGACCCAGTACAAACCATCTTTCATGGTGTACCGAAAAGGGTTAATACATATCCCTTTTTGTCTGTTTCTCTTGGAGCATTGCTGCGCTCCCTTTTCATCAAGACTCGGTTGGTGGCAGTGGTAACTACCCTATTTTTCCTACCGCGGTTATCTTAAATAACCTTGGTATTGTTTTAGGCTATCTTGGTATCCTCGAACTTAAACCCGTTAGACCATATATGTTTTATTACGGTTCCGGCTGGGTTTATTCACCATTTATTTTTGGAAAAGTATTTATTGTGTTTTACTCTGCCCGCAAAACCAGGTTTGATTCCTTTGTTCACCATCTTTTTGCAGGTTTCTACGCAGAATCCCTCCTTAGGCGCCTCTATGTCTGGGGGGACAGGATGTGAGGGAGAGGTTTAGGACTCCCTGCACATGGTCTCATTGGAGACCCATGTCACACTCTGAAATGATTGGCTGTGGTGACTGTCCCGGTGGGACAGCCACCCTGCTGTGTGATTGACAGCCAGGCTGTTTGAATGAGGGAAAACTGCATAAAAAGCAGGTCTCTGGTCTGGAAAGGCAGAGTCACCACTGGAATGAAACACAGATGAGGATCTGACAGAAGAGGACCCCTACCACGACTGAACCGCCCAGTGAAACCCTGCTGCAGGTCCGAATCCTCGAAACAGTCTGAAACATAAAATATGTAATATCTATTGCCTCATGTACCCCGAACAGATATTTTTTTCATTAACAGAACATATTGGAAAGGAAAGTAAGGCAGCACAAGCGGGGCCCTTCCAGAACAGCATACGGGCATAGGAAAGGAAAGAAACTCTGTAAATAGAAAACTGGACACCCTGGAATCTGCCTTAAAAGATTACGTACAAGAACGTATTATGGCCAACAACAAAAAAACACTACCTGACCCGCTCCTCGACCAGCATCGCCTCAGGAATTTCATGCACTGGTTGAGCACCGCGACATGTGTGAAGACAAGACAGCAGGTTAGCAAGAGGCAAGTCATCATAGCGCTGCGCTTAGCGCCTACTCACCGCATTAAGGTGCTCTAAAAACGCCATTACTTTCCCAGTGAGACCCTCAGTCTATGATTCATATTGGACTTCCGTGCACCTAAGGAAGAGAAAAGACATTAGTTAAACCAAAAAGGCATGCAAGGACAATAATATAGCATAGCAATAAGACCTACCTGAAAGACTCAAAGTGGGCCGGCATCAGTGAAGTAACTTGATCGCAAACGGCCTCCAAGCACAGTGCGCCCCTGCCAAGAAGGCAGGACAGAGAATACACCTGCATTAAAAACAAGGCAGATCCCTCCCGCTGGTCACACCTGGGAACCGCAGAGAAGGATACCTGAGTCCCAACTGCTGGGTGGCGTCCCCGTGGAACCAGGTGAGCATAACAGAACACGAAGCCTACCAAACAAATCCACCTGGGCGGCATGGAGTCCTTGGAATTAGACCAATTGGCCCAATTAATAGGAGAACTGCACGCCGAGGTTCATTCTGCCTGACAGGAGACTAACGCTCTCCGAAGAGATTTAATAGTGACTAAGGAGCGCACAGAAGGCATTAGCAGACAATACTTGCAATCACAAGCAGGACAGACACCTCTGCCTGGAAGCAACTGGACAATGCAGAATCCTACCCTGCCATCCACTTCCTCTACTCCGGTACAAATTATGCTACCAGGAACAGTTCCTTTGGCACTGCCGGAGCGGTTTACAGGTGATCCACGGAAATACGCAGCTTTCATGAATCAGTGTCGCCTTCACTTTCTTTGCAGGCCAGGAGCAGTCCCAAACGACCAAGCTCGGGTAGCCTTTATTTTATCATAACTGAGCGGTAGCGCAGCAGATTGGTCTGTACCATTGGCGACCCATGATGATCCTTTATCACATGACTTTGGGGGATTTCAGAGGGAAATGGAGAAACTTTTTGCTCGCTATACCCGAGAGCAAGCAGTGGACAATTAACTCCTTTCCCTCTGACAGGGGAATCAGGACTTGTTAACGTACATTGCTACTTTCAACGGTTGCCGAAGTTAGGTGGCCTGAAAACAAAAGAACCACGTTGTTTCATCGGGGCTTATGAGGCAAATTAAAAGACGTTCTAGCTCAAGTGGTTGACCCTCCTCGAGACTGTTCTGAGTTCATAAATCTGGTCCTACAACTATACCACCGGTTGCAAGACCGAAAAGCAGATCGTTCCAAAATGGATCCACAGGCTGTGTATGTTCCGTCTAGAGACAATGTAACCCGAGCACAAGAAAGCACTGTGGAGCCCATGCAAATTGGGGGGGTGCAACCTCCATTAACAAAACAAGAGAGAGAGAAAAGAAGGCAACAACAGTGATGTCTGGATTGCGGAAAACCTGGGCATATCCTGAAGGACTGCCCAGTGAAACCTCCAAGGAAGATCGTCAGGGCCACGGAAAAAAATGAAGAGAAAGAATCTAAATCGGAAAACTACCCAGCTCGGCAAACATAGAGGTCAGTTTGTCGAGTGAGAGGAAAGAGCCACCGGCCTCACACTTTGCAATACCAGTGATCTTAATCAATAACCAACGGTCATCAAGAATGCATGCCGCTGAGGCATACATCGACAGCGGAACAGTCGGGAATGATATAGATCAAGACCTGCCTGCAGAGATGGGGCTTCCCTTATGTTCTAAGCCGACTACAGACAAGGTGACTACGGTAGATGGGACAGAAATCGCTTCCGGATCCGTAACCCAATGCACAGCCGAGATAACCTTGCTGTGCCAGGACGGGCATCGGGAACTAATTTCATTCGATCTCATCAAGGCACCTCAATTACGGCTCATACTAGGGATGCCATGGTTAGTCGCTCACAATCCTTTTAACGACTGGCGGGCCAGGGAATTAACCTTCCCCAGTGACTGCTCTCCAGCCTGTTATTATCAAGAACAGAAACCAGCTCTCAGTATTTCTGCAACTCCCGGAGCGACAACATCAACCCTGGGTATAACTAATGCCTTGCCAGAGGAATATCGCGATTTCCAGGATGTATTCCAGAAGGACCAAGCAAACACCCTGCCGCCGCACAGGCCTTATGACTGTCAAATCGACTTTGTTCCTGGTGCTCAAGTCCCTTGTGATAGAATCTATGCTCTTACAGAACCTGAAAATCTTCATCTGAAGTCGTACTTAGACCAATACCTTACAAACGGATTCATCCGTCCATCGAAGTCCCCTGCAGGCAGTCCTTTTTTCTTCATGCCGAAAAAAGAAGGGGATTTAAGGACCTGCATTGACTACCGCGCGTTAAACCAGATCACTATAAAGATTCGTTATCCCTTGCCACTTATCCCGGAAATGCTGGACCAGGTCAAAGATGCTCAGATTTACACCAAATTGGATCTTCGGGGAGCGTACCACCTGGTCCAGGTCAGAAGCGGAGACATATGGAAAACTGCTTTCCATAACAAATATGGTTTATTCGAATATCAAGTCATGTCCTTTGGGTTATGCAACGCTCCGGCAGCATTCCAATACTTCATGAATGACGTCTTGAGAGAGTTAATTGATGTCTGCACCCTAGTGTACATAGGTGATATCCTAGTGTACTCAACCTCAAAACAGGATCATATCAAACACGTCCGTTCAGTCCTCGCCAAGCTCCGTGAAGATTGTTTATATGCAAAGCTTGAAAAGTGTTTCTTTCATGTAACCGAAGTAGAGTTTCTAGGCTTTATCCTTACTCCCGGAGGCATCAGGATGGACTCGCACAAAGTTGATGCAGTTTTGAATTGGCCATCACCAACGTCAGTAAAAGGAGTGCAAAGTATGTTGGGCTTTGCGAACTTCTATCGCCGGTTCATACCAGACTTCTCCCAAGTTGTACACCCGATCACCGTATTACTACAAAAAAATAACAAAAAATTTGCCTGGACCGAAGAGGCAGAAAAAGCTTTTCAGGAACTTAAGAAAAGGTTCACCTCAGTTCCAATCCTGCGACATCCACGTCCAGATCTTCTTTATATCGTGGAAATGAACGCTTCCAGTGTATCAATGGGAGCTGTCCTCTCATAAAGAGATCCTGACACAGGCCAGCTACATCCAGTGGCCTTCTGGTCGAAGAAGTTCTCACCTCCAGAAGTAAATTACGTCATTACGGACAAAGAACTCTTGGCAACCAAATCTGCCTTTACAGCTTGGTGACACTACCTTCTGGGGGCCAGACACACCATTACAGTTATCACGGACCACCGAAATCTGCAATATCTTAAAACAGCTAAAGGCCAGTCTTCACGCCAGTTGCGGTGGGCTCTTTTTTTCGCCGAATATGATTGTGTCATTACATTTCGACCAGGGTTTAAGAATGGAAAAGCTGACGCACTCTCTCGTGCTGCCACTGATGACATAGTTTATATGGCCCCGGACCCAGTCCCCATCATACCCGAAGACAAACTCTTAGGCCTCACTACGGCCTTAACCCAAATGGAACTGGGAAAACATATTCAACAAACCATGAATCCGGATGCCCTCCTTGCATGGCAAGTGCAGGGGGAACAATATTCCATCAAAGATCACTTACCCTTTTTTAAGGGTCGTCTGTACATACCCACCAAGGACTTACAGTAACAAATCATTTCAGGTTATCACGATTCGTGGATCAAAGGACACCCTGGAATTACCAAGACCTTAGCCAAGGTGAAACAGAACTTCTGGTGGCATACCTGGCGTAGAGCTGTCATTCAATACATTCAGTCTTGTGGAGTCTGTGCACAAAACAAGTTGCAAAAACAAAAACCATCTGGCCTACTAAAACCTTTGGACATTCCTCCTACACCATGGCACACTCTTTCCCTCAACTTCATCACTGACCTACCTTCCAGTGAAGGGTTTAACACCATTCTTGTAGTCGTAGACCTATTCTCAAAGATGGTGCACTTTATTTTGCTTAATGTCCTCTCTGACGCATCCACTCTAGCCAAGGTATTTCTGGACGGCATTGTTAAACTACATGGCTTCCCATCAGTCCTGACCTCCAATCAAGGTAGCCAGTTCGTCTGTAACATTTGGAGAAAGTGTTGTGCAATGGCGCAAATTGATGTCCGACTATCCACTAGCCATCACCCCCAAATGGACGGTCAGACAGAGAGAACCAACCAGACCCTTGAGCAATACCTACAATGCATGTTGCACCATGAATTAAGAGACTGGAAGGACCTACTATGGATAGCCTAGTACGCATTTAACAACTCCTTGCATTCCAGTACCGGACAAACACCCTTTTACACCCTATATGGTAAACACCCACGTACCTCAGAACTGGATCTCCCAACCAGCTTGGAAATGCCAGCAGTAAAAACCCTTCACACCAACATCACTCAGGCTTTCAAAAAGGCCAAAGAATATTGAATTCACGCCAAAGACAAGCAAAAACAATTTGCCTACCAACACAGGAAAAAGGCCCCGGACTATCAAGTAGAGGACAAGGTTTGACTGGCCGCCAGGTTTATACCCATCAAAGGAACCCAAACCTTTCAACCCAGGTACTTAGGACCCTACACCATCAAGGCAATTATTAATCCAGCAGCCGTCAAATTGTATTTACCATCCAATCTACACTTCCACCCGGTATTTCATGTGTCCCTTTTAAAACCAATGCAGCCTGGTACATGGATTGGAACACCACCAAAACCCATTCTTGTTGACAGAGAACCAGAATTTGAAGTTGAAAGCATACTGGACTCTAAGTATTCAAGGGGGAAGCTATACTATCTAATTGATTGGAAAGGATTTGAACCCCAAGATAGATCGTGGGAACCCTGTGAAAACATTAATGCACCACGTCTGATCAAAAACTATCATCAAAACTTCCCAACTAAACCCGGGCCAGACAGGAGGAACATCTTGAGAGGGGCCTTGGGGGGGAGTGCTGTCACGACAGCCATCCAGAAGACCCCCTGGCAAGCCCATGGGCCAGGAAGGGACTCGACTAAAACCAGGCATCCTTGGCCTAGGCCTTCTTGGGGCCAGTCTTGGTGCCTTTGGCGCCATGCTCATACTTGATAAAGGACTTGTATTGGGAACTACTTTATTTCAGTGTCAATCAACGTGGAGGCATCCACATAGCTTGGCTCCTTGGAACCAAGCTATGCAGTATAGTATTTTTGGGTGTGGTACCATAGGAACTATTTTACCTGGACTACTTTCTGGAAGCTATTTAATCCACACCCGACTGGGATAACACGCTTCGCGTTACTTTGCAATACTGCAACGTGACGCTCACAGTGTTCAGCTGCACCCGCGAACCTCGGAAGAACATCATCTGTTAGGGAGAAAAAGGACAACGTTAGCAGCAGCAGCTTACCTGTAATTTCATCGTTAGCTGTCCACGGCTCTTGAGATCAGCATCCTGGAACCAGCGCTCCTCCCGAACTGACGGATCTGCAAAAAAGGAAGAAACAATGCATTAGACATATTTACAATTTAATGAACGGTGCCGAAAAGCTTACCTCGCAAGCCGCTCCTCGACCAGCATCGAATTCCATGCACCGGGTGAGCACCGCGACCTGTGGGAAGACAAGACAACAGGTTAGCAAGAGGCAAGGCATCATAGCGCTGCGCTTAGCACCTACTCACCACATCAAGGCACTCTAAAAATGCCATTACTTTCCCGGCGAGACCCACTTCAGTTAATGCCTCATATTGGACTTCTGCACACCTAAGGAAGAGAAAAGACATTAGTTAAACCAAAAAGGCATGTAAGGACAATAATACAGCACAGCAATAAGACCTACCTGAAAGACTCAAAGCGGGCCGGCATCAGTGAAGTAAATCGATCGCAAATGCCCACCAAGCACAATGCGCCCCTGCCAAGAAGGCAGGACGGAGAACACACCGGCATTAAAAACAAGGCAGAACCCTCCCACTGGTCACACCTGGGAACTGCAGAGAAGGATACCTGAGTCCCAACTGCTGGTTGGCGTCCCGTGGAACCAGGTGAGCGTAACAGCAACCGCACGCACACTTTGGGTGGGCCTTTATTTTGCTGATACAATCCGGACCCTCAGAGAGCGGAAAAGTAGAGTGTTCTAAAATCTACAGAGTGTACTTGGGAAAGTACACACTTACAAACACCCCACAATGTGCCATTGCACATGTTTGTATTTGTTTGAACGATGTAGGCCTGTTTTCTGGGTTCAAGTGTCATGGTGACTGCTCCAAAACACTTGGAGCTGGCAGGCCTTTCACAGTCACTGACACCCATCAGGGCTTATAAAACCCCGAAGGGTAGTCCAAGGACTTCCTAGACTCAGTCCTGGTGCCTTTGGCGCCTGGCTCATATTGTTCCATCTGGTAATGCACTACATGAGACTACATGCAGCCCAGTCAAAGGAAGCTGAATCATCTGGCTTATCTTGGGGGTGGCTGTGGGACTACTTTACCTGTGATTGCAGAATGAGGCTGGAGGAACTATTTTATTGGAACTACTTACAAGGCTATTTAAGCCACACCCTGCTGACAGAACACGCTTCGCGTTATTCTGCACTCCTGTAGCGAAACGCTCACCGTGTCTGCTTAGCTCCAGTACCTGAGCACCAGCAGCCATGCCTGTTCTGGAACTTCCATCCATCGGAACCTGAGAACAGAAGAAGAGAAGAGAGAAACAGGAATTAATATGGAGTTTTCAACCTTACCTGAAGAATTCCATCAGAGCGGCCGCTCCTTCAGCTGCTCTTCAGTTCGCCGCACCTGCAGAAAAGAACGCATCTGCCAGTACAGCTGATACTCACCCAGAAACTGCTTCCTTTGGGATTTCACTGCGGCAGTTCATCCGATCGCCGCTCCCGAGTCACGCTGCACCTGTTTGCAGGAAAGAAAAGAACACATCAGGCTAGTCGCGCACAGAAAGAAACCATTATAGAGACATTCAGCGCCACTCACGAACGCTAAACTTCCCACATAGAACCTGCTCAGCATTGAAGTATGAGTCAAATCTTCATTACAAAACTGCTCAAGACTGTGCCTGAAAGAAAGGGGAATACAAGGTTAAAACTTGGCTGATAAAGACATTTAAGCAGCTATTCCAAGCATCTATTGGTATAAAGACTTACCTGCTGAGTCACGCAACACAAGACTTCACTACACCCCCATAGGATCAGTGAAGGAACTAGATCCAGGAAGAGACTGTCATATTGCGCCCCTGCAAGAGACCGCGGGACGGAGAGTCCACCACTAAACAAACCAAGGTGAGGCTGAAGCAGAGAGGGGGCATTAGGAGGTTGTGGGAGGTGGGAACTCAACCCCGCTCCTCACGGTGCTAACATCCTATTTCGACCTTGTGGGCAAAAGCATTCGGGGAAGTGACAGGGAAGGAGAAGGCATGTGCAAGCCTCCTCATCCAGCCGTGTAACACTAGGGCAGACATAATTCCTGCATCTTCGAGCAATGCCCCCGAGGAGACCAGGTGAGCGTGATAGCAAGGTCTCCACAGCAGTCCTACAAAAGGTCACAACCCAGAGAAGCTCTGCAGTCTGTTTGTAGCTTTTCAGAACAGAGTAGCGGCCCACATAGGTTTGAGCTATAACTGATGTCGGACCAAATCTGCTGTGCGACATTACCTTTGGAAGTAATGGCAACCATGTCAGGCCGGCTCCCTACGCACAGTAATGGAGAAAATTATTAACGGCCCTTCCTGTAAACTACATCCTCAGTACCGATAATCCCCACTGTCCCATTCCCATGGGCATCATGCTGAAGTATAGTGGTAGTATGTGGCACGTGCGCTTCCTCAAGTACTGCCAAGGAGTGACCCACTAAAGCAGAAACAGTCCTTCTTCCCTTTCCTCTGTTTTCTTTCCAGCTCACCCTCATTGGGTACTGTTAAATAGTCACACACGCATCCACCAATCACATTGAAGAGGTCCACATGGAACCCTGACAGTTCTGTACAGCAGTCCTATGTGTACACACCACACCCACAAAAGTTATTGCATAATCCCTTAGCCTGCACAATCAAATTTCCATGCCTGCCATCCTCAAAAGCCCTGGATGTGGCTTTCGTTGTGAATATGGGCGTGGGGCAATAAATTGCAACCAGGGTATGGGAAGTCGTCTTTAGGGTTGGCTCTGAAAAGAGCCTTTTTTTGTTTTTTTGTTTTTTTTTTATCCTTGAAAAGAAACTCCTTTTTTGTTTGCTTTTATACAGGTTTTGGTTTTCTTCTTCTCACATTCTTACAATAGCGTTTTCAATGCAGCCTGTAGATTGTAAAGCAAAGTAACAGTGCCTTTGATGGACAAAGAAATGCCTTTTGCATTGAAAAGGTGCACATTTCGAGGACCAATGATGTCATTGTCACAGGAAAATATCCCTGCAGCACTCATAAAATCACACATACTTCTGTTGATAAGACACCTTCCAAGCTCTGGCTGTCGGCAAAATGCATTGGAATAGTCCCATATTTTCTTGGTGGGATGCATGAGAAAATCAACTTCACAGTGGGAAAAATGTGCTTCACTGCTTTCATTAACGTCTTCAATTGACGGAAGACACATGCACAAGTCATTAAACCAAAATGGAATGTTCCATTGTCCACTAGGTCAACTGTAGCGAAAGTGGCTACTTCTCCACAATGTGCAAGCACATCGCTGAAACTGTGCATGTCGACACCATCCCGCAAAGCATCCAATCCCTCCCAATCCAAATTGCAATGAAAGCCTCTCTGAATGGTATACTTGTGCAGACCTTGCACAAAGCATCACCGACGAACAATACTGTGTGTTTCTCCATGTGTGCCACCCCAATACGCACAGTAATAAAAAAAATGGTTACTGCCCCTTCCTGTGAATGACATCTGCAGCACCTTATTGGATAATTGGCACAGTCCCATTGCCATCCTGCTGAGAAGGGCAGGATGTGGCACGTGCGCTTCCACAACTACCATGAGGGCCACGCCCCAGTAAAGCAGGAGCACTTCTTTTTTCCTTTCCACTATTTTTTGTCCAGCACTACCTCATTGGGTACTGCTAAGTAGTCACACACCCATCCACCAATCCCATCGAAGACGCAGCATCTAACACTGTTAGTTCTCTACAACGCTTCCTATGTACCATTACACATTGAGACTGCAAGTTTCGTGTCATTCAAAAGCACATCCAGTAGAAAGTTCAGTAAAACTATGCAATATTTCTAGATCAACATTATTCCACATGAGCATCCATCACCACAAAGTAGAGGTATGAATACTTTTTCTGCAGTATGTTTACAACTCTGTTATACAAGCCTCTGAGCATGGTATCTGCCACTGAAACTGATTTTGCACTGGTTTCCTGGCCACCCTCTGATCTCAGGCCCAGGCCACCTCCCCCTGCCAGTCGCACCCCTGCACTGCCTTTCTGGCAACCTCTGCACTTGGGGACTGTTTTCTCTATCCCTAACAGTCCCACCAGCACCTGATGTCTGCACTTATCCTTGCACTTGCCACCAGCGGCCCATATTTGTACTTATTGTCATGTATTCTTCTTCCCATGTACTGTACTTTCCCCTCCCCCTACTTATGCACTTGTGCGATCTGAGTTACACCTGCCTAGTAGGATCATTGTCTCTGTCTTCCCTCTTTTCCCCCTCACTTGCCTCCCTTGCCTCGACGCGCCTAGGCACGTTACAAATGTTATATCAAACCATCTCACAGCACATTATGCACACATTACATTCATGACAACAGGATGCCTGCCAATTACCTTGTACACTTCACAGATTTTTTTCCACAGTAAACCATTTACTACAAAATTGTGAAAAATGATTGGACCAAAGTTACACTGAATGCATGTTAGCAACTTCAAACAAGTACATGCAGTGTGTGCATACGAACAGGATGCATGCCCCTTACCTTGCACACTTCGACCATAGCCTTCTCCATTTCTCTGTACAAATAGACCTTCTGCCACTGCTTTTGCATACACACCGCAACCAGAAACCTTATTGAGCAATGCCTTAGCCTCCCCACTCCGATTTGCATGGCTGCCATCCTGAAAAGGCTTGGATGTGGCACGTGTAATCCTGAAACTACTGAGGAATCCGCAGAGTTATCGTGCTGGGAACGGGATGTGGGAAGAAATGGTGGGAAGAAATGTGAAACAAAGTAGTGGATTGGGTCTTTAGTGGTGTCTCTGAAAAGGTGTTTTATTTTTTATTTTGCATGCGTGCAAACAACCTTTTTTGTCTTTTCTCTTTGTATGAGTTTCTGTTTACTCCTCCTCCTTAAATTTTTACCGAATTATGGTCAACACTTCTTGCATAGTGTAAAAGAAAACAGAATTGCCAATGGCGTTCAAAGAAATGCCATTTGCATAGAAGCAGTGCATATTTTGCGAATTAATGATCTCATAGCTGGTGGAGAACATCCCATCAGTGCACATAAATGCACACATGCTTCTGTTCATAAGACACCTCTAGAGTTCTGTCTGGGGACAAATTAGACCGCATAGTCCTTTAACCCTCTAGGTGGAATGCATGAGAAAACAGCCTAGACAGTGGGAAAAATCTGCTTAACTGCATTCATCAACTTGTTCAGGTGAGGAGCAAAGATCCACATGTAACCCAAATGTAGACTGAGGAAAAGGGGGCTCCACAAAATAGCTACATTTCCGCACACCCTTTGGTGTTCAATATCCACTTAACATAGAGTTTCAAAAACAATCAGAAATAATTTAGATAGAGGTACATTGTGCCTCCTTACAACTCCGGAGGTGGCTGTGCCAGCAAAACCGGCACGGCTACTTCCAGACCTGCATTTTTACCGATACGCGCAAATGGGCAAGAACCGGGTCATGCAGAGTTCGGCAGACCCAGTAATTGCCCATTTGCGGGTGCCATCAATAAGGCACTCCTGTTAGGAAGAATTCTCGAGAATGGCTAATTTCCCTTACCTACTGAGTCCCTCAGCAGTTTTGCTGGATTTCTATGATTTATTTCTTTCACCTGGTAAGAGTGTAAGCCCTTTTTTCTCACTCTTACATGTGTTTTTTTCTGTGTGTGTTTAACATTTTTGTGTTCATAGACTGTGGAGCCTCACCTACTCCACAGGCATCATCTTTTTACTGTTTGTTACACAGCACCTTCAGTGCAGTGACACAGGGTTGTCTTTTAGACTTCCCAACTCAGAATCCATTTTCTGGGACTGACTTCTGTCTCCCAGAACACATAAAGTTGCCATTAACTTTATTAGCCTCTGTAAAACCACAGACCCATTACAAACCATTTTACATGGAGTACTGGAAAGGGTTAATACTTATCCCTTTTTGTCTGTTTCTCTTGGAGCATTGTTGGGCTCCCTTTTCATCAAGACTTGGTTGGTGGCAGTGGGTACTACCCTAGTTTTCCTACCGCGGTTATCTAAAGTAACCTTGGTGTTGTTTTAGGCTATCTTGGTAGCCTCGAACTTAAACCAGCTAGACCATATACGTTTTATTACAGTTCCGGCTGGGTTTATTCACCATTTCTTTTTGTAAAAGTATTTCTCGTGTTTTACTCTGCCCGCAAAACCAGGTTTGATTCCTTTGTTCACCCTCTTTTTGCAGGCTTCTACACAGAAGCCCTTCCTTAGGCGCCTGTATGTCTGGGGGGGACAGGATGTGAGGGAGGGGTTTATGACTCCCTGCACATGGTCTCATTGGAGACCCATGTCACACTCTGAAATGATTGGCTGTGGTGACTGTCCTGGCGGGACAGCCACCCTGCTGTGTGATTGACTGCCAGGCTGTGAACGGGGAAAAACTGCATAAAAAGCAGGTCTCTAGGTCTGGAAAGGCAGAGTCGCCATTGGAACGAAAGAACAGATGAGGGTCTGACGGAAGAGGACCCCTATCATGACTGAACCACCCGGTGAAGCCCTGCTGCAGGTCTGAATCCTCTAACTAGAATGACAGAGAAGATCCTCCAGGAATCTTCTTTCCCATAGTTGGTGGGACCAACTAGTTCACCCAAACTGCAAGCCAGGACTCCCTCCTCTGGTTGAATTTGCTGTACAGACCTAAAGTGGGCCAGATAGCCAGGAAGGTCGGACCCTGCTTGGGTTTTAAGGAGCGCACCTTTTATTCATTACTTTGCTCTGTTGCTGGTTTCTTCCCTGGGTAGTGCAGGACCCTCCAGTCTTCCTAATTCGTGTCAGTCTGACAGTCACTTCAGGAACCGTGAGCCTGTAGGCACTACCGGAACGTCCGCCTCAGCTACAGCTTCTTCTCCATTTGAAGGTACTGTGCAAATCTGGTTGGGCGTTTCGTTCAGCTGCGGTGAAGGTGTGTGAAACCTTTCACCAACTCAAGGGCTTGTCCTTCTCTTCTCTTTAAACTAACTTTTCTTCTGACCAACTTCGTCCAGAACTTAACTGCAAACTACCCTGAACTGTGTGATCTTGAGCAAAATACTTTTGTCCTACTTACTTTTGCCCTAAGCCTATTTGATTTGATTCCATCACTGTAGTTCTTCTTTCTAGATTTCCCTGCTAGATTCCGTTACAAATGTTATATCAAACCATCTCACAGCACATTATGCACACATTACATTCATGACAACAGGATGCCTGCCAATTACCTTGTACACTTCACAGATTTTTTTCCACAGTAAACCATTTACTACAAAATTGTGAAAAATGATTTGACCAAAGTTACACTGAATGCATGTTAGCAACTTCAAACAAGTACATGCAGTGTGTGCATACGAACAGGATGCATGCCCCTTACCTTGCACACTTCGACCATAGCCTTCTCCATTTCTCTGTACAAATAGACCTTCTGCCACTGCTTTTGCATACACACCACAACCAGAAACCTTATTGAGCAATGCCTTAGCCTCCCCACTCCGATTTGCATGGCTGCCATCCTGAAAAGGCTTGGATGTGGCACGTGTAATCCTGAAACTACTGAGGAATCCGCAGAGTTATCGTGCTGGGAATGGGATGTGGGAAGAAATGGTGGGAAGAAATGTGAAACAAAGTAGTGGATTGGGTCTTTAGTGGTGTCTCTGAAAAGGTGTTTTATTTTTTATTTTGCATGCGTGCAAACAACCTTTTTTGTCTTTTCTCTTTGTATGAGTTTCTGTTTACTCCTCCTCCTTAAATTTTTACCGAATTATGGTCAACACTTCTTGCATAGTGTAAAAGAAAACAGAATTGCCAATGGCGTTCAAAGAAATGCCATTTGCATAGAAGCAGTGCATATTTTGCGAATTAATGATCTCATAGCTGGTGGAGAACATCCCATCAGTGCACATAAATGCACACATGCTTCTGTTCATAAGACACCTCTAGAGTTCTGTCTGGGGACAAATTAGACCGCATAGTCCCTTAACTCTCTAGGTGGAATGCATGAGAAAACAGCCTAGACAGTGGGAAAAATCTGCTTAACTGCATTCATCAACTTGTTCAGGTGAGGAGCAAAGATCCACATGTAACCGAAATGTAGACTGAGGAAAAGGGGGCACCACAAAATAGCTACTTTTCCGCACACCCTTTGGTGTTCAATATCCACTTAACATAGAGTTTCAAAAACAATCAGAAATAATTTAGATAGAGGTACATTGTGCCTCCTTACAACTCTGGAGGTGGCTGTGCCAGCAAACCGGCACGGCTACTTCCAGACCTGCATTTTTACCGATACGCGCAAATGGGCAAGAACCGGGTCATGCAGAGTTCGGCAGACCCAGTAATTGCCCATTTGCGGGTGCCATCAATAAGGCACTCCTGTTAGGAAGAATTCTGAGAATGGCTAATTTCCCTTACCTACTGAGTCCCTCAGCAGTTTTGCTGGATTTCTAGGATTTATTTCTTTCACATGGTAAGAGTGTAAGCCCTTTTTTCCCACTCTTACATGTGTTTTTTCTGTGTGTGTTTAACATTTTTGTGTTCATAGACTGTGAGCCTCACCTACTCCACAGGCATCATCTTTTTACGGTTTGTTACACAGCACCTTCAGTGCAGTGACACAGGGTTGTCTTTTAGACTTCCCAACTCAGAATCCATTTTCTGGGACTGACTTCTGTCTCCCAGAACACATAAAGTTGCCATTAACTTTATTAGCCTCTTTAAAACCACAGACCCATTACAAACCATTTTACATGGAGTACTGGAAAGGGTTAATACTTATCCCTTTTTGTCTGTTTCTCTTGGAGCATTGTTGGGCTCCCTTTTCATCAAGACTTGGTTGGTGGCAGTGGGTACTACCCTAGTTTTCCTACCGCGGTTATCTAAAGTAACCTTGGTGTTGTTTTAGGCTATCTTGGTAGCCTCGAACTTAAACCAGCTAGACCATATACGTTTTATTACAGTTCCGGCTGGGTTTATTCACCATTTCTTTTTGTAAAAGTATTTCTCGTGTTTTACTCTGCCCGCAAAACCAGGTTTGATTCCTTTGTTCACCCTCTTTTTGCAGGCTTCTACACAGAAGCCCTTCCTTAGGCGCCTGTATGTCTGGGGGGGACAGGATGTGAGGGAGGGGTTTATGACTCCCTGCACATGGCCTCATTGGAGACCCATGTCACACTCTGAAATGATTGGCTGTGGTGACTGTCCTGGCGGGACAGCCACCCTGCTGTGTGATTGACTGCCAGGCTGTGAACGGGGAAAAACTGCATAAAAAGCAGGTCTCTAGGTCTGGAAAGGCAGAGTCGCCATTGGAACGAAAGAACAGATGAGGGTCTGGCGGAAGAGGACCCCTACCATGACTGAACCACCCGGTGAAGCCCTGCTGCAGGTCTGAATCCTCTAACTAGAATGACAGAGAAGATCCTCCAGGAATCTTCTTTCCCATAGCTGGTGGGACCAACTAGTTCACCCAAACTGCAATCCAGGACTCCCTCCTCTGGTTGAATTTGCTGTACAGACCTAAAGTGGGCCAGATAGCCAGGAAGGTCGGACCCTGCTTGGGTTTTAAGGAGCGCACCTTTTATTCATTACTTTGCTCTGTTGCTGGTTTCTTCCCTGGGTAGTGCAGGATCCTCCAGTCTTCCTAATTCGTGTCAGTCTGACAGTCACTTCAGGAACCGTGAGCCTGTAGGCACTACCGGAACGTCCGCCTCAGCTACAGCTTCTTCTCCATTTGAAGGTACTGTGCAAATCTGGTTGGGCGTTTCGTTCAGCTGCGGTGAAGGTGTGTGAAACCTTTCACCAACTCAAGGGCTTGTCCTTCTCTTCTCTTTAAACTAACTTTTCTTCTGACCAACTTCGTCCAGAACTTAACTGCAAACTACCCTGAACTGTGTGATCTTGAGCAAAATACTTTTGTCCTACTTACTTTTGCCCTAAGCCTATTTGATTTGATTCCATCACTGTAGTTCTTCTTTCTAGATTTCCCTGCTAGATTCCGTTACAAATGTTATATCAAACCATCTCACAGCACATTATGCACACATTACATTCATAACAACAGGATGCCTGCCAATTACCTTGTACACTTCACAGATTTTTTTCCACAGTAAACCATTTACTACAAAATTGTGAAAAATGATTGGACCAAAGTTACACTGAATGCATGTTAGCAACTTCAAACAATTACATGCAGTGTGTGCATACGAACTGGATGCATGCCCCTTACCCTGCACACTTTGACCATAGCCTTCTCCATTTCTCTGTACAAATAGACCTTCTGCCACTGCTTTTGCATACACAACACAACCAGAAACCTTATTGAGCAATGCCTTAGCCTCCCCACTCCGATTTGCATGGCTGCCATCCTGAAAAGGCTTGGATGTGGCACGTGTAATCCTGAAACTACTGAGGAATCCGCAGAGTTATCGTGCTGGGAACGGGTTGTGGGAAGAAATGGTGGGAAGAAATGTGAAACAAAGTAGTGGATTGGGTCTTTAGTGGTGTCTCTGAAAAGGTGTTTTATTTTTTATTTTGCATGCGTGCAAACAACCTTTTTTGTCTTTTCTCTTTGTATGAGTTTCTGTTTACTCCTCCTCCTTAAATTTTTACCGAATTATGGTCAACACTTCTTGCATAGTGTAAAAGAAAACAGAATTGCCAATGGCGTTCAAAGAAATGCCATTTGCATAGATGCAGTGCTTATTTTGCGAATTAATGATCTCATAGCTGGTGGAGAACATCCCATCAGTGCACATAAATGCACACATGCTTCTGTTCATAAGACACCTCTAGAGTTCTGTCTGGGGACAAATTAGACCGCATAGTCCCTTAACCCTCTAGGTGGAATGCATGAGAAAACAGCCTAGACAGTGGGAAAAATCTGCTTAACTGCATTCATCAACTTGTTCAGGTGAGGAGCAAAGATCCACATGTAACCCAAATGTAGACTGAGGAAAAGGGGGCTCCACAAAATAGCTACATTTCCGCACACCCTTTGGTGTTCAATATCCACTTAACATAGAGTTTCAAAAACAATCAGAAATAATTTAGATAGAGGTACATTGTGCCTCCTTACAACTCCGGAGGTGGCTGTGCCAGCAAAACCGGCACGGCTACTTCCAGACCTGCATTTTTACCGATACGCGCAAATGGGCAAGAACCGGGTCATGCAGAGTTCGGCAGACCCAGTAATTGCCCATTTGCGGGTGCCATCAATAAGGCACTCCTGTTAGGAAGAATTCTCGAGAATGGCTAATTTCCCTTACCTACTGAGTCCCTCAGCAGTTTTGCTGGATTTCTAGGATTTATTTCTTTCACCTGGTAAGAGTGTAAGCCCTTTTTTCCCACTCTTACATGTGTTTTTTTCTGTGTGTGTTTAACATTTTTGTGTTCATAGACTGTGGAGCCTCACCTACTCCACAGGCATCATCTTTTTACTGTTTGTTACACAGCACCTTCAGTGCAGTGACACAGGGTTGTCTTTTAGACTTCCCAACTCAGAATCCATTTTCTGGGACTGACTTCTGTCTCCCAGAACACATAAAGTTGCCATTAACTTTATTAGCCTCTGTAAAACCACAGACCCATTACAAACCATTTTACATGGAGTACTGGAAAGGGTTAATACTTATCCCTTTTTGTCTGTTTCTCTTGGAGCATTGTTGGGCTCCCTTTTCATCAAGACTTGGTTGGTGGCAGTGGGTACTACCCTAGTTTTCCTACCGCGGTTATCTAAAGTAACCTTGGTGTTGTTTTAGGCTATCTTGGTAGCCTCGAACTTAAACCAGCTAGACCATATACGTTTTATTACAGTTCCGGCTGGGTTTATTCACCATTTCTTTTTGTAAAAGTATTTCTCGTGTTTTACTCTGCCCGCAAAACCAGGTTTGATTCCTTTGTTCACCCTCTTTTTGCAGGCTTCTACACAGAAGCCCTTCCTTAGGCGCCTGTATGTCTGGGGGGGACAGGATGTGAGGGAGGGGTTTATGACTCCCTGCACATGGTCTCATTGGAGACCCATGTCACACTCTGAAATGATTGGCTGTGGTGACTGTCCTGGCGGGACAGCCACCCTGCTGTGTGATTGACTGCCAGGCTGTGAACGGGGAAAAACTGCATAAAAAGCAGGTCTCTAGGTCTGGAAAGGCAGAGTCGCCATTGGAACGAAAGAACAGATGAGGGTCTGACGGAAGAGGACCCCTACCATGACTGAACCACCCGGTGAAGCCCTGCTGCAGGTCTGAATCCTCTAACTAGAATGACAGAGAAGATCCTCCAGGAATCTTCTTTCCCATAGTTGGTGGGACCAACTAGTTCACCCAAACTGCAAGCCAGGACTCCCTCCTCTGGTTGAATTTGCTGTACAGACCTAAAGTGGGCCAGATAGCCAGGAAGGTCGGACCCTGCTTGGGTTTTAAGGAGCGCACCTTTTATTCATTACTTTGCTCTGTTGCTGGTTTCTTCCCTGGGTAGTGCAGGACCCTCCAGTCTTCCTAATTCGTGTCAGTCTGACAGTCACTTCAGGAACCGTGAGCCTGTAGGCACTACCGGAACGTCCGCCTCAGCTACAGCTTCTTCTCCATTTGAAGGTACTGTGCAAATCTGGTTGGGCGTTTCGTTCAGCTGCGGTGAAGGTGTGTGAAACCTTTCACCAACTCAAGGGCTTGTCCTTCTCTTCTCTTTAAACTAACTTTTCTTCTGACCAACTTCATCCAGAACTTAACTGCAAACTACCCTGAACTGTGTGATCTTGAGCAAAATACTTTTGTCCTACTTACTTTTGCCCTAAGCCTATTTGATTTGATTCCATCACTGTAGTTCTTCTTTCTAGATTTCCCTGCTAGATTCCGTTACAAATGTTATATCAAACCATCTCACAGCACATTATGCACACATTACATTCATGACAACAGGATGCCTGCCAATTACCTTGTACACTTCACAGATTTTTTTCCACAGTAAACCATTTACTACAAAATTGTGAAAAATGATTTGACCAAAGTTACACTGAATGCATGTTAGCAACTTCAAACAAGTACATGCAGTGTGTGCATACGAACAGGATGCATGCCCCTTACCTTGCACACTTCGACCATAGCCTTCTCCATTTCTCTGTACAAATAGACCTTCTGCCACTGCTTTTGCATACACACCACAACCAGAAACCTTATTGAGCAATGCCTTAGCCTCCCCACTCCGATTTGCATGGCTGCCATCCTGAAAAGGCTTGGATGTGGCACGTGTAATCCTGAAACTACTGAGGAATCCGCAGAGTTATCGTGCTGGGAATGGGATGTGGGAAGAAATGGTGGGAAGAAATGTGAAACAAAGTAGTGGATTGGGTCTTTAGTGGTGTCTCTGAAAAGGTGTTTTATTTTTTATTTTGCATGCGTGCAAACAACCTTTTTTGTCTTTTCTCTTTGTATGAGTTTCTGTTTACTCCTCCTCCTTAAATTTTTACCGAATTATGGTCAACACTTCTTGCATAGTGTAAAAGAAAACAGAATTGCCAATGGCGTTCAAAGAAATGCCATTTGCATAGAAGCAGTGCATATTTTGCGAATTAATGATCTCATAGCTGGTGGAGAACATCCCATCAGTGCACATAAATGCACACATGCTTCTGTTCATAAGACACCTCTAGAGTTCTGTCTGGGGACAAATTAGACCGCATAGTCCCTTAACTCTCTAGGTGGAATGCATGAGAAAACAGCCTAGACAGTGGGAAAAATCTGCTTAACTGCATTCATCAACTTGTTCAGGTGAGGAGCAAAGATCCACATGTAACCGAAATGTAGACTGAGGAAAAGGGGGCACCACAAAATAGCTACTTTTCCGCACACCCTTTGGTGTTCAATATCCACTTAACATAGAGTTTCAAAAACAATCAGAAATAATTTAGATAGAGGTACATTGTGCCTCCTTACAACTCTGGAGGTGGCTGTGCCAGCAAACCGGCACGGCTACTTCCAGACCTGCATTTTTACCGATACGCGCAAATGGGCAAGAACCGGGTCATGCAGAGTTCGGCAGACCCAGTAATTGCCCATTTGCGGGTGCCATCAATAAGGCACTCCTGTTAGGAAGAATTCTGAGAATGGCTAATTTCCCTTACCTACTGAGTCCCTCAGCAGTTTTGCTGGATTTCTAGGATTTATTTCTTTCACATGGTAAGAGTGTAAGCCCTTTTTTCCCACTCTTACATGTGTTTTTTCTGTGTGTGTTTAACATTTTTGTGTTCATAGACTGTGAGCCTCACCTACTCCACAGGCATCATCTTTTTACGGTTTGTTACACAGCACCTTCAGTGCAGTGACACAGGGTTGTCTTTTAGACTTCCCAACTCAGAATCCATTTTCTGGGACTGACTTCTGTCTCCCAGAACACATAAAGTTGCCATTAACTTTATTAGCCTCTTTAAAACCACAGACCCATTACAAACCATTTTACATGGAGTACTGGAAAGGGTTAATACTTATCCCTTTTTGTCTGTTTCTCTTGGAGCATTGTTGGGCTCCCTTTTCATCAAGACTTGGTTGGTGGCAGTGGGTACTACCCTAGTTTTCCTACCGCGGTTATCTAAAGTAACCTTGGTGTTGTTTTAGGCTATCTTGGTAGCCTCGAACTTAAACCAGCTAGACCATATACGTTTTATTACAGTTCCGGCTGGGTTTATTCACCATTTCTTTTTGTAAAAGTATTTCTCGTGTTTTACTCTGCCCGCAAAACCAGGTTTGATTCCTTTGTTCACCCTCTTTTTGCAGGCTTCTACACAGAAGCCCTTCCTTAGGCGCCTGTATGTCTGGGGGGGACAGGATGTGAGGGAGGGGTTTATGACTCCCTGCACATGGCCTCATTGGAGACCCATGTCACACTCTGAAATGATTGGCTGTGGTGACTGTCCTGGCGGGACAGCCACCCTGCTGTGTGATTGACTGCCAGGCTGTGAACGGGGAAAAACTGCATAAAAAGCAGGTCTCTAGGTCTGGAAAGGCAGAGTCGCCATTGGAACGAAAGAACAGATGAGGGTCTGGCGGAAGAGGACCCCTACCATGACTGAACCACCCGGTGAAGCCCTGCTGCAGGTCTGAATCCTCTAACTAGAATGACAGAGAAGATCCTCCAGGAATCTTCTTTCCCATAGCTGGTGGGACCAACTAGTTCACCCAAACTGCAATCCAGGACTCCCTCCTCTGGTTGAATTTGCTGTACAGACCTAAAGTGGGCCAGATAGCCAGGAAGGTCGGACCCTGCTTGGGTTTTAAGGAGCGCACCTTTTATTCATTACTTTGCTCTGTTGCTGGTTTCTTCCCTGGGTAGTGCAGGATCCTCCAGTCTTCCTAATTCGTGTCAGTCTGACAGTCACTTCAGGAACCGTGAGCCTGTAGGCACTACCGGAACGTCCGCCTCAGCTACAGCTTCTTCTCCATTTGAAGGTACTGTGCAAATCTGGTTGGGCGTTTCGTTCAGCTGCGGTGAAGGTGTGTGAAACCTTTCACCAACTCAAGGGCTTGTCCTTCTCTTCTCTTTAAACTAACTTTTCTTCTGACCAACTTCGTCCAGAACTTAACTGCAAACTACCCTGAACTGTGTGATCTTGAGCAAAATACTTTTGTCCTACTTACTTTTGCCCTAAGCCTATTTGATTTGATTCCATCACTGTAGTTCTTCTTTCTAGATTTCCCTGCTAGATTCCGTTACAAATGTTATATCAAACCATCTCACAGCACATTATGCACACATTACATTCATAACAACAGGATGCCTGCCAATTACCTTGTACACTTCACAGATTTTTTTCCACAGTAAACCATTTACTACAAAATTGTGAAAAATGATTGGACCAAAGTTACACTGAATGCATGTTAGCAACTTCAAACAATTACATGCAGTGTGTGCATACGAACTGGATGCATGCCCCTTACCCTGCACACTTTGACCATAGCCTTCTCCATTTCTCTGTACAAATAGACCTTCTGCCACTGCTTTTGCATACACAACACAACCAGAAACCTTATTGAGCAATGCCTTAGCCTCCCCACTCCGATTTGCATGGCTGCCATCCTGAAAAGGCTTGGATGTGGCACGTGTAATCCTGAAACTACTGAGGAATCCGCAGAGTTATCGTGCTGGGAACGGGTTGTGGGAAGAAATGGTGGGAAGAAATGTGAAACAAAGTAGTGGATTGGGTCTTTAGTGGTGTCTCTGAAAAGGTGTTTTATTTTTTATTTTGCATGCGTGCAAACAACCTTTTTTGTCTTTTCTCTTTGTATGAGTTTCTGTTTACTCCTCCTCCTTAAATTTTTACCGAATTATGGTCAACACTTCTTGCATAGTGTAAAAGAAAACAGAATTGCCAATGGCGTTCAAAGAAATGCCATTTGCATAGATGCAGTGCTTATTTTGCGAATTAATGATCTCATAGCTGGTGGAGAACATCCCATCAGTGCACATAAATGCACACATGCTTCTGTTCATAAGACACCTCTAGAGTTCTGTCTGGGGACAAATTAGACCGCATAGTCCCTTAACCCTCTAGGTGGAATGCATGAGAAAACAGCCTAGACAGTGGGAAAAATCTGCTTAACTGCATTCATCAACTTGTTCAGGTGAGGAGCAAAGATCCACATGTAACCCAAATGTAGACTGAGGAAAAGGGGGCTCCACAAAATAGCTACATTTCCGCACACCCTTTGGTGTTCAATATCCACTTAACATAGAGTTTCAAAAACAATCAGAAATAATTTAGATAGAGGTACATTGTGCCTCCTTACAACTCCGGAGGTGGCTGTGCCAGCAAAACCGGCACGGCTACTTCCAGACCTGCATTTTTACCGATACGCGCAAATGGGAAAGAACCGGGTCATGCAGAGTTCGGCAGACCCAGTAATTGCCCATTTGCGGGTGCCATCAATAAGGCACTCCTGTTAGGAAGAATTCTCGAGAATGGCTAATTTCCCTTACCTACTGAGTCCCTCAGCAGTTTTGCTGGATTTCTAGGATTTATTTCTTTCACCTGGTAAGAGTGTAAGCCCTTTTTTCCCACTCTTACATGTGTTTTTTTCTGTGTGTGTTTAACATTTTTGTGTTCATAGACTGTGGAGCCTCACCTACTCCACAGGCATCATCTTTTTACTGTTTGTTACACAGCACCTTCAGTGCAGTGACACAGGGTTGTCTTTTAGACTTCCCAACTCAGAATCCATTTTCTGGGACTGACTTCTGTCTCCCAGAACACATAAAGTTGCCATTAACTTTATTAGCCTCTGTAAAACCACAGACCCATTACAAACCATTTTACATGGAGTACTGGAAAGGGTTAATACTTATCCCTTTTTGTCTGTTTCTCTTAGAGCATTGTTGGGCTCCCTTTTCATCAAGACTTGGTTGGTGGCAGTGGGTACTACCCTAGTTTTCCTACCGCGGTTATCTAAAGTAACCTTGGTGTTGTTTTAGGCTATCTTGGTAGCCTCGAACTTAAACCAGCTAGACCATATACGTTTTATTACAGTTCCGGCTGGGTTTATTCACCATTTCTTTTTGTAAAAGTATTTCTCGTGTTTTACTCTGCCCGCAAAACCAGGTTTGATTCCTTTGTTCACCCTCTTTTTGCAGGCTTCTACACAGAAGCCCTTCCTTAGGCGCCTGTATGTCTGGGGGGGACAGGATGTGAGGGAGGGGTTTATGACTCCCTGCACATGGCCTCATTGGAGACCCATGTCACACTCTGAAATGATTGGCTGTGGTGACTGTCCTGGCGGGACAGCCACCCTGCTGTGTGATTGACTGCCAGGCTGTGAACGGGGAAAAACTGCATAAAAAGCAGGTCTCTAGGTCTGGAAAGGCAGAGTCGCCATTGGAACGAAAGAACAGATGAGGGTCTGGCGGAAGAGGACCCCTACCATGACTGAACCACCCGGTGAAGCCCTGCTGCAGGTCTGAATCCTCTAACTAGAATGACAGAGAAGATCCTCCAGGAATCTTCTTTCCCATAGCTGGTGGGACCAACTAGTTCACCCAAACTGCAATCCAGGACTCCCTCCTCTGGTTGAATTTGCTGTACAGACCTAAAGTGGGCCAGATAGCCAGGAAGGTCGGACCCTGCTTGGGTTTTAAGGAGCGCACCTTTTATTCATTACTTTGCTCTGTTGCTGGTTTCTTCCCTGGGTAGTGCAGGATCCTCCAGTCTTCCTAATTCGTGTCAGTCTGACAGTCACTTCAGGAACCGTGAGCCTGTAGGCACTACCGGAACGTCCGCCTCAGCTACAGCTTCTTCTCCATTTGAAGGTACTGTGCAAATCTGGTTGGGCGTTTCGTTCAGCTGCGGTGAAGGTGTGTGAAACCTTTCACCAACTCAAGGGCTTGTCCTTCTCTTCTCTTTAAACTAACTTTTCTTCTGACCAACTTCGTCCAGAACTTAACTGCAAACTACCCTGAACTGTGTGATCTTGAGCAAAATACTTTTGTCCTACTTACTTTTGCCCTAAGCCTATTTGATTTGATTCCATCACTGTAGTTCTTCTTTCTAGATTTCCCTGCTAGATTCCGTTACAAATGTTATATCAAACCATCTCACAGCACATTATGCACACATTACATTCATAACAACAGGAGGCCTGCCAATTACCTTGTACACTTCACAGATTTTTTTCCACAGTAAACCATTTACTACAAAATTGTGAAAAATGATTGGACCAAAGTTACACTGAATGCATGTTAGCAACTTCAAACAATTACATGCAGTGTGTGCATACGAACTGGATGCATGCCCCTTACCCTGCACACTTTGACCATAGCCTTCTCCATTTCTCTGTACAAATAGACCTTCTGCCACTGCTTTTGCATACACAACACAACCAGAAACCTTATTGAGCAATGCCTTAGCCTCCCCACTCCGATTTGCATGGCTGCCATCCTGAAAAGGCTTGGATGTGGCACGTGTAATCCTGAAACTACTGAGGAATCCGCAGAGTTATCGTGCTGGGAACGGGTTGTGGGAAGAAATGGTGGGAAGAAATGTGAAACAAAGTAGTGGATTGGGTCTTTAGTGGTGTCTCTGAAAAGGTGTTTTATTTTTTATTTTGCATGCGTGCAAACAACCTTTTTTGTCTTTTCTCTTTGTATGAGTTTCTGTTTACTCCTCCTCCTTAAATTTTTACCGAATTATGGTCAACACTTCTTGCATAGTGTAAAAGAAAACAGAATTGCCAATGGCGTTCAAAGAAATGCCATTTGCATAGATGCAGTGCTTATTTTGCGAATTAATGATCTCATAGCTGGTGGAGAACATCCCATCAGTGCACATAAATGCACACATGCTTCTGTTCATAAGACACCTCTAGAGTTCTGTCTGGGGACAAATTAGACCGCATAGTCCCTTAACCCTCTAGGTGGAATGCATGAGAAAACAGCCTAGACAGTGGGAAAAATCTGCTTAACTGCATTCATCAACTTGTTCAGGTGAGGAGCAAAGATCCACATGTAACCCAAATGTAGACTGAGGAAAAGGGGGCTCCACAAAATAGCTACATTTCCGCACACCCTTTGGTGTTCAATATCCACTTAACATAGAGTTTCAAAAACAATCAGAAATAATTTAGATAGAGGTACATTGTGCCTCCTTACAACTCCGGAGGTGGCTGTGCCAGCAAAACCGGCACGGCTACTTCCAGACCTGCATTTTTACCGATACGCGCAAATGGGCAAGAACCGGGTCATGCAGAGTTCGGCAGACCCAGTAATTGCCCATTTGCGGGTGCCATCAATAAGGCACTCCTGTTAGGAAGAATTCTCGAGAATGGCTAATTTCCCTTACCTACTGAGTCCCTCAGCAGTTTTGCTGGATTTCTAGGATTTATTTCTTTCACCTGGTAAGAGTGTAAGCCCTTTTTTCCCACTCTTACATGTGTTTTTTTCTGTGTGTGTTTAACATTTTTGTGTTCATAGACTGTGGAGCCTCACCTACTCCACAGGCATCATCTTTTTACTGTTTGTTACACAGCACCTTCAGTGCAGTGACACAGGGTTGTCTTTTAGACTTCCCAACTCAGAATCCATTTTCTGGGACTGACTTCTGTCTCCCAGAACACATAAAGTTGCCATTAACTTTATTAGCCTCTGTAAAACCACAGACCCATTACAAACCATTTTACATGGAGTACTGGAAAGGGTTAATACTTATCCCTTTTTGTCTGTTTCTCTTAGAGCATTGTTGGGCTCCCTTTTCATCAAGACTTGGTTGGTGGCAGTGGGTACTACCCTAGTTTTCCTACCGCGGTTATCTAAAGTAACCTTGGTGTTGTTTTAGGCTATCTTGGTAGCCTCGAACTTAAACCAGCTAGACCATATACGTTTTATTACAGTTCCGGCTGGGTTTATTCACCATTTCTTTTTGTAAAAGTATTTCTCGTGTTTTACTCTGCCCGCAAAACCAGGTTTGATTCCTTTGTTCACCCTCTTTTTGCAGGCTTCTACACAGAAGCCCTTCCTTAGGCGCCTGTATGTCTGGGGGGACAGGATGTGAGGGAGGGGTTTATGACTCCCTGCACATGGTCTCATTGGAGACCCATGTCACACTCTGAAATGATTGGCTGTGGTGACTGTCCTGGCGGGACAGCCACCCTGCTGTGTGATTGACTGCCAGGCTGTGAACGGGGAAAAACTGCATAAAAAGCAGGTCTCTAGGTCTGGAAAGGCAGAGTCGCCATTGGAACGAAAGAACAGATGAGGGTCTGACGGAAGAGGACCCCTATCATGACTGAACCACCCGGTGAAGCCCTGCTGCAGGTCTGAATCCTCAAACTAGAATGACAGAGAAGATCCTCCAGGAATCTTCTTTCCCATAGCTGGTGGGACCAACTAGTTCACCCAAACTGCAAGCCAGGACTCCCTCCTCTGGTTGAATTTGCTGTACAGACCTAAAGTGGGCCAGATAGCCAGGAAGGTCGGACCCTGCTTGGGTTTTAAGGAGCGCACCTTTTATTCATTACTTTGCTCTGTTGCTGGTTTCTTCCCTGGGTAGTGCAGGACCCTCCAGTCTTCCTAATTCGTGTCAGTCTGACAGTCACTTCAGGAACCGTGAGCCTGTAGGCACTACCGGAACGTCCGCCTCAGCTACAGCTTCTTCTCCATTTGAAGGTACTGTGCAAATCTGGTTGGGCGTTTCGTTCAGCTGCGGTGAAGGTGTGTGAAACCTTTCACCAACTCAAGGGCTTATCCTTCTCTTCTCTTTAAACTAACTTTTCTTCTGACCAACTTCGTCCAGAACTTAACTGCAAACTACCCTGAACTGTGTGATCTTGAGCAAAATACTTTTGTCCTACTTACTTTTGCCCTAACCCTATTTGATTTGATTCCATCACTGTAGTTCTTCTTTCTAGATTTCCCTGCTAGATTCCGTTACAAATGTTATATCAAACCATCTCACAGCACATTATGCACACATTACATTCATAACAACAGGATGCCTGCCAATTACCTTGTACACTTCACAGATTTTTTTCCACAGTAAACCATTTACTACAAAATTGTGAAAAATGATTGGACCAAAGTTACACTGAATGCATGTTAGCAACTTCAAACAAGTACATGCAGTGTGTGCATACGAACAGGATGCATGCCCCTTACCTTGCACACTTCGACCATAGCCTTCTCCATTTCTCTGTACAAATAGACCTTCTGCCACTGCTTTTGCATACACACCACAACCAGAAACCTTATTGAGCAATGCCTTAGCCTCCCCACTCCGATTTGCATGGCTGCCATCCTGAAAAGGCTTGGATGTGGCACGTGTAATCCTGAAACTACTGAGGAATCCGCAGAGTTATCGTGCTGGGAACGGGATGTGGGAAGAAATGGTGGGAAGAAATGTGAAACAAAGTAGTGGATTGGGACTTTAGTGGTGTCTCTGAAAAGGTGTTTTATTTTTTATTTTGCATGCGTGCAAACAACCTTTTTTGTCTTTTCTCTTTGTATGAGTTTCTGTTTACTCCTCCTCCTTAAATTTTTACCGAATTATGGTCAACACTTCTTGCATAGTGTAAAAGAAAACAGAATTGCCAATGGCGTTCAAAGAAATGCCATTTGCACAGAAGCAGTGCATATTTTGCGAATTAATGATCTCATAGCTGGTGGAGAACATCCCATCAGTGCACATAAATGCACACATGCTTCTGTTCATAAGACACCTCTAGAGTTCTGTCTGGGGACAAATTAGACCGCATAGTCCCTTAACCCTCTAGGTGGAATGCATGAGAAAACAGCCTAGACAGTGGGAAAAATCTGCTTAACTGCATTCATCAACTTGTTCAGGTGAGGAGCAAAGATCCACATGTAACCCAAATGTAGACTGAGGAAAAGGGGGCTCCACAAAATAGCTACATTTCCGCACACCCTTTGGTGTTCAATATCCACTTAACATAGAGTTTCAAAAACAATCAGAAATAATTTAGATAGAGGTACATTGTGCCTCCTTACAACTCCGGAGGTGGCTGTGCCAGCAAAACCGGCACGGCTACTTCCAGACCTGCATTTTTACCGATACGCGCAAATGGGCAAGAACCGGGTCATGCAGAGTTCGGCAGACCCAGTAATTGCCCATTTGCGGGTGCCATCAATAAGGCACTCCTGTTAGGAAGAATTCTCGAGAATGGCTAATTTCCCTTACCTACTGAGTCCCTCAGCAGTTTTGCTGGATTTCTAGGATTTATTTCTTTCACATGGTAAGAGTGTAAGCCCTTTTTTCCCACTCTTACATGTGTTTTTTCTGTGTGTGTTTAACATTTTTGTGTTCATAGACTGTGGAGCCTCACCTACTCCACAGGCATCATCTTTTTACTGTTTGTTACACAGCACCTTCAGTGCAGTGACACAGGGTTGTCTTTTAGACTTCCCAACTCAGAATCCATTTTCTGGGACTGACTTCTGTCTCCCAGAACACATAAAGTTGCCATTAACTTTATTAGCCTCTGTAAAACCACAGACCCATTACAAACCATTTTACATGGAGTACTGGAAAGGGTTAATACTTATCCCTTTTTATCTGTTTCTCTTGGAGCATTGTTGGGCTCCCTTTTCATCAAGACTTGGTTGGTGGCAGTGGGTACACCCTAGTTTTCCTACCGCGGTTATCTAAAGTAACCTTGGTGTTGTTTTAGGCTATCTTGGTAGCCTCGAACTTAAACCAGCTAGACCATATACGTTTTATTACAGTTCCGGCTGGGTTTATTCACCATTTCTTTTTGTAAAAGTATTTCTCGTGTTTTACTCTGCCCGCAAAACCAGGTTTGATTCCTTTGTTCACCCTCTTTTTGCAGGCTTCTACACAGAAGCCCTTCCTTAGGCGCCTGTATGTCTGGGGGGGACAGGATGTGAGGGAGGGGCTTATGACTCCCTGCACATGGTCTCATTGGAGACCCATGTCACACTCTGAAATGATTGGCTGTGGTGACTGTCCTGGCGGGACAGCCACCCTGCTGTGTGATTGACTGCCAGCAACAGAGAAACCAGCAACAGAGCAAAGTAATGAATAAAAGGTGCGCTCCAGAACTTAACTGCAAACTACCCTGAACTGTGTGATCTTGAGCAAAATACTTTTGTCCTATTTACTTTTGCCCTAAGCCTATTTGATTTGATTCCATCACTGTAGTTCTTCTTTCTAGATTTCCCTGCTTACTTACCTGTTGGTGCTGCTCAATTTCTGCCTAACTTTGTCTTTCCCTCCCTTTTTAATTTAAATTTTTAGAGTGCTATTTTGCTCCCACTTCATTTTGTGAGCCTAACTTGTCTGGAAACTATTGGGAGTGTTGTGGTGTATTCGTAACATGCTTTTTCAACTGCTTTACTTTAGTGAAATGTTATACAACTGATGTGTAAATAAATGTATATTCTTTTACTCAGAAACCTTGAGTCAGTGTTTGTTTGAATCATAGTAATTGCTGTCCTTTGTGTAACTATTTGGTACTGCTCACTTGCTCTTGAGAAAAGTCTGGCTGCTCAGCCATCGCTACCACTTTTACTTTGTAGTACAGGCTTGTACCAAAGGTGCATTTGTACTGTCACTTTTAGTCCTAATTGTGTGTGGTGTTCCCAACGTATACTACAAATAATTCTGCCTAAAACTCCCCATCCCCATTTGGCCCCATAGGGCTGAATGGGAATGGGATGTCGGATGCACCGGCACCATTAGGAATAGTGCCGGGGCATCCGACGTGCTGTGCTCTCGGGTGCCACTCTGCCTGCCAGGTCAGACCTAGTGGTCTGACAGGCGCTCACAAGCACAGCTAGTAGTGTGGTGGTCCAGGAACTACGGTACCAGACTGCCAGGGTCATATTGAGGACCATAGACTTAAAAATTATACATATTTTAACCTTTACATATACAATTTCATACATATACTAAAACATATAAAAAACACATGAACAAGTATATGTATGAAATTGGATATGTAAATATTAAAATATGTATGATTTCTAAGTCTATGTACCTCTATCTAAATTAAATCTGATAGTTTTAGTAACTCTATGTCAAGTGGATATTGAACACCAAAGGGTGTGAAGAAAGGTAGCTGTTTTAGTCGAACCCCCTTGTTCTCTGACATTTCAGTCCTCATCCACAGAGCCCCATAAAAAAAGAGAACAACGTGGCTCTTGTTTAGCCGATGTGTATGGATAACCCTTTTGGTTGGTAGAGCATTAACTTGCGTAACATGGATAACGTAAATATAGTCTCGTTTTCAGACAATCAATATAAAACATTTCTTGATCTTCCGTCAATCCTAGGACAACCCACCCCTGCAGCAGCTAGTGCCCCACCACCTAATAGAAATGATTTGGATCTCTTAACTCAAAGAAAGAAAAAGCTAATTTGGACCGAATCCCTCGGGCAATTGATGGTAGAATACCTCAAAGCATGGGTTACCCAGAAGGGTTTACAAGTAAAAAATATATCCTGGGTTTTCTTAGATAATCCGATATGTATGGCTGATTTTAGTGGTGTGGGCAATAAATGCTCCCGGGATTGGATGATCCTTGTGATAACGACGGCAGAAGAGGATGCCAAGAAACAGAAAGAATATCTAGCGCTCCTGGAGAAGAAAATCCAGGATGAATCAGTTATTCCTGATGTCCTATCTTTACTTGAAAAAATAGAAGAAGACATGGGTAAATGTAAAACTTTCACCATTGATAAAAAAAGCTATGGAAGCTGAAAAAAGATGTTCAAAAGTATAAAGAAGAGGTCACATACCCTTATTTAGTTCCCTGTTTCCTTACACAAAACAACATGAACCAGGGGAACAACATGGGGTTTAACAATAGAAGACCATTCAAAAAGTTTGTGACATTCTCCAATTCATTAAATAGCAGTGATTCAGGGTCAAGTAATGGCCCATTGAATAATCGTTGGGGTAACTCAAAAAGAGGCCAATTTTTTCAGGCCTGGGGCGAATGGCGGAAAACCCGACAGCCAGGGAATCATGGGATGCAAACACGCCAGTGGCAACCACTGCCGCAAGCATGGTGATTACTATCTTCAACTTAAGTAACCATAATCTGACACTGACTGAAATCGAGCTGTTAAGCAAGGGACATTTGTACCTGTGAATAAGGCCTACCGTTTTAAAACTGAGATTGAAATGTGAAACTTTTTTTCGGATTCTCACACTAAAATATTTTTTTCTTGAGTCTGAGGATCGAGAGCCAAGTAAATGTTATACATCGGGCATAAAACCAACATCAGTTTTTACCCGTTGGTATCAATGGTTTCACCTGAAATCATTTGTTTTGAAAATAAAATATTACGTGATATGAACCATTTGGTAAGCACCAAAAGTACTTGTAGGGACAACTTGTCTAAGGAAGAAAGGAAGGCTTTAAAGGCCTTGGAAGACAATACCTTGTTTGTAATAAAACCAGAGGACAAAGGGGGTGGAGTGGTTCTATGGGCCACTGATTTATACAATGCAGAGGACTTGAAACAACTCAGTGATAGAAAATTCTATAAACCACTACCCAGTAACCCAACCACCAGAATCCTTGAGGAGATTACAAGTCTGATGACGCATGCCGAAGAGGAAGGTTGGATTGATGAAGATGAGAAATCATATTTAGTGCAACACAATCCAACCACGCCAGCATTTTACTGTCTTCTAAAAATGCACAAGGATGCCATTACACCACCTGGATGCCCGATTGTGGCTGCTATTGGTTCAATTCTTGAACCCTTATCTGTACATGGAGTCACTTTTTTGAGACTGATATTTTTTGTAATTCTATGTTAAATGGATATTGAACACCAAAGGGTGTAAGGAAAGGTAGCTGTTTTGTGTAAACCCCTTTTTCTCTGACATTTCAGTCCTCATCCACACAGCTCCATTAAAATGAGGACAACGTGACTCTTGTTTAGCCGACCCAAATGTAGACCTCCATAATGCACCACAACAACGTGAACAGTAGCAACTGATGCCACATATCTGCAAAGGCGAACCATTCTGCCGAAACTGCACTCATAGAGAATGCCCCACAAAGCGTCCACTCCTTCCAATGCAAAATTAGCAGCAATGCCTCTTTGCACGGCATACCTGTGCAGATCTTGCACAAAGGTATCACCCACAATCAGCACTCTGGATCTCTCCATCCCTGCCATCCTCACTACACAGAGTATTGGGAAAAAATATTACCGCCCCTTCCTGTGAAACACACCCTCGACACCTGATTGGATAATACCCACAGTTCCATTTCTATGCCCACCCTGCTTAGAAGGGCAGAATGTGGCACGTGCACGTTCCCAGCTACAGTGAGGGCTGCACCCCAGTAAAGCAGGGAAAGTCCTGCTTCTCTTTCCACTACTTTATTTGAAGCACTCCCTCATTAGTACTATTAATTAGTCACACAGGCATGCAGCAACCACATCCGAGACCTCTGCATTGAACAGTGTCATGTCTGTACAGCACTCCATATGTACCGTTACACGTCTCGTGTCATTTCAAAGCACCTCCAGTATAAAGTTTTCCAAAAGTATCCATGCTTTCAGCATACAGATTCACCCAGAGTGGCACCCATCTCCACTAAGTACAGGTAGCAATACTCTTTTTCTGCCCAGCACTGTAGAAAGTGCAAATAACCAATACTACAAAGTGCAGTACAGTAGTCAGTCAATAATCTGCGCAATGCACACTACCCAAGCACATAAAATATCCAGTTGAACTCCATCCACTTCTATACACACAGTTTTTCAACACAGCACTCAGTGGACACACTGCAGAAGTGTTCACTCCATAAACTTCAACCATGCACTAAAAACTGCAGGATGCGCTAACATTCACCATACCCATGGAACCAACAATGCATGCAATGCTCACAAACCACACAAAGAACGCAACAATATGAAGCCTACTTGCATGCAGGTCACATTGTAGTCGATGCAAAGGCTCCAGCCATGCATTCAAGATGCTAGGGGCTCACCACACACAACACACCATGGTACACTCCATGTTTAAATGCTCATGTTCTGTGCAATGCACTCAACATCTGCAGTTCAGCCTGCCAACTTTCACCCTGGCCACATCTTTGCATGCATGGCTGCATGAAGTTGCGTTGGGTGTAGTGAACTGTATGTGGGTGGCTGTGTACATTGTCCACATTTTAAATGTGTCATGCCGAGGACGTCTGTGTGGGACTAAGGGGTCATTTAGGCCCTCCTCACACATTCGGCACAATGTAGACCACTTGTTCGCACAATAGTGGGGGACAATTCCATTGCCCGTGTCTTAAGCAGGGCTGTTGTGGGGAACACTGGTGTGCCCTTGGCTCCATCTTTGGACTAGGCCTCTCTGCGATAATACGAAAAGGCTTCTCTGTCCTTTTGCAGCGCTGCGCACTCCGCGCTCCTGGCTCCCACCTTTTCTCACTCTGTCTGATAGCTTCACAGCTCCATTTCTCACGGATGTGCCCGGGACAATTGAAACAAATATAATAATGTAACATCTCACTCTTCCTCTGAGATCACTAACATATGTGTGAACCGGCTCAAACCATGCCTTGTAGCTCATCCATCTCCACAAACCAGCTTGTGCCCTCTTACTCCACTGTTGGAAAATTACTGCTAATGAAACCCTGTGCCCTCCTAAGGTATTCTCTTGATGTAGCAGAAGTGTGACCCTGCTGTGAAACCCACCCCAGTGTGCCCCCTACTAAAACCAGACCTCTGTCACAGAATATTGCACCTCAGAACTAACAAATGTCAGCATGCCCCATAATTGCTTTGATGTGCCCAGACTCACCCCGTGATCAATATTATCACACTGACCAAGACCCCTAAGCCTGGTACTCCATATAAGTCATAATGAATGATGCTCTGATTTTATGCATGCAAATTATGGCTTCAAGAAGATTTACTTAAACGTATACTACTGATCATTGTTTATTATATGTCTAATGGTAGTTTCTCATGCTAGCTGAGTTAGTGTCCGCCCTACCTCACCACGACCTCACCCCTCCTGGATGCTGGCAGCCGGATCAGGTGATGTCACCCTGCTGCCAACTGGGCAACCAATCCGATGAAGCAGCACATATTGATCCATATGTATCTTGAGTGTCCAGCCAATCCTGCACTGGTTTAGTACCCTATGTTAACTATCATGCAGATTTGCTTTATATGTTCATCATTTTGTAGTGTTTGCGAGAGCGCTTTGGGGGCAGCAGAGTTCTCTGGATGCCAACTCTTTATAAAGAAAAACTTAACTCTTGCAACCTGTTCTAATAGTCTCATTGCCCATTGGGGTGTTTCATATTAATTTGTATTTGCATGTGTAAGACAGGGAGTGAGTCATCATATTTGGTGACCCCAGCAATGTGATTGGGACAGGTGCGCTGAGGACCGTGCCGAGCGGCGAGATCTGGGACGCCCCCAGCAAAATCATTGCCTCCGCGGTTGACCAGTTTGCGTGCAAAATGAAAGCTTCCAAGGGTCCCCGTCATCTTAGCAAATACCCAACTAACTGCTCGCCAAGGCGGGGCACGGCTTGGTTGGGGTGCGGACCAGATTTTGGATAGACCGTGAATGGCGGCTCTCGGACCACCCTTCTGAACACGTGAATACTGGTTGCAAGACTCTCATGGGGAAAAAAATATTTTTTTGAGAAACAGGTATAAAAAATAAGAGGGACAAAATAGTGGGAAAATATAGATTGAGGGTGAGGTTTAGGGCCTGTGTGAATGCAACTGAGGCTTTTTCGTATCTAGCCTTTATATGGCCATTAGGTTATTGTGGAAAAAAGAGTTAAAAAGGAATACGGGATCTTAGCTCCGAAGGGGGGTAGAAGGCGGCGCCGCATAGCATTCTCTCGACCAGTGAAGGGAACAAGTGGAGATAAAGAGAAAAAAGTAGGAGTCTCATATATTTAGTAGGCTCGGAGTAGTAATTTAGAATATTAATTTTCTGTGTGAGAAAAATACTTTGAGAGGTAGCCTAAGGGCGCTCAGAGGTGGGGAGTGCTTGAGAAAATAAGAATGAGAGATGATAAACTAAAGTAATTAAAAAGGGGGAATAAAACTGAAAGGTAGTATATGTTACATGTTTAATGTGTTAAAGTTTTCATGTTGGTTTGTCAGTAAGTACATTTATATCTGTGTATTCACCAAAATAAGGTCTGATGAGAAATGTGGTAAATAAATTGTGTTTTGTGTTGGTAAATAATTTTTGATTCCTGCACAAGGGTGTAAGTTAAAAAGATTATTGATATTTGTATTTTTTGATGTTGAAAGCGAGATAAGGTTGAAAAAAGATGCTAAAGAAGGGAGTTAATTTGGTAAACTGACATTGTGCAACTGCACCCAGGAGAAGAGTGAACACTGGTTAAAGTACGAAATACATAACATCGGGGGAACACACAGTTAGCGCATATCTGTCAACACCTCCCTTTGTATAGCAAGAAAATACAGAAGTACCACGACCAGTGGGTGTCCGAAATAAAAGGAGAGGGTGTGTTGCCAATATGGCCTGAGGGAGGGTCTTTTGAGAAAAGAGTATTAGATCTTGTGTTAACACATTTGCTAGCGAAATACAGGGGAAAGCAATTTCAAAACAGAAACGGGGTGCTAGACCTATGACGAATGTTCAAAGAAGTAACCCCTAGCTGCGAGGTAAGTACAGACACATTAACAGAGAAAGAGAAGGCCCCGGAGGGGGGAGAGGGTGCTGCAGGGGAGGATTGCACAGTAATAACGAGAGAGAATGATCTCACTAGAATTTACCCTTTATTGACAAGACCCGCAGTGGGCTACAGTGAGCCCTTGTATATGCCAGCACCCACCACATCAACTGCCCCAGTAGCAGCGGCTGCCATCGCCCCGTTACCATATGAAACGGGAGGGTTATATGGGCCAACCAGTGCCCCACCAGTGAATTTAGCGCGGCTAACGGGAGACTTAGACAGAGAGCTTGCACATGCCCAAATGGAAATAACGTGATTAAGAGCCTTGTGCAACAAGGGCCAAATGTTGCCCGGGGGAGAGGAAGTACAACCATTAGCAGCAGGTGACCTCACACCTCCACCAAGTATAGCGGGGGGATTTACACCATCCCGCCACCAACGGCCCAAATACTGAAAGGGCAGGAGCAGGAGTTATCTTATGTTATGCTACCTGGACTTATAAAGCGCACGGTCGCCCAAGGGCATCATGGCGCTGGTGGGGAAGCTATGAACAAGAAAATCAGTAAGAGTCAGAGAGCTAGAATAAAGTGGTTTTCAGGGCTTTCCTGAAGGCCAGATGGTTAGAGGTAGACTTGAGTAGCAGTGGGAGGGTGTTCCATAGCCTGGCCGCAGCAATGGAAAAAGCTCTGCCACCCAATCTTTCCCAGTTGTACCTGGGAACCACAAGTAGGTTGTTGGTCGAGGAGCGGAGATTGCGTTCCGGAATATAACGGAAAAATTTGGTTTGAAGAAATTCAGCTCCCAGACCCTGGATTGCCCGGTGGACAATACACAGGGACTTGAACTTAACTCACTGAGCCACTGGAAGCTAGTGAAGTTGGCAAAGCACTGGCGAGATATGCGCTCCATAGGGAGAGCCCGTGGCTAGTCTAGTTGCCAGGTTCTGCATACGTTGGAGTCACTGGAGAAGGCCCACAGGCTGAGAGAGGTACAAGGAGTTGCAATAGTCCAACCGTGAAAGGACTAATGCAGCCACCACGGGAGGGTGCATAACTTCTGGGATCATGGGGAGGACCCTCTTAAGTACCCTAATCTGGTGGTGAGTGGGTTGACAGACTGCTGTAACCTGGTTTGACACGGAAAGAGAGGTGGAAAGAATGACCCCTAAATTCTTTACTTTGTCCACTGGACAGGGCAGGGGGCCCAAAGACGTAGGCCAGAAAGCAGGGGTCCATAGTGGGGAGCTGGAAGGGCAGCCCACCAACATCACCTCCGTTTTATCGCAGTTGAGCTTGAGCCAATTTTGGTCCATCCAGACACCGACTGCTTTTAGACAGTCATGAAGGCAAGCTGAGACCACAGTTTGATCCTGATCCAAACGGATGGCAATCAGGAGAGTTCCTTTTTCATTTAAATGGCAACCCTGTAAGAATAATACGGCCTCGAACCTCAGACAGCCAAAGAGGGGTGGGACAGGGAGAGTGGGAGTCAGAAGACGAGATAGAGGAAGTATGGAGTGACCTAGATGAATACGAAGAGGGAGCAGCAGCAGTGGAGTCCCTGCTGCCATTCCCATCGACCAAGAGGATGAAAGGGCCATGCCAAGGTGGCAAGGGAGGTTAAGACAAAGAGTAGGGAATATGCTAGTAAGTAAAACAAAGAAGGGAACGGTAAGTATAAAAGGAGGAAAGGCGAAACTAGAAATGCCATTGATACACAAGGGAGCAGGGAGACCACACTACATACCATGGGCACAGTTGGACAAGAATACCATGTTGAAACTTCTCCCCCCACTTTAGGGTGGGGCGGGGAAATGGATACATGCATTTGGAAAAAAAACAGCAGGAGTGCCATTAGCAATAGGGAATGTAAAAAGTTTACTAGTGTCTGCAGTCAGTGACCAAGTAAACGTAGTGTGGGTGAAGGCGGGCTTCCTGGGAGTGACAATGAATTATGACCGCCATGATGGGTCATCATTTAATAACGTTAGGGAACAAGTATGGGATGCATTATGAAGAACTTTTTCAGACACTCCTGATTTACACCTAGTGATGCAATGCACTATGGGAGAGGAGGGAGGAGCCTACGCAATTTATCCTCCTGGTGCAAGACCTGTGGAGATCTGAAACGGGCACGGCGTGGGACCAATCCACCGCCTTGTTCTACTTTATAATTAATAAGGGGCTCCCGAAGGAGGTACAGAAGGCCTTGGATAAAATTGCTGGGATAGAAGGCAAGAGCTGGCCAAAGATTCAGAGCATAATTGTACACCATTGTGGGAGGATCAAAGAAAGAGAAAAAGAGATAGCACAGAGAAGGTTGGCAGATGAGGCAAAGTTAGTACAAAATAAATTAGTGAAGGTCACGGCAATGAATGCAGCAACATCCCCTGACAAGCAAGGGGAAGGAGAGAAAGGGTTAGCAAACACACCAGCAAGGATGGCAGCAACTACAAACGGACAAGAGCAATGGGATGGAGAGGAGCAGTATGGAGGCCCCCAATGGCAGGGCAGGCCCGCAAGAGGACGAGGTGGGTACCGAGGACAGAGAGGGGGATTTGGAGGAATGGGGAATAGAGGGTTTGGAGGGCAAGAAATGAGGGGAAGCCCACAAGGGTCGTTTTGGAATTGCGGGAGGTGGGGACATTTTTTGAGAGAGTACAGAATGCGACCAATGGGGTATTACCAAGGGCGACAACACATGGGAACTGACCAGCAGTATGGCCACTCACACCCAGACAGTCCCTATGGGTTACCGATGGGAGGGAGTGGGCAGAACAAACAATGCTATAATGAGCCACTACAGAGAAAGCCACAAATGACAAAGACAGCAAACGCAGCAGAGAGGTATGCAGCCACAAATGGCAAGACAGAACACTATGGGAAACACACACACAAATATTTTTGCAACATCTGCAAATGGCTCACTGACACCTTTTCAAGGTGCAGCTGTGGTAGGGGACAATGTATTCTCTGATCCAGGAACGGAGACATATGCATATTAGGACAGCCCACAGAAAGCACTTGCGTGTCCAGTCCTATCCACTACCCTACATGCAGAAGAGGAAGCACTAGTGGGGGCAGAGATAGGCAAAAACCAATTCATCTTTATGGTGGACTTGGGAGCTGAAAAATCGTGTCTCATGGAAGTTCGGTTCCCGCTCTCTGGAAAAGATTTGGAAACACAAGGGTTCTCTGGGGCTATTTTTAAAGTTTCTTACACAAAAGATCTTGACATAACGGTGGGGGGGGAAACAGTGTGAGCATCTCTACTATATCATGAAGACTCAGCAATACATTTGTTGGGAAGAGACCTCCTGAGTAAATTGAACATGACCATATCCTTTACTGAGCGATGGATAGTATGCTCCACTCCAGGGGTGTGCCCAATTCGAGCGATGTTAATGATAAGCACCATGACAAACGAAGTTAATGTAAGGGGGGTGCCCATCATTTATGGGATCAGAGTGCTTGCCCAGGTGGTACCAGAGATAACACGAAAAGAGTGGAAGGTGCCCTCTGATTTCATCTTTTGCCCAATTGTAAATTCAGATGTTGTGCCTGGCACATTTTGACCATTGACCTGGAGGGGGTACAGGTCTCAAGCAAATGTATTTCAGTGATAGGACTGGACACATATGGTTGTAAATGGAGAACAGTGCTGTGTATAGACCCAAACATAACTTTACGTGAGTTAACTGTTGAAGAATTGTTTACTGACAATGATACTGATGGGGAAATAATAATGGAAATAAGTGTACCATGTGACATAATCATCCAACATAGAGAAATACACAACCCTCTCATGGCTAGTGTCAATTTGCAACCCACTATATTTGAGGAAGATATGGAAAAGGTGCTACCAGAACTATGGACCACAGGCTCACATGACGTAGAGCTGTAACACGCACATGAAAAATAAAATTGAAACCTGGTACAATACCGCCTAGAGTAAAACAGTACCCATTATCAAGAGAAGCAGAGGAAGGGATAAGAGAAACAATAAATGCATTATTACAACAAGGGATGATAGTGCCATCCATGCCACCAGGTAACACTGCAATTTTTCCTATAAAAAAAGTGAGGGGCAGGCTTGGAGGATGATCCAGGACCTACGCCCACTTAATGACATCATACAGAAGGAATTTCCACTAGTACCTAATCCTGCATCAATTTTATGTAGAATGCCTAAGGATGGTACTTGCTTCACTGTGGTGGACTTGAAGAATGCCTTTTTCTGGATACCACTGGACCCAAGTTGCCAATACCTCACTGCATTCACATTGGGAGGAAACATTGTAGACTACCACAATGGTTCTGTGAGAGCCCTAGTATTTTTAACAGAATATTGCATGAAGATCTTGGTAACATCAATGTAGAGAGTACGATAATTCAATACGTAGATGAGTTGCTCATTTGCAGCAAGAGTGAAGAGCAGTGCAGGGCTGATTCGATATCATTGCTGAATTTATTAGCCACAGAAGGATACAAAGTGGATAAAGGTAAATTACAATACTGCCTAGCCGAGGTACTCTATTTGGGACAACTGATTTCAAAAGATGGCAAAAGAATAATACCACACAGAGCAGAAGCAATACACCACCTAATAATGCCTAAAACAGCGAAAGAAATGCAAAAATTCCTTGGAATTTGTAATTACTGTCGCGCATGGATACTTGACCATGCAGCATACACATGTCCACTACTACAGGCTTTAAAAGAAGTATAGAAAGGCAACATTCCATTAAAAAGGACACAAGAGATGATAACACAGTACTTCAAGTTAAAGGACCTCATTGCGCATACACCAGTTTTAGCGAACCTTGATTATGTTCGGGAGTTCTACCTATTTTCACACTGCAATGGAATTTTAATGACAGCAGTTTTAACACAAAAGACATCATTAGGCCACAAGCCATTGGCCTACTACAGAGGTACTCTAGACTCAGTAATGCAGGGCCTCTTTGAGTGCGAACAAGCTCTCGACGCAGCAGCCTTCACCATAGAAAAAAGCACCACCATTGTGATGGGTTGCTCAGTGACATTATACGCAGAACATTCACTGTTTGCCATTTTAGAAAGATCCAAAAGCACTCTCACCACACAAAGGGCAACAGCATATGAAATACTAATATCATGCCCAATTGGTCACATATTAAGGTGCAAGACAGTGACTCCAGCCATGTTCATCACAGAACCATGCACAGTAGAAGACATACAGGAACAATGTTTGTGCTACGTATGAAGGAGAAGAAGATGACATTCCTAAAGCAAGCAAAAATGCCCTTGAGGAGGGAGAAATATACTTTGTAGATGGATCAGCATCAATAGACAGCGAGACATGTGAAAAACATGTTGGGGCGGCAGTGGTACGAATGGAGGAAGAGGAATATGAAGTGATTCTAAAAAAATGACTCCCCTCTCATTATTCAGCACAAGCAGCAGAACTAATAGCGCTAATTGAAATGCTACATACAGTCAAAGGGTGTGCTGTGACAATATACTCTGATTCAGCATATGCAACAACAACAGTAAACTCAGGATTGTCATGTTGGCGGCGAAGAGGGTTTAGGAGAGCAGATGGTTCACCAGTACAGCATACAGGCCTGTTGAATGAGCTAATAGAAGCATTAGCAGAACCATCAGTGGTAGTATTGGTGAAGTGTCAAGCACATACCAATAACACAGATGCAATCTCATTAGGGAACACAGTAGCAGACGCAGCTGCAAAAGAAGCAGCTTATTTTAATATCCCCCAATCTAACGCTCACCTGATTCCCGTAGAGGCGCCGGTCTTGACTGGGCGTATACCGTATCTGCAAAGGTGATGTGTAACACACGGCTGGCTCTTTGGGCTGGACCTCTGTGCACTGTATGTCTGACTTGAAGGGTAAGATGTCTGCAGATAGAAAATATGGGATTAAGGAACTGGGTTATTGAATGTCTCTCTCTTCTTCCCTTTCTCTTCTCCTGTAGAACCCCAAAGGTTTACGCTCTCACCTTAGGTAAGTGAAGGCCGTGCTCTCCATCTGCCACGGGGCAGGGTGCTGTAACCAGTTTCTTCACTGGATAAGTGGAGCAGGCCTCTTGACTTCAGAGGACTGCTGTCCGTCGTTTACTGCACGAATGGTAAGTTTTGAGTAATTCTAATGTCTTTAAAGTCTGTAGTAATGATGTTTCTTGTTTTGCAGGGTTCCGGCGATGGCGGATGACGGGCTGAAGTGAGTTGAAGATGGAGCCCGTGTGATGAATAGAAGCGCCTGGAAGCACGTAAGTAAGCGCTTGTTGCCTGCTTCACGATGCGCTCTAACTGTATTTTTATTTTGCAGGTACAAGTTCGGAGCGGCTGCAGGGTGCCGGAATACCCACTGGGTTAGATGTGGAAAGGAGTAATGGCACGTGAGTATTAAAGTTCCCCAATGTCTTTAGACGCACCTTGTTTTGTCTTTCAGATGTGGGATGCAGCGCCGAAGGCCTCCGGAGCGTGCAAAGAGTTGGTAAGCTTTTGTCTTTCAGATGCCGGAATGCAGCGCGAGGCGTTGGTGACAGCCGATGGACCAGGTAAGTGAAGAGCTGTCACTGAAGACCGTAATGCTAACCTGTTCTTTCTTGTCTTTATAGGTGTTGCTGAAGACTGGATTCAGGATGGTAAGCCTTTTTCCTTAGGCCCAGGATCAGATGCAGAAGACACGATGAGCGTTCTGCTGCAGAGGATGCAGAATAACGCAAAGCAAGATTCATCCATCGGGTGTGGTTTAAATAGCCTCCAGTAGTGCTTAGGTGTCTCCTTCCACAGCCACGCCTAGGTAAGAAAAGAGTTCCTGCTTTCCAGAAGAGTTCCAGTGTTCTGAATCTAGGGAGTGGCTCCTGCCCCACCCAACAGGAAAAGTAGTTCCAAACAGAAGAGGATCAGAGGCTCAACTGGCAGGCAATTAAGCAGCATGGTCTGCTGCAGGTAAGTCCACCCAAGCATTATGAGCCCGGCGCTTCCAGCGCTGGGACTGGGCATATTTATGAGCCTGGTGCCACTGGCGCCAGGACTGGGTCCAAAAGGTCCCAATTGGGACTGGTTGGCACTCGGAACCTGGGTTATGTATCTGCTTCCAAGGGAGTTGGGAAAACCCTGACCTTTTGGAAGCAGAGATCATGACAGTACCCCCCCTCAAGGCCCCTCCCAAACCGGGCTTCTCCGGGGGTTTTGGCTTGTCAGGAAATGTTCGGTGAAATCTTTTGATTAGGCGAGGAGCGTGGACATATTCAGCAGGTTCCCAGGATCTCTCTTGGGGGCCGTAGCCTTTCCAGTCAATTAGGTAAAATTGTTTAGATTTGGAGATCTTGGAGTCCAGAATGCTTTTGACTTCAAACTCGAGTTCTCCATCAACTAGGATAGGTTTTGGAGATTTAGTTAGTCGGGTTTGAGGTTGCACGGGTTTTAATAGAGAGACGTGGAAGACCGGATGTATCTTCATGTGCGGGGGAAGTCCAACTTGACCGCTACTGGGTTTACTATGGTAGTGATGGAATAGGGACCAAGGTATCTTGGGTTGAATGTGCGTGGCCCTTTTAGAGGTAGATATTTGGTGGATAACCAGACTTGATCCCCTACTTGATATTGAGGGGCTTCCTTCCGATGTTGATCTGCTCCTTTCTTGTATTGTTCTTTAGCCCTTTGAAGGTGAGAAACAGCTTCCTTAAAGGCTTGGGTGATTGTAGAATGCAGGTAGTCTACTGCTGGTGTTTCAAGATCTTGGAGGGGATCCAACTCCGAGGTTCGAGGGTGACTGCCGTACAAAAGAAAAAACAGGGTTTTCCCAGTTCCCGAATGGACAGAGTTATTGTAGGCATATTCGGTTATCCAAAGGATGTCTTTCCAAGTTTTTTCAGTTTGTTGCAGCATGCAGCGTAAATACTGTTCCAGAGTTTGATTGGTCCTCTCGGTTTGTCCGTCGGTCTGAGGGTGGTGACTGGTCGATAGTCTCACATCAATTTGAGCCGACCGACAGCAACTTCGCCAAAAATGAGAAATGAATTGACTACCTCGATCCGAAATTAGAACCGAAGGAAAACCGTGCAGTCGGACGATGTTTTCGAGAAATTCTCGGGCCAGAGTTGCTGCTGTTGGCAAGCCTTTGAGCGGAATGAAATGCGTCATCTTGGAGAATAAGTCCACGATTACTAGAATCGTATTGTATCCGGAGCATGGAGGTGGATCAGTGATGAAGTCCATAGAAAGCGTATGCCAAGGGCGAGGTGGGATGTCAATAGGGCGTAAGAGGCCTGCTGGTCTTTCCTTTTGACTCTTGTTTTGGGCGCATACTCCACAGGACATTATAAAGTCTCTGATATCTTTTTTCCAAGACGGCCACCAGAAGTAGCGCTTGATCTTTTCTGAGGTCTTGGCCATACCGGGATGTCCTTCCATTAAAGAATTGTGATAACAAGAGATTACTTTTTTCTGTAAATCTGTGCTGGGTAGGTATAATCGTTCTTGGAAATACAATAAGTTGTCCTTTACTGCAAAGTCCTTTCCCTGCAGATGCCAATTCTATATGTCTGCTGGAGTTACAAGTTGCCTGGCCTTATCCTTAACTTCCTCTATGGATTCTGTGGCGATTACACCCAGAATTCTTTGTTCGGGAATGATTGGTACAGGTTTAGGGTTGATCAAGTGTTCTTCCACTCCCATCCGAGAAAGGGCATCAGCTTTACCGTTCTTTGTACCAGGTCGATAGGTAATTATGACGTCAAACTCGGCAAAGAATAATGCCCAACGGAGTTGTCTAGAGGATTGGGCTTTTGCGGTCTTCAAATATTGCAGGTTTCGGTGATCCGTAATCACAGTAACGGTGTGTCGGGCCCCCAGCAGATAATGCCGCCAAGCCTTAAAGGCAGACTTGATAGCCAGAAGTTCCTTGTCAGTAATCGTGTAATTGATTTCAGGAGGCGAGAATTTGCGGGACCAAAATGCCACGGGATGCAACTGATTGGTTACCGGGTCCTTTTGTGATAGAACTGCCCCCATGGCAAGGCTTGAAGCATCAGTTTCCACGATGTAGGGGAGTTCGGGGCGAGGGTGTTTTAATATTGGTGCAGAGATAAATTTAGTCTTCAAATCCTGGAAAGCTTGTTCCGCCTCGGTAGACCATTCAAAACGTTTGTTTTTCTTTAACAAGGCAGTGATGGGCTGGACTATTCGAGAGAATTCGGGGATAAACCTGCGGTAAAAGTTAGCGAAGCCTAACATGCTTTGCACACCTTTTACGGAGGATGGTGATGGCCATTTGAGAACTGCGTCGACCTTCTTTGAATCCATATGCACTCCGCCAGGTGATAATATGAATCCCAAGAATTCAACTTCAGTCACGTTGAAAACACATTTTTCCAACTTAGCGAAAAGTTTGTGTTGACGCAATCTTTCGAGGACCATTTTCACGTGTTTCCGATGTTCAGATTCCGATGAAGAATAAACGAGGATGTCGTCAATGTAAACAACAACACACTCATCTATGAGCTCTATGAGGACATCGTTCATAAAATATTGAAAGGCGGCCGGAGCATTGCAAAGTCCGAAGGGCATGACCTGATATTCAAATAGTCCATACTTGGTGCGGAAGGCCGTCTTCCATTCTTCGCCCTCTTTTACTCGTACCAAGTGGTAAGCTCCTCTAAGATCCAGCTTTGTATATATGCATGCTTTTCTGACTTGGTCCAGGAGTTCAGGGATCAAAGGTAACGGATATCTATTCTTAACGGTGATCTGGTTCAGGGAGCGATAATCTATACAAGTTCTAAGGTATCCTTCCTTTTTTGGAACGAAGAACAAAGCTGAAGAAGCAGGGGCCTTGGAAGGACGAATAAACCCATTTGCCAGGTATTGATCCAGGTATTGTCGAAGGTGAAGGTTCTCAGGCTCGGTGAGGGCATAAATTCTACTACAAGGAGGAGTAGATCCAGGTATCAGGTCTATCTGGCAGTCATAAGACCTATGAGGAGGTAGAGAGTTAGCCTGATCCTTCCGGAAAACATCTTGGTATTCTAGGTATTCGGGAGGTAACTGGGGAGTCTCTGAAGAAATTGCTGCCAGTGCAACACCAGGTGGAGGGTGACAAGTAGAGACACATTCTGGAAACTGGACCGTTCTTGCTCGCCAATCGATCAGAGGATTGTGTTTCTCTAACCAAGGTATTCCTAGAATAATCTGAAACTGAGGGGCCTTGATCACATCGAACACGATCTTCTCATGGTGTCCATCTTGACTTACTAGCGTCACCTCTTGAGTGGTATGCGTTACTGGCCCGGAGGCTATCTCCGTACCATCCACCGTAGTAATGACGTCCTTTACAGCCTTGGGACAAAGAGTTAGATTCATCCTCAAAACCATTTCATGATCCACATAATTGCCGATGGCACCGCTGTCGACGTAAGCTTCAATTGCATGTAATCGATCCGGATTATCAGGGCTAATGAGGACCATAGGTATAACGAAATGCGAGGTCACGGAACTGGTTTTCACGCTCGGCAAGAGGACCTCTATTCTTGTCGGGCGAGGTCGTTTCCCTGCTCAGAGTTTGTAACTTTGGTAACTGCAGCTCCTACTGCCTTCTTGGCAGGTTTCACCGGACAGTCTCGAAGAAAGTGCCCTGAGTTTCCGCAATAGAGGCATAATTGCAACTGTTTTCTCCTTTCCCGCTCCTTTTGTGTTAGAGGACCTTTCAGACCCCCTATTTGCATGGGTTCCCCGGAGTCTACTCCTTTGGAAGGAGTTGGCGGTTTGGAAAATACTCGAGCATCAAACTTGGAACGATCGGCCTTCCTGTTCTGCAGTCTGTGATCTATTTGAACGACTAAGTCTATATAGTCCGAACAATCTTGTGGGGGATTCACTACTTGGGCTAACACATCTTTGAACTCTCCACGTAGACCTCTATAAAACAGCGTAATCCTTTTGTCCTCAGGCCATTGAGTTTCCACTATCAGTCTGTTGAAAGACGCAATATAAGCCAAAAGGTCTTGATTACCTTGTCGCAACGAAAGAAGCTCATTGTCCAAGGCCTGCCCCTGTGAATGTCTTGCGAACAGTTTTTCCATACTGAGCTGAAAAGCTTGAAAATCATGGAGGACCGGATCATCTTGATTTACTAGAGGGATCGACCAGTCTGCCGCATTGCCACTAAGGTACGAAAGCACGAAAGCTACTTTAGCTTGATCAGTTGGAAAGGCTGCTGGCCGGCATAAGAAATGCAACCGGCACTGATTGATAAATACTGCAAACCTCTTTGGGTCACCAGAAAATCGTTCGGGCGGAGCCAGAGGTACATTCCCAGGTAGGTTGATCTGCACTGGATTCATAGAGGATGTAGAAGGAAGATTTCCCCCAGATGCGGGTAACGGGGTCTGTCCGGCTTGTGACTGTAGCAATTGTCTAGCGAGATCATCTGTTCGCTCCTTGGAAATAATCAGTTCCCTTCTTAGAGCGTTCGTTTCCTGACGGGCTGCATGCACTTCTGCCCTTAGTTCCCCAAGTAACTGGGCTAGCTGGTCGGTATCCGAGGTTTCCATAGCGCCTGGACGGGAGTTTTGTGGTAGGCTTTGCGTTCTGTAACGCTCACCTGATTCCCGTAGAGGCGCCGGTCTTGACTGGGCGTATACCGTATCTGCAAAGGTGATGTGTAACACACGGCTGGCTCTTTGGGCTGGACCTCTGTGCACTGTATGTCTGACTTGAAGGGTAAGATGTCTGCAGATAGAAAATATGGGATTAAGGAACTGGGTTATTGAATGTCTCTCTCTTCTTCCCTTTCTCTTCTCCTGTAGAACCCCAAAGGTTAACGCTCTCACCTTAGGTAAGTGAACGCCGTGCTCTCCATCTGCCACGGGGCAGGGTGCTGTAACCAGTTTCTTCACTGGATAAGGGGAGCAGGCCTCTTGACTTCAGAGGACTGCTGTCTGTCGTTTACTGCACGAACGGTAAGTTTTGAGTAATTCTAATGTCTTTAAAGTCTTTAGTAATGATGTTTCTTGTTTTGCAGGGTTCCGGCGATGGTGGATGACGGGCTGAAGTGAGTTGAAGATGGAGCCCGTGTGATGAATAGAAGCGCCTGGAAGCACGTAAGTAAGCGCTTGTTGCCTGCTTCACGATGCGCTCTAACTGTCTTTTTATTTTGCAGGTACAAGTTCGGAGTGGCTGCAGGGTGCCGGAATACCCACTGGGTTAGATGTGGAAAGGAGTAATGGCACGTGAGTATTAAAGTTCCCCAATGTCTTTAAACGCACCTTGTTTTGTCTTTCAGATGCGGGATGCAGCGCCGAAGGCCTCCGGAGCGTGCGAAGAGTTGGTAAGCTTTTGTCTTTCAGATGCCGGAATGCAGCGCGAGGCGTTGGTGACAGCCGATGGACCAGGTAAGTGAAGAGCTGTCACTGAAGACCGTAATGCTAACCTGTTCTTTCTTGTCTTTATAGGTGTTGCTGAAGACTGGATTCAGGATGGTAAGCCTTTTTCCTTAGGCCCAGGATCAGATGCAGAAGACACGATGAGCGTTCTGCTGCAGAGGATGCAGAATAACGCAAAGCAAGATTCATCCATCGGGTGTGGTTTAAATAGCCTCCAGTAGTGCTTAGGTGTCTCCTTCCACAGCCACGCCTAGGTAAGAAAAGAGTTCCTGCTTTCCAGAAGAGTTCCAGTGTTCTGAATCTAGGGAGTGGCTCCTGCCCCAACCAACAGGAAAAGTAGTTCCAAACAGAAGAGGATCAGAGGCTCAACTGGCAGGCAAGTAAGCAGCATGGTCTGCTGCAGGTAAGTCCACCCAAGCATTATGAGCCCGGCGCTTCCAGCGCTGGGACTGGGCATATTTATGAGCCTGGTGCCACTGGCGCCAGGACTGGGTCCAAAAGGTCCCAATTGGGACTGGTTGGCACTCGGAACCTGGGTTATGGATCTGCTTCCAAGGGAGTTGGGAAAACCCTGACCTTTTGGAAGCAGAGATCATGACACCCAAGCAGTAGAGTGCATTGTAAAAACATCCAGTACAGATACAACAGAAGAGGGATACAGCCATACACCAATTGCCCCAATAATAGAGCTCCAAAAATGTGCACCCGTGGAAGAACAATAATTATGGGAAAAAAGAGGATGTAAACAGTCCCCAACAGATTTGATATGGTGACAGGAACTGACAGGGAAGGTAATGCCTGTGGAATTGTTAGAAATAGCATTTCAACAACTGCATTTCCCAACACATGTGACTAAACAGCACATTGCAGCTGAAATACAGGAACATTGGTTTGTTCCAAAGTTGCAGGAACATTTGTCAAAATTCACAGTAGAGTGCACAACTAGCCAAACATACAGTTCAGGAATGACTCTTAGAATGCTGCAAGGCACACTACTGCATCCAGTGGGCCCATTTAGAGAGCTCCACATCGACTACGCGGATATGGGGGAAATATGCAATGGAGCAAGATATCAGTAATAGTTTGTCCATTCTCAAGGTGCGTGGAAGCTGGACCATGTCCACACCCAGACGCGAAGTATGTTGCCAAATTCTTAGTACGGGAGGTTTTCTCAAGGTGGGGCATATGCAATGTCATAAGGTCAGATAATGGCACACATTTTGTAAATTATCTTTTTTTTTGGGTGTAAAGCACAAATTATGTTCGATTTATCACCCGCAGGAGAACAGTAGCGTAGAAAAGATCAACGGCCTGCTCAAAAGCAAACTGGCCTTTGTGTAAAACCCTCAAGAAAAACTGGGTGTATTGCTTGCCCCTAGCACTGTTCCAACTATGAACACAGCCAAGTAAAGACCACCATTTGAGCCCGCACGAAATAGTGACGGGACAGCGCATTCATACGCCACTCTCCCCAGTAGGAAGGGCATCAAATGCCCACAGAGCTGCAACAGTGCTAGGGGATGAATTTAAGGAATACATTACCCAACTGACACTCGCAGTGCGTAGCACAGCAAGACAAATAGCACCCCCATTTACACAAGACATACAGACAGCTACTACAACGCCTGCGCAGGACAGCCCAACGGGACAATTGATGCCAGGGGAAAATGTGTATTTGCGAAGTTTTGTGCAGAGGTGGAAATCTCTGAGATTTCATGGACCCAATGAGGTCATTTATTGTACACCAACCATGGTTAAAGTGAAGGGGTTGAAATATTGGGTGCATCTATCGGAAGTGAGAAGAGCACACGATAGTAAAACCCCTCAAATTGAGAGAAATGAGAGCAATGAAGTTGCAAGCTGCTAAATATAAAGATATGCAAAATGCAACAAATTAAAAACAGCAACCAAAAAAGAGTTTACAAGAAAAAATCCATGATAAGAAAAAAGGATATAAATAATTGTATATATATATATATCACTCAAAAAAACTTTGTTAAGGGGACGTTGTCGTTAATTTGCACTACTAAAAACCTGTGCAATTCACTAAAAACACTTTACAATCGTGTCAGTATGGTTCAAAGTAAAACTGAAAAACCCCTGAAATTCGCCAGTTATGGTAGGCTAAGCGACCATAACTGCCCGCAACACTGTGCTCTGCTAACCCTAATACCTAGGACATGAAAGATGGTATCACAAACGATGCAGTTATGAAAGCAAAAACGAATGAATAATTTAAAAAAGTTACATCTCGTGATTACAAACAAGACCAATAGAATGTGCAAAGTGATGCACAAACCTTTGTGCAGAAATATAATGTTGCAAACAAGAAATATTAATGCTAATAGGCATACCCTCCAAATGCGAAACCTGTGCACTTGGCATTATTACAGAAAAAATGTTACAGCGTAGAAACATAATCCATCAGTTATATTGGCACAATTACATTTTCAGTAATGTAAAAAAAAGCGCAGTTCCTTGTACATTGGGAAAAAGTAAACTTACATAATATTTATTGCCTCCATTTTTTTTTCTGCAATCAGACACCAATGTATTTGCATCGAAGAATCATTGTGGACTAATATTGCATGTCCCTTACAAACTTTTTAAAACACAACCTTATCAATTGCTGTTTTTTCCGACCCTTTCATTCCGTGAATTTCTTCGAAGCTTTCAGTTTCGCTCAAGGTCAAAAAACATTTGCCCCTTATACAATCACTCGGATGCGCGGACGTATTGTGCGTCCAACCCAAAAAGCAACACGTGTGACCTTCACTCAGAAAGCACAAAAATTCTTAGTTAGCAACAACATATTGAAATCCAATTATGAGAGCTGCTACTCCCATACACCTCCAGAATCGCTGTTTCCAGCAAACAGTGCAGATGGTGGCCTTAGTTTTGAAAACTTAGGACGCCAGTCTGACGGCAATATTATTCCAAAAACATTTTAACCCATGCGCACTAATTGGTAGTTGTACAGTGAACACGAACTTGCATTTAAACATATTTTTTTGGTGACATATAAACTCCACTTTTTCAGTTTGTGCTCCCACATTCCATCCCACCCTCTTCAAAGGTCACCTTCTGAAGTAGTATTACAAATGTGTGACAAGTGCAATGCTGTCTTGTTTTGTATGTGTTTCTGGCGATGTCCGCGTACACCAAAAAATGATTTAAAGACAGGGGGGGAAGCGAAGAAAGCTGATGTACTTGACACTTTTCCACAACCAATCATTGAAAGTGCCACATGTTTGCGGGCACAAACGTTTTCCCCCTTTTTGTCTAAGGGAAAAAGAGATGTTTTGCGAACCCCCGCCCATATAATTTCCCCCCCTGCATTAAACATCATGAAACTTTCCAAAGAAATGTAGAGTGTCCGATATATTTTCTTTGCAAACTTTGGTGAGCATTTGTCCAAGGGGAGAACCCAAAAAGTGCTCTTCCGATGGAAACAGCTACTTCACCATAACAACACAGCCACTAACGTGCCTGTGTGATATTCTGCAGTGGTTGTGGGCAGGACCTAGAGATTTGAATATATGTCCATAGATATTTTAATGTATGCGTGTACATTGGCTTATAACTGCCCTGCTTATAAGTCGTTTCTGGGTGCATGGCCTTTGGCCATGCACCCAAGACTGCACACACTCCCCAGAACCATCAGACTACTAAGGTATAGTACGGGTGAATGTATTCCTATATTATGATGTGGAGAATCTGGGTAGGGCCTAGAGTTTTACGAGTAAGGCGTACGGCCTACGGGCTGCAGCTATGCAACCAAAACTCTACATCCTGCCCACAACCACCTGAGTGATGTAAGGTTGTACGATTCTATCGATAGGTGTAGTATGCCTCACTTCTCCTGGCCAGAGGCTACACTCCTAGATGTATGTTCATAGATATTAAAATGTGTAGGTGTGCAGTGGCTTATACCTCCATTCCTAGACTGTACACACTCCCCACAACCATCTAATCGATAATCAATACTACAGGTGTATCAATGGGTGTGACATGCTGCGGTGGTTGTGGCCAGGGCCTACAGTCTTGGAAGTATGGTCTTCGGCCTACGGCCTACGGCCATGCATCCAAGACTGTAGTCCCTGGCCACTGCAGCATGTCACACCCATAGGACAAAATAATGTTATATCGACATGTACTCAATTTCAATGTTCGCTAACTCCACGTGTGTCCTTAGAACAGTTTCAAGGTACCTCTACACAGCATGGACTGAAATACTACCCTTAGCAGACCCCTCATTTTCTGCACGTACAAACATCCCGAACTAGGGAGGCATAGAGAACACATTATTAACACCTGCCGCTCAAACAAGTACATTATTTCACCCACCTCATACTCTCTAAACCTTCCCAGGCACTGTAGGACAACAAAGTAGTTGCCGAAACAGCATTTCACATGGCGAATACATCATTAACACCTGCCGCCCAAACAAGCACAGTAGTGGAACCATCTCTAACTATGTGAACCTCCCCACGCACTGTTGGAGAGCAAAACAGTTTCCGAAACAGCATTTCGCTGCTGGTGGCGACCGCGCTGTCTTCGGATCCAAGATGTCGGGCGCATCCACACATTCTGATGCACATCACGGCTCGCGGCAGCCAATCGGTGAGGATGTTGCGTGTCCGCGGTCATGACACCACCCCCTTGGCCAATCGGTATCTTGTCCGCGGAGCGAACAGGGAAGTGTGACCGCAGAGCGGACATAGATATCAGTAATTCTTTTAGATATATTCTGTGGTCGTTTTAAAGGAAACTACTGGATGGATTGGCACCAAATTTACAAAAGCACGCTTTCGGGATCAAGCCCCTGTCGAATATTTGGTGAAAACCCGTCCAACGGTTTGACCTGTAGGCATGCGCAAAGTTTTTGCCCATTCAGTCTATTGGCAAAAAAAGATGTTTTGGAACCCCCCCTCTAACTTTTCTCCCACTGGACCAAACATCACCAAACTTTGCAAAAAAATTCAGAGTGGCCCATATACTCTTTTTTTACAAAGTTTATTGAGAATTCGTCCAGCGAGAACGAAGTTATAAGCTGCCCAAAATATGTTCTTCCTATGGAAACAGCAACTTAACCATAACTACACAGCCCCTACTGTGGCTGTGTAATAGATATATATATATATATAAATATGTATATATATATATATATATATATATATATATATATATATATATATATATATATATATATATATATATATATATGAAACAGCATATAGCTCTCTAACTCTCTCTCTCTCTCTCTTTCTCACTTTAGCCTCTCTCCCTCTCACTGTCTCTTACTGCACTGAAAAAAAAAATATATATATAGCTGTGAGTACTAAAGTTTTTTTTAGTTTGCAAATGAGTGTATATTTACTTCATCTAATGAGAAAATTAATAAAGTAGAGTATGATTGTGCAAAGTGAAAGTATAAATAGTTAAATAAGAGAAAAGTAGAAAATGAATGTGATGTCAATGGAAAAGAGATTACTGTAAGAAATGTTGAAAACTATGTATGCATTGTACTTGACAATTTTGTATCGCCCCTTCAGTTGGAAAAATGGCAGAAAGGAGGGCCCTCACTAACAACGACACAAATGTAGATAGTGATAGGGTAGATAGCAGAATTAACATGTGGTGTAGCCTCGAATGTGGACTTACATTTTATGCAATATTGTTTCTGTGATGTTATTTTTTGCAGCATGGTACTGGATAGTGACTTTCATAATTAAGGATATGAAAGAGTGGGGGAGGGGGGCAAAACTGATACGGGAAGGATCAACGCTCATATGGGCTGGCGTCACAGCCATGTGGAAGCATAATGGCTCTGTAAAGAACAATCATACCACGTTGCATAAAAATCGAACCTACAAACTCCACTTTTCTCTTTTTCCACTATAGAACTAAGTAAAGTTAACTAGACCAATCACTGTGATAGGGACTACTCCTGGGATTGTGAGCCTGATCTGACAAATACCGAGGTGTGCACAACCACAGAACCTACCTCACAAGGCACTGTAATGCACTTTTAGCCTAACAATGTAAGTACACAAGACTCTCCAGCAACATAGTCCTGGCAAGGTGCTAGTGAATTCAGTGACGCGACATGGGCAGATGTCTTTCCCATAAATTATAAGAGAGTGAACATGATAAATAACAGGGAGGGGGGAGGAGGAGTTGGAAAAGGGGGGCGGGAGGGAAAAGATATGATGTTTACCATGGCCTGGGATTAGATGAAATTGAAGACCCCCGCCACCCAGATCAGTCAAACAAGTGGTACTCAGAGATGAGTGCAACTGCAAAACATGCCACAAATGAGAGCTGCTATGTCTGCTCTTGCATACAGCATGCTTCAGGCACACCTAAAATATTTATACCTCAAGAAGTGCCCTTGTTGGATGCTCAATGCTTAATTCATCTCGTATTATGTGGAATTCGGAGCACCTTCCAGGCACACAAAGTTATAAAAGAAATGCTGCAGAACGAGAGAACCTGCACGAGCAAGCCGCAAGGAGTGATTTGCATCAAAGAACCATTTTTTGTTATCATAGGGCTGATGTTCATAGAAAACAAGTGCCAAGATGAGACAATCACATCTAAAGCAGAAGCATTACCAGTCTTAACGGAAGAAAACTTTCAATGGGTCAAAGAAACTTGTACTCCCATCTGGTCCCAAAACATTGCAACGCTCACATGGGTTACTGCACTTGAGAAACACATCAGAACATAGAGAGAAATACTGCACAAACTTTGTTTCCATGGCAAAGGGAAGGTACAAATGGGTTCCAACAGAAAATGCAATAAAAAACAATCATCATCCCAGATATGAAAAAAGGCACAGCAGCGCTCATGGGCATGTATTGGGTGTGTGGCAAGCAAGATTACCTGCGTCTACCAGCATCATGGAAGGGTACATGCAGCCTGTCCATCCTGCACTCAGCACTAATGGTAATGCCAGAATGCCATATCCAAGGTGGGAGAGAATCGGCTGGCATATCGGCAGCAAGAGAGTCGGCTGGCATATCGGCAGCAGGGGATTCGGCTGGCACATCGGCAGCACCCCAACCAACAGCAACAGAGCCTTCCCCATATGACATTCTGTCCAAAGATGAGCTACAAGACAGATTATCCCACAAAAAGAGGTCAAACTATATTTCCAGCGAATCATCCAAGCTCTCCGCCGAGATCCCTGACAAATACAAGTTGTTTAATTCAGCTGAAATGCTCTTTGCCTACCTCTTGGCACCAGTACTTCAGGTGCGATCAAACACCAAATGGCTGCAGATTGTCTGCTGGGATTTGATCCAACTGGCCAACGACACTGAAGAAGGGTTCAATGTGATCAAGTTGGAAATGCTCGCCTTGCGCCTAATGACAATTCAGAACTGGTGCGTCCTAGACCTTCTCGCAGCAATGGACAGCAGTGTTTGCTGAAACATCGGGAGAGCAAGCTGCACAATCGTACCTTCTGAAGAAGCGGATAATGGGACCCTCTCCCACATCATCTCCGCAGTAGATAACCTGGGTGAGAAAATGCGGAAGGAAGGTAGTATAGAGCCAAGCAACTGGTTCGACAACATGTTCAACTGGATACCCTCCTGGTTCAGCATTATGATGAAAATGTTTGTTCCAGTGGTCGTTTTTCTTTTACTATTTTTCTGTGTGTGCCAGTTGGGCATACAATGCTGTGCAAAATCTATGCCTTGTTCAACTCTGATGATGGTAACAATGGGCAAACCGACAATGGTAGCAACCATGATGGGCGCACAAATACAAACTGGGGAGTCAAACCCACCAAAGTATCCCCTGACAGCTGTTTATCACCAGCATGGGGACAGGGTAGACAACCTATATCACACCACAATTAAAGAGCCACAGGAATTACAATGGTAGAGGAAACTGTGGGTGGATCTAGTTGGGGAAGGGGGTATATACATGACCTGCACACCTGATGAATACGCCAGAAGAGGGCAGAGCCCAAGAGGCGTCTGCAGGGCATCGATGCCAATAAAAGATACACCGGCATGGGATGAGGCAGTGCAAGAAGCAGAGTATTATCGAAGGGAGAATAATATAAAGGAGTAGTTTGTTATTTTTAGATGTAACGAAAGGGGGGAATGTGTGGGAGTGAGGGGTTGTTAAGGCCCCTCTCACACATTTAGCACAATGTGGACTACTTGCTCGCACAAAAGCGGGGGACGCTTCCATTGCCCGCGTCTTAAGCAGGGCTCTTGTGGGGAACACTTGGAGTCCATTTTGTGTGCCCTCGACTCCATCTTTGGACTAGGCCTCACTGCAATAATAGGAAGAGGCTTTTCTCCCCTTTTGCAACGCTGTTCACTCCGCACTCCTGGCCCCCACCTTTTCTCACTCTGTCTGATATCTTCACAGCTCCATTTCTCACGGATGCGCTGGGGACAATTGAAACAAATATACTAATGTAACATCTTACTCTTCTTCTGAGATCACTGTCATGTGTGTGAACCGGCTCAAACCATGCCTAGCAGCTCATCCATCTCCACAAACCTGCCTGTGCCCTCTTACCCCCGCTGTTGGAAAATTACTGCTAATGTAACCCTGTGCCCTCCTAAGGTATTCTCTTGATGTACTAGAAGTGTGACCCTGCTGTGAAGCTCACCCCAGTGTGCCCCCTGCTAAAACCAAACTTCTGTCACAGAATATTGCACCTCCGAACTAACAAATGTCAGCATGTCCCATAGTTGCTCTGATGTGCCCAGACCCACCCCATGATCAATGTTATCACACCAACCAACACCCCTAAGCCTGGTACTCCATATAAGTCATACTGAATGATTCTCTGATTTTATGCATGCAATTTATAGGTTCAAAAATATTTACTTAAGCTTATACTAATGATCATTGTTTATTATATGTCTAATGGTAGTTTCTCATGCTAGCTGAGTTAGTGTCAACCCTACCTCACCGCGACCTCACCCTCACCCCTCCTGGACACTGGCAGCCGGATCACGTGATGTTCACCCTCCGGCCAACTGGGCAACCAATCTGGATGAAGCAGCACATATTGATCCATATGTATCTTTAGTGTCCAGCCAATCCTGCACTGGTTTAATACCCTATGTTAACTGTGACGCAGATTTGCTTTATATGTTAATCATTTTGTAGTGTTTGCCAGAGCGCTCTGGGGGCAGCAGAGTTCTCTGGATGCCAACTCTTTATAAAGAAAAACGTAACTCTTGCAATCTGTTCTCGTAGTCTCAATCCAGGGTGTTTCATATTCATTTGTATTTGCATGTGTAAGACGGGGAGTGAGACTTCACTTCCTTTCATGGCGCAATATGTTAAAGCACTTCCTACAGCAAGGGTCTTATAAGGGCAAACCGTTGCAAATGCAAATGGTCACCCTATGGTAATGAACGCATACTACCTCACTTCGGGTGTCTACCAAGTCTAAAATGTTCTCCACAACCATTCTTCAAAGGTCACCACCCTCGGAGAGATGCAGAATTAAACCTGCATGGCTGCATTATGTTGTGGTGACTGTTGTCAAGCCCTAGGCTCTTGGGTGCATGGTCTACAGCCTGCTGCCTTTGGCCATGCACCCAATAGTCTCGGCCTTCCCCAGACCCAGCACAACATAATAGAGCCATGAATGTGAACATGTGGCTATGTACCACAATCCACAAACATAACATAGGAAGGGTGTTATAAAGGGCACACCATAGCAAATGCATATGGTCTCATGTGGCTCCCTAATGTGCAACACGTGCAATGCCGTACACCACATGGTAATGTACACATATCAGCTCACTTCTGCTGTTCTAAAATATGCAGTTCTACCCTACCCACTTCTATGCACACAGTACTTCACCACTGCACCTAGTGGACACAAAGGAGGACTGGTTTCTCCATTAGGTACAGGAAAGGACTAAACACTGTAGGATGTGCTAACAATCCCCACACCCATGGAACCAACAATGTATGCAATGGTGACAAACCACAAACACAAGGCAACAATGTGAACTACTACTTGCTACCACGGCCCATAGTTGTAGGACCTCCTATTCACATTGCATTTTATTACTGCCAACCCAAGCACACAATCTTCACAACAGTGCCCTGCTCACAGCACTCTATTAAATTCACAAAAGAAATAATTCATAGTGAAGTACAGTAGGCAACACTCTTCACAATGGAGAGTACCCAAACTGATAAAATATGCAGTTCAACCCTATCCACTTCTATGGACACAATACTTTAACACTGCACCCAGTGAACACACTTCAAGACTGGTCACTCCACCAGGTCCAGGCATGGACTAAACACTGTAGGATGTGCTAACAATCCCACACCACCCATGGAACCCACAATGTATGCAGTGTTGACAAACAACAAATACCAGGCAACAATGGCAAACCTACTTGCAACCAGGGCACACAGATGTCGGTGTAAGGCCTCCACCCATGCATCGAAGGGGCTTCGGGCTTACCACATACAACACATCATTGTACACTGCATGTTAAAATGTTCATGTCATGTGCAATGCACTCCCCTTCTGCCATTGGTCTACCATCAGTCACCACGGAAAGAGGTCACTGCACCAGCTATTGTGCTGTAATGCAGGCTCCTTGCATTCACCACACAAGGTAGTTGCCTGTGGAGGTACCTGCAAATTGAGGCAATACGCACAGACACTGCAGGCACATCACTTTCTTCTTCCGCCTAATGAAATATATCCGATGAACCACTTCTCACTCCCCCACCCTTTCCATCCCCTCTTCCCACCACCAGATGGCATAAAGTATGTTTTCCAGGCCCTTCCGGCGCTGCACTGTCCTCCATGAAACCTCACCCAAATTTCCAGAAACATTCAGCGGACCCCATATACCTTTTGGCAAAGATTCGTCCATTCGTCCACAGGCAGCAAAGTTATAAGCCGCTCAAAAAGTGGTCTTCCCATGGGTTTAGCAACTTAACCATAACTATATATATATATATATCTCGGGTGGTGGGAATAAGAACATGCGTGGTCAGAACAATTTGATAAGTATCTAGGACAAATCGTTTCATGGTATGGATACATTGACGATTTGTTCCTTATCTCCAAGGGTACTGAAGAATTGTTAAGTGAATATATTTCACATTTAAACAAGAATGATTTAAATTTGGAATTGACCTTTTCTGTAGCCCAAGCAAGGTGGCATTTTTGGATGTAGAATTGTGCATAAGGAATAATCAAATCTGTATCAAGTTACACAGTAAGCCCACTGCATTGAATGCTTTGTTACATGGTAAAAACCATTATCCATTTGTCTCTGGAGGATAGCTCAGGGGCAATGTGCTTGCCTTGGAAGCAATATAACAAGGAACAACATATGTTCGATCCCCAGGTCCGCACTTATAAACCTCTGCATTATAAATAACCTATCATATCATATCCTAAGCGTCTGATTAATAGTATACCCTTTTGCGAAATGGTTAGTGCCAGGAGGAACTGTTCAGCAAGAAGCAAGTAACATGGGAGCACGGTTCCTGGCAAGGGAATACTCTAAACAAAGTATTGTTACTGCTTATGACAAAATATCTAAATGTAACATAGAGGATCATTGGAAAGCTAACGAAAAAAAGAAAGACTAAAATTGCATTAGATTTATTTCTAAGTTTAGCTCACAATCACAACAAATCAGATCGATATTGAACAAGCATTGCCCTATTTTGAAGGCAGATGTTGATCTTAATTTGGTGATAGGCAATTTTCCACAATTGACATTTATGAGAGCTAAAACAGTAAAGTATCTCATTTCCCCGATTATATTACAACCAATTACTTAAAACACTATTTGGTTAGAGAGTATGGAAACTAAGAATGGTTTTGACCAATGCAGGAAATGCAAATGCAGGAAATGCAAAATGTGTAAATTTGAAGAACAGAAAACCTTTGTAAAATATGGTTTACTTGAACAGAAATAATGGTACATCACAGATAAGATAAACTGTCTAACTAGATATGTGGTGTACGCCATCTGTTGTCCCTGTGCTAAATTTTATATAGGATCTACTATTTGCCAACTCGTTCGGGGACACGAACAGTGTCTGCTGTCAGAACACATGCTCAGTGTGGGCGCGGTCACATGATAGCTTTGCGAACATGTCCGCGAAGGGAAGCAGTGTCCGCAGGACACCAAATGCACAGGAAATGTTTTGCGCATACGCGTTGGGGTTCTACGGACACTGTTCTGGTCCTGAGACTAATGAAAAGTGCGACACAAGCGAAATGAACAGTTACGAACAGGTGCTTTTTCTTAGAACAGTTTCAATCTGCTTGCGAACAATACGGACAGGCATAGCGTCCTCAGGACGCCCCCATTTCGTTTATTTACGAACATTTCAGGATATTGCCTGTGTTCTTAAAACAGTTTCAACTCGCGTGCGAACAATACGGACAGACATAGTGTCCTGAGGACACCCCCATTTTGTTTATTTACGAACATCCCGGAACACTTGATGTGTTCTTAGAACAGTTTCAACCTGCCTACGAACAGCACGGACAGGTCTAGCATCCTCAGGACACCCCCATTTTGTTTATTTGCAAACTTTTCAGGACACCGCGTGTGTTAGTTTGATTACGGACATCTTGGACACCGAATGTGTTCTTAGAACAGTTTGGACTTGTTTCCGAACATTACAGACAGGCATAATGTACTTAGAACATGTACATTTTGGTTAATTGTGGATATCCCGGACATCTCGTGTGTTCTTAGAACAGTTTCAACTTGCTAGTGAACAGTACAGACAGGTATAGTGTTCTTAGGACACCTCCATTTTCGTTTCTTCACGGACATTCCGGACACCCGCGGACACCTCAACTGCTTTTTTAAAAAAAAACAAAAAATGAATTAGGACACAATATAATAATTTTACTTTATTATATATGGATGTTAAATTTATGACAGAGAAGGTGAAGCAGAAACTGAGACATACACAGGAGAATTGGGGGTTTCAAGAGGATTCATATGAGGTGAAGAAGGGAAGTCTCATCAAAAACGTTTTTGTTCATGAAGAGGGTTTGGGAATAATTGACTGGGACATGTGGAGGGGGACAGGTACATGTAGGACAATGGTATCTAGTTTTTTGTTTCAAGTGATCCTCCACAAAGTTTTTTAAATTGTTGAAATTTTCCATGAGTAGGTCCATTTTTTCTTCCATGTGCTGGAGAGTCTTATCCAATATTTCTTTTTGTTTACTATTTTCAATGTTTGTATGGTCTGTACAAAAAAAATGTATATGTTAAATGTATATAAAATAATATTTATTAATTGGTTTATATAGAAAAGTGTCTACCAGTAGGTTCACTATCTTCAGACATTTCCTCACGTGGGAAATGCTCCTCTAGCCACTCCAGAGTATGAGACATTTCTGTGAGAAAAAAATAATAATATCACTTTCTTTGTATATTATACAGAAATTTTAGAAATATATGAGTAAAATGAAGTACACTTTCTAGCTTCTGATAAGGTATGTTCTTACTGGTCTGTAGATCCTCTGTTGATCTTAGTTGTGGAGTTTCAATGAGTTAATCATGTTGGAAGCCTATCTTTCTTCTTTTGGAATATTCCATTTTAGAACATTGTATTTAAATGAATGGTCGATGTGTTATATATATGGGTTACACTTCTTATTTATCACTACACATAATGTGTATGTCTGCTGGTTTGTGAATTTGTGCAGTGTTCATATGTTATGATATAGCAATTAAAGATACCCCCCAGACTTTTTGGGTAGTGCTGCTGTTGTCCGCACATGTTCGCGGACATTAGAAGAGTTTGCGGACATCAAATTCAGTACAGGGGGTTCAGTATGTTCCATGTTACATGTACATAAAGTCAGAGATATTATTGTTAAGCTGTGCGACTAAAAACCTATGAAATTCAGTAAAAAAACTGTGTTAAAGGGACGTTATGGTTAAGTTGTGCTACTAAAAACCTATGAAATTCAGTAAAACAATGTTGTTAAAGGGACGTTATGGTTAAGTTGCGCTACTAAAAACCTATGAAATTCAGTAAAAAAACGTTGTTAATGGGACATTATGGTTAAGTTGCGCTACTAAAAACCTATCAAATCCAGTAAAAAAAACTTGTTAACGGGATGTTATGGTTCAAAGTAAAACCGAAAAACCCCTAGAATTCGCCAGTTATGGTAAGTTAAACAACCATAACTCGCACCACCACTGTGCACTGATAAGACTAACACCCAGGACATCAAAGATGACATCACTGATGACATCACATGTGCATTTACTTTTCATAAAAAGACTGTGCAATGCATTCTTATTATAATGTTCACAAAAAAGTGTTCAGGATCATTTGCATAAATATCATGAGCTACTTAGTGCATTAATCAATACATTGATTTAAATACATTCTATTATAAACTCTATCAAGTATACTAACGTACTCATGTAGAAACATACGCATTGTGTGCAGCATACATGATGGAAGTGTAATATACATGATTTTGCAATATTCAATACTGAAATGATAACTACTTTCTTATTACAGTTTTGCATACTTTTACACATATAATAAGTAGCTAATACAACCTACTTACTACAGACAAAACACAAATAAATAACAACACATACAAATATGAGTATTTACACGGAGAGTGAAATAAGAAAAAAAACAATATCAGTAGCAGAAAGTGTTCATAACCTAACTAATTATCTTTTTGTAGAGAAATGATTATTCTGTTTCAAAGGTGCAATTTACCCTGTGTATCACATAATGTAACTGCGTCCTAAAGAAATTAGTGTGAGTACAATGTATACAAATATGAATATATACAGGGAAAGTATAGTAATAAAAAAATATATATATATCAGAAAGTGCTGCTAACCCTGCTGATTATCTTCATGCACAGAAACCATTGCTGTCTTTCAAGCCTGTGTCTTCCCTTATGTATATGTTTCATATGATATGACTGGACCCTAAGAGAATTACTGTAAGAACATACTTGAGGGATAACTCTACAAATATAGTACTTTTTCAAATGTTATTTCCTGCCTGCTACTGAAGAAAACCATGTGCCCTAGATATGTCAGTAAAGGAATGAAGTGGGAGCCAGACATGTGATTTCATCAGTGATGTCATCAATGACATTTGCAATGTCATCTTTGATGTCCTGGGTGTTAGTCTTAGCAGTGCACAGTGGTGGCGCGAGTTATGGTTGTTTAACTTACCATACCTGGCAAATTTCAGGGGTTTTTCGGTTTTACTTTGAACAATAAAGTCCCTTTAACAAAGTTTTTTACTGAATTTGATAGGTTTTTAGTAGCACAACTTAACCATAATATCCCTTTAACAAAGTTTTTTTACTGAATATATATATATATAGTTATATATATATATATATATACAAGTAAAAGATGGATGTTTTCACTACGCATTATATCAGTGCTGGACTTTAGCAAGAAGGCAGAGAAAGCCTAATTTACAGAGTGTCGCAGTTGAAAAGCAAATTGAATTACAAAGTGAATCTCAGCAGACAAGGCTGGATGAGTAAACTGACATTGGATACAAATCATGTGAAAAACAGAACTCCTGTTCAGAAAGCATTAACAAAAGAAAGAAGACGTCAGAGGTCTATTAAAAATGAGTAGTAAAATGCACTTGAAGCTTGATTCCATGGTCTCCAGTCACATGGAAGGATGAAGTTGGACGAACAAGATGGTCACACCTACGCACAAGGAAAGAGCGTGCTTTCACTCCCTGAATTTCTCAGAGCTAAGAACACTCTCATGGCGAAGCTTCAAAGCCTAATTGACAGTAGACCACTGAGGTGATGACGGATTGATATGCCAATTGGTGGCAAGCTCACCAGCACCTGGATGGCCAGCCTGCATGCTGCTAGACGTAGGTGGAAAAGTACTGACTGAGGTTAGAGTGCCAACCAATTGTAGAAGACGATGTAATTAGGGGTCCTATAGTTGTATAAACCAATGGGACGTCATGTATTTAGTGACGTTCATAGTGGTCATTTTTAGGGGAGGGCCTAGTTGCCCCACCTGATGTTAAGTTACCAATCACATATTCTCACTAGTATGGATCGTATACTTAGATGTTCACTCAGAGCCAATCACCCATACTAATAGGTTTTTAAAGTTTGCCACATAGGATGACATTTACTAGAATGCATTGAGTAAGAGGATTGAGTGAATTCGTTGATGTTCGTTATGCTCCCTGTTTTGGATAATGGATATTAAAACAGTTTTCCTTTTACCAACTATCTGAGTCATGTTGATTATTGATGTATGAATAAAAATGTGCATCCGCGTCCATCTCCAGGGGAATTGCAACTCATCTTAAAGGGCTGGGTTATCCAGTTCACTTGGTAGCAGAGGATGGTTCAGATCCATCGACATAAGTACACTTTAAAGTGCTGGCAATATCGAATGACCTTTGCCATCCGGCTGAAAGGACGTGAAGCTCCAGGTAGATAGTGATTAGTGTAATTTGAAAAAGCTTGCAAGCGGGGTGTGACGGGTCCACTGGTTTCTACAGAATCCCCTCCCACGTCTATGAGAAGTTGATCGGACAGAAGGTTGAAGAGGTATTAAAAGAGGAGTACGATCCCGAGAGTCGGAAGACGAAAATGCGAGTGGTGACCAAGAACTGAGAGAGTTGACAAAACATATGGGTGATGAGTGAAGAAAAAAGTGAGTAACCGAGGGAGGCAGGATAAACATAAAGTGAGAATAATAGATATTGACTTGAGTCACGATAATAGAATTAGCCCGGACCTGAGTTTCAAAGAACGTATCAGAAGAAATTTGAACCTAGAGCCCTGTAGCAGATGACGTAGAAGACGGATTTGATTAAAGACAAATCTAAAGAGGTTAATTTAAACTCTGCAGGACAGATCTTAGGGAAGACTGTAGAGAACAATATATGTGATCAGTCGAGTCTGTTTTATGTGATTACGAAAATTATGACATCATGAGCGGAAAAAACTAATTGATTGTTTTAAATTGAACTTGGTGGTTGTTTTTTTAGCAAGATTAAAGTAAAAAGTGTGATTAAAGGGATTGGAGCCTGCGACGATGGGTGCACGCTCATATTGTGTTATTTTTCTGAAACATACTTTTTAAATCTGTGATTAAAGCAAGTGAGTGTTAAACAGGTTAAGAGTAACAAGTTGAGAATGGAGGATGTTACTCCACTTGTTCATCTCTGCAAGCAATTGCTGAAACATACACCCAAGCATAGACAGTATAGTCTGGAATGGGTTAAAGGAACTGCAGATAAAATGTTTATGCCATGGCCACAAGAAGGGTCAGAAAAACAATGGGTTATACCCTTTAAGGGAACTTAAGGCAGTGACAGGGTATAGCAACCCGGCATATCAGTCACCTGCGCAAAGCAGTGATGAGGGTCAAGAGAAAAATACTGGGAGAGATGTAATCTCTAAGGTCCCGAGGGACCAGGAGAGACGCGATAAAGAGAGAAGTGATCGAGCAAGCACATCTCTAGACATAGGAAGAGAAATAAAGAAATGGAGTGGAGAAAGAGATGAAGCTGATGAGTTAGCATTTCTACAGAACAAATGGATGGGTGGACAGATTTTGCTTAAACTCGATGGTAAAAGCATTGAGGATGTAAGTCAAAGAGAAGATCAAGATGAGCAAGATATAAAGGATAAGGAAAGAGAGGAACGATTGAAGGACAAAGGAAGGATAGACAAATACGAGAGCAGTTATATCAAGAGGAGAAATTAAGGAAACAAGAGAGAGCAGAAGAGCAAAGAAATATTTGACATGAGCATTACTTATTGGGTGAGAGCAATCAAACAAGAAGTTCCTCAGAAAATGATGTTGGCACAAAAACATCCTGAGTATTTTGCTGGAGATATGGCAAAAGTGCTAGTTTCATTGTGGACCACAGGCCCCTATGACGTAGGCCTGTTGAAGGGGGTTGGAGAAGTAAAGATTACATTGAAACCAGGAGCAATTTTACCTCGAGCATGCCAGTATCCCATGTCTCGAGAGGCAGATGACGCTATTTTTAAGACAATTTCTGCCATGATGGATCAGAGTATTTTAATGACATCAGTGTCACCCTGTAACACAGCAATTTATCCTGTGAAAATTGGGAAAGGGGGTCGTGGAGACTAATTCATAATTTGAGGCTGATAAACCAGATTGTAGAGGGCGAGTTCCCTCTAGTTCCTAATCCTGCTACAATCCTATGTAATATACCTGTTGAAGCACGATATTTCACTGTGATTGATTTGAAAAATGTGTTTTCCTTAATCCCATTGCACAAAGACTCGCAGGATCTGACATCATTTACGTTTAGACAGACTAAGTTAAAAAGCACAAGATTACCTCAAGGGTATTGTGAGTCTCTATCGATTTTCAATAGAGTCCTCCAGATGTACTTAGGCAATATTGATTTAGAAAGTGTTGTGTTGCAATACGTAGATGACATTTTAGTTTGCAGCACTTCAAAGGAAGAGTGCAGACACAATTCTGTTCAGCTGTTGATTACACTTGCTGACAAAGGATATAAGGTTGACAAAGAGAAGTTACAGTATTGGCAACAGGAGGTGTTGTACATAGGCCAATTGATTTCACATGAAGGAAAGAAGGTTACTCCTGAGTGAGCTGAGGCTATTTTGAAAACCACAAAGCCACACACAATAAAACACATGCAAAGATTTCTGGGTCTATGTAATTATGTCAGAGCATGGGTCTTTGACTACATTTCATATATAAGGCCTTTATTACATGTTTTAAAGAAAGCACAGGCAATGCAAGAGGAAATTGTGTGGACTGAGGAAATGGAAGAAGGGTTTGATGAGTTGAAAAAGGCAATTTGCACTGCTCATGTTTTAGGGATTCTTAATTATGCTGAGGAATTATTTTTGTTTTCACACACGGATGGCACTGTTATGACAGCAGTTCTTACACAGAGAACCACATTGGGTTACAAGCCCCCTGCATATTACAGTGGGATTTTAGACCCAATGATGAGAGGCCATTTTCCATGTGAACAATCTTTGGCAGCCGCCGCATTTGCCATAGAGAAAACTGCAAGCATAGTGATGGGGGGTTCCATGGCGTTATTTGTTGAACATGCAATGTTTGTCATTTTAGAGAAACCAAAAGGTCCGTTGACTTCTCAAAGGGCTTCTGCCTATGAAGTAGTCAAATCGAATCCAGTGATCAAAATAGTTCGATGCAGAATAGTGAATCCTGCCATGTTTGTATCTGAACCACTGGCAGGGGATGAGCATGTGCATGACTGTTGGAACTATGAAGAGTTTTATGATGAAATCCCTTGGATAAAAGAAAATGCTTTTGCGGGAGGAGAAATTGTTTTTATTGACGGTTCTTCAAGGATCGATCAGAACGATGGACAGAGATAAACAGATGCTGCTGTAGTAAAGCACACGGCCAATGGGAAGTTTCAGAAGATGGTAAGTACTCGACTATCGTTTCTTTATTCAGCACAGGCTGCAGAGTTAGTGGTGCCGATGGTCGCGCTCGAGAATTGTGAGGACCAGGAAGTAACAGTGTATAGTGACTCCGCCTATGTGACATCAACAGTGACTGCAGGGTTAGCATGTTGGAAAAGGAGGGGCTACCTCTGAGAGGATGGCACTCCAGTACAGCATGCCACCTTATTGGACAGACTTATTAAGACACTGCAACTCCCAGTAGCCATCGCAGTCATTAAATGCTCAGCACAAACTAAAAGGGCAGACTTTATCTCACGCGGAAACCAAGTAGCAGACAATAAAGCAAAACTCGCTGCATGTTCAGAAAATGTTTAATTAAGAGAGGTCCAGGGGGAAGCACCTCAAGATGAGAAGGATTTTGGACGCGAAGGGTGTGTTCTTTAAACCCCTCTGAACCATTGTGGCGACAAGACAGCACTGGTAAACTGGTGAAGCCTGTAGCCTTATTAAGGGTGGCGCTGGAATAGCTACACTACCCTGCACACACAACTAGAGAGAACCTCGCTGCAACTATTGCAGAGGATTGGTTTGTACAAAATTTGTTAGAACATGTTGCGTTCTATGTAGTGAACTGCATCGTGTGTCAAAAATTCATGGCTGGGCAGACACTGCGCACAGTTAGGGGAGTTATTCCGAGACACACTGGCCCCTTTCAGCATTTGCATATCGACTATGTGTTACACTCACCTGGTCTCCACGGAGGCGGTGGGGCACAGTTGCAGCCCTCCCTGATCTAGAATCACCCCCTTCAGGCCTCTCCCTCAGTAAAAAAGCTGTGAGCAGTGGTACGTGATGATACTGCTCCTGCGTGGAGATAACAGTGTCTGAGTGCGCCAATCTCTGTTTGTTGACCTCTTGAACCCTTCATCCCAAAGTACGGTTTCTGTGAGCATACGCCGGCCCATAAAGCTCACCTGTGAATTATGGAAGATAAGCTCTCTGTCCTGCTACTTCTGGCAAGGGCATGAAGAATGGGATCTAGTTCCCTCACTGATCCCTGGTAAGGATTAGTCCAGTACAGCTGCGACTATGCTTCTCCTTATGATTGGTAAGTCTTTCTTCAGCTCTTGGGATGCTGTTCGTTCTCTTTAATGTCTTTATATGTTGGCCTATTTATGCCCACAATAATGTCACTCTTCTGTTTTCTTCCCTTAGATGGAAATGTGGCCTCTTGCAGCTGTGAGACGCGAGACATGGCCGGATGGAAGATGGATGCTACCACAATGTTCAACAGCAGGTAAGTGATGGTTTAATGAAAAGCGCAAAGTATGGCGAAGCGCAACCTTAAACTGTTTTTTCGATGTCTAACCTTGTCTTCTGTTTTTCCTTGCAGGCGCTGCTGTCGACGATGGAGCGTGTCGTGCTGTGGTGCCAAGATGAATATTTCGGCGTTCTGGAAAGTGTAAATATGAATTCTTTGTTCGCCGAAGAGATGTACAGTTAAGAACAGCTTCCCCCAGTTGGTAAGTATGCTGGCAGGAAGCAGGATGTCCAGGAAGCAGGATCTTCAAAGGTAGGCCTGACCTCAGGCGACGGTGAGCGTTACGCTTCTTGCAAGTGCAGAATAATGCAAAGCGTCTGTCTTGAGGATCGGGGCAGCTTATATTGCTGAGATTGTGGGCACACCTATTAGGGCCGGCTTACCAGCCACACCCTGCCACTCCTAGAGAGTGAGCACGTGCAAAGGCAATCCATTAGCAGCCACACCCAAGAATACACTTGGGGCTGCTTAATGGATGGAATGTTCAGGGTTAATGTATCCTGCTTAATGGATGGAATGTTCAAGGTTAATGCATCTGAAGTGCTATGTCCATAATAAAAGCTTTTTGGTGTTAAATGGATGTTCTTGTTTACTTTTGTTCATGAGCCTGGCACCAAAGGTGCCAGGACAGTGTCCACCCAGATCTCCTGTGCATGCGACCCCTGCATGCCTGCGCCCCTGACTTCCTGACCATGACACTATGTCGATATGCTGCAAGTATGTAATGGATATACATACATTATTGTAGTAGTTTGTCCCTTTTCAAGATGGATTGACGCTGGTCCGTATATACACCCAGACTCTACATGTGCAGCAAAATTCTTAGTGTGAGAAGTGTTTCCTAGATGGGGAATATGTGAAGTTATGAGGTCAGACAATGGCCCACATTTTGTGAATCAAACATTTCAGCTTGTTGCTTGGTACAAAGCACACATTTTCTTTGGCCTATCATCTACAAGGAAATGGGATCTGTGAACAGCTCAACAGCTTGCTTAAAGAAAGGATAGCCAAGTTGAATCTTACCTTTAAGAAAGGGTGGTTGCATTGCCTACCACTGGCATTATATGCATTGAGGAACCAAGCAGGTTCGGACCAGCATCTCACCCCCATGAGATAGTGACAGGGAGACGGATGAGGACACCCCTCACGCCTCCATCCAGAGTTAGAAGTGATGCGCAGCCTACATCTGAACTGTTAGGAATGGAGCTACGTGATTATCTTGTTTATGACTTCAAGTATCTCTGTCATTTCAGGTCAGCTACAGCGAAAAGGTTGTGGGGCAGTACAGAACACAGAAGGAGATGCTTCAACAAGTAGCATTCAAGAATGATGTCCTCCCAAACTATTCCCTGAAGATGCGGTCCTAATCTGCAATTTCACAAGGAAGTGGCACGAGCCCAGATTTAATGACCCTTTCATTGTGGAAGACGTCACGCTGTCTGCAGTCAGAGTGCAAGGAAGACATGCTTGGAATTTTCTAGGTGACGTAAAAATCTATGTTGCGTAAAAATCTATGTTGGAGAGACTCCTTCATCCCCGCACCCTTCGGAAGCAAGCACTGGGGAAGCACCTCAGCAAAAGCAGACAATGTCTATGATGAGGAAGAAGGACACAGAGGCTGTTGAGTAAAAGAAAAGTTTTCATTGGACTGTGGCTTGGTTCGGGACACTCTTTTGGCCACTCATAAAAGAGTTAAGGGAAGCTGATTTGAACACTCTGTGCAGTCATTTCAGGGTTAAGGGAAGATCTTTTGTTCTTAAAGCCACAGGTGTTTATTGACTTTGGACTGAGGCATGCTTAAGCCTTGATAAAAAGAAAAATATGCCAAGTCATGGGCTCATTTTTGACGATTGGAAGAGGGTGCAGTACCCTAATTCTTTTTTCACTGAGTTCCTGTTTGGATTTGCCCACAATGTTCCATGGATTATATTCAAAGTTTTTCTCTTTATATTGCGCATATACCTTGCAATCGTGGCGAGAACTACTAGTGTTTATGTTTTTCTGCAAGATCCTAAGAATGGTCTAATCGTAAGGAGGTAACTCACAGCAATCATCGAGCAAGTTCTGCAGCTACCAGAGTATAGTGGGGAAAGGACAAATACCCCTATCGGCTGATAACGCGCAAAGACTGGTCAGTTGGGTCTTCTATCGTATGATTGAAGAATACCAGCATCTTGTTGCAAGACACACTGTTGTGAGTACATTCCTAAGAAATCCAAGAAACAATGTAGCACTAAACGAAATCTTGAGAGGTATCATATCACAAATGAATATCTATTCCGAGAGAACTCTGAGGTCAGAGCGAAACTTTCCTTCGAGGGACAGATCGAGACGTTGACTGGTCAGACACAACTTTTGTTTCATGCTGAAAGAAATTCATCATGTTATCTGGTCCAAGACAGAATTGAGGAATCGATTGGAAACTGGTGTTCGTCGTTGAACTTATGTAGACTTACTGAAGTCATTTTTCTTTATGCAGGAGAGGCATCCACATTTCGTCTGGTTAAAGACTGGTTCCAGGGATACATTGAGAGGTTGTTTTTGGTATCCAGTAAGCAGACAGCTGATCAAGGATAAGCTGGCAAGCCAGGATAGCAGCTTCCAGAAGTAGTACATAATGCTGCTGTATTAAAGTTACTTTTTCCTTCCTTAGGCAATACAAATGGGAAATGCTAGTAGCAACATCATTATGCTGGATGCAGAGAGACGTCCATATTGTCCGCAAAGTCAATGCTGTAAAATATCCTATCTGCTATCTGTGTATTATTTACGCTTGCATTTTGTTCATAATCAGACTGTTTTCACTCACAGTAGGCACATCGTACTACATTGATGTACATGGAGCTATGACTCCTGTGAATATTCCTGAGCAGAAGGAAGGTACAATTGTGGCAACTACTAAACAGCCAAGAACCTATGTAGTTATTCCTGTCCCAAAGAAAGATGACAAATTGCCTGAAATTGAGATAAATGTTACTAACAATCATTCACATGCTAAAATTGTCTTAGAGACTCTTTTTGGATGCAAGAGACACGCTTGGCAGAACAGGCAGGAGAAATGGTTGATAGAATGAGAACCTACACAGGTAATACATGCAATTACACCTGGTTCTGTGATAAATGACCCAAGGGTGATTCCTAAAAGAAAGTCACACATGGAGATTCTGCGAGACATTTCCATACCTATGAGGTATGCTGACCAGATTAAACTTTCGGAACTTTCTCCTACTAAGGGAGCACTGATAGTTGTTTCTATAATTGATCCAGCTAGAATGAGGTATGCTAAAACACTTCATGAAATGATTATGGAAGGTCACATGAGAAGAATGAGGCCTAAAAGAAGCATCAAAGAGGATGATTTCAAACTAAATGATTACCTGGACAGTATAGTTCACCTGGGAAATAACATATGGTATCAACATATGAAGGAAGTGGGAAGAAGCACTTCGAAGGAGGAATGCTTTGTGTGTGCACTCCTGCCCTACAGTATTGGAAAATCCAAGATCTTCATAGCTATCGAAATAGATGTCCAGACAGCTCGTTGTCTTTCACACATAAAACTTTGCAAAACAAGAGGCCAGATCATGGGCTGGGATGCCTATCTCAAATTGGCAACTGAATGGACAGATCCAGACAACGATGACTACATCCAAGATACAAAGACAAGAAACAGAGCCCATACTAAGAATCATGTGATCAGATACGAGAAGCCTGGAGTGAAAGGAGCTGGAATTAGATGGGAGGTAAACAAAAAACTGGAGAGTCCAGGTAAATCTGCAGAAGAAATTCGTAGATGGAAGAACAGAGGCCAAATGCAGATCTGGGGATCAGTGTTATTATCAGACGGATGGGAAGTAGGAGTGGCAATTTGCAGAGCCTGGGTGGTCATTGGCTGTCACAAACCTGCCATTGACATCGTACAGAATGGCTATAAGCCATTATGGCCAAGACTTACTAAGCTACTGACTTGGGTCGAGGACAGAGGAGGACCCTTGCAGATAGTACCTCTGGTACAAGAAAAGTTGGAGAGACTAAGAACTGTGGTGAAATCTTTGATGTACCAGGAATGAAACATGGAACAGCTGTGATCATGGATCATTATTGGGTTTGTGTGGATCCAGGGCGTACATGAAGTTACCCAAGGATTGGGGAGGACGATGTTCATTAGTGAATGTCCATGTTCCAGCACTGGTGATTCCAAAATGTGACTTAGACCATGACAGTTTTCCAAAAGCAGATGCTCACCTGAGGAAGAAGAGATCTATGGAGATGATGAAGAGGATGAAGAGAGCTAACTATTTTTCAGCAAAATCTATCAAAGCTTTTGATGCTATCCCATATGAACACGGGCTGTACAGTCAGACCTCATCAGTATTCACCTTAATTTTCATGTCGAGAATCCAGGTTGGAGCAAATACCAAACGACTGCAGATTACCATATGGGATTTACTACAGACAATCAACACTACTATAAAGGGAGGCATACGACTAATGACTCTCCAGAACAGATATGTCTTAGATATGATTACAGCTATGGATGGAGGTATTTGTGCAAAAATTGTTGAATCATGTTGCATATTTACACCTTCTCATGATGACGAGAATGGAACCTTGACAGAGGCCATAGACATTCTGATGAGGCTCCATGGTCAGATGAGAGAGGAAGTTGCAGACATTGCTGATGGCAGCTGGTTTGGATTTCTCTTTTCTTGGGTTCCACAATGGATGGCTGATATTTTCAAGTTTCTTGGAGCCCTGATAGTGAAGATATTACTTGGATTTTGTGTGATCAAGTTGATAATTTCACAATGTAAGAAGACAGAGAAGAAAGCCATGGGGATGAAGATTATGAAAGATGTTTAGCCAGGATGGAAAGCCAAAGACCTGACGGATGAAGAAATCAGAGTCTTTGTGAAGGCTAGTATTCAGACACCTGAGGGGATGAAGATCCTGTCTCCAAAGAATCATAAGAAGTATGTAGGAAGATGGATCTATTGCAGTCCAAGTGGACAATGCATGCTCATGACATGGAACAAGGATGAGCATGTGAAAACAGCAGGATGCCTGAAGGGTGTCAAAGATATGGATCCCAAAGAAGCTTTTCTTCAGACCTGAATGCCTAGATGTGAAGGATGTTGTGAGAGTGGTCAATTATTCGCCCAGAGGGGGGAGTGTAGAGGAGGAGCCAAGTACCCCCATCTCAACCCTTCTACCCCTATTACCTGTATGTTGGAAACCAGAGTATGTGACATACACAGAGCAGTTGAAACAAAAAAGGCCAAAAGGAATCCTAGAGGGACGATTCCCATTGAGGAAACCATACTTGCATACAAGGAAATATGTTGGTTGTTTAAATAAGATTCCTGAAGAAGAAGAGCAAATAAATGGTAAGGAAGAATGGTGATGTCACCAACCATCACGAAGTAAACGTCACATAGAGCTGAACTGACGTACCTAGAAGAGATGCAGAGCCCAGAGAATGCCGATATTTTATAAGGCATCAAAAGTGTATCAAACATAAGTGCCATCTTGGGATCAAGCTGAACAAGCTTATGCCACAGAAACAGATGAAGACATCAAGCTATGTTACATGTGTACAGATGCAAAAGAAACACAAGCAAACCAAGTATTCTTGAAGCTAACCTCAAGCTTTATAGTGAATTGATGGCGGCAAGCACCTATATATATAGATCAGTAAAAAAACTTTGTTGAAGGGACATTATGGTTAAGTTACGCTACTAAAAACCTATGAAATTCAGTAAAAAAACTTTGTTAAAGGGACGTTATGGTTAAGTTACGCTACTAAAAACCTATGAAATTCAGTAAAAAAACTTTGTTAAGGGATGTTATGGTTCCAAGTAAAACCGAAAACCCCCTGAAATTTGCCAATTATGGTAAGTTAAACAACCATAACTCGCGCCACCACTGTGCACTGCTAAGACTAACACCCATGGTTGTTTAACTTACTATAACTGGCGAATTTCAGGGGTTTTTCGGTTTTACTTTGAACCATAATGTCCCTTTAACAAAGTTTCTTTACTGAATTTCATAGGTTTTTTATAGCGCAACTTAACCATAACGTCCCTTTAACAAAGCTATTTTACTGAATTTCATAGGTTTTTAGTAGCACAACTTAACAATAATATCTCTGACTTTATGTACATGTAACATGGAGCATACTGAACCCCCTCTACTGAATTTGATGTCCGCAAACTCTTCTAATGTCTGCGGACATATGCGGACAACAGCACCACTACCCAAAAAGTCTGGGGGGTATGTTTAATTGTTATATCATAACATATGAACATTGTACAAATTCACAACCAGCACACATACACATTATATGTAGTAATAAATAAGAAGTGTAACCCATATATGTAACACATTAACCATTCATTTAAATACAATGTGTTCTAAAATGGAATATACCAAAAGAAGAAAGATAGGCTTCCAACATGATTACCTCACAGAGACTCCACAACTAAGAGCAACAGCAGATCTACAGACCAGTAAGAACACACCTTACCAGAAGCTAGTAAGTGTATTGCATTTTACTCATATATTTGTAAACTTTCTGTACTAGATACAAAAAAAGTGATATTATGTTTTTTTTTCTCACAGAAATGTCTAGTACTCTGGAGTGGCTAGAGGAGCATTTCCCATGTGAGGAAATGTCTGAAGATAGTGAACCTAATGGTAGACACTTTACTATATAAACCAATTAATAATATTAATGTATATACATTTCACATATACATTTTCTTTTTGTACAGACCATACAAACATTGAAAATAGTAAAGGAAAAGAAGTATTGGATAAGACTCTCCAGCACATGGAAGAAAAAATGGACCTACTCATGGCAAATTTCAACAATTTAAAAAACTTTGTGGAGGATCACTTGAAACAAAAAACTAGATACCATTGTCCCACATGTACCTGTCCCCCCTCACCATATCCCAGTCAATTGTCCCAAACCCTCTCCATGAACCAAAACGTTTTGATGAGACTTCATCCCTTCTTCATCTTATATAAATCCTATAGAAACCCCCAATTCTCCTGTTTTTGTTTCAGTTTCTGCCTCACCTTCTCTGTCATAAATTTAACATTCATATTAAATAAAGTAAAATTATTATATTGTGTCCTAATTCATTTCTTGTCTTTTTTTAAAAAGCAGTTCAGGTGTCCACGGACAGCGCGGGTGTCCGGAATGTCCACAAAGAAACGAAAATGGGTGCGTCCTAAGGACACTATATCTGTCCGTACTGTTCGCATGCAAGTTGAAACTGTTCTAAGAACACACCTGGTGTTCGGGATGTTCGCAATCAAACTACCACACATGGTGTCCTGAAATATTTGTAAATAAACAAAATGGGGTGTCCTGATGATGCTATACCTGTCCGTATTGTTCGCAGGCGAGTTGAAACTGTTTTAGGAACACATGCAGTGTCCTGAAATGTTCATAAATAACCAAAATGGGTGTGTCCTGAGGACGCTATGCCTGTCCGTATTGTTTAGAGGCAAACTGAAACTGTCCTAAGAACAAACGCTGTGTCCTGCAATGTTCGTAAATAAACAAAATGGGGGTGTCCTGAGGACGCTAGACCTGTCCGTATTCTTCGCAGGCGAGTTGAAACTGTTCTAAGAACACAGGCAGTATCCTGAAATGTTGGTAAATAAACAAAATGGGGGTGTCCTGAGGACGCTATACCTGTCCGTATTGTTCGGAGGCAAGCTGAAACTGTCCTAAGAACACACACGGTGTCCTAAAATATTCATAAATAAACAAAATGGGGGTGTCCTGAGGACGCTACACCTGTTCGTGCTGTTCGTTAGCATGTTCAAACTGTTCTAAGAACACATCAAGTGTCCCGGGATGTTCGCAAATAAACCAAATGGGGGTGTCCTGTGGATTCTATTCCCGTCCGTATTGTTCGCAAGCGAGTTGAAACTGTTCTAAGAACAAACGCCTGTTCATAACTGTTTGTTTAACTTGTGACACACTTTTAATTCGTTTCAGGACCCGAGCAGTGTCCGTAGAACACCAACGCGCATGCGCAAAACAGTTTCAGTGCATTTGATGTCCTGCAGACACCTGCTCCTTTCGCGGACATGTTCGCAAAGCTATCATATGACCGTACCTACGCTGAGCATGTATTCTGACTGCAAACACTGTTCATGTCCCCGAACAATTTAAAACTACCTTTTCAAGCAATCCACAATATTTTTCAATAATAACTCACCATAGCACAAGTCCCACATACTAATCCTGAGTTTCTACATACTTTTTGGTGTTCGATCTGTCTGCGGACAGCGCGTGTTTCCGTGAACCGCGCACAAGCACCCCTATAAAAGGCCACACCCTAGAGCTCATTCTCATTGTGTTTCTGGCTATCTTACAGAACACAGTGCATTTTGCGGCCAACTTTCCAGATTTTCATCTGAAACCTGATGGCATCCATGGCTGCAGTACTGCCACCTGGTGCCACATCTGCCTCAGCACCACCCGACCCCCTCCACCAACACCACCTCCCCAAGGGCCTGAAGAGGGGAACAGGAATGAGGATGCAGAGGAGGATGAAGAGGGTGGCGAGAATGAGGTAGTGGAAGTCCCTACTACCAGAACTCGGCGTGAGTCTTGGGTGTGGCGGTTATTTACCATTCATGGTAATGTACCTAAGGCGCGTGCAAACCAAGTCACCTGCAACAAGTGCAAAATGGTACTCAGTCGCGGGAGGCCTGGTTCATACAGCTTTGGGACAACTACCATGAAGCGACACCTAAAGTCATTCCACACTGGGGCCATTTGCAAGGCTGTACCTTGCGAGGAGCGTGGTAGGTTGACTTCCTCTACTACATCCTCCGTTTCCGATCCTGTCACCACTAGGAACACTCCTGTGGGACAGCGTATTCCTCACAGGCCATACGCAATACTGATGACCCTTACGTTTCGAGGGTCACAGTTGTGTGTATGTACTGCAACGCAGTACTCTGCAGGGGGGAGAGACTTGGAAGTGCTTTTGAGACTCTGGTCTCAGTGCACGAGAAGATCTGCTCACTACCCAAGTAACACCTACTCTACATCTTCCTCTCTGCACCCGCCCTTTCTTATCCCTGTGGTTGGTGTCCCACCTTACTCTCCTTTTCCCTCCTCTCCTAGTGTGTTGTGTATAAAACAACAAAACAAATGTAAAACAACTAAAATAAAAAAAAGGCTCTTTTCAGAGCTGCCTTTCACAGTTTAATAATAGAAGTGAAAATAAATGAAGCAGGGCCCTGTATATTTTTTAGAGGTCTGCGGACAGTCCGCGAACGTCTAACATTTTGGGGTGCTGCCCTATCATAACCATTGCAGTTTTGTCTGGGAGGAAGTGGTGGCTCTGAAAAGAGCCTTTTGGTGGTGTTTGTTTGTGTTTGAAAAATTTGAAATGCTCAACACCTACTACAAAATGGATGCTGTAATTCCAAAAAAGGTTGCATTGCATTTTGTACATTTGTCTGAAAAATCTAATTGCCAGCATAAGTAAGATGGACTCCATCTCTGCGAAAAATGTATGTGCTACGAAACATAATATTTTCATTGTGAAAAGAGGACATGCCAAAATCTCTTAGAAAGGCACAAACAGCCTTGTTGACATTGCGCCTTGCTTTCTCCATTTGTGGACAAAATGAAGAAGAACAAAGCCAAATTTTTCTCTGCGCAATCCGTGAAAAAATTACTTGAGAAATTGGAAACATGTCCACGACCTTCCCAAGTCCTTCTTTCATTGCAAATTGCAAAGAAATTCCAGACACATGTCCTAAACTATTCCCTCCACAATGAATTACAATTATGTCTGGATGCTGCTCTGTCTCCAAAGTAGCACAGAGAGGTAGCAAGTCCAACCACTTCATTCCACGTACTCCATGCCAGTGCACTTCCACATGTGGGAATCCAAGATCTACAGCTACTCCACAGCTTTCTGCATGCACCTTCTCGAGTCTCCCAAAATCCCAAAAATCTGTTTTCTGAAACACACAGTCATAGCTATCTGTTCTTCTCTCGGCAAAAAGAGTATCTGAGAAACTCTCTCTGGCACAACACACCCACTAAACTTTACTGACCAATCCCTAGCTCTGCTCATTCTCATTTGCTTGCCTCCCCACCCCAAAATCCCCGGATGTAACACGCGAAGTCCGCGGACGACCACCATGTCCGTGGATATATCGTAACATGGACAGTCCTTCTACCATTTCCATTTCACTTTCTGTGCCATTCCCTCATTGGATATAGCTAAGCAATCACACGACCATCCACCAATCACATACAAGATCTCTACATCTAACTGCATCATCATAGATCAGCACTTCAAATGTACTGTTAATCTCTCTGAGTACAAGTGCCATATCATTGGAAAGCACCTTCTACAAGAAATACTGTACAAGTCTCCAAGATTTCTACTTGCAGCTGCGTGCACATCCATATGCATGAACACAAACTACAGGTATGCATATTTTCTGTATAGTACATGTACAATTCTTATAGATTCATATACACAGATTAACTGACTTTTAGCTTGTATAACCTATAAAATGAACATACTGTAATTTTTTCCGTCTCCTACAATCGACTGTCACTTCCAAACCTATCTGCTATTTAATTTCTTTTTACACACACATTTGCAAAGCATGTTGAGCTAACATATTTAAAGTACAATATAAAGAGTTAACATACTCAAACAAAATTGCATGCACACAGTATGTTCAAATATCAAACAACAATACTTGTACAAAAACATAAAAATCAATGTCTAAATTAAAATCAGTGCTATATACAAACAAAATTACTAATTTGTTTCCTTTACAATTGCAGTGAAGACCACTCTCCTGAAAAGAAGCAGCTGAATTTGAAGTACAAAGAACAACTAAGAAGAAACCTGCTCATTCCAGAAAAAAGTAAGTTAAATACCACCATAATATTTGTACTATTACTCAAACACACTGTAAGGTTAATTCATGCTATTTCTGTGCCTAAAAATAGAGATTGTGCACCATTCTGCCCACAAATCCCGATTTCTTAAACAGAGATTTACAGGCAGAATGGTGCACAAATTCCTATTTTTCGGCGCACAAATGACCCAACTCAGCCCCTAGAATTTTGATATTATAGAAAAAACAACTGTTTTAATTGTATACCATTAGAATTACTATTTGTACTTCTCCACACCACTAGCATACTTTCTACTGTCATCTGAACCCCAGTTTAGTAGCACATAAATTCAAGAATACCCATCTCAACTAGTTGTAGTTGCCCAATGCACAATCACACACCATCACATACATCTTTATCATCATACTCAACCACTCATGCACACAGCACACATACATTGCAGAACACCCCAACCTGTACCTTCTTTATTTTTTTCAACAGACCCTAAAGAATGCCTACCAAGAATCAAGTCCGTAGAAAGCAACGCAGAAGCAGAGCAAATGAAAATAGAAGTGTCCAAAATAAGCATCCATCTCTAGCAGAATTTGTAAAAAAAAGTTCAAACAAAACAGCTAATACAGTCATTTAGCTCTATCAAAATGTAAAACTAACTGGAAAACAATTAACAAACATTCAGCTACCACTACAGAGAAAACTGCTCCTATAAATCTTGATATAGTGCCAAGTAAGCATACTTTAGCAAAAATGTTCTTCACAGAGTCCTTCAAAATCTTATAAAACCAGGACAGAAATCAGGCACAACTCTTAAAACCTATCGTAGGAAATTAATCTTAGAAGCTTTGAAAGACAGTGCAATCCTTCTCAAAATATAGTTATTTATTTTAGTGTTAAACAAAAGGAAACCACTAACAAAACTAATGACTAAATTACAAAAGAGACTTCTCAATAAATGGAATGTCAACAGAAATAACTTCTTAAATATCTGTGGAGGTGAGTGGAGTCACACTACAAGCACAGAACCATATTTTAATGAAGAAGCTTACAAACAAATGCAAACAAATACAATTGCCATACATAACAGTGGACGAGGTTATGAAAAAATGAATAATACCATAATGGAACAAGAAATACTGTTTACACAAATATCCCGTAAAACTTAGAATTATCTCTCCATTCAACTGAATCCCAACGTCTAGTATACAAATGGCCATGCACGTCAATGTGTAACATTCCCAAAAAATCTTTCAAGTCTTTACGACAATTCCTCAATCAATATGTGAAAGGCAAAGACAAAATCAAAATTAAACTACTGCAAAATATGGATACCTGTCCAGTGCGGATGTACACAGGATTACAAGGACATTCACTAGCCTGCATTTCAGGACCTACTTGCAAAACCACCTTCCATTATATCAAAATGATATCAACACATCATTCAACTATAAGAAATCTAGTCTATAAACTGTACTATGCTAATAGTCCTGCTTTAGCACTAGCCAATTTAAATAACATTCTTCCACATGGTACAGCAAAGGACCTACTTGAAGAAATCGACTATATTCAGAAAAATAATTTTGGAAGTGAAAGCCACTTACAGAATGAAATAGCTTTAAAACAAATTAGCCACAATTCTATGCATGGCAACCTTCTACCACACACATGCAAAAAAGAAATACTGAAATTTAAAAGTACATCTGCTGAAGTACCAAACCTTGTGTGTGTATGTTGCCGCAGACATTTTTATAAAAGTAACACAAAAACTGTAGACCTAACACAAAATAGAAGACAATGAAGATTCTAAATGGTTTGAATTAGCTCTCTACCTTATAGCAGAAAACAAATACGAAATAACTGACCCTTTAATACTTTGCAGTTACTGCACTGCAAAACCTCACAAGAACCAAACTCCTTCACGTGCTATCACAACTAATTTGGAATTATTTCCACTACCAAAACCCCTACAACAACTCAATTTATATGAGAGCATCATAATTCAAACAGTGCACCCCTTTCAAACAATAATACGCCTTCAACCAAAAACAGCAAAATTACCTCCCTCTGAATTAGTGAAAGATATTTGTGGAAAAGTAGTGTATTTACCATTAGATCTAAAACAAAATGTGCACACTCTAGGAGTGCAACGCCCAATGGAGCAATCTTTAATTATCTTAGTAAATGGTGTACCTACAAAAGACTAACAAAATTGGCAACAACTGGTAGATTTACATAAAGTTAGACAAGCCTTACAATATCTAAAAGACAATGATGAATACTACAAAGAAATTAATATTGAAGAAAACTTGAAGGATACCACTGAAATAATTTGAGTCACAAGAAGCTGGTCGATTTGAGCTCCTAGATCCTGCTACAGTATCCAATACTTTAGACCATTATACAATTCATCCATTGTACTCTAATGACACTGTAGAAGATGCACTAGAAACACACCAAATGCGACAAACAAAAGGATCACCAATCAGCTTATGGGAAAAAAGTATAGAAGCACGTGCCTTTCCTCTACTCTTACCTACTGGCAAAGGAGGAAGGTACGATGATAGACCTATTCAAATAACAGCATCAGAATATCGGTCATTACGGATGTATTCTGAAGATCCCAGATTTAGACAAAATGTGGAACACATATTCCACCTACTCTTTGAAAGTGAACTAGCAATTTTATGTTACGGAGTTGCACACACATTAAAATCAGGATCCCATTTTCAAAATATGTCAGCTACACAATTATTACAAAAAGTGCAACAAAAAGATGGGGTTTTACAATCAAATATTACAAATCTATTAGCAAACATGCGTGGTACTAAAGAGTACTGGTTTTGACGTCATGGAGATGTACGTTGTATGATAAGAAACCTTGGCCCACCCACTTGGTTTGTAACATTAAGTTGTGCAGAATTTGCATGGGAAGATTTACATGATTTCCTACGCATATCTAACAAAAACAAAACAAACATAGATATGCTAACACCTGGAGAACTTTGTTCTCTAGATCCTGTTAATGTTTCAAGATATTTTCACATTTTAGCATCATTTTTAGCTTCATTGCTATGCTACACTTTATTTGTAATAAAACTGTTCCTCCCCTCGGAAAAGTGCAACACTTCTTTTGGAGAAAAGAATACCAAGCCAGAGGAGCACCACACATCCACATGCTTTTTTGGATTAAAGATGCTCCTAAATTTGGTCAAGACAATGACGCCAATGTGTTACAGTTTATTGAAAAATATGTCACTTGTGAACTTCCATCAGAAGCAACAAATAGTGATCTTCATGCACAAATTTACCAATTTCAAAAACACAAATGTTTTAAATATTGTCGTCGCAAATACAAAACCAAAGGGAAATACTACACCAAATGCTGCTTTGGTTTCCCTAGACCGGTTACAAAAACAGGTCAAGTGAACAACTTCATGTCTTCAGTTAGACATTGTTTTAAAGGTAAATCACCTAAAAATACATATTACATAAAAAGAACAGAAGAAGAAAAATATATCAATGATTACAATGCAATCATTGCCCACTTATGGAATGCAAACATAGATGTGCAGTACATTGCAGACAATTCCACTGCAGTTGCACGATATGTTACAGCATACTTAACCAAAGCAGAAAAAACAGAGCTCCAAGACCTCTGGAATGACCTGTCATCAGACAAAACACTGTCTCAGAAATTATACAGCTTGGGCATAAAAATGCTCTCCCATGGAGAATGTGTCTCCTAAGAAGCAGCAGATCGTTTAACTGGTACTGCTTTGTATAGAAAATCATGAAAATATAGTATGGCTAAGTCTTGGTCCTGCTAAATCTAGAAAAAGAGTTCTAAAATCATACGACGATATAGAAACAATAGCTAAACATGATCCCAACAGCCAAGACATTTTAAAAAGCAATTTACTGGACACATACTACCCAAACAGAAGTACCACTTTGGAAACCATGTGTCTATAACACATAGCCCAAAACTTCACATACAAAAATAATATAAAACCTGATGAAAAAAAAGGTAAATACAGAGTGTCAAATTGTAAAGGCAGCTTAGTAAAACTCACCAAACCAAATTTAATGAATCATATCAAATTGTCATTAAAGACTCCTCAACATAAAGAACTATATTACATGTCCCTGCTACAACTCTTTAAACCATGGAGAAAAGAAGAAGAAATACTAGATAACTATAACTCCTATGAAGACGAAAGCACTATGAAGACGAGCAAATGAAAGCACTATAACCAATGTAAACTTTACACAGTGCAAAACAATGTTGCACAATGAACAGCAACACGAAAATGAACATCAGGCCCAACTAGATAAGGACACACCTGACAGTAGTCAACCTTCTGTAACAGGAAGCCAAGAACAACTGGGAGAGCCACTAATAACAAATGAGGCAGAATTAGCTATGACAGAAGTAGAAAACACCAGGTGTCAGTATGAAGATAAATAAAACTTAACTATACTACAATCAAAACTAAACAATGAGCAATGTAGCATTTCTGAAGAAGTAACAAAAGAAATTGCACATGGTGTACAACATGAAAACAAAGAATGCACCTGCCAAAATTACAAACCTATACGACTGTATGTCAGTGGTGAAGCTGGTTCTGGCTAAAGATTCTTAATCAAAATCATCAACAAATCCCTTCAACAATTGACAAACAACAAACTGTCAGCTGTTGTCACTGCCCCCACAGGTTTAGCTGCCTACAACATAGGAGGTGTCACTTTACACTGATTACTACTCATGCCAGTAGAACACCAAAACAAATTAGACTATTACAAAATTTCTACAGAAGTTGCAATGGAACTACGCAGAGTATTAAAACAAATACAAATGCTACTAATAGATGAAGTGAGCATGGTCTCCAACCTAATGTTGGCTTTGATTCACCTTAGATTACAAGAAGTACTCAAAACAAACTACAAAGAGCTCTTTGGAGGAAAACACATTGTTGTTCTTGGAGATCTTCTTCAATTGACACCAGTGAAAGGTGAGCCTGTTTTTAAAACCTTAGGACACAAACTCTGCCGTAAAACTGTTGGCAGCATTGGAAATGTCAACCTTTGGCAACATTTCCAATACAGAGAATTAACAGAAAACAGCATTCTGCAGATCTCACTTATGCCAACATCTTAAAAAGTATTAGAGTTGGTATATTATCTCAAGAAGCACAAGCTATATTGAAAACCCAGCACATTCATGCACTTTATTGTGATAATGCATGTGTTACGGATGTTATGGAACAATTAGCCCACAAAAATGTAAATTGTATGGCCTTAATGCCAACTCTTGCAAGCTGTTTCAAATTCAATGAAACAATGTTAAAAAAAGAAATGCAACCAATAATTGAAATTAGCGCCACAGACAAACTAGACATACATGGTATGACACTACCCATGTGTGAACAAGCCACAACGAGACTAAATAGTTTAGAAAATTCAATCTCCGACACAGCTGGATTAGAACAAATATTAAAACTATCCTTAAATTGCAGAGTAATGCTTAAACGTAACCTTGACGTGGATCAAGGACTAGTTAATGGAGCACTGGTTACAGTTGTTGGCTTTCAAACATACCCACGTGACAACAACATTCAGTTTGTCAATATTCTCTTTGACAAACTTTCAGAAGTGAAAAGTATAGGACGCTCAACAGCTCGATTCCTTCTCTTCAAAGACATGTATGTACGCAGAGAACAATTTTCTCTAACTCTTGCATACGCAGTCACCATTCATAAATCAAAAGGTCTTACCCTAGACAAAGCATTGATAGACATTGGTAACACAGTCTTTAAAGAAGGCATGAGCTACGTAGCACTATCACGCTTACGTACACTTAAAGGTCTATTTCTAATAAACTTTGATGCAAGTAAAGTAAACGCTGATATTCCTTGCATTTTAGAATACAATAGACTTCGTTCACTATACACCCCCATCTAAAAACATATCCTGTTCCACAAAAAGTTAAATGTTTTAAAAGAAAACTAAATCAAACAGAAATGCAACAGGATGTAACTGCAAATCCTCCAAAGAGAATAAAAAAAAACTAATACTTCATCAAGTACCACAACCAAAAAAGAAACTATTAGGGAAAGCAAACCAGGCACTACTTCAAAAAAGGAAGACAAACTAAAAAAAAAGCACTCAGATACAGAACTACCTGGTCCATTTAAAATTTAAAATGTAATTGTTGTAAGTTGCTACACAAATGTAGCAATTAATATTCTATTTCAATTACCACCAATTGTTGATAACATTTACTTACACAGTACAGACCAATTGTGTTTGCAAATGTTAGTACTTCATAGAAACGCAACAAACAAATCTGACAACACGTATAGTGTTTATGGAATAAGACAACAATTGGACTAATGTTCTGGAATGGTGAAATTCACTATAAACTCACAGGAAGATCCACAAGAATTTCTAATGTACTTACTACAAGTACTGGAAGACAAAAACATACCTATAAAGGAAATCTTCCAGATTTCATACATGTGGAAACATACATGCACTCTCTGCAACAATGTGACACAAGAAAAAATCCCCAATGAGCGCTTTGTGTATGTATCAATACCTAATTGTGAATCCGTTCCATTTCAGCAACCTGTACAAAATGCAAACCATGGTAGATTATGCACTACCTGCAATTCGGATAATCGCTCCACCTTACTAATACAAACACATAGTAAATACGTAATACTAATGCTTCTACGTTACAATGCAGATGGTACCAAAAACAACTGCAAGATGACTGGATTCACACATGGTCAAGTATCACTTGGTAAGAAAACCTTCACAACAATAGGTATAATCTACCACACAGGAATCACAACCAATGCAGGTCACCATACTGCATATATAAAAAAAAATGTGGATGTTCGAATGTAATGATAGTACCATTACTCTAAAGCAGAGATTACCTGAAAATCTTACAAACGCTTATTTAATCTTCTTAAAACCGAAATTTATTAACTAAACTGTACTTAAACATTAACTAAACTTCTATTAAAAAACTATAAACTGTTACAATATGGCAACAGCTATAGAACTGCCCCAAGATTCTACAACAACTAAACAGATAAATGAATACTACTAAATTATATCTAAAAATAGATAGTTAGAATACACCAGCTGGTATCTAACTGCCCCAAGATTTTACAATAACCAAAGAGATAAATCAATACCACTTAATTATAAAAAAAACTATAAACAGTTAGAATATGCCAACAGGTAGCTAACTGCCCCAAGATTCTACAACAACTAAACAGATAAATGAATACCACTACATTATAACAAAAAATAGAAAGTTAGAATACGCCAACTGGTATCTAACTGCCCCAACATTTTACAATATCAAACAGATAAATCAATACCACTTCATTATAACAAAAAATAGACTGTTAGAATATGTCAACAGGTATCTAACTGCTCCAAAAAATCTGCAACAAGCCAATATATAGAGCATTACCCAGAAACAACAAGTGAACACTGAAAACAAACAGACTGTAGCATAACAAAAAAAGGTTTTTTTTATCCAGCATGGATTTTTTTTTCTTCCAAAGACCTAATGATTTTAGCAACAAACACAGAAACATTAGGTCTTCCAAAGACCTAATGATTTTAGCAACAAACACAGAAACTGAACAAATTGCACAGTACACTGGTTTGTAATCTACTAAATATGAGGGTAAAAAAAAAAATGTCAATGTTATAAGTCGTTACAAAATACCAATACTAACATGATCTTTTCTTTTATCACAGAAATGAACAAGAAATACATGTACCCCAGTTACTAAACCAAACAGTAAGTATATTATACAACCATCACAGCAAATCACACCCATAGTGACTTATAACTTTGGTGATTATAAATGTGGTCTTGTCCATGCACCCAAGACTATAGGCCCTGCCCACAACCACCACAGCATACCACACCCATAGTGGCTTATAACTTTGTTGCTTATAAATGTGTTCTTGGATCCCAAAGTTATAAGCCACTATGGGTGTGATATACTTGATATACTGCGGTGGTTGTGGCCAGGGCATAGAGTCTTGGGAGCATGGCCATATGGCCATGCTCCCAAGACTCTATGCCCTGGCCACAATCACTGCAGCATATCACACCTATCGAGTCAAACATTTTAACTATGCCATATGGGCACTTTTAATGTCCATGGACATGATGAGTGTTCTTAGAACAGTTTCAACTTGCCTACGAACAGTACGGACAGGCATAGCGTCCTCAGGACACCCCCATTTTGTTTATTTACGAACATCCCAGGACACATGATGTGTTCTTAGAACACTTTCATCTTGCCAGCGAACAATACGGACAGCGTCCTCAGGACACCCCCATTTCGTCCATTTACGAACATTTCAGGACACTGCAAGTGTTATTAGAACAGTTTCAACTTGCCTGCGAACAAAACGGACAGGCATCTCGTACTCAGGACACACCCATTTTGTTTACTTTTGAATATTTCAGGACACTGCGTGTGTTCTTAGGACACAGTACGGACAGGTATAGCGTACTCACGACACCCCATTTTGTTTTTTTACGAACATCCCAGGACACATGATGTGTTATTAGAACAATTTCAACTTGCCAGCGAACAATACGGACAGCGTCCTCAGGACACACCCATTTTGTTTATTTTCAAACATTTCAGGACACCACGAGTGTCCTTAGAACAGTTTCAGCTTGCTTGCGAACAATACGTACAGGCGTAGTGTCCTCAGAACACCCCCATTTCATATATTTACAAACATCCCAGGACACTTCATGTGTTCTTAGAACAATTTCAACTTTCTTGCGAACAGTACGGACAGGCATACCATCCTCAGGACACCCCATACTTTGCAAAAAAGTATATGGGTCACTCTGAATTATTTTGCAAAGTTTGGTGAGGTTTTGTCCAGGGCAGGCAAAGTTATAGGGGGGTCGCAAAATGTATTTTTTCCCATTGACTGAATGGGGAAAAAACTTTGCTCATGCCTTCAGCCCAAAACGCTGGACGGATTTTCACCAAATTTGCGGCAGGAGAGGTGGCTTGGTCCCAAAAGCATGCTTTTGTAAATTTGGTGAAAATTCATCCAGTAGTTTTTAAAAAAATGACCAAAAAGTAGGTCACAAAAAATTAGTGATATCTATGTCCGGTCCGCGGACACAGTTCCATGTTCGCTCCAAGGACAGTGTCCTGATTGGCTAATCGGCTTGCGTCATGTCCGCGGACATGTGACGTGTTCGCTGATTGGATGGTGAGGAGCGTGAACTGCGTCAGATTTTTGGAAACCCCCACCATCTTGGATTCGCGGACAGCGGCCAATGTCCGCGGACATCGCGGTAAAAACATATGAAAAGACACAGCATTCCACTTGTCAAACTTATCAAATAATCTCTGGGGAGGTGAGGGGTGATGAGGATGGGATGGGATATGGCTGCAAGAAGCAAAAAAAGGGTGTTTTTGCCGTGAAAGTCTGCGAACAGTTCGGATTTTCGCGAACAGTCCTGTGAAAGTTCACAGACATTTTAGCATTACAGGGTTGGTGAAATGCAGTTCTTGGATGGCTTATAACTTTGACACCATTTATTAGAACTGCATGTATATTCCTGGGCTGATTCTGAGTGGGTATGCAAAGTTTGGTGGGATTCTGTCATGAGGGGGCAAAATTAGAGGGGGGGTCCCAAAATAATGTAAAGGCTTATAAATGAGGTGCCATTTGACAAATACTCACTTAATTTGGGAAACTGATAATACATTTTGATATGAATGTTTTTCCGAAGTTTGGTAGGATATTGTGAAGATGGGGCAAAATTAGAGTGGGGGTCCAAAAATATTGTAAAGGCTTACACATGTGGTGCCATTTGACAAATCTACACAAAGGTTTGCAAAAAGATTATAGATTTAGATTTAGATGTTTTCGTAAAGCCTGAATGGATTTTGTCAAGTGGGGGTTAGGTTATATGACGATTGTATGTGCATACATTTGACACTTTTGAAAAAATAAAACATGGATGGATTTCCAGCAAACTTGCGTAAGGAGCATTGGCAAGGACCTACAAGCATGGTTTTGAAAATGTGCCAGTGTTTTATTATTTGACAAGTGTCATAATGTAGCTACAAAAAATAGCGGTATACCTTTAGTGACTGAAGGGTAGCCTGTGGCCATGGGCAGTGGCCAGATTGTCGGGTCATGGAATAAAGTCATGATCCGGACAATCTGGCTACTGGCCATGATCACAAGGGACAAAACATAGGATTAAAGTGGCCATGTCCACCTGGGTCTGGCTTTGTGGTAAAGTTATTCGAAATTAGGATAGATTTGAAAGGGAAGAAAAATGTGCTTGCGGTAATATGATCATAGGGTTCTCTTTTTGCCTTCTGAAGGCTGCTATGGAAAGTGAAGAGGGGCCCTGTATGGAACCCTCACCTTCCCTTTACATGGTGGCCATCCTGGAAAAGGATTTTCCTTCCTACACCGGGACGCTGCAGGCGTCCCGGTGTTGGAAGAAAAATACTATTTTTTAGCACCCCGGGTTCCCGCTTTGGGAACCTAGGGTGCTAATGGCCTTCATCCCCATTTCAGGGGCTGGAATGGGGGATAATGGTCCAGAGACCTCGTTATCCACCCTCGCTTCACTTGGGCGGATAACTTGGGCTACTGGGCCGGTATCCACCATTCCAGTCCCTGGAACAGAGGATGAACGCCACAATATTCCCATTAGCATAACACAAAATGCAAATGGTCTCCCAATCACTCCTGACATCTTGTTATCAACAATATAAACACAACTCCTTGTAGAGACTTTTCCTCAAAATGTATTTCATGTGTGATGTCATCAGTGATGCCATCAATGACATTTGTGATGTCATCTTTGATGTCCTGGGTGTTAGTCTTAGCAGTGCCCAGTGGTGGCGCGAGTTATAGTTGCTTAGCTTACCATAACTTGTGAATTTCAGGGGTTTTTCGGTTTTACTTGGAACTATAACGTCCGTTTAACAAAGTTTTTTCTTTAAATTTCATAGGTTTTTATTAGTCCAACTTAACCAAAACATCCCTTTAACAAAGTTTTTTCAGTGATATATATATATATATATATGCATATGAACAAGTAAATGATAGATGTTTCCAGTAAGCATTACGCATTATAGCAGTGCTGGACTTTAGCGAGAAGGCAGAGAAAGCCTCATTTCCACAGAGGCTTTCCAAAGAAGCCGAGGTCTTATCAAACTGGAGTAAACTGACAGTGGATACAAATTGTGTGTAAGAACAGAACTCCTGTTCAGAAGGCGTGAACAAAACAAGGAAGACGTTAGAGGTCTATTAAAAATGAGTATTAAAATGCACTAGAAGTTCGATTCCATGGTCTCCAGTCACATGGAAGGTTGAAGTTGGACGAACCAGATGGTCACACCTACGCATGAGGGCAGAGCGTGTTTTCACTCCCTGAATTTCTCAGATCTAAGTACACTCTCAAAACCGAGCTTCAAATCCTAATTGACAGTAGACCACTGAGGTGGATTGATATGCTAATTGGTGGGAAGCAATGGTTGAAGCGAGCTCACCAGCACCTGGATGGCCAGCCTGCATGCTGCTAGATGTAGGTGTAAAAGTACTGACGGAGGTTATAGTGCCAACCAATTGTAGAGGACCGCGTAATTAGGTGTCCTATAGTTGTGTAATCCAATGGGACGTTGTGTATTTAGTGACGTTCATAGTGGTCATTTTTAGGGGAGGGCTTAGTTGTCCCACCTGATGTTAAGTAACCAATCAAAATAATTTCCGACATGAGTCAAATGCACTCCATCCCTTCGAAAAATATTAACAATAATAACAGTTGCTGCTCTGTCTTCCTGTATGCATAGCACAAAGCAGCCCTTCTATTCTTTTTACTTTTATGTTTATAATACTCCGTTTATGGCTGCTTCCAAACAGTCACATATCATCCACCAATCACATCCAAAATCTCTACATGTAACCCTGTCATCTCAGTTCAACACATCAGGTGTACTCTTGACCTCTCAGAGTACATATCTCTTGTTACACACAGCCACCTGCATACACAAATACTGTGAAAATCTCCCAGATTTCCATTTGCACATTCAACACCATCTGCATCTAACAAGACATAGCACATGTGTGCCTATAACCATCTATCAAATACCATGTAGTGCAGCATTCTGCGCCTGGTCATATCAACTGGCAGTTACTAACATGTACTGCCAAATATTAAACTTCCACACATCAAGTGCCACCTAAACATTTTCTACAAATCAATTACCTCTTCTTTTCCTTTCTTTTTTCAAAAAAAGTTACACAATGCTGCTGTAAATGCACATGTACATTATTTACCTTTGAACAAAATCCTCCTAAAAAGAAACATTTTTACATGCAGAGCATTTTCCATTGTTCATTAAAAAAATGGAAAATGGTGGGCATTTAAAAATAATTCTTTTTAAGAGTATTTTGATGAAAGTAAAAAAAAGTATATGTGCATTTACAGAAGTAACTTTAAAATAAAAAACAAAGGAAAAGCAGATTTAAAGAAATGTGTAGTAGCTGCCAGTTGACGTAACCAGGTGCAGAATGCTGCAATACATGACATTTGATAGAGTGGTTAAAAAAGAGAATATGCTTCTTGAGCAGATTATTATGGGTAAGTGGCAATAACCCTGTTTATGTATATACAAGTGTATAAGCATACCTGTACTATGTCTAGTTAGATGCAGATGTTGTTGAATGTGCAATAGAATTCTTGGAGAGTTTCACAGCATTTTTGATGGCGGTGGGTGTGAGTAACAGGAAATATGTACTCTGAAGTGTTGAACTGAGATGTCAGAGTTACATGTAGAGTTTTTGGATGTGATTGGGGGATGGATGTGTGCCTGTTTGAAATCACCAAATAAGGGAGTGTTACAAACACAAATGCAAAAAGGTTAGAAAGGCTGCTTTGTGCCATATGCATCCATGGACATTGGGTTAGACAATCAGGTTTCCTGGTTGTGGTGTACAGGAAGACAGGGTAGCAAGAGTTATTTTTGTTGTGTGCGATGAAGATGGCTATAACTTTAAGGAAGCTAAGGGGGTAATTCATAGAATTTAGCGCACAAGTGGCGCACGCGGCTGGTGCACAGTGTGCGCGAGCGAATCCCTGCGCCAGCCACGTGCGCTAAAACCCATTTCCGCGCACAGCGTATTCATGGATTCCAGCTACCAAAACCAGCCGTGGCGCACAGTGGCGCAGCGACCCTGCAGCAGCGCCAGTTACGCCCCCAAGAACGCCTCTTGCGCAGGGAAAAGCCATCAAAATCCCCAATCCAGCGCAAAGGGCTGCGCTAACCCTGTACCAGCACGGCAAGCGGGCTACGTGTATAACTGGGGTGCGCGGGAAGTACCTCACGTCATTTCAGCTGGGTACGTGTATTTCAGGGGTGCGCTGGAAGTTCCACACGCGATTCCATCAGGGTACGTGTACATCAGGGGTGCGCGGGAAGTTTCACACGTGAATGTCCTGGCTACGTGTATTTCGGGGTCCGCGGGAAGTTTCACAAGCGAGATCAGCAGGGTACGTGTATTCCAGGGGTGCGCAGGAAGTTTCACACGCGAATGTCCTGGCTACGTGTATCTTGGGGTGCGCGGGAAGTTTCCCATGCGATATCAGCAGGGTACATGTATATCAGGGGTGCGCAGGAAGTTCCACACGCAAATGTCCTGGCATACGTGTATTTCAGGGTGCGCGGGAAGTTTCACACGCGATATCAGCAGGGTACGTGTATTCCTGGGGTGCGCTGGAAGTTCCACACGCGAATGTCCTGGCTACGTGTATCTTGGGGTGCGCGGGAAGTTTCACACGCGATATCAGCAGGGTACGTGTATATCAGGGGTGCACGGGAAGTTCCACACGCGAATGTCCTGGCTACGTGTATTCCAGGGGTGCGTGAGAAGTATCACACGCGATTCCATCAGGGTACGTGTATTCCAGGGGTGCGCGGGAAGTATCACACGTGAAAACAGCAGGGTACGTGTATTCCAGGGGTGCACAGGAAGTATCACATGCAAAATCAGCAGGGTACGTGTATTTCAAGGGTGCGCGGAAAATATCACACGCGATTCCATCAGGGTACGTGTATTACAGGGGTGCGCGGGGAGCACCACACATGAATTGCATGTGTGGGTCCTCCCAGGTGTTCCCTCTACACCCTCCATGGCCCCTGCAGGTGGCCCACACCACAGGGGCCTACCCTGCACATGACCTGCAGGCACCCCATCCACCATGGCCATGCCCCCCAGCCAACCCACATGTCAACTTGCACTACTACCCACCAACGCATGTCCCCCTGCACACCCAGCCACCAGGGACAGCCTCCACCAGGCCCCCGCCCATGTCTCCCACCACCCCCACCCCCCAGCCACCAGGGGCAGCCTCCACCAGGCCCCCACTCATGTCTCCCATCACCCCCACCCCCCAGCAGTGCAGGGGCAGCCTCCACCAGGCCCCCACTCATGTCTCCCATCACCCCCACCCCCCAGCCACCAGGGGCAGCCTCCACCAGGCCCCCACCCATGTCTCCCACCCCCCCAGCCACAAGGGGCAGCCTCCACCAGGCCCCCACCCATGTATCCCACCACCCCCACCCCCCAGCCACCAGGGGCCCCCACCCATGTCCCCTATCACCCCCACCCCCAGCAGTGCAGGGGCAGCCTCCACCAGGCCCCCACTCATGTCTCCCATCACCCCCAACCCCCAGCCACCAGGGGAAGCCTCCACCAGGCCCCCACCCATGTCTCCCACCACCCCCACCCCCCAGCCACCAGGGGCAGCCTCCACCAGGCCCCCACCCATCTCCCCTATCACCCCCACCCCCCAGCAGTGCAGGGGCAGCCTCCACCAGGCCCCCACTCATGTCTCCCATCACCCCCACCCCCAGCCACCAGGGGCAGCCTCCACCAGGCCCCCACCCATGTCTCCCACCACCCCCACCCCCCAGCAGTGCAGGGGTAGGCTCCACCAGGCCCCCACTCATGTCTCCCACCACCCCCACCCCCCAGCAGTGCAGGGGCAGCCTCCACCAGGCCCCCACTCATGTCCCCTATCACCCCCACCCCCCAGCAGTGCTTGGGCAGCCTCCACCAGGCCCCCACTCATGTCTCCCACCACCCCCACCCCCAGCAGTGCAGGGGCAGCCTCCACCAGGCCCCCTCCCATGTCTCCCACCACCCACACCCCCCAGCAGTGCAGGGGCAGCCTCCACCAGGCCCCCACCCATGTCTCCCACCACCCCCACCCCCCAGCAGTGCAGGGGCAGCCTCCACCAGGCCCCCACTCATGTCCCCTATCACCCCCACCCCCCAGAAGTGCAGGGGCAGCCTCCACCAGGCCCCCACTCATGTCTCCCACCACCCCCACCCCCCAGCAGTGCAGGGGCAGCTTCTACCAGGCCCCCACCCTTGTCTCCCACCACCCCCACCCCCAGCAGTGCAGGGGCAGCCTCCACCAGGCCCCCACCCATGTCTCACACCCTCCCCACCACCCAGCCACCAGGGGCAGCCTCCACCAGGCCCCCACCCATATCCCCTATCACCCCCACCCCCCAGCAGTGCAGGGGCATCCTCCACCAGGCCCCCACTCATGTCTCCCACCACCCCCACCCCCCAGCAGTGCAGGGGCAGCCTCTACCGTCCCCACCCTTGTCTCGCACCACCCCCACCCCCAGCAGTGCAGGGGCAGCCTCCACCAGGCCCCCACCCATGTCTCCCACCCCCCCACCACCCAGCCACCAGGGGCAGGCTCCACCAGGCCCCCACTCATGTCTCCCACCACCCCCACCCCCCAGCAGTGCAGGGGCAGCCTCCACCAGGCCCCCACTCATGTCCCCTATCACCCCCACCCCCCAGCAGTGCAGGGGCAGCCTCCACCAGGCTCCCACTCATGTCTCCCACCACCCCCACCCCCCAGCAGTGCAGGGGCAGCCTCCACCAGGCCCCCACCCATGTCTCCCACCACCCCCACCCCCCAGCAGTGCAGGGGCAGCCTCCACCAGGCCCCCACCCATGTCTCCCACCACCCCCACCCCCCAGCAGTGCAGGGGAAGCCTCCACCAGGCCCCCACTCATGTCTCCCACCATCCCCACCCCCCAGCAGTGCAGGGGCAGCCTCTACCAGGCCCCCACCCTTGTCTCCCACTACCCCCACCCCCAGCAGTGCAAGGGCAGCCTCCACCAGGCCCCCACCCATGTTGACCAACCCCCCCACCACCCAGCCACCAGGGGCAGCCTCCACCAGGCTCCCACCCATGTCCCCTATCACCCCCACCCACCAGCAGTGCAGGGGCATCCTCCACCAGGCCCCCACTCATGTCTCCCATCACCACCAACCCCCAGCCACCAGGGGCAGCCTCCACCAGGCCCCCACCCATGTCTCCCACCACCCCCAACCCCCAGCAGTGCAGGGGCAGCCTCTACCAGGCCCCCACTCATGTCTCCCACCACCCCCACCCCCCAGCAGTGCAGGGGCAGCCTCCACCAGACCCCCACCCATGTCTCCCACCACCCCCACGCCCCAGCAGTGCAGGGGCAGCCTCCACCAGGCCCCCACTCATGTCTCCCATCACCCCCTCCCCCCAGCCACCAGGGGCAGCCTCCACCAGGCCCCCACCCATGTCTCCCACCACCCCCACCCCCCAGCAGTACAGGGGCAGCCTCCACCAGGCCCCCACCTATGTCTCCCACCACCCCCACCCCCCAGCAGTGCAGGGGCAGCCTCCACCAGGCCCCCACCCATGTCTCCCACCACCCCCACCCCCCAGCACTGTAGGGCACCTGCCACCAGGCCCCCATTCATGTCCCCTATAACCCCCGCTCCCCAGCAGTGCAGGGGCAGCCTCCACCAGGCCCCCACTCATGTCTCCCACCACCCCCACCCCCCAGCAGTGCAGGGGCAGCCTCCACCAGGCCCCCACCCATGTCTTCCACCACCCCCACCCCCCAGCAGTACAGGGGCAGCCTCCACCAGGCCCCCACTCATGTCCCCTATCACCCCCACCCCCCAGCAGTGCAGGGGCAGCCTCCACCAGGCCCCCACCCATGTCTCCCATCACCCCCACCCCCCAGCACTGTGGGGCACCTGCCAGCAGGCCCCCACTCATGTCCAACTCATGTTCCCCTGCACCCCCACCCCCCAGCACTGTGGGGCACCTGCCAGCAGGCCCCCACTCATGTCCAACTCATGTTCCCCTGCACCCAACCCCCCAGCACTGTGGGGCACCTGCCAGCAGGCCCCCACTCATGTCCAACTCATGTTCCCCTGCACCCCCACCCCCCAGCACTGTGGGGCACCTGCCAGCAGGCCCCAACTCATGTTCCCCAGCCAACATGTCATCACAATCTAAATCCCTGGTCCCTATGGTCAGTCTCCAAATGCAAAACACCCACCCGAGTATTGCATCCACCCACTTAGAAATAGCAATAACATGATAGAACACCAATTGCAAGTTTGGAAACAAACACATGTCCCTCACAAACACCCAATGGGTGTCAGTGAATCTCAAAACCCATATCATGATATGCATGAAACCAATGAGATGATACTACACATTGAAGTTTGATCAAAAAATATGTATTAAAGGAAACATAAATTGAATCAAAAATAAACAAACAGAAATGGGAATGTAAAAAAATGAAAAGGAGCATGTCCGTGAAAAAAAGCAAAACCAAAAATCATAATCCAAAGGAATGGTGTCCAAAGTCACAGTCCACAAAAGAAAATCCAATGGAAAATTATAATTGAAAGCCATTGCTCCATGGGTAAATTGTAAAAGAAAAAGAAAATCCAACAGTGAACTATGTACAGATGAACAAGCCAGGGTCCATTATCCCAACTAAAGAAATGAAACCTATCTAACAACACTAACTAATAAAAAAAACTATATACAAAAATGTGGCCCATTGTCCAAAAGGTCCAAAAAAAATCAAAAACAAAGGAAACCTAACACTAACTGCATAACTATGTACAAGGGCAGCGGGCTAGTCTGACGGCTCACTTTTGGATGTCCCGGGCCAGGGCATCATCAAACTCCTGCTCAATGTCCCGGAGGCGGTCCCCGAGGGTCAGCTGGGCCGTCGACGTGTCCACCTCCAACCCCCTGCGGATTGCCTCGAGGCACTCGGCCCGCCTCAGGACCCTCCGCATGGAGTTCTCCGCCCTGACCATTATGAGCCGTGCCTCTTCCGCCCGCTGCCGCTCCACATCTATGGCGTGGCCCAACCGCTGCCACGCGGAAGACACTCTCTGTCCTGGGTCCTCCTGCCCTCCGGCCGATGCCTGCCCCTCCGATGTTGAAGGCCCTGAGCCTTCATGGCTCCCACCACATTGCTGCTGCTGCTGTGCCTCTGCCCGTGCACTGCCTCCTGCTGCCTGCACATCCCCTGCCGGCTGCGGTGCAGTCGTTGATGTGGCCACCCCTGCTGGACGTCCGACTCCCGACTGTGGCAGGGATGCCTCCTCCACCAGCCTGGCCGCACCGTCAGAGGCAGCTCCACAGGGCACCCAGGTGACTGATGGGTGGGAAGATGGCACGGAGGATGACTGGCGCATAGGGGGTTCAGTTGAGTAGGGGGTTGCAGCAAGCCCCATCAAATGGAGGAATCCGGCCTGGGTGACCTGTCCCAGTAGGCCGACGCGGTCAACGAGCCATTTGAGATGACGTGCAGTCTCCTTATGAAAAGACTGCAGGTTACCTCGCATGGCCCGTTGACTCAACGCCACACCAGTCAGGACAGGCTCAACCCGGACCCGCATAGACACGTCCGCAGGCAGAGGAAGGCCAGTTGTCGTGAGCTCATCCCCTGCCTGAAAACTGGTCTGGACGTAGGCATCCCTGCTGGTGCAAGATGATGCAGGGACAGGATCAGGGACAGGATTGCACACAGGCACCTCCGCAGCGGCCTGTGCTGCCTCCTGTCCCTGGTCCTGCACTGCACCACTAGCACCAGTGGGATCCCCACCTCTAGACCCCGTCTCTGTTGTTTGCACGGCCTCCTCCTCCACCAAACCCCCCACCAACCTGGATGACTCCGTGCCATCTTCCCCCGTTGGGCCCTGTGGGGTCCCAGCTGCCCCTTCTGCTGCCGAAGAGCCCAACTCCAACCTCCGCCTCTTGGACCTCCCCCCGGCAGCTGCGGCCTGGGATGCGGCACCGGACTCCTCACTCCCCGACGAGATCACAACATGGGAGGGGAGCCGGGCCTTGCGTCTCCGGCTTGCGGTGGGATCCCCGCCGCTGTGCTCCACAGCACCTTCTCGGCCCTCTTCATCAGTTGACGCTGCAGACAGGGAGAAATAAAACACAGGCATCAGGGCACTGTACAATGGACACATACACACATGACAGTTGTACATGAGTGGCATTGGCAAACCTCAGACATGCCATCACAATCCCCAACACACATGTCATTTCAACTCGCACACATGAGCCTTACCACAGCCATATCTCAACTGCCAGCACCATCCATACACATACAACAGCATGAGCAGGCAAAGCTGAGCCAGACATCACATGCAACACAGGAAGTGCACTACACATGTACACACACCCCCACACTTGCATGCATGTGTACACCTCTGCCAAGTGTCGCAGTGTTCAGATGGGCATCCATGTCACATCTGCCAATCAGGCTTCCACATCCCGCTGTCACATGCATCCATGTTGCATCACTGTTGCACCCTTGTCAAATACACACAAATGCACATGTACACAGTGCTGATACATGCAGCTGAAAACAACATACATGCGTGACATCACGAACATGTCTACTTACATACACATTCTTCCAAACATGTGTGCCCACACAACTGCATTTGGCATGCAAGCCTACACACACAAGCCCCATCCATGTCTCACACATTACAGCCCTCGCATGTGTTAGCCTCACGGCCCTGTACACCCCCACCCATACTCGACCCCATACAAACAGATGTGCAACCTGCACACTACTGAAACATCACCACACGCACAGCTCACAATCAGGATGCATGTACACTTACTGCTCGACTCCAGACGGGTCTGCCTCTCAAGGACCTGGACGTGGAGCGCTGGGGATATGCGTTCCAGGACCCTCATCTGATCTTCCGACAAGTGGCCCCGGCGCCCCTTAGCATCCGCTGCCTTCAAGAGGCGCCAGGCCTTGTTCAGGGTCCTGGACCTGAAGTCCTCCCAGCGCTTCTTGACATGTTGTAAGTCGTGGACTGCCACCCCCTCCGCGTTGATGGCAGTCACGATGTCAGTCCAGATCCGAGTCCGTCCTTCCTTGTCGGCGCCGGAACTTCCGAAGAGGGCATCACACTGCCCCAGGACTTGCTCCACCAGGACACCAACTTCCCTGGCACTGAAGCTGGTGCCCCTCTGCCTCTCTGGCCGGGGGTTGTCAGTGGTGCCAGATGTTGCAGTGCCCGACATGACAACCCCAGAGGCAGGAGTGGGTGGGCAACTGGGTCCTGGGGCTGGGCTGTGGAGCGATGAAATCCCATTCGGAAGTCTTCGGTTCCAGCAGGGGTGGTCACAGCAACAGCACCCCTGGCTGATGTGCAGGCAGCAAATGGCAGGGCATGAGGGCAGCAGGCAGTCAGGCAGCAGCAGATGGCAGGTGGGAGCGTGCTTGGGGCTCTGGGGGGCAGTAATTCGGCCTTCTGGGCAGGAGCGTGGTCTTCCGTGTGCTTACACGTGGCCAGCTTGATACGGAGTGATTTGGCACGTGAAAATTCTGTGTAATTTGAGGAAAGGCCCTTAGCATGTAAGCACATCTGCACGCATACACAATTTCATTGGACAGAAGGCCCCTCAAGCGCAAGCGCCCCTATGACATGACGCGCACAGGCGTGCATGGGCATTTCAGCGCGCGTGAAAAACTGCACGTCTGCGTGTAATCTGAGGAAAGGACCCATGCGCGTAAGTGACGTGACGCGCGCGGGCGTTTCCCTCAACACGGGTTAAAGGTGAGCGCGCCCAGCAGTTCGCTGTACGTGCCTTTCGTGGAGACCGACGTGTGTTGCTGCTTCCTGTTGTTTCGCGCACCATCACAACTTCACAGCTATCAAGGACGTATCTCTTCTTTTGGCGGGGGTATTGGCTACGCGTGTTTTTCTGCATTGCGTTAGTCAGATGGTGAGTCTCACACGCTCTTTTTCCCACTGCGGGTGCCCCTGTGTATCGCACCCATTTTCGATGTCATAGTAGCCTCCGTGTCCCACGCGTACGCGTTATTCGTGTTACTGGGTGCCACCGCATACTGCGGGAGGTTGAATCCACGCACGTAGGCTGCAGGGTTGCGTGCACAGTTTTACTGCAGTTTTGTGGTGCCTGAGCGTTGTGTGACCCGTCACTACATCACCGGGGTCACGTACAGCCTTGCAGGTGCAGGGGGGCTGTTCACATCTTGCTTCCCACCTCCTTCACCCCAAATGCCCAGGTCAACTGTGGTGTACACCTCCCATTGACACCACTCCATCTGTGCCGGCACTACTACATCTGTGCCATGGTTGGGAGGCCACCAAAGGTGAGTGGCGCCTCAGCTGGGTGTCCTCCTCGTGGCGGGCGTGGTCGGGGACGTGGCCGTGGTGACCAGGGAGTAGGGGGACTCCAGGGTGTCCAGGGCAGTCACAGAGGGGGAAGAGGCAGGGTTGCGCCACTTGAGCACAATGTTGTGCCATGTGTCGGTGCAGTCATGCCACCACCCCCTGTGGTTCTGGGGGATGCAGCTTCTGCATCTGGCACTGGCGCCCGTGTGACCCGGCAGTCCGTTCCATCGACTGCCACGGGCCCAAGGGTAGTGGTAGCTGCAGGTGCAGCTGTGGACACCGCCACCCAGGCTCAGGGTCTGCCAGCGAAGGCTGTGTTGGCACTTGAGGAGCCCTTGGTAGATCTCCAACAGGCCAGGAGGGAAACCATAGGGGAAGGCCGGGCTGCTCAGACCAAGACATGTGTCCCTGGGGCAGTCATGTCATCTGCTGCCCCGAACAGCCGGGTGTTGGCAAGTGCAGGGGCAGATGCACCCAACAGCACCCCGGTTGTGAGTCTGCCAACCAGGACCATTGCGGTCAATGACCCTGCCACAGCTGATGTTGCTGCGCAGGGTCCATTAGTGGGCACCCAGCTGCCACTGACACAAGTCGGGCCTTTGGTCATCCCTCCACCTGCCACTCCCTTGGCTCAATCCACTGAACCCACTGGCCAAACTGGTCAGGGCAGCATTAGCCAGCCAGGGTCTGCGCCACAGTCCAAGAGGAGGAAGGTTGCACCTGCAGCACAGGCTGGGACCCCACACACAGCCACGACCTCCTGCACCTCGAGGAAGAAGCCTTTCTGCAAGCAGGAACTGGACTTCCTCGTGGACTGCGTGCGGGGCCACAGCCGTGACATGCTAGTGGGTGCCAATAGTCAGACTACGGCTGCCCAACGTGACACCCACTGGAAGCATGTTGCAGAACATGTCAGTTCATTCTGCCATGAGGTACGCACGGCGCAAGAGTGCAAAAAGCATTGGAATGACATCAAACGCAGCACTAAGGCTAAGCATGCCTCTAATTACAACTTGACTCTGGTGACTGGCGGTGGGCCTGCACCAGCGGAGGAAGTGCTCACTCCGCATGAGGCACTCGTTGCGGAGTTCATACCACCTGAATTGGTCGAAGGAGTGGGAGAGATGCTGGACTTTGATGCCCAGTCCAGTGAGTGTTCATGCGTTTTTGTTGAGGACGTGTGTTTTTCACTTGTGGGATGTGTTGTGCATGATTGCCACTACATGTGACGTGTACATGGTTCTGATGTGTAAGTAATGCAATGCTTCCGTCATGCATGTCTCCTCTGCCTGCATGTGGGGACTCCATGTAGGCATGCTCCCTTGCCCCTCCTCCGCCACTCTGCACCCCAGTTCCACCTTTGCACTGGTGTTCTTCAATCTTGCCAATGTGTACTTTCTTGTTCATGCGTCCTGTGTAGATGCTAACTTCCAGCGTAGAATCTGCCAAACATATGCCGTGTGGTACAGCCTTAGTACTTGATGCAGGGTATCTCACTTGTACTGTGCATAGGTCAGATGTCCCGCAGGGACATGAGTGCCCATTCATGCTCCATGTGCATTGCACGCATGCCCCTATGTGTCCTTGACTGGATGATCACTGTAATACAAGTCCTTGGTTACATACATTGCCTGCCATCTCATCAGCCTTCCCATGTCAACTGTGGCTCAGTCCTGCGTTGCACACATGTTTAGGGTCTGACAATCTGTGTGGCTCACAGGCCTCAGCCTGTTCAATGGCCAATGACTCTGTCCAACTGTTGTTGTGTCTTCTTCACACATGGGCGGAATCCAGAGTTTTCATCATGTGTCCTGCTTACTGTCCCAGCATCATTTGCAGTGTTGTCACTTGAATCACATTAAGCTGTTTATGCCAGTCAACACTGCCTGTCAATACACAGGTGTATGGTCAGCCTTTTGATACCATGCTAGGCATCCCTGCTTTGGTACTGGGGTGGAGGGGTGCTTGGCTTCTAGATATGGTACACATTGAATGCACAATGAACGTGATGTCTGAATTTGACATTGCACTGCCTTCACATTTCCTGGCACACACCATGGAGTCCTTGTACATGTAGGTAGTGAGTGGCGTACACATTTTCTGCACTGCATAGACCCACTTCCATGGAAACTGTCACCTTTCAACAGGTCTGATCACAGAAGCAATTCAAAGTTGACCCAGCATGCATGCCAGGTTATATGTTGTGTGTCACATGTCTGCCTGATGCGTTTGCTGTCGGTGTGTGTGTGTTGTGTGCTTCTGACATGTGTAGTGACCTTTTTTCTCTCTATTTTTCAGGTGATGACGCAATGGAGGCAGAGGATGGTGGTGTCATGCCAGACACAGGGTTGTTACCACTACATCAATCCGGCACTATTGGGGGTCATGGGGTGGTAGGCCACGAAAACCCCCAAGTGCTACAGTCCATCTTGTCTCTGGCTGCCCATGAGTCCAGCCTTGATGACGACTCTGACGTCCATGTTGAGTTGGATGAGCATCAAGTCCATGTGTCAGCGGTGAGTGATTCTGATGTGGACACTCCTCTGTCTGCGACACCTGCACTGAGGGATCAGACAGTCTTGGTTCCTCCGCCCGTGGTGGATCGGGACGCAGGGTCACCCTCCACACCAGTCACTGATGTGCCTGGGACATCACGTCGACGGGGGCATGTAGTCGTGCAGCCGCGGGCGGTGCCAACACAGCGAGGACCCCCGGTCCTTGGGTCCCGCAGGGTTCAAGCCCGGGAACGCGGTCGCCGCGCGCAACCGCAGTATACTGAGTGGGAATAAGACATGACTGCCAATTCAGAACGGCAGGGGGCAGCAATGGAGAACATCGCTGAGAGCATGGAGCGTGTGGCCCGATCTGTGCTCCCCCTGCTAGGCAGGTGCTTCTCCAGCAGCAGGCGGCACGGTCCACGGCCCGCTCGCTCAGGCTGGGCATGGCGGCCTCAGACAGGGCACGCCAGGCTGAAATGTCGTCTCTGCATCAAGCAATTGCTGCTCACGCAGAGGCGCACATGGATGCCCTGAGGGAGGAGTATGCTTCCCTCAGATCCACTCTGGGTGTCCTTATGATGTCCCAGAGGCAGCAGGCAGAGGAGAGGTTTGCACAGCTTGAGCGTACCATCTCGGCTGAGCTACAGGCTTGCCGGGTTGTCCAGCCAGGCCTTGCAGGAGGAACTCCGTGTTACACGTGCTACCTTGCAAGAGGAAGCACGTGTATCACGTGAGGTTCTGCATGCAGACCTACGTCACATCGCCACACAGAACCAGGCTTACCCATCCGGCAGACTTGCTGCCGATGAGGGGCAAGCTGTGGCTAGGCGTGGCCAGGATACTGTGCCACGTCCTCCTTTGCAGGATGAGCCAGACTCGGACAACCATCTATCTCCCACATAGGTCGTGCTGTGCAGGCGTTGAGCCCATGGAGGTTTTTTTTTTGGCTCAGCATCATCGCATGTGGATGTTGAGCAGCACCCTGTACCTCCCCCCTCCAGGGTGCCTCCCCTCCCCACCGGGTCATATGTGGCCATTTTTGATTTTTCTTTTAGTTTAGTTAGTTAAGTTTCTGTTTGATAGTTAGTTTAATTAGGTAATGTAGGTTTTCCATAGTTAGTGTAATTAGTTAATATAGTTTAAAATTGCTTGGCTATTGTGCTTTCATGTGACGGTGCGGTGCTTTGTGGCTTTTGAAGGCATCCACTGTCTGTTCCAGCTGGGCCCTTCAGGCTTGTCTTGTGTATGTGTTTGCTGCTTGGGGTCCTTGACTCACATATGCCACTCCTGCCTCCCTTATCCATGGGCTCGCAAGGATGGTTCTGTGTCACAAACTTTTACACAAGGGCTTTGGACTGTCATATCTGTGGCATGTCTGCTGCTGTGTGATTTGTTTTTACACCCCTAGTGGGGATGATTTTGGTGTTATTGTCCACTGTTCAGCTTTTGCTAGATGGGGTGTTTCATGATTAATGTGTACATTCATTGCTATGCATTGTGTAGTATGTTTCTTATCTTTACTGTACACATACTTGTTGCAATTCATGCTGTAGATAGTGTTCCACACTTTGGATGTGAAAGATGGACTGATGGTGTGATTTATGATGTGACTCTCTGACATGGTCAAGTAATGAGATGCCTGAAGAGACACACACAGATGACTTTGAAGCATTAATCATGTGTTTCATGCCCTTTCTGCCGGGGGATGAGCCTTCAGAGCACCTTTGCCAGCAGACATGGCCCATTGGATGACGGAATTCTGGACACGTTTGTTGGTGCCCACATGCACATGTGTGCACAAGCAGAGGCACAGGGATTGCAGACCTACATCCTAGAACTGCTGACGTGTTCCAAGGAACTCCAGGCAAGGTGAGCAGCACAGGGGGGCCACAACACAGTGAAGCTTGCACCAGGCGAGTTGCACATGCAGGCTTAGTCACAGCACTGAGGGTGAGCTTGGACGAATATTGGTGTTGAAGCACACAATGCAGCTCAGGTGTGTGTTGGTGGACTGATGGCTGTTGATTGTAAGGTTGTCTGGGACACCTGCAGGGGCAGTGGCACATACCCTCCGGTACACCAAGGTCCATCAAGGCACTTGTATCAACCATGTAGCCTTCCGAGACATGGAAAGGGGCAGCTCACAGGGACATACAGCAAGGGACATACTCGGGTGCAGTGCATTTCATTTACATGTACTTTATGATAAATGCACTGCCAACTTTGTTTCGGTCATGGTGGTACGCAACTTGCTCTGAAGTCATGGCTTGCTATATGGGTATGTCTGCTTACCCAGGGAACATTGCATGTTGTGTGAATTGTGACACATTGGTGTTCCATTTGCCACGCACCCACCGGCGGCTGACTTACTGCATTGACTGTGTATGACCCATCACAGGGGTAATGTTATATATGGGTACGAAGCATCTACACCATATTGTCTGTTTTTAGAGTAGTTCGTTGCTATGGGGCATGTTTGGTGGTGTGTTTTTGTGTGATTGGCACGTACAGGTTGTTGTCTGTGGCTCTCTATGCAGCATTGCAGTGCTCCTGTAACCGGACCTGAGAGTGCGCAGGCAGGAGGCCAGCACTCAAAACCAGAGCTAAGTGTCTTTTTGTTTTTCTTTCAAACTGCTCTGCATAGGCTTGCTGGGGGGTGCACTAATGCATGGATGTATGTGTAATTCAATTAGGTATGTTTTTTCCCCCTAATTACCTGGAATCCTATTCAATTTTGGACCCTGTACCCTCTACCCGGTGTTCCTGCTTCCCATACCTATCCAAGCAACGTTCCCTAACCCTCTTTCCCCGCTGGGGTTGCGGATGCCTGTGTAAGCCCCGAACTTGCAGGCGCCAAAACCCTAGAGGGGGTGGTTGGTTCGTACTACTCCTAAGTCTGGACTACAGAAGGCCATGACAATGATGTCCAAGTTTGTTTGGATTGTGTATGTGTTCATGCACGTAGTACATTTTCGTGCATTCCCTACTTTCATGTGTCATTCCTCCTCCCCTCTCCTGCCACTCATTCCAGTTATCCAGTGTGCCAACACCTGTCCCGACTCCATATCCCTGAACCTCCTTCCCCACCAGGGTCTCAGGGGCCTGTGTGAGTTTGACCTTGCAGGCACCCGGGACACGGTGGGGGTGGTTGTTTCGTGACACTCCTGCGCCTGTACACGGGAACTGTGATAGTACACATCCGTTCATGGTGCATCATCCTATGTTATGTACCACACATGGTTCACATCCTGTTGTGACATTGTTTTACTGTGCTACCTTGGTTGTTGCATCATTGTGGTAGTACTTGGCCTTTGTGAGGTACTGCTACGTCAAGTCATCTACTGGAGGGTGTTCTGGTTCGTTTTTATGCCTTGGATTTTGTGATTTTGGAAATGAGTGTGGATTCTGAGGGTGCGGGCACCTTTTTACACACAAGGTGGGAGATGGTGACGAAGGGTAAAGGTGATCCTGTGGCCAGGTGGACTTGAGGGTTGAAGTCTACATGACCCAGGTGCAGTTGTTCAGTGGGTCATGGTCATTTGTGAGGGGGGGGTCGTTGTTGATAGTTGCCTTGCCCTGCAGTGTGATGGGAACCCTGACATTGTAATGGTGGTATCCTATGTACATGTTGTGTTCTGCTGATCAATGCCTTTTCATGTGTTGTGTTTACCTTTCAGGTGCGATGGGATAGTTATGGTTTGACATGCTGGGGTGTACACATGGTGAATGTTCACATGTGATGTGTAGAGAACACTGATGGTCACTTGATTGCACATGCATATGTTGAGTGCATGTCCTTGCTGACCCACACACTTGCACTCCGATGCACTACATGTACTACCACCCTTGCATATCCACGTGTACACTGTTTGCCTTCTGGTGACCACTGTGTCCCTGCAGCACATGTTCTGTGACCAATTATGGATCCTGTACATGCCTAATTTGCTTTTTGATGTGGTCTGTCGCTTAGATGTGATGCTCAGGGTGTGCATCACACACAATGGCTGTTCACTGTGCTGTGCGCTGAGCAGTGTGTTGCAGGAGTAGGACACAGCACACAGAAGCTGCAGTGTTGATTTTGCAATGCACAATGTGCATGTAGACAGGCATTCATTGTTATGTTACGTCTGCAACTCTTGTAATGCATTTGGAAATGACTTATTTTGGGTGGGAGGTTGTTGGTCAGTCATTTCATCTGATTCCAGGTCAGGCATCATTGTCTGATGCCACTGTACATTTTGGAGATGGCAATGTGTACCTTATTGTTACTGTGTTGGTGTATGGGTATTGCTTGCCATGTCATGTTGTGGTTTGGATGGGTTTGAGTGACATAACAGTGATGGCCATGGCCTGTTTTGCAGGTGTGTGTGATGCACACCTTGCATGCCAGGGTCATCCGCTTCTCGAAGCAACTAGCTGGGGGTAGATCTCTCTCCGCGGCAGGGCCCTCCCTCTGGAACAGCCTTCCTGCCTCACTGGAACTTGAGGGGAACCATCTCCGGTTCGGGAAGCACCTCAAGACCTTCCTCTTTGCTTCTGCTTTCTCTCTGCCTCTCCCTTGCAAAATTCTTCACTGAAACTGCACTGGATCTGCAACTGGGCCACTCTCACCGACCTGGGTCCCTGGCCCAGCCACTCTCCACTTGCACTGCCTCCCTGGCAACCCCTGCACTGCGGTACTGTCTCTTTATCCCTACAGCCCCCCCTCCCAGCACTTGTCTGCACTTACCTTTGCAGTTGCCACCAGCTGGCCTATGTATTTGTTTTTTGGTCTACTTACCCTGTACTGCACTCCCCCCCTCCCCTTCCCCTTGCACTTTTTCCTTCCCCCTACCCCTGCACTTGCACAATCTAAATGACACCTGGCCTAGTAGTACCGTTGTCTGTCTTCCCTTGTTCCCCCCTCCCTGCCTCATCGCACCTTGAAATACTTGTGTATAGGCCATATCATGTCATGTCATATGTGTGCCTTTTGGTCACACAGGATAGCTTGTGTTTAAGTAGCTAGGGATGCAGACAATGTGGCACTTCCATGGCAACCATCTCAGGGTGGTAGGGTTGTGACAGTTGACTGTCTCTTTGTCATCATCGATTGTCACCTGGTATGTGCCAGGCCTGTGTGCACTCTGCAGGGGTGGGAGTTTAGGTGAAAAATGTGGCCACAAGCTGGGTCCGGGCTTCCTCCCCACGTGCCCTGTCCCCTCCCATGGGCAGCGCCTGTGCCTGTGGTTGGGGATGTGGGGGCACCACCATGTCCACCGGGACACCCTGCCATGTTGCAACATTGTGCAGGACACATGCTGCCACAATGATCCTGCACACTACTGGTGGTGTATAGAGTAGCTGCCCGCCAGACCGGTCAAGGGAGCGGAAACATGACTTGAGCACTCCGAATGTTCGCCCCAATATGGCCCTGGTTGCAATATGGGCGGCGTTGTATCTTACCTGGGGTGGTGTGGTGGGGTTCCGGGTTGGCGTCATCATGTGGTTGCTCAGAAGGTAGGCACTGTCCGCTGGGGAGGTGTAAATGGTTGTGATTATTGGGGTTTGTTTATTTGTGTGTGTGTGTGTGTGACATGCATGCATGTGCAAGGGCATTTGTACTCACCTAGGAGCCATGTGTCGCCATGCTGCCCAGCTTCCAAGGCCCGGCTCAGGGCGGACATTCTGTATATGAAACTGTCATGGGTGGAGCCAGGGTAGTTTGCATAGACAGAGGTGATGATTCCCTTTGCATCGCATACCACCTGTACATTGATGGAATGCCAGTGCTTGCGGTTTCGGTAGATGTGCTCAGTGGCCCTAGGTGGACATAGGGCCACATGGGTGCAATCTATGGCACCAAGCACTTTGGGGAAGTGTGCCACCCTGAAAATATCCAGGACAACGGCCTGCCTTTCTGCGGGTGTTCTGGGCATGTGTATGTGCCTGCGGACTGAGAGGCGCGCTGTCATGATTGCCAAGACCTGGTGTAGGCAGTGTGACTGCGTGGCCTGTGAGACCCCCCCCACTATGGCAGTAGTCAGCTGAAATGACCCATTGGCCAAAAAATGCAGGACATTGAGCAGCTTCTCCAAGGGGCTCAATGCTTGGGAGCAAAGGGTGGGGGATGTAAGGTCATCTTCCCACTCCCTGACCAGGTCTAGGATGATGCGGGGTGGAAACCTATACCTGCCATAGACCTGGTCGTCAGGCATCCCAAAAAGGCTTGTCCGTGGTGCGAAAATGCATGCCCTGGCTATTCTCCTCCTCCTGCGGTGTCCCACGATCAGTGCTGCGACAAATGGGGCATTCATCGTAGCTGTATATACGTGTTTGTTGTTTGTTGTTTGTTGTACTGTGCGCGGGGACGCTTCCGTCTGCCTTCGTGTGGCGGACGCGTTGACGCCTGTGTGCGTCTTTTGCCGTGCGCGGCTTTCCCGTATTCGAATCCATGAATACGGGTTGTTCGCGTGCGTGTGGGCGTTACGTGTAGTTCCTTGCAGTACTTCCCCAGTTACGCCTTCTTTTTCACACGTTATTCCCCATTCCGCGTGTTACGCCCACTGTTCCGCCCACTTTGGTTGTGTGCACCACGCTATGTGCGCTTTTGCTGTGCGCATAGTGCACGCCGTGTATGCCTGCGTGTGCCATGGCTGGATTGGGCGCACGGACAGCGGGAACCATGCGCAGCGTCTTCCTTGCATCGCACACGTGCGCGTGCGCTGCGTTTCTCACACTTGCGCTACCTTGCGCCTGCTTGCGCTGGGATTTTCGGCGCACGTTTGCTCCATGAATCGACCCCATAGTGTTTGGATGGTGGGTGATTCTTGGATCCATTGATTAAAAAGGTGTAGTGTGAGCAGTGAGGATTACATGTGAATCTTGGAGTTGAAGAATTTGAAGGTTCCTGCTATGGAGTTCAAGAATAGAAGTGAGTGGAATGGCTTTTGTTCTGTGAGAATATGGTTACTTTGAAGCATCCAGACATCAATGTTGGAGGCAACGGTTTAGGCTATTTGCCGGAATTTCATTATAGTTTGCCATGAATGATGCATTTGTAAAGTTAATGGAACTGTTCCCACATTCGAGGAATGATTTTTCTCAGATAGCTGAAAGTTAAATGTGGAAATGTTCTAATTTATTTTGTACACAAATCGTGAAAGGAAGGTGAAATGTAAACAGAGCTGTATGTGCTTTTTTGCAGGATGGTGGAATGACATTTTTTCACAATGAAAATATCACATTTGATATTGTCAATATTTTTCGAAATGATGGAGTGCATTTTCTGATGTTGACAATGAGATTTTTTCTGAAAATGTGCAAAATGCATTGAAAATTTTTCTGTGAACACATAGAATATGGATTGAAGTATTTTTTAGTAGTGGTAGTAGACAAAAAGGAAAAACAGAAAAAAGAACTAGAAACACTTTTTCCAGGAGAACATTTGTTTGTTCAGTATATAAAACCCCCAACATTTTTTTTTTAAAAGGTGATTTTAAGAGCCACCATTTTTTAACAAAAAACAACTTAATTGAATTGTATTCCCCCAACCTCTGCCTGGAATTTTCCAGGTGTCTGCGGATTATTGTAGTGTCCGTGGACTATGCAGGCTGAAAAAGGTCTTCTGATTTCTTTTCTATTTTTTAACTGTGAAAGGTGGCTCATAAAGGAACCTTTTTTTTTCTTTGTCGCTTTTATATTTTTGGGGGATTTTGTTTTTCATAGGAGAGGCAAGAAGGTAAGGTGGGGAAGGTGGGCAGGGAAGGGAGGGAAGGTAGGTGGCAGTGTTTCTTGTGCTGCTTGACCACAGCCTCGAAAGCACTCTGAAACTGCTCCCCCTGCAGAGTGGTATGTCACAGTACAAACAGAGTACTGTGACCCTTGAAAAGGTAAGGATTGACAGTGTTCTGTATGGCTTGTCAGGCAGCCAGTGAGATCACCTGCTCCACAGGAGTAGCCTGTGTGGTGGCTGGAGCGGTTGAGGAAGATGGGGTAGATGATGTTAACCTGATTCTCCCTGGCAAAGGAACAGCCTTTCTCAGAGCAGCCAGATTGTTGGATCGAGTGTGGTGGCACATGGAGGTGGTCCCAAAAGAGTACTGCCCAGGTTTCCTGTTACTAAGTATGACCCCTCACTCAATGCATTTGACCTGGTCAGCCTGAGCTTTTCGTACCCCTCCGATGGTTTTAAAAAAACACCACATCCATGACTCTTTTTGGACACTAGAGGTACCACTACCTCATCCTCCTGTTCCTCATCATCTTCTGCATCACCATGCCTTATTCCCTCTCCTGGCCCCACAGCTGGTGGGTCTGGTGGTGGTGGTTGCCACTGGGAAGCAGGAGGGATGGCCATGAGTGACGCCATTAGAGCAGATTGCAAGTTTTCAGAAGCAAGTGCTCCGAGGTGCTCTCTCCTGGATAGCCAGATTGAAAATGACTAAAAGTAATGGGTGGGTGCCTTCAAAAGAACCGTCGGCAGACCGTGCAACTGTCTGCAGACTATCAAGTCAAAAATAGGCCTTGGAAAGTTGTGAAAAGTTGACAGATCAACTAAGAATGAGTCTAGGAGCTCTGGAAGGGTACACTTTCAACTTAAAACATACTAGATCAGCCAGAAATGCAGTTTCAAACTGTAAGCAATGACTGATACCATCCATGGACACTCAGTCACGCTGCACGGACACAGTCAAATGATGACGTGCAGGGACGTCCGTGGAAGTGGGCCGCAGAACTCGTCAAGTGGGAGATGCCGGGCGCATTCGCATGGATGTCCGCAAATGGGTGTGCTGTCCACGGACCAATTAAAGGTATGTCATGCCAGACCGGACATGTCCGGACTTGGCACAATGTCCACGGATGCCCCATTGCGTGAACAGACACCCTGAACAGTCTTATAGTCCGTGGACCATTAATTGGAGTTTATCAACAAAAAAAGGAAGTTATGACAGAATAATATACAAGATATTTAGAGTATAAAAATACATGTATTTATCAAAGGGATGGGGTATCGGAATGGGAAACATAAATGTGAGAATTTTGAATTTCTACACAATCACCATCAGGGGTGAGAGGGAGACAAGTTTCATCAAACATTCTTTGATTGTGTTTTGTGAATTTGATTGGGGTAATTGCTGGGCTCAGGGAGGGTAGGTACAAGTAGGACAGTGATAATCAACATTTTTATTAACAAGATTTTTCACTTAAATTGGAAGTTCCTTAAAGTCATTGCAAAGTTCATCCAATTTTCAAGAAAAGCTCATGATTTCATTGTGTACAATTTGGGATTGGGATTGTCTCTCTGACTGTTAGAATTATCTATAATTAATCAGTAGTGTAGTTTCTTCTTGTAAATTGTGCACCTCTGACAAACTGGCCTGTTGCCTACTCCAAAGGCAATACCGACTCTCCATTCGCTCCAAGAAAAGGGCCCACATCCAGGCTTGCATCTCTGGTGCATCCAACAACACGGCTGTACTCTTTAAAATCTGCAAGGACCTATCCAACCCTACCACAGTCTCCACCACACCACTTCCCTCCCAGGCCCTCTGCAATGCACTGGCCACACACTTCACTGCAAAAACTCAGGACATCTTGAGCACCCTTGCTTTCCTTTCCCCCTCCTCTTGCCCTACGCCCCCTTCCTCCCATAGACTCCTCTCCACCCTTTGCCTTTCTCTGCTACTTCTCTCCTATCACGCCTAATGAGGTCACCAGTGTTGTCTGCTTCATGAAGGTCTCCTCCAAATGGGTCTACCCCTGATTCCCCCAGAACCATTAAGAACCATTAAGGACTTCTGATTACTGTTTGATAGTGTTATCTACATTGATATGCTCATGCATGCTCTTGGTTGTCTGCTTGTTAAATAATTGAATGTTCTTATTTGTATGACTGATGATTGGCTTTTTGGATCGTATTTCCTCATTTGAGGTTATATTATAAAAATACATCTTGTCGCAATTTAATACCTTTTTTAGAAAAAGTTTCAGTGTCCATTTGAAGTTAGTGCTCATGTCAGACAGGCTGCAGTTATTTCGTTTGTGCTCAAATCTGTTCTCTCTCGACACACTGTGTGGGACTAGTTGAAGTTCTGGGAACTTCATAGTTCATCCACAATAGCGCATGCGCACCCTCTGTGACACACGTTTCGACACGACACAGGCCATAACTGCCAGCGTCAGTGAGGCAATGCCTGTTTAGGCCTGTTTGCGGCCAAATTGCGGTGGTCGGAGAGCCATGCTGCTCTTTTCCCCTGCTGTAGCATTAAGGTAATTTTTTGGTAAAGTTAATCTTGGTAATTTTTTTTGGCTGTTACCAATATAAAGATTAGCAGGCAAACATGCCCACAAGCCGATATAATAGGAAGCATCTGCGGAGCCTGAATAATGATAAGGGTTTTTTCCCCCTTCGCACGCTGGCTAAAATGCATGCGCTAGGAATCGAGTTAAAGAGAGCAGAGGATATGCCCCTTGAGGCACATCCTGTTATATACACTACGGGTAAGGCTGCACTGCTAAATACCAGGTCAGCAGTAGCCCATGCAACTGAGGTTAATTGAGTTGTATAAACTGGACATCCTGATTTGAAAGGAAACCTGGTTTAGAGATACCTTGCATACTATGCTATACCATTTAATTCCCGAGGGCTACCTTATTCAAAATATCAACCAACAAAGATGGGAGGAGGAATCGCAGTTTTTACCGATCCCACTTAAAAAATGGCACCATTTAAGCCCATTCAGTGGGATAACTCTTCTGAAATCGGTATGATGACCCTCACCATTTCCCCAAAATACTCTGTAAAGATATTATTGGCCTATAGACCCCAGGTCCGGCAGCAGCATTCCTAGAGGGATTAGATGATTTCCTTGTAACTACAGGTAGGAAACACAAGGAATTACTATGCCTGGGTGATCTGAATATCTGGATGGAGGACCAGACCAAGCCAGATTCTAAACAACTTCGGGAAATATTAAATCAACTTGAGTTGTCAGCATTGACACGATCAGCCTCACACAAATCTGGCCATTGCTTGCATGCAGTTTTGATCAGATGGAAGGGGATTAATATGATAGTACCTATGCTGTGGACAGATCACTACCTAAGGCTTGTTTTTATTAAGGCAATGAAACATGTGATTCATGCCCCTAGATTTAATGGTGTAAAACTAACTCGTGAGAAAAAGGAGTTGGATAATATACCTGGCAACGAGCTAAGCGAGGCATTGGGTCTCTATGCTCTTCCCCAAAAAGGGGGGGGGGCAGAACAATTAAGTTTACAGGGTAATGCCCTTACTCAATATACATTCTAACACAAAGAAACGGGCAAGACACACGTGTATCATGATTTTCTTACAGCCAGTCTAGATCCAAATAAAAAACCCTGGGTGGTAAGGACAAGTAATGAAGAACAAGGCTGTGATGAAGGACGGAAAGAATAGAGTGAAATGCTAACTACCCCTGCCTCATCCAAAACCTCTGCTAGGTCGCGATGATGTGCCACTTATCTAACAGAGATGGAAAAGAGATAAACTAACAACTTCTATCTGTAGTATTACATTCAGCCTTGTTGGTCCTTTACCACACTCTTCCACTATGTGTATGTATTTGGAAGAGAAAAATGAATTAAAAAAGCACATCAGGGATCAGAACAGCAGACATCTAGTAGGGTAACGCCTCCTTTAATAAACTACAGACTGTTTAGCTGACCCTGGGGAGCTCAAATTAAAAAACAGAACACAAGTTTCCAACAACAAGAAGACACTACAATCCCGCTCTCCGTCTGTAGATGTAATAGGCTGGCGGTGAGTGGGGATGGTTAAAAAGGATTGCTCAAACTACTAAAGTAGGCCAAACTTATGCCTCTTGAGTGTAGCAATCACTGTCGACCAGTTTCAGTGGCATGAGTGTACATCGAGCCACTTTGTTCAGGACAGTCTTCAGTTTCTCACAACAGATAACGTCAACTAAGAACTAACCAGATTGGAGAAACAAAGAAAGATAGGTAACTACAGTAAGGAAGAAAGAAACAGCATCACCAGAAAATGCCAATAACATTAAAGTTCATCAACATGTATACAAATGAATTGAGTGTACAACGCCTGCTTATTGCCTAGTGTATGTGCACCATGAGCTGAGACCAAGTCCTAAGGAAAGTACTTTAAGAACATATGAAAAGGTTAACATGTAGATAAATAGCATCTTTTGAATTTTCAAATTGTGACTGTTGGTGTACAAAAAGAAACTGGCCTAGAAATGTCAGAGAACAATAACAAGTGGCCTAGATATGTGATGTCATCAATCACATCTGTAATGTCTCTTTGATGTCCTGGGTGTTAGTCTTAGCAGTGCACTGTGGTGGCGCGAGAGATGGTTGCAAAAAGTGTTCTTTCAATAGTTGAATTGTATTGTGGTGGTTGTGGCTGATGGAGAGATTCTTGGGGGCATGGCCATAGGCTGTGCCCCCCAGAATCTGGCCACTGGCCAGACATACTATAGTAATATGTTTATTGCACAGCCTGTGGTAGCAGCTGTGTAGTTAGGGTTAAGTTGTTCAACTCATAGAAAGAGCATTTTTTGGGTGGCTTATAACGTTGGCCCTGTGCAGCGAATCCTTACTAAACTTTGCAGGAAAAGTATATGACCACCTAGGAACAATTTTGTTAAATATGGTGCAGTTTAGTCCAGAGGGGCAATCTTATAGGGGGTCCTGAAATTTCAGAAATCATAATAGACATAATGGAAAAACCATTTTGCTTGCCCCTAAAGTGCAAAATGCTGTATGCATTTTTACCAAATTTGCACGAGGAGTGGTGCATCAGTTTTGAAAGCGCACTTTTGGAAATACTAATTATAGCTACTATATGGGGAGTATACAGTATTTGTAATATGGTGGAATGATATTATTGACGTGTATATGGTATTTATGATTGTAGTACAATTGAGGATAGTGCTTGTGGAATCTGTAGTTGTTTCTTTGTAAATAGCTGGTTCATTTTCTGGGGGAAATGAACAGTATGATTTGTTAAATAAGATAGTTTAAAATATTTAATTGCATACGATTGCACATATAGATTTACTTTTTTGACGTTCATAAATAGCACATTCTATGTATTATGTTTGGTACAACATTAGTATGTGGTACACTGTTGTATTAACATGAAATAATGATTGGGTTAAAAAAAGTCCATAGTCGATAAAAAAAAAAAAGTTTAGTTACAGTTTTAGGCATTTACATAGTTTAAAAGAATATGGGCCTCATTACACGGATGGCGGTAAGGATTTACCGGTACCGGTAAATCCTTACCGCCTTACTACGAGGTCCCTTTGCGGGTTGGGGGATTTAACGCCTGCTTTTTGCAGGCGCTAAAAACCAACCCGCAAAGGGACCCAGGGAGCTAATTACGGTACCGCAATTTGCGATACCGTAATTAGCGCCTTCCCCATTCCCATTTTGCCCTATGGGGCAAAAATGGGAATGGGGAAGGGCAATGGGGGAAGGGGGAATTACCGCCCTGCCAACCTTGGAATGGGGCGGTAATTCCCCTTTCCACCAAGGCGGTGCTAATAGTGCCATGGTTCTCCGCCATCCGTGTAATGAGGCCCTATATATGTTACAGAAATATATGTGTGTGGTAGCATGGATATATTATGTGAGCGTAAGTGTGATAGGTCATTTGTTTGAAGTGTGTTGTAATTAAGGGTATGCTTGAAGTAGTTAGATATCCTTTGGCGTATTCCAACTATATTGGATTTTACAAAAAGTATTGTAATTAAGGGTATGCTTGAAGTAGTTAGATATCCTTTGGCGTATTCCAACTATATTGTATTTTACAAAAAGTATTGCATGCAGTAACAATAGGTTTGATGTATAAAATAACTATATATATATTCAGTAAAAAAGTTGTTAAAGGGACATTATGGTTCCAAGTAAAACGGAAGACCCCGTGAAATTAAGCTAAGCTAAGCAACCATAACTCGTGCCACCACCGTGCATTGCTAAGACTTCATACCTAGCGAATTTCAGGGGTTTTTCGGTTTTACTTGGAACCATATTGTCCCTTTAACAAAGTTTTTTTACTGAATTTCATAGGTTTTTAGTAGCGCAACATAACCATAACGCCCCTTTAACAAAGCTTCTTTATTGAATTTCATAGGTTTTTAATAGCGCAACTTAACCATAACCTCCCTTTATCCACGTTTTTTTCCTGAATATACATATTCATAGTGTGAAGATGTTTACTAGGATTCCCTTACTTTGTATACATGTAACATAGAATATACTGAACCCCCAGCTAGTGATTTTGATGTCCATGGACTGTGCGTATGTCCGTGGACGGACACAGACAGCTTCAACACTACCCAAAAACTCAGAGGCTATCTTAAATTGTTCTATCATGCCATATAAACACTGAAGAAGTTCAAAAGGCAGCACTTAAACACATTGTAAGAAGTGGATCCTATACATGTAACACATCAAAAGATATGCTTCCAACATAATTACCTCACAGAAACTGCACAGCAGGAAGCAACTGTAGACCAACACAACAGTAACAACAAACCTTACCAGAAACTAGTAAGTAAACTTAATTTATCTTATATATTTCTAAACTTTCTGTATTATGAACAGTAAAAGTGATATATTTTTACACAGAAATGTCCAGTACTTTGGAATGGCTTGAAGAACATTTCCCATGTGAGCACATGACTGAAGACAGTGATACTAATGGTGGACACTTCTCTCTATAAGCAAATTAATAATCATTACTTTATGTGTACTTAACATATATATATTTTTTAACAGACCATACAAACATTGAAACTAATATAGCAAAAGAGACATTAGAAAATGCTCTGCAGCGCATGGAACAAAAAACGGATATGCTTATGGAAAATTTCAATCTTTTAAAACATTTTGTGGAGGACCACACAAAAGAAAAAAGAATATCATTTTTCCACATGCACCTGTTCCCCCTCTCCATGTCCCAGTCAACTATCCCCAAACCCTCAGTACCTAGAAAAAAGTTATGATGAGACTTTCATCCCTTCATCTCCTCCCATCCATACTCTCCAAACCCCTAAATCCCCTGTATTTGTGTCAGTTTCTGCTTCCCCCTCTCTTTCATAAATTTTATATCTGTATATAATAAAAAAAATGTGTGTTTTAATTCAGTCCTTTTTATCTTATTTTTTAAAAAAATGCATTTGGGGTGTCCGCGGACAATGCAGGTGTCCGGGAGGTCCGCAATGAACTAAAATGGGGGTGTCCTAAGGACACTATACCTGTCCGTACTGTCCGCTAGCAAGATGGAACTGTTCTTAGAAAACACTTGATGTCCGGAATGTCCACAATTAACCAAAATGGAGGTGTCCTAAGGATATTATACCTGTCCGTACTGTCCGCAAGCAAGATGGAACTTGTCTTAGAACACACTCGGTGTCCGAAATGACCGCAATTAACCAAAATGGAGGTGTCCTAAGGAGACTATACCTGTCCGTACTGTCTGTAGAACATCTATGCACATGCGCACTACACTCATAGGGCCTATGAACATCGCGCCTGTCCGTAACTGTCTGTCTCACGTGTGTTGCACCTTTAATTAGTTTGAGGACCCAAACACTGTCCGTAGAACACCTGCACGCATGCGCACGTCCGTTCCTGCGTATTTGGTGTTCTGCGGGCACCCGTCCCACTCGCGGACGTGTTCGCGACCTCATCATGTGACCGCACCCACAATGAGCATGTGTCCTGATTTGCGGACACTGTCCAGGTCACCAAACATTTTAAAAGTACTTTTTTGGACAATTCAAAGTCCCAGACAATGTCCCTGACGTTCTACATACTTTTTGGAACTTTTTGAGCCTTTTTTGGGTGTTCGATCTGTCCGCGGACAGCCTGGGTGTTCGCGGAGTGCGCACCCGCACTTCTATAAAAGGCCACACCCCAGAGCTCATCCTCATTCTGTCTTTCTACTATTGCAGATTGACTTGCTTTTTCAGCTTTTGCTGCTCTTGCTGCTCTTGCTGCTTTTCCATCATCTAACCTGATGGCATCCATGGTTGCTGCTTTTCCAGCTGGTGCTACCTCTGCCTCAGCACCAACCCCCCTCCACAACCTTCCCAAGGGGGAACAGGTGTGAGGATGTAGAGGAGGAGGATAAAGAGGATGAAGAGGATGAGGTAGTGGAACTCCCTACTACCAGCACTCGCGGTGAGTCTTGTGTGTGGCGGTTCTTTACTACTCTTGGTGGAGTGCAAAAAGCACGCGTGAATAAGGTCACCTGCAATCAGTGCCACGTGGTGCTGAGTCGTGGGAGATCTGGTTTGTACAGCTTTGGTACAACATCAATGAAGCAACACCTAAGGTCATTCCACAGTGGGACTATTCGCAAGGTTGTACCTTGTGATAAATGTAGTTCCTCTACAACATCCTCCGTTTCTGCTCCTGTCACCACAAGAGACACTCCTGTGGGACAGTGCATCCCTCCAGCTGCCTCACAGGCCATTCATGATGCTGTTGACTGTTACCTTTCGAGGGTCACAATATTGTGCATGTACTGTGACCCAGTACTCTGCAGGGGGGAGAATGTTCGGAGTGCTTTCAAGACAGCGGTCAAGGAGCACGAAAAGGTCTGCCCACTACCTGAATAAGGCCCACCCTACATCTTCCTCTCTCCACCTGCCCTTTCTTATCCCCGTGGTTGGTGTCCCTTCCTTACACTCCTTCCCCTTCCTTTTCTTGTGTGTCATGTTTAAAAAAAAACAAAAAATATAAAACAACAAAAAAACTCAAAAAAGGCTCTTTTCAGAGTCACCTTTCACAGTTTAAAAATAGAAGTGACAAATAAATAGTGCAGGGCCCTGTGCATTATTTAGAAGTCTGCGGACAGTTCGCAGGCATTTATTTTTGGGGGGTGCTGCCCTATCATAACCATAACACTTTTCTATGGGAGGAAGTGGTGGCTCTGAAAAGAGCCTTTTGGTGGTGTTTATTTGTGTTTGAAAAATTTCAAATGATCAACACCTACTTCAAAATGGATTGCTGTAATTCCAAAAAATGTTGCAATGCATTTTGTAAATTTCTCATAAAAATCTGATTGCCAGCATAACTAAGATTGACTCCATCTCTGCGAAAAAATGTAGGTGCTAGGAACCATAATATTTTCATTGTGAAAAGAGGACATGCCAACATCTTGTAGAAAGGCACAAACAGCCTCATTGACATTGCACCTCGCTTGCTCCATTTGTGGACCAAATGAAGAAGAACGCAGCCACATTTGTCTCTGCGCAATACGAGAAACATTTATTTAGGGATTTGGAAACATGTCCATGACCTTCCCAAGTCCTTCTTTCATTGCAAATTGCAAAGAAATTCCAGACACATGTCCTAAACTGTTCCCTCCACATTGAATTATAATTATGTCTGGATGATGCTGTGTCTTCAAAGTAGCACAAAGAGGTATCAAGTTCAGCCACTTCATTCCACGCACTCCATGCCGTGCACTTCCACGTGAGGGAATCCAAGATCTGCAGTTACTCCATAGGGTTCTGCATGTACCTCCAACCAATGTATCCATGAGTCTCCCAAAATCCAGATGATCTGTTTTCTAAAACACACAGCCATAGCTATCTGTTCTTCTCTCAGGAAAAAGACTTTCTGACAAACTCTCTGCTTACACAACACACCCAGTAAACTTTATTGACCAATCCCTTGCTCTACTCTTTCTCATTTGCATGCCTCTCGACCCCAAAATCCCTGTATGTAATACGCAGTAGTCCGCAGACTACCGCCATGTCGGCGGACATATCGAAAATCTGAGTGTGATTAATTTAAATTTAAATAGTGTGCCCCATTTCTCCATTGAGGTTGGCTCTGAAAAGAGCCATTTTTTTGTTTTTTGCAGATGCTTGACAGACACCTATTATTTTGTATTATCTTTGTTTTTTCTTTTATTACTTTACTCCTAAAATCTTCACATAACCTTCTCCAAAGCAACACTTACATTCCAAAACGGCATGGCATTTCCCATAAAAGATAAAGAAATTCCATCTTCTTTAAAATAAACAGCATTACTGGAATCAATATTCTCATTATTACAGAAGAACATACCAGCTCTAAGCATGAAAGCACATATGCCTCGGTTGTTTGCACACCTAGCAATGTTTTGCTGAGGACAAAAAAACAGAACTATTGTCCCATATTGCCCTAGGTACTAATCCAGAAAAAATAACTGGCATTTGGAAGGATGTTCATTACTGCTTGAACCAAGTGTTCCAAAGCTGCCAACAAAGTAGGGGCACTGACATAGCCCAAATGCAAAGCACCACAGTGCAAAACTACCACATGGAGACTGTTCATCCTGCCCATATCTTCATAAACGTGTATAATTCCCCATACATTTGAATCAGGCACAGTGTTCCACACCACCTCCACTCCTTTAACATTAACATTGTTTGCCACATGCCTGCATTGAGCATACTGCTGTAAACCATGCACAAACATATCTCCAAACACCAACACCCTGACTTTCTCCACCTCTGCCATCTTCACAACACACAGTCTCTTTCAGCACAAATCCACAACCTCAACACCTGATTGGCTAATCCCTACAGTCCGCTTTCCATGCTGGATTTGCTGGAAAACCCCGGATGTGGCACTCCCTGTCCGCGGACAGCCACGGTCTATGTGGAGCGCGTAACTCTTAGACAGCCCTTCTACCCTTTCCACTTCACTCTCTGTGCCATTCCCTCATGGATACAGCTAAGCAGTCACACAACCATCCACCAATCACATCCAAGACCTCTACCTCTAACTCCATCATCAGAGTTCAACAATTCAAATGTACTGTTGATCACAGTACAAGTCTCATATCACCGTAAAGCACCTACTACAAAAACTACTGTACATGTCTCCAAGATTTCTACTTGCAGCTGCATGCATATCCACATGCATGAATACAAACTGCAAATATGCATATTTCATGCAGAGTACATGTACACCTCTTATAAATGCATATAAACAGAGTAAATGCCACTTAACCTGTATAACCTATAAAATTAACTTACTATTATTTTTCCCATCTGCTATAATCAACTGTCACTTCCAAACCTGTCTGCTATCTAAATTCTTTTTTTACACACACAGCTATCTACAAAATTATAATATTAAAAGATGGGAGAAATAACATTATAATTGTAGAAAAATACTTAGTAGTGTATTATAAAGTTACACACAGCCAGGATAAGTTCATACATCTTTATACACTCCTACAGATAGAAACCATCATTGAAAAGCTCCCAGCTGAAATAACACCACTGCCTGTACTTCACATCCTTCTGCTTTATTACCCACACCTTCACAAATGCATACATTCTATGCTTTTCTATAGAGTTTCTGCTATTTACCTTATAAAAATTGCACAGTAAGTATATCATTATTTCTTCTATCTCCTAACATCCAATAACACAGTCTTAAGAAACCAGGTGAGTTTCATACACTTAGTATTCTACTCATTTGCATAGCATGTTGAACTAACATATTGTAAGTAAAATATAAAGGCTGCACATAGTCAAAGGAAACTGCATGCATACACTATGTTCAGTTATCAACCAACAATACTACTACAGAAACATAAAAATCAATGTCTAAATTAACATCAGTGCTATAAACACACACAATGACTAACTTCTTTCTTTTACAATTGCAGTGAAAACCACTCTCCTGAAAAGCAGCAGCATCTGAAGTACAAATAACAACTCAGAAGAAACCTGCTCATTCGAAACAAAAAAAGTGAGTACAATACTACCATAATATACTTACTGTTACTCAAACAAACTGCGGGGTTGATTCATGGAATTTGTGTGCAGAAAAACGGGGATTTGTGAATAATTCTGCCCACAAATCCCCATTTGTTAAACAGGGATTTGCAGGCAGAATGGCACACACATCCCCGTGTTTTGGTGCACAAATTCCATAAATAATCCCCTAGAATGTTAGTATTGCAGAACAAACAACTGTTTTGATTCTATACCATTAGATTTAGTATTAGTGCTTCTCCTCACCACTAGCTTACTTTCTACTGTCATCTGAACCCCAGCATAGTAACACATAAATGCAAGAATTGCCTTCCCAACTAGTTGTAGCTGCCTAATGCACAATCACACACCACCACAAACATACTTGCCATCATACTCAGACACTCATGCACACAGCACACATACATTGCAGAACAGCCCAACCCATACCTTCTTTTTTTCAACAGACCCCAAAGGATGTCTACCAAAAAGCATGTCCGTAGAAAACAACACAGAAATAGAGCAAATGAAAATAAAAGTGTCCAAAATAAGCAACCCTCTCTAACAGAATTTGTAAAAAAAGTTCAAACAAAAGATCTAATAGAGCCATTAAGTGAAACAAAACAAGCTTCCAGTACAAAAACATTCTGTCATGATGCCCGCTCCCGGGGAGCCGGTTCAAGCCCTGCGTCCCCGAAAGCGGACATCCAGTCCCCAAGGAAGGACCCAACAACCCCATATAGGGGCCCTTTGGACAGTGGCCTGGCGCCTATGGCGCCAGGCTCATAAAAGACATCAGTCCTGCGCCATAGGCGCCAGGCTCATTATGGGAGTGTTAGGTGCACTTACCTGATGCAGACCATGCTGCAGGATCCCGGACTCCTTGAGGCCTGAAAGGAACTACTTTACCTGTGGGACTAATTTACCATCCGGGCGTGGTCGGGAAAGGATACATACCTAATTGGAGGAAGGATACATACCTGGAACTTCTTCCAAGGCTATTTAAACCCCACCCGAACAGCCACCCGTGCTTCGCGTTGTTCTGCATCTAGCAGCTGGATGCTCACCGTGTCTGCTCCTGCATCCTGACTTCTGCCACACCTGCCAGCATCCTGGATCACCTTTAAAGGAAGAGAAGAAGAGAACAGAAGAAGGAAAAGTCCTTACCTGCTAAATCCGCATCCCAGAGACATCTCGCCGAAAATTCTGAAAAGGAAAACTTTTATTTAAAAGCTCTTCGCATCGATCGCTGCAGCGCCGCATTCCACTCACCTTTACAGGGCGCCTCCATGTTCAGCAGCGATCATCCGGATTCGCAGTCACGCCCCAGCGCCTATGGAGAAAAAGACCAGAACAAAAGGTAAGAGAGAGAAGGGAATAAGGAAAGCTAAATCTCCATGTTAAGAATTACCTGTTGATTCATTCCCTCTTCATTTCGGGTCCGCGCCGCATCCTGGCATCTCCGGACCCCGGCCCCTAAGGGGAAGAAGAGACATCAGCGTTAATGAGCTAATGAAAAGACATTACCAAAAGACGCTCATTAAAGACTTACCTGATTTCTACAAGGATTTCACCTCTCATCTCGGGTCGGTGCCTGTTCCCCGGCATTCCGTACCCCGGCCCCTATGGGGAAAAAGACACTAGCATTAGTACATTAATGCATGGACACAAGGGGAACCTCTCATCAAAAAACTTACTGGATACCAACGCGCCCCTGCATCAGAAGCAGGATGGAGAGCTCGTTCTTCCAGACCCTAAGGTGAGACGCTACGAGGAATCACAGAAGGGTTTCGTGGAGGGTGAGAGGGGAAAGTGGGAGGCCGATTGCATTACCCCGCAGACAGTTAATCCCCTATTTTCGCCTACAGAAGGATACTTCTGCGAGCCAGACAAGCCAGAGTTGGGGGCCCAGTCCAGTCCGTCTTCCGAACCCTGCGCATCACCTTAGAAGAGGTCACAGCAGCGTGAACCAGGCCAGTGCCTCCGTGGGAGTCAGGTGAGCGTAACACATTGCCTCCTCTTTCAAAATGTAAAACGAAACAGAAAGTGATTAACAAGAATTCAGCTACCACTACTGCTAACACTCCTCCTATAAATCTTGATCTAGTGGCAAGTAACCATACCAAAAAAAAGTATTTTACAAAAAATGTTCCTCCACAGAGTCCTTCAGAATCTTATAAAAACAGGAGACAAATCATGCACAACGCCTAAAAACCTACCATAGAAAATGTATCTTAGAAGCTTTGATAGACAGTGCAATCGTTCTCAAAAGGAAGATATTTATTTTAGTGTTAAACAGAATGAAACCACTAACAAAACTAACTACTAAATTATAAAAAAAGTCTCAATAAACGGAATGTCAACAAAAATAACTTCTTAAATATCTGTGGAGGTGAATGGAGTCACATCACAAGCACAGAACAATTTTTCAATGAAGAAGCATACAAACAAAAGCAAACAAACACAATTGCCATACATAGCAGTGGACGAGGGTATGAAAAACTTAATAATACCATAATGAAACAAGAAACACTGCTTACAAAAATATCCCCAGAAAACTCAGTATCACCTCTCCATCAGACTGAACCAAAACGTCCAGTGTACAAAGGGCCGTGCACGTCAATGTGTAACATTGACAAAAATTCTTTCAAATCTTTATGCCAGTTCCTCAATAAATATGTAAAAGGCAAAGACAAATTCAAAGTGAAACTTTTACAAAATATGGATACCTGTCCAGTGCACAAACACACAGGACTACGAGGACATTCATTAGCCTGCATCTCAGAACCTAATTGCAAAAGCACCTTCCATCATATCAAAATGACATAAACACATCATTCAACTATAAGAAATCTAGTCCATAAACTGTACTATGCTAAAAGTCCAGCTTTCACATTAGCCAATTTAAATAACAATCTTCTACATGGTGCAGCCAAAGACCTACTCGAAGAAATAGAGCATATCCAGAAAAAATATTTTGGAAGTGAAAGCCACTTACAAAATGCAATAGCTTTACAACAAACTAGGAACAATTCTACAAATGGCAACCTTCTACTACACACCTACAAAAAAGAAATACTAAAATTTAAAAGTACATCCGCTAAAGTACCAAAACATGTGTGTGAGTGTTGCCGCTGAACTTTTTATAAAAGTAGCACAAAAATTGTAGACATAACATACAAAATAGAAGACAATGAAGATTCCAAATGGTTTGAATTAGCTCTCTACCTTATAGCAGAAAACAAATATGAAATAAATGACCCCTTAATACTTTGCAGTTACTGCACAGCAAAACTTGACAACAACCAAACTCCTTCACGTGCTATCACAAATAACTTGGAATTATTCCGACTACAAAAACCCCTCCAACAACTCAATTTATATGAGAGCATCATAATTCAAACAGTGCACCCATTTCAAGCAATAATACGTCTTCAACCAAAAACAGCAAAATTACCTCCCTCTGAATTGGTGAAAGGCACTTGTGGCAAAGTAGTTGATTTACCATTAGATCTGAAAGAAAATGTACACATTCTGGGAGTGCAACGTCCAATAGAGCAATCTTTAATTGTCATAGTAAATGGTGTACAAACAAAAGACAAAAGAATTTGGCAACAACTCATAGACTTACATGAAGTTAGACAAGCCTAGCAACATCTAAAAGACAATAATGAATACTCCAAAGAAATTAATATTGAAGAAAACCTGAAGAAAACCACTGAAATAATTCAAGTCACCAGAAACTGGTCAATTTGAACTTCTAGATCCTGCTACAGTATCCACTATTTTAGACCATGATACAATTCATCCATTAGCTCTAAAGACACCATAGATGAGGCACTACAAACATAACAAATGCGACAAACCAAAGGATCACCAATCAGCATATGGGAAAAAGGAATAGAAGCACATGCTTTTCCTCTACTCTTTCCTACTGGGAAAGGAGGAAGGTACGATGATAGACCCACTCAGATAACAGCATCAGAATACCGGTTGTTACGAACGTATTCTGAAGATCCCAGATTTAGACAAAATGTGGAATACATATTCCACCTACTCTTTGAAAGTGAACTAGCAACTCTATGCTACGGAGTTGCACACACATTGAAATCATGTACCCATTTTCAAAATATGTCAGCTACGCAATTAATACAAAAAGTGCAACAAAAAGAGGAGGTTTTACAATCAAGCATTACAAATCTGTTAGCAAACATGCGTGGTACTGAAGAGTACTGGTTCTGACATCACAGAGATGTACGGTTTATGATAAGAAACCTTGGCCCACCCACTTGGTTTGTTATATTAAGTTGTGCAGAATATGCATGGGAAGATTTGCATGATTTCCTACCAATATGAAACAAAAACAAAATAAACATAGATATATTAACACCTGGAGAACGTTGCTCATTAGATCCTGTTAATGTTTCAAGATATTGCCATCATTGCTTCATTGCTATGCCATACTTTATTTGTAATAGAACTGTTCCTCTTCTCTGAGAAGTGCAACACTTCTTTTGGAGAAAAGAATAACAAGCCAGCGGAACACCACATATCCACATGCTTTTATGTATTAAAGATGCTTTTAAATTTGGTCAAGACAGTGATGCCACTGTTTTACAGTTTATTGAAAATTATGTCACTTCTGAAATTCCTTCAGAAGCAACAAATAGTGATCTTCATGCACAAATTTTACAATTTCAAAGACAATTTCAAATTCAAAGACACAAATGTGGGAAATATTGTTGTAGCAAATACAAAACAAAGGGAAATACTACACCAAATGCTGCTTTGGTTTCCCTAGACCAGTTACAGCAACAGGTCAAGTAAACAACTTCATGTCTTCAGTTAGACAAAGTGTTAAAAGTAAATCACCTAAGAACACATATTACATAAAAAGAACAGAAGAAGCAAACTATATCAATGATTACAATGCAATCATTGCCCTCTTATGGAATGCAAACATAGATGTGCAATACATTGCATACAATTCCACTGCAGTGGCATGTTATGTTACAGCCTACTTAACCAAAGCAGAAAAGAACAGAGCTTCAAGACCTCTTGGATGACCTATCATCAGTCAAAACACTGTCTCAGAAATTGTACAGATTAGGCATAAAAATGCTCTTTCATACAGAATGTGGCTGCTATGAAGCTGCAGACCGTTAAACGGGTACTGCTTTGTATGGAAAATCTGAAAATATAGTATGGCTAAGTCTTGGTCCTGCTAAATCTAGAAAAAGAGTTCTCAAATCATACGAAGACATAGAAACAATAGGCAAAAATGATATCAACAGCCAAGACATTTTGAAAAACAATTTACTAGACACATACTACCCAAACAGGAGTACCACTTTGGAAACAATGTGTCTCTACCACATAGCCCAAAACCTCACATACAAAAATAATATAAAACCAGATGAGAAGAAAGGTAGATACTGAGTGGAAAGCTTAATTAATCATATCAAATTGTCATTAAAAACCCCTAAACATAAAGAACTGTATTACATGTCCCTGCTACAACTTTTTAAACCATGGAGAAAAGAAGAAGAATTACTAGATATCTATGACTCCTATGGAGACGCTTTCAAAGCAAATGAAAGCACTATAATCGATGTAAACTTTACACAGTACAAAACAATGTTGCACAATGAACAGCAACACAAAGAAGAACTCCAGGCCCACCTAGATAAGGACATTTGTGACAGTAGACAACCTTCTGTAACAGGAAGCCAAGCACCACTGGGAGAGCCACTAATAGCAAATGAAGCAGAATTAGCTATGACAGAAGTACAAAACAGCATGTGTCACTATGAAGAAAATGCAGAAGACTTAACTGTACTGCAATCAAAACTGAACAATGAGCACCGTAGCATTTTTCAAGAAGTAACAAAAGAAATTGCACATGTATACAACATGAAAATAAAGAATGTACCTGCCAAAATTACAAACCTATCTTCTTCAATTGACACCAGTGAAAGATGAACCTATTTTTAAAACCTTAGGGCACAAAATCTGCCATAAAACTGTTGGCAGCATAGGAAATGTCAACCTTTGGCAACATTTCCAATACAGAGAATTAACAGAAAACATGCACCAGTCTGCAGACCTAACATACGCCAACATTTTAAAAAGTATTAGAGTTGGTGTACTACCACAAGAAGCACAATCAATATTAAAAATCCGGCCCATCCATGCACTGTATGGCCGTAACTCACGTGCTACTGATGTCATGGAAAAATGTGCACACAAAAATGCCAGTTGTGTGTCCTTGATACCAACTCGTGCAAGCTGTTTAAAATTCAATGAAACAATGTTGAAAAAAGAAATGCAACCAATAATTGAAATTTGCTCCACAGACAAACTGGACATACATGGTATGACACTACCCAATGTTTCAACAAGCCACAACAAGAGGGTAAGTCATCAAATTTAGCACCAGCCGTGTGTGCCAAAACCCATTTTGATGCACAGCTTATTCATGGATACTAAACTCCATAACCAGCCGTGGTGCAGAGTGGCGCAGCGACCCTGCAGCTGTGCCAGTTATGCCCCCAAACCCGCCCGTCCGTCAAAACATCGCACAAATCCCATACATGGTGCAAAAGCCAGTGGACCAGCATACAGCCCCCCCCCAATCACGAAAACGCACTAAAAACACTGCACGGTTCTCACACGCTGATGAAATCGCGTGTAAAACCCCCCAGGCACCCCTCGGAATACGCGTACCACGCCCGCACCAGTGAAATCGCGTGGAAAACTCCCTGCGCACCCCTCGGAATACACGTACCCCGCTCGCGCCATTGAAATCGTGTGGAAAACTCCCCATGAACCCCTCGGATTACGCATACCCCACTTGCGCCAGCGAAATCGTGTGGGAAAAGTCCCCCATGTGGTGTGGGCTGCTTGTGGGGCATGAACTGGGGTGATGGGCTGCCTGCGGGGCATGCCCAGGAGTGATGTGCTGCCTGCGGGCCATGGGGAGGGTGGATGGGCTGCCTGCAGGCCATGCCCACGGGTGATGGGCTACCTGCGGTGCTTGCCCAGGGGTGAAGGGCTAAAATGAAACAATAAGAGGCTGCCCAGGAGCGGGGAGGACTGGAGGGCCTGAAAATCTATAACTGGGGGTTGTCCTAGCCTCTGTGATTCAAAAAAGCAGGCAAAGTAGTTTAAATGAGAGTTGGTTTTAAACCCTTTTGGAAGCCCGTCTAACTGGGGCAACCATTGTTGAAAACAAAAAGCCCGTTGCAAGTGAACACATGTCTCTTTACTTTTTGAAAATGTCAGCTTTTTAGTTAGCTGATATTCTTTATTTTACAAATTATTTAAGTATTTTTATACACATTATAGTACATGAAAACCATTTTAACGAACACAAGGATGGTTATGAATGATAACCAATGTAGAATTTTTGCAGGTATCTAATGCATAGACAGAACACTCATACATTTAACTAACAACTTGTTAGTAAGTAAAAGGAACACAGAATGTGAGTACAATAGGAGACGTTGATTGTAGGTCTCCTATCCCCGGCTAAAGTCTGACCTCATATTTAGTCAAGGGGTGAAGGGCTGCCTGCGGAGCATGCCCAGGGGTGATGGGCTGCCCACAGGGCATGCCCATGGGTAAAGGGCTGCCCATCACCCCTGGGCATGTCACGCAGGCAGCCCTTCACCCCGGGCATGCCCTGTAGGCAGGCCACATGTTACCATGCACTTGGGAGCCCCAACTCATGTCCCCCACCCCGCCCCCATTGACAGGCACCTTCCAGGAGGCCCCGACTCATGTCCCCCCACTCACCCCCAATGACAGCCACCTGCCAGCAGGCCCCAACTCATGAACAATTGACGGGAACCTGGCAGCAGGCCCCGACTCATGCCCTTCCAATCCCCCCAATTGACAGGCACCTGCCAGCAGGCCCCAACTCATGTTCCCCCACCCCCCATTGACAGGCACCTGCCAGCAGGCCCCGACTCATGCCCCCCACTCCCACCATTGTCAGGCACCTGCCAGCAGGCCCTGACTCATGTCCCCCAACCACCCCCCATTAACAGGCACCTGCCAGCAGGCCCCAACTCATGTGAACCCACCCACCTCCCATTGACAGGCACCTGCCAGCAGGCCCCAACTCATGTCCCCCCCACCCCCCCTTTGACAGGCACCTGCCAGCAGGCCCCGACCCATGCCACCCCCACCCTCACCATTGACAGGCACCTGCCAGCAGGCCCTGACTCATGTCCCCCCAACCACCCCCATTCACAGGCACCTGCCAGCAGGTCCCGACTCATGTCCCCCCACCCACCCCCCATTGACAGACACCTGTCAGCAGGCCCCAACTCATGCCCCCCCACCCCCCATTGACGGGCACCTGCCAGCAGGCGCTGACTCATGCCCCCACACCACCCCATTGACGGGCACCTGCCAGCAGGCCCCGACTCATGCCCCCCAACACCCCCATTGATAGGCACCTGCCAGCAGGCCCCGACACATGGCCCACCAAACACCATGTCATAACAAAACAGACCCATGGCCCTAATGCCAACCCAAAACTGCCCTGCCTTACAAGCACGCAACCATCCAGTGCACCCACTCCCAAATTACCCATACCATGAGAGTCTGAAAAGAACCAGCATGGCCATGAATAAATGTCCAACACATCCACGCAGTGGCAACACATGACTGAGGCAATGCTCATAGAGAAATGCACAAAACCAATGAGAGTACACAACACCAATAATGAAGATATATGAAATGTTTTAAAAAACATAAAAAAATGACATAATGAAAAATCACACATGCAAATGAAGAAATAATGAAAGCAATACCAAAAATAAAGTAAAATCCAATGAAAAACAAAAATCCACGACATGAAAACTGAAAAGTGGTCCATCGCCAAAGTCCATATAAAGTAAATAAAAAACAAAAGCACAAAAAACCATTGCTCCATGGGATGATGTAATAACAAAAGTATGTACAAGTCTTGTCCTATTTACACTGAAAGTCAGAGGGTCCATGATCCCAAAAGAAAAGGAATCCTACCAAAAATCCTATTTAAAATACAACTATATACAAAAAGTGGAGCAAAGTCTGTGAACTCCAAATAAAAATATAAACCAAATGAAACCTAAGCCTAAATAACTATATACACAGGCGGCAGGCTTGTCCGATGGCTCACTTTTTGATGTTCCAGGCCAGGGCATCATCCAACTCCACATCAATGTTCCGGGGGCGGGCATCTTCGCTGGCCATGAGGTCTCGCAGGGATGCAGCCATGGCCTCCTCCAACTCCCTGCGAGTTGCCTCGAGGCACTCAGCCTGCCTCAATGCCCTGTGCATGGAGTTCACCGCCCTGACTCTCTGCCCGCCACCGCTCTGCACCTATTTGCTTTTCCCAACCGCTGCCACATGGAAGACACTCCGAATCCTGGGTCCTCCTGCCCGCCGGCCGATGCCTGTCCCAATGATGTTGATGTCCCCGAGGCCACATGCCTCCTACGTCGAGCCTGCCGCTGCTGACTTTCTGCTGCCTGCTGCCACCACAACGACTGCCTCCAGGTAGATGGCAACACCCAGGGCCGTCGTGCAGGTGCCCTGCTTGAATGTACCTGCACATCGTCTGTTGCCCGGGGTCCAGTTGCTGGGGTGACCACCTGTGCTGGAGCTCCGACTCCCGACTTTGGGCCGGAAGACAGCACGGAGAACGACTGGCATATAGTGTGCACAGAGGAGGAGAGGGCCGCAAGACAGAGTGACACATGGAGGAAATACCGACCAAGAGCCATCTCAACTGGGCCACGTTGGTACACGTCTCTTCATGATGACGTGTGTGGTCCACCCAGGAAGCACGCACGTCATCATGAATTACATGTGTGCGCAATGCGACATCAATGAGGACAGACTCGATCCTGTCACAGGTCCCCACGTCCGGAGGTAGAGGAGTGCCAGATGACGTGAGCCTCCCCCTACCTGCGGACAGGCCTGGGTTGGGGCATCCCTGCTGGTACATGGTGATGCAGTCACAGTGTCAGGGACAGTGACATGCACAGGCCCTTCCACGGTGACCTGTGCTGCCTCCTGACCCTGGACTGCACCACTTGCACCAGTGGTACCACCCCACCAGGCCCCATGTGCAGCTTGGATGCAGCTTCCTCCTCCTCCGTACACACCACCAACCTGGATGGCTCTGCATCATCTTCCGCCATCGCAAGCCCCTGTGGGGGCTCACCTGCCCCTTTCACTGCAGCCGTAGAGGCGGATGCAGAACCAGTCTCCTCGCTCTCGGATGATGGAATTTCCTGGGAGGGTGACTGGGCCTTGCGTTGCCGGCTGGTGGAGGCATCCCTATCGCTTTCTTCCACAGCACCATCTCCATCCTCTTCTTCACTCGCCACTGTGTGAAGGGAGACATAGAACACAAGCATCATGGTACTGTACAATAGTTCTCTAGACACAAAGCAATAGCACATGAGTGGCACTGTCAAACGTCACTTCCATCATGTCCCTCCACAACACATGGGTCAGTGCAGGCAACACACATGCAGACACAGGCATGGCACATGCAACAAACATTTGCATCCATGTCCAAGGCACTGTAGAAACAGCCAATGGGGGTTGAAACTCTAATGCATCATGGGACATGATGATCACATGCACACACATCACCGGAGGGTCATGCATCTGGCCTCGTATACCCCCAGACACAGTGGATACAAGGACGACTAGGTTATATCAGTGAATCAACACATCGTCACGGACATGTGTCATGCATCCATGGCGTTTACCAGTCACTCACACACTACTCAGACACATGGACATGTACACCATGCATGTCCATGACAGCAGCACCCATCTCTCACACCCCAAACATGTCCAAGTACAGAGACAGGCATGCATACATGAGCGCATTCCGCATGCTGCTCCGCATGATGCATTGTAACACATACACCATCCATGTGGTTCATGCCTGACTGGACTCACATGCAGCACCATCATGTCCCTGCACACACACATCCATACATGACCCATGTCACATATACAGCCAAGTAGCTAACTACCACCACACTGCAACATGCACTGTTGTACACGGCAATGCATGGGCACTTATCGCTTGACTCCAGATGGGCCTGCATCCTGAGGATCTGGTGGTGAAGCACTGAGCGAATGCGCTCCAGGACCGTCATCTGATGGGTGGTAAGCTGGTTCCGGCGTCCCACTGCATCCGCTGTGTCTAAGAGGTGCCGGGCCTTCTTGAGGGTCCTGGACTTGTAGTCCTCCCAGCGCTTCTGGACGTGTTTGATGTCGCGGGGTGCCACCCCCTCCGCTTTGATGGCACCCACTATGTCCGTCCAGATCCTCCTCCGTACTTCCTTGTCGGCGCGCGACGGTGAGAAGAGGGCATCATAATGCCCCAGGACTTGCTCCACCAGGATGCCAACTTCATTCGCTGTGAAGCTGGCAGCCCTCTGCCTCTCTGCTGGGGGGTTTCCACTGGTGCCGGATGGTGTTGGTTCGGACATGGCAACCCCCGAGGCAGGTGTGGTTGGGCAACTGGCTCCTGGGGCTGTGGAGTGATGGAACACCAGTCGGGAGTCTTCTGTTCCAGCAGGGGTGGTCACAGCAACTGGACCCCTGCAGATGGCTGGTGTGCAGGCACCAAATGGCAAGGCACTGTTGGCAGCAGGCAGGCAGACAGGCAGGCATCAGCAGATGGCTTGTAGGAGGCACCCTGGGGCTCTGGGGGGCAGGTAAATGGCCTTCTGGGCAGGAGCGTGGTCTTCCGTGTGTTGTCACGTGGCCAGCTTGATGCAGAGTGAATAGGCACGTGAAAAAACAGCAAATCAGCGTGTAATTTGATGAAAGGGCCTTAGCACGTAAGCGAGTATGTGGCATAACATGCGCGGACGTTTCCCTCGGTACGGGTGCATAGTGATTCAGCACATGAAAAACAGCACATTTGCGTGTTAATGCGTGTAGTTTGAGGAAAGGGCCTAAGAGCGTAAGTGACGTGACGTGCGCAGGCGTTACCCTCAGCACAGGTTAAAGGTGAGCGGGGCCAGCAGTTCGCTGTACGTGCTTTTCGTGGAGACCGACATGTGTGTTGCTACTTCTGGTTGTTTCATGCGCCATCACTACTTTACAGCGGATCAAGGACGTATTTCTTCTTTTGGCAGGGGTATTGGCTATGCATGTTTTTCATTACCACGCTAGTCAGACGGTGAGTTGCGCATGCTATTTTTCCCACTGCGGGTCCCCCTGTGTATCACGTACCCATTTTCGAGGTCATAGTAGCCTGTGTGTCCCACACGTATGTGTTTTTCATGTCCCCCCTGGGTGCCACCGCGTACTGCGGGAGGTTACTTCCACACATGTGGGCTACTGGGGGTTGCGTGCACGGTTTTGCGGCAATTTTGGGGTGCCTGAGCATTGCGTGACCCGTCACTTTATCACCGGGGTCACATACAGCCTTACAGGCATACAGGAGTGCTGATAGCATCTAGTACCCCACTCCCTTCACCCCAATTGCCCAGGACAATTGTTGTGTACACCTCCCATTGGCACTACTACATCTGTGCCATGGTTGGAAGGCCACAAAAGGTGAGGGGCACCTCAGGTTGGTGTCCTCCACATGGCAGGTGTGGTCAGGACGTGGCCAGGGTGACCAGAGAGTAGGGGGACTCCAGGGTGTCCAGGGCGGCTGCAGAGGGGGAAGAGGCAGGGATGCACCACTTCAGCAGGATGTTCTTCCACGTGTTGGTGCAGTCATGCCACACGCCCTGTGGTTCCGGGAGATGCAGCTCTTGCATCTGGCACTGGCACCCATGTGACCCGGCAGTCCATTTCATTGACTGCCACGGGCCCAAGGGTAGTGGTAGCTGCAGGTGCAGCTGTGGCACCACCACCCAGGCTCAGGGTCTGCCAGCACATGCTGCGTTGGCACCTGAAGAGTTCCAGGATGATTTCCAGGTTTTCAGGAGGCATGGTGTAAGTACACGCAGGGCTGCTCTGACCAAGGCACATGTCCCTGGGGCAGTGTTGTCATCTGCTGCCCCGAGCAGCCGGGTGTTGGCAACTGCATGGGCAGATGCAGCCGACACCACCCCGGCTGTGAGTCTGCCAGCCAGGACAGTCTCGTTCAATGACACTGGCACAGTGGCTGTAGCTGCGCAGGGTCCAGTCAAGGGCACCCAGCAGCCACTGACACAAGTCAGGGCTTCTGTCCTAGTTCCACATGCCACTCCTTTGGTTCAATCCACCAGCACCACTGCCCCTACTGATCAGGGTGGCATTTGCCAGTCAGGGTCTGGATCACTGCCCAAGAGGAGGAAGGTTGCACCTGCACAAGAGGCTGGGACCCCAGACACGGCTCCGGCCTCCAGCACGTCGAGGAAGAAGCCTTTCTGCAAGCAGGAACTAGAATTCCTTGTGGGTTACGTGTCGGAACACGACCGTGATATGCTAGTCGGCCCAAATTGTCACACTACGCCTGCCTAGCATTCGGACCACTGGAAGCATGTTGCGGAGGGTGTTAGTTTATTCGGACATGAGGTGTGCACAGCTCAGGGGTGCAAAAAGCGTTTGGATGACCTCCGACACTGTGCTAAGCTAAAGCGTGCCTCCAATTATGCCATGACTCGGGTGACTGGCAGTGGGTCACCACCTGAGGAGGAAGAACTCACTCCGCACAAGGTGATCGCTGCAGAGTACATCCCAGCAGAATTGGTCGGAGTGGGAGAGATGCTGGATTTTGACGCCCCGTCCAGTGAGTGTTTTTGCGTGTTTGTCCAGGCCATGTGTGGTTTGCTTGTGGGATGTGTTGTGCTTGACTGCTAATACATGCTATGTGTACATGGTTCTCATGTGCGAGTCATGCAATGTTTCACTAATGCGTGCCTGCTGTGCAGCATGCTGGACATGTAGTGCACACAGGGACTGTCCTCATCACCACACTTGCACCCTACTCACATGCTAGTCACCTGGCTGCCCCTCCGGTCCATGTTCCAGCTCACTGGCCCTTCTGCATGTAGCCTGGGGTGTCTTTCCACTCAGCACTCGAATTATGTCATTGCATGACTGACATGCATGTGTGTTTCTGCCTGCATGTGGGTACTCCACGTAGGCATGCTGTCTTGCCCCTCCACCCCCCTGCACCACTATTACAACATTGCACATCTGGGTAACATGTTGGACTACTGCAATGGCCTGTTCATTGTTCCTGTGTACATGCACACTTCCCCCTGCCAACCTGCCAGACACATACTGTGGGGTACATCCTTTGTCCTTGATGCAGGGTGTCTCACTCAGACTGTACAGATGGTAGATGCTCCACAGGGACATGAGTGCCCATTCATGCTCCTTGTGCATTCCATGCATGCCCCTATGTGTTGCAGGATGATCATAGTAGTACGTGTCCAGAATGACATACATTTAATGGCTTTTGATCATCCATTCCATGCCCAGTCTGGCTCAGTCCTGCATCTCGCACATGTTTAGGGTGTCATGGTCTGTGTGGGACACAGGCCTCCCCCGGTTTCAGGCCCCCTGACTCTGTCCCACTGGTGTAGTAACTTCTGCACAAATGGGTGTACTACAGAGGGTTCATCATGTGTCCTGCTTACTGTCCCATACTCATCTGCTGTGTTGTCAGTTGACTCAGATGATACAATTGACGGTACTCAACACTGTCTGCCAATACACAGTTCTCTGGTCAACCTTTCACTGCCATGCTATGCCTCCCTGCATTTCTGAATTTTCACTAAAGGGGGGGGTGGTTGCCTGCAGCCATGCAACCCATTGCATGCAATTAGCACGTGATGCCTGACCTTTCTCTAACACTGCCTTCATGTTTATTGATTGACATCATAATGTACGTGTTGATGTAGATTGTCGGTTACGTACACATGTTCTGCACTGCACCAACCTACTTCTGAGCCATGTTACACCGTTCTACATGCCGACTCACTGCTGCAATGTCAAAGTGATCTGGCATGTATGGTCAGATTGTCATCACTGTCATGAAAGGCACGGCACAGGTGCATCCTGTGACACATGTACTCAGTATAGGAACACTCTAGCGGGTGTTTATCAAAGTTGATTGGTCAATCTGCGACCTATGCTAACTGATATAGGCTGCAGATTGAGTGTAGCCTGCCAAACGGGTTGTAATGACTGTGGAGCTGCCTGCATGTGTGTATGTGTACACTTTCACATACATCAAAGCAAGTAGTTTCGTAGCAGCTTGCTTTGCTGTATAGGATGCTGTTCATAATCACTATACGGGTCTATATGGACACGGGTGTTTTTGAACACTTTCACATGTACATATGCAAGCAGCTTCAACGCAGTGTAGTGCAGCATTGCGGCTCCTCACTTATGTGTGTGTGATAGTGTTCATTAACACATGTGTTCTCTGCAGCTTTTTTGTTGAATGACTCATATGTAGTTGATTAACATTAACGCTGCTGAGATTTCAGCATTGCGCCCGTTATTTTCAACTGGCACATTCCTGAAGGTGCACTGTCGTGCAGTATGTGTATGCCCAGGCCCACTAAGCTATTCTGATGGGGCCTGGCCATGATGATTTGACACACTGAATAATGGATTAGGGCACAATCAATGCACAATGTGCTCAATCAGGCACTGAGGGGTGTCCTGGAGGCTTTGTGGCCGGCAGGTCGGACCATACTGGGAATTATGGTCCCTCATGCCTGGTTACTACATTCAGTACATGTGTAGGCTGCATTATTTACACACATCCATTTCTGCATTTGGGATGTGTTTACATATTAATGCCACTGTATGCATGCCAGAATTTCATTTGTGTGTGACATGTCTGCTTCATGTGTTGGCTGTCAAAGTGATGTCTATGTGAGTGTGGGTTATGTGCTTCTGACAGGTGTACTTATGTTTGTGTTTTCCACATCACAGATGATGACGCAATGGATCCAGAGGATGGTGATGTCATTCCTGACATGGGGTTGCTATCACATCAGCAACCCGGCACAAGTGGGGGCCGGTGGGTGGTAGGCCATGAGAACCCACTTGTGCTCCAGACCATCGTGTCCAGGGCTGGCAATCAGTCTAGCTCGGATGATCACTCTGACAACAATGTTGAGTTGGATGCACGTCATGTCCATTCGTCGACGGTGAGTGATTCTGATGTGGACGATCTTCTGTCCGAGACACCTGCACTGAGGGGTCAGACAGTGTTCGAACCTCCACCTGTGGTGGATCGGGATGCACGGTCACACTCCACACCATTTGCTGATGAGCCTGGGGCATCATGTCAATGGAGGGATGTAGCTCCTTGGGCCCCGCGGGGGTTGAGTCCGACAATGCGGTGGCCGTGCGCCACCGAGGTATACTGAGTGGGAGCAATCCATGTATGCCAATTCCGAACAACAGGGGGCAGCTATTGATAAGATCGCTCAGAGCATGGAACTTGTGGCCCAATCCGTGCTCCCCCATGCTAGGCAGGTGGATCTCCAGCAGCGGGCAGCACAGTCCACGGCCCGCTCGCTCAGGCTGGGCATGGTGGCCTCAGACAGGGCACGCCGGCTGAAATGGTGTCTCTGCATCAAGCACTTGCTGCTCACGCAGAGGCACACAGGAAGGCCCTGAGGAATGACAATCATTCCCTCACATCTACTCTGGGTGTGCTCAACATGTCCCATAGGAAGCGGTCAGAGGAGAGGTTGGAGCAGCTTGAGAATACCATCTCGGCTGAGCTACGTGCATGCCGGGAGGTGCTCCGAATGTCATGCAAGGCCATGCAGAAGAACTCTGTGTTACACATGCTACCTTGCAAGAGGAAGCACGTGTATCACATGAGGTGCTGAATGCTGAACTACGTGTCATCGCCGCACAGGACCAGGCTTGTGGTGCGTTGTGGCTTTTGAAAGCATCCACTGTCTGTTCCAGCTGGGCCCATTCAAGCTTGTCTCACGTATGTGTTTGTGGCTTGGGGTCCTTACACATAAGCCACTCCTGCTTCCCCTCTCCATGGGCTTGCAAGGATGATTCGGTGTGACAACCATCTACACAAGTGCATTGGACTTTCGTCATATCTGTGGCCTATCTGCTGCTGTACTACTTGTGTTTGCACCCCTAGTAGGGATTATGGATGTTTTCTGCATGGCATGTCTGCAATCAATTTTGGTGAGTACATTTTTGAAATGTCCATTTATTGATGTTGATTGTGATGTATGGTCATATCTTGTCTGTATACGTGCTTGATGCACTTCATGCTGTAGACGGTAGCCTGCACCCTTTAGCTGTCAAAGTCACACTGATGGTGGGAGGGGGCCGGGTGTTGACAATGTCAAGTTGGTACGTGTTGAGTTTAGCTCCTGGGGATTGTGTTAAAGCAGGATGCATTAGGAATGTGACCCAAGAGGCACAACTCACGGTCCAGTCCTCATCTGAGATGTCTGCCTATACTACTACGCTCCGTTCCGTTTGGATGGCACGTTGTATCTGTCTTCCCTCTTGGAATTTGATGCTGCCTGATGGTGCAGTGTTCCTACTGGACTACAGCTCTTTTACTTGTTTTTCACACTCTGGCACCTTTAGTCCCTGTATTTCTTCCTGCTACTGTCCTTTTTGCACATCTGTCCGCCCGTCTCTCTGGCAGTTATTTCCACGTACTCTTACACTGCCTCGGTTTGCCTCTGTACACTTCTGTTCAACAGCATCTCTCTGTCGCTCCTCCTGTCTTTCATCTATTACATCCATGCCTTTATGTTGACTTTTGGCTTTTAAGAATGCTATTCAACTGTTGTGGCTCTTAACTTGCTGCCAGCTGTTTTCAGCTATCCCCACATTCACTTGTGCTGTCTCTGCCTTTCTTTGTTCACCTATCAAGGATTGATTGGGTTTGAGCTCAACCATCCAGATGTGCCAACCTCCTTTGTTATTTTCTACTCAAGGTCCAGCTCTACCTGTCAGGATACAGACCCTGGTGTTGTGTGGGAAGAGGTTAGATGTAGGTCTCAGACATGGACCAGCAACAAGCAGCATTAAAACACACACGGAAAAGATTCCAGCCTTATGAAAGACTTTTATGCCCTTTGTGCAGGAAAAGGAGACTCCAGACTACCTTTCCCAGCAGAAACCGGGCCAAGAACGACAAGAACCATGGCCACGTTGGGTGGGGCACATGTGCGCATGCACGCGCAAACAGAAGCCCGGGGCTTGTGCTCAGACGTCGGACTAAGCAGACGTGTTTCCAGGAGCTCGAGCAAGGTGAGCTGCATCTGGGGCTAGGCCCCAGCCAACCTTCCTCCATGCCCCTCGCACATGCAAGCTAAGTAGCGCCAGCGCTGGGGAGCTTAGCCAAGTGTTGGTGGAAGATGCGCACAGTACAGCAAAGCCACGCTGAGGAATAAATGCCAAGAAGCTTTCCAAGTTGTCAGAGGCAGACGCAGGGGGCATTGCCCATATCCTCGAGTTCCCCCTGCTCCAGAGAAGTTATTAGCGCAGTAGCATTCCTAGCCACAAAATAATACGGCGCAAGGGGGGGGCACACAGCGACGCACAAACTCGAGTACAGAGCATATCGTTAGCATATGCAATAAGCCACGTGCGCTGCCTATAGAAAGCTGCAGCTGGCAGAACACAATTTGTACTGAAGTCGCACCTCGCCGCACGTGGCTAGCGGCACATCCAAGGCCCATTCTATCATGTGTGATTCTTAACACATGGACTTCCATTTAACACGGATCCATGTGTGGCTACCTTAGTGCATTAACAGTGTATAAACCATGACGGGGGCAAGCAAAACTATACGAACGAAGCAGCAGACAAGAGTGCTTGTCTGGGAGGAGTCACTAAGTTCGAGGCATGAATGGTGTTATGTGTGTATGGGGAAAACACACACAGAATAGTAACTCACACTCTCTTTGCAGCATTGAACTGCTCCTGTTACTGGACCTGAGAGTGCGCAGGCAGGAGGCCAGCACTCACCCCAGAGATAACTCTCTCTTTGGCTCACCTTCGAGCCATTTTGTACAATGTGCATGAAGTACATGGTGTCTCTGATTGAGTATGTGTAATTGTCAATAGTTGTATTTTATATTTTCCCTACTTTCCATTGCCCATCCACCTCACCTCTCCTGACCCTCTTTCCGGGTTATCCTAAATACTGATGCCTATCCAACCAACAGATTCCTAACCCTCTTTCCCCACCGGGGTCTTGGAGGCCTGTGTAAGTTTTACCTTGCATGTGCCCAGACTGCGGAGGGGGTGGTTGGTTCGTGCCACTCCTGCGCCTGGAGACCAGAGCTGTGACACTACCCATCAGTTGTGGCATCCTCATTGATTATTGTGTACTGAAATTGCTACCCGTCCTGTTGAACCATTGCTCAACTGTGCTACTTTGGTAGTTATTCTATCATTCTGCTTGGACATGTGCTTGGCCATCTTCATTGACTTCAAGTCATCTACTGGAGACTCTTCCAGGGTTTTTTGGTATCTACAGGCTTTTTCCCTTGTTTGGGGGTTTGGCTCCTTGGCATTTTCTCTGCGATTTGGTATTTTTACCAGTCAAGGTGGCCTCTGAGGGGGCTGGACCCTATTTACACGAAAGGTAGAACAAGGAAACCAATGGGTGGGGGGATCCTGAATCCAGGTAGACTAGAAGGAAGAAGCCAACTGACCACAGACACAGTTCTTCTGAAGGTCATGGTGATGAGTAAATGAGGGAGGGATTTTATTTTGTCGGACAGTACGTTTGGGCTACAGTGTTTGGGCACTCTCTGACATTCTCATTGTAGGGTACTATGTACATAATGTGTTCTGCTGGTAAATGGCTGTTCCTGTGTTGGGTTTATTTTTCAGGTGTCAGGGGATTGTTGTGGTTTGACATACTGGGGTGTACACATGGCCAATGTTCACATGTGGTGTGTACAGGAAACTGAGGATCACTTGATTTCACATGCATGTATTGAGTGCATGTCCCTACGGACACACACACACTTACACAATGCTTCACCACACATACAACCACCCTTCCATGCTCACACATGCACACAGATTGCCTTCTCTGGCATGCTGTGTCCCTGCAGTGCATGATCCCTTACCACTTGGGGATCATGTACATGCGTCACTGGGTTATTTTTGTTGCTTGTCCTTTTTATATGATGCTCACGGTGTATCCCCAACACACTGGCTGCTCACTGTGCTGAGTGGTGTGTTGCAGGAGACACACACGGGTTTGGGATTTGCGGATTTGGATTGACCAATGTGCATGCCAACAGGAATTCTGTCTTTTGTTGATGGTACCGCTGGTGGCATGCATTTGTGTATGACTTTGTATGTGTGGGAGGTTGTTGGTCAGTCATTTCATCTGATTCTATGTCAGGTGTGATTGTCTCAGGCCTCTTTCCATTTATCACGTGTCACTTCGTATCTAATTGGTCATGTGTTGTGCTTTTTGTTTGCTCTTTTGCTGTTGCATGCCATGTCATGGTGTGGCCGACAAGGGTGATGTGGGTTGGGAGGGTTTAGGTGACATAGCGCTGATTGTCATGGCCTGTTTTGCAGGGGGTGATGTGATATACACCTTGCATGTGTTCCTTTTGGTCACACAGGATTGGTTATGTTTAAGTAGCTAGGGATGCGCTGTCATGATGCCTGCTCCCGAGGAGCCAGGTCAGGCCCAGCGTCCCCGGAAGCAGACTTCATACTCACCAAGCAGGACCCAGCAAACCCCTATAGGGGCTCTTTGGACCTTGTCCTGGCGCCTTTGGTGCCAGGCTCATAAAAGGCATCTGTCCTGGCGCCATAGGCGCCAGGCTCCTCATGGCAGAACATATGGTAATGCTTGGGTGAACTCACCTGAGGCAGACCATGCTGCATACTCACCTGAGGCAGACCATGCTGTCTGAAGCTCCAAGCCAACTAAGGCTAGGGAGGAACTATTTTCTTTCAGGAACTCTTTTCTTACTCGGGTGGGGCCAGTGGAAGAACACTCACCTGAAGCTCTTCTAAGGCTATTTAAACCACGCCCGGATGGCCACACGTGCTTCGCGTTATTCTCCATCTGCAGCAGGACGCTCACGGAGTCGGCTCGTGCATCCTGGCTCCTGCCACGCCCGCCAGCACCTGGAACACCTGCAAGGAGAGAAAGGCAAGCATTAGGACATTACCTACCTTCATCCAGCATCCGGATTCTTCACTCCGTCGATCCTGCAAAAGAAAGTCAAGGGTTAGAAACGCATCTCATCGCTCACTGCAGCGCCGCTTCCACTTACTTTCACGTGGCGCTGTCTAGCTCTTCAGCGGTCATAGGCGACATCGGCCGCATCCCAGCACCTACGGAAAAGAAAGACAATAGTTAGAAGTGCTCCGCTTCTCACGCTGCCGAGCCGCCTCCACTTACCTTCACGTGGTGCCGGCAACCTTTTCAGCGCCCATAGGCGACATCGGTCGCATTCAAGACCTACAGAGAAAAAGGACAAAACAAGGTGAGCAACGAACTAATTGCAAAAGGGCAGATTACTCACCTTGGGACCTCAGTTCCCTTTTCGGGTCGGAGCGGCTTTTCTGGCTTTTCCGTACCCCGGCCCCTATGGGGAAATAAGACACACTCATTAAGGTGTCGGAGCAAACCACTACGGCACACCTTCATTAAAAGTACTCACCTGAGCTTACCTCGGTGAATCCATACCTCCACACGGATTCCTCACCTAGTCCCTGAAAATTAAACAAAGGCCAAGGGACAAATAAGACTTGATCTTTTGAACTATATACTTACGGCAGCATTTTGGTAAAGGCAAGCAGACATTGAACCCTCGCCAAATCCGAGATCCAGTGAAGTAACTGGAAATCTACGCGCCCCTGCGTCAGAAGCAGGATGGAGAGCTTGTCCATACAGAAATTAAGGTGAGACTCTGCGGAAGGCACAGCTAGGGTTCGAGGAGGGTGCGAAGGGGAAAAAGGAGAGAATCTCACACACAATCTAGCAGACAGTTAACTCCCTTTTCCCATCTACAGAAGGATTATTCTACGGGCCAGACAGATGAGGTTTGGGGGTCCAGTCCAGTCCATCTTCCAAGCACTACGCTTTACCGTGGAAGAAGTTGTAGCAGTCCAGAACTGGTCGGCGCCTCCGTGGGAATCAGGTGAGCGTTACATGCACACAATGTGGCACTTCTGTGGCAACATTCTCAGGGTGGTAAGGTTGTGACAGTTGACTGTCTTTTTGTCATCATCGATTGTCACCTGGTATGTGCCAGGCCTGTGTGCACTCCGCAGGGGTGGGAGTTTAGGTGAAAGATGTGGCCACAAGCTGGGTCCGGGCTGCCTCCCCACGTGCCCTTTCCCCTCCCATGAGCAGTGCCTGTACCTGTGGTTGGGGACGTGGGGGCACCACCATGTCCACCGGTACGCCCCGCCGTGTTGCAACATTGTGCAGGACACATGCTGCCACAATGATCTTGCACACTACTGGGGGTGCATATAGTAGCTGCCTGCCAGAGCGGTCAAGGGAGCGGAAGCGTGACTTGAGCACTCCGAATGTGCGCTCCACTATGCCCCTGGTTGCAATATGGGCAGCGTTGTATCTTACCTGGGGTGGTGTGGTGGGGTTTCATATTGGTGTCATCATGTGGTTGCTCAGAGGGTAGGCACAGTCCCCTGGGGAGGTGAGGATGGTTGTCATTAGTTCGGTTTGTGTATTTGTCTGTGTGTGACATGCATGCATGTGCACAGACATTTGTACTCACCAATGAGCCATGTGTCGCCATGCTTCCCAGCTTCTAGGTCCTGGCTCAGGGCGGACATTCTGTATATGAAACTGTCATAGGTAGACCCAGGATAGTTTGAATAGACAGAGGTGATGATTCCATGGGCATTGCATACAACCTGTACGTTGATGGAATGCCAGTGCTTGTGGTTTCGATAGATGTGCTCAGTGGCCCTAGGTGGATGTAGGGCCACATGGATGTAATCTATGGCACTGAGGACTTTGGGGAAGTTTGCCACCCTGTAAAAGTCATGGTCCACGGTCTGCCTTTCAACGGGTGTTCTGGGCATGTATATGTGCCTGCGGACTGAGGGGCGTGCAGTCATAATTGCCAACACCTGGTGTAGGCAGCATGAATGCGTGGCCTGTGAGACACCCCCAACTATGTCAGTTGTCCGCTGAAATGACCCAGTGGTCAAAAAATGCAGGACATTCAGCACCTTTTCCAAGGGGCTTAGTGCTTGGGAGCACAAGGTGGGTGATGTGAGGTCATCCTCCCACTCAGTGACCAGGTCTAGGATGATATGAGGTGGAAACCTATACCTGCCGTAGACCTCGTCATCAGGCATCCCAAAATGGCTTGTCCTAGGCAAAAAAATGCGGGGCCTGGCTATTCTCCTCTTCCTCCGGTGTCCCACCATCAGTGCTGCGAGAAAAGGGACATTCATCGTAGCTGTATATATGTGTATTTTGTTTGCGCGCACTTTCATACTGCGCTGGGACGTTTCCGCCTGCCTTCATGTGGTGGACGTGTTTACACCTGTGCGTGTCTTTTGGCATGTGCGGGTTTCCCATATTCGATTCCATTAATATGTGCTGTTCGCATGCGTGTGGGCATTCCGTGTATTTCCCAGCAGTACTTCTCCAGTTATGCCTTCATTTTCACGCGTTGTTCCCCATTCTGCATGTTCCGTCCCCTTTTTGGTGTGTTCGCTACATGTTGTGCGCTTTCACTGTATGCGTTGCGCACGTTGTTCGGGATGTCGCAGTGATGTGTGTGCCCGTGTGCACCACCCGTGTATTTGGTGCACATCCTGGGGAAAACACGCACAGGGCCTTCTATGAATCGCGTGCGCGTGCGCTTGCATTTTCACGCTTGCATCACAAATTTTGGCGCACATTTGTTCAATGAATCGGCCCCTCTATACCTTAGAAAACTCTATCTCCAACACAGCTGGTTTGGAGAAAAGATTAAAATGATCTTTAAACTGTAGAGTAATGCTTAAACGTAACCTTGACGTGGAGCAAGGACTAATTAATGGAGCACTTGGTACAGTTGTTGGCTTTCAAACATACCCACGCGACAACAACATTCACTTTGTCAATATTTTCTTTGACAAACTATGAGAAGTAAAAAGGATAGGATGCTCAGCAGCTTGATTCCTTCTTTTCAAAGACATGTGTTTACGCAGACAGAAATTTTCTCTAACTCTAGCACACGCAGTCACCATTCACAAATCACAAGGTCTTACCCTAGATAAAGCATTGATAGATATAGGGAACACAGTCTTTAAAGGAGGCATGAGCTATGTAGCACTATCACGCTTACGTACACTTGACGATCTATTTCTAATCAACTTTGATGCAAGTAAAGTAAACGCTGATATTCCTTGCATTTTAGAATACAATAGACTATGTTCACTGTACACCCCCATCTAAAAACCTATCCTGTTCCACAAAAAGCAAAACGTTGAAAAAGAAAACTACTTAAAACAGAAATGCAACATGAACTCACTGCAAATCCTCCAAAGAGTAAAAGAACCTAATACTTCATTAATTACTACAACCAAAGAAGAATCTACTACTCAAAGTAACTCAGGTACTTCTTCAAAGAAGCAACACACACTCCAAAGAAATGACGTGGACACAGAACTATCTGGTCCATTCAAATTTTGAAATATAACTGGTGTAAATTGCTACACAAATGTAGCAATAAATATTCTATTCCAATTGCCACCAATTGTTGACAACATTTACTTACACAATAAAGACCAATTGTGTTTACACATGTTAGTCCTTCATAGAAATGCAAGCAACAATCCTGACAACACATACCGTTCATGGAATAAGACAAGAATTGGACTACTGTGCTAGAATGGTGAAATTCACTATAAACTCACAAGAAAATCCACAAGAATGTCTAATGCACTTACTACAAGTACTGGAAAACAAAAACATACCTATAAATTAAATCTTCCAGATTTCATGCATGCGGAAACATACATGCACTCTCTGCAACAATGTGGCACAGGAACAAATCCCTAATGAACGCTTCGTGTATGTATCCATACCTAATTGTGAATCAGTTCCATTTCAGCAACTTATACAAAATGAAAACCATGGCAAATTATGTACTACCTGTAATTCAGATAATCGCTCCACCTTACAGATACAAACACATAGTAAATATATAATACTATATGCAGATTGTACCAAAAACAACTGCAAGCTGACTGGATTCACACATGGTCAAGTATCACTTGGTAAGAAAACCTTCACAACAATAGGTATAATCTACCACACAAGAGCCACAACCAATTCAGGTCACTACACTGCATATATAAAAAAAATTGTTGATGGTTCGAATGTAATGATAGTACCATTACTCTAAAGCAGAGATTACCAGCAAATCTTATAAACGCTTATTTAATATTCTTAAAACCAAAATGTAATAACTAACCTGTGCATAAACATTAATGAAACTTCATTTAGAAAACTATAAACAGTTAGAATACGCCAACAGATATCTAACTGCCCCAAGATTCTGCAACAACCAAACAGATAAATCAATACCACTGAAATATAAGAAGAAATAAACAGTTAGAATACACCAACAAGTGTCTAATTGCCCCACAAATCTGCAACAACCCAACAGATAGATGAGTAACTTGAATATATAAATAAAAAACTATAACCAGTTAGAATACACCAACAGATATCTAACGGCCACAAGATTCTGCAACAACCAAACAGATAAATCAATACCGCTAAAATATAAGAAGAAATAAACAGTTAGAATACGCCAACATGTATCTAACTGCCCAAAAATCTGTGACAACCCACCAGATAGATGAGCAAATTGAAAATATAAATAAAAAACTATAACCAGTTACAATACGCCAACAGGTATCTAACAATATGCAAATAGCCAACAGATAGACCATTAGCCAGAAACAATAAATAAACACCAAAAACAAAGAAAGAAATGTATTTTACCATAACAAAAAGGTTTTTTTTTAATCCAACATGGATTTTCTTTCCCATAGACCCAATGATTTAAGAAACAAAGAAACTGAGCAAATTGCACAGTACACTTGTTTGTAAACTACTAAATATGAGGGTAGAAATAATGCAGACATGTCTATTATGCAATGCAATAACTCATCATAAACTACCTACATTAACATGATCTTTTCTTTTATCACAGAAATTGAAAAAGAATATCTGCTCCAGTTACCCAAGTCATGAAAAAAATATGTCCAATCACAAAAAATCAAACAGTAACTATATTATAATTCAACTCACAAATACTGCTCCATACCCACAACCATTGAAGCAAACATCTAACCATACGCCACAATCCAAAATGTTTACTTCCATGGATATGTTATACTGTAGTGCTTGTTACCAAACTCTACAATCTTAATTACATGACGTATCCAAAACTTCACATACAAACTATACAAATCAAACAGTATACAAACTGTAGATTTGTGGATATTTGTTGGATGTTTGATTCTATGGGTGTGTTATGCTGCAGTGGTTGTTGCCAGGGCCTAGAGTCTTGGGTGCATGGCCTATGGCCTACAGCCTTCAGCCATGCACCGAAGACGCTAGGCCCTGGCCACAACCACTGCAGCACAACACACCCATAGAATCAAACATTTTAACTGTGCTATTTGGGCTACTGCATTTTTTAAGTCAGCGGATAGCCGCAGTGACCGCGGACATGACATATACATCAGGGGCGCCTGCCACCTAAACAAATACAGCATTTGACCCATCTCTTACTCCCCCGCCCTCCTCAAGCACTCTTACACACTAACACACTCCCCAAAGTTGTATTTTCCCCCCGTTCGTCGACGCGCTGTCCCTGGATGTCCGCGGATCCAAGATGGCAGGCGCATCAAAACAATATGATGCACCTCACGCTTCATCCCAGCAAATCAGCGAACACATCATATGTCCGTGGACATGACACAGACTGATTAGCCAATTGGTGTCCTGTCTGCAGAGCGAAACAGGGAAATGTGTCCGCGGAGTGGACATAGATATCACACATTTTTTGACACCTACTTTTTGGTAGTTTTTAAAATAACTACTGGATGGATTTCCACCAAATTTACGAAAACACGCTTTCAGGATCAAGCTGCTGCTCCTGCTGCAAATTTGGTGCAAATCCGTCTGGCGGTTTGAGCTGTAGGCGTGAGCTAAGTTGTTTCCCCATTCACTCTATGGGAAAAAAAGAAATTTTGGGACCCCCTTATAACTTTGCCCCCCCCTGCACCAAACCTCACTAAACTTTGCAAAAATATTCAGAGTGGGACATATACTTTTTGTGAGGATTCGTACAGGGGGAGCAAAGGTATAAACCACCCAGAGGCTAGAGTATTATTTTCTACTCAACAATATTGTATATCATTCTTACTCATTCTATTGCAGCATTCACACTCTTTCTATCCTGTCTTAACATTGCTCTTAATTCAATACACCACACATGCCTACTGCCTAGCAACACCTCCATCTCTCATCAACTTCTATACCACAGTTTAATTTCCTCACTCTTCAATAGCCCTATCCATGTGAGGTCCTTAATTCCAACCCAACAAAGTTCACACTCATTACATTCAAAATCACTAACACACATTAGCACACATACACACACTTCCTCACCCCTTTTCTATTACACCCACACAACCCTTATACCTACGGACTAAATCACACCATTAGAGAAACCACTGTTTTCCTCAACACATCATAATAATCCTGCTTATTCAATCACACCACCACTCCCTTACTCACTGACACCAGTACTGTGTAACACATTCTACTATCAATAGTTTATTACCCATTCCCCATAACATAAATATACTTATTTTATACACACCAACCGATTTCAATCTCATATATACCCGAACCCATCACACCTATACAGCCCCTTAGTCTTACAAACTTACCACCCACACCTAGCATCCCACTACACAATCACACAGCAAACAATTCATCTCTGCAATAACACCCAAACACCCATGCATAAACGTTCCCCAAATTTCAAATACCAATTTTCCCCAACAGACATAACAGAATGCCTACTAAAACCGAACTCCAAAGAAAATATAGCAGATAAAAATAAGAACAAGCCATATAGTTATCTACCTCTAATACACTGTATAAAAAACATTTGAACAGAACAGCTAGTAACCTCATTCAACCAAACTAAACCAGCCACCACAAAAAATAGCAAGGCCCCTCTTGCATAAATGAAAAGTAAAAAAAAGATGTAAAAGCAAAAGCAGAACTACAAATGAACCTAACACTATATCTACCAATGTTAACTTAGCCACAGTAACACATTCCAAAAAAATCTATTTTACAAATAATATTCCATTGTAGAGTTAACAATCTTATAAAGAAATCTAAAATGCTATGATCTTAAAAACTTAAAAACTACAAATGAAAACTAATACTCGAAGCTCTAATTGACAGTGCATTTCTACGGAAGAAAAAGTTGTTTATATTCATTTTAAACAGAATGAAATAACTAACTTAATCAATCAATACATTACAAAAAGTACTTCTAAATATGCGCAATGTCAAAATAGATACAGTTTCAATCTTCTGTGAAGGTGAATGGATTCGCACAAGCAGCACAGAACCATATTTCAATGAAGAGGCTTATAAACAAGAACACCAACAAAAACAATTGCCATAGACAATAATGGCTGAGGCTATGAAGTAGGAGACACCATTATGGCAAAAGAAACCCTTATAGAAAAAGTATCCCCAATAAACTTTCAACCAATTGTTCCTTTTGCCCAAACAATCTATCCAGTGTACAAATGGCTATGCAGCTCAATATGTAACGTATGCCAACAATTCATCAGATCTTTATGACAATTCTTCAATCACTATGTCAAACTAAAAGACATAAGTAGAATCAAAACTGTGCATGCTCCCTCTGGAACAGCCTCCCTGCCACTCTGAAACTTGAGGAGAACCATCTCCGGTTCCAGAAGCACCTCAAGACCTTTTCCTTTGCTTCTGCCTTTGCCCCACCTCTCTCCTGGTGATCTTTTCTCTCTCGGCACCGTGGACCTGGCCTACCCTCTGTCTTCCGGGCCCAGGTACCCGCTCACCCTGCCACCCCCCCACACTGCCTCGGGGCAATCCCTGCACTGGGGTCTGTATCTGTAACCATACAGCCCCCTCCATTTTTTTCCTGCACTTCTTAGACATACCCTGTCTGCAGCCTCAACCCAACACTTGCCACTTGCTGACTGCACTACCACTGTTTTGTTGCCTTTATTATGTATTTATTTTATTATTTATCTGCTTTTTCTTTGCTCTTCACTTTTCACTTCTCCCCCTTCCATGCATTTTTCCCCTTTCCTTCTCCCATGCACTTGCACGTTCTCAATGTCACTGGGCCTAGTAAGATTGCAGGTTTTTTTGCTCTCCCTTGTTCCACTCTCTTGCCTTGCCGAACTCAGAAACACTTGAGTACGAGCACGATATAAATAAAATATCATATCATATCATATCAAACCATGGACTCCTGCCCTGTACGCATCCATACTGGAAAGTGAGGACATTCCTTTGCCTGGATTTCAGGAACTGCTTTCTAAAGCACCTTCCACCACATCAAAATGTTAGCTACATACCATTCCGCTATATGAAACCTTGTGCATATACTGTACTATGGAAACATTGTGCCCTAGAACTGCAACATTTAAATAAAATTCTGCTACATGGAACAGACAAAGAACTCCTTTGAGAAATAGAGCACCTTCAAAGTAAATATTTTGGAACTAAAATGTATTTTATTTATTTATTTTTGCAGCATATAGCAGCCCACCCAACCCTCAGGCATCAGGGCGTAAATTACAAGTAAATTAATAAGTTACAGGGTTAAAAGGTTGATGTCAGACAGTCATTCAAGAGAACAATATGTGAAATGCATACATAATAAATAGTTTCTCTAGAGAGAGGATAAAGTCAAGTCCGGCCAGCTGGGCAACGAGAAGACACAGTAGTTTGGTGAGAACACAGTTGGCTAAAATGGGACTAGAAATGAAAGGCAACTGCTGGGAAAACCGCACGCCAATAGTGGGGGGCTACGTAAGTGGCGCCTTTTTTATCATAACATATGTTGATAGCATCTAGACCAAGAGGTATCACAGCACTAGTACATTACCTACGTTTACATGGGGTTACATTTACAGCCAAAAGCTGCACAGGTCGTAATAGGTAGGAAAGATTTGCACATACTGGAAAAGCCTCGCCTCATGGAACATGGGGCTACATCAGGTATGTAGGCAAACAAGAGAGGTAGAGCAAAGACAGAGTAAGGAAAGTCATAAGCAAGTTTAAAGTTTGCCATTAGGCTGAGATACAGAAGGGGCATGATAAGCAGATAGCACAAGTTGGAACATACAGAAAGCCAAAATCAATTGGTTTTAAGTATGTTTCAGGTATAGCACTAGGCTAAAAAGTCAACTCCTATACTTTTGAGAGGTGTGATATGACAACAATAGGTTAGAGGGCAAAATCACTAGGTTTACAGACATGTTGCAGGTTTAACATTAGGCTAATAGTAAAAATATAAGGTACATTACAGACATTTTGCAAGAGATGGAATGGCTTGAAGGTCGGACTCGGTAAGTTATCAAGTATGTTAGAGGTTAGCACGAGGCTATGTAGACGAATCATCATGTAAGTCAGAATTAACAATAAGCTGCGGGACAAAGACGGTGAGTTATTACGCTTGTTTCAAGTTTAGACATTAGACTAGCAGACAAGAGAGGAATATGTAATAGATAGTGAGCACAGTCAGCAGTGGGTAAGAGGTCAGTATTAGTGAGTTTCCAGAAAATGATAGGGGTTTAGCACTTTCAAAAGATCAGATCAAGTGTGTATAGGACATATTGCAAAATCCAGAACGTTTTGTAAGGACAGAAGAGACGAGGCATACTGGGAAAGCTGCACCCAGAATTAGTGGGCCTACATCAATATGCATGTTGTAGGTGGTAAGGAAAGTCAATGTTAATGATTTTTCATTTTGCGGCTGCAGGACCATTTTGAATCCGTCTTGGTCGCATAAAAGTAAATGAGGGTGCAGCATGCAGTGTGGGTGACTTGAGAGCTGCAGCTGGGGTAGTTGCGGATCTGCTGTAGACTCAACAGTCATTTGCAGGGTGGGGGAGGTGAAAGGGGTAGCAATGGCATTGAGGTGAGGTATAAGACTGCAATGGACAGTCTTACCCGCCGGATGGGGTATCAGTGGCAGCAAATGAGCCTAGCTGGACCAGTAGCAGACTCCAATGGTGGGGACATGCCACATAGAGGGCGCCATGCCCCTCCTCGCCCATATAGGACAAGATAGTGGTGAATGGCCTTAGGTAGAGGCCTTTGGTCAGGGCCGACACCTCCTTCAGGGTGGCAATCTTGCTCTTCGATCTTGGTGTATCCAAGTGATGAGGGCAGGGTTCCAGCTGTCTTGAAATCAGCCCGGATAACTCCACTGTTGAAAAAAGAAAACCTTTATCCCATTAACAAAGACAATTATCGACTTATTACAAATGTACCTTTTATTTTGAAGTTTCTCGACAAGCTAGCATACATTCAACCTCAAGCTCATGTTGAAGAGCATAACATCCTAGGCAATCGTCAATCAGGTTATAGGGCTCGTCATGGCAAAGAGACTGCCATGCTTGACCTCAAGTCCACCTTAGCAGGCATAGCTGATAAAAATCAAGCCGCTCTGTTTATGCTTTTAGACCTCTCCGCAGCCTTCGATCTTGTTTATCACACTCTGCTAGTGACAAGGCCCGGAGAGGTCGCAAACTGTTCCATGCTGGCGTCCAAATGAATTGCCTCCTTTTTAGGTTCGCGTACAGTGAGGGTTTGTGTTGGCAACAATTACTCTTCTCCCATCTCTCAAACTTGCGGTGCTCTGCAGGGCTCATGCCTGTCGCCGCTGCTCTTTAACTTGAATATTCTGCCACTATTAGACCTTCTGAACAGCCTGGAAGTCCAATATGTAAACTACGCAGATGACAGTCAGGTTGTTATTCAGCTCAGTGACCAATACAAGAATGATGCAGAAACCCTTAACAATATCTATAGCGCCATCCAGAATTGGATGGCCTGCAACTCCTTGGCTCTTAACAACAGTAAAACTGATCTTATGATTGTCTCCACCAAAAATACCCGTATCAAGCTAACACCTGACTACTCCAAGTTCCTGATAGTAGACCATGTCATAACTGTTTTAAGAAAAGTGAAAACACTGGGCGTTTATCTGGATGATGAACTCTCTATGAAGTCTCACGTCTCCAACATCCGGTCGAGTTGTGGACTCATCAATAAATGAATATAATATATCCAACCTTTTATATCAACTGAAAACTGCGCTCTCCTGTCCACAGCATTGATAAATTCCAGGCTGGACTACTGTAACAACCTATTGACCGGCACTACCTCCGCCAAAATTCAAGCACTCTAAGTCATGAAGAATAATGCTGTACGCACCATCTTTAAGCAGTCGCTCCGCACCCACATTTCCTCTTTCAGGAAAATGCTACACTGGCTTCCTGTAAAACAAAGATTAACACACGAAGCACTTACTTTAGTACACAAATGTGTGTCTCTTTCAAGTCCTTAATATCTATCAGAGCGTATCAAGATCAAGCCTAATAATAGAAATCTTAGTTCTACTGTAGCTACGGCACTTGTCCAGCCGAGATCTAAACTGGCCAGGTTTGGAGGCACTAGCTTTGATTCTCAGGCCTCCACACTTTGGAATTCACTTCTGGCGGCAATATGCCAAATACATAACTACTCTCTTTTTAAAAAGGCCATAAAGCTCATTTCCTTAACCTCAACTAAGAATATCTGCCTCTACTTCTCTTCCTCTGGCCTTTTCTCATGTTTTGAGCATCCTGTCTCTGTTCTTTGTGTGCCATGACACCTGCGGGCATGTGGCGCGTTACAAGAATTTAAATAAATAAATAAAATGCTGGTAAAAGGCATTAGCCTCAGTGCTGGGCTGCTCTCCTAAGCAGAAGACATCAATGCATGACAAGACAGGGGTGAATGGCCTTAGGTAGAAGCCTTTTGGTCAGGGACGACTGGGCCTCTGGCTCGGCTGGTCTCTGGGATTAGAGGATGTGGGTAACCAATGTGTTGCCTCTTGCACATAGGTTCTTGTAGGGCTAGGAGGCCCTCATGAGCTTGATCAGACAAAGCAGCGGCTATCTTGATCTTCGGCCTCTGTGTGTCTGTGTATCTGTGTGTTGGTAAAAGGATGATGCAGGTGCCTGAGCATTGGTGCTGGACTGCTCTCCTGAGCAGGGGACATCAATGCAGGACAAGACAAGTTGACTTAGAACATTCAGTAACTTTAGAACACATTAGTGAAAACCTCACAAACACCAACCTCCTTACAAACACATACAACAATGAAATAGCAACATTTAAAAACACATCTGCTGAAATACCAGACAAAGTATGTATCTGTTGTCACAGAGAGTTTTATAAAAAAGAGCACAAACTTAGCAGATGGCCTGCAAAACAGAGGAAAATGAGGAATCCCAATGATTCCAATTAGCTTTATATCTAATAGCAGAAAACAAATACAAAATAACTGACCCCTCAATCCTTTGCAAGTACTGCAATGCAAAGCTTGACAATAACCAAATGCCATCACGTGCTAGCACTGATAACTTAGAAATATTCCCACGTCCAAAAACTCACCAACAACCGAACTTGTATGAAAGCTTTATAATCCAATCAGTACATCAATTTCAAGCTATAATACACCTTCTATTCAAAACTGCCAAATTGCCTCCATCTGAGTTACTAAAGGGCATTGTGGCAAAGTAGTATATTTGCCATTAGGTCTAAAAGAAAATGTAGAAACTCTAGGAGTACGACAGGCAATAAATATATCTTTGATTGTATTAGTTAATGTTGTACCAACAAAAGACAAATACATTTGCAACAGCTAGTTGACTTAAACAAAGTTAGACAAACCCTACAATATCTCAAATAAAACAATACCACAGAGATATAAACATAGAGAAAACCTTAAGAGAAACCACCCACATAGTTTAAGATTCACTACAAACTGGCCAATTTGAAAGTGTAGATCCTGTTACTGCAGCCAACATTTTAGGCAAGTATATAATTCACCCACTACATTCCAAAGACACCACAGAAGATGCATTAGAAACATATCAAATGCATCAAGCCAAAGGATCCCCAATGAGCATATGGGAGACAAGTTTAAAAGCACCTTCTTTTCCTCTACTCTTTCCTATTCGAAAAGAAGGAAGATATGATGAAAGATCCACACAAATTAGTGCATTAGAATATTGCTCTTTATGAATGTATTCTGAAAACCCAAGATTGAAACCAAATTTAGAATCCATTTTCCACCTCCTTTTCGAAAGCAAACTAGCAACTCTATGTTATGGTGTTGCAAACACATTAAAAACAGGGTTTAATTTCTTAAACATGTCCTCTACCCAACTGCTTCAAAAGATAAAAGACAAAGATTACTTTTTGCAGTGCAGCATCACAAATCTCTTTCCAAACATGCATTGTACAAGAGAATACTGCTTCCGATGTCACACTGATGTACGTTGTATGTAAAGGAACCTAGTCCTCCCACAACGTTTGTTACTTTAAGTTGTGTAGTATACGCATGGGATGACTTGCTTGACTTCTTACGTATTGCAAACCAAAACAAAGAGGGAATAGATATAGGAGAACTCTGGTCTCTTAACCCCGTCAATGTATCTCGGTACTTTCACCATTGCTTCATTGCCATACCGCACTTCATCTGCAATAAAACTACCCTTCCACTCAGAGAAGTGGAACACTTCGTTTGTACAACAGAATATCAATCCAGAGGTGCACCACACATCCACCTGCTTTTGTGGATAAAAGATGCTCCAAAATTTGGCAATGACGGTGATACCACTGTTTTACAATTTATTGAAAAATACATTATCTGTGACATCCCTTCAGAAACCACACATATTGACTTACTTACACAAATCTTACGCTTCCAAAAACATAAGTGTGGCAAATACTGCTGATGTCGATATAAAAACAAAAGAAAATACTATACCAAATGTTGCTTTGGCTTCCCTAGATCAGTTTGCACAAAGGGACAAGTAACCGTGATGTCTTCTGTTAGACAAATGGGCCTCATCACGAGTTGAGCAGTAACGCCGGCGCTATTAGCGCCGGCGCTAATAGCCCTACCGCCAAACCCCCCGGCGCTATTAGCGCCGGATCATGGGTTTGGCAGAAGGGTTATTGCCCATTCCCCATTGGGCCCATTCGGGAATTCCACACTCCCCATTAGGCCCAATGGGGAAAATTCACGCTATTACTGCTGGCGGATTTTCCACCGGCCGTAATCGTGCCGAAAATCGGAAAATTTGCCAAAGCCATGATCTGGCGGACCCTTAAATGCGGCGGTAATAGCACTACCATCGCAGCGTTACCGCCAGACTTGTGATGAGGCCCAATGTAAAAGGGAAATCCACAAAAAACAAATACAACATTTAGAGGGACGAGGCATCCAAGTACATCAATGATTACAATGCAATCATTGCCCTCTTGTGGAATACAAATATAGACCTGCAATATATTTCAGACAATTCCACTGCATTTGCAAGATATGACACAACCTATTTTACCAAAGCTGAGAAGACAGAGCTAAAAGACCTCTGGGATGACATATTATCTGACAAAACGCTATTACAAAATTGTACAGCTTTGGTATAAAAATGCTCTTCCATGGAGAATGCAGGTTCTACGAAGCTGCAGACCATTTAACCGGTACACCTTTATAAAGAAAAACCTGAAAACATTGTCTGGCTAAACCTTGGTCCAGATGTATCACAAAAAAGGGTACTAACATCCTAGCAAGAGATAGAAACAATAGCCACAAATGATCCCAACAGCCAGGACATTTAAGGAAACATTTTATTTGACAAATACTACCCAAACAGAAGTACTGCTTCAGAAAACATGTTCCTTTATGACATAGCCCAAAACTAATACTACAAAAACAATGCCACGCCAGATTAGACAACTGGCAAATATTCAGTCTCAACTTGTGAAGAAAGCCTCGTAACACTTATTAAACTCAGCCTAATTAATCATAATGTTATCATTTAAATCTGAAACATAAAAAGCCTTATTACATAGCCTACTACAATGTTTCACATGTTGGAGAAATGAAGAATTATTAGGTGACCATAACTGATTTGAAGCTGCATTTAATGCAAAAGAAAGCAGTATAACAAATGTCAATTTCAAATAATATAAACAAATGTTGAACAATGAACGCCAACAAGAGGAAGAAATTGAACTTCTACTAGATAAAGACACTCCTGGAGGTAGTCAATGTTCTCTTACAGGAAGCCAAGAACGACTTGGAGAACCACTCATTCTAAATGAAGCAGAAATAACCATGTCTGAGGTAAAAAATACCATGTATGAATCCAAACAATCTGAAGAAGACTTGTCAGTGCTCAAATCATAGCTAAATGATGAACAACTCACCATTTATCTAGAAGTCACTGAAGAAAATTAACATGGTTTTAAACATGAAAATAAAACATGTAGCTGTAAGAATCATACACCTCTGCTCCTGTGTGTAAGTGGTGTAGGTGCTTCTGGAAAAACTTTCCTAATTAAAATAATCAGCACTTTTCTACAAGACTTAACAAACAACAACCTTTCAGCTGTTGTAAAAGCCCCAACAGGTCTAGCTGCATACAACAGAGGAGCTGTAACTTTACACTGACTACTGCTCCTCCTAATAAAACACCATAACAAATTAGAATACTACAAATTATTAGCAGAAGCTGCTACTAAAGTACGAAGAATTCTGAAAAAAATGAAAGTCCTCCTGATTGATGAAGTAAGCCTGGTTTGCAACTTCCTGTTGGCTTTAATTAATCTCAGAATGCAAGAAGTCCTAAAAACCAACTGCAAAGAACTTTTTGGAGGAAAATAAGTTATTGTTTTCAGAGACCTCGAACAGTTAACACCAATAAAAGGTCAACCTATTTTCAAAACATTAGGACACAAAGAATGCTGTAATACACTCAGCAGCATTGGAAATGTAAATCTCTGGCAAAATGTTTGATACAGAGAACTAACTCAAAGAATGCTTCAGTCTACAGATCTCAGTTATGCTAAGATTTCAAAAAGCACTAGAACTGGCCTGCATACTGAAAATGCAAACTCCATGTTAAAAACTAAACTAATCCATGAGCTATATGAGCAAAATACATCTGCCCCTGACGTCATGGAACAATTTACTAAAAGAAAATTATAAAAAGCATGTTCTTAATGCCAACACGTGCAAGCTGCACTCAATTCAATGAGACAATGTTACAAAAAGAAATGCGACTCATACTGCAAATCATCTCCATAGACAAACTAGAAGTGCAGAGCATGACACTCCCTATGTGTCAACAAGCAATGGAACGACTAACAGGCCGATTCATGGAATAATTAGCGCGGCGCAAGTGGGCAAAAACGTGCGAATCGCAGTGGAATAGCGAAAATCGCAGTGCAAGTGCGAAAATCGCACGAAAAGCAGCGCACGTCGATTCATGGAAGTCCGTGCGCGAGAAAAACAGCGGATGTGCGATAAAAAGTGCGCCGCGCACGTTGGCGCACAGGCCATCTAACAGCGTGCGCCAGGTCACAGCGAAAATCGCACAGGCCACAGCGAAATTCGCACATAGCGCGGCGCACGCAACAAAAGTAGGCGGAACACGGGCGTAACACTCGGAATGGGGAACAACTTTGCAAAAACGTGGGCGTCACGGGGGAAGTACAGGGCACAAGTGCGCGGAACGCCCACACGCTCGCCTACAACACATATTCATGGAATAGAATAGGGCAAAAAAGCGCACGCTCAAACCAGCGCACAGGCACAAACACGACCGCCACAAGAAAGCGGGCGGTAGCGTCTCTGCGGCTGTAAGAAATGTGCGCCAAAAGGTGCGCCAACAAATAGCACCCATATACTGCCATGATGAATGTCCTATACTGTGGCCCTCCAGGACAAATGACGTGCAAAGGGGTACCCACAAACACGGACACGCTGACAAAAAATACGTGTGCGTGTATACCGGGGTGCGCGGGAAGTCTCACACGCGATTTGGCCGGGTACGTGGATTTCAGGGGTGCGCGGGAAGTTCCACACGCGATTCCATCAGGGTAGGTGTATTTCAGGGGTGCGCAGGAAGTTCCACACGCGATTCCATCAGGGTATGTGTATTTCAGGGGTGCGCGGGAAGTCCCACACGCGATTACAGCAGGGTACGTGTATTTCAGGGATGCGCGGGAAGTTCCACACGCGAATAGGCTGGGCGCGTGTATTTCAGGGGTGCGCGGGAAGTTCCACACGCGAATAGCTTGGGCGCGTGTATTTCAGGGGTGCGCGGAAAGTTCCACACGCGATTCCATCAGGGTAGGTGTATTTCAGGGGTGCGCGGGAAGTTCCACAAGCGATTCCATCAGGGTATGTGTATTTCAGGGGTGCGCGGGAAGTCCCACACGCGATTACAGCAGGGTACGTGTATTTCAGGGGTGCGCGGGAAGTTCCACACGCGAATAGCCTGGGCACGTGTATTTCAGGGGTGCGCGGGAAGTTCCACACGCGAATAGCCTGGGCGCGTGTATTTCAGGGGTGCGCGGGAAGTTCCACACGCGAATAGCCTGGGCGCGTGTATTTCAGGGGTGCGCGGGAAGTCCCACACGCGATTACAGCAGGGTATGTGTATTTCAGGGGTGCGCGGGAAGTTCCACACGCGAATAGCCTGGGCGCGTGTATTTCAGGGGTGCGCGGGAAGTTCCACACGCGAATAGCCTGGGTGCGTGTATTTCAGGGATGCGCGGGAAGTTCCACACGCGAATAGCCTGGGCGCGTGTATTTCAGGGGTGCGCGGGAAGTCCCACACGCGATTACAGCAGGGTACGTGTATTTCAGGGGTGCGCGGGAAGTTCCACACGCGAATAGCCTGGGCGCGTGTATTTCACGGGTGCGCGGGAAGTTCCACACGCGAATAGCCTGGGCGCGTGTATTTCAGGGGTGCGCGGGAAGTTCCACACGCGAATAGCCTGGGCGCGTGTATTTCATGGGTGCGCGGGAAGTTCCACACGTGAATAGCCTGGGCGCGTGTATTTCAGGGGTGCGCGGGAAGTTCCACACGCGAATAGCCTGGGCGCGTGTATTTCAGGGGTGTGCGGGAAGTTTAACACGCGATTTCAGCAGGGTACGTGTATTTCAGGGGTGCGCGGGAATTTCCACACGCGAATAGCCTGGGCGCGTGTATTTCAGGGGTGCGCGGGAATTATCACACGCGATTTGGCTTGGTACGTGTATTACAGGGGTGCGTGGGAAGTTACACACGCGATTAGGCTGGGTGGGTCCTCACAGGTGTTCCCTGTACACCCTCGATGGCCCCTGCAGGCAGCCCACAAAACAGGGGACTACCCTGCACACCTGCTCATGTCTCCCACCACCCCCACCCCCCACCATCCAGGGGCACCCTCCACCAGGCCCCCACTCATGTCTCCCACCACCCCCACCCCCCAGCAGTGCAGGGGCAGCCTCCACCAGGCCCCCACTCATGTCTCCCACCACCCCCACCCCCCACCATCCAGGGGCACCCTCCACCAGGCCCCCACTCATGTCTCCCACCACCCCCACCCCCCAGCAGTGCAGGGGCACCCTCCACCAGGCCCCCACTCATGTCTCCCACCACCCCCACCCCCCCAGTCACCAGGGGCACCCTCCACCAGGCCCCCACTCATGTCTCCCACCACCCCCACCCCCCACCATCCAGGGGCAGCCTCCACCAGGCCCCCACTCATGTCTCCCACCACCCCCACCCCCCAGCAGTGCAGGGGCACCCTCCACCAGGCCCCCACTCATGTCTCCCACCACCCCCACCCCCCCAGTCACCAGGGGCACCCTCCACCAGGCCCCCACTCATGTCTCCCACCACCCCCACCCCCCACCATCCAGGGGCAGCCTCCACCAGGCCCCCACTCATGTCTCCCACCACCCCCACCCCCCTGCCACCATGGGCACCCTCCACCAGGCCCCCACTCATGTCTCCCACCACCCCCACCCCCCAGTCACCAGGGGCACCCTCCACCAGGCCCCCACTCATGTCTCCCACCACCCCCACCCCCCACCATCCAGGGGCACCCTCCACCAGGCCCCCACTCATGTCTCCCACCACCCCCACCCCCCAGCAGTGCAGGGGCACCCTCCACCAGGCCCCCACTCATGTCTCCCACCACCCCCACCCCCCCAGTCACCAGGGGCACCCTCCACCAGGCCCCCACTCATGTCTCCCACCACCCCCACCCCCCACCATCCAGGGGCAGCCTCCACCAGGCCCCCACTCATGTCTCCCACCACCCCCACCCCCCAGCAGTGCAGGGGCACCCTCCACCAGGCCCCCACTCATGTCTCCCACCACCCCCACCCCCCCAGTCACCAGGGGCACCCTCCACCAGGCCCCCACTCATGTCTCCCACCACCCCCACCCCCCACCATCCAGGGGCAGCCTCCACCAGGCCCCCACTCATGTCTCCCACCACCCCCACCCCCCTGCCACCATGGGCACCCTCCACCAGGCCCCCACTCATGTCTCCCACCACCCCCACCCCCCAGTCACCAGGGGCACCCTCCACCAGGCCCCCACTCATGTCTCCCACCACCCCCACCCCCCACCATCCAGGGGCAGCCTCCACCAGGCCCCCACTCATGTCTCCCACCACCCCCACCCCCCTGCCACCATGGGCACCCTCCACCAGGCCCCCACTCATGTCTCCCACCACCACCCCCCCCAGCAGTGCAGGGGCAGCCCCCACCAGGCCCCCACTCATGTCTCCCACCACCCCCACCCCCCCAGTCACCAGGGGCACCCTCCACCAGGCCCCCACTCATGTCTCCCACCACCCCCACCCCCCACCATCCAGGGGCACCCTCCACCAGGCCCCCACTCATGTCTCCCACCACCCCCACCCCCCCAGTCACCAGGGGCACCCTCCACCAGGCCCCCACTCATGTCTCCCACCACCCCCACCCCCCACCATCCAGGGGCAGCCTCCACCAGGCCCCCACTCATGTCTCCCACCACCCCCACCCCCCTGCCACCATGGGCACCCTCCACCAGGCCCCCACTCATGTCTCCCACCACCCCCACCCCCCAGTCACCAGGGGCACCCTCCACCAGGCCCCCACTCATGTCTCCCACCACCCCCACCACCCACCATCCAGGGGCAGCCTCCACCAGGCCCCCACTCATGTCTCCCACCACCCCCACCCCCCTGCCACCATGGGCACCCTCCACCAGGCCCCCACTCATGTCTCCCACCACCCCCACCCCCCAGTCACCAGGGGCAGCCTCCACCAGGCCCCCACTCATGTCTCCCACCACCCCCACCCCCCGGCCACCATGGGCACCCTCCACCAGGCCCCCACTCATGTCTCCCACCACCCCCACCCCCCAGCAGTGCAGGGGCAGCCCCCACCAGGCCCCCACTCATGTCCCCTATCACCCCCACCCCCCCCGCCACCAGGGGCACCCTCCACCAGGCCCCCACTCATGTCTCCCACCACCCCCACCCCCCACCATCCAGGGGCAGCCTCCACCAGGCCCCCACTCATGTCTCCCACCACCCCCACCCCCCAGCAGTGCAGGGGCAGCCCCCACCAGGCCCCCACTCATGTCCCCTATCACCCCCACCCCCCCGCCACCAGGGGCACCCTCCACCAGGCCCCCACTCATGTCTCCCACCACCCCCACCCGCCAGCAGTGCAGGGGCAGCCTCCACCAGGCCCCCACTCATGTCCCCTATCACCCCCACCCCCCCGCCACCAGGGGCACCCTCCACCAGGCCCCCACTCATGTCTCCCACCACCCCCACCCCCCCAGTCACCAGGGGCAGCCTCCACCAGGCCCCCACTCATGTCTCCCACCACCCCCACCCCCCAGTCACCAGGGGCACCCTCCACCAGGCCCCCACTCATGTCTCCCACCACCCCCACCCCCCAGCAGTGCAGGGGCAGCCCCCACCAGGCCCCCACTCATGACCCCTATGACCCCCACCCCCCCGCCACCAGGGGCACCCTCCACCAGGCCCCCACCCATGTCTCCCACCACCCCCACCCCCCAGCAGTGCAGGGGCATCCTCCACCAGGCACCCACACATGTCCCCCTGCCCCCAGGTCCTGACGATACTCAATCATGGCAGTAATGGGCAGCATACCCAGCACAAACACCCAGGCAAGGATTGCATCCACCCACATAGTGAATGCAATTACATGATACAACCCCAATGGCAAGTATGTAAATGAACACATGTCCGTCACACACACATACACAACGGGTTCAAGTGAATGTCAAAACCCATATCATGACATGTATGAAACCAATGAGAAAATACCACAAGTGAAAGTTAAAAAAACATGTATTAAAGATGAAAAATAAGTAAACAAATCAAACATACAACAATGGGGATAGCAAAATAAATGGTCCATGACCGAGAACAAATGTAAAAATAAAAAAAACAAAGTAATCCAAAAACAAATGTTGTCCAAAGCAATGTCATGTGGAAGGAAAATAATGAAAAACCATTTCCTCATGGTGAACACAATAATCAATAAAAAAAATGTTTCTTCAAAAAGCAAACAATATACACGAATATTCCAGGGTCCATGAGCCCAACACCATAAATGAAACCTACTACTACCTAATGAAAAAAATATCTACAAAAAAGTGGCCATTGTCCGAGCGGTCCAAAAAAATAAAAATGAATAAAGGAAACATAACACTAACTAACTAAATAACTATATACAAAGGCAGCGGGCAAGTCCTGCGGCTCACTCGGTGATGTTGCTGGCCAGGGCATCATCGAACTCCATGTCGATGTCCTGGAGGCGGGACTCTGTCCTGGCCCCGAGGTCTCGCAGGGATAACCCCATGTCCAGCTCAAACTCCCTGCGAGCTTCCTCGAGGCACTCAGCCCGCCTCAACGCCCGACGCATGGAGAACTCCGCCCTGACCATGGTGAGCCGCTCCTCTTCTGCCCGCTGCCGCTCCGCACCTATCCGCTGGACCAACTGCTCCCACACGGAAGACACCACCATCCCAGGGTTGCCCTGCCCTCCGGCCGATGCCTGCCCCTCTGATCTTGATGGCCCCGAGCCCTGATGCCTCCCACGTCGAGCCTGCTGCTGCCTCCGACGCCACTGCCTCTGCCAGCACGACGGCATCCAGGCTGATGGAAACCACCGACGCCGTCGTGCACGTGCCCTGCCCGATGATGCTGTCACATCTTCCATCTGCTGGGGTCCAGTTGCTGTGTTGTCCACCCCTGCTGGACCTCCGACTCCCAACTGTGGCAGGGATGGGATCCCCACCGAGCTGGCTGCATTGGTCGGGGCAGGTCCACAGGGGGCCCTGGTGGCATCTGGGCCGGAAGACGGCAAGGAGAACGACTGGTGTATAGCCTGCACAGAGGAGGAGAGGGCCGCCAGATTGGCCAACACATGCAGCAAACCCCCGAACATGGCCGATCCCAATTGGGCCACGTCGGCACGGTGCACTTCGTGATGACGTGCGTGCTCCTCCCGGAAAGCATGCACGGCATCACGAATCACAGCCGTGCGCATCGCGACCCCAATCAGAACCTTCTCCACACGGCCAGGGGTTCCCACGTCCGCAGGTGGAGGGGAGTCAGGTGACATGGACATCCCCTCTACCTGCGGACGGGCCTGGGACGGGGCATCCCTGCTGGTGCATGGTGGTGCACTCACAGGGTCAGGGACAGCGACATGCACAGGCCCCTCCACGGTGACCTGTGCTGCCTCCTGCCCCTGGCCCTGGACTGCACCACTTGCACCAGCAGGGATGCCCCCACCAGGCCCCATGTGTGCCCCAGTGGCGGCCTCCTCCTCCTCTGTGCAAACCACCAACCTGGATGGCTCCTCACCGTCTCCCACCGTAGCAGGCCCCTGTGGGGGCTCACCCAACCCTTCCGCTGCAGCCGTGGGGGCATCCCCGCCGCCTTGCTCCACAGCGCCGTCTCCGCCCTCTTCTTCACTAGCCGCTGCGTAGAGGGAGACAAAGAACACAAGCATCAGGGTACTGTACAATGGTCCCCTAGACAGGAAGCAATAGCAGATGAGCACCACTGTCAAAGTACACTTCCATCATGTCCCTCCACAACACATGGGTCAGTCCAGGCAAAACACACACAGTAACAGGCATGGTGCATGCCATGGACATTTCTATGCATGTCCAATGGACTCTTGAAACATTCAATGATATGTAACTCACATGCATCATGGCTCATGCCTATCACATGCACACACTTCACCTCACTCACATCCATCTGGCCCCAAACACACCAAACACAGCGGATACAAGGGTAATTTGGCTGCTTCACTGAATCTGTGCATTGTCACACACATGTGTCATGCACCCATGGCATGCACAAGTCACAGACACGCAGGTCAGGCACACAGACATGGCTACCATATATGTACCTGGCATCAGCACCCATCCCTCACCCCCACCCATGTCCAGGTACAGAGACTGGCATGCTCTCATGTTCAAAATCTGCATAGGCTCCCCATGCGGCATTTGAACACATGCAACAACCATGTGGGTCACACATCACTGGTCGCACATGCATTACTATGATGTCCCTGCACACATACATGCATACATGGCCTATGGCACACATACAGGCAAGTATCATAGAACCAGCACACCGCAACATGCCCTGTCTCACACAGTAATGCTTGGACACTTACCGCTCAACTCCAGACGGGCCTCCCTCTCAAGGATCTGGGCGTGGAGCGCTGGGCGTACGCGTTCCAGGACCCTCATCTGGATGGAACTCATGCGGCCCCGGCCCCCCTCCACGAGGCGCCGGGCCTTCACAAGGGTCCTGGACCTCAAGTCCTCTCAGCGCTTCTTGATCTTCAGGACGTTGCGGGTTGCCACCCCCTCCGCGTTGATGGCAACCACACAGTCGGCCCAGATCCTCTCCTGTCCTTCCTTGCTGGCGCGGGACGATCCAAAGAGGGCATCATACTGCCCCAGGACATGCTCCACCAGGACACCAACTTCGGTGGCAGTGAAGCTGGTGCCCCTCTGCCCCTCTGGCCTGGGGTTGCCACTGGTGCCAGATGTGGAAGTGCCCGACATGGCAACCCCAGAGGCAGGTGTGGGTGGGCAACTGGGTCCTGGGGCTGGGCTGTGGAGCGATGTAATCCCAGTCGGGAGTCTTCAGTTCCAGCAGGGGTGGACACAGCAACTGGACCCCTGCAGATGGCTGATGTGCAGGCACCAAATGGCAGGGCACGGTGGCAGCAGGCAGGCAGGCAGGCAGCAGCAGATGGCACGTGGGAGGCTGCTCGGGGCACTGGGGGGCAGTAACTCGGCCTTCTGGGCAGGAGCGTGGTCTTCCGTGTGTTTTCGCGTGGCCAGCTTGATACCGAGTGATTTGGCACGTGAAAATCCTGCATGTCAGCGTGAAATCCGAGGAAAGGCCCTTAGCGCGTAAGTGCGTCAGCACGCATACGCAATTCTATTGGACCAGAGTCCCTCAGCGCGTAAGCGCGTCTGTGACGTGACCCGCATGGGTGTTCCCCACTCAGCACGTGATGACGGAGCACACGTGGAAATACTGCACGTCAGCGTGTAATTGGACAAAAGTGCGCGTACACGCGATTGGCCTATGTACGTGTATTTCATGGTTGCGCGGGCACTTACACACGCAAGTACGTCAGCGCACCTGTATCCCGTGGTGCGTGGGAATTTCCACATGCTATTGGACTGGGAACTGGATTCCAGGGGTGCGCGGGTCACACGCTCGCCTAGAACACGCGCAAAGCATACATTTGCGCACTTTAACAATAACAAGCTCAGACGCCAGGATGAACATACCGTTCCTAGCAGCAGTGGCAGTGGGCTACCAAAGGAGGAGGAGGAGGATAGTCAGGGCCAGAATATTCACACCCAGAACCAGCCTTTTCGGGATGCCTGATGACCAGGTGTATGGGAGGTACAGGTTTCCACCACACATAATACTGGACCTGGTGAGTGAGTGGGAGGATGACCTCACATCACCCACCCTGTGCTCCCAAGCACTCAGCCCCCTGGAGAAGGTCCTCAATGTACTGCACTTCTTAGCCACTGGATCATTTCAGCGGACAAGTGCCATAGTGGGTGGGGTGTCACAGGCCACCCAGTCACGCTGCCTACACCAGGTCTTGAACATCATCACTGCAAGCCCATCAGTCCGCAGGCACATATACCTGCCCAGAACACCTGCAGAAAGGCATGCTGCCACCCTGGATTTTTACGGTGTGGCACGATTCCCCAAAGTGCTAGGTGCCATCGACTGCACCCATGTGGCTCTACGTCCCCCCAGGGCATCTGAGCACATCTATAGGAACCGCAAGCACTGGCATTCCATCAACGTGCAGGTAGCATGTAATGCCAAGGGAATCATCACCTCAGTATATGCCAACTATCCCGGGTCCACCCACGACAGCTTCATTTACCGAATGTCCACCCTAAGCCGGGACCTAGAAGCTGGGCGGCATGGCGATACATGGCTGCTTGGTGAGTATGTATGCCACTGCACATGCATGCATGTTGGATACTGAGCAAGGTCACAACCCCACCAATGATACCAATCACCACCTCCACAGGGGACAGTGCCTACCCTCTCAGCCCCCACATGATGACGCCAATTCGGAACCCCACCACGCCACCCGAGGTAAGATACAACACAGCCCACATTACGACCCGGGGCATAGTGGAGCGCACATTCGGAGTGCTAAAGTCACGCTTTCGCTCCCTTGACCGTTCTGGCGGCCAGCTGTTATACGTTCCCCCAGTAGTGTGCAGGATCATAGTGGCAGCATGTGTCCTGCACAACGTTGCAACACGCCGGGGCCTGGCCGTGGACATGATGGTGGCCCCACATCCCCAACCACATGCACAGCCGCTGCGCATGGGAGGGGAAAGGGCACGGGGGGAGGCAGCCCGTACACAGCTAGTGGCTAATTACTTCACATAGAAATCACACCCCTGTGGAGTGCACACTGCCCTGGCACATTCCATCTGACAATCAATGATGACTCAACCTGACACTGATCCTGAATGTCTGGAGAATGAACCGTGAATACCATATCAGCCTGAGATTGTTCACCTGGAAGTGTCACAATGTGTGCATCCCTACCCACACAGACACCACCAATGCAGTTTTGTGGAGTTACACATTCAAGCAGCTAAAAAGAATACCCACTTGCAAAATGCAACAAGAGGACAGTGCCATGTCAGCCAACCCAACCCCAGCACCGCCACACGACACACCGTGCCATGTCATGCTATTTGCAGGTAAACAAAGTAATCCCCACAACATGACACTAGTGTCACTATGTACAGTGTCCCTATTAGAAACCTGCAACACCTGAAATGCTCACAGCAATGCCGGACCAACAACATACTTGAGCACGTACTACCATTAACATGACATCACAAATGTTACATATTAGTAGTCTCACCACCTGGAAATGCCTGCACTCCCACCACTACCAACTGTGCAGTGTTGGCGCCATGTAGAGTTGTAGGTGCACTGCTGCCAACATGGACCCCCATCTCCAGACTAGAGGTCCTTGTGTAGACATGAGGAAGGGACCTGCAAATTGGGAGGTAGACACAGAAGATGAGTTACACATCAATGCAACATGCAGTGTACAACACAACAGCAATATGCACTAGGAATGTATACACAGTATTGACTACAGACTGCCCACACAGCTCATGGGAGTCCAACGTCACTGTGTAATTCACTGTCACTTGGGCACACCCTTTGCAAGCCCATGGAAACGGGAAGCAGGAGGGGTGTGTGTGACTCAAACCCAAGCATCTGAACCAAATACATTACAAGCCTGCATGTGCCCAGCCACAATGCAGCGTATGCCCACAGGAACCACGGAAGCCAACAAATCGTCCCAAAAAAAATAGGGAATAAAATAAATAAAAATAAAAATAAAAATAAGAAACAATCAAAAATGGCCATTGATGGGCCCGGGGGGGTTGGGGAGGCCGCCCAGGAGGTCCGAGGACAGGATGCACACCAGAACCCACCTGCGTGATCCTGGGAAAATAAAACACCTCCATGGGCTCATGGCCCACACGGCTACCCTATTGTGGGAGTATCACTGCTGTCGCTATTATCACCCTGTGCAGCTGCATCCGGAGGTGGTTGCACTATGGGAGGCAGCCCACGCAAGGCCGTAGTCTGCTCCTCCATGGCTGCAAGCATGCGGGTGTGGTAGGTCTGGTTCTGGAGGATGAGTGTGCGGAGGTCCCCATGCAACAACTCACGGGATGCCCGGACCTCCGCCCTCGTTGCCTGCATCTCAGCTGAGAGCGTACGGGTGAGACGCTCCAGCTGCTGTTCTTTCCTTTGGTGTGTTGAAGCCTCAAGCTCAACAAGAGTCCTCCTGAGGTGAAGGAGCTCCTGCCTCAGGGCTTCCCTGTGGCCCTGGGACTCAATGGAGATGGCCTCCTGCAGAGTCGCCAGTGCCGCCCGCCTGTCCCTGTTGGACCCCAACATGTCCTCCCTGTGTGACTGGCAGATGGAGTCGGTTGCCTGCTCTAGTCGCTCCATCAGCCTTTCTGGGGGGACAATGGAAGTGGCCACCCTATCCATGGCCTGAGCCATCATCTCGGATGATGCAGCCTGTTGGGTTGCCATACCGTAAATGGATTGCTCCCATGCGGTATTGCCAGGTGGCGTACGGCCACCACGTCGGCGGGCACCACACCTGTCTGGGGCAAGGCGAAATGCGCCTTGCTGTGCCGGCACTGCCTGAGGCTGCAGGACTGCATTCCCCCTCTGATCTGCTGGCCCAGGAACAGGATCAGATGTCGCGGAGTGTGACCCTGCATCCGTAATCACCAAAGGCGTAGCTGCCAACACTGACATCCCCATGGAGGGTTCTGACCCTGGTGCAGGTGGGTGAGACAGAACAGAATCCCTCCCTGGAACACTCACATGCGACGGCACGTAGGTCTCATCCGAATCAACACCTGAGTACAGCTCGGGGGAGGTGCAGCCAGAGACACCCCTTGAGAGCACGACCTGCAGCACTTGTGGGTTCTCCCCCACCACCACACCACGTCCCTCACTGGTGGTTGGTCGGCCCTCGGACCCCTCCTGGGTCTGCACCATCTCCACAACCCCAGCAGTATCAGGTGCGTCTTCCCCTGCAAAGACATGAAAACAAAGAAATGGAAACAGGCATTAGCACCATGGCACACAATGAGGGCTGAGAAGCAAGAGAACCAGTACTTGATTGACACATGTCCCACATGACTAAAACCCTCCCATGCATGCACCCTCACTGCGTATGAAGTGCAGGCAAATGGCACACACTGATGACACCAAGATGGAAGATGAACACATTTTCTGCATGCTGCCTGGCAGTGGCATCACACATTGGCCTGTGATTGCCAGGTGAAACGCACATGCCATCACACAGATGGCATGTACCATTGCTATTGAGTGAAGATGGAGAGGAGGGCAGCACCTATTCATTCAGTCCAGTTCCCGCATGTAATTGCTTTTCTAATTCTAACAGGTCAGATTTTTCACCTGGAGCTGCCAGTCTGAAATGGTCCAATTGCACAGGGACATGTGTGTACAAATGATATCCAGGTAACAAAGTCACTCCACTTTACCATAGCCATGTCAGACATGTGACTAGTGGACAGCGACATGGCTAGTAAAAGTGGGGGAATGCAAACAATCTGACTGAATGAACAGTGAAAAATAAGCAACTATGTTGTGGCAAGGTGACACTTCAAGGGCAACTGGCGTGCAGTTGGGCTAGATGTCTACTGTTGGCAGAAGGGATACTGCTATGGCCAAATGCAGCTGCGCAGGAAGTATTGCATGAAGCACATGGCTGACCCATACGACACACAAACAGAAGCCCTCACACACACACCATGCACATGGATGACACACACATGCATGTGCACTCACCGGACAATGCCTCGTAATCAGCCAGATCTCCCACGCCTTGGATCTGTTCCTCCGTGACGTAGGTCCCAGCGACTGACTCATGTGGAGTGAGTTCCATGTCTACTACTGGAGACCCACCTCCAGTCACTAGAGTTGCGGCATGACTTGAGGCCAGCTTACTCTTTGCCCTGCGCTTTAGGTCATTCCAGCGCTTATAGCAATCATTGGCTGTGCGCCTCACGATTCCAAGGGCACTTACGATGTCCGCAACGGTCTGACAGTGTGCCTGGCGTTGTGCAGGTGTGGTCTTGGATCCTGCAACAATGACCATCTCGTTGTCATGTCCGGACACATACTCGACAAGTGCATTCAGTTCGTCATCCGTGAAGCTGGGCTTCCTGGACGGGCCGGACTGTGTAGCCGTGTCTGGGGCATCAGCCTGTGCCGGACGAGCACTCTTCCTCTTCCGCTTGGAAGGTGGTGGTGATCCTGAGTGTCCTGCGCCGCTCTGGACACTAGGGGCAGGAGCCCTGGTGGACTCTGTATCAGGAGTGTGGGATTGCACACTCAGCATGGGAGTTGGTGCAGGCATTGGCTCTAGTGTGATGGTGTCAGGGGGAATGTCAGCAGCATGGACTAGGACCGACACTGTCCTGGCTGGGTGTGTGAGGGCTGGGGTGGATGGAGCCGCAGCTGCCCCTGCAGCCTCTCCGCCCTGCCTCCTTGGTGCAGCAGATGACCTTGCTGCCCCAGATCCACGTGGCATGATGGCATCAACGTGCACCAGCGCACGTGTCGTAGCCCTGCTGACCTGGAAGTCAGCCATGGAGTCAGCCAGGTCTGGTGCCACAATGGGCTGGTCCAACAAGGGCTGAGCATGGATGGTGTCAGCCACATCAGCCTCAACGGGAGGGGGGGGAGGGGGGGATTATGGGTGCCCGTGACTGGTCCTCCACACATGGGGGGACAGGCTTACCCTGCAAGTTACGACCACGTCCCCTACCGGATCCACCACGGCCACCACTTGTGGCTCTTCCACCTTTGCCACCCTTACGGAATCCTCGCCTCCCAGCCATGGCACTGATGTTAATGTGCGTATGGGAGTGGATGTAGACTATTGTCCTGGGCAATTGGGGGTCAAAGGGGTTGGGTACCAGATGGTAATTGTACCCTAGTGCTCTAGCAAGGCTGAATGTAACCCCTGGGGAAAGATGACGGGTCACGCAACGCACAGGAGGCCCAAAAAAGGGAGATGACGTGCACGCAACCCCTCCTAGACCACGTGTGCAGAAAGAAAAACCTGCACTACGCTGTGGCACCCAGTAACACAAGAATGAACGTATGCGTGTCACACGCAGCCTAGAATGACCTCTGAAGGGGTAGGCTACACACGGGGCAAGCACAGATGTTAGATACGTGCGTGACTCACCGTCTGCAAGGTAAAAGAGCGTGAAAAATGAGCGCGTTTGGTTGGCAACACCCCCGCCAAAAGAAGATATGTACGCTGTCTGAGCAGACAGGACAACAGTAGAAGGGAACACTGTTTGAGGGAACAGGCCCAGGTAAACCAGTACAAGAGAAAAAATAGAAAAAGCTGTCAGAGGTAACAGGGAGTACGAACTTGAAACGCCGTGAAGTAAATCGCGTGTGAAACGACAAGAAGTACAGAATTCACCCACTCGCTCTCCACGAAAAGCAGTACAAGGAATTGGTGTTCTACACGTACCTTATATGCAGGCCCACACGTACAGCGTCACTTACGCGGCGTGTACGTGCTAGGCCCATTCCCACCAATTACACGCTTTGTCACTTCTGCGTGTAGGTCCATTTGCACCAATTACACGCTTTGTCACTTCTGCGTGTATGTCCATTTGCACCAATTACACGCTTTGACACTTCTGCGTGTAGGTCCATTTGCACCAATTACACGCTTTGACACTTCTGCGTGTAGGGCTATTTCCACCAATAACACGCTTTGACACTCAGACGTGTCACGCAACTTTTTCCTACGCGTGCACGTGACTTCATAGACGCGCATACGCGTTTACGCGCTAAGGGCCTTTCATCGATTTACACGCAGACGTGTGGGATTTTCACGTGCAAAATCACTCACTACGTATCAAGCTGTCCACGCGTTCACACACGAAAGACCACGCTCCTGCCCAGGAGGCCAAATTACTGCCCCCCAGAGCCCTGAGCACGCTCCCACCTGCCATCTGCTGCTGCCTGACTGCCTGCTGCCCACGTGCCCTGCCATTTGCTGCCTGCACATCAGCCAGGGGTGCTGTTGCTGTGACCACCCCTGCTGGAACCAAAGGCTCCCGACTGCTTTTCCGTCGCCCCACAGCCCAGCACCAGGACCCAGTTGCCCACCCACTCCTGCCTGTGGGGTTGCCATGTCGGGCACTACAACATCTGGCACCAGTGGCAACCCCCGGCCAAGGAGGCAGAGGGGCACCAGCTTCAGTGCCAGGGAAGTTGGTGTCCTGGTGGAGGGTGCCCCTGGTGGCTGGGGGGTGGGGGTGGTGGTAGACATGAGTGGGGGCCTGGTGGAGGCTGCCCCTGCACTGCTGGGGGGTGGGGGTGGTGGGAGACATGAGTGGGGGCCTGGTGGAGGGTGCCCCTGGTGGCGGGGGGGTGGGGGTGGTGGTAGACATGAGTGGGGGCCTGGTGGAGGCTGCCCCTGCACTGCTGGGGGGTGGGGGTGGTGGGAGACATGGATGGGGGCCTGGTGGAGGGTGCCCCTGGTGGCGGGGGGGTGGGGGTGATAGGGGACATGAGTGGGGGCCTGGTGGAGGGTGCCCCTGCACTGCTGGGGGGTGGGGGTGATAGGGGACATGGGTGGGGGCCTGGTGGAGGGTGCCCCTGCACTGCTGGGGGGTGGGGGTGGTGGGAGACATGGGTGGGGGCCTGGTGGAGGGTGCCCCTGGATGCTGGGGGGTGGGGGTGGTGGGAGACATGGGTGGGGGCCTGGTGGAGGGTGCCCCTGGATGCTGGGGGGTGGGGGGGTGGGAGACATGAGTGGGGGCCTGGTGGAGGGTGCCCCTGGTGGCGGGGGGGTGGGGGTGATAGGGGACATGAGTGGGGGCCTGGTGGAGGGTGCCCCTGCACTGCTGGGGGGTGGGGGTGATAGGGGACATGAGTGGGGGCCTGGTGGAGGCTGCCCCTGCACTGCTGGGGGGTGGGGGTCGTGGTAGACATGGGTGGGGGCCTGGTGGAGGGTGCCCCTGGTGGCGGGGGGGTGGGGGTGGTGGTAGACATGAGTGGGGGCCTGGTGGAGGCTGCCCCTGCACTGCTGGGGGGTGGGGGTGGTGGGAGACATGGATGGGGGCCTGGTGGAGGGTGCCCCTGGTGGCGGGGGGGTGGGGGTGATAGGGGACATGAGTGGGGCCTGGTGGAGGGTGCCCCTGCACTGCTGGGGGGTGGGGGTGATAGGGGACATGGGTGGGGGCCTGGTGGAGGGTGCCCCTGGATGCTGGGGGGTGGGGGTGGTGGGAGACATGGGTGGGGGCCTGGTGGAGGGTGCCCCTGGATGCTGGGGGGTGGGGGGGGGTGGGAGACATGATTGGGGGCCTGGTGGAGGGTGCCCCTGGTGGCTGGGGGGTGGGGGTGATAGGGGACATGAGTGGGGGCCTGGTGGAGGGTGCACCTGCACTGCTGGGGGGTGGGGGTGGTGGGAGACATGGATGGGGGCCTGGTGGAGGGTGCCCCTGGTGGCGGGGGGGTGGGGGTGATAGGGGACATGAGTGGGGTCCTGGTGGAGGCTGCCCCTGCACTGCTGGGGGGTGGGGGTGGTGGGAGACATGAGTGGGGGCCTGGTGGAGGGTGCCCCTGGTGGCGGGGGGTGGGGGTGGTGGGAGACATGGGTGGGAGCCTGGTGGAGGGTGCCCCTGGATGCTGGGGGGTGTGGGTGGTGGGAGACATGGGTGGGGGCCTGGTGGAGGGTGCCCCTGGATGCTGGGGGGTGGGGGTGGTGGGAGACATGAGTGGGGGCCTGGTGGAGGGTGCCCCTGGTGGCTGGGGGTGGTGGGAGACATGGGTGGGGGCCTGGTGGAGGGTGCCCCTGGATGCTGGGGGGTGTGGGTGGTGGGAGACATGAGTGGGGGCCTGGTGGAGGCTGCCCCTGCACTGCTGGGGGGTGGGGGTGTTGGGAGACATGGGTGGGGGCCTGGTGGAGGGTGCCCCTGGATGCTGGGGGGTGGGGGTGGTGGGAGACATGAGTGGGGGCCTGGTGGAGGGTGCCCCTGGTTGCTGGGGGGTGGGGGTGGTGGGAGACATGGGTGGGAGCCTGGTGGAGGGTGCCCCTGGATGCTGGGGGGTGGGGGTGGTGGGAGACATGGGTGGGGGCCTGGTGGAGGGTGCCCCTGGATGCTGGGGGGTGGGGGTGGTGGGAGACATGAGTGGGGGCCTGGTGGAGTGTGCCCCTGGTGGCTGGGGGTTGGGGGTGGTGGGAGAAATGGGTGGGGGCCTGGTGGAGGGTGCCCCTGGATGCTGGGGGGTGTGGGTGGTGGGAGACATGAGTGGGGGCCTGGTGGAGGCTGCCCCTGCACTGCTGGGGGGTGGGGGTGTTGGAAGACATGGGTGGGGGCCTGGTGGAGGCTGCCCCTGCACTGCTGGGGGGTGGGGGTGCAGGGGGACATGAGCAGGTGTGCAGGGTAGTCCCCTGTTTTGTGGGCTGCCTGCAGGGGCCGTGGAGGGTGTACAGGGAACACCTGTGAGGACCCACCCAGCCTAATTGCGTGTGATTATTCCCGCACACCCCTGTAATACACGTACCTGGCCAAATCGCATGTGAGAATTCCCGCGCACCCCTGTAATACACGTACCCAGCCGAATCGCGTGTAGAACTTCCCGTGTACCCCTGTAATACACGTACCCAGCCAAATCGCGTGTGATAATTCCCACGTACCCCTGTAATACACGTACCCTGGCCAATCGCGTGTAGAACTTCCCACGCACCCCTGTAATACACGTACCAAGCCAAATCGCGTGTGATAATTCCGGTGCACCCCTGTAATACACGTACCTGGCCAAATCGCATGTGAGAATTCCCGCGCACCCCTGCCGAATCGCTTGTAGAACTTCCCGTGTACCCCTGTAATACACGTACCCAGCCAAATCGCGTGTGATAATTCCTGCGTACCCTTGTGATACACGTGCCCTGGCTAATCGTGTGTAAAACTTCACGCGTACCCCTGTAATACACGTACCCTGGCTAATCGCGTGTATAACTTCACGCGTACCCCTGATATGCACGTTACCCGCTTTGCGTTCCTTGTTTGGCAGCCCTGTAGACTGGTCCAGGGTTAGCGCAGCCCTTTGCGATGATTTAGCGATTTTGATGGCTTTTCCTTGCGCGAGGGCGTTCTTGGGGGCGTTACTGGCGCTGCTGCATGGTCGCTGCGATACTCTGCGCCACGGCTGGTTTGGGAGCCTAAAATCCATGAATACGCTGTGCGCGGAAATCGGTTTTAGCGCACGTGCCTGGCGCAGACAATCGCACGCGGACACTCTGCGCCAGCCGCTTGCGACACTTTTCTGCGAAATTCTATGAATTACCCTGTAACAGGCCGATTCATGGAATAATTAGCGCGGCGCAAGTGGGCAAAAATGTGCGAATCGCAGTGGAATAGCGAAAATAGCAGTGCAAGTGCGAAAATCGCACGAAAAGCAGCGCACGTCGATTCATGGAAGTCCGTGCGCGAGAAACCAGCGGATGTGCGATAAAAAGTGCGCCGCGCACGTTGGCGCACAGGCCATCTAACAGCGTGCGCCAGGTCACAGCGAAAATCGCACAGGCCACAGCGAAATTCGCACATAGCGCGGCGCACGCAACAAAAGTAGGCGGAACACGGGCGTAACACTCGGAATGGGGAACAACTTGCAAAAACGTGGGCGTCACGGGGGAAGTACAGGGCACAAGTGCGCGGAACGCCCACACGCTCGCCTACAACACGTATTCATGGAATAGAATAGGGCAAAAAAGCGCACGCTCAAACCAGCGCACAGGCACAAACACGACCGCCACAAGAAAGCAGGCGGTAGCGTCTCTGCGGCTGTAAGAAATGTGCGCCAAAAGGTGCGCCAACAAATAGCACCCATATACTGCCATGATGAATATCCTATACTGTGGCCCTCCAGGATAAATGACGTGCAAAGGGGTACCCACAAACACGGACACGCTGAGAAAAAATATGTGTGCGTGTATACCGGGGTGCGCGGGAAGTCTCACACGCGATTTGGCCGGGTACGTGGATTTCAGGGGTGCGCGGGAAGTTCCACACGCGATTCCATCAGGGTAGGTGTATTTCAGGGGTGCGCGGGAAGTTCCACACGCGATTCCATCAGGGTACGTGTATTTCAGGGGTGCGCGGGAAGTCCCACACGCGATTACAGCAGGGTACGTGTATTTCAGGGGTGCGCGGGAAGTTCCACACGCGAATAGGCTGGGCGCGTGTATTTCAGGGGTGCGCGGGAAGTTCCACACGCGAATAGCCTGGGCGCGTGTATTTCAGGGGTGCGCAGGAAGTTCCACACGCGATTCCATCAGGGTAGGTGTATTTCAGGGGTGCGCGGGAAGTTCCACACGCGATTCCATCAGGGTACGTGTATTTCAGGGGTGCGCGGGAAGTCCCACACGCGATTACAGCAGGGTACGTGTATTTCAGGGGTGCGCGGGAAGTTCCACACGCGAATAGCCTGGGCGCGTGTATTTCAGGGGTGCGCGGGAAGTTCCACACGCGAATAGCCTGGGCGCGTGTATTTCAGGGGTGCGCGGGAAGTCCCACACGCGATTACAGCAGGGTACGTGTATTTCAGGGGTGCGCGGGAAGTTCCACGTGCGAATAGCCTGGGCGCGTGTATTTCAGGGGTGCGCGGGAAGTTCCACACGCGAATAGCCTGGGCGCGTGTATTTCAGGGGTGCGCGGGAAGTTCCACACGCGAATAGCCTGGGCGCGTGTATTTCAGGGGTGCGCGGGAAGTTCCACACGCGAATAGCCTGGGCGCGTGTATTTCAGGGGTGCGCGGGAAGTTTAACACGCGATTTCAGCAGGGTACGTGTATTTCAGGGGTGCGCGGGAATTTCCACACGCGAATAGCCTGGGCGCGTGTATTTCAGGGGTGCGCGGGAATTATCACACGCGATTTGGCTTGGTACGTGTATTACAGGGGTGCGTGGGAAGTTACACACGCGATTAGGCTGGGTGGGTCCTCACAGGTGTTCCCTGTACACCCTCGACGGCCCCTGCAGGCAGCCCACAAAACAGGGGACTACCCTGCACACCTGCTCATGTCTCCCACCACCCCCACCCCCCACCATCCAGGGGCACCCTCCACCAGGCCCCCACTCATGTCTCCCACCACCCCCACCCCCCAGCAGTGCAGGGGCAGCCTCCACCAGGCCCCCACTCATGTCTCCCACCACCCCCACCCCCCACCATCCAGGGGCACCCTCCACCAGGCCCCCACTCATGTCTCCCACCACCCCCACCCCCCAGCAGTGCAGGGGCACCCTCCACCAGGCCCCCACTCATGTCTCCCACCACCCCCACCCCCCCAGTCACCAGGGGCACCCTCCACCAGGCCCCCACTCATGTCTCCCACCACCCCCACCCCCCACCATCCAGGGGCAGCCTCCACCAGGCCCCCACTCATGTCTCCCACCACCCCCACCCCCCAGCAGTGCAGGGGCACCCTCCACCAGGCCCCCACTCATGTCTCCCACCACCCCCACCCCCCCAGTCACCAGGGGCACTTTCCACCAGGCCCCCACTCATGTCTCCCACCACCCCCACCCCCCACCATCCAGGGGCAGCCTCCACCAGGCCCCCACTCATGTCTCCCACCACCCCCACCCCCCTGCCACCATGGGCACCCTCCACCAGGCCCCCACTCATGTCTCACACCACCCCCACCCCCCCAGTCACCAGGCGCACCCTCCACCAGGCCCCCACTCATGTCTCCCACCACCCCCACCCCCCACCATCCAGGGGCAGCCTCCACCAGGCCCCCACTCATGTCTCCCACCACCCCCACCCCCCTGCCACCATGGGCACCCTCCACCAGGCCCCCACTCATGTCTCCCACCACCACCCCCCCCAGCAGTGCAGGGGCAGCCCCCACCAGGCCCCCACTCATGTCTCCCACCACCCCCACCCCCCCAGTCACCAGGGGCACCCTCCACCAGGCCCCCACTCATGTCTCCCACCACCCCCACCCCCCACCATCCAGGGGCACCCTCCACCAGGCCCCCACTCATGTCTCCCACCACCCCCACCCCCCCAGTCACCAGGGGCACCCTCCACCAGGCCCCCACTCATGTCTCCCACCACCCCCACCCCCCACCATCCAGGGGCACCCTCCACCAGGCCCCCACTCATGTCTCCCACCACCCCCACCCCCCAGCAGTGCAGGGGCACCCCCCACCAGGCCCCCACTCATGTCTCCCACCACCTCCACCCCCCCAGTCACCAGGGGCACCCTCCACCAGGCCCCCACTCATGTCTCCCACCACCCCCACCCCCCACCATCCAGGGGCAGCCTCCACCAGGCCCCCACTCATGTCTCCCACCACCCCCACCCCCAGCAGTGCAGGGGCACCCTCCACCAGGCCCCCACTCATGTCTCCCACCACCCCCACCCCCCCAGTCACCAGGGGCACCCTCCACCAGGCCCCCACTCATGTCTCCCACCACCCCCACCCCCCACCATCCAGGGGCAGCCTCCACCAGGCCCCCACTCATGTCTCCCACCACCCCCACCCCCCACCATCCAGGGGCAGCCTCCACCAGGCCCCCACTCATGTCTCCCACCACCCCCACCCCCCTGCCACCATGGGCACCCTCCACCAGGCCCCCACTCATGTCTCCCACCACCACCCCCTCAGCAGTGCAGGGGCAGCCCCCACCAGGCCCCCACTCATGTCTCCCACCACCCCCACCCCCCCAGTCACCAGGGGCACCCTCCACCAGGCCCCCACTCATGTCTCCCACCACCCCCACCCCCCACCATCCAGGGGCATCCTCCACCAGGCCCCCACTCATGTCTCCCACCACCCCCACCCCCCCAGTCACCAGGGGCACCCTCCACCAGGCCCCCACTCATGTCTCCCACCACCCCCACCCCCCACCATCCAGGGGCAGCCTCCACCAGGCCCCCACTCATGTCTCCCACCACCCCCACCCCCCTGCCACCATGGGCACCCTCCACCAGGCCCCCACTCATGTCTCCCACCACCCCCACCCCCCCAGTCACCAGGGGCACCCTCCTCCAGGCCCCCACTCATGTCTCCCACCACCCCCACCACCCACCATCCAGGGGCAGCCTCCACCAGGCCCCCACTCATGTCTCCCACCACCCCCACCCCCCTGCCACCATGGGCACCCTCCACCAGGCCCCCACTCATGTCTCCCACCACCCCCACCCCCCCAGTCACCAGGGGCAGCCTCCACCAGTCCCCCACTCATGTCTCCCACCACCCCCACCCCCCTGCCACCATGGGCACCCTCCACCAGGCCCCCACTCATGTCTCCCACCACCCCCACCCCCCAGCAGTGCAGGGGCAGCCCCCACCAGGCCCCCACTCATGTCCCCTATCACCCCCCCCCGCCACCAGGGGCACCCTCCACCAGGCCCCCACTCATGTCTCCCACCACCCCCACCCCCCACCATCCAGGGGCAGCCTCCACCAGGCCCCCACTCATGTCTCCCACCACCCCCACCCCCCAGCAGTGCAGGGGCAGCCCCCACCAGGCCCCCACTCATGTCCCCTATCACCCCCACCCCCCCGCCACCAGGGGCACCCTCCACCAGGCCCCCACTCATGTCTCCCACCACCCCCACCCCCCAGCAGTGCAGGGGCAGCCTCCACCAGGCCCCCACTCATGTCCCCTATCACCCCCACCCCCCCGCCACCAGGGGCACCCTCCACCAGGCCCCCACTCATGTCTCCCACCACCCCCACCCCCCCAGTCACCAGGGGCAGCCTCCACCAGGCCCCCACTCATGTCTCCCACCACCCCCACCCCCCAGTCACCAGGGGCACCCTCCACCAGGCCCCCACTCATGTCTCCCACCACCCCCACCCCCAGCAGTGCAGGGGCAGCCCCCAGGCCCCCACTCATGTCCCCTATCACCCCCACCCCCCCGCCACCAGGGGCACCCTCCACCAGGCCCCCACCCATGTCTCCCACCACCCCCACCCCCCAGCAGTGCAGGGGCATCCTCCACCAGGCACCCACACATGTCCCCCTGCCCCCAGGTCCTGACGATACTCAATCATGGCAGTAATGGGCAGCATACCCAGCACAAACACCCAGGCAAGGATTGCATCCACCCACATAGTGAATGCAATTACATGATACAACCCCAATGGCAAGTATGTAAATGAACACATGTCCGTCACACACATACACAACGGGTGCAAGTGAATGTCAAAACCCATATCATGACATGTATGAAACCAATGAGAAAATACCACAAGTGAAAGTTAAAAAAACATGTATTAAAGATGAAAAATAAGTAAACAAATCAAACATACAACAATGGGGATAGCAAAATAAATGGTCCATGTCCGAGAACAAATGTAAAAATAAAAAAAACAAAGTAATCCAAAAACAAATGTTGTCCAAAGCAATGTCATGTGGAAGGAAAATAATGAAAAACCATTTCCTCATGGTGAACACAATAATCAATAAAAAAAATGTTTCTTCAAAAAGCAAACTATATACACGAATATTCCAGGGTCCATGAGCCCAACACCATAAATGAAACCTACTACTACCTAATGAAAAAAATATCTACAAAAAAGTGGCCATTGTCCGAGCGGTCCAAAAAAATAAAAATGAATAAAGGAAACATAACACTAACTAACTAAATAACTATATACAAAGGCAGCGGGCAAGTCCTGTGGCTCACTCGGTGATGTTGCTGGCCAGGGCATCATCGAACTCCATGTCGATGTCCTGGAGGCGGGACTCTGTCCTGGCCCCGAGGTCTCGCAGGGATAACCCCATGTCCAGCTCAAACTCCCTGCGAGCTTCCTCGAGGCACTCAGCCCGCCTCAACGCCCGACGCATGGAGAACTCCGCCCTGACCATGGTGAGCCGCTCCTCTTCTGCCCGCTGCCGCTCCGCACCTATCCGCTGGACCAACTGCTCCCACACGGAAGACACCACCATCCCAGGGTTGCCCTGCCCTCCGGCCGATGCCTGCCCCTCTGATCTTGATGGCCCCGAGCCCTGATGCCTCCCACGTCGAGCCTGCTGCTGCCTCCGACGCCACTGCCTCTGCCAGCACAACGGCATCCAGGCTGATGGAAACCACCGACGCCGTCGTGCACGTGCCCTGCCCGATGATGCTGTCACATCTTCCATCTGCTGGGGTCCAGTTGCTGTGTTGTCCACCCCTGCTGGACCTCCGACTCCCAACTGTGGCAGGGATGGGATCCCCACCGAGCTGGCTGCATTGGTTGGGGCAGGTCCACAGGGGGCCCTGGTGGCATCTGGGCCGGAAGACGGCAAGGAGAACGACTGGTGTATAGCCTGCACAGAGGAGGAGAGGGCCGCCAGATTGGCCAACACATGCAGCAAACCCCCGAACATGGCCGATCCCAATTGGGCCACGTCGGCACGGTGCACTTCGTGATGACGTGCGTGCTCCTCCCGGGAAGCATGCACGGCATCACGAATCACAGCCGTGCGCATCGCGACCCCAATCAGGACCTTCTCCACACGGCCAGGGGTTCCCACGTCCGCAGGTGGAGGGGAGTCAGGTGACATGGACATCCCCTCTACCTGCGGACGGGCCTGGGACGGGGCATCACTGCTGGTGCATGGTGGTGCACTCACAGGGTCAGGGACAGCGACATGCACAGGCCCCTCCACGGTGACCTGTGCTGCCTCCTGCCCCTGGCCCTGGACTGCACCACTTGCACCAGCAGGGATGCCCCCACCAGGCCCCATGTGTGCCCCAGTGGCAGCCTCCTCCTCCTCTGTGCAAACCACCAACCTGGATGGCTCCTCACCGTCTCCCACCGTAGCAGGCCCCTGTGGGGGCTCACCCACCCCTTCCACTGCAGCCGTGGGGGCATCCCCGCCGCCTTGCTCCACAGCGCCGTCTCCGCCCTCTTCTTCACTAGCCGCTGCGTAGAGGGAGACAAAGAACACAAGCATCAGGGTACTGTACAATGGTCCCCTAGACAGGAAGCAATAGCAGATGAGCACCACTGTCAAAGTACACTTCCATCATGTCCCTCCACAACACATGGGTCAGTCCAGGCAAAACACACGCAGTAACAGGCATGGTGCATGCCATGGACATTTCCATGCATGTCCAATGGACTCTTGAAACATTCAATGATATGTAACTCACATGCATCATGGCTCATGCCTATCACATGCACACACTTCACCTCAGTCACATCCATCTGGCCCCAAACACACCAAACACAGCGGATACAAGGGTAATTTGGCTGCTTCACTGAATCTGTGCATTGTCACACACATGTGTCATGCATCCATGGCATGCACAAGTCACAGACACGCAGGTCAGGCACACAGACATGGCTACCATATATGTACCTGGCATCAGCACCCATCCCTCACCCCCACCCATGTCCAGGTACAGAGACTGGCATGCTCTCATGTTCAAAATCTGCATAGGGCTCCCCATGCGGCATTTGAACACATGCAACAACCATGTGGGTCACACATCACTGGTCGCACATGCATTACTATGATGTCCCTGCACACATACATGCATACATGGCCTATGGCACACATACAGGCAAGTATCATAGAACCAGCACACCGCAACATGCCCTGTCTCACACAGTAATGCTTGGACACTTACCGCTCAACTCCAGACGGGCCTCCCTCTCAAGGATCTGGGCGTGGAGCGCTGGGCGTACGTGTTCCAGGACCCTCATCTGGATGGAACTCATGCGGCCCCGGCCCCCCTCCACGAGGCGCCGGGCCTTCACAAGGGTCCTGGACCTCAAGTCCTCCCAGCGCTTCTTGATCTTCAGGACGTTGCGGGTTGCCACCCCCTCCGCGTTGATGGCAACCACACAGTCGGCCCAGATCCTCTCCCGTCCTTCCTTGCTGGCGCGGGACGATCCAAAGAGGGCATCATACTGCCCCAGGACATGCTCCACCAGGACACCAACTTCGGTGGCAGTGAAGCTGGTGCCCCTCTGCCCCTCTGGCCTGGGGTTGCCACTGGTGCCAGATGTGGAAGTGCCCGACATGGCAACCCCAGAGGCAGGTGTGGGTGGGCAACTGGGTCCTGGGGCTGGGCTGTGGAGCGATGTAATCCCAGTCGGGAGTCTTCAGTTCCAGAAGGGGTGGATACAGCAACTGGACCCCTGCAGATGGCTGATGTGCAGGCACCAAATGGCAGGGCACAGTGGCAGCAGGCAGGCAGGCAGGCAGGCAGCAGCAGATGGCACGTGGGAGGCTGCTCGGGGCACTGGGGGGCAGTAACTCGGCCTTCTGGGCAGGAGCGTGGTCTTCCGTGTGTTTTCGCGTGGCCAGCTTGATACGGAGTGATTTGGCACGTGAAAATCCTGCACGTCAGCGTGAAATCCGAGGAAAGGCCCTTAGCGCGTAAGCGCATCAGCACGCATACGCGATTCTATTGGACCAGAGTCCCTCAGCGCGTAAGCGCGTCTGTGACGTGACCCGCACGGGTGTTCCCCACTCAGCACGTGATGACGGAGCACACGTGGAAATACTGCACGTCAGCGTGTAATTGGACAAAAGTGCGCGTACACGCGATTGGCCTATGTACGTGTATTTCATGGTTGCGCGGGCACTTACACACGCAAGTACGTCAGCGCACCTGTATCCCGTGGTGCGTGGGAATTTCCACACGCTATTGGACTGGGAACTGGATTCCAGGGGTGCGCGGGTCACACGCTCGCCTAGAACACGCGCAAAGCATACATTTGCGCACTTTAACAATAACAAGCTCAGACGCCAGGATGAACATACCGTTCCTAGCAGCAGTGGCAGTGGGCTACCAAAGGAGGAGGAGGAGGATAGTCAGGGCCAGAATATTCACACCCAGAACCAGCCTTTTCGGGATGCCTGATGACCAGGTGTATGGGAGGTACAGGTTTCCACCACACATAACACTGGACCTGGTGAGTGAGTGGGAGGATGACCTCACATCACCCACCCTGTGCTCCCAAGCACTCAGCCCCCTGGAGAAGGTCCTCAATGTACTGCACTTCTTAGCCACTGGATCATTTCAGCGGACAAGTGCCATAGTGGGTGGGGTGTCACAGGCCACCCAGTCACGCTGCCTACACCAGGTCTTGAACATCATCACTGCACGCCCATCAGTCCGCAGGCACATATACCTGCCCAGAACACCTGCAGAAAGGCATGCTGCCGCCCTGGATTTTTACGGTGTGGCACGATTCCCCAAAGTGCTAGGTGCCATCGACTGCACCCATGTGGCTCTACGTCCCCCCAGGGCATCTGAGCACATCTATAGGAACCGCAAGCACTGGCATTCCATCAACGTGCAGGTAGCATGTAATGCCAAGGGAATCATCACCTCAGTATATGCCAACTATCCCGGGTCCACCCACGACAGCTTCATTTACCGAATGTCCACCCTAAGCCGGGACCTAGAAGCTGGGCGGCATGGCGATACATGGCTGCTTGGTGAGTATGTATGCCACTGCACATGCATGCATGTTGGATACTGAGCAAGGTCACAACCCCACCAATGATACCAATCACCACCTCCACAGGGGACAGTGCCTAACCTCTCAGCCCCCACATGATGACGCCAATTCGGAACCCCACCACGCCACCCGAGGTAAGATATAACACAGCCCACATTACGACCCGGGGCATAGTGGAGCGCACATTCGGAGTGCTAAAGTCACGCTTTCGCTCCCTTGACCGTTCTGGCGGCCAGCTGTTATACGCTCCCCCAGTAGTGTGCAGGATCATAGTGGCAGCATGTGTCCTGCACAACGTTGCAACATGCCGGGGCCTGGCCGTGGACATGATGGTGGCCCCACATCCCCAACCACATGCACAGCCGCTGCGCATGGGAGGGGAAAGGGCACGGGGGGAGGCAGCCCGTACACAGCTAGTGGCTAATTACTTCACATAGAAATCACACCCCTGTGGAGTGCACACTGCCCTGGCACATTCCATCTGACAATCAATGATGACTCAACCTGACACTGATCCTTAATGTCTGGAGAATGAACCGTGAATACCATATCAGCCTGAGATTGTTCACCTGGAAGTGTCACAATGTGTGCATCCCTACCCACACAGACACCACCAATGCAGTTTTGTGGAGTTACACATTCAAGCAGCTAAAAAGAATACCCACTTGCAAAATGCAACAAGAGGACAGTGCCATGTCAGCCAACCCAACCCCAGCACCGCCACACGACACACCGTGCCATGTCATGCTATTTGCAGGTAAACAAAGTAATCCCCACAACATGACACTAGTGTCACTATGTACAGTGTCCCTATTAGAAACCTGCAACACCTGAAATGCTCACAGCAATGCCGGACCAACAACATACTTGAGCACGTACTACCATTAACATGACATCACAAATGTTACATATTAGTAGTCTCACCACCTGGAAATGCCTGCACTCCCACCACTACCAACTGTGCAGTGTTGGCGCCATGTAGAGTTGTAGGTGCACTGCTGCCAACATGGACCCCATCTCCAGACTAGAGGTCCTTGTGTAGACATGAGGAAGGGACCTGCAAATTGGGAGGTAGACACAGAAGATGAGTTACACATCAATGCAACATGCAGTGTACAACACAACAGCAATATGCACTAGGAATGTATACACAGTATTGACTACAGACTGCCCACACAGCTCATGGGAGTCCAACGTCACTGTGTAATTCACTGTCACTTGGGCACACCCTTTGCAAGCCCATGGAAACGGGAAGCAGGAGGGGTGTGTGTGACTCAAACCCAAGCATCTGAACCAAATACATTACAAGCCTGCATGTGCCCAGCCACAATGCAGCGTATGCCCACAGGAACCACGGAAGCCAACAAATCGTCCCAAAAAAATAGGGAATAAAATAAATAAAAATACAAATAAAAATAAGAAACAATCAAAAATGGCCATTGATGGGCCCGGGGGGGTTGGGGAGGCCACCCAGGAGGTCCGAGGACAGGATGCACACCAGAACCCACCTGCGTGGATCCTGGGAAAATAAAACACCTCCATGGGCTCATGGCCCACACGGCTACCCTATTGTGGGAGTATCACTGCTGTCGCTATTATCACCCTGTGCAGCTGCATCCGGAGGTGGTTGCACTATGGGAGGCAGCCCACGCAAGGCCCTAGTCTGCTCCTCCATGGCTGCAAGCATGCGGGTGTGGTAGGTCTGGTTCTGGAGGATGAGTGTGCGGATGTCCCCATGCAACAACTCACGGGATGCCCGGACCTCCGCCCTCGTTGCCTGCATCTCAGCTGAGAGCGTACGGGTGAGACGCTCCAGCTGCTGTTCTGTCCTTTGGTGTGTTGAAGCCTCAAGCTCAACAAGAGTCGTCCTGAGGTGAAGGAGCTCCTGCCTCAGGGCTTCCCTGTGGCCCTGTGACTCAATGGAGATGGCCTCCTGCAGAGTCGCCAGTGCCGCCCGCCTGTCCCTGTTGGACCCCAACATGTCCTCCCTGTGTGACTGGCAGATGGAGTCGGTTGCCTGCTCTAGTCGCTCCATCAGCCTTTCTGGGGGGACAATGGAAGTGGCCACCCTATCCATGGCCTGAGCCATCATCTCGGATGATGCAGCCTGTTGGGTTGCCATACCGTAAATCGATTGCTCCCATGCGGTATTTCCAGGTGGCGTACGGCCACCACGTCGGCGGGCACCACACCTGTCTGGGGCAAGGCGAACTGCGCCTTGCTGTGCCGGCACTGCCTGAGGCTGCAGGACTGCATTCCCCCTCTGATCTGCTGGCCCAGGAACAGGATCAGATGTCGCGGAGTGTGACCCTGCATCCGTAACCACCAAAGGCGTAGCTGCCAACACTGACATCCCCATGGAGGGTTCTGACCCTGGTGCAGGTGGGTGAGACAGAACAGAATCCCTCCCTGGAACACTCACCTGCGACGGCACGTAGGTCTCATCCGAATCAACACCTGAGTACAGCTCGGGGGAGGTGCAGCCAGAGACACCCCTTGAGAGCACGACCTGCAGCACTTGTGGGTTCTCCCCCACTACCACACCACGTCCCTCACTGGTGGTTGGTCGGCCCTCGGACCCCTCCTGGGTCTGCACCATCTCCACAACCCCAGCAGTATCAGGTGCGTCTTCCCCTGCAAAGACATGAAAACAAAGAAATGGAAACAGGCATTAGCACCATGGCACACAATGAGGGCTGAGAAGCAAGAGAACCAGTACTTGATTGACACATGTCCCACATGACTAAAACCCTCCCATGCATGCACCCTCACTGCGTATGAAGTGCAGGCAAATGGCACACACTGATGACACCAAGATGGAAGATGAACACATTTTCTGCATGCTGCCTGGCAGTGGCATCACACATTGGCCTGTGATTGCCAGGTGAAACACACATGCCATCACACAGATGGCATGTACCATTGCTATTGAGTGAAGATGGAGAGGAGGGCAGCACCTATTCATTCAGTCCAGTTCCTGCATGTAATTGCTTTTCTAATTCTAACAGGTCAGATTTTTCACCTGGAGCTGCCAGTCTGAAATGGTCCAATTGCACAGGGACATGTGTGTACAAATGATATCCAGGTAACAAAGTAACTCCACTTTACCATAGCCATGTCAGACATGTGACTAGTGGACAGCGACATGGCTAGTAAAAGTGGGGGAATGCAAACAATCTGACTGAATGAACAGTGAAAAATAAGCAACTATGTTGTGGCAAGGTGACACTTCAAAGGCAACTGGCGTGCAGTTGGGCTAGATGTCTACTGTTGGCAGAAGGGATACTGCTATGGCCAAATGCAGCTGCGCAGGAAGTATTGCATGAAGCACATGGCTGACCCATACGACTCAGGCGCACACACTCTCACCTGGCACACAAACAGAAGCCCTCACACACACACCATGCACATGGATGACACACACATGCATGTGCACTCACCGGACAATGCCTCGTAATCAGCCAGATCTCCCACGCCTTGGATCTGTTCCTCCGTGATGTAGGTCCCAGCGACTGACTCATGTGGAGTGAGTTCCATGTCTACTACTGGAGACCCACCTCCAGTCACTAGAGTTGCGGCATGACTTGAGGCCAGCTTACTCTTTGCCCTGCGCTTTAGGTCATTCCAGCGCTTATAGCAATCATTGGCTGTGCGCCTCACGATTCCAAGGGCACTTACGATGTCCGCAACGGTCTGACAGTGTGCCTGGTGTTGTGCAGGTGTGGTCTTGGATCCTGCAACAATGACCATCTCGTTGTCATGTCCGGACACATACTCGACAAGTGCATTCAGTTCGTCATCTGTGAAGCTGGGCTTCCTGGATGGGCCGGACTGTGTAGCCGTGTCTGGGGCATCAGCCTGTGCCGGACGAGCACTCTTCCTCTTCCGCTTGGAAGGTGGTGGTGATCCTGAGTGTCCTGCGCCGCTCTGGACACTAGGGGCAGGAGCCCTGGTGGACTCTGTATCAGGAGTGTGGGATTGCACACTCAGCATGGGAGTTGGTGCAGGCATTGGCTCTAGTGTGATGGTGTCAGGGGGAATGTCAGCAGCATGGACTAGGACCGACACTGTCCTGGCTGGGTGTGTGAGGGCTGGGGTGGATGGAGCCGCAGCTGCCCCTGCAGCCTCTCCGCCCTGCCTCCTTGGTGCAGCAGATGACCTTGCTGCCCCAGATCCATGTGGCATGATGGCATCAACGTGCACCAGCGCACGTGTCGTAGCCCTGCTGACCTGGAAGTCAGCCATGGAGTCAGCCAGGTCTGGTGCCACAATGGGCTGGTCCAACAAGGGCTGAGCATGGATGGTGTCAGCCACATCAGCCTCAACGGGAGGGGGGGGATTATGGGTGCCCGTGACTGGTCCTCCACACATGGGGGGACAGGCTCACCCTGCAAGTTACGACCACGTCCCCTACCGGATCCACCACGGCCACCACTTGTGGCTCTTCCACCTTTGCCACCCTTACGGAATCCTCGCCTCCCAGCCATGGCACTGATGTTAATGTGCGTATGGGAGTGGATGTAGACTATTGTCCTGGGCAATTGGGGGTCAAAGGGGTTGGGTACCAGATGGTAATTGTACCCTAGTGCTCTAGCAAGGCTGAATGTAACCCCTGGGGAAAGATGACGGGTCACGCAACGCACAGGAGGCCCAAAAAAGGGAGATGACGTGCACGCAACCCCTCCTAGACCACGTGTGCAGAAAGAAAAACCTGCACTACGCTGTGGCACCCAGTAACACAAGAATGAACGTATGCGTGTCACACGCAGCCTAGAATGACCTCTGAAGGGGTAGGCTACACACGGGGCAAGCACAGATGTTAGATACGTGCGTGACTCACCGTCTGCCAGGTAAAAAAACGTTAAAAATGAGCGCGTTTGGTTGGCAACACCCCCGCCAAAAGAAGATATGTACGCTCTCTGAGGAGACAGGACAACAGTAGAAGGGAACACTGTTTGAGGGAACAGGCCCAGGTAAACCAGTACAAGAGAAAAAATAGAAAAAGCTGTCAGAGGTAACAGGGAGTACGAACTTGAAACGCCGTGAAGTAAATCGCGTGTGAAACGACAAGAAGTACAGAATTCACCCACTCGCTCTCCACGAAAAGCAGTACAAGGAATTGGTGTTCTACACGTACCTTATATGCAGGCCCACACGTACAGCGTCACTTACGCGGCGTGTACGTGCTAGGCCCATTCCCACCAATTACACGCTTTGTCACTTCTGCATGTAGGTCCATTTGCACCAATTACACGCTTTGTCACTTCTGCGTGTATGTCCATTTGCACCAATTACACGCTTTGACACTTCTGCGTGTAGGTCCATTTGCACCAATTACACGCTTTGACACTTCTGCGTGTAGGGCTATTTCCACCAATAACACGCTTTGACACTCGGATGTGTCACGCAACTTTTTCCTATGCGTGCACGTGACTTCATAGACGCGCATACGCGTTTACGCGCTAAGGGCCTTTCATTGATTTACACGCAGACGTGTGGGATTTTCACGTGCAAAATCACTCACTACGTATCAAGCTGTCCACGCGTTCACACACGAAAGACCACGCTCCTGCCCAGGAGGCCAAATTACTGCCCCCCAGAGCCCTGAGCACGCTCCCACCTGCCATCTGCTGCTGCCTGACTGCCTGCTGCCCACGTGCCCTGCCATTTGCTGCCTGCACATCAGCCAGGGGTGCTGTTGCTGTGACCACCCCTGCTGGAACCAAAGGCTCCCGACTGCTTTTCCGTCGCCCCACAGCCCAGCACCAGGACCCAGTTGCCCACCCACTCCTGCCTGTGGGGTTGCCATGTCGGGCACTACAACATCTGGCACCAGTGGCAACCCCCGGCCAAGGAGGCAGAGGGGCACCAGCTTCAGTGCCAGGGAAGTTGGTGTCCTGGTGGAGGGTGCCCCTGGTGGCTGGGGGGTGGGGGTGGTGGTAGACATGAGTGGGGGCCTGGTGGAGGCTGCCCCTGCACTGCTGGGGGGTGGGGGTGGTGGGAGACATGAGTGGGGGCCTGGTGGAGGGTGCCCCTGGTGGCGGGGGGGTGGGGGTGGTGGTAGACATGAGTGGGGGCCTGGTGGAGGCTGCCCCTGCACTGCTGGGGGGTGGGGGTGGTGGGAGACATGGATGGGGGCCTGGTGGAGGGTGCCCCTGGTGGCGGGGGGGTGGGGGTGATAGGGGACATGAGTGGGGGCCTGGTGGAGGGTGCCCCTGCACTGCTGGGGGGTGGGGGTGATAGGGGACATGGGTGGGGGCCTGGTGGAGGGTGCCCCTGCACTGCTGGGGGGTGGGGGTGGTGGGAGACATGGGTGGGGGCCTGGTGGAGGGTGCCCCTGGATGCTGGGGGGTGGGGGTGGTGGGAGACATGGGTGGGGGCCTGGTGGAGGGTGCCCCTGGATGCTGGGGGTGGGGGGGGTGGGAGACATGAGTGGGGGCCTGGTGGAGGGTGCCCCTGGTGGCGGGGGGGTGGGGGTGATAGGGGACATGAGTGGGGGCCTGGTGGAGGGTGCCCCTGCACTGCTGGGGGGTGGGGGTGATAGGGGACATGAGTGGGGGCCTGGTGGAGGCTGCCCCTGCACTGCTGGGGGGTGGGGGTGGTGGTAGACATGGGTGGGGGCCTGGTGGAGGGTGCCCCTGGTGGCGGGGGGTGGGGGTGGTGGTAGACATGAGTGGGGGCCTGGTGGAGGCTGCCTCTGCACTGCTGGGGGGTGGGGGTGGTGGGAGACATGGATGGGGGCCTGGTGGAGGGTGCCCCTGGTGGCGGGGGGTGGGGGTGATAGGGGACATGAGTGGGGGCCTGGTGGAGGGTGCCCCTGCACTACTGGGGGGTGGGGGTGATAGGGGACATGGGTGGGGGCCTGGTGGAGGGTGCCCCTGCACTGCTGGGGGTGGGGGTGGTGGGAGACATGGGTGGGGGCCTGGTGGAGGGTGCCCCTGGATGCTGGGGGGTGGGGGTGGTGGGAGACATGGGTGGGGGCCTGGTGGAGGGTGCCCCTGGATGCTGGGGGGTGGGGGGGGGGTGGGAGACATGAGTGGGGGCCTGGTGTCGGGTGCCCCTGGTGGCTGGGGGGTGGGGGTGATAGGGGACATGAGTGGGGGCCTGGTGGAGGGTGCCCCTGCACTGCTGGGGGGTGGGGGTGGTGGGAGACATGGATGGGGGCCTGGTGGAGGGTGCCCCTGGAGCCGGGGGGGTGGGGGTGGGGGGAGACATGGATGGGGGCCTTGTGAAGGGTGCCCCTGGTGGCGGGGGGGTGGGGGTGATAGGGGACATGAGTGGGGGCCTGGTGGAGGGTGCCCCTGCACTGCTGGGGGGTGGGGGTGGTGGGAGACATGGATGGGGGCCTGGTGGAGGGTGCCCCTGGTGGCGGGGGGGGTGGGGGTGATAGGGGACATGAGTGGGGGCCTGGTGGAGGGTGCCCCTGCACTGCTGGGGGGCGGGGGTGGTGGGAGACATGGATGGGGGCCTGGTGGAGGGTGCCCCTGGTGGCGGGGGGGTGGGGGTGATAGGGGACATGAGTGGGGTCCTGGTGGAGGCTGCCCCTGCACTGCTGGGGGGTGGGGGTGGTGGGAGACATGAGTGGGGGCCTGGTGGAGGGTGCCCCTGGTGGCTGGGGGGTGGGGGTGGTGGGAGACATGGGTGGGGGCCTGGTGGAGGGTGCCCCTGGATGCTGGGGGGTGGGGGTGGTTGGAGACATGAGTGGGGGCCTGGTGGAGGGTGCCCCTGGTGGCGGGGGGGTGGGGGTGGTGGGAGACATGGGTGGGAGCCTGGTGGAGGGTGCCCCTGGATGCTGGGGGGTGGGGGTGGTGGGAGACATGGGTGGGGGCCTGGTGGAGGGTGCCCCTGGATGCTGGGGGGTGGGGGTGGTGGGAGACATGAGTGGGGGCCTCGTGGAGGGTGCCCCTGGTGGCTGGGGGTTGGGGGTGGTGGGAGACATGGGTGGGGGCCTGGTGGAGGGTGCCCCTGGATGCTGGGGGGTGTGGGTGGTGGGAGACATGAGTGGGGGCCTGGTGGAGGCTGCCCCTGCACTGCTGGGGGGTGGGGGTGTTGGGAGACATGGGTGGGGGCCTGGTGGAGGGTGCCCCTGGATGCTGGGGGGTGGGGGTGGTGGGAGACATGAGTGGGGGCCTGGTGGAGGGTGCCCCTGGTGGCGGGGGGGTGGGGGTGGTGGGAGACATGGGTGGGAGCCTGGTGGAGGGTGCCCCTGGATGCTGGGGGGTGGGGGTGGTGGGAGACATGGGGGGGGCCTGGTGGAGGGTGCCCCTGGATGATGGGGGGTGGGGGTGGTGGGAGACATGAGTGGGGGCCTGGTGGAGGGGGCCCCTGGTGGCTGGGGGTTGGGGGTGGTGGGAGACATGGGTGGGGGCCTGGTGGAGGGTGCCCCTGGATGCTGGGGGGTGTGGGTGGTGGGAGACATGAGTGGGGGCCTGGTGGAGGCTGCCCCTGCACTGCTGGGGGGTGGGGGTGTTGGGAGACATGGGTGGGGGCCTGGTGGAGGCTGCCACTGCAATGCTGGGGGGTGGGGGTGCAGGGGGACATGAGCAGGTGTGCAGGGTAGTCCCCTGTTTTGTGGGCTGCCTGCAGGGGCCGTTGAGGGTGTACAGGGAACACCTGTGAGGACCCACCCAGCCTAATTGCGTGTGATTATTCCCGCACACCCCTGTAATACACGTACCTGGCCAAATCGCATGTGAGAATTCCCGCGCACCCCTGTAATACACGTACCCAGCCGAATCGCGTGTAGAACTTCCGTGTACCCCTGTAATACACGTACCCAGCCAAATCGCGTGTGATAATTCCCACGTACCCCTGTAATACACGTACCCTGGCCAATCGCGTGTAGAACTTCCCAAGCACCCCTGCAATACACGTACCAAGCCAAATCGCGTGTGATAATTCCCGCGCACCCCTGTAATACACGTACCTGGCCAAATCGCATGTGAGAATTCCCGCGCACCCCTGTAATACACGTACCCAGCCGAATCGCGTGTAGAACTTCCCGTGTACCCCTGTAATACACGTACCCAGCCAAATCGCGTGTGATAATTCCTGCGTACCCCTGTGATACACGTGCCCTGGCTAATCGCGTGTAAAACTTCACGCGTACCCCTGTAATACACGTACCCTGGCTAATCGCGTGTATAACTTCACGCGTACCCCTGATATGCACGTTACCCGCTTTGCGTTCCTTGTTTGGCAGCCCTGTAGACTGGTCCAGGGTTAGCGCAGCCCTTTGCGATGATTTAGCGATTTTGATGGCTTTTCCTTGTGCGAGGGCGTTCTTGGGGGCGTTACTGGCGCTGCTGCAGGGTCGCTGCGATACTCTTCGCCACGGCTGGTTTGGGAGCCTAAAATCCATGAATACGCTGTGCGCGGAAATCGGTTTTAGCGCACGTGCCTGGCGCAGACAATCGCACGCGGACACTCTGCGCCAGCCGCTTGTGACACTTTTCTGCGAAATTCTATGAATTACCCTGTAAATAGCTTAGAAAAATGTATCTCCTGCATAGCTGCAGTAGAACATCTATTAACACTCTGTCTAAATTGCAAAGTAATTCTAAAACATAACTTTGACATAGAACAAGGTTTAGTCAATGGAGCAATTGGTACCGTTGTTGGATTCCAAACATATCAAGGGGAAGAAAACCCATCTCAGATAGCAGGGTGGATAATCGTATTCACAGATGCAGGAAATGGTAATGTGATAAGTTCATGAGTCCTCCTTTTGGCAAGAACAAATCCAGAGTAAATTGACAAGCAGAAGCCTACTAAGGAAGAAGGCAGTTCAGGCTTGATGATGGAAATCCAAAGAGGTTTGGAATTGGACAAGAGGTAAATAGAAAGTGGGCAAAGATTGGAGAGAAGACAGAGGAGCAGAAGGGAACAAGGAGGAAGATTAAAAGATTCAAATGAGAAGAAAGGATGAATGCAGGGCATGAGTAGTGTCAACGCAAGAGTTAGAAGCCAGAAAACAATAGAGTAGAAACGAGTCGGAATGGAGATGGAGTGCGCGAAGCAGAACCAATGCTCTAGATGGAAGCCGTGAGGCAACAGAACAGAGGCAATTCGGAATGGAGATGTTTCGAAGAGAGGAAAGGAAATAAACGGGAATAGGTGAAGTGGGAAGGAACAAGAAATAGAAAAATGGTAACTGGAAGGGACTGCAAGGATACAACAACTTTCAACAAGGAGCATAGTAGTGACACACCTTCCCCATTGGCTCAGCACCATTTATTGGAAGCGAGCAGTAGATTTTCAGCCATCTGCCATCTTGGAAAGAACTAGACTGTGCAAATAAGCTTCTGTGAATGGCATCAAGGAAGCACCATCTTGGAGTCTGTTTAGTGTATTGTGGATGATACTACCCCCATTTAACCCATAAGGATTGTGAAGAATTCCTAACATCCACATGACAACAACATTCAGTTTGTTAACATCCACTTTGACAAACTTGCAGAAGTCAAAAGAATAGGTCACACAATAGCACTTTTACTTCTTTTCAAATACATGTATCTATGCAGAGAACTGTTTTCTCTATCTCTTGCATATACTGTTACTATTCACACAACTCTAGATCATGCATTGATTCACATTGGCAGAAAAGTCTTCAAAGATGATATGAGCTAAGTAGCACATTCACATCTCTGGTTGTAGGTTGTCTACACGCATGCGTGGCGTTCCGATTGGGAAATAATTTCAGGACAAATAGTTTGTCATCTTGACTCCCTACTATGCAGGCAATTTAACAGATATGGCATCTGTTTGAGGAGTGACCCACAGACGACATTGATTCATCGGGTTAAGCTGCACTGCTTCTCCATTTTTCTACACATGCAGCTTTGGACTTCCCTAAATATCATAGGGTGCCCTCCAGGTCAGGATTTAGTCTTGATATCTCCAGTGTGACTGGCCGCACCATATGGCAATGGTTGTTACGGCAATTTGGCATTCACCAGAATGGTAACATCTACCACCTGAGGAGGACGTTGTGTTTACTACCACTACACGTCGAAACCGGTCCAGATATCAACCCTACAGGGATGCAATCTTTTGCACTTTCTCTTCTGATCCACCCTGACAATAGATTATCTGTGAAATTAACTCTATTGATTGTGAACATAAAAATAATGGCCCTCATTACGACCCTGGCGTTGGACCATGGTGCTAATAGCACCATGGTCCATGCCGGTAACTTACCGACTCCGCCATGGCGGAATGGGGAATTACCGCCCCATTCTGAGGTTGGCGGGTCGGTAATTCCCCATGCCACCATGGCCCTTCCCCATTCACATTTTTGCCCCATAGGGCTCAATGGTAAAGGGGAAGGAGCTAATTACGGTACCGCAAATTGCGGTACCGTACTTAGCACCAAGGTCCCTTTGGGGGTTGGTTTTTAACACCTGCAAAAAGCAGGCGTTAAAATCGCCAACCCGCAAAGGGACCTCATAATCAGGCGTCAAGGGGTTAACGGCGCCGCCACCTTTTACGGCGCCGTTAACCCCTTAACGCCAGGGTTGTAATGAGGGCCAATGTCTGTTTTATGGGGACTAGTCATGAATTCCTACTCCTCATAGGTTTTTAGCATGATTCCTTTATTTTTTAGCTTTTTGAATGTATGTCACGGTATGATGAGTTGTGATTGAATGAGTGCACTATGAATGGCAAGTATGTGTGGCGATGTTTTAGCCGATTTTAAGCATATATTTGCTGCTGTTTTGCTGTATTAAAGTGATAAGTGTTTAATTATTTGTGATTTATTCACCATTGCTTAAATTTTAAATAAATTTTGGTACATTTTTTCAAAAAATATATATTTTTCTCTGGATGTTTTCTATCTGCTTTTTTATGTAACTATACTACTCTGGTCCAGAGGCTAGAGTTTCCCTGCTCTTTTCAGTTTTTGTTTGTTGCCTCAAAAAAGAACAACCTTTAAAAAGAAAACTAATACAAACAGAAAGTTTACCATATCTCCCGCAATACCACTAAAAACAAAGAACAACTGCTGCTCCATCAAATAATACAACCTCAAAACCCTCTAGTCCAAAAACCGAAGACAGACAAATGTCTCTTCTCAAAAAACAACTGCAGGTCACAACTCTTTGGTCATTTTAAATTTAGCAGCACAACTGGAGTAAACTGCTATGCAAATGTAGCAATCAATCTTCTCTTCCAATTGCCACCAATTGTTCAAATTATTTACTTAAACGACTCAGACCAGTTGTGTTTTCAAATGCTCATCCTTCATAGAAATGCCACAAACAATCCTGAAAGCACTTACAGGTATAAGGAAAGAATTAGACTACTGTACAGGAATGGTGAAATTAACCATAAACACACAGGAAGATCCACAAGAATTCCCAATGTACTTACTACAAGTACTAGAAACTGAAAACATCCCTATAAGTGAAGTCTTCTAGATTTCACACAGGTGGAAACATACATGCACGTGGAAACAAACATACATGCACTCATGCACTCTCTGCAACAATGTTTCACAAGAGCACATCCTTAATGTACGAGTTGTCTATATATCAAAACCAAACTATGAATCCATTCCATTTCACCAGCTTCTTCAGAATGCAAATCATGGCATATTATGCCCTTTTTGCAATTCAGACAATCGTTCCAGCATAAAAATAAACTCACATGGACAATATGTCAAACTAATGCTTCTAAGGTACCATGCAGATGATACCAATAATAACTGTAAGCTCACTAGCTTCACACAGAGTCAAGCATCTCTTGCCAAGATAATCTTCACAACAGTAGGCATAATCTACCAGAGTGGTGCCACAACCACTTCAGGACACTACACTGCATAGGTAAAAAATAAGAGGTGGTTGGTTAGAATGTAACAACACTTAAGTTACTCCAAGACATAAATTACCAGCAAATCTAACAAATGCCTACTTAATATTCTTTCAACCCAAATGTACACACTAAAGTATAGTACAACACACAGTTGGAATACACCAACGGGTATCTAACTACTTCCATAATAGTACAATAGTACTTTTAAAGTCAAAGACAGTTAGAATAAGCCATCAGATATCTAACAACTTTAAAATACCCTTCATTGCAATACACTTCAAATATGCCATCAGAGTTATTCTTGCACTACACATCCATACTACTACAATACTTTTTGCAAAATCCATTATAGTTTGAATACACCAACAGGTATCTAAGTACTTTAAACATACCCTTAATTACAACACACTTCAAACAAACATCCTATCACACTTACGCTCACATAATATATATGTGCTATATATATTCTTTAAAACCATGTAAATCCCCAAAACTGTTTTTTGTCCAGTTTTAATCCACTATGGATTTTCTTTCCCAATGACTCAATGATTATGTCATGTCAATACAACAACAGTGTACCACACACTAATGTTGTGCCAAACATAGTACATAGAATGTACTATTTATGAGGGTCAAAAAAGTAAATCTATATGTACAATTGTATGCAATTAAAGGTTTTAAACTCTCTTGTTTAACAAATTATATAAAAAAGAACCAAGATTCCACCCTTATTACCATATGCAACTAAGTATCCATACCCAGTATTATACTTTTTTCTTCACAAAGAAACAACTACAGATTCCATAAGCACTATCCTCAATTGTACTACGATCATAAATACCATATACGCTTCAATTATATAATTGCACCGTAGTACACATTCTGTATATTCCTCCTACAGTACCTATAATTACTATACACATATTATTATGGCTGTGGCCACAACCACAACAATAGAATTAAATCATATAATACGTACGTACAATACACTTTCAAACAACAAGACTCACACAGAACCCCCTGAATTCCATTGACATTCGTGGATATATGTTTGTATCCGCGAACAGGAAAAGTGACCGCAGACTCAGCGGCACTGGCACAGCTTTTTATCAACTATAGAAACAGGTCCATCACAACTTTTTGTTCACAACCCGACCCTTGCCAGAAAATCTTTAAGACACAAAACAACCCCAAATGTATTTTTCAGAGTTTTCTCTCACACCGCTGTCTGTTGCCAAGGCCGTGGTCTAGGGAACCCATATGGCGACCATTTAAAAATGATAATGCACCTCACTTTTTTTCAACATCCAATCACCATGCGTGTTTGATGTCTGCGGACACCAAGCCACCCCCGGTTTGGCTCAGAGGCATCCGCGGACACTGAACCAGAAAATAAGTCTATGGACTGGATGCAGATATCACACATTTTTGTACCTACTTTTTGTAGCTATTTCTACGAGTTGAGCAACTTAACTATAACTACACGCCCGCTAACACAGGCTGTGTAATATATATATAGCAGAACATCTATTCATTTGTTCCCTATACAAATCCACACCGTTCCACCAATGTGCACCACATTTGGCATAGTTATCTTTTAGGACCCTCCAGAAAGTACTGGTAACATGCCATTTGGAAGCATGAGACTATTGTCTGAAATCGGCAAAACATCATTGTGGTCTTAGAAGGACCAGATGGAACTCATTTGAAGAATATCGACACAGAGAACACAACTTAAACCTTGAAAACCATGTTTCAAGGCCCTAGGATGCACTGTTTCAAAGATATTTGCACCATAATTTACTGCACCTCATACTTTTAAATTGTGTGTCATTTTCACAAAACATATGCCTACCTTCCCGAATGAGCCACCGTTAAACATGGGACTAGGGTACATATTCACAGGGGGATCACAAAAGGTCTCGGGCCTCAGCACTGTACAAGAGCAAACTCCAGACACGCCCTACAGAGAAACGCACAACTAAGGCCAACTGGGAACAGGACCTGGGACAACAAATTGGTGACGAGGAATGTTCCCAGATTTGGGCACTTACCAAACAAATATTATGTAATTCCAGATACAGACTAATTCATTACAAGATAGTACAAAGGACACACTACACCCCTGAAAAGCTCAAACGTATATATCCAACCATGTCGGGGAACTGCCCGAGATGCAATGCAGAAGATGCAAACATTTATCATATGTTGTGGGCGTGCGAAAAACTGAGGGGCTACTGGGCTGAGGTATGTGAGGCCCTTGATGGGTGGCTGATCAACCAGTGGAATGGTCCCCCTGGATGTGCCTGCTGGGTGTGGTTGAAAAAATGAACCAGATATGGCGTAAACTTTTGAACCTGAGTCTGCTCATAGCCAAAAGAGCGATCTTGATGAAATGGAAAAGTGCAAACCCCCCAACCAAGGCAGACTGGGACAAAGATATGATATGGACAAATGATATGGAAGAATTGTATATAGAATCGGTGTTACCCTCATCTAGACCAACGAATATATGGGAAAGGTACAAACTATACCTATTAGAGAAGGCCGACCATGAACACTCAGACTCTGAAGGAAATTGATCATGTACAATGTATGAGCCCATAAGCATTATCTCTATGTATTTGTATTACCTGTGTGCAAGTAAAATAAAGTGTTAAAAAAAAATGAAAAAAAAATAAATTGTGTGTCATTTTTATACTTTTCTCTTTCCAGATGCCTCCAAAAAAGCAAAAAGCTATTGGACAAATTAATCTAAAATCAAAGAGATTATTAAGGGCCTGTCTACCGAACCCATGTCTAGTACGGGTACCTTTGCTACTTTTCTTCCTTGCCAAATTGTACAGCGGGCAAACCTTTTTTTATCCATTCATGTTCTTTGCTTCTGTTACACAAACATTTTTCTATGATCCATTTTGTTTTGGGCTGTGAGGTCATAGGTGAATATTTAAGATTATATAGCCACCTGACCAAGTAAATCACATATTCTGAGTTACTATTGTCAAAACAATAGAGCTGTAGGTTTTCAATCCCAAATCCACATTCCTGAATCGGAAGATGTGATGACACACAATGCATGTTACTTATGGGAAGTGATCAGGGACAGGATCCATATTCTAAAGACTGGTATCTTGTAGGTAATTACAAAGGGGCAGGCCCACATGAGTAAGTCAACTACTGGCATTAGTAGACATCCAAATGCTAATCATAAGGGGTTTTCTGAACATTTTTAAAATCTAACAATTACCAGATATGTGTAAGGAAGATTATTCTGGAAGAGGTTCTAGTACCTGGGTCAAAGGTATGTTTTTATCATACTTTCTAGCAGTTTGCAGAAGGTGGGCATGGTGCCCATGGATATGTAAATATGCAGTTAACTTATCAACACACAATTCATATTCCTTTTGGGACAATTATTTACTCAGATACCTCAGGAGCTGACAATATATTGTCTTCGCCGTCAAATCATTATGGTAAAAATTGCTGAAGCAACAAAGAGAATTATGGTCCATATTCTTGACTGCAGTGTACTGTTTACCTCCTGCATGTGTTATCTGGCGGTCTAAGAAGTAAATTCTGTGGTCATTAAACTCTTAAGTACATTTCAAATGACTATTGAGCCAATCCCTAAAGAACAAACTTTTCTGCCCCTACTCAGATCATAACGATGCCATTGATATTTCTGTCACAGGTAATGGTATTCCTGGATTAGGGATTCACCACAGCATTGATCTTTTTAGTCTCAAAAACAGTCTCAAAAACAGCAACATAAATTGCCCAAACAAGGAGCAAAAGACACCCCTAGGTCAGTCCCCGAGACCTACATACAAACGTCTCCCTGAAAGTTGATTTTTTTGGTTTTATAATTGAGATTTAAATCAATTCTATATTAAATTTGATTAGAACTTTAAATACGCGTTCAGTCCATAGCTTATGCCAATGATATTATCCTTTTGGATTATACCATCTGTGGGTTCCAGTGTGGATTAGACAGAGTTTCTGCATATATGGACTCAAACTTTCTGTTGATTAACCCAGAAAAATCCTGAATCCTTTGTCAGTAAGAAAAAAAAGAGATATAAGAAGGGGTTGTTGTTTAATGGGGTCAAAAAAGAGATTGTGACGCACTTCATTTACTTGGGTTTTCATATATCTTTTCAGGGCAGTAAAAGGCAGAGTATGGCAAATATGGAAACTAAGGTCTCTACTTTGATGTCCCTAATGAACATCATTAAGCGATGACAGTGTGCCTAATCCCTGTGGCCCTTAACATTTTTTTTATAAAACTAACTCACCTCTGCAGTGCTGTATGGCACATACCTCTTCCTATTCAAGAACATAAAGTGGTTTGATCGCCAGGAAGGCATTATCTAGTAAGAAGTTCTGGGTTTTCCGGGTCTGTACCCATCAGCATTATTCACCTGGCGTTTGGCCTGCAATCTTGGTGGACCACATATCAGTGCAGAAGTTTGGTCTTTATCATAAAATAATGGAATAGTTTGATGGTCTACCTTGTTACAATACCTTGTTTGGTGGTCTAAAAAAATGAATGGAGCAAGGAAACACACAATTGTTATTTGAGTTGAAAGTGGAATGTGAGCAGTACCTGTTGTAGGCCAATATCCCTGGTGACACACCCCTAAATAAATAAATAAATAGGATCAGGCACTGGGATAGAATTTGTGATGACACACTTTTGAGGTACTAGGGCCCCAGATGGGAATTCTGAAAAGTGAGCAAACTTGTAGGCTCTGTAAACTGTATGAATTAGAGACATCACACCATCTTGTTATGAAATGTCTGGCAGTTATGCAGAAGAGGATTCTCTATTTTGAGATGTTTGTGCATTCAACTGTTTCTGTTATTTCCTTGGATCTGCGGGCGAGAATAATAGAGAGTAGACACATTCTATTATTGTGGCAGCAGTAAGATTCATGAGGGATATTTTTAATGAAATGAACAAGAAATAGGGAAAACCTCTCTCTTTTGCTAAGATATGAACTTTATTAGGATCCTGCAGGAATGTATTATGAATTGATTGCTATAAGAATTCTCATTTGAATATTTATGGACAATTTTATGATTGTTATGGTATGATGAACTGAACTGTCCATATATTATTTATTCCTATAGCATTTATACTTGATGAAATATAATGTTGAATAATGTATGGTAAAATGTAATGATTGTGTAAGGTTTTATTTAACCATAAACAAAAATAAAAAATAAAAAAAATACTTTATTCATTTCAAGGCTATTTCGGCTGCCTCCAAAGGGCCCATTTGGGCAATAATTGGTTACAGAGTTTAAAAAAACATATTAACAAGAAACAGTTCAAAGAGGCCAAAATGGAAATGTTTCATTTTAATGACATCAGTAGTGCCTCTATTTTATGAGCTCATTATCAGGACACTATATAGGAAAAACAATCAACACATTTTGGCATTGGTTCAAGGGATGACTCTAAACTGGAAACAATAGGCCTACCCAGAGGTGGAGTAATGCCTTGTCATGCATTCTTGATGGACCATCATCTCCTTAAGATGTAATCACATCTTAAGGAGATGATAAAACATGGGCCTAGATGTTTTCTTGACACAGAAATGTGTATCTTACGTTGATATTCACTGTCCAGTTTTAGTCTCTTCTAACAATGTTTTTATGAGAAGCAACAGGTCTTCAGGGGTATCACATGCTATTTGTTGATAGCTCAGTTATGCAGTACTTGTCAATGACATTTGTAATATAAAGCACCACGTGATGCATCCGCTGCGGCAATATGAGGCCCTCTGCTTCTGTGAGCAGCCTGCAGCCTGTGGTGACTTGATTATTTTTAGGTCCATTAATATGTAATAGACCTGGCTTGCAAGGGAGTATACCCAAATTGTATCCCATTCCCCAGGAAAGAATATAAAATGCTAATACTGAAAATGTGCACGGGCCAGATAAACCTATTGCAAGCTGATGGTCCTATGGCAAGAAAATAAAACTAGATCAGAGATGTGTCACTTCAAGAGAAAAGGAATTGAGAACATGGGACACTTTCTGCTTCTTCTCACGTAGTGTAGAACTCCAAGGAAATGTTGGTAGGCCCACAATCTATGTAAAGGTTGAAAAAGAAGGTGCAAGGTGGCGCTGAAATGTTTGCTAAATCTAGGGGACCAAATCAACCTCTGCATGCAAATAATTTCCCTAGAGAAAAATGCGCGAGTCCTGGTATGGGTCTTTTAGTAGTAACATAACTTTATTGGCCGCGAAGCTATGAATGTACACACCTCACAAGTATTCAATACAAAACATTTCCAGCATTTAAATCAGCCAAGGTATATATCGCAGTGACAGGGTAGACCCCAAAGTCATGTTTCCTGGGGCCTCCACAAACCATGTGGGAAAATCGGAACATCAGCACACATTCTCGCTCAGTATTAAGAAATAACTTTTTTAGCCAACTTTACACCCCGAAAGGGATAGCATTTGCACCTGACAAGACAGGCCCGTGTAGCTCAGAACCCTCGTGGTCCGAGCACAATTCAATTGCACTGTTAACCGGACAAATCTGTGACCTATAAGATCTCACTATATCTCTTGTCATTCCAAAGTCACAAAATTCCAGTTTGACAGAATCTGTGGAGTCCGGCCCCTTTTTGAAGAATCTAGTGCATTCAACAGTATGCTCTCTGGTCACAAAGGGGCATCCCCTATAGCTCATAGCCAGTGAAGGATTTTGTTACGTAGGGCTTCCCTATGATCTGGTCTTCTAGAGAGGGGTTTGGGAACTTCATGCAAGAATATTGACCGGGTTGCCGAAGGCCTTTTGTGCTTGGCTGGGTGATGACATAGGTTCTCAGTCTGCCCTCTAAAAAGGGTGTTGTGATTATTGGGCCCCATTGTAGCAAGTGCAGGTGCAAGTGCAGGTGTGGTTTGATTACAAGGTAGACCCTCCATCCCTTGGGTTCTCACATGGATGGGCCTGACACTGGGCCCATGTATGTGTTGTTTAGGTTTGGGCAGAGCTAGACAGGGTGCCTTGGTGAAGCAATTAGGGTACGTTTGAGGGTCTTGGTGTTACGCTCACCTGGCTCCACAGAGGCGTTGATCTGGACTGGACTGCTGCGGCCTCCACCAATGTGACACGTAAGGCAGAGATGACGGACTGGACTGGCCCACCTAGCTTCGTTTGCTTGGCTCGTAGGAATATTCTTCTGCAAATGGAGAAAGGGAATTAACCACCCGTGGAGTTGAGCGTAAATCCCCCCAACCTGCTGTTCTTCCCACTGATCACCTTGGATGTCCCCTCTTATAGTCTCACCTGATGAATTGAAAAGATGAGCTCTCCATCCTGCATTGAGTGCAGGGGTGTGTAGATAACCAGTTGCTTCACTGGCTCGAAGGAATTGGTGAGTTCCAGGACAATATTGATTCCGATATTCCCGGCAAGACTCCGTAAGTATGTAGTTCGTAAGAGTTCAAATGCCTGACTTTCACTCTTGTCCGATTCCTTGGAGGTTGCAGCTTGACCCTACTGAAGAGTTCCTCGTGGCAACCGGTAATGTTCTGGTAAGGATTTGTATTATCCAAAACAGTTTGAAAAAATAATGTCCATATGTAACCTGTTGCTTTCTCCCTTATTCAGGCGCTGGGAGAAAGTATGAAGTCTTGGGGACTAATGCCTCCGGTGGTAAAATCAGGTAAATCTTTTGTGGTGAGGAGGGTTCCCCTTGTTAGTCCCTTGTTTCACCCTGCTGTCCTTTTGTTTCCCCTTAGGGGCCGGGGTTCGGCTAGGATGCAGTGGAAGCTGCGCCGACTGGTGAAGAAGAATAGTACCCCCGGTGGTAAGATTAGGTAAGTCTATGGGGGGTATTCCTCTGTGTATTCCCTTGGCTCACCTTGCTATTCTTGTCTTCTCCTTAGGTGCCGCAGTGCGGCGGGAACATGCAGGAGGATGCAGTGAAATGTGAAGATGCGGCGAAGGCCGGTGAGTTCAGCGCGGCGCTGTAGCAGGCGAGGCGACGCGCATAAAATAACTTCTTTCTTCCAGCTCGAAGGCGCGATGGATCGGGATTTCAGGTAAGGATCAAAGGTATTGCTCTTGTTCTAACCTTTTCTCCTTCTTTCTCCCTTTTTCTAGGAGCTCCAAACTTGAGGCGGGCGTGGCAGAAGACTGGATGCAGGCTTGCAGGCACGGTGAGCGTTACGCTGCTGGATGCAGAATAACGCAAAGCGTGTGCTGCTCCTCGGGTGTGGTTTAAGTAGCCTCCAAAGTAGTTCGAGGTAAGTATTCCTCCCCAGCCCCACCCGAGTAAAAAAATAGTCCCTAGGTAAAATAGTCCCTTCCAAGCCTTGTTTGGCTTGGAGCTCTTGCCGCATGGTCTGCATCAGGTAAGTTTTAATCTATGAGCCTGACTCTCCATATGAGCCTGGCGCCTATAGCCCCTAGTGGGGGTTGTTGGGCTTGCTTGGGGAAACTTGAGGCCTGCTTTCGGGGTTGCTGGACTTGTTCGGGTCCCAGGGGGTAGGCATCATGACAGCACTCCCCCCCAAGGCCCCTCCTAAAGTCGTTCTTCCCTGTGGTTTCGGTTTGTCTGGGCAATTTCGGTGGAATTTTTTCACCAATCGGGGTGCATGAACATGCTCACTAGGTTCCCATGACCTTTCCTGTGGTCCGTAACCTTTCCAGTCGATTAAATAAAAAAGTTTTGATTTTATCAGCTTGGAGTCCAGGATATTCTTAACTTCAAATTCGGCTTCTCCGTCTACAAGGATGGGGTCTGGTGGCTTGGTTAGTCTTGTCCCTGGTTGTACTGGCTTCAAAAGAGACACATGAAAGACGGGATGAATTTGCATATTAGCAGGTAAGTCCAACTTGACAGCCACCGGGTTAATAATGGCCTTAATAGAGTAAGGTCCCAAATATCTGGGGTTAAAGGTCTGTGTTCCCTTTACAGGTATATGTTTTGTGGCTAACCATACTTGGTCCCCTATTTGGTATTGTGGAGAATCACTTCTATGTCGATCAGCATCTTTCTTGTATTTTTCTTTCGTCTGTTTTAAATGTGTAGTTGCTTCCTTAAAGGCTTGTGTAATCGTAGCGTGTAGATGGTCCACTGCAGGCATTTCTAAGTGTTGGGGTGAGTCAAGGTCTGAGGTTCGAGGATGGTGCCCATGTAAGGTATAAAAGGGGCTTTGTCCATTTCCAGAGTGTACTGAATTATTGTATGCATATTCGGCGATCCAAAGAATGTCTTTCCAATTACTCTCTGTCTGATGTAACATACAACGCAGGTATTGTTCGAGAGTCTGGTTGGTCCTCTTCGTTTGACCATTGGTCTGGGGGTGGTGACTGGTCGATAACCTCACATCGATTTGCGCCAATTGACAGCATTATTTCCAAAAATGTGAAATGAATTGACTGCCCCGGTCAGAGACCAATACGATGGAAATCCGTGTATGCAAACAATGTTTTCGAGGAACTCCTTGGCCAGGATTGAAGCAGAAGGTAATCCCTTTAAAGGCATAAAGTGGGCCATCTTGGAAAAAAGATCCACAATAAGTAGAATGGTGTTAAATCCATTGCATGGGGGTAGATCAGTAATAAAGTCTAACGATAAGGTGTGCCATGGTGTAGGCGGAATGGCTAAAGGTTGTAAGAGTCCAGCTGTTTTTTTCTTTTGACTTTTGTTTTGGGTGCAAATGCCACAAGACATCACAAATGATTTAATATCCTTTCACCAGGTGGGCCAACAGAATTGTCTTTTAATTTTAGCTTCAGTTTTTGCAATACCTGGGTGCCCCTCCATGAGGGTATCATGATAACGGGAAATTACTAGTTCTTGTAGTTCCTTGTGTGGCAGAAATAGCCGTCTGTGGTAATAAGGCAGATCATTGGTGACAGAGTAGTACGGGGCTTTCCTTACCCAGTCCTGCAAGGCTGTAGAATCAAACAGTTGCTGGATCTTTACCTGAATGTCCTCCAGAGTCTGTAGAGTAGTCATGCCAAGAATCCTTTGTTCGGGAATCATAGGTACTGGTTCAGGGTTCACTTCTGCCTCTCCCATCCCTATTCGGGATAAGGCGTCTGCTTTACCATTCTTACAACCTGGTCGATAGGTTATCACGAAATCGAACTCGGCAAAGAACAATGCCCATTGGAGTTGATGTGACGATTGGGCCTTGGCTGTCTTTAAATACTGTAAGTTCCGGTGATCGGTGATCACAGTAATGGTATGCCTGGCACCGAGAAGATAGTGCCGCCAAGCCTTGAAGGCTGATTTAATGGCTAATAACTCCTTATCGGTAACCGCATAGTTTAACTCAGGTGCCAAGAACTTTCTGGACCAAAATGCTACTGGGTGAAACTTGCCAGTTTCAAGGTCCTTTTGAGACAGGACTGCTCCCATGGCTAGACTGGATGCATCAGTTTCCACTCTGTATGGAAGTTCAGGGCGTGGGTGCTTTAATACAGGTGCAGACTTGAATTTCGCTTTCAGCTCTTGGAAGGCATTTTCTGCTTCTTCAGTCCACATAAAGCGTTTATTTTTTCGCAAGAGTGCTGTGATGGGATGTACAACATGTGAAAAATCCGGGATGAATCTGCGGTAGAAATTGGCAAAGCCGAGCATACTTTGTACTCCTTTAACTGAACTTGGTGATGGCCACTTAAGGATTGCGTCCACCTTTTGTGAGTCCATTCAGACTCTCTTTGGGGTCAGGATAAACCCAAGAAATTCAACTTCTGTGGCATGAAAGCAGTCTTCCATTCATCGCCCTCTTTTACACGTACCAGATGGTATGCCCCCCGGAGATCTAATTTAGTGTATAAGCAAGCGTCCTTCACTTGGTCTAGTAGTTCAGGGATCAGAGGCAATGGGTATCGGTTCTTCACAGTGATCTGGTTCAATGCGCGGTAGTCTATGCATGTTCTGAGGTCACCTTCCTTTTTGGGCATGAAGAACAAAGCTGAAGATGCAGGGGACTTAGATGGGCGAATAAAGCCATTGGCAAGGTACTGGTCTAAGTATTGTCGTAGGTTAAGGTTCTCAGGTTCCGTAAGGGCATAGATCCTGCAACAAGGGGGTTGTGCACCGGGTATGAGATCGATTTGGCAATCGTACGTTCTGTGAGGAGGTAAGGTGTTTGCCTGTTCTTTTTGAAAGACATCCTGGAATTCTTGGTATTCAGGAGGTAGTTGCATGACTGCTGTGGTTACTGTGGCCAGGCCTGTGCTCAGATATTTCTTTGGGTAACAGGTTTGCGCACAATCCGGGAAGGTTATTCTCTTCTCTCGCCAATTAATGCAAGGATTATGTGTTTCCAACTAAGGTATCCCCAGTATTATTTAGAACTGTGGGGCCTTGATTAGATCAAACACAATAGCCTGGAATGAGTTACAGGCCCAGAGGCAATTTCAGTTCCATCAACTGTGGTGATGACATCTGAGGTGGTTTTTCGGCAGAGAGGCAGATTCATCCTGGAAGGCAATTCGTAGTCCACATAGTTTCCTATGGCCCCTCTATCAATGTATGCCCTTCCTGCATGCATACAAGATGGCTGCCCTGGATCTACGAGGACCATTGGTATAATGAAATGCAAGGTCTGAGTATCCTTCTTCAAGCTCGGCAAGCGGACCTCTACGCTTGTCGGGCGTGGTCGTTTCCCAAGTCTGACTCCTTCTGGCTTTTTTCGGCAGCTCCTACCACCTTGTTGGGTGGTTTTACAGGGCAATCTCGTAGAAAATGGCCAGAAGTTCCACAATGTAGACACAAATGCATTTGCCATCTCCTTTCTCTTTCCTCTGGGTTAAGGGTCCTTTAACCCCTCCGATTTGCATGGGTTCTGAAGCCTCTGCTCCTTTGGGGTTAGCATGGGTTTTGACCAACACCTGTTCTCAAACTTGGCTCGATCAGCCTTTCTGTTCTGAAGTCTGTGATCTAACTGGACCACTAAGTCTATATATTCAGCACAGTCTTGAGGTGGGTTCACGACTTGAGCCAAGACATCCTTGAGTTCTCCTCGAAGCCCTCGATGAAATAACGTGATTCGTTACCTCAGGCCATCCAGTTTCCACTATCAACCTATTAAAGGTCGCGATGTAAGATAGGAGGTCCTGGTTACCCTGTCGTAGTGACAAAAGTTTGTTATCCAGGGCCTGTCCTTGGGAGTGCCGGGCAAATAGTCTTTCCATGCTCGTTTGAAAGCTCTGAAAATCCCGAAGAATTGGGTCATCCTGAGTAACTAGTGGAATTGACCAATCAGCTGCACTGCCGCTCAGATATGACAATACAAAGGCTACCTTGGCTTGATTGTTTGGGAAGGATCCAAGTCTGCATAAAACGTGCAAGCGGCATTGGTTCATAAACAAACACGGCAAACCTTTTGGGACCTCCAGCAGAGCGTTCGGGTGCAGCTAATGGAATATTTCCAGGTAGGTTTATTTGCACAGGGTTACTCGATAACACAGGAGCTGGATTTCCCCCGGAACCAGGTAGGGGTGCTTGTCCAGCCTGGCTTTGCAATAGTTGCCTAACAAGGTCATCAGTTCGCTCCTTTGACAAAATCAGTTAGCTCCTAAGGGCATTGGTTTCTTGACAGGCGGAATGCACTTCGGCCCTCAGTTCCCCTAGTACTTGGGCCAATTGGTCAGTCTCTGAGGTATCCATAACGCCCGGGTGGGAATTTGTAGGTAGGCTTCACGTTCTGTTACGCTCACCTGGCTCCCACAGAGGTGTCGATCTGGACTGGACTGCTGCGGCCTCCACCAATGTGACGCGTAGGGCCGAAATGACTGACTGGACTGGCCCACCTAGCTTCATTTGCTTGGCCCATAGGAATATTCTTCTGCAAATGGAGAAAGGGAATTAACCACCCGTGAATTTGAGCGTAAATCCCACCACCCCGCTGTTCTCCCCACTGATCACCTTGGATGTCCCCTTATAGTCTCACCTGATGATTTGAGAAGATGAGCTCTCCATCCTGCATAGAGCGCAGGGGCGCGTAGATAACCAGTTGCTTCACTGGCTCGAAGGAATTGGTGAGTTCCAGGACAATATTGACTCAGATGTTCCCGGCAAGACGCCGTAAGTATGTAGTTCGTAAGAGTTCAAATGCCTGACTTTCACTCTTGTCCGATTCCTTGGAGGTTGTTGCTTGACCCTACTGAAGAGTTCCTCGTGGCAACCGGTAAAGTTCTGGTAAGGATTTGTATTATCCAACACAGTTTGAAAAAATAATGTCCATATGTAACCTGTTGCTTTCTCCCTTATTCAGGCGCTGAGAGAAAGTATGAAGTCTCGGGGAATAACGCCTCCGGCGGTAAAATCAGGCAAGTCTTTTGTGGTGACGAGGGTTCCCCTTGTTAGTCCCTTGTTTCACCTTGCTGTCCTTTTGTATCCCCTTATGGTCCAGGGTTTGGCTAGGATGCAGTGGAAGCTGCGCCGACCCGTAGGGAACAATAGTACCCCCGGTGGTAAAATCAGGTAAGTCTGTGGGGGGTTTTTCTCTGTGTATTACCTTGGCTTACCTTACTATTCTTGTCTTCTCCTTAGGTGACGGAGTGCGGCGGGAACATGCAGGAGGATGCGTTGAAATGTGAAGATGTGGCGAAGGCCGGTGAGTTCAGTGCGGCGCTGCAGCAGGCGAGGCGACGCGCATAAAATAACTACTTTCTTCCAGCTCGAAGGCGCGATGGATCGGGAATTTAGGTAAGGATCAAAGGTATTGCTGTTGTTCTAACCTTTTCTCCATCTTTCTCCCTTTTTCTAGGAGCTCCAAAGTCGAGGCGGGCGTGGCAGAAGACTGGATGCAGGTTTGCAGGCATGGTGAGCGTTACGCTGCTGGATGCAGAATAACATGAAGCATGTGCTGCTCTTCGGGCGTGGTTTAAATAGCCTCCAATGTAGTCCCAGGTAAGTATTCCTCCCCAGCCCCACCTGAGTAAAAAAATAGCCCCTAGGTAAAATAGTCCCTTCCAAGCCTTGTTTGGCTTGGAGCTCTTGCAGCATGGTCTGCATCAGGTTAGTTTGCAGCATGGTCTGCATCAGGTAAGTTTTAATCCATGAGCCTGTCACCTATGGCGCCAGGACTGACTCTCCATATGAGCCTGGCACCATAGGCGCCAGGACTGCATCCAAATAGCCCCTAGCGGGGGTTGTTGGGCTTGCTTGGGTTAACTTGATGCCTGCTTCTGGGGTTGCTGGACTTGGTCTGGGTCCCCGGGGGTAGGCATCATGACACTTGGTTGAAGCCTGTTACTTTTAACATGCATAACTATTGCCAGTATGGTCGAGATTACCCTATTCATTGCTCCATTGCCGTTAACTGTATGGATTCGTTGATCAGCATGTAGGCGTCAGCTAAGGCAATTGGGGCTTCAACTTTGTTGAGGATTCCCATGGGAGCCATTTTTTCCTGATTTTCAGTGTGCAGAGTTTCCTCTTGTTGCCTAGTTCGGGCCCCGGGCCAAGCTCAGGCCCATAGAAGATTGTAGGTGCAGGTGGAGATGGATAGAGAATATGGGGATGGGATGGGAATATCTAAACCCAACAACTCTCTGAGCCCGGATTTTATACCAGTTGAGCTGTTTAAATTAAACAACGAGTTATGTGCTCCCATTCTTTGTATTCCATTTAATGCAGTCACCAAGTTCTGTTTAATACTGGAATCATTTTGGTGAGATATTTTTGTTTCCATTTAAAAGAAGGGTGACAATTCATCACCAAAATCTTATCGTCCAATTTCATTCTTGGCCCTATAGGGGTGTTTTGCATGGGCATCTTGTGGAAGGGTTGAGGGTGAATGATATCATGGGAGATATGCAGCCGGGATACAGGAAAGGACTGGGCACCCTAAGCCAGGACCTAAATGATTCTATGTTACTGACAGCAAAATACACTAATTTAAAGGAGGGTACCATTTACTTGCTATGGTCAATCTTGGTAGATATGGGAATCAGACAGGTTACTGAAATTAATAGTTTTAATTCACTCTTATACAAAGTGTGTAGTCCATTATGACGGAGGGGGAATTGCACATCCATTTTTAGGATGTATAGAGTATTCTGGCAGGGGTGCATTCAGGCTGCTATTTCATTTAATTTGTATACACACACCATTGTATTGATTTTAGAACAGTCTACGCCTGATGTACCTATGCTAGGGTCCAGAAGGGTCCCCATGTTCATTTATGCCAATGATGTTGTGCTCTTAGCCCCTAAATCGAGAGCACTGCACAAACTTGTAAGGAAGGAGGGGGTCGGTTTGCCCCCCACCCCATACATCCAACAAGAAAGGCACCACCTGCTTTTGCAATTGTGGGGGATGCCTTCCTTGCCCTTCCCTGGTCCCGGTGGATGAGTTCCTGGTACCTACAGAAGTGGGGCTACTGCAAGATACATTCTCTTTTTGTGTACCACGGACTCCATCTTTGTACTAGGCCGCATTCTGGTATCTGTATAGCCTTCTCTCCCCTCTGCACGCCGTGCACAGCGAACACTGAAAGGCCCCACCTCCTCCTCTCGCGCCTGTGTCACCCAAGCCCATTTCTCATGGATGCTCTGGCGCAAATTGTTGCAAGCAAACAGTGTATTCTTTGCTTCCTTCCTCTGAGATCACTGCCCTGCTTGTGACCGGGCCGAATAATGACTTGTGGCCCATCCGTCACCACAAACCTGTTCCTGCACCTCTCACCCCCACTGTTGAAAGGTTACTGCCTGTTCAACCCTGTTCCCCTTCAGTCTTCTTTGATGTAACAGAAGTGTGACCCTTACTTGCTGACCACCCTAGAGTGCCCCTAATATAACTAATCTCATGTTGTCATACATTCAGCCTTAAACCAACACATATCATTCTATCCCCTCCTGCTCTGAAGTGCCAGAACAGACAACTGTTAAATTTCACCCCCCAGTAAGCCACCTGGAGAGCAAGACCCCCACACTCTTCACCTCTCCAACGATCTGAGGCGGGATAATGTAAATAAGTGTGTACAATTTATAGGGCTTTCTTAATACCAAACATATAGTTTATGGGTTATTATTTATGTCCTGTGATAGCATGTAGATTAGTTAGACAGCACTAGCCACCTCTCCCTGGCCCTAACTGACCTTCACCTCGCAAAGACCAGCTCAGCTGACTCATGTGATGCCTACCAGCCCGCCAAGCTGCCAGCCAATCTCATAGAGCCTGCTTCTATAGTACCATACTAGGACCCAATCCCTCACCAATCAAAATGTAACTTGTAGACTGTATGGAAAACGTCACCTATGATGCTGTAACCCTTTAAAAATGTACTGTTTTGTATTGTTTGCCAAATCGCTCTGAAGGCAATCAGAGTTCTCTGGATGCTGAATTTGACATAACCCTTTGGTGGCTCTCATAACCAATCTCCTGGTCTCATTCCCTACTGGGATGTGTGCGTTATTCTGTATTCTTCTAATTGTATTGTGGGGAGTGACCACCTTCAAACTCCAAAATTGCTATACTGATTTTATGACCCTTAGGAAACTAAAGTTTAACGTATCTAAATTGGCAGTTTTTATTGTGGGGAAGGCACATAAACTGCCAAAGGGCTTCTTTGTGAATGGAGCCCAATTGGAGAAAGTACAATATTTTGACTATATGGGGTCCATTTTGTTGTAAACAGCAATGGAAACCATCATATTTATAAACAAGCAATTAAAATGTCACAGGCCATTGATGGGATCTCTCAATTTGCAAGGTCCATAAGAGTACATCCACCGGAAATAATGTGGTATACAATGCTTAGGCCTGTGCCATTGGTCTTTATGGGGCAGAGATTTGGGCACAGGAGTCTCCTTGCAAATTGTAGACAATAGAAACCACATTTTCTAGGTCAATCCTGACTCTCCAACAGAGTGCTCCAACCTTTGGTGTACATAATTAACTTGGGCTCCCTTTTATTGTAGATATCATTATAAAGCTTGTGCACGGATGTGGCTGGCAAAAGGGGCAAACGAGGAATCAAGCCTATCTAAATTGATACTTTCTAGTGTTCCTTTACGCGCTGGTACTTCAATTCAGTTTAGGCATGTAAAAGCTATCCTAACAGCCATAAACTCTGGCCATTCATTGATTTTAACATCAACACCTGATTGAAAGTCACAGTAAAAGAAAAGGCTAAGGACTTTTTTTTAACATTATTAGGGACAAAGGGAGGTGGCAGCAATGGGCAAATCTTCAAACACAGCTCATCAAGTAATTATGTGACCCAGGAAATTCCACCCGTACCTTGAGTGGAGCATAGAAGCATCTCAACCTTTACACCTGGTTTGCATATGGTTTAATCTTCTACCTTTTTATCTAACTGTGAAATGGCATTGCATAAGAATGGATTCACAAACCTGTCCTGAGTACCAAATGGACATTAAAACTGTGGGACTTTTTAAAAAATATTTCTGCTGTCTTTACACTGCAATTCGTAGAAGAACTTTGGTTCCTGTTTTCAAATCAAGGGGGCTTTATCAATTCAGGCGCGGCACTATTATATTGTTTACTGCTGCATGATAATTGTATATCATGGGCACCTAATTCTTTCATTCGACAGGCATTAAAGTTTGGGAAGAGATACATTTCTAATCACGAGGCGAATATCATTACTACATAACTAGACAATTAACATACTTTATTTACCTTGAATTTCTACTTTTATAAATTGTTTTTGTTTGTTATGGAGGTACGCTTATCACTTAATATTGATGGAATTGTAGAGCTGTATTGAGTGAAGTTTTAGGCGTTTAAATGTAATTTGTAATGTTAGTTTTAGTGTTTATTGACTTAGATGTGTTTTATTAGTCTTTTAATAATAATAAAATAAACATATTCTGAACTCTGATTGCTGCCAATTTTCCTAAACTATGAGTATAGTGCAAATTACCAAGATATATGACATTGTAATATTGTATTTAGCCTTGCACATGTATTATTTACATCTATCAGTGCTACTACAAACTTTCTTTTCTCTGGACAACAGAACACACAGCGCTTTAAGTTCCCTGTTGGAGAGGCACAGACATCTTCTATTCCAGTATTTAGTATATGTTGAATGAACTCACCCTGTATGTCTGTAACAATAGTTTTATAATGATGTTATGTTTGCATAGTTACATCATTTAGGGCCTCATCTCGGGTTGGGCAGAGAGGTAAAAATGCATTACTGCTCTGCCCAACCCCGAGTTTGGGTGAAATGTTGGGAGATTCACCTCCAGCTTTGAGCTGGAGGTAATTCTGCCGACTTTCAACCCATTTTCAGCGCATTTATTGTGGCGCAATTTGCTCTGCAGTAAACGCTCTGAAAATGCCCAATCAAGTTCTATGGACTCTGAATAAAATGGGGGAATTACAGCCTTGCGGCAACTCAGGATCCAACGCTAATAGTGCCGTACCGAGTTGTGGTAACGGTATTTGCATTGGGCAGTATTCCTGGGGATTTGTTGCCGAGATACCAACACCTTGGGATGACCCCTTAGTCTTTTATGTGGTAACCAGTTATTTTTTACTCCATTCTAAAAGTGCCTTGAGGTTTAATTCTTGTCCTAACTAAGAGAGTAAAGTATTTAGCATTTAAGACCTACTTGCGGTGTGTCACGAAGGCCCTATAGATGACAACATACAAGCAAAGCCTGCCAAGAAATGAAACATCCAATTGATTACTAAACTAATTTTTTAAACTTGCTGGCACAGAATGCATCAAATTATTGCAAGTCCATACACGTTACTGTATTTATATATCTACACTGCAATTCTGTAACAGTTTATTATTATCTCAAGCATTTATACATACATAAAATGTATCTTAGATCATGAAGCACTCTGTGGTATTCTATCGGCATGCATGGGTTTGGGGTAGGGACGTCATTTGGGGGTCAGCGGGGGTTGCAGTTGTGACCCCTAGGGTCTCCTTTGCTACCCCTGCAGTCTCCCTTGCTACCCCTGTTTTAAAATTAAAATATATATTGCTTTTAAAAAGAATATTCTGGGCACTGAAGTAGCGGGGGCCCCTGCAGTGTGAGGGTTCCTGCCACACCAAGTCTGGAAGGTCCCTGGCCCAGTCCTCACCCATCAGGGTGAAGGTTGGGCCGGGGCTTGCAGCACAAGAAGAAAGCACTTAGTAGTGTTTGGAGCTGACAATGACATGTGGCATGTGTCACATGCTACATTCAGCATCAACCTCTTCTCCTGCAGTTTACTTACGGCTCATATATAGGAACTAGGAAGCTCTGCCAGCTTCCTGGTTCCTGTTTGTGAGCAGCACGGATGAACCAAGGGTGGCCTGGAGTGACCGACCGAAGCTGTAAAAACAGTTAAAAAGAAGGCCTTAAAAAGAAATTTGATGTGTATTTTGCATGTGTGAAGAGCATGTCAGATCTATGTATGTGCTATGAGTCAGTGAGTGATGGGTGAAAGAGAAGAAATGTAATAGTGTTTTAATATTCTGAATGGGTGCATTTCTGTGTGGAGAAAGCAGTGAGAGTGAATGTAAGAGAATGTGTATGTTTTAGGATGTGAGTGACTGGTGGGTGAATGAGTATGAATGTGATAGTGTGTGTAAATGTTCTGGGTGGGTACCAGCGTGAGTGTATGTGAGAGAAGGTATATGAGTGAGTGACCGATGTGTGAACTGGTAGGAATGTGAGTGTGTGTGAATGTTCTGGGTTGGTGGGTGCATGCCTGTGTGAATATTGTAGTGTTCAGGAATGTGAGAGGAGATGTATGGGTGGGTTAAAGGGGGTGCCTGCATGTGTGTGTTTGTGTATGGCCCCGGAAGACTGGGGAAGACTAGAGCATTTTTGACACATCCTTTATTGACTTTGCATGTTTTACTGGTATTTTCGACCAAAGCCAAGTTCATGTGTGTCATCACCTGGCTAGACTGGCATTTTGGTACAGTCAATCTAGCCATTGGTTACTATGGCATGACATTTATTACTCTGCATCTTGATAAACCAAGCATGATAAGTAGTATTACCTTGCTAGACTGACGTGTTGCTGTAGCAGCCTGTATATTTCTTATTGTTGCATGACTTGTTATTCAATGAGCAACTATGAAGAATCAAGCATGATAAGTGATCTTATGGGTTTAGACTGGATTATATTAGAACCAGTTTGGACATGTTTTCTTATTGTGTCATGTCGCTTTTAATGGCCAAACCAATGCGAGTATTTTCTTACATAGGAGTATTGGCATATATTGCAGAGCCAGTGTTGGGCCTAGTGCCAGTAATGATACTACAAAAAACATCTCAAAGGGAACATGAGTATGTTCTTATATGCAGTGGCATATTTAGGTTTTCTGCTGCCTTAGGCCCAAATCAGTGCATGCATCCCAAACTTTACACCAGCTCTGATAGACTCTGCACCTTCACCAGACACCGCCCCCTCAACAAACTCTGTCTGCGTTGTTCAAACTACACCCCTTCACCCCATTGTGTCCCCCTTTATGGCTCCATAACATTATAAGGACTTTGTTAAGGTTGCAGAGATTAGAAAGCTATTGTTGCCTCTCTATCAATTCAAGCCTGTCATCTAATATGTAATGTTAGTTGAAGGAGTGTTTTCAGATCTCTGCTTCCCCAAGATTTGGAGATGGCAGTGTGCTCTACAGTTGAGTGCACTAGAGGCAATTGTTCTACTTTCAGTTAAGTCCAAAAACAATCTTTTAGAGGAAACGAAAAGAACATAAACTGCCAACTGGATACAAGTGCGAGAAGTTTTGAATGAGGAATGTTGGTTTCAATGTTAATATCATGTTTCTCTAACAAATTGCCTGATGTCACTCTATAAGAAGCACCTAGACTGGTCTGTAATATTAACGCAACATAATGAAATTGCTACATCGGGTCTGGTCAAATGGTAAAGTTTACATAAAAATATATGCAAGTGGTACAGGCACATCTTAGACAAATGTTGAATAAAAATTACTCAACCCCCTTCTCATGGTTACAGCTCTGGTGTTAGCGGGGTGCAAAATAGAAATAAGGCAAGCTACCTGCTGCAGCCGATCTACCTCCAATCCCCTGAGCTGGAATGCCATTCAAATATGGCAAAATCACAAGTGAAGTTTGTAAACTCTGCCTTGGGCATAAACATCTAAATAGAGTAAGGACAGTTGCAGAAGCTTCTTGGAATCTTTGGCTGTGAATTCTCATGTTGGAGCAATGGAAATGGGCACCCTAAACATTCATGTTCGAGCAGCAGCATTCCTCGTAGCTGCACTATGCAGGCACCTTTTATAACAAATGAAGTGGTACTGTTTACATCACTGCTGTTTGTGCAATTGTTGAAAATACCCAACACTCTAAGAGTAAAAGTGAGCAATGGACTGGGCATTCCAGCTCAATATTACCTCTGTGGGTATGGTTTAGGCTATGGGTCTTGACAGCTTGCATATAAGGTAATTTAAAATGTTTGTTAACTCCGAAGAGTTGGTTGGACTATACAATAAATAGGAACATTTTGTGATGTGTGTATATAGATGTAGATGTTCTACTGTTGTTGGAAATACTGTTTAGCAGTAAAAGTCTTACCTTGTATTCAAAATATAATTAATGCAACAGTTACTTATAAACATCACACTTATGCATTGTGTGACATGTTTTTGCAGTTGGTTCTCCTGGTAGTATTGCGCGTGCAGCAGGATGTCATCAAAGCCACATGCTAAACACAGCAGGGATGCCATTTGCCTGCCTAGCACTGAGCAGCTTCTGTAAAGATAGCTAAATGGATATCTTTACGGAACACCTCTACAGCTGTGAAACAGTGTGTACCTTTGGCAAGAAGTTTTTGTTCTCACCCATCTATGGCTGCGGGAATCCTTTCACAGGTTTCTTGATGCACTTGTACCTTCCTATTTACTATTCGCCACTTCTCTGTGATCTATTTCATGTTTGCATCTTTTGGGCAGTCACAGACCACTGAAATATGTTGTCAAGTGGCAAAATGTGTGCTTGCTTCTGAACATCATTTTAGTGCCACCTGTGGGAACTCTGTGCTTGACATAAGCATAGCCATGCGTTTAATATTGTAAAATGATGCATCATGTTTAACCTTTACTCTTCTGAAGAGAAAACACTAAATTTTGCATAAAAGTAATTGCTTAACACAGTGTATGTGTCTATTGATTAGAAAAAACTCTTCTGGAAAACTGCCACCCTAGGCTTGGGCCTAGTCGGCCTTGTTGTAAATATGTCTATGCTTATGTGGGAATACTAGCATATGTTGGTGGAGCCAGCATGGATATGTATGGGCACAGCCAGCATGAAAATGTTTTTTATACTGGCAAATATTTTAGTGACAATGCATGCGGAAATGCACTTGTGCACTTTTGGTGACTTGCATCTATTGTACTTTTTTTTCATGAGTTACTTTAAACTCTACAAAACGGATTGCAAACTGTCTGGCCTTTTACCCAACATTTTACAGAAAGAGTTCTGCTGTGCAAGACACCATTTTAACCCATTATTAAAAACATTTTCTCATGGGAGGGGTAAGACATCCCCCCTGACCCACTGAAAACCGTTTTAGTTAGTTTGGGCCCACTCGCTATGCTCGGTCGCAATCATATACTTGTGTCAAATATTTACACACTCCAATAAAACAACTCACCACTGGTGGCTGGTATATTTGTGGAGCGGCACCACCCCTTTTTTCTATGCTAGGTGAAACATTTAAGCTTTGATTAAAAATATAGTTACTTCTTTCACTTGGAGTAGTGCATGCCTCGGCAGCGGCATAATCATCATGGACATTGCACACACATGGTGGTCCAGAACCGGCCCGGGGTGTGGCATGCCCTTTGATTTGTTAAGGATCAAGGGTGGGTAGGCCTCAGCATGGCTTGCACAGGGGCCCAAACAATGTTGTTCTATGCCACTGATTGGGCTCTTCTCTCATTGAACGCATTCAAGTGTGATGTGAATGAACCTGGAAGTGCCCCAGAAGTGCTCCGTAAGTGCGAGGCTGTTTGGCTGTGGATGCTGCCAGACCAGTCTTCCATCTCACCCGTCGGCAAGGAGAAGCTACTGCTGTGCCGCAACACACTCTGAATACTTAATTTGACTTTTGCTCAATTCCCTCCTGTGGCTCTACCTCCTCCTTCCCAGCTCTCCCTACATATCTCGCTCCCACGTGCACTGCATGCGCGCACCCAAAAATGCCCCGTAAGTGTGAGGCTGTTTGGCTGCGGATACTGCCAGACCAGTCTTCCATCTCGCCGGCGGAGAAGCTACTGCTGTGCCACAACACACTCTGAATACTTAATTGGACTTTTACTCAAGTAATTGTCATTGGACTTTAGTTTGTATGTGCTTTGCTTCATGTGCTTTGTGTGTGCTTCACTCATGGGTTTCCATTTTCTTTTTTGTTTCCTGACTCTGCTTAGCTCCCTCTCGTGGCTCCACCTCCTCCTTCCCAGCTTTCCCTACATATCCCGCTCCCACACGCACCTCGTGCATGCATCCGGAAGTGCCCCAGAAGTGCGAGGCTGTTTGGCTGTTCGGGTGTGCGGCGGGTGCGAGTGGGAGAGAGTCTGCAAGCACATATGCCCTCATTTCAAGCATAGTGACCTGATTTACATCATTGGCACTATAGAGGCAACTGAAGGTATTGATTCTACTTTGTTGACAGGTGGACATTAGAGAAAGGGAGACATAGCGAGCTTGATATTCTCTGTCCATATTTGCATATTACTAGGCCATTTCACGCCTTGCCATGACTACAAGCACATTAAAGAATGGCAAGTGTTTGACTAATTTAACTCCAAAACCATGACCTAACGCGGTTGTGATGGCCCAGATAACAATATCTACAGTCGAAAACACACAATCTCTTCATGACTTTGTTGATTTAGTTACACATAATGCTCAGAGTCTTGATTATAATCCAACTAATGCAGGACTAGATAACCAGTCACTGGCTGTTTCCAAATTGCGATCAAATGCAATTACGCATTCGCATGATTTACATAACATTCCCATCATTGATAATTCACGGTTGTAGGTCAAAGGATCGAAAAACGGGGTTGACAGGACAAAGGATCGACACCAAAGGGTCGACAGGATCAAATATTTTATTTTATTTTTTTTAACTTTTTTTGGGGGGTCCCCCAACCCCCTTTTTTTTGCTAAAAATCACTTTTTTTTCCAAAACGGAAACCTAAAAGAAAATATATAATTTAAAAAAAAATTCGATCCTTTGTCCTGTCGACCCTTTAGTGTGGATCCTTTGTCCTGTCGACCCTTTTTTTTTTTATCCTTTGACTAGACACCATAATTCACTACTTGGTGCAGCGTTACACTTTAATGCCATTCCAGACACGGACACCTCTTTAGTTGCACCTGTCATCATGGCAGAGTTGCACAAGCGAGTCCATTCGTCAAATGGTCCATCAACTCCTGCTTCGAAAAGCCAAGGCCGTCGTGAACAGGTCCACTTTCACCCAACTCCAGTAAGAAATCATCAACCCCCCCCAGCTCAAATAGGGAGGATGATGCTTACAAAGTAGAAATCCACAAGCAAATAAAGGCCAGTTCTCCAACCCTGGAAGCTGCTTCACTTATTCTAGAGCCACTTACCCTGCATTCCCTGGTTGATTTAACTAACTCTTCCTCACAGCATCCCACTGGGATGTCATCTCATCCTCTGCACTCCAAACTTCCATTTTACCCTTTGGAAGACTAAGGGCCTCATTACACGGATGGCGGTAGGGAATTACCGTTACCGGTAATGGAATACCGGTAACGTTAAATCCCCATGCGGATCACGACCCGGCACACCGCTATTAGCGGCATCGCAAATTACGGTGCCACTAATAGCGGGCAGGCCGTGTGCGCGCGACCCTCCATCCCGTAAATTACGCCATGCCGCTATTAGCACAGCATCACAAGGCCAGTGGACATGCTAATAGCGGCATGGTAAATCCACCCAAACCCCTTACCGCCATGGTGCTAATACCGGCATCGCGGACCACCCGTTAAGAGGAATGAGCAGTGTTCCCACCTGCCACAGGTGGACACAATCAGCACAGGTGGAGGCAATGGAGACTGTGGCAGCTCAAAAGGAGCACACCACACCCCTTCCCACACCCCTTCCCACACAAAGATGGTTCCAATACTGGCAGCAATACATGGCCTGGGGGACCTCATTGCAGCGCAGCTGATACTACAACAGGCAGCACAAAGGAGACGCAGGAGGAGGAGGAGGAGGAGGAGGAGGGCAAGACAGGCACAGCAAGCACCACAACGGCACCTATTCATACCACAGAGGCACCCACCAATCCCCAGGATCAGAGCCAGTCCATTCAACCTAACCCCTGAGCAGATACACACCCTGTACCGTCTGGACAGGGTTACCATCACCAGCATCGTGGACATGATCCACGACGACATTGTGAGCCTCATAGACATCAGAACTGCCATCCCCCCGCTACTGAAGGTGGTGAGTGTGCTCCACTTTCTGGCCACAGGCACCTACCAGCATACAGTGGGACACATGCATGGCATCTCACAACCAGTATTCTCACGCACGCTGAACCAGGTACTCGATGCACTCCTGAAGCATGCACCTGAACACATATCCATGCCACGGACTGCCCAGGAGATTGCAAACACAAAAGTTGGCTTCTATTCACTGGCAGGCATCCCAAGTTGCATTGGGGCCATCGACTGTACACATGTGGAATTGGTGGTCCCACATCACAATGAAGTAGTGTACCGAAACAGGAAGCAATTCCACTCTATCAATGTCCAAATGGTATGTGACGCCAACAAGATAATCACACATTGCTGTGCCAGATTTCCAGGATCAACACATGATTCCATGGTCCTGCGGAACTCAACTATCCCACGCTACATGGAGCGACACCCCGGACAACGTTTGTGGCTACTCGTTGAGTAGCAGGGCAAGCACATGGCAACGTGATTGGGGGGGGGAGAGAAACATACTGCAACTGGGAGTGATTGGGGGGGGGAGAGATACATACTGCAACTGGGAGTGATTGGGGGGGGAGAGATACATACTGCAACTGGGAGTGATTGGGGGGGGGAGATACATACTGCAACTGGGTGTTGACTGTCGTCCGTAGGAGAAATGGACATACAGATGTACACCAATGTGCATCCGGGAAGGCCACGATGTACTTGAGAAGAACCCACATGCAATTTGAAGCTGCACAACATCGACAACAATGCAGGTTGCTAAATATCACACATCCATCCACATTGAACATCCTACCACGCCACATTTCACACAAATCTGCTACATGGCGTCAAGATAGCAATACACAATCAGTGCAGCACAACATCAATCCAGCAATGCGCACTTGAATGCATGCAAAGGGATCACCCCTAGACATAGCACTGAACCACACACCTATAGCACCACTGAAGTGATGCCTCACAGCATGGCCACATTGGTGTCAGGATGTCAGTACACTCGCAGTGTGGTACCAAATTTGCCTGGGACAGGGACACCTAAGACCTGGCCACACCCAGGACATGTCAAATACTGTTGGAGGTATTAATGTTGCATTACTACTTGCAGGGTCAACCTCCCCCTTGCACGTTGCTGCCACACAGACCATCTGCATGTATGCTGTCAATTCAGTACTTGAATCACAATGCAATGTCAATTAGTGTGATGTGAACAGGCCGCTCTTGAGGTGAACAGTAACAGGACCCTGTTCATTCCCCCATACAGGTGATGCGGGCTATCCCCTGAAGACCTGGCTCCTCACACCTGTACGGAACCCACAGAACAGGCACGAGGAGGAATACAATCGTGCACATACCCGTACCCGCATCGTGATCGAGCAGACTTTTGGACTTCTGAAGTCACGTTTTAGGTGCATTAGCAGGTCTGGTGGTGCTCTCCTGTATGGACATGAGAAGGTGGCCAAGATCACCATGGCATGTGTCATGCTGCACAATATGTGTATCAGACGGAATGTGCCACTGCCCCCTGACGTTGAAATCGAAGCACCTGATGAGGATGATGATGGTGATGAGGACGGAGGTGAAGGGGATGCAGGTCTTGCAAGAGGGGATGGGCAGGAGGGACGTGCTGTGAGACAGCATCTGATCAACCAAATATTCTGAGGAACATGTTTTCGTACTGTCACATGGTAATGGGGAGTAATGCACTGGTGTATGTTTTCGAGCACACAATGGACCCTGTCCCCAATAAAGTACACACACACAATGAAGTTGTCCAAGCCAGTGTTTAGATCAGAAACCAGTGTATTGAGTAACATTAAGGTGTGAAAGTGCAAGTCCCAAAACATCCCACCACCCTTCCCCCCACCCCCACAACAGACCCATAACACCCTTCCCCCCACCCCCACAACAGACCCATAACACCCTTCCCCCCACCCCCACAACAGACCCATAACACCCTTCCCACCCCCCCCCCCCAACAGTCCCTCATGTGTTTGCCAAGTTTGCCCTGGCCTATGCACACATAGGGATCTCTATCGACCCCCTATTTTCAACAGTCCTCGGGGGGATTCAGAGGGCTGGCAGATGTGCGCCTGGTGGTGCGCGTTGAGCGACGGAGGGGGCTTGTTTGTCTCGACCCAGAAGATGAGGATGGGGCAGACTGGCCTTGTTGGGAAATGTGGCGGTCCATAGTGTCAGCCATGCGTACCAGGACCTCCCTGAGCCTCCCTATCTCATCGCACAGCCTGTTGGTGTTGGCGTCCATCCGCTCTGTGGAGTGCCTCAACGCCTCCACGATGTTCTCACTGCGATTGGCAGCCTCCTCAACATGCTGGCCAACCAGCACAGACAGCTCTTGTTGGCGCTGCAGGATGGTGGTCAATTTGAGGCCAGTGCTGGGTGACTGTGCACTTGAGGCTGTGCCCTCGGATGCATTCACTACAGCAGGTGATGCCAACATGGGGGACATGATTGCAGGGTTGGTGTCCTCAACTGTGGAATCAGACGCAGGGGTCTGGAATGGCACTGGCTCTGGTGATCCAGGGGGGCTTGGGGTGTGCATCTCCATGGCCTGGTCTAGGGTGTCCTCCAGATCGGATAGGGGGGCAGTGGCGGCTGCCTCACCAGTGGAGCTTGCCGCAGCTGATGGTGGGCCCTCGGTGGCTGGCATCGGTGCGGGTGTGTTCACCACCGGTGGTGGGGCCGCAGTTGGTGGTGCAGCTAGTACTGCCGTGGCAGTGGCACTCCGACAGAGTTTGGCACTCGTCTGGTGGGGCCTGCCCCCCTTGCCCCTTGATGTTGTTGGGGTATCCGCCGGCTCCTGTGCCCTTGGCCTCTTGCATGTAGCTGTTGCCTGTGTTGCATCAGCGGCATCCTCCCCATCTGTATGTGAGCCTGTCAGGGACGAGAGGGGGGATGGCATTGGTTGCGTTTCAATATACTTGATGCAGATTACATGAATGCTGCAGTTATGGCAATTGGGACTTAGTGGTTGTGGATGCAGGTGATGTGCCAGTTCAGTGCCTCATCCATGCATGGTTGTGTTTGGGACTTGTCTGTGGTGTTGTGTGCATGTGTGTGTGTGTGGGTCTGACACAGGCATGGTGAGGGATGGATGCATGTGTGGATGTGTGTCCATGCATGAGAGGAGTCTGTGCTCACATATGGGGGGTACAGTACATTCACATCGCATCCTGTCATGTGTACACTCACCTCCATCAGAAGTGGTACCCACGCCGAGCTCCATGCTGCCTACTCCCTCTATTGACTCGACGGCAATCATGTTAGCGCACGTCTCCTCCCATTCTTTCATCCGGATTGGGGATCCATCTCCACCAGCACTGGCAATACGGTGGTTCTCAGCCAGGATGCCCCTCACCCGCAGCCTGAGGTCGTCCCACCTCTTCCTGCATTCGCGCACAGTGCGCGTGCTGGTGCCCGCTGCACTGACTTTGGCAGCGACCTCCTCCCAGATGGCTTTCTTCCTCAACAGGGTTGGCCGGCGCATGTCATTCGCAAAGACCACCTCAGCATTCTCCGCAAGGGTCTTTGTCAACATCACCAATTCCTCATTGGTGTATTTTTCTTTGCGCTGCCTGTCAGTTGATTTCTTGAGTGCCTTAGGCATGATGCAGGTGTCCACAATTGTTTGGCACGGCTCACAAATCAATACAGGTCCAGGGGGCAGAGGATGGCAATGGATTGTGTTTTTAAAGATGGCCGCCGGGCTCTTTCCCGTTCCGGCGCGATGACGCTATTTCCGGTTCCGCAATTTTACGGTCACCGCTAATAGCGGTGACCGCTAATGGCGGTCACTGCAATTTGCATGTAGCGTGAGGGCGGAGGTGCTATCTGCACTTTCGTCAAAGCCGGTAAGGGACTTTTTGGGGACTTTTGCGGCATGGCGGTAGGGTCATTACCGGCATGGCGCTATGCTCGTGTCCGCGTACTCGTAATGGTACGTAATTAGCGCCCTCTTACGAGGGCGGACACGTTAATAGCGCCATGCCGCTAATATGCGGTTTTTAGCGCACAACGTGTAATGAGGCCCTAAGTAATCGATCTGAATGAACATAAGTTGCAAAACTTCCCATTTCTTACTCCTATATTAAATTTGTTGGACAGGGGGCACAAACACATGCATTTAGCCATCAATGCTTTAAATGTTTCCACCTCTGATATTCTCATTAAATTGATTAGAATTCAGGGCTTCATGCTTGCATGAGAAAACTTTCAGACATCCGCATCACACCCCACCTGCAAACATGTACATGACAATCTTGATGAGCATGCTGTGTCTGCACAAAATATAGGACGCAAGAATCTTAAACATGCAGCGAACTGGAACTTTTGGCTGTGAAGCCAAAATTGTATGTAGATGTAGTGAAACTGATAAAACCTGAATTTATGCATGATGAGGCTCCGCCGTCCATTGATTACATGACGGTGGCGAAATTGCAGCATGACAGAATTACAGTCATCGAAAACATTCTGTTACGAGCCAATTTAGTACCTAGTGACCCTGGTCACAAAGTATTTATAACACATGACACCATTCTGCCGTCGGAGGCAGTGTTTTCTACACCCGATAGTCCATCAGCAATAACAGAGATTTTAGATGCTGATGAGTGTAACTCTGCTGATATCAGTGTGCCTAATAATGATATAGACGATTATAAACAAAATCATAAAAATGGGCAATTTATGTCGCGGAAAGTTAAAAAATCATACTTAAGAGCGATTAAAAGAAGAAAGACAGCTCTGGCTAGGGCCACATCGGACGCAAATACTGAAAACATCGCAGTTTGCAAATCCAAGAATCTCAGAGTAAAAAAATAAATAAAAGGTCACAACTCAGCAGTTAAAAAGCTTGCAAACTTGGTTCATGAAGATGTTATCATTGACCCCAATCAACTCGATATGGAAAGTGAACTGCATCTTGATCTAAAGAATCATGAAACAGCTTCAACATCTAAGGCAAAGACAAATACAAAAACTAAGTCTATGTCTTCTGACAAAATGCTGACAAATGATGACATCCCAGCACCAATTCAGAAAAAGGACTCAGTATCCAGCACAACCAGTACAAATATTCCTTTAACTCAAATGCAGATGCTCAATTATTTTCAGGCAACTGAAAATAAGAAGTCATCAGGCACCAGTCATGTCGCTCTTCTGTCTAATGCCAGCATTAAATCTCCCATCAAAAAGGACACACTAACTGAAAAAAACAAAGGACAAGTCCCAATCACAATGCGACCAGCATCAAATGACAATGCTTCAGCAAATGTCCAAGCACTGCCAGACAAAGAGACACCTAATGTGTTGCAATCCTTGAATGTGGATGGTCAAGTAGTCCACTTGTCCACAGGTCAGATTGCGCCAATCAATGAAGGAAGTGACGACACAGGCAATCAACCTCTCACTAGACTAGAACCCCTAACCACTAGCTCTGAAGACGCCTCCTCTGAAATGAAATTATTTCTGGGTTGGTATTCCAATCCTGCTATAAATGGCCCTGCTAGCCTTAATCGCTCTGCACTAATGAAACTTTTCTATTGAATTCCTTCCTGCCATAATTTGATTTCGGAAGATGTGGAATGGATCAAACTTCCTGTCCTCAAGAATAATTATATGCTATAAACAACAAACACACATCATAGCAAAACTAATATGGGATCATGAAGAAGATCTGCTGGCTCTTGGTTATCAACTATTCATCTTTAAAGCCGTAGAAGAAACAGTATATTTCATCGAGTACCAATCACCCTTGGGTCTCATGTTAAAGCCATCAAACCTCCCTAAACAAGTTCATGAAATCAACAACGCCCTAAAAGACCAACTCAATTCATTTTCCAACATAATAAAGTGGCTTGCATGGCTTGAACTGTTGATTAAGACCCTAACCAACCCAATCTACAAACCACCAACACATAAAATGCAGACTTGTCCATCTGTTCTTGGAATTGTTGGTCTTTCAACAACTACTATGCATGGTTTAAATCTTTACTTCTGGCTGCTCATCCCTCTATTATAATTCTACAGGAGATCATGGCAAAGACATTGCTTCAGATGGCTATAGAGCTCATTCCCAGCATGCCGAAAGGGGCTGTTGTGGGAGACCGTTTGGTGGGCTTGCTGTCTTGATTAAAAATAACTTGCAAGTTTCTTCTCAAGTGATTTTTTCCTCATCAAACTTTCTTGCCATTGACCTTTCCTTATTTACCAACCCACCGCAAACTATTTTGATTATCTCGCTTTATTGGAACCCAATTTCCTGTTCGATCGTGACCATAATTGATAACCTCAACGCAGTACTTAGTGATGCTGTTCTCTGTAATCCTACTTCAGAAATCATTATTGGAGGCAATTTCAATTCTTCTCTTCACACTTCTTCTAATCAAAACTCTTACTTTTCACAATCACATTCAAGAGGACTTTCTTGGGTCCACTTCTTTGAAGACTGGGATCTTCAAATTATTCTACAGGACAAATATGCTTCCGCCTTCACTTGGCGGGAGGCTCTCGTAGATCCTATATTAACTACATTTTATTATCGCCTGGTGCAGCTATGAAAGTAGGCCCACTTACTATAAAACATGCAGGGTTTAGTGATCATCTTCAACTACACTTCACATTATCTTTTCCCATTCCTACTTTTATGGTAGATTCCATTCTTACCATACCAGTCATTGATAGGCAACTGCTTTCGGTGAAATGGCATTCCAGTACCTGTAGAAACCTTAATAAATTGGTAAGCCTCGATCTAGTGACCTCCAAAGATGTTTTCGAGGGAGTTCTTAACAATAAAGAAATTGACACTTGGAATCTAAATAGGATTCGTAAACATCTTCTGGACTTAGCCAGGCAGGATGCGTCCAACACACAAGTAATTAATGCAAATCACTTTAATAATTGCATTAGTGTATTGAAAAAAAAAGAAAAGCCGTGCATTAAAAGAATGAAAAGTGTCCACTAATTACTTGGACACAAAAAAATGAATTCTCTTAAAACATAAAAACGATATGAAAAAAAATTGAAGTCTATTTGAAGGACAATCAAAACATGATCAAGTTGATCTGTAAAAAAAATACAAGACAAATTTGTGCCTTGTTAAGAACTCCAAGTAGAAAGCCGAAACAAGAGTTTCAAACAACAATTGCAGGATCCACTTGGTCATTATATTATCGAGCTAAATACACTCTTCTGCATGGCTTTTGTAAATTCAATGCTCTTGAATATTCAAAGTTTATGCTACCGGCTTGTCCATGGAAAATCAAAGACATTCTCAATGCCATTACCAGGCTTAAATTTTCCAGGGCGGCAGGGCCTGATGGACTTCCTCCTTGCGTTCTAAAGGATGATCCGCACTTCTGGGCTCCAATTCCCAAAAGGAGATATGACATCATCTTTCAAACTAGGCAAATCCCTAGTTCATGGTTAACATCTATCATCATCCCTCTGTACAAAAAGGCCCAACGGATTTACCATCCAATTACAGACCTATAGCAATAATAGACGCTGCTGCAAAACTCTTTGCTTCACTAATACTCCAAGATCTAAATCATCATATTCTCATGCACAGAATCCTCTCACCTTACCAAATGGATTCAGAAAATCGATAGGTACTCAACTAAATGCAACCATTCTTGCGCATTTGCTGACATCTTCACAACAATCTATAAACTGACCCACATACATGGCATTCTTACACCTATCCTCTGCTTTTGATAGTGTTATTATAAGTGTGTTTTCAGCCAAAATGCAAAAACATGGCACACCTCATCATCTTATAGCCTTTATTGCCCTGTTACATCACAACACAAACTACCAAATCCGAATCGATCAAACTGGCCTATTAACCAAGATAATTCCTACTGATAATATGAGTTAAACAAGGTTGCAACCTGGCGTCTGTGCTGTTTAATCTCTATTTGGCTGACGTCGATGCCCTATGGCTCAATCACCACATTTTCCCGGCAAAACTAGGCAAGCTACACTTAAACTGGCTCGCGTTTGCGGATGATGTGATACTCCTTGACCACACTCCATTTGGTCTCCAGAAAAAAATCGACTTCTTTGCTGGGTTCTGTACACAACATAATTTGCTTATTAATACTGGGAAAACTAACATTCATGTATTCTCAAATAAAAAGAGTGGTTTTGTCTATAGATGGATCTTAGGGGGCATACCCATTGAATGCAAGTTGGGTATAACATATTTGGGTTACAACTTATCCATTTCTAATTCCTTGACGAAATGGTACAACTTTGTAAATATTAAAGCAGCCCCTTTAATTGCACAAATGAGAATCATCTACATCAAACTCTGCAAATTTTCGTTGATTCCTCTGATAGACTTCTATCTACTTATAGTGGAGCCAATTCTTTTGTACGGAGTAGAACTTTGCATCTTGAATATAGGTAAGCATCTAAACAAGATTCAGGGATCTATCTGGAAAACGGTACTACATCTCCCCAAAAGTTTGGGTAATGTTTGCATAAATCATGAGCTGGGAATTTCATCACTTGCTATGAGGTTTCTATGGCGCAGTCTTAGTAACTATGGTAAAATTATACTCTGTTACGCTCACCTGGTCTCTGCGGAGGTGTTGGGGCACAGTTGTAGCCCTCCCTGAACTTGAATCCCCCACTTCAGGCCTCTCCCTCAGTAGAAAAGCTGTGAGCTGTGCTACGTGGTGATACTGCTCCTGTGAATTATGGAAGATAAGCTCTTCGTCCTGCTACTTCGGGCAGGGGCGCGTCGAATGGGATCCAGTTCCTTCATTGATCCCTGATAAGGATTAGTCCAGACCAGCTGCGACTATGTTTCTCTTTATGATTGGTAAGTCTTTCTTGAGATCTTGTGATGCTGTTCGTGCTGTTTAATGTCTTCTCCTTTTTATGCTTGCAATAATGTCTCTCTTCTGTTTTCTTCCCTTAGATGGAAATGCAGCCTCAATGCAGCTGTGAGACGTGACACAAGGCTTGATGGAAGATGGATGCTACCGCAATGTTCTACAGCAGGTAAGTGATGGTTTAAGGAAAAGCACAAAGTATGGTGAAGCACAGCCATAAACTGACTGTTTTTTCGATGTCTAACCTTGTCTTCTGTTTTTTCTTGCAGGCGCTGCTGTCGACGATGGAGCGTGTCGTGTTGCGGTGCCAAGATGTAGATTTCAGCATTCGGAAAGTGTAAAGATGAATACTTGGCTCACCGAAGAGATGTACAAGTAAGAGCAGCTTTCCCCAGTTCATAAGTATGCTGGCAGGAAGCAGGATGTCCAGGAAGCAGCATCTTCAAAGGTAAGTCTGACCTCAGGCGACGGTGAGCGTTACGCTGCTTGAAAGTGCAAAATAACGCAAAGCGTCTGTCTTGAGAATCGGGCAACTTATATAGCTGAGATCGTGGGCACGCCCATTAGGGCCGGTTTACCAGAGATTGAGCATGTGCGAAGGCAATCCATTAGCAGCCACACCCAAGAATACACTTGGGGCTGCTTAATGGATCGAATGTTCAAGGTTAATGCATCCTGCTTAATGGATCGAATGTTCAAGGTTAATGCATCCTGCTTAATGGATGGAATGTTCAAGGTTAATGCATCTGAAGTGCTATGTCCATAATGAAAGCTTTTTGGTGTTAAATGCATGTTCTTGTTTACTTTTGTTCATGAGCCTGGAGCCAGAGTCGCCAGGACAGTGTCCTCCCAGGTCTCCTGTGCATGCACCCCCTGCATGCCTGTGCCCTTGACTTCATGACCATGACATACAAGCACCAACCAATTCCCTTTATGAGGACTTGGCTGACATGATGACTAAGGCATCTCCAATTCCAATGGCCAAATTTAAAGAACAAATGATAGCTACATCGGCCACGTTGGGGGACTCTGAATATGAGCTTGGTACGACAGACTGGAGGTGTGAAGAAAAAACTCTTTCAATTAGATTGGGCATTCATTTTAGACCAACTAGCAAATTACTCTCAATTAGGGGAATATGCCAAATGTAGGCATGAGCACACTCCAAGGCTTTCTTATCTCAAACTTTGTCCCAGTGATCAAGTTAGACAAGTCTTTATGAGGTTCAGATTATGGGGGTAATTCATAGAATTCAGCGCACAAGTGGCGCGCGTGGCAGGCTCACAGTGTGCGCGTGCGGCAGTCTGTGCCAGCCGCGTGTGCCAAAATCAATTTCCGCAACATCTATAACCAGCCGTGGCGCAGAGTAGTGCAGCGACCCTGCAGCAGCACCAGTTACCCCCAACCCCTTCCCGTGCGCCATGAACAGCGCACAAATCCTGTACATGGCACACAGCCCAGTGGACCAGCATACAGCCCCCCAACCATGAAAATGTCCATTAAAATCCCTGCGCACCCCTCCGAATGCACGTACACACGCTGCATCAGGAGTGTTACACGCGATTGGGCCTGTGCGAGCGGGGTATGTGAATTTCGGGGGTGTGTGGTTAGTTTTACACTCGATTGGCCCTGTGCGAGCGGGGTACGTGCGTTTCTGGGGTGCATAGGAAGTTTCACACACGATTGGGCCTGTGCGAGTGGGGTACATGTATTTCGGGGGTGCGCTGGAAGTTTCAGACGCGATTGGGCCTGTGCGAGCGAGGTACGTGTATTTCTGGGGTACGCAGGAAGTTTTACACGCGATTGGGCCTGTGCGAGTGGGGTATGTTTTTCAGGGGTGCGCGGGAAATGCTACACGCGATTGGCCCTGTGCGAGCGGGGTATGTGTATTTCAGGGGTGCACAGGAAGTTTCACACGCGATTGGGCCTGTGCGAGCGGGGTACGTGTATTTCTGGGGTGCGCGGGAAGTTTTACAAGCAATTGGGTCTGTGCGAGTGGGGTACGTGCATTTCGGGGGTGCACGGGAAGTTTCACATGCGATTGGCCCTGTGCGAGCGGGGTACGTGTATTTCTGGGGTGCGTAGGAAGTTTTACACACGATTGGGCCTGTGCAAGTGGGGTACATGTATTTCGGGGGTGCGCTGGAAGTTTCAGACGCGATTGGGCCTGTGCGAGCGAGGTACATGTATTTCTGGGGTGTGCAGGAAGTTTTACATGCGATTGGGCCTGTGCGAGTGGGGTATGTGTTTTTCAGGGGTGCGCGGCAAGTTCTACATGCGATTGGCCCTGTGCGAGCGGGGTATGCGTATTTCAGGGGTGCACAGGAAGTTTCACACGCAATTGGGCCTGTGCGAGCAGGGTACGTGTATTTCGGGGGTGCGCGGGAAGTTTTACACGCAATTGGGCCTGTGCGAGTGGGGTATGTGTATTTCGGAGGTGCGTGGGAAGTTTCACACGCGATTGGGCCGGTGCAAGCAGGGTACGTGTATTTCGGGGGTGCCCAAACGAATTGGCAGTGTGTGTCCTCCCAGGTGTGCCCTCTCCCCCTCCCCAGGGAATACAGGGAGACCCCAACACATGGGTACACACTGCACCCCTGTCCATGCCCCATAGGCAGACTTATGTCCCCCAGCACCCCCATCCACCCAGCATTGAGGGGCACCTGCCAGCAGGCCCCGACTCATGTCCCCCAGCACCACCATCCACCCAGCATTGCGGGGCACCTGCCAGCAGGCCCCGACTCATGTCCCCTTACATCCCCATCCATCCAGCATTGAGGGGCATCTGCCAGCAGGCTCCGACTCATGTCCCCCAGCACCCCCATCCACCAAGCATTGAGGGGCACCTGCCAGCAGGCCCCGACTCATGTCCCCCAGCACCCCCATCCACCCAGCATTGAGGGGGACCTGCCAGCAGGCCCCGACTCATGTCCCCCTGCAACACGAAAGGAAGCTGCACAATCATGGGCCTCATGTGCACCAAAATACCACTGCACGCCACCCCAGTCTTGACATACAATGATTTCACCAATCCACCCTACACTGACATGCCTATGTCAGGACACAAATCAAAAGTCAACCATGTACATCAACACATGTCCATCACACACACACACTGTTTGCCATAGATTGTGTAAAACCACAATTTTACATGCATGAACCCAATGAGCGAATCCCACACATGGAATTAAAATATCAAAATGTATTATAAACAAAATCAATGTAATGAAATGAAAGGCAAAAAAATAATACAAACATGAAATGAAATGCATGGCCAAAAATATGCAAAATGAAATATAGATGCAATCCAAATAAATCCTGAAGAAAAATGGTCCAAATTCTCTGTCCACCAAAACAAATCCAAAAGAAACGTAAAAATCAAAATCCATTGCCCCATGGTGAAATCCAAAGAAAATGTACACATGAATCCAAAGTCCAACTATGTACAAGCAAAGGGTCCATGAGCCCAACAAAAGAACTGAAACCTATCTAAGAAACTACCTAAGAAATAACTACATGCAAAAGTGTGGGGCATAGTCCAATCACCCCAAAAGAAATGAAAATGAAAATGAAACCTAACACTAAAAACTATTTACAATGGCGGCAGACTAGTTCGACGGCTCACTTTCCGATGACCCGGGCCAGGGCATCATCGAACTCCTGCTCAATGTCCTGGAGGCGGTCCTCTTCCATGGCCCCGAGGGTTCGCAGGAACGATGCCATGTTGGATTCCAACTCCCTGCGAATAGCCTCGAGGCACTTGGCCCGCCTCAGTGCCCTCTGCATGGAGTTCTCCGCCCTGACCATTCTGAGCCGTGCCGCTTCTGCCCGCCGCCGCTCTGCATCTATACGCTAGCCCAACCGCAGCCACAAGGAAGACACACCCATTCCAGGGTCCTCCTGCCCTCTGGCCGATGCCTGCCCCTCTGATGTCGATGGCCCCGAGCCATAATTGCTCCCACCTAAAGCCTGCTGCTGCTGCTGTCCATGTGCCCTGTCTGATGATGCCTGCACATCCTCCATCTGCTGGTCTCCAGTTGTTGGGGTGTCCACCCCTCCTTGACCGCCGACTCCCAACTGTGGCAGTGATGGGATCTCCACCAAGCTGGCTGTGTTCGTCGAGCCAGGTCTACAGGGGGCCCTGGTGGAATCTGGGCCGGAAGTCGGCAGGGAGAACGACTGGCGCATTGTCTCCACAGAGGAGGAGAGGTCTGCCAGAGTGCGCGACACATGTAGGAACCCACCGACCAGGGCCCCTCCCAACAGTGCCACGTCCCGACGCTGCTGTTTGTGATGGCGTGCATGCTCTCCCCAGGAAGCACGCACGTCATCATGAATGACACACGTGCGCAACGCGACACCAATCAGGACGGAGCCCATGCGGTCATGGGACACTCGTCCGCAGGTAGTGGAGAGGCAGATGACATGGTCCTCCCCCCTACCTGCGGACAGGCCTGGGAAAGGGCATCCCTGCTTGTGCATGGTGGTGCAGTCACAGGGCCCCTCCGTGGTGACCTGTGCTACCTCCTGACCCTGGCCCTGGACTGCACCACTTGCACCAGTGGTACTACCCCCACCAGGCCCCATGTGCGGCTCAGTAGCGGGCTCCTCCTCCTCTGTGGAGACCACCAACCTGGATGTCTCTGCAACATCTTCCGCCATTGCAAGCACCTGTGGGGGCTCACCCGGCCCTTCTGCTACAGCCGTAGTGGCAGACGCGGCACCAGTCCCCTCTCTCCCAGATGATGGCAATTCCTGGGAGGGTGGCTGGGCATTGCGTCGCTGCCTGGTGGAGGAATCCCTGCTGCTTAGCTCCACAGCGCCGTCTCTTCCCTCTTCTTTACTGGACGCTGCATAGAGGGAGACATAGAATACAAGCATCAGGGTACTGTACAATAGTCCCCTAGACAGCGAGCAATAATACATGAGTGGCACTGTCAAACGTCACTTCCATCCTGTCCCTCTACAACACATGGGTGAATGCAAACAACACACATGCAGAACAGGCACGGCGCATGCAATCAACATCAGCATCCATGTACAAGGGCCTCTGTTAACCAAAATGTTGCCTTCAAACTCAAATGCATCATGGCTCATACTGACCCCATGCACACACATCACCGGAGGGTCATGCATCCATGGCGTTTCAAAGTCACACACACGCTTCTCAGACACACAGACATGCACACCATACATGTACATGAGAGCAGCACCCATCCCTCACCCCCCCATATCCAAGAACATAGACTGACATGTATTCATGTGTGCATTCCACATACAGCTCCCCATGTTGCATTGGAACACATGCACCATCCATGTGGTTCACACATTACTGGTCTCACATGCATGACCATGATGTCCCTGCACACACACATCCATAAATGGCCTATGTCACACATACAGGCAAGTATCAGACTACCAGCACACTGCAACATGCCCTGTCTCACACAGCAATGCACACAGCAATGCATGGCCACTTACCGCTCGACTCCAGACGGGCCTGCATCTTGAGGATCTGGTGGCGAAGCACTGGGCGAATGCACTCCAGCACCCTCATCTGCTGGTTGGTAAGCTGGCCCCACTGCATCCTCTGCCCCTAAGAGGTTCCGGGCCTTCCTGAGGGTCCTGGACTTGTAGTCCTCCCAGGGGGCAGGAAAATGGCCTTTTGGCCAGGAGCGTGGTCTTCGCATGGCCAGCTTGATATGGAGTGATTTGGCACGTGAAAAAAGTGCACATTACCGTGTTATTGGAGGAAAAGGCCTTAGCGCGTAAACCCGTAAGTGACGTTGCACGTGTGGGCTGGCTTAAAAGGTAGAGTATGACACTATTTTCTTGTACGTGCTTTTTGTGGAGAGCGAGCGGGTGATTCTTGTACTTCTTGTCGGTTCACACGCGATTACTTCACAACGTTTCCAGTTCGTACTCCGTTTCCTCAGACTGCGTTCTTTTCTTCTTTTGGCAGGGGTGTTGCCAACGCGGACACATGCATCTTTTTCACATTCTTTTTCAAGGCAGACAGTGAGTCGTGCACTTATTTTCCAACTGTGGTTGCCCCCGTGTGTCGCGTACCCCTTCAGAGCTCATTGTAGGTTGCGTGTAACACGCGTATGCTTATTTTTGTATTTCTGGGTGCCACAGCGTAGTGCGGGTTCATTGTTCCACACACGTGGTCTACCAGGGGTTGCGTGCATGTGTACTTTTGTTTTTGGGGTGCCTGTGCATTGCGTGACCCGTCATCTTCCCCCAGGGGTCACAGACAGCCTTGCTAGAGCACTAGGGTACAAATTGCATTTAGTGCCCTACCCCTTTCACCCCAATTGGCCAGGACAATTGTTTACTGCAACTCCCATACGCACAACAACATCAGTGCCATGGTTGGGAGGCGACCAGGCAGTAAGGGAGGCAAAGGTGGCTGATCTCAAAGAGGTGGGCGTTGGGTGAGCGGTTGGGGATGTGGCCAGGATTTGCAGGGTGCCTCTAGAGCCCAGTGTGTGGAGGACCAATCGGGGCCACCTATGTCCACCCCCAGTTGTTGTGGGAAACGTAGCTGACATCATCTCAGCTCAGCCCTTGTTGGACCGGCCCATTTTGTCAACTGAACCGGCACAGGATGACTCCGAGGCTGACTTCCAGGTCACCAAGTCTAAGCCCCGTGTGGTGTGAAAGTTGCTGTCACCAGGCCACGTGGATCTGGAGCAGCAATGTCATCTGCTGCCCCAAGTAGCCAGGGTGGGGAGGCTGCAGGGGCAGCTGCAGCTCAATCCACCCCAGCTCCGAGTCTCCCAGCCGGGACAGTGTCGGTCCAGGTCCATCACACCGACATTGGCCGTGCTACCATCACCCTGCAGCCAATGCCTGCACCAAGACCTTTGGTCATTGTGCCTTTACAGGCTTCAAGTACCCAGTCCACCTGCGCTTCTGCCCCTACTGACCAGAGCGGCGTAAGCCACTCAGATCCGCACCATCTTACAAGAAGAAGACAAAGGGTGCTCTTGCACTACAGGCTGAGACCCCAGACATGGCTACACACTCTGGCACGTCAAGGAAGCCTAACTTCAATGACGCCAAACTTGATGCACTTGTGGCCTATGTGTTGGCACATAGCCGCGAAATGGTGGTGACTGCAGGCTGCAAGACTACGCCTGCTCAACGTAGGGCCCACTGGCAGACCATTGCGGACCACATTTGTGCCCTTGGATTTGTGAGGCGCATAGCTGATGATTGCTACAAGCAGTGGAATCACCTGAAACGCAGAGCAAAGAACAAGATGGCTTCCAATCATGCCTCTACTCTGGTGACTGGAGGTGGGTCTCCACCAGAGGCCGACCAACTCACTGAACATGAGTCTGTTGCTGGAACCTTCGTCACAGAGGAACAGATCCAAGGCGTGGGAGACCTACCAGATTATGAAGCATTGTCCGGTGAATGCCCATGCATGTGTGTGTAATCCACGTGTATGTTGGTTGGGTGATGTGTTATGATTGGGTGCCAGGTGAGGGTGTGTACTCATGAGTGGTATGGGTCACCCATGTGCTTCCTCCAAACCATTCACCGGCCTTGGTTTGGGTGTGACAGTATCCCTTCTGACCAAAGTGGTCAATTAGCACCACATTACTGCCGTTGCCCTTGAAATGTCATCTTGCAACAACATCGTTCGGAATTTTCAGTGTTCATTCAGCCTGATTGTTTCACTCCTCCCATTTTTGCAACACATTTTTCTGCCCTAATGCCACATATGTGACATGCTTCTGTCATAGATTACACCGTACAATGTCCCACATTTATTACCATGTTATTGGAATGATTTGACCATTCAGGCCGATTGTGTAAGTGCCTGCTCACATTAATTTTTGCGGCATGTTTGAATGTGGAACATGATTGTTGTTTACTGTCATGTTGAAGTGACCAAACATTGATGTATCCATCTGCCTGCCATCACTGTATAATTGTACACTGGATGTGTTGCAGTGTGTGGCACATGCATATTTTGTCACACTATTTTGCATTTTTCATCTCATCATGTCCATCTCACATGGATGGGTGACAGTAGTCATTCACTAACATATGGCTGTACTTGTCAAATGTACCATGGCTATGCTACGTGCCATCTGTGTGCTGGCATGTGTCATGTATGTGTATTGGACATGCCACTCACAGGCTAATGTGTGATGCCAGTGTTATCCAGCATGCAGCAAATCTGTTGCTTTCCCATCTTAGAGTCCTCAGTGTCTGCTTTTTGCCTCCCCTTCCAACTCATTGACAGTGCATGCATGCCAGGGTTATAGTCATGTGGGACATGTGTATTTCATGTACTGGATCTCTGGCTTGTCAGGCCTATGTGTGTGCTATGGTGCTCATGCCTGTTTTCAATTGTTGTCTTTCATGTTTTTGCAGGTGATGACGCATTTGATGCTGTTGAGGTGGAGGAGATGGTGCAGACCCAGGAGGAATCTCAGCCACAACCGGGCACCAGTGGAGGACGTGGGGTGGTGGTGGGTGAAAACCCAATCCCCCTGCAGACCATACTGTCCACAGGTGTCTCTGGGTGCACCTCCCCAGACCTCTATGATTCAGGTGCTGAATCGGACAGTGAGACATATGTGGCGTCGCAGGTGAGTGTTACTGGGAGGGATGCTGTTCTGTCCAACCCACCTGCACCAGGGGGAGACCCCTCTATGGAGATGTCAGTGTTGGTAACTCCGCCTTTGGCGGTTACGGATGCAGGGTCACACTCCACAACATCTGATCCTGTTCCTGGGCCAGCAGATCAGAGGGGGAATGCAGTCCTGCAGCTTCAGGCAGTGCCAGCATAGCAAGGTGCAGATCGGCTTCCCCCAAACAGGTGTGGTGCCCGCCGACACAGTGGCCGTATACCACCAGACAATACTGTATGGGAAAACTCCAGGTACAGTATAGCAGCACAACAGAGAGCATCAGTTGAAATGATGGCTCAGGCAATGGATAGGGTGGCCACTTCCATTCTCCCCCCTGAAATGCAGATGGAGCTACAACAGCAGGCAACAGACTCCATTTGCCAATCAAACAGAGAAGACATGTTGGCCTCCAACAGGGACCGACGGGTGGCAGAGAAGCCCTGAGGTTAGAACTCCATTTCCTCAGAGAGACTCTGGGTGAACTTGAGGCTTCCCGAAATTTTAGGTCAGAACAGCAGCTGGAGCAGCTCACATGTTCACTCTCATCAGAGCTCCAGGCAACCCGTGCGGAGATCCGGCATCACATGAGCCCATGCGGGTGGAAATGCAGGCTACCCATGAGGTGCTGCATGGGGATCTCTGCACCATCATCCTCCAGAACGAAACCTTCCACGCCCACATGCTTGCTGCCATGGAGGACCATACCAGGACTTTGTGTGGGCTGCCTCCCATAGCACGGCCATCTCCTGATGTAGCAGCAGAGGGTGAAGACAGCGACAGCAATTCGTCCACAATAGCGTAGCTGTGCAGGCCATGAGCCCATGGAGGTATTTTTTTTTCTGCTACATCCACGCATGTGGGTGTTGGTGTGCACCCTGTCCTCGAACCTCCTGGGTGCCTCCCCCCCATCCGGTCCACAAATGGCCATTTTTGATTATTTTTTTTTTAACATGTGTTGCTTTGTGTGGCTCCGTGGGCATCCACTGTGCATTCCAGCTGGGCACATGCAGGCTTGTCCTGTCTTTGGGTTAGATGCTTGGGTTCCTGACACACACACCCCTCCTGCTTCCCCTTTCCATGGGCTGGCAAAGGGTGTGACCAAGTGATAGTAACTTACACAGTGACATTGGGCTCCCATGAGCTGTGTGGGCAGTCTGTAGTCAAAACTGTGTGTACATCCCAAGTGGGGATTGTTGTCGGATTGAACACTGCATGGTGTATTGATATGTGCTTGTGCATCCATGACTTACTCCTTATTCACATGTACCTTCTTCATGTCTTCACAAGGCTGTCTCCTTTGCAGATGCAGTTCATGTTGTATGCAGTACATTGACACATTTTCCTGACAGCAACACTCTGCAGTTGGAAGCGATCGATGTGCTGGCTTAGTCAGCTTGTGGGACTTGCACTACTTTGATTTTGTACTGTCGTATTTTGACACTGTTTCAACCTGTGTTGCTGTTCTGTGTTGCTGGTAAGTATGTGTTCATGTGTGCTGTTTCTTATTGATTACTGGGAGCATATTGTCTATGGCCTGTTTACATTTGCAACAGTGCACGTTGTGACACTTGTGTCATGTGTTGTGCATTCATTGTGCTGCTTTCAAATTGCATGACATGCCATGGTGTGTTGGGTATCTGAGATGGGGAGGTGTTGGGTGACATGGCACTATTTTCATGTTGTATTTTTCAAGGGGGTAGTCATTCATGCAGCATGAATGTGTTTTTTTTGTCACACAACATTGGTTGTCTTTAAGTAGGTAGGGATGCACACAATGTAACATTTCCAGGTGACCGATCTCAGGCTGGTATGGTTGTGACAGTTGACTGTCCCTTATGTAATCATCATTGATTGTCAGCTGGTATGTGCCAGGGCTGTGTGCACTCCACAGGGGTAGGATCTTAGGTGAAGTAATTAGCCACCAGCTGTGTACGGGCTGCCTCACCACGTGCACTTTCACCTCCCATGCGCAGCGGGCGTGCATTTTGTTGTGGATGTGTGGGCACCACCATGTCCACTGGCAGGCCCCGGCGGGTTGCAAAGTTGTGCAGGACACATGCTGCCACTATGATCCTGCACACTACTGGGGGTTCGTATAGCAGCTGCACACCAGAGAGGTCAAGGGAGCGAAAGCATGACTTCAGCACTCCGAATGTGCGCTCCCCTATGCCCCGGGTTTCAATATGGGCTGTGTTGTATCTTACCTCAGGTGGTGTGGTGGGGTTCCGAATTGGCATCATCATGTGGGTGCTCAGAGGGTAGGCATTTTCTCCTGGGTAGGTGATGATGGGTATCATTAGTGGGGTTGTGACATTACTCAGTATCTGAAATGCATGCATGTACAGAGGCATTTATACTCACCAATCAGCCATGTGTCACCATGCCGCCCAGCTTCCAGGTCCCAGTTTAGGGGTGACATTCTGAAAATGAAACTATCATGGGTGGACCCTGGATAGTTGGCATATACTGAGGTGATGATTCCCTTGGCATCACATACTACCTGCACGTTGATGGAATGCCAGTGCTTGCAGTTTCTATAGATGTGCTCAGTTGCCCTGGGTGGACGTAGAGCCACATGGGTGCAAACAATGGCACCTAGCACTTTGGGGAAGTGTGCCACCCCATAAAAGTCCTGGATGGCAGCCTGCCTTTCTGCAGGTGTTCTTGGCATGTATATGTGCCTGCTGACTGAGGAGCGTGCAGTCATGATGGCCAACAACTGGTGTAGGCAGTGTGACTGCGTGGCCTGTGACACCCCCTCACTATGGCACTTGTCCGATGAAATGAACCGGTGGCCAAGAAGTGCAGTACATTGAGCACCTTTTCCAAGGGGCTCAATGCTTGGGGGCACAGGGTGGGTGATGTGAGGTCATCCTCCCACTCACTCACCAGGTCGAGTATTATGTGTGGTGGAAACCTGTACCTCCCATACACTTGGTCATCAGGCATCCCAAAAAGGCTGCTCCTGGGTGTAGAAATTTGGCTCCTGCAGTGTCCCACGACCACTGCTGCGAGGAACGGTACATTCATCGTAGCGTCTGAGCTTGTTTGTTGTCTGCATGCACTTTTATGCTGCGCGAGGCCATGTAAGCCTGCTTCCTGCTAGGGTACGTGTTTCCGGATTAGCGCGTCTTTTTTCACGCACGCGTTTCCCCTGCCCGATTCCATGAATACGTGTTGTAGGCGCACGTGTGGGCGTTGCGAGCTTTTACCTCTTGTACTTCCCCCGTAACGCCCACATTTTCATGCGTTGTTCCCCATTCCGCATGTTACAAACCGTGTTCCGCCCACTTTTGTTGTGTGTGCTGCACTATGTGCGCTTTCGCTGTGCGCGTAGCGCACGCCGTTTGATGACGTGTGCGCCCGCGTGCGCCACCCACGATTTTAGCGCACATCCCAGGATTTACACGCGTACGGACTTCCATGAATCGATGTGCGCAGCTTTGGCACGATTGCGCTGCGATTTTCACGCTTGCGCTGCGATTTTCATGCTTGCGTTGCGATTTTCCGCACACATTAATTCCATGAATCGGCCTGTAAATCTCTTTTGTACCAAGGAACGTACCAAGCACTGGTCAACTGCAGTTGCTACCTCACCTGACCTATCCTGTCGCTTTTGCCAGAGGTTGAATGAAAAAGAAACGTTGAAACATCTGACTCTTTATTGTGACACGTTTGAAAATCAACGTCTGTGCCATCTGGGTCATTTTATGGGCAACCTCTTACCCTTTTCCAGGGAATTGTTGTTTTATGGGCAACCTCTTACCCTTTTCCAGGGAATTGTTGTGGATTGCTTGTATGTGGGGAAACAGCATTGCTTTTGGCTTTAACACGTTTGTTAATGTATATTCAGTCAAGATTAGCTGAAGGGGATAGTTAGCCTGGTAAATTGATTTGTGACAATTAGCAATGTCAAGTTTAAATATTTGAACACTCAGTTGTTTCACAATTGCAATAACTCAATTAAGCGTACTTGGAAAAAAAAATGTTGTTCCTCGATATTAGGATTGCTTGTATTTAATGACAAGTCTTGTCACATTCATACTCTTCTTAGGACTATGTTCAATTTTTAGTATGGCTTCTAAATCCTACGACAAACCTAATTGAGCTATGTGTGTGGATAATCATGTTACGATTCTTTTGGCAACACTTCAAGCTTTATTTGTTGTTGTAAAATGCTTTGTGTATTATGATTAAGCGAAAAATGTATCAGATACTCTGGGAATCGTATCGAAACGTATGCACTGTTTTAAAAAGTGAAACCGATTTAAATTAATTTTCTTTTAATGTATTGTAAAGGTGCTTGCACCAAACACAATTTTAATTAAAAAAAAGAAAAAAAGAGATGTGAATAGTGGAGATGGGCCACAAACTCTACCAGGAACCTGCTCTGGGGCAACACTGTTTAGAATAATAAGCGCTGGACATGTAGGGCCCCTGGTTCATGGAATATTTGCCCAGTTCAAAGTGAATTTGCATTTCTGAAAACTGACTTTGCACTGCCGACACAAACCCTGATTCATGGAACCGTGCAAAGTGTATTTTTGCAGTGCAAAGTCCGGCCAAAGTCAGCGCATTGTCATTTTTGCAGTTCAAAATTACTTTGTCCAGACTTTGCATGGTAAAAATACACTTTACACAGTTCCATGAATCAGGATTTGTGTTGGCAGTGCAAAGTTACTTTCAGCAGTTTAAATTCACTTTGAACCAGGCAAACATTCCATGAATTGAAGTCTCAGAAGTGAGTGAGCCAGGGAGGAACCCACCCTCCCAATTCAAACTCCTTTTTGGAAAGGGTTTTGTGGAAGCTTAATTCATGGGCCGGTCCTGGGGTGTCATTGAAGAACGCACCTTGTGCATAGAGCTCTGAATATCGTAGATGCATTGGCCCCACTCTTGAGGGAAGTGCAGCTCCCCCTCACCATACCTCACCCCATTAAAATAGATTGAAGAAGAGTCATGTATCAAAGCGCTGGGTTTTGGGGGACAACATGTGATTGCTTGTCACATAACTTAAAGAGAAATGCACATGGAGATAGATGGCCACAGCTTAGACCTGTACAAAAGGTTTTTTCTATCGTAGTGGTTGCTGACTCAGATACATTTATAACCAGGGAATTTTTTTTACACTAAACCCTGGTCAAAGAATTTAACTTTTGGGTCTTGTTCGTGCCTCATTTTGCTCCTGGGTACACAGACAGTACACACTGCGCCAGAGCAGTGTTTTTTGGTTCGTTTAACACATGACGAGTATTTCTGTGTACATTGATCTATAAATTGTTCATACACTAGCTGTAGCCTGCATTCGAGATTTCGGTTACCCTATTACAAGTACTGCATTATGCATGTTTGACATATAGGAACCAAGTGAAATCTGGAAAATGACATTCCCCAAATGTGTGATCGTGGACAAATCATGCCTCCCTCTGTGCCTTGGTTCTTATATCCGGCTGAAATGAGAACTCCTGGAAACACAGGTGTTAGACTCATCTGAAGGTCGTGTGCCATCACTTAACGTGATGTCAGTTGGGGGGATGGGGTCAAATGACAACACTTCCTGTGATGTAATCAGAGGTCAAGGGTTGTGTGATGTCACTTCTGAAACCCCTGGCATTTTGGTGAAATGAAGTCCCTGGCTTGGCGGGTTCAAGTCTTACACTGATTTCAGCCTTTCCTATAAGGTAAATCCCAAGATGATAGGATTCTTTCCTTCTCCTCCCCGGTCCCTCCCCGTGCAATGTGTAGTTCCCTAGGAGACTATTCTGTCTCCCATTGGATTTAATAATTATATGGAGCTAGTATGGGGTTTGGGAGCTGAGTTCAGGGTCAGAAATTATAAATATGCTTATGACACCCAACTATATCTTAGGTGTTGTTAGGGAGAATTCTCAGAAATGTGCTAATTCCCTCTACCTTAGAGACCCCCAGCAACTTTGCTGAATTTTGAGGACTGGATTTTTTTTAACCGAGAGTTAGTGAGACCGTTTTTCCCACTCTCTCATGTATTTTAATGTGATTTTGAAGTGTTTCATTTGGTTGTGGAGTCTAACAAACTCCATAGGCATCATATTTTACATAGTGTCACACAGCACCTTCAGTGCACTGACACAGGGAAGTCTTTTAGATTTCCTAAAGGTTTAAATACCTTCTCTTGGATAATCTACTGTCTCCAAAGTAAATTGACTTTACTTACATTTGTAACACTCTAGACCCAGCACATACTATCTTACAATGGGGTGCTGGAGGGTTTAGTATCCCCTTTGTCTAGCTTCTCATGTAACAATTTTATGTTATCCTTTCCTCGATGAATGGCTGGTGGCAGTGGTTTACTTTTAACTACCGTAGGATGCAATTAACACAGGCTGCGTTCAGAGCTGCAGTAAAGCGGCCAAGGGTGCCATTATTGTCAAAATGGCCCTGGACTACTTTTTTCGCCATTTCTTCTTGGAAAGGTCCTTCGTGAGAGTAGCTCTGCACGCCAAACCAGGTTTGGTCCCTTTGTTCACTTTGTCTTCGGCGGGATTCACGGGTGAAGCCTGCCTCTGGCTCGAGGGTGTCTGGTGGGGGCAGGAAGTAAGGGAGGTGCCGAAACACCCTGTGATTCATCTCCTGGGAGACCCAAATGCACTATGTGATGATTGGCCAGCTGACTGTCCGGCAAAGAAAGCCACCATGCTGGGTGACTGACAGCTAGGCTGGAATGAATGGGAGAGAACTGAATAAAAGGTGAGGCTTTTGGCTTGGAAGGCAAAGTCGACCACTGGACGAAGGAACTGAAGAAGAACTTGAAGAGGATGCCTGATGCAACTCCTGGACCGTTGGTTTGCCCGGTGAAGCCCTGCTGCTGTGCTGAAACTCCAAATTCATATTGACAGAGAAGCCCCTGCAAAGACAACTTCTCCCTTTGAGTTGGTGGGACCAATCAAATCCAAAGTAAGCCATCTGGACATTCTCTTGGAGCTGGTTGCATTTCCACAGAGTTGCTGATGGAAACCGAATTGCCAGGGGGGAGGAACACCAGATTGTGTACACTGCTTTTAAGTTGGCCAAGAGCTCCAAGAAGATCATTCGGACTCCCAGGAAGCAGGACTGACAAAGCCTGAGCCCCCTCAAGAGAGTACAGAATCCCAGAAGCAAGTAAAGCCCATCTCGACAGCCAGAAACTGCAGTGTTGCTATTTGGGTAGTTGCGAGGAGCTCAAACACCAAAGTGCCACTTGTTTGAAGATTGCCGGTTGTGAGCGCTGTCCGTCCCATTGCAGTGCAGGAGTCCCAAGAAGACCTCCCTCTTGTCCCCATGATTGAGGTCCAGGAACAGTGAGATCAGTAGTGCTGCACAGGAACAGAAGCCAGCTGCTGCACTTTCACTTTTATCCAAAGGTACTGTAAAAGTCTGAGAGAATTTACCTCTTATTGTAGAGTTGCTTGCATCGACTCACAAACCTAAACAGCATGTGGCCCTACATTGATTCGGCTTTTCTTCAAAGACTTTGAAAACATTGTGCAAAGACTTTCTCTACTTACCTAGCAGAAGTGCTTCAGCTCATATAGTCTTTTGCCCATTGACTTTGGCTTAGCCTGTTATACTGAATGACTCTGCTTAGGAGATCTAAAATGATTTGTCTGCATAAGAATGTTTGTGATCTCTTGTTTGTTCTAATAACCTTTTCCTTTGACCAATTCCTAAGAATAGTCTAAATGTAACAGTAAGATATTAATGTCCCCAGCACCCTAACTATTTAAGTCACCTGAGGGTGTAGGTTGTGACTGTGGGCCATCCCAAAAGGGTCTTTACTGATTTAGAAATTAAGAGTGTGTAGTTTTGGAGTGTATCTGTGTGTTGCTTCTATATTACTCCCTTCTGAAGAAGGCTTATTCTAACTGATAAATACATTAATACTTGTTTATTCAAGAACCCGTGTGTCTAAGTGTTTATTTGAATACTTATCACTGTGAATCTCTGTGTAACTCCCCTACAGCGCAAATTGACCCCTCTTGAGATATGCCTGGCTGCTCAACACGCTACCAATCTGTATAGTACAAGCTTATACCAAAGGTTGGGCTCCTATTGCCAGGAGGTCAGGGTTATTATAGTGCACCCAAAGGGTACTGCATACAATCTTGCCTAACAGGTGTCACTTGAGGAGGATATCTGCTGCCTCAAGGAGTGTTCAGTTCTGATGGAGTTCTCAATGTTGACTGCCAATTTAGCAATTAACTCAGCCAATACTACATTTTCGTCTGTTTTCTTCTGTTAAACCCAATCAGAAAATACAGTCTTGACTATCTATTTTGAGCAAAGACAGAATTTCACCAGTTTTAGCTCTGTCCATTTGTTCTTTTAGCTTCTAATTAGACAGTAAGCTCCCTATGAATGTACTTGTGGCAAACAAGACTTGGACAGCACTGTATAAGATTACCCTGCTCTGTCAGATACAAACATTTTCCCTGATCAGCTTTTTCCATGTGTGGTACAGGTTTTAGCCCTTTCTCATATTGTGGGAGCAGTACTCTCGTCTGGAAATTACAAAATGTGTTTTTAGACTTTTCTGAAGGCTATTCCATATCTGACACTTTTAAGATGGGAGTGTCGTACCTGAGACCTTTGTGATGGGCGTTCCATACCTGCGAATTCTGTGCTGTCTGTTCCATAGCTGAGACCTTTGTGATGGGCGTTCCATACCCAAGACCATTGTGATGGGCATTCCATACCAATACCTTTGTGATGGGTGTTCCAGACCCTAGATCATTGTGATGGCCGTTCCATACCCGAGACCTTTGTGATGTGCATTCCAAACCGTGACCTTTGTGATGGGTGTTCCATACCCAAGACCTTTGAGAAGGACGCTCCATACATGAGACCTGTGTGATGGGCATTCCATACCGAGACCTTTGTGATGGGAGTTCCAAACTCGAGATCTTTGTGATGGGCGTTCCATACCTGAGACCTTTGCGATGGGTGTTCCATACCCGAGACCTTTGTAATGGGCGTTCAGTACCCGAGAACTTTGTGATGGACGTTCCATACCCGACACTTTAGTGATGGGTGTTCAGACCTTTATGATTGGTTTTCCCCTCCTGAGACCTTTGTGATGGGCATTCCATACCCGAGACCTTTGTGATGTGTGTTCCATACCCCAGACTTTTGAGAAGGGCGTTCCATACTTGAGATCTGTGTGATGGGTGTTCTGTTCCCAGGACCTTTGTGATGAATGTTCCATACCCGAGAGACTTTTGTGATGGGCGTTCCATACCTGAGACCTTTGTGATGGGCATTGAAAACCCAAGAGATTTGTGATGGGCGTTCCATACCTAAGAGCTTTGAGGTGAACGTTCTATACCTGAGACCTTTGTGTTGGGTGCTCCATACCGCTGCTCGTCTGCTAGGGAGCACCAGTTAACATGATCCTATTTCCCTGTGCTCTCTTCCTTACATTGGCTCCCACTCTCCCATTAACATATGTTGTAGTGCATTTAAAGCAATGCAGCTTCCACAAACTTCTTATCTTGCTGCTGAATTAGTGCACTCTGGTGGCACTTGGGACACATTTAGCAAAGCTCCTTAAGCCTTAGCATTCCTCAAGTGAGGAAAGCATCTATCGCCAAGCAAGCTTTTTCCTGCACAGAGCCTCATGTCTGTAACGCACAGTCCCTTTAAAAACACTTTGTGAATCAGGCCCTCTGTCTACTTAAGTCTTGGACCCATACACCTGGCCTTTGGTACTATATTGAAAGCCTATCTATTTCCTAAACCAGGCTGTCGACTACTTTTTTAGATGTCTTACTTGGTGCTTGTTTTGAACTTTTTAACTTACGCGCCACCTATAAGCCACAACTATTGCATTAGAGTATACATAGGGAGAAATGCCCACCCACGGACTGTCTATGGCCATGCTAATCCTAATGCTCATTCCCACCCAGTTCCTGCCCCTCCCTGCCAACACACCTTCTCATGGGACCTCTTTTGAGGTTCCATTACTGAAGACTTTTCATCAAACTTGACACATAAAATGCTTGCAGGGTTTTTTCAAAGCAGTCTTCTGGGAATTAATGACTTAGTTGTAACCACAATATTGGTGTAATAAAAATGCCTTAACCAGGCCTGGCTTCAGCCACTCTATTTATAAGCACTATATATCCTTCACTGAAGTCCTGTTAAAATGAAGTATTAGTAACGCCAACAGTTATTGTGTATAAGTATTGGGCATTTGCCAGGCACTGCTAATAGATGATCATGTACTTTCACCATTTTGCACCTGCTACCATCAATAGCCAGTTAATTGCACTAGGGCAGTGCCCAGCAAGTGCCTTTCCCATGCCTACACACATGTCCAAACTGTTGGCATTGCATTGCCAATTCTTGTTTTATGATGTGAGATACAGTGTTTTAGAAAACATAAATCAATACAAAACAACTTATACATGGGGCTCATTTAGTCTGGATGGGATTGCATGTAATACTGTGCCGTACACATTCTTTGAAATAGTGGAGCTTTTGGAAGGGAACCAATTTGGCAGGAAAATGATCTGGAAATGTAGCATTCCATTGTGCAGCGATCGAGAAAAGAAGAGGCCATTGGGCTAAGAGTTGAGACCAGGGGCCAGATTACCAAAGCTTTGCACTTGTGCAAAAAAAGTGGAGCAAATCAATTTTGCACTGATTTATCTGATTAGATAATTGGGGCTGGAGCAAACAGATTCATCCCCGATTTATATTATCTAAAAATGCTTTCACAAGGGCAAAAAGGAAACAATTGTGTCTAGTATGTTTGGTAACATGTTAAGGAATGCAGCAAACTGATTTCTTTTTATGTCATGCAGCAAACAGTGCAAAAACAGTAGGGTTTATTTTTGCCCTGGTGCAAATGTTCAGATAATACGGGTTGTGATGAAACCTGTTTGCTCCATTCTAAAACGAGACGACGACCACCGGGAACCAGCTTTACTTTGACACTGTATTGCCAAAACAAGTGCAGAGGAGAAATGAGGCAATATTCAAAGTGTGTAATGAAGTGAACAGGAGATCAAATAATTACCAAGGTGGCAGGATTGGGTAACGTTATGCTTGAACACAATGAACAGAACACAAGCACCCTGCATAGTTCAGGCAGAAGGCTGTAAACATCCTACATGTACAGAAATAAATATACCTAGCGGCATTGACGACACATTAGGAATTTCCTGGGAAGAATGTATATCAAAAGGGGGAAGGACTTGCATTGATGACACATTAGGATTTTCCTGGGAAGAATGTATATCCAAAGGGGGAAGGACTTGTCTGGACTGCACCATCAGTGCTTTAAGTGGGATGAAAAATCGAGAGGGGGGCAGGGGGCTCAAACGCGCCAATTTTGACATATTTGTGGGAAGGTCCCAAAAAGATTCTCGGCAGCGCCATGTCCCAAGCAGCTAATAAACATTTTAACAAGGTGGGGCTTATGTAGTTGAATGAGTGCCCTAACACAGCTAATCGTTCTACATTAAAAGATGTATTAAAAACGAATTGTTGTACAAATATTGACCAAAATAAATATATGCCTCTGTTCTTTTGAAAGAAAGCCATAATTCGTTTGCATTAATTGAATTCATCCTAATGACAATGTGGAGCAAAAATCAAACAATGTTTCATAATTTCAGTTCAGTGGTTGAAAAATATAATGTGATATGTCTTTAACTGATGTTAGCAATTTAAATGTGGCTGAAAGTGACATCTTCTAGTGAGGAGCTGTATTGCAACTCATATTCTTATTTGCTACACTGTGGGGAAACAGTTCTGGTCGGGGAAGTACATTTAGAGAATCCCCCCCCCCCCAAGGCCCTGACTCATGGGCAATATTTGGAGATTGTTCGGACTGAGCCCTGGCTAGTAGCCCCAGCCCATTTAAAGCCCTGGATAAAGACAAGGTTAATTGGAAAGAAGGGAGGTAGGATTTGTCAGCTCTGTATTAGAGTAAACAGGCTGGCGAGGGATATGCACGATTAAGGGGAATAAAAACACCACCGTTGCCGCAATTATAGGAAGCCGAGAATGTGAGGTCTGGAAAAGGGACCAGCCAGTCAGGAGGATATTTCTGATCAGGTGGCCTGCTGGAGAAAGGCTGTCCAGGAGGCTTTATGATCGTGAGATTGGAAGATAAGGCTACTGCGAGGGGGCTGTACTTTAGGACTTAAGGGCTAGGAATTATGCATTGGTCGCCTGTTTAGAGACATTTTAGTGTGTAAGGTGATTTGGACTTGGATGACCTTTTGTACGTTTGAAACTGCCTTTGAATAAAGCAGTCTTTTCCAATCCAAGCAAAGTCTCAGTGGTGGTTTTTATTGCCCTCGAAAGGAAGATATGGGTCTACTACAGCAATATTGGAGAGTATGCCAAAGGAAGGGTCTTCAAGCCTGTAAACTGGTGACAGCATATTCGATCTAAATCTCTATCAATTAGAAGGCACCTCGCTGTACTTTAAGTGCACTTGAATACAAATTAAAGCAATTTTAACATATAAAAGAATGGAGTGTGTTAAATGGAGCGATTAGCTGACAGTGCAGGTGTTGAGGTCATGGTGATCTGAAAGCAGTGCAATGCGTTTGTTTGTAAAATTAGTTGCAAGCTGATTAAATAAAGCCTGACATATAAACAATAGGGTGTTCACCAAGGAGCGTGTTTGCTATTTGGCAGCAGTGCCACTGCTTGACACTATCCAATGTTCAGTAAACTGTATCTAGACCTCCTTTTAAGGTTGTTGTTAACGGACTGGAACACGATCTGAAGGGTGCCTTCTGCATTTGCTGCTACTCACCACAACATCGAGTCAATCTTTTGATGTAAGAGTGAACTTTTTTTTAACATTGGAATGATTTAGGGAAACAGGCCTTAAAACATTTCACAAACCCAAGAAATGTTGAGCAATTACAACCATTGTAAAATCGTGCTGCTGGTGTAATAGAAAGAGGATAATATGGCTCCAACATGCAGGGTACATAGAGGAATGGGGTCCTTCCAAATGTATGTCCATTGATGTCCTTGCTGATCCTGGATGCAGGTGTCTCCACTGATGATCTCAAATGCAAAAGCATGACCAAACAGCATTGCCTCTACCAGAAAAATGTATCTGTCTTCTGTCTTCATGTCATCCTGGACCATATGTGTATATTTTATAGTGCTGGGGTTGCTGCACTATACTTAGTTAATGTAGCACAGCTTCCGCACCTGCCGAATTTCAGGAGTTTTGTGGCTTTAAATCAGTACCTTAACGTCACTTCCACTAACGTTTTTTCACCTATTTTCAAGAGTTTCATTGAATCAGATTTTTTCACATTAACATCACATCAACTAAAGTTTTTTCCACTAACTTTGAAGCATTTTGTTGCACTGAACTTATTAATCTTAACTGTCCCTTACGTGTCAAAGGTTTTGTTATGCTATACCCCTCACCACCTGTAATTATGTATTTTTTCTGATAACAAATTATATATTATCAGGTAGGTTACCATTATCTGTTTTTGAGGTACGCAACATCAAGTCTAAGAAGTATTTCATCTTTTTTGTGCCCACTCTATAATAAGGTATTAGTAATGGCGTACTGTGAGAAGGAAGCGCGAATTGGGTTACTGGAGGACTATGATAGGGAAGACTGAAGTTGTGTAGTTGGGTTCTGTGACAAAGCACAGTGAGTTGGGTGGTTAGGCCTGTATCAAGGAAGAGTTAGGTGGGGTAGTTCGGGACTGTGTTGAGGAATAGCAAGGTATGATTAGAGGGGGACTTTCACAAGAAAGACTGGGTTGGTACACCAATATACCTTACATAATATACACAGAACTCCTTTTAAGGACTACCTATAAATAAGAATGCTGTCTTTTAAAAAGACAATGCTCAGATCGGGAACTACAAATGTACTGTGATAAGGGAGAGGGACATGTTGATCTGAGATCTAGATCCATGAACTATATCTATGGGCCTCATTACGATTGTGGCGGTAAGGCAACAACGGCACCAGTAGTGCTACTTGTGCCATTGTTACCATGCCACCACATTACGAGTTCTGCTCGTGGGTGCCACTCTGTATGCCTGGTTAGACCAGGCATGCAGAGTGGCACCTGTGAGCAGAAATGGATGGTAGCAATGGTACCGTTATGAACGGTACCGCTGCTACCATCCTCCCCATTCCCATTGAGCTCTATGGGGGCTCAAATGGGAATGGGGCAAACCGCTACTGGTCATGCGCCAAGGGTATTACTGGGCACACCGAGGTCGGAATGGCCCAGTAATTCCCCTTTCACGGGACCCGGAGACGGACCCGAGTTTGGGGGTAGCCATGCCAATATAAACGCCATGGCTATCTCCAACCTTGTAATGAGGCCCAATGTCTTTGACTATTGAGATTGAGAATTAACAAAAAATGAAACAGATGAAGACACTATGTAAATCCTGAAGTCATGAAGCTTCAAATTATTCAGTCGATACTGAGACAAGGAATAATGTTTATTTGTAAAACACCTATACACAAGCAAGTGTTTCAAAGCACTCAAGGAGGGAGGGAACAAGGGGAAAACAGCAGTTATTAAGAGCCCTTGAATTTCTGAATAATACAAATCTGCACAGGCAAAGTAAGTACATATACAACAATTAACAGTGCAGATAACAGAAAATAGGTCTGACGATGATTTTGCAGTTTTTCCAACTGCATTGAGGCGCTTCCATGCAAGGAGGGGGGACAAGGGAAGTCAAATAGATGAATCTTCAAGGCATGGTACGTTCAGATCATACAAGTGCACGGACAGTACGGGGGGACAAGTGCAGGGGGGAATGCAGATCGAGAACCAACTATAAACTCAATAAAATAAAAACTGCATCTTAATCTTCCAAGAAATGTATTTTATGTGACGGGAGGACGCAAACACAACAAAACACATTGCACTAACATTTGCAAAAAGTTTAATTAAAAAAACAGAAAAATAAACAGACATTTTTTTCTGAATTACAATTCACTGGTACAAGAATTCTGCAAATAGGATTGGCCTAAGGGCACATGCACGGTATGAAATTCAAGAGGTAGTTGGTTCAATGACACACAGATTGTCAATCACATATATATATATATATACTGCAGAAGTTCTTACATTTTTTTTATTGTAAATTCAGTTTATTACAAACTTTAAATTACATTTCTTCCATATCCATTTGGATTCAAAGACCAAAAAAAAACAAACTATGTAACTACATCATCATCATTTCGACCATCATAAACAGTGTTGAACCAACGCACTTATTTCAACAGGATATTATCAAAATAGTCGATGGCTGAACAAGTTAGCTTAACATTTCTGCCAGATACTAGGGTCTGCCACCTTATATTTGTTTTGTTTTTTGGTTCCTTTAAGGATCTTTTATCCTTTTTCAATTTTTGAATTGTTTGTGATTAGTTTCTGGAGATGGCACCACGCCATCTCATGGAATTATCCAGCAATGAAGAGACCAACATAGTTACTGTCTCTGAAGACCCAGAAGACATTGAGTGGTTAGAGTAGCCATATCCACCTAAGAAATACCACCGAAGTAGCTTCACACCTTCCCTGAGCTGGCAGTACTTGAAGGTGCCTAAATTCATTCCTCTATTGAATGTCAAGAAGGGACATGCACACATTTTGATGCAAGGTCCCTAGGATAGGATAAGATTTTCCTCCATTCCTGCCAAAGCCTGGGCACCACGGAGTTCGCCAACCACCTGATCCGTTACCACTGGTGGTAAGTGGATGAATGTTTCAGGAGTAGGTTCCACCAACAAGCAATCTCCCTTGGTACTAATGACTTGCAAACCATGCCGGACATGCAACACCACACTAGGAAGCAGGTCCATTCATCAGCTGCGTCATCAGCTGGACGTCTTCCATCAACTTCCTCTGGCACCAATGATTGGTTTGTTGCCTCTATCGCCCCTATGTTGGATCCCACATGCCAAAGCAAGTCTTCAGTAGGGTTTTCACCTGCAGCAAGTGCTATATGCAAATAGCACTAAATGCATCAACTTTTGAGGCAATTGTGGTTGCCTGGGTGGCGCATGGGCAAAATTGATAGTAGTTTATTTTTGTTTTCTGTAGTGTTTTACTCCCTTTTTCAGGCTAGTTTGTAGGTTGTAAACCTGGTGGTTAATGAAAAAAACACACAAAAAACAAAACTTTAAAAAAGTGGTCTACTTCTCACTTCTATTTCCTACATCCACTCCCTCCCCCTCCCACGCCCTCCTTAACCCCACAACGGTTCTTTTTAAAACCACCATGAAAGTTCCTAGAAAGATCTGAGCTGCATGGAAGTGGGTTTACTATTAAGCACCACAGCAATGGGCTAACCCTTCTGGTAACTGCCCAGTGCCCAAGTTAAAGGCCCAAATTAAACAAGAGTCCCTTAATGCAGGCAGTAGTACTGTTGCCGTCAGTCTCCTATCTTGTTTTTCTACGTGAAAACCCATAGCCCCATGCATTTGCTGAGGGTATAAAATGTGGAGGAAATAAAACACACACTTATGCTGCAGCACACTTAGGCACCACACCCTACTGTGTCAAAACCATTTTCTATTTGGAGGAGCATTGCATCATTAAAAGAGAAATAGACTTCGGAAAGTACGGCATGGCACATTGCCAAACCGCAAGGCAATTTCTTTTTTTTAACACTCTTATCGCCATGCAGGTGCCAAAGGTGTTTACTTGGAGAAAAACACACCTACCTTGCAGCATACTTCGGCCCTATTCCCTACTCCCTGTAATCCATTTTCTCAGTGATTGTGACATCATCAACATATAGACGGACTTAAGAAAATATGGCACAACACCACACCACAAGGTCATTTAAAAAACATTTTTATTAAACATAATTAGCACCGTTCAGGTGCTAATGGTGCTAAATTAGAAAAAAGGCACACTTCAGTACCACAACCTACTTCCTCATATACATTTTCTCTGTTAATGACAGTGACATCATCAACAATGAAACCGACTTAAGAAAGTATGTCACAATGCATATTTATTTTATTAATTAAACACACTTAGCACCGGGAATGCTCTTTAGCTGCCAAGTGATATGGCTGCTTGATTGAGGAGCTGCTGCCATACAGAATCCTTATACGAAATTAATCCAATTATGCCCTTTGGAACAACAATCTCCTGATTCCGGGTGTTCAAGCATTGCCCAGTGAGCCTATGGATTAAATCCTGTGCACAATCGCTGTCCAGGCTCTGAGCAGCGAGCCACTGGGAATCCTATGTGGTGGAGGATGGTTGATAGGGGAGGCAGAGCGGCCCTCTTCCTGCACTTTGCTAGGTTCCCAGTGAGCTGGACTGCAGCCACTGCTTGCAAAGACTCCACTGATATACGACATCTGAGCGTCATGTGCTTTGCCTGATATCCTGCCTAACGAGGTGCCTGGTCTCCCTTGCATGATCGAGCTGCCTGCGGGGGCCTCTTCTGGGGAGAGCCACTCTTAGCCTGCGGACCATTGCTGAGTGGGGGTGTAACCTGGACATGTGACTAGCCCAGTGATCTGCCTCGCTGGATCGGGTGGACTTGGGGTGCTATTGCCCACTGTGCTCTCGACTGCTCCCGTTCAGGCCCGAAGGAAACACAGCAGCTGGTGCGCCGCCTTCCCGGGACGTCCTGCCTGCGCTCGCAGGGGCTGAAGATGCACAGTGCGGGACCGACATCTTGGCCTGCTGCGGCGACCCTCCTCGGGGGCCATTAACTACCGGCCCTCTGTGGGTTGCTGGTGATCCGACTACGGGTCCCGTCTGCATTGTGGGTCCTGCTCCCGGACTGATCGTGCTTCTGGTGTGGCCAGCGGTGGCTGCTCTGTGACCCGCCGCCTGTTCCGGAGAGCACAGTGGCCGGTGGGGCGGCTCCCGAGGCCTGTGATCCTGATGGCTCACCCAGGTGCTGTGGTGCCCTTTGATGTCCCCAGGCCCGGCACATGAACGGATGTGAGCCGCTTGAAGACAGCAGCAACCCAACAACTTGCCCAGGGCAATCAGAGTGAGTGTCAGATTTGCTCTGTGCTGCGATCCAGTGCTGCTTGTGAGCAGGGGATCCTTGGGCTATAAACATTGCGTGTAGGGCCTGTTGGGCCCCTGGAGCATACAATTGCAGGTGCTATGGGTGGTGCTGATGCCTGGGGTTCTCTCTTTTGTCATGAGTTCAAAGTAGACCCTGGGCTCTTTGCCTGATTCATCCAGGAGGAAGCCTTTACATCACCTTGCCAACATTGACACTACAAAGCTTCATAGGTTCTACTTGGAGAAACTACTGATTGGTGGCCTTGCCACTTGACCATGCAACCTTACTCCTGATGCCTGTGGGCGGTTTGTCCTAGACCCCCCTGATCATCACCGGGGGCCTGCCTTCAGTGCCTGGATTGACTGCATCTCTACCCCGGCCTTGCCTGGGCCCCCTGCCTGTTGGGCTACTGACTATATCACATTGGGGATCCCCCTGCTGGCACCTCTGGGACCTGCTGGGACTATTTGGCTTGGTGTCGCCCTACGGTGCCCGGTGTACCAGAGGTGCCAGCAGGGGGATCCCCAATGCTCCTGGTTGTGACCTGTCCCTGGGCTGGGGGTGACTTCTGGACCTGTGAGACCTGTAACGACGCTCTGTCCTACGCTCTTGAGCCTCCAACTTGATAGCTTGGATCCTGAATCATGACTAAGGGTGCCACATACAAAAAGAAGGGCCCAATGGACACCTATACCAACACCCCAGCCAAATCTTCTGCTCCTGTGGTTGACCCTCCAGGGGATGAGCAGTCCCCCCCCGCCGCGGCATCGAGAGAAGATCACCTCCTTATGACTGTTCAGAACGGCTTCCTTGCTGTAAATGTCAAGCTGGATGACATAGTCTCCACCATGGGCTTCCTGAAGTCATAATTGGGAAAGGAAGGGGCTCGCATCACTCAGGTGGAAGCTAGGGTGGGAGAAACAGAAGATCAGATTGCAAAGCATTGCCGTGATATTGCACATCTGCAATGAGAGTATGGAAAAGTCTGCAACAAATGCAACAACCTTGAATCACGAATGCGTCGCAACAACATTAGAATTGTTGGGATCCCTGAGGCGGCTTGCAGGGGCCCGATGGAGCAATTTACAGAAAACCTACTTATGTTCCTATTTCACCTGTCCAGGTTCGCACAGCATTTTCTAGTAAAGTGGGCGCACTGGGTCTTAGCCCCAGTTCCTAAACCAGGCGCCCCACCCCGAACAATTGTGGTAAGGTTGCTCAACTATTGTGACAGGGACTTGATTCTACGCTTGGCCCGAGAGAGTGGTACACTTCGCTTTGAATCCTCTGACATCCATATTTATTCAGACTGAGACTGCGGTGCTCTCCCGACGCAAGACATTTCATCCAGTAAAGAAATTGCTGCGGATGCGCCAAGTTCAATATTCTTTACTATATCCTGCCAAGCTTTGTCAACAACACAGGGGTAGGGCTCACTTTTTTGAGGATTCTGGAGATGCTGTATCATATATCGAAGCCAACGTTCCTATCACGCTACCACACAGGGACATCGGCGACCGGGGTGGATCCCCATCTCATGGAGGAGCCCCAGACATAATGTACAATGATTGAGGTCACTGGGTCATGTTTTCTATTGGAATGTACATGGTCTCAACCACCTCATTAAAGCTCACAAGGTGGCAGCCTATATAAACCGGTGCTACCCCAAAATAATAATGCTTCAGGAGACTCATCCTGAGAACATAATGATCACTGAGGGATCCTCCCCACAAACCAGTTCCAGTGACTGTCTCCAGGTAAAGGGGGACAGCACAGAGCTAAGGGTAAGGGAGAAAGGGGATTCCGATACCCCACCCTTCTAAGGATGCCAAATTGTATTCACTGATTCCCGAAATCCGACACAGAAACTGTCGGAGACCCCACAGTGTCGGAGTCCAAAATAAAGACACTAATGGTCCAGCTTGCCCAAAATGCCCATTTCATTTGCCCCTTGGAGAAGAAAGAGGGTAGGGTCTATGCCCCGTCTGAGTGCAAGGGCAATGTTAATTTTTAGCACTGGTGGACACCAGATCCTAAGCCACTTTTCTGTGCAAAAGGGCCTTTGAGCAGCTAAATTCAGGAAGCGGGGAGAGATACCAGATTCTTCTCACCCCTCTTTCTGGACAACTCCAGGACTTTGACAAGAATGAAATTCCCGTCGAGGGGACTGCAGATCCGGAGATTACAATTGGGAGACACAAGGTGAAACACCAGGTCATTGTTGTTACCCCAGAGGGGACCACTGTCTATTAGAGAATGACCTCCTTCGGAGGTTGTCTCCTCGAATAGACTGTGTGAACAAAGTCTTCTAATTTAAAATGAAGCATCAACTATGTCAGTTTAAATGGCACATGCCTCATGGTTGAACAACGATCTGACTAAATTGAGTTCCATTTTCAAAACAATCAAATATCTGAAATTACTGTAATTGCTGTAGGACAAAAACCTGGTGATGGGAACTCCTCTCCATTCCTGAAAATCAACCTTCCTTCCAGTTTCAAGTGGCATTCCACACTGGAAGGAAATACCTTGAAATGTTATGCTGATCCACAATTTAAAAATCCAAGTCCCCTGATAGAAAGTGATGAAAAACCAGCTCAAAGCTTGCCGGAGATTTAGAAGAAGGCTGAACAGCTGTTCCTCCTCATTCAGTTAAATGACTGGACGGAGCCTGTTCTCACCAGAGTATGCCTGAATAATGGAAAAGCTTCATCAGTGAAGTGTTATTCAGGAAAAACCCAAAAGATCTGACCATTCCCACATTTAAATTGGTTGATAAGTGGGAACTTTGCCTGCAAACCCAATTCCAAACATCTCCTGCCCAGCAGGTATATGCTAAAAAATGTCCATAAGTGATAAAAGCATAGAGCATAATTGTTGGGTCGTGTGAGATGTCCCCTCTGCATTCTATTTAGGCAGTGACATTCTGAATCGGTTTGCAATTAATTTCGACCTCATAAATTACAAAGCTTGGTGCTGACTAGAGGTTAATCCTATAGGCTTTGATGATTCTGAAAAAGAATTTTGGTCAACACAATTGCTGCCATATGCGGTAGAATTTCAAATTGGAGGGCAGGTCAACATCCCAGGATGGACCTGACAATTCCCACTTTCCCTAAAAATTAAGAGAGGACAGAAACCCCAAAACCTGGATGCTCAAGTACACCTCAAATACCATCTCCAACAGCAAGGGGTGGGGTTAAACCACACAACATTAGTTGACTTGGAACACAACACCATTCTAATAGGGGTGGATAATAGCGACCCTAGGAGTATCACTCTAAGCGCAGGCACCTTTATTGGAATGGCGCTTGATGACCAGCATTTTTCCATGGACTTAGGAAATTAAATCATAGGACCAATCCCCAATGACTGCTATGACTGTGACAATGACATACAGCCAGAAAATATCTTCTTCCGGCAAGAGGGGGGATGTTTTGGTGTACTCTTCTTGCCCTTACGGGGGGAAGAGATGACCTGTGACATCAGGAAGGATGAGGTGATATTCCAGGTCCACAATGACTGCCTCTCCTACCTGAAACCTCTGTCCAAGTTAACACCCTCACCAGAGATCTCTTCACACAGGAGGAGACCGCTGAGACGGAAAACCCAAGGTCTTCCCAGGTTTCAGACAGATGGTTGAAGAACGGGTCAACCTCGCTGATGCCTATGAGACAGAGGAACAAAAGCAAAAGTTGAAACAGGTGTTTTTAGATTTTCAAGATATCTTTGCTGTGGACTCGTACAAGATACATTCTACCTCAATTCCCATGGACCCTGGAATGACTCCTGTCTTTGTGAAACAGTACTGATTGCCTCTCGCAGCTATGCAGTCCCTTACAGAAATCATAAAAAACTTAGAGTCCTGTGTGATAATTTGAGCAGTCCACAGTACCTTTAATAATCCGTTACTGGGGATTTTAAAACCCAATGGCCAATGGAGACTGTGTGCAGACCTTAGTGAGCTGAACAAATGGGTCCATGTGTCCAGATGGCCTCTTCCCAACATTGACCAGGGACTGGCCCAGATACAAGGGATACTGGACATTACCCATAAGTAAGGAAGACCAGTATAAGCTGGCCTTCACCTCTGGGGGGCAGTAGTAGACATGGACCCTAAATCCCTTTGGATACATAAACTCTGGCAATGAATTCAACATCTTTAAGGCCATGCCCAAATTGAGTGAAAGGGGTAACCTGGCCTCTGTGGATGATGTCCTGATTAAAAACTCAACTCTGGAGGAACACATAGTGGAAATCTGCATTGTTCTGACCCAGATGAAGGTTGCTGGACCAAAACTGCCCTTCCAGAAGGCACAGTAGTGTAGGACCCGTGTAAACCTCTTGGAACATGAAATCATCCCTGAGGGTCTTTGTCCCCAGGCGAAGAAAGTGGAATCACTACTAAAACTAAAAGAACCCACAACTCAGCATGATCTAAGGAGCCTTCTTGGACTAACTAATTACAGTAGGAAGTTTATTGAGGATTACACAGAGGTCATGAGACCCCTGGTCCATTTGTTAAAGGGGGGTCAAGTGGGAGTGGGGTTCAGAACAAGCCGAGGCAGTGAAGCAACTCAAAAGAAGCCTCTCACAAGCACCTTGTCTAGCTTACCCTGTCAAAAAGAAGGAGTTCTTCTTGGAGACACGGTTCTCGAATACATGCTTAACAGCGGTATTATATCAAAAGTATGACAAGGCCAATAAAGTCATCTCCTATGCGAGTAAGACATTATCGATTGTGAAAAGGCACTCCTGGCAACAGTGTGAACATTGAAAAATGACTGCCCGTTCATCCATCGGAGCACATCATCATGGAGACTCTGTACCAGCCTTTGCAATACCTCCAAAGTGACAGAATCTGGGCAGGAAATGTAAGTTATTCCAGAATTACTTCCTGGATTCTGTCATGCAAGGTTTTCCTGTGGAGGTCAGATATGACCAGAACAAGAAGAGTCTCCTTGCGCAAGGTTTGGCTGACTTGCATTATTGTGCCCAGGAAAACTGTCTGGAGGACGAAAGTCTCAAAACTCAAAACAACATGGAGGCGTACCTGAATTCCCCGCACAAAGTCCATGACAGGTGCCAGGGGATGCCCACAGTTTATGTGGATGGGTAGTCCTACCATGTTGACAACAACAGGGAAAAGGAACTGGTGGCCGGCCTTGAGAATGCCCGAGTGGATGATGCACCAAAGTCCTCCGCTGGGTAAAAGATCGGTCCCCACAGTAGTCAGGTGGTCGAGTTGATGGCAGTTCACCAGGCCATCCTCACTGCTGTGCAACACCAACTCCCCAAATTGGTCATAATCACTGATTCAGATTATGTCTTGAACTGGTTCGTGGAGCACCTGATTAATTGGAAAACCAGAGGCATGCTGTGTGCAAACAATAAACCACTCAAGCATGGCAAGCTCATACAAAGCAACATTGATGATCTAGTCACCTCTAATGGGATGACCATCTATTGGGTCCTTCCAGAATAGAGGGACCAGACATAACTGGAAAAAACCTGGCTGATCAGTGGCTCAAAACCACAGCCATCCAGGGAGACCTGTTGGGGGGAAATTCAGGTCACTGCTGTCACCAGGTCCCAAACACTTGCCCACAATGAACTCTCAACTGACAAGTGGAGTAAGAAGACCTCAGATGCTGAGTGGAGTAAGGAGACCCCAGATGCTGATTTAACCATGGCATAAAAAGGGTATCCGATTATTGGGAAAATGTACCAACACATTGAGGACCCCGTGAACTGTCTTCAGATGGAAACTGATTACATTGGGAAAGAGGATCTCTGGGGTGTTGATGAAGTTTCCCAAAATGTTCTGAATCCAAGGTGGTTTGTTGGTAAGGAGATCCATCTCTGGATGTGGCCAATGGCTGGTACCTACCTCATTCCAATGCCTGATGCTAAGTCACGCCCATGACGCGGCCACCGCCAGTCATCAGGGGTTTCACATACTGGCCACACATGGGGCAGGACCTCAACCAATATTTGAAGTGGTGTCTTGTGTGTGCCCAATTTCAGCCAAGTGTACTCACACACTGAGCGCCCCTCCAGAAGAGGGGGATGACACTGCCTTTAGATTTACAAGTAGATTTCATCAGACCTGTGATTCGCTCCTCTAGGGGGAACAAGTACATGTTAACAGTAACATTCTTCTTTACCAAATGGGTGGAATGTCTCCCGGCCCCAAATTGCAAGGTAGAAACAGCAGCTGCCCTGATGATCAACCACATCTTCATGCGTTTTTGGCCTTCCCCAAAGGAATGAGTCAGACCGAGGAAGTCACTTGACCAGCGAAGTGATGACAAAGATGTGGGAGATACTTGGGCTAAAGAGAAAACTCCATATTGCATACTGCCTATCCTCAGGTGGGGGAGTTCAGAGATACAATAAAACCATTGTGAGCATTCATAAGAAGTTTGTGGCAGACTCCGGGCCAAGTTGAGACATCCGATTACCGATTGTCATGATGGCCATCAGATCTACACCATCTTCTGCGACCAAAATGTCTCCATTTGAGCAAATGACTGTAAGAAAAACGGTGCTGCCCAGCATCTGATCTGTAGAACACAAGAGGAGACACTGATTAACACCTCCACAACACATGACTATATTGAGAATCTGAGAAAACACCTTCTGCATGCTTTTGCGTACGCTCAGCAGAATCTGTAAAAATCGGCAGAGGGGATGAAAACCCGCTATGACTTAAAAATAACTAAAAAAGAATATCAAGAAGGAGATAGGGTCTACTTGTACAATTTTCAAATGAACCAGACTAAGGAGAGGAAATTCCCCCCATCTTGGCACGGTCCCTTTGAAACTGTAGACAACATTTCACGTGTCGCCTACAAGATCCGCATCCCAAAAGGAGAGCTGTAAGAAGAAAAATGGGTCCACATCAATCAGTTAAAAAGTTGTCACCGCAGACACACTTTGCAGCTGATGGATGAGCCAAAGGAAAATCAAACAGAGGAACCATCGGAAGAATAAGAACAAAGGAAAAGAAAAAGCAGAGGGAAGTATTTAGATGCATAGGTATATCTATATAACAGGGAGCAGTTTACTTGATGTTATTGTAAAAATGAAACAAAGATGTTTAAAAGTCCAGTTGTTGTCCTTGTCCTGCTGAGTAAGTTACTTGATGTTATTGCTAGAAATGGGAAGAAAAGATCACAGAAAATTGTAAACTGTACTCATTGTTCCGCTTTTGTAAATCTTCCTGGAATAACGGGCATACAATGTACTAAAATTTGTTTTTTATCTATCTTCTATTAGATAATTAACATCATTACCTCCTAGCCTGGTGAGGACCACCCCAAGGACCTGGAAGGGAAGGAAGTAAAGAGGGTACCGCTCCATACCCTCCAACCCAAAAACAGGAGGGAATCCTGGAGTGCCGCTCCCTGATGAAGGAGAATTCCATCAAATGAACCCCTCTCTGCTCTATTCAACAAAAAGTCACGGGAGAGCAAGGGTGGGGGGGAATATGTGGGGTAAAGTTTTTATTTTTTTATTGAAGTTTTCAAAACAGTTCAAGAACAATACAAGTACATCGTCAGGAACATTTTGCAACCATAACCCCCAGATAGGACCTTCCCCTGTGACTACCCCTGTTCACAAAGTCCGGAACAGCATTTCTCCCCTTCTGGACCCTCCCCCTCCAGAACAGTGATTCCTCTAGCTTTGGATTGATATGTACATATCTTCTAACCATGATTTATGCGTGGTGCTTTCATTTTTCAGACAACTTTGAGTATAATTGCCCCATTGAGGTCTATTCATAATGTTCACATTGGTCTCCTCTGGCGGGACAACTTTCGTGTTTTCAATAGTTAGGTCAGGTCAACTGCTCGATTCCTTTCAGCTGCACATTATCAAGTCCCAGACGTGTATCTAGTCACAAAGTCTCCCCATATGAGTTCATGGATTTCCCATGTAGAGCTGCAGTGATCTTCTCCATCACACAAATGTTGGTGGACACATTTACCCATTCAGTTTTCCCAGGGACCCTATTTGCTTTCCACCTCATTACCAGGGCAGCCCATGAGGCCAATAAAAGTGGGGCAGCCAGACCCATAATCCTATTCATTCTCCCACTTTTCAAACCCAAATAGTATTAGAGGAGGGTCCGCTACCATTTGAATCCCATCAAGGTCTCTGATCCACTCTAAGACCTCGTCCCAGAAAATTCTAATACGGGGACATCCCCACCACATGTGCCATTAGTTTGCACTCTCCCCGCATTTGCACCAACATAGCGGCCTCATTGACTGGAACATATGGGACAATCTGTGCGGGTCATATTGCCATCTGTGTAACAGTTTAATGGTGTGAAGCTTATACTGGCTGGCTGTCGAGGCCAGAGAGGTGGCTTTGCACATTTACCACCACATGTCAAGGTCAATTTCATCCCCAGTGTCTCTCTCCAATCTACCCTTCAAATGTAAAGTTGACCCCTTTCTGACATTGATGAATTCTCTAAACATAGAAAACATCAGGCCTTTAGTTTCAGTTCTAGTGTTTAACAGTTTTTCGAATGGGGTAAGATCCCTACGGATCACCTCCCTCCATTTGTCCCTTGTGAGAATACCTTTAAGTTGCTAGAGGGCAAAGACCAGAAGGCAGCCCAATCCCTATGCCTCCTCTAATACCGAGATTGTCACAATAGTCCTGTCCCTCCCGAGTTGGCCGCTCTCTCCAACCCGGCTTTATACCAGGGCTGAAATCTTTCAAGATTAGGAATGTGTTCCCTAATTCCGGGAGCCAAAATGTGACTCAGAGGTGATGGCCACATAGTGATCCCACGCATCGCGACCCCTTCCCTCCATACATCCCATATGGTCCCCAGTATCGGGTGGTCCCTTAATCTCCTTAATAATATATTCCTTGGGACCGAAAGCCATATGGAAACTGTCGCTGGGACTATGTGGTAATTGTCTAGTGCAGTCCATTGGGGTTCTTTTTGTCCTCTCAGATGAGGGATCAAGATTCTTAACTGGGATGCCTCATAATACTTCCTTAGGTCTGGAAGGCCAACCCACCCTCATTTTTGGGTAGTTTCAGGGTCTCCTATCATACCCATGCCTTCTTCCCCTGCCACAGGAACCGCCCTTTTAACCTCATCAAAGAAGAGTCTTGGCATTCGGATCGGGAGCATTTAAAAGGCATAGAGGAATCGGGGGTGACATACCATTTTCATTGCATTGAGTCTCCCTAGCCAGGATATCGTGAGTTTCTCCCACTTCGCCAGGTCAGCATAGAATCTCAAAAGTACGGGGGGGAATTGGCATCATAAGTTGCTGAGATCTCTTGCAATGTTTATTCCCAGATATTTCAGAGTGCCTCTCTCGATCATAAGACCCAACGGGGAGAACCTTTCTGTGTCATCTGGTGTGGGATCATGCAGGGGAAATAAAATAGACTTGGCTCTGTTTATTTTGAAACCAGAGAGCTCACCATATTCTTCGTTCAGGTGTAACGCTCTGGGTATGGCCGACATGGGATTCTGGATATGTAGGAGTAGATCGTTGGTATATAAGGCCACCTTATACACTTTCCCCCGTCTGAAGTCCCTCCACCTGTCGATCCACCCCCAGCCTCTGGGACAGGGGCTCTAGGGAGAGAGCGAACAATATTGCGGAGAGTGGACACTCCTGTTGTGTTCCTCTGTCCATCCCAAACCAGTTGGAGTATTCCTGTTTACAAACACTGAGGCTTTGGGGGACGTGTAGACAGCCAGTATCCCTTTCACCAATCCCTTTTTTGGACCAATTCCCACCTTTCTGAGGACTGCCTCAGAAAGCCCCACTCAACCCTGTCAAAGACCTCTCAGCATCCACCAAGAGGAGGACAGGGTCGTTGTTCATTTTCTGTGACTCGTGAATCAGGTGTAAGGTCTTTCGCATGGTGTCCGCTCCCTGTCTCCCCAATATGAATCCGACCTGGTCGGGATGTATCAGGAGAGGCATGAGCATTTCCAACCTTGCAGCGAGGACCATAGTATAGATTTTAGCGTCCATGTTCAACAATGATACGGGACAATACGATCCGCACTAGTTTGGGGTCTTTGCCTTCTTTGGGAATCACCATAATGAGCGCCTGAACAAAGGAGTCGTGGGCTGTACTGGTATCGAGAATTTTGTTAAAGAGTTCAACCATGAAGGGAAGGAGTGAGGAGAGGAAGGACTTACAAAACACAGCTTGTATCCATCTTCATCCGGGGTTTTGCCTAGCGAGAGCTTATTCACTGTTCCCTTGATTTCGTCCACCGTTATAGGTGCATCTAAATTGAGGGTTTCATCATGGGTGAGCTTTGGCATCTCAACCGATACTAAGTAACTGTCTGTTCCCAATTGTCTAGGGTCCGCTTCAGATCTATAAAGGACCTTGTAAAAGGCTGCAAAGAATTCTGGAATAGTTCTCTCCAACCCCCTCTGAAGACTACAACCTTCTTCTATGGCCGTGACCCTCCTCTCAGCCCGTTGGCCACCTACTCTGGTGGCTAACAACGCATCCGCCTTATCTCCTTTTTCATAAAACCTCTGCTTGAGAAATTGTAGTGTACGGACTACCTGCTCTTCTTCCAAGTGTTGAAGCTCCTCCCTCTTTTGCCTCCAGGACCTTTTCCTCCCTACTATTCCAAGCCTTCCTCGCCTCCTCGTCTAGGTGAGCTATCTCTTTCCTCAGTTTGCCCTCAATCAGGGCCCTTTGCTATTTTTGTTGGCCCCCTCTCCAATCAGGATTCCCCACCACATTGCTTTCCCTGCCTCCCACAATGTCATTTTAGTGACCACTTCCATGTTGTTTGTCTTAAAATATTCCCTGATCTCGGGTCCCGTGTATTGGGATTGCCTGCTCTCCTGTACAGTCTCGAGTCTGCCCATAGGTTGAAGTCCCCCCTAAAGATTACGTGCCCCATGGCTTCCACATTCATTTTGGGAAGCATTTGGGGGAGTACACCGTAGCAAACATGATGGTCACTTTCTGTGCAGCGCCTACCACCAACAGCGCTCTTCCTTCCATATCTGCTTATATCTTGGTGACCTCTAATTCAAGTCCCTTTCTAATGAGAATCCCAACCTCCACCTTCCTCAGGGGGCCAGAGCACCAGTATTATGTCCCCATTCTCGCTCTACGGAACTTCCTGCTTACAAGAGACCTTTTGGTCGGTGAGTTCAGACCCTTAGGGCCTCATAACACGTTGTGCGGTAAAAACCTCAAATTACCGGCATGGCGCCCTTAACGTGTCCACCCTCGCAAGAGGGCGCTAATAGCGTACCATTACGAGTACGCAGACACAAGCATAACGGCATGCCGGTTAAGACCCTACCGCCATGCCGTTAAAGACCCAAAAAGTCACTTACCGCCCTCGACGAAAGTGCAGATTGCACCTCCGCCCACATGCTGCATGCAAATAGCAGTCACCGGAATTAGTGGTGACCATTAAATTGTGGAACCAGAAATAGCGTCATCGCACAGGAACGGGAAAGAGCACGGTGGCCATCTTTAAAAACACAATTCATTGCCATCCACTGCCCCCTGAACCTGTTTGGAGTAGGTTGCAGTTGCAAATCATCCCGGACACCTTCAACATGCCCAAGGCATTTAAAAAAAGCACCGTCAGGCAGCACAAAGAAAAAATGACCTCAGAGGAGTTGAACATGCTGACCCAGACCCTGGCTGACAATGCTGAGGTTACCTTTGCCAACAACATGCGGCGGCCGACACTACTTAAAAAAAAGGCCATCTGGGAAGAAGTTGCGGTGAAAGTCAGTGCAGTGGGCACCAGCACCCGCACGGTGCGTGAGTGCAGGAAAAGGTGGGACGACCTCAGACTGTGGGTGAGGGGCATCCTTGCCAAAAACCACTGAATAGCCACTGCAGGTGGAGCCGGTTCACCCATCAGACTAAAGGAATGGGAGGAGACCTGTGCAAACCTAATCGCAGTGGAATCCATTGAGGGAGTAGGCACTATGGAGCAAGGCGTGGGAACCACTTTGGATGGAGGTGAGTGTACACATGACAGGATGCTATGTGAATGTACTGTTCCCCCCAAATGTGAGCCCAGATCATCCTCTCATGCATGGACACACATCCACACATGCAGCCATCCCTGCCCATGTTAGTGTCAGACCCAAACACACACACATGCACACATCACCAGAGACAAGTGCCAAACACAACCATGCATGGATGAGGCACTGAACTGACACATCACCTGCATCCACAACTATTAAGTCCCAATGGCCACAACTGCATTATTGATGTATTCTGCATGAAGTACATAGAAATGTAACCAATGCCATCCCCCGTCTTGTCCCTGACAGGCTCACATACAGACTTTGAGGATGCCGCAAATGCATCCCAGGCACCCCCTACAAGAGACCAAGGGCACAGGACTCTGAGGACACCCCCATGACATCTAGGGGCAAGGGGGGAAGGTTCCACATGATGAGTGTGAAGCATCGGAGGAGTGCCTCTGCCAAGATTGAAGTAGCCACACCATCAACTACAGCCCCACCACCGGAGGTGAACCCACAACCAACAATACCAGCTACCGAGGGCCCACCATCAGCTGCGCCAAGCTCCGCAGGAGAGGCAGCCGCCACTGCCCCCCTATCTGATCTTGAGGACACAACAGTTGGCACAATGCAGATGCACACTCCAAGCCCCCCTAGAACCCTTGAGCCAGCACCATTCCAGACACCTGGGTCTGATGTTACTGGTGAGGACAAGATTCCAGCCATAATGTCCCCCATGGTGGCTTCACCTGCTGTCATGGATGCATCTGAGGGCACAGCAACCACTACAACATCACCCAGCACTGCCCTCGAGCTGGCCACCATCCGGCAGCGTCAACAGTAACTTACTGTGCTGGTTGGCCAGCATGTTGAGTAGGCTGCCCATCTCACGGAGAATATTGTGGAGACGGCAAGGCACTCCAGTGAGAGGATGGAGGCCTGTACTGACAGGCTGTGTGAGGAGATAGCCAGGCTTAGGGAGGTCCTCACTCGAATAGCTGACACAATGGACCCCCACTTCACACCACCAGGACAGTCTGCCACGTCGTCATCTGCTGGTTCAATGCAGACAAGCCCCCTCCGCCACTCAACACGCACCACCAGGCGAATGTCTGGCCATCCTCCAAAATCTGCTGCAGATAATGGCCAATAGGGGGTTTATGGCGATTCTTCTGTGTGCATGGGCCAACGCAAACATGGCAGACACACGAGGAACTGTTGTGGGGGGTGGGTGGAAGGGTGTTATGGGTCTGTTATTGGGGGTGGGTGGAAGGGTGTTATGGCTCTGTTGTGGGGGGTGGGTGGAAGGGTGTTATGGGTCTGTTGTGGGGGGTGGGTGGAAGGGTGTTATGGGTCTGTTTTGGGGGGTGGGTGTAAGGGTGGTGGGATGTTTGGGGACATGCACTTTTTCATCTTTCCGTTACTTAATACACTGGTGTCTGATCAAAACACAGGCTTGGACATCGTCATTGTGTTTGTGTACTTTATTGGCGACAGGATCCATTGCATGCTTCTAAACATACACCAGTGCATTACTACCCATATCCATGTGACAGTACCAAAACATGTTCCTCAGAATATTTGGTTGATCAATGCCCATCTCCTCTTGCAAGACCTGCATCCCCTTCACCTCCGTCCTCATCACTATCATCATCCTCATCAGGTGCTTCTATTTCAATGTCAGGGGGCAGTGACACATTCCGTCTGATACACATATTGTGCAGCATGACACATGCCATGGTGATCTTGGCCACCTTGTCATGGCCATACAGGAGAACGCCACCAGACCTGCTAATGCACATAAACTGTGACTTCAAAAGGCCAAAAGTCTGCTAGATCACGATGCGGGTACGGGTATGTGCATGATTGTATTCTCTTCGTGCCTGTTCTGTGGGTTCCGTGCAGGTGTGAGGAGCCAGCTCTTCAGGGGATAGCCCGCATCACCTGTATGGGGGAACGAATGGGGTCCTGTTACTGTTCACCTCAAGAGCGGCCTGTTCATATCACACAAATTGACATTGCATTGTGATTCAAGTACACAGTCAACAGCATACATGCAGATGGTCTGTGCGACAGCAATGTGCAAGGGTGAGCTTGACCCTGCAAGTAGACTTGCCCCGTTGATGCCTCCAACAGTAATTGACATGTCCTGGGTGAGGCGAGGTCTTAGGTGTCCCTGGGCCCAGGCAGATTTGGTTCCTCACTGCTGTTGTACTGCCATTCCAACATAGATGTTGCCATGCATTGAGGCATCACTTCAGTGGTGGTAAAGGTGCGTGGTGAAATGCTATGTCTATGGCTAGGGCTGATCCCTTTGCATGTATCATAGGGAACATTACATTATTGATGTTTTGCTGGACTGATTCCGGATGGCACGTATGAAATCTGTGTATTTTGTGGCGTGGAATGTTGTGCAATGTGTATGTGGATGGCTGTTTGATGTTACTAGACCTGAAATTTCATCTGTGTTGTGTAGCTCATACTTGCATGTCGGTTCGTCTCAATTACGTTGCGGCCTTCCCAGATGGACATTGGCATACATTTGTATGTGCATTTTGCAGACAGACGACAAGCTACACCCAGTTGGTGTATGTATCTCTTCCCCCCAATCACACCCAGTTGGAGTATGTATCCCCCCCCAATCACACCCAGTTGGAGCATGTCTCTCCCCCCATCACACCCAATTGGAGTATGTATCTCTCCCCTCCCAATCACACCCAGTTGGAGCATGTCTCTCCCCCCATCACACCCAGTTGGAGTATGTATCTCTCCCCCCCAATCACACTGCCATGTGCTTGCCCTGCTACTCACCAAGTAGCCACAAACGTTGTGCTGTTTGTCGCTCAATGTAGCGTGGGATAGTTGAGTTCCACAGGACCATGGAATCATGGGCTGATCCGGGAAATCGGGCACAGCAATGTGCGATTATCTTGTTGGCATCACATACCATTTTGGACATTGATGGAGTGGAATTGCTTCCTGTTTCGGTAGACCACTTCATTGCGATGTGGGACCACCAATTCCACATGTGTACACTCGATGGGCCCAATGCAACTTGGGATGCCTGCTAGTGAATAGAAGCCAATTTTGGTGTTGGGCAGTCCGTGGCATGGATATGTGTTCAGGTGCATGCTTCAGGAGGGCATCGAGTACCTGGTTCAGCGTGCGTGAGAATACGGATTGGGAGATGCCATGCATCTGGCCCACTGTATGCTGGTAGGTGCCTGTGGCCAGGAAGTGGAGCACAGTCACCACCTTGAGTATATGGGGGATGGCAGTTCTGATGTCTATGAGGCTCACAATGTCATTGTGTATCATGTCCACGATGCTGGTGATGGTATCCCGGTCCAGAAAGTACAGGGTGTGTATCTGCTCAGGGGTTAGGTTAAAAGGACTGGCTCTGATCCTGGGGATTGGTGGGTGCCTCTGTGGTATGAGTAGGTGCTGTGGTGGTGCTTGCTGTTCCTGTCTTGCCCTCCTCCTCCTCCCCCTGCGTCTCCTTTGGGCTGCCTGTTGTTGCAGCTGCGCAGCAATCATGTCCTCCAGCCCATGTAATGCTTCTAGTATTGGAACCATCTTGGTGTGGGAAGGGGTGTGTGAAGGGGTGTGGTGTGTTCCTATTGAGCTGCCACAGTCTCCATTGCCTCCAGCTGTGCTGATAGTGTCCACCTGTGGCAGGTGGGAACACTGCTCAGTTCTCTTAACATGTGGTTCGCGATGCCGGTATTTGCGCCATGGCGGTAAGGGGTTTTGGGGGCTTTACCATCCCGCTATTGGCATGTCCGCTCGCCTTGTGATGCTGTGCTAATAGCGGCATGGTGTAATTTACGGGATGGTGGGTCGCGCGCACGCAGACTGCCCACTATTAGTGGCACTGTACTTAGTGGTGCCGCTAATAGCGGTGAGCCGGGTCGTAATTCGCATGGGGATTTAACGTTACCGGTATTCCATTACCGGTAACGGTAAATCCATACTGCCTACTGTGTAATGAGGCCCTAGTGTTTAGTGCCCCTACCCTGAGGAGTCCCCTCCTCTGTAAGTCTACTTTATCCACCATTTGTTTTGGTGTACATTGAGTGACCTCCGAAACTTGAGGATCCTATTCTCCCCTTCCCCCCTCCACCCTCTTCCCCCAACCTACCCCTCCTGCCCAAAATGTGCTCATCTGGTCTCTGCAGGGACATTGGGGCATGGTTGCAGCCCTTCCTGGAAGCGGATTCTCCTTGTCAGGCTCCTTTCCCTGCTCATACGCTGTGGGCTGCGCTGATTGTTGACACTGCTCCTGCATGGATATAAGAGACTGTGAGAATGCGGCTATATGACTGCTGCCTCCCTCGAACCCGTCTCCCCAGAATGTGGTAAGTATGCGCTGACCCATAAAGTTTCTCCTGTTGATTGTTGATGAGGAGCTCTCCGTACTCCTTCTCAATGCAGGGGCGCTTTTGATGGAGCGAGTTCCTTGACCTGAAGGTAAGTGTCTTATGGCTTTTTAAAATATTGTGATGATGATTTTTGATTATAGTCTGTATCTCTTATAATGTCTTTCCTTCGCTTTCTCTCAAGAGATTAAATGCGGCCGAGCGGTAGTTGCGGTGCAAGCAGTGAGGCCAAATGGGAAGAAAATGGAGTCCACAATGCTCCAACAGAAGGTAGGTGTTGGTTTAAGGTCAAGCGCAAGGATTTGTGAAAGCGCAACCTTCAATGTAATGTCTTAGCGAATTCTAACCGTGTCTTTCTCTTTTTCTCTTGCAGGCACTGTTTTCAGATGGATTGCTCTTGGTGTTACTGCGTCATGCTGGAGCACTGCTTTCCGGAGGTCTGGAGATGGATAATGAATGCCAGAGTCAACAATGATGCGTGCCAAAGAAAGCAGATTCCAAGGTAAGTGCTGCGGCTGGTAGCAAGTTAAGATGCGCTCAGGCTGTAGCTGAAAACAGGTAAGATGCGCTCAGGCTGTGGCTGGAAACAGGTAAGATGTGCTTAGGTGGTGGTGAGCGTTACGCTGAAATAGCAGAATAACGCGCAGCGCGTGCATGAGGGCTGAGTGGGCTTATGTAGCCTAGCTCTGGCCACGCCCATTAGACTTGACTCACCGGCCCCACCCTGCCACTCCGAAGGGATGCTTGTACGTGCAGTCTGGCTCTCCCCAGAAGCCATGCCCCACTGAATGCACATGGAGGCCCCTGCAGGGAAAACAAAGTACTCGCACCAAATAAAAATGTGCTTGTGCACATTTAATCATGAGCCTGACACCAAAGGCACCAGGACTGTGCCCAGCTGGGCCCTCCCTGCTTTATTGTGCCCAAGGGACAATAAAAGGGAGCGTTAACCTGTGCTCTCGTTCCCTCATGGTGCAGGATCTGGGGTTTCGGGCAAATTGACATGACACCCGCCCCTCCCATTGACGGCATCCGATCCGACCAAGTTAGATTCTCTGAGTCTAGGCAGGACCACTAATGGAGACCAGTACCTCATGGTCTTACACATGACACAACCAAAATAGCATTCAGCCCCCTCCATTTCCTCCCCACTCCCCGAAATCGAAACAACAAATTCAAAAAATGAACCCACATTTCTGATGATCGTCACAGCTCGACAATCAATGTGTCCTTTGAGCCGGGGACATCAAAACTGCCTAGTTGTACCTGTGAGAGAGCCAGAGGACTTCCAGACAGACAAGACTGTCACCTCCAACCTCCCCGAGACCAGCCAGAGTCCTCCCAGGGACTGGGGTATTTTCAATCACCTGGTCTTGAGGCCAAGGCATGGATTTCATCTGGCCCATGGTGGTCCAGGTGTTTAGTAAGGAGTCACATGGCGGGTTGTAATGTCAGTGATTCTCAGTCTTCTGGGTCCTGGGAGGCATTCCGTCTAAAGTATTTCCTAGAACCAGGTATACGCTTCTTCTTTGGGCCTTGGATCGGCCACTGCCTCTCATCTCGTCTCCTCTCGTTCTGATCTCGCCCTTCCTTGCATCTGTCTAGTAAGTCAGCAATACGGCTCTTGATCTCCTTTTAGGACCTCAGCCTCTCTTTTTTCCCTCAAGCTCAAATGAGAGGGAGAATGGGTATCCCCATCCATAACATACTCCACGTTCTTTCAATAATTTTGTGAGGGGTACACATCCTCCTCAAGGCAAGAGTGAGGGAGGACAGATCTTGAAAGATCGTCACACTCGCCTCGCCAAGCGCGACTGGCCCACTGAGTTTCGCCTTCTCGAGAACTCTGGCCTTATCCTGATAATTATGGTAGCGGACCAGGACAGATCTCGGTCCACCCGCCAGACCTCCTGCCATGTGTATCCTTTCTGTCTTTGGCTCATCAATGACATTGTCCTCAAATAAGAGCTTCATTATATCATGGAGCGTCTTTTTCAGACCCCGTTCAGACTCCCCCTCTCTTTCCGGGATGCCAATAAAGCATAAGTTGTTTCGCCTCTCTTAAGACAGAATTCCTCCTCACGTTGTTCTATTTTGGCAATCCTGTTGTCCATTTGCGTTTCTAAGGTGTTTGAAAAGGTTTGATTGTTCTGGACTCCTTCGAGTCTAATCTCCATCTTATCCATCCGTTGTGTCAGTTTATTGATCTTTCCTCCGATGTTGGCTCCCACGTTCTTTATTTCATCCAATAGAGCTGCAACATCTCCCCTGGTGGCTGCCGCTTCTGTCCCTGAGGTCCCCATGACTGGTCTTTGCGAGATTACCAGTGCTTAGGGAGGAAGAGAGTATTCGTATATTGCCAATTTCTGTCTTTTGTCCATGGACTTCAGGACTGGTCTTTCGGCAGAGATTTGCGTTCGCTGGTGAGTAGCTGGAGGCCTGGCTTTCTCTTCTTGTCTTTGGGATGGGACTTTGTCCACCTGTATTTGAAGTGGTTCACTCCCCAGAGGAGGGCACATGCCCCAAACAGCCATGGGAGCCCAACCCTCGCAGGCAGAAGTGTGTCTGGTTTGCAGGGTTCACTTAGAGCACTTTCCGAGAGATGTGTTGATGGGGAGTCGCGTTCTGCGGGGGAGAGTTAGGTCATATCACGGTGTAGCAGATCCATAGCCATAGGGGTTTAGCCATGTGCCTAGAGTGCTTTACCCCAACCTCGTTGCAGTCTGAACTGACACAGTTGGGACCTAGTACGGGCGATCAGTTGGTCATCTGCTCCAGCCAGGTTGACAGTGCCGAGTTGGGGATCAAATTGCCCCTATTCGTCAGAGTATGGTCGAGAGCCCGTTAGATTGACAGTCCTTATGTCTTTACAGGGCCCTTGCCATGTGTACATGTGGTGAGGTGTGGACCTCAGTGTCTATTTGCTCCTCCTCGAGGTGGTCCAGTGTAGGTCAGGTGAATTCAGTCTTTAAGGACTAGAGGGAGGGCACACGTCCCACTAATTGGGGGCCCAACCCCTCGATCCTCTATGAACGTTGCATGCCCAGGCAGCGTGTATTGCAACGCTTCCCAAAAGTGATGTAGTCATTTAGATGAGATTGCTCGGTTCATTTGTATATTGAGGTAGACCCTTCTGGGAGGTTGCTGGTCCGGGGTTTACTGGGATCCCTCGGTAAAACTGGGGTCGTACACTAATCCCCTCAATACCATGGACAGATGGGTCAGATGTCTCAACTGCAGCCACTAATGATAATTATGTGCCTTTAATGGACCTTTTTGTGATCAGGAAGCTGACCAGCTCAAAGGGACCCTGTCCGCCTCTACCCAGCGGACCTGGATGAAGCTTTTGTGTGAGACTGTGCCTGGGCTCCAGGGATCTATGATGGCGTGGTATAAACATTTAACCATGCAGTGCGGCGGGCGGCAAGTCGCAGTGCACTTAATGTTTTTAATGTTTGCAGGTCATGAGAGGAGTAATCAGGTATGGAGGCTTCAACAAAGTGCAATCACTGTGTGCCTCTGCTGCTTCCTTGTGAGGCAAATTCTGGGGTCTCTTAATGTCAATGGGAGGCTCTATTTGTCCATGTGAGCAGGGCTCGTGAACTCAGTGATCCCCAAATGTGTATGGGGGCCAATGCAGAGGCTTCCCTTGGTTTAAAAATGCTGCCCGACCTGTGCCCAGGCAGCAGTTCATATTAAGCCCCCCTTTATTAATGGGTGCCTAGCTCCGATAGGTGTCCTGGTGTTCGTTCAGTGCACCGTCAGGTGTGGGGAGTGGCTGTTCTTATTCACTGCAATTCAGGCTGCCCTGGTCCTCCGGGTCTCTGATGTCCATGAGGGGAGGACCCATTGCCTTCTGTGTGGGAGCCGGGGCCGCATGCAGAATGGGACATATCCACGTCTCGGGTCTCCCCAGCGTGGGCAAGAGCAGGGGTCGGCAATGTCTGCAGCAGATCGCTGCCTTCTGGAGCATTATGTAATGAGAGAAACCGGTGGGAGGACTGGAGCCAACGTCAATATACTGCGGAGGCTGGTGTTCAAAGGCAGAGTCCCTGACCACCGTTCGTATGCTGGGGCAATGATGATTCACCTTGTTCCTCTTGGGCCTCACCTCTTGGGTAGCTGTAGGGTGCCTGGGTCTGGGTCGCCTCGGGCATCTGGCTCAGGCTGTGAGTAACGTCACAGAGGGTCCAGGGCAGGTGAGGCAAGTTGGGAACCATTTAGTACGCATTCACGGCTCACCTGCCCCTGACTCCAAGGAAACTCTGCTGCAGCGTGTGCCGAGCAGGGACAGTGCATAGTTTTGATTTTGTCGTAGAAGAGTCCTCCGCCTGAGGCAGAAGTCAGGTGGCCTGTTTTATGTGTTCCCTACACCGATTCTCTCCGTCTTTTCGCTCAGACCCCCTCAGGGGGGTCATTCCCCAACTTTTAGTTACGGTTCATTCCATGGTGTGGGGTCTCGGGGTGGAGGCTCAAGCCACCTTTGAGAATGTTGAGCGATGAGCTCACACAAAGAAGGTTGTAATCCGTGCGCCCCCCTGGTGGCCAATCTGTGGGGTACATTTAAGGCCATTTGCAGAAATCCCTTAACTGCATTGAAATAATACGGAAAAAAACAGCTGTGGTTTTCGTTCCATGACGCATATGTGTGGTGAGCACTGAACACAAGAATGTCACCCAAAGAGTTACCCTGCATTGTTTTACTTTCATTTAAATCATCTGAAAATGACCAGCATTCAAGACGGCTTTGCAATGTGTTCTTGATTTCATTTTAAAACACCACAAAGTGTGCACTTCATGAAAACACACCCCTGCATGCCTTATTTCTTCTAATTCACAAGAAGTGAGGCAAAACATTTCAGGAATTGCATTGCTCTGCAGATAAAGTGCTTGAAGAACAAAGAATTCTGTTTTCCTTTCAACACAGCATCTGTTTCCTTTTATTGTGACCCATTGCGCTCAAATTGCAGCAAAATGAAAGAAATGACATGGCGTTTTGTTTTACCATGTCAAAGATCAAGGAAATCCTGTGCAGCATCCTTTTTGCCCATATATGCCAAAGCCCAGAAGATTACTTGAAGTGAAACTGTGGCCTGCAGAAACTGCATTGGGAAACGTGAAATGAAAGAAAATGAAAACACGTTTAAAACTGTGCTTTTGCAAATCAGGAGAATGATGTTAAAAAGTGAACTATAAATGACAGCCTGTGTGCACACAGAAACATGATTGAATCTGTGGGTGGGGGTTTGTTATACAAATGTGCATTATATTTGTCCCCAAGACTTGGTTTCCTTTGAAAAGAAAAAAAAAACTCAGAAAACAGCAGAACTGGTTTGTCCCAGGCACTGCCTTCAAGGTTGCCCGCCTCCCAGGGAAAAAGTGTCATCCATAAGGGAACCAGCTCACAAGGGCACATAAAAAGGGTAAGGGTGTGAAAATTCACTGCCCTACCAAACTGGCCGGCATCCCTGCAGTAAGGAACTGTGGAATCAGGAAAAATACAATATTACGGCTGTTACACCAAGCAAAGGAAAATACACCGACACAGGCTTGTAAAGATTCCCAGAATCTTTATTACAAAACTGAACAGCATTCAACAAGGTACACAAATAGCTATTTGGCCGTCAGTATTTCACAGAGACCACCAGCAGGGTTCAATGTGAGCAGTGAACAGAATTTCCAGCCCTCTTACAGGTTAATCATACACTGGGCTAGGGTCGCGCCAGGTTCACTTTCCTAATTTACATATTTCGTGCAGGCGGTTTACTTTTGAATACATTTACTAACACACTCCATTATTCTTTAATTTAACATTTACACTCTTAACATGCTGGTTTAATACAGACCAAACAAATGTTTCACCTATTATATTTGGATAGCATTACTGTTCTTGTATACTTGTAGTTTAACATTGCTAATTCAAGTAATCCCCTGCTCCCGAGGTCAACAAAGGACAAGGTCTACATGACCCTAACATGCAGCCTGAAGGCAGGTTGGCCATTAACTCTCCTACAGAGGTTGGAGAGGTTAGGGCAAGAACAAGGGCACACGAGACGGCCATTTTAGATTGCAGGGTGACTTTGCACAAAAAAAACCAAAATGGCGGTTCTAACCTAAAATGGAGGCTTGATTCAAGATGGCGGCTTGCATCAATTTCTAAGGTCAAGACCTTGCCGTAGAGAGTTATTCGCGTACAATTTTAAGCAGCTTGGCGTAGGCCAATATACATACAAATCGTTATAATAGGAGGCATAATTTAATATCCGGTTTGACAGAACAACGAAACCCAGTATGGCGGGTGCATGACCAAGAGGTGTGATTTCCTCAGGCACCCTCTGAAGGAGGAACTGTAAGAACTTCAAAGGGGCATCATAAAAGCCCTTAGTTGCAAGCCAAGCTTGGCAGAGACGGTGGCTATGGGGGTTTGTGGGACCGCCCATAGATGTGACTAACCAAGCCCATTGACTTTAAAGAACCTTTCATATTAAGACATTTCTCTCAATACCCTGAACATCTTGCTCTTTGGTATAGCAGACCCACCACAATGTGATGTGCACATAAGTTCAGGTACACCGAGTCGGCAATATGAATATATGGTGGATTAACAGTATAAAAATCACTTCCCTTTTGTTTTTTATTTGCAACTGCCAGAGTGAGCAGGCAGTTTTTGGGCCATGAACAGTATATACATGGACAAATCACGTCTCCCCAGATAGGTGCAAGTGTACCTAATAAGGAACATTATTTCATTGCACACTGTTTGGAAGGCCTATGTCTATGCACCATGAATCATAGTGTTGGTTTAAAAACCGTAACAAAGGAGTCTGAATACATCTACAACTAGTACAGTGTCACAAACATTAAAGTCATGTCTGTGCGCCATGAATCACATTTAGGCCTATTATAAACCAAAAAAAGGTACTTGAATGTCTTCATAATGAATACAGCGCCATGAACACCATAGTCAGAAACAACATTTTCATTCCTCGGTATGCAACACAGGATGGCAGACGCAATAGACGTCCCTGCTGAGTATGTTTAACGTGGCAGATGAACAGGTTCACGTGACTCACAGCTGGTGGCTGTGAACAACATCAAGGTTTCTGCATATATAAATAAGAGGAAAGAACCCATTTCCTCTTTTTCCCTAGATGCAACACGAGACCCATCTGTATGAAAAGGAACCGTAGAGAAAGTACGGCCGAATATATCAGACACGAGGTAAGAAGAGTACCCGCATCAGTTGATTGGGCGTATATGGTTTTTCCTGAATGAGCATCAAACTAAAAACTGTACCGCTCAATATAAGAATAGTCTTACTAGCACACCCGAAGCCCCTGAAGAATACGGGGCTCCATAGTGGATTGATAAAAAAAACTTTCATAACACATATAACACGCACTTTATATGCTATACAATAGTAATACAGAGTTGATTTTACAACATAAATTAAGTCATTGAACTCAAATGGAAATAAAATATGAAAGATGAAAAACGAATGGAAAAAATAGAATGTATGCAGCAGTATATTATACTGAATGACACAATGGGCCTCATTACGACCCTGGCGGAGTGGGTCTACGCCAGCGTTATTCGCGGCGGACCAGTCCGCCCTACTACGAGTTCCCGTAGCGCCATGGAGCCGTTTTCCGCCTGGTTTTTCCGGGCGGAGAAATCCATGGCGCTACGGGACCTTGTTGTTAATTACGCCACCGTATTTTACGGTGGCGTAATTAACGCCTTCCCCACTCCCATTATACCCTATGGGGCAAAATTGGGAATGGGGAAGGGTAAAATGGGGAATGGGGATTTACCGCCCCGCCAAGGTCGGAATGGGGCGGTAAATCCGCCAACCCCCATGGCGCTATCGGCAGCTTTCCGCCGTGCTCCATGGTGCATTTTGCACCGCGATTTCCGCCAGGGTCGTAATGAGGGCCAATGTGACTCCTTGTATACGGAAATAAACTCACCTTTTCACAGAGTGCCCCTGTTCAAAGCCTAGCAATCAGAAATGGAATAACTTCCATTTAACAAGACTTACCAAAAATAAGGTTAGTAACCAGGAAGTTCCATAGCATGTGCCTTGGGATTTATCTAGAGACAATGGGCATAGCATCGAGATATGCGATGGTAATAGATGTCTCCACTTATCCTAGAGAGCTGTGGGTTAAGGCGAACCAAAAATGCCCAAACAGAGCTTGTCAGTTCAGCGGTGACTGCTCAGGGCTACACGCTCCAGAAAATTGAGGTCAGTGACCAATATGCCATGAGAACCATGCCATACCAAACACATCATAGTCTTTCTATTATTGAATCTTGATTTTAATATGGATGTATATATTTGTTTACGTTATAGTGTCAAGAAACGGAACACACTTGGGGTTGTCGTGAATTTTCATCATAATGCTAAGAAATACCTTGTCCTGAAGAAGGCCCATAAAACAATAGGAGTCAGGGATAACACCCCAACATCTTTAGGGGCCACACATATCTCAACGACTATCCACAAGGCCAAACTCAAGTGCCTTAGTCTGTTGTCAGGACATACCATCAAGAGATGCCCACCATATAAAACATCTTTTATTATTCTTTGTCACTTTGTTCTTGTGTTGCTATCCACCATCAAGAAGCTATTTGAAGAAAGGAAGACATTGGGCCTCATAATAGCCCTGCGGGTCCGGTAACAACGGTGCCGTTAGGCTTACCAGCACCGTTGTTACCCAACCGGCAGAGTACAAGTTTGCGGGTAGGGTGCCTTTCCCCCCCACCAGGTCTGACCTGACAGGCAGAACAGCACCCGCTCGCAGACTTTGACGGTAGCACTGACACCATTCATAATGAAGATATGTGTTCACTGGTGAGGTTCATCAGAGAAGGAAATTGGAAGCAAATTCAAAGCTATTGTCATTTTGAGAAATAAAACATGAGTTGTCGTTAGAGGATGGCGTGGTCATGCACGGTCAAAGTTTAGTTCCAGCAGAGTTTTTGAGAGAAATGTTCCTACATTTAGCACGAGGGACATCTGGTATATGTGGAACAAAGCTAAACGTAATAGAGAACTATTGGTGGACAGGTGTTGATTTGGCTGTGGAGTGATTTGTGAGGTATTGTTGGCCTTATATAAATTCAGACAGAAAGTTGCTGAGTAATGAAGAAGTGTATAGCACCGATTAAGATTCCAATGGGTGCTTGAAAGATGGTAGGTGTAGATATTTTGGGGCCATACAGGAACATAGGCTTGGAATTGATGATTTTCTTGGTGATGATTATTATTCCAAAATGGTCAGAAGTAAAGTGTATGCATAAGGTAAGTGGGCAAGAAGTGGTAATAATTTTGGATCACATGTTCTGCCTGGAAGTATATCCAGAAGTGGTCATCAGTGACAATGGTGCTCAGTTTAGAGCTACTGAGTTAAAGGAAGATGTCAATAAGGTGGGATGTAAATGGCCATTTTCTGTGACTTATCATCCTGAGATGAATGGATTGGTTGAGCGTTTTAACAGTGTGTTGGTGGAGACCATTGAAGTGGTGAAGTGGTGAAGAGAATTGGAATGGATATGCTAGGAGGATAGGTTGTTGATGTTGCCTCACTAGTTGACAGGACAGTCTCCTTTTTGTGTTAGGAGGGGAAGAGAACAGAATACTAGGTTGAAGCCATCATGGGTTAATGAAATTATCGGAAAAGCTGTGGTTGATGATGCAGAGTTGATGTGGCATATTAAGTGTGGCCAAGATAAGTATAGGAGGGAAGTGAAGATGGATGGTAAATCAAGGGGAAATTAGTTGGAAAGAGATTGGGTATTGATATGGTGTGTAGAGAAAGGTGAGCCCAAGTTTTCGAATGCTGTGCAGTTTAGGGAAGTGTTTTCAAATTCAATGAGGTGCAAAGATGGTTCAATTTGGAATTTCAAAAGACACGTGAAGTGTAATGGTGGTGGATTTGGTGAGCTGTGAAAAAATAAAGGGTGTAGGTGTGGAAGGTGTGGGACATGGGATTATGATGCTGTTGGGAATGTTATTGAAATGGAAGGAATATTAGTGTTAACGAGCCATAGTAGTGTGTCAGGCAGTGTGTGGGATATGCCGTTAGTGTGAAGAGGTTGTGAAGGCTGCCGGTGTGGTCTAAAGAATATGTAGTGCAGAGAATCATGTTGAGAAGTTTTAAAGATGTTTGGTGTTTAAAGGGTTACTCTAGGTTAAATAATGTTGGTTTGTTTTAACATGTTTTATTGTGTTTAGTTTAGGCTCATCCAGTTCTTAGCTTTTGTTTTGGGCCGTGGGTATGTTAAGGGAGAGGAATGTGCTATGTCATAGTGGGGATCCTGAATCAGCATGTTTTGAAGAGGGGATTTGGTTACTGATGGATGCTTGGGGGAGCAGCTGTGTGGTCGCTTTAATGTACTGAACCTGTGGAGTAACTGCTAACACTCACCATGAGACTCCATGTGATGATTAACAATTCAACACACCTTCTAAAAAATGTATAGTATCCTTGGTATATGTCTGGTTTTGAAAAAGGACCCAAGGCTGAAACATGTGTAAACCAAAGGGAATAATCGACATTATTGCAGAACTGTATGGCACAAGTTGCAACAGAAACAACCAAATGCATAACAAAAGTGAGCACCAGGGGTGGAACCAGCAGGTAAATATGAACAACTTGGTTGTCAATTTATCTAAAAGATCTCTTACCACTGAAGAATTAAGCATTCTCAACCGAGGTTTATCATTTTCACCCTCAATGGCATTAGATCCAATCAATCTTCAAATCGACATGTTCAAATTCATACATAAATAGAAATTTAAAAAATTCTTTGCCACGCAGTTACAATAGCCAAGGAATTGAGTCCACATGTCCAACCAAGCCCTCTGAGCATAACAAACATAGAGAACACTTTTTTGCTAAGATCTCTTGACGAGAATGAGGACTTCGAGATGAGAAATTGTATGCAAGATTTAAGTATTACCCAACTAATATGAAATTTCAGGACCTCAAACTAAAGTCTAAATTTGTTCTACAACTTGCTCAAGATAATATCATTGATACATTTTGGAAAGCCATCACCATTAACATTAATAATGAACGTTCCAATTTCACAAGAGATACATCAAATCACTTACACGAGGCAATCTCTCCCGTCAGGAAAGAAAGGCATTGAACGTCCTAAAAAAAGATATGTTCATTGTTATCAATGAGACATATAAGGGGGGGTAACATTGTTCTAATGGACAGAGACAACTATAACCTAATGGCAATGCAACACTTAAACACCCCGGCTGTTACAAACTCCTTAAAGAAAATCCAAAAAACGAAGTGGTGAACCACCTAGCAGAACGTATTACCAAATGGAATATGCAGGGTTGGGTAACCGATGCTGAAAGAATATTTTTGACCATTAAGGAACCTACACTACCTACAACGTATTTTCTGCCTAAGATTCACAAGAAGTATGACATAATATCAGAAGCCATACCTGTCTTGAGCGGGATTGGACGGCAACTCAACGACTGTCTGAATATATTGAAAAACAACATAGCAAGCTACCCTATTCAATTGCATGAGGCAAACTTATAGTTTCCTTGGTATATGTCCGGTTTTGAAAAAGGCCCCAAGGCCGAAATACATGTAAACCAAAGGAAATAATCGACAATATTAAGAAATGCATGGCGCAAATTGGTGAAGTCTCATTTCAATCTTTACACCTTCTAATAATCCCTCCAAACCACTATGCCACAAGAGGCGATCAGCTAATCTCAATGATTGGACCTTGTCTTTGGGGCACCCTTCCATCCTAGATTTCATCCATGACTTAAAGCCTCTCCCTTTTCCCAACCTAGCTGGTAATTTCCTCCTTAAATTGTAATCTTTTGTATTCACCTCAAACCTCCCATTTCATTATCCTCGTCCAAATGCAGTAAGTTCTGCTCAGTAAACTAGTTGGATTTTGCAGCATACAAATTAACTGAAATCAAATCAATTAATTGAAATAATTCAATTCTATTGAAAAACCACTAAAACTGTCCATAAGAGCCTTTGTTCACCTTGGAAACAGAAGAAAGTCTCCTGGCATAATTGTTCGCTCATCTCCTTGAAGGAAAAAAACATATCTGCTGAATACACGTCACATCATGAGATTCAACCCTCTTCTTATCATGACTGAACTTCAGAAGTTGTTAATTCTGAGCCGAAACATTTCAGTACTTCTGGGGGGGATGGTCTAAAATATGGATACTGCGCCCAGAAAAAGAAAATGCACCAAATCCAAATTTTTCTATCTAATCTTATTAATGTGGATATTTATTCCTAGGGACGTTGTTGTCTTAATTAGAAACCTTCAGGTACTAAGTGTACCCTTACTACAGTGAAGCTATTTCTGCATATTGTGGTGCTGAATAAACCATTTTGTCACTCCAGTTTGCCCCAATGACATTAAATCTGTCATCCTCCACCTCAACCCCACCACATGCCCCAGAGACCCATGTCCTTCCGTGGCCTTAAAAAAGTGTGTAGATCACATTGCACTGCTAATCGCTACATTTGTTAACAAATCCTTTTGTGATGATCAGTCCCGGAAAATCATGAAGCGCCCTTGATCTCACCACTTGTGAAGAAAGTAAACTTGTACCCAGAATCCAACTATCGACCCCATCACTAATGCCCCATTTCTTCTGAAAATAATTGATGAGGTAGCTATCACCTAGCTTCAAGCACACTTAAGAGTCTAAGGGCCTCATCACAAGTTTGGTTGTACCTCTTAAACACGGTAGTAACAGTATTACCATCACATTTAAGGGTATGCCAAATCATGGGCTTGGCAGATTTGCCCCCAGCTCAGAGCTGGGGGTAAATCTGCTGCAATTTTGCTGATTTTTGGCAATATTACTGTTCCGCTAATAGAGCCAGCGGTAGTAGCACTGAAATTTGCCCATTGGGTCCAATGGGGAATGGGGAATTCCTGACTGGGCCCAATGGGGAATGGGAATTTACTGTTGCGCCAAACCTGTGATCCAGCGCTAATAGCGCAGGGGGGTTTGGCGGTAACGCTAATAGCCCCAGCGGTAATACCACCAGGGATACCACCCAACTCGTGATGAGGCCCTAAAACTGTACTGAACAAGTTCTTTTCAACATCAAAGACACATTACTCTGCATCTTAGATCAAGGTTATTCCGGTCTGTTGATTTTCCTAGATCCCTCATCAACTTTTGATACCGTAGGCCACACTATCCTTCTACAAAGCTTCAGAGACCTAGCACAGGCATCAGACAAAACCACAGCATGGATAAAGTCTTTCCTCAAAAACAGAACGAGTCCATTGAAACAAGGATCTCTAGCATCTGAAACAGCTAAAGTAGAGTTTGGTTTGCCCCTGGGTGCTTGTACATGCCCATTGCTCTTCGATCACTATCTCAAACCATTCCATGATCTCTTAATGGACCTCGGAGTAGAATTTCAAAATTATACCAATCATCTTAAAACTTAAAAGCAACCCCCTCACTCCCCAAAACAAAATCAAAACAGTTTAGCAAAACATTTAGCTACGGATGTTCAACAACTGGCTACGCCTGAAGAAAGAGAAAACCGAAATCCTACGTGTCAGTTCCCCAGCACCAGATTAAAATCCAGAAGGTATGCCCTGAATTTTTCAAATCAGGACATTCCATTGTTAGGCAGAATCATATGCAGTACCCTTTGGGAACAACACACACAATTAAGACTACAAGTGACAGTACAAATTCACTGTTGGCACAAGCCTGTACTAAACAGTAAAGTGGTAGCGATGGCTGAGCAGCTAGACTTATCTCAAGAGTAAAGTGAGAAGGATCAATATTTACCCAAAGGACAGCAATTACTATGGTTCAAACAAACACTGACTCAAGGTTTCTAAGTAAAAGAATATACATTTAATTGCACATCAGTTGTAAAACAATTCACTAAGGAAAGCAGTAGAAAAATCACACTCTTAATATACTACACACCACCCAATAGATTCTGGACAAGTTAAGCTCAAAATGAAGTGTGAGCAAAATGGCTCTCCTGCAATTTAAAAGGGAGGGAAAGACAAGGTTAAACATACATTAAGCAGCACCAACAAGTAAGTAAGCAGGGCAATCTAGAAAAGGCTACTACTGTGAGGAAATTAAATCAAGAGGCCTGTGCCAAAGTGAATGGACCAGAGTCTTTGCAGAGGATCACACATTTCAGAGTAGTTTGCGTTAAAGTCTTTGCCAAGAGTTCAGAACAAAGTTTGCCAGATGAAATGTTACTTTAAAGAATAGAGAAGGACAAGCCCTCGGATTGGTGAAAAATTTCAAACACTTTCACTGCGGTCGGACGTAACGAACATCCAGGTTAGAAAAGTACCTTGAATGAAGAAGAAGGCTGTAGCTGAGGCAGAAGTTCCTGGCAGGTCCTGCAGGTTAATGGTTCTGGAAGTGACTGTCGGACTGACACGATGTAGGAAGAATGGAGGGTCCTGTACTGCCCAGGGAAGAAACCAGCAGCAGAGCAAAGCAACAAATAAAAGGTGCGCTCCTTAAAACCCAAGCAGGGTCCGGTCCTCCTGGTTATCTGGTTCACTGTAGCTGTGCACAGCAAATTCGACCAGAGGAGGGAGGCCTGGCTTGTAGTTTGGCAAACTGGTTGGTCCCACCAACTCAAGGGGAGAGGATTCATTTCAGATATTCCCTTTCGTCAAAGTTTGGGCTTCACCGGGAGGTTCAGTCATGGTAGAGGTCCTCTTCTGTCAGCTTCTCTTCAGTTCTCTCGATCCAATGGCGACCCTGCCTTCTCAGTCCCAGAGACCTGCTTTTAATGCAGTTTTCCCCCATTCACACAGCCTGGCTGTCAATCACACAGCAGGTTGGCTGTCCCGGAGGGACAGTCACCACAGCCAATAATACAGAGTGCAACATGGGTCTCATAAACAACTTATTATAGCAAATAAATCCTTCAGCATTTATTGTTAACAGTCTAAATCACAGGGTGATTAAATATATGATCCGCTAATCAAGTTACATCTGTCATATCGGGTACTGAATTTGGAATATCGCACAATCTGGGTGACTCTAATTGAATGGAAGGTTTTAACAATAACTCTTGTAATTGCTCATTGCAACTTTATTATATTTTCTTCTCCTTTACCATTTGACATTGTATTCCCGTCCTGCTCTGACTCCAACCTTCATTACCTGACCTGATGTTTGATGCAACATGGTATTAATAATCTTTTTTTCAATCATTCATTTTAAAATGTAATTTTGATTTAATACCATCAATTTTGATTTATTTGTAATATTAATATTGTGAATGTAATTCATACTTGATTTCTACAGCCTTGACAACGACCAGGGGTCGAAACACGTGTCCGCTGCAGTTTCTTTTTGGACAATAAACAACTTTACTTTGCACTTGATTTGGACTATTGCAATTGCACATTGAAACATCTTTGTATTGAGATATGGTACCTTGAGCGCAAGCGCTTTTCCCAATGTCAAATCCTACATTTTCACTGTTGCGGACAAACTCTGTGGGAAGTTTGAGGGGGCGGAATATGACTTGCTGACAGGGCATTCGAACTATTACACAGTTTTAGTGCCAAATAATTTTAGAGTAGTAAGTAGCGCACCAATTGTGACCGATCCCACAGTAACACTAATTTTTGCTCTCATACATATGCTTCAGCCTATGCGGTTTCGGTAGCCACAGCACTTCTGCCAGCTCGTGATACGCGACTGCCCTATCCATTCTCACCCATTGCTTATTCTGTGTTCTACCCCTCTTGAAGCCATTCTCTAATCACTCTTAGCTGCGTGGCCTTGTAATACTGCTGGAAGTTTGGTAACACCAGCCCTCCCTACCGTCTGGGTGCCATCAGTAGGTGTCTGCTGACCCTCAACCTCTTTCCCTCCCAGAGGAATTTGTTGGTCAGGGCCTTTATTTCCCTAAAGAAACTTCTTGGCACCGCCTGTGGGATCTCTTGGAATAGGTACAACAATCATGGAAGCGTAACCATTTTAATTGCGGCTAATCTTCCCATCCAGGAGACCCAGAGGTTCCTCCACTTGTGAAAGTCAAACTTAATGCCTTTCAGTAGGGGAGGATTGTTAGCTGCGTACCACCCCGCAAGGGTCACCGTAATTCTCACTCCCAAATACCTGATTCCCCGTGGGCTCCACACAAAAGGGGTGGATGCCCTCAGTGTGTCTCTGTCCCCTGTCCCCGAGGTCAGATTTAGTAGCTCAGGCTTACCGATGTTGACCCGCAAGCCTGAGACCTCCCCAAACTCCTCCAGCAGGATCCTGCTTGCCTTGATGGACTCCATTGGTTTTGTTAGTGTAAGCAGCATATCGTCAGCGAATGCTGCTACCTTATGTTGTTCCCCCCCGCAAATGGGATGCCCTGCATCTTGTCTGCCTCCCTTATTACCTGTAGGAGAGGTTCCAAATATATTGCGTAGAGCATTGGGGATAACGGACACCTTTGGTTAGTACTCCTGCTCAGCCTCAAAGGTCGTGACATAGCCCCATTCACTGCCAAGCTCGTTGACGGTGCTTGATAATTGGCTTGCACCATTTTCAGAGAGTCCACACCAAGACCCATTTTCTGCATAACCCGAAACAGAAAGGACCACTCCACGCAGTCAAACGCTTTTTTCCACAGGAGTGTCTGTTTTTTGTGCCTTTTACAGTAGGTGCCCCACCCTCCTGATGTTGTCCGCAGTTTGCCTGCCTCTAATAAATCTCGCCTGGTCCGGGTGGATCAGGTCCGGGAGAAGGCCTTCTAATCTGTTTGCTAGGATCTTTGTGTAGATTTTAGCATCTACATTTATCAGTGCAATGGGCCTGTAGGATGTTCTCTCCATGGGATCTTTGTTAGGTTTAAGGATAAGGGTTAGTCTGGCCTCCTCCATAGATGGGGTTATGCTACCTGTGGACTTGAATGTGTAGAAGAGATATGTCAGGTGCTGGGTTAGTATGGGGCACACATTTTGTAGAAGGCCGTCATATAGCCGTCTGGACCTGGGGCCCTATTCGATGGAAGGCTCCCTATCACTCTCCTTACTTCGTCCTCCGTGATCTGCTGGCTTAGAATCTTCTGGGCTTCCCTACCGATTCTGTGCATCATCACCCTTTCCAGGAATTCCGCCTGTTGGTGGCCCTGGGGGTGTTGTGATGTATATAATGACTCATAGAACTTTGGTAGAGTTTCTTGGATGTACCCGCCCATGTGACTCATTCCCCGGTTTCCGTGATCGTGTTTTTTGACTTTGCCCCCCTCAGTTGGCGCACTTGGAGGGCATCTGCTTTATTTGCTCAAGCATAGTATTTTTGGTGGATGGTGAGCTGTGCTCCCTCCGCTCTTTTTGTTTGGAGGACCTCTAGTTGCCCTATTGCCTGTCTGTACTCCCTCATGGAAGACCTGGTCAGGGTTGCTCCCGTCCGTTGTCTTGCCGCCTCCACCTCCGCCTCGGGCTGTGCTTCCAGCACCTTCAACTGATTTTCCCTGTGCCTTCGCCGCTATCAGTTCCCCCCTGGGTGTGGCTTTGAATGCATATCTTCCCTCGTCTCCCCCCTCTTGTTGGACTCAAGGAAATCTTTGATTTTCCTTTCTATTTCCTCTCTGATTACTGGATCTCCAATCAGGGACTTTGGGTATTTCGACTCCACACCCCTCTTTCCTTTCGCCCTAGATTGGTCTTGTGGTCTGCTAGTCCAATGGGACCCGTCTTCACATCCCAAACTTGCCCCAACAATCCCGTTGAGACCCATATGTAGTTGATTCTAGATTGTGTCCCGTGAACTCCTGACAAGAAAGTGTAGCCCTCCTCGTCTCCCTTCAGTTCCTGCCATACATCATGTGGCCCGCCCTCTCAATCCTGTCCCTCAGTTCCGCTAACATCACTGCTCCACCTCCCCGCCCTGCACCCCCTGACCTATCGCGCACCCTATCCCAGGCTGTATTGAGATCTCCCATCATGATTGTTGGGGTACTACCCCGGACCACTGGGCAGGCCCCTGGCTGTGTCGGCAATAACCGACACGGACCCTCTGTGCGGCAATCATGCCGCAGGCCATGGAATAGGGATCACCCCACGGCTCCGGATCACTGGAGGAGACCAGGTGGCTGGGGCTTACCCAGCACACAACGGCCCCGGCTCTGGGGCCACCCAGGCCGGGGTCGACCAGACAGCCATGGTCACATGGCGGCAACACTCTTCAGGGACAGAATTGCCCAGCAGGGGCACCGTCCTTGTGCTGGACCCCGTCCTTGGGCCCAGAGCATGCAGTGTGGCACCAGCATGCTGAGTAGCACAAACCACACCAGAGTCAGTATCAGATTGACTCCCGAGCCAGAAATGGCTCTGTCTTTTTATTAACTTGGTCACATGGCTCCCCATGTTACCCCAAACCCTGCCGCACAGAAATGCATGCTGAGTGCCATTCCCATAACCAACACATGGCCAACACACATGGACGTGCCCATGTAACACATCACACAAACCCCAAATAAACGGCATGCAACCTGCCATGCAGTGAATGCCAAAATGCCCCCTCAGAACACCCTGTGTGACACACCTGTAAGACATTAATGCATGAATGAATGAATATTGAACAGCACAATTGTATGCCTCTGGCATGTAACACCATCACTGATGCCCTGCATCTCTTCTGCCCCCAGGCACCGATGAGGAAGATACCAGGCAAGAGAACACCCCAAGGGCATCCACGTCCCACCAAAAGAAAAGGGCAACCGCCAGCACCACCTCCACCTCCATGGCAGACATGCAGGCCACACCCACAGGTAGTGTGCCTGACTGAGTGGAAACACAGCCAACAACACCTGCTGCCAGTGTGACGGACACACATCAGACTCAGCAGTCCACTCCCACACCAGTTGGAGGGGAGTCCCTACATGTGCTGGCCACCACCAAGTATGACTTGGATGGCAATGTAGACCTTGAGGGAGTCACAGAAGTGACTTGTCCACCCAGCCCAAGCCCCCAGTCCACCCCCCAGCCCCATATCGAGCCCTCACCCACCTACAGCAGTGGAGATATCTGCCTCCAGGACTCTGACCTGAGCACCATCAAGGAGGACACCACCCAGAATGCAGGCCTCGTCAGTGCACCACCCACCACTCCAGCTCCCACCAACACCCTCGAGTTGCGTCTGTCAAGGGTGGAGGCCCGACAGGAGGCCATGCTGGACCTCCTGCAGCAGTACATTGCCGATGGAGAGGAGAGCAGCAGGGAATCGCCACTGCATTGAGGGGACCACAGTGGCCATTGCAGTAAACACATGTTGTGAGTGCGTCGGCTGTGCTCATGGGGGACTGTCTGGGGGCAGTGACACAAGTACTCACTTCAATCCTGCTCCACATGCAGTGGCCACGCCTTGTAGCAGGCGTGGAACCTGCCTCCGACTCATCAACAGCCACCACACCTGCATCCTCAGTCCCCACCAGCCCTGTGCGCCAGACCCGAAGGAGTGCACGGCACTCCGAGATGCCGCCACTGGACAGCAAAAAGTCCCGGAAGTAGTCTGGGCAGACAATGGGAGTGGGACACATGGTTGGAGGTGAAGGGGAGCATTCTATGGAGTACTTTGGGGGTTTTGTGGGGTTTGTGGGGTGGGTTTGGGAGTTCACCGGGGGTTTTTGGGGTTTGTGAGTTCACTGGGGTTTTTTGGGCTTTGTGGGGTGGGTTTGGGAGTTCACTGGGGGTTGGGAGTAGTGGTCACAATTTTGCTGTTAGTACTATTACACCCATTGTGTGAAAAAACATTCAATGGCTGGACATTGTTCATTTTGTGTGTAACCATTTAATGTGTGACGGTGTTCAGTGGCCAACTCCAAACAATACCTGTGTGCATGTCCACATGGACCCAGTGTGTCACTAACACATGTCTATCATAGTCCCTGTGGTTCAGAAGTATTCATGAATCAGTGCTTGACGTACTGCATGGCCATCCCGTACATCACGTACTGGCTGCGGGGCTACTTCACCTCCGTCTCCATCCTCATCATCCTCACCCGGTGCATGCATGTCAATGTCAGGGGGGCAGTGGTACATTTCTCTGGATGCACATGTTGTGCAGCATGACACAGGCCATGGTGATCTTTGCAACCTTCTCAGGCCTATTTAGGAGTGCCCCACCAGACCTGCTTAGGCAGCGGAAACGCGCCTTCAACAGGCCAAAGGTCTGCTCAATCACAACAGGGGTATGGGTGTGAACGCGATTGTACTCCTCTTCATGGCTGTTCTGCGGGTTCTGCACAGGACTAAGTAGACACGGCCTCAAGGGATATCCTCTATCACCTGCAAGCAAATACAAATAGGTTTGTGTCAATCTGAGCTGCCACCTTCAGGAGGCACAGTCATGGCCGCAGCTATTTGGTGTGGACATGCACATGTCCCTGTACGAATGCAAGGATGTTCACTAGATGCATACTATACTGCTATGAGGTGTGGTTGTCATCGATATGCATAATTGGTAAAATGTTTGCCAGTGATGTGTGATTTTGGGTTTGGGAGATTCAGGTCAGGAGTGTCTAGCTCTGCATGCATTCTCCAATCACTGTCAATTGCCACCCTGGTGGAGTATGCACCCCCCCTTTCCCAACCAGGTGGAGTATGCATCCCTGCACGTCAGTAGCCCATTGCACTGCCATGGCCTACTCAGGCAACTCCCAAACAGCCAGGCACATGGTCCAGCATGTCGCATCATGTGACGGGGTAGCGTGGAGTTATGCAGCACCATGACATCATGTGTTGATCCGGGAAATAGGGCGCAGCATTGTGCGATGATCTTGCCGGAGTCACATGCAATTTGCACATTGATGGAATGGTATTGCTTGCAATTGCGGTACACCACCTCTGTGGCATGGGGGACTACCAATTACACATGGGTGCTGTCCAGGGCAGCAACACAATTGGGCATGCCTGTCAGTGCATGGAAAGCTACTTTATTGTAGGCTATCTCCTGGTCAGTCCGTGGTAGGGATATGTAGGTGCTTGCGTGCTTCAGGAGGGCATCCAGCACTTGGTTTAGCATTCATGAAAATAGTGGTTGCCAAATGCCATGCAGCTGCCCACTGTGTGTTGATAGGTGCCTGTGGCCAGAAAGTGGAGCACAGACACCACCTTTAATGGCGGGGGGATGGCAGTGCATATTTCTATGAGGCTGCCAATGTCGTTGTGTACCATGTCCACTATGGTGGTGATGGTGTCCCGGTCCAACCAGTACAAGGTGTGGATCTGCTCAGGGGTTAGGTTGAATGGACTGGGTCTGATGCGAGAGATTGGTGGCTGCCTACGAGGCACTGCTGGCTGCACTGGTTGTAATTGCTGGCCCTGTCTCGCTCTCCTTCTCCTCCTATGTCTCCTCTGTGCTGCCTGTGGTTGCTGCTGTAGTTGTTGTTGTAGTTGGTGTTGTTGCTGTAGTTGTAGCAGTATAGGCATGTCCTCCAGCGCCATGATTGCAACAGCTAGTGGTAGCATTTTATTTTGTGTAGGAACGGGTGTGTTGTGTGGGTGTACTCATTTTGTGCTGGCCCAGCCTCCATTGACTCCACCTGTGGTGATTGTGTGCACCTGTAGCAGTTGGCTTGATTGCTGATTGCTGTTTGCGGGTGGTCTGCAATACCGGTATGGCCGGCATTGTGCAGCCCCTGATTACCGGCTTTGGACTGCCGGTATTTGCATGTCCATGTGGGTGTGATGTCCTTCTATTACCGGCATGCCGGTATTTTCTCCCTGATGGGGTGTGTGTACGCGCCCATGCCGCTATTAGAGGCACCGTCATTTAGGGTGCTGCTAATAGCGGGTTACCGGGTCATAATAGACCAGAGCAGTAAGCGATTCCGGTAATCCTTTACAGGCATAGTTTTTCCCTTACCTCCAACCTCATAATGAGGCCCAAAGTCTCACTCTTATTTCAAGAGTTTTTATTATTATTGCACACTAGAGCTACTTTGTGGTTCTTTAAAGCTTCATTTAGAATTGCATAACAGAGAGGCATTGATTATAAGAAGGTGTAACAGCTGGATAAGGGGGTTGAGAAGGCAGCGCTATGGTTGCCCCCTCTCTCTCTCTCGCTCAACTCACATGGGATTCCTTACCTAGCTCATGCATCTGTAGCCCAGTTAGTTTCTAGAGATCGGTAACCCCTACTGTCTGTCTGCTAAATTGTCCTAAGTGGGTGTCCTTGGGACTTCCTATCTATTCCTATACTAGCGATGGTTAGTGCTCGTGGGTGGGGCATGCATGCCACCTGATCGTATCACCCCCTTCTTTTTACTACTCTACTCCTCCCTCCTAGTCTCCTCTGTCCTACCAACTCCGGCTTCCCTCACTTAACCTCAACTCTTTACCTTATCCACACTACTACAAGTCTTACAACTCTACTCCTATTACAACAACTTACAAAAATCAGGGATATGGTGCCCTGTTTGCCCCTTTGCTATAAAAGCAACCCCAGGGATATGGTGCCCTGCTCACCCCTCTGCAATACGAGCAACCCAGAGTTATGAATCCCTGCTCACCCATTCCACTATATAAGTAACCTGGGGATATGGTGCCTTGCACACCCCTTCCACTATACAAGAAGCCCAGCGATATGGTGCACTGCTGCACACCCCTTCCACCATTGAAGAAACCCAGGGATATGGTGCGCTTCTCACCCCTTCCACTATACCAGAAACTCTGTACTCCCCTCCTGCCAATTTCACTACTCTTAGCAACTCTCCAATTCCCTAATACACCCCAATCCTTGCACCCCACTTCTAGACACTCCCTACACGCTACGCCCTCTGATAATACTCACTCACTCACACACTAAAGACTTTCTATCTCACTCACAACTCCCACTCCCCACACTGTGATACACTATGCTAAACACCACTGATACCACTCTCTCCTAAATACATCACCTGCTCAAAATCCACCTCTCCAACACTATGCTCTTCCGTCCTTCGTCCACCTGGTCTTGTGCTCTTTCTTCAACTCCACCTGCAACCTCACCCTTACAACCCACACTCTGCCTCTGCTGCTGTCTGCTTATATAGTGCAAGACTCTGTATGCCGGGACTGTCTCGCACCCCATTGGCTGCAGTGCTCAGATGACTCCCAGCACCAATCAGTGCCTGGTGTTTCCCCAGGAGGAGAGATAAACAGCTGGTAGGCTTTAAAAACCCTCCTAAACCCGCCCCCTTTTCCAGGACGGTTTTACAAGCAGTTTGGTATTTCTTTGCCATGCTGATGGCTGAAAGTTTGTTTCTCTAACTGAAGGCTGAGTAGTCGGCTCCTCTGATGTATTGGATGTGGTTTGGTTGTGTTGCCATTTCACAGTATGCTGGAACTGCTGCATTGCATGCCTTTAGAATGTATGTTTCCAATATGGGATTTCCTGGTGACTTGCTGTTGCATTGTGGGAGATGTAGCTCTGAAAAGACAAAAAGAGAACTGTGTAGTTAGGCATTGAGAGCATATGAGTGGCATCAGTGCTGTCATTATTTACACAGGAGGGGGTTTGGGAACCGATGATCCCACAACTCCCACTTAGCATACCTGCGGCAGGGCTTGTTTTGAGTGTAATTTTAGAAAGCTTCCTACTTCACGTTGAGAAAAGTCACCTCCGCTCTCCCCCATTTGACAGGGTCAAGACCCTGACCCTGTCACACTTGGAATCCACATTCAGAAGTGAAAGTAAACTTTAAGCCTTTTAGTCTTGTGAGTCTGAGTCCTACATACTTTAGTATGTCCAAAATCATTGCCTCTCTCTGCATTGGTTGCAAACTGTAGATGTGCATTACCATAGCTCTCAACCATTTGGGTCGCGAAGGCGGGTGAAAACACCCGATTTTAGTTTTGGCGGGTGAGACGCCCATTGAAATGAATGGGCGTGCTGGAGGCTTGGCGGGTGAGTCAGCTGTTTACAAGGCGGGTGACACCCGCCAAAAGCGTGAGAGTTGAGAGCTATGGCATTACATTCTGAAACACTCCTAGCACTCTAGATACCAATAGCTCTTCATACTTAGAATGAAATTCAATGGATAATACATTGGGCCTCATTTCGAGGAAGGCATTAACCCGTTGGTGCTACCGGCCTATTGCCACCATCCTCATAACACCGATTCTGCTGCCTGATATCTCGGTGCCACTGGGCCAAGTCCCGGAGGCCCGGGATATTAGGCGGCAGATTCAGGAAGTCCCCATTCCCATGGAGTCAGATAGGACTCCATGGGAATGGGGTCAAGGAAGCACCTGCAACGTTGTTAACAGAGCCGGTGCTTCTATGAAAACTCTGCCGTCGGGGGCCATTGCGCCTGTCAGGTCAGACCTGAGGGTTGCTATGCAGCAAATCAGGAAGGGGCTCACTTTCATTCTCCTCTTGCTCTGAAGCCAGCAGAAGACATGAGAATTCCTCTCTTCTGTGGAAAGGTTTGAGCATGTTAGCAGGGAATTCCTGAGGGGCTATCCCAGAGACTCCCATGTTAACCAGATACTTGACTTCACCCATCTTGCAAATTATCCAGAAGGGTCCAGTCCACTTATCTGCCAAAGCCTGAGGATTGGTAGGCTCCATCACAAGGATCTCCTATCCTGGAATCCAATCCACTTGTGAGGACTTAAGGTCATGCCAGTACTTATTTAATTCTTGGATTGCCCTAAAATTCGCTGATGCCTGGCCCATCATCTGTGCCATCTTCCGTCTAAGGCCTAACACATAGTCCCCCACTTGCTTGGCAGGACCTGGAGGGGTGGCTTCCAAACTTTCTCTTCCGAAGGCAAGGAGCCCCCTCACTGGATGTCCAAAGAGAAGCTCAAAGGGGCTGAAACCAACACCCTCTTGAGGCACTTCTCTATAGTCAAACAGCAGGCATGGTAGGAGGAGATCCCATTTTCTCCTTCGGGGCTCTTCCAAAGCACCCAGCATGCCCTTGAGTGCCTTATTGAACCTCTCAACCAGACCATTGGTCTAGCGATGGTAGGAGGTGGAGAACGTATATGTTACTCTGCATTCCTTCCACATCGCTTGCATTTAACTAGACATAGAGTTTGATCCCCTGTCAGAGACCACCTCTTTAGGGAATCCAACTCGGGTGAAAATGCCCAGGAGAGCCCTCACAACCACCTTGGCAGTAATAGTCTGAAGGGGTATAGCCTCAGCAAATCTGGTGGCATGATCAACCAGGACCAGGATGAACTAGTGTTCACATGATGGGGGAGACTCCAAGGGACCGACAATGTAGAGGCCTACCCCCTCAAATGGAGTGCCAACCACTGGCAAAGGCTGCTTTGGGGCAATGATGCTACCTTCAGTCTTGCCAGACAACTGACAAGTGGGACAATTATGGCAGTGGGACTCCACTTCTGTTCCCATCAGGTGCCAGTAGAAATGTGCAGAGAGCCTTTGCTTCGTCTTTTTGGTCCCAAGATGACCAGCTAAGGGCACCTCATGCACCAACTGCAACAGGAAGGGCCTGTGAACCTTGGGTACCAGCAATCTCTTGCGGGCACCAGGTTCAGGCTTAGTGGGCTCACCACAAAGGAGCTTACCCTCCCAATAAATCTTGAATGTCCTAGGCACTTCACCTTGTACCTGGGGCTGAGCCTGTTTTCTTAGAACCTCGAGAGAGTGCCACTCTCTCTGACTCTTACAGAAGTCTCCCCTAGAGGGCTTGCCTTCAGCCGCAGGTATTGAAGGTCAGGGTGATCCTCTGCGTTAAGTAACTCTTCCGCAGGAGGGTCTTCTGGCTCTTCTCCCTCAGGAGTTGAGTCTCAGAATACCACTGAACCTAGCCCTTCCGGAGCCTGAATCCCAGTGCGTGCTGCTGAAACAGCAGGAAGGGAAGGAGCTCCCTTCACAGAGGCAGTCCTCTTGTACTTCCTTCCTGCCTTGGTTCTCCACTTTGGCTCAGGTACCTGACTAGCAGTCAGACCCGGTGTGACCTGAGACCTAGTGACTGCAGCAGCAGTCAGGGGTAATCCATCAGAGATCAACCCCAACTCTACTAGATCATTTCCCAACAAGATGTGGGCAGATATATTGTCCTGAACCAGAACGGGAAGCTTTGCTGTCTTGTCCACAATCGTGATGGTGACTAGGGCTACAGGAGATAATTTGGGAATCCCACCAGCTAACCTGGTAGTTCTCAGAGGAGTACCTACATAGTCTTCTGGCATGAGCAGGGTCCTGCCCACCACTGTCATACTTGGCCCAGTGTCTGCCACGATCCACTTCCTGAAACCCCCCCGGCAGGTCCATGGGCCAGGAGGGGTCTCGGCTCGGGCCCCCAACAATCTTAGGCATCCTTTGCCTAGGCCCTCTTGGGGCCAGTCCTGGTGCCTTTGGTGCCAGGCTCATACTTAATGAAGACTTGTGCTTGGGAACTACTTTATTTCAGTGCCAGTCAACATGGAGGCATCCACATAGCTTGGCTCCTTGGAACCAAGCTATGCGGTTCAGTGTTTTGGGTGTGGTACCCTAGGGACTATTTTACCTGGACTACTTTCTTGATGCTATTTAAAACCACACCCGACTTGGATAGCACTATTCGCATTACTTTGCAATCCTGCAACGTGACGCTCATCGTGTTCAGCTGCATCTGCGAACTTCGGAAGAACAGCATCTGAAAAACAAAAGGACATTGATAATAGCAGCAGCTTACCTGTGATTCCACCGCTAGCTGCCCTCTGCTCCTGCAAACAGCATCCAAGGAACAGCGAGCCTCCCGGACCATCAGATCTGCAAAAAGGAGAGAAACAGGACATTAGACATTTTACAATTGTGCCGGCAGCTTACCTCACGAGTCGACCATCGACCAGCATCGCCTTGGGACTTCTTGCTCCGGGTGAGCACCGCAACCTACGGGAACAAAAGACAACAGGTTAGCAAAGGCAAGGCATCATAGCGCTGCACATAGCGCCTACTTACTGCATCAAGGCGCTCTCGAAGCACCATCACCCGCCGGCGAGTCCCAGTTCAGCCAATTTTCCACAGTAAACTTCTGCGCACCTAAGGAGAGAGAAAAGACATTATTTAAATCCAAGAAAGGCATACAGTATAACAGTAATGAGACTTACCTGAAAGACTGTAAAGGGCCTGCATCAGTGAAGTAACTAGATCGCACTCGCCCACAAAGGACAACGCGCCCCTGCCAAGAAGACAGGGCGGAGAGCACGCCAAAACCCATAACAAGGTGAGGAAAGGTCAGGGGAGGGGCTGCAGGCATACGGGATGTTGGGAGGCTCTTACCACAGTTGCCCAGTCTTGAACATTGCCCACCTGTTTTTCAGGCAGAACTTCTCTGCTGATTATACCTGGGAGCGGCTGAGAAGGGTACCAGAGTCCCCACAGGTGGGTGGCATCCGCATGGATACCAGGTGAGCGTAACAGAACGTGAAGCCTGCCAAACCAATCCACCTGGGCGGCATGGAACATCAGAATTGGACCAATTGGCCCAATTGTTGAGAGAACTTCGTGCCAAGGTTCACTCTGTCAGACCGGAGACTAACGCTCTGCGGAGAGACTTATTGGTGACTAAAGAGCGTACCGAAGATATCAGCAGGCAAGTCTTGCAATCACAAGCGGGTCAGACGCCTCTACCTGGGAACAACCCAGCAATGCAAAATCCTAGCATGTCATCCACTGTCTCTACTCTGGTACAAGTTGTGTTAACAGATATAGTTCCTTTGGCGCCACCAGAGAGGTTTGCTGGTGATCCACAAAAATATGCAGCTTTCATGAATCAGTGCCACCTTAATTTTCTTTGCAGGCGGGAGCATTCTCAAATGACCAAGCCCGGGTAGCCTTTGTTTTATCATACCTAAGTGGCAGTGCCTCAGATCGGTCAGTACCATTGGTGTCCCATGATGATCCTTTATTACAAAACTTTGGGGACTTTCAGAGGGAAATGGAAAAAATCTTTGCTCGCCATACCCAAGAACAAGCTGTGGACAATGAACTCCTTTCCCTCCGACAGGGGAATCAGGATTTGTTAACGTACATCGCTACTTTCAACTGATTGGTTGCTGAAGCTAGGTGGCCTGAAAACAAAAGAACCACATTGTTTCATCAGGGTTTACGAGGTGAATTAAAAGACATTGTAGCTCGAGTGGTCAATCCTCCCAGAGATTGTTCTGAATTCATAGACTTGGTTGTGCAACTGGGCCACCGGTTGCAAGACCGAAAAGCAGACTGTTCTAAAATGAACCCTCGGCCAGTGTACGTTTGACCTAGAAGCAATGTAATTCGAGTGCAAGAAAATACTGTGGAGCCCATGCAGATCGGTGGGGTACGACCCCCACTAACAAAACAAGAGCAAGATAAAAGGAGACAACAACAACTATGTCTGTACTGAGGAAAGTCAGGGCATTTCCTGAAGGACTGCCCAGTGAAACCTCAGAGGAAGATCGTTGGAGCCACGGAAAAAGATGAAGAGAAGGAGTGTCAGTCGGGAAACTACCCAGCTCGGCAAACGTAGAGGTCAGTTTGTCGAGTGAGGGAAAAGAGCCCCCGACCTCACACTTTGCAATTCCGCTGATCTTAATTAATAACCAACGGCCGTCAAGAATGCATGCCTTTGAAGCATACATTGACAGCGGAGCAGTTGGGAATTATATAGATCAGGACCTGGCTGCAGAGATGGGGCTTCCCCTGTGTTCGAAGCCGACTACAGACAAGATAACCTTAGTGGATGGGACAGAGATCGCTTCCGGACCTATAACCCAGCGCACAGCCGAGATAACCTTGCTGTGCCAGGACGGACATCGGGAACTTATTTTGTTCGATCTCAACAAGGCACCTCAATTCCGGCTCATACTAGGGATGCCATGGTTAGTTGCTCACAATCCTTTGACTGACTGGCGGGCAAGAAAATGAACCTTTCCCAGTGACTGCTCTCCAGCCTGTTATTACCAAGAACAGAAACTCGCTTTCAGTATCTCTACGACTCCTGAAGTGGCAACTTTCGGAGTGACTAGTACCTTGCCTGAGGAATACCACGATTTCCAGGATGTATTCCAGAAGGACCAAGCAAACACGCTGCCGCCGCACAGGCCCTATGACTGCCAGATCGACATTGTTCCTGGTGCTCAAGTTCCTTGCGGCAGAATCTATGCTCTCACGGAACCCGAAAACCTTCTTCTGAAGGCTTATTTAGACCAGTACCTCGCAAATGGATTCATCCGCCCGTCCAAGTCCCCTGCAGCTAGTCCTTTGTTCCTCGTACTGAAAAAAGAAGGGGATTTAAGAACCTGCATTGACTACCGTGCATTAAACCAGATCACTGCAAAGAACCGTTACCCCTTGCCGCTCATCCCAGAAATGCTGGACCAGGTCAAAGATGCCCAAATTTACACCAAACTGGACCTTCGAGGAGAATACCACCTGGTGCTGGTCAGAAGCAGAGACGAATGGAAAACTGCTTTCCGCACCAAATATGGTTTGTTCGAATATAAAGTCATGCCCTTTGGGTTATGCAACGCTTCAGCAGCGTTTCAGTATTTCATGAATGGCGTTTTGAGAGAGTTAATTGATGTCTACGCCCTAGTGTACATAGATGATATCTTAGTGTACTCAACTTCAAAACAGGATCATATCAAGCATGTCCGTTCAGTCCTCTCCAAGCTCCGGGAACATTGTTTATATGCAAAGCTGGAGAAGTGCTTTTTTCACGTCACCAAAGTTGAGTTTCTGGGTTTTATTCTTACTCCAGGAGGCATCAGAATGGACCTGCACAAAGTGGACACTGTTTTGAAATGGCCATCACCAACGTCAGTAAAAGGGGTACAAAGCTTGTTGGGCTTTGCAAACTTCTATCGCCGGCTCATACCAGACTTCTCACAGATTGTACACCCGATCACCATATTGCTAAAAACAAATAACAAAAAATTTGCCTGGACTGAAAAAGCAGAGAAAGCTTTTCAGGAACTCAAGAAAAGGTTCACCTCCGCGCCAATCCTGCGACATCCTCGCCCAGATCTTCCTTATATCGTGGAAACCGACGCTTCCAGCATAGCGATGGAAGCTGTCCTCTCACAAAGAGACCCAGTAACAGGCCAGCTACACGCAGTGGCCTTTTGGTCGAAGAAATTCTCTCCCCCTGAGATGAATTTTTCCATCACGGACAAAGAACTTTTGGTGATCAAATCTGCCTTTAAGGCCTGGCGGCACTACCTTCTGGGGGCCAGACACACCATTACAGTTATCACGGACCACTGAAACCAGCAATACCTTAAGACAGCTAAAGCCCAGTCTTCAAGCAGTGGGCCCTTTTCTTCGCCGAATACGACTATGTCATCACTTTTCGACCAGGGGTCAAGAATGGAAAAGCTGACTCACTCTCTCGTACAGGCACTGATGACTTGGTATATACGCCCCCAGATCCAGTCCCCATCATACCGGAAGACAAGCTATTGGGGCTCACTACGGCCTTAACCCAAGTTGAACTGAGAGATAAGATTCAACGAACCATGAACCCAGATGCCTTCCTTGCATGGCAAGCGCAAGGAGAACAATAATCCATTAAAGATCACTTACCCTTTTTTAAGGATTGGTTGTATGTACCCACCAAAGACTTACAACAACAAATTGTTTCAGGTTATCATGATTCCCTGATCGAAGGGCACCCTGGAATCACCAAGACTCTAGCCAAAGTAAAACAGAACTTCTGTTGGCCTGCCTGGCGTAAGGATGTCATCCAATATGTTCAGTCCTGCGGAGTCTGTGCGCAAAACAAGTCGCAGAAACAAAAAACATCCAGTCTTCTGCAACCTTTGGACATTCCTCCCACTCCCTGGCACACTCTTTCCCTCAACTTCATTACTGACCTACCTCCCAGTCAAGGGTTTAACACCATCCTGGTAGTCGTGGACTTGTTCTCAAAGATGGCACACTTTATTCCGCTCAAAGGCCTCACTGGCGCACCCACTCTAGCCAAAGTGTTCCTGGATGGTATTGTAAAACTACATGGCTTCCCATCAGTCCTGAACTCCGATCGAGGTAGCCAGTTCATCTCCAGCTTCTGGAAAAAATGTTGTGAAATGTCACAAATTGACGTCCGGCTATCCACTAGCCATCACCCCCAAACGGACGGCCAGACCGAGAGGACCAACCAGACCCTAGAACAATACCTAGGGTGCATGTTACACCATGAACTAAGAGACTGGAAAGATTTGTTATGGATAGCCGAGTACGCGTATAACAACTCCTTGCACTCCAGTACCGGACAAACACCCTTTTATACCCTTTATGGTAGACACCCACGTACCTCAGAACTAGATGTCCCAACAAGTTTGGAAATGCCAGCAGTAAAAACCTCTTCACACCAACATCACTTAGGCTTTCATAAAGGCCAAAGAACATCTTATTTTCGCCAAAGAAAAACAAAAGCAATTTGCCGACCAACACCGGAAAAAGGCCCCAGACTATCAGGTAGGAGACAAGGTTTGGCTGGCTGCCAAGTTTATACCCATCAAGGGAACCCAGACTTTTCAACCCAGGTACTTAGGACCTTACACCATCAAGGCTATTATCAATCCAGCGGCCGTCAAACTAGACTTACCACCTAACCTACAGGTTCACCCAGTATTGCATGTGTCCCTATTAAAACCAATGCAGCCCGGTAAACGGATTGGGACACCACCAAAACCAATACTTATTGTCGGAGAACCAGAAATCGAAGTCAGAAGCATCTTGGATTCCAAGTATTCGAGGGGAAGGCTATACTACCTAGTTGATTGGAAAGGATTTGGACCCCAAGACAGATCCTGGAAACCTTGTGAAAACATTCATGCACCATGTCCGATCAGAACATATCATCACAACTTTCCAACTAAACCAGGGCCGGACAGAAGGAACACCTTGAGAGGTGAGAGGGGCCTTGGGGGGGAGTGCTGTCACAATCCACTTCCTGAAAGCCCCCGGTAGGTCCATGGGCCACGAGGGGTCTCGGCTCAGGCCCCTAACAAGCTTAGGCATCCTTTACCTAGGCCCTCTTGGGGCCAGTCCTGGCGCCTTTGGCGCCAGGCTCATACTTAATGAAGACTTGTGCTTGGGAACTACTTTATTTCAGTGCCAGTCAACATGGAGGCATCCACATAGCTTGGCTCCTTGGAACCAAGCTATGCGGTATAGTGTTTTGGGTGTGGTAGCCTAGGGACTATTTTACCTGGACTACTTTCTTGAAGCTATTTAAACCACACATGACTTGGATAGCACGCTTCACGTTACTTTGCAATCCTGCAACGTGACGCTCATCATGTTCAGCTGCATCTGCGAACCTCGGAAGAACAGCATCTGAAAAACAAAAGGACATCGTTAATAGCAGCAGATTACCTGTGATTGCACCGCTAGCTGCCCTCTGCTCCTGCAAACAGCATCCAAGGAACAGCGAGCCTCCCGGACCGTCGGATCTGCAAAAAGGAGAGAAACGGGACATTAGACATTTTACAATTGTGCCGGCAGCTTACCTCACAAGTCGCCCATCGACCAGCATTGCCTTGGGACTTCTTGCTCCGGGTGAGCACCGCAACCTACGGGAACAAAAGACAACAAGTTAGCAAAGGCAAGGAATCATAGCGCTGCACATAGTGCCTACTTACAACAGCAAGGTGCTCTCGAAGCACCATCACCTGCTGGCAAGTCCCAGTTCAGCCAACGTTCCACAGCAAACTTCCACGCATCTCAGGAGAGAGAAAAGACATTATTTAAATCCAAGAAAGGCATACATTATAACACTAATAAGACCTACCTGAAAGACTCTAAAGGGCCTGCATCAGTGAAGTAACTAGATCACACAAAGGACAATGCGCCCCTGCCAAGAACGCAGGATGGAGAGCATGCCAAAACCCATAACAAGGTGAGGAAAGGTCCGGGGAGGGGCTGCGGGCATAAGGTGTGTTGGGAGGCTTTTACCCCAGTTGCCCTGTCTTGAACATTGCCCACCTGTTTTCCAGGCAGAACTTCTCCGCTGATTATACCTGGGAGCGGCTGAGAAGGGTACCAGAGTCCCCAAAGCTGGGTGGCATCCCTGTGGATACCAGGTGAGCGTAACAGTGTCCCTCAAACCAGTAGATTGTCACAAGTTTCTCTTTTTCTCACCTGTTTTTCCTTGCTTGTGGACTTCTTGATGCAAGTTCCTTCTTTCTCGCTGTTCGAGAGTTGTACAGGTTGGAGCGCGGCTCTTCGGGTTCCAGCTTGGGTAGCCGGCTGCCTAAGCCGTACGGCATTCAGTATCCAGGAAGGTAGTCACGGATCCAGGAAGGAGGAGCACGAGCTTTCGCTCGGAGGTGTAGGTACACAGAACCAAAGATAAGATGGAATTCTGGAAGAGGGAAATGACTTACAGGAACGTAGGAATCTGAAAGAGGGTTCCAGGAAGGAGAAAAGAACGGTAGAAACTGTAGATAGCATGGATAACGGACTTGAGCACACGTCTAGCAACTCCAAGCAGAAGCATTGAGATGCGCAGAGCCGTGGGGGCGTGCCTGGTTTCTTGAAGGCAGGGTGTTGCACGTTAAGGCTAGAGCGCAGCGTTTCTGGCCCGTCGGCCATCTTGGAGGAAACACTGAGTTTATGCTGCGGTGCATCATGGACCACAAAGTCCAAAAGGGTCAAATTTGGTGGTTCATGACATAGATGGCTGGCTATTCAGGAGGACACTTCTGAAAAATCTGCACATGTTCTATTGGATAGTAGCCAGTACTTCTGCATACTGGTTCCAGGCCCCAAGGGACACAAAACTCTACAGGAGCACCAAATGTGATTCCTGTAGAAGAGGGGAGGACAGTGGCCTCCACTTCGAGCATGAAGCAAGGGCAGATCAGGCTGACAGCCTGGACTCCAAGTGCCTTACCTTTACACTTGGGGTCACCCTTATTGTTACAGAGCCCCACAGTCCCAACAAGTGCCAGGAATGCGAGGTATGGTACTGGGTCCACTGGAAGCCTGCTCTACAGCAGGAAAACCGCTACTCTTGCTCCCCCCCTCATAAGACTTATCCCCTCTAGACTTTTGGTTCTTAGGAGAGAGAGGTTTAGGTTTATTTGATTGTGATTGCTTTTGGGACTCTTCAGAATTCTGAGAGGTCCTTTTCTCTTTGTCCTTGTCATTCCCACTGTGTTTCTTCGGGGACACCCGGTGGGATACCCATTTGTGAGCTAGCCTGGCCAGCTTAAAGGGATCTAAAATGTTCTGGTAGCAACATACTGACGCAGATCTGGTGAGCAGGCTGCTGGAAAATGCTAAAAAAACAACAGGTGGGACAATTCAACAAATATTTTCATCTTGTATCCATCAACCCATCCCATCTTGTTCATATGTGCAGCACTCACCCAGCCAACCCAAGACACATGCTCTCTCTTTTTATTTTCCTTGAACCTTTTAAGGTATTGGGTAGGTGTCTTGCCAAACTTGGCAATCAACGCAGATTTCATGCACTCATGTTGACCCCCTTCTTCCACACTCAGTTTCAGAATACATTCATAACCAGTCTGAGGAACTCTACTTAACAAACACTTAGCCCAATCTCTTTTATCAACATTATGGATTCCACAAGCCATTTCAAATGCTTCATTCCATTGGAGGATATCAGAACCCTCCACATACACACCAACTAAATTTTTCATAAACTTGGTGGCAGGGGACCTGACACTCTCAACTGGTTTGGCTGAAGTCTCCACTCTAGCTTTCTCTAGTTGGATTCTCTGACATTCAGTGTCCTTGGTTTTAAATTCAAGATCCCTGTATTTTAGTATCACTTGCTGTGCCAATACCTCTTTCTTCAATTCAGCTTCAGTTTCCAATTTCCTCCTCAATAATTCAAGTTCCAAGGTATTCCTAGAAGATACAAGCCTGGGATCTGGAATAGATGGAGCAGGAGAGGTGACAATCCCAAAAACCGATTCAGTAATAACCCCAGGGGTAGGGTCCTCAGTGGTTTCACACCCCTCCCCCCCGCAGCATCAACTCACTGGGCTGGACCTCAAACAGATCCTTGTGATTGCTCTGACCTGATTCACCAAATTTCCATACCTGAACCGCACAGAGCTACAGAATTCAAACCTGCTCGATGCCTGCTTGCCGCTTCAGCACAGATTATCCAGCATACCTGAATTTAGCTTGATCTGCTCACATCACTGCTCGACACTGGTTTCTACCCCTTTCCCAATGAAACAAAACAAGGTAATATTTACCAATAACTGCTGCACGGTCAATTTTGGGCCCAAGAGACTGGTTAGTTCACTTGTGCACCTTTTTTACCAAGACATATCCTTTCGTGTGGTTTTGTAATTTGTTTATAAGCCCCACATTCATGCTAAGAGTTCTACATTCTTCTATGTGTTGCATCTACTCTCTTCGTTCCACAGGGGTGGCATTTGTACAATGTATTTCTATTTAGTTATCTTGCATGTGGCGTGTTTAATTAAACTGTATATATTCTTATAGAGCCTTGATTGGAAATTCCCTTTTCTTGGGCTTGGTCACTGTGTTGTTTTGGTCACTACTGGCTTACATTCACATCCCTCTTAAGAGCATAGGCTTCTCTCAGCCCACATTACCACAAAAGGAGATAGAGGTATATCTATTAATTGTGCCTGTTTTACCTTTTTGACTGTGTTGGCTCTTGGTTTGTAGAAGTGCGAGGGCTGAGTGGGCATTTTAACCGGTACTCCTACAGACAAGAATCCAATTTGTCACTTTGCAATGTGTGGATTTAATGATTCAGAGCGATTGGTTTTGACTCTGTGTGTTCGAGTGAAAAGGTCAGATTCATAGTAGGTGTGACTCCAGATCAGACTTTATGTATGTGGTCCAGGTTCAATGTTTGTAACATCTCTGGGATGGTCAGGAGAAGTGTGGAGGTGCTGTGGGGGGTATGCTGAAGGTGAGTGCGTGGGTTAGCAGGGTAGAAACACTTGTGTGTTGCAGAAAAGAGAAATTAAGAATTGGTAAGCATAAGAGTAGTGGGAGGCAGGGAAGCGGGTGATTGGAATTGATCATAAGTGGTGGGTGGGGCAACTCTGGCATGATGTATCTAGATAATGTTGCATGTGTTGTTGGAGTTAAGGGGGGTGATGGGTGAGAAATATTATGCTTGTGGGGGAGAAATGACAGCATAGTGAGATGGTATGATAGAAGGTGACTGTCTCATTGGAAATTATTAAACAGTGAAAAGTAGGACATGATAGTATGGTGCAGAATAAGGTGTAATGTGAGGTTATGAGGAGAGGCCAAAGGTGGGGGAAGCAACATAATAGTGCAATGGAGACAGAGGTGACAATGATAGCTGTGCAGAACATTTTGATAAAATGAAAGGTAGAACATGAAATGTCAGTGTGCGATGAGGTCAATAGAGGTGATGATATGGAGTGGTAGGTGAAAGGTGGAATGGTGAAGAGTTGAACATGTTGATGTAGTGGAGAAGTTGTAGTCAGAAGTGATGATGTGATAGGATGTGGCATTTGCCTAGGAAGTGATTTAATCTGGAGATGACATTGGAAAGGAGAGGTTGTTAGCGTTGGGGTTAGGAATTACAGACAGATGGGTAAGATATGGAAATTGAGGGGCAGTGACAGGATTGCAGTATGGGCATAATCTCAGTGGGAAATGATGGGAGTGTGGAGCATGAGTGACCATGGCGGGTGACAATGTGTTGGAGATCAGGGTTGTATGAAAATGGCAATGCAGTGGATGTATTTGGTAGTGAGCGAGCTGGTTGTGGTTTTCATAATAATAATGGACTGCAGATGCATGGCATGGGGATCTATTGTGTGATAGAGGTAAACATAGGTGCAGTTTGGTGTGTTGAGCTGTGATGAGCTAGTGTGTGTGTGTGTGTTTGTGGTTAGGGGAGGTGTGGGTCTGCTGCTATGGGCAGTGTAAAGTGTTGGGGAAGATATGCAGGTGGGATATGTGTGTGGATGGAGCTTTTTAGAGAAATATGATATGTGGCCTCAGCGTATACAGTTTATTAGGCTGTGGAAAGCTAAGATATGCTACCATGGCACTGTGAAATGTGGATATGTATCTGAAGATGAAAACGTGAGTTGGTGGGACTGTGGAGCATGATCTAAAGTGTGGCTCGGCATTGTGTATATGTATGTGGTAGGTAGAGTTTTGAGAAAATTGGGCATGACATTGTGGGGTATATGATGATCAGATGTTTGGAGGTGTTCAGGTGGATGGCTGTGTGTGATGTGCTGATTTCAGGATGAGTGTAGTGTGCTAGTGGAGCTGTGGATGGTAATGTGAAGTGTGATAAAAAGAGGAGGTGAGGGCATGGTCAATTGTTGGAAAGAGTGTCAGAGCATCTGTGGGGGTGCTATGCAAGTGTGGTTGGGCCAGTGCAGTAGGGCATATGTTTGTTTTAGTTGTGGGGAGACAGGGGACATCAAAGTGAGATTTGTGTTAATGAGGTTTATGGAGTTGTGGTGGTGTGAGACTGTGTGTGATGTGAAATGTAGATGTGGATCTGAAAGTGGACCCAGTATATTGTTGGAGCTGTGGATGTTGATGATCGGAAGTGTGACTAGATTTTGGAGGGCCATGTTCGGTAGGTGCTGAGTGTTCTGTGATGTGGTGTGTTGAACAGTTACACAGTGATGTAAACTATATGTTAGTTCTTGCTATTGCAGCTGTGGAGGGAATGTGATGGAATGTGTGGAAGTGGACGTTGGTGTGAGGTGTGGTTGTGCCAGGCCAAATGTTGAGGCATTGTTGGTTGGAGTCATACGGATGTGTTATGCGATATTGCAGAATAATGTGTGTAGCCAGTGGTTGGGAGAAATAGGTGAAAGGGAGGATGCTCAGTGTCTAGGAACCCAAGGAAAGTTATGGTATCATTTCGTGAGCAGTCTAAGAGAGTTGTGTCCCGGGGCGGGCGGGGGACAGGTGTTGTAACAGAGAACAGGATTTATGCAAGTGGTGCTTGGGAACATGTTGGGGAGGAAGAAGGTGCATGCAAGACTAGGAAGACAAGGGATTGGTTTTCTGGTGGGGGCATAAAGGGTTGAGCACTAACTAGGTTTTTGTTGTCAGCATAGACGTGCAAGTAGGATCTAATATAGGAATTGTGTAAATAGTGGAAAGCAAATTGCACAGGATGGAGCCATGAATTTACCAAAGGATAGATTATTTTGATCTGAGAGTTTCTTTTCAAGTGACTGGGAATGTGAGAGCAGAGATAAGATTTAAACGAAGGACAGAGCCACATGTGCCAATGGTGTTCAGGGACAAAAGAAAGTGCAATATAGTCTTTATGCGCAAAGTACAATCATGTAAGATCAAGGGCTGCCATAATATGTTAAGTGCAGCCTTATATGCCCAAGTAATGCCATTCCATTTCAGGTAAAGCCTCTGATATAAATCATAGCAATCTTATTTAAGGAGCCGCCTCATATGTCCACTCACTGCTAGTGTATGTCAAGCACAGCATCAAATGTCAGGGTACTGCAATTACAGCCCAGTTTAACTTCATATGCACTTGACTTCCATCAGTTTTTCTCCCGCTCCTTTTATTTTTAGGGCATTTCTTACACAAGGGCCCAGGAGAACAATGGGCTGATGGCAGTAATGGTTGTGGGGAGAGTTGTTGCTCATTCCTCTTCCCCTGTACAGGTCATTGATATTTTGCTTCATGGTTGGGTGCTGGAGGAAATAGAGAGGCCAAGAGCGTCTATTTTGCATCTCACACAGAGTAGAAGGAGGGACACTGTTGATGCCACTCCCCCAGTAGGAGAGGACTTCTATCATGAAACTACTCTCCGTCTAGCATATCTGAGAGTGGTAGAGTGGACAGAGAGGAATTGGAATTGGAGAGGGGGCCAGTCTCCAAAAACGGTTTTCAAATGGCGGGCAGACCACGATAGATGCTAGCCCAGAGAAAAACTGATAGTAAGAACTCCCAAAAATTCTGTGCATAAGAGGAACAGGCAAACATATAGGTCAACTTGAAAGTTATACCTGGCATTGTTTTACATACTTACATTGGTGCAAATTCATTCATGCTTCCAATATGGGAAAGATGGAATTGCCAATCAACAATCTATGTGTTGTACCCTTTCTATAGCTGTGTCAAGGGTACAGCTAATATAGCAAATATATGAACATACAGTCACACACTCAGTATGGGTCGATATTTTAGTGTATCTGTGACACTCTCCTTGCTAACCTGCACCTCTCCATCTCTAACACCTTGACATCCTTGCCCCTGTCATGAGAATCCACCTAAAACATGCCTCCAAGAACAACAACTGGTATGACTCTGATCCAGCATCTCTGAAACACGACTGCAGAATCACTTGGCAGACCTTGGGTTTACCCTCTGACAAACTGGCCAGCAGCCTTTCCAAAGGCAATATCGCTTCTCCATCCGCTCCAAATAGCGGGCCCACATCCAAGCTCAAATCTCTGGAGCCAATAACAACGCAGCCAAATTTCTTAAAATCTGCAAGGACCTTGACAATCCAGCTGCCGTCTCTACCTCTCTCCTTCGTTCTCAGGCTCTCTGCATCGCTTTGGCCTCCCATTTGACATCAATAACTCTCATCTTGTCCTCACTCTACTCCACCCCCATCTCCACTTCTGTGTTTTCTCCCCTGCCTCCCTTGGCGCCCCTTCTCTTGCCACACTCACTCTCCTCTCTCCAGCACCAGATGAGGTCTCTAACTTTGCTTTATGAAGGTCTCCTCCAAACAGGTCTCCCCTGCTCACACAGAACCATTAAGGACAACAACTCCTCTCTCACCCCAGCTCTTACGGACTTCTGTAACCACTCCTTCACCATTGGATCTTTCCCTCTATTCCTCAAGAACTTCCCTGTGCACCCTCTGTTAAAAAAGCCATGCTGACCTCTCCTGCCTGGATAACTATCACCCTATTTCCACTTACCCCTTCCTGGGCAAACTCTTGGAGAAGCTGGTCCTTTCCTAACTGACCCTTCACACTGATCTTGCTGGTTGTCTTCATGACCATCAATCTGGATTCCCGGGCATCCAGAGGCACAGAAACTGCTCTCCTGAACAACCGTGAAACCATTCTCACAAATCTCAACTTCAGCTTTACCACTGTTCTCATTCTACTTGATCTCTCCTCTGCTTTTGACACGGTCAACCATTCAGTCTTCATAAAATTACTCTGTAACACTCTCACCATTACTGACTGGGCACTGGATTGGTTGATCTCTTTCCTCACTAACTGCCCTTCCCAGCTGCAACTGGGCCCTATCTCTTCCACCCCCTCAATGTGGCATCCCCCGGGGCTATATGAAATATCTATCTTGCCTCTCTTGCTAACCTGATTTCCTCCTTCTCTCCTAATTTGCAGTGTTATGCCAATGACACACAGGTGTCCTTCAAACATTCCTCTACTACCTCCTCTTCCTCTTCTCTGATGCCTGACTGTCTGTCCACCATTCAGGCATGTTGTGCAGCTAATGATCTCTGTCTTAATGGAAGTAAGATGGAGAACCTTCTCATTGTGACATTTATGCCCTCTTTCTCCTACCCTTTGGCCACACTCTTCGGGCCCTCTACCCCACCCACCCTGTGAGGCAAAAAACCTCTGGGTTGTGATGCTGGAAATGCATTGGTGGGACATGGCCTCCATGTCCCTGTTCTGTACTCCCTTATCATGTGTGATTCTGTGTTGTTTGCTGCACAGGAGTTCAGTTGGGCACTCCGGGCAGTGCAGCTCTTCCTCGTTTTGGTTGTGGTGAATAGAGACCCTTGGGATACCCTTATGGCACCCATGGGTGCTGAATTTAACAGGTTCTCTGAGTATCCTCCATTTTGGGATACCCAGGCCCTGCCATAGGAATCAGTGGATTCCTGATAGAAGGCACGATGGCCCCAGTGACCTCTTGGTTTCTATTACCTGGTACCTTGTTTTCCCAAAGTTCTGGGAAGCCCTGACTCTGTCCCTTCCCCTGACTGGCTGTCGGGTGGAAGCACCATATATGGTATTGTGGGGAAGTCCAGGCCAGACTGGCTGGAGGCTTTCCAGTGACTGCATGTTGTGGGTACACACTTGGGGTGAGACCTGTGGGAATGGAGTGTGTGACCAATATGCATTCCATACTATGGGTGTCTTGTTTCTGTGTGAATGACACAATGAATGAGACAGCCCTGACTGAAACTGACATTAATGCAGCGTGGTGTGCTGAATGGCTGGGTGCTTGCCACAATCCACATTCTTTGTTATGGGTGTCTGGGTGGATGTGAATGGCCTGAAAACATTGTGAGCCTGATTGGCTGCCTGCCTGCATGAATGCCCTTCTGTCTGATTGACTGACTGAGCTTGGCGCTGCAGTGTGAATGAGGGACAGATGTGTATATCTGCAGACTTCTCACTTGCCAATTTGTTCAGAAGCTGAAGTTGAAACATGAAGCTGCTTATCCTTGAAGCCCAGCTGGAAGTAGAAGGTTTTCTGCTGCTTACCATCGATGAAATCTGAAAGCTGTAGAGTCTGTCAAGGACTGATCCAAGAGAGGATCTGGCTAGGCGACCTCTCCCTGAGCTATAAGGGAACATTGTGCAGAAGCTGATCTTTATTGAGTCACTCTAGAAGTCAGTCCCGAAAGGCTGTTGAGCGGAGACAGGGTCCGCCTAGAAACCTTGAAGTAAAGCACCTGGACATCGAGGCCATTGATGGCCATTGCCTTCGACTGGGGTTCGTAGAATCTCCGTGACCACTGGAAGCCCATTGAGTCGTGTTACCCAGAAGCAGGGCAGCTTGATGCCATGCTACTCGATGACTGGAGAAAGTCAAGGTCGTCGAAAACCGAGGAAAATCCGTTGGTGGGTTTTCCGCCACTTAAAGTCCACAAAGACACTGATGAGTGAAGATCCGAAATACAGCCGTGGTCGAGTCCCGATCGTCTACGATGACACCGACACCCGATGGCCACTGTCGAGCTTGTGTTCGTCACTAAGTCTTCTTTGCAGCACCAAACCCTTTACATCGATGAGCACTGCAAGCCTCGTCTTCGTAGGACATCCACAATCGATCATTGATGAGCGCCACAAAGGTCAAAGCTGCTGTCTCAATGACAGTGTTCACATTTCTTCAAAGGAATCTATACGCCCCATGGCTCCTGCTTTAAAGGCAGTCCACTCAAGAGGGATCTGTCGACGAACCATCGAACAAGCTCTTCTAACTCAGGCACATTCGGGTAGTTGAAAATTTTGAACAGGAAACAAGACTATTTTAACATTATTGGACTGGGCTTGTTAATACTCTTTATTACAGGTTGCCGATGTGGGGGAATCCTCACACAGAACTGTGTCTTGGTAGTTGGACAAATTATTCTGCCATTGTTTAAACTAACTTGTATTCCTTCCTATGTCCTGTGCTGATCCACATTACTGTCTGATTTGTATGCCGTTAGAACTGTCCATAGTTGGTGCATTTTAAAGGAATAAATAGCTACGTGTGGTACCACATAGACATTGGGCCTCATTACAAGTTTGTCGGTCTGGTAACAATGGTACCGGTAAGCTTGCGGTACCATTGGTACCAGAATGGCAAACTATGAGTTCTGCTCACAGGGGCCTTCCTGCCTGCCAGGTCTGACCTAGCGTGCATACTGCCACCCACAAGCAGACCTCAACAGATGTACCGCACCACTCACGAATGGTGCCATTGCATCTGGCCTCCCTATTCCCATTGAGTCCTATGGGACTCAAATGTGAATGGGGAGTAGTGAATTCCGGCACCTGTGTCATGATGGCTACCCCCAGGCATCTGGACCAAGCCCATCAGCCCTGGGAGCAGGCATCCAGGTGCTTACTAAAAGCCCAGCAGCCCTGGCCAGGGGCTATCTGGGTACAGTCCTGATGCCATTGGCACCAGGCTCATAGAGGAAATCAGTCCTGTCGCCATAGGCGCCAGGCTCATGTACATTACTTACCTCATGCAGACTATGCTGCAATGAAGTCAAGCCAACGTGACGCCTGAATGGGACTACTTTACTTCAGGGACTATTTTTTTACTCGGGTGTGGTTCTGGGGGAACTTCTTACCTGGGACTACTTTGAAGGCTATTTAAACCACGCCCGAACAGCAGCACATGCTTCGTGTTATTCTGCATTCAGCAGCGTAACGCTCACCGTGCCTGCAGTCAGCATCCAGGCTTCTGCCACGCCCGCCTCGAATCCAGAGCTCCTAGAAAAAAAGGAAAGAAGAAGGAAAGGTAAGAACACAGACATTATTTTAATTCCTTACCTGATTCCAGATCCATCACGTCTTCGAACTTGGAAAGGACATTATTTCTGCACGCGTCGCATCGCCAGCTGCAGCGCCGCGCCATACTCACCAGTCCTCACAGCATTTTTCGATTCGGCGCTGCCTCCATCATTTTCCTGACCGAACTCCAGCATATAGGGGACAAAAGAAATATAATGTGAGCTGAAAGGGCCAACAAATACAATGTCTTTTTACCACCATTGACTTACCTGATTTACCACCGGAGGCATTATTCTTTAACATCCCGCAACTTCTTACGCCGCACCTGTAGGGAGAGAGAAAACAACAAGTTAAATACATGCATCTTTTACCGGACAGTGTTGGGTAATACAGACTCTTACCTGAACGCCATCAGCTGCCACAAGACAATCTTCTCTTGGACCCAGCTGCAACACAAGAAGGAAAGGGACAAGAGTGAACATAGGACCTATTGAACTCTTTGGACTTTATACTTATGGGTTCTCGCCAGGAACATCGGAGTCAATATTCATCCGGAACTCTTCCAACGCCTTCGAACCAGTGAAGTAACTGGTATCTATGCGCCCCTGTATTCCACGTAGGATGGAGAGCTCATCATTCAAAAACATAAGGTGAGATTACTGAAAGGGAATATCGGAGGTGATTAGTGGGGAGAACAGTGGGATGCCATTACTAGAATCCATGGGTGGCTAAATCCCTTTCTCCACTTGCAGGAGAATACTTCTACGGGTCAAGCAGACGAGATTAAGCGGGCCAGTCCAGTCTGTCATCTCTGCACTACGCTTCACGTTGAAGGAGACCACAGCTCTCCGGGTCCGATCGTCGCCCCTGTGGGAGCCAGGTGAGCGTAACAGCCTCCCAATGGGGAAATACAGGGTCCACCAGGGATGTAATGCCCCTGTATTTCCTCATTGCCAGGCGCTGGAAAAATGTGCAAGTTTGGCGGCATTCTCCAGGTTTTACTGTCAAGGCTACCCCCAAACTTGTAATGAGGCCCATTGTATATTTTTGTCATATTAGAATTGCCAGAGTACAAGGTGTGTTATGAATTGACGTATATATCTTAAACCTTATTTATATAAAGAACTGTGTTAGCATATAACATATTGTGTGGACATTCCTTTGTAGGGGCTTGGGGACTACACTGTACTTAAGAACCAGCTTGCATCACCTCCTGAGAGCTTAAGCCTTGGTTGCTCGTCCATTGCTACCACATTGAGAACCTTGGCTGGGGTGCTCTGTGTTTCTAGTCTGCCATATTGAAGCACAGATAAGCCCCTCCAGTCTTTACACTGGTGTCATTGGTGGGATACTAATGGTTTTAAGAATTGGTGGGATACTAATGTCACAGGAGTGTCATGGTTGTTGGCAAAGACTTATTTAAATGGAAATGAAGGAACACCTATCTGTCCCTTTGACTAAAAGGGGTTTCCTTCTCTGAACTAAATACTAATGGTAATGTCAGAATGTCTGTCTAAAGCAAATAGTCCACCATCCTGTGTCATAAACCTATTCCCATCCCTTACACTTGAAATTGAATGAAAGAAAAGGTTCAACTTATTGAACCAGAGGAATGTCTCCCTTCCTCTTGACTCTTTCAGATCCTCACAGGGTTGTAGCATAACATTTTCTCAACATCAGGCGGGATGTCTCTGTTCCCCTGGCCTTTCTCAGACGTTCACAAAGTTCCAAAACAAAAGTTCTCGGTTGCAGAGAGAATCTCTCCCTTTCCCTGGCCATTCTCAGGCTTTCATAAAGTTCTGAAACAAAGTTTTCAGTATCAGAAGAAATATCTCTCTTCCCCGGATCAAGGTATAACACAAGCCGGGAAGGTGCCTCCCTTCTCTTAGGATTTTATCACACATTTCCACTGAAGGGGCAATGGTTCCCTTTCCCTGGTCAAGGTTTAGCAGACGAAAGCGGGCGCCTACTTTCTCTTAGCACTTCGTAATATAGTTCCACCCAAGAGAGAATAACTCCCTTACCCTTTAGAATGTATAGTATAAACTAGGAGGATGCCTCCCTCCTCTTAGCACTTTATCAAGTGCGCCTTGTACCTGGCTCACTATTTTCTCAGGTGCTGTGACAATGAAGCGAGCTCGATTGATATTCGCCATATGGGTCCCAGATTCTCCTTTATGTCTCACACAGTTCCAAATTGGATGCCTGATTCACTATCCTGCCAGGTATCCTCTGCAGGTACCAGACCTTTTTGTATTGGCTTTTCCACTTTACTTCTAATATGACTCAGACCCTTTTGTATTGGCTTTTCCACCTTACTTCGCTTACGTCCCAGAACCCTTTTTGTATAAACAGTGTAAACAGTGTAAATGAATCCCAGACCGCTTTCGCTTCTCTTGGGTCCCAGATCCTTGGTCATCGGCTTCCCTCACCCCCTTTGTTCCTTTCCAGTCACTCTCCCTCCCTCTAACCCTGTTGGCAACCCACCTACCTTAGATTCTGATGTGTATGGGTTCTGTCCTCCCTGGGTCTTGTGTGATTGACTAATCCTGAACCACTCTGCATCTCTGCCCATCTCTACTTCCTTCGGCGGGTTTCACAGTCTTTTCTGTTTCGCAGATCGCAGGCTTCTCCTTCCCACTTCCTTCTGGTACCAAGACAGTCTAGTGTCTCAGCAGCCCAAACTTCCATCCAGGGTTTCTCCTGGAAAGTGACAACCCGCTCCCTGCCTTGATCTGCCCTGCTGTTCTCTCCTGATCTGCATACTGCTCTCTGTGTCCTTGGGAAAAGATCAGACACCATGTTTGAACTTCCCTCTTCTATTTCAATTGACTCTTGTCCAATAGGAGACTGAAAAAGACTATTTCTCGTAGTTGGAGGTAGTAATCTTCATGCTTTTGCAGCTCCTCCTCATCATACTATTGCCTTCCAGAGTTTGTAATATGTCAGTTGGTATCTTTTTCGTCTCAGTATTTTCTAAATTAATGTACTGGCAAAAACACAGAGATAGTTGGGTAGCGTGCACAGGGAGGATTTTGGGATGGTGTGGTAATAGCAGGAGTGTTATGGGGATACTGTGTTCTCTCCACGTCATCCCTAATACCATAGGGGAAATCCCTACCCATGCAATCCTCCCACTGAGCACCACCCCCAGGGGGGCTGTTGGGTAGCAGCCTCACTTCCCTGGCCTCATTGGAAGAGGCTTCCCCCAGGGGAGATGGGACAACATCTGAAGATTTTTCACAGTGCTCTGGCAGTGGGTAGGTGGAAGAACTTTCCTCTGCCTTGGACTGCTGCTTCATCACCTAAGCGATTGAGGGCTTTCGAAAGTACCACTCACCCAAAGGATTTCCAATTAATACTTCTCAGGTGTTGTTTCAAGTTGAATCAACGAAGTGATGGGAGACCCCTTCTTTTAAAGATAAAAGTCCACATGTAACCTCTGAATCTACCATGTGAGACTGGTACAGCAGACACTTCAAATCAGGATACTGATGCAGCAAGACACAGATACACACTATCCTTTTGGCATGGAGTTTATGAAAGGGGGATAAGATCAGCAGATGGCTGTTACAGAGATAGAATTACCTGCATAATTTTATAAATTAATACATCCTGGTCAAATAGCAGTTCATCACAGTAACACACAAATAAATAAACTCACAGTAACTTGGAGAAGCAGGAGTAGAGGAAGGGTGGAGGTCAGAGTTACACTTTGCCAATTATTGTAGGTAATGCTCAAATGAAGAACTTACACCAACACTGACAATGTGGAATCATGGGAAGCCCAACGCCTGTAATTTATTCCAATTACTTAATCCTATGGTCTGAGTCCCTATGTCTAAGTAAATGTCCCTATATTCGCTTATTGGCCCTCTCTACAGGTAAGCGGCTCCGCCCTCAGTGGTTACTAATATTACACCTGTGAAGCGTACAAAAAAGGAGGTGAAGTCTATCCCTATCCTTGCTCACTACTTTCCTGTCTGCTAAAATATTTTACACATCATCAAGGTTGATATTATTACTTTATTGTCATCTCCTTGGATATGTGTGGCTTACAGTCCTCAAAGCCTTGATTTTACTAATCAAGGAAATTCTAAAACCAAAAAACAGCTACCAGAAAATTGGGGAAAAGGATCCACAACCTATAAATGTGGCCACACAGGACAAGAATAGTCACCATTCTTCTTGTTGTTTTTCTGCTCTGCTGTTCTGTTATTAATAATTGAGATCAGTATAGCTAAAATCAGTATATGTCCTGAAGGAAGCGGGAAGTAATGAGATACCACTAAAACTGGTAGACAACAGATCCAGGAGTGATGACCTAGATCCCGTGTTTGATACAAACGGAAGTGGTAGACACGGCACAGACATAGTAGCATCTTCTTAAGATAAGCAGCCCCAACAAGATTGGTAGCTGTTTTTTGGTTTTAGGTTGGCTGGCCACCAGAATGTCTGCATGTATTCAATCCTGTTATCAGGCACTGGATCCCTCCCCAGACCAAATAATTTGTGAGCCTGCACCCTTACATTATTGCAGCATGGATATGTCCAAAAGCACTAACAGGACTGTTGAGGTCCTGCCTGAACCTGCACTCTGCATCTACACCAATTCATGTTCCCATCTTTAGATACACATCAACATTTCACAGTGCCATGGTAAAATACTCAAGCTTTCCACAGCCCAAAATACTATAGGGTTCGAGACCAGAATTCATATTTCTCTCAACAAGTCCACCCACCTTTTTATCTGTTGTGACACTTTACACCACCAAAAAGCACCAGAACCACACCTTTGCCTAAGCAAAAACACACACCACCCCCCACATACACACACAACAGCTCCTCATATTTCAACATACCACCCTACACCTTTGTTTACCTCCCTCACATAACAGCTCCCCATGCCATCCATCTCTAGTCCACCATCTTTATGCAAACCATAACCAGCTCCCTCACCACCAACTCTACACACCCCATAACCATTTTTATAAAACCCTGGTCTACACCACATTGTCAAAACCATTATTTTGAAGCTCTGCTTCAGTTTTTGACTGTTCTAGGATTCAAGCTACCAGAGAGAGACTAGACATAATGCTCTCTTCACATGCTCCATTGGGATAAGCCAAATCACAAGCCTTCGAAACAATTGCCATTAAGAAGCCTTTCTTTATGCCCTAGTGCAGACCAGACATAAGGAAGGTAGATAATTGAATACTGAGCTTACTGGCAAACAATAGTATTGAAGACCTGTGGTTGCTAAATAAGCTTCAAACTACAGCTTACTCCTTACAAGAAATGCACATTGAATGCTGGCCCTCAGAGGAGTGTGTTTCCTACTTAAACTGCTGCCACATGACACAGCAGGCACAATCTGCCACCTGAGAAGTTCATCAACTGAACTGGACCGCTTCAACACACTCATGCTTCAGTACCTCTTTTCTTTGTTGACAACCTAACATCTTCAGTGGCTCTGCAAGTGTCCTTATTTCATGAATATTATCAGCATCAACACAATTGTAGAATGGCAGGATCACATGAACTGCTGAAGTTATTCTCTCACCTGAAGATTCTGTGAAGAATCCTACGGATTCCTCACTGAAACCATGCCAAAAGTATCCTCTCAGGTGGCCTGGGAAAGGCAGATGCTTCCTGATCCTAACCCTGGTGGTGGTGTACTGCAGGGGTATCACATGGGAGGAGACAGGGCCCAGGGTGGTGAGGAGATCCCGTGGGATGAGACGCAGTATTTGTCCATTGAAAGGAAGTAGCTTTCTGGTTTGCCAAAACAGGTAATGGCATTTTGCCATTATAACATCCCTGATCCACATTTAAGCTCTGTGACTAAGGGTACAAGTTCTGTTAAATCAAAGTGAACACTAAGAACAGAAGAATCTTTCAAAGTAAGCACTCTTTGTACTCCCAAGGTTATGATGTAAAGGGATATGGAAATACTGTTTTAAATAAATCACAGTCCTCTCTAAAAGCTTATTCTAACAGTCCATCTTTTAATGGGTTCAGAGAAAATAAATCTATCCTTAAACTGAACTTAAATGCTAGAAGAAATAACTTTTCAGAAGGGGACTATAAGTCCCAGAATCTCACAAGTACTGGGACAAGAAGAGGTCTGAAGATGCACGCAGTTGCATGAGTCATCCAATTGAGCCTAACAGCCCACACCTGAAAGAACCTGGAAGGCGTGAAAGGCCCCCTCAGGTGCAGGCAATAGAAAGGAGAGGAGGGAGCTGGAACTGTGACTGGAATGCAATCCAAAGCAGTCGTAGCAGAAGGAAGTAGGCACAAGGCTGGCAAACCAAGTAGAGGTGGGAGAACAAGAGGGACACCGGATGTGGAAACAGCAGATTTCATCTGTGTGTTCTGAGAGTGTCCTATTCCCCAAAACCCAGAAATGCAGAGGCTGCACAGTGGAAGGCATGCAGGAGAGCTATCTTTCCCCATGTGAGCCTGATTGCCATGGTTGCCGCGTTCTGAATTTGCTGGAGACTGAGGCAAGGAGCAGTTACCAAACCATGAGTCCCAGGAGCGATCAGGGCTCCAAAAATATGTGGGCAGACCGATGGCACCTTCACAGAAGAAGGGGGTGGGTCCTTAAGCAGCCAGAAGCAACAAAGTGGTGAAGGTCGTACAAGCAGTGCGACCGGCAGAGCGAGTGTTGAAGCAGCAAGTGAGTGAAGCTCGGTGATCTAATACATTGCATGAGCATTGCCGGCAATAGAATCCAGATCCCCGTACACTTGTGTATGAGTAAAACGAGTAGAAGTTGTTTATTAATTCAGAAATACTTGAATAATGGGAAGTGTAGCACTCGTATGTGAATGAAAAGGCTGTTCACTCGTCTAGAAAGAGAATATTGCTTACATACCTTGTTCACCAATATAAGACTGTTATTCTGAAGTACCTAAACAAAGGGGAATGTAGCACTTGCATGCAAATGAAAAGGCTGTTTACCCACAAGGAAAGAGAATACTCCTTACTCCATTGTTCACTATCATAAGTCTGTTACTATTTGAAGGAGTGGTCGCGTGTCACTAATAAAGAAAGTGAACATTGCACAGACCATTACCGAATGCCTTGTTCAATTGTATTTATTTTATTTTTATTTATTGCATTTACTACACACCCAAACCCGTGGGTATCACAGCATAGTTTACTTAAAGCACTTATCTGGCTGCAAAGTAGTGTTACAATACAGATACAAGTAATACAGGAAACAATAGATGAATACATACATGGTGGAGTAGGGTCAATCTGGCTATCGCAATGGGTCGTGGTTAAGGTCCCACAAGTTGAAGTTATTAAATAGCCATATTTTTATGATCTTCTTAAAATGCAGGTTTAAGGGTTAGTTTCTAATGTGAATGGGCAGGGTGTTCCAAATCTTGGGTGCCGCTACTGGGAAGCTGGAACCCCAACCGCCCTAGAACTCTTGAATCTACAGACACACAGGTGTGTGCTAAATATGGATCGGCGGGATCTAGAAGATCTTTTTTTGAGTGACACAGTTGTTAAGGTAGGAAGGGCCATCCTTAGTAATGCATTGTTAAAGTCTTTAAAGAAAAAGACATCAAGAAGTGGTGGTGTGTGCCTAATTGGGATTCCCAAAGTAGGACTGAACTATATCCTTCACGTTACAAGGGATTACAATACAATACTGAACTTTAACACCTTTTAACTCTGAAAACACATCAATGAGTGGTCGCGTATGCCTAATTGTGATTTCTAAAAAAGGACTGTATCTTATTTTTTACTTTAACAAGGCATACCTTTCACGAATAAGAAGTTAAAGTGTATAAATCATTGCAGCAGGGAACAAGCATTGCCCAAGCCAGGATTCTCCCCATATTAACATGTATACCAGCCTTTCTCGAAGTTGAAAAGCTATCTAACTATACTGCAAATTAATTAGCCTAAGAAAGAAGTGTGCAAGCATTACCTGAAGCTAGGAGAGTGGCACCAAGGCTTCTGGGTAATTATTTGGGCTGATACCTGGCATAAAGGTATAGTTATAGATAGTCAATTGCTTTCAGAGTGGCTTCAGGAAAGGATATTCTACGATACAAAATATCACCATTTTAGATATCCTATGTACGAAGGCCATGAAGACCGGTAAACCCCCTTATATGCCCTTTTTGTTGACTTCCGGGCAGCCTTCGATTCAGTCCGGAAAGAAAATCTATGGGCTAAATTAGAACTTCTGAGCTGCCCTTATATACTACTATATTACCTAATACTACTTCACCAAGGCAACTCTGTCGCACTTAGGTTAGACAGTCAGGGGAATATGACAGCTGCAATGTCACAGAATAGAGGAGTCAAGCAGGGCTGCCTGAGAGCTCCCTTTTTATATAATCTATTTACTTATGATCTCCCGGTCATTATATCTGCTGAACATAATTGTCCTCCAGCAGTCGGTACGGCCCACTGTCTGGTTTTGGCCTATGCCAACAATCTTATAATCATGGACCACACTTTTAGTGGGCTCCAAAGAACAGCTAAGATACTATGGAAATATGCAGAGAGTAACAATCTGATAATTAACCAGGAAAAACCCAGTTAATGGTATTCTCTGGTAGAAATATAGTACGTCCACGACTTATAGTGCGTGAAACCGAAATTAAATATACACAACAATATAGGTATTTGGGTGTTGAAGTAAACGTAAAGAGTGAGTATAGCTCATACATTCAATCACACAAAATTAGGGCCGCTCAAATAACATCTTAGACAAGTCAATTTGCGACCAAAAACTGCGGCTTTAGTCTATGCAGGGTCCGTCCTATGGTAGTATATGGGCATTGCTATCGATTGATTTGAACTGGTTACAAGTGGTTGAGGGTACATTTTGGCAGAGAATACCAGGCCTTCCACAATCCATACCGATGGTGATAATTATACTAGAGGTGGGACTATCTTCTCTAGAATCTATAGTATTGAGAAAGAGAACAGAAATGTATTTAAGGATGAGCAATAGCCGGAGAATCTTCTTATGAGAGCTATTTACTGTGAAATTTCCAAAGAAACAACTAATTACCATCTCAAAAATAAAACAGAAACTTTCCTGAAGAAGAAATGCTGGATTGCCAGCGGTGATAGTTTCAGTCATCCTGCTAAAATTGCCCTATCAAAAAAGGTTGATCTTTGGGACTGGCTCAAAAACAATGAACACCTTGATAAACTTCAGAAATACCAACATATACATTATATGTTATATACATTCAAACAAATGCAGAATTACTTGAATCTCTGTCCCTCATGTAAGCTCAGGCGATTCATACTATTATTGAGGATGGATAACCTACCTGTCTTGACAAATAGGAGTATACCAGTCCTCCTCTGAAAGATTCTGCCGTATATGTAAAAATGGAGGGATCAAAGAAACTGTAAAACACCTACTGACAGATTGTGTAAACATGGCAGATATGTTCCAATTATGTTATAGCAATCATGTACATGACTTGGAATCCATCAGAGAAACCACGTTTTGGCCACGTTGTATTAATTCCCAAAGGTACTAATTGCTTTGTTCAACGTTTGGTTAAAAATACAAAACCTTTTGGGTATCTCCATCTAAGATCACCCGACAATATTGAGTTCCTGTAAATCAATGTAGAAGGTGCCATTTACCACTGGTCAAAGATCAGCCAAAGACTGATATATGGACTCAAAGCAATTGTAGTTGAAGCGATAATGGACGTGAGATGTGCCAAATCTGTAGGCATACTGTATAGTGACAAATGTTAAAAACAATACTTAGATAAGAGGAAAGATGTTATCATCCCTGTCTTTATGTTGTAGGTATTTCCGTTTCTATTATATAACTGTATTGGGTGACTGTTTGAACTGGAAGTACTTAGGAATGAGATCTTTTTTTAACTGTACATTCAATGTTTTTTTATGTTTTATACTTTTCTACTTGTTTCCGTACTTTTCATTTGTGTTTGATGTATACTTAAATTAATTTGTAATCATGTGTAAAGTTTATTCATAAAGTAATAGGTGAATGAAAAACTGTGCATGTTGTTCATATCATGTTGTATTGCCATAGACTTCTTTGTATATTTGTTACTTAGTGTGAGAGCCAGTTATCCTGTGTTAGAGTGTGTTCCCTTAGCTTTTGTTAGGCAGGGAATTCGTCAGCAGAGTAGGGATAGTGAGGAATGTTTTTGAATATTATTTTAAGAATAATTTGGCATTCTTTCATAAATCGTCAATCGATTGTCTGCCTCACATTACCAACCCCTCACAGTTGACTGGCCGCAGCTGGTAACTGATGAAGATATCTTACTGTGAGGTTGTCACTAGTCAGTTCACCTTTGGAAAGGTGCCATAGTCATAGCGTAGCAAGTCCTTATATATAACATCGGGTCTAGACCGAATTTCTGTGACAATGTAGCATCAGGGCCAGTATCACGCTAAACCAATTAGAAGCTACTCAATCACCCCACTTATTTCCCATGAAAGGTCAAACCCTCCTTGAACTATTAAAATGAGCTATGGTAGCTCCTGGGCAGCCTATCATATTGTCACAGTATCTTATGACCCCTGCTGGACTTGAAGCTTGTGGCCAATGAGAACGGATAATGTTCTTCTCAAAGACTTGACACTTTGTAAACCAAATAACATGTAAATGCATCTACATTCTCACCTACCTTTTGCGAGATATAAGGTATATATCTTTCTTTATTCAAAGCATTTTTTATTTAAGCTGTTTTATTCTTCTGTACCCTTCTCCCCAAAAGAACAAGCCTTCCTTGCTCAGCCACACTTGCAATTAGGTGAGCGCATGAAGCTTAAGGACAGCTTTTCTGCCTAGGTTTAGGAGGTCATACTCACGTCAAACCACCAGAAAACGTAGCAGATTCCTCCTAAAACAGCTTGCAATCATGCTTCTATTGCTAAACCTCGATTAGTTTAGGGTGACTCACTCATGCATGACATTATGACCGGCTGAGAACTCAGGGGTTTCCTTGTCAGATATTTACTTGCTGCATTATGTAACCACATACGTTTGCCTGGCACTACACAATCTCCTTTGGATGTTCCTTGTCAACTTAAGTTGGGGAGGAAAATCCCAAAGCTGGATCTTCATGCATTAATTGTAAAAGTGACTGGTGTGCATTAATGCATGTTCCAAGGGTCGATGTTCTGAAAGCTGCTGGTTAAATAGTAAGGGCTGTCATGAATAGGCGAGTTCGCAGGTAATATAGATCACCAGAAGCATTCGCTCATCCCCAGACAGTAGGAGATACAGGAACGAAGCGTGAACATCTACCTATCTGATAACTCCTTGAATAAATCGTCCTTAAATGTGATTCCTTTAGTCTTAGAAACCTGCTGTTGTGCTTCTTCTCACAATGAACGATGGTTAATTAAAAACAGCTTTGTTTGTTGTTTGTTCTTCGTTTGCTGCCTTTTCTTCAATGCCACCGACTCTGGAATATCGCCTGTTTTTTTTTAAGGTAGCAGGCATAGTTCCGTTACTTTGAGCCCGCCTCATCCCTCCCACTCCTTGCCCAGCAAGGGAGGTATGAGTACAATGCAAAAAGTTATTTCTGTGCTTCTCAGGTAACGAACAAACATAGTCTTCATATCTGCTTAAATATAACATAGCAAAAAATCAGAGAGTCAAGTTACCTCTCAGAAGTCAAGGATGGAGATGAGAACAACACCTGTCATATTAGCATCCTTGCTGTCCTGTGCCCTGGGATTACCTGTTCTGGTAAGACTGCAATTTTAAATCAACTTATTCCCCACTAACTTAATGCAAAGCACCTGCCCCCTAGATTTTGATCCAAGAATATGCCTTTGGCTTCTTTCATCTGGGTGATGTAGACTAAGCAAATGTTTTATCTTCCAAGTTTCCAAGGAAAAGATGAAGTATGCAAACATCTTGTGTTTGTATCAAACAGTGAAAGACGGTTGTCAATTCCTTGTAGCTTACATCTGGAGTAAAATCCACTGATGAAGCAGTGATAGGAAAAACTGTGTCAGCTGTCACTGTGTGTATGTGCGTGTGTGTTAAGGAATGCTTTTTGTCCAGTAGTTTCTCTGTTTGTGCAATGGCCATATCAATTTTAAAGCACATTTTTCATCTCTTTTTTCATTTAACATGAATATATTATGTTATTAGGATGTGTACTGCATGCCGCTGCCATTTGCATGGTCTCCAGGGGCACTGGAGGATATGGAACAAAGTGGGTTATTTGGTTAGTTGTGAGAAAAGGGAAAGAAAAGATTACAGTGCTTTTTGTTGAGAATGCGGATTGGAAGGACCCTGAACTTTGTAGATGTGAAGTGTGTCTAGATGATTGCTTTGCATTTGTCTGTAGTGAGTAAGGAGGAGAGAAGTTGATGTTAAGTCAAACGGTGGGGGGTGTTATCTGGGTTTACAAAGGGCTCCCACATTATTGGGCTTGCTGTTGGTTGCGTTACGTTGAGAGGAGTTTGACTTTAGTGGTAGATGTGTGAAGATGTCCTGTCTTGAGGTTCATACATTCTTGGAGAGGGGGGAAGGGTAGAGTTTTTGCAGTGCTTCCATGTGATGTCTTCCAATCAACTTAGTTTCTTGGCTGCCCTGCAATGTAGACAGAAGTTCAGGAGCTGGTGTGGGGTTCCCTTAGATTTTGTCTGTGCATGAAAGTCAAAGAATTAAAAAGTGTCATTGTTGCTGCTTGACCGGTGTAGAGTTATCCTTCTGTTAAGCATTGAAGAGCCAGCCCTTAGGCTTTTCCTGATTTTCATGTGATCATGTAGGATAGATTTCCCTTGCTAGCGTGTTCTCGTGTTTGGCTACCATAGTGTAAAAGGCTTATCCTCTGTGTCTTTCTCTGCAAAATGTTTTAGTTTCTAAATGTATGTCAGTATTAGAAGGCGATACCTTTCACCAAGCTTTTTAAGGTTGCCCTGCCCCTTTAGCAAGCCCCTGAACTGATATCCAGTTGATTGAACCCTTATAAATGTAACGACCACACGAAAAAAGTTATATACATTTTATATAAACACGATAAGAACCCTGCTGTAGTGTATATATTTGATAAGAATCCGAATGAACTTGATATAGATTTACATGAACCCCAATTAATTTAGTTAAACCCCATTACATTTCATGACCCCACAAAAATTGTATATACATTTTATATAAATATGATAAGAACACCAATGGATTTGATATACAAATACAATTTTTACAGCACTCCTATAGTTTGATTGGGTTTATGTGCTAAACAGTCTTATGTCTATGTGTAACATTAAGGCTATGCATAGTGTAGGAAGTACTTATACATAACATTGGGTCTAGACCTAATTTCTGTGACAAACGCAGCATCAGGGCCAGTATCACACTAAACAAATTAGAAGCTACTCCATCACTCCCACTCATTTCCCATGAAAGTCCAAACCCTTGCTGAACACATAAAATGAGCTATGGTAGCCCTTAGGCACTCTATTATAATATTGTGGTACCCTATGACCCTTGCTGAACTTGAAGCTTGTGGCCGATGATTAAGGAGAATGCTCCCCTCAAAGACTTGAGACTTTGTAAACCAAATAACTTACATGTAAATGCACCTACATTCTTACCTACCTTTTGCAAGATATACAGTATATATCTTTCTTTTTTCAAAGCATCTCATTTATTTAAACTGTATTATTATTATGTACATTTCTCCACCAAAGAACTAGCCTTGCTTGCTCGACTACAGTTACAACCGTGTAAGACAATGAAGCTTAAAGATAGCTTGTTTGCCTAGGTTTAGGAAGGTCATACTGACTTCAAACGAGAAGGCGCAGAAGATTCCTCCTAAAACATCTTGAAATCAAGCTTCTATGGCTAATGCTGGATCAGTTTATGCGTGGCTCACTTATGCACAACAGTATGATTGGCTGGGACCTCAGGGGTTTCCTTTTCAGATATTTACATACTGCATCAAGTGCCACATACTTTTGTTAATGTTAATGTTAATGTTAAAGGACATTTGTACCGCGCACTATCACCACCGGAGTGGTCCCCTGGTGCTTTGGCGGCTCTGAAAGAGGGAGGGAGGGAGGGTGAGTTAGTGGGAGGAGGCTGGAAAAGTGCAAGAATGCAGTGATGTGCTGTTGGCGGCCTCAGCCCGGTGGGTCCGTTGGCTGGGCCTGGGGTGTTTGCGGCCGGTAGTCGTTGTGTACTGTTATGCAAGTCTATGTGTGTTTTTTTTGTTTTGTTGTTGCCGTGTAGTGAAGTTTGTGCATTTTTTTGTGCTGTAGGTTTGTGGTTGTTTTTGGGTTGGAATTTGAGATGTGTATGCAGAGGAGGAAAATTGTTAGTGGTATTGGTTAGTTGGCATCTCTATCATGAATTGAGGAGTTGGGCTTGCGTAATCTCACCAGATGGGGTGCGTGGGCACCCTGTGCCTCTTGAAGGTCCGTGCCCATTCTGCATTCGAGGCCCCTTTAACATCTTGCTGCCCCCTCCACCCGCTTCGCCACCAACCCCACATGCTCTTCACTCCCACTTATATGGCTAGTGTACTGCCAGTGTCCACACTTCCATTAGTGTGGTTATTGGTAGTATCTCGACAGCTCCACAACCCAGTGGTAGTTAGTAGCAGCTAAAGGGATGGTTGAGGATGTTTGCCTGACACTACAAATCTCTTTTGGTGGTTCCTTGTCAACTTAATTTGGGGAGGGAAATCCCAAAGCTGGATCTTCATGCATTAATTGTAAAAGTGACTAGTGTGCATTAATGCATGTACCAAGGCTCAATGTTCTGAAAGCTGCTGGTTAAATAGTAAGGACTGTCATGAAGAGGCAAGTTCGTAGGTAATGTAGATTACCAGACGCATTCACTCATTCTGAGACTAAAGGAGATACAGGACCTTAGCATTAACATCTACCTAACTGAGAACTCCTTGAATAGGTCGTCTTTAAATGTGATTTATTTTGTTTTAGAAACCTGCTGTTGTGCTTCAGTTCACCGTGATCAATCACTAATTAAAACAGCTCTCATTGCTGTTTGTTCTTCGTGTGCTGCCTTTTCTTCAACATCACTGACTCTGGCACACTGCCTGTTTTTGTGAAGCAAGCAGGCATATTTCCTTTACTTAGAGCCCACTTCATCCCTCCCACTCCTTGCCCAGCAAGGGAGGTACGAGTACAATGCAATAAGTTATTTCTGTGCTGCTCAGGTTGCGACTAGCAAATTATCAGAGTCAAGTTACCTCTCAGAAGTCCAGGATGGAGATGAGAACAACACATGTCATATTAGCATTCCGGCTGTCCTGTGCCCTGGGATTACCTTTTCTGGTAAGACTGCAATTTTAAATTAACGTATTCCCCTCTAACGTAATGCAAAACACCTGCCTCCTAGATGCTGATCCATTATGCCATTGGCTTCTTTCATCTGGGTATGATGTAGACTAAGAACATGTTTTAGGTTCCGAGTTTCCAAGGAAAAGCTGACAAACGCAATCATCTTGTGTTTGTATCGCCAGCAGCTAAAATGTTGGTGTAAACAGTGGAGACTGTCGTCAATAATTTGCAGTTTACATCTGGATTAAAATATACTAATTACGCGGTGATAGGAAAAACTGTGTCGGCTGTAACTGTGTATGTGTGTGTGTTTAAGTAATGTTTGTTTTTTACAGTAGTTTTTCTGTTTGTGCAATGTCCATATCAATTTTAAAGCCCATTGCTCATCTTTTTTTCATATTACATGAAAATGTCATGTTATTAGGATTTGTACCGCATGCTGCTGCAATTTGCATGGTTTCCAAGGGCTCTGGAGGATAGGGAAGAAAGTGGGTCGTTTGGTTAGTTGTGAGAAAAGGGAAAGCCAAGATTGCAGTGCTTTGTATTGAGAATGCAGATTGGAAGTACCCTGACCTCTGCATGTTTGTAAGCTTTGTAGGTGCGAAGTGTCTGCAAGTGGCTGGTTTGCATTTGTCTGTAGTGAGTAAGGAGGAGAGAAGTTGAGGGTGAGTCAAAAGGTGGGGGATGTTATTTGGGTTTACCAAGGGCTCCCACATTATCAGGCTTGCTGTTGGTTGTGTTATATTGGGAGGAGTTTAACTTCAGTGGTAGATGCGTGAAGATGTCATGTTTTGAGATTTATCCATTCTTGGAGACCGGGAAGGTATTTTTTTAGGGTTTTTACAGTGCTTCAATGTGATGTCTTCCAATCATTTTAGTGTTGTCGTTGCCTTGCAATGTGTCCTAAGCAGAGGTTCAGGAGCCGGTCTTAGATTTTGTCTGTGCATGAAAGCCAAACAATTAAAAAGTGTCCTTTTTGCTGCTTGACTGGTGTAGAATTATCCTTCTGTTAAGCATTGCAGAGCCAGTCCTTAGACTTTTCCTGATTTTCATGTGATCCTTTAGGATGTGGTTTTCCCTTGGTAGCGTGTTCAAGTATTTGGCTACCATAGTGCAAAAGGCTGATCCGCTGTGTCTTTTTCTGCAAAATCTGTTTGTCTCTAAATGTATGTCAGTAGTACAATGGTATACCTTTCATAAAACGTTTAAAGTGACAGGTGGCCCGACCCTTTAGCAAACCCCTGAACCGCTATACATTAGATTGAACCCTTACAAATGTAATCGCCCCCAAAAAAGTTATATGCATATTATATAAACATGATAAGAACCTCACTGTAGTATATATAACATTTGATAGAGAAGTATCCTTACCCCTATACATTTAATCGAACCCCATTAAATTTGATGACCCCCAAAAAATGTTAGACATTTTCTATGAATTCTAAATAAATTTGATAAGAATCCCAATGAATTTGATATAGATTTACCTGAACCCCAGTACATTTAATTTAACCCCAATACATTTGAAAACTCTACAAAAATGGTATCTACATTTTACATAAATTTGATAAGAACCCCGATGGATTTGATATTAAATATAAAATGTTGATAGCACCCCTATAGTTTGATTGGGTGTATGTGCTAAATAGTCATGTGTCTATCAGTGGCATTAGGGCTATATCACTCTTAGGGGTGGGGTCTCACAATACAGATATATAGCTTTTATTGTATGCCTCGAAAACACATGTGTTCTTCAGACTTTGCAATGCTAGCCAGCGTGGTGTCAAGGAAACTGTAACCATGAACAGCTACAGTTACAATAAGATAAAAACACCCCTTGACAGCCCCAGCGAACCGATGATACTCCTTATTGCCTTGGGGGAAGAGACAACTGTCTTGATACAATAGATGACCCACAGGCTTTGATGGAGGAACGTGAAGATCGGCATCTCAGTGAGAACATGGCCACACTATTTGCAGATTGTCAGCCACCTCTCATCGCCAGTGTCATAGGGCTGTCTGTTGGAGATGTCATTCAAAACACTCACGCAAGTGCATTCGAAGATATGGCTAATTTTGAAATGGCTAACGGTGCTCAAACGGTGGTTCTCCAGCCGCCCATTGTTGTAGAGCCTGTGCTGTGCTATTATGTTTAGATATGCAACATGCTGAAATGGAGTCTGAAGACAATGGATATAAGTCTATGATCATGCAGAATGACACAGTTTATTGTGGGGGAGAGTGACCCGTATCCCCTCAATATGTGAACAATACAGAAGGACATGGATCATCGATATCGGATGTCGTGCCAGCTGGTGGGTATATTTTTAAAGTGAATGTTTGTACCTTTTTAGGGGTGTGACACCTAACCCAGAATTAAAACCATCTGTTTCTGTTTTTGTCTACATCCTCTAGCAGACAAATGGGATAGCAATGAGGAGATCCAAAGTGTAGCAGACACTGTCAATATTTACTGTGTTTGCTGCTCATAACAAATAGAAATCCCGGGGAACCTCAATAACACACTATGTGAGCAATGTGTCTCGATAATGAAGCCTGATAGTGTTAAAGGCAATGCATTTACAACCGTGCTGACCTGGTCTGATATGTTAGCCATTTAGGGCTTCACAGCAATAGCGGTAAAAACATGTTGAAAAGAACACCTTCACAAATGGTCACCGGGCATAACATTGATGATCCACAGTAGGAGGCTTACGAAGGTGTACCAATATCCTATATAAATAAATCATTTTGTAAAATATGCTACATTTTGAGCCCTAAACATCTTGTAGAAATGATGCGTCTAATACAGCCATCAACAGAGCTATGGTTTGGGAAAGGGGCAGAACAATGTGTGTCTAAAACATTGTGGGCTATACAAGTGGCATATAATCCCCTTTTGAAAATGAGGCAGTTTAGACGGGTGTGTCCACAGTGTGTTACTATAATTGAGAAAACTGTTTGCAAGTGTAAGGATAAGGTATATTTAAGCTATTACAACACAGAAATGCACATGGTACCTCGTAAACTGACCAATGAAGATTGAGAATGTAGATAATTTACATGTATTTACACTTATTTACAGGAAATAAAACATGAACACCTATTGAGAAGCTGCCAATTTAATGTGAAACTTGCACAGTGGATGTGTACAGCTTTACTTAAAGAACATCTAAGCAGTATATACAGCTTTAGTTAAAGAACATCTAGGCAGTATATCCCAAGGTGCGTAGGAGCCGGTTTGTTCCGGTTTGTTACAGGAGTCAAGGATTAGTTTTAGCTCTCTTGCCCAGGTAAGTCGAATCTATGGGCATTGTAGAGGTTATGCTTGCCATACAGAAGGCTAGAGAATGACTGGACGCTTCATGTATGTAACGTGTGTCTAGAGAGGTGGATAAAGCAATCTTACACCCCTGCTATCGCCTCTACCAACCGGTAAGCATGTCAGCCCTCCTTCATAGCTGAAGACAAGATCCCATCTCTAGCACACAATCAGGTACCCACCCATCTTAATACAGACCCCAACCTGGATATAAATGACACTAGGTTAACTACCTATGTGGCACCCTATTCATGGATGTGCAAGAAATCCCTACAACAAAGCCACCATTGGGAGCTTCATACGAGCTCTCAGAAACCTTTATGCCCATGTCTACTTTATTAACACCTATCCATAATGCCAAGCCCAACATTGATAAGTCCATTGAGTCCATTTGCTCCCTTAAGTGCGTGTTGTTATACACAAGATCTCTCCTCAAACATGCCACTTAAATAGCAACTATTATACAGAAATTAGATCTGGATATATGCGCCGTTACAGGGATTTGGGGCCTCGAGTCAGCTTACCCTATATTGGAGTTAGCCATCCCTGATGTCTACCATATAATTAGGAAGGATAGAACTTCTGGTGGGGGGGTGTAGCTCTTATCATAAAATCCCAATTTAAAACATGGGATTGTAAGATTGATACAATACCTGGTACTGAACTCCTTTTAATTAAAATAGCAGTCAGCGCTGAAACCACTCTGAACATTCTCTTACTATACAGAGCCCCTACACCGGACTGTACCTTTCCTACCACTTTGAATAGCCTCCTTTTATCTTTTTTAAAACACAATACCAAACTTATTTTATTGGGAGATTTTATCACGTGTTTAGGATGTTCCAAGGACACCACAGCCAATGTCATGGAAAATATGTTGGACTCACTAGATTTGTTCCAACATATCAGAGTCCCAACTCACATTAAGGGAGATACTCTGGATTGGGTGTCTTCGACAAATATAACCCTTTCAAACATAGAGGTTAATGCCTGCCCATGGTCAGATCATTTTTGTGTTTGTTTTCTAATACAGACTGACTATTTCAAAAGAAAAGCCATTCAACCTAAATTATCTTTAAAGGTGAGAAACCAAAGCAAGCTGAACCTTACACACCTTGCTGATTGGGCTTCTACCCGCAATAGCAAGATTAGTACTAGAGACAGGCTTGAAGACATGTCCACTACACTTACAAACTCGTTTAAAAATAAAACACAACCTTTGGCATCTCGTAATCAGTGGTTTAATGAAAGTCTGAAGAAACTTAAATCTACTAAAACCAAACTTTTTTACGCCTGGCGACACTGCAGAGATTCTGTTAACCTTGAAGCCTATAAGAAAGCTTCAGCAGAATACAAATGGGCCATATATTCTGCAAACACAGAGTCTTTTAATACTAGCATGATACATGCTAAGTCCGACAGCAAAGAACTTTTTAAAATCTTAAAGGAGCAATCCCACAATCCGGGTCCGACGCATGCCACTATTATTAAAGGCGAGTCATGGTGTACTGAAATTCAATTTGCCTTGTCTGATAAGCTTGAAAAAATCAGAAAAGTGATTGAGGAAAAAAAAAACTTGATGTACCAAAACAAGTTTTGGAGGACTATTTACAACTAGGATGTTGACTAAGCCCCCTTTAGCTTTCAGGCACTGACACAATTTGTTAACTCTTCTTTTGCACTTAATAAGGTTCCAGATAACATAAAAATGTGTGGATCACCCCATTAATTAAAAAAGCCCAATCTCTGTCCCCTGAATGCTTCTAATTATATTTCAAAAAAGGTAGCAGGCGCTCCTCTCCAGAAAGAACATGGCATGATAACCTGTTCTGAGATGAGGTTTGCAGCACACGCTTTTTGCTCACTGTACCTTTCACAGATGGGAAATATACATTTGCATATCAGCCTTTGTCCCACCCACATGGGCAGTCCAGCATCGAAATGCTATGGCAATTTCTCTCTGAACAAGAGTACCACCATCAACCCCATACACGTGTTTCAGCATTGTTGAGCCTCATCAGTGAGGTGAAGCTGAGCCTCTCTGAGAACAGTGAGCAGGGAGACCACATCTGGTTGCCCCAGGTAACCTAGGGTGACCAACCCCAAGTTCCTTACAAATATTTCAAAAAAGGTAGCAGGCGCTCCTCTCCAGAAAGAACATGGCATGATAACCTGTTCTGAGATGAGCACTGTGCTCAGAGAGACAAAGCTTCACCTCACTGATGAGGCCCAACAAGGCTGAAACATGTGTATGGGGTTGCTTTTGCTTCTAGGTTAAAGACTAATGCTAATTTTTCTCAAGATGCAGAAGAATACATTAACCCTTTTTGGAGGGGAGGCAAGTCAAAGTCACTAGTGATAGCGCTGAAGCAAAACCCACCACACTTATGTATGGTATTCCACAGGGAGCATGTGTGTCCCCTTGTGTTTATGACATCTTTATGATCCCTTTCTTCCTGATGCTGGAAAAGGAAGGGATCATATTTGCAAATTATGCAGTTAAGACGCAATGCATTATCTGTATTTCAGGATCCCATGTGGAGGACTAATAATTCATTAATTAAATATACAAAAAAAACATTATTGGATGGTGGCCAATGGTTTAGCCATTAATAGCTCAAAAACTGAGAATAAGCTCGAGAAATTGGGACCCAATTACAAGACTTTTACTATAGATAATTGTAAAATTGATGTCATGAGCAAAGTTAAAAGTCTGGGCATTTATTTAGATACAAACCTGAACATGAAGGCTCAGGTTAATAGTCTTGTCTCCTCTGCATCCTACTATATTAAGCTGTTTCACTGTCTCAGACCTTTTGTATCTGAGAAAAACTTTGGAACTCCAGCAAGGGCCAGTATTGGCCCAAGAATCAATTATTGTTGCAGCCTCCTGGTAGGCTTAATCTTATCAGATTTTCACTGTGTCCAGGTTTTACAAAATGGAGCAGTCAGAGTTGTCAAATATCTCGCAAGAAGAGACCACGTATCAGAGGCACACAGAAGATTGCATTGGCTTCCTGTGCAGGACAGGGTCTCCGTCAGGCTACTCTTTATTACACATAAGTGTTTCCATGGAACCATGCCTGCATATCTTAAAGAAACTATCTCTTTTAAGAAAAACACCAGAACCCTCAGATCTGATGAGTTGAACATGCTTATAGTTCCTCATCTCAAGACAAAGAGGTCTAGGGATGCTGCCTTTGCCTCCGCAGCGCCCCAGATCTGGAACTCTCTCTCCCCTGTGCTTAGAGTGACCACATCCATTGAGGTCTTTAAGAAAGGTCTGAAAACGCTTCTCTTCTCATAAATTTTTGCATTTTATCTATTGAATCTGGCCCCTCCATGATACTGCCCTTGCTTCTATTCTCCTTTTTGTTTTTTGCCTGTCCGTCTTGAATGTGTTTTGAGCACCCCTGTGCCTTAGGGTACCTGGCGTGTTATACAAATTCTAAAACATAAACATAAACATGTTGTGTTATCTGCAAACATCACCACAGCATACAAATGTGAATGTAACAATGGTTCTATTTATCACAAACATATGTTTCAAAAGATGCCACCCTAGAATGGACATATATCGGTGAAATTGCTAGAAAGAGGATTTTGACAATTTAAGGCTGCCTGTGGAACTTTCATTAAAGCTGGTGGTGTATGACATGCAACATCATTTTCTAGCCATTAAATGATATTGGCTTTTTCACATGGAGATTTATACGTTTCTATCAGCAACCACTTTACTGTGTATATTTGCTTATCTACACAATGAACGGCATATTGTACATAAAGTAATTGAGCATACTACAGAATTTTTAGCCCGATTTGATAACTGTACAGAAACAAACAGACCTAGATATGCAATGTGGATACCAATCTGATGGTGTAAATCTGAATAAAAATCTGTTATATTTGTAAAATGTAGTTGTGTCTTTATGTCGGCTATGTCCTGTATGAAGCTGTCAAAATATATTACGATGAAGGGGTGTTGCTGGATTGTACTATCAACTGAGAACTGATGGTGAGAATATGTCAAGGAACACTGGCAAGATGTGGCTTTCAGATCAGGAGTCTTACGTGCTACACAAGCCCGTCCAAAAATATTTTAAAGAACTAATGACTGTGGTATCTGATATCGATCAACAATGGCAATATGATCTTATGGATTTGAGTCAGTTCCAGGGAGACAATGATGGCTTCTGATATATTGTAGCCGTCATCAATGGCTTGTCAAATACACCTATGTTGAGGCTTCAAAAGAATAAATGGGTACCAGTGTAGCAGCGGAACATCGGGTGAGTACCACTAAACTACAGTCAGAGGCTGGTAAGCAGTTTCTAAATATACCGCTACAGATCCTTCTAAAACAACACAGGATGCACCATTTCATAACATACTCTGAAGTTAAAGCCTCTATTGTCAAACATTTTATACAAACATTTAGAAAACGGATCTGGCATTTCTTCACAGCTAAAAACACTGTAGACATGTTACCTGCATGTACAAATGTGTATAACAACACACATCATAGATTTTAAACTACCCATGTATCTGTAATTCTTGGAGTTCTGGAAAAACCTGTATGTTACAAAGGGGTATGATCAGAACCACAGCAATGCGATCTTTTTCACGGATGAAGTGGCTCTCCATAAAGGTATTTATGTATGCATACTAATCAATTACTTGTGGGAAGCTTTTCAAGGGTTTTTCTATAGGGAGGAGATCCAAAAGGTCATAAAAGACCAAGACAACGTTTATAGATTAGTAAAAGTTATAATTAGTAAAGGATGAGGTGCTAGGAAACAATATCTAGTGAAATGGCTGGGTTGGCCTGTGAAATTCACAGTTGGGTAGACGGCAGCTCTCTAGAGGAGATGGGTATATAGCAAGAAAATCATGGAGCCTACACCTTTTTACATCATGCTCCCAGCAACGTCTCTGCAGACACATTCCCAGAGAACAAAATATCCAGTGTCACTGTGAAGCTGTCCAAACCTGCAAATTTGGAAGGAAAGTGGACTGTGGTGCTCACAGACGTTAAATACATCAGTTTGCGGGAAACTGTAGGCAGCAGGGACACCATATTTATCATAAAATGAGCAAACCCTCTGAGGCTTTCACCGGTACGGTTTGCAGAGTATCTTGTCAGTTTGATCAACAAAAGCATATTAACCATACCAGTGTATGGTGACACAGTGTTAAGTCTAGACCCACACCAGAGGAAGGTTTTTCACCAGGAGCTGGACATGTCTGTCAGGTTTTCAAAAATGGGAAGACTTCATAGCCCAGGCTGGCTAGGGCATCAGTCATGCTTTAGTGGGAGTCATGTAATGTATGTAGCGGGGCTCAATGGTGTCTTTAGAAGTCTCTTTAGACACGCAACACCCTTCCTATGCATCGGCTTTGAATCAGCTAAACCACATGTGAAAACGGCTGCCACCAGTATTGCAAAAGATGTCATGGGGAGTGTGAGAACATCAGTTGCCAATCGTCTCGCCAAAAGGAAAAGGATGAGCAGGATGGATCAGGCTCCATTTATAGACCTTGTGGGAATGTTAAGAAGAAGTGATCCCCATCACATCTACACAACCCTTTGAAACCTGTCAAGAAAAGAAGCTCAAGGGCCCAATGTGGACATCAAACTAAGAAGAAGCGTATTAGCCCTAAAACACACGAGGGCAGTGATATCCCTTAAAGAACAATGGCCTTCTTACATGGTTCCTCCGGGGAGTGTGTGAAATTGGGGCTTTATCTCTTCAACATACTGCTGGCCCAAACCAGAATCTATAACAGTTTCTTCATGAAGGTGTTACCCATGGCAGCACTATCGCCACTAGCTGCTGTAGAATTCTTTGTATCAGGGATGACGGACATGTATCTGCATGTAAAGGACACATTGCTGCATTCAACTTGTAAAATAACAAATACTGATGGCACCAACCTCACGGCTGGTGCATGAGTGGCTACAATCGTATACCACATAGCCACAATGTTCAACCAGATGGACGTAACAATAGGCAATCAAATGATAACATAGAGTGATAATATATATGCTTATCCGGCCTATATAGATAGCAATTATGGCCCTGATGCCTTGGAAAACCAGCTCTCTTTCACTGAGACACCATGGGGGAGTTTGATGTCACTGCTCTGGATAGTGACAACACACGGTTTGTGAAGAGTTCTCACCACATCACGCTCAGTAGAACAGTTGATTTAATAGGACATCTATATTCAGACCTTTTCTTCCACAATAAATAAATAAATAAATAAATTGTTGGTCAGCAGCGTTGACATTAAAGTGAAACTATCCTGAGGTAGACCAGGTGGGAATATATTGGTGCACAATCTATATTCCTCTAGAGTGGTTATTTTTAAATCAACCAACAGATATCCATAGGGTTTACTAGTAGCATCTTCAAAAGCCTCCATGGAGAAACCTGTTACGGACAAAAACATCTGTCGAGCTATGACAGCTAGTTGTTGTTTAACACTGAGGTTTTAAATAACACTATATAACTAGCATTTATTGTTATAGATATGTTGTTCCTACCATTGTTGAACAAGTTCTGCACGATATAGCAGATGCTAAGATTGCAGTGATGTGAATACTGAGTAAAGGTTTTTTCTAGTTCAACGCCCTGCCCACCTTTTGTCATCAAATCATTGATGTTTACAATATTAACTGTGCTCAGAGGTAGTAAAAGATCATTGCTGAGACTGCCCAGCATACCTTCTACAAATCGCAGGTGTTTCAACTTGTCTTATAAAGTTATATAGAGAGGTTGCCAACAGCTATAAAGCCAGACAATGCTTTTTCTAGGGGTTTTATGACAAAATAACTCTTGCCACAGCTGGAAGGTGTGGCCAGCACACAAGCAAACAAATGGTGTAGTCTGGTATCCATAACACCTGGTAATATCAATAGCCATATAGATGTATAAAGCCTCTTGGTGCTAGCATTCTTTTATCAAACATGACACAGAGAGTCTTCTGTAGAGTACTGTAGGGAAGGCATGGTATCACAAGTATTGACACTGACACAATGGATATAATTTGGAAAACCTTTATTGAAAATGTTGGGGTTGGAGAAACTCCTATTTTGCACTATGACTAAGATGGGAGAGGTCTCGACCATCAAACGATGAGCAAAACTAGTAAAATCAAACTAGTCAAATAAAAATGGCATATGCTAACAAAAACCTAATGCCTGCCCTATCTCTTGTACAAAAGTGTAAAAAGGAGAAATGTATGCAAATGTTAAAATCAGTGTTCAAACGATAATTTCACTGAACCAGTTCTCCCCACGTTAGGCTTCACAGTGTAAGGTGATCCTTGTAGGAAGGATGACACACTCTGGCTCGGTTTTCAACACAGGGCACAGTTCAAAACCATGCATCAAGACTCGCGTGTCCTTTTACGTTAACGTTTCTTTCTCTGAAATTTATATTTCAATCAAAACATTCACAAAGGTCCCTCTCTGCCGGGGTCAGACCTTTCACCACATAGTTCATGTAGATCCCCCTGTGTTGGGCTCAGACCTTTCGCCACACAGTTCTCGAAGGTCCCCCTCTGGCCGGCCAAGACCTCCCATGATAAAGTTCCACACAAAGTTGCAAGGTGGCTCCCTTCCCCAAGCTTAGTTTATCAACCGGACTCGGACCCCTTCTCGGAAGTCAAAGTCTTTTGAATGTGCATGGGTTTGTTGAAGACCACCGCTGGACCACTATGACTCAGCATTCACTATTTTACCTTCACTCTTGCTCTTTATTCGCCTTTTAGCTTCAAACAATGTACTTTTCCCAGAGACTTTTGAATGGGCTACATTCTTTCACCCGGCCACTCCATTAACTGGAATCGCTGATCTCGCAGCTGCAATTTACTTTAAAGTTCATTCACAGGTCTGCCTTTCTTTACATCTCATCCACACGCATTCTGCCTTCACTCGTGATTTGATGTCACTACTTGATTCACTTTGGTCTCTCAGGTCACTTACCAGCTCATCGGCCATGTGTGCTTATTTCTTGTTTAGTGGTTTTCCAATGTTTTAGCCAAGGTTAGTACCACAGGCTTTACCTCGCCTCCACCTCCGCCGTTCACGCGGGTGGGTCGCTGGCATCCTTGACACACAAATCAATCTTCACTTATGGATCTGGCCTTCTCCACGTGTCTTCCGTGGTCTGTTGGAGGCAATGACCTCCAGAAGGAAAAACTTGAGGTTTTCAGCCCGCTGTTCTCATCTCTTGGTCTGTCGCTCTGCTACAGTAGGCGTGAATTAATCCCAGAAGTTCTGCTCGTTCTCGTGTTTTACCTGGCTCAGAGTGTGTCTTCAGGTGTTGCCTTTTATTTGTGTGAGGAAAGCTAACTGGTATCAGGTGAGTGCACTCAGGGTAAAGTGCCTGACGTTGCCTGGCTCGATTAACTGTACATGTCCAGTACAATGTGAGAGAGTTAGTTCGTTTACTCTAAGTCACCCTATTCCTTGGCCCATTTTTGTGCAAAAGGGGGGGAGTTGGGATTTTGGTAAATCCTAAAATGAGATGGGGTAGATGAACCAAAGAGGGGGGGAATACCATGCCTCTCCATTGCCTATCTCACCCCACTCCCCTAAAACCCTTCACCCAGGTGATCCTGGTTGGGAAATTGTAATGTTCTAACTTTGCGCGCCATACCACTGACTCGATGTGAACATGTCATCATCGCCATTTCTGTCTCTTTCCCAAATTGCTACAAATATTACAATATTTGTGGTAAATATGGATACATTTGTAGATGTGCATGTGTGCAGAAACATAGCGATTAAACATTGTTACACGGAGGGCCCCTCCCCACTCAGATGAAGTAGGCAATCAATATGTGCACATGGAATCTAGCTGTATGAATGGCGGTCATGAGAGGAGATCATGATAGGTATAAAATGCATACAAGGTATACATGTATGGGAAGTGTTTTTCGAATTTAGTAAAAGATGTGAAATATATAAGGTGCGGTTGCTCTGTGTATCATGGGCTTTTGTATTGTCGATTATTTAGAAGGGTGTTTTTGCAATCGTAGCAAAGGCTTGAAAAAGCCCCGTCAGTCGTCAGGGAACAGGTTTTATGAGTTGGTCAATGGGGTGGCTGCGGTCAGTTTCCAGATGGCTCAAGTGCTGCAGGTCGAAGGGAAGATATGATCTCTGGTAAACAGGAGAGCTCATTGTTGTAAGGGATAGGCATTTGTGAGACTTGCGGGTTGCTTGGAATAGGTGGCCTCTCCCTGTGCACTTGCGGAGATCATTAGTTATACATTTCTGGAGAGCGATTGTGTTGTCAGAGAATGGGCGAATCTCATGTGAATAGGAAAGGTCCGTCACATAGAAGTCATACAAATCAGACACCAGACAGATTTGAGCAATGCAATTGGCAAACACGAATAGATCAAAAGGGAATCTATGTGTCTTTCTCTCGTCTTCATGTGCTTAGGTATTTTGGAAATGTAAACCTTGTAATTAGACTTTTTTAGGGGATAGTATTATAATGTCTGTATACAATGAACTGTGTGGGTTTTAGATTTGTATGTACATGGTAACCAATCAGGTTTGGGGGATGCCTTTGTAACAATATCTGGGGGAGCTTATTAGTTGTTGCAAACTGTATATAATGTGTGTTCTTTGTGTGTTTCAGGGAGACCAGGGTTAGTGTGACTGTTAGATGTCATCTAAGCCCCTGTCATGATGCCTACCTCTAAGGAACCAGGCCGGGCCCAGCAACCCCAGAGGCAGGCATCATTTCCCCCAGGAAGGTCTCAGCGGGCCCAAGTAGGGGCCCTTTGGACTGAATCCTGGCGCCTTAGGCGCCAGGCTCATATTGGACCCCAGTCCTGGCGCCTTAGGCGCCAGGCTCATAATCGAGGACATGTGTTTAAGTGCTTGGGTGTACACTTACCTGATGCAGACCTTGCTGCAACATCCAGGCCCCCTTGAGGCCTGGATGGGACTATTTTGTCTCTAGAACTACTTAACCACATGGGTGTGGCCTGAGGAAGAATACATACCTGAGTGGGAGGATACATACCAGGGACTTCTTGAAAGGCTATTTAAACCACGCCCGATCAGTAACTCACGCTTCGCGTTGTTCTGCATCTAGCAGCTGGACGCTCACCGTGCCTGCTCCTGCTTCTGGACTTCTGCCACGCCCGCCTGCATCCTGAAACACCTGCATGTGGAGAAGGAGAACGAATAGGACAAAAGAAGAGCCCTTACCTGTTTCAACCTCGTCCAAGAGTCGTCCCGTCGGCGATCCTGAAAGGAAAGACTTTCATTTTGAAAAGGTCAACTCACCCGTCGCTGCCGCGCCGCATTTCACTCACCTTGCTGCCAGCCTCCATTGCCAGTGGCGCTCGTCCGGATTCGCTGCATCAATCCGGCGCCTGGGGAAAAAAGACAGAGAACAAAGGTGAGAGTGAGAAGAGCATAAGTAAAGCCCGAGCTTACCTGTTTGGGTCATACTTCATTTCGGGTCTCTGCCGCATACAGGCACCTGCGGACCCCGGCCCCTAAGGGGAAAAGAAAGACAGCGGAAATAATGAGAGAATGAAAAGACATAATAAAGACTCTCATTAAAGACTTACCGGAACTTACCTCTCGTTTCGGGTCTATGCTCGTTCAGCATTCTGACCCCATCCCCTATGGGGAAAAAGACATCTGCATTAACGTTTAATATTGCACTCAGAGGAAAAACATTCTTTAAACACTAACCTGAGCATTCTTCATCGTTTTCATCGCTCATCTCGGGATCCACGTTCTGCACCTGAAAGAAAGACAATAGAGACTTTTTATTCTCGGACATTAGCAGAACCAACATGGATGTATGAGAGTGAATCCAGTGAATTAACTGGGTTTCAAGGCGCCCCTGCACCAGAAGCAGGAAGGAGAGCTTGCCATCACAAAACCAAAGGTGAGATTCAAGGGGAATTACAGAAAGGGGGTTCGCTCAGGAGGAGAAGGGAGTGGGAAGCTGCACATTGTCCTGCAGATCATTAACGTCCCTCCCTTTACACATACAGAACCGTCCCTGCCATACTCTGAGCCCGGCGCCTCACCGGAAGAAGCAACTTCATTCCAGTCCTGGTCAGCGCCTCTGTGGGAGTCAGGTGAGCGTTACAGCCACCTCCTGGCCATCAGTACAATAAACTTGCTTTATGGACAAAAGGCACGCTTACTAATTCTAGAGGTGGGCCTAATTTGGGTAGAGGGGCAGAGCTAAAGGTCCACACCTACATCCTCTCGCACTGGTACATCCATGGAAACTGGATAAGAAGCAATGGTCATTTCCTGGCCATCTGGATAACAAGTCTCTGAGGACTAGAGGGTAAGACACCCTTTGGTTTCTCACATACCCTTCTCCTATGCAAGGTGGATAGGTTTGTTCTTCTCCCAAGTTCTCTAGTCTGATGACTTTGGAGAGGATAAGTGGAATCATCGACTCTCACTTTTCCACATAATTTCTCTTTGGCTGTACTGGTATGGTCTGAATGTTAACCTGAGTTTGCTGTGAGTAGCCCATGAACTGGGATTGAGGAGATTTTACATAGCTAATGTCTCTATGAGGCTCTGTTTCTGTCATTCCCATACCAGGGAGGTCTAGGAATTGCAATCAGACGGTCATTGATCTTGTGGTGTAAATCTCTGGGTGAGGAAGGACGCTCTTGAAGAAGGGTAGAGAATTCTGGAAAGTCTCTTCCTATAATAACCTCTTCCGGAAGTCCAAGGATAATGGGTAATGATACTAGCCGGGGCTTCTCCCTGACATTAATGTACCCCCAGGACTCTGTGATAGATTTCGTTACATCTGTGTACGCAAGTAACTCTGACCATGGTTGCATGTTCTAAATCTTCTGAAGAGACCAAATCGGCTCTTATGGCTGTTTGTTTACTGACAGAATTAAATAACGCTTTTACTATCCTCCAATTCACTAGAGCTTTTTCATATGTAAAATCCACTGAGGATTGGCATAAACACATGCTAAAGGTTTCTAGATCCTCCTCTTGTTCTTCCCATTCCACTCCTCTTAGAGAACCTATTTCCATAGGCTCCTCATTTTGATTTTTGGGACAATGGTGAACTAAATGACCTGTTTCTCTACATTGGAAACATATGGATGGTGTTGGCTTAATTTCTCTCGGTTCCTCCCTGCTTGATTCTTTTTTAATCCTAGTGTCAGGTTTTTTGTTTCTACCCTTACTCTCAGGGTCCACTCATGGGTCTTAGAGAGCCCTCCTCGTTCCAACATCAGTTTTTGAGAGCGGTAGTGTGGTTTTTGATCATTTCTATTTTTCTTTTCATGGAAGGAATGGAAATGTTTTACTCCATCTGAATGGTTTTGAGCAGTTTCAATAGCCAGGTTGAGAATGTGACAATTTAATTGCAATACGTCTTTCTGTAGAAAAGGATTTAATGAGTTGATAAACTGTTCCAAAATGATAATTTCTACCACCTCTTCCAGTGTTTTATTACCCACCCATAGGTGACAGTGTTTCTAATTCATTCTTCTACTTCCTGAGGGGTTTCACCAGGCTTTAATCTGATGGACCTTCATTTTGTCGATAAAAATTACTGGTCGGACCTACTTTTTTAAAGAGCCATTCCTTGATGGATATGACGGTAGCTCCCAAGGTTAGATTAAGCAACTGATAGGCGGTTTGTAATTCGCCTTTTAACAGGGGTCCCAAATGGCATTTATTTCAGGTTTTCTCCCCATCCCAGTTGTTAAGCCAATCGTTCGAAAATTCAAAATCAATTCCTTACGTCTTCTCCTTCCTGGTAGGGTTGTAAAATCCCTTGAGGTAATAGGGGTCTTGCTTGTAATTTACAAATCTGGTGACATTTTCTTGAAGGCGAGCCTCTGCCTGCATTTGATGGGCAGCTAGTTGGGCTACAACTGCTTCAATATCAGTCATAATTTCAGACGGAGTAAGGGTTCCCACTGTTAGACTTTCAGACTCAGAGAAGAAAAAGTTCTCAACCTATTCAGTGAAAGTTTTGAAGTCATCTGACCTTTCTGAATTTGACTTCGATGAAGGCGGTTTGACACCAAAAATAAAATGTTCTGGAAATGGTGGGTTTAAGGCGCCAGGTGCAATGAATATATGAGAGAGTCTGACTTATAAGACTATTTGGTCCCACTATTGTATTTGATTATGGGTTATTAGAAGGGTGAGTTATAGACCTGGGTTTTGAAAAACAAATCCTGTCGGTTAACTGGGATTTGCAGTTGGGTGAACACGATCTCCTTAATAGTGGATATTCTATCAGAATCAAGGACTTCAATATTCCTATTCTCTCCTTCTGGTAGGATGACATTTACCATCATGGGTTCTCAATTTTTGACAATTGAGTCAGATCTCACTCCAGACACCATTTGCAGGGAAGGCATGGTATGACAAATATTGACACTGACACAATGGATTAAATTTGTAAAACCTTTATTGAAAATGTTGGGGTTGGAGAAACTCCTATTTTTCCCTATAACTAAGATGGGAGTAGTATCGACCATGAAACGATAAACAATACAGTCCTAGTGAAGTCTGTCAAATCAACATGGCCTATGCTAACAAAAACCTAATGCCTGCCCTATCTCTTGTACAAACGTGTCAGAAGCAGAAATGTATGTAAAAGGAAAAATCAGTGTTCAAATGGTAATGTGACTGAACCAGCTCCCCTCCCCAAGTTAGGCCTTGGGGGGTACGGTGATCCTTGTAGGCAGGATGACACACTCTAGCTTGGTATTCAACACAGTACAAGGTTTTAGTACACAGTTCAAAACCGTGTATTGAGCCACGCCTGGCCTTCCACATTAAAGTCTCTTTCTCTGACTTCACAATTTATATTTCAACCAAAACGTTTGTTAGGGAGATTTCTCACACAAGTGCTAAATTCCCTCTACCTTAGAGCCCTCCAGCTCTTTTGCTATATTTTACTTTTGCTCATGGACTCTGGAGTCTCACCCACCCCATAGGCATCATCCTTTTATTGCGTGTCACCCAGCACCTTTAGTGTAGTGATGTAGGGTTGTTTTCGCGAACTTCCCACTTTGAACTCCATTTTCTGGGACTGACTACTGTCTCCCAGAACATGTAAAGTTGCCATTGACTTTACTAGTCATTTTAAATTTACAGACCCAGTACACCCTATCTTCCCATAGAGTACTTGAGGGCTTAATAGTTATCCCCTTTTGTCTGATTCTCATGGAACATTAGTATGTTCCCCTTTCTCTAAGACCTGGCTGGTGGCAGTGGTATCTACCATTTTTATTCTACTGCCAACTATGAAAATAGCCTCAGTACCGTTATGGGATATGGTGGTAGCCTCAAACTGAAACCCGGCAATCCACTTTTAACTTTACTTGCTTCCGGTCGAGTTCGTTTGCCACATATTTGTGTAAAGGTCTTTCTAGTGTTTTACTCTGTGCGCCAAACCAGGTTTGGTTCCTTTGTTCACTGTACTATGGTGGGCTTCTTCAAAGAAGCCCTCCTTAGGCACCTGAGTGTCTGGGTGGACAGGATATGAGGGAGGGATTTGAGGTCCCCTGCACAGGGTCTCCTTGGAGACCCAAGTCACACTCTTGTTTGATTAGCTAGGTGTCTGCCCTGCCAGGACAGCCACCCTGCTGTGTGATCCTCTGCAAAGACTCTAAACCATTAACATCGGCCCAGACCTATTGACTTGATTCCTAGTTGTAGTAGCCTTTTCTAGATTGCCCTGCCTATAACTTGTTAGTGCTACTGATTTTGAATAACCTTGTTTTTTCTCTCTTCTAAATTGCTGGAGTGCCATTTTGCTCACACTTCATTTTGAGCTTAACTTTTCCAGAATTGATTGGGTGTTGTTGTAGTATATTAAGACTGCGAATTTCTGCTGCTTTATGATAGCGAACTGTTTTATAAAAGATGGTGTAAATAAATGTATATTCCTTTACTCAGAAACCTTGAATCAGTGTTTGTTTGAATCATAGTAATTGTTGTGCTTTGTGTAAACTCTTGTACTGCTCACTTTACTCTTGAGATAAGTCTGCCCGCTCAGCCATCGCTACCCCTTTACTGTGTAGTAGAGTCTTGCACCAAAGGTGAAATTGTACTTACACTTGTAGTCTTAATTGTGTGTAGTGGTCCCAAAGGGTACTGCATATGATTCTGCCTAACAATGTTCACATAGGTCCCCCTCTGCCGGGCTGCAACCTTTCACTGGACAGTTCCACGCAAAGTTGCAAGGGGGCTCCCTTCCCCAAGCTTAGTATAGTTCGGGTCTCCTTCAGTCGGACTCTGACCCCTTTTTCGGATGCTGTAGTCTTTCAAATGTGCATGGTTTTCTTACAGACCACCTCAGGACCAGCTTGACCGAACTTTCACTATTTCACTTTCACTCTTGCCGTTATTCGTCTTTTAGCTTCAAACAATGTACCTTTCACAGAGACTTTTGAATGGGCTACTTCCTTTCACCCAACCTCTCTGTTACTTCGTATCACCAATCTTGCAGCTGCATTTTACTTTAAAGTTAATTCACGTGTCTGCCTTTATTCGTGTCTCATCTTCACTTGTGATTTGATGTTGCTACTTCATTCATTTTGACACACACTGGTATCTCAGCTTGCTTGCCAACTCACTGGCTGTGTGCGCTTCTTTCTTGTTTCGCGGTTCTCCAATTTTCATGTCAAGGTTAGTACCACAGGCTTGGCCTCGCCGCCCCAAATCTGCCATTCACCTGGGAGGGTCGTTGGCGCCCTTGAAACACAATGCAGTCTAAACTTATGGTATCTTGTCTTCTGCGTTCTGTCAGAGGCAACAACCACCAGTAGGGCAGTCCTGGGGTTTTCGTCCTGCTGTTCTCGTCCTTTGGTCCGTCGCTCTGCTCCAAAGTTCTGCTCTTTCTCGTGTTCCACTTTGCTCCGAGTATGTCTTTAGGTGTTGCCTTTTATTCGTGTGAGGAGAGCTAACTGGTATCAGGTGTGTGCACTTAGGGTAAAGTGCGTGACTTTGCCCGACCCGATTAACGGGACATGTCCAGTACGATGTAGCAGGTGAGACACCCTTTGGTTTCTCACAGTACTCATACTAATTTCCTGTTGCTTCTTATTGCTCACAATCCATGGCTGTGTAATGGTAAAAGTCCTAGGGCTGTATCTCCATGTGTATACGACTGTACAAGATCTTTCAAGCTGCCAACATTTATCTCAGCTGTATTGTTAACATTCAGCATGATAGGTGTATTTTTTTTATCCTGCAGATACAAACTCCACACTGTACTCACCGGGGCTAACTAGGAAGTTAGATCCCCTAGGTAATCACAGTATTACATCCCCAGGGGCACTGACAAAGATAACACGATCAGTGTCATTATACAGAACTCTCTCTTACAATTGCTCCATCACACCATACAGTTTCAAACTCAAGTGATCTGTTGTGAATGCGGTTATGAATATATTGGTATTGTCAGAAGTTGTTGGGTATTCCTCAGTGTATGACCATTATAAACAAGCAGTTTCATCATCTGTGAACATGATAAGCTCACTTCATAAGAATGATCAAATAAATAAGCCTGAAGCTCATCGGTGTATGTGATGACTGTGTTTCACCAATTAGCTCTTTGTGTAAACTTTCCCCATAGTGAATCAAGAAATAGTTTTGCTAACAGTCGCTGAGCGGGTTTGTCCTTGATCTGTTCCATATTTAAACGAATGCCCTGATGTTTGTAATAATCATCCGCCTAAGCCTGTTTAGTGGCATCGTCGACATACCGTGATCAAAAACCAGAGGCCCTTGTTTCTGCAGCAGTAACATTTGAATGTATATACAGAAGAGTGATAAGGTGATTGTTTCAAAATGCCATAGCTCGTGTAAGTACCCCAGTCGATCGTCATGTTTTAAAGTGGCCTGTAACTCAATGGTACACCAAGTGCCTGCCAGCACCCGCTCTTCGTCCATGCGTTTACACCCGGCCTGTTTTGTCTCGACGCATGTATTACAAAGTGAGAACATTAGCTTGCCACCACATCTATAGGGCAACGCAGGTAAGTAAAGACCTTGGGGTGGATAGACCTCGTACCTGATCAAACCAAAACACTGGTTTATATCCCATAATTGTCACAGATGACCTTGGGGTATCTTATAGGATATGGTTTTTTAATTGTTCACAGCCAAGCATAGACTGGTGAACTTTGCTCAGCCTCTGAGATGCAATGGTGCAACTTTAAAGCATTTGTACAACCTCCACACAAAGGATCTCTGGTTGTATGGGATCAGGCAGTTTCTTCTCTTTAGGAAAACCACCCACTCTTGGGTTGCTTTGTACCATTGCTCACCAGTCATGTTCCCATCTACTTACAATGCAAACTCCCTCACTGGATCTGTTTTAAAAATGTGCATCTATACAACTGCTTGTAGGTAGTACCTGTCATTATTGAAACCCCTGGTGGGGTAACATTCAGGATACCCGTGATTAAAACAACTGTTGAATTTGTAGTCTCTTTCCACACTCTGAACCAAAGCTTATCCATCCTACCAGTATTTACTGTACCATTTCTCACCACTAACTGATAGAGTGTGTTGTCTTGCAATATTTTCGTCTCTGTTATATATAGGAGCCATTGAATAGCTTCTGTGGAATAATGTTTTTGGCTCCCATGGTAAGAATCCTGGGGCAACAGGTATTTTGAAGGATCCCATCTCTGAACATATTACATGCCTGTCTTAAAATGTTAAGCAAAACAAAAAGTTGATGGCTGGAAGGTTTTGAACTGATAATCACCACTGGCACAGCTCTGGACAACCCTCTAGACCATTGTTTTTCAGCCTGCCAAGCCATTATAGAAGGTGAAAGAAAATGTTGACATCTTCTTTATAGTAAGCCCTTAATTCCTGGTGAAAGTAAAATATGCTGTGCTCATTTGCCTTATACCCCATCATGAATTGGTCTTTTTTTGGTAGACATCATGTACTGAAGGCTGTATTGATCCCGGGCCAGGTTCGAGACTACATAGTTTTGATTAGCCGCCGTGTTGAAAAGATGTGGAAAAAGCAACCGGGAAAACGAAACGCTTTTGGGAGTTTGGTAATCAGTAGCCGTAAATATGTGTGAAGCCTCCTGGTGCTAACGTTTTTTTCTCAAATATGACAATGAAAGTCTTTTGTAAAGTACTTGTGCTAATTTCTCATTGTTTTTTGTCGCGCATGATGCATGGCTCTGTAACGATCATAGCTCTAGGGTTGTAACACACTGTATATATGATCTTTCAAACTGTCAAAATGTATCTCAGCTGTATTTTTCAGACCCTGCAGTTACAAACGCCACAATGTATTTGTAATAAGAATTATTGAATAAATAAGCACAAAGCACATCAGGGTCTGTGATGATGACTGTGTTCGACAAATTACCTCTTTGTGCAAACTTGACCCTAGCGAATTAAGACATAGTTTTGCTTACAGCCGCGACATGTTTGTCCTCGATGTTTTCCATACGCAAATGTATGTCCTGTTGTTTGTAATAATCATCCACGTAAGCCTGTTCAGTGGCATCATCCACACAACATGAATGAAAGGCAGAGCCCTCCTGTTTATGCTGTAGATACATTTGAATGTACTCACAAAAGAGAGATAAGGTGATTGTTTCAAAATGCCCAATCTCATGTAGGCACCCCAGTTGATCGCCATGTTTTAAATTGGCTTGTAAATCGATTGCACACCAGGTGCCTGTCAGGACCTGCTTTTCATCCGTGAGTTTACACCTGGCCTGGTGTTTCCCAATGCAGGTACGACAAAGCAGGAACATTAGCTTGCCACCACATTTATAGGGCAGCACAGCAAAGTAAAGGCTTCTGGGTAGATAGACCTCACACTTGACCAATCCAAAATGCTACTCTAATTCTCACATTATAAGGTTGACGGTATCCCACTGGTGTTACCAACGGGTTACCGTTAAACTACCCTTACTGTCTTTGCCGGATAATATCCTGGTATTACTGCAATGTTACAGGCAGGGGAGAACCAGTAAGTTCCCATTCCCATGGAGTCTGATAGTATTCCATGGGCTGGTATTGCCTGAATTACCAGCAGCGTTAGTAATTGTGCTGGTGGTTCAGCCAATAATTTGCCACTAGGATCCAGATCTACCAGCAGGTCAGGCATGCTGGGAGATCCTTGGCCCTCACCAGAATTATCAGTATTTTTTCTGCAATTATTTTCAGACTGGCACACTGGTAATGAGGCCCTATATCTCCAAAGTTGTCATAGTTGATCTCTGGATGTCCTGCAGGATATGTAATTTCATTGTTCACAGTCGGGTATAGACTACTGAAAACTAAATAGTTTATTTGTTCACCCTCTGAGATGCAATAGTGTAATTTTGAAGCATTCATATAACCTCCATACAATGCATCTCAGGGTTGCATGGTGTCCAGCAGTTTCTTCTCTTTAAGAAAGTTATCAACTTTTGAGTTGCTTCGTACCATTGCTCCCTATTCTTGTTCCCAAATACTGACAACGCAAACTCCTTGACTGAATATGAAGGTTTGTTTCAACAGGGCGCGTCTATACAACTGCTAGTAAGTAGTACCTGTCAGAGTGTTGAAACCCCAGCAGTGTAGCATTCAGGACACCCATGGGAAAAATAGCTGTTGAATTCATAGGATATGTCCACACCCATAAACAAAACATGTCTGTTCAGCCAGTATTTATGGTACCGTTTCTCACTGCTATCTGTTAGGGCATCTTGCATGGAGATGTTTTCAGTCTCTACTAAATATAAGAGCCATTAAATAGCCACTGTTGAACAACTGTTTTGGTGCCTGGGGTATAAATCCTGGGGCAACATTGTGATCATTTCATGCTTTAGGTTCAATTTTCTGCATCCAGCAACTAGCCAGTGTGGCACTTTTAAAAGGCTTGAAATATGACACATATGCCATCCTGCATAGGTGTTACCTGATGGGTCATTTGAATGAACCTGTCCCTGAACAAATGACATGCATGTCTTCAAATGTTGACATCTTCTTTACAGTAAGCCCTTAACTCCTTGTGAAAGTCAGATATGCTATGCTCATTTGCCTTATACCACGTCATGAAATGGTCTTGCTAGGCATCATGTACTGAACACTATATTGATCAGGGCTCCAGGATCAGGACTACATAGTTTGGATTAGTGGCTGGATTGAAAAGATGTGGAAATATGCCCTTTCAACCGGGAAAACTAACTTTGGGAGTTTACTGAGTTTCACAGGAAGGAAGTTCAAGGAGTCTGTGAAACATATTTTCAACATTATAACAAGCATCAATATGAGTTTAGCACCCTGTTTGATACGTTTCACTCTAATTCACTCCTTCACCAATTGTTTGAGTAGAAAGTAGCCGTCGCAGCCTTTGGCATTATGAGCTAAAAGCATGTAGTCTGTGAACTTGGCTTTTGCAAAGGTGCTAACAAAATCACTTGCACACGAACCACCCTCGAACTCCAAACAACTATCACCTGTTAGATGTCTGGCATAAATGTAGTCTGGTTGGTCCGTTATATCTTCCTGCCTGGCTTCCATGTCATACACAATATTATCATCACTTTTCTTTTTAGGTCTACCAAGTGTCATATAACACAGGCTCTCAGCCATGTTGACAACAGGCACTTTGCATAGCAGCAAATTAACCCATTAAATGTATGACTCTTGGGGATACATTTCCTGCACGTCGGACAGTCAAAATGTGCCTCACACATGACCGATCCTACGTCCGCTTTCTCAATGTGAATGTTTAGACAAAGATGCAACTGCATAAAGGTGTGAAATTGCTGACATTTTGAAGGTGTCTTTTAAAGCGCTTTGCACTCGTCTCTTAAACACAGGATACAATGATACTGACATTGTTGAAAATATAGTGACAATGCTTATACAGGTTTTTACCCCCAGTGAGAAACTTGAGGTGTCTTACGACCCAGTCCCCGGGGATCTGTCATCCAGGTGACCGGGACACGGCCATCGCTTTTGGATCCAGTTCCTGGGGGTGGACCAGTGCGGGAGGATCACCTGGGTGAGGGATCCTCGGGAAGTGGAAGTGGGACACCAGAGGGTAAGACGTGGCATCCCCTTCCCAATAACATATTTTCCCCATCCTACCAAGTAGGATACCTAGGAACTCATCCCCCCTCCACTTTCCCAACACAAACACTTTCTCACAGACAGCTCACTGTGAGAGAAAACGGACTAACACCCAAGCCGTATACCTGACATGTCCCAAAGCAAGGGTGAGGCAGAGTCAGGCCATTAATGATAATTATACACACACCTGACTTCCATCACACTTCCCCAAATGGATAAAAGGCAGAGCAAGATTGGAGCAGGGCAAAACAAATGAAAAAGCAGCAGTTCCGAGATGGCAGATTAATGCAAGCAGAAAGGCGGCAAGAACAAAAAAGGGCTGCATGAAGGGAATTGCCCTTGGCTTTTCCAAAGGAAGAAAACCGATACTTTCACGAGCCCTCGAGAATAAGAAACATAAGACCAGTAATTAAGCTGAAGAATGGTGCATTGTGTGTCCAAGGTACCCGGGGCTCTACTGCATCGATAGCCGAGGCAGGGAGGAGCAATTGCCGCTGTGGTACTGTCCTTGGCTCTGACAACAAAGCTACTCCAGTCAAGTCAGCACAGCCGGTGAGTTGAGGAGACTGATAGCAGACCAGTCTGTGTTAGAACCAAGGTTACAAGCACCAACATTGAATGAAGAAATCTGCAAAGAACAAAGTATAAGGCCTATGTGATGAGCGACGCATATGTAATTGAATATTCAGGAAGTGACTGAACTTTTGAAACCAAGATACCATATACAGAGTGGTCCGGCACCACGTGGGTGCTCATTCGAACACTCTCTGTTAGGTATCCAGCTGAGAGTGTGGAATGGTGAACTGTGAAATCGAAGTCATCCTGTAATGGGTCAAGCCAAACCCTGTACACACTTGAAAGTCTTTGATGGATATGTGAACTGTAATTGGTCCGAGTCCGGCTGAGGGAGATTAATTGTGAAAAGGGGATCTGAGCCCGACTGAGGGGGATCCGGGGTGAACTGTCCAAGCCCGACTGAGGGAGACCAATAGGGTTAAAAGGATCTGATCCTGACTGAGGGAGATTCAGTGTGAACCGTCAGTCACACAAGAAAATTGTTGTAGAAAAGGGGATATGAGCCCGGCTGAGGGGGATCCATGGTGAAGAATGAATCTCCCTACTTGTAAACTTGGAACAGAACTTTTTCAGTTATTTGATACAGCAGGCCCTCTGAGTTTTGGGTATAGAAGGCCCTGATGTTTGTAACATAACTGTGTCAACTTGCTGAAGAAGCCTAAGAGAGTGCTATGCTCAAGTGAACTGCCTTGTCCCATGCTGAAAATGTGGGGAAGGGCGGCAACGGCCTGAAAATCCGACTTATCATTTTGTGAACACTTCTTCCTTTTTCATGAACATTTTCCCACACTATTTTGTAACTTAGCGGTAAGGATTATCAATAGTTTTTTTAGTATAAGCCCTTTTATCTTGATGAGACTCCAGTAGCCCTGCATTATCATTATTTGATGGCCGCAGCTTCCTCCCATTTTAGAGTTAGGTTGAGATAGACATTTATCACACCCTTGATAAAGTTCAATAAGCACCCTTGAACTAAGGTCACTTCTGTCTGTCTGACTTTGATACCATGCCTTCTTTACACCCATAGGAAGTTTTGTAGATTTGTTATACCAAGAGAAAAAAGCAATCGTGATGTAAAACATACAAAGTGTTTTTTGCTTTTTTAGCCAGTAGCGGGAAGTATCTCCGCACACATCTATTGAATTACAGTGTTTTGATAGCTATAGTGAAAATCCACTCAAAGAGAGCCAACTGTCCAAAACGTACATGTGTGTCCAGTGAAACACCCAGCTCTCTAGGGGATTTCAGTGCTTTGTCACATATATCTGTGTCTGTACAACTCTGAAGTTCGATTAAACCTATGAGACTAGATGCCACACACAGATTTAATGGCCTGTGATTGAAATGTAATAGGCATATGCTTTTAGATTGTGAATGAGTTTGATCAAAGGTTTGTAAATACCTCTGGAGTAGTCTCAATCTGCATGAGCCTCCTCAGATTTTCCAAAAATTGCAAAATGCAGAAGGCATCACGCGTGGATTGCATAGTAAATAAGGCCCTGGTCAGCATTCATGCATATCTGTATGAAATTGTTGGGTCCAACAGTTTATATTATATGCCTGAATAGTGTTACTACGGCTTCTGCTAAAACAGCCAGCCCGTGTCCAAAGGATCGTAAGTGATCCAAGATAAAAATCGGAATTCCTCATAATATTCGTTGGCTGCAAATGTTTCATATGCACGTTGATATATGTCTGCACCCTTTCTAAGTACACAGGAGCAAAAGAACATTGCCACCATTATAGCCAAAAAATGTATATTACAATGCTGGAAGCGACGGTCCGCCCCTCCTTCAAGATGTGGCTGAAGGCCCTTACCTGGACTCAAACGTGCGAGGAAGACTACATCAATTCCTTCCCTATGAACTCCCGCCCGAGAAATGTGTGGACAGACCGCTGTAGCTACTTGAATAGCAAAGACGACATTGAACTACTCTCTTCTCCCCTGCCGAATGAAGAGTCTGAGGCATAACGTTGAACTAGAAAAAGACTAATGGGCTGCAAATCTAGCTTCCTCTGTATACCCTGTACATTTCATGCTTTGCTAATACCAAACATGTGACATTATTTGCTAATCTGCTGTATAATGTGCCTGCTACTGTTAACTATATGCAACTGTAAATACTGTTATCAATGTCCCAATGAAATCATCCAATAATGGAACCAAACCCCAGGGGTATCATTTGCCAGCACATACAGGACCTATTTACTCGTATGAGCCTGACCTCCCGCTGTATCAGCATTTTGTAGAGCAAGGACATTATGCCCCTCCCGCCGGCTGAATTGGATATGTAGCAGATCTCAGGTGAGTCAGGAGGTTCATCTGGGTAAGAGGGCCACATGGTACGGACTGCCGCTCTAAGTCTAAAGTATTGTAGCAGCTCAAGAGCTGAACTCGAGTGGCCATGCCGCCATGTCTGCGGGGTGATGAATTTCCCTTCAGGATATAAATCAGATAGTGCTCGATATCCTAGGTCAAGCCAGTGTCGCATAAGGACTGTGTCATGTGTGGGGGCGAGACCCAAAAAATGCCACATGGGTAGCATTTTATAGTATGGGTGGTGTGCTGGGTGAGGTTGCAACAGCCGTCTCCATGCCATGGTTGTGGTGGCTACAGGATCAGCCAGAGCATTGGTACGGTATGAGCGATAGAGTATTAGGGATATAATGTTTAACTCCTCGCTTGCCAGTTTCTAAAGTTTCACGTGGCGGGCGGATCCTGGTAATTATACCTATATGTGGCATGTTGGGCTTGTGCGGCAGTCCAATACCAGGCAAGGTCAGGGGCATTAAAGCCCCCTCTCTCGTAGGGCAAGGTCATATGTTGCCACTTCTTGCAAACTGCACCGGAGTGCCACAGGAATTGGGCGCATACAGAGTGCAAACTCGAGAAGTATTGTTTCCCGGGCCATAGCAGGACATTCGCAAAAACATGAAGAAGCTTGGGGACTATTATAATTTTGATTAGTGACAGCCTGCCCGATAAGGAGAGCGGGAGATTGCACCACCTTGGACTCCACAAGTTGCACAGTAGCAGTGTAGTTGTTGGCCAGTAAAGAGGATCTAAGTAGGGATACCTGGATCCCAAGGTATCTGATACCTCCAGGGGACCAATGGAGGGGGAACTCACAAGCTGGTTGCGGGGTTGCAGTGGTTAGTGGGAATATTTCAGACTTGGAGTAATGTATGGTAAAACCCGATAATGTGCCAATTTTCGTTATATCTCGGATTATTGGGGCTAGGAGTACTGCCCACATATATTGCCAGGACACCATATCAAATGCCTTTTGGGCATCCAGGGTGACCGCAACCGCATTAGAATTTGGATCGATTCTGGACATGACATTGAACAGTCAACAGATATTGAGAGCTGTAGAATGGCCAGGGACAAAGCCGCTTTGTTTAGGGTGGACCAGGTGCAACATTATAGGAAGGAATCTGTTAGCTATTGCCTCGGCAAATATTTTAGTATCTGTGTTTATGAGTGAGAGGGGTCTATAGGAGCCACACTCATCAAGGGGCTTACCCGGCTTAGGGAGCACAGTTATAAGGGCTTCATGCAGGGATTGGGGCAGGATACCTAGGCGGAGTGATTCGATCCATACTTCATGTAATCTTGGGGCCAGGATGGCAATAGGCTCCTGGTAAAATTCTGAGGTGAGTCCGTCCGGGCCAGGAGCTTTGCCCTTCGGGTGGGTGGAAATAACATCAGTGATCTCTTCGAGGGTGATCAGGGTGTCCAGCTGCTCTCAGGTAGCTTGAGAAAAGTAGGTCATAGGGATTTGGTCAAGTAGTAGGTTTACATCGTGGAGGTTATGCTTGGGTTAGGGGGCATACAAGGCCACGTAGAAGTCTGCAAAGGTCTCCAAAATATGCAGGTCTGACCAATGCTGGGCCCCATGTTGTTGATGCAGGTTTTACCCCCTTCAATGCGGGCCAGCCTGGCCAAGGTCCGTCCCGTTCTGTCACCCTTACCATACTTCCGCGCAGCCAGGGGACGAGCATAGTATTGTACCTCCCTGATGGCGTGAGTTTCAAAAGTTCCCAGCTCCAATCTTATCTGGCTAGTTTGGCTGGGGAAGGCGCAGAGGTGTATTCCCGCTCTAGTTCTTTAAGCTTGGTTTCAGAGCGTTGCAGGCTGTTGTTTATGTCCTTAAGTACCCCAGATTCCTGAGAGATACACATACCTCTGATAAAGACTTTAAATGCCTCTCACCGGGTCCCATCAGGTGTATCGTGTCACTTGCTGCAATCAAAGAAAGTGTTAATGTCGGCTAGTATCTCGGCCTTGAAGACTATATCTCACAGTGCTTCTGATTTAAAGCGCCCGGCGGAATGAGTGGGTAGGCCAGGCTCAAGCTGGATCTGCAGCGTCACTGGGGAGTGGTCTGAGAGTGTGCGTGCCAGTATCTGTATATCTGTGACCTTACCCATTAATTCAGCCAATATGAGGAACAAGTCGATTCTAGATAGACTGTCGTGTACAGAGGAGAAAAGGTGTACTCTCTTGCTTGTGGGTTGAGTGCTCTCCAGGCATCACGTAGGTCTAATTTGTCCATGTGTATGCATAATCGTTTAGCGGCCTAGGACATGGCTCTGTTGTAAGTGCCAGACCTGTCCAGGATATTATTAAGGATCAGGTTCATGTCACCCCCCATATGATTGGGATTCCTATACATTTCATGAGTAGGGTAGTTACTTCATCAACTAATTCAGGGGCATCAATATTTGGGGCGTATGTGTTCACCAGGAGACACTCCGTATTGGCCAGAAGACAGTGTAAGATTACATATCTGCCCCCTGAGTCTATGTAGCTAGCGTATAGTGAGAATTCAACTGACTTGTGGACCAGGGTCAGCACTCCTCTGTACTTGTGGAGTATTTGGTGTAGAACCTGTTAGGACCCCAAGTCGGTGCGAGGGATGCTACATGGTGACCAAGGGCTTGTGTTTCCTGAAGGAGAAGTATTTTAATGCCTTGTCGCTGGGCATATGCAGTTATCCTACGGGCTTTTGTGAAGTTACTTAACCCCCGAACATTCCATGTCCTTAGTTTAATGGCGATAATATGGCACTATGGAACATCCCAACAGTGAGATCCGCCACCTTTCGGTGGTACATTTACTGCTACCGCATCTTCATGCCTCTCCGTAGCCACGGCCAATGCCTTCTTGCCATTTTTTATGTAACATCCTCAACTCTAGACCTCAATGAACTTCACTGCTTCATCAGGGACTGTGAAAAAGTAGAGTTTGTTGCAGTGTTTAAATTTCAAGCGAGCAGGGAAGAGTATTGCGTACTTGATTTTCCTTTCCCTAAGCATCTTCTTCACTCTGTTAAACTGTCTACGCTTCAACTGGACTCCCACGGAGAAGTCTGGGAAGATTCTGATGATTTGTGAGTAGAGCCTTAATTCACCTTTCTCACAGGCTAGACATAGTATGTGGTCTCTGTCTCTGTAGCTAAAGTTCTTAGCAATTATTGGTCTGGGAAAGTCGGCCGGCTTAGGGCAGGGGGCCAGGGCTCGGTGCGCACGCTCAACTGTGAAGAACGGGGAAAGTTGGGGGTCATCGATGAGGTCTTTGAGGAGGTTTTTGACGGCTAGTTCCATCTTGCCCATGAGAGCAGACTCCGGAACACCCACAATGCGGATGTTTTTCCTCCGTGATCTAGACTCTAAGTCGTCACACTTGCCTTTAACTTGTTTCATATCGTGCACCAGTTCCGTGACTGTAGTCTGTAGGGCATGCACCCCATCTTCATTTGCCCCGATCCTGGTCTCCGCCTCGGCCAGTCAAGTCCCATGCTGATCCAGTTTAGTTCTCAGAGAGGCCACATTGGCATTAATGTCATCAAAGGAGGCAAAGTTATTTTACCATAGATTCCATCATTGCTGTTAGGTCAGGCTAAGGGGAGTCTGACGGTGGGTCTGCATTGTTGTTGTCCGAGGATGAGCCTGGCATCTTGCCTCTGGGTGTTGGTTTGGTATACTTGTCTATGGCTCCAACCCTGTTCGGCATGCTGTAGGCAGATGACGGAGCAGAGCGAGGCAAAGCGCTGAAGTCTGTGTATTTGGAAGAAGCAGGGTCCCTTTGCGATCCCACCCCCACACAGCACCGGGTGTGAGCTGTAGTATCAGGGGGCGCAGGTGCTCTGAGGATTAGAGTTTGGCACGGGGCCCAGAGAGAGCCCGAGAAGTTGGGTCACCATGTGGAAGTTGGGGATCAGCCCCTTGGCTCAATTGGTCCAATGTAGAGCCTAGGGCCCTACAAGATATCTGGTACTAGATGGGTTGCAGGGGTGGGATGGATGGAGAGGATAGGCAAGGGCAGGCGAGGTAGGGTTGTTGTGCATTCGGTGGTGCAGGCAGTGGGGACCTTACAGTGCTGACCGCCCAGGCAAATGGGAGAGGGCTCCCCACTTCTGGGATCCTGGGTGTGCAGTGAGGAGTAGGTGCGGGGCTCAGCACAGGTCCCTCCAGGGACCGCCTGCAATGTTGTGAGCCAGTTCCGGGTGAAGCTCACGACACAGTAAGGGTAGTGCACAGTTTTGGCAGCTAAGAGGAACAGAGGTCTAGGGTCCAGAAGGTCTCTTATAGGTAGGGCAGCAATGTAGGCATAGGTATGGGTGTTGTAGAGAGGAAAAACAATGTCTGTGGCACTCACAATGATACACAGGTTAAGGCTCCAGGCAAAAGGTTAGCAGTTGGAGATAGTTTGGAGCCGGTCTGGGAGGGAGCAAGAATCAGTGCAGCGCAGTTTCCTGTGAGGGAGGCTCGGAAGGCACAGGAGGCAGCCCCCCAGCTCCCCAACAGTGATTTCAGTGATCCTGCTTCTATTGATGGGTGGGGAGGAGCCGTAGGAGGGGGGCTGTGGAGTCTCTCTAGGGCCCGTGGGACCAGTGGTCTGGCACTCACCCCCGGAGAGACCGCAGCGCTGTATGCGTGGATTCTAAAGGGCCCCTTCAGGGACCCAGGTAATGTAGCAGGCTTCAGTGGAGGAGCCAGTGGCAGGCTGCACAGCGTCAGACGGCTGACTCACACAGTCCGGGTCCAGGCCCAAGGGGGCAATGTGTTTGCACTGTAGTGGCAGGAGGCGATGCAGAGAATGTAGCAAGTGCCCCCCCAACACCTCACCCGCCTTGGTGATGTTGTGGCTCCTGCCGTGGCATGGGGAAGGGCCGCAGAGGGGCCGCGGAATCCCGCCTGGCTTCACAGGGCCAGCAGGCAGCTGGAACCTCCAGGCACTCAGGAAGGATGGGGTGCGGGCTGCGAGCCCCGCCAGCACCGCACCACCCCCAGCACTGAGGTCCAGGAGTCCTGTCGAAGGCGGGCACCCCACTGGTGGGCACGCAGGTCTGGGAAAGAGGCCGCCCGGCAGAAGGTGGCTCCAGCCTCCCACAGCCACCTCAGCAGGGGGGCAGGCAGAGTGCCCACCGCAGTGCGGGCAGGCTGGTATAGAGCACCTAGCCAGGTGGAGGGGGACGGTAGCAGGGCGAGGAGGTCCTTTAGGTGGCCACACCTGGCAAAGTCAGCCACAGTCCCCGCGGATGTACGGGCTCAGCAGGACGAAAGCCCCAGCAGATAGCAGCACACCATCGGCCGTGCGTTTTCCACACGAGGCCCGGCGCAGACTGGGTATGCTGCGGGTCACCCACGGAGGAGCGGGAAAAGCAGTCATGGTGTGGCTGTAGGGCGCCGATCTTCTTCAGGAATGGATGTACATGCAGCCCTGGGAGTCCACTACCCAGGATGACAGGTATAGGCAAAGGATAGCAATGAGAACCGCTGATGATGGCGGATATCATGAAGGCTGGGTATAGGTGCGCAAAGGCTAGGCAGCCATTTTCCGGGCTGCTCAACAGCACCCCCAACCTATATTATTTTCTAATCCAAAAACAATACGTTTTACACTTTGCCCATTAGTTAACAGTGTAGACTGTGTTGTAGAAATCAAGGTGTTACATGCTATCACGGCATCATCATCATCGATGATTACCACAGCTTGGGCTGTTTCATCGCTCTGTTGAACACATGTGTGTGCCACCCAGCTATAGCCATCATCTGTTGTTGCTATAGCCTGAAGACCAGGTGCATATGTCATAGCAATGACGTTTGCCAGTGTAACACGCCCCTGTTCCACTGCTAGACTCATGCTTACTTCTTTTACGGCTCAAACCTCTCCTTTTAGACCTTGCCCCTACTTCAACAACATATACATTTGCAGCATTGTTCTGTACCGGGACGTGAGACTTTTGTCTTTTGTGAGAGTGGGCAGTTAAAACAGCTTTCGTATCTACACACCACAGCTCTTTCTTAAGCTCCATTCTCACCTGAGGTTGTTGAATGCTCCTGAATGGTTGTCTTAAGCCAAAACGATCCGCCATCCTGCGTGATGGCACAGGACTTGAAAGTTGCCCCAATCCCATTCCAACACATACAGTATTGGGTTGCACATGTAAAGGAACTGTCAATCTATAACAATTGGGTATTTTGATTTTAGAGCACCGGTCAGTGCTTGACATAAAGACATCAGGCTTCATTCCGACCCTGGCGTTAACCAAGGCGCTATTAGCGCCTTGGTTGATGCCGTTATTTTTCCGACTCCGCCATGGTGAATGGTGGAATTACCGCCCCATTCCAAGGTTGGCGGGGGCGGTAATTCCCCATTCACCATGGGCCCTTCCCCATTCCCATTTTTGACCCATAGGGCTCCATGGGAATGGGGAAAGGCGCTAATTACGGCACCGTAAATTACGGTGCCGTAATTAGCTCCTAGGTCCCTTTGCGGGTTGGTTTTTTAACGCCTGCAAAAAGCAGGCGTTAAGTACAAATCCGCAAAGGGAACTCGGAATAGGCCAGTAAGGGTTTAACGGCACCGGTCTCGTTACCGGTGACCGTTAACCCTTACCGCCCTACTCGGAATGACCCCCATCCTGTGGCATTGTAGGGGCTTCCACTGCAAAGACCCTTGGTCAAACAAGATTGTGAGTTGCAGCACCCCTCTGATGCTGATCAGCCCCCATGGAAAAGGCACTCTGAATTGTTGCAGGGGCTCCGGATCCAGCAACCTTTGGTGAAACAAGATTGCGAGCTGCAGCAACCCCATGATGCAGATCAGCCCCCATAGAAAAGGCACTCTGAATTGTTGTATTATTCTCCATACTGTAGCTGCAACCAAGCGGCATCAGAGGAACTCTATGACTTCTTTTAATTGTCTAGGATTGCTGTCCATGGGTAGTCTGCGTTTCACAGTGTTACCGCCAGTCTGTGGATGTCCAGCTGATAGACATGCAGCCTCACCAATGTAATCCATTGTAACTTTAAAGACAATACAAGAGAATTCGGATTTAAAACATGCATGCACTCATTATGTCAATAAAACAGTTGTCTTTAACAGTTTAAAATAGTTATAGATTAATATTGTAAGGGATACCAATGGTTATTTTAAGGATGTGCAGTCCAGCGTATGAAGCGCATTACAACTTCATGGAGAGTACAAGAGAGTTTGGATTTAAAACACGCTTTGAACATGTCTATAAAACTGCTGTCTTTAAAAGTTTACTGACGTACCTCTTGTAAGCCATTGCCAACGTGTTAAATAAAGTTTAAAAAATAAAATAAAAATATAGCTTTAGACTAAGTACTAATAAAATAAGTCATGACATCGCGCTATTTTCAGAAGCATTCTCTTACCCGTGCTCATAATAGAGCTGTCCGGGAGCAATGCAATGCTCATGTTTTACAGCTATGTTCAGTAAACTGGGCAGCTACCAAGCTTTATCTGTACACATGCATCAAACGTGCATCATGCATGGTGGTCAAAGGCTCCGAAGGCTTGTTATCGTCAAAGATGCAAGCCGGCTGTTATCTTCTTATGACAATAGCAATGCCTAAAGAGTCAAAGAAGGCTTGGATTTTAAAAAAATATGCTCTAAATATGTCTATAGAGCAACTGTCTTCAGATGTTTAAAATAACTATAGATTAATAGCAAGGGTTTGAGCCTTGGCAGTCGCTGGTCAAGTCATGCAGCACTGTACTGCAGAGGGGCTGTTTTATCTCCACATGTCCTCCAGCAGAGGGTTGTGTCCTGTGCGCGGATAAAACGTTTCTCTTCAAAGTCCCCAGCTCATTGCTATCAGCATGGGTCAACTCAACTGCTGTCTCAGTGTGCCACCCCCGATCTTAAGTCATCTTGTAAAGGCTAGGTTGATATCCTGTTAAGGACTATCATACTGTTACTATTGTGCTGCCTCATGCAGCATTTGTGATGTCATCTTTGATGTCCTGTGTGTTCGTCTTAGTTCTGATTGCTTAGCTTACCATAACTGGTGAATTTCTGGGGGTTTCGGTTTTACTTGTAACCATAACGCCCCTTTAACAATGTATTTTCAGTGAGTCTCACAGGTTTTTATTAGTGCAACTTAACCATTATGTTCCCCTTAAGGGCCAGGCTATTGTGCAAGTCTATGCAAAAAGGATGAGCATACTTGTCCTTACACAACAACGTTTTTTTCAGTGAATTGTATAGGTTTTTACTAGTGCATCCTTAATTTGTTACAATTTCCTTATGTTATACTTACCCCCAATGTAACAGCTGTAGAGTCTGCGGACAGTATGAATGTCTGCGGACATCAGGTAGCATTCACAAAGCCCAGAAGCAGAGGGGAGAACAAAACCTTTTCTACCCTCCAGCCAAGAAAGACATATACATAAAACATTAGAAACATTTACTACACCCAAATCTACATTTTTGTACAAAGTTATCATTTGAAAATGTACAAATTATTTTTTCATGTAGCACACAACTTAATGGAATGTACCAAGCACAAACCATAACTGTACACCTCATATTATCACCTCAGTACAACTTTACATACAGACTCACATTACAAGCAAAAAAGGATGGTCAAGATAAGAATAGATCTATTCAGAACGGGGGTGAAGATTCTCTGGCAAACACACACAAAATAATCCCCTGTATGTAATTTAAAGGGTTTATTTTGGAAACCTTAGGCCAACGGGGTGGACACAGGAAATACATATTTCTGAAAATCAATTTAATGTCAAGAATGTATTTGTTTCTTCAGAAACAAAAATTAAGAATGTCAAAGAAAACCATCACAAAACATCAATACATGGAAAAGTTGATCACAATACTTCATGTCGCCAACTGTGCCTAAAAGAACCTTAAACTGAATTTGCTCATAGTGAGGACACAAAAATGGCTACAACTTTAAGAGCCTCGATGTAATGAAAATCACTCTTGTCATGATTCAATTGGTCAATGACCCACCATCTGACCTCTTTGGCCAAATGATGCATAGTCGAATAATGGGCAAGTAAAGGAGCTGTTAACAAGGTGTTACGTATCCTCTATCTGTGTTCTGTGATGTGTATGCCAACCTTTCTACCTTGCTACATGTCATTCCAACATAGAGAAGATCACACAGACATTCAATGATCAGGCTCTGTTCTTGCATCCAAGCTGCCTGTTCTACAGACACACATGCGCATGCGCACTACAGGTGACTACACAGAGGACGCAAAAGCCTTGAATGACATCTATCAAGTCATCCAAGCGTGGATGGCACAGCATGAGCTCTGTCTTAACAATGATAAGACTGAGCTCCTCATCCTGGGCTCCCAACAACAACTGCATAGATTTGACCATGCCTTCAAAACCTTCAACATTGATGGCAATTCTATTAAAGTCTCCTCAGACACCAAAACTCTAGGAATCTACCTCAATTCCACTTTATCACTTAATGGACAAACTAACGCAGTTGTCTCGGCATCCGCATACACATGTAAGCTCATTACAGCATGCCGCTCCTTCCTTACTGCGCAGAACTGTACTATCTTGGCCAGGACTTTGATTATGGCCAAACTGGACTACTGCAATGCCTTATATCTAGCGACCAGCCAACGTAACCTGAACAAACTACAGGTTACCCAAAATAACGCCATCAGAGTGGCCCTCAATATCCCCAGATCCTCACACATCTCTGAAACAAGAAGAAGCTTACACTGGCTTTCAGTAACACAAAGAATTTCCCTGAAATCTCTTACCCTACACATAAATGTTTGAACAATCAGGCTCCCACCTATCGTGCCTCTCGCTTCTCTCACGACACAACCACCCGACTACTCAGAACGGCTCAAGCACATTGCCTGACCATCCCCAGATATAACTGCAGAAAGCAGGGGAAAATAGCTTACCTGTCCTTGCCTCCAAACTTTGGAACTCGATTCCTATAGCTATCAGATCAGAACACTCTCCTACCCTCTTCAAACAAAGATCCAAACTGTGGCTAGCTACTACTGATGCCTAAATGACTAATCTTACCACCCTTAACACCCTTACCACCTTTAAATTTCCTTTGTCTGTATTGATGCTTCTGCTAAACTGTAGATATTGCGCACAGCACGTTGTAAATTATGTATAATTACATTGTAACTGTAGATATTGTTGCACATTATATTGTATACTATGTATAACTTCTCTCTATGTATATATGTGCTAACGCTCTATCCAAATTGTGACCATTACTATATTGTACTTACCTTGTCAAGATATGCGCCCGGTTGCACTTGGGCCTGGCTGCGCTGTATAAATAAATACAAATACAAATGCACTGCGTCTCCCACCCGATGGGTGTCCAAGGACGTCCTTCATTGGCCGTGGATGTCCCCGGATGTCATCATGTGACTGCACCCATGTGGCTCGACGGCCTGACCATTGGACAGTATCCATGCTCTGTGGACAGGTTAAAAGTGCATTTACTGCCATTTTAGGGTGTTTCAAGTTGAAAATGTTCCCTTCCAGCGCTCCTAGACCCATTCTTGGTTGATCTGCAACTTTTTACGACTTTTCAAGGCCTATTTGTGACTCGGTAGTCCACGGACAGGATGACTGTCCATGGACAGTTCCTCTATAGGGACACACCCATTACTTTTCCACATTCTCAATCTGGCTATCCAGGAGAGAGCAGCAGGAGACACACCTGCTGTGGAGATCACCTTCAATCCTGTATCAATGGCATCTGCTATGGCCATTCCTCATCCCCAGCCACCACCACCACCATCTTGAGGGTCTGGACAGGGGAATAAGTGCAGAGCAACAGTTGAGGATCAATAGGAAGACAAAGATGGGATAGAGGAGGTGCCTATCTCCAGGACTCGGAGTGAGCCATGGGTGTGATAGTTTTTCACGACCGTTGGGGTGGTACTAATGGCTCGGGCACCCAAGAAAAGATGCAATGAGTGCAACATTGTACACAGTCATGGAAAACCTAGGCTTTACTCCTACGGGTCCATCTCCATACAGCGCCACACCAAATTCAACCACTCCGGTGCATCTAAGAAAGGCTATTCCTTTTCCAGGGAGAAATAGGCTATCTTCCTCTACCCATCTTCCTCAACTGCTCTTGCTACTACACATGGTACTCCTTTGGGGCAGAGGATCCTACCAGATGCCTTGCAAGCCATACAAACACTGTTGACCCTTACCTTTCGAGGGTCACATTGTTATGTTTGTACTGCGATGCACCAATTTGTAGTGGTGAGCAATTCCGTAGTGCTTGCGAGGCTGCGGTCGACGAGTATGCAAAACACAGTCCCCCACCTTAAATTTAAGGCTCGCCCAACATCTTCCCCCAACGTCTTCCCCTGTCCATCTGCCCCTCTGTGTCTGTGGTTGGTGCCCCTTCCTTCACTTCCCTCCCCCACCTTACCTTGCCTCTACTGAGAAAATATTTTAAAAAATACAAAAAATACAAAATCTAAAAAACACACAGAAAATAGTTCCTTTAGGAGCCACCTTTCAGAGTTAAAATATAGAACTTGAAAACATAATCACAGGCCCTTTTGCAGCCTCAGTAGTCCATGGACATCATGAAAATTCCAGGCATCGGGTGGGGGATACAAATCATTTAAATTATTTTTCATACAATGATGGCTCTTAAAATCTTAAAAGGACCCTTTTTTGCCTTTTTGACTTTTAAAGATGTTTTTGATTATTTCATTTTATATACTAAACTAATAAAGATCTACACAAAGTAATTATTTTTAGTAACTTTCTCAAAAAGTGCTTTTAGAAATCAAAGATCCTTACAACACATCAGGTAATTTGCATAAGTTAGCTTTATTCCATGTTATTGGAAGCTCCTTTAAGATGACAAGTATGAACCACTGGCTACCATCACCCAGGCTGGGGCTCTCCAACTGACATACAGTGGAGCCTTCCCTACAGGCATTCCTACACTCACAGCTAAACATTCTCTCAGGATCACCAACATTCTCTCATGCATTCCAAAGCACCTGCATTCACACCAAGCACATTACAACACATCTCCCTCTTTCACACATACAAATCCACAGCAGGGAAACATGCAGGGAACACTCACATGGTGCACCTTTTCAGTGAGAGGTACAACTCAAAGATAAGGTGGAGGGTGTCCCCGCTAACACTCTGGCTGTGCCTCCAACAGTAGCCATTCACTCTTGTGGAAGGCACCCCCCTTCTGCCTATGCTCCGCTTACATGATCACTTCACCTCTCTGACCTGAAGTGGAAGGCACCCCCCTTCTTCACCCAACAACATGTCATCCATGCCATACATCAATTAAACATTCCGATGTTCAAAAGTACCAGTGACCACACCTCACACAGGAGGAGAGACCACACTTCTTACTTTACACACACCTCGCTTAGTGTCACCACAAATCGGTAACCCCCCCTCACAAAGGGAAGGCCCCATACCATACCATACATACCTCATTCAAAACCCTTTGGAATATTCTAAAATGTTTACACAATGTCATATCAACATGTTGGCATCATCCTGACAGTCCATAACTGGACCTATCTTTTGAAATGACATTAGCTGAGCAGGTCACTCTAACCCACGCTTGGTAACTCTCAACTCTTTTAAAGAAGAGTACTTCTTCTTTTAACTACGATGAAGTTCACAATCGAAAAGTCCATAGCTGTGCACAGCTCTAAACCTGTAAATTCTCGAAAATGCATTAGTTCCTTGCATTTCCACATAACACCAAACATTTCCCAATGCACCTTCCTTTCATTAGTTTTAACACATTTGACACTGTAGGAATTAACTCCTAAAAGTCCATGTTGCAGCCAGCAATGTAAAAGTCCATGTTCCGGCCAGGACCTAAAAGTACATGATTTGGCCAGCAACCATAAAGCTAAAATACCCTCAATAACATCAACCACTCTCACTTATGACCCACTTACCAGTGGCCTTATAGTGATGTAACTATTATGTTTACAAAGCTCCTAACATCTAAAAGTCCATACGCAAGTAAACCAGAAATGCACTTAAAGAACACGTGCCACTCTAACCAAACCCACACATTTTTTACTTTTTTACCATTAACTACTTCACAAAAAATATATATGTTGTGTGATCCTCACAGTTCGTCCTACTTTCTGCAGCTTGCCACAGCTGATTCTCCTTGACAAAAGTGTACATTAGAGTCACCTCCAGCAAATTACCCTCCACAGCCTTTATATATTCTGGGAACCAAGTATTTGATATGCTGCTTCTTCACTTGAAACTTCCTGTATTCACTGTGTGCAACTGGCTCCTTACATCTAAGTGCTGCTGCCTTGTTGAAACATAACAGTTATCTCCCCTAGCGCAGTTTGGAGAGTAATCAGAGTCCCACGGAATGTTGCACCCCATTCAATAGGAATACCTCATCTCTGCAACACTTCACTGTCAGATTGCTTATCCAACCACTTCACCTTCCAAAACTTAAAAATGTGAGCATTGTCTGAGGCAACCCTAACCAAAATGTTCTACTTTGATTGCACCCCAAGCAACTAACGTTCGGTTACCCATTTCAGCACGCTTCACTTCCTATGGTCTATGGCCACACAGTTTCAAAGTGACAACTCCTCTTGCCATAGGGTTCTTTACCTAAATCCTCCAAACTGCCTGAATGTTGTGCAGAGAATGACACACTGCCCTGATGCCACTGGGTGCTTTACTCAAACTTTCCTGGAATTGGAAGGCTCCAAACTTCACTCTCAACCTCCTTCATACCCGGCAGCTCCACCCCAAACCTACAGGTAGAACTCGAACACGGAGGAGTTTGATCATTGCGATGCTCCATACCAGCAACATGATGTCACCATTAGCTCTATCTTCACAGCCGGGATTGGAGCTCCCGGGGCAACTGCTGCAATGCACTGCAGGGCTCTCCAACTCACCACTCTTCATGGGTACCACATCAACCACCAGCCTACAAGCAGCCATCTCTACTCTATACTAGTAAGTCACTATCAAATGACCAAACATAGTTTAAACTGGAACGCTGCTCATCTGGAACTACTATACTGACAGTAGAGCCCATATTGACACATACAATCTAAGCTCTTGTGTCCGTTGAGCTGCAGGCTCCTATAGTGTTGATCATGCCCTGAGGTGAGGACCCTCCTCATTTCACTTGGCTATGGCAGGAGCTCTCACATGCTTCCAAAGCTATCACACAATGGTATGCCGCTACTATGGCCAGTTTACCCTGCCTCTGTACCCCAGGATTTCTCTCCTTGATTCTTTCTTTGCCCTGGGTCTCTTGTTGGGGCAGAGGTCCCCCTATTCCTTCCTTATGGGTTGCCAGATGCACCTGCCCCTCTTTCTTCTTTTTGGAGTCCAAGATGTGCTGCAAGTCCACCTTTTCTTGGCCCTGGGTGATGGGATTTACTTGTGTGGGTGCAGTGGTTCCTCTCCTTCTTCTCTGCACCCCCTGCAGCAGACTGGTCCCCTTTATCTTTACTCTTTTGCCACACATGTTCTTTTTCTTTACTTGAAGAAAGACCAACTCATCACCAGTGTAGAAATCAAGTATCATTGGGACACATCTGGTAAGTTCCATAAGTTAGCTTTATTACATGTTACATCAAGTTCCTTTAAGATGTTATGTATGAACCACTGGCTTCCATCACCCAGGCTGGGGCTCTCCAACTGACGTACAGTGGAACCTTCACTACAGGCATTCCTACACTCACAGCTAAACATTCTCTCAGGCACACCAATATTCTCTCATGCATTCCCAAGCACCTGCATTCACACAAAGCACATTACAACAGTGATTTTCCTTTTTTGTTTATTTTTCATTTGTATTTAATGCAACTTCTAACGAATACTTTTTTTTTTTTTTTAAACTTTTTTTTTTGGCGGCAGAGGTAGCATGGTACACACATCAAGGCAACAATCACAATTTAGACAGTATAAGGTGAAGCAATACATGAAGCATAGTACATTGGTGGTAATAGCGTCAGACAACAGACATAAGGGAATCATGTAGGTATGGGTTCATGTAGTAAGGATGGTCACTGAAGGAGTGGGGGACGAAACAGAGCTGGAGGTGCCCTCCCCTTGACAGTTCAGGTATGAGTTGAACTCCGTCCAGATGTTTCTGGGGCGAGAGGTGGCAGGGAGCATAGATATAAATTCCTCCTCACAGTTGCGCGACCAAGTTAGCATGTGAAGCCATTTCTGGTGGGTCGGGGGGAAGGGACTTTTCCAGCTCTGAAGAATGCATTTCTTGGCTATCATACAACCAATATTAAGGAATCTAGCCGAGCCCCTGGTGTCATCTGTTTTCCAGGCACCAAATAGGACAGCCAGCGGGTCGGGGTCAATTACAGTGTCAGTGATGGCCGTGAGTGTTTCTAGAATACTTTCCCAAAATCTAAGCAATTTGTCACAGGACCAGAACATGTGTAAGTGATCAGCCTCTATAGCCCCGCAGCGGGGGCAGGGGTGCACCGCAGCCCAGGCGAATCTCGAGGTCCTGTGCGGAGTGTAGTATAGTCTATTTAGGAGTTTGTACTGCATGGCGCGGAAACGGAAATTGAGGGAGACTTTTTGGGTGTGTAGGCACATAGCCCACCAAGTCCCGTCTGATATCTCCAGGCCTAGTTCGCCGGCCCATTCAACTCGTGCCTTGAGGGTGGGTGTAGGGGTAGTGGCCTGAAGAATCTTGTAAAGTGCTGAGACTATTCCACGGGCACCACCAGAGTTAGCGATGTATGCAATGGTCGAGTTGTCAGGGGGCTCTTCAGGAAATGAGGGCCATTTGGTACGGAACGCAGCCCTTAATCTAAAGTATTGAAGGGTCTCCAAGGCGGACCCTGTGTGGCCCGATTTCCAAGTTCGGGGGTCAATAAACCTGCCATTGGGGTAGAAGTCCGTCAGTGCCCGGTATCCCAGCTCCCCCCAGTGTCGAGCCAATGACGCATCATGAGTGGGTTCTAGGCCGGGAAAGTCCCAAACAGGAAGCCATTTGTAGTACGGGGAGGCCTCTGGTGTCTGAAACAGAAGGCGAGCCCAGGCTAATAGGGTCGTGTTGAGTGGGTCAATGGGAGAGTCGGGTGTGTATTGCCGATTTAGTATGATGGACATTAGGTCAGTGCCAGTCGCCGCCAGCCGTTCCAGTTTGACATGGGGACGCACTGGGGTACCGGGGTACCAGTGAGTGGCAAACTGTGCCTGGGCCGCGTACCAGTAGAGTGATAGCTCCGGAGCCGTGAGTCCCCCTAGTCTATATGGGAGTGTCATGTCCGTCCACTTTTTGCGCACTGCGCCAGAGTGCCAGAGGAACTGTGCACAAATTGTGTGTAGTCTAGCAAAGTAGCCCTTCCCGGGCCACACAGGTATATTGCCAAAAGTGTAAAGAAGTTTGGGGAGAAGGATCATTTTAATAAGGGAAAGCCGACCCGCGATGGATAACGGAAGGGCGCGCCACCGTTGGACTTTAGTCTCGACTATCTGTGCTACCGCAGAGTAATTATCAGCAAGGAGGGTGGATTTAGTTAAGGATATTTGCACACCCAGATATCTAACGCCCTTCGGTGACCAACGGAGGGGGTATTCAGTGGTGGGTTGTTGGGTGGATTGAGTGAGCGGAAAGATCTCAGATTTTGAATAGTTGATGGTGAAGCCGGAGTGGGTGCCAATACGGGTGATATCTCTCAATATTGGGTCGAGATGTAACGTGGGGTCTCGGATGTATAGCAAAACATCATCCGCATATAGAGATATAATCTCGGGGCTGTCTTTCAGTCTTATCCCCTTGCGGGCATGATGAGCACGGACATAGTCCGCCATCGGTTCAATTGCTAGAGCGAACAGTATTGGGGAAAAGGGGCAACCCTGTCGGGTACCCCTAAAGAGTGTGAAAAGGTCGGACGTCAACGCATTGGTCCTCACCCTCGCCACGGGAGAGGTGTATAGTAATTTAATGAACCTGATCATGTTTGGGCCGATGCCCATAGTCTCCAGAACAAGCCATGTGTATTTCCAGGAGACCATGTCGAAGGCCTTCTGGGCGTCCAGTGTGACCGCCACCGCTTGCGTATTCTGATCGATGCGGGACATCACATTAAAGAGTCTCCTAATATTATGGGAGGTAGACCTACCAGGTACAAAGCCGGCCTGATCTTCATGGACCAAATACGTCATAATGGGCAAAAAACGATTCGCAATGATTTTCGCAAAGATCTTCGTGTCTATATTCATAAGGGAGAGGGGTCGGTAGGACCCACACTCATCCTCCGGTTTACCGGGCTTGAGCAGCACAGTGATAGCTGCCTCGCGCATGGAGGGAGGGAGGATAGATAATCGGAGCGATTCATTCCAGACCTCAAGAAGCCTGGGGGCTACTATGGCGACGTGTTCTTGGTAGAAGGCGGCAGTTAGGCCGTCAGGTCCCGGGGCTTTGCCTTTGGGCAAGTCGGAAATGGCTGTCACTATCTCATCAAGTGTAATAGGGGAGTCTAACCCGTCCCGAGTAGTGGAGGAAATCTCTGTGGTGGGGATCTGGTTGAGAAGTTCTCGCATATATTGTTCAGTGTGTTCAGCGGGTTGGGAGTAGAGGGACCTATAGAAATCAGTGAATGTGTCCAGGATTTGTTGGTCAGCCCATTGAGCATTGCCCAGATTGTCTTTAATGGAGGTGATTTGCTTTCGGCCAGATTCCCATTTAATCAGTGACGCCAACGTTCTCCCGGGCCTGTCCCCCTCCCCATATTTCCTGGCTGCTTGAGGGCGGCCAAGGTATTGTATTTCGCTGACGGCAAGCGTGTTGAACACCCGGATTTCATCGGAGACTTGGGTAAGCGTGACAGGGTCAGCCCTGGTGGCACACTGCAGTTCCAGCTGTTTCAGTTTGGCTTCAGATCGACCCAGTGCGGTTCTGATCGTTTTCAGCACTCCAGCCTCACGGGAGATGGACATACCCCTAATATACACTTTGAAGGCGTCCCATCTGACTGCAGCCGAGGTATCTCGGAGAGTGTTGTGTTCAAAGAAGGACTGGATATCAGCAAGTATTTCAGCCTTAAACACCACGTCCCTAAGGGCATCCGATTTGAAACGCCAGGTGCTAAATGTCGGGGCAGGCACACCTAGCCTCACCGAGAGTGTAATAGGGGAATGATCAGACAGTGTGCGGGGTATGATTCCCCTTGACACAAGAAATAGGTCTATCCTGGAGGAGCTATCATGCACTGATGAGTAGTAGGTGTAGTCCCTAGATTGGGGGTGTAGCGATCTCCAGGCGTCACAGATGTCTAGGTTCTTGGTGTGGGAGTTCAGTCTGCGTGCGGCACTAGACAGGGGACGGGGGGCAGCACCAGTTCTGTCCAGGACCGTATCCAGAATAAGATTCAAATCCCCACCCCAGAGGATCGGTATACCCACATATCCCAACAGGATGGAGGCAATAGTATCGAAAAATCCAGGAGAGTCCACATTGGGGAAATAGGTGTTGACAAGTAAATATTGTCTGTTAACTAGAGTGCAGTGCAGTATAACATAGCGTCCCTCAGGGTCAATGTAACTTTTGTGCAGTGTAAACTTAATGGACTTATGAATCATAGTTAGAGCCCCCCTGGATTGAGTGGAATAGGAGGTGAAGAATCTTGCCGGCCCCCAGGTCGGAGCCATGGATCTAGGGATGTGGCCATCGGAGTGGGTCTCCTGTAGGAACACTACTCTACACCCATGCCTGTTGGCATAGGCCATTATTTTACGGGCCTTAGTATGGTTACTTAACCCCCGGACATTCCATGACATTATGACGGTAGACATTGCGGTGACGGATATTCCATTACATGACATATATTCTCAATGGACATCACGGACCCACCAATAGTGCGTTCTCCAAAATTCGGAATCAATCTTGCAGTCGTGGCCTTTTAGTGCGCGCCTCATGCAACCTCGTGTGCCTTTTGTAAATAACACCCCGTTCCCTCCCCCCACCCTCACCACCAACCCAAGTTTAGCAGTGTGAACCCAACCCATCCCAACCAGTGCACAGTCGGGTCGACCCCAACATGATCCAATCTGTGCAAGAGCCCAACAGGGGCTAACCCAAAACAAAATTATGAAGAACAGTGCAATCGCAGTGGGGTACGCCATTGCCGTGTGCCAGCGTGCTTGGAACCAAAGGAATTCGAGAGAAAACAAGCAGTGTGTGCGGTTTGGTAATGTAGGATGCTGCAACTATAGGTGGCCGTGTCGAGCCTGCATGCGAATCCAAGAAGCATGCCACTCAGCAATAATTGGAAGTCAACATGGGCAGAATGAGTAGTTCAGCATATTAACTTACAAGAGCTTATTTGAGAAAGTAGGTGCAGCGAGTGTAGCCCAGAACATGTGAAAAACATAAACGTAACAGCAGAATAGTTGTGAAAAAGGCCAGTGTGCAGTGGAACCATCCAAAGCGCCCGACCAGAGGCCGATCCACAAGGGCAGGCCACAAGCAAAATCTAGACATTCCCCATCATGTCAGCGGGCGGAAGAGGGGGAATATGTGCTTCTATGAATTTCACTGCTTCCGAGGGCACGGTGAAGAAGTAAAGTTTATTGTTAAATGTGAACTTTAGACGCGCAGGAAATAGGATGGCATAGGGAACACTTCTTTCCCTGAGCAGCTTTTTAACGCCAATGAATTGGCGACGCTCCTGCTGAACTCCGATCGAGAAATCAGGGAAAATTCGAATCACTTGTGAGTCCAATCTGAGCTCGCCTTTTTCACGTGCAAGGCGGAGGATCTGGTCACGGTCTCTGAAGCTCAGAATTTTCGCAATAATGGGCCTCGGGAAGTCCCCAGGCTTGGGGCGCGGAGCCAGTGCTCTATGAGCCCTTTCAACAGTGAAGAAGGGGGACAAATCGGGATTGTCTAAAAGTTCCTTCAAGAGGATCTCAACAGCCAGTTCAAGTTGACCCTTCAGTGCATATTCCGGGACACCGATAATGCGTATATTGTTCCTACGAGATCTGGATTCGAGGTCATCACATTTGGCCTTTACCGACTTCATGTCTGCGACAAGGGTAGATACCGTACTCTGCAGTGTGACTATATTGTCCTCATTAGAGCTGATCCTGTGTTCAGTGTCGGTGATTCGCACCCCCTGTTGATCTAGTTTAGCCTTCAGGGACGCCACATTTGCATTAATGTCGTCCAGTTTTTCATGAAAGGCTGCAAAATTTCTAGCCATTGACTCCATCATGATCGTCAGGTCTGCAGGGGGCCCTTCCGCAGGGGGTGGTGATTCGTCCTGGACGCATGATGCATGGGGCGATTCAGACCTCGGGGTGGCTTTTGCGAATTTGTCCATGGCCCCGGTCTTGCTGGTGTTTCTGGACCTGCTGGACATCGTGTGGCGCGAAGCCTGAGAGCTCAAGTGCCGTGGTAGGACTAGTGTGGGTGCAGTAGCTCCGCGCGGTCACAGGGACGTGGTGGAGGCCGCTATCTTGTCGGCGGGCAGAGCTATCGGGGGAGGGTCACCCCGAGCCGGGATTGACCAGGCAGTTGGCTCCTGTGGGTCTCAGGAGGTGTAGTGGGCATACGCCGGGCCGCGGGGCCCAGTCCTAGCGAGGAAACGGGGGCCAGCAGCCGGGTCGGGCCAGGGAATTGCAACTCCTCACCTCATGAGCGGCCGCCCGGCTGCGCACAGGAACAGGATGGCGGAGTCCCAGCGAGACCACGCAGGGCCCCCGCGGCCGTCACACGCGGCCAACGACCCAGCTCCAGCGACGTCCAGCGAGGCCTCCGGGCTGCCGGGTGATATCCTCCAGGTGGGCCGCGGCGCCCCAGCGGCCGCGGCGTAGAGCGAGGCGAGGCAGAGGCACTGCAAGAGCGTAAGGCAGCGGGCAGCGGGCAGGGAGATCCAGGCAGCAGGCGCCGGTACCCCACGTCGGATCAGCGCGGCGGTCCTGATAGAGGGCCAGTCAGGCAAACGAGCCGCGGAGCCGCCAGTAACAGCAGGGGTATCTCGGCGCCGCCACACACCCCGCCCGTCGGAAGTGCGAGGTCCCAGAGCGGCCCAGCGCGGAGGGCAGAGCCCGCGGCTGAATCCAGAGTCAGAAGGTCCGAATCAGGGCCAAATTTCACAGGCAGGTGGCTCAGGGTATCAGCAGGGTGGGAGCCAGGTCTCAGATCGGGGGAGAACAGCAAACCGCAGATGGAGCCAGATTCGTAGCAGCGGCACACGGAGCTGAAAGGCTAGGCAGCCATTTTGTCGGCTGCTCAACAGCGCCCCAACTTCTAACGAATACTTGAATCCATACTTTATGTGTTCTAAAAAACTGCTTGAATGCATTTTGAACGTTTTCCCAAAAATCTGATTTCCCACATCAGTTAGATACACTCCATCTCTTCTGGAAATATTGACAATATCAAATGTAATGTTTTCATTATGAAAAGGTGTTATGCCAATATCTTGCAAAAAAGCACAGACAGCTTTATTCACACTGCACCTTGCTTTTTCCATTTGTGGGCAAAATAAATTTGAATGCATCCACATTTGCCTCTGATCAATCCAAGAAAAGATAATCTTCGATTGTGGCAACAGTTCGATCAACTTTCCAAATGTATCCTTCATTGCAAACTGTGATGACATTCCATTAACGTAGCCCAAACTGTTCCCTCCACAGTGAACAACATTGATGTTCTCCTGTTTCAACTGAACTATAGTCTCACAAAATAGGAGGAAGTTTGCCCACTTCATTCCTCACACTCCATACCATGACACTTGTAATTCATGGAATCCCAGATTTTCAGACAATCCACAGTGCTCTCAATAGACCTTCAGCCAATGGATACAAGAGTCCCTCAAAATCTATACACTCTGCCTCCTCAAAGATATAGCCATCATCAGTGCACTCACCAAACAGAACTCCTGCTACTCTCTCTTCCTGTACACCACACCCAGGAAGCCTGATAGGCTGATCCCCTGATACCCACAGACATCCATAACTGTATGTGGTTTCTGCAGTCCCTTTCCATGACAGCCACCCCAAAAGACCCAAATGTGGCACATGCCATTCACAGACTACTGTGTTGTTGGGGACAGAATGTCCAGTTGAAGGGGTGGGGAGGTTTATACTTCATTTAAACAATTTATTATACAATGGTGGCTTTTGAAAGAGCTGTTTTTTCAGTTTGGAACTTTGTTTTGCTTTTCTGATTTTTATTTCCTAGAACTACTTAATGTCATGAACTTCAGATCATGCCCCTTTTGGACCTCCTGGTCCTTGTCTCAACGGGGCTTACATTCCGTACTACTTCCACCATGGCCATCCAGTACTGAAGCCCTTGCTCGCTCTATGCACTGAACGCAGCGTAATCTATTTATAGACCACGCCTTCCGCGGCTCCACGCGTCTTAATGCTATTGCCAAGTAGCCCTCAGATGTGTGTTCGTAGCTTGCAGTATTGTTTCCTTTGTCCCAGTGCTATTACTCACTCCTGACCCTTTCCCCCTTCCTGATTCTGAGCCTTACTAGCATTTCCCAGACTCCCGGATTCCTGGACTCCGTGTTCCCGGAACTGAACGCAACCTGGAACCAGACGAGACTCAAGCAGCACTGGTCAAGACCAGTTCCATTTGCAAGAAGGCAGTGATCGAAGACACCGGCAAACAACGGACCCAGGTGAGAAGGGGGGTACTCCTTGACAGTTTGAGACGCCACCCGATCGAACCTAAAAACGAGATGGAAGCCGCCGTGCAGGACCTGATGCGACGCATGCAAGAATTATCAACCGAGGTCCAAAATCTTAAGGGGGAAAACGCTGCGCTCAAACAATTGGTAGTATCCCGGGGTTCTGCCACAAAGGAGGGTGTCCTGTTGGGCGGTATTGTTGACAAGTATGATGGTTCAGCAAAAACACTTTGCGGATTCCTGGATTCATGCCTGGTCCACTTTACTTTTAAGCCTTATTATTTCTCGACTCCTAGGGCTAAGGTGGGTTTCATCATATCCCACCTTTCCAGCAATGCCTTAACTTGGGCAACACCCTTTGTTAACTCCGGCGATGCCCTCCTAGATGACTATGATGGGTTCATACAGGCCCTTAAAAGCATGTTTGACCGTCCAGAGCAGGTCTATACTGCCCAAGAATGCTTGCTGGACTTTCAACAGGGCTCCCAAGATATGCTCACTCATGTGACCAGATTTAAACAATTGGCTAAGGAAGCAGACTGGACCTCGGAGGCTAGTTTTACCCTGTTCAGGAGAGGCCTGAACAATGAGATCCAGGATGAACTGGCCAGGGTGACTCGACCAAATTCATTCCAAGCACTAATGGACCTTGCCATGCAAATAGACCTTTGCATCCAGGAAAGGAAGGCTGAAAAAAAGAAATCCAGGGGAAACCCACCCAAGACGTCCTTTGAGAGCACAGTCAGAACAGACGCAAACCGAAGCCCAGAACCCATGAAAATTGGAGCCTTTCGTGGACCCATATCACCTCAAGAAAGGTTGAGAAGGATTCATACGGGTTTGTGTATGTATTGTGCTTCAGAAAAACATTTGGTCAGGGAATGTCCTCTGGCACCTCCTCGGCATTCAGGAAACACCAGCTCCCGATCTTAAATGGAGCAGAGATTCGGGAGAGAGATGTTCGCTCCACATCAATTCCATCCTTGAACTCTCCTGGACAAAACAAACTGGTCATTCTCCAGGCATTTCTTTCATCCTTGAAGAGTAAGATCTGTCCCATTCTGGCCTTGGTTGACTGCGGAGCTATGGGAATCTTCATTGGTCAGGAATGGGTTGTCAGTCATCAGATCCCATATGAGGCACGAAGCACCATGCAGCCTGTGGAAGCCATTGATGGAAGACCCCTCAGTTCAGGGCCATAAGCCTACAGACCAAGGAAATCCAGCTCTCAATAAACCACTATCAAGAGCTAATCAGATTCAATATCATTAAGTCCGCCCACTACCCCATGATATTGGGTATTCCCTGGTTACAAAAACACAATCTGTATATAAACTGGACAGCAGGATCACTATTCCTAGGCTCATAGTTTTATATGTCTCATTGTCTATCCCTGGAACCTCCTTTAACACCCCCTGAGGAACCACCTAAGGAGCAAGAAACTCCATTCATGGTTTCCAATATAATACAGGTTCCGGAGGCCTACCAAGGATTTGCTGATGTATTTTCAACTGCCATAGTCCAGGCTTTACCTCCACACAGACCCGAAGACTGCGCAATTGAAACAGAACCCTCGGCAGTGATCCCTTTCAGTAGGATGTTTATCCTTTCCGAACCCGAGAAAAAGGCCCTCAAAGAAACCTTGAAAACTGTACCATAAGACCTTCAAAATCACCAGCAGGCGCATCGTTGTTCTTTGTTCCTAAGAAAGATACCCAGGAACTCAGACCTTGCCTCGATTATCGTGGCCTAAATCAATGCACTCATAAGGACCGATACCCACTACCCTTGATATCGGATATCCTGGAAGCCGTGAGAGGTGCAGTAATATTCACCAAATTGGATCTCAGGGGTGCCTCCCATTTGATCCGTATCCGGGAAGGAGACGAGTGGAAGACCGCCTTTAGAACACCCTTTGGCCATTACGAGTAGCTGGTCATGCCCTTTGGACTAGCCAACGCCCCAGCAGTGTTCCAACGTTTTATGGATAGGGTGTCCTCTGACATGTTGTTTCTCTTCGTCATTGTCTATCTGGACGACATATTGATTTTTTCCAAGGATCTTCTGAAGCATGAAGGACATGTAAAGGCAGTTCTACAAAGACTCTGGGAATATCAACTCTTAGCCAAGCCTGAAAAACTTTTGTTTCATGTTACCTCTGGGCACTATCTGGGATTTATCCTTAGTCCAGAGGGGATTGGCATGGATCCTTCAAAAGTTAAAGCCATTCTCGCATGGCTTACTCCCATGTCCGTTAAAAAAGTCCAATCCTTCCTAGGACTAGCCAATTTCTACCGAAGGTTCATAGCCACCTTTTCTGAGATTGTACAACCTATAGTGCCTCTGCTAAAGAAGGATACCCCTTTTGTCTGGTCAACATTACAAGAAACTACATTCCAGCGTTTGAAGACCGAGTTTACACAAGTTCCTATTTGGCTCAACCCGATACAAGTCAACCCTTTTTAGTGGAAACGGATGCCTCTAATTACGCTATAGGAGCAGTGTTGAAGCAGAAAATGGAGGACGACTTGGAACATCCCGTTGCTTATCTTTCAAGAACCTTAACTCCGAGTGAAACACACTACTCCGTCCTGGAAAAGGAATTGTTAGCCATTCGCCCAGCCTTCACTGAATGGCGACACCTACTTCTGGGGGCTAGATATCCTGTCCAAGTCCGTACTGATCATCGAAACCTTCAGATTCTACAGTCACTGGAGTGCAGGAACAGTCATCAGGCACGTTGGGCCTACTTTTTTGCCCAGTATCAGTTCCACATCACTCATGTCCCTGGATCACAGAACCTGATCGCTGATGCCTTGTCTCGACGTCCTGACTACGTGACCACTGAAGATAAGGCATATCCTAAAATGTTTTCTCCCACGATCTTCGTAGCCTAAGCAGTTAACCTCCTGGAAGAAGTCTGATCGCAAACCCAATCCTCGGAAATATGGAAGGACATTTCGAGAAGAAACCAGTGGAAATTAAGAGCCATGGAAGGCTACTTATTCAAGGACAATGCTCTGCTCATTCCTGCACGGAAGTTACAGCAGAAAAAATAAACCTTTGTCATGACACACTCCATTCCGGGCACCGAGGTATCACCAACACCATCCGTCTTATACAGAGACAGTTCTGGTGGCCTAAAATGAAGTCTGACGTACAGCAATACATCCAGGCTTGTGTGATCTGTTCCTAAAATAAACATGATAACAAAAGACCGGCGGGTCTTCTTCTGCAGCCCACTCTTCCCACTAAACCATGGGAAATCATCGCCACAGACTTCATAGTGGAGTTACCACCTTCCCGAAGAAATACTACCATCATGGTCACCATAGATTTGTTCACCCATATGGCCCATTTTACGCCACTGATGAAACTACCCTCCTCTTCAGAGCTAGCTGGAATATTTCTGGAACACATATTCCGACTACATGGGCTTCCTTCCAAGATCATATCTGCCGGGGTCCCAAATACATTCACAATTCTGGAAACACCTCTGTCGGATTTTAGGAATCCAACGTGCCCTCTCTTCAGGATATCATCCCCAAACCAACGGAGCCACAGAACGTGCAAATCAGACCCTGGAACAATAGCTCCGATGTTTCGCCACCAAGGTCCAGGATGACTGTCTCTCCTGATACCCGTTGCGGAATTCGCTTACAACAACTCCGAACACTCAGCGCTACAGACCAGCCCTTTTTATTGTAGTCAGGGGTTCCATCCATCAGTTCTTCCTTACCCTACACCAGTACCTACTGTTGACTCCTGGATCGAAACTCTTATCAACATTCACCGGGAGGCTAAAGAACACTTAGAGAAAGCCAGATTACAGACCAAGAGGTATGTGGATTCCAAGAGAAGACCAGGTCCTTCCGATACGGTCGGTGACCGAGTGTGGTTGTCATCAAAACTAATCCCCCGACACCTGCAACCAAACAAGCTGGCTCCCCGCTACTGTGGTCCATTTCCCATCAAGGAGATTATCAATTCTGTCTCATATCGAATCAAGCTACCTGACTCCTGGAAAATAATTCATCCAGTTTTTCACACATCCCTATTGAAGCCCTACATCCAATCCTCTCGAAAATCCAGTAGACCTCCTCCTCTACTGGTTGACAACCAACTGGAACATGAGGTGTCCCGGATTTGTGACTCCAGGTACAAGCGGGGCCATCTTCAATACCTAGTGGAGTGGAAAGGATATCCTCCTAGCGAAAGGACCTGGCAACCTGCTTCAAATATCAAGGCTCCTCGGTTGCTCAGAAGATTTTACCTAATACACCCGGGCAAACCTGGAGGAAAAGGCCTTCGGAGGAGTCATGCTGTCATGAACTTCAGATCCTGCCCCTTTTGGACCTCCTGGTCCTTGTCTCAACGGGGCTTACATTCCGTACTACTTCCAACATGGCCGTCCAGAGCTGAAGCCCTTGCTCGCTCCATGCGCTGAATGTGGCGTGATCTATTTATAGACCACGCCTTCCGCGGCTCTGCGCGTCTCAATGCTATTGCAAAGTAGCCCTCAGATGTGTGTTCATAGCTCGCAGTATTGTTTCCTTTGTCCTAGTGCTATTACCCACTCCTGACCCTTTCCCCCTTCCTGATTCCGAGCCTTACTAGCATTTCCCAGACTCCCGGATTCCTGGACTCCGTGTTCCCGGAACTGAACGCAACCTGGAACCAGACGAGACTCGAGCAGCACTGTTCAAGACCAGGTCCGTTTGCAAGAAGACAGCGATCGAAGACACCGGCAAACAACGGACCCAGGTGAGAAGGGGGGAACTCCTTGACACTTAGAAATGTTTTCATGTGCACTGTACATCACATGAACTTTCTCAGTGCATTTTTAACAAATGTGATTCCCAAAATCAGTAACATTCATTCCATCACTCCTAAAATTGTTTGCATCATCCAACTTGATGTTTTCATTTTCAAAAGATGCCATGCCTCCACCATTCAAAAAAGGACATACACCTTTATTTACATGGTGCCTACCTGCTTCTAGGCTGTGCACAAAACACATTTGGGCATCTCCATACTCCATTAAGCCTAGCAACATATCCTTTCGCAACCTGCAAAGATCAGCATTCTAGCTGCATATGTAAAAATTGTCTTGATTTAAACTGGGGAACAAAAAGTGACATTTTATCTGAAACCTGGCTTAATGAAACTGAATTCTGCCCACCAGCTACCCCCGACAGGAGTTGAGACTTGCACAACAGCTGTGTTCCCAGGCCTAGCTGCCTTTTGCTGTTCCCACCAAAAGGGATATGACACTTCTCTGATTGAATTACCTGGGCTCTGCAGGAAATTGAACAAAGCCCTGTCCTGACTCAGGCAAATGTTTTATTATGGGGGTCGTAAAAGTGGCTTCCTCCTGGAAGGAAAGGGGAGGAGCACTGCCTGTGAGAGCAAGCTGGCTTGGCAGAACTGGAAAAACCAGAAATTCAACCTTGTGCTGGGGGAAACCACACCCCTTTGGGGCCAGAACATAAATCTAAAAAGATGGATCATTCATAGAGCGGACTTGTGAAAATTTTATAAGTGATATCATTATTCTTGTGATTTTTCTGTGCACATTTGAAGACGTGGTAGGACCCGGTGGTATGTTCAGGGGGGTTTTAGCGGAAAAGAGGATATTACTCTAAATGTATGTATGTTAAAAATCTGACACTCCACCACCTAATGCCCACACACCATGGGCACATCTGTGTAAATGCGGGGAAAAATCCAATATTGGTAACCCGACTAAAAAGTGAAATATGTTGCCATTTTTGAACCCAAGCTCCTAGGAAGAGCAGATTTGGGACAGAGACTACATCATGTGATAGGTAATATGTACATGCAATGACAAACCACTATGTATTTGAGAAATGTGCATTTTGAATCAAATATAAATTTGTGGGCAAACTGACCAGGGGAGGATCCTCTGACCCATAAAACCTACAGCATCACTCTGACTCACAGTTCCTTCCCCAATCATGGGAGAGGGGAGAATTGGGCCAATGACAAGTTGAAAGAGGGGCTGGCTAGTGATGCTGCACACACACCCACTTTCAAAACACATAAAAGCAGACAGTCAGGACAGATAGAGACATTCAATTCCATTTGCTGCGGAGCATGCTGATCGACGACTTCACATCCAGAGATCCAGACTTCAAATCCATCAATCTCCAGAACCTGTAGCAGTACCTAGAGAGCAGAGCTGACCCAGACCGCTGTTAGCAGAACCAGAGAGCTGACCCAGATCACTGTGAAGAGACCCAGACCAGACCGGAGTCCAGTCCAAAACCTGACCAGATCCGTGGCGAGGCCTAATTCAAAAATATATTGTGAGTACCTAGCAGAACTGTGCAGAACCAATCTCTTAGTTAAAATAATATAATTCAATCTATTTTAATCTAACCAGAACTGCCTCCTAACTGTCACCTGTCATTTGCAAAGCTGTCACCTGTCATTTTCTATCTGCAAGCTGTAACCTGTCGCTTTGAACTTTTAAAATTTCAAATCCAAAAAACTACCTTTATTTAATCGTCCGTATCTCTGGAACCGTTTGGGCTAGGAACTTGGTTTAACTTTCCTCTGAAAGCTAGCTTAGAATCTCAACTTTTCAACAAGCCTAGAACCGACTGCCTACTTCTCATACTTTTGCCGTAATCACAATTCTCGCACTTGCGAATTTTACCGCGATTTGCGATTTGGTTAAAAATCCAGCCACGTGTGAAAACAGCAGCTTCCTTGCTTTCCTTGCTAAAAATTCGTTTGCCTCTTAAGAACCATCCCTGAATCATTGCTAGAGTGGGCCTGGACTAATATTAACTAGATACCACTCACCCTGAACCTCCTGAAGGGAATTAAAAGCATTTTCAGCATATTCCTCACTTCATTGCCAGCACATATCAAAGCACTTTTGCCTGTGTTTCAAACTTCTGTAGTCTAAGCTTGCTGGGGTGAACTGAATTACATTTGATTGCATTTCTGAGAACTGTGTGCTTTCCTTCCATTTCCTTGCATTGCATAAAGGGGGGAGTGATTGCCAGAGAAAAGTGATTACATTGTTTTGTTGAAATCATATTGAGTATTTCTGTACTGCAATTTCATTCCACCCTGCATCCATTTGAAACCATACAAGTATTGTTGCTATCTTATCCATCCTATAACCACTCATCATTGATTATAAAGAAGTGTGCTAGTGCCGGACTATCCATTATTGATTACTGCTCAGATTAAGTGTGATATTCAATTATTAATTTATTATAAAGTGTGATATATATATCTATTGTTTAAATTATCAAATAAACCCTTTACACTTGCAAAACAGAACTACTTCTTGGCTCAGTGGGGTCAGGGGGATTCCAAGAGAGGGGTGTTATATAGGGGTAGTCATCCAGAACACATGAACTGGACGTAAAGATATATCAATAAGGGTTTCCATTCAGTATCCCAGACTAGGCATTGACTTAGCTGTAGTGTTGAATTGAATCCTCTTACAGAAGGCCACCAAGAGGACGAGGTGGGGCCCGAGGGCTGAGAGGAGGGGTATTCGGAGGAGAAGGACCAAAAGGGCATGGACAAGGGCAGTGTTCATTTTACGGGAGGTGGGGGCAAGTGCCAGGGAATGCCGCAGCAGGCCAGAAGGCAACTATCCATATAACCAACCATAATATGACCAACAACAGTACGGGAACCCCCACCCTGGTAATCCACAAGGGCCAACCCAAGGATCCATGATGAACACGTACAAAATGCTCCTATCATACCCCCAGTTACCTCCCGAATGCCAAGCCCTAGTACCTACCACCACCCCTTCACACAATGCAATCTCACCAAACTCGCCTCAATTCCAAGGTTGGGGGAAACAGAAACCTGAATGTTGTGGGGTCAATAATTCCCTGTTGTAAAAGGGCACACAATGTTTCCTGTATCCCTTCTTCCGCTTCCCTCGACAGGGGACATTGTTTTACTCTTGGTAACACTGCACCTGGTTTGAGTGTTATTTTTACTGGGGTCACTTCTTTTAACATAACCACATCATGCAGGTAGGTGGTCCATGGATGGGGTGGGACCTGCTGCAGCTCTGTTTTGCAAAAGGATGGGTCCCACTGACAATAGCCATCAGGGCACTCTGTGCTTTTCTGTACTGAACTATGATATTGCAAGGGATGCATATTTTGAGCACTATTTCGCCATCATCATTGGCATCCAGTGTACCACATGTCAAGTTTTCAGCACAGGATTAACATTGACAACTTTGCGGGGAACGTTACCACGCCCTGTGGCCCCTTCATTGAACTGCACATTTTTTATGGAGACATGGGAGAGAGGTACAATGGGGCCCGATACTCGATTTTGGTGATGTGTCCATTCTCTCGATTGGTGGAGGCAGGACCCTGTGTCCACCCAGATGCAAAGTGTGCAGTGAAATTCCTCATCAGAGAAGTGTTCCCCCAATGGGGGATGTGTGAGATCATACGGTGAGATAACGGAACACACCTTGTCAATGAATTGTTTAAAGAGGTAACATCTCTCTTAGGGATAAAACACAAGATGTGCTCAGTTTACTACCTACAAGTGTATGGGGTGGTGGAGAAAATCAACAGCCTCCTCAAGAGTAGGTTGTCTAAAATATGCAACACCGTTTAGAAAAATTTGGAGTATTGCCTGCTCCTGGCACTGTTCCAATTATGCACACAGCCTGTACCCGCATGAAATTTTAACTGCCCGACACATGCAAACACCATTGTCTCATAGAAGAGCCACTGTCCTTGGAGAAGAATTTAAAGAGTACCTCGCACAACTCACATGTGCAATAAGATGTATATCAAAACAAACTGCACCCATTCACAACAGAGAGTGAGACGATCATGGGGACTCTGGGAGAACATAGGCCTGTTCAGCCCCTATTGCCAGGAGAATGGATCTAAATGCAGAGCTTTGTTCAGAAGTGGAACACCGCAAAGTTCCACAGCCCATACAAAGTGATGTACTGCACCCCACTGGCTGTAAAGGAGAAGGGGTTTGGTATTGGATCCACCTCTCAGATGTACGGAAAGTACAAGGCAACACACCCCAAGTACCCAAACTGAGGATCAAGGAACCACTACTACCTCATAACTCTCGTACTCGTAGCTCTATCACATTTTTATTAATGCATTTGAAAATGTGAGAAAGAACATGCATTGCTGCTAGAGCATGAGCTACAAAAAGTAACAATCTCTCTCTCTCTATTTCTCTCTCTCTCCCTCCCTCCCCCCTCGCTCATTTACCCATCCAGTTCTCTCCCTCTCCGCAGGTACAACGATAATGGAACTAACGCCTTTAAATGAAAGTGCAACTGTAGATTGCAGTAGGAATAAGATTCGTTTTACCAGAAGATATAGCTTCAATTGTGGAATGAAATTTACAGTTTTATTGTTTGCTTTCCCAATATTTATATTGGGTACTCATTGGGGTGCATCTTTTATCTGGGGGTCCCATCTAAAAGAAGGAGGGATGGGGGAATTGGGAATGAGATGGCCAAAAGTGGACCTCAAGTGGCACCTTATCCCCAAAACTCACTACTTTGCATGAAAATACACCAAAAAGGGATCCAGGTATTCTTGTATCCAGTGTGAATGTACCTAAGGTGTCACTGAAGACCTCAAATATAGCTTCTATACCCACCATACAACTACCTACCTCAATATTTAACATGTTGCATACCCTAACTCCTAACATGATCAGAGATTCCTCCTACCGACCAATGCTGAATGACAGCATGAATGTAAATAATGTTTCCATAACAAGTATCGAAGAATCTGTACAGGGGAAAACCTCACAATGCCTAATGCCAGGAACATTACCTGTAGCAACTCCCAAACCACGGTGTGGAATAGTGTAATGTTTCAACGATTAGCCCCACATGTACAAAGGTCACTATGTAACAAAAATAGATTATATAGACAATACCCTCTGCATAGCGATAGAAAAAAACAACAAACATCCCAAAATAAATATGACGCATATCATGGTTTAGGATTAGATAAGGTAGAAAACCTTCACCATGCTGGTTACTCAAACAGTTGGTACTCTGACATGAGCGCAACGGGGAGGCGAACGACTAATGGGAGTTGCTACATTTGTTCCTTAATAATACACGCATCTGGGGCATCCAAGGTTTTAGTACCGCAAGGGGTACCGTTAGAAGAAACACGTCTCATCCACCTTGCACTATGTAGGATAAAGGGTACCTTTCAGGCATGCGGCGTCAATCTCAAACTCCTTGATCCAGACAGTAACAAATGTAAGGTGGACTTGACAGATCCCAACTGTTTCAAGGAGCCCTTCCTGGCCCGTCTAATGTTCATGAGAAATATTGGGACCATGAATCATGATAAATCATCTGGTTCACAGGGGTGGACTGGGAACTGGGAACTGTTTCTGGGAACTGGGAACCAAAAGAGGCTCTGGAAATGCATTTCAAAATGACCCCATAATACACATGTGCAGCAAGCCCTACCCTTGTCCTATGGGGAAATTTAGAAATACCACACAAAAGAGACCCATGTTGCAGAGGCCATCCAGGAAATCTCCAGAGTTCCATATTGGCCAGTCCAACCCTGCATCCTAGTCTCTGCAACTTTCAGCACAGTACACTTTTTTACACCAGCACGTGAACATCCCCAAACCACAACTAACAATACACCTTTTTGCTGCAACCTGTACCCATTGGACGTCACCCCAAAAATGATATGAACATACCAGGGACCCCCACATAACTCGTTGATAAACACTACTGGAAAATTGTGTTCTATTCAGAATTAACAGAACCGAAATTGAAACGAATGAATTATACTGCAAACTTTTAACAGCCCACCCTATTAATCTCCTTGGATGGTGTTAATTACCTTGATATGATATGATATGACATTTATAACACATCTGTACACAAGTGTTTCAAGGCGCGACGAGGCAAGGAAGGGGAAACAGAGGGAAGACAGAGACAGCGATCCTACTAGGCTAGGTGACATTGAGATCACGCAAGTGCAGGGGAGGGGGAAGGGGAAAAGTGCGAGGGGAAAGGAGGAGGAGGCAGTGCAGTACATAGGTTAACAGTAACAAAAATAAAGACAATAAGTAAATGTGCAGCCAGCTGGTGGCAAGTGAAGGGTAATGCAGACATCAGGTGTTGTCAAGTGCTAGTAGGGACTGTAGGGATACAGAAACCGTCCCCAAGTACATTGGTTGCTAGGCAGGCAGTGCTAGAGTGCAACTGATGGGAAGGGAACCTGAGCCCGATATCAGAGGGTAGCCAGGTAACCAGTGCATTTTCAGATTCAGCCAGGAGATAAGCAGGGGAGAGGAGGAGAGAAAGCAGAAGCAAAGAGGATGGTCTTGAGGTGCTTCTGGAACTGGAGATGGTTCTCCTCAAGTTTCAGAAAGGCAGGGAGGCTGTTCAGAGGGAGGCCCCAGCAGAAGAAAGAGATCTACCACCAACTCGTTGTTTGGAGAAGCGCCTAACTCTGAGGGAGTGAGAGGTGAATGAGCGAAGAGCTCGAGAACAAAGATATTTAGGAAGAGAGAGTTGTAGGTTTTGAGGTGCCAGGCCCCAGAAGGCCTTGTGGACAACGCAGAGGGTTTTGAATTTAATCCTCTCCGCCAGTGGCAGGCAGTGCAGAGATTTCAGTCTTGGAGAGATACGATCCCTGGACTTGAGGCCAAGGACAAGTCTTGCAGTCCTGTTCTGGATGAGTTGCAGAGGATGGAGATTAGAGGCAGGAAGATTTAGAAAGAGGCTGTTGCAGTAGTCCAGCCTGGAGAGAACCAGAGCTCTGGAGACAGTGAGCTTCTGGGGGAAGGAGAGGAAAGGAAGAATACCTCTGAGGAGGTGCTATTAGTAGTTTGATTTCTTAGAGACATCAGAGATTTGAGGAGAGAAGGAAAGTGTGGAGTCGAAGAAGACCCCAAGGTTTTTAGCCTCACAGGTGGGAGCAGAAAGAGGGCTAAGAAAGGTTGGCCAGAGAGTGACATGAAAGGGGGGGCAGGATGGACGATGAGGAGTATTTCGGTCTTCCTGACATTAATGCAGAGATCATTGGCGGCACACCACTCCTGGACAGCAGACAGACAGTCAGAGATGAGAGAAGGAGAAGAGTTGGCAGAGGGGAGCCTGAAAATGAGTTGAGTGTCATCCACATATCACAGAAAGATGGTGCATAGAGCGGCAATGCGGTGGGCAAGAAGTGCAAGGCATTGGTTGAACAGCCAGGGAGAGAGGTTACCCTAGGGAACACCACAGGTAGAGATGGCGATAGAGGAGAGGAAGGACCGAAGTTGGACCTGAGAGGGTCTGTCAGAGAGGAAGGAGGTCAGCTATGCCAGGGCCAGATCCGTGATACCAAGGTTATCACAGAGACGGTTGAGTAGGATGGCATGGTTGACCATGTCAAAGGCAGAAGAGAGATCAAGTAAGATGAGGACACAGGTGATATTGGAATAGAGGTTGGAGAGCAGGTCTTCATGAATGTTCAGGAGAACAGTTTCTGTGCTTCTGGCAGCTCTAAAGCCACACTGATGGTCATGGAGACAACCAACAGATTCAGTGCGAAGATTAAGCTGGGAGATGGCCAGCTTTTTGAGGAGTTTGCCCAGGAAAGGAGTGATGGAGATTGGATGATAGTGAGGCAGGGCGGGTCAGCAGAGGGTTTCTTAAGAAGAGGGTGCACAAGGGAGTTCTTCAGCGGGGAACGGAAGACTCCAGAGGTGAAGGAATGGTTGCAGAAATCAGCTAGAGCTGGAGCCAAGGTGTCAATGTGGTCCTTGATGGTTTTGGAGGAATAGGTGTGAACCTGCTTTGACGGGACTTTCAGAGATTGGATTTTTCTAGAAAACCTGTCTGAGGAGAACAGGGGAAAGGCAGGGAAGGAGGGAGGAGAGGTGGCCGAGTTGCCATCCAATTTTACCCCCAACTCCATGTGTCCCCTGTTTGTCTACTCAATTCTTGTCCCCGACATACTCCCCTTTAAAATATTCTACCACCTAACAGTATACAAAAAAATCACCCCTTCTCGACTATTATATATTATTGTTATGGTATGTATTCAGCACAGACCTCTAGCTTTGGAAAGCAATGAAGCACTTTACAAGTCATAGAGCGGGGAGTACGCTGTGAGGGAAAAAGAGATGCAAGGGAGTGGGGAAGTCAACAGCATGGAAGGAGGAGGGTTGGCGGTGTGTTAACAAGGGATCTATACGCAACGAGGGGAGGAAACAGAGGAGAGCAGATCACCCAGTTTCACAGTAGGTGGGGCATGCATGTGGATTTAGTCATTAGGGAGAAGCCATTCTTCGACGCTGAGGGTCTTCAGTACCACAATAATCAAGCTATGACAAAGCTTCCCTCTTTAGATGTATTACTGTCCCACATCAGCTGGTAGCCCAGGCCTAGAAAATTGTAATGTATCAGTTCTTGAGCTCTGCCCTCCAGATAAGTATATTCTCAATTGTCACTTACCAACCCATACAACAAGAGTGGCACTCATGTTTCAGGATCTTCCAGATTGCAACCATCGATACCACAGGTTTCGCATCTGTCTCTCCCTCTATCAGTGATAAACGTTCTATGCAAAATAGAGGGGTGGGCGCCTATCAAGGGGTGTGGCCTAAGTGCAGGGCATGATGTAAAGAATACTGGCCGTGGACTAAACGAGGAACAGGTGCTCAGAGTAGGGCTGCTTCTCCCAAACAATGCACCATGAAAACATACATTTTGGTGACCCAGCATTGTCTCTGGTGGTCTTATGTGTATCCAGGCTGAATACTTTAAATACATCTCTCCTGAAAAGTCTGCAAATAAATAGCTTTCTCACTCAGTATGTGAGAAAATCAATCAATGAGTAAATCACCATCTTTCTGTAAATACATTACCCAGGCCTGGCATCATGGGCAGCTTAACAGCCTTTCAAAAGTGGCCATTTGGTCATTTAAAGTTTCATCTTCCCGCTGACAGCCTTCCTTTTTCTTCTGCTGTGTACAGGCCAATATACCTGGCCCATGATGACTTCCAGCAACTCCCCCCTTCCTTTATTGCTTTATCTAGGATGTTGCCAGAAAATGAACCCCAAGGTGGGCCTGATGATATGACATAGGGCCTCATTACGACCCAGGCGGTAAGTTACCGCCTGAGCCGTGACTTTACCACCATGGCGTAAACTATGTTTACGCCATGGTGGTTGGCGGACTTACCGCCCCATTCCGAGTTTGGCGGGGCGGTAAGTCCCCAATCCCCATTTACCCAACCACCATGGCGTAAACATAGTTTACGCCATGGTGGTAAAGTCACGGCCCAGGCGGTAACTTACCGCCTGGGTCGTAATGAGGCCCAGTCTGTTTCTTCACTGGGCACGCAGGACCGCGCAGCACGCCAGGTAGTGATAAGAAACGTAAGGGGAAACTCAAAACCGGGCTGGCGCAAAAGAGAGAGCGAGTAGAGGAGAATCTTACCTGGGGTCTTGGACAGGAAGAGAAATGCCCTCCTTCCTTCACCCTAACGTTTCCTGGCCAGGTTGCGGCTGCGGCTGGGATCCCAAAGTCCTGAGTCAGAACCTACTGGCAAATATGAAGGCTGTTGGAAAAAGTTGTCATCTGCGCGCAGGCTGGTGTTTTTATTTGGGGAATAATAAAAGCGTCTTCTTACCTTGGAGTTGATATCCAGCCGAAGGCCTCACGCCCGCACTTAGCTGCCTGCACCTGACCTGCGCAGTGTGTGTGCAGGGCATGTGTGGTTTGGGTCTAGGCAGGCCCTCGTGCGCAGGCGTGAGCCATCTGCCCAGCTGCCCATGCCCAGCCCTGCTGGGAAGAAAAAGAAATATGCAGCGCCTGCCTCGGTCGGTGGTGGCAGCCGTCAGGCAGCCAATTCAAAGTAAACCACCCAGGTGGGATGAATCACATGACGTGTATCCTTCCGCTCCAAAGAGGCCCAATTTGGCCAGAGGTCTACCGGGAGATGACCTGGTGGGGCAGCTCAGCCCTGCTGGTGCAAGTCTCCTGGGATAATGTGGATGATGCGTATTAGAAATTGAATGAGCACCACACAATAAAAATGCTTGGGGATCATGATTTACCTGCATAGAAATTGGCACCATGCCCATTAGGTGATTCCAGCAGTGCGACACCGCCAACAGTTAATGAATCCTCGAGTTTGGCAGCAGTGTCAACTGCACATGTTCCAGTTTTACTGTCTACCAGTATCTAAATTACAAGAGTTATCTGTGATCTATGCCACCAATGGGTAGCTGTGGGAGGTGGTGTGAGTAAGCATTGCGACAAGTTAACAGCTTACTACTGATCCTACTCAATCTTTGTTTTCTTTAGAGCTATCTTTTCTTGAAGATGATAGCGTTTCTGTCTTTTGTTTCCTATGATGGGTCTTGCCAGTTTTCTTTTTTCTCAACCGAGCTGGGTGAGGATATCTAGTATGATGTATTTTTTTATCCTTGATCTCATTGCTTTATCTTTACTGTAGTTGTGAGTAGTTGTTGTGCAGAATCAACCTCCACCATTAAAGGTGCTGCCAGCAATGGCCAGAGTCTTCGAACACCTGCAGCACTGTAACACTTTATTAGAATAGTCATCAGAAATGCTAGAGTGGTTCAGAGAGGAGGCTTTATTTTTTGTGGCATTGTCTTTTTAGAGCTGTGATTTTTTGTTATGTTCCTTACCACTTGGACATTTGAACATGTCTCACCATGAGATCATCCTCAGCAGCGATGACGATGCCATGTGGGTCCCCAATCCATCACCACCCAGGAAGAAAGGCACAGGAATAAAAAAAACCTGTAGACAGCTGGAGATATTTAAGGTGAAAGAACAGGCAGAGGATGTTCAGTGCACATTGTGCAAGAGAACACTAAGACGTGGCCCCTCTAATGTTCCCTCCCAAAGCCTGGGAACATCAATCATGATAAATCATCTGGTGCAAGTCCACTGGGATGATGTGGATGATGCGTATTGAAAATTAGACGAGCACCACAAAATAAAAATGCATGGGGCACATGTAATATGTGCATGGAAATTGTCAACACGTTCAGCACCTGATTGCACCAGTGTGACACAACTGACACTGAATGAATCCTTGACTTTGGCAGCAGTGTCAACCCCACATGATCCAATTGTATGAGTTATGAGAGTCATCTGTGATCTATGCCACCAATGGGTAGCTGTGGGAGGTGCCACAAGTAAGGATTGGGACAAGTTAATAGCTGAATACCAGAATCATTGTTATCTTTAGTTCTTTTTGTTTCCCACCGTGTTTAGAAAAAGGAAAAGATTATGTGTACATAGGTGAAACACTTATGGCATTATACATAATGTTATTTATAAGTTCGCTTATAAAACCTTTCTATTTCTTAATAACAATGTAGGCTATGATTGCAGAAGTCACAATGTGAACATGCTTACTCTGTTGTTGATGTTAACATCTGTGGATCTTTTAGATACGGGGATAGAAAATGTCAGTAAATATGTACAGCTTTATTTGCAGTGGAAACTATGAGAGTGCATTTATTGTGTTATTTAATGCTTGTTTTATGATAAACTATTGTTTACCATCTTACAGATGTCTATTTGCATATTAAAGAACATCTATATTTTTAACTCTTTTTTTCTATGCATATTACTTTTCAATATAAAAGAAAAAACATGTATTGAAATCAATTTATAAACGGGTTTGGGGAATTAGGGTCTTTTCAATCTAAGTGTGTAATATATTACACATCTGGGTTGGAGATAATTATTATTTAACAATATGCCCTGAACTGGCGGGGCATTATCGCATCAGGTAATGCCTGAAGGCCTTTGTTAAGGCCCTCACTTCAGTCGGGCATGTAACTATGTCAATTAAATATTTATCAAGCTCTACCCATTAAAGACGCTGCCAGCAAAAGCCAGAAGGCCTCATTGTGATTTTGGCAGTCTGGAAATAGGGTGTTGGTAGCAACGTATCGGTACCCTTTCCGGACCGTCAAATTAAGAGTTTGCCGGTAGGGGCACGGAACTCCCAGCAGGCCTGATCTGCAAGGAGGATTTTCATGAAGTGTGTACAAATGTGCTGCTCCTAGCTCCAACAGTACCACTTGGATGAACAAGAGGCCTTCCCAGGATCTTTTGTTCTGATGCAATGCATCTGCCAGATGTCTTCATCCACTTCATCTTGGGGTACTAATAGTATCTTTATTCGGTTGCAAGACACTCTGGCATTTTGCAACAGAAAAAAGTTAAATATAATGTCTGCCATGGAATGGGATATGAAGTCTGTTCACCCTTTCAATGGTGGCTATTCAAAACAGTTAAAAAAATGAAACAAAGAAGATAGCCACCATGGAACGGGAGAAAGAGAAGGGACAACATATAGTCTCATCTCTCTTTCCATGGCGGCCATTAAAAATGTATATGAAAACAAACAAAGAAAATAGCTGCTATGGAAAGGGAGAAGGGAGTACATATTGGGCCTGATTCACAGAACATTTTCATATGGCATTGTGCCATTATAAAACACTTCCATGAATCAGGCCCTTAGTGCCTTCTCTCTTTCCATGGCAGCTACTCACAGAACAAACAGAAACAGATGTAGTGGTGACTGCTGCCTTGTCTGGATGTTAAGGACTTGGTGATGGCTAATCAGGTTTGCAACAATCAGATTTTCACTTGTCGGGTAACAATTGTACTTTAAACTGTCCACTTGGAAAACATTGGAAAAATTGACACACTCAAGCTATAGTGGAAAAGCAAAACTGTTACATGATTTGATTACCATTAATGCAGCTTTCAAAGTGATTGGGCCGTTCCTCAATGCGGCTACAGATACGTGCAGGCAATTCTTCTCGTTGATTTAGGCAATTTGTCAATAATGTAGGCACGAGCATGTCATTTAGCTTGGGCGTATCCATGCATACGGAAAATATACCTCTGTCCTTTGTCGTGTGCTTTGTACCTTGTCATTTATAGCTTTTTAGCTTGTTTAGATATATATATGGGCAGTAGTCTTTTAAAGATGTATTTTAAGATATAGGGCCTCATTCCGAGTATGGCGGTAAGGGATACCGGTCACCGTTAACTAGCCCGGTGCCGGTAATCCCTTACCGCCACATTCCGAGTTCCCTTTGCGCCCTTTTAGCAGGCGTTAGGGACGAGGGTGCAAAGGGGCTTTTTAGCCAATAACGGTGACCGTAAAGTATGGTCACCGTTATTTGCAATTTCCCCATTCCCATTGAGTCCTATGGGGGCTCATTTGGGAATGGGGAAGAGCCCTGGGGAATGGGAAATTACTGCCCTGGTCAACTCGGAATAGGGTGGTAATTTCCCATTCCACCAGGACGGTGCCGTTATGGGTCCAGTGCTGACCAAGGCGCTACTACCGCCATTGGTTAGCGCCGGACTCGGAATGAGGCCCATAGAGTGTAGTCTTTGTACAAAGTTACGGTGACACTTTATTAACTTTCTATTCATCAACATTACATAAACATGTACATACTTTAAAAAGTTAAGCACAGATGCAAACAAAGTTTGTTATGAGCAGGTTTATTTGGGGGGAATGTGGTTGCACAATTTTTTTATTTTACTTTGTAGACATGATACATTGTTTTCATTAGCCCAATTGTCTGTATTATTGATGTAATTATGTATGGAATAACACAACCCTTCAAATCCAAGGAAAAAACATAAGTTGCAGGGACATTAAGATTAGCAATACATTGTAACAAAACCTTTGAAATTCAAGGAAAAACCTTTAGTTGCAGGCACGTGGTGAGAACTTGATGCAACAAACCCCCTGAAATTCAGCTAAAGCCACATTAACTTTGTGCCCCCTGTTGCGCAGCCTATGACTACAATGATGACATTACAAATCACATCACTGATGACAACACTAATTACATTGTATATAACTGATTACATCAATAATGGAATTAGACATAACATATTTTCTCATGAAAACCTTGATTACCTTAATACCAATTTAGGCCGTGGACTTGGCCATGACAAAGGCTGGGGTCACTGGCCACAACCAAAGGTCATAGTTAGTGGAGTGGTTGGAGTGGTTGCAGAAGTCAGCCAGAGCAGGCACCAGGGTGTCAATGTGGTCTTTGATTGTTTTGGAGGAACAGCGGTGACAAGCAGTGTTTTAAAATATACACTGGGCAACATTGAAAGCTGTAGTCAGTGGCCATGGCTAAAGGCCATAGCTAGTGGCCATTAATATGCTAGAATATACAGTCAGCACAGTCAAAGGTTGTGCCCAATGGCCAGTATTGTGTTGAAGACCATGGCTAGTGGCTAGTTAGTGTATATAATATATAGTGGGCACAGCCGAAGGCCTTAGCTAGTGGCTGTTTAGTGTTGTATAACGCACAGTTGGCATGGCTGAAGGCCTTTCACTCATGGCATTTTATTATTTTAAAATATATAGTGGACATGTCCAAAAGATGTGCAAATTGGTCAAGGTCAAACCCCATGGCTAGTGGCCTAATTATATGTTAGAATATATAGTGGGCACAGCCAAAGATTGTGGTCACTGGCCAGTATTGTGCTAAAATCCATGGCTAGTGCCTAATCAGTGTATTTAATATACAGTAGACATGGTTGAAAGCTGTATCCACTGGTAAGGGCCAAAATCTATGGTTGGTAGCCTGTTTGTGTTTTAAAATATTCAGTGCCCATGGGTGAAGGTTGTGACCACTGCCCATAATGGAAGGCCATGACTAGTACCCATTCATGTATTCAAATATATTTGGCCATGCACATGGACCATGGCTGAAGGCCATGCTTACTGCCAGTTACTATTGTAATGTAATAAATAATGTCATCTGTGATGTCATCATTGTGGTCATAGGCTGCACAGCAAGGGGCTTTAGCTGAATTTCCGGGGTTTTGTTGCCTTAAGTTCTCACCTTTAAGTCCCTGCAACAAAAGCTTTTTTTCCTTGAATAGAATACACGCCCTGCGGTAGCGTGCGTGTAATTATGGTTAACTTCCTGAACACATAGGAAGAACACTTTATGGGTGGCTTATAACTTCACTCCCCCTGGACAAATCCTTACCACACTCTGCAAAGAAAGTATATGGCCCGCTCTAAATTCTTCTGGTAAGTTTGGTGAGGGTTCGTCAAGGAGGGGCAAAGTTATAAGGGGGTGTCCCACGTTTTTTTTCTCCCTAGACGCGATGGAGCAATTTATTTGATTAATCCGTCTAGCCTAAATCGATGGACGGATTTTCACCAAATTTACAGCAGGAGCGGCGGCATGGTCCCGAAAGTGTCCTTTTGTAAATTTGGTGTAAATCTGTCAAGTAGTTGTCTTTAAAATGGGCTAAAAGCAGGTAAAACAAGTTGTGATATCTGGGTTTGGTCTGCTGACCCATTTCTTTGTTCGGTCCGTGACTGGGCCTCTGATTGGTTCAGGAGGTGACGTGATGTCCGCAGACATCGGAAGCGCCCACTGATTGGATGGTGAAGAGCGTGAAGTGCGCCATATTTTTGGAAACGCCCGCCATCTGGGATGCGTGGACATCCGTCGGTGTCCACTGACATCACAGTAAAATCGTATAGAAAAACACAACATTGCACTTGTCAAACATAACAAACAATCTCTGGGGAGGTCAGGGGTGATAAGAATGGGATGAGATATGGGCGTAAGAAGCTAGAAAACGGGCATGTTTCATCCCCGAAGTTTGCAAACATTCTGGATGTTCGGGGGACAGTCCTGTGATGTTCGGAAACATTTCAGATGTTTGGGGACATCTGTGCCTATTTCTGCATTATAGGGTTGGTGAAAAGCAGTTTTTGGATGGCTTATAACTTTGGCATCACTCAATGAAACTCGATGGAATTCGGTTCTAGGTCCGATTTTGAAAGGTTTTGCAAAGTTTAGTGGGATTCTGTCAAGAGGGGGCACAATTAGAGGGGGGTCCCAAAATATTTGAAAGACTTATAAATGTGGTGCAATTTGACAAATTTACACAAAGGTTTGCAAAAACATTCTAGATATAAATGTTTTTGTAAAGTTTGGTGGGCTAAATTAAAGGGGGGTATCAACATTTTTAAATGGCTTATAACTTTGTTGCTGTTTGACAACAGTGAACAAATGTTTCCAGAAAGATTATAGACCCAACCTTGAATGTTTGTGTAAAGTCTGAATGGGTTTTGTCAAGTGGGGGCTAAGTTATATGACTATTCTATGTACATTTTGACACTTTTGGAAAAATAAAACATGGGTGGATTTCCAGCAAACTCATGTAAGGAGCATTGACAATGACTGTAAAGCATGGTTTTGCAAATGTGCCGTGTTTTATTTTTTTGACAAGTGTCATAATGTAGGTACACAAAATAGTGATATACTTTTGGTGAGTAAGGTATTGCCTGTGTCCACGAGGGATGACAAATGGGGTTAAAGTGGCCATGGGACCAGCTATGTGGTAAAGTTATTCAAAAGTGGGATAGGTTTGAAAGAGAAATAAAATTGTGCTTGTGGTAATATGGTCATAGGGTTCTGCAGGCTGCCATAGGAAGGGAAGAAGGGCTGTATGGAGCCCTACCTTCCCTTTCAATGGTGGCCTTCTTGGAAAATGATTTTCCTTCCTATGTAGGAAGAAAATCCTTTATTTCTTTTAGCACCCTGAGTTACTGCTTTGGGAACCCGGGTTGCTAATGGTCTTCATCCCCCATTGCAGGGGCTGGAACGCAGGATAATGATTCAGAGCCTTGATTATCCTTGCTTCACTTGGGCCAATAACTTGGGCTGCTGTGCCGCTATCCCCTGTTCTAGTCCCTGGAATGGGGGATGAATGCCACATTATTCCCATTGGCATAACACAAAATGCTAATGAAAATGTTGGGAAATGCAAAGTAGATGGAGTTTATAATATTATTTTTTTAGTTCTATTTTTTAACTGTGAAAGGTGGTTCCTAAGGGAACCATCCTTTGGTTGGTGTTTGATGTATTTTGTTTTAGCAGGAGAGGTTAGAACGTAAGGTGGGGAGGGAAAGGAGGGAAGGGGCACCAAGCACTAATGTGAAGGTGCAGGTGGACAGGGGAAGATGTTGTGTGTGTGTTACTTTTATGGTAGGGGCAGTGTTTCTCATGCAGCTTGAGTAGAGCTTCCAACAAAACATCAGAATTGCTTCCCCCTGCAGAGTGGTGTGTTGCAGTATATACAGAAGACTGTTGTCTTCGAAAGATATGGATCAACAGCCTCTTTTATTGCTTACAATGTAGCTGCTGGGAATTTGTGCCCCACAGAAGTTGGCTGTGTGGTTACAGTATTGGTTGAGGAAGATGAGGTGGAGGAAGACAGCCCACTACTTGCTAAGAAAGGAACAACCTTTCTGGAAAAATTGCAGTGTTTGGACTTGGTGTAGAGGTTCATGGAGGTGGTCCCTTTAGAGTACTGTCCAGGTAGTCCACGACTGAGTACAAAGTTGCATTTCACTTTGATAGCTTTAGCCTTTGGTACATTCGCAACAGTGGTAAAGAACTGCCACACCCATGATTCTCTCTGGGTGCTAGAGGTAGGCACTTCCTCTACCTCATGTTCTTGTCATCTTCATAGTCTTTAGATGTACTGCACTATTTTGTTGTGTAGGTCCTCCATCTGGTGGTGGTGGCTCTTGAAGAGGAGGGAGGGCAATAGCTGATGCCATTTTTAAGATAAATAGCAGTTTTGCTAATATTCTTCCAAGTATGTGCTTTGTACTAGATAGTTAATGGATAATGAGTATGTTTAGGTGTAGGAGCTGTGCAAGGGTACATTTTGAGCTTCAAAGTTCCTAGATCGGTAAAAAATGCAGTTCTGAAATGTCATTGAAGCACAGACCCGATTGCGAAGTGCAGACACGTTCATGGACACATCATCAGGCCACGCGCGAGTGGATGGTCACGTGGGACTGTCCGGAAGGTCCGTGATAATGTCAGATTCTTGCAGATGTCAACGGACGCAAAAACAGTGGAAAAAGTGGCAAAAAGTGTGAAAAATAATGCTAGAAGGTGAGAAATGGCAGAGTTTTAAGGTGAAACTTTGTAAATTGGACAAAAATGTTGCTATATTGGGGTAAGTATGATATTATTAAGTTGTAGGAAAATAGCATGCTCTGGTAAAAAAACATGAAATTCACCCCAAACACTTTGTTAAATGGACGTTATGGTTAAGCTGCACTAATAAAAACCGAAAAACCTCAGAAATTCACCAGTTATGGTAAGCTAAGCAACCATAACTCATGCCACCACCGTGCACTGATAAGACTAACACCCAGGACATCAAAGATGACATCACAAATGTCCACATTTTTCCCATAAATCCATGGTTAAATTCTCATAGGATGGCGTAAAGGTGGTGCCCATGGCCGTCCCTTACAACTGACGGAAGTATTCGTTATTGAACAAAAACGTATTGTTTCTCAAGCAAAGGTCTTTCATGCCTCGTATCATTTCCCTATGCAAAAGAAAATTTGATGACAGGGTGTTAAGGTAGTACTTGTAGGCATTCATGCCAAACTCATGGCGTATAGAAGTGTATAAGGACACCACATCCATGGTTGCTAGTAGATAGTCGTCTTCCCCAGGTAAATCCTTCATATGCAAGAGGAAATCGGTAGTGTCTCTTATATACGATGGAAGCGAAGAGCCAAAGGGAAAAAGTTCTTAATCGCTGAATATTAACATATTTTCAAGGAGGGAACCTGAAAGGGTAACAACAGGCTTGCAAGGGGGTCTGGAGATGTTTTTGTACACTTTGGCAAGAAAATACATGGTGGGCACACCGGTATTGGTGGTAAAGAGAAATTTGCAGTGATCTTCCTCCAAGATGCTTTTTCTCTCCCATTCCATTATGAAAGCTTTCACTTTGATCTCTATGTTTTTTTGGGATTCTGTGTGAGCCTTTCATAGGATTTCTTATCATTCAGTTGTTTGTAGGCATCTTTCACGTAGTCTTCTCGATTCATGAGAACTATGTACGCCCTTTGTCAGATGGCTTGATAATACATTCTGGTAAGTCATGAAGTTCCTGAAAGACAATTTTGTTTGATGCCGACATATTTTCAGGTCGGCTCTTGTTCATCTTAGTCCTTATGTGCTTAATATCTTCAGTGACAAGAGTCTGAAAAGCCTCAATGCTACTGCCTGAGGCAGCGATGGTATTGAACCTTGACTTTGGTTTAAGACAGCTTTTGGGGGTCCAACCTGTATTGATATTTAGGGCAGCAAGATCAAACTGCTCATTCCCCAAAGTGACATCCACACCTTCCTCCAGGCCTACCAAAGTTGAGAGAGTATCTAATTCACCAATGGTAATCTCTGTTTTCCTTTGTGATTTCTGTTTAGCTGGTTTGACATAGGTGTTGGTGGCAAAAAACCTGAGGAGTCTCATTTTTCGTATATATATTTATCAAAGTCGATACAAGTTTGCACATAGTGATAATGGACGCTTGAGCAAAAATTGAGGCCCGAGTTCAAGACTTTGAGTTGATTTTTAGTGAGCACATGATTGGATAGATTGATCACCTTCATTATGCTATTCCTTGCTTCCATGGGAGTATCTACTTTCCACAACGCAGTAATCTGACTGGCGTGATGTTTGTCACATTTCCTGCCCCTCTCGCCCCTCCTCATTTTTTTCTGCCACCTCATCCTCAGTTCCGTCCTCTTCCGTGTTTTTGTGCCCTTCCATCATAGCATAGCAACCGCATCTTGTCTAAAAAATGTTGATGTACATTAGGTTCTGCGTTCTCACTTCCAGTCACGTCTGACTCAGAGGTAGATGCTGTGTCACTGAGTGCACTCTAATTTTCTTGAGCTATTCCAGTGGGTCTACTCATCACTGTTTGATGTATTTGATTGAATCTGCATGCAAAAGTATTCATGCGTCCTTGTTCGTAGTCCTCTTTGTCTCTTAGAAATTTCCTTTGTTTTCTTAATTTAATTTCTTCTTCATAACTTAACAGATTCTTCTCCATGTTTGTTTTCAATTTCTTTCATGCCTCACTTTCAGGCACAGATTTCAATTTCACTTCAGTTTCACTAATTTCTAGCAAAGCTTTTTCACGGTCGACCCCTGCATATTTAACCAATATTTTAGAAAAGGTTTTGGAACAGCTATTGGTGGCATCACTCCATTCATTTAACATATCAGGATCTTGTTCCTCGAAGGAAGGGATGGTCAGTATTTGTAGTCCCTGTGGTACTCTCCCTACATCTATGTAATTTTGTAGGGAGTGTTCTTCCCACCACTTGCTCACTTCCTTCTTTTGCAATTTCTCAAGTTCCTTGAGTAGTGACATTTCGTCATTGTCTGCTTTGCTGGGTGCAGTGTTTTGATTTAATATCTTAGTAGTCAAAGTTTCATTAAAAAATAAAGGAGCTTGTGCTCTTCTGGTGGCTTCTCTATTCACCTGGGACTAGTCATGGTGTGGGTGGACTCAGAAAAATCCAGTGAGTGTGATGAGCATAAGAAAAAATGTGTAAATCAGCACAGTATCCTCGACGATTACAATGAATCTCGAATTGCACAAATACACATAATGTGCATTAGACAAGGAAAGTGTCGGAGTTGTGACGTGCATTGGATACTCCAAAAAAAAAACAGGAGCCGCGTGCACCAACACTGGGGAAAGTACTTAGGTATTACTCACTGGTCCGTTCTCCAACACTCCAGTTTGTGCCACCAAGGGTGTTCGTCGCTCACAGTGTCGAGTGCATGAGCAAAAATGCCGGTATCAATAAACAGCCCGAGCTGCAATGGGACATCCATCTTTCGGGCCAGCAACAATGCGCTCATTGACAAAAGATTCCATCGGTGATCGCTCTGGGTCGTGGCTCCACAGCGTGAATGAATTCCAAAGGTTCTGCTGTGATGAAGAGTGCTCTTCAAAGTCTGAAAAAAGAGGCAGCATCAGGAATCCGAGTCCACAAAAATAAAAAGTCGAAATAACTTTATTTTATTTGTGAATCATGCACATTAAAATCCCATGAACATAAAGAGTTCCCCAGGAAAGAGATGTCCAAATTCAGCAGTGTTACCTTTCGCGACTAACTTGTCGCTTGATCACACATTTTCCACCCATAGTGCATGCAGTCATGTTGAGTTCCATTGATGATGTTGGTAATGCAGTGTGAGTAATGCAAATGTTTGCAAATTGCAGAATTGGTGCATGGCAACATCATCCTGCATGCCAATAAATAAAGGAAAGGGGGTGCAAGCAGGGAAGTTCCTATCAGTTAGGCTATGATCCATGGGTGGTCAGAGGTAAGTAATGAGGAAACGAGCGGTCAGCAGTAAGTAATAAGGAAAAGTAAAAGTTTAAACATTAGTAGATGGCATCTGACTGTGTGAATCTCTGACGCATGTGAACATCAAAGGAACACAAAGTGTGTTCCTGGCCGCGGGATACCAAGTGTGCCATGATGATGGGTATTATGTGGGCCTCTACAGAAGGGTGGGTTATATGGACAGCCAAATCAGAGGAGGGATAAACAGTAACCCATGCACAGGTAGCAGTAAAGTGGCACAGGTGTCAGCTGCAACCCATTACCATGTTCTAAGGAACAAGAGTGTACATACTACTAAACATGTCACCAAAATATCAACATTCCATAATGCAAGACAAACAGCAAGTGATGCTGAAAGAGTAATACCAATCCAAAGTGCACCTTCCTCTCCTCTATCTCTATCACTACCTGTGGTGTTCCCCAGGGGTCTAACTGCTCTGCCTGGCTGTTCAACCAATACCTGGCCCTTCTTGCCCACTGCATTGCCGCTCTCTGCACCAATCTTCGGTGCTATTCAGAGGACACTTAACTCATTTTCAGGCTCCATTCCACCATTTCTTCTCCTTCTCTAATCTCCGACTGCCTGTCTGCTATACAGGAGTGGTGTGCCACCAATGATCTCTGCCTTAATGCCAGTAAGACTGAGATTCTCCTCATCGGCACACCCGCTCCTTCCTTTCCTGTCACTCTCTGGATGGCCTCTCTTGGCCCTCTTCCTGCTCCCACCTGTGAGGCTAAAAACCTCGGGGTCATCTTCGACTCCACACTCTCCTTCTCTCCTTACATCTCTGATGTCTCTAAGACGTCACACTACCAGCTGCACCTCTTCAGAGGTATTCTCCATTTCCTCTTTTTCCCCCAGAAGCTCACTGTCTCCAGAGTTCTGGTTCTCTCTAGGCTGGACTACTGCAACAGCTTCTTTCTAAATCTGCCTGCTTCTACTCTCCGCCCTCTCCAACTCATCCAGAACAGGACTGCGAGACTTGTCCTTGGCCTCAAGTCCAGGGATTGTATCTCTCCAGGACTGAAATCTATGCACTGGCTCCCAGTGGCTGCGAGGATTAAGTTCAAAACTGCATTGTCCGCAAGGCCTTCTGGGGCCTGGGCCCTCAATACCTTCACCTCACTATTCCTAAATATCTTCCTTCTCGAGCACTTCACTCATCCACCTCCAACTCCATCAGGGTCAGTCGCTTTTCCAAGCAACGAGTTGATGGTAGATCTCTTTCTTTGGTTGGGGCCTCCCTCTGGAATAGCCTCCCTGTCTCCCTGAAACTTTAGGAGCACCATCTCCAGCTCCATACGCACCTCAAATTCTTCCTCTTTGCTTCTGCTTTCTCTCCTCCTCTCCCCTGCTGAACTCCTGGCTGAAACTGCACTGGTCACCTGGCTACCCTCTGATTTCGGGCACATGTCCCCTCCCCACCAGTTGCACACCTGTACTGCCTCCCTGGCATCCCCTGCTCTTGAGGACTGTTTTCTGTATCCCTACAGTCCCCTACCAGCACTTGACACCTGATGTCCGCACTTACCCTTGAACTTGTCACTAGCTGGCCGCACCTTTTACTTATTGCTTATTTATCCTGCTTATTTTTACAGTCCATCCCATGTACTGCACTGCTCCCTACTCCTCCCCTCTGCACTTTCCCCTTCCCCTTTCCCCTGCACTTAAGTGATCTCAATATCACCTGGCCTAGTAAGATCGTTGTATGTCTTCCCTCTGTTCCCCCTCCCGTTCTTCGTCGTCCCTTGAAACACTTGTGTGCGGGCGAGAAACAAATGCCATATCATATCATTTCTGTCAACAAGGGGCTCGGAATACAAATGTGTATACAGCAATATCATAACTGAGAATTAAAGCTATATATATTATGTAAGAGTCTAGAAGGACTGGTCTGACACTGTGGTGATATGTGTGTTGGCAAAGATTTTTATTTATATAAAAGGAAAGGGAAAACAACTATCTTTCCCTAGGAGGGATTTCCCTACCTCAACAAAAATACTAAGGACTCTGTCCGGATGTCTATTAAAGTAAAATACCCACCTTCCTGTGTACAAACTTACAAAATTTCCTTCCCTTACACTTTAGACTATGTAAATACTGCTCCTCTCGTTCTGGACCCAGATTCAAATGTTCACTTCTTGATGAAAAACCCACAATGAATGATAACCAAAATGTTCTTGCCGTTGTATGCTCTTCCACATGTTTCCAAAACGAAACAGGATTTAACAGGGAATCAACCCCCCTTCTTCTTTCTTCAATATAACATCAAGTATGGTTTATTGTCCTGCTAAACATGACTACAGGTCTTCTTATGACAAAACGCAATTTTCAAATATCGGGGGATGAGGGAGTGTCTCTTCCCATGCTCCCTCTCCAACTCACAAATGTAGTAAAAAGTCTGGTTCACTATTATGCCAGACTTGACAGTAGACCTTCTGAGCACAAAACACAGCTCTCAAGTAAAGGGGTGGTGGTGGGAGGGGTGCATCTTGCCCCTTTTCTTTCTTCACCTCATCACACTATCCTACCAGACTTCATTGCAGAGCTGTTGATAACAAAACACAGTTCCCAACTATCAAGGGGGAGCCTCTTCCCCTGTTCTTTCTCTAGCTCAAATATGAAGCATCAGGTATGGTTCACCATCCTGCCAGACTTGACTATAGATCTTAGAATTCTAGAAAATGTCTCTTCTTCCTTGGTAGTAGATCCTCAACAGAGGCGTAGCCAGGATTGTCCAGCAAATGGGGCCTGAAGCTAATGTAGTTGGGCCCACTGCACTGACAAACATCTCTGTAAATGCCCACTCAGAGCTGCTGAGTGGGCATTTGCAGATTTTTGGTGGGTCTTGCCTCTCAGGTCCTACCCTGCCTACGCCTCTGGTCCTCAACCCCTTATTTTAGCTCCTTGCACCTCTCTTTCTCTGTTATGTGGGTCACATACCCCTCTGGACAGTCTTGGGATCTCCCTGACTTGTTCTGTAGCTTGTTCCTCCTTTCTGCGAGTCCCAGAACCCTTTTTTTATCTCAGGATCTCCCTGACTTGCTTTGTGTCCCAGCCTCTTGACTGTGCTTCTTCGGGCTTGTGTGGTTCCTTGGCCCCTGTTTGCTGCTTTTACTTGCATCGCACCACTTTGTATGGGTCCCAGGCCCTAGTGTGCTGTTCTGGTGGGGCTTACCAAACTTCACATGGGTCCCATGACATGGTACACTGCTGTTGCAGGACCTCTGCCCTTGTTTCACTCAATGTACGGTTGAACATACCTGTTATACTCTCCTGCTAGGTACAGTCCCAATATACAATATTTCATAAAGTTTGTTCCAGTTTTTACAGTACTTTTGCTATCCCTCTCAGCCTCTCTGGAAATTGATATGTGTCTCTTTAACCTGCTTGGCCCCCTCTTTATCCCACCAACCGGCCCAACGCTTTCTCTACCATCAGGAAATGCTGAAGCGGTCTCTGGTCTGTCTCAGGAGTAGAGCAGATCTTCTGTGCTGATTCCACGTGTGCCGTCCTTTCCTCTGCAGCTCTGAAGCAGTAGGGTCTCTCTCTCTTGTCCTCTACTGCCCACCTTCTCCTTGCTTTGGCTTCGCTAGTTGGGCTTCCTCTTTCCCCGTCACTGGACAGATTCTAAGTGATTCCGCCGTGGCTGGTTTTGCCGCACCTGGAATGTTCTCATGAGAAAGGTGCGAACTACCAAAAGTTTTTTTACTTACCTGCAGCGCTACCACCAAAGGTTCGAACTTTTGGTGTTCAAACCTTTGGTGTTAGCATTTTTTGGTCGTTTTGTACAGTCTGACCTTTTTTTTTCGGTCCAATCGTACAAAACCCATTGGACAGGTCCCTGATCCATGGACCTTCTGGAGACATTTGTCTATTGTTTACAGTGCCTCATTGTCTCGGGTCTATTGCCATGGAACCAGAGTCTGGTTCCTTGCTCCTCCAGGGCTGGCTTCACAAGGTACACAGTTCTTCTTTGCTTTTTATCAATGGGCTGCCTCTAATAAATTCTACTGCGTATGTTCGTTCTGAGGTGGGATTTGCCTCCTTACCTGATCTTCTTCGTGCCAGTTATTGTTTTCACTCCACCTGGATAAGCCTCACTCTTCCTTGTCCCAGTATGAATGGTATGAATAAAATCCTCTACTCTATAGAGATACATAGATGGGTGACCACAGGGGACTGAGTGGGGTGAGAGGAAATGGGGGGCAGAAAAGGAGGGAGTGAATACAATGTTGTCCCAAGGTTATTGTCACTGGTCCCATGGAGGTCTTCCCTCCCCATGAGATCCACCCACTGAGTACCAACCCCAGGGTAGTGGACTCACCTCCCTGGCCTCATGGAAAGGGGCTCCCCCCATGAGGGCAGTGACAATACCCTGGGATTCGTCAGTTATGTACTGCTATAAAGAGTAGTGATCTGTTATGAAATACATAAATATATCTGTGTGCTGTTCTATGAAGTCTGCATGAATATGTAATTCATTATAAACGTGGTGGACGGCAACCAAATAGCTAAATATTACTGTGAAATGTATCTGATTATAGCAATAGTATGTAGTAAATTAGCAATTAGCACTTCTTTATTTTATAATTCAATATAAAACTCCTAGGGTTGCTCTCAAAGGTGTATTTTTATATCAAATTCATTGGGGGTCTTATCAAATTTATGTAAAATGTATTGGGAGTCATCACATTTATTGGGGTTCAATAAAACCTATAAAGAATGTATATACTGTATTTGGCAGTCATCACATTTATTGGGGTTCAATAAAATGTATTTTGAATGTAAAAAAACATTTTGGGGTCATTAAATGTTTTAGGGTTTGATAAAATGTATATCGAATTTATATAAAACATTTTGAGGGTCATCAAATCTATTGAGGTTCTTATCAGATGTATATAAAATGTATGCACAATATATTGGGGTCATTACATTAATTGGGGTTTGATTACATGTATAGAGGTTCTTATTGAATATATCAAAATGATGTAAAATATTTTGGGGGTCATCAAATTGTTTGGGGTTTTTATAAAATGTATGTAAAATTCATATAAAATGTATCTAACATGTTTTGGGGGTCATCACATTTATTGGGGTTCAATTAAATGCATGGGGTTCGGATATATCTGTATCAAATGTTATATACACTACAGTGGGGTTCTCTGGGGTTGGTGGAGTGAGAACTTGTTTTAGAGTAATTCTGCTCCTTGAACTTGAAGTGCTCTGTGGGTGATGCAGTGGGCCTTACACTGGATCCTTTTTTGTATTGGTAGCTAGTGGAGTGCGTTGAGAGCCGGTGGTATGTGTTCCATCCTGCAAACCCATTGAATTGTGTTTGTTAGGTAGTCCGTCCTATTTAGGTAAGTGCTGTTTGCATAATCGATTCTTAAAACAATCAGGGCGATGATCGCCAGCACTCTGTTAAGAAGGTGAGGTAGGGTATAATCTGTTGAAAAGAGCACAGATGATAGAAACAATTTTTGACTGTTGCATTGAAATGGGGTTCTATTGTGAGTCTGCTGTTGATCTATATGCCTAGGTTCCTGATCACTTTAGATGTTTTAGGACAGTTAACCATTTCCAAAGGTCACAGTAAAGGTGTTCAAGGTGTAGTGTGAGGTGAGATTATCATTATTTCTGTTTTTTTCTAGTTTGAATTTTATGTAGTTGGCTGTTATCCTCACGCGAGGTAGTTTCCGAGGTTGTGCTGAGGTTTCCATCATCAGTCATTGTGTATGAGATGTGTGTGTCATTGTGAGAATACAGAGGGTGTCTCACTGTCTAGTCCCTGGGGGTCTCTTGCTCAGGTGGGCAGGACAAGGCCATCGCCTTTGGATCCAGACCCTGGGGTTGGACTATTGTGGGAGGATCACTTGGGTGAGGGGTCCTTGGGGAGTGGGGGTGAGGCATCTAATGGTGAGACAAGGTACTCACCCCATTTCCAATAACACAGTCCAACCATATTGGTTAGGTTATTCCAACATCCCAGTCCCCCCCCTTTCTTACACAAATAATGAGCTGAGGAAGAGGAGGTCTAAGAGGAAGAGAAGGTCTAAGAGGAAAAAGATTGACACTCATATGTTACACTTGACATGTCCCATTAATATGGTCAGGCAATTGACCTCAATTGCATACACCTGAAACACATTAACTCTCCCGACACGAATAAAAGGTGGATCACTGGGACACACTCTGAGTGTGAGACACGGAATGAAGCAGTACTTTCAGGGCTATGGCAAACCAGGTGGAGCAGAATGACAGACCGAGGGACAGAAGAAAGGGGTTGAAAAATCCTGAACCTCCCTGAGCGAGGTTGTTACCTCCCCAGGATCCTGAAGGTTGCATATGAAAGGCTGAATGAAAGGAAAGAGAAAGCTTGAATAGTGTTTCCAAGTTATAAGCCACCCTACCGGGTGAACGATAGAGTTGGGAAGGCAAAACGCCAGCTGGGAACTCCAGACTTTGATTCCAGGAACAGAGCCGCAAGCAAGCACAAGGCGTTCACAATGCCCTTGAGTGACATGAATGCCTTGAAAGCCCGGTTTGTGTGAAACGAAGATTGTAGCGGCTACAAAGTGGCAAGCAAAGGTTGCACGTAAGACGGCAACCGTTAGGAAAGCGATTAAAGACTTTTGTTCATGATTAAAGGCGCAGCGCGATACCAAGTAGCAAAGTTGTCATCTCGTAAGAAGTGGAACAATCGAAGGTATTTGTGATATTGCTCAGGCAAGAAATACATGGAAACAAGGTGTTCTCCTCCCGATTGAGGGAAGCCTGAGAATGAAAACTCCAAGTCCCAGAAGGCATTGCAAGATGGTGTCATGTGGTGAAGATTTTTGTTGAACTTTCTTTTTGTATGTTTGCAAAGGAATAAGGCATCAAGGAACTTTTGTGTTATAAAGGGAAAAGCAAATGAGACAAAAGGTCGAAGTGGTCATGCAGAGGTCTCAGAAAAATCCTTGCACATTCGAAAGTCTTCAACGGTAGAAAAAGTAAAAGAGAGGCTTGAGCCTGACAGAAGGGAGCCTAGTGAATGTGATACAAAGCTTGTGGAAAGGGAGCCCCAGGACTGTGTTTCCTTTACCTTATGGTTAAGATTACTCCCATTTCAGTATTAGGACAAGCTAGGAGTTCTCTCAACCCCCCTATTCAATATATACAAATAAAGTTTTTGAAACTTGCAATCTTGTGTCAGTGTCTACTTGTGGCACCATGCCTCCCTTACAGTCATCCACATAGTTGCAACAGGTGAGTTCATAAGATTTCTTGATCTCCAACCAAGGGGTCATATAGGTGTTGAAGATAAGCAGGGAGAGGCCTGATCCCTGCGCAAATCCACAGGTAATAGATTGTGATTTTGAACAGAAAGGGAGGAGCCAGGTAACTGTTTCTTTTCCATTGGTATGGGTCCTATCCATTGCAGTGTGGTGTTATGGACAATAGCTTCTTTAAGTCTTCTCATTAGTCTACTGAATTTACAGTGTCGAAGGCTACTGAAAGATTTTGAGTGCCGAGGTTATGCTGTCATCCACCGTGATTTTGAGATTGTTGCAAATGCATTTAGTGGTGTTTTGGTGCCTCTCACAGGTCTAAAATCAACTTGTGAGCAATTGAGCAAGTTATTGTAACGCTCACCTGATTCCCACGAAGGCGCAGGTCTGGCTTCGAGTGCTGGTGGTTCTTCAATGGTGAAGCGCAGGACCCTGAAGATGGACAGGAAGGGCCCCTCTACTCTGGCTTCTCTGGCTCGCAGGAATATTCCCCTGTGCGTGAAAAGGGAGTATTACCTACTGACTGAGTTATGCTCAAGCCTCCCACTCTCCTCCAGCCCTCCACGATACCCTTCCACGATTCCCCGTGAAGTCTCACCTTAGGGTCAAGAAGGATGAGCTCTCCATCCTGCTTCTGATGCAGGGGCGCGTTGAAACCCAGTTACTTCACTGGGTTGAGGATTGATGGGAGTTCAGGTAAGCTTGACTATTCAGGTAAGGCGCTGTAAAAGTTCTGCTGCAAGTTCTAAAGTCCAAGCTTAATAATAATGTTCATTGTCTTGTTGCAGCAAGCGCTAATGCTTATGTCTTTTTCCCCTTAGGGGCCGGGGTTCGGAATGCCGGAGATATGGCGCCGACCCGAAGTCTAACGTGCAGTTCCAGTAAATGACAGGTAAGCTCTGGATGAGCGCTCGGGTAATGTCTTTGCATTTGCTCATTCAATGTCTTTGTCTTTTTTCCCCATAGGGGCCGGGGTCCGGAGAATGCCTGGAAGCGGCAAGACCCGAAATGAAATGGAAATGACCCAACAGGTAAGTCTTAGAAGGAAACTGAGCTTTTCCTATTCCTTTCCTTCTCTCACCTTGTTCTTGTCTTTTTCTCTCTAGGCTCTGGGAAGTGGCTGTGGATCCGGATGATCGCTGCTGAAGATGGAGGCGTCCAGGATAGGTGAGTGAAATGCAGCGCTGCAGCGATCGTAGCGAAATGCTTTTAAAAATGATGTCTTCCTTTTCAGGATCGTCGGTGTGATGTCTCTGTGGTGCTGATTTAGCAGGTAAGGTCTTCTTTCTCTCCAATTCCTTCTTATCTCCTTTTGCAGGCGACCCAGGATGCTGACAGGCATGGCTGAAGTCCAGATGCAGGAGCTGACACGGTGAGCGTCCAGCTGCGAGGAGCAGAACAACGCGAAGCGTGAGTTGCTGATCGGGTGTGGTTTAAATAGCTTTGGAAGAAGTTCCCAGTGTGTATCCTTCCACCGATCAGGTATGTATCCTTCCCCGACCACACCCGGGTGGAAAGTAGTCCCACAGGTAAAGTAGTTCCATTCAGGCCTCAAGAGGGCCTGGATGTAGCAGCATGGTCTGCATCAGGTAAGTGCACATTAAAACACTTGAACACATGTCTAGCTTTATGAGCCTGGCGTCTAAGGCGCCAGGACAGGGGTCCAACATGAGCCTGGCTCCTAAGGCGCCAGGACTGCGTCCAAAGGGCCCCAGCTTGGGCCCGCTGGCACTCCCCTGGGGGAAATGATGCCTGCCTCTGGGGTTGCTGGGTAGGACCTGGCTCCTTGGAAGTAGGCTTCATGACAGTACCCCCCCTCAAGGCCCCTCCCAAGGTTCTTTCCTCCGGGGGTTTTGGCTTGTTCGGAAATCTCCGGTGAAACCTTTGTACTAATCGAGGTGCGTGGACATGGTTACTAGGCTCCCACGATCTCTCCTGAGGTCCATATCCCTTCCAGTCAACAAGATAGAAGAGTTTCGACTTTACCACCTTGGAGTCTAAAATGTCTTTAACTTCGAATTCTAATTCCCCTTCAATTTGAACTGGATCTGGAGGCTTGGACAATCGGGTTCCTGGTAGTACTGGCTTCAAAAGTGACGCATGAAAAACTGGATGAATACGCATGTTGGACGGTAGATCCAGTTTAAAGGCCACTGGGTTGATTATAGCCTTGATGGGGTAAGGTCCTATGAATCTGGGATTGAAGGTTCGCGGGCCCTTGAGGGGTAAATGTTTAGTTGCTAGCCATACCTAGTCTCCTACTTGGTAAGGAGGAGTTTTACTTCGGTGCAAATCAGCGTTTTCTTTATACTTTTTCTTGGCTTGCTGTAAATGACTTGCAGCTTCTTTGAAGGCTCGGGTTATTGTGGAATGCAGATGATTTACTGCGGGCATTTCCAGGGTCAGAGGTGGATCTAGGTCAGAGGTCCGAGGATGCTGACCGTATAAAGTATAAAAAGGGGTTTGTCTGGTTCCAGAATGCACTGAGTTGTTGTATGCATATTCTGCGATCCAAAGAATGTCTTTCCAATTCAACTCAGATTGGTGTAACATGCACCGAAGATATTGTTCGAGAGTCTGATTGGTTCTCTCGGTTTGTCCGTCGGTCTGGGGGTGGTGGCTGGTGGATAACCGCACATCTATTTGTGCTAATTGGCAATACTTCTTCCAAAAATGGGAGATAAATTGACTTCCACGATCCGAGACTAATACGGAAGGGAAACCATGTATGTGAACTATATTCTCCAGGAATTCCTTGGCCAAGGTGGAAGCAGAAGGCAAACCTTTTAAAGGGATAAGGTGGGCCATTTTGGAGAATAGGTCCACAATTACAAGGATTGTGTTGTAGCCAGCACAAGGAGGCAGATCGGTTATAAAGTCCATTGACAGGGTGTGCCATGGTGCCGGTGGAATATCCAAGGGTTGAAGGAGGCCGGCTGGCCTTTTCTTTTGAGCTTTGTTTTGGGCGCAGATTCTGCAAGACAGAACAAAAGACTTTATGTCTTTTCTCCAAGAAAGGCCACCAGAAGTGGCGTTTGATTTTTTCCTCCGTTTTAGCGATACCAGGGTGTCCTTCCATTAAAGATTCATGATGATGGGCAATAACAAGTTCTTGCAATTCTTTACTTGGCAGAAACAACCGCTCCTGGAAGTAGGGTAAGTCATCCTTAGCGGTGTAATGAGGACCCTTTTGACTCCATTCCAGTAAGGTTGAAGAGTCTAGAAGTTGTTTTACTTGCGTTTGGATGTCCTCAATAGTTTGCAATGAAGTTAAGCCTAAGATTCTTTGCCCAGCTATGATGGGCACATGTTCTAAGCTCGAATTAGGTTCTTCCATGCCAATCCGGGATAAGGCGTCCGCTTTTCCATTCTTGCAGCCAGGGCGATAGGTAATTACAAAATCAAATTCCGCGAAGAATAGAGCCCATCGGAGTTGTCGTGAAGATTGAACTTTGGCCGTCTTTAAATACTGTAAGTTTCTGTGGTCCGTAATTACGGTGATGGTGTGTCTTGCCCCGAGAAGGTAGTGACGCCAAGCCTTGAAAGCAGATTTGATGGCCAGTAACTCTTTATCGGTAATTGCGTAGTTGATTTCAGGAGGAGAACATTTTCTGGACCAAAAGGCCACTGGGTGTAGTTGGTTAGTTTTTGGGTCTCTTTGCGACAGAACAGCTCCCATGGCCGAACTGGATGCGTCAGTTTCCACAATGTACGGGAGATCTGGGTGCGGGTGCTTCAATACAGGTGCAGAGGTAAATTTGGTTTTCAGGTCCTGAAAGGCTTGTTCGGCCTCAAGAGTCCATTCAAAGCGTTTGTTTTTCTTTAGGAGAGCTGTGATGGGTTGGACTGTTCGGGAAAATTCCGGGATAAATCTTCGATAGAAATTGGCAAAGCCGAGCATGCTCTGAACTCCCTTCACCGAACTAGGAGATGGCCATTTGAGGATGGCGTCCACCTTTCGCGAGTCCATTCGGACTCCTTGAGGTGTCAGGATGAATCCGAGAAACTCAACTTCTGTGGTATGAAAAACACATTTTTTGAGTTTTGCAAATAGTCTGTGCTGGCGCAATTTCTCAAGAACTGCCCTAACATGTTTTCTGTGATCCGATTCTGAAGAAGAGTACACCAGGATGTCGTCAATGTAAACAATGACACAGACATCGATAAGTTCCCGAAGAACATCATTCATAAAGTACTGAAAGGCGGCAGGTGCATTGCACAAACCGAAGGGCATCACCTGATATTCGAAGAGCCCAAACTTGGTGCGGAATGCGGTCTTCCATTCATCGCCTTCTTTTATACGCACCAGGTGATAAGCTCCTCGGAGATCTAACTTGGTGTACACACAAGCGTCTTTCACCTGGTCGATAAGCTCAGGGATCAAGGGCAGAGAATAATGATTCTTAATCGTTATTTGATTTAGGGCGCGATAGTCTATACACGTTCTAAGGTCGCCCTCTTTTTTCGGCACGAAGAACAGAGCTGAAGAGACAGGAGACTTGGACGAGCGAATAAAACCATTGGCTAGGTACTGATCTAAATACTGACGCAAATGCAGGTTCTCAGGTTCCGTAAGAGCATTTATTTTTAAATGTTTTTATTGGCATTTCTTAAATTGACATGGTGCCATCAATGTGCATGATTGCCAACATATAGTATATAACACAAGTATAAGAACATTATATCCGAACAATAGCCAACAGTAACTGCCTCCAAATGTCTTTCATCCTATTAGTTGCATCCCTTTAGAGTAGGATAATTTATTACGCGTTCCTTTAGCTTTTATATTAGGTGCATTTAGAGCTGTGTGGAGTTACCAAAAATAAAACTTCTAACACTAAACAACAACAGTCTACATGTGGAAAGGGCATCTGGCTCAGGTGGGTATGTCACCGATAAAAGTTCCATTTCTCGGGGAGTGAAGGGGATAGTGATCGGGATGACATCGTCTGTGTTTCAGGCTTGAGTTCGGGGGTAGTGAGAGTAGTACAGTTCTTCAGGGGGGTTTATGATCTGCGCTGAAGTGTATGTCTCGCAGGAGGGCCTTCCAAGAGTCAAGGGTGCCACTCGACATGTCTCCTCCATAGGAGACTCCATCCTGCCAGGCTCTGGTTTCGGCTGCGGTCCATCTCTCCAATTCTCTCAACCAGCGCTCATGTCTCGGTCCCCCTGGTGTCTTCCATGCCATGGCTATGGTTCTCTTCGCCAGTATGCATGCGATATCCATCAGCTTTATGACGTGTTTGTATTTGCTTGGCCTAGGGTAAGTCCCTAATAGGCATTCTCCGGGAGTCCATGCATATCTGCTTATTCCGGCATCTGTGCAGGTCTGTCGAACTCTGGACCACAACGCCATTACCTTGGTGCAAGTCCAGAACATGTGGATGAGATCAGCCCCGTCACTCCCACACCATGGGCATGCTGAGGAGGCCTGTTTGTTGAAGGAGGCCACCCTGTGCGGGGTCATGTACGTCCGGTGTAGGACGTTTAGTTGTATCTGGCCAAATCTAGAGTTCCTCGAGACCTTCTTGGGGTATAAGAGTACTCTCTCCCATTCTTTGTCTGTGAGTGCAGTTTCGAGATCCACTTCCCACTTCGCCTTTAGCGCAGGGCTTTTGGGATTAGGTTTGTCATTGAGTCTTTTATACAATCGGGAGACGGGTTTCCAGCCATCTGTAAGGTCATGCATTTCTTGCAACAGTGGGTCCGGGGTGGGTTCCTCTGGCCAGCTGCTCCAGTTTTTCTTGGCGATATGTTTGATACGATGGTACCAGAGAAATTGGCCCCTCGGTAGCCCTTCGTTGGTCTGCAAAGATTCAAAGTCCCTGAACTCGCCATCCTCAAACATATCTCCCCATGTGTAAATTCCAGCGTCCTCCCATCTCCTGGCTATTGAAAGGTCCGTTTGTGTTTTGCATGTGTCAGCCAGGATGGTGTTGTCTGGTGAGTAGGGGTGTTTCGCTTGCATAATGTAGCAAGTTCTGGACCAGATCCGCCTTCCAAGTTCGACAATCATGGGGGCACCAGATTTCTGTTGTAAAGGGTTCCAAAGCGTTTCTCTGGGGAGTACTTCGGAAGACGCTTGCCGTATCAGTCCCAGCTCAGCCGATTGCTCGTCTGAGATCCACTTAGTCACATGGCTGAGTTGTGCCGCAAGATAATACAGCTGGAGATCTGGGAGTTGTATTCCTCCTTCCTTATGCGGTAGGGTTAGGGTGGCTAAGGACAATTTGTGTCTGGTAGGTCCCCACAGGAAGTCTTTGATGAGTGACTCCAGTTTCTTAAAGAATGGCGGTCTAACGTAGTGGCATATGTTGACAAAGAAATATAAGAAACGGGGAAGAACTATCATCTTGATAATTGCTGCTCTTCCTACCATCGCAAGGGGGAGTTTTGACCAAAATTTCATAGATCTGCGGAGATTGGATAATGCTGCTTCAGTATTGTGGTCGTGTGTGATCTCTGGGGTGTGGCCCACATTGATTCCTAAGTACCGGAACTTGTCGATTTGCCACTTCATCCCTATATTTGGGAGTTCTGCCTCATCGAGGCCTCTCAAGCTGGCCAAAGGGAAAGCTGAGGACTTCAGTCTGCTGAATTTGATCCCAGAGTATTTTGCGAAGTTGTCTAGTACTTCCAGTGTGATTGGTGCGTTAGCTTGGGGATCCCTCAGGTATAGCAGTACATCATCCGCGTACAGTGATATTATATTGTGCTCGTTGCCTACCGAGATGCCTGCATCAAAAAACTGTTTCCTGAAGTATATGGCAATCGGCTCCAGACCCAATATATATAGCATGGGCGACAGCGGACACCCTTGTCTGGTGCCCCTCTGTATTTTCCAGGATCCAGACACCATGCGGCCAGTCTTCACTCTTGCTACGGGAGAATTGTAAAGCACTGTGATCCATCTGATGAATCCTTCGCCAAACCCAAACCCTCTTAGTACCTCGATAAGCCACTCCCAGTAGATGGAATCAAAGGCCTTAATGGCGTCGAGCGACAAGATCGCCAGATCCTCTTCGCTCTCACGGGTTTCGGCCATAACATGCTGGAGTCGTCTCAGGTTGGCCGTGGTGTTGCGCCCTGGAACAAAGCCATTCTGATCTTCGTGTACGAGGGACCCGACCACCCTAGCAAGTCTGCAGGCCAGTATGGTGGTAAGAATCTTGCTGTCGTAATTTAACATGGCCAAAGGGCGGTAGGAGTCACAATCGTTGGGTGGTTTGTTTTGTTTAAGCATGGGGATTATTATCGTCTCCTTCATTGTGTTAGGTAAGACCCCATTTTCATAAGCCTCCTGATAAACCCCGTGGAGAATCGGGGTGAGAATGGCTTCATACGTTCTGTAGAATTCGGGCGGAAGGCCGTCGCTTCCTGGGGCCTTGCTGGTAGCCAGTGATCTTATTGCTGCAGACACGTCTTCAGCCGTAATTTCCAATTCTAATGCTTCTCTTTGTTCGCTGGATATTCTTGGGAGGCCTATCTCATCCAATGTGTCTCTAATATCCTCCCTGGGTATTTGTGTGTCATGGGAGTATAACGTGGAGTAGAATTCGGCAAACGCTTCATTGATACCCAGTTGTGTCCTGTGTCTTATCCCTTTTTCATCGAGTATCTCCGTTGGGAGGTGTTTGGGGCGTTCTCGCTTGCACAGCCAAGCCAGTAGCCTTCCGGGTTTGTCGGACTCCCTGTGGGATCTAGTGGTGTATGTTGCAAAATCAAACTTCTCCAGTCTATCCCAGGAAGCTTGGCATTTCTCACGGGCTTCCTTCAGTCTCCCTTCAGCCTCTGGTGTAGTGATTGAGGTGGATTCCAAGCGTAGGATCTCCTCCTCTTGTGCTTCGAGATCGGCTCTCAGTTGTCTACGAGTGCCCCCAGCTTTGGATATTATTTCTCCTCTGATTACTACCTTCATGGCCTCCCACAATGTGCTCCAGGTGGACACTGAGCCTTTGTTAATATCAATATATTCCTCAAGTTTTTCGGCGAGGTCTTCTTTAAACACAGGATCAGCGAGGGTCGCCGTGGGCATTCTCCACATAGGGATTGGAGGTCTAGGTCTTTCGATTTGCCATTGCATGACCAGTGGGGAATGGTCAGAGATTGATCTTCCCAAGTACGTTGTGGTTTCAACCAGTGAGGCTTGTTCTCTGTCGACAAACAAGTGGTCGATTCTTGTGTAGACCTTGTGTGGGGCCGAATAGTAGGAGTAGTTCCTTTTTTCGGGATGCTGCTCCCTCCAGATGTCCACCAAGTCAAGGTGTTCCAGTGCGTCTGTCAGGGCAGACGTAGCGGGGTTTCTTGGGTGTGGGGGTGGCGTGGACCTGTCTTTAGAGCCATCTATGACACAATTAAAGTCCCCTCCCCATATGAAGGTCTTATTTCGGTGGGGTGTCATTCGTGAGCACACCGCCTTGAGGTGCGAAGGTATTCCATGTTGTGGGAAATATGAATTGACTAAACAAATTGGAGTCTGTTCAATAGTACCCCACATTATCACGTACCTTCCTTCCTTGTCAGATTCAAATCCTTGTAATTGGAATGGTACATTCGGGTTCACCCAGGTGAGCACTCCCCTCGAGTATTTGGAGTAAGATGATCCTCTCCCGGTCCCAGCCCACTTTTCGATTATTTTAGACATGGCTTCCTCCGTGAGATGTGTCTCTTGCAACATTGCAATCGATATTTTCTTCCTGCGGAGATAGGACTGTATTCGATTCCGCCTCAAGTATGAGCTCATCCCTCTCACATTCCACGTCATTACTTTGAGATGTGACGCCATCGGGGCGGTGTTTCGGGCCCAGCGGGCCACTCTTCGACGGGAGTCTGGATCAATCCTGGTCGTGAGTTATGATACAGCAGGCGGAGGTAGTCCGGTTCCACACCCCCGGAGACATAATGTGCTTCCTTCTTGCCCATTTTCGACTTCTGTGACATGTAGACTGTGTAACTAACAAAACAATTAACAAAACTCAAACTGGTGCGCCCAGCGATTACATCGTCATGGTGATGCTCAGGCGCTCTCAAGCCGTCAGGACCCATCCGGGTATCGGGCGTGAGGTAGGTTAGGCAGGTGGTTAGCCCGACCTAGGTTGTTTGCGGGGGATAGGTCTGTTGCCTGGTGGCGAGGCCGAACGAGGGCCGTTTCTATGTAGCTGACTGTTAGCTGGATTACCTTCCGTGGTCCGGCCACCTGTGGTTAGTGTGTCCCTCCTTGGGGTCTTATCTCATGCGGTCTGGGGAGCGTCCGTCCCTTCTGCGAGGTTGTTATCTTCTAGCCACATATTGGCGGCTGTTGGATTTTCCAGAAATATCGCCCTTCCCTTGTAGATGACCTTCAATCTCGAGGGGTAGAGAAGCATGTATTTCAGGTTTAGCTGTCTCAGCCTCGCTTTCACTGGTACAAATGAGTTTCTTTCTCTCTGAACTTTCTGAGTATAGTCAGGGTAGATAGCGATTTTGGAGTTACCCCGTTCTATTGGGCCTTCCTCTCTGGAATACCTCAGTATGGTCTCCCTGTCCTGAAAATTGAGTATTTTGGCGATTATGGGTCGTGGGTGTGAGCCAGGTGGAGGCCTCTTCTGGAGTGACCTGTGCGCTCTTTCGACTGAGAACCCTTGGGTTAGCTTCGCTGCGCCAATCTCCTGTAGAATCAGAGACTCAGTGTAGGCCGTTGGATTCGGGCCTTCGCTTCCCTCGGGCACTCCCAGTATTCTGATATTTCCCCTTCTGGCCCGACCCTCTGCTTCCTCGGATCTTGTCTCTAATGCCGACACCTTCCTCTCTAGGTCTATGACTTTGGCCTTCAGGGCTACGGTGTCTTCGGTCGTTTCGCAAATGGTTGTCTCAGCGTTTCTCACCCTCTCAGACAAGTTTCTGGCATCTTGGCGTATAAGTTGGATGTCGGATCTGAATTCCTCCATTTTAGTGTCTATGTGTGTTCTTAGCGAAGCTATAGCCTCCATTACTTGGGTATGGTTGTCGGCTGTTTCACTCTCTCTGGCCTGTGCCGGTTCGGGGGTGGGCGGGAGAGTTTGCGTAGATGACTTGGATTTAGTGGAAACATACGAATCCATGGTAGCTGGTTTCCCTTTGTTCCTGGCAGCCATCATCAAGTCGTGAGTTGTCCGACGTGCTGCAGAGGTAAGGCGTACAATTTGTGGGGTGTGCCAGGCTTAGTACATTAAGACAGGATTATGTCCGACGGCTCAGAGAGTCAGAAGCTGGCTTCCCGTGTCTTGGGCCCGATTGCGTATGCTTGGTCGTCGAGGGTCTATTGGACAGCCACCGGGGCGAGGCCCATAGCATCTACTGGATGCGTCTCAGGGAACGCGTATGGTGGGCGCAACGGGTGATTCCCTCCAGCTCCTCACCTGAACCATCCGCCTCCGCTCGGTGAGGTCGGGTAATCAGAGGTCCGCCGCCTCGCTGCCCTCGGGTCGCTCGTCTCTCCGGTCGCAGTCTCGGTATCCGGGCAAGTGTGTTTGGCGTGGCCGCGACGGGAAGGAGTTCCGGACGGGAGACTCCGGGCCTCACGGACCGCTCCCCCAGTTCCAGGCAGCTCGCGGTCCGCGCCGACCCCAATCCCCTCGGGGTATGATCCTCACAGCAGTCCCTGTTGCGGCGAGGGGGGCTCCGAGTGTTCCAGTACGAGGAGCGCCCTTAGGAGCGGTGGCGGTTGGCTTCGCCTCCGAGGAAGGCTGCATTCATCGGCGATCCGCCATCTTGGATGTCGTCAAGGACGGGTAGGGGGGACCGGTTCGAGTGCGGTCCCTCGCGTCCTGTTGATCCGTTTTTTCAGCGGAACAGCACTGCTTTGTCGGGAGCCGTTTCCTCCTTCCTCGGAGTCGCCTTTCCGTCTCCGAGAGTGTAGGTTAGGTCGGCAACAGGATCTAGAAACGGCGCCTCGGCCGGAGCTCGGCAATTCAGCCTCTGTGCGCCATGAGCTCCAGGCCACGCCCCTCAGGTTCCGTAAGAGCATAAATCCTACTACAAGGTAGTTGAGCATTGGGTACCAGATCGATTTGGCAATCATAAGACCGATGGGGAGGTAACGTGTTAGCCTGTTCTTTCTGAAAAACGTCTTGGAATTCTTGGTATTCTGACGGTAGCTGTACAGGGGTGGAAGTTGCTGAGGCTAGACCCATAGCTGGATTTCTTGGATAACAAGTTGGTTCACAATCAGGAAAACTTATCTTCTTTGCTCGCCAGTCAATTCTGGGATTATGTGTTTCTAACCAAGGAATTCCAAGAATTACTTGAAATTGTGGGGCCTTGATCACATCAAACACGATTGCTTCCCGATGTCCGTCCTGACCCACCAGTGTCACTTCAACAGTGGAATGCGTTACAGGCCCTGAGGCTATTTCGGTTCCATCTACTGTAGTAATGACATCTTGGGTTACTTTCGGGCGGAGAGGAAGCTTAATCCTGGAAGCCAATTCACGGTCTATGTAATTTCCAATAGCTCCACTGTCGATGTATGCTTTTATAGCATGCAACTGCTGAGGCTGTTTTGGGTCCACGAGCACCATTGGCATGACAAAATGCGAGGTCAAAGAGTTAGTTTTCAAGCTTGGCAAGCGGACCCCTATGCTTGTCGGGCTAGGTCGTTTCCCAAATCAGGTGTCAATAGTTCGTTATCAGTAGCTCCAACCACCTTCTTAGGTGGTTTAACTGGACAATTTCGAAGAAAGTGACCGGAAGTCCCGCAATACAGACAAAGTTGCATTTGCCGCCTTCTCTCTCGTTCTTTCTGCGTTAATGGTCCTTTAACACCACCGATTTGCATAGGTTCGGATACGTCGGTACTCTTGGAGTTAGCGTGGGTTTTGATCGATATTCGGGTTTTGTGCTTGAACCGATCTGCTTTTCTGTTTTGAAGTCTGTGATCAAGTTGAACCTGGGGTGGGTTTACTATCTGAGCTAGAACATCCTTAAGCTCTCCGCGCAGGCCTCGATGAAACAATGTGATCCTTTTGTTTTCTGGCCATCCAGTTTCCACAACCAGTCTGTTAAAGGCGGCAATGTAGGGCAGAAGATCCTGATTACCTTGTCGTAAGGATAGCAGTTCGTTATCAAGGGCCTGTCCTTGAGAGTGTCGAGCGAACAATCTTTCCATGCTGGCCTGGAAGCCCTGAAAATTCTGGAGAATGGGATCATCCTGATTTACCAATGGAATAGACCAATCGGCAGCACTGCCACTGAGGTAAGATAGTATAAAGGCTACCTTGGTCTGGTCGTTAGGGAAGGCTCCGGGTCTGCATAGAAAGTGTAAACGACATTGGTTCATAAAGACGGCATATTTCTTGGGATCCCCCGCAAAACGTTCAGGCGGGGCCAAGGCATGTGTCCAGGTACATTGATTTGTACCGGGTTATTCAAACCCATTGATGTGGAAATGTCTCCAGAATTAGGTAAAGGAGTGCGCCCTGCCTGGGCCTGTAATAACCTTTTGGCTAGGTCATCTGTTCTTTCCTTGGATAGGATCAGTTCTCTTTTGAGAGCGTTAGTCTCCTGGCGGGCTGAGTGCACCTCTGCTCGCAATTCCCCCAAAAGCTGGGCCAGCTGGTCAGTCTCGGAAGTCTCCATAGCGCCCAGGTGGGAAATTGTGGGTAGGCTTCGCGTTCTGTAACGCTCACCTGATTCCCACGGAGGCGCAGGTCTGGCTTCGAGTGCTGGTGCTTCTTCAATGGTTAAGCGCAGGACCCTGAAGATGGACAGGAAGGGCCCCTCTACTCCGGCTTCTCTGGCTCGCAGGAATATTCCCCTGTGTGTGAAAAGGGAGTATTACCTACTGACTGAGTTATGCTCAAGCCTCCCACTCTCCTCCAGCCCTCCACGATACCCTTCCACGATTCCCCGTGAAGTCTCACCTTAGGGTCAAGAAGGATGAGCTCTCCATCCTGCTTCTGATGCAGGGGAGCGTTGAAACCCAGTTACTTCACTGGGTTGAGGATTGATGGGAGTTCAGGTAAGCTTGACTATTCAGGTAAGGCGCTGTAAAAGTTCTGCTGCAAGTTCTAAAGTCCAAGCTTAATAATAATGTTCATTGTCTTGTTGCAGCAAGCGCTAATGCTTATGTCTTTTCCCCTTAGGGGCCGGGGTTCGGAATGCCGGAGATATGGCGCCGACCCGAAGTGAAACGTGCAGTTCCAGTAAATGACAGGTAAGCTCTGAATGAGCGCTCGGGTAATGTCTTTGCATTCGCTCATTCAATGTCTTTGTCTTTTTTCCCCATAGGGGCCGGGGTCCGGAGAATGCCTGGAAGCGGCAAGACCCGAAATGAAATGGGAATGACCCAACAGGTAAGTCTTAGAAGGAAACTGAGCTTTTCCTATTCCTTTCCTTCTCTCACCTTGTTCTTGTCTTTTTCTCTCTAGGCTCTGGGAAGTGGCTGTGGATCCGGATGATCGCTGCTGAAGATGGAGGCGTCCAGGATAGGTGAGTGAAATGCAGCGCTGCAGCGATCGTAGCGAAATGCTTTTAAAAATGATGTCTTCCTTTTCAGGATCGTCGGTGTGATGTCTCCGTGGTGCTGATTTAGCAGGTAAGGTCTTCTTTCTCTCCAATTCCTTCTTATCTCCTTTTGCAGGCGACCCAGGATGCTGACAGGCGTGGCTGAAGTCCAGATGCAGGAGCTGACACGGTGAGCGTCCAGCTGCGAGGAGCAGAACAACGCGAAGCGTGAGTTGCTGATCGGGTGTGGTTTAAATAGCTTTGGAAGAAGTTCCCAGTGTGTATCCTTCCACCGATCAGGTATGTATCCTTCCCCGACCACACCCGGGTGGAAAGTAGTCCCACAGGTAAAGTAGTTCCATTCAGGCCTCAAGAGGGCCTGGATGTAGCAGCATGGTCTGCATCAGGTAAGTGCACATTAAAACACTTGAACACATGTCTAGCTTTATGTGCCTGGCGCCTAAGGTGCCAGGACAGGTGTCCAACATGAGCCTGGCGCCTAAGGCGCCAGGACTGCGTCCAAAGGGCCCCAGCTTGGGCCCGCTGGCACTCCCCTGGGGGAAATGATGCCTGCCTCTGGGGTTGCTGGGTAGGACCTGGCTCCTTGGAGGTAGGCATCATGACAGTTATTAGACACTACATGCTGCAGGATCTAGCTGTATACATAACTCTCTAGAATTATGTTTGGGTAATATTATGTTTAAGAAAGGACGAACATTTGGAGGGTCTTCTTAGTTTCCAGGGGTATTTTTAACAAGTGGTTTGATGTAGGTAGTCTTGAAAACCTTTAGTACAATTCCTGCTTCCAGTGAGCAGTTAATTAATTTGCGAAAGTAGAATCCTGGTGTTTCCTTGTTAAGGATCTGTTTCTACATGTTCTGGTGAAGGCTGTCAATCGGAGAGTGGCTTTGTTGCTAAATTTCAGCAATTTTGTGCAGTCTGGTAAGGATATTGGTTTAAAGCTGCTCATCAGTAGGGATGTAGGCTGAATGTCATTAGCCTTGGTTTGAATGTTGCTTCAGATTCCATTCATTATTGCTGCATTGATTACTTGCTGTCTTTGCTACTGAAATGGTTGGTAATATAATCACATTGTTTTTGGATAGGTGCAGGTACTTTTCAACAGGAAGCATGGTTTCTCATTTCATTTATAATCTTTTAAATGTCTTTCTTTGCATGGGGTGCATTTGTGGGAATGTGTCAAAGTGCAGAAGTTCTGGGAGACTCTATGTGCAGTTTTTAACAGAGTACTTGGGTTATCTCTTGATTATGATTTTGAGACATTGATTTTGGGTGAGAATGAGCTTGTTGGAGGATTGACTGTGGCTCATGAGGTGCATTATTGATTTGTTCAGAATAGTAACTTTTTTTTGCTTGAAGGATTGCTGTTTTGTAGTAGCAGATCTGTCATTGTTGGTGACCTTGTCTTGTGGGTTGTAGTTGTTTTTAAAGTATTACATTGGTATTTTCAGTGGTCGTAAACTATGTTGCTGAAGTCTTTTTTTCCTGAGAGGGTAATGCGTTTTAGTAGGGTGTGTGTCTATTGATTTGCTGATCTAGTTTTTTTTTCGTGGTATTACAATTCCTTTCAGCAATAAGAGTTCTTGATCATTGGGGTTGGGCTGTGTCTCTATTAACTGAATTCCTCAAGGTTTAGAGTTTACCAGCTTCTTTTGGCAGTCATTGTTTGCCTTTTGTGAGTCAGGAGTTGATGCATTGGCGTGTTGATAGTAAAAGAAATCATTAGATGATCTGTCCAAAGTACCTGAATGGGTGAGGAGGTTTTAATAGGACTGTGTCACAAAATACTGATCTGAGATTGTGGCCTGCAGTGTGTGTCACTCCTTTGACCAGTTGTTTGAGTTGAGGTGAATGCTGACAATGTAGGAGCTAACACCTTTAGGTGCCGATTCCGCTTGCTTCTCAAACCAAACATTGAAGTCTCCAAGGACCATTATATGTTTAGCTTTATTGATAGGTTGGCCGCTTCATTTGCAAAGGTTTCTGCAAATGGTGGGTTGTATGATGTTAATCTGTAAATAAGTAGGAAGGAGAAGTTGGTTTGGTGGTTGAGTATGAGGTACATCAGGAGTTCTTCACAGTCTGGGACACCCACATGGTGTGAAGTCAATATTTTGAGCTGTTGCTTGTGTGCCATAGAACCACTTCCTCTGTTTTTGGCTAGTCAGGTTAACTTGGGTGAGTTTTAAATTCGTGTTGATTAATTTATTTGCTATTATCTTGTAGTCGTCTGACAACCATGCTTCACTTATAAAGAGCATAAAGGTTCTTTGCTAAGAATTTTGTGAATCTCCAATCGGTGTTTAGAGATGGAATGGGCATTGATCAGACTGCAGTGTATCATGCCTCCTGTCTCTGATGCACATGTCAGTGCCATTGAATGCCATGCGTTGCTTCCATGTACTGTGTGTGAGACAGAACCCAAGTTGTCGGTTGTTGATTGGTGGTGTGGGTGGGCATTTGCATCAATTCTGATGTTTCATTGTTAAACAGGATTTTAGCCAAAATAACCCTTTCTCTGAATGTGTAATTGTGTGACAATAACAGAGGAGCCAGGTATGCAGATTCCTTTTATAAATAAGACAAAAGATGTCACCTCCCAAAAATGAAGGCACATCCAATTATTGTTTGAAAGTTGAAATTAAGTAGATTATGGTCAATCAGCATGAATAAGACACAATAAATATGTTGAAACAGTTTTTATATGACAACACCACAGATAACACCAATGAAAATATATAAGATCCATTGAACAAAAATCATAACAGATCATTGAATACACAATATGTTCGTCTAGTCCGACATATTTCAGCCCCCTATATTAGTGTGGGATCTTCTCCAGGGTCAATATCCAGAGTCGTGGTGTGAGGCAAATATAACATAGAAAGGTTTTTTTCAAAACAAAAAAAGGTTGGGAGAAAAGAAAAATTCAGCTTTATGAAAAGACAACATATATTTAGAAGGAGTCAGACGAAACATGCTCTCACTCACCTCAACCTATGAGTTTATGTTCATATACTATATGTGAACAATTTGTTTCCCAATGTGTCTCATAAAGTAGAAAAGCACCTAGTTGGGACAAAAGAAAAACAGTTTCATCTTCTGAGCATTCAATTTGAACTAAAATATGTTTTTGTTAGGCAGAAGTATATGCAGTACCCTTTTGGACAATTAAGACTAGAAGTGACAGTACAAATGCAACTTTGATACAAGCCGTACTACACAGTAAAGTGGTAGCGATGGCTGAGCAGCCAGACTTTTCTCAAGAGCAAGTGAGCAGTGTCAATAGTTACACAAAGGACAGCAATTACTATGATTCAAACAAACACTGACTAAAGGTTTCTGAGTGAAAGAATATACATTTATTTACACATCAGTTGTAAAACATTTCACTAAAGTAAAGCAGTTGAAAAATCACACTCTTAATACACCACACCACTCCCAATAGTTTCTGGACAAGTTAAACTCAAAGCGAAGTGTGTGCAAAATGGCACTCCAGCAATTTAAAGGGGGGGGGGGGACAAAGTTAGACCAACATTTGTGGTTAAGTCTTTGCCAAGAGTTCCAGACGAAGTTGGTCGGCAGAAAAGTTAGTTTAAAGAGTAGAGAAGACAAGCCCTCAGATTGGTGAAAGGTTTCACACACCTTCACCGTGGCTGGACGAAACGAACAACCGGATTTGCACAGTACCTTTAAATGAAGAAGAAGCTGTAGCTGAGGCGGACGTTCCTGGCAGTTCCTGTTCCTACATGCTCACAGTTCCTGAAGCGACTATCGGACTGACATGAAGTTGGAAGACTGGAGGGTCCTGCTCTGCCCAGTGAAGAAACCAGCAGCAGAGCAAAGCAACACATACAAGTTGTGATCCTTATAACCCAAGCAGGGTCTGACCTTCCTGGCTATCCAGTTCACTTTAGCTCTGTACATCAAATTCGACCAGAGGAGGGAGTCCTCGCTTGCAGTTTGGGCGAAATGGTTGGTCCCACCAGCTCAGGGGAAGAAGATTCCTGCTAGATCTCCTCTGTCATTGGAGTCTGAAGATTCGGACCTGCAGCAGGGCTTCACCGGACAGTTCAGTCATTGTAGGGGTCCTCTTCAATCAGCTCCTCATCGGTTCTTTCGTTCCAGTGGTGACTCTGCCTTTCCAATTCCAGTGACCTGCTTTTTATGCAGTTATCCCCCATTTACACAGCCTAGCTGTCAATCACACAGCAGGGTGGCTGTCCTGGCGGGACAGTCACCTAGACAATCAAACATGAGTGCAACTTGGGTTACCAAGGGAACCCATGGCAGGGGTCCTAAAACCCCTCCCTCACATCCTGCCTACCCACACTTTCAGGTGCATAAGGACGGCTTCTGTGTAGAAGCCAGCAAAACGACAGTGAACAAAGGAACCAAACCTGGTTTGACGCGCAGAGTAAAACACGAGAAATACATTTTCAAAAATGAATGGGGAATAATCCCAGCCGGAACCGGGTAAAAGACTGTATGGTCTAGCGGGTTTCAGTTCGAGGCTATCAGATAGCCTAAAACACTACTAGGGTTATTTAAGATAACCGCGTTAGGAAAAATAGGGTAGTTACCACTGCCACCATCCAAGTCTTGATGAAAAGGGAGCGAAACAATGCTCCAAGAGAAACAGACAAAAAGGGATAAGTATTAACCCTTTCCAGTACTCTGTGCAAGATAGTATGTACTGGGTCTGTGGATTTAAAAGACTAATAAAGTCTGATTTGAATAATATTCTCGCCAATAACCTCAAGCCTACCTCTCAACTTCTGTTGCTAGGCGACTTTAATTTAAGTCTCAATGACCCAGCAGATAAACATGCCCAGGAAATTGCCAATGCCCTGGAAACCTTGGGACTATCTCAAAAAGTAAACAAGCCCACCCACATCAAGGGTAGAACCTTAGACTGGGTAGCCGATTATAACTGCACAGCGATGATTACCTCAATCGCCCCCCAATCTTGGACAGATCACTCCCTTGTATCTATCACACTGTCAACCACTAGACCTCAACCACTGTGTGCCACTGTGTCTGACCAGAAACAAAAAAACTATCACTGTAGACAATGTGCTAGCCAATATTCTTCCAACTTTAAACGCCTTGCCAGACAACCTTGACCCAGGTACCCTACTACAGGAATACAATAATATCATGTTGACCACCTTAGACCACCTTAGATAAAATTGCCCCACTTAAACTGAGACCGAGCAAAAATAAAGCTCACCTCAACAAGTGGTTTATGCCTAAACTAAAGGACTTACGCACACTGAAAAGAAAGTGTGAAAACACCTGGAGACTCTGCCCATCTAGCGAGAACAAAAAAAGCTATCCTCAATCTCAACACAACACAAAAATGAAATAAATCTGGCAAAATTACAATGAACGAATAGCCAACGCCAACTCTAGTATGAAAGAACTATTTTCCATATTAAAAGAATTGGAGTCACCCATCCCAACACCTGATGTATGCACTAAAAATAAAAACTAGTGCTCTGAGATTCAACAAGCCCTAACTAACAAAATAAGAACCTTACAAAATAAAATAAAAACCAATAAAGATGATCTAAAACTAGCACAGCTGACTAACTCCTTGCCACCTAATGGCACAACACCGGCACAAAATGACAGCTTCCGTTTCACTAAAATATCTGTTCTAGAGGTAGAAAAAATCATTCTATCACTTAAACCCTCGAACTGAAAGGGTGATGTCTGCCCAGAACACATTATAAAAGATGCAGCCAGAGACCACTGCCCATTCATTTATAAACTTATTAATAGCTCATTCTCTACTGGAATTGTCGCAGCCAACCTCAAACAATCCTGGGTACTCCCACTTCTGAAAAAGCAGAAACACTAGACCCTCTCATCGCTACTAACACTGTCCTATCACGACAGTACCATTTCTCCTAAAAATCCTGGACAAAGCTCCCTACGTGCAGATACAAAAATACCTTGAGCTCCATAATCTCCTAGGGGTTAGACAATCAGGCTTCCGGCCGTTACACTGGACGGAAACAGCGTTGATAGACCTAAAAACCCAAATTGATGAGCTGAGAGACAGTGGGAAGACTGCCCTTATCCTATTACTAGACCTCTCAGCGGCATTCAAACTGGTGGACCACAAGGTCCTCTGCAGGCATCTGGACTCAGCAGCCCACTTCTCTGCCGAGCGGTTGGGTGGATAGAATCATTCCTGAGCGACAGAACAATAAGAGTGTTCTCCCCGTCAGCAGAGGCTGACCCGTCCCCGATCACCTGTGGGGTGCCTCAGGGCTCCTGCATGTCGCCTACCCTCTACAACATATTCACCAAGCCTCTGTTCGACGATCTGGACCTTCTGGGTATCACTAACTATGCTGATGATACACAGATTCTCCTCCCACTTTCTGAGGTTCATGACAAGGACGTGGCGCTGGTGAATAGAATCTTTCAGGCATGGATGGCCACTCACGGCCTCTGCCTGAATGATGATAAGACAGAGTTGATCATTTTGGGTACACCTTCCAATATCACCAAACTAGGTCCTGCATACACCTCGTTCATCATTGATGGCAATGATATCAAAGTCTCTAAGGAAGTAAAAACCCTGGGATTCTATCTGGATGCAACTATGTCCTTCAATAGACAAGTGAAATCCCTGGCCTCAACTACAGCATACACATGCAAGTTGATCAGAGCGGGCAAGCCTTTCTTGTCAAACGACAACTGCATTATTCTGGCCAGAGCACTAATCTTATCAAGACTAGATTATTGTAATGCCTGTTATATCTGCGTTGCATCCTGCTACGTGGTGACGCAAGTCATCTGAATAAAGGCCCCGCCCCGCGGAGGCAGTTCCGGGGCACTAGAGCAGCACAAAGGTGTCCGTGTCTTTACTGCTCCTCATGGAGCCGCGCAGCTCTCCCGGCTCCTCCCGGATTCCCGCCGATGCCTCAGCCGGAAACAGGGATCCAACACTGGCGATGAGGAAGCGAACACAACGGCATGCGTAACGCCGACGCCCAGTCATTGAAGCCCCTGAATAATTACTCTCTCTCTCTAAACTATATTTCCTCTCATACATCAACAAATCCCAGCCACGCGGCAAAACATCTCCAGGCAGCATCCGCGCCACGCAGTGAGAGTTTTGGATGGGGAGAAGGAGTACCATCTAACCTAACACGGGAGCACACGGAAAGGAAAACAAGGACACTCCCAGGAGCACCACAAGGTGAGAGAATGGTTGCCACATGTGCGCATTGACTTTAAACATGGCGTCAGGCACATCCACCCCCAGGCCCGGCAAGCCGTCCAGATTGGCCGCAAACCTGTCACTGTCAACGCCGCAGGCCCGCTCGCAAGGTGGTTCGACCGTTGTATTCTATCCTTTTGACCCATATACTGACCCGTCATCGGTTGGCCCACAATGGCAGTTGTGGTTGCAGAAGTTGGAGGTGGCAATGGAATGCAAGGACATTACCACATCGAGAAAAATTAGGTCACACCTACTACTGAATGTGGGGGATGAGGTATTACGTATCTTCAATTCGCTGGCAATCACAGATGGCATCTACCAGCAAACGAAGGACGCTCTGATGGCCCACTTCATGCCCCAGCTCGATCCGGATTATGAGACATTTATTTTCTGTACAACCATTCAGATGGAAGAGGAAACTCTGGATGCCTACCACACCAGACTACGGAAGCTCGCAATCTCATGTGAATTCACCGACATAGAGAAGGAGATCCGACGCCAACTCATAAACAGAATTCAATCAGAAAAGCTGAGGAGGATGGTGCTGAGCGAGAAGGAGATATCCCTGACACGAATCCTTGAACTGGGCCGCCAGAGGGATTGGCTCACGCCCGGGCGGCACACATGGGCACGACCTTACAGAAACCACAGCCAGCCCTCACATCAGCAACTGTGGCCCCGATCACAAATCGCCAATTCACAAGGGAGTCGGCCAGTGGTTACAACACGCACCCCAAATGGCAACACCTGTCACGCTCACCTGAATCTCCGCATGAGCAATGGATTCCTTCGACCTCTGCCTTGCTCTCCCCTCACCCGGAGTTCTGCTCTCTTACCCTTCACCTGGGGTTCTACCTGTAAGGTGAAGGATGGATTAGTGAGTGGTATCCGGACCTAGGGAACCCTCCTCCCCGCCTCCCTATGAGTTAAATAATGTGTCTAGTTAAATAATGTGTCTTTCTGAACCAAGAGGTGAGCACCTCTTGGTTCGGAAAGGGGGGTTCTCTGTCCTGCCTCTGCAGGGGCTCTATGGTTAAGGAACCAGTTGGCTGTCGCGCTGATTGGATGCTGAATTTGCTGGTTGCTGTGGTGGTGCCGCTGAGAAGAAAACACAGCTGCTTACTTGGTTAGAGGAGTTCTGAAGCTCCTGAAAAATGTCCCAGGGCCAGTTACTTCACTGGACCCTTCGTGCTGCTTGGATCAGGTAAGTGCTATATGTCCTCGGAAATCCCAGTTCCTTCACTTGGTTCTGGCACAAGAAAGTACAGGTTCGAAATGTCTATGGAGGGTTTTTGCAAACTGAGTGTCTTTAAGTTCTAACCTGTCTTTCCTTTGTGTTTTCTCTTTGCAGATTGCCAAAATACCTCGTCAGAAGAAAATCCGGAAACCTCTGCCGAGAAGACGAGCAGAAGTGGCTTGTAGGCACGCAAATGGAAGATGAAGTCGCAGACACCACCGGACCGCCGCTAGACGATTAGTAGAAAAATTGCAGCTTTACTAATGCCTCTGTTCTTCTCTTTACAGGTGCAGTGTCCATAGTGAAGAGAATGCTCTGCTAGGCGCCGGAACTGTAGAAAGCCGTGGAAGATTCCGGAGACTGGAACCAGGTAAGCGTGTGCTCGAAGCTACAGAAAGCACAAGAAGCATGGATTGCTCATTGGGCGTGGCTTTTATAGAGAGCCACGCCCGAAGACTAGAGTGTTCAACTAGTTCCGGCTGGCACAAAAGGATCCATACTAGTGGAAACAGGAAGTCTCATGTTACTCTAAGGGAGAAGGGAGTACCAATGGATGAAATGGACACTAACCCTATACTTGCTCGCCATGCTCTCACCACAGTGATCCTGCCTGTTTTCCCTTCTTGTCATCATGAATTGAATATGAAGGTGACTTGGTAGTGCTAGCTAAGCCAGTGCCCATGACAACACCGGACCCCGGGACCTACAGAATGTGGGTGGTGCGGAGGGCCTCGCCGCGGACGATGCAACTGCCCGGCTCAAGGAACAACATGCGGCGCGTGTGGCAGAAAAGACCACTAGGCCAAAGTATGCGGGTCGTCAGGAGCGCCACAGCAACCACTGCAAGCATCCCAAGACAAGAGCGCAGGAAAGAAAAAGAAACAGGACAGTGCCTGACGCGTCAAGACCATAAACTCCTCCACAGAGGAAGAAGGGGGTGACAGAGCACACATCCAACAGGAAGCTGCAAATGAACATTGGAAGAAAGGGAAGAAAGTCTACCTGGTGTGAGCCCTCAACTACGGAAACACCACACTGAAAAGGAAGCTGAGAAGACGCAAATGCCAGGTAGCGATCCAGGGCCAGAACATACTAATGACTATAGACACAGGCGCATCCGTGAACATAATGCCACTGACTACGTTCTGAAAACTACAGCCTAACCGACTCTGAAAGCCACGGACACGTTCCTGTTCGCATACGGGTACAAGACCCCACTGCCCATAGTAGGCAGATTCCGAACCGACATCAGCCATGGGGAAAAATCACTGCAGGCAAAAATCTACGTGGTGAACGCAGGCATTGAATGCCTCCTGAGTGGAGATGCTGCAGAGGACCTGGGGCTGATAAGTTTCATTTGTGAAGTGACTGACACACAAGAGATCAACAACGTATTAGAAAGATACCCAAACCTTCTTAGGGGAATCGGATGCCTAAAAGGTAAGTCAATCAAGTTACACATCGATGAATCAGTCCAGCGAGAGCAGTGCGACACAGGAGGACACCGTTTCACATACACAGGCAAGTGGAACAGGAACTAAGGCACTGGAAAAAGTGGGCATCATCGTGGAAGTTACTGGGCCCACTCCATGGGTCTCTCCCGTGGTTGTCACCAAGAACCCCAAACAACCAGGGAAGGTCAGCATATGCATAGACATTCGCCTCCCCAATGCAGCGATAAAAAGGGAGCACCAGATCATCCCGACCCTCGAAGAAATCGTAGCAGACCTCACTGGATCCAAAATATTCTCTAAGGTTGATCTGATGGCCGGATAGCACCAGCTAAAACTACACCGGGACTCTTGGAACATTACGACATTCTCAAGCCACATCGGCCTACGCAGGTACAAGTGCATAAGCTTCGGGATCTCCTCGGCAGCTGAGGTCTTCCAACAAACAATACAGGAGGTGATCCGCAACATCCCAGGAGTCTTAAACGTCAGCGATGACATTCTAATTCATGCAGGCAAGAAAGAAGAACATATGCAAAGGCTCCACATGCTACTCAGCAGGCTGGAGTGTGCAGGTCTGACGATACACAAAGAAAAATGCAAATTTCTGAAGGAGGAAATCTCGTTCTTTGGATACACGTTCAATAGCACCGGTATCTCGGCGGACCCCCAGAAGGTGGCAGACATCCAAGCTGCCACACCCCCACGACACCGACGGAGGTGCGCAGTTTCCTAGGCATGGCCATCTACTGTGGAAGATTTATCCCAAACTTGGCCACTCTTTCGGAACCTCTCCGTGAACTCATAAAAGCCAGCATGAAGTGGGAGTGGGGGCCCACATGCCAAGTGGCATTTGAGCGCATCAGGGCTTCACTATCGGCAGACACCACCATGGCCTACTATGACCCTACTAACGGGAGAGTCAATGCCAATTGCCTATGCATCCAGCGCCTTGACACCGACGGAGCAACGATACTCCCACATAGAAAAAGAGGCGATGGCTGTACTATGGGGCTGCCGCCATTTCCATTTGTATCTGTATGGCAGGAAATTCAAAACATACACAGACCACAAACCACTGCTCCCAATCTTCACAGGCACCTCATCTCACCCCCTGCCAGGATTGCCAAGTGGCTACTACATCTCCAACAATACGATTTCAAACTGTCATATCAGCCAGGCAGTGGTAACCCGGTGGACTTCCTGTCGAGACACCTGAGAGAGGCAACACCGAGGGAAATACACATGGTGGAAGAGACGGAAGAGCACATTTGACAGGTAATACACACCATGAAGCCACGAGCAATCAGACTGGAAGACATAGTTTAGGTCACGCAAAGTGACCCATGCTGCGACTTGGTAAAGGACACGATTATCTCAGGGGAATGGAAGGCGTTCCTTTGGAATACCCACAATAGGGCAACAGAAGCCAAAGAATTCCTCACAGGAATTTTCGCAGTCCGGCAGGACCTCTCCATCACGGAAGAAGGGCTTATCCTACGAGGTACCCGAATCTTCATCCCTCCAAGCCTACAGGACAAAATAGTGGCGTTGGCACATGAAGGACACCGGGTATTGTAAGGACAAAATCCCGGATACGACACAGCGTGTGGTTCCCCCAAATTGACGGAAAAGTTGAGCGGCTTGTCAACACATGCCTTCCGTGCCAAATAACTGGGGGCTTCCCCATGATCCGGATCCCATTCAATCGGCGTTGCAAGGGTCCGCAAGATGGGACGCCATAAGCATATACTTCTGCAAAATACAGGAAGGCACCCACCTACTGGTAGCGATTGATGACCACTCCAGGTACCCGGAGGTAGAGATCGTCAATTCCACGGCAGCAGAGGTGGTAATACCAGCGATCGAAAAGATGTTTGCAAGCCATGGCTTACCAAGGAGCATCAGGACCGACAATGGCCCACCTTTTCAAGGAGAAGAATTCAAAAAATACCTCATGGAACTGAACATCCGCTACCACCATATAATGCCGAGATGGCCGCAGGCATATGGTGACGTGGAACGCTTCATGCGAACAATAAACAAGTTGTTATGCCTGTCGCGTGTTAATGCTAGCCCATGGCAGGTAGACCTATACCGATTCCTATGGAACTACAGGGTCAAACCCCACAGCACAACAGGAATACCGCCGGCAGACCTAATGTATGGCACAATCATTAACTCCTCCATACCACACCATCAGAGCAGGAGCACAGACACGTTCGACCATGAGCGCATCGAACGAAGAAGAACAGGGGCGAATGCTCACATGAGCAACAAGAGGAACGCCAGCAGTCCGACCACCGAGTCGGTGATCAAGTGGTCATGGTGAGGAATCCATCCAGATCAAAATTGGACACCCGATATGACGCTGCCTCATGGACAATAAGCAGACGACAAGGCACCATGATAACCGCCAAGAGAGCGCAAAGAGAAGTGACGAGAAATGCGTCATGGTTCAAGGCAGTGCCAAAGAATCTGTGGACAGATGACAAATGTCCCCTGGAGGAAGGAGAGGATCTGCCGACGGATGAGGGACATGAAAATCCAGACAATGGAGAAATCGGAGACAACGGAACAGAAGAACCACATAGTGAACCAGAACTGGGTGAGCAGAACAGCGAAGGTCAGCAACCCGAGGGGAGACAGGGGTTTGAACCCAGGGGTGGGCGGTGGGAGGTATGGTCTAAGAACTCCGGCCAGACTCAGAGACTATGAATGGTAGAGAACCCTATTGGAGAGACTAAAGAAAAGGGGGTCAAGTCCCTTTGGCTGAGAAATGTTTGATTGTTTTTGTGTTCAGTTTAAAATAAAGGAGGAATGTTATATCCGCCTTGCGTCCTGCTACGCGGTGACGCAAGGTGTCTGAATAAAGGCCCCACCCCCACTCCACGGAGGCAGTTCCGGGGCACTAGAGCAGCACAAAGGTGTCCGTGTCTTTACTGCGAGGCCTACATGCCCGAGCCTATCCTCCCTGCTTCCCGCCGACGCCTCAGCCGGAAACAGGGATCCAACAATGCCCTCTACTGCAGCACCAACAAAACCAACATCCATAAACTACAAATCTTACAAAATAATGCTCTCAGAGCAGCATTAGGCATCAACAAAAATGTGCATATGACCTCCATTAGACACCAACACAAATGGCTTTCCACACAAGACAAGATACAACTAAAAATTGCCTCCTTAACTCACAAAGCATTACACAATGCTGCCCCTATCTACCTAATTGACAAACTGTCGAGAAGATCCTCCACCAGGCCCACTAGAACCATCAATGCCAATTGTCTAGTGGTACCCAGATTCAAATCCACCAAGTTTGGTGGCAATAACTTCCCGGTGAAGGCTGCTAAACTCTGGAACTCCCTACCTCACGAGTTAAGAGCTGACCAACCCTAGCATCACTTCTGAAAGAGCTACATTGCCTTTCTCAACCAAACAGCATTACTGCCTACGTGACTACTGCATAACAGTCTGTATCTGATCACTCTTCTTGTTTGCCTTTGTAAATATGATATTCTACTTCTTCGCTAACTAAAACTATGATTTTAACCAGTGTAACTACTTTGCAAATTCACCTACCTTTATGTCTTCTGTATTTACTATCATGTCACTGTGATGATTCTCATTATGTAACTTGTAAGCTTTGCACATTCTTTTTGCTGCGCCCTGCTACCTCTGGGTCTGGTGCACATTAGAAATTCAATAAACAAACAAACAAACAATGACATTTTTACATGTTCTGGGAGACAGTAGTCAGTCCCAGAAAATGGAGTCTGAGTTGGGAAGTCTAAAAAGACAACCCTGTGTCACTGCACTGAAGGTGCTGTGTAACACACAGTAAAAAGATGATGCCTATGGAGTAGGTGAGGCTCCACAGTCTATGAACACAAGAAAATGGTAAACACACACAGCAAAACACATGTAAGAGTGGGAAAAAAGGCTCACACTCTTACCAGGTGAACAAAAATAAATCCTAGAAATCCAGAAAAGCTGCTGAGGGACTCAATAGGTAAGGGAAATTAGCCATTCTGGAGATTTCTCCCTAACAGTTTTCATTGAAACGTTTGTGCCTAGGTTAAAACGCATTTAAGAAACAAGATGTACATATTGTGTATTAACCATGTTCACTACTTGGATGTGTCTTCAATTTATTTGGGGGATGGCCATAATTTGATTTAGTTTTAACAGGTGTTCCGGGTTACCTGTTATTATTAATCAATTACACATTAACAGGATTCTTTTTGTGTTAACATTAGGTTCATTGCCAAATTGAACTATGTTCAGCATAATTGGGATTCCTTCTACTGGCCTGTATGTTGTGTAACAGGTCCAGTATGTTATAGGTTAGGTTGTTTATTTCATCTGATTCTAGGGAGAAAGGGGTTGCTGCATGGTCTGTCGTGATTAAAGGAGTGTGTAGGTTGAGGGTGCTTCTTAAGGTCAGTGGCAACTGGCATCTGTTCCGTGATGAGCGAGTAATGGTTTTGAAGTTGGTATTCTAATATTGTATTAATTAGTTGTGTTTCATGGTCTATTCCATGAAAGGCATATGGATTGTTCATAGGTGGAAAGGTAGTGTGAAACAAAGTGTGTTTTGTTACAAATGGGCCATCAATCAGTTCTTGAGAGAATATCACTCCTTACCTCATGCTTCCAAGGGGTGACTCCCAGAGCAGCATTGATGGGGAGAGCTTGTTGTACAATGATACCAACCATCCCTGAGTGGAGGCCAGCAGAATAGGAGTATGATGCTTATTTGGCAAAGAGAGACAGGATGAATGAGGAAGAGAGCAGACGGTGAGGAGAATCGTCAACAACCCTCGATGTAGGTGATGTGGTGTGAGTTTAGAACTGCAGGACTCAGATAATTTTTGCGCTTCCAGTCAATTCATTACTGATGAGAGTGGTTGCCCAGGAACGAAGCATGGTTGCGGCTCAAAGAGAGACATCATGCATAACTGGTAATGTTGCCAGCTAAGGCTGCCTAGCACACCTGAGGGTGTGTCATCCACAACTGCTAATGTTTCCAGTTACCGCTGCCAAGCACACCCAAGGGCGTTGCAGAATCTCCTCAGTCAACTGCACAAAGAGAAGAATATCCTGGGAAATGAAGAGTGACAGGTTGTGGCTGAAGGAGAACAAAGGGCAGAGGTACACCAGTGGAGAGAAGATTGCCCAGTAGCATCGGTTCATGTGATAATATCCCCGCAAAAATGTCACCATACAAGAATGGCACAATTTATTTGCAGCAATATTACCACATTAAACCTGCGGGGGACACAACCCTGCAATCCCCACATTTTTTTAAATGGAGCGGGGAACACCCCTGCTACTCCTGCTCCCATTTACCCCATATATCATCCCTGTAAATAATGGCACCTATGCCATTTCCAGGCAACTATATGTATGGTAACATTATTTATGGGGATAATATCACCTGATACCGTACCATCCAGCAAAGAGGTGAACATGCCTCAGCACCTGAAAAGAACCACAAGATATCCAGTAAGACTGAAATACTATATGTGTGACTGATGTAGGGCCTGTGTCCCAGGATGGATGGACTAATTTTGTGAGAAGAGAGGGGATGTGAGAGCGTGGCAGTGCATTAGTCTATCAATGTGGTACCACTGTGCCAGTGGGTACCCCGCTGACTCAAATGCATGCACTCAAACAATATGTGATTACTATGAGGAATAAAGGTTGGGTGGCCAAGCGCATGGGCTCCGCTGCACCGGAGCAAGCAGCTGTCAGTGTGAGCCTTATTCATTAGCAGCGGAACGGCTGCTCTGAGCCCAAAGAGTCTAAAGCAGGCCTGGGGTCGTGAGGGGCACTGTTTGCTCTTTTCCAGGCAGTAGCTCATTGGAGGGGACACCAAGACAAGTTTTCCTCAATTCCTAAAAGTATATGTGTGCAGTGTCATACTTGCTGACATTCTGAGACCAAAAAGATGTGGGATTTTTCAAGTTACAAAAATAATACTTAGCATAACAATGACATCACAGGAAATTACAAAACATACATTGTTGACACCACTGGAGCATTCTAAAATGCACTGTTAGGCAAGACTGTATGCAGTAACCCTGTGGGACACTACACCAGCCTTGTCCTCTTGGCAATAGGTAACCCAACTATTGGTACAGGTCTGTACTACACAAGTTGGTAGAGTGACTGAGCAGCCAGACTTATCACAAGAGGGTTAAATGTGAGCTCTAGAGATGTAACATAGAGATTCACAAATACAAGTATTCAATTAACACTTATACTCAAGGGTTTCGAGTAAAATAATGAGTTATTTAACAGTCAGTTTTAAATAAGCCTTCTTTAGAAAGGGCAATATGCAACAATAAAACATACACTTCAAAAACACTTCCTCGGATTTAAGTTAAGCAAGTTGAAACCCTTTTGGGATGTCACACACACACTTCCTACACCCTGAGGTGACTTCAATAGCTAGGACACTGTGGACACTGATATATCACTTTTAACACTTAATGCAATACTGAGGTTGTGGAAAAGGAAAAGAATTAGGGAAGGAAAATGGTTAACAGGTTCTCAGAATATATATCTTCCCAATGCAGTGTAGGTTAACCCTTTCCCAGTGATACAAGTAACTTATGCACCATCTATGAGGGACAGTTAAACACAGAGTCAATGGGTCAGAAGAGTCTTTAGGGAGCCAGGACAGCTAAAGTCAATTGGGACAATTCTAGGGAGCTGAGGCACTTTTTCAGAAAGCACAAAAGTCTTGAACAATGTTATTTAGAGAGTGTGTAGAAAAAGAATCACTGTTGGGCCACAATCTGTAAGGCTTGTGAAGGCAAAGCTGCAAGCAACTTGTAGCCCTTTAGTCAAGACAGTACCTTAGGTTGGAAGAAGAGGATCCAGCTGGCTTCTGTTCAGGTTGTAGTCCTACAGTTCCTGGGTTCCTGGGCCTAAGTTGTGGGGACAAGAGTGAGGACATCTGGAGGACTCCTGCACTGCAGTTTGAAGATCATCGGCGGCAATGGGCTCTTTCTAAATCAGCTGCACTTTGCAGTTTCAGATACCGGTCAATAGCACAACCGCAGTTCTTGGACACCTTGTGAGCTTCCCTTGCTTCTGGGGTCCAGCACTCTGTTGACGTGGCTCAGGCTTGGGTCGTCCTGCTTCGAGAGGGTCCTTAGGATCTTCCTGGAGCTCGGTTCTGGCTTAAAGATGATGCCCTCATTTCTGGTGTTCCTGACCCTTGGCACTCGGTTCCAGCAGCAGCAAGAAAGTACAGCCAGCAGGGAGAGGGGTTCTAGCAATAGTTTGTCTTCCAGTCAGTTCGTCCCATCAACCCAAGGGAAGAACTCAACCGTTCCAGGCTTCTCTAGTCGATGCAAAATTTTGAGCTTCAGCACTGCAGGACGTCACTGGGAAAACCAACGGTCCAGGGGGATGCAGCAAGCTTCTCTTCCAGTTTCTTTCTTCAGGTTCTTCATCCAGTGGTCGACCCTGTCTTCTGTTCAAGAGACCTTGCCTTTTATGCAGGTTTCTCCCATTCATGCACATCCTAGCTGTCACTCACATAGCAGGGTGGCTGTCCTGCAAGGATAGCCAGCCAGCCAATCAGCACTGGGTGCATTCAGGTAACGAAGGAGACTTAGGACAGGGAGTTTCGGGCACCTCCCTTGCTTCCTGTCCTGCGGGTTTCAGCACTGAAGCCTGCCAAAGGCAAAATGAACAAAATGGTTAAACCTGGTTTGACGCGCAGAGTCAAACCCAAAAAAGACCTCACAAGCAAGAAATGGCAAAGAAAGAAGACCTGGCCATTTTGACAAAATGGGCACCCATGGGTGAAATACTGCAGTTGAGAATTCAGCATGCAATAAAAACACACAATGGTAGGAAAATTAAACCACTTCCACCAGCCATTAAAAGTAGTGAGGGTAACATAAAGAATGTAACATGAGGAAGTAGGAAAAGGGGCTCCCCAGTAATTCCACATAAAATGGGCTGTACTGGACCTACATACCCAAGTAAAGTCAATGTCACTTTACTATTCTTGGGAACGGTAGTTCACCCAAGAGAAGCTATTTAAACCTTATGAGAAATCCAAAGGAAATCCCTGTGACACTGCACTGAAAATGCTGTGGGTCACAATACAAAAGATGTTTCCTATGGAGTTTGTCAGACTCCGAAACTAAAAGAAAACACAGAGTCCAAATCAGATTAAAAATACATGAGGGAGTGAGAAAAAGGTCTTACTCACTCCAGGATAAAAATTAAAAAGTCCTAAAGTCCAGCAAAAGAGCTGAAGGTCTCCAAGGTTAAAGGGAATTAGCATAGAAATTAGAATTCTCCCTAACATGCACAACCGATCAAACAGCACAACATGGAAACTTGCTCAAATGTTTAAACTTTATAATTGTGAATGTTAAGTTAACACCAAATTCAATTACCTAACTTCACAGAAAATAATCACACAGAGCTGGTAGGCAACGTTTGTCCCTGCTCTGTAGCAGCAGCCCGGGCAGTACATATGTATTCCTGCAGTGCAGGTAGAACACTGAACAACATGGAGACTGATACCCTCCTCAGTCTGATAGGCAGATGCTGTGTGATGGTGGTACACTCTGCCCCTTGCCTTCACTGGTGGTTCACCTATGGTCTGTACTGGCAAGAGAGCAGGACAGAGTGATGTAGCTGTGAGGTCAGTGGATTGGTCTGAGCCCATCATTCAAATGTATCACTCACCCGCCCACCGCACAGACAAATTAATTGCTTTAGTCACATAAATGACCTGCCACTATAAAAAGAAGTCGCCCAAATCTATAGACGGTAGGACTGCTTAAAAAGCAGTAGCCTAAATCCGTAGGGTTGGCAAGTATGCAGTGTTCATTTGAACTTCAAACCAGCATAAAGTAGGAAAGAGTTTTTTCTCTTATGACTGCGTTTTAATTCACAAGTCTGCATCTAAAAATCTGCTCTGTTGCTTCTGTCTTTCTTTGCTTTCTATACCCTTAATCCTACCTCACCACACTGACTCTTCCCCAAAGCATGTAACACTCCCTAGACAGCTGCTGCTGAGCTCATAAGCCATCACTACATCATCTCCCCTTCATGGAAAAGAAGAACAGTGACGGTGTCTTCTTCTGGTTGTGTAATCTCTCTTTCAGTTTTCTGTCAGATAGTTGTGTTGCAGTTTATTTTCTGTGTGGAAATGTTCACTCAATTGTGTCTTTTCATCTATGTTTCTCTTTTTGCATTGGTTGGCCACCAGTGGGTGCTTTCCAGTGTTGCCTCTCAAAGTACGCATGAACCGTTTACTTAATGGTAATATGCATTACTCCTAGTCCTACTCTCCCTCTTCACAGTACTTTCGAGGCCCATACCTCCATGCAACGAATCCCAGTCACCATTTTACTATTATCCACATGATCCACCCCTTTCTATTTAGAGCATAACACTCACAACTACCATAATGTATCAGTTCAATATCATTTAACACATCATGGCCCTTTTCACTCTGCTCCAAAGTAGGAGAGGCATATCATAAGTATTGTGGTGTGAGAGTAGTCCTGGGAGTCACGAAGATTGCAACAATTAACTAGCTCATTACCTACATGTCCCTCTTCCTCGTCCCAGTACTTACTTTTGAGGCATACCAAATGCGGTGATGAAAATGATCCATGAAGAAAATACTAACAAGACTACCATGGCTTACAATTCCAGTACGATACAAGGAGTGAGGTTGTATCTGTTTTGTCACACATGCTAAGATGCTGATCTCTATTTTGAATGAAAACAATCATATGAATGTTTTTCCATGATGATTTTTCTTAATCTTTCACTGGGTAATTTTATAAATCATGTTAGCAAGGCAGTTGGCCTCATTATGACTGTGTCGGTCTGGTAACAACAGTGCCGGCAAGCCTACCAACACTGTTGTTACCGGACCAGCACAGGACCAGTCCTCTGGGACTCCATGGGAATGGGAATTTACAAGATTACTGGTGCCTGACTTCCCGGCCACCGGGGTCGTAATACCCTGGTGTTACCGGTAGTTCAGGTGTCAGTAATTTTTCTCGGGTCTGGTGGCAACCCGCCAGTATCACCGGCAGGGTTACGCCAGACCCATAATGAGGCCCAGTGTTTTATCGTATTTTCTTGTACCAAAGTGTGAAACTTTCTGAGCTCTGTCCTGTTACAGTTCAGTGGAGTGCAGGCATGGACAGTTCTGGAATCACCCCATTTAACACCCAGTCACCAATTTATTTGCAACTACATCAGCTTCTACACTGAAAGAGGTTGTCCCGTGTTTATGTCTTGGTGAATGTTTTCAAAAGTTGGTGGGGAATTAGGAAGGTTGTTGTTTTCCTTAATAGGGGACTTGACTCAGATTTTAGTGATTGAGAGGTTTGATTGGAATTCCACTACCAGTTTCTCAGGTGTTCTACCCTTCATGGGAAATAAAGTAGTATGATTATTAACACCAGGTTCTGTTTCTAGATGGCAGCACATTTCTGAAGACAATGGGTATCATTCTGAGTTCCCTTGTATCCTGCACGTAATTCCGGCAGGATAGCGATTTTAATTGGGGTTGAGGAAAAATGCAGAAGAGCAATCCTCAATTGTCTTCACAGGAGAGGCACTACAAATTACTTTGCTGGTATTGCGCTTATGAACCCATAGACCTAGGGCCATTTAAGACAAGGTAGCGATACTTAGAGATTTATTTGCGATTGTCTAAAACAGGGGGTTACAATGGACGTCAACGGACGTTCGCTCGATTTTTCTCGATGATTTTCATAAAAAGCATAACGTTTATAGTGAATATTCATCATCATTGACATCACAGTATGTGGCACACTGCAAAAGCCTACTTGGGGATGTAATAGGCTTAAAGTGAACATCTAAATCTATGTTCCATACTAACGGGGTAGTGATTGGTTCTCAAACATAAAGTGGACAACTAAGCCCTCCTCTAGTGCAAGCCATCTTCATTGTGATTAATTATCAGTGATCCATTGGTTACACAAACTAGGGCTCTCTCATACGTGGCCCTCTACAATTGGCTGGCACGCTTGTACCCTTGTGGAATATTCCACACGCTAGCAGCACGCAGGCTACTACCCCAGGTTCTTGGTGTGGGCGGGGTTCACTTGGACATGCCTCCCTGCCTAATTAGCCCAACATCATCACTCTTGCAGTCTGCCAGTCAATTAAGGCGTGGTTTATTTTCTGGTTTCGGTATAGCTTGACCCAAATTCTATTTTGATCTGACCAAGTGACTGGAGACCATGTTTTCGAGCTCTTTGCTGCATTTAATACTATTAAATGATGAACTCTTGACGCCTTCAGTGTTTTTCCATTCCACCTCAAACAGAAGTTTGTTTTCATTCTCAGGTTCATGTAACTACTGGATGGACAACCAGGCTCACGTGGCCTCGACCCTTGGTGATGGGCCAGCAAAGCCTTTCTTGAATTCTCCTTTGCCATTAGCTGTTTTCCAACTACGCCACACTGAAACCCTTTCCATTCACGGGGTTCGAGTCTTGCTAAAGTGCATTGTGGAACATCCAGGTTCTATACATTCCTATGTATATACATTGGTGCATCGCTGCAATCTATTCACTATGTAGCCAGCCTCAAGATAACTTTGTCTACTTGCGTTACTGAATCTGTACAAATGTAAACTGACTGCATTTTCTTCAGCGTTTCTTTAGCATGAGCATCTTCATCTCAAGCCTGAAATGTTGCTCATCTTTGACACCTCCTCTTCAGATCATTTAGAATGTCTATATTCTTTCATCTTACATTTCAGGGTGCATCAGTTCTGCGTCGCATGAATCACCAGTCTTCTTTCTTACTCATCTTCACACTTCTTCCGGGACTCTGTCCAGAAGACATAATTTCTTCGTGAACGCATATAGGGTTTTCTCAGTGGATACCTTGTTTCAAGAATTCTTTGTGATACAGGCATCCTCACTGGTACTGCATGTGTCACAATTTCTTGCTCCCAACATACAAGCAGCATGGCGGCGGGAGCTTTTGGTAGGGGCTTAAACTCTTCCTCTACACTCCCCTCTTTGGGTGATTCATCAACCACTCTCTCATCGCTCTTCTAATCAAGACATCCTTGTCTGAAGAAGTGCTTCTTTGGAACCCATATCTTTATAACTCCTTTCAGGCATCCTGCTGATTTCACATGTTAATCAACACTCCAGGTCATACTACTGCATTGTCCATTAGAACTGTAGTAGATCCATCTCCCCACATACTTCTTCTGGTTCTATGGGTACAGGAACTTAGTTCCCTCAGGTGCATGAATGCTGGCCTTCACATAGTCTCTGATTTCTTCATCTGTCAGCTCCTCATGTTGGAATCCTGATTCGACATTAATCAAAATCTTCATTCCTACTGCTTTCTCAGACTGTGTGATTATTATCCTGATCACTCAGAATCAAAACATGATCATTACCAACAGGGCTCCAAGTAACTTGAAAATGTTCACCATCCATTGTGGAACCCATGAAAAGATTTACACAAACTAATTGTCATCAGCAATATCTTCCACTTTGTCTTCTGTCTTGACGTGTAGGTTTGTCAGCATGATTATGGCCTCTGTCAAGGGGACATTCTCGTCAACGTGAGAAGGTATGAATGTGCAACATGATTCTCCAATTTTGGCACAAACACCTCCGTCCATAGCTGAAATCATGTCCAAGGCATATCTGTTCTGGAGTATCATCAGTCTTATGGCTCTTAGCTGTTCTCTGATAGCATTGAATCCTTTTATGGTAGTGTTGATCGTCTGCAGAAACTCCCATCTGGTTATTTGTAACCATATGGCAGTCATCATCACCTGGGCATAAATATTGTTGTAAATATTGCGGAAGTCTGACTGAGCAATCTGGGTTCATATGGAATGCCATCACAAGCTTCTATTGATTTGGCTCAGAAATAATGTTCTCTCTTCATTCGATTCAAGAGTTTAGCAGAACTCTTCTTCCTCAGGTGAGCATCTGCTTTTGGAAACTCGCCAATGTTCAGGTCACTCTTTGGAATCACCAACCCTGGAAGATGAATGATCACTATAGAACATGGTCCTCCCCAATCTCTGGGCAGCTTCATGTAAACTCTAGATCCACAGGTCCAGTAGTGATCCATTATCACCACTGTCCGTCTTTCATTCCTCGTACATCAAAGATTTGTTCACACTGTTGATTCTCTCCAACTTTTCTCATGCCATTGTTTCTGAAACATAGCTCTGCACCAGTGAGAGGCACTATCTGCAATGTATCTCCTTTGTCTTTCACCCACGTCAGAGGTTTTGCAAGCCTCAGCCATAGAGGTTTGCATCAATTTTTCACTTGTTCAATAACGGATTTGCGATGACCAGTTACTGCTGTAGCTCTGCATATGACTATACCTTCTTACCATCCGAGAAAGCACTGTTCCCCAGATATGCATCTGGCCTCTTTCTTTGCAGCTTCAGGCCTCTTCATCAGTTTTTCCTTGACAATTGAGTCTTCTGTTTACTTCCCATCTAATTCCTGCCGCCTTCATGCCAGGCTGTTCATATCTTATCACATGATTTCTGGTGTGTGCTCTCGCTCTTGTCTTTAAATCATGAACATAATCGTCTTTCTCTGGTGCTGTCCATTGTGTCACCCATATCAAAGATACTAATTGGCCCTGGAACTGATCTCTTGTATGGCAGAGTGCAAGGTGAGTAAGGCAATGATTGACTGTTATTACTTTTAAGGAAGGAAAAACTTGTCAGATGCTCCGGTAGTTGTCGAATTTGCTCTATGATCTCCACAAGTAACTGGCTGATTGCTGGATGATTTATAGGATCTCACATAAACACATACGTGTTGGTGTGGTGCCAAACAAGATAAGGGTGTACTTGAAGTAAATAGTGAAAGATCATAATAAGAGGTCTGTGGGCATCGTCGTTAGATAGGACCATTCTTGCGCTGGTGTTCAGGTAATTGTCTTATCTGCTGTATAACGGTTGCCATTCTTAGGGTCTTGGATAAAAGAACACACATCAGTGCTCATCCCAACAAGAACAAGGTAAGCTCTGAGTATAAAAATGAAGACAGCAAGAAGTAGTCTGTGTACATCAACATCGGTTAACACCATGGGCACCTCCAAAGATAAATTCAGTGAGAAACAAGTCAGGGAACTGCTCCCTCTTCCAGTCACAGAAAGTCCAAATCTGGCAGTTCTTGTTTACTTCCACACTCCACAGTCCAATGTCAGCAAACTTTTTGTGTCTCAAGAACAGTGGCTTTCTCACTCTTGCTATTACAGCTACAAAGAATTTTTCAGGAGAGTCACAGTCCAAATGTACACTTCCATCTGTCTACTGGGCAGTCTCTGCGTCCTTCTTCCTCTTCATCGATCAAGTCTGCACGTGCTGAACAACTTCTCCTTCACTTGCTTCAGAATGGGTTGGGTGGGCAACGGTCTGTCCAGCGTAGACTTGGTGTATCCAAGCTAGTCTCCCTAGTACTTTGACTGCTGATGGAGTGATATCCTCCACGATAAAAAAAAGGGCAGTTAAATCTAGGCTTGCGCCACTTTCTCATGAAGTTCCTCATTAGAACCTATCTGCAGCAAAAAGTTTAGGAACAAATAATCCTTCAGGTCCGGTTGCTGTATGGTCTTCATCTGTGTTCTGAGACAGACAACACGTCTGCTTGACTTGATCTGAAATGACAGAGATGCTAGCAGTCATACATGTTAAGTACTCACCTAACTCACTTCCTAACAATTCTGCAGTTGTCTGGGAATCACTTCTAGTCCTCAATGGAGGAGTTAGAGGCGTTCTCATTTGCCTCCCTGTAACTAATTTGTGGGGTGTGAGGTGGTTGTCAGAGCCGGTCTGAGTTCTCAATGCATATAATGCAAGGGACAGGCAATGCAGCCACTCCTTTTTCAGTGTCAGTTTCAATTCATCTATTCTCTCTTTGAGCAGACCATTGAGTCTAACTAATCTGCTCAAATACCAAAATGGGGGACATTATCTGACCTCACCTCACATAATCCCCATCTAGGGATACCTCTGAGACTAAGAACTTTGCAGCGCAAGTGGTGCCAGGATGTGTGCATGGGCCAGCCTCAATCCACCTTGAGAAAGGGCACACTACCACTATCATATACCTATATCCATTCCAAATCTGCAGCATATCAACATAATCAATATAAAAATGCTGAAAAGGACTATTTTGTCTAGGAATTTCTCCTCTGACTGTTTGCAGCGTGTGCCCAGCAGTAAACCTTTGACATACGATGCAATTTACTACATAAAGAACACTGTGTTCTAGTAGGTTCCATCCAAACCAGTCCTCCGCAATGGTTGCTGCTAGGCTCTTGCAAGTGACATGCGCAGGGTAGTGTAGCTGTTCTAACGCCACCCTTAATAAGGCTACAGGTATCACTGGTTTACAAGTGCTGTCTTGTCGCCACAATGCCTCGGATGGGGATAGAGAACACCCCCTCGGCATCCAGAGGTCTTTCTCTTCCTGTGGGGCTCCACCTTGAACTTCCATTAATTGCGTTTGTGATAAGTTATTATAGCTTTCATTTACAACCATCATCACAACCATTTTCTCTTTCACATCAAGAGTATCACAATAAAAAATATCAGAAGAGTATGCAAACCGTTTGGCCTCTTTGTCTGCGGCTTGGATACCGTGTGAACCGGGTGAAATAAAGTTAGTTCTCTTAGTGTGCGCTGCGCACCTAACTATCGTGATGGCTACGGGGAGTCGTAGTGCTTTAATAAGCCTGTCCAATAATGTGGCATGTTGCACTGGAGTGCTGTCCGCTGGGAGGTAGCCCTCCCCTTTTCCAACGTGCTAATCCTGCATACACGGTTGATGTCACGTAGGCAGAGTCACTGTACACTGTTGATTCCTAGTCTGCGTGATTCTCGAGCGTGGCAATAAGCACCACCAACTCTGAAGCCTGTTCTAAGAAATGAGACGGCAGCCTCGCACTTGCTACCACTTCACATTCCCCATTGGCTCTGTGTCTAACCACAGCTGAGCCTCAATGCCTTTCTCCATCAGTTTGATCAATCTTCGAAGAACCATCAATAAAGAGAATCTCTCCAGCTGCTAGCGTATTTTTCTTCACTCTCAGGATCTCCTCATAGAATTCCTCATAATTTGAGCAATCGTGCACTTACTCCTCCTCTGCCAGTGGTTTGGCTATGAATGTGGCAGGATTCAATAGCCGTGGCAGGAGTCACCATTTTACACCTGACTATTTTAATCATTGGATTTAATATAACCACCTCATAAGCAGAAGCTCTTTGAGGCATCAGTGTACCCTTGGGTTTCTCCAAGACAGCAAAGCATGCTCAACAAATAAAGTCATGGAACATCCCATCACTATGGTTGCAGATTTCTCAATAGCGAACGCAGCTGCTGCCAGCGGTTGTTCGCAAGAGAAGTGACCCCTCATTACTGGGTCCAAAATCCCACTGTAATATGCTAAGGGTATGTACCCCAATGTAGTTCTCTCTGTGAGTACTGCTGTCCAAATGCGTGTGAGATAATAAAAAGTAATCCTCAGAATATTTGGGAATTACTAAAACTGGAGCTATACAAATTGCCTTTTTTAGTTCATCAAACCGTTCCTCTATTTCCTCAGACCATTACATTTTTTCCTGAGTCACCTGTGTCTTCTTCAGGACCTGCAGCAAGGGTCTTGTGTATGAACTATAATCAAATACCCAGGCTCTAACATAATTACATGGTCCTAAAATCTGTTGCATTTACTATATCTTGTACGGTTTTGATGTTTTCAAGATCGCCTCGGCTCTTTCAGGTGTAACTTTCTTTCCTTCATGCGGGATTAACTGTCCTATGTACAACACCTCTTCCTGGCAGTAATGCAATTTCTATTTATGCACTTTATAGCCTGTGTCTGCTAAAAAAATCATTAGCTGAATCGAGTTCCATCTACACTCTTCTGATGTGCTACAAACCAAAATATCATCTCCGTATTGCAGCACAAAACTTGACAAATAAAGATTGCTTAGGTCCATCTGCAGGACCCTATTGAAAATAGATGGAGACACACAGTACCCCAGGGGAAAACATATACCTTTCAGCTTAGTCTGACAGAACGTAAATGAAGTAAGATCTTGGGACTCTTTATGCAACTTGATTGAGAAAAAATGCATTTTTCAAGTCAATCACTGTGAAATATCATGCCTCAACACGGATACTACACAGTATCGTCGCAGGGTTTGCAACTAGAGGGAACTCTGCCTCTACAATATAGTTAATCGGCCTAATATCTTGAATTAAACACCATGACCCACCCTTTGATTTTTGATATTATACACTCCAGTATTACATGGTGACTCTGACGTCACTAAGATGCCTTGATCAATCACAGCCGATATAGTCTTAAAAATACCATCATCTGCCTCTTGAGACATGGAATACTGCCTTGCTCGAGGTAAAATTGCTCCTTGCTTCAATTTTAACTTCTCCAACCTATTTCAACAGGCCTACTTCATAGGGCAGTCCATAAAGAACTTGGCACTTTCTCCATATCTCCATAAAAAATGCGGGACGCTGCCGCACTATCATCTTCTGTGGAATCTCTCGTCTTTCTGTCCTGATCCAATACGTAATTCCCATTTTGAACACTACTTCATCATCTCAACGGTTGTCTTTAAACAACTCGTCATCAGTGACATCAGTCAGTGTACATCCCTCCCCAATAGCAATTACTGTTCTCCATGGCCTGCCTTCATCCCAACCTTTGAGCATGGCTTAATCTACTCGTACTACAGCTGCAACTAGTTCTAGAGGAAGGATTCATCCCCCCTCTTCGTCCATAGGTAGCTGTGGTCTAAACAGAAATTCATCAGGTATTCTCATAATCTTACCCACTAGACAGAGTAGCCACCTTAACAAAATGCATACCCCATAATGTTAAACTTCTGGCTCTATCAGCATTCGTCGCATGGCTATTTGTCCTGTAAATGCCATGATAAACTTCATTTAAATAATGTATTCCTGGTGTTGAACACACTATGTCTTCATCAGTGAAGGAAATTGTCATATTAAGCTACGCCATTAAATCTCGGCCCAGTATATTAACTGGAGTCTGTATTGAATACATCAATGGGACAGACATATCACACTCTGTAACGCTCACTTGATTCCCACGGAGGCGCTGATCTTGGCAGGAAGGTGTCTGTGACTCGAAAGGTGATGTGCAGAACCCGATGGGCTTCTGGGGTCGAACCTCTTTGCACTGTGTGTCGAACTCGTAGGATGAGGTTTCTGCAGGTGAAAGAATATGGGGGTTAATGGTCTGGGTTGTTCAATGTCCCTCTTCCTCTCTCTCCCTCTCCATAGAGCCCCCAGGTCAACGTGCTCACCTTAGATAGGTGAATGCTGGGCTCTCCATCTGCGTCTGGTGCAGGGCGCTGTTGCCAGTTCCTTCACTGGTGAAACATAGGCCTCTTGGACTCAGAAGACCGTTACAGTCGTTAACTGCACGAGCGGTGAGTTTCCAGACACCTTTTTAGTCTTTATAGTCTTTAGGTGCAAGGCACGTTAACATTGAACAGGACTTCGTATAATGCTTTTCTCCCTTTTGTCTTGCAGGACTCTTGAGGAAGATGGAGTGAAGCGCCTGGAAATGCGTGAGTAAATGCAAGCGCTCTAACTGTCTTTTCCTTCCAGCGTAGTTCGTGCTGAAGAGCAGGCGTTCTATTGCGAAGAGCGCGATGGGCGTAAGTAAATACCGTCTAATGTCTCTTCTTTTGTCTTTCAGAAGTTGGTTTGCAGCGCCGGAGTCCGCGGAATGTCCGTAAGTAGATACAATGCTTTTATCTCCGCAGGCGGCGATGCAGTGTGAAGAAATCCAGAATTCACGGAGTGCCGGTAAGTAGTGACAATGCTTTTGTCTTCGCAGGTGGAGGTGCAGCGTGCCGAAAATTACAGCAGCCGATGGATCAGGTGAGTAGCACTGCGAGATAAGGCTGCCTTGCTAACCTGCTGTTTCTTGTCTCTGCAGGTGCTGCTGTCGACTGGATGCAGGAATGGTGAGTATGCTTCTTGCAGATTCAGTATGCAGGAATGGTGAGTATGACCCTTGCAGATTCGGGATCGTAAGAAGAAAGGCTGGAATAGACTCGGTGAGCGTTCTGCTGCAGATGCAGAATAACGCGAAGCACGTTTCGTCTATCGGGTGTGGTTTAAATAGCCTTGGAGTGATGAGGCGTCTTCCTCCACAGCCCCGCCTAGGTAAGAAAAGATTCCAGTTCCAGAAGCTTTCCAGTGCTGAATCCAGGGAGTGGAGCTTGTCCCACCCAGGTAAGAAAGTAGTCCCTGTTCACAGAGGACTTCTAAGAGGCTGGTAAGTAAGCAGCATGGTCTGCTGCAGGTATGTCCACCCAAGCATCTGCACACATATTATGAGCCCGGCGCTTCCAGTGCTGGGACCGATGATTCTGATGAGCCTGGTGCCACCGGCGCCAGGACATGGTCCAAAAGGTCCCCGTGGGGACCGGCTGGTGCCTAGGATTAGGGTTAGAGGCCTGCTTCCAAGGACGTTGGGCTGGTCCTGGCTCCTTGGAAGCAGTGATCATGACAGTACCCCCCCTCAAGGCCCCTCCTAAGCGTGTCTTCTCCGGGGGTTTTGGTTTGTCGGGGTGATTCAGATGGAATCTCTTGACCAGACGAGGTGCGTGGACATATTGAGAGGGTTCCCAAGACCTTTCCTGGGGGCCGTATCATTTCCAATCAACCAGATAATATAACTTAGATTTGGAGATCTTGGAGTCTAGAATGTTCTTTACTTCGAATTCGAGTTCTCCGTCTACCAAAACAGGTTCTGGGAGTTCAGCCAATCGGGTTTCTGGTTGTACTGGTTTTAATAAGGAGACATGGAATACTGGATGTATTTTCATATGCGCAGGTAATTCCAATTTGACCGCCACCGGATTAACTATGGTAGAGATGGGGTAAGGTCCAAGATATCTCGGGTTGAAGGTGCGGGGTCCTTTTAGAGGCAGGTGCTTAGTGGATAACCAGACCTGATCTATTGTGGTAACTTTGTGCTTGCCGCTCACTTCCTGTCTGCGTGCTCTTGTTTCGTCTGTCTACGCCCCCCCTCCCTCCTACTCCATGGTGCTCTCTGTCTCGCCTATCTTCTCTAACTGCTTCTCCATTGACTATCCTGCTCTCCTCACTAAATCTGGTAGGAAAAAGATTAAAAAGGACATCCTGGTCTCCAACCCAGGCCTCCCTATCGCTGACACCTACACTAGTGCCTGCTCTAAGGAAACTCTCACTGACATCCTCTTTTTCATGCCTTCGCCTGACCTATGGACCCTTCATATGGTCTCTGTGCTCTCTCCTTTCTCCTCCTCTCCCATTAATGGTGGCACCCGTTGGGATGTCCTCTTGGCCCCCTTCCGCTCGTCTAAGGCCATCATTAATGTCTACGCTAATGGGACCATCTTGGTCCAAGGCCCTCAGGCCAACCTTCACCTCTTTGATAGACGCTTCCCACACCTCATCAACTTCCTCTCCTCTCCTGCTGTCCCCCCTCCTCTATCCTTGGCTACCTTGCCTCTACCCTCCCTCCCTGCCCCCTCTCGTGCTCCTTCTTCACCTTCTTCTTCAACACCTCCGGAGGGTGTACCTCTGATCTGTACCCCTCCCCGGAAGTTCTTCAAGGATGGCAACCTTCTCCACATTGCCACTCTAAATTCTCGCTCTGCCATCAAGCACTCCTCTGATATCTGTCACCTTCTTGAGGAACTGGACCTCGACGTCCTCTGTCTCACTGAGACATGGTTCACAGCCAGCTCTGCCACCAGCTTTGACACACTCCTACCTGACGGTTACAAGATCCTCTCCATGCCCAGGCCTAACCGTGCAGGGGGTGGTGTTGCCCTTATCTTCCCTGAGTGGATTCCTGCCACTCTCACTCCTACGCAGACCTACTCCTCTTTTGAATGTCTTGTCTGCCGACTCTCTCTCTCTCCTAGCCATTCCCTTACCGTGGCTACTATCTATCGGCCACCTGGTCAAATTTCCTCCTTCCTCTCTGAGTGGGCTGACCTCTCCTCCTCACTCCTGTCCTCAACCACTCAACTCCTCTTACTTGGCGACTTCAACATCCACCTGGATGCCTCCAGTCCCCCCACTGGTCTCTTTCGTGACCTCTGCGACTCTCTCTCACTCTCTATTCTCCCGTCTAGGCCTACTCACTCTGCTGGGCACACTCTTGATGCTCTGATCTCTTCTGACCTTCCCCTCTCCGTCCCTCTCTCCACTCCTCTCTCCTGGAGTGATCACTTTCTCCTATCCTCCCACCTCACCCTCCCTACTCCACAGGCAAAGCCACCCTCTTCACTGCCACCCACCTTCTCGGTCATCCGACCCATGAAGCGCGTGTCAGTTGAGGCTTTCGCTGCTACCTTCTCGCCCCCCCCTGCTCCTTCGGCTGACTCCCATCCTGACACAGCCCTCTCCATGCTCCACTCTGCTATATCTGTTACTCTTGATATCCTTGCCCCCGTCATGAGAATCCGCCTGAAGCCCAAAGCCAAATTTAACTCCTGGTATGACTCGGATCTCGTCACCCTAAAACGCAAGTGCAGGGTTGCAGAGAGGAAATGGCGTGCTTCATGTTCATCCTCTGACAAACTGGCCTGCCACCTGCTCCAAAGGCAGTACCGGCTCTCCGTTCTCACCAAGAAGAGAGCCCTTATCCAAGCCCACATCTCTGCGGCATCTAACAACTCCGCCGAACTCTTTAAAATCTGCAAGGAGCTGGCCAACCCTGTTGCAGTCTCTACCTCTCCTGTCCCCTCCCAGGCCCTCTGCACTGCACTGGCCTCTCACTTCATCTCTAAAACTCAGGACATCCTGTCCTCGCTCTCCTCCTTTCACCTCCCTCCCTTCCCGCCTCTTCCTCTGGCCCTTCTGCAGGCACCCCTCCTCCCTCTTTCTCTGCCTTTCCACTTTTCTCTGCTGACGAGGTTTCCAGACAAGTCCGATCTATGAAAGTCTCGTCTAAACAGGTTCACCCCTGTTCCTCCAAAACTATCAAGGACCACATCGACTCCCTGGCTCCTGCCCTGGCTGACTTTTGCAACCACTCCTTTGCCTCTGGAGTCTTCCCTTCCCCCCTCAAGCACTCCCTTGTGCACCCTCTTCTCAAGAAACCCTCTTCCGACCCCTCCTGCCCGGCTAACTATCGCCCTATCTCCATCACTCCCTTCCTGGGCAAGCTCCTGGAGAAACTGGCCATCTCCCAGCTTAACCTCCATGCTGAATCTGTTGGTAGTCTTCATGACCATCAATCTGGCTTCAGAGCTGCCAGAAGCACGGAAACTGCTCTCCTGAACATCCGTGAAGACCTGCTCTTGAACCTCGATTCCAACACTCCGTGTGTTCTCATTCTGCTCGATCTCTCCTCTGCCTTTGACACTGTCAACCATGCCATCCTGCTCAACCGTCTCCGTGAAAACCTGGGTATCACTGGTCAGGCTCTGGCGTGGCTAACCTCTTTCCTTTCAAATCGACCCTCCCAGGTCCAACTGGGGCCCTTCCTCTCCGACTTCTTTTTCTCCACCTGTGGTGTCCCCCAGGGATCTAATCTCTCTCCCTGGCTGTTCAACCAGTATCTGGCACTCCTTGCCCACCGCATCGCCGCTCTCTGCCCTAATTTCCAGTGCTATGCGGACGATACCCAGCTCATTTTCAGGCTACCCTCAGCCTCCCCCTCTCCTTCCCTCATCTCCTGTCTGCTATCCAGGAATGGTGTGCCGCCAATGACCTCTGCCTTAATGCCAGTAAGACTGAGATTCTACTCATCCGTACACCCACTCCCTCCTTCCCTGCAGCTCTCTGGCCTGCCTCCCTTGGCCCCCTCCATGCTCCTACCTGCAAGGCAAAAAACCTTGGGGTCATCTTCGACTCCACACTCTCCTTCTCTCCTCATATTTCTGACGTCGCTAAGAAGTCACACTACCAGCTGCACCTCCTCAGAGGTATTCTTCCCTTCCTCTCCTTCCCCCAGAAGCTCACTGTCTCCCGAGCCCTGGTTCTCTCGAAGCTGGATTACTGTAACAGCCTCTATCTTAATCTGCCTGCCTTCACTCTCCGCCCTCTGCAACTCATCCAGAACAGAACTGCGAGACTTGTCCTTGGCCTCAAGCCCAGGGACCGTATCTCTCCAGGACTGAAATCTCTACACTGGCTCCCAGTGGCTGCGAGGATAAAGTTCAAAACCCTCTGCATTGTCCACAAGGCCTTCTGGGGCCTGGGTCCTAAATACCTTCAACTCTCTCTTCCCAAATATCTTCCTTCCCGAGCCCTTTGCTCATCCGCCTCCAACTCCCTCAGGGTCAGCCGCTTCTCGAAGCAACGAGCTGGGGGTAGATCTCTCTCCTCGGCAGGGGCCTCCCTCTGGAACAGCCTTCCTGCCTCCTTGAAACTTGAGGAGAACCATCTCCGGTTCCGGAAGCACCTCAAAACCTTCCTCTTTGCTTCTGCTTTCTCTCTCCCTCTCCCCTGCTGAACAGCTAATATTCTTCACTGAAACTGCACTGACTCTGCAACTGGACCACTCTTAACGGCCTTGGTCCTGGGCCCAGCCACTCTCCAGTTGCACTGATGCCCTGGAACCCCTCTGCACTGCGGGACTGTCTCTGTATCCCTACAGCACCCCCCTTTCCCAGCACTTGTTCTGCACTTACCTTGCACTTGCCACCAGCTGGCCCTATTTATTTATCACTTTACGCCACTTACCTTGTACTGCACTTCCCCCCCTCCCCTTCCCCTTGCACTTTTCCCCCTCCCCCACCCCTGCACTTGCGCGATCTGAATGACACCTGGCCTAGTAGGATCGTTGTCTGTCTCCCCTTGTTCCTCCCCTCCCTGCCTCGTCGCGCCTTGGAACACCTGTGTATAGGCGCGTTACAAATGCCATATCATATCATATCATATCATATCATACTGCGTAGTGAGGGGCCTCTTTACGGTGTCGATCTGCTCCCTTTTTGACTTGAGCTTTAGCTCTTTGCAGATGGGCAGTGGCTTCTTTAAAAGCACGGGTAATCTCAGAGTGCAAATGATCCACAGCAGGTGTTTCAAATTCTTGGGGAGGATCCAGATTAGAGGTTCTAGGATGATGTCCGTATAATAGGAAGAAGGGAGTCTTCCCGGTTCCAGAATGAGTCAAATTGTTGTAAGCGTATTCAGCGATCCAAAGAATATCCTTCCAAGGGTTTTCAGTTTGTTGGAGCATGCAACGCAGATATTGCTCTAGAGTCTGATTTGTCCTCTCGGTTTGTCCGTCAGTTTGGGGATGGTGACTGGTTGAAAGTCTTACATCAATTTGGGCTAGACGACAGCAACTTCCCCAAAAGTGGGAGATGAATTGACTTCCCCTATCGGAGATTAAAACCGAGGGAAAACCGTGTAACCGAACAATGTTTTCTAAGAATTCTCGAGCCAATACCGAAGCCGAAGGTAGGCCCTTCAGGGGAATGAAGTGAGCCATCTTGGAGAATAGATCCACGATTACTAAAATGGTATTATACCCTGAGCATGGAGGTAAGTCCGTGATGAAATCCATGGACAGGGTATGCCATGGACAGGGAGGAATATCCAAAGGGTGTAACAGGCCGGCTGGTTTCTGCTTCTGACTTTTATTCTGGGCACACACACCGCAGGAGATTACAAAGTCTCTAATATCCTTCTTCCATGATGGCCACCAGAAATGTCTCTTGATCTTTTCCATGGTTTTGGTAATGCCAGGATGACCCTCCATTAGAGAGTCCTGATAACAGGAAATTACTTGTTTTTGTATTTTCTCACAGGGCAAGTACAATCGCCCTTGGAAATATGGTAGGTCTTGATCCACTAAGAATTCTTTTCCCTTTAATTGCCAGTCCTGCAAATCGGCCGGAGTTAGGAGTGACTTGACTGTAGTCTTGATGTCTTCAAAGGATTGAGCGTTGACCAACCCCAAAAGCCTTTGTTCTGGGATTATGGGTATTGGTTCTGGATTGGTCAAATGTTCATCAACTCCCATCCGAGAGAGGGCATCTGTTTTTCCGTTTTTACTGCCGGGTCGATAAGTAATTATAAAGTCAAACTCAGCCAGAAACAGAGCCCAACGAAGCTGTCTGGAAGACTGAGCTTTGGCCGTCTTCAGATATTGTAGATTGCGGTGATCAGTCATTACGGTGACTGTGTGTCTGGCTCCCAAAAGATAATGCCGCCAGGCTTTAAAGGCTGATCTGATAGCTAAAAGTTCCTTGTCTGTAATTGAATGGTTGATCTCGGAAGCTGAGAATTTGCGGGACCAAAAGGCTACTGGATGTAATTGGTGTGTGACCGGATCTCTTTGTGATAACACTGCCCCCATAGCAAGACTAGAAGCATCCGTTTCCACGATGTAGGGGAGTTCTGGGCGAGGATGTTTTAGAACAGGAGCAGAAATGAATTTAGCTTTTAAGTCCTGAAAAGCTTGTTCTGCTTCTGTAGACCATTCAAAACGTTTGTTCTTCTTTAACAGAGCGGTGATGGGCTGGACTATCCGAGAGAATTCAGGAATGAATCTGCGGTAAAAGTTAGCGAAGCCTAACATGCTTTGAATTCCTTTTACCGAGGTTGGTGATGGCCACTTGATGATTGCATCGACCTTCTTTGAATCCATATGAACCCCATTAGTTGACAATATGAATCCCAAGAACTCAACTTCAGTTACGTTGAAAACGCATTTTTCAAGCTTGGCAAAAAGGTTATGTTGACGCAGTCTCTCGAGAACCTTTTTAACGTGTTTCTGATGTTCCTCTTCCGATGATGAATAGACAAGGATGTCATCAATGTAGACAACAACACACACATCTATGAGTTCTCTAAGGACATTGTTCATAAAATACTGGAAAGCGGCAGGAGCGTTACAAAGTCCAAAGGGCATCACTTGATATTCGAATAGCCCATACTTGGTGCGAAAGGCCGTCTTCCACTCATCGCCTTCTTTTATTCGTACCAAGTGGTAGACTCCTCTGAGATCCAACTTTGTATATATGCATGCTTCTTTGACTTGGTGCAGGAGTTCAGGGATCAAAGGTAACGGGTATCTGTTTTTAACGGTGATTTGATTCAGGGCGCGGTAATCTATACAAGTTCTAAGGTCTCCTTCCTTTTTCGGAACGAAGAACAAAGCCAAGGAAGCTGGAGATTTAGAAGGACGGATAAACCCGTTAGCTAGGTATTGGTCCAGATATTGCCTGAGGTGAAGATTCTCTGGCTCGGTGAGGGCATAAATCCTACTGCAAAGAGGAGTTGTTCCGGGTATCAGGTCTATTTGACAGTCGTAAGACCTATGAGGAGGCAGGGTGTTAGCTTGATCCTTCCGAAAGACATCTTGGAATTATTGGTAGTCGGGAGGCAATGTGGGAACCTCTGAAGAGATTGCCGCCACTGAAACTTCAGGCCGAGGATAACAAGTGGTAAAACATTCTGGAAACTGAACCGTCTTTGCTCGCCAGTTGATCTGAGGATTGTGCTTCTCTAACCAAGGGATTCCCAGAATGATCTGGAACTGAGGGGCCTTGATCACATCGAACACTATTTTCTCCCGGTGTCCATCTTGGCTCACTAGCGTCACTTCTTGGGTGGCGTGCGTTACTGGTCCGGAGGCTATCTCCGTGCCATCCACTGTAGTAATGACGTCTTTTACTGCCTTGGAGACAAGGGGTAGATTCATCCTTGATGCCATTTCATGGTCCACATAATTGCCGATTGCTCCGCTGTCGATGTAAGCTTCAATTGCATGCAAACGATCCGGACGTGTAGGATTAATGAGGACCATGGGCACCACGAAATGCGAGGTCACGGGACAGATCTTAACGCTCGGCAAGAGGACCTCTACACTTGCCAGGCTAGGTCGTTTCCCTGCTCGGAACTTGAGGTACTGGAATCTGCGGCTCCTACAGCCTTCTTAGCTGGTTTCACTGGACAGTCTCGAAGAAAGTGCCCCGAGTTCCCGCAATAGAGGCATAATTGCAGCTGTCTTCTTCTTTCCCGCTCCTTTTGGGTTAAAGGACCTTTCATCCCCCCCTATTTGCATGGGTTCCACAGTGTCAGCTCCCTTAGTAGAAGTCTGTGGTTTAGAAAACACTCGGGTATCAAATTTAGAACAATCAGCCTTCCTGTTCTGTAATCTGTGGTCCAATTGGACGACTAAGTCAATATAGTCCGAACATTCTTGTGGAGGGCTCACAACTTGAGCTAACACATCCTTGAGCTCTCCACGCAGGCCTCTGTAGAAAAGCGTTATTCTCTTATCCTCGGGCCATTGAGTTTCCACTATGAGTCTGTTGAATGAGGCTATATAGGTCAAGAGGTCTTGATTACCCTGTCGTAATGAAAGAAGTTCATTGTCCAAGGCCTGCCCTTGTGCATGTCTTGCAAACAGTTTCTCCATGCTGGACTGGAAGGCCTGGAAATCATGTAAAACCGGATCATCCTGGGTGACTAAAGGGATCGACCAATCTGCGGCGCTGCCACTGAGATAAGAAAGCACGAAAGCCACTTTGGTCTGGTCTGTTGGGAATGCAGCTGGTCGACATAAGAAATGTAAGCGGCACTGGTTGAGGAACACAGCAAATTTCTTTGGGTCACCAGAAAAACGTTCGGGCGGAGCCAAGGGCACATTACCAGGTAGATTGATTTGCACTGGATTTACAGATGATGCAGAAGGATAGCTTCTTCCTGGAGCGGGCAGGGGTGTCTGTCCTGCCTGCGTTTGTAGCAATTGCCTAGCGAGCTCCTCTGTTCACTCCTTGGAAATTATCACTTCTCTTCTTAGAGAGCTTGTTTCCTGACCAGCTGCATGTACTTCTGCTCTTAATTCCCCGAGCAACTGGGCTAAGTGATCAGTGTCTGAGGTTTCCATTGCGCCTGGGTAGGAGTTTTGCGGTGGGCTTCGCGTTCTGTAACGCTCACCTGATTCCCACGGAGGCGCTGATCTTGGCAGGAAGGTGTCTGTGACTCGAAAGGTGATGTGCAGAACCCGATGGGCTTCTGGGGTCGAACCTCTTTGCACTGTGTGTCGAACTCGTAGGGTGAGGTTTCTGCAGGTGAAAGAATATGGGGGTTAATGGTCTGGGTTGTTCAATGTCCCTCTTCCTCTCTCTCCCTCTCCGTAGAGCCCCCAGGTCAACGTGCTCACCTTAGATAGGTGAATGCTGGGCTCTCCATCTGCGTCTGGTGCAGGGCGCTGTTGCCAGTTCCTTCACTGGTGAAACATAGGCCTCTTGGACTCAGAAGACTGTTACCGTCATTAACTGCACGAGCGGTGAGTTTCCAGACACCTTTTTAGTCTTTATAGTCTTTAGGTGCAAGGCACGTTAACATTGAACAGGACTTCGTATAATGCTTTTCTCCCTTTTGTCTTGCAGGACTCTTGAGGAAGAATGAGTGAAGCGCCTGGAAATGCGTGAGTAAATGCAAGCGCTCTAACTGTCTTTTCCTTCCAGCGTAGTTCGTGCTGAAGAGCAGGCGTTCTATTGCGAAGAGCGCGATGGGTGTAAGTAAATACCTGTCTAATGTCTCTTCTTTTGTCTTTCAGAAGTTGGTTTGCAGCGCCGGAGTCCGCGGAATGTCCGTAAGTAGATACAATGCTTTTATCTCCGCAGGCGGCGATGCAGTGTGAAGAAATCCAGAATTCACGGAGTGCCGGTAAGTAGTGACAATGCTTTTGTCTTCGCAGGCAGAGGTTCAGCGTGCCGAAAATGACTGCAGCCGATGGATCAGGTGAGTAGCACTGCGAGATAAGGCTGCCTTGCTAACCTGCTGTTTCTTGTCTCTGCAGGTGCTGCTGTCGACTGGATGCAGGAATGGTGAGTATGCTTCTTGCAGATTCAGGATGCAGGAATGGTGAGTATGACTCTTGCAGATTCGGGATCGTAAGAAGAAAGGCTGGAACAGACTCGGTGAGCATTCTGCTGCAGATGCAGAATAACGCGAAGCACGTTTCGTCTATCGGGTGTGGTTTAAATAGCCTTGGAGTGATGAGGCATCTTACTCCACGGCCCCGCCTAGGTAAGAAAAGAGTTCCAGTTCCAGAAGCTTTCCAGTGCTGAATCCAGGGAGTGGAGCTTGCCCCACCCAGGTAAGAAAGTAGTCCCTGTTCACAGAGGACTTCTAAGAGGCTGGTAAGTAAGCAGCATGGTCTGCTGCAGGTAAGTCCGCCCAAGCATCTGCACACATATTATGAGCTCGGCGCTTCCAGTGCCGGGACCGAAGATTCTGATGAGCCTGGTGCCACCGGCGCCAGGACATGGTCCAAAAGGTCCCTGTGGGGACCGGCTGGTGCCTAGGATTAGGGTTAGGGGACTGCTTCCAAGGACGTTGGGCTGGTCCTGGCTCCTTGGAAGCAGTGATCATGACACACTCTCCTATAGGGAATGGCAATTTATCAGTAAAAGGAACTCTACTTGTAGCTCCAGAGAACCCATGAGCATTCATGACATTTCCAGATAACGAAAATGTTCCCTCTCGTATGCATGAGCGAGTTGCTCCAGTGTCTACTAAAAAAGAAAAGCATTTGCCTCCTATGGTAACGTCAACCCTTGGTTCCTCTTGAGGATTTGGCATCACCGATAGTACTGAACATATCAAGTCACCCTGTGAGCAGTCCTGTTGTGGGTACATACTTATTTCCGTACCTGTAAAAGGATTCCCACCCTCGATGGTGACTAACCTACTCTAGGAGTAAACAACTGTCCTGTGTTTGTGCTCTGCTATATCTGCATGGGTGCGTGCTGTGACTGCCCTTGCAGCTGATTCAATGGTTCTTGCTTTGGTTGCAATGCCTGTTGTATTCGCGGTGCTTGTCGTTGATACACTGCCTCATCTTGGACGAACCTGTCCCTGCTTTGTGGGCTATATTCTGGAGGATAAGCTGTCTCCCCTCTTAAAAATTGCCCATTTTGCACATACCCTTGGCTCCCACATGTTCACGCAATATGACCTGTCATTCCACATATCCAACACACAAGCGGTAATCTCCTAACTTGCCCTCCCTGCATGCCTTGATTATCCTTTTGTATATTCTGAAAACCACCTTGTTTATTCTGAAAGTTTCCTTGATTATTCTGAAAGCCTCCTCTTCTGCGGAAGCATCCTCTGCCTCTCAGCATAAATCCATTTCCTCCTTGATCCGACTGCCGTTGGTTATTCACCTGTGGCATACCTGCTGTCTGTTGTGATGCTGGCCCTTCTCTGCTAGTTAACATTGCTCCTTCTATAGCATATTTTGACAGCTTCTTCTGTACTAATTTAGCTTCCTCAAGCTTCCTAGCATCCACTCTCTTTTGATTTTTCTCTTGCAACAGTCAAAAATGGTGCACAATGGTCAGCTGTATTTCTGGCCACGGCTCCATACCCACCAGCTTCTTAAGCTGTCTCTGTACCTAGTCTGGCAATCCCTGACATAGAATATGAAAGAATACAGGTATTGATTTGTCCCATGGCTCCCATGTTTCCAAAGACCACTGCTCTTGAAATTTCTGAATGTAAGCAAGCGGATCTTCACCTTTCCACATCTAACGTGCCATAGTTGCACCCATATCTGACGTATCAGGATATTGTACTCTAAGCGCTTTCCGGACTGCCACTCTACAATTATTAAGCATCGCTCCATTGTGCACTGTGTTCTGTGCTGTGACACTTGAGTATCCTCCTCTCGCCCAAATGTCATCAGCCCTTTCCCCAAGGATAGCTGCTAGGAGACCCTTAATGCCTCCTATGGTTAACATGTATCCTCCTGTTATTTTTTCTAATTCATAGATCCATTTCCTGGCACCCAAAGTCAAACTCGGGAGCTTACGCCTTAGATTATCCTTATTCATCTGGGGCCACAGGATATACTGTGGTCTGGCCCCTCCCTGTTCTAATAAGGGAAATCACAATCAGCTTCCATTGCCTCCCTATCCATAGTAGGGACAATGGGTCCTGATCACTTTCTTCCTGGTAATGACCTCAGTCTGCTCACATAGGGTGGTGATTCCCACCCTCTCACTAAGAGGTCACCTTTTAGGATGCTCTGGCCGCGCTATAGGCTCTGGTGTCCTTTCTTTAGGCAGGTGTAAATCCAACCATCTTACTTCCTTGTCTTTCTGAAAACATCCCTCAAGACAGCATGCACCTTCACCCTCCTCCCCACGGAAGGTTTCCCTTTCTTCGTCTGACATATCTTGTCTCCAACTAGAATTGCTGTCCTCCTTTTTGTCCCTATTTAGAGTCAGTCTGTCCAAAGACAAAACAGGCCTCCCTCCTTGCCTCGTGACTGGGCAATTTCAGATCGATCGTCTTTCCCTTTATTTCTCGATTCACCCTTTGTCCTCATCTCCTGACAAGCCTTCTCGATTCTGTCTCTGATACTTCCTACCTCAAAAGTCTCCACTAGATTTACTCTAGACTGAGGGTCCTGACATAGGTTCTCCCACAATATTACTGGACGAGGTCCCATAAGCTCTTTCTCAATGCGATCACTGTCGCGTGCACTCTGCCTTCTCTTTCATTCCATTTCCTTATCAAATTCTCATTGTTTCTTTGCTTGCTCCCTAACCCTTTCCTCTTCCTGCCTTTTTACTTCTCTTCTCTCATTTGCCCTATGCACCTCGTCATCTCTGCGTCTTTGCACTCTTTTATCTCACAATTTCTGTTCTTTCTCTTCTTTTCTTTTCTTTTCAAGACTTTCTCAATCTTCGGTTGCTCTCTGCCTATTGTCATATGTTCTTTGCTCTTCTGCTTTCTCTTCTTTTCTTAACTGTTCTTCCTGATACATTAGCTCCCATCTTTGTCTACTCTCTCTTTTATACTTGTCTTCTTTCAATCGGTTCGGTCGTTCCCTGTCTTTTCTTTATCTCGCTCGTCTTGATCTTCACCTTGCCGTACTTCCTCGATGCTCTTCCCATCAAGTTTGAGAACTATATGACCACCCATCCATTCCTTCTGTATGAGCACTTTCTCGTCAGCTTTGTCATTTTCTCCCTTCCATCTCTTAATTTCTTGTCCTATATCTAGAGTCACACTCAGTCGCTGACTTTTCTCTTTGTCCCGTGGGACTTTAGAGATCACATCTTTTTCAGTGGACTCTCATCACTGCTATACTCAGGTAGACCACATATCGGATTACTGTATCCTTTTGCTGCCTTAAGCTCTCTTAATGTATACAATCCTTCATCTTTCACACTATCACCATTTACTTCAGGCACGATACAGGGAGCAGAAGGCTCAACACCTCCCTCTTTACACTGGTTAAGCATCCAGTCTTCAGGAGGTGGGTCTTCCCGTTCCTCCTGATACATTTTCCAAAGCTCTAGGTTAGCCAACCTTTTTCTAACTTCTTTCCCGTGTACGCAGCGTGCAAGTATGTGGTCATGTGTTGCAAAACTGCTTTTGACAGTGATCCCCCTTGTGGCCATGGCATGAAAACTTTATCAGCCATGCCCTTAACCCATTCTGCACTATATTGCTTAAGCTTGGGTGTGTGTTTTGGCAGCTGTTAGCACAGGTGTATGAGTGGAGTAACATCCTCCATCATGAAAAGTCACAATCGACTGTCAATACCTACTGTTATTTTATACAAAAAATAATCTTCAGAAAAACAATACAATATGAGCATGCACCAATCGTCGCCGCTCCAAACCTCTATGTCTCACTTTACTTCAATCTACCTATTCAATCAATTCTATTAGCAAATAAATCAGTACATAATCTACTCTATGCCTTTTACCACAATCTATTATTTGTCACTCTTTGACATTTAATAATTTCCTTAATACATACAATACATACAATATACAAACAGACAGACTGGCTGTTCCCAACATGTATCTCTGCCAACACTCCTCATGGCTTCTCTCGCCCTAAAATGAATCAAATCGGAGTGTCATTTATCTTCTTTAGCAAACCTTGTTTGCTTGTAGCCTGGGTATATCCACGTGGATTTTAAAATAACTTCTTCTAGACATCCCCGGACGTAGGATTAAAGGGCTTAACCTATGACGCTCCTCGTCCTTCATGTACTTCTACTTGATGCTCTTTCCTCATCCGCTAAATACCCCACAACCCTCTGTTACCTTCTTCCCATTATCACTTTTCCCCACTTAATATGCATACATCATTTTTTGCCACCTTTCTCAATCTACTCACAATTCGCTTTTCAGCTCCTGACCCTCGGTATCGTCTCCTCCTCAACCGCCCAAATTAGCCTTTGGTCCGCTCAGCTGCCAGTAGAACCCAGGAGGGGAATTCCATCAAAGAGGGACACGTCCCACCTGTCTCCGTTGTCTTGCAAGATCTGTTTGGCCGCTATCCACAGGAAAACTTGCAGTCCTCCGGCTAAATGGCGGAGGACATCCAATATTTCCAAGACCCTTAAAAGCTTACTGGGTCGACAAATCTTTAGCCATCCTACCTCTGCTACCACGTGAACTCATAGACCTAGGGCCCTTTAAGACGAGGTAGCAATAGTTGGAGATGGATGGGGATGCAGAATTTACTACTCAGACATCAATAATCAAACTGACTCAGGAAGTTGGCAAAACTTAGTACTGTTTAATTTGCAATTGTCTAAAACAGGGAGTTACAACGGACATCAACGGACATTTGCTCGATTTCTCTTAATGATTTTCATAAAAAACATAACTTTTATAGTCAATATTCATCATCAGTGATGTCACACTATGTGGCAAACTACAAAAACATACTTGGTGGGGATGTGATAGGGTTAAAGGGAACATCTAAGCATACATTCCATACTAATGGGTTTAGTGATTGGGTCGCTAACATCAAGTGGACAACTAAGCCCTCCTCTAGTTCAAGTCATCTTCATCCTCATAAAATACACAACGATCCATTGGTTACACAAAGTATAGGGCTCGCTAATACGTGGCCCTCTACAATTGGTTGGCACGCCTGTACCCTTCTGGAATATTCCACACACTAGCAGTAGGCAGTCTACTACCCCAGGTTCTTGGAAGGGTTTTGACTTGGTCATGCCTCCCCGCCTAATTAGCCCAACATCTATCATCACTCTTGCAGTCTGCTAATCAATTAAGGCTTTTAACTTGGCCTTGCAAAAGCTCTCTGTGCCTGAGAATAAAAGGGAGTGGGGCATGGTTTATCTTCTGATTTCAGTGTTTTTCGACCCAAAGTCTATGTTGATCTGACCATGTGACTTGAGACCACGTTTTTCAACTTTTTGCTGCATTTAATACTATTAAATGATTAACTCTTGATGCCTTTACTGTGTTTCCATTCCACCACATACAGAAGTTTGTTTCTTTCTCACGTTCATGTAACTACTGGATGGAAAACCAGGCTCACAGTGGTCTCGACTGTTGGTGTTGGGCCAGCCAAGCCTTTCTTGAATTGTCCTTCGCCATTAGCTGTTTTCCAACTGCGCCACACTGAAACCCTTTCCATTCGCGGGGTTCAATGCTTGCTAAAGTGCATCGTGGAACATCCAAGTTCTATACATTCCTATGTATATACATTGATGCATCACTGCAATCTATTCACTACATAGCCAGACTCAAGATCACTTTGTCTACTTGCGTTACTGCATCTGTACAAATATAAACTGACTTTGCATTTTCTTCAGAGTTTCTTGCATGAGCATCTTCATCTCAAGCCCGAGATATTGCTCATCTTTGACACCTCCTCTCCCGATCCCATAGAATGTATATGTTCTTTTGTCTTATGTTTCTGTTCAGGGTGTGTCAGTTCTGCTTTGCATGACGTCACCAGTCTTCTTTCTCACTTATCTTCACACTTATTCTGGGACTCTGTGCAAAAGACCATCATTTCTTCGTGAATGCATAGAGGGTTTTCTCAGTCGATACCTTGATTCTTTTTAGTATAGGCATCCTCACTGGTACTGCACGTGTCGCAATTTTTTCGGCTCCTAACATATAGGCAGCATGGGGGCGGAGCTTTTGGTAGGGGCTTTGGGCTCTTCCTCTACACTTATCTAAACATATTCAATGAGACAATTTGCCATTTAGTCATTTCTTATTTTCCAAGTATTCTAATGCACAACACTGTTCATCCAAATTTAGCCAATTAGCCATGTAATATAGTCTTTGCAAATGCCTTGAAAAGGACTCAAGGTTGAACATGTGTCGGTAAAAGTGAATGAACAGCGCTATGTATTAGGAAACTTGACCAGAACACTATATGAATGGTAATATTTTCACATTTAAATTTGATAATGTTATTAATTTGATAGAACTAGTTCGTTTAATGCAAATGCCTTGAAATGGACCCAAGGTCGAAACACGTGTCGGGTACCTGTTCTCTGTAGGCGTTCTGGGCAACACAAGCAGGGCTCCCTTCCTCTTCAGTGTTCGAGAATGTGGCGAAGTTCTGCGATGTGGAGACAGAACTGACTTCAGAACACCTCCTGTGTGTGAGGGCACACTGAAGGGTGCCTGGAGACCTGCTCCCTGCACCATGCACCATGGAACAGTGCCCATGATTAATGTGATGCATACACAGAGGCAATTGCTGAACCGGGGAGCTTTGCTGCTGCTGATGAAAGTCCGCTGTGACACAAGAAGATAGACGAGTACCATCAGAAGACAAAAGGCAGCCGGATGGTAGTGGGTTGACACATGGTAAGAGGCAACAAGGCAGGGAAAGTTAGGCAAGGAGGCAAAAGGCAGGCCAGACCAGGCATGCAGGTTACAAGGCAGGCCAAGGAAGGAGACCAGAGGAGGGAAACAAGCAGAATAGGAAAGGAAGGCCAGGCCAGATAACAGGTAATGGACCAGCAGGTAACACACAAGAAGGGGGAAAACAGGAGCAGGCTGCCAAGGAACGTGACCAAAGATCACGGCTAGGGAGAGAAAGCACTGGCAGAATGCCGGTACGGAACGTGTTGTGCTGTGCAAGGTTTAAATTCCTGAACGCAGCGAAATCGATCCTCTCAGCCTCCACCAGGGTTACCTTAGCAACCAGAAATGCTAGCCACAGAGCGCATACATCATTGGATCATCCATGCTAATCGACTGGAGGAGATGAATCCATGGTCTCAGAGCCCAGAAGTGAGCTACCTTCCTGATGAAATGAGGGAAAAGCATAATGGGGGTGAAGGTAAACAGGAGACCCATTTACAAAGGAACAGCTAGCGCATCCACCATCCAGTCTGATGGACTCGGCCAGGGAGACACACACCATGGTAGCAGGGAGTTCTCCACAGATGCAAAAATATCTAGCCATGGGTGGCCCCAGCGAGGGTTCATCCAGCAGTCAATCCCCTGATTCAAACAGTACTGCCTGATAGAGGGAATCACCCTGCTCAACATGTCTGCCATTACTTTTCTGGGTACCCAGTAAGTAGACTGCTTCCAGGTCCTGGATGGGTGCGCTCCCATCCATATGAACATCTACATTATTTCCACCCCCAGCTGCTGACAACAAGTCCCTCCTGGATGATAGTCACTGTTATTGGTTCATTTTCTAACCAGAACTCTTCTGTTCTTGAAATGGACCTGTAAATTCTGCAAGGCCCTCCGGACAGCTGTCAGTTTTCTCCTACTGGGGACTGATTGCTTTCCCCTGGACCAACATCCCTGAACCTCCAGTTGATCTAAAGTTGCTCCCCCTTCCTTGGTGGCCTCCCTTGTCACCACCACTGGGGCTTCTGGTTCCAAAGGAACTCCTTTTGACACATTAGTGGGGTTCACCCACCAGCTGAGCAGTTGTCAAATAGGATCTGAGGGAAAGATTAGTAGATGATAGTCTTCAGACTCTAGGGACCCCTGTACCAGGAGAAACTGCAGTAGTGGCTACAGATGCACATGGATACACAGAATCATTGCTTTGCATGCTGTCTGTTAGGTAAGATTTCCACAGAGCTAGTAAATCTTCCTTTCCTGGTTCAACCCTAGAACTTTTTGCTTTTCTAGTGGGATATTTTTCATTAATGCCTCAGTGAGTGGGAACCTTTTCCCACACTCACCAAATCTTTAACTCTTTTTATGGGTGTCATTTTTAAGACTCTCCATCAATGTTCCCTCTAATTTGTTTGGGTTGTGTGCGCCAAAGAATAGTTGTGTGCGGGCTGTTTTTCAGTCATGTGCGCAACTGAGTGATGTGCTGCCAGACCGGTGGTGGTCAGCAGCGGCGCGGCGGTGCGGAGCGGCGGCGCGGCGGCGCAGCGCCCCACCAGTGAGCAAGGCTTAGTGATCAGATTCCACAGTGTGCAAGCGAGGAATGCGAATTTGCGGCACAAAAAGCTCTACTTCAAGGGTCATTTGGGTGCTCTATTCTCCTCCCAAGACTTTAGCTCATCTGAAATTGTGTCCCTTTACTTCTCTAAACATTAGCAAGATCTTTCGTTTTATGATGGGTTGGTACAAGAACAGAGGGGTTCTTGTAGTGGAACACAGATTCTGCCTCACAAATTCACTAAATGTATGGAATATAAAGAAATGCTTTCTATTGGTTTAATGAAATAAACAGTACATGAACATGATTAATGACAAAGAAGACTTAATAGAAGGGGGGGTATGAATGGACATTGGACTCTGACAGTTAAATAAAAAGCGCTGAATCATGTAATCATGTAATCTCAGATGATTGTCCTGGAACTAGTTAACCCGACAGTCTCAGAGTCTTCAAATAAAAGGGTGCCTGCCTGCCTATACGACTACTAGTACAGCATCAAAGAGGACTGTCTGCCAAATCAGAGGTCCAGCAAGAGGCAACACTCTAACAAGGAAGGGTTTATATTATGTTTACTATTTTATTCAACATGAACAATACATTTAAAGATGAAGGAACTGGGGGGTCGGATTCATGGGGGACTCTGGGACCGGTACAGTGCACTAGCAGCCAGGTAGCACATAACAAAATAAATTGTTTTACAATAAATAAAGAAAATAAATTAAACTATTATATAAATAACACAGAAAACAAATGTCATCATCACAACAGGACAGAGAGCACCACCAGTTTTGCCATATATTGTAAGCTGATGACATGTTAATACAAGAAAAAATACAAATCTAAACATTTTCATTTAAATGAAGGGATATGTGAATGGCATACATACCAATTGCTGTTCGTTAAAGTTGGAACATTTCAACAGCATAAACAAGTTTCCATTGAAAGCTTCTTTCTAATATGCTTTTGTTTTTAAATGTCAAAGTTCTCTCTGGTGAGCAAAGCATCAATAAGCTCTAAAAGCCACAAAGTGAGAAGCAAGTCAGGCCAAACAAAGTGTCAGCATTGGCAATGGCATTGATGAGAAGTTGACGGTGTCTGTATCTACACTTCAGTGGTGCTACCACTCGCCAATGGCAGTGCACTGCCCGCCGTAGCAGCACTACTGAAACTTGAGTCTTTTGAGCTCCTGTCAGACTCCCCCTGATTCACATGCTTCTCTCTTCTGTCTTTGCCGCTCTTCCAGTGCTGATACACATCATCAAGATTTACTTCATTGTGTAATAGGTACACCTTTGTTCGCATGAGCATGTCAAGGTGACTTTCTTCCAGTCGATTCCTTGATTTGGTCTTAATGCTGTTCATAAGACTGAACCCTCGCTCACACTCTGCGCTTGAGGCTTGAAATGTGGCGCAGATGTCCATGAGCTGTGCCACTACATTGTACTCCATGGCATGTTGAAGTGTGAAATTCACCATGTCTTGAAAACATTTTAAAGAACCACACTTGTTCCTCTCTGCTACCACGTACTTTAAGGCATTATACTGTGTAACGATGGAATCCACCGCAAGCATGGTAGGGTCTGATTCTAAACAGTCCACCTCCTTACAATCTAAAATGTCTTTGTATTTTTCAACAAGATGCTTAACATTTTCTATTCCAAAGTCAAAGCTGCATTGTTGAGTGGCTAGTGAATCAAAATCAAAACTGGCCCAGTCCTTCAGTTCGTTTTCAGGAAACCTTTTCTCCATATGCTCACACACTAAGCCAATAAAGCTCAGAATAGATACAGGACTGAAGTCCTTCTCATTGTCAGAGTATGTTGAGATCAGATCTCTAACTGTGCTGCTCCAGAACACTTCCTGACCAAGGTACTGTCCCCTGATCTGATTGATCTTGCCGCGTGCAAACTGCATGGCTTCAATTGGGGTAAGACTGCTTTTTTGGAGTAACTTGGACAAGTCCGCTAGATCGCGAAGATTATCATTTAACACTGCCAAAGAAATGTGATAAGTGGGGTCAGACAGTTTCTTGAAACAGTATTTCGCTATAGGATCATTTTCCTCCTTCATTTCCTGATCAAAGTATTTTAGCAACACCTCATAATTGCGCATTAATGCATTCACTGCAAAATGCCTTGATAACCACCTCACTTCATTGAGGGGTCGAAATGACAAAGCATCACATTCAATGACGGATGCCATTTCTTCAAATTTAGATTTTCTCAATGGAGATCTGCAAAACACAGAATAAACAGTCCTTAGCAAGGTTTCTACTTCCCTAATCATTGGCACCTTCTTCCAAGCATCCCCGATGCCCAATTCTTCACGGTGAGCTACACAGTGTTGCTCAATTAAATGTGGAACAGATTGTTTAAGCCTTGTAGCAACACAGTTGTTTTTGCCAAGCATAACGGATGCACCATCTGATGTGAACATCACCATGTTCTGCAGACTCAGACCATTGGCAGAGTAAAATTCAGTAATTGCTGAAGTGACAGCTTCTGCATTGCAAGATGTTAACTTGACAATCCCACCGAACACAGTTTTGTACATTGAATGTGGTGTTGTTGGTGCAAGAGATCTGATTTTAAAGTAAATAACTAGCATTTTGCTGACTGAAATGTCAGTGCTTTCATCAACAATCAGAGTGTGAAATGGAGCATTGCGAACCTCTGCCAAGATTTCTGATTTTATTACGCTGCTGATGGACTCCAGGAATTCAAACGCATAATTTTTACTTCTCCAGCTATCTGGTATTTTGGTGTACTGCGCTATGTGATTGTGGATTTCTTGCACAGATAGCATGGAAGTGTTTAATTTTACAGCTAGCAAAACATTGTGCAGTAGAACTTTCACCTCTTCAGGCTTGGACCGTTGTCGCTCCACCATGGCCAATCTATTACCTCTCTCAGTTGACGTTTGTGCCAGCATACTACGCAATCCAAACCCCAGTTTCTCTGCTGAATTCTTGCGCCTGAGAGCCTGTACAGCAGAGCCATGAACTTTTCCAACTAAATGGCGTTTCATGTAGTCCAATTTCCAACCATCGGCCCATTTCTTTCCTGTAGAAAATTCTCCAGTAACTTTAGCTTCCGCACATACTATGCAAATCAGGCCCACATCAGCATTGTACTGAAAAATCTCTCCAAGTCGCACATGTACCTTATCTTGTGATTTCTGGGACTCTGTTTCGACTATTTCCTTTAACCAATCTTCTTTGAAAGCAGCGCAACATTTCTTCTTAGGTGGTGCTGGTGCAGCAGTTGCTGCAGCGCTCCCTTCCCCTTCCTTTGATGAAGAAGACTTGGATCTTCTGAAGTTGAAGAGTTTATCCATTATCTGGTTAAAAAAGAAATAGCATTTATTTGCACTGAAACAAAGTACTGTGCTTCTGCTGTCTATGTGCAAGTGGAGAACTTGTATTCATCACACCCCAGGCCAAGGGCAGATGCTTTTATGCCTGGCTATTCGCTTGCATCTTGAATTGTTTACCCACAGGCAGCCACACAAGTACAAGTAGCCAAATGCTTATCTAATATGAGCTACAGAACACTTGATGACTAAATGAGCACCTTACACCTCTCAGTTGGACTTGACTGACTGCCCATAACAACCTGGTCTAGGGAAGCACTGTGTGGACAAGGCTGGCTAGAACTGCATTACCACTGCCTGTTGCGCTTGAAAATGTCTAATGTTGGTTGTCCTCCCAGACCACCATCAGTCCACCACCACACCCATGTCAAGTGGCCAGGTTGAGAGTCAGCCCTCCCCCTCCCTCACCCCCTGAAATGTTGGGTTATGGATTGGTGAGTCGGAGTCTGTTGACATTACCTTTCTGACGTACACTACAGATCATTTGGCAGGCAGGGCACAGACGAAAAACCGTGCTCTCTCCGCAGCTGCACAGTTAACAAAGGCTCTGCAATTCCTAATGTAAAGGGTTTCATTGTTAGCAACCCCATTCATATGCATGCGTTTTTAGGCAATTGATGGGGTTAGTGTCAGGGCAGGGACTGGGTGGGAGTGATTAGAAGGGTACTAAGGGGCAGGAGACAGCTCATTCTCACAGCACTCCTTTACTCTGTGGTTTCAGATGTGAAGGAGAGAGTTAACTGCTAGTAACATTGAAGCTGCACTAGAATAGTCTCATTATTTTTTTTTTTTTTTTTTTTTATTTGTATTTAATCAAAAGATTTTTACAAAGTTTGAGGTTTCTGTCTGTGTCTGTGAGCGTGGCGAAGATAAAAAGGAAAGAAGATGATAAAATGAGAACAGCTCTCTAAAAATGTGCCTTTATCGGCCAGTTTATGGCTTCCAAGATTTTGTAGGATGCTATTTGCCATGATGTTTTGTCGCCTCCAATCAAACGAGACCAACATGTTTCTTCGTCCTCTATGATGAAATCTGAGAAGGTTGCTTTTAAGTATCTTCTTCTTATATGTTGGTTTGAGGCACATTTTAGGAGCAAGTGGCGGATTGTTTCCTTTTCTTGTGTCTCACAAAATCGACAATTATTGTTCTCCGACTGGCCTCTAATTGTCAGGATCTCATTTGTCTGCAAGACATTTAGACGGGCTCTCATCAGCATGTCTCTCCCTTTCCTGGATGGGAACTTCTTTATATATTCCTGGAGTTCATTGAGTTTTTTCGTGGTTGACGGAAGGTGTAAGGTTAGTTTGTTTTTTCCTGCTGTCTCCAGGGTGCTTATCCAGTCGAGTTCTTTGATTTTGGTGAAGGTTCTCTTTGGGTACTTTATTAGTTGTTCTTCGTCTGCATTGACCTGTTCTAGCAAGCTGAAGTTTTCTTCTTTCCATTTTTTGAGGGTTTTGCTTGTATTCCTTTCTATTTCGAGGTTGATGAGAAAGTATATTGATGGTGGTTCAGCCATCCGGCATTTCCTGAACAGTCTTAGAGACGATTGTGAGACTGAACTTCTGAGAGAGGGTAAACTGAGCTCTCGTCGAATTGAGGCTATTGGGGTCGAGTTTGGGAGACTGAGGACTTTTCGCCAGAACTTTGCCTCAATTTTTGTCCAAATGGATCGTGGTAAGTTCATCATAGCATCTCCCCCATATGTTAGTGTCAGCATCACCTTTTTCTTGTAGTATTCTAGCACAGGGATAAGTGAGAATCTTCCAAACTTTTTGTCTATGGCCCTGGCTTGGGCTGCCAATTTGTTGGCTTTGGACATCAGGACCGATTGCATGGCTTTGTCTTGCGAAGAGGAGTCTAGGGTTACTCCTTGGTATTTGAAGTTAAACACTCGCTCGATCAGTGATCCTTCCAAAGTTAGTTTCAATTTTTCTGTTTTCCTGGTCGCTTTTTCCAGTACTAAGAATTTTGTTTTCTTTACGTTTATTTCCAGTTTGTTTTCTTGCATATACCCTTGGAGCTTTGTCAGTTGACGCTGCAGACCAATCGGTGTATGATCCATTAGGACCAGGTCGTCTGCATAAAGCAAACGTGTTATCGGGGTTTTGCATATTTTTGGGGGAAATGCTCTAATTGTTGGGTCCTCGTTTTGGATGTCTCCAATGAATGCCAGAAACAGGGCCGGGGCCAGCGGGCACCCCTGCTTCACTCCTCTCGCTGTTGGGATGGGTGCTGATAGCAGGCCGTTTTGATCAAGTCGGATGCGTATTGAGGTGTCGGTGTATAGTGCTTTGATCGGGTTTAATATAGACGGTGGACATTCCCAGACATAGTCTCATTATAATGTGTGAAGAAGATGGAGGACCCCACACAAGTAAGTTTGCTCTGACCCCACAATCTATGAAGTTGGCACCTCTCCCACATTTAAAGGGTTAGACCTCCTCCCCCCAACATTTTGACTTAGGTACACCCATGCCTCCTTGTAGATCGCTATATGCAATGAAGAGGATATACACAATCGGATAGACACAACAAGTCATGTTGAGATAATAATCAGCAAAGCATAAAGGTGTGGGCAGCCATTATTCCACTGTATAGAAACACACAACAGTGGTTCACTAAGGGTGACGCGGCTGCGAAGAATCTCCTCCAATCACGCAGTAGCGATTACTTTGTCAATTTTTTTTTTTTACCAATCATCACAGGATTAAGATTTAGAGTAATATAATCGTGTATTCCCTTCCCTATTTTGTTTCCGTGTACATTCGACCTATTACACAGTGTCTCAACATTCATGTAAACTTAAAATGTTAGGTGTAGGAAAACATATCCTTGTGCAATGGAGGAGAGCGCCTCCCATGGACTATAGATCGATTTACATTTCATTGAAAAAGATACGGCCAGAAGAAGTAGTCTACCCATTACCAGATTATGAGAGTCTATTATTGCCGGATTTTAGGGGAATGAAGGCATTATTCTTGCTCTGTTCTTAATGTCCTCTGTGATGGCCCTGTTGGGCCCAGGGACAGTCAGGGACTAAGACTAACATGGCTGTGCATTGGTGTAAGTCCCATGCCTTTCCCACAACTTGACATAGACACGTTTATCTTGTTGCACCACTCGTATAATTGCATAATAGTGCAACATCCAGCCTACACCATTTTGCATGGCACTTGCCTGGCAAGGCAAGCACTAACGAAAAAGAAAAACTACCTCCATTCCTGTGTCCGAGAATCGTATCTTTCTTTTTTCAACAACATGAAAACTATCTGATGCTGAAGTCAAGTGCCACTATAATGTAAACACGAATCCAGCTGTGCAGACTGGAGACTTTTCGTCCATTCCGTCCCTCTCCACCCGCTGTGTTTTATTTACCAATCTTAAAACTTGCCCTGAAATGGACAGGGCAAGAGGGGAACATGTGCCATATTAAAACTACGTCTACGTTTATGCGTTGAGCAATTGTTCATTCAGTCTGGGCGCTCGACTGGGAGTCGGACCTCGGGTATCCTGATTCCTGACCTGCACCCAGAGACCACGTTACTCCTATGCCCTCACCTGCACATACATGCAAGACTCGGCGCGCGCACACAATCACACCTTTCTTTGCTAGGCAAATTAGACAAATACTGCAGTGCCAAATGTAAGTACGCAGGAACATAAAATATGACATGTTCTCTCCAGCAGTGATCACATTGGTCAGGTCACGGTGTACAACGTTTTTTTGTGAAAGTTCACAGAGCTCGCAAGTTTCTCCCTGCCGTGAAAGAGAACGCCAGCCATGCATGTTTTTACTCGCTTTGACTTCTAGTTTAAAATGGCAAAGAAAAAAAATTCAAGAATCAAAATTTCATGAAAATACAGGACTGGATGACTCCCTGGATTACATGGAGTAAGATGCCAGCTGCCACAGTTAATATTGCTTTATGCACTATGCATTCTTTGGTGACATGCCTGCGCCTTCTTTGGCGACATGCCTGCACCTTCTTTGGTGACACTCTCATGCCTTCTTTGGGGAAACTCCTGTGCCTTCTTTGGGGACACGCCTGCGCCTTCTTTGGGGACACCCTGTGCCTTCTTTGCTGAAGCATGGGCCTATCTTTCTCTTAATTCTGGTGTACGTCCCTTTATGGTGCAGAGATGCTCTCGCCCCGTGTTACTTCCTTACTCTCGCAGAAAAAGGGGAAATAAGCAGCCCGTGGCCGTGGGACAGAACGGATGCGGACCGGACAGAGGGAAAGAAAGAACGGGGTCACGTGCATCACAGTAAGTACCCGAAGGGGGAAGCGGCCTGCAGGACAGAACGGAGGCGGACCGGACAGAGGGAAAGAAAGAACGGGGTCACTCACGTCACAGTAAGTACCTGAAGGGGGAAGCGGCCTGCAGGACAGAACGGAGGCGGACCGGACAGAGGGAAAGAAAGAACGGGGTCACTCACGTCACAGTAAGTACCCGAAGGGGGAAGCGGCCTGCAGGACAGAACGGAGGCGGACCGGACAGAGGGAAAGAAAGAACGGGGTCACTCACGTCACAGTAAGTACCCGAAGGGGGAAGCGGCCTGCAGGACAGAACGGAGGCGGACAGGGGGAAAGAAAGAACGGGAGGGAAGAAGAAAAACAATATAGCGGTCCTGTGTGGGGGGGGGGCTGCTCAGTGCTCACTCACCTTTTAAAATCCTTGGCACAGCACTGGCAACAGGATTTTTAATGGTGCCCGTCCCGAATGGAGTGCTGCTCAACTGTCTCTGACACTGTCAGTGAGGTGGTTTCACGTGCCTTCGCGAATTCTGGAATGTTCCAGTGAGCCCGGGAAAACTCCACCTCCTCAAGCTGCAAACCCCACCTCCTCCAAGCATGTTGAAGCAGCCCAGCCCACGCGGGGCCCAGGCAAACTCCACCTCCCAGGCCCTGGCAAACTCCACCTCCTCCAGCTGGCCCCTTCCTGAAGCCCTAGATACCGAAGCAGACTCATGCCGAGTGCTGAGTGCTGCTGTGCTGACAGGGCCATCCTCCCGTCCTAGTTCGGCAAGGGCCATCCTCCTAGTTCAGCACATTACCAGCCCAGCCAACGGGTCCCCAAAAACGAAATTTGTTTTATAAAAAAAAAAAAAAAAAAAAAATGTTTTCATGATTTGCAGCAAAATGAGCATGTGCGCGGTAAAATATGCAATATGCGCGGCTCCCAAATCAAAGGTGCGCGGCCGCACAGGCGCGCACCTTACAGGGAACGTTGCTCTCCATAGTGTCTTTTTAAAGTTATCATGTTTAACAACTTATTGGCAATAAGTGCCTGTTGTTGCTGGGTTGCCCTAGGAGCTCCCCATTTAACTCTCTTGCGCTAACCTTGAGTGAACTACAGTTCCCATGGGTAGAAAGGATCTTTGGATCCCTTTTACATTTTATTCTGTGAAACCAGCACGCCCCACCTTATGTGGAGTGCAGGGAGATACAATGTATCCCCTTTTACATTAAAACTAACAATTCTGTTACAGTGACAAGCTTACCTTTAATGGCTGGTGGCACTGATACCTTTTACTAATTTGGTGCACCTTTACCGCAGGCTGTGATCACAGCTGAAGTAAAGGCACCTAAGGGTGCTCTTTTTAGCAAAACGGCCCTGTCTTCTTTTTCTGCCATTTTAGTGTTTTTTGTCATTTCCTGTTCCTTCCCCTGACATCCTGGCTGGGAAATTCCTTTGTGTGATTTTTGTCTTCGGCAGGAGGCCCCTTGACACCCCGCCCAGGCTCCAGTCTGTCTGTAAGCACAGGAAGTGGGGAGAGAATGCAGAGGTTGTGCTGTAGTTCCTGATATATACTTGAAACCTGGAAGCTAAAGTCATGTCGACCACTGGAACAGAAAACCAAAGAGGATTACAAAGGAAAAGCGGCAGAGATGATTTCCAGCGACCGGAGAGCCTGCTGTGTAACCGGAGCCTGCTGCAGCCATTCCTTCCAATCGACCTGATCCAAACCCAGAGCCTAGTGAGACCCACTAGACTCAAGAAGACCTGCATTTTGAGCCATCCCATGGGTTGATGTGACCTTGCATTCTTGCAATACCCCAAGACCTCATGCTACTGTGTGGTGCACAGTCTTCTGAATTCTGAATCTTGCTGAAAATTCATGGGCATCCTGATGGATCTCGAGAGACATGAAATGAGTCCAAAAAGTCCCCTCACAAGAGTGCTGGACCTTTGTAATGACGAGAATTCAACCATGATATTCTGTCTTCTTCTGTGCTCCTTGAAAAGGCCTCAAATCCACAGAACCGCATTCAGCCATGAGGGAAATCTTGCCTAGAGCCTTCTTCATCGATCCCTGCTGCAAAGTCCCTTCTGAGGTCTTGTGTTCAGTCTCCAGGACAAGGAATCCACTGACTGGGTACTTGGCTGCAGAACCTGAAGTTCGCCTTCTGCAATCTCTTCTTCATTGCTGAGGTACTGTGTTGGCTGGGTATATACTTACCTTAAGCCTTTTGGGATTTCTGTGTAGTCCTGGGGTGTTTTCTGTGATTGGGAGGTCCTCATCTAGTGCACCCAGTTCCACTGCTAGAATCCTGCTAGGGTGTCTTCTGTGAAGCCCCTGGACCCTCTTCTAACTCTAAAAGTAAAGTACTCACCTTCTTGCCCAGTTTTCCTAAGGAACTCTGACTTTTGCTACTAAAGAACTTACTCTAACACTGCCTGTTGGTCACTAGTCCTAGTGACCCCCCTTCTGCCACTGAGAACACTCATGCTCCAATAATAAGAGAAAGACTTTGAAGGGACTCTGACTTCTGCCTAGAAAAGAAATCAAGTGTTTTACTTTCTTGTAAAGAGTTGGTTGGTAACTGTAATTCTAAGAGTGAACAGTTACAAAGGTTCTTACGGATCTTAATTATGTGATGCACTATTCTTAAAAGTATGGTTAACATCTTTTCTTCCTTAGCCACTGTTTTGCCAGCCTAATAGAAAGTAAATATGAAGGTATTTTACTCTCCTTTGATTTGGTTGTGCCTCTTTACAAAAGTAATGTGTTGGTTTCACCAGATTATTCATGTAGGGTAGTTGTATGAGTGTCCTCCAACTGTTGGCATCACCAGGTTAGTCCTGTTAGCATAACTGTATGAGTGTCCCCAACTGGGTCTTGCTTCCCCTGACTTGTTGCTAGCCTGTCCTTAATAAGTCTACATTAGGTTGTTGCCTAGCTAGAATAACTATTCAGTAAAGTGTGACATTGGGTTTTACTTTCTTCTTCATTGTGAAGTTAAAGTATGTGGGTTTTACTTACCTTGTGTTAGATGTGTGCCATCCAAAATAAGTTACCAGAGTTATTGCTTACCTCAACCAGGGGTTCCCTGATTTCAAAAGCATCTGTAATGGTATATTACATCCTTAAGTTTTACTCACCTGGTATAACTGTGTGTTATGACAAAAATTGTTATAAGTTTTTACTGCACCTAGGATAAGTGTTTCACTATTCACCAAAAGTACATTGTCCAGTTGACTGTTTATGTGATTTGTTCCAAGAGTCATGTAAAACTGGAAGCGCCTACTGTCCTTGTATTACTGAATGCAATCTGAAGGTAACCATTGGTCTTTTACTCCCAAAGAATAGGCTTGACCTATACTAAATGTGTATAACAATGTTTTGACTTCCCTAGAACTACTGTTCGGTGTTCCAAATACATTTTATACTTGGGTCTGTGGATTTCAAGTATAGTGTTGTGTTTTTATACTGTGATTTCGTATAATGTTTTAATATTTACTTAAACCTAGATTTATCTGGGCCTACCTGTATTTAAATACATCCTTTATTTTTACAATACATAGGCCCTCATTACGACCCTGGCGGAAAGTGACTGACCGGACCGCCACAGCGTAAATAGCGTTTCCGCCATTGCACGATGGAGCAAAGTGCGGCCCATTCCGACCCATCGGGCACGAGCACCACGGCATGGCGGAAGTGCAAAGTCCGCGATGGCGGAAATGACCCCAAAACGGCCCACACCGCCGCCGTACGGCGCCCTAGGTGCAATACCGCCACCCATCACAGCGGATACCGCAGTGTGCGCCTACCGGAAAGTACGGTGACCGTAAATATACGGAAACGGAAGTAAAAACATGGGCCTGGAACGGGAAACATCCCGCCGTACACCTATAAAACCACAAAATCCACACAACCACTAAAAACACTACCCTGAGACACACCCCAACCCGTCATCCACCCTAGCGAAACCAAGAAAAATGGGAAAAGTAGCGAAGAAAGCGTGCGACCGTAAGCGGCAGGTCCACTTCTCCCGTGAGGAACTCACCGTGCTAACAGAGACCCTCCAGGAGAATGCTGCCGTCGTCTTCTCCACGCAAATGACCAGGACGGCACTTGCGAACAAGAAGGCCATATGGGCTCTGGTGGCACAGCGGGTAAGTGCGGTGGGGACCGCACCCCGCAACCCACAGCAATGCAGAAAGCGATGGGACGACCTGCGGATACGCGTCCGCAGCATACTCTCTGCCAACCGCAACATTGCCACAGCTACCGGGGGAGGATCGGAATCACCCATCAAGTTGACCCCCTGGGAAGAAATCTGTGCCTCCACCATCGGAATGGAGAGCATAGAGGGAGTCGGAGGGATGGAGAAAGGAGTGCAGACATCCGAAGATTCAGGTAGGTGGGCCAAATAAAACAATGCTAAATCCACAATGTCCAATCATGTGAAGTACCATGTGTCCACATAGTGCAACAGAAACACATGTCCAGGAGAACGTCCACACACATCGGCCTGATAGCGCACTTTAAAACTCACAATAAATACATAAATAATTAAAAACCCCTAAAACACCCACTACACGTGCAGCAGGCACACCCTAACTGCAGGCTGCCAAACAACTGCACCCTCACTCCACACACAAATGAAAGCACCTCCAAGGCCCCGACCCGAATCACCCTCAGGTACCACCCCAATGCATGTGATACAATGCCATTCCAATACCCACAGACCCATTAATAACCCTCGCCCTCCTTTACTCCACCACAGGGTCCGATCCAAACGACGAGCATCAGGACACCCCTACCAGCACACCTGCAAAGAGGGCCAAGACCAACGGCCAAAGACCCTCCACCTCAGCTGCACGCATCAAGACACGGCAGCAGCACAAATCAGGTGGCAGCACAGAGGAGGGAACATCAACAGGCACCCCAGCAGCCAGCATGCCCACAACACCACCACCACAGGTCCCCCCAACGGATGCCACAGAAGGCACTGCCTCTGGTGGCAGCAGCACCATAGGTGACACCCCATTGATGGCAGCATGCTCCGACACAGAAGACGGGGATGTCGAAGTCAGATCCATCCATGACCTGTCCCAATCCCCCTGTCTGTCCCATCCCGTACAACATGAGGATACCACGCAGGGGCACCCACAAGACGACGACTGGCCATCCCCCACAAGCCCTGTGGCAAGGCAACATGAGGTCAACAGCCCCTCTGTGACACCCCCGCAAATGGCCATGGCCCAGCAGAGGCAACAGTCCCTCGACCAGTTAATCGTGCAACAGCAGCAACTGGCCACGCTCCTCAAGGACCATGCCGATGAATGTGGGGGCACTAAGGCAGACATAGAAACATCAACTGAGACACTTAGGGCAGAAATGGAGAGAAGTACAGAGACACTAAGGGCACAAATGGAGAGTGGCACCGAGAGCCTGAGAGTCCAAATGGAGAGAAGTACCGAGAGCCTGAGGGGGGAACTGCATGCGACGTCCAAAGACGTATGTGCCGAACTTGCCGCAGTGCGCCGTGTGCTCACTGAGCTCTCACAAACCCTTAGGGACATGCATGGACGTGAGCAGGCAGAGACATCATCCGTTGCAAGTTCCGTCCAGGGCAGCCCCCAACGTAGATCTGGGAGGAACCTGCGCTCAACAGGCAGGGGTGCCCCTGATACCCGCAGAGGGGGCTTGCAATAGCGACAGCCCACTGACAATGAGCATCTTTGGACACTGGTGTTCGGGGGGGAGGTAGGAGGGTGGAGGGGGTGTGTTGGGCTCACTTGGGTGGCGGGTCGATAGGGTGTTCAACATGATATCACATATGCCATAAACAGTGCACGATCAACCAATGAGATGTGTGGACAATGATCTTTGTGTACTAGGCCATCATAGGCGTACAGTCCATATTGTGCATGTACCAGACACACACAGTGCCACGAGTCCCGTGTCCATGTATCAGCCACCAGGCGTGAGTGCTAGAAGCATGCATCAATGAGATGCTGACAAATGTCACGGCCCTCCGGTGCCTCGCAGACTCCTTGAGGTGCTGCCACATCCCCACCCTCATCATGACCATCTTCAGGTGCTTGCAGTTCTGCGTCAGGGGGCATGGGCACATTTCTACGTATGCACATGTTGTGGAGCATGACACATGCCATGACCATCTTTGCAACCTTCTCATGGCGGTACAGGAGTGCCCCGCCAGACCTGCTGAGGCAGCGGAATCGAGTCTTCAGTAGGCCGAATGCCTGTTCTATGACTACACGGGTACGTGAGTGGGCATGTTTGTAGTCCTCCTCATGCTGGTCCCGTGGGTTCCGGACTGGTGTGAGGAGCCATCTCTTCAGTGGATACCCGGCATCACCTGTATGTGGACAAGAAAGGAATATTGAGGAATGCCATTGCTACGTACGCACCCCCCCCCTTCCTGCCAGGTCATTGCCGCATCACATACCCCACATCATCATGCATGAAATGAGACTCACTGAGTAGCCAGGATCTGTTCCCTGCGTGTCGCTCCATGTAGCGTGGTATAGTAGAGTTCCTCAAGACCATAGAATCATGGGTTGATCCAGGGAATCTGGCACAACAATGTGTAATGATCCTGTTGGAGTCACACACCATTTGTACATTCAGGGAATGAAATTGTTTTCGGTTGCGGTACTGGGCCTCCATGGCATGTGGGACGACCAATTCCACATGGGTGCAGTCGATGGCACCAATGCAACCCGGTATGCCGGCAAGTGCATGGAATCCCACTTTTGTGTTGGTAATTTCCTGCTCCGAGCGTGGTAGAGAGATGTAGTCGTCTGCGTGCTGCAGGAGGGCATCGAGCACTTGCAATAGTGTCCGTGAGAACAGTGGCTGAGAAATGCCATGCAACTGTCCGACTGTGTGCTGGTAGGTGCCTGTGGCCAGGAAGTGGAGTACAGACACCACCTTCAGTAGGGGTGGGATGGCGGTTGGGCTATCTATCATGCTGACAAGGTCAGCCTGTGTCATGTCCACAATGGCGGCTATGGTGTCCTGGTCCCGACGGTAGAGGGTGTGGATCTGCTCATCAGTGAGGTTGAACGGATGTGCTCGGAGGCGTGGGATTGCGGGCTGCCTGCGTGGTGGTAGTGGCTGTGCTGGCGGCCCTTGCTGGCCCTGCCTTGGCCTCCTCCTCCTCCTGCGTCCCCTCCGTGCGGCCGGTTGTAGTTGGTGTTCGTCTTCTTCTTGGAGTTGGAGTACTTGCAGTGCTATCAGGTCCCCCAGGGCCAACATCGCGAGTCCTGCCGGTAGCATTTCGGAGTGGGTGTGGTTGTGGGAGGAGACTGGGTGTGCAATTTATGTGTTTTCAGGCTGTATGGCCTCCACCTGTGGTGATTCATTCCACCTGTGCAAGCTGCTCTCCCCTTTGGCCGAGCACGTCCCGCACACAACGCTGCAATTCGAGGAATGGCATCTTGCTATTGCAATCATGTATTTGTACCCGATGGCCGTGTAACATTTGTTGATATGTACATTCAGCTATGGTCCCATTGTTTCACATACAATCTTTGCAGTCGCGAACAGACTTGTGATGGGTCAGTGGAACGTAGTACTCGAGTAACGGTGGGCCCTCATGCATCATTGTACCGAGTTGCACCGACGGGCGGGGCGTCCCATTTGTGGGTGAAGGCAGTTGCCATTTTCACACACAGCCGCACTAGATGGATTAATTTGTGATTTCAAACGGCCACAGATGCCTTTTCGACGTGATGTTGCAAATGAGGAATTCGTAGGGCGGCGCTTTCGGTTTTCAGCTAGCGGCGAGGAGATGCCCACAGGTCTGACTGCAAATATAACGTTCTATTGTTCAATGTCCTTGAGACAGGGGCCATGGCGAGGATGCAATGATTGATATGAATAGTTTGGGATGCGCAATAGCGACGTGGGCGATGAGGCCGGACGTTCCCAAATACATGTTACTTCACAACACTGGAATTACGGGCTGGGGCACTGTGGATTTTGCAGGCTGCATAACGCACAGACTCAATGGATATTTCTAATGTTATGTGAGTAAATATTCAGGCGTTTTTATACCGGGATGAGGGAATGATGAATGGATGCATGGGCAGATGATTTGATACAGAGTTTGCCATGTACAGGGCTTCTTGGAATCTATCCGCCTCCCCTGCGCTATGTGATGCAGGGCTGCCATAGTGGGACCATCGTCTATCTGGCCTTGTTGAGCCCTCCCTGTCTCGACGCGCCTTCAGACACTTGTGTCCATGCACGTTAACATTCCCATCAGATGGATTCTGTTTTCACAGACGCATGCACAGGTACACTTGTTTGTGATGGTGTTTACACCTCGATATAGATAGTTATGAGTCGCAAGTGGTTTTGGGGTGGTGATGATCCTTTGGAGTGGGCTAGCATGCATATGGCTGTGGATTTAGTGTGATCATTGAAGTGAGTTGTTCGAATGTAGTTCTGATGGCCATTCTGTTCTTTTTCTTTTCTTTTGGTTGACAGGTATCTCCTCCCCTTTTGCCACTGCCATCTGTATGCCACTCCTGCAGATGGCTTTTACTCCCGACACCTGCTGCTTCGTGTTAATCAGTGGAGCAGCATTACGATCTTATGGGACGATCGCCAATGGGCCACATGCCCTTATGCAGTACTAGTGGCTCGGAGCAACATTTCGGCCTTTCAGCTGGACTAGTGCCTCCCCATTGGGACGGCCCTGCGGTTCTGTGCGCTTCCATGTTGCCTTTTCGTACGTGAATGTGGCTCTGTGTACCATGATGGAACAGGGCGTCACACAAGTAGTAGCTGGTCATTTCTTGCGGATGCAGCCCACAATGGTGAAATGTGTTTTGGAGTTCATGGCCTAATGGCTGTATGGGCTTGGTGATTTTGTAGTGCATTAAATTTCTATTCTGATATGGGCCGTGTAGCGTTCTTCTTTGCGAGTGATGTGGCATATTCCTATTTGGGGAGCGATGTATTGTGAGGAGATCTGCATTGGGTTCCAGCTTCGGAGTTTAGTTGCGTGGTACTGTGCTGGGCGCGTTTGCCTACGAAGCCCAGTGAGGTCAGGGATGGGGGCTGCCAATATGACTGTTTGAATGTTGTCATGCTCAGGGGCGGGGGATTGGGTTTTGTGTAACAGATGCCGGTCAGCCAGGTGGACTGGTGGAATGATGTGATTTTCGGAATATTGCTGGTCACAGGTGCCTGTGTTTGCGTGCGTTTCTGGGGGGGGACTGTGGTCATGTCCATTGGAATGGCTTCTGTATTCGTGCCATCTGTGCCCGCGCGCGTACTTGGTGCAGTCAGCGTTGGCGTTCACTACGGTGTCGCTAATGGCTTCGTACTTTGCGGTGACGGGTCATAGTCGCACCGAGCGCTATTCGATGGCGGTATTGCATTTCCGCCATCGTTTTTCGATTTCCGCCAGGGTCGTAATGAGGCCCATAGTGTTTCGGTGTTTCTTTGGATCATTTGCATTACAATTTCATTTGTACTGTGTCTACTGCCCTCTCTTCCTCCTAAGATGAGCCTGGGTGCTCTGTCTACGGTACCCTGAACTCAGGTGGTACAGCCTTATACTAAAAGTGGAGTCTTGTACTGCCTCAGTTGAATGGTTTTTCTAAGACCTTAGTTGGACTTCGGAAAAACTGTCCTAACACTGTCAACATTTCTTTAACTAATAGAACACTCTCCAGATAGTACTACAGGGCTGTGAGAGTGCTCTAGGCAAAAAAGCCCATCCCTGTACAGTTTATAAGTGATAAACTGAAATGATTTCCAGGTTAAACTTTCTCCAATTGATCATTGGGTTTGCAGGACTGCACAAGTATTGTGAGCTTGCACCTGTCTATCATCGTTTGGGGTATACTGAGATTTCCTTGGAATGTAAGCGAGGGGCTAAAGTTAATATAAATAGTAGAACCATTTTTCCCACCGGAAACTGGAGGAAACTCTGGTGGGTATGTCAAATAACAACATGCAAGTAGGCATCCTCCACTTCTAGGAATGCCATCCAATCCACTGGCTGAATTCCCTCTGTCACTTGCTGGGGGGGCATCTCCTCATGGAGCGGTTGATACACAATCTATTTGTCAAGGGTCTTCTGGTTTCTTCACCACAAAGTGTATGGAACAAAAACCCCATCCTGACCACTGCATTCTTCCTGAGACGCTTCTGTATACCTCCCAAAAATGCTTTTTTATTCTGGGAACATGAGTTATCCTCCCATGTGGGGTTTGCAGAGGGATTTGCAGTACAAGGCATAACCCTTGTGTTCCACCTCTTCTGTCACATCCTTCAAAGCCTGTGTTTAAAGGAGGAGGCTGCCCCACACTGGATAGTCATGCCTTGGTATTTGGTGGGATAGCTGGGGTTGAGAGAACTGGTTTTCGCTCTAGCCACTGAAGCTCTTCCTTCTCATAAAAGGCAGGGTGTAGGAGCAGGAGCTGCCACCCTATGATGACTAAAAGCCCTCCGCTGGACCCTGTATGATAGGGTACGTTTCTGTTTTTTAGAGAACTTATCCAGAAAAGAATCTAGCTGCGGACCAAATAATCAGGGTCTGAGAAAGGACAACTTCATTAAAGAATATTTCTTGAAAGCTTCTGCATATCAATACCTAAGTCAAAGATGTCTCCTGGATGCAATACTGGCACAGCCCCCTGATGCAGAGCCACTCATGCATCATAATTGATATCAGGCAGGTACTTTACCGGTTAGGCAGAATCATATGCAGTACCCTTTGGGAACACTGTACACAATTAAGACTACAAGCGACAGTACAAGTTCACCTTTGGTACAAGCTCATACTACACAGTAAAGTGGTAGCGATGGCTGAGCAGCCAGACCTATCTCAAGAGTGAAGTGAGCAGTATCAACAGTTACACAAAGGACAGCAATTACTATGGTTCAAACAGACACTGACTTAAGGTTTGTGAGGAAATTAATATACATTTATTTACACATTAGTTGTAAAACAATTCCCTAGGTAAAGCAGCAGAAAAATCGCACTCTTAATATACCATACAGCACCTGATGAAAGGTTATACAAAATTAAACAGCACCAACAAGTAAGTAGGCAGGGCAATCTAGAAAAGGCTTGCTACAATGTGGATTCAAATCAATAGGCCTGGACCAATGTTAATGGTTCAGAGTTTTTGCAGAGGATCATACAGTTCAGAGTAGTTCGCGGTTAAGTCTTTGCCAAGAGTTTGAGACGGAGATGGTCAAAGGAAAAGTTATTTAAAAGAGTAGAGAAGGACAAGCCCTCGGATTGGCGAAAGATTTCAAACACTTTCACGGCGGTCAGACAGAACGAACAACTGGGTTAGAACAGTACCTTAAATGGAGTAGTAGGCTGTACCTGAGGAAAACCTTCCTGGTAGATACTGCAGGCTCACAGTTCCTGAAGCGACGGTCGGAATGACATGAAGTAGGAAGACTGGAGGGTCCTGCACTGCCCAGGGAAGAAACCAGCAGCAGAGCAAAGCAACAAATAAAAGCTGTGCTCCTTAAAACCCAAACAGGGTCAGAGCCTTCTAGCTATCTGGTTCACTGCAGCGATGCACAGCAAATTCGACCAGGGAGGGAGGCCTTGTTTGGTGTTTGGCAAACTGGCTGGTCCCAACAGCTCAAGGGAAGAATATTCCCTGAAGATCTTCTCCGTCGTTGAAGTTTGGAGATTCGGACCCGCAGCCGGGCTTCATCGGGAGGTTCAGTCGTGGTAGTGGTCCTCTTCTTTCAGCTTCTCTTCGGTTCTCTCGATCCAGTTGCTACTCTGCCTTCCAAGTCTCAGAGACCTGCTTTTAATGCAGCTTTCCCCCATTCACACAGCCTGGCTGTCAATCACACTGCAAGGTGGTCGTCCTGGCGGGACAGTCACCACAGTCATTCATACAGAGTGCAACATGGGTCTCCAAGGAGACCCTGTGCAGGGAGTCTTTAACCCCTCCCTCACATCCTGTCCCCCTCAGACATTCAGGCACCTAAGGAGGGCTTCTATTCAGAAGCCCACCAAAGGACGGCGAACAAAGGAACCAAACCTGGTTGGCGCGCAGAGTAAAACACGAGAAAGACCTTTACAAAAAGAAATGGTGAATAAACCTTGCCAGAACCAAATAAAAGCAAATGGGGTCCAGCGGATTTAAGTTCGAGGCTACTAACTTAGCCTAAAACAGTGCCAAGGCTATTTACATAGACAAAGACCTTGTTGAGTCCACTTGTTACCTAAGGAAAAAAGAGAAAAAACAAGAAAGGACAATTAGAACGTATGTCTAAATGTCCTGCCAAAATATACCAGTATACGGTTTACCAGTTACGAGTTTCTTGACTAACTCGATTTGGCTTTTTAAATCGTGTCAATTCAATTAGCACTAAAAGCCGACATAGGACCAACACGGAGGTGGACAAGTAGATTACACTGTCCCTCCCTCTTGAATCATTCAATGCTAGTACAATTCTTATATATGTACTGCTCTGTTCTCTGGTGTGTGTATTTTCCTTGTATATTTTTATGATTCATTTTTTGCAATTCAATTAAATATATATATTTTTCTAGAAACTGCCTGCTAATTTAATGAAATAAGGACAGATCATCAGAGGTTACCCATGGGGAATATAAACAAGATGCCCGTTTGACCCTAATGTAAAGTACTAAAGGTTGTTGACCTTTTTGAGGGTGGTTGATTACAGGCTTCTCTCCACTTTCACCTCCTTCCGTGTTACTGCTATCTAATAAACTACAACCTGCAGATGTCCCCGCAACTTATTTTATTGCAGAGGTGCAGTACTACTGACAACATACAGATGTCCTCCTAAGAAATCACATTGACATTTTTGATGTGGACAACTGTATGTGGTCAGTGGTACTGCTCCGCTGCAAAAAATAAAATAAAATCTACAACAATGAAACATGAAATAGAAATGTAAACAGGTTGTGAGAAGAAGAAAACATTTGTCAGTGGTACTGCACATTTCCTATTGACTACAATTTACAGATGTCCTCACAACTTATTTTTGGGAGAGTTGCAGTACCATTGACAACATACACCTTTCTTACAAGGATATCTATATGCACATCTGCAAAAAAATGATTACGTGTATGGTAACAGTATCTAGAAAGGAATACCTATGTGTAGCCCAATGGGACCAGGAAAGTAGTCGCAAGATAGCCCACCTCTGTCCTGCTCCGGCATAACCTCCCAAAACCCCTCCTTACCTCTGTCTTCAGATGAGCTGTCTCGAGAGTCTTCAGAGGTCCTTTGTCTTGATCTTCATCCTTCCTTTAACTTCCCGTTGTTCTTGTGCTTTTTGCCGTGCAACTAGGGCCAAGCTTCCCCAGAGGCCACCTTGGCTGGGATCGAAACTCACACCAAAGGGAACTCCTGGGAGCCTGCCCAAAGCCAGGGAAAAAGCCTTCAGACACCAAAAAACCCTGGAAGATCTGGTGATGGAAGTCCTTGTAGAACTCAGAATGCACAATCCGAAAGGAATAATGTCCCCACCAAACTGATGAGCAATAGACTATTGTCCTCAAGAATGGATGGTAATGAAGGTTCAGGTACTGGTCAGAAAGTACCCGAATCGTACTGAAGATCAGAGGAGTGGAACTTTCAACGAGTTGAGTCCTTGGGATGATGCTCCAGTGAGTAAAGAAGATTCTCTTGCAGACCATAGGAGGTGGAACTCCAGAGTGAGAAATAATACTGGTAGGCAGAATACAGATAAGTGAAAAAGCAGGTAGTAGATCAGAGTGAATATAAAATGCAAGGGCGACAGGATAGGATAGTTATAAGGCAAATGGTGTAGTTAGTTACCGTTGCCAAAGACAGAAGGGCTAGAGCACCTTAAAGTATTAAAGAAGCAACCCGCCAGGAGGAACAGAGTAAGCAGAAGTAGACGAAGGCGAAGCTCAGGTGGAAACAGAAAAGAACAGGTAAGGTAGTAAGCACACGGTACAGAGAAAGATACTGCTACGAAAGACAGGTGGCTAGAATGCCAGAAAATACAAGAAGCAACTCGTAATGGAAAGAGAGTAAGTGGGAGAGAGCCGAAGGCGGGGCTGAGGTTGAAATGAAAAGGGACAGGAAAGACAGAATACAGGCGGCGTAAGAAGAGAAAAGACGCAGAGCAAGGCAAAGGGCACAAACGCCAGGAAACAAGAAAGTAGCTACCCACTAGAGAACAGGAGCACAGGGGAGTGCAAGGGGGAAACTAATCTGCATATGAGACAGAGAGGAACGAAGTAACATCAGCAAGGCTCCTAGTGGACGGATACAACACTGTGCAGTGACATAGAGAGCAGCGGCCATATTGATTGAGGACTAGACTGCAACTCTGGCAGTGAACTGGTGTCAATGAGAGATCTTCCACTTATGCCAACACTTCCAGGACCGCAGCATGACAACCTCCCTCGGGCTGCAAAAAGAAATATCATAACGCCATCCCAGATTTGAAAGTGACGAAGTCACATGACATGATAGAGAACTTCTGAATGGGAGAACATTAATTAAATAAGCCACTATGGGATTACATCGGGGTAATCGAACAAGAAATACCATTAAGTGTGTTGCCTGATTATGCCACATTATTTCCAGCATTTCCATTTTCGTGCCAACCACAAAGTCAGCTTTCTGGCATCCCTTTATTCTCTCTCTCTCTTCTCTGTTTTAATGGTGTTGGCGATATTTTGGCGGCACTCCCACCAAAATCCAACAAAAAAAATAATAATAATAAACTTCCCGAAGAAGTACATACACATACCTATATACATGTTGGATTGTTCATCGGTGCACTCTGGTGGTGCTTCCTTCTGTATTGTACTGTGATGGAGGATTACCACGGATTGGTGTTGCCGTGGTATGCCATGTGCCTGGTCACCCTTCGTCCTGCTCTGTGGGACCAGAGGTGTCCACAAGATGGCAGCCATCTCTGGAGCCAGACTTCTGGGCGAACACTCTACCATATGCCCCCTTTGCCTTCACATGTTAAGTTGCTGGGACAGGCAATGGTTCGGACCCAGATCTCTCCAGACAGAAAAAACACAGGAAGGTGCTGGATTAGGCTTATGTATATGTCTTCTTACTCTGTACTAATACAAGGGTTATCTCCATCTCTGATGGGAACTGGAGACAAAATGAATGCAAAACAGAAGAGGAAATTGTTCCCATCAGGCATTATTTCTGGCCACTGGGGCAAATCTCTATACTAGAGAGGTACATTTAAACGTTTCAGTTGTTTTCAGTTGTTTTCCACCTTCATCAGGACCAGGAAAGTAGAGGACCCTGTAGAAAACCAATTAAAATAACCAAAGTATCCAGCTTTGGGTGCAGGTTGCAACAGCATAACCATCAGCAGGCAGATATGTCTCCCTATGTGCACACCACAACCCAAGAGAGTGCAATGTCCCTTCACCTTAGATAAATGTTGCTACTGAAAAAAGAAGAAATTACAGGCACCTATATATATATATAGGCACCAAGATCCAAACCATAAATAAAACCAGATCAAAACTGAAAGAGAATATATAGCAACATAACTAAAAGTAAAAGTAGGAAAAACTCACCAGGACAAAAGCGCCTGGATGCTTAACAAATAGAAGTGATGAAAGGAGTCTGAAACTATCTTCGATGGATAACTACAAGGCCCCACCACAATTGACCCAGGTGTTGGCCCATTGAGTGAGATTAGGTGAGTTTTTTCCAAGGGATGTCATACTAAAACTAAAAGGAGGGAAAAAACTCAATGCATTAATTCGACATGAAAGGAATAAGAAGCAGATGCACAGGGAGCGCAGGAAAGCCAACAAAGGCCTGCCAAGAGAAGAGGTAACTTACAAATAGGTACCTTGGTTCCCAATACATGTAGAACCTGCATCCAAGCCAAATGGTCGCCTAAGTCTGGTAAAGATGAAATTATGTGCCCAGCCAATGTTGCTGCAAATTATAAAGAAGTAAAAATAAATCCATACCGAGAGGACCCTGGACATGGCACTGACTCAACACTAGAACGGAATCCCCTCCTCTTCCAGAAGGTGTAAATATGCACAGTCGCTGTAAGTAGTGCAAGTTCAAAAGTTTGTAAAACACATACCATTCCAAATTTAAAAGTAGGAGGCGGATGCGTATGGTAGCGTGTTCCACCTAGTTTCACCGGGCGAATCAGATGAAACGAGGCGCAAACATCCTACATATAGTCGTTACGCTACTTGATACGCTACTTCACCTAGAGCTGGGCCCCTCGTGAACCTTGCATGTCAGGTTAGCGCCAATAAAATCAAGCAGTGATTTTAACAGTGGACAGAAGCACAGAGTACATCTGATGCTTCTGTCCACTGTACTTTCATGCTTCTGATGCTATTGTGGAAGAGCGGTTAAATACAATATAGAAAATGATCTACAATCGCGACAAAATGCTTACCTAAAACAAACAGCATTTCCTCTTACCAACATTAGACAGAATGCCAACAGCATTCGGAGGAGGGGGCCTGTGCCTTATGCTGAACTATATAGAGTCATATGACGCTAGTCATGTGAGAATAGTCCCAATTGAGATCTAAAGCCTCGCTGCCACTGAATAAGCAGCACCATCTTTGAATAGACCAAGGTGAACGCTTCCAAGCCCAGAAGAAGCTGGGAAAATGTAAGCAGCACACTAAAAATACCTAAATAAAGAACAGAGTAAGACAGAAATGAAGAATCCCAAGACCTAGGTCTGTCGCTCCTAGTACTGACATAAAGTGGCTAGCCTCTCTGCAAGGCACAAGAAATGTATTGCTTCCCAGTCTGGCTACAGTGACCAAAATAGTCACATAGTGAATAATGCATCACACCCCCCCCCCCACCAAGTGCAGGACCATCACCAGACAAAAGTTGGCAGCCTGTGGTGGAGGCAAAAAAACTGTCCATACACAGGTATGCTGGAGATTCTGAAGGGGCTTGAAAGCGTCCAGGCTGGTACAGTGGACACCCTCTATCTCACATACCAAAGGGAGTAATCTGGATGTCTACACTATGGTCCTGTAATGACATCCCTGCAGCATGGCAGTCTCACTGATGCCAAATAAACAATGACTTAAGACCCAAATACAGGCCAAACGAGGCTGCCAGCAGGAAAGATGTGCCTACCACAGACAAAATGGGAAGAGAAAAAATGACCAATACATGAGTAAAGCCTCATTCAGCCTATGGTACAGTGTGTTCAAATGATGGATCCACTTGGCTTCCTTCATTGATAGGGCTTGCACTGCATTGGGGCATTTCTCACAGTGTCTAATATCCACCAGGACAGGTCTTCCACAGAGTGTCCAACCTCAGTGTAATGCACCATGAGTGGAGCTTTGGCATTCTCACACCTGATGCGTGTCCTGTGTTCTGTAATACAGTTCTGTAAAACGTGTATGTACAGGTCCTACATATTTTAGTCCACACAGGCATTGTATGCAGTACACAGCGTAGGGTGTCTTACAGTTGGTATGGTTTTTGAGGTACCATTGTCTGCCATCTGTGTCAAAAGATTTAAATGTTTTGCTAAATTTGCAAACTGATCAATTGCCACAAGGGAAGTGCCCTACAAGTGGTCTCAGATCCCAAGCTGTACCAGTTGACCTACTTTAGACCTGGAGTGGACAAAACGGTCCCTCAAATTCCTCTGGCATTTAAATGCAAACAACGGAATTGACTCATTAGGGATGTGAAGTTGGACCAAAGGCCAACATTTCTTAATACGTTTTTTGACAGCAAAAGTGTGTGTACTGTATGCAAGAGCACATACCAACTTATTCTGCGTCTTCTCTCAATTAGGCTGAAATAGAGTCTCTCGCGGTGTATACCTTGCTTTCCTTAATGAGTGTGAGATCAATTTTTTAGAGTAACCCCCTCACCTTGTGTCACTCTCCCAAGTCATTGGCATGTGTCTGGTAGTCAGGTGTAAGCGTGCAGGTTCTACAGTGCCGCAATAGTTGGCCATATGGCACATTTTCCTTCTGGTTTCTTGGGTGAAAACTAGAGAAATGCAATACCATATTTCTGTCTGTCATTTTCTTGTGGAGTGAACATAGCAAGTTATCCTGGTGGTTCTTAATTATGAGATCCAAGAAACAAATCTCCTGGTTACTGGTATTCATCGTAAAATGGATATTAGTATGACATTTATTTATCCAAATCAGAAATTCTTCTAGTGTATCCACTGGTCCCGTCCAGATGAAAATAATTTTCTCAATATAACAACACCACAGAGAGATATTACAAAGGAAAGGGTTAGTGCCAGACAGTACAAAGTACTCTTCCAATGGAGCCATAAACAGGATTACTAGGCTGGGTGCAAACGCAACACCCATAGCCGTGCCTAATGTCTGCAAGTAAAACTGATCTTTATATTTACAGATGTTTTTCTGAAGGGCGATAGAGAGTATCTTGAGGATGAACTTGGACGGTACTCAATTTTGTAAATTCTCACAGTAGGAATTCACGGGTACACTGAAATGCCTCCTGCTGCGGATACTTGCATAAAGTGCCTGTATGTCCATAGTGACTGGGACCTCCTGTGTATGGTCAAATTACCTCCCCTAAGATAGGTTTCAGTACCTTGACTAAGTTGCTGATGGAACATATCAATACATTTACATATGGGTGCCAATATGGACCCATACCCTGCCACTATAGGGTACCCTGGTGGTTTCTTACACTTCATTGCATTTGACCGATTTGTCTGGAAATCGGAGACCTTTATGTAGTATGGAATGTGATGAGGAAGGGGTGTGGGAGGAAATAACTGTCTCATAGTTTAAATTGTCCTGCTGTCCTTTCTTATCAAATGGAATGTGTAGAGTGTTCAGAGGTACAATTTTAAAGAGCTATTACTATAATTTGAATTGTTAATTGTGATAAGTAAGTCGTATCAGCATTCCTGTCAACTTGACACCCTAGCATTCACTTTGAAAGCAGATTTTGCAAGGGATAGGAGATAACAGCAGTTGTAGCAGCCCGCAACCATGGATTTGTATTTAATGGGATGGGAGAAGAAACCAGTTGCAGGAGTCCACAATTTTGCAGTTATATTTAATGGGACGCAATAACACCAGTTGCAGCAAATCGCATCCTTGGAGTTACATTTAAAGCAATGGGAGATAACACGAGTTGCAGCAGTCTGTAATCTTGGAGTTGTATTTGATGACCAACTTTCCTTTTCATCCTAAATATATGATGTGACACAGCCTTGCTTTGTACAATTTTTTTTTTTTGTAACATCTAGTTTTTTTACAAACTTTTATTACAATTCATACCAGTTCATAAGTCCCAATTTATCTTTACAATTACATTCTATGCTTTTCAGTTTAGGACCTTATCTAGAAAATGTATCACTGAGCAGGTTAAATGTACCGAGCTTCTACTCAGTATCCGGATCCACAGGTCTTCCATCGAGTCATTTGCAGGCTTGAATTCACTCAAGTGGATGGATCTCAGCCCATTTAAGGCCACACATTCAATTGTTAGGTGTTTTATTGTCTCTACGTGGATTTCACAATGCCGACAAGCTTCATCGGTAGCTAGCTTTATTTTTCTCAGCACCAACATTTGGTTGGTTTTCAGTAGGTTCAGTCTAAGTCTGAGAAATCGATCTCTATGATATAGTGAGGGAAATTGGCATGGATATTTCGACATATTGTCCACTTTATTCTTTGTCAGACCCAGGTCTAAAGCTGTCGGCATCTTTGCGTACCTATCCAAATTGTCTATCCATAGCCACTCTTTCAATTTAATTCTCGCAATTTGCGGGTGATTCAACAATGTATCCATTGAGATATTTGCATCTAACATGATGGCTTTCACTTTATCTGACCATCTCAAAAGCAAGCCTGTATGTTGATGTTTTTCCTCTGATCTTAATATTTTAAAGGCTGGTTCACAATGCATTATCTCCATCTTGCGTAGCAATGATAAGGATTTCCAGAGTACTGTTCCATAGAGACTTTCCAGTGCCAGTTCGTGGAGTATGATCGTCATTGAGAGATATTTAGGCAGTCTCAGAACTTGCCGCCAGAATAAGCTTTCCAATTTGGTCCAGATCTTATGGTCCAAATTCCAGCCGACTTCTGCTCCAAAAGTTATTGTAGGCACTACTTTTTGAAGGTAGAACATGCAGAGCGGTATTGCCGAAAACTTTCCATACAAGGTGTGTAGTCTCGCTCCTTGTAGGGAGAGCATTCTGGTCCGATTGAACAGGTCTCGGACCCAGCTCCACTCCCATATTGAGATGTTCGTCAATATTCCAAGATAGCGAATTTCTTTGACTTCTTCAATGACTTTATTGTCGATTCGCCATTTAAAGTTCTTATTTTTGGCGTTCCGATCACTGCCATACTTCATGATTTTGGTTTTGTTCACATTGATTGATAGATCGTTTTCAATCATATAAGTTTCCAGTTTCGACAGCAGCCGTTGTAGGCCTATCTGAGTTTTATCAAACAGTACTATGTCGTCAGCATAGATCACGTAACTTATATGATGTCCGTTGATTTTCGGAGGGAAACAATTCACATTTGCTAGGGCCATGGGAATGTCAGCAATATAAAGCTTAAACAGAGTAACAGCAAGTGGACAGCCTTCTTTCACCCCTCTGGTAGTAATGATTGATTTAGACAGGTCTCCACTTGCATTTAATCTTACTTTGATTGAAGTGTTGGAATGCAATGCCTTAATTGGTGACAGCAAAGAGTTTGGACAGTTTCTTTTTTCTAACTTCTCCCATAGTTTATTTTGACTTATTGAATCAAAAGCCTGTTGCAAATCGATAAAGGCCATGAATAACTGGGCCTTATTATTCAGTGCTTCTAGCTTCAATAGGTTCACCAAGGTTAAGTTGTTCTCTATGCCCACGCCCTTTGTAAATCCTGTTTGTCTGATATCTGGTAGATCTATTTCCTTTGCCCATGAAGTTAACTTTTTTTGCAAAAATGTCGCCAGCACTTTGCCGATAGTATCTAGGAGGGCAATCGGGCGGTAGTTGGCAGGATCGTCCCGACTGCCCTTCTTGTATATTGGTACTATTATTGCTTCAGTCCATGATCTCGGCATCTGCTTTCTGTCTGCTATCGCCACAAATAGCGTTCTGATGAAAGTTGACCACGCATATCTGTGTTCTTTTAACTGTGTATTGCTGATCCCATCCGGTCCAGCAGCTCTCGATGTCTTTAGTTTGTCTATAGCCATAAGAATATCTTCTTTGGACTCAATTATGTTCCAGGCTATATCAGTGGTGCCACTTTCAACGCGCTGTATCATCTCCATTCCTGTAAAGACCTTTTGATAGTGCGTCACCCAGTCGTTTTCCGTCACTCCATTTATCATTAGGGCGTCCTGGTTTGCTGTTCCTTTATTCAGGATTCCCCAGATTTCTCTTGAGTTGTTTTCTTTTGATCAGTGCCAACATTTCTTCACCACGTTCTTGGTCTCTCAAATAGGAAAAGGATTTCAACCAATTCCGATATTGTTGTTTTCTCTGTTTTAAGACGCCCGTAGCATTCATTCCATACTCTTTTTTCAGTTTGATCAGGTCTTTCCTTAGCTGCTTTTTTTGGTTTTTCACGATGAAACTCCATTTATGCTTGTGCTCATTAAGACTTTGACAATTTCTCTTTGAAAAACCTGGTTTCAAACAAGGGAGCAGCGGTATATAGTCAAATGACTCAACATTGTCATGGTATGTTTCCTGGATTTCATTTGATATTTTAATGATTTGACGGTCATTTATACGTAGACGGTTTCTCCCATGATTTACTTCTAGTACTTGACTATTGTTGCCAGATTGCTTTTTGCACATTAGCTTGCAGGACATTACTAATATATAGTGGTCACTGTTTGTGGTTGATGTAATTTGTAAATTATTCATTGTTACAAAGACATTTCTCGATGTCCAGAAATAATCTAAGGTTTTTTTGTAGCCCATGTTTTCCCAGGTGAAATTTGGTGGTATATCGCCTTTCACATGGCCGTTTACCATCATAAAATCGCGGGCTTCCAGATTTCGACACCATTGCGATCTTCTTGCATTACCTTGGCATCCGACAATCGATTTGTCTTCTACAAGCTTCATGTGTTCATCAAACCATGAGATGTTCAAATCTCCACACAAAATAATTGCAATGTTCAAGTAAGTCCTCGGGTAGTTATCAATTATTTTCATTACAACAGCTATGAATGCATCAGCAGAGATTTTCAGTGGGTTCCAGTACACGTTCAACAATAAAAGATGTTTTTTATTATTGTGAGCGTTCGTGGTCTGAAGTAATGTTCCTTGGACATAACTGTTGGGGTTGATTTTTTCCATTATTTCCCAGTTAGTGCCTGATTTTATCATGGTGAGTAGACCCGAAAATGGCCGTCCCTTGTTGTTTTTTACGGCTGGATTTAGCAGTGTCACATAGCCATCTTTAACCGGGGGCTCACGCATCCAGGTTTCTTGGAGACAAATTGCAAAATTGTCGGTTAGCTCGACCGGAAAGTCATTATATAAATGACTAAAGCCCCTCGTATTCCATGAAATCACAGTCACAGGCGCATCATTTTTATCTTTTGTGAGCTACTTCTTCGTTGACTTGACTCCAGCGCTCCCGTTCTTTAAGTTTAACAATGGTGCAGTATTAAACTGTCTCCGTAGGTCTTCACGTCGCTGATCCATGGATACTTTTATGCTTTTGGACTCCGGTGTCTCGAATGTGCTTTGTAAGACGAGATCTCAAACCCCAAACATAGAAGATCTTGCTTCGCGGTTAATAGCATATTACGTACCGCTTGGGAATTAATGTGCAGTAATACAACATCCACTCGATCTTCCGATAAGTATTCGACAATGCGGATGTCATTTGACGTTATGGTCCGCAGCACTGGTACTGCATGCAGTAGGTGCATAGTGTTAGCACGATTCAGATTGACATCTAGTTCATTTCTAAATATATTTTCAATCATTATTTTTTGAGAGGCAACCTTAAAGGCACTGCGAGGGGCTTCATGTGATTTCGAAGGAGAATGTCGACTCTGCGCTGTTGTGTGTTTTGGATTCAATACAGATCGGCAGTTATTTGATGGCTTGGAACTAGAATCTATATGTCTTTTTTTCCATTCGAATTGAGTTTTATAGGAGGCTCTTTCTTTCGCCCATAACTCTCCATTTTTATCTTTATGGCAACTTGTCTTAATTAAGTGATGTTTCTCTTGTTGTATTCGGCTTAAAGAGTTAGAGCTACTTGTCGACGTATTCCCACCGTCCACCACAGATCCTCCAGAACAATCTTCAGCTTCGCCATCAGAATATGTGGACATGTTATATAACTCTTCCATTAGAACCGCAGAGGAAGATGAACTCACGTCGGATTCAATTCTTCTCCGCTTTTTTGGATTTACAATCACTTTATTTGCAGGTGCTGCATTTTTCTCTTCGTGTCTATATTTGTTATTTGTGTCCGGTTTGCCAAGTATTTTATTTTCATGTAGCTTAGCTTTTACAGGTGTCGTCAGGTTTCTTATAAATTGCTTTATATTACTTCTATGTTTTGTAGAAGTCTGTATGTTCTTTTTTTTTAGGCTTTTTCTTGGCGTTGCCATTTTTCTGTGAGATTACTTTTTCTTTACTTGCCGTGATCTCAAGATTTTTAGCCGGACCACTGAATATGCCATATGATGCCTTTGCAGAAGAACACGAAGGAATCTCCAAACGCACCTCCGGTGTCGTATTTGCCTCACAGGCCTGGTTGCTGGAATCAGCCATCACGTCTTTGGTACCTATTGCAGATAGATGTTTTACGCTGGCCGTGATTTTGTTTGGTTCGTTATTAGTTCCATTTGTCTTTGACGTAGCTGTTGTTATTCCACTTTTTCCTCTTAGGTCAATAAGAACGTGTAAGTTAGGCTCATTGGCTGCTGTATTTTCGTCATTTGAGTTTCCTGCTACTGCTGTGTCCACTTCTATTTTGCATTGAATCCCTACATCTGTGCCACCGTGGGTGATGTTTGCAATAGAAGCTTGTTTCACCAGTACTTGAGATTGCATTTGTTTTGTGTTGCCAGATATTCCATCTAGAAGCAGTTTGATTCCTTTATGTTCTAACAACATCTGCTCAAAGTGTCTGCTTGTATGATCGGCAGATTGAATATTTTCAGCTTCTTGTTTTATTTGAAAAGCCACAAATTGTGTTTCAATTTTATTGATTTTGTCATCTAGTTGCCTCATTATAGCTCCATTATTTTGTGAAGATTCATTTAAGCTTTCATACAGCTTTATAAATGGTATCAAGGCTAGTGAAGTGGCAGCCAAAACATTGTTGTGAATCTGTATGGCAGCAGCAACTGACAAGTTCGATTTTAAGGCAGGGTCTTTACTTTGCGGGCTGCCGCTATTCTCCTTACTTGGTGAACTCAGGTCGCTCCTGTTATTCGCTGGGATGGTTTTCGGCCGTTGCTGCATGTGCTTATCTGACACTTGATCGCTCTGACTTTTCGATTTGGAGCTGGGATCATCCTTAGAGCAAAGGTTCTTTCCTTTACTTTTAAAGCACTCCCTTGTTACATTCGCCAGGTTTAAGCCCAGATTAGAAGTGTCGTTTTCCAGCTCGATAGATTTTTGGTTCGAGCCTGTCGCTTTACCACTGGTAGAGCGCTCGTGTTCGCCTTCTTTATTATGTCCCATGGCTGTTTCCATAGTAGTGATATCACTTGAGGTGCCTAAAGAAAAGCTTGCTGTTAATCTCTCCTTCATTTCCTCAAAGTCGGCTAGGAGTCTCTTGGTCAGACGTGCTTCTCTCGCTGCTAAGTCGATCTCCTTCAAGGGTAAGTCATTGCGGGAACCCTGTTGTATTCCATTAATTAAGTTCCCTATTTCAGCTCGTGAAGAATTGTCACCACTGTTTAATCCGGTTGAGGCATTGTTTTTACTGCTATTGCTATTACATGCAAGTGTTGACTTCATGTTTTGGTTGATGTTCTTAAAACCAATAGCAATTTTCTGTATAGGAGTGCTTTCCTTACGTAAGTTCACATGCTGTTTAGCAGACACTGGGAAAGTAAATTTCAGCAAGCTTTGATCTAATGCTATATTCGGCACCTCAAGCGCAAGTAATTCATTATCGGTCACATCAAAAGGAGATTGGAATGCTTCCGCATTTATTTTGATCACATCTGCAGCATCGTGCTCACAGTCGTTTACCCCATTATTCAGCCTAGCACTTGGTAAAATGCTGCCCCATGTATTCATAATATTTGTATTATGCAGGTTCGTGGGATCCATACGATGTTCAACAACAACATTGTTCTTGCTGACCATTCCATTTCGCAAGGCTACAGTACGCGTGCTGACTGCCTGTGCAATTTCGTGGTTCGCTAGGTCACCTAGATATAGTTGTTGTGGTATGGAAAGTACTTCGTCATCAAGGTTGTCCATGGGTTTTACCTCAGTGTCTGCCACCGAAGCCTGAGCAGGCACTGGGGCCTTTAGTGAGTTATCCGAGGTGAAGTTGGAACACCGGAGATACCGGCTCGAGCTCTTCTTGAGTCTGAGTTTCTAGAGTGCTCGGTGCTGCTTTTGTTCGACTCTGAGACATCCCCTCTCGCACATCCAAAACTGTGTCCATAGTGCAATGGACCTTACGAGGAGCAGAAGTAACAGCGGGTGCCAGTCCACTCCCACTCCCACTTCTTTCTTCGCCCCCTTCATTTGTATCGTCGGGATGACGCGGCCTTAGAACACTCCCATTCTCGTTTCCACTTTCAACATCACTCCCCGCGACACTATCTACAATTAAGTCCATATCTGCAGTGGTACCGGGGAGGGGTACTATTGAATTCTGGGCTTGTTTTAGCTTAAGCCATGTCAATGGCCCATTGTCACCCATGAGTGCCTCTTACCTCTTGATTTCAGGCAAGCGCCGCTGCCCTCCGCCGCCCGCTGCAGACTGCTGAAGACTGGACTCTGCGCACGGACTCTGTGCGCGCTCCGCGCTTTGCTGGTCTTTTTAAGGTCAGTTGTGCTTTTTTTTTCCTTAAAGGCACATAGAATGCTCAAAATCACTGGAAACAAAGTTCGTGCACCGTAGCTGCAGCTCCTCTCTCCTTCTCACACTGCTGCAGACTGGACTCTGCGCACGGACTCCAAAATAATGTCAATTGAGCTTTGTGAGAAAGCATCTCCAACTTTGCTTTTTCAGTCACCTAGTGACAATAATGCATGCCTATGTTTCCTTCTGTTTGGACAACTATAGCTAAGTCTACCTTGGGTTGCCATCAATTAAAAAACTACAAATAATTCAGAACCTGGTGGCTTGTGCCATACTACCTATTCCCACGAGATAATCCTGAATTGATTGAAATTAATTGACCACGGCGGCTAAGACAATTGGGTTGCATAACCACTGCTGACTTTCATCAACTGGGACCCTCTTTCCTTAGGGACATACTTATACAATACCGATAAACCTGCTATTTCAGAACAGTCAAAGAACAATGTTTTTCCAAGTCATTATTCAGAATCAAAAGATGTAATGGAGGCTCCTTTGCCGGTTAGGCCTCTTCTCTTTGGAATTACTCCCAGGGGTCTTGGAAACACAGCCACCATGAGGCTTTCAAAAAAGCTTAAAAATACATCTTTTTCAGTATGCCTTCAGTTTAAGCAGATCTACTTGAACTTGCTTTTCGCCCCTTTCTCGGTTCTGTAGTTAGCCTCTGAATATCAGCAGTAAGTGCCTAAATGCTCTACTCTGGAGAAGGGTGCAATGGTTTACAAGTTACCCAAATATAATGCTGAAACACCTGTCCGCCTTTTGAATCGCAAATGCATGGTACCCATTGCCAGTCACCAGTTTTATTTTTCCACTAACAGTACCAATTGCCCTCAGTACTCGTGTCTCGCATTACTCTTGTGGCCAAATGTTAAGTTGTGCACATGTGCCTTTTCCTCCCATCACCTGTTGAACCAATTACTCTGGCAGGTGGAATATTAGTCATCCCTCATTCTAACTATTTTAATTCTTAGGCTTTGGCTTCACTAAATTGTCCCAGATGTTTGTTTTGAGGTTAGTCGAGGGGATATCAGCCCTTTAAGAGCTGGAGCTATGTGAGATGGGAACTTCATGTGGGACGAGTTTGGGAGAGTGGGCAGGAAACAGAAAGGGAGGAGTTAGTGTATGGAGAGAAGAAGAGAGGAAAGGACTAAAGATATACATGTCCTGCAAGTCAGTGTGGTGTCTTGTTCACTCCAGTTAAAGGTAACAACTGGTGACCAGCTGATACAGCCCACGCTGCACCATCCATCCGATGCTGTGCAGGGTAGTTGTGAGCATGGGCTTTCTGACCGTCACATCCATGGCGGCCATGTGGCTGCGACAGTGTCACCTGTCAGAGACTTCCGTTATACCGCCATCATCCATGCAACTAGTTCTCAGCCACTGCATCTCTGCTCCTTCCTTACCGGCAAGGTAGAGCATTTCCACTGCGGGCCACCCAAGTTTGCAGCTGCGTGATGACACCAGCTGCCTTCTTATCTGTTCCTGGATCAGACTTATCCTGGCCAGTCCTGCCTACAACATTTATCATCTCCTGGCAACTCCTGCCTACAACGTTCCTCTTCTGGGAAACCTGATAGCTATGCACTCAGTGGACATTCTACTGTCTCCCCGGTACAAGGCATCCCTATGCACTTGGCGTCCATATATCATCATCATCACAACTGCCCACTGTCCCTGCCCAAGCCCATGTTTTGCTCCTTGGTGTGCTTTCACTGGACTGTGATGGCGCACATCGCTCCAAAGCGGGGCCTGCAGGGCTGCACATCACTCCGACTTGAGGTAGGAGAGCTGCTTTTCTCAGAAACCTCTGCCATCCCAATCACAGCCGCAGCATGATAAAGGGCCCTGATGTATGGAGTGGCTGGAAGAGTACACAGACTTTGTAAGCACTGTGGGTGATGACATGACCCTAGACATCACTGACATTTTTACCAATTTAGCAGGGAAGGAGATTAAAGCAGTTGTAAAAAAAAACAATTTCTGAGTCTGAAAGGATGTCCTATGATACCCTTATTGCAGCACTCAACAAGAAATTAGTGATACAACAGAACAGAGACTATGAGAGCGCCAGGGGACCACTCCGGTGGTGACAGTGCGCAGTCCAAATATCCTTTAACATTAACATTAACATGAGAGATATGTGTTCAATCTGCGCCACCACATGAAGCCATTGATGAGTTTGTCACAAGAATTTGCCAAAAGATGATCGATTGCCAGTTTGCAAACTTCTCAGATGAGGAGGCCATCCGCTTAAGCATAACAAAAGGCTGCACCTCATCCACCTATCAGAAGGAGTTCCTGAAAAATCCACTACCCTTTGATGACATCATTGAGGTTGTGTGAGTATACAAAAGGGTAGATGTACATTCTACTTCTATGGAGTCCCCGAAGAAGCATGAGAAACAAAACCCTGTAGTGATGCTACAGTCATCCAAAGGCCCCACAAGACTCTAACCACACCTCTGACTGCTTCACAAATCTCCAGCCATCTGTACAATTCACAGCCACACCTGCCTAACATGTCATCAGAAAATGTTATAGGTGTGGTTTGCATTCCCTCACATGGGGTATGCCTTGCATTCAATAAACAATGCACCAATTGCATCAGAGAAGGTCATTTTCATAATGTCTGCAGAGAGGGCAGGTCATTCCCCGTCAAAATATAATTACTCATGGCCACGTGGAGACCCATGCCCAATACACCTCAGGGCACCCAATGGAGGGCATCTCCTTACGCGCCTTAAGGTCCATGGAGATTTGTTTGTGTGATGGAAGATTTCCCTGAGTTACGATGCTGATGAATATGATGTGCCACACAACCTATATCCAGAGTACAAGAATGAGTATGTCATCTTAATGCATGGAAGTCTTGAGGTTGAAGATGCACTGAGAGTTACACTTGACATGGGAGGCACCCCCCCATTGCTTTCTTATCGCCACAGGTGTCACAGTAAATATCATGGGTGAACAAGAATTCCTCCAGATGGCAAATAACATTTTATTATCCTGTTCCAGGCAAGCATATTCCAATAGGGGCACCAGTACACCACTACGGTCCATCAGTCAATTTCAGAGCACATTAAGTCACAGATAATGGTCGATCAATACTGCCATGCACGCACTGAGAAATCATACGAGGGGAAGATGCTTACTCAGCTACTGGACAGTAGAATAATTGGGTCTCATTGATGTCCACTATGAGAGATCAGATGTGGTACAGTGCGTTTCACACTCAACAGGAGAGGTACCTGCAGTATCCAAGATGGCAGTCAGCCCACTTCAAAACAGGCCCTTCGATTGGCATTCCCAAACTTTTTTCAAGAGCCAGGTTGACTAAAGGGCACTGTTGTGAAAATATGCATTGATGAATACATACGCCCAGTCCTTCAACACCCAAGGAGGATAGGCTTCCACCTTCAAAATGCAGTGTCTCAAGAGCTCTGCAATCTGCTGTAGAATGATATTATTGAGAAAGCCTCAAGGCCAACGCCCTGGATATTTCCCTGGTGGTCGTGCCCAAGAATGGATGGTTGAGTTGCCTTTGCATTGACGTGAGAGTTGCCAATACTGTGATCCAACGAGAAAGAAACCCAGTGCCAAACATAGAAGACATAATTGTTCTGCTGAAAAGGGCCATGCAGTTTTCCAAACTGGACTTAAATCAAGAGTATCATCTGCTGGAGCTGCACCCGACATTGAGAGCTATAACTATGTTCTCAACTCATGATAGACTTTTCTGCTACAAGCACCTAGATATTGTGATTTACTCTGTAGCAAAAATCTTCCAGGAAGCAATCAGGCAATTACTTCTCCCATTCCAGACGAATTTCAACTACAGTGATGACATCTTGATCTACAGTAAATCCCAGGAAGGACATGACCAGCCTTTGATGACTATCTGCAATGCGCTTCAGGAAGCAGGCCGGACTGTGAATTTTGACAAATGTGACATCAACAAAGGGGACTTCTGATTGTATAGCCACATCTTTTCAGACCAGGGAATGTGACCTGACCCTGAGAAACTTTGTACCCTTAATAACCTTGCCGCGCCCAGCCAAGTTGCTGATGTGCGGTCCTTCCATGGCAGGGTGTTGCATGAGGCACATGCCTAACTATGAAGCAGTGACGCATCCCCTGCACCATCTGTTTAAGAAGGATACAACTTTTAATGGTTGGGGGAGTGGCAACAGGCGTTTGACTAGAACAAGATGCCTTTTTCTGCATTCAAACAGCTAGTCTATTTCAATCTGACATGGAACAAAGAGATCATTGATTCCAGTCAAGTGGGTCTGGGTGCCATCTTAAGTCAAAATGGCAACACTATTTTTTCCATGCCAAATAGTTGCCTATACCAGCAGAGACTTGTCGCCCAAGATATGTGCGTTCTCACAAACCGAGGAGGAGAGTCTATCAGCCATGTGGGCTTATGAACATTTCCACCATTTTGCCCTTGGCCAAAGATTCACGATAGTGACAGACCATCAGGTATTACTGTCACTGTTTGTTAACCCTCAAACAAAGATTGCAGTGCTCTTTGAAAGTTGGGGCATCTGTCTGCATGAACATGACTATGAAATTGTGCACTGGCCAGGGGATGATCTGAAGCTGGCGGACTACAACTCCATCCAGGTCATAGAACTCAGGGGCTAAAGAAAGGAGACGCAGAGTACATTCACAATGTCACTACAAACACCCTCCCGCAGGGGTCAGTATAAGGCCTGTTGACCACCTTAATCATTGAACTGACCTACTACAACACGTGGAGAGACTAATTCAGACATCTAGAACACACTCTCAGTGCAAACAAAAGTGAGATAGTTAGGATGGTTAAGATACACACAAAATTAGTGGTATCATGTCAACGGATACTGTTAAGAGGTTGCCGGTTGATCATCCTGGTGTTGTTACAAAGGAGAGTAGTGCAAATGGCTCATAAAGGGCACAGCAGCATTGAGAACATGACGCAGCAGCTCAGCCAACACATTTGGTTCCCATTCTTGTATGCACTTGTTGATGAGGTGATATGACATTGCTTCCCGTGCCAAAGTATGTCCAGGGCTGACCCTCCAATATAATGGGTTTCAAGGAGTAACTATGTGTAATGCGCTGGTCCTAAAATTACACAAGTGTTGTCTACTGGCTGCTGGTTTTTAACACCTGGGGTTCCCTTGAAAAAACACCCCCAAAAGTAAACAGAAACTGGAGTGTTAACCTGCGCCAAGACCAAATATATAACTCGAAATAAAATTGTATCACAACATTTACTGCCCAAACGTAATGTCCACAATTAAACGTCTGCTCATTTACAGCCAATGTAATGCAACCATGTGAGTATATCACAAGAAACACTGTCCATAGGTAATATCATCAAATCAAAGCCCACACATTTGTGCTCATGCTCAGAAAGACAATTTAGTTGGTTCAGCCAACACATGTTTCGACCAATGGGTCGTTTTCAAGGAGCATCTGTGATCAGTGTGCTACTAGTAGTGAAATCCAATCCACGGGTCCCAATACCCTACTAGAGGTCGACCTCTACTACCCCTGCAAGAAACCGTCATATCTGCAAGTTCATGGCATAGGGTTTCCCTGGATTTCTATGAGCCCATGGAGATGGGTGGCTATCTATTGGCAACCAATTATTTTTTGCAATTTGCTGTAGTGAAACAGGTACACACAACAGTGTTTGCTCATGTAGCAGGGGTCATTGGTGAAGTGTTCAGTGAATGGGGCATTCTGCACACGGTGAAGACAGACAATGGTCCACTGTTCAATGGGAATGACTTTAACACATTTTCATTTCACATGGGGTTCCCGCACCAGAAGATCACACCTCACTTGCTGCAGGAATGGCTGAGAAGTTTATGTCATCAATTAAGAGAAGAATGAAAAAAGCACTGATTGAAGACATGTCCTTTCATCAAGCAATATTCAGGATGTCATGACATTATAGAAACACTCTGCATGGAGCACAGGTAAAACGCTGGCTAAGCTTATGACGTCCTACCAACCTGGGACGCGATTGCTCACACTACCCCCAGGAATCGAACAGAGGGATAAGGAAGTTCGAATAGAGGCGATTCCCAGGTCAAATAACAGACAAGAGCACAGATGGACCAGAGGAGGGAGACAGACCAAAGGAATTCGATGAAGGGGAAGAAGTACTTTTCAGGCAATGGCCACGGTTGAAAACGGACTTGAAATATACAGCTACCCCATTTCAAGTGATAGAGGTCAAAGGAAAAATGTTGGCCACCCAGTACGCGTGCCAGGAGATGATAAGGAATGCCTCACATTTCAAACACGTACTGAGGTTGGTTGACAAAGAGATAGGCAAGGAAGAGAGAGAAGATTCAGGACAATACAAACCGCCGTCAGGTGGAGCCAAGGAATGGGCCTCATTATGAGTCAGGCGGAATGGGTTAACAGGCTCCGCTAATGGTGGCGGGCCCGTTAACACCATTTGGCCTGATTACGAGGTCCCCTCGCAGGACCCGGTAAGGACGCCTGGTAAAACCAGGCGTCCTTACCAGGTCCTGCAAGGGGAAGAAGGAGCTAACAATGGGCCAGTCGTAACCGGCCCATTGATGGCTCCCTCCCCCATTCCCATTGAGCCCTATGGGGGCTCAAATGGGAATGGGGAAGGTCCGGGTCCGGGTACCTGGAAGGAGGAATTACCGGGCCCTCCAAACTCGGAATGGCCCGTTAATTCCCCATTCAGGGAATCCAGACCCAGTTTTGGTGGCAGCCATGCCGCCAATATCGGCATGGCTACTGCCAAAGCCGTAATGAGGCCCTTTGTGTCTCCGAGAGACAGATCAGAAGAAGTGGCTATGCAGCCGGGTACAGGCAGGCCTCAGAGGATGATCAAGAAGCCACACTGGCTGGTGGAAGAAATATGACATGTACCAAAGAAGATATGTGAGGAGGTGATGTTGTGAGGCGGTGATGTTGTGAGGCTATACAGCGGGACACTGGCCCTTTACAAGCAGGAGCAGTTGGAGAGGGGAATGTCACATGGGAAGAGGTTGGGAGAGTGGCAGGAAACAGAAAAGGAGTTATCAGTGTATGAAGAGAAGGGGCGAGGAAAGGAATAAAGAAATATATGTCCTCCAAAAAAAGAGTCATGTCATGTGTACTCCATTTAAAAGTAAAAATGTTCAAATATTGTGAACCACATACAGTCTTAAAACGTAGTCAGTGTGCTGTATAAGAACATTGGTATGTGAACTTACATTTTACAGTCTGATTTACGTTGTACTCTTTGACAGCTCTCTGTGGAACTGATTTTTCGTTCGCTTTCTTGTTTTACAGATGGGTTCTGACAAAGAAAATGGTACGTGAAATACGTTGCTTGACTACATGCAAGAGCATGGGTATGGCTAAATGTATGTATTGATGGGTCTTGATATTCCACTATAATCCTTGTTGCGTTCGCCCTGTGCTCTCCTGCCTGTGCCTTCGAGATTCCACCCTTTGACTGTATCTGAACTAGTAGCGGAAGTCCAAGTTCAAGCATATTTGTCAACCAATACTGATTAATGCTAGATGTGAATCAAAATGCAACCTCTGTAGAAATATATGTATGACATGACAAAGGTCTGTTTGTGGGGAGGGGCCAATGCTCATCCAACTATGATTTTATGTTGTTTACTTCACACGGTTACACAATTTATTGGACTACAATAATTGCTTCTATGCAGTTTTCTTTTGTCAGTCTTTTCACTCATATTGCATGTGTGCCAAATTATATATTTTGAATGCAATATTTTAATGTGGCTATTTATAATTTGATTGTTTCAAACTTTTTCATCTGATGTGTATTTAGATTGCAATCGAAAACCTACAGTAATTAATTACTTTTGTGATGTCATTTGTGATGTCATCTTTCATGTCATGGTTGTGAGTCTTAGCAATGCACAGTGGTGGCGCGAGTTATAATTGCTAAGTTTACCAAAACTGGCAAATTTCTGGGGTTTTTCAGTTTTACTTGTAACCATAGTGTGGATAGGATGTTGTCAGTGCAAAGTAACAAAAGGTTTTGCACTGAATTTGCAAGGTTGTTCTTATACCAACGTTTTTTCACTTTATTTGATAGGTTTTTAGTAGGGCACTGTAACCAGAACCTTTCTTTAGCATAGTGTTTAAAGTAAAGGGATATGTTTTTAGTAGTGCACCTTAACCATAACGTCCCTTTAACAATGTTTTTTGTTAGTGAATTTCATAGGTTTTTAGTAGGGCACTGTAACCGGAACTTTGCTTTAGGATAGTGTTTTCAGTAAAGGGGATAATTGTTTAGCAGCGCAACTTAACCATAACGTTCCTTTAACAATGTTTTTTGTTAGCGAATTTGATAGGTTTTTAGTAGGGCACTGTAACGGGAACATTGCTTTAGCATAGTGTTTTCTGTAAAAGTGATAGGTTTTTTTGTACCACAACTGAACCATAACGTCGTGTTAACAACGTTTTCTGATGGATTTCTTGGCTGCCCTCATGATGAACTTGTTGAAAGGCCAAATTCCCATGTTGTATGTATCCATTTGTGCTACCTCTTCCCTTTCCTAATAGTGTCGGTGTATCCTAGAAATTAAAGGTGTACATGTTAAGTGTTGGTAAGTGTGTGAGTGGTTTTTCTTTTTGTGTTAACATTGCATGGTGCGTCTGTGCCACACATTACTGTCCGAGATGACTGCAGGTGAGCAATAAGGAGGTTTCCTAGGGAGACTGCACCTGGCCGGCGTATGTGCAATCACAATGCAGGTATCTGTAGGACTCCAGTACTGGCCACACGGCGGCATCTTCTAATGTACTTTTAATTAGTTGTGGGAGCCCACGTCTGTCAGTTGCACAGCTATGCGAAGGGCATCCTCTGTGTGCTGGTAACACCGCCCCTGTCACCAGCCCTACAGATTCATACGGTAGGCTACCGCATTTCAAGTAGTGCTGGTGACTACGTGAGTTGCTGTGCAAACCTACCAATTTATGGCTGCAGCACACCAGGCTGTATGAGGCCCTCTGGAAAACAGCAACCTCAACTGTCACATTAATTTGATTGATGTGCTGCTAGCCTTTCCATGACCCGTGAAACAGACACACCATCTGTCTCTGCACTGAGTACATTGACTGAAAGTGTCAAGGGTTCGTCTGCAGGTTGTAGTGTTGGAGAAAAGATTTAACTGTAGGTGTGACAGTTTGTAGTGAGTCTGCAAAATGGATAAGCTGGTTCGGCTTGGTCACTCACATACTAGTGCATGTAAAGAGAAGGAAGCAAATAGTAGATTCCTCGAAGCGCAAAGAATAAGCAATCTCATATTTCACACTTTATGCATCTCCATGAATGCTGGTCCTACGGTTAATGCCCTACCATGAAGTGTCCATACTGCATGTGATGAGAACTGAAAGCGAAGCACAACAGACCAGTGGGTATGGTACTGCCCTTCCAACAATGCAGCACTGTAATTTCATGTACAGCATTCTCCACATCTGCAGCGGCCAACAACAGGGACCCTCCTGTAGGGCAGCAAATCTTTAAAACATCCTTGCAGACCATATGCTGTGCTACAGACCCTTACCTGGCAAAGGTCATTGTACTGTGCATGCACTGCGACATGCTACTCTACAGAGGGAAGCTACTTTGAAGTGCTTCAGAAGGGTCGGTCCGAGAGCATGACAATGACTGCTGCCTATTTAAGTGAAAGCAACCCAACATTTCCCTCTCTGCACATTCCCCATGTTATCCCTGTAGGTGATGCCCCTTCCGTACTGGCCCTTGCCTTCCGTTCCTTCTGTGTCTTGTGTTACAAGACAGAAAAATAAATAGAAATCAACTGGAAAAGGAAAACATTTAAATAAAGAAAGCTCCTTTCAGAGTTGAACAATGGAGTTGCCAATGAACGGAAGGATGCAGGGTGCTGTGCACCATATAAGCTCCACAGAAGCTTATAAAGGGAGGCGTGGCACTGTGGAAAACACTGTAGTGGAACCAGGTTGAAAGGGCTCACTGTAAAAAGAGGTGTTTTTACGTCTTGCTGTGCATTTTGAAGATTTTAAGTGTGCAACACTTTCTACAGAAATTCTTCCAGTACTTCCAAGAAGGACAGCAAGCATTGTGGATAGGGCGTGCAGAAATCGGAATGGCAGGAATAGTAAGATGAATGCTATTTGTGGGTGAAAGCCTTCGTGCTGTGAACCGTCAAAATCCCATTTTCGAAGTACAGCATTGGCACATGTCGAAAAAAGGCACAAATAGACTTCTTCACAATGTATCGCACTTTCTCCATTTCCGGACCAAATGAAAAATAATGCAGCCACATCTGTGTCTGCGTAATGTGATACAAAAATATGCAGGAGATCGGAAGCAGACGTATGACCTGGGCAAGTGCCTCCTTCATCGCAAACAGCACTGAAACTCGTGTAACATGTGTAATTTCCCTCCACAATGAAGAACAATAATGTCGGCATGATCGGGCATCACCAAAGTGTCACAAAGACAAACCAAAATCAGTCACTTCATTGTAGGTACTCCATACCAGTACAAATCCACATGATAGAATCCAAAATGACCAGCCACTGCACAGTCTTTTCCATTCACTTTCAATCAATGTATTCAGTACTCCCCCAGAAACGTACGCTTCAGCATTTATGTCGACACATACACCGTGTACCACAGTCTGTGCGTGCAAACTACACCCAGAAACCTTATTGAGCAATCCTGTAGCCTCCACATGCCCATTTCTATGGCCGCCATCTGCAAAAGGGGTGTATGTGACACATGCAACCCCTGCAACTATCGCAATGTCTGTGGACTTTTTCTGCTGTGCGTGTGCAGGAGTGTGGGAATTCATTTCAACCAGAGTAGGGAACTTTGTCAGTAGAGGTGGCTCTGAAAAGAGCCTTTTTTCATTTTATTTTTAAAGGTGTCTCCATAGAAACAACTTTTTTCCATTTTTTGTAAGTATTTTTGTGTTTTGTAGTTCAGCTGACATTCTTACAATAGGGTCTTCAGTGCAGCCTGTAGATTGTAAAACAAAATATTGTTGCCACTGGTAGACAAAGAAATGCAATTTGCATTGAAAAGGTGCATATATTGAGAACCAATGTTGTCATTCTCACCGGAGAACATCCCAGCATCACTCAAGAGGCCACACATGCTTCTGTTGATAAGACCCCTTCCGACCTTTGGCTTGCAACAACAATCATTGGAATAGTCCCTTACTATTCTTCTTGGAGGTATACATGAGAAAAGCACCTTAGCAGTGGGAAAAATGCACTGGAACCCAATTGAAATGCTCCCTAGTGCACGACGACATCATGTACAGTAGCGAAAGTGGCCACTTGTACATTCTGCAATCAGAATGCCGAAACTGCACACACTGCCACAGCACCACTAAGCCTGCACTCCCTCCAAATCGAAATTGGTGTGAAAGCCTTTTTCGATGGCATACTGGAACAGATCTTCCACAAAGGCATCACCCACTATAAGAACTGCGCGTCTGTCCATGTCGGCCTGTCTCACTAATAAAAAAAAATATTGCTGCCCTTTCCTGTGAGGCACACCCTGAGAACCTGATTGGACACTCCCCACAGTCTCATTTCCATTGGCCAGCACGGTGAAAAGCGCAGAATGTGGCACATGCGCTTCCCCAATAACCACGAGGGCTGCGCCCCAGTAAGACAGGAGCAGTCCTTCTTCCCTTTCCACTATTGGTTGTCCCTCACTACCTCATTGGGTACTGTTAAATAGTCACAAACGCTTCCACCAATGGCATCCAAGACGTTAGCATCTAACACTGTCACTTCTGTACAATGTTTCCTATGTACCGTTACACAATGTGCCTCCAAGTGTAATTTGATTGGAAAGCACATCCAGTAGAAAGTTCAGTAAAAGAATGCAAGAATTGTGCATCAACATTCATCCTCATGAGCACCCATCACCACAAAGTGGAGGTATGAATACTTTTTCTGCAGTATGTTTAAAACTCCGTTATAAGTGCCTGTGCGCACAGTATCTGGCAAAGAACATCCATTACATTCTTAAAAAGGTTATTGTTTTTTTCTCCCATCCACTACTGTCAAGTGGCACTTCAATTGTATATGATTGCAACGTTTCCATTTACCCATTTCACCCATTGTAATATTGAAACAGGAACTCTCTTCTTTTCTTCCGACAATACTACACATTATTTTCCCCACTAACGCATCTCCGACATAAATCGTACAAACATGGCACCAAAACCAGCACTGACTGAATGTTACCAACCTAAAGCAACGTCCGAAAAGCTCACTGTCTTCACAGCTGTGTATTTCTCTAGGCTAGACTATTGCAACAGCCTTGTTCTAAATCTGCCTGCTTCTACTCTCTGCACTCTGCCACTCATCCAGAAGAAGACTCAACGCCTTGTGCTTGACCTGAAGCCCAGCGGTCGTATCTCTCTGGTAGTGAAGTGTCTGCATTGGCTCCCAGTAGCTGTGAAGAATAAGGTCAAAACCCTCTGCATTATGCAGAAGGCATGCTGGGTCCTGGGACCCCAATACCTGCAACTCTCATTTCCTAAATATCTCTGTGCTCGAGCTCTTCCCTCATCCGCCTCGAACTCCCTCAGGTTCACTCGCTTCAGCAAGGAACCAGTTGGCGGTAGATCTCTTTCTTTGGCTGGGGCCTCCCTCTGCAACAGCCTCCGTGCCTCCCTGAAACTTGAGAAGAACCATCACTGGTTCCGGAAGCACCTCAAATATTTTTCTTTGCCTCTGCTTTTTTTCTCCTATCCCCTGCTGATTCCTGTCTGAAACTGATTCTGCACTGCTTACCTGGTGTCATGACCCTTACCCCTGACCCTCACTGGCAAGTCAGCTTTCCAGTTAGGGCAAGGTAACCTCATCCAAGACTCTCTTGGAGTCAGTCCTGGCGCGTTTGGCACCATGCTCATCACCATCATGAAGACCAACATTAGATTGGGACTATTTACTTGGGACTATTTAACTTGGGGGGGAACAGCCAACATGGAGGCACACACATAGCTCAGTTACAAGGAACTGAGCTATGCAGTCTAGTCTTTTGGGTGGGGCAGGCCTGGGACTACTTTACCTGGACTACTTTGAGTGTGGCAGGCCTGAGACTATTTTACCTGTGCTACTTTACCTGAGACTATTTAAACCACACCCAAACAGCAGAACACGCGTCGTGTTATTCTGTTGTGGAAGCGTGTTCTTCTGCTGTGGGCAGCGTAACGCTCACCGTGTCCAGTTCTTTGATGCCAGTTTACCTGAAACCAAGGACCTGCAGAGAGAGAAAGAACACTATGAAACTTACCTGGAACAGTATCCTGTCTTCAATCCATCGCCGACTTCAGTTCCACTCACCTGAAGGTACGAACTCCATAATCCTGCACCGCATGCATCCTGGAATACCATAACCTGGAAAGAGGAGAAAGAAAGACAGCACTAGTAAGCGTTTACTCACGTTTCCTCCCGATCGAAGAAAGCCACACAATTCTTACCTGGGTAGTCATCTCCTGGTCAGTATCATCGCTGGAACATTACGGCGCTCGGCGAGGAACATCGTGACCTGCAAGGAGAGAAAAGGCACAGGTAAGCAATATAAAAGGTGAAACAGCGCTGCGCATCGCACATGACTCACATTACAGCATCGCGCACACCGCGCTTTCGCATACCCGCCCATGCTCATCTTCAAACTGCATGACAACACCAAAATACCTTTCCATACCTAAAAGGAAAGAAGAAAGAAATTATTATTCGAGCTAAGAGGAACATAAGACTGCATATAAATACTGTAAAACAGCTAACCTACGGAGTCGCAGCAGGCCTGGATTCCCACAGGGGGGGCTTGCACCAGTGAAGTAAGTTGGTCGCTGCTCGCCCCCCACATCTACACACCCCTGCCACGAGGAGCAGGATGGAGAATCCACCTTTTACAATATAAGGTGAAGAGAAAGCCCAAGGGGAGGAAGGAGTTGAGGCCAAGGGAGAAGAGAAAACATAAAGACAATCTGGTATTGATCCAGATCTCCTATATTGCAAACCCATCTTTAACCAGAGGCCTTACCAAGAGACTGGGAGAGGGTTCAAGAGTGCAAATCATCCAACCAGGGCTGAGTGGCGTCCCCGTGGATACCAGGTGAGTGTAACACCGGGCCACCCTCTGATCTGGGGCCCAGGCCACCTCCCCCTGCCAGGCGCACCCCTGTACTGCCTTTCTGGCAAACCCTGTACTTGGGGACTGTTTTCTGTATATCCCTAACAGTTCCACCACCACCTGATGCCTGCACTTATCCTTGCCACCATCGAACTGCATTTTACTTATTGCATTTTCATTTCCCATGTACTGCACTTTCTCCTCCCGCTCCCCATGCACTTGGGCGATGTGAGTGACACCTGCCCTAGTATGTTCATTGTCTCTGTCTACCCTCTGTTCCCCCTCCCTTGCCTCGGCGCACCTTCAAAAACTTGTGTATATGCACAGTACAAATGACATATCATACAATATCACATTATATGATATTATACACACATTGCATTCATAACAACAGGATTCCTGCTACTTACATTGTACACTTCACAAAAAACAATTCCGCAGCACCCCACTTACTGCAAACTTATGAAAAAATATTGCATAAAAGCAGCACTAAGTGTATGGTAACGACTTCAAAGGAGTACATAGAGTGCATTCATACAAACAGGATGCCTGACCTTTAGCTTGCACTCTTCCACCATAGTCTTCTGCATTTCTCTGTACAAAGAGACATTCTGCCACAGTTTCTCCATAGACACCACAACCAGAAACCCTATTGAGCAATCCCTTTGTCTCCACAGTCCCATTTCCATGGTTATCATGCTGAAAAGTGCCAGATGTGGCATGTTTAATCTTGGGTTATCGAGCTAGAAAAGGGGCTAGAAGTGTGAAATAGCGTAAGGGATTTGGTCTTTCTTGGTCCCTCGGAAAATATGTTTTTTCTTTTCGTCCTTACAAAGAAACATGTTTGTTTTTGCCATTTATCTGAGTTTCTCTTTTTTGTTTGCCTCCTTACATTGTTACAGGATTGTCTGCAACACTTTTTGCAGAGTGTAAATTTTGGTCATTAATGATGTCATAATCGGTGGAGAACATCCCAGCAGTGGACATAAATTGACACATGTTTCTGTTAATGAAACACCTTACGACCTCTTGCTGGGGACGAATTACACCGGCATGGTCCCATGCTCCTCTTGGAGGTATCCTTGAGAAAACCACGTTGGCAGTGGGAAAAATCGGCATCATTTCTTCCATCAACTTCTTTAGGCGACGGAGCGAATATCCACAAGACATGTACCCCAAATGTAGAGCTCCATAATGCAGTACGACAACATCAACAGTACCGACAAAGGCCACACATCTGCAAAGGTCAATCATACCGCTGACACTGCCCTCATAGACAGTGCCCCAGAAAGCCTCCACTCCTTCCAATGGAAAATTAGCAGCCATGGCTCTTTGCGCAGCACACCTGTACAGATCTTCCACAAAGGTATCACCCACTATTAGGACACTGCATCTCTCCTTAGCTGCCTGCCAACCTCACTACACAGACTGATGGAGAAAAATAGTACCAGCCCTTCCTGTGAGGTACACCCTCGACACATGATTGGCTAAAACTCACATTTCCATTTCCAAGCTCACCATGCTTAAAAGGGCAGGATGTGGCAGGTGCGCTTTCCCAGCTACAGTGAGGGCCACGCCCCAGTAAAGCAGGGACAGTCCTTCTTCCCTTTCCACTCTAGCCATGCATCGAAGGTGCTAGGCCCTCACCACAGCGAGCACACCATAGTATACCCTATGTTTAAATGCTCATGTCATGTGCAATGCACTCCCCATCTGTAATTGAGGCTTCCAGCTTTCACCCTGGCCACATATTTACATGCATGGCTGCATAATGTTGCATTGGGTGTGCTGAACGGTATGTCAGTGGCTGTGTACATTGATCATATTTTACATGTGTGATGCTGAGCATTTCCTTTCATGCCACAATTTCCTAAAGCACTTCCTAACGCAAGGGTCTTATAAGGACCTACCCATAACAAATGGAAATGGTCACATGTGGCTCCCTATTGTGCAACAGGTGCAATGATGTACACCATATGCTAATGTACGCATAGCAGCTCACTTCTGCTGTTCTACCAAGTCTACAATGTCCTCCACAACCATTGTGTAACAGTCACCAACTTCAAATACATGCAGAGTTACAACTGCCTGCCTGCATTATGTTGTGGTCACTGTGGTGAAGGCCTAGGCTGTTGGGTGCATGGCCTACACCCTATGGCCTTTGGCCATGCACCCAACAGTCTAGGCCTTGCCCACACCTGCCACAACATAACAGAGCCATGCAAGCGAACATGTAGCCAGGTTCCAAAATTCACAAAGGCAAAATAGGCACCTGCACTCCTACACAACCGGCTCCCCATAATACAGTGATGCATGCAAACATGTTTCAGTTACCATAATCCACAAACATACCACACTGTTTGGCACACCTACCCACTTCCATTCACAAAGCATTCTATTAATGCCAACCAAACAACAAAATCGCGACAACATTGGTCCTGCCCTCAACACTCTAGTAAGTGCAGAGAACCAATACTGCATAGTGCATGACAACACTTAGTAATCTGTGCAATGCAGACTACCCAAGCACATATAAGAACCAGTTCAACCGTACACTCTTCTATATGGACAGGATTCCAACACTGCAACCAGTGAACACACTGCAGCACTGCTCACTGCAGCATCTCCAGCCATTCACCAACAACTGTAAAATGTTCTAACAATCAACATCACTTCCATCAGGCAGAGCCGGTGACTGCAGGCCCCCAGATTCAGGTATTTGAGTCCTCCGTGGGCCGTGTGTTGTTTTCTGCCCATTCTTGGCCTGCCACCATTGTTTTTTCCCCTCGTGTTTTCTCCCCAGCCCCCTCTCTCCCCTTCCGTGTTTCTCCTTGTTCCCCTCCCTCCCTCCCACCTCCAAGCCTCCCAGCTCCCCCCTGATTGGCTGGAGCTCCGTGTCTCCTCCAGCCTAGGCTGCCTGCAGTGCACCGCACTCGCCACTTCCATCAGGCAGCGCCGGTGACTGCAGGCCCCCAGATTCAGGTATTTGAGCCCTCCGTGGGCCGTGTGTTGTTTTCTGCCCATTCTTGGGCTGCCACCATTGTTTTTTCCCCTTGTGTGTTCTCCCCAGCCCACTCTCTCCCCTTCCGTGTTTCTCCTTGTTGCCCTCCCTCCCTCCCGCCTCCAAGCCTCCCAGCTCCCCCCTGATTGGCTGGCGCCCCGTGTCTCCTCCAGGCTAGGCTGCCTGCAGTCCACCGTGCTCGCCACTTCCATCAGGCAGAGCCGGTGACTGCAGGCCCCCAGATTCAGGTATTTGAGCCCTCTGTGGGCCGTGTGTTGTTTTCTGCCCATTCTTGGGCTGCCACCATTGTTTTTTCCCCTTGTGTGTTCTCCCCAGCCCCCTCTCTCCCCTTCCTTGTTTCTCCTTGTTCCCCTCCCTCCCACCTCCAAGCCTCCCAGCTTCCCCCTGATTGGCTGGAGCTCCGTGTCTCCTCCAGGCTAGGCTGCCTGCAGTCCAGCGTGCTCGCCACTTCCATCAGGCAGAGCCGGTGACTGCAGGCCCCCAGATTCAGGTATTTGCGCCCTCCGCGGGCCGTGTGTTGTTTTCTGCCCATTCTTGGGCTGCCACCATTGTTTTTTCCCCTTGTGTGTTCTCCCCAGCCCACTCTCTCCCCTTCCGTGTTTCTCCTTGTTGCCCTCCCTCCCTCCCGCCTCCAAGCCTCCCAGCTCCCCCCTGATTGGCTGGCGCCCCGTGTCTCCTCCAGGCTAGGCTGCCTGCAGTCCACCGCGCTCGCCACTTCCATCAGGCAGAGCCGGTGACTGCAGGCCCCCAGATTCAGGTATTTGAGCCCTCCGTGGGCCGTGTGTTGTTTTCTGCTCATTCTTGGGCTGCCACCATTGTTTTTTCCCCTTGTGTGTTCTCCCAAGCCCCCTCTCTCCCCTTCCGTGTTTCTCCTTGTTGCCCTCCCTCCCTCCCGCCTCCAAGCCTCCCAGCTCCCCCCTGATTGGCTGGAGCCCCGTGTCTCCTCCTCCTCTTATTGGTGCTACCAAGGCAGCCCCTGCCCGGCAGCCCCAACAGCTAAGGGCCCCCTTAGGCAAAGGGCGGCTCCCTCCTGTGCGGCTCCCGGTGTGTCTGCAGGTGTCCGCAGGGGGCGCCAGGTACCATTCCACCGCTCCATCTTGTGAGCTCCACCTGCTCCCTCGGCCCACCCCACCCCTACCTCTTCACTTCCTCGCAGTGTGGCTACACCTTTGTGTTCTGAATTTGTGGTAAACTAGGGTTTTTCTCCCCCCGCAGGATTTTCAAACTTAGGTGGCCTCTCCACTGTGTACCTGATATCCTTTACTGTGTTCACTGTGTTCCGAATTTGTGGTAAACTAGGGTTTTTCTCCCCCTGCATGATTTTCAAACTTAGGTGGCCTCTCCACTGTGTACCTGATACGCTTTACTGTGTTCACTGTGTTCCGAATTTGTGGTAAACTAGGGTTTTTCTCCCCCTGCAGGATGTTCACACTTAGGTGGCCTCTCCACTGTATATCTGATACGGTTACTGTGTTCCGAATTTGTGGTAAAGTAGCGCCTGCCGCTCTCTTCCTGTCCGCTTGCGCTTGTCCTGTCTCACCCCCACTCCCTCCTATTCTATGGTGCTCTCTATCTCACTGATCATTTCTAACTGCTTCTCCATTGACTATCCTGCTCTCCTCACTAAATCTAGTAGGGAAAAGTTGAAAAAGGACATCCTGGTCTCCAACCCAGGCCTCCCTATCGCTGACACTTGTGTAGACTAGTGCCTCCTCCAAGGAAACTCTCACTGACATCCTCTTTTTCATGCCTTCACCTGACCTATGGACCTTTCATATGGTCTCTGTGCTCTCTCCTTTCTCCTCTTCTACCATTAATGGTGGCACCCGTTGGGATGTCCTCTTGGCCTCCTTCCACTCCTCTAAGGCTATCATTAATGTCTACGCTAATGGGACTGTCTTGGTCCAAGGCCCTCAGGCCAACCTTTACCTCTTCAATAGACGCTTCCCACACCTCATCAAATTCCTTTCCTCTCCTGCTGAACCCTCTCACCTGTCCTTGACTACCTTGCCTCTACCCTCCCTCCCCACCCCCTTGCGTGCTCCTTCTTCACCTCCGCACGGCGTACCTCTGATCTGTACCCCTCCCCGGAAGTCCTTCAAAGATGGCAACCTTCTCCACATTGCCACTCTCAATTCTCGCTCTGCCGTCAAACATTCCTCTGATATCTGCTGCCTTCTTGAGGAACTTGACCTTGACGTACTCAGTCTCACTGAGACATGGTTCACGGCCAGCTCGGTCACCAGCTTTGACACACTCCTACCCGACGGATACAAGATCCTCTCCGTGCCCAGGCCCAACCGTGCTGGGGGGGTGTGGCCCTTATCTTCCCTGAGTAGATTCCTGCCACTGTTTCTCCCACGCAGACCTACTCCTCTTTTAAATGTCTTGTCTGCCGACTCTCTCTCTCTCCTAGCCATTCCCTTACTGTGGCTACTATCTATCGGCCACCTGGTCAAATTTCCTCCTTCCTCTCCGAGTGGGCAGACCTCTCCTCCTCACTTCTGTCCTCAACCACTCAACTCCTCTTTCTTGGAAACTTCAACATCCACCTGGATGCCTCCTGTCCCCCCTCTGGACTCTTTCGTGATCTCTGCAACTCTCTCTCACTCTCTATTCTCCCGTCTGGGCCGACTCATTCTGCAGGGCACACTCTTGATGCCCTGATCTCCTCTGACCTTCCCCTCTCTGTCCCTCTCTCCACTCCTCTCTCCTGGAGTGATCACTTTCTCCTCTCCTCCCACCTCACCCTTCCTACCCCACAGGCAAAGCCACCCCCATCACTGCCACCTTCCTTCTCGGTCATCTGACCCATGAAGCGCGTGTCAGTTGAGGCTTTCGCTGCCACCTTCTCGCCCCCTCCTCCCCCTTTGGCTGACTCCCACCCTGACACAGCACTCTCCACTCTGCTATTTCTGATACCCTTGATATCCTTGCCCCTGTCATGAGAATCCGCCTGAAGCCCAAAGCCAAATGTAACTCCTGGTATGACTCGGATCTTGTCACCCTTAAACGCAAGTGCAGGGTGGCAGAGAGGAAATGGCGTGCTTCATGTTCATCCTCTGAGAAACTGGCCTGTCTTGCTCCAAAGGCAATACCGGCTCTCCGTTCTCACCAAGAAGAGAGCCCTTATCCAAGCCTGCATCTCTGCGGCATCTAACAATTTGGCCGAACTCTTTAAAATCTGCAAGGAGCTGGCCAACCCTGCTGCAGTCTCTACCTCTCCTGTCCCCTCCCAGGCCCTCTGCACGGCAATGGCCTCTCACTTCATTTGAAAAACTCAGGACATCCTGTCCTCACTCTCCTCCTATCACCTCCACCCCTATATTCCCTGCCCTTCCTCTGGCTCTGCTGCAGCCACCCCTCCTCTCTCCTTCTCTGCCTTTCCCCTTTTTTCTGCTGACGAGGTTTCAAGACAAGTTTGATCTATGAAAGTCTCGTCAAAACAGGTCCACCCCTGTTCCTCCAAAACTATCAAGGACCACATTGACTCCTTGGCTTCTGCCTTGCTGACTTCTGCAATCACTCCTTCACCTCTGGAGTCATCCCATTCTCTCTCAAGCACTCCCTTGTGCACCCCCTACTTAAGAAACCCTATTCCGACCCTTCCTGCCCAGCCAGCTATCGCCCAATCTCTATCACTCCCTTCCTGGGCAAGCTCCTGGAGAAACTGGCCATCTCCCAGCTCAATCTCCATGCTGAATATGCTGGTAGTCTTCATGACCATCAGTCTGGCTTCAGAGCTGCCAGAAGCACGGAAACTGCTCTCCTGAACATCCGTGAGGACCTGCTCTCGAACCTTGACTCTAACATTCCATGTGTTCTCATTTTGCTTGATCTCTCTTCTGCCTTTGATACTGTCAACCATACCATCCTCTCAACCATCTCTGTGATAACCTGGGTATCACTGGACAGGCTCTGGCGTGGCTGACCTCTTTCCTCTCAAATCGACCCTCCCAGGTCCAACTGGGGTCTTTCCTCTCTGACATCTTTTTCTCTACCTGTGGTGTCCCACAGGGATCTAACCTCTCTCCCTGGCTGATCAACCAGTATCTGGCACTTCTCGCCCACCTCATCGCCACTCTCTGCCCCTACTTCAGTGCTATGCGGATGACACCCAGCTCATTTTCAGGCTACCCTCGGCCTCCTCTTCTCCTTCCCTCATCTCTGACTGTCTTTCTGCTATTCAGGAATGGTGTGCCACCAACGACCTCTGCCTTAATGCCAGTAAGACTGAGATTCTACTCATCGGCACTCCCACTCCCTCCTTCCCTGCTGCTCTATGGCCGGCCTCTCTGGGCCCTCTTCCTGCTCCTACCTGCAAGGCAAAAAACCTCAAGGTCATCTTCGACTCCACACTCTCCTTCTCTCCTCACATATCCAACGTCTCTAAGAAGTCACACTACCGGCTACACCTCCTCAGAGGTATCCTTCCTTTCATCTCCTTCCCCAGAAGCTCACTGTCTCTAGAGCCCTGGTTCTCTCAAAGCTGGACTACTGTAACAGCCTTTATCTAAATCTGCCCGCCTCTACTCTCCGCCCTTTGCCACTCATCCAGAACAGGACTGCGTGACTTGTCCTTGGCCTCAAGCCCAGGGACCGTATCTCTCCAGGACTGAAATCACTACACTGGCTCCCAGTGACTGCGAGGATCAAGTTCAAAACCCTCTGCATTGTCCACAAGGCCGTCTGGGGCCTTGGGCCAAAATACCTTCAACTCTCTCTTCCTAAATATCTTCCTTCTCGAGCTCTTCGCTCATCCGCCTCCAACTCCCTCAGGGTCAGCCGCTTCTCCAAACAACGAGTTGGGGGCAGATATCTTTCCGCTGCAGGGGCCTCCCTCTGGAACAGCCTTCCTGCCTCCCTGAAACTTGAGGAGAACCATCTCCGGTCTGCACTGAATCTGCAACTGGGCCACTCACCGTTCTTGGTCCTTGGCCCAGCCACTCTCCCCTGCACTGCCTCCCCGGCAACCCCTGCACTGCGGACTGTGTCTGTATCTCTACATCCCCCCTTCCCAGCACTTGTCTGCACTTATCTCGCACTTGCCACTAGCTGCCCCTTGTTATTTATCCTGTATGCTGTATGCTAATAACCCTGTACTGCACTTTCCCCTCTCCCTTTCCCCCGTGCACTGTTCCCTTCCCCTCTACCCTTGCACTTGCGCGGTCTGAATGACACCTGGCCTAGTAGGATCGTTGTCTGTCTCCCCTTGTTTCCCGCCCGCCTCATCGCGCCTTGAAACACTTGTGTATAGGCACGTTACAAATGCCATATCATATGATATCATATATCATATCATATCATAACACACCCATGGAACAAACAATGTTTGCAATTCAGCCAAAATACACACACAAAGCAACAATGTGAAACCTACTTGCAACCAGTGGACATACTTGTCGGTGCAAGGGCTCCAGGCATGCATCTAACGCAACATTTGAAGGGTCTTATAAAGAGCAAACCCTAGCAAACGCAAATGGTCACATGTGACTCCCTAATGTGCAACAAGTGCAATGACCTATGCCACTTATCAGAAGGAATTACGACTAAATAAATCAACAATGCTGAAAATTATAGCCTCTAACCTTAGAAGTTTTGTTCTGGATAAGAGAAACTTTAACATCACAAATGTGGAGAAACCGGACCACTTTGAATCTAAGGAGACCCTAAAAAACAAAATTCTTTCTTGGTTGAATTTAAAGGTGGCCCCCAACTTTATTAGACCACTGGATCTTAGGGTGTTCCAAAGAACTCAAATTGAGAACTGGTGCACCTTACACAATACTAATTGCATTGTGGTGGGGTGTGGCCCTAGTAGTCTCCCCCAGTTCTTGCAAAGATTAACCAACCTGAATCTAACATCACTGCACTCTAAGTTGAACATTGTCTTGAACTAATGGGACTATCTGGGATGTTCCAGATCCTGTTTCCTTTTTTTCCCAGTTCTAGAATCCTTATGTTTCTCCTTCATCTTCTGATGCCCTTTTATTTTTACCTACATTTAAATGTCTCTGCCACTAAGCTTAGAATTGTCATGAACTGATTTGTGTATCTCCCCGGAACATGGCTGTATAATATATTTCTTTTTATTTGTACTCCTTCCTTTTTAGATGTTTCAATGTTTATACATTATTGATGGTGTGCTCAGTTCCTGAGCTACTTATTGTTTTGTAATTGTTTGCATGTCAGCGCCCTTAAGCCCTCGGGTCAGTGGAGCGCGGTATAAATACATTTCAATTCAATCCAATTCATATGCTTATGTACGCCATGCAGCTCACTTCTGCTGTTCTACCAAATCTGCACTGTCCTCCACATCCATTGTGTAAAGGTCCCCACTTCGAAGACATGCAGAGTTACTACTGCATTGCTGCATTATATTGTGGTGGCTGTGGTGAAGGCCTAGGCCTTGGCCACACCCACCACAACTTTAAAGAGCCATGCAGGGGAACATGTAGCCATGTGCCAGAATCCAGAAAGGCAAGATAGGCACCAGCACTTCTACCCAACCGCTGCACCATAAAGCAGTGATGCAAGCTGCACAAACATACCACAGTGTTTGGCACTGCTACCCACTTCCATTCACAATTCATTATAGCAATGCCAACCAAACAACAAAATCTTCACAACATTGGGCCTGCTCCCAACACTCTAGTACGTGCATAGAACCAATACTGCATAGTGCACTACAACACTTACTAATCTGCGCAATCCAGACTACCCAAGCACACATCTGAACCAGTTTAACCGTACCCTCTACTGTATGGACACTATTCCAACACTGCAACCAGTGGACACACTGTAGGACTGCTCACTGCAGCATTTCCACCCATACACCGACAACTGTAGGATGTTCTAGCAATCACCATACCCATGGAACCAACAATGTGTGCAATGCAGCCAAACCACACACACAAAGCAACAATGTAAAACCTGCTTGCAACCAGTGGACATACCTTTTCAACCAGTTGACATACTTCTCTGTGCAAGGGCGCCAGCCATGCATCAAAGGGGATACAGGCTTACCACTCACAGCACACCATATAGCATGCTATGTTTAAATGTTCAAGTCATCTGGAATGCACTCCCCTTCTGCAAATCAGCCTGCCACCACTCATCACACAAAGAGATCGCCGCTGGAGCAGTCATGCCATAACAAAGGCTGCTTGCAATCACCACACAAGGTTGTTGCCTGTTGAGGTAACCAAAAATTGGCATAATATGCACGAGTACCGCTGGCACACCACTGTCTTCTAATGAGAGATATCCCATCAAGCACTTCTCACTCCCCCACCCTTTCCATCCCTTCTTCCCACCACCAAATGCCATAAAGTATGTTTTCTGTGCCCTTTCGCCACCGAATTGTCCTCAGATACAACATGCCGGCATTATCGAAAACTTATGACGCCTAGCAGGTCACCGAACACTGCAGTGCAATCAAATTTTAGAGCGCACAGCGAACAGGGAAATGGGACGCTGGAGCGGAGCCAGATAAGACAAATTATAGTGGCCACAGTGTAACGTATAAGAGCTCCAGCCATGCACACAATGCCTTAGGGGCTTAGCACACACACCAAGACACTATCCTCGGATACACCATGGAAGCGTTTCCCAAAAACTTTGATGCACAGCACGCTTCCCTCCAGCTAACCACCGGCCGCGTCCATTGTTCGCCGACATCACAGTGTACTGCAAGCCAATCACACTTCTGTCCGTGGAGCGAACAGGAAAATGAGTCTGCGGAGCAGAGCCAGATTATCACACATTTTTTTGAGAAGTACATCTCAGTTCTTTGCAACAATACTACTGGTCGGATTTCCAACAAACACACAAAAGCACACTTTATGAACCAGGCCCCCTCTCCTGCTGCAAATTTGATGAAAATCCGTCAAGCCGTTCACCTGCAGCCGTGCACAAACTTTTTCCCCATTCAGTCTATGGGAAAAAAAATGGAGACCCCCATATAACTTTGCCCTGCCTACACCAAACCTCACCAAACTTGCCGAAAAAATTCTGATCCTGCCATATACTTTTTTTGCAAAGTTTGTTGAGGATTCCTCCAGGGGGGAGCGAAGTTATAAGCCGCCAAAACTACCCTGCCGCTACTGCCGTTTTCAAACAGTACAATGTGGCAAGCATCAATTATATGAGAGCTCTCAGTCATTTGTAAGGTGTAGACAAACTTTAATAATTATTCAACTATTAAAATCACATATCATATGAATGATTTAAAATATAAACCAACATGGTCTTATAGAACAACTTATCTCAAATTCTGCCTTGTAAGGTTAACGCCACACGTTCCATCCCAACTTCAGGGACTTCTTCAGACGCGATTTGCACCATTGTAAAAAGGGCCTCCTTTTATTTTCACTCTGTCCGGTCACATGACAATCATCGTCACATTACTCACTTTTAAATTTGTATTGCAGGTATCTAATAACCTGGCAGCCATTTTGTAATGGAGTGTATGATACCACAAGGTACATCATATGTACGCTGTACTTGAAATAGCGAGTGTTTATTCTCTAAACATTGTGACCTATCAGAGTGTTATACACACATTTAAAACCCAATATAATAGCCCTAGAGCCAAATGGCTCATCAATTCATAATATTCTCCACTGCAGTGAAATTATGCGCGGCACAGACAGCACTTGGGATAATTCGACAGCCATGAAGAATAGCAGCAGATTAGAGCGTTAATTCATTAGGTGTAAAGATTATGCCCCAGTGGGCTAAAAACTTTTCAAAGTGACTTGTGCTAAATATCATATGACTACAATATACAGTCAATCTAAAGTGTAACAAGGTAAAAAATGGCATTAACACAAATATTTATATTCATATTTGCTAAAGTGCAAAAGGTTTGAAGCCTAAATAGGCTAAACTACATTTGAATCAGAAAAAAGAGGAGGAAGGGAAGAAAAGCAAATCAGAGTATACGTATTTGATATTACAATTATCAGATTAAAATCTACATTTCAATCATATGTTACCAATGGCTCACAATATACATATCCATATAGATCTTATATGAAAATCTAGTAACCTATGATCAGAAAAATTACTTCTGAGGAAACAAAATAAAGGGAAGAGAAAACTTAATGAAGTTGTAAACTATAAGCAAAAATATCACCGAAGTATCACTAAAAATACCAATTAGTTACTTAACAAATGGACTGCTAGCTCTTCATCCAAATTAGGTCCATAAGGTTTCTTCGCATTAAATTTGATGATTAGCCTAGATTCCAATCGCCACAATTTATATTCTCTGTTGGCCTTTCTTTTCAATTCAGGTAGAAATGCCAATGCATAGTATTGTAAAAGAGAGGCATCGCTGTGATGAGTCTCAGCAAAATGTACTGCCAGAGGATAATTACTGTCCTGATGTAAAATGATCGATAATGTTTCAAAATACGGATCTTGAGTTGGCAAATAGTAGATCCTATATAAACGTTAGCACAGGGACAACAGTTGATGTACACCACATATCTAGTTAGACAGTTTATCTTATCTGTGATGTACCATTATTTCTGTTCAAGTAAACCATATTTTACAAAGGTTTTCTGTTCTTCAAATTTACACATTTTGCATTTCCTGCATTTGCATTTCCTGCATTTGTCAAAACCATTCTTAGTTTCCATACTCTCTTACCAAATAGTGTTTTAAGTAATTGGTTGTAATATAATTGGGGAAATTAGATACTTTACTGTTTTAGCTCTCATAAATGTCAATTGTGGAAAATTGCCTATCACCAAATAAAGATCAACATCTGCCTTCGAAATAGGGCAATGCTTGTTCAATATCGATCTGATTTGTTGTGATTGTGAGCTAAACTTAGAAATAAATCTAATGCAATTTTAGTCTTTCTTTTTTTCGTTAGCTTTCCAATGATCCTCTATGTTACATTTAGATATTTTGTCATAAGCAGTAACAATACTTTGTTTAGAGTATTCCTTTTCCAGGAACCGTGCTCCCATGTTACTTGCTTCTTGCTGAACAGTTCCTCCTGGCTCTAACCATTTCGCAAAAGGGTATACTATTAATCAGACGCTTAGGATATGATATGATAGGTTATTTATAATGCAGAGGTTTATAAGTGCGGACCTGGGGATCGAACATATGTTGTTCCTTGTTGTATTGCTTCCAAGGCAAGCACATTGCCCCTGAGCTATCCTCCAGAGACAAATGGATAATGGCTTTTACCATGTAACAAAGCATTCAATGCAGTGGGCTTACTGTGTAACTTGATACAGATTTGATTATTCCTTATGCACAATTCTACATCCAAAAATACCACCTTGCTTGGGCTACAGAAAAGGTCAATTCCAAATTTAAATCATTCTTGTTTAAATGTGAAATATATTCGCTTAACAATTCTTCACTACCCTTGGAGATAAGGAACAAATCGTCAATGTATCCATACCATGAAACGATTTGTCCTAGATACTTATCAAATTGTTCTGACCACGCATGTTCTTATTCCCACCACCCGAGATATATATATATATATATATATGTATATATATATTCAAGACAAAAGGAAAAGAAGATTCCACTTTTCCAACAAGGACGGCACTCAAAGCGGTCAGGATGTCAAAATAGTCTTCAAAATAAATCCACCATTCGCCAACAAGGTTACTTATCCCATATCCAGTTTTATTAAGGGCATAACAGAGCTGACGCGTTTCGCAACGATCCCGTTGCTTGATCACATAAGAAATGAGTGATTTGCACAGCGTTTAAATACAATCAGACAAGAAAGTTTCAAACTCTATGGTTTTTACCCTCTGCAATTAGTCCCTTTTCTCTTTCAACTTTTTTCCAAATCTATATAGATTCTCTCCTGTGTTACTACAGGCGGCCATCTTGAAGTGTATTTCAAATCATTCTCGTTATGTTGGATATAAATACTAAATAACAATTTTTTCAGTATTTTTTCAGTAAGCCGGCAGTATTTGTAAATGGTGTTAACAAAAATATTGTGACGCTAGTGGTCAAAACAGGAAATACTGCGTAATCGGTAAAAATATATCTTGTTAACTCGCTTACTGGCAAACCAACTGCATTTCCCCATCTTAATGAACAATAAAATAAATATACTGCTATTTCAAATTCAATTAAAGATCTCCTTTTTCTTTAAGCATATTGTCCGTAGATATAAGAAACTGAGAGGAAACATGATGAATGAAAGTACATAGTGCTGTAAACATTGGTTCTGAATGAAGCCAAAAATTTATAAAGTGCATAGTGCCATCATAATTCCTCATATACGGGCAATAGCTTAGTTATAAATAAACTCGTTAATTTGTACAAGCAGAAAATATTCTCAATAAAAACCATATAGTTATGGTTAAGTTGCTAAACCCATGGGAAGACCACTTTTTGAGTGGCTTATAACTTTGCTTCCTGTGGACGAATCTTTGCCAAAAGGTATATGGGGTCCGCTGAATGTTTCTGGAAATTTGGGTGAGGTTTCATGGAGGACAGTGCAGCGCCGGAAGGGCCTGGAAAACATACTTTATGCCATCTGGTGGTGGGAAGAGGGGATGGAAAGGGTGGGGGAGTGAGAAGTGGTTCATCTGATATATCTCATTAGGCGGAAGAAGAAAGTGATGTGCCTGCAGTGTCCGTGCGTATTGCCCAAATTTGCAGGTTCCTCCACAGGCAACTACCTTGTGTGGTGAATGCAGGGAGCCTGCATTACAGCACAATAGCTGGTGCAGTGACCTCTTTCCGTGGTGACTGATGGTAGACCAATGGCAGAAGGGGAGTGCATTGCACATGACATGAACATTTTAACATGCAGTGTACAATGATGTGTTGTATGTGGTAAGCCCGAAGCCTCTTCGATGCATGGGTGGAGGCCTTACACCGACAACTGTGTGCCCTGGTTGCAAGTAGGTTTGCCATTGTTGCCTGGTATTTGTTGTTTGCCAACACTGCATACATTGTGGGTTCCATGGGTGGTGTGGGATTATTAGCACATCCTACAGTGTTTAGTCCATGCCTGGACCTGATGGAGTGACCAGTCTTGAAGTGTGTTCACTGGGTGCAGTGTTTAAGTATTGTGTCCATAGAAGTGGATAGGGTTGAACTGCATATTTTATCAGTTTGGGTACTCTCCATTGTGAAGAGTGTTGCCTACTGTACTTCACTATGAATTATTTCTTTTGTGAATTTAATAGAGTGCTGTGAGCAGGGCAACTGTTGTGAAGATTGTGTGCTTGGGTTGGCAGTAATAAAATGCAATGTGAATAGGAGGTCCTACAACTATGGGCCGTGGTAGCAAGTAGTAGTTCACATTGTTGCCTTGTGTTTGTGGTTTGTCACCATTGGATACATTGTTGGTTCCATGGGTGTGGGGATTGTTAGCACATCCTACAGTGTTTAGTCCTTTCCTGTACCTAATGGAGAAACCAGTCCTCCTTTGTGTCCACTAGGTGCAGTGGTGAAGTACTGTGTGCATAGAAGTGGGTAGGGTAGAACTGCATATTTTAGAACAGCAGAAGTGAGCTGATATGTGTACATTACCATGTGGTGTACGGCATTGCACGTGTTGCACATTAGGGAGCCACATGAGACCATTTGCATTTGCTATGGTGTGCCCTTTATAACACCCTTCCTATGTTATGTTTGTGGATTGTGGTACATAGCCACATGTTCACATTCATGGCTCTATTATGTTGTGCTGGGTCTGGGGAAGGCCGAGACTATTGGGTGCATGGCCAAAGGCAGCAGGCTGTAGACCATGCACCCAAGAGCCTAGGGCTTGACAACAGTCACCACAACATAATGCAGCCATGAAGGTTTAATTCTGCATCTCTCCGAGGGTGGTGACCTTTGAAGAATGGTTGTGGAGAACATTTTAGACTTGGTAGACACCCGAAGTGAGGTAGTATGCGTTCATTACCATAGGGTGACCATTTGCATTTGCGACGGTTTGCCCTTATAAAACCCTTGCTGTAGGAAGTACTTTAACATATTGCGCCATGAAAGGAAGTGAAGTCTCACTCCCCGTCTTACACATGCAAATACAAATGAATATGAAACACCCCGGAATGAGACTATGAGAACAGATTGCAAGAGTTACGTTTTTCTTTATAAAGAGTTGGCATCCAGAGAACTCTGCTGCCCCCAGAGCGCTCTGGCAAACACTACAAAATGATGAACATATAAAGCAAATCTGTGTCACAGTTAACATAGGGTATTAAACCAGTGCAGGATTGGCTGGACACTAAAGATACATATGGATCAATATATGCTGCTTCATCCAGATTGGTTGCCCAGTTGGCGGGAGGGTGAACATCACGTGATCCGGCTGCCAGTGTCCAGGAGGGGTGAGGGTGAGGTCGCGGTGAGGTAGGGTTGACACTAACTCAGCTAGCATGAGAAACTACCATTAGACATATAATAAACAATGATCATTAGTATAAGCTTAAGTAAATATTTTTGAACCTATAAATTGCATGCATAAAATCAGAGCATCATTCATTATGACTTATATGGAGTACCAGGCTTAGGGGTGTTGGTCGGTGTGATAACATTGATCATGGGGTGGGTCTGGGCACATCAACGCAACTATGGGACATGATGACATTTGTTAGTTCGGAGGTGCAATATTCTGTGACAGAAGTCTGGTTTTAGCAGGGGGCACACTGGGGTGAGCTTCACAGCAGGGTCACACTTCTAGTACATCAAGAGAATACCTTAGGAGGGCACAGGGTTACATTAGCAGTAATTTTCCAACAGCGGGGGTAAGAGGGCACAGGCAGGTTTGTGGAGATGGATGAGCTGCTAGGCATGGTTTGAGCTGGTTCACACACATGACAGTGATCTCAGAAGAAGAGTAAGATGTTACATTAGTATATTTGTTTCAATTGTCCCCAGCGCATCCGTGAGAAATGGAGCTGTGAAGATATCAGACAGAGTGAGAAAAGGTGGGGGCCAGGAGTGCGGAGTGCATAGCGTTGCAAAAGGGGAGAAAAGCCTCTTCCTATTATTGCAGTGAGGCCTAGTCCAAAGATGGAGTCGAGGGCACACAAAATGGACTCCAAGTGTTCCCCACAAGAGCCCTGCTTAAGACGCGGGCAATGGAAGCGTCCCCCGCTTTTGTGCGAGCAAGTAGTCCACATTGTGCTGAATGTGTGAGGGGGGCCTTAACGACCCCTCACTCCCACACATTCCCCCCTTTCGTTACATCTAAAAATAACAAACTACTCCTTTATATTATTCTCCCTTCGATAATACTCTGCTTCTTGCACTGCCTCATCCCATGCCGGTGTATCTTTTATTGGCATCGATGCCCTGCAGACGCCTCTTGGGCTCTGCCCTCTTCTGGTGTATTCATCAGGTGTGCAGGTCATGTATATACCCCCTTCCCCAACTAGATCCACCCACAGTTTCCTCTACCATTGTAATTCCTGTGGCTCTTTAATTGTGGTGTGATATAGGTTGTCTACCCTGTCCCCATGCTGGTGATAAACACCTGTCAGGCGATACTTTGGTGGGTTTGACTCCCCAGTTTGTATTTGTGCGCCTATCATGGTTGCTACCATTGTCGGTTTGCCCATTGTTACCATCATCAGAGTTGAACAAGGCATAGATTTTGCACAGCATTGTATGCCCAACTGGCACACACAGAAAAATAGTAAAAGAAAAACGACCACTGGAACAAACATTTTCATCATAATGCTGAACCAGGAGGGTATCCAGTTGAACATGTTGTCGAACCAGTTGCTTGGCTCTATACTACCTTCCTTCTGCATTTTCTCACCCAGGTTATCTACTGCCGAGATGATGTGGGAGAGGGTCCCATTATCCGCTTCTTCAGAAGGTACGATTGTGCAGCTTGCACTCCCGATGTTTTAGCAAACACTGCTGTCCATTGCTGCGAGAAGGTCTAGGACGCACCAGTTCTGAATTGTCATTAGGCGCAAGGCGAGCATTTCCAACTTGATCACATTGAACCCTTCTTCAGTGTCGTTGGCCAGTTGGATCAAATCCCAGCAGACAATCTGCAGCCATTTGGTGTTTGATCGCACCTGAAGTACTGGTGCCAGGAGGTAGGCAAAGAGCATTTCAGCTGAATTAAACAACTTGTATTTGTCAGGGATCTCGGCAGAGAGCTTGGATGATTCGCTGGAAATATAGTTTGACCTCTTTTTGTGGGATAATCTGTCTTGTAGCTCATCTTTGGACAGAATGTCATATGGGGAAGGCTCTGTTGCTGTTGGTTGGGGTGCTGCCGATGTGCCAGCCGAATCCCCTGCTGCCGATATGCCAGCCGACTCTCTTGCTGCCGATATGCCAGCCGATTCTCTCCCACCTTGGATATGGTGTTCTGGCATTACCATTAGTGCTGAGTGCAGGGTGGACAGGCTGCATGTACCGTTCCATGATGCTGGTAGACGCAGGTAATCTTGCTTGCCACACACCCAATACATGCCCATGAGCGCTGCTGTGCCTTTTTTCATATCTGGGATGATGATTGTTTTTTATTGCATTTTCTGTTGGAACCCATTTGTACCTTCCCTTTGCCATGGAAACAAAGTTTGTGCAGTATTTCTCTCTATGTTCTGATGTGTTTCTCAAGTGCAGTAACCCATGTGAGCTTTGCAATGTGTTGGGACCAGATGGGAGTACAAGTTTCTTTGACCCATTGAAAGTTTTCTTCCGTTAAGCCTGGTAATGCATCTGCTTTACATGTGATTGTCTCATCTTGGCACTTGTTTTCTATGAACATCATCCCTATGATAACAAAAAATGGTTCTTTGATGCAAATCACTCCTTGCGGCTTGCTCGTGCAGGTTCTCTCGTTCTGCAGCATTTCTTTTATAACTTTGTGTGCCTGGAAGGTGCTCCGAATACCACATAATACGAGATGAATTGAGCATTGAGCATCCGACAAGGGCACTTCTTGAGGTATAAATATTTTAGGTGTGCCTGAAGCATGCTGTATGCAAGAGCAGACATAGCAGCTCTCATTTGTGGCATGTTTTGCAGTTGCACTCATCTCTGAGTACCACTTGTTTGACTGATCTGTGTGGCGGGGGTCTTCAATTTCATCTAATCCCAGGCCATGGTAACATCATATCTTTTCCCTCCCGCCCCCCTTTTCCAACTCCTCCTCCCCCTCCCTGTTATTTATCATGTTCACTCTCTTATAATTTATGGGAAAGACATCTGCCCATGTCGCGTCACTGAATTCACTAGCACCTTGCCAGGACTGTGTTGCTGGAGTGTCTTGTGTACTTACAGTGTTAGGCTAAAAGTGCATTACAGTGCCTTGTGAGGTAGGTTCTGTGGTTGTGCACACATCGGTATTTGTCAGATCAGGCTCACAATCCCAGGAGTAGTCCCCATCACAGTGATTGGTCTAGTTAACTTTACTTAGTTCTATAGTGGAAAAAGAGAAAAGTGGAGTTTGGAGGTTCGATTTTTATGCAACGTGGTATGATTGTTCTTTACAGAGCCATTATGCTTCCACATGGCTGTAACGCCAGCCCATATGAGCGTTGATCCTTCCCGTATCAGTTTTGCCCCCCTCCCCCACTCTTTCATATCCTTAATTATGAAAGTCACTATCCAGTACCATGCTGCAAAAAATAACATCACAGAAACAATATTGCATAAAATGTAAGTCCACATTCGAGGCTACACCACATGTCAATTCTGCTATCTACCCTATCACTATCTACATTTGTGTCGTTGTTAGTGAGGGCCCTCCTTTCTGCCATTTTTCCAACTGAAGGGGCGATACAAAATTGTCAAGTACAATGCATACATAGTTTTCAACATTTCTTACAGTAATCTCTTTTCCATTGACATCACATTCATTTTCTACTTTTCTCTTATTTAACTATTTATGCTTTCACTTTGCACAATCATACTCTACTTTATTAATTTTCTCATTAGATGAAGTAAATATACACTCATTTGCAAACTAAAAAAAACTTTAGTACTCACAGCTATATATATATATTTTTTTTTTCAGTGCAGTAAGAGACAGTGAGAGGGAGAGAGGCTAAAGTGAGAAAGATAGAGAGAGAGAGAGAGAGAGAGAGAGAGAGAGAGAGAGAGAGAGCGCTATATGCTGTTTCATATATATATATATATATATATTACACAGCCACAGTAGGGGTTGTGTAGTTATGGTTAAGTTGCTGTTTCCATAGGAAGAACATTTTTTGGGCAGCTTATAACTTCGTTCTCGCTGGACGAATTCTCAATAAACTTTGTAAAAAAAGAGTATATGGGCCACTCTGAATTTTTTTGCAAAGTTTGGTGATGTTTGGTCCGGTGGGAGAAAAGTTAGAGGGGGGTTCCAAAACATCTTTTTTTGCCAATAGACTGAATGGGCAAAAACTTTGCGCATGCCTACAGATCAAACCGTTGGACGGATTTTCACCAAATATTCGGCAGGGGCTTGGTCCCGAAAGCGTGCTTTTGTAAATTTGGTGCCAATCCGTCCAGTAGTTTCCTTTAAAACGACCACAGAATATATCTAAAAAAATTAGTGATATCTATGTCCGTTCCGAGGTCACACTTCCCTGTTCGCTCCGCGGACAAGATACCGATTGGCCAGGGGGGTGGTGTCATGACCGCGGACACGCAACATCCTCACCGATTGGCTGCCGTGAGCCGTGATGTGCATCAGAATGTGTGGATGCGCCCGACATCTTGGATCCGAAGACAGCGCGGTCGCCACCAGCAGCGAAATGCTGTTTCGGAAACTGTTTTGCTCTCCTACAGTGCGTGGGGAGGTTCACATAGTTAGAGATGGGTCCACTACTGTGCTTGTTTGGGCGGCAGGTGTTAATGATGTATTTGCCATGCGAAATGCTGTTTCGGCAACTACTTTGTTGTCCTACAGTGCCTGGGAAGGTTTAGAGAGTAAGAGGTGGGTGAAATAATGTACTTGTTTGAGCGGCAGGTGTTAATAATGTATTCTCTATGCCTCCCTAGTTCGGGATGTTTGTACGTGCAGAAAATGAGGGGTCTGCTAAGGGTAGTATTTCAGTCCATGCTGTGTAGAGGTACCTTGAAACTGTTCTAAGGACACACGTGGAGTTAGCGAACATTGAAATTGAGTACATGTCGATATAACATTATTTTGTCCTATGGGTGTGACATGCTGCAGTGGCCAGGGCCTACAGTCTTGGATGCATGGCCGTAGGCCGTAGGCCGAAGACCATACTTCCAAGACTGTAGGCCCTGGCCACAACCACCGCAGCATGTCACACCCATTGATACACCTGTAGTATTGATTATCGATTAGATGGTTGTGGGGAGTGTGTACAGTCTAGGAATGGAGGTATAAGCCACTGCACAGCTACACATTGTAATATCTATGAACATACATCTAGGAGTGTAGCCTCTGGCCAGAAGAAGTGAGGCATACCACACCTATCGATAGAATCGTACAACCTTACATCACTCAGGTGGTTGTGGGCAGGATGTAGAGTTTTGGTTGCATGGCTGCAGCCCGTAGGCCGTACGCCTTACTCCTAAAACTCTAGGCCCTACCCAGATTCTCCACATCATAATATAGGAATACATTCACCCGTACTATACCTTAGTAGTCTGATGGTTCTGGGGAGTGTGTACAGTCTTGGGTGCATGGCCAAAGGCCATGCACCCAGAAACAACCTTATAAGCAGGGCAGTTATAAGCCAATGTACACGCATACATTCAAATATCTATGGACATATATCCAAATCTCTAGGTCCTGCCCGCAACCACTGCAGAATATCACACAGGCACGTTAGTGGCTGTGTTGTTATGGTGAAGTAGCTGTTTCCATAGGAAGAGCACTTTTTGGGTTCTCCCCTTGGACAAATGCTCACCAAAGTTTGCAAAGAAAATATATCGGACACTGTACATTTCTTTGGAAAGTTTCATGATGTTTAATGCAGGGGGGGAAATTATATGGGCGGGGGGTTCGCAAAACATCTCTTTTCCTCTTAGACGAAATGGGGGAAAACGTTTGTGCCCGCAAACATGTGGCACTTTCAATGATTGGTTGTGGAAAAGTGTCAAGTACATCAGCTTTCTTCGCTTCCCCCCCTGTCTTTAAATCATTTTTTGGTGTACGCGGACATCGCCAGAAACACATACAAAACAAGACGGCATTGCACTTGTCACACATTTGTAATACTACTTCAGAAGGTGACCTTTGAAGAGGGTGGGATGGAATGTGGGAGCACAAACTGAAAAAGTGGAGTTAATATGTCACCAAAGAAATATGTTTAAATGCAAGTTCGTGTTCACTGTACAACTACCAATTAGTGCGCATGGGTTAAAATGTTTTTGGAATAATATTGCCGTCAGACTGGCATCCTAAGTTTTCAAAACTAAGGCCACCATCTGCACTGTTTGCTGGAAACAGCGATTCTGGAGGTGTATGGGAGTAGCGGCTCTCATAATTGGATTTCAATATGTTGTTGCTAACTAAGAATTTTTGTGCTTTCTGAGGGAAGGTCACACATGTTGCTTTTTGGGTTGGACGCACAATACGTCCGCGCATCCGAGTGATTGTAAAAGGGGCAAATGTTTTTTGACCTTGAGCGAAATTGAAAGCTTCGAAGAAATTCACGGAATGAAAGGGTCGGAAAAAACAGCAATTGATAAGGTTGTGTTTTAAAAAGTTTGTAAGGGACATGCAATATTAGTCCACAATGATTCTTCGATGCAAATACATTGGTGTCTGACTTGCAGAAAAAAAATGGAGGCAATAAATATTATGTAAGTTTACTTTTTCCCAATGTACAAGGAACTGCGCTTTTTTTTACATTACTGAAAATGTAATTGTGCCAATATAACTGATGGATTATGTTTCTGCGCTGTAACATTTTTACTGTAATAATGCCAAGTGCACAGGTTTCGCATTTGGAGGGTATGCCTATTAGCATTAATATTTCTTGTTTGCAACATTATATTTCTGCACAAAGGTTTGTGCATCACTTTGCACATTCCATTGGTCTTGTTTGTAACCACGAGATGTAACTTTTTTAAATTATTCATTCGTTTTTGCTTTCATAACTGCATCGTTTGTGATACCATCTTTCATGTCCTGGGTATTAGGGTTAGCAGAGCACAGTGTTGCCGGCAGTTATGGTCGCTTAGCCTACCATAACTGGCAAATTTCAGGGGGTTTTCGGTTTTACTTTGAACCATACTGACACGATTGTAAAGTGTTTTTAGTGAATTGCACAGGTTTTTAGTAGTGCAAATTAATGACAACATCCCCATAACAAAGTTTTTTTGAGTGATATATATATATATATATACAATTATTTATATCCTTTTTTCTTATCATGGATTTTTTCTTGTAAACTCTTTTTTGGTTGCTGTTTTTAATTTGTTGCATTTTGCATATCTTTATATTTAGCAGCTTGCAACTTCATTGCTCTCATTTCTCTCAATTTGAGGGGTTTTACTATCGTGTGCTCTTCTCACATCCGATAGATGCACCCAATATTTCAACCCCTTCACTTTAACCATGGTTGGTGTACAATAAATGACCTCATTGGGTCCATGAAATCTCAGAGATTTCCACCTCTCCACAAAACTTCGCAAATACACATTTTCCCCTGGCATCAATTGTCCCGTTGGGCTGTCCTGCGCAGGCGTTGTAGTAGCTGTCTGTATGTCTTGTGTAAATGGGGGTGCTATTTGTCTTGCTGTGCTATGCACTGCGAGTGTCAGTTGGGTAATGTATTCCTTAAATTCATCCCCTAGCACTGTTGCAGCTCTGTGGGCATTTGATGCCCTTCCTACTGGGGAGAGTGGCGTATGAATGTGCTGTCCCGTCACTATTTAGTGCGGCTCAAATGGTGGTCTTTACTTGGCTGTGTTCATAGTTGGAACAGTGCTAGGGGCAAGCAATACACCAAGTTTTTCTTGAGGGTTTTACACAAAGGCCAGTTTGCTTTTGAGCAGGCCGTTGATCTTTTCTACGCTTCTGTTCTCCTTCGGGTGATAAATCGAACATAATTTGTGCTTTACACCCAAAAAAAAAGATAATTTACAAAATGTGTGCCATTATCTGACCTTATGACATTGCATATGCCCCACCTTGAGAAAACCTCCCGTACTAAGAATTTGGCAACATACTTCGCGTCTGGGTGAGGACATGGTCCAGCTTCCACGCACCTTGAGAATGGACAAACTATTACTGGATCTTGCTCCATTGCATATGTCCCCCATATCCGCATAGTCGATGTGGAGCTCTCTAAATGGGCCCACTGGATGCAGTAGTGTGCCTTGCAGCATTCTAAGAGTCATTCCTGAACTGTATGTTTGGCTAGTTGTGCACTCTACTGTGAATTTTGACAAATGTTCCTGCAAATTTGGAACAAACCAATGTTCCTGTATTTCAGCTGCAATGTGCTGTTTAGTCACATGTGTTGGGAAATGCGTTGTTGAAATGCTATTTCTAACAATTCCACAGGCATTACCTTCCCTGTCAGTTCCTGTTACCATATCAAATATGTTGGGGACTGTTTACATCCTCTTTTTTCCCATAATTATTGTTCTTCCACAGGTGCACATTTTTGGAGCTCTATTATTGGGGCAATTGGTGTATGGCTGTAACCCTCTTCTGTTGTATCTGTACTGGATGTTTTTACAATGCACTCTACTGCTTGGGGGATATTAAAATAAGCTGCTTCTTTTGCAGCTGTGTCTGCTACTGTGTTCCCCAATGAGATTGCATCTGTGTTATTGGTATGTGCTTGACACTTCACCAATACTGCCACTGATGGTTCTGCTAATGCTTCTATTAGCTCATTCAACAGGCCTGCATGCTGTACTGGTGAACCATCTGCTCTCCTAAACCCTCTTCGCCGCCAACGTGACAATCCTGAGTGTACTGTTGTTGTTGCATATGCTGAATCAGAGTATATTGTCACAGCACACCCTTTGACTGTATGTAGCATTTCAATTAGCGCTATTAGTTCTGCTGCTTGTGCTGAATAATGAGAGGGGAGTCATTTTTGTAGAATCACTTCATATTCCTCTTCCTCCATTCGTACCACTGCCGCCCCAACATGTTTTTTACATGTCTCGCTGTCTATTGATGCTGATCCATCTACAAAGTATATTTCTCCCTCCTCAAGGGCATTTTTGCTTGCTTTAGGAATGTCATCTTCTTCTCCTTCATACGTAGCACAAACATTGTTCCTGTATGTCTTCTACTGTGCATGGTTCTGTGATGAACATGGCTGGAGTCACTGTCTTGCACCTTAATATGTGACCAATTGGGCATGATATTATTATTTCATATGCTGTTGCCCTTTGTGTGGTGAGAGTGCTTTTGGATCTTTCTAAAATGGCAAACAGTGAATGTTCTGCGTATAATGTCACTGAGCAACCCATCACAATGGTGGTGCTTTTTTCTATGGTGAAGGCTGCTGCGTCGAGAGCTTGTTCGCACTCAAAGAGGCCCTGCATTACTGAGTCTAGAGTACCTCTGTAGTAGGCCAATGGCTTGTGGCCTAATGATGTCTTTTGTGTTAAAACTGCTGTCATTAAAATTCCATTGCAGTGTGAAAATAGGTAGAACTCCCGATCATAATCAAGGTTCGCTAAAACTGGTGTATGCGCAATGAGGTCCTTTAACTTGAAGTACTGTGTTATCATCTCTTGTGTCCATTTTAATGGAATGTTGCCTTTCTATACTTCTTTTAAAGCCTGTAGTAGTGGACATGTGTATGCTGCATGGTCAAGTATCCATGCGCGACAGTAATTACACATTCCAAGGAATTTTTGCATTTCTTTCGCTGTTTTAGGCATTATTAGGTGGTGTATTGCTTCTGCTCTGTGTGGTATTATTCTTTTGCCATCTTTTGAAATCAGTTGTCCCAAATAGAGTACCTCTGCTAGGCAGTATTGTAATTTACCTTTATCCACTTTGTATCCTTCTGTGGCTAATAAATTCAGCAATGATATTGAATCAGCCCAGCGCTGCTCTTCACTCTTGCTGCAAATGAGCAACTCATCTACGTATTGAATTATCGTACTCTCTACATTGATGTTACCAAGATCTTCATGCAATATTCTGTTAAAAATACTAGGGCTCTCACAGAACCATTGTGGTAGTCTACAATGCTCTCATCTGTTTCCTCCCAATGTGAATGCAGTGAGGTATTGGCAACTTGGGTCCAGTGGTATCGAGAAGAAGGCATTCTTCAAGTCCACCACAGTGAAGCAAGTACCATCCTTAGGCATTCTACATAAAATTGATGCAGGATTAGGTACTAGTGGAAATTCCTTCTGTATGATGTCATTAAGTGGGCGTAGGTCCTGGATCATCCTCCAAGCCTGCCCTCACTTTTTTGATAGGAAAAATTGCAGTGTTACCTGGTGACGTGGATGGCACTATCATCCCGTGTTGTAATAATGCATTTATTGTTTCTCTTATCTCTTCCTCTGCTTCTCTTGATAATGGGTACTGTTTTACTCTAGGCGGTATTGTACCTGGTTTCAATTTTATTTTTCATGTGCGTGTAACAGCTCTAAGTCATGTGAGCCTGTGGTCCATAGTTCTGGTAGCACCTTTTCCATATCTTCCTCAAATATAGTGGGTTGCACATTGACACTAGCCATGAGAGGGTGTGTATTTCTCTATGTTGGATGATTATGTCACATGGTACACTTATTTCCATTATTATTTCCCCATCAGTATCATTGTCAGTAAACAATTCTTCAACAGTTAACTCACGTAAAGTTATGTTTGGGTCTATACACAGCACTGTTCTCCATTTACAACCATATGTGTCCAGTCCTATCACTGAAATACATTTGCTTGAGACCTGTACCCCCTCCAGGTCAATGGTCAAAATGTGCCAGGCACAACATCTGTATTTACAATTGGGCAAAAGATTAAATCAGAGGGCACCTTCCACTCTTTTCGTGTTATCTCTGGTACCACCTGGGCAAGCACTCTGATCCCATAAATGATGGACACCCCCCTTACATTAACTTTGTTTGTCATGGTGCTTATCATTAACATCGCTCTAATTGGGCACACCCCTGGAGTGGAGCATACTATCCATCGCTCAGTAAAGGATATGGTCATGTTCAATTTACTCAGGAGGTCTCTTCCCAACAAATGTATTGCTGAGTCTTCATGATATAGTAGAGATGCTCACACTGTTTCCCCCCCACCGTTATGTCAAGATCTTTTGTGTAAGAAACTTTAAAAATAGCCCCAGAGAACCCTTGTGTTTCCAAATCTTTTCCAGAGAGCGGGAACCGAACTTCCATGAGACACGATTTTTCAGCTCCCAAGTCCACCATAAAGATGAATTGCTTTTTGCCTATCTCTGCCCCCACTAGTGTTTCCTCTTCTGCATGTAGGGTAGTGGATAGGACTGGACACGCAAGTGCTTTCTGTGGGCTGTCCTAATGTGCATATGTCTCCGTTCTTGGATCAGAGAATACATTGTCCCCTACCACAGCTGCACCTTGAAAAGATGTCAGCGCGCCATTTGCAGATGTTGCAAAAATATTTGTGTTTGTGTTTCCCATAGTGTTCTGTCTTGCCATTTGTGGCTGCATACCTCTCTGCTGCGGTTGCTATCTTTGTCATTTGTGGCTTTCTCTGTAGTGGCTCATTATAGTATTGTTTGTTCTGCCCACTCCCTCCCATCGGTAACCCATAGGGACTGTCTGGGTGTGAGTGGCCATACTGCTGGTCAGTTCCCATGTGTTGTCGCCCTTGGTAATACCCTATTGGTCGCATTCTGCACTCTCTCAAAAAATGTCCCCACCTCCCGCAATTCCAAAACGACCCTTGTGGGCTTCTGCTCATTTCTTGCCTTCCATACCCTCTATTCCCCATTCCTCCAAATCCCCCTCTCTGTCCTCGGTACCCACCTCGTCCTCTTGCGGGCCTGCCCTGCCATTGGGGGCCTCCATACTGCTCCTCTCCATCCCATTGCTCTTGTCCGTTTGTAGTTGCTGCCATCCTTGCTGGTGTGTTTGCTAACCCTTCCTCTCCTTCCCCTTGCTTGTCAGGGGATGTTGCTGCATTCATTGCCGTGACCTTCACTAATTTATTTTGTACTAACTTTGCCTCATCTGCCAACCTTCTCTGCGCTATCTCTTTTTCTCTTTCTTTGATCCTCCTACAATGGTGTACAATTATGCTCTGAATCTTTGGCCAGCTCTTGGCTTCTATCCCAGCTATTTTATCCAAGGCCTTCTGTACCTCCTTCGGGAGCCCCTTATTAATTATAAAGTAGAACAAGGCGGTGGATTGGTCCCACGCCGTGCCCGTTTCAGATCTCCACAGGTCTTGCACCAGGAGGATAAATTACGTAGGCTCCTCCCTCCTCTCCCATAGTGCATTGCATCACTAGGTGTAAATCAGGAGTGTCTGAAAAAGTTCTTCATAATGCATCCCATACTTGTTCCCTAACGTTATTAAATGATGACCTATCATGGCGGTCATAATTCATTGTCACTCCCAGGAAGCCCGCCTTCACCCACTGCGTTTACTTGGTCACTGACTGCAGACACTAGTAAACTTTTTACATTCCCTATTGCTAATGGCACTCCTGCTGTTTTTTTTCCAAATGCATGTATCCATTTCCCCGCCCCACCCTAAAGTGGGGGGAGAAGTTTCAACATGGTATTCTTGTCCAACTGTGCCCATGGTATGTAGTGTGGTCTCCCTGCTCCCTTGTGTATCAATGGCATTTCTAGTTTCGCCTTTCCTCCTTTCATACTTACCGTTCCCTTCTTTATTTTACTTACTAGCATATTCCCTACTCTTTGTCTTAACCTCCCTTGCCACCTTGGCATGGCCCTTTCATCCTCTTGGTCGAATGGGAATGGCAGCAGGGACTCCACTGCTGCTGCTCCCTCTTTGTATTCATCTAGGTCACTGTAACGCTCACCTGGTTCCCACGGGGGCGCTGGTCTAGTCTGGATTGCTGTGGCCTCTTCTAGCGTGATGCGCAGGACCCGGAACACCGATTGGACAGGACCTCCAAATCGTACTTGCCTGGCCCGTAGGATTATCCTTCTGCAGATGAGAAAGGGGATTAACAGTCTGCAGAATAGTGTGCTAGCTCCCCCCTTTCCCCCTTCCCCCTTCGTTCCTCTCTAACTTCCTCCAAACCCCGGTTTAAGCTCACCTTATGGTTTGGAAGGATGAACTCTCCATCCTGCTTCTGGTGCAGGGGCACGTGTTCGTCCAGTTACTTCACTGGTTTTCAGAATGGCGCTGGCAAAATCCACTTGACTTTCCTGAGCGATGCGCCGTAAGTATGAAAGTTCAAAGTTCAAGTGAGGCCCCCTTTATGTTGTCTGTGATCTGTCCTTTATTTCAGGTGCAGAATGAAGGCGATGCGTCGAGGGGTTAAACTGCCGAGGTGAGTAGTGATGAGGACGATCCCTCTAAATGTCCTTATCATTCCCCAGAAATGTCTCTTGTCCTTTCCCCATAGGGGCCGGGGTACGGTACCTGCCAACGGGGCGGCACCGACCCGAAATGTGGAAGAAAAGCCGGTAAGTATTATGGCTGTTAATCAGGCTTTCCTTCTGTGTTCCTTCTGCTCACCTTTTGTTTCTTCCTCTCTCCCCTAGGTGCAGAGATGTGGCATCCGATGCTGACAGCCGCGATGGAGCCGGGAGATGTCTCGAGGACAGGTGAGTGAAGCGTGGCGCTGCAGCGAGCAACGCAATGCTTTTAAATGGAAGTCTTTCTTCAGGGATGCTGGCGAGAAGATTCCGGATGCAGGTAAGAAGTTTGAAATAGTCCTTGGTTTTCACCTTTCTCGTCTCTTCCTTCCTTGCAGGTCTTCCAGGTTCGAGGCGGGCGTGGCTGGAGTCCAGGAGCAGACACGGTGAGCGTTAAGCTGCAGGAAGCAGAACAACGCGAAGCATGAGCTGCTGTCTGGGCGTGGCTTAAATAGCCTCCAAAGAAGTCCCAGGTATGTATCCTTCCCCAACTAGGTATGTATCCTTCCCTGGCCACGCCCGAGTGAACAAATAGTCCCTATGAAAAAATAGTCCCTTTCAGGTCTCAGGGAGGCCTGAGCGTGCAGCATGGTCTGCATCAGGTAAGTGCACAAAACACCTCCCTTTATGAGCCTGGCACCTATGGCGCCAGGACTGATGTCCAACATGAGCCTGGCGCCAAAGGCGCCAGGACTGAGTCCAAAGAGCCCCTATAAGGGGCCGCTGGGCTTTTACCCGAGGGCATGATGCCTGCTTCCGGGGGTGCTGGGCCTGGCCTGGTGCTCCGGGGGTAGGCATCATGACAGCACTCCCCCCCAAGGCCCCTCCCAAGGTCGTTCCTTCTGGAAGTTTCGGTTTGTTTGGGAAATTCCGATGGAACCTTTTTACCAGCCGAGGTGCATGTACGTGATCACTGGGTTCCCAAGACCTTTCCTGAGGCCCGTACCCTTTCCAATCAATTAGATAGAAAAGTTTTGATTTTGAGATCTTAGAATCCAAAATGTTCTTCACCTCGAATTCAGGCTCCCCATCTATCTGAATCGGTTCTGGTGGCTTTGTTAATCTGGTTCCTGGGTGCACTGGTTTCAAAAGTGACACATGAAAAACGGGGTGAATCCGCATGTTAGCTGGTAGATCGAGCTTGACTGCCACTGGGTTGATTATAGCTTTGATCGAGTAAGGGCCTAAATACCTTGGATTAAAAGTTCGAGGCCCCTTGAGTGATAGGTGTTTATTAGCCAACCATACTTGATCCCCTATTTGGTATGGAGGCGCCTCTCTTCGATGCAGATCTGCATTCTTTTTGTATTTCCCTTTCGCATGTTGCAAATGTGCAGTTGCATCCTTGAAGGCTTGAGTAATCGTAGAATGCAAATGGTCCACTGCGGGCATTTCAAGGCTCAGAGGTGAGTCCAAGTCTGAAGTACGAGGGTGATGTCCATATAGGGTATAAAAGGGGCTCTGACCAGTTCCAGAGTGTATCGAGTTATTGTATGCATATTCTGCCACCTATAAAATGTCCTTCCAATTACCCTCCGATTGGTGCAACATACATCGTAGATATTGTTCAAGGGTCTGGTTCGTTCTCTCCGTCTGACCATCGGTCTGTGGGTGGTGGCTGGTTGAGAGTCTTACATCGATTTGTGCCAGTTGACAACACTTTTTCCAAAAATGAGAAATAAACTGGTTTCCCCGATCGGAGACTAGTATGGACGGGAATCCATGCAAACGGATGATATTTTCGAGGAATTCTTTGGCAAGAACAAAGGCTGAAGGTAATCCTTTCAACGGAATATAGTGGGCCATTTTGGAAAATAAATCTACCACGACCAGAATAGTATTGTAACCATTACAAGAGGGCAGGTCCGTGATAAAATCTAGTGACAGGGTGTGCCAAGGTGCTGGTGGAATGTCTAAGGGCTGAAGAAGACCGGCGGGTCTTGTCTTTTGACCTTTGTTTTGGGCACAAACTCCACAGGACATCACAAAAGATTTAATATCCTTTCGCCAGGAAGGCCACCAGAATTGTCGTTTAACCTTTTCCTCTGTTTTGGCAATGCCAGGATGTCCTTCCATCAGGGTATCATGATGACGGGAAATAACCAGTTCTTGCAATTCCTTTTCTGGCAAAAATAAGCATCCTTGGAAGTAAGGTAAGCCATCCTTGACTGTAAAGTTAGACCCCCTTTTGATCCAATCCTGCAAGGCTGAAGAGTCCAGGAATTGTTTCACTCGTGCTTGAATGTCTTCAAGGGTTTGTAAAGTGGTTATCCCCAAAATTCTTTGTTCGGGAATTATCGGCACAGGTTCTGAGTTTGTGTCTATTTCATCCATTCCAATTCGGGATAGAGCGTCCGCCTTACCATTCTTACAGCCGGGGCGGTAGGTGATTACAAAATCGAACTCAGCAAAGAACAAAGCCCATCGGAGCTGTCGAGACGATTGAGCCTTGGCAGTTTTTAAATATTGTAAATTTCGGTGATCAGTGATCATGGTGATGGCATGCCGGGCGCCGAGGAGATAATTCCGCCAAGCCTTGAAGGAGGACTTAATGGCTAATAGTTCCTTATCGGTGATCGCATAATTTATCTCCGGCGGCGAGAACTTTCTGGACCAAAATGCTACGGGGTGCAGTTGGTTGGTTTCAGGGTCTCTCTGAGACAGGACAGCTCCCATGGCTAAGCTGGACGCGTCGGTTTCGAGTATATATGGGAGATCGGGACGCGGGCGCTTCAAAATAGGTGCGGACGTGAACTTAGCTTTCAACTCCTGAAAGGCCTGTTCGGCTTCCTCGGTCCATTCAAAACGTTTATTTTTTCGCAAGAGTGCAGTGATGGGTTGCACCACACGTGAAAACTCCGGGATAAACCTGCGATAAAAGTTGGCAAAACCAAGCATGCTTTGGACACCTTTCACCGAACTAGGTGATGGCCATTTGAGGATGGCATCCACTTTCCGTGAATCCATTCGGAACCCCTTTAGGTGTCAGGATGAATCCGAGAAACTCAACCTCGGTGGTATGGAAAACACATTTTTCCAGCTTGGCAAACAGTTTGTGCTGGCGCAGTTTCTCTAGGACGGCCCTGACATGCTTTCTGTGATCAGATTCCGAAGAGGAGTACACAAGAATGTCATCGATATACACGACAACACAGACATCGATAAGTTCCCTAAGGACATCGTTCATGAAGAATTGGAAGGCTGCAGGCGCGTTGCACAACCCGAAAGGCATCACCTGGTATTCGAATAGTCCATATTTTGTACGGAAGGCCGTTTTCCATTCGTCGCCTTCTTTTACTCGTACCAGATGATAAGCCCCCCGGAGATCTAACTTGGTGTATACGCAAGCGTCCTTCACCTGGTCAAGGAGTTCAGGGATCAGAGGCAGAGGGTAACGATTTTTAACAGTTATCTGGTTCAATGCGCGGTAATCGATACAAGTTCTAAGGTCGCCTTCTTTTTTAGGCACGAAGAACAAAGCTGAGGATGCCGGGGACTTTGACGTGCGAATGAAACCATTGGCGAGGTATTGATCTAAATATTGTCTCAAATGCAGATTCTCTGGTTCAGTAAGGGCGTAAATCCTGCTACAAGGGGGTTGTGCACCGGGCACCAGATCGATTTGGCAATCGTACGATCTGTGGGGAGGTAACGTGTTGGCCTGTTCCTTTTGGAAGACGTCCTGAAAGTCTTGGTACTCTGGAGGTAGTTGCACGGGGACAGAGGTTACTGATGCTAGATTAATCTTTGGATTTTCTGGGTAGCAGGTTTGTGCACAATCCGGGAAGGTTATTCTCTTCGCTCACCAATCAATTCGAGGATTATGTGTCTCTAACCAAGGGATTCCGAGAATAAGCTGAAACTGTGGAGCCTTGATTACATCAAACACAACTGCCTCCCGATGGCCATCCGGACCTACAAGTGTCACCTCAGCTGTGGAATGTGTTACCGGTCCAGAGGCAATTTCGGTTCCATCTACTGTGGTGACGACATCTTTGTTGGTTTTAGGAAGCAGAGGGAGGTTTATCCTAGAGACCAATTCTCGATCCACATAGTTTCCTATAGCCCCGCTATCGATGTATGCCTTTATAGCATGCAACCGTTTAGGCTGTTCCGGATCTACGAGGACCATTGGCACAATGAAATGCGAGGTCTGAGAGTTAGTTTTCAAGCTCAGCAAGCGGACCCCTACGCTTGCCGGGCGTGGTCGTTTCCCGATACAGAGTTTCCACGGATTTTATCAGCGGCTCCTACCACCTTCTTGGGTGGCTTAACCGGGCAATCTCGTAGAAAGTGTCCAGAGGACCCACAATAAAGGCATAATTGCATCTGTCGTCTTCTTTCCCGTTCTTTTTGAGTTAGGGGTCCTTTAACACCTCCGATTTGCATAGGCTCCGAGGCATCAGCCCCCTTGGGGTTAGCGTGGGTCTTGGCCAACACCCGGGTTTCAAACTTGGACCAATCTGCTTTTCTGTTTTGCAGCCTATGATCCAATTGGACTACTAAGTCTATATATTCAGTGCATTCTTTGGGCGGATTTACAACTTTTGCCAGGACATCTTTAATTTCTCCACGTAGACCTCTAAAGAATAACGTGATTCTTTTATCCTCTGGCCAACCAGTTTCCACAATTAGTCTATTGAAGGTTGCAATGTAGGATAGAAGGTCTTGATTGCCCTGTCGCAGAGATAGAAGTTCGTCATCCAGAGCCTGTCCCTGGGAGTGTTGAGCAAATAACCTTTCCATGCTTGTTTGAAATCCTTGAAAATCACGAAGAATCGGGTCATCTTGAGTTACCAGTGGGACTGACCAATCGGCAGCACAGCCGCTGAGATATGAGAACACAAAGGCTACCTTGGTCTGATCATTAGGGAAGGCCCCAGGTCTGCATAGGAAGTGCAAACGACACTGATTAATGAATACGGCAAATCATTTGGGGTCCCCAGCAAAGGGTTCAGGTGGGGCCAGCGGCATGTTTCCAGGTAGATTAATCTGCACCGGGTTACTGGAAACCACAGGAGCGGGGTTCCCCCAGGAACCGGGTAAAGGAGTTTGTCCAGCTTGACCTTGCAAAAGCTGTCTAGCCAGGTCATCAGCTCTATCCTTTATTACAATCACTTCCCTCCTGAGGGCACTAGTCTCTTGATGAGCGGCGTGTACTTCGGCCCGTAATTCCCCCAGTAATTGGGCCAACTGGTCAGTTTCGGAAGTTTCCATAGCGCCTGGGTGGGAATTTGTAGGAAGGCTTCGCGTTCTGTAACGCTCACCTGGTTCCCACGGGGGCGCTGGTCTAGTCTGGATTGCTGTGGCCTCTTCTAGCGTGATGCGCAGGACCCGGAACACCGATTAGACAGGACCTCCAAATCGTGCTTGCCTGGCCCGTAGGAATATCCTTCTGCAGATGAGAAAGGGGATTAACAGTCTGCAGAATAGTGTGCTAGCTCCCCCCCTTCCCCCTTCCCCCTTCGTTCCTCTCTAACTTCCTCCAAACCCCGGTTTAAGCTCACCTTATGGTTTGGAAGGATGAACTCTCCATCCTGCTTCTGGTGCAGGGGCGCGTGTTCGTCCAGTTACTTCACTGGTTTTCAGAATGGCGCTGGCAAAATCCACTTGACTTTCCTGAGCGATGCGCTGTAAGTATGAAAGTTCAAAGTTCAAGTGAGGCCCCCTTTATGTTGTCTTTCTAACCTGTGATCTGTCCTTTATTTCAGGTGCAGAATGAAGGCAATGCGTCGAGGGGTTAAACTGCCGAGGTGAGTAGTGATGAGGGCGATCCCTCTAAATGTCCTTATCATTCCCCAGAAATGTCTCTTGTCCTTTCCCCATAGGGGCCGGGGTACGGTACCTGCCAACGGGGCGGCACCGACCCGAAATGTGGAAGAAAAGGCGGTAAGTATTATGGCTGTTAATCAGGCTTTCCTTCTGTGTTCCTTCTGCTCACCTTTTGTTTCTTCCTCTCTCCCCTAGGTGCAGAGATGTGGCATCCGATGCTGACAGCCGCGATGGAGCCGGGAGATGTCTCGAGGACAGGTGAGTGAAGCATGGCGCTGCAGCGAGCAACGCAATGCTTTTAAATGGAAGTCTTTCTTCAGGGATGCTGGCGAGATGATTCCGGATGCAGGTAAGAAGTTTGAAATAGTCCTTGGTTTTCACCTTTCTCGTCTCTTCCTTCCTTGCAGGTCTTCCAGGTTCGAGGCGGGCGTGGCTGGAGTCCAGGAGCAGGAGCAGACACGGTGAGCGTTAAGCTGCAGGAAGCAGAACAACGCAAAGCATGAGCTGCTGTCTGGGCGTGGCTTAAATAGCCTCCAAAGAAGTCCCAGGTATGTATCCTTCCCCAACTAGGTCTCAGGGAGGCCTGAAGCGTGCAGCATGGTCTGCATCAGGTAAGTGCACAAAACACCTCCCTTTATGAGCCTGGCGCCTATGGCGCCAGGACTGATGTCCAACATGAGCCTGGCGCCAAAGGCGCCAGGACTGAGTCCAAAGAGCCCCTATAAGGGGCCGCTGGGCTTTTACCCGAGGGCATGATGTCTGCTTCCGGGGGTGCTGGGCCTGGCCTGGTGCTCCGGGGGTAGGCATCATGACAGTCACTCCATACTTCCTCTATCTTGTCTTCTGACTCCCACTCTCCCTGTCCCACCCCTATTTGGCTGTCTGGGGTTCGAGGCCGTATTATTCTTACAGGTTTGCCATTTAAATGAAAAAAGAACTCTCCTGTTTGCCATCCGTTTGGATCAGGATCAAACTGTGGTCTTAGCTTGCCTTCATGACTGTCTAAAAGCAGTCGGTGTCTGGATGGACCAAAATTGGCTCAAGCTCAACGGCGATAAAATGGAGGTGATGTTGGTGGGCTGCCCTTCCAGCTCCCCACTATCGACCCCTGCTTTCTGGCCTACGTCTTTGGGCCCCCTGCCCTGTCCAGTGGACAAAGTAAAGAATTTAGGGGTCATTCTTTCCACCTCTCTTTCCATGTCAAACCAGGTTTCAGCAGTCTGTCAACCCACTCTCCACCAGATTAGGGTACTTAAGAGGGTCCTCCCCATGATCCCGGAAGTTATGCACCCTCCCGTGGTGGCTGCATTAGTCCTTTCACGGTTGGACTATAGCAACTCCTTCTACCTCTCTCAGCCTGTGGGCCTTCTCCAGCGACTCCAACGTATGCAGAACCTGACAGCTAGACTAGCCACGGGCTCTCCCTATGGAGCGCATATCTCGCCAGTGCTTCGCCAACTTCACTAGCTTCCAGTGGCTCAGTGAGTTAAGTTCAAGTCCCTGTGTATTGTCCACCGGGCAATCCAGGGTCTGGGAGCTGAATTTCTTCAAACCAAATTTTTCCGTTATATTCCGGAACGCAATCTCCACTCCTCGACCACCAACCTACTTGTGGTTCCCAGGTACAACTGGGAAAGATTGGGTGGCAGAGCTTTTTCCATTGCTGCGGCCAGGCTATGGAACACCCTCCCACTGCTACTCAAGTCTACCTCTAACCATCTGGCCTTCAGGAAAGCCCTGAAAACCACTTTATTCTAGCTCTCTGGCTCTTACTGATTTTCTTGTTCGTAGCTTCCCCACCAGTGCCATGATGCCCTTGGGCGACCGTGCGCTTTATAAGTCCAGGTAACATAACATAAGATAACTCCTGCCCTTTCAGTATTTGGGCCGGTGGTGGCGGGATGGTGTAAATCCCCCCGCTATACTTGGTGGAGGTGTGAGGTCACCTGCTGCTAATGGTGGTACTTCCTCTCCCCCGGGCATCATTTGGCCCTTATTGCACAAGGCTCTTAATCACGTTATTTCCATTTGGGCATGTGCAAGCTGTCTGTCTAAGTCTCCCGTTAGCCGCGCTAAATTCACTGGTGGGGCACTGGTTGGCCCATATAACCCTCCCGTTTCATATGGTAACGGGGCGATGGCAGCCGCTGCTACTGGGGCAGTTGATGTGGTGGGTGCTGGCCTATACAAGGGCTCACTGTAGCCCACTGCGGGTCTTGTCAATAAAGGGTAAATTCTAGTGAGATCATTCTCTCTCGTTGTTACTGTGCAATCCTCCCCTGCAGCACCCTCTCCCCCCTCCGGGGCCTTCTCTTTCTCTGTTAATGTGTCTGTACTTACCTCGCAGCTAGGGGTTACTTCTTCGAACATTCGTCATAGGTCTAGCACCCCGTTTCTGTTTTGAAATTGCTTTCCCCTGTATTTCGCTAGCAAATGTGTTAACACAAGATCTAATACTCTTTTCTCAAAAGTCCCTCCCTCAGGCCATATTGGCAACACACCCTCTCCTTTTATTTCGGACACCCACTGGTCGTGGTAATTCTGTATTTTCTTGCTATACAAAGGGAGGTGTTGACAGATATGGGCTAACTGTGTGTTCCCCCGATGTTATGTATTTCGTACTTTAACCAGTGTTCACTCTTCTCCTGGGTACAGTTGCACAATGTCAGTTTACCAAATTAACTCCCTTCTTTAGCATCTTTTTTCAACCTTATCTCGCTTTCAACATCAAAAAATACAAATATCAATAATCTTTTTAACTTACACCCTTGTGCAGGAATCAAAAATTATTTACCAACATGAAACACAATTTATTTACCACATTTCTCATCAGACGTTATTTTGGTGAATACACAGATATACATGTACTTACTGACAAACCAACATGAAAACTTTAACACATTAAACATGTAACATATACTACCTTTCAGTTTTATTCCCCCTTTTTAATTACTTTAGTTTATTATCTCTCATTCTTATTTTCTCAAGCACTCCCCACCTCTGAGCGCCCTTAGGCTACCTCTCAAAGTATTTTTCTCACACAGAAAATTAATATTCTAAATTACTACTCCGAGCCTACTAAATATATGAGACTCCTACTTTTTTCTCTTTATCTCCACTTGTTCCCTGCACTGGTCGAGAGAATGCTATGCGGCGCCGCCTTCTACCCCCCTTCGGAGCTAAGATCCCGTATTCCTTTTTAACTCTTTTTTCCACAATAACCTAATGGCCATATAAAGGCTAGATACGAAAAAGCCTCAGTTGCATTCACACAGGCCCTAAACCTCACCCTCAATCTATATTTTCCCACTATATTGTCCCTCTTATTTTTTATACCTGTTTCTCAAAAAAAATCTTTTTTTCCCCATGAGAGTCTTGCAACCAGTACTCACGTGTTCAGTAGGGTGGTCCGAGAGCCGCCATTCACGGTCTATCCAAAATCTGGTCCGCACCCCAACCAAGCCGTGACCCGCCTTGGTGAGCAGTTAGTTGGGTATTTGCAAAGATGAGGGGGACCCTTGGAAGCTTTCGTTTTGCACGCAAACTGGTCAACCGCGGAGGCAATGATTTTGCTGGGGGCGTCCCAGATCTCGCCGCTCGGCACGGTCCTCAGCGCACCTGTCCCAATCACATCGCTGGGGTCACCAAATATGATGACTCACTCCCTGTCTTACACATGCAAATACAAATGAATATGAAACACCCCAATGGGCAATGAGACTATGAGAACAGGTTGCAAGAGTTAAGTTTTTCTTTATAAAGAGTTGGCATCCAGAGAACTCTGCTGCCCCCATAGCGCTCTCGCAAACACTACAAAATGATGAACATATAAAGCAAATCTGCATGATAGTTAACATAGGGTACTAAACCAGTGCAGGATTGGCTGGACACTCAAGATACATATGGATCAATATGTGCTGCTTCATCGGATTGGTTGCCCAGTTGGCAGTAGGGTGACATCACCTGATCCGGCTGCCAGCATCCAGGAGGGGTGAGGCCGTGGTGAGGTAGGGCGGACACTAACTCAGCTAGCATGAGAAACTACCATTAGACATATAATAAACAATGATCAATAGTATAAGTTTAAGTAAATCTTCTTGAAGCCATAATTTGCATGCATAAAATCAGAGCATCATTCATTATGACTTATATGGAGTACCAGGCTTAGGGGTCTTGGTCAGTGTGATAATATTGATCACGGGGTGAGTCTGGGCACATCAAAGCAATTATGGGGCATGCTGACATTTGTTAGTTCTGAGGTGCAATATTCTGTGACTGAGGTCTGGTTTTAGTAGGGGGCGCACTGGGGTGGGTTTCACAGCAGGGTCACACTTCTTGTACATCAAGAGAATACCTTATGAGGGCGCAGGGTTTCTTTAGCAGTAATTTTCCAACAGCGGGGTAAGAGGGCACAGGCAGGTTTGTGGAGATGGATGAGCTACAAGGCATGGTTTGAGCCGGTTCACACATATGTTAGTGATCTCAGAGGAAGAGTGAGATGTTACATTATTATATTTGTTTCAATTGTCCCCGGCACATCCGTGAGAAATGGAGCTGTGAACCTATCAGACAGAGTGAGAAAAGGTGGGAGCCAGGAGCGCGGAGTGCGCAGCGCTGCAAAAGGACAGAGAAGCCTTTTCGTATTATCGCAGAGAGGCCTAGTCCAAAGATGGAGCCAAGGGCACACGAAATGGACTCATGTTCCCCACAACAGCCCTGCTTAAGACACGGGCAATGGAATTGTCCCCCACTATTGTGCGAGCAAGTGGTCTACATTGTGCTGAATGTGTGAGGAGGGCCTAAATGACCCCTCAGTCCCACACAGACGTCCTCGGCATGACACATTTAAAATGTGGACAATGTACACAGCCACCCACATACAGTTCACTACACCCAACGCAACTTCATGCAGCCATGCATGCAAAGATGTGGCCAGGGTGAAAGTTGGCAGGCTGAACTGCAGATGGGGAGTGCATTGCACATGACATGAACATTTAAACATGGAGTGTACCATGGTGTGTTGTGTGTGGTGAGCCCCTAGCATCTTGAATGCATGGCTGGAGCCTTTGCATCGACAACAATGTGGCCTGCATGCAAGTAGGCTTCATATTGTTGCGTTCTGTGTGTGGTTTGTGAGCATTGCATGCATTGTTGGTTCCATGGGTATGGTGAATGTTAGCACATCCTGCAGTTTTTAGTGCATGGTTGCAGTTTATGGAGTGAACACTTCTGCAGTGTGTCCACTGAGTGCTGTGTTGAAAACCTGTGTGTATAGAAGTGGATGGAGTTCAACTGGATATTTTATGTGCTTGCGTAGTGCGCATTGCGCAGATTATTGACTGACTACTGTACTGCACTTTGTAGTATTGGTTATTTGCACTTTCTACAGTGCTGGGCAGAAAAAGAATATTGCTACCTGTACTCAGTGGAGATGGGTGCCACTCTGGGTGAATCTGTATGCTGAAAGCATGGATACTTTTGGAAAACTTTATACTGGAGGTGCTTTGAAATGACACGAGACGTGTAACGGTACATATGAAGTGCTGTAGAGACATAACACTGTTCAATGCAGAGGTCTCGGATGTGGTTGCTGCATGCCCGTGTGACTAATTAATAGTACTAATGAGGGAGTGCTTCAAATAAAGTAGTGGAAAGAGAAGCAGGACTTTCCCTGCTTTACTGGGGTGCAGCCCTCACTGTAGCTGGGAATGTGCACGTGCCACATTCTGCCCTTCTAAGCAGGGTGGGCATAGAAATGGAACTGTGGGTATTATCCAATCAGGTGTCGAGGGTGTGCTTCACAGGAAGGGGCGGTAATATTTTTTCCCAATACTCTGTGTAGTGAGGATGGCAGGGATGGAGAGATCCAGAGTGCTGATTGTGGGTGATACCTTTGTGCAAGATCTGCACAGGTATGCCGTGCAAAGAGGCATTGCTGCTAATTTTGCATTGGAAGGAGTGGACGCTTTGTGGGGCATTCTCTATGAGTGCAGTTTAGGCAGAATGGTTCGCCTTTGCAGATATGTGGCATCAGTTGCTACTGTTCACGTTGTTGTGGTGCATTATGGAGGTCTACATTTGGGTCGGCTAAACAAGAGTCACGTTGTCCTCATTTTCATGGAGCTGTGTGGATGAGGACTGAAATGTCAGAGAAAAAGGGGTTTCCACAAAACAGCTACCTTTCCTTACACCCTTTGGTGTTCAATATCCATTTAACATAGAATTACAAAAAATATCTGTCTCAAAAAAGTGACTCCATGTACAGATAAGGGTTCAAGAATTGAACCAATAGCAGCCACAATCGGGCATCCAGGTGGTGTAATGGCATCCTTGTGCATTTTTAGAAGACAGTAAAATGCTGGCGTGGTTGGATTGTGTTGCACTAAATATGATTTCTCATCTTCATCAATCCAACCTTCCTCTTCGGCATGCGTCATCAGACTTGTAATCCCCTCAAGGATTCTGGTGGTTGGGTTACTGGGTAGTGGTTTATAGAATTTTCTATCACTGAGTTGTTTCAAGTCCTCTGCATTGTATAAATCAGTGGCCCATAGAACCACTCCACCCCCTTTGTCCTCTGGTTTTATTACAAACAAGGTATTGTCTTCCAAGGCCTTTAAAGCCTTCCTTTCTTCCTTAGACAAGTTGTCCCTACAAGTACTTTTGGTGCTTACCAAATGGTTCATATCACGTAATATTTTATTTTCAAAACAAATGATTTCAGGTGAAACCATTGATACCAACGGGTAAAAACTGATGGTGGTTTTAAGCCTGATGTACAACATTTACTTGGCTCTCGATCCTCAGACTCACGAAAAAAATATTTTAGTCTGAGAATCCGAAAAAAAGTTTCACATTTCAATCTCAGTTTTAAAATGGTAGGCCTTATTCCAAAGGTACAAATGTCCCTTGCTTAACACCTTGATTTCAGTCAGTGTCAGATTATGGTTACTTAAGTTGAAGATAGTAATCACCATGCTTGCGGCAGTGGTTGCCACTGGCGTGTTTGCATCCCATGATTCCCTGGCTGTCGGGTTTTCCGCCATTCGCCCCAGGCCTGAAATAATTGGCCTCTTTTTGAGTTACCCCAACGATTATTCAATGGGCCATTACTTGACCCTGAATCACTGCTATTTAATGAATTGGAGAATGTCACAAACTTTTTGAATGGTCTTCTATTGTTAAACCCCATGTTGTTCCCCTGGTTCATGTTGTTTTGTGTAAGGAAACAGGGAACTAAATAAGGGTATGTGACCTCTTCTTTATACTTTTGAACATCTTTTTTCAGCTTCCATAGCTTTTTTTATCAATGGTGAAAGTTTTACATTTACCCATGTCTTCTTCTATTTTTTCAAGTAAAGATAGGACATCAGGAATAACTGATTCATCCTGGATTTTCTTCTCCAGGAGCGCTAGATCTTCTTTCTGTTTCTTGGCATCCTCTTCTGCTGTCGTTATCACAAGGATCACCCAATCCCGGGAGCATTTATTGCCCACACCACTAAAATCAGCCATACATATCGGATTATCTAAGAAAACCCAGGGTATATTTTTTACTTGTAAACCCTTCTGGATAACCCATGCTTTGAGGTATTCTACCATCAATTGCCCGAGGGATTCGGTCCGAATTAGCTTTTTCTTTCTTTGAGTTAAGAGATCCAAATCATTTGTATTAGGTGGTGGGGCACTAGCTGCTGCAGGGGTGGGTTGTCCTAGGATTGACGGAAGGTCAAGAAATGTTTTATATTGATTGTCTGAAAACGAGACTATATTTACGTTATCCATGTTACGCAAGTTAATGCTCTACCAACCAAAAGGGTTATCCATACACATCAGCTAAACAAGAGCCACGTTGTTCTCTTTTTTTATGGGGCTCTGTGGATGAGGACTGAAATGTCAGAGAACAAGGGGGTTCGACTAAAACAGCTACCTTTCTTCACACCCTTTAGTGTTCAATATCCACTTGACATAGAGATACTAAAACTATCAGATTTAATTTAGATAGAGGTACATAGACTTAGAAATCATACATATTTTAATATTTACATATCCAATTTCATACATATACTTGTTCATGTGTTTTTTATATGTTTTAGTATATGTATGAAATTGTATATATAAAAGTTAAAATATGTATAATTTTTAAGTCTATGGTCCTCATTATGACCCTGGCAGTCCGGTACCGTAGTTCCTGGACCACCACACTACTAGCTGTGCTTGCGAGCGCCTGTCAGACCACTAGGTCTGACCTGGCAGGCAGAGTGGCACCCGAGAGCACAGCACGTCGGATGCCCCGGCACTATTCCTAATGGAGCCGGTGCATCCGACATCCCATTCCCATTCAGCCCTATGGGGCCAAATGGGGATGGGGAGTTTTAGGCAGAATTATTCGTAGTATACGTTGGGAACACCACACACAATTAGGACTAAAAGTGACAGTACAAATGCACCTTTGGTACAAGCCTGTACTACAAAGTAAAAGTGATAGCGATGGCTGAGCAGCCAGACTTTTCTCAAGAGCAAGTGAGCAGTACCAAATAGTTACACAAAGGACAGCAATTACTATGATTCAAACAAACACTGACTCAAGGTTTCTGAGTAAAAGAATATACATTTATTTACACATCAGTTGTATAACATTTCACTAAAGTAAAGCAGTTGAAAAAGCATGTTACTAATACACCACAACACTCCCAATAGTTTCCAGACAAGTTAGGCTCACAAAATGAAGTGGGAGCAAAATAGCACCCTAAAAATTAAAATTAAAAAGGGAGGGAAAGACAAAGTTAGGCAGAAATTGAGCAGCACCAACAGGTAAGTAAGCAGGGCAATCTAGAAAGAAGAACTACAGTGATGGAATCAAATCAAATAGGCTTAGGGCAAAAGTAAGTAGGACAAAAGTATTTTGCTCAAGATCACACAGTTCAGGGTAGTTTGCAGTTAAGTCTTTGCCAAGAGTTCTGGACGAAGTTGATCAAAAGAAAAGTTAGTTTAAAGAGAAGAGAAGGACAAGCCCTTGAGTTGGTGAAAGGTTTCACACACCTTCACCGCAGCTGAACGAAACGCCCAACCAGATTTGCACACTACCTTCAAATGGAGAAGAAGCTGTAGCTGAGGCGGACGTTCCGGTAGTGCCTACAGGCTCACGGTTCCTGAAGTGACTGTCGGACTGACACGAATTAGGAAGACTGGAGGGTCCTGCACTACCCAGGGAAGAAACCAGCAACAGAGCAAAGTAATGAATAAAAGGTGCGCTCCTTAAAACCCAAGCAGGGTCTGACCTTCCTGGCTATCTGGCCCACTTTAGGTCTGTACAGCAAATTCAACCAGAGGAGGGAGTCCTGGCTTGCAGTTTGGGTGAACTAGTTGGTCCCACCAGCTATGGGAAAGAAGATTCCTGGAGGATCTTCTCTGTCATTGTAGTTAGAGGATTCAGACCTGCAGCAGGGCTTCACCGGGTGGTTCAGTCATGGTAGGGGTCCTCTTCCGTCAGACCCTCATCTGTTCTTTCGTTCCAATGGCGACTCTGCCTTTCCAGACCTGCTTTTTATGCAGTTTTTCCCCATTCACAGCCTGGCTGTCAATCACACAGCAGGGTGGCTGTCCCGCCAGGACAGTCACCACAGCCAATCATTTCAGAGTGTGACATGGGTCTCCAATGAGACCATGTGCAGGGAGTCATAAACCCCTCCCTCCCATCCTGTCCCCCCCAGACATACAGGCACCTAAGGAAAGGCTTCTGTGTAGAAGCCTGCAAAAAGAGGGTGAACAAAGGAATCAAACCTGGTTTTGCGGGCAGAGTAAAACACGAGAAATACTTTTACAAAAAGAAATGGTGAATAAACCCAGCCGGAACTGTAATAAAACGTGTATGGTCTAGCGGGTTTAAGTTCGAGGCTACCAAGATAGCCTAAAACAACACCAAGGTTACTTTAGATAACCGCATTCGGAAAACTAGGGTAGTACCCACTGCCACCAACCAAGTCTTGATGAAAAGGGAGCCCAACAATGCTCGAAGAGAAACATACAAAAAGGGATAAGTATTAACCCTTTCCAGTACTCCATGTAAAATGGTTTGTAATGGGTCTGTGGTTTTACAGAGGCTAATAAAGTTAATGGCAACTTTATGTGTTCTGGGAGACAGTAGTCAGTCCCAGAAAATGGATTCTGAGTTGGGAAGTCTAAAAGACAACCCTGTGTCACTGCACTGAAGGTGCTGTGTAACAAACAGTAAAAAGATGATGCCTGTGGAGTAGGTGAGGCTCCACAGTCTATGAACACAAAAATGTTAAACACACACAGCAAAAACACATGTAAGAGTGGGAAAAAAGGGCTCACACTCTTACCAGGTGAAAGAAATAAATCCTAGAAATCCAGCAAAACTGCTGAGGGACTCAGTAGGTAAGGGAAATTAGCCATTCTCGAGAATTCTTCCTAACAGGAGTGCCTTATTGATGGCACCCGCAAATGGGCAATTACTGGGTCTGCCGAACTCTGCATGACCCGGTTCTTGCCCATTTGCGCGTATCAGTAAAAAAGCAGGTCTGGAAGTAGCCGTGCCGGTTTTGCTGGCACAGCCACCTCCGGAGTTGTAAGGAGGCACAATGTACCTCTATCTAAATTAATTCTGATTGTTTTTGAAACTCTATGTTAAGTGGATATTGAACACCAAAGGGTGTGAGGAAAGGTAGCTATTTTGTGGAGCCCCCTTTTCCTCAGTCTACATTTGGGTTACATGTGGATCTTTGCTCCTCACCTGAACAAGTTAATGAATGCAGTTAAGCAGATTTTTCCCACTGTCAAGGTTGTTTTCTCATGCATTCCATCTAGAGGGTTAAGGGACTATGCCGGTGTAATTTGTCCCCAGACAGAACTCTAGAGGTGTCTTATGAACAGAAGCATGTGTGCATTTATGTGCACTGATGGGATGTTCTCCACCAGCAATGAGATCATTAATTCGCAAAATATGCACTGCTTCTATGCAAATGGCATTTCTTTGAACGCCATTTGCAATTCTGTTTCCTTTTACACTATGCAAGAAGTGTTGACCATGATTCGGTAAAAATTTAAGGAGGAGGAGTAAACAGAAACTCATATAAAGAGAAAAGACAAAAAAGGTTGTTTGCACGCATGCAAAATAAAAAATAAAACACCTTTTCAGAGACACCACTAAAGACCCAATCCACTACTTTGTTTCACATTTCTTCCCACCATTTCTTCCCACATCCCGTTCCCAGCACGATAACTCTGCGGATTCCTCAGTGTTAGGCGGAAACCTGTGCAGTTCCCTCTGGGACCACTGCAAAAGATTTAGGACTACAGGCGTTGGCGGTGAACCCACTTGGTAGCTGTCTGCACCACACAGATTCACGTGGTAGCTGTGGCTGAGCAGTCAGACTTCTCTCAAGAAAAGTTGAGCAGTATGTGGAGTATACAAAATAGGGCAATTCTTCACAGCAAGACAAGCAAACACGCAACGAGGCTTAGTGTAAAGATATTACGGTATTTATTTATAATGAAACATCTATGGAAAACACTAAGGCAAAACATGGCAAACAAATCAAACACAATTACTCTACGAAGTAGAAACGATCAATCCCCCTAGCAATATCGACAACTCTAGGTTCTACCGGTACCACTTATTTTCAGACAGAGGTGTATACCTCAACCCAGATGACACTCGAATATTACTTAGGACGCGAGAGAAAAAGATAGGCAGGTTATGAAATCAACACAGTTCAATCCTAGCGGATAAAATGCAAGGCAGGAAGGCAAGAATCACAATAGATCATAAACTTCAGAGACCAGGCCCACTCGGAGAGAGGCAAGGCGCGATGTCCCAAAAAGTCTCTAGTGGAGATGCATTCAAGTCTTTATAGCAAATTGTTATAGGCAGATTGAACCAGTTCAGAACAAAGGATGTGAAAAGCTTGGAGGGGACCCAACAGAACGGAGAGGATTAAGACACCTCACTCGAACCGATCGAAAGGGAAGCCAGGCGGACACGGTACCTTGTTGTGGAAGGCAGCTCCGGCGGGGGCAGTTGTTCCTGGTGGTGGATGCACGTCGGGTCTTTGCCAAGAGTAGAGATGATCTCGTCGTCGAAGAAAATGAAGTCCGGTGCACCACCAGGGAAGAGACCAGCCGCGGAGTGCTCCGTCACAAGGCACCACCTTTTGGTCGCGGTTCAGGGGTAGTGGCTATCCGGTTGCCGAGGTGTGCTGCACGGGCAATTCGACCACTGCGTCCTGAGGCGAATAAAAAGCAAAGGGGACTGGTTGTTCCCACCAGTCAGGGGAAGAGACTCTCCGGCAGGGAGATCTCCTCTGTCGTCGGGAAGTGGTGAGTCGGTTCCGCAGGGCTCCACCGGAGGTGTCGTCATGCAGGTCGGCTCAGCGTTACCCTCGTCGGGTTCTTAGGTCCTGTGGCGACTTCTGAAGATCCAGTCCCAAAAGCCCTGCTTTTATGCAGAAAACCCCCATTCATTCAGCCTAGCTGTCAATCAACACATGCTAAGTGGTGAGCGGGAACGCTCACCACTTGGGCCAATCACTCCAGAGTGCGACCGGAGTTGGCAAGGCAACTCGGTCCAGGGTGCCTAAACCCCCTCCCACACCCCTGTGGTAACCCAGACAGAATGGCACCACTTTGGAGGGTCTCTGTACAGAGCCCGCCAAAAGTGGAACAAAGGGCTCGACCTTTGGTTTAGGAGTCACAGAGACGAACACAGACGCCATTCTACAAACCGAGTTCTGGCAGAAAATACCATCCGATAAACTTATTTAAGATAAGTAGATCGGTGGTACGTTAGAGATTAACGAGAAAAAGAATCAATCTCCAACAATGGGACGAATCCCATAGGGTTATGTCCGGGGTCGAACATAACAAGCAGTTTCCACTGCCACCAGCCAAAACTCGACGAGGGGGGACGGGACAGTGCCCCTTCGAGTAACAGATCCAGGAGTAATCGAATTACCCCTACTAGTACGTCCACAATAAGATGGTTTGTACTAGTTCTGTTAGTAAATTTAGGTCTAGTAAAGCCAATGGTGACTTTACATGCCCGGGGAGACAGTAGTCTGTCCCCGGGTATGGAGTCTATGGTGGGGGATCCGCTAGGACGCCCCCGTGTTACGGCACGTAGGGTGCGGTGTAACACACATAGAAAAACATATGAGACCCTATGGAGTAAAAGACCCCATAGCCCATAGAACACATTGACATTTGAAGGAATTACACACCTACATGTCCAAGAGTGGGAGAAAAGAGTCTCACTCTTGGCAGGATGGAAAAAAACAAACTCCCGAAATCCAGCAAAGCTGCTGGGGGACTCACTAGGTTAGGAAATTCAGCCTAAACAGAGAATTCTCCCTAACACTCGCCCCCCCAGACTAAGGGACAGGAGGATTTAATCCACTCCTGGATGAATCTCATACCTCTAGTCGACGACATACATCCTAGAGAGACCATCAGCATTTTGGTGGTGACATCCTGACCTGTGCTCAATGGTGAAATCAAACCCTTGCAGGCAGAACGACCATCTCAATAGTTTTGGGTTTTCCCCTTTCATTTGCATTAACCATCTCAAGGGTTGGTGGTCAGTCTGAATGACAAAAGTAGAACCATACAAGTACGGCCTAAACTTCTTCAGCGCCCACACGATAGCAAAGCACTCTCTTTTGATTGTTGCCCACCTTGTTTCAGGATCCTTCAGCTTGCGGCTGATGAAGCAAACGGGGTGCTCCCTACCCTTCCCATCCAGTTGACTGAGTACGGCACCTATTCCTACATTTGAAGCATCTGTCTGCACAATGAAGTGTTGGCGGTAATCAGGAGCTCTGAGTACTGGGGCTTGGCAAAGAGCCTTTTTCAGGTTTTCAAAAGCCTGATTGCACTCCTCGTTCCATTTAACCTTTTTTGGAAATGTGGGCGAGGAGATGACATTCAGTGGAGAAGCTATGGTCCCATAGTTCTCTATGAAATTCCTGTAATACCCAGTGAGGCCTAGGAAGGCTCTCACCTGGGTTTGAGTAGTCGGTGTTGTCCAATTTTGCACAGCTTCAATTTTACTGAGCAAAGGCCTTATCTCTCCACCGCCTACCTCATGCCCAAGATAGACTACCTTACTCTGTCGAATTTGGCATTTGCTCGCCTTTATGGTCAGATTGGCTCGTCCAAGAGCCTGCAAAACATCTCTCAGGTGGGTTACATGTTCTTCCCAGGAATTGCTGAACACTGCGATGTCATCCAAGTATGCCATGCAGAAGTCCTCCATCCCATTTAGAACCTGGTTTACCATCCGTTGAAACGTAGCAGGTGCATTCTTCAGTCCGAAAGGCATTACCTTAAACTGGTATAAGCCAACGGGGGTAGAAAATGCAGTTTTCTCCTTGGCATGGTCTGTCAGGGCTATTTGCCAATAGCCTGACGTCAAGTCAAATATGCTGAGGAACTTGGCGGCGCCAAGTTTATCCACCAACTCATCTGTTCTTGGCAAAGGGTGGGCATCAGTCTTGGTGGCTGCATTAGGAGCTCTATAATCCACGCAGAATCTAAGCTCTTTAGATCCGGACTTTGGTACTAACACAACTGGGCTAGACCATGGACTAGTAGAGGGCTCTATTACCCCGAAATCGAGCATCTTGCTGACCTCACCTTTGATGTGGGTTCGTACGTTTTCTGACATGCGGTATCCTCTGCTTTTGACTGGCAGAAAGTCACCAGTGAGTATGTCGTGCTGGCCCCAAGGGGTCAAGCCTGGTGAAAGCTAGAAAAGAGAGGCAAACTGATTCAACATAGATTTGCACTCTTCTTGTTGCTCGGGTGTCAGATTGGAGGTGAGATTCACTCCTTCAATTTTTTCATCTAAAGGTAAGCCTCTGAGGAGATCTGGAAGAGCTTTACTCTCCTCTTCTTCCTCGGATGACGCTAGAAGCAACGCTCCTACATCAGGTCGCGAGACATACGCTTTAAGTCGGTTGGTGTGAAAGACTGTCGGAGCTTCCTTGGGATTGCCCAAGTCCACCAGATAGTTAACCTCCCCGAGTTTACCCACTACTCGGAAGGGTCCCATCCATTTATCTTGCAAGGCCCTCTGCCTTGTTGGGATCATAACGAGAACGAGTTGGTCTTGAGCGAACTCAACCATGTTAGCCTTTTGATCGTGCCAGTGCTTGACCAATGCTTGTCCAGCTTTCAAGTTATCGCTTGCTTCTGTCATCATGTGCGACATTCTCCTCCGGAGACATATCACGTAGTCAGTCACTCTGACTGGCTTGGGGGAAGGAGCACTCTCCAACCCCTCCTTAATCAGGGCCAATGGACCTCTGACGGGATGACCATAGAGTAGTTCGAAGGGAGAGTAACCTACTCCCTCCTGAGGGACTTCTCTATAAGCAAAGAGAAGGCATGGCAGTAGAAGGTCCCACTTACGCTTAAGGGGTTCCTCTAAAGCACCTATCATGCTCTTCATGGTTCGGTTGAACCGTTCTACCAACCCATTGGTTTGAGGGTGGCAAGCTGTTGAGAACTTGTAAGTAACTCCACAGGTTTTCCACATGGCTTTCATGTAGTGGGACATACAGTTTGACCCCCTGTCAGAGATTACTTCCTTAAGAAACCCAACCCTAGTAAAAATACCAAGGAGGGCCTTAGCCACAGCCGGAGCTGTAACAGTCCTCATAGGAATTGCCTCAGGATACCTAGTAGCATGGTCTACTACAACAAGTATAAACCTGTTGCCTGAGGAGGTTGGAGGATCAAGGGGACCAACGATGTCAATCCCTACTCTCTCAAATGGGACTCCCACAACTGGGAGTAGCACTAAAGGTGCCACATTCTTGGAGCCAACCTTACCAGAGGTCTGGCAGGTATGGTAGCTCCTGCAGTGTTTTTCTACTTCGGCCCCCGTCTTTGGCCACTAGAAGTAGAGAGAGAGCCTTTCCTTAGTCTTCTTGAAACTCAAGTGACCAGCCAAAGGAATCTCGTGGGCTAACTGCAAGAACTGTGGTCTGTTCTCTTGGGGTACTACAAGTTGTTTGTAGTCTCCAGGTGCAGACTCGGTCGGTTCACTGTAGAAGAGGCCATCTTCCCAGTGCAACCTGTATTTCCCAGGCTCTTGCCCTTCAGCCGGAGCTTCTGCCTGGTGGTGAAGACCTTCCGAGTTGGACATTCTCTCTGTCCCTTACTGAAGTCTGCCCTGCTGGGTCCACCTTCTGCCAGTAAAGACTGCAGCTCAGGATGGTCAACAGGATCCAGATCTCCAATGAGTTCCTGGCCTTCCATTAGCTCTTCCTCAGAGTCTAATTCTACCACATAGGGTTGTACCTCCGTCTCAGCCTCGGCTGGAGGTGGAGTTACGGGTGTAACTTTGGACAACCGCGGGGAAGTCCGTGTTGGCTGCACTGGAATGCGGGCTGCTGCTGTCGGGGTAGAAGCCTTAGGTTTCCCTTTTGCTTCTGATGTCTTGGAGACAGTGGCCGACAATTTCAGTGGAGCAGGAGTGATTTCTTTCTTCATCATCTCCCCGAGAGTACCGCGCATGGTCCTCTCTCTTGCAGGTCTGGTTAGCTCCTGTAACCGTTTACTAGGCGGTCTGGGAGTTTGCGATACAACTCCGAGAGTTTTCAAATCGTTACCCAACAGTACGCGTCCTGGTACCTCACTCTGTATGCTGACAGGTATCTTCACAGTCATGTCGTTACACTGGATGAGAACTGGTAATTGGGGAAGCATCTGCACAGGCCCTCCAGCTAACTTGGTGAGGCGTTTGGGTGCCTTAGCAACATCCTCGGCCTGAAAAAACGATTTATCCACCACAGTTATGCTGGCCCCAGTGTCCCTAATGGCAGGAGTCTCCTGACCATTCACCTGGACACTGTCCTTATAATACTCTTTAGTATTATCGAAGATAGAATTATAGACATCTAAATTCTGTTGTTCCCACAACCCCAGAGATACTAAAGAAACGCTGGCTGAGACTCCAATGGGTTCGTCAGCTAGCAGTAGAAAGTTTCCACTTGCCATTTGGACTTCCTCCTCTGGAGCGAAGGCTAAGGAGACAAGCTGGACCCCTGAAGGTCTACCCTTACATCTGGGATCTCCTTTCACGTGGTCAGTCAAGCCACAAACAAAGCATTTACCGAATGCTTTCTGGAATGGTGGCTTGCTCTGACCTCCTTCCGGTTTGGCACCAGAAGACACACTATTCTGCTGTGGTTTTCCCGGTGGCTTACCCTTCTGGTTTTGTTTGGGGCCCTCTTTGGAATGGGAGTTATTAGAATTCTCTTTTGAGTCTTTTTTAGGCTGTTTTCCCTCATCCTTTTTCTGAGTTGCCCCAGAATCCTTATGAGTAGCCCTGTTGGCAACCCACAAGTCAGCAGCCTTAGCTAGCTCCCTGGAATCCAATTCCTTCGAATCAGCCAAGTGCTGTCTGAGCTCAGGAGAACAGGCATCATAAATAAACTCCAACATAAAAAGATTTCTCATACCCTCATAAGTGTTCACTTTGTAACCCTTAATCCATCCCTCTAAGTTTTTCAACGCTTCACTCACCCAGGTAGCCCAAGGGGTACCATCATGCTTTTTGAGGGTTCTAAACCTCTTAAGATACTGGGAAGGGGTCTTCCCGAATCTAGCTATTAAAGCTAGTTTCACACTTTCGTAATCCGTCTTATCCGCCTCCCCCAACTCCATTACCACATCAGTCGCAACAGGAGGGAGCCTAGAGAACAACCAGGGGAGCAAAGCATTCCCGGTGATGTCCTGGAGCCCATGATTGTATTCAAACAGTTTCAACCAATCCAATACATCCAATCTCGGTTCATACATACCCACTAATTCCTTCGGCATCCGGGGTCTTTTGGGACTGGAGCTCCTAGAGGAACCAGAGGAGAGAGAAGCATTTTCCATAGACAACTTTTTCATCTCTAACTCGTGATTAAGTTCTATTTCTCTGAGTCTTAACTCAGCTTGCTTCTGTTCAGCCTGGGCATTCATCCGTCTGAATTCGAGCTCTTGGTTTCGTTCAGATTGAGCCAAGAACCGTTTATATTCTAGTTCGAGCTTCATTTTTTCAAGTTCAAAATAAGCAGGGTTACTTGTGGGACCTGGTATGGGCCCCATAGGCACAGCTGGTAAGGCAGGTAGAGGAGCAGGGGAGACAGATTCGTTAGCCTCTCCGTCCTCGTCAGCCTCTTCATCGCTATCATCAGAATTACGATTCAGATCAACACCATCACTGTTATCTACAGTCGCTGGAGAGATTGGTTCCTCTGAACCAGTACCCAGACTTTGTTTTCGCCAGCAATCTCTCGATTAGTTCTAACTTCTTGCCTCTTACAGGAAAATTCTTTTGTCTACAGAGAGCTCGCAGACTCTCAGTATTTTCACTTGACAAAGACTCTTGACTGTATGTTTCCATCGTAGACATGTTTTTTTAAAGTTGCTTTTTGTGCAAAGTTTTGTGGTTAGTTATCCTACAGTGTCGAAAAGCACTCTAAACTGTATACTCGATACAAATCCCACCGCTGTACACCAGTGTTAGGCGAAAACCTGTGCAGTTCCCTCTGGGACCACTGCAAAAGATTTAGGACTACAGGCGTTGGCGGTGAACCCACTTGGTAGCAGTCTGCACCACACAGATTCACGTGGTAGCTGTGGCTGACCAGTCAGACTTCTCTCAAGAAAAGTTGAGCAGTATGTGGAGTATACAAAATAGGGCAATTCTTCACAGCAAGACAAGCAAACACGCAACGAGGCTTAGTGTAAAGATATTACGGTATTTATTTATAATGAAACATCTATGAAAAACACTAAGGCAAATCACGGCAAACAAATCAAACACAATTACTCTACGAAGTAGAAATGATCAATCCCCCTAGCAATATCGACAACTCTAGGTTCTACCGGTACCACTTATTTTCAGACAGAGGTGTATACCTCAACCCAGATGACACTCGAATATTAGTTAGGACGGGAGAGAAAAAGATAGGCAGGTTATGAAATCAACACAGTTCAATCCTAGCGGATAAAATGCAAGGCAGGAAGGCAAGAATCACAATAGATTGTAAAGTTCAGAGGCCAGGCCCACTCGGAGAGAGGCAAGGCGCGATGTCCCAATAAGTCTCTAGTGGAGATGCATTCAAGTCTTTATAGCAAATTGTTATCGGCAGATTGAACCAGTTCAGAACAAAGGATGAGAAAAGCTTGGAGGCGACCCAACGGAACGGAGAGGATTAAGACACCTCACTCGAACCGATCGAAAGGGAAGCCAGGCGGACACGGTACCCTGTTGTGGAGGGCAGCTCCGGCGGGGGCAGTTGTTCCTGGTGGTGAATGCATGTCGGGTCTTTGCCAAGAGTAGAGATGATCTCGTCATCGAAGAAAATAAAGTCCGGTGCACCACCAGGGAAGAGACCAGCCGCGGAGTGCTCCGTCACAAGGCACCACCTTTTGGTCGCGGTTCAGGGGTAGTGGCTATCCGGTTGCTGAGGTGCGCTGCACGGGCAATTCGACCACTGCGTCCTGAGGCGAATAAAAAGCAAAGGGGACTGGTTGTTCCCACCAGTCAGGGCAAGAGACTCTCCGGCAGGGAGATCTCCTCTGTCGTCAGGAAGTGGTGAGTCGGTTCCACAGGGCTCCACCGGAGGTGTCGTCGTGCAGGTCGGCTCAGCATTACCCTCGTCGGATTCTTAGGTCCTGTGGCGACTTCTGAAGATCCAGTCCCAAAAGTCCTGCTTTTATGCAGAAAACCCCCATTCATTCAGCCTAGCTGTCAATCAACACATGCTAAGTGGTGAGCGGGAACGCTCACGACTTGGGCCAATCACTCCAGAGTGCGACTGGAGCTGGCAAGGCAACTCGGTCCAGGGTGCCTAAACCCCCTCAAACACCCCTGTGGTAACCCAGACAGAATGGCACCACTTTGGAGGGTCTCTGTACAGAGCCCGCCAAAAGTGGAACAAAGGGCTCGACCTTTGGTTTAGGAGTCACAGACACGAACACAGACGCCATTTTACAAACCGAGTTCTGGCAGAAAATACCGTCCGATAAACTTATTTAAGATAAGTAGATCGGTGGTACGTTAGAGATTAACGAGAAAAAGTATCAATCACCAACAATGGGACGAATCCCATAGGGTTATGTCCGGGGTCGAACATAACAAGTAGTTTCTACTGCCACCAGCCAAAACTCGACGAGGGGGGACGGGACAGTGCCCCCTCGAGTAACAGATCCAGGAGTAATCGAATTACCCCTACTAGTACGTCCACAATAAGATGGTTTGTACTAGTTCTGTTAGTAAATTTAGGTCTAGTAAAGCCAATGGTGACTTTACATGCCCGGGGAGACAGTAGTCAGTCCCCGGGTATGGAGTCTATGGTGGGGTATCCGCTAGGACGCCCCCGTGTTACGGCACGTAGGGTGCGGTGTAACACACATAGAAAAACATATGAGACCCTATGGAGTAAAAGACCCAATAGCCCATAGAACACATTGACATTTGAAGGAATTACACACCTACATGTCCAAGAGTGGGAGAAAAGAGTCTCACTCTTGGCAGCATGGAAAAAAACAAACTCCCGAAATCCATCAAAGCTGCTGGGGGACTCACTAGGTTAGGAAATTCAGCCTAAACAGAGAATTCTCCCTAACACTCAGTAGTTTCAGGATTACACGTGCCACATCCAAGCCTTTTCAGGATGGCAGCCATGCAAATCGTAGTGGGGAGGCTAAGGCATTGCTCAATAAGGTTTCTGGTTGTGGTGTGTATGCAAAAGCAGTGGCAGAAGGTCTATTTGTACAGAGAAATGGAGAAGGCTATGGCCGAAGTGTGCAAGGTAAGGGGCATGCATCCTGTTCGTATGCACACACTGCATGTACTTGTTTGAAGTTGCTAACATGCATTCAGTGTAACTTTGGTCCAATCATTTTTCACAATTTTGTAGTAAATGGTTTACTGTGGAAAAAAATCTCTGAAGTGTACAAGGTAATTGGCAGGCATCCTGTTGTTATGAATGTAATGTGTGCATAATGTGCTGTGAGATGGTTTGATATAACATTTGTAACGTGCCTAGGCGCGTCGAGGCAAGGGAGGCAAGTGAGGGGGAAAAGAGGGAAGACAGAGACAATGATCCTAGTAGGCCAGGTGTAACTCAGATCGCACAAGTGCATGAGTAGGGGGAGGGGAAAGTACAGTACATGGGAAGAAGAATACATGACAATAAGTACAAATATGGGCCGCTGGTGGCAAGTGCAAGGATAAGTGCAGACATCAGGTGCTGGTGGGACTGTTAGGGATAGAGAAAACAGTCCCCAAGTGCAGAGGTTGCCAGAAAGGCAGTGCAGGGGTGCGACTGGCAGGGGGAGGTGGCCTGGGCCTGAGATCAGAGGGTGGCCAGGAAACCAGTGCAAAATCAGTTTCAGCCAGGAAGTTAGCAGGGGAGAGGAGGAGAAAAAGCAGAAGCGAAGAGAAAGGTTTTGAGGTACTTCCAGAACCAGAGATGGTTCTCCTCAAGTTTCAGGGAGGCAGGGAGGCTGTTCCAGTGGGAGACCCCAGCCAAAGAAAGAGATCTACCACCAACTGGTTGCTTTGAGAAGCGACAGACCCTGAGGGAGTTGGAGGCGGATGAGGGAAGAGCGTGAGCAGGGAGATATTTTGGAAGTGAGAGTTTAATGTATTAAGGCCCCAGGGCTCAGAAGGCCTTGTGGATAAAGCAGAGGGTTTTGACATTAATCCTGGCAGCCACTGGGAGCTACTGTAAACATTTCAGTCCCGGAGAGATACGATCCCCGGGCTTCAGGCCAAGGACAAGTCGCGCAGTCCTGTTGTGGATGATTTGCAGATGGCAGAGATTAGAAGCAGGCAGATTTAGAAAGACGCTGTTGTAATAGTCCAGCCTAGAAGGAACCACAGCTGTGGAGACAGTGAGCTTTTAGGAACTTGGTTTACGTTGGTAACATACATACAGTGCCAGTTGTGATGGCCTATTTTTACGATTTATCTAGGAGATGGGTTAGTGCAGAAAGAAATTTGTAGCATTGTTGGAAGGAAAGAAGAGCATTCCTGTTTCAATATTACAATGGGTGATATGGGTAAATGAAAATGTTGAAAGCATATATGATTGAAGTGCCACTTGATGTTAGGTGATGGGAGAAACAAATGCACGTTTTTTAAGTACTCAATGGATGTTCAGTGGCAGATACCATGCTCAGAGGCTTGTATAACAGAGTTGTAAAAATACTGCAGAAAAAGTATTCATACCTCTACTTTGTGGTGATGGATGCTCATGTGGAATAATGTTGATCTAGAAATATTGCATAGTTTTACTGAACTTTCTACTGGATGTGCTTTTGAATGACACGAAACTTGCAGTCTCAATGTGTAATGGTACATAGGAAGCATTGTAGAGAACTAACAGTGTTAGATGCTGACGTCTTGGATGGGATTGGTGGATGGGTGTGTGACTACTTAGCAGTACCCAATGAGGTAGTGCTGGACAAAAAATAGTGGAAAGGAAAGAAGGAGTGCTCATGCTTTACTGGGGTGTGGCCCTCATGGTAGTTGTGGAAGCGCACGTGCCACATCCTGCCCTTCTCAGCAGGATGGCAATGGGACTGTGCCAATTATCCAATAAGGTGCTGCAGATGTCATTCACAGGAAGGGGCAGTAACCATTTTATTACTGTGCGTATTGGGGTGGCACACATGGAGAAACGCACAGTATTGTTCGTCGGTGATGCTTTGTGCAAGGTCTGCACAAGTATACCATTCAGAGAGGCTTTCATTGCAATTTGGATTGGGAGGGATTGGATGCTTTGCAGGATGGTGTCGACATGCACAGTTTCAGCGATGTGCTTGCACATTGTGGAGAAGTAGCCACTTTCGCTACAGTTGACCTAGTGGACAATGGAACATTCCATTTTGGTTTAATGACTTGTGCATGTGTCTTCCGTCAATTGAAGACATTAATGAAAGCAGTGAAGCACATTTTTCCCACTGTCAAGTTGATTTTCTCATGCATTCCACCAAGAAAATATGGGACTATTCCAATGCATTTTGCCGACAGCCAGAGCTTGGAAGGTGTCTTATCAACAGAAGTATGTGTGATTTTATGAGTGCTGCAGGGATATTTTCCTGTGACAATGACATCATTGGTCCTCGAAATGTGCACCTTTTCGATGCAAAAGGCATTTCTTTGTCCATCAAAGGCACTGTTACTTTGCTTTACAATCTACAGGCTGCATTGAAAACGCTATTGTAAGAATGTGAGAAGAAGAAAACCAAAACCTGTATAAAAGCAAACAAAAAAGGAGCTTCTCTGCAAGGATAAAAAAAACAAAAAAACAAAAAAAGGCTCTTTTCAGAGCCAACCCTAAAGACGACTTCCCATACCCTGGTTACAATTTATTCCCCCACGCCCATATTCACAACGAAAGCCACATCCAGGGCTTTTGAGGATGGCAGGCATGGAAATTGGATTGTGCAGGCTAAGGGATTATGCAATAACTTTTGTGGGTGTGGTGTGTACACATAGGACTGCTGTACAGAACTGTCAGGGTTCCATGTGGACCTCTTCAATGTGATTGGTGGATGCGTGTGTGACTATTTAACAGTACCCAATGAGGGCGAGCTGGAAAGAAAACAGAGGAAAGGGAAGAAGGACTGTTTCTGCTTTAGTGGGTCACTCCTTGGCAGTACTTGAGGAAGCACACGTGCCACATACTACCACTATACTTCAGCATGATGCCCATGGGAATGGGACAGTGGGGATTATCGGTACTGAAGATGTAGTTTACAGGAAGGGCCGTTAATACTTTTCTCCATTACTGTGCGTAGGGAGCCGGCCTGACATGGTTGCCATTACTTCCAAAGGTAATGTCGCACAGCAGATTTGGTCCGACATCAGTTATAGCTCAAACCTATGTGGGCCGCTACTCTGTTCTGAAAAGCTACAAACAGACTGCAGAGCTTCTCTGGGTTGTGACCTTTTGTAGGACTGCTGTGGAGACCTTGCTATCACGCTCACCTGGTCTCCTCGGGGGCATTGCTCGAGGATGCAGGAATGATGTCTGCCCTAGTGTTACACGGCTGGATGAGGAGGCTTGCACATGCCTTCTCCTTCCCTGTCACTTCCCCGAATGCTTTTGCCCACAAGGTCGAAATAGGATGTTAGCACCATGAGGAGCGGGGTTGAGTTCCCACCTCCCACAACCTCCTAATGCCCCCTCTCTGCTTCAGCCTCACCTTGGTTTGTTTAGTGGTGGACTCTCCATCCCGCGGTCTCTTGCAGGGGCGCAATATGACAGTCTCTTCCTGGATCTAGTTCCTTCACTGATCCTATGGGGGTGTAGTGAAGTCTTGTGTTGCTTGACTCAGCAGGTAAGTCTTTATACCAATAGATGCTTGGAATAGCTGCTTAAATGTCTTTATCACCCACGTTTTAACCTTGTATTCCCCTTTCTTTCAGGCGCGGTCTTGAGCAGTTTTGTAATGAAGATTTGACTCATACTTCAACACTGAGCAGGTTCTATGTGGGAAGTTTAGCGTTTGTGAGTGGCGCTGAATGTCTCTATAATGGTTTCTTTCTGTGCGCGACTAGCCTGATGTGTTCTTTTCTTTCCTGCAAACAGGTGCAGCGTGACTCGGGAGCGGCGATCGGATGAACTGCTGCAGTGAAATCCCAAAGGAAGCAGTTTCTGGGTAAGTATCAGCTGTACTGGCAGATGCGTTCTTTTCTGCAGGCGCGGCGAACAGAAGAGCAGCTGAAGGAGCGGCCGCTCGGATGGAATTCTTCAGGTAAGGTTGAAAACTCCATATTAATTCCTGTTTCTCTCTTCTCTTCTTCTGTTCTCAGGTTCCGATGGATGGAAGTTCCAGAACAGGCATGGCTGCTGGCGTTCAGGTACTGGAGCTAAGCAGACACGGTGAGCGTTACGCTGCAGGAGTGCAGAATAACACGAAGCGTGTTCTGTCAGCAGGGTGTGGCTTAAATAGCCTTGTAAGTAGTTCCAATAAAATAGTTCCTCCAGCCTCATTCTGCAATCACAGGTAAAGTAGTCCCACAGCCACCCCCAAGATAAGCCAGATGATTCAGCTTCCTTTGACTGGGCTGCATGTAGTCTCATGTAGTGCATTACCAGATGGAACATTATGAGCCAGGCGCCAAAGGCACCAGAACCCAGAAAACAGGCCTACATCGTTCAAACAAATACAAACATGTGCAATGGCACATTGTGGGGTGTTTGTAAGCGTGTACTTTCCCAAGTACACTCTGTAGATTTTAGAACACTCTACTTTTCCGCTCTCTGAGGGTCCGGATTGTATCAGCAAAATAAAGGCCCACCCAAAGTGTGCGTGCGGTTGCTGTTACGCTCACCTGGTTCCACGGGACGCCACCCTGCAGTTGGGACTCAGGTATCCTTCTCTGCAGTTCCCAGGTATGATATGATATGATATGATATGGTATTTGTAACGCGCCTATACGGTGTGACCAGTGGGAGGGTTCTGCCTTGTTTTTAATGCAGGTGTGTTCTCCGTCCTGCCTTCTTGGCAGGGGCGCATTGTGCTTGGTGGCGATCGATTTACTTCACTGATGCCGGCCCGCTTTGAGTCTTTCAGGTAGGTCTTATTGCTGTGCTGTATTATTGTCCTTGCATGCCTTTTTGGTTTAACTAATGTCTTTTCTCTTCCTTAGGTGCGCAGAAGTCCAATATGAGGCATTGACTGAAGTGGGTCTCGCCGGGAAAGTAATGGCGTTTTAAGAGTGCCTTGATGTGGTGAGTAGGTGCTAAGCGCAGCGCTATGATGCCTTGCCTCTTGCTAACCTGTTGTCTTGTCTTCCCACAGGTCGCGGTGCTCACCCGGTGCATGGAATTCGATGCTGGTCGAGGAGCGGCTTGCGAGGTAAGCTTTTCGGCACCTTTCATTAAATTGTAAAAATGTCTAATGCATTGTTTCTTCCTTTTTTGCAGATCCGTCAGTTCGGGAGGAGCGCTGGTTCCAGGATGCTGATCTCAAGAGCCGTGGACAGCTAACGATGAAATTACAGGTAAGCTGCTGCTGCTAACGTTGTCCTTTTTCTCCCTAACAGATGATGTTCTTCCGAGGTTCGCGGGTGCAGCTGAACACGGTGAGCGTCACGTTGCAGTATTGCAAAGTAACGCGAAGCGTGTTATCCCAGTCGGGTGCGGATTAAATAGCTTCCAGAAAGTAGTCCAGGTAAAATAGTTCCTATGGTACCACACCCAAAAATACTATACCGCATAGCTTGGTTCCAAGGAGCCAAGCTATGTGGATACCTCCACGTTGATTGACACTGAAATAAAGTAGTTCCCAATACAAGTCCTTTATCAAGTATGAGCATGGCGCCAAAGGCACCAAGACTGGCCCCAAGAAGGCCTAGGCCAAGGATGCCTGGTTTTAGTCGAGACCCTTCCTGGCCCATGGGCTTGCCAGGGGGTCTTCTGCATGGCTGTCATGACAGCACTCCCCCCCAAGGCCCCTCTCAAGATGTTCCTCCTGTCTGGCCCGGGTTTAGTTGGGAAGTTTTGATGATAGTTTTTGATCAGACGTGGTGCATTAATGTTTTCACAGGGTTCCCAGGATCTATCTTGGGGTTCAAATCCTTTCCAATCAATTAGATAGTATAGCTTCCCACTTGAATACTTAGAGTCCAGTATGCTTTTAACTTCAAATTCTGGTTCTCCGTCAACAAGAATGGGTTTTGGTGGTGTTCCAATCCGTGTACCAGGCCGCATTGGTTTTAAAAGGGACACATGAAATACCGGGTGGAAGTGTAGATTGGATGGTAAATACAATTTGACGGCCGCTGGATTAATAATTGCCTTGATGGTATAGGGTCCTAAGTACCTGGGTTGAAAGGTTTGGGTTCCTTTGATGGGTATAAACCTGGCGGCCAGTCAAACCTTGTCCCCTACTTGATAGTCCGGGGCCTTTTTCCTGTGTTGGTCGGCAAATTGTTTTTGCTTGTCTTTGGCGCGAATTCAATATTCTTTGGCCTTTTTGAAAGCCTGAGTGATGTTGGTGTGAAGGGTTTTTACTGCTGGCATTTCCAAGCTGGTTGGGAGATCCGTATCTGAGGTACGTGGGTGTTTACCTTATATGGTGTAAAAGGGTGTTTGTCCGGTACCGGAATGCAAGGAGTTGTTATATGCGTACTAGGCTATCCATAGTAGGTCCTTCTAGTCTCTTAATTCATGGTGCAACATGCATTGTAGGTATCGCTCAAGGGTCTGGTTGGTTCTCTCTGTCTGACCATCCATTTGGGGGTGATGGCTAGTGGATAATCGGACGTCAATTTGCGCCATTGCACAACACTTTCTCCAAATGTTACAGACGAACTGGCTACCTCGATTGGAGGTCAGGACTGATGGGAAGCCATGTAGTTCAACAATGCCGTCCAGAAATACCTTGGCTAGAGTGGATGCGTCAGAGAGGACATTAAGCAAAATAAAGTGCACCATCTTTGAGAATAGGTCTACGACTACAAGAATGGTGTTAAACCCTTGACTGGAAGGTAGGTCAGTGATGAAGTTGAGGGAAAGAGTGTGCCATGGTGCAGGAGGAATGTCCAAAGGTTTTAGTAGGCCAGATGGTTTTTGTTTTTGCAACTTGTTTTGTGCACAGACTCCACAAGACTGAATGTATTGAATGACATCTCTACGCCAGGTAGGCCACCAGAAGTTCTGTTTCACCTTGGCTAAGGTCTTGGTAATTCCAGGGTGTCCTTTGATCCACGAATCGTGATAACCTGAAATGATTTGTTACTATAAGTCCTTGGTGGGTATGTACAGACGACCCTTAAAAAGGTAAGTGATCTTTGATGGAATATTGTTCCCCCTGCACTTGCCATGCAAGGAGGGCATCCGGATTCATGGTTTGTTGAATATCTTTTCCCAGTTCCATTTGGGTTAAGGCCGTAGTGAGGCCTAAGAGTTTGTCTTCGGGTATGATGGGGACTGGGTCTGGGGCCATATAAACTATGTCATCAGTGGCAGCACGAGAGAGTGCGTCAGCTTTTCCATTCTTGAACCCTGGTCGAAATGTAATGACACAATCATGTTCGGCGAAAAAAAGAGCCCACCGCAACTGGCGTGAAGACTGGCCTTTAGCTGTTTTAAGATATTGCAGAATCGGTGGTCCGTGATAACTGTAATGGTGTGTCTGGCCCCCAGAAGGTAGTGTCGCCAAGCTGTAAAGGCAGATTTGGTTGCCAAGAGTTCTTTGTCCGTAATGATGTAATTTACTTCTGGAGGTGAGAACTTCTTCGACCAGAAGGCCACTGGATGTAGCTGGCCTGTGTCAGGATCTCTTTATGAGAGGACAGCTCCCATTGATATACTGGAAGCGTTCATTTCCACGATATAAAGAAGATCTGGACGTGGATGTCGCAGGATTGGCACTGAGGTGAACCTTTTCTTAAATTCCTGAAAAGCTTTTTCTGCCTCTTCGGTCCAGGCGCATTTTTTGTTATTTTTTTGTAGTAATACAGTGATCGGGTGTACAACTTGGGAGAAGTCTGGTATGAACCGGCGATAGAAGTTCGCAAAGCCCAACATACTTTGCACTCCTTTTACTGACGTTGGGGATGGCCAATTCAAAACGGCATCAACTTTGTGCGGGTCCATCCTGATGCCTCCGGGAGTAAGGATAAAGCCTAGAAACTCTACTTCGGTTACATGAAAGAAACACTTTTCAAGCTTTGCATATAAACAATGTTCACGGAGCTTGGCGAGGACTGAACGGACGTGCTTGATATGATCCTGTTTTGAAGTTGAGTACACTAGGATATCATCTATGTAAACTAGGGTGCAGACATCAATTAACTCTCTCAAGACGTCATTCATGAAGTATTGGAATGCTGCCGGAGCGTTGCATAACCCAAAGGACATGACTTCATATTCGAATAAACCATATTTGGTATGGAAAGCAGTTTTCCATACGTCTCCGCTTCTGACCTGGACCAGGTGGTACGCTCCCCGAAGATCCAATTTGGTGTAAATCTGAGCATCTTTGACCTGGTCCAGCATTTCCGGGATAAGTGGCAAGGGATAACGGTTCTTTAGAGTGATCTGGTTTAACGCGCGGTAGTCAATGCAGGTCCTTAAGTCCCCTTCTTTTTTCGGCATGAAGAAAAAAGGACTGGCTGCAGGGGACTTCGATGGACGGATGAATCCGTTTGTAAGGTATTGGTCTAAGTACGACTTCAGATGAAGATTTTCAGGTTCCGTAAGAGCATAGATTCTATCACAAGGGACTTGAGCACCAGGAACAAAGTCGATTTGACAGTCATAAGGCCTGTGCGGCGGCAGGGTGTTTGCTTGGTCCTTCTGGAATACATCCTGGAAATCGCGGTATTCCTCTGGCAAGGCATTAGTTATACCCAGGGTTGATGTTGTCGCTCCGGGAGTTGCAGAAATACTGAGAGCTGGTTTCTGTTCTTGATAATAACAGGCTGGAGAGCAGTCACTGGGGAAGGTCAATTTCCTGCCCGCCAGTCGTTAAAAGGGTTGTAAGCGACTACCCATGGCATCCCTAGTATGAGCCGTAATTGAGGTGCCTTGATGAGATCGAATGAAGTTAGTTCCCGATGCCCGTCCTGGCACAGCAAGGTTATCTCGGCTGTGCATTGGGTTATGATCCGGAAGCGATTTCTGTCCCATCTACCCTAGTCACCTTGTCTGTAGTCGGCTTAGAACATAAGGGAAGCCCCATCTCTGCAGGCAGGTCTTGATCTATATCATTCCCGAATGCTCCGCTGTCGATGTATACCTCAACGGCATGCATTCTTGATGACCGTTGGTTATTGATTAAGATCACTGGTATTTCAAAGTGTGAGGCCGGTGGCTCTTTCCTCTCACTCGACAAACTGACCTCTACGTTTGCCGAGCTGGGTAGTTTTTCGATTTAGATTCTTTCTCTTCATTTTTTTCCGTGGCCCTGACGATCTTCCTTGGAGGTTTCACTGGGCAGTCCTTCAGGATATACCCAGGTTTTCCGCAATCCAGACATCACTGTTGTTGCCTTCTTTTCTCTCGCTCTTGTTTTGTTAATGGAGGTTGCACCCCCACCAATTTGCATGGGATCCACAGTGCTTTCTTGTGCTCGGGTTACATTGTCTCTAGACGGAACATACACAGCCTGTGGATCCATTTTGGAACGATCTGCTTTTCGGTCTTGCAACCGGTGGTCTAGTTGTAGGACCAGATTTATGAACTCAGAACAGTCTCGAGGAGGGTCAACCACTTGAGCTAGAACGTCTTTTAATTTGCCTCATAAGCCCCGATGAAACAACGTGGTTCTTTTGTTTTCAGGCCACCTAGCTTCGGCAACTGTTGATAGTAGCAATGTACGTTAACAAGTCCTGATTCCCCTGTCAGAGGGAAAGGAGTTAATTGTCCACTGCTTGCTCTCGGGTATAGCGAGCAAAAAGTTTCTCCATTTCCCTCTGAAATCCCCCAAAGTCATGTAATAAAGGATCATCATGGGTCGCCAATGGTACAGACCAATCTGCTGCGCTACCGCTCAGTTATGATAAAATAAAGGCTACCCGAGCTTGGTCGTTTGGGAATGCTCCTGGCCTGCAAAGAAAGTGAAGGCAACACTGATTCATGAAAGCTGCGTATTTCCGTGGATCACCTGTAAACCGCTCCGGCAGTGCCAAAGGAACTGTTCCTGGTAGCATAATTTGTACCGGAGTAGAGGAAGTGGATGGCAGGGTAGGATTCTGCATCGTCCAGTTGCTTCCAGGCAGAGGTGTCTGTCCTGCTTGTGATTGCAAGTATTGTCTGCTAATGTCTTCTGTGCGCTCCTTAGTCACTATTAAATCTCTTCGGAGAGCGTTAGTCTCCTGTCAGGCAGAATGAACCTCGGCGTGCAGTTCTCCTATTAATTGGGCCAATTGGTCTAATTCCAAGGACTCCATGCCGCCCAGGTGGATTTGTTTGGTAGGCTTCGTGTTCTGTTATGCTCACCTGGTTCCACGGGGACGCCACCCAGCAGTTGGGACTCAGGTATCCTTCTCTGCGGTTCCCAGGTGTGACCAGCGGGAGGGTTCTGTCTTGTTTTTAATGCAGGTGTGTTCTCTGACCTGCCTTCTTGGCAGGGGCGCACTGTGCTTGGAGGGCGTTTGCGATCAAGTTACTTCACTGATGCCGGCCCACTTTGAGTCTTTTAGGTAGGTCTTATTGCTATGCTATATTATTGTCCTTGCATGCCTTTTTGGTTTAACTAATGTCTTTTCTCTTCCTTACGTGCACGGAAGTCCAATATGAATCATAGACTGAGGGTCTCGCTGGGAAAGTAATGGCGTTTTTAGAGCGCCTTAATGCGGTGAGTAGGCGCTAAGCGCAGCTCTATGATGACTTGCCTCTTGCTAACCTGTTGTCTTGTCTTCACACATGTCGCGGTGCTCAACCAGTGCATGGAATTCCTGAGGCGATGCTGGTCGAGGAGCGGGTCAGGTATTGTTTTTTTGTTGTTGGCCATAATATGTTCTTTTACGTAATCTTTTAAGGCAGCAAAACTGTTCACAATTTCTTCATTTTGGATTCCAGGGTGTCCAGTTTTCTATTTACAGAGTTTCTTTCCTTTCCTATGCCCGTATGCTGTTGTGGAAGGGGCCCCGCTTGTGCTGCCTTACTTTCCTTTCCAATATGTTCTGTTAATGAAACAAATATCTGTTCGGGGTACATGAGGCAATAGATATTACATATTTTATGTTTCAGACAGTTTCGAGGATTCGGACCTGCAGCAGGGTTTCACTGGGCGGTTCAGTCGTGGTAGGGGTTCTCTTCTGTCAGATCCTCATCTGTGTTTCATTCCAGTGGTGACTCTGCCTTTCCAGACCCAGAGACCTGCTTTTTATGCAGTTTTCCCTCATTCACACAGCCTGGCTGTCAATCACACAGCAGGGTGGCTGTCCCGCCGGGACAGTCACCACAGCCAATCATTTCAGAGTGTGACATGGGTCTCCAATGAGACCATGTGCAGGGAGTCCTAAACCTCTCCCTCACATCCTGTCCCCCCAGACATAGAGGCGCCCAAGGAGGGATTCTGCGTAGAAACCTGCAAAAAGATGGTGAACAAAGGAATCAAACCTGGTTTTGCGGGCAGAGTAAAACACAATAAATACTTTTCCAAAAATAAATGGTGAATAAACCCAGCCGGAACCGTAATAAAACATATATGGTCTAACGGGTTTAAGTTCGAGGCTACCAAGATAGCCTAAAACAATACCAAGGTTATTTAAGATAACCGCGGTAGGAAAAATAGGGTAGTTACCACTGCCACCAACCAAGTCTTGATGAAAAGGGAGCACAGCAATGCTCCAAGAGAAACAGACAAAAAGGGATAAGTATTAACCCTTTTCAGTACACCATGAAAGATGGTTTGTATTGGGTCTGTGGTTTTACAGAGGCTAATAAAGTTAATGGCAACTTTATGTGTTCTGAGAGACAGTAGGCAGTCCCAGAAAATGGATTCTGATTTGGGAAGTCTAAAAGACAACCCTGTGTCACTGCACTGAAGGTGCTGTGTAACACACAGTAAAAAGATGATGCCTGTAGAGTAGGTGAGGCTCCACAGTCTATGAACACAAAAATATTAAACACACACAGCAAAAACACATGCAAGAGTGGGAAAAGGGGCTCACACTCTTACCAGGTGAAAGAAAGAAATCCTAGAAATCCAGCAAAACTGCTGAGGGACTCAGTAGGTAAGGGAGTACCTTATTGTCGGCACCCGCAAATGGGCAATTACCGCATCTGCCGAACTCTGCATGACCCCATTCTTGCCCATTTGCGCGTATCAGTAAAAATGCAGGTCTGTAAGTAGCCATGCCGGTTTTGCTGGCACAGCTACCTCCGAAGTTGTAAGGAGGCACAATGTACTTCTATCTAAATTAAATCTGATTGTTTTTGAAACTCTATGTTAAGTGGATATTGAACACCAAAGAAAGAGATCTACCACCAACTGGTTGCTTTGAGAAGCAACTGACCCTGAGGGAGTTGGAGGCGGATGAGGAAAGAGCTGAGCAGGGAGATATTTTGGAAGTGAGAGTTGAAGGTATTGAGGTCCCAGAAGGCCTTGTGGATAATGCAGAGTGTTTTGACATTAATCCTGGCAGCCACTGGGAACTACTGTAGACATTCCAGTCCTGGAGAGATACGATCCCCGGGCTTCAGGCCAAGGACAAGTCGTGCAGTCCTGTTGTGGATGGCAGAGATTAGAAGCAGGCAGATTTTAAGGCAGAACAATTGTTCACTATTTCTTCCATTTTGGATTCCAGGGTGTCCAGTTTTCTATTTACAGAGTTTCTTTCCTTTCCTATGCCCGTATGCTGTTGTGGAAGGGGCGCCGCTTGGGCTGCCTTGCTTTCCTTTCCAATATGTTCTCTTAAAGAAAAAAATATCTGTTCGGTGTACATGAGGCAATAGATATTACATATTTTACGTTTCAAACTGTGGTGCATACCAATGGGGTTACTATAGTAAGTCACTTCATCATGAGGGAAATTTTCTTCCAGCCACTCTAAGGTGCTTGCCATTGCTGCATAAAAAAAATAATAAAAACGTTATGCTTCTCTACTATTGTATACTGCACCACCTGTGCAATTATCAGACAAACTTTAGTTTGCTTACTGCATTGTCGTGACGTTCTGGTCTTGGTACTTTCCAGTCTTTACTCTGACCATTCGTTCTTTGTTCCCAAGTAAAGTAGCATTGCGGTAAAATGGTTGAAGACAGACGTCACTTCTGTTGTTGTTGCATTCCATTATGGTATACTCCCTATGCCTTTGTCCTGTTTGTTTCATAAGTACACCGTTTGCAGACCTGAGGCCTCATCACGAGTTCGGCGGTAATGCAGCGGTTTTCCCGTCGGATGTAAACAGCGCTAATGCCAAGGCCCCCGGCAGATAATCCCCCAAATCACGAGTTATCGTGCACGCGCACTGGGCCATGGCATTAGCTCAAATAGCGTGAACCCTTAAATCCGGCGCACCGTGCACTACCGCATACCACGCTAATAGCGTGTGCCATGAGTGCGCGCTATAAACTCGCGGGAAATGCGTCACCGCCGGAACGGGAAACATAGCAGCGGCCAGCTTTGAAGTCACAATCTGTCGGATATCACAGCCCCTGGAAGCCATCCACGCCATCTAACACCAAAACATGTCACAGGAGTGCGCTAGGGGCAAGACTGCCCTGGACAGGGTGAGAAAGCCCAAATTCAGCGAACAGGAGCTGGCTGTACTGGTGGAGGAGGCCGAGACACATCATGAGGAGCTGCAGCAGCGCAAAACCAGTGGCCAGCGCAGAGCACAGATTTGGCGCAACATCAGCCAAAGGGTCACTGCTGTGGGACGCGTGCCCCGGGATGGGGAGGATTACCGCAAGCGCATCAATGACCTGTGTGTGTGAGTCCGGGGCATCCTCTCACAGCACAGGAGTGCAAGCAGGGGCACTGGAGGAGGGCCACCACCACCCCCACCCGAACTCACACCTTGGGAGGAGAAGATGAGTGCCCTGATTGATACTGGCACCATTGAGGGAATTGTTGGAGCGGAGGCAGGCACTGGCATCGATCCAACTGCAGGTGAGTCCCACCCTGAATGCATGCAACTGAAAGTACCACACATGCAGAACCTGAGTGAATGAATGTGAAGAAATGTGTGTGAGGAACTGCAGACACCCAAAAGTGAGCCCTAAATCCATTGAACCGTAGTGCTGTCTAGACGACCCTGCACGTGCAGTGCATCAATAGAAGGGGCAGGGGATAGACATTCATAGCCATGGGACAGCTACGTAGAATTTGAGTGTGCATGAATACACCCCCAAGACCCTGAGCGCAGTGCACCCCAACCACGCATGCAATCTTGTCACTCAAACATTCCCATGCAGTGTACCTCCATACTCAATCACACCAAACACCACATGGTAACAGAACAAAATGCAAGTTTAATGTATGATTAATACTGTCTTCATTCCCACTTGTTAGCATGAACTGCATTACACTAATGTAGGTAGCTTTGAACTCAAACCACACCCTATGTACCCCACAGGCACACGTCAAACCCAACAGGACGAAGATGATGGGGAGGAGGCCACACCATCACGGCGCCCACGGCAGCGAGCCTCCACCAGCATCACCACCCCACAATGACGCCCCATGGTAGGGAGGCGACCCAGGCCACCCCCCACTTCACCCCAACGCAGCCCTACCAGACCACAGCAGCACCCACATGCCTGCAGGGAGGCCACAGCCAGCTCACCCCAGGCCACCAGACACAGCCCCGATGCAGAGGGACTGACCTGTGGATCGGAGCCCGACATGGGAGCGACACCTCCACGTGCACATCATGCAGGAGGACTGCATTCACCCGGAAGCAGTGATGCAGAAGGGATGGTCACACCACAGGGAACCCCAAGGCTAGGCACACAGCAAGCACAAAGCCCACATGTGCATGTGCGTCGTGTCCGCACACCACAGCCGGACGAGGACACACCATCATATGGCAGCCCTGAAGACCGGCACTCAGAGCCTGGCAGCCCAATCCAAGCCCATGCAGCCCCCCCCGAAAGCGCACAAGTGGCAGGCCAGCACCTGCCACACCAGGGGTGCCGTTCATCACCAGGGCAGCAGTGAAGGGCTGACTGGACGTGATAGAGGCCAAACAGGCCAAGGTAAAATCAATGGCCAAGGTGCACAGCCGGCACATCAAGGCAATCAGTGCATCCATACGCCATGGATGTAAGTACATAGCGCATGACAATAGGTGCACACGCAGAGTCGTAGAGCAATGTACCGCTGCCCTGACTGGGTTTGGCCAAAGGGTAAGGGAGTTGTGTGAGGCAGTGTCAGCACTTTCTGAGCAAACAATGGAGGGAAACAACCTCATCCGACAGCACATGCAGGCAACCGGGTCAGTCCCTTTGGCCTCAACCACACCCACGGAGGGGTCCCTTGAGCCGTCTCCTAGGCACCGGTCTATGCGCCACGGCCATCCTAGTCGTACATGGCATCGTTGTTGGTGCCCTGATGGGACATATGCACCAACCTGCACAGTTGTGGGGAGTTCACTGGGGGAGGGAGGATTGTGTGCTGGGTGTTCACTGGGGGGAAGGGGGGATTGTTGCACTAAAAATAAATCACGTTTCAAAAATCACAAAGCATGGAAAGTAGTGATTGTGGAAAAATCCAATTTAATGTTGAAATGACATCTGTTCAATTTACCCATCACCCGTGTTAGAAAAATACATCAATCAATACCTGTCTGGCCAGCCTCCCCTCCCTCAGCCCCCCCTTTGTGCACGTGCAACACCTTCAGGCACGTCATCATCCTCACACCCATCCTCAGGTGGGTGCACATGAGCATCAGGGGGCAGTGGCACATTTCTGCGACAGCAGATATTGTGCAGCATGGCACAAGTCAGTACAATTTTGCCAACTTTTTCTGGTGCATACAACAATGCCCCTCCCGTACGGTCTAGGCACCGGAAGCGTGCCTTCAGCAGTCCAAATGCCCTCTCCATGCAGATCCATGTACGTGCATGGGCAAGGTTGCGCTGCCATGTGTGGATGATGCACAGGGGTCATGAGGCGCGTGTACTGGGGATATCCAGAATCACCTGCAGGGGACAGAAAGCCGGTATGGGGACAAGGTAAGTCCAGTGGCTCTACAGAGCTCAGTCATCAGTGTCATTTTGCCATACTTGTCATTAGATCAACAACATTGTGGAGTGTGCTGTGCTACGAGCAGTATTGAAGCAATGAGTTACTCTCAACTGGGTACGTCTCTGTTTCAGAAAGTAACTGTACTCATTCACTTGTCACTGGGCAAGGGGGCCCTTCCATCTACTTCTGCATGAGAGAAGTGGCTGCATCATGTGTCATTGCCATTCCCTTTGGCTGCAGTTTCATTTGCTGGTTGTCACTAATGTGTACTGTTCTCCATGCATTTCCTTGCCCATTCTGGGGACAGTGTTTGTGGGATGTACATTGCCATTACTCTGGCTATTTATGTGTGGTGCATTTGTGGATGTGGCAACTTATGCGTTTCATTGGCATAACTGTCTGGTTGGGAGGGAGGGGTGTCTGTACTGTGTCAGTGTTGGGAGCCATAGTGCTACTCACACAGGAGGCTTTATGGTGGTGGGCCTTCCATATGTCACTGTGCTGCCACTTGTCTTTTACATCCTGAATGGGTGTGTTCTGCTGTGTTGGATATGTCAAAGGTTTCTGGTGCAAGCTGCTTGAATGGAAATGCTGCAGTAATGGTGCTGCCTATTGAGATTCATGTATTCCATTGTGTGTAACCCGCCCCATCAGTTGGGGATTGACTTGCATTATGGTATACATTTGTACTCACCCAGCAGCCATGTGTTTTGCCCTCAGTGCCTTTCCATGTATTCTGGCAGGGTACTTTTGCACAGGACCATGGAGTCGTGCGTGGATCCTGGGTAGCGGGCACAGCAGTGGCTGAAGGTGAGGCCAGGCCCACATGTCATCTGCACATTGAGGGAATGGTACTGTTTCCGGTTTCTGTAGGCTGCCTCATGTGCCTGGGGTGGTACAAGTGCCACATGTGTGCAGTCCAGGGCTGCTATTTACATTCGGGACTTGGGCAATGGCATGGAATTGACCCTTCAGCTGGTTCACCTGTGCCTGTGTGGCTGGCAATGCGATGTGCTCATTCACATGATTCAACAGTGCATCGAGCACCTGTCCCAGCATGGCACTGAATGTGGACTGGGCCAATCCATGCGTCATGGCAACGGTACGTTGGTAGATGCCAGTCCCAAGGAATTGAAGCACAGACACAAGCTTCACTAGTGGGGGTACTGCTGTGCTGATGGCTATGCGGCTGCCGATGTCAGCCTGGATTGTGTCCAGCAACTGGGTGATGGTAGCCCTGTCCAGCCGATATTCAGTCACCAACTGGCCATCAGTCAGGGCCCATGGTGTTGGCCTGACCCTGGGGATGGCTGGCCGCCTTGCTGGTGCTGCTCTCCTCCTCCTTCTCCTCATCCCCACCACCCCCTGCGCTCCAAGGGCCCTGGCCTGGTTGGCTGACCTCTGTAGCTCCAGGCGCAGCAGTTCAAAGTCCACATCAAGGCTTCCGGCTCCAAATAGCAGCATGGTGTTGGGGAGGGTATGTTGTGCACGGGTGGGTCCTTTGTAGGCCTCAGAATAGCATTGGTTTCACCTGAGTCCTTATTGCTGTCTCCTCCCTGCTCCTACTGGTGTAATGGTGTTGGGGAGGGTGTGTTGTGCATGGGTTGGTCCTTTGTAGGACTCAGAATAGCATTGGTTTCACCTGAGCCCTTATTGCTGTCTCCTCCCTGCTCCTACTGGTGTGATGGTGTTGGGGAGGGTATGTTGTGCATGGGTGGGTCCTTTGTAGGCCTCAGAATAGCATTGGTTTCACCTGAGCCCTTATTGCTGTGGCCTGTGTTCTTTTACCTCCAGCTTTTTGCTGTGGGTATTTTCGGCAGTATTCAGTCACTAACTGGCCATCAGTCAGGGCCCTGGGTGTTGGCCTGACCCTGGGGATGGCTGGCCGCCTTGCTGGTGCTGCTCTCCTCCTCCTTCTCCTCATCCTCACCACCCCCTGCGCTCCAAGGGCCCTGGCCTGGTTGGCTGTCCTCTGTAGCTCCAGGCACAGCAGGTAGAAGTCCACATCAAGGCTCCCGGCTCCGAATGGCAGCATGGTGTTGGGGAGGGTGTGTTGTGCATGGTTGGGTCCTTTGTAGGCCTCAGAATAGCATTGGTTTCACCTGAGCCCATATTGCTGTCTCCTCCCTGCTCCTACTGGTGTAATAGTGTTGGGGAGGGTGTGTTGTGCATGGGTGGGTCCTTTGTAGGCCTCAGAATAGCATTGGTTTCACCTGAGCCCTTATTGCTGTCTCCTCCCTGCTCCTACGGGTGTAATGGTGTTGGGGAGGGTGTGTTGTGCATGGGTGGGTCCTTTGTAGGCCTCAGAATAGCATTGGTTTCACCTGAGACCTTATTGCTGTGGCCTGTGTTCTTTTACCTCCAGCTTTTTGCTGGGGGTATTTTCGGCAGATTATCCACCGCTTTTCTGGCGCTAATTGCGCCTACGCCAGACTCGTGATTCATGATGTTTTAGCATGAATGGTTACTGGCGCTTTTACAGCCGACGCTTGTACAGCCGGCTTTACTTGCGCCGGCCGGCTGTAATGGCACCAGCGGTATTTGGAGTCGTGATCTGACGAACCCTTAAAATCGGCGCAGATAGCGTTACTGCCGATTTTAACGATTACCACCCAACTCGTGATGAGGCCCCTACTGTGCTGTTTGTATATGTTCTTTGTGTTTGCTGAATGGTACCACTATGTAAGAAAGCCCCTGCGTTTCTGAGCAGTTTGGATGCCACCCGATGTCCACAACCAAACGCATAGTCTGTAACTGCTGTGCGCATTAACATGGTGCCAGCAGGTTCCATATGTTGTACAGTACATCTTTACAAACTTAGGGTATCCTGGTAAAAACCTATGAAATTCAATGGAAAAACTTTGTTACAGGGGCGTTATGGTTACAGGTACAACTGAAAAACCGCAGAAATTCACCAGTTATGGTAAGCTAGGCAACCATAACTCGGGCTACCACTGTGCACTGCAAGGCCTAACACCCAAGACATCACAGATGACATCACAAATGTCATTGATGGCATGACTGATGACCTCACATGAGTATTCAGTTTTCATTAAAAGCCTCCACAACGGATTGTCATTGTAATGTTGGCAGAAAACTATCAGCGATCATTGGAAGAACTATCATGAGATAAGCAATCCATTAACCAATGCATTCCTATAAACACCATTGCATTAGAGTTCTTTCCAGTACATGACCCAACTCATGTAGAAAAGTAGGCATTGTCTGCAGCATGCATCATACAGGTGCACTCTTAAAAATCTTCCCATGTAGGATGGTAAAATGATGAATGCTGTGGTTTCAATGGTTTGTGTTCTTTGCAACATGTAATAAGTAGCTAAGAATGCCTCACTTTATACATAAATGTACTACTATACAAAAACATAAATATACGACAACGCATACAAATATGAGCATATACAAGGAACCTAAAGTTAGCAAAACAGTAGCAGTACTACCAGAAAGTGTTCATACCCTAACTGATTATCTTCATGCAAAGAAATGATTGCAGTGTTTAAGGCTTACTTCTTCCCCTATGTATATGTATCATATCATGTGCCTGAACCCTAAGGAAAAGTACTATAAGACCATAGGAGAAAGGTAAGGTCTACAAATATAGTATCTTTTCAATTTTTTAGTTCCTGACTCTGAGTGAAGAAAAGACCCTGGTGTACATATGTCACTGAACAAAAAATGTGAGAGCCAAACGTGATGTCATCAGTCATGTCATCAATGACATTTATTACATATATATATATATATATATATGTATATATATATATATATATATATATATATATATATATTACAACTTCATCCAGTAAAAAAACACTTCTTAGATTTCAACAAGCCCACTAGCACGAGCTATTCACAGCTGGCATAGAACCACTTGTGATATCTCATCACTGCTGCAATAGAGTTGCCAACATGATCCATTCGATTTTGTAGGTGCTTGTCCAGTCCTAGTTTTTTCTTTGCATTCTGGGACTTATAGTTCCACTTTTCCCATTATAAAACTCAGACTACAAATAACACAATGCAAAGAAAGAAAAACACATAACTGGATAAGCACCTACAGATTGGAATGAGTCATGTTGGCAACTACGCTGCAACTAGACACTACTGGCTCAGGTTTTTAACTTGAAGGCAACATGTTCTGGCGGAGATTCCACAAGTCAATTGGCAAATGGTTTCTACTGGATCCATTTACTGATGTGTGAGTTATTGTACATCTTATGGAATGCTATGAAGGTGGTGTTAGTCGTAATGTGTTCTTCACTGTGCAATGATCGACCCTCCCTCTATCTATGTGAACATCAGTTGAGCCTTTAGAGCTGACAGCACACCGAGAGTGCCCCTTTTTACCTTGCTCCTCAGAGGTCCTTTCCTCACCACTTGCTGACCTTCTTTAACTCACTATTTGCCGCTTGCCCCTTTCTCTCACTTCTCACAGACCCCTTTGCCTCGCTATCCCATTTTCACATTTTCATGGGCTGCTCTGTACTATACTCTTGACAAAACATCGTTCTTTCTGCCACATTGTACTGTTTGGCAATGCCAGTTATTCATAGTATGTGTGGGTGAACACATTTGTTTGAATGCATATGTATGTATGTATATATATAATTCACTGAACATTTCTCATTAAAGGGACATTATATTTAAGTTACACTAACAAAAACTTATGAAATTCAGTGAAAATACTTTGTAAAAGGGACATTATGGTTACAAGTAAAACTGAAAAACTGTTGAAATTCACCAGTTATGATACTCTAAGCAACACAACACGCGCCACCTCTGTGCACTGCTAAGACTAACACTCAGGACATCAAAGATGACATCACAAATGCAGATGCAGAGGGGTCCGTCACCACGTGGGTGCTCATTCGAGAGACTCTCGTTGATCCCCCATTTGTTGAAACTACCGTACCAGAATGCTTAAGGGGAGCCGCAAGGAAAAGCTCAAAGTGTTCATACAGGGGACTAGGAAAATTCCCTGTACAGTTGAAAGTCTTTGACTGGCAAACCTTTAGAAAGCTAATGGAGATGAATCCTGCATAGTGAGAAAGGAGAAGGAACACTGTGTTGGCAAGAGTGAACCCGACGGAGGGATGCTGACAGAAAGGGGTGAAGCATGAGACTCCAATGAACATTGTGATGACAAGAGTGAACCTGAAGGAGGGACGTCCACAGTGGATGGTTTAAAAAGACATTGGGCCTCATTACGACCCTGGCGGTAAGGGGTTAGCGCCAGCGTTAGCTGCGCCGACCCCTTACCGCCAATTACGAGTTCCCTTTCCGCCATGGCGGTTTTTACACCTGCTTTTAGCGGGTGTAAAAAACCATGGCGGTAAGGGAACTTGGTGTTAATTACGCCACCGTAATTTACGGTGGCGTAATTAACGCCTTCCCCACTCCCATTATGCCCTATGGGGCAAAAATGGGAATGGGGAAGGGTAAATGGGGATTGGGGATTTACCGCCCCGCCAAGGTCGGAATGGGGCGGTAAATCCCCTTACCGCCATGGCGTTAACGTAGTTAGCACCATGGCGGTAAAGTCACGGCCCTGGCGGTAACTTACCGCCAGGGTCGTAATGAGGCCCATTAAGACTTATGAATACGAAAGGTAAAATAGTTTTGGACAACAAGCTGTAGTGAACCCGAAGGAGGGAGGCAAACATTCTAAAAGGGTCTGAGCTGGGAAGAAGGGGATCCAGGGGAGAATACCATCACCCAATGACACGTGAATGTAGCCAATGTTATCTTTTTTCTAATGCAAGCCATAGTGAACACGTAGGAGGGAGCCCGGCATTCGAAAGGGGTATGATCCTGGAAGAGGGAGACCTAGGGGTGAAGAACCATCATCCTAGTGCAATCACAAAGGAACTTTTGTTTATTAGTTTGAACCTATCAGGTCCTCGGAAGCAAGAAACGTATCCATGAAGGTCCTGATATCGCTGGGAACTTTTGTGGATCTGAGCCCGGAAGAGGGAGATCTAGAGGTGAAAAGTCAATACCCAATGTACATGCGGAAAGGAACTTTTTGTTTGTTATTTTGAACACATCATGAACTTGGAGGAAAGAGACTTTTTATAGAAAAGAGACGACTGGAGGTCCTGATATCGAGAACAGAACTGTAGTCTTGTGCTGGGAAAGCTTGAATGTGTGCTCTGCTCCGGAGTACCGCCTTGTCCCATGCTCAAAATGTGGGGAAGGGAGACCCCCGTCTACCACATCCTGACTTATCATTTGTCAACACTTCTTTCTCTCTTGTGAACACTATTCGACAACCTTTTTGTATTTAGTTGTAAGGATTGGCAATAGTTTTTTCTTAAGAATAGGCCCTTTTATTTGACAAGACGCCACTAAGACTGCCTTATTATTTGATGGTCATAGCCTGCTCCCATCTTAGATTTAGGTTTAGATTAGGTGTTTTTCCAACCTGCGTATACAGTTTAATAAAAACCCTTTAACTGTGAATACTTGTGTCTGTCTTTACTGTTATGATATGATTTCCTAACAGTCCTCATCAATCATCCCCATCAAATTCGGAACATTTTAATCAAAAGACGCTTTGATGAAACCTCAATCCCTTCCTCCCCTCATCAATATTGTACAGAAATTCCTAATTCTCCTATTTATGTTTCCTTTTCCCTTCATGAATAAGTGTTTTTTTGCAAACTATAGATGTGTTGTTTGTCATTGATGTTTTTTAAAGCCCCATTATGAGTCTGCAGACACTATGACTGTCCAGAGTGTCTGACCTCAAAATGGAGGTTCTCCCAGGATGTCTGGACTTGTCCAGTTTCACCTGATACACCTTAAATTAGTCCGCCAATACCGTGCCTGTTCTACAGACACCCATTGCATGTGCCCTGTGATTGGCGCCCAATGGGTTCCGGCGGCAGCCTCCAGGGTCTCGGATGTACCCAGATGTCATGTTGTGGCTGCACCTGTGTGGCGTGATGGGGTGTCTGTGAAAGGTGTCTGCCAATCTATGGTGTTTCAAGCTGAAACTGTACCCTTGCACTGCTCCCAGAGCCATTCTTGATTAATCTGGAACTTTTTACAGCTTTTTGAGGCCTTTTTTCAACGTGTTTGTCCTCGGACAGCACAACCGTTGATGGATGGTTCCTCAGAAGGGCCCACCCATTATTTTTCCTCATTCCCAATCTGGCTATCCATGAGAGAGAATCTTGCAGCACTTGCTTTGAAGATCATTTGCAATACCACATCAATGGCATCTGCTATGACCAGCTCTGCTTTCCAACCAACATCACCATCTGGAGGACCTTGACAGGGGAACATGTGCAGAGATACAGATCAGGATCAAGAGGAAGACGGGATGTGGAAGTCCTGATTTCCAGTACTCAGGGTGAGTCCTGGGCGTGGCAATTATTTACATCAATTGGAAATGTCCCAAAGGCGTGGAGAAACATGGTGAAAGGCACTGAGTGAGTGCAAAGTTTAACTCACTCGTGGGAAACCTGGGTTGTATTCCTATGGGACAACTTCCATGAGGCGCCAAACCAAATCTAACCACCCAACTGCTCCGAGGAAGGTGATACCTTTCTCAGGTAAGTGTAGGTTGACATCCTCCACCCCATCATCTTCAACTGTTCCTGTTACCACAAAGGATACACAGGATTCACAGGTCATAAAGAATACTGTTGAGCCTTACCTTTCAAGGGTGACAGTTCTATGTTTGTTAAGTGAAGCACTGATCTGTAGGGGGCAGCAGTTTCGGAGTACTTTTGAGGCTACGGTCACCGAACATGAGAAACATGGCCCCCACCTTAAATTTAAGAAACACCCAGCATCTTCCTCTGTCCACCTGCTCCTTCATCTCTCTGGTTGATACCCCTACCCTCCCTTCCCTCTCCTGCCTTCCCTCTCCTGCAAAAATAAGCCAAAGAAAATAACAACCAAAAAAAGTAGAAAGGTTCTTTTACAACCTGCATAGTCTGCGGAAAATTTCAAGCGTGGGGTAGGAACATTTTAATTATGTTAATTGTTTTGCGTTAAAAAATGGTGACTTTAAAATAACTTTTTTTGAGTTTTTGGCTTTTATATATTTTTTTCCATTTTGGTTTTATAAACTGAACTAAGGAACATTGGACTGAATTTAATTATTTCTTCACACTTATACAAAAACTGCTTTGAAGAATTTTGAATGTTTTCCAGAAAAGTTTTACTGACATCAGTTAGATGGACAATATCAATATCAAATTTAATGTTTGCATTATTAAAAGATGTCATACCCGCATCTCGCTTAAAAGCACACACAATTTTTTGATGTTGTGCCACACTTTTTCCATTTGCAGACCAAATAAACTCAAATGCATCCACATCTGTCTCTGAGCAATGCGATGCGAGAAAAAATAATCTTTTGAATTTGGGAAAATTTCCTTAAACTTAACCAACTTAACCAATGTCTCCTTCATTGCAAACTGCAAACTGCAATGAAATTCCAGTAACATAACCCAAACTGTTTCCTCCGCAATGAGGAATAATAATCTCTGGATGTTTCAATAGAAACATATTTGCACAAAATGGGAGCACGTCCACCCACTTCATCACTCGCACTCCATACCATGACACTTAAAATTCATGGAATCCAAGATTTTCCACCAATCCACACTGCTCTGCATAGACCTTCAACCAATAGACCCAAGAGTCCCCCAACATCCGCAATCTCTGCCTTCTCAAACACATAGCCATTGTCAGTGCTCTCACAATTCCTACTAACAAAATTCCTGCTGCCCTCTCTTACTGTACACCACAAGCAGGAAACCTGATTGGCTGATTCCCTCGATGTCCACGGACACCCGTGACTGTCTGCGTTCTTCGCAGTCTCCCTTCCATGCCATACATCCTTAAAAGACCTGAATGTGGCACGTGCCATCCACGGACTACCACAGTGTCTGCGAATGTTGCGGCCTATCAAAGCGGTAGGTAGAAGTGTAAACTCAATTTCAATTATTTGTTCTTTAGTGGTGCCTCTGACAAGAACCATTTTCTGGGAGGGGTTTAACAAACACCTTTTTTAGCATTTATTTACAGTAGTATTGTACACTCTACATCTTCCCTTACAATGTTCTTAAAGGAACTTTTTCAATGAATTCCGAACTTTGTAAAGGAAAATTGTATTTCCGACATCTGTGAAATAAACTCCATCTTCACAAAATAATTCACAGCATCAGACGTTATATTGTCAGTCTGTCATGGTGCATGCTCCCAACATCCGGAAACTGGTGAGCCCATCCCTGACTTTGGCTTCCTTGGGGACTTCCCAGGCCCCAACTAGGCTTACCTGGACTCAGTCCTGACGCCACTGTGCCAGGCTGATAGTAGGTGTTAAATGCATGGTACATATACTTGACTCTGAAAGGCTGAGCCATTCAGTACAGGGTGTGGCTTGGGACTACTTTACCTGAGAGGCAGGATATGGTTAGGGGGGCTATTTTCTTGGAACTACTTGCAAGGCTATATAAACCGCACCCTGCAAACTGAACACGCTTTGCGTTATTCTGCACTCCTGCAGCGTAACGCTCACCGTGTCAGTTCAGCTCTTGCTTCCCTTCTGCCACACCCATCCAGAGTCTTCTGTCCATCGGCACCTGTGAAAAGAGAAGAACAGGAGTTAGAAACGTATTGAAGGCCTTACCTGCAGAACATCCAGATCTCAGCTTCTGCTTACCCACGGACCTCTGCATCTGTAGAAGAGCAGAACTGAAGGTACCCTCTCGGGTAGCTACTCACCTAATCGGCCGCCTTCAGGAACTCCATCGAGCAGTTCTTCATCATTTTCAGCATTGCACTGCAACTCGACACCGTCAAACGGCTCATCCATCTTCTTCCTGGAGCTGCGCCGCACCTGCCAAACAGAAAAGACAAAGCAGGTTAGTCGCACACAGCAAGGAAAGTTAAACAAAGCGAACAATTAGCGCACCCGCCACAGCACTATACTTGCCAGCTGGAATCCTGCTCATCATTGTCAGGAGAGTCATCCATCAACGAAAGTCGCTTAAAGCCGCACCTGAAACACAAGAACGAACATTAGATATCTCAAGCAGAAAGACTTAAGGCAGCTACTTCAAGGAGTTATTGGAACAGAGACTTACCTGCCTACTCCAGCCCTTCCACTTCAGCAATCTCCATCGGATCAGTGAAGTAACTAGATCCTGGAAAGACTGTGTAACTGCGCCCCTGCCAGAGTGTGCAGGAGGGAGAGCTCGCCCATTAAAAAACCAAGGTGATCCAGAGGAAGAGAAGGAAAATCGGAAGGAGGGGAAAACCAAAACCAGCTCCATTCAATTGGCTAATATCTTGTTTCGACTTGCAGATGAACATCTCCTGAGGAAAGAACGAAGGGAAGACGTGAGCAAGCACCCCCAGAGCAACACTAGTGCAGACATCATCCTCGGACACGAGCACGCCTCCGTGGAGACTAGGTGAGCGTGACACAGTCTGAAAAGATTACATTCCTGAAGCATATAAAACAGCGGATACCGCTTTATTGACATGCTGCCTTAACTCTTACATTTGTGGACTGAAAAAAGTTTACTGGACATCTTCATGTTTGCCTCTGAACAAACAATCTTGGCAGCAGGAAACAGTTGCATTAGGCTTTTAAAGAAATCCTTCAGGGCAACCTGCTAATAAACTGAACTCACATACCCCAAACTGTCCCCTCCACAATGCACAATTACTATGTCTGTCCATTTAAAGTGAGCCATATTCTCAATAAACTTCCACTTCTGCAAATCCAATACTTCCAAAAATGCCATTATTTTCAGCATACACCTTCAATGACTGAATTGAAGAGTCCCCCAAAATTCACACACTCTGCCTTCTCAAACACATAGCCATAGCCATTTTCAGTGCTCTCACAAATGCAAACAAAACTCCTGCTACCCTCTCTTCCTGTACACTGCACCCAGCAAACCTAATTGACTGATCCCCACAGTCCCGTTTCCATGCCAGGCATCCTCACAAGACCCGGATGTGACACATGCTGTCCGCGGACTACCATAGTGTCCACGGACCTCATAGCACAGGGGCCCTTCTACCCTTTCCACTTCCATGTTCTCAACACTCTCTCATTGCCTGCTTTCAAAGAGTCACACATCAATCCACCAATCACATCCACAAACTCTACACATAAACCTGTCATCTCAGTTCAACTATTCAGATGTTCACTTGACCATATTTCCTGTTCATCAAAGGCATCTGCATCAAGAACTACTCTAAAACTGTCCAATATTTATAATTCCCAATTCAAAAAGATCTGCATCTTACAAGACATAGTACAGGTATGCTTATATTTGAAAAGATATTTTCTTAAACTCTTTAACAATTTATATATATATAATATATATATATATATATATATATATATATATATATATATATATATATATATATATATATATATATATATATATGAATATAATAAAATGGATTGGTAACGGAGAGTTGTGCTTTGCCTCTGTAATAATGGTAGTACAAATAAATGTTGGAAGAAAGAATCTTTAGAATTGTTAATACATGTTGCTTGTAGTGCAGGGTTAAATCTCATATTAATGTTTCGGTCTCCTAATTAGTATCTCAAAGGTTCAAAACATGGACTGCAAGAAACATGTACTAACAATTCTAAAGATTCTTTCTTCTTAACCAGCGCAGCACATACTGGTTCCACATTTCTAGCTTATAAGACTAAGGCATGGAGGATGACTTAGGTCAAAACACATGTCGGCTGATCTTTGGCAATAAATCACTAACAGATGAAAACTTGATAAGACTGATTTGTCAATTCATCAATTCAAATTTTTTTTTTGTGCTACCATTATCACAGAGGCAAAGTGCAACTTGTCAGTACCAATCCATTTTTTGTTTCACTTGTCAAAGTCTTTATGGGTAGACCTTGCGGAATTGGTGATGCAGCTTGCTGCTTCAGTGATCTGTAGTGGCTTCTCAATAAACATATTCTCTTCAAATGCCATGCATTGCAGCATTCAGCATCTTCTCACATGAAGCAGCAAATGATTACAATGATCTGCGTTTCATTTTTAAGAGCAATTTCATGAAAGTAAAACAGTGCATGTGTGTATTTACAGCAGCACTGTGGGCCTCATTACGACCCAGGCGGTAAGTTACCGCCTGGGTCGTACCTTTACCACCATGGCGTAAACTACGTTTACGCCATGGTGGTTGGCGGACTTACCGCCCCATTCCGAGGTTGGCGGGGCGGTAAGTCCCCAATCCCCATTTACCCTTCCCCATTCCCATTTTTGCCCCATAGGGCATAATGGGAGTGGGGAAGGCGTTAATTACGCCACCGTAAATTACGGTGGCGTAATTAACAACATGGTCCCTTAGCGCCATGGATTTTAACACCTGCTAAAAGCAGGTGTTAAATCTGCCATGGCGCTAAGGGACCTCGGAATCAGGCGGTAAGGGTCGGCGCTGTTTACGCCGCCGTAAACCCCTTACCGCCTGAGTCGTAATGAGGCCCTATGACCTTTATATTGAATGAAATGTATAAAATGCTGTACGTTTCAAAATGCTTCTTTTTAAAAGAAATTTGATAAAAGTAAAAAAAAAATCATATGTACATTCATAGCAGCACTATGTCACTTTTTCATAAATTGAATAGATTTGTACACCATTTTTAAGTGGCTGTTAGTGTGTGCCAGTTTAATATGTTGGCAATACATGCATACATCCCAACATCACCCATTCCAATCTGTAGGTGCTTATCCAGTCCTGATTTTTTCTGCACAATCTGGGACTTGTACTCCAACTTTTATAATGTCAAAAGTGGAACTACAAATCCCAGAACAAAAATAAAATATCTAGGACTACATAAGCACCTACAGATTAGAATGCATCATGTTGGCAAGTATGCATATACTCCTAACAAATTAAACTTCCAAACACCAACTGCCATTTAAAAGTATACAACAATACTGTCCATCAACTGTTCTCATCTTTTATAAAATGTTACACACAGAGCTTCTATAAATGCACATACACATTTCTTAACTTTCATGAAAATGCTCCTAAAAACAAACATTTGTAAAGGTCCAGCAATTTCATTAACTGTTTTCCCCAACAACTCCTCCTACATTAATAAATAACCTTGCTTACTAAAAGTCCTTCACCATGACCACATATCCCCACTAACTTTCTTTAACAATTTGTAAGGAAGGCATGGTATCAAAGCAAGACAGACACAAGTGATCACAGTTCAAGGGTGTTTATGAAACTGTAAAAATGAGTGAGATAAATGGCCAACCTAAACCTAAATCTAAGATGGGAGCAAGCTACAGCCATCAAATAATAATAATACAGTCCTAGTGGAGTCTAGTCAAATAAAAAGGGCCTTTACTAAAGAAACCTATTGCCAATCCTTACTTCTATACTACAAAATGGTCTGGGATAATGTTCACAAGAAAAGAAAGAAGTGTTCACCAAATGATAAGTCAGGATGTTATGGGCGTGGTCTCGCTTTGCCACGTTTTTAGCACAGGACAAGGCGGGACTCTTGAGCACAGCACACTCCTGGGATTTTCCTTTACTTTATATAAGTGTCTTATGTGTCCAAGTCTCTTTTCATACAAAGAGTCTTGCTTTTGAGGGCCTGATGTGCAAAATAAAAGTTCCATCTGGTAATCTTTACGTGGGGTGAATACCCTTCACCCTTGGATTCCCCTCAGCCGGGCTCCGATCCTTCTCTCAATATTAGCCTCCCTCAGTCGGGCTCAGACTAACCACTCACTGTGGACTTCCCACAGTCAGTTTCACACTTGTCATCACAATGTTCACTTGGTTTTAACAACACAATGCAGGATTCACTTCCCTTGTCTTTCTCCTGGCATCCCTCTGTCGGGTTCACATTGCTGTTTTCATACATCTCAAAAAGAAAGTTCTTCTAGACCCCTTAGGTTCTCCCTTTACTCAAGTCCAGGTCTCAGCACCCAGGCAGGCTTTCTCTTAAGCCTACAGTCAGGCTTGACACAGTTGTATCATCACAATGAGTTTGCAGGCATCCCTTTCAAATTTGCCTCCGCTACTTGCTAAAGACTTTCGACGGTACAAGGGGCTTGACTTGACCCTTGTGTGACCACTTTGACAGCTTATGCTGGCCGCCCCCAAGGCCTCTTGGTATTTGTAATTTGAACACTCTTAGTTCAATACATCCTCCTGGTTCAAGAGAGGGAGCACCAGCCAGGGACCTTTGAATGAGCTGTCTCTGGTGCCAATTTCACTCACAAAGTTCACCAGGGTTTCCCTCTGCCATGCCTGGACCCCTCTCACAAAGTTCACAACGGTCTCCCGATGTCGGGCTTCAACCCCTCTCACAAAGAAGACTTTGCTCCACTGGGCTCAAGTCTCCTCTCAAACCTCACAGTTTTGAAAAAAGGGTTTTGGGATGTCCAATCCCAGAATGCATTGTCACAATTTTGCTCCCGCTTCTCAGCTCCCCAAAAGAGCATTTGGAATTGGGAGCTGCAGGAGCTACAGTGGGATAATGTTCTGAGGTCAGGGTCTCTTCTGCTGGCCCTCAGAGACCCGGGTTCACCTGAGCGGCCCAGAGGAGGAGTCTTGCTGTAGGTACTGCCATGGAACCCCAGCTGCCTTCTATAGGCACAGCTCCTTCTCCACAGTGCAGTCTCCTCTGGAATCACAGGGCCAGTTTCAGGGCAGTTTTCTCCTCCTCCAGGTCTCCCAGGGTCTCTGCAGCTCTTCTGGTCTTCCTCCAGATTCCTGCACCTTCAAGCATCCCCAACGTGCTCAAAGTTTGCTTTCCTGCCCAGCTTTTTAAACTTCCTGTAAGTGGAGATTTGGTTCAGGTGTGCATGATTGGAAGGGAAAGCCTGACCCTGCCTGTTCTCATTAGCGGGACAACATGGTGGTCATCCATAGGAGTAAATGGCCCATGGGTTCCTATGTGTAATCCTCATTCCCCCTTGTTAACTACTCTTCTTCACAGTATTTGAAGGGCAGAGTGAATGAAGGGGATTATAGGAAATGTAGTGAGTTGCAGATTTTGGGAGAAAAGCACTAATATTTAAAAAGGTTTGGCAACAAAAGATCAGGGATTATTGAGTTTGTAGTATTCCACTGAAGAGGAGGGAAGGTTATTGTCATAAAGGGGAGGACAGATGGGTCATTGTGGATAAATGGGTTTTCTCCTACCCATTTCTTAAAGCAAAGTACTGGGGTAGGATGGGACTGCGGTAGCAATATCCCATAAAGACGGAGGGGTTATTGGGTGGGGGTGTATCGCAGAAAACGGGATACCGCGCCTTGCCCGAAGGCTTCCTTATGCGGTCCTCATGGGTCCCTTGCCCAGGTGATACTCCCTTACTTGTCCACCCCCAGGGTCGGGATCCAAGCACTGTGGCCCTCCCTTGGCCACCTGAACAAAGGATCCCCAGTGTCTACCAGTGAGAACACCATCAGGTTTCTAACAAATTACAGCAGGAAAGAAGCACATTGCTGAAGACAAGAACCAAAAAAAGAATCACATCCTACAAGTAAGTACATTAATGTACCATGTATAATGTATGTAATTACAACAGCACAGTTCAACTATATATTACCCCAGACTACTCTTTTTGAACCAACATTGCTTTCACTCTAACTCATTATACTACACCATTCACATTCTTCCTATTCCCACCTAAACACCACCATTGCAACATCTACTGTTTTCCTGAAAATAGCACAATGTCCTTACTGTCTCACTACCACTCCCTTACTCACTAACCCAAAGCCATCACACCTCTACAGACTTACTCTAACAACCTTTCCAACCACACCTCATATGCCACCTCACAATCAAACAGCACTTTATTGAGCTCTCAATCACACCTGCACACTCATTCACAACACATGCACACACATTGCACAACTGTAAAACCCAAACTTTCTCTTTTACCAACAGGCACATCAAAATGCCTACTAAAAAACAACTCCTTAGAAAAGAAAGGAAAAATAGAGCAGATGAGCAAAAAACCAAACCATATAGTCATCCACCTCTAAAACAACTTATGGAAAACATTAAAACAAAAGAGCTATTAACCTCACTCAGCACAACTAAACCAGCCTTGACTAAAAAAGGTAAAGCCCCTCTTGAAAAAACTAAAAGTAAAGAAATATGTACAGAGAAAAGCAGACCTACTAACAAACCTAACACTTTGTCTAACAGTGTTAACATAGTAATGGTAAAGCAATCCAAAACATTTATATTACAAACAATTTTCCACTGTAGAGTTCTTCACAATGTTATAAAAACAGCTGTAAAGTCACAATCCAACCTTAAAAACTACTGCAGGAGTCTAATCCTCAAATCTCTATTGACAGCACTTTTCTACTAAGAGAACATTCTTTATATTGATTTAAAATGGAATAAAACCACTAACTAAATTAATCAATACATTACAAAACATACTTCTAAATATGCACACTGTCAATATAAACACCTTTTAAAACTTCTGTGATGGTGAATGGGTTCACACAAGCAGCACAGAACCATATTTCAATGAAGAAGTTTATAAACAAGATCAACAATAAAACATTTGCAAGAGACAACAATTGTAGCGGGTAAGACATTGTAGAAGACACCATTATGGCAAAGACACCCTTTTAGAAAAAAATGTTTGCAACAAACTTTCAACCAAATGCTCCTTTCACCCAAACAAACTGCCCAGTGTACAAATGGACATGCAGCTCAATGTGTAACATACACCAACAATCCTTTAAATCTTTACAACAATTCCTCAATCACTATGTGACACTAAAAGACAAAAGTAGAATGAAAACTTTACAAACCATGGACTCCTGTCCAGTGCGCAGCCACACTGGTCTGCAAGAACATTCATTAGCCTGCATTTCGGGAACTGCTTCCAAAAGCACCTTTCACCACATCAAAATGTTAGCAACACACCATTCTGCTATATGGAATCTTGTGTATAGACTATAGTATGCAAAAAGTCCTGCTCTAGAACTTCAAGATTTAAATAACATTCTTCTACATGGAGCAGCCTAAGAACTGCTTCAAGAAATAGAACACATCCAAAGTAAATACTTTGGAACTGAAGTTGACTTAGAAGATTTTGTAATTTCAGAAAACATTACCAAAAATCTCATAAACACCAATGACCTAACAAAAGACATACAAAAAAGATATAGTTAAGTTTCAAAATACATCTGCTGAAATACCAGACCAAGTATGTGTCTGTTGTAGCAGAACCTTTTATAAAGCAGCACATTAATAGTAGATACAGCCTACAAAATAGAGTGCAATGAGGAATCCCAATGGTTCCAATTAGCTCTATATCTAACAGCAGAAACTAAAACCATAATAACAGACATCTCAATAGTTTGCACGTACTGAAAGACAAATCTTGACAATAATAAATGCCATCACATGCTATCACTCATAACTTAGAAATACTACAATGTCAGAAAGCTCTCCAGCAACTTGTCTGACAGCATTATAATCCAAACAGTAGACCCATTTCAAGCTATAATACGCCTTCAACCAAAATCAGCCAAATTACCTCCATCAGAGTTGTTAAAGGGCATCTGTGGCAAAGTGGTATATTTGTAGAAAATGTAGAAACTCTACAAGTAAAGTGACCAAAAGATGATTGATTGTACTAGTAATGGTTTACCAACAAAAGAAACAAACATTTGGCAACAACTAGTCGACTTAAACAAAGTTAAACAGCCCTACAATAAATAAAAGAATACAATGAATACTAGTCTTGGGAGGTTAGCTCAGGGGCAACATGCTCATCTTCAAAGCAAGATGACCTGGAGCACCGCAGGTCCGCGCTTAGACACCTCTGAGTATTAAGCGCATTATAAATGACCAATTACAATTACAAAGATATAAACATAGGGGAAAACTTAAGAGAAACCACCTAATAATTTAAGACTCACCGGCAACTGGCCAATTTGAATGTGTAGATCCTGTTAATACAGCCAACATTTTAGACCAATATACAATTCACCAACTACACTCCAAAGACACCATTGACAATGCATTCAAAATGTATCAAATGCATCAAGCCAACGGATCCCCAATGAGCATATGGTAAAAAAGTGTAGAAGCACATTCTTTTCCTCTACTCCTTCCTACAGGAAAAGCAGAAAGATATGATGAAAGGTCCCACACATCAGTGCATAAGAATATTGCTCTATAAGAATGTATTCTGAACTCCCCAGATTCAGACAAAATGTTCAATACATTTTCTGCCTCCCCTTCTAAAGTGAACTAGCAACCCTATGTTATGGAGTTGAACACACATTAAAAACAGGCTCAAAACATGTCTTCTACTTAACTGCGTCAAAAGACAAAAGACAAAGATTAAGTTTTGCATGCAAGTATCACAAATCTCTTGGCAAACATGCGTGGTACAAAAGAATACTTGTTCTGATGTCACATCATGATGTATGTTTTATGCTAAGGAACCTAGGCGCACCCACATGGTTTGTTACCTTAAGTTGTGCAGAGTATGTATAGGATGACTTGCATGACTTCTTACAGAATAGATATAAAAACACTAGGAGAACTCTGTTCTCTTGTCCCTGTAAATGTATCAAGATATTTTCGCCATCACTTCATTGCCATGCTGCACTTTATCTGCAATAAAACTACCCCTCTGCTCAGAGAAGTGCAACACTTCTTTTGTTGAAAAGAATATGAATACAGAGGAGCACCACACAGCCACATGCTTTTGGGGATAAAAGATGCACCTAAATTTGGCCATGATAGTGATGCCACTGTTTTATAGTTTATTGAAAAATGCATTACCTGCAACATCCCTTCAGAAACCACAGATAGTGACCTACATACACAAATCTTACGCTTCTAAAAATGTAAGTGTGGCAAATATTGCTGACGTAGATATATAAAAAAAAATCAACTACTATACCAAATGTCGCTTTGGCTTCCCTAGACCAGTTTGCACAAAAGTACAAGTAAATAGCTTGATGTGTTCTGTTAGGCACAACGTAAAAGGCAAATCTCCTAAAAACACATACAACATTAAAGGAACAACTCATTTAAGTACATGAATGATTACAATGCAATCATTGCCCTCATGTGGAAGACACATAATACAATGCAGACAGTTGGACTGCAGTTGCAAGATATGTCACAGCCTATCTCACCAAAGCTGCGTTAACAGAGCTAAAAGACCTCTGGTATGACATATCATCTGACAAAATACTATCATAAAAATTGTATAGATTCTGTATAAAATTGTTCTCTCATAGAGAATGCGAGTGCTATGAAGCTGTAGACTGTTTAAAATGTACAGCCTTATTTTGCAAATCTGAACACATTGTCTGGCTAAACCTTGGTCCAGCTTCATCCCGAAAAAGAGTACTGAAATTACCAAGATATAGGAAACATAGCCACAAATGATCCCAACAGCCAGGGCATTTTAAAAAAGAAATGTAATTGACACATACTACCCAAACAGAAGTACTGCTTTGGAAAACACATGTCTGTGCGACATTGCCCAAAACTACACCTAAAAACAATGTCACACCAAATGAGACAACTGGCAAATATTCAGGCTCAACTTGTGAAGTACGCCTAGTGAAACTCACAAAACCCAGTCTAATTAATCATATCAAGTTATTTAAATCTCCACAACATAGAGCACTGTATTACATGGCCCTACTCCAATTTTTTAAACCTTGGAGAAAGAAGAAGAATTATTTTATGATTATGGGCCTAATTACGAGTCTGGTGGCAACCTGCCGGTATTTCTGGCTCGGTTACCGCCAGACTTGTATTACCATTCCACCTCCGTGACTCCCAGAATTACGACCATGCTGTCCCGGGAATTCCGGAGGCAGAATTTGGTAAATCCCCATTCCCATTGAGTCCCATAGGACTCAATGGGAATGGGAAAGTGGAAACACTGGCACCATCTCGTGATGGTACTGGTGTTTCCACGTCTGCCTTCAGGCGGTCGGTGGTAAACCTGCCAGGTCAGACCTGGCGGGAATGCCACCTCCCGCCTGCAGGACTCGAGATCAGGCAGTCCGGAAATAACAGTGGCGGCGGGTTTACCGCTACTGTTATTTCCGGACCGCCCGACTCGTAATGAGGCCCTATGACTCATTTGAAGCTACATTCAAAGCAAATGAAAGCAGTATAACAAATAACAATTTCAAACAATACAAAGAAATGTTGGACAATGAACACCAACAAGAGGAAGAAATTGAAGCACAAGTAGATAAAGAAAAGGGCAGTCAACCTTCCCTTACAGGAAGCCAAGCACCACTTGGAGAAGCACTCAGTCAAATGAAGCAGAAATAACCATGTCTGAGGTAGAAAGTACCATATATCAATATAAACAATCTGAGGAAGACTTGTCAGTGCTCGAATCACTGCTAAATTATGAACAACTCACCATTTATCTAGAGGTCACTCAAGAAATTGAACATGGTTTTAAACATGAAACTAAAATATGTAGCTGTAAAAATTATAAACTTCTGCTCCTGTATGTAAGTGGTGAAGCGGGTTCTGGTAAAACATTCGTAATTAAAATAATCCGCTGATTTCTACAAAACATAAGAAACAACAACCTTTTGGCTGTAGCAACAGCCCCCACAGGTTTAGCTGCCTACAAAATAGAAGTTGTCATTTTTCACAGACTACTACTCCTCCCCGTAGAACACCAAACAAATGAGAATACTACAAAATATAAGCAGAAGCTGCTACTGTAGTACGCATAATTCTGAAACAAGTGAAAAAAGTGCTACTTATAGATGAAGTAAGCATGGTTTCCAACCTCATGTTGGCTTTAATGCATCTCAGTATGCAAGACGTCCTAAAAACCATCTACGAACAAGTGTTCGGAGGAAAACATGTTATTGTTTTCGGACGCCTCCTAAAGTTTACACCAGTAAAAGGTCAACCTATTTTCAAAATATTAGGACACAAACTGACGCAATACGGTTTGCAGCATTAAAAATGTGAATTTCTGGCAACATTTTCACTACAAAGAACTAACTCAAACCATGGGCCAGTCTGCAGACGTCACATATGCTAACATTAAAAAAGCATTACAACTGGTCTGTTTACTAAAGATGTAAAATACATCTTAAATAGTAGACTAATCCATGAGCTATATGGACAAAAAGCACCTGCTCCTGATGTCATGGAACAATTAAATTTAAAATGCACGTCCATAGAGCCAACCCATGCAAACTGTAGTCAATTCAACGAGACAATGTGGAAACATGAAATGTAACCCATACTGCATATCAGCTCCACAGACAAACTAGAAGTGCCTGGCTTGACACTTCCTATTTGTCAACAAGCAACAGCACAACTAAATAGCTTAGAAAAATGCATCTGCAACACAGTTGGATTGGAGAAAATATTGACTTTGTGTCTAAACTGCAGAGTAATTCTAAAACATAACCTTGACATAGAACAATGGAACAATTGGTACAGTCGAATGGCTTACAAACAAATCCACATAGCAACATTCAGTTTGTCAAAATCCACTTTGACAAACTTCAAGAAGTTACAAAAATCAGCCAGAAAGTAGCACATTTCCTTCTTTTCAAAGACATGTGCTTATGCAGACAGCAGTTTTCTCTATCTCTTGCATATGCTGTCACTATTCACAAATCACAAGGTCTAACTCTATATCAAGCATTGATTGACATTGGCAGCACATGTCTTTAAAGAGGTATTAGTTATGTAGCACTTTCATGTCTGCGTACACTCAATGGTCTATTCCTAATTAACTTTTATGCAAACAAAGTCAACACTGACATTCCTTGCATCCTGGAATACAACAGGCTACAGGCACTATGCACCCCATATCTAGATATGTACCCTGTACCTCAAAAAAAGAAACCTTTAAAAAGACAAGTAATACAAACAGAAGCTATAGCATATTTCCCAACAATACTGCTGAAAAACAACAACCAACTCCTTCTGCATCAAACAATACAACCACAAAACGGTCTAGTACAAAGTCAACTACATGTCCATCAGAAAAGAAATACACACATGTCCCTTCTCCAGAAAGATCTGCAGGCCCACCAAACCATCCACAAACAGAACTCTCTAATGTGACAATGAATCTTCTCTTTCAATTGTCACCATGTGTTCACAGAATTTACTTAAATGGCTGGTACCAGTTGTTTTTGCAAATGCTTGTCCTTCATAGAAATGCCACAAATAATCGTGTCAACACTTACAGTGTCTCAGGTATAAAGCAAGAATTGGACTACTGTGCAGGAATGGTAACATGTACCATAAACACACAGGACGATAGAACCACAATAATTCCTTATGTACTTTCTACAAGTACTGGAAACCAAAAACTTCCCTATTAATGGAATCTTCCAGATTTCATATACGTGGAAGCATGCAGGAATTCTCTGCAACCATGTTTCATAAGACCACATCCATAATGAACGATTTGTATATGTATCCATACAAAATTCTGAATACTTTCCATTTCACAGATTCTGCAGGATGCAAATCTGGGAATATTATGCCATTTTTGCAATTCAGACAAACGTTCTATCATACAAATGAACTCACATAGCCAATATGTCATACTAATGCTTCTAAGGTACAATGCAGATGGTACCAAACATAACTGTAAGCTTACAGACTTCACACACAGCAATGTATCTCTTGGAGAGAACATCTTCACAACAGTAGGTATAGTATACCATACTGGTCCCACAGCCACTTCAGGGCATTAAACAGCATATGTCAAAAAAGAAGTGGTTTGTTTGAATGTAACAATACCTATGTTACTCCCAAAAATAGGTCATCAGCAAATTTAACAACTGCCTACTTAATATTCCTTGAACCCAAATTTAGTCACAAAGCTATAGGACAATTTACAGTTAGAATACACCAAGAGGTATCTACCTACATCCATGATACTACAATACTACTTTTCAAAGTCAATCTAGTTAGAATACGCCAACAGGTATCTAACTACTTGAAAAATACCCTTCATTCCAAAAACTTCAAATATGCCTGTACTTTTCTTATATGACAAAACATCTTCTAACCTCTAATGTAGTTAGAATACACTAACTGTTATCTAACTACTTTAAGCATTCCCTTAATCACAGCATACTTCAAACAAACATGCTATCACCCTTACGCTCACATAAGTGTATTGAGGGGTTTTAATTCAGTATGGATTTATTTTTCCCAATGCCCCAATGATTATTTAATGTCAAGACAACAGCAGTGTCATACCCTAATGTTGTACCAAACCAGTACTTAGAATGTACTTTTTATGAGGGTCTAAAAAAATGTATATGGATAATTGTACAGCTTTTAAACTTACCTGCTTCACTAATTTTACTATTTTATTCCACAGAAATTAAAATAGAGATTCCAGCTTCATAACGATATAAAACTAACCATAGCAATTGTAAACAAATACGTATTCTATGAGCACTATCCTCAATTGTACTACAATCATAAGTACAATATACAGTTCAATTACATCATTCCTCCATATTACAAATACTGTGTACTCCCACTACATTACCTTTACTTACTATACACATAATACTGCTACGATATTATATGATATGATAAGTTATTTATACTGTGCCTGTACACAAGTGTTTCTAGGTGCAACAAGACAAGAGAGGGCGGACAGAGGGAGGACAAGACAACCAATCTTACTAGACCTTGTGTCTTTCGGTTGTGCAAGTACAAGAACGAGAAGTGCAATGGGACAGAGCTGATAGAGCCAACGCCAGGGGAGGTGGCGCAGCGATCATCTCCAAGTCTTCATTAGACTTCAGGTCAGTCTCATCAGTGTCTCTCAAATCTTGTGAGTTACTTACAGTCAAGTTGCAAACCTCCCCCACAAGCACAATCACTTTTCACCTCATATATAGACCCCCAGGCCCCTTTGTGGTCTTCGAAGAAGACATCACATCTCTCATTGCTGAAAACTCCAAGCCTTCAGCACAAATTATTATCCTCGGAGACCTTAACCTTGGTTACCGCAACCCTAATGACACCCCTGCCTCATCCTTAGCCAATGCCGTAACAGAACATGGCTTTGAACAATTCAATGTCCTCCCCACACCTCAGAAAGGTAGAATTATCGACTGGGTAGTGACCTACAACTGCAACACAATCTGTAAGGACCCCCAACCTCTTGCATGGATGGATCACTATCTCATCCTTTTTGAAGTTAACATTAATCATGTATCACCCAAAAAGTGTCCCATGGCATCAGCCTGTCCCACCAGAAATAAAGGCAACATTACTGCTGAAGCCCTACTACCCCTGGTCCTACCCACCCTCAATGCACTCCCAGCCAATGCTGATCTAAGCCTACTGATCGACACCTTTAATAACACTATTGCCAATGCGATGGTTACCATTGCCCTTCTGAAATTGCGCAAAGTCAAACCCACAGCTCATCTGAATTTGTGGTACACCCCAAACTCAAGTTACTCAGAAAAAAGAAAGCCAAAGCCCAACTCTCATGAAAAACCAATCCCTCTGCGGAAAATAAATCAAATCTTAGAAACCTATCTTCTCTATACAAAAGTGAGATAATTTGCATCAAAAAAGATGCATACAACGTCAGGATTGATCAGGCAGGGTCCTCCACTAAAGAACTATTTAAAATTCTAAAAGAACTAGAAAATCCTAATCCACCTACAGACACCTGCTTGAAAGACAAAATCTGGTGTACCAGCATCCAAAACACCCTTCACAACAAAATCACTGGACTCCAAACTAAAAATTGAGGACAAACGCCAACAACTCTCCAACAACAAGTGTACCATCCCCAGCTCACCAACACCCATCGATTCCAAATCGGGCTTCACATTTAAGAAAATAACTACGGTAGAAGTTCAATAAATCATCACTTCCTTTAAACCCTCGAACTGCAAAGGGGACAGCTGTCCCACCCAGATCAAAAAAGATGCAGCTAGAGATCTATCCCCCTTCATCACTAAACTTATCAACCTTTCATTCATCAATAACTCAGTCCCCAGCAACCTAAAACAATCATGGGTTCTCCCACTCTTGAAAAAACAATCACTAGACCCAGCCATACGCACCAACTACAGACCAATCACCACAGTCCCATTCCTATTAAAAATCTTGGACAGAGTTGCCTACCTCCAAATTCAGGAATATATGGAATTCAACCAACTGCTAGGTATACGTCAATCTGGCTTCAGACCTCAACATGGAACAGAAACTACCCTTGTTGATCTCAAGAGTCAGATTGATGAAATCAAAGACTAAGGCAATGTGGCGATCCTACTCCTCCTAGACCTTTCAGCGGCCTGCGACCTGGTCGACCACAAAATCCTCTGCAGCCACCTAACCACTGCAGCCCACTTCTCTTCCTCTGCCGTCACATGGATACAATCCTTTCTAGAAAACAGAACCATGAGGGTTTGCTCTACAACAGCCGCAGCAGACCCCATCCCCATCTCATGCAGGATCCCAGAAGGCTCCTATGTCTCCCCCACTTTGTATAACATATTTACAAAGCCACTATTTGACTAACTGGACCATCTGGGTGTCATCTACACAAATTATGCAGATGACACCCAGATACTCCTTACAATTACAGGCAATTACCAGGCAGACGTCACCCGGATTAACAAAATATTCTCCATAATTCAGGTATGGATGGCCTCTCATGGCCTTTGCCTGAATGATGAGAAGACAGAGCTCTTACTCGTCGGCTCTCCTAGTAACCTGTCCAAACTCAATCCCAACTACAACACCATTGTTACTGATGGCCACACCATCCCTATTGCCAAAAGTGTGAAAACTCTTGGCTTCTACCTTGATGCCAACTCTAACCTCTCCAAACAAACTAACATGATCGCCTCAGCCTCCGCCTACACTGGCAAGCTCATTAGGGCCAGTAGACCTTCTTATCATTGAATACCTGCCTCAGTCTTGCTAGAGCCCTCATACAATCCAAACTGGACTATTGCAATAACCTGTATCTAGGTGCTAACCAATCTATAATTAAAAAATTACAGGAACTTCAAAATAATGCACTACGTGCAGCGCTTTAAATCCCCAGGAGAGAGCACATCTCCATTGCTAGGAAATCGTGCAAATGGCTCTCCATACGACAAAAAATTCATTTGAAAACCATTTGCCTCGCATACAAGGCATTAAACCACCTAGCCCCACCATATCTCACTAAAATTACCATGAAACCTACCACCAGAACCACTAGGTCCTCCAACACTCTATGTTTGACAGTACCTAGATTCTCACTAAAAAGGGCTGGAGGGGCCAGCTTCACAGTACTCGCCTCCCAACTCTGGAACACCCTACCACTTAACATTAAAACTATAGGGTCCTTCCAGATCTTCAGGAAACATGTTATTGGTTGGTTCCTGAACAATGAGTAGCACCACTGTTATGGGTGTACACCGCCGTCAGCTTAAACTATGTATGTGATCTTTGCAAACTGTTGTATTTGAAATTGTACATATCACTCTATGTAACCGTCTTCTTTAAGCACCCGTCTACCTCTGGGTTTGGAGCGCTCTACAAATAAATAAAACAAACAAACAAACAAACATAGGGTGGGGGAGTGCAAGGGAGAGGGGAGGGAAAAACAGCGCTGCACTGTTTTCCCTCCCCTCTCCCTATCCCCTTGCAGCACAGCTCTGGGTAGTGCAAGAAGACCAAGAGACTGTAGGGTTACAGTTACAGCTCCTAAGTGCGTGGTAGGCCCGGAGTCAGTGCAAGGGTGACTGATCAAGAAAGAGCCTGGTACCAAGTGAGACTCTGAGGGTAGCTAAGCAACCCATCAGTACAACAGACAGGTAGGTTAGCAGGGGAGGGAGAGAGAGAAAGCAGAGAAGAGAAAGGTTTTGATCGGCTTCTGGAATTTTAAGTGGTCCGGTTCAAGTTTGAGAGGGGCAGGGAGGTCATTCCAGAGGGCGGCACCTGAAGAGGAGAAAAGTCTACCCACCACTTTCTGCCTGGGGAAGCACCTAATCTTTAGAGAGTTGGAGGTAGCTGAGTGAAGGGCTCAAGAAGGAAGGTATTTTGGAAGAGACTGTTGAATGTAGTGTGGGCCCCGGCCCCAGAAAGCCTTGTGGACAATGCAAAGGGTCTTGAACTTGATCCTTGCAACCACCAAAAGCCAGATGAGAGATTTCAGGGCAGGAGAGATATGGTTCCTGGGCTTGAGGCCAAGGATTAGTCTTGCAAGCCCTGTTCTGGATTAGTTGCAGAGGGTAGTGAGTAGAGGAAGGCAGATTGAGAAAGAGGTTGTTGCAGTAGTCCAGCCTAGAGAGAACCAGGGCTCTAGAGACAGTGAGCTTCTGGGAGAAAGTGAAAAGGGAACAGTCCCTTTGAGGAGGTGCCACTGATAGTGTGACTTCTAGGCAATGTCCGAGATGTGAGGGAGAGAGAGAGAGAGAGTGGAGTTGAAGAATACACCAAGGTTTTTTGCAGGAGGGCAAAGGAAGAGGGCCCAATGAGGGCAGCCAGAGTGAGAGAGAGAAAGCAGGGGCATGGGTCCCAATGAGAAGGATCTCCGTCTTACTGACATTAAAGCAAACATTTTTGGAGGCACACCAATCCTGAATCACGGATATAGTCAGGAATGAGTGAGAAAGGAGAGGAGGCTGAGGGGAGCCTGAAGTAAAACTGAATGTCACCTGGATAACACTGAAGGTTATAGGAGAAGGTAGAAATCTGGTGGGCCAAAAGGGGCCAAGTAGAGGTTGAAAAAACCAGGGTGAGAGGATAGAGCCCTGGGGAATGGCACGGGTAGAGAGAGAGGTGGCAGTGAGAAGCCCCCAAGTTGGACATGGGAATGGTGGTCCAAGAGGAAGGCGGCCAGCCACTTCAGGGCCTGATCCGTGATGCCCAGCCTTTCATGGAGTCAATTGATCAGCATGTCAAAAGCAGAGGAAAGATCAATGAGCATGAGTACAGAAGGAATGCTGGAATGAAGGTTAGAGAGCATGCCTCTGTTAGCTCTGAAGCCACACTGATGGTCATAGCAACAACCAACAGATTCAGTAAGCTGGAAAATGGCCAGATTTTCAAATAGTTTGCCCAGGAAGGGGATAATGGAGATTGGACAATAGTTTGCTGGGCAGGTAGGATCAACAGACATCTTCTTCAGGAGGGATTCTACAAAGGAGTGCTTAAGGGGAGAGGGGTCCAATGTGGAGAGTAAGCTGGGCGATCACAATGGTGATTCTGGCCATACTCCTACTACATTACCTATAATTACTATACTACATATTGCTACTGTGTTGCTTGTGGCCAGTGGACATATTCTTGGTGGCCAAGCCCCCCAGAATCTGGCCGCTGACCTCAACAACCACAATACAATTAACTATATAAAAAGTATATACTATGCACCATCGACTAATAAAACTCACCCTGACCCCCTGCAATCAAAATGATGTCTGTGGATAAAGAATTTGAGTGCGGACTCAGCAGCATTTCCAAACTTTTTTCACCTATAAAAACAGCTCCACATTACCTTCATTCCACTTCCCTATCATTTCTATGCCTTCTTTCCACCATCAAATAACCCCAAATGTCTTTTCCAAGCTGTCCATTCATGGTGCTGTCCGCAAACTACTGTGGTGTCTCCGGACAGATACGACACCTGCCTGACTTTTTTCAACCTACAAAAATATCCCCATATCATCTTTTATCCACACTCCCACATTTCCCAGCACCTCTTTCCTTCACCAAATAACCCAACATGTGTTTTCCAGACTTTTACCCCACTGCGCTGTCCGTGGACAGCCGCCATTATCCATGGATCCAACATGCCAGGCGTTTCCAAAAATCTGACGCACCTCATGCTTTTCACCTTCCAATCAGCGGGCACGTCCGATGTACGCGGACCTCACGCCACCCTCTGGCCCAATTGGAGGCCTGTCCGCGGACTGAGCAGAGAAGTGAGTCAGCGGACTGAAGCCAGGTATTACTAATTTTTTTATATCTACTTTTTGGTTGTTTTAACAAAAACTACTGGACAGATTTACACCAAATTTACAAACGCATGCTTTTGAGACCAAGCCGCTGCTCCTGTTGTAAAATTGATGATAATCTGTCCAGCGGTTTGGGCTGTAGTCATGAGCAACCATTTCTTTCTATTGCATCTATGGGAAAACAACACATTTTGGGACCCCTTATAACTTTGCCCCCCCGCCCCCTAACAAAACCTCACCAAACTTCGCAGAATCACTCTGACAGTTTCATGAGGATTCCTCGGGGCTGGGTGGGTGAACTTATAAGCCACCCATAAACTGCTCTTGCTATGGGTTGAGCAACTTAACCATAACTACAGGGCCGCTACCATAGATTCATTTGGCTAAAGTTTGTTTAATTGAATTTCTGGTGTTTTGTAATGATGTAACATATCTGAAGCCACACTCTGTGAATATTGTTCCTAGGCATGTTCTGTAGTCAAGTCACATGTGCATTATATCTGCTTGCAATACCTGCAGGGTAGGACATCTGAGAATGCACTTTGACCTTTTGGCCATGCCGCTAGCTAGCTACCTCTCCTGGCACTATATATTACATGGCCACGGTAGTGGCCATGTAGTTATGGTTAAGTTGCTGTTTCCATAGGAAGAGCACTTTTTGGGCGGCTTATAACTTCGCTCTCCCTGGACGGATCCTCACCAAACTTTGCAAAAAAAGTAGTTGGGTCACTCTGAATTTTCCTGCAAAGTTTGGTGAGGATTCGTCCAGGGGGGGGAAAGTTATAGGGGGGGTCCCAAAACTTTTTTTTTCCCCATAGACTGAATGGTAAAAAACTTTGCGCACGGCTACAGCTTGAACCGCTGGACGGATTTACCTCAAATTTGCGGCAGGAGCGGCGGCCTGGTCCCAAAAGCGTGCTTTTGTAAATTTGGTGTAAATCTGTCCAGTAGTTTTTTTTAAAAATGACTAAAATGTAAGGCAAAAAAATTAGTGATATCTGCGTTCGCTTCGCGGACGGACTTCCCTGTTCGCTCCGCGGACAGCACCCCGATTGGCGCATGGGCTTGCGTCATGTCCGCGGACATGCAACGTGTTCGCTGATTGGACGGTGAGGGGCGTGGAGCGTGTCACATTTTCTGTGGCGCCCGCCATCTTGTATTCGCAGTCGACCGCGTACAGCGCAGTGAAACGTGGATATAAAATTGTATTTAGTGCCGTGCGTTGGTGTGTAAGAGTGTTTGGGGAGGGTTGGGGAGTATGAGATAGGTTCAATGTTTTGTTTTTTTATGTGCTAGACCTTTTTGTTGAGTTCAATTTGTCTGCGGAGAACACGGCTGTTCTGACATTTTGTAAATAAACTAAATGGTGGGGTGTTTAGAGGACGGAGTATGTGTCATTTTTGTTCGCAAGGAAGGTAAAAATGAGCTATGAACACTCGCGGTGTACTTAATTGTTCGTAAATACACAAACTGGGGGTATCCTCAGGACGCTGTCCGTATTGTAATCTGTCTAGTTGAATGTGTTCTAAGAACACTCGCAGTGTCCCGAAATGGTTGCAATTACACAAAATGGGGGTGTTCTGAGAACGTTGTTTGTATTGTTCGTTGTCAGGGTGAAAGTGTTTTAAGAGCACTCCTTTTGTTCGCTAATAGTACAATTCCCTAGGGGCGTCAACCGACTTTTTGTCCACTAAAGAAACGATAAATTCGGCTGGTGTGCGCCGACATTATGTGATAATCCTATGACTGGCGCTATTGACCTGGCTGACTTGCTTTTGCGACACTAAATCATATCACCCGCCCCTAAGCCTGATATTATCAAAGCATTCATATTCCCCGCCTTTCTCCGTGACGTTACAGGGTGCGTAATGAAACGCGCCCAGTCGTCTCCAGTACTACGCAACTTTACACAGAACCCGGAAGACAACACACATTATGTCACAACACAGCGTGCCACAATTCGGAATATGGAACTGTGATTTGAAAGCAAAGAGCAAGATTGTAAATGTTGTAAAGTACATTTATTTGACATCAAATGTTTAGAGAATATTCAGCAATTTGCATTTGTCTTTGTTGTCGATCCGCAAAAGTTCATGTTGAGACACGCGATGTTCCTTTGCGGTACAGAGAGTGTTAGATCAGCTTACAACTCAGTGCGCCACAATTCGGAATATGAAACTGTGGTTTAAAAGTAAACAGCAGGATTGTACATTTGGTAAAGTACATTTATTTCACATGAAATGTTTAGTGAATATTCAGCGATTTGCTATTGTCTCTGCTGTCGATCAGCAAAAGTTTATTTGGAGCCACGCGTTGTTCCTTTGCGGTAGATAGGCTGTTGGTTTATGATAAAAGCAGTAAATGGTCGCTCTGATAATCAGAAGGTTGCTCCAACAACGAGCCATTAGACCACCCTATTGGTTGGTATGTTGTTTGTAGCCGCTAGTACTGCGTAAGGGCATATTGGTCCTTGGCGATTGTCCCATAAAATGGTGAGGGTCATGAAGTTGCATATTTGGACTTCCACCTGGCAGTTGAAGACCCCATCCGCTGGAGTCTGTAAATCGTGACATAGACAAAATGGGGCCACGTACCTGTTTTAAAAAACATAAATTAGTCTCACCAGTCGATCTTCATTAAAAATCATCATTTTATTTATTAGGGCGTGAAACTATTTGCTATCGAAGATAGTGCAACAGAGTATGTTAATAATAAAATAATAATATTTTCCCATTCATATAGCGCTAAGAACTGTGAGGTATGTAAGCGGTGGTTATTATTAACCATGGTGTGTGGTGCTCATTTATCGACCACGGAAGGATGAAAGGCTGAGTTTCGCCTTGCTGGGATTCAAACTTGCGTTAGCAAGGTGTGCACGGATGTCAAAGCGAGCGCTGTACTCGCTGTGCCACTTGACAGGCTACAGTGAAGTGGCACAGCGAGTAGAGCGCTTGACCGCCTATAGACCGGTTAAATTATTTCTATTAACCCACCCTGTGTCGTCTGCCTTTTTCAGAGCCCTCTAAACGACAGGGGATCAATTCGGCGGTGATAGTGCGCGGTAGAAAACATATGCCACTTTCAACTAACAAGTTCAACTTCAGCGGTCTTTAATGCTACGCTATTGTAATTATATTTGGTATAAAGTAATCTAAAGGGTTACTTACAGTACAATTGCAATTTCCATTGTCTACGAGTGGTGCAGTCCCAAAATACGACTCCGTGTGTGCCAACGATCTTTCGCATAGTTATATAATATGTAAAAGTGGTTTCGTTTCAGAAATTTCATCTTTATCTTCTCTTACGTTTTAGCAACACTCCTTCAAGAGAAGTCTTTCATCACAATCTCTGTCTGTCACGGTCAAAACACAATACAACCTTATAGTCTGCTTCGTGAGCCTTTCCGGGGCCCGAGAAAAAAATGGAAGCAGCTGACCTTCACTGTGAACGAGCATAAATTCTTACTTTGCAACATTCTGTGTAAAGCCATCTGTAGAAGTTGGTTTTTGCACGCCATGTTTGTATATTGTTTGCGTGATATTAAAAAAAGTTTGTTTAAAGGACGTTATGGTTCTAAGTACAGCCGAAAGACCCCTGAAAATAGCAAGTTATGGTAAGCTATGAAAAATAACTCGCGCCACCACCATGCACTGCTAAGACTAACACCCAGGACATCAAAGATGACATCGCAAATGTCATTGATGAAATCACTGATGACATCACATGTGTATGTACTTTTCATGGAATTTGTGTACTAGGGATTTTTATTATAATGTTCCGAAAAAAGTGTCAAGGATATTGCAATAAATATCATACCGTTATTAGTGCTTTGAACGATGCATTGATATAAATAGCATTGTATTATGGGATTCTATGTAGTATACTGAGCTACTAATGGAGAAAGATAGCATTGTGTGCAGAGTACAAGATAAAAGTATAATATTTGTAATGTTAATATGTTAAATAATGAAATGATAATTGCCCTGAAATGTTCGAAAATTCACAAAATGGGGGTGTTCTGAGGACGTTATTCGTATTGTGTGAATGCTTAGCTGTATGCAATGAGGGAATGGTACAGAGAGTAAAGTGGACGGCGTCCGCGGACACCGCGGCTGTTCGTGGACAGGGCGTGGTACATCCGGGTTTTTCCAGGAAATCCAACATGGAAAGAAGACTGTACGGATCAGCCAATCAGATGTCGAGGTTGTGGATTTGTGTTGAAAGAGACTGTGTGTGGTGAAGATGGCAGAAGTGGAGAAAGTCAGGGTGTTGGTGCTCGGAGATATGTTTGTGCATGGTTTACAGCAGTACGCTGAATGCAGGCATGTTGCAAAGAACTTTGATGTGAAAGGAGTGGAGGTGGTGTGGAGCACTGTGCCTGATTGCAATGTACAGGGAATTGTACAAGTTTGTGCGGATATGGCCACGATGAACAGTCCGCATGTGGTAGTTTTGCACTATGGTGCTTTCCATTTGGGCAACGTCAGTGCCCCTACTTTGTTGGCTGATTTGGAACGCTTGGTTCAAGCCGTAATGAAGATCCTTCCAAATGCGAAAGTAATTTTTTCTGGATTATTACCTAGGGCAATATGGGACAATAGTTCAGTTTTTTGTCCTCAGCAAAAAATTGATAGGTGTGTCATCAACCGAGGCATGTGTGCCTTCATGCTTAGAGCTGGTATGTTATTCTGTAACAATGAGAATATTGATGCCAGTAATGCTGTTAATTGTAAAGAAGATGGCATTTCTTTATCTTTTACCGGAAATGCCTTTCTATTTTGGAATGTAAGGGTTGCTTTGGAGAAGGTTATGTGAAGATTTTAGGAGTAAAGTAAGAAAAAAAAACAAGAAAAAAAATATAAAACAACAGGTGTCTGTCAAGCATCTGTAAAAAAAAAAAAAACGGCTCTTTTCAGAGCCAACTTCAAAGGGGAAATGGGGCACACTATTTAAATTTACATTCACCACGCTCAGATTTTCGATGTGTCCGCGGACATGGCGGTAGTCCGCGAACATGAAAATCACTACGAGGGGGTTAGTATGTTCTATGTTACATGTCAGGGATATTATGGTTAAGTTGTGCTACTAAAAACCTATGAAATTCAGTGAAAAAACTTTGTTAAAGGGACGTTATGGTTCCAAGTAAAACCGAAAAACCCTTGAAATTCGCCAGTTATGGTAACATAAGCAACCATAACTCGCGCCACCGTGCACTGCTAACACTAACACCCAGGACATCAAAGATGACATCACAAATGTCATTGATGACATAACTGATGACATCACATGGCTGGCTCTCCCTTTTTATCCTTTACTGACATATCGAGCCACATAGTTTTCTTCAGTAACAGTCAAGAAGTAAAAATTGAAAAGGTACTATATTTGTAGACTTAGGGTCCTGTCACATCATATGAAACATGTACATAGCGGAAGATACAGGCTTGAAAGAGAGCAATCCTTTCTGTGCATGAAGATAATCATTATGGTTATCAGCACTTTCTCATAGTTTTATTTTTATTACTCTACCTTCCCTCTATATGCTCATATTTGTATACATTATACTCACTCTCCATAGAGTGAATGGGAAAAAAATTTTGCTCGCGCATACAGCCCAAACCGCTGGACGGATTTCCACCAAATTTGGACCAGGAGCAGCGGCTTGGTCCCGAAAGCGTGCTTTTGCAAATTTGGTGAAAATCCGTCCAGTAGTTTTTTTTAAAATTACCAAAAAGTAGGTAAAAAAATATTAGTGATATCTGTGTTCGGTTTGCGGATACACTTCCCTGTTCGCTCCGTGGAAAGTGTCCTGATTGGCCAATCGTCTTGCGTGATGTTTGCGGACATGCAAAGTGTTTGCTGATGGACGGCGTGGAGCGTGAAGCACGTCAGATTTTTCGGTAGCGCCCGCCATATTGGATTCGCGGACGTCCCCGGACAGCGCGGTGAAACTTTGTTCAAAATGTGTATTTTGTAGAGTGTGTTGGTGTGTAGGAGTGTTTGGGGAGGGTGGGAGTGTATGAGATAGGATGAAAGTTGTGTTTTTTATGTGTTAGACATTCTTTTTGTGTTCGATTTGTTTGCAGCCATCACGGGTGTTCTGAAATGTTCTAAATAAACTGACTAGGGGGTGTTCTAAGGAGTCAATATGTGTCCGTTTTGTTCGGAAGCAAAGTGAAACTGTTCTAAGAACACTCGCGGTGTCCGGGGAGTGTTCGTAGGTGGTGTCCTGAGGACGCTGTCCGTATTGTTCTCTGTCAAGTTGAATGTGTTCTAAGAACACTCGCGGTGTCCTGAAATGTTTGCAAATAAACAAAATGGGGGTGTTCTGAAGACGTTTTTGAGAACACTCCCGGTGTCCTGAAATGTTTGTAGGGGTTGTTCTGAGGACGCTGTCCGTATTGTTCTCTGTCAAGTTGAATGTGTTCTAAGAACACTCGCGGTGTCCTGAAATGTTCGCAAATAAACAAAATGGGGGTGTTCTGAAGATGCTTCTAAGAACACTTGCAGTGTCCGGGGAGTGTTCGTAGGGTGTGTCCTGAGGACGCTGTCCGTATTGTTCTCTGTCAAGTTGAATGTGTCCTAAGAACACTCGCGGTGTCCTGAAATGTTTGCAAATAAACAAAATGGGGGTGTTCTGAAGACGCTTCTAAGAACACTCGCGGTGTCCGGGGAGTGTTCGTAGGGGGTGTCCTGAGGACGCTGTCCGTATTGTTCTCCGTCAAGTTGAATGTGTCCTAAGAACACTCGCGGTGTACTGAAATGTTCGCAAATAAACAAGATGGTGGTGTTCTGAAGAGGCTTCTAAGAACACTTGCGGTGTCCGGGGAGTGTTCGTAGGGGGTGTCCTGAGGACGCTGTTCGTATTGTTCTCTGTCAAGTTGAATGTGTCCTAAGAACACTCGCGGTGTCCTGAAATGTTCGCAAATAAACAAAATGGGGGTGTGTTCTGAAGACGCTTCTAAGAACACTCGTGGTGTCCGGGGAGTGTTTGTAGGGGGTGTCCTGAGGACGCTGTCCGTATTGTTCTTTATTTCAGAGTAAAGTAAGAAAAAAAACCAAGAAAAAAAATATAAAATAACAGGTGTCTGTCAAGCATCTGTAAAAAAAAAAAAAAAACGGCTCTTTTCAGAGCCAACTTCAAAGGGGAAAGGGGGCACACTATTTAAATTTACATTCACCACGCTCAGATTTTCGATGTGTCCGCGGACATGGCGGTAGTCCGCGGACATGAAAATCACTACGAGGGGGTTAGTATGTTCTATGTTACATGTCAGGGATATTATGGTTAAGTTGTGCTACTAAAAACCTATGAAATTCAGTGAAAAAACTTTGTTAAAGGGACGTTATGGTTAAGTTGCGCTACTAAAAACCTATGAAATTCAGTGAAAAAACTTTGTTAAAGGGACGTTATGGTTCCAAGTAAAACCGAAAAACCCTTGAAATTCGCCAGTTATGGTAACATAAGCAACCATAACTCGCGCCACCGTGCACTGCTAACACTAACACCCAGGACATCAAAGATGACATCACAAATGTCATTGATGACATAACTGATGACATCACATGGCTGGATCTCCCTTTTTATCCTTTACTGACATATCGAAGCGACATAGTTTTCTTCAGTAACAGTCAAGAAGTAAAAATTGAAAAGGTACTATATTTGTAGACTTAGGGTCCTGTCACATCATAAGAAACATGTACATAGCGGAAGATACAGGCTTGAAAGAGAGCAATCCTTTCTGTGCATGAAGATAATCATTATGGTTATCAGCACTTTCTCATAGTTTTATTTTTATTACTCTACCTTCCCTCTATATGCTCATATTTGTATACATTATACTCACTCTCCATAGAGTGAATGGGAAAAAAATTTTGCTCGCGCATACAGCCCAAACCGCTGGACGGATTTCCACCAAATTTGGACCAGGAGCAGCGGCTTGGTCCCGAAAGCGTGCTTTTGCAAATTTGGTGAAAATCCGTCCAGTAGTTTTTTTTAAAATGACCAAAAAGTAGGTAAAAAAAAATTAGTGATATCTGTGTTCCGTTTGCGGATACACTTCCCTGTTCGCTCCGCGGAAAGTGTCCTGATTGCCAATCGTCTTGCGTGATGTTCGCGGACATGTGAAGTGTTCGCTGATGGACGGCGTGGAGCGTGAAGCACGTCAGATTTTTCAGTAGCGCCCGCCATATTGGATTCGCGGACGTCCCCGGACAGCGCGGTGAAACTTTGTTCAAAATGTGTATTTTGTAGAGTGTGCTGGTGTGTAGGAGTGTTTGGGGAGGGTGGGAGTGTATGAGATAGGATGAAAGTTGTGTTTTTTATGTGTTAGACGTTCTTTTTGTGTTCGATTTGTTTGCGGCCATCACGGGTGTTCTGAAATGTTCTAAATAAACTGACTAGGGGGTGTTCTAAGGAGTCAATATGTGTCCGTTTTGTTCGCAAGCAAAGTGAAACTGTTCTAAGAACACTCGCGGTGTCTGGGGAGTGTTCGTAGGTGGTGCCCTGAGGACGCTGTCCGTATTGTTCTCTGTCAAGTTGAATGTGTTCTAAGAACACGCGCGGTGTTTTGAAATGTTCGCAAATAAACAAAATGGGGGTGTTCTGAAGACGTTTTTGAGAACACTCCCGGTGTCCTGAAATGTTTGTAGGGGTTGTTCTCAGGACGCTGTCCGTATTGTTCTCTGTCAAGTTGAATGTGTCCTAAGAACACTCGCGGTGTCCTGAAATGTTCGCAAATAAACTAAATGGGGGTGTTCTGAAGACGCTTCTAAGAACACTCGCGGTGTCCGGGGAGTGTTCGCAGGGGGTGTCCTGAGGACGCTGTCCGTATTGTTCTCTTTCAAGTTGAATGTGTCCTAAGAACACTCGCGGTGTCCTGAAATGTTCGCAAATAAACAAAATGGGGGGTGTTCTGAAGACGCTTCTAAGAATACTCGCGGTGTCCGGGGAGTGTTCGTAGGGGGTGTCCTGAGGACGCTGTCCGTATTGTTCTCTGTCTAGTTGAATGTGTCCTAAGAACACTCGCGGTGTACTGAAATGTTCGCAAATAAACAAGATGGTGGTGTTCTGAAGAGGCTTCTAAGAACACTCGCGGTGTCCGGGGAGTGTTTGTAGGGGGTGTCCTGAGGACGCTGTTCGTATTGTTCTCTGTCAAGTTGAATGTGTCCTAAGAACACTCGCGGTGTCCTGAAATGTTCGCAAATAAACAAAATGGGGGTATTCTGAAGACGCTTCTAAGAACACTCGTGGTGTCCGGGGAGTGTTCGTAGGGGGTGTCCTGAGGACGCTGTCCGTATTGTTCTTTGTCAAGTTGAATGTGTCCTAAGAACACTCGCAGTGTCCTGAAATGTTCGCAAATAAACAAGATGGTGGTGTTCTGAAAACGCTTCTAAGAACACTCCCGGTGTCCGGGGAGTGTTCGTAGGGGGTGTCCTGAGGACGCTGTCCGTATTGTTCTTTGTCAAGTTGAATGTGTCCTAAGAACACTCGCGGTGTCCTGAAATGTTTGCAAATAAACAAGATGGTGGTGTTCTGAAGATGCTTCTAAGAACACTCCCGGTGTCCTGGAATGTTCGTAGGGGGTGTCCTTAGGACGCTGTCCGTATTGTTCGTTGTTAAGTTGAAAGTGTTGTAAGAACTATCGCGTTGTTCTGAAATGTTCGTAGGGGGTGTCCTGAAAACGGTGTCCCTATTGTTCGCTGGCAAGTTCAAAGTGTTTTAAGAACACTCACATTGTTCGCGGACATTAAAAGTTTCCCATAGATCATAGTTGAAATGTTTGACTCTATGGATGTGATATGCTGCGGTGGTTGTTGCCAGGGCATAGAGTCTTGGGTGCATGGCCATTTGGCCATGCACCCAAGACTCTATGCCCTGGCAACAACCACCGCAGAATATCACATTCATATTTGCTTATAACTTTGGGTGAAAAACAAATGTATAAGGAACAAAGGTATTAGATACTATGGATGTGATATGCTGCTATGGTTGTCCTTATTATTGTATACTTACTGTTTGGTCTAGTAATGGGAGTCCATGTTTTTCTTCTTCATTTCTGTGATAAAAGAAAATAGCATGTTAGTATTAGTATTTTGTAATGACTTATTACATTGTATAAGCAATATACTTTCTTTTTTTTTCGACCCTCATATTTAGTAGAGTACAAATCAGAGTACTGTGCAATTTGCTCAGTTTCTGTATTTGTTGCTAAAATCATTGGGTCTGTGGGAGAAAAAAAAATCCATGTTGGATTAAAAAAAAAACCTTTTTCTGTTATGCTACAGTTTATTTGTTTGTTTGTTTTCAGTGTTCACTTGTTGTTTCTGGCTAATGCTTTATACTTTGCTTTGTTGTATTTTTTTTGGAGCAGTAACAGATTCTTCATTTGTTTTGATATTATAAAATTTTGGAGCAGTTAGATACCAATTGGCGTATTCTAACTGTGTATTTTTTGGCCTAATTTAGTGGTATTCATTTATCTGATTAGTTGTTGTAGAATCTTTGAGCTGTTAGATAGCTTTTGGAGTATTCTAACAGTTTATATTATTTTAACACAAATTTATAATTTTGGGACAGTTAGATACCAATTGGCGTATTCTAACTGTGTATTTTTTGGTCTAATTTAGTGGTATTCATTTATCTGATTAGTTGTTGTAGAATCTTTGAGCAGTTAGATAGCTTTTGGAGTATTCTAACAGTTTATATTTTTGTAACACAAATTTACTTAAAGGTTTAAATACAGTTTATTTATCAAATTTTGGTTTTAAGAACATCAAATAAGCGTTTGTAAGATTTGCTGGTAATCTCTGCTTTAGAGTAATGGTACTATCATTACATTCAAACCATCCACATTTCTTTTTTATGTATGCAGTGTAGTGCCCTGAATTGGTTGTGGCTCCTGCGTGGTAGATTATACCTATTGTTGTGAAGGTTTTCTTACCAAGTGATATTTGACCATGTGTGAATCCAGTCAGCTTGCAGTTGTTTTTGGTACCATCTGCATTGTAACGTAGAAGCATTAGTATTACGTATTTACTATGTGTTTGTATTACTAACGTGTAGCGAATATCTGAATTGCAGGTAGAGCATAATCTACCATGGTTTGCATTTTGTACAAGTTGCTGAAATGGAATGGATTCACAATTTGGTATTGATATATATATGAAGCGTTCATTGGGGATTTCTTCTTGTGTCACATTGTTGCAGAGAGTGCATGTATGTTTCCACATGTATGAAATCTGAAAGATTTCATTTATAGGTATGTTTTTGTTTTCCAGTACTTGTAGTAAGTACATTAGAAATTCTTGTGGATCTTCCTGTGAGTTTATAGTGAATTTCACCATTCCAGCACAGTAGTCCAATTGTCGTCTTATTCCAAAAACACTATATGTGTTGTCAGGATTGTTTGCTGCATTTCTGTGAAGTACTAACATTTGCAAACACAATGGGTCTGTACTGTGTGAGTAAATGTTGTCAACAATTGGTGGTAATTGAAATAGAATATTCATTGCTACATTTGCATAGCAACTTACACCAACTATATTTGAGAATTTAAATGGTCCAGGTAGTTCTGTATCTAACTGCTTTTTTTTGGAGTTTGTCTTCCTTCTTTAAAGAAGTACCTGGTTTACTTTCTCTAATTGATTCTTTTTTGTTTGTGGTACTTGATGAAGTATTAGTTTCTTTTACTCTCTTTGGAGGATTTGCAGTGACGTCCTGTTGCATTTCTGTTTGATTTAGTTTTCTTTTACAACGTTTTAGTTTTTGTGGAACAGAATATGTGTTTAGATGGGGAGTGTATAGTGAGCAAAGTCTATTATATTCTAAAATGCAAGGAATATCAGCGTTTACTTTACTTGCATCAAAGTTGATTCGAAATAGACCGTCAAGTGTACGTAAGCGTGATAGTGCTACGTAGCTCATGCCTTCTTTAAAGACTGTGTTACCAATATCTATCATTGCTTTATCTAGGGTAAGACCTTGTGATTTATGAATTGTGACTGCGTATGCAAGAGTTAGAGAAAATTGTTCTCTGCGTACATACATATCTTTGAAGAGAAGGAACCTAGCTGTTGAGCGTCCTATCCGTTTTACTTCTGAAAGTTTGTCAAAGAGTATATTGACAAACTGAATTTTGTTGTCACGTTGGTATGTTTGAAAGCCAACAACTGTACCCAGTGCTCCATTAACTAGTCCTTGGTCCACGTCAAGGTTACGTTTAAGCATTACTCTGCAATTTAAGGATAATTTTAACATATTTTCTAAGCCTGCTGTGTTTGAGATTGATTTTTCTAAATTATGTAGTCTTGTTGTGGCTTGGTCACACATGGGTAGTGTCATACCACGTACATCTAGTTTGTCTGTGGCGCGAATTTCCATTATTGGTTGCATTTCTTTACTTAGCATGATTTCATTGAATTTGAAACAGCTTGCAAGAGTTGGCATTAAGGCCATACAATTGACATTTTTGTGGGCTAATTGTTCCATAACATCTGTAGCACATGCATTATCGCCATAAAGTGCATTAATCTGCCGGGTTTTCAATGTTGCTTCTGCTTCTTTAGAAAGTATACCAACTCTCAAACTTTTTAAAATGTTGGCATAAGTTAGATCTGCAGATTGGCGCATGTTTTCTGTTAATTCTCTGTATTGGAAATGTTGCCAAAGTTTGACATTTCCAATGCTGCCAACAGTTTTACGGCAGAGTTTGTGCCCTAATGTTTTAAAAATAGGTTCATCTTTTACTGTTGTTAATTGAAGCAGATCTCCAAAAACAATAATGTGTTTTCCTGCAAAGAGCTCTTCATAGTCTGTTTTGAGTACTTCTTGTAATCTGAGGTGAATCAAAGCTAACATCAGGTTGGAGACCATGCTCACTTCATCTATTAGTAGCATTTTCATTTGTTTCAATACTCTGCGTAATTCCATTGCAGCTTCTGCAGAAAGTTTGTAATAGTCTAATTTGTTCTGGTATTCTACTGGTAATAGTAGTAATCAGTGTAATGTAACACCACCTATGTTGTAGGCAGCTAAACCTGTGGGGGCAGTGACAACAGCTGACAGTTTGTTGTTTGTCAATTGTTGAAGGAACTTACTAATCATTTTGATTAGGAATGTTTTGCCAGAACCAGCGTCACCACTGACGTACAGTAGTATAGGTTTATAATTATGGCAGGAACATTCTTTATTTTCATGTTTTACACCATGTGCAATCTGTTTTGTTACTTCTTGAAAAATGCTACTTTGGTCATTGTTTAGTTTTGATTGTAGTATAGTTAAGTCTTCCTTATCTTCATACTGACACATGGTGTTTTCTACTTCTATCATAGCTAATTCTGCTTCATTTGTTATTAGTGGTTCTCCCAGTGGTTCTTGGCTTCCTGTTACAGAAGGTTGACTACTGTCAGGAGTATCCTTATCTAGTTGGGCTTGGAGTTCTTCTTCATGTTGCTGTTCATTGTGCAACATTGTTTTGTACTGTGTAAAGTTTACATCAGTTATAGTGCTTTCATTTGCTTTGAAAGCATCCTCATATGAGTCATAGTTATCTAGTAATTGTTCTTCTTTTCTCCATGGTTTGAAGAGTTGTAGCAGGGACATGTAATATACTTCTTTATGTTGAGGAGTCTTCAATGACAATTTGATATGATTAATTAAATTTGGTTTAGTGAGTTTAACTAAGCTGCCTTCACAGTCTGTCACTCTATATTTACCTTTTTTTTCATCGGGTTTCATATTATTTTTGTATGTGTAGTTTTGGGCTATTTGGTATAGACACATGTTTTCCAAAGTATTACTTCTGTTTGGGTAGTATGTGTCCAATAAATTGTTTTTTAAAATGTCTTGGCTGTTGGGATCATGTTTGGCTATTGTTTCTATGTCTTCATATGATTTTAGAACTCTTTTTCTAGATTTAGCTGGACCAAGACTTAGCCATACTATATTTTCAGATTTACCATACAATGAAGTACCAGTTAAACAATCAGCTGCTTCATAAGATCCACATTCTCTATGGGTGAGCATTTTTATGCCCAAGCTGTATAATTTCTGAGATACTGTTTTATCTGATGACAGGTCATTCCAGAGGTCTTGGAGCTCTGTCTTTTCTGCTTTAGTTAAGTATGCTGTGACATATCGTGCAACTGCAGTAGAATTGTCTGCAATGTACTGCACATCTATGTTTGCATTCCATAAGTGGGCAATGATTGCATTATAATCATTGATATATTTTTCTTCTTCTTTTCTTTATATGCAATATGTATTTTTAGGTGACTTTCCTTTAACAGTATGTCTAACTGAAGACATGAGGTTGTTTACTTGACCTGTATTTGGAACTGGTCTAGGGAAACCAAATCGGCATTTGGTGTAGTATTTGCCTTTGTTTTTGCATTTGCGACGACAATATTTTCCACATTTGTGTCTTTGAAATTGTAAAATTTTTGCACAAAGATCACTATTTGTGGCTTCTGATGGAATTTCACAAGTGACATATTTTTCAATAAACTGTAAAACAGTGGCATCACTTTCTTGACCAAATTTAGGAGCATCTTTAATCCATAAAAGCATGTGGATATGTGGTGCTCCTCTGGCTTGGTATTCTTTTCTCCAAAAGAAGTGTTGCACTTCTCCAAGGGGAGGAACAGTTTTATTACAAATAAAATGTAGCATAGCAATGAAGCGATGGTGAAAATATCTTGAAACATTAATAGGATCCAAAGAACAAAGTTCTCCAGGTGTTAGAATATCTATGTTTGTTTTGTTTTTATTTGATATGCGTAGGAAATCATGTAAATCTTCCCAAGCATATTCTGCACAACTTAATGTAACAAACCAAGTGGGTGGGCCAAGGTTTCTGATCATACAACGTACATCTCCATGACGTCGAAACCAGTACTCTTTAGTACCACGCATATTTGCTAATAGATTTGTAATATTTGATTGTAAAACCTCATCCTTTTGTTGCACTTTCTCTAATAATTGTGTAGCTGTCATATTTTGAAAGTGTGATCCTGATTTTAATATGTGTGCAACTCCGTAACATAAAGTTGCTAGTTCACTTTGAAAGAGTACGTGGAATATGTATTCCACATTTTGTCTAAATCTGGGATCTTCAGAATACATCCGTAATGAGCGGTATTCTGAAGCTGATATTTGAATAGGTCTATCATCATACCTTCCTCCTTTGCCAGTTGGAAAGAGTAGAGGAAAAGCACATGCTTCTATACTTTTTTCCCATATACTGATTGGCGATCCTTTTGTTTGACGCATTTGGTAAGTTTCTAGTACATCTTGTACGGTGTCATTACAGTGCAAAGGATGAATTGTATAATGGTCTAAAGTATTATATATTGTAGCAGGATCTAGTAGCTCAAATTGACCAGCTTCTTGTGTTTCTTGAATTATTTCAGTTGTATCTTTCAAGTTTTCTTCAATATTAATTTCTTTGTAATATTCATTATTCTCTTTAAGATATTGGAAGGCTTGTCTAACTTTATATAAATCTACCAGCTGTTGCCATATTTTTTTGTCTTTTGTAGGTACTCCATTTACTAATATAATTAAAGATTGCTGCATTGGACGTTGCACTCCTAGAGTATGCACATTTTCTTTTAGATTTAATGGTAAATAAACTACTTTTCCACGAATGCCTTTTACCAATTCAGAGGGAGGTAATTTAGCTGTTTTTGGTTGAAGGCGTATTATTGCTTGAAATGGGTGTACTGTTTGAATTATGATGCTCTCATATAAATTAAGTTGTTGTAGAGGTTTTGGTACTGGGTATAATTCCAAATTATTTGTGATAGAACGTGAAGGAGTTTGGTTGTTGTCAAGTTTTGTAGTGCAATAACTGCAAAGTATTAAGGGCTCAGTTATTTCATATTTGTTTTCTGCTAGAAGGTAGAGAGCTAATTCAAACCATTTAGAATCTTCATTGTCTTCTATTTTGTATGATAGGTCCACAGTTTTTGTGTTACTTTTATAAAAAATTCTACGGCAACATACACATACATGGTTTGGTACTTCAGCTGATGTACTTTTAAATTTTAGTATTTCTTTTTTGTATGTGTTTAGCAAAAGGTTGCCATGTGTAGAATTGTTGCTTAATTGGTTTAAAGCTATTTCATTCTGTAAATGGCTTTCACTTCCAAAATATTTTTTCTGGATATAGTGAATTTCTTCAAGTAGGTCTTTTGCTGTACCATGTAGAAGGATATTATTTAACTTTGCTATTGCTAAAGCAGGACTTTTAGCATAGTACAGTTTATAGACTAGATTTCTAATAGTTGAATGTTGTGTTGATATCCTTTTGATATCATGGAAAGTGGTTTTACAAGTAGGTCCTGTAATGCAGGCCAATGAATGTCCTTGTAGTCCTGTGTACTTGCGCACTGGACAGGTATCTATATTTTGCAGTAATTTAATTTTGATTTTGTCTTTGCTTTTTACATATTTATTGAGGAATTGGTGTAAAGATTTTAAACATTGTTTGGGAATGTTACACATTGACGTGCATGGCCATTTGTACACTAGACGTTTTCAGGGCATATTTTTGTAAGGAGTACCTCTTGTTCCATTATGGTATTATTCACTTTTTCATAACCTCAACCACTGCTATTTATGGCAATTGTATTTGTTTGCTTTTGTTTGTACGCTTCCTCATTAAAATATGGTTCTGTGCTCGTAGTGTGATTCCATTCACCTCCGCAGATACTTAAGAAGTTCTTTCTGTTGACATTTCGCTTATTGAGAAGTCTTTTTTGTAATTTAGTTATTAGTTTTGTTAGTGGTTTCATTTTGTTTAACAGGAAAATAAATACATTTCTTTTGAGAAGAATTGCACTGTCCATCAATGCTTCTAAGATTAATTTCCTACGATAGGTTTTAAGCTTTGAACCTGATTTCTCTCCTCTTTTTATAAGATTTTGAAGGACTTTGTGACGGTATATTTTGGCTAAAATACTTTTCTTGGTATGCTTACTTTTCACTATATTAAAATTTGAAGAAGTAGTTTTATCTGTACTGATAGCTGATTTTCTGTTAATTGTTTTTTGGTTTGTTTTACAGTTTGATAGAGGAAGCGAAGTTGTTGTACTTGAAACTTCTTGTGTTTCACTAAATGATTGTATTAGCTGTTTTGTTTCAACTTTTTTTACAAATTCTGCTAGAGATGGATGCTTATGTTGGACACCTTTATTTTCATTTGCTCTAATTTTGCGTTGCTTTCTACGGAGTTGTCTTTTGGTAGGCATTCTTTAGGGTCTGTTGAAAAAAATAAAGAAGATATGGGTTGGGGTGTTCTGGAATGTATGTGTGCTGTGTGCATGAGTGTTTGAGTAAGATGATAAAGATGTATGTAATGGTGTGTGATTGTGCATTGGGAACTAAAACTAGTAGGGATAGGTATTCTTGAATTTATGTGTCACTAAACTGGGGTTCAGATGACAAAAAAAAAGTAAGCTAGTGGTGTGGAAAAGTACAAATAGTAAATCTAATGTATACAATTAAAACAGTTGTTTGTTCTATAATATGAAAATTGTAGTGGTTCAGTTGGCTAATTTGTGTGTCCAAAAATAGAAATTTGTGGGCCATTCTGGTTGTAAATCGCTGTTTACGACATGGAAATTTTTGGACAAAATGGTACAAAATCTCTATTTTAAGAAACCAAAATAGCTGGTATTAATGTTATAGTATATTTGATTAATAATATAAATATTATGGTGATATTTTACTTACTTTTTTTTTTAAATTATCAGGTAACTTCTTAGTTTTTCTTTCTTCTTTGAATTCGGCTGCTTCTTTTTAGGAAACTGGTCTTCACTGCAACTGTAAAAGCTTCAAATTAGTAACTTCGTTTGTATATAGCACTGTTATTAATTTAGATATTGATTTTTTTAATTGAAATCCTCAGTGCCTTCTGTAAAACCATTAAACTAATTTATTTACATAGGATACATTGCATCGGTTCAGTACATATGATATGTTCTTAATGAACAAATTGTATTGAATGACTAACTGTAGCAAAAATAAAATATCTTTACTATGTCTTGTGAAATTTATAATATATTAGTGAATACCACTATTTCTGTAAGTAAACTGTTCTAGGTAATAGCGCCTCAATGTCATGTCTAATTTAAAGTAATTAAGTAAATAAATAAATAAAAAACAAAAAATATGAAATTGTATAAGTATTTTTATAAAGGTTTAAACATAGATTGTATTTGCATGCAATTTTGTTTGAATATATGTAGTCTATATATTTTATTTAAAAAATGTTAGTTTAACATGATTTGAGTGTGTGTGTATAAAGAAAGTAAAACGTATAAAGGTGTATAAGTGATAGTTGATTTTAGGAAATTGAAAAAAGTACAGTAAATTCATTTTACAGATTTTACAAGGTAAAAGTCTGTTTGAAAATGTGTTAATCTACCATAGCTCTCAACTCACACGCTTTTGGCGGCTGTCACACGCCTTGTAAAGGGCAGACTCACCTGCCAAGCCTCCTGCACGCCCATTCATTCCAATGGGTGTCTCACCCGCTAAAAACAAAATCGGGTGATTTCAGCCGCCTGTAAAACAAAAATGGTTGAGAGCTATGTCATCTACTATACAGCAAATATGCATACCTGAAGTTTGTGTTCATGCATATGGATATGGGTGGAGCTGCAAGTAGAAATCTTGAAGACTTGTACAGTATTTGTGGTAGATGCTGCTTGCCAATGATATGACACTTGTACTCAGAGAGATTCAGATTACATTTGCGGTGCTGATCTATGATGATGCAGTTAGATGTAGAGGTCTTGAATGTGATTGGTGCATGGTCATGTGATTTTTGAGGTACATCCAATGAGGGAATGGCAGAGAGAGTGTAGTGGAAATGATAGAAGGGCTGTTCATGTTACGATATGTCCGTGGACATGGCGGTAGTTCCCGGACATCAGGAGTTACATCCGGGGATTTTTGGGTTCAGAAGTCATGCAAATGAGAATAAGCACTGAAAGGGATTGGTCAGGAAAGTTTGGTGGGTGTGTTGTGCCAGGAGAGATTTTCTGAGCTACTCTATTTGCTGAGAGAACAAAAGATAGCTATGGCTGTGTGTTTCAGAAAACAGATTGTTTGGATTTTAGGAGATTCATGGATACATTGGTTGAAGGTGCATGCAGAAAGCTGTGGAGTAGCTGTAGATCTTAGATTCCCACATGTGGAAGTACACTGGCATGGAGTATGTGGAATGAAGTGGTTGGATTTGCTACCTCTCTGTGCTACTTTGGAGACAGAGCAACATCCAGACATAATTGTAATTCATTGTGGAGGGAACAGTTTAGGGCATGTGACTGGAATTTTTTTGCAATTTGCTATGAAAGAAGGACCGAGGAAGGTTATGGACATGTTTCCTAATTCTCAAGTGATATTTTCACAGATTGCGCAGAGACAAATGTGGCTTCGTTCTTCTTCATTTGGTCCACAAATGGAAAAAGCAAGGCGCAATGTTAATAAGGCTGTTTGTGGCTTTCTAAGAGATTTTGGCATGTCTTCTTTTCACAATGAAAATATTATGTTTTGTAGTACATACATTTTTCGCAGAGATGGAGTCCATCTTACTTATGCTGGCAATCAGATTTTTCTGAGAAATGTACAAAATGCATTGCAACCTTTTTTGGAATTACAACAACGATTTTGAAGTAGATGTTAAGCATTTACAATTTTTGACTTACAAACACCACCCAAAGGCTCTTTTCAGAGCCACCACTTCTTTCCAGAGAAAATTACAATGTTTGTGATGGAGTAGTAACCCAATTTTTTAATGTTCGCGAACTGTTCGCAGACTTCTAAAAAATACAAAGAGCCCTGCTTCATTTATTTTCACTTCTATTTTTTAACTGGGAAAGGCAGCTCTGAAAAGAGCCTTATTTTTTTTTTATTTTTGTAATTTTGTATTTTTTTTGGTTTTTCAGACACGACACACTAGGAGAGGAGGGTAAAGGAGGGTAAAGGGGGGGACACCAACCACAGGGATACGAAAGGGCGAGCTGAGAGAGGAAGATGTAGAGTGGGTTTTATTTGGGTAGTGAGCAGGTCTTCTCGTGCTCTGAGACAATAGTCTCAAAAGCACTCCGAAGTCGCTCCCCCTGCAGAGTACTGTGTCACAGTACATACATACAACTGTGACTCTCGAAAGGTAAGGGTCATCAGCATTCTGTATGGCCTGTGAGGCAGCTTGAGAAAGACGCTGTCCCACAGAGGTAGTCCTTGTGGTGACAGGATCAGAAACAGAGGATGAAGTAGAGGAAATCAACCTGCTACGTTCTTCGCAAGGTACAACCCTTCGAATAGCCCCAGAGTGAAATGACCTCAGGTGTCGCTTCATAGTAGTGGTCCCAAAGCTGTAGTTACCGTGCTTCCCGCGACTGAGTATCATTTTGCACTCATTGCAGGTAACATGGTTCGCACGAGCCTTAGGACCATTCCCATGAATGGTAAATAACCGCCACACCCAAGACTCACGCCTAGTGCGGGTAGTAGGGATTTCCTCTACCTCATTCTCATCATCCTCTTCTTCCTCCTCCGCATCCTCAGTCCTGTTCCCCTCTTCAGGCCCTTGGGGAGGTGGTGGTGGTGGAGGGGGTGGTGGTGGTGCTGAAGCAGGTGCAGCACCAAGTGGCAGTTCAGCAGCCAAGGATGCCATGTCGATGATGGTGTAGTCTGCAGGTGGCAGCAAAAATCACTGTGTTCTGAAGAATAGCCAGAAACACAATGGGAATAAGCTCTTGGGCGTGGTCTTTTATAGGGGTGCTTGTGCGCGGTCCGCGGACATGCGCACTGTGCGCGGACAGATCGAACACAAAAAAAGGATCGGAAAGTTTCAAAAGGTATATAGAAACTCAAGATTGCTATGTGGGACTTGTGGCATGGTGAGATTTTATTGAAAAATATTATGGATTAACTGAAAATGTACTTTTAAATTGTTCGGGGACACGAACAGTGTCCGCATTTCAGGACACACGATGAGCGTGGGCGCGGTCATATGATCTGTTTGCGAACTAGTCTGCGAAGGAAGCGCCTGTCCGCAGGACACCAAGTGCACGGAGATTGGTTAGCGCATGCACATTGATGTCCTACGGACACTGTTCGGGTTCTGAAGTAATTAAAAGTGCGTCACACGTGAAACGAACATTTCAGGACACTGCGTGTGTTCTTAGAACAGTTTAAACTTGGTAGCGAACAGTAAGGACAGATATAGTGTTCTTCAGGACACGTGTAATTTAGTTTATGTACGAACATTTCAGGACACCAATTGTGTTCTTAGAACACTTTCAATTGGGTAGCGAACACTACGAACAGTTGTACTGTTGTTCAGGACACATCATTTTTGTTTATTTACGAACATTTCAGGACACCAATTGTGTTCTTAGGACAGTTTTAAGTTGATAGCGAACATTACGGACTGTGGGATGTTTTTACCCATACATCCGAGCCCTACCTCAAAAACTGTGCAGTACTGACATGGAAAACATCATGATGGCCAGAGCTTCCCAGAAAATGCACAGGGAAATGCATGAAGAATAGGCTGCCACTCATTTTTGCCGATGTTATGGGCACAGAAGGGCACTGCCTAAAACCACCATTGGACTACCCACACAGTAGCCTGAAACCATTGGGAATGGCAATGCTGATTGCCAAAAGCAACCTAGAATTGTGGGGAATTCATTTTCTTAAATCCCAAAAATGGGTGCATTACCAGTACTCACCACAAGCCGGCGTTTTAAAACAACACCAGACTTTTTCCTTTTTGGTGTAAAACTGAATAAATGAACCCAAAGCATGCCAAAGAAAGACTTACTGAGAGGTGGATACAATGTAAAGTTATATTCTGAAGTGACTTGAAGGTTTATAACAAGACTGGCTGAGCTGTGGATTTCAGCAGTTTAAGTAAATTTGGACTGAAAGACACTAAAAAATCTAAATGTTTAAAAGAAATGAGTGACCTACTTTTGAGTGTCACATAGGTTGCAATTGTTTTAATGTCATAGTTTTAAACTTAGAATCAACATTCTAGCTGCATATGTAAACATTGTCTTGACTTAAACTGGGTAACAAAAAGTGACATTTTATCTGAAGCCTGGCTTAAGGAACTGAATTCTGCCCACCAGCTACCCCCGACAGGAGTTGAGACTTGCACAACAGCTGTGTTCCCAGGCCTAGCTGCCCTTTTGCTGCTCCCACCAAAAGGGATATGACACTTCCCTGATTGAATTACCTGGGCTCTGCAGGAAATTGAACAAAGCCCTGTCCTGACTCAGGCAAATGTTTTATTATGGGGGCCGTAAAAAGTGGCTTCCTCCTGGAAGGAAAGGGGAGGAGCACTGCCTGTGTGAGCAAGCTGGCTTGGCAGAACTGGAAAAACCAGAAATTCAACCTTGTGCTGGGGGGAAACCACACCCCTGTAGCCAGAATATGATTTTAGAAAAAGATGAATAACTCATAGTACGGACTTGTCATAATTATTTAAATGATACCATAATTCTTGTGATTTTTCTGCCCACATTTTAAGAGGTTTTTAGAACCGGTGGCATGATCTGGGGGCAAACTAGCAGTTAAGAGGGTATTACTTAAAATGTATGCATGTTAAAAGTCTGATACTTCATCAATTAATGCCTGCATGCCTTGCACACATTTGGGTAAATTTGAGTAAGAATCTGATATTGGTAACCTGACCAAAAAGTGAAATATATTGCCATTTCTGAATGTAAGCTCCCAGGAAGAGCAGATTTGGACAGGGTATACCTCCTGTGATATGTGATGGGTGCATGTAATTTTAAACAAATGTGTACCTGTGCAAATATGTATTTTGGGTCAAAATATAGATTGTGTGTAATTTGACAGGGGTGGGTTCTCTGTACCATAAACAGACCTCATCATGATGACACTTCATTTCATTCCCCCAATCAAGGGGAAGAGAAGGAAGTGGCCAATGACAAGTGGAGAGGGGTTGGGCCTAGGAAGCTAGCCTCTCCACCCATTTTCAAAACACATAAAATCAGACAGTCAGGACAGATAAGGACATTCAATTCCATTTGCTGCAACGCGCTCTGCCGGACCATACCACATCCAGAGATCCAGACTTCAAATCCATCAATCTCCAGAGAAAGCTGTGCAGAAAGATCCAGAAGCAGTGCTGTACCCAGAGAGAGAGCAGAGCTGACCCAGACCACTGTTAGCAGAACCAGAGAGCTGACCCAGATCACTGTGAAGTGCAGAGACCAGACCAGAGTCCAGTCTAAAACCTGACCAGATCCGTGGCGAGGCCCATTTAATTCAAGAATATAGTGAGAGTACCTAGCAGAACTGTGCAGAACCAATCTCTTAGTTAAAATAATCTAATCCAAGCTATTTTAATCTAAGTAGAACTGCCTCCTAACTTCACCTGTCATTTCTAGTTGCTAGCTGTCATTTGTCATTTTGAATTTTAACATTCCAAATCCGAAAAACTACCTTTATTTAATCGCTCATATCTCCGTGACCGTTTGTCCTAGAGACTTGCAGTAACTTTCCTCTGAAAGCTTAGAATCTTAGCTTTTCAACGAACCTATTCCATACACTTTTGCCGCAATCGCGAAAAACGCACTCGCGAATTTACCGCGATTTGCAAATTTCTCCACGTGTGAAAACAGCAGTTTCCTTGCTAAAAATTCGTTTGCCTCTTAAGAACCATCCCTGAATCATTGCTAGAGTGAGCCTGGACTAATATTAACTAGATACCACTCACCCTGAACCTCTAGAGGGAATTAAAAGCATTCTAGCATATTTTTCACTTCATTGCCAGCACATATAAAAGCATTTTGGGCCTGTGTTTCCAACTTCTGTAGTGTAAGCTTGCTGGGGTGAACTGAATTACAGTTGATTGCATTTCTGAGAACTGTGTGCTTTCCTTCCATTTCCTTGCATTGCATAAAGGGGGGAGGGGATTGCCAGAGAAAAGTGATTACATTGTTTTGTTGAAATCATATTGAGTATTTTCTGTATTGCATTTTCATTCAACATTACATCCATCTGAACTTATATAAAGCATTCTCTACCACCTTATTCTTCTGTTCCTATTCACAAGTGTGCTAGTGCCAGACTATCCATTATTGATTACTGCTCAGATTCAGTGTGATATTCAATTATTAATTTATTATAAAGTGTGATATATATATATATATATTGTTTAAATTATCAAATAAACCTTTAAACTTGCAAAACAGAACTACTTCTTGGCTCAGTGGGGTCAGGGGGATTCCAAGAGAGGGGTGTTATATAGGGGTAGTCATCCAGAAGGCATGAACTGGATATAAAGATATATCAATAAGGGTTTCCATTCAGTATCTCAGACTAGGCATTGACTTAGCTGTAGTGTTGAATTGAATCCTCTTACAAATTGGGGGCTCGTCCGGGACGTTTGGGTTAGATCTATCACTTGTGCAGATTAATACAGCGTGCCAGCTGACCAGATACACATATCCGGTCAGATCACCACCCTGTGTTACGCTGAAAAGCACTCCTCAAAGGAACGCTCTAAGGAAAAGGTCTGTTTTGCAAAAATAAAATATAAACTTCTGTAAGTCAGGACAGAGACCAATCTCTAGAATGACGACCTTAGTAGACATGAAAATAGCCCGAGAGCACTTCTTACATAAGTTATTTGTGAGAGGTGAGTGGACTGACCAGGACCGCATGGTCTGGTTGCAGGCCATCACGCAACAGGTCACGGAAACAGGGTCAGATATATGGAGAGATCAGGGTCCCTTACATGTGGCCCTGAGTGAACTATACATGGCTCCTAAAGCTAAGGATGAACAAGACAAGATGGTTAGGTTAGCGGCATACCTGTACCTATATATGGGAGACATGCAGGATAAATGTACTGAAAGCCAAGATCTGGCGAATAAGCGACAGATGGCGTTAGAGAAGGTCCAATCTGACCTGGTCTCTTCTGAGCAGAGGCTGCAGGGGAGCCAGGAGTCAGAAAATGAGAGTAGACAGCACATCATTAAAATAAAGAAGGATATGGACATCCTGCAACAGGAAAAGGCTGACCAGGATACCAGATTTCTGGCCTTGCAGAAGGAGTACCAAGAAGGTTTGGACTCCCTACTGCAGAGCCAGAAAAAGCTGGAGCAACAGTTAGACTTCAATAGGGTATGTGCTGAGCAGGTAGTCACCCTGCAAGGCCACCTAGATAGGGAGAAGGCAGAGAGCAATAAACTGATTCTGAAAGACCTGGATACCCAGGCAGAGTTTGATCAGGAGCGCCAGAAAGCTGGTGCCTTCCAAAGGCAAAGGGACGACCTGGCGGCACAGATGCAGGCTCTTAGTCAGGAAAGGGATACCTTAGGCCAGGAAGTCTGCCACTTAAAAAGGAAAATGGAAGAAAATCACCTGGCCCTCCAGGGACTCTGTCAGAGATGCTCAGGTCCTAGGCGCAGGAGCGACGCAGTACCAACCACCCCCTCAATGGTTTCAGTGCCTGCAAGACAGAGCTTAACACAGGCCTCCTCAACCAGAGCGGGGAAGGAGGGTTAGGGTCTCGATGGTTGGATAGGTAAAGGGATTTTAGGATTACCGGATTGAGGGTTGGGAAGAAGTTATGGATAGGACTGGGAATTTTAGGGTAAACGATGCCTTCACACTTTCCTCAAACTGGCTGATGGGAGCTGCCGTAACACCTCTACATGTAAAGGTGCTGCCACCCTCACCAGACCCCTTGAACCAACCTGAAGGTGCTCTTTCGAGCCTTATAACAACATACCAAGGTAGCAACAAACAATTGTTGACATTAGCCCATTACAGTTTCATGAACACAGTCTCATGTACGAGCACACTTAGCTTTGCTTTAGTCCTTAACGTCCAGTCCTGCAAGACTGTCAAGTCCTGTGCCACGTCCTTGCAGTCCAAGATTCAGGTTTGCATCGGGTTCAGACTAAAAGAAAACAAAAGACAAGCATTAGCGTTTGTCAAACGTTCTGCTGATCTCACACTTTCATGCAAACTCTCTCAACACGCGTTTGGTTTTTGGAATAACCAATCCAGGAACTTTAGGGTGCGCTGCCGCACGTGGCTTATCTTTTGCCCAAAAACACGGTCTTCCCTCAGACCGAGTGTCAGAACGCGGTCTTTCCTCAGACCGGGTTCCCCAAGCTAGTGCTTCAATCTCATGCGCCCTTCCGGAGATAAATGCACTCGAAACCATGCACATTAACAAACACGTCTTTCCCGTGAATCCGCCCACTTAGCTTTTGCGTGATCCGCAGGGGCTCTGGAAGGGGTCGGGATATGCCCCCTGCGCTTCCCCTAGGATCCCTGACTCTCCCTGGGGTGAGCGGCACTTATCTTGTGTGTGCGAGGGGCCGGATCGTGGTTCCTGTGGCTCTTGGCCCCTCGCGTATGGATTCCGGGGAGCTGCTGGGCTGACGTCCTCTCTCCTCGGCGTCTCGAGCACAAGCCCCGTGCCTCGGGGCTTGCGCATGCGCATTCATCGCGTGCCACACCCAGCGCGGCTTCCCATTGGCTCGCGGGCCCGCGAAGCCTGCTGGGAATTGTAGTTCCGGCGGGCAGAACGCTGGATCTGTCTGCAGAAAGGGCACAACAGCCCTTTAAAGTACGGAAACCCTTTGGATCCGGGTTTCTTCATGGTCCCAGGCCCCACAGTCCCAACAGTACTGGGCCCAAGGCCAGTCTTACCCCTGACAGCACTCCCCCTCCCACGGAAGGCAGGTCCCCCAGGTTTTTCAGGGCAGTTTTTGTGAAAAGTGCGCAGCAATCGTGGGGCATGTACATGGTGTGAGGGTTCCCAGGAGCTGTCTTCTGGCCCGTACCCAACCCAGTCGACTAAATAATAGACTTGGCCATTCCTTTTTTTAGAGTTCAGAATTGCTCGGACTTCATATTCCGGCTCCCCTTGTACAAGTACCGGGGGAGCTTTTTGAGTGCGTATCCCAGGCGGGGCTGGTTTCAACAGTGACGTATGGAAAGTCGGATGGATTTTCATCTGAGAGGGCAGGGCCAGTCGTACCGCTACTGGGTTGATCACTTTCTCAATGCTAAATGGGCCTAGATAGCGAGGTTGTAACTTTTTTGGTCCCTCTAATCGTAAGTTACGAGTGGACAACCATACCAAATCGTTTTTATGATATACAGGGCTAGCACGTCGATGTTTATCGGCGTAAGTTTTGTACACTTTTTTGGCTTTTATGAGATTATTCTGCACCTCCTTCCAAACCTGCTCTATTCCGATCCGTTGTCCTGCTATCGTAGGCAGTGCCGTTTCTGCTGTTGGGACGGATGAAGGTAAAATCCGTGGATGTCTTCCATACAAGCAGAAGAACGGGGATCGTTTTGTGGAAGAATGAACAGCATTATTATATGCCATTTCTGCTAGCCAAGTATGTTGAACCCATGTTGTCTCCCGTCCTGCGGCTAAGCAACGCAGGAACTGCTCAAGCCCCTGGTTCACACGTTCGGTTTGGCCGTCCGTCTCGGGATGATATCCCGAGGATAACCGGATTTCCATACCAATGATGTTACAAAATTCGCGCCAGAACCTGGAGGTGAACTGTGGACCCCTATCTGTGATTGTACGGCATGGAAGGCCATGAAGCCGAACCACGTTTTGCAGGAATAGTTCGGCGATTTCTTTAGCTGTTGGAACCCCTTTGCAGGGGATTAAATGAGCCATTTTAGAAAAGGCATCCACTACCACCAGTATGGAGGTAAAGCCCTGTACTTGTGGAAATTCAACTATTAGATCCATGGTAACTGTATGCCAAGGAGTAGTTGGTGTTGGCAGGGGACGTAGGAGGCCTGCTGGTTTCTGGTGATCGGCTTTGTTCCGAGCACATATTGCACACTGCCGTACGTATTGCTGGACATCAAGCCGCCACATTGGCCACCAAAAATGTCTCCTCACTAATTCTAAAGTCTTTGCCTTACCGGGATGACCCGCTAGGGAGGAATCGTGGCACCATGACATCGCCTGTTTTTGTAGCTGGGGTGTAGGCAAGTACAATGATTGCCCATGATATGGGAGTCCATCCAAAATGGTGTGCTGAGGGTCCTGCTTGCACCATTGGTGGAGATCATGCACGGAAAGTTCCTTTTGGATGCTCTCAAAGATGTTGGTAGCTAAACCCAGTATTTGCATGGGAGGGACTATTGGCTGAGACACGATTTTTCCTTCAGAGACCTTATCTGGATAGCGGGACAAAACGTCAGCTTTACGATTGTTCGTTCCAGGTCTGTATGTGATTATAAAATCAAATTCTGCGAAATACTGGGCCCAACGCAATTGACGTGGACTCAAGGTCTTGGCAGTCCTAATAAACTGAAGATTGCGATGGTCGGTAATAACCGTCACTGTGTGACGTGCCCCCATCAAGTAGTGCCGCCATTCGCCAAAGGCTGCCTTTATGGCCAATAGTTCCCTGTCTGCAATGATGTAGTTGACTTCTGCTGGGAGCAGCTTTCTTGAATAATAGGCTACTGGGTGTAAGAGCCCCGTCTGAGGATCACGTTGGGACAGAACAGCTCCCAGCGCATGGCTGGAAGCGTCCGTTTCCACCACAAATGGCTGGGACAAGTCCGGATGTTTCAATACCGGTGCATCGGTAAAGGCCTTCTTGAGCCGTTGAAATCCCTGCTCAGCCAAGGCGTCCCAAATAAACGGGCAGCCCTTGCGAAGAAGTCTCGTGATTGGAGTAACCAGCTCAGAGAAATTCTGGACGAACCGTCTGTAGAAGTTTGCAAATCCTAAAAAGGATTGTATGTCTTTGACATTGGCTGGCGGGGGCCAATCCAGAATGGCCTTCACCTTTTTTGCATCCATTTGTACGCCTGTCGGAGTAAGGTAGTACCCCAAGAATTCCACGGTAGTACGGTGGAACTCACATTTCTCGAGTTTGGCATATAAATGGTTTTCCCTTAACTTTTGTAAAACAGCGCGTACATGCTGAACGTGATCTTCTAGGCTATGGGAATAAATGAGGATGTCATTGATGTACACGACGGCACATACGTCCAAATATTCCCGAAGAACCTCATCTAGGAAATGCTGGAAGGCAGCAGGTGCGTTACAGAGACCAAATGGCATAACCTGATATTCGTACAATCCGAATTTTGTTCGGAAGGCGGTTTTCCACTCGTCACCTTCGCGCACCCGCACAAGATGGTAAGCCCCACGAAGATCCAGCTTAGTATAGATAACCGCATCCCTAACCTGATCTAGAAGGACGGGGATGAGCGGAAGCGGGTAACGGTTTTTGATGGTTATCCGATTCACCCCGCGGTAATCTATGCAAGTCCTGAGTTCTCCGGATTTCTTCGGTACGAAGAACAAGGGAGAAGACACTGGGGAATTAGAGTGTCTAATAAAGCCATTTTGCAAGTTGGCTGTAATATACTCCTGAAGGTGTTTGTTTTCAGCCTCGGTCAAGGCGTATATACGGCTGCACGGTAACGTTGCCCCTGGCTCTAAATCGATCCGGCAATCGAATGGCCGATGTGGGGGCAGAGTTTCAGCGGCTTTCTTATTGAAGACGTCTACAAAGTCCGAATACTCTGTGGGTAGTTCTTCTAAGCGCGCTTCGGGTTGAACATCGGTAATGCCTGCGAGTTGACAGGCCGCAGCCACCGGCTGTTTACAATGCTCCCGACAATAAGGAGAGCTAAACTTTATCAAACCGGAGGTCCAACAAACCAGAGGATCATGTTTTCTCAACCAAGGTAACCCTAAGATAAGGCCGAACTGCGGGGCAGCAATTAAGTCGAAGGTAATGTATTCCCAATGCCCAATACCACAATTCAGGGTCACTAAACGAGTGTTATGTGTGATGGGTCCCGAGCATAGAGGTGTACCATCTACCGCGCGTACGGGCTCAGGTCTTGCCTTTTGCTGGATAGGGATACCCAACCTGGCCGCAAACTGGATATCTATAAAATTACCCGTTGCCCCCGAGTCAATCAACATGGTGACCTCTTTTGACATACCTCGAAAACCAAGACACCCCCTTACCGAAATGTGTGGGGCAAAATTGGGACTACCTTCTATCGGGGCCCTGCAATCAATCAGGCTCGACCGGGTGACCCCCACTACCGACGAGCCGAGGCGTTTCCCTGAGTCTTGGGCTTTGTGGGGCATTCACGAACAAAGTGTCCGGACTTCCCACAGTACATGCATACACCATCCTTTCTCCTTCGTTCTTTCTCTTCCTTTGATAGGGGACCACGAACCGACCCAATTTGCATCGGCTCGTCTCCATCGGACTTGTCCGTTGACCCTCGTGCCCCTTTAAATTGGTCAAACCGCGCTGCTGGACGTGACTCTCCTTTCCTCCTTTCCCCCCGTCGCTCCGCTTGACGATGATCCAATCGCATAGCCAGATCAATCATATCCGAGCATTCTCGGGGTTGGGGGTCAACTTGGGCAATAAGATCCTTCAAATCATCCCTCAATCCCTGATAAAATAGGGACATGCATTTTTCGCGTGGCCATTCGGCTTCGGCTACCAACCGATTGAACTGAGTGACATATGTCACTAGTTCCTTATTTCCCTGCCTCAATGTCAGCAATTCCCGATCCTTACACAGGGTAGCAGCCCTGCGATTAAATATTTTCTCAAATTCACTGAGAAACTCGTCCCAATCATAAAGGATAGTATTGTCTTTTTGGACTAAGGGATTTGCCCATGCTGCTGCATCTCCTGTGAGATAGGAGATAACAAAAGCAGTCCTAGACTGATTGGATCGGAACGCTGCCGATTTCGTAAGGAAATGGAGGCGGCATTGCGTAATAAAGGTAGAGAATTTCTGCGGGTCTCCTGCATAACGCTCGGGTGGAGCCAGAGGAATCGGGGGCTCTGGGGTGACTTGCACCTGTACTGGTGCGTGACCCGGCAATGGTGCTGTTTGCGCGGCCAGACTTCGTACCTGCGCTGACAATGTGGCATAGTCCTGTCTGGACGCCGCTAGTTCGCTTTGCAGGTCCTGCAAAACCTTGGCGATCTCTTCCATAACGATGATGGGGGTTGGCTACATCACTCAGGCGCCTGAATATACGTGGGCTTGTGCTTCTGTCAGAGATGCTCAGGTCCTAGGCGCAGGAGCGACGCAGTACCAACCACCCCCTCAATGGTTTCAGTGCCTGCAAGACAGAGCTTAACACAGGCCTCCTCAACCAGAGCGGGGAAGGAGGGTTAGGGTCTCGATGGTTGGATAGGTAAAGGGATTTTAGGATTACCGGATTGAGGGTTGGGAAGAAGTTATGGATAGGACTGGGGATTTTAGGGTAAACGATGCCTGCACACTTTCCTCAAACTGGCTGATGGGAGCTGCCGTAACACCTCTACATGTAAAGGTGCTGCCACCCTCACCAGACCCCTTGAACCAACCTGAAGGTGCTCTTTCGAGCCTTATAACAACATACCAAGGTAGCAACAAACAATTGTTGACATTAGCCCATTACAGTTTCATGAACACAGTCTCATGTACGAGCACACTTAGCTTTGCTTTAGTCCTTAACGTCCAGTCCTGCAAGACTGTCAAGTCCTGTGCCACGTCCTTGCAGTCCAAGATTCAGGTTTGCATCGGGTTCAGACTAAAAGAAAACAAAAGACAAGCATTAGCGTTTGTCAAACGTTCTGCTGATCTCACACTTTCATGCAAACTCTCTCAACACGCGTTTGGTTTTTGGAATAACCAATCCAGGAACTTTAGGGTGCGCTGCCGCACGTGGCTTATCTTTTGCCCAAAAACACGGTCTTCCCTCAGACCGAGTGTCAGAACGCGGTCTTTCCTCAGACCGGGTTCCCCAAGCTAGTGCTTCAATCTCATGCGCCCTTCCGGAGATAAATGCACTCGAAACCATGCACATTAACAAACACGACTTTCCCGTGAATCCGCCCACTTAGCTTTTGCGTGATCCGCAGGGGCTCTGGAAGGGGTCGGGATATGCCCCCTGCGCTTCCCCTAGGATCCCTGACTCTCCCTGGGGTGAGCGGCACTTATCTTGTGTGTGCGAGGGGCCGGATCGTGGTTCCTGTGGCTCTTGGCCCCTCGCGTATGGATTCCGGGGAGCTGCTGGGCTCACGTCCTCTCTCCTCGGCGTCTCGAGCACAAGCCCCGTGCCTCGGGGCTTGCGCATGCGCATTCGTCGCGTGCCACACCCAGCGCGGCTTCCCATTGGCTCGCGGGCCCGCGAAGCCTGCTGGGAATTGTAGTTCCGGCGGGCAGAACGCTGGATCTGTCTGCAGAAAGGGCACAACAGCCCTTTAAAGTATGGAAACCCTTTGGATCCGGGTTTCTTCATGGTCCCAGGCCCCACAGTCCCAACAGTACTGGGCCCAAGGCCAGTCTTACCCCTGACAGACTGGGTGACCTCCAAAAAGAACACCATAACTTGTTAGAGCACACCAGGAAGGTAGAGGATGCTCTGGCAAGAAAGGAGCAGGCCAATAGGGACACAGCTCAGGAGGTAACCCTCCTGCAGCAAAGACTGGCCCAGTGCTCCAGGACCAATCAGGAAACGCAGAGAGAAAATGAGGCTCTCTGTCAGCACAATGATAGGCTCCAACAACAGGTAGCGATGCAGGAGCGACTGATAGAGTCTAGTAAGGGCTTAACTGAGGAACTGAAAGCGCAGGCTCTGGCATTGCAACAGGGAGCAGGGGCGGATAGAGACCAGGTTCGCTTGGAAAGGGAAACTTCTGAGCATAACCTCAGGAGCCCTAGTACCAGAGGCCTGTATCTCTCTCAGTCCCTGGACTCTGCCACCCCCATGTCCCCTGGCCCACATGAGCACCGGGCCACAGGGATGGCAGATTACTATCCAGCCAGAAGCATGGGGCTCATAGGCCAGTACCTCCCAGGAATGGATGGGCGGGCATCCGGGTATGGGCACCCAAGCACAGTGCAATTTAGTGGGGAACCCCAGGAGAGTAGGCCCATTAAGGGCATCCTGAAAACCTCTGCCCAGTCAGGTCAGTGGGGGGGTACCCATCAAATCCTGGCAGCAAAGAGGAATCTGAAGACTCCTCTGAACGGTACAGGACACAGGAGACCAGGTCCCCACATTCTGCCAGCCATTCCCAGGCTTGCAGAATCCGGGAAAACCCGGGAGATCAGACAGGAACCTCTGGGAGCAGTGCCTCTGAGTCAGAGGACGAATGGACAAGGATTACCCGAACCAAAAAGGCCAATAAGGCAAAAAGGTCCTTGATTAAGGACCCATTGAAACAGATTAAGGCAATCAGGAGTGTCATCACGCCTTATCATAAGAACGCCAAGTACTCTGTTTGGGAACACTTGGAGCTCTATGAGCAAATGATGGAGACTTTTCATTTGAAGGACAGCCAAAGCTGTATCCAATATGTAAAGTGGACATTCTCCCCAGAATACTCCAGTTTCTTTGCGGGGCTGGAGGACCAAAATCATTTAAGATGGTCCGCCTATAAGGCGGCCATCCTGAAACATTTTTCTACTCATAGAAATCCTCAAGAGGCTCGCAAGGCAGCCTACAATTTACAATGTGGGGAGGATCAGGCCCCACAAGAATTTGTGCAGGAGTTAAAGCGTGCTTTTGCACAGACCACAAGAAGGGTGCGCACGGATAGCAGAGAATTTATTAATACGTTTTTCCATGCCTTGCCCAAATACATAATGACCCAGCTCGTGAGGGATTTTCATGAGAAAAGATCTTTAGAATGGGTCATTGAACAAGCCACCCGCATCTACGAGGTGCAGAAACCGGTGGAAAACAAAAACCAGCCCAAAAACCCCAAAACTAACAGCACCCCTGCTGCTGCCAAGGTGGCAGAGGTAAAGGTCACCCCCGTTTTAGAGTTGGAGATGGGGGGGCCTAAAAACCTACCTGCACCTAATAATGCTAGGCCCAGAAGGTCCTCGGGCCAGTCACAGACAGGGAGCCAGGGAGGCAGCCCCACAAATGGGGTCCCTCGCTCTCCTGATTATGTAAGTCCCCGTTACAAGGGAAACAGACCCATCCTGGGTTATGTGTGGACTCCTCCAGCCCAAGGGGGGGGATCCAGCCAAGCACCTAACCCAGAGAACTTCCCTCCCAACTTCTCACAGGAGGGCAGAAATTCTCCAAATCCTGGGCAGAACTTTTTCCCCAGGTATCCACCCAATTTCCAGCCCCAAAATCATCCATCCTTCTTTCCCCAATTCCCTGAGCCCAGACAACCTAATCCGGGAGAGGGGAGGCCAAGGGTGGAGGGGTATCCAAATCTTCCCAACCAGGGGTACTACCAAAGAAGGGATAGCTACCCTTCCCGGGATCAGCCCAGGGGAGAAAACAGGGCCCCGTATCAGCCTGAGCGGGTTTCCCAGTTAGAGCGCCAGGTCCAAAATATGGCACGGGATCTGGGTCAAATACTGAGGGCACAGCAGAACCCTCAGATGGGCATGCCGGCACAGAATGCCCCAAACTCTGGACCTGGTACTCCAGAACAATGACGGGGGCAGCACCCCGATAACTCACCGGTTCCCAGGGAGGAGGCACAAAGAGAAGGGGGGTGTAAAGCCTTGGAGGAAGCTTCCTTCCTCACTTGTAAACAGCCCCTGGAAACCCAGGAACCGGAAACAAAATCTCTTGCCCCTGAAAGTCTGCCTCCTAAGGAGCAGAGGGGGGTTAGGAGAAACAAAAGACCCAAAAAGACTCAGTTTGAGGAGGAGGTACAGATCTTCCAATTTGAGGGAGAGGGATCCTCAGAGGATCCTGGGAAAAGGATCTTCTCCTTCAGAGAGGGGGGAACTCCTCCCAAAGAAAAATGGGTCCTTAGGGATGCAAATCCAGACTGGGGAGATGTGGAGACCGAGCTACTGCCGCCCACCATCTCATCCCAGAACCAACAGCAAGAAAATCCCCTGGTTCAAACCCATCCTGATGACTGCCTCCAAAAAGGGCGGGCGTCCCAGAACCGGAACCAGGGGAACCCACAATGGATCTGATCTCCAGTTGCCAACTTTTTCTTTCAGATTCCCAAGGCTCTCCACAGAATTCTGCCCAAATCTCTTCGCTAGCAATGTCCAAAACCAGAAAGTTAGCCCACCAGTTGTCCAAAAATGTGCATTATCTGTGCCCCCTTAAGGAGAAGGAGGGAAGATATTATGCCCCGGTACAAGTACAGGGGCAGGGTACGATTTCAGCGCTGGTGGACACGGGATCTCAAGCTACCCTTCTGTCCAGAAGGGCCTTTGATGAACTGAATGCAGGAAGGGGAGGGAATTACCAAATTCCTCTCACCTCACTTCCTGGACAACTCCGGAACTTTGACGGGAAGGAAATTCCCGTCGAGGGGACGGCAGACTTGGACATTAAAATTGGGCGACACAAGTTGAAACACCCGGTCATAGTTGTGACTCCAGAGGGCACCCCTTGTTTACTAGGGAATGACCTCCTGAGAAGGTTGTCACCGTTAATAGATTGCATAAACAAGGTCCTCTGGACCCAGACTAGCCGACCAATAAAATTAAAACAGAGTGTCAACCATGTTAGTTTAAACGGCACCTGCCACATGGTTGAACAAAAATCTGACCAAGTAGAATTTCACTTCCAGAATAGCCAAATTCCAGACGTAACAGTAATAGCAGTAGGACAACAGACTGGTGATGGGGGGTCCTCTCTATTTCTGAAAATCAACCTTCCTTCCAGTCTAAAGTGGTACTCCACGCTGGAAGGAAACACTCTGAGATTCTATACTAATCCACAATCAGAAACTCCCACTCCTATAGTCCAGAAAGATGTGAAATCAGCTCAGAGCCTGGCTGATATTCAGCAAATTGGAGAGCAGTTGTTCATCCCTGTCCAGTTAAATGATGGGAAGGACTCTGTTCTCGCCCGAGTGTGTGTGAGCAACGGTAAGAGCTTCATCAGCGAAGCCATGTTCCGCCAACTCCCAAAAGATCCAGCCATTCCCACCTTCAAACTGATAGACAAATGGGGAATGGACCTGGAAGCACCTAATTCCAAACATCTCCTGCCAAGCAGGTGTATGCTCAAAATCTCCATTGGCAACAAGAGCATAGTCCATAATTGTTGGGTCGTGCGAGACGTCCCTGCCGCCTTTTACTTAGGCAGTGACATTCTCAATCGCTTTGCCATTAGTTTGGACCTAATAAACTTCAAAGCTTGGTCCCGATTAGCGGATAATCCCCTGGGCTTTGATGATCCAGAAAAAGCATTTAGGTCAGCTCAATTGCTACCTTATGCAGTTGAAATTCAGATCAAAGAGGAAGTCACCATCCCAGAAAGGACCCGACAATTCTCCCTGGAAGTGAAAGTTAAAAGAGGACAATATTTGCAAAACCCTGATGCTTACATACATCTAAACGCTTCTCTCCAACAGCAAGGGTTGGGGGTAAACCCAACTCCATTAGTCAACATAGAACATGACACCATTCCAATAGAGGTGGATAACAGCGACTTAAAGAGTATTACTCTAGCCGCAGGCACCATTATTGGAATGGCGGTTGATGACCGTCATTTTTCCATCGATTTAGGTAATGAACTGTTAGGGCCAATCCCCAAGGACTGCTTTGACAGTGACAGTGATGACAATACAACACCAGACAGGATTCTTACCCGGCATGGGGGGAACCTCCTGGTGTACACTTCTTGTCCTTATGGTAAGGAAGATGTGACTTGTGACTTCAGAGGGGATGAGGTGATTTTCCAGGTCCATGAGGGCTGCCTTTCCCACCTGAAGCCTCCAGTCCAAATCAGCACTCTGACCAGGGACTTCTCCACCCAGCTGGAGGAGGCCGCTGAAATAGCCAAACCAGAAGTCTTTCCAGGCTTCAGGCAGATGGTGGAAGAGAGAGTCAACCTAGCTGATGCCTGTGTGACTCTGGAACAAAAGCAAAAGTTGAAACAAGTTTTCTTGGATTTCCAAGATCTCTTTGCGGTAGACTCATATGACTGTGGTCGCACTGACATCCACACAACAGCAATCCCCACGGACCCTGGCATGACTCCTGTGTTTGTGAAGCAATATCGCTTGCCTCTCACATCAATGGAGTCCCTTACTGAAATAATTAAGAACCTTGAGTCCCGGGGAATAATCCGTCCAGTCCACAGCACCTTCAATAATCCGGTGCTGGGAATATTGAAGCCAAACGGCCAGTGGAGACTCTGCGCCGACCTCAGGGAGCTCAACAAACGGGTCCATACTTCCCGATGGCCTCTTCCCTACATTGACCAAGGGCTGGCCCAGATTCAGGGGTCACAGGTATTCACTGCAATAGACCTGACCAATGGATACTGGACCTTGCCTGTCAGCAGGGAGGACCAATACAAACTGGCTTTTACCTTTGGGGGCCAGCAGTACACATGGACCCGGACTCCCTTCGGATACCTTAACTCCGGTAATGAGTTCAATATTTTCCTACATAAGGCCATGCCCGACCTGGGTGCGAGGGGTAACCTGGCTTATGTAGATGATGTCCTCATCAAAAGTTCATCTGTGGAGGAACACATAGCGGAGATCCATTATGTTCTGAAGCAGTTGAGGGCCGCCGGAGCAAAACTTTCCTTTCAGAAAGCACAGTGGTGTAGAACCTGTGTTAATTTCTTGGGGCATGAGATTACTCCTCAGGGTCTCTGTCCCCAGGAAAAGAAAGTGGAAGCACTTCAGAAACTGAAAGACCCCATAACTCTGCGGGAACTAAGGAGCCTCCTTGGACTGACTAATTACAGCAGAAAGTTCATTGAGGGCTACGCAGCGATAACCAGACCCCTGATTCATCTCCTGAAGGGGGGGGTCAAGTGGGAATGGGGTCCAGAACAAGCCGAGGCGGTAAAACAACTCAAAAGAAGCCTCTCACAAGCGCCTTGCCGAGCTTACCCTGTCAGAAACAAGGAGTTCTTCCTGGAGACGGGGTTCTCTAATACGTGCTTGACAGCAGTATTATACCAAAAGCATGACAAGGTCAATAAAGTAATCTCCTATGCGAGCAAAACTTTATCTCTGTGGAGGAAAAATTCAACGATTGTGAGAAGGCACTCCTGGCAACGGTGTGGGCATTGAAGAATTACCGCCCGTTTATCCAGGGTGAACACATCATAGTGGAGACTCCACACCAGCCTCTGCAATATCTCCAAAGTGACAGAATCCGGGCCGGAAATGTGAGTAATTCCCGAATTACTTCCTGGATTCTGTCAATGCAAGGCTTTCCTGTGGCGGTCAGATATGGCCAAAACAAGAAGAGTCCCCTCGCGCAAGGTCTGGCTGACTTGCATGATTGTGCCAGAGAAAACTGTCTCGAGGACGAAAGTCTAAAAATAAAGGACAACATGGAGGCATACCTTAATTCCCCCCACAAAGTGTGAGGGAATGCCCACTGTGTATGTGGGTGGATGGATGCTCTTACCATGTTGACAACGACGGGGAGAAAGAACTGGTGGCCGGCGTAGGGAATGCATGGGTGAATGAGTCCCCAGAACCCTCCGCTGGATACAAAATTGGTCCCCGAAGTAGTCAGGTGGCAGAATTGATGGCTGTGCATCAGGCCATCCTCACTGCTGTCCAGCATCAACTCCGCGAACTGGTCATAATCACAGATTCGGATTATGTACGGAACGGGTTCGTGGAGCACCTGGTTAATTGGAAAACCAGAGGCATGTTATGTGCTAACAACAAACCCTTGAAACATGGGAAGTTGATCCAAAACATTGATGATCTGGTCACCTCGAATGAGATGACCATCTATTGGAAAAAGATCAAGGGTCATTCCAAAGTAGAGGGACCAGACAAAACTGGAAATGACTTAGCTGATCAGCTGGCCAAAACCGGGGCCATCCAAGGGGATCTAATTGAGATTGAGTCCCTGTTGGGGGAAATCCAGGTCACTGCTATCACTAGGTCCCAGACAAATGCTCACAACAACCTTTCAATTGCACAATGGAGTAAGGAGACCCCTGATGCTGATTTGATTACAGCTCAGAAGGGGGATCCAATTATTGGTAAGTTTTACCAACACCTTGAGGACCCTGAGAACTTTCCCCTGACGGATACCGATTATATTGGGAACGAGGACCTAAGGGTGTTGATGAAATGTCCAAAAATGTTCCGGATCCAAGACGGTTTGCTGGTAAAGAAATCCAAAGCTGGCCACGATCAGTGGGTGGTTCCTACCTCATTCCGAAGCCTGATGTTAAGTCACGCCCATGATGCGGCCATGCGGGGGTTTCACACAACATTGGAAATCTTAAGAGAGGTTGCATACTGGCCACACATGGGGCAGGACCTCGACCAATACTTGAAGGGGTGTCTTGTGTGTGCACAATTTCAGCCATCATCCCTCACGCACTGTGCGCCTCTCCAAAAGAGGGGGATGACACTGCCATGGTCAGATTTACAAATCGACTTTGTAGGCCCCGTGATTCGCTCTGCTAGGGGGAATAAGTACATGTTGACTGTGACATGCTTGTTTACCAAGTGGGTGGAATGTCTCCCAGCCCTAAATTGCAAGGCAGAAACCGCAGCTGCCTTGATGATTAACCACATCTTTTCCCATTTTGGTCTACCTCAAAGGATTGAGTCCGACAGGGGTAGCCACTTCACCAGTGAAGTAATGACAAAGATGTGGGAGATACTGGGGGTCAAAAGGAAGTTGCATATTGCTTACCAGCCAGCTTCTTCTGGGGCAGTAGAGAGATATAACCGAACCATTGTGAGCATATTAAAGAAGTTTGTGGCAGATTCTGGGCCAAGTTGGGATATCCGATTACCTCTGGTCCTAATGGCCATCAGATCTACCCCGTCATCTGCAACCAAAATGTCACCATTTGAGTTGATGACTGGGCGCAAGATGGTGCTTCCTCAGCATTTCCTCTACAGGACCCAAGAGCAGACACTGATAAATGCCTCCACAACTCATGAGTATGTGGAGAATTTAAGGAAACACCTTCAACATGCTTTTGCTTATGCTCAGCGGAATCTAGAAAGATCAGCTGATAGCATGAAGACCCACTATGACCTGAAGACTTCCAGGAAGGAATATCAGGTGGGGGACCGGGTCTATCTATACAATTTCCAAAGGAACCAGGCCAAACAGCGAAGATTTTTGCCTACATGGAAGGGACCCTTTGAGATTATAGACAAAATCTCCCCTGTGGCCTATAAGATCCGCATCCCCAAAGGCGGTTTGGCAGAGGGGGAAGACAAGTGGGTCCACATAAACCAGTTGAAGTGTTGCCATCCCAGGCACACTCTGCAACAACTGGAGGAATCCTCTGGAATCCTAGAGGGTACTGTCTCAGATTAATTCAGTTCTAACTTAAAAGATCCTACATATCGCCTATCAAATTCTGAGTTTCTCAATGTGGGTGTTTTCGTTTTTGAATGCAAAAAGAAATGTGCATGTCCATATGTTTTGACTATAAATTTATATGCCACCCCACTATATCAATGGTGGGGGAAAAATGTCTATGAATAGGTATTGCCGCTCTTCCTTTGTCGTCCTAGGAGAAAGAAAACCTGGAAGTGGGCCAAGGAGGACGATCCGGAGACCGGGAGCAGAGACGCAAGGGGCCCGGGGTACCTCCCAATCTTCCCATCAGGACCGGCGAGGAGAACTGATCGATCCGACCGGATGGAGAAAAAGATGCTGAACTGTGCCATCTATTGGAAGACGATGAGGAAACATCCCAGGTCTTGCGAGTCCCATCAGTGAAACAGAATGGCCATCGCAAGAGGGGAGCTTGTGGGATGTTTTTACCCATACATCCGAGCCCTACCTCAAAAACTGTGCAGTACTGACATGGAAAACATCATGATGGCCAGAGCTTCCCAGAAAATGCACAGGGAAATGCATGAAGAATAGGCTGCCACTCATTTTTGCCGATGTTATGGGCACAGAAGGGCACTGCCTAAAACCACCATTGGACTACCCACACAGTAGCCTGAAACCATTGGGAATGGCAATGCTGATTGCCAAAAGCAACCTAGAATTGTCGGGAATTCATTTTCTTAAATCCCAAAAATGGGTGCATTACCAGTACTCACCACTATCAGAAAGCCGGCGTTTTAAAACAACACCAGACTTTTTCCTTTTTGGTGTAAAACTGAATAAATGAACCCAAAGCATGCCAAAGAAAGACTTACTGAGAGGTGGATACAATGTAAAGTTATATTCTGAAGTGACTTGAAGGTTTATAACAAGACTGGCTGAGCTGTGGATTTCAGCAGTTTAAGTAAATTTGGACTGAAAGACACTAAACAATCTAAATGTTTAAAAGAAATGAGTGACCTACTTTTGAGTGTCACATAGGTTGCAATTGTTTTAATGTCATAGTTTTAAACTTAGAATCAGCATTCTAGCTGCATATGTAAACATTGTCTTGACTTAAACTGGGTAACAAAAAGTGACATTTTATCTGAAGCCTGGCTTAAGGAAATGAATTCTGCCCACCAGCTACCCCCGACAGGAGTTGAGACTTGCACAACAGCTGTGTTCCCAGGCCTAGCTGCCCTTTTGCTGCTCCCACCAAAAGGGATATGACACTTCCCTGATTGAATTACCTGGGCTCTGCAGGAAATTGAACAAAGCCCTGTCCTGACTCAGGCAAATGTTTTATTATGGGGGCCGTAAAAAGTGGCTTCCTCCTGGAAGGAAAGGGGAGGAGCACTGCCTGTGAGAGCAAGCTGGCTTGGCAGAACTGGAAAAACCAGAAATTCAACCTTGTGCTGGGGGGAAACCACACCCCTGTAGCCAGAATATGGTTTTAGAAAAAGATGAATAACTCATAGTACGGACTTGTCATAATTATTTAAATGATACCATAATTCTTGTGATTTTTCTGCCCACATTTTAAGAGGATTTTAGAACCGGTGGCATGATCTGGGGGCAAACTAGCAGTTAAGAGGGTATTACTTAAAATGTATGCATGTTAAAAGTCTGATACTTCATCAATTAATGCCTGCATGCCTTGCACACATTTGGGTAAATTTGAGTAAGAATCTGATATTGGTAACCTGACCAAAAAGTGAAATATGTTGCCATTTCTGAATGCAAGCTCCCAGGAAGAGCAGATTTGGACAGGGTATACCTCCTGTGATATGTGATGGGTGCATGTAATTTTAAACAAATGTGTACCTGTGCAAATATGTCTTTTGGGTCAAAATATAGATTGTGTGTAATTTGACAGGGGTGGGTTCTCTGTACCATAAACAGACCTCATCATGATGACACTTCATTTCATTCCCCCAATCAAGGGGAAGAGGAGGAAGTGGCCAATGACAAGTGGAGAGGGGTAGGGCCTAGGAAGCTAGCCTCTCCACCCATTTTCAAAACACATAAAAGCAGACAGTCAGGACAGATAGGGACATTCAATTCCATTTGCTGCAACGCGCTCTGCCGGACCATACCACATCCAGAGATCCAGACTTCAAATCCATCAATCTCCAGAGAAGGCTGTGCAGAAAGATCCAGAAGCAGTGCTGTACCCAGAGAGAGAGCAGAGCTGACCCAGACCACTGTTAGCAGAACCAGAGAGCTGACCCAGATCACTGTGAAGTGCAGAGACCAGACCAGAGTCCAGTCTAAAACCTGACCAGATCCGTGGCGAGGCCCATTTAATTCAAGAATATAGTGTGAGTACCTAGCAGAACTGTGCAGAACCAATATCTTAGTTAAAATAATCTAATCCAAGCTATTTTAATCTAAGTAGAACTGCCTCCTAACTGTCACCTGTCATTTCTAGTTGCTAGCTGTCATTTGTCATTTTGAATTTTAACATTCCAAATCCGAAAAACTACCTTTATTTAATCGCTCATATCTCCGTGACCGTTTGTCCTAGAGACTTGCAGTAACTTTCCTCTGAAAGCTTAGAATCTTAGCTTTTCAACGAACCTAGAACCGCATTCCTATTCCATACACTTTTGCGAATTTACCGCGATTTGCAAATTTTTCCACGTGTGAAAACAGCAGTTTCCTTGCTAAAAATTCGTTTGCCTCTTAAGAACCATCCCTGAATCATTGCTAGAGTGAGCCTGGACTAATATTAACTAGATACCACTCACCCTGAACCTCTAGAGGGAATTAAAAGCATTCTAGCATATTTTTCACTTCATTGCCAGCACATATAAAAGCATTTTGGGCCTGTGTTTCCAACTTCTGTAGTGTAAGCTTGCTGGGGTGAACTGAATTACAGTTGATTGCATTTCTGAGAACTGTGTGCTTTCCTTCCATTTCCTTGCATTGCATAAAGGGGGGAGGGGATTGCCAGAGAAAAGTGATTACATTGTTTTGTTGAAATCATATTGAGTATTTTCTGTATTGCATTTTCATTCAACATTACATCCATCTGAACTTATATAAAGCATTCTCTACCACCTTATTCTTCTGTTCCTATTCACAAGTGTGCTAGTGCCAGACTATCCATTATTGATTACTGCTCAGATTCAGTGTGATATTCAATTATTAATTTATTATAAAGCGTTATATATATATATATTGTTTAAATTATCAAATAAACCTTTAAACTTGCAAAACAGAACTACTTCTTGGCTCAGTGGGGTCAGGGGGATTCCAAGAGAGGGGTGTTATATAGGGGTAGTCATCCAGAACGCATGAACTGGACATAAAGATATATCAATAAGGGTTTCCATTCAGTATCCCAGACTAGGCATTGACTTAGCTGTAGTGTTGAATTGAATCCTCTTACAGGACAGATATAGTGTTCTTTAGAACACTTTAATTTTTGTTTCTTTACGAACATTTCAGGACACCACGTGTGTTCTTAGAACAGTTTCAACTTGCTAGCGAACAGTACGAACAGGTGTGGTGTTCTTCAGGACACCTCCATTTTTGTTTATGTACGAACATTTCAGAACACTCGCACTGTCCGCGGACACTTTTATTGTTTTTTAAAAAAAAAACTGAAACTGTTCACAATACAATATAAAAATTAAACTTTATTTAACATATATTAATAATTTATGACAGAGAAGGTGAGGCAGAAACAAAAACAAAAACAGGAGAATTTGGGGTTTCAACATGATTGGTACTAGGTGAGGAAGGGATGGAAATCTCATCAAAACGTTTTGGATTATGGAGAGGGTTTGGGGATAATTGACTGGGATATGGTGAGGAGGGACAAGTACATGTGGGGCAATGGTATGACGTTTTTGTTTTAAAATGATCTTCAACAAAAGTTTTCAAATTATTAAAATTGGTCAACAGTAAATCATTTTTTTCTTTTATGTTGTCAAGCGTGTTTTCCATAACAGCTTCTTCAGAGGTAGTTTCTATTTTGTTATGCTCTGTATAAAAAAAAATATATATGTTAAATGTATACAAAATAATAATATTTAAATGGTTTATATTATAAAGTGTTTACCATTAGTTTCACTATCTTGTGACATTTCTTCATGTGGGAAATTGTCCTCTAGCCATTCCAGAGTACTAGACATTTCTGTGAGAAAAAAAAGAAAAGATAATATATTTTTTAATCTAATACAGAAAGTTTATAAATATATGAGTAAAATGAAGTACACTTACTATTTCTGGTAAGATAAGTCCTATGTATTCAGTGGGTCTGGTCTTGTTCTCAGTTCTGTTGTGTCTGTGAGGTAATTATGTTGGAAGCCAATTTATGTTCTTGTGGTATATTCCATTTCAGAACATATTGTATTTAAATGAATGGTTAGTGTGTTACATATATGGGTTACATTTCTTATGTATTACTATATATAATGTGTTTGTGTGCTGCTTTTTGAATTTGTTAAATGTTCTTATATTATGATATAACAATCAAACATACCCCCCCACACCCCCCACAGTTTTTAGGTAGTGGTCCTGTTCTCCGAACATGTCCACGAACATTAAATAAGTTCGCGGACATCAAGTTCATAAGAAGAGATCTAGTCAGTTCCATATGACATGTATATAAAGTCAAAGTCATTATTGTTAAGTTTTGCTACTAAAAACCTATGAAATTCAGTGAAAAAAACTTTGTTAAAGGGACGTTATGGTTAAGTTGCGCTACTAAAAACCTATGAAATTCAGTGAAAAAAACTTTGTTAAAGGGACGTTATGGTTAAGTTGCGCTACTAAAAACCTATGAAATTCAGTGAAAAAACGTTGTTAAAGGGACGTTATGGTTCCATGTAAAACCGAAAAACCCTTGAAATTCGCCAGTTATGGTAAGCTAAGCAACCATAACTCGCGCCACCACCGTGCACTGCTAAGACTAACACCCAGGACATCAAAGATGACATCACAAATGTCATTATGACATCACTGATGACATCACATGTCTGGCTCACTATTTTTTCTTTTGCTGACATATCTAGGCCACATGGTTTTCTTCAGTAACAGTCAGAAACTAAGAATTTTATTTTATTTGTAGACATATCCTTCTAGTAGGTTCTTACATTAGTTCCCTTAGAGTACAGTCACATCATATGAAACATATACATATGGGAAAACACAAGCTTGAAAGACAGCAATCCTTTTTGTGCATAAAGATAATCACTAGACTTATGAGCACTTTCTGATAGTTCTGTTGTTTTTTTTATGGCTGTACTTTCCCTGTATATGGTCATATTTGTCTACATTGTACTCACACTACTTTCCTTAGGGTCCAATCACATCAAGTGATACATATACATAGGGTAAATAGCAGCTTTGAAACAGAGCAATCATTTATTTGCATGAAACTAATCAGTTAAGTTATGAATTGTTTCTGCCACTACTTGTGCTTTTTTGCTAACTTCACTTTCCCTGTGTATACCCATATTGGTATGTGTTCTTGTGTCTTTGTGTTTTGTCTATAGTAATGCAATTATGTAATACATGGGTTTTATTAGCTACTTATTACATATTTCACAGTACACAAAAATCTATTAAGAAAACAATTATCATTTCATTATTCAACATATTAACATTACGAATATCATACCTTCATCTTGTACGCTGCACACAATGTTCTGTTTCTGTATGAGTAGCTTAGTATACTAGATAGAACCCCATAATAGGATGCTATTTATATCAATGCATTGTTCAATGCACTTATTAGGGTATATTTCTTGCAATGATTCTTGACACTTTTTTCACAACATAATAAGAATCCCTTTTACACATATTTCATGAGAAGTACATACACATGTGATGTCATCAGTGATGTCATCAATGACATTTGTGATGTCATCTTTGATGTCCTGTGTGTTACTCTTAGCAGTGCACGGTGGTGGCGCGAGTTATGGTTGCTTAGCTTACCATAACTCGCGAATTTCAAGGGTTTTTCGGTTTTACTTGGAACCATAACGTCCCTTTAACAACGTTTTTTCACTGAATTTCATAGGTTTTTAGTAGCGCAACTTAACCATAACGTCCCTTTAACAAAGTTTTTTTCACTGAATTTCATAGGTTTTTAGTAGCGCAACTTAACCATAACGTCCCTTTAACAAAGTTTTTTCACTGATATATATATATATATATGTATATGTATATATGTATATTCACCACTATAGCATATATTTGAAAACAGGGGTACATTTCATATATCATCAATACGCACATTGCAAAATGTTGACAAGATGATTGAAAAAAGACTAAAACATGTTTTACAACAAATAAAAAGTGGATGGGAGGCTGCAAAGAAATATGTGAGTGGTTGATCAAGACTTCTTGGAATAGTAAAAAAAAAAGTTTATAATTGGTAAATTGGGATAAACTAAATATAGTCGCCTCTATGGGTGAAGGGATAGCATTATGTCACTTGGTAAACCAGGATGTAACCAGATATTCTAAAACACAGGAATGTACTCCAAATAAGGTAGCTTGGCAAAGTTTTTCTAAATGCATTTTCCACAGATAAGAACTACTGGTGACAAATAAAAAATACGTGACCATGACCATTTTGTTAAGGTAGGATGTGCAATCAAAGTGCTAATTCAGGCCGGGGAGTGCACCTACCAACTGAGGGAATAAGGGGGGTGAGCGTGGCGCTCCCAAGGGGGAAACAAGGGGTCTCTGGAAGTTGTAACCTGCCCAAGTGACCAGGCATCAAGGGGAACAAGGGGGGCACTCTGTATATAAGACAATATGGACACAAGGCAACCTGCCGCATCAATGCTAGGGAAGCAAAACCACAGGTAAAGCACACTCCATGGGGGTGCCACAGATAGACATCACCCTGTAGGCCAGCTCTGAACACACAGACTTTACATCATGGCTGAGGGATCGGGGAAGCAGAATTCGGGCTGCTCTTCTCCAGCAGATCGCAGTTGCTGGGAACTGCACCAGGCGATACAATCAAGGCCGGGGAGCCAGTCTCATGGCTATTCATTGGAGCTGGGGATAACAACCGAATCCAGAGATGCACTTGCATTGCATCAAGGCGGTTACAAATCACGCCTTAGCCGGCGGGCATGGGAATAAAATGTGGAATGGAGGGGTGCTCCAAGAAGAGCCAATCAGATGGTAAGTTTTGGTGTCCTTGGAACGTAACCAGCTCACAATAATGTTTGTGAAGGTTTTCATCAAGCAGGTGCCATGTGAATGTCTCCCTTCCCACAACTTCAGCATGCCTCATGTTCCTTCTTTTCTAGGGCCGGCCAATGGCAGATGAATAAAGATTCGAAGGTCAGCACAATTGTCATTAAAATGTGCAAACTGTTTGGGGGGTGGAGCAGGGAGCAATGTGGCACCACATAGAGAGGGGATGCGTCAGGAGTAGGCATGACTGTTTTCTCCAATTATGTCTGACTAACCTATGTCTACCAATAGGGGTATGACATACACTAACCAGTCAGCTTCATGGCAACTGAGAAGATATGAAGTTTGAAGTGCAACTGATTCTAACTGTATACACATTGTATTAGCAATATATAGGTATTATCAGTGGTGAGCCAGATTGTCAGCTCTCATCAATCAGTTCTGTTCCACTGTGCTGTTTGATTTGGGCTTGCACAGCTGTAATAAACAGTGTTACTTCTTGCCTGATGTGTGCTCCTTTTTGGACTAGTACTGGTAACCTATCTATTGCTTGCCCTAGTGGACCCATAATAAATGTTGGAGGCCCCAGCAAGATGCTCAGTTCCCTCGATTACCCAAAGGTATGACGGCCGCCGTCCCTGAGGGCATGGGTACGGTGACCGCAGACCACTTCTACGTGCAACACTGAGGAGGTTCTGCAAACGCAGAGTTCATAAAGGTCTGCCTGGTCCCGAATGCTGCACACTCTCAGGTGGAGGAGTGAGCCCACACAGGAGGCTTGGTGCAGAGAGAGCTTTAGGATCTCTAGGACACATGAGTATAACTGTGCAAGAAAGTGTTGTCTTGTGGTTACATGGCCACAGAGGAGGGAGGGACTGTATTTTATGTTGTTTATGATGCATCATCCAAGTGGGAGGAAAATCAGCTGTAGTAACCATATATTTGAGTACACGCTGCTCCATACAGAGTCGACGTGTGTGTGGGCACCACTGCATTAGAGCAGGAGGGGTGCGTAGTGAGAGGCAGACCCCGGTAGACGGGAGTTGTGAATAGCACCAGTGATTGTATAGTTGTGTCATTTAGGGGAGACTGGTGTCATGGTGTGCGGTTGTTGAAGAAGTAATTTGAAGTAGCAGAGAGCGACGTTCGCATGGTAGTAAGTGTTGTTTGTATTGTTTTTGTGGTGTTGGCAAAGGTGGAAGGGACATCGCCGACATGTACCTGGTGTATAATAGTGCGCTTGGCATTGTAGCAGTGGGCATGAGCAGGAGGAGTGGAGGTGACTCAGAGGTTACCTTTACTATCATATGCGAAAATGAGTCCATGGAGAGGTCGATTGACTTACTAACCCAGAGTGAGCGGACGGGTCTGAGGAGAAGGCTGCTGTGTCGAATGAGAGTGCGTGGGTGGGCATGTGGAGAGTGCCAGAGCAAAAGAGGGAAAATAGAGAGGGGATGAGTGACTGAGGGTGAGCATGGGTGTTGCAGAGAGAGAGGTCTAAAAGGGGAAGGAAAGGAGAAGTGAGACCGGGTGCCTAAGGTACTTAGGGCAAAGAGGAGTGGCAGCCAAAAGACATAAGCTAGTGTCCTATAAAGATAGCCCCCTTGACCATATCTATAATAAGTTGCCCCAATATCGTGATAAAATACTAAAGTATAACTTTCAGTCGGTCCAGCAGACTAAAGCTCGGTGTTTCCATGTGTGTCCCAGGGAGAGAACGGTCAATAATAAAATAATAGAAAACATGTTTTATATCTATTAACAAAGTCTCAAAGCTAAAAAGCAGGCGCAATATATTGGGGCTTTGGAAGTTGTATGAGAAAAAGAAGGGGGAGCCAATGAAGAAGGAGGGAGAGGGGACAGAGGACGGATCAAGCTCTCGACGCCCACCGTATGGTGTCTGCCCGCCATTGCGGCCCCCACCTGGGTATACAAACCCACAGTGGATAGGCCCAGAGGGGGAAAGAGGGATGACAGGGAAAAAGAAGGATAAAATGATATGATGGGATGAGGCAAAAAGAGGGAGAGGAAATACTTAGCAGACATGGAGAAGAACACACAACAACAGGTGGATGCATTATTTAATGAAGCAGAGAGGGTGATCGACCAGGAGGTACAGAGAAAGACTAAGGAGAAAGGGAACAATGGGGGCGGAAAGGAATAGCTATCAGGGAGGATACATTTCAGACTGGACGGGGAGGGGGAAGAACAGGGAGAGGAAGAGGCTGAAGGAGGGACAAGGATGGTATAGCCTCAGATGAGGAAGAAGTAGGGGAATATTTTAGTGATGGAGAGGGTGATAAATGGACCCCCAACAAAGAGAGGAGAAGCTGAGGAAAGCAAAGGAGATGACAGAAACGCGAGGAGCCTGGGAGGCGCTGGTCCACCTCCCTTCGTAGTTGGAAAGAGAAGTTGAAAATAGAACTGGCCCAGGCAGCAAAATTGGGAGCGGGGAACAGGTCCCATGGTGAAGCACATGACGCTTTTAAAGAAAGGGAAAGGGGACACTCGTTATGTACCAATGGCAGACAATAGACAGAAACAACCTAATATGCAGCTTGCCCTCCCTTGTTGCAGGGGCCAGCCAATGGACACAGGCACTCAAGAAAAAGACAGCAGGGGTTATGCTGGCAATCGAGGAAAATAAATATTTATTTGTGACCATAATAGGGGAGCAAGGGGACAAGAAATGGGAGCAGGTGGGGTACAAGGGAGTGAAATTCAGAAGAAACACACATGATGGGGATCCGTTCAACAAATGCTGAGCACATATTTGGGAGGTCTTGAGAAGCATATAACCAGATAGTTATAAATTATGGACTGTAATGGCACGTCAGTTGATGCCTGATGAGGATCCCGCAGAATATATAAAACAGGTCCAGGATCTCTGGACGCAGGAAACACGAAGGTGCTGGGTACCTTTGTGGTAAAATAAGTACATAACCTTATTTTACCACATACTTGTCAGGGGATTGCCAACGGACATCCAAGCATCGCTAGAGTGATTTTAGGAATAGAAGTGAAGGGATAGACAGAGATACAGTCAACAATAGTAAACTACTGTAAAAGGAAACAAGAGAGCGAGAGACAGACAGCAGAAAAAGCTGCGAAGGCAGAAAAAAACTTGCGCAAAAGAAATTGTCATGTATACAATGGAAGGGACTATGCTCGTACCTGATGCTGCCACTGTGGCATCCGCGGAACAGGGAAGGTTTCCCGAAGGGAACGTACTGCAGCAGGGCGGTTTGTACAGCCACAGTATGTGCCACAGTGGGGAGCTCCACAGCAGGGGAATTACATGCTGAGGGGGTACTTTCCAATGGGGAGAGGGTACCCCAAACAAGGGAGAGGAGGTGGATACCAGGGAGCAGGATACAGGGATTTTAGTCCATGCTTCATATGTGTGAACATGTGCATTTGCACGCACATGCCCTTTCGGTCAACAAGCTCAGGCACAAGCGATCCAAATGGGGCAACAGCAAGGGTTTGCCACAGCACAGCAGCAGGGGCAGCAGATGCATCTGCCCCTTCTAGAGGGGCTGCAGAATGCCTAAGGGGGGGTCAACGGATAGTGGACTGGCACCTCCAAGTATGATAGAAACACCAGCACTAGCTACAGGAAGCACAGTGGTGTTAGGATAGAACGTGGTACCCCACTATACTGGGTTCAGCATTGTCAGGGGAAACCATTTCCCTTACCCATAGAATAACCTGCAACAGTAGGGGGACCCGCAGACACCTCAAGCATGTCCAGACCTAGCAGTAAACGATGGCCCCGAAGAGGAACCCGAGGTACCAGTGAAAATAGGACCAAGCGAGTTCTCATTCCTCATAGATACATGAGCAACCAACCAATGCTTGTTGAAGAGAAAGGGATACACGCTCTCAAACAAAGTGATGAATATGCAGGGCTTCTCTGGGGCAGTAGTGACGGTTCCAGTAACAAAAGACTTGCCACTAGAAATAGGGACGCAGCACATTGTAGCACCACCAAGAGAAAGGGATACACGCTCTCAAACAAAGTGATGAATATGCAGGGCTTCTCTGGGGCAGTAGTGACGGTTCCAGTAACAAAAGACTTGCCACTAGAAATAGGGACGCAGCACATTGTAGCACCACCATAGTATTCCAAAGATACCCCAATCAATATACTTGTGAGAGACTTGCTCAGCAAACTGAACACCGCAATATCATTCATGGAAAAGGGGATGGTGTCCTCAACAACATGCATCTATTGCACACAAGTGGCTGCGCTCCTTCTAGCAGCACATGTCCAGAGCACACTACGTGGTCAACCCATGTACCCTGTGCCAGAAGGAAGACACGGAAGGCACCACAGTAGTGCTATAGCTTGAAGAAGTAGTAATATGCAGAGGCATGGTCCGGAGCCAAACAATGACAACATGGAATGGCATACAGTGTTATGCATTGACCCAACACTGACAGTAACAGGAGTAACAGATGAACAACTTTTCTCAGATGGGGAGGAAGAGGGAGAGATGGTATTCCAGCTACAAATACCCTGCTCAGTAAAAGTAGTAGAAAAGCTAGTGCTGGTACCCAGACAACTGGTGAAGAGGGGAGCAGAAACACAGATGAGGATCTGAAAAGGGTTTGAGAGAGACTATGGACCAAAGGGCCCCATGATGTAAGAGTATTAAAAGGAGTAGTGGCGGTAAACATAAAGTTAAAAGAAAGAGCGCTGCGTCCCTGGGCAAAACAATGCCCATTGCACAGAGAAGCCGATGAGTGGATATGCTCAACCCTACATGCATTGTGGCAGCAGGACATAATAAAGACATCCACATCACTATGCAACACAGCTATATACCCAATAAAGAAGTCAAAGGGCGGTTCGTGGAGATTTACACAAGATGTACGCCCTCTTAACAATGTAGTTAAAGCAGAGTTTCCACTGGTACTAAACCATGCTGCAACAATACTGTGCAACATTCCAGGGAAGGTGAAGTACTTTACAGTCATTGACCTAAAGAATGCCTTCTTTTCCATCCCACTACACCCGGACTCTAGATATTTGACAGTATTTACGTATCAGGGGCCTAATTTGAACACACTAGGTTGCCCCAAGGGTAATGGAAATTACCTAGCATTTTCACCAGAGTAATACAAATGGACTTAAGCAACCTACAAATGTAGAGCACAGTGACAATATGTTGATGATTTGTTGGTGTGCAGTGAGATGGAGGAACAGTGTAAGGCCGATTCAGTGCATCTCAAACGCAATTAGCAGACAAAGGGTAGAAGATGGATAAGGAATAACTGCAATACTGTCAGGAGGAGATGTGTACTTGGGGCAAATAATATCAATTGAAGGACATAAGATAACACAGGAGAAGCAATTCACCTGACTGCACATCCATGCCCAGTGAAAGAGATTCAAAAGATCCTGGGGTTATGTATGTAACTACTGCAGGGCATGGGTTTTTGATTACTCTACATTTACAAAACCCTATTGCAGGTGGTTAAGGAGGCGCAAAAAGAGAAAAGGCACTAAAAGTGGACATCAGAAATTAGTGAGAATTTCACAGAACTAAAAGAACCATTGGCTCATGCGTTGGTGTTGCAATCCTAACTACAAAGAGAAGCTCTTATTGTTCTCCCACTTAGATGGCTCAGTGATGACAGCAGTCCTCAAACAAAAGAAGCCACAGGGGCACAAACAATTGACTTTCTATAGTGGAAGTCTAGACCCAGTAATGGAGGGGCATTTCCCTTGCGAACAAGCACTTGCAGATGCGGCGTTTGCAATAGAGAAGGCAGCAACTATTACAATGCATTGTAGTACTGTATGTGGAGCATTCATTGTTTGACATTTTGGAAAAATGTCCAAAGAACACATAGCGGCAGAAATAAGCGAAAGTGGGAGAGTTTATGGGGAATTGTGTGGTGTGTCAGCAGTTTCTGTCTTTGAAGACGATGAAGGGGAGATTGCTGTGATCGGAAGGGCCCTTCCAGCACTTGGATATTGACTCTGTTAATATGCAAGACAGATGTACCTATTATAGATACATGCTTGTGGTTGTCTGTCCATTTTCCCATGGGATTAAGGCGAGATCATGTGCATAAAATGATGCAAAGCCGTAGTGCGGGAGGGATTTTCAAGGTGGGGGTATGTGAGGAGATAAATTCTGATAATGGGAAACATTTTGCCAATTACCTTTTCAAGAAAATAACACACCTCCTGGTAATAAAACATAGGCTATGCACACTGTACCGGCTCCAAGCGAACATAATTGTTGAGGGATGAAACGGCTTGCTTAAAGAATGCTTAGCAAAGCTAACTATGACATTGTGCAAAAGCTGACTATGTTACCTGCATTTAGTGCATTTTGCCCTTTGCAACTCACCCAGTGTGGATCATCATTTGACTCTGCACAAAATTGTAACTGGCAGGAGGATGCATGCGCCTGTTTCTCCTGCATGTTCAAATTCGGTTGCTAAAACCACAGCACAGGTTTTAGGAGAAGAGCTGCAAACGTACCTAACTGAAATGACAAAGGCCCTAAAGTACATTTCCCGCCATGCTCAAAGTTCAACAAGTCGGCCGACCAAAGTTGAGGAAGAAACAATTGCACACAGGGAGGAAGAATTCCCACAAGCACAGTGTCATGATGCCCGCTCCCGGGGAGCCGGTTCAAGTCCAGCGTCCCCGAAAGCGGACATCCAGTCCCCAAGGAAGGACCCAGCAACCCCATATAGGGGCCCTTTGGACAGTGTCCTGGTGCCTATGGCGCCAGGCTCATAAAAGACATCAGTCCTGGCGCCATAGGCGCCAGGCTCATTATGGAAGTGCTTGGGTGCACTTACCTGATGCAGACCATGCTGCAGGATCCTGGCCTCCTTGAGGCCTGAAAGGAACTACTTTACCTGTGGGACTAATTTACCATCCGGGCGTGGTCGGGGAAGGATACATACCTGATTGGAGGAAGGATACATACCTGGAACTTCTTCCAAGGCTATTTAAACCCCACCCGAACAGCCAAACGTGCTTCGCGTTGTTCTGCATCTAGCAGCTGGACGCTCACCGTGTCTTCTCCTGCATCCTGACTTCTGCCACACCTGCCATCATCCTGGATCACCTGCAAAGGAAGAGAAGAAGAGAACAGAAGAAGGAAAAGTCCTTACCTGCTAAAACCGCATCCCGGAGACATCTCGCCGATAACCCTGAAAAGGAAGACTTTTATTTAAAAGCTCATTGCGTCGATCGCTGCAGCGCCACATTCCACTCACCTTTACTGGGCGCCTCCATGTTCAGCAGCGATCATCTGGATTCGCAGTCACGCCCCAGCGCCTAGGGAGAAAAAGACCAGAACAAAAGGTGAGAGAGAGAAGGGAATAAGGAAAGCTAAATCTCCCTGTTAAGACTTACCTGTTGATTCATTCCCTCTTCATTTCGCATCCGCGTCGCATCCTGGCATTTCCGGACCCCGGCCCCTAAGGGTAAAAAGAGACATCAGCATTAATGAGCGAATGAAAAGACATTACCAAAAAACGCTCATTAAAGACTTACCTGATTTCTACAAGGATTTCACCTGTCATCTCGGGTCGGTGCCCGTTCCCCGGCATTCCGTACCCCGGCCCCTATGGGGAAAAAGACACTAGCATTAGTACATTAATGCATGGACACAAGGGGAACCTCTTATCAAAAAACTTACCTGGAAGCCAAGCAAGTTTGGTTCTCACCAATCCGAAAATCCAGTGAAGTAACTGGATACCAACGCGCCCCTGCATCAGAAGCAGGATGGAGAGCTCGTCCTTCCAGACCCTAAGGTGAGACGCTACGAGGAATCACAGAAGGGTTTCGAGGAGGGTGAGAGGGGAAAGTGGGAGGCTGATTGCATTACCCCGCAGACAGTTAATCCCCTATTTTCACCTACAGAAGGATACTTCTGGGAGCCAGACAAGCCAGATTTGGGGGCCCGGTGCAGTCCGTCTTCCGAACCCTGCGCATCACCTTAGAAGAGGTCACAGCAGCGCGAACCAGGCCAGCGCCTCCGTGGGAGTCAGGTGAGTGTTACAGAACGCGAAGCCTTCCTACAAATTCCCACCCAGGCGCTATGGAAAGTTCTGAGACTGATCAGTTGGCCCAATTACTGGGGGAATTACGGGCCGAAGTACATGCCGCTCGTCAAGAGACTAATGCCCTCAGGAGGGAATTAATAATATCAAAGGAAAGAACTGATGACCTGGCCAGACAGCTTTTGCAAGGTCAAGCTGGGCAAACTCCTCTACCCGGTTCTGGAGGGAACCCCGCTCCTGTGGTTTCCAGTAACCCTGTGCAGATTAATCTACCTGGAAACATGCCGCTGGCCCCACCCAAACGTTTTGCTGGGGACCCCAAACGATTCGCCGTATTCATGAATCAGTGTCGTTTGCACTTCCTATGCAGACCTGGGGCCTTCCCTAATGATCAGACCAAGGTAGCCTTTGTATTGTCATATCTCAGCGGCTGCGCTGCCGATTGGTCAGTTCCACTGGTTACTCAAGATGACCCGATTCTCCGTGATTTTCAAAGGTTTCAAGCAAGCATGGAAAGGTTATTTGCTCGACACTCTCAGGGGCAGGCTCTGGATGACGAACTTCTATCCCTGCGACAGGGCAATCAGGACCTCCTATCCTATATTGCAACCTTTAATAGACTAATTGTGGAAACGGGATGGCCAGAGGATAAAAGAGTCACGTTGTTTTATCGAGGCCTACGCGGAGAACTTAAAGATGTCTTGGCCCAAGTTGTAAATCCGCCCCAAGAATGCACAGAGTATATAGACTTAGTGGTCCAATTGGATCACAGACTTCAAAACAGAAAAGCAGATCGGTCCAGGTTTGAGACCCGGGTGTTGGTCAAGACCCATGCTAATTCCAAGGGAGTTGATGTCTCTGAGCCTATGCAAATTGGAGGGGTTAAAGGACCCTTAACTCAAAAGGAACGTGAAAGGAGGCGGCAGTTAAAATTATGTCTTTATTGTGGGAATTCTGGACACTTTCTATGAGATTGCCCAGCAAAACCGCCCCGAAAGGCGGTAGGAGCCTCTGATAAAAACCATGAAGACTCTGTTTCGGGAAACGACTCCGCCCGACAAGTGTAGGGGTCCGCTTGCCGAGCTTGAAAACTAACTCTCAGACCACGCATTTCATTGTGCCAATGGTTCTCGTAGATCCAGAACAGCCTAAGCGGTTGCATGCAATAAAGGCATACATCGATAGTGGGGCTATTGGAAACTATGTGGATCGTGAATTGGTCTCTAGGATTAACCTCCCTCTCCGTCCTAAAACCAGCAAAGATGTCATCACCACAGTCGATGGAACTGAAATGGCCTCTGGACCGGTATAACATTCCACTACTGAGGTGACTCTTATTGGTCCCGACGGCCATCGGGAGGGTGTTGTGTTTGATGTAATCAAGGCTCCACAGTTTCAGGTTATTCTTGGAATCCCTTGGTTAGAGGCACATAATCCTCGAATTGATTGGCGAGCTAAGAGAATAACCTTCCCGGATTGTACACAAACCTGCTACCCAGAAAACATGAAGATTAATCTAGCATCTGTAACCTCTGCCTCCATACAACTACCTCCGGAATACCAAGACTTTCAGGACGTCTTCCAAAAGGAACAGGCCAACACGTTACCTCCTCACAGATCGTACGATTGCCAAATCGATCTGGTGCCCGGTGCACAACCCCCTTGTAGCAGGATTTATGCCCTTACCGAACCTGAGAATCTGCATTTGAGACAATATTTGGATCAATACCTAGCTAATGGTTTTATTCGCCCGTCAAAGTCCCCGGCATCCTCGGCTTTGTTCTTCGTGCCCAAAAAAGAAGGCGACCTTAGAACTTGTATCGATTACCGCGCATTGAACCAGATAACGGTTAAAAACCGTTATCCTCTGCCTCTGATCCCTGAACTCCTTGACCAGGTGAAGGACGCTTGCATATACACCAAGTTAGATCTCCGGGGGGCTTATCATCTGGTACGAGTTAAAGAAGGCAACGAATGGAAAACTGGCTTCCGTACTAAATACGGATTATTCGAGTACCAGGTGATGCCTTTCGGATTGTGTAACGCGCCGGCTGCCTTCCAATTCTTCATGAATGATGTCCTTCGGGAACTCATCGATGTTTGTGTTGTCGTATATATCGATGACATTCTGGTGTACTCCTCTTCGGAATCTGATCACAGAAAACACGTCAGGGCAGTACTTGAAAAACTGTGCCAAAACAAACTATTTGCTAAATTGGAGAAATGTGTTTTCCATACCACAGAAGTCGAGTTTCTAGGTTTCATCTTGACACCCAAAGGAGTCCGAATGGACTCAAGAAAAGTGGATGCCATCCTCAAATGGCCATCACCTAGCTCTGTAAAAGGGGTTCAAAGCATGCTCGGTTTTGCCAATTTCTATCGCAGGTTTATCCCGGAATTTTCACGCGTGGTACAACCCATTACTGCACTCTTGAGGAAAAATGAACATTTTGAATGGTCTGAAGAAGCCGAGCAGGCCTTTCAGGATTTAAAAGCTAAGTTTACCTCCGCACCTATATTGAAACACGCGCGTCCAGATCTCCCTTATGTGGTCGAGACTGACGCATCCAGCCTAGCCATGGGAGCTGTCCTGTCCCAAAGAGATCCCAAAACCAACCAACTGCATCCCGTAGCATTTTGGTCCAGAAAATTCTCGGCACCCGAGGTTAATTATGCAATCACGGACAAAGAACTGTTAGCCTTTAAGTCCGCTTTTAAAGCCTGGCGGCATTATCTGCTTGGCGCTCGACATACCATCACAGTGATCACTGATCACCGGAATTTACAGTATTTGAAAACCGCCAAGGCTCAGTCATCACGGCAGCTCCGATGGGCTTTGTTTTTCGCTGAATTTGATTTTCGTGATTACCTATCGACCTGGCTGCAAGAATGGCAAAGCAGACGCCTTATCCCGAATTGGAATGGGAGAATCTGATACAAACTCAGAACCAGTACCAATAATTCCCGAACAGAGGATTCTAGGCATGACTTCGTTACAGATGCTTGAAGACATTCAAGCCAGAGTGAGACAACTCCTGGACCCTACAACCTTACAGGATTGGATACAAAAGGGATCAGACTTTACCATAGATAATGGTTTACCTTATTTTCAAGGACGCTTATTCCTGCCACATAAGGAATTACACGAACTAGTTATTTCTGGTTATCATGATGCATTAATAGAGGGACACCCCGGTATTGCCAAGACAGAGGAAAAGGTGAAACGACAATTTTGGTGGCTCTCTTGGCGAAAAGATGTTAAATCTTTTGTGATGTCCTGTGGTGTTTGCGCCCAAAATAAAAGTCAAAAGAAAAGACCAGCCGTCTCCTTCAACCTCTAGACATACCGCCAGCACCCTGGCACACCCTATCAATGGATTTTATTACGGACCTGCCTCCTTGTTCGGGGTACAATACTATTCTGGTAATTGTGGATTTGTTTTCCAAAATGGCCCACTTTGTTCCTTTGAAAGGTTTACCTTCAGCTTCTGTCCTAGCCAAAGAATTCCTCGAAAATATTGTTCGGCTACATGGATTCCCATCTATACTAATCTCTGACCGGGGAAGCCAATTCATTTCCCACTTCTGGCGCAAATGTTGTCAAATGGCGCAGATCGACGTAAGATTATCAACCAGTCACCACCCTCAGACCGATGGTCAGACCGAGAGGACAAATCAGACCCTTGAGCAATACTTACGGTGTATGTTACAGCAATCTAAAAGCAACTGGAAAGACATTCTTTGGATAGCCGAATACGCATATAATAATTCGGTACACTCTGGAACTGGCCACAGTCCTTTTTATACTTTGTTTGGGCATCACCCTCGAACCTCAAACCTTGACTCACCTCAGAACCTCGGAATGCCTGCAGTAGAACATCTGCATTCTACAATTACCCAAGTCTTCAAAGAGGCAACTACGCATTTACAACAAGCCAAGAGAAAATACAAGGAGAATGCTGATCTACATCGGAGTGAAGCACCTCCGTATCAGATTGGGGATCAAGTGTGGTTAGCTACCAGACATTTACCACTCAAAGGGCCTCGAACTTTTAACCCAAAATATCTGGGACCTTATTCTATTACGGCAATAATGAACCCAGTGGCTGTTAAACTTGATTTACCAGCTAGTATGTGAATTCACCCTGTTTTTCATGTGTCACTTCTGAAACCAGTGGTACCCGGAACCCGACTACTCAAACCTCCAGAACCTATTCTAATAGATGGGGAGCCTGAATTCGAAGTGAAGAACATTTTAGACTCAAAAATGTTTAGGTCAAAACTGTTCTACCTAATTGATTGAGCTACCAGACATTTACCACTCAAAGGGCCTCGAACTTTTAACCCAAAATATCTGGGACCTTATTCTATTACGGCAATAATTAACCCAGTGGCTGTTAAACTTGATTTACCAGCTAGTATGTGAATTCACCCTGTTTTTCATGTGTCACTTCTGAAACCAGTGGTACCCGGAACCCGACTACTCAAACCTCCAGAACCTATTCTAATAGATGGGGAGCCTGAATTCGAAGTGAAGAACATTTTAGACTCAAAAATGTTTAGGTCAAAACTGTTCTACCTAATTGATTGGAAGGGGTACGGACCTCAGGAGAGGTCGTGGGAACCCAGCGACCATGTGCATGCACCTCGATTAGTCAGGAAATTCCACCGACTCTTCCCAGACAAACCAAAACCCCTGGAGGGAACAACCTTGGGAGGGGCCTTGGGTGGGGGGAGTGCTGTCATGATGCCCGCTCCTGGGGAGCCGGTTCAAGCCCTGCGTCCCCGAAAGAGGACATCCAGTCCCCAAGGAAGGACCCAGCAACCCCATATAGGGGCCCTTTGGACAGTGTCCTGGCGCCTATGGCGCCAGGCTCATAAAAGACATCAGCCTGGCGCCATAGGCGCCAGGCTCATTATGGAAGCGCTTGGGTGCACTTACCTGATGCAGACCATGCTGCAGGATCCCGGACTCCTTGAGGCCTGAAAGGAACTACTTTACCTGTGGGACTAATTTACCATCCGGGCGTGGTCGGGGAAGGATACATACCTGATTGGAGGAAGGATACATACCTGGAACTTCTTCCAAGGCTATTTAAACCCCACCCGAACAGCCACACGTGCTTCGCGTTGTTCTGCATCTAGCAGTTGGACGCTCACTGTGTCTTCTCCTGCATCCTGACTTCTGCCACGCCTGCCAGCATCCTGGATCACCTGCAAAGGAAGAGAAGAAGAGAACAGAAGAAGGAAAAGTCCTTACCTGCTAAATCCGCATCCCGGAGACATCTCGCCGACAACCCTGAAAAGGAAGACTTTTATTTAAAAGCTCATTGCGTCGATCGCTGCAGCGCCGCATTCCACTCACCTTTACTGGGCGCCTCCATGTTCAGCAGCGATCATCCGGATTCGCAGTCACGCCCCAGCGCGTAGGGAGAAAAAGACCAGAACAAAAGGTGAGAGAGAGAAGGGAATAAGGAAAGCTAAATCTCCCTGTTAAGACTTACCTGTGGATTAATTCCCTCTTCATTTCGGGTCCGCGCCGCATCCTGGCATTTCCGGACCCCGGCCCCTAAGGGGAAAAAGAGCATTAATGAGCGAATGAAAAGACATTACCAAAAAACGCTCATTAAAGACTTACCTGATTTCTACAAGGATTTCACCTCTCATCTCGGGTCGGTGCCTGTTCCCCGGCATTCCGTACCCCGGCCCCTATGGGGAAAAAGACACTAGCATTAGTACATTAATGCATGGACACAAGGGGAACCTCTTATCAAAAACTTACCTGGAAGCCAAGCAAGTTTGGTTCTCACCAATCCGAAAATCCAGTGAAGTAACTGGATACCAACGCGCCCCTGCATCAGAAGCAGGATGGAGAGCTCGTCCTTCCAGACCCTAAGGTGAGACGCTACGAGGAATCACAGAAGGGTTTCGAGGAGGGTGAGAGGGGAAAGTGGGAGGCTGATTGCATTACCCCGCAGACAATTAATCCCCTATTTTCGCCTACAGAAGGATACTTCTGCGTGCCAGGCAAGCCAGATTTGGGGGCCCGGTCCAGTCTGCCTTCCGAACCCTGCGCATCACCTTAGAAGAGGTCACAGCAGCGCGAACCAGGCCAGCGACTCCGTGGGAGTCAGGTGAGCGTTACACACAGCTCCTCTATCTGGGGGATAAAGTACTCATCTGTAACATCATATGGAGGTGGCAAGAGCCAATTTTCACTGGCCCTTAGGAGGTTGCGTACGCAACAGCCACATGTGAGACAGGCATGGTATCAAGAGATGACACAGACAACTGAAATGTAGTTCAAAAACCTTTATTTTACCAGTGAGGATGGTGTAACGCCTAACTTGCCCTAGCTCTAAGTTGGGAATGTTCCCTACTGGAATGTAAACTAAGGGAAGTCTAACTCTGTTAGTTAAAAATAAAATACTGTCAGTGTCAAAACCAATCCTTGCCCTCACCTCTGTAGGATAACAATGTGAAGGGTACTTAATAAACTCAATAGTGTTCAAAGTAAAAATAGTTTGGCAAAGGAGCTCTTCTATATCTCCCTTCACCAAGTTCAAGACACTTAGGTTCTCAAAGTTCTGCAGACTTATCATTATTCACTTGGCAAAGGTTTACAGTATCTTAGTTCACAAAGTTCCTTGGGTTTATCCGCGTTCCCGTTCCTGAACACAAAGCCCTCTGGTTCTTACTCTTCAATGGGTTTCTCAGGCTTCCTGCTACGCTCACCTGGCTCCCAAAGAGGCGTCGATCTGAACTGGACAGCTGCGGTCTCCACCAATGTGACGCGTAGGGCCGAGATGACGGACTGGACTGGCCCACCTAGCTTCGTTTGCTTGGCCCGTAGGAATAGTCTTCTGATGGTTTGAAAAGATGAGCTCTCCATCCTGCATTGAGCGCAGGAGTGCGTTGATAACCAGTTGCTTCACTGGCTCGAAGGAATTGGTGAGTTCCATAACAATTTTGACTCCGAAAAGTATGTAGTTCATAAGAGTTCAAATGCCTGACTTTCACTCTTGTCCGATTCCTTGCAGGATGCAGCTTGACCATAGTGAAGAGTTCCTCGTGGCAACTGGTAATATTCTGGTAAGGATTTGTCTTTTCCAACACAGTTCGATAAAATAATGTCAATATGTAACCTGTTGCTTTCTCCTTTATTCAGGTGCTGAGAGAAAGTATGAATCCTCAGGGAATAATACCTCCGGTAGTAAAGTCAGGTAAGTCTATTGTGGTTAGGAGGGTTCCCCTTGATAGTCCCTTTGTTTCACCTTACTGTCCTTTTGTTTCCCCTTAGGGGCCGGGGTTCGGCGAAGATGCAGTGGAAGCTGCACCGATCCGTGAAGAGGAATAGTACCCCCAGTGGTAAAATCAGGTAAGTCTATGGGGGGTTAACTAATATTCCTCTGTGTATTCCCTTGGCTCACCTTGCTGTTCTTGTCTTTTCCTTAGGTGCCGGAATGTGGCGGGAACATGCAGGAGGATGCGGTGGAATGTGAAGATGCTGCGAAGGCTGGTGAGTTCAGCGCGGCGCTGCAGCAGGCGAGGCGTAGCGCATAAAATAACTTATTTCTTCCAGCTCGAAGGCGCAATAGAATGGGAATTCAGGTAAAGATCAAAGGTATTGCTCTTGTTCTCCTTCTTTCTCCCTTTTTCTAGGAGCTCCAAACTCGAGGCGGGCGTGGCAGAAGACTGGATGCAGACTTGTAGGCACGGTGAGCTTACGCTGCTGGATGCAGAATAACGCGAAACGTGTGCTGCTCTTCAGGCGTGGTTTAAATAGCCTCCAAAGTAGTCCGAGGTAAGTAATCCCCCCAGCCCCACCCGAGTAAAAAAATAGTCCCTAAGTAAAATAGTCCCTTCCACGCCTCATTTGGCTTGGAGCTCTTGCAGCATGGTCTGCATCAGGTAAGCTTGCAGCATGGTCTGCATCAGGCAAGTTCTCCTCTATGAGCCTGGCGTCTATGGCGCCAGGACTGACTCTCCATATGAGCCTGGTGCCATAGGCACCAGGACCGCACCCAAACAGCCCCTAGCAGGGGTTTTGGGCTTGCTCAAAATAACTTGATGCCTGCTTCCAGGGTTGCTGGACCTGGTCTGCGTCCCCGGGGGTAGGCATCATGACACTTCCACTGTCCATGTTCAAACTCCTTTGATTTCACAAAGTTCATTTTTGAAACACCAATGTTCAACTTGTTGAGTTCAACTTGCTTCTGTAGGTGTTCCCTTCCCCATAGTCAACAGAACACAAAAGTTCAACTTGTTAACACAAAGGTTCAACTGGTTTCCTTAGGGGTTCCCCTTCCCCATATTCAGTGAATCCTCTTGGTTTATTCAATTTCAAATTGCCACACCGTTCACTTATTCAATGGGGTATCCCCTGGTCGTGGTGCAGGTGTCAGACCACATGAACCACCCATTAAAGAACGCGCAACCAGGTGCTCTGGACGTTAGCTATGCCCTCTCATTAAAGTTCATTAGCCAAAATAAGATTCTCTTTCAACATTCACTTTCTTTATAAATTATTGTTTCTTCATATTTTCTTTACTGGGTTTCTGTTGTTCTCCTGGGTCAATCCACTGCCTGGAAACCTTCCCAGTGTATATTTCTTTATGTTGGGCTCTCTGCGGCCCTCCTAGATCACTCTCCTGCCTATTGGCCACCCGATGCTTAATTAAAATTTTGCTGGATCTCTGTGGGCTTCTTGGGTCACTCCCCTGCATGGATCCATTCCTTGTTATACTTATTTATGGTGGGGTCTCTGTGGCCCTCCTGGATCACTGTCCTGCCTGGTGGCCACCCCAATGCTCAATTATTCTGTATTGTTTTTCTTGAGGATGTTGCTCACACTTTATCTCTTCCCATAGCTCCCCTGTTCGCTCAGTGCCTTTTTGCCCACACTTCAATGTCTTCATGAAGCTCCCCTTTCCTAAAGGTCTCTCTTCTTGACACAGAGGCTGTTTACTTTAAAGTACTCTTCACATGCATACTTTCAAAAACGTCCCTTCCCTTCCTTCAAGGAACGTGACCTTGTATACTTTAAAGCTGGATAGAAAAGCAGTCCTTCCTCTAGTACTCGCAATTAAAGTCACATAGGGATTTTCAGCCTCTCACACTCACTGGCTCCCCTTTTGAAGACTTTCTTTTTTATTGTGCTTGCCAAGCACTTTGCACAATGTCTTTGGGGACTCTTTCTCTACCCCTCAGGCCCTCAGCTCTATCACAGTGCCCCAGGAGGGTGAGCATTCTTCTTCATGGGTGGAAGAATGGCCCCTCAGCTGGTCTCCTTCCTCTGCCTCACCTATGTCCCAAGGAGTTCCAGCTCCTAAATCACACCTGCGAGGATGAACAGCCTTCCTAGTCCCCAGGGTGTAGGTGCTTTCCAAGTTACAGCACTGCACACAACAGCTCCACTCAGAATCTTGCCTCCTTTCAGCTTCTCTTTTGGTTTCATGTCTGCTTCTGTCACTCCCAGGACTGCTACTTCTGTTGCTGCTTTCTCCCATCTTTTATACACCGGTGACTGGTTAATGGGTTGCAAGTGGGCACACTTATTTTCAAATGCCTGGCTTTGCCTGGCCTTGTTATGGGGACATCTCCATTGAGTATGCTGGTGTGCCTCTGTTTGGATCTTCTTCGTCTAAGTACCATAGTGGTGTTTCACATAGGAAGTCTGTTTTCCTCCTGGCTCCCTCTTCTTCATCACAGTACTATAGAGGTGCTTTCCAAAGGCAGTATGCATTACTCTTGGAACACTCTTCTTCTTCAAAGTACTTTGGGGGACCTCGGGGAAAACAACGGGATATGATCTTTTCTCAGTCATCTGAGAGGGGGTCCTGTGGGAGGTAAATGGGAGAATTATCTCATAATTCTCACACACCTCATTTGAATAAGTATTCAAATGGCCAGCAATAACATAACAGAAGATATCTATGGGAGTGACATGAGTCTTGGGTACTCGATGGGATCATGAGGAGTAAAATTGCAAGAAGTTAGTATGAATACGCTGTGGGAAACCTGAAGGTGTCTCCTTAACTAATCCCCAGGGATCTGTCATCGAGGTGGCCAGGACACAGGCATCACTATTGAATCCAGTTCCTAGGGGTGCACCAGTGAGAAAGGATCACCAGGATGAGGGGTCCTCTGGAGTGCAAGCAGGACACTGACGTGTGATACGTGGTGTGCGGTTCATAGACATAATTTCGAATACAAAATATTCGAAAGTCAAAAAGTCGGAAAAAAAACGTCGAAAAAAAAATGTCGAATTTTTTTTTAATGACGTTTTTTTTTCGAAATGGGGGGGTTCCCCCCAACCCCCCTTTTTTTTATTTTTACCTATTTTTTTAACAGAAACTAGAGCCCAAAAAAAAATATCGGAAAAAAAAACAATTCGACATTTTTTTTTTCGACATTTTTGATTCGACTTTTTTGACTTTCGAAATTATGTTTTCGAAATTATGACTGGACACCGTGGTATCCCCCTTCTTATAACATCTTTTACCCAGCCTACCATGTAGAATACTGAGAGACTCTACCCCTGCCCCCTTTTACAACATGAACAATTTCTTAAACCACAAAACACAATGGATTAACACTAGAGCTGTTTAGCTGACATGTCCCAACACAAGGGTCAGGCAGAGTAAGGCAAATTGACCAGAACCACACACACCTCACAGCCCTTTCACTTCCATACAGGGATAAAAGGTGGAGCACAAGAGTACATGAAGAGCAAGGCAGACTGCATGATGAGACAGCTATCCAGGCACAGCAGTTCAAGAGGAGGAGAAAGGTGACGAGAATCGAGAGGGTGACAAGGAGAGAAAAGACCTTGCCCTTTCCGACCCAGACCTGCAAAGTCTTCCCGAAAGGAATTGCAAGACCGCAAAGAATAGCCAGCGTGCGTTGCAGCAGATGTCAACGGTACACAGAGCATGCCTACACTCATAATCAGAACAGGGAGAGACATTTGCTACTGTGGATACCGGCCTTGACTCCAGAGACAATAAAATCCAAGCAGTTCATCACATCCGGTGAGTCGATGAGAGAACTGATAATAAACCGAACTGTGTTGAACAAGAGTCGCAAAATGTCAGATTAAGGAAAATTCAAAGAACTGTTAACATTAAGGGATAACCGGCTGCAGAGGGGCCCGGCACCAAGTGGGTGCTCACTCAAGAGACTCTGGTTGATTCCACCTTTGTTGAAACTATACAAGAAGGTCCTAGAAATCCAAGTGGTTCATCACATCTGGTGAGTCGAGGAGAGAACTGATAAGAAACCGAACTGTGTTGAACAAGAGTCGCAAAATGTCACATTAAGGAAAATTCAAAGAACTGTTAACATTAAGGGAAAACCAGCTGCAGAGGTGCCTGGAACCAATTGGGTGCTCACTCAAGAGATTCGGGTTGATTCCACCTTTGTTGAAACTACCGATAAAAGAAGGCCCTAGGAAAGCCGGGAGGAAATGGTCAAAGTGGTCATACAGGGGTCTAGCAAAACCCCTTGTACAGTTGAAAGTCTTTGATCTGCACATAATTGTAAATCTAAGGGAGGTGAATCCCGCATAGTGAGAAAAGAGAAAGAACTGTATTGTATTGTTTTTGGTTATTTATATAGCGCTCTTTCCCTATTTGTATGAATGGCAAGAGTGAACCCGATGGAGGGATGCCGATGGAAAGGGGTGAAGTCTGAATGAACAGTGTGTTGACAGGATCAAACCCAACAGAGGGATGTCCACAGTGAACTGTTTAAAAAAGACATTAAGGCGCCTGAATGCTGTAGTTAACCCGACAGAGGGTGGACAACATTCTGGAAAGGTCTGAGACCGGAAGAGGAGGTTGCAGGGGTGAAAAACCATCACCCACAGACACATGAATGTGAATGCAACAGAGAAAATCTTTTGAATATAAGCCAGAGTGAACCAGACAAGGGATGCTGAAATCAGAAAGGAACTTTTTTATATGGTTGTGAACATACCAGGCCCTCAGAAGCAAGAGATATAACTACCAAAGGTCCTGATATCACAAGGAACTTTAGGCGGTTGTGAGCCCGGAAAAGGGGGATCTAGGGGTGACAAGTTATCACCCAACGTACATACAGAGAGAACATTTTTGTTTATTACTTTGAATACATCAGGTCCCCGGAGGCAAGAGACTTTTTGTAGAAAAGAGACTAAACCACCGAAGGTCCTGATAGCTGAGAACAGAACTGTTGTCTCATGCTGGGAAAAGCTAGAGAGTGTGTTGTGCTCGGGAGTCCCTCATTGTCCTGTGCTCAAAACGTGGGAAGACCTCAGGCTACCACATCCTGACTTATTGTTTGTGAACACTTTTTCCTTTTTTATGAATCTTATCCCACACTCTTTTTGTATTTAGTTGTAAGAATTGGCAATAGATTCTTATTGAATATAGGTGCTTTTATTTGACAAGACATCACTAGGACTGCCTTATTATTATTTGATGGTTGTAGCTTTTTTCCAACCTGCACATACAGTTTAATAAACACCCTTGAACTGTGATCACTTGTTTCTGTCGTTAGTGTTGCCACCATGAGTTCTTACATATGGTATCAGAGTGGGATATGATTCAACAGATAAAATTAAAACCCATGCTAATAATTGTGGTACCACCGGAAGGGGAAAAGAAAATAGTTGATCTCCTAGATTCTGACTGTGTATCCAGACTGAAAGAGGTGCTGTCCTCTCAATTACTTGTCCCACCTAGTCAACAGGATCTATTCTTCAAAACTCAAGTGTTGCTACACCCCTTCCTCTCTCCCATTACAACATACAGCCTTGGGACCGAATAATCCTCAAAGTTTGACCTGTGTTTTGTTTTATCATACCTAGTGAATCCCCCTCCCTCCGAGCATTTTTTCCCATGCTACCCAGTCTTCATCCGTTGCGGGTCCATCATGGTTAAAAACTAATTTACTCCAGTCCACTCCATCAAAAGACTCAGAATCAGAAGATTCAGAGGATTTTGAAACCTTATCCGAGGGAATCAAGAGTTGTTTCTTTTATGATTCGGACATGACAGAGGGAACCTTATACCCCCAGGAGAAATGGCCAACCTTGGTAATGTAATTGCTCAATTAGCAGCCCATCAGATAAAGGCTGAAAATAGTCTACAAGAACATTTTACTAAATTAATTGAGTTACAAACAAGGCCCCTACGACCTCAGGGAGTACTTCAACCATATCTTGAAGGTGGAGATTTAGGACATTTTTGTTTAAACTTCGAACACCTAGCTGAACAACTGGGATGGGAAGAGAACCTGCAAATAAGCTATTTGGGTCCCTTGTTGAAAGGCAAACTCCTAACTTCCTATCAACTAGTAAACCTTGCACAGGGAGCCACCTTTCTATCCATCAAGGAAGGGGTGTTAAAATGAGTAGGGCAGACCTGCAATTTCTATAAGCAGAAATTACGTGCCATTAGGTTAAACCCGGGAGAAACCCCTTTAGAACTGGGTGAACATATTAAAAACACGGTGGCCTTTGGATTAATAACAAGTCCTTAATGGAGATAATTACCGTAGAACAATTTGCGAATTACTTACCCCCTTTTTTGCAAAGATCCATTCTTCCGTTAAATCGATCTACTCTAGCCACGGCCATTGAGACTGCACAAAACCACTCGGATGCAGCTAAACACTTCCATTTGGCCCATCAATGGGAAGAACGGAAAGATCATAAACCCATCCATCAAACTCAACCTCAGGGAGTAGATAAGCTGGGGGGGCTACATAGCCTCAAGGAAGTAATACCAAGAGAGAGGATAGAACTCAGAAATATGTATCCAAAGGCTAAGCATGAAAGTAGAAAGGTAGAGTTAAAAGGAAGCAGACCACCTCTTCTAATCTGTTTTTCCTGTAGAGAAACAGGGCATCTAGCTAGAAACTGTCCAAAGAATATAAAAGATGAACCTATGAAAAGGCTTGGGTGAATGGGAGGCAAGTAAGAGCCTTCATCGACTCAGGTATTGAGCAAACCGCTGTATGGGCCGATCTAGTTACAAAAAAAGATCTAGATAACGCGGCCCTAGTTAAAGTGACATGTACATGAAGACAATAAAGTCTACCGAAAAATACCAGTACATATTGAGATCCCAGGCAAATCATGCGAAATATCATCAGCCGTAATTGCCGGGCTCTATTCTACCCCACAGATCCTGGCAGACAAATTATTTCTTCCAAGATTCTGCATAATGGGACTGGGAAAACGCTGAGCACATGAAATCTAAAACAGCCCTTAAAACCCAATTGATGGGTTACTCCACCTCTGTCTACCCCGATCATGACCAAGCAGTGGAATATGTGAGAGTTCCTGGATATCACTCATCTCTGTTCTCTTCCATGTCTTAACAACAAGGAACCGGGACAAGCACAGGTTTATCCATCTCATATAGGAGAAGGGTATGTGAGAAACCTGAAGGTGTCTCCCTAACTAGTCCCCAGGGATCTGTCATTCAGGTGACCAGGACATGGCCATCGCTAAGGATCCGGTTCCTGGGCGTGGACCAGTGAGAGAGGATTACCAGGATGAGGGGTCCTCTGGGAGTCGAATAACAACGGGAGAAACACGGTATACCCCTTCTTATAACACCTTTTCCCACCCTACCACGTAGAATTTGCAGACACTCTACCCCACCCCCCTTTCCAACACAAACACTTTCTTACACCACGAAAGACAATAGACTAACACTAGAGCCGTTCAACTGACATGTGCCAACACAAGGGTCACGCAGAGTGAGGCAATCGACCAGAACCACACACACCTGATGGCCCTTCCCCACAGGGATAAAAGGTGGAGCATGAGAGCACACGAAGAGCAAGGAGGAGAAAGGCAGCAAGAACCGAGAGGGTGACAAGGAGAGAAGCAACCTTGCACTTTCCAAACCAGACCCACGAAGCCTCCCTGAAAGGAATCCTAAGATCGCAAACAATACCCAGCGTGTGTTGCAGCAGATGTCAATGTTACACTGAGCACGCCTACACTGATTATCAGAACAGGAAGAGACGCTTGCTACCGTGGTGCCGGCCTTGAATCCAGAGACAAGAGAAGCCAAGTAGTTCATCACAGCTGGTGAGCCGAGGGGAGAACCAATAAGAAATCAAACTGTGTTGAACAAGAGTTGCAAAATGGCAAATAAGGAAAATTCAAAGAACTGTAAACATTAAGGGAAGACCAGCTGCAGAGGGTTCTGGTACCACATGGGTACATTCGATAGACTCTGGTTTATCTCCCATTTGTTGAAACTACCGATACCAGAAGGCCCCAGGAGAGCTGGAAGGAAAAGATCAAAGTGGTCATACATGGGTCTAGCAAAAACCCCTCAACAGTCGAAAGTCTTTGACCTGCACGTAATGTAAAAGCTAAGGGAGTTGTATCCCACATAGTGAGAAAAGAGAAAGAACTGTATGATTGGCAAGAGTGTGTAAGAGTGAACCCAACGGAGGCATGCCGATGGAAAGGGGAGAAGTCTGAAGTCCCAATGAATAGTGTGTTTACAGGAGTGAACCTGACAGGGATGTCCACAGTGAACTGTTTAAAAAGACATTAAGGCTTGTGAATGCTGCAGTGAACCCGACAGAGGGAGGCAAACATTCTAGAAGAGTCTGAGCCCAGAAGTGGGGGATCCAGGGTGAAAAGCCATCACCCAACGACATGTGAATGCAACAGAGAAAATATTTCGAATATAAGCCAGAGTCAACCTGCTCAGAGGGAGGATGATATTTGAGAGGGGTCTGAGCCCGGAAGAGGGGAACACAGGGGTGAAGAATCATCATCCAAGTGCAATCAGAAAGTAACTTTGTGTATGGTTTTGAGCATACCAGGCCATCGGAAGCAAGATATCTAACCACCAATGGTCCTGATAAACCCAGGGCAGCAGCAGGTGACTGCGCAATAAACTGGCTGGAGCACAAAACTGAGCAAAGAACTAGGTAACGCTTTGCAGCTGGCACGGGCTGGCTCTGATCATTATTGGGGAGCTCATGGAGGGGCCTGTAGAGGCCTTGGGGCTGCGCCTTGGACATTAGAAAACATGGCATTTGTTGTCACAAAGATGGCCGAGAAGGCCAGGGGACAAGGCCTGCACTCCTCTTTGCAGCTCTGCTGCGAGTGCCACCATCCGATCAGCTGATCCAGCTGATCTCTGCATACAAGATCAGCTTTGGTGCCCCAGCCGCAGCGCGCCTTGCGCACACAGCACAGCCCCTCCACATGGAAGGCCCGGTCGTGTCCTCAGCAACAGGGAAAGCATCTTTTGAATTTCCCGCCGTTTCCCTGCCCGTTCCCGCTTGCAGCCCGCAGCCTGATACGGCTTCCTGCTCTGCCGGCTCCCCCCCCCCCACCATAAAGGGAGAGGGAGTACACCGCCAGGCGAAGCCGCGAGGAGAAGGCCAGGGGACAAGGCCTGCACTCCTCTTTGCAGCTCCGCTGCGAGTGCCACCATCCGATCAGCTGATCCAGCTGATCTCTGCATACAAGATCAGCTTTGGTGCCCCAGCCGCAGCACGCCTTGCGCACACAGCACAGCCCCTCCACATGGAAGGCCCGGTCGTGTCCTCAGCAACAGGGAAAGCATCTTTTGAATTTCCCGCCGTTTCCCTGCCCGTTCCCGCTTGCAGCCCGCAGCCTGATACGGCTTCCTGCTCTGCCGGCTCCTCCCCCCCCACCATAAAGGGAGAGGGAGTACACCGCCAGGCGAAGCCGCGAGGAGAAGGCCAGGGGACACGGCCTGTACTCCTCTTTGCAGCTCTTCGCTGCTCGTCTGCCGTTTGCCGCGAGGCTTTGCCGCATTCTAGAGGTAAGGAGCCAGACTACTGCCACCTCAACCCTCAACTAGGTTTGCCCACCAGGAACTCCAGACTACGTGCCCGCACTATAGAGGCCACCATCTGCTCCAAGTCCCTCCCCACGAGCATCCGCAATGTACGGCTATGCTCCCGTATCACGCAACCCACTCCACCTACCTACATGGCCAGACTCATGCGCCCAACCACTAAGCCAACAGCAATAGTAACTACCTCCAACAAAGCTGCCAATGATGCTCTCTACCCCACCTCAAACTGTACTGCCTTTATACGCAATATATTCACACACGTGTCCACCACCACTGAAAATGTGCTCCCCAGTGCAAAATGTGTGATAGGCAATTCTTCTACCCCCATTTTGAATGCTATTGTGCCAAATGTGATCCTACCTGTGTTCACCACCACTGAAAATGTGCTCCCCAGTGCAAAATGTGTGATAGGCAATTCTTCTACCCCCATTTTGAATGCTATTGTGCCAAATGTGATCCTACCTGTGTCCACCACCACTGAAAATGTGCTCCCCAGTGCAAAATGTGTGATAGGCAATTCTTCTACCCCCATTTTGAATGCTATTGTGCCAAATGTGATCCTACCTGTGTCCACCACCACTGAAAATGTGCTCCCCAGTGCAAAATGTGTCATAGGCAATTCTTCTACCCCCATTTTGAATGCTATTGTGCCAAATGTGATCCTACCTGTGTCCACCACCACTGAAAATGTGCTCCCCAGTGCAAAATGTGTGATAGGCAATTCTTCTACCCCCATTTTGAATGCTATTGTGCCAAATGTGATCCTACCTGTGTCCACCACCACTGAAAATGTGCTCCCCAGTGCAAAATGTGTGATAGGCAATTCTTCTACCCCCATTTTGAATGCTATTGTGCCAAATGTGATCCTACCTGTGTCCACCACCACTGAAAATGTGCTCCCCAGTGCAAAATGTGTGATAGGCAATTACTCTACCGCCCCCCACCACAACACCACCCAAGCCCCCTGCTCTACACCACCCTTGCCCACCACCTCACCCACCCCTCCAACGGACCCCACCCTATCCGCCACAGAACCCCACCTTAAATGCGCCATGATCAACGCTAGATCCATCAATGCCCACGCTCTGGACATCCATGACCTCATAACCACCCATGACCTAGACCTGCTCATGATATCAGAAACCTGGCTACATGAGGCCTCCGGCCCTGCACTCTCCCTTGCACTGCCCCCTGGCTATTCCATCACCAGACAAGATCGTCCCTCTAAAGGTGGAGGTGTAGCAATCATCGCCAAAGACTGCCTCACCATTAGAAAGGTAGAAAAATCCCTACACAACAACAACGACTACCTCCAAGTCAAAATCAACCTCTCCCCCCACTGTACCATTGCTGTTCATATTGTCTATCGCCCTCCAGGCCCAACAGGAGACTTCCAAGCCTCCCTCATCCACCTCCTATCTGACAACCTCAAAAAACAATCGAAAGCCATTCTCCTTGGGGATGTCAACCTAGGCCTCCTGGACAGGAAAGACACGGCAGCCAAATCCCTTGATTCAGCCCTCAAAACACTAGGCTACAAGAACACCATCTTTAGCCCAACTCACACCCAGGGCAGAACACTCGACTGGATCGCTCAGCACAACTGCCCACTCATCATCACTGGAAACACTCTCACCCCATGGTCTGACCACCATATCATCACCTTTAGCATCCTCACCACCAGCTCCTCAACTCCGCCACCCCAACCCCTACCACCCTGCTTCGCAAGAAGCTCCCGTCAGGTCACTAAGGAAAGGCTACTGCCCTTCCTCCAAGGCCCAACCTTCAGACCGCCTTTCTCCTCCGACCCAGAAACTCTTGCATCAACCTATGATGTTGCCATCAAAGCAGCTATCAATTCCATTGCCCCACTTAAACCTCGTAAATCCAAACCCACAACCCACTCTAACACCTGGTTCACCCCAGACTTGCTCACACAACGGGATGAAAAAAAGGCAGCTCTTACACAGTGGCAAACATCCCACACTGACAAAGACAAGTTGATCTTTAAAGCCCGCTCTACGGTTTACAAAAAAGCAATCACCCAAGCAAAAGCCAAATCTTTTGAATCCAGAATCTCGGAAGCTCAATCTAGCACAAAAGAAATCTTCGCCATTTTCAGGGAGCTAGAGACTCCCATGCCCACCCCCCAGAACTTCACCAAAGACAAAGCCTGGTGCGACGAAATTCTAACAGCCATGCAAACCAAACTGAGCCGCCTCCAAAGCAAAATACTAGCTACTAAACAAGCCCTGCCTAATACGCATATCCCTGCCCCACCACCTACCTCGGACCCCCCTCAACCCTTCTCATTCAAACCCATACAGGAAAAAGACATCATTAATATAATGAGGAATATCAAACCCTCTAACTGTAAAGGTGATGCTTGCCCAGCCACTCTCATCAAGGACTGCACAGAAGCGCTTGCCCCCTTCCTGACAGCCTTTGTCAATGCCTCCTTTGCAACAGGGAAAGTCCCTGCCTCCCTAAAGGAAGCATGGGTCAGCCCCCTCTTAAAAAAAACAACTCTCGATCCCACCTCCCCCAACAACTATACACCCATCACCACTGTCCCTTTCCTCCTCAAAATACTGGACAAAGCAGCCTACCTGCAGATTCAGCACTTCATCGAAGAGAACAAACTCCTGGGACTCCGCCAATCTGGCTTCCGCCCCAGACATGGGACGGAAACCGCCCTACTTGATCTGAAAAACCAGATGGACGATGCTAGAGACATGGGCAAACCAGCACTTCTCCTACTTCTTGACTTATCTGCGGCGTTTGATCTCGTTGATCATGACGTCCTATGCCATCACCTCTCCTCCACTGCCAAGTTCTCCCCTGACGCCACAGCATGGATCACCTCCTTCCTACAAGACAGAACCATGCAAGTATTCTCTGACTTAGCTTCTGCCTCACCCACCATCATACTATGTGGTGTGCCCCAAGGCTCATGCCTCTCCCCCACCCTCTACAACATCTTCACACGACCCCTCTTCCTCATCCTTGACGCTATGGGTATCTCTTACACTAACTACGCGGACGATACCCAGATACTCCTCACCCTCACCGGCAACTATGACACTGACTCCTTGACCCTTAACAATCTCTACAACAACATCCAAGCCTGGATGGCAGACAATGGACTATGCCTCAACTCTGACAAGACTGAACTCCTACTGGTAGGTTCCCCCGACACGCTAAAAAATCTTGACTCCCATTTCAGTCACTTCACCATCGACACCATCAAAATACCTGTCTCAGACTCAGTCAAAACTCTTGGAGTTTATTTGGACTCCAACCTATCCATGGACAGACAAGTCAACGCAATTGCCTCCTCAGCTGCATATCACGCTAAACTTATCAACGCAGTCAGGCCTTTTCTCTCCAGAGAGAACTGCACAAAGATAGCCAGAGCCATCACCGGCTCCAGGCTAGACTATTGCAATGTACTATTTCTAGGAACATAAAAAAAAACCTTTAGAGGCTACAAGTCATCCAGAATAGTGCTCTCCGTGCAGCCCAAGGCATTGCTAAAAGAGACCACATCTCGGATGCCAGAAAACTGGCCCACTGGCTCCCAATAAAAGAGAGAATCGTGTTCAAAGCGCTGACACTGACACACAAGTGCATCCATCTCACTGCTCCCGACTACCTCTCACAAAGAATCCACCCCGTCGCCTCTACAAGACCACCCAGATCACCCTATACCAACATGCTCTGTGTGCCACGAGTAAAAAGAGCTAGAGCGGGTGAATCCAGCTTCCCATATCTCGCACCTACTCACTGGAATGCCTTACCTCCCACCATCCGAAGTGAGGCCTCCCTCCTCTCTTTCCGCAAAGCAATGAAAACCATCCTCTTCTCATAAGGTCCTTCGTAGCGGCATGAATACCAACCATAGGACCCACTGCTTAATCTGTATTGACCAATCAAATAAGCTGTAATGATACCTATGTCTGTGTTTGTATGCAATGTGCCATTTACTGCGACCACGTCTGTACCCCTGTAACTAAGCTCATGCAAGTAACAGCGCCTCAATGCCCTTGGGCTGCTTGCGCGCTATATAAATATAAATAAATAAATAAATAAATAAAATAAATACTAGGTGACTCTGGATTTCTGTTTTAAGTGCAGTGTGATGGTGATTGTGTCATGCGTTAACCCATTGTATTTGTATGGGAGGACTGCTGCTAGAGTACTCCCTCAGGCAGGCACTTTGACAAGTTCTGCATCAAGTGAGACTAAATATTAGAAGGCCAGTGAATTTTCTTTTCTCTGTACTGGTCATTGAATTTGATGTTTTGTTATATGATTATTCTGTGTCATAATTCAAGCTGGTTCGTATGTTTTTATTTCTGTGGTATATCAAATACTTGTACACAGTTATCAACTTCCCTTTTACAGGTCCCAACTTTAAACACTTCTTTTTTTCTGAATTCTCCAGGTGTATTTACTTGGGTATCAACTTCATTGGCAAGAAACCAAACTTAAACTGATACCAATGCTGATCAACAGTGGATCACGTCTTCACGTTATCCTGAATAATTCAATTGTTTTTTTGTTATAAAACAAAGTAATTTGTCTTAGGTTTGCCGGCCTTAGAATTGCTTTTGGCCTTCTAGAGCGAGCCCAGGTGTGGACAACCCTCGAATGACGTGGTATTACCTGTTCTTAGCCAAGGAATGACTTCATGATAACAATTGTGCTGCTGTTCGTTTGGGTTAAGGCAGAGGCTGTTCGAAGTCTTTCAAGAGAGATAGAGGCATGAGGCAGGGGGATAGCTTAGATACATTTTTTTTTAAGTATCATTGATTTAGTAAGCAATTGGCCCAGCTTAGTGGCAGATGCAACACACCTTGGAAATATATGTTAGCGTTGCCGGATGCTTTTGAGAAAGTGATATCTCTTTAGATATGGAAGCATACAATGCCCAAGTGATATCTGCTGCAACATATGATGCTGAGATCTGGATAGAAAACAGGAGTACTTAAACACAAGGAGAATCTAATATTTAAGAGACCCCTATGCTGCCAACAAGTACACAGGTCATCCCACTTAGATTTGAACTAGGCACTCTGGGCAGTACTTTTGTTATTGACCATAAACATCTTATTTACTGGATTAAGCTTTGGAGTCAGCCAGAATGAAGTGTTTATAGGGATGTGCCATATGATGTACTGACGTGTCCAGAAGGCCCACAGTTGCAGTGGCTAAAGTTTGCAAAACCAGTGCTTGAGAGATTAGGGATGAGTGGGTTATGGAAATTCTCTCTGGGATAGAAGGACAGGTCAAGAACACACTAAAGAATGTATATAAGGACTTGTTTCTTACTGAATGTTTATAGAATGGTGGGCAAGCTAATTTATCTTCTTTATTCTTTTACCTGAACATAACTTAAGTTTTGAATCGTCCCTGCTTATTGCAGAAACACTTTTTGCCAAAATGTTAGATATCAAAACCTGATTACTAACATTACCATGGCCTTAATGACCTTATGGTGGAGCAACGGTTCAAGTATTAACTGCCCCTGATGTGCTCATTCAAAAAAGATGTGGTTTATTTTGTATTTCTTTGCCCTCTATGTGGTAATGCAAGTAAGAAATGGGCCCTCGGTTCTTACTGATGCAGGGAATATGCTGCATGAGAGAAGCATTGTTTGTGTGTTGTTTCACATGTTCCCAACCAGAATTCTTTGGTGTTACGAATATTTCTTAGAGGGCTTGGAGGGCAAAAACAAAAAGCTTGAAATCTAAGCAGTTACATTTTTGATTAAATCAATAGTCATAGTTCTTTTTATGTTTCTTTGCATGGACTTTATTTATTTATTTTTTTATTTGATTCAATTGTACAAACAATTTTTTCAAAGATAAAATAAAAAAAAGTCCAATGTTTCCATAAAGTTCCAGAAAGATCCCCTTCAACATTAAGTGTTCCTAAAGAAAACACGAAAAGAAAGTCCCTTCAATGTCCTCCATTTTGACCCTTACCGTTGATACCACTACCTGACCTGTTGGGTTCCTTACGTAAATCTAGTTGTTCTCAAGGTCTTTAACCAGTTTCTGTTATCAGACTTCCTTCCATTATTTATTTATTTAATCCCTTAAATCTCTTCACGTACTCAGACATTATCACATATGAAGTCTTCTCCTTCGATGGAATTTTTTAACACATTAAGCCACAAAGAAGTTCCTCCTATTACCTTTACTTAGTTGTTAGCTTAATATTTTCAAAGAAGGATGCCACTGCAATCACATTTTTAGTATTTTCTCCTTCGTTAAAGGCCTGCCACCAGTTATTCTCTGTTAGTGTGGAAAACGATTGCATTATTTTCCCTAGATAGACTGCTCTCGATGTACTAATACCTCCACATTCGAGTAAAAGATGTCGACTAGTTTCTACTGTCTCCTCTGATTTACAGTATCTACATTTATTATCTGATGACAATTTCCTTATGAATTGAATTGTGTTAGTTTGTAGTTGGTTTAATTGAAATCTCAAGTATGTTCTGGCCAACCTTTTATCCGGGAACTTTTTCAGATAACCTCTTGTGTCGTATAGTTTTTTCGGGACCGTTGGGAAGTCTTTCATCAACTTATATGATCGTGCTGTGTCCTCTGTCCTGATCCAATCTGCTTCAAATAGTTTTTTTGATATTTTGACTGGGTTTATTTCAAGTGTCTCTTCCGAGACATCTAGATCTTTCAATAACATCATATTTCTCAGCTTCCAATCTTTTAGTGCATGGATCTTGTCCATTGTCATCTCGTTCTTCACCAGCTCCAAAGGTTTTCGTTTATTCTCCAATTGGAGTTTTCGGTATAACATTAGGATCGCTTTTAGTGACACGAGACATAGCTCTCTCCTTAACAGTGGCATCGGTGTTGATTGTGCCAAATTAAGCACTTTCTTCCAGAAATAGCTCTTTAATTTAATCCACAGTACTTCAGGTATTAGGAACATTGCATCTGCTCCATAAAGGATTACAGGGACCACCTTTGCTTTATAAAAGTTGATTACTGCCAATAGTGAACATTTCCCGTATTTTTTGTCAATCATCCTTGCTTGTATTGTTAAAGTTTTTATCTTTGTCCATAGTAGATTTTGCATTGTTATTTCGGACTCATTGATTGACATCGTGACTCCCAGATATTTGAAGTCTTTTACTTTTTCCAATTTTAGCCCCTCCGCGAACCAGTTCTGTTTGCTTTGTTTCTTCTTTTTCTTGCCTTCCCAAGCCATTATTTTGTTTTTTTCTGGATTCAGCTTTAGGTTATTCTGCTTCAAATATGTGATCAGGTTCGTCAACTGTCTTTGCAGACCTATTGGCGTGTTATCCAACAGGATAATATCGTCTGCATATAACAAGCGCAATATTTTTTCACCACCAATAGCTGGAGGGAAGCATTTTATTTCCTTCTCATACTCAGCATAGTCAGCGATATATGCGTTATATAATGCAGGGGCCAGGGGGCAGCCTTGTTTCACCCCCTTTAAGGTTGGAATTTCCCTCGACAGTAGTCCATCTTGCCCAAGCCTTACTTTAATAGATGTATCCTGGTACAATGTTTGAATCGGGCCCATAATAGCTGGAGGGCACTTCATAGCGTCCAGCTTTTCCCATAGTGTGTCCCTGTTGACCTGGTCAAACGCCTGTACCAGGTCAACAAATGCCATATATATGGGTTGACCGGTCTGCATAACCTTGGCTTTGATTGTTGTTAGCATCAATATATTGATCGATGTTCCTGCGTTTTTTACAAATCCTGTCTGGAATGGATCTCCCCCATTTTCAGCTTTGAGCCAGGCTTGAAATGCTTCCAAGGCGAGCCCGCCATATATTTTCCCAATGACATCCAACAAGGATATTGGGCGATAGTGGCATGGATCTTCTCGATTTCCGCGTTTAAAGATTGGGACCACTATCGCTTTTCTCCATGAAGCTGGTATATTTTGCTCCTGGTTGCAGGTTTTAAAGATGTTACTAATCAAGGGGGCCCATATTTCTTGATGTTGTTTTAGGTCACTATTTGTGATCCCATCCGGCCCCGGGGCCCTTGAGTTGTTAAGCTTTTTGATTTTTGCTAGGATATCTTCTTCCTTTGTTGTGATCTCCCAAGGGGACTCAGTCCCCTTTTTCCTTTTTCGCAAGCAGGCGCTCTCCATGACGGGCAGTGGTGCATAAAGGTTGGAAAAGTGGGAGATCCACCTCCTTTCTCCCATGCTATTTTGTAGTGCGGTGGTACAGGACATCATAGTGCCCTTTATGAGGGTCCAAAAGTCTCTTGATTTTTTTCCACATACCGTTTTTAACATTAGTTCCGAGTCTGTCTGGTAAAAGGAATGCCTTTTTTATATTATCCTGGATTTATGGTTCCTGTTGGCGCTCTTCCAACTTTCATGTGCCAATTGTGTACCGGATCTGATCGCCATCCGTTTTAGTTTTCGTAGATTTCTTCTTCTTATTACTAATTCCTGGTTATAGGCATGAAGATGGTTCATTGGGGTCTCTTTGATTTTATTTGTCGTCTTTATGTATTTTTTTAACAGAAGTGTATAATCCATCATCTTCTCTGACTTTTTTTTTGTATTAACTTCCCCATCCATTATCATGGAGTATTTTTCAGAAATCTGCTTAATTGCATTCTCCGTCAGTTTTAACGGAGAATGCAATTAAGCAGATTTCTGAAAAATACTCCATGCTAATGGATGGGGAAGTTAATACAAAAAAAAGTCAGAGAAGATGATGGATTATACACTTCTGTTAAAGACTTTATTAATCAAATTGCTATACCATATGATTATGAACTGGAAATGTGTGCTGAATTGTACTATTACTTGTATTTATTCTATGAATTTGAAATATATAGAACAATAATAGTAATATGTAATAGGACAATCATTCGGTAGATAAGCTTGTTGGTGGGTAGTGGTATGTAGATTAGGCATTTTAAGTACATGCTCAGGTGCTATCACAATATACACACTGGACTGTGCAGTCTACCTGTTGCACTACGCACTTCAGAATAATGAATTTAATTTGTACACCTTTCATGAATATTTATATCTGAACTAGTTTATTCATTTGAGAAATTCTATGCAGTGTGATCTATTTTCATATTGGCAAAAGCTGTCAGAGCACATGGTTGTGATATAAAGGTTGTTTTAATTTTGATAGATTGATATCTGAAATCAAGATGACGATGATGACCATTATTGTCAACTTCACATTTATCGTCCTTGTGGATATATTCCTGAAATGTATGATTGCTGTCTTTTAATTATGTTTTAATTATTTTTTTTATCAGTGAGTCAAACTAGATCAGGTCCATTTATTCCCCTTGCCAAGGGGTGACACTTGTTTTGCACTAGGCACTCTTTTTTCAATGGTTTTAGTTGGTATTTCTTTGCCTATGTATTAACTACTGTATTGTTGCACTTTTTAGGCCCTGAACCTGAATAGACAATATTAATATGGCTGTCCTTGCAGACGTGGTTTGGTTATAGGCCATGGTATTACGTGTTAGTCTCTGTTTGCAATTGACTTGTTAAATCAAATGACATATCAATTAACCAAATCAATTCCTATGAATGGCTAGCTTTTTAGGAATTGTACAGGTGAAAGTATTTGATATTTGTATGAATTAAATCACCCACATTAGAAGCCACAGGAAGGAATTTGTACTGTGCCTAAAACATTAATCACAACAAAACGCACATTTACTTCAAACCCCAATTCAAGTTTGTAAAGTCAAAATGCCACAATAATTAAATTCTACCACCAAATTTGACATGACTGTTTAAAAAATGTTTAATTACCTGTTTAAAAAATGTGTTTAGACTGTATGTAATCCTATCATAAAATAATGTTTACTGTACAACTGGTACTTTTTCTAAATGTTATTGTCTCTGTAGTATAATTTCTCTGAAGATGCCCAATTCACTATTTCTGCATATCTCATTCTCTTGTCTGTTTTTATTCACCTTCATATCGCTTGGCCTTTTTGTGCATGCTTGCATTTCTCCCCTTTCATGTGCGTGTTCTGCACTTTATTTTCATTCTTTATTTTGAGCTTCAAACACACCCTCATTCCCATTTATTTAACATGTGTCAGATTTGATAGCTCACTCTCTTTCGTTTCATGGTTGGACGTGCACAATTATTTTTGCAGCTGCTTCTTTTGTAGAAGATTTTAAATCAATAATCTCTATAAATAAATTGCACCCTTAAAGTAACAGGAATCTGATCATCATTTTATTACATTTTCCTAGGTATTAAGATATTTTTGAGGGAAGGTGATATTCGTTTCGGAATTGCCCGCAATGCATTGGATTGCCCATCGAACACATGCTTTTGGCCGAAATCCTTTGGACGTGTCCACGTGCCCTTCACCTTGTCAGCCCCCTATGGTAAATTTTGCATGTGTAAGCTCATAAAGTTATTTAATACCATCATAACAACAATTACTTTAGAGATTTTTCCCATCCAGATGATGCCGAGAGAGCAATATTCACAACTGCCCTTCAGGAGTATGCAACTTTAACCTGTGTAGACTTTGTAACCCGTACAAATGAAAAAGACTACCTGGACATTGTCTCTGATGTTGGGTAGGTTTAAAGTTTCCTATTATACAACCTTTGATGATACATACTTAAAGGATTACATTGTTTTCTCCACCTGCCTCAATTGCTACAGGTATGTCAACCAATCTGATAGCCCATAGTTGTTTTGTAATATCTGTTGTGTATCTGTTCTCTCATCAAATTAATATATGAATGAACAATCGTTTTTAATTGTCCATATCCTATTGAAAATGAGGTATTTACACAAGATAAAGACACCATCAAATGAACGATTTCTTATTTAGGGGATTTTCTGTTTCTTTCAGGCTACTTTAGAAAAAATACATTGTCCCCTTTTGTCCATTATGGATTGCTTATCAATTAACATCCTCTGTGTGTTGAATTATCTTTCTTTCCACTGTCAATCTTGGCCCTGCTTTGGCCCTTAATATCACTTTATTTACAGACACATGCAAGCATAATACCAGAAGCTTATCTTTAAACCACTGAAGGCTGCAGAATACAGGATATTGAAAGCATCATCAGTAGTGTAGGCAGCCTAGATGAGGCCAGGTTATCATGTGCTCTGCTCACAGAACATCATATGGATCTCACTGATAACCATCTCACGCCCTACGCATTACCCAGACACACAAGGTGATGCTGGTTAATTCTCAATCAGCAGTCCTGCACGAGGCTAACATCTGTGTTATGGGTCCTCCTTGAGCACGAAGTCAATACTTTACCATAAATAGTCCAAATGGAGCGTACACCATGTAAGAAGTAACGCTGTTTAAAGCACAAATCAAAGAGCACAGTGGAACAGAACTATTTGATGAGAGCCGGCAAACCCGCCCACTGCAGCCCAATCTTTTATATAGTGAAAACAATAGTGGCATATTAAGAAAACAGCTGCAATTAGTACTACTAGTTATAAAGACTCCCCACAAAGCTGATTGGTGGGGCTATGTCACTCCCTTATATTTAGACAAAGGCTAGTTTGAAATGATTGGAGCAAACAGTCCTGCCACCGCTTGGTTCATCACCTCCCTCGTGGTGCCACATTCCTTCCTGCGTAATTGTGCTGACCTCTGGGACTTAAATCACCTGCCATTGGTCAGCACACATTGAAAAAACATACAATATTGTGAGCTTGTGGGAAGGGAGACATTTACACGGCATCCAACCAATGAGGCACCTCATGGAGATCAGCGAGAGCACAAAATACTTGTTGCTTTTAAGAGACACCAAAACTCACCTTCTGATTGGCTCCTTTTTACGCATCGCCCCTTGCCCCTCGTCCTGCTTCCCAGGCACATCTGCAAAGGGGCAATTTGAAAATTGCTGTACATAACCTTTGTCTGTACTTTTTCAGACATATTTCTGTGAACCTAATTTCTCCCTGCTCCCAGCAAGCGCCCACGTGCTTGGCTCGCCGACCTTGTATGTATCAGCTGGTTTCTGCTCCCAGTGGCTGCTGTCTCCTAGGAACGGTCTGTCTGAGTGACTCTTCCTCCACCCTGCATCCGGGAATGATCTGCGCAATTTTCCCAGGTGACCCACTGTACATGCCCTGTCTGGGTTCTCCCCCTGCAGTTTGCTCACCTGTTGTGTGCACCTAATTCGGATGGTGCAACAGCATACTATGGGCTTCATCACGACTTGGGCGGTAACCCTTAAAATCATCCGTAGCGCTCATAGCGCCGATTTTAAGGGTCCGTCGGATCACGACTCCTAATACCGCCGGCAGATTAACAGCCGGCGCAAGGACAGTCGGCTGTACAAGCGCCGGCCATAACAGCGCCAGGAACCCTTAGCGCTAAAACATCATCGATCAAGAGTCCAGGTGTAAGCAATGCAATCCAGAGGCCTACAAAGGACCCACCCATGCACAACACCCCCTCCCCAACACCATGCTGCCATTTGGAACCGGGAGCCTTGATGTCGACTACTACCTGCTGCGCCTGGAGCTACAGAGGCCAGTCAACCAGGCCAGGGCCCTGGGAGTGCAGGGGGCAGTGGGGGTGAGGAGAAGGAGGAGGAGAGCAGCAGCAGCAAGGCGCCCAGCCATCCCCAGGGTCAGTCCAACACCCTGTGCCCTAACTGATGGTCAGTTGGTGACAGAATATCTGCTGGACAGGGCAACCATCACCCAGTTGCTGGACACAATCCGGGGGACATATGCAGCCGCATATCCAGCAGCACGGCAGTAGCTCCCCTAGTGAATCTCCTGTCTGTGCTACTATCACTTGGGACTGGCAGCGACCACCATACCGTTGCCATGATACATGGAATGGCCCAGTCCCATTCAGTGCCATGCTGGTACCGGTGCCTGATGCACTGTTGAATCATGTGAATGAACACATTGCATTGCCAGCCACACAGGCACAGGTGCACCAGCTGAAGGGTCCATCCCATGCCATTGCCCAAGTACCGAATGTAATAGAAGCCCTGGACTGCACACATGTGGCACTTGTACCACCCCAGGCACATGAGGCTTCCTACAGAAACCGGAAACAGTACCATTCCCTCAATGTGCAGGTAACATGTGGCCCTGACCTCACCTTCAGCCACTGCTGTGCCCGCTACCCAGGATCCACCCACGACTCCATGCTCCTACGCAACAGTACCCTGCCAGGGTACATGGAAAGGCACCAAGGGCAAAACACATGTCTACTGGGTGAGTACAAATGTATACCACAAAGCATGTCAATCCACAACTGATGTTGCCTGACACCGAATCCATCATTCCCAAAAGTCAGTAGCATCACAGCAGCATACACATACAAGCAGAAAGCACGATGAACCTTGGACATGTCCAACACAGCAGAACACACCCATGCAGGATGTAAGTCATGTAGCGGCACCATGACATATGGAATACCCACCACAACAAAGCCTCCAGTGTGAGTAGCACCATGTTTCCCAACACTGACACACTCCAGACATCCCACCCTGGCCATCCGACAGCAAAGAAATACCAAACCATCACCTGGCACATCCACCAATGCTCCACACATAAGTAGGCCGAGTGATGACAATGCACATCCCACAAACACTGTCCCCAAAATGGCCATGGGAATTCATTGAGAACAGTACAGAATAGTGAAGAGCAGCAAATGCCACTGTAGGCCAATGGATTAGCAATGACACATGAGGCAGCCACTTCTGTCAAGCAGAAGTAGATGGAAGGGCCCCCTCATACTGCGACATGTGAATGAGTACTGTTACATATCGAAACATAGCCGTACCAAGTGGAGACTACCCCATCGATTCAATCGTGCCCATAGGACAGCGCACTCCACAATGTCATAGGCCAAATGAGAAATATGGCAAAATCACACTGATGACAGGGCTCTGTACACCCACTGGACTTTCCTTGTCCCCATACCGGCTTTCTCTCCCCTACAGATGAATCTGGATATCCCCAATACGCGTGGCTCATTACCCCTGTGCGTCACCCACACACAGCTGCGTAGCGGGCATACAACCTTGGCCATGCCCGTACACGGATCTGCGTGGAGAGGGCATTTGGACTTTTGAAGGCACGCTCCCGGTGCTTCGACCGCACAGGAGGTGCTATGATGTATGCTCCAGAAGAAGTCGTGAAATTTCACTGACATGTGCCATGCTGCACAACATCTGCTGTTGCAGATATGTGCCACTGCCCCCTGATGGTCATGTGCAGCCACCTGAGGATGGCAGTGAGGACGATGAAGGTCCAGAAAGTGTACCACATGCACAAAGGGTGGTCCTGAGGGAAGGGAGGTTGGCCAGACAGGGATTGATTGATGGATTCTTTTCAAAATGGGTAATAGGTAAATACAGAATATGTCACTTCTACATTGAATTGCATTTGTAACAATCACCACTGTCCATGCATTGTGATTATTTTAACGTGATTTATTTTTCCCTCAAACAATCCCCCCTCCCCCAGTGAACACCCAACAATCCCCCCTCCCCCCAGTGAACACCCAACAACCCCCCTCCTCCCAGTGAACACCCAACAATCCCCCCTGCCCCCAGTGAACACCCAAAACTGTGCTGTTGCCTAATCAGGCCAACACCAATGATGCCATGCACCCCTATGATGGGCGCGGGTGCTTCCCTCTCCCAGGACCCTCCGGTGTTTGTGCCCTTAGGTGGTGCAAGGACCGGCGCCTTGGAGATGGGTCCAGTGAACCCTCTGTTTGTGTTGTTGAGGTCGAGGGCACAGAAGCACTGCCCATCATGTGTTGGCGCATGAGGGCATTGGCCTCAAGTTGTTGCTCTGCTAGAGCAGGCACAGCCTCCGTTAATTCACAGACCCTCTGGCCAAAGCCTGTGAGAGCAGCGGTGCATTGTTGCACGACATGGCGTGTGCGTGCGTTGTCCCGGGCAATGTACTTGCAACCATGCCAGATTGAGTTGCTCACAGCCTTGATATGGAGGCTCTGGACTTTGGCCATCAATTATGTCCAGGCGGCCCATTACTGCTGCCCCAGTTACAAGGCCCTCTCCTCGTGCGTCAGGTGGTGGAACGCGAATTGTGCGCTGTTGGGGGGGCTGCATGGTGACATGCCACCAGACCAGACTGGGCTGCATGGCTCGCAACGATGGCCCTCAGGGCTCCCATATGATGGGGCGTCGACTTCGGGCTGGGGTGTACTGCAGCGGGGCACAGCCACATGCCGACTCCCTGCCTGCTGTCTGCCAGTGCTTGGCCTTCCATGGTCTGTGGATGCCCGTTCCCCATCACTGCTGCTGTGGGTGTGTGCTGCAGTGGCATGATGTCCACGTGAAGGTGTCACTCCCACATCCGGCTGCGAATCCGGCCTCTCTCCCTCGGCGTCGGGGCTATGGATGTAGGGTTCCGGTGCGCTGCCGGTAGCCTCCCTGCGGCCATGTGGCTGCCGCTGCTGTCTGGCGGGGCTGAGTTGGGGTGAGGAGGGTGTTCCACGGTGTTCTCTCCCGTGGGTGTGGCCTCGGGGGGGGATTGCTGGTGGAGGCATGGTGTCGTGGGCGCATTGCTGGTGTGCCTCATCATCATCATCAACGGCCTCTTGGGATTGACGTGTGCCAGTGGGGCACATAGGGGGTGGTTTGAGTACAATGCTACATACTTTTGTGTGATGCAGGTCATGCCAACAAGTGTGAATGAAGACAGTGACAATGACGCATTCAACTTGCATTCTGTTCAGTCAACATGTGGGGCTTGTTGTGGATGTGCATGGAGGGACACAGCATGGCTAAGCGTGCTTGGGGTGGACTGCGCTCAGGCTTTTGTGGTTGTGTTGATGCACAGTACCACTCTACGTAGCTGTCCTATGGCTATGGGAGTCTATCCCCTGCCTCTGTCATTCATGCACTGCACGTACAGGGTTGTCTAGGCAACACTGACGTTCTAGGGATGTGGCCCTCACTTACGGGCGTATGCAGTGCCTCAGACACATATCTTCACTCTCATTCAGATGCATGTATTCGGGGATGGGACTCACCTGCCGTTGGATCAATGCCAGTCCCTGCCTCCGCTCCAACGATGCCCTGAATGGTCCCAACATCAATGAGGCCCGTCAGTTTCCCCTCCCATGGTGTGAGGTCGGGGGGGTGGTGGACCCTCCTCCTGTGGCCCTGCTTGCACTCCTGTGCTGGGACAGGATGCCTCTCACCCGAACCCGCAGGTCATTGAGCCGCTTGCGGGGCAGTCTTCACCATCCCGGGACACGCGGCCAACTGCACTGACCCTTTGTGCCACACTTTTCCATATTTGCCCTCTGCGCATTGCACTTGTTTTGCGCTGCTGCAGCTCGTGGTGGTGAGTCAGTGCCTCATCCACAAGGACCTCAAGTTCTTGGTCGCTAAACTTAGGTTTTCTGACCCTATCCATGGCAGACTTGCCCCTGGTGCGCTCCTGACTCATTACTGCCTTCGGATGGAGTGGATGGCTTCCAGTGCCTGAGATATCCGACGGATTGTGATTTCCAAAATGGCCGCCGCTTTATTTCCCATTCCGGCGGTGACGCGTTTCCCGCGCTCTCATAGCGCGCGCTATGTGCGCGACCTGGCGGTAGCGCATGGTGCGCCGGATTTAAGGGTTTGCGCTAATAGCGCTTATGCCTTGGACCAGGGCGCGTGCACGATTAGTCGTGATCTGGCGGATTATCCGCCGGGTGCCTTGGCGTTAGCGCTATTTAGGTCCGGCGGATAATCCGCCACATTTACCGCCAAAGTCATGATGAGGCCCTATATGGTTACGCAATCATATTCATTGCGTGCCCCCAGTTACCCCCTCGAGCATCTCCACCCTCCTTCAGTCCCCTATTGCCTCAGGAGGCATGCAGGCTCAAGGCACCTAATGTGCAGTCGTCAATGATGCCCTGTCACATGCCGGGGTTGCCCCCCTTTCCCTTCCTTCCCACAACAGGTAAATGTGTCTCCCTTGACAGCGCTGTATTAGCACTTTCATTTCACATCTATGGCTTGTTCTCTGCTGTGGACTTAGGTCGGTGCCATTCACATTGCGCAATCCTGTTCCATATCCTACCATGTAACTGATATTTTTGTGCCAACAAATTATAGTCTCCAATATGCAAACATGGTCAGTAGGGGCGTGTTAGGTAAGATTTCCACAGAGCTGGTAAATCTTCCTTTCCTGGTTCAACTCCAGAACTTTTTGTTTTTTTAGTGGGATATTTTTCATTAATACTTCAGTGAGTGGGAACCTTTTTCCACACTCACCTAATCTTTAAGTCTTTTTATGGATGTCATTTTTAAGACTCTCCATAGTGACTTTTTAAAGTTATCATGTCTAACAACTTATTGGCAATAAGTGCCTGTTGTTGCTGGGTTGTCCTAAGGGCTCCCCATTTAACTTTCTTGTGCTAACCTTGAGTGAACTACAGTTCCCAAGGGTAGAAAGGATCTTTGGATCCCTTTTACATTTTATTCTGTGAAACCAGCACACCCCACCTTATGTGGAGTGCTGGGGAGATACAATGTATCCCCTTTCACATTAAAACTGTAACAATTCTGTTACAGTGGCAATCTTACCTTTAATGGCTGGTGGCAGTGATTTTACTAATTTGGTGCACCTTTACCGCGGGCTGTAATCACAGCTGCAGTAAAAGCACCTGAGGGTGCTCATTTTACCAAAATGACCTCTGTCTTCTTTTTCTGCCATTTTAGTGTTTCTTGTCATTTCTTGTTCCTTCCCCTGACATCCAGGGTGGGAAATTCCATTGTTTGAGTTTTGCCTTTGGTGGGAGTCCGCTGGACACCCCGCCCTGGCTCCAGTCAGTCTGTAAGCACAGGAAGTGGGAGAGGAGTCCAAAACTCTCTCATCCTTTGTCTTACACCTTCCTTCAACTGGGACAAATCCCAGTGGGGGGCTGGCTGTCCTGATTGGACAACCAGACTCCCCTTTCTTGTAAAATGCGGGGAGAAAATGCAGAGGTTGTGCTGTAGTTCCTAATAAATTCTGGAAATGTAGAAGCTGAAGTCATATAGACCACTGGAACAGAAAACCAAAGAGGATGACGAAGGAAAAGTGGTAAGAATGATTTCCAGCGACCAGAGAGTCTGCTGTGTAACCGCAGTCTGCTGCAGCCCTTCCTTCCAATCAACCTGGGGTCTCCGAAAACGAGGACCCGAACCCAGAGCCTGGATAGACCCACTAAACTCAAGAAGACTTGCATTTTGAGCCATCCCACGGGTTGCTGTGACCTTGCGTTCTTGCAATACTCCAATAACCTGGGACCTCCAGCCACTGTGCGGTGCACGGTCTGTCGAATTCTGAATCTCACTGAAACTTTGTGTGCCTCCTGGTGTATCTCCAGAGACATGAATTGAGTCCAAAAAGTCCCCTCACAAGAGTGCTGGACCTTTTAAACAATGAGAATTCAACCGCTGTTTTCTGTCTTCTGTGCTCCTTGAAAAGGCGCAAAACCCACAGAACCGCATTCAGCCATGAGAGAAATCTTGCCTAGAGCCTCCATCATCGATCCCTGCTGCAAAGTCCCTTCTGAGGTCTTGTGTCCAGTCTCCAGGACAAGGAATCCACGGCGGGGTATTTGGCTGCTGTCCCTGAAGGTCTCCTGCTGCAATCTCTTCTTCATTGCTGAGGTACTGTGTTGGTTTGGGTATATACTTTCCTTAAGCCTGTTGGAATTTCTGTGTATCCTGGGGTGTTTTCTGTGATTGGGAGGTCCCTCGTCCAGTACACCCAATCCCACTGCTAGAATCCTGCTGGGGTGTCTTCTGTGAAGCCCCTGGACCCTCTTCTAACCCTAGAAGTAAAGTACTAGTACTTTGCCAGTTTTCCTAAGGAAACTCTGACTTTTGCAACTAAAGAACTTATTCTAACACTGCCTGTTGGTCACTAGTCCTAGTGACCCCCCCTTCTGCCACTGAGAACACTCATGCTCCAAGAATAAGGGAAATACTTTGAAGGGATTGGGACTTCTGCCTAGAAAAGAAATCAAGTGTTTTACTTACTTGTAAAGAGTTGGTGGGTAACGGTAATTCTAAGAGTGAACAGTTACAAATGTTCTTACTGATCTTGAATGTGTGATGCGCTATTCTTAAAAGTATGGTTAACATCTTTTCTTCCTTAGCCACTGTTTTGCCAGTTTAAAAGAAAGTAGATGTAACGGTATTTTGCTCTCCTATGATTAGGTTTTGCCTCTTTACAAAAGTAATGTGTTGGCTTCACCAGATTATTCCTGAAGGGTAATTGTATGAGTGTCCTCCAACTGTTGTTATCACCAGGTTAGTCCTTTTAGGATAACTACCACCAAACCACCAGGGGGCACAGAAGCTCGGCAGCCTGAACCAGCGCCTCCTTCACCCAGGCTGAATCATTCACAAATAAAACAGTTTTAATTGCAATTCTGTTCCTTACCTTTCTCTGTTCCTGTTGCTCATCTGCTGGGGTTCCTCTGACAGCATTCTGAACCGGAATCGGATCCTCCTTGTATTGTTTTCGGGTGGAGCATTGGGGCGGCCTCCTCCTGCTCTACCATCGAACTGGCCCTGGCGGTGTCCTTCCCGTTCGGCAGACGGCCAGAACAGCAGTCCTTCCCCCTTCCGTGAGTTACCCTTTGTCTACTGGTGCTCAGGGGAGATGCTAGGTCTGGAAAAGACCTGGGGCTAAGCTGATGTTGGAACTGTTGGGACTGGGGGCTAGCTAGTCTTTTGGCTGAAGCTCCTGAGATGCTGGTGCTCTTGGGGCCTCCCTTCAGCCCTCACCCATCCTGGGTTCCGACGAGGACGAGACAGCTCTGCGTGTCTCCACACTGCCTCCGGGGCCCTCCGCCTCCTCACCGGCTCCCTGTGTCCTGGCGGTTCGCAGCAATCTGGGGAACCGACATCTTGACTTGCCTACTGCAGCTCCTGGAACCTCCCTTCAGCTCTCACCCATCCTGTGTCCCGATGGGGACGTGAAGGCTCTGCGTGCCTCCACATTGACTCCAGTGCACTCTGCCTCCACATCGGCTCTCTGTGTCCTGGCGGGATCGCGGCGGTCCTGGGAGCTGCCATCTTGTCTTTAGCCTGCCTCCAGCGGTCCTCTTCACTCAACGGCGGGTCCAGCGTCTTACACCCACCGGCTCCAGCCCAGCTCCTAAAGTGCCCCTTCGGTTTGTGACCATTCGAGACAGCGGACTGCTCTTCCTGTCTCCTTGATCACTTGGCACTGGGTGCTGGTCCTGGTGCCCTGACCCCACTCTTCATCCTCTTGGCCTCGGACGTGGCTTTGCCCTTGCTCCGCATTCTCCCGAGGTCAGACATGGCTGATTGTGATCCCAGTGGATTGTTGCTCTGCGGGGCGTGTCCGCGCAGCATCCGGATCGCCCTGTCCCCTCGTTGCACTTGCGGACCCTACAGCGGTCCTGCCCGCCTGAGAACAAGAGCTGACATCCAGGAACGCCTTCTCCAGCCTGGCTCGCCTGCATTTTTCCAACCACATGCAGTTTAATAAACACCCTTGAACTGTCACGGCCCTGTGGCCGTGACAGCCGCCAAGACAGAAGTGTACTCTTCTCGCCTATCTTCCTGGCGCACTCCTTGCAACACTTCTTGCCTTTGCCTAGTGTGACTGATTGGGATCCTCACCACTACCTGACTGTTCTTGCTGCAAAGTGTCCTGCCTGAAGTCCATACCGGCCGTGACAGCGGCGTTCTGTATCCTCTTGCCACCTTGTGCATTGCTTGCGGGCTCCCTGCCTTTGACCAACGTGGCTGGCCGGGACTACAGCCTTCTTCCTCTGCTGCTTTGTGTCCTCCTGCCGGTGCCACCACACTATCTTCTATGGCTGCCAGCAATCCTCCCCACTGAGGGGTGGGCGAGGTTCAGAACTTCACTGCATTGGCCCTCCAACTTGACTATCTTATTTTTCGTGGTGCCACTACTCTGATCCCGTAACCATTTTCTGCTGCCCCCCTTGTTCAAACATGACCACAGCTTTCTAGGATCCCTCTACTCGTCCTCATACCCTGGCTCTGTGTTTTTTCCTCCCCTGGCGCCTCCACATTGTGCCTTGTGCCAATGCCCTCCCCGTTCAATTGTGGTTGCAGCTGCCTACTTTCCCTGCTTTTCACCTTTCACTGACTGCTTGATCCCATCCACTGACGCCTCCATACTCTGCACCTGGTGCTGCTGCCTACTCCCTCACTTCTTCTTCCTGGTGCCTCTAGTCCGTCCCCGACTCCACCGCCCATGACCGTTCCCTCCCAGGATCTGACACAATCAGCTCTAGCTTGCTATTTCTGCCCTCACTCCTTAATTACCCCGTTCGCTTGAGCCTCCTTATATTGTTGTAATAATCCCACCCAGCACTGACCTTCTCCCTCTCTCTGGGCGTGATTACTCTGGCCCTATCCGTCCAAGAAAATGGGCTGCAGCCCAGCACCCCATCACCAGTTTCTACTTCCTTCACCCGGGTCCCATACCCCAGTGATTCCTTCTAAGTACTAATACCTGCAGCTCCCTCTACTATAAACGAGGTGTAGCAGCCCAGAATTGGTACCTCATTCTTCCTGTCTCAACTGCCTGATCACCTCTGACTCCAGTTTTGAGTAACTGCTCCCTCTGACTGGCGCCTCCCCAAGCTACTCCTAACTTGTTACTATCCTCTCCCCATCCCTCACTTAGGTCTGTCCATTGCACACTGCCCTTCTTGTAACTATAATACTGGTCCTATCCCCGCCATCACTAAAACCTATAGCTACGGTCCTTCTCTACTCATCCCTTATCTGATACCTTTGTTATGCGATCTTCCAAAACTCCTTTCCACCACCCTCTCCCCCCTCTCTCGACCCTTCCACCTTCTCCTTTCCCTCCTACTCTCCTTTTTCCTACTAATGCCCACTCCTCTCCACTATCCTCGCCCCCACTCCTCCAGTCACACTCCTACCTTCTCTCACCGCCCTAATCTTCTGTACCCCCCTACCGCCAGCCACTCCGCCCTCATCAACATGGCTCTCTGGAATGCCAAATCCATCTGTAATAAAACCACAGCTGTTCTTGACTTATTCTTTCGCCTTAACCTTGATTTCCTCTGCCTAACTCAAACCTGGATTCCCACTCATAACACCTCTGTCCCCGCTTCTTTAACAACCTCCTCTTCCTCCTTCTTTCACACCCCCGCCCCTCTGGCTGTGGTGGAGGCGTTGGACTCCTCTACCATCCCAAATACATCTCCTCCTCCTCCTCCTCTCCAACTCTCCCTTCTTTCCCTTCCTTTGAATTCCTTTACAAGTCTTTCTCTGCTACCCCACCCTATTTCCTTCCTGATCATCTATCGTCCCCCTGGCCCTCTCTCTTCCTTCTATGAAGACCTTGATCACCTCCTCTCACTTATCTCTCCCTCCCCCTCCCCTCTATCAGTACTTGGCGACTTTAATATTCATTTTCCTTCTCCCCCTCAATCTTCTCCCCTCTTCTCCATCCTTGATTCCTACCTCCTCTCCCCCCTTCCGTACTCCCCACTCACTCCTCTGGCTCCACCCTTGACCTCATCTTCAATTCTTCCTATCCCTCTTCCCCAGTCTCCTCTCTTCCTGTTTATCTCTCTGATCATACCTTACACTCATTCTCCCTTTCTCCTATCTCCCATTCCTCTACTGCTAATCTCTCCCCTCCAATCTACTCACGACGTGACTTTCGTTACTTCAACACTACCCTCTTTTTTGATACTTGCTCTTCTTCTCTTCCATCTCTCCAAGACTTCGCCTTATTCTCTGCGAATGATGCTCTATCCTCCCTTTCCTCCTCTATCTCCTCTGCCCTTGATCAACTTTACCCCCGCCTCTCTCTTCCATCCAACCCAGAAGCTCTCTCAACCTTGGCTTACTCTCCATCTCTGCTCAATGTGGTGCCTTCTCCGACGTCTAGAGAGACTGTGGCTCAAAACTCCCTCACTTTCTAATCAAAGCTCTTACTTCTCTTACCACACAAAACTCCTGCCTTGCCTCGGCCAAATCTTCCTACTACTCTAATCTTCTCCATTCTCAAGCCTCCTACCCTTGTCGTATCTTCCAAACTCTCTCTCGTCTTCTCTCTCCTCCCACTCCTGATCCCTCATCCAATTCCACACTCTCTCCTTCTGACTTTGCTTACTTCTTCTTCTCCAAAATCCTCACCCTTTGGCAAAAAATCAACTCCCTCTCTGATTCCCCTTCTCCTCCTCCCCCTCTCCTCCCTCATTCTTCATGTCCATCTTCTCACCCGTTTCCCCTTCTGAAGTTTCCTCCTTTCTATCCAAAGCTCACCCCACGTCTGCCCCATCTGACCCTCTCCCTTCCCTTCTTATCCCTAAGATCTACCCTCTTCTTATCCCCTACCTTACCTCTTTCTTCAACATCTGCCTCTCCTCATCAACATTTCCCTCTGCGTTCAAGCATGCTACGATTATTCCTATTCTAAAGAAACCGTCTTCTGATCCACTTCTCACTGCTAACTTTAGACCTATCTCTCTTCTACCATTCCTCTCTAAGCTTCTTGAGTGCCTTGCCTACTCTCAGCTCTCATCCTTTGTCAATACTTCCTCTCTCCTTCCTCCCTTCCAATCTGGCTTCCGTCCCAAACATTCCACAGAAACAGCTCTCACCTCTATCCTTAACTCCCTCCTCTCTGCTCACTATGCCAAACAATCTTGTATCCTTATTCTCCTTGATCTCTCTGCAGCCTTTGACACTGTCGATCATCCTCTCCTTCTCCCCACCCTTTCCTCCTTTGGGTTTAAAGTCCCTGTTCTCAAATGGCTATCCTCTTATCTCTCTTCCCGTTCCTTTGCTGTTTCTTGGGGTGGCTGGACCTCTCCTTCCTTTCCTCTTGAATACGGTGTTCCCCAAGGTTCTGTACTTGGTCCTTTCCTCTTCTCTCTTTACACCTCTCTCATTGCCCCTGTTATCTCCTCGTTTGGCATCTCCCACCATTTCTATGCCAATGACACTCAACTCTTTCTCTCTTTCTCCTCCTTCTCAACTGGCCTTCACTTAAAACTCTCTTCCTGCCTTACTGCCATTAAGAACTGGATGTCCTGCCTCTTTCTCTCTCTTAACACTGATAAAACCGAAGTCCTTTTCTATCCTTCCAACTCTCTTCCCACTCCCTCTCCTCCCCCTTTCATTCACTTTCGTCCTTCCAATCTCCCTATCTCTCCCCAAGCTCATAAGTTAGGCGTTCTCTTTGACTCCTCTCTCTCCTTTTCCCAGCACATTTCACTCACCTCTCGCACTTGCCGATACCACCTCTACAATATTCGTAAAATCCGTCCCTCCCTAACTTTCCACTCTACAAACGCCTAATCTCCTCCTCTCTCACCTTTTCTCACCTCTTCTATTGCTCCTCTCTACTCTTTGGACTACCAGCATCTCATCTTGCCCCCCTTAAATCCATCTACCACTCTGCTGTTCGTACTCTTTGTCTCCTCACCTCCCGAGACTCCATCTCTACCTCACTCTCTTACCTTGGCTGGCTACCATTTCACTCACAGCTAAAATGTTACTTTCTCTGCCTTGTCTTCAAATCCCTCCATGGTCTTGCTCCTCATCTCTCCTCCCTTCTCTCCTTCTATTTCCCCTCCCGTTCCCTTTGTTCCGCTGACCACTTCCTTCTCACTGTACCTCCATCCCCCTGTGCTTTCTCCCGTTTCTGCTCCTTCCAACTCCTTGCACCCCTGCACTGGACCTCACTCCCTCTCACAATCCGCTCCACCACGACCTTCCCCTCATTCCACACTTCCCTTAAATCCCTCCTCCTTCATTCTCCTCCTTGAAACCTCCCTCTCTGCCCTCTCTGCTTCCTCCCCCCCTCATTCTTCCCCTTGATTCTCTCTCTCCCTTCTCCTACCCTCCTCTCTCTCCCTTCAATTCCCTCTTCCAACTCTTCACCACCCCTCCCCCACCCACCTAATCCCACTCCCCATTCCCCCTCCCCTTCAGCTAATTGCTCTTCTCACTGTTTTATCGAATTATTCATGATGTAATTTTGCTTCCTCTGTTACATTGTTGATGTTGTTATGTATTATGTTGTTCCACTGTACAGCGCCTTGGTGTAAAGCGCTCTATAAATCATTGAAATCAATCAATCAATCAATCAACTGTATAAGCGTCCCCCAACTGGGTCTTGCTTCCCCTGGCTTGGTGCTAGCCAGTCCTTAATAAGTCTACATTAGGTTGTTGCATAACTAGAATAACTATTCAGTAAAGTGTGACATTGGGTTTTACTTTCCCCTTCATTGTGAAGTTAAAGTATATGGGTTTTACTTACATTGGGCCTCATTACACGGAAGGCGGTAATGGTTAACGGCCACCGTTAATGGTAACGGTGGCCGTTAACCATTACCGCCTTACTACGAGGTCCCTTAGCGGGTTGGTGTTTTAACGCCTGCTTTTTGCAGGCGTTAAAAAACAACCCGCTAAGGGACCTCGGAGCTAATTACGGCACCGCAAAATTGCGGTGCCGTAATTGGCGCCTTCCCCATTCCCATAGAGCCCTATGGGGCAGAAATGGGAATGGGGAAGGGCAATGGCGGAAGGGGGATTTACCGCCCCACCAACCTTGGAATGGGGCGGTAAATCCCCTTTCCGCCAAGCTGTGTGACATCCAAAACAAGTTACCAGAGTTATTGCTTACCTCAATCTGGGGTTCCCTGATTTCCAAAGCATCTGTAATTGTTTATTACTTCATTAGGTTTCTACTGCACCTAGAATAAGTGTTTCTCTATTCACCAAAAAAGTATATCGTCCAGTTAACTGTTTATGTGATTTGTTCCAAGAGTCACTGTACAACTGGAAGGGTCTACTGCCCTTGTATTACCAAAAGTAATCTGAAAGTAGCCATTGGTCTTTTACTCCCAAAGAATAGTTGCGACCTACACTAAATGTGTATAACAAGGTTTTGACTTCCCTAGAACTACTGTTAGGTGTACCAAATAAGGTTTATACTTGGGTCTGGGTACTTTCAAGTATAGCGTTGTGTTTTATATTGTGATTTTATATAATGTGTTAGTACTTACTTAACCCCTAGATTTATCTGGGCCTACCTGTATTTAAATAAATCCTTTATTTTTACAATACATAGTGTTTCAGTGTTTCTTTGAATTATTTGTATTACAATTTTCACTTGTACTGTATCTACTGCCCTCTCTCCCTCCGAAGATAAGCCTGGCTGCTCTGCCTACGCTGCCATGTACTCAGGTGGTACAGTCTTATACTAAGGCCCTCATTAGGACCCTGGCGTTAAGGGATTAACGGCGCCGTAAAAGGTGCCGGCGCCGTTAAACCCTTAACGCCTGATTACGAGGTCCCTGTGCAGGACCCGACCTGAACGGCTGGTCTAGACTAGCCATTAAAGTAGGGGCCCACAAAGGGACTCTCGAGGTAAGTATGGCACCGCAATTTGCAGTACCATACTTACCGCCTTCCCCATTCCCATTATGCCCTATGGGGCAAAAATGGGAATGGGAAAGGGCCATGGTGGCATGGGGAATTACCGCCCCACCAACCTTGGAATGGGGTGGTAATTCCCCATTCCGCCATGGCGGACTCCGGCATCGACCATGGTGCTAATAGCACCATGGTTTTCCGCCAGAGTCCTAATGAGGGCCTAAGAGTGGGGTCTTGTACTGCCTCAGTTGAATGGTTTTGAGGAAGTGGGTAGCACTTCAGAAAAACTGTCCTAACAGGGCGTCATGCCAGTGAAACTATGACATGACCCTGCACCTTGCTGGAAACCACCACTCTGCCATCCATGAAATACTCTCTCATCTCAACACACATCTCTTAATTTGACCTCATTTACCATCCCTCAGATGCCTCCTCACACTACTTGGATGTCATCACTAACTTTAATAACAGCGGCATTGATCAATAACAGAAACAACCTCGTTCTCAATTACTGCACTCAGATATCAACCAGCACTTGACAGAGTCCAGCCATAAGAATGGCAACACTCTTGGCATAGTATCTCAACTGCATTGAGTTGGAATGGCCAGTTCATGCCACTATCCCATATGCCTACCCCACTAAACTTCCATCAACTAAGGGCACCCAACTTTATCACGTGTGTTATGATGCTGTGTTTGTTTCACTGGTCCTGGTTGGTGAATGCAGATGAATGAGAGCTCTGGGAAAGTTGGGTGCAATTGATAAATTCATGATTCTGAGAGTGACAGTTGGAGTCTGAGTGTCTGAGGGTGGACAGGTGGTTGTTTGGGTTTCAAAAGTGGGAGGCGGAACAGAAATTACAAAAAAGCTTTCAGCATGAGACAGGAAGATCAGGATAGATAGGCGTTTTCCAACAGGATTGCACCATTATAAAATGCTTCTGTGAATCAGGCTCTTAGTGTGTGGGCTTTGTCGGAAATACTTTTTCCAGCAAACACTTTGTGGCTTTTTCAAAAAGTGGTGATGGAGGGTTCAGTATAGATGTGAAGTTCTAGGTTTTCCCATGTTCTGGGTTCCCACTGGGTAAATGTTAGTTTTTCTGTGCATGTTAGTTTGCAGAGTGGAATTTTGAGAAGGTGCTGGAGAGCTTGTTTGATGTATGTGTAGGTGAGGGTTTTCCATTTGTCATGATGGTAAAATGGGTTTTGAGTTGGATGTCTTTGAATACAATCCAGAGTCCTTTGAAGGCAATTCACAGGAGCGCAGGGAGCCATTGGAGTTGGTGATGTGTGATTTTTTTGGAAGGTGAAAGATCAATCATGCTACTGTGTTTCATGAGGCTTGCAGGAAAGCAAGGATGCTGTTGGGGAGTCCAATGGGGAGAGCAGCACCATAGTCCAACTTGGACAAAACCAATTCTTGTACTGGGTTACAGAAGTCGTCATGGCAAAGGATGGGTCTTATCTTGCGGAGATGGAGGAGGTGTAGGGTTAGGTTCCATGTTGTGGTGATGGCAGCTATGTTGTGAGTGAAGGAAAGGTGGAGTCTTTGGACAATCTTATGGATTTGGCAGGTGTGAAAATGGATATGTGTGTTTTTTCTATGATGAGTTCTTTGATCCAAGGGATGAGGTAGGGTTTGTACCCGTGGTGACAGATGAGGGGGTATTCTGTTTTGGAAGGGTTGAGTTTGAGGAAGTGGGTGGACATCCAGATGGTGATGGTGGAGAGGCAGATTTTTGAGGATGTGGTTTTGTGAAGGGGTTGATATTTGCAATTATATTTGTGTGTCATCTGCATATTGGAGTAAGTGGACATTGTATTTTCTAAGGATTTGTCCAAGGGATTCTACATACAGTTTTAAGAAGAGAGGAGACAGGCAGGACCCTTGCAAGATGCTGTACTTGACAGGAGTGGGGTATAATCGATACAGAGATAAGGAGACAAAGGCCCTCATTACAAGTTTGCCACTCTGGAATCAACAGTGCAGCTAAGCTTGCCGGCACTGTTGTTTCCGGCAAAGTACAAGTTCTGGCAGGGGGTATCAGGCCAGGTCAGACCTGGAGGGCAGAACGGCACCTGCACGCAGAGTTTCACAGTAGCACCGGTGCCCATTCCCGTGGAGCCCTATCGGACTCCACAGGAATGGGGATTAACAGAAATGCCGGTGCCGGATTTACCGGACCACCGGGGCTGTAATGCCATGGTAAATCGGGCAATTCTGGCAACTGCAAATCACTATGGGTCTGGCGGCTGCCTGCCGGTTTTACCAGCAGGGCTACCGCCGGACTTGTAATGAGCCCCAAAGTCTGTACTGTCACTGTGGAAGGAGGCAAATCAGCTAAGGACATTGCCAGAGAGTTTCATCCTGTGGCATAGGATGTTGAGGAGAACAGTGTGGTCGATGGTGTTGAAGGCTGAATAGAGGTTAAGGCATATGAGTAGGGCAGTGTGTTTCTTTGTTATTGTTAATGGGTCTTGTGCTGCACACTGTTGCCACTTGCATGGTTTCTTGGAGCTCTGGTGGGTATGCAATGGAAGGAGGATTGTGGGTTTTGTTAGTAGGATTAAGAGGGTAACGAGCAGCTTCAGGTTGGAGAAAACGGTAACTGAGCGTTGGTGCGTTTTTGGTTGTTAGCTGCCATGTGGTGCTGAGGTGTGATTGTGTATGGCTTATTTTCATGTCGAGTGCTATGAAGTGTGTGCGGTTTGTGGTGCAGTAGAGGTGTGGGTGTGTTTAGTTCAGGGTTTGAGGTTGTGTATACAGAAAGGTGGGTGTTTAGTATGGTTAGTTAGTGTCAATACATTTCCTACACCCAACAATATGTTTAAATGTAATACATTTCCCACCCCCCAACAATTTGTTCAATCGAAATGTATTTCCAATCCCCAGCAATCGATCCAAATGAGACATATTCCCTGTGCCCACCATTCCATCCACGTGTGGCACAGTTTCTGCCCCTAAACATTCTCTCTAAGTGCAACACATTTCTCATTCCGGCAGTCCATCTAAGTGTGATACATCTCCCACCCCTAACCTTTCATCCAAGTGTGACATGCTTCCCAACTCCAGCACAGTGTGATACACTTCTAGTCCACAACAGCCCATCCAAGTGTGATGTATCTCCCAACCCCCACAATCCATCCTGGTATGACTCACTTCCCACCTCCAAACAATCCATATAGGAACAATACATTTCCAGCCCCTAACAGTTTATCGAGGTGCAATGCATTTCCCACACATCCATCTGTCTCGAGGAACCGAACCAAGCATGATACAGATGTTCCATAGTGCCTGTCTCAGGGCGCATCAGGGAGTATAAGGCTTAGCTGTACTGTTAAACCAGATGCAGAGTTGCTACCCTACAAATACTGGCTGATTGCTGAATGTGGCTAGTTTACACAATTACGCTACATGCCGGATAAGACTAACCTATGCTATGAGTCAAAATGCTGGTAGACATATGATAGTAGGTCATTAGAGTGGTGGGTCTTTCTAGACTACATTAGTGGCTGTACTCCTGGCTTTGCTGGTAGGTTTCTCTTGCTGGATATTGCATGTTTTTGTGTGTTAGGTTGTGTTGATAGGGGTAGGTCCCTTTGCTTGGTTTCCTTTCATGTTAGGAATTTTTGGTTAGTCACTGGATTTGTTGGGTCGCTTTCTGTGTATTTGCTTAACCACTGGAATGTGTTATTTTGTGGTACGTAAATGTTGCTCAGGCATTTTCATCCCCTTTAGAGTGGAAGAGACGGGTTTTTAAAGGTTTTCTGAGTTCCAGATGGTCCTCCGTAGTTCATAATTCTTTCACGGAGGGAGTTCCAGGGTTTTACGGCTATTCAAGAGAAGGCTGATCCTCAAAGTATTTTCTTGCGTAGTGTTTAGCTTCTAGGCAGATGTCTTTGCTGGATCTAAGTGTTCTTGCTGGTTTGTAGATGGTGATTTTGTTCTATATGAATTCAGCTCACTGGCTGATTGCTCTGTATGTTATGCCATTGTTTTGAAAGTGATTTATATTTTGACTGGGAGCCAAAATAGTATCCTTAACATGGGTGTGATGTGGTCTCTTTGGGAAAGTTTCAGAAGAAGTCTGGCAGCTGCATTCGGTACTTGTTGTAGTTTCCTCAGCAAGTATTCTGGCATTCCAAGGTATATGCTGTTGGTGCAGTGTTTTCTGGACATGATGAGGGAGATGATGGCAAGTGTTTTGTGTGTGAAGGAAAAGAGGGGTAGTATCTTTTTGATAGTTTGCAGATCGAAGAAGCATTTCTTAATTATAAAATGACATCAGTGATGTCATCAATGACATTTGTGATGTCATCTTTGATGTCCTGGGTGTTAGTCTTAGCAGTGCACATTGGTGGCGTGAGTTATGGTTGCTTAGCTTACCATAACTGGTGAATTTCAAGGGTTTTTCGGTTTTACTTGGAACCATAACATCCCTTTAACAAAGATTTTTCACTGAATTTCATAGGTTTTTAGTAGCGCAACTTAACCATAACGTTCCTTTAACAAAGTTTTTTCACTGAATTTCATAGGTTTTTAGCAGCGCAACTTAACCATAACCTCCCTTTAACAAGGTTTTTTCACTGAATTTCATTGGTTTTTAGCAGCTCAACTTAACCATAACGTCCCTTTGACAAAGCTTTTTCACTGAATGGTTTTAGCAGCTCAACTTAACCATAACGTCCCTTTAACAAAGTTTTTTCACTGAATTTCATAGGTTTTTAACAGCGCAACTTAACCATAACGTCCCTTTAACAAAGTTTTTTCACTGAATTTCTTAGGTTTTTAGTAGTGCAACTAAACCATAACGTCCATTTAACAAAGTTTTTTCACTGAATTTTATAGGTTTTTAGTAGTGCAACTTAACAATAATGACTTTTGCTTTATATACATGTCATATGGAACTGACTGAATCTCTTCTACTGTACTTGATGTCCGCGAACTCATTTAATGTTCGCGGACATGTTTGAAGAACAGTACCACTAGCTAAAAACAATGGGGGGCTATGTTTGATTGTTATATCATAACATAGGAACATTTAACAAATTCAAAAAGGAGCACACAAACACATTATACGTACTAATACATAAGAAATGTAACCCATATATACAACAGACTAATCATTCATTTAAATGCACTGGGCCTCATTACGACCCAGGCGGTAAGTTACCGCCTGGGTCGTACCTTTACCACCATGGCGTAAACTATGTTTACGCCATGGTGGTTGGCGGACTTACCGCCCCATTCCGAGGTTGGCGCGCGGTAAGTCCTGGGAGTGGGGAAGGCGTTAATTACGCCACCATAAATTACGGTGGCGTAATTAACAACAAGGTCCCTTAGCGCCATGGATTTTAACACCTGCTAAAAGCAGGTGTTAAATCCTCCATGGCGCTAAGGGACCTCGGAATCAGGCGGTAAGGGTCGGCGCTGTTTACGCCGCCGTAAATCCCTTACCGCCTGGGTCCTAATGAGGCCCACTGTGTTTTAAAATGGAATATACCACAAGAAGATAAATTGGCTTCCAACATAATTACCTCACAAACACGACAGAACTGAGAACAAGAGCAGACCCACTGAGTACATAGGACATATCTCACCTGAAATAGTAAGTGTACTTAATTTTATTCATATATTTATGAACTTTCTGTATTAGATAAAAAAAGATATTATCTTTTTTTTTTTTTCTCACAGAAATGTCTAGTACTATGGAATGGCTAGAGGAGCATTTCCCACATGAAGAAATGTCACAAGATAGTGAAACTAATGGTAAACACTTTAAAAAATAAACCATTTATTTATTATTATTATGTATACATTTAACATATATATATACATATATATATATATATTTGTACAGAGCATACCAAAATAGAAAGTACTTCAGTAAAACCTGTTATGGATAACACTTTTCACAGTATAGAAGAAAAAATGGACTTATTGTTGACTAATTTAAATAATTTGAAAACTTTTGTGGAAGATCATTTTAAACCCAAAACCTCGTACCATTGCCCCACATGTACTTATCCCTCCTCACCATATCCCAGTCAATTATCCCCAAACCCTCTCCATAACCCAAAACGTTTTGATGAGACTTCATCCCTTCTTCACCTAATAACAATCATGTTGAAACCCCTAATTCTCCTGTTTTTGTTTCTTTTTCTGCCTCACCTTCTCTATCATAAATTATTAATATATGTTAAATAAAGTTTAATTTTTATATTGTGTAGTAAATAGTTTCGTTTTTTTAAAAAAAACCAATGTAGGTGTCTGCGGATAGTGCAGGTGTTCTGAAATGTTCGTAAATAAACGAAAATGGAGGTGTCCTGAAGAACACTATACCTGTTCGTACTGTTCACTAGCAAGATGAAACTATTCTAAGAACACACGCGGTGTCCTGAAATGTTCGTAAAAAAAAAATTAAAGTGTCCTAAAGAACACTATATCTGTCCGTAGTGTTCACTACCAAGTTTAAACTGTTCTAAGAACACAATTGGTGTCCTGAAATGTTTGTACGTAAACGAAAATGGAGGTGTCCTGAAGAACACTATACCTGTTTGTAGTGTTCGCTAGCAAGTTCAAACTGTTCTAAGAACACATGCAGTGTCCTGAATTGTTCGTAATTAAACGACAATGGAAGTGTCTTAAAGAACACTATACCTGTCCATACTGTCCGCTAGCAAGTTGAAACTGTTCTAAGAACACAATTGCTGTCCTGAAATGTTTGTACATAAACGAAATTGGACGAGTCCTGGAGAACACTATATCTGTCCTTACTGTTCGCTAGCAAGTTTAAACTGCTCTAAGAACACACACAGTGTCCTGAAATGTTCGTTTCATGTGCGACACATTTTTAATTAGTTCAGGACCCGAACAGTGTCCGTAGAACATCAACACGCATGCGCTACCCAATCTCCGTGCATTTGGTGTCCTGCGGACATGCGCTTCCTTCGCGGACTGGTTCGCGAACGGATCATATGACCGCACCCACGCTGATCGCGTGTTCTGAATGCGGACACTGTTCGTGTCCCCGAAAAAATTAAAAGTACATTTTCAATTAATCCATAATATTTTTCAATAAAATCTCACCATGGCACAAGTCCCAAAAAGTAATACTGAGTTTCTACATATCTTTTGAAACTTTGCAAACTTTTTTTTGTGTTTGATCTGTCGGACCACGCACAAGCACCCCTATAAAAGACCACGCCCTAGAGCTTATTCTCATTGTGTTTCTGGCTATTCTTCAGAACACAGCGATTTTTGCTGCCACCTGCAGATTACACCATCATCGAGATGGCATCCCTGGCTGCTGAACTGCCACCTGGTGCTGCACCTGCTTCAGCACCACCCCCAACCCCTCCACCACCACCACCTCCCCAAGGGCCTGAAGAGGGGAACAGGAGTGAGGATGCAGAGGAGGAAGAAGAGGATGATGAGAATGAGGTAGAGGAAATCCCTACTACCTGCACTAGGCGTGAGTGTTGGGTGTGGCATTTATTTACCATTCATGGGAATGTTCCTAAGGCTTGTGCGAACCGTGTTACCTGCAATGAGTACAAAATGATACTCAGTCACAGGAAGCACGGTAAGTACAGCTTTGGGACCACTACTATGAAGCGACACCTGAGGTCATTTCACTCTGGGGCTATTTGCAGGGTTGTACCTTGCAAAGAGCGCAGCAGGTTGATTTCCTCTACTTCATCCTCTGTTTCTGATCCTGTCACCACAAGGACCACCTCTGTGGGACAGCGTCTTCCTCAAGCTGCCTCACAGGCCATACAGAATGCTGATGACCCTTACCTTTCGAGGGTCACAGTTGTATGTATGTACTGTTACACAGTACTCTGCAGGGGGAGCGACTTTGTAGTGCTTTTGAGACTGTCGTCTCAGAGCACGAGAAGACCTGCTCACTACCCAAATAAAACCCACTCTACATCTTCCTCTCTCAGCTCGCCCTTTCTTATCCCTGTGGTTGGTGTCCGCCCCCTTTACCTTCCTTTCCCCTCCTCTCCTAGTGTGTCATGTATAAAAAACCAAAAAAAATACAAAATATCAAAAATCCCCCAAAAAATAAGGCTCTTTTCAGAGCCGCCTTTCACAGTTAAAAAGTAGAAGTGAAAATAAATGAAGCAGGGACCTTTGTATTTTTTAGAAGTCCGGGGACAGTTCGCGAACATTTAAAAAATTGGGTTGCTACCCTATCACAATTTTCTCTGGGAGGAAGTGGTGGCTCTGAAAAGAGCTTTTGGGAGGTGTTTGTAAGTCAAAAATTATAAATGCTTAACACCTACTTCAAAATGGATGTTGTAATTCCAAAAAAGGTTGCAATGCATTTTGCACATTTCTCAGAAAAATCTGATTGCCACCATAAGTAAGATGGACTCCATCTTTGCGAAAAATGTTTGTACTATGAAACAGAATATTTTCATTGTGAAAAGAAGACATGCCAAAATCTTTTAGAAAGGCACAAATAGCTTTATTAACATTGCGCCTTGCTTTTTCCATTTGTGGACCAAATGAAGAAGAACAAAGCTACATTTGTCTCTGCGCAATCCGTGAAAATATCACTTGAGAATTGGGAAACACGTCCATAACCATCCCAAGTCCTTCTTTCATAGCAAATTGCAAAAAAAAACCAGTCACATGTCCTAAACTGTTCCCTCCACAATGAATTACAATTATGTCTGGATGTTGCTCTGTCTCCAAAGTAGCACAGAGAGGTAGTAAGTCAAACCACTTCATTCCACTTACTCCATGCCAGTGTACTTCCATATGTGGGAATCCAAGATCTACAGCTACTCCACAGCTTTCTGCATGCACCTTCAACCAATATATCCATGAATCTCCCAAAATCCATACAATCTTTTTCCTAAAACACACAGACATGGCTATCTGTTGTTCTCGCAGCAAAAACAGTATAAACTCTCTTCTGGCACAACACACCCACTAAACTTTCCTGACCAATCCCTTTCAGTACTCATTCTCATTTGCATGACTTCTGAAACCAATTATCCCCGGATGTAACTCCCGATTTCCGCGAACTACCGGCCTGTCCGCGGACATATCGTAACATGAACAGCCCTTCTATCATTTCCACTTCACTCTCTCTGCCATACCCTCATAGGATGTAGCTAAGAAGTCACATGACCATGCACCAATCACATTCCAGACCTCTACATCTAACTGCATCATCATAGATCAGGACTGCAAATGTTCTGTGAATCTCTCTGAGTACAAGTGTCATATCATTGGCAAGCACCATCTACCAGAAATACTGTACAAGTCTCCAAGATTTCTACTTGCAGCTCCATGCATATCCATATGCATGAACACGAATTTCAGGTATGCATATTTTCTATACAGTAGATGAACACATTTTCAAACAGACTTTTAGCTTGTGTAATCTGTAAAATGAATTTACTGTTTTTTTTTCAATTTCCTAAAATCAACTATCACTTATAAACGTTTATACTATTACTTTCTTTATACACGCACACTCAAATCATGTTAAACTAACATTTTTTAAATTAAATATATAGACTACATATATTCAAACAAAATTGCATGCAAGCACAATCTATGTTTAAATCTTTAAAAAAATACTTATACAATTTCATATTTTTTTGTTTTTATTTATTTATTGACTTAATAACTTTAATTTAGACATGACATTGAGGCGCTATTACCTAGAACAGTTTAGTTACAGAAATAGTGGTATTCACTGGTATATTATAAATTTCACAAGACATAGTAAAGATATTTTTTTTGCTACAGTTAGTCATTCAATACAATACGTTAATTAAGAACATATCATATGTACTGAACTGATGCAATGTATCTTATGTAAATAAATTAGTTTAATGGTTTTAAAGAAGGTGCTGAGGATTTCAATTAAAAAAATAAGGAGGTAATTCATAGAATTCAGCGCACAAGTGGCGCACACGGCTGGCGCACAGTGTGCGCGTGAGAATCCCTGCGCCAGCCGCGTGCGCTAAAATCCATTTCCGCGCACAGCGTATTCATGGATTCCAGCCACCAAAACCAGCCATGGCGCACAGTGGCACAGCGACCCTGCAGCAGCGCCAGTTACGCCCCCAAGAACGCCTCTCGCGCAGGGAAAAGCCATCAATATACCCAATCCAGCGCAAAGGGCTGTGCTAAACCTGTACCAGCACGGCAAGCGGGCTATGTGTATCACTGGGGTGCGCGGGAAGTACCTCACGCGATTGGCCCTGTGCGAGCAGGGTATGCGTATTTCAGGGGTGCGCGGGAAGTTCCACACGCGATTTCCACAGGGTATGCGTATCTCAGGGGTGCGCAGGAATTTCCACACGCGATTGGGCCCGTGCGAGCAGGGTACACATATCTCAGGGGTGCGCTGGAAGTGCCACACGCGATTTCAGCAGTGTACGTGTATTTCAGGGGTGCGCGGGAATTTCTACACGCGATTGGGGGTACGCGTATCTCAGGGGTGCGCGGGAAGTGCCGCACGCAATTTCAGCAGGGTACGTGTATTTCAGAGGTGCGCGGGAAATTCCACACACGATTTCATCATGGTACGTGTATTTTGGGGTGCGGGGGAAGTTTCACACGCGACATCAGCAGGGCACGTGTATTTCAGGGGTGCGCGGGAAGTTCCACACGCGATCTCATCAGGGTACGTGTATTCCGTGGTGTGGGGGAAGTTTCACACGCAACATCAGCAGGGTACGTGTATTCCAGGGGTGCGCGGGAAGTTCCACACGCGATTGGGCCCGTGCGAGCAGGGTACGCGCATTTCAGGGGTGCGCGGGAAGTTCCACACGCGATTCCATCAGGGTACGTGTATTACGTGGAGCACCACACGTGAATTGCACGTGTGGGTCCTCCCAGGTGTTCCCTCTACACCCTCCACGGCCCCTGCAGGTGGCTCACACCACATGGGCCTACCCTGCACATGTCCTGCAGGCACACCATCCACCATGGCCATGAGCCCCAGCCAACCCACATGTCAACTTGCACTACTGCTCACCAACGCATGTCCCCCTGCACCCCCAGTCACCAGGGGCACCCTCCACCAGGCCCCCACCCATGTCTCCCAGCACCCCCACCCCCCAGCAGTGCAGGGGCACCCACCAACAGGCCCCCACCCATGTCTCCCAGAACCCCCACCCCCAAGCCACCAGGGGCACCCACCACCAGGCCCCCACTCATGTCTCCCAGCACCCCCACCCCCCAGCAGTGCAGGGGCAGCCTCCACCAGGCCCCCACCCATGTCTCTCAGCACCCCCACCCCCCAGCCACCAGGGGCAGCCTCCACCAGGCCCCCACCCATGTTTCCCAGCACCCCCACCCCCCAGCCACCAGGGGAAGCCTCCACCAGGCCCCCACCCATGTCTCCCACCACCCCCACCCCCCCAGCACTGTGGGGCACCCACCACCAGGCCCCCACCCATGTCTCCCAGCACCCCCACCCCCCAGCAGTGCAGGGGCACCCACCACCAGGCCCCCACCCATGTCTCCCACCACCCCCACCCCCCCAGCACTGTGGGGCACCCACCACCAGGCCCCCACGCATGTCTCCCAGCACCCCCACCCCCCAGCACTGTGGGGCACCTGCCAGCAGGCCCCCACCCATGTCCAACTCATGTTCCCCACCACCCCCACCCCCCAGCACTGTGGGGCACCTGCCAGCAGGCCCCCACCCATGTCCAACTCATGTTCCCCACCACCCCACCCCCCAGCACTGTGGGGCACCTGCCAGCAGGCCCCCACCCATGTCCAACTCATGTTCCCCACCACCCCCACCCCCCAGCACTGTCGGACACCTGCCAGCAGGCCCCCACCCATGTCCAACTCATGTTCCCCACCACCCCCACCCCCAGCATTGTTGGGCACCCTCCACCAGGCCCCCACCCATGTCTCCCACCACCCCCACCCCCCAGCAGTGCAGGGGCACCCACCACCAGGCCCCCACCCATGTCTCCCACCACCCCTACCCCGCAGCAGTGCAGGGGCAGCCTCCACCAGGCCCCCACCCATGTCTCCCAGCACCCACACCCCCCAGCCACCAGGGGCAGCCTCCACCAGGCCCCCACCCATGTCTCCCACCACCCCCACGTCTCCCACCACCCCCACCCCCCCAGCACTGTGGGGCACCCACCACCAGGCCCCCACCCATGTCTCCCAGCACCCCCACCCCCAGCAGTGCAGGGGCACCCACCACCAGGCCCCCACTCATGTCTCCCAGCACCCCCACCCCCCAGCAGTGCAGGGGCACCCACCACCAGGCCCCCACCCATGTCTCCCACCACCCCCACCCCCCCAGCACTGTAGGGCACCCACCACCAGGCCCCCACCCATGTCTCCCAGCACCCCCACCCTCCAGCAGTGCAGGGGCACCCACCACCAGGCCCCCACCCATGTCCAACTCATGTCTCCCACCACCCCCACCCCCCAGCACTGTGGGGCACCTGCCAGCAGGCCCCCACCCATGTCCAACTCATGTTCCCCACCACCCCCACCCCCCAGCACTGTGGGGCACCTGCCAGCAGGCCCCCACCCATGTCCAACTCATGTAAAACCCCCAACAACCCAACCCACCAGCACTGTGGGGCACCCTCCACCAGGCCCCCACCCATGTCTCCCACCACCCCCACCCCCCAGCAGTGCAGGGACACCCACCACCAGGCCCCCACTCATGTCTCCCACCACCCCCACCCCCCAGCAGTGCAGGGGCACCCTCCACCAGGCCCCCACCCATGTCTCCCAGCACCCCCAACCCCCAGCCACCAGGGGCAGCCTCCGCCAGGCCCCCACCCATGTCTCCCATCACCCCCACCCCCCAGCACTGTGGGGCACCCACCACCAGGCTCCCACCCATGTCTCCCAGCACCCCCACCCCCCAGCCACCAGGGGCAGCCTCCACCAGGCCCCCACCCATGTCTCCCACCACCCCCACCCCCCAGCACTGTGGGGCACCTGTCAGCAGGCCCCCACTCATGTCCAACTCATGTTCCCCACCACCCCCACCCCCCAGCACTGTGGGGCACCTGCCAGAAGGCCCCACACATGTCCAACTCATGTTCCCCACCACCCCCACCCCCCACCACTGTGGGGCACCTGCCAGCAGGCCCCACCCATGTCCAACTCATGTTCCCCACCACCCCCAACCCCCAGCCGTGCAGGGGCACACACCACCAGGCCCCCACCCATGTCTCCCAGCACCCCCAACCCCCCAGTCACCAGGTGCAGCCTCCACCAGGCCCCCACCCATGTCTCCCAGCACCCCCACCCCCCAGCCACCAGGGGCACACACCACCAGGCCCCCACCCATGTCCAACTCATGTTCCCCACCACCCCACCCCCCAGCGGTGCAGGGGCAGCTTCCACCAGGCCCCCACCCATGTCTCCCAGCACCCCCACCCCACAGCCACCAGGGGCAGCCTCCACCAGGCCCCCACCCATGTCTCCCACCACCCCCACCCCCCAGCAGTGCAGGGGCAGCCTCCACCAGGCCCCCACCCATGTCACCAAGCACCCCCACCCCCCAGCCAACAGGGGCAGCCTCCACCAGGCCCCCACTCATGTCTCCCACCACCCCCACCCCCCAGCAGTGCAGGGGCACCTGCCAGCAGGCCCCCACCCATGTCCAACTCATGTTCCCCAGCACCCCCACCACCCAGCACTGTGGGGCACATGCCAGCAGGCCCCCACCCATGTCTCCCAGCACCCCACCCCCAGCCACCAGGGGCAGCCTCCACCAGGCCCCCACCCATGTCTCCCACCACCCCCACCCCCCCAGCAGTGCAGGGGCAGCCTCCACCAGGCCCCCACCCATGTCTCCCACCACCCCCACCACCCCCAGTCACCAGGGGCAGCCTCCACCAGGCCCCCACCCATGTCTCCCACCACCCCCACCCCCCAGCAGTGCAGGGGCACCCACCACCAGGCCCCCACCCATGTCTCCCACCACCCCCACCACCCCCTGTCACCAGGGGCAGCCTCCACCAGACCCCCACCCATGTCTCCCAGCACCCCCACCCCCCAGCCACCAGGGGCACACACCACCAGGCCCCCACCCATGTCCAACTCATGTTCCCCACCCCCCCCCACCCCCCAGCAGTGCAGGGGCAGCTTCCACCAGGCCCCCACCCATGTCTCCCAGCACCCCCGCCCCCCAGCCACCAGGGGCAGCCTCCACCAGGCCCCCACCCATGTCTCCCACCACCCCCACCCCCCAGCCACCAGGGGCAGCCTCCACCAGGCCCCCACTCATGTCTCCCACCACCCCCACCCTCCCAGCAGTGCAGGGGAAGCCTCCACCAGGCCCCCACCCATGTCTCCCACCACCCCCACCACCCCCAGTCACCAGGGGCAACCTCCACCAGGCCCCCACCCATGTCTCCCACCACCCCTACCCCCCAGCAGTGCAGGGGCACCCACCACCAGGCCCCCACCCATGTCTCCCACCACCCCCACCCCCCAGCAGCGCAGGGGCAGCCTCCACCAGGCCCCCACCCATGTCCTCCAGCACCCCCACCCCCCCAGTCACCAGGGGCAGCCTCCGCCAGGCCCCCACCCATGTCTCCCAGCACCCCCAGCCACCAGGGGCACCCACAACCAGGCCCCCACCCATGTCTCCCAGCACCCCCACCCCCCAGCAGTGCAGGGGCAGCCTCCACCAGGCCTCCACCCATGTCTCCCACCACCCCCACCCCCCAGCACTGTGGGGCACCTGTCAGCAGGCCCCCACCCATGTCCAACTCATGTTCCCCACCACCCCCACCCCCCAGCACTGTGGGGCACCTGCCAGCAGGCCCCCACCCATGTCCAACTCATGTTCCCCAGCACCCCCACCCCCAGCACTGTGGGGCACCTGCCAGCAGGCCCCCACCCATGTCCAACTCATGTTCCCCAGCACCCCCACCCCCAGCACTGTGGGGCACCTGCCAGCAGGCCCCCACCCATGTCCAACTCATGTTCCCCACCCCCCCCACCTCCCAGCACTGTGGGGCACCTGCCAGCAGGCCCCCACCCATGTGCAACTCATGTTCCCCAGCCAACATGTCATCACAATCTAGATCCCTGGTTCCTATGGTCAGCCTCCAAATGCAAAACACCCACCCGAGTATTGCATCCACCCACTCATAATTTGCAATTACATCACAGAACACCAATTGCAAGTTCCGAAACAAACACATTTCCCTCACATACACCCAATGGGTGTCAGTGAATCTCAAAACACATATCATGAAATGCATGAAACCAATGAGATACCACACATTGAAGTTCACCAAAAAAAATATGTATTAAAGGAAACATAAATAGAATAAAAAATGAAGAAACAGAAATGTGAATGTACAAAAATTAAAAGAAGCATGTCCGTGAAAAAAAGCTAAACCAAAAATAAAATTCCAAAGTAATGTTGTCCAAAGTCAATGTCCACAAAACAAAATCCAATGGGAAATAAAAAAGAAAGCCATTGCTCCATGGTTAAAAAGTGAAAAAAATACAATCCAACAGTGAACTATGTACATGGGAACAAGCCAGGGTCCATTATCCCAACAAAAGAAAGGAAACCTATCTAACTACACTAACTAATAAAATAAACTATATACAAAAATGTGGCCAATGTTCGAAAGGTCCAAATAAAATCAAAACAAAAATGAAACCTAACACTACCTACATAACTATGTACAAGGGCAGCGGGCTAGTTTCACGGCTCACTTGTGGATGTCCCGGGCCAGGGCATCATCGAACTCCTCCTCAATGTCCCGGAGGCGGTCCTCCTCCATGGCCCTGAGGGTCTGCAGGGCCATCGACGTCTCCACCTCCAAACCCCTGCGGATTGCCTCGAGGCACTCGGCCCGCCTCAGGGCCCTCCGCATGGAGTTCTCCGCCCTGACCATTGTGAGCCGTGCCTCTTCTGCCCGCTGCCGCTCTGCATCTATGGCGTGGCCCAACCGCTGCCACACGGAAGACACTCTCTGTCCTGGGTCCTCTTGCCCTCTGGCCGATGCCTGCCCCTCAGATGTTGAAGGCCCCGAGCCTTCATGGTTCCCACCACGTTGCTGCTGCTGCTGTGCCTCTGCCCGTGCACTGCCTCCTGCTGCCTGCACATCCTCCGCTGGCTGGGGTGCAGTCGTAGATGTGGCCACCCCTGATGGACGTCCGACTCCCGACTGTGGCAGGGATGCCTCCTCCACCAGCCTGGTCGCACCGTCAGAGGCAGCTCCACAGGGCACCCAGGTGACTGATAGGTGGGAAGATGGCACAGAGGACGACAGGCGCGTAGGGGGCCCAGTTGAGGAGGGGGTTGTAGCAAGCCCCATCAGACGGAGGAATCCGGCCTGGGTGACCTGTCCCAGCAGGCTGACGTGGTCAACGAGCCATTCGAGATGACATGCAGTCTCTTCATGAAAAGACTGCAGGTCACCCCGCATGGCCCTTTGAAGCAACGCCACACGAGCCAGGACAGGCTCAACCCGGACCTGGATAGCCACGTCCGCAGGCAGAGGAAGGCCAGTTGACGTGAGCTCATCCCCTGCCTGAAAACGGGTCTGGACGTAGGCATCCCTGCTGGTGCAAGATGATGCAGGGACAGGATCAGGGATAGGATTGCACACAGGCACCTCCGCGGCGGCCTGTGCTGCCTCCTGTCCCTGGTCCTGCACTGCACCACTAGCACCAGTGGGATCCCCACCTCCAGACCCCGTCTCTGGTGCTTGCACGGCCTCCTCCTCCACCAAACCCCCCACCAACCTGGATGACTCCGTGCCATCTTCCCCTGTTGGGCCCTGTGGGGTCCCAGCTGCCCCTTCTGCTGCCGAGGAGTCCAACTCCAACCTCCGCCTCTTGGACCTCTCCCCGGCAGCTGCGGCCTGGGACGCGGCACCAGACTCCTCACTCCCCGACGAGATCACAACATGGGAGGGGAGCCGGGGCTTGCGTCTCCGGCTGGCGGTGGGATCCCCGCCGCTGTGCTCCACAGCACCTTCTCCGCCCTCTTCATCAGTTGACGCTGCACACAGGGAGAAACAAAACACAGGCATCAGGGCACTGTACAATGGACACATACACACATGACAGTTGTACATGAGTGGCATTGGCAAACCTCAGACATGTCATCACAATCCCCAACACACATGTCATTACAACTCCCACACATGAGCCATACCACAGCCATATCGCAACTGCCACCACCATCCATACACATACCACAGCATGAGCAGCCAAAGGTGAGCCAGACATCACATGCAACACAGGAAGTGCACCACACATGTACACACACCACCACACTTGCATGCATGTGTACACCTCTGCCAAGTGTTCAGTGTTCAGACGGGCATCCATGTCACATCTGCCAATCAGGCTTCCACATACCGCTGTCACATGCATCCATGTTGCATCACTGTTGCACCCTTGTCAAATACACACACATGCACATGTACACAGTGCTGATACATGCAGCCAAAAACAACATACATGCGTGACATCACAGACATGTCTACTTACATACACATTCATCCAAACATGTGTGCCCACACAACTGTATTTGGCATGCAAGCCTACACACACAAGCACCATCCATGTCTCACACATTCCAGCCCTCGCATGTGTCAGCCCCACGGCCCTGTACACCCCACCCATACTCGACCCCATACAAACAGATGTGCAACCTGCACACTACTGAATAATCACCACACGCACTGCTCACAATCAGGATGCATGTACACTCACCGCTCGACTCCAGACGGGTCTGCCTCTCAAGGACCTGGACGTGGAGCGCTCGGGATATGCGTTCCAGGACCCTCATCTGTTCTTCCGACAAGTGGCTCCGGCGCCCCTTGGCATCCGCTGCCTTCAAGAGGCGCCGGGCCTTGTTCAGGGTCCTGGACCTGAAGTCCTCCCAGCGCTTCTTGACATGTTGTAAGTCACGGACTGCCACCCCCTCCGCGTTGATGGCAGTCACGATGTCAGTCCAGATCCGAGTCTGTCCTTCCTTGTCGGCGCGGGAACTTCCGAAGAGGGCATCATACTGCCCCAGGACTTGCTCCACCAGGACACCAACTTCGGTTGCACTGAAGCTGGTGCCCCTCTGCCTCTCTGGCCGGGGGTTGTCAGTGGTCCCAGATGGTGTTTGCCCCGACATGACAACACCAGAGGCAGGAGTGGGTGGGCAACTGGGTCCTGGGGCTGGGCTGTGGAGCGATGGAATCCCAGTCGGGAGTCTTCGGTTCCAGCAGGGGTGGTCACAGCAACAGCACCCCTGGCTGATGTGCAGGCAGCAAATGGCAGGGCACGTGGGCAGCAGGATGTCAGGCAGCAGCAGAAGGCAGGTGGGAGCATGCTGAGGGCTCTGGGGGGCAGTAGTTCGGCCTTCTGGGCAGGAGCGTGGTCTTCCGTGTGCTTACGCGTGGCCAGCTTTATACGGAGTGATTTGGCACGTGAAAAATCTGCACGTCAGCGTGTAATGCGAGGAAAGGACCTTAGCGCGTAAGCGCGTCTGCACGCATACGCATTTTCATTGGACAGAAGGCCCCTCAAGCGCAAGTGCCCCTGTGACGTGACGTGTACAGACGTGCATGGGCATTTCAGCGCGCGTGAAAAACTACACGTCCGCGTGTAATACGAGGAAAGGGCCCATGCGCTTAAGCGCGCGTGGAAAACTGCACGTCCGCGTGCAATACGAGAAAAGGGCCCATGCTCGTAAGCGCGCGTGAAAAACTGCACGTCCGCGTGTAATACAAGGAAAGGGCCCATGCGCGTAAGTGACGTGACGCGCGCATGCATTTCCCTCAGCACGGGTTAAAGGTGAGCGGGCCCAGCAGTTCGCTGTACGTGCCTTTTGTGGAGACCGACGTGTGTTGCTGCTTCCTGTTATTTTGCGCGCCATCACAACTTCACAGCTATCAAGGACGTATCTCTTCTTTTGGCGGGGGTATTGGCTACGCGTTTTTTTCTGCATCACGCTAGTCAGACGGTGAGTCGCACACGCTCTTTTTCCCACCCATTTTCGATGTCATAGTAGCCTGCGTGTCCCACGCGTACGCGTTATTCGTGTTACTGGGTGCCACCGCATACTGCGGGAGGTTGAATCCTCGCACGTAGGCTGCAGGGTTGCGTGCACGGTTTTACTGCAGTTTTGGGGTGCCTGAGCGTTGCGTGACCCGTCACCACATCACCGGGGTCACATACAGCCTTGCAGGTGCAGGGGGGCTGTTAACATCTTGCTTCCCACCCCCTTCACCCCAATTGCCCAGGTCAATTGCGGTGTACACCTCCCATTGGCACCACTCCATCTGTGCCAGCACTACTACATCTGTGCCATGGTTGGGAGGCCACCAAAGGTGAGGGGCGCCTCAGCTGGGCGTACTCCTCGTGGCGGGCGTGGTCGGGGACGTGGCCGTGGTGACCAGGGAGTAGGGGGACTCCAGGGTGTCCAGGGCAGCCACAGAGGGGGAAGAGGCAGGGGTGCGCCACTTGAGCACAATGTTGTGCCATGTGTCGGTGCAGCCATGCCACCACCCCCTGTGGTTCCGGGAGATGCAGCTCCTGCATCTGGCACTGGCACCCATATGACCCGGCAGTCCGTTCCATCGACTGCCAACGGCCCAAGGGTAGTGGTAGCTGCAGGTGCAGCTGTGGACACCGCCACCCAGGCTCAGGGTCTGCCAGTGCTGGCTGCGTTGGCACTTGAAGAGCCCTCGGTAGATCTCCAACAGGCCAGGGGGGAAACCATAGGGGCAGGCCGGGCTGCTCAGACCAAGACACGTGTCCCTGGGGCAGTCATGTCATCTGCTGCCCCGAACAGCCGGGTGTTGGCAAGTGCAGGGGCAGATGCACCCAACAGCACCCCGGTTGTGAGTCTGCCAACCAGGACCGTTGCGGTCAATGACCCTGCCACAGCTGATGTTGCTGCGCAGGGTCCATTAGTGGGCACCCAGCTGCCACTGACACAAGTCAGGCCTTTGGTCATCCCTCCACCTGCCACTCCCTTGGCTCAATCCACCGAACCCACTGGCCATACTGGTCAGGGTGGCATTAGCCAGCCAGGGTCTGCGCCACAGTCCAAGAGGAGGAATGTTGCACCTGCAGCACAGGCTGGGACCCCACACACAGCCACGACCTCCTGCACATCGAGGAAGAAGCCTTTCTGTAAGCAGGAACTGGACTTCCTCGTGGACTACGTGCGGGGCCACAGCCGTGACATGCTAGTGGGTGCCAATAGTCAGACTACGGCTGCCCAACGTGACACCCACTGGAAGCATGTTGCGGAACATGTCAGTTCATTCGGCCATGAGGTGCGCACGGCGCAGGAGTGCAAAAAGCGTTGAAATGACATCAAGCGCAACACTAAGGCCAAGCGTGCCTCAAATTACAACTTGACTCTGGTGACTGGCGGTGGGCCTGCACCAGAGGAGGAAGAACTCACTCCGCATGAGGCTCTCGTTGCGGAGTTCATACCACCTGAATTGGTCAAAGGAGTGGTAGAGATGCTGGACTTTGATGCCCAGTCCAGTGAGTTTTAATGCGTGTTTGTTGAGGACGTGTGTGTTTCACTTGTGGGATGTGTTGTGCATGATTGCTGCTACATGTGACGTGTACATGGTTCTGATGTGTAAGTAATGCAATGCTACCGTCATGCATGTCTCCTCTGCCTGCATGCGGGACTCCATGTGGGCATGCTCCCTGGCCCCTCCTCCGCCACTCTGCACTCCAGTTCCACCTTTGCACTGGTCTGCTCCAATCCTGCCAATGTGTAGTTTCTTGTTCATGTGTCCTGTGTGGATGCTAACTTCCAGCGTAGAAACTGCCAGACATATGTCGTGTGGTACAGCCTTAGTACTCGATGCAGGGTATCTCACTTGTACTATGCATGGGTCAGATGTCCCGCAGGGACATGAGTGCCCATTCATGCTCCATGTGCATTGCACGCATGCCCCTATGTGTCCTTGACTGGATGATCACTGTAATATGAGTCCTTGGTTACATACATTGCCTGCCATCTCATCGGCCTCCCCATGTCAACAATGGCTCAGTCCTGCTTTGCACACATGTTTAGGCACTGACAATCTGTGTGGCTCACAGGCCTCAGTCTGTTCAATGGCCAACTCTTGTGTCTTCTTCACACGTGGGCGGCCTCCGGAGTTTTCATCATGTGTCCTGCCCACTGTCCCAGCATCATTTGCAGTGTTGTAATTTGAATCACATTAAGCTGTTGATGCCAGTCAACACTGTCTGTCAATACACAGGTGTATGGTCAGCCTTTTGATACCATGCTAGGCATCCCTGCTTTGGTACTGGGGTGAAGGGGTGCTTGGCTTCTAGACATGGTACACATTGAATGCACAATGCACGTGATGTCTGAATTTGACATTGCACTGCCTTCACATTTCCTGGCACACACCATGTAGTGCTTGTACATGTAGGTAGTGAGTGGCGTACACATTTTCTGCACTGCATAGACCCACTTCCATGGAAACTGACACCTTTCAACAGGTCTGATCACAGAAGCCATTCAAAGTAGACCCAGCATGCATGCCAGGTCATATGTTGTGTGTCACATGTCTGCCGGATGCCTTTGCTGTCGGTGTGTGTGTTGTGTGCTTCTGACATGTGTATTGACCTTTTTCTCTCTATTTTTCAGGTGATGACGCAATGGTGGCGGAGGATGGTGTTGTCATGCCAGACACAGGGTTGGTAACACCACATCAACCCGGCACTAGTGGGGGTCGTGGGGTGGTAGCCACGAAAACCCCCAAGTGCTGCAGTCCATCTTGTCTCTGGCTGCCTATGAGTCCAGCCTTGATGACGACTCTGACGTCCATGTTGAGTTGGATGAGCATCAAGTTCATGTGTCAGGGGTGAGTGATTCTGATGTGGACACTCCTCTGTCTGCGACACCTGCACTGAGGGATCAGACAGTCTTGGTTCCTCCGCCCGTGGTGGATCGGGACGCAGGGTCACCCTCCACACCAGTCACTGGTGTGCCTGGGACATCACGTCGACGGGGGCATGTAGTCGTGCAGCCGCAGGTGGTCCCAACACAGCGAGGACCCCCGGTCCTTGGGTCCCGCAGGGGTCAAGCCCGGCAACGCGGTCACCGCGCGCAACCCCTGTATACTGAGTGGGAGCAAGACATGACTGCCAATTCCGAACGGCAGGGGGCAGTAATGGAGAACATCGCTGAGAGCATGGAGCGTGTGGCCCGATCTGTGCTCCCCCCTGCTAGGCAGGTGCTTCTCCAGCAGCAGGCGGCACGGTCCATGACCCACTCGCTCAGGCTGGGCATGGCGGCCTCAGACAGGGCAGGCCAGGCTGAAATTTTGTCTCTGCGTCAAGCAATTGCTGCTCACGCAGAGGCGCACATGGATGCCCTGAGGGAGGAGTATGCTTCCCTCAGATCCACTCTGGCTGCCCTTATGATGTCCCAGAGGCAGCAGGCAGAGGAGAGGTTTGCACAGCTTGAGTGTACCATCTTGGCTGAGCTACAGGCTTGCCGGGAGGTGCAGCGGTTGTCCAGCCAGGCCTTGCAGGAGGAACTCCGTGTTACACATGCTACCTTGCAAGAGGAAGCACGTGTATCACGTGAAGTTCTGCATGCAGACCTACGTCACATCGCCACACAGAACCAGGCTCACCCATCCGGCAGACTTGCTGCCGATGAGGGGCAAGCTGCGGCTAGGCGTGGCCAGGCTACTGTGCCACGTCCTCCTTTCCAGGATGAGCCAGACTCAGACGACCATCTATCTTCCACATAGGTCATGCTGTGCAGGCGTTGAGCCCATGGAGGATTTTATTTTTGGCTCAGCATCATCGCATGTGGATGTTGAGCAGCACCCTGTACCTCCCCCTTCTGGGTGCCTCCCCTCCCCCCCGGGTCGTATGTGGCCATTTTTGATTTTTCTTTTAGTTTAGTTAGTTAAGTTTCTGTTTGATAGTTAGTTTAAATAGGTAATGTAGGTTTTCCATAGTTAGCGTAATTAGTTAATAGTTGAGTTAGTTTAAAATTGCTAGTCTATTGTGCTTTCATGTGACGGTGCGGTGCTTTGTGGCTTTTGAAGGCATCCACTGTCTGTTCCAGCTGGGCCCTTCATGGTTGTCTTGTGTATGTGTTTGCTGCTTGGGGTCCTTGACTCACATATGCCACTCCTGCCTCCCTTATCCATGGGCTCGCACGGATGGTTCGGTGTTACAGCATTTTACACAAGGGCTTTGGACTGTCATATCTGTGGCATGTCTGGTGCTGTGTGACTTGTGTTGATACCCCTAGTGGGGATGATTTAGGTGTCATTGTCCACTGTTCAGCTTTTGCTAGATGGGGTGTGTCATGATTAATGTGGACATTGATTGCTATGCATTGTGTAGTATGTTTCATATCTTTCCTGCACACATGCTTGTTGCAATTCATGCTGTAGATAGTGTTCCACACTTTGGATGTGAAAGATGGACTGATGGTGTGATTTATGATGTGACTCTCTGACATGGTCAAGTGATGAGATGCCTGAAGAGACACACACAGATGACTTTGAAGCATTAATCATGTGTTTCATGCCCTTTCTGCCGGGGGATGAGCCTCCAGAGCACCTTTGCCATCAGACATGGCCCATTGGACGACGGAATTCTGGACCCGTTTGTTGGTGCCCACATGCACATGTGTGCACAAGCAGAGGCACAGTGATTGCAGACCCACATCCTAGAACTGCTGACATGTTCCAAGGAACTCCAGGCAAGGTGAGCATCACAGGGGGGCCACGACACAGCAAAGCTTGCACCAGTCGAGTTGCACATGCAGGCTTAGTCACAGCACTGAGGGTGAGCTTAGACGAATATTGGTGTTGAAGCACACAATGCAGCTCAGATGTGTTTGTGGACTGATGGCTGTTGATAGTAGGGTTGTCTGGGACACATGCAGGGGCAGTGGCACATACCCTCCGGTACACCAAGGTCCATTGAGGCACTTGTATCAACCATGTAGCCTTCCGAGACATGGAAAGGGGCAGCTCACAGGGACATACAGCAAGGGACATACTCGGGTGCAGTGCATGTCTTTTCCACGTACTTCATGATAAATGCACTGCCAACTTTGTTTCGGTCATGGTGGTACGCAACTTGCTCTGTAGTCATGGCTTGCTATATGGGTCTGTCTGCTTACCCAGGGAACATTGCATGTTGTGTGAATTGTGACACATTGGCGTTCCATTTGCCACACACCCACCAGCGGCTGACTTACTGCATTGACTGTGTATGACCCGTCACAGGGGTGATGTTATATATGGGATATCTGGGTACGAAGCATCGAGCACAGATTGTCTGTTTGTAGAGTAGTTTGTTGCTATGGGGCATGTTTGGTGTTGTGTTTTTGTGTAATTGGCACGTACAGGTTTTTGACTGTGGCTCTCTTTGCAGGATTGCAGTGCTCCTGTTACCGGACCTGAGAGTGCGCAGGCAGGAGGCCAGCACTCAAAACCAGAGCTAAGTGTCTTGTTGTTTTTCTTACGAACTGCTCTGCATAGGCTTGCTGGGGAGTGTACTGATGCATGGATGTATGTGTGGTTCAATTTGGTATGTTTTTTCTCCCTAATCACCCGGGATCCTATGCAATTTTGAAACCTGTACCCTCTACCCGGTGTTCCTGCTTCCCGTGCCTATCCAAGCAACATTCCCTGACCCTCTTTCCCCACTGGGGTTTCGGATGCCTGTGTAAGCCCCGAACTTGCAGGCGCCAAAACCCTAGAGGGGGTGGTTGGTTCGTACCTCTCCTGAGCCTGGACTACAGAAGGCCATGACAATGATGTCCAAGTTTGTTTGGATTGTGTATGTGTTCATGCAGGTTGTACATTTTCGTGCATTCCCCAGTTTCATGTGTCATTCCTCCTCCCCTCTCCTGCCACTCATTCCAGTCATCCATTGTGTCAACACCTGTCCCGACTGCATATCCCTGAACCTCATTCCCCACCAGGGTCTCAGGGGCCTGTGTGAGTTTGACCTTGCAGGCACCCGGGACATGGTGGGGGTGGTTGTTTCGTGACACTCCCGCGCCTGTACAGGGGACCTGTGACAGTACACATCCATTCATGGTGCATCATCCTATGTCATGTACCACACATGTCTCACATCCTGTCGTGACATTGTTTTGCTGTGCTACCTTGGTTGCTGCATCATTGTGGTAGTACTTGGCCTTTGTGAGGTACTGCTATGTCAAGTCATCTACTGGAGGGTGTTCAGGTTCGTTTTTATGCCTTGGATTTTGTGATTTTAGAAATGAGTGTGGATTCTTCGGGTTCAGGCATCTTTTTACACACAAGGTGGGAGATGGTGACGAAGGGTAAAGGTGATCCTGTGGCCAGGTGGAATTGAGGTTTGGAGGCTCCATGACCCAGGTGCAGTTGTTCAGTGGGTCATGGTCATTTGTGAGGGAGGGGGGGGTTGTTGTTGATAGTTGCCTTGCCCTGCAGTGTGATGGGAACTCTGACATAGTAATCCTATGTACATGTTGTGTTCTGCTGATCAATGCCTGTTCATGTGTTGTGTTTTCCTTTCAGGTGCGAGGGGATAGTTTTGGTTTGACATGCTGGGGTGTACACATGGTGGATGTTCACATGTGATGTGTAGGGAACACTGGTGGTCACTTGAGTGCACATGCATATGTGGAGTGCATGTCATTGCAGAACCACACACTTGCACTCTGATGCACTACATGTACTCCCACCTTTGCATATCCACGTGTACACTGTTTGCCTTCTGGTGCCCACTGTGTCCCGGCAGCACATGTTCTGTGACAGATTATGGATCCAGTACATGCCTAATTTGATGTTTGACATGGTCTGTCACTTAGATGTGATGCTCAGGGTGTGCATCACACACAATGGCTGTTCACTGTGCTATGCGCTGAGCAGTGTGATGCAGGAGTAGGACACTGCACACATGAGCTGCAGTGTTGATTTTGCAATGCATAATGTGCATGTAGACAGGCATTCATTGTGATGTTACGTCTACGACTGTTGTAATGCATTTGGAAATGACTTATTTTGGTGGGAGATTTTGTTGGTCTGTCATTTCATCTGATTCCGGGTCAGGCAGCAGTGTCCGATGCCACTGTACATTTAGGACATGGCAATGTGTACCTTATCGTTACTGCGTTGGTGTATGGGTATTGCGTGCCATGTCATGTTGATGTTTGGGAGGGTTTGAGTGACATGACAGTGATGGCCATGGCCTGTTTTGCAGGTGTATGTGATGCACACCTTGCATGTCTGGGTCATCCGCTTCACAGAGCAACTAGCTGGCGGTAGATTTCTCTCCGCAGCAGGGCCCTCCCCCTGGAACAGACTTCCGGCCTGACTTGAACTTGAGGGGAACCATCTCCAGTTCTGGAAGCACCTCAAGACCTTCCTCTTTGCTTCTGCTTACTCTCTGCCTCTCCCTTGCAGAATTCTTCACTGGAACGGCACAGGAGCTGCAACTGGGCCACTCTCACCGACCTCGGTCCCTGGCCCAGCCACTCTCCACTTGCACTGCCTCCCTAGCAACCCCTGCACTGCAGTACTGTCTCTCTATCCCTACAGCCCTCCCTTCCCAGCACTTGCCTGCACTTAACTTTGCAGTTGCCACCAGGCGACCTATGTATTATTTTTTTGGGCTACTTCCCCTGTACTGGACTCCCCCCCACCCTTCCCCTTGCACTTTTCCCATTCCCCCTACCCCTGCACTTGCACAATCTCAATGACACCTGGCCTAGTAGTACCGTTCTCTGTGTTCCCTTGTTCCCCCCTCCCTGCCTCATTGCGCCTTGGAATACTTGTGTATGGCCCATATCATGTCATATGTCATATGTGTGCCTTTTGGTCACACAGGATAGCTTGTGTTTAAGTAGCTAGGGATGCAGACGATGTGGCACTTCCATGGCAACTACCTCAGGGTGGTAGGGTTGTGACAGTTGACTGTCTCTTTGTCATCATCGATTGTCACCTGGTATGTGCCAGGCCTGTGTGCACTCCGCAGGGGTGGGAGTTTAGGTGAAAAATGTGGCCACAAGCTGGGTCCAGGCTTCCTCGCCCTGTCCCCTCCCATGGGCAGCGCCTGTGCCTGTGGTTGGGGATGTGGGGGCACCACCATGTCCACCGGGACGCCCTGCCGTGTTGCAACATTGTGCAGGACACATGCTGCCACAATGATCCTGCACACTACTGGTGGTGCTTAGAGTAGTTGCCCACCAGAGCGGTCAAGGGAGCGGAAACATGACTTGAGCACTCCGAATGTGCGCTCCACTATGCCCCTGGTTGCAATATGGGCGGCGTTGTTTCTTACCTGGGGTGGTGTGGTGGGGTTCTGGATTGGCGTCATCATGTGGTTGCTCAGAGGGTAGGCACTGTCCCCTGGGGAGGTGATAATAGTTGAGATTATTAGGGTTTGGATATTTGTCTGTGTGTGACTTGCATGCATGTGCAAGGGCATTTGTACTGACCTAGGAGCCATGTGTCGCCATGCTGCCCAGCTTCCAGGGCCCGGCTCAGGGCGGACATTCTATATGTGAAACTGTCATGGGTGGAGCCAGGGTAGTTTGCATAGACAGAGGTGATGATTCCCTTTGCATCACATACCACCTGTACATTGATGGAATGCCAGTGCTTGCGGTTTCGGTAGATGTGCTCAATGGCCCTAGGTGGACGTAGGGCCACATGGGTGCAATCTATGGCACCGAGCACTTTGGGGAAGTATGCCACCCTGAAAAAATCCAGGACAACGGCCTGCCTTTCTGCGGGTGTTCTGGGCATGTATATGTGCCTGCGGACTGAGGGGCGCGCTGTCATGATTGCGAGTACCTGGTGTAGGCAGCGTGACTGCGTGGCCTGTGAGACCCCCCCCCACTATGGCAGTGGTCCGCTGAAATGACCCAGTGGCCAAAAAATGCAGGACATTGAGCAGCTTCTCCAAGGGGCTCAATGCTTGGGAGCAAAGGGTGGGGGATGTGAGGTCATCTTCCCACTCCCTGACCAGGTCTAGGATGATATGGGGTGGAACCCTATACCTGCCGTAGACCTGGTCGCCAGGCATCCCAAAAAGGCTTGTCTGTTGTGCGAAAATGCGTGCCCTGGCTATTCTCCTCCTCCTGCGGTGTCCCACGATCAGTGCAGCGACAAATGGGGCATTCATCGTAGCTGTATATACGCGTTTGTTGTTTGCGCGCACTTTTATGCTGTGCGCGGGGACGCCTCCGCCTGCCTTCGTGTGGACGGACGTGTTGACGCCTGTGCATGTCTTTTGCCGTGCGCGGGTTTCCCATATTCGGATACGTGGTAAGACTGTAGGTCCGAGTGTCATCGCGTGTGATCTGAGGGGAGTGAGCATACACGCGATTGGCCTGGGTACGTGTGTTTCGGGGTGCGCGGGAAGTTCCACACGCGATTAGCCTGGGTACGTGTGTTCCGGGGTGCCGGGAACTTTCACACGCGATTGGTGGAAATCCATGTGTGTTCTGTCATCACGTGCAATGAGGGAAACACCTGCGCGCGTCACGTCACAGACGCGCTCACGCGCTAAGGGCCTTTGGTCCAATGAAATCGCATATGCGTGCTGCCGTGCAACGTGCTAAGGGCCTTTCCTCGTATTACACGCGGACGTGCAGTTTTCCACGCGCGCTTACGCGCATGGGCCCTTTCCTCGTATTACACGCGGACGTGCAGTTTTTCACGCGCGCTGAAATGCCCATGCACGTCTGTATGCATCACGTCACAGGGGCGCTTGCGCTTGAGGGGCCTTCTGTCCAATGATAATGCGTATGCGTGCAGACGCGCTTACACGCTAAGGGCCTTTCCTCGAATTACATGCTAACGTGCAGATTTTTCACGTGCCAAATCACTCCGTATCAAGCTGGCCACGCGTAAGCACACGGAAGACCACGCTCCTGCCCAGAAGGCCGAACTACTGCCCCCCAGAGCCCCGAGCACGCTCCCACCTGCCATCTGCTGCTGCCTGACTGCCTGCTGCCCACCTCCCCTGCCATTTGCTGCCTGCACATCAGCCAGGGGTGCTGTTGCTGTGACCACCCCTGCTGGAACCGAAGACTCCCGACTGGGATTCCATTGCTCCACAGCTCAGCCCCAGGACCCAGTTGCCCACCCACTCCTACCTCTGGGGATGTCATGTCGGGGCAAACACCATCTGGGACCACTGACAACCCCCGGCCAGAGAGGCAGAGGGGCACCAGCTTCAGTGCCACCGAAGTTGGTGTCCTGGTGGAGCAAGTCCTGGGGCAGTATGATGCCCTCTTCGGAAGTTCCCGCGCCGACAAGGAAGGACGGACTCGGATCTGGACTGACATTGTGACTGCCATCAATGCGGAGGGGGTGGCAGTCCGCGACTTACAACATGTCAAGAAGCGCTGGGAGGACCTCAGGTCCAGGACCCTGAACAAGGCCCGGCGCCTCTTGAAGGCAGCGGATGCCAAGGGGCGCCGGGGCCACTTGTCGAAAGAACAGATGAGGGTCCTGGAACGCATATCCCCAGCGCTCCACGTCCAGGTCCTTGAGAGGCAGACCCGTCTGGAGTCGAGCGGTGAGTGTACATGCATTCTGATTGTGAGCAGTGCGTGTGGTGATTATTCAGTAGTGTGCAGGTTGCACATCTGTTTGTATGGGGTCGAGTATGGGTGGGGGTGTATAGGGCCGTGAGGCTGACACATGCGAAGGCTGGAATGTGTGAGACATGGATGGTGCTTGTGTGTGTAGGCTTGCATGCCAAATGCAGTTGTGTGGGCGCACATGTTTGGATGAATGTGTATGTAAGTAGACATGTCCGTGATTTCACGCATGTATGTTGTTTTTGGCTGCATGTATCAGCACTGTGTACATGTGCATGTGTGTGTATTTGACAAGGGTGCAACAGTGATGCAACATGGATGCATGTGACAGCGGTATGTGGAAGCCTGATTGGCAGATGTGACATGGATGCCCGTCTGAACACTGCGACACTTGGCAGAGGTGTACACATGCATGCAAGTGTGGTGGTGTGTGTACATGTGTGGTGCACTTCCTGTGTTGCATGTGATGTCTGGCTCACCTTTGGCTGCTCATGCTGTTGTATGTGTATGGATGGTGGTGGCAGTTGCGATATGGCTGTGGTATGGCTCATGTGTGCGAGTTGTAATGACATGTGTGTTGGGGATTGTGATGACATGTCTGAGGTTTGCCAATGCCACTCAAGTACAACTGTCATGTGTGTATGTGTCCATTGTACAGTGCCCTGATGCCTGTGTTTTGTTTCTCCCTGTCTGCAGCGTCAACTGATGAAGAGGGCGGAGAAGGTGCTGTGGAGCACAGCGGCGGGGATCCCACCGCCAGCCGGAGACGCAAGGCCCGGCTCCCCTACCATGTTGTGATCTCGTCGGGGAGTGAGGAGTCTGGTGCCGCGTCCCAGGCCGCAGCTGCCGGGGGGAGGTTCAAGAGGCAGAGTTTGGAGTTGGACTCCTCGGCAGCAGAAGGGGCAGCTGGGACCCCACAGGGCCCAACAGGGGAAGATGGCACAGAGTCATCCAGGTTGGTGGGGGGTTTGGTGGAGGAGGAGGCCGTGCAAGCACCAGAGACGGGGTCTGGAGGTGGGGATCCCACTGGTGCTAGTGGTGCAGTGCAGGACCAGGGACAGGAGGCAGCACAGGCCGCCGCGGAGGTGCCTGTGTGCAATCCTGTCCCCGATCCTGTCCCTGCATCATCTTGCACCAGCAGGGATGCCTACGTCCAGACCCGTTTTCAGGCAGGGGATGAGCTCACGTCAACTGGCCTTCCTCTGCCTGCGGATGTGGCTATCCAGGTCAGGGTTGAGCCTGTCCTGGCTGGTGTGGCGTTGCGTCAACGGGCCATGCGAGGTGACCTGCAGTCTTTTCATGAAGAGACTGCACGTCATCTCGAATGGCTCGTTGACCACGTCAGCCTGCTGGTACAGGTCACCCAGGCCGGATTCCTCCATCTGATGGGGCTTGCTACGACCCCCTCCTCAACTGGACCCCCTACGCGCCAGTCGTCCTCTGTGCCATCTTCCCACCCATCAGTCACTTGGGTGCCCTGTGGAGCTGCCTCTGACTGTGCGGCCAGGCTGGTGGAGGAGGCATCCCTGCCACAGTCGGGAGTCGGACTTCCAGCAGGGGTGGCCGCATCTACGACTGCACCCCAGCCAGCGGAGGATGTGCAGGCAGCAGGAGGCAGTGCACGGGCAGAGGCACAGCAGCAGCAGCAATGTGGTGGGAGCCATGAAGGCTCGGGGCCTTCAACATCAGAGGGGCAGGCATCGGCCGGAGGGCAAGAGGACCGAGGACAGAGAGTGTCTTCCGTGTGGCAGCGGTTGGGCCACGCCATAGATGCGGAGCGGCAGCGGGCGGAAGAGGCACGGCTCACAATGGTCAGGGCGGAGAACTCCATGCGGAGGGCCCTGAGGCGGGCCGAGTGCCTCGAGGCAATCCGCAGGGGTTTGGAGGTGGAGACGTCGACGGCCCTGCGGACCCTCGGGTCCATGGAGGAGGACCGCCTCCGGGACATTGAGGAGGAGTTCGATGATGCCCTGGCCCGGGACATCCACAAGTGAGCCGTGAAACTAGCCCGCTGCCTTGAACATAGTTATGTAGGTAGTGTTAGGTTTCATTTTTGTTTTGATTTTATTTGGACCTTTCGGACATTGGCCACATTTTTGTATATAGTTTATTTTATTAGTTAGTGTAGTTAGATAGGTTTCCTTTCTTTTGTTGTGATAATGGACCCTAGCTTGTTCCCATGTACATAGTTCACTGTTGGATTGTATTTTTTTTCACTTTTTAACCATGGAGCAATGGCTTTCTTTTTTATTTCCCATTGGATTTTGTTTTGTGGACATTGACTTTGGACAACATTACTTTGGAATTTTATTTTTGGTTTAGCTTTTTTTCACGGACATGCTTCTTTTAATTATTGTACATTCACATTTCTGTTTCTTCATTTTTTATTCTATTTATGTTTCCTTTAATACATATTTTTTTGGTGAACTTCAATGTGTGGTATCTCATTGGTTTCATGCATTTCATGATATGTGTTTTGAGATTCACTGACACCCATTGGGTGTATGTGAGGGAAATGTGTTTGTTTCGGAACTTGCATTTGGTGTTCTATGATGTCATTGCAAATTATGAGTGGGTGGATGCAATACTCGGGTGGGTGTTTTGCATTTGGAGGCTGACCATAGGGACCAGGAATCTAGATTGTGATGACATGTGGCTGGGGAACATGAGTTGCACATGGGTGGGGGCCTGCTGGCAGGTGCCCCACAGTGCTGGGGGGTGGGGGTGGTGGGGAACATGAGTTGGACATGGGTGGGGGCCTGCTGGCAGGTGCCCCACAGTGCTGGGGGGTGGGGGTGCTGGGGAACATGAGTTGGACATGGGTGGGAGCCTGCTGGCAGGTGCCCCACAGTGCTGGGGGGTGGGGGTGGTGGGGAACATGAGTTGGACATGGGTGGGGGCCTGCTGGCAGGTGCCTCACAGTGCTGGGGGGTGGGGGTGGTGGGGAACATGAGTTGGACATGGGTGGGGGCCTGCTGACAGGTGCCCCACAGTGCTGGGGGGTGGGGGTGGTGGGAGACATGGGTGGGGGCCTGGTGGAGGCTGCCCCTGCACTGCTGGGGGTGGGGGTGCTGGGAGACATGGGTGGGGGCCTGGTGGTGGGTGCCCCTGGTGGCTGGGGGTGGGGGTGCTGGGAGACATGGGTGGGGGCCTGGTGGAGGCTGCCCCTGGTGACTGGGGGGGTGTGGGTGTTGGGAGACATGGGTGGGGGCCTGGTGGAGGCTGCCCCTGTACTGCTGGGGGGTGGGGGTGGTGGGAGACATGGGTGGGGGCCTGGTGGTGGGTGCCCCTGCACTGCTGGGGGGTGGGGGTGGTGGGAGACATGGGTGGGGGCCTGGTGGAGGCTGCCCCTGGTGAATGGGGGGTGGGGGTGGTGGGAGACCTGGGTGGGGGCCTGGTGGAGGCTGCCCCTGCACTGCTGGGGGGGTGGGGGTGATGGGAGACATGGGTGGGGGCCTGGTGCAGGCTGCCCCTGGTGGCTGGGGGGTGGGGGTGCTGGGAGACATGGGTGGGGCCTGGTGGTGGGTGCCCCTGTACTGCTGGGGGGTGGGGTGGTGGCAAACATGAGTTGGACATGGGTGGGGGCCTGCTGGCAGGTGCCCCACAGTGCTGGGGGCTGGGGGTGGTGAGGAACATGAGTTGGACATGGGTGGGGGCCTGATGGCAGGTGCCCCACAGTGCTGGGGGGCGGGGGTGCTGGGGAACATGAGTTGGACATGGGTGGGGGCCTGGTGGTGGGTGCCCTTGGTGGCAGGGGGGTGGGCGTGCTGGGAGACATGGGTGGGGGCCTGGTGGAGGCTGCCCCTGGTGACTGGGGGGGTGGGGGTGCTGGGAGACATGGGTGGGGCCTGGTGGTGGGTGCCCCTGTACTGCTGGGGGGTGGGGTGGTGGCAAACATGAGTTGGACATGGGTGGGGGCCTGCTGGCAGGTGCCCCACAGTGCTGGGTGGTGGGGGTGGTGGGGAACATGAGTTGGACATGGGTGGGGGCCTGCTGGCAGGTGCCCCACAGTGCTGGGGGGTGGTGGTGCTGGGGAACATGAGTTGGACATGGGTGGGGGCCTGCTGGCAGGTGCCCCACAGTGCTGGGGGGTGGGGGTGGTGGGGAAATGAGTTGGACATGGGTGGGGGCCTGCTGGCAGGTGTCCCACAGTGCGGGGGAGTGGGGGTGCTGGGGCACATGAGTTGGACATGGGTGGGGGCCTGCTGGCAGGTGCCCCACAGTGCTGGGGGGTGGGGGTGCTGGGAAACATGAGTTGGACATGGGTGGGGGCCTGCTGGCAGGTGCCCCTGCACTGCTGGGGGGGTGGGGGTGCTGGGAGACATGGGTGGGGGCCTGGTGGTGGGTGCCCCTGCACTGCTGGGGGGTGGGGGTGGTGGGAGACATGGGTGGGGGCCTGGTGGTGGGTGCCCCTGCACTGCTGGGGGGTGGGGGTGGTGGGAGACATGGGTGGGGGCCTGGTGGTGGGTGCCCCTGCACTGCTGGGGGGTGGGGGTGGTGGGAGACTTTGTTGGGGGCCTGCTGGAGGCTGCCCCTGCACTGCTGGGGGGTGGGGGTGCTGGGAGACATGGGTGGGGGCCTGGTGGAGGCTGCCCCTGGTGGCTGGGGGGTGGGGGTGCTGGGAGACATGGGTGGGGGCCTGGTGGAGGCTGCCCCTGCACTGCTGGGGGTATGGGTGCTGGGAGACATGGGTGGGGGCCTGGTGGAGGCTGCCCCTGGTGGCTGGGGGGGTGGGGGTGCTGGGAGACATGGGTGGGGGCCTGGTGGTGGGTGCCCCTGCACTGCTGGGGGGTGGGGGTGGTGGGGAACATGAGTTGGACAATGGTGGGGGGCTGCTGGCAGGTGCCCCACAGTGCTGGGGGGTGGGGGTGGTGGGGAACATGAGTTGGACATGGGTGGGGGCCTGCTGGCAGGTGCCCCACAGTGCTGGGGGGTGGGGGTGCTGGGGAACATGAGTTGGACATGGGTGGGGGCCTGCTGGCAGGTGCCCCACAGTGCTGGGGGGTGGGGGTGGTGGGGAACATGAGTTGGACATGGGTGGGGGCCTGCTGGCAGGTGCCCCACAGTGCTGGGGGGTGGGGGTGCTGGGGAACATGAGTTGGACATGGGTGGGGGCCTGCTGGCAGCTGCCCCACAGTGCTGGGGGGTGGGGGTGCTGGGGAACATGAGTTGGACATGGGTGGGGGCCTGCTGGCAGGTGCCCCTGCACTGCTGGGGGGGTGGGGGTGGTGGGAGACATGGGTGGGGGCCTGGTGGTGGGTGCCCCTGCACTGCTGGGGGGTGGGGGTGATGGGAGACATTTGTGGGGGCCTGGTGGTGGGTGCCCCTGCACTGCTGGGGGGTGGGGGTGGTGGGAGACATGGGTGGGGGCCTGGTGGTGGGTGCCCCTGCACTGCTGGGGGGTGGGGGTGGTGGGAGACTTTGTTGGGGGCCTGCTGGAGGCTGCCCCTGCACTGCTGGGGGGTGGGGGTGCTGGGAGACATGGGTGGGGGCCTGGTGGAGGCTGCCCCTGGTGGCTGGGGGGTGGGGGTGCTGGGAGACATGGGTGGGGGCCTGGTGGAGGCTGCCCCTGCACTGCTGGGGGGTGGGGGTGCTGGGAGACATGTGTGGGGGCCTGGTGGAGGCTGCCCCTGGTGGCTGGGGGGTGGGGGTGCTGGGAGACATGGGTGGGGGCCTGGTGGAGGCTGCCCCTGCACTGCTGGGGGGTGGGGGTGGTGGTAGACATGGGTGGGGGTCTGGTGGAGGCTGCCCCTGGTGGCTGGGGTGTGGGGGTGCTGGGAGACATGGGTGGGGGCCTGGTGGAGGCTGCCCCTGCACTGCTGGGGGGTGGGGGTGGTGGGAGACATGGGTGGGGGCCTGGTGGTGGGAGCCCTTGGTGGCTGGGGGGTGGGGGTGCTGGGAGACATGGGTGGGGGCCTGGTGGAGGCTGCCCCTGGTGACTGGGGGGGTGGGGGTGCTGGGAGACATGGGTGGGGGCCTGGCGGAGGCTGCCCCTGGGGGGTGGGGGTGCTGGGAGACATGGGTGGGGGCCTGGTGGAGGCTGCCCCTGGTGATTGGGGGGTGGGGGTGGTGGGAGACATGGGTGGGGGCCTGCTGGCAGGTGCCCCACAGTGCTGGGGGGTGGGGGTGCTGGGGAACATGAGTTGGACATGGGTGGGGCCTGCTGGCAGATGCCCCTGCACTGCTGGGGGGGTGGGGGTGGTGGGAGACATGGGTGGGGGCCTGGTGGTGGGTGCCCCTGCACTGCTGGGGGGTGGGGGTGGTGGGAGACATGGATGGGGGCCTGGTGGAGGCTGCCCCTGGTGGCTGGGGGTGCAGGGGGACATGCGTTGGTGGGCAGTAGTGCAAGTTGACATGTGGGTTGGCTGGTGGGCATGGCCATGGTGGATGGGGTGCCTGCAGGACATGTGCTGGGTAGGCCCCTGTGGTGTGAGCCACCTGCAGGGGCCGTGGAGGCTGTAGAGGGAACACCTGGGAGGACCCACACGTGCAATTCACGTGTGCTGCTCCCCGCGCACCCCTGTAATACACGAACCCTGATGAGATCGCGTGTGGAACTTCCCGCGCACCCCTGGAATACACGTACCCTACTGATGTTGCGTGGGATACTTCCCCCGCACCCCGAAATACACGTACCCTGATGAGATCGCGTGTGTGACTTCCCCCAACCCCCCGAAATACACGTACCCCTCTCAATCGCGTGTGTAACTTCCCGCATGCCTCCGAAATACATGTATCCCGCTCAATCGCGTGTGTAACTTCCCGCGCGCCCCCGAAATACACATACCCCTCTCAATCGCGTGTGTAACTTCCCGTGCACCCCCGAAATACACATACCCCGCTCAATCGCGTGTGTAACTTCCCGCGCGCCCCCGAAATACACGTACCCCGCTCAATCGCGTGTGTAACTTCCCGACACCCCCAAAATACACGTACCCTGCTTAATCGCGTGTGTGACTTCCCGCGTGCCCCCGAAATACACGTACCCCGCTCAATCGCGTGTGTAACTTCCCGCGCACCCCCGAAATACACGTACCCCGCTCAATCGCGTGTGTAACTTCCCGCGCGCCCCGAAATACACGTACCCCGCTCGCACAGGCCCAATTGCTGTATGTTGCCACTTTTGTGATGCGCTGGGACTCTACCGCCTGCCTTTGTGTGGCGGACGTGTTTCAGCTTGTGCGTGTCTTTGGCTGTGCGTGGCTTTGCCCTATTCGATTCCATGAATACGTGTGGTTCGAGTGCGTGTGGGCGTTCCGTCTGCTTCCCTGCAGTACATCCCCAGTTACGCCCTTATTTTCGTGCGTTGTTCCCCATTCCGCGTGTTACGCCCCGTGTCCCGCCCACTTTCTGGTGTATGCGCCGAGGTTGTGCGTTTTCACTGTGCGCGTCGCGCACGCCTTTCGGGATGTTGCAGTGACTTGTGCGCCATGCACGGGTTTGGCGCACATCCCGAGGTGTACACGCGCAGGGACTTCCATGAATCGCACGAGTGCGCCTGTTTTTTTCCGCTTGCGCCTGCTTGATCCTGCTTGCGCCTGCTTGCGCCTGCTTGTGCGAAGATTTTCGGCGCACGTTTGTTCCATGAATCGGCCCCTAAATATCTAAATTAAAAACAGCGCGATATGCAAACATAGTTACTAATTTGAAGCTTTTACAATTGCAGTGAAGACCAGTCTCCTGAAAAGAAGCAGCCGAATTCGAAGAACAAAGAAGAACTAAGAAGTTACCTGTTAATTTAAGAAAAAAAGTAAGTAGAATATCACCATAATATTTGTGTTATTACTCAAACATACTGTAAAATTAATACAAGCTATTTCTGTGCCTAAAAATAGAGATTGTGTACCATTTTGTCCAAAAATCTCCATGTCTTAAACAGCGATTTCCAGCCAGAATGGCCCACAAATTCCTATTTTTGGACACACAAATTACCCAACTGAACCGCTACAATTTAAATATTATAGAACAAACAACTGTTTTAATTGTATACATTAGATTTACTATTTGTACTTTTCCACACCACTAGCTTACTTTTTTTTGTCATCTGAACCCCAGTTTAGTAACACATAAATTCAAGAATACCTATCCATACTAGTTGTAGTTCCCAATGCACAATCACACACCACTACATACATCTTTATCATATTACTCAAAAACTCATGCACACAGCACACATACATTGCAGAACACCCCAACCCATATCTTCTTTATTTTTTTTCAACAGACCCTAAAGAATGCCTACCAAAAGTCAAGTCCGTAGAAAGCAACGCAAAAGTAGAGCAAATGAAAATAAAAGTGTTCAACATAAGCATCCATCTCTAGCAGAATTTGTAAAAAAAGTTGAAACACAACAGCTAATACAGTCATTTAGTGAAACACAAGAAGTTTCAAGTACAAAAACTTTGCCTCCTCTATTAAAATGTAAAACAAACCAAAAAACAATTAACAGAAAATCAGCAATCACTACAGATAAAACTACTTCTTTAAATGTTAATATAGTGCAAAGTAAGCATACCAAGAAAAGTATTTTAGCCAAAATGCACCTTCACAAAGTCCTTCAAAGTCTTATAAAAACAGGAGAGAAATCAGGTTCAATGCTTAAAACCTATTGTAGGAAATTAATCTTAGAAGAGTTGATCGACAGTGCAATTCTTCTCAAAAGAAAGTTATTTATTTTACTGTTAAACAAAATGAAACCACTAACAAAACTAATAACTAAATTACAAAAAAGACTTCTCAATAAGCAAAATTTAAAAAAAAAAGATTTTCTTAAGTATCTGCGGAGGTGAATGGAATCACACTACGAGCACAGAACCATATTTTAATGAAGAAGCATACAAACAAAAGCAAACACATACAATTGCCATACATGGCAGTGGTCGAGGTTATGAAAAAGTGAATAATACCATAATGGAACAAGAAGTAATCCTTACAAAAATATGCCCTGAAAACTTAGAATTACCCCTCCATTAAACTGAATCAGAACGTCTAGTGTACAAATGGCCATGCACGTCAATGTGTAACATTCCCAAACAATGTTTCAAATCTTTACGCCAATTCCTCAATAAAAATATAAAAATCAAAGACAAAATCAAAATTTAATTACTGCTAAATATGGATACCTATCCAGTGCGCAAGTACACAGGACTACAAGGACATTCATTGGCCTGCATTACAGGACCTACTTGTAAAACCACTTTCCATGATATCAAAAGGATATCAACACATCATTCAACTATAAGAAATCTAGTCTATAAACTGTACTATGCTAAAAGTCCTGCTTTAGCACTAGCAAAGTTGAATAACATCCTTCTACATGGTACAGCGAAAGACCTACTTGAAGAAATTGACTATATCCAGAAAAAATGTTTTGGAAGTGAAAGCCATTTACACAATGAAATAGTTTTAAACCAATTAAGCAATAATTCTACACATGGCAACCTTTTGCTAAACACATACAAAAAAGAAATACTAAAATTTAAAAGTACATCAGCTGAAGTACCAAACCATGTATGTGTATGTTGCCGTAGAACTTTTTATAAAAGTAACACAAAAACTGTGGCCCTATCATACAAAATAGAAGACAATGAAGATTATAAATGGTTTGAATTAGCTCTCTACCTTGTAGCACAAAACAAATACGAAATAACTGAGCCCTTAATACTTTGCAGTTACTGCACTACAAAACTTGACAGCAACCAAACTCCTTCACGTGCTATCACAAATAATTTGGAATTATACCCAGTACCAAAACCCCTACAACAACTTAATTTATATGAGAGCATCATAATTCAAACCTTGCACCCATTTCAAGCAATAATACGCCTTCAACCAAAAACAACAAAATTACCTCCCTCTGAATTGGTAAAAGGCATTCGTGGAAAAGTAGTTTATTTACCATTAGATCTAAAAGAAAATGTGCATAGTCTAGGGGTGCAACGTCCAATGCAGCAATCTTTAATTATCTTAGTAAATGGAGTACCTACAAAAGACAAAAAAATATGGCAACAGCTGGTAGATTTACATAAAGTTAGACAGGCCTTCCAATATCTTAAAGAGAATAATGAATATTACAAAGAAATTAATATTGAAGAAAACTTGAAAGATACAACTGAAATAATTCAAGAAACACAAGAAGCTGGTCAATTTGAGCTACTAGATCCTGCTACAATATGAAATACTTTAGACCATTATAAAATTCATCCTTTGCACTCTAATGACACCGTAGTAGATGTACTGGAAATGTACCAAATGCGTCAAACAAAAGCATCGCCAATTAGCATATGGGAAAAAAGTATAGAAGCACGTGCTTTTCCTCTACTCTTTCCTACTGGCAAAGGAGGAAGGTATGATGATAGACCTATTCAAATATCAACTTCAGAATACCGCTCATTACGGATGTATTCTGAAGATCCCAGATTTAGACAAAATGTGGAATACATATTCCACCTACTCTTTGAAAGTGAACTAGCAACTTTATGTTACGGAGTTGCACACATATTAAAATCAGGATCACACTTTCAAAATATGACAGCTGCACAATTATTAGAAAAAGTGCAACAAATGGATGAGGTTTTACAATCAAATATTACAAATCTATTAGCAAATATGCGTGGTACTAAAGAGTACTGGTTTCGACGTCATGGAGATGTACTTTGTATGATCAGAAACCTTGGCCCACCCACTTGGTTTGTTACATTAAGTTGTGCAGAATATGCATGGGAAGATTTACATGATTTCCTATGCATATCAAAACAAAACAAAGCAAACATAGATATACTAACACCTGGAGAACTTTGTTCTTTGGATCCTGTTAATGTTTCAAGATATTTTCACCATCGCTTCATTGCTATGCTACATTTTATTTGTAATAAAGCTGTTCCTCCCCTCGGAGAAGTGCAACACTTCTTTTGGAGAAAAGAATATCAAGCCAGAGGAGCACCACATATCCACATGCTTTTATGGATTAAAGATGCTCCATATTTGGTCAAGACAGTGATGCCACTGTATAACAGTTTATTGAAAAATATGTCACTTGTGAAATTCCATCAGAAGCCACAAATAGTGATCTTCATGCACAAATTTTACAAGTTCAAAGACACAAATGTGGAAAATATTGCAGTCGCAAATACAAAAACAAAGGGAAATACTTCACCAAATGCTGATTTGGTTTTCCTAGACCAGTTCCCAGTTTCTTGTATGTGACAAAAGAAGAAATCCCCAATGAACACTTCATATATATATCAATACCAAATTGTGAATCCATTCCATTTCAGCGACTTGTACAAAATGCAAACCATGGTATATTATGCTCTACCTGCAATTCAGATAATCGCTCCACGTTAGTAATACAAACACATAGTAAATACATAATACTAATGCTTCTACATTACAATGCAGAAGGTACCAAATACAACTGCAAGCTGACTGGATTCACACATGGTCAAAGATCTCTTTGTAAGAAAACCTTCACAACAATAGGTATAATCTACCACGCAGGAGCCACAACCAATTCCGGGCACTATACTGCATACATAAAAAAGAAATGTGGATGGTTTGCATGTAATGATAGTAACATTACTCTAAAGCAGAGATTACCAGCAAATCTTGCAAACGCTTATTTGATGTTCTTCAAACCAAAATGTGATAACTAAACTGTATTTAAACCCTAAGTAAACGTGTGTTAAAAAAAATTAAACTGTTAGAATACTCCAAAAGCTATCTAAATGCTCAGAGATTCTATAACAACTAATCAGATACATGAATAGCACTAAATTAGACAAAAAAATACACAGTTAGAATACGCCAATTGGTATCTAACTGTCCCAAAATTTAACAATATCCAAAGAGATAAATCAATACCACTAAAATATATCAAAAAAATAGACAGTTGGAATATGCCAATTGGTATCTAACTGCTCCAAAATTTTATAATATCCATTATTAGCCAGAAACAACAAATGAAAACTGAAAACAAACAAACAAATAAACTGTAGCATAACAGAAAAAGGCTTTTTTTTTATTCCAACATGGATTTTTTTTTCTCCCACAGACCCAATGATTTTAGCAACAAATACAGAAACTGAGCAAATTGCACAGTACTCTGATTTGTAATCTACTAAATATGAGGGTCCAAAAAAAAAATATGTTGATTATACACTGTAATAAGTCATTACAAAATACTAATACGAACATGCTATTTTCTTTTATCACAGAAATTAACAAGAAATACATGTACTCCGGTTACTAGACCAAACAGTAAGTATACAATAACAAGGAGAACCATAGTAGCATATCACATCCATAGTATCTAATACCTTTGTTCCTTATACATTTGTTTTTTACCCAAAGTTATAAGCAAATATGAATGTGATATGCTGCGGTGGTTGTTGCCAGGGCATCGAGTCTTGGGTGCATGGCCAAATGGCCATGCACCCAAGACTCGAAGCCCTGGCAACAACCATCGCAGCATATCACATCCATAGAGTCAAACATTTCAACTATGGTCTATGGAAACTTTTAATGTCCGCGGACATTATGAGTGTTCTTAGAACACTTTCAACTTGCCAGCAAACAATACGGATGGCGTTTTAGGACACCCCCTACGAACATTTCAGAACAACGCAATAGTTCTTAGAACACTTTCAACTTGACAACGAACAATACGCACAGTGTCCTCAGAACACCCCCATTTCGTTTATTTGCGAACATTTCAGGACACCATGAGTGTTCTAAGAACACATTCAACTTGCCATTGAACAATACGAACAGCATCTTCAGGACACCCCCTACGAACATTTCAGAACAACGCAAGAGTTCTTAGAACACATTCAACTTGCCAGCGAACAATACGGACTCCGCCGTCAGGACACCCCCATTTTGTTCATTTGCGAACATTTCAGGACACTGCAAGTGTTCTTAGAAAACATTCAAATTGCCAGTGAACAATACGGACTACGCCTTCAGGACACCCCCTACGAACATTCAAGGACACCGCAAGTGTTCTTAGAAACGTCCTTAGGACACCCCCATTTTGTTTATTTGCGAACATTTCAGGACACCGCAAGTGTTCTTAGAAGCGTCTTCAGAACACCACCATCTTGTTTATTTGCGAACATTTCAGGACACCGCAAGTGTTCTTAGAACACATTCAACTTGACAGAGAACAATACGGACAGCGTCCTCAGGACACCCCCATTTTGTTTATTTGCGAACATTTCAGGACACCGCGAGAGTTCTTAGAACACATTCAACTTGCCAGCCACAACCCTCCATTCATATTTGCGAACATTTCAGGACACAGTGAGTGTTTGACAACGTCTTCAGAACACCCCCATTTTGTGATTTACGAACATTTCAGGACACCGCAAGTGTTCTTAGAACACATTCAACTTGACAGAGAACAATACAGACAGCGTCCTCAGGACACCCCCTACGAACATTCCCCAGACACCGAGAGTGTTCTTAGAAACGTCTTCAGAACACCCCCATTTTGTTTATTTGCGAACATTTCAGGACACTGCGAGTGTTCTTAGAACACATTCAACTTGCCAGCCACAACCCCCATTCATATTTGCGAACATTTCAGGACACAGCGAGTGTTCAACAACGTCTTCAGAACACCCCCATTTTGTGTATTTGCAAAGATTTCAGGACACCGCAAGTGTTCTTAGAACACATTCAACTTGACAGAGAACAATATGGACAGCGTCCTCAGGACACCCCCTACGAACATTCCCCGGACACCGCAAGTGTTCTTAGAAGCATCTTGAGAACACCCCCATTTTGTTTATTTGCAAACATTTCAGGACACCACGAGTGTTCTTAGAACACATTCAACGTGACAGAGAACAATACGGACAGCCTCCACAGAACACCCCCATTTTGTTTATTTGCGAACATTTCAGGACACCCCAAGAGTTCTTAGAAGCGTCTTCAGTACACCACCATCTTGTTTATTTGCGAACATTTCAGGACACCACAAGTGTTCTTAGAACACATTCAACTTGACAGAGAACAATATGGACAGCGTCCTCAGGACACCCCATTTTGTTTATTTGCGAACATTTCAGGACACCGCAAGTGTTCTTAGAACACATTCAACTTGCCAGCCACAACCTCCCTTTCATATTTACGAACATTTCAGGACACAGCGAGTGTTCGACAACATCTTCAGAACACCCCCATTTTGTGTATTTGCGAACATTTCAGGACACCGCGAGTGTTCTTAGAACAGTTTCAGCTTGCTTGCGAACAAAACTGACACATATTGAGTCCTCAGAACACCACCCATTCAGTTTATTTAGAACATTTCAGAACACCTGTGATGTCAGCAGATAAATCAAACACAAAAAGAACGACTAACACATAAAAAACACAACTTTCATCTCATACACTCCCACCCTCCCCAAACACTCCTACACACCAACACACTCTACTAAATACAAATTTTGAACAAAGTTTCACTGCGCTGTCCGCGGACGTCCGCAAATCCAAGATGGCGGGCGCTACCGAAAATCTGACGTGCTCCACGTCGTCCAATCAGCGACATAACGCAAGCCTATTGGCCAATCAGGACAGTGTCCGCGGAGCGAACAGGGAAGTGTGTCCGCGGACCGAACACAGAAATCATTAATATTTTTTTACCTACTTTTTGGTCATTTAAAAAAAAACTACTGGACAGATTTTCACCAAATTTGCAAAAGCACGCTTTCGGGACCAAGCCACTGCTCCTGGCCCAAATTTGGTGAAAATCCGTTCAGCGGTTTGGGCTGCAGACGCAAGCAAAAGATTTTTCCCATTCAGTCTATGGGAAAAAAAAAAAAGTTTTGGGACCCCCCCTATAACTTTGCCCCCCCTGGACAAATCCTCACCAAACTTTGCAAAGAAATTCAGAGTGACCCAAATGCTTTTTTTGCAAAGTTTGGTCCAAGGAGAGTGAAGTTATATGCCACCCAAAAAGTGCTCTTCCTATGGAAACACAAACTTAACCATAACTACATGGCCACTACCGTGGTCATGTAATATATATATACATACATACATTCAGTTTGAGAAAGTTAATAACTCCACCAATACCTGCAAAGGAAAAGGGTGAATAACTTTAATAGCACCAACAGTCTTCAGAGATGGCAATCCTAACTTTATAAGTCCAGCCCTAAGATGAATGGAGCCGCGTGCTCACTGATCAATGTGCTCCTAAAAGTGCAAAGTTGTGCGTAAAGTTCACAAAGTACTTCTTAGAGAGCAGGAAAAATTTAGGGGAAGAATTCCAAGTGGTGAAACGGGTGCCAAAGTAAGGGGAGGGTCTGCTATGATGAACAAAGCTATTTCTGACTTTTGGATGGGCTTTAGATAGCAAATACTACCCAAGCCAACAGGAAGGCCAAACAGAACATTCAATGTGTAAATGCATTTGGATGAACAAAGGGCCACCGGTAAGTGACTTCACTACTCATCGGCCTTAGCTCGGTTTTGGTCCAGACTTGGCAGGTCTAGGGGTGGTCATCAGAAGTTCGATTTCCTTAACAAAGAAAACACCAGGCCTCAGAGCACTGGAAGGAATGGAGGAAAATTGCTTTCAGTGACTTTCGCTGTCGCAGAGTGATGCTGAGAGCTCAACTCTTGCGCAATGACACAGCCTCCTATCTCGTGACCCAAAGGTGCTGGGATGACGAAATTCGGCAGAAGGGTGTTTTGTTGGATAAGCTCGGACTCCCCAAAGTCTCAGGTTGAAATGGCAACACTCCTGCAAAGCAACCAAGGATTCAGATGTACATCCCAATGGAAGCCCAGGGACACTTTCCGAACAGGCTTACTTACAAGGTAACCAGGAGACGTCAAGAGTGATTGGTCCCACCACTCCAAGGGTTCGAAGCACCTTCACAGGTCTTCTGAGATCCGGTGCAAAGCAGGGTTCGACTGGGACAACAGTGGGATTTGAGTGCCAGCCCTCTTCACGTGCATCTCAGGATTGTCCTTTGTTCTGCTTGGCTCCTCAGCATACTTTGCTCCTTCAGATCAGTTCTGATCTGTTGCTGATCTGCTGGAATGAATGGAGTATCCCTCTTCTTATCCACAGTTACATGAGTGCTTGCACCCAGCCCACAAATGGCAAGATATGCTCCATGCATGCACACCGGCAGGGATAACTGGGGTTCTCATGCTCTTGTGCATATCAGGGAACAGTCAAAAGACCTTGTGGCATGGCCTTTCTAGACACTAACCAGAGTCATGTGCCAAACGCAGTAAACGCAGAAGAGCTCAGTAAAAAGTTACCAAAATACCAAGGCACATTGTAAAATCACCAAAAATTCCTTTGAGGGTTTCCAGGGCCATAAAACACAATGGCCCTCATTACGACCCTGGCGGAGATCGTGGTGCAATATGCACCATGGAGCACGGCGGAAAGCTGCCGATACCGCCATGGGGGTTGGCGGATTTACCGCCCCATGCCGACCTTGGCGGGGCGGTAAATCCCCATTCCCCATTTTACCCTTCCCCATTCCCATTTTTGCCCCATAGGGTATAATGGGAGTGGGGAAGGCGTTAATTACGCCACCGTAAAATACGGTGGCGTAATTAACAACAAGGTCCCGTAGCGCCATGGATTTCTCCGCCCGGAAAAACCAGGCGGAAAACGGCTCCATGGCGCTACGGGAACTCGTAGTAGGGCGGACGGGTCCGCCGCGAATACCGCTGGCGTAAACCCACTCCGCCAGGGTCCTAATGAGGGCCAATGACCCCATTGCAACGTACTGTAAGGTACTTTGTGCAATGATAGAAAGTTACCAACAAGTGGCAAAACAGTCCAAAGAGTAAGAGAAACAACGCTTCTGAGTACTGACAGCCTGAAGGACGTGTCAATTCCCCTGTAACAATGAACTAAAGCCCAGTGTAGTGCAGATGAAAGCTTTGTTTGAATCTAAAAAGTCAAGGTCAGATACAGAAACAAATGCAAAAAGTGTGGGGGTCCATGGACTATGGAGGAAAAGTTGCTTATAGAGAAATCTTTTCTAAAACTCACCCCCCATACCAAGGACGGGAGGAACTAATCCACTCCTGAATGGGTCACATGTTCAGGCTGGTTAAACAGTTTGGACAACCCATTAGCCAGTTTGGACAACCGATTAGCATTGCAATGTTGGGTACCAGGCCTGTGATCAATAGTGAAGCCAAAGCCTTGCAGGCTAATGGACCACCTCAGCAATTTATTATTCTCACCCTTCATATTCATTAGCCAATTTAAGGGCCTATGGTCAGTCTGCAAAGTGAAGTGGGTTCCATAGAGGTAGGGCCCCAGCTTCCAAAGTGCTCACACTACAGAAAAACATCAATTTTCATGGTAGACCACCCAAGCTCTCTGTCCTTAAGCTGGTAGCTAATAAAACCGATAGGGTGTTCCCTGCCTTTTTCATCTAGCTGTGATAGAACTGCACCTATCCCGGTGTCAGAGGCATCCATCTGCACAATAAAAGGTTTCTGATAGTCAGGTGCCCTGATGACTGGGGCCTGGCACAGGGAGTCTTTTAGGCCCTAGAAGGCCTTCTCAAACTCCTCAGTCCAAATTTATCTGCTTTGAAGTTTTGAGGGCAGTCAGAGGAGCTGCAATGGTGCCATAGTATGCCATAAAGTTCATGTAATAGCCAGTGAGGCCCAGGAAAGCTCTCACTTGGGTTTGGGTTGTCGGGGTAATCCATTATTGTACTGCTTGTACCTTACTGGAAAGATGCCGACTCTTACCTCCACAAACCTCATGCCCAAGGTAGACCACTGAACCTTGAATACTTTGATATCTGCTGGCCTTTATGGTTAGGTGGACCTTCTTAAGGGCCTGCAACACTACCTCTAGGTGTGTTACATGTTCCTCCCGAGTGGTGTGGAAGACTGCTATATCATCTAGATATGCAATGCAGAGTTTGTCCAACCCATTCAGAACAGGGTTGACTAGCCATTGGAAAGTGGTAGGTACATTATTTAGTCCAAATGGGATTACAATGACCTGGCAAAGCCCTTCTGGGGTCAAGAATGCAGTCTTCTTTTTGGCATTTTCTGACAGGGCCAATTACCAATAGCCTGCAGTGAAATCAAAGTTGCTGGGATACTTGGAAGCACCCAGCAGGCCTACCAATTAATCTGTTCTTGGTAGGAGATGAACATCTCTCTTGGTGACAGCATTCAGAGATCTGTAATCCCCATAGAATGTCAACTCTGAGGTACCAGCCTTTGGCACCCAAATTACTGGACTGGACCATGGACTACTGGAGGGTTCAATCACCCCTGGATCCAACATATTGTTGATCTCAGAATAGATGAGCTTGTCTGACATCCTATATCTTCTAGTTTTGTTAGATGCACTATCCCCAGTCCCAGTTTAATTTTTGCACCAAGGTGTCAAACCTGGAGTAAGTGAAACCTGGAGTAATGCAGGAGAGCTTCCTCTGCTAAGTTCTCACCTCACCCTGTTGCTTGGGAGTGAGTTTAAGAGCCATTTTGACACCCTCAATGGAGCTATTTGAAGGACTGCCTTGGAACAGATCAGGAAGGGCTTTAGATTTCTCTTCCTCCCTGTCTGAATCCAAGAGTGCAGAAGCCATATCAGTCCTAAGGATGGATGCCTTCAGCCTATCTATGCGGAATACTTTGGGGGCTTGACCAGTTTCCCAAGATCCATTAAATTGTTTACATCACCAAGCTGCTCCACAACTTTGTATGGTCCTGACCATGTATCCTGGAAAGTTTGAGGGCTTGTGGGATTCATAATCAGGATTTCTTGGCCTGTGGAAAATGAACAAGTGAAGCATTCTGATCATACCAATGTTTAACCAAAGCCTGACTAGCCTTCAACTTGTCATTGGCCTAAGCCATCAGTAAGGCCATCCTCTTTCTCAAACCTAGCTCATGGTCCATCACGTTAGTAAGTGACAAGAGGAGTGGGGAGCTCCCATCATTCCTTGACTATAGCTAGTGGTCCCCTCACAGGTGACCAAAGAAAAGCTCAAAGGGACTTTAATCAACCCCATCTTGAGGGACCTCTCTGTAGGCAAAGAACATGCATGGTAAAAGGTTACCCCACTTTCTCCTCCGGGACTCCTCAAGAGCTCCAATCATACTTTATAGAGTTCTGTTGAGGCTTTTAGGAGATCCCATTCTCCTTCCGCATGGCTTGCATGCACTTAGGCATAAAGTTGTTGCCTCTGTCAGACACAACATCCTTAGGGAAGTAAGCCCTAGTGAATATGGCAAGTAATGCTTTAGCAAATGACCTGGCAGTTACTGTCATGAGTGAGATGGCTTCAGGGTTCCTGGTGGCATGGTCAACCAACACCAGAATATACTTGCTGTCAGCGGATTCTGGAGGATCAAGGAGACCGACAATGTAAATCCCTACTGAGTGGTCAGAATTGAGAGGTGGACACAAAGAGGTATCATTCTCAATATTAGCCATGTTATTAATAGAAAACAGTTGGATTAAAAGGCCTAACATTACCTATTCTAACAAGAGTGTCCCTTCCTATGAAACTAAAACTAAAGCAGGTTGACATTGTGCCCAAGCTCAATCTGACCCTCACACTAAAACACACAATCAAAATGTGCAAGGTAAATAGTTCAAAGTTCAACCCAAAAGAAAAGTGCAATCATTCAAACATATAACTTCAACAAAACACTTCTGTTATCCAAGGGTTGTCTCCCTTCCCCTGGATAATTTCAAGCAAACTATTCACAATATTCTGTGTCACAACCAGTCTCTTACAGGCATTACAAATGTCTCTTTCTCCCAATAATCACTCGCAGATATCAAGTAAATGTTATTTCTATGAGACTGATATGGAAAGGAGGAAGTCTCTCCTGATCTTTCACAATGGCAAAACAAAGTATCTTTCCACAGTGTGGGTTTGTGTATGGTAAATGAAAGTCTCTACTATTTTTCAGGATAACAAACCAAATGGCTTTTTCAAAAAAGAAGTACAAATATGGTGAAAGGATTCTAGTTGACAAAATATTCAAAGGAAACAAGAACGTAAGATGAACAAATCTCTTTTCAACATACCAATTCAAAGTAAGTTTCTTTGGTTCTGTCTCCTGGCAGGGAACTCATCAACTGAAAATCTTTATATCCTGATTTACTCTCCTGCCAGGAATATCCCCCGTTCAGCCAACTAAGATCCACTGGTGAACTCTCCTGCCAGGTATCCTTATCCAGAAAGGTTTCATTACATGATATCCATTTCAGGCTTCTTTGTGCATTCACTTATTCCTTAACTATCGCACAACAACGCTTTGTAAACTCTTGTTATCCTGGTTTACTCTCATGCCAGGATTAATATCCCTCTTTTGGCTCACTAAGATCCCATGGTATTCTGTCCTGCCACGTATCCTTGTTCAAAAAGGTTTCACTACCTGATATCATTATCAGGCTTCTAAGCACATTCACCTTCTCCTTAACTGTCACTTGTATCAATTTCCCGCAAACCTCATCCAATAGTTGAGGGTTTATTCAAGTTTTTCGTTTTAACAATCTCTCTTAACTCTTAGCAATGTTTGCTCCAAGTATCAGCCAATTGAATTCTTTAAGTTGGTAGAATTACTCCATAGCTGACCTTTAGTTCTTTTGGGAATGTCTCTTGACTTAGACAATGCTGGTCCCATGTTTCCCACAACAGACATCTCATGATAGGGAAATTGCACCACATTCACCTTTTCCATTTAGTTCTATTATGTTGGTACTCAAATGTAATGTTCATAGGCGTATCAGTATACTCACACATCCTGGGGCCACTTTTAATATAAGGCTGTCTCACTGGCTCTTCTTTCTCTGGTTGAGGGATACTCAGGAAGGGCTGCTCCCCTTCCGTGGCTAAATTTCACTGGGCCTATGTGTCGGATATTCCAGCCTTCGCTGCCAAGTCCGGCGCTGCTCTTCAGGACTGCGTCTACACACATGGATCAGCGGCGCACCCCCTGCTTCTTCTGGACTGAAGCTCCACTCCGAATGCTCTGAACGCCACCAGCTAACCTCTGGCATGCTTCTCTCTCCACAATCCTTTGTGAGATTTCTTCTGCCACCAACTGTGCTTCTCTCTCTGCGCACTCTGCAGCCTGCCTTCTCTCTCCTTTCACTTTCATGTTCTTGTTCGTGTCCTTGTCTCTGTCTCCTCCTCAGCTGCAGATTGTTTGGACATTTAAATGTCCCACAGAGCTTATCTGCTTGTTGACATCTAGACCGCACATTGTTTTCAATGTCACATTTCTTCCATATGAACTCCTTGCTCCTCTTCCTCATCACAGTACTTGAGGATTTCTGGTACTTAGAGTCCAAAGAGTTTTAATGGATTTCACATCATGTGTTTAATCAGTTCCACCAACATTACAATTATGATAAACATCAGATGTTTCACATGTTTTATTTTTATTTATTTATTAATAATGTGATACAGTTTATATTTAAACTTTACACATAATTATAAATGATTTGACTATATAATCAAGCAATATATCAAAAAGCAATAGAAAAAAAGAGTAAACAAAATTAAACATATAGTAAAAAAAAAAAGAAACTCATATTTCTGAATACTATCATAATTAAAATTTTTGGCTTTTAGAATTTAAAATTCCCATCAATAGTTAGTAACACTTTCGGCTTGCGCAGAGTTCAAAGTCGTGATATCAAGTGAATTCAGATGGAAATGTCCAAGAGTCTTTCAATTTTTAGCCAGACATTAAAAGTAGCAATTTGCATCTGCAAACTTTGAGCATTAATGAGACGCTGCCAGAACATGAATTGACGTATAGATTCAATGTCGTGCACATGATTACTATAATAAAATAAGTACACATCAATCATGTTTACACATTTAGTCAATAAATGTTTTGCAGTTTCTTTAGTTCCTCCATCCTTGCATACACGACAAACTCTTTCCAAGGAAGGTCGAGTGCTATATATGTTTCTATTTGTCAGTACCGGCAGGTTATACATCCTCAGCAAGAGTATGAAGCGTCTAAGCTTAATCGAAGGGCAAAGGTTCAAATAGTTCTGCATTTGTTTAAACGAGTAAAGCATATGATGAATATATTGATATTTGCGAAGTGTGCCAAGATGTTCGTAGTTTTCAAGCCAATCCCAGAGGTCACCCTTTTTTGACAGGGCTATTTTTAAGGGATGGGTGAATCTTTCACTTCTATTAGTCCAACAAATTTCCCTTAAATATATTTCAGTTATGGTTTTCAAATGGCAGTTGGTTGCTTCCTTAGAGATTTCTAAGTAGATAGCTCTCACAAGCTGATTCTCTGGGTTATTGCTCATCCTTAAGTACAGTTTTGTTCTCCTTTTAAGAATAATGGACTTTAAAGAGGAAACTCCAACTTCCAGTCTGAGTATCGCCATTGGGATAGATTGGGGAAGTCCTAGTATTCTCCGCCAAAATTTCCCTTCAATCTCTTGCAGCCAACTCAAGTCCATCTGTAGCAATGCCTCTAGACCGTAAACTACCATAGGGGTCAAAACCTGTGTGTATAGTTGGCGAATTCCACACAGGCTGAGGCCACAGTTATTACTTGAAAATTGACTTGTAAGTGATGTTACTTGAGTGGCCCTAATTTTCCTTGATTGAATGCAGGAATTATAGCCGCTCTTAGCGTCCACTTCAACACCCAGATACTTGTATTGCTGGGTATATTTAATTTCCACTTCATGCAGTGTAAGCCGGGGGCGGGGGATCTTCTTGCCAGAGAAAACCATTAACTGGGTTTTCTCTTGGTTAATTACCAGATCATTATTTGCTGCATACTCCCATAACTTTAGAGCTGATCTTTGGAGTCCACTGAATGTATGATCCATGATTATGAGATCATCGGCATATCTAGTACCGGACAGTGGGCCATACCAACTGTAGGGGGGCAGTTGTGTTCCATGGTAATAACTTTAGAGCTGATCTTTGGAGTCCACTGAATGTATGATCCATGATTATGAGATCATCGGCATATCTAGTACCGGACAGTGGGCCATACCAACTGTAGGGGGGCAGTTGTGTTCCATGGTAATAATAATTGGTAGGTCATACGTGAAGAGATTGTATAAAAACGGGGCCGTAATGCAGCTCTGCTTGACTCCTCGGTTCTGGGAGATTGCAGCTGTCATATTCCCCTGGCTATCAAGTCTACATGCCACTGAGTTGTCCTCATGGAGTAGTTTTTGATAATACAGCAGTATATAAGGGCAGCCCAATAGTTCTAGTTTAGCCCACAGTTTTTCTCTTCGGACTGAATCAAAGGCTGCCCGAAAGTCGACAAACAGGGCATATAGAGGTGGATTACCACTCTTCGTAGCCTTTGATCGTAAGATATCAAGGATGATGATATTATGGATCGTAGAATAGCCTTTCCTAAAGCCACTTTGAAAGGAGTTAAATATTTCAGCTTTGGTAGCCCACTCCTCCAATTTCTCGAGAAGTAAAGATGCAAACATTTTACCTGTACAATCTAGCATCGATAACAGTCTGAAATTTTGGGGGTCCTTCTTGTCGCCTTTCTTACAGATTGGTACTATCCGGGAGGATAGCTCAGCGGCAGCGTGCGCGTCTTGGAAGCAAGATGACACGAAGCAACAACAGGTTCGATCCCCGGGTCCGCGCTTAGAAACCTCTGGGTGTTTAAGCGCGTTATAAATACATAACTAAGACAAAAAAAAAAAGAAAAAACACAATTACGCAACTAAGAAAAACAAACAATTCCTGTAACAGCGCCTCGATGCCTGCGGGCTGTGTGAGCGCTTTATAAATGTAAAATAAATAAATAAATAAAATAAAATAGATAAGCGAGTTGCCATGATTTAGGGATCCTTCCCTCCGCCATCACTTTTTCAAATAATATTTTTAGTAAATTGGCCCAGATCTCAGGTTGACTTTTCAGTACAACATTTGATAAGCCATTGGGACCTGGCGCACGTGATGATTTGAGCCTTTTGATTTTCAAAATTAAGTGCTCAGTTGTAACACTAAAGGGAGCTATCCAGGGAGTCACTTTCACTGCCGACAGCATGTTTTACTTTCACCATATCTACATAAAGACTGAATGGGTTTTTGTTTTAACAGAGTGTTTCTCATTTTCTCAGAATCAGATAGTTTTGAATAATTGACAGCAAGCCCTAAGAAACCCTGGAATTAATGGATCTTCAACACACTAAAGAAAGGTATATTGCTTATCTCCTTGTGGAGTTACCGCTCTCCCCTTATAGCCATCTACTCGCATATGACCCACCCTCAGAACACCACCGAACACCACCCTCAGGGTCAGGAACAGGTAATGGCTGCCTTCCTCTGGCTACATGGTAAGAGAATCTAGGTTGGCTATCAGTGATGACTCTGCAGGAGTTATCACACTACCTTCTCAAATGATATACCCACTACAGGGAGTGATGTCAGCGAAGTCTGAATTGTTGTACCACGTTTACCAGAGATCTTCAAAGTGGCACAACTCCTGCAGTGACCTTCTATCTGAACCCCCATCATGGGCCATTAGAAATGCATGGATAACCTCTTCTTGGTCTTCTTGATCCCTATATGACCTGAAAGGGGGACTTCATGTGCCAACTGCAGAAAGAAGGGCCTCACTAGAAGAGGAACCACCAACCTCCTGTGGCCTCCTTCACTGGACTCTGTGGGCTCATTATTACAGTAGCCCACCTTTCTAATAAATGCCATCTTTATCAGGGGATTCACCCTGAAGCTGGGAACAGGCCTGTCTCCTGAGGCCTTCTAAAGATGGGTACTCATGTTGGCACTTAATAACCTCTTCCCTATCAGGACCTCCTTCTGCAAGTAAACTCTGTAATTCAGGGTGGTCAGGTGAGTTGAGAATGTCAGGCAGTCCCTCTTCCTCATCGGTTTGAGGGGCTTGGCAAACTACCTCCACCTCAGTGGTAGGTGAGTTTGGGGAAATGCTTTCTTTCCCTCTCTTCTGTTTGTTGACTCCCTTAGCTTTGGGTTTCCCTTTGGCTTTTGCTTAGTCTTGGACCTGGCCAGGGCAGCCTTGGGCTATGACCTAGTGCAGGGTCATTCTGCTGTATCCCCCATAAGACCTAAGTCTCTGAAGTCAATTCCCTGTAGAACTTTACCAGGGAGTTGTCTCTGTATACTCACAGGTATCGTAACTACTCCACCATTCACAGCTAGAGTTACAGACATAACTGGGAATTTGTGAGGGGGTGCATCAACAAACTTGGTTGGGCGTTAGAGGAGCTCTGCCCGTTCCACTGGGTTTGCCAATGTGGAATCCACCACAGTTCTACTGGCCCTAGTGTACATAATGGCAGGGGCGTCTACATCATCTACCAGTACACTATCCATAAAGTAATGCTTAGTATTATCAGTGATCGAGGCAAATACCTGAGCTACTCTAGGTTCCTAGGATCTCAGGGAAACTAAGACTACTTCAGACCCTAGCCCACTGGGGAAGAAATCTGAAGAGAAGGATGCCCCTTTGAGTATCTCTTCTTCATCATGGGAGAAGGCCAGATTCACAGAGTGGACGCCCAAGGTTGTAACTTTACATCTGGGGTCCCCTTTTACATGATAACTTGCTCCACAAGCCACACAAGTTCCACTGGGTCTTGAGAGATAGGGAGGCTTAGAGTAACCAGAGTTGTGCTTGGGATGATTAGTTCCACAACCCTGTGCAAGGTCTTGTGACTTGACCTACTTAAACATGTTGTGGCTCTTCTGGGAAGGAGATTTTTCAGTTGACCCGTTCTCTTTCACTTTCTGCTTCTTCCCCTTCTCCTGCTTGCTATAAGCAGGCTTGTCCTTATGTGACACCCTGTGGGATACCAAAAAGTCAGCTGCAAGTACCAACTTTTTAGGATCTAACTCCTTACAGTGAGCCAAATGCTGCTTTAGCTCAAGGGAGAATGAGGCAAAAATGTGCTCAAGCATGACCAAATGGATCCTACCCTCAAAGGTTGTTACCTTATAACCTTCTACCCAACCAGTCACATTTTTCAAGAATTCAGTTACATAGGTGACCCAAGTACTGCCTTCTTTCTTTTTGTACTCTCTAAATCTCTTCAAGTATTGGGCAGGAGTCTTCCCAAACTTTAAGATGAGAGTATGCTTTAATTTCACAAAGTCTTTTCTGTCAGCCTTTGACATTTTCGCAATAGCTTTGCAGCCAGAGTCGGGTAGTCGACTGAGCAACCATGCTACTTATCAGCATCCACTACTTCTTGTACTTAACAAGCATACTTGAATGCAGTCAGTCAGTCCATGATGTAATTCCTTTCATCATACATACTGAGCAGATCTTCAGGAAACCTGGGATTAGAAGAGGGGTCTGAACCATTACCAAACCCTCTGGATGAACCACTGGCAGCCTGTAACATGGCCTGGACCAATTGGTGATCCCTATCTTTCTGTCTCTCCATTCTCCCTAACACAAATGTGGCCATGCTGAACTCAAGCTTGTTCTCTCTGCGTCTAAGCTTTTGATTCTTGAGCGCTAGCATGCCTTCTACGTCAAAGGAGACGGATACAAATAGGACAGGTCATCATCAACCTCCTCCTGTCTCTCAATAATGGCAGCAACAGTGACAGCTTCACTGTTACTGGGAGCAACCCCAGTACCTTCTGCACAATCAATAGAGGGAAGAGGTACAAATACAACATTCTCGCCAATCTACAATCTTTTGGATGAACTCAGCTTTGGTACTAGAGATAGATATACCTCTTTCCCCAAATAGCTATCTTACATTTTCAGTACTGGAAGCATTTAAAACAGTGGCAGTGATTGTTTCCATAGTATGAGATTAACAGGTGATTTATAATAACTAAACAAACAGAAATCACAGTGTTTCTTTGTAACTATAATTCAAGCACTTCACCAGTGTGCAACACTGGACTACCTCATATCGTATCCTCACCAATTTATTAGATTGGATTTCTAAACTCTGCTCTGGTGAACAGACTTTTAGGAGGCCACCCTTGTTAGATGAACAGGTGAACACTTCTGTAAAGATGGCCATACCAATTCACGGTAGCTTGGTGAGCTGTCAAGTCTAAATTTCAGGAGGAGTGAGGATGATTAAGGGTCTCCAATGAGCACACACAGTGAAACACCAAGAATTACAATAGACAGTGGTGTACAAAAATATACCATTTAGTATAGGTCCAGTAACAACACACATGAATCATGAAATGCAATAGTAAAACACCACACAAGCAACATACTACGTAATATATTTACATGGTTTCGAGGCACCTTCACAGGTCTTCTGAGATCAGCCACAAAGCACGGCTCAACCAGGACATCAGCAATATTTGTGTGGCAGCTTCTTCAAGTGCATCATATGATCATCCTTTGTTCTTCTCAGCAACTCTGGATACTTGTTTGCTTCTTCAGATTGGTTCTGATCTGTTGCTGAACTGCTGTAATGAACGCGGGACCCCTCCTCTTATCCACAGTCAGATGAGTGCTTGCATCCATCCTACCCTATGACATGATCTGCTCCATACATGCACACCAGCAGTGGTCCAATCAGGGAACACCTGGTTCCTCATGCTCTCATGCACACCATGCACCTTGGCCCCAGTAATGTGGATTGCGACCGGACAGTCACAGCCCAACCCACACACGAGACTTGCAGGGACCCGCAAATGAAGCAGTTTTCACAGGAAACTGAATGCCCAAATAAGGAAGTCCCGGCCCTGCAAGGGCAGGGGGAAGGTCAAGGGAGAAAATTGCCAAAGGAACAGCCAAATTACCTTGTGTCACGGCTATTCTAGACACTAGCCACTGTCATGAGCCAAGCGCTGAGACAGAGGTCCTGATTGTTGGGGCCCCCATCTGAGGTATTGCTTTGGACCGCTGCTTTTTGGCCATCTGAGCTTGGCCCTTTGCCTCAGCCTTCCACAGTAGTATAAAATGTGGGGGTTAAGCTCTCTGCTTCCCTCTCTATGCTGTCTCAAGTAAGTGCAGTTTGTCAAGGGTTCTATTTCACACTTCACACTCTGTGTAAATCCCTTTCCTACCTCCAGGGCTTCACCTAAGGTGATTTCCTCATTACTTACTTGCTCACTTGACTACTGTAACTCCCTTTATCTATCCCAGCCGGGTTATCTTCTGCGTTGACTGCAGCGTCTGCAGAATATGGCAACTCGGCTAGCCACTGGAGCCTCTCACTATGCTTTTGCCTCTGCCTGTCTCCAATCGCTTCACTGGCTCTCTGTGGCTAGCCTGGTCAAATTTAAGGCACTGCGCATTGTGCACCATGCCTTCTACAAAACTGGACTGGAATATATACAGGAGCAATTTTGCCACTATGTTCCATCACGCCCCCTGAGGTATGCTAACATGGCCTGTATTGCTGTGCTGCATGTTAGGCGCATCCACTTTTTGGTTTTGGTAGCTCTGTTGTGGAATTCTCCTTCACTGTCCCTCCGCCTCACTGAGAATCATTTATCCTTTCGGCATGCTACTAAAACCTAGCTGTTTGTAGTCTAACTCCGGGCAGCAGTGTGTTTTACCCTTCTGCTTGTTTTTTATCCCTAGCACCATGATTCCCTTTGGGCTGAAAGTTCGCACTCTACAAGAATTCTTAACATAACAAGTGCAGTAAATGCGGTAGGCCTAGGTAAAAAGTTACCAAAATACAAGAAAAAGCTACTGCTGCCACCAGTTTGTTCCAAGGCACATTGTACAATAACCAAACATTCTTTAGAGGGTATCTAGGGCCATACAACACAATTACCCAATTGCGCTGTACTAAAAGGTACTTTGCACAATGATAAAAAGTTACCAAAAATGACAACAAAGTCAAGAGACTAAGATAAACACATTTTCTCAGTACTGACAACCTGAAGGACATGTGAGTTTCCCTGTAATAATGAGCTAAAGCCCAGTGTAGTGCAGCTGAAGACTGTGCTCCACTGTAAAATGTTAGGTTAGGATACAGAAACAATTGCAAAATGTTTGGGGGTCCATGGACTATGAAGAAAAGATGCTTCTGGAGAAATCTTTTCTAACACTTGGGCTCCTTGCAACCTTGATGGAATCGACTTAACAAGGTATACAAACATACCGGAAACTCATATAAACTAGCCCACAAAGGATTATTAGAGAACAGGGTAATTCTGGACGAACTCCACCCAACCTAAATTTAATCAAAACAAGACTACTACAAATATCTAATACACTACCATAATTATTTATCTGGATTGTGCCCATTTATCTTGCTTTCATATGGCTCTTATTGCATTCATTGTCTCCACAACATGTAGCCCTTGTTTGTCTACTTCCCTCTTCACACTGACTAACCGGCTCACCTCTATAAATCTCCTGCCACCTTACATTACACCCACAAACCCCTTACCATGGCAACTACATGCCTGTTGAGTTCCCTTGTCTCCTTTATTAACCAACTCACCTCAATACATCTCCTACCACCTTACATTACACTCACAACCCCCACCACAGCTACCAAATGCCTGTCACTTACCACATCAACATTAATGGAGCTTGGCTGACCTGACCAGGGTGATTTAGGATAATGACCTGGGCTGTGAAGCTCACAGCTTCCATGTGGGTATCGTTCTTGCTGTCACCAGCCATGTTCCGTCTTTGGATATCCTTCACCGACACATTCTTTACGTTGAAGCCAATGTTGTCACCAGGGAGAGCCTCCACCAGAGCAGTGCTGGACTGCCACACCACCCACATTGCCTGCAAGTTCTCAGAACTGAAGGAAAAGATCAACAGACGATCTGGCACGAAACTGGAAGAGAACCGCAAGAACCTTACATCTGGTGATGCGGCCATCGTGGAGATGATTCCTGGCAAACCCATGTATGTGGCGAAGTTCTCCAGCTACCCTGCCCTCGGACACTTCGCTGTGGGCCACATGAGGCAGACGGTGGCTGTCGGGGTTATCAAGGCAGTCCACAAGAAGGCGGCATCCACTGGCAAAGTCACCAAATATGCAGTTAAGGCCAGTAAGCAATAGTGCCAGCCGCTCCCAGCAGCCCTCATGGCACTGGGTACCCAGAATCCTCTGGTCTCGGATTGTCACCTACACTCTTTGATCAGGAACTGGTTACTGAGAATTGGGGTTCACCACAAGGGCCCCTGCAGGAAAGGGAGGCAGGACTTGGGAAAGCGCAAGTTCTAATAGGTTCTATCATTTTGTGACTTTCATTCTGGTTAATCCCCATCTGTGATTTCTGAATAAAATATTGGCACATCTGCCCCCTGTGTTTCTGAAGTGGTTGGTTATTGGAGGTACATGCTACAGTAATTCTATAGTTGGGGTGCATATAAAATTGCAGGGTGGCCAATAGGTACCATATTGGTGCAGCAAAAAATACTCATGTGAATGGCACTAAAATGAATAAAAGACCAAAAACATCAACAACAAAAAAACAACAACAAAAAAAAACAACATTAATGGAGCTTTGGTAAAGCTCACCCCTTTTGCTCTACACCATATCCACAGATAACCAATATCTAAAATGCTGTAATTTATCCGATCTTACGCTCTCTCCTCCGGACAAACAAATACCCAAGCGACATCACCAACACATTGAGTTAAAGTGAATTCAGGCACCTCTGGCCTGCACCCACCAACAACACAAGTTATTTTAATCTGCCTCTTCCTCTATCTTACTAAAAGCCCCAATCCCTCTTCACTTTGATGGTAAGGTGTAGCATGGTCACTGATATGGCAGAACGGCTCTGTACAACAGTACTTCATACTACTTTAATTACATCTCAATTTGTAAGCTCATTCTCCCATGCGATGGAACCGAGGCCCCAACAGTGTAGCAATGGCTTCACCCCAAAGAGAAGCAACCTCTCTGGAGCCTGGAAAGATCCACCCACCAATCCATTTTCTTTGGGGCACAGCAGAAGCTTGTGAACTGCTCCTTTATGCATTCCATACAAATATGAATTGTTCCCTGGATTGTATCATTCCCATAAGCAATCCAAGCTAATCTCAAAACAAATGTAATGTTTGGTTCACTAGCTCTATCCAAGTGGCTACATTATCAAGATGATGCATTGAGAGTAGCTGAGGACTAGTGCACCAATGAGACCAGGTAGAAAATGTCATGTGACTCTCCACCAATGCTGAGAAATCTTTAGGTGTACACCTGTCAAGTGCACCGTGAGTTATGTTACGCTGTGGAGACTCTTGCTCTGGAGCCTGGATCCTTGTGTTCTTGTCCGTGATTGTGATCTCCTTTGGTCTTGGTATGCACTCATCGACCTATGACTCTTATCTGCAATACTATTTGAACATCATCTGAAAGAGGACTTTGATCTCTAGATCTCGTAAGGACTGTTTATTTCCTTTTACTATTGCAGCGTGATTTGCCTCTTCCCACTCCTTGAGGCATGCAAAAAGCAAGTGTGCGCGCGCACTCACCGAGTGCATCGTGAGTGCTTTTACGTTGTTACTCGGTACAGCGAAGCAGGGTGCCTTCGCCCTTTCTATTCGTTGCAAAATCCTCTAAACGTACTAAATAAGGCTGGTACACTACAGCTTTGCAGTCCCCTACCTGCTTTGTATAACTAAGATTATGGCGGCATAGAATTTGAAAACAAATTGTGCCGCAAAATCAGCCACCACCTTTTCATGAGTGGATCAGCCAATGCCACCTGCTAGATCAAAGGGTATTGCTCTACCAGCAAAGATCCCCAGTGCAAATTGTGTGCGCACGCAAACAAAAATGCCCTACGTCATCAGGTCCTGATATCAGGCATTTTTGCCACACTGCTAAGAGCGTACCCGTCCCTGCTCCCTCCAAGTCGCTGCTAACTTCGCCTTCTGGAATTTCAGCAGATACGAGGGCTGTCTGTCCATCTAATATGGTAAATGAATCTGTAATTGTCAATGTCTCCATGATGCGGCCTATGACCGATACTGCTATATTAGCTTGTGCAATTCCGCTGCTGGATGGTATTGAATCTGAGTTGTTTGCCTGCACGTTGGTTATTCATACTGTGGATTCCTCAGTTATTCAATCACTATAATCATAGGTCACTGGTATGACCTTATCTGTAAACAGCAGTTCTGCAGTATCCTTTTCTCACTCCCCAGTGGCAGATTCAGTGCAACCTCCAATACAGGGCATTGATCTGAGGTATTCTCTGCCCTTGGGTGTCAACACCATTTTAGAGACTCAAGGTGATATTGATGGGAGACACTCCCCAATGGATTCATCAACTTCCCTGATATTATATCCTGAAACAGGGAATCAAAGGGTGGCAAACTCCTCTTATTCATCTGTGTCATCAGCTGCCAGCTTTGCAAAACCTACTCCGAGTCCATCCTTCAGCTTCACCCATCCATCACACTTGCCTCATGAATCCATGTTATCTGCTATTAATACAAGTATATATATATAGCCTTGTAAAATTGCACGAAAAAAAGTGGAACAATACAATATGACCTTGTCTCTATTGATTGCTGGGGAAATATTGGCCCTCATTGGTAAACCCAGCAGGCTGCCACCAGACCTATAAACATTTACCGGCGCCTGGCTTGCCGGTAACACCGGGATATTACAACCCAAGCTGCTGGTAAGTAAGGCGCCGGTAACTATGTTGTTCCCCATTCCCATAGATTCCCATGGGACTCTATGGGAGCGGGGACCAATGAAATACCGGCACCATCATTGACAGTGCCAGTGTTTCAGTGAAAGTCTGCAGGCAGGTGCTGTTCCGTTCCACCCGCCCGTAGAATTCGTAGTTTGCCGGTCCGGATACAATGGTGCTGGTAAGCTTACCAGCACCGTTGTTTCCAGTTCGGCAAACTTGTAATGAGGGCAATTGTCTCATTCAGGTAATTTTAAATCCCACCTTCTCTCACACGCTATTTTATGTGCAGATACTCAAAATGGTATTTGCACTCCCTTATTTGTTGAAGTAGAGGAAGGCCTCCAAATAACTGAACAAGAGAGTGCATGTTTACCATCTGTTTCTCCAAAGACAATCACCATTACCACAGTCGCTAGTGATTATTGATCCCCAACCTTTAGAAGAATTGCTCCACCCCAGGTTTTTGATCTCTTTCATCCTATCCCACGGAAGAAAAAATCTAAAAAGCATAATACCACTACCTCTCTGGTGAAATTCCAGGTCAAATAAATCATCTAACCCGAGAACCAGACGTTTCAAAAATGGGTTGACCACACCAGTGAGGTCCATTTCACCTGAAAAAATGGTGTCTAAACCTGGGAAAAGGTAGCAATATGCCAGCGCTGTCTATTCAGTGTGTATCCTCTAACAAGGCTCTTTTGAAGCCTAAGATTGTTATCCCTCCCCTTCTCCAACCCAATTGGGCTCAACCAACCCACAGAGAAGTATGGGACCAAGTCCAATGGATGATACTACTGATCAGTTAGAGGAAGAAATTATTATTTTTTCAAAATACTCTATTACATCATTGCCCCCAGCTTGATCCCATCCTAGAGAGTATCCATTATCTGGTAAAACTAAAATCTGCCCACAGAGAAGTCACAACTAACAAACTGGATGAGGATTTTCTTCATTTCCTCACACCTGAGTGAAAGAGGGCTCTAGTACACTAACCATCCATCTGATTCAGAAAACAATCAGTAAAAGAAGCACCAATTTATAAGCCTCCACAGCAAGAGAACAAACAGGTGCCATTAGAAGATAGATACTCTGCCTCACATACTATAAAGACCAAATCAAGTTCTTCCACTGATGCGCAACAGTTTATTTTAACTATGGTGGCCCGTCACAGGAGGGACCCCTACCCAAATCTTAGTACGATATTGATGGCCTTCCAAGCTATTGAAAATCTCCAATCCATTTGCTCCCAAGATATTGAGGCAATTACGTATACTGATGTACTGAATCAGGATACAGTCAAGCTGGTGATTCCTTCTCTCATTGTAGCTGACTTATTATGGCACTCCAGAAATGCCCTAATGCAAACAGGTTTTCTTCTAAGTAAGCATAATGCGAAACCTCAAACCAGAATATTCACTACTGTTGCAAAAAATACACATTACCAAGCTCACAGGGCTCATAGCCAAAAGACTGCAATCCCAAATCAATACCCAAAAAACGGATTAACACATCATTCCAGCCTCTCAAAATTGAATACACTACTAATCCAGACTCCTCGACCTGTGGACGTAGCTTACGAAAGCCATTGCCAGAGAGAATCACACCTATGACCAGTAATGCCAAAAAACCCAAAGCACCTTGCCTGTGGCTGTTTGGAATACAAACAGCGTTTCTCACCTGCTGCGCTCTAATACTAGTAAACTAGCCTCATACAATATATTAGCTCTCCAGGAAACATGGATGATGACACAACCCGTATAGCCTGATTACCAGATAGCATGGATCCTGGCAATCAAACAACAGACAGGGCGTCCTGCTGCTGGTTTACTCACTGCAGTTAAAGTAGATTCAGGGATTTCTCTGAAAGCATGGACCTCCCTGTATCCAGGCATCCAATAGCCAACATCCATTATAACCTCAGGCTGCAGAGATTCATATTTATTGGAACCCAATAGCCATAGAGGACCAAAAGTTCTTTATACATCTAGAACAGGTTTTAGACCGAATCCTGCTGGAAACCTGCAGCACTGTAACCCTGATAGTAGGTGATTTAAATATCAAAGGCATCTCCAACAAGACCAAACCTTTATCGCAGGCTGCTAGGTGGTCTGCCCTAATGGAAACTCGTAACTTTACCATCTTGAATGGTATGGTCACAGGGGATATCCCACCAGCCCTAACATGGTCTAGGGGCTCCTTCAAGGATGTTCTGGATTATCTTTATGTTTCCACAAATGTAGTGAATAGAATTCAGTCTTTCACAGTAGTCCTGGCGGATGCAATGACCATAACATCCTAGAGATAAAATGGCTGCCTCACTCAGATAGAGACGGATCCATATATAAGGGTACCTTGAAATTGACCACTGGCAGAAACAGAATTAAGGGGTCCATTCCTAAACTCCAGCATCTGGTGCACACTTTTGCTAATCAGATAAAAGAATCCTCCGCCACAAATCAGTTTGAATATGCAGACACTTTGATGTTAATTAACGAGTACTCCAACTTTTAGTCGTCTGATTTTTAAGCACCAATATCCTCATAATCCAACTATTCATGCCTTGAAAGTTGCTTTTCGTCATGATTTAAGACAGTGCCCTATTATAAATGACAGTACCACTGCTGCCAACGTAGGGTCGCGCTATAGGAATGCAGTTTGTCAAATTAAAAATAATCAGAGACAAGCAGACAACAAACGCATGCTATAAGCACTAGTGACTAAATCAACTGGGCAGTTATGGACGTGTCTGAAAGAAGAACCTGCCAGGCCACAGATTCCCTTCTCTTGAACGCAGTGAGCAAGGAGGCCTGGGTAAATCATTTTACTGCATTGTTTGCTAAACCTCCCTCTTTGAATGCAATTCTAACTGCGCCAAAGCCTGATCCTTACTGCAATTCAATCACACAGACATTATCTTGCTCATTAAAAACCTCAGCAGATCGCGAGCTCGGTCTGTCATGTGGGCAGGACAAAGACTGATATGCAAATGGATATTTCCCATCTGTGAAAGGTACAGTGAGCAAAAAGCGGATGGCTGCAAACTCTCAAAATGGTTAATAACCACTGAACAGGTTATCGTGCCGTGTTTTTTCGAGAGAGGGGCGCCTGCTAACTTTTTTGTATTTTTGGAAGGAACTTGGGGTCGCTCACCTTAAGTTACCTGGGGACAACCAGTCATGGGCTCCTTGCTCACTGTGGTCAGAGAGGTACAGCTTCACCTCGCTGATGATGCCCAACAAGGCTGAAACACGTATGGGGTTGCTGTTGGTACTCTTGTTCAGAAGAGAATTGTCACAGCATTTCGGTGCTGGACTGCCCATGTGGGCGGGACAAAGATTGATATGCAAATGGATATTTCCCATCTGTGAAAGGTACAGTGAGCAAAAAGCAGATGACTGTGAACTCTCAAAGTGGTTAATAACCACTGAACAGGTTATCATGCCGTGTTCTTTCGAGAGAGGGGCACCTGCTACCTTTTTTGTACCGATGGTCTATCTAACAGGATCTTAAAAGAACATCCTCATGAATGGGCTCAATCGCTAGAGCTCATCTTTAAGAATATATGTAACAATGGCCTTATACCGAAAACATGGAAGGAATCCATAATTATTCCAATTTCCAAACAAGGCAATCGGGCATTCCCTAGTAATTATCACCCCATAGCCCTCTTACATATAACCCCGGAAAAATGTTTGCGAGGCTAATTTTAAATGATTTAGTAAAATGGTTGCAAGAAGCAGACCTATTCGGCCATCATCAGTCAGGCTTTGTCAAGGGGATAGGGACACCCTTGAATTTACTTATTGTATCTGCAATCAAGGAAAAAGCTTTTAAATCAAATCAACCGATATACTTAGCCTTCATTGATTTCAAACAGGCCTTTGATTCAGTTTCTCACGAGCTGCTGTGGTCGAAATTGAAGCAATCAGGGTGTCCATCGTACATTTTATATTTAATTCATCAGTTTATGCAGACACCTATATCAAGGTCAAACTAAAAACAAAGGGCTTACTAACATCTGCGATTCCAACTCTGTCTAGTCTCAAACAAGGTTGTATTTTAGCTTCTATCGTTTTACATTTTTATATTAGTGATATTAACCTTGTTTTAAACCAAATTTTCTCTTTCCCGCCTAAAATTTGTGAAGCCCAAGTGTTGTTGTTACTATGTGCGGATGATTTAGTTTTATTAGATCAAACTCCAATTGGCCTTCAAAGAAAATTATCAGCATTGGAAACGTATGTGCACGCTAAGGGACTAACTATCAATAGGCTAAAATCCAACACTCTGATATTGTTGCCCACCAAAAGAAAATGTTTTAATAATTTTCGCTGGGTATTAGACAATACCCAACTTATAAACGTGAACAAATATAAATATCTGGGCCAAAATATCAGCAATAGTGTTACAGATCTCCCTTACCTTACCGTAAAGAGTTGAAAATGAAAATGCAGACTTTAAGATCTCAAGGGAGACTCATTCAAAAGAAATATGGAAAATTCTCCCATTATCCTATAATTACCTTTTTCAAACAGAAAGTTGTGCCGGTAATCATATATGGTGCCCAATGCATGCAAGCAACAAAGAACCATCCAAACTGGGACCATGTAGAAGGTATATATTGGAAGAAGATCTTATCTTTACCAAAGTGCACGCCGATTGTTATACTACAATATGAATTGGGGCTGGTTTCACTGTCCACAATGGTAGCATGGCAAGCCCTAATGCTTTACCGGACATGTCTTAGTAACCCAGCCAAGGTTTAACCTTGCTACCTTTGCTATTCTCGTCTCTCAATAGCCAACAATCCAGCCCACTTTAAGATTGGGAACTATACTGCACTCAATATCTGACAAATGCTGATGTTTCAATCCAAAATTTGATTGATAACCAAGACAAACCAAAATCAAAACTCTAGGCCTGGAACTGGATTATGACTAGGAACAAATGCTCCAAGTATAAGATCTTCAATATTCATGATTTTGCCCCAAAGCCTGTAAACTCAATCCTGTGTCATCAAGAAAAATGTCCTGACAATATTCTGCAGTTATCATGAGACTTCGGCTAAACATATGCTCTACCAAACTTCAGAATGCAATGCGTTCAAAAAGTGTAAACATGGACACAACTTTTCGCTTCTGTAAAAACCCAAGCCAAAGTGAATCCTTGAGGCATATAATTGTCTCCTGTTCAGCCTTGATACAACAAAGGAACGATCTGCTTTTTAGATATTTTAGTCAATATAGAATTTTAAGAGAAGAGATTTTATGGACACAATGTTTTAATGCAGACTCAGTTGCTTTGAATATTGCTATAGTAAAGGCCATTCTTGCTTTGAAAATCCATGACGATGCTATCTTGTTTAGATGATCATGCACTTTTATTCGACCATACTGTTTTACTGATTAATTGATGCTTTTATAAAGAACGTTATGTAATATTGTTGGTGTGCATTAGAACTCTTTTATTCTTCTTTTATCATCAAATGTTACGTTTTGTTTTGTTTTATCATGTGGGGCCACTATTCCAACTGGCTTTTTCCAAATTGTGTAAAACTTGTTCTCTGTTTTATCGGTATCACTGCATAATATCCCCAACAAAAATATTGCTGTAGATATGGCCGTTTGGTTCTCCATAGGCGATATTTTTATTGGGGATATTATACGGGAGCAGGGGTTGCGGGAGTGTCCCCCACACATTAAAACATGATGCAGGTGTTGTGGGGGTGTCCCCCGCATGGTCCATGTGGGAATTTTGCCGCAAAAATATGGCGATATTTTTGCATCGCGATATTCTTGTGGCGGAATTAACACATGGAACCGTTTAACATGTGTTTTTGTCCAAATGTATATATAAATATTTGAAAAAGTTGCAATTAACAACTGAAACAAATTAAATAAATTGAATTGAATTGAATTGAATTGAAATCTTTAGTAGTATGAGAATGTAAAAAGAAGTAGTGGGCAGGCATGGAAGAGGTGACACACAGGCAATGGCTTCTGAAGCATGGAATGGGGAAGGTTTGCAGAGTTCTTTGTGCAGGTGGCTTTCTGACTTTGTTTGCGCTGGACCCTGGTAGAAGACTGAACCCGAAATCCCACATTTCTGGTGGGGTTCTGAAGTGGGTGCCACAGTGGTGGGATAGCAAGTAATACTGAAGAAATCATGATCTAAGGAGTACAGGCCACACCACAGCTAGAACCATGAGAGCTCTTTGTGAAAGCATGGTGACCTCAGCAATGTGCAGTGAGAAGCCAATGAAGCCACTGACAATGGAAGTCCATGAGTTAATCTAAGACCAAACTTCAAAAATATGAGGGCAAGGCTGAGTAGGAATAGTGGTCTTGCAGGTTTGAGTGACGGTTTGAGTGCACGAGTTGGGCCTTATGGTACATGCTGGTTAATGTGAGAAAAATCAAACGATCAGTGTGCCCATTAAAAAGTGTGAGAGAAGGAGCACTTGAACATTTATTTATTTATTTTGTATTTATTTATTTGGTATTTATAATGCACCATACAGCAAAATGTGTTCAAGGCGCAGCAAGACAAAAGAGGGTGTGGGGAAGAGGGATGAAGAAAGACAAAAATGGTCCTACTGGGCATTGTGTCATTCGGATCACGCAAGTGCAGTAACAAGAAGTGTGGGGGAGATAGGAGGGTGTAAGTGCCAGTCAGGATGGAAAAGGGCCCATGGGTTAGGGGAGTGCTAAGGGGGGGTCAGGTGGAATGCAGAGAGTACAAGGTTAGAAGGTCCACGTGCTAAGTGCGAGGGACAGGGCTGGATGCGTTCAATGGGGTGCAGGTCCAGCCAGCCTAGTGCAGGGGAGGGAGCCCGGAAGGGCACGCACAGGTTAGAGGGAGGGGGCGTCAGGGGAGACCAAGTGCAGGGGTAGACTGGTTGAGGAGGGCATGGTGCCTTGTAGGAATCAAAAGGGATCAAGCAGCCAGGCAAAAGAGGCAGAGGGGGATATTATCAGCGGGGGGGGGGGGGGGAGAGGCAAGGAGGAAGTGCAAAGAAGGGTCTTGAGAAGCTTCTGGAAATTAATAAGATCCGGCTCAAGTCTGAGAGGGGCAAGGAGGCAATTCCATAGGGAGGCACCTGCAGAAGAAAGAGATCTACCCCCCACTCTCTGCTTGTAAAAGCATCTGATTTGCAGAGAGTTGAAGCTAGAAGACCAAAGGGCTCGAACAGGGAGGTATTTAGTGCAGGAGAGTTGGATGTAGCGGGGTCCCAGGCCCCAGAACGCCTTGTGGATGATGCAGAGGGTCTTGAGATTGATCCTTGCAGCAACTGGGAGCCACTGGAAAGATTTTAGGGCTATAGAGATGCAGACCCTTGCCTTGAGGCCAAGGATAAATCTTGCATTCCTACTTTGGATTAGTTGATGGGGGCGAAGTGAGGATTTAGGAAGAATGAGGGCGAGGCTGTTGCAGTAGTCCAGCCTAGAGCAGAACAGAGCTCTGGAGACATTGGGCCTCATTACAATTATGGCAATCTAGAAATAGCGGTGCCCATCGCACGGTACTGGCACCCTTTTCCGGTCCACCTCACTACGAGTTGCGGTGCAGGAAACACTGTGACCGCAAACAAGATCCACGGTGTCACTGTAGCTGGCAGCACCGTGACCACGAACTGCGATCGCACCTGGAGCCCGTGTGTGAAATACCGGCACAGCATCGTATGGGCACATTCTGAGTACCACTAACACGGAAACATTGGCATTGGCGATCAGGCGTAAAGCATTCCCAGGAGTGCAGAAACAGAACACAGGTGGTCATAATCAGCCCAGAAGCACACAATTAGAACTAAGAATGCTCAAAAGGACCACACCCACAACCCACACACTTCCCAACACAACCATACTGGCAGCTGCAGTAGCAGATATGGAGCTGGGTGCCCTGCATGAAGGTCCCCAATTTGAGCATGATTTGGAAGAAGCAGAGAGAGTAGAGGAGACGGCAGAGGCACATGAGAATGAGGAGGATGATGGCAATGCCCATGAACAATGGCCAGCAGGTAGCAAACTGCAGCCAGCCACACATACCCTGCGAAGGGCCACACCCTGCAACCTGAGTGCAGCACAGATCCACACCCTGTATCGGCTGGACAGGGAGACCATTACACACATTGTCGATTTGATCCATGATGATATCTGCAGCCTAATTAGCACCAGGACTGCAATGCCCCCTTGCTCAAGGTAGTATCGGTGCTGCATTTCTGGGCCACTGGGACCTTTCAGCACACCATGGGATAGCTGCACAGGCTATCCCAACCCTGTTCCTCCAGGGTGCTATTCCAGGTCCTGGGTGCGCTCCTGTGAGATATGTCAGACCCCATAGCCCTCCCCATAACACCTGCCCAGGTGAATGCCATCAAAGTGGGATTCCACGCCCTTGCAGGCATGCCCAACGTCATCGGTGCGCTGGACTGCTCACATGTTGAGCTGTTGGCCAGACATCCAAATGAGGTGGTCTACTACAATTGCAAACTTTACCACTCCCTGAATATGCAGGTTGCGTGCGATGCAAGACCTTCTCATCACCTACTGCGGCGCACGTTACCCTGGTTCCACACACGATTCCATGTTGCTGCACAACTCCACGCTCCCAGGGTAAGTGGCACGACACAGCGCAGAGTGGACCTGGCTGTTGGGCGAATAAAAGTACCATAGCATGTGCACTGTGGAAAGGGGGAGGGGGTGGGTTGTCCACTGTCAACAGTGCAAGTGTGTCATGCAATGTCATGTACAGGGATAGCATATCTGACATGTTTTGCTGGGCAAATGAAGCACACCCCATCAAATTTGTGCACAGATAGGCAGGCACATCACATGCACTACAGGTATCAGAATGCATTTCACTCATGCCACCCACCCCATCATCTACACACTGTACACATCCCCCACCACCAATGCCACAGCCATGCCAAAGTAATGTTACCCCGCAAGCACTGTACCCAGATGACCTGCCTGTCATATGCATGTGACATGTAGCATAGCAATGTTGGAACACAGATGAATAAATGGGTGAGATGACCATTGTACGACATACAAACAGAACAAAAAGTGGCACACGCAATGGACAAGGTAGAAGCTGGTGTAGCCATAGGGTCAATGGGCAAGGGGGGTTTGAAATGGTGAGGGAAATAAGTACGCAAACCACCCACTCTTGCATCATGATTAAGGCTTCCGGTTCATTGTATATATGAACTGCCACTTCCCCCTGGTTTCATCCATATTTATTTCTGGGCCTTTCATTCTGTATTCATCCACATTTCTCTGGTGTCATATAAAAAGATAATTTACAAACAGTTCTATACTGCTTTCATTACAATTTAAACATCCATTTATTAAAGAATGCATGCAGACATATAGAAAAGAAATGCTTGCGTCATTACTTCCATAACAACAAACGATTGCTCCTGTGACTCCTGCTGCTTTAAGTTATATGCTGTCTGAAATTTCACGACCCTCAATGCAATTTCCATTCAACTATTACACTATCCGTGTTGCCAATCTGCAATGAGATGGGCCTGCGATGTATGAGGGACATCGTAAAGAGCCAGATAGAGAGGCGTGTTTCACTCTTATTTCCATTACCATAAATAAATACAGTGTAATCAGGTTCATTTCTGTCTGTATGAATCTGTGAAAATCAGTAAACACAGGAAACTTGAAGTCTTAAACATAATGCCCCGGATACTAGGGTCATCTTGCCATTCACTACGTCTTGTGCCAATCTCATGTGACACAGACCAACATACAGACTTGGCTTCCATGACACTACCACCAGAATGACTTTGTCCACTTTGTGTCCCTCCCATGCAGGTGATTGAGGATACTCCTTGATGCCATGGCAGATGACCCCTGTCAGGCAATCGCAAAACCATCATGAGCATGCCTAAAACCGTGGAAACATCGGAACAAGGTGCACCATAGAACGTACTATTGGGCTGCTGAAGTCAAGGTTCTGCTGCCCTAGTAGATCTGGGGGTGCACTCATGTATAGCCCCGTGAAGGTGGGCAAGATAAACCTGGCCTGTGCCATGTTACATATCATGTGCATCCGGCGCAACATTCCCCTTCCCCCAGACATGGACATGCACCCAGTGGAGGCGGAGGACGAAACTGACAGCAAGGATGAAATTCCATTGCCCCATCGCAGGGATGCCATGGATGGGCCTGATGCATGCTATGAACTGATCACCCACTACTTTTGAGCACAAAAATAGCTAAATACAATACAATACATCACACATGCATATGGCCCAGGCCATCAACCACAGTCTACACCGTAGACCAAATAGATCACAAACTCACCTGAAAAATGAATGTCCAGTCATGATTTCAATGCAACACCCAGTGTATTGATATGTGTGATTAAAAATAACAGGTGGTCCAACACCCCCTTCCCAGCTATCCACTGGAGTCATGGACATGTGTATGTGGATGCTGTGGTGGGGGTAGTGTCTGTCCTCCTGCTGTTGTCCTTGCAGGCAATTTCACCACCACAGGTGCTGCTAGAGTGGAGGGGGCAGCAGGAGCAGCCAGAGCTGGTGCTGCCAGGGTGGAGGGGGTGGCAGGTGTAGCAAGAGCTGGTGCTGCCAGTGTGGAGGGGGCAGCCGGTGTATCCACAGCTGGTGTGGCCTCTGTTGGAGGGACAGTTGTGACAGTTGCAGTGGTTGCTGCAGTGACCTGGGTGGTGGTGGTGGTTCATGGAGTAGCCCGCAGTTGGCATCTGGTGCTGCTTCAGATGTCTGGTTGCACTCTATCACTGTCAGATGAAGTGCCTGAGCATGGAAGAAAAGGCATGGAGTTAGGGAGCAGTGTGGGTTCAAGATGCAATGTGTTGGTTGTGCGGTGTGTTGTAGAGGGGACATGCCATGTGACATGGCATGGTGCACGCATGCTTCGGTTTTGCGGACTCAGCAGCAGGTTGTGGGAAGTTCGTACATGATAAACTGCTCTACTAGGACTACTGGTGTGGTGTCCTAGCTTTAGCTAAGGATGGTGGTATCGGGGGTCTATTGGAGTGTGAGGTGTTGTTGGGATGTGTAGGGGGATGTAGAGGTTGGGTTTGGATGGGGCAAGGCTGGGCCTGATGGCTGACCCAGTTGCAGGGCCAGTATGTGTATTGGAGGTCTTTGGTACGTCTGGCAGAGATGTGGGGGGCATGTGTCATTGCCATTGTATGGGAGGGTGGACATTTGTAGGTGGAGCTGAGGGCCGTCATTGTTTTATAACGGTAGCATTGGTGGCACTCCAGGCACACATGCAGTACGCTGTGGCAGGGTGCCGTATTTCTGTGTGGGGGAAGATGCTTCTACACTTAGTACTACAGGGTGCCTGTGCAGTGTTCAACATGTATTACAGGCATGGCTCATTGTGAGGGGTACAGGGTGTATGGCCATGACAGCACCCTGAGTGTTGGTTAAGGTGTGGGGTGTGTGCCTGCAGGGTGTATTCCGGGGGATGGGGACAGTGAAATTCACATTGCAATGATGTGGTGGTACGGTGGTGGGGGCAGGGTGGCCAGGGGGGTTGAACAGTATATTTGGGGCTACGTGTGCTCACCAGCCTCATTGGGTGTCTCGGCTCCACCCTCCGCAGTGCCACCCCATTCTATGGGCTCCACACTGCTGCACTTCTCCTCCTAGGGCATGAGACTGAATGGCAAGGAGAGTCCACCACCTGTGGCCGTGCTTTGTCTGTGGTGGGCTGATAAGAGTTTGCATACCCTCAGGCGGGGGTCAGCCTACTGCTTGTGGCAATCCCTGACTGTGCATGGGTTGTCCCCACTACTGACACCTTCTCTGCCACTTCTTCCCATATAGACTTTTTCTGCTGTTGTGTTTGGCGGTGCTGGTCTGTTGAGAACAGCTCCCCTGCATGCAGGACAATGGTGTCTGTAAGCATATGCAGCTCTACCTCAGGGAAGCGCGGTTTGCGCTGACGGGTCTCACAGATGCAAATAGTCATGGTCCGCTGTGGATTTCTGCAGTTAGGAGGGGTGGATGGCAACTGGATGCTGCAGATTCCAATGCATTGTGTTTTTATGATGGCCACCAAACAGTTTCCTGTTCCAGCGATCACTTTTTTTCCCATCTTGGCACTTCCGGTGCTGCTGTTTCCGGTGCTGCTGGCTCTGGCATTGTGATGCCAGAACCGGGGGCACCGGCACTGGGGGCGACAGTGCAGTTGTTTTTGCCCACTTTTCACAGTGTTTCCATGATGCCGGTGCTTCACCACCAAACTTGTATTGAGACCCATTGAGTTTCTGGGGGAAGCTGGGGACAGGGAGAATGTCTCTGAAGATATGCAGTTGGAAGTGGGCCTTCTTGGCAAGTTGGTGTGTAAGGAGATAAGGAGAGAGAGGAGTTGAAGATGAAACCAAGAATTTTTGCCTCACAAGAGGGTGAGGGGAGGGGGCCCCTGGAGGGCAGCCAGCAATCATGAGGTAAAGATGGAGCTGGGGTTTCAATGAGAAGGAACTCAGTCTTACTGGCATTAAGGCAGAGATTGTTAGCAGCACACCATGCCTGGATAGCAGTCAGGCAGTCGAGATGAGAGAGGAAGAAGAGGAGGCAAGCTTGAAGGAGAGCTACATGTCGTCCGCATAACACTGGAAATGAGGAGGGAATGCAGGAATCAAGTGGGCTACAGGGGCAAGCTAGATGTTGAAGATACACAGCTAGAGAAAAGAGCCCTGAGGGATGCTGCAGGTGGAGAGAGTGATAGGAGAGAGGAAAGGACCCAGTTGTACCTGGGATGGTCAGTCAGAGAGGAAGGAGATCAACCAGTCCCGTGCCAGGTCAGTGATGCCAAGGGTATTAAGGAGCTGGTTTATATAAGGGTGGAATAATTGAACCTATCAAAGGCAGAGCACAGATCAAGAAATATGAGAACGGAGGGTGAGTTGGAACCGAGTTTTGAGAGCAAGTCTTCACTGGTGTTCAGGAGTGCAGTTTTCCTGCTTCTGGCTGCTCTGAAGCTAGACTGGTGGTTGTGGAGGCAACCAACAGATTCAGAGTGGTGGATCAGCTGGGAGATGACCAGCTTCTCCAAATGTTTGCCCAGGAAGGGGGTCAACAAGATAGAGCAGTAATTAGGGGGGCACAAGGGGTCGGTAGAAGGCTTTTTAAGGAGAAGGTGCACAAGGGAGTTCTTTAAGAGTGGAGGGAAGGAGCCAGTGGCGACAGTTTTTTCAAAAATCAGCCAAGGCTGGAACAAGAGAATCAATGTTGTCCTTGATGGTTCTGTAGGAGCAGGGGGGCACCTGTTTGGAAGAGACGTTCATAGATAAGACTTGTCTAGAGACCTCTTCCAGTGATATGGGCGAGAAAGAGGAGTGTAGGAACGGAACGGGAGAGGGGGCCAAGGGAGGCCTGAGACCAGTTGAGGGAGAAAGGAGGGATGAAGAGGAGAGTGAGGACAGGTTGTCTTGATTTTTAGTTATGAAGTGGGAGGACAGTGCTGTGCAGAGGGCCAGGGATGGCAGAGGAGGAGTGGAAACTGCAGTAGAATTGGAGAGTTTCTTGCAGATTTTGAACAGTTCAGACGCGTTGCTAATGGCCTCAGAGATGCAGGCTGTTAGAAAGCTGTGCAGTTCCCTCTGGGACCACTGCAAAAGATTTAAGACTACAGGTTTTGGCAGTAAACCCACTTGGTAGCAGTCTGTACCACACAGATTCACTTGGTAGCTGTGGCTGAGCAGTCAGACCTCTCTCAAGAAGAGTTAGGCAGTATACAGAGTATTCACAATAGGTCAGAAGAGCACAGTAGAACAAGAAACACTGACCAGAGCTTGGTGTAAAAGAGATATAATTATTTATTTAAAACAACATCTAGAAAAACACACAGGCACTAATAGTAAGCAATTCAAAAACACGGTCACTAAAAGATATACACTCCCTTAGAGGAATTTTAGACAAGTCTTAAGTAAAGCCCCACTTATTTTCAGACAGCGGTAAGCGCTTAACGCAGACGGCACTCTAATAATTTGTTTTAAAGGGAGAGAAAAAAGCGCAGAGTATAAATTGAAACAGATCCCAACACGTTCATAAGAACAAAACAAGAGAGGGAGGCAAGTAAAACCATGAAGTTAGAGTTCAGAAGGCCGGATCCACTTTAAGAGGATCAGAATGAAATGTGTCCAAGGTCACACGGTTGAAGTGCACAAGAGTCTTGCAAATGTTGAAATAAGAGTTGGACCAAAAGAAAGGGACCTGTTAGAAGGTCAAGGCGGCCAACCCAGTCCAGAAGGTTAAGGGATTATTATTACCTTGTAGCAATCTTTAGAAAGGGAGGCCTGGCGGACACAGTACCTTAAAGTGGTGAGAAGCCTCCAGCGGGGGCAGTTGTTCCTGGCAGCGGATGCAAGTCAGTGCTTCAGCCGGGGGAAGAGAGGATCTCTTCGGGGAGGAAGATAGGAGTCGGTTGCACTGCCAGGGAAGAAACCAGCCACAGATTTCTCAGGTAAAAGGAGCGGTCCTATTATTCGCGGTCCAGTGGTAAGTGGCTATCCGGTTGCCGGGGTGCTTGGCACGGGCAATTCGACCACAAGACGGCCTGGGGTGCGAAGAGAAGAAGGTAAACTGGTTGTGCTCACCCGTCAGGGGAACAAGCCTCTCCAGTCGGGAGATCTTCTCTGTCGTCGGGAAGTGGTGAGTCGGTACCGCAGGGCTCCACCGGTGGTGTCGTCGTGGTAGGTCGGCTCAGCTTCTCCCTCGTCAGATTCTCAGGTCCTGTGGCGACTTCTGAAGTTCCAGTCCCAAAGCCCTGCTTTTATGCAGAACACCCCCATTCACTCAGCCTAGCTGTCAATCAAACATGCTAAGTGGTGAGCCGGCCGGCTCACCACTTGAGCCAATCACACAAGAGTGCAACTTGAGTTACCAAGGTAACTCAGTCCAGGGTGCCTAAACCCCCTCCCACACCCCGTGTGATACCCAGACAGAGTGGCACCACTTTTGGAGGCTTCTGTGGAGAAGCCCGCCAAAAAGTGGAACAAAGGGCTCGACTTGGGTTGGAGTCACAGAAGAGAACACAAACGCCATTTTAGAATCGAGTCCTGGCAAAAAATACCAACCGGCGAATTAATATTAATTAAATAAACCGGCGGTATGTTCGAGGCTATGAGAATTAAATAATTAAAGTTGGTAGCCTCGAACAATGGGAAAATCCCATAGGGAAATATTCGTGGTCGAATATGGAAAGTAGTATCGACTGCCACCAGCCAAAACTCGATCAGGGGGGACGGAGACGTGCCCCCTCGACTAACAGACCCTGGGGCAATCGAATTGCCCCGACCAGTACGTCCACAATATGATGGTTTGTACCGGTTTCTGTTAATAATTTGGGACTAGTAAAGCCAATGGTGACTTTACATGCCCTGGGAGACAGTAGTCAGTCCCAGGGTATAGAGTCTATGGTGGGGTGTCACTAGGACACCCCTGTGTCACTGCACAGAAGGTGCTGTGTAACACACATAGTAAAAACACATGAGACCCTATGGAGTAAAGGACCCCATAGCCCATAAAACACATTAACAGTCAAAGGAACACCATAAATCATGTCCAAGAGTGGGAGAAAAAGAGTCTCACTCTTGGCAGGAGAAAAAAACAAACTCCAGAAATCCAGCAAAGCTGCTGTGGGACTCACTAGGTTAGGACATTCAGCCTAAAGAGAGAATTCTCCCTAACACTCGCCCAACACAGGCTTGGATATAGGCCTTCTTCTTCCAGTGGATGGAGAGTCTGTATTGCCTTTGAAGCATGTGGCAGGTCAGTTTGTCAGAGGATGTGTTTGAAGCCGTCCACTTCTGCTCAGCAGTTCTGCACTAGCATTTCAGAGAGTCTAGGTTGGAATCATACCAGGTGTTGTGCTTGGATGCAGGCTTCATGCTAATCCTCATGTCCAGAGTGTTGGAGATGGAGAGGGGAAGGTTAGCTAGGGCTCTGTCAGTGTGTGAGTCAGTGACCGGAGTGGAAGAAGGAATGAAAGTGGTGGCTAAAGCAGCAACTGACACTTGCTTCATCTGTAGAGTGATGGAGAAGGAGACTGGCAGTGTGGGTTGAGGCTTAGCCTGGGGACCCAAGAGATCAAGATGAGATGACAATAGAGCAGGATAAGACCATGTTAGAGGTGTGTCCAGAAGAATGCATAAGACCAGAGGGAAGAATGGTGAGGGAAAGAGAATCACACAGGCTGCGGACGAGTCCAGAGGCTGCATCAGATGAGTCAAGGTGAATGTTGAAGTCACTGAGGAGGAGAAGCTTGGAGGTAGAGGCCAGAAGAGAAGAGGTGAGGTCAGACCACTTTGAGAGGGAGAGAGAGACCAGACCGAGGGTCCTACAGATGGTGGCAAATGTCAGTGAAAGGATAGGAGAGACACCAAGCCTGCAGATGAGGCATTTGAAGGAAGAGTGGGATTGAGTGGGCATGATAGAAGTGTGGGCCCATTCAGGGAAGATCAGGGCCGCTCTGCCTCCAGACTGGTTGGGCCTGGGCTTAGAGAAGTTATTTTAGCCCCCCAGGAGGAGTGTGTCAAAGGTAGCGACAGAGCTGGCCGTGAACCACGTCTCAGTGCGAGCGAGAACATCAAGGTCGAAGTCTTCAAGGAGGTGGCAGATGTCAGAGGAGTGTTTAACAGCAGAGCGAGAGTTGAGGTTAGCTAATTGGAGCTGGCTGCCACCTTTGAAGGTCTTCCGAGGCGGGGTACAGGAATGTGGTACACCCATCGGTGGTGACAAAGGGGTCAGAGGGCTGGCAGAAGGAGTAATTGCAGGTCAAGGGAGGAAGTTCATCAGAGATGGAAGACACCTATCAAGAAGGAGGAGGTTGGGCTGAGAGCATTGTACCATAACAATGCCATTATGGTAGCCATTAATGAGGCCCATAGAGGATGGGAAATATGCCAAGAGAACTTCCCGATGGGCACCACCATTAATGGGTGACGAAGAGAAAGGGGAAAGCACTGAGATATGGGGCATCCAAAGGTCCGGAGAAGAAACAACAAAGAGGATGTCAGTCTGCCTAGAGTAAGCACTGACATAGGTGCCAGTGATGGATAGGTCTGTGTTGGAGAACAGAATATCGTTCTTGAACTCTTTAATTCCAGACTTCGAAAAAGAGATAGTATAGGTGATAGAGTAGCAGTTAGAGAAGATAGAGAAATGGAAGGGGGAGAAAGAGAGTGAGGGAGAAACTGGACTGTGCAGGATGAACAAACCAGGCGGCCTAGCAGGGAAAAAGCTTACATTTCAAAACAGAACAGCAAATGCAAAACACCCACTTTTGAGTTTCTTAGATAGAAGGAAAAAGCCTAAATCTCAGAACGCAACAGCAAATTCAAAAACACCCACATTTGAGTTCCCTAGATAGAGGCCTGAATGCCAGAAATTGATAACATACAACATGGGCGATGTGCAGCATCCTACAAACGTTTTGTTAATAGGGGTAATAAGAGGGACAGTTTAATAGGGAGCAACAAAAGCTGTTCCCCCTGCCCACAACATGCTTTCCTCATCAGTCACTGCTGATTGACAGCTGTGCTGCAGGCTCCACTGGCGAACACTGGCAAACACAATCTGGAGCTTCTACTGCAGGATCTGTCCTTTGCCTCGGGGCCCTTAGCTGCAGGGGCTGCATGGGCAGGGGGTGCCCAGAGATCCACACTCAAAAGGGGCAGCTGGTCCAATCGTGGGTAGGGGTGAGCTGGGAGGCAGGAGCATGGAAGGCAACATAGAGGGAGGACACATGAGTGGGAGGAGGGCAGAGACATGCCTCTCGGAGTAGCTGAAATCAAAAAAGAAAATAACCAAGCAGGGAAAAATACACGATTACAGTCATCAACAAGCAGGGGCTCAGGTCACCTGCACACTCACCTACTCGGTCTGCTGCGGCAGCTGGAAAGTAGCGTGGACTCAGAGTCCCAAAGATAACACCCTCTGGGTGTTATTGGTGGGGAGCTAGGCCCAACTGTGGGTCAGGGTTAGGATTAGAGGCAGGAGGGGGCAGGCAACACAGAGGATGAATACAGTAGTGGGAGGGGGACAGGGACACACCACAAGACAGCTGAAATTAAATAAACAAAATAACCAAGCAGGGAAAAATACACAATTACAGGCACCAACAAGCAGGGGCTCAGGCTGCCTGCACACTCAACTACTCGGTCTGCTGTGGCAGCTGAAAAGCAGCACGGAGTCTCAAGGATCACACACTCTGGGTGTTAATGATGGGGCACTGGGCCCAATCGTGCATCGGGCAGGCTGGGAGGCAGGAGCAGGGAAGGCAACACAGATGAGGAATATAGTAGGCGAGGAGGAAAGGGACATGCCACAGAGCAGCTGAAATCAAAACACAAAATAACCACGCTGGGAAAAATACACAATTACAGACACCAACAAGCAGGGGCTTAGGCCACCTGCACACACACCAACTCAGTCTACAGCAGCATTTTATTTTATTTAATTCTTGAGATTTTGGTACAAATACCAAAGTGTCCAAAATGTATATGCAAGAAGAATCCTGACCCACTGACATCTTCCAATTGCAGTTCAAATACCAAACTGTTGAATAAAGACTGTGAGAGAAGGAGATTTGAATCTGTGTTTCTCTGTGTTGTTTCACTTCCAAGACAAATGCTTTGCCCCTGAGCTATCCTTCCTCCCCGAAGTTAGCATAATAAAGTGTTAAATAAAGACTGTGAGTTAAGAGGGACAAAGAAACTGAAAATCTTCCTAAACCCATGTTAATCCTTTGTTTTCAAATGGTCTGCTTTTATAAAACCCAGCAAAGTTATATATTAGTATGATTAGGGAGAAACACTGGTTCTGATGACAATCACTTAGCTGTCAAAGAAACTGTTAGGAATAATATGAAGGTTATCCTGTTGCAAAAGAAACACTTTTATTCTAATGTAATTACTTCTGCTACAAATAGTAGTAGGAGGTTGTTTATAGTTTATAGAAGTCTTTCAAGAGGGACACTGGACTTTAATAACAGCCCCCTACTCAAGATCTAAGTGTTGATTTCTTTATAAAAAGAGCAAGATTTTCACAACAGTATCAATGATAAAATGCTATCAGACCTTCTGTTGTTGATTTTCCACAGTTTTTGTTATCATCAGAGTCTGTCCATTTTAGCTGAGTTATGGCTCTGAAGCTGTCAGGATTCATGATCAGATCTTCTGCAGGCAAAGATATTTAAATAATGTTGTCCTTGCCTAATGCAAGTGTTGGGTAGAATTCTCATTTATGGCTAATTTCCTTCACCTAGTGAGTCCCCCAGCAGTGTTGCTGGACTTCTGGAGTTTATTTCTTTCACTTGGTAAGAGTGTGAGCTTCCCCCCACTCTTAACCATGTTTTGCCATGTGTCTTTTACCTGTTTTTGTGATTGTGGGCTCTGGAGTACACCACTTCAGTAGTCCCCATGTTTTGTGTGTTACACAGAACCTTCAGTGCAGTGACACAGGGTTGTCTTTTAGACTTCCCACCAAATCCATTTCTGGGTCTCACTACAGTCCCCCAGAAACGGGCAAAGTTGCCATTAACTTTACTTAGTCAAATTACCACAGATCCAGTACACACCATCTTCCATGGAGTACTGAAAAGGGTTACTTATTATCCCTTGTATCTGTACCTCCTAGAACATTGTTTCACTCTTTTAACATTTAGACTTGGCTGGTGGCAGTGGTATCTACCCTAACTTTTCTACCGCGATTATACTATATAAACGTGGTATTGTTTTAGGCTATTATATTAGCCTCAAACTTAAACCCGCTTGACCAAATACTTTTTCTTTTGGCTCCGGTCGGGTTTTTTCGCCATTTCTTTTTGTTAAAGTCCTTCTTGTGTCTTACTATGTGTGGCAAACCAGGTTTGCCTCCTTTGTTCACCGTCCTTTGCTGGGCTTCTGCTCAGAAGCCCTCCTCCAGGCGCCTGGGTGTCTAGGTGGGCTGAATATGAGGGAGGGATGTAGTCACCCCCTGCACAGGGTATCCTTGGAAACCCAAGTCACACTTTGCCATGATTGGCTGAGGTGGTTGTCCGGGCCGCTTGACAGCCAGGCTGTGTGAATGGGGGATTTTCGCAGAAAAGGCAGGTCTCTTGGGCTAGAAGTCAGAGAGTCGCCACTGGATTTGCAAAGAACTGAAGAGAAGCAGAGAAGAAGTCAGCTGCTGCAACTACCCCGTCCCGGTGAAGCCCTGCTGCAGTCCTGAGCTCTCTATCCTTCAAAGACTAGAGAAGATCCAGTCCGGAGTCTTCTTCCCTTGAGCTTGGTGGGGATAACCAGCTCATCTTCCACAGCCAGAGGATCCTCTTCTTGGTTGAAATCTCTGCACACTGCTGTGGTAGTCCGGATAGCCATCTGAAGAGCCTCTTCTGTTTTAAAGGAGCGCACCTTTTATTCATCATCGCTGCTGCCGGCTTAAGCCCTGTGTGGTGCAGACCCCTCCTGATGTCCTCCTTCACCTTGAAGCTCCAGGGACCGTGGGTCTGCAGGAAACCAACAGGAACAACTGCCAGGGCACCAGCTTCACCATTGAATAAGGTACTGTGTTCTGCTCGAGGAATTAGGGTAAATCCCTTTTTCTTCATCTCCAAGGCTTGCCCTTGTCTTCCCTCCTTCTTATAACATTTGCTTCTGAAAATTGACAATATCAAAGTACTCTTGGCTATGTTGAATGGTGAACTGTTCGACTGTGTAATCCTCGACAACAGGCACCCGGTGTCACTGGACCCTGGCTCCGGCCCTTTCACTCTTGAATTCCTGTCTATGAGTGTTCTTCGATTATGTCTGCCTAACTATAATATTGCCTGTGATTTTTGCCTCCAACTCCCTCTGGGTATGTCAGGTGCTAAGTGTGTTTTTGCCCCGCTAGCAATTCTTGTCGTGGATACATGTTTATTTAGTAGACCGAACTGTCAAAAAGTGATCGCAATCGTATTCACCGTAACGTGTCTTGTTTCGTAACACTGGTCCATTCAAACACAGGGTACTTACCTTGAGTCATACCGTACAAAGTTAATTGGTTAGTTGCAGTATATTTTACATTGGTTTTGAATTAATAGAAGTGTTGTGTTTATAATAAATGGTTTAAAAATAAATGTACTTATATTTTTTTACCTGAAACCTTGAGTCAGTGTTTGCTTGAGTCATTGCAATTGTGGTCCCTTTGTGTAATCTCTGCTACTGCTCATATACCCTTGAGATAAGCCTGGCTGCTCCGCTACTGCTACCAATTTAAAATATTAGTACAGGCTTGTACCAAAGGTAAAACTTGTATTGCCACCTGTAGTCTTAATTGTGTGTAGTGGTCCCTAAGGGCATTGTACAGGATTCTGCCTAATGGCAAGATTGTGCTATATTGATCAATTCCTCACTTCAAAGGGGCATCTGCACACTGCTTGTATAGCAATTGTTGGGGCTTCCCCAATTGCAAACATATCAAATGTACCCTCTGTAGCCAGCTAACTGCAGTTCAATATCGATTTTGCCTCCCATATCAGCGTTTATTGAGTGAGAGGTTATGGCTCTGTTATAAGATCACCTGGGTAAATATATTTGGCTTGCAGACTATCAATCAGGCTATTGTCCCCAGAAGGGCATAGATAGTGCTATTATGTAAGTTCAAGACACATTATTGCATTTAAGGGACTGCTATTGGAGCTTTCAGAGGTATTTGACACTGTGGACCACACACACTCTTCTACGTATTAGAGCAATTTATTTTTGTTTTCTTTCTGCTAAGAAAATGTGATGAAGGAACCAACAAAACACATGAAAGGATAGGAGATGTAACACGTTCTAGTAAAAACACAACAGATTCTGATGGATGACAACTTGTAAAGATGAGGGATGTCTAGATAACAAAAGCAGGATAGCTATCTAGGTTAGAACTGGGCAAACCATGTGAAGGAGGGGAGTGTACTGTGAAGTGTTAGATCTTATTCTGATATAGATCCACAGGTTTCACAGGCTCTCCTAGCCCCCTAGCTTGTCCTTGGATTGTAGTTTCCTATAAAGTACAGGATGAGATGAATGTCTAATGTTTCTTTTGATTCTATCTATAACTCAAAAGGAAAACCATCCTAAAGGTGTCAGTATAGAGAACTAAATTAGTGCACAGGCCTATCTACATGAGTTACTGTCCTTCACAGTATTCCCAAATCTATTGCACATTGTATCTGGGACAGAACAGAGCAACATAGCACCCAGCATGCTTCTTGAATTCTAAGCCCTGAAGTTATATTTCTAAGCTAGCTTCTCGGTTTGTCTCGCAGACCAGTGCTTTTTGATTTCCTTGGTATACATTTTCTCTCCCACTCCAGCTCTAGATTGTCTTCTTAGGCTTTTTGATGTGATGTTAAGCACTCTCCGAGCACCAAGTATTCCTTTTCACCCTGACTTAGGGTATTACCTTGAACCCAAAAACAAGCCTTTCTGCTCAGCGTACCAGCATACTACCATAAACCAGCAAGTATTTAATTTTACATCCCCACAGTCTTAACTTGAATGTATCAGCAAGTATTTTTACTCACATTGCTAGGGCATTCCCTTGAACATACCAGCAAGCATTTCTTTTATCCTCGCCAGAGTCATTGTCCCACTGCATTGTTTGCACACACCAGCCCTGTACCTCGTAGACCACAGCACCTAGCCTCAACAAGCTCTGATCTCTTCTCGTTTGACTCATGTTCTGACCAGAGGCTGAGATATTGGTCAAGAATGCTTGCAATGGTATGTTATCCTTTAATTCCTTCTCAGATATATCCCGCAACAGGCTTGTGATTGTACTTCATCCTTGGTCCCTAGTTTTCTCCAGTGTCTGAAAAAGTAGCCCTCAGAATGGTTAAGGCTTTCTCCCTTTATAGCTTCCAATCTCCTCTTTGACCTTCTGTAATCGCTATCTTGACGCTACCCCTGCCGGTATGCAACTGGGATCTTATATATGGCCTCTGTTATCGTGATCAATCAGTAATCCTTCAGATTCACCCCTTTCTAGTTTTTTTCCCTCCTTGTCCCAGAATTGGTCATGTTGTGCTTTCCCCCTGTATTCTTCAGTTGTTTAATTTTTCCTTATTGAGTATGAAGGTGCCATCCCTCATCTATCCCTCCTTTTTGGTTGACTACTTTAAATCAGCTCATTGAAATGAACAAGGTTTTAAAACCTGATGTGACATTTTTAAGTCATGTGGAAGTAGTTCTGAGATAATGGGGATCCACAGAGCTGCAACACATTTTCCAGCTGTGTCCCTCTAGAGTTGTCATCTTAAACACACTGTGTAGGAGGTGGGATGGGATTGGTGGGGCCACTGACAAACTCTTGTGGAAGTGACATGTGGGACAATTATCGCACTGTTGGACTGATAAATCCCTGCACTTCAGTGGTCTCCTTGAGCCGTCTCAGCTCTGCTCTTCCTGTTAACAGAGAAAAAAAGGGGAGTTTGGCCTGAGGTCAGGGAGTGAGACTGGTTCAAAACTGACACGCTTGTTTTATTTGTAAGTGGGTATATTTAGGAGCCAATTGCAATGTTGTGGACACCATACCAGTGTCTTCGCTTAATCTTCCTGGGTATGTGTTGTTGAATGTGTGACTCCCTACCATGGGGTTTAGGAGGCATGAGAGGTTTGGCAATAGGGATAGATTCTAAAGCATCCCCCACATACCTCCTCTAGGCAGCACATCATGAAGCTTGTGGGCATCTCTGGATCCCCAAAGGCCTCTCTACCAGGTCAATCAATCAATGTGACGTCTTCACATATATTGTGATCTGCCTCCTGTCCTCACTGTGAAACACCTGCAATTTGATTGGGGTGGGGGCATTTGGGGAGTACAATTACAAGTGTTTAAGCCCCAATGGGGGATAGAGATTGTATTAGGCCCCAGTGCGGTAGAGTTGGAAGACGATGTAGCGACTAAAACATGTGATTCAATGTAGAGAATGTGTTAGTTGGAGTGTTACTTTTTATCTACAGATTACAGTTACAGTAGGTGGAAACATTATTAGTAGAATAGACAATGTATTGTACAATGTACCATTTGTAGTGCTAAGAGGCACACATCAGGAAGATCTGCCCACTTGGGAACAAAAGGAAGTTAACATGGGGATGCACGGTCATTCTGAACATTGTACATGCAAGGTTTTGACAGCGATTTAAAATGTAAACATTATATTATAGGAAGGCCTCGTGGAACATGCAAGGGTTTTTCACTCATTTTAAAAGTCCATGTAAATTGCAGAATGTGTTGGTTTGCAGGGAAGTGGATTTTTGGCAGGCCTAGACAGCAGCATGACCAAGGGTGCGAAAGGGGGATGGGAGCATGCCACATATGGCCGGCCTTGATACTATCACAGAGAAGAGCAGAATGTAAAACCATTTTTTCAGAGTATTTATGGTCAGATTGAATTGTAGATAAAAGAGGCAATTTCCTTGGGCGCACATAGGTTCTTGCATGGCAGGGTGAAGGAAGGCTTAGTTAATAAACCAAATGTGATCCCGTTTTTTTTATAGGATCAGAAGGAGATAAGCAGGTTGTGGATTAAAGATTATATGGTTTGAGATGACCGTTTCAAGGATGACCGTTTCAAGGAGGAGGCAAGCAACAACTTCGGTGGCAAAAACAGAAGAAAATTAAGACGCTGGCGAACCAAGAGCGCAAAAATTTGGAGGAAGCACTGCAGCAGACAGAGGAATAGAGGGTACAAGCAAGATGGCAAGGAAGAGCAGAGCAGGGAAAAGGAGTCAGGTGGACTGCAGAAATCAGATCGGGTCAGTGGAGGTCAGGACAGTTCCTTTTTAAAGTTGACAGTGCTGTTATAACAGACCTCAAGGTGGAATCCTTTCTGGGAGATATGTCCTCGGAAGCAGAACTTGAGACAATAGTCCCAGAAACAGAGCACCGTGGTAGAGCGGGCCACGATTTGGGATGGACAGAGGAGGTAAGGAATGTCTGGGAGGGAGATGAAGAGGAATGGGAATCTGAGGGAGAACAGGGAGAGCAGGGTTCTTCACCACCTGAAGTAGCGGTTTTGGAAATTACACCATGGGGTTTTCGGACCAGTGGTCAGAGTGTGTGAAAAAAAAGTAGCAGAACTATGTTCCCTGCTGGTATGCCCCAGCCCCCCACAAACCCCATTGTCATGCCACACTCACGAGCAATACAAAGCCCCAAGCAAATACACCTGCTGTTTATGGAAACCTGCAGTGGAGTGCACTGAAGTGCAAGTTTCAACTTCTTCCTAAACGTTTGTTTTAAAACAAAACCATTCCGGATGGGTTTCTTTTTAAAAGAAAAGTATAGGAATGGTACAACTTAATTTAAAAAAGTAGAGGAGTATTGCTCCCAACCGCCCCACCCACTTCAACCCCTGCTTAGGACATGCTGTGCTACTCGTATAGAAACAGTGACATATAGGGGAAAAAGTGAAAACTCCAATAAAGCTACAGGGAAGACGGTTTCCATTGCTACATAACGTGTTGGGTAGAGCACAATATTTTACTTGGCCACAAATATATCAGAATATTCTTATGAAGTATTTGTATTTGTATTTATTACATTTTATATAGTGCTTTAAGCCAAAGCGCTTTACAAAATCACTGCACTCGCTCACTGCAGGTGCAGGGAAGTGGATTTATGCACTAGAAAAGCAAACAGCAGTTGTTATGTGTACCGTGGGAGGTACAAAAAACTTGCTTGCCACCCTTATAGGAGAATAAGCAGATGAAATTTGGAGGAAAACAGGGTGCCCATGGATACAGCAAGACTCAAATAACCATGATGGCTCACCTTTTGACAATTGCAGGGAAATGTGTTGGCAGCATTAAGAGCTATGTATCCTCACACACCAGATATCAATTCCGGACCATTAAGGCAGATGATTATCCTTCTCCATATATACAACCGTTTCAGGAGATGTAGAGGGCAGAGACAGAGGAAGCATGTGATTCAAACATGGCCATTTTCTATCACATGTTAAAAAGAGGACTCCCCAAGGAGGTAGAGCAAGATTTGTATAAAGCTGTAGGAATAGAATCAAAGGGTTGGCCAGAAATTCAAGCACATATAGTGCACCATTGTAAAGGGAGCCAGGAGAAAGAAAAAGAAACAGATGAGCAGGCATAGAAATCGGAGGCTAAATTGATTCAAAAGAAATTGGCTAAAATAAGTTTAGAATGAGCTTTGATTTCAAGCTCCATCGAAGTACAACTTGAATCAAATATTGCACAAGGGTGGATGGATGTGCTCCTGATTTCAGAGACCTGGGAGAGTTTTTAAGGGACAGAGTTTTCAGAGGAGAGGAGGGGACATTTGGTGGATTTAAAGGAATGAGACCAAGATTAGGTGGACAAATCGGAGGCCAGTTTGGAGGACCATGTGGATTCCTGTGTTGTTCCTGCGAGAGAATGGGACATTTATCACGCAATAGCCAGAGTAGGCCATCATATTTTTATGATCCACGTGCTAACCCTAATGGATAAGCAAGTAGGTTTGTGGGTTATCCCACTCCCCAAATGCAGACCCTAACTATGCCCTATGTCCCAGGCTCTGTGTAACCGCAGCAGGCAGGGTTAGGACAGAATCCAGAGTCTGAAGCTGCACAGACCTATGTACCACAGTCAGTTGTGTCAGGACAGGCATCAGTACAGCCATGGGAGAGGAATCCTTTGCCTCAAGGTACCGTCACACATTACACATTTTGGGGTGGAGCCCTTTCGCACTTATGGGTACAAATTCATACCTGGATTAGGATAGCCCACAGAGAGCTCTGATGTGTCGAATCATGTCTGTTACTGTCAATCCGGAAGATGAACCCCAGGTAGGTGTAATGATAGGCAATCACATTTCTTCCCTTATGGTGGATACAGCGGCAACTAAATCTTGTATAAAGGAAGGTACATTTCCCCTTTCGGGTAAAGTGCTGGACACTCAGGGATTCTCTGGGGCTATTATGTCAGTTTCATATATGGAGGATTTACCTAGCAAGGTAGGCACTCAAGATTTATCAGCTCCTTTGTTGTAGAGTACAGATACCCCAGAAAATCTCTTGGGTACAGACTTGTTGAGTAAGCTGAATATGCTGATCTTGTTTACCAAACAACGTTTATGTTTGACCCCAGGTTTGTATCATGTGAGAACTATGGTGCTTTTGTGAGCATTTTATAGTGACAGCAGAATAAGGGGGTGCATGTACATTCACATGTGTTTTTCTATTCAGTCATAGTGGTGTTGGGGTGGGTTCCTGAGATTCGGGATAGAGCATCACAAATACCAGCAGAGATTTGTTTAGCCTGTGGTGTCACCAGAGAAAGTGCCAGGTATGGTTGTTAATATATTTTTAGATGCTGTTACTGTGAAAAGGGACAAGGTGGTTCTCTCAGGTGCTGATGAGGAAGGAGAGGAATGATTCACAGTTCTGTGCATTGATCCAACACTATCATTGAGGGAGGTGTCTGATGAACAATTGTTTGTGAATGCTGAGGACACAGGAATCTTTGAGGTGGGGATCCCTTGGCAGATACCGATAGAGCATAGGGAGATAACTCAGACTACGTTTATTGATCACCATATTGGAAGGAAGGTTTGGAGAAGGTGCTTCGTCACTTGTGGACTAGCAATCATCATAATGTGGGGTTACTCAAAAGCATAGTAGTGATAAAGAAAAAAATTGAAGCCTGGGGTAATATTGCCATCTGAGGCAGTACCCAATGGCTGGGGAGGCTGATGGAGGGATTTATGACACCATTATTGCATTGTGGAAGCAAGGCATCTAATCTTCTGTGTCCCCTGTGTGCCTTTTAAAAAAGGACAAGCTGTCCAGTTGGTGGATGGTTATCCACAACTAAAGTCACTGGGTTGGCAATCCTGTCTCCACCCATACTCTTGTAACACAAAAAAGACAGAATATCTTTATTCAAAATTATTCCTAAAGCTCAGTTCCCTATAGATAGCTAAATGTCCCTGTAAAGAGCTCTCTCTGTCCCTCAAAGAAGTGTTCTTGCCCTAGTGGTGCACTGCTGCATCGCCTACAAAGTTTAGGTGATAAGAGGAGAGCTCGCCCTATCCTCTCTCATTACTTATCTCGAATGCTAAAAACAAAGTGCACACTGATCATGGAAATCAATGAAAATAAATTGTAATATTGTTGTTTCCATATAGTGTGTCTTATCACAGTGAATTAAAACAATATACGGACATGCTCTCCGCTGAAACCGGTAGACGACAAGAAGAGGCTGTACAAATACAGAATTGTTTCCTGGCACTCAAGACTGCGTTCAGCAATGCCCCAGTCTTGACGACTCCAGATTATAAGAAGCCATTTTTATCTGTTTTAGTGCTCAAATGGGCAGGTAATGACGGCAGTCCTAACCCAGAAAACATTGATGGGTCATAAGCCTTTGACTTGTTATAGCAGACTACATAGACCTGGTTATACAAGGGCACTTTCCATGTGAGCAAACATTGGTGGCAGCAGCTTTTGCCATTCAAATGCGCTTGCCCGTTACTATGGGCTGCCTAGTGATACTGTATGTAGAGCATGCAGTTTTTTATCTTAGAAAAACCCAAATCAACCCTTACAATGTAGAGGGCCCCAGGGTATGAGGTCATCATATCTAATGCCCCTATACATCGAGTGAAGTGTCATGCAGCAACATTCTTAGCTGAACCAGTGAAACCTGATGACATTGTAAATGACTATGCAACCTACGAGGTTGAAGGAGATGAGCGTGTGAATGTTAGGTAAAATGCATTAGAGGGTGAGGAAGTACTCTTTGTTGATGGTTCACCAACAATTGATTTGTACACTGGTGCAAGGCGGACAGCAACAGCAGTTGTGGGGTTGGTGGATGGTTAGTACCAAATCAAAATGAAAAACAGATTGCCTTTGTATATTTTTGCTAAAGCATTAGAATTGGTAGCACTCAGAGAGGCTCTTGGGATCAGTAGGGAGAAGGCAGTCACAATGTACTCTGACTCAGCATATGTCACATCCACGGTGCATGAGGGTTGTCGAGATGGCAGAGAAGAAGTTTCAGGAGATCGGATGGATGCCCAGCCCAGCATGCTGTCCTATTATCCCGATTAATAGATGCATCAACATTACCAGATGAAATATCAGTTGCTAAGTGTGCTGCTCATACTAACAATAATGACCTACTTGCGCTTGGGAATAATGCCGCTGACAGAGTGGCAAAGGAGTCTGTGTATTTGCAATTCACAGATTCACAGATCCCTTAAACGGTTCCCAACATGTACAGTTATCAGTCTCATACATTGCAGTGCCCTTAATGCAAATTGTAGAAATGCAAGAAAGAGCGCCAAATAATGAAAAGAAGCTGTGGGTGAAACAAGGGTATACCCTCTCACCCACAGATTTGTTGTACAGACCAGAGCCTACAGGTAGAGTAGTGATGCATATGGAGTTATTTATTGTGGCTCAAGAACAGTTGCATCATCCATCGCCACGTCTTGGCAACAAATAGCAGCAGACCTCCAGGAGGACTGGTTTGTTCCCAACCTACAAGAACAGGTGAGTACATTTGTATCTATCTGTGTGACATGTCACCAGTTAAATCATAGAAATATATTGAAAACATTAAAAGGAACTTTGCCCCGACCATCAGGGCCCTTCAGAGAACTTCAAATTGACTTCTTGGAAATGATAAAAAGGTGCAGTCATTTTCATGATCCTCATGCTTATGAGGCTGGACCATGTGCACAACCTGATGCTAAATCATCAGCAGAATTCTTGGTGTGGGAGGTATTCCCATGGGGATGTGTAAAGTTTTGAAGTCCAACATTAGGACCCATTTTTTAATGAGCTTTTTGCAGGATTTGCTACCCCATTGGGCATAAATAACAGGTTGTGTTCAGTGTATCTAAGGGGAGGCCAGGTGGACAAGTGCCTGGGCAATGCAGAGAGTGCAGGGGAAAGAAGGTGCACGTGCTAAGTGCAAGGACAGGGCCGTATAGGGTAATGGGGGTGCAGGCCCAGCCAGGCTAGTGCAGAGGGAGGGAGCCTGGTCGGGCAGTGAAGGTTGGGGGGTTCAGGGAGACCAAGTGCTGGGGTAGACTGGTCGCGGATGCCCTAGTGCCCTGTATGAATCAGAAGGAATCAGACAGCCAGTTAAATGAGGCAGCCAGTTAAATGAGGAAGCCAGTTAAATGAGGCAGGGGGGACATTAGCAGGGGAGAGGGAAGAGGAAGAGAACATTGGGAGGTTTTGTATTCTTACACAATGAATGGGAGCAGGGGCTGAAGAGTTATAAAGCAGGAAGAATTAGAAAATTGTCATGCATGGACAGTGTTTACCTCTCTGGGAACGCCGGAATCTCGCTCCGTCACATGGGGGACAGAAGAGCAGGCCCGGCTCAAGGAATTTGCATCTGGGTGGGCCAGGTTTGTGATCAGCGGGCCTTATTTCCATTGGTTGTGGGTGTAGGAGTACACTAAACAAAGTGCTGACATTAATCCAGATTTCCCAGATCCGTGATTCAGTAAAATATTTCTTCCCAGATCCAGAAAAATGCATTTGCACAGCTCTATAAAATACAGTACAAAGCAAAAGCGAATCAAGGAAAATAGAGTTGCAACATCAATCTACCTATATTCCCTTGCCATATGTTCTCCCTTTCTATTATATCCACTTCTCCTTCACCTTTCACCACCCCCTAGTCACTTTCCATCATCTCCCCATGACCACCAATCCCATTGATCTCCACTCCCACTACCTCGAAAACCCCTCACCATGTCTTTCTTGGCCTGGATGGGGAGAATCAATGTGATTCTTGTGCCTCTGCGAGGGCTGAGGAGCAAGACACCAGTGTTTGTTCCATCTCAGATGGTGTGCTCTCAACAATGCCTCCCTGAACACTGTGGCTACTCCAAGTAGGCCTTGGAGAAGGTGCTTGTGGTTCCACCACCTTGTTGTGAAAGACAACCCCCAGTCCCCTCTAGTATAGTGAAGCAAGGAATAGGACATTTTGTTTCTTCCAAAGATTAAATTTTGAAGCCCAATTTCTTTTTTTGTTACATTTTTGCAAAACATTTTAATTCAGTTGAGTGCACAAGAGAGCGCTAGCATGCAGTGAAGAGAGCCAGGGTGGGAGACGTGAGATCAAGAGGCAGATGGTGCAGGTTTAAGGTTTTCTTTCTTCCTGGTATCACTACCGGTGGGGCTTGGCAGGGAGTAGGGGTCCTTCCCTATATGTCATTGTCTGTTACATACTGTTTACCTACTGGTTATTATATGCCATGCTTTTTGTTTGATGTGTTTACTTTGATTTGCTATTGAATTTAACAATTTATTTCAATAAATGTGGCCTGATATTTTCAAAGAAAGATGTGTGTGTTCTTGGCAGGCCCTGACACATGCGCTGCCCATCTCTTAAACCTTGAGTGAAACTTTTCTTAAATAGCTTATACTGTGAAATGAATCACTTCTAGGGGCACCTAATGTTTTTCTAGCGTGGCTAAATTCAAAAGCTGCATGCAAATCTTGAGGAGAGCTCCTAGCCAGGGAGACAAGGACCAGAGGGAATGATAGACCAGAGTAGCAACTCACAATGCAACCAAGGCCTAGACGAGAGTTCAATGCCAGGGAGGCAAGAAACAAAGGGATTGATGGACCATAGGTGCAACTCACAAGCCAGCCAAGGCCTAAAAGAGAGCTCCTCTCCAGGCAGACAAGGACCAGAAGGGTGAGGGACCACAGTAGGAACTTACAAGGCATCTAATGTCTAGAGGAGAGCTCCTCAGCAGAGAGGCAAGCATCAGTGGGAATGATTGACCAGTGTAGCAATTTACAAGGCAGCCAATGCCACCAGGAGTGCTCCTAGCCAGGCAGGCAATGAGCGGAGGGGTGATGAACAAAAGTAGCAACTCGAAGACAGCCAAGGCCTAGAGGTGATTTGTGCACTAGGTGGCAAAGGACCAGAGGGAGTAATGAACAAAAGGTGCAACTCACAAGGCAGACAGTATCTAGTGGAGAGCCCCTAGCTAGACAGGAAAGGCCCATAGGGAGTAATTGACCAGAGTACCAACTCACAAGGCAGCCAATGCTAGAAGGAGACTCCTTCACTGGGCAGTCAAGAACAGAAGGAGTGATGGACCAGAGGTGCAACTCACAAAGCAGCCAAGCTCTAGAGGAGAGCTCCTCACCATAGAGGCAAAGGCCCAGAGTCAGTGATTTTCCAGAATAGCAACCTACAAGGCATCCAATGCCATGAGGAGAGTTCCTCACCAGGCAGGCAAGACCAGAGGGGATGATGGAACAGAGGTGCAGCTCACAATGCAGTGAAGGACTAGAGTAGATATACATGCCAGGCAGGCAAGACCAGAGGGTGTGATGGACCAGAGGTGCAATTCACAAGGCAGCCCAGGTCCAGAGGAGACCTCCTTTCCAGGGAGGCTAGGACCATAGGAAGTGATTGGCCAGAGTAGCAACTCACAAGGCAGACAATGCCATGAGAAGAGCTCCTCACCGGGCAGGCAAGACCAGAGGAAGAGATGGACCAGAGGTTCAACTCACAAGGCAGCCAAGGCTAACCGGAGCGAGGCAAGGACCAGAGGGGTGATGAAGCAGAGAAGCAACTCACAAGACAGCCACGGTCTAGAGGAAAGCTCCTCAAGATAGATGCAAGGACGTGATGCAGTGGTTTACCAGAATAGCAACTCACAAGAAAGCCAATGCCATGAGGAGTGCTCCTCGCCAGATAGGCGATACCAGAGGGGGTGATGGACCAGAGGTGCAACCAACAAGACAGTCAAGGTCTAGAGAATATCTCTGTGCCCGGGAGGCAAGGACCAGAGGAATGAAGAACCAGGGTAGCAACTCTCAAGGCAGTCAAGGCCTAGAGTAGAGCTCCTCACCAGGGAGGCAAGGACCAGAGGAAGTGATGGACCAGATGTGTAACTCACAAGGCAGCCAAGGTGTAGAGGAAAGCTCCTTGCCAGATAGGCAAAAACCACAGGGGCAGCTAACAGGGCAGTGGAAGCTGAGAGGAGAGTTTCTCGCCAGACAGCAAAGGACCAGATGGAGTGAAGGCCCAGAGGTGCAACTCATAAGGCAGTAAAGGTCAAGGGGACAGTGCTTCGCCAGGGAGGCAAGGGCCAGAAGGAGTGATGAACCAGAGTAGCAACTCAAAAGTAAGCCAAGTCCTAACGGGATAGCTCCACACCCGAAAAGCAAGGACCAAAGGGCCATAGGGAGTGATGGACCAAAGATGCAACTCACAAAGCAGACAAGGCTAGAGCATAGCTCCTCACCAGGCAGGCAAGACCTGAGGGAGTGATGGAGTAGAGCACCAGACCAGATATGAAATATAATTGGGAAAAGTGACAATCCTTGAGCAACTCCACACCAAAGCCTAGTCGACCTGGAGACATATGGGACAATACATATGGATTACAGTCTATCAGTAAGGAAGGATCCAACCAGGACCCCTGCCAGAAGATCCAAAATTAAGGATTAATTGCCCATGTCAAAGGCTGCGGCTAAATCAAGTAAGAAGAACTGGTGCAGGTTCGAAGCATCTTTGATAGATTGGACCGAATTCGAACTATTCCTAATCAGACACGGGCTGGCCTATAGGGCAATAGAGCAATGCCTGAACCAAAAATGCAAAATGCTATTGTGGGCCAGTATTTTGGGTCAAAGTTTCTGCTCAATGTGGGTCAGGTTGATATTTTACCTCACCATGAAGCTAGTAGTTTTGACCAGTGTTACTGAATAAATATTTGTTGTAGTGTATCTCAGAGTGTTGGTGACGTCACTGGCCTGGGAATGCTGTGATGTCAGTGAGTGTAGAGTAATGTGGTGTTATGTTCTGAACAGGGGTTCCAACAGTTACAGTTGGAGAGAGTAAGCTGGCACAGAGGGATGTGTCGGTGTCTTCCTGGCATATACTTACCAATAAACCTACAAGTAATTTACCCGATGGTCCTGGTGTTGACTTCTGGTACCAAGTTATTTCTCTGGCGATGAGGATGGGATCCTGTCAAGGAGGGGACAACAGTCTAGCCAGGAACACTGCCCTCTATGTACCCACATCCCATGAGTGAAGTCAGGTCAGCCCCTGGTTTCCTGGTTCAGGGACGACTCAGCAGGCCGGGTGGTGCTGAGCTCAGGAGTCCTGTCTGCTTTGAAGTAGAGCTGAACGGCACACATTTCTGTGTGCTCTGTCTGCAGAGGCGAGGACACCGAAGAGAGGCTGTCTGCAAAATCCCTGGTGGTGTTCAGGGTGTTAGTTCATCGCGTCCCCAAGGAGGTGGGGGGGCTGTTTGGCACACAGTTCGGTGTGCGGAGTGGCAGGTGCCCTGGGTGAGGTGCTCCAGTGGTGGAAGAAGTGTCCCTGTGACAGGGATCTGGTGCTTCTCTCCAGTGAGCTTGGTGGCACTGGGAGAAGAAGCCCCTGTTTCGGGGTAGTGCCCGGCGATGGGCACTGAGCGGGTGTCCAGATGGCTTCACAACCAGACTGTTGAGGCACCGCTGGTGCAGGGAGAATGTCAGCTGTTCATGGGCAGTGGCCGGTAGTGGTCCGGCGGACAGCGTACAGCCGCGTGTTGGGTCATGGTGAACAAGCGACTGTGTTGGAGGTTTCAGCGGCATCAGAGGAGGGTTCCGGGGTGGTGGTTCCCTTGCGTCTTTGACCCCAACAGCGATGTGACCTCCATGGAGCCCAGAGTAAAGTGATGATGTCGCATAGTAATTGCGTGGCGTTCCAGTGTGAGCGGCTGGAACGCTGAAGCAAATTCGAACGGGCTGCGTGTGTGGCCTGCTGTCGTGTAAGAGACATTGGGGTGCCGTCTCGTGAATGGTCTTTGGGCTGCCCCAAAGGTTTGGTCCTGGACTGGACAAGCAGGAAGTGTACCTCAGTAGAGGAGGACCGAGTGTCTGTGGCAAAGGTGCCATTCTGCGACGTATGGATCGTACCTCGTAGCATATGACCAGGAAGGAACTGAGGTCAACGTGTTCCATTGAAGTGTGCGTTTCCCTGCATGTTCTTTAGTCCTGCTGTGTTCTGATTAAAGACTCAGAGGTGTTCTATTTCGGTTCCAGGGAGCTGCTCCTCGGGAGGACGACATATTTGCTGTAAATGGACAATGTGCAATAGGTGTATGTAAGGCCGTTTGTGTGGTGTCTTGGTGTGCATTTTGTGGCCTTATTTGTTAGATCTGTAGTTGGTGTGTCGGGCCTGTACGGTGTGTAAGTGTGTTTACGTTGTGCCCCCTGTTCATGGTGATGTTCTCAGTTTTTTAACCTGTGTTCCTTTCAGGCAGGGTTGAACTTGTGGGTTGCGGGTTCATGTTCATTAAAGTTGCAATGCGTTGCTTATTGAAAAAATGAAAATATGTACTGACATGGCAAACTTGATTTTTTTTGCAGGTGGGACCTAATGGTCGGTTGACCTGGACTTGCGGGTGGGTACTCGTGGATGTTGCACATGTCTTATTAGTGCATTAGTCGTTCAGTGAATACAGTGACATTGTTCATGGAAATGATCTTGGCATGTTGTCATCTTGCTCTCTGTCTTCTATGTGAAGGCAGTGGAGTGTATGAGTGGTGAGTGAAGGGTTTTCCATTGCACAGTTATTTTTGGGGCAAGGTGGGCCAATGTTTGGGGGTGTGCGCGAAGGGTGTGTTCTGAATTTGGTGTGGTGTAATGGTAATTCTATAAGATAGTGGATTTTACTGTACCTTTGGCATCTTGTGGAGTAGTTGTGGTAGCCTAGTTTAGACTAAGGGACCCGGGTGTGAGGACTGCAGTTGGCGCAGTTGGCAGGGACTAGGGGTCCCTTGGGTGTGTGATGGTGTTGCTGCATTGCAGCCCGGCAAGGACTAGGGGTCCTGTGTATGGTGATGTACTGCGGTGTTGCAGTAGGCTTGGACTAGGGGTCCTGGGTGTGCGGTTGATGTACTGTTTTGGGCAGTTGGCGGGGACCTGGGGTCTCGCAGTGTTATGGTTTAGGGGTGTGATTTCTGATGGTGTTCGTGTGCGTGTGAGTGTGCTCTCTATCATAGTTATTGTGAACTGATGATCAGTGGTGATGTGCTTGTTGTTGCTCTCTGTTGAGCTGGGATAGGGCCGGGGGGGGCAGCCTTGGTGCCCTAGGGTGCAGATTAGGGGGGAACGTTGTTGGTGCACAGTAGGTTTGGAGTGTTAGTGTATTGTACTTTTGGGGAACGCCGGAGTGTGGCAGGCTCTAGGTTTCAAGGGGCAGCTTGAAACATGTGGTAGTGCTAGCTTATATTTGTGGTCCTCAAGTGTTTTTCCAGTTCAGGTTTTAGGGGAGGTGTTAGCCTTTTTCCTACTTCAGTGGGTTCATCATTGATTGTGGCCTTGTGGGGACAGAGTGGGGTTTGAGTGTATTCTTCGGCACGATAAAGTTTTGTGCAGGTTGATTGTACCAACTTGTTGGCATGGTTAGGGTCCAGATTCTTGGGGTGCCACGTAGGTTTATGGTTGGGTCTTTGGTGTTGTTTTAGGTTAGTTGGCATCCAGTCTTTTAGTATTATGCTGTGTTGGTTTTGGGTTGTGAGTTAGCTCTAGGTGGACAGCGTCTTCTTGGTATATTACTAGTGTCCATTTGGGGTCTTGTGTGTTGGTGCATTTATGTGCTGGCCACACGTATATGTGGGGGATGTGTGTTAGGCGGAAACCTGTGCAGTTCCCTCTGGGACCACTGCAAAAGATTTAGGACTACAGGTGTTTGGCGGTGAACCCACTTGGTAGCAGTCCGTACCACACAGATTCACTTGGTAGCTGTGGCTGAGCAGTCAGACTTCCCTCAAGAAGAGTTGAGCAGTATGTGGAGTATACAAAATAGGGCAATTCTTCCCAGAAAGACAAGCAAACACGCAACAAAGCTTAGTGTAAAGATATTAAGGTATTTATTTAATACGAAACGTCTATTAAAAACACTATGGCACTTTCACGGCAAACAAATCAAACACAATTACTCTACGAAGAAGAAACGATCAATCTCCCTAGTAATATTTCGACAAGTCTAGGTTCTACCGGCACCACTTATTTACAGACAGAGGTGTATACCTCAACCTAGATGGCACTCTAATATTAGTTAGGACGGGAGGGAAAAAGATAGGCATGTTACGAAATCAACACAGTTCAATACTTCACGAGTAAAATGCACGGCAAGAAGGCAAGAACCACAATAGATCATTAAGTTCAAAGGCCAGGCCCACTCAGAGAGAGGCAAGGCGATATGTCCCAAAAAGTCTCTAGTGGAGATACATTCAAGTCTTTGTAGCAAATTGTTATCGGCAGATTGAACCAGTTCAGAACAATAAATGAGAAAAGCTTGGAGGCGACCCAACGGAAAGGAGAGGATTAAGACACCTCACGCGAACCGATCGAAAGGGAAGCCAGGCGGACACAGTACCTTGTTGTGGAGGGCAGCTCCGGCGGGGGCAGTTGTTCCTGGTGGTGGATGCACGTCGGGTCTTTGCCAAGAGTAGAGATGTTCTCATCGTCGAAGAAAAGTGAAGTCCGGTGCACCACCAGGGAAGAGACCAGCCGCGGAGTGCTCCGTCACAAGGCACCACCTTTTGGTCGCAGTACAGGAGTAGTGGCTATCCGGTTGCCGAGGTGCGCTGCATGGGCAATTCGACCACTGCGTCCTGAGGCGAATGAAAAGCAAAGGGGACTGGTTGTTCCCACCAGTCAGGGGAAGAGACTCTCCGGCAGGGAGATCTCCTCTGTCGTCGGGAAGTGGTGAGTCGACTCAGCAGGGCTCCACCGGAGGTGTCGTCATTGCAGGTCGGCTCAGCGTTACCCTCGTCGGATTCTTAGGTCCTGTGGCAACTTCTGAAGATCCAGTCCCAAAAGCCCTGCTTTTATGCAGAAAACCCCCATTCATTCAGCCTAGCTGTCAATCAACACATGCTAAGTGGTGAGCGGGGAGGCTCACCACTTGGGCCAATCACTCCATAGTGCGACCGGAGTTGGTAAGGCAACTCGGTCCAGGGTGCCTAAACCCCTCCCACATCACTGTGGTAACCCAGACAGAATGGCACCACTTTGGAGGGTCTCTGTACAGAGCCCGCCAAAAGTGGAACAAAGGGCTCAACCTTTGGTTTAGGAGTCACAGAGACGAACACAGACGCCATTTTACAAACAGAGTTCTGGCAGAAAATACCATCCGATAACTTATTTAAGATAAGTAGACCGGTGGTACGTTAGAGATTAACGAGAAAAAGTATCAATCTCCAACAATGGGACGAATCCCATAGGGTTAGGTTCGGGGTCGAACATAACAAGTAGTTTCCACTGCCACCAGCCAAAACTCGACGAGGGGGGACGGGACAGTGCCCCCTCGAGTAACAGATCCAGGAGTAATCTAATTACCCCTACTAGTACGCCCACAATAAGATGGTTTGTACTAGTTCTGTTAGTAAATTTAGGTCTAGTAAAGCCAATGGTGACTTTACATGCCCGGGGAGACAGTAGTCAGTCCCCGGGTATGGAGTCTATGGTGGGGGTCCGCTAGGACGCCCCAGTGTTACGGCACATAGGGTGCGGTGTAACACACATAGAAAAACATATGAAACTCTATGGAGTAAAAGACCCCATAGCCCATAGAACACATTGACATTCAAAGGAATTACACACATACATGTCCAAGAGTGGGAGAAAAAGAGTCTCACTCTTGGCAGGATGGAAAAAAACAACCTTCCAAAATCCAGCTGCTGGGGGACTCACTAGGTTAGGAAATTCAGCCTAAACAGAGAATTCTCCCTAACACTCGCCCCCCCCAGACTAAGGGACAGGAGGATTTAATCCACTCCTGGATGAATCTCATTCCTCTAGTCGATGACATCCATCCTAGAGAGACCATCAGCATTTTGGTGGTGACATCCTGACCTGCGCTCAATGGTGAAATCAAACCCTTGCAGGAAGATCGACCATCTCAATAGTTTTGGTTTTTCCCCTTTCATTTGCATTAACCATCTCAAGGGTTGGTGGTCAGTCTGAATGACAAAAGTAGAACCATACAAGTGCGGCCTAAACTTCTTCAGAGCCCACACGATAGCAAAGCACTCTCTTTCGATTGTTGCCCACCTTGTTTCAGGATCCTTCAGCTTGCGGCTGATGAAGCAAACGGGGTGCTCCCTACCTTTCCCATCCAGTTGACTGAGTACGGCACCTATTCCTACATTTGAAGCATCTGTCTGCACAATGAAGTGTTGGCGGTAATCAGGAGCTCTGAGTACTGGGGCTTGGCAAAGAGCCTTTTTCAGGTTTTCAAAAGCCTGATTGCACTCCTCGTTCCATCTAACTTTCTTAGGAAATTTGGGGGAGGAGATGACATTCAGTGGAGAAGCTATTGTCCCATAGTTCTCTATGAAATTCCTGTAATACCCAGTGAGGCCTAGGAAGGCTCTCACCTGGGTTTGAGTAGTCGGTGTTGTCCAATTTTGTACAGCTTCAATTTTACTGAGCAAAGGCCTTATTTCTCCAGCTCCTACCTCATGTCCAAGATAGACTACCTTACTCTGTCCAATTTGGCATTTGCTCGCCTTTATGGTCAGATTGGCTCGTCCAAGAGCCTGCAAAACATCTCTCAGGTGGGTTACATGTTCTTCCCAGGAATTGCTGAACACTGCGCTGTCATCCAAGTATGCCATGCAGAAGTCCTCCATCCCATTCAGAACCTGGTTTACCATCCGTTGAAACGTAGCAGGTGCATTCTTCAATCCGAAAGGCATGACCTGAAACTGGTATAAGCCAACGGGGGTAGAAAATGCAGTTTTCTCCTTGGCATGGTCTGTCAGGGCTATTTGCCAATAGCCTGACGTCAAGTCAAATGTGCTGAGGAACTCGGCGGCGCCAAGTTTATACACCAACTCATCTGTTCTTGGCAAAGGGTGGGCATCAGTCTTGGTGACTGCATTAAGAGCCCTATAATCCACGCAGAATCTAAGTTCTTTAGATCCGGCTTTTGGTACTAACACAACTGGGCTAGAACATGGACTAGTAGAGGGCTCTATTACCCCGAGATCAAGCATCTTGCTGACCTCACCTTTGATGTGGGTTTGTACGTTTTCTGACATGCGGTATCCTCTGCTTTTGACTGGCAGACAGTCACCAGTGAGTATGTCGTGCTGGCCCCAAGGGGTCAAGCCTGGTGAAAGCGAGAACAGAGAGGCAAACTGATTCAACATAGATTTGCACTCTTCTTGTTGCTCGGGTGTCAGATTGGAGGAGAGATTTACTCCTTCAATTTTTTCATCTAAAGGTAAGCCTCTGAGGAGATCCGGAAGAGCTTCACTCTCTTCTTCTTCCTCGGATGACGCTAGAAGCAACGCTCCTACATCAGGTCGTGAGACATACGCTTTAAGTCGGTTGGTGTGAAAGACTGTCGGAGCCTCCTTGGGATTGCCCAAGTCCACCAGATAGTTAACCTCTCCGAGTTTACCCACAACTCAGAAGGGTCCCATCCACTTATCTTGCAAGGCCCTCTGCCTTGTTGGGATCATAACGAGAACGAGCTGGTCTTGAGCGAACTCAACCATGTTAGCCTTTTGATCGTGCCAGTGCTTGACCAATGCTTGTCCAGCTTTCAAGTTATTGCTTGCTTCCGTCATCATGTGTGACATTCTCCTCCGGAGACCTATCACGTAGTCAGTCACTCTGACTGGCTTGGGGGAAGGAGCACTCTCCAACCCCTCCTTAATCAGGGCCAATGGACCTCTGACGGGATGACCATAGAGCAGTTCGAAGGGCGAGTAACCTACTCCCTCCTGAGGGACTTCTCTATAAGCAAAGAGAAGGCATGGCAGTAGAAGGTCCCACTTACGCTTAAGGGGTTCCTCTAAAGCACCTATCATGCTCTTCATGGTTCGGTTGAACCGTTCTACCAACCCATTGGTTTGTGGGTGGTAAGCTGTTGAGAACTTGTAAGTAACTCCACAGGTTTTCCACATGGCTTTCATGTAGTTGGACATAAAGTTTGACCCCCTGTCAGAGATTACTTCCTTAGGAAACCCGACCCTAGTAAAAATACCAAGGAGGGCCTTAGCCACAGCCGGAGCTGTAACAGTCCTCATAGGAATTGCCTCAGGATACCTAGTAGCATGGTCTACTACAACAAGTATAAACCTGTTGCCTGAGGAGGTTGGAGGATCAACGGGACCAACAATGTCAATCCCTACTCTCTCAAATGGGACTCCCACAACTGGGAGAGGCACTAAAGGTGCCACATTCTTGGAGCCAACCTTACCAGAGATCTGGCAGGTGTGGCAGCTCCTGCAGTGTTTTTCTACTTCGGCCCCCATCTTCGGCCAATAGAAGTAGAGAGAGAGCCTTTCCTTAGTCTTCTTGAAACTCAAGTGACCAGCCAAAGGAATCTCGTGGGCTAACTGCAAGAAGTGTGGTCTGTTCTCTTGGGGTACTACAAGTCGTTTGTAGTCTCCAGGTGCAGACTCGGTCGGTTCACTGTAGAAGAGGCCATCTTCCCAGTGCAACCTGTATTTCCCAGGCTCTTGCCCTTCAGCCTGAGCTTCTGCCTGGTGGCGAAGACCTTCCAGAGTTGGACATTCTCTCTGTCCCTTACTGAAGTCTGCCCTGCTGGGTCCACCTTCTGCCAGTAAAGACTGCAGCTCAGGATGGTCAACAGGATCCAGATCTCCAATGAGTTCCTGGCCTTCCATTAGCTCTTCCTCAAAGTCTAATTCTACCACACAGGGTTGTACCTTCCTCTCAGCCTCGGTTGGAGGTGGAGTTACGGTGGAGTAACTTTGGACAACACGGGAAAGTCCGTGTTGGCTGCACTGGAATGCTGGCTGCTGGTTTCGGGATAGAACTCTTAGGTTTCCCTTTCGCTTCTAATTTCTTGGAGACAGCGGCCGACAATTCCGGTGGAGCAGGAGTGATTTCTTTCTTCATCATCTCCTGGAGAGTACCGCGCATGGTCCTCTCTCTTGCAGGTCTGGTTAGCTCCTTTAATCGTTTACTAGGAGGTCTGGGAGTATGCGATACAACTCCGAGAGTTTTCAAATCGTTACCCAACACTACGCGTCCTGGTACCTCACTCTGTATGCTGACAGGTATCTTCACAGTCATGTCATTACACTGGATGAGAACTGGTAATTGGGGAAGCATCTGCACAGGCCCTCCAGCTAACTTGGTGAGGCTTTTGGGTGCCTTAGCAACATCCTCCGCCTGAAAAAACGATTTATCCACCACAGTTATGCTGGCCCCAGTGTCCCTAATGGCAGGAGTCTCCTGACCATTCACCTGGACACTGTCCTTATAATACTCTTTAGTATTATCGGGGATAGAATTATAGACATCTAAATTCTGTTGTTCCCACAACCCCAGAGATACTAAAGAAACGCTGGCTGAGACTCCAATGGGTTCGTCAGCTAGCAGTAGAAAGTTTCCACTTGCCATTTGGACTTCCTCCTCTGGAGCGAAGGCTAAGGAGACAAGCTGGACCCCTGAAGGTTTACCCTTACATCTGGGATCTCCTTTCACGTGGTCAGTCGGGCCACAAACAAAGCATTTACCAAATTCTTTCTGGAATGGTGGCTTGTTCTGACCTCCTTCTGGTTTGGCACCAGAAGACACACTATTCTGCTGTGGTTTTCCTTGTGGCTTACCCTTCTGGTTTTGTTTGGGGCCCTCTTTGGGATTGGAATTATTAGAATGCTCTTTGGAGTCCTTTTTAGGCTGTTTCCCCTCATCCTTTCTCTGAGTTGCCCCAGAGTCCTTGTGAGTAGCCCTGTTGGCAACCCACAAGTCAGCAGCCTTAGCTAGCTTCCTAGAATCCAATTCCTTCGAATCAGCCAAGTGCTGTCTGAGCTCAGGAGAACAGGCATCATAAATAGACTCCAACATAAAAAGATTCTTCATACCCTCATAAGTGTTCACTTTGTAACCCTTAATCCATCCCTCTAAGTTTTTCAACCCTTCACTCACCCAGGTAGCCCAAGGGGTACCATCATGCTTTTTGAGGGTTCTAAACCTCTTAAGATACTGGGAAGGGGTCTTCCCGAATCTAGCTATTAAAGCTAGTTTCACTCTTTCGTAATACGTCTTATCCGCCTCCCCCAACTCCATTACCACATAAGTTGCAACAGGAGGGAGCCTAGAGAACAACCAGGGAAGTAAAGCATTCCCGGTGATGTCCTGGAGCCCATGATTGTAATCAAACAGTTTCAACCAATCCAACACATCCAATCTCGGTTCATACATACCCACTAATTCCTTCGGCATCCAGGGTCTTTTGGGACTGGAGCTCCTAGAGGAACCAGAGGAGAGAGAAGCATTTTCCATAGACAACTTTTTCATCTCTAACTCCTGATTAAGTTCTATTTCCCTGAGTCTTAACTCAGCTTGCTTCTGCTCAGCCTGGGCATTCATCCGTCTGAACTCGAGCTCTTGGTTTCGTTCAGATTGAGCCAAGAACCGTTTGTATTCTAATTCGAGCTTCATTTTTTCAAGTTCAAAATAAGCAGGGTTACTTGTGGGACCTGGTATGGGCCCCGTAGGCACAGCTGGTAAGGCAGGTAGAGAAGCAGGGGAGACAGTTTCGTTAGCCTCTCCGTCCTCGTCAGCCTCTTCATCGCTATCATCAGAATTACGATTTAGATCAACACCATCACTGTTATCTACATTTGCTGGAGAGATTGGTTCCTCTGAACCAGTACCCAGACTTTGGTTCGCCAGCAATCTCTCTATTAGTTCTAACTTCTTGCCTCTTACAGAAAGATTCTCTTGCCTACAGAGAGCTCGCAAACTCTCAGTATTTTCACCTGACAAGGACTCTTGACTGTAAGTTTCCATCGTAGACATGTTTTTTGAAAGTTGCTTTTTGTGCTAAGTTTTGTGGTTAGTTATCCTACAGTGTCGAAAAGCACTCTAAACTGTATACTCAATACAAATCCTACCGCTGTACACTAGTGTTAGGCGGAAACCTGTGCAGTTCCCTCTGGGACCACTGCAAAAGATTTAGGACTACAGGTGTTTGGCGGTGAACTCACTTGGTAGCAGTCTGTACCACACAGATTCACTTGGTAGCTGTGGCTGAGCAGTCAGACTTCCCTCAAGAAGAGTTGAGCAGTATGTGGAGTATACAAAATAGGGCAATTCTTCCCAGCAAGACAAGCAAACACGCAACAAGGCTTAGTGTAAAGATATTAAGGTATTTATTTATAACGAAACGTCTATTAAAAACACTATGGCACTTCCACGGCAAAAAAATCAAACACAATTACTCTAAGAAGAAGAAACGATCAATCCCCCTAGTAATATTTCGACAAGTCTAGGTTCTACCGGCACCACTTATTTACAGACAGAGGTGTATACCTCAACCTAGATGGCACTCTAATATTAGTTAGGACGGGAGGGAAAAAGATAGGCAGGTTACGAAATCAACACAGTTCAATACTTCACGGGTAAAATGCACGGCAAGAAGGCAAGAACCACAATAGATCATAAAGTTCAGAGGCCAAGCCCACTCGGAGAGAGGCAAGGCGATATGTCCCAAAAAGTCTCTTGTGGAGATGCATTCAAGTCTTTGTAGCAAATTGTTAACGGCAGATTGAACCCGTTCAGAACAATAAATGAGAAAAGCTTGGAGGCGACCCAACGGAAAGGAGAGGATTAAGACACCTCACTCGAACCGATCGAAAGGGAAGCCAGGCAGACACGGTACCTTGTTGTGGAGGGCAGCTCCGGCGGGGGCAGTTGTTCCTGGTGGTGGATGCACGTCGGGTCTTTGCCAAGAGTAGAGATGTTCTCGTCGTCGAAGAAAAGTGAAGTCCGGTACACCACCAGGGAAGAGACCAGCCGCGGAGTGCTCCGTCACAAGGCACCACCTTTTGGTCACGGTACAGGGGTAGTGGCTATCCGGTTGCCGAGGTGCGCTGCACGGGCAATTCGACCACTGCATCCTGAGGCGAATAAAAAGCAAAGGGGACTGGTTGTTCCCACCAGTCAGGGGAAGAGACTCTCCGGCAGGGAGATCTCCTCTGTCGTCGGGAAGTGGTGTGTCGGCTCAGCAGGGCTCCACTGGAGGTGTTGTCGTTGCAGGTCGACTCAGCGTTACCCTCGTCGGATTCTTAGGTCATGTGGCGACTTCTGAAGATCCAGTCCCAAAAGCACTGCTTTTATGCAGAAAACCCCCATTCATTCAGCCTAGCTGTCAATCAACACATGCTAAGTGGTGAGCGGGGAGGCTCACCACTTGGGCCAATCACTCCAGAGTGCGACCGGAGTTGGCAAGGCAACTCGGTCCAGGGTGCCTAAACCCCTCCCACACCCCTGTGGTAACCCAGACAGAATGGCACCACTTTGGAGGGTCTCTGTACAGAGACCGCCAAAAGTGGAACAAAGGGCTCAACCTTTGGTTTAGGAGTCACAGAGACGAACACAGACTCCATTTTACAAACCGAGTTCTGGCAGAAAATACTATCCGATAACTTATTTAAGATAAGTAGACCAGTGGTACGTTAGAGATTAACGAGAAAAAGTATCAATCTCCAACAATGGGACGAATCCCATAGGGTTAGGTTCGGGGTCGAACATAACAAGTAGTTTCAACTGCCACCAGCCAAAACTCGACAAGGGGGGACGGGACAGTGCCCCCTCGAGTAACAGATACAGGAGTAATCTAATTACCCCTACTAGTACGCCCACAATAAGATGGTTTGTACTAGTTCTGTTAGTAAATTTAGGTCTAGTAAAGCCAATGGTGACTTTACATGCCCGGGGAGACAGTAGTCAGTCCCCGGGTATGGAGTCTATGGTGGGGGTCCGCTAGGACGCCCCAGTGTTATGGCACATAGGGTGCGGTGTAACACACATAGAAAAACATATCAGACCCTATGGAGTAAAAGACCCCATAGCCCATAGAACACATTGACATTCAAAGGAATTACACACATACATGTCCAAGAGTGGGAGAAAAAGAGTCTCACTCTTGGCAGGATGGAAAAAACAACCTTCCGAAATCCAGCAAAGCTGCTGGGGGACTCACTAGGTTAGGAAATTCAGCCTAAACAGAGAATTCTCCCTAACAATGTGTTCTTGATGGAGGTATTGGGGTTGTGAGATCCTTCTTGTTTCAGAAATGTAATGAGGGAGAAGTGTTGCAGTGTATCTCTGAGTGTTGGTGACGTAACAGGCCTGGGGATGCTGTGATGTCAGTGAGTGTAGAGGACTGTGGTGTTATGTTCTGAACAGGGGTCCCAACAGTTACAGTTGGAGATAGTAAGCTGGCACAGAGGGACGTGCCTGTGTCTTCCTGGCATATGCTTACCAATAAACCTACAAGTAACTTACCTGCTGGTTGACTTCTGGTACCAAGTTAATTCAATATTCTTTAAAATGCTCAATTTGCATAACATGTTATCAAAAACCTCCCCCTTGGGTTCTACTCAAACAGTCTGTCACAAAAGGAATCAATTGCAATTTGCAACTATGGGCAACATTTTCATTTGTGCTCCAGACAGTTTCCAAATTCCAATGTAAATGTGTAACTAATTTGCAATCTTGAATGAACAAGGTGGAGTAGTAGTAAAACTAGCAAGATGAGTTATTATAATCAGTTGAAGAACTGCCCGGGGATTCACAAGAGGCTTGGAGGTTATACTGCAGCAACCCCATTCCTCAGTGAGGCACCTTAATGCATTGTGCTAGGGCAGCTACATGGTATGTTATAGCATTTCTGGGCATGGGGACTTGATAGTGAGCAAGGGTGATAATAGAGATTAGGTGGCCACTATCTGAAAGGAGAACAATTGGCAGTGAAAAATATGGGGACTCCAACTAATGCATTTGAGTTTGAAATCAATACCAGCAGTCAACATAATTCACAGTCTTACATCCCTGATATTTTTGTAATAAAAACAACAGCAATATTATTTGGCATAAGTCTGGCAAAATACACTTCTTGCCTCTTTTTTGAAGGCCCTGTAAAGACTGATGACTGGACTGGCCGGGTAGATTAGCTCTGGAGGCACTCCAAGGATACTGAAACATCCACATTAACATTCCGTTATCGTGCAGCAGTACAATACACTTAATCTAATGGAGGGTCTCTGGTGGCCGTATTCTGACATAGAAGTTACCCACAGCCACTGTTGATGCTGTTCGTGAGACACCTGTTGCGGTGCATATGTTTATTGAGCGTCTTAACATGGGAGAAAAGAGGACAAGTGCACACTGAGGTCTATTGAAATGCCACTCCTGCTAGGAAATGGAATGATATATAGAAGTAATGCAATGTAATGTATTCTATAAAGCACACATCTGCTATTTTAGCCGCAGTGTTCTGCATGATCCTGAAAGAAATGGGGCGAGGTAGTGTTGTTAGTTACTCCCGTATGCTACTTTCTTATCCCCGTTTCAAGACCAACTGTTCCTCTCCCCGCAATAATGCCATTCTCATCTATCCCCCTCTGACTGACCTATCCTAAGCCTAAAATGTTGCCCCCTGGAACTCCCAGTCCCTTAACAACAAGCCCACCCTGTTCTAGACCTCTTCTCTCATCTTTATCTTCGCATTCTCTATCTTTCAGAAACCTGGCTGTCTCTAATAGTGTTATTCCTGCTGTTCTCTCCTCTTCCCACTCTTTCTTTTTTCACACCCCTGCCAGTCTGGAGGTGGTGGTGGTGTTGGTATTCTTGCCACTGTGTCTGCTGCCTCCTCCTCTCTTTTGTTGGATTGTCCCCACTTCTCATCTTTCGAATATCACTAATTTTCCTTTTCTTGTCCCTCACTGACCTTTATTGTCATTTATCGTCCCCCTGGCTCTGTCTCTACTTTTTGTGATGATCTTGACCTTCTCCTCTCTATTCATCTGCCTTCTGCTGTGCCTCTGTTTCTTTTGGGTGACTTTAATCTCCATCTCTCTACTCATGCTACTGTGCTCCTTCTTTTCATTCTTCATTCTTGTTCACTCCTACAAGTTCCTGCCCCACCGTCCCACACATCAGGATTCTCTCTAGATATTATTTTTGCCATTGTTCCTAGCTCTCCATAAGTCTCTGCTCTCCCTCTCTACTGTTCCGGTCACTCTCATCTCTCTTTTTTGTTTTCTCTCTCTCCTTCTCATCTTCCCTCCCATTCCTCCTCTATTTTAGATCACTGTAGCCTTCGACTTTTCGATATCTCCTCCTTCTATTCAGCTATTTCTTCTACTCTTCCTTCCATTTCAAACTTTGTCTTCTCTTTCGGCTGATTTTGCCTCCTACCATCTTGCTGACACTCTACCTGTTTCTCGCAACTCTCTTTATCCCTCTGTTTCTTTTGCACCATCTCATAGGCCTTCAAAGGCTTGGATGTCACCTGATATTCGGTCCATCCACTGCTCACTGCAAAAGGCTGAGTGGCATTGGTGTAAGTCCAGGGCAGCAACTGACCTATCTCTCCTATCTTCTCTGCACTCTACCTATGCCTCTCTGTTTCTCACCATTAAGCAACACCATTTCCACTCTCTCTTTACCTCACTTACCTCTCTTTCTTTCTCCCACTCCTGATCTCTCCACATCTTCTTGCCTCTCTCCTCATCTTACTTTGCTAACTATTTCACTTATAAAATCTTGCTACTTCATTCTTCCATTATCTCTACTTCCCCGGTTTCTTCTTCTCTGTCAAGATGTTTTAGTTCTTCTTCCACAGTGATGTGTTAATTCCACCCGCTCTCTGATGTAGACATCTCCTCTCCCTTGGCTAGGACTCATCCTACTTCTTCTCCAGATGATCCTCTTCCTTCTCCACTAATTCTGCCGGGTTGCTCAACATTTCTTTCATATCTCACTGCCTTCTTCAACACTTCACTTTCATATTCCCATTTGAAGAATGTCTCGAACATACCTATCCTGAAAAAAACTCTGCTCGACCCCAGCTTCGCTTATAACTTCCGTCCCATTTCCCTTCTTCCATTTCTTCCATTCGCTCAAAGCTTCAGGATCGCATTGTCAAGTTTACCCTTTTATTAACTTTCACTCTTTCACCTCCTTTTCTGTCTGGTTTTATGTCATGATGCCCGCTCCCGGGGAGCTGGTTCAAGCCCTGCGTCCCCGAAAGCGGACATCCAGTCCCCAAGGAAGGACCCAGCAACCCCATATAGGGGCCTTTTGGACAGTGTCCTGGCGCCTATGGCGCCAGGCTCATAAAAGACATCAGTCCTGGCGCCATAGGCGCCAGGCCCATCATGGGAGTGCTTGGGTGCACTTACCTGATGCAGACCATGCTGCAGGATCCCGGCCTCCTTGAGGCCTGAAAGGAACTACTTTACCGTTGGGACTAATTTACCATCCGGGCGTGGTCGGGGAAGGATACATACCTGATTGGAGGAAGGATACATACCTGGAACTTCTTCCAAGGCTATTTAAACCCCACACGAACAGCCACACGTGCTTCGCGTTGTTCTGCATCTAGCAGCTGGACGCTCACTGTGTCTTCTCCTGCATCCTGACTTCTGCCACGCCTGCCAGCATCCTGGATCACCTGCAAAGGAAGAGAAGAAGAGAACAGAAGAAGGAAAAGTCCTTACCTGCTAAATCCGCATCCCGGAGACTTCTTGCCGACAATCCTGAAAAGGAAGACTTTAATTTAAAAGCTCATTGGGTCGATCGCTGCAGCGCCGCATTCCACTCACCTTTACAGGGCGCCTCCATGTTCAGCAGCGATCATCCAGATTCGCAGTCACGCCCCAGCGCCTAGGGAGAAAAAAGACCAGAACAAAAGGTGAGAGAGAGAAGGGAATAAGGAAAGCTAAATCTCCATGTTAAGACTTACCTGTTGATTCATTCTCTCTTCATTTCGGGTCCGCGCCGCATCCTGGCATTTCCGGACCCCTGCCCCTAAGGGGAAAAAGAGACATCAGCGTTAATGAGCGAATGAAAAGACATTACCAAAAAACGCTCATTAAAGACTTACCTGATTTCTACAAGGATTTCACCTCTCATCTCGGGTCGGTGCCTGTTCCCCGGAATTCCGTACCCCGGCCCCTATGGGGAAAAAGACACTAGCATTAGTACATTAATGCATGGACACAAGAGGAACCTCTTATCAAAAAACTTACCTGGAAACCAAGCAAGTTTGGTTCTCACCAATCCGAGAATCCAGTGAAGTAACTGGATACCAACGCGCCCCTGCATCAGAAGCAGGATGGAGAGCTCGTCCTTCCAGACCCTAAGGTGAGACGCTACGAGAAATCACAGAAGGGTTTCGAGGAGGGTGAGAGGGGAAAGTGGGAGGCCGATTTCATTACCCCGCAGACAGTTAATCCCCTATTTTCGCCTACAGAAGGATACTTCTGCGAGCCAGGCAAGCCAGATTTGGGGGCCCGGTCCAGTCCGTCTTCCGAACCCTGCGCATCACCTTAGAAGAGGTCACAGCAGCGCGAACCAGGCCAGCACCTCCGTGGGAGTCAGGTGAGCGTAACAGAACATGAAGCCTTCCTACAAATTCCCACCGAGGCGCTATGGAAAGTTCTGAGACTGATCAGTTGGCCCAATTACTGGGGGAATTACGTGCCGAAGTACATGCCGCTCGTCAAGAGACTAATGCCCTCAGGAGGGAATTAATAATATCAAAGGAAAGAACTGATGACCTGGCCAGACAGCTTTTGCAAGGTCAAGCTGGGCAAACTCCTCTACCCGGTTCTGGAGGGAACCCCGCTCCTGTGGTTTCCAGTAACCCTGTGCAGATTAATCTACCTGGAAACATGCCACTGGCCCCACCCGAACGCTTTGCTGGGGACCCCAAACGATTCACTGTATTCATGAATCAGTGTCGTTTGCACTTCCTATGCAGACCTCGGGCCTTCCCTAATGATCAGACCAAGGTAGCCTTTGTATTGTCATATCTCAGCGGCTGCGCTGCCGATTGGTCAGTTCCACTGGTTACTCAAGATGACCCGATTCTCCGTGATTTTCAAAGGTTTCAAGCAAGCATGGAAAGGTTATTTGCTCGACACTCTCAGGGGCAGGCTCTGGATGACGAACCTCTATCCCTGTGACAGGGCAATCAGGACCTCCTATCCTATATTGCAACCTTTAATAGACTAAATGTGGAAACGGGATGGCCAGAGGATAAAAGAGTCACGTTGTTTTATCGAGGCCTTCGCGGAGAACTTAAAGATGTCTTGGCCCAAGTTGTAAATCCGCCCCAAGAATGCACAGAGTATATAGACTTAGTGGTCCAATTGGATCACAGACTTCAAAACAGAAAAGCAGATCGGTCGAGGTTTGAGACCCGGGTGTTGGTCAAGACCCATGCTAATCCCAAGGGAGTTGATGTCTCTGAGCCTATGCAAATTGGAGGGGTTAAAGGACCCTTAACTCAAAAGGAACGTGAAAGGAGGCGGCAGTTCAAATTATGTCTTTATTCTGGGAATTCTGGACACATTCTACAAGAATGCCTGGCAAAACCGCCCCGAAAGGCGGTAGGAGCCGCTGATAAAAACCATGAAGACTCTGTTTCGGGAAACAACTCCGCCCGACAAGTGTAGGGGTCTGCTTGCCGAGCTTGAAAACTAACTCTCAGACCTCGCATTTCATTGTGCCAATGGTTCTCATAGATCCAGAACAGCCTAAGCGGTTGCATGCAATAAAGGCATACATCGATAGTGGGGCTATTGGAAACTATGTGGATCGTGAATTGGTCTCTAGGATTAACCTCCCTCTACGTCCTAAAACCAGCAAAGATGTCATCACCACAGTCGATGGAACTGAAATTGCCTCTGGACCGGTAACATATTCCACTACTGAGGTGACTCTTATTGGTCCCGACGACCATCGGGAGGGTGTTCTGTTTGATGTAATCAAGGCTTCACAGTTTCAGGTTATTCTTGGAATCCCTTGGTTAGAGACACATAATCCTCGAATTGATTGGCGAGCTAAGAGAATAACCTTCCCGGATTGTACACAAACCTGCTACCCAGAAAACCTGAAGATTAATCTAGCATCTGTAACCTCTGCCTCCATGCAACAACCTCCGGAATACCAAGACTTTCAGGACGTCTTCCAAAAGGAACAGGCCAACACATTACCTCCTCACAGATCGTACGATTGCCAAATCGATCTGGTGCCGGTGCACAACCCCCTTGTAGCAGGATTTATGCCCTTACCGAACCTGAGAATCTGCATTTGAGACAATATTTGGATCAATACCTAATGGTTTTATTCGCCCGTCAAAGTCCCCGGCATCCTCGGCTTTGTTCTTCGTGCCCAAAAAAGAAGGCGACCTTAGAACTTGTGTCGATTACCGCGCATTGAACCAGATAACGGTTAAAAAACGTTATCCTCTGCCTGTGATCCCTGAACTCCTTGACCAGGTGAAGGACGCTTGCATATACACCAAGTTAGATCTCCGGGGGGCTTATCATCTGGTACGAGTTAAAGAAGGCGACGAATGGAAAACTGCCTTCCGTACTAAATACGGATTATTCGAGTACCAGGTGATGCCTTTCGGATTGTGTAACGCGCCGGCTGCCTTCCAATACTTCATAAATGATGTCCTTCGGGAACTCATCGATGTTTGTGTTGTCGTATATATCGATGACATTCTGGTGTATTCCTCTTCGGGATCTGATCACAGAAAACACGTCAGGGCAGTACTTGAAAAAATGCGTCAAAACAAACTATTTGCTAAACTGGAGAAATGTGTTTTCCATACCACAGAAGTCGAGTTTCTAGGTTTCATCCTGACACCCAAAGGAGTCCGAATGGACTCAAGAAAAATGGATGCCATCCTCAAATGGCCATCACCTAGCTCTGTAAAAGGGGTTCAAAGCATGCTCGGCTTTGCCAATTTCTATCGCAGGTTTATCCCGGAATTTTCACGCGTGGTACAACCCATTACTCCACTCTTGAGGAAAAATAAATGTTTTGAATGGTCCGAAGAAGCCGAGCAGGCCTTTCAGGATTTAAAAGCTAAGTTTACCTCCGCACCTATATTGAAACACCCGCGTCCAGATCTCCCTTATGTCGTCGAGACTGACGCATCCAGCCTAGCCATGGGAGCTGTCCTGGCCCAAAGAGATCCCGAAACCAACCAACTGCATCCCGTAGCATTTTGGTCCAGAAAATTCTCGGCACCCGAGGTTAATTATGCAATCACGGACAAAGAACTGTTAGCCATTAAGTCCGCTTTTAAAGCCTGGCGGCATTATCTGCTTGGCGCTCGACATACCATCACAGTGATCGCTGATCACCGGAATTTACAGTATTTGAAAACCGCCAAGGCTCAGTCATCACAGCAGCTCCGATGGGCTTTGTTTTTCGCTGAATTTGATTTCGTGATTACCTATCGACCTGGCTGCAAGAATGGCAAAGCAGACGTCTTATCCCGAATTGGAATGGGAGAATCTGATACGAACTCAGAACCAGTACCAATAATTCCCGAACAGAGGATTCTAGGCATGACTTCGTTACAGACGCTTGAAGACATTCAAGCCAGAGTAAAACAACTCCTGGACCCTACAACCTTACAGGAATGGATACAAAAGGGATCAGACTTTACCATAGATAATGGTTTACCTTATTTCCAAGGACGCTTATTCCTGCCACATAAGGAATTACACAAACTAGTTATTTCCGGTTATCATGTTACATTAATAGAGGGACACCCCGGTATTGCCAAGACAGAGGAAAAGGTGAAACGACAATTTTGGTGGCCCTCTTGGCGAAAAGATGTTAAATCTTTTGTGATGTCCTGTGGTGTTTGCGCCCAAAATAAAAGTCAAAAGAAAAGACCAGCCGGTCTCCTTCAACCTCTAGACATACCACCAGCACCCTGACACACCCTATCAATGGATTTTATTACAGACCTGCCTCCTTGTTCGGGCTACAATACAATTCTGGTAATTGTGGATTTGTTTTCCAAAATGGCCCACTTTATTCCTTTGAAAGGTTTACCTTCAGCTTCTGTCCTAGCCAAAGAATTCCTCGAAAATATTGTTTTTGCTACATGGATTCCCATCTATACTAATCTCTGACCGGGGAAGCCAATTCATTTCCCACTTCTGGCGCAAATGTTGTCAAATGGCGCAGATCGACGTAAGATTATCGACCAGTCACCACCCTCAGACCGATGGTCAGACCGAGAGGACAAATCAGACCCTTGAACAGTACTTACGGTGTATGTTACAGCAATCTGAAAGCAACTGGAAAGACATTCTTTGGATAGCCGAATACGCATATAATAATTCGGTACACTCTGGAACTGGCCACAGTCCTTTTTATACTTTGTTTGGGCATCACCCTCGAACCTCAAACCTTGACTCACCTCAGAACCTCGGAATGCCTGCAGTAGAACATCTGCATTCTACAATTACCCAAGCCTTCAAAGAGGCAACTATGCATTTACAACAAGCCAAGAGAAAATACAAGGAGAATGCTGATCTACATCGGAGTGAAGCACCTCCGTATCAGATTGGGGATCAAGTGTGGTTAGCTACCAGACATTTACCACTCAAAGGGCCTCGAACTTTTAACCCAAAATATCTGGGACCTTATTCTATTACGGCAATAATTAACCCAGTGGCTGTTAAACTTGATTTACCAGCTAGTATGAGAATTCATCCTGTTTTTCATGTGTCACTTCTGAAACCAGTGGTACCCGGAACCCGACTACTGAAACCTCCATAACCTATTCTAATAGATGGGGAGCCCGAATTCGAAGTGAAGAACATTTTAGACTCAAAAATGTTTAGGTCAAAACTGTTCTACCTAATTGATTGGAAGGGGTACGGACCTCAGGAGAGGTCGTGGGAAGCCAGCGACCATGTGCATGCACCTCGATTAGTCAGGAAATTCCACCGACTCTTCCCAGACAAACCAAAACCCCCGGAGGGAACAACCTTGGGAGGGGCCTTTGGGGGGAGTGCTGTCATGATGCCCGCTCCCGGGGAGCCGGTTCAAGCCCTGCGTCCCCGAAAGCGGACATCCAGTCCCCAAGGAAGGACCCAGCAACCTCATATAGGGCCTTTTGGACAGTGTCCTGGCGCCTATGGCGCCAGGCTCATAAAAGACATCAGTCCTGGCGCCATAGGCGCCAGGCTCATTATGGGAGTGCTTGGGTGCACTTACCTGATGCAGACCATGCTGCAGGATCCCGGCCTCCTTGAGGCCTGAAAGGAACTACTTTACCTGTGGGACTAATTTACCATCCGGGCGTGGTCGGGGAAGGATACATACCTGATTGGAGGAAGGATACATACCTGGAACTTCTTCCAAGGCTATTTAAACCCCACCCGACCAGCCACACGTGCTTTGCGTTGTTCTGCATCTAGCAGCTGGACGCTCACCGTGTCTGCTCCTGCATCCTGACTTCTGCCACGCCTGCCAGCATCCTGGATCACCTGCAAAGGAATAGAAGAAGAGAACAGAAGAAGGAAAAGTCCTTACCTGCTAAAATCCGCATCCCGGAGACATCTCGCCGACAATCCTGAAAAGGAAGACTTTAATTTAAAAGCTCATTGCGTCGATCGCTGCAGCGCCGCATTCCACTCACCTTTACAGGGCGCCTCCATGTTCAGCAGCGATCATCCGTATTCGCAGTCACGCCCCAGCGCCTAGGGAGAAAAAAGACCAGAACAAAAGGTGAGAGAGAGAAGGGAATAAGGAAAGCTAAATCTCCATGTTAAGACTTACCTGTTGATTCATTCCCTCTTCATTTCGGGTCCGTGCCGCATCCTGGCATTTCCGGACCCCGGCCCCTAAGGGGAAAAAGAGACATCAGCGTTAATGAGCGAATGAAAAGACATTACCAAAAAACGCTCATTAAAGACTTACCTGATTTCTACAAGGATTTCACCTCTCATCTCGGGTCGGTGCCTGTTCCCCGGCATTCCGTACCCCGGCCCCTATGGGGAAAAAGACACTAGCATTAGTACATTAATGCATGGACACAAGGGGAACCTCTTATCAAAAAACTTACCTGGAAGCCAAGCAAGTTTGGTTCTCACCAATCCGAAAATCCAGTGAAGTAACTGGATACGAACGCGCCCCTGCATCAGAAGCAGGATGGAGAGCTCGTCCTTCCAGACCCTAAGGTGAGACGCTACGAGAAATCACAGAAGGGTTTCGAGGAGGGTGAGAGGGGAAAGTGGGAGGCCGATTGCATTACCCCGCAGACAGTTAATCCCCTATTTTCGCCTACAGAAGGATACTTCTGCGAGCCAGGCAAGCCAGATTTGGGGGCCCGGTCCAGTCCGTCTTCCGAACCCTGCGCATCACCTTAGAAGAGGTCACAGCAGCGCGAACCAGGCCAGCACCTCCGTGGGAGTCAGGTGAGCGTAACATTTTAGGTCACATCATTCCACCGAAACTGCTTTCCTGTCTGTCACTAACACACGTCTCCCTTAAAGCTACTCTAAACTCCCTTCTCTCCTCACTCTTCTAGATCTTTTGGCTCCATTTGATATGGTCGATCACACTATTCTTCTTGCTTCTCTTTCTGAACTTGGCTTTTGTGATTCTCTCCTTAACTGGATTCCTGCTTACCTCTAAGGACGCACCTTCTCTGTTTCCTGGGCCAGTCACCCTTCCTCCACTTTTCCCCTCCTAGACTATGTCCCCCAAGGCTCGGTTCTTGGCCCTCTTCTTTTTTCTCTCTAAACCTCTCCTCTTGACTGTATTATCTCGTCTTTCAGATTCTCTTATCTCCTCTATGCAGATGACTCACAAATCTTCTTATGTTTTCCTCTTTTACGGATTCTATTCACTCTTCTGTGTCTGCATGTCTTCTCGCTATCCAGACATAGAAGTCTTCTCACTAACTCCATCTAAATACCTTGAAAACTGAGGTTCTTTTCTTCCCCACTTTCACCATTCCCTCCTCTCTTCACCCTGCCTAACTCCCCTTTCCCCCTCACATGCTTTCAGACTCTCCCTCTGCCCATAATCTTGATATCATTCTTTATTTATTTTTATAAAAAATGTATTGATTTTCTTGATGAATCAAACTTAATTGGTTACATCATTTCACAGGTTTCCAAGCAGTATATAATTGTTCAATGCAACTATCCTTCGTTAAAATACACGTTAAAATACACGTTCCTAATTCAGCGTCCCCAACATGAACCATTCAGCCTCCTTCCTCCCATCTCTGCAAGATGTTGCACTCTTTCTCAGGACATCCCCTTGCTGTATATATTATCTTTTCGAGAGAAATACAAATGTCAATATCGGATATCCATTTTCAGGGATTCCCCAGTTCATGTCAATGTTACGTTAATAAGACCAATTGTTGTAGACAGAAATTGTTTCTCATATCGGTTGTAGGGATTCTCCCACCATATCCCAACAGTAATAATTGTGGTTTGCATGGTACCACCATTCCCAGTGCTGTTGTGCTATGTCTGTTTATTAAGACATATATTCCAGAAATGGCGGATTTGTGAACATTCCCAGAGGATATGGAAAAAAGTACCCTCTTCCACCCCACAATTTACATTTTCAATAAGACCCCAGTGAAAGAATGAAACACAGGGATAGTAGAGCCTGTGTAGAATTTTAAATTGTACAAGTCGGAATCTAGTAGAAATTGCAATTTCTATGGAAAATATCAGAGCCTCCACCCAATCCTCCGGGTCAATGGGACCCCCATCCTCCGCCCACCTGTTTTTTACATTCAATAGCTGAGGAGTCACAAAATAGGATATGACTTGGTATAGTGTAGAAGTGACTTTGCTTATAATGTTTTCCAGTAGGATATTCCTCTCTAGTGGGAAGCATTGAGGGATCTCTAGGAAGTCTACCAACTGTGTACTTAAAGCATGGGATATCTGTATGTAGTGATATCTTTCAGTATTGGGCAGGCCCGGCACCAGGTCTATTTTTCTGGGTGGGCCAGGTTTGTGATAAGGGCGGCCCAAATTCCATTGGGTTTTGGTCTAGCAGCACCCTAAAGAAAGTGCTTGCGTCGATCCAAATTTCACTGATCTGTGATCCTGCACAAAACTTCTTCCGAGATCTGGAAAAATATATTTGCACCCCTCTATAACAAAAAAAACAGTAAAGAGCAAAAGGAGAAGCAAGGAAAATAGTGTTAAAAAATCAATCTACCTTTCTCCCCTTCCCATCTGCTCTTCCCTTGATATCATGTCCTATCCTCCTCCACCATTTACCCCCAGTCATCTTCCTTCAGCTCCCCTAATCACCATTTCCATTTACTGCCACTGCCACCTACACCAACTAGCCCCCAGCATGTCTTTCTTAGCCTGGCTCTGGAATATCGAGGCTGATGCATCCACCTGCTCTGAGAGAGCTGAGCAATGAGGCCCCCAGTCTTTGTACCATCTCAGATGATGGTTTTCGCCCAACAATGCCTTCCTGAACACTTTGGCTACTCCCAAGAAGGCCCCAGAGGAGGTGTGTGTGTGTTCCCTGCATCTTATGTGAAAGACAGACCCCCAGAATACTGAAGTAAAGAATAGGAGATTGTGTTTCTTAGAAAATTATGTTGCATTTTTGCAGCAGATTTTAATTGAGTTGAGGGTCTGAGGGTGTGCTAGCATTTAGGAGAGAATGCTAGGGCTGGGAGAGCTGCATGAGGAGGCAGACTGTGCAGGTTGAGGGGTTTCCGCCCTCCTGATATCACTCCTGGTGTGGTGTGGCAGGGAGGAGAGGGCTTTGCACCCCTGCCTTGCCCCTATACATCATTGTTTGGTACATTCTGTTTATAATATACAATTTCATTTGATTTGCTATTGAATAACACAATTTTGTAAAAATAAATGCAGCCTGATATTTTTTTAAATGATGTGTGTGTGTGTGTGTTCTTGGCGAGTTCCAATGCTTGTGCTCCTCAGTTATTAAACCATGAGTGGGGCATTTGGAATATCTTATAATGCTAAATGAATCGCTTCTAGGGACATCTAATGTTTGCAGGTACGACATAGTGAAATTAAATGATTTGTACAGGATCACACAATTGGATTGAGTGGTAAAGCCAGAATTGGAGCCTAGCCTGACATTTAGATACTTGACCATGCATCTTCCAAACACAACTTTGTACAAATATGTGTTGAAGTTGGTTTTGAATACCTACAATAATGCTTAATTTTATACAGATTACTTTAAAAATGCACAAGTCAAATGATAACTCAATCTGACGATATGTTGATGAAAAAAATAAGAGGGGCATTTTGTTTTGTTTTGTTTTGAATCCTAAATTGCACAGGAAGGGACCACTCCTGTTTGCGCTTTTTGCAAAAGGGGCAATTCATTAATTGTAATTGTTTCAACCAAGTACTGGAAAAGTAAAGTGTAAAACACAGGCGAACATCGCCTTCGCTCTTTACATTTCCGCTACGTGTTTGGGAAAGTGTAAATCACTTCCACAATTAATGACTGTAGGAGCCAACCACAATGGATTTCTTTGGAATCTGTCTGCTTTTACCAGGTGTAAATGTCATAAAAATACATGTTGGTGAAAAGCCAATCTGATTTGGCAGGGGGGCCTCTGGTCTTCAACTTCACATGCCAAATCACCACTTCTTGCACTCCGTTTCCCTTGGAAAAGGATCCCCTATGATTGTAGCTTTGTTTTCCCCATCCGGAATGGAAGCATATAGGCTCCAGCGCAGACATTAATGAGAATTTACAAAAAATCTCATACAGACACAAAGTGAAATGAAATGCATGACAAGATCATGGTTTCACATCGCTTGTTCTGTACCCTAATCAGCCAATAATCACACTTAAATAGTTTGTTAAAACCCTACATAATCTAAAGAAAAAAATGCCACAGCAATGGTCACTAATTGCTACATTTTCTCATCACTAATGACTTTCTGTTAATCACTTCCTGCTGTAAATAAGTTGCTTCTGAAACACGTTAGAAAGAAACGATTTCAGTGGGAGGGCCTGTGCAGCCCTGGCTGTTTGTATTTGGGGGAGAGAGGCAGAGCAGGGAGGCATGGGTATTTGTCCCAGGTCCAAATGTTAAATCCCCCTCTGATTGCACTCTTTAGGAAATATTTAAAAACTGCTTTTTAGTTTTAAAAGATGTACCCCTTTTATACTTTGCACGCAACATTATAGGAAATGCTCTTCTCTCGTGTTATTTTAAAGATGCTCTTTACGGGATTGGAGCACTGCCTAAACAACCAGGATTTACATAATACTTTCGAAACAACTCCCACAATGCACTTGATGTATTCTGTTGGAATGCAAACTCTGTTAAGTTACTCAAACAATATGAGCTTCTCAAGTCGGTACTTAGTTTGAATCATGAAACGTTCTGGCAGACTAGCCTAGGCTTCCACACAGACAAATATACATTCTGTTTTGGTCGGACCCCCACTGTTAAGTATGCATGAGAAGATCGGGAACTGGTCCATACTTGCCATCCTAGCCTTATCATTTTCAGGTAGGAACTTGTTGGACCAACTCATTGAGGTGCAGCTTGATTACCTACTAGCTTAGCAAGCAAGGCACTGACATCTGGGCATATACATGTTCACTTCGGGAGATAAACTGAAACCAACATACTTGACAAAGCAAATAGCTTGGGCTTTTGATTAGGCATGGATAGGCATTTGCCAGGCACTGCCATAAGGGTACCACCTTGCCATAAAATGGGAACAGCAGGAAAATGGTGTGAGAACCTGGGCATATAATGGCATTGCCTGCAAATGTCTAATACGTATACACAAGCAAAAACCTTTGGCTTTGCAATTGCTTTTTTAAAACAGCGCTAGAGGCAGAGGAATTGACAAAGATATTGCTTATAAAATCAACTGGCTGAAGACCCACATGAAGTGTTTTTTATCATACCAGAAGCTCATTTACAGTGGAGATAAAGAAATAAACACTAAAATATTGTTTAGATATAATAGTGGCAGGCCCTAAATAGCAGCATGTTTGGTGTTACTTTGTGATAGAGCTTGCTCAAAGAGTTCCAGAAAGGTTACGTTTGGTGGTGAGATGCAGGTAGTTGATGGTATTGCCATGGGCTCAAACATAGCCATGGCTAGTCGTTGGGTGGGTAAATGACCAAATACACCCATAGGATGTGTGTTTCTCCTTACATTATATCTCCATCCTATTGTGACTCACTGCATGAGTTCTATCTTCAACCTCATAGGAAAAAGTCTGAATCAATTATAACCACTGGCATTGTACTGGCCAGTCTTCTTTACCATTGTTTGCAAATCAGCCTTGGCCAATTCATCAATGCGAGAATCCCTTGCCAAAATGCTAGACCACAAGGCCTAAAATGCATGTGGTTGCTGTGTTCCAGTGCTGAGGGGTCATGGCCTAGCAATTGAGATTGAACTTCACCTTTTTGTGGCAGCACCAAGAGTCATTTGCTAATGGTTTGTCCCCTTCTGTAATGGCAGAGACATAGTACAGAATTGTGGCATGGAATGTTGTGCAGAGCCACAGTAGTGGTAATGTTTAATTAGCTTGTAACAAAGCCAATGGGATCGTCTTCTGCCGCACCAGTAGGGGGACAAAACATCCACATTGTACAGGTATTCCAATTTATTCTCCGTTGCGGGGTTACCTTTAATCGCTCCCTTCACATCTCGCCTCATTTGTTGAACCAAGTGAATTGTCTTGGTACACGGTTGGTCCAGTTTGTTAGTTTTCTGTTCTAGAGAAGTAGTTATTGTCTCCAGTTGGGCACTTTCTCACACACAATGGATCAAATTTGTTCTCCAGCCATGACATAGACTTCTCGATCCTACCTAACGCCGCCATCACAGGATCTTGTGCCGCTAGTTTCTTCTGACTGAAGTCTGCCCCGCGGTGAAAGTAAATTTGCGAGGACTCACTTTAAAAATCTGTGTAGGACCTTCCTTGGCAGGGAACCACAATCCATCACAAGCAAATCCACACAATCCCAACCATTGATTCAGTACTATGTGCTAGTAATTGTGGCGTGGTTCAACCAGACTCGCCAAAGAGAATCATATGTAACCGCATGTTCTGATGCAGCCGCCTTGTAACAAGAGGCTAGGCGTTTCCCTTTTTATGTACCTGGATTCACCCATATGTAACTGCTTGTTCTGATGTAGCCACCCTGAAACTTAGGCTAGGATTTTCCAATATGTGTACTTGAATATAACTGTGCTTAGTAATCACTCTAACCACTTTCTTAAGTTAAAGCTCCCAGATGTCTAAGGATTCGGTGTGCTTTATACATGTCATACAAAATAAATAATTCAAAGCCTTGCAACTATCACTTTTTATTTTACTACACTCCAAAATTAGATTTATGTTACTACCAACTTTATCTTTTTACTTATATACTCAACTAGTTAATGCAGCAGAATACATACTCTGAATATATTTGTAAGGTCCCCAAGTCAGATGATTCACCTTCTGCAGAAATCTGTGTTCAAGCAACATCATCTGTCATTTATTGTTTGATATAGTTAACCATTGTATTAAACATGATGCACAAAACCACTTTATTCCCACAAAAGATATACATGCTTTAAATTACAGAAAGCAAAACTGTGATTTTAGGTTTGAGAAAATAGTTGTAGGCAACCATCTTGAATAATTATGCTACCTCACTTATAGGTGTGAATGGCCCTCCATCTCCATGGTCATGTCATGGCTGTGGGGCATATATATTCAGGGCATGAAAACAAATCCTGGCAAACCCCCTGCAGTTCAGCCTCTCAGAATATCTCTGAGGTTGCTGCTGCATGTATAGAGTGAAATTCACCCCCACACCCATATTCCCTCAGCTCCCACTGGCATGGTCTACTTTCTAGGGGGGGCAGAGGGTGGCCTTGGGGGGCCTGGCCCCCGTGGTCGCTCTGCTAGAGGCAGGCCTGGTATTGAGTAGTCAGTGTGCTCGTTGTAACTCAGCAAGGGACTAAAGACGTCCTTCTAGCACCACATCGTTCAGTGTCTGGATTTTGGCAGTAACCCACACTGTGGTTGCACCAATGTCAGCTTGTTACCCCATCTGATATGTTTATGAGCTTCCCTCCAGATCTGTATCCTGTGTTGGGTCATCAACGGGAGGGAAGTCAGACTTGAGCGCTTGTATAGGGTGTATATGAGATTTTTCCCCTCCATCCACCTTAGATCAGGCCCATTGTGGTGTAGATTGGGGTGTTATGATATGATATGATATGATATGATATGATATGATATGATATGATATGATATGATATGATATGATATGATATGATATGATAGGTCATTTATAACGTGCTTAATACCCAGAGATTTCTAAGCGTGAACTTGGGGATCGAACTTGTGTTGCTCCGTGTCGTCTTGCTTCCAAGGCGTGCATGTTGCCACTGAACTGTCCTCCTGAGTCACCAAATCTGATCCTTTGGCTTTTCTCTGAGGCCCCTTTGATGTGATGAGACTGGGCTACAGCTGAACACTCATGCCAAGCCAGGTTGCAGCACTGTTGAATGTGTGTTATGCCACAGGCAGCCCTTGTGAGAATTACACAGCTGACAACACAGCTGGATTGGATCCCCAAGGCAAGAGGCTGCCTCACAGATATGGCAGAGAAAACATTTTGCAACTGTGGCTATACTCCTTCCCATTTTCTCCAAAATTGACCTTTTTGTTATTATACGTGCTGTTTCATGGGTGGAGAATGGTTTTAGCCACTCCATTTGTATATAAGGATGAGCCACGCCTTGGAGTTGTGGGAGGGGGGCAAAGAGCAGTGAACAACCCTCCCACGTGCTGGTCTGTTTGCATTACATGCCATTGTCTCTACGTTCTGATCCCCTGTGTATTATGTGCCTCCGAGTGCCTGAGGGGTTGTGGGGGAGCAGGACGAGCCTGCAACATATTGCTGCTGAAAACTCAGGAGCTCCCCTTCCTGATGTGCATGACTGGGTTATACGACGGGAACATGAAAGAGTGTGTTTTGCTATACCTATTGCCAGCTTGACCAGAGGTCTCTTGAGACTTCATGGACTCTGGAATCTTCAGGAACTCTAGGATGCATACAGAGATAGTGCCTCAGAGTGCTACAGTGGTACAGAGTTGTAAGGGCAACTACGGGACTGCAATCGGGTCAGAGCATTCGTAGGCACTGTGATACAGTCAGAGCGCCGGTTGTGGAGAGACAGTGTAGGGTTGATGCTGTAGAAGGCACAGGGTACAAGTGTGGGCTCAGAAGTTACCTTGCATTAGGGCCAATACCAGTTACATTATGGTGGACACCGGTCCACTGACCATGTGGGAGGAGCGGGCAGACCTGTCATATAAATCAGGGTCTAGGGCAGTGCTGCAGAGGTTGAGGTGCATAGAGGACAATTGGGGTGTTGTCCCCCGGTCGGTACAAAAGAATAGGGACGTGGGGATTGCCCAGGAACAGCAGTTATAAAGGGTACCGCAGAGAAGGGATGAGGGGAGATTGTGGTGAACTATAAGCAAAGCCCCAAGATATTGCGATGAAGGTGCAAATTCAGTGCTGCCAAAGGGGCACACCTACCAATTATGTAAGTGATGGTGGGATGCAATGGGTAAAAGGAGGGGTCACTGCTGGGGTGAGGACATCATTGATCGCTGCACTGTGTAACCTATGTGAAGGTGTAGCAGGAGAAGTCCGAGGGGAAGAGTGGGATTGGGGTACAGAGTGAGGCATGTGGGTGAAGGGCATGCAGGGATAGGGCTAAGGGGCAGGAGTAGTGGGTAGAGACGGTAGGGTAGTGCAACATGATGTGAACAATACAACAGCCATTTTTTGAGTGTAGGCCTCAGGTAAGTAAAACATTTATCTTTTTGCAGCCACTGGCCTGATGTCCTGGGTGGACATGAATGTATCGAGTGCTCAGCTTTAGGCAGTGTGCTGGAGAAATGTTGCAAGTTGACGGTTCCCAGGAGAACATAGCGGCAAGGTAATGGGTCGAGTAGATACTTTCGAGGCCCGCGACCTAGGCACCTGGATGCTCACTCTCAATGTTCTGATCTCCTCAGACCTTCCTCTCTCTATCCCTCTCTCCACTCCTCTCTCCTGAAGTGATCACTTTCTCCTATCCTCCCACCTCATGCTCCCTACTCCCCAGGCCAAGCCACCTCCATCACTGTCATCCACCTTCTCGGTCATCCGACTCATGAAGCGTGTGTCAGTTGAGGCTTTCGCCACCACCTTCTCACCCCCCCACCCCCATCGGCTGACTCCCACCCTGACACAGCCCTCACCACACTCCACTTTTCTATATCTGATACTCTTGATATCCTTGCCTCTGTCATGAGAATCCGCCTTAAGCCCAAAGCCAAGTGTAACTCCTGGTATGATTCAGACCTCGTCACCCTTAAAAGCAAGTGCAGGGTGGCTGAGAGGAAATGGCGTGCTTCATGTTCATCCTCCGACAAACTGGCCTTCCGCCTGGTGCAAAGGCAATACCGGCTCTCCGTCCTCACCAAGAAGAAAGCTCATATCCAAGCCCGCGTCTCTGTGGCATCTAACAACTCAGCTGAACTCTTTAAAATCTGCAAGGAACTGGCCAATCCTGCCACAGTCTCTACCTCTCCTGTCCCTTCCCAGGCCCTCTGCATGGCACTGGCTTCTCACTTCATTTCTAAAACTCAGGTCATCCTGTCCTCACTGTCCTCCTATAGCCTCCCTCCCTCTATTCCCTGCTCTTCCTCCAGCCCTTCTGCAGCCACCCCGATCAATTCTTCTCTGCCTTTCCCCTTTTCTCTGCAGACAAGGTTTCTAGACAAGTCTGAGCTATGAAAGTCTCGTTAAAACAAGTTCACCTCTGTTCCTCCAAAACTATCAATGACCACATTTACACCCAGGCTCCTGCCCTGGCTTATTTCTGCAAACATTCCTTTGCCACTGGAGTCTTCCCTTCCCCCCTTAAGCACTCCCTTGTGCACCCTCTTCTTAAGAAACCCTCCGCTGACCCCTCCTCCCTGGCAAACTATTGCCCAATCTCCATCACTCCCTTTCTGGGCATGCTCCTGGTGAAACTGGCCATCTCCCAGATAAATCTCCACACTGAATCTGTTGGTTGTCTTCATGACCATCAGTCTGGCTTCAGAGCTGCCAGAAGCATGGAAAATGCTCTCCTGAACATAAGTGATGACCTGCTCTGCAACCTTGATTCCAACACCCTGTGCGTCCTCATCTTGCTTGATCTCTCTTCTGCCTTTGACACTGTCAACCATGCCATCCTGCTCAACCATCTCTGTGATAACCTGGGTATCACTGGTCAGGCTCTGGGGTGGCTGGCTTCTTTCCTCTCTGACCGACCCTCCCAGGTCCAACTTGGGTCCTTCCTCTCTGATATCTTTTTCTCCACCTGTGGTGTCCTCCAGGGGTCTAACCTCTCTCCCTAACTGTTCAACCAGTACCTGGCACTCCTTGCCCACCGCAACGCCACTCTCTGCCCTAACTTTCAGTGCTATGCGGATGATACCCAGCTCATTTTCTGGCTACCTTCGGCCTCCTACTCGCCTACCCTCATCTCTGACTGTCTCTCTGCCATCCATGAGTGGTGTGCCGCCAATGACCTCTGCCTTAATGCCATTAAGACTGAAATTCTACTCATCGGCACACCCGCTCCCTCCTTCCCTGCAGCTCTCTGGCTGGCCTCTCTTGGCCCTCTTCCTGCTCCCACCTACAAGACAAAAAACCTCACAGTCATCTTCGACTCCACACTCTCCTTCTCTCTTCACGTCTCCGATGTCTCTAGGAAGTCTCACTACCAGTTGCACCTCTTCAGAAGTATCCTTCCTTTTCTCTCCTTCTCCCAGAAGCTCACTGTCTCCAGAGCCCTGGTTCTCTCTAGGCTGGACTATTGTAACAGCCTCTATCTAAATCTGCCTGCCTCTACTCTCTGCCTTCTACAACTTATCCTGAACAAAACTGCAAGACTTTCCCTTGGCCTCAAGCCCAGGGATCGCATCTCTTCAGGATTTAAATCTCTTCACTTGCTCCCAGTAGCTGCAAGGATTAAGTTCAAAACCCTCTGCATTGTCCACAAGGCCTTCTGAGACCTGGGGCCGAAATACCTTCAACTCTCGCTTCCTAAATATCTCCCTTCTCGAGTTCTTCGCTCATCCGCATCCAATTCCCTCAGGGCCAGTCGCTTCTCCAAGCAACAATTTAGTGGAAGATCTCTCTCTTCGGCAGGGGGCTCCCTCTGGAACAGCCTTCCTGTCTTCTTGAAACTTGAGGAGAACCATCTCCAGTTCCGGAAGCACATCAAAACCGTCCTCGTTACCTCTGCTTTCTCTCCCCCTCTCCCCTGCTGAACTCTTGGCAGAAAAGGCACCGGTTACCTGGCCACCCTTTCTGATTCTTGAGCCCAGGCCCCGCCAGTTGCCAACCTGCACTGCCTCCCTTGCTACCCCGGCACCTGGGGACTATTTCCTGCATCCCTACAGTCCCGCTACCAGCACTTATGTCTGCACTTACCTTGCACTTGCCACCAATGGCTGTGTTTTTTTAAAATGTATCTTATTTATTCTACTATCCCTTATATTGCACTTTTCTCCTCTCCCTTCTCCCACGCACTTTCCCCCTCCACCTCCCCATGCACTTGCGCAACCCGAATGATACCTGGCCTAGTAGGATTGTTTTCTGTCTTCCCTTCGTTCCCCTCCATGCCTCGTCATGCCTTGAAACACCTGTATATAGGCTTGTTAGAAATGCCATATCATATCATATCACTGGGGATTTGTAGGGAATTATACATTAAATACATTAAAATAAAATTCAACCATGCCGTTCTATGAGTTTCAAGACACTCTTGGCAGATGAGCATGGGAATGCAGGTTATCAGGCAGCGACAGAGATCGAACGTCGGAAAGGATCCCACGGAACATCCAAACTTCTATAGGTAAGCAAAGCAAATGCAATCCTTTCCGTATCACCTGAAAAAATCTCATAAGATTTGAATGTAAAGCAAGGCACTTAAACTAGACAGAACTAACAAATAAAAAAAAAAAAAATTCTAGTCAAATCAATTTTCAAAATGAGATGGCTGCACAGATGGGAGTTACACCTAAATTTAAAAGGCCTAGAAGAGATTTTCAGCATGCGGTCAAAATAGACTATTCTAAACATCAAGATTTGATTCTCAACAAGAGGGCCAAATCAGCATAACATACAGGTAGATTTCATTTTAGGGGGTCCAACATAGCACATTTAAAGCACCTAGATATGATTTCAACATGCAGTCAAATAGTTACTTTTAAACAACTAGAATTGCAGAAGGGTGAAGATGTTTAGGCACTCTTAAGAAGGAAATGGCGGTTAAACAATAGCATGCAGCAGAGAACATTTCAGTGAGATGTACCTAAAGTAACATGAATAAGATTGGGGTGGAAACAGTAAGCACACAGGCTGTGAGAAGGGAGACAAGAGGCAGCAGGCAGCCAGATGGAGGAAAATTACTGGGGCAGATAGTTGTACCAATATTGAGTGAGTGGGTGGGTGGGCCTGTGGAGAGGGCCGGTGAGCATGAGAGGATCAAGTGAACGGGCCTGTGGAGAGGGCCAGTGAGTGTGGATAGTGTGTGGGCAGGTTGCAAGGTAACTATGGATGCATGAAGGAAATGTGGGGGTGTGTAAGAAGTAAGAGTGAGGGGAGGAAATTGGGGGGGGGTGAGAAGGAAATAGGAGTAATTGGGATAATTTGGGGACTATATTGGGAAAGGAAGGGGGACTCAGATGGTAATATAGAAGTGTGTGTGTGCAGATGGTGTACAGGATGGACACGCCCCTAGACCATTTATTTAATAAGCTGCCCCAATTTCATGACAAAATACTCAGGACACTGCAGGACAGTGCTTCTGCGAATGGCCAGGAGAAGGAACGTTCAATAGTGGAATGATAGAATGCATGTTTTCGTATTTATTAGCAGGATAGAAAGCATCTAAATTAAAGAAAAGGCAAAACATCCTAGGCTCTGGAAGGTTTACGAAGAGAAAAAGGAGAAGACCGGAAGGGGGATGGAGAGGATAGTTGTCACAACTACAGCCCCAACTACAGCCCCTGTAGCCCATTCACACACATCCACTTCAGGGATTTCTCAGGCCACAGACTAATGCCACATTATCACCCCTTGGTATCTAGGTATAGGAAGGGACTCACTGGAGCTCAGGCATGGCACTATTGGCACCAATCACTGAGCTCAGTATAATCCTGATCACACCCAACATTGTGGATCCCATTCTGCCTCTTGGGAAGCGGTCTAGTCTCTGGGTGTGGCTGGCTATTTAAGCCACACCCAGGCATGCTCCACCGCTTTGCGTTACTCTGTTCAAGTCAGCTGTACACTCACCGTTGCTCCGCGGCCCATCCTGTGGACCTCCGAGTCATCTCGCCGCTCCGGACTCATCAGTCTTCCAGCAACCTTTACCTTCGTGTTCCGTGGCGGTTCCTGCGGTCGTTTCAGTTTTCAGGATTTCGCTGTCTCCAGTCTTCGTTCCGCGGCAGTCCTGTCCATGTTCCGCATTGGCTCCCCGACTCCTCCTCTCACGGCCCACGGGTCTTCCAGCTCCCGGTCTCCTGTTTCCACGGTGTACGTGACGAGGTACCGAACTCAGCTACCCGGGGGTCCTGAAAAGAAAGAGAAGAGTTAGCAGCAATTCAATTGCCTGTAAGAACTAAGCATGCAAAAGAGCTTGAATATAAGGCAGTATGCAGTATAACTCGTATTACAGCTCTCGAACCTTGCCCATATGCAGGCACGCAAACTAAACAGAAAACACTGATCAGTCCATTATTGTGGCGCATAGAACTGAAATCCACTTGAGTGAAGCAACTCAGAAGTTATTGGAGCAGCACACAATTGAGAGTGCAACGCGCTAAGGGCATCAAAGACCCCCTAGAGACATCGCCCAGTGAAGTAACTGGTGTCAGCCGAACATTGCACCCCTGCTGACCAGTGCAGCAGGACGGAGAGCCCCCTACCCCATAACACAAACTGAGCTCACATGGGAGGGTGGGACCACGGGTGTAGGAGGAGAGGTCACCGACTGAATCCCACGCAGAACTCTAATACTACTTACCTTATCTGTATTCTGTTCATAGATGCCATTGTCCTGGTGGAGCAGTCGGTATCAGTCAGAGGTTCCCACGGCCCGGCATTGAGGTTCCTGGTGCTTCTGCAGAGTTAAGGTGAGCGTAACAGAACGCGAAGCCATCTTTGAAATCTCTGCCCGCGCACCATGGAGACCTCAGATACAGACCAATTGGCCCAGTTATTAGGGGAATTGCGGGCAGAAGTCCATGCCTCCCGGCAGGAAACAAACACTTTTCGCAGGGAGTTAATTGTGAACCGGGACAGAACAGAGGAGTTGGCCCATCAAATGCTACAGAACCAGGCTGGGAAGGCTCAACTACCAGGGAGTCACGCTTCCCCTACACCTTCAGCAACACCAGTGCAAGTAGTTCTGCCTGGGACGGTACCGCTAGCCCCACCTGAACGGTTTTCTGGGGACCCAAACAAGTTTTCAATTTTTATGAATCAGTGCCGACTACATTTCCTCTGCTGACCCGGGGCATTCCCTAACGAACAGTCTAGGGTAGCCTTTGTGCTATCATATCTGGGGGCAAGCGCAGCAGACTGGTCCATTCCCCTTGTAAATCGAGATGACCCATTACTACGGGATTTGGCAGGTTTTCAGCGAGAGTTGGAAAAACTATTTGCATGCCATACCAGGGGTCAGGCCTTAGATAACAATCTCCTGTCATTACGGCAAGGAAGTCAAGACCTGTTAACTTATGTAGCCACGTTTAACAGATTAGTGGCTGAAACCAACTGGCCAGAAGAAAGAAGAACCCAGACCTGATCCGGAAAACTCCAATGCCCGGCATGCGTAGAGGTCCGCTTGTCGAGCAAGGAGAAGGAATTACAGACCTCTCATCTTGTTGTCCCAGTGATTCTGATCAGCCAACGGCAGCCATCGCGGATGCATGCGCTTGAGGCATACATAGACAGGGCATCCAATAGCAACTATATCGTTCAGGGTCTGGCGAGCCGCATCGGTCTTCTCACTCATCCAAAAGCAGCTTCGGAGAATATCACGGCTGTAGATGGCACTCAGTTGTCCTCTGGACTAGTCACTAACTGCACCAAAAATGTTACTCTCCTCTGCCGAGATGGCCACAGGGAAGACATTGCCTTCAACCTAATAAGTGCCCCCCAGTTTTGGTTGATATTGGGAATCCCATGGTTAGAGGCCCATAACCCACTAATCAACTGGCGCACAAGAGTAATAACCTTCTCCGAGGATTGTACCCATTCTTGCTACAGCACCTCAAATCTCTAGCAAAAGCAAACACCAGTCATCAAGAAGGAGGTTATGATTGGTCTTGTAGGCGCCGTACATCCGGAATATGCAGAGTACCAGGATGTCATCCAGAAGGAGTGGGCTAACACGTTACCACTGTATCATACATACGATTGCCAGATAGATCTCGTCCCGGGTGCCCAGATCCCGTGTAGTTGCATTTATGCGCTAACCAAGCAAGAGAACACTCACCTGAAAATGTACTTAGAACAAAATCTGGCAAACGGTTTTATCTGCCCATCTAAATCTCCGACAGCCTCGCCCCTCTTCTTCATCCCAAAGAAGGCATGTATAGATTATCGATCCCTATATCAGATTACGGTAAAGAACCGCTATCCTCTAACCCTCATTCCGGAGCTCCTCGATCAGGTGAAGGATGCACAAATCTTCACGAAATTAGACTTTCGAGGGACGTACCATTTGGTACGGATCAAAAAAGGAGACGAATGGAAAACAGCCTTCCGGACAAAATATGGCCTATATGAATACCAAGTGATGCCCTTCGGGCTGTGCAATGCCCCGGCCGCATTTAAAATTTTTATGAATGACATACTAAGAGACTTACTAGATGTCTGCTCCATGGTATACATTGATGACATCTTGGTATACTCATCCACAGAACAAGAACACATCAGGCAAATGCGTGCTGTCCTGGACCTACTTCGACAACATCAGCTCTACGCTAAACTGGAAAAGTGTTCCTTCCACGTATCCGAGGTAGAGTTCCTAGGATTTATACTAACCCCTCAAGGTATCCGAATGGACAACAGAAAAGTGGAGGCAATTCAAAACTGGCCGTCACCAACTTCCATTAAAGGCATCCAGAGTTTTCTTGGCTTTGCACATTTTTATCTCTGTTTTATACCAGATTTTTACGAAGTGGTACACCCAATCACATCTCTGTTACGTAAAACCAAACGGTTTGAATGGCCCGTTGAAGACGAAGCAGCCTTTCAAGCCCTCAAATTGAAATTCACTTCAGCTCCGATTTTGCGACACCCAAATCCCGACCTTCCTTACACAGTGGAAACCGATGCCTCTAACACCGCTATGGGAGCGGTCCTCTCACAGAGAGACCCAGAAAACGGCCAATTGCCCCCGGTCGCGTTCTGGTCCAAGACGTTTTCCCTGAACGAAAGGAATTATGCCATTACCGATAAGGAGCTACTTGCAATCAAGGCAGCCTTCAAGGAATGGAGACACTATCTCTTGGGAGCCCGGCACACAGTAACAGTCATCACAGACCATTGTAATTTGCAATACCTAAAATCAGCAAAGGCAGAGCCATCACGCCAACTCCGATGGGTCTTATTCTTCGTGGAGTATGATTATGCCATCACTTACCGCCCGTGGGTACGAAATGGTAAGGCCGACGCCTTGTCACGTCTGGACAGCGAAGACCAAGCACATGAAGAAACAGAACCAGTGGCTATTGTTCCCAAAGATAGAATCCTACGGACTCTAACAGTTGCTTCACTGGACGATCTAAAGACGGATGTGCTTCAACATATGAGTTAAGAAGAACTTCAAACATGGACTTCCAAGAGCAGTCAGCACACGATCATCAACCAACTACCTTGCTTCAAGGGTCGGATATATATTCCCACTGTAACAGAGAGGATCATTTCAACCTATCACAACTCTTTATTAGAAGCACACCCTGGCATAGCCAAAACTATGGCTAAAATACAAAGGACATACTGGTGGCCCACATGGCGAAGAGATGTAACTCAATATGTTCTTTCCTGTGGCATTTGCACACAAAACAAGTCACAAAAACAAAAACCAGCGGGTCTCCTACGCCCCTTAGCAGTCCCACCTATGCCCTGGCATACGTTGTCCCTTGATTTTATTACCGATTTGCCTCCATGTAATGGCTACAATACGATACTGGTCGTTGTAGACCTCTTCTCAAAAATGGCCCACTTTATCTCTCTGAAGGGATTGCCCACCGCAGTCACTTTAGCAAAAGTATTTCTGGAACAAATAGTACGGTTACACGGTTTCCCATCGATCCTAGTATCGGACCGAGGCAGTCAATTTATTTCAAAGTTCTGGCAAAAGAGTTGCAGATTAGCACAAGTGGACGTCCGATTGTCCACCAGTCACCATCCCCAAACCGACGGCCAAACCGAGCGGACAAACCAGACGCTCGCCAGACGCTCAAGCAATACCTATCATGCTTGCTCCATCAATCTGAAAACTCCTGGAAGGATGTACTATGGGTTGCGGAATATGCTTATAACAACTCGCAACATTCCACTACAGGACAAAGCCTGTTCTATGTCTTGTACGGATGGCATCCACGAACCTCTATCTTTGATCCGCCGGAGACACTCAAAATGCCAGCAGTAAAGACTCTACATACCACCATTGACCAAGCTTTCAAGAAGACGACAAAGAATCTAAACCAAGCCAAGGAAAGACATAAAAAAATGTCAGATCAGCATCGGAAGGCCGCACCAATTTATCAAGTCGGAGATACAGTATGGTTCGCCTCGAAACACATCGCAATGAAAGGATCTCGGACATTCCGCCCAAGATACCTAGGCCTGTATACCATCGTCAATCATTAATCCAGTAGCTTTAAAATTGAGTCTTCCCAAGAAAATGCGCATCCACCCAGTGTTCCATGTCTCTCTTCTGAAACCTGTTCAACCTGGCACTCGATTACATGAACCACCATCACCAATAATTGTGGATGGAGAGCTGGAATATGAGGTAAAAAACATACTAGACTCCAAGATTGTGAAGCCCAGGTTGTATTATCTAGTCGAATGGAAAGGATATGGGCCACAAGATGCATCCTGGGAACCCAGTGAACATGTTCACGCCTCTCGTTTGGTAAAAAGAATCCATCACACCCACCCAACCAAACATGGCCCCGGGGCTGTCACTTTAGGAGGGGCCTTGGGGGGAATACTGTCACAACTACAACCCCTGTAGCCCACTCACACACATCCACTTCAGGGATTTCTCAGTCAGGGCACAGACAAATGCCACATTATCGCCGCTTGGTATCTAGGTATAGGAAGGGACTCAATTGGGCTCAGGCATGGCACTCTTGGCACCAATCACTGAGCTCCGTATAATCCTTATCACACCCAACATGGAGGATCCCATTCTGCCTCTTGGGAAGTGGTCTAGTCTCTGGGTGTGGCTGGCTATTTAAGCCACACCCAGGCATGCTCCACCGCTTCGCGTTACTCTGTTCAAGTCAGCTGTACACTCACCGTTGCTCCACGGCCCATCCTGTGGACCTCGAGTCATCTCGCCGCTCTGGACTCATCAGTCTTCCAGCAACCTTTACCTTTGTTTTCCGCGGCGGTTCCTGCGGTCGTTTCAGGTTTCAGGATTTCACCATCTCCAGTCTTCGTTCCGCGGCAGTCCTGTCCTCGTTCCACATCGGCTCCCCGACTCCACTCCTCTTCTCGCAGCCGTGGGTCTTCCAGCTCCCGGTCTCCTGTTTCCACAGTGTACATGACGAGGTACGGAACACAGCTACCCTCCGGTCTGGAAAAGAAAGAGAAGAGTTAACAGCAATTCAATTGCGCGTAAGAACTAAGCATGCAAAAGAACTTTAATATAAGGCAGTGTGCAGTATAACTCGTATTACAGCACTCGAACTTTGCCCATATGCAGGCACGCAAACTAAACAGAAAACACTGATCAGTCCATTGTTGTGGTGCATAGAACTGAAGTCCACTTGAGTGAAGCAACACAGGAGTTATTGGAGCAGCACACAATTGAGAGTGCAACACGCTAAGGGCATCGAAGACCCCCTAGAGACATCACCCCAGTGAAGTAACTGGTGTCAGCCAAACATTGCACCCCTGCTGACCAGTGCAGCAGGACGGAGAGCCCCTTACCTCATAAAACAAGGTGAGCTCACATGGGAGGGTGGGACCATGGGTGTGGGAGGAGAAGTCACCTACTGAATCCCACGCAGAACTCTAACACTCCTTACCTTATCTGTATTCTGTTCATAGACGCCATTGTCCTGGTGGAGCAGTCAGTATCAGTCAGAGGTTCCCACAGCCCGGCATTGAGGTTCCTGGTGCTCCTTCGGCGTTAAGGTGAGCGTAACAATAGTTATGTGGTGGCATTGCCTAATGCTCTGCCCCTTCCTTACGGATTGTAGCTGACACTGAAATGACTGAACCACAGTGCATGTCCCTGAGTAGATGTGATGTATGGCTAACCTTTACAACTCTAAATAAATGTGACGCATGTCTAACCATCACAATTCTGTCTAAATGTGACACATGGCTAACCTTCACAATTCTTTTTAAATGTGACGCATGGCTAACCTTCACAATTCTTTTTAATTGTGATGCATGGTTAACCTCCACAATTCTGTCAAAATATGACGCATGGCTAATCTTCACAGTTTTGTATGTGAAGCACTCACTTTTTTGCGAACATGGAAAAAAACAAATCTACGTTAATTACTAAGAACACCTTGGGCCACGAGGTAATATTGACAAACCCAGCGATTGAGGTTGTCAGATGTCGTGCAGTGAACCCAGCAACGTTAATAGCATGTTAATTACTCCAATCAAGCATCCCACTAATTCAATGCCTTTGTCTGGGATGCCCAAAGGAAGCCCTTATTTATATATTTCTATGACAAGTTATAATCTGGATGATGAATCCTTGTATAACTGTTACGCTCACCTGGTGTCAACGGGGGCGTTGATCTGAACTGGGCTGTTGTTACCTCTTCCAAGGACACACGGAGCGCCGAAATGACAGACTGGACCGGACCACCCAGCTTAGCTTGTTTTGCCCGTATGAATATTCTTATGTAAAGGAGAAAAGGGAATTAGCCACCTGCGGGGACTGGGCGCCAACCCCACCTTCCCCCACTCCTGCGATCTCTTCCCACAAATTACTTCCAAACTCTTGCTATGTTCTCACCTGATAGTTTGGAAAGATGAGCTCTCCATCCTGCCTCGAGTGCAGGGGCGCGTAGATGACCAGTTACTTCACTGGTGTGGGATGTTGGAGAGTTGCAGAACGGTATTGACTCCGTAAGGAAATAGTTTTAAAAAGAGTTAAAAAACGTCTGGCCTTCACTCTGTCCAAGTTCCCTAGGTTGCCTTAATAGTTCTTGAAAAGAGTTCCACGTGGCAACCAGTAAGATGCAGGTAAGTGTTTATGGATTCTGTTCAGTTCGATAATGAGGACCTGGTCTAACCTGTGACCCTTTCTTTTTGCAGGCGCTGAATCGGTGGAGGTTCTGGTGATTGCGGTCTCAGGCAGTAACCAGGTAAGTCTGTAGCGGAATTCGGTTTCCCCTACTTGCGCTTTTGTGTTGCTTTTGTTTCCCCTTTGGGGCTGGGGTACGGCAGAGAAGCTGTGGAGGCCGCGCCGACCCGAGATGAAGTAAGTATCCCCTGTGGTATCAGGTAAATCCTGGGAATTGCATTTATTGTTTGGGAATGCTCCCTTGCTCACCTTATTGTCTTTATTTCCACAGGTGTTGGAGAGCAGCCGCTGGATGCTGAAAAGCGCAATGGAATGTGGAGGATTGTTACAGGTGAGTTCCCGCGCGGTGCTGCAGGATGCGAAGCGGCGCGCGTCTGATGATTTCTTCCTTCTAGGTCTGAGCCAAGAAGATTCAGGATTCAGGTAAGGATTGCAGGTAAAAACTCTGGTTCTAACCTTCCCTCTGCTTTCTTTCAGGTTTTCAGGAGCTCCGGCATCCAGGCGGGCGTGGCTGAAGACTGGAAGATGCTGCCGACACGGTGAGCGTTACGCTGCAGGTGCAGAATAACGTGAAGCATGGGTTGCTGTCAGGGCGTGGTTTAAATAGCCTTGGAAGTAGTTCCAGTTAAGTATCCTTCCGCGGCCCCACCCGAGTAAAAAATAGTTCTTTAGGGAAAAATAGTCCCTCCTACGCCTCATTTGACTTATGGTCACTGGCAGCATGGTCTGCCTCAGGTAAGTTAGCAGCATGGTCTGCTTCAGGTAAGTCCTTGACCATGAGCCTGGCGCCCATGGCGCCAGGACTGATTCTGAACTTATGAGCCTGGCGCCATAGGCACCAGGACTGCACCCAAATAGCCCCTTATTGGGGTTCATGGGCTTGCATTAAATGGCATGATGCCTGCTTCCGGGGTAGCTGGGCCAAACCTGGTTTCCCGGGGGCAGGAATCGTGACAGCACTCCCCCTCAAGGCCCCTCCTAAAGTCGTTGTTCCTCTGGGCTTTGGTTTGTTAGGGAACTCCTGGTGGAATTTCTTCACCAATTGGGGCACGTGCACATGGTCACTACTTTAGCAGGACATTTTTTGGGGTACGTATCCTTTCCAATCAATTAGGTAAAAGAGTTTTGACCTAACCCTCTTGGAGTCCAAGATGTCTTTAACTTCAAATTCAGGTTCCCCGTCAATGAGGATGGGATCTGGTGGTTTGGTTAATCTAGTTTCTCGTTGGACTGGTTTCAAGAGAGAGACATGGAAGACGGGATGAATTTGCATATGGGCGGGCAGGTCCAACTTGACGGCCACTGGATTGATAATGGTTTTGATCGAGTAGGGTCCCAAATATCTAGGATTAAAGGTTTGTGTTCCCTTGAGTGGGATGTGTTTAGTAGATAGCCTTACTTGGTCTCCTATCTGGTATTGTGGTGCTTCTCTCCTAAGTTCATCAGCGTTTTTCTTGTATTTATCCTTAGCTCTCTGTAAATGTTCTGTTGCTTCCTTGAAGGTTTCTGTAATGGCGGTGTGGAGATGGTCTACTGCAGGCATCTCCAAACGTTGGGGCGAATCCAAGTCCGAGGTTCGAGGATGATGTCCACATATAGTATAAAAGGGGCTGTGTCCAGTTCCTGAGTATACTGAATTATTGTACGCATATTCAGAGATCCATAAGATGTCTTTCCAATTGCTCTTAGACTGATGTAGCATACAACGCAGGTACTGTTCAAGAGTCTGATTGGTCCTCTCAGTTTGACCATCGGTCTGGGGGTGGTGACTAGTTGAAAGCCTAACATCTATTTGTGCCAGCTGGCAACATTTTCTCCAGAAGTGTGAGATGAATTGACTCCCTTGGTCGGAAATTAACACGTATGGGAAGCCGTGTAGGCGAACAATGTTTTCAAGGAACTCCTTGGCTAGGGCTGCAGCTGAAGGTATCCCTTTTAATGCAATAAAGTGGGCCATTTTAGAAAAAAGATCCACAATAACTAGGATAGTGTTGAAACCATGGCACGGGGGTAAGTCCGTGATAAAGTCTAATGACAAGGTGTGCCAAGGAATCGGTGGGATGTCCAGAGGTTGTAATAGACCAGCTGGTTTTCTTTTTTGACTCTTGTTTTGGGCACAAATGCCACAAGATAGGACACACGGCTTAATGTCCTTTCGCCAGGTGGGCCACCAAAATTGTTTCTTGATTTTAGCTTCTGTTTTTGTAATACTAGGATGCCCTTCCATTAACGTATCATGGTAACGAGAGACGACTAGTTCTTGTAGTTCCTTTTGTGGCAGAAATAGACGTCCTCGGTAATATGGTAGCTCATTGGAGACAGTGAAGTCTGGGCCTTTCTTAACCCAGTCTTGTAAGGCAAGAGGATCAAAGAGTTGTCGGATAATTCCTTGAATGTCTTCCAGCGTCTGTACAGATGTTATGCCAAGAATTCGCTCTTCAGGAATTATAGGTACAGGTTCAAGGGTTACTTCTGCTTCTCTCATCCCAATTCGGGATAAGGCGTCTGCTTTACCATTCTTACAACCGGGCTGATAGGTTATTGCAAAATCAAATTCGGCGAAGAATAGTGCCCAACTGAGTTGGCGAGAAGACTGGGCCTTAGCTGTCTTTAGATATTGTAAATTTCGGTGATCGGTGATGACTGTAATGGTATGTCTGGCTCCGAGTAGATAATGGCGCCAAGCCTTGAAGGCGGACTTGATAGCTAACAGCTCCTTATCAGTTATGGCATAGTTTAATTCAGGAATCGATAACTTTTTTGACCAAAAGGCCACTGGGTGAATCTGGTTAGTTTCGGGGTCCTTTTGAGAGAGGACGGCTCCCATTGCCAAGCTGGATGCATCAGTCTCCACAATGTACGGGAGTTCAGGACGTGGGTTCCTTAGGACTGGTGCAGATGTGAATTTAGCCTTTAACTCTTGAAAGGTGCTTTCCGCTCCGTCTGTCCACATAAAGCGTTTGTTTTTTCGTAAGAGCGCCGTAATGGGATGAACAATATGCGAAAAGTCTGGGATAAACCTATGGTAAAAGTTGGCAAAGCCGAGCATGCTTTGCACACCTTTGACAGAACTTGGCAAAGGCCATTTGAGAATTGCATCCACCTTTCGTGTATCCATCCTGATTCCTCTCGGGGTTAGGATAAATCCTAGGAATTCCACTTCGGTGGCGTGAAAAATGCATTTTTCCAATTTGGCATAAAGTTTGTGCTGGCGTCATTTTTCTAAAACTGCTCGGACGTGTTTGATATGATCAGATTCTGATGAGGAATATACTAGGATGTCATCAATATAAATGACAACGCAAACATCGATGAGTTCTCTAAGGACATTGTTCATGAAGAACTGGAAGGCTGCTGGTGCATTGCACAGTCCGAAAGGCATCACCTGGTACTCAAATAGTCCGTACTTAGTGCGAAAAGCTGTTTTCCATTCGTCGCCCTCTTTGACACGTACCAAATGATATGCCCCCGGAGGTCGAGTTTAGTATAAATGCAAGCTTCTTTTACTTGATCTAGTAATTCTGGGATCAAAGGCAACAGGTACCGATTTTTAATGGTTATCTGGTTCAGTGCGCGATAGTCTATGCAAGTTCTGAGGTCACCTTCTTTTTTGGGCACGAAGAACAAAGCGGATGATGCAGGGACTTAGACGGGCGAATAAAACCATTAGCAAGGTAATGGTCCAGGTATTGGCGTAGGTGAAGGTTTTCGGGCTCCGTAAGGGCATAGATTCTGCTGCAAGGGGGTTGTGCGCCTGGGATGAGATCTATTTGGCAACCATACGATCTGTGCGGAGGTAAGGTGTTTGCCTGTTCTTTTTGGAAGACATCTTGAAACTCTTGATATTCCGCAGGTAATTGCATGGCAGCTGGGGTTACAGAAGCCAGGGCTGTATTCTGAGATTTCCTGGGGTAACAGGTGTGCGCACATTCTGGCAAGGTGATTCTCTTCTCTCGCCAATCAATGCAGGGATTATGTTTTTCCAATGAAGGTATCCCCAGTATTACTTGGAACTGCAGGGCCTTGATTAAATCAAACACCAAAGCCTATCGGTGCCCATCCTGCGCCAGCAATGTCATCTATGTGGTGGAGTGAGTTATGGGACCAGAGGCAATTTCCGTTCCATCAACTGTGGTGATGACATCTAAGGTGGTTTTTTGGGCGAGAGGTAGGTTCATCCTGGAAGCCAATTCACGGTCCACGTAGTTTCCTATGGCTCCGCTATCTACGTATGCTTTTACCGCATGCATCCGAGATGGCTGTTCTGGATCTACGAGGATCATTGGAATGATGAAATGCGAGGTCTGAGTGTCCTTCTTTAAGCTCGGCAAGCGGACCTCTACGCTTGCCGGGCGAGATCGTTTCCCGAGTCAGAGTTTTTATCTGCTGCCCCCACGATCTTCTTGGGCGGTTTTATAGGACAGTTCTGCAGAAAATGACCAGTATTCCTGCAATATAAGCATAGCTGCATTTGCCGTCTCCTTTCTCTCTCTTTTTGAGTCAAGGGTCCTCTCACCCCACCGATTTACAGAGGTTTTGAGGCTTCTGCTCCCTTGGAACTGATGTGGGTCTTGACCAACACTCGGTTCCCAAACTTGGCTCGATCGGCCTTCCTATTTTGAAGTCTGTGATCTAGTTGGACCACTAGGTTGATGTATTCCGCACAATCTTGAGGCGGGTTCACAATTTGGGCCAAGACATCTTTGAGTTCTCCTCGAAGCCCTCGATGGAACAATGTGATTCGTTTTACTTCAGGCCATTCGTTTTCTACTATTAGTCTATTAAAGGTTGCAATGTAAGAAAGAAGATCCTGATTCCCCTGTCGTAGGGACAAAAGTTCATTATCCAGGGCCTAACCCTGGGAGTGTCGGGCAAAAAGTCTTTCCATGCTTGTTTGAAACCCCTGGATATCCCGAAGAATTGGGTCATCCTGATTAACTAGAGGAATGGACCAATCTGCTGAACTGCCGCTGAGATAGGACAGCACAAAGGCTACCTTGGCTTGATCACTTGGGAATGCTGCAGGTCTGCATAAAAAGTGTAAGCGGCACTGATTCATGAATATGGCAAACCTTTTAGGGTCTCCGGCAAAACGTTCGGGCGGAGCCAATGGAACAGTTCCTGGCAGATTTATTTGTACAGGGTTACTTGATGGTACAGGAACTGGACTAGCCCCGAGTCCAGGTAGTGGTGTTTGCCCCGCCTGGTTTTGCAATAACTGTCTGGCCAAATCATCTGTTTGTTCCTTTGAAACTATCAGTTCCCTTCTAAGGGCATTAGTTTCCTGGCGGGCGGAGTGCACTTCAGCTCTTAGCTCCCCTAATAATTGGGCTAACTGATCCATCTCTGAGGTCTCCATAATGCCCAGGTGGCTTTTTGTGGGGAGTCTTCGCATTCTGTTACGCTCACCTGGTGTCCACGGGGGCGTCGATCTGAACTGGGCGTCGATCTGAACCGCCGAAATGACGGACTGGACCGGACCACCCAGTTTAGCTTGTTTTGCCCGTATGAATATTCTTCTGTAATGGAGAAAAGGGAATTATCCACCTGCGGGGACTGGGCGCCAACCCCACCTTCCCCCACTCCTGCGATCTCTTCCCACAAATTACTTCCAAACTCTTTCTATGTTCTCACCTGATAGTTTGGAAAGATGAGCTCTCCATCCTGCCTCGAGCGCAGGGGAGCGTAGATGACCAGTTACTTCACTGGTGTGGGATGTTGGAGAGTTGCAGAACGGTATTGACTCCGTAAGGAAATAGTTTGAAAAATTGTTCAAAAACATCTGGCCTTCACTCTGTCCAAATTCCCTAGGTTGCCTTAATAGTTCTTGAGAAGAGTTCCACGTGGCAACCAGTAAGATGCAGGTAAGTGTTTATGGATTCTGTTCAGTTTGATAATGAGGACCTGGTCTAACCTGTGACCCTTTCTTTTTGCAGGCGCTGAATCGGTGGAGGTTCTGGTGATTGCGGTCTCAGGCAGTAACCAGGTAAGTCTGTAGCGGAATTTGCCCTACTTGCGCTTTTGTGTTGCTTTTGTTTCCCCTTTGGGGCCGGGGTACGGCGGAGAAGCTGTGGAGGCCGCGCCGACCCGAGATAAAGTAAGTATCCCCTGTGGTATCAGGTAAAACCTGGTTTCCCGGGGGCAGGCATCGTAACAATAACGCTCCTCTCTTAGAATCCCCCTGACCCCACTGAGCCAAGAAGTAGGTTTGTTTTGCAAATTAAAAAGGTTTATTTGAAAAATTAAACAATAGATATATATCACACTTTTATAAATAAATTGATAATTGATAGCACACTTGTGAATATGAGCAGTAATCAGCAATAGGTAATCCTACAGTAGCACAGTTATTGGTTACTTATGAATAAGAACAGAGGACAAAGGTAGCAGAGAATGCTTTATATGGTTCAAGGAAATGCAAGGTGGGACAGAATGCAACACAGAAATAATTTGATATGATTTCAACAAGAGATAATGTGATCACTTTTCCTTTTGACAATTCACTCCCCCCCTTTATGCAATATAAGGAAATGGAAGGAGAGCACACAGTCTTCAAGAATACCATCAAAAATGCAATACAAAATTCCAATTCCCCCCCAGCAAGCTTAGAGAAACAGGGATGATTTTAAACGCAGGCAAAGTACTTTAAATGTGGTATGCAAAGAAGGGAAAAATATGCTAAAAATTATTTTAATTCCCTATAAGAGATTCAGGGTGGGTGATAGCTACTTCAAATTAGTTCAGGATCACTTTAGCAATGCTCTATGAATGATTGTCAGGTTGCAAACGAATTTCAGCAAAGGAAAGCAAGAATCTGCTATTCTGACAAGTGAAGAAATTTGAGCCAAAGCGCAAAATGCGGCACTTTTTCCGAGTGCGTCGAGCGCGATTACGGAAAAAGTATAATGATTAGAAAGTCGGTTCTGGGTTTGTTGGAAAGCCTAGAATCTTAGCTTTATAAATGGTTCAAGAGATACAGAGGATTTTATGAAGGTAGTTTTTCAGAAATGAAATAATGATTCAAATGGCAAATTACACTTTTACAGGTTTAAAATCGGAGAAGGGACACACGATTCTATGATGCAGTTTTGGACAGGTTAAATGTTTTGAATCAGATTATTTTAAGCTAAGAAATGGGTTCTGCACAGTTCTAGCTGGGGTCTCATCCCTAATTTTGGAAGGAATGGGCCTCGTCACGGATCTGGTCAACAGGTTGGACTGGACTTCTGGGCCGTTTCTGGTACTGGTTCTCTGGTCGGGATCTCTGGTTCTGCTCACAGCGATCTGGTCTGGGTCCGGTCTGCGGTTCTGGATACAGCTCTGCTTTCTGGGTGTTTCTGGCACAGGGTTCTAGAACAGAATCCGACAGCTCAGCCCGGCTGTTTGAATAATTTGCAAATGATTTTGAGGCCTGCTAGAAAAAAAGAATTCAGCTTGTGGATTCAGGCCTCTCTGCTACAAGTTCTGGTGTCTGGATTCAAAGTTCTGGTCTCTGGAGATTGAAGGATTTGAAGTCTGGATTCTCCCGGCAAAATGTCCCGCAAGAAAGTGGAAAGTGAATGTCCTTGTCTGGCTTCCAGTGGCTCTTTTTATGTCTTTTGAAAATGGGTGTGGATGCTAACTTTCTGTGCCCAACCCACTCATGATTTGATAGGTCAAGGATTTCTCTTTGACCTGATTTGAGAAGGGAGCAGTGAGTCAGAGTGAGTCAGAGTCTTACTGTCTATTGTAGAAATGCCCCTTTGCTTTTACCTTAGAACATCATTTTCATAACTAAACACATTTCCCAGCTACACAAGTGGTTGACATTACATATACACACCATATATCACATAAGGTAGTTTCTGTTCCAACTCTGATGTTTCTAAGAGCTTGGATTAAGAAATGACAACATTTTGCGCTTTTTGTTTGGTTTCCCAATATTGGACTTTTACCCAAATTTACACAGAGGTACCCTGTCTCTCTACACATATTCCAGTAAATTTCCATGTCTCTAGCTTAAACCCAGTGTCTGCAACATGAATAAATTGCGGGGTTCGGTCCCAGAACATCATACGGAATTGAGTTTAGACTCAAATTGTAGGTACATTTTCCATTTTAAGAATCTCCAAATTGTACATTCCTGTCATCTGGTTACAATTAGTTATCAGTGTTTTTATAAAACATATATTTGCCTTCAATTCAATTCACAAAAAGTTTCTGGCCCGCCCCTAGGAACTGGGTGAGTCAGGGATCACATGTCTCTTCTTCCAGGCAGAGCTCTTTTTAAAAGTCCATAGTCAAATCAGCATATCCCATACAATTGAAAGGGTCTATTGTTTTGGGTCCAGCAGGCTGGAGCAGAAACCCCTCCCTCTCAATTAACAGGACCATGTGATATCCTGCCTCCTGGTGTGGGTCTCTGGGGTGTTAAGAGTTCTCAGGAAAGGCATGACTTTTGAAGTTTTAATTACATAAGACCCCCTTCTGTTCACTGCACAGTTCTGCAAGACAGCTCTCCTGTCAGGATTTATAGAGCGCCGGTGCCGGTCAGTGTCCAATGCCGGTACTGCACCTATTTTTGACAGCTGTCTTGAATTAATACATTTCAAAAGGAAAGGATTTTACTTGATAGTATCTGATCCTTGCTTGACATGGCATTGATGTGGATCTGTAGTAGAGTAAAGTAAAACACTCAACACTAGTTGGATTTTTGTTTGGTGGTTCCGGGCCCATGATCTTAGCAATTTTTGACATTAATAAAAACAGGTTTTGAACAGAACCATCTTTCTTTGCACTGGTGGGTGGCAGGTCAGCGGACCATTTTGCTGTGTGCAAAACTGCACGGTTCTCCAGGATTCTGGCGCAAATGTGGGCTTTTCCGCCCTCTTGGATTTCCTAAGCCCACAGCACCAAATGTTGCAGCATAATAATCCAAATGTGGGTCAGGACACCCAACAAGCACAGCCAGCTGCGTCAGGAGAATATGTTTACAACTGTGCATTTTATATGGACAGGATGGAATGTAACCCCCAGGTACAGGAAGAAACCATAGAGGGGGGAAATGCTCTTTGTGATGGGTCTTCTATAATAGATTTGAGAATGGGGGCCGGCACACGTGTGAGGGAGAATTTTGCATTTAGTCTCAAATGCAGCTGCTGGCTAATTATTCGGCACAAGTGGCAGAGTTAGTTGCTTTAATAACAGCACTGAACATTTCAGATCGGCACGTGGTCAAAATGTTTTCAGACTCAGCATATGTCACATCTATGGTACATTCAGGACTTGCCCGATGGGAGAGGATGGGGTTTAGGAGGAGTGATGGGTGCCCGTACAACATGCAGAATTACTAGCACGGTTGTTTGAGGTGTTAGCCCTCCTAGTGGAGGTGGCCATAATAAAATATGGCAGCCAGGATTTCATTTCACAGGGCAACAATACAACAATATGGCTGACAGAGGAGCTAAAGAATTTGCATGTATGCCTGGATGCTCTACCAAGTTACTCCCAGCTAAAAAAGAGAAGGTACCCATGATGGCATTTGGATCTAAGAGACGGGGGCCCTGAAACTGCTGAACCCTTCAACACACTGCCGATTGTCAGATATTAGAGTTGCAAGGTGAAATGCCACAAGAGGAGAACTAGCTATGGACCTGGTATGTATCCATGTGCTCCTTCCCCCTTTTCTCCAAAATTGACCTTTTTGTTATTGTACATGCTGTTTCATGGGTTGAGAATGGGTTTATCCACTCCATTTGTATTTAAGGATGAGCCACACCTGAGCGGTGCAGAGCAGTGAGCAGCCCTCAAATGAGCTGGTCTGTTTGCATTACATGCCATTTCTCTCTACTTCTGGTCTCCTGTGTATTATTTGTGTCCAAGAGCCTGGGAGGTCATGGGGAGCAGAACGCACCTCTAATAGGGGATCCCCATAGAGCCAATCACTGATAATCACCAGATAACTAGCCCATTAACAGCGTTGTATATGTGGCAGATCGATTCCTCCCTCTCATATTGAGTGCTGTAGTGTACTGCGGGCCAGCTTTGGTTGCTTCCCTCGCTAGAGTAACTCTCTAAGGGCCATGTTAATCCTATTGAACTCTCATCTAAGAATCATTAGAGGGGCATTTAGCAAACTATACAAGTACCTGGGACGTGTCAGCCTCTTAACTAGGGAGGGTCTCCCCAGCAATGTGAGCGGGAGTGATTTCCAATGTATAACATCTTGCAGGAAATGTTCTGTCATAGGATGAAGATTGCACGAGAGAAACCTTGCATGTTCTACACTGATTTGAATGCCCAAATATTGAAAGCCTGATATGGACAGCTGGGAGGGATCGCCTGATCTTCACCTTGTATAGGGAAAAGTATAGATTTACTCCAATTTAACTGGAGCCCGCTGAATGTTTCATATTCCTGTGTCATTATTGGGCAAGCATGAGCTTGCGTACTTAAATATATCAAAAGGGCATCAGCATAGAGTGAGACCCTATCCTCCAATCCCAAAGGCCAACAAAAACCATTCCTAGTTGGATCGGTCCTGTGATGTCTGACTAATGGCTCCATGGCAAAATTTAACAATAGAGGGGATTGTGGGAAACCCTGCTGAATGCCCCTGACCAATGAGAAGGATCTGGAGTATTTCCCATTTACTTGGTTATCTGCCATCAGAGATGAACATAATAGGCAAACCCAACTGATGTAATTTACCCCAAACCACATTTTACCCATAATTTTCCATATGCAGTCGAATGCCTTTTCAAAGTCGATCGATAAGAGTGCTGACAGTTCCCGGATGACAGAGGCTCTTTCCATCACCAAAGGTAGTCGTCAGAGATTCATGTGAGTGGCCTTATCTGCCATGAATCCATGTTAATCTGGGTGAACCAGAGGCGAGATAACTGGTAGCCAGTGGTTCATGACCACCTTAGCAAGGATCTTGGCCTCACCCTTAATCAGTGAAATCGGTCGGTAGGATGAACAGAACTCAGGGTTTTTTTGGGTGAGGGGAACGCTTCCTAGGTGCCATTAGGTCTGTGAGCCAATGCTCAAGGGAGAGCTCTATACCGGGACCCTCTGACTTTTCTGGCAGTCCCAGCATACAAATGTTATTACGTTGGTATCCGCCCTCACTATCATCCACTTGGTGTGCCGTTATCATAAGTCGCTGCGTATCTGTCTTAATTTGGTGTTCCTTTGGATTGAGGCCCTCTTCCAAATCGGATATGCTTTGCTCGGCCTTCCCCACACATAATTTGTATAAATCATGGTGCAGTAGTGCAACCTCTGAGCTCAGACTGAATATTTTCCCTTCCATAGATGATTGGGAACTCACACTGGAACTCATCACATCTTTCAGTGAAAGAGGGTCCTCTGTATTCTCTGTTTCTTCCAACGTGCCACCATGCACCAGAGCCCAGGAGGGGAGCCAGGGGCAGCAGCACTTACAATGAGTTGCTCCATTTTGCTCTTTGTACTGCTTCTTTTAAAGTTACCCAGAGTGAAACCACCTTATCACTGTCAGTGCTGCCTGTGTTGTCAGTGGCAGAAAATTGTGAGCTCCATTATCTAATAGGTCGATCTCTTCCCAGGAGAAGTACCTGGCTAGAGGGGATTTAGAGCACCAACAGCAAGGGTCATCTGGGTGAATTGAATTTAAAATGGTGACTCGGGGCAATCCTCCACTCATCCGGGGGCCATTTGAGATGAATGAACACTAAACCTTCAATTCCACACTTTGATACTGGGACAAGGAATATGCCTGCAGAGTATTGTGAGGGTCTGTCAGGTCCCTTTAACTAGGGTCAGGCAATTATGAGCCCACAACTGCAACCTGTCAAGGGGCTGCAGGTGTATAAAATAACTGAGCAGCAGAGAGGAGAGCAACAGGGAGGCCTGTATGAGAGAGAGCAGGGACCATTTCCGTATGGAGGCAGCCATGGTCGGACCTAAGGAGGACCAGCACACCTGCTGTCATCCCCAATGTGTGGGACCCTCTGTGATGGAGATCGAGCAGCTGGCACTGTGAACAAGCAGGAGAAGAAGCGGACGCCGACCTCATCCACACAGAGGCAACAAAGGTGCTGCAACATGCAGGATTTCAACTGGCGTGCAAGCAGGGCGTGCAGAGGTTGGAGCACCAGCCGACGAAGTGAGAGGAAGCAGCAGGAGCCGTTGGAGCAGGACGCCGAAGACCATTGAGCATCTGAGAAAGCCACTTGAAAGCCAGGGCAGTGTAGGCAGGCTTCTCGTGAATAATGAAGCACTGTATGAATGAAAGCTTCAAACCAAGATGAGTTATACATATTGAATACCAAACTGAATGAAAGATGAAAGTTTGAAAACAAAGCGGAACTATGCACTTTTAGTACCAAACTGAATGAAAAGGTGAAACAATGTCAAACAATGCATTTTGATTATCGAACTGACTGAAAACCTGAACTTAAGCATTCTAAACACTGAGTTGAAATACAACTTCACGGGTAAAGCAAATAGCTAATGAAAGTCAAAACGGACCGTTGCCCACATAAAAGCAACATATGAGAAAAACAGCAAGTGTGAAAGAGTGCATGAACAAGACCACCATAAAGTGAATCTTATGAATGAATGAAGTGCAACAAGGCCAAAGACTGACAAGAGGTGTACAATACGTTATGGCCCAGCCACAGGGCTAACTAGGAGAAGCCAGAAGAGTATAAAACTGAACAGAAAGTCAATAGGCCGACAAAGAGGAACTAAATGCATGGGAAGCTGTACACACGGCCAAATGCAAAAGAACCTGCATGGGCTAAAGAGCCTTGGGGTCCTGGTTGCGCACCCTGTTTAGGGTGGACGGTGTGGTCTGACAATTGCACCTAGACCAGTGAGCTCTGCATTGTGAAAGCCAAACATATTGTGAAACAAACCAAGAAGAAGCACTGTAAGGTAGCTGTTGACGCAAACCAAAATGAGGGTCAGGTTGACATCGAGTTAAGTTGAATTTTGAAAGACTGACACAAACATTTGTTGCTATGTTGAAGTCTTGAGAAAGGGAACCCTGAGACTTGATGAACTGCAAATGCTGTCTTGAGGACAGGGCCTTAAGACCCTTTTCGTTTGAACTGTGTTAGTCTCAAGTGATCCACGATGATTATGTGGAAACGTTTGAACTTTGAGCGAGGTTTTGAACTGTTGTATTTTGAACTTTGGGAAGGTAACCCAGAGGATTGTGTGTAACCTTTGAATTTGAGCAAGATAATCCTGACATTTGAGTTAATAAACTATTTTGTTGTGAACATTGAATCTGTTTTCTGTGTCTTGCTTCATGATGCCTACATAGACTTCCCCAATCAACACGATCTGCGCTGCACAGTCTACGCACCCGTACCTTGAGGACCGGGATGGCCACACAAGCGTCGGCGCTGGGTGTGAATATTATCTCCGGCGGTTCAGTCATTTCCGTACTCTATTCTAAGATTGTATCTTGCCATTGTCTGTAACTACGCCATGATACCTCAGGGTCTGGCCGTAAAACAAATGTAATACGTAAATAAATAAATAAAATTCCATCCGCAAGTGCTGATGCTCCAACACTGTTATTTACCAGCCTGCCCTGTAGGCGGATGGCATGTCATGATGCCCGCTCCCGGGGAGCCGGTTCAAGCCCTGCGTCCCCGAAAGCAGACATCCAGTCCCCAACGAAGGACCCAGCAACCCCATATAGGGGCCCTTTGGACAGTGCCCTGGGGCCTTTGGTGCCAGGCTCATAAAAGACATCAGTCCTGGCGCCATAGGCGCCAGGCTCATTATGGGAGTGCTTGGGTGCACTTACCTGATGCAGACCATGCTGCAGGATCCCGGCCTCCTTGAGGCCTGAAAGGAACTACTTTACCTGTGGGACTAATTTACCATCTGGGCGTGGTCGGGGAAGGATACATACCTGATTGGAGGAAGGATACATACCTGGAACTTCTTCCAAGGCTATTTAAACCCCACCCGAACAGCCACACGTGCTTCGTGTTGTTCTGCATCTAGCAGCTGGACGCTCACCGTGTCTGCTCCTGCATCCTGACTTCTGCCACGCCTGCCAGCATCCTGGATCACCTGCAAAGGAAGAGAAGAAGGGAACAGAAGAAGGAAAAGTCCTTACCTGCTAAACCCGCATCCCGGAGACATCTCGCCGACAATCCTGAAAAGGAAGACTTTTATTTAAAAGCTCATCGCGTCGATCGCTGCAGCGCCGCATTCCACTCACCTTTACAGGGCGCCTCCATGTTCAGCAGCGATCATCCGGATTCGCAGTCACGCCCCAGCGCCTAGGGAGAAAAAGACAAGAACAAAAGGTGAGAGAGAGAAGGGAATAAGGAAAGCTGAATCTCCATGTTAAGACTTACCTGTTGATTCATTCCCTTTTCATTTCGGGTCCGCGCCGCATCCTGGAATTTCCGGACCCTGGCCCCTAAGGGGAAAAAAAGACATCAGCGTTAATGAGCGAATGAAACGACATTACCAAAAAACGCTCATTAAAGACTTACCTGATTTCTACAAGGATTTCACCTCTCATCTCGGGTCGGTGCCTGTTCCCCGGCATTCCGTACCCCGGCCCCTATGGGGAAAAAGACACTAGCATTAGTACATTAATGCATGGACACAAGGGGAAGCTCTTATCAAAAAACTTACCTGGAAGCCAAGCAAGTTTGGTTCTCACCAATCCGAAAATCCAGTGAAGTAACTGGATACCAACGTGCCCCTGCATCAGAAGCAGGATGGAGAGCTCGTCCTTCCAGACCCTAAGGTGAGACGCTACGGGGAATCACAGAAGGGTTTCGCGGAGGGTGAGAGGGGAAAGTGGGAGGCCGATTGTATTACCCCGCAGACAGTTAATCCCCTATTTTCGCCTACAGAAGGATACTTCTGCGAGCCAGACAAGCCAGATTTTGGGGGCCCGGTCCAGTCCGTCTTCCGAACCCTGCGCATCACCTTAGAAGAGGTCACAGCAGCGCAAACCAGGCCAGCGCCTCCGTGGGAGTCAGGTGAGCGTTACAGAACACGAAGCCTTCCTACAAATTCCCACCCAGGCGCTATGGAAAGTTCTGAGACTGATCAGTTGGCCCAATTACTGGGGGAATTACGGGCCGAAGTACATGCCGCTCGTCAAGAGACTAATGCCCTCAGGAGGAAATTAATAATTTCAAAGGAAAGAACTGATGACCTGGCCAGACAGCTTTTGCAAGGTCAAGCTGGACAAACTCCTCTACCCGGTTCCGGGGGGAACCCCGCTCCTGTGGTTTCCAGTAACCCTGTGCAGATTAATCTACCTGGAAACATGCCGCTGGCCCCACCCAAACGCTTTGCTGGGGACCCCAAACGATTTGCCGTATTCATGAATCAGTGTTGTTTGCACTTCCTATGCAGACCTGGGGCCTTCCCTAATGATCAGACCAAGGTAGCATTTGTATTGTCGTATCTCAGCGGCTGCGCTGCCGATTGGTCAGTTCCACTGGTTACTCAAGATGACCCGATTCTCCGTGATTTTCAAGGGTTTCAAGCAAGCATGGAAAGGTTATTTGCTCGACACTCTCAGGGGCAGGCTCTGGATGACGAACTTCTATCCCTGCGACAGGGCAATCAGGACCTCCTATCCTATATTGCAACCTTTAATAGACTAATTGTGGAAACAGGATGGCCAGAGGATAAAAGAGTCACGTTGTTTTATCGAGGCCTACGTGGAGAACTTAAAGATGTCTTGGCCCAAGTTGTAAATCCGCCCCAAGAATGCACAGAGTATATAGACTTAGTGGTCCAATTGGATCACAGACTTCAAAACAGAAAAGCAGATCGGTCCAGGTTTGAGACCCGGGTGTTGGTCAAGACCCATGCTAACCCCAAGGGAGTTGATGTCTCTGAGCCTATGCAAATTGGAGGGGTTAAAGGACCCTTAACTCAAAAGGAACGGGAAAGGAGGCGGCAGTTAAAATGATGTCTTTATTGTGGGAATTATGGACACTTTCTACGAGATTGCCCGGCAAAACCGCCCCGAAAGGCGGTAGGAGCTGCTGATAAAAACCATGAAGACTCTGTTTCGGGAAACGACTCCGCCCGACAAGCGTAGGGGTCCGCTTGCCGAGCTTGAAAACTAACTCTCAGACCTCGCATTTCATTGTGCCAATGGTTCTCGTAGTTCCAGAACAGCCTAAGCGGTTGCATGCAATAAAGGCATACATCGATAGTGGGGCTATTGGAAACTATGTGGATCGTGAATTGGTCTCTAGGATTAACCTCCCTCTCCGTCCTAAAACCAGCAAAGATGTCATCACCACAGTCGATGGAACTGAAATTGCCTCTGGAACGGTAACACATTCCACTACTGAGGTGACTCTTATTGGTCCCGACAGCCATCGAGAGGGTGTTGTGTTTGATGTAATCAAGGCTCCACAGTTTCAGGTTAATCTTGGAATCCCTTGGTTAGAGACACATAATCCTCAAATTGATTGGCGAGCTAAGAGAATAACCTTCCTGGATTGTACACAAACCTGCTTCCCAGAAAACTTGAAGATTAATCTAGCATCTGTAACCTCTGCCTCCATGCAACTACCTCCGGAATACCAAGACATTCAGGACGTCTTCCAAAAGGAACAGGCCAACACGTTACCTCCTCACAGATCGTACGATTGCCAAATCGATCTGGTGCCCGGTGCACAACCCCCTTGTAGCAGGATTTATGCCCTTACTGAACCTGAGAACCTGCATTTGAGACAATATTTGGATCAATACCTAGCTAATGGTTTTATTCGCCCGTCAAAGTCCCCGGCATCCTCGGCTTTGTTCTTCGTGCCCAAAAAAGAAGGCGACCTTAGAACTTATATCGATTACCGCGCATTGAACCAGATAACGGTTAAAAACCGTTATCCTCTGCTTCTGATCCCTGAACTCCTTGACCAGGTGAAGGACGCTTGCATATACACCAAGTTAGATCTCCGGGGGGGCTTATCATCTGGTACGAGTTAAAGAAGGCGACGAATGGAAAACTGCCTTCCGTACTAAATACGGATTATTCGAGTACCAGGTGATGCCTTTCGGATTGTGTAACGCGCCGGCTGCCTTCCAATACTTCATGAATGATGTCCTTCGGGATGTTTGTGTAGTCGTATATATCGATGACATTCTGGTGTACTCCTCTACAGAATCTGATCACAGAAAACACGTCAGGGCAGTACTTGAAAAACTGCGCCAACACAAACTATTTGCTAAATTGGAGAAATGTGTTTTCCATACCACAGAAGTCGAGTTTCTAGGTTTCATCCTGACACCCAAAGGAGTCCGAATGGACTCAAGAAAAGTGGATGCCATCCTCAAATGGCCATCACCTAGCTCTGTAAAAGGGGTTCAAAGCATGCTCGGCTTTGCCAATTTCTATCGCATGTTTATCCCGGAATTTTCACGCGTGGTACAACCCATTACTGCACTCTTGATGAAAAATAAACGTTTTGAATGGTCTGAAGAAGCTGAGCAGGCCTTTCAGGATTTAAAAGCTAAGTTTAGCTCTGCACCTATATTGAAACACCTGCGTCCAGATCTCCCTTATGTCGTCGAGACTGACGCATCCAGCCTAGCCATGGGAGCTGTCCTGTCCCAAAGAGATCCCGAAACCAACCAACTGCATCCCGTAGCATTTTGGTCCAGAAAATTCTCGGCACCCGAGGTTAATTATGCAATCACTGACAAAGAACTGTTAGCCATTAAGTCTGCTTTTAAAGCCTGGCGGCATTATCTGCTTGGCGCTCGACATACCATCACAGTGATCACTGATCACCGGAATTTACAGTATTTGAAAACCACCAAGGCTCAGTCATCACGGCAGCTCCGATGGGCTTTGTTTTTCGCTGAATTTGATTTCGTGATTACCTATCGACCTGGATGCAAGAATGGCAAAGCAGACGCCTTATCCCGAATTGGAATGGGAGAATCTGATACAAACTCAGGACCAGTACCAATAATTCCCGAACAGAGGATTCTAGGCATGACTTCGTTACAGACGCTTGAAGACATTGAAGCCAGAGTGAAACAACTCCTGGACCCTACAACCTTACAGGATTGGATACAAAAGGGATCAGATTTTACCATAGATAATGGTTTACCTTATTTCCAAGGACGCTTATTCCTGCCACATAAGGAATTACACGAACTAGTTATTTCCGGTTATCATGATACATTAATAGAGGGACACCCTGGTATTGCCAAGACAGAGGAAAAGGTGAAACGACAATTTTGGTGGCCCTCTTGGCGAAAAGATGTTAAATCTTTTGTGATGTCCTGTGGTGTTTGCGCCCAAAATAAAAGTCAAAAGAAAAGACCAGCCGGTCTCCTTCAACCTCTAGACATACCGCCAGCACCCTGGCACACCCTATCAATGGATTTTATTATGGACCTGCCTCCTTGTTCGGGGTACAATACTATGCTGGTAATTGTGGAATTGTTTTCCAAAATGGCCCACTTTATTCCTTTGAAAGGTTTACCTTCAGCTTCTGTCCTAGCCAAAGAATTCCTCAAAAATATTGTTCGGCTACATGGATTCCCATCTATACTAATCTCTGACCGGGGAAGCCAATTCATTTCCCACTTCTGGCGCAAATGTTGTCAAATGGCGCAGATCGACGTAAGATTATCGACCAGTCACCACCCTCAGACCGATGGTCAGACCGAGAGGACAAATCAGACCCTTGAGCAGTACTTACGGTGTATGTTACAGCAATCTGAAAGCAACTGGAAAGACATTCTTTGGATAGCCGAATACGCATATAATAATTCGGTACACTCTGGAACTGGCCACAGTCCTTTTTATACTTTGTTGGGCATCACCCTCGAACCTCAAACCTTGACTCACCTCAGAACCTCGGAATGCCTGCAGTAGAACATCTGCATTCTACAATTACCCAAGCCTTCAAAGAGGCAACTACGCATTTACAACAAGCCAAGAGAAAATACAAGGAGAATGCTGATCTACATCGGAGTGAAGCACCTCCATATCAGATTGGGGATCAAGTGTGGTTAGCTACCAGACATTTACCACTCAAAGGGCCTCGAACTTTTAACCCAAAATATCTGGGACCTTATTCTATTACGGCAATAATGAACCCAGTGGCTGTTAAACTTGATTTACCAGCTAGTATGCGAATTCACCCTGTTTTTCATGTGTCACTTCTGAAACCAGTGGTGCCCGGAACCCGACTACTCAAACCTCCAGAACCTATTCTAATAGATGGGGAGCCCGAATTAGAAGTGAAGAACATTTTAGACTCAAAATTGTTTAGGTCAAAACTGTTCTACCTAATTGATTGGAAGGGGTACGGACCTCAGGAGAGGTCGTGGGAACCCAGCGACCATGTGCATGCACCTCGATTAGTCAGGAAATTCCACTGACTCTTCCCAGACAAACCAAAACCCCCGGAGGGAACAACCTTGGGAGGGGCCTTGGGGGGAGTGCTGTCATGATGCCCGCTCCTGGGGAGCCGGTTCAAGCCCTGCATCCCCGAAAGCAGACATCCAGTCCCCAAGGAAGGACTCAGCAACCCCATATAGGGGCCCTTTGGACAGTGTCCTGGCGCCTATGGCGCCAGGCTCATAAAATACATCAGTCCTGGCGCCATAGGCGCCAGGCTCATTATGGGAGTGCTTGGGTGCACTTACCTGATGCAGACCATGCTGCAGGATCCCGGCCTCCTTGAGGCCTGAAAGGAACTACTTTACCTGTGGGACTAATTTACCATCCGGGCGTGGTCGGGGAAGGATAGATACCTGATTGGAGGAAGGATACATACCTGGAACTTCTTCCAAGGCTATTTAAACCCCACCTGAACAGCCACACGTGCTTCGCGTTGTTCTGCATCTAGCAGCTGGACCATCACCGTGTCTGCTCCTGCATCCTGACTTCTGCCACGCCTGCCAGCATCCTGGATCACCTGCAAAGGAAGAGAAGAAGAGAACAGAAGAAGGAAAAGTCCTTACCTGCTAAATCCGCATCCCGGAGACATCTCGCCGACAATCCTGAAAAGGAAGACTTTAATTTAAAAGCTCATCGCATCGATCGCTGCAGCGCTGCATTCCACTCACCTTTACAGGGCGCCTCCATGTTCAGCAGCGATCATCCGGATTCGCAGTCACGCCCCAGCGCCTAGGTAGAAAAAGACAAGAACAAAAGGTGAGAGAGAGAAGGGAATAAGGAAAGCTAAATCTCCATGTTAAGACTTACCTGTTGATTCATTCCCTCTTCATTTCGGGTCCGCGCCGCATCCTGGCATTTCCGGACCCCGGCCCCTAAGGGGAAAAAAAGACATCAGCGTTAATGAGCGAATGAAAAGACATTACCAAAAAACGCTCATTAAAGACTTACCTGATTTCTACAAGGATTTCACCTCTCATCTCGGGTCGGTGCCTGTTCCCCGGCATTCCGTACCCCGGCCCCTATGGGGAAAAAGACACTAGCATTAGTACATCAATGCATGGACACAAGGGGAACCTTTTATCAAAAAACTTACCTGGAAGCCAAGCAAGTTTGGTTCTCACCAATCCGAAAATCCAGTGAAGTAACTGGATACCAACGAGCCCCTGCATCAGAAGCAGGATGGAGAGCTCGTCCTTCCAGACCCTAAGGTGAGTCGCTACGGGGAATCACAGAAGGGTTTCGAGGAGGGTGAGAGGGGAAAGTGGGAGTCCGATTGCATTACCCCGCAGACAGTTAATCCCCTATTTTCGCCTACAGAAGGATACTTCTGCGAGCCAGAAAAGCCAGATTTGGGGGCCCGGTCCAGTCCGTCTTCCGAACCCTGCGCATCACCTTAGAAGAGGTCACAGCAGCGCGAACCAGGCCAGTGCCTCCGTGGGAGTCAGGTGAGCGTTACATGGCATGAGCACCCCTGCGATTGTCCCAGTGCAAACACAGTCAGGGCACACGACAACACTTGGCAGGCAGCCCTGCTTTGGCTGTCGCACTTTCAGCGTGGTAGCTCTGCCTCCACAACAAATCTGTGATGCTCTGCACTGCCAACCAGTGCAAGTGTTCCCGGGATCCACCCTCCTCCGATGCACACCCTTGCACCCAGATGAGCGATACACTGATTGCTAACAGTGCTCAGGACGTACACAATTCTTGCGGAGCAAATCTTTGTTTCTCTCAGATGGAGCCCGGCCGCCCAGGCACTCCACGCAGCTTCAAGTCTTTGGTGTCTCCTGCGCCGATCCCCACCAAGCTGAATACAGGATGTGCAGATGCTAATCTGCCACCATCCTATAACAATATATATCAGCAAATTATGAAGGTTTGCCATTATAAAGTTGCGGGCTAATGTAGGCCACAACGATGTGCACGGAGCACATGTCTACATGTTCTAACAGCTGGCCACACCCCCTTGGTGTCATTCTTGAGTCTTCACTTTCCTTTTCTGCTCATATTTCTTCTATCTCTCGCTCCTGCAGCTATCATTTATTCAAAGTTTAAAAAGCTTTTCAGTTCCTTGCCTCTTCTGCTAAACTCCTTATCTCGTCAATAGTTTTCTGTAGGCTTTTCTACTCCGCTTCCGTTCTTGTTGGTCTCTCATTGTCTCACTTTGCTCCCCTGCGCTCAATCTATCACTCTTCAATCCCGGACTCTACACGCGTTCCCCTCATGACTCTATTACCTCTGCTTTGCACTCTTTACACTGTTGAAAACTGCGTACATTTCAACTTCCTCTGCATCGTTTTTAAGTGCCTCTCTGGCCTTCCCCCTCCATATCTCTCTTCTCTAACCCCTTTGTATGCTCTAGCATTTCCACTGCAGCCCATATCTCTTTTCTTTTATGGGACCCCAGTACTCCTTGTGCGCCATCCTGTTTCTGTAAATTTGCTCTGATTGCTCCTAAAAACTGGAATACCCTTCCTCTTTCTTTGAGTTCTATATCCTCATTTCCCCTCTTTAAGTCCTGCCTTAAAACCCACGTCCTCTCTCATTGCTCTATTGGTCTGTTTGAATCTACATGTACATTGTGGCATTGACTGTGTTTTACAGTGCTTAGACGTAAAGCGCTATAAAAATCCAATGATACAAATACAAAATACAAATAGAGGGAAAGGCAGGTGGAAATCCAGAGGTGTTAATGCCTGGAAGACAGAAGTACCCAAGTCTCGAATGTCAGTTTGATTGCCTGTGTTAATATTGGTGATAAGAGGGTATGATTTTCATGTAGTGCTGAGGAGACCAAGATCAATCAGTAGAAATGTCAGCATTATGAGGCCATATTTTCTGCTGGCCGATGGGGTGTCTGATAGGACTAGAGAAGTGAGAACTGGTGATACTAAGCTAGTGTGGTACCTTTGTAGATAGCTTGCATCATGACCAAGTGTTGATTTTGTGTGTAGTGAAAGGTAGTAAGAGATTTAACTATAAAATAGTGAGGAGAGTAGTGTAAATCTCTTGGCTACAAGTCATGCTAAAAATGGGAACTGTTGTCTCTGGAGTGAAGAGTTCTTACTGTTCTGATTCTGTTTGATGGGGCATAGAGAGACTGGCGCTAAGGAGTCCAAAGTCCTGAACTATTTTGTTGAAGCGTTTGGGTGTGTTGCAAGGACACTGGGAGAAAGACTGTATAGACTCTAGTCTCATTCATTTTTTGGCTGAAGGGTAGTGTTTGGGTGTGCAGCATTTTGGAGAAAATAAGTAGAGAAAGTGTCATTAGGACAATGTCCCGTGCAATGGGGATTCTGTTGGTTGGTGTTGGTTATTTGGTTTGGTCAGGGTGACACGCTAATGTATCATTTCAATAGCCAGGTTTTAAGGGATTATCTGGAGACCACATTGTTTTCCTCTATACAAAGCCATCTTGTTTTTATTGAGAACAAAGGGAAGAACGATACTCCGTGGCCTCCGTGGCGTTTCTGATTGAAGTTTTGCACAGTTACTAATGCCATGTTGCTGTACTATAGTGTGCTGGCTTCTGGTGGGTGAATTGCCTCATGTTGGGTTTTGCGGCACTGCCCTGGAAAGAGCAAGGGTGATGCAGAGAGTTTTTAATTCGATCCCCTCTTTGATTGGTATCCAGTGGAGCCTTCGTAGGGCTGGGGTGATGTGTTTGTCTTAGATGTCCAGGAATATGTCTTCCAGACCCTGTTTGGACTCTTTGTTGCCTGCCCAACAATTAATCAGCGAACCCTAGATAGAGGCTGTTGGCATACTCTAGCCATGCAAGTACATGTGCAATGACTTTCATGGTTCTGTGTGCGAGGTCAGATTAGACAGTCTGCATTGGATTGTTAGAAGTTGAAAGTAGCATTTGCTTCAACGGCTTAACGTGTGACTCAAGTGTGAGAGCGCTCACAAAGAGAAGTAAAATAGTTTGATTTTTGCTGCTGACTGTGGACAAGCTCATATTTCTTTGGGCCAAGCGATTTGTGTAAGGTTTTAGGTCGTGGTGTCAAAAGTTATCAGTTCTGTTTTGCGTACAGTTTCAGTCTGTTTGTGGTCATCCATGCATCAACGCTGACAATGCACGTTCTTAGAGTTTCCATGAAGGCTGTTTTGAAATCCTAAGAACCGTGCCTTGTTCAATCAATGAAATGAAGTGAGTTATGAAGGAGCGTTTGTGTCCGTGTTGCTGAGAAATCGCTTTGTAGATGTTGAGGGGGCCTAGGTCTTCCATTAAACCTTAGGGATTCCTGCTTTAATGTATCTTTAATATATCTTTAAAATCATGCATTGAGAATGGGTAACGCTCTCAGTGCTGGAATTGGTCATCTTCATTGTGCTGATTCAGTCCCAAGAATTGGTGGTGATGGCGCTTCTAATCTAAATGGTCCTGGAATTGCCAAATATTGTCGTATATCTGTACTGCAATGGAGTCTTAACGCTCTTGAGATGGAGTTTGTGCCATCTAATGGGTTTTTATAACTTGTAGATGATTTTGAACATTACCTTATTGCTGTTCTATGCTGACTTGATGCACTGTGCATGGTGACCTTTTTCACTTTTGCCGTCTCTGCTCTGTATACCTGCAGCTGTTGCTGGCAAATCATTTGATCTGTTGTAAGTCATTTTCTTTCCAGATTATTTCGAGTTATAGTTTTCCATGCAAAAGATTGAAGTTGGGGGCCACCATTTGGTGACAAGGTTCTTTTTAAGAACTTGAAGGGCTTCTTTGTAGCCAACATGTTCGATGTGTTTTCAATCCATGCATGAAAGTCGCTGAGTTGTTTGTGCGCTGTCTCCTTCTAGTTTACAATTAGGTGCTGTGGTTTGAGTGCTTCAGTCTCTTAATTAGAATGTCCAGTTTGATCACCTTTCAGGGTATGATTGAATTTAGGGGAGTTTTGATTGTTCTTTTCTAGTGGCACTGCTTGGATGAAGATGCTGAAATGAACAGTGATTTGGTACCTCCCTTCCAGGGTAGGAACACTGAGGAAAAGACCGAAGTGATATCATCATCATGAAAGAAGCCATCTAATGTATATGTGGCCGACCGATTCAGTAAGATATGTTAGAAGCTACTTGAGGTCCAGGGCACTGAGCTTTGAACCAGAATTTTAGCAGCCATGTTGTGGGTTTCCAATCAGAGGTTGAAATCTCTTAGTATGATGAGGTATTGGCAGTCTACCGAAAGGTTAGCAACCATGTTTGCAGGTTTACTTGCAAAAGATGGATTGGATGAGGGTGGGCTGTAGATAAGAAAGACACTCAGTGTGGAAGTCAGTGAGGCGGAATAGAGTAGGAGAAGAGATTTACAGTCCAAAATATTGTTTGAATGTTCAGTTTTGATGGTGAAAGATTCTTTGTATGCACATGCAGTTCCTCTGCTCTTTTGATGACTCTTTTGGTGAGTTTAATCTTGTAGTCTGAGGGGGTGCCCTTGTGTAAAAACTCTGAGTATTCCTCTCTGAGCTACATCTCTGTAATGAATGGAAGATCTGCTTTGTCCTCTCTATGAAGGTTGTACATTTCTCTAGTGTGCTTAGGTATGGAGTAGACATTGATGAGAAGGCATCTGGTTCTGAGACTTTCTTTGTGGCTCCCGGGTGTTATTTTATTGACATGAGCTGTGCTTGCCTTCAAAGTGTGGATTTCAGATTTCTTGGTGCAATTGCATTCTTTGAAGTGACTGTTTAGTTTCATTATAGGGTTGGGTGGTCCTTCTGACTTTTTAGTGATACAAGGTCTGGGTGGGCTGACTCCTACAGTGAGATGTTTCTGAGGATCTGGGTGGTGTAGTAGTGGATTAGAGTCATTGCTGGTGATTAATGATTATTTTCGTCTTGGTGCGGTCCTTCGTGTATTCACGTGATGGCTATTGAGGGGGTAATGATCATCTGCTCTAGGTGTGGGGAGGAATCCAACAAGGAATCTAGAAATAAAGGCGGGAAGTAGTCTTGTGGGTGGGGTACCACTGATGAAACTGTTTGGTTGATTAAGTGATTTCGCTCAAAAGATACTCCTTGGCTGTTTTGCAAATCTGCTCAGTTTATTTCCTACCATCATCCAAATCCTTGGCCATTGCATTTGTCTAAATATGTGGTAGGCTGGGATACTGTTGGTTGTCAAGGAAAGTACAGATATTTAGGATTGTGATGGGTCACCGTGACATGATTTTTATTACCCCTACCTCCAAAGCCTTCCCTCCACAACCAGGAGAGTGTACAAGGCCCCTCCGCCTACCCCCAGCAGGGGGTGTGGTATGAGTAGGTGTTAGGGAAAAGCAAATACCAGTCACTGGGCATCCAGAATGAGAGGAGGCGATCAGCCCACTGCAATGGGTGGCTGCTACTCATTCAACAGCACAGGAGGTGTTTACCAATGTCACATATATTTATATTGATAGTCCACTGCTCACACCATCCAGTAACCCTTCATATGTGTATTAAAAGACATGTGCCATTTAAAACACATCAATACACAATGCATTTAGATAAATGCCCCATTCTTTAAGTTCATGTTCAAATACTTATCAATCAGTAATGAACACTCAATGAATGCTTCTTACACTCTCATGTAAAAGAGAAATCTATTAATTATGAGAATTAATTATGAGAAATGTGTAAGAAACATTGCTATTATTATCATCAATATACACAACACACTTAAAATACAAAACGTTATTTAAAAAAGCTGAAACTGGTTGTCTTCGCCTGTAACTCAAAGCGAGGCTAAGACTGATCAACCTTCTCCAAATAATCATAGTCACCTTAAAAACCAACTACTTGCCTCACCAGGTCATGAAGGACACCCTAACAAATCATGCTAGGCAATCTAGCACATGCCTCACCCAATCTTGCTAGGCAATCTCATAGAAGTGTCTGCCTCAATGACTACATCAATACCGTTCTCAATGTGATTTCAAATGAAGGGTAAAAGGCCTCTCCATACTCACTAACTGTAGCAGGTATAGAGTTGAGAGGGCTGGAGAAGACCAGATGCCTGGGATTACCCATTATTCAAGGAAAAATTGACAAAAAATACAACGCTCTTAAAAAGCTACCTATGTATGCACCAGGATCTTTTCATTAAAAAGTATCATAAATAAGATACAATGCACCGAAAAATCATTAAATTTCCATTGGGATCAATGGAGTCAGTTTATAGCCAATCCAGAATAAGGTGTCTGCTCTTTAGGTGGTGAGCTGATTTGCCTTGGGGGTAAAAACAGAATAGTTCCCCAAGCAGCTCAAGCAGAATACAAGTTCTGCTCAAAAGTCAAAAGTCAATAGGCAGAGTCCGTTAGGGACTCAAACTGCTTCAAAACAGCCATAAGCCAGTTTGGAGGATTTAGGAACCAGAAAAAGAAAAAAGATGGAGTTGACTCCACCCATCTGGAAAATCTCTTTGATCCCTCTCCAGCCAGCCATGTGTGTCTGCCTCTCGTCTTCTTGTTAGCTCTGATGCCCCAAACCACTGAGTGTAGGGCCTGAGTTTACCGTATACTTTTATGGGCCATCCCTATTACACACCTACAATCACCAAAGGTCATCTAGCACTGAAAATCTTTCTAAACAAAAATATCTGCGAAACACATATTTTTGTGTAAGCAATTAGCAAGGAATCGTCATCCAACATTAGGAATCTTTCCAATAAATGTGCCAGTGGACAGAAACTACGATTTAGACGTGTATATGTAGTTTTTGCAGTACCTTGTTATCTTCTGTTTTCTATTCTGCTAGAACATTGGCTCTTATATTTGGAAAAAACCCATAGAGCAGTGAACGGCTGTTGTTTGCACAAGAGGCCTGTGGTGTGCCCGACTCAAGGCCACTGGCGCTCAGCCAGGATTGTTATGAAAAAACTCCTAAATACTGTACAAATACACTGCAAAAGCAAATCCTGTGGCTGGCATTTGACTAAATATGAAATTGTTTGCATCGTACTGTGACTCCAGCAACAAGGCCAGGTCTGCGGCTCATACCACATACCGTGTTAAGCCTGGCAAACATGGGCAGACATTAGAGTTTCATGTCAACAGATTTGGGGAGGACTTATATCCTACTCTGATTGTTTGATCTCGATGAAAGTAGGAGGACTGTGCTGTCCTCACTTGTCACAATCGGGAACAGTGGAAACGTGTAAGTGGGCAATGGAACTGGAAACTTCTGGGTTCAGACTAAGTGGGGTTGCGAAGGAGGAAGACGGAGTGTGGTAACCAGAGAGCAACAATCCAGGTGGGGGTAGCATTCAGGTGAAAATATATTAGGGATGCCCAGAGAAAGAACACAGTGGAAGCAGCAAGGATGGAATAATAGTAGGGGCACACCTGGATGTGAAAAATACCATGGGGGATCTCAGGATTTAGAAAAATAGTGGGAGATCACCAAGATAGCGGATGTAAAATATAGTGGGGCATCACTTAGAAGCAAAGCACAGTGGAGGGATCAACTGGAGGAAAAGTACAGTGGGTGATAACCTAGAAGCAAAACACAGTGAACACCTGATATGACAGTGGGGGTGGGTTTGGCCTAGAAATAAAACACAGTAGATGCAGATCACAGTGAGGCTTCACTAAGAAACAAAACATAGTGTGTACTAAATACAGATGTGGATCTTTTGAGGCCAAATACAGTGGGAGGTCACCTAGGTGAATAGTACATTTGAGGGATCAACTATAAGCAAAATGCTAGGGGGATCGTCTATATGCAAGATAAAGTGAGTAATCATCTAGAACCATAGCACAATGCATGCCAAATACAGGGGTAATAAAACCTAGAAGCAAGTTACTATGAGGATATGAACTAGAAGCAAATTACAGTTGGGATCAACTAGATACAAAATGCAGTGGGATTATCATCCAAGAAGCATAACAGATGCCAAATACATGGGGGCACTGTGACGGATTGTCATCTGGTAATGCTGAAGTTCCTTTTTTTTGTAAAATGTGTACTAATAATAAAATAATGGAGCTAATCTCATAGGGTCCTGTGGATAATCTGATGGTATTCCCCTTAAAAACCTGGCCTGGAACTTTTCTCATGTGGCCAGGGAAGGCAGGCGCTCTCTGATTCCAAACCTGGGAGTGGTGCACTGTGGGAGGATAAGATGGGTGGGGGAATCAGACCAGGAAAACTGGGAGGAACCCCATTTTAACGTTCCCCTTAACTCCGCCCTTTTGATGGCCTTTTGTCATTCTAAAGATGTAGAGACATTGCAACTTTCTACCAAGGCCTACATGTCCCAGAATCCCTCAGGTACTGAAAAGAAGAAGAAGTCTAAAGAGGCAAGCAGGAGCACAGGCCAGGCAGGCAAGCCTAATAGCTTTTTACAGGGTCAGGCAATTAGTTCTAAGGCACGGTACTTGAAACCAATAAACCCACCTGAGGGAAATAAAAGGCTGCTGCAGGGAGAAGCAGTAGAAAGAAGCTGGAGTAGGAACTGGAAGGTCGACAGTAGCAGAAGTAGAAGAAGCAGAGCACAAAGCTGGCATTACACCAGGAAGTGTGACCACAGAAGGGACACCAGAGCAGAGGAAGGGCAGATTTCACCTGCAAGCTCTGAGTTGGTCATGTACTCACAAACCCAGTTTGGCTGTAGCAGCATTGGAAGAGACTGGAAGAAACAGACAGCTTTCTAGGTGTGCCTCATTGCTGTGAATGCACAGTTGAATGTATGCGTCTACACAAGGCTCGTGTGAAGAAGCAAGCAGAGAGAAACTGGAGAGGGGAAGTCTCTCCTTTGATGAGGTCAGATCAGGGACACGCGTGCAGCAGAGTGGTGGGGGCCCCAATTGTGCCTGCAAGTGTAGTAGAAATCAAGCTGGGAAGCAGAATCAGCCCACAGTCAAAGTGATTGTGGAGTCGGGAAAGAGAAGCTCTGTGCTCCAAATCAACCAAAATAGCTTGTTGGTAACAGAATCCAGCTTTATTGTTTTTATTATTTTTTTATTTTTTTGTTTACTTGATTGAATCAAAATTAATGATTTTTACAAGGGAAGAAAAGAAACGTGTAGCAGTATACAGTTGTGACAAAATTAAGACTATGTTTCCTGTTTGAAGTTGTAGTCCTTGTTAAGAAGTTTAAGTTAAGAATAGGCACTTTCCATACATAAGCAACGTGTCCCTTTTAGCTTACTGATTTAGCGACCCAAGAATTTGTTTCAGTAGCTGCACGGTAGCAATTGTCCAGGTAGTTCTTTCGCCAGCTATTAATCTTTCCCACCACACTGATTCTTCTTGAGTGTAGGAGGAGGTCAAGTGCGGCAGCAAGTATTTTATTCTGATCTTCTCGGTTCCGGGACAATTTAGGAGTAAGTGCCCTATTGTCTCGATCTGGTCGTCATGTGGGCACAAGCAGCATTTGTTGGAGTTTGATAAACCTCTTACGGCCAGGATCTTGTTTGTTTCGAGGAGATTTAAACAAGCTCTCGTGAAGGTATTCCTTACAGACTTACTGGGAAATTTTGCCAGGTAGTTCGGAACACAGTTTAATTTCCTCGGCTGTGGTGGTAGATGACCTGTTGATTTAAAGTCAGCAGCAACATCCAGAGTTTTTATCCAGTCAAGTTCCTCCATTTTTCTTTTTATTTTCATGGGATTTTGTATTAGTTCAGCCTCAGGTATTTGGATTTCATCTAGCTTTGCTTTACAGGCTTTTTCCCATGTATTCAGCATGCTGCATTTGGTTCCCGTGGTTTCCATTTTAATCATGTTTAGGATGGTTGGACAGTTGGAGGAGCAGGGTCTTCCTATATAGCATCATGCTGTTTCTTTCGATATGTGCTTCAAGGGATAAAAGACCTAGTTCCTGTCTGATTAACACTGTTGATGTTGATTTGGGGATATCCAACACTGATCGCCAAAAGAGGCCTTCCAACCTAATCCATATCTTTCCAGGTGTTTGGGGCATAGCGTAAGTTAAGGATGGCACCACCTTGGAACGATAGAATCTGATCATGGGAACTAGGGAGAAACTGCCGTATTTGTTATCCAGCGCTCTGGCTTGGGCGGCCAGCTTTCTGGCTTTGGCCAGAAGTGTTTGTTTCATTGCTGCGTTTGTTCTAGAAGAGTCGAGTGTCACATCAAGATATTTGAATTTGGTGACCTTTTCGAATTCCAGGCCTTCGAGGAACTAGTACAGCCTTTCCTGTCTCTTTTGGACTTTTTCCAAAATCAGAATTTTTGTTTTTGCGATGTTGATTTGCAAATCGTTACCATGTATATAAGAGGCCAGGTTGTCAAGCTGGCGCTGGAGGCCGATTGGCGTATGGTCCAATATCAAAACAGTCAGCGTACAACAAACGCGTAGTTTTTGTCGCCCCCATAGTGGGCAGGAAAGGTCGTATAGCAGACTCAGAATGTTTAAAGTCGCCCATGTATGCAATGAAGAGGGCTGGAGCAAGCAGACAGCCCTGTTTGACTCCTCTTGCAACTGGTATTTCATCTGAAAGCCAGCCTTTTTAGTTTAGTCTCACTCTTAGTCTAGTGTTTTCATGAAGGGCTTTCATGGGATGAAGGATGTCCGAAGGGCATTTCCAGACATTTAGTTTCTTCCAAAGAGTCTCTCTATTGACCTGGTCAAATGCTTGAGCCAGGTCAATGAAAGCCACAAAGACTCGAGTGCCCCTTCGGTGATCTTGTTCTTGAATGCGCTCATGAACATGATGTTTGCCGTTGTCCCAATGTTCTTAGTGAACCCTATATGAAAGGGGTCAGTGCACGGGGCGTTCTTTGCCTCATATCTGGAAACGTTTTAGTAAGAGGGCTCCGAAGACCTTTCTGATCACGTCAAGTAACGTGATAGGACAATAGTTACTGAGCTCCTCTTTACATCCCTTTTTAAATATCGGGACCAGGATGGATAAGGTCCAGGAAGATGGGATAGATTTTGATTCTGAACATCTTTTAAAGATAGCGCTGATGAATGTTGTCCATTCCTCTGGGTGCTGTTTGAGGTCGCTGTTGTTAATGCCATCGGGACCCGGGGCTCTAGATGTTTTCAATCTGCGGATAACGTCAATTTTCTTTGTTGCTCATGTCGGCCCATTTTGCCACTTTCGTTTTTTCTTCTACCCTTGTGGATGGTGAGGTTTGCTGAAATAGTGTTTGAAAGAACTTCATCCAGGTTTCCTCGCCGATGTTGTATATAGGGGCGACCTCCACCCCCGAGTCGACAGCCCTGTGTAAAGCCCACAATTCTCGAGGGTTGTTGCCACTCACATTTCTCAGTATTTCTTCAGCATCCTGTTGATAGAGGTTTAGGCAGTGATTTTTTACCCAGGATTTGTAGGACTTTTCTGCTGCACGTAGCCGTTCCAGGTTAACTGGTGACGTATATTTCAAGGCCAAGCGTTTTAGTTTCCTAAGATCACGTCGTTTCACTACCAAGGTCCTACAGTAGGCGTGATTACGAGAGTTCGAAGATGTTTTAGCTTTTTTGACTGTGACTTCGTACGGAATCAAGAGTGGCTGGTAGTCTGGTGCTGCTGGAACGTTGTTTGCATCTAGGACCTCTGGCCCCTTTAGATAGCTGGTTGTTATTGTCTTTATTGATCTGATGGTCAATTTAAGGCGATTTCTTTGCGGGTTGCTCTCCACTTGGTTTGACATTTGAAGTTTCGGAGCAGAACACGATTTCCACGTGAAAACAAGGAGGTTGTGATCGCTGGCAGTTGTCTTTAAGACCTCAAATGAGGCTGCTTGGGAAACAAGAGGTCTTGTTTGGAGGATGTGGTCAATGTCTGTGTGTGAACTGCCTCTTTCCCATGTCGGGGCCCGGTTTCCCCCTGGGAATAAATCTCCTGCATTTAAGAGATCTCTCAAAGACATAAGGTCTGACCACTTTTTTCCTCTCTCTTCTCTATGTGTCGAGGGAGACCACCATGCTGACGTGTCGTCTTCAGGGCGACAGGTGGCGTTTAAGTCGCCACATATAATGATGTTTGCAACCTGATGTTCCAGGAATGCTTCATCGATAAGCTGTTCGATCATCGGTAGGAAGGTTTTGTCGTCCATAGCTGTAGGATTCCAATAGGTATTCATGATGATCAACTGGGTTGATACAGTCTTCGCCTCTGCACTCGTGAGTTGGTCCCAACGCAGTAGTGTGACAATTAAGTACGGGTTTGTGGTCAGCATTATCTGAAGGTGTAGCACACTGCCTGAGCGGATCGCAGTGATTATGACTGAAAAAGGGCGCCCCTGTGCCCCTTTTTTTGCTGGAACAAAGGCTATATCATAGCCATCCATCGCCAGTTTTGCCATCATCCAGGATATATCCCAAGTTTAACCCGCCCTCCTTTGTCAGGTGGTGGAAGCCAGCTTTATTGTTACTCGTGTGTATATTTAAGCGAGATAAAGTTGTTTATAGAAGTGGGAAGTCATATTAACAAGGGAAATGTAACATGCAGTGAAATTATCAAAGCTGAAACACCTGCATATCATGAAAGCATTTTCCTTTCCCATTGTTAAGTATAACTCAATGGCAAGTGGTCATGTGGTTCGTGTTAACACAAAGAACACTGCCAGTAAATCTTCTGCATCTTAATTGACTGTCCCAAGATGTTACAAGCACAGTTTTAACATCTGAAGAAGTCGCACATAAGACGTTGGGCCTCATTACAAGTCCGGCGTTAACCCTGCCAGTGCTACCGGCGGGTTGCCGCCAGACTTGTAAGATTTACTAGTGCCTGGCTTGCCGGTAACACCAGGGGATTACAACCCCAGCGTTCCGGAAAGTCAGATGCCGGTAAACTGTAAATCTCCATTCCCATTGAGTCCAATAGTTCTCAATGGGAATGGGGACCACGGAAGCACCGGCACCGTTAATAACGTTGCCGTGCTTCCGTGAAACTCTACGGGCAGGTGCCGTTCCGCCCAGTAGGTCTGACCCTGGTGGGCGGGACGGCACCCTCCCACAGAGTCATACTGTGCGGGTCCGTTAACAACAATGCCAGTAGGTTCACCAGCACCATTCATACCGTACCGGCACAGTCATAATGAGGCCCATTGTTTCCCCAGTACCTTGGATGATAGAGGCTGACTGAAAGGTGGGAATGCATAGCTTTTGTACTGGTTGTTCAAAGGGAAAACAAAATTGCGTGTGCTTAATTTAATTTGTATTAGAAAACAGACTTCTTGTAACATCCCTAACAATGAAACATACATTATAATAGCAGTTGAAGCTGATCAGAGAACAAGTATTGCCCAAGCCAATAGATCAAACCCTATTACAGCATATCCAGCTCATTTAAGAACTAAACACTTTTTTTAAAGAGTTGTTGAAGCTTTGTTACCTCAGACACCTTTAATAAAGGGGTGACAAAGTTTATGCAAAGCTGGAAAGAGTGTCACTACAACTTTAGGATAACCATTGTGTTGCCTGCAGTGGGCGAACGTAAAAAGATGAACACAACACTGAAGCATAACAATCAACGTCTATCTTTAATTAACATACACTACAAACTGAGGACGTCCCGTCCTAACTCCTCCCTTTACTGCCGTTTTTGTCTCTCCTCCCCTACTCCATGTGTCTTCCCTTAAAGGGGCATTGACACGTAACATCACCCCCGGACAAATGTTCATATGTCCGGCCTTAACATTCTTCAACCAGATGAGTGGGCCGCTGGATCAGCCGTTGTGGTTGTGTACTTCTCTCCCTCAATCTTTCAGGCCCTGATGCCTCAGATGGCACTTGCGCTGAGAGCGGTCCTCGCCTGGAGGGACCCACAGGTCATCTTGTGGCTCCCGGGCTTCGGGTCTGGCTCTAGAGGGGGTGGTTCGCTGTTCTCTCTCTTGACAAACTGATTGAACTGTGAACTGTTCCTCGTGATTTTACGGTCACCATCCTGGGCAATCACCATGGTTCCTTTGACTGCGACTACTTGCAATGGCTTCTGTGCATATCTAGAGTCTGTCTTCTTTGCCATGGCCTGTTGCACTAGGACCTCGTCTCGTGAAAGTCTTTTGGCACAGCTCTTCGTCTCATGTCATCGTTTACCATGGCCTGCCCTTTCCTCTCAGTGTCCCTTCTTATAATTTCTGCGTCCCCTCCTGTATCACTGGGGTGTCTCACAACGTGGGTGTGTATGTCGTACTTTATCATCAATTCTGCTGATGACCTGTTGGCGGCTTCTTGTGGCGTATTGCGATAGTCCCGCAAGAGTCTGCATAGCGCTTGATGTGGGTTGGTGCCTGCTATGCGAGCTCTCTGGATTGTTTTCTTGAGGGATGCCATGAAGCGTTCAGCCATTTTGTTTGCCTGTGGCCACCTAGGAGGTTATCTTCTGGTGTGTGAACCCCAAGTGTTTTGCGAAGGTTGCAAACTTGTGGCCGTTAAGTGGGGGACCGTTATCTGACTTGATGACCCTTGGAATACCACACTCACTGAGCACTTCATCAAACCTCGCTGCTACTTGGGAATATGCAGTGGTAGGCACTCACTTGACAATGGAGAACCTCGAATACGCATCAATGAACAGTAGTAGGTACTCCCCCGATTCCATCGGGCCATAGAAATCAACTGCTACCCTGTCCCAAGGCTGGTCTGGGATGTGCATCGGCTGTAGTGGAATGGGTGCTTCTGCTCTTGCTGCACACTGGCCTGCCAAACAGTTCTTGACCCAGCTGTCTACTAGTAAGTCCATGAAGGGGAATCATATATGGCATTGCAGTTGCCTTTTGGTGTTGTCGGCACCTCAATGTCCTTCATGCACAGTTTTAATGATCTCTGCTCTGAGTGTCGCAGGGATGATTAGCCGTTATCCTCTCAGTAGTAAGACATGGTCTTTGACTGCCAGTTCAGTGTGTATCCTTGCCAGCCTCTCCAGCCCTTCTTTGCACACCCTCGGGTGGTTCAGAATTGCACACCGGTAATCCTTCCACTTTTTGCTTGTCAAGCTAATCGCCAGCGCCATAGATGGGTCGGCTGCAGATGCAGCTGCATCCGTCTCAAACGAGAGTGCTGGGGGAAGGGCATTTTTGGCTACATAGTTGATGTATTACGTTTCACCTGCATGGGTGGCTGGCGTACCTGCTTAGTGACGGGACAAATTGTCAACTGGATTCTGATCTCTCCCCTGGCCCGTGGATGATGTCATAATCACACTACTGTAATCGGATGCCCCATCTCTCTATTCTGGGTGGAATCTTCGTGCGCGGATAGGGGCAATAGTGCCTGGTGGTCTGTGATAAGTGTAAATTTCTTCGTGATGATAAAGTTATGGAAGTGATCACAGACCCAGACAGCAGCCAGGCTTTCCTTCTCAGCCTGCGAGTATGTTATGTTACTCGGCATTTGAATAGCACTCTCTATATCATTTGTATTACCTCAAAGCGCTGGTAGGTTGAACGCCATCGGGAACCGTAGTTCTGGTCAGTAGAGAGAGTTAGTGTTGTAGGGTGCGTGGGTGCATCAGATATGTGTGCAGAGTTCCGGGACTTTTTTTTTATTGTCCCTACGGGTCGGCCATGTGTTTGTAAGCATAAATCGGTAGATCGTAGGAAACTTTCCTATGGACCTTACCCGACTTTTCGCCCATTATCGCACTCGAAATCAGCCTCCATTTTGTGATAATCCTATCATTCCGCCGCATCGACCTGGCTCACCTGCCTTTGCGGCACTAAATCAAATCCCCCGCCCCTGAAACAGACTTTATCAAAACATTCATATTCCCCGCCTCTATCCGTGACGTGACTGAGCTGCGTAGGCAAACGCGCCCAGGCGTCTTCTACGCGACTCCACACAGACCCCGGAAATCAACACAGATCAGCTCACAATACAGCGCACCACAATTCGGAATATGAAACTGTACTTTGAAATCAAACCGCAAGATTGTAAATGTGGTAAAGTACATTTATTTGACATCAAATGTTTAGAGAATATTCAGCGATTTGCATTTTTATTTGCTCATGTTCCAAAAAGTTCGTATTGAGGAACGCGATGGTCCTTTGCTGTACACAGGGTCTTAGAGCATCTCACAATACAGCACCACAATTCGGAATGTGAAACCGTGGTTTAAAAGCAAACGGCAAGATTGTACATTTGGCAAAGCACGTTTATTGGACATCAAATGTTTAGAGAATATTCAGCGATTTGCATTTTTCTTTGCTCTCGATCCAAATTAGTTCGTCTTGAGGGAAGCGATGTTCGTGTGCAGTACACAGGGTGTTGGTTTACGATAAAAATAAGCTCTTCTGTCGCACTGATAATCGCATGGCTGTTCCAACAACGAGGCACTAGGCCACCACAACGGTAGGTATGTTGCATCTAACCGTTAGTACCGCGTAAGGGCATACTTGTACTTGGCGATCGTCCCATAAAATGGTCAGGGTGGTAACGTTGTTCACGCGGAGAAGCAACTGGCGGCTGTAGAAGCCGTCCGCCGGTGTCTGGTACTCGTGACACAGACAGTAGTGAATGATGTACCTAAAAACATAAAAAATGAAATTAGTCTCACCATCAGATCCTTATTAAAATTATTCATTTCATAGCGAGGACAGCGCTACTGGGTGTACACAAGTGTTTAAAGGCGTGGCGAGGCATGGAGGGGGGGGGGAGTGGAGTACAAGGTAAGTAGCATAAAATAATAAATAAATAGGGCCAGCTGGTGGCAAGTGCAAGGTAAGTGCAGAACAAGTGCTGGGAAGGGGGGGCTGTAGGATACTGAGACAGTCCCCCAGTGCAGGGGTTGACAGGGAGGCAGTGCAGGTGGAGAGTGGAAGTGCCCAGGACCGAGGTCGCAGACAGTGGACCAGTTGTAGCAGGGGAGAGGGAGAGAGAAAGCAGAAGCAAAGAGGAAGGTTTTGAGGTGCTTCAGTAAAAGCAGATGTTTCTCCTCCAGATAGTGCGCGGTAGAAAACACTATGCCACATAGAACGAACAAGTACAACTGAACCCGTCTTTAAAGCCACTGTATAGTAATGAAATTGCGGTATAAACTCATCAAAAGTTACTTACATTATATTTGCATTTTCCATTGTGTCTCTGTGTAGGGCAGACCCGAAACACCACTCCTTCTTTGCCGACGTTACTTCTTCTAATGAACGTGGCTCATCGTTTCGTTTCTGAAATTTTATTCATTATCTTTTCTTAGTCTTTCAGGATGGTCCCGGCCTGTCAAGGTCAAATCACAATAGAACCTTATATTGGGTCGTGGGCCGTTCCGCCACCCGAGCAAAACATCAAAGCAGCTGACCTTCACTTTGAGCGAGCACACATTTCTAGTTAGCTCCAGTTAGTGTAAGGGCATCTTGTCTGCGTGCCTTTTTTTTTATTGTCCCTATGGGTCGGCCATGTGTTTGTAATACGGAAACATTCTATAATTTTTGTAAAAATGATTTATATTACTGTTTGGTTTAATTGCAATGGGCCTGCAACATGAGGAGACTCGAGAGAACAGACAATCGAATTACAATCATTTAAACCGTGATGTGTATTTCTCAATGAGCTCTGCTTTAGGTGGACATGGAACAGAGGCAATGTTGGGTGGCAATGCAGTTGTCCCCTGCATAGGTTCGTTCACCACTCCATGTATGTGCCTATCGAGGACATCTACGATAAGTCTCTCAATAAACTCATATTGCATATCCTCAAACACTGGTTTGATCACCCATTGTTTACTTCTTTTAGTGAAGGCCTTATTGTAGCGAAGCGTCCCTAAAGTTCCGGTCGTCCTACTTTGTTGACGGCCAACATTATGGTTATGTGCCAAGACCGCTAGAAGAGTCCGATTTATCATGCCTTCCATGCCAAAATGCAATCTTTTGGGCCTGTACTTTAGGCACATATTGTGGAACACCTCCAAATCTCCTGTGTGGCAGAATTCCGTGAGTCCCCTCAAATCTCTTGTTATAGTTTTATCAAATACAATCTTTTCAATGGCCTTGTGAGTGGGTGATGAAGGAATCAACCACTTCTTCTTCCGTGCCTCCTCTGTGGACAAATGGCCATGTTCACATTTGTGGAAATGCTCATTTGTCGACCATCGATGTACGTTGCTACAGTGCAACATTACTGACCGCCATTTTTCCAGTAGAATTTCCAACGACCCTTCACATGTTTTTGAGCTCCACCAAAGATGGTTGCTGATTGACTTGGACCACTGTGAAATACCTTGCATATCTTTTTTTTTTCCTGCAGCCGACAATTTTTTATTGATTGATTTTGCAAGATGCCAAACGTCAAATTGGTGATTTATATTTTTGTACTGTTCTCTCATTGTCTTGGCAATTGAAACGTGTCTGTCCGTGGCTATCAGGTCGATCACCATTCCCCGCGATTGTAGTTCTTGCAATGATGCTACAAAGCCAACTTTCTCCATGGCCACTGAGGATGTACTTTGTGACACCTGCACGACCACCGAACTCACAATTTTCTTACTTTCCATGTCCTGAAAGTGGTAGGTGCAGTACTTGGCTGAAAATCCTGGACTGTCGCATTGTCCATCACCGGCTAGCCTGAAGCGTTTGCCCGCGAATGTACTTTCCATTGACATTTTTTCCATTCTCCAAGCTTCGCTGATGGCTGGAAATAGATAATCGGTTTGGTATTTGTAGAACTGACTTTTCGCAATGAAATGGATTCCCACAAACTGAAAGAAATACTGTAACTTTTTAAAACTTGAACCACTAAAAAGTGCGACCGCTGCACAAAGTAGATTGCCTGCTGGCAGTTGCCCCAGCATGGGTTGTGCAGACCATGCGAACGGATGATATTGTGTACAGGTGGCATGTATTTTAAGGTTAGTGCCTCGAATTGCACGAGTCACATTAATCAATGGCTCCCCACATACTTCCCCACCAACCCAATGCCCACATTTCATCATCATAATAATATCCATCAAACAGCTATCGAATACAATGAATTTGGCCTCTTTCCTTATACTGTCACTCTGCATCCCAGCTGGTTCGGCCTGTAACGTTGAGGACATGTCACTCGCATGAAAGGTACAATCTCTGATATCGTCTTCCGCTATGCTGAGTGATATTGATGGTGTTTCATTGTCGTCCACTTCATTCTCTTCCATTGCAACATCTGTTCCTTGTCCGGAGATGGGAGAAAAAAACAATGTCTTCAACTTTCGCGTGCTCTTATTTTTTGCGGGTGTGGATTCTGTGAATTGATCTACGACTGCATCCAAACTACCAGGAGGACATTCACTATCAATGGCTGGTGGTGGTATAGCTCCGTTGTCAATCACTTCATATTCTTCCCATTGGCACGATGCATCTCCAGTCTCAAGTCCCTGCCAAAAGGTTTGACAAGCAACATCTCTCGTTCGCTTCACTGTCTGTGTAGATCTAGTTCTTACACCCACTCGCAACTAGAGGACAGATTAGAAAAGGGATTTTCAGTTTAAACACAACTTACAGTATTGAACTATTGACAGTGAAAGACAACATAATATAGTGAACAGGACACTAACCTTCTTTTGCTTTCTTTTCTTTGAAACTTTCTTTCCTCGAACTTCAACATCTGGACGCTGTTGCTCCGACTCGTGTGTGCATGTCTCCACTTCCTCTCGCGCTGCAACGACTATACTTTCATGATAAGCACATCCATCACTCACTGAGGCTCCATCGACTCGCTGAAACATAGAACTTTCATTAGTATGTATAATAATATTGAAAACACAAAATGTACTTAGGGACCAATACCCATACGTACAACTCAATAGCAAAACACGAATGAACGCATTGTGTAGAACATTCAAACGACAATAGTTCACGCATTGTTGATCTAGTTAGATTGAACTGTCAAGATCCATACCTCGGGCTCCGCATAGACTTCCATTGATGATATTATTGAAGATGACGCTTCAGCAACTCCCTGAAACACAGTAATTGCATTAGTATGGTTTTCTATTTTGTTTAAAAGAACATAAACTTTCTGCAGGCGTCAACGGCTCATCTAAATAGACCTGCACAAATGATCAGTTGTCTAAAATAAATAATGGATATCCAAATATGATTCGATTTGCTCCATCGTTGGAAGTGTCACCACCCAGAGATCTGCATCAACTACTAGGGGTGATGTTCTTGTTGAAGAAGCTCCGTCAGCTCCCTGAAACATAGTACTTGCGTTAATAAAGAAGGAAGTATAGCGGATGTAATCACGTCATTTGATCTCGCATGATTGATCTGTCAGTATCCATACCTCGAAATGCATAAGAACATCAAGGGACGCTGTAACTGCGGTGCACACTTCTGCAAGCTGTTGCGCCGACCCGTAACTGCATGCTCCCCCTTCCTCTTGGACTAATGCTCCATCGACTCCCTGAAACATAGGACTTTCATTAGTAATGAACACAATATTGAAAAAAGAAGACACATAGGAGGGCGACGACAGAAGGACATACCAATGGCTAAAAACGAAAGAAACATTGTGTGTAACAATCACGCTACAAGAATGCAAGATCTGATGATCTCCATCGATGGAACTGTCCGGAAACGTACCTCGAGCATCTGAGTGACATCTACGGTTGTCGTCAATGCGTTGGACTCCTCAGCATCTCCCTGAAAGACAGTACTTGCATTATTTTGGATAACAATAATTATAACTGAAAACAAAGACTAGAGGACGAGTACTGTGGTGTACCATTAGGTAAAATAATTACACGATCAATTAAAACTATTGATTTACATGCCTAAAACAAGTCAGTGTCAGAATAGCTAAGTAAGATTACCCGATAGGCGCTTGAAGTGGCTGATGACTGCAATAACGACACGGATGGAGAATCTTCAGCCTTCATATTGAGTGGATACATAAATGGGGAAATTATTGTTAGCTAATGCTACACACTACCGCAATGCCGAGAGATAAATACGTAAACTTGACTCACCAGTGGAGGGATGTGGACGAATAGAGTGGGAATAGCGGTTGAGAGCAATTTTCGCCTCGCTCGCGGTGTTTTCGTCCTTATTAGCAATGATGTGGAGTACATGTCTGGGCTAAAGTGCCTGCTGCAGATGCGGTATCGATCACCCTCTTGTCCGCAAAGACTTCTAGGACTCTACTTTCTATCTCAGAGGCTGGATATCCGCAATATCGGACCCATTCTCTTATCTGATCTATTGTCTTAGGGAAAACATGCATTATAGTACCTTCAGATTTGTTATGGGTCTTCGAAGGGCAACCGCCAATGGAACAGGCAGGCATTATGGAAAGTTCTGAAAAGTAAAGATCAACAATTCTCTATGAATACCAATGTGTTAAAACATTAAATGACACATAAAAGGTTCAATGCAAGGTCCGTTTTGGTTCTTGGAACTATACACGTTATTCACATGCGGATAAGTATTTCAATAACTTTCAAAAAATAGAAAAAGTAATTTGACTAAACTCAGAACATGTGACTAGTTCCTTGCATGTACTGTCGTGAACGAAAAGAAAACATGGATGCAATTTGATGACTACTAGCAAATAGATATAAATTAAAAAATTGGACGCAAAATGATTATGGTACATGGACTTACCTTGACGAACAAACAGTTAGATGCAGGGATCAGAGTAGTTTCTTGTCGTAGAACAGGGAGCAGTTCACAGGTTGCAAACTGACGAGTTTGCTCAAAGTGGTCACGGAAGTTCACAGAGACGAAGAGCAGATAACCAGCACCTTCACGGGTTGACTAGCAAAGCGCAAAGAAGTTCTCATTAGAAATATGAAGTGGGTTATAAAGAATTCGAAACAGGGGTGTGTTTGTGAATGAATGACGTGTATATGTCGTGGCATTATGCGGTCTGCAGGGGGCCGTCCAGCGTGAGGGGGGATGCTTGGCAGGAGACACGGGGTCTGTAGGTAGACATGGGAACAACAACCCATGCTCTATAGACCACTTTGAAGTGTACATGGTCTTTGGCACCTCTTGGCCTTTATCGCTCCCTGACAGCTCCACTTGCCAGCACAAGTACCCCGGTGCGAACTGCCTTTGATAGGGCGGGGGGTGGATCGGGGCGGTGGTCGTGCAGACAAGACACAGGAAGACTCGTGAATGGAGACACACTTATGTGGATTGCAGGGGGCCGTCCAGCGTGAGGGGGGATGCTTGGCAGGAGACACGGGGTCTGTAGGTAGACATGGGAACAACAACCCATGCTCTATAGACCACTTTGAAGTGTACATGGTCTTTGGCACCTCTTGGCCTTTATCGCTCCCTGACAGCTCCACTTGCCAGCACAAGTACCCCGGTGCGAACTGCCTTTGATAGGGCGGGGGGTGGATCGGGGCGGTGGTCGTGCAGACAAGACCAGTTTGCCGCAGGGCCTCACCAAGGAGAGGCCATCTAACTGAATGTAAGAGGATGGCTGCAGGATCTACTACATGGAATGCAGGGGGGTGAGTTTATAAATACCTCACCCTCCCAGGAGAATATACACTAGATTCATTTAAAAAATCAAAACAACCATTGTTAAAATATATGTTGGGCTTTATTTTAGATTTTAATTAAACATAAATAATAAACATTACACATTGTAAAGTTGAGGTTGCAGCACATCGAGGGAAAATCCGCGGTATTGTCCACTGTCACTGGGGAAATGTTGTCTAATGGCAAGTACCGCACAGGCAGGTATTACTCTCCGAACGCGGTGTCCGAGCCTCCCGTGAAGCCACCAAGTGAAGCAACGATAGGCCACCAGCCTGTACCACCTGTGAAAAAAAAAGATGCAAACTGTATTAAACTGACCAAACTTTCTTATCAATGTCGATTCAGGTAACACATGTCATTTTTCTTAGAAAAAAATTATATCTAGAAAATGCACTATATGGAACAAATTTACATGCGTTCGAATGATATGTAAATGTAATTTTATATGTGGGAGACGACCATGAAATAGTGGTGGCATCACTGACATCACAAACAGAGTATACTTACTCGTTACTCGGATTACGCGGACGAACAGTGCCGCGAAGTTCGTGCATAAGCACCATCATCATCCTCAACACGGTCCGTGAGAGGCAGGCTTCCCTGAACTCTGGCAGCTCGGTGATGCATTGCGGACTTTGCTCGCCTTCCTGCAGACTTTGCTCGCTTTCCGAAATGTAGGCCAAGCACCCGGAATTTTCACGGCAGCAGCAGTTCTCCTCCTCAGTTGGCATTAGCTCGCACCGATTGCACGTGCACCAGGTGGAGACGCCGTCCATGCGACATGGTCCAGGCTCTTCATCCGTTGACTGGTCCTCCCAACTGCCGTCCGAATCCCCATCGTTTTCGCGTGCTTGACTTTCCAGTAGTTCTTCCTCGGTGTACTCGGGCTCGTACATATACGGCATTATTGTGGCCATTGTGCGGTAAAGATAGTAAAATAATTTACAGAGATGGTACAGGTGTTCACACGGGCTACAAGCGGCGAAGGTAGCTGACCAGAGCACTGAAACGAGTCACAGAATACTCAAAGTAACACAGAGAGAGGAATGGAATCGAAAATCTGCTGCTGTGTGTTGTGAAACGGTCTGTTTATACTTATTGGGGAAAGAGGCGTCCTGCCATTTCCATGGCAACACGTCAATAGCTGAGGCGCAGCGATTGTTGACACGAGACGTGCTTGAAATGGGCAGTACGCGTCTGCTGATGTCAGGCTCAGGGGCGGGGGATTTGATTTAGTGCCGCAAAGGCAGGTGAGCCAGGTCGATGCGGCGGAATGATAGGATTATCACAAAATGGAGGCTGATTTCGAGTGCGATAATGGGCGAAAAGTCGGGTAAGTCCATAGGAAAGTTTCCTACGATCTACCGATTTATGCTTACAAACACATGGCTGACCCGTAGGGACAATAAAAAAAAAGTCCCGGAACTCTCCTTTAATGTAATTGCCGGGTGGTAGCTGCATCTTAGCGTTAGGTGTGGTGATGGAGATATCAGTTGGATGTGTGCAGTCTGGTGGGTGGACACCCAGTCTGGAATGTGGCTTCATTAGCCCTGAAGGACGCATATGTGAGCAGCTAGCCCAGAATGTGCTTGGCTAGCTGTGTTTTATTAGGGTGATGAGGTGTTTATGGGGTCGTATTTGTATGTGAACAGCTAGGCTAAATTCATTGGGTATAGCTGTGTTCTAGTTCTAGTTGAATGATGGTGTATAGTAGAGAGTAAACATAGTGATGTGATATGATGGTTATCTTTGAAGGGCCCAGGATCAGGCACGTGAACAGGATGGCAGGGAAAAGAGCGATACACGGACACATAGAGACAGGGGGCTGGGTTTACAGCGACAGGGGAGGATACAGATATATAGCAACAGCATGGGGAACAGGAGGCAGGGTACACAGTGATGCATGTGTGGTCATGTTAACATTTACATTCATATTTCTATCTAGAATTAACTCAGGGTAATGTTGACTGCACCATCCAAATGTGGGACATGCCAGCATTTGCATTTCCATCTAGAAGCAACACAGGCTAACTATCACAATCCGGTGAGGGTCTGGCACAGGCGAGTGTTCATAATTCTTTCCTTTCCTCCCATTCCACCCACTTCATCCAATCCATCCATTCCACCCACTTTGTCCATTCCATCCATTTCATCCACTCTGCCCATTCCATCCATTCCATCAACTCACCCATTCCACCCGTTCCATCCGTCCATTCAATCCATTCCATCCACCCACTCCATTTGTTCCATCCATTTCATTCACCCCATCCACCCCTATTCCATCCCTTCCATGCATCCCGTCCTCTCCATCCATTCCATTCGCTTCATCCACTCTGTCTATTCCATACATTCCATCCATTCCATCCACTCCATAAATTCCATCCATTCCATCCATTACACCAATTCCTTCTATTCCATCTATTACACCAATTCCTTCTATTCCACCCATTACACCAGTTCCATTAATTCCATTCCATCCATTCCACCCACCTCCTGTCCATTCCATCCATTCCATTCGATTAATCCGATCCATCTGATCCATCCGATCCCTCTCTCATACCATCCGTTTCATCCACTCCATCTACTCCATCCACTCGATCCTCTTCATCTATTTAGTCTAGTCCATCCATTTGACCCATTCCATGCATTCTGTGCATTTCGTCTTCTTCAACCACTCCATCCATTCTACCCACTCTATCCATATTATCCATTTGATCCATCCTTCCACCCATCTACTCCGTCCATTCTAGCCATTCCAGCCATTCCAACCATTCCAACCATTCTATGCACCCCATCCATTCCATCCATTCCATTCACTCTATCATTCTCATCCATTCTATCCACTCCACCCAGTTCATCCACTCCATCCATTCCATCTACTCCATACACTTCATTTATTCCATCCATTCTATCCATTTCACCCACCATCCTTCCATTAATTGCATCTACTCCACCCATTCCATCCACTCTGCCCACTCTATCTACTCCACATATTCAATCCATGCAATTAATTCCATCTATTTTATCTGTTCCATTCATCCGACCAATCCATCTATTCCATTCAACTCAATCCACTCGGTCTACTCTATCTGTTCCGTCCATCGATCAATCCCATATCCATATACTCTGTCCATTCCATCCACCCCATCCGTTTCATTCATCTGTTCAATCCATTCCGTCTTCTCCATGCATTTCATCCATTAATTCTATCTACTTCGTCCAGTCCATCCATCGATCGATCCCATTCCATCCGCTCCATCCGCCCAGTCTTGTTCCATCCATTTCATCCGTTCTATCTATTCATCCATCCATTCCATCCCTCTGTTTTATCTTACCATATCCATCTGTCCATTTTATTTGTCAATTCTCTGTACATATCTTCCAATCATTCCACATGCATCCACGCCATCCATTCCATCCACTCGCCCCACATGCGCCCATCCACTCCATCCATGTCATCCATCCCTTCCATCCATCCGTCTTTTTATCTATTGCTTTGATCTATTCCATCTAGCATCCATTCCATCAGTCCCCTCTATCCATCCGCCCACTCTATCCACTCATTCCCCTCCATCCATTCCATCTATCCATCCATCCACCCATCCACTCTATCCATCAGTTCTATTGATTTCATCTATTCTCTCTAGTTCATCCATTCCATCCACTCTGTATACATACCCTCCCTTCATTCCACCTGCATCTGTGCTATACATTCAATCCCTTCATTTCACATGCATCTATCTATTCATTTTATCCTTTCAATCTATTTCGTCGGTTTGCACCATCCATCACTCCATGCAAGCATCCACACCATCCTTTCCATCCACACATTTTGTCAATCCATTTCCTCCATCATTTCGTCCATCCATTCCCTCAATCTATTCCTTCATCCACTCCATCCATCTATCCTATCTTGTGGGAAGGATCATGGGTCCTTGAACACCTGGTAGAGAATCTCATTGTGTGTTTAGTCATTAGGTTGTTGGGAGTTCAAACATAACTTTAGGGTTGTCGTTGGTGTATGGGAGTGAGGGGCCCCCAGGCCCCCTAACGCCGTACACTCCTCAGTACAAGGCTTGGACCACAAGCCTCCGGTAGTGGGGTTGCCCCTTGCCCTTATGTAAAGTTAACCACGGTTGACCGCTACATAGATGGGACTACTGAGTAGGACACGGGGCATCGACCTTTTGTGCCCCCTTTCGACTCCATCTTGGGTAAACAGGCCTCACTGCGATAGTACAGCAATGCTCAGCTCCCCTTCCACCGCAGCAGCCAAGGACAAAGACACACACACACAAGGCGCGCAGGCAGCTGGCTGGCCCCCACCCTTGCACTCCCCCTGCGAAGGAAAGCTCTGCGCTCCCATTCTCACGCTGAAGCCGGAGAAAGTTGCAAAAACCAATATGATATAGTTTTCTTCCTCTGAGATCACTGCTAGCATGAGAACCAGCATGTGAACCAAGATGAGCTAAGCACTTTCTGCTCGTTCGTCCCCATAAACGTGCAAGCCACCCACCCCCATTTAGAGCAATTTATTGCCATCCTGACCCTGCGCTACCTGTAAGGTATTTCTTTCAAGTGCCAGACCCTCGCCTGTGCTGCGAAACCCACCCAACACACCCACTACTAACCTTAAGCATCTTACCACAATATATGTTTTTACTTATACTAATAGGTCTAAAGCTTAGGAGATATACGAAACACAGCTTGATTCTTTTTACATGCACAATAAAGGTCAAGGCCTCCAATTAAAACCACAAATGACCGAATTGTACTGACACTAATTACTATGTGTGACTTGTGTAGAAATATGAAAAGTAGCATAAAATGTTTAGATAATTTGTTACTTAGTGTTTTTCGAATGCAACATATTAGCTTAGGTAGTAACCACAGTGACTGGACCCTGACCTGCGTGGAGCACAAGATATTTGACGTCCGTCATCTCGTCAGCTACTCAGCCAACCAAAAGGAAGAGATGCCACCCACACCTACAGCACCACAACGCCTGGCCAATCGGGTCCATTTAGTATTTTCTGTTAGAGTTACTTTAATTGATATATATATATGAGCAATGATGTAAATGGAAGGTGGGGTTTTTTGGGTTATTTCCTAGCTGGAGAAATAAACCATCCTTTGAACTCTTGCAGCCGGGTCACAGTGCCTCCTTCCCCGACAGGGGTTGTGTTGGTTATTTTATTTTCTCTCACATGTAGTTACAGAAAGAGCCATGTTTTTAGTAATGTGCAGAATGTCATATAGTCTTTGGTGTGACGGATGTGAGGTGGAAGCAAGTTCCACAGAGTCGGGGCTAATGCTGAGAAAGAGGATCCTCCAATCCTGACGGAGTTGGTGGTGGTATCACTAGAAGGAGGGCAGAGCTTAATCTTAGGGTGAGGGGTGGGAGGTAAGGTTTTATCTTATCTTGCAGGTATAGATGGCTGGTCTTGTGCACTGCAGGATGAGTGATGCACAGGGTCTTGAAAGTGGCCCTTTGTCCAACTGGGAGCCAGTGGAGGGTTCTGAGAGCTGCAGAGGTGTGGTCTCTTGGACCCAGGGCTAGTAGCATTCTAGCAGCAGCATTTTGCGCTCTTTGGAGTTTAATAAGGTGGTATGCCAGTACTCCTAGGTAAAGGGAGTTGCCATAGTCCAACCTTGACATTACAATGGACATAACAGCGGCAACTCTGTTCGGGGAGGAGATGTAGGGAAAAATGTGCCTGAGAATTTTGAGATGGTAGTGACAGGATTTAGATACGTTGTTGATCTGTCCAGAGAGGGTTGGGCCAGAGTCCATAGTGCATCCAAGGTTTTTTACTGTGACAGAGGGGGTGGGCGGTTGGCCCATGGAAGGGGCCAAAGGCAGTGAACAAGGGAGAAGTTCAGTGTTGCTGCACACCATGATTTGGGTTTTAGTGGGGTTTAAGAGGAGGTGGTTTGTAGTCATCCAACGGTCGATATTAAGGAATCAGGCTGCAAAGTCGGGCTTGGGAATTGGAAGACATGCGCCTTGCGGTACTCCAGTATTAACTGGGCGAGCAGCCAATACAAAAGGGGAGAGAAGGGTTATTTGGTTCCTGTTGTTGAGTAAGGAGGCAATCCATTTGAGAGTGGTTCCACTGATTCCTAGGGAGTGGAGGGGGTCAAGGAGGATTGAATGGTTAATTGTGTTGAAGGCTGCAGACAGGTCGAGGAGAATTAGTGCAGTGCATCCTGCAGAGTCTGCAGTGAACTTAAGATCGTCCCAGATTGAGGCCAGAGTGGTTTTGGTTCCATGTTGCGGTCTGAAGCCTGATTTGGTGGGGTCAAGGAGGTTGTTGGAGTCAACAAAGGCATTTAGTTGGGAGTATGTGGTTCAGTCGATGAGTTTTGCAAGGAATCTGGTGTTCGAGATGGGACAGTAATTTTTGGGTTCAGGGGGGGCAAGGGATGGTTTTTTAAAAAGAGGCTTGACATGTGCAATTTTGAAGGCATCTGGAAAGATTCCAGAGCTGAGGGAGTCATTTAGGATGATTATTGCATGCTCTCCCGTGCAGATGGATGAGAATATTTCTTTGAGGACTGAGACGGGCAGAGGTCTAGGGGGGAACCAGAGGGTTTGTGAGCAGATAGAAGGTCAAGAAATTATTTTCTGGAGATTGGTTTGAAGGAATCAAAGGTGCGTAAGGTGGGGAATGCGGTGGCGGGGGGTGGTTGTTGGGTTGGATGGTTTTTGGGGAGGGGAGAGGAGGGACAGTTTGTTTTTAAGGGAAATCGTTCGGTCCAGAGCAGTGGTGTAGAAGTGGAGCGAATGAGAGTCGCAGAGCGGTTGTTATGGGGTAGATTGGGCAGAGGTACAAGTGGGTTTGACGAATTCTGATATGATTCTGTGGAGTTTTTTGCTGCGGTTTCCACAGTTGAGAATCCGATTGTTGTAGTGGGCTTTTTTGGCTTTTCAGATTTCTGCTTTGTATTTGCGATGGTGCATGGCAAAGGCGGATCTACTGAGACTGTTTTTTTCTGCTCCTCATTTGCATTCCAAGGATTTATTTCGTTTTTTGGTATACCTCATTTCAGGAGTAAACCATTTGGGAAATGGTCCAAGGTGTGAGGAGGAGGGGCTTGAGGGGGTGAGCGGAATTAGTGAGTCATTGAGCCATGAGTCGAAGGAGTAGGTGGTTAAAGATCCATCAGGGTGGGTTGTGGGGGGTCTGAGAAGCAGGGCTTGGGCTAGGTCAGGGAGGATCTTTAGTTTGTTCCAGCATTTGCGGTTAAGGCGGGCGGCGGGTTGGGGTGTGGGGCAGGAGAGAGGATGGAGAAAGGGACAACAAAGTGGTCGGACCAGATGAGTGGAAAGAGGGGGTCTAGATGTATCAGGTCATGGGAGCTGAAGATGGCATCTAGGGTGTGCCCTTTAAAAGAAGTTGAAACATTCATGTGAAGAGAGAGGTTAAGCGCATCAAGACTGTTGACCAGCGAATGGGTAATGTGGTTGGTGGGGATGTCTAACCAGATATTGAAATCTCCTAGAAGAGTGAGGGAGGACTGATTTACTTGAATGGTGGCCACAGAGTCACAGAAGTTGGTTGTGAAATGTCTGTCATAACCGTGTGGTCTGTATATGATTAGGAAGCTGTGGGAGAAAGTCGGAGGTAGTGAAAGTTTAACAAGGAGGGATTCGCATGATGGAATGCATGTCTGGGAATGGACAAGTGAGACGGAGAAGTGAGATTTGAAAAGGACTACCACGCTCCCTCCTCTAGAGGGTCTGTTGAGCGGGATGAGGGAGTAGTCACTGGGGAAGGCCTCATGAGCAACAGGGGCAAAGCTGTCAGAGAGCCAGGTTTCCGTGATAAAGACTAGGTCAGGATTGTCAGAGGAGAGGAGGTCAAAGATGCTTTGCCTGTTTTTCACTGCAGAGCGGGCTTTAAAAAGGATGCATTTGACTTCGGAATTGGGAGTGGTCTTGAAGGTTGTTGGGGTGTGGGTAGGGGGTGCGAGGGGAGTAATGGGGGAACGGAGGAGGGGGCATTCGAGGTCAGTGGGGCAGGAAGAGGAAGGGTAGAGGGGAGGTAGGGTGTCAGCAGGTTAGGGTTGATGGATGGAGCGGTAAGGTTGGTGGAGGCTGGGAAGAACAGGTGGGCAGAGGAGGATGTGGGAGAAGGTAGGGTTGGGAAGGGAGGGGCGGGTGAGCAGTTGGTCAGAGGGCGAGGAGGGATTTGGTGGCAGAGATTCTTGTTTGAGTCTCAAGGCACTGGGGAAGTCTGGTGTGTGGGGGGAGAAGTCGAGTTAGAGGGGTTGGAAGCATGGGTAGGATAGGGGGAGTGTGGTGAGGCAGAATTCAACACATTAAACTTTCAGTGTACTCTAGGCAAGGGGGTGGAATGCAACACAATATTGCTTAAGCACAGAATCTAGATGTGACGCAGTCTTAAGCGGCAGAATTCAACACATTAAACTTTCAGTGTATGCTAGGCAAGGGGGTGGAATGCAACACAATATTGCTTGAGCACAGAATTTAGATGTGACGCAGTCTTAAGAGGCAGAATTCAACATGTTAAACATTCAGTGCAAACTCAACATCGCTTCAGCATAGAATCGAGATGTGACGCAGCCTTAAGAGGCAGAATTCAACACATTAAACTTTCAGTGTACCCTAGGCAAGGGGGTGGAATGCAGCACAATATTGCTTGAGCACAGATCTAGATGTGACGCAGTCTTAAGAGGCAGAATTCAACATGTTAAACATTCAGTGCAAACTCAACATCGCTTGAGCACAGTATCTAGATGGGACGCAGTCTTAAGAGGCAGAATTCAACACATTAAACTTTCAGTGTACTCTAGGCAAGGGGTTGGAATGCAACACAATATTGCTTGAGCACAGACTCTAGATGAGAAGTAGTCTTAAGAGGCAGAATTGAACACATTAAACCTTCAGTGCAAACTCAACATCACTTGAGCACAGAATCGAGATATGAAGAAGTCGTAAGAGGCAGAATTCAACATATTAAACTTTCAGTGTTTACTCTGGGCAAGGGGGTGGAATGCAACACAATATTTCTTGAACACAGAATCTAGTTGTGAAGCAGTCTTAAGAGGTAGAATTCAACACATTAAATTTTCAGTGCAAACTCTATATTGATTGAGTACAATATCTAGGTCGCACTTCAACAGAGTAGAATTTGGAATGGAAAAAGCTATTCAGTATTTTTAAAGGTGTGCTATCTCGGGGTGGGGGAGGATGTAGGGTTTAGGATTTGGATCTGAATATCTATTAGCACAGTTATTCTCAAATACTCGGCAGGGAATTTCGTAGGCTAACGTTTCACTAGATTGCGTTTTCTGTGAGGTGAGAGGTGAACTTGCCTTGAAGGTTGACTGTAGGTTTATTGTTGGCTGCTGGCTTCTCCTGCTGACACCTGCAGACACGATATGGATCTGTAGGTGCCGCCCTTTGTCTTGGGGCCCTTACCCGCTGGGGCTGCCGGGCAGACGGCTGCCCTGGGAAGGTCAGTAATGATCTATTGAATTACCCAATGAGGGCCGGTGGGCCGGCGGGGAGGCGGGAGGGAGAAACCAGGAAGCGGACACCAGGTGATGCCAGCACACAGGGCCTGGGCTCACAATTTAAATACAAAAAACAAATATTTGTCATAATGGAGGTTGAGGGACCGCTACACTCACCTGCTGCATATTAGATGGGGAAAGAGGCAGGCAGGGCTAGTGCGGGTCGGTCGACCTGCAACACCGAGTTGGATTACCCAATCAGGGCCAGTGGGTGGGGGGAGGGGTGGGAGGGAAAAACCAGGAAGCGGACACCAGGGGATGCCAGCACACAGGGCCTGGTCTCAAAATATAAATACAAAAACAAATATTTTGTCAAAATGGAGTTGCGGGGACCGCTGCACTCGCCTATGCACGTTAGATGGGGTAGGGGGCAGGTAGGGCTAGTGCGGGTCGGTAGACCTGCAACACCGAGATAGATTACCCAATCAGGGCTGGTGGGCGGGCGGGGAGGTGGGAGGGAGAAACCAGGATGCAGACACCAGGGGATGCCAGCACACGGGGCCTGGGTTCATAATTTAAATACAAAAAACAAATATTTTGTCAAAATGGAGGTGCAGGGACCGCTGCACTCACCTGCAGCACTCACCTGCTGCACGTTAGATGGGGAAGGAGGCAGGCAGGGCTAGTGCGGGTCGGTAGACCTGCAACACTGAGGTGGATTACCCAATCAAGGCCGGTGGATGGGCGGGAGGGAGAAACCAGGAAGCGACACCAGGGGATGCCGGCACACGGGGCCTGGGCTCACAATTTAAATACAATCGTATGCCGATTCAGGGGCTGACAGGGCTCTGCTCGCATAGGCAACGATGTGCCTGGGATGTGTATCAGCCCCACTTGTTTGCGCCAGGATGGCTCCAAGTCCTACAGGGCTGGCATCCACAATGATCTGTGTGTGCCAACCGGGGTCGAAATACACCAGGTGGCGTGCCTCTGCTAGGGCTTTTTTGATTGACTCAAATGCTTCCTGGCAGGCTGGGAACCAGAGGAACAGCGATTAATTTTTTTTTCTCACAGCAGTCTCCGATTTGGCTCTGTAATGGACACATTGTGAGGGATATACTGTGCACAGTCCGCGGCCATGCCCAGGAATGACCGGACATCCGCAACTTGCATTGTTGCATGCAGGTTGGTGATGGTGCTGACCTTGTCAGGGTCAGGCAACATGCCGTTAGCGGAGATGATGTGGCCGAAGAACTTCAGTTTCCTTTTGCTGAAATTACATTTCTCGATATTGAGCGTCAAACCGGTGTTCTGTATTGCTGTGCAAGTGGTCCTTCAGCGATGTTCCAAACACGAGTATATCATCACTGTAATTCAGTGCGCCCTTGATGCGTCTAATCACCTGTCTAATGGCCTCCTGGAAAATCTCAGCAGCGGGGGAAATGCCGAAATTGAGGCATCTGTAATGAAATAGGCCCTCATTAGTGGCAAACGTTGTGATGTCCCGTGAGTCAGGGTGAAGTTTTAGCTGGTGGTATCCTTGAATTAAGTCAAGCTTCGAAAACATCACAGACTTGTTGAGTTGGACTATCATGTCCTCTATGCACGGCCCAGGGTGGCGCTCTCTCTGTATGGTAGTGTTCGGCATCCTCATGACCACACATAGACGCATTCGTCTACCTTCCTTGGGTACAATTACCAGAGTGGACACCCATGGGGTGGGGCCCGTTGCTGGCTCAATCATCCCCTCATCAAGTAGCTGATTCAGTTCACGGGACACAGTCTCCTGGAGGTGAAACCCTCCTGAGGTGTTATGGGGCGGGCCTGATGGCTGGGTCTATGTGCAATTTAACAGGGGCTCCCTTGAGCTTCCCGAGTCCTGTGCATAGGTGGGGAAGCCTTGTAAGAATCTCTTCCTTGGAAATGAGATTTGTGCCAGTGGAGAACTTCTTGATTGCACACACTGTGCTTGCCTTGTCATTTCTGCTTGCTGACAAGTGAATCACATCACCCTTGCGAAAGTGAATGTCAATGAGGCCTAAAAACAACTCTGTATAGTAGCTCAGGAAGCACCTGTCTTTTGTTGGGCTCCTTATGACGTGGATGGTGGTGTCCATCGATAGGCCCACATGTGTGAGTTGGCGCTTGAAGTGTCCAATGGCATGTAGGGCGGACGTCACGCCCCATTGAAAAATCATCAAGTTTGTCTTCTCCAGCATCGGCCTCTCAGGGATTTGCAGGAATTCTTGCTCCCCCATAATGTTAACTGTGGCCCCAGAGTCAACTAGGAAACAGAACTGTCTGTTCCCAATGTTGACTGGTATTCTCAGTACCTCTCTTGCTTCTCTGTCATCTTGGATGAGGTTGACATACTCATCTTGGTACGATTGGTCGTAGTTGACACTCCCTTGATAGGATGTGAGCTGTTGTTGGTCCTCGCAGTCCTGATAGGTGTGTGGGGGTTCATCGTACTCATTCTCTACTCGGGTGGGGGCTGATCATAGTACCCGTAATCTTGTGTGTAGTCAGTTTGGTGGTATTTCTCTACCGCTCTGACATATCGACGTTGACCAAGATTGTAGAACCTGTTCTGGTAAACTGGGGCTTGTTGTGGCTGTCCATACATCCTGTTCTGTGGTTGTGGGTTCATTGTCAGAGTAGGGAACAGTCTCCCTTCTCTACAGAGGTCTCCCTTCCCTACAGACGGATTGGAAATGGCCTTCCCTTCCGCAGTTACCACATCTTTGCGAGAGGGTGGGCAAGCCCCTGTGAAAGCCATTCCGCACTTATAGCACTGTCTCTGTGGTCTGGGTCCAAACTGACCAGAAGTCCTGTTCGATGCAGTCCCTCTGTCTCTTGGCTGCTGTGTTGCTGGCTGGGCGCCGGCGATGAGCTCAGTGTTGCCCTGTTTCATGACGGGGCTACCCGTCATGGAGGCTGCTTGCGCTTCGACCCTCTCAAAAATTCTCGCTAGCTCACTGACTTCGTTGATCAACAGGGTCTTCTTTAGCAGATGTTTCTTTAGAGCTGGTGATAAGCAGCCTTCTATGACGCGTAGTCATATTGCCTTGTGCAAAGAGAATGCATTGAATTGACCGTGAGTGCGCTAGACTATAGGTGTGGAATGAATTTGTCGACCAGCTCTGCTACCCTCTGCGTGCATTGGTTGAACATATACCTCTCATAATCTTGGTTGGGTTCAATGACAAGTTTCCTATTCAAGGCAGCAATGAGTGCTGGGAAATCAGGGTGGTCTTCTGGTGGAATTGTTTTGACGATAGTCTTTATCTCACTGCTGACCAGGTTGATAAACATGTCATGTAAGTTATGTGCATTCTCCTCCGCCGTCGTTTCACAAAATGGTAAAAATCTTCCATCCATTCGACCCACCTTGGGCCTTTGTCTGCCTGAGGGGCCATCGTGAATGGGAGCGGCATGCAGAGCAAGACTGTCTTGGACCTGGGTACTGGGGGTAGAGTCACTTGAATGCTTATTGTGACTGGTGTGGTAGTTGATGTATGGGGCACTGGTGGGGTGGTCACTTCACTGTTGTTAAATGCTTTCTCACGCCGTGTGAGGGGCGTGCAGTGGTCGCTGCTTCAGTGTGCTGCACATGTTTATTGGTGTAATGGTGATGTCTGTTGCGCACAAACCGTAGACGTTGTCTGGGCCCAATGTCCGTCACTCTGTGGTGGAATGTACGGGATTCACAGAGAAGTGTTTTTTTTTCTTTTTTGTGGCCACCAACTCTGGTGTGGCACAGGAGCCCAATGCCAGTATTTTTTTTGTTTTGTTTTTTTAAATTGTGGCCACCCATTCTGGAGTGGGCCTGGAGCCCAGGTAGTGAGCTTGGGTAGCCGGCACATGGGGCTGGATGAGGAGGAGGGGCACAGCTAATGGCATGTGGTCTCGCTGACCTGAGGCATATGTCGTCTCCTATACGTATAACTTCCACGTGGGCCTGCCGTCCAAAAAGAAAAAAGCCCACTGGCATATTGGCACGTGGAAGGCACAAAATATATTTTTGCCTCGCTCCCCTTGTGGAGTCTCGGAATGAGGGATGCCTTGCAGGAGGCAGCTCGCCCACCCAGGATTGGGGGTGATCTGGAGGGTTGCGGGATCGCTGGAGCACGTGTAGAACGTGTGCGGAGATTACGCGCTCGACTGGATGTTGCAGCTCTGTAGAGGACACCCACCGGCAGCAGGAGGATGGTGTGGTGGGATCACCCACCTGCAGTGAAAACTCTGGTTCTCTGGATCAGCCTCGTCACCAGTTGTTGCCCAAAGTGTCCAAACTTAAAAGGAAGGACACGAGAGCGGAGCATAACGAACAACATCTATCTTTAATTACACTATGAAGTGAGGATGTGCAGTCCAAACTCCTCCCTTTCCTCCCGCTTGTGTCTCTCCTCCCCTACTCCTTGTGTCTTCCCTTAAAGGGGCACTAATACGTAACACATTGAAGAAACTGCATTTGAAACTGGGGAAAGGGAGCAGGGCACTTGTTCAAAATAACTGTGGTTATTAGGTACAAGGCTGCCCTCTTTTACCACACAAGAGAGAAGAGTGCCTTGCCAAGCTGTAAAGGTCAAAGAAGTCTTATGGAAGTTGCTTAACCTTAAAAATTGCAGTAGTAGCAGCAGATCTGTGGTCGTCAGTACAATTGTTAGAACTGTAATAGTCAAATGCAGCAGAAGCAGAAGTCAGCTGTGGGGCAAGGGAGCCTGCACGCACATATTCATTAAGGGAGTTGCTGGAGGGAGAGCAAACCCTAAGCGGAAGCATCCTGACAAAATTATACATAACAGAAATCACAGAAGTTGCAAGTAGAAGATCTGTTAAGCAGAACTGGTGCTTTTGTCCTCAACTTTGTCTGTTCTTTCCATGAAGTAAGCTATCCAGAAATCCTATTGGTGCTGTTGTTTTCTTTGCAGAACTTGGAAAGGGGGATATTTTAATCAGGCGCAGAACTGTTAACAGTGGATTTGGGGCATTCCTAGGGAAGCAAGATCTACCTAGGACAAGTAGAAGTCATCCAAGACACTGGTTGTTTGCTACCCTTTCATTTATGTTGTTTTCATGTTTCTGTAAATGTTTATGTTGTTTAGTGAGAGGGTTATTATTGTGAATGCTAGGAGGTTTCCCTTAGATTCTAGACTAGGTAGGGAATGCCCTGGTAGAGTAGGCTTAGTTAGGGTTTATTGTTTATTTTTGTTTGGAAATAAAATGTTGAACCTTGAGAAAACTAAACATAGTCTCAAGTCTCGCATTTCTGACCCCTTACAGTGCACCTGTGCCCTGCGGCATCCGTCTCCTGATCTGCAGCTTCTGCTCTTCAGTGGCACAGAGTATGTTCAAAGGTCACATGTGCCCTGTTTGACAGCTGCTGTGAACCAAAGACACAGCAGTTAATGGTTGCATTTAAATCTGCACCACTGATACCAAACCGTATTAATAGTGTGGAGCTGTCTGTCTGGTGGCAGGGCAATCTGTACAAATAAGTCATACCTGTGTTTTGATATGGTGACACACAATTTTTATCATATCCATATTATATTTGTATCATATTCATGTCAATTGGGTGAACTCACGCCAGCAAATGCTATATGGATTTGAAGCCAGTCTGCCCGTCACTGCTCAGTCAGGCTGGGAAGCTATCTCTCTTTGGCACATTTGGAGTTTGGTTTACACCTCTCCAGTCCAAAAACTCCCCGCAGGAGGACTCCAGGAAACCATGCTTCAATGCAGAACAGCCATACCAAATGGGTCAGCCTCACACCAGGGTTTTGCATACCAAAGAGCCTTTGAAGCTGGGGGCTTGGGAAAGAGAAGAATGAGGACAGTCAGACAGAGCAGAAGGGACTGAACACAGGGTTGCTATGTCTTGGTTTTCCGTGGGATACTTTTTTCTTCATGTCCCCTCCACTTCCTGCATAGCAAATCACTTTGTGTATGATGAAAAAAGGCACAGGGCATTGGTCACCATTGTGAAGATACTGGTGGGGGGTGCTTGTACTTCCGCTCTCTATATGGTAGAGGAGAGGCACAGAGGACCCCAGCCAAGATTCTCAATAAGGTAGCAATGGACGAGCAATCAAGGCCTAGCTTCTCAGGAGGTGATGCACGCTGGTTCTTAAGTACAGTATAGTCCCAGAAACCCCACATACTGTATTACTGAAAACACTGTCTTTATATAATTAATATTCAAAGGTATGTACACGATCACAATAACGCACTTTGTACTCGGAAATCAACAATGATAAATATATACAATTCTAAAGTGGTACCACCAATACTATCAAATCTCATTAAAGTGCATCAACTGTACGGTTAAAATGTCACACAGAGCAATAACGAGGAAACCAGCAATAGAGATAGGAAGGAATGTAAGATAGTTGAAACAATAGGCAGAATGCTGGCCTATACCGATAGACACAGTTCTGTGTGGAGATCCCCCCACCTTGGCAACCTGTAAAATAAAGATATATAGCACAAGCCTAGTCCATATATTGTTCAATAGCCTATTTCCTCCTATTAAGGTCCCCCCCCCAATGTACCTGGTGGAGGAGAGTTCTTCGAAGACGCGTCGAAGGATCCTTCTTGAGTGACTCCCTTTAAAGCAGGAGCCACGGATCGTTGAGAGGTGTCGAAGATGGTGAACTTGTCGTCGATGGCGGCGATGAGAAGTTCAAGGGTGCCGAGACCCCGATGTCAATCCAGGCGGTGCTCGTTAGCGACGTCCTGCGAGGATGAGGTGTGCGGGGCACCTCGCCGAGGGATTGTTCAGGACCGCAAAGAGTTTCAGAAGAACTGGGGCCCAACAAGAGTGTCGAGTCGTTGAAGTCTTTGTGGCCTTCAGGTGGCGGGAAACCCACCGGCTGATTCTCCTCAGCGCGTTGGTCGTCCTCGACTTTCTCCGGCGGGACAAAGCGGTCGACGTTGCGGGCAAGGGAGTCCTTGGATTCAAATGTTCTTAGGCAAAGGAGCGGGTGGCTATGGTCGTCGGCGGCACAGCGTCAAGTGGTCCCCACGGCTGGGCAACACAACTTCGATGGGCCTCCAGCGGTTACACAAACCTGCGTACCCTGGTCGACGGCAATGGACTTCGACAGCGGCGAAGTCCGGGTGCTTTGCTTTGTTCTCCTCAGCGGTCCCGTCTCGGGTCGGCAGCCTTTCGAGGGTCTGACTTCCAGGGAGCTTCGGCGGAGGTTAGCGGTGCTCGATGATCTCTCGGAGCACGAGAAGAGGGCGCCTTACCAGGTCCTCTCTCGGATCAGTCCTTGACAAGTTCGGCAGCTTTCAGATCAGGTCAAAGCAAATGCAACAGCAAGTCTTCTTCTTCCAGCTGGGCGTCGAGGATCAGCAGTTCCAGTTACTCTTAAAGTGTAGACACAGCTTCTGAAGACTTCTGAACAATTTCCAGTGGTGAGAGGTCCCCATATATACTATCCTGTCTCTCATCCACACTGCTGGGTCACTCTCAGCAGTCAATCATACAGAAGGGCATTCATGCAGTCAGTCAGCCAATCAGGCACACAGTGCATTCAGGCCATCCTCCTCCCTCTCAGACACTCACAACAAGGAATGTGGATTGGGACAAGTACCCAGTCATTCAACAATACACACTGCATTCAGGCCAGTTTCGGGCAGGGCTGTCTCAGTCTTTATCCCTCATGCCAGAAACCAGACAATCACAGCAAGAAGTGCATATTGGTCACACACTCCATTCACCCAGGTCCCACCCACAGGAGGTACCCACAACATACAATCACTGGGAAGGCTCCAGCTAGTCTGTCCGGGCTTTCACAATAACACCATATATGGCACTTCCACCCCACAGCCAGTCAGGGGGAAGGGACAGAGTCAGGGCTTCCCAGGACTTTGGGAAACAAGGTAATAGGTAATAGAAAGCAAGAGGCCACAGGGGCCATCTTGTTTTCCATCAGGAATCAACTGATTCCAATGGCAGGGCCTGGGGATCCCCAAAATGGAGGATACTCAGCGCACCTGTCAAAGTCAGCATGAAGCTGCCACCAGCCTATACCCTGCTCTGTGGGCCACCCACAGGTGCCCAAAAACATACACTAGGGGCACAGGGTTGTACCCTGACCCATGGGTGACATAAGGGTATCCCACGGGTCCGTTCACCAAACCAAAAGAGAGAGAGCTGCACCGCCAGGAGTCCCACATGAACTCCTGTGCGGAAAATACGACAGAGCACACAATAAAAAGGCAGTATAGGACAAGGACATTATCCCTCCGATGCATTTCCAGCATCACACCATAACGGTGATTGTCCCTTAAAGCAAGCTTACATTTATCCAATCCCATGTGACATTTTACCTTCATAAGAAAGGGGTATCCTACTCCTTTGATTAATTCGACTTTCAAGAAGACACAAATTCGTTTTGACACTATTGGCAGAGCACTCCTTTCTAAAGTCATATAGTTGTGAGGTGAAATCAGGTGCTCCAAAGCAGAGGGAACCCTGTCCCCTAGCTGACCTCATAGAACATCGTGGATGACCGCCTTTGGGCCAAGACCTACACTCTCTGCCAGCAGCATCTGCTCCCAGGCTCCTCAATGGAGGTGAGGACTCCTGCAGGTGGCAAATTGTCTCCCAGGAATGGCAGGATCTTCACAATCAAACAAACCCGGACCTTGACTCGAACCGCTGGAAGCATCCTTGGGCCTACGACTCAGACTCAACTCAGTGGTACTCACTGCATTGAAACGGCTTGACAGACATACTAGACCTGTTGGACACTTCTAACAGCACCGCACAAAGCTTCACATCAAGTCCGACTTGCTGTCAACTCGCCACCTGGATCACTGCTCTCTACATTCTAACCCAGTTTGACCCACATGCACAGTGCTGAGAAACCCAGTTTGATGCTGTTGAAACACCAGAAAAAAAACAGAGGTATTTTTGTGACGTCCAGCCCCTGCCTGTCAACATTTGGGACTCTAGAGTCTGATGAGACACCCTTTTGCAACTTTTAATCAAAAGACTTATACTTTTAAAACTTACATTGTTACAATTTCTTGCCCTTCACCACTGCTACATTGCCCATGGTGCTTTCATCTTCATGTTCTGCATTGTCTGTGTTCTTTTCCTAGGGGTGGGTTTTTTCTAGTGTTTTATGTATCGTTAAAGAACCTCCCTTGTATGCCATTATGTTGGTGTCTTGAGCAATTGCTGTTTGAGTTGCTATTGGTTTCCGATTCCCATCCCGCTTAAGAGTATAACCTGCCCTCAGCCCATTTTACCACCAAGTGTGACGTAAGTACGTTTCTTGTCTGTTCTTGTTTCACTTCTTTGATTGCGATCACTGTTGAATTGTAGTAGCATGAGGGCTGAGAGGTGGTTTAGTCACTACTCATCATTGTACTCCTGTAATGCAGAAGAAATTTCATCACAGACACAGAGTTGCACGCTAATTTGGACTGACATCTAGAAATAATGCAGTGGATGCAAAATGCAGTGGAGGGTCATCACGATTCAAGCCATAGTGAAAGCAAAACACAGTGGTGGAGAGGGGTTACCACGAAGCAAAGTGCAGTTGGGGATCACCTAGAAGCAAATCACAGTGGCTGCAAAATGCACTGCAAGGGATCACGTAGATGCAAAATGCAATAGGGGATCAAGTGGAATCAAAACACACGGGTGATCACCTCGAAGCAAACAGTAAGATATTAATTGTGCTGTTGGTAAGGGAACAGGAGGGGCAATGTTATGTGGATAAAAACAAGTATTTATTATGCATGAGAAATGTGCTACTGTTTACTGTAAATACAATGTAATATTGAAATGGTAAAAGTCACTGTTATGGTAGTGGTAATATACGTTTAATGGTTGGCCTGTGCCTGTTGAATACTGGGCCAACATGATGAATGCCATTAAGTGGATAATACAGGGTCTGCATTCCTGTACCCCACTGCAGTTGCTGGTCATATATTGGGAAAATCGGAGGAAGACAGGAAGTGACCATCAGTAAAGGAGTTTGCATTGTGCAAGGAGGCGTACAGCATGAGCTTATGCACGCCCTTGGTTTTTACCATGAACACACCAGAAAAGACAGAGACAACTATGTCGATATCATGTGGCAATATATCAGCACAGGTAAATTACCTACGAGGGAAGGTGTAAGGTGAGAGACCAACACAAATGAATGCACTTAAAAAAATCTACAGAACGCATACTTCGATGAAAAGTCAAATCACATACTGTATAATCGCCTCTATCAAAAACAGTGCATACAATTTTTGTTATGAATTGTCTATTTGCAAGGAAACGGATAAATAACAGCTATTTTGTACAATTTACAAGAACATCCCAAGATGCACCTCTATATCATGTGACTTTATGTCACATGACGCACTGTTTTTTTTATTTTGAAACGGCCAAGTGGTCTATATAATGTATCTGTTTTTTGGTAGATAGATTTCCTGGCCTTATGAAACCATTGAATTACTGAAATGCTTGACTGCTTATACGTGGTTTTGGAGCCATTAAGAGGGGCATGGTTTAGCACAGGCACTGAGTGTGGGATACAACTTCCACTTGTACTTTAGCGACAGAGGCATAAACCTAAATGTGCCCCCATAAAAATGTTTACAGTGTTTGGTTTCTTACTGTGCATCCTAAATTATTGTACAGTCAATGAATGGCCTGGTCCATGTTGCTGGAGAGAAACATTATTTTGATTGAATAGGATTTACATATGCTGTATCCTTGGTAATACAGTGCTATTAACCAGGGGATGATGTCGAATTATTTAAAAGCAATCGGTCCAGAGGCACAAGCTGGGAAGGTAGTTCAGCATGTTGTGCAACTACTACTGTGATCTTGTGTGCTGAGAACTGCCTATAAATCAGATTGATTTTTAAAATGTTTGGGGGACGAAACCCCTCAAACTGGCATGGAGTTAGTGGGTTCCCTTGCTTTGCTTGGCTGCTTCCTCATATTCAGGAGCGGGCTATGGGACTTTTGCCCCCGAGTGAACATTTTGGGGGCCACAGTGACTGGCTTGGAGGTTTGGTGGGGCTACAGTGATTAGGTCAGTGGAGCTACAGAATATGAGTCTGGTACAGGCTCTGCAGATTGGGTTTGGTGGGGAGTATAGAGATTGTTCTGTGGTGGACTATGGCGATTGTGTCTGTGGTTGGAGGCTACAGTGATTGGATCTGCAAGTGGGGGCTACAGTGAATGCGCCTGGCCTTGGATCTCTGTACTCTAAAAAAGCCCACCTCTCAAGAAGTGAATGCACATTGTCAGTAAACCAAGTTTATTTCACAACGGTCGCTGGGGAGTGGCTAGACATCTCCTTCGAGTTGAACTAACCTGAGTCTCCATGAACCACACAAAAGATACAGTATATGCACATTTCCAGAAGACTTAACATACTCCCCCATTCCCCTCATGTTCCCCTGCATAGTCATCAACCAAAATGGAAATGATTTAGCCATATACAAGGAAATCTAGTCCCCACAATCTCATTGGCTGCCTTCACTGTGGCACCATCTCCTTAGATATGCAATTTCATGGCATGGCAAATACAAGCCCAAACCTCTTCTTTTGTTCCTTCCAGCAAAACATACAACCCTAACATGGGCATACAATATAGTTTTAGTTCTAATTCTACTTGGTCACATACTGTTAAGGATTTCAATCAGGCACGCACCCGGGTCTCGTCTAGCATGTAATGCACAAATGAAAAACTTATTTATCATGTCTATAGGTTCAATATTATGAGTGATATACCACTCATATCACACCCGTCTCAAAATACCCCCCAGGTCACAGTGGACCAGGAATCAGGCTGGTTGATAAAAGCCAATATTTATTTATTTATTGAAATTTCAAATCAAACCCACATTTTAATATATATATTTATTTGAGGCAGCAATCACCAATGTGGTGACAATACAAATCAGAAAATAAGTAAGGCAATTGAATTCACTTATATCAATACAGAATAGAAAACACAGGAAAAGGAACAGTTTTGGCTTGTGAAAGATAGCGCTTAGGTTAAAGTTTCCCCCTCCAAAGTTCTCAATTCACAAATGAGCATTCCTACACATATGTAAGTAAGTAGCAGGTATTCAGGAATGAACAACATAATGCAGTGTTGGAATATTATCTTCCCTCCCCATACAAGAGAAAAAAAGTTTTTGGAACATGGACACTTGTAAAAACTGACAGCTGGAAATGGCTTTGTGAACAATGAAAAGTGTGCAAAAATGTTTAAATGGATAGAAATTCTTATGAGAGCAACACTAAACAGGTCCTAAGAAACATGAGCTCCAACATAAACAACAATACACACTTTAGATCAGAATGGAATTCAAGAAACACTTTGGATGGGAAAAGACACGTGTAAAACTTTTGTAAAATGCAAATTCACGTCAAAGTTTCACTATGCGATTTTTAATATAAATGGCTCAAATATATTGTTCCGCAATGCAGTTCTTAGTTGGGGATGTAGCTAAGGGTCTTAGATTCAAGTGAGAGTTGAAATTACATTTCTATCTGTAGAATTGAAGAAGTTATGTAAGTTTTAATGAGAGGTGTTTTTGAAAAAAATAGAACAGAGAAAAGTAGCAATTTGGTTTTAAAAATGACAAATTGGGTTTAATAAACTATATTATTGACTGTGAAAAAGAGAATGCCACCCGTGAATCTCCACAGTTACGCATGGCCGATTGTAACTCTTCACGTGTGATACTCTATTTTCCATTCTGGGAATTACTTCATTTAATCCAAATCACTACTGGCTTATGGTATTGTAAAACAAATGAGAAAAATCAGCGCAAGAATGGTTCTGACAATATTAGAGGTTCTGAAGTTAAAGATGGGATGGGTTAAGATTGGGATAGGACAAGGCAATATATACTATGGGTTACTTTGATTCCTGTTTATACTTACAGTCCACTGTAATTTAAGATTAGACCATCAGGGTTATGGTCATCCTGGATCAGGTCTGCCAGCGGCAAGGCACCTCTTGGCAGGATGGTCAGCTGGGCAGTTCTGGTCAATTTGGACTGCACCTCAGACTGGATTTGGATTGGCCCCTCTGGTCACTGGACACGGTAGATTAGCGGGATGGCGAGTTCAGTAGGCAAGCATGAATGGTAGCAAGCCAGACTGGATCAGAATTAATGTTTGAAGTTCTTTTGGGAGGAATCCAGATTTGGGCCTAGCTGAAAAGAGTTCAGCAATTGCTTGTCCTTGGTTTTTGCAAAGAAGTCTGGAATCAGCTGCAAGATGAAGATTTCTGGAACAGGATGAAGAAGTCAGGAACAAAACGCTGCGCTGAAATCAGTATGTAGTCAGGAATCAGTGTGTCTATGTGTGGTGAAATTCCTATATTTATCATGCCAAGTGACATCATAAAGTTTATGCTAGGGGCATCATTTCAAACCCCCCCCCCACGACTTGCCTTGTTCTGGTTGGAAGTCAGAAAAAAGCTGTCATCTTTGTAATGTGATTTAGGAACTCCCACATTGCTTTGAACCACAATTTAACTTTTAAACAAAAGCACATTTCTATACTTATTCCTTCTAATAAAATCAGTCAAATACATTGTATATTTTGTGAGTTATCCTTACGTCCAATTTCCATCTCTTTGAGAGCTGTCTTTGTCGCTCTGTGGAATTTTGTCATTTTAATCATAACGGTTTGGTCTAACACTTTCTAATTCAATACCTATCTTGGCGATTACCTCTAGAACAAGGGTATACAATATCATATTTGCAGCATTAATAGTTTTGCCACAATTAGGGTTTTGGTGTAACATTGGTCCCTTATATAGTACAGTGTACACTAACGTCTCCATAGAAAAGAGCATAAAATTAGATTTGTAACTGCCAATTTTTAGATTTGTCCTCTTTCATGTTGCAAAGTTAAAGGTTTTCAAAACTTAATCAAAAATAGGCATTCACGGTTCCTGAAGCGACTGTCGAACTGACATGAAGTAGGAAGACTGGAGGGTCCTGCAGTGCCCAGGGAAGAAACCAGCATCAGAGGAAAGCAATGAATAAAAGATGCGCTCCCTCCAAGCAGGGTCTGACCTTCCTGGCTATCCGGTTCACTATAGCTCTGTACAGCAAATTCGACCAGAGGAGGGAGTCCTGGCTTGCAGTTTGGCTGAACTGGTTGGACCCACCAGCTCAGGGGAAAAAGATTCCTAGTAGATCTTCTCTGTCGTTGGAGTCTGAAGATTCAGACCTGCAGCAGGGCTTCACTGTGCGGTTCAGTCATTGTAGGGGTCCTCTTCTGTCAGCTCCTCATCGGTTCTTTTGTTCCAGTGGCGACTCTGCCTTTCCAATCCCAGAGACCTGCATTTTATGCAGTTTTCCCCCATTCACACAGCCTGGCTGTCAATCACACATCAGAGTGGCTGTCCTGGCGGAACAGTAACCTAGCCAAACAAACAGGAGTGTGACTTGGGTTACCAAGGGAACCCATGGCAGGGTTCATAAAACCCCTTCCTCACACCCTGCCTACCCCAAGTTTCAGGTGCCTAAGGAGGGCTCTGCGGAGAAGCCCGCGAAAAGACAGTGAACAAAGGAACCAAACCTAGTTTGGTGCGCGGAGTAAAACACGAAAAAGACATTTTCAAAAAGAAATGGAGAATAAACCCAGCCAGAACCGTATAAAAACGTATATGGTCCAGCGGGTTTAAGTTCGAGGCTAACAAGATAGCCTAAAACAATACCAAGGTTATTTAAGATAACCACGGTAGGAAAAATAGGGTAGTTACCACTGCCAACAGCCAAGTCTTGATGAAAAGGGAGTGAAACAATGCTCCAAGAGAAACAGACAAAAAGGGATAAGTATTACCCCTTTCCATTACTCTATGTAAGATAGTTTGCACTGGGTCTGTGGTTTTAAGGAGACTAATAGAGTCAATGGCAACTTTACATGTTCTGGGAGACAGTAGTCAGTCCCAGAAAATGGAGTCTGAGTTGGGAAGTCTAAAAGACAACCCTGTGTCACTGCACTGAAGGTGCTATGTAACACACAGTAACAAGATGATACCTATGGAGTAGGTGAGACTCCACAGTCTATGAACATGAGAATGTTAAAACACACACAGCAAAACACTTTTAAGAGTGGGGAAAAAATAAATCCTAGAAATCCAGAAAAGCTGCTGAGTGATTCAAGAGGTAAGGGAAATTAGCCATTCTGGAGAATTATCCCTAACATTGACAATAAAGGAATTAAGCCCTTCACAAAAACATGTTTTTAAACAGGCAAATTTTGCAATTTCTTCATGGTAAAAGCACATTTAAACTGAGTCTTTTACATCAGAGTTTCCTTTGCATCATATACATCTATTCAGCACCATTTCTGTCCTTGACTGTTGGAATTTGTTTGCAGTCTGGAAATAAATATTCAGCCTTTGCTTGGAGTTTTCTCTGCACAGCTGAAATTGTTATATGTTGCCACTTTTAGCTGCATTTTTCCTAGTGTAACTGAAAACAAACTGTTGGTGTACTGGTTTTTCATGAAATACATTTCTTAGCTGCAGTCAGTCAGTGAGGCCCGGTTTTCTCTCAGCCACCTGGAGAATCTGTGATTTCAGTACACTTTTAATTTCAGTGGTTCACTTCATTTTCGGTTTTTAGCCCAATTCTGTGGCCTTGCTTCATGTTACATGTAACAACACCCACTGGCATTCTCCTGCAGTGAGTTCTATTTTTACCCCAACTTTGTGTGGCAGGGGTGTGCAGCCTTTAGTGATTATGAACCATGCACAGTTTTGCAGATTTTTTGCGCGCACAGGGGTTATGCGCATCAATTTTTGGCTGTTTCTTTCCCCATTGGCAAAGGGGTGCAGTGCGGCGCATCGGCATGGGTAAACATTTCCCACAAGACCTGCAATGCTAAATCTGACACGCATGGTCTATGTATGGGCACTTCACTTTATGAGGCTATAGAGAGCTAACAAAAGGCTCCTTTGATCGGGCATTAACTTGTTTCTCCAAATACACTGACACCCTAGATACTTATTCTTGAATGCCTTGCATACCCTTTCATTATGTAACTACTAGGGGTGTACCGAATTTCGGCTTCGAGTAGGTATTCGGCTGAAATTCGGCTTAAAACCAAGTATTCAGCTTCGGCCGAAATCTTACCTAATATTTACTCGAAGCCGAAGTTCTGAACATGCCCTACCTAGTTTGCTGATTGCATTTGTCTTCTGGGCCACTTGCTGAACAAGAGGAATTCGGCATGAAGTTTTCCGACCTGCATCATGTTTATGGTAAACTGGATTGGCAGTAAAGGTGAGTCGGAGTGCCTCCGTTGTTGACTCTGTTCCATACATCATCAGCCTACAAGCTGATGTCATTAGCAAAACAGGTAGAGCCTGAGCGAGGCGGTCCGTTATCATTCTTTACCAGGGATGACAGGAAGTCGGAGAGGGCCATTCCTGTAACACATGCAAGGCTGAGTGATTGATCTCACGGCAGCCTCGCATTAGCCTCAGAGAAAAAACTTCAAATTCGGCATGGCTGCACTTCTCTGGGTCAAGCCTTGCCGATCCCGCAGTCAGCATCAGAAAACAGGGACTTTAAAATCACAGGGCTGCCCTTCTCAAGTTCAAGCCTCGCCTACCTACAGCCTTGAGTACGGCAACAAAACCCATTCAAAGGAAAACAATGGGCCTCTGCATCCTGAGAGAAGAAGCAAGCCTTTAGAGTGAGACTCCAGCTGGTGTTTGATACATGTTTTCCAGGCCACCAGGGCGTCAACGCGCCTTATGCTAATGCCGACACTCAGCTGTAAGGAGCTTCACTTAACACTTAACAGTAGCAGCGGGGGGGGGGGGGCGGGCGATGGAGTGATTTGTTTCACTATGAATGGAGGCAACTGTGTTAACCAAGCACTGGGGGTTGGGGGCAAGGAGGTGGGGGGGCTATATAAGTAACACAAGATTAAACAGTCATGCCCCTCTCTACTGCGTTTTCCTCTGACTGCTTTCACCCTACTTGACTTTTCACTAAGTTTTTTCAGTGCGCGTTTCAACTTTTGACACTTTGCTTGCTGAACTCCCAACAAAATTAACAGATTCAGCCTCCTTAACTGGACTGAAAAAGAGACCGAATTTATTTCTTGGACTTCGAGGGCTGACTACCGATTTTGAAACTTTAATTGTTAATTTCGAGTGGCAAGTGTTTTTCACTGTTTCCACAAAGATGTTTAAGGTCGACATGTGGATAGTCAGGGCTCAGGCTGACCAATTGCATGCAGTAGGGCTGCAGTGCCACAGAGATTGCTTATGTACTCTTACGGATTTAGTGCGCTTTGCTGTTTTGCCCGGGAACCGTGTCAGAGTTTCTGTGTGTGACTGTTTAGTTGCTTTCCCTAATTGTGTGTGCCTCCATGTGTTCCCATTGCTTTATAATATGATATAGCAGTTGGCGCACAAAACTGGATAGTGGTCAGTAAATGGGCCTTGCTCACCCACTCTATACAGTAGATGAGATGCCTCTGGTGCCTGGGCGGTCTCGACAACCCCCTCCTGCTCTCAATATTGCCCCATCCCTCCCCCTAGACCACAGGTCTGCCTGCACTGTGGGTGCCCACTTAAGCACCCGGAAGTGACTCCCTGAGTGGTATTGATCCAGGCCCATTTGGAGTGCAGGGCTATGAGTGGGGCCACCAGGAGAGATCAGTAGGAGACTGAACTCTCTGACCTTCCTGTTGGCATGACATTGGCAGGCAGAGAACACGAAAAGCTTGCTGGCATCACGGTTCCCTCGCATCAGAGCCACATGCTACATGGAGGAGGTGCATAATAGCATTACCCTATGCCTGTGCTCTTTCTTGTCTTCCATGCTACCCTTCTTCACCATACACAATATAAGGGTTACTTTTAATCCCAGGTGGAAAACCCAGACAAGGCTTCATGCAGGCATTTTATGCGCTGGAGTTAATAGCGGAGCTTGCTTAAAGAGGCAAGATAGCTCAGTGGGTTTATCGCTTGCTGTTGTTATGTGCATGGGATCTGCAGGTCACAGGTTTCAGATCCTGACCAGGACAACCAAACCTTTCAATTTTTTGAGGTCGATACATGTGTACCGACTGCAGTTGGGATGATAATTGTAAGTGAATATGTGCTATGTACAGCTCCTTGGTGTAAGAGCTATATAAGTAAAAAAAGATTAGCACATACTAGAACTGTAGTGCCCCTGTGGACTGAAAGTGACTTTCATCTTCTGTAGACAAAGAAAAGAAATGCAAAAAAGAATGGATATACACATTTTGAAGTGTATTTTTAATTTACAAAGGTTTTTCTTGTCTAGATAACTTTATTTATTAAAAAGGCCACTATTCGGTTACGTATTCGGTTCCGGCCGAATACTTGTCCAACTATTCGGTATTCGGCCGAATACTTAAAACTACTATTCGGTACACCCCTAGTAACTACCATTTCAATTAATCTGGCTTCCTGTCATATTATACTTTTTTCCCTGCTAATCTACTTGACCTGCTCATAGCCCGGCAGCCATCTTCGCTTCCAGTCACCCTTATAGAGTTTTAGCCATTAACCCTGGATGGACCCTGCCAGGTAGCAGATGTGTCTTTGGTCACTCAAACAATCATTTCCAAAATCAAACCCTTGGGTCCATCGCTCTTCCTTTTATTTCAGCTTCAAATAGCACCGCCTATGTTGTTACAGCTATCCCTCTGCCAACTGATACTTCCCCCTTGGCCAGCCATTCTTCCCAACAGGCTAGATATCTATTTTTATATACGTGTGTTCAAAATGACTTAATCCCCTCATAATGGGTTTCCCACTCAAGAGCCTTTTTCAACTTTGTGTAAAGCCCTGTGCTTTAAATCTCATTGCGCTAAGTTGCACAATGTGCTCTAATATTATGTTCACACAATCCTCATTGTGCTGCTACATTATGCAGATCTAAGATATATCACTCTAGGCACAAAATGACACTAGATATAACCTTTAACAAACCTTAATTAACTGTTCTAGATACATGCAAACAACAACGTTGTAACAATATTGTGTCCCTTGTTGTACAATCATAACATTAATATGGTGAGGTGTGTGCAATGTGAAACTCTCCTTTCTATTTAGATCAAATTCATTTACCCCAACAAGGGCTATGGTAAGTGGATCTGTAGAAGATTATGGGATTGAGTCTGCAATTGGTAGACTTATGATGGTTGGGGCCGTGGTGATTAGGGGTTGGATTCTATGGTGAGTCTGTCTGTTAGGCTATGATGATTGAGTCTGGGTGTGCTGGGGCAGTTGGCATTGAGTCTGGGGTCTGGTTGTAGGTCATAGGATCGACAACAAAAGGATCGATGGGTCAAAGGATCGACACAAAAGGATCGACGGGTCAAAGGATTGAATTTCTTTTTTCTTTTTTTTAACTTTTTTTTGGGTGGTTCTCCCCCAACCCCTGTTTTTCTGGTAAAAACCACTTTTTTCCCTAAACGAAAATCCCCCAAAATATATATAATTAAAAAAGAATTCGATCCTTTGACCCGTCAATCCTTTTGTGTCGATCCTTTGACCCGTCGATCCTTCGAATTCGATCCTTTGACCGGACATCTCTGGGGTCTATGGTAATTTGTTTTGGAGGCTCTGGTGATTGGGCCTGAAAGGCTATGTTGATTGCATGTGGGGCTCTGTTGATTGCATTTGGAGGGTTGAGGTGATTGGGTTTGGGGCTATGTGTGTTGGGGCTTAGTTTCAGGTTTTATCGTTATCTGCTTTTGGATGGCGGCTCATCTTTCACAGAGAAAAGGTCATTCCTCTCCTGATGCCAGGACTGCCTGGATGAGAACAGGGCAGGTGGACAACTGGGGAGACCTGACCCAAGGAAAAACTCAAGCCTGAGTGCAAAAAAACTTTGGGGTATTGTATGATGTTCCAACACAAACACCATACTGCAAGGAGCTGGTTTTCCCCTCCAGTCCACGGTGAGGATCGAAGACTGGAGAACACAACTCAGTTTCCCTTGAAAGTGGTGATCCAAGTTAACAAGTTAAGATGGAGCTGAGAGTAGTAAGAGAGGCAGAATGATGTGGAGCAGCAGCAGGGCCAGGGAAAATGAGTATCAGGTAAGGAAACACGTTTTGACAAGCTGAGAGTAGAATGAGCGCCAATGGAATAGCAAGGAAGGAAATGAGCAGGGAACAATTCCACTGGAGACAGAGTATAAAGAACAAGAAATGTGAAAACTAGTATTACTGGCAACAAGGAAGTTGCAACGCACCGTGGTCTGTTGAATGATCTGTCTTACAGTCCGGGTTTGGAAAGTCCTCGAGCACGAAGCAGAAAACGGTACATAGGATGCATGGCGGCCATGTTGTGGATTGCAAGTATGCGCCATGGATTGCACATAATGATTGGCAAAGGTTTCTTTCACCATTGATCCCAGATGGACCACAGGCGATTTCAGAATCTGACATCCTAACCCCTGCCAAGCCTGGACTTACCCAGTTTCCATGGATGCAAGCAGTGGAAACAATCTATCAAGGCAGGAGCATGAACAATACAAGTTCATTCACATATGCTTTCTGATGGTAGGTATCCTATCCAGTCAATGAGATATTGAAGGGAACAACAATCGAATTGGGAATCACAAATCTGTGCTACTTCACATTCTTGATGTTGATTGCGAAGGACAGCTGGAGGAACAGCAGACTGATGATAAGAAGACACATCGGGTTTAACTGGCTTAAGTAAAGAAGAATGAAATACGGGATGGATTCTGTTCCAAGTGGGAGGAGTTGAAGTTTGAATGCAGCTGGATTGATCTTTGTGATGATTTTAAAGAGTTCATAGAATCTAGGGGTGTGCAGGTAGATATTTACTCGACAACCAAACTCTGTCTCCAGGTTGATACGAGTTGTCTGGGTTGTGATGACGATCTGTGTGTTTTTTGTCGTCTTCTCTAGCTTTGGCTAAGGTCAGGAGAGCTTGTTGTGGGACTTCTTGTAGTTGAGTTAGGTTTCCTCTACTGAATGAAGAAGAGTGCTATGAGTTGGTAAGGAAGGTATCCAAGTTGTGGTGTATACATAGTTGCAGAAGAAGGGAGTCATACCAATTGAGGAATAAAAATAATTATTTGAAAATGCTGCCGAATGCAGAAGACTGACCCAATCGTCCTGCACTGCAAAGACGAAACACCTTAAGTATTGCTCCAAGGTTTGATTGGTGCATTCTGTGATACCATTAGACTGAGAATGGAAACCAGAAGAAACACAAGTTTGAATACCAATGTTCTTTTAGAGAGATTTCCAAAACTTAGAGGTATATTGAGAACCACGATCTGAATTCAGGGCTTTGGGAATGCTGTGTAACTTGAATATCACTGTAAAAATAAATGACTCATCTAAACTGCAAAGAATATTTTGGAACAGGGTGTAAAATGGGCCATCTTCGAAACGGTATCCACAGTGAACATGATGACAGTACAGTCCTTAGAGGTAGGCAGGTCCACTATGAAATCAGTTGCAATCTTTTCTCATGGACAAAAAGACAAGGTAAATTGGTGAAGTTCACCTGCAGGTCTTTGGCATGTTGTCTTAACCTGTGCGCATACTAAACCAGATTGGCAAAAGTTGGTAACCTGTTGGTGGAGTCGAGGCCACCAGAAATGTTGTCAAATTAGATGAAGAGTGCATAGATGACCACAATGACCTGGCACATTTGAACTACGGCATATCTGGAGGGCTTTCTTTCATAAAGTATTTGTAGGTAGGTACAAAGAGGGACCTTGAAACCATAAGGATAAAGTCAATCATCAAAGAAAACTGGGCAGTTCTGTCCTGTGATCAACGAGTAGAGAACCTATTCAAAGAGTACCCAACCTTTGCATATCAGTGCAGTAGACATTTCAGAGATAACCTGTTATGCACTAGAACACCAGCAGTAAACACAAAAACACAGACCACTTGCAAAGGAACATATCCATGTCTGCAGTGTAGTATCTGTGGGTATATACAGAGGGGAGACTCATTGAATCATCCACACACTTGAGAGAAGATTAAACTGAGAGATTTCGCAACATGTGAGACAGCAAACATAGTGTAAAGCATCAAGTGCCCCTGTGGGCTGTACTATGTAGGACAGTCTAGGAGGGAAGCGAAATTACGCTGGAATGAACACAGGTCATGCATACACAATAGGAATGCAAACTTGGCAGTGGCCAGACATTGAATAGACAAAAGACACAATCTATCACAGATACGGTTCTTAATACTGGAAGTAGTAAAGAAACTAGAGCCATTTGAAAACCTACGGAAGCGATTGGACAGAAGGGAATGCTTCTAGATAGACCGGTTGGAAACACTTGCACCAAAGGGTTTGAATGAAGAAGTGAACTGGGCTTGTTTATTATATCATGATAACTTCGGGATTTCAAAACGAACAAAAACATTACAAGTACCAGAAAACTGATTTAGTACTTTGAATGTGCACAGAATTTTGCTTATTAGCAAATGAGAGTTATGTTTCAAGCACATTATGTAACAATGAATGAGTACCGATTAGATCTGATTACACACATGATTGAGGTTTATTTGATAGGGGAAGTAACACTGTATTAGTACAGATTAGATCTAATAACACATATGATTGAGGTTTAAAGGATAGGGGAAGAGATGGTTGACATATTGATAAACGCACATATTCCTAGCAACAAGGCAGCAGATAGGTCTGTATTACATTTTGAAGCATTGATTATTCAAAATGGGCATATCCTAGTCAGGCCCATACAGTACTCACTAAATCATTCTCTGATTTGGCTAATTTCAGAGCCTGCACCAGGCACACAGATAAATGGGACACAGAGAATTACAGAGTATGAACATTCTGTCAGAGGATATACTTAAAGGGAGGTGCACTTGCGCATATCATCATACACAATAGGAGAAATAGCCGTTTTACACTAACGGCGCGGGAAACATTATATAAATATGCAATCTACCATGGTCATCATATACAACATGAGTAACAGTGATTTTACATGTACGGCACGGGTAATATCATATAAATATGCAATCTACCTAAGGTATGGCGGTCGCTTTCCGCATTCCAGTATAAATGTTTTAATCAAAGGCATTACTGCGTAACACTTCCTGCACAGTTCGCACCCAATGGAGTTCTATTCATGACAGAGAACACTACACAGTATTAATATAGCGTCACTATAGGTACGAGTAGGGAGATACAGTGAGGATTAGACATGCATAAATGTAGAGCACATTACACAACGGGATCAACAACGGGTAATTGCTTATTAGTACGGGTGACAACAAATTAACATGGAATTTACCCAAATCATGGCGGTCACTTCCTGCGTCACCTTATCCATGGAGACGTGGGATGCGAGGCACCGCCTCCACTGATCGTCATGACAACATTCACAGTATACATAGGAGAGGGATACATAGTTTGAGGTAAGCGACAATGTATGTTTAGAGTATAGTAATCCAGATTGTGTTTCAAGCATGGTTAGTAAGAGTATCCATCTTGTTATAGTTACCAGGCTACAGATATCGAAGAGATAGAAGCACACAAGGTAAAAGCAATTAATCTCCCCACACAATGCAAGCGTATGTAGTTGAGTCTTTTGCTGAGATTACGTATGCAAACAACTTCCTCTGTATTCTCCCATTTCTTTAGAACAGAACAATGTGGACAAGAGATAAAGGTACAATCTGCTAAAACAAAACGTGATATAACCATGCTGTTTGACCTAATAGTGCATGCATATTCCAACTTCCCTCGGTTTGCACCCCAACTTTACCCTATGCTTTATTTTATTTTATTTCCTGTTTCCGATCTTTCTCTTTTCGAACTTTGAAACTCCTTTGGGGAATACCTTATAGACATATTTGGTATGTGTCCAACCAATGTATTATTATTAATGTTGGGCTCTTATTTTTGATTTGATGTGATGATTTACATGTGACATGGTATATGTATAGCCCTGAAGATGGAGATCCGCTCCGGAATGCATCGGCTCTCTGACCATGTATAAGCCAAGAAAATGCTTTTAACACACAATGAGTTGGCTTGAGTGACAAATAACTCATGATGAATAAAAATATGAATGTTGACAACAGAAACAACTATAAGTATTGATATATGAAGCTAATATCCTATGGAAAATCACTTATGGATTAATCAATACGCACACTTTTTGATAAAGAAAAGGAACTTTGAGCAAAAAGTTAGCTCGTTTGAGCATTGTGAGAGCACCAGACATAGTTGGGTGAACTCACCCATCTTTTTTGCAAAGTCACGGTATGAATGTGTGTCCTGGTGTCTAAGGACCACAACAGTTCAGTCACTCCCCTGAAATAAATTATCTTGTTTACAAATAAGAGGAAGTACATTACATAACATAGAATACGGTGGTGCCCACCTCTAAACCTCAACCTTGAAACCATAAGCCATCTTGAAAAACTAGATGTGAATTAACCAGATCATTAACAGAAAATGGCTCGCTAACTTCTTGTAAACATTTGTGTATTAAGAATACAAAAGTAGTGGGTGGAAACGTCCTTTCTGAGGTTGTATCAAACTACTCAAATGGAGTATCCAAGCGAAACAAGGCATCAGCTATAACATTGCCAGATGAAATTGAAATTAAGAAAAGAAATAGATGGGTTATCGGCTGATTCTGCAGTCGAATGACTGTAACATCATATGATTACGGTGAGCTGTACGTAATTCAGTTTCTTGTTCTGCCCCTCAGAGATGATGTTGCCATTCTTTGCAAGTTGTTTTGAGGGTTAAAAGCTCCTTTACAAGAACAGAGTAGTTCCTTTCCGAGGAAGTCAGGGTTTTGGAGAAATACAACAGAGGATGTCCTTTCTGGATAGAAGCGACTTGCTTAAGGACCACTCCAATAGCACCTTTTGACGCATTAGTCTCTACGATACACATTTTGTGGGGGTCTGGCTGAATCAGTATGGGAGCTGAAGTAAAGGCCTTTTTAAGTTGATGAAAGGCTCGATCTGCCCCCTGGTTCCAAGTAAAGGGTGTGTTTTTCTTTAGCAGAGTGGTCAAGGGACGAACAGTCTGAGAAAAGGTTAGCGAGACCTAGAAATATTTGGATATCTTTTACTTTAGTAGGGTTTCTCCAGCGGAGAATGACTGCAACTTGCGTGGGTCCATTAGCGGAATCAAATATTAATCTCTCCAGTTTTACTTGAAGGTGATTTTCCTGTAGACGTTGAAGGACTGTTTTTACATGTTTGACATGATCCGGTATGCACTTGGAAAATATTGAAACGTCATCGAGATATACAATGACTGTATGAAACAGAAAATGAGAAAACACATTTTCCAGGTAGCTTGAAAAGCAGCAGCGGTCGTTAGCCAAACGGAAAGGAATCACAGAATATTCAAAATGACCATAGGGTGTTCTAAATGCAGTCTTCCATTCATCCCCTCTTTTTATTCTTAATAAATGATAAGCCCCTCTGAAGTCCAGCTTGGTGAATATAACAGCAGTTTGTACTGCATCCAATTTATCGGGAATCAAGGGAATTGGATATTTTTCTTTTACTGTAACTACATTGAGACCAAGATAATCCAAACAGGGTCTTAGTTTGGTGGTATTTCTTTTAAAAATAAAAAATTGTGATGCTCATGCAAGGAATACTGACTCTCTGATAAGACTATTAGCCAAATTCTGATGTAAATATTCCTTGAGTGCTATTTTCTCAGAAGGTGTTAGATGGAACATTCTGTTAAATGGTATAGACGCATTAGGGTCAAAATAATGGCACAGTCTTCTGTACAGTGTGGTGGTAGAGATTGAACAAGATCTTTATGGAAAACTTGTTTGTGATCCTGATAGTGTATCGGGATAGTAGAAAGTATAGGTTTAGCTTTGGCATGTTTGTTAAGGACAGGGAACAGCTACAATGGAGACATGTCTCTTTTCTTGAATACATGTGGACATACAGTGTTCCAAACCCAGAAAGACTGTATGAGCCCTGCAGTCAATGTAAGGGTTATGTAAGGGTTGTGCAATTTAAGCCACATAATCCACAAGAAAAATGACCCGCCTGTATGAAGTCAAAGACAATGGTTTCCCTGTGATAGTGTACCCACATATGGATAGGACTGGTGTTCATCGGGATAGAACCACTGACTAATTCTCTTCCATCAACTCCTTCCACAGGAAAGGGCATGATTATGTGAACTAAAGGTACTTCCTTCTGAGAAGCCCAAGTAGTATCCATGAACCGTGCCACTGCCCTGAGTCCAAAGGTTCATGTACTTGAAAGGAAAGTCCATCAGGTAACTGTAGGGATGCCAAAAGGACTAACAGTAATGTCTTCTCAGTATTGGCCGAGCGGATCATAGTTTGGTCTGGAATGCTGGGACAGGACAATTGCTCCTGTGTCTGGGTCCCATCTTAGACTGGTAGGTGAAGCTTTCCTTTTTGCGAGGAGGTGCTAAAAGACCATTATGCAACAGATGGGAGGCCGAAGCACAGTACTTCCACAAGCCTTGTGTATGACGTCATGTTCTTTCTTCTGGGCTTAAGGGACTTCCTGCTGTACCAATCTGCAAAGGTCACGGATGATCCTGAGATGAATCCAGAACAGGTGGTGGAGGTAAAGGAGGATGAGAGCTTAACCCTCTGTTCTCTCTTTTCTCAGCTACACGTTCTTGTGTTCTGAAATTGTACCAAAGAGCTTTTAGGGTGGTAGGACGAGGAACTCTGGAGACTTTGTCCTTCCGTTCTTCTGAAAGACCCGTAGAATACACCTTAAAACAAGCCTCATTAGACCAGGTGGCTTGAGTAGCCATTTGTCTAAATTTGGTGATATAGGTGAGGATATCCATAGCTCCCTAATGCAACTCTAAGAGTTCCTCCTGGACTGAGTACACAAGGTCCGGACGATCAAACACATATTTAAGGCCTTGTGTGAATGCATACAATGAATTGAGCACAGGGTTGTCCATTGTGACCATATTAGTTGCCCAGGTTGTAAAGACTGGGAGGGGGTGTCTGTACTTCCGCTCTCTATATGGTAGAGGTAGAGGAGAGGCACAGAGGACCCCAGCCAAGATTCCCTATTATTGGTAACGTAGTCGAGCAATCAAGGCCTAGCTTCTCAGGAGGTGATGCAGGCTGGTTCTTAAGTACAGTGTAGTCCTCGAACCCCCACAAAGGAATGTCCACACACTGTATTACTGAAAACACAGTCTTTATATAATTAATATTCTAATATTCAAAGGTATGTACACAATCACAATAAAGCACTTTGTACTCGGAAGTCAATAATGATAAATATATACAATTCTAAAGTGGTACCACCAATGTTATCAAATCTCATTAAAGTGCATCAACTGTACGGTTAAAATGTCACACAGATCAATAACGAGGAAACCAGCAATAGAGATAGGAAGGAACGCAAGATGGTTGAAACAATAGGCAGAATGCTGACCCCTAACGCTAGGCACAGTTCTGTGTGAAGATCCCCCCCACCTGGGCAACCTGTAAAATAAAGATATATAGCACAAGCCCAGTCCATGTAATGTTCAATAGTCTTATTTCCTCCTATTAAGGTTTTACCCCTCCCAATGTACCTGGTGGAATAGAGTTCTCCGAAGATGCGTCGACCGATCATTCTTGAGTGACTCCCTTTAAAGCAGGAGCCACGGATCATCGAGAGGCGTCGAGGAACTCGGCGTTCGGTGTCAGGGAATCGACGGCCCTTCTTGAGTGCCCTCCCTTTAAGGCAGGAGTCACGGGTCATCGAACGTCCGACGGCGAACAGGTTGAACTACGGCCATGAAGTGGCAGCTTCGTTCCTAGCGGTGCTCGTCGACGACAGAGCGTTGGCGTCCTGCAAGGAAGAGGCATGCGGGGCACCTCGGTGATGATAGTTCTGGACCGCAAAGAGATGGTGAAGAACTGTAGCCCAGCAAGGGCATCAAGTCGTCGGCGTCTCTGTGGTCCTTAGGTGGCGGGAAACCCACCGGCTGATGCTCCTCAGCGCGTCAACGGTCAGGCCTTCTCCAGCGGGATAAAGCGGGCGACGATGCAGACAAGAGCGTCCGATGATCAAAATGAAGTTCTTAGGCAAACGGGAGCACGGCGGCTCCGGTCGGCGACAGCAGTCGACACTGGTGGACAACAGTCCGAGTGCTTCTCTTTCAGATTCCGCGGCAGTCCCCGTCTAGGGTCGGCAGCCTGTCGAAGGTCTGTCTACCAGGGAGCTTTGGCAAAGATCAGCTGGTGCATGATGGTCCCTGGCAGCTCGGGAAGAGGGCGCCTTACCAGGTCCTCTCTGGGTCAGTCCTTGGAGGCACACCAGCTTTCAGATTGTGAAGGGGAGCAACAGCAATTCTTCTCGTCCAGCAGGGCTTCAAGGTCAAGCTTCAGTTACTCCAGTTACTCGTCGTAGTGGACTTCAGCTTCTGAACACGATTGCTAGCAGTGAGAGCTCCCCAGATATACTGTTGATCTCCCATTCATTCTGCTGGGTCACACTCAAGCATCCAATCATGACTAAGGGATTTCATGCAGGCAGGCAGCCAATCAGGCACACAAGGTATTTAGGCCATTCACTTCTCTCCAGACACTCACAACAAGTTATGTGTATTGGGACAAGTACCGGGCCATTCAACACTCCAAACTGCATTCATACCGGTTTCGGGCAGGGCTGTCTCAGTCATTGTGTCAACCACCAGATACTAGACATCCACAACACAGAATGAATATTTGTCACACACTCTATTCACCCAGGTCCCACCCACAGGAGGTACCCACAACATACATCACCGGGAAGCCTCCAGCTAGTCTGGCCGGGCCTTCACAACAACACCATATATGGCACTTCCATCCAACAGCCAGTCAGGGGGAAGGGACAGAGTCAGGGCTTCCCAGGACTTTGGGAAAACAAGGTAATGGGTAATAGAAAGCAAGATGCTGCAGGGGCCATTTTGTTTTCCATCCGGAACCAACTGATTCCAATGGCAGGGCCGGGGTATCCCAAAATGGAGGATACTCCGCGCACCTGTCAAATTCAGCATGGAGCTGCCATCACCCCATACCCTGCTCTGTGGGCCACCCACAGGTGCCCAAAAACATACACTAGGGGCACAGGGTTGCACACCCCACCCATGGGTGCCATAAGGGTATCCCACGGGTCAGTTCACCAAACCAAAAGAGAGAGAGCTGCACCACCAGGAGTCCCACGTGGACTCCTGCGCGGAAAACACGACAGAACACACGATAGCAAGTAGTAAAGGACAAGGATACCGTGGCCCTGTGCCTCCGATGCATTTCCAGCATCACACAGGTCAATGCACTTCCTGACATATGTGTAACCAAAAACCCAACCTTTGCTCTATCAATTTGAAGCTTGGCGAAAAAAGTGAATTGGACTTTAAAGGCATCAGGAAACTTCTTTAATCGTTTGGGGGCTCTGTAGAATGTATCCAATGAAAATGCCATTCCAGATGCTAAAGGTGGTGCCACGTCACAGCACTGAAGGGCTTTTCTAAGGCCCAGATTTTCATTTTTTAAAGTCTGAACCTCCGTAGTGAGGTTTTGAACCGCCACCACCAACTCCTGGGGCTGGGCCATGCTTTCCATTAAAAAGGGGTGTTGCAATCTTTCAGGTTTTGTCTGTACCTGCTTTTTGGTGGCGGTTCCTCTTTAGTGGAGTAAAGGTTGTTCCTTTCCTAATGCCAGGACTGCATGTATGATAACAGGACAGGTGGACAACTGGGGAGGCCCGACCCATGGCAAAACTCAAGCATGAGTACAAAAAACCTTGGGGTGTTGTAGGTTGTTCCAACACAAAAGGAATACTGCAAGGAGTTGGTCTTCCCTTCCAGTCCACAATAAGGATCCAAGACTGGAGAATACAACTCGGTTTCCCTTAAAGTGGTCATCCAAGTTAACATGGTAGGATGGAGTCAAGAACAGTAAAAGAGAGAGACAGAGGGGGTAATCCCAAGTTGGCAGGTATCCCAGTGGTAAATCTGCTGGGATACCACCCAATGCAATTAGCATTACCACAACTTGGTCCGGCGCTACTAGCGCCATATCCCAAGCTGCAGTACCACTCTAAATCCCCATTTATTCTAGGACCATTGGACCCAATGGGGCATTTTCCGTGCAATTACCAGCAGTAATTGCGCTGAAAATGGGTGGAAAGTTGGCAGATATAACCCCAGCTCAGAGCTGGAGGTGAATCCCCAACTTTCCGCCGAACTCATGGTTGGGCAGAGCGGTAATGCAGCAATAATAGTATTACCGCCACATTTTCCCACTCCCCCAACTTGTGATGAGGCGCAGAATGATGTGGATCAGCAGCAGGGCCGGGAAAAGTGAGGATCAGGTAAGGAAACACTGCTTGACAAGCTGCAAGCAGAACGGGCACCAATGGAATAGTTTGTTTGTTTGTTTGTTTTTTAATTTATAATGCACACCAGACCCTGGGGTATCAGGGTGCAGCAGTTACATGTGATGCACAGCTTGATTAAGAGGTTACAGATATAGTAATAAGATGCAGGCATGGTAAAGCACGTGTGTTTACAAGAATGCAGGCAAATATACATAGGTGAAAATATAATAAGGATATACAATAATACAGAAGCGAAGTAAATACAAGTATGATACAGGGATGCAAAAATATATACAAGGAAATGTGAAAGAATACATGAATATAAACATGGGAACAGGATGTGAGATACGCATAAGGGGACATTAGTTATCGCTCAACTTGAGCCATTTGATGTGACTTAGTCTGAACTTAGGATAGGACTGATCTTCTGTAATGGGATGTGGCAAGCAGTTCCAAAGTTGGGCAGCGTTGACAGGGAAACTGTTGCCACCAACCTTAGATAGCTTGAATCTAGGGAGAGTAAGGCAGTTGGTGTTAATTAGTCTTGAGGGTCTGGTGGAAATTCTCCTTTGGAATCTATTCATGAGATAGCTGGGGCAGCATTGTTCATTGCTTTGTGAGTCAGGGAGGCCGTTTTTAATTGAATTTTGTTGATGTTGAAAAGCCAGTTGTTTTGGACGATTTATCACCGATATGTGTGATCTTTTCGGCATGCCAAGAGCCGCTATTAAGGCATTATTTTGGAGGATTTGTATCTTTTGGCTAATTGAGTTGTTGGTACCAATGTATAAGACATTGCAATAGTTGAGGCTAGATAAAATTAGGGCTCTAGTCACGGTAATTCAATTTTCATCAGATAGAAAGGGTTTGCCAGTTCTGCTTACAAGTGTAGACCGTGGTGGAGGCCATGGTGTTTACTTGTTTAGCAAGGGAGAGGGTGGAATCGAGGCAGAAACCGAGTGTCTTTACCTCCTTGGCCACCTTAATAAGGTTGCCATCAATTATGAAGGATGAGTAATCTTGGCCTAGTTTCTTGAGGTTAGCATGGGTACCCAGAACGATGAGCTCCGTTTTGTCATCATTCAGGCATAGACCATGGGTAGCCATCCATGCCTGGATGAGATACACCCTATTCACCAAGGCCAAATCCTTAGCGTAGTCCCCAGAAAGTGCAAGGAGAATCTGGGTATAATCTGCATACTTAGTGCAGGTGATACCAAGATGGTCCAGATCATCAAAAAGGGGCTTGGTGAATATATTGTATAATGTAGGGGAGACACAAGAGCCTTGGAGCACCCCACAGGTAATGGCAATGGGGTCTGCTGCTGCTGAAGGGGAGAAGACCCTCATGGTCCGGTCACTTAAGAAGGACTTGATCCATGTTATGTCTTCTTTGGAGCAATGGGCAGCTGAATCCAGGTGTCTACATAGAACCTTGTGATCCACATGGTCGAATGCAGCCGAGAGGTCAAGAAGTAGGAAGAGGGCTGTTTTTCCCTTTGTCTCTCAACTCATCAACTTGTGACTTCGGGTCTATAAGGGCGGGCTCAGTTCCGTGTTGGGGGCGGAAGCCTGATTGACGTGCTGCTACGAGTTTGTGGTGTTCCAAGTACTTTTGAATTTGGAGATAGGCAATCTTGTCAAGAATTTTCAGCAGGAGGGGTACTGTAGTAATAGGGTGATAGTTTGTAGGTATGAGGGGATCTAAGGTTTGATGTTTCAGTAAGGGGGCACCCCTGATTGTTTGAGATTGCATGGGACGATGCCAGATGCAAATGAGGCATTAATGAGTTTGGATTTAAAAGGGGCAAGGTCTCTTGCAGCATCTTTTATAAACTGAGCTGGGCAGAGGTCGCCCTGGCAGTTAGATGGCTTGAGTGAAAGAATGACTTTCTCTACTTCAAGGATAGATGTTTTGGTAATGTTAAATCAGGAAGTCAAGTTAGAAGGTGTTTCCTTTGAAATAACATTCGGGGTGATGTGGTTGGAATGCGAAGGATGGTTTAAGTATTGCTTTTTTTGGGCTGTTTTGTTTTGAAGGGTGGTGACTTTATTGGAAAGGGTCTGTGGTATATCAGAGCACCATGTTTTATCCTTAGTGCAGTTATCGGGGGTAATGATAGGAGACTCAAGTTCCTTTAGGATGGAAAACAACTCTTTAGTGCTGGATTTTGCACTAGAGATACGTTTGTTGTAAGAACTGTGTTTGGCTAGGAAAATTTCATTTTTGTATTGGGATGAAATTTCATTGGCCCTCATTATGACCCTGGCGCAAAGTGACTGACCGGACCGCCACAGCGTAAATAGCGTTTCCGCCATTGCACGATGGAGCAAAGTGCGGCCCATTCCGACCCATCGGGCACGAGCACCACGGCATGGCGGAAGTGCAAAGTCCGCGATGGCGGAAATGACCCCAAAACGGCCCACACCGCCGCCGTACGGCGCCCAAGGTGCAATACCGCCACCCATCTTAGCGGACACCGCAGTGAGCGCCAACCGGAAAGTACGGTGACCGTAAATATACGGAAACGGAAGTAAAAACATGGGCCCGGAACGGGAAACAACACGCCGTACACCTATAAAACCACAAAATCCACACAACCACTAAAAACACTACCCTGAGACACATCCCAACCCGTCATCCACCCTAGTGAAACCAAGAAAAATGGGAAAAGTAGCGAAGAAAGCGTGCGACCGCAAGCGGCAGGTCCACTTCTCCCGTGAGGAACTCACCGTGCTTACAGAGACCCTCCAGGAGAATGCCGCCGCCGTCTTCTCCACGCAAATGACCAGGACGGCACTTGCGAACAAGAAGGCCATATGGGCCCTGGTGGCACAGCGGGTAAGTGCGGTGGGGACCGCACCCCGCAACCCACAGCAATGCAGAAAGCGATGGGACGACCTGCGGATACGCGTCCGTAGCATACTTTCTGCCAACCGCAACATTGCCACAGCCACCGGGGGAGGATCGGAATCACCCATCAAGTTGACCCCCTGGGAAGAAATCTGTGCCTCCACCATAGGAATGGAGAGCATAGAGGGAGTCGGAGGGATGGAGAAAGGAGTGCAGACATCCGGAGAATCAGGTAGGTGTCCCAAATAAAACCATGCCAAATCCACAATGTCCAATCATGTGAATCACATGTGTCCACATAGCGCAACAGTAACACATGGCCAGGAGAACGTCCACACACATTGGCCTGATAGCGCACTTTAAAACTCACAATAAATACATAAATAATTAAAAACCCCTAAAACACCCACTACACGTGCAGCAGGCACACCCTAACTGCAGGCTGCCAAACAACTGCACCCTCACTCCACACACAAATGAAAGCACCTCCAAGGCCCCGACCCAAATCACCCTCAGGTACCACCCCAATGCATGTGATACATTGCCATTCCAATTCCCACAGACCCATTAATAACGCTCGCCCTCCTTTACTCCACCACAGGGTCCGATCCAAACGACGAGCTTCAGGACACCCCTACCAGCACACCTGCAAAGAGGGCCAAGACCAACGGCCAAAGACCCTCCACCTCAGCTGCACGCATCAAGACACGGCAGCAGCACAAATCAAGTGGTAGCACAGAGGAGGGAACATCAACATGCACCCCAGCAGCCAGCATGCCCACAACAGCAGCACCACAGGTCCCCCCAATGGATGCCACAGAAGGCACTGCCTCTGGTGGCAGCAGCACCATAGGTGACACCCCATTAATGGCAGCATGCTCCGACACAGAAGACGGGGATGTCGAAGTCAGATCCATCCATGACCTGTCCCAATCCCCCTGTCTGTTCCATCCCGTACACCATGAGGATACCACGCAGGGGCACCCACAAGACGACGACTGGCCATCCCCCACAAGCCCTGTGGCAGGGCAACATGAGGCGACCAGCCACTCTGTGACACCACCGCAAATGGCCATGGCCCAGCAGAGGCAACAGTCCCTCGACCAGTTAATCGTGCAACAGCAGCAACTGGCCACGCTCCTCAAGGACCATGCCGATGAATGTGGGGGCACTAAGACAGACATAGAAACATCAACTGAGACACTCAGGGCAGAAATGGAGAGAAGTACAGAGACACTAAGGGCACAAATGGAGAGTAGCACCGAGAGCCTGAGAGTCCAAATGGAGAGTAGCACCGAGAGCCTGAGAGTCCAAATGGAGAGAAGCACCGAGAGCCTGAGGGGGGAACTGCATGCGACGTCCAAAGACGTATGTGCCGAACTTGCCGCAGTGCGCCGTGGGCTCACTGAGCTCTCACAAACCCTTAGGGACATGCATGGACGTGAGCAGGCAGAGACATCATCCGTTGCAAGTTCCGTCCAGGGCAGCCCCCAACGTAGATCTGGGAAGAACCTGCGCTCCACAGGCAGGGGTGCCCCTGATACCCGCAGAGGGGGCATGCAATAGCGACTGCCCACTGACAATGTGCATCTTTGGACACTGGTGTTCGGGGGGGAGGTAGGAGGGTGGAGGGGGTGTGTTGGGCTCACTTGGGTGGCGGGTCGATAGGGTGTTCAACATGATATCACATATGCCATAAACAATGCACGATCAACCAATGAGATAGGTGGACAATGATCTTTGTGTACTAGGCCATCATAGGCGTACAGTCCATATTGTGCATGTACCAGACACACACAGTGCCACGAGTCCCGTGTCCATGTATCAGCCACCAGGCGTGAGTGCTAGAAGCATGCATCAATGAGATGCTGACGAATGTCACGGCCCTCCTGTGCCTCGCGGACTCCTTGAGGTGCTGCCACATCCCCACCCTCATCATGACCATCTTCAGGTGCTTGCAGTTCTCCGTCAGGGGGCATGGGCACATTTCTACGTACGCACATGTTGTGTAGCATGACACATGCCATCACCATCTTTGCAACCTTCTCATGGCGGTACAGGAGTGCCCCGCCAGACCTGCTGAGGCACCGGAAACGAGTCTTCAGTAGGCCGAATGCCTGTTCAATGACTACACGGGTACGTGAGTGGGCATGGTTGTAGTCCTCCTCATGCTGGTCCCGTGGGTTCCGGACTGGTGTGAGGAGCCATCTCTTCAGTGGATATCCGGCATCACCTGTATGTGGACGATAAACGAATCATGTGGAATGCCATTGCTACGTACGCACCCCCCCCCCCTTCCTGCCAGGTCATTGCCGCATCACATACCCCACATCATCATGCATGAAATGAGACTCACCGAGTAGCCAGGATCTGTACCCTGCGTGTCGCTCCATGTAGCGTGGTATTGTTGAGTTCCTCAAGACCATAGAATCATGGGTTGATCCAGGGAATCGGGCACAACAATGTGTAATGATCCTGTTGGAGTCACACACCATTTGTACATTCAGAGAATGAAATTGTTTTCGGTTGCGGTACTGGGCCTCCATGGCATGTGGGATGACCAATTCCACATGGGTGCAGTCGATGGCACCAAGGCAACCCGGTATGCCGCCAAGTGCATGCAATCCCACTTTTGTGTTGGTAATTTCCTGCTCTGAGCGTGGTAGAGAGATGTAGTCGTCTGCGTGCTGCAGGAGGGCATCGAGCACTTGCAATAGTGTCCGTGAGAACAGTGGCTGAGAAATGCCATGCAACTGTCCGACTGTGTGCTGGTAGGTGCCTGTGGCCAGGAAGTGGAGTACAGACACCACCTTCAGTAGGGGTGGGATGGCGGTTGGGCTATCTATCATGCTGACAAGGTCAGCCTGTGTCATGTCCACAATGGCGGCTATGGTGTCCCGGTCCAAACGGTAGAGGGTGTGGATCTGCTCATCAGTGAGGTTGAACGGATGTGCTCGGAGGCGTGGGATTGCGGGCTGCCTGCGTGGTGGTAGTGGCTGTGCTGGCGGCCCTTGCTGGCCCTGCCTTGCCCTCCTCCTCCTCCTGCGTCTCCTCCGTGCGGCCGGTTGTAGTTGGTGTTCGTCTTCTTCTTGAAGTTGGAGTACTTGCAGTGCTATCAGGTCCCCCAGGGCCAACATAGCTAGTCCTGCCGGTAGCATTTCGGAGTGGGTGTGGTTGTGGGAGGAGACTGGGTGTGCAATTTATGTGTTTTCAGGCTGTATGGCCTCCACCTGTGGTGATTCATTCCACCTGTGCAAGCTGCTCTCCCCTTTGGCCGAGCACGTCCCGCACACAACGCTGCAATTCGAGGAATGGCATCTTGCTATTACAATCATTTATTTGTACCCGATGGCCGTGTAAAATTGGTTGATATGTTCATTCGGCTATGGTCCCATTGTTTCACATACTATCTTAGCAGTCGCGAACAGACTTGTGAAGGGTCAGTGGAACGTAGTACTCGAGTAACGGTGGACCCTCATGCATCACTGTACCGAGTTGCAACGACGGGCGGGGCGTCCCATTTGTGAGTGAAGGCAGTTGCCATTTTCACACACAGCCGCACTCGATGGATTAATTTGTGATTTCAAGCGGCCACAGATGCCTTTTCGACGTGATGTTGCAAATGAGGAATTCGAAGGGCGGCGCTTTCGGTTATCAGCTAGCGGCGAGGAGATGCCCACAGGTCTGACTGCAAATATAACGTTCTATTGTTCAATGTCCTTGGGACAGGGGCCATGGCGAGGATGCAATTATTGCTATGAATAGTTTGGGATGCGCAATAGCGAAGTGGACGATGAGGCCGGACGTTCCCAAATACATGTTACTTCACAACACTGGAATTACGGGCTGGGGCACAGTGGATTTTGCAGGCTGCATAACGCACAGACTCAATGGAATTCTCACATGTTATGTGAGTATGGAAACAGGCGTTATCATTACGGGATGAGGGAATGATGAATGGATGCATGGACAGATGATTTGATACAGTGTTTGCCATGTACAGGGCTTCTTGGAATCTGTCCGCCTCCCCTGCGCTATGTGATGCAGGGCTGCCATAGTGGGACCATCGTCTATCTGGCCTTGTTGAGCCCTCCCTGTCTCGACGCGCCTTCAGACACTTGTGTCCATGCACGTTACCAATCCCATCTGATGGATTCTGTTTTCACAGACGCATGCACAGGTACACTCGTTTGTGATGGTGTTTTCACCTCGATATAGATAGTTATGAGTCGCAAGTGGTTTTTGGGTGGTGATGATCCTTTGGAGTGGGCTAGCATGCATATGGCTGTGGATTTAGTGTGATCATTGAAGTGAGTTGTTCGAATGTAGTTCTGATGGCCATTCTATTCTTTTTCTTTTCTTTTGGTTGACAGGTATCTCCTCCCCTTTTGCCACTGCCATCTGTATGCCACTCCTGCAGATGGCTTTTACTCCCGACACCTGCTGCTTCGTGTTAATCAGTGGAGCAGCATTACGATCTTATGGGACGATCGCCAATGGGCCACTTGCCCTTACGCAGTACTAGTGGCTCGGAGCAACATTTCGGCCTTTCAGCTGGACTAGTGCCTCCCCATTGGGACGGCCCTGCGGTTCTGTGCGCTTCCATGTTGCCTTTTCGTACGAGAATGTGGCCCTGTGTACCATGAAGGAACAGGGCGTCACACAAGAAGTAGCTGGTCATTTCTTGCGGATGCAGCCCACAATGGTGAAATGTGTTTTGGAGTTCATGGCCTAATGGCTGTATGGGCTTGGTGAATTTGTTGTGCATTAAATTTCTATTCTGATATGGGCCGTGTAGCGTTCTTCTCTGCAAGTGATGTGGCATATTCCTATTTGGGGAGCGATGTATTGTGAGGAGATCTGCATTGTGTTCCAGCTTCGGAGTATAGTTGCGTGGTACTGTGCTGGGCGCGTTTGCCTACGAAGCCCAGTGAGGTCAGGGATGAGGGCTGCCAATATGACTGTTTGAATGATGTCATGCTCAGGGGCGGGGGATTAGGTTTTGTGTAACAGATGCCGGTCAGCCAGGTGGACTGGTGGAATGATGTGATTTTCGGAATATTGCTGGTCACAGGTGCCTGTGTTTGCGTGCGTTTCTTGGTGGGAGACTGAGGTCATGTCCATTGGAATGGCTTCTGTATTTGTGCCATCTGTGCCCTGCAGCTCCCATTGGCCCCTCTTGAGATTCTTTTGTTCGTTGGCATGCATGGGTGACTTGTACATTTCACTGGTTGCATTGTGACTTCATTGCACCTACGGGGAGTTGTACAATGTGGCCAGGGAGCGGTGTACAGGCACTCAGTGGGGCCGTTTACGGTTGATTCGCGATGCCGTACTTCTCATCATGGCGGAATGGTACTTTCCGCCGTGCTTGATGGCGTTAGGTACATGTCCGCTAGGGTCGGAATTCGCGTACCGTTGCGCCATGGTGGTATTTACGGTTTGGCATGGCGCACGCGCGCGTACTTGGTGCAGTTAGCGTTGGCGTTCACTACGGTGTCGCTAATGGCATCGTACTTTACGGTGACGGGTCATAATCGCACCGAGCGGTATTCGATGGCGGTATTGCATTTCCGCCATCGTTTTTCGATTTCCGCCAGGGTCGTAATGAGGGCCATTGAGTTTTGTTCTGTTGGCTGCAGATGGGAGTCGTCTCCAAGTGGATTCACAACTCCACTTTAGGAGTCGGAGGTCTTTGAGCTGAGACGTGAACCATTTGTTCAGATGAGCTTTTGGCTTGCTGGGTCTAGTTTGATAGGTGTAATAGTATCAAGTGAGGTTAGCATAATTTTGTTAAATTCCTTAACAAGTGTACCGGGGTCAAGGTCGTCCAAAAGCGAGTTGAGGGTAGGGAGCATGGCCGGGATCACTTTATCCATTGTTATATTATTTTTATTTCTTGTAGGGCAGGGTGGGGCGGTAGGAATATCTACAGTAAGTGGTCTGGTTGTTAGAAGTAAGAAAGACATGAGAAAGTGCTCTGTCCATGGATACGAGGTGATGGAGGCGATGTTGGTAGTGCAGTTGTATTCTGCCACCCAATCAAGGTTTCTTCCTTTTTTTTGTGGGTGGGTTCGGTATTTTTTTGGGGTAGGCCTAGTTTGGATAGAATATTAGCAGTGGTTATGGCATGTTGTAGGGCAGGGTGGGGTGGTAGGAATAGCTACAGTAAGTGGTCTGGTTGTTAGAAGTAAAAAAGACATGAGAAAGTGCTCTGTCCATGGATACGAGGTGATGGAGGCGATGTTGGTAGTGCAGTTGTATTCTGCCACCCAATCAAGGTTTCTTGCTTTTTTTTGTGGGTGGGTTCGGTAATTTTTTGGGATAGGCCTAGTTTGGATAGAATATTAGCGGTGGTTATGGCATGTTTATCTGACGGGTCATTAAAACCCAGGTTGAAGTCTCCCAAAACTAATAGTTGGGAGGTAGTTTTGAGGTTGTTGGACAGAAGAGTGTAAATGTCCTCCTCAAACGTTCCAATAGGGCCAGGGGGTTTGTAGATAAGGTGAATGGTTAAAGTCTTGGAGTTGACTAATGGGGGTTTAGCTGTGAGGACTTCACAGGTTTGGGTAGTTTGGGCGGGAGCTACTCTCATGGAGAGGCTAGATTTGGAAATAATGGTGATTCCTCCGCCTCATACTTTATCTCTATCCTGTCTGATTATATTATAACCATTAGGGATAGCTAAAGAAAGCAAAGAACCTGCTGCTTCATGCAACCAAGACTCGGTAATGGAAAGAAAATCCAAGTTGTCTACCAGTATGAGGTAGGCGATGTCTGTGGCATGAACCACAAAGGACCTTGCATTTATTAGTGCTGCTTTAAGTGGGAGGGCAGGTGTTATTGTGGTGTCTGGTGTAGCCAATGGGTCTAGTTTCTTGGTTTTATTCGTGGTGTAATTTTTAGTAAGGAAGGAAATGAGCAGGGATCAATTCCACGGGAGACAGATTATAAAAAAACAAGAAAAGTGAAAACTAGCGTTACTGGCAACAGGGAAGTTGCAACGCACTGTAGTGCGTTGGATGATATGTCTCAACATTCGGGTTTGGAAACTTCTCCACGATGCAGAAATCGGAACGTAGGATGCGTGGCGACCATGTTTTAGATGGCAAGTATGTGCTGTGGATTGCACATAGTGATTGGCATAGTTTTCTTTTGCCAGTGATCTCAGAGGGATCACTGGCAATTTCGGATGCTGACACTTAGTTCTGCTATGGGGATTTGGTGTGGGGGCTATGGGCATTGGAACTGGCTGTGGGCACTGGGTCTCGGGGTGCTGTGGGAATTCGGCCAAATGGTGTTATGGGGACTGGGTATAGGTTGATGTGTAGATTGGCCATGATTCCTTAAAGGGCTACATGGGCATTGAGTCTGGGGGTTGGCAGGTAAAGCAGTTGGTTCTCTGGCAAGTTTTGGGGATTGAGTCTGGCATTGTAAGAGCTTTGGTTGTTGGAAGCTTTGGGTTGCTGAACCATGGTGGTTGGACGCTTTGGTGATTATTTCTGGGGAGGAATGGAACAAGTTGGTAAAAATAATGACACCATGTATTACAGGGCAGATATGGTTTGGACCAGTGGGTGCTATGGTGACTGGGCTGGGGGGCTATGTTGTTTTGGTCTGAGCTCTATTTTATTTGTGTCTCGGGGCAATTTATTTGTATCTGGTGTTATGGTGATTCGGGGTGGATCCTGTTTTTTTATTTAGTTTATAGTGCAATTGATTAATTAAAAACTTATACACTTTTCACATAAACATACATAAAATCCATAGCAAACAATAAAGATGTATCACTCCATTATTCATATGCATTTCAAATCAAAATGAATCATAAATCACAATAGAAAATAAAATCAAAAATAATCAACATGGCATTAAAGTAAATAATGTTAGACGAGAAAGCAATAAACATTAGCTTCCCACATTATTAAGACAAACAACAATATATACACTTCACTAAAATGCCCATGGGCAGGATAAAACCAGATAGCATCCCAAAGATCTAAAGTTCATTGCATTGATCACTGGTTGTAGGCAACATTTTTTTCTATTTCATTCCAGATATAATATGCCATCCCCAAATGCACCAGAGTGTCCGCTGTGTATATCGCTGACCAAAATTGGTCAGTTGGCACCTTTCTAGGATCGCTCACCAGTTTCCTATAGCCTTTGTTATAATATTCTTGACAATGTATAAAGTTTCCAGTAGGTGTTTACGGTTTTGGCCAAAAAGACAGAGTTGAAAAGACCTACCCAACCAAAAGTCCTAAAGACGGTACCACCAAATGTTCGACCTTCTAAAAGGTCGACCTTTGGTTGGGTAGGTCTTTTTAATTCGGTCTCGGGCTGCGGGGCTGTCCCCCGCAACTCCTGCTCACTATACTGTGAGCAGGGGTTGCAGGGGCTGCAGGGGTGTCCCCCGCAGCTGTCCCAAAAAAAAAAGAAAATAAAAAAGGGCACCACATCATGTATCTTCCATCTGTATCCCTGCTTTTTTTTTCATATGCTCCTGTGACCCAATCATCCAGAGCATTAAGCATACCTGCTGGCATTTTGTCCATGATAACAGTGTCATCGGCATATGACATCCAGCTGACTCCAATCCCCCCAATTTTAGAGGGATAACCAAGTACTTTCCCAAGGGCATCCTTCATATCAACAACGTACAAATTGTATAGCACTGGAGAGGCTACACAGCCTTGTTTCAGAAACATATTCATGCTAACATGGGGGTGTGATAATGGCTCCCTTATCCAAGCAGATTGCCATTGTAGTATCTGTATACATGGCTTTAAAAAAATGCAAAACTATCGGGCACTGCCCCCATTTTGACAGCTTACTCCATAGCTTGTTTCTATCTATACAGCACAAAGCACCCAAATAATCAATAAAACATATGTACAAATGTGTCCCCTTTCTCCTGAGTGTATCCGCTATAATATGATTCAGGGAAGTCAAATTATCCACGTTACCAAGACCTTGTCTAAAACCAGTTTGTTGTGGGGTAAGTAGGTTCTGTGTTCTGCTTCATTTATTAATAATTTTTAATAGGGTGCAAAATATTTTGCAGCTAGTGTCCGCCATGGCCAACAGCCGGTCAGTTACCCTTCTTAAATATAGGAACCTGAACAGCTTTCTTCCAGCTGTCTGGTATAACCCCACTACGCCAGATATTATACATATTCCAGAGGAAATTTGCTCACTTATTGGGATTGCGTTTGATTACCACATTGGCTAATCTGTCAGGGCCCGATGCTCTCAATGTGTTCATATTGTTAACGATCTTAAGAAAGTCAACCAGTCTAAACGGGAAATCCGTAAGGTTACTCTCCCCACCTCTGTTTGTAATTTGTAGCCTATTCTCCTTGTATTTCTCATAGTATAGGTGTCCCACATACATTTTCCATTCCTCCACCGATATAACATTGATGTCTGTATTGTCATTTTCTATCAAGTGTTATCTATACAAGTACCACAACTTCATAAAGTCTGAAGTGTTACATAATTTGATTTTTTTTCCCAATTAGTATTTCTGATACTATGTCGGTAGGCCTTCAACCAGTTCTTTTATCTCATGCAGACAGTACCTTCCCTTTTCCGTTTATGTTCAGCATCCAGGTCCTTAGCCAGTTTAATCCCCTGATTACCCCCATCAGTCTCTATTTTTCGTTATGAATGGTTTTATCGTACAAATTAGAGTGTTTTCCCCCGAGGACTTGGTCACACAAGCTCTTTTAATTGTCATTAAGATCACATCAATCATGGCACCCAAATCCCGTCATTCCCATCCCCGCTATATCCCCGCTATCAATGGGGAGACGGTTAAACATATCAACACATTTTATTAGATTTTTTTCAGTCCAATAAATCCTATTCACCCACTGTGCTTTGAATTTTCATGTCTTTACCAACAGTGTGCATTTTGAGGCAAATGACCTTTTTGAGGGTACGTCTAAGTCAATTGCTTCAATTGTGTCCTAAATCCCTTCGAGACATATAGTCGAAGCGATAACTAACTAGACCATTACTCCATGACGATTTATGTGCATCTGAGTTATCGATATTTAAATATGAAAACCCCAATTCTGGAGCAGTTCCAGCCATACAATTCCCTTGGCTATCTTTGCCTGTGCAGTGTGAATTTTGCTAACTCTACCCGGATAGGAGGGATTATCACATCAAAATCACCACATAGATCTATACATTCATTCATTACTATTTTAGCTTCATCACAGTAGACGTGTAAATCTCCTACTACTATGATCTCAGCATTGGGGGGCCTCCCTCAACCATCCCTCAATGGTGTCCATGATCAAACTAACAATGGCATCAACATATGCCCTACCGGGATGAGAGTACATATTGATCACCAATGTGTCCTTAAAAGTGCCAAGTATTTTAACAATTCTGCAGAGAACAAAAGGGGAATTGCCAAATGTATTATACTCGCTAATGGTTATCGTGCTCTTAACACCAATACATAGACCCCCCGCTGCAGGCCACTGGTTTTACCAGGACATTAAACCCATTGATCAGAATTGTGCCACTCACCCAAGTCTGTTGAAAGGCAAATACATCACAGTTATCCACAAAGCATTTGCCCTCACTATGCATAAAAGAGGGGAAACCTTTGGTGTTCCAGGATATATTTACCGGCTCCTCTGACAACCCAGAATCTCAACTTTCCTCCATGTATCCCACCTCTGGGACCCACATGTCACAGCTCTGTGCACCTCCCTTAACTAGCAGTTTCTTCTGCCCGGTATTTGCAAATCCCACCTTCCTGGTGGTATTTTCCCAATTTTTTTTACATATCCCCTTTTTGTACCCATTGCTCTACAAGGTCTCTTCATGGATGCAGATAAGTTCAACAATCCCCAGCGTTACAAACTGCACAATTGCCCAATTCTCCCAACTACCATAATCAGGGAGCATCACCTTCACTATATTAGTAGATGTTATCCCACGTAGTTGGGGGACCTTGTGCAGTTGTTCGAGTATCCACTTTCAGTTCAAAAATTGGCTTTCCTCACATGTATTCATTTCAATCATTTTCAGAGATTTGCCAATGCTCATGTTCTTCTTTTCCTCCTCCTTGCATTCATACACACCTGTCCCTGTGTAGTTTTTGTTAACACCACACATGGCTAATCTCTCCATCTCTCCCATAGGTGTTCCTATCCCTAAAGGGGAGAGTGATCACCATCTCATTTACCGTTATGTTCACATATTTCACACACCCTTGCGCTTTGGTCTCTAAGTTCGCTCTTTTCTCTTGTAACACATGTCTGCTATGTCCAAATTGGCCTCATTCTCCATCCCGTTCAACCAATTATCCAACAAACCTTGCTCATTAGTTATATGCCTTTTGGGTACAATCTGGATCTTATTTACTTCTTTTAGATCGTATCTATTACCCATAAGATCACATATGACCACATATGACATCATTTTTCTTTATCTCTGCTAATGAGGCACTATTCACTCTGCTTACAATTTTCCTTCCAATTTGACCCGTTTTGTACCTCTGCTTCTCTCCCTTTTCATAATTGTGTTTCTGGTGGGTAAATTGTTTTTACTTCCATAGCATATGCTTTGTTCACACTCTGAAATAGTGACCACATCCATGCTCTTATCAGCAGGTTGCTCTCCACTTTCAACTATTGCAATTATATTTCCGAGATCATCCTCTGTTATTGCATGGCATAGATCACTCAGATAATTTTCCACATCATACTGTTCACCCACCTCTCCTACAAATTGTTCCTCTATTCTGCTGTCATGATTTATATTTGCATTTCTCATTTTGGAAAACGAACCTTTGAATCGCGCATTACCCGACCATTGGGAGCTGCAGGACGCTGCGCCTGTGCCTGGAGTAAGCGCTGGGAGTTGTCATCACTCGCGCACCCACAGGCAGCCACAGACAACTACTCCCTTCCTGGAGGAGGCGGAGCTTTGTGGCTCAAGTGACCGCTCACGTGACATCCTCTGCCACAAAAGCAGAGACAGCGCTGCCGAGCGGCGCATTTCTCATTTTGGAAAACGAACCTTTGAATCGCGCATTACCCGACCATTGGGAGCTGCAGGACGCTGCGCCTGTGCCTGGAGTAAGCGCTGGGAGTTGTCATCACTCGCGCACCCACAGGCAGCCACAGACAACTACTCGCTTCCTGGAGGAGGCAGAGCTTTGTGGCTCACGTGACCGCTCACGTGACATCCTCTGCCACAAAAGCAGAGACAGCACTGCCGAGCGGCGCATTTCTCATTTTGGAAAACGAACCTTTGAATCGCGCATTACCCGACCATTGGGAGCTGCAGGACGCTGCGCCTGTGCCTGGAGTAAGCGCTGGGAGTTGTCATCACTCGCGCACCCACAGGCAGCCACAGACAACTACTCGCTTCCTGGAGGAGGCGGAGCTTTGTGGCTCACGTGACCGCTCATGTGACATCCTCTGCCACAAAAGCAGAGACAGCGCTGCCGAGCGGCGCATTTCTCATTTTGGAAAACGAACCTTTGAATCGCGCATTACCCGACCATTGGGAGCTGCAGGACGCTGCGCCTGTGCCTGGAGTAAGCGCTGGGAGTTGTCATCACTCGCGCACCCACAGGCAGCCACAGACAACTACTCGCTTCCTGGAGGAGGCGGAGCTTTGTGGCTCACGTGACCGCTCACGTGACATCCTCTGCCACAAAAGCAGAGACAGCGCTGCCGAGCGGCGCATTTCTCATTTTGGAAAACGAACCTTTGAATCGCGCATTACCCGACCATTGGGAGCTGCAGGACGCTGCGCCTGTGCCTGGAGTAAGCGCTGGGAGTTGTCATCACTCGCGCACCCACAGGCAGCCACAGACAACTACTCGCTTCCTGGAGGAGGCGGAGCTTTGTGGCTCACGTGACCGCTCACGTGACATCCTCTGCCACAAAAGCAGAGACAGCGCTGCCGAGCGGCGCATTTCTCATTTTGGAAAACGAACCTTTGAATCGCGCATTACCCGACCATTGGGAGCTGCAGGACGCTGCGCCTGTGCCTGGAGTAAGCGCTGGGAGTTGTCATCACTCGCGCACCCACAGGCAGCCACAGACAACTACTCGCTTCCTGGAGGAGGCGGAGCTTTGTGGCTCACGTGACCGCTCACGTGACATCCTCTGCCACAAAAGCAGAGACAGCGCACCCTTGCGGCGTTGAGCCCGATAGGAGTAGAGGGCGCCGGCTGTTGTGTGGCTGTTAGGTGGCGTGGTGACTGCGCATACCCCTACACCTGATCCCCACTCAAAATAGTTGCTGGGATGAAATAATTCCTTGCAGCTACAAATAAGCCGGAGACGGGGTTGAGAACAAGGCTGCAGGTAAGGCAAAGACTGGCGTCACTCCCAGGGGTGACTGAGAGTAATGAATATCCCCAAAAATCGCAAATGATGAAACAGACTCGCCTACCTTTCTGTAAAAAGCGAAAAAGAGGTTCTGTGGGGGATATTACAGACATGGGGAGTATTAGCCCCCCTATAAGATCAAAATTAGACACTCTCTTATTAGTACCAAATACGTCGACTCAACCAATGGCCTGTACGGTTCCTTCACTTGGTGAGCCAACACCCCAGACAATCGGAAGTCAAGCTCAACCTATAACACTCAAAAGGTCATTAGATCATGTAAAGGGATGTTCGCACCTTAGTGGGAAGCCAGATGGAAACCACCATTGTGAGAGGGGCACTCCTCCTAATGATTATACTATGAATCCAGCTGAGCCCCATCTCCCACTGGAAGATCGACCAGGGGAGACCTTGGATAACCTAGACAATATGGGACTTGAGGAAATAATCGAAGGACAGGTTCCTGAAAGTAACCTAGTGGTGAGAGAGGCGTCACCGGGACCTCCTAGCGAAGAGACCCCCTCTTCGGGTGAACTAGGTGATGACCCGATACAAAGATCTAATCAAACAGGCATTGAACTTGAGGTAAGTATGGAAGGCTCACAAGAGGTTGGGGAAAAGCCATGTATAAGTACCTCCCCTAAATTACCAAGAGAATCAGCAAATAATCAGGAGGTGGAGAGGGAAACACTCAATTACATGAGCAAGGATCCTCAAGTGTTCGAAGACTTTGGAGGTCACTGGGAAGACCATGAAATGGCCCAATGGGAAGAAGCCCACGTTGATCCTACAACTGTCAAGGAGGGGGAAATATCACAATTGAACCCAAGGGGGTCAAATTTAGAAACTTTTGACATTTTTCAACCTTATAGAGAAGAGAACTGTGTTCCCTTAACTAAGGTCAAAAGTATTCAGAAAACACAAGAGGGAAACCAGGCAGCCCACCAAGACTCAAAACGAAAAGAAGTCACTGAGAGGGGTTGTACATACGGGCACTTTGAAAAGTTATCAATTGAAGTGCCCGTTTGTAATGAGAACTACCCTCCACAGAATTGCCTAGATAAGCGAGGTCCAATGGAAACGGAAGGGATGACCCTCCCAGGTACTCCGGGGACTAGCAGCAACTTGATGCAATCACCTATAAAATTGACTAACTTAAGCCTGGCAAATAAAATCAAGTATGATATTATGATACTGACGGGGAAAATTGAAAGGGAAAAAAGGAGAAGCTTTTCCATAATAAATGAGAGGATGGCCGCTCTGGACAGGGATCAAACCAAAGGGGGACCCTGTATGATGGATGACACGGAGACTACTTTGAACTCCCAGTCACCCATCAATCAACTGCAAAAGACCAACTTCGAGAAAACCAAATCCATTTCAGATAAGAGACATCAAGCCCCTAAGGGACAATCAATGGTCAACGATCACTATAGGGCATCGGAAATGACACAGACCTCGATAATGGATGAGATAATGACACCGCCAGCTTTCCTTCAAAAAGATCAAATAATACAACTTATCAGTGAGGCCTGTGCAATCGAGAGAGCTAAGGACAGTGAACATATTCAAAAAGTGGTGATGACCTCATTGAATATTTCGCTGGCTCCTTTTCTGAAACTATATGAAGTCATTAAAGATTCAGTCCAAGAGGTAACCACGACGATTCTGCAAATTAAGGAAGCAAATCGGCAAACGGGTCTCTCTCTACAGAATTTAAACTCAAGAGTAGACAAAGAAGCAGAACAAACTCAGACTTGGCAAAATCGTCTGGGTGACTTGGCCAGAAGGGACGCTAGTGATAAATCACTCCTTATGGAAGCAGTATTAGAAGACTGTAAATGGATGAGATCCCAGCACAAACAAAGTAAATTGGACCTGCAAGTTGTAGAACAGCCTAACCGAGGTAACGGGCCAATGAAATTGAAACAAGGAAAAGTCACTAAGCCCATCGAACCAGAACAGCGATGTGGAGATGTAATTCTTATCTCCCCGAGCAGTAAGGAGGGCCAAAAACAAGACAATTCACCCATAAAAGAGCAATTGAGCTTTGCTATCTTCGCAGGTATGGGTAATAAATCCAAGGAACATCAACCTGAAACCTTGCCTGCGAACAATTTTAAAGAAAAGGTGAAAAAAACCAAAAACGAAATACTTAAACGAAAAGTGAATGGATCAAGAGCATTCCTGAGGAATCTAAGAACACCACCGAGAAGGGAAAACCCACAGTGTACCAAGAAGCCAAGAAGAGAACTCGTGATGGGTGTCTTGGATTGCATAGAAGCCGAGGGGGAAACTGCGTCTAAAACACCTGTGGCATCAGCAGATGAAAAAATGGAGGACTTGGAACAATCAGCCGTTTTGAGTGATTTAATCGAACTTCTCTCAAATAACAGCGATGAAGAGGGGTGGGGAAACATCACGCCGTCAGAATGGAAAACAATTGACAACTGGGATAGGGACGAGCTGAATTGCCATCTGAAGGACAAGCAGACTGAGAAAAAGGATCGATCTAGTAAACCTAGGGAAGAAACAGAAAAAAGTACGATTTCGCCTTGGAATGATTATGACATGGAAATAGAATATTCGAGGTTTAAAACACTAGAAGAAAAAAGGAGGGAGTTGGCTCATAAGGGAAAAACCGTCCACTTTGAACCAAGGAAACATAGTCTAAAACAAAGAAGTCACAGTAGAGAAAAAGATCGTATGGGCAGTAAGAACAGTAGAAAGTTGTTAACTGATAAGCAAACACCCTCCTCCAAAGACCACTTTGTGAAACTGGGAACTACATCGAAGGGGCCGAGGAAGGTCCTTTTGAATAGATGCTACGTGATGTCTCTATGCAAACAAACTCCAGCGCTCAGAGCGATTTCAGCTGACGATATAAGAATTGTGGAATTCCCGAATGAAGGAAGGATGGATCAAGTAATATTACATCTCGTCTCAAAGGAAGTAAAACAAAAATTCCTAAAGGCTGAAGATTGCCTTAAATTAAAGGGCTATCGACTGGAGGACGTAGATTGCAGTAGTCAACTGAAGAATCCAAAAGAAACAACAAGGGGTAAAGGGAGACCCAGGGAAGTGGGGAGGGAGGACGGCATTAATAAAAAATATATGGTGAAGGACTATAATAATAAAGGACGAGATATGGAGGAATTGGGGAAAAGGCCCAGAAAACTAAGTGACAAAGTGAAGGAGGTGGAAATAAAGAGTGATACTAAATCTCAGAAAGCAAATTCCATCTCGCTGAAGTTCTCAGATGAGAATTTGAAAAATCTGAGATTTACGGTGGACAACTCGGATAACCCAAAGAAGGGTAATTCTACATTGAACAAAAAAGGCCTGAAAGCGAATGAGTGGCCTGAACCAAAGAATACGAGCACCACTAAGAAGAAGCAATAGAGTGAGGAGGCCCAGCAAAGATCGGTCTCCTGTGCCTCATGGAATACCCGAGGCTTTCAACACTTATTCTCTAAGGAAAGTGATTTCCTGGCTGACTACGACCTAATTTCGATCCAGGAGTCGTGGCTGCGTGAAGCACCTATGTGTGAAGGATATGAAGTCTACTTTAATCCGGCTAAGAAAGGCCCTAGAGGTAGACCTTATGCAGGCCTCATGGTATTAAAGAAATTGGACTCGTCACTACAAGTTTTGGAACATGTGATCCCAAATCCCTATGTGCAGATATTAACAATCAACCTTAAAGAAGACACTAAGGAGAATTCTGAGAACATGACAAATAATCAACAAAAAAAAAAAATGACGACGATGACTCTAATCAATACCTATTGGAGTGAAAATATGCCGAACCAGAAAAATTATCTAAAAACCATCATGAATGCAATAGATAAATCTATGATTGAAGACAAAGAACGGCTAATTTTACTAAATGGGGATCTGAATATCAAACTCCTTGACAAGAAAGGTAAAATAAGAGATATAGAAAATCTACGAGGTAAAGAAAGTCTCTGGACAAAGTAAATGTGTACTCGTGATATGAGGATGTTAAATAGTCAGACCCAAGGTGATCTAATGGGTGCGAATACATGGCATAGCGGTAAAACAGGGGCCTGTTTAGATTACTGCTTTGTCGGAAACAACACGCTACCCTGGATCAAAACATTTACAATAATCAAACAAGCAAATAGCGATCACAGCCTTTTGAGAACTGAACTAGCATGGAATAGCCCACTACCATCATCGATGAAAAAATGGAAGGAAACAGAAGTATCCTGGGGAAGAAACCGACTGAGACTTAAAAATCAAGTTATACCGAAGCTGGTAAAAGACTTTAAAGAAGCGGGTAACAAAGGCGATGAGACAGTAGAATATAAATAGCTCCTGGAAGCTTTTGTAGTTAAGTATGATCCAGCAAAAGTGAATAAAATTGAAAGAAAGCATGCGTACGATGATTCTGTGGTCACTAAAAGGAAGCAATATAGAGCAGAACTTAAACGTATTAAAAAAGAAAATTCCCCGGTGAAAGAGATTCTCCTGCGGAAATGCCGGCAAACCTATAAAAACTGGCTGCGCTCGACCCGCTTCTTAAGAACTCAAAGAGACGCGGAAAAAATGCTGGCGGCACTATCTACCAACAACTCAAGAAGTACCTGGGACTTAATTAATAATAGAGATCTAAATCAGTCAGCAATTGGTGTAAATCAAGTCTCAGAGGAGGACTGGTATCGGCACTATAATGCATTGTTTAAGGGGAAAACCATGGGTACACCTCCAGAAAAAAGAAATACGAGTTCAGCATGGGATTTTGAATTCGACAAAGAAGATATACGGATGCTTATTAAAAAGCTCAGCAGTTCCAGGGCAACTGGTCCGGATGGCATTTCCAACAAAAAGCTAAAAGAGAACTGCGGAGATTGGACTGATTTGATCTATGCCCTTTTCAAAAAAATAGCAAAAAAAAGGCAAATTCCAACAACATGGACGGAGGCGTATATAGTCCCGATCTTCAAAAAGGGGGATCGATCTAACCCCAAAAATTATAGGCCAATAGCCTTGTTAGACTCTATTGGGAAACTCTTTGCGGCCATTCTACTAATGAACTTAAAAAAATGGGCCATAAGAATCAACATCCTAGATGAAAGACAAACCGCCTTTATAAGCGGGGTGGGGACATCTCTAAACCTGTTCTTGTTAAACCTTTTGAAAGCTAAGGCTTTGAAAGACAATGCAATAACTTATCTGGCTTTTATTGATCTTCAACAGGCATTTGATAGTATCAACAGAGAGCGACTATGGTCGAAATTGAGAAACTGGGGATGCCCGAACGCCCTGTTGGCAGCAATCCAAGCGCTGTATACTAATACCTCAATCCAGGTCCAAAGTACTGCTAATGGAGGGTTATCTAGAAAAATCTATAATACTCGGGGAATCAAACAAGGATGTGCTCTGGCTCCCTTTCTATTTGTTCTCTATATGGCGGATATGAAGACATCCCAAGAAAGGATCTGTGCGTTCCCTCCAAAAGTGAACGGTATGGAAGTCCCGTGGATGTTATACGCAGATGATGCGGTATTTGCAGATCAGACCCCTATTGGTCTGCAACGTAGAATTGAAGCTTTCAACAAATACCTGAAAAAAAATGACATGCAAATCAATGTAAAGAAATCAATGATACTGTGCATGAAATCGAGTCGTGGAAAAAAACCTGCAGGGAAACGACAGATATGGATGCTGGATCAAGAGAAACTTGAAGAAGTGGATACATCCATCTACCTGGGTATAAGAATAAATAAAAATTGCAATGAACAAGCACAATACACCCTTATTCGAGAGAAACTCGCAGCGCTAACTAATCAAGGAATCCTACTGCACTATAGATATGGAAAATTTTCACTGCAGCCAATTATCACATTTTATAAGCAAAAGGTGGTTGCAGTGTTAACATATGGAGCAGAGGCACTTTTGTCTTTGGGATGGGAAAGCTGGAATCTGTGCGAGGCCTACTTTTGGCGAAGGATCTTACATCTTCCGAATTCACTGCCCTTAGTTCTGATAAGATCGGAACTTAGACTTCAATCTATGGTTTCAATCACGGTGTGGAAATCCCTTTCATTATTTCGGAAGTGTATTTTGGACAAACCGGCGCAGCCATTTAATGTTTTAGCAAGACCTGGTATGCCCAGTGAAGATATAATTTTTCAAGAATGGAAGAAGAGATGTGAGGATACCTTAGAACATCTAGGTATCTCACTGGAAATTCTAAAGTGTAATCCTGACAAGGCCAAAAGAATCCTGCGGGAAAAAGACTGGGAGGAAACCCAGGTCACTAAATTGGCAGGAAACTGGGCTCACAACATCGTCTGGGAACGCAAAGCATTAAATATTCTCCCACCATATCTTCTGAAATTTCCATCTAAACATTATAGAGATCTGCTATTACGATGTAGATTAAATATCTGGCATTCCCGAGAGGTTAAGCTGAGAAGACGGCTCATTGAAAAAGCATCGGCGATCTGCAGGTTCTGCAAAATGAAGGACCAACTTGAATCAGTGCGACACGTGATGCTAACATGCCCGGCTCTGATACCAAAGCGATTAGCGTTTTTGGGCAACTATATAAACAACATCACGATGGAAACAGAAGAAGAATACTGGGAACGCCTTCTAACAGCGGATAAGGTGGGTGAACTATTGACGCACTAAAGTTTGTCGAATCCCTAAATCTGGACCAGGAAGAAACGGAAATGGAGGAGAGATAGGAGCCCTAAAGACTACTGGGTGCATCTGTTACGGTAAAAGGCTTCCAGTGGAGGGATAACTAAACCGATTGGAACTCACATAATACTTGAGTAGAGGAACTTTGGACTTTGGACTCTTGTTTCTCGGACTCTTATTTGAGGTCATTTGAGGTTTGTTAAAGGTTTACCTATGATTAACCAATAAAACAAAAAAAAGAAAAAAAAAAAAAAAAAAATTATATTCTCTGTAAGCCTCATCACAAGTGTATTAAGTTCCCGCTGCTCTTTCAAAATGTTAGAGCAGAGGGCGAACACAGAATCTAAAGTAGCTGCTATACCCTCCAGCTTACTTGCTGTGTTCATCGATCCTTCACAGATTTATTTACTCGCATCTCAACATTTACTTTCATCCTCAGTATCAGGCTCATCTTGGGCCAGCAGCTCCAAGTTTGGTGTCCCAGAGAGGTTACTTCCAATGATGTTATCCACGTTTTCCAACAGTTCTGCAGTTCTGTTCAACAGTCCTTGTGCAGGTACATTTTTCACTATTAAAGATTGTCCCCGATATTCATGGCACCGATTCAATAAGTAGTTTTGTCAATCATGGAGCTATTTGTTGGCAGAGTGGGGATACACACAGGGTCTCACAAGGGTCCTCAATTTCCCCACTGCCCCCCTGAGCTAGTACCCTCATGTAAGCTCATTCCCGGTTCATCACAGTTTCTGGCACTCCCCACTGTCAGGAAGTTAGATATTTTTGGTTGTGTATACGCCAATTTCCTTAATCCTCAAATCCCCCCCTCCTTTTCTTTTGTGTTCCTGAGGGAGAGGGTAGCTCCAGGGTTGTAATTCGACGGTCCTGCAGTTACCTTTTGTTATGCTGTGAGCGAAGCTTGGGCCCCATGGTTGAAGGTGGAGAACAGAAGGTCAGGGAGTATCAGGTAAAGGAGGCTACAGAGGAGCTGTGGGGAGGGGAGAGAAAAGGAAGGAAGAGGGGAGGGGGGCAGACCGCGGCAAGTCAAATTGCAAAGAAAAGGGTTTTAGAATCAGGCCGGTAAAGTCAAGGCCGTTCCAGAGTGAAAGGCTAAAAATCCCTGTGGTACTAATGGGTGCAATGCAGCCCCAACATGCTGTGGTACACATGGCTAGCTATAATGCAAGTAACACATCCACATAGAATGTTAAATACAATGGAGATATCTATATATATATAATATTGTAACTGTAAAGATGGCCACGCCTTATCCACAACCCACAGCAAACAGCGAACAGCACTCTGTAGTGCACTCCGCAGATGAAAGCGCACTGATGTGTGTGCCCCCACAATTCATGCAGCCTTCTGGGAAGGGGGCATCGTCACACAATCTCTGGGGAAAAGGCCAAATAAATGCTGTTACTATAAGCCCCAACTAATTTAAAGGTTCGTATATGACCGTTGTCAGTGTCCGAAGTCCATGTCCAGAGTAAATATACCTTTTAGAAAGCTTTCAAAAAGAAAAGAAAAATGCTGTTTTCAGTATCAGGGTTTCCTCACGACCAGCGATTCAGGCACCAAACAGCACTCTGCAGTGCACTCCGCTGTTGCATGCAGCCGCACAATTTGTGCTGCCTTCTGGGAAGGGGGTGTGGCCGCACAATCCTTTAGCGAGCTTTCAAAAAGAAAAGAACAATCCTGTTTTCGGTATCAGCATTTCCTCTCGACCAGCAATACAGGCACAGGCAGCAAACAGCACTCTGCAGTGCACTCTGCAGATGCACACTTGGATCCTATTGTAATTGAGCCTGGGGCTTCAGGGACTAGGACAATTGAGTCTATGGTCAATGAGGATTAGGCCTGAGGGTGTATGACCTTTGGGTATGGGGGCTATGAGGATTGGATCTGGGGGTTTGAAGATATTGTGACTGTGTCTGTGGTGTGTACTGGGGATTGATCTTTACAAAAGGAAATCTATGGGGGTTGGGGCTATGGTGATAAAGGGGGGTTATGGTTGGGGATGGACTGCTATGGTGGCTGGATGCTACAGTGGTTAGGTCTGGTCTGATAAGTACAAGTGGGTAATAATGGTGACATCATAAATGATTAAAGCGCTTAAAAGCTGGAGTAATCTGGCATGATGTGATATTTAATATTATTATTATTATTAATAATAATAATAATTATTATTATTATTATTATTATTACTATGATTATTTGTGATTGGGTCTAGATGGGCACAGTGATTAGCTCTAGGGTGCTCAGGAGCTATGGGATTTGATTCTGGTGTTGATGGGGTTTGTGTTAGGGAGAGTATGAGGTTTGGGTCTGTGGTGCTATGGTTATTGGATCTGGAGATTTATATGATGGCATATGAGGGCTAGGTTAATTTTGTCGGGGGGCTTTTGGGCTTGGAGGTTTGGCTCTATGGTGATTGGGTCTGAGGGGCTGTTCTGACTGGGTCTGAGGGCTAATGTGATGTCTGGAAGGGCATGTGACGAGGGACCTGGATAGGGATAACATGTCGTGATTGTGTGTGGGTGGGTGTTCAAAGAAAGGCCTATACTGTGTCTTGATGGGTCTACAGGGATGGGTCTTGATAGGGCAATGGTGTGTTTGGATAGCCCTATGTAGCAACATATAGATGAGATTATGGGGACTGTCTGGATGGACCTGCCAAGACGATTCTGGATAGGTTCTAGTATGCTTTGGTCTGGTCAATGACAACACAAGTTGGGAGTAAAATGTTTTTTTGTGGGGGGATGGGTAATAAAGCAAGCCACATTCCCAATCTGATTATTTTATAAATGAGGAAAAATATGTTTAAACTGGAAATTAAAAGACATATGTTAAATTCTTTGGATCAGGCATTAATGATAGTTTCTTCCTGTGGCACTATGTGTACTACCGGTCCAAACATATCCATAGAGCTGTGTCGGTGAAAGCAGGGGCACAAGCTCCTACTTGTCTGTTTCCTATATTTTTAGAGGAGTATTTTTACTCCCTATTTTTATTTCATCGCACTGACATCCCTAACACCCCACCTTCCCTACCTCCTTCCTTCCCTTTTACCCTTACCTCTTACTCCTCCTCTTCCTTACCCTCTCCATCCCTCCGATCTCCTTCTTCCCACCTGATTCTTGTCTCACCTTCTCCGCTCTTCTTCCCACACATTCCTGCTCTTTCCCTCGTCCTTACCTCCTCTAACACCTACCACTCCCTTGCTCACGTCCCCCCTCCCACACCCTCCTCTCCGCTGCAATATTGTAAGTTGTTCTTTATGCTGTTATCAGGTTGTGGTTCATTTGTCATCTTATGCTTGCTGTATGTTTACTTGTTCTTATGTAAAGCACTTTGGAGTAAAGGGCTATATAAATTCAATAAAATACAAATACAAATATTTATTTTAGAGTAAAAGTGGCCAATATACGCCTCATCTGTAGGACTGGCTACAATGATGTTTGGGTCTGGTTAGGAGCTATGGTGGTTCAGAAGAAGAACACAGACTCTGATTTTCCATATCACTGGTGATGTTTATTAAATAAATAATGAAACTCATATCTTTCTCTATGCTAAGGGTTTTCTCTACCTAACAAAACTAGCTATGGTGCTCGTCAGTTGTCATTGAGAGTCCAAATCAAAATCAGTCCACTGTCAAAACTAACCTATCCTAACCCTGCCACTTTTAGAACAGCAAAAGCAGCTGAGAAGGACTCCCTTCTCCTGTGAGTTTGGTTCAGTGCAGTATCCTTAGGTAGTTATAGGCATCTAATTTAATTAAGTCTTACAGTTCTCATGCTGGGTTCTTCAAAGATTCAACTGTCTCTTTCACTCTATTTTTAGTCTACACCAGACTAACCTTTCAAACTTTTCCTATGCTCTCACTGGGTTCGATTCATGGAATCGGGGGCAAAAATGACACAAGGGCTGCACGCCGAAAAGGATGGTGCGCGAACCATGGCATAGAAAAAATATTGCGCGCCACGTGTATTCATGGCTTACAAGATGCTTTACTAGCCGTTGCGCAAGTAACGACAAGGTGTGCGAGGAATGCCAACAACATGCCCCAAGGCACAACAAAAAGTAAACTAACAAACTAACATGGATCAAGCCTCTGCACCACCCCTGGCCCAGCATTCAGCAACCCAGCGAAATGGTGTGCCTCATCTCCCATGCCCAGTCCGTACCCCTGTGACAACACCCCTAGTCCCCCTCACCTGTGACAATCCCTACAGGCAGCCCTCTCTAAACTGAACACCCCTCACAGGCAGCCCCCTTCAGACTGGACACCACCCCCAGCTACCCTCACCTGTGACATCCCCCAGAGGTAGCCCCTTCCAGACTGGACACCCAACACAGGCAGCCCCCTTCAAACTAGACACCCCCCAGCCACCCTCCAGACTGGACACCATCCCCAGACCACCTCACCTGTGATGACCCCCACAGGCAGCATTCTGACAGTCTCACACAAAACCAGTGCAATGCATGTCTGCAGCTCACTTGACCTGCCGTGGTCTGACAGAACCATGAAGTGCAACACCCATATGTAGTCCACAAATCTGACCAACTGGAATCACCGGAGGTCCTTCCAAGAGTGGAGCATCATGGGGGTTATCACAGGTGAGGGGGCCTGGGATGGTGTCAATGTGTGCCCACGACAAAAGCAAACCTACCAAATGTTGTAGCAAGTTCCACAAACAAGGGTCAGATATGTCACAGCCTGAGCATGAGTAACCTGGGTGGTAAAATACCTGTCAGGGAACAATCACATGACATGGCCATGCATGGATGATGGTAGGGCAGTCAGAGAGACCATGACTCATATAGACTGGGGAATTGGGCTGCCACTCTCGAAGAGCAAACATGACTAACTCCTGTATTCCACTGGTAGAGGTTGAGCAGCATATGAGAGAAGACATTGTGTGACTGCACATGCTGGTGTACATGTCTGCATGACATGGGTTTTACATAGCAATGACAAACTAATCTGCTATGAACGTGACCATGGAACACTCCCACAGTGAGCCCACCCCCCTCATCTCCAACCACACTGATGCCAAACACACAGTGATGCTGCACATGTAAATGCTAATGAAAAAATACATAGCAGTCCCAGTCGCCTGATGGACCCACCCCCACATGTCAGGCACATCTGCATCCTGCAATCCGCAACCATCCCAGCAACAACAACACCCACGCATGCACGCCACAAGACACGTGACATGCAATGGAGAGATGCAATGGCTGAAAATAGAACTATGAAAGAGGCCGACACACAAGTGAATTGCACGGAGTGTGGAATGTAACAAAAAGAACGGGGTATTTGAAAGAAATATGTACAAAAATAAAATTGGAATGACTCACAAAGTAGTCCACGGTAAATATATAATAAAATGAATAATGCCTAAACAACTATGTACAATAAAAACGTTGAAGCAATGTCTTAAAAGTCAGGGGAAAATAATAAAGAAAGAAAGGACATCTATACCTAAAGAACTATGTACACAGGTAGTGGGCTAGTCTATCCCCTACTCGACAATTTCACTTAGGCTTTCCACCAGGGCTGAGTCCAGCGCCACGTCCTCTCTCTTCATGAAGGCCTCCGTTGTTGCCTGGAGAGCTTGCAGGGACTCCAGCATTTGAGTCTCTATCACCTCGGACTCCTTGCAAGTGGCTTCCAGGATGGCAGCCCGCCTCCTCACCCGACCCAGCGCAATCTCAGTGCTGGCCAACACAACCCTCGCTTCCCGAGCCCACTGCCTCGATGCTCCGATCTGCTGCCCATATCCTCTGAACATGGAGGATATCCTGTCCCTCAGGTCCATGTGTGCCTCCCTCCTCACACTGCACACCTCCCTCCTTTGGATGGTCTGCCCTGACAAAGATAGCCTCCTCCTTGTTGCTACCTATTGTCACAGTGCCCTGTGCCTGCTATGTTTTTTTTTATTTTTTATTAAAATGATGTAGTTTATACATAAACTTTTAATTTCTTGAACATTTCTTTCATTGTCACATACATTTTTAATTCTTTGTATCAAAACTACTGATTTCCTTTTGTCCATTTGTGCCCATCGCTCTTCCGGGGTGTACGCTTCTTTGCTGATGTTAAAATATGCTCTGCATAAGGCTCTGTCTTCCTGTAATTTCGGGCATATCATTATGATGTGGTGCAGAGATTCAATAGATCCTTTCTGTTCACAAAACCTACATTGTTGAATTCTTTGATCTTGCTGGTTTATTACCGCCAGTCTCGATCTAGTGGGAAGTAGGTTGAGGCAGATCCTCATGTAGAGCGATCTTATTCTTGCGTCTGGGAAGATCTTCAGATACGCTGGTAGTTGTGTGATAGCCCTTGTTTCTCGATCGCATTTCAGATTTTTTTTGTATGTATTTTTCTCTGCTATGGTCTTGAACCGGTCATTCCACCTCCATTTTTTCTTTGTGTTTTGTGGCCGGTATAGCAGCATCTCTGCTGCTATGTCTTCTTGCTCCAAATAGTTCTTTTGTGGGTCCATTCTCCTAGCGTTTTTGCACAGGTTGAATTAGGTGTTACTCTCATTATTTCAACTGCTGGAATTTTTTCCTCTGAGAATATCTATCGATATAGGCACAATTTTTCCAGTTTACTGTGGAGTTTATAAATTGTAGTGCCAGTTCGAAGCATATACGTGCTATTGGAAAACTGAATGGTAGGTTCAGTATTTTCCTCCAGAATATGGCTTCTAGTTTGGCCCAGATTGTTGGATCCAGTTTTATCAGTGTTTCAGATCCATACACTAATGCTGGGATAACTTTGCTTTTGTAAAAGGTTGTTATTGGTACAAAAGAAAATTAACCATACTTTTTGTCTAGTAGGACTCCTTGTCTGGCAAGCGCATACATTTTCTTTTGGAGCATCTCAGCCCATTCTGTTTCATCCTTGTTTTGGTTGATCGTGATGCCCAAATACTTAAAGGACTGTACTACTTTTATTTGGTGACCATTTATTCTTAAATTTGGGCTCTGTTTTTTAGATTTCAGCTTCCTTGTGGCCATGATTTTAGTTTTATCGATGTTTATTTTGAGCTTGTTTTGATCCATGTATTTTGTCAATAGGTCCATGCTAAATTGTAGACTGCGTGGAGTTTTGTCTAGCAGTATAATGTTGTCAGCATACATCATTATGGGCAGCAGTGTTGAGTTTATTTTTGGTGGATTGGTTTGTGAAGCGCTCATTTCTTGCTCAATCTTCGCAGTAAACATGTTGAAAAGTTGGTCGCAAATGGGCAGCCTTGTTTAAGGCCATTCTATGTTTCTACATCGATTGTATGGACACCATCATTGGTCAGTCTCAATCGTATTTTGGTATCAGAGTATAGAAGTTTGATCGGCTGCAAGATGTGGTCTGGGCCGTTCCATTCTTCTAACTTGTTCCAGAGAATCTGGCGATTTATAGTGTCAAATGCCAAATGGAGATCTACAAATGACACCCATACAGTTGATTTTGTCATCATGGCTCCCTGCTTTACCAAGTTTAGAAGGAAGAGATTTACTTCTGTACTTACTTGTCGAAAGAAACCTGTTTGCCTCGTTGCAAAACGATTTTCGTCAATAGCCCATGTTGTTAGGTTTTGTGGCAAGATGGTTGCGAAGATGTTCCCAAGGGGATCTAACAAGGCTCTTGGCCTATAGTTAGACGGATTTTCTTGTGGAACTTGTTTGTAAATTGGAATAAGGGTTGCAGATCTCCAAGTAGTTGGTATTATGCTGTGATTGTTTATTATGGTTAAGAGTTGAACCATCAACGTTGCCCACACCTCTGGAGATTTCTTAATGGCTTTGTTTGACAGGCCATCAGGCCCAGGTGCCCGTGATGTGTTGAGCTTGTTGATTATTTGGATAATGTCCTCTTTTGTACTGGAGATGGACCACTTAGTGGTACTAGGTCTCTTATGGTTCACTACTGTAGACCTCTTACTGTAAAATTTGGCAAAATACTCTATCCAATGTTTTTCCAGCACATTTTGTGTAAGGTGGTGTTGTATCGAATATGCTGAATTTAGGAGAGCCCAGAGGTCTCTGTATTTCGATGTTTCAACCAATGTAGCATACTTTCTGTGTCCACCTGTACTAATGCACTTTGGTGCGTTTTTATCCAGTTTCGTTGGTATCTGTTTTTTTCTTTTTGTATCGCTTTCTTGGTGTTTGGGTTGATGGTTTTCTGTAGGAGTCTACATTTCTTCCTCCACTCTCTTTTTCTTTTCTCTGATTAGTGGATCATATTGATGTTTGTGGAGTTTGTTGACGGTCAAATTAGTAATCTTTGCTCGCTGGTAGGGGATTAATAGCCATTTATAGTTAAGCTTTTTAATCAGAGTTTTCTCTGTACACATAAAGGTTCCTATCATTGCATCCATCTGGCATGGTTTAATTCTTAGACGTGTTTTTTGCATGTTAAGCTACATTGCTGGTAAGGGTTGATTATGTCTTTGGGTACCTTGGATCGACCAAGATAGGGATAGCAAGCAATGATTGCTATAAGAAGTTTGCAGTATTTCCATCTTTCTTTGTGCTTGTTCAGTACCTGATGAGATGAAAATATAGTCCAGTGCAGCCTCTGAAGAGCGCTGGATCCATGTTGGGATCATTTTATTTTCATTTTGGTTATGGTATATCCCTGCACTGGTCATGGTTCTCATCTCCATTTCTTTGATCCACATTCTTTCTTTGGTCGATAATAGGTTTTTTTGTTTGGCTCTCCCTTGTTTGTACATTAGGTCCATATTCAGATCACCACAGATCACTATCTCAATGTTGGGGTGTACTGCAATTAAACAATCAAGCTCAGTCATCGCTTTGTCTATGAAGATCGACTCATTGATTCCCACTGGGTTCCAGTATAAATTGAATATCAGTAGGTTAAGGGTGTCCCTTGATCGCTTCGTCTGGGGCCCAATTCCTTCTCCTCTTTGCAGTTGTGTGTATTGTATCTAGGGGTTTATGTTTTTGATTTCTATTTGGGTCCAAGATTAATCAATTTTTATCAGCATCAGTTGTCCTGTTGATGGTCTTCCCATTTGTTGTGTTTGTGCTGGATTATGAATGACGGTATATCCTTCACAGACTGGTGGCTGTATCATCCACGTCTCCTGTCAACATATGATGTGGCTATCTTGTAGGCTTGAATGTGTCTGCTCAAACAGATGACCAAACCCTCTGGTGTTCCATGAGTTCAGTTTCGTCCCTGCTTGTTTGGCCTTCTGGTAATTGTTATCTATCTTGGGTGGTTGAGATTGTTCTTGCATTCTTCTCCTGGTATTTATAGTCCCCCGTTCTTGGAATATTTCTCAGCTTTTCTTTCGTTCACTCTTTGGACGTTATGTAGGAGTCATCAGTGTCCGTGTATTCAGTACATATGCTTCCCTCAGTTGATTCACAGTAAAAGATCCTCTGGTTTCTATTTTTATCTGTTGCATACCTCGATTCTGATCTCATCATGCAACTAAAACTGAACTGTTCAAATTGTGCCGCAAAGGTTAAGATCTCTTGTATTATGCTCTTGGTCTTCAGTTCAATTTCTGCTTCGTTGAGAGCTTTGTCATCTGTACTTTTGACGAGTTTGATGTTTTGAGATCTTATATGTTTAAGTTCTTGGAGAGCCCCAGTAAATGTAGTGTGTTAGTTCTATGTGTGCATGCCCCCGAACTGAAGACGCTACCCAGGGGCATACGGCACATGCACTGCTTCGGGGGGCATGCTGTCCCTCCATTGCCGGTGACCCTGTCAGTGCCTGGGTAGGGACAGTGGCCACCTCCGCTGATTTGGCTTGAACTCCCGACTCAGGCAGGGATGTTGGCTCCACCAGACTGGGCAATGTTGGTGAGAGTGGTGCAGAGGGAGCCCTGGTGGTATCTAGGCCAGAAGGCACCATGGAGGACGACTGGAGCACTGATGAGGAAGACTAGGAGGGGGTCACAGCCATGAACATACCATGGAGAACAACACAGAACAGGCATGTTGCAAACCAGCTGATGAGGAGGGATACCTCACTGTGATGATGTGCAAGCAGATTACGTGTAGCCTGCACATCATCACATATGACGGCTGTCCACCTCACCAACCTGGCCTGCAGGGGTAGCACATAGTCCCGGATGGCAACACCAGATGGAAAGGGGGTGTTGGTCTGGGTGGACGCATCAGCCGACACTGGGTGGTGGGTCTGGGTGCAGGCATCCCAGTAGGTGCATACAGTTGCATTCGATGGTCCAGGGACTAGATTTTGCACAGGCACCTCCACGGTGGCCTGCACAGCCTCATGCCCCTGGGACAGGACTGCTTTAGGCACGCCCACCTCAACACTTCCACCTGACTCCATGTGCTTGACTGCAATGACCACCTCCTCCGCCACACCCTCTTCCAAACTGGATGACTCCGGGGCATCTTCCGCAATGGATGGCCCCTGTGTGGCATCGCCTGTCCCCACCGCTGCTGAGGAGTCCACTACTACCTTCACCTTCTTGAACTCACCCCTGCAGCCATGCCCAACAACCCCGGTGCTGCCACAGCCAAATTGCGCCCCAAATATGTGGTTTCATGGGGGTGTGGCTGGGCCCCGCACCTCTGCCTGGTGGAGGCATCCCTGCTGCCATGCTCCACAGCACTGGTTACGCCCTCTTCTTCAGTTGCAATTGTGGAAAAGGAGACACAGAACAGCAACATCAGTGTACTTCACCAATTTGTGCGTGGCAACACCAACATTCACATGGACATGAACATGACTAGTCAAGGGAACAACCATCAACCTCCACACCCACACATATGGACATGCAATCCACATCCATGCAGACACATGCCTGGCCATCACTCCACACATTCACATCAGGCTACTTGCCACTGTCATAAACACATCATTTGCACATGTACATGTCAGCATGCCACAGCAACAAGCACTTACACATGTCATGCACATATATCAACTGAGAGGCCCCAAGCAGTGTGATGACCAATCACATCAGAGTCCTGTGAACTGTAATGCCTCTAAGTGACTAAGTCAGACATCCAAATGCACGTGTTGCATCCAGGCGTGAGTGATGCCGTCACACATTCCCATCTTTGGCACATGCACATGATGTGGGCAAGACTCCCTCAACTGCCACACTTGTCACCCTGGCATGTATCAGGCACAAGTAACATTACATGTGCACAGTCTGAAAGGCAGCACTAGAACACACAGTGCAAATGATAGCTCATTCAAAATACATATCGTCTGAATGCACACATGGAGAGCAATGTCTGGGGCATGCATGCAGACATGCATCTCAGAAGCATACTTGCTGCAGGCCTAAGGGGCTCACTGCCAATATGCTGTGACATGCACAGAGCACATTCACTGTAGAACATTGTACCGCATTGATACTCCATAGTCAACTCCAGACATTCATGTAATTGGCAGACATGTGTGTGCAGCACCAGGTAGAACTTCTCCAGGGCCTGCATGTTGGCAGCTGATATCCGGCACCTACGCGCATGGTGCATCTTCACGGTGGCACTGGCTTGTATGTAATGCAGGGCCTTGCTGTGGGCCCTGGATTTCTGGTCCTCCCAGCGTTTGTGCACAGTCTTGAAGGTGCAGTATGCCACCCCATCTGCGTTGATGGCATCTGTTAACTCATCCCAGATCTGCTGACGTCCTTCCTTGCCGTGTTGCATCATAGGGTTGAACAAGGTATCATAATGCTCCAGAATCTTCTCCACCAGGATGTCATCTTCCCTGGTGGTGAAGTTAACAGCCCTCTGCCTTACTGCCATGGAGTTGTTGCTCTGGTCTGAAGATGATGGTGCAGACATGGCAACCCCCGAGGCCGTTGTGGGTGGGCAAGGTGGTCCTGGACCTGGGCTGTGGAGCGGTGGTGGTGGTATGGCACCGTGGGAGTCCTGTAAAGCAGCTGAAGTGGTCACAGGGCCATGGACAGGAGAACTGGAAATGGCTGGACAGCAAGCGCTCCAAACGCATTGCAGGTGGGCAGCAGGCACACACACTGGACAGGCAGCAGCAGATGGCTAAGAGGGAGGCAGCAAAGGGCAGCAGGATGCAGGTAAAAAGGTGCAGATGCAGGAGCATGGGTTTTCAATGTATATCTCGGATGGCAGCTGGAAACAGAGTGACGTCCTTCGCGCGTAAAAAATCAGCATGGACATGTGAAATCCGAGGAAAGGCACTCAGCGGGTAACTTACGTGACACACTCTGCACGCAGGCGTTGCGCACGCCTTAATCGGGGATACTTTAGTAAGTGTAGGAGCAACACCGAATGTGCGTGCTAAGAGGAGGAGACAGACACGTAGAATACTGCTTATTTTGGGGTGCCTCGCAATGTGTGCACTTCAGGGACTGTACAAACCTCTTATTTTGGTGGGAGATTTGCCTCTGTGCATACGCAGACCTACTTTTGTATTTTCCGGAGGCTAACAGTGAGCCGCCTATGCATTTTTCCAACTCTGGGTGCCCCTGTGTATCGTGTACCTCTATTCTTACGTGTAGGATAGCTTTCTGGGTTTTGTAAATGCATTTTCGGATTGCTGGGTGCCACTGAGTACCGCATACTATTTTTTATTTTTCGGAAGCTATCCTGGTCTCGCGTACGCATATATTTTTTTGGAGAGGTGCCTGTGCGTTATGCATACCGTATTTTTCACCTCTGTGTACTTTTGAGACTTGCTGGACCACAGTAGTATCTCTTCCATCACATACACTGCCCCCACACTCTAATTGCCCAGGACAATTGCTTGGTGTGCCCTCCATTTTTCCCTTACACCTGAAAAATGAGTGGAAAGGCCCCAAGAGGGAAAGGCGGTAGAGCTGGCCAGGCTCAGGGACATCCAGGGAGGGGAGGCACCTGTCCCAGTCCCAAGGGTCCAGGGACGTGCAGCACAAATAGCAGTCCAAACCCAAGGGTTCAGGGGCGTGCAGCAGAAGCAGCTGTACCAGCCCCAATGGTCCAGGGACATGCAGCAGAAGCAGCTGACGTAGCCCAGAAGGGTAAGGGACGTGCAGCTGAAGCAGTGGTCCCAGCCCCAGGGGGTAATGCCATGCCCCTGGCCACTAGTTACCCGGCATCTAGACCCCAGAGTGGTCCCAGCCACACAAGGGCTACACCAACACCTCTTGGCAATAAGGCAAAGCCTGCACAGCAGGAACAGTCTCAACCCCATGGCACGGCACAGGACACTGCACGTTGAGGAAGAGGAAATTCCATGATGAAGAACTCCAGATCCTCATGGAGATCAACGCCTTAGGGTTTAAGAAGCGCACTGCTGCACAGGTTATGAAGTGCTGAAATGACAATTCCCGTGAGGAGAAGACACTTTCTTGCTGCTGCTGCTGTATTTTGTCAACGTGCGCTGGGAGTTCTAAGAACTCGCGCATTTCGCATTTCCATCTCGCCTGCTCGCTCGCTTCCAGGAGGAGGCGGAGCGCTGTGCCGTCACGTGACTGATCACCTGACCTATCCGGGCACATAAAACAGAGCTCAGCACAGCCGAGCGGCGTGTGCAATTCCCGTGAGGAGAAGACACTTTCTTGCTGCTGCTGCTGTATTTTGTCAAGGTGCGCTGGGAGTTCTAAGAACTCGCGCATTTCGCATTTCCATCTCGCCTGCTCGCTCGCTTCCAGGAGGAGGCGGAGCGCTGTGCCGTCACGTGACTGATCACCTGACCTATCCGGGCACATAAAACAGAGCTCAGCACAGCCGAGCGGCGTGTGCAATTCCCGTGAGGAGAAGACACTTTCTTGCTGCTGCTGCTGTATTTTGTCAACGTGCGCTGGGAGTTCTAAGAACTCGCGCATTTCGCATTTCCATCTCGCCTGCTCGCTCGCTTCCAGGAGGAGGCGGAGCGCTGTGCCGTCACGTGACTGATCACCTGACCTATCCAGGCACATAAAACAGAGCTCAGCACACCCTTGCGGCGTTAAGCCCGACAGGCGTAAAGGCCAACGGCTGTTGAGCGGCTGTTTGGCGCTGGTGGCGCGATAATCAGGGAGACTGCGGAGGAACTACCTCTTTGATCCCTTCTGAGCGCCCACTCCCTCTGTGCAGTGCACACAGGCCACATATTGAGTACTTTAGGTGGTTCCAGCTAGTCTGCCTACGGCTAGCATTATTGTACTCTCTGCAATGACTGCCCAATCAGGCCAGGGAGGCCCCCAAACAAGGAGGAAAACGATTCAACAACGACGGATGCAGAATCCGTGGACAGCCTTGAAGGCAGACGCGGCTTCAGACACTTCAAAGGTAAGCACTGCTTCACGAAAACACGCGTCTAAAGCGCAACCTGAAACGGTTGATTTAACAGGAACAAAGCAATCACTGTTAATTGCTGTGTCCCCTTCCGACCCCTCTATGACTTCTCCCTCGCACGATAAATCCTTTGATGCCCCAACAACGAACACAACGTGCGCAGCAGGCAGCAAAGAGGTGTCAGAACGAGTAACAAATGACTGTCGGTTGTCACCAGGAAATTCCGAAAATCCTCTTACCCTGACAAGTTTTGCTCAAGCTAATCCTACTGCTCCTGTGCCACCTCCTGCGCTGCCCATATCGCCACTACAAACCATTGGTAATCAGATAGTTGACGGAGGCGCACACACTACGTCTGACGCCATCCTAAAGGGGGCAGTGGGAGCTGCGGGGTCTGAGGGATCTGTGCCGGCACTCACGCCTGGGGACGCCGAAACAAATGATTCATTAGAGAAGGCTGTTCCACACATAAATGTACCTCAACAAAGGCCACTACTAACTCTTGACAACTTACTTCCGATTGGCCTAAACTTGTCAAGAACATTTTCATTCAACAATACATCTCAAGCCACGCCTAACCAGATCACCTCAGAAACAGCTGATGAATTTTTTTCCCCTTTTGAACTTACGGATGCAGAACTAATGGAAGCCTCACAAGATGAGGAGGGAAACGGGCACCTACTTGAATCTGATGAAATAATATTAACTACACAGACCTTAGACACAGACCACGCAACTGTAAGAACCATTCCGGCAACTGTTGACACACCGCGGAGAGCTCCTCGGTTTCTACAATCCAAGGAATATACGACGTCTAACACCATTCAGTCTCTCCATGGCTACACAACTGCAAAAGGCAGTCAGCAACATACATTCCAACGATACAGTCGCAATCACATCGACCATGCTGATCTCCTTCATAGATTGTGTGACAACATGGGACACATGCAGATGGGGAACTTCAATAAAATTTGTTCGCCAATACGTGACAAACAAAATGGCGGTGGTACAGGAGAAAGTACCTCAAGTACACCTCACGTCAAGCCAAGAGGTCCAACATTTAACATGGACCCCTCCAGTAAATCGAGAAATGAGAATTTAAAGTCTACAACATTACAATCTTCTCAGGAATTACCTATTACCACGGCCGCTACCTCGACGCTGGCAAAAGATCCCAATTTGGAGAATTCAAACAGTTCACATTTAAGTCTGTCAGACAAAACCAGCACTGAGTCAAAACCAAGTTTGTCCTCAGCAGCTGCAATGCAGATCTACAATAATGTTCTAGCAGCCTTCTCTGCGGCACTCCTTCCGTTTTTGAAAATGTATGAGTCACTCCACGAGGCCTACAAAGACCAGACGTCACTCATAATAACTCTAAAAGAAAAAATGGATAAATTCGACTCTGTGACACACTTCCTGCAACTACGGTCGACACAAGAAGCAGAACAAACATTAAGATGGCAAGAGCGCCTAAGTGACCTCGCAGCGCGTCACCACTGCCAGAATGACTCTTTAGCCGACGGTTTGCTTGAAGCCGTAAAATGGATGAGACATTCAGCCATGATGAACCCAAGCATCGAAACTACAAAGCTTCAAGTGCCCTCACGATCGAGCAAAGATCCTCACAACCAGCAAGTTGAAACACAGAATACAAATGCACATGTTTCAATTTCGAACAACACTGATGCAGCTAGTGAATCTTCAACTACGACCGGCCAGCAAGAAGTTAGAGTCCAGGTCGTGCAACCCCCCGAGTGTGGTTCTGTGTCTTTCCCGAACAAACAAGCAATCTGTTTCAATCCAAAACTGACTTCCAAAATATCTACAGCCTCATTTGGAATCTTCGAAGGTCCGGCAAAATCACTAAAGGTTTCCACGAGGCAAGTTCAAACAACCCAGAAACCGAAAGGCAGGCAGTCAGAGCCTGGGAAAAAATTGCCAGACCCTGAAAAACATGTACAGCATTCAAAGTCACAGAAATTCATCAGAAACGTAACACACGACTGTAGAGTTGGCTTATTCGAAAGAGCTGAACAGCCAAAAATTGATGACCAAAAAATTGTTCAGGAAGTCACAAACCACAGTAGAGGAGGCCGTCATGTCTCTCCGACAAGCAAGAGACAAAGAGTTGACCCAGACCGTGAAAGTCCCATGAGCAAGTCACCGGGATCAGCAATCGATATATCCATTTCTACTTACTCTGATGAAGGCACAGCCGATCGCTTAATCGTCCCTTCCAATATGGCCACCGATGACATCCAACATGAATCCTCGCATAGGCTAAATCCAAGAGCGGGACAGGAGGCAACCTATGATAATAGGTGGACAAAGCCTGAGGACTGTCTAAATCTGCCTATATGCCTTAACCCAAAAAATCCCCGACAGCATGAAAAAAAGCAGGTCCGATACTCATCAAAAGCATCCACATCTTCGAGATCTGGAGCTAACTCGCTAATCTGCAAATTGAAACTACAAAATCTACATCGAGAAGACCATGATTTGAACCTGAACCGCAAAAACGTACTGAAACTATTTTCTTGCATTCCATCCCTCAGAACGATTTTGTCGGAGGACATTCAAATAGTTGAGTATGCTTCTGAAAAGTGTTGTGACCAGATACTGCTACACATTTCCTCAGGATCAGTTCGAAATACAATTCTGAATGCACTAGAGGAATTGTTAACATTTGGGTTCGACATATCGGTGGAACCGACGAGCTTCAGGTCCGACATCGAAATGTCCAATACAAAAGACACCTTTCAAGGGACCCAAGAACAACGACGTGCTGAGCTTCGTAGAGAAATGGCAATCTCAGTAACCTCATGTACAAATCTTAATCATCCAGTGAAAAATGGCAGCCACACTAACATCTCTGATCGACGTTAGCCATCAATCAGCAGTAAAAAGTGTACTCGTGAATTTATTTCATGGAATACTAGAGGATTCACTCACCTATTCAACAAATTTGAGGCTGACCTGGAAAGGGTCTTTGTCATTTGTCTTCAGGAGACATGGTTGTGCGAGCCACCATCGAGGGACGGATTCCAGACTCTATTAAATCCTGCAATAAAAAATGTAAAGGGGCGACCCTCTGCTGGTTTGGTCATTATGATCAAAATAAACACCAGGTGGCGCCTTGTTGATTCCTCCAGTCCTAATCCGTTCGTACAAAGTGCACTGCTCCAAACTACAGACGAAGACCAAGAAACAAGGAAACACCTGCTTATTATAAATAGTTACTGGAATCCGGCAAAAATAAGCACCAAAAAATTCATAGACTCAATAACAACCTGCATTGATCAGACATTGCTAAACTACAAGAATCTATCAATAATCTGTGCAGGCGACTTAAACTGCTCCTGGTTCAAATTCGATCATGCAACCAAGCAGTTCAAATTATCATCATACGATGAAGTAAAAAGTCAGGAGTCCAAATGGAGGCAGGCGCTATGCAATAGAAATTGCAATATGGTAAATGGACAAGTTCCGGGCGACAAACCACCCCAAAAAACCTGGTCATCCCCATACGCCCAATCAATAATTGATTACTTTTGGGTATCAAAAAGTTTCTTTGAAAGTGACATAAGACTATCAATAAGCTCAATGTCAAGTAGTGATCACAATCTGCTTCGGTTGGCCTGTATGGTAGAATGGACGATTGAGCAAAGAAAATACGATCTCGTAATTTCCATAAACAGTGGCGGAAACCGGCTGAAGATGGATAGACCAACGATAGAGAAAATAAGCCAGAAATTACGGCGGACCTCTGAACAGTCTGTAAACTACGCACCGTTACTATTTGATTTCATCACAGTCAAATCCGCTGATCGTACAATGGGCTCCAAACATAAACACCTCTCATCTTCAATCCTGACACAAGCAAAACAAGTTATGAGACGAGATATAAGAACCCTAAAGAAGTCCCACAAATGGGACAGCGACACAAATGCAATCAACAACGCCATACGCATACGTCGCCAAAAATACCGTAACTGGCTAAAATCGCAAAAATCGATAATTGAGCAAGATCAAGGTGAGTACCTGATGAGGCATCTAGTCCAAAAGAATTCCCGAGAAATCTGGGCAATTTTGAACGCAGGAAACTCGAAGCACCAGTCACTACCATCGAACGAGATTGATGCCGACTCATGGGAACAGCATTATGGCAACATCTTTTGTAAAACAGCTAATGAGGACGCTAGAAAACCTGCACAAGAGACAATATCTTGGGAACCTCGAATAACAGGACCAGACATAAGACTCGCCATACGATCCCTGAAAAATTCCCACGCAGCAGGCCCAGATTTAATATCAAACATGATGTTGAAAAAGAACGAGGAGCAATGGGCAATCTTCATCGAACTATTATTCGCCCGTGTGCTTACATCAGCAACGATACCTGACTCCTGGCGGGACGCAATCATAGTGCCAATCTACAAAAAGGGCAATCGGGCAGATCCAATCAACTATCGCCCGATTGCCCTGCTGGACACTATAGGTAAAATCTTTGCATCTTTTTTACGTCAAAGGCTGGCTGCGTGGTCTATGTCAGAACAAATCCCTGATATCCGGCAAACAGGTTTTACCAAAGGCGTGGGGGTGGAGGTGAACCTGTTGCTCCTAAACATTCTCAAATTAGAAAGCCAAAAGGCAAAGACGAGACTATTTCTCGCCTTCATAGATCTGAGGGGTGCTTTCGACAGTGTAAACCGAAACAAACTGTGGCAAAAACGCAAAGACGAGACTATTTCTCGCCTTCATAGATCTGAGGGGTGCTTTCGACAGTGTAAACCGAAACAAACTGTGGCAAAAACTGGCAAATTGGAACTGTCCAAGAAACCTCATCGAGCCAATTAGAGCACTATATACGCAAACCACCGTCAGCATACGACTAAACAACGAAGGCACCCTATCCAAGCGGATACCAACCAGCATAGGTGTGAAACAGGGATGCCCATTAGCTACTGAACTCTTTAAATTGTTTATTTCTGACATCCCTGCTCATCGCAAAGATGTGCGATGTTTTCCACCAAAACTGAATAACATCGAAGTAGGATGCGTAATATATGCTGATGATGTGGTTTTACTGGACAGAACCGAGATAGGCTTGCAACGCCAATTAACAAACCTTCATGACTACCTGCACAAAAATGACCTGGAGCTAAATATTGAAAAAACTAAGATCATTATTATTAGCCAAAATCGTCCGAAAAGACAAAAAATCTTCAAGTGGAAAATCGATGACATCTGTCTTGAAACAGTCAACTCAATCAGATATTTGGGAATCATCTTTAACAACTCAGTCCATGAACATCACTGGAAAGTTGACATGGTCAATCGTATGACTCAATTTGGCATTCAGGGACAGTTGCTGAACAAAACGTTTGGCAAGTTCACTTTAACACCGGTCTTGATTTTCTATACCCAAAAGGTAGTTCCAGCAATCACCTTTGGATCAGAATCCGGTTGGAACATAGATGTCTCGTTTTGGCAAAAATTGGAAGGAATCTTCTGGTGGCGTGTTCTGAAGCTTCCAACCTACATATCAATGACCCAAATCAGATACGAACTTTCACTGAATTCTCTACATTCGCATGTAATGTGGGAGTCCTTAACAGTAATGCGAAAGATGAATTTGTCTCCGACAGCCCCTGCATTCCAAATTTTCTCTGCGACAAGTAACACAGGGAATTCGAAACTTCTCGATGAGTGGAAGCAAATCATGCTGAGAATCTTAGCCACTGCTGATCTCAACCTGAACGATCTACTAGAGAGACCACAACTAGCAAAAAAAAAGTTCGAACAATGGTGCTGGATTTCGAACAATGATTCACGTCTCTTGAAACCGACCACCTTAGACGCTGGAGTTGGGGCACTTAAGCTAAATGTTACAAGCAACTACCTAAAACACTGCCCGTCTCGACATCATCGTGAGCAGTTTCTAAGGTTTCGTTTAAATGCCATAAAAACGAAAGAAATGATGTGGAGTCGTCACTTTAAAGAAGTGAGTAACAATATATGTCGTTTCTGTCACTGTGAAACCGAAACTTCTGAACATCTCCTCACTAGATGCAAAGATACCACCGCCAAACGGATGACGCATCTGGGAGACTTCATTCCTGTGGACTGTATTAGTCGAGATTGGTGGTCATATGCGGCAGCCGGACACTGTATAAAATTAAGCTGTGCCGTAGTTGACTACTTGGACTCTCTACGTCTCGACACAAACTTTATTTGAAACAACGTTTCATCCAGGATTTTCAGAAGTGGCTCGAGCGGACGGTAATAGTCTGATGGACCTTTGCTTGTTTTGGAGAAGTCCTCTTCTCTTTTTCTTCTTCTTCCTTCTTTTTGGATACATAGGACCACATTGTAATAAAAGTCTGATGTCACAATGCTTGCATTGAGACATGTCAGACTGGTGTTTCAATAAAAAAAAAAAAAAAAAAAAGATCTGACCTCACCCGTCACACCAAGTCCAAGCTGGGGGCCAACCTTGCCTCTGCTCTGGCAACTGGAGGTGGGTCATCAGAGGAGGAGGAGCTGACCAAGCATGAAGAGGTGATGAGCTGATTCATACTAATGGAGCAGGTGCAAGGCATGGGAGGCCTGGAATATTACGAGAGCATGTCCGGTGAGTGACCAAGATTGTGAATCCTGAGTATGTGTAGTGAAGCATCACAAAGATGTATGATTGTGGTGCACATCTGGCTGCATTTGAATGACTGCCCCGGGTGAACCATGGCATGGTGTACTGACTCCCGTCCAGTGTATACATCAGTGGATAGAAACCATGTGTTGTACATCAGTTGAACATGGCTGTGTGACAGCACTCATCCCCCACTAGCATACTCACCCATCATCTGCAACATGATACCACAACATGCCCTCTTGTTGGCTGCATCCTTGATGTCAGTGTCTCTTCTCTGCTAGACATGGGCTTGTGTCCCAAATACGAGTTACACTTCATGCCCTGTAGGGTATAGATTCTCATTTCACACATCTGCGTAGGTGCTTCCATGCTACATAGAACATCCAAGATGACAACCAACACGCGTTATGTCGTGCCCTGAGTGAGTGTGCATATGTCTAAACTGTGCACATCCCTGCTGTCGCTATGCAATGACTCCTGACTCAAATCGTTGTGAGGGCTGATCCCTGTTACCCTACCACACTCAGTACAAACTCCATGGGTACATGCCCCTCTCGCTCTTGTGGATCAATGTACCTTGTTCCTATCTACAACTCCATTGCCTTACTCTCTCCACTTCACAGACCTTGGCTAGGTGGTACTCTTACAGCCATACATAAACTGGGACTGTTTCCTTTTTCACACACTTACGGTATGTTCCCATTGTGTACAGCCCCTACCAGGTCAACACTAGTGTGGCATGTGATGGATGCAGACTTGGATGTGGATATGTGTGTCTGTCTGTTGCCATGTCATGTAATTGCATGTCACAGAGCCACATGGCCATTGCCATTTCAATGGTATTAGTCAAAAGTTAGCTGTACCATGTGCCATAATGTGCTTGTTAATTACCCTGTTAGTTGGCAATGTGTCCACTGGCAGCATGGCCTTGAGCAGGGAATGTTGTTTCCAGCCTGCATATGTCATTATCAGATAGCATGTTGTACATAGTGTATGGATGCTGTTTCTCTTATGGTGACATGCCCTGCATTTTGTTGCATGACAGCAATGTGATAAAAATGTTTACTGTAGACACGTTGCACATGACTCCATGTCTTTTTTCTGTCCATGTGCAGGTGAGGAGGCACCAGATGCAGAGGAGGAGGAGGAAGAGGAGGAAGAAGAGTGTGTGGTGCGTCGTACCACCAGTGGAGGACGGGGCGTGGCAGGCCGTGTGAATACACTGGTGCTACATACCATCCTGAGCCTTGCTGCAGACAATTCTGACTCTTTGGACTCCAGGAGCTCTGATGCTGAACCGGATGTGCAGTCCTCAATGCTGGCTGAGGTGAGTGCATAATGGGTGGAGCAGTTGGGGCCGGTGAGTCTGCAGGGGGTCTGGTGCCTTCAAAAGGCCAATCAGTGTTATCACCTCCGTCTGTGGTGGTTACGGCAAGGCCACACTCCCATGTATTGGTTTCTGGTCCTGGGGCAGATGTCCAAGGCAGGGTTGCAGCAAGAGAGAGTTGCATCACAGCAAGGGCCATGCTCACTTGGATCAGGCAGGTGTGGACCCTGCATACATGGGGGATGTGTGCAGGCTGAGTAGACAGTGTGGGAGTAGCAGATGGTGTGTGCTGCACTCCGACAGGCTGCTGCTTATGAGAGTTTGACTGAGGGCATGGATAGGGTGGCCTGTTCCATGATCCCCCCAGCAACACAGGTGGAGCAACAGCTACATGTCATGTGGTCCACATGCCACTCCCAAAGGCTGCGCATGAAGGCCAACATCAGGGGCCTACAAGCAGATCTGAAGTCTATACAGTCATCCCTGCTTGCTGAGGGTCGGGCACACATATACACCCTGAGGCAAGAGTTGTTGGCCCACAGAGCTGCAATCCGTGAGGAAAAGGAAGCCACCGGAAGACTTTTCCTCCAGGAGATACTATAATTGAGGCAGACTATTGCAGAGGAACCTCATGCAACCCGTGAGGTTCAGCATGGTGACCTCCAAGCCTGCAGTGTGCTGATGCACTTATCAGTGTCACGCATGGCCGCTGCCACTGAGGAGCATGCCAGGGCACTGCGTGGCGATCCTCCAGAACCACTTCCACCTTCTAATTCAACCCAGGATGGTGTTGCCAGCAGAGACATGGCTCCAGGTCCACCGTAGCCGTGAGGTCTGTGAGCCCATGGAGGGAAATTGTTTTAAAAACAATGTTTAAACCCCACCCATGTGGAAGTTGGTATGCACCCTGCCCCTCTCACTTCCTGGGTGGACACCCCTCCCCCCAGTCCATGGTGGGCATTTTTTATTTTTTTTGTTGATGTTTTGTTTTTATTTTTTCCTTGAGTTGTGCTGTTAACCTCTCAAGGACATGACATTTGCAGTGGTGGACATGCAGGCATGCATACCAAGGTCAAGTTGCATGTTTGCATGGTGGTGCACAGGATGGCATGTTCAAGTAACTATGGTTTCAGTGTTTCCACGCACATGTGTGCTGTGTGAATGGTACTTCACTATGCCTGTTGTAATGTCTTCTCCCATGTTCTTTCAGTAATCTGTGATCTGGCATTGAGTGTTGTCCTGGGGAGGCACCCTGCACCCTTTGACGTCCATGCTCCCCATGCCCTCCTCCAGGCACTGTCCCTACTGTCCCTCATTTGGAGACACAGTTCCGGGTGAAGGTGATGCAGGAATCACACCATTCCGGTGCAATCTGCGGGTAAGCTTGAGCACTGTTTTGCATGTTAACCATGCGTCATTGGTCACCATGTTTGCTCCATATGTAACTTAACTTATATGTGCTTTGTACGCTACCATGCCCAGATGGTTATTTAAGTGGTACTCATGTTACTGTGTTACCTCCCTTGGTCAATTCATCTATGGGTGCACCTACTGTGGTGTAGTGCATGTCCTTGGCCATCTCCAATCCAGGCAGTGTACTCCTTGATGTGGGGTTTACTTGGCCTTCGCTCTCACTGTCACCCTCTCTGCCTCTCTCTGTTGTGGTATTCTGCATTCATTGGCAGATCACTATCTATGTCCTGTCACCCTCTTGCACCCTGTCGTGCTTCTGCAGTGGGTGCTCTCTGTATATTTTCTGGATAATTTCATGTGTTGTCATGGATGTGCATGTTCTTTCTGTTGTTACTATGCATGTCATTACATTTAGGGGATGTGTCTCCCGATGGGGTGCATCATATGCAAAGAAGTTGGGTACCTTGTATAGGTATGTGAAACGCATTTGCAGACACTTGGGTGGTGTTTGGCTGGGAGGCTTGCACTGTGTGAGATAACTTCTGATTTGTCTTGTGGGGCACCAGTACTTCTTCATGGGTGCATGTTTCACAGTGTTGGTTCTGGTGATAGGTCTGAGCATGGAGTTGTTTCAGTGGATTGGTAGGGCCACTGGTTTCAAATGACAACATTGTGGGAGTTAAAACTGTGTGTACCTTTCTTGGGTGTTTAAGAGTGGGTTGCAGGTCCGGCTGTTTGTGGCCTGTGGTAGGTGTTGATGGGTGTGCTGGTGTGTGTCTCATTGCACTTTGATCGTGTGTACTGAGTGACACTTCTCATCCCTTACAGTGTTTGTGGGGTTATGGATCAACTGCACATTTCGGCTCTTTTGCTTAGGGATCAACAAATATGGTGTGCAGCACCAGTTACAAACATTGAAGCACATTTTTGGGATGTTATGTTGTGTACCAGCACATTACGTTTAGTGGAGTTGGTGCTTTCACATGCATGTCCCATGCATGCTGCACCATGGTGTTTGCAGCTGGAAGTTGACTTCAGCTGGGTGCATGGTACTGCTGCATTCAATTGAATGCAGTATTCGACCAATTGTATGCTGTGACAATGAAGTCTGCATTGAACATGCACTTTGTGTTTGCATCCTACATTTTGCATGCGTTTGTCCTTGCATTGCTTTGTGTTGTCTGCTTATGTCTTGCATGGCAGTTGCCTCGGTGGCCAGCCTTCCATTCTAATATCGGCCTCTGTGAATTTATGTGTCAGGCATGATCCTGCCGGGAGAGCCGGGAGTGCAAAGGTGTGCATTTGTGTACTTGCATTCTTGTGGTTTGCATCATGGCTGCACTCTAAAAGATGTGCAGGGAACTTGCCAACCCATCTACAGTATCTTCGGAACGTACTCCTTCACAGTGCCTTTGTAATGCTCTCGCCTCTCACTTCTTTTTAAAAAAGTGAAATAATGTGACTTCTGACTCTTCTGTAGCTCATTGACATAAACTTTATTGTAAGGTACATTAAGCTAACAGATAAGAAACCACTAGGTCCCATCACTCAGGCTCAAGCTGAACCTTCACACAGCTTGCATCACCAAACATTCCACATGACATCACCAGCTCTTACAAGGACAAGCACTTCACAACACATCTCCTTCCTTTCCAGTAACGCACAAACACAGGAAGCACACCACATACATGTACTTCACAACACACCTCAGTCCTTACATCCACAACACAACACGTACAACCATCATCCACACAGTAATCATTCATAACTGGATGTCGGTCGCACAATGAGTGCACCAAGGACTAATGAAAGAAGGTGGGGCGGTTTTAACCTCCATGCAAGACAATCACTCCAAGTATTAGCCATATGTCATCATCCTCTTACACAGGACAGTCAAACCTTCCACCAGCTAGCACTCCTTCCTGGAGGACTACAACCTGTCTCGCCCAACATCGGACTCCTCACAAGCCAAATCCACTTAACCTTTGGTGAGACGCTATCTCTAGGCTTAAGTATGTGACGAGGCACTACCCCACACATTACCACTGGTGGGGCACTACCCTCCTCTAATGGGACACTAATCCCTACACATCACTTCTTACTTCACTGCACACTTGACTGTGTGGAGGAGGCACTACCTTCCTCCTTTGGGACGCTATCCCTAAACTTCACTGGTGATGGGGCGCTACCTTCCTCTAATGGGACGCTAATCCCTACACTTCACGTCTACTTCATTGCACACTTCACTGTGCGGAGGAAGCCCTAGCGTCCTCCTTTGGGACGCTATCCCTAAACTTCACTGGTGATGGGGCGCTACATCCCTCTAATCGGACGCTAATCCCTACACTTCACTTCTTACTTCACTGTGCTACCTTCCTCCTTAGGGACGCTATCCCTAGCCTACACAGGGAAGGATACTACCCTCCTATAATGGGACGTTATCCCTAAACTTCACTTCTCTTATTCATGGGAAGTTATCCCTAAACATGTCTAATATTCTTGCACTTCATACCATCCTTCAACATTGGGGACTCACTTCACAAATAGAACATTAAGCATTTCTGTATCTGGTTACAATAAAATCTGCAAATTTATGAAGCTGAAATAGTCCCTGTCGGCTTGTTGCAACTTACGTTTGCTTAATGCACATGCCCTTAAACCCTAAAATTCCATGCCGCCTTCTTGCAGCCTACTTTTAACTTATGTGGATACCTTTAAAATTCTATAAGTCCATGTTGCTCTAGACAACATAACCCTGAAATTCCTCAAAAAGTTACTTCTAGCCCACTCATGCCCTTTTTCTTGCAACTCTAGGCATACATCATGCACTTCCAACTCTCTCACGTAAGAGAATAACTGCATCCTGTAAGACCATAAAAGTCCATTTATATTTGCAAATCTTCAAAAGGTTACACTTCAATCAGTAACTTTTAAACGTCAACACTTGTAGACCACATATGCACACCTTCACTGCCATTTACATCATCATGCATGCGGATGATGGCGCTTCATATGACGCCTCTTCTTCTTGATGGCGTTTCTTATTCATGCCCATCACTTCCCTTAATCTGTCTTGAGAAACTTTGGGGAAGTTATACAACACCTAATCCCCCATAGTCACATCGTTTCACTTCACTCTGTAGCACTTCTGCAAACTCCAACTCATTGCAGTACTTCAATTACCTCGGACCGGAGCTCCGTATTGCATCTTCCATCCTCATATTTCTGCTAATACTGCTTCTGCTTGTTGCACTCGAGAGGCGTCAAGAGAGAGTACACACCAGCTTTGCTTCACTCCTAAAGTCCATTTCTCTTGACACTACAATGGCACCAACGGACGTTTCCCTTCAGCTCCGCCGCAACCGCTGTTATACACAGTAGCTCGTCACTGACGTTTGGGAAAAACCTCTTCAAATGTGACAACTCTTATTCTGGAGCCCACATAACGTCTTGTATTCTGTGCACTGCCGGCCATAGTATCCCGTAACGTGGCCCTTTTCCGTCACTACATCTAACCCTTCCTTCGGACTAACAGTGACCTTCTTTCTACGCACGTTAGACATGCTGTAGAGTCCTTTACTCAAACTCTTTTCAACGTGAGGGGCGGGCTCTTCCTGATTTCTCACTCCACAGCTGCAACGGGTCACAGTCACCGCTGGGAACATTGGCACTGAGCATTCTGTGTTAATGCCATCTTCCTTGCCCTCCTGTGACATCATCATTTCTTCTTGGGCACCACACCACACACCTCTCTGCAGCATCGCCAAGTGCCATACAGGCAAGAAAAACCTGTTTCTGCTGCTAGCGCTCCATTAGCCCGTATTGCCCACTGCACAACTTCTCCAGCTTTCTTTTCACGCACATAGGGGCCGCTCCCACTTCACTGATGGGGTACACTCATATTGCACTTTTCACTTGCGCCATAGGCCTGCGCTGTGGTTTTTCTTCAATTCTCAATCCCCTGTGCTGCGCTGCACCCTCTACTCCACTTGTGCCCCGGTCCTGCTTACTTTGGGGCCTGGGCCTGCCCTGGGCCAGTGCTGGGGTTTTCTTCCACTTTTCCCTTCTGCTTTACTTCATGCTTCAAACCTTCTCCTGGGGGCCTGCTTCGCTTTGGGGCTTTACTTTCCTCTTTGGGGTTAACTTTACTTCCTCCTTCTCTTCTGCTTCTACTTGATAATCTATAACCCTTATCATTGCACAGGTGCTTCCACCTTCTCCTTGCCTGGTTGATGGGACTTACTTCTTGTTGTTTGGGGGGGGCAGTGGTTCCTTCTCTTCCTCTGCTCCTCTGCTGCTCCCCCTCAGCAGACTTCTTCTTCTTCTTTGCGCAGGTTCTCTGTTTCAGTAATCCTCGTCGGCAGTGTAATAATGCGACTTCTGACTTCTGACTCTTCTGTAGCTCATTAACATAGACTTTACTGTAAGATACATTAAGCTAACAGATAAGGAACTACTGGGTCCCATCACCCAGGTTCAACTGACACAAGCTAGAACCTTCACACAGCATTCATCACCAAACATTCCACAACAAAAATCCTGGACATACTGAACAACCTTGTCACATGCTCTTCCAACACAACCCTCCCCCCTATGCCCCACTTACCTCCACCTTCCTCCTTCTCCTCCTTCACTCCTGTCTCCCCTGAAGAAGTCACCATAGTTGTTTACACCATGAAGGTCTCTTCCAAACATTTTGGCCCATGCTCATCCAGAACCATCAACTGCAACATCGCCTCTCGTGCCTCTGCTCTTGCGGATCTCTGCAACTACTCCTTTGCTACTGGTTCTTTTCCATCCTCCCTCAAGCACTCCCGTGTGCACCCCATCCTTACAATATCATCTTCAGACCCTTCCTGCCCAGCCAACTACCACCCCATTTCAATGACCCCCTTCCTGGGAAAATGCTTGAGAAGTTGGCCCTCCCCTAACTCAACAGCCATACTGAACTTGTTGGCGGTCTACATGAATACCAGTCTGTATTCCAAGCTCCAGAGCCATGGACACTGCTCTCCTGAACACCCATGAAGAACTGCTTGCATCCCTCAATTCCTAAACCTCTGCTGTCCTCATCCTCTTTGATTTCTCATCTGCATTTGACACAGTGAACATCCTCATTAGAAGGCTCCATGATACACTTGGGATCTCAGAGTGGGCACTAACCAACCATTCCTCCAAAACCATTCTGGGCCCTTTCTCCTCCCCTACTTACTCCTCCACCTGTGGTGTCCCCCCCACGGCTCCATTATTTTTCCCTGCCTCTTTAACATATACATTTCCCCGCTGGAATATGTCATTGCCTCATTCAGCCCAACATTGCAGTGCTATGATGATGACACACAACTCTCCTTCAAAGTTCCTACTGACACACTTGCACCTTCCACCATCCCTGACTGCCTCTCTCCCATCCAGGCCTGGTGCACTGCAAAACCTAGAGTCTCCCTATTGGATCCCCTGCAGCTTACTTCTTCCCTTAACTCTGGCCTTCATAAATGGGCTCCTCCACTGCCCCCTCCACTGATGCTAGGAATCTTGGAGTCATCTTTGACTCCACCCTTTCCTTCATTTCTCATATTCTGGACATTGTTAAGAAGTCAAATTTTCAGCTCTTCCTTCTGAGAGTAACTGTACCCTTCGATACCTGTCCTAGATACTCAGTGTTACCCGTGCTCAGGTTCCCTCCAGGCTACACTACTGCAACAGCCTCCTCCTTAATCTTCCTTCGTCCACCCTTTGGCCCCTCGAGCTTACTGAGAATAGGGCAGCAAGACATCATTGGCCTCAGGCCCAGCGACTGCATCTCTCTTCCCCTGTAAAGCTTTCACTGGCTCACGGTCTCAACACGGATTAACATCCACAAGGCTATCTGGGGTAGGTGACCACTCTATCTTCAACGCTTCCTGATTAAATACTCCCCTTCTAGACTCCCGCATTCCTCTGGCACCAACTGCATGCGTTCGAAGCAGTTTGCTAAACAGAGAGCTGGTGGTTGATCAGTTACCTCGGCAGGCTGCCTTCTGTGTAATAACCTCACTCTCCCTCTGCCTCTTGAGCTGGACATCCTTATTTTCCCAATAAGCCTCAAGACCTTTCTCTTCTCCTGTTCCTTCTCCTCCTCTCTTCCCTGTTAATCATACAGTAGCGTGGCTGATCTGCAGGGCCCTTATGCATCCTCGGGGCTCTGAACCCCACATCTCTCTTATAAACTGTTGTCTATATACTGCACTTGTTCAGGATCAGCCTCAACACGGGAGGTTGCACTTACGTTTTTGTATTATTTTCTTAGCACTTCAGCCCAAGCAATGCTCCATGAGCACCTCAGCACCTTTTCCCTTACCTCCCTCCCCTCTACACTTGCACGTTCTGAACACTCACAAGGGATAGTAGGTTCATCTCCCCTCCCAGTTATTCTCATGATTTCTTTGTAATATTGATTCTAATATTTATCTCTGTTGTAATTCATTGTCTACATTCCCCTGTCCCCACCCTGTTGTCCTGTGGGCATTTTGAAATAGTGTTGCTAATTGTGTGAGTGCCTACCAAGTGACCAATACATAAGTTAATAAATAAATGTGCTCCCATGACTGTGTTCAGTGCCCTGTCCCAATACTACGCAAGTGATAGCATGCCTTGTTATGTCATTGGTAGTCTTTCAGGGGTGTCCCTGCTTTTTTGGGGGCTCAATTACCTGAATATGTGATGTCTTCTCATTTTCATGCAGTATGTTGACTGATGCATACGTTGTGTATGTGCCATCGTCTAGTGAATGGGGATATGTAACATGCACATTTGTTACATGTCATTGAGGGGGACAGGCAGTGTGGGGGATGTTGTTGTTTGTAAGTGTGTGTATTTTGTGTATTTGATTTGCATGCAGTGTGCAGGTGTTGCTACATGTGTGGTTGATGGTTGTCTTGTGAGTTGTTGTTTGCATGTGTTGTATGTCACTGATGGGTGCCTATGGGTCTTGAATTTGTGGGTGCATGGATGATTCATTTTGTTCATTGTCTGCAGATTCTTCCGTCAGGGAAAGATGGCTATTTCATGAGATGAAATTTGTCTGTCGACTCCATGCCAAGGGGACATGTAAATTGTACATTTATCTTGTTCATCATGGAATGGCTAATTTAGTTGATGCATGTCTGGATGTGGTAATTCTTGTGGGTGGTACTGGTTCTCACAATTGTCTATGTCCTCTTGTCAATATTTTAATTGTGGATGTTGTTTATTGTGGTCATGTTGAGTAAATTGTGGTTCAATACTGCACTGCTTTTCTACACCTCACAATAGGGACATGTTTATGCGCATCATGCACATTCGAGGACATATGTGCAGATATGTGTGATTGTGCTTGTTGTATTTTGTGTCCATGTACATTGTTGAGGCCATATATGGCTTGCAGCTCTGACATGATGTTTCAGGATTTATTGATACTTACACATTTGACGGGTATGTTAGTTAGTCAGATCCGCCAGAGGACAAGGGGACCACTGTTGCGTAGTGACTACGCGGTTGACACGCATGCGGGAGCGGGACCGAAGCTCGCGCATGCGCAGTTTGAATAAAGACGGTCCTCCGGCAGTTCGAGCCGGGGACCCGAGCAGAACACACGCGTCCTGCGTGGTTCCTGGTGTGTGTGTGCCTGAGTGCGTGCGAGTGCCGGTGGGGGCCCTGGGCATCCCCCACCATCTAACACTGGCGACGAGGAGGCTCAGGAGTGTCCTGTACTCGCTCCGACGGCATCGGAGTGAGAATTGATGCTCTGTGCCTTCTCGAACTCACGCGTACGGCCGGTGGCCATTTTGTGTCATCAGGGATTGCAGCGGTTGCGGCCCAGGAGGGTGCTCGTGCGCCGGCTGCGATCCCCAGTGCTTCAAGTACAATTTTTGGACCCTCCCACAGCCCTAGCTCACTGCAGGGCTGTGGATTCAAAAAAAAAAAAGAGGAAAAGAAAGGATAATCTTTCCCCTTGCAGGGGATTGGAAGCTGTCACAAGGGTGCAAAGACTCTACAGGCTGGACATTTACAGGCCTTCCAGCAACATTCACTGGTGTTTGGAGCACCATCATCCCCTCTGGTGCCTGGATCACGCCTTCACCATCAAGTGCCATTGTGAGTACTCTGCCTGATCGCCAGCATGGGGGAGGAAGGAGAGGCTGAGGGTGCCCTTGTGCCCATCCCACGCAGAATGCACAGCACACTAGCCCCCATGCCCGAATTTGATACCACGGGTCCACCTTCCAAGCTGGGGCCGAAATGGCTCCTGTGGGTCAAGAAACTGGAAATGTTTTTCAGGGCCTCTGGGGAAGAGGATGACAACGCCAAAATTGCCATCATGGTGTATTCTGCAGGCATGGAGGTGCACAGAATTTATGACTCTCTCAATATCCCGGTGGTCATGTATGACGCTGTGGAGCAAGCCCTACGAGATCATTTTCTGCCCATGGCCAACGTGGACTTTGACAGATTTGTCATGGGCGCGGAAAGGCAGCATGAAGAGCAATCGCTGGACCAGTTCTGTGCGTGGCTGAGACACCTGGCAACCTCCTGCAGGTGGGTGAATGAGGAGGAGATGGTCCGTAACCAGCTGTTGCAAGGGTGCAGTTCTGGGAAGCTAAGAAGGCAAGTACTAAGAGAGCCAGGTCTGACCCTGCAGCAAATCCTGGACACGGGGAGAGCTTACGAGCTGGCGGAGGCCAGGGTGGCGAAGATGGATGCAGCCACAGACTCTGGCAAGGGCGAAGAGGCGTTTGCCATTGGACGCTCTGCCCCGGGGAGGGTGAGATGGACACCAAAGAGGGGAGATGGCCCTCCAGTGCCTGGGGCTGCTCAGTCGTGCCCCTACTGCGGATATATATATATATATTTTTTTTTTGCCACACGTGGGGGAGTGCCCGGCAAAGTCGAGGGTCTGCGGCCGGTGTGACACACCAGGACATTATGCGAGGGTGTGCAGGGCTACCGTGCCGGTAGCAGCCTCGAGAGGACCAGCGAGAGTTGGCGGGAGCAACACTCGGAGGGTGAGGGGCGTGTCGGCTGTCGAGCAAGGCATGCAGGACCTGAACATTGCAGAGGAGGAGGAGGAAGAAATCTTCTTCATCTCAAGCATCTCCAAGGGCCCCGTAGGAAGCCGACAACCGACATGTACAGTAAACATCGGGGAAGTCCCCACTCCAGTCCTCATAGACACGGGGGAGTCGGTTTGTGTGTTAGCAACTAACCATTATGAAGCACTCCCTGGCCCACCTGAGTTTGCAGAATACACAGCGCAGATATATGCATTTGGAGGTGACTCGCCACTCCCCATTCAGGGGGTGTTCGTGGCGCCAGTGTCCCATGGGCAGAGCAAGATGAAAGCGAGGTTCTTCGTCACCAGCGTGAGCCCACACTCCCTCTTAAGTTGCGCTGCCTCGGAGGTGCTGAACTTGGTGCACTTCACGTTTGCCGTATATCATACTGACCTTGAACGCCTGCTGCAGCATTTCGACATGATCTTCCAAGGCATTGGGAAGCTAAAGGCCGACCCCATATGGCTTCACATCGACGGGTCAGTGAGGCCAACAGCGCTGAAGCATCGCCGCATCCCGTTCCACTTGAGGGCGCAGGTGGAGAAGGAGCTACAGACGATGGTTGACTTAGACATCATTGAGAGAGTGGAAGGACTCACCCCTTGGGTCTCACCAATAGTGGTGGCCCCAAAGCCGAAACAGCCTGGGGCAGTCCGCCTCTGCGTGGACATGAGGCTACCCAACCTGACTATCAAAAGGCAACGTCACCTCACGCCCACCCTGGATGACATTCTCGGCGAGCTGCAGGGGCATGAGTGTTCTCTAAACTGGACTTGAGGTCTGGCTACCACCAGCAGGAGCTCCACCCCGTGTCAAGATACATTACCACCTTTACGACTCACGAGGGGCTGTATCAGTTTAAGAAGCTCAGCTTCGGGGTCTCGTCGGCAGCGGAAGTCTTCCAAAATGCCATCAAGGGGGCCCTGTCGGGACTTAAAGGAGTGATCAACATGTCAGACGACATCCTGGTGTTCGCGAGGTCAGAGGCGGAACACCTGAAGTGCCTGGAAAACATTCTGGAAAGGCTCTGCGGCCTTGGGCTGACAATCCACAAACAAAAATGTGAGTTTTTGAAGGACCGGCTGGAATTCTTTGGCTTTGTGTTCCACGCCAGGGGCATCTCCCCGGATCCGGAGAAGGTGAAGGACGTCCAGGAGGCTGCCCCGCCGGGGTCACCCGCGGAAGTCAGGAGTTTCCTGGGGATGCTCAATTACTGTGGACGATTTATTCGCGACTTGGCCTCCCTGTCGGAACCCTTGCGGGCACTGACCAGAAATGATGTGGCCTGGAACTGGAACGGGAAGGAACAGAGGGCGTTCGCCACCATCAAGAACACCCTGTCGGGGCAGGAGACGATGGCCTACTTCAATCCGGACCGGGAGTCGGAGATCGTGGTGGACGCCAGCCCGGTAGGACTGGGGCCGGTTCTTATGCAGGCGGATCCCCAAGGGACAATGCGGCCCATCGCATATGCCAGCAAGGCTCTCACCGAGACCGAGAGGCGCTATTCACAGATTGAGCGTGAAGCCTTGGCTATCCTATGGGTCTGCAAACACTTTCGTATTTACATTCTGGGGAAGCCCATAGTGGTCGTGACGGATCACAAGCCCCTGATCCCGATCATGTCCGGGGCATCGTCCAAACCACCACTGTGCATCGAGAGATGGATGCTCTCGCTGATGGAGTATGGGGTCAAGCTGATGTATCGTCCTGGCACACACAATCCAGCAGATTATTTGTCCCGACACCCGGGCGCTGGGCGGCCCCGGGACTTGGCAGAGGTGGCGGACTGTGTTGAGGCGGTGCACCAGGTGGTGGAGGCGACGCTGCCCGTCACCCTGGCGCGCCAGGAGTTGGGGATGAATCGAACGCTGGCGATGTGTTCTTGAGGATCAAGGGGGCCCTGTCAAGTGGGGAATGGCGTGAAGTGTTGATGAACAATGCCAGAAGGGGCGATGATGCACAAAATGACTTGAGGGCGCTCTGGAAGGCACGTCATGAGCTGTCATTGGCCGAGGACGGTCTACTGCTGAGGGAGCACCAGATAGTCATCCTGCGCGCTCTGGTGGGCAAAGTGCTGCAGTTGGCCCACAAGGGACACAAGGGGACGGCAAAGACGAAGGCACGTCTCCGTTTGAAAGTGTGGTTCCCGGATCTAGAGAGCAGGGTGGCCAAATTTGTGCGGGTTTGCATTCCATGCCAGGCAGCGAGTCCGGTGGAGAGAGGGCCGCCCATTCAAGCCATGGAGAGGAGTGAACGCCCGTGGGGGACTGTGCATGCAGACTTCGGGTCCACGGGCCGAGGAGTATACTTTCTGGTGGGGACGGACCAGTGGTCCCGCTATCCCGAGGTGGAGCTGGTTGAGTCCACAGCGAGTGACCACACCATCCTGGCCATGGAGAACATTTTTGCCACCCATGGTTTCCCCCTGGAGATCTGTTTGGATAACGGGTCGCCGTTCCAAGGGAAGCAGTTTGCTCGCTACTGTGAGGAAAGGGGGATAAAGCACCGGAAAGTCCCCCACTCTGGCCCAGGGCCAATGGGGAGGTGGAACTCTTCATGTGGACGCTTAACAAAATCTTCCGCATATCGCTGAATGGAGGGGAAGACCTACGGCGCAACCTTTTTGACTTTCTGCGTGAGTATCGCACGACCCCACGTCAATGTACTGGGGTCGTGCCGGCGGAGGCCCTCTTTAAACGGGTACCCCGAGGACTGTTGCCCAAAGTGGAAGGTCGGTGTCCGGGGGAAATCGACAATAACCCGTTGCGAGCAGAAAGCGCTGCCCGGAACGAGAGTGAGACTGCTCGGCAAAGATTACCAGAGAAGGCGATTGCAGTGGGGGACACCGTGCTGGTGCGAAACAGGAGGCCGGAAGGAAAACTGTTGTTGCCCTATGAGGCACAGCTGCTGGGGGTGACCCATGTCAAAGTGTCTATGATCACTGCGGCCAATGCACAGGGAACTGTCACGAGGAATGTTTCGTTCTTGAAGCGCATAGAGGTGGCGCCAGACCCGCAAGAGAGCGTCATGCAGGAGCCCGAACAGCACGCAGGATCGTCACCGAGGGACGATGGACTGCCCGAGACTCCAGGGACACCAGAGGTGCCCACAGCTGAGGCACGCAGGTACTCGAGCCGGGCGGGGCGCAAGCTGCCACAGAGGTTCCAAGACTTTATTATGGACTCTGCCTCGTAACCGGTGTAAAACTGTTGTCATGGTTTCTTCTTTGGGGAAAAAGGAGGGATGCGCGCACCCAAGTGGGAACAAGTGGCTGTTTGGCTGGGATCGCTGGAATCGTCTCGTGGGACTGATTGTTTCTGCTGCCTTCGCTAGCCGTCAGCGCCTGCAGCGCCGTCGCCAAGAGGAAGCCTGTGCCGGCTGAAACCCCCTGCCTCCCTACGCTCACATTGCGGCGTTTGGCCCCGCCCCCTCCTGACACCGACAAGCCTTCATTACGGCATAGCCCTGCGCACCCGCGCAAGCACCCAAGTGGGAACAAGTGGCTGTTTGGCTGGGATCGCTGGAATCGTCTCGTGGGACTGATTGTTTCTGCTGCCTTCGCTAGCCGTCAGCACCTGCAGCGCCGTCCCCAAGAGGAAGCCTGTGCCGGCTGAAACCCCCTGCCTCCCTAGTAATTAGCATTCTTTTTTTGAGTCACAGACTTATGTGGACTTAGTGTTTATGGACTTATGTGGACTTAGCGTTTATGGGCTCTATTTTGGTTCTCTCACTTTCCTGCAACTTACCTTTTGTTTCTTCTTGTAGCGCTCGCATTGCGGCGTTTGGCCACGCCCCCTCCTGACGCCGACAAGCCTTCATTACGGCATAGCCCTGCGCACCGAAGAGGGAACAAGTGGCTGTTTGGCTGTTCGGCGTCTGAGGTGGGGAGGCATAGAGTATTTTGGCTGACACATTTAGGGTTCTATCTGTGTCCTTACTAGAGGTAATCCTCATAGATGCTGCTCATTACTATTGATTGTGCTCTTTGAATTGTCTACTGAGTATTTACAGGTGATCTAATAAGTGACATTCTCAACATTGAGGAGGGTCGATTGGCACAATAATGTGCTAAGGCGCTATATAGGATTTACTTGTGGTCAAACGAATATTGTAAAATCCTATGCAGATAGAAATGAGGTCTGAATAGCTCTGGCTTTGCAACTGAGGATAACGCAGCTCATTGTTTAACAGAACAGATTAGCACTGCTTATATTGTTTGGATGAGATTGCTGACAGCTCACTCGATTTAGGGACACTGACTCTAGGGTATTTATTTTTTTTTTGCTGAGCAGTTCTGTCTTTAATCCTTATAATTATGGCCGAGGGCCTTCGAAGTGGAAAAAAAACCAACATGCACAATCAAAAAAAAAATGAGGTGGATTCTGATGTTGTTTCCGCACTCCTAAATATAGCTCCATCCACTGTGATCATAGAAGAGGACCTCGAGGGCAACATTAATGCTTTCATTGATGTTTCCCTAGAAAAAATAGCCTCTCTCGGCACAGTGACAGGGTTGTTGGAATCTGGAAATGGGGGGTTGGACATGGTTACCAATTTATTTATTTATTTATTCGTATTTGTTAAGCGCACAGAATCAGCCCTGAGGCATCGTGGCGCTGGTTACAGAGATAACGCTGGTTACAGGGATAGCGCGACTTAGTTACAGCATAGAGGCATACAAGCATACAGGTTTAGACAATAACAATATTTAGCAATGTGTGCCTGTTTGGCTGTGAGTAGAGGAAATTTAGTTAAAGAGAGAGGTTTTGAGTTTTTTTCTAAACGCTGTGAGGGAGCCCTCTGCTCTTAGAGCGTGGGGGAGATTGTTTCAGAATTTTGGTGCTATGTAGGGGAAACCCCGCCCTCCTGCTGTAGTCTTATTGATGCGTGGTACAGTGAGTTGGTTAGTGTAGCACAGTCTGGTAGGTCTGGATGAGGTCGGTCTGAGAATAGTATCTGAGAGATATGATGGTGCAGTGTGGTGGATACATTTGTGGGTAGTAGTCAGTACCTTGAAGGTGATGCGTTCTTTGACAGGGAGCCAGTGAACTGATTGTCTTGCCCGTGAGATGTGGTCCCTTTTGGGGATGCTTAAGGCTGCTCTTAGAGCATTATTTTGAGTGACCTGAAGTTTGTTTAGGTTTTTTTCAGAGGTGCCGGCTAGGAGTGCATTGCAATAGTCAAGTTTAGCGCCTATGGTGGCTCTTGCTATTGATAGGCAGTTTTCTTTGGAGCGGAATGGTTTGATGGCGTTGATAAATTTAGTGCTAAGTGCAGATGTGGAGACAATGGCACTAACTTGTTTGTCCATAGATAAGGTTGCATCAATGTAGACCCCTAGTGTTTTCACAGAAGATAGGACTGGGATAGTGCAGTTGTCGGTGTTGAAATTGGCATAGCGACTATCTAGCCTGGCCAGTGTGGATTTTTGGCCGAGGATAAGGATTTCAGTCTTATCCCCATTAAGACATAGGCCGTTAGTGGCCATTCAAGCTTGAATGGTGGCGTATATGTGTTTTAGAGCCAGAGCGTCTTTGTGGTGTGAGCCTGTTAGAGGGAGGAGCACTTGGGTGTCGTCTGCGTAGTTGGTGTAGGCAATCCCAAGTGCATCCAGTTTATCAAAAAGGGACTTAGTGAATACGTTGTATAGCGTAGATGCTGTACAAGAGCCTTGAGGGACACCGCAGTGTATTATGGATGGTGTTGCGTTGGAAGTGTTAGAAAAGACTTTCATGGCCCTCCCTTCAAGAAATGATGTTATCCAGGAGGTGGCTTGGTCAGAGAAGTGTGCAGAGTGGGAGAGGTGTGAGGTGAGGGTCTTGTGGTCCACTAGGTCGAATGCCGCTGAGAGGTCGAGGAGAAGTAGAAGGGCGGGTTTACCTGTATCCAGTATCTTGGTTATTTGGTTTTTAAGGTCCAGCAGAGCAGTCTCTGTTCCATGACCTTTACGGAAGCCTGACTGTCTGCTACCTAGGATGGAGTTAGTTTCAAGGTATAGTTGGATTTGGCTGTGTGCCACTTTATCTAAAATCTTGAGAAGGAAGGGGACTGTTGTTATAGGTCTGTAGTTGTTAGGCACCGTGGGGTTGAGAGTGGGCTTTTTTAGAAGTGGGCGCACCCAAGCTTCTTTGAGACTGTCTGGGACAGAACGGGTCTTGAATGAGGCATTAATGAATGCGGTAATGATTGGAGCAAGTGGTTCAGCGCATTCCTTGATTAACTTTGGAGGGCGTGTATCGGCTTTGCAAGTCGATGGTTTCAAATGTTTCAGAATGTCCCGGACCTCTAGTTCTGAAACTTCGTTAAAGGCAAATTTGGGGATGTTAATGGTTTTGCTAGACGATTGAGAATCTGAGTGCCGACTCTGTTTCGGCAGGGTATTATAGTGGTCACGGATTTTGTTTTGTAGGAGGTCTATTTTGTTGAGCATGGCGGCTTGGATACTGTTGCACCAGCCTTCATCCTTAGTGATCTCGTCAGTGGAAGTGGGAGGTACTATGAGCTCTTTAAAGATGGAGAAGAGTTCTCTTGAGAGGCACTTCGAGTCAGATATTCGGCGGCTGTATGATTCAGATTTGGCATTGAAGATGGCGGTTTTGTATTTTTTTGCGGTGTCTTTGAATAAGTCTTTGGTGATGTCGCATGGGTTGGCCTGCCAAATTTTAAGTGCTTGGCGCTTTTTGTTACGCAGAGCTTGGAGGTCCTCTGTGAACCATGCGTTAGAATGGAAAGACTTTTTTTCTTTTTTCTCTTCTAGAGGAGCAATGGAATTTATAGCATTGGTGAGCGTATCCTTGAGTATGTCTGCTAGGATGTTAGGATCTTGTGGGAAAGGTGGGGCGAGGCATGGGGTGTTGAGAAGGGGGCGTAAATTGTCTGCAGTTAATTTTTTGGAGCTTCTGGCTAAGGTGGCAGATTTATGTACTGGTGTTTTTTTGGTAGGTATCGTGGGGATAGAGAATTGTATGCAGCTGTGATCTGTCCAAGGGAGGAATGTATTGGATGTGATAGAGGAGCTGCAGTTATGGTCAGCCAGCCAATCTAGAGTTCTGCCTTTGGTGTGGGTGGGTGACACGATTTTTTGTGTGAAGTCTAGGTTGGAGAGGTCCTTGAGGAAGGAGGTTGCTGTTTTGTCCTTGGGATCGTTATAGCCTAGATTAAGATCACCTAGGAGTAGGGTTTTGGTGGATTTTTTTAAGTTTTCGCTGAGAATGTGCGTGAGTTGCCCTTGAAAATCAGCTGGGAGTCTTATGGGCCGGTAGATGACATGAATGTTAATGGTGTTGTTGTGAGAGAGGGGTAGTTTGGCCGATAGTATGTCTGCATTCCCTTCCCATGTGCGGGGTGTGGGTCTGATATGATGGATGTCTTTATAGATTAGGGCAACCCCCCCCCTGATTTTGTAGGTCTGCCTAAGGATGGAGTAGCCTACTGGCACAGCTAAAGTAATGGCGGGGCCTGAAGCTTCATGTAGCCAGGTCTCTGTGATGGCTAGCAGGTCTAAGTCGAGAATGGAGATGAGCTCATTGATTTCTAAGGCATGGGCAGTGAGGGATCGAGTGTCGATTAATGCGCATTTGAGTATTGGTGCTACCTGACTTCTATTGGGATGCTGCTGTTTTGTTTGTTTTTTCTGCTTGGGGTTGGATGGGATGGATGGTTTAGGAGTGGGTGTGAGGCTAGTACACGGTGTGAGGATGTGGGGAATCCTTGCCATAAGGTTGTGGGGGACGGATGTGCGGGAACCTAGTCTATAGTTTCTGTGTGATGTTGGGATGTGTTGCGAGGAGAACGACCTAGGTAGTGTGCGCGTCCTCAGTCTGCACAGTCTGGTGCAGCTATTAGGTATAGAGGTGTGAGGATGCGTGGTGTCGGGACTAGAGTGAGAAGGTGTTGAGTTTGTGTTGGACGGCGTCATGATGCTGAAGATAGGTAAACAAGAGTGTAGATAATGTCGTCCATATATTGTGGTGGCGAGGAGTGTGCCTATGAGTAGTAGAGTGTTAGTCTGGTGGTGCAGCCCTGGTAACATGCTGAAAGTACTCTATTGTGCACGTGCAGGGAGGTGAAACTGAGCAGCGGTGGTTTTGGTAGTGCGAGGCGCTGGCTGCCTAGAGGATGTCAGATGGCAGAAATGTGCAGAAAGCATTCACTGTCTACAAGTACGTAATGAGGCCTTTTGAATCATGAGTATAAGATTTTAGCATTGCAATGCGACATGTGCAGACGTAGGCAAAGTTATTAGTACAAGGAGTGATTTACAAGATAGAATCATATCGTGATTTACGCAATTCAGAGTCTGGGGGCAATGCAGAGCAGTCTTGGTGTGAAGTGTTCTACTCACGTAGCCTTCGAGTCCAGGGAGGGCCGGCTCCGTGCCTCCAGAGGCGAACAGGGGCAAACAGGAAGGGCCTTGCTCTCTGGGCCTTCCTCGATTGGGCCGGCTTCCGCCTGCCGGTGGGCTGACACAGCGAAGAATGAGATGCGTTGCTAGGCAATGCACCAACACCTCTGTTGGTCATGGCATTAAAACATCCTCCTCTCCAAAGAAAGTAGTATCTAAAGAGATAAACATTTCTTGCATATCTAAAGAACCTTCTCATTTAATGCCTTCTATTTTTCCATCTGACAGTGAAAACCAAGAGCCCCTAGCTCCCAAAATGGAGGTTCATGTAGAGATTGAATATGAGCCCTTAAAGGCTAAATATTTACAGATGAACACGTCCATGAGCCACTCTAAGGAGCTTAACCCTCCCATTATGAACCAAAACATAACGGTTCCCAAAAAAATACAGGGGTCTATCTCTGTCAAAGAAGCCAACGAAATATCCCCCAGGGGATGGGGCATTGAAGGGCCCAATCTAGATCTTAGCCTCGATAGAGAGGCAATTAAAAAAGAAATGAGGATAGAGAGTTTTGGAGTCCATCCTGCTGATTTCTCTATGTTGGCACCTGCGATAGAGATGGAACTGGGAAAGCGTATTAGATTATCTCATGAACCTTCAACCCCTGTGAATAAAAGCAAATATGGAATTGAAAATGTTTTTCTATTCAACAACCCCCCAACATACGCTTACTCTGTTCCTTCTCAACTTAGTGCCCAAAAGGAAGCATGTTCTTTGGGGGGTACTCTTGCATCCAGAAAACATAATGTAGGTGGCCCAAATATACAGTCCATGAGCTCTCCAAACTCAGAAAAATCTTTGCCTCAAGATTCTCATTTTACTCTTGGTCCGGAAACTTCTGGTAGTTGTACTTAATGAGTCCCTGAACCCTAGAAACTTATCACGGCCCAATTATCTCCCGGAAGTTCTGAAAAAATGCGATGATGATCAACAACAATGCTTTGAAACATTCCCTGTCCTAACTCGGATCTTAAATCTGTTGGACAAGGGACATGAGCAAACCCATGAAGAATTAAAAATTCTACAGACTCAAATGATTGATCTTATAAGCAAACAAAGCAAAATGGAGGGTATGCTGCTTTCATGCAATATGTTTTCGTCTCTGAGTCACAAAAAGATGGACACCTCTAATTCTCATCACATCGCTACACAAACTAAGTCCTTTGCTGAGGCAGTGTCTGGGGGCTTTTCTTCTAGACCTACCGCCTCAAACACTACTGGTCTGCCCTCAAAGAAATTACAGGACGTAAATGCCTCAAATATTGCTGCTTTGACAGTCTTAGTAACGGAGATGGCAACTGCCGTTAAAATGTTATCAACTCCAGTGGTAACAGTGGATAGTCCAGGAGTTAATGAGAAAAATGATGCTTGCTTGGATAGCCCCTCCGCGCTGATTGATTTTATCGATCTAAGTGGGGAGGGTCTTGATTTAAACCCCACAGGAGAAAAAATCACTGCTGACCTACAAGATGTAGCGACTCCTCTATTTCCCCAAACAATAAAACAAAGAAGAGCCCAGGCTCGTGCAGAAAAACAAAACATCCTTAACAAAAAAATAAAAGGCAAACTAGAAAAAAAACAAAAAAATCAAGCATGTGACAAAATAGATAAGCACAACACACATATAAGAGACATTTGTAATCTATCTAGGGGTGGGACCATTATTGATCTGAACCAATTGAACGATGAATCCAAAGCAATGCTGAACCTTCCGGAACCCAATCAGATGGCCCCTTCAAATAAAAAAAAGGCTATTGAAAAGAAAAAAGCCTTGAAAACCAAAATGGGGGGGTGACTCTGATGCGTGTATAGTGTCCAAAGAGACAAAAAGGAATGTTTCTAAAGATAAGAAAGGGGCTGTGTGTTTGGATGAAGGAAAGGTAAACGAGAATATGGAACTTGATCTTCAAGCTCCTATTCCGTTTCAGAAACAATCTGCTCTTTCAAACTTTTATCCCTTGCTAGATCCAAAAAAGACAGAAAAAGTGATCATTGGTTTAGACAATGGGTCAAGCGCTCCCTTAATTGTCAAATGTGAAAAAACAAAAGGCAACATCACTAAGCCCACTTCTAACGGCAGCAATACCCACACTGCCGAGGCGCAAACGTCAGTAGCTGGTACTAGTTTGTATGCTTTACCCGCTTATGACGGAATACAAGAAATAGGGCAGACCACGTCTAATCCTGACCACTGGAGCTCAGTGCCGCAAAACAGTCTAGCAAAGGCCCACCCAATAGATATAAAATCGGCCTCTGTAATGGGGTGGGAAAGCGAGCCTGAACGCTATGGAAAGGCGCGTCTGAATCGTACGTTTATGATGACTGCCATCCAAGATATTCCTGGTCTTCGTATAATCCGTTCAAATGATATTGATTGGGTGAAATTGGCAGCTGTGAACAACAATAGAATGATCTGCAAATTCATGTCTCCATTCATTCTAAAATTGTTATGGGAACATAAAGATGACTTAGCATATATTGGTTTAGTAACCACCATCTTTACCTCGATTGAGGAAGCCACACTTTTTTTGGAAACGATGCCTCCCTCTGCTGAAAGTACATTGCCCTGTTCTAAATCTGGTGATCCAATCAACTTTGATGCTAGAACCATGAAACAATTTATGGTCTTTGTGTCAGCGATAAAGGAGATGTCAAGGAACGACCCAAAAATCGCTCACGTATCAAACCCTTCAAATGGAATGAGAGACTCTTAGCCTGGTAAAATGTCCTATCTTGTCATGGAATCCTTGTGGTCTAAGCAAGTTTAAAAAATGCTATTCCCTTAACTACCATCAAAGACCACACATTATTTTACGGCAAGAAACCATGTGCCAAACTAATGTTGCAATAGAGGGCTATTATGCCTTTGTTCAGGTAGTAAGGTGGGGCCCATGCGGAAGACCGTCTGGTGGTCTTGCGATTTTAATTAATTCTGCCTATAGGTGCTCTACGGAATTGATTAGCTGTTCTGCTTCTATTTTAGCGTGTGTATTGATTGATGATGTGGATCCTTCCATTATTCTCATCTTGCTTTGCATTTACTGGAATAAATTAAGTAGGCCAATTGATGCCATACTAGACAAACTGAATGCTGTGTTAGAAAAGGGCTTTATTTTGTTCCCTACAGCCAGAATAATTGCAGGGGTGACCTGAACTGTTATTGTTATGATGAAAGTTCTCATCCTAGTGCCATGTGGACCAATCACTCGCTGGTCTCTAAGAGATCTGGGCAAATGTGTAATTCTTTATTTCTTGAGTGGGATATGCAGACCCCGCTATTTCGGTTAGAACCCTTTAATCACACCTGGGCGAGAGCTGATTACAAGTCTTTAATTGACTACTTCTTTCTCTCATCCAGGTTATATATATGCGTTGATTCCCTGACGATATTAGATCCAACAATAGGAGACCATATGATAGTTGCCTTGTCCTTGAATATTCCAATTGCACGCTATGTTGATGACTTGTTACTTGCTCTAGTAGAACCTGATCGTCATGCTCTAACCATGAAATGGAATCACAAAGTTTGTCTCGCCTTTACCAACTGTCTAGAGTGGGATCCTGTTATTATCCATCATTCCTGCCTAGGAGGTACCCCCCTCCTACAAATAGAAAATGCAAACACTAACAGAATAAAATTCCATCTGTTAAAATGAAAAGAGACTCTGAAAAAGAATACTCAAGTTTTATCTAATCACGCCCATAAATTTAACCTTCAAGTGGCTCACTTGAAAGCCCAGAAAAATTCAGAGATTAGAAGGCTCAGAAAAGGTAACACCTCCCTTGTAATCTGTTCAGAACTTATTAAAACTGTGTGACAATGTTACAGAAATAAGCTGAAATGGTTGAATGGTCTCCTGCATTATGAAGATAACCAAAAAATGATCTACCATTTGCTAAAACATGACACCAGACAAATTTGGAATACTCTGCGTACTATTACCTCTGCCCCTGCCTCGACGGTTGCTTCTGTGATTTCTGTTGAAACTTGGGTTGCTTACATCAAACTCAAATTTCAATTGCCCGAGCGCTTCAATACGCTAAAAGGAGGAGAGCCCAAGCTTCCTCTCGAAACATTACCTAGGTGGTCGATAGGGGACATTGTTGAGGCTATAGGGAAACTAAAACCCTCCAGGGCCCCTGGTCCAGATGGTTTACCGCCATGCGTATATAAGGCCAATCCTACTTTCTGGGCTTGTATTCTTAAAATTAAATTTGATTCTATTTTGTTTACTGGTATCATCCCTCCTTCTTGGACCTCTGCCCTTGTTATTCCCATCTATAAAAAAGGGCCTCCTGAACTGCCTGCCAATTATCGTCCGATAGCGTTAACAGACGCTTCATCAAAAATGTTCTCCTTACTTTTGTTACAGAAATTACAAATGTACATTAACGATTTTAATTTATTGTCACCATATCAAGTAGGCTTCAGGAAACATTTAGGCTGTCCCCTTAACGCCACCATTTTATGTCATCTCCAGGCATTTACATCCTCGTCCAAACAAGGCCCTGTTTATATGGCTAGTCTGGACCTTACCGCAGCCTTTGACTGCGTTGTCCGTGAGATTTTGTGGAAGAAAATACTGGCTATGGGGATTCCGCACCATCTGGTTGCATTGATCGCTCTGCTGCATAAAAATACATCTTACCGCATCCGGCTTAATAAAGAAGGGGCTCTCTCTGACCCCATTTCCACAGAAATGGGGGTTAAACAGGGTTGCATCATGGCAGTGGTGCTTTTCAATTTATACCTTCTGGGTCTGGATGCAACATGGGTGACGGGAGAGTGTTTTCCAGCTAAGCTCGGCACTATCAAGCTAGACTGGATGGGTTTTGCGGACGATTTGTTATTCTTTGATCAAACCCCTTTCGGGCTTCAGAGAAAATTAGATCAATTTGCAAACTTTGCCCATAAACAGAATCTTTCTCCCAATCCCGCGAAAAACTCTATACTTATTTTTTCTGGTGGAAAATTAAAACATCATCGCTTTACCTGGTCCCTAAATGGTACAAAAGTAGAATATGCTGCTATGATTCGTTATTTTGGTTATCCACTTACTGATTCCTATTCTTTAACAATGTGGAAACACTTTTTAACCCAAAAAGTTAAAACTCTTGCTTCGCAACTGAAAATTATTTTTCATAAATATTGCATGTTCTCCTTACTCCCATTAATTCAATTCTATCTTCAGAAAGTAGAACCCATCATTTTGTACTCTCTAGATATTTGCAGCTACGATATTGATGATTTCCTAAATATATTGCAGGGAAAGCTGTGGAAAACTGTACTAGGCATGGCATTATCGATTCCAAATGTTATGATATGTCATGAAATGAATTTATTACCTTTGTCAGTAAAACACAATTGGAGATGTATCACAAACTATTCTAAAATGTTACATCCGCCTAAGAACACTCTATACTCTGAACTGAACAAAATACTGGGTGTGTCGCATATAAGATCTTTGCATCTTCTAACCATGAAAATTACTGGCATTCTCGCACAGATTCACAAAACTCCTGATTCTATTAGTATGTGGCCGCCGAGCCAAAAGAAAAAATATCAAAGATTCTTTTGGAGTACTATGATGGATGACATGGGGACTTATCCATCGTATGAGGAATACAATCAATTTCGAGGCAAATGGGAAAGCAGATTAAAATACTTGATCCAGTTTCCCTCTGCGTTCGCAAGGAAAATTTACATGCGTTTCAGACTCAATCAATTTCTGACACGTCAACGGACAAAAAATTGGGTTGCTAGTTTAATGAGTCCTGATGTGACATATTGCCGCTTCTGTGGAAACGCTGATACACCCGAAACGTTAAAACATCTGGTGATTTATTGTTCTTACTTTGAGGTACGGCGTATCCAAATGTTTGTGTGTTCCTTCTCTTGTTCAGTCATTTCAAGGGAATCACTCTGGAGACGTTGCATGGAAGGATATAGTCAAAGTTTGACTCTTAAATTGATAAACTTGCCTGTAATTATTGAGGCTAAATTGGCAGAGGAATTGACAATGGAGTGAATGAGTACCGGGAACCGGTCTAGAATCTATGTATTGGCTAATGATTATTTCCATTAATTTCCTAGTGAATATTATCTGTACAATTTGCTTCTTTTTTTTTTTTTGTGTTTTACATTCTTTTGAAAGTGAGCCTAGATAGTCATGCTAATCATCACATACATTGTGTTTTCTCTATCTTGTAATCATTATGCAAACTGAATTTACAAAAAATAGTCTAGAAACTGTTTGGTCCACCAGTATGATGTTGCATCAAGTACCAATTTTATGCTGTGTAATATATATAATATATATATGTGAATGTAAATGTTTCACTATTTTATGTTGTTTTTATCGTATTCTTTTCGTTTCCTTTTTTTTCCATTAATTAATTTTATAATGCATTCTTTTGTATCTGAAAGAAATAACTGTAAAGGTTTTTATTCTTAAATAAACCGAAGACAAAAACAAAAACAAAAAAAGATGGTCCTCCGGCAGTTCGAGCCAGGGACCCGAGCAGAACACACGCGTCCTGCGTGGTTCCTCGTGTGCATGTGCCTGAGTGCGTGTGAGTGCTGGTGGGGGCCCTGGGCAGCCCCCACCATCTAACAACCACTACAGTGGGAATAGTGTGCAGTATAAATATCCTTTTGCATTACATATGGGATGGGTTTGGTGATAAAGAGGTGATTTAATAAAATGGTTGGCATGGTAGTAGTGGTGTCCTCCGTCTTCAATGTGTTTCTTTTGGAAACACAAAATGCAATGGGCCTCATTACGACCCAGGCGGTAATCTTCCGTCATTACCGCCATGGCGTAATGAGCGTTTACGCCGTGGGCCGATGGTGTAAAGAGCGCCACATTACGACCCATCGCGCACGAGCATTACGCCATGGCGGTAATGAAATTAACGCCATGGCGGAAAAGGCCCCTACCGGCATCGTAAAGCGAGCAAGGTGCACTTCCGCCACCGTAAGTAGCGGCCACCGTAATTAGCGGTGGCCGTAAAAAGCAGAACCGGAAATAGCGTCATCGCGCCGGAACGGGAAACAGCACGTCGGCCATCTTTAAAAACACAATCCATTGCCATCCTACCGAACAACACCAGATCCAACCCTGACACCTGTCCCAACCAATCACCCACCCATCCAACTACCCAAAAATGCCTAAAGCTGTTAAGAAGGCATGTGACCGCCAGCGCCAGGAAAGATTCAGCCCGGAGGAACTCTGCATGCTTGCGGAGACCCTGCAAGACAACGCAGCTGTCGTTTTCTCCCCGGAAATGACCAGGACAGCGATAGGGAAAAAGAAGGCCATCTGGGCCCTGGTGGCCGAGCGCGTCAGTGCGGTGGGGACCGTACCCCGCACCCCACAGCAGTGCAGGAAGCGCTGGGACGACCTTCGCATACGGGTCAGAGCCGTCATCTCTGCGAACCGCAACCTTGCCCTGGGTACCGGTGGAGGGTCGGAATCCCCACTAAAACTCCAACCGTGGGAGGAGATTTGTGCAACCACGATTGGCATGGAAACCATTGAAGGCGTCGGAGGGATGGAAAGGGGAGCTCCGACATCAGGCGATGAAGGTAGGTGCCTCAAACAAGACATGCCATAGTCACTGCAGTCCATTCATGTGTAGCACAAGGTTGCCCTAGAGTGTAAATGCAACACATTTCCACACTGCCCATAGCCACATGCGAGCACCACCCTGTATACACTGCTGGCACCCGCATACCTGCATCCACATTCCACACTAAAAGGAGACAACCTGCATGGCCCTGCCTGAAATCTGCCTCATCTACTGGCCAGGATAATGTCTATCATTGTCATTCCAAAGTCCACAGACCCATCAATAACGCCCTCCCTCCTTTGCTCCACCACAGGCACAGATTCACACCCCGAGGACCAGGACACCCCTGCGACGAAGAGAGCCAAGAAGGCCAATAATACCGTCCCCGCACCCTCAACCTCAGCTGCAGTGAGGCAGACCCCACAACAAGCAGGACCTACTGCAAGCATACCGGACGTCCCACCGGCAAGCACCCCTGTAGTCAGCAGGCCAGCAGCAGCTGCTCCACCTCTACCAACATTGCCTGCCACAGAAGGCGCCGGGTCAGCGGCCAGCAGCAACATGGGTGAGACAGCTACAATAGCTGCATGTTCAGACTCAGACATTGAGGAGCACGAAGTCAGAAGCCCCACTGACCTACTACATTCCCCCTGTTTGTCAGACGCCAGCCCCCATGAGGATCACACACAGGGGCACACAGAGGTAGAGGAGTGGCCTTCTACCCCATGCCCAGTCCTCAGTCCACAGGAGGGGAGCAGCCCCTCCATCACACCACCAGCACTGGCCATGGGCCAGCAGGGGCAGCAGTCCCTCGAGGACATCACAGAACGGCAGCAACAACTGTCCACGATGCTGGCTGAGCATGCCGCGGAATGTGTGGGGGCTAGGGCAACCATTGAACAGGCCACAGAGACCCTAAGGGCCGAAGTAGCGCAGAGCACTGCCACCCTGAGGGATGCCATGCAGGCCATGTCCAGGGACATCTGTGCTGAACTTGCCGGCTTGCGTCGTGCGCTCACTGAGCTCACCCACACCCTACAGGACGTGCATTCACGGGGGCAGGCAGGGACATCCTCCACTGCCAGTTCTGCACAGAGCAGCCCCGTCCGACGTTCCGGACGTAACCTGCGCTCCACAGCCAGGGGTGCCCCAGGGGCCGGGAGAGGGGTCTTGTAACAGCCTGTGGCCACTGTCACAGGCATCTGTTGACACCTACATGGGGTGTGTTGGGGTGTGCAGGGGGGAGGGGGGAGGGGGTGTGTTGGGGTGTTCAGGGGGGAGGGGGGAGGGGGTGTGTTGGGGTGTGCAGGGGGAGGGGAGAGGGGTGTGTTGGGGTGTGCAGGGGGGAGGGGGTGTGTTGGGGTGTGCAGGGGGGAGGGGGGAGGAGGTGTGTCACGACGTTTCATAGTTTAAATACACTTTTTTCTTTCCCAAAATGTATGTGTCAGTCATGTCGTCTGTTCAAGAACATGATGTGCCACCATGGCTTGCATCCAACTGTTACTTCGGCTCACTTCTACATGCACTAATTGATTCACACAATGCAACCAGTATATGCTCATGGCTCCCATGGCCTGTTTTGCATGCCATCACCCAATGTATGCAGAGGGGTTGAGTGCATTGTGAGTGCCCATCCTCTGTCTCCTTTCTCTGTGTTACTCACAGCCAGGTGGAGTATGCATCATTCCCCCCCCCCTATCAGCCAGGTGGAGTATGCATCACCCCCCCCCTTTCAGCCAGGTGGAGTATGCATCATCCCCCCCCCTTTCAGCCAGGTGGAGTATGCATCATTCCCCCCCCCTATCAGCCATCAGCCAGGTGGAGTATGCATCATCCCCCCCCTTTCAGCCAGGTGGAGTATGCATCATCCCCCCCCCCCTTCAGCCAGGTGGAGTATGCATCGGTACGTCATTCACCTGCCCACTTCCATGACATTGGACTCACCGAGTAGCCAGGATCTTGGGCCTGCATGTCGCTCCATGTAGCGTGGTATTGTGGAGTTCCTCAGGACCATAGAATCATGGGTTGATCCGGGGAATCGGGCACAACAATGTGTGATGATCTTGTTGGAGTCACAGACCATTTGCACGTTGATTGAGTGGAACTGTTTCCGGTTGCGGTACGGTACCTCCATGGCACGTGGAACCACCAATTCCACATGGGTGCAGTCGATGGCACCAATGCAACCGGGTATGCCAGCTAGTGCATGGAAACCCACTTTGGTGTTTGCAATGTCCTGGGCAGTCCGTGGTAATGAGATGTGGTCGTCTGTGTGCTTGAGGAGGGCATCGAGCACTTGGATGAGTGTTCGTGAGAATAATGGTTGTGAAATGCCATGCAAGTGCCCCACTGTGTGCTGGTAGGTGCCTGTGGCCAGGAAGTGGAGTACAGACACTACCTTCAGTAGGGGGGGGATGGCGGTTGGAGTTTCTATCATGCTGACGATGTCGTTGTGTATCATGTCTACGATGGCGGTGATGGTGTCCCGGTCCAAACGGTACAGGGTGTGGATCTGCTCAGCAGTGAGGTTGAATGGATTGGCTCTGATGCGTGGGATTGGGGGCTGCCTGTGTGGTGGCACTGGCTGTGCTGGTGGGGCTTGCTGGGCCTGCCTTGCCCTCCTTCTCCTCCTGCGTCTCCTCTGTGCTGCCTGTTGTTGTTGTTGTTGCTGTTGTAGCACATGCATTGCTATCAGGTCCTCCAGCCCCAAAATTGCTAGTCGTATTGGTATCATTGTGGAGTGTGACTGGGTGTGGGAAGGGGTGGGGTGTGCTCTTTTTGTACTTCCTGAGTCTGTATTGCCTTCACCTGTGCTGTTTCTGTGCACCTGTGGCAGCTGCATTCACTTTACATGGCCCTTTACGGTTGGTTCGCGATGGCGTAATTAGCACCATGGCGGTAAGGTACTTAACGGGCTGGGTGATGGCGTTAGATGCATGTCCGCTTGGGTCGGCATTTGCGTACCTTTTCGCCATGGCGCTAAGTACGGTGTGGCCGGTCGCGTGCGCGCACCCTTAGCGCAGTTAGCTGCAGCGTTAACTACGATGCCGCTAATGGCATCGTAGTTAACGGTCACGGGTCATGATCGGACCTGGCGGAAAACGATGGTGGTAACCATTTACCGCCATCGTTTTTCACTTAGCGCCAGGGTCGTAATGAGGCCCAATGTCTTTTAGTTCTAAGGAATGCACATAATTTTGCGCTTCCAAGGGCACTTTGTCAGGTTGTTATTGTGGGCACAGTGGATTGGCCCATTGTCTTCATTGAATGGCAACTGGCATTTAGTGGGATTGTGTGCATCCCACAGGAGAGATTTTAGGTGACATACGATTGCACAAGCTGGGTACATGCAGCCTCTCACATGTCCTTTGCCCAGTTATGCGCAAGCGGTGGGCCTGTGGGTGTGGATGGGGTGCCACCACCATGTTGACAAGGATGCCACGCTGTGTTGCAACATTGTGCAGGACACACGCTGCCACAATGATTCTGCAGACTATTGGTGGTGCATATAGCAACACACCACCAAAGGGGTCAAGGGAGCGAAAACGTGACTTGAGCACTCAGAATGGGTGCTCCACTATGCCCCGATTTGCAATATGGGCAGTGTTGTATCTTACCTTAGCAGGTGTGCTGGGTTTGCTTATTGGCGTCATCATGATGTACTCAGAGGGTAGGCACTGTCTCCTGTAGAGGTGAAAATTGTTGTCATTGTCATTTGTTGACAGTGTCTATTGGTCTGTGTGCAACATGCATGCATGTGCATGGCCGTTCATACTCACCAATGAGCCATGTGTTGCCAATGCATCCCAGCTTCTAGGGCCCAGCGTAGCGGGGACATCCTGAAGATGTAACTAAAATGCGTGCTGCCAGGATAGTTGGCATACACTTAGTAATGATGCCCTTGGCATCACACACAACCTGAACATTGCTGGAGTGCCAGTGTTTCCGGTTGCAGTAGATGTGCTCTTTTGCTCTAGGTGGTCATAGAGCAACATGTGTACAATCAATGGCCCCTAGCACTTTTGGGAATCATCGTAGAAGTATACATGCGTTTGTTGATCGCTTTTTGTGTGTGCACAAACAAATGCATTAAAAGCCAGCACGATCAACAAACGCATATTGCGTGGTGTAGGTGTTTCTGAATTTGCACGTGGTTGTTCGCGCTACAGCGTTGCCTGTTCAATCCATGAATATGTTTGTTTTGCACGCGTATGGGCGGTGCGATTGTTTGACGGTGGAACATCCCTCGTAACGCCGACATTTTCGCTTGTTCATCCTCATTCCACGTGTTCCACCACTCCTTTTTATTTGGCTGCGCAGGCCCATCCGGCTCTTCTCTTGAAGTCTTGCGCAAGTCATTCATCGGGACGCAGTGACATGGTGGAACGGCATGGATTCCGCGTAAGTCCCGGGTAAGGCCTGCGCATTGTGTTCCATGTATCGACGAATGGGGACTTGCGCACGATTTTGCGCTCAAGTCCCATTTTTGTCGCAGAGATTATTCCATGAATCGGGCCCAGTGCCTCTGCAATTGCATACTCTTTTCAGCCTCCTCTGTCTGACTTAAGCTGCCCCACACATGTGCCAGAAAGCATAGATGTACTTCTTCACTGCAGCCTGTGCAATAAATACCACCTGTTACCTGTGTTTGACTGTTGTACGCCCTGTTAAAATGCTGCATTTCGAATTGTGTGCATGTGTTAGGCAGAAACCTGTGCAGTTCCCTTAGGGACCACTGCAAAAAGTTTAAGTCTACAGGAGTCGGCAGTAAACCCACTTGGTAGCAGTCTGCACCACCCAGATTTACCTGGTAGCTGTGGCTGAGCAGTCAGACTTCTCTCGAGAAGAGTTAGGCAGTATATAGAGTATACACAATAGGGCTAAAAATACAGTAGCACAAGCAAACACTGACCAGAGCTTTGGTATAAAAGTATATAATTATTTATTTAAAAACACACTTGTAAAAATACACTGGCACTAATATGTCAAGCAAGTTCAAACACAGTCACTATAGGTATATACACCTCCCTAGTTACTTATTCGACAAGTCTAGGTTAAGACATCACTTATTTAGCAAAACAGTGGTGAGAGCATAACTGTAGATGACACTCCAATAATTTGTTTAAAAAGGGAGAGAAAAGGCAGAAATAGGAAATACACACAGTACCAACACTTTTAAGAAACCACAGCAAGTCAAGGAAGGCAGGGTCTACTGTAGAGCAAAAAGTTCATAGGCCGGGCCCACTCTTGGAGAGAGCAAGGCGGAATGTGCCCAAGATCACACAGTGGAAATGCACTCAAAGTCTTTGCAGAAAAGTCAAAAGAGGTTGGATCAAGTTAGAAAGGTAATGTTAACAGGTCTGAGGTCACCAGGATAGAGAGTCAAGGATTTACGGGACGCCTTGGACAGTTTGTTGCAAGGGAGACCAGGCGGGACACAGTACCTGAAATGGTGAGAAAGCTCCAGCGGGGGCAGTTGTTCCTAGCAGTGGGTGCAAGTCAAAGCTTCATCCAGGGGAAGAGATGATCTCGACGTGGAGGAAAGCTGGAGGTCGTTGCACTGCCAGGAAGAAACCAGCCGCAGAGTTTCCCGGTTAAAAGGTACTACCCTTTTATTCGTGGTAGTGGTGAAGCGTGGCTATCAGGCCGCCGGGGTGCTTGGCACGGGCGATTCGACCATGAGACGATCGAGGAAGGCAAAAAGGCGAACTGGTTGGTCCCACCAGCCCAAAGGAAAGAAGACTCTCCTGGAAGAAGATCTTCTCTGTCGTCGGGGAAGTGGTGAGTTCGTACAGCAGGGCTCCACCGGTGCTGTCGTCGTTGTAGATGGCTCAGCATCTCCCCTCTTCGGATTCTTTAGGTCCTGTGGTGACTTCTGAAGTTCCAGTCCCCAAAGCCCTGCTTTTATGCAGCAGAACCCCCATTCATCAGCCTACCTGTCACTCAAACATGCTAAGTGGTGAGCCGGGCAGCTCACCACTGGGCCAATCACACAAGAGTGCGACTTGAGTTGCCAAGGCAACTCAGTCCAGGGTGCCTAATCCCCCTACCACACATCCTGTTGACCCCAGACAGAGTGGCACCATTTGGAGGGCTTCTGTGGAGAAGCCCGCCAAAAAGTGGAACAAAGGGCTAGACTTGGGTTAGAGTTTCAGAGGCGAACACAAATGCCGTTTTAAAACCGAGTCCTGGCAAAAAGACCCAAAAGGGGAATAAATATTAAATAAATAACCCAGCGGTATCTTTAACATTGGACCAAAAAGTGGTGCGTTTAAAATGAAAGGGAAAATCCCATAGGAAATATTCTGGTGGAATATTTTGCGTGGTATCCACTGCCACCAGCCAGAAACACGAGAAGGGGGGACTGGACAGTGCCCCATTGGAAAACAGACCCAGGGGCAATCCAATTACCACTACCAATACTTCCACAATATGATGGTTTGTACTGGTTCTGTCACAATTTGAGACCAGTAAAGCCAATGGTGACTTTACATGCCCTGGGAGACAGTAGTCAGTCCCAGGGTATGGAGTCTATATTTGGGGGTCACTATGACACCCCTGTGTTACTGCACTGAGGGTGCTGTGTAACACACATACCAAAAACACATGAAGCCCTATGGGGTAAAAGACCCCATAGCCCATAAAACACATTACATAGTCAAAGGACATTCTCAAATCATGCCTAAGAGTGGGAGAAAAAGAGTCTCACTCTTTGCAGGAGAAATAAAAAAATAAAAAAATCCAGCAAAGCTGCTGGGGGACTCACTAGGTTTGGGAAATTAGCCTTTACAGAGGATTCTCCCTAATACTCGCCCCCCCCCCCCAGACTAAGGGACAGGAGGATTTAATCCACTCCTGGATAAATCTCATACCTCTAGTCGATGACATACATCCTAGAGAGACCATCAGCATGTTGGTGGTGACACCCTGACCTGTGCTCAGTGGTGAAATCAAACCCTTGAAGGCAGATTGACCATCTCAATAGTTTTGGGTTTCCCCCTTCATTTGCATCAACCATCTCAAGGGTTGGTGGTCAGTCTGAATGACAAAATTAGAACCATACAAGTATGGCCTAAACTTCTTCAGTGCCCACACAATGGCAAAACATTCTCTTTCAATTGTTGCCCACCTTGTCTCAGGATACTTCAGCTTTCTACTGATGAAGCAAATGGGGTGCCCCCTACCTTTCCTAACCAGTTGACTAAGGACTGCACCTATACCTACATTTGAAGCATCTGTCTGTACAATGAAAGTTTGGTGGTAGTCAGGAGCTCTCAGTACTGGTGCTTTGCAAAGAGCTTTCTTCAGGTTTTCAAAGGCCTTATTGCACTTCTCATTCCATCTGACCTTCTTGGGAAGTTTTGGAGAGGAGATCACATTCAGTGGAGAAGCTATGGTCCCATAGTTCTCAATGAAATTCCTGTAATACCCAGTGAGGCCTAGGAAGGCTCTCACCTGGGTTTGAGTAGTAGGTGTTGTCCAATTTTGCACAGCTTCAATCTTACTGAGCAAAGGCCTTATTTCTCCACCTCCTACCTCATGCCCAAGGTAGACCACCTTACTCTGTCCAATCTGGCATTTGCTTGCCTTTATGGTCAGGTTGGCCTTCCCAAGAGCCTGCAAAACATGTCCTAGGTGGTTAACATGCTCTTCCCAGGAGTGGATGAACACTGCGATGTCATCCAAGTATGCCATGCAGAAGTCCTTCATCCCAGCTAGAACCTGATTTACCATCCTTTGGAATGTTGCAGGTGCATTCCTCAGTCCAAAAGGCATGACCTTAATTTGGTATAAGCCAACTAGGGTAGAAAATGCAGTTTTCTCCTTGGCATGGTCTGTCAGGGCTATTTGCCAATAGCCTGACGTTAGATCAAATGTGCTGAGGAACTTGGCTGCACGAAGTCTATCCACCAACTCATCTGTGCTAGGCAAAGGGTGGGAAAAGTATTGGTGACTGCATTAAGAGCTCTATAATCCACACAGAGTCTCAATTCTTTGGATCCTGCCTTTGGTACTAACACAACTGGGCTAGACCATGGACTAGTAGAGGGCTCTATTACCCCGAGGTCAAGCATCTTGCTGACCTCTCCTTTAATTTGGGATCTTACATTTTCTGACATTCTGTATCCTCTGCTTTTGACTGGCAGACAGTCACCAGTGAGTATATCATGCTGGCCCCAAGGGGTCAAGCCTGGTGAAAGTGACAACAGGGAGGCAAACTGATTTAACATAGATGTGCACTCCTCTTGTTGCTCTGGTGTCAGATTTGAAGGGAGATTTACTCCTTCAATATTTTCATCCAAGGGTAAGCCTCTGAGGAGATCAGGGAGAGCTTCACTCTCTTCTTCGTCTTCTGTTGAAGCTAGAAGCAAGGCTCCTACTTCAGGTCTGGAGACATGCGCCTTTAGTCTGTTGGTGTTGAAGACTCTGGGAGCCCCCTTGGGATTGCCCAAGTCCACCAGATAGTTCACCTCTCCAAGTTTACCCACAACCTTGAAGGGTCCTATCATTTATCTTGCACGGCCCTCTGCCTTGTTGGGATCATAACTAGAACTAGTTGATCTTGTGCAAACTCAACCATGTTAGCCTTTTGATCATGCCAATGCTTGACCAAAGCTTGTCCAGCTTTCAGGTTATCACTAGCTTCTGCCATCATGTGTGACATTCTCCTCCGGAGACCTACCACATAGTCAGTCACTCTGACTGGCTTGGGGGAAGGAACACTCTCCAACCCCTTCTTAATCATGGCCAATGGGCCTCTGACTGGATGGCCATAAAGAAGTTCAAAGGGAGAATAACCTACTCCCTCCTGAGGGACTTCTCTATAAGCAAAGAGAAGGCATGGCAGTAGGAGGTCCCACTTTCTTTTAAGGGGATCTTCTAAAGCACCTATCATGCTCTTCATGGTTCTGTTGAACCTTTCTGCCAAACCATTTATCTGAGGGTGGTATGCGGTTGAGAACTTGTAAGTAACTCCACAGGTTTTCTACATAGCTTTCATGTAGTGGGACATACAATTTTACCCCGTCAGAGATTACTTCCTTAGGAAACCCAACCCTGGTAAAAATACCAAAGAGGGCCTTAGCCACAGCCTGAGCTGTAGCAGTCCTCATAGGAATTGCCTTAGGGTATCTATTAGCATGGTCTACTACAACAAGGATAAACCTGTTGCCTGAGGAGGATGGAGGATCAAGGGGACCAACAATGTCAATCCCTACCCTCTCAAATGGGACTCCCACTACTGGGAGAGGCACTAAAGGTGCCACATTCTAGGAACAAACCTTACCAAAAGTTTGGCAGGTGTGGCAGCTCTTTCAAAACTTATCTACCTCAGCCCCCATCTTTGGCCAATAAAAGTAGAGTGAGAGCCTTTCCTTGGTATTCTTGAAACTCAAGTGACCAGCCAAAGGAATCTCATGGGCTAGTTGCAAGAACTGTTGTCTGTTTTCTTGAGGTACTACAAGCCGCTTGTAGTCTCCAGGTGCAGACTCAGTCGGTTCACTATAGAAGAGGCCATCCTCCCAGTGCAACCTATACTTCCCAGGCTCTTGCCCATCAGCCTGAGAAGCTGCCTGATGGCGAAGACCTTCCAGAGTTGGACGTTCTCCACAGACATTCTCTGTGTCCCTTACTGAAGTCTGCCCTGTTGGGTCCACCTTCTGCCAGTGAAGACTGCAGCTCAGGATGGTCAACAGGATCCAGATCTCCAATAAGTTCTTGGGCCTTCTACTAGCTCTTCTTCAGAGTCTAGTTCAACCATACAGGGTTGTACCTCCCTCTCAGCCTCAGCTGGAGGTGGAGTTACAGGTGTAACTTTGGACAACCTAGGGGACATCCTTGTTGGAAGCACTGGAGTGCTTACTGCTGCTTCTGCTTAGGAGTCTTGTGTTGTCCTGTTGCTTCTGTTGATTTAGAGACTGCACTAAGTTGCTCCAGTGGAGAAGGAGTGATACCTTTCTTCATCATCTCCAGAGAAGAACCTCTCATGGTTTTCTCTCTTGCAGGTCTGGTTAGCTCCTGTAACCTTTTACTAGGAGATATGGGGGTGTGTGACACTACTCCAAGAGTTTTCAGGTCATTTCCCAACAGAACCCTTCCTGGTACCTCACATTGTACACTGACAGGTATCTTCACAGTCATATCATTGCACTGGATGAGAACTGGTAATTGGGGAAGCATCTGCACTCCAGCTAACTTGGTGAGGCGTTTGGGTGCCTTAGCAATATCCTCTGCCCTGAAAAATTATTCATCCACCACAGTTATGCTGGTCCCACTATCCCTAATGACAGGAGTCTCCGGACCATTCACCTGGACACTGTGCTTATAATACTCTTTAGTATTATCTGGGATAGAATTATACACATCTAAATTCTCTTGTTCCCACAACCCCAGAGACACTAAAGAAACACTGGCTGAGACTTTAATGGGATCATCAGCCAGTAGTAGAAAGTTTCCACTGGCAATCTGTACTTCTTCCTCTGGAGCGAAGGCTAAGGAGACAGTGTGGAGCCCTGAAGGTTTACCCTTACATCTGGGATCCCCTTTCACATGGTCAGTTTAGCCACAAACATAGCATTTACCAAATGCTTTTTGGAATGGAGGCTTGTTCTGACCTCCTTCTGGTTTGGCACCAGAAGGTACACTAGCCTGATTCGGTTTCCCTTGTGGTTTACCCTTATTGTTTTGTTTGGGGCCCTCTTTGGGATTGGAATTATTAGAATTCTCTTTGGAATTCTCTTTGGAATCCTTTTTAGGCTGTTTCCCCTCATCCTTTCTCTGAGTTGCCCCAGAGTCCTTGTGAGTAGCCCTGTTGGCAACCCACATGTCAGCAGCCTTAGCTAGTTTTCTGGAATCTAATTCCTTTGAATCAGCCAAGTGCTGTCTGAGCTCAGGAGAGCAGGCATCATAAATTGACTCCAACATCACAAGAATCTTCATTCCCTCATAAGTTTTCACCCTGTAACCCTTAATCCATCCCTCTAAGTTCTTCAAACGTTCACTCACCCAGGTAGCCCAAGGGGTACCATCATGCTTTTTGAGGGTCCTAAACCTCTTAAGGTACTGGGAAGGGGTCTTCCCAAATCTAGCTATCAAAGCTAGCTTCACACGTGCAAAATCCTTCGTATACACCCCCCATATTCCATTACCACATCAGATGCAACAGTGGGAAGCCTAGAGAACAACGAGGGAAGTAACTCATTCCCTAAGATGTCCTGGAGCCCATGATTATACTCAAACATAGCCAACCAATCCAACACATCCAATTTAGGCTCATACACACCCACAATCTCTTTAGGCATCCGGGGTCTTTTGGGACTGGAATTCCTAGAGGATCCGGAGAGAGAAGCACTTTCCACAGACATTTTTTTAATTTCTAGTTCATGGTTAAGCTCTATCTCTCTGCACCTTAGTTCAGATTGCTCATGTTTGAGCTGCAGTTCTCTGTGTCTTAGTTCAGATTGGGCAGTTTGTTTTTTGAATTCTAATTCAAGTATCATTTTCTCTAGTTCAACACATTGAGGACTAAAGGTGGGACCTGGCAAAGGTCCAGTAGGTACAGCTGGTAGAGCAGACAGAGGCCCACGGGGGACAGTTACAACAGCCTCACCCTCCTCTTCTGACTCTGCCTCAAGATTATCAGTACTTGGATCAATATCAATGTCATCACTGTTATCTACATTTTCTGGGAGAAAGGATTCCTTTGAACCATCACCCAGACTTTGGTTCGCTAACAATCTTTCTATTAGTTCCATTTTCTTGTCTTTAGTCAGGAGATTTTTATGCTTACAGAGAACTCTTAAACAATCAGCAGTTTTTGTAGCAAGGGACTCTTGACTATAACTTTCCATAGTTGACAGGCTAGAAAATAAACTTTTTAGTGCTAAGCTTTGTGGTTAGTTGCACTAAAGTATTTAACAGCACACTAAAATGTATACTCAACTCAAACATAGCCAACCAATCCAACACATCCAATTTAGGCTCATACACACCCACAATCTCTTTAGGCATCCGGCGTCTTTTGGGACTGGAACTCCTAGAGGATCCGGAGAGAGAAGCACTTTCCACAGACATTTTTTTAATTTCTAGTTCATGGTTAAGCTCTATCTCTCTGCACCTTAGTTCAGATTGCTCATGTTTGAGCTGCAGTTCTCTGTGTCTTAGTTCAGATTGGGCAGTTTGTTTTTTGAATTCTAATTCAAGTATCATTTTCTCTAGTTCAACACATTGAGGACTAAAGGTGGGACCTGGCAAAGGTCCAGTAGGTACAGCTGGTAGAGCAGACAGAGGCCCACGGGGGACAGTTACAACAGCCTCACCCTCCTCTTCTGACTCTGCCTCAAGATTATCAGTACTTTGATCAATATCAATGTCATCACTGTTATCTACATTTTCTGGGAGAAAGGATTCCTTTGAACCATCACCCAGACTTTGGTTCGCTAACAATCTTTCTATTAGTTCCATTTTCTTGTCTTTAGTCAGGAGATTTTTATGCTTACAGAGAACTCTTAAACAATCAGCAGTTTTTGTAGCAAGGGACTCTTGACTATAACTTTCCATAGTTGACAGGCTAGAAAATAAACTTTTTAGTGCTAAGCTTTGTGGTTAGTTGCACTAAAGTATTTAACAGCACACTAAAATGTATACTCAATACAAATCCCACCGCTGTACACCAGAGTTAGGCAGAAACCTGTGCAGTTCCCTTAGGGACCACTGCAAAAAGTTTAAGTCTACAGGAGTTGGCAGTAAGCTCACTTGGTAGCAGTCTGCACCACCCAGATTTACCTGGTAGATGTGGCTGAGCAGTCAGACTTCTCTCAAGAAGAGTTAGGCAGCATATAGAGTATACACAATAGGGCTAAAAATACAGTAGCACAAGCAAACACTGACCACAGCTTTGGTATAAAAGTATATAATTATTTATTTAAAAACACACTTGTAAAAATACACTGGCACTAATATGTCAAGCAAGTTCAAACACAGTCACTATAAGTATATACACCTCCCTAGTTAATTATTCGACAAGTCTAGGTTAAGACACCACTTATTTAGCAAACAGTGGTGAGCGCATAACCGCAGATGGCACGCCAATAATTTGTTTAAAAAGGGAGAGAAAAGGCAGAAATAGGAAAAACACACAGTACCAACACTTTTAAGAAACCACAGCAAGTCAAGGAAGGCAGGGTCTACTGTAGAGCAAAAAGTTCATAGGCCAGGTCCACTCTTGGAGAGAGCAAGGCGGAATGTGCCCAAGATCACACAGTGGAAATGCACTCAAAGTCTTTGCAGAAAAGTCAAAAGAGGTTAGATCAAGTTAGAAAGGTAATGTTAACAGGTCCGAGGTCACCCCAGGAAAGAGAGTCAAGGATTTACGGGACACCTTGGACAGTCTGTTACAAGGGAGACCAGGCGGGACACAGTACCTGAAATGGTGAGAAAGCTCCAGCGGGGGCAGATGTTCCTGGCAGTGGGTGCAAGTCAGAGCTTCATCCAGGGGAAGAGATGATCTCGACCTGGAGGAAAGCTGGACGTCGTTGCACTGCCAGGGAAGAAACCAGCCGCAGAGTTTCCCCGTTAAAAGGTACTACCCTTTTATTTGCGGTATTGGTGAAGCGTGGCTATCCGGCCGCCGGAGTGCTTGGCACGGGTGATTCGACCACGAGATGATCCAGGAAGGCAAAAAAGGCGAACTGGTTGGTCCCACCAGCTCAAAGGGAAGAAGACTCTCCTGGAAGAAGATCTTCTCTGTCGTCGGGGAAGTGGTGAGTTCGTACAGCAGGGCTCCACTGGTGGTGTCGTCATTGTAGATGGCTCAGCTTCTCCCCTCTTCGGATTCTTTAGGTCCTGTGGCGACTTCTGAAGTTCCAGTCCCCAAAGCCCTGCTTTTATGTAGCAAAACCCCCATTCATCAGCCTAGCTGTCACTCAAACATGCTAAGAGGTGAGCTGGGCGGCTCACCATTGGGCCAATCACACAAGAGTGTGGCTTCAGTTGCCAAGGCAACTCAGTCCAGGGTGCCTAATCCCCCTCCCACACATCCTGTTGACCCCAGACAGAGTGGCACCATTTGGAGGCCTTCTGTGGAGAAGCCTGCCAAAAAGTGGAACAAAGGGCTCGACTTGGGTTAGAGTTTCAGAGGCGAACACAAACGCCATTTTAAAACCGAGTCCTGGCAAAAAGACCCAACCGGAGTATAAATATTAAATAAATAACCCAGCGGTATCTTTAACATTGCACTAAAAAGTGGTGCGTTTAAAATGAATGGGAAAATACCATAGGAAATATTCCGGTGGAATATTTCGCGTGGTATCCTTTCCCAACAGCCAGAAACTCGACAAGGGGGGACTGGACAGTGCCCCCTTGGAAAACAGACCCAGGGGCAATCGAATTACCCCTACAAGTACTTCCATAATATGATGGTTTGTACTGGTTCTGTTCACAATTTGAGACTAGTAAAGCCAAAGGTGACTTTACATGCCCTTGGAGACATTAGTCAGTCCCAGGGTATGGAGTCTAGGTTTGAGGGTCACTATGACACCCCTGTGTTACTGCACTGAGGGTGCTGTGTAACACACATACCAAAAACACATGAAGCCCTATGGTGTAAAAGACCCCATAGCCCATAAAACACATTACATAGTCAAAGGACATTCTCAAATCAGAGTGGGAGAAAAAGAGTCTCATTCTTAGCAGGAGAAAAAAATAAACCCCAAAAATCCAGCAAAGCTGCTGGGGACTCACTAGGTTTGGGAAATTAGCCTTTACAGAGAATTCTTCCAACAGCTTGACTCTTAAATCTAGTTGTTTTCAATCTATGCAATGCCCGTGTTGAACTGGTGCACTTCTCTTACCTTTGTGAACCAACTTCTGAAGCCCTTTTTTTACATGTTAGTTTCTGCACCCCCTGAAACTTGAAATCTTGCTGTGTTTTAAACATGCGTATTGATTTGTTTTCTGCTGTATTTTTAGTGTTTGCTGGAAAGTTTAATCTAGATGTGCCTATAAACCCGTGCAGTGACTGTTTTCTGCTGCATTTTAGTGCTTTTCTGCTTTTCCGCACTGTCAGCCTCCTTCGCCGTCATTCGACTGATGAAGCGAGTGTCAGTTGTTGCTTTTGCCTACACTTACATCCCCCCTCCTTCCCGGCTTTCGATGCTCCCTCTGACTCTGTCATTGCTAACGTGCACCTCCTCATCTCTAACACCCTCGACTTGCCTCTGTCATGAGGATCTGCCTGAAACATGCCTCCAAGCAAAATGGCTGGTATGACTTTTGATCTAGCATCTCTGAAACGTAAGTTGCTTAATGGAAGTGGCAGACCTCAGGCTCACCCTCTGACAATCTGTACTGTCGCCTGCTGCAAAGGCAATATTGTTTCTCTATCCGCTCCAAGAAGAGGGCCCACACACAAGCCCGCATTTCTGGAGCCACGAACAACACCGCTGAACTTTTCAAAATCTGCTGGGAACTGACCAATCCAACTGCAGTCGCTAACTCTCCCCTTCCTTCCCAGGCTGTCTGCACCGCTTTGGCCTCCCATTTGACATAAAAAACTCAAGACTCTGCCACCTCCACTCCTGCTCCCCTGCCTCCCTTGGCTCCCCTCCATTCACCCCCCCCCCCACCTCTCCTCCCTCCTGCCCATTACACCTGAGGAGGTTGCTAAACTTGTTGGTTCTATGAAGGTGTCATCCAAACAGATGCTCCCCTGCTCTTCTAGAACCATTAAAGACAACATCTCCTCTTGTTGCCCAGCTCTTGCTGATTTCTGAAGCCACTCCTTCACTATTGGCACCTTCCCTCTATACCTTAAGCACTCTCTTGTGCAACCTCTCCTAAAAAAGCCATCTGCTGACCCTTTCTTTCCTACTAACTATCACTATACCTCCACCACTCCCCTCTTTGGAAAACTCTTGTAGAAGTTGGTCCTCCCACAACTCATCCTTCATACTGAACTCACTGGTTGCCTCCATAACCATCAATCTGGATATTGGGCATCCAGAGGCATGGAAACCGCTCTCCTGAAGATCTGTGATCACATGTTTGCAAATCTTGATTTTAACTCTCCTGCCGCCTTTGGCACGGTCTCTCCTCTGCCTTTGACACGGTCAACTATTCCATCCTCAGAAAACGGCTTTGTGATACCCTCAGCATCACGGATCAGGCACTAGATTGACTAACCTCTTTACTCACTAACCCTTTTTCCTTCACCACTTCACTCTCTACCTGTGGTATCCGCCAAGCCTCTATCCTATCGTCATGGCTATTCAATATTTATCTTGCCCCACTTGCACACCTAATCTTCTCCTTCTCTCCTCATTTCCATTGTTAGGCTGATGACAAACAGCTTTCCTTCAAACTTCCCCATACAACCTTCTCTTCCTTCTCTCTTATCCCAGATTGGCTTTCCGCTGTCCAGGCATGGTGTACCAATAATGACCACTGTCTTAATACCAGTAAGATGGAGACCCTTCTTATTGGGACACCAGTGCCCTGTTTCCCTCGCACCCTCAGTTTGCATTCCTTAGGCGTTCTGTGCTCACCACCCTGTGAAGCCAGAAATGTCAGGGTCAACTTAGACTCATCTCTCTCCTTCACCCCTCACATCTTGGACCTTGCCAAGAAGGACCACTTCCAGCTTGACCTCTTTAGAGGAATTCTCCCTTTCCTCACCTTTCCCCAAAATCTCAATGTTTCCAGAGCAGGTCCTCTCTAGGCTAGACTACTCCAACAACGTCTTCCTCAACCTCCCCCTTTCCTCTCTAAGCCCCCTTCAGCTAATACAAAATAGGTCTGCAAGACTTATCCTTGGCCTCTAGCCCAGGGATCGTATCTCTCCAGCCCTAAGATCTCTCCACTGGCTCCCGGTGGTCGCGAGGATCAAATTCAAGACACTTCGCATCATCCACAAGGATTTCTGGGGCCTGGGATCACACTATCTCCAACTTACTCTCCTTTAAATACATCCCTGGTAGAGCCCTGCCCTCCTCTAACTCTAACTCTCTGCTTGTCAAACGCTTCTCCAAGCAGAGAGAGGATGGAATGTCTCTCCCTTTGGCTGGTGCCTCTCTTTGGAACAGGCTCCCTTCCTCTCTCAGAATCGAATCGTAGCTCCTTCACTTCTGTAAACTTCTCAAAACTCTGCTTATTGCTACCCTTTCTCTCTTCCCCATCCCTGCTAATGACCCCACTGCCGCTGAGACTGGTGGTCTGGACCCTCCTCAATCTCACAGGTACCAGGGCCCTGCCTAGTCGACACCAGAGAACCCCTAACCAAGCACCCCATACCCCAGCACTGCCCCTGTTGGCCCCCTACCTGGCAGCAGTGCATCCCACCCTTGGGATCCCTCTGTCCTACCACTTTGCCAGCGGCATCCTACCGTGGCTCCCCCAGCACTTCCCTTCCAGGTTATCACCAGCACTTACCAATGCCCTTGCTCCCTCCCCCTTCCTCCTCCAACTCCTGCATTTCCTTCGCAGCACTTGCACGTCCGAATATCACGAGGACTAGTAGGACCACAAATGTTTATTCATTGTTTTTCATTTGCCATTATTATTTACTCCCCTATTCCCTCCCCACTTGCTTTGTGGTGCCTAACAAATGCTCAGTGTTGTGTCTTGACTGTCGTGTAGGCTGAAGAGACCTCTGTCCACAAGTGCCGCACACAGAGAGTCCAAATCACTCTCTGTACAACCTCTGAGGCCACAGGTGGGAGATGTTCTTCCGGAGCCACGGACTTCTGGGAACCCCTGAACCACTGCAATAAAATCACTGGTTAAGTATTAAGCCAAAACAACATCCACAAACCAAATAACAAAGAAGTGAACGGTCTTACCAATGGGTGACAGCGGCGATTTGTCTGAACCTATGGAAGGGGTTCCAGGACCCACCAGTGTCTCGTTCCCGGCACAGGACAGTGAGCTCAGGAGGATAGATGGAGGTGCGTGTGCCGGGCCCACCTACCTTAGAATCCAGGCAAGGAAATCCAAAAACGTAGTACCAAGGTATGTAGCAAGTAGAAATCCAAAAAGTAATCAGTGATCTGTAACAAGAATTCCAAATATCCAAAAGCCAGAAGTCAGGGAAATCCAATAACAGTCCGTAATACAATCCGAGGTCAGTTTCCACACGATCCAAACATGAACGAACGAAGCGCCAAACAGTGTCCAAGAAAAACAGCTGTGAAGCACCGAGTGCTATGATGCGGGTGACCCGCATCATGTGATCGTGCTTTAGTAACATGTGAGCGGGAGGTGTTGGTCACGTGACGTTGAATCGGGAAGCGAGGCCAATCTCGCAACCGCCACGGAATACGCCAATGGAGCTGGCGTCTTCGTGAGCGGGCGGCCTGCTGACACACCCGCCCTGGCACACGGGGAGTCGAGGAGAGCACTTGTGGGTCCCGGATCCAGGCAAGAGGACAGGGAGGAGTGTAGGTATGGGGACTGGAGGTTAGGGGAGGGACTTTGGGGATACCGGGAGCCGCGAGGGATGTGACAGAGCCCCCACCCAAAGGCCCATGACCCCGTGGGCACGAACGATTGTCCCTGTGGAAACACGCCACCAGGCGGGGAGCAAAGACGTCAACAGAAGGCACCCAGGACCTCTCCTCTGGCCCAAACCCAGACCGATCCACCAGATACTGAAGGCGACCTCTACAGATACAGGAACCCAAGATACCAGAAACCTAGAAGACATCGGGGGAGGACAGAGACACCAGTGCCACAGGCGCACAAAGCCGTGTAGGACTGGGGCAGGAGGGAGAGATGAAAAACCGGGTGAACCCGCCAGGATCTCGGGAGTGCAAGACGGTAGGCCACAGGGTTAATGACCTGGGTGACCACATAAGGTCCCACAAAGCGAGGCATGAGTTTGCTACAACGGACTAGCCGCAAATGGCGAGTAGACAACCAGACGCGGGACCCCACTGAATACAACAGGGCCATCACCCGTTTCCTATCTGCCTGAGCCTTCATGGACGCCTGAGCCTCGAGGAGATGTGTCGAGGCCCAGAGCGTGGAAGGAGGACAGATCCCTAACACAAGCAGTGGCAGCTGGGTTGATGAAAGAAGGCATGTCAAGGAAGGGCAGAACATGGGATGTTGACCATACAATACATAGAAAGGGGAAAACCCAGTGGATGAATGATCTGCATTGTTATATGCAAATTCTGCGAGATGCACCACTCTCAACCAGGATGTATGCTGCTGCAGGGTCAGGCAACGTAAGTACTTCTCTAAGGTTTGATTGAGCCTCTCGATTTGACCATCCGCCTCGGGGTTATACGCTGAGGAGAAGTGAGCGTCGATACCAAGTAGTTTGGTCAACGCACGCCAAAAGCGTGATGTAAATTGAGAACCCCTATCCGAGATGAGAACCGAGGGCAGTCCGAAGAGACAAAAAACACTCTCAAAGAACAACTTAGCCAGAGCAGGAGCGGAGGGGATGCCCTTGCAGGGAATAAAGCGAGCCATCTTGGAGAAGGAATCAATGACCACCCATAAGGTGCCAAACTTTGAACCCGGGGCAAATCGGTGATGAAATCTATAGTTACAGTGTGCCAGGGCCTGGGAGGAATGGGCAAAGGAAGCAGAAGACCTACAGGACGTCCCCTACGATGTTTACATTGTGTGCAAACTGCACATGTGTTAACATAGCATTCCACGTCCCTCTTCATGGAGGGCCACCAGCACCAGCGTTTCAACAATGCTAGTGTATGAATCTGGCCGGGGTGTCCATGAATAGGGGCATCGTGGGACCATTCTAGGGCCATGTTGCGGGTTTCTGAAGTGGGTAGGAATAGACGATCAGCGACGAATGGCAATCTGTCATGAAATGTTGGATCCCATTCGGACAATTGATCTGGGTGTAGGGAGACCCAGTTCTGAACCACTTCGAGTAAAGGTGGTGACGGGGTACATAAACAAACCACCTTGCCGCATTCTAGGAGGGTGTCAGGATATGTTGGTAATGCAACCCCCCCAGGGGAACGAGACAAGGCATTGGCCTTACCGTGGGCAGAACCCGAGAGGTGCTTGATAACGAAATCAAAAGCTGCGAATAATAAATGCCACCGACCTGTCTGCTGTTGATACACTTCAAAGATGCTAAATCCTGCAAGTTTTGATGATCCGAATATACCGTGACCTGGTGTTTAGCGCCCAAGAGGTGGTGTCGCCAGACACGGAAGGCGTCCATGACTGCCAGTAATTCCTTTTCGGTCACTGTGTAATGGGATTCGGCATCGGTAAATTTGCGGGAGTGAAAAGGCACGGGGTGAAGCCGACCGGTGGCGGGACAGACTTGTGATAACACAGCGCCCAAGGCAAAAGAGGAGGCATCGTCTTCCACAATAAACGCTAATTCTGGGTCCGGGGGTTGTAGAACAGGGGCGTTATTGAACGTTGTCTTTAGAGACTCGAAGGCCCGTTGGTGTGTCTCGGAGCAAAGGAAGGGAACGCAAGGGCTTGTCAACGAAGTGAGGGGAGCCACTAGCGATGAGAAGCCAGAGATAAAGTGCCGATAGAAATTGGCAAAGCCAAGAAACGACTGAAGCGCTTTCAGGGTTTTAGGAGCCGGCCAATCCAACACCGCCCGCACCTTGGCAGAATTCATGGCCAAGCCCCGATGCGTGATATGAAAACCGAGAAATTCCACAGTGTCTTTATGAAATTGGCATTTCTCCAGTTTAGCGAACAATAAGTGTTTTGCAGACTTGAGAGTATCTCTTGTACATGTTGTACGTGTTCTTTCAGATTTCGGGAGAAGATCAGAATGTCATCTAGGTAGACCACAACAAACACATCTAGGATATCGGAAAATACATCATTCATGAACCTCTTGAATGTGGCTGGGGCATTGCACAGGCCAAACGGCATGACCGTGTAGTCATATAGCCCATAGCGAGTGCAAAATGCGGTCTTCCATTCGTCCCCAGGGCGTACACGGACCAGATTGTAGGTACTGCGAAGATCTAATTTCGTGAAAACAGAAGTGTGGGTGAGGCGGTCGATCAGAGGAATGGAATAACGTTTTTTTTTCTGTGATGGCTTTGAGTCAACAATAATCCACGCATGGGCGCAGGTCGCCCTCTTTTTTGGGGACGAAGAAAATGGGACTGGCCGTTGGAGAAGTGGATGGGCGTATATGGCCTAAGCGGAGAGACTTCTGAATGTATTCCTTTAGGGCCAGGTCTTCAGTGGGGGAAAGAGAGTATATCCGGCCCGTAGGAACGGTACTGCCTGGAATCAAGTCTATCGGGCAGTCGTAGTGAGTGTGGGCGGGAAGCACTTCCGAGGAACCGCGGTCAAACACCCCTGCATAGTCCTGGTATTGGGCGGGAATAAGTGTAGAAATCAGTCCCACTGTATGGTGTTCTATTGGCGGGATCATGGTGTCCTCTATGGTTAAATGATCTAGAGACCCCAGAGCCTGAGCGAGTGTGTTGTCATTCGTGGTTGCAGGAAGACAAAAGTGTTGGCATAGATCTGACTCAAAGTGAACCGCACCCGTTTTCCAGTCTCTCAAGGGGTTATGCTCCTGGAGCCAGGGGATCCCCAATATTAAGCCAAACTGGGGAATCGAAATGAGGTCGAAGCTCAGGGTTTCCTTATGTGCAGCATGAATAGTTAGGAGCATTGGAACTGTCTGTTGTTTAATGGGCCCTGATATCAGTGACGTACCATCAACCACCTGAACAGGTTCTGGCCTGGTTCTAGTCAGAAGAGGTAGATTGAGGGTATGGGCAAGTGCGATGTCGATGTAATTGCCCGTGGCCCCGGAGTCAATGATGATCGTGACTGGGTGTGAGACATTGGGTGTGGGCTGAAGATCGGCTTGCACTTGTACGGGCCTAATGCGGCCAAAAGCAGGTACCGGATTCAGGGTGTAACAGGAAGCACTCGACCCAGCCCCCGGTTCTAGGGTCGAGCATTCCGAAAACCTGGGGTTTGAGTTTTGGTCAACAGGGACATTCCTTAACATTCCATAACATAATGGCCAGTCAGACCACAATAAAAGCATGCATTGTCCACCCTCCTGCGCTCTCTCTCTCTATGGGTGCAATTGGACTACGTAGGCCCCCGATCTACATGGGTTCATGACTGGTGTTGGGAGCGGCAGAGTTGGTAGATGACGATGGAGTATGAACAAAACCGGCCTCACCCCTGCGTTCAGAACATCTAGCGTCTACCTGTAGGGCAAGGTCCACTAGGTCCTGGTATGTCGTTGGCAAAGAGGGGATAACGGCAAGTGCATCCTTCATGACGTTGTTCAGACCCCTATAAAACACGACAGCCTTTTTACTTTCGGGCCAAGAAGTCTCCGCTGCAAGCTGATTGAACCTGGTGATATACTCAATCAAGGGCCCCCTCCCTTGTCCCAAATCCAGAAGTTCCAGATCCCGGGACTGCACCTTGTGGCGAGTGTCGAAAACTCGAGACATTTCTGTGATCAATAGATCGAAGTCATAAAGGGCTGGTTTGTCGTTTTCCAGGAGGGGGTTAGCCCAGGAGGCTGCTATATGCCCGCTAAATGTGATAGGGTAAAGGCAGCTTTGGCGGTTGAGTCTGGAAAGGCCTGGGGTCTGCACAAAAAGTGCAGTTTACATTGATTTATGAAGGTCCTAAATTTGCTGGGGTCCCCATGATACCTCTCGGGAGCAGCCACGGAAAAGGAGAAGGAAGTACCATGGGCATGGGGTTCTGTGGAGGTGGAACACAAGGCGGGGCGACCTGTGGGGCAGATGAGGCATCCCCGAATTCAGCATCAGGTGGCAAAGGGTGTCTCGTACTTCGGATATAGTGTAACCGTTGGTGAATGGCAGTGTTTGCTGCGGACATGTCTGCACATAACACGGTTATGGCTTGGACCATAGCAGTCAAGGGGTCTTCTGCGGTGCCCTCCATTACCTACACTACAGGATGTCTTCACAGTCTGTTGTGTCCTGACTGTCGTGTAGGCAGAAGAGACCTCTGTCCACAAGTGCCGCACAGAAAGAGTCCAAATCACTCTCTGTACAACCTTTGAGGCCACAGGTGGGAGATGTTCTTCCGGAGCCGCGGACTTCTGGGAACCCCTGGACCACTGCAATAAAATCACCAGTTAAGTATTAAGCCAAAACAACATCCACAAACCAAACAACAAAGAAGTGGAACGGTCTTACCAATGGGTGACAGCGGAGATTCGTCTGAATCCATGGAAGGGGTTCCGGGACCCACCAGTGTCTCGTTCCCGGAACATGACAATGAGCTCAGGAGGATAGGTGGAGGTGCGTGTGCCAGGCCCACCTGCAGTTAGAATCCAGGCAAGATAATCCAGAAACGTAGTACCAAGGTATGTAGCAAGTAGAAATCCAGAAAGCAGTCCGTGATCCGTAACAAGAGTTCCAAATATCCAAAAGCCAGAAGTCAGAGAAATCCAATAACAGGCCGTAATACAATCCGAGGTCAGTTTCCACACGAGACAAACATGAACGAACGAAGTGCCAAACAGTGTCCATGAAAAAAAGCTGTGAAGCACTGAGTGCTATGATGATGGTTTTTAAATACTGGCACTACGAATGTCTTCCGGTCACATGACCCATACCCGCATCACGTGATCGTGCTTTAGTAACGCGTGAACGGGAGGCATTAGTCACGTGACGCGGAAGCGAGGCCAATCCCGCAACCGCCACGGAATACGCCAATGGAGCGGGCGTCTTCGTGAGCGGGCGGCCTGCTGACACACCCGCCCTGGCACACGGGGAGTCGAGGAGAGCACTCGTGGGTCCCAGATCCGGGCAAGAGGATGGGAGGAGTGGAGGTATGGGGACTGGAGGTTTGGGGAGGGACTTTGAGGATACCGGGAGCTGCGAGGGATGTGACAGAGCCCCCCACCCAAAGGCCCACGACCCCGTGGGCACGAACGATTGTCCCTGTGGAAACGTGCCTCCAAGCGGGGAGCACAGACGTCAACAGCAGACACCCAGGACCTCTCCTCTGGGCCAAACCCAGACCAATCAACCAGATACTGAAGGCGACCTCTACAGATATGGGAACCCAAGATACCAGAGACCTTGAAGACATCGGGAGAGGACAGAGACAGCGGTGCCACAGGCGCACAAAGCCGTGTAGGACTGGGGGAGGATTTAGGGAGGGAGACATGAAACACTGGGTGAACCCGCCAGGATCTTGGGAGTGCAAGACGGTAGGCCACAGGGTTAATGACCTGGGTGACCACATAAGGTCCCACAAAGCAAGGCATGAGTTTGCGACAACCCACTAGCCACAAATGGCGTGTAGACAACCTGACGCGGGACCCCGCTGAATACAATGGGGCCATCACCCATTTCCTATCTGCCTGAGCCTTCATGGACGCCTGAGCCTCGAGGAGATGTGTCGAGGCCAGAGCGTGGATGGAGGACAGATCCCTAACAAAAGCAGTGGCAGCAGGGTTGTTGGAAGATGGCATGTCAAGGAAGGGCAGAACACGGGGATGTTGACCATACAATACATAGAAAGGGGAAAACCCAGTGGATGAATGTTCTGCATTGTTATATGCGAATTCTGCAAGATGCACCACTCTCAACCAGGATGTATGCTGCAGCAGGGTCAGGCAACGTAAGTAATGCTCTAAGGTTTGATAGAGCCCCTCGGTTTGACCATCCGTCTCGGGGTGATACGCTGAGGAGAAGCGAACGTCAATACCAAGTAGTTTGGTCAACGCATGCCAAAAGCGTGATGTAAATTGAGAACCCCTATCTGAGATGAGAACCAAGGGCAGTCCGAAGAGACAAAAAACGCTCTCAAAGAACAACTTAGCCAGCACAGGAGTGGAGGGGATGCCCTTGCAGGGAATAAAGCAAGCCATCTTGGAGAAGGAATCAATGACCACCCACAAGGTGTCAAACCCTTGAACCCGGGGCAAATCAGTGATGAAATCCATAGTTACAGTGTTCCAGGGTCTGGGAGGAACGGGCAAAGGAAGCAGAAGACCTACAGGATGACCCCTACGATGTTTACATTGTGCGCAAACTGCACAGGTGTTAACATAGCATTCCACGTCCTTCTCCATGGAGGGCCACCAGCACCAGCGTTTCAACAATGCTAGTGTACGAACCTGGCCAGGGTGTCCGTGAATAGGGGCATCGTGGGACCATTCTAGGGCCGCGTTGCGGGTTTCTGTAGTGGGTAGGAATAGACGAACAGCGACGAATGGCAATCCGTCATGAAATGTTGGATCCCATTCGGACAATTGATCCGGGTGTAGGGAGACCCAGTTCTGAACCGCTTCGAGTAAAGGTGGTGACGGGGTACATAAACAAACCACCTTGCCGCAGTCTAGGAGGGTGTCAGGATATGTTGGTAATGCAACCCCCCCAGGGGAACGAGACAAGGCATTGGCCTTACCGTGGGCAGAACCCGAGCGGTGCTTGATAACAAAATCAAAAGCTGCGAAGAATAAATGCCACCGACCTGTCTGCTGTTGATACACTTCAAAGATGCTAAATCCTGCAAGTTTTGATGATCCGAATATACCGTGACCTGGTGTTTAGCGCCCAAGAGGTGGTGTCGCCAGACAAGGAAGGCGTCCATGACTGCCAGTAATTCCTTTTCGGTCACTGTGTAATGGGATTCAGCATCAGTAAATTTGCTGGAGTGAAAAGCCATGGGGTGAAGCCCACCGGTGGCAGGACAGACTTGTGATAACACCGCGCCCAAGGCAAAGGAGGAGGCATCGGCTTCCACAATAAACGCTAATTCTGGGTCCGGAGGTTGTAGAACAGGGGTGTTAGTAAACGCTGTCTTTAGAGACTCGAAGCCCCATTGGTGTGTCTCGGTCCAAAGGAAGGGAACGCAAGGGCTTGTCAAAGAAGTGAGGGGAGCCACTAGCGACAAGAAGCCAGAGATAAAGCGCTGATAGAAATTGGCAAAGCCACGAAATGACTGAAGCACTTTCAGGGTTTTAGGAGCCGGCCAATCCAACACCGACCGCACCTTGGAAGAATTCATGGCCAGGCCCCCAGGCGTGATATGAAAACCGAGAAATTCCACGGTGTCTGTATGAAATTTGCCTTTCTCCAGTTTAGCGAACAATGAGTGTTTTTGCAGATGTGAGAGTATCTCTCGTACATGTTGTACGTGTTCTTTCAAAGTTCGGGAGAAGATCAGAATATCATCTAGGTAGACCACAACAAACACATCCAGGATATCGGAAAAGACATCATTCATGAACCTCTGGAATGTGGCTGGGGCATTGCACAAGCCAAACGGCATGACCGTGTATTCATATAGCCCATAGCGAGTGCAAAATGCGGTATTCCATTTTTCCCCAGGGCGTACACGGACCAGATTGTAGGCACCGCGAAGATCTAATTTTGTGAAAACAGAAGCGTGGGTGAGGCAGTCGAGTAAGGGCGTGATCAAAGGAATGGGATAACGTTTTTTTTCTGTGATGGCTTTGAGGCGACAATAATCCACGCATGGGTGCAGGTTGCCCTCTTTTTTGGGGACGAAGAAAATGGGATTGGCTGCTGGAGAAGGTGATGTGCGTATATGGCCTAAGCGGAGGGACTTCTGAATGTATTCTTTTAAGACCAGGTCTTCAGTGGGGGAAAGAGAGTATATCCGGCCCATAGGAACGGTACTGCCTGGAATCAAGTTTATCGGGCAGTCGTAGGGACGGTGTGGGGAAAGCACTTCAGAGGAACCGCCGTCAAACACCCCTGCATAGTCCTGGTTTTGGGCGGGAATAAGTGTAGAAATCAGTCCCACTGTATGGTGTTCTATTGGCGGGATCATGGTGTTCTCTATGGTTAAATGAGCTATAGCTCCCAGAGCCTGAGCGGGTGTGTTGTCATTCGTGGTTGCAGGAAGACAAAAGTGTTGGCATAGATCTGACTCAAAGTGAACCGAGCCCGTTTTCCAGTCTATCAATGCATACATGCCAACCCTCCCGATTTAGGCGGGAGACTCCCGACTTTTCAGTGAAAAATGTAGCTATTTTTCACGTTCTCCGGCCTGCAATCATTCTAGCCCCAATGTATTCCTATGGGGAAATTTGCATCTCCCGATTTCCCTAACAAAATCTCCCTCCCAGGTCCTTCGGAATGTTGGCATCTATGTCAATGGGTTATGCTCCTGGAGCCAGGGGATCCCCAATATTAAGCAAAACTGGGGCATCAAAATGAGGTCGAAGCTCAGGGTTTCCTTATGTGTAGCATGAATAGTTAGGAGCATTGGAACTCTCTGTTGTTTAATGGGCCCTGATATCAGTGACATACCATCAACGTGCCTGAACAGGTTCTGGCCTGGTTTTAGTCAGAAGAGGTAGATTGAGGGTATGGGCAAGTGCAATGTCGATGTAATTGCCCGTGGCCCCGGAGTCAATGATGATCGTGACTGGGTGTGAGACATTGGTTGTAGGCTGAAGATCGGCTTGCACTTGTACGGGCCTAATGCGGCCAAAAGCAGGTACCGGATTCGGGGTGTAACAGGAAGCGCTCGACCCAGGCCCCGGTTCTAGGGTTGAGCATTCTGAAAATGCAGGGTTTTGAGTTTTGGTCGACAGGGACATTCCTTAACATAATGGCCAGTCAGACCACAATAATAGCATGCATTGTCCACCCTCCTGCGCTCTCTCTCTATGGGTGTAATTGGACTACATATGCCCCCGATCTGCATAGGTTCATGACTGGTGTTGGGAGCTGCAGAGTTGGTAGATGATGATGGAGTATGAGCAAAACCGGCCACAGCCTTGTGTTCAGAACATCTAGCGTCTACCTGTAGGGCCAGGTCCACTAGGTCCTGGTACGTCGTTGGCAAAGAGGGGATAACGGCAAGTGCATTCTTCATGACGTTGTTCAGACCCCTATAAAACACGACAGCCTTTTTACTTTCGGGCCAAGAAGTCTCTGCTGCAAGCTGATTGAACCTGGTGATATACTCAATCAAGGGCCCCCTCCCTTGTCCCAAATCCAGAAGTTCCAGATCCCGGGACTGCACCTTGTGGCGAGTGTCAAAAAACTCGAGACATTTCTGTGATCAATAGATCGAAGTCATAAAGGGCTGGGTTGTCGTTTCCCAGGAGGGGGTTAGCCCAGGAGGCGGCTATATGCCTGCTAAATGTGATAGGGTAAAGGCAGCTTTGGCGGTTGAGTCTGGAAAGGCCTGGGGTCTGCACAAAAAGTGCAGTTTACATTGATTTATGAAGGTCCTAAATTTGCTGGGGTCCCCATGATACCTCTCGGGAGCAGCCAATGGAAAAGGAGAAGGATGTACCATGGGCATGGGGTTCTGTGGAGGTGGAACACAAGGCGGGGCGACCTGTGGGCAGATGAGGCATCCCCTAATTCAGCATCAGGTGGCAAAGGGTGTCTCGTACTTCGGATATAGTGTAACCGTTGGTGAATGGCAGTGTTTGCTGCGGACATGTCTGCACATAACACGGTTATGGCTTGGACCATAGCAGTCAAGGGGTCTTCTGCGGTGCCCTCCATTACCTACACTACAGGATGGCTTCACAGTCTGTTGTGTCCTGACTGTCCTGTAGGCAGAAGAGACCTCTGTCCACAAGTGCCGCACAGAAAGAGTCCAAATCACTCTCTGTACAACCTTTGAGGCCACAGGTGGGAGATGTTCTGCCGGAGCCGCGGACTTCTGGGAACCCCTGGACCACTGCAATAAAATCACCAGTTAAGTATTAAGCCAAAACAACATCCACAAACCAAACAACAAAGAAGTGGAACGGTCTTACCAATGGGTGACAGCGGAGATTCGTCTGAACCCATGGAAGGGGTTCCGGGACCCACCAGTGTCTCGTTCCCGGAACAGGACAATGAGCTCAGGAGGATAGGTGGAGGTGCGTGTGCCGGGCCCACCTGCAGTTAGAATCCAGGCAAGGAAATCCAGAAACGTAGTACCAAGGTAAGTAGCAAGTAGAAATCCAAAAAGCAGTCCGTGATCCGTAACAAGCATTCCAAATATCCAAAAGCCAGAAGTCAGGGAAATCCAATAACAGTCCGTAATACAATCCGAGGTCAGTTTCCACACAAGACAAACACGAACGAACAAAGTGCCAAACAGTGTCCATGAAAAAAAGCTGTGAAGCACTGAGTGCCATGATGATGGTTTTTAAATACTGGCACTACGAATGTCTTCCGGTCACATGACCCATACCCGCATCACGTGATCGTGCTTTAGTAACACGTGAACGGGAGGCATTAGTCACGTGACGCGGAAGCGAGAAGCGAGGCCAATCTCGCAACCGCCACGGAATACGCCAATGGAGCGGGCATCTTCGTGAGCGGGCGGCCTGCTGACACACATGCCCTGGCACACAGGGAGTCGAGGAGAGCACTTGTGGGTCCCAGATCCGGGCAAGAGGACGGGAGGAGTGGAGATATGGGGACTGGAGGTCTGGGGAGGGACTTTGGGGATACCGGGAGCCGCGAGGGATGTGACAGAGCTCCCCACCCAAAGGCCCACAACCCCGTGGGCACGAACGATTGTCCCTGTGGAAACGTGCCTCCAGGCGGGGAGCACAGACGTCAACAGCAGATACCCAGGACCTCTCCTCTTGGCCAAACCCAGACCAATCCACCAGATACTGAAGGCGACCTCTACAGATATGGGAACCCAAGATACCAGAGACCTCGAAGACATCGGGGGAGGACAGAGACACCGGTGCCACAGGCGCACAAAGCCGTGTAGGACTGGGGCAGGACTTAGGGAGGGAGACATGAAAAACTGGGTGAACCCGCCAGGATCTTGGGAGTGCAAGAAGGTAGGCCACAGGGTTAATGACCTGGGTGACCACATAAGGTCCCACAAAGCGAGGCATGAGTTTGTGACAACCCACTAGCCGCAAATGTCGAGTAGACAACCAGATGCGGGACCCCACTGAATACAACGGGGCCATCACCCGTTTCCTATCTGCCTGAACCTTCATGGATGCCTGAGCCTCGAGGAGATGTGTCGAGGCCAGAGCGTGGATGGAGGACAGATCCCTAACAAAAGCAGTGGCAGCAGGGTTGTTGGAAGATGGCATGTCAAGGAAGGGCAGAACACGGGGATGTTGACCATACAATACATAGAAAGGGGAAAACCCAGTGGATGAATGTTCTGCATTGTTATATGCGAATTCTGCAAGATGCACCACTCTCAACCAGGATGTATGGTGCTGCAGGGTAAGGCAACGTAAGTAATGCTCTAAGGTTTGATTGAGCCTCTCGGTTTGACCATCCGTCTCGGGGTGATACGCTGAGGAGAAGCGAATGTCAATACCTAGTAGTTTGGTCAACGCATGCCAAAAGCGTGATGTAAATTGAGAACCCCTATCTGAGATGAGAACCGAGGGCAGTCCGAAGACACAAAAAACACTCTCAAAGAACAACTTAGCCAGAGCAGGAGCGGAGGGGATGCCCTTGCAGGGAATAAAGCGAGCCATCTTGGAGAAGGAATCAATAACCACCCACAAGGTGTCAAACCCTTGAACCCGGGGCAAATCGGTGATGAAATCCATAGTTACAGTGTGCCAGGGTCTGGGAGGAACGGGCAAAGGAAGCAGAAGACCTACAGGATGACCCCTACGATGTTTACATTGTGCGCAAACTGCACAGGTGTTAACATAGCATTCCACGTCCTTCTTCATGGAGGGCCACCAGCACCAGCGTTTCAACAATGCTAGTGTACGAACCTGGCCAGGGTGTCCGTGAATAGGTGCATCGTGGGACCATTCTAGGGCCGTGTTGCGGGTTTCTGTAGTGGGTAGGAATAGACGATCAGCGACGAATGGCAATCCGTCATGAAATGTTGGATCCCATTCGGACAATTGATCCGGGTGTAGGGAGACCCAGTTCCGAACCGCTTCGAGTAAAGGTGGTGACGGGGTACATAAACAAACCACCTTGCCGCAGTCTAGGAGGGTGTCAGGATATGTCGGTAATGCAACCCCCCCAGGGGAACGAGACAAGGCATCGGCCTTACCGTGGGCAGAACCCGAGCAGTGCTTGATAACAAAATCAAAAGCTGTGAAGAATAAATGCCATCTGACCTGTCTGCTGTTGATACACTTCAAAGATGCTAAATCCTGCAAGTCTTGATGATCCGAATATACCGTGACCTGGTGTTTAGCACCCAAGAGGTGGTGTCGCCAGACACGGAAGGCGTGTCATGATCTCTGCTTCCAAAAGGTCAGGGTTTTCCCAACTCCCTTGGAAGCAGATCCATAACTCAGGTTCCGAGTGCCAACCAGTCCCAATTGGGACCTTTTGGACCCAGTCCTGGCGCCAGTGGCACCAGGCTCATAAATATGCCCAGTCCCAGCGCTGGAAGCGCCGGGCTCATAATGCTTGGGTGGACTTACCTGCAGCAGACCATGCTGCTTACTTGCCTGCCAGTTGAGCCTCTGATCCTCTTCTGTTTGGAACTACTTTTCCTGTTGGGTGGGGCAGGAGCCACTCCCTAGATTCAGAACACTGGAACTCTTCTGGAAAGCAGGAACTCTTTTCTTACCTAGGCGTGGCTGTGGAAGGAGACACCTAAGCACTACAGGAGGCTATTTAAACCACACCCGATGGATGAATCTTGCTTTGCGTTATTCTGCATCCTCTGCAGCAGAACGCTCATCGTGTCTTCTGCATCTGATCCTGGGCCTAAGGAAAAAGGCTTACCATCCTGAATCCAGTCTTCAGCAACACCTATAAAGACAAGAAAGAACAGGTTAGCATTACGGTCTTCAGTGACAGCTCTTCACTTACCTGGTCCATCGGCTGTCACCAACGCCTCGCGCTGCATTCCGGCATCTGAAAGACAAAGGCTTATCTACTCTTCGTGCGCTCCGGAGGTCTTCACACTGCATTCCGGCATCTGAAAGACAAAAGCTTACCAACTCTTCGCACGCTCCGGAGGCCTTCGGCGCTGCATCCCGCATCTGAAAGACAAAACAAGGTGCGTTTAAAGACATTGGGGAACTTTAATACTCACGTGCCATTACTCCTTTCCACATCTTACCCAGTGGTTATTCCGGCACCCTGCAGCCGCTCCGAACTTGTACCTGCAAAATAAAAAGACAGTTAGAGCGCATCGTGAAGCAGGCAACAAGCGCTTACTTACGTGCTTCCAGGCGCTTCTATTCATCACACGGGCTCCATCTTCAACTCACTTCAGCCCGTCATCCGCCATCGCCGGAACCCTGCAAAACAAGAGACATCATTACTAAAGACTTTAAAGACATTAGAATTACTCGAAACTTACCGTTCGTGCAGTAAACGACGGACAGCAGTCCTCTGAAGTCAAGAGGCCTGCTCCCCTTATTCAGTGAAGAAACTGGTTACAGCACCCTGCCCCGAGGCAGATGGAGAGCACAGCGTTCACTTACCTAAGGTGAGAGCGTTAACCTTTGGGGTTCTACAGGAGAAGAGAAAGGGAAGAAGAGAGAGACATTCAATAACCCAGTTCCTTAATCCCATATTTTCTATCTGCAGACATCTTACCCTTCGAGTCAGACATACAGTGCACAGAGGTCCAGCCCAAAGAGCCAGCCGTGTGTTACACATCACCTTTGAAGATACGGTATAGGCCCAGTCAAGACCGGCGCCTCTACGGGAATCAGGTGAGTGTTACAGAACGCAAAGCCTACCACAAAACTCCCGTCCAGGCGCTATGGAAACCTCGGATACCGACCAGCTAGCCCAGTTACTTGGGGAACTAAGGGCAGAAGTGCATGCAGCCCGTCAGGAAACGAACGCTCTAAGAAGGGAACTGATTATTTCCATGAGCGAACAGATGATCTCGCTAGACAATTGCTACAGTCACAAGCCGGACAGACCCAGTTACCCGCCTCTGGGGGAAATCTTCCTTCTACATCCTCTATGAATCCAGTGCAGATCAACCTACCTGGGAATGTACCTCTGGCTCCGCCCGAACGATTTTCTGGTGACCCAAAGAGGTTTGCAGTATTTATCAATCAGTGCCGGTTGCATTTCTTATGCCGGCCAGCAGCCTTTCCAACTGATCAAGCTAAAGTAGCTTTCGTGCTTTCGTACCTTAGTGGCAATGCGGCAGACTGGTCGATCCCTCTAGTAAATCAAGATGATCCGGTCCTCCATGATTTTCAAGCTTTTCAGCTCAGTATAGAAAAACTGTTCGCAAGACATTCACAGGGGCAGGCCTTGGACAATGAGCTTCTTTCGTTGCGACAAGGTAATCAAGACCTTTTGGCTTATATTGCGTCTTTCAACAGACTGATAGTGGAAACTCAATGGCCTGGGGACAAAAGGATTACACTGTTTTATAGAGGTCTACGTGGAGAGCTCAAAGATGTGTTAGCCCAAGTAGTGAATCCCCCACAAGATTGTTCGGACTATATAGACTTAGTCGTTCAAATAGATCACAGACTGCAGAACAGGAAGGCCGATCGTTCCAAGTTTGATGCTCGAGTATTTTCCAAACCGCCAACTCCTTCCAAAGGAGTAGACTCCGGGGAACCCATGCAAATAGGGGGTCTGAAAGGTCCTCTAACACAAAAGGAGCGGGAAAGGAGAAAACGGTTGCAATTATGCCTCTATTGCGGAAACTCAGGGCACTTTCTTCGAGACTGTCCGGTGAAACCTGCCAAGAAGGCAGTAGGAGCTGCAGTTACCAAAGTTACAAACTCTGAGCAGGGAAACGACCTCGCCCGACAAGAATAGAGGTCCTCTTGCCGAGCGTGAAAACCAGTTCCGTGACCTCGCATTTCGTGATACCTATGGTCCTCATTAGCCCTGATAATCCGGATCAATTACATGCAATTGAAGCTTACGTCGACAGCGGTGCCATCGGCAATTATGTGGATCATGAAATGGTTTTGAGGATGAATCTAACTCTTTGTCCCAAGGCTGTAAAGGACGTCATTACTACGGTGGATGGTACGGAGATAGCCTCCGGGCCAGTAACGCATACCACTCAAGAGGTGACGCTAGTAAGTCAAGATGGACACCATGAGAAGATCGTGTTCGATGTGATCAAGGCCCCTCAGTTTCAGATTATTCTAGGAATACCTTGGTTAGAGAAACACAATCCTCTGATCGATTGGCGAGCAAGAACGGTCCAGTTTCCAGAATGTGTCTCTACTTGTCACCCTCCACCTGGTGTTGCACTGGCAGCAATTTCTTCAGAGACTCCCCAGTTACCTCCCGAATACCTAGAATACCAAGATGTTTTCCGGAAGGATCAGGCTAACTCTCTACCTCCTCATAGGTCTTATGACTGCCAGATAGACCTGATACCTGGATCTACTCCTCCTTGTAGTAGAATGTATGCCCTCACCGAGCCTGAGAACCTTCACCTTCGACAATACCTGGATCAATACCTGGCAAATGGGTTTATTCGTCCTTCCAAGTCCCCTGCTTCTTCAGCTTTGTTCTTCGTTCCAAAAAAGGAAGGAGACCTTAGAACTTGTATAGATTATCGCTCCCTGAACCAGATCACCGTTAAGAATAGATATCCGTTACCTTTGATCCCTGAACTCCTGGACCAAGTCAGAAAAGCATGCATATATACAAAGCTGGATCTTAGAGGAGCTTACCACTTGGTACGAGTAAAAGAGGGCGATGAATGGAAGACGGCCTTCCGCACCAAGTATGGGCTATTTGAATATCAGGTCATGCCCTTCGGACTTTGCAATGCCCCGGCCGCCTTTCAATATTTTATGAACGATGTCCTCAGAGAGCTCATAGATGTGTGTGTTGTTGTTTACATTGACGACATCCTCGTTTATTCTTCATCGGAATCTGAACATCGGAAACACGTGAAAATGGTCCTCGAAAGATTGCGTCAACACAAACTTTTCGCTAAGTTGGAAAAATATGTTTTCAACGTGACTGAAGTTGAATTCTCGGGATTCATATTATCACCTGGCGGAGTGCGTATGGATTCAAAGAAGGTCGATGCAGTTCTCAAATGGCCATCACCATCCTCCGTAAAAGGTGTGCAAAGCATGTTAGGCTTCGCTAACTTTTACCGCAGGTTTATCCCCGAATTCTCTCGAATAGTCCAGCCCATCACTGCCTTGTTAAAGAAAAACAAACATTTTTTTTTAATGGTCTACCGAGGCGGAACAAGCTTTCCAGGATTTGAAGACTAAATTTATCTCTGCACCAATCTTAAAACACCCTCGCCCCGAACTCCCCTACATCGTGGAAACTGATGCTTCAAGCCTTGCCATGGGGGCAGTTCTATCACAAAAGGACCCGGTAACCAATCAGTTGCATCCCGTGGCATTTTGGTCCCGCAAATTCTCGCCTCCTGAAATCAATTACACGATTACTGACAAGGAACTTCTGGCTATCAAGTCTGCCTTTAAGGCTTGGCGGCATTATCTGCTGGGGGCCCGACACACCGTTACTGTGATTACGGATCACCGAAACCTGCAATATTTGAAAACCGCAAAAGCCCAATCCTCTAGACAACTCCGTTGGGCATTATTCTTTGCCGAGTTTGACTTCATAATTACCTATCGACCTGGTACAAAGAACGGTAAAGCTGATGCCCTTTCTCGGATGGGAGTGGAAGAACACTTGATCAACCCTAAACCTGTACCAATCATTCCCGAACAAAGAATTCTAGGTGTAATCGCCACAGAATCCATAGAGGAAGTTAAGGATAAAGCCAGGCAACTTGTAACTCCAGCAGACATACAGAATTGGCATCTGCAGGGAAAGGACTTTGCAGTAAAGGACAACTTATTGTATTTCCAAGAACGATTATACCTACCCAGCACAGATTTACAGAAAAAAGTAATCTCTTGTTATCACGATTCTTTAATGGAAGGACATCCCGGTATGGCCAAGACCTCAGAAAAGATCAAGCGCTACTTCTGGTGGCCGTCTTGGAAAAAAGATATCAGAGACTTTATAATGTCCTGTGGAGTATGCGCCCAAAACAAGAGTCAAAAGGAAAGACCAGCAGGCCTCTTACGCCCTATTGACATCCCACCTCGCCCTTGGCATACGCTTTCTATGGACTTCATCACCGATCTACCTCCATGCTCTGGATACAATACGATTCTAGTAATCGTGGACTTATTCTCCAAGATGGCGCATTTCATTCCGCTCAAAGGCTTGCCAACAGCAGCAACTCTGGCCCGAGAATTTCTCGAAAACATCGTCCGACTGCACGGTTTTCCTTCGGTTCTAATTTCGGATCGAGGTAGTCAATTTATTTCTCATTTTTGGCGAAGTTGCTGTCGGTCGGCTCAAATTGATGTGAGACTATCGACCAGTCACCACCCTCAGACCGACGGACAAACCGAGAGGACCAATCAAACTCTGGAACAGTATTTACGCTGCATGCTGCAACAAACTGAAAAAACTTGGAAAGACATCCTTTGGATAGCCGAATATGCCTACAATAACTCTGTCCATTCGGGAACTGGGAAAACCCTGTTTTTTCTTTTGTACGGCAGTCACCCTCGAACCTCGGAGTTGGATCCCCTCCAAGATCTTGAAACACCAGCAGTAGACTACCTGCATTCTACAATCACCCAAGCCTTTAAGGAAGCTGTTTCTCACCTTCACAGGGCTAAAGAACAATACAAGAAAGGAGCAGATCAACATCGGAAGGAAGCCCCTCAATATCAAGTAGGGGATCAAGTCTGGTTATCCACCAAATATCTACCTCTAAAAGGGCCACGCACATTCAACCCAAGATACCTTGGTCCCTATTCCATCACTACCATAGTAAACCCAGTAGCGGTCAAGTTGGACTTGCCCCCGCACATGAAGATACATCCGGTCTTCCACGTCTCTCTATTAAAACCCGTGCAACCTCAAACCCGACTAACTAAATCTCCAAAACCTATCCTAGTTGATGGAGAACTCGAGTTTGAAGTCAAAAGCATTCTGGACTCCAAGATCTCCAAATCTAAACTATTTTACCTAATTGACTGGAAAGGCTACGGCCCCCAAGAGAGATCCTGGGAACCTGCTGAATATGTCCACGCTCCTCGCCTAATCAAAAGATTTCACCGAACATTTCCTGACAAGCCAAAACCCACGGAGAAGCCCGGTTTGGGAGGGGCCTTGAGGGGGGGTACTGTCATGATCTCTGCTTCCAAAAGGTCAGGGTTTTCCCAACTCCCTTGGAAGCAGATCCATAACCCAGGTTCCGAGTGCCAACCAGTCCCAATTGGGACCTTTTGGACCCAGTCCTGGCGCCAGTGGCACCAGGCTCATAAATATGCCCAGTCCCAGCGCTGGAAGCACCGGGCTCATAATGCTTGGGTGGACTTACCTGCAGCAGACCATGCTGCTTACTTGCCTGCCAGTTGAGCCTCTGATCCTCTTCTGTTTGGAACTACTTTTCCTGTTGGGTGGGGCAGGAGCCACTCCCTAGATTCAGAACACTGGAACTCTTCTGGAAAGCAGGAACTCTTTTCTTACCTAGGCGTGGCTGTGGAAGGAGACACCTAAGCACTACAGGAGGCTATTTAAACCACACCCGATGGATGAATCTTGCTTTGCGTTATTCTGCATCCTCTGCAGCAGAACGCTCATCGTGTCTTCTGCATCTGATCCTGGGCCTAAGGAAAAAGGCTTACCATCCTGAATCCAGTCTTCAGCAACACCTATAAAGACAAGAAAGAACAGGTTAGCATTACGGTCTTCAGTGACAGCTCTTCACTTACCTGGTCCATCGGCTGTCACCAACGCCTCGCGCTGCATTCCGGCATCTGAAAGACAAAGGCTTACCTACTCTTCGTGCGCTCCGGAGGTCTTCACACTGCATTCCGGCATCTGAAAGACAAAAGCTTACCAACTCTTTGCACGCTCCGGAGGCCTTCGGCGCTGCATCCCGCATCTGAAAGACAAAACAAGGTGTGTTTAAAGACATTGGGGAACTTTAATACTCACGTGCCATTACTCCTTTCCACATCTAACCCAGTGGTTATTCCGGCACCCTGCAGCCGCTCCGAACTTGTACCTGCAAAATAAAAAGACAGTTAGAGCGCATCGTGAAGCAGGCAACAAGCACTTACTTACGTGCTTCCAGGCGCTTCTATTCATCACACGGGCTCCATCTTCAACTCACTTCAGCCCGTCATCCGCCATCGCCGGAACCCTGCAAAACAAGAGACATCATTACTAAAGACTTTAAAGACATTAGAATTACTCGAAACTTACCGTTCGTGCAGTAAACGACGGACAGCAGTCCTCTGAAGTCAAGAGGCCTGCTCCCCTTATCCAGTGAAGAAACTGGTTACAGCACCCTGCCCCGAGGCAGATGGAGAGCACAGCGTTCACTTACCTAAGGTGAGAGCGTTAACCTTTGGGGTTCTACAGGAGAAGAGAAAGGGAAGAAGAGAGAGACATTCAATAACCCAGTTCCTTAATCCCATATTTTCTATCTGCAGACATCTTACCCTTCGAGTCAGACATACAGTGCACAGAGGTCCAGCCCAAAGAGCCAGCCGTGTGTTACACATCACCTTTGAAGATACGGTATACGCCCAGTCAAGACCGGCGCCTCTACGGGAATCAGGTGAGCGTTACAAGGCGTCCATGACTTCCAGTAATTCCTTTTCGGTCACTGTCTAATGGGATACGGCATCCGTAAATTTGCGGGAGTGAAAAGCCATGGGGTGAAGCCGACCGGTGGCAGGACAGACTTGTGATAACACCGCGCCCAAGGCAAAGGAGGATGCATCGGCTTCCACAATAAATGCTAATTTTGGGTCCGGGGGTTGTATAACAGGGGCGTTAGTAAACGCCGTCTTTAGAGACTCGAAGGCCCATTGGTGTGTCTCGGTCCAAAGGAAGGGAACGCAAGGGCTTGTCAAAGAAGTGAGGGGAGCCACTAGCGACAAGAAGCCAGAGATAAAGCGCCGATAGAAATTGGCAAAGCCAAGAAATGACTGAAGCACTTTCAGGGTTTTAGGAGCCAGCCAATCCTACACCGACCGCACCTTCGAAGAATTCATGGCCAAGCCCCCAGGCGTGATATGAAAACCGAGAAATTCCACGGTGTCTGTATGAAATTGGCATTTCTCTAGTTTAGCGAACAATGAGTGTTTTTGCAGACGTGAGAGTATCTCTCGTACATGTTGTACGTGTTCTTTCAAAGTTCGGGAGAAGATCAGAATGTCATCTAGGTAGACCACAACATCTAGGATATCGGAAAAGACATCATTCATGAACCTCTGGAATGTGGCTGGGGCATTGCACATAACCCACAGCGAGTGCAAAATGCGGTATTCCATTAGTCCCCAGGGCGTACACGGACCAGATTGTAGGCACCGCGAAGATCTAATTTCGTGAAAACAGAAGGGCGGGTGAGGCTGTTGAGTAAGGGTGTGATCAGAGGAATGGGATAATGTTTTTTTTTCTGTGATGGCTTTGAGGCGACAATAATCCACGCATGGGTGCAGGTTGCCCTCTTTTTTGGGGACAAAGAAAATGGGACTGGCTGCTGGAGAAGGTGATGGGCGTATATGGCCTAAGCGGAGGGACTTCTGAATGTATTCTTTTAGGGCCAGGTCTTCAGTGGGGGAAAGAGAGTATATCCGGCCCATAGGAACAGTACTGCCTGGAATCAAGTTTATCGGGCAGTCGTAGGGACGGTGTAGGGAAAGCACTTCGGAGGAACCACCGTCAAACACCCCTGCATAGTCCTGGTTTTGGGCGGGAATAAGTGTAGAAATCAGTCCCACTGTATGGTGTTCTATTGCCGGGATCATGGTGTCCTCTATGGTTAAATGAGCTATAGCTCCCAGAGCCTGAGCGGGTGTGTAGTCATTTGTGGTTGCAGGAAGACAAAAGTGTTGGCATAGATCTGACTCAAAGTGAACCAAGCCCATTTTCCAGTCTATCAATGCATACATGCCAACCCTCCCGATTTAGGCGGGAGACTCCCGACTTTTCAGTGAAAAATGTAGCTATTTTTCACTTTCTCCGGCCTGCAATCATTCTAGCCCCAATGTATTCCTATGGGGAAATTTGCATCTCCCGATTTCCCTAACAAAATCTCCCTCCCAGGTCCGTTGGAATGTTGGCATCTATGTCAATGGGTTATGCTCCTGGAGCCAGGGGATCCCCAATATTAAGCAAAACTGGGGCATCAAAATGAGGTCGAAGCTCAGGGTTTCTTTATGTGTAGCATGAATGGTTAGGAGCATTGGAACTCTCTGTTGTTTAATGGGCCCTGATATCAGTGACATACCATCAACCACCTGAAGAGGTTCTGGCCTGGTTTTAGTCAGAAGAGGTAGATTGAGGGTATGGGCAAGTGCGATGTCGATGTAATTGCCCGTGGCCCCGGAGTCAATGATGATCGTGACTGGGTGTGAGACATTGGGTGTGGGCTGAAGATCGGCTTGCACTTGTACGGGCCTAATGCGGCCAAAACCAGGTACCGGATTCAGGGTGTAACAGGAAGCGCTCGACCCAGGCCCCGGTTCTAGGGTTGAGCATTCTGAAAATGCAGGGTTTTGAGTTTTGGTCGACAGGGATATTCCTTAACATAATGGCCAGTCAGACCACAATAATAGCATGCATTGTCCACCCTCCTGCGCTCTCTCTCTATGGGTGTAATTGGACTATGTATGCCCCCGATCTGCATGGGTTCATGACTGGTGTTGGGAGCTGCAGAGTTGGTAGATGATGATGGAGTATGAGCAAAACCGGCCACAGCCCTGTGTTCAGAACATCTAGCGTTTACCTGTAGGGCCAGGTCCACTAGGTCCTGGTACGTCGTTGGCAAAGAGGGGATAACGGCAAGTGCATTCTTCATGACGTTGTTCAGACCCCTATAAAACACGACAGACTTTTTACTTTCGGGCCAAGAAGTCTCCGCTGCAAGCTGATTCAACCTGGTGATATACTCAATCAAGGGCCCCCTCCCTTGTCCCAAATCCAGAAGTTCCAGATCCCGGAACTGCACCTTGTGGCGAATGTCGAAAATTCAAGGCATTTCTGTGATCAATAGATCGAAGTCATAAAGGGCTGGGTTGTCGTTTTCCAGGAGGGGGTTAGCCCAGGAGGCGGCTATGCCCACTAAATGTGATAGGGTAAAGGCAGCTTTTGCGGTTGAGTCTGGTAAGGCCTTGTGCCTGCACAAAAAGTGCAGTTTACATTGATTTATGAAGGTCCTAAATTGCTGGGTTCCCCATGATACCTCTCGGGAGCAGCCAACGGAAAAGGAGAAGGAAGTACCATGGGCATGGGGTTCTGTGGAGGTGGAACAGGAGGCGGGGCGACCTGTGGGGCAGATGAGGCATCCCCGAATTCAGCATCACGTGGCAAAGGGTGTCTCGTACTTTGGATATAATCTAACCGTTGGTGAATGGCAGTGTTTGCTGCACCCTCCATTACCTACACAACAGGATGGCTTCACAGTCTGTTGTGTCCTGACTGTCGTGTAGGCAGAAGAGACCTCTGTCCACAAGTGCCGCACAGAGAGAGTCCAAATCGCTCTCTCTACAACCTTTGAGGCCACAGGTGGGAGATGTTCTTCCGGTGCCGTCGACTTCTGGAAACCCCTGGACCACTGCAATAAAATCACTGGTTTAGTATTAAGCCAAAACAACATCCACAAACCAAACAACAAAGAACTGGAACGGTCTTACCAATGGGTGACAGCGGAGATTCATCTGAACCTATGGAAGGGGTTCCGGGACCCACCAGTGTCTCGTTCCCGGCACAGGACAGTGAGCTCAGGAGGATAGGTGGAGGTGCGTGTGCCGGGCCCACCTGCAGTTAGAATCTAGGCAAGGAAATCCAGAAATGTAGTACCAAGGTATGTAGCAAATAGAAATCCAAAAAGCAGTCCGTGATCCGTAACAAGAGTTCCAAATATCCAAAAGCCAGAAGTCAGGGAAATCCAATAACAGTCCGTAATACAATCCGAGGTCAGTTTCCATACGATCCAAACATGAACGAACAAAGCACCAAACAGTGTCCAAGAAAAACAGCTGTGAAGCACTGAGTGCTATGATGCTGGTGTTTAAATACTGGTGCTACAAATGTCTTCCGGTCACGTGACCCATACCCGCATCACGTGATCGTGCTTTAGTAACACGCGAGCGGGAGGCATTAGTCACGTGACGCGGAAGCGAGAAGCGAGGCCAATCTCGCAACTGCCACGGAATACGCCAATGGAGCGGGCATCTTCGTGAGCGGGCGGCCTGCTGACACACCATCCTGGCACACGGGGAGTCGAGGAGAGCACTCGTGGGTCCCGGATCCGGGCAAGAGGACGGGGAGGAGTGGAGGTCTGGGGACTGGAGGTTTAGGGAGGGACTTTGGGGATACCGGGAGCCCCGAGGGACGTGACACTCAGTAAATCAATACTTCAATCAAATCAATTGTTCTTTTTTTCCTACTTGTTCTCTTCTTGTCTTATTCTATTTGGTGTTTGTCTCTTTTTTTACACGGGCTTAGTTTGTGCCTTTCTCTTTTACTTTTACGATTCTTCCCTCATCCACTATTAGCTCTTTATCATGGCTGGGACGAATTTCAGTATTCCAATACTGTTTTGCTAATCCTTTGCCCACTCATGATACTATGTTTTGTCTGGGACAAGTATGAATGTTCCAGTAATGACTCCTGCTTTCTTTATTTACTCTTGATACTTTATATCTCTAGTGGGACGAGTATGAGCATTTCAGTAATGATTCTCGCTCTCTTCATTCCCTCTTGATGTTTTGTCTCGAATTGGACAAGCTTTAGTGATCCAATAATGATTCTCGTTCTTCTCATTCACTCTTGATACTTCATCTCGACTGGGAAAAGTATGTGTGTTCTAGTAATGATTCTCGCTCTCTTCATTCACTCTTGACACTTCATCTTGACTGGCACAAGTATGACTGTTCCAGTAATGATTCTCACTCTCTTCATCTACTCTTGACACTTTATCTCAACTGGGACGACTATGAGCGTTCCAGTAATAAACTTGGGTTCCTCTCCAAGGTCTCCCCCTTTTCCCGTTACCTGTATTGTTCTGGGATAATGTGACTGGGGTTCCTAAGCAGCTGAGACCCTTTCTTTCGATGGTCAGGTTGGCTTCTTGTATCATCAGCGGTCTCACATATGGTTTCTCTGTTCTTTCTTCTGTCTCTCTGATTCCGATTACCTCAGAGGAAGTGGTATCAGCATTGTTTATGGACCCACTTGTCCAAAACGATTTGTTTGTGGTCATACCACCACTTGTCTTTCGTTCAGAATCAGGATGCTTTATGTCCACCTCGGGTTCTCGCATCTCCTCTCCTGTCCAACGCTGCGCGTCAGAAGCTGTGCTCGGGCTTGAAGCCATCGGATGCTGCACGTCCTGGTATCCTTCAGCATACTGCTGCAAGCAGCTTTGAACCTCATTGGGTATCTTACTCTCAATATCTCTGTCTCTATATTTTATCACGCTGCCATGGGAATTCCCTGGTTTAGTGTCATAGTCCTTATTCTCTGTTGGGTTCATGCTCTGTATTCTTCCAGATGTTTTCTGTGTCTCAGTACAATGTAAGATATACTTTATAGGCACAATTGGGTGTTTGGATAGCAATAACGTATTTTTTTTATTCTTCACATCTTTCTTCAATGTATTTTTTTAAAGGTACGTTGGGGATATGTTGTTTATGGAGTTCCTCATAAGAATGGGATTCCTTGTCCCCAGATAGGGAGCCTCTCCTGGTGAGGTCCTGCTAGCCTCTTTCCCTAGGGAAGGTATTACAGAGCAAACCCACCTCCCAAGCCTTACAAGGAAAGACTCCCCCTGGGGAGAAGTGACAGATTTCAGCGATTTGTCACAGAGCATAACAAGAGGTGGTTTTAATGGGGTCTTGAAAAGGGATTATGCCTAGTTGAAACTATGGGAATTGGATTTGGTGGGGTTGTGGGGATTGTGTTTTGGAGGCTTTGTAGATCAGGTATGGTCTTTGGGAGAGCATTGAGTATGCCCATAGTCAATGGGGCTACAGGATTAGATTTGGTGGGGGCTGTGAGTATTGGGTCTAGTGGGAGCTGTAGGGATTGTGTCTGGTGGGGGCTGTGGGGATTGGATCTTGCAGGTGTTGTGGGGATGGAGTCTGGTGGGGCTGTGAGGATTGGGTCTACTGGGATATGTGGGGATTGAGGCTGGTGGGAGCTGAGGTTTGGGTCTAGTGGGAGCTGTGGGGATTGAGGCTGGTGGGAGCTGTGGGGATTGGGTCTGGCAAAGGCTCAAAGGCTACGGGGATTAGGTCTGGTGGGGGTTGTGTATATTGAGTCTGGATGGTTTGTGGCATTTGGGTCTAGCCAGATTGCAGTGATTTCAGTCAGGTGGGGTTGTGGGGATTGATTTTGTGGTGAAGGGGCTATGGAGGTTTTAGCCTCTAATGATTGGGTAAGGGGGACTTTAGAGATCAGGGCTGATAGTCTGGAGACCTTTGGGTATTTAGTAGGGTGGGCTTTGGGGATTGAGTCTGGGTAGCCGATGGTGCTTGCATCTGGGAAACTATGGTGATTGCATCTGGGGGCTGTGGTGATTGATTCTGGATTTGGAGACTATGTTATTTGATTTGGTGGGGCTATGGAGATCGGGCCTCCCTGACACTTGGAGGTTTGTGTATTGGATGGCTTTGCAAGTGGGATTGCAGTGGTCCTATGATGATTGGGTCTACTGGTGGGGGAAACTGTTATTTTCTGTGGACAGAGATGGTGATTGGGCCTTGGTACTATAGTGATTAGGTATGTGGAGCTATGGTGACTGGGTCTGGAGAGCTATGATGGGTTTCTGGTGGATTATGGGAATTGTGTCTGTGGTTGAGAGAAATATAGTGATTGGGTGTTATGGTATGGGATTGGGGTTGGGCATAAGGTGATTGTGTCTTTTGTGCATTATGGAGATTGAATATGGGGTTGGGAGAGCTATGGTGATTGGGAATATGGGATATAGTGATTGGCTCTGTGTATCCATGGCGTTTGGGTGTGCAGGGGCTATGGGCATTGCATCTGGGTCTACTGGGAGTTTGGGGACTTTGTCTGGGGATGCTGTAGGAATTGGTTCTGGAGTCCATGGGTGTTGGGTATGGATGGGCTGTAGTGATTGAGTCTTGGGGACTGCTGTGGAGAATGGTTCTGGAAATGCTACAGGGATTGAGTCTGGGGCCTATGGGGATTGGTCCTTGGTGACCTACACAGATTGGTTCTTAAGTAGGCTTTGGGGATTATATGTTGGGGGATATGGTAATTGGGAGTGGGGCTTGGTGGTCATGGTTATTATCTCTGTGGTGGGTTATGGGTATTGAGTCTGGAGTTGGGACAGCATTGGGTATTGGGAGTGGGAGCTTTGATGGTTTGGTGGTGAAGGGCCATGGAGGTTGGAGGCTATGGTGACTGGGTCTGGAGAAGCACTGTACAATAGGTGGGTAAAAATGGTCACACTAATTATTACAGCAAGGGGTATCTGGAGAAATCCGGCATTAAGCGCTATATATATCACCAAATCATTATTACTATGATGATTGGGTCTGGGTGTCTATGATGATGGCATTGAGGGCTATGTTAATTGTGTTTGCGGGCTATGGTTATGCGGTCTGGAAGGGTATCCTGACTGGGACTGAGAGCTAAGGTAACTGTCTGGATGGGCCTGTGACGAGGGGCTTGGATAAACTAATCCCGATTGTGCGTGGCTGGGAGTACAATGAGGGAGCTGTACTGTGTCGAGATTATTTTACAAAGATCAGTCTTGATAAGGAAATTGTGATTGAGTCTGAATGGCCCTATCTAATGGCATCTGGATGTGGCAATGGTGATTTTTTGGATCAGCCTACGAAGAGGGGTCTGGTTGTGGACTAGTATGCTTTGGTCAGCTCAGTGACAAGGTTGTTAGGGTCTGGATGGGAGAATAAAGAGGTGGGATATTGACTTGGAATTAGGTCTGGCTGGAGCTATGGTGATTGGGTCTGTCAAGGTTGCAGGGATTGGGTCTGGCGGGGCTTTATGGGATTGTATCTGGCAGGGCCTGTGGGGATTGAGTGTTCCAGGGGCTGTGTGGCTTTTGGTCTGGTGGGAGCTATTGGGGATGACTCTATCGTTATGGGGCTATGGCAGTTGGGAGCTATGATGATGGGGGCTATGGCGATTGGGTCTGGTGGTGGGGAGAGCTTTGGGTATTTGGTCTACTGGGTGACTTGGATTGGATCTGGGGGTACTGTAATGTTTACATGTGGGCAGCTATGGTGATTGCATCTATGGGACAGTGGTCATTGCATCTGGAATCTGGTGGTATAGTTATTGGGTCTGGTGGGGGTTATGGAGATTCATTCTACTGGACACTCTGACATGTGGGTGTTGAGTGGGCTTCAGGGAGTGGTCCTGTGGTTGTGCTATGATGATTCGGCTGGGGGGGAAGGTGATTGCACTAGTGAGATATGGTGATTGGGCCTAGGGACAACAATTTGGGATCTGGAGAGCCATGGTTACTGGGTCTGGAGAGCTATCATGATAGGGGGTGTGGTGGGTTATGGGGATTGAAATAGATTGCTATAGTGGTTGGGCACAAAGGTGATTTGGGGTGGGAATCGGTGGATTATGGTATTGGATCTGTGGTGCGTAATGCCTGTTGAATCTGAGTTAGGGAGAGCTATGGTGAGTGGAGTTAGAGGTTATAACGATTGGGTGTCTGAAGCTATGGTGATTGGGTGTGGGTGTCGGGGCCATGGGCATTGAGCCTGTGTCAATAGGAACTCAATATGGGGGGCTGTGGGGATTTGGTCTGGGGTCTGGGGCCTGTGTGGATGAGGCATTAGGGAACTGTAGTGATTGTGTCTCGGAAGCTGCTGTAGGGATTTGGCCTGGAATTGCTACAGGGATTGGTCCTGTTTGGCCTACAAGGATTGATTTGTAGGCAGGCCCTGGGGATTGCGTTAGGGCAAATATGGTGATTTGGGGTGGGTTTGTGGATGTTGTGATTGAGTCTGTAGCGGGTTGTTGGGATTGAGTCTGAAGTTGGGAGAGCTTTGGATGTTTTGAGTGGAAGCTTTGGTGGTTGAGGGTGGGGAGTCATGGAGGTTGGAGACTGTGGTGTTTGGGTCTGGGTAGGTATCCTACAACAGGCACCAAATTACAGAGACTTTGTAAAGGTGCAACTGCAATTTTTCATGGTATTGGCACTAAGGCAAACCTTGCCTTTGTACAAAAACATATGCCTTTTATGGATTTTTGCACCAGGGCAAACTTTGCCCAAGTGATAATACCATTGTTTATTAGCACTAGTGCCAACTTTTCCGTAGTTCAAAAATGTATTGCAAGACTACGTTTTTGTCATAGGGAAAACTTTGCCATAGTACTAATTCTGTGCAAAATTGGACTTGAATTGGTGCAAAGTTTCTGTAATCTAGCCGCAGTTAGGAACACATTTTGGCACACATTATGACAGCACATAGAAGCATGAAGCAATGTATACACACAATTGTTTATTATTATGGTGCTTGGGTCTAGGAATGAGGATAGAAACTGGGAAGGTATAGGGATTTGCCCTGGGAACTGTTATTGGGCCTGTAGAGGCTATGTAAATTGGGTCTGGGATGGGGTGCAGGTTGTTTGAATCTACTGTCTATTTTGTTTGAATATGTTACTTGGGTCTGGTGAGCTGTATTGATGAGGTTTGGGATTTCGGGGCCAATGAGCATTGGCTCTGGGCTCTGAGGATCTCTCTGTCAGTCTATGGGCATTGGGTGTCAAGACAAGAGGGATTAGGTTTGAGCCGGGTTATGGGTATTGCATCTGGAGGATACAGTGATTGGGTCTTGAGGTTGACAGCTAGGGGTATCAGGTCTATGTAGGGTTATAGGGATTGTCTCCTGTTGGGAATGCATGGTGGTTGGGTTTATGATGATTTGATCTGAGTGGGTATGGTTCCACAAGTAGGGAATAATGGTGGCACCAATTATGAAAGCGCATAAAAGCAGGACAAATCTGGAATTAAGCACTATATAAATCATCCAATCAATATCATTATGATTTTTTTGATTGAGTCGGGCAGCATGATGAGTAAGTGTTGGGTTTTCAGGATGGGCTTCGGATCTGATGTTTAAGGGGACTGAGTATTGGAGGGTATAGGGGGATTGGATCTGGGATATTATAGTGACTGGGCCTGGGGGGCTATGATGAAAGTGTCTGGGGACTATGGTGAATATGTCTGGGGGCTATGGTGGTGGGGTTTGTGTCTGTGGTGGTTGGAATTGAAGGGATATTCTGACGACTAGGTCTGGGGGCTATGGTGACTATATGAATGGGCATATATGGATAGTGCTATTGTGTTTGAGTGCAGCAGGGGCTACGAAGAGGGCCCTGTACTGTGTCTGGATGGGCCTTGGAGGTCTTGATAGGGCAACAGTATTTCTATCTGACTGGTCCAATGTAGTGGCATTTACATAGGACTACAGTGATTGTCTTGACTGGCCTGTGAACAGTGGTCTGGATGGGGGCTATGATGCTTTGATCTGGACGGCGACTAAGATGCTTGGGTCTGGACATGAGCATAAAAAGAGGTGGTATGGATAGGGCTATGAATATAGATTGGGTCTGCCCAGGGCTATGCCGATTGGGTCTGCCTCGGGTTCTGGGCATTAGATCTGCAGGAATTTCCTCTGTCTTGGGCTGTTGGGATTGGGTCTGCCTAGGCATGTTGAGGTGTGGTCTGTGGTTAATGGGTCATGGTGGATGAGGGCTATAGTGACTGAATAATCCTTGTGGTTGTTTGCACCCAAGAAATGAGGACACTTGACACTGGATGATGGTGGCAACACAACCAGGCAACTGTTTTTCTTTACATCAGAAAACACATCTGATCATTAAGTGCCAAACAAGAACATACTAAAAGAATGACTAAATGGAATGGCAGTTGATATGAAAGGTTCTAGTGACCTATTCCATTTATTTTATATTTTGTTTATCTTCAAGATGTTCTAGCAGGAAAAGCTCTGACCTCTTCAACTCACTGTTGACAGCAACATTTCATCTGCATGAATTGCGATAAGCTGAACTCAAATCAGCCACCCAAATCCATTTAAGTTCAGCTGACCCCGATTCACCAAACTACAGGGAAGGTTCAGATGATTCAGACAAAAGTATTTGCATAGGCTTATATAAACACTTCTTAGTCCTAACTTATATCCTTAGTCCTTATATAACTTCTTAGTCCTGCAGACTGGATTCATCATGTGTTTTGTGATATCTTATATGTTTTCATCGTTTACTTTTTGAAAGACAGCTCTTTACCTGATGATGTCTACATTACCATCATTTTTCATATGTTTATCCAACGCTGGGTTAAATAATGGAACCTCAGCTTCATTAATCTTCTCTTCCCACCTCTACTGCGTTTACCTTTTTTTTCCAAAATGTCCTATATATAAGCAACACATATATATATATTGGTATTTGTCTTACTTGGCTTTTTCAATCAACTTCTCTAGAGCTTTAAAAGGTCCCAGCAGTGACTCAGTCAACCATGCCATCAGTAAACATAAGCTAGCCCAAGCTCATCCCCGGCCCCTTAGGTGTCCATCCAGACCATACATTTGCAATTTCATTATTTTCATCTCTCTACTCATTCTAACCCTCACGTCTCCCGTCCATTTGTTCTATCCTCCTTTCTATAGCTTTTCATTTTCATTCAGTAGACTAATGTCTGGTGATCCTTGGTTGGGGACAAAATACACCCTAAAATCTTGAACCAGAAAAGGCCATTTGAGTACACTACAGTGGTGATTCAAAGCAGTATAAAAGCTCAATAAATAATTAACTATTGTGATTGACTCTGGCGGGCTATAAAGTTCAGGTGTGGTGGTTGGAGGCGGTTTGGGTACTTAAGTCTACTTGGCTAAGGGCATCACATCAGAGCGGCTGTTGTGATTTGATCTGTCGCTTGGGGCTATGGTTATTGGATCTGGCAGAGACTATGGGGATTGGGCTTGCTGGACACTCTAGGGTTTGAGTTTTTGTTGGACTTTGGGGGTTGGGACTGTGGTGGGGATATGATCCTAGGGGATGGGGTCTAGTTTGATTGCATCTGATAGGCAATGCTGATTAGGTCTGAGGGCTATGGGAATTGGGTCTGGAGAGCTATGATTATTGATTTTGTGCTGGTTTATGGGGATTGAGTCTGAGATTGGGATAGCTATTGTGGCTAAGTACTATTGTGATAGGGTATGCAGGGCTATGGTGATTGGTTTTGGGGTGACAATGGGCTTTGAGGGTATGATGATTAGGTTTTGGGGTGTGATGTTTGGGTTTGGGGAAAGATGATAGGATCATCTCGGGAGGATAGCTCAGCGGCAACGTGCTCGCCTTGGAAGACGAAACGGAGCAACACAGTTTCGATCCCCGCGTCCGCGCTTAGAAACCTCTGGGTATTAAGCGCGTTATAAATAACCCATCATATCATATCATATCATATCATATCTGGGTACTATGGGCATTGGGTCATGGTGTCTATGAGGATTGGATATAGGAGTCTCCAATGATTTGATCTGGGCATTGGGGAATATTCTGATTGGTCCAAGGGGGCAAAGGTAATTCAGGTCAGGAACTGCAAACTGTGGCGTTTGGATTCTGGAGGAGGAACCTTCTGATTAAATGTGTGGACTCATGTGCTTGGTGGTGGGAGCTATAGCTATTGGCTCTGGGGTTTATGGTGAGTGTCAGAATGTGCCTAATAAAGTGGGGCCTACACAGGCATATGTGAATAAGCTTTGGCCTGCAAAGAGGAGTCTCTATAGGGCTATGCTCCCTGTGTCTAGATGATCTTATGAAGAGGGCTCTAGATGGGCCTATGAAGATGTGTTTGAATATGGCATTGTGAGTGTGCCTATATGGGCCACATAGAGTGGTCTTGATATGGCTATGGTGAGGGTATCTGAATAGATGTACGAATAGGGGTCTGCATAGAGAGGTCTATGGAGATTGAGCCTGGGCACGGGCAATAAAAGGAGAGGGCTGTGGTGTTGCAGTCTACAGAGAACTACAGAGGGTAAGTCTGGGTAGGTAAATGCACATTGGACTTGGATGGGGCAATGCAGAGGAGGTATGGATGGAGCAATTAGGCAGGGTATCTAGGGACAAACAAGGAAAGAGCAATAGTTCCTGACCTGAAGGTGGTAAGGAGGCAATCAATCAGATCTCCAAAAGGGGGCAATGCTGCAAGTGTTAGTAGGGGTCAATAAAGTGAAGGTGTGGAAAGGGGCAATGAATAGGTTGTTGGTGAGGCGAAGAAGTGGGGACAGCTTAGGGGGATGTGGAAATAGTCAATGAAGTAGAGGTCTTTAATGAGCAATTAAGGGGGGGTGTTAATTAAGGAAGTGGTAGAGGTTAGAGGCGACAATTAAGTGCTCCGGGGAGGAGTACTAAATAGGAGGTCGCAATAGGGCTTAGAAGAGGGGATCTGGCCGGGGCTGTCTAAAGGCCATCTTAGGTTCTGGCTGAAGACTACGGCCAGTGCTCCTGGAATGTGGCTACAAAAAAGTAGACAGGATGAGGACTATGAAGAATAGATCTGGTTAGGGGCAGTGCAAATGATGTTTGCATATACCAATGCAATGACTGTCTGGAGAAGGCAGTGAAGTGAGAGATCTTGAGGGGGCGAAGAAGCCATGTGGAGGGTGAATGCAATAGGGACCATAAGGGGATAATGGTGGGGGGAATGAAGCAGGGACCGGAGGGTGGAAAAAGAGGTTGTGCAGAAAGAGGTAGTTGTAGCTGAGAAGAGAGGATCTGGCAGCGGTAGCCTGGAGGAGAACTTGAAGGGGGAATTAAATAGAGCTCTAGAATAGTGTGGGCCTAGAAGGGGGCAATGAAGATATTGGCTGTAGGAGCAATGAAGAAAGGGATCTAAAGTGGGCATGGATGAAGGTTCTAGAGAAGGTGATGATGCAGGCAATACAGATGTAGTAGGAGGTGGTAATGAAGGGGGTCTGGCCTTGCCATAAAGAGGAGACCTGAATGTGTCAATGAGGAGGTTGCTGGATGGGACTGATTAGAGGACATCTGTCTCGGGACTCCTAGAAGGAGTCAGGATGGGGGCTATGCCAATTGGGTCTGGAGATAGACTATGGAGATGGCACTTGAAAACTGGTACTAAAAAGTAGTCTTGATGGCGACATGGAAAAGGGATATAACGTGCTAAATGGGCTAATGAAGACATGGTGTCTGAGTAAGGAATTGGAGTGGGTATTGATGAAAAGGTCTGGAATGAGGCAATGTAAAGGGGTCTGGTCTGGGAGATGTGTAGATGGGTCTGGAAGATCCTGTGAGACTGAGCTTCACCTGCGTATTATTAATCGTACATGCTGTTCATCAGGCTGGCAAGAACAAGGTCTCCGAATGTACTCACTCACTCATCTGATTCCCAATGACCTCTGCCTTAATGCCAGTAAAACTGAGATTCTACTCATCGGCACACCTACTCCCTCCTTCCCTGCAGCTCTGTGGCTTGCCTCTCTTGGCCCTCTTCCTGCTCCCACCTGCAAGGCAAAAAACCTCGGGGTCATCTTCGACTCCACACTCTCCTTCTGTACTCACATCTCTGACGTCTCTAAGAAGTCTCACTACCATCTGCACCTCCTCAGAGGTAGTCTTCCTTTCCTCTCCTTCCCCCAGAAGCTATCTGTCTCCAGAGCCCTGGTTCTCTCTAGGTTGGACTATTGTAACAGCCTCTATCTAAATCTGCCTGCCTCAACTGTCTGCCCTCTGCAACGTATCCAGAACAGGACTGCAAGACTTGTCCTTGGCCTCAAGCCCAGGGATCGTATCTCTCCAGGACTGAAATGTCTGCACTGGTTCCCAGTTGCTGCGAGGATTAAGTTCAAAACCCCCTGCATTGTCCACAAGGCCTTCTGGGGGCTGGGGCCGAAATACCTTCAACTCTCTCTTCCTAAATATCTTCCTTCCCAAGCTCTTCGCTCATCCGCCTCCAACTCCCTCAGGGTCAGTCGCTTCTCCAAGCAACGGGTTGTTGGTAGATCTCTCTCTTCGGCAGGGGCCTCCCTCTGGAACAGCCTTCCTGCCTCCCTGAAACTTAAGGAGAACCATCTCTGGTTCCGGAAGCACCTCAAAACCTTCCTCTTTGCTTCTGCTTTCTCTCTTCCTCTCCCCTGCAGATTCCTGGCTGAAACTGCACTGGTTACATGGCCACCCCTTCTGCTCACAGGCCTAGGGTCCGCCACCTGCTCACCTGCACTGCCTCCCTGGCAAGCCCTGCACCTGGAGACTGTTTCTGTATCCTTACAGTCCCCCTACCTGCATTTATTCTTGCACTTACCTTGCACTTGCCTCTAGCTGGCTGTTTTATTTATTCTTATCCTACTATCCCATGTACTGCACTTTCCCATCTCCCTGCACCTTCACACTTTTACCTTTCCCCCTTCCCATGCACTTGCGTGATCTGAATGACACCAGGCCTAGTAGGATCATTATCTGTCTTCCCCTGTTCCCCCTCCCTTGCCTCGTCGCGCCTTGAAACACTTGTGTATAGGTGCGTTATAAATGCCATATCATATCATATCATATCATATCATATCATATCATATCATACCAACTCTTCACGTAGGTCTCTGCACACATCTAGTCATATCCCTGTGATGATGTAAATGCATTGGAAGGACAGGGCCTCCCTGTCCTTATCCTGTACTCCTTTTTCATGTTTGTTCTGTGTTTTCTTCTGCCCAGGAGTCCATGTGGGACTCCTGGCAGTGCAGCTCTTCCTCGTTTTGGTTGTGGTGAATAGACCCTTGGGATACCCGTATGGCACCCATGGGTGGGGGTACAACCCTGTACCCATAGTCTATGTTTTTGAGCACCTGTGTGTGGCCCACAGAGCAGATTATGGGCTGGTGGCAGCTCTATGCTGAATTTGACAGATGCTCTGAGTATCCTCCATTTTGGGATACCCAGGCCCTGCAATAGGAATCCGTTGATTCCTGAGAGGAGACAAGATGGCCCTGTGGCCTCTTTGTTTCTATTGCCTGTTACGTTGTGTTCCCAAAGTCCTGGGAAGCCCTAACTCTGTCCCTTCCCCTGATTGGCTGTTGGGTGGAAGTTCCATACATGGTATTGTTGGTAAGTTCAGGCCAAACTCGCTGAAGCCTTCCCTGTGACTGTATGTTGTGGGTACGCCCGTGAATGGAGTGTGTGACTAAAATACATTTGGAGTTATGGGTGTCTGGTTTCTGGAGTGTGACACAATGAATGAGACAGCCCTGCCCAAAACTGGTATGAATGCAGTGTGGTGTGCTGAAAGCCTGGGTGCTTGCCCCAATCCAAATTCCTGGTTGTGAGTGTCTGGATGGAGAAGAATGGCCTGAATGCACTGTGATCCAGATTGGCTGCCTGCATGAATGCCTCACTGAATGATTGGCTGCTGAGCTCGGCCCAGCAGTGTGAATGAGAGACAGAACAGTTTTTCTCGGGACCTCTCACCTACTGGATTTGTTCAGAAGCTGAAGTCGAAAATTGATGCTTAACCTCGAAGCTGAGCCGGAAGAAGAAGAATTGCTGCTGCTTTCCTTCAACGCATTCTAAAAGCTGTTGAGACTTCAAGGACTGATCCAAGAGAGGACCTGGCTAGGAGACCTCTTCTCGAGCTATGAGGGGCCATCGTGCATCAGCTAACCTTCAGCAAGGCTTCCTGGAAGTCAGTCCTCGAAAGGCTGCCAACCAGGGACGGTGACCTCTGAGGAATCTGAAGTGTAACGCTCGGACATTGAAGTCCATTGTCAACCATGGTTCGGAGGACCAATGTCACCTCCTCAACCGGAGCCACAACGCTCCATTGCCTAAGACACTTTGAAATCAAGGACTCCCTTGTTCATCACCATCGACTACTTTGTTCCGCCAGAGAAAGTCAAGGTCGCAGACGAACTGAGGAGAATCTGGCATTGGGTTTACCGCCACCCGAAGTCTACAAAGATGCTGACGAAGATCCGAAAGCCAGCCGTGGTCGAGTCCCGATCGCCGACGACCCGACGGCTTTGCTGTGCCTACGTTCTTCATTGATGCTTTGCAGCAACGAAATATCATCATCGAGGTGCACCACATGCCTCATCTTTGTAGGACGTTCACGACCGATCGTCGACGAGCACTGCCAGGACCGAAGCTGCCATCTCGACAATATTGTTCACCCTTTTCTTCGAGGGATCACGACAAATGAGTGGCTACTGCCTTAAAGGGAGTTCACTCAAGAAGGAACCGCCGACGACCTGACATCGAACTCTGCTAAACTATGTACATTGGGGTAGTAGAAACCTTTTAGAAGGACCCAAGACTGCTAACAATATATGGACTGGGCTTGTCAATATATCTTATTTACAGGTTGCCCAGGTGAGAGGATCCTCACACAAAACTGTGTCTTGCGGTAGGGATCCAGTATTCTGCCAATTGTTTAACCCAACTTGCTTTCCACCAATATCTGGTGTTGGTTCACATTGCTATTAGACTTGTATGTCATTTACAACTGTCAGCAGTGGGTGCATTTTAATGGAGTCAAGAGTTAACTGTGGTACCATGTAGATATTGTACATATTTATCATTTTAGTATTGCATGAGCACACAGTGTGTTATTGTGTTTGTATATATTCTGAAACGTATTTATATAAATAACTGTGTTATCACTAACATAGTGTGTGGGCATTCCTTTGTGGGGCCTTGGGGACTAGCCTGCATCACCTCCTGAGAGCTAAGCCTTGATTGCCCGTCCATTGCTACCAACAATAGGGAATCTTGGCTGGGGTGCTCTGTGCTTCTACTCTGCCATATAGACAGCAATAGTACAGATAACTCCCCTCTAGTCTTTACAAGGTTACTTCACCTTTTTTCATCCAGGGGTCTCCTTTACCTTCTTCAATTTATGTGGCCATACTTATACTATATTTACTAGACTTTACGTATACCTGACATACTTAGGAGAAATGCTATTAGTTTGAAACCACCATATCCATGTTAGGCAGAATCATATGCAGCACCCTTTGGGAACATCACACACAATTAAGACTACAAGTGACAGTACAAATTCACCTTTGGTCCAAGCCTCTACTACACAATAAAGTGGTAGCGATGGCTGAGCAGCCAGACTTATCTCAAGAATAATATGAGCAGTATCAATAGTTACACAAAGGACAGCAATTACTATGGTTCAAACAAACACTGATTCAAGGTTTTTGAGTAAAAGAATATACATTTATTTACACATCAGTTGTAAAACAATTCACAAAAGTAAAGCAGTAGAAAAATCACACTCTTAATATACTACACACCACCCAATAGATTCTGGACAAGTTAAGCTCAAAATGAAATGTGAGCAAAATGGCACTGTAGCAATTTAAAAGGGAGGGAAAGACAAGGTTAGACAAAAATTAAGCAGCACCAACAAGTAAGTAAGCAGGGCAATCTAGAAAAGGCTACTACGGTGAGGAAATCAAATCAAAAGGCCTGAGCCAAAGTCAATGGACCAGAGTCTTTGCAGAGGATCACACAGTTCGGAGTAGTTTGGGGTTAAGTTTTTGCCAAGAGTTCGAAACAAAGTTGGTCGGAGGAAAAGTTACTTTAAAGAATAGAGAAGGACAAGCCCTCGGTTTGGCGAAAGATTTCAAACACTTTCAGCGCGGTCAGACGGAATGAACAGCCAGGTTACAACAGTACCTTAAATGAAGAAGAAGGCTGTAGCTGAGGCAGAAGTTCCTGGCAGGTCCTGCAGGCTCACGGTTCCTGAAGCGACTGTCAGACTGACACGAAGTAGGAAGACTGGAGGGTCCTGCACTGCCCAGGGAAGACACCAGCAGCAGAGCAAAGCAACACATAAAAGGTGTGCTCCTTAAAACCCAAGCAGGGTCCGGTCCTCCTGGCTATCTGGTTCACTGTAGCTGTGCACAGCAAATTCGACCAGAGGAGGGTGACCTGGCTTGCAATTTGCAAACTGGTTCATCCCACCAGCTCAAGAGGAGAAGATTCCTTGCAGTTCTTCCCTGTTGTCGAAGTTTGGAGATTCGGACCCGCAGCAGAGCTTCACCAGCAGGTTCAGTCGTGGTAGAGGTCCTCTTCTGTCAGCTTCTCTTTGGTTCTCTCGGTCCAGTGGCAACTCTGCCTTCTTAGTCCCAGAGACCTGCTGTTTATGCATTTTTCCCCAATTCACACAGCAGGGTGCCTGTTCCGGCGGGACAGTCACCCCAGCCAATCATACAAAGTGCAACATGGGTCTCCAAGGAAACCCTGTGCAGGGAGTCTAAGACCCTTCCCTCACATCCTGTTCCGCTCAGATATTCATGCGCCTAAGGAGGGCTTCTGTGCAGAAGCCCGCCAAAAGGACGGCGAACAAAGGAACAAAACCTGGTTTGGAGCGCAGAGTAAAACACAAGAAAAACCTTTACAAAAAGAAATGGTGAATAAACCCAGCTGGAACCAAATAAAAGTAAATGGGGTCCAGCGGATTTAAGTTCGAGGCTACTAACTAAGCCTAAAACAGTACCAAGGCTATTTAAATAGACCGTGGTAGGAAAAATAGGGTATATACCACTGCCACCAGCCAAATCTTAAAGAAAGGGGATGAAATAATGTTCCATGAGAAACAGACAAAAAGTGATAACTATTAACCCTTTCCAGAACTCTATGTAAGATAATTTGTACTGGGTGTGTGAATTTAAAAAAGACTAATAAAGTCAATGGTAACTTCACATGTTCTGGGAAACACTAGTCAGTCCCAGAAAATGGAGTTTGAAGTGGGAAGGCTGAAAAAGACAAACCTGTGTCACTGCACTGAGGGTGCTGTGTAACACACAGTAAAAGATGACGCCTATCGAGTAGGTGAGGCTCCACAGTCTATGTTAAACACACACAGCAAAACACATGTAATAGTGGGAAAAAAGCTCACACTCTTACCAGGTGAAAAAAAGAAATCCTAGAAATCCAGCAAAGCTGCTGTGGGACTCAGTAGGTAAGGGAAATTAGCCATTTTGGAGAATTCTCCCTAACAATCATCCCCACCCCCCAGACTAATGGACAGGAGGATTTAATCCACTCCTGGGTGAATCTCTTCACTCTAGTTGGTTATAAACATCCTAGAGAGACTATCAGCATTTTGGTGGTGAAACCCTGACCTGTGCTCAATGGTGAAATCAAACCCTTTCAGGCAGATTGACCATCTTAGAAGTTTTGGGTTCTCCCCTTTCATTTGCATTAACCATCTCAAGGGTTGGTGGTCTGTCTGAATCGCAAAAGTGGATCCATACAAGTATGGTCTAACCTTCTTCAGAGACCACACAATGGCAAAGCACTCTCACTCTATGGTTGCCCACCTTGTTTCTTGTTCCTTCAGTTTCCTACTGTTGAAGAAAATGGGGTGCTCCCTACCCTTCTCATCCAGTTGGCTAAGGACTGCACCTATACCTGCATTGGATGCATCTGTCTGCACAATGAAGGGTTGTTGGTAATCAGGAGCTCTTAGGACTGGAGCTTGACAAAGGGCTTTCTTCAGGTTTTCAAAGGCTTGAGTGCACTCCTCATTCCATCTAACCTTTTTATGGAATTTTGGAGAGGAGATTACATTCAACGGAGAAGCTATGGTCCCATAGTTCTCAATGAAATTCCTGTAGTACCCAGTGAGATGTTGGAAGGCTCTCACTTGTGTTTGAGTAGTGGGGTGGCCCAGTTTTGTACAGCTTGTACTTTGCTAAGCAATGGCCTTATTTCACCTCCTCCTACCTCATGACCAAGGTATACCACTTTACTCTGACCACTTTGATATTTGCTTGCCTTTATGGTCAGATGGGCCTGCTCAAGAGCCTGCAACACATATCCTAAATGATCAACATGTTTTTTCCAAGTAGGGCTGAACACTGCAATGTCATCCAAGTATGCTGTGTAGAAGTCCTCCTTCCCATTCAGAACTTGATTGATCATCCTTTGGAATGTAGCAGGTGCATTCTTTAATCCAGAAGGCATGACCTCAAACTGGTAGAGGCCTTCTGGGGTTGAGAATGCAGTTTTCTCCTTGGCATGGTCTGTCAGGGCTATTCGCCAATAGCCTGATGTCAGATCAAATGTACTGAGGTACATTGCTGCACCAAGTTTATCCACCAGTTCATCTGTCCTTGGCATTTAGAGCTCTATAGTCTATACAGAATCTCAACTCCTTGGATCCTGCCTTTGGTACAAAGTAGTGGACACAATGGAGTGTGACACAATGAATGAGACAGCCCTGCCCAAAACTGGTATGAATGCAGTGTGGTGTGCTGAAAGCCTGGGTGCTTGCCCCAATCCAAATTCCTGGTTGTGAGTGTCTGGATGGAGAAGAATGGCCTGAATGCACTGTGATCCAGATTGGCTGCCTGCATGAATGCCTCACTGAATGATTGGCTGCTGAGCTCGGCCCAGCAGTGTGAATGAGAGACAGAACAGTTTTTCTCGGGACCTCTCACCTACTGGATTTGTTCAGAAGCTGAAGTCGAAAATTGATGCTTAACCTCGAAGCTGAGCCGGAAGAAGAAGAATTGCTGCTGCTTTCCTTCAACGCATTCTAAAAGCTGTTGAGACTTCAAGGACTGATCCAAGAGAGGACCTGGCTAGGAGACCTCTTCTCGAGCTATGAGGGGCCATCGTGCATCAGCTAACCTTCACCAAGGCTTCCTGGAAGTCAGTCCTCGAAAGGCTGCCAACCAGGGACGGTGACCTCTGAGGAATCTGAAGTGTAACGCTCGGACATTGAAGTCCATTGTCAACCATGGTTCGGAGGACCAATGTCACCTCCTCAACCGGAGCCACAACGCTCCATTGCCTAAGACACTTTGAAATCAAGGACTCCCTTGCTCATCACCATCGACTACTTTGTTCCGCCAGAGAAAGTCAAGGTCGCAGACGAACTGAGGAGAATCTGGCATTGGGTTTACCGCCACCCGAAGTCTACAAAGATGCTGACGAAGATCCGAAAGCCAGCCGTGGTCGAGTCCCGATCGCCGACGACCCGACGGCTTTGCTGTGCCTACGTTCTTCATTGATGCTTTGCAGCAACGAAATATCATCATCGAGGTGCACCACATGCCTCATCTTTGTAGGACGTTCACGACCGATCGTCGACGAGCACTGCCAGGACCGAAGCTGCCATCTCGACAATATTGTTCACCCTTTTCTTCGAGGGATCACGACAAATGAGTGGCTACTGCCTTAAAGGGAGTTCACTCAAGAAGGAACCGCCGACGACCTGACATCGAACTCTGCTAAACTATGTACATTGGGGTAGTAGAAACCTTTTAGAAGGACCCAAGACTGCTAACAATATATGGACTGGGCTTGTCAATATATCTTATTTACAGGTTGCCCAGGTGAGAGGATCCTCACACAAAACTGTGTCTTGCGGTAGGGATCCAGTATTCTGCCAATTGTTTAACCCAACTTGCTTTCCACCAATATCTGGTGTTGGTTCACATTGCTATTAGACTTGTATGTCATTTACAACTGTCAGCAGTGGGTGCATTTTAATGGAGTCAAGAGTTAACTGTGGTACCATGTAGATATTGTACATATTTATCATTTTAGTATTGCATGAGCACACAGTGTGTTATTGTGTTTGTATATATTCTGAAACATATTTATATAAATAACTGTGTTATCACTAACATAGTGTGTGGGCATTCCTTTGTGGGGCCTTGGGGACTAGCCTGCATCACCTCCTGAGAGCTAAGCCTTGATTGCCCGTCCATTGCTACCAACAATAGGGAATCTTGGCTGGGGTGCTCTGTGCTTCTACTCTGCCATTTAGAGGGCAATAGTACAGATAACTCCCCTCTAGTCTTTACAAGGTTACTTCACCTTTTTTCATCCAGGGGTCTCCTTTACCTTCTTCAATTTATGTGGCCATACTTATACTATATTTACTAGACTTTACGTATACCTGACATACTTAGGAGAAATGCTATTAGTTTGAAACCACCATATCCATGTTAGGCAGAATCATATGCAGCACCCTTTGGGAACATCACACACAATTAAGACTACAAGTGACAGTACAAATTCACCTTTGGTCCAAGCCTCTACTACACAATAAAGTGGTAGCGATGGCTGAGCAGCCAGACTTATCTCAAGAATAATATGAGCAGTATCAATAGTTACACAAAGGACAGCAATTACTATGGTTCAAACAAACACTGATTCAAGGTTTTTGAGTAAATGAATATACATTTATTTACACATCAGTTGTAAAACAATTCACAAAAGTAAAGCAGTAGAAAAATCACACTCTTAATATACTACACACCACCCAATAGATTCTGGACAAGTTAAGCTCAAAATGAAATGTGAGCAAAATGGCACTGTAGCAATTTAAAAGGGAGGGAAAGACAAGGTTAGACAAAAATTAAGCAGCACCAACAAGTAAGTAAGCAGGGCAATCTAGAAAAGGCTACTACGGTGAGGAAATCAAATCAAAAGGCCTGAGCCAAAGTCAATGGACCAGAGTCTTTGCAGAGGATCACACAGTTCGGAGTAGTTTGGGGTTAAGTTTTTGCCAAGAGTTCGAAACAAAGTTGGTCGGAGGAAAAGTTACTTTAAAGAATAGAGAAGGACAAGCCCTCGGTTTGGCGAAAGATTTCAAACACTTTCAGCGCGGTCAGACGGAATGAACAGCCAGGTTACAACAGTACCTTAAATGAAGAAGAAGGCTGTAGCTGAGGCAGAAGTTCCTGGCAGGTCCTGCAGGCTCACGGTTCCTGAAGCGACTGTCAGACTGACACGAAGTAGGAAGACTGGAGGGTCCTGCACTGCCCAGGGAAGACACCAGCAGCAGAGCAAAGCAACACATAAAAGGTGTGCTCCTTAAAACCCAAGCAGGGTCCGGTCCTCCTGGCTATCTGGTTCACTGTAGCTGTGCACAGCAAATTCGACCAGAGGAGGGTGACCTGGCTTGCAATTTGCAAACTGGTTCATCCCACCAGCTCAAGAGGAGAAGATTCCTTGCAGTTCTTCCCTGTTGTCGAAGTTTGGAGATTCGGACCCGCAGCAGAGCTTCACCAGCAGGTTCAGTCGTGGTAGAGGTCCTCTTCTGTCAGCTTCTCTTTGGTTCTCTCGGTCCAGTGGCAACTCTGCCTTCTTAGTCCCAGAGACCTGCTGTTTATGCATTTTTCCCCAATTCACACAGCAGGGTGCCTGTTCCGGCGGGACAGTCACCCCAGCCAATCATACAAAGTGCAACATGGGTCTCCAAGGAAACCCTGTGCAGGGAGTCTAAGACCCTTCCCTCACATCCTGTTCCGCTCAGATATTCATGCGCCTAAGGAGGGCTTCTGTGCAGAAGCCCGCCAAAAGGACGGCGAGCAAAGGAACAAAACCTGGTTTGGAGCGCAGAGTAAAACACAAGAAAAACCTTTACAAAAAGAAATGGTGAATAAACCCAGCTGGAACCAAATAAAAGTAAATGGGGTCCAGCGGATTTAAGTTCGAGGCTACTAACTAAGCCTAAAACAGTACCAAGGCTATTTAAATAGACCGTGGTAGGAAAAATAGGGTATATACCACTGCCACCAGCCAAATCTTAAAGAAAGGGGATGAAATAATGTTCCATGAGAAACAGACAAAAAGTGATAACTATTAACCCTTTCCAGAACTCTATGTAAGATAATTTGTACTGGTTGTGTGAATTTAAAAAAGACTAATAAAGTCAATGGTAACTTCACATGTTCTGGGAAACACTAGTCAGTCCCAGAAAATGGAGTTTGAAGTGGGAAGGCTGAAAAAGACAAACCTGTGTCACTGCACTGAGGGTGCTGTGTAACACACAGTAAAAGATGACGCCTATCGAGTAGGTGAGGCTCCACAGTCTATGTTAAACACACACAGCAAAACACATGTAATAGTGGGAAAAAAGCTCACACTCTTACCAGGTGAAAAAAAGAAATCCTAGAAATCCAGCAAAGCTGCTGTGGGACTCAGTAGGTAAGGGAAATTAGCCATTTTGGATAATTCTCCCTAACAATCATCCCCACCCCCCAGACTAATGGACAGGAGGATTTAATCCACTCCTGGGTGAATCTCTTCACTCTAGTTGGTTATAAACATCCTAGAGAGACTATCAGCATTTTGGTGGTGAAACCCTGACCTGTGCTCAATGGTGAAATCAAACCCTTTCAGGCAGATTGACCATCTTAGAAGTTTTGGGTTCTCCCCTTTCATTTGCATTAACCATCTCAAGGGTTGGTGGTCTGTCTGAATCGCAAAAGTGGATCCATACAAGTATGGTCTAACCTTCTTCAGAGACCACACAATGGCAAAGCACTCTCACTCTATGGTTGCCCACCTTGTTTCTTGTTCCTTCAGTTTCCTACTGTTGAAGAAAATGGGGTGCTCCCTACCCTTCTCATCCAGTTGGCTAAGGACTGCACCTATACCTGCATTGGATGCATCTGTCTGCACAATGAAGGGTTGTTGGTAATCAGGAGCTCTTAGGACTGGAGCTTGACAAAGGGCTTTCTTCAGGTTTTCAAAGGCTTGAGTGCACTCCTCATTCCATCTAACCTTTTTATGGAATTTTGGAGAGGAGATTACATTCAACGGAGAAGCTATGGTCCCATAGTTCTCAATGAAATTCCTGTAGTACCCAGTGAGATGTTGGAAGGCTCTCACTTGTGTTTGAGTAGTGGGGTGGCCCAGTTTTGTACAGCTTGTACTTTGCTAAGCAATGGCCTTATTTCACCTCCTCCTACCTCATGACCAAGGTATACCACTTTACTCTGACCACTTTGATATTTGCTTGCCTTTATGGTCAGATGGGCCTGCTCAAGAGCCTGCAACACATATCCTAAATGATCAACATGTTTTTTCCAAGTAGGGCTGAACACTGCAATGTCATCCAAGTATGCTGTGTAGAAGTCCTCCATCCCATTCAGAACTTGATTGATCATCCTTTGGAATGTAGCAGGTGCATTCTTTAATCCAGAAGGCATGACCTCAAACTGGTAGAGGCCTTCTGGGGTTGAGAATGCAGTTTTCTCCTTGGCATGGTCTGTCAGGGCTATTCGCCAATAGCCTGATGTCAGATCAAATGTACTGAGGTACATTGCTGCACCAAGTTTATCCACCAGTTCATCTGTCCTTGGCATTTAGAGCTCTATAGTCTATACAGAATCTCAACTCCTTGGATCCTGCCTTTGGTACAAGAACAACTGGACTAGACCATGGACTTGTAGAGGGCTCTATAACCCCGAGATCAAACATCTTGTTGACCTCTTCTTTGATGTTGCATCTCACATGTTCTGACATTCTGTTACCTCTGCTTTTCAAAAGTAAACAATTACCAGTGAGCATATCATGTTGGCCCCAAGGGGTCGAGCCTGGTGAAAGTGAAAACAGGGAAGCAAACTGATTCAACAGAAACTTGCACTCATCCTGCTATTCAGATGTCAGATTAGAAGAGAAATTCTGCCATCATGTGTGACATTCTCCTCCGGAGACCTATCACATAGTCAGTCACTCTGTCTGGCTTGGGAGAAGGAGCACTCTCCAATCCTTCCTTAATCAGGGCCAATGGACCTCTGACTGGATGGCCATAGAGAAGTTCAAAGGGACTGGAACCAACTCCCTCCTGAGGGACTTCTCTATAAGCAAAGAGCAGGTATGGCAGTAGAAGGTCCCACTTTCTTTTAAGTGGTTCCTCTGAAGAACCTATCATGCACTTCATAGTACAATTAAACCTCTCTACCAGTCCATTTGTCTGTGGATGGTAGGCTGTAGAGAACTTGTATATGACACTGCAGTTTTTCTACATGTCTTGCATGTAGTGGGACATAAAATTGGATACCCTGTCTGATATCACTTCCTTAGGAAACCCTACTCTCGTACAAATACCAAGGGAGTTGTGGCAGAGTCGAGAGAAGTCTCTGCAGTACAGACTCCACTCAGTGTGTTCCACTGGCAGAGTCTACCTTCACTTTCTACTCTTTGGGAGGACTCACAAACCCACCCAGACCGCGGAGCGGCTGCGGAGTCGTGGCAAAGTCGAGAGCAGTCTCTGCAGTCTATGGCAGTGACGGTGAGACAGCAACCCCAGGAAGGTGAAGGTGAGGGAATAAGTACCAGAAGTAAAAGAGGACGCCTCCTAGGCTTTGCAGGAGAAAGCCTGGCAGAGGCCAGACACCCACCAGCACACTCTACAATGGACCCTCAAGTGGCCCCCTCAAACCATCTGAACCAAGAGCCACAAAGTTCACCTCAAGTACAACATAGGCCTCAACAGCTAATTAATGATGGGAGATGTGATGTAACAAGAAAAGCTCCCCTTCTCATGGTAAAAGGAACATCAGGCGTGACGGTGGATAACTTTCCACACAGTGCGGCGGGTACTCCGTTTGAACACGTAGAACGTTCAGCAGCACTATCCGCACAAACACTACTGTCCACGCAATCGGAAAAACTATGTTCTCACCCCTGTTCACCGAATGCGGAGACTGTAGAAACAGCCACCAAAATTATTGTGATTGCAGCAGCAGTAGCAGAACCCCGTCTTAAAGAAATTAATCTTTTTACTCCTAACACTAAAGGAGGAAAAAATACTCAGTCGAAGAACCTCACCTTGAGTGACGGAGCTGGAGCAGAGATGGCAGAGCCTTCGGTGCCGGCTCAGAACTCCGGGGGAGAGCGGCCACTTCTGAGCATTCTGGCCGCGGTGCATGTGCACCCAGAGATTGGCGATCTCGTCTCACCTCCGGGCGGAGCTTCACCGTTTCCGCTGCCTTCACCGCCTGGCCCTCGGTCCACGGGGCAGGGAGGGGAGGCAGAAGCTGGGCGGGGAGGAGGGAGGGCCCTCAGCATTGATCGACATCTCAGCTCTCCTCGTGGATGTGGTCGGTCTGGGTGCCCTCACAATCCTACCAGCGGAGGTTTCTCCAGGAAAGAAGGAACGTGTGGCACCAAGACAACACTTCACAAGCAAAATTGTGGGCAACAATCTAAAAACGATAGCCCAAAAAGCCATACATTTAAAAACACTGTATAAAAGAATACACAAAAATCAGAGTAAACTAAGCCCTTTTACTCCATCTAGCTCTATGAACATGCTCAAAGAATACTTTGGTCGGAAAGGCCACCAAGAGGGATCTCCCCATCAAAACATCACCGACGCCGAGTTCCTGGCAATCGTAGAAGATACTGCGATACACTTAACAGGGATAAACATCCCTCCAACATCCCTTGTCAGGAAAGAACTCCATCGTCTACAAAACAATTCTGACGTGGCGCCGAAAAAAATCAGTGCAAAAGCTTCTGAGATGTGCCAACAGCCGCCTCTCATAACAGGGGAAGAGAATAACAAAATCACCCCACCACTCGTAGCAGTGCCAAATATCCAACTGCACTCGCCTACGAAGCCCCTTTTGTCTCAACAGAGTATAGGAGAAGAGGCTGGCCCCGCATATGTGGAAGGGACATTAGAATTCAGAAACCCACTGAGTGACTTAAGGGATTTTCCCAATGGAAAAGAGATGGCCCAGAGAGAGAAACAGACAACTATCAGCACAACTCCAAAAAACAACCATCCCCAATACAAATAACTATAAGTCCATCTACACCCAAAGTTATTGAAAAGAGGCACAACGCCAACAAAACAACAAGCTCCAGAGATCAAAGGGGAATTTCGCCTATATCAAATAGACGGATGAGATCTCTAATAAACAACTGCAGGACTCTCCCCAAAAGAAAATAGACCCGATGACTATCCTCTCAACAGTCACAATTGCATTGGCACCTTTTGGAAAACTGTACGAATCCCTCAATGACTCGCTGAAAGATCAAAACATGCTCATGGCTATGATGCATGCAAAACTACTTTTTCTAGAGGGACTCATGACAGCCAAGCTCGGAAACCCCCATTGGGAGCAACCAACTACCTCAGACGAAAGTCTAAGCATGGAGAAGCCAAGCAAGGAACTTAACAGCAGAGACCCGGAGGCAAAAGTCACGAGATCATTACACACTCAAACAGACGCTATAGAGGGAGTCATCCCAAGTGATATGCCTAAAGCAACAAACGCTGCCCTACCGTCTACATCACCACCACCAGCTAGATCTCAAAAAGTAGACTCGCATTCCCTAATCACTCCTGCACCACTGTCGCCACAGACTAGTGATCTCGGCGGAAACCAGCCAAACCCTAGGCAAAAAAGAAGAAAACCCGACACTACACAGAAGATAAATGCAGGTTCAAAGCTGAAATCAAACCCAACAATTTTTACCTTTATGGTGGACCATATTTTTCCAACATTTGACATCCTCTCGCAGAAAGGCCCAACTCAAAATGATTCTAAGAAAAAGCCTGTCTCAAAGCAAAACATTACAACAAATGACGTGAATATTAAACCTGAGGCCAGGCAAAGACTGCCTAGTGTAAATCTAAAAGGTGACAACAAGTTAAAGGAATCAAACCATCACATCCCTACACGGAAAAAATCCCCTCTCACGCCGACTCAGAGTGAGCTAGGAGAAGAGGAGCCACGAGTGGGGGAACAATCATAAGATTCAATTGACTTAATGAACTTGAGTTTATATACAGTCGAAGACTCTGAATCTGAGATCCCGGAAGCCCCGACACAAAAAAAGACTAAATGGGAATCAGTAGATCCTTGCCAGGTGCCCAATGGAAATAAGAGAGTGCTTTTTGCAGACATCAGTTTATCATCACAAGCGAATCGGATGCAAATCAAAGACATCAAGACTAAAAGTACCCACGGAGGTCCGGAACCGACCCGGCTAGAGGCCTAAAGCGAAGACACTCAGCGGCAGGCCAAGAACATCCTTCACCCCAGTTCTACAACAAAGGAAAAAATAGGAGGCAAGAGGTTTGAAAGGACAAAGCGGAAAAGGATGAAGAGTTTAATCATCACTTAACTGGAGGGACGGATTCAAGTCACCTACCTACTAAACAAAAAATATATCACAGGTCAAGGGTCCATGACTCAAAGGTGAACTTTACGCTGCACTACTGGAAAGAAAATTCCCGGGTAAGCGAACAGAATACCAGTGTAAAACCCATACCTACGTGAACATTCAAGCTGCAAAGATGTCGAGAAGAACAGGATAGCTGGACTCTGAACTACAAAGCGATAACTGACATCTTCGACCAAATCAAGGGCCTCCAATCTTCTTCCCCAGATATCATCGACATCCTGGAACCAAATCCAAATGGAAGACAGCTCTTATCTACATATTAACTCGAGCAAAACTCAAAAATTACTATGGAGCACAAAAGATGAGCTAAAGCACCTTGGATTAGATCTCAGCCTCACAACTAATGCGACACTCAACTTCGTGGAAAAAACAACCCGGAAGACTTCTCCCCGAAGCCCCCGACCGCTGCTGAAAGGAAGAAACTCATGGGGCCAGCAGAATTTCAACTCGCCAAGATCTAGACGGCCTCTCCTAAGGCAACTAAAAGGACCATCAGAGTGAGCAATTCTGTCTCGGGGATCAGCGGGGGAAAAAGCAGCAAAGGACACCCGGACGACTAATGCGCAAATACAGTCACGCGACCAGACAAAAGAAAAGCTACACCACTCAGCAGACAGATACCACGGGAAATAAGATCATGCGGAAAAAATGGCTCAAAAAAGATCATACCGACTGAAAATGGCTTGTTTTCCAAAGGCAAACAAGGCTGGAGTTTTAGAGAGCAAACGCCCACTACTTCAAATGAAAACAGCGATTGGTTCAAGAAGCAAGTCAACACGTTGAGAGCAAAATAGCCATTATATAAGGACATTTGTGCCATGGGGCATAATCCCCAGGGATCGGATACTACACCTATACTGACACTGGCATCATGGAATACGAGGGGCTTTTCCCATTTAACCACAAAATATGACGTACCTCTATCTAGTTTTGACGTATTATGTTTGCAGGAGACATGGCTCATTCAAAAACTCTCCCTGGATGGATTTGAGTTGGCTCACTCCCCAGCCCACAAAGGTCCCAAAGGAAGACCCGATCAGGAATAATAACAGCTATCAAATCAGGAAGTACCCTGACTTTGACAAAGGTTATTAAAAGATCTGAATTCATTTTGGCACCTTCCTCAAGCTCTAAAAAAAAGATGCAAGAGAAGATCCTGGTTCTAAATATTTATTGGAACCCTTTGCGAACATCGAACAAATATTTCTTGATGGAGTTAGAATTGACAATCAACTCAGCCCTAATTGAGGAGGATGTCAAACATATAATGATTGCAGGAGATCTGAATGTTGATCTATTTGCTGGTCAGGTAAATTTGCGAGGAAGGGCCGGGTTGTGGTCCAAACTCATGAAATCCAGAGACCTGTACAATCTGCATCTTATAAGTGACATAAAGCTGAGCCACATTCCAGAAAGAAAGGGCGAAGGGGCTGCTATTGACTACATCCATGTGTCTAGAAGCCTTCTAAAATACTTTGCCTCCTTCAAAGTGAGAAGAACAATAAACAGCGATCATAACTTACTGTTATATGAGTGGCGCACTAAAACAAAAGAAAAATGGGTAATGAACTCATCTCTAGAATCTGATCCTCAGGGTTTCCGTATTCAACTCTTGGTCGCTGCAATCAATGCATTGACGGAAGAATACGCAGCGCACACGAGCCCTGGCAAATCTAACTCCGAGAACATCACAGACTACTCCTCAGCCCTGGCAGTTTTCAAAAACACTGCAAAAAAGGGAGCTCAACGGCCAACCCCGACAATACATGTCTTTAAAAAACAATTGGTGGAGAGAAGGAAGTACGTCAGAAAATTAAAAAGAAAAGCAAACAAATCAGGCCTTGAAATCCACATTGCTGAATCAAATAAAGCAACAAAAAAAATATCAACTGTGGCTGAGAGTGAATATACATCAGAGAAACTAAGACGACGCTGAAATGATGCTGCGCACAATCTGCAGCAAGAAAACAAAGGAGTTTTGGTTGCTCATCAACGCTAAAGTAAAGGGTGATAACCAGCCACTCACCGACTCTGTGGGTGAATTGAGTTGGATTAAACACTTCGAGCAACTCTACAAAGCCCCCACGAAACCTTTAACATTCTCACCCACTGCAACAAAAGTAGAATGGAAGATTCCCACGGATCAAGAAACCATCATCACCAAAATAAAAAATGTAATGGTTTACGTGCGGCTGGCCCAGACGGCATTACTAACTTCGATCTTAAGCAAAAGGCCGAAAGCTGGTCCCAGTTTGTGGGAGAAGTGTTTAAGTACTGTAACACAACGTCAACCACCCCCCCGTCTTGGAATAAGGCGATAGTTGTGCCAATTTTCAAGAAAGGTGCGAGACACAACCCAAGCCACTACTGCTCCATATCGCTACGGGATTCTATTGGGAAACTTTTTGCCTCATTCATTCTGGAATGTTTCCAAGGCTGGGCAACTTCTGGCAAAATGAATGATCCATTACAAGCAGGTTTTGTAAAAAACTCAGTAATGACTGCTAAAATCTTAGCCATAAGTACTCTGAAGGCCAAAGTCATCGAGGGTCACCCTAAAATATACATGGCGTTCATTGACCTAACAAAGGCCTTCGATTGTGTGGACAGAACGCTTTTGTGGGAAAAATTGGAAAACCACAGTTGCCCACCGGAAATCCTCAATCCCATCAATGAACTGTACAGTGGCACATTGATGTGTGTACGCCTGAACCAGCAGGGCCTACAGTCATCTTGGATCAAAATTGAACGAGGAGTGAAGCAGGGATGCCCTCTTGCCCCGGCACTCTATAACGCATACATAGCGGATTATAAAGATCACAAGATGAAAGTACTCACATTCCCTCCAAGATTGGGTGAAGAGAAAATATCAAGAATGCTATATGCAGACGATATTATCATGATGGACCAAACGCCGATAGGTCTACAAAGACAACTCACAAACCTCGACTCCTACCTCCAAGCCAACCACTTACAAACAAGAAAAAAACAAAGTCATTATCCTGGGAAAAGGCACGAGTAAAAGAGCGAACTTTGCTTGGAAGGTACGAGAGGAGACCCTGGAAATCGTTGACGAGTTCAGATATCTTAGAGTTATATTGAGCAAAAGCACTAAAAAAAAACTCCGATGTGTGACACTATTCTGAAAAAACGACGTCTTTTAATAACACAGACCAGAATATTGTCCAAGAAATATGGTCGATTCTCAATAGCACCACTTTTGACATTCCACAGGATGAAAGTTATCCCCACACTAACGTATGGTGTGGAATCAATGCCTCACATACCACCACTCTTTTGGCAGAAAGTAGAAGGGCTGTACTGGCGCAAAGTACTAAGTCTACCACAATCTACTCCAGTGGCGATAATCAGGAAATAATTAACACTCCAATCACTAAACTCCATCGTAACACGGAACGATCTGATGCTTTATTGAAAGATGCTCTTGCCACATCCACCACTGATACTTAAGGTAATAGAGAAAGACATCAGGGCAGGAACGCGTAAGATGCTTCAGCGATGGGAGGAGAAAAACAATCAATGCCTTGTCTGGGCAGGCTGTTCCCAGGATGACCTCATCCGTAACCCAGGAAAAGTAAAGAGGCGAGTGACGGAGAGAGACTGGATACAAACAATAGACAAAGTACAATTAGTAAAATCTATGAAGATTGGTCCGGACAACCCGGCAAAAGTCAACGGAACCAGAGCCTATCTACTGAAGTTTCCATCTAAGAAGCTTCGTGAAAACTTTCTGCGCATCCGATTGGGTATCTTATATACAAATGAGATATTAGCCAGGCAGAAACAAGCGAACACCAGCCTCTGTTGATTCTGTCACCAACCAGATGCAATTGAAACACTCAAACATCTGCTCCTCACTTGTAGAGGGGTGGATGAGGCTTGCACCATCTACTTGTGACCCTTATTTGGCAAATTTGATTACCCAGACGAAGAGGAGAGATGGAATAATTTGATGAGTGGAGAAAACGTCAAATGGACCATAGCAGTGCCTGGCTTTTATGAAAGCCTAGGTCTACTGAAATGCCCGGAATCTGATCAAATAGACCTCATAATTTGAGGCGAACAAACTCTACCTCCTCCTCCTTCTTCTCTTCAAACAGCAGAGGCTGGCATGATTGAGACTGTTCTTTTTCTTTTCTCGACTCTAGACTGCGAGACGTATCTTCTAGGAGCAAAATCTTTTTAAACAATTAAATCAAGTAAAAAAAATGAAAAATAAAAAATGAATACCAAGTAGAGCCTTAGCCACAACCTGAGCCGTAACAGCCCTTATAGGTATTGCTTCAGGGTACCTGGTAGCATGGTCTACTACAACCAGGATAAACCTGTTCCCTGAAGATGTAGGAGGGTCAAGGGGACCGACAATGTCGATACCCACCCTCTCAAAAGGAACTCCCACCACTGGGAGAGGCACCAGGGGTGCCACATTCTTGGCTCCACTCTTGCCAGAGGTTTGGCAAGTGTGACAACTCCTACAGAATTTGTCAACTTCTGAACCCATTTTAGACCAGTAGAAGTACAGGGAGAGCATTTCCTTGGTCTTTTTGAATCTCAAATGACTAGCCAAAGGTATCTCATGGGCCAACTTTAGGAACCGGAGTCTGTTTGCTAGGGGCACTACAACTTTTTTGCAGTCCCCAGGGATACACTCAGACGGTTCGCTGTAGAAGAGGCCATCTTCCAAGTGCAACCTATGCTTCCCAGGCTCTTGCCCATCGAGCTGAGAAGCTGCCTGTAGGAGAAAACCTTCAAGAGTAGGGCACTCTTTTTGTCCTCTACTGAAGTCTGCCCTGTTGGGTCCACCTTCTGCCAGTAAAGACTACAGCTCAGGATGGTCAACAGAGTCCAGATCTCCAACTAAAACAATGTCTTCTTCCAGATCTGACTCTTCAGAAACTGGATCAACCATACAGGGTTGTACCTCACACTCAGCCTCAGCAGGTGGAGGAGTCACAGGTGTGACTTTGGAAAAACATGGGGATGTCCTAGTTGGTAGCACAGGGGTGCTATCTGTCTTTTTCTTGGAGGTCTTGGGTTTCCCCTTTTCCTCTTTCTTTCCAGAAATAGCAGTGAGCAACTCCTGCGGACTAGGAGTGATAGTTTCCTCTACCAACTCCTCTGGACAGCTTCTCAAGGTCCTTTCCCTTGCAGGCCTAGTGAGCTCCTGTTTCCTTTTACTAGGAGGCCTGGGGGTACTAGACACAACTCCAAGAGTTCTCAGGTCATTACCCAACAGAACTCTCCCAGGCACTTCACTTTGCACACTAACAGGTATCTGGACAGTCATGTCATTGCACTGGTAGAGATGGTAACCGGGGAAGCATTTTCACAGGGCCCCCAGCTAACTTGGTTAGGAGTTTGGGTGCCTTAGCAACATCCTCCACCTTGAAAAATGATTCATCAACCACAGTTATGTGGGCTCCAGTGTCTCTGTTGGCAGGAGTCTCCTTGCCATTCTCAAGAACACTATCTTTATAATACTCTTTAGTATTATCTAGGATGTAAGTATAGACATCTAAATTCTGTTGTTCCCACAAACCCAGGGACACTAAAGAAACACTAGCTGAGACTCTCATGGGTTCATCAGCCAATAGGTGAAAGTTTCAACTTGCCATTTGTTAAGGGGAGAGGGTTAAGGAGCCAGTGTGGACCCCTGAAGGTTTACCCTTACATCTGGGATCCCCTTTCACATGGTCAGTTGACCTACAAACATACCATTTCCCAACTGTTTTGATGAATGGGGGCTTGTTCTGACCTCCATCTGGTTTGGGTCCAGATGGCTTACTAGCCCGATTCGGGTTCCCTTGTTGCTTACCCTTATTGTTTTGTTTGGGGCCCTCTTTTGGATTGGAGGTAATAGAATTCTCCTTGTTATCTTTCTTTGGCTGTTTTCCTTCATCCTTCTTCTGAGTTGCCACAGAATCCTTGTGAGTAGCCCTGTTGGCAACCCATAAGTCAGCAGCCTTAGCTAACTTCTTTGGATCTATCTCCTTAGAATCAGCCAAGTGCTGTCTGAGCTCAGGAGAGCAGGCATCATAAATTGACTCCAACATAACAAGATTTCGCATACCTTCATAAGTGTTTACTCTGTAACCCTTAACCCAAACATCTAAGTGTTTCAAACATTCACATACCCAGGTAGCCCAAGGGGTACATCATGCTTTCTGAGGGTCCTAAACCTTTTAAGGTACTGGGAAGGGCTCTTCCCAAATCTAGCAATTAAAACTAGCTTCACACACTCATAATCCATCCTATCCACCTCCCCAACTCCATCACAACATCGGATGCAATAGTGGGTAGCCTAGAGAAGAGCCAAGGAAGCAACTGATTCCCTGTAATGTCTTGAATCCCATGGTTATATTCAAACATTGCAAACCAATCCAAAATATCAAGTTTAGCCTCATACATACCAACAATGTCTTTAGGCATACGGGGTCTCATAGAACTGGAAGAACTAGAAGACTCTGGGAGGGAAGCCTTTTCCACAGACAACTTTTCAATTTTGAAGGCTTGATTCATCTCCATTTCTCTGAGCTTAAGTTCTTGATGCTTTTTTTCAGTTTGAGCATTTATAAGTTTTAAATTCCAATTCAAGCCTCATCTTTTCTAGAGCAATGAATTCAAGACTGAGTGTAGGACCTGTAGGGGTCCTAGTGGACAAAGGTTGAGGTTGTTGAGAAGGAAGAGGGGCACTGAGGCTAGTCTCCTGACTGTAGCTTTCCATATCAGACATGATTAATATTGCTTTTAGTGATGCTAAGCCTTGTGGTTAGTTGATCCAAGGTACTAGCAGCACTCTAAGTGTAATCTATACTTGATCATCACCGCTGTACACCAGTGTTAGGCAGACTCATATGCAGTACCCTTTGGGAACACCACACACAATTAAGACTACAAGTGACAGTACAAATTCACCTTTGGTACACGCCTGTACTACACAGTAAAGTGGTAGCGATGGCTGAGCAGCCAGACTTATCTCAAGAGTAAAGTGAGCAGTATCAGCATTTACACAAAGTACAGCAATTACTATGGTTCAAACAAACACTGACTCAAGGTTTTCGAGTAAAAGAATATACACTTATTTACACATCAGTTGTAAAACAATTCACTAAAGTAAAGCAGTAGAAAAATCACACTCTTAATATACTACAAACCACACAATAGATTTTGGATAAGTTAAGCTCAAAATGAAGTGTGAGCAAAATTGCACTGCAGCAACTTAAAAGGGAGGGAAAGACAAGGTTAGACAAAAATTAAACAGCACCAACAAGTAAGTAAGCAGGGCAATCTAGAAAAGGCTACTACGGTGAGGAAATCAAATCAAGAGGCCTGAGCCAAAGTCAATGGACCAGAGTCTTTGCAGAGGATCACACAATTCAGAGTAGTTTGCGGTTAAGTCTTTGCCAAGAGTTTGAAACGAAGTTTGTCGGAAGAAAAGTTACTTTAAAGAATAGAGAAGGACAAGCCCTCAGATTGGTGAAAGATTTCAAACACTTTCACCATGATCGGACGGAACGAACAACCGGATTAGAACAGTACCTTCAATGAAGAAGAAGGGTGTAGCTGGGGCAGAAGTTCCTGGCAGGTCCTGCAGGCTAACGGTTCCTGAAGCGACTGTCGGACTGACATGAAGTAGGAAGATTGGAGGGTCCTGCACTGCTCAGGGAAGAAACCAGCAACAGAGCAAAGCAACAAACAAAAGGTGCGCTCCTTAAAACCCAAGCAGGGTCTGGTCCTCCTGGCTATACGGTTCACTGTAGCTGTGCACAACAAATTCGACCAGACGAGGGAGGCCTGGCTTGCAGTTTGGCGAACTAGTTTATCCCACCAGCTCAAGGGGAGAAGATTAATTGCATATCACCCCTTTCGAAGTTTGAAGATTCGGACCTGCAGCAGGGCTTCACCGGGAGGTTAAGTCGTGGTAGAGGTCCTCTTCTGTCAGCTTCTCTTCAGTTCTCTCGATCCAGTGGCGACTCTGCCTTCTTAGTCCCAGAGACCTGCTTTTTATGCAGTTTTCCCCCATTCACACAGCCTGGTTCTCAATCACACAGCAGGGTGGCTCACCCAGCCAATCATACAGAGTTCGACATGGGTCTCCAAGGAGACCCTCTGCAGGGAGTCTCAAATCCCTCCCTCACATCCAGTCCCCCTCAGACATTCAGACGCCAAAGGAGGGCTTCTTTGCAGAAGCCCGCCAAAGGACGGTGAACAAGGGAACCAAACCTGGCTTGGCGCGCTGAGTAAAAAACGAGAAAGGTCTTTAAAAAAAGAAATGGAGAATAAACCCAGCCATAATCAAATAAAAGTAAATGGGGTCCAGCGGATTTAACTTCGAGGCTACTAACTTAGCCTAAAACAGTACCATGGCTATTTAAATAGACAGTGGCAGGTAAAATAGGGTAGATACCACTGCCACCATCCAAATCTTAAAGAAAAGGGAACGACAAAATGTTCCATGAGAAACAGACAAAAATGGATAACTAATAACCCTTTCCAGAACTCTATGTAAGATAGTTTGTACTGGGTCTGTGAATTTAAAAAATCAAATGAAGTCAATGGTAACTTTACATGTTCTGGGAGACAGTAGTCAGTCCCAGAAAATGAAGTTTGAAGTGGGAAGTCTGAAAAAGACAACCATGTGTCACTGCACTAAGGGTGCTGTGTAACACACAGTAAAAAGATGATTGCTATGGGGTAAGTGAGGCTCCACAGTCTATGAACACAAAAATGTTGAACACACACAGCAAAAACACATGTAAGAGTGGGAAAAAAGGCTCACACTCTAATCAAAAAAATAAATCCTAGAAATCCAGCAAAGCTGCTGAAGGACTCAGTAGGTAAGGGGAATTAGCCATTTTGGAGAATTCTCCCTAACAATCCCTCACTATCTTTCACCTTTACACACCTGTGCCCTCTTTCCTGTAATAATAATCAATGGGGAGAGCCACACACTCCCTGTGTCCACATATACCTACCTTTTCTTTCTCTGTTCATGACCTTCTTCCATCCACTAGTACTTATAGTATCTTATGATATTGCTTCCACTTGTATTGCTTACACTATACTCCACCAATGCCATATATAAATTCATCTTGCACTTCAAAAAATGCTAATGATTACATATATAACATAAATTAATATTTAAGTTAAACATATATATATATATATATATATATATATATATATATATATATATATATGTATATATATATATATATATATATATATATATATATATATATATATATATATATATATATATATTATTTATTTATTTTTTTAGAAGAAAGGAAAAGTAAATACACCTTTCCACACGGGGACGGCACTCAAAGCGGTCAGGACGCCAGCATAAATCTCCAAAATAAATCAATCCACCTTCTGCCAATGTTCTTGTGCCATATCCAGCTTTATTGAAGGCATTGCAACCTACGACGCATTTCGCAACACTCCCGTTGCTTGTTCCATATAAAACATGAGTACATTGCACAATGCTTTTAAATGCAGAAGGGTTTAGACCCTATGGTTCTACCTGACCCCTTTTGTCCCTTTTCTTTTTCTCCTCTTCTAAGTCCTTGTGGACACTCTGTTGTTAAATACCTGTGGCCTTTTTGGAATATGTTTAGTTCCACTCTAGGTACATTTGTCACTGCCACTTTGAGTTTTGTGCATAATAATAGGTTTATTTTAATGGCAATGTGGCTTTGTTACCACTTTAGTGCTTAATGCACGGGTTAAAACCGGCATTACCATGCACATGCGCGCTGTTCCCAATAAGAGCCTGGATTTGCCAGTAAATACTGGCCACCTAAAATGATATTACACTGCCCCCAATTAAGGAGTCATATTATCCTAATTGTCAAATATATACACGTGGGGAGACATAATGTTCTAATCCTTTGATCATTTTCAGGTTCAAGATTATAAAGTGCTTAGTGCTGTAAACATAACTCTCACACAATTAACCTTTAAAAAAAGCTCCTAAAGTGCATAGAGCAAAGTGCTTAGTTAATATAACATCTTGAACATTGTACCTCACATATTGTCAATTAATTTTCATAAATAATATCTTTTTTGATTTAGTTATCCTCTGTGGCAGCGAAATAAAAGATTATTAAAGTGCTTAGTGCTGCAAACATACATACATACTCACAGTCACTATTCAATATGCAATCTAAAACCAGGATTTGGGAAATATAAACGAGAGTATATAAAAGCAGGAGGGCTAAAAAGCTGTGCAGTTCTCAATATTACATAAAAAAGTCTATGGGCCTCATTACACGGTAGGCGGTAGGGATTTACCGGCACCGGTAAAATACCGGTACCGGTAAATCCCTGCCGCCTTACTACGAGGTCCCTTAGCGGGTTGGAGTTTTAACGCCTGCTTTTTGCAGGCGTTAAATACCAACCCGCTAAGGGACCTCGGAGCTAATTACGGCACCGCAAAATTGCGGTGCCGTAATTAGCGCCTTCCCCATTCCCATAGAGCCCTATGGGGCAGAAATGGGAATGGGGAAGGGCAATGGCGGAAGGGGGATTTACCGCCCCTCCAACCTTGGGATGGGGCGGTAAATCCCCTTTCCGCCAAGGCGGTGCCGGTATTTTACCGGCATGAGCCATGGCGCTAATAGCGCCATGGCTCACCGCCTACCGTGTAATGAGGCCCTATATATATATATATATATATATATATATATATAAAATAAAATAATGTTCTTATTACTCTCATACATCGTACTGTGTACTGGCAGGAGTTCTCACTTTGTGTTTTTCCTCACAGTACCTCATTCGTGGCCCTCACAGTTGCAGGTTACTGTATGTCATTTTATTTCTTGTAGTCCATCCCCCATCATTTTCAAAATGTTCCAAATATACTACATGCATGATATGCACTCTATATTCTCTTACGTTTTCCTAACAGGACATGGGGTTACTGTTGCTTAGTTGGTGCTATGCTTACATTGTGGGAATATTGTCTACTATTGTGGGGGATATATAGGTTCACTGTGTGTCTTGCTCCCCCTCTTTGTGGCCATAACATGACAAAACCATAACATGATATTCCTATGTTTTCTCATATTTTGTGCATGGTGCCCTCTCCTTTCACATCTCCAAGCTCCCTTATCTTCATTGCTTCTAATAAACCAATCACCATAAATACTACTGGTCCACAACATGCTGCATACTGGTGCCAAATCCTTCCTTTTTCTTTTTGCAATCTTTAACTGCTAAATACATGTATATTAAACAAGCCTTTGCTAGTCAAATTAATCTGTCTGTGTTCCTTACAAAGAGCTATCACTGTCCTTCAATGTATCCCCTTGCTTTATGCTGCTCTTAGCTTTCTCATACTCATTGGTCCTTCTTTCTCATCCATGGGTACTTTTTATCTACAAAATAAAACAGTGGGCCTTCTTGACACTCTGCCCTTTATTCTTGAAAGCTATGCTAATCAATGTATGTATTCGATAAGTAACTAATAGCACACCCCTTTATGTTTTCTGGCCTTAAAATGCTCATACAAATTCTTGTGCATTTACATAATGAATCCTTGGGGTAGTGCATATTATCCCCTGGTCTATTTCTCAAATCTCTCCCCAATATGTCTGCTGACATCTTGCAAGAAATACAATAATGGTATAGAAAGGTCATCCATGCTCCCCTATCCTATGATGTGTGTAAGTTCAATCTTGTGCTGGTGAAAGTGCTCCCTTCCATTACTATTGCTTCCCCTATTCTGGGTATGACTGTGTCAGCGCATGACTCTACTGTGTTTTGCTGCAAACATGCTTATAATTGTGTTAATTCCTGCTGTGCTTGTGTAGGGGCTTGTCGTGCTTGAACTAGTGCCACTTGATGTTGTATTAACCTTCCTTGTTGTGTAATTAGTATTTATAGTTGTTCTTTTATTCTTGGTGCATGTCTGGCACTATGTGAGACCTTTCACATAACATTCCAATGGTTCTGTGTCGTACAGTTGGGGATATGCTGTCCCCCACTTTCTGTCCTCAGTTACCTTTCTAATCAGTGTCCTTGGTGTCTGTTTACTTGCAACATTCTCATGTGCCTTCATTTCAATCACTGCCTCAACCTCACTCTCTACCTCCCTTTCTTTCTCACCACCGTCTCTCCCCCTTTCCTTGTTAAATCTCTTTCTCATTTCTCTCTTCTACTTGCTTCCTTGCATTCTTATTGTTACAATTCTATAAAAAATAAACTGTGTGCATCAACTCTCCTTTTTTGATAATGTACTACCACATCCAAAAGCTCTTCCAGTTCTTGCAGTCATTTCTGTGCTATTTAACACAAGGGTATGAGGCACCTCCCTGTGCTCATTCATTGTGTGTTGGAAAACTATTGCTCAGGGCAGCTTCCCCTTTCAAATTACTATTCAACAATATACATACACTTTAAAAATGGTTTCCTTCCTTGATCAACATGTCATTCACCCTTATCTTTGAGACTGCCCTGTGCACACCTATAGTGTGAATTTTAGAAATGCCTCATCTATTGCTAATAAAAATACCTTTTTTATTGTATATGGTTCAAAACATTTAAACATTTACAATTTTCGAACAAACTTCCATATTCAGAATGAGAGAAAAAAAGGAATACAAAAATTAATAACAACTTTCCACCTAAAACCTTCTAAAAAAGCAATACTCTCCGAGCATGAACACTAAAAACACTGTATCTATCCGAGCCTAAAGTAATACTGATATTTCAATTCCCACTATGAACTGGGGGTTACCCTCCCTATTTACATCATGTGAGCTCTTCCTTTGCGGCTCATGCCAGGTTCCCCTAGCTCTTGGGGATTTTACAGCCCTTCCAGCTACCCAGCGGGGAAGTACCCGTCCATTAACCTCCTCCCAGCAGCGCTAGGTAAGAAAGTTCAGCGCCTTCAGGATTTCTACCACTGCTGCTGTTAGCTGTACTTCGTATCCTGAGAACATTCTGTCCCCGAAATGCTCTGATAGGATCCCCTCCTCCCTGAAGACAAATCTACCAACCACAAGGCCCAAGTCCCTTCGCACTCCATTAGTATGTGGCTAAGTGACTGAAGTCTAGGGATGACGCAGATGCTACATAATTTGACTGCTTTCTTCCCGTGTTTGCGTATATCCAGGATCTCGCCAGTAGGTAGGAGATTCAGTCTTACTCGCAGGAAGTTGTTGTTATCCTTGAGTCGGGGTATTTTTCCAAATAACGAGGGAGAAAACCTAAGTTTCTTTCTGCCATCAAGGAAGCATTGTGTGGAGTGTAGCGTCTTACCTTGGCTATGGTTTCAATCCAGTCCACGCATTCTAGGTCACGTTTTACCTTCAAAGGGTTGGTGATTAGAGTCTCTGGGCCTCATTATGACCCTGGCGTTACGGGGTAAACGGCACCGTAAAAGGTGCCGGTGCCGTTTACCCCGTACCGCCTTATTACGAGGTCCCCTCGCGGGACCCAGGAAGCAACGCCTGGTCAAACCAGGCGTGCTTACCGGGTCCCGCGAGGGGAAAAGGGAGCAAACAACGGGCCAACACGTAATGGCCCGTTGTTTGCTCCCTCTCCCATTCCCATTCAGCCCTTTGTGGGCTGAAATGGGAATAGGGAAGGACCGGGTCCTTGGAGGGAGGAATTACTGCGCCTTCTGAACTTGGAATGGCCCGGTTATTCCTCATTCTGAGGACCCGGAACTGGATTCGATTTTGGCGGCAGCCATGCCGCCAATAGCGCCATGGCTACCACTGAGGTCGTAATGAGGCCATCTGTGTCTAATACTGTCCTGTCCAGGATGGACCTTACTCTCTCTTCTTACCCTTCCAGGATACCTGATTTTGAGCTGATTAAATGCGCTCTAATATCCTCATACAGGGATCCTGGCCTAGGACTTATTATCTCTCAATCGAGTGAAACTATTTTCCACTCCACTAAGCACCCTTGTGACTTGAGACCTAGTTCAAACTGTAGGTTCCAACCTGGAGTAATCAGGGGAAGGTTTAAGGAATCTGTCCATATTCTACCATCTATTTTATACCAGTTTAGATTCCAAAGGACTGTTTTGGCCTCTAAGCCATACATAATAATAAAGATACCAACAATATTTAAATGAGTTAAAAAATCAAGAGGCGGGCTCTAATGTGCACTAATATAATGACTGTGATCACGGCCTGAAAAGTGTCTGTCATAGCCCTACAATCCAAAATAGATAATACAACCTTAAAAAGGGAAGTGGCCTGTGTAATGTTATCTAATGGGGCCAATCAGATCCATACATGTGAAATGAAAGGGGCACATTCAAGTGTGAGAAACTGTGCTCAAAATATGGTTAATTATACATACATTTTAACCAAAACAAAAATATTCAGAAATAAAGACTCCCACCAAATAAGAAAAAACAGGGGTCCATATATCACACAGTCCCATACATATCAATCAAAGGCATCCTAAAAGCACTATCTCAACATAACATTTAATAACAATCAAGTACCTTTTTTATTTAAAAAGAAATCCACTCTCAATTTCATTCAACTGGTGTTGCTCCCTCAACCTAAAGATGACATCCCTAATCAAATAACACCATTCTTACTCAGATATCTCATAACAACCCTTAAAAAGGGAAGTCAGTTCACTGAGTCCTGGCTCTGGGGCACTATTTGAATGTGAGTGGTGCCGAGCCTCTGCTTACTTAAAGCTCTATATGATACATTGTTTGAAAATATTTCATCACAATCACTCGAATACTCTCTCCATCGACAATGTCAGTCCAAAACCACTTTGCTATTATATACAACATTTTGCTTCATCCTAATAAAAATTAAAAAAATATTAATCTTAAAAACCTATCTTTGTTCAACCATCATACTGATCATCTTCATGCACACACATATATTATTTCTATCTCTACTCATTCTTATATATTATAATCCAAATCTCATACTTTCCCAATCTATTTTTCACATGCACACTTTTATGCAGCTCAGATCACACAATTAAAAGGCATTTGTCCTCTTTAATTAACTTACTTCATAGCCCTTTTTGCATTGAAAGTCCAATATATTACTATTATCATTGCCCAATCGAAATTGGCACACACATAGAATAAATTCTCCTTCTGTGTCAGCGTCATTGTGTGTGCATGACTTACAAATGTTCCTGCTGACTATTCAGACACTAAAAACATATTGCCACTCTTTCACATATTATTTCAAGAATATACTTGCAAACAGCCAAAGCCTGCTTTCATAAAAATACAAACATTTCCCAACTTTTCTCCAAACCTCTCCGCAACCATTGAACTGTAACTACACCAGCATGCATCTCTAGCACAACCTTCCCGACAAAACTATTCTGCCCTTCAAATGAATATTACTGCAACAATGTGCGAAACTCAACAACCAGTGCTTTCACTGACTGTGCATTGCTAATGTTTCTCCTACCCTTCTTTAAAGAATAGCCTGTTTGTCTGCTGCGAAAGCCCATACTCCTCCCCATTTGAAGTCTGCAAGCAGGACAAAGGAATGTTATCCTTGGCTGGCAGACGGCTGTACATTTTGCAACTGAATCTCGGTACAGAAAACAAAACTGTGGGCCTCATTACGACTTAGGCAGAACATCGGGGGAAAACCTCTGATGTGGATTTAACATTACCACCATGAATCATGGCATATTTCCACCGAATTACAACCTGGTAGGTACGTGCACACAGAAATGGCAGTAACAGTAATTCTGCCTCGTAGAGATACCACTGAAAACCCTGTGGTATGCCGTAAATCTGTCAATAATTTGCAGAACTACCATTACCACCATGGCGGTCCTCGGAAATTCCACCAATCGTCATCGCTATACAAGGAGGTTCCACTGCAGCCATTTTGAAAAACACAATCCATCAAATATCTTGAGATAGGAGTGCCATCCAGACACCCAGCTAAGGCCAAACATGTCCATGGGCAAGGGCAAATCCAGGGTGCCTGATAGAAGGCAGCAGAAGCCAAAATTCAGTGAGCAGGAGCGCACTGTGTTGGCAGAGCAAGTGACTGCCACCTCAGATGAGCTATATGGCCCATCTCACAGGAAGACCAGCCAACAGTGCAAAAACCACATATGGTCAGAAATCTGAGACCAGGGGTGGCTGTAGGGCACGTCCAACGTGACGTAGGGGGCATGAAGAAGAGGTGGAATGACCTCAAGACTAGGGTCAGGACCGTGATCGCCTATCACTGCAGGGAGATCGCTGCCCCCGGAGGTATAGGCACAGTAGAACCCCTTCTACTGACACCGTGAGAGGAGATGGTCAGTGGGATGCTGCACATTGTCGGGATTGAGGGCCTGGTCATGGCAGAGCTAGGAGCCAGCAGCCAAGCTGAATCTGGTGAGTAACACAGTGAAACTTGCAATGATGACTGCACAACCCTGCAGGTAGAAAGCAATCACCACCTACGTGAGGCACCAGGCCCCTTTGACAGCAACCAGTCACCAGCGGACCCAACCCTGACATGACACCCATGCACTGCCAACATAACCACCATGCAACCATGCAACGTATCCCTGCTCATGGATGCACAACAGTTGATAGTTGCATCACAGCCACATTTACCATGGCCCATGTACAGAAACATTGAGGAGTACACTTCTGACAACATGCCCACCTAACCCGTACACAACCCAATGCACTCCACCCACATGACTGCACCACCGGATATCAGACAACAACAGTCCAGATGCACCATTGCACAGGACAGCGCATGGCCCAACGAATCCCTCTGATGCACCTCCAAATGTAGCAGGCCAACCCACACGTGACCATCCGTATGCAATGTATGCCATATACACAGTGCTCGAGAGATGATGCCAGCCCCCCCCAGGAGGCGCAACACACAGTGATTACAATGTACACATGACAGTGAATGTTGTTATCCAAAGCACATATGCAGCAATGTGGTAATGCACATGTCAATTTGTCCCAACAGGAACCCAAGATACCCAGGAAATGTCCCCAGAGGCTGGACCATCCAGGACACCAGCAACAACCACTGGCAGCAAGCAGCCAGGGCAAGGTGGTTCATGTAGTGGGAGTGTGCCACCCAAGAAGAGGCATCAGTTCACCAGGCCACTGACAGACACTCCTGCCATCCATACGGACAAGCCCACAGGGGCAACACAGACCCAAGGTGTGCAATCTATGCCAAAAAAAAGTCCAGGACAGTGCCACATAAGGCCCGACTGCAGATGCACAGGTGGGTCAGGTTGAGGATGAAAGCCAGGAATAAGAGCAGGCCACATCAGGCATGGATGTAGATCAATATGAGGGTGCCTGCCCTGCATCCAGTCACCTACATTCCCTCGCCTTTAATTTTTTTTCTGAGTCCTCCCCCTGCGCAGCCTCTCACCACTGCACACACCACCATCCAAGCGTGATGTTCGCTGTGCCCTGTGATATGCAGAGGATTCACCAGATAATCAGGGCAGAGATGGTCAGTGTCATGGCCAGCATGAGGAACATGTTCAAATGCTAACACCAGCGCTAGTGCCTGACCACACACTCCAGGCCATATGGGACCATCTGGACCGGAAGGAACAGAGGCAGTTATAAATGAACAACATAGCTCAGAAGCACATGGGGCATGCCGAGTCTATGCGTGACTGCATTCAGGGGACCTCGAAGCAGTTGGTGCGGTCAATTGACTGCCTATGCAGGAGCACAGTCACATGCAATGCTAGCCTGTGTCTCACTAGCCAGAGGGTATGGGAGCTGGCTGAACAAATTGCCTCCTCACATGAGACCACGGCCATAGCCATACATATGAGCCTAAAACATCTACGGGGGAGCATGCAGGGGAGCTCCCAGTCCGCTACCCCTACTGAGGGGTCAACACAGACCACCTTGCCCAGGTGCTCACAACGGCGTGCCACAAATTCGGAAATGCCAACAGACAAGGGGGATAAATGCAAGCGCTAATGCGAGTGGTGTTTGTTGTTGACGGTGAGGGTGGGGGTTGGTTGTTGTTTTTGTTGGGGGTGGAGGAGTGGTTGTTGGGGGTGAGGTTGGAGGGGTTGTAGTAGGGGATGTTGTTGCCTTATTGCCAGTATTAAACACACTTGAATCTTCTTCATGTTGGTAGTATCAATTTAATGTAATTTGGACAGATGCATTCATTGCTTGTATGGGTGTCAATGACATTTTTGTATAAGCTCATGGTGAACCACTGTCCTCCCCTTGCTTCCCCACATAAGGCCTGGGGTGGCTGTTCCAGACTCTTCCTCATCAGAGCTAGGGGGGTCATTGTCCTTATATGTGGGCATTGTCACATTCCTGCATATGAACATGTTGTGCAGCATAGCGCAGACCACTATGATTTTGCCTATATTGTGGGGGCTATACATCAGTGCACCGCCTGTATGATGTAGGCACCTGAACCGGGATTTCAGAAGGCCAAATGTCCTCTCAATGCAAGATAGTGTTCTCCTCTGTGCATCATTATAGGCCATCTCCTGTGGTGCGGTAGGATTTTGCACGAGGGTCATTAGCCATGGCAACTGCAGGCATCCAGCGTCACCTGTAAAACATGAATGCACTGTGTGAGACATGGCTGTGTGTTAACCGTGGTACAAGTGCAGGGTGATGACGTACATACTCCTATGTGCATGTCTCAGTGGATGGGCACAGGGCACCTTGTGTGCATAGGGGTAGTTGGGGCATGCTCATCATGGATAGCTTGCAGTCATGTCCATTGTGGAAGTCGCCAGGCATTTGTAGTCTGTCATTGATGTGACATTGGCAATCCACTGGTCAGCAATGGTGTGGTACTACGCCATGTGGGGTGCTTGGATATGCCTACATTGATTGTACGTTGACATGATCGCATGGTGCTGCCTAGCATGGCTGGATGTCCTGATTCATCACGTGTCATGTCTGTGCCTGGTGTGGGTCAGTCAGGGTGCCTGGCCTATTCTGGGTATCATTGTTGTTGCATCATAGTACTTGTGGTTCATTCAATTCACTACTACTGATGTGCCCCATGTGCAAGTGTGTGCTTTTGCTAGTCAGCCCTGAGTGCTACTTACCCACAAGCCAGGTGTGCTGTCCTCTGTGCCTCTCCATGTACGCATGAAGGGTGTTGTTGCACAGAATGAGTGCATTATGTGTTGCACCATGATATCGGGAACAACAGTGACTGATGGTGAGATCGGCATCACAGGTCATTTGCACATTCATGGAGTGATATTGTTTCTGGTTGCAGTATGCCTTTTCACTTGCCTGGGGTGGTACCAACGCGACATGTGTGCAGTCCAATGCCACTATTGGGTTGTGCAAATGTGCGATGCTGTAGAACCTTGCCTTTGCTGCATGCACTTGTGTCTGGGTGATGGGCATGGAGATGTGCTGGTGTGAGTGCATCATTAGGACATCCAGGACTTGGTCCAGCACCTTAGAAAATGTGGGCTGAGACATGCCATGCAGTGTCCCTAATGTGTGCTGGAAGGCACCTGTGCCACAGAAAGGTAGAACGGACACAAGCTTCAGCAGGTGGGTATGGATGTTCTGATAGAAATGGCACTCTGCAGTTGTGCCTGCGTCAGGGTAAGGAGGTCTGCGACGGTTGGAAGTTCCAGTCTCTATGAGTTGACTAGTTGCCTGTCCGTGAGTGTCCATGGGGATGGTCGGACACGTTGGATTGGTGCCCTCTGCTGCATGAGTTTCCTTGCTTTCGTTGCTCATGTCTCATTCTCTGGTGTGGTCCGGTATGCTGCTTTAGCTCAATGTAGAGTAGCAGGTTGTGGAGCCCATAATCTACATCTGCTTGTGGCTGCCTGTTGCTTGGATGTGTGATGGGCGTGGGTGTGGGCCTTTTATACTCCACCTGAGTGGATCTTGTACACCTGGGCCTTTTCTTGTGACACCTGTTTGCATTTAACCTTTTTGGTGGTGGTAATTGTGGATGTGTTTTTCGTGGTATTACTGTGGATGAGGAGCCAAGTACCCCCACGTCACCCATATTGCCTATATGTTGGGAACCAGAGTGTGAGACACGTGTGGTACCAGTGAAAATACCCATATCAAAGAGAATCCTGGAGGCAAGGTTCCCATTAAGAAAGCCATACTTGCATACAAGATAGTATGATGGCCATTTGAATGAAATCCTGGAAAAAGTAGAACCAACAGGTGGAAGAAAAGAATGGTGACGTCACTATCACCATCATATGTAGCAAGCTGACATACAGAGAAGAGATACAGAGACTAGAGAATGAAGATATTCTATAAGGCATCACAAAAGTATCATGGATAAGTTACATCTTGGGATCAAGATGAACAAGCTTATGCTGCAGAAACAATGAAGATATTAAGCTATTTTACACGTGTACAGATGCAAAGAAACGCAAGCAGACAACGTATTCTTGAGGCTAGCTTTATAGTGAATAGATTGCGGCATGCGCCAACATATGCATATATTGAAGTGAGTAAAGAATGGATGCAGAGCAGGAACAGCGAAGGAAGGCCTCTTTTCCAGTATGTCGGAGTTGAAAAAGCAATTGAATTACAGGTGTGAAGTTCAGAAAGGCAGGGCTGGACGAGCCCCAAGGAGCCAAGGTCTTATCAAGCTGGGAAGAGCAGACCTTGGATACAAATCCTGTGAAAGAACACAACTCCTGAAAACAAGGAAGACGTCAGAGGTCTATTAGAAAATAGTATTTTAAATACACTAGAGCTCGATTTTGTGGTCTTCAGTCATGTGGAAGGATACAGTTGGACAAGCAAGATGCTAACACCTACGCATGAGGGCAGAGCATGCCTTTACTCCCCTGTATTCTCCAGAGCAAAATAACACTCCCAAGGACAAGTTCAAAGCCTTAATTGACAGGAGACCACTGAGGTAAAGATAGATGAATATGCTAATTGGTGGGAAGCTATGGTTAAGTCTAGCTCACCAGCCCCTGGAAGGCCAGCCTGCATGCTGCTAACATAGGTGGAAAAGTACTGACAGAGGTTAGAGTGCCAACTAATTGTAGGGGGCCGCGTGATTAAGGGTCCTATAGTTTGTGTAGCCAATGGAACGTTGTGTATTTAGTGACGTTCATAGTGACCAGTTTAACGGGAGAGCTTAGTTGCCCCACCTGATGTTAAGAAACCAATCACTTTTCTTCACTCTCTCAGACTAGTATGGATCATATACCTAGATGTTCCTTAAGTACCAATCACATTTGCCACTAGGTTTCTGTAGTTTGCTACGTAGGATGACGTTAGTGAATACGTAGGTGGATGATTTTTTTGCTATAAAAGAATGGTTTTTTAAGATGAATCGAGAAGTTATACGCTGAGACGTCGTTGATGTCAGTTGTACTCCCTGTTTTAGATAATTGATATTAAAACAGTTATATTTTTGCCAACTACCTGAGTCATTTCGATTATTGATGTTTGAGTAACTTCTGCATCCCCATCCATCTCAAGGGTATTGGTACCTCATCTTAAAGGGCCTGGGCTCTCCCGGTTCACATGGTAGTGGAGAGGATGGTTAAAAATCCATTGAGATAGTACGCTTTGGAGTCCTGGAAATATCGCATGACCTCTGCCATACGGCTGAAAGGACGTGAAGCTCCCTGTAGATAGCAGAAATAGTTTTAAGTTATCAGACTTGCAAGCTAGGTGAGATGGGTCCCTTGATTTCAGACAGAATCCCCTCCTGGCGTCTACAGCAAGCTGAACAAACGGAAAGTTGAAGAGGCTGATAACGAGGTGGATGATCCTGAGAGTCGGAAGTCGAAAAAGCGAATGGTGAGTACAAAGAGTGAAGTGGCAAAATTGGGAATGGGTAGTCAGTGAAGAAAGTGATAGGGAAAAATGAGTAACAGAGGGAGGTTGGGGTAAAATAAGTTGAGAAACATCGAGTGTTGAAAAATTAGGTAATATACTTGAGGAGAGGCCAAGCAATTAAACAGTATCATGAGGGAAGGTGACACAGTAAAGAGTACACCTAGTTCCCTACATTTTAAAGAACGTAACAGAGGGAATAATTTCTAGAGCCCTATTTACGGGTGACATAGACTACAAACTCAGTTAAAGATGAATTTAAAGAGGACAATCCACATCCCAATAGGGATATTGTTTGGAGTAGGAAAAGGTCGGTCTTGAGGAGAAGACTGAAATATATGTGGCCGGTCGAGTATGTCCATTTGTCTGTTTGTTTTATGTGATTGTATGTGGTGAAAAAACAATAGAAGAATTGATAGATTTGAAAAGAACACACGAGATTTGAGAATTCATTTTTTATTTAGCGGAAATTAATTGATGGTGTCTAGTGAAAAAATAGAGTAAAATGAAAAAACATGATATAGAGAGTTTGGAGCCTGTGACGATTGGTGCATGCTCATATTGTTTTATTTTTCTGAAACGTATTTTTGAAATCTGCAAAGAGTAAGGGTGAGTTTTGACAGTCAAGTGTGACAAGTCAGCATGGAGGATATTACTCCACTTATACACCTATGCAAACAGTTGCCAAAACACGCACCCAAGCTTAAGCAGTACAATGCGTAATGGGTTAAAGGATCGGCAGATAAAATGTTCATGCCGTGGCCTCAAGGGGGTCACTATCGAAGGCAGTTTTGCAGCATATGATAACATATTTGTATGTAACATATACGGTCAAAAAGTTACATAAACCATTAGCGAGCTTAGAGCTCTGGAAAATGAACAGGAGTAAATAGAAGAGCCACCTCCTGAAGATTGAATACTTATATATGCAAAGAGGGGGGTGAGGAGTCTTCTGCTCCACCCGCCGCACCTGAAGCAGATGGCGATAGTAAGAAAGATGGTGTGTTATACCCATCAAGGGAGCTTAAGGCAGCGACAGGGTACACCAATCCAGCATATGAGTCGCCTGTGCAAAGTAGCGACGAGGGCCCAGAGAAAATTTCTGAGAAAGATGTAATCTCTAATGCCCCGATGGACAAGGAGAGACGCGATAAGGAGAAAAGTGATAGACCAAGTACTTCCTTAGATATAGGACAGGAAATAAAGAGATGGAAAGGAGAAATAGATCAGAATGATGAGTTAGCACTTGTACAGAACAAATGGATGGGTGGTCAGATTTTGCTCAAACTCGGTGGCAATAACATCGAGGACGCAAGGCAAAGGGAAAATCAAGACTAACAGGACAAAAAGGAAAAAAGAGAGAAGAAAGATTGGAAGAAGACGGAACAAAAAGAAAGGATAGACAAAGACGGGAACAGTTGTGTTAAGAGGAGCAACTGAAAAAGCAGGAAAGAGCAGAGGAGCAGAGAAAGTATGATAATAGACAGAGTGTAATCGAAGAACGGGAAAGAAAAGAAAGGCGAAAAAGAAAGAGAGAGGAAGAGGAGGAACAGAAATGATGGGATAAGATAATACAAAGAAGAACAGACAAAGAGATACAAAGGGCAAATGAGAGAAGAGATATGAAAAGAAAAGGGGAAGCAAGAGTAAGAGACCAAGCAAGGAAGCAAAAAGAGTTTGATGATGATCTAGAACGAAAGAGGGGGCACAGAGCACGCAATCTTGAGTGTATAGAAAAGGAGCTAATGGATCCTAATCCAGTAGTGGCATGGGAAGACATAGAAGAGTTCTTCCCAGCACATTAGCCAATAGTAGGTCAGTCTAGAGCAAATCTAGAGGATGAGTTTGACTCTAGATGTATTGGAGACACTGTTGATAAAGTTTATTATAAAATGAGGACTAAGAAAGTGTTGCAGGGGAAGGGTAAAAATGATCGACTAGAGGGTACACAGTTGTACGACAAGGAAGGAACCTCATGCAGTTTTGAGCCAACGGTTCTGTCTTTAGATAGACTGACTCTGAATAGAGATGAAGAGGAGAGAAGTCACACGAGTTGGGGACAAGACATGTCAGACGAGGACAGGGAAACCTATCATGGGGAGGAGAAAGGCAATGTATGCGGCCATGAAGGGTGTTATTCAATGGATAAGGAAGTAAGGTAGTCGGATCTAGATGTACCCAAATCTCGGGCGTCGAATCATTGATGCAGATAAATCTACCTAAAGTGCGATCCCATAGTGAGAGGGGGGACTCGCCCATGTGAGTAGGTTATGGTCACTACCATGTAGAAGGCGGTGCAGAGCCATTGTCCCTGCTATGAACAGACAGGCAATGGGGGATGAATGTGAGTTTGGGGTTTCACAGTTTCCCTTGTAAGAAAAAGGAGGAGCTAGGCCACAGCATATATCTTGGCCACAGATGGATAAGGATAATGTAAGGTGTAAGCTCCAGAGTTTAACATTGGTGCTGGGAAATGGATATATGAGTTAGAGAAAAATGACAGGAGGAAACACGTTAGCAATAGGGGACATTGATACATTGATGACACAGTTCATTGACATTTTCTGCAACTGTCATTTTCTTGTAAAAACCTTTTATAGGTTATAAATCAGTAAATAAAGAAAATTAAAAAAAATAGGGGACATTAAAAGTCTCCTGATCTCTATCCTTGGGAAAAGGGCTGATGACGTTTGGTCAAGAGCAGGATATTCTAGTTTTACCACAGTAAACACTGCTCATGATGGAGCAGCGTTTAATAACTGTAGGGCAGCGGTCTGGAAAGCCCTTAGAGTACTGTATCCGGACATGTCCGACATGGGAGCTATAATGGCAAATAAGATGCAGAAAAGGGACAATCCTCTTGTTTATATTCAGAATTTTCAAGGGCAGTGGGCTTTGGAGACACACGAGGCTTGGGGGAAATCAATACCTGTATTTTATCATATAGTGTATCAAGGGCTGCCAGAGCCAGTACAAAAGCAGCTCAAGAAATTAGTGAGTATGGAAGCACAACCATGATCAGAGATTCAGCTGACCATCGCACATTATTGAAGACAGTTGAAAGAGAAGAATCAACAGAAAGATGATACTAGGAAAGGTGAAGAGGCAAGGTTAGTGCAGAAGAAACTGTCAAAGTATGCCATTGAAGGGGCAATGTTGCCTAGTGGAGACTGAACGGGTGAATAACCAAAGGCAGTTTGATCAAGGTAATAATGAATTTGCATCACAGGGAAGGGGAGGCTATTGAGGTAGAGGCTTCCAGAATAATCAGGGAAACTTCCAGAATAATTGAAGTGGGATTCAAAACACGCAGAACGATAGTCAAAGCATGCAGGAGGGGCAATATTTGAATGTGAGTACATTTATTATGGCATTTGCAGGACAAATGGCCATACGCGGAGTACCATTAGTTAGAACCAGAGGTTTTTCACTATGGGGTACACATTCTGTTGACATGGCTGCCAGGCTTAGTGGGCAGAACTATGATGAATTTATATTCAGGCCAAAGATACATATGGATGAAGAGGAAGGATGAGTCTTTCCTTTAGAATTACAAGCAGCCATAGTGCGAGGAGAGATTACTTTGCTTGACAGAAATGATTATGAAGGCAGACAATGGTGCACAGTGATTGTCATTGGGGAAGGTTACAGATTACTGACATCACTGATGAGGATATGTTTGGAAACCATTCATCAGAAGATGAAGTAGTATTTGAGATGAGTATTACTTATTGGGTAAGAGAAATTAAACGCGAGGTTCCTCAGAAAATGAAGTTAGCACTTAAACGCCCCAAGTATTTCGATGAAGACATGGCGAAAGTGCCAGTTTCATTATGGACAACAGGGCCTTATGACATAGGCCTATTAAAGGGGGCTGGAGAAGTAAAGATTCAATTGAAACCAGAGCAATTTTACCTCGAGCACAACAGTGTCCTATGTCTTGAGAGGCCGATGAAGGTATCTTTAAGACAATATTTGCCATGAAGGATCAGGGTATCTTAGTGATGTCAGAGGCACTGGGCCTCATTCCGAGGTTGGTGGTAGTCATGGCGCTATTTGCGCCATCACTGCCACCAATAACGGGTCCGGCACCGGTATAGTTCAATGGGGACTTGCCGGTGTAGTCCAACCTTTGCGAATTGGGAATGGGGAGGGCACAAATAACGGGCTCGCGTATATCAAGCCCGTTATTTGCGCACTGGTCCCTTAATGGGTCCTGTCCATGACGCCAGGTCAGACAAGGCGTTAAAGGAGGGACCCATTAAGGGACCTTGTACTAGGGTGGTAAGGGATTACCGGCACTGGTCTCCTTGCCACCCCACTCGGAATGAGGCCCACTGTGTAATGCTGCAATGTATCCTGTGAAGACATGCAAAGGGGGGGTGTGGTGTTTAATTCAAGATATGAGGCAGATTAACCAGACTGTAGAGACTGAGTTCCCTCTAGTTCCTAATCCTGCTACAATCTTATGTAATATCACTGTTAAGGCACAATATTTCACTGTGATTGCCTTGAAAAATGCATTTCTCTCAATACCATTGCATAAAGCCTCGCAAGATCTGACGTCATTTACGTTCAGACAAACTCATCTGAAAAGTACTCGCCTGCCCCAGGGGTACTGTGAGTCTTGATTTGGAAAGTGCTGTGTTGCAGTACGTAGATTATATATTGGTCTACAGAACCTCAGAGGAAGAGTGCAGACATGTCTCAGTTCAACTAAAGATTATTCTTGCAGACAAGGGATATAAACTAGGCAAGGAAAAATTACAGTATTGTCAAGAAGAGGTGTTGTATGCGGGAAGGAAAGTTACTCCTGAGAGGGTTGAGGCTATTTTGAAAACAGTAAAGCAACTCACGATTAAGCACATGCAGACATTTTTGGGACTATGTAACTATGTAAGAGCATGGGTCTTTGATTATAGCTCATACATAAGGCCCCGGTTGCAAGCTCTAAAGAAAGCACAGTCAACTCAGGAAAACATTGTCTGGACTGAGGAGATGGGAGAAGGGTTTGATGATTTGAAAAAGACAATTTGCACAGTGTGCTGTATCTGGACAGCACAGCACACTTGGGGAATAACAGAAGGTATCAGCATATGAAAGAAGTGGGAAGAAGAATGTCAACGGAGGAATGATTTGTATGTGCACTCCTTCCTTATAGCAGGGGGAAGTTTAAAATCTTCATAGCTATTGAAATAGACGTCCAGACAGCACATTGTCTTTCACACATAGGACTCTGTCATACAAGAGGTCAGTTCATGGGCCGAGATGTCTATCTCAAGTGGGCAACTGAATGGACAGATCCATATGAAGATGATTATATCCAAGACACGAAGACAAGAAACAGGGCAAATACCTAGAATCATGTGATCAGATACGAGAAACCTGGAGTGAAAAGAGAGGGAATCAGATGGGAGGTAAACAAAAGACTGGAAAGTCCATGAAAATCTGCAGAAGAAATTCATAGATGGAAGAACAGAGGCCAAATGCAAATTTGGGGATCTGTGCTATCTCCAGATGGATGGGAAGAAGGAGTGGTGATCTGCAGAGCCTGGGTGGTCATTGGTTGTTATCAACCAGGCATTGACATAGTGCAGAATGGCTGCAAGCCTCTATGGCCAAGACTTGCTAAGTTATTGGCCTGGGTCAGAGACAGAGGAGGACCCTTGCAGATAGTGACTTTGGAAAGTGCAAAGCTGTGCTTCAGAAATAATGGCAAAAGAAAAGTTGGAGAGAACCAGAACTGTGGTTGAATCTTTGATATACCTTGAGTGAAACTTGGGACAGCAGTAATCATGGATTAATATTGGGCTCGTGGATCCAGAGCGTATATGAAGCTACCCAAGAATTAGGGAGGACGATGCTCACTAGTGAATGTTCATGTTCCAGCATTGGTAATTCCTAAAAGTGATTTGAGCCTTGACAGTTTCCCAAAAGCAGATGCTCACCTGAGGAAGAAGAGATCTGTGGAGCTGAAAAATCAAATGAAGAGAGCAGGGGAGTTGCTAGGTCTGGAAAAGACCCGGGGCTAAGCTGATGTCGGAACTGTTGGGACTGGGGGCTAGCTAGTCTTTTGGCTGTAGCTCCTGAGATTCTATCCGGGGCTACAACCAAAAGATCAGGGGCGATAGCCCCCTTAGCCCCCCCCTAGCAACGCCCCTGGAAGAGAGATAATTACTTATCAGCCAAGTCAATATAAGCTTTTGATGCCATCCCTTATGAGCACAGACTGTTCAGTCAGACTTCATCAGTGTTCACGTTGATCTTCATGCCGAGAATCCAGGTTGGAGAAAATACCAAATGGCTGCAGATTACCAGATGGGAATTGCTACATACAATTAACACCACCATAAAGGGATTCAATGCTATCAGAGAAGAGATGAGAGCCCCCAACCCAGAAGTGCTCTACATATACAGCCAGCCACGCACATCAGACGCACACACCCGGAGGTCCTCCAGAAGTGCTGTTGGCTGAGTCATTGGACACGCTGCCCGCTATTCTTATTGATTGGATTCTACATTCTGTGCTATTGGACACTTCTAAAAAGGTGGACTTGATTTAAAACTGTTCATAGTTTGACCGTAGACAACCTCAAATCAACCTATATAGTCTTTAAATACAAATTTAGTATTTCTATTATAGATCCTCCCACTCTCCGCCTCAACCCGGAAGTGCTCTACATATACAGCCGGCCGTGCGCATTCAGAAGTGCTCCAGAAGTGCTGTTAGCAGGGAGTGGGCGTGAGGGCGATCTCTTGTCTTGTATGAAGAGAATGTTTTCTCTTAATAAAAGCTTGTATTGTCATTTCTATAGAGCTTTTAGTTCATTTATTTGGATCAGGAGCTGCAAGCCCTGCGAGCTGCGAGCTAAGCTCTCTCCCAAGGCCCGCAGAGCGAGAATGTTAAATTTGATTTTTAAAATGTTTTATGTTTTCGCTTATATATTGTCCAGTGTATGTTCTTGAATTTCATTGTATGTAGTTCTAATGTCTGATTGAATGCCATTTAGAGTACCCTCTGTACAAGTCTTGTAGTGTGTGTCATTATATATCAAACCGCTGTATCTTCCTGTAACAGCATGCAAGACCAGTATACAGCTAACTGCATTATCGATATTTAGAGGTGGAATTGCTCTTTTGCTAAGAGGTGTAGAGAGAGCAGGAAAGGAAAAAAGAAAATACAAAAATAAAAATAATTTTTAAAAAAAGAAGAAAAGAATGGGCTAAATGACTTATTCATATACTTTAAAGACAGCTATGCCATTGAAACACAAATTGTTTCAATTACCTGTGAACACAGTCGCTGTCTTAGAAGGTAGTAAAACTGAAGATATAAATTGTTCGGTCAAAAGCGTGCAAAAACAGAGATGTGCAAAATCACTAACAACCGATATTAGAAATTTCTGTATCTTCCCAAACGTTTTGGACGAAAGGGCACTATATTCAAAGTTAAAGGTGCTGGACAGCATGGATAATCCAGCTGCACGAGCCACCACTGAAACTAATGGTCTCCGGATAAATCTCAATGAAATATCTGATACCATGATGGCAGCAGCTCATTCCATGTTAGTTCAAAATCTGAAGCTACCAATTTTGCCTGATCTGTGTCCTATGATAATCGGGGAAAGAGGAACTACGATTATTGCCCAAGTCCATGCTAATGCACAACACACTATTGTTCTCAATTCCATGAATGACAATGAACTTATCATGGCCCCTATTTCTTTGTTTATTTAATTTATTTGTAAAGCGCTCCGGACCCAGGGGTATAGGGGCGCACAAGAATACGGTTACAGAGCACAAGTTAAACATATAATACAGTTATACAATTTACCACTACAGTATTTTATACATTTACATACTAAAGATTTAAATCTCACTAACAGATGTGAGCTGTTTCCCATGTGGCTTCTCAATCTCTCGACAGCGTGGATCAGAAACAAACTGATGCAGATGTAATACTGTTTCCTAATACACAATCCAATTCTCAATACCATGTGTAGGTTTACCCCCCGCCCTCCCCCATCCTCACCTTCTAAATTTATCACAATCACCTATTTTATATAGATCTTTGCCAGATACTTCGTCATGTTCATCAGCATCCTATGTATGCCCAACCCGAGGCAGACCGGTCAATCTGGATTGAGATACTGGAATATGTCTTGACAACACTGTGACTGCGATTAATATAGCCCTTTTAGCAGTAGCGAAACTATACGAGTCAATTGACAGTAAGTTAAATATTCAGACGGCATTATTAAATAGCCTTACTGAAAAAATAGATGAAAAGATTAACCACTCTCCTCCGAATGCATTTGCGCCTCAGTGTACAGGTAAAAAGTGTACTCCAGCAACAGTATATATGGATCATTCCCTGTCACAATCTGCTGTGCCTCTACTCTCTCCTTTGCAAGAAGTTGAGGTGGATACTAAAGCCACTTTAGCTGAACAGTTGAATCCTAGGATCGCCCAGGGAAATGCTGCCATACACATCTTCGGTTTGCAACCTGTAAAACCTGCATTTGAAATCTTTCAAGGAGGAAAAGAAAAAGGGCCTACAGTTGGCACCAAGATGCAATTTAAAAACCAAAAAACCTGACAGAAATCAAAGAAATCAGGATCTGGGAAATTCATCCAACTCTTAACAACCCCAAATAAACAGCAACTATACACAAATGGGAAAACTTGGAAAAATGTAAAGAAATCAAAGATATCACCTCCAAAAATAAACAGAATTGTAAATAAATTCTGGAACAAAATCCCAAGAGATAGTACAGTTGCAATCAAATGAGACTATAGAGCCCCTAGATGAACTAATCAAAGCAGCTGAACAAATGAATGCAGAGGTCGCGAACAAGCACATTACTGTAGGTGGTTCTGACAGTTTCCTAGAACCAATGGTGGGTAACCAAGAACGACCAAGAATGACCATATTTTCACGAGCGGCAAAATATGGCGAAATTCCTCACCCTGGAACAACGTAGGAATGAAATAGAAAAATCGCTGAATCAAGCCGTATGCTTCCAGCCCCCGGTTAATGGGTCTATGAACTTGTTTGCATAGAACATCCATAATGAGTCAAGGGACTCTCAGTAGCATGCCTCCTAGATCGGTTGCCTCATTGATGGAAAGGCAGACAACCAATCATAACTCAGTAAATATTAAAATATTATCAAAGACCCAAACAAATTGCCACTCATTAATATTGCAATGCATACCAGATCCAGTATTCACAGTCATTTATTTATAGAGTCAGAAAGGAATACACAGTAGTTGACTCTGCAGATCAGTAATAGCATGTAACAACTCACGAAGCCCTGCAAAAATCCTTTAAACTAGCTAGCTAGAATACGAGAGGGTGTAAACACCTGCTACTTGATAAAACAAATGCCTTCAAAGTTGTTGGACGTGATATTACTACAAGAGACATGGTTTTTAGAACCACCAGTATGAGAAGTTCATATTGTATCCCTTTTTCCAGCTATTAGAGAATCCCTTGGCAGGCCATCATCTGGTCTTTTAATAGCTGTGAAAGTGGGTAGAGGAATGGCTCTGGAATCATGGGCTTCGCCTAACCCCTTCACCCTGCTAGTCAAGATAAAATTTGAAACAGAGAACTTTGCAATTTTAATTTATATTGGAGCCACAGAGGCATAAAAAAGAACGTTTTCCTCTTGGGAGTTATCCAAATGCTTGACTTAATTAAGGAACCTAAATTTGCGTAGGTGATTATAGCAGGTGAATTAAATATTAAATGCTTGATCCCGAAAGATCTACACATCAAAGATCCTACAACACGATGGATATACTTGATGCAAGAGAGAAAATTTGTTGTGGTAAATGGTGCAGTAAAGCCTGACATTCTATCCAAACCAACGTGGAGACGTGGCAGATCGTCCTCTACTATTGATCTACACATCAAAGATCCTACAACACGATGGATATACTTGATGCAAGAGAGAAAATTTGTTGTGGTAAATGGTGCAGTAAAGCCTGACATTCTATCCAAACCAACGTGGAGACGTGGCAGATCGTCCTCTACTATTGATTAAATATTTGTCCAAAGAAAAAAGCTTAACAACAGAGCCAAAGTAACCATGACCTGCTAGCATTAACGTGTAAGCTAACTGCATCTAAGATCACACATGCCTATTGTAAACTACAAGTAATATTAATGGGGGTAGGAACAGATACAGATGGACAAATGAATCATTAGCATGCCTACATATGCATCTCAATTCTGAAGGGATGATACTTAACTTGAATATCGTGAAACGTGAAGTTATATATCTAGCAATCATTAATCTATTTAAATTATGTACACCTTTAACCCTGAAGCCATGCTGCAAACATAAATATCCCTTTAATCAAATTGTAAATGATAAGAAAGCCAGTTGCGAAAAGATATCAAAGTAATTGCTCATTTAGATGCACTCTTGGATTGAATCTTACTCGAAAGCTCAGGACAAAATATCGCAACTGGTGTAAGGCCCAAAGGCGCAACTGGTGTAAGGCCCAATGAGTGCAATTTACACAAAACGATGGGGAACATATGTTGAAAGCTTTAGAGTCCAAGAAATATGGGCAAATCTTCACATTGCTGATCAGTGCTGTTCATGATAACCAAACATCCTTTCAAATCAAGGTGGTACAAGAATCCTCTTGGATTGAGTACTATGAGCAGATTCATGGTCTAAGTTTGCACCAGAAGAAAGTTGAACTCACACTTTGGATATCTGAGGACTCAATTGTATTCGATAAAGAAGATATTTTGCTACTGATTGTGAGGTTGAGTGGTTCTAGAGCTCCAGGACCAAATGACCTTACAAATGTAATGCTAAAGGCACACCCGGAAACCTGGGCTCAAATTTTACTCAACCTTTTTAATTATATTGTACTAAAAAGACCAGATACCCCCAACCTCGAAGAAGTCTATAATAATCCCATAAGAAAGGAGCCAACACGTATTACATGGAACTCGCTTATGCTATGAAGGGATTTGACCCATGACATATTAAGCTAAGAATATTTTGAAACATTTGAAGAAATATGTTAGACTTTGCCCTGATTTGATAAAGGCAAACCAGCGAAACACGTGTCATCAGGAAGGGCATTATATGTGATGAGACAATTAAAACTTAGAAGTTAAAACAATTGCTGCAGATCTCCGGGAGTTTTTCCTTTTTTTGGTTTGACATGGTAGGATTTTTGGCCTTTCTCCACCTACTCCAGTGAGATACGACATAGTATATATACAGAACGCATATAAAAATATTCAATGTATTAAGTTGAAAGGGTATCTATGGAGTCACTGACAAGGCCAGCCTCCGGAAAAGACAAACATCAGTGAGTGACTACTATAATAATACCTATTTACAAAAAAACGAGACCCCAATTGCCCTCAAAACTATCATCTAATCGCGCTTTTAGATATCCCAGGAACAATCTTTACCCATCTTGTATTGAGATACTTTAAGCGCTGGGTGATCAAAAAGCAGTTCATGGATAATTTTCAGACAGGTTTTACGTCAGGTCTTAATACCTCGGTAAATCTAATGGCATTATCCTTAATCAACCACCAAAGTTTTCTCACAGGACAAGCTATCTATTTGGCCTTCATAGGTTTCAAAATTGCCTTTAACTCCATCTGTAGAAAATTATTATTTGAGATATTACAAGATGCAAATTGTCCAAATTACATGTTAGCTCTAATAACTCAATGTTATACTAATACTTCTGTTAAAATTAATTTAAATCAAGATGGTCTATTGTCTCAAGCAGTTAGTATGCATAGAGGTTTAAATTGGGGCTGTGTTTTAGCTGAACGACTTTTTATTTTTTTATATCAGTTATTGGCAAAGAGTTAAAAAATATAGTATCAGATACACCTGAAATAGATTTAGTTGAAATTTCTAAAACCCCCATAGGTTTAAAAAACCTATGATCTGCTCTTGAATCCTATGCAAAAAAAAACTCTTTATTTATGAATTTAGAAAAAAACAAAGTGATGATTATTAATCCAAATAAATTAAAGAAATAAAGAGCAGTTTTTAAATGGGTGATATATAACAGCCCTGTTGCCTCTGTTGACGAGTACCGCTATCTTGGTGTAAATATGACTAATAACCCGGTTGATCTTCCTTATCATTTTGTTTTGAAGAAATACATTCCAACGGCTGTTTACCAAGCCAGGTTAATACACCAAAAATATGGGAAATTTTCCTATAAACAGCTTATAACCTTTGACAGACATAAAATAGTTCTGATTGTAAGATATTGTGCTGAGACCAGAGTGTACTAAGGAGTGTTGTACTGAACAAGACTTGAACGAGCATTCTGGAAAACAGTGTTAATGCTGACAACTAGCCAACCAATGGCAATTGTAAGATATGAATTTGGGTCTGGTATAGAATATTATATCCTTATATCGGAAATGTGAAATGGAAACAGTATCAACATCTTTGTTAAGTGCCATAGCGAAATTAACACATTTTTCACTAGCTAGCTAATTGAAGCCGTGGATTCTTCATGCAACCCAATGCATGGAAAGGGAAGATTTTTCTATTGATCTACTGTTAAACAACCCTATGAAACCTAAACAAAAATGGTGGTGGTATGATTGGCAGCTGACTTGGGAAACATGCCAAACGTATAAAGGCTTCCATATAGCAACTCCTCATTCAAAACCATGCAACATGTCTGAGCTGTTTATGATGACATCTCCAGATCCTGAATATAGGAGCATGTTTTTAACATTAAGGCTGCATTTATGGCACACCAGAGACCTTTTAGGTTCAAGATCAAAAGCACCAGCTAAGGAAAGAGTATTTTGTCATTGTAAAAACGTGCTACAACCAGAAACATTGAAACACATTGTAATCTACAGCCCAGCTCTTATAATACTGAGAAAACGATACCTGAAAGAGTTATTTAATGATTACAGAATTTTAACACCTGCAATTATGTGGTCCAGGATTTTTAATGGCTATGTTGGGTATTTTGTGTAGATTTGGGGCCTGGCAGTATTTTCTGACCGCCAAAAATAATAATTTAGTAACAATCACTCCCTACATTCAGATTGGGCCATGTACAACAATAACACAGAGGATATGCATTATTTCAGCACACAGACCTATTTAGATGGTATGCGCGGTTGGTATGCGTGGTTGTTTGCGTGGTTGGTTGGTATGGTGGTGAGCATAATTCCATTGGTTTATTCGTGGCCCCAATATCCAGAACCCCTTGTTTTTGTTTAGATTGTTCTTGTGATCACTAGAGAGACCTCAGGCCTACATTTCAGAAATACCACATTTTCATTTTTAGTGTGCCACCATGGGCAATTTCTCGCTGTCTTATCTACGGCAGCGAGCGATCATGTGGTATTTTTCACTAACTTATATACGGTAGTGAACTATGTCCTGGGTCTCTATTTTTGGTGACTCATGTACCTTCATCAAAAGGCTATAACACACACAGTTAGTTATAATTGCTCATACTGAATGACATTGTGCACACAGCTGCAGCCAAATCTTAATTTTAGCTACCTTAAAAATGACAATTGCACTGTCTAAACATCTCCCCAAATCATCAGCACTGTATTTGTAAATATAAAACACACCACCCGTCTGCTTTCAGATATTTTTGTGTATTATAAAAGTTGCATTTAAACACGATCTCACTCTTTACAGAAATAAATGAAATAGCACAGTAACAGCATTATTTGTGATACACTGAGAAGAGAGTGGCGGAGAACAAGAATTCAATTTGCAACATTAAACACGTGGGTAAAGCACAGGAATCTCCTTTCCTACAGTGACTGAATATTTTCGCATGCTCAGCCCCCACACTTCAGTGAGATAATTACCAGGCTTATTCAGTATGTAACTTCTTTGGCTGGTCGCCTTCTGGAGGGGTTCACCCAGCAAGGACAAGCATCTGCTGTCACTCAAACTGGGACTTGTTGACTGGAAATCCCAGTCTCTGCAACCAAGTTGAATCTGCTTTAGGAATCAGGCATCCCCAGCTATCAACCCAGTCCTTCTTCGAGCTGTGTCAAGATGTATCTCTCCAGCTCCTTCCTCAAGATTATACAAGAAAACTCTGGTTACCTCCTACCAAAGGATCCTAACCAATAAAATTCTATCATGCCCTAACCACCCTCTGCACACAATGGCTTGGCTTATACAGTTGCAACTGTAACCAAACTGATGTCCTGCTTATTCAAGGTCTTTGCTTCCTGCAGTTACTGTGGACAGAACAGCAGAGCAAAAAGAAAAAAAAAACTGAATGTGCATTTAAATAATGACTTTCAGAGCCTGTTATTTTCCATTCATGTTGCACTGAAGAACACATTATTATTAGTGGGTTATGATCAGGTTAGTTGTTAATGAGGTTAGTTTATTAATTTTCAAATGTGTCTCTTGCAACATAGGCATTTCAGGTGAAAAATAGTGCGCATTTTGAATGTACAAATGTGTGCTTTTAACTGTGAAAAAAATGATTTGCTTTTTATATGTAAAAATTGTTTTTGACTGAATAACCTGCCCTCACTTATATGTCCATGTTACACTGGCAACACAGCTTGAAACAATTGCATCATAGCAATGCACCAAACCCATGCAGTGGTACTGCATAAAAAAAAAAGACATGCTACACATTGATCCAGTGCAGTAGTGCTATACTCTGTGTTGTAACACGCTAAATAACCTTACAGCACGCACATTTCTGTTACAGAAGCATTTTTAACATTTTTACAAGATCCAGCCATCGGCCGAGTAATTTCACAATTTAACCTTTAGAGGCAAAATGTAAAATGTTTTCTAATAATGAATTGACATGTTCTTGTTTATGTGATGACATGTTTTTTTAAAAGTTATTAATGTATTAATGTATAATGTGATTGATTTCTGTGATTTACCTTTGTGCACCAAAAACAAAATATGTTCAATGTTGTAATAATTGTGCAAATATTGAATTGTTGCATTTAGTAACCAAATCAATTAAATAAAAATAAGTATTGGGGAATTGTACTGCTGCTTCCCCACTGCACACCTGTTCTAATAATTTGACCATTCCGTATTAGCACTAGGGTGAATGCTTGCCCTGATGCTAATACCGTGCAATATTGCACTTCCATCAGTACTAAACATCTGTAATGAGGTCCATGATGTGCATGCATCCAATCTCAGTGCATGCATTCTTTCTTGCTGTTTTCTTTTCAGTGTGCATGTATCCAGTCATCTTGCCTTTGTCCTTCTGCTCACCATTCGTTCTTCTGCCTGCAAATCTAAGTGCAGGGACAAACATTAAAATAAAAACTACAGTGTTATATAACTTCTAGTAGTTTTGAAGACCAATTCAGCCTGTCTCATATTTCTAGTACTTCGCCTAAGTACTTCTCCCTCATCCCGGTCTGTCTCCTACTTCTTTTCAGATCTTTTCCTTTACCAGAAATCTTCCCAGTCCTCTCATTTGTCCCAGTCTTTCTCTAGTGTTCTCTGCAGTCCTTCCTCTTCATCCCAATTCCTCTCTTACTTGATGTTAGTCCTTATCCTTCATCCTCCCCTACTTCATCCTGTTCTTTATCCTTCATCCCTGTTCTTCTCCTTCATGCCAGTCAGTATCGTTTTCCCATTCATTTACCTTCTTCCCTTTTCTCCCAGTCCTTCTCCTTTGTATCAGCACTTCTCTGTCTGCCTGGTCGCAGTCCTTCATGCTAGTCCCTCTTCTTTTTCATGGCCCAATCCTTCTCCTTCACCCTTCTCCCTATTCCTTCTCTTCATCAAAGTCCCTTTCCTTAGTCTAAGCGCTACCCCTTTATCTAAGTAGGGGCCCATTGCCTCCCTTTTTTTCTGGCTTTCACCTTCTCCTTCCTCCCAGTCCTTTTTCAACTTTGTCTAAGTCCTTCTTCTCCTACTTTACCTTCATTCCAGTTCAACCCTGTTGTCTCAGTATTTCTACTTTGTGCCTGCCCTTCTACTCCTTCCCAGTTATTCATCTTTCATTTTGTCTGAGTCCATTTTTCCTTCATCGCAGCCTTCTCTTTCCTCTCAGCCACTCTTCTTGTTTTCCTTCATTTCAGTCCTTATCCTGCACCTGAGTTTTTCCTCTCATTTGTCTTCGTCCTTCTCCTTAATACCAGGCCTTCTCTTTCATACAAGTGTGTCTGCTACTCTTTTTGCTTCCCCAAAGTCCTATTGCTGTCATTTCCAAGTCGTTTTCTTCATCCTAGCAAGTCTCTCTTATTACAATCTTTCTTCTCCTTCATCCCAGTCCTCCTTACCCTTTGTCATTTCCCTTCATACGAGTGCTTCTTCTTCATCTCAGTCTGTCTCTACCATCCCAATCCTTCTCCTTCATTCCAGTACTTCACCTTCTCCTTCAGACAAGTTCTTCCCATTGTTCCCCACTCTTCTCCTTTGTACCAGTCATTATTCTTGACTACAGTTCATCTTCACCTTCATCCAAACCCTTTTCCTTCATCTCAGTCCTTCTTCTCTCCTCTCCCCCATCTTTCCCCTTTTCCATCATACTCCTTCTCCTTCATGCCACTCCTACTGTTTTCCCTAGTCATTTCCTTCTTTTTCATCCCATTCCTTCTAGTTCTTCGTCCCATTCTTTCTCCTTAATTCCAGACCTTCTCCTTCATCACAGTCCTTCTCCTTAGTCCTACTCCTTCTCCCTTGTGAAAGTCCTCCTCCTCCCCACAAATTCCCATTTTCCTTCAACACAGTTCTTCTCCTCAGTCCTTCTCCTTCACCTCAGTTCTTCTCCTTTGTCCTTGTCCTTCTCGTTCATCCTAGTCCTTCTCCTTCAACTCCGTTCTTCTCCTTTGTCCTAGTCCTTCCCTTTTGTCCTAGTCTTTTATCCAAGTCCCAGTCTTTCATCCTAGTCCTTCTTCTTATTTGTTTATTTATTGTTTGCTTGTTAGGCGCTTATACAGCAAACACATTCTGTTTCAAAGCATCCAGAGGGCAATATGGGGGGAACATGGGAATGAAGTACATTAACAAAACACAAATATAAATACAGTGAGGGAAGGAACAGACAAACCTACTATGCCTTGTGAGTATTCAGGACGTGCAAGTACAGCAAGGAACAGGGCAGTGGGGTAGGTGCTCCTGGGTGAGCCACAGATGAAGTTCAAGGTATGTAAGTGCTATATGGCCTGAAGTCACATTGGGTGGAGAAGTGCAAGTCTCCAGGGCGTAGGGTGTGCTGAGGCAAGTGCTGAAGGTAGGGAGTAGCTTGGAATATTGGGTGTGAGTGTTCAGGGGCCTAGATGATGCATAAGGGTCCAAGACACCAATCACAGCAACTGTGGGATTAGCAGAGGAGGGACAAGGTGAATGATGAGGAAGCTAGGAAAGTCTTAAGGTGCTTTTTGAATTTAAGAAGGTCTTGCCCAAGCCGTAGAGGGAGGGGGAAGCTGTTCCAAATGAGGGATCCAGCGGAGGAAAGTGATCCACCTCCTGCTCCCTGTTTAGTGAAACGCTGTACATACAAGGAGTTGGTGCCAGAGGACCGTAGAGGTTTAGGAGGAGACTATTTTATAAGAGAGAGTTGCAGATAGTGTGGTCCCCATCCCCAGACAGCCTTGTGGATGATGCAGAAGGATTTGAATTTGATCTGTGCAGCACCCAGGAGCTATTAGTGTTAGTGCTAGACCTCAGTCCTGGTCGTTCATGCTAGACCTTTATCTGAGAACTTCTAATTCATCCTTGTCCTTCTCCTTTGTCCTAATACTAGCCAGTCACTCAGGCGCATTCTCTCAATTAGTCTGATTCGCACCCCCCTTTCTGTATTGCTTCATCTAACTTTTCCCCTGTTTCTCTCTCTAACTCTCTGGATCTTTCGCTCTCTTTCTCTCTTGGTCTGTTTCTCTGTCTGTCTGTCTGTCTGTCTGTCTCTGTCTCTGTCTCTGTCTCTGTCTCTCTCTCTCTCTTTCATTTGCTCTCTTTCACTATATTTCCTGTTCTGCAACTGGAGAGTTTGGTGTTGGTCGGAGTGAAAATGGTGTGAGAAAAGGTGAAGAAACAATTAAAGGCTGCATCGAGAGCTTGTAAGCTGGCAGAATGCTGAACGAATACAACATTAGGACGTAGTCCATAAGATTGTAGTTCTGTTATGCTGAAACTGAACATTTGTGGCATAGAATATCTTAATAATCCGAATACACTGTTAAAAATGATTATTGGATGAATGCAAATACATTGAAGCAGAATGTGTCAAAGACATAGATGCTTATAGTGGAAAATAAAGGTGAAATGTGACGTTGGGAAATCTGGCAGAAGCAGCTAGGCCCTTGCCTTAAACCGATACCTTAAGTGCAGAATTCAGGGGTGCTTTTGGATCAGACACTGACAGCAGAGACATAATTCTTGCCATTTGTGAAGGCCGGGGGCCGAATCATGGAATAAATGTGCGCCGAAATTTGTGACACAAGCATGAAAAAGCAAGCGCACGCACACACGTGCGATTCATGGAAGGCCCTGCGCGTGTTTTCTCGGGGATGTGCGCCAAATCCATGGGTGGCGCACACGGGCGCACACGTCACTGCAACATCCCGAACGCTGTGCGTGACACGCACAGCAAAAGCACACAACGTTAGCGCACACACCAAAAAGGGGGCGGAACACGGGGCGGAACATGAAGAATGGGGAACAACATGTGAAAATAAGGGCATAACTGGGGAAGTACTGCTGGGAAGTACACAGAATTCCCACAAGCATAAAAACTACACATATTCATGGAATCGAATAGGGGAATCCCGCGCACACCAAAATACACGCACATGCCTAAACACGTCTGCCACACGAAGGCAGGCGGAAGTGTGAAAATGCGCGCAAACAACAAACACGTACATACAGCTACGCTGAATGTCCCATTTCTCGCAGCACTGATCATGGGACACCGCAGGAGGAGAATAGCCAGGCCCCACATTTTTTGCCCAGGACCAGCTTTTTTGGAATGCCTGATGACCAGGTCTATAGCAGGTATAGGTTTCCACCTCATATCATCCTATACCCGGTCCAGGAGTGGAAGTATGACCACACATCTCTCACCTTGTGCTCCCAAGCACTTAGCCCCTTGGAAAGGGTGCTCAGTGTACTGCATTTCTTGGCCACTGGGTCATTTCAGAGGACCACTGCCATAGTGTGGGGGTCTCACAGCCCACGCAGTCATGCTTCCTACACCAGGTGTTGGCAATCATGACTGCGCAACCCTCACCCCACAGGCACATATACATGCCCAGAACACCCTCATAAAGGCAGGCCATGGTCCAGTACTTTTACAGGGGGGCACGCTTCCCCAAAGTGCCCAGTGCCCTAGATTGCACCCATGTGGCCCTATATCCACCTAGGGCCACAGAGAATATCCACCACAACCGCAAGCACTGGCATACCATCAATGTGCAGGTAGTATGCAATGCACAGGGGATCGTCACCTTTGTCAATGCTAACTATCCTTGTTCCACCCATGACAGTTTCATATACAGAATGTCCGCCCTGAGTGGGACCTAGAAGCTGGGAAGCATGGTGACACATGGATCATTGTTGAGTACAAATGCCTGTGCACATGCATGCATGTCACACACAGACAAATACACATACCAAACTAATGACAATCATTATCACCTCCCCAGGGGACAGTGCCTACCCCCTGAGCACCCACATGATAACGCCAATATGGAACCCCACCACCCTACCCCAGGTAAGATACACGCAGCCCATATTGCAACCTGGGCCATAGTGGAGCGCACATTTGGAATGCTCAAGTCACACTTCTACTCCCTTGACTGCTCTGGTGGGCAGCTACTCCATGCACCCCCAGTAGTGTGCAGGATCATTGTGACAGCATGTGTCCTGCACAATGTTGCAACACAGCGGGGCATACCGGTGTACATGGTGGTGCCCCCACATCCCCAACCATATGCACAGGCGCTGCGCATGGGAGCGGAAAGGGCACATGGAGGCTGCCCAACTGAGGCGCCCCTCACATTTTGTGGCCTCCCAACCATGGCACAAATGTACTAGTACCAATGAGAGGTGCACACAACAATTGTCCTGGGCAACTTGGGTGAAGGGTGCAAGATACATGATTCAAAAAGCACCCCTATGCTCCTGCAAGGCTGCCTGTGGCCCTTTAGGAAAAATGATGGGTCACGCAATGCTCAGGCATCCCAAAAAAGCAAGAAAAAGAGATATGCGTCCCCTGTAGCCCAAGTGCATGTAAAAAAGCACACGCAGTACACTGAGGCAGCCAGGAACACAGAAAATGCATACGTGATCAACACCCAGGCTAGTATGACCAAAAAAAAGAGGTATGCGACAAACAGAGATACCCACAGTGGGAAAAATAGCGTGCGCGACTCACCATCTGCCTTGCGTGTAGAAGAAGAACACGTAGCCAACACCCACGCCAAAAGAAGAAGTACACACTGTAGCCGCTGTGAAGTAATCGCATGTCAACCCAACATCTGGAAAACACACGCACCGCTCTCCACAAAAGACACGTACAGATTGATGGAAACCCACATGGGACCTTTAACCCATCCAAGGGAAATGCCTGCACACACGTTACGTCACCTAGGCGCTTACGTGCTAAGTGCCTTTCCTCGGAATTCACGCAAACATGTTGTTTTTTACATGCCAAATTACTCTGTATCAAGCTGGCCATGTGACAACACACGGAAGACCACGCTCTTGCCCAGAAGGCTGAATTACCGCTCCCCAGAGCCCCGAGCACCCTCCCACAACCCATCTGCTGCTGCCTGCCTGCCTGCTGCCACTGTGCCCTGCCATTTGGCGCCTGCACATCAGCCATCTGCAGGGGTGCAGTTGCTGTGACCACCCCTGCTGGAACAGAAAACTCCTGACTGGTGTTCCATCACTCCACAGCCCAGCCACAGGACCCAGTTGCCCACCCACACCTGCCTCGGGGGTTGCCAAGTTGGGGCAAACACCATCAGAGACCACTGTCAACCCCCAGCCAGAGAGGCAGAGGGCTACCAGCTTCAGTGAAAAGGAAGTTGGTTTTCTGGTGGAGCAAGTTCTGGGGCATTATGATGCCCTCTTCACACCATCGCACGCCGACAAGGAAGGACGGAGGAGGATCTGGACGGACATAGTGGGTGCCATCAATGCGGAGGGGGTGGTACCCCGAGACATCAAACACATCCAGAAACACTGGGAGGACTAAAAATCCAGGACCGTCAAGAAGGCCCGGTGCCTCTTAGACGCTGCGGATGCAGTGGGGCACTGGGGCCAGTTTACCACCCAGCAGATGAGGGTCCTGGAGCACTTTCGCCCAGTGCTTCACCACCAGATCATCAGGATGCAGTCCTGTCTGGAGTCGAGCGGTAAGTGCCCATGCTTTCCTGTTTAAAACAGTGCATATTGCAGTGTGGTGGTAGTTAGCTACTTGGACGTATGTGTAACATGGGTCATGTATGGATGTGTGTGTGCAGGGACATGATAGTGCTGCATGTGAGTGCAGTCAGGCATGACCCACATGGATGGTGTATGTGTCAAAATACATCATATGTAGCAGCATGCCGATTGTACACGTGTATGCATGCCTGTGTCTGTACTTGTACATGTTTGGGGAATGAGAGATGGGTGCTGCTGTCATGGACACGCATGGTGTTCATGTCCGTGAGTCTGAGTAGTGTGTGAGTGACTGGTAAACAACATGGATGCATGACACATGTCTGAGATGTGTTTATCCACTGATACAGCCTAGTCTTCCTTGTATCCACTGTGTCTTGGGGTGTACAGGGCCAGATGCATGACCCTCCGGTGATATGTGTGCATGTGATCAGCTTGCCCCATGATGCATGTGAATTTCAGCCCACCATTGGATTTTTCAACGGTACCTTGGACATGGATGCAAATGTTTGTTGCATGTGCCATGCCTGTTCCTGCATGTGTGTTGCCTGCACTGACCCATGTGTTGTGGAGGGACATGATGGAAGTGACGTTTGACAGTGCCACTCATGTGCTATTGCTTTGTGTCTAGGGGACTAATGTTCTGCACCCTGATGCTTGTGTTCAATGTCTCCCTTTACACAGCGGCGAGTGAAGAAGAGGGTGGAGACGGCGCTGTGGAGGAGAGCAGCAGGGATGTCTCCACCGGCCGGTGACGCAAGGCCCAGTCACCCTCCCAGGACATTCCATCATCCGGGAGCGAGGGGATGGTGCCGCGTATGCCACTATGGCTGCAGCGGAAGGGGCGGGTGAGCCCCCACAGGGGCTTGCAATGGCAGAAGACAGTGCGGACCCATCCAGGTTGGTGGTGTGTATGGAGGAGGAGGAGGCCGCTACAAAGCCGCACATGAGGCCTGGTGGGGGTGGTACCACTGATGCAAGTGGTGCAGTGCAGGGGCAGCGGCAGGCGGCAGCACAGGTCGCCGTGTAGGGGCCTGTGCATGTTACTGTCCCTGACACTGTGACTGCATCACCATGCACCAGCAGGGATGCCCCATCTCAGGCCCGTCCGCAGGTAGTGGGGAGGTCCATGTCATCTGGCACTCCTCTACCTGCGGACGTGGGGACCCGTGACTGGATTGAGTCTGTCCTGATTGGTGTCGCGTTGTGCATGCATGACATTTGTGATGACGTGCGTGCTTCCTAGGGGGACCACACATGTCATCACGAAGAGCTGTGTGCCAACGTGGCCCAGTTGGGAGGGACCATGGTCGGGGTTTCCTCCATGTGTCGACCAGTCTTGCGGCCCTCTCCTCCTCTGTGCACACTATAGGCCAGTCATTCTCTGTGCCGTCTTCCGGCTCAGATGCCACCAGGGCCCCCAGTGGACCTGCCCCTACCAACGCAGCCAGCCTGGTTGAGATCCCATCCCTGTCACAGTCAGGAGTCAGAGGTCCAGCAGGGGTGGCCACCCCACCAACTGGACCCCAGTAGATGGAGTATGTGCCGGCATCATCGGGCAGGGCACGTGCACGACGGTGCTGGGGTATTCCATCAGCCTAGAAGCTGTCATGGTGGCAGAGGCAGTTGCGTCGGAGGCAGCAGCAGGCTCAGCATGGGAGGCATCATGGCTCGGGCCATCAACACCCCGGGGGAAGGCATTAGCCAAGAGGCAGGAGGACCCCGGACTGGGAGTGTCTTCCGTGTTGCAGCTGTTGGCCCGGCAAATAGATGTTGAGAGGCGGCAGGCGGAGAGGGCACGGTTCACTATGGTCAGGGCGGAAAACTCCATGCGCAGGGCATTGAGGCGGGCTGAGTGCCTCGAGGCAACTCGCAGGGAGTTGGAGGACGCCATGGATGCATCCCTGCAAGACCTCAAGGCCATTGAAGAGGCCCGCCTCTGGAACATCGACGTGATGTTCGATGATTCCCTTGCCCGGAACATCAAAAAGTGAGCCGTAGGACTTTACTCCACTTTATGTATATAGTTTTGTATTCATAGGACTTTTTTGTAGGTCTCCTTTTGGTTTGGGATCATGGACCATTTGGACTTGCATTGCATATAGTTCAAGACTTGTACATACTTTCTTTTTTTACAATTCCCATGGATCAATGGTTTTCTTTTTTATATTAATTAATTCATATTGACATTGGCGATGGACCACTTTTCTTTTTTCATGTCGTGGATGTTTGTTTTTCATTGGATTTTACTTTTTTTATGGAATTGCTTTCGTTATTTCTTAATTTGCAAGTTTGATTTTCATTATGTTATTTCAACATGTTTTTTAATACATTTCTTTTTACTTCATGATTGGTGTGTACTATCATTGGTTTGTGCATGTCTCAATGAACATTGCCTCAGTCATGTGTTGCCACTGTGTGGCTCTGTTTTGCATGTATGCATGGCCATGGTGGTTCTTTTAAGACTCTCATGACATTGGTAATTTGGGAGTGGGTGCAGTGGATGGTTGCATGCTTGTACTGGGGTCGAGGGGGGATTTGGGTTGGCATTAGGGCCATGGTTCTGTTTTGTTAGGACATGTTGTTTGGTGGGTCAAGTGTTGGGGCCTGCTGGCAGGTTCCCGTCAATGGGGGTGGGTGGCGGGGCAGGGGGACATGAATCGGGGCCTGCTGGCAGGTGCCCGTCAATGGTGGGTGGGGTGGGGGACATACCTGTACTGGGGGTGGGGTGGGGTACATGTGTCGGGGCTCCCAAGTGCATGGTGCCATGTGGCTTGCCTGCGGGGCATGTTATGGGGTGATGGCCTGCCTGCGGGGCATGGCCAAGGGTGTGGAGTGGTACGCTGTGGAGTGGGCTGCCTGTGGGGCATGGCCAGGGGTGTGGGGTGGTCCCCTGTGGTGTGGGCTGCCTGCGGGGCATGGCCAGGGGTGTAGGTTGGTCCCCTGTGGTGTGGGCTGCCTGTGGGACATGTCCAGGGGTGTGGGGTGGTCCCTTGTGGTGTGGACTGCCTGCGGGTCATGGCCAGGGGTGTGGGGTGGTCCCCTGTGGTGTGGGCTGCCTGTGGGGCATGCGGGGGCACACCCAGGAGGACATACACTGCCAAATCCCGTGTGAATCTCCCCCTGGGCCCCTCGAATACACGTACCCCGCTCGCGCCAGGCCAATCGCGTGTGAACCTCCCTGCACACCCTTCCGAATACACGTACCCCGCTCGCGCTAGTAAAATTGCGTGTGAAACTCTCCGCGCACCCCTAAGAATACACATACCCTGCTTGCGCCAGCGAAATCGCGTGTGAAACTCCCCACGCACCACCGGAATACACGTACCTGGCTCGCGCCAGGCCTATCGCGTGTAAAACTCCCTGCGCACCCCCAGAATACACGTACCATGCTTCTGCCATGCTAATTGCGTGTCAAAGTCCACATGCACCCCCGGAATATGCGCAGGCAGCTCATCCACCCTCCACATGGCCCGCAGGCAGCCCATCACCCCAGTCCATGCCCCACAGGCAGCCCATAACCCCAGTCCAGGCCCTGCAGGCAGCCCATCACCCCTGGGCATGCCCCCTCAGGCAGCCCATTACCCCATTCCATGCCCCGCAGGCAACCCGTCACCCCACTCCATGCCCCGCAGGCAGCCCATCCACCCTCCCCATGCCCAACAGGCAGCCCACACAACAGGGGGGACTTTTTCCACACATTTTACCTGGCACAGCGGTGTACGCATATTTAGTGGGGTGCACAGGGAGTTTTACACACTAGTGCCGGCGAGGTACGTGTATTCTGAGGGGTGCGTGGCGAGTTTTACACACGATTTTGCTGGCATGAGCGGGGTACGTGCATTCCAAGGGGTGCGTGGGGAGTTTTACATGTGATTTCGCTGCCGCGGGCGGTTTATGCATATTCCGAGCGGTATGTGGGGAGTTTTACATGCAATTTTGCTAGCACGAGTGGGGTACGCATATTCCGAGGGGTGCGCAGGGAGTTTTGCACATGATTCCGCTAGCGCCAGTGGGGTACGCATATTCGGAGGGGTGCGCGGGGTGTTTTACACGCGATTTCACTAGCGTGAGTGGGGTACACATATTCGAGGGGTGCGCAGGGAGTTTTACACATGATTTCGCTAGCGCGAGTGAGTTACGCGTATTCGGAGAGGTGCGCGGGGAGTTTTACATGCGATTTCTCTAACGCAAGCAGGGTCAAATAAACATAATAGGTGGAAGGAGATGTGTAATACATGTCATAAAGATATGGGACAATCGCCTAATTCACATGAAAATTGTAGCAGATCATTTCAAATTTCCGTAAATGCTAAAAATCCATTAGTTTCAAAGTTAAGTGTCAATACAATCCGCTACTGTAAGTTATTCTATCTCTGTTGTGCAATTTTGTAAATGCAGAGAAGCCTCCTGGCAGTGCACTATAAAATACACTCATAACATAAGACAACCACCTCCTGACCACCCACAGAGCCTTGTATACTGATCTGCACGTGGTATCTCTACAGAGTGTGCTCAGTTTGAAGGTTTAAGTTATGCCTGGAACGTAAAATCTGGTTTTAAGCATGAAACGTGCAGGCAGTGACTAGGTATAACATTTGCTTGAGTTGTCTTGGAAGTGAATTTCAAGGCATCAATGCTGCTCAAATATTTCTCAGCCGGAACCGGGAATGTGCCCTTCATGCTATTAGATCTCCTTAGATCAGTTCTAACTAACCTGTTGTTATACGCAGTGGCGGCTCATCCATAATGGGTGAGGGGGCATCGACCCACCAGGTCTTGGTCCCCTCTCACCCATTATGGAGGAGCCAGCCCAGTAAAATACATGTACTCCCTCAGCTGTTTTTTTTTCAGCTAAGGAAATGCCCTTAGCTGTGAAAGGGAAACTTTGTTTCCCTTTCCCGGTTACATTTCCCAGGCCGTGCAAGCGCAATGAGCCTTGCAAGACTGGGGCGTTTGCTTCCACAGCCTTGCATGGCTCATTTGAAATGGTAGCTGGGTAACTGCATGGCTGTATCTGCAAGGGGGCGCTCCCACACCTCATCACACATACATTCAGAGCAGGCTGGAGTGGGGCGTCTCCAGACCCACATTCAGGCCACTTGCACACATGTGCAGGAACCAGTTCATTTTTTAAACATTTAAATTATGTGTATGGATGCGTGCATTCTTGTGTTGTTAGGTGAATGTATGCTGATGTATGCTGGCGTGAATGAGAGAGTGATTTCTGTGTGTATATTGTGTAAATGTGTGTGTTTGTATGTTTGTTTATTTAGTATTAAAGTATGTGTATGGATGTGTGTATGCATGTGTGTTAGAATTCTTCCTCTTGGACTTGGCCCTGTAGTGTAGAAGAAGAATTCTTCCTGCTAATATATCACTTTGAATGTGCAAATAAACATACAAAGCAATCTATTGACTGGAAGATTGGATTCCCATCGAGACCTCGTGGCTGTAGAAAATAAAGAAGATTGATATGATTAGAACAACTGACAATGGGTACAGAAATTAATTTCTCTAGAGTTACTCCAAACTAACCTGACTAATGTTTAGAGACTTCACAACGGATAAAGGAAACCCAATAGATGTCCTGAAAGAAGGAAAAAAGAATGTGAGCCTATAACCCTGGGATCAAATGAAGAGTGACAATAAGCAACAAGAACCATATCTTGCTTATAATAATGGAGAAAGTTTACCAAGTGAGACCTTCTTCCTAGGTAGAGCGGAGGCTGTTCCGCGGTACTGCAGCGGCTCTCCCACGGTGCAGCGGCGGCTGTCCCACGGTGCAGCGGAGGCTGTCCCACAGCGCAGCGGCGGCTCTCCCACGGTGCAGCGGCGGCTGTCCCACGGTGCAGCGGAGGCTGTCCCACGGTGCAGCGGCAGCTGTCCCACGGTGTCCAATGGTTATGTTAGTCTCTAAAACGCGGAGGTGAGATAATGTCTTTAGCGAGTGCAAAACAACAGAAGGAAAACCAGAGAGTTGCCAAGTACCAACCGGGTCGTAAATCCAAGCGGGCAAGAACAGGAACAGAAGGAAAAAAGGCCAGACGTAATCGAGGGACAAAAGCAAGAGTTACCAAGAAGACCAAAGTTTTCAAAGCAGGCAAGGATGATCCAAAAGAGTAGTCGAGTCAGAAGGCCGGGTCAGGAACGTGTATTAAATCAGAACAAGAAAAAAGGCCAAAAACCGAACGCCAAAGAAAGCTCGATCAGAAGCACTGAACAACGTGGAGGCGTGGTTTAAATAGTCCAGGTCACCTGATCAATGCCGTGATCCCAAACGAACGTTGCGCTTCCTTAGCAACGTATCACGTAGTTTCCATGGCAACCTCCATTCACTGTGGCGAGTCGTGCTCCGATTCGAATGTTCTCTTACTGTATTAGCGGGACCAAACTTGCGTGAACCAACGCGCAGCGGTCCACGCATGACAATGTGTTATTAGAGTTCATGATGGGTGCTTGTGTGAATGAAAGAGTGCTTGCATTGCACATGTTGTCTAAATGTGTGCATTTGTTTGTTCATTTATTTATTTAGATATATGTATGGATGCGTGTATGTTTGTGTTTTGAGTGAGTGCATGATGGATGTTCTTGTGAATGAAAGAGTGCTTGAAGTGTGTAGGTGTTGTGGGCATGTTTTGTAACTGTGTGCGTTTGTATGTTTATTATTTAAATATGTGTATGGAGGCATGTATGCTTGTGTTATGAGTGAGTGTATGATGGGTGCTTGTGACTGTGAAATAGACAGCGAGTGCTTGCTGTGTGTATGCTGTGTAAGTGTGTGTGTGTGTGTGTGTGTTTGTGCTGGCCCAGCATCTTGCATGCACACATAATCACTTTCATTGTTTGTGGGTGTTTGCCACTGTGAGACCCAGGGGACAGGCATGGCATTTTTTTACTGAACAGATGTCTAGCAAAAAATACCATACCTGCCCCCCTGACCCGGCAGTGCCTTGCATACACACATAATCCATTTGATTGTGTGTGTGTTTGGCACTGTGTGGCCCAGGGGACAGGCATGGTATTATTTTTTACTGGACATCTATGATAGATGTCTAGTAAAAAATACCATACCTGCCCCTCTGGCCCTTCAGTGCCTTTGAGACACACATAATCACTTTGATTGAGCGTGTGTGATTTGTGTTGTGAGGCCCAGTGGACAGGCATGGTATTTTTTTACTGGACATCTATGAAAGATGTTTAGTAAAAGAAAATACCATCACCACCCCCTTGTCTCCAAGTGTCTGGCATATACATATAACCTCTTTTATTATGTGCATGTTTGAGGAGTTCGGGACCCAGGGGACAGGTGTTTCATTTTTTACTGGGCATCTAAGATAGATGGCCAGTAAAACTAAACATTCCTTACCCCAGTTTCCCCCGGTGCCTCGCAATCACACATAATGACATTAATCATTATTGTGATTATGTCTGACTGCAAGGCACTGGCACACCATGTAGCAGGCATGGCATTTTGTTTACTGCACATGGTTTATAAAGTAAGCATTATAAGTGTTATTATGTAGCTAGACTGGCATTCTAATGCAGTCAGTCTAGTCATTTCTTACTATAGTGTGGCATTTTGTATTGGACATCTTTGGTAATGCAAGCATGATGTTATTGACCAGCTATCTGACCGATAGCCGGTCAGATATCACAGCGAGTAGAGCGCTCGCTTTGATATCTGTGCAGAGCCTGCTGACACAGGTTTGAATCCCGGCAGGGTCAAACTCAGCCTTTCATCCTTCTGATGTCAATATATGAGCACCACACACCGTGGGTAATAATAAGCAGTGCTCAGATACCTGAGGGTTTATAGCACTATATACATGCTAAATTATTATTATTGTTATTATTATGAAGCGAGACTGGCATTTAATTTGGTACCAGTCTAGCCATTTATTACTGAGGCACAGCATTTTGGATTGGGCATCTTTGAGAAAGCAATGTAGCTCAACTAGCATTTTAATCCATCTAGTTTGGATATGTTTTCAAACTTTGGCATGCAATTTTAATGGTAAAGCAAGCTGGAGTATGTTCTTATTTGGGGATACTGCTGTATATTGGCAGAACAAACATGGACATGTTTTCTTATAGCATCATTACTGGCATTATGCACAAGCAAACATGAGTATGTTCTTATATAGAAATAATAGGGTATAATGTTGCAGTCAGCATGGAAATGTATGGGCATAGCCAGTGTGAACATGTTTTACACTGGCACGTATTGGGAAAAGGTATCATGAAAATGTGTTGGAGAAATGCTCCTGTGCACTGTTGGTAACTTGCAGCTATTAGATTTTCTTCATGTGTTACCCTACAAAACCCATTTGCAAACTATTTGACTTTTTACCCAATTTTCCTAAAAAGTGTGCTCTAAAATGCACCATTTTCAGCCATTATTTGAAAGCATTTCTGGGAGGGGACCCTCCAAACCACACTTGAGTGGTGTGGGCACTCTCGCTCTCTCTTTGCTCAGTCCCTCGGCTATATCAGGGACAAATATTTACACCGCTCCAGTCAAATAATTCACCAGCCAACACTGGTTATAATAGACATGTCAACATGACATAACTATTGAGGCTGCAGGAAGCAGCTAGCCCTGTTTTGTCTTCCCGTTGTAGTTTTCGAGGAGGTTGCCAAGTACTTCTTTGTGTCTATCAATTTGTTCACAGGGAGAGGTCCCGTTTGGTGGGTGTTGGCGCACTTCATTGTATTTACGAGTTTGAATTAGAAATCCAGATTTATTTTTTACTTTGTGGATTTGTTCTCTTCAGATGTATTTCTGTATCTCGTTAATATGTATGGCACAGTGAACACAGATTTCAATTGGTATTGGTTTGTCAAATAAATTACAGGTATCTTCCCTTAGGTCAAATTGTAGTTATTCTACGTAAGAAGGTGGCAGTGGGTGACTTCTGACGTTTATGTTTTACTTTGTAGGGGGTTCAACCGACCCTGAGGAAGACAGTTGAATTGATAGTAACTGTCGAAACTAGTAACTCACCCAGGAAACCCACTTCTTTGTTTTACACTATATAATGGGCCTCCAGACAGATCGCCCAACCCCATTACAATCTAGACATCCGTTACTGAGATGGACACTAGTTGGCCTTTCTTTGCCTTAAGTGTACAGTGGTTATATGGATTGCGTCATCCATGATTGTGCCTCCCCCTTAGCCACTTTTGGATTTGTTTTTGATGCAATAATCTTATGCACTTAGGCTATTTTCTATGTCAAATATTTTTAAAAAATGTCTTGTTTGTTAAATGAATTGCACTGTTTTTCAGAGCATGTGTACTTTCTAATTTAGATGTCGGGTAGAGCAGATGTACATTGAACATGTCTTTGCTAAACGATTTGCACATTCTCTGAATAATTTTTCACCTTGGTAATTTGGTGTCTGTTTTAAAACATGTAGTACCTATGTATGTGTTTTTATTAAATCTATAATAAAGACCCATTTGTTCCTTCCTACTGTAGATATCAATTTAATAGAGGAAATATTCCCTGGTATCTGAGTTATATTCGATTTTTAGTTTTACAGTATGCTTGCTTCTATGAAGACTTTTGTGTGACGTACATGTATTTGTCCTGGTCTTCATAGTGTTCCAGGAGCCCTGGTGTTATATTGTTGTTAAAGCCCTCTCTGCATGGACATGGCTGGTAAACTGGTGCTGGGTGTATGGCACAATATGTTCATCTTGTTGCAAACAATAGTTCTTGTGCAGGCATACCCTCATACACATAACATCATGTTTTCAGAGCTGCAGTCTTACGTATTTGCCCTGAAGTAAACAGATTGTTATGGGTTACACTGTTCTGTTGGACATCATTTACAGTCTTGAACAGTTGGGGTTTGAAGGTGTTCTTTAACATTATTGGAATTGTTCTTTTACAATGAACGTAATAGCAACAAGCTTGGAATCAAGATTCGAACCTGTGTTACGGGATTAGAACTTGTGTTGCACTGCATTGTCTTGTTTCAAAGACAAACGCGTTGCCCCTGAGCTATCCCTCCTCCCCAATTGAATATGCCAGGCCTAAAATTACAGAGACCAAAATGTTAGAAGTATTTAATGAGCCAGCAGAGACTAACAGCTCACGTAATAATCGTAATAATTGTCACACGATGAGTGGCCCTTCTGCTAGCATGTTATTTGAGCTGTTCCCATTCTTCATGGGGCAGATAAAAATACATGCGTATAAATCACAAATGCAATGAGCACCTGCAAAAGTGGAAACAATGTTAGCGTAGCCAATGCTTGTTTCTCCTGTGTACTGTCTGGAGATGTTACAATTGTCTAACTTGGTTTACATTGTGAGCATGCTAATGGAGCACACATCCATCTAAACCACAAGGCAAATGGTGAGTGCATCAACCTTCACGGTTTCAAACGTTTTGGCAGATTTTGAATGTGCAGATAGTCTTCCCATGTCACGTCAACCAAGTTGTTAGATTTTTTGGAGTTGCTTTCTGTGGCGTATGTGAGTGCAGCTTCATTGACCCTTTGAAGAATTTGATTGAATGCTAGATTAAGCCCAGTACTGCACTCGGAAAGCTTCTGGATAGTAAAATAAGCTTTTTCTAGAAGTTATGTTCAAAAGTTGCTGAATCTGACATACCAATATACAGAAACATTTTAAGTCATTTTTATGGGATGTAACAATAAAGTGGGCTGCCCTCCCATTGTCCTTTAAAGATTCGGCTAGGAGAGGGTTCAGAACTCATGCATTCTCTCTACATTCTCTCTATGCTTGGATCTCGTAGGTTCAGTGCCCTTGCCAGGTCTGGCTGGATATCAAAGATAGTTGTGGGTCCCCAGTAACTTTGGAGCTCTGGTGTTCATAGATAAGCTACCAGCAAAAAATACCACGTCAGTAGTAAGACAGGTCATTAAAGAAAATAAAAATTCAGTAGTTGATATTGAACAAATCTACCCTTTGTACAAAGGCACCTCTTCATAAGACAAATATTAATATTAAAATTAAACAAAATAAGATTAAAGGTATGCTGGAAATATTGGGCACAGTAGGCTTTGTCAAATTAAAGGATGTTTAGGTGGAATACTCTCTGCTTTCTTTTGAATTACTGACATGTACATATATGAGGTCATGTGAAAAAACCAACATGCTTCACTTTTTGACGTGTTGACCCTCATTACATGTGAGCCGGTCCAGAAACCTTTTCTTACCAGCTCACTTCCAGTGTGTCAGTAGGGGCTGTCAAACGGCAGATTTTTCACTGAAGCACCGGCACCATTGCTAACGGTGCCGGTGCGTTAGGGTTCCCATTTGCATGAAGTCCTATGGGGACTCCGCAGGAATGGGAACTTACCTCCACTGCCTGCGATATGCCGGTACCACTGGGATATCAGGTAGAGGAAACAGTCTGGCTAGTCTGCCGGAATTCATAATCTGGCAAATTATCATATCAGGCTTGCACACAATCCTCTCTTGCCTCCTGTATCAAGGCCATATGGATTACACAAAAGGCACAATACCAGAGTGTGATTTCAACTAGGTTTTAATAGGAGATAGATACACAGGGAGGCAACACAATTCTAAGAGATCTTAAAATAAAATGTGAGAGATTGTTTGTTAGCACATACATGTCTCTCAAAATTCTTTGAAGGATTCCCCAGGTTTTCCACGGATCACTCACATTATCTGGCTAGACATGTGGTCTTCTGGTCCACTGGTCTGGAATGTTAGTCTCAATTTTGGACATGCTGGATGTCATGGATGGGGCAGTTTCTCACTGAGGCCTAGAGCCATAACCAAGCAAGGAAGAGCCACACTGGTTTCACTGGGCTCTTTATAGGAGTCTCGCCGTCTCCCTGTCTCAGGGTCTTGGCTTTACTTCTACTCTGTCTCTCCTCCTCAATGTCTTGCCATGTTTCCTAATCCCTCTCCTCTCAGCTCTACTTGCCCAATCTCCTACATGCTGCACAACATGATCAATCTGACACCCTTCCCAGGTTCACTCTTAACAGACTCAGGGCTCACCTTATGAACCTCTACCATCCTAGGCCCATCTGAGCCTAGTGTACTCTCTCCTCCAACCTCGTCCACAAGACTCTCTCTCCTCCTCCAACCACTTTACCTGCTCCTTTGTTTACAGCCTTCTTGCCTGTTCTCTTCTCTTGTCGCCTTTATCCTCCCTCTTACTGAAATTCCTCTTCTTCTCTCGAATCCTCTCTGTTACTCATATTTCACCTGCTTAACTTCTCTCCACTCATTTCACCGTCCTCTTCCCTCCAACCTCCTTCCTCTTTCTCTCTTTACTTCTGCTCTCTCCTCCAGTCATCTCCAAAAACCTTCCTTCTATGAACACCCACATGCTGCTACAAACCTCTCTCCATAAATAGTGCCCGATACTCGCCTCCCAGGACAGCATCGGCCCAACTGGGTGCATGTGTGATTCATTATTCTTTGTGTAGCATTTTTGGTTTGCTTCACCCACCATGTGGCCTTCCTGCTGCATATGAATTCCTGCCACCTCTCTGTTAGTCTGTGCAGAACAAGCTCATAAAGAGTCTTGGTCTTGCCACCATCTTGAATTTTACTTTCCTGCATGAGTGAGGAGATCTGTGTGTGTATGAGCCACATCCACTGGGTATTGGCTCTTTCACTCTCATGTGCGCACCCGAGCCTGCAACCAAGGAGTTTCTCCTGTATGCTGATATGCTTGTTATGGTGATCTCTCATTTGTTCTGTATAAAGTATTTCTGATTCCCTAATTGACAATGAATTGATACTGAATTGGGATTTGAGGTTCTCTGAATGTGTGATAGATTATATCTTGTCAAGTCCTCTTAAAGAGACAGCACCATAGTGTGCCATTATATGGTGAACCCCTGCCTCGTTACAAGGACAGAGAGCAGTTGGCCATAGGATCCTCCCCTTGCTGCCCCCTGCATCCAGCACCTTTCGCCATCCCAACCATGAAATGATATGATGTGGCATTTATAACGTGCCTGTACACAAGTGTTTCTATGTGCGACAAAACAAGGAGGGGGAAACAAAGGTAGGACATTATAACAATCTTACTAGGCCTTGTGTCATTCAGACCACGCAAGTGCGGGGAAGAGTGAAAGGGAGAAGTGCTAGGTGTGAGGGGAAGGGGGAAGTGCAGTAAAATAACAAGTGCAGCCAGCTGGTGGCTCATAAGTGCAGACAGAAGGGACTTTAGGGTTACATATACAGACGCTTAAGTTCTGGGGAGCCTGGAGGAAGTGCAAGGGCAACTGGACATGAAGGAGCCTGGGCCGAGTTCTGAGGGTGACCAGTGCATGGAGCAGTCAGGTGCATCAGTAGGGGAGAGGAAGAGAGAAAGCGGAGGTCTTGAGTTACTTTCGGACCCAGAGGTGATTCTGCTCAAGTTTGAGAGAGACAGGGAGGCTGTTCCAGAAGGATGCCCCAGCCGAGGAGATAGATCTGCCCCCCAATTCTCTGCTTGGAGAAGCGTCTGATCCTCAGAGAGTTGGAGATGGATGAGCAGAGAGCTTGAGAAGGAAGATTTATTGGAAGAGAAAGTTAGAGGTGGAGCTGTCTCAGACCCCAGGCAGTCCTCTGGACTATGCAGAGGGTCTTGAACCTGATCCTTGCAGCCAGGGGGAGACAATGAAGAGATTTCAGAGCTGGAGAAATACGATCCCTGGGCTTGAAGCCAAGGACAAGTCTCACAGTCCTGTTCTGGATAAGTTGTAAAGGTCAAAGAGTGGAGGCAGGAAGATTTAGAAAGAGGCTGTTGCAATAGTCCAGCCTAGAGAGAACCAGAGCTCTGGGGACAGTGAGCTTCTGGGGGAAAGTGGGAAAAGGAAGACTACCTCTGAGGAGGTGCAGCTGATAGTATGACATCTTAGAGACGTCAGAGTTGTGAGGAAAGTAGGAGAGGGTGGAGTCAAAGACAACACCAAGGTTCTAAGCCTCAAAGGAAGGAGCAGGAAAAGGGCCGGCGGGGTACGTGTATTCTGAGGGATGCGTGGCGAGTTTTACACACGATTTTGCTGGCATGAGCGGGGTACGTGCATTCCAAGGGGTGCGTGGGGAGTTTTACATGTGATTTCGCTGCCGCGGGCGGTTTATGCATATTCCGAGGGGTATGTGGGGAGTTTTACATGCAATTTTGCTAGCACGAGTGGGGTACGCATATTCCGAGGGGTGCGCAGGGAGTTTTGCACATGATTCCGCTAGCGCCAGTGGGGTACGCATATTCGGAGGGGTGCGCGGGGTGTTTTACACGCGATTTCACTAGCGTGAGCGGGGTATGCATATTCGAGGGGTGCGCAGGGAGTTTTACACATGATTTCGCTAGCGCGAGTAAGTTACGCGTATTCAGAGAGGTGCACGGGGAGTTTTACATGCGATTTCTCTAACGCGAGCAGGGTCAAATAAACATAATAGGTGGAAGGAGATGTGTAATACATGTCATAAAGATATGGGACAATCACCTAATTCACATGAAAACTGTAGCAGATCATTTCAAATTTCGGTAAATGCTAAAAATCCATTAGTTTCAAAGTTAAATGTCAATACAATCCGCTACTGTAAGTTATTCTATCTCTGTTGTGCAATTGTGTAAATGCAGAGAAGCCTCCTGGCAGTGCACTATAAAATACACTCATAACATAAGACAACCACCTCCTGACCACCCACAGAGCCTTGTATACTGATCTGCACGTGGTATCTCTACAGAGTGTGCTCAGTTTGAAGGTTTAAGTTATGCCTGGAACGTAAAATCTGGTTTTAAGCATGAAACGTGCAGGCAGTGAGTAGGTATAACATTTGCTTGAGTTGTCTTGGAAGTGAATTTCAAGGCATCAATGCTGCTCAAATATTTCTCAGCCGGAACCGGGAATGTGCCCTTCATGCTATTAGATCTCCATAGATCAGTTCTAACTAACCTGTTGTTATACGCAGTGGTGGCTCATCCATAATGGGTGAGGGGGCATCGACCCACCAGGTCTTGGTCCCCTCTCACCCATTATGGAGGAGCCAGTCCAGTAAAATACATGTACTCCCTCAGCTGTTTTTTTTTCAGCTAAGGGAATGCCCTTAGCTGTGAAAGGGAAACTTTGTTTCCCTTTCCCGGTTACATTTCCCAGGCCGTGCAAGCGCAATGAGCCTTGCAAGACTGGGGCGTTTGCTTCCACAGCCTTGCATGGCTCATTTAAAATGGTAGCTGGGTAACTGCATGGCTGTATGTGCAAGGGGGCGCTCCCACACCTCATCACACATACATTCAGAGCAGGCTAGAGTGGGGCGTCTCCAGACCCACATTCAGGCCACTTGCACACATGTGCAGGAACCAGTTCATTTTTAAAACATTTAAATTATGTGTATGGATGCGTGCATTCTTGTGTTGTTAGGTGAATGTATGCTGATGTATGCTGGCGTGAATGAGAGAGTGATTTCTGTGTGTATATTGTGTAAATGTGTGTGTTTGTATGTTTGTTTATTTAGTATTAAAGTATGTGTATGGATGTGTGTATGCATGTGTTATGAGAGTTCATGATGGGTGCTTGTGTGAATGAAAGAGTGCTTGCATTGCACATGTTGTCTAAATGTGTGCATTTGTTTGTTCATTTATTTATTTAAATATATGTATGGATGCGTGTATGTTTGTGTTTTGAGTGAGTCCATGATGGATGTTCTTGTGAATGAAAGAGTGCTTGAAGTGTGTAGGTGTTGTGGGCATGTTTTGTAACTGTGTGCGTTTGTATGTTTATTATTTAAATATGTGTATGGATGCATGTATGCTTGTGTTATGAGTGAGTGTATGATGGGTGCTTGTGACTGTGAAATAGACAGCGAGTGCTTGCTGTGTGTATGCTGTGTAAGTGTGTGTGTGTGTGTGTGTGTGTGTTTGTGCTGGCCCAGCATCTTGCATGCACACATAATCACTTTCATTGTTTGTGGGTGTTTGCCACTGTGAGACCCAGGGGACAGGCATGGCATTTTTTTACTGAACAGATGTCTAGCAAAAAATACCATACCTGCCCCCCTGACCCGGCAGTGCCTTGCATACACACATAATCCATTTGATTGTGTGTGTGTTTGGCACTGTGTGGCCCAGGGGACAGGCATGGTATTATTTTTTACTGGACATCTATGATAGATTGGTGGGTGTTGGCGCACTTCATTGTATTTACGAGTTTGAATTAGAAATCCAGATTTATTTTTTACTTTGTGGATTTGTTCTCTTCAGATGTATTTCTGTATCTCGTTAATATGTATGGCACAGTGAACACAGACTTCAATTGGTATTGGTTTGTCAAATAAATTACAGGTATCTTCCCTTAGGTCAAATTGTAGTTATTCTACGTAAGAAGGTGGCAGTGGGTGACTTCTGACGTTTATGTTTTACTTTGTAGGGGGTTCAACCGACCCTGAGGAAGACAGTTGAATTGATAGTAACTGTCGAAACTAGTAACTCACCCAGGAAACCCACTTCTTTGTTTTACACTATATAATGGGCCTCCAGACAGATCGCCCAACCCCATTACAATCTAGACATCCGTTACTGAGATGGACACTAGTTGGCCTTTCTTTGCCTTAAGTGTACAGTGGTTATATGGATTGCGTCATCCATGATTGTGCCTCCCCCTTAGCCACTTTGGGATTTGTTTTTGATGCAATAATCTTATGCACTTAGGCTATTTTCTATGTCAAATATTTTTAAAAAATGTCTTGTTTGTTAAATGAATTGCACTGTTTTTCAGAGCATGTGTACCTTCTAATTTAGATGTCGGGTAGAGCAGATGTACATTGAACATGTCTTTGCTAAACGATTTGCACATTCTCTGAATAATTTTTCACCTTGGTAATTTGGTGTCTGTTTTAAAACATGTAGTACCTATGTATGTGTTTTTATTAAATCTATAATAAATACCCATTTGTTCCTTCCTACTGTAGATATCAATTTAATAGAGGAAATATTCCCTGGTATATGAGTTATATTCGATTTTTAGTTTTACAGTATGCTTGCTTCTATGAAGACGTTTGTGTGACGTAGATGTATTTGTCCTGGTCTTCATAGTGTTCCAGGAGCCCTGGTGTTATATTGTTGTTAAAGCCCTCTCTGCATGGACATGGCTGGTAAACTGGTGCTGGGTGTATGGCACAATATGTTCATCTTGTTGCAAACAATAGTTCTTGTGCAGGCATACCCTCATACACATAACATCATGTTTTCAGAGCTGCAGTCTTACGTATTTGCCCTGAAGTAAACAGATTGTTATGGTTTACACTGTTCTGTTGGACATCATTTACAGTCTTGAACAGTTGGGGTTTGAAGGTGTTCTTTAACATTATTGGAATTGTTCTTTTACAATGAACGTAATAGCAACAAGCTTGGAATCAAGATTCGAACCTGTGTTACGGGATTAGAACTTGTGTTGCACTGCATTGTCTTGTTTCAAAGACAAACGCGTTGCCCCTGAGCTATCCCTCCTCCCCAATTGAATATGCCAGGCCTAAGATTACAGAGATCAAAATGTTAGAAGTATTTAATGAGCCAGCAGAGACTAACAGCTCACGTAATAATCGTAATAATTGTCACACGATGAGTGGCCCTTCTGCTTGCATGTTATTTGAGCTGTTCCCATTCTTCATGGGGCAGATAAAAATACATGCGTATAAATCACAAATGCAATGAGCACCTGCAAAAGGGGAAACAATGTTAGCGTAGCCAATGCTTGTTTCTCCTGTGTACTGTCTGGAGATGTTACAATTGTCTAACTTGGTTTACATTGTAAGCATGCTAATGGATCACACATCCATCTAAACCACAAGGCAAATGGTGAGTGCATCAACCTTCACGGTTTCAAACGTTTTGGCAGATTTTGAATGTGCAGATAGTCTTCCCATGTCACGTCAACCAAGTTGTTAGATTTTTTGGAGTTGCTTTCTGTGGCGTATGTGAGTGCAGCTTCATTGACCCTTTGAAGAATTTGATTGAGTTCTAGATTAAGCCCAGTACTGCACTCGGAAAGCTTCTGGATAGTAAAATAAGCTTTTTCTAGAAGTTATGTTCAAAAGTTGCTGAATCTGACATACCAATATACAGAAACATTTTAAGTCATTTTTATGGGATGTAACAATAAAGTGTGCTGCCCTCCCATTGTCCTTTAAAGATTCGGCTAGGAGAGGGTTCAGAACTCATGCATTCTCTCTACATTCTCTCTATGCTTGGATCTCGTAGGTTCAGTGCCCTTGCCAGGTCTGGCTGGATATCAAAGATAGTTGTGGGTCCCCAGTAACTTTGGAGCTCTGGTGTTCATAGATAAGCTACCAGCAAAAAATACCACGTCAGTAGTAAGACAGGTCATTAAAGAAAATAAAAATTCAGTAGTTGATATTGAACAAATCTACCCTTTGTACAAAGGCACCTCTTCATAAGACAAATATTAATATTAAAATTAAACAAAATAAGATCAAAGGTATGCTGGAAATATTGGGCACAGTAGGCTTTGTCAAATTAAAGGATGTTTAGGTGGAATACTCTCTGCTTTCTTTTGAATTACTGACATGTACATATAAGGTACAGTAGTATGAGGTCATGTGATAAAAACAACATGCTTCACTTTTTGACATGTTGACCCTCATTACATGTGAGCCGGTCCAGAAACCTTTTCTTACCAGCTCACTTCCAGTGTGTCAGTAGGGGCTGTCAAACGGCAGATTTTTCACTGAAGCACCCGCACCATTGCTAACGGTGCCGGTGCGTTAGGGTTCCCATTTGCATGAAGTCCTATGGGGACTCCGCAGGAATGGGAACTTACCTCCACTGCCTGCGATATGCCGGTACCACTGGGATATCAGGTAGAGGAAACAGTCTGGCTAGTCTGCCGGAATTCATAATCTGGCAAATTATCATATCAGGCTTGCACACAATCCTCTCTTGCCTCCTGTATCAAGGCCATATGGATTACACAAAAGGCACTATACCAGAGTGTGATTTCAACTAGGTTTTAATAGGAGATAGATACACAGGGAGGCAACACAATTCTAAGAGATCTTAAAATAAAATGTGAGAGATTGTTTGTTAGCACATACATGTCTCTCAAAATTCTTTGAAGGATTCCCCAAGTTTTCCACGGATCACTCACATTATCTGGCTAGACATGTGGTCTTCTGGTCCACTGGTCTGGAATGTTAGTCTCAATTTTGGACATGCTGGATGTCATGGATGGGGCAGTTTCTCACTGAGGCCTAGAGCCATAACCAAGCAAGGAGGAGCCACACTGGTTTCACTGGGCTCTTTATAGGAGTCTCGCCGTCTCCCTGTCTCAGGGTCTTGGCTTTACTTCTACTCTGTCTCTCCTCCTCAATGTCTTGCCATGTTTCCTAATCCCTCTCCTCTCCGCTCTACTTGCCCAATCTCCTACATGCTGCACAACATGATCAATCTGACACCCTTCCCAGGTTCACTCTTAACAGAATCAGGGCTCATCTTATGAATCTCTACCATCCTAGGCCCATCTGAGCCTAGTGTACTCTCTCCTCCAACCTCATCCACAAGACTCTTCTCTCCTCCTCCAACCACTTTACCTGCTCCTTTGTTTACAGCCTTCTTGCCTGTTCTCTTCTCTTGTCGCCGTTATCCTCCCTCTTACTGAAATTCCTCTTCTTTTCTCGAATCCTCTCTGTTACTCATATTTCACCTGCTTAACTTCTCTCCACTCATTTCACCGTCCTCTTCCCTCCAACCTCCTTCCTCTTTCTCTCTTTACTTCTGCTCTCTCCTCCAGTCATCTCCAAAAACCTTCCTTCTATGAACACCCACATGCTGCTACAAACCTCTCTCCATAAATAGTGCCCGATACTCGCCTCCCAGGACAGCATCGGCCCAACTGGGTGCATGTGTGATTCATTATTCTTTGTGTAGCATTTTTGGTTTGCTTCACCCACCATGTGGCCTTCCTGCTGCATATGAATTCCTGCCACCTCTCTGTTAGTCTGTGCAGAACAAGCTCATAAAGAGTCTTGGTCTTGCCACCATCTTGAATTTTACTTTCCTGCATGAGTGAGGAGATCTGTGTGTGTATGAGCCACATCCACTGGGTATTGGCTCTTTCACTCTCATGTGCGCACCCGAGCCTGCAACCAAGGAGTTTCTCCTGTATGCTGATATGCTTGTTATGGTGATCTCTCATTTGTTCTGTATAAAGTATTTCTGATTCCCTAATTGACAATGAATTGATACTGAATTGGGATTTGAGGTTCTCTGAATGTGTGATAGATTATATCTTGTCAAGTCCTCTTAAAGAGACAGCACCATAGTGTGCCATTATATGGTGAACCCCTGCCTCGTTACAAGGACAGAGAGCAGTTGGCCATAGGATCCTCCCCTTGCTGCCCCCTGCATCCAGCACCTTTGGCCATCCCAACCATGAAATTATATGATGTGGCATTTATAACGTGTCTGTACACAAGTGTTTCTATGTGCGACAAAACAAGGAGGGGGAAACAAAGGTAGGACATTATAACAATCTTACTAGGCCTTGTGTCATTCAGACCACGCAAGTGCGGGGAAGAGTGAAAGGGAGAAGTGCTAGGTGTGAGGGGAAGGGGGAAGTGCAGTAAAATAACAAGTGCAGCCAGCCGGTGGCTCATAAGTGCAGACAGAAGGGACTTTAGGGTTACATATACAGACGCTTAAGTTCTGGGGAGCCTGGAGGAAGTGCAAGGGCAACTGGACATGAAGGAGCCTGGGCCCGAGTTCTGAGGGTGACCAATGCATGGAGCAGTCAGGTGCATCAGTAGGGGAGAGGAAGAGAGAAAGCGGAGGTCTTGAGTTACTTTCGGACCCAGAGGTGATTCTGCTCAAGTTTGAGAGAGACAGGGAGGCTGTTCCAGAGGGATGCCCCAGCCGAGGAGATAGATCTGCCCCCCAATTCTCTGCTTGGAGAAGCGTCTGATCCTCAGAGAGTTGGAGATGGATGAGCAGAGAGCTTGAGAAGGAAGATTTATTGGAAGAGAAAGTTAGAGGTGGAGTTGTCTCAGACCCCAGGCAGTCTTCTGGACTATGCAGAGGGTCTTGAACCTGATCCTTGCAGCCAGGGGGAGACAATGAAGAGATTTCAGAGCTGGAGAAATACGATCCCTGGGCTTGAAGCCAAGGACAAGTCTCACAGTCCTGTTCTGGATAAGTTGTAAAGGTCGAAGAGTTGAGGCAGGAAGATTTAGAAAGAGGCTGTTGCAATAGTCCAGCCTAGAGAGAACCAGAGCTCTGGGGACAGTGAGCTTCTGGGGGAAAGTGGGAAAAGGAAGACTACCTCTGAGGAGGTGCAGCTGATAGTATGACATCTTAGAGACGTCAGAGTTGTGAGGAAAGTAGGAGAGGATGGAGTCAAAGACAACACCAAGGTTCTAAGCCTCAAAGAAAGGAGCAGGAAAAGGGCCCAGAGTGGGTGGCCAGACAGAGAGAGGAAAGGAGGGAGTGGGTGTCCCAATGAGGTGGATCTCAGTCTTACTGGTATTAAGGCAGATATCATTGGTGGCACACCATTCCAAATTGCAGCCAGACAGTCTGGTATGAGAGAAGAAGCAGAGGTGGCTGAGAGGATCCTGAAAGAGAGCTGAGTGTCATCTGCATAACATTGAAAATTGGAGCAGAACGGAGACATGTGGTGGGCAAGAGGTGCCAGGTAGTGGTTGTAGAGCCAGGGAGAGAGATTAGACCTTTGGGGAACACCACATGGAGAGAGAGAGATAGAAGAGGGGAAAGACCCCAGTTGGTCAGTGAGAAAGCAGGTCAACCAGTCCAGAGCCTGATAAGTAATATCAAGGTTGTCACTGAGGCAATTGAGCAGGATGGTATGGTTGACCATGTCAAAAGCAGAGGATAGATCGAGGAGAATGAGGACAGAAGGGAGATTAGAGTCAAGATTGGAGAGCAAGTCTTCACAGGTGTTCAGCAGAGTAGTTTACGTGCTTCTGGCAGCTCAGAAACTGTAACGCTCACCTGGTATCCACGGGGACATCACTCAGCCTGTTCTGACCTCTTACGACCTTGAACCCTTCCCTGGAGGCTATTCGACTGGAGACTGGGCCTGAAACACAGTATTGGTAGAGTTTAACTCCCTATTGTCTCTGTGTGCTTGAACCCCTTCTTCCCCGGGGTCCAACCCTTCCCTTTGATCCACAGCTCACCTTGTTTTCTTGGATAGTGTGCTCTCCGTCCTGCTTTCAGCGAAGGGGTGCGTTGATTGATGCGGGCTCATTGCTACCTAGTTACTTCACTGGCAAGAGTCAGACAGGAAAGTATATATGAGTCTTTTGAACAGTTCTCTAACTTTGTTCCTTTCCTTCCTTAGATGATGGCCGGCGTCCAGGGATGGCGGCGTGCTGCTGAGATGAGTAGCGCTGAAGGTGAGTGAGAGCGTGATGCGCAATGCACCCCTTTCGCATTTGTATTGAACTGAGTTATTTTTCTGTGTCTTTTAGGTGCCGCAATGTTTTCAGCTTGGATGCCGGTTATGAAGAACAAATGCGGTGGGTAAGCGCGGTATGCAGCGCCTCTAGATGTTTCCACGCTAACCTGGAGTGTCTTTTCCATCTTGCAGATGGATGAGAATTTCCTGAGACAGAGTTCGTCCAGAGCGGCTGGAATTCAGGTAAGCGTTTGAAGCTTGTACAGTATTTAAAAATAAGCAAAGATTTGCAGAATGCTTACTAATGCCTTTTTTCTGTTCTTTTCCCTTTTCCTTAGGAAGCGGCGTGCCAGGATGGGGGATGCCCGCAGAACAGAAGGAGCGATGAATGATGGGCAGAAGCGCCGCAAGGTAAGGCGGTTCCTAACGGTGTTCTTGTTCTTGCAGGAGCTGAGCGCAGAAGAAAGATGCAGGCCTACTGGAGACCGATCCGAACACGGTGAGTGTCACGCTGCAGGTGCAGAAAATGCAAAGCATGTTTCTCAGCCTGGGTGTGGCTTAAATAGTCTCTGGGTATCCCAAGTGTCTCTGGGCTGAACCACACCTAAAAGACTAGACCGCACATGTAGTTCTGGGAACCGAAATATGTGGGGGCACCCATCTTGTCCCCATCAATGGACTACACGTCCAATCCCCAATGTTATCCTATGAGAGTGAGTGAGTCCGGTGCCACAAGCGCTAAGTCTGACTCCAAGTGGGTTTTTGGAGGGATGGAGAGGCCCCTCTCAAGGTGGCTCTTCTGTCTGGTCCTGGTTTGGTTGGATGGTTTTGATGAAATCGTCTAAGCAAGCGAGGTGCATGGATGTACTTACAAGGCTCCCATGTCCTGTCTTGTGGACCATACTACCAGTCTACTAAGTAGTATAATTTGGATCTGACGTACTTTGAATCTAGGATGTCCTTGACTTCGAATTCTGGCTCCCCGGCGACTACTACTGGCTGCGGTGGCGTTGCTACCCGGGTCCCAGGTTGAACAGGTTTAAGGAGAGACACGTGGAACACAGGATGAATCTGCATGTTTGACGGCAAAGCTAGTCTGACCGCCACAGGATTTATCACGGAGGTGATGGTGAATGAAACCAGGTATTTTGGACGGAAAGTTTGGGTTCCTTTAATGGACACGTGTTTAGACGCCAGCCAGACTTTGTCTCCCACTTGGTAGTTGGGGGCCTTTGCTTGGTGTTGATCAGCAAACTTCTTTTGGCGATTCTTAGCTTGAAGTAGGTGTTCAGCTGCCCTTTTAAAGGTTTGGGAAATGATCGTGTGCAAGGTTTTGACTGCTGGCATTTCCAGGGTTGTAGGAACTTCCAACTCAGAAGTACGTGGGTGCCTGCCATACATGCTATAAAAGGGTGTCTGCCCAGTGCTGGTGTGTAGGGAATTATTATAAGAATATTCAGCTATCCATAATAGGTCGAACCAGCTTCCTTCAGCTTGGTGTAACATGCAACGCAGATACTGCTCGAACATCTGATTTGTCCTCTCAGCTTGACCATCCGTTTGGGGATGGTGACTGGTGGATAGCCGGATGTCTATCTGGGCCATACAGCAGCATTTTCTCCAGAAGTTAGATATGAATTGAGTACCTCGGTCTGAGACCAAAACTGAAGGAAACCCATGGAGCCGTACGATGCCTTCAAGAAATACCTTTGCCAGAGTGGAAGCATTTGGGAGCCCCTTAAGAGGAATGAAATGTGCCATTTTTGAAAATAGGCCCACGACCACAAGAATAGTGTTAAACCCTTGACTGGGTGGTAAGTCAGTAATAAAATCGAGGGACAACGTGTGCCAGGGTGCTGGTGGGATTTCCACTGTTTGTAATAGCCCAGCCGGTTTATGCTTGAATGACTTGTTTTGAGCACACACTCCACAAGATAGGATGAATTGGATAATGTCTTTACATCACGTGGGCCACCAATAATTACGTTTTACCTTGGCTAGGGTTTTAGCGATTCCAGGGTGGCCCGCGATCAAGGAATCATGATAACCGGACATGACTTGTTCTCGTAGTTCTTGGTTTGGTAAGAATAAACGATTCCTGAAGTAGGGCAACTGATCTTTTATCATGTAATGTTCTCCTTGTGCACTCCACGCTTGTAATTGCTCCGGACTCATCAGGTTTTGGATTTCTTCATGTAATTCCTTCTGAGTTATGGTTGCTGTGATTCCTAGGAACTAGTCACTCGGGATGATTGCTATTGGGTCAGGGGTCTGATACCCTTGCTCTTCCAACCCCATACGGGAAAGGGCATCGGCCTTCCCATTTTTCACCCCTGGTCGAAATGTAATCACGTAGTCATATTCAGCAAAAAAAAGAGCCCAACGTAGTTGTCGTGAGGGTTGGGCCTTTTGCGTTATTAGGTACTGGAAGTTCCGGTGTTCAGTTATTACAGTGATTGTGTGTCTGGCGCCCAAGAGGCCAAGAGGTAGTGCCGCCATGCCTTAAAGGCTGACTTAATGGCCAGAAGTTCTTTGTCTGTGATAGCATAATTGAGTTCAGGGGGTGTGAATTTATGTGACCAGAAGGCAACAGGGTGTAACTGGCCCGTTTCGGGGTCCTTTTGTGAGAGGACGGCTCCCATAGCCATGCTTGAGGCGTCCGTTTCCACCAGGTATGGGAGATCAGGGCGAGGGTGGCGTAAGATTGGGGCAGATGTGAATCTTGCTTTGAGTTCCTGGAAAGCCTCCTTGGCTTGTGTTGTCCACTGGAACAGTTGTTGCTTTTCCTTAGTAATGACGTGATCGGATGCACGATTTGCGAAAATCCTGGGATGAACCGGCGGCAGAAGTTTGCAAAACCCAGCATACTTTGAACCCCCTTGAATGAATTTGGGGACGGCCAGTTCAGGATAGCATCTCCCTTGTCTACATCCATTCGGATTCCATTCGGGCTGAGAATAAAGCCCAGGAATTCCACCTCAGAGACGTGGAATGAGCACTTTTCGAGCTTGGCATGGAGGAGGTTTTGACCGAGTTTCTCCAATATGGATCGGACGTGTTTAACGTGGTCCTGCTTTGATGCGGAATATACTAGGATATTGTCGATGTACACTAGAGCCCAGAGATCAATCAATTCCCATAGGACATCGTTCATGAAATATTGAAATGCAGCAGGCGCGTTGCAGGCCAAAGGGCATTACGTGATATTCGTACAAGCCGTATTTGGTGCGAAAAGTGGTTTTCCATTCGTCCCCCTCAGGTCTAGTTTTGTGTAGATTTGGGCATCTTTGACTTGATCAAGCAATTCAGGGATCAGTGGCAGGGGGTAGCGATTTATTACAGTAATCTGGTTCAGTGAGCGATAGTCGATGCACGTTCTCAAGTCCCTCTTCTTTTTCGGTACGAAGAATAGAGGACTGGGTGCTGGAGACTTAGAGGGACGGATGAACCCGTTGGCCAGGTATTGGTCAAGATAGGCCTACAGGTGCTGGTTTTCTGGTTCATTGAATGCGTAAATTCGCCCACAAGGGATTTGTGCTCCGGGTATCAGGTCGATTTGGCAATCATATGGTCTATGCGGTGGCAGGGTATTAGCTTGTTCTTTCTGAAAGACATCTTGAAAGTCCTGGTATTCACTTGGTAGGGTGCTGATTGCCACAGTCGCAAGCGTGGAGGTTCTAGTGTCTATTGGTTGTTTCTCTTGGCGATAAAATGTGTTGGCGCGAGTCTTGGGAAAGGCCAATTCTTTTGCTCGCCAATCGATTTGAGGATGGTGAGTTACCAACCATGGCATTCCCAAAATCAACCGGAACTGTGGTGCCTTAATGAGGTCGAAAACGATAGATTCTTGGTGTCCATCCTGGCACAGAAGGGTTAAAGCTGCAGTGCATTGGGATACTGGACCAGAAGCTATTTCTGTGCCGTCGACAGTGGTAACAGTGTTGGTGGTTGATTTAGGGCGTAATGGAAGCCCCATCTTTGCCGCAAGATCCTTGTCGATGTAATTGCCAACGGCTCCACTGTCTATGTACGCTCTTACTGCGTACATCCGAGATGCTTGTTGGTGATTGATCAAGACCACAGATAGTGCAAAATGGGATGTCTGTAGTTCACTTTCTTCGCTCGACAAGTGGACCCCTACACTTGCCGGTCTGGGGAGTTTTCCGATTCCTTGATGCTATCTTCCTTGTCCGTGGCCCCTACCATCCTCCTCGGTGGCTTCACAGGGCACTCTTTAAGGAAATGACCTGACCTTCCACAGTACAGACATAACTGCTGCTGTCTCCTTTTATCCCTTTCGCTTTAGTCAAGGGGGATCTGACCCCCCGATTTGCATTGGTTCTCCTGAACCTTCCATTGTTCGGGCAGTATTGTCCTTTGAACGCACATACATAGGGCGAGGGTCCGGTCTGGTTCGATCTGCTCTTCAGTCCGGCAACCTATGATCCAGTTGAACAAGTTCAATTAATTCTGAGCAGTCTTTTGGGGGGTTCACCACTTGTGCAAGAACTTCCTTGAGCTCCCCCTGCAACCCCTGATGAAATAACGTGGTTCTCTTCTCCACTGGCCATTCTGCTTCAACTATGAGTCTATTGAACGTGGCTATGTATGTTAATAGGTCTTGATTCCCTTGGCGTAGGGACAGATCTTCGTTGTCTAATGCCTGCCCATGAGTATGACGGGCGAACATATTTTCCATCTCCTGCTGAAAGCCCCTGAAGTCATGCAGCAAAGGATCGTCTTGGGCCACAAAGGGTACAGACCAGTCCGCAGCGCTACCACTCAGGAAGGATAGCACAAAAGCGACCCGTGATTGGTCATTCGGAAAGGCCCCTGGCCTACAAAGGAAGTGCAGGTGGCACTGGTTCATGAACATTGCAAATCTCTTGGCAAGGGTTATCTGAGCGGGATTGGCTAATGGCGCTGGCATCGAAGGCACGCTTCCCGGCAATGGTGTATGCCCTACTTGTGATTGGAGAAGTTGCCGGCTTAAATCATCAGTGCGTTCTTTGGCTACTATCAGCTCTTTCCTCAGGGTGTTGGTCTCCTGCCTGGCTGCATGTACTTCGGAACGTAGCTGTCCCAACATGTGGGCCAACTGGTTGGTTTCTGACGTTTCCATGACGCCCAGGTGGATTTTGATGTGATGCTTTGCATTCTGTAACGCTCCCCTGGTATCCACAGGGACGTCACTCAGCCTGTTCTGACCTCTTACGACCTTGAACCCTTCCCTGGAGGCTATTCGACTGGAGACTGGGCCTGAAACACAGTATTGGTAGAGTTTAACTCCCTATTGTCTCTGTGTGCTTGAACCCCTTCTTCCCCGGGGTCCAACCCTTCCCTTTGATCCACAGCTCACCTTTTTTCTTGGATAGTGTGCTCTCTGTCCTGCTTTCAGCGAAGGGGCGCGTTGATTGATGCAGGCTCGTTGCTGCCTAGTTACTTCACTTGCAAGAGTCCGACAGGTAAGTATAATGAGTTCTCTAACTTCGTTCCTTTCCTTCCTTAGATGATGGCCAGCGTCCGGGGATGGCGGTGTGCTGCTGAGATGAGTAGCGCTGAAGGTGAGTGAGAGCGCGATGCGCGATGCACCCCTTTCGTATTTGTATTGAACTGAGTTATTTTTCTGTGTCTTTTAGGTGCCGCAACGTTTCCAGAGTGGATGTCGGTTATGAAGAAGAAATGGGGTGGGTAAGTGTGGTATGTGGCGCCTCTAGATGTTTCCACGCTAACCTGGAGTGTCTTTTCCCTCTTGCAGATGGATGAGAAGTTCCGGAGACAGAGTTCCTCCAGAGCGGCTGGGATGCAGGTAAGCGTTTGAAGCTCGTACAGTATTTAAAAATAAGCGAAGATTTGCAGAATGCTTACTAATGCCTTTTTTCTGTTCTTTTCCCTTTTCCTTAGGAAGCGGCGTGCCAGGATGGGGGATGCCCGCAGAACAGAAGGAGCGATGAATGATGGGCAGAAGCGCCGCAAGGTAAGGCTGTTCCTTACGGTGTTCTTGTTCTTGCAGGAGCTGAGCGCAGAAGAAAGATGCAGGCCTACTGGAGACTGATCCGAACACAGTGAGTGTCACACTGCAGGTGCAGAAAACGCAAAGCATGTTTCTCAGCCTGGGTGTGGCTTAAATAGTCTCTGGTTATCCCAGGTGTCTCTGGGCTGAACCACACCCAAAAGACTAGACCGCACATGCAGTTCTGGGAACCGAAATATGTGGGGGCATCCATCTTGTCCCCATCAATGCACTACAAGTCCAATCACCAATGTTATCCTATGGGAGTTAGTGAGTCTGGTGCCACAAGCGCCAAGTCTGACTCCAAGTGGGTCTTTGGAGGGATGGAGAGGCCCTTGAGGGCCATGTAGGTGATCGTGGCCTGGCTCCAGCCTGACATCTTGGAGGGCTGGGGACATGAGGGGCAGGAATCATGACAGAAACCAGACTGGTGGTCATGGAGGCAACCAGCACATTCCGTATGTAGATTAAGCTGGGAGATGGCCAGCTTTTCCAAGAGCTTGCCCAGGAAAGGAGTGATGGAGATCGGGCAATAGTTAGTCAGAGAGGAAGGGTCAGCCGAGGGCTTCTTTAGAAGGGGGTGTACTAAAGAGTGCGTAACAGGGAGGGGAAGTTCCAGTGGCAAATGCGTGATAGCAGAAATCATCCAACGTGGTCCTTGATTGTTCTGGATGGGCAGGGGAGAACCTGCATTGATGAGACTTTCATAGATCAGACTAGAAACATTGTCAGGGGTGAACAGGGGAAAAGAGGAGAAAGGAGGAGGAGAGACACCTCAGGCAGATCAGGAGAGGTAGAGGAGGAGGAAGAGGAAGAGAGGGTTGACAGGATGTCCTGAGTTTTAGTGGTGAAATGAGAATCTAAGGCCATGCAGAGGGCCTGGGAGTGAAAAGGAGAGGTAGAGACTGCAGCAGGATTGGCCAGCTCCTTGCAGATTTTGAGAAGTTCGGCTGAGTTTTTAGATGCTGCAGAAATGCTGGCTTGGATGTTGGTTGGGTCTCTTATTAGAGAGGACAGAGAGTCTGTGCTGCCTTTGGAGCAGGTGGTAGGCCAGTTTCTCAGGGGGTGTGCTGGATGCCCTCCACTTCCTCTCTGCCACCCTACAAATGTGTTTAAGGGTGGCGAGTTCAGAATCGTACCTAGAGTTGCACTTGCATTTGGGCTTCAAGCAGATCCTCATGACATTGACTAGGACATCCAGAGTGTTAGAGATAGATAGATGAAGTTTAGAGGGGGCTGTGTCAGGGTGTAAATCAGTCAAAGATGCAGAAGGAGGAGAGAAAGCAGTGGTGAAAGCCTCAACTGACACATGCTTCATGGGTCGGATGACAGAGAAGGTAGGTGGCAGTGAAGGAGTCAGCTTGACCTGCGGGCAGGAGTGAGAGAGGTGGGACAAAAGGAGAATGTGATCCCTCCAAGAGAGAAGAGTGGTGAGAGGGTTAGAGAAAGGGAGGTCTGAGGAGATCAGAACATCCACGATGTGCCCTGCAGAGTGAGTCAGGCCAGAGGGAAGAATAGAGAGAGAGAGAGAGAGAGAGAGAGAGAGAGAGAGAATCACAGCGGTTGCAAAAGAGTCCTGAAGAAGGGCTGGTGGATGTTCAAGTCTCAGAGGAGGATAGGTTGAGAGGTAGAGGCAAGGAGCAAGGAGGAGAGGTCGGCCCAAAAAGAGAGAAAGCGGGCGACCTGGCCAGGCGGCCTGTAGATAGTGGCCACAGTGAGGCCAGGAGATATAGAGAACGTGCAGACCAGGAATTCCAAGGAAGAGTAATGCGGCATTGGAATGATAGAAGCAGGGATCCACTCTGCGAATCAAGGCTACAGCCCCACGGGAGCAGTTGGTTCTGGGCTCGGAGAGGATCTTGTAGCCATTGGGAAGGAGAGTGTCGAAACTCGTGACAGAGCTGGCCGTGAAGTGTTGGTGAAACCGAGTACATCCAAATTAAGCTCTTCCAGGAGACGGCAGATGTCAGAGGAGTGTTTGACAGCTGAACAATAGTTGAGAGTAGCTATGTGGAGCACGTTGCCACATTTGACAGACTTCCGGGGGGGATAAAGGCCAGAGGTACACCCTGCAGAAGTGTTGAAGGTGCCTGAGGATGGGCAGAGGAGGAAGGAAGAAACGACAGGGTAGTCAGAGAGTGAGAAGAGCATGCCAGAAGGTTGGCAGAGTAGGGAGGCAACAGGGTGGCCAGAGAAGTAGCAGGTGGTGCCAAAGAAGTGGCAGAGGAAGGAGGCAGCAGAGGTGCCAGAGAGGGGTAAGAAGGGATAGCAGGAGAGGAAAGAAAGTTGATAAGGTGTGGGAAGCGTCTATGAAAGAGGAGGATTGGCCTGAGGGCCCTGAACTAAGACGGTGCCATTTAAGTAGACTTTATTGATGGCTTTAGAGGAGTGGAAGGGGACCAGTAGGGCCTCCCACAAGGTGCAAAGGGACACAGTCAAACAAAGGGACATTTAGGGGTCTTTGTCACAACCTTCGCCATACGAAAAGCTATCCATGCCTTCTGATGGTTCTCATCCCTCAGACACAGTCAAACAACGTTGGGGAGATAAATTAATGTGCCTTTTAGTGCAAAGTGATCGTCTGAAGCCTCCTCCAATGCAGTTACCATAAAGGTGGACATAACCTTAGATTTGTCCAACTGAGAATAATATGTCAATTATGTTGATCCCTATTCGAATTGCTTATATTTAATCTTTACAATCCAAATATTTCTGGGCATTTTTTGGGGTTGTGAATGCCGGTTCTTGATTCTGAATAGCAGTGTTATCATATATATAAATTATTACTAAGGGCACATTTAGAATTAGGTGGCAAAGGTAAAACAGGTGGTATTTTTGAAGATAAGGGTGAGAAGTTTCATAGAGGAAGAAGTAGGGCTTAGTGTGTATGTACTATTGGTCTATAAACGTTTCTTCTGTTTAGCAAAACATTAATTTTTACAAAAATGAATTGATGGCTGTCAACTGACCACAGGAACATTTCCAGGGATGTCCCTATCTCATAAAAGAAGCACCCTATCTATTGTCTGTTTTTCTCTACAGCTCTCCTCGGATATACCAATTTCTGTGTTGCCCTCAAAAAAACATCATTGATTAAAACAAAGCCTGCCCCCTCAATATTAGGCAAAAGACTGGGGGTTTTCATGCATCCCATTGTTAAAATGACCTTAAACAGAGTGTCACCGAAGGACTCAACTCAACAGGAAATTCAAAGCTTGACAAAAACACTGTGATAATGCTAAATCATTTTCCACCTCTCCTTTTCTTAGGTTAACAGATTAAGAGGAGATAATTGAAACCCTGTCTTATTATGTCTTTCAGGGGATATCAACAACTTCCAAATAGCAACCAACGGTAACCTACTTGGTCTACCCTACGACTATGCCTCAGTCATGCACTATGCAAGGCAAGTAGATGGTTACATTCAATACAAGTAATATGAATGATAAGTACATTTAATGTATGAATTTTTCTAAAATTATAAATGATATATGCATGATGAACTAATGGTGGTACAGTGATAGGCACATGGTGAACCAATAATGATTAAAGACATTTGAGAAGGCTGTGGCTGTAAGAGGCACTCTGTTCCTTTTCTCTTTCTCTCTCTTTGTCTCTCTCGCTTTCTCTCGCTCTCTCTCTCTCTCTATCTCTCTCTCTCTCTCTCTCTCTCTATATATATATATATATACATATATATATGTATATATATATATATATATATATATATATATTCAGTAAAAAAACTTTGCTATAGGACGTTATGGTTAAGTTGCGCTACTAAAAACCTATCAGATTCAGTAAAAAAACTTCGTTATAGGGACGTTATGGTTCCAAGTAAAACCGAAAAACCCCTGAAATTCGCCAGTTATGGTAAACTAAGCAACCATAACTCGCACCACCACCGTGCACTGCTAAGACTAACACCCAGGACATCAAAGATGACATCACAAATGTACCAAAAGAAGATAAAGTGGCTTCCAACATAATTACCTCACAGACACTCCACAACTAAGAGCAAGACCAGACGTACAGACTACTCATCACATACTTTACCTGAAATAGTAAGTGCACTTCATTTTACTCATATATTTATAAACTTTCTGTATTAGATAAAAAAAATATATTACTTTTTTGTTTTCTCACAGAAATGTGTAGTACTCTGGAGTGGCTAGAGGAGCATTTCCCACGAGAGGAAATGTCAGAAGATAGTGCACCTAATGGTACACACTTTTCTATATAAACCAATTAATAAATATTATTTTGTATACATTTAACATATACTTTTTTTGTACAGACCATACAAAAATTGAAACTACTACAGAAAAAGAAGCGGTGGATAACACTCTGGAGCACATAAACGAAAAAATTGACCAAATTTTACCAATTTAACAAACTTTGTGGAAGATCACTTAAAACTAACAACAAGATACCATTGTCCCACCTGTACTTGTCGCCCCTCACCATATCCCACTCATTTAACGCCAAACCCTCTCCATGGACCAAAACGTTTTGATGACATTTCCATCCCTTCTTCACCTGATCCCAATTATGTTGAAATCCCTAATTCTCCTGTTTTTGTTTCCGTTTCTGCCCCACCTTCTCAGTCATAAATTGTTAATATATGTCAAATAAAGTTACTTTTTTATATAATGTTGTAATTAGTTTCAGTTCTTTTTGTTAAAACCAATTTAGGTGTCCACGGACAGCGTGGTTGCTCGGAAATGTTTGTAAATAGACGAGCCGGTCAAGTGGCACAGCGAGTAACGCAGGTTCGAATCCCGGCGGGGCCAAACTGAGCCTTTCATCCTTCCGAGGTCGATAAATGAGCACCACACACCGTGGGTAATAATAAGCAGCGCTCAGATACCTGAGGGTTTGTAGCGCTATATAAATGCCAAATTATTATTATTATTATTATTATTATTATTATTAAATGTAAGTGTCCTGAGGACACTATATCTGTAATGTTCCCATGCAAGTTGAAACTGTTCTAAGAACACTCGTAGTGTCCTGAAATGTTCGTAAATAAACGAAAATGGAGGTGTCCTTAAGAACACTGTGCCTGTTTGTAGTGTACGCTAGCAAGTTGAAACTATTCTAAAAACACTCGTGGTGTCCTGAATTATTCATAAATAAATGAAAATGGAGGTGTGCTGGGGACGCTATGTCTGTCCGTATTGTTCGCAAGTAAGTTAAACTGTGCTAAGAACAAACGGCTGTCCGTAACTGTTCGCTTTACGTGTGACGCACTTTTAATTAGTTCAGGACCCGAGCACTGTCCGTAGAACATCAACGCGCATGCGCAAAAACAATGTCTGTACATTGGGTGTCCTGCGGACAGCTGCTTCCTTAGCAAACATGCTCACGAAGCAATCATGTGACCACGCCCACGCTGATTGCGTGTTCTGAATACGGACACTGTTTGTGTCCCCGAACAGTTTAAAAGTACATTTCCAAGTAATCCACAATATTTCTCATTAACAACTCACCATACCACAAATCCCACATACTAATCCTAAATTTCCACATAGTTTTTGTGACTTTTTGAACCTTTTTTGGTGTTCGATCTGTCTTGCGGACGGCGCGCATGTCCACGAACCGCGTACAAGCACCCCTATAAAAGGCCACGCCCTAGAGCTCATTCTCATTGTGTTTCTGGCTATTCCACAGAGCACACTGCATTTTGCTGCATACTTTGCAGATTCTGAGATTTCCATCTCCAAGCCGATGACATCCATGGCTCCACTATTGCCACTTGGTGGTACATCTGCCTCAGCGCCAACCCCACCCCCTCCACCACCACCATCTCCCCAAGGGCCTGAAGAGGGGAACAGGAGTGAGGATACAGAGGAGGAAGAAGAGGATGACGAGAATGAGGTAGAGGAAATCCCTACCAACCGCCCTCGGCGTGATTCTTGGGTGTGGCGGTTGTTTACCGTTCATGGGAATGGTCCTAAGGCTTGTGCGAACTGTGTCACCTGCAATGAGTGCAAAATGGTACTCAGTCATGGGAGGCATGGTTCGTACAGCTTTGGGACCACTACCATGAAGCGACACCTCAACTCATTCCACACTGGGGCCATTCGCCAGGTTGTACCTAGCGAAGAGCATAGTAGGTTGATTGCCTCTACTTCATCCTCCGTTTCTGATCCTGTCACCACAAGGAACAGCTCTGTGGGACAGCGTCTTCCTCAAGCTGCCTCACAGGCCATACAGAATTCTGATGACCCTTACCTTTCGAGGGTCACAGTTGTATGTATGTACTGTGACACAGTACTCTACAGGGGGGGGCGACTTCGGAGTCCTTTTGAGACTATCGTCTCACAGCACGAGAAGACCTGCTCACTACCCAAATAAAACCCACTCTACATCTTCCTCTCTCAGCTCGCCCTTTCTTATCCCTGTGGTTGGTGTCCCCCTCTTTACCCTCCTTTCCCCTCCTCTCCTAGTGTGTCGTGTATAAAAAACCAAAAAAAATACAAAATAACAAAAATAAAATAAAATAAGGCTCTTTTCAGAGCCGCCTTTCACAGTTGAAAAATAGAAGTGAAGATAAATAAAGCAGGGTCCTTTGTATTTCTTGAAAGTCCGTGGACAGTTCAGAAACATAAACAAATTTGGGGTACTACCCTATTGTAACCATTGCATTTTTCTCTGGGATGAAGTAGTGGCTCTGAAAAGAGCCTTTGGGAGGTGTTTGTATGTAAAAAATTATAAATACTTAACACCTACTTCAAAATGGATGCTGTATTTCTAAAAAAGGTTGCAATGCATTTTGTACATTTCTCAGAAAAATCTGATTGCCAGCATAAGTAAGATGGACTCCATCTCTGCGAAAAATGTATTTACTACGAAAAATAATATTTTCATTGTGAAAAGAGGACATGCCAAAATCTCTTAGGAATGCACAAACAGCCTTATTAACATTACGCCTTGCTTTCTCCATTTGTGGACCACATGAGAAAGAACGAAGCCACATTTGTCTCTGCGCAATCCGTGAAAAAATTACTTTGGAGTTTGGAAACATGTCCATGATCTTCTGAAGTCCTTCTTTCATTGCAAATTGCAAAGAAATTCCAGTCACATGTCCTAAACTGTTCCCTCCACAATGAATACAATTATGTCTAGATGTTCCTCTATCTTCAAAGTTGCACAGAGAGGTAGCAAGTCCAACCACTTCATTCCATGCACTCAATAGCAGTGCACTTCCACATGTGCGAATCCAAGTCCTATATATACTCCACAGCTTTCTGCATGCACCTTCAACCAATGTATCCACGAGTCTCCCAAAATCCACACAATCTGTTTTTTGAAACACTCAGCCATAGCTATCTGTTCTTCTCTCAGCAAAAAGAATATCTGAGAAAACCTCTCTTAGCACAACACACTCACTAAACTTTACTGACCAATCCCTTGATAAATTCAATCTCATTTGCATGCCTCCCCACCCCAAATTCCCTGGATGTAATACGCGGTGTCCTAGAACTACCGCCATGTCCGCGAACATATCGTAACATGGACAGCCCTTCTACAATTTCCACTTCACTCTCTGTGCCATTCCCTCATTGGATGTAGATAAGAAATCACATGACCATCCACCAATCAAATCCAAGACCTCTACATGTAACTACATCATCATAGATCAGCACTGCAAATGTACGGTGAATCTCTCGGAGTACAAGTCTCATACCATTGGCAAGCACAATCTACGAGAAATACTATACAAGTCTCCAAGATTTATACTTGCAGCTTCGTCCATATCCATATGCATGAACACAAACTACAGGTATGCATATTTTCTATACAGTACATGAACACATTTTCTAACCGACTTTTACCTTGTATAATCTGGAAAATGAATCTACGATCATTTTTTCATTGTCCTAAAATGAACTGTGACTTACAAACCTTTATACCATTTAATTTCTTCACACACACACACACACACACACACACACACAAATAATGTTAAACTAACATTTTTGAAATAAAATATATAGACTACATATAATCAAACAAAATTACATGCACACTCTGTGATCAAATCTCAAACAATAATATTTGTACAAACACATAATTGGTTTTAATTTTTTTAATTTATATAATTACTTACATTTATATAGGACAAGCAGGCTATGACATTGACTCACTATTACGTGGAAAAGCAGGCTATGACATTGACTCACTATTACGTGGAAAAGCTTAGTTACAGGAATAGTGGTATACAGTGGTACATTATGAATTTCACAAGCCATAGTAAAGATATTTTCTTTCCTACAGTTAGTCATAAGATAGTTTTAATGGTTTTGAGGAAGGCGCTGAGCATTTAAATTTAAAAAATCTATGTCTAAATTAAAAACAGTGCTATATACAAACCAAATTTCTAATTTCTTTCTTTTACAATTGCAGTGAAGACCATTCTCCTGAAAAGAAGCAGCCTAATTTGAAGTACAAAGAACAACTAAGAAGCAAACTGCTCATTTTAGAAAAAAAGTAAGTAGAATGTTACCATAATATTTGAATTATTACTCAAACACACTTTAAGGTTAATTCATGCTATTTCTGTGCCTAGAAATAGAGATTCTGCGCCATTCTGACCAAAAATCCCCGGTCTTAAACAGTGATTTACTGGCAGAATGGCCCACAAATTCCTATTTTTCGACACACAAATTACCCAACTCAGCCGCTAGAATTTAGATGTTGTAGAACAAACAACTGTTTTAATTGTATAGCTTTAGATATACTATTTATACTTCTCCACACCACTGGCTTACTTTTTTCTGTCATCTGAACCCCAGTTTAGTAACACATTAATTCAAGAATACCCATCCCTAGTAGTTGTATTTCCCAATGCACAATCACACACCATTACATACATCTTTATCATCTTACTCAAACACTCAGGCACACAACACACATGCATTGCAGAACACCCCAACCCATACCTTCTGTATTTTTTTCAACAGACCCTAAAGAATGCCTACCAAAAAGCAACTCAGTAGAAAGGAACGCAGAAGTAGAGCAAATGAAAACATAAGGTGTCCAACATAAGCATCCACCTCTAGCAGAATTTGTAAAATAAGTTGAAACAAAACAGCTAATACAATCATTTAGTGAAACACAAGAAGTTTCAAGTACAACAACTTCGCTTCCTCTATCAAAATGTAAAACAAACCCCTGGGACATCTTCAACTCCACTCTTTTCTTCTCTCCACACATCATGGACATCTCCAAAAAGTCCCATTCACACCTGCACCTCCTAAGAGGTATTCTACCTTTTCCTACCTTTCCCCAGAATCTCACTGTCTCCAGAGCCCCGGTTCTCTCTAGGCTTGACTATTGCTACATCCACTTTCTTAATCTACCTAACTCTACCCTCCGCCTTCTGCAACTCATCCATAACTGGACCGCAAGACTTATCCTTGGCCTTACGCCCAGGGACTGCATCTCTCTGGCTCTGAAATACCTCCTCTAGCTCTCGGTGGCTGCAAGGATCAAGTTCAATACCCACTTCATCGTCCATAAGGCCTTCTGGGTCCGGGGTCGTAATATCTCCAGTGCTCTCTTCCTAAGTGCTTTTCTTCCAGAGCCCTCCATTCATCTATTTCCAATGCGGGTAAGTCGCTTCTCCAAGCAGAGCCTGGGTGGTAGATCCCTTTACTCTGCAGGTACCTCCCTCTAGAATGGCCTCCCTGCCACTCTTCTCCTCAAGCCGGACCTCCTTAAGTTCTGGAAGCTCCTCAAGACCTTCCTTCTCTCCTTTTCCTTCTCTCTGCCTCTCCCATGCTAACCTTTCCCCACCTTCTTTTCTCACTGCCTTCCCTCTGCTATCCTTCTCTTCCTCCTGCTCAGCTACGTGACTGGTTGCCTGGTGCTACTCTGAGTCATATAGGACACCTGCCCCCCTTGCCCAGTCCCTAGCACTTGCTTCGGGCCCCCCATGCACTGCCACCTGGCCTTCCTTGCACTTCCGAGGCATGTTCCCCTTGGAGGCCCTGCCTTCCTTGCACTTTACCCAGGGCACTGTTCGACTGGTTGCACTTCTCCCCCTTCCTCTCCCCTGCACTTCTTGTCTGTGCACTTGCACAATCAAATGATAGTAGGCCTAGAAAATGTGTTTGTCTTGTTCTCCCATGTTTTCCCCTCCATGCCTAGTTGCGCCTTGAAAAACCTGTTCATAGGTGTATAATAAATAACCTGTCAATCAATCAATTACTACTGCCGTGCATGTGGCCACTACCACCACAAGACAATTAAACCATATAACAAGTACGTACAATACACTCTCAAATAACAAAACTTGCCCTGAACCCCCTCCAATCAAAATAATGTCTGCGGAAACCAAAATTGACAGCAGACTCGACGGCATCTGCAAATCCCTTTTTGACCTATGAAAACAGCTCCATATAATCTTTATTCCACTCGTCCAACCTTCCCAAGCTCTATTCCCAGCCACCAAATAACATCAAATGTGTTTTCCCAGCCGTTCATTCACGGCTCTGTCAACAGACTACTGCAGTGTCTGCTGATCAGGTGGCATCCAGGCCCACTTTTTTTCACCTTGAAAAACAACTCAATATCATCTTTATCCACCCCACCCTTTTCAGCTCCTCTATCGATCACCAAATAAAGCAAAATGTGTTTGCAGGCATTTTCCCCACTGCCCTATATACGGACACCGGCAGCTGCCCATGAATACAACAAGGCGACTGTTCCCAAAAAATATGACGCACCTCACGCTTTTCACCATCCAATCAGTGAGTGTGCCCGATGTCCATGGACATCACACTGCCCCCAGATTGGTCCAGAGGGCTGTCAGTGAATAGGGAAGTGTGTCCACGGACCGGAAACAGATATCACACATTTTTGTTTACCTACTTTTTGGCTGTTTGAAAAAGAAATACTGGATGGATTTACCTCAAATTTACAAAAGCACGCTTTCGGGACCAAGCCGCTGCTCCTGCCGCAGTTTTGGTGAAAATCTGTCTAGCAGTTTGGGCTGTAGGCATGAGCAAAAATAGAATTTTCATTGCGTCTATGAGGATTTGCCCAAATTTTGGGACCTCCCTATAACTTTGCCTGTCTTGAGAAAAATGCAAAAAACTTAATCCGAGGGGTCCTTATACTTTTTTTGCAAAGTTTGGTGAAGATTCATCCAATGGCACCAAATCTATAAGCCGCCCAAAAAGTGCTCTTTCTATGAGTTGAACAACTTAATCATAACTACAGAGCTACTACCGCAGGCCCTGTGAGAAATATATATATATATGTATATATATATATATATATATATATATATATATATATATATATATATATATATATATATATATATATATATTACATGGACGCAGTAGCGTCCATGTAGTTATGGTTAAGTTGGTGTTTCCATAGGAAGAGCATTTTTTGGGTGGCTTATAACTTCGCTCCCTCTGGACGAATCCTCACCAAACTTAGCAAATAAAGTATATGGCCCACTCTGAATTTTATTGCAGAGTTTGGAGAGGTTTGGTCCAGGGCGGGCAAAGTTATAGGGGGGGTCCCAAAACTTTTGTTTTTTCCCATAGACATAATGGGAAAAACTTTGCGCACACCTACAGCCCAAACCACTGGACGGATTTACACCAAATTTACGGCAGGAGCGGGGGCTTGGTCCCAAAAGCGTGCTTTTGCAAATTTGGTGTACATTCGTCCAGTAGTTTTTTTTAAAATGACCAAAATGTAAGGCAAAAAAATTAGTGATATCTCTGTTCGCTCCGCGGATGGACTTCCTGGTTCGCTCCGTGGACAGTGCCCTGATTGGCCAAGCGGCTTGCGCGATGTCTGCGGACATCCGACGTGTTCGCTGATTGGACGGCGTGGGGCGTGGAGCGCGTCAGATTTTTGGTGGCACCCGACTTCTTGCATTCACGGACGACTGCGGACAGCGAGGTGAAATTTGGTTTAAAAATTGTATTTAGTGGAGTGTGTTGGTGTGTAAGAGTGTTTGGGGAGGGTGGGGGAGTATGAGTTAGGTGCAATGTTGTATTTTTCTTATGTGCTAGACGCTTTTGTTGTGATCAATTTGTCTGCAGACAACACAGCTGTTCTGAAATGTTCGTAAATAAACAGAATGGATTCAGTGTCAAGTTGAAAGTGTTCTAAGAACACTCGTGGGGTCCTGGAATGTTCGCAGGGGTGTCCTGAAGACGTTGTCTGTATTGTTCGTTGGCAAGCTGAAAGTGTTCTAAGAACACTCACGGTGTCCTGAAATGTTCGTACATAAAGAAAATGGGGGTGTCCTGAGGACGCTGTCCGTATCATCCTCTGGCAAGTTGAATGTGTCCTAGGAACTTCCTTTTGTCCGCAGACATTAAAATAGTTGCAATGCTTGAATCTATGGGTGTGATATGCTGCCGTGGTTGTGGCCAGGGTATAGAATGTTGGGTGCATGGCCATTTGGCCATGCACCGAAGACTCTATGCCCTGGCCACAACCACCGCAGCATATCACACTCCTATGCCATGCACCGAAAAGTCTATGCCCTGGCCACAAGCACTGCAGCATATCACACTCATAGTGGCTTATAACTTTGGGTCAAAAATACATTTATAAGGAACAATGTTAGAAGCCAGTATGGGTGTGATATGCTGCAATGGTTGTATTTATCATGTTATACTTACTATTTGGTTTAGTAACGGGAGTCCATGTTTTTCTTGTTAATTTGTGTGTTAAAAGAAAATAGCATGTTGGTATTAGTATTTTATAAAGACTTATTACATTGTACAATCAACATTTTCTTCTTTTTTTACCATCATATTTAGTAGATGACAAACCAGAGTACTGTGCAATTTGCTCAGTTTCTGTCTTTGTTGCTAAAATCATTGGGTCTGTGGGAGAAAAAAAATCCATGGTGGATTAAAAAAAAACCTTTTTCTGTTATGCTACAGTTTATTTGTTTGTTTGTTTTCAATGTTTACTTGTTGTTTCTGGCTAATGCTTTATACATTGGATTGTTCTAGTTTTTGGGAGCAGTAAGATATTAGGTATTTGTTTGGATATTGTAAAACTTTGGAGCAGTTAGATACCAATAGGCGTACTCTAACTGTTTATTTTTTTATATAATTTCGTGGTATTGATTTATCTGTTTGGATATTTCTAAATTTTTGGACAGTTAGATACCAATTGGCGTATTCTAACTGTCTATCTTTTTCTCTATTTGAGTGGTATTAATTTATCTGATTAGTTGTTGTAGCATCTTTGGGCAGTTAGATAGCTTTTGGAATATTGTGACAGTTTATATTTTTTTACTACAAGTGTACTTAAGGTTTAAGTACAGTTTAGTTATCAAATTTTGGTTTTAAGAACATTAAATAAGCGTTTGTAAGATTTGCTGGTAATCTCTGCTTTAGAGTAATGGTACTATCATTACATTCAAACCATCCACATTTCTTTTTTTATATATGCAGTGTAGTGCCCTGAATTGGTTGTGGCTCCTGCGTGGTAGATTATACCTATTGTTGTGAAGATTTTCCTACCAAGTGATATTTGACCATGTGTGAATCCAGTCAGCTTGCAGTTGTTTTTGGTACCATCTGCATTGTAACGTAGAAGCATTAGTATTACGTATTTACTTTGTGTTTGTATTACTAACGTGGAGCGATTATCTGAATTGCAGGTCGAACATCATCTACCATGGTTTGCATGTTGTACAAGTTGCTGAAATAGAACGGATTCACATTTAAGTATTGATATATACACAAAGCGTTCATTGGGGATTTGTTCTTGTGTCACATTGTTGCAGAGAGTGCATGTATGTTTCCACATGTATGAAATCTGTAACATTTCATTTATAGGTATGTTTTTGTTTTCCAGTACTAATAGTAAGTACATTAGAAATTCTTGTGGATCTTCCTGTGAGTTTATAGTGAATTTCACCATTCCAGCACAGTAGTCCAATTGTTGTCTTATTCCATAAACATTATACGTGTTGTCAGGATTGTTTGCTGCATTTCTGCGAAGTACTAACATTTGCAAACACAATGGGTCTGTACTGTGTAAGTAAATGTTCTCAACAATTGGTGGTAATTGAAATAGAATATTCATTGCTACATTTGCATAGCAACTTACACCAACTATATTTGAGAGTTTAAATGGACCAAGTAGTTCTGTATCTGACTGCTTTTTTTGGAGTTTGTCTTCCTTCTTTGAAGAAGTACCTGGTTTACTTTCCCTAATTGATTCTTTTTTGCTTGTGGCACTTGATGAAGTATTACTTTCTTTTACTCTCTTTGGAGGATTTGCAGTGACATCCTGTTGCTTTTCTGTTTGATTCATTTTTCTTTTATAATATTTTACTTTTTGTGGAACAGAATATGTGTTTCGATGGGCAGTGTATAGTGAACAAAGTCTATTGTATTCTATAATGCAAGGAATAACAGCGTTTATTTTACTTGCATCAAAGTTGATTAGAAATAGACCGTCAAGTGTACGTAAGCGTGATAGTGCTACGTAGCTCATGCCTCGTTTAAAGACTGTGTTACCAATGTCTATCATTGCTTTGTTGAGGGTAAGACCTTGTGATTTATGAATGGTGACTGCATATGCAAGAGTTAGAGAAAATTGTTCTCTGCGTACATACATGTCTTTGAAGAGAAGGAATCGAGCTGTTGAGCGTCCTATTCTTTTTACTTCTGAAAGTTTGTCAAAGAGAATATTGACAAACTGAATGTTGTTGTCACGTGGTTATGTTTCAAAGCCAACAACTGTACCCAGTGCTCCATTAACTAGTCCTTGGTCCAGGTCAAGGTTACGTTTCAGCATTACTCTGCAATTTAAGGATAATTTTAATATCTTTTCCAAGCCTGCTGTGTTTGAGATTAATTTTTCTAAACTATTTAGTCTTGTTGTGGCTTGGTCACACATGGGTAGTGTCATTCCATGTACATCTACTTTGTCTGTGGCGCTAATTTCCATTATTGGTTGCATTTCTTTACTTAACATTATTTCATTGAATTTGAAACAGCTTGCAAGAGTTGGCATTAAGGCCATACAATTGACATTTTTGTGGGCTAATTGTTCCATAACATCTGTAGCACATGCATTATCACCATAAAGTGCATGAATGTGCTGGGTTTTCACTATTGCTTCTGCTTCTTTAGAAAGTATACCAACTCTGATACTTTTTAAGATGTTGGCATAAGTGAGATCTGCAGATTGCTGCATGTTTTCTGTTAATTCTCTGCATTGGAAATGTTGCCAAAGGTTGACATTTCCAATGCTGCCAACAGTTTTACGGCAGAGTTTGTGTCCTAATGTTTTAAAAATAGGCTCACCTTTTACTGGTGTCAATTGAAGAAGGTCTCCGAAAACAATAATGTGTTTTCCTGCAAAGAGCTCTTCATAGTTTGTTTTGAGTACTTCTTGTAATCTGAGGTGAATCAAAGCCAACATTAGGTTGGACACCATGCTCACTTCATCTATTAGTAGCATTTTCATTTGTTTCAATACTCTGCGGAGTTCCATTGCAGCTTCTGCAGAAAGTTTGTAATAATCTAGTTTGTTTTGGTGTTCTACTGGCAGGAGTAGTAATCAGTGTAAAGTGACACCACCTATGTTGTAGGCAGCTAAACCAGTGGGGGCAGTGACAACAGCTGACAGTTTGTTGTTTGTCAATTGTTGAAGGAACTTACTGATGATTTTGATTATGACGGTTTTGCCAGAACCAGCTTCACCACTGTCATACAATAGTATAGGTTTGTAATTTTGACAGGTGCATTCTTTGTTTTCATGTTGTACACCATGTGCAATTTCTTTTGTTACTTCTTGAAAAATGCTATGTTGCTCATTGTTTAGCTTTGATTGTAGTATAGTTAAGTCTTCTTTATTTTCATACTGACACATGGTGTTTTCTACTTCTATCATAGCTAATTCTGCCTCATTTGTTATTAGTGGGCCTCCCAGTGTTTCTTGGCTTCCTGTGACCGAAGGTGGACTACTGTCAGGAGAGTCCTTATCTAGTTGGGCCTGGAGTTCTTCTTCGTGTTGCTGTTCATTGTGCAACATTGTTTTGTACTGTTCAAAGTTTACATCAGTTATACTGCTTTCATTTGCTTTGAAAGCATCTTCATATGAGTCATAGTTATCTAGTATTTCTTCTTCTTTTCTCCATGGTTTAAAGAGTTGTAGCAGGGACATTTAATATACTTCTTTATGTTGAGGAGTCTTTAATGACAATTTGATATGATTAATTAAATTTGGTTTGGTGAGTTTTACTAAGCTGCCTTCACAGTTTGCCACTTTGTATTTACGGTTTTCTTCATCAGGTTTTATATTATTTTTGTATGTGTAGTTTTGGGCTTTGTGGTATAGACACATGGTTTCCAAAGTGGTACTCCTGTTTGGGTAGTATGTGTCCAATAAATTGTTTTTTAAAAATGTCTGGGCTGTTGGGATCATGTTTGGCTATTGTTTCTATATCTTCGTATGATTTTAGAACTCTTTTTTCTAGATTTAGCTGGACCAAGTGTTAGCCATACTATATTTGCAGATTTACCATAAAATGCAGTACCAGTTAATCGATCAGCTGCTTCATAGGATCCACATTCTCTATGGGACAGCATTTTTATGCCCAAGCTGTATAATGTCTGAGACACTGTTTTATCTGATGACAGGTCATTCCAGAGGTCTTGGAGCTCTGTCTTTACCTGATTTGGTTAAGTATGTTGTGACATATCGTGCAACTGCAGTAGAATTGTCTGCAATGTACTGCACATCTATGTTTGCATTCCATAAGTGGGCAATGATTGCATTGTAATCATTGATATATTTTTCTTCTTCTTTTCCTTTTATGCAATATGTATTTTTAGGTGACTTACCTTTAACACTATGTCTAACTGAAGACATGAGGTTGTTCACTTGACCTGTATTTGTAACTGGTCTAGGGAAACCAAATCGGCATTTGGTGTAGTATTTCCCTTTGTTTTTGTGTTTGCGACGACAGTATTTGCCACATTTGTGTCTTTGGAATTGTAAAATGTTTGCATGAAGATCACTATTTGTGGATTCTGATGGAATTTCACAAGTGACATATTTTTCAATAAACTGTAAAACAGTGGCATCACTGTCTTGACCAAATTTAGGAGCATCTTTAATCCATAAAAGCATGTGGACATGTTGTGCTCCTCTGGCTTGGTATTCTTTTCTCCAAAAGAAGTGTTGCACTTCTCCAAGGGGAGGAACAGTTTTATTACAAATAAAATGTAGCATTGCAATGAAGCAATGGTGAAAATATCTTGAAACATTAACAGGATCCTGAGAACAAAGTTCTCCAGGTGTTAGTATATCTATGTTTGTTTTGTTTTCGTTTGATATGCATAGGAAAGCATGTCAATCTTCCCATGCATATTCTGCACAACTTTATGTACAAACCAAGTGGATGGGCCAAGGTTTCTGATCATACAACATACATCTCCATGACGTCGAAACCAGTACTCTTTAGTACCACACATATTTGCTAATAGATTTGTAAGATTTGCTTGTAAAACCTCATCTTTTTGTTTAACTTTTTGTAATAATTGTTTAGCTGTCATATTTTGAAAGTGTGATCCTGATTTTAATATGTGTGCAACTCCGTAACATAAAGTTGCTAGTTCACTTTCAAAGAGTAGGTGGAATATGTATTCCACATTCTGTCGAAATCTGGGATCTTCAGAATACATTCGTAATGAGCGATATTCTGATGCTGATATTTGAAGGCGTATTATTGCTTGCAATGGGTGCACTGTTTGAGTTATGATGCTCTCATATAAATTAAGTTGTTGCAGGGGTTTTGCTAGTGGATATAATTCCAAGTTATTTGTGATAGCACGTGAAGGAGTTTGGTTGTTGTCAAGTTTTGTAGTGCAGTAACTGCAAAGTATTATGGGGTCAGTTATTTCGTATTTGTTTTCTGCTATAAGGTAGAGAGCTAATTCAAACATTTAGAATCTTCATTGTCTTCTATTTTGTATGATAGGTCTACAGTTTTTGTGTTACTTTTATAAAAAGTTCTGCAGCAACAGACACACACGTGGTTTGGTACTTCAGCTGAAGTACTTTCAAATTTTAGTATTTCTTTTTTGTATGTGTGCAGTGAAAGGTTGCCATGTGCAGAATTGTTACGAAGTTAGTTTACAGCTAATTCATCTTGTAAGTGGATTTCACTTCCAAAATATTTTGTCTGGATATAGTCGATTTCTTCTAGTAGGTCTTTTGCTGTACCATGTAGAAGAATGTTATTTAAATTGGCTAGTGCTAAAGCAGGACTTTTAGCATAGTACAGTTTATAAACTAGATTTCTTATACTTGCATGATTTGTTGATATCCTTTTGATATCATGGAAGGTTGTTTTGCAAGTAGGTCCTGTAATGCAGGCCAACGAATGTCCTTGTAGTCCTGTGTACTTGCGTACTGGACAATCATCCATGTTTTGCAGTAGTTTAATTTTGATTTTGTCTTTGCTTTTCACATATTGATTGAGGAATTGGTGTAAAGACTTGAACATTTTTTTGGGAATGTTACACATTGATGTGCATGGCCATTTGTACACTAGATGTTCTGATTCAGTTGAATGGAGGGGTAAATCTACGTTTTCAGGGCATATTTTTGTAAGGAGTACTTCTTGTTCCATTATGGTATTATTAACTTTTTCATAACCTCGACCACTGCAATGTATGGCAATTGTATTTGTTTGCTTTTGTTTGTACGCGTCTTCATTAAAGTATGGTTCTGTGCTTGTAGTGTAACTCCATTCACCTCCACAGATATTTAAGAAGTTATTTCTGTTGACATTTCGTTTATTGAGAAGTCTTTTTTGTAATTTAGTTATTAGTTTTGTTAGTGGTTTCATTCTGTTTAACACTAAAATAAATAACTTTCTTTTGAGAAGAATTGCACTGTCTATCAACGCTTCTTAGATTAATTTCCTACGATAGGTTTGAAGTGTTGAACCTGGTTTCTCTCCTGTTTTTATAAGATTTTGAAGGCATTTGTGACAGAACATTTTGGCTAAAATACTTTTCTTGGTATGCTTACTTTGTACTATATCAAGATTTATAGAAGAAGTTTTATTTTTAGTGATAGTTGATTTTCTGTTAATTGTTTTTTGGGTTGTTTTACTTTTTGATAGAGGAGGCAAAGTTTTTGTACTAGAAACTTCTTCTGTTTCACTACATGTCTATATTAGCTGTTGTGTTTCAACTTTTTTTTTACAAATTCTGCTGTAGATGGATGTTTATGTTGGAGACTTTTCTTTTCATTTGCTCTACTTCTGCGTTCCTTTCTACGGAGTTGCATTCTTTAGGGTCTGTTGAAAAAAATAAAGAAAATATGGGTTGGGGTGTTCTGGAATGTATGTGTGCTGTGTGCATGAGTGTTTGAGTAAGATGATAAAGATGTATGTAATGGTGTGTGATTGTGCATTGGGAACTAAAACTAGTAGGGATAGGTATTCTTGAATTTATGTGTTACTAAACTGGGGTTCAGATGACAAAAAAAAGTAAGCTAGTGGTATGGAAAAGTACAAATAGTAAATCTAATGTATACAATTAAAACAGTTGTTTGTTCTATAATATGAACATTGTAGTGGTTCAGTTGGGTAATTTGTGTGTCCAAAAATAGAAATTTGTGGGCCATTCTGGCTGTAAATCGCTGTTTAAGACATGGACATTTTTGGACAAAATGGTACAAAATCTCTATTTTTACAAACCGAAATAGCTCGTATTAACGTTATAGTATATTTGATTAATAATACAAATATTATGGTGATATATTACTTACTTTTTTTAAAAATTAACAGGTAACTTCTTAGTTTTTCTTTCTTCTTCGAATTCGGCTGCTTCTTTTCAGGAAACTGGTCTTCACTTCAATTGTAAAAGCTTCAAATGAGTAACTTTGTTTGTATATAGCACTGTTTTTAATTTAGATATTGATTTTTTTAATTGAAATCCTCAGTGCCTTCTGTAAAACCATTAAACTAATTTATTTACATAAGATACATTGCATCAGTTCAGTACATATGATATGTTCTTAATGAACAAATTGTATTGAATGACTAACTGTAGCAAAAAAAATATCTTTACTATGTCTTGTGAAATTTATAATATATTAGTGAATACCACTATTTCTGTAAGTAAACTGTTCTAGGTAATAGCTCCTCAAAGTCATGTCTAATTTAAAATAATTAAGTAAATAAATAAATAAAAACAAAAAATATGAAATTGTATAAGTATTTTTTTAAAGGTTTAAACATAGATTGTGTTTGCATGCAATTTTGTTTGAATATATGTAGTCTATATATTTCATTTAAAAAATGTTAGTTTAACATGATTTGAGTGTGTGTGTATAAAGAAAGTAAATAGTATAAAGTTTTATAAGTGATAGTTGATTTTAGGAAATTCATTTTACAGATTTTACAAGGTAAAAGTCTGTTTGAAAATGTGTTCTTATACTATACAGAAAATATGCATACCTGAAGTTTGTGTTCATGCATATGGATATGCATGGAGCTGCAAGTAGAAATCTTGAAGACTTGTACAGTATTTCTGGTAGATGCTGCTTGCCAATGATATGACACTTGTACTCAGAGAGATTCAGAGTACATTTGCAGTGCTGATCTATGATGATGCAGTTAGATGTAGAGGTCTTGAATGTGATTGGTGCATGGTCATGTCATTTTTGAGGTACATCCAATGAGGGAATGGCAGAGAGAGTGTAGTGGAAATGGTAGAAGGGCTGTTCATGTTACGATATGTCCACGGACATGGCGGTAGTTCGCGGACATCAGGAGTTACATCCGGGGATTTTTGGGTTCAGAAGTCATGCAAATGAGAATAAGCACTGAAAGGGATTGGTCAGGAAAGTTTGGTGGGTGTGTTGTGCCAGGAGAGATTTTCTCAGATACTCTTTTTGCTGAGAGAACAAACGATAGCTATGGCTTTGTGTTTCAGAAAACAGATTGTTTGGATTTTAGGAGATTCGTGGATACATTGGTTGAAGGTGCATGCAGAAAGCTGTGGAGTAGCTGTAGATCTTGGATTCCCACATGTGGAAGTACACTGGCATGGAGTACGTGAAATGAAGTGGTTGGACTTGCTACCTCTCTGTGCTACCTTGGAGACAGAGCAACATCCAGACATAATTGTAATTCATTGTGGAGGGAACAGTTTAGGACATGTGACTGGAATTTAATTGCAATTTGCTATGAAAGAAGGACTTAGGAAGGTTATGGACATGTTTCCTAATTCTCAAGTGATATTTTCACGGATTGCGCAGAGACAAATGTGGCTTCGTTCTTCTTCATTTGGTCCACAAATGGAAAAAGCAAGGCGCAATGTTAATAAGGCTGTTTGTGCCTTTCTAAGAGATTTTGGCATGTCTTCTTTTCACAATGAAAATATTATGTTTTGTAGTACATACATTTTTTGCAGAGATGGAGTCCATTTTACTTATGCTGGCAATCAGATTTTTCTGAGAAATGTACAAAATGCATTGCAACCTTTTTTGGAATTACAACAACGATTTTGAAGTAGATGTTAAGCATTTACAATTTTTGACTTACAAACACCACCCAAAGGCTCTTTTCAGAGCCACCACTTCTTTCCAGAGAAAATTACAATGTTTGTGATGGAGTAGCAACCCAATTTTTTTAATGTTCGCGAACTGTCCGCCGACTTCTAAAAAATACAAAGAGCCCTGCTTCATTTATTTTCACTTCTATTTTTTAACTGGGAAAGGCGGCTCTGAAAAGAGCCTTATTTTTTTTTGATTTTTGTAATTTTGTATTTTTTTTGGTTTTTCAGACACGACACACTAGGAGAGGAGGGTAAAGGAGGGTAAAGGGGGGGACACCAGCCACAGGGATAAGAAAGGGCGAGCTGAGAGAGGAAGATGTAGAGTGGGTTTTATTTGGGTAGTGAGCAGGTCTTCTCGTGCTCTGAGACGATAGTCTCAAAAGCACTCCGAAGTCGCTCCCCCCTGCAGAGTACTGTGTCACAGTACATACATACAACTGTGACGCTCGAAAGGTAAGGGTCATCAGAATTCTGTATGGCCTGTGAGGCAGCTTGAGGAAGACGCTGTCCCACAGAGGTGGTCCTTGTGGTGACAGGATCAGAAACAGAGGATGAAGTAGAGGAAATCAACCTGCTACGTTCTTCGCAAGGTACAACACTGCGAATAGCCCCAGAGTGAAATGACCTCAGGTGTCGCTTCATAGTAGTGGTCCCAAAGCTGTACTTACCGTGCTTCCCGCAACTGAGTATCATTTTGCACTCATTGCAGGTAACACGGTTCGCACGAGCCTTAGGAACATTACCATGAATGGTAAATAACCGCCACACCCAAGACTCACGCCTAGTGCGGGTAGTAGGGTTTTCCTCTACCTCATTCTCATCATCCTCTTCTTCCTCCTCCGCATCCTCACTCCTGTTCCCCTCTTCAGGCCCTTGGGGAGGTGGTGGTGGTGGAGGGGGTGGGGGTGGTGCTGAAGCAGGTGCAGCACCAAGTGGCAGTTCAGCAGCCAAGGATGCCATCTCGATGATGGTGTAGTCTGCAGGTGGCAGCAAAAATCACTGTGTTCTGAAGAATAGCCAGAAACACAATGGGAATAAGCTCTTGGGCGTGGTCTTTTATAGGGGTGCTTGTGCGCGGTTCGCGGACATGCGCACTGTCCGCGGACAGATCGAACACAAAAAAAGGATCGGAAAGTTTCAAAAGGTATATAGAAACTCAAGATTGCTATGTGGGACTTGTGCCATGGTGAGATTTTATTGAAAAATATTATGGATTAACTGAAAATGTACTTTTAAATTGTTCGGGGACACGAACAGTGTCCGCATTTCAGGACACACGATGAGCGTGGGCACGGTCATATGATCCGTTTGCGAACTAGTCCGCGAAGGAAGCGCCTGTCCGCAGGACACCAAGTGCACGGAGATTGGTTAGCGCATGCGCATTGATGTCCTACGGACACTGTTCGGGTTCTGCAGTAATTAAAAGTGCGTCACACGTGAAACGAACATTTCAGGACACCGCGTGTGTTCTTAGAACAGTTTAAACTTGGTAGCGAACAGTAAGGACAGATATAGTGTTCTTCAGGACACGTGTAATTTCGTTTATGTACGAACATTTCAGGACACTAATTGTGTTCTTGGAACAGTTTCAATTGGGTAGCAAAAACACTACGAACAGGTATAGTGTTCTTCAGGACAGCTCCATTTTCGTTTACGTACGAACATTTCAGGACACCAATAGCGTTCTTAGAACAGTTTGAACTTGCTAGCGAACAGTACCGGACAGGTATAGTGTTCTTTAGGACACTTTAATTTTTGTTTGTTTACGAACAATTCAGGACACCGCGTGTGTTCTTAGTACAGTTTCATGTTGCTAGCGAACACTACGAACAGTTGTACTGTTGTTCAGGACACATCATTTTTGTTTATTTACGAACATTTCAGGACACCAATTGTGTTCTTAGGACAGTTTTAAGTTGATAGCGAACATTACGGACAGATTGAGGGGCCGATTCATGGAACAAACGTGCGCCGAAAATCTTCGCGCAAGCAGGTGCAAGCATGCGCAAGCGGAAAAAAACAGGCGCACGCGCACGTGTGCGATTCATGGAAGTCCATGCGCGTGTACAACTCGGGATGTGCGCCAAACCCGTGCATGGCGCACAAGTCACTGCAACATCCCGAAAGGCGTGCGCGATGCGCACAGTGAAAGCGCACAACCTCGACGCATACACCAGAAAGTGGGCGGGACACGGGGCGTAACGCGCAGAATGGGGAACAACGTGCGAAAATAAGGGCGTAACTGGGGATGTACTGCAGGGAAGCAGACGGAACGCCCACACGCACTCGAACCACACGTGTTCATGGAATCGAATAGGGCAAAGCCACGCACAGCCAAAGACACGCACAAGCTGAAACACGTCCGCCACACGAAGGCAGGCGGTAGAGTCCCAGCGCATCACAAAAGTGGCAACATACAGCAATTGGGCCTGTGCGAGCGGGGTACGTGTATTTCGGGGGCGCGCGAAAAGTTACACACGCGATTGAGCGGGGTACGTGTATTTCGGGGGCGCGCGGGAAGTTACACACGCGATTGAGCGGGGTACGTGTATTTCGGGGGTGCGCGGGAAGTCACACACGCGATTGAGCGGGGTACGTGTATTTCGGGGGTGTGCGGGAAGTTACACACGTGATTGAGCGGGGTACGTGTATTTCAGGGGTGCGCAGAAAGTCACACACGCGATTGAGCGGGGTACGTGTATTTCGGGGGCGCGCGGGAAGTTCCACACGCGATCTCATCAGGGTACGTGAATTACAGGGGTGCGCCGGGAGCAGCACATGTGAATTGCACGTGTGGGTCCTCCCAGGTGTTCCCTTTACACCCTCCACAGCCCCTGCAGGTGGCTCACACCACAGGGGCCTACCCAGTACATGTCCTGCAGGCACCCCATCCACCATGGCCATGCCCACCAGCCAACCCACATGTCAACTTGCACTACTGCCCACCAACGCATGTCCCCCTGCACCACCAGCCACCAGGGGCACCCACCACCAGGCCCCACCCATGTCTCCCAGCACCCCTAAGACTAACACCCAGGACATCAAAGATGACATCACAAATGTCATTGATGACATCACTGATGACATCACATGTCTGGCTCACTATTTTTTCTTTTGCTGACATATCTAGGCCACATGGTTTTCTTCAGTAACAGTCAGAAACTAAAAATTTTATTTTATTTGTAGACGTATCCTTCAAGTAGGTTCTTACAGTAATTCCCTTAGAGTCTAGTCACATCATATGAAACATATACATACGGGAAGACACAAGCTTGAAATACAGCAATCCTTTTTGTGCATACAGATAATCAATAGACTTATCAGCACTTTCTGATAGTTCTGTTGTTTTTCTTTATGGCTGTACTTTCCCTGTATATGGTCATATTTGTATACATTGTACTCACACTACTTTCCTTAGGGTCCAATCACATCAAGTGATACATATACATAGGGTAAATAGCAGCTTTGAAACAGAGCAATCATTTATTTGCATGAAACTAATCAGTTAAGTTATGAATTGTTTCTGCTACTACTTGTGTTTTTTTGCTAACTTCACTTTCCCTGTATATACCCATATTGGTATGTGTTCTTGTGTCTTTGTGTTTTGTCTATAGTAATGCAATTATGTAATACATGGGTTTTATTAGCTACTTATTACATATTTCACAGTACACAAAAATCTATTAAGAAAACAATTATCATTTCATTATTCAACATATTAACATTACGAATATCATACCTTCATCTTGTACGCTGCACACAATGTTATGTTTCTGTATGAGTAGCTTAGTATACTAGATAGAACCCCATAATAGGATGCTATTTATATCAATGTATCGTTCAATGCACTTATTAGGGTATATTTCTTGCAATGATTCTTGACACTTTTTTCGCAACATAATAAGAATCCCTTCTACACATATTTCATGAGAAGTACATACACATGTGATGTCATCAGTGATGTCATCAAATACATTTGTGATGTCATCTTTGATGTCCTGGGTGTTAGTCTTAGCAGTGCACGGTGGTGGCGCGAGTTATGGTTGCTTAGCTTACAGAGCTGTGCTATTTTGGCAATACATGTAATCTGGTAGCAGTGCTTATAAAATAGGGTAGCTTTATAAATAAAGAAAATAAAGAAATGTGCTACATTTTAGGGATAGCTATCTATAAGGGCATCAGAATATAACACTGCTAATGCATAGGCATATGAACAGGGATGGCTATATGTAATAGCATTTCAGTAAAACAATGACAATGCAAAGGTGTATGAGCAGCACTAACATATTTCTAATTCTGCAAAGTTAAAAAGAATACACCTTCTGAACATGTTTATGCTACAATTAAATGCCACTTGATATGAGTAGGTGTAACATAGTGTCGATATGTGCCACCTGAGAGCAGTGGTTGATATATCTGACACACACAAAACTGCAAATAAACCTTTTAATATGTACCGATACTTACTTTCACATCAGGCACACACACTCAGCATGTTCACAACGTGAGTTCTGCAATCAGAATGAGAATATTGTACAACATCGTGGCTTTTATACTTTCAAAAATCAATAGCACAAAAAGAGGACTATATAGTAAGTAAAGTACTAAAATGGCCAACACATTTGCCATGCAACCTATCACATGAAATTACAACAGTAACACCAACCAATTTCAAACACTGAAACACATGCACAAAAGTTATTTTCAACTATCCTCTTCTAGCTGCGGCTATCCAACCTGAGGCAATAAGCACCCTCATGTAGCCGCAGCTACAGGTACATTTTTTACTGACTTAAAAATGGACATTGCCAACCTTTGAAATGAGACCAGGGTAGTGGTGAAGATATGGAATCAGAAATACACGTAAGATTGTGTGATCTAGCATCCACAGAATTATATGATTACTGAGCAGAAATGTGTATTCAATTAGCCACGTATAGAACAGCAACCTATCAAGTGTTGCAATAAGTTAACACACCTATGTACACCTACCATTGTGCTGTATACCCTCGGGTATAGCGAAACCCAATAGAGTTGTTTTATTTGTAGCGGCGGATATCTGGTAAAATGAGGAATGAAATGTTTTCCTGCACTCCCAAGCCCTCACTAAATGTCCCCAACATTGTTGCCACCTCCCCCCACTTACTTGATGGCCTCCTCATGTCCCCTGCCCTCTCCCATAACCTCCACAACACACGCTGTTTCTGTGATGTAGTTTCCTATGAAATGTAGGCTGTTCTTGGCTGTAGCTGAGGCTGCAGAAAAGCTTCCTGTTGCAAACTCAGTTCCTAGAGCGCCTCTAACACCCAAATTTTGCTTGGCGTCCTCTTGCCACCACCCACCTAGACTAATGACATTTGCATGTTTTTTGACCTGCAAATGGCTTTTTTCTTGCATTTAATTTTCCGATAGCCTTGGCTATAGCTGCAGCTATCTCTCGCAGCGAGCAAAACCAAAGGTGGCAGCAGTTTCATTTCTAAAAACAACCAGTTTGGGCAATTTACAAACAAGAAATAGCTATCTATTTTGGATAAGGAGGCACCACTTCTCCGTCAAATATTTTAAAATCTACTCCACAAAAAGGACCCAAGTCAGCACTGATCCAAATCCGTCGGGCTGTTTGGGTTGTGTGGTCTGGTAAAATAGTTTTTTTTTTTCTCTTAATAACATTTGTTTTTTTTAAACAAATATTTACCAAACTTTGCAGTCTGCGGCGACCCGCGACTCCCTAAAGCCAAATCTGTTGTACGAGTTAAAAGTTTTTAGCAATTCATTTTGTCGGGGTTCCTATGGGAGTCAAGCTCATCTTAACTATATGGTGGCGACCACCACCACTGCCCTACAATCTTCTGTATACAGAAAACAAAGTAGTGCTTGTTTGTGGGTTTGTATATGGTGTTGATCTTGGGATGTAACTCCCCATGAACTGTGAGAAAGTATTCTTTATTTCATTGCCAAATTGATGCAACTATTTTTAATTTCTTTTTTGTTATTACTTGTGTTTAGCCAATTTGGGCTTTTACAAAAAACTGGTGAGTTCATAAAAAGAAAATGCAGTAGGTGAAAAAAAAGACCGCAATGGTATATTTTTATCGCCTTCTTAGATTGTCTCTGTTTTCAACATTTTCAGTTTCCCATAGCGTGTTCTAAAATCTTTGCTGCCACGATGATCCATCTGTTATTTTCACCTGAGATGAGTTGAGACCACCAGGACTCTTCTTCACAGAGGTCAAAGACCACAAACAAAGGCGTGAGCTATACCTTTCTAACCTCTCGCGTAGCTGGACATGACATCATCAGATGCCTTACAGTTTCCAGTTGGTTGTTTTCGGAACAGAGTCTGCATTCTTTTGTCGCTGACTGTGACCTAATTGCCAGGATTTCCCTTGTCCAGAGGAGATTTAGTCGAGCTCTCAGAAAAGTTCCTCTAAGAGTTTTGTTTGGAAATTTCTTCACATATGTCATGGTCTCTTTCCTTTTTTGGAATGATGGTGGTAAGTGGGTCAGGAGTTTGTTTTTGGATACTTGGTCTAGAGTAGTGATCCAGTCTTGATCTTCCATTTTCGTTTTTACCCACTGTGGGTTGTTGATCAACTCCTCTTCTGTGCATGCTATATTGTTTAGCTGGGATTTTTTCTTTTCTAACCAAGAATTTAGCATGATACAGGTGCCTTCAGAGGCTTCTTTGGCAATCACTTGGTAGACTCGTGGGCTGTCCGGCATCAAAATCTTTCTGAAAAGCTGCATGCTGTTATGCTCTATCATAACTTATAGAGAAAGTAGCCCGAGCTCTAGATGGATTGCTGCAATTGGAGCAGACTTTGGTACATTGAGCATGGAGCGCCAGAAGAAGCCTTCTAGTTTGGGCCACTTCGATGAGGGGATGGCAGGACTGGTGTCCATACCGTAGGCGATTGAAGGGATTACTTTAGATTTGTAGAAATGGATTGCCGGCATCAATGAGAACTTTCCGTATTGTCTGTCAATCGCTCTTGTTTGGGCGGTAAGGATTTGCATCTTTGTCCAAAGTACTTGTTCCATCCATGCGTCGGTTTTTGAGCAGTCGATCGTGATGCCCAAGTATTTAAAGTAGGTGACTGACTCGAGTTTTGTTCCACCCAAGTGCCAGCTCTGTTTCGATAATCTCCTTGGCACTTTCTCCAAAGTCAGGATTTTGTTTTTTTTATGTTAATTTCAAGATGGTTTTGGATTGTATAAAGCATCAGGTTGTCCAACTGCCTTTGGAGTCCGACGGACGTCTGGTCTATAAGTGTCACGTCATCAGCGTATAACAGACGAGACACCGTTGTATTGCCAATTTTTGGCGGAAAAGCACAGACCATCTCTGCGGCCTCTTGGTAATCTCCCAAAAATGTGATACAGAGTGCTGGGGCTAAAGGGCAGCCCTGTTTGACACCTCTGAATGACAAAATTTCAGCTGAGAGGAGGCCTTGACGACTCAAATGTACTTGCATTTTTGTGTCAGTATGTAGCGCCTTTACAGGGGTCAGAATGGATTCAGGGCACTTCCAAGATGCGAGTTTCTCCCAAACCTTATCCTGGTTTACCCAGTCAAAGGCTTGGGTGAAGTCAACAAAAGCCACATACACTCTTGGGGCTTCTTGTCTAACTTTACTCTTGATGATGATGTTGAGAAGCATGATGTTCACAGAGGTGTTCGCATTTTTCAAAAAACCTGTTTGAAATGGGTCCGCACAGCGAGATGACTTTGCCCATTTTTGGAATTTCGCAAGGAGTAGCTATGAAAAAACCTTACCAATGGTATCTAGCAGGGTGATAGGGCGGTAGTTGTAGGGATCTTTTCTTGAGCCCTTCTTAAATGTGGGGACGACTACCGCCGATGTCCATGAAGTAGGTATTGATTTACTATCTTTGCACCGGGCGAAGATTTGGCTGATCAGAGGCGTCCATTCTTCCGGATGTTGTTTTAGGTCGAAGCTGATAAGACCATCAGGACCTGGTGCTCTTGATGATTTTGAGTTCTTTATCACTCTGATGATGTCATCTTTGTCGGTCAAATCCTCCCAGGTCGCCAGGGTGCTCTGTTTTTCAGGTTGAATATATCTTTCTACCGGGGAAACGAGCTTTTTAAAGTGGTCCACCCACTTTGTCTCGCTAACCGCATTTGTTAGGGCTTCATTGATTTGAGTGTCGCAAGGTCTAATGAGCCAATATATGCAATTATGTCCTTACAAGAACACATTGAGGTTGACTTTGCCCATAATAGCAGTAATGTTCCTGCAACAAAACATCGCCATTCTGCTGTGCCACTATATGTCACTATTGCCATGACAGAACACATACTCATATTGGCCTTGCACATAATGCCAGTTTAAGAAGTAATGTCCATGCTTTCTGTGCCATTATAGGTTTTCATTGCCATGTTAAGAACACACTCCTGTCGGCTTGGCCCATAATGCCAGTAATTCCACCATAAGAAGACATGTCCATGTCAGCTGTTGTGATATATGCCAGTAGTTCCAAAAGCAAAGTCAGGTTGTTTTGCTGATAATTCAATTAAGAAGACATGTTCATGCTGGATGTGCCAATGTATTCCAGTGTCGCTATGAAAAAAGCAAACTCATGTTGGCTTGGCCCACAATGGAAATACTGTCACTCTAAGAAGGCATGCCCATGTTGTAACATGTTGCCTTGCAACCAATTGTAAAACTATGCCCAAACTGAAAATTAAAATGAAATATCTGGTGCTACTGCGGTACCCTTTCTCCCAGACCCTGGCACACAATGGATCCAGATGCACTGTCCACTCTACCCCCTGCACATGCTTGCTCACATACACGCACAGACACAGACACACCCACTCAAACACACACACCTACACACTCACAAAGAAATACAAATTCTCACAAACTCAAGTATTACTCAAGCACACACACAGGTTTTTGTTTTTACTTTCCGTACCCTAATGAATGGTTCCATGCCTGGTCAGTCAGCTACACACATCTTCAAAAAGGCCTGCTCAGCAACAAGAAACAGGAAGCATGGATGGAAGTTGATTGGCATTTGCCGCCTTGAGTCCTGCCTCCAGCATGGCCCATTGGTATACACAAGAAGAGAATCAAGATAGATGTGTTCATGTTTCAATGGGCCATGCTCCTTTACTCTACCTACTGTGTTCAGGAACAGAGGCCCTTTAAGGCTTCACTTGGGACAGTGCTCCAAATGGGGTCTTGCCCATCCTTTTTCCCTGCAGGCAGTAAGAAGTGTTTGTGTCCTGCACATCTCTTCTAATATTTGAGCACTGTAAATAGCAGAGCAAGTGACATCCTATCCCTAATGGGAGGTGCTGTGCACAATATTCATTATACCTGGCTACTTTGTTTATAGCTTGTTGCAGGTTTGGAGGTTTGTTAGCTTGGACAGAAGGATTTCTACCTTAGTACCTTTGACACAGGGGCTTCTAATATTCATCCCATCATTGGTTTGTTGGGGGGGGGAGTATTTGGAAACCTATGGGATCAGGCGCTGTGGGGTTATCTAAGTTATCTAAATACATTAGGGTCTAACTATTGAGGACATTTGGCCAATGGAATATTGAATCTGGCAAGCGATGGCTTTTCATGAAGCTGCCAGTGGCACCTATTTGGATAACGCTATGGTTGATGTGTATACAATAGGCGGAGGTATCTGCATATCCACCACAATAGCTATACTAACACTCTATACATAGATTGAATGTGTCAAGTTAGTAGGCATCTGCTCATTCCCCAATCCATTTACCACTCTACTTCGAACCCAGAATTTACACAGGGGTTAAATGACAGCTCATTTTGCAAGGTTGACAGGTGGGGGTGTTCTAAGTAGGTCCCTTTTTCTGGTTATCTTTCACTGAATATAACATGGATTACAGCCTTTAGAAAGTTAGGCATCTCGAATATTTACAGTTTACACATTGTGCCTGGAAGAAGAAAGTAGGAATGTGGGGATAAGAACCATGAAGGGCCTTGTCTCTGAATTGTATAATTAGCTGGCAGGAGCCCATCAGATAGCAAGGGCTAAATATAGAGCCTGATGAGAAATGGATTTCAGTTATCCTTTGAATGACGCAATACGGGCACGGACATGGTGCATAATAGCCATTGTTTCATTAGTGTACAAGCCATTGAAGCACATTATAAAATCCTGTATCACTGCTTCCACACACCTGAAACACCCGAAAAGCTTCACCAATTTTTTCTTGACAAATCAGATCTTTGTTGGAACGAATGTTAAGGAGGCCAACATATCTGAAGTAAAGATATCTACGTGGGACGTGATGGCATACCCCACATCGTCCTCTTTAACCACCTGGGCATTAGGAGGGAAAGGTGGAGGAAAAGAAAATATTAGGATAAAGATTGATTTTATGCAGTGATACTAGCTGTGAAATGGTATTGCATTTGTATGGGTCACAATTGCGGTTCTTCGATACTCATATGGACTGCAAGAGTATGGCACTGTAACACCAGTTTCATTTTTTGGGAGGAATGTTGTTAGTACCTGCTTACTGTAACAGGTTTACTTGTCATTCGCACCCAAGTGTCAGCTACCATTCCTGGCTTGCTCGAAAGCACCAGCCTGGTGCTGGGCTCTCCCTGATGTAAGTTAACTGCTCACTGCCTCCACTTCTCGCGTTGGACATTGAAGTACCCTGTAGGAGCTACACAGGATCAAATAACCCCCCAGACTACACGCCATTGTATGTAAAGCAGTCCGTAACATGAACGTTCATTCAAACAGACTCGGCACGCGGGTGAACGGGAACACAGCGTTTATTTTCTTTCTTTCTTCCATCCTACTAATTACAACACTGCAACCTGGAGCAGCGTCTCCTCATGTGGCAACCATTTCAGTATCTTAATTTGCACTTGAGACTGATGTTGTGGCAGGAAGCATTATGCGTGGTGTTTTAAGAGATCATGGTCTCCTTGGCATCTCACTAGGCAAGAAGAGATTCAGGGAAGCTGCATTCACTGTAGGAGATTATTCCTGCACGCTAGGGCAAGACTCACCCAGAGTCCGCACTCTGTGGACAACGTTGACAGACTTGAAGGTTACGCACTTAGCGGCACTATGGACCTCTGTGTGCGAATAATGATGGATGGCCTTTGGAGCACAACTAGGGATTTAGCGCGATCGTGTGAGAGCATCTTTGATGCCATTTTAGCAGTTTTATTTGTTGGGTACAGGAAAGGGACAAAGCAGCTGAGCTGTGCACTGGAGAGCTCAAAAGAAGAGTGAAGCCTGTGTTTATTGTAAATGCACCGTTCCTTAACTATTTGCATAATAAATTGGGTTAGATAAAAATGCAGAGATTTAACTTATGCAGTGTCGCACTTGTGGAACAACACCGGATTTTGATATTGGTGTTTGAAATGACTCTGCAACTGTTTTCCATGCCGCAGCTATACGTGTTTCTCACAGTCACAGAGTGCAGCTACATGCGTTGTTGACATTGATAGCGTTGGTGAGAATGGATCTACTGTGTGCACAGGTAGATTTTGAATGCTGAATTTCTCGTTACAACCAACAACAGGGAGTTACTGTGCCTCATTACGATTTTGCTGGTAGCCATGCCGCTATTGGCGGCATGGCTGCCGCCAAAATTGGGTCCGGGTTCCCAGAATGGGGAATTACCGGGCCATTCTGAGTTCGGAGGGCCTGGTAATTCCTCCCTCCAGGAACCTTGGGCCGGACCTTCCCCATTCCCATTTCAGCTCCCATAGGGCTGAATGGGAATGGGGGAGGGAGCAAACAACGGGCTGATTACGAGCGGCACGTTGTTTGCTCCCTCTTCCCCTCATGGGACCCGGTAAGCACGCCTGGTTTGACGAGGCGTTACTTACCGGGTCCCGCGAGGGGAGCTTGTAATAAGGCGGAACGGGTTTAACGGGTCCGCCTCCTTTAGTGGGTCCCATTAACCCGTTCCGCCTCACTTGTAATGAGGCCCACTGTCTTTATTTATTTGCTGACCATGTCTGCTTGCGGGTCCGCCAGCCTTTATGGACAGAGCAAGATAATGGATTTACTGTCATCATCCACCATGACACAAATGCACTCATAACATTCAACGTAAACAGAAATAGATGCTTCTTGTACCTTGTACTATTAAATAGGAACTGATGGGCAAATGCATAAGCTACAAATGACAACATGAGCACATTGATATGATAGGTTATTTATAACGCGCTTGATACCCAGAGGTTTCTAAGACCTGGGGATCGAACCTCAGTTGCTCCGTGACTTCTTGCTTCAAGGCGAGCACGTTGCCCCTGAGCTATCCTCCCGAGAATAGTAACATTATAGGTACAGATTAGTCTTGGTAATATCAGGCAATGGTTTCATATCCTTCTGGCATACTATGCATCCTTAGACCCCTTGGTGTTTGGAAACCTCACCTTCTCCCGCAGAAACATTTTCGTGTTTGCCATACCCTGATGACTTTTGTGAGCGAGGTTGGTGACCATCTCAACCAGTGTTGCAGGGATCCAATGTGGTCTGGCAGAGCAGAAGCCCTTAGAGTAATCAAGTAAGGTCTGAGCGGACGCTCCACATCCCTTGCAGAGTGTTTCTCACATAGACAGTCCCCTGACCTGCAATCTAATCAGGTCCTTTCCATTTCCAGACAGATATACTTGAACTACCGACTGAAAGCATGTATCCTGTTTGGTTGCATCAGTGATCTCCTTCTTGGAAATGCAGAGCCGAATAGCAGCCCTTGTGACAAGTGAAGGCTTTCTTTAAACATTTGAATGTCCTCCTCATGAAGAATGGCCCCTGACACAGTCCTGAATGATGAGTCAGGTAGTCCCCAGGATTATCAGAGCTGGGTCGATTGAACAAATTAACATTGTACTCCTGCAGCTACAAAAAACTCCTCTCAATCCTTGCCGGAGGACAGGGTGCTTTTCCATTCAATAAGAGTATAAAATAATTATGATCCATGACAACTGCTATGGAGTGCCCATAGATATATATGTGGAAATGATGGCCTCCAAACAGATATGCAAATCCACCACTCTCTGACTGGGAATGTTTGGTTGACAGCAATGAGTTGCTGGCGTAAGGATTGGGACACAAGTTTCTCCTCCAATCCTTTTGTACAAATACTGTTCACAGGCCATACAGGCTTGCATCCACCACTTACTCTGTCAAGTAGAGTAAGGGGTCAAAATAGACCATGGTCACCACCGGTTTGAGAGTTTATGAATGACCATTGAAAGCCTTGTTACTGTAGCACTGTCCTGGCTCAAGGACTGTCCTCCTTCGTCAGGTTGAGAGGGGTTCAGAGATAGTTTCTGAGTTGGTTATAAAAGGGTGTTAGGGAGAATTCTCAGCAGCTTTGCTGGATTTCTAGGTTTAATTTTTTCACCTGGTAAGAGTGTGAGCCTTTTTTCCCACTCCTACATGTGTTTTGCTGTGTGTGGTTAACATTTTTTGTGTTCATAGACTATGGAGCCTCACCTACTTCATGGACATCATCTTTTTACTGTGTGTTACACAGCAACATTAGTGCAGTGACACAGGGTTGCCTTTTTCAGACTTCCCACTTTAAACTCCATTTTCTGGGACTGACTACTGTCTCCCAGAACATGTAAAGTTGCCATTGACTTTATTAGTCTTTTTAATACACAGACCCAGTACAAACTATCTTACATAGAGTTCTGGAAAGGGTTAATAGTTATCCCTTTTTGTCTGTCTCTCATGGAACATTATTTCGTTCCCCTTTCTTTAAGATTTGGCTGGTGGCAATGGTATCTACCCTATTTTCCTACTGCGGTCTATTTAAATAGCCTTGGTACTGTTTTAGGCTAAGTTAGTAGCCTCAAACTTAAATCCGCTGGACCCCATTTACTTTTATTTGGTTCCGGCTGGGTTTATTCGCCATTTCTTTTTGTAAAGGTCTTTCTTGTGTTTTACTCTGCGCGCCAAACCAGGTTTGGCTCCTTTGTTCGCCATCCTTTGGCGGGCTTCTGATAATTGTTTTATCAAGAAACTTTGAGTGTAAGTGTTTATTTGGATAACTATACTGTGAAACTATGTGTAACAACCTTACTGCTCACATTGGCCCCTCTTGAGATAAGCCTGGCTGCTTGACCACACTACCAACCTGTGTAGTTCAGACTTATACCAAATGTTAGGTCCCTATTGCCAGGAGGTCAAGGTTATTGTAGTGCACTCACAGGGTACTGCATACAATCTTGCCTAACACACAGTATGCAGAAAAGACGATACTTTGCCACAATGCCACAGCAGACATCTCTGTGTCCGCTAACCTATGAGAGTTTAGCACACAACACTATATGTGAAGGGCAAAGGGGATACCTAGTACCCCTCTTATCTCTGCTACTGTGACTTTCTAGTCACAGTGACAACCCTATAGTTATGTCTGGAGGCAGTGGACGTGTTCTACCAACTATTGTGTTATTTTTTACTGCATACTGTATTCACAAGCTCGGTTATGCAAAGTAGGGTCACCTATGTTCTAACTTGGAGGCTCCTTTCTTTTTTCACCATTTATTGTATGGCTGTCCTTTGTCATCTCTTCTTTTATCATTTTGGGAGGGGGAGGTCTGTTTGTGCATTTTGTCTTTGGGGGAACCCTTGAGTGTCCCCGCCTAGGCTCCAATGTTTCTGCAAGGACAGGAAGCAGGGGAGGAGTTTGACATGCCCCTGCCCTTTGTCTGCTAGAGTGCCTGAATGGAACCAGTTTCCACTGGGGAGCTGGCTGTCCTTGTTGTACAGTCACCCACCCCTGTCTGTAAAATTCAGAGCGAGTTTGCAGAGGAGTGAGTGGGGAATCTGAATATAAGGTGAGGTTCTGGAGGTAGAAGGCAAGTTTACCATGCGAACAGAAGATCCAAAGCTGAAGATGGTCAGGGAAGCCTGCACACCCTTCCAGTAACCGTGAAGTGACCACTGCTGCCCTGACCTTGTTTTCGTATCTACCGAGGAGCTCCAAAGAGGAAGACACCTTCCCTTTGGCTGGTGGGGCTAACCAGCCCCAAGATCAACTACAAATAGAGCCATCGCCTGAGCTGCTGTGACCTTCCAGCGATGCAAACCATGAATACCAGGAGACCTCTGACAATGTATTTGCAAGGCCTAATCCAGCCAGAAATTTGATGAGCTCCTGTTGGACCTCTAGAGGCATGATCCCACTCATCTAAATCCCCTCACCAGAGTGCAGTGCTACAGAATCAAAGAAGATCAACCAGGCGATAACTGTCCTCTGTTGGAGCTAATAAAAAGGCACCAAAACCTCCGACCAACCAAGGAGACTGAAGAAATCCATGTCAAGGCTCCTCTCTAATGACTGCTTCTGTGGCATCCCCTCCAAAGCCCATCCTTTCATCAACAGACTGAGGAATCGGGAGACTGGGTCCATTGTTGCTGCAACAGAGAGAATCCAGCTACGTTTGCTTCTTCTAAATTAAGGTACTGTGGGGGTAAAGGTAGCACCTACCTTAAGCCAAGGAGTTGCTCCAGTAAGACTGGAGTGAGTTACAAGGTGTTTAGGTGTCCATCCATACCTGTGGCCCATGCTTTACAGCTTGTGTCCTTTAGGGTGTCCCTCACAGGGTCTCTATAGCTTGTGTTTTCTTGCTAAGCATTTTGACTCTAGTGACAACTTTACCTTTTCATCTGAAATAATAAGAGTTTTTATCCACTTCCACACTGACTATATTGTTAGTTACGATTTGGACTCATAAAGCATTACAAGCCTTTAAAAGTGTTACTAGAATGTCTAAAAGTGCTTTAGTGTGTATAACCATGCGAGTGCACGCCTTTAGTAGTAATATGGTATAACTGTCATTAATGTAATTCTCTGTAACAATTGTAACCGCGAGCAACACCAATTGAAGCAGTCACCATTGAAAAGTATTGTTCATATTTCCTATGTATTTTGGTTATCTAAATAGAGAATTTACTTACCTACATGTGTATATAAAATACATATATTTTGATATAACTTTAACTGTGTAAGTGTTTCTTTGAACTATTGTATTGACTGGGTTCAATGTACTTACCTACAGCTTACATCGTCCTGCTAGGATAAGCCATTCTCCCAGATCCTTTGGGTAGTACAGACTTATACTAAGGGTTTGGGACCGGTATACCAAGGGATAGTTTTATAGAGTCTTACCTCAAGTGGACTTTAGGAAAACTCCACTAACAGTATGTTTCATGCAATGTCCTTAAAATAAATTCTCTATCAGTTCTTGATACACAAGCTGTTTGTCCCTGTCTTCCGCACAATCACAGTTTGGCAGCAAGTAGTCCCCAGCATGTGCCATTATCTTCCTCTGGGGGTGACATGTTGACATCGGAGGGCAAGGGGACATGTCTCCTGACACAAACGTTGTGCAGTATGGTATACACTCCAAATAATGTCCACACACCTTGGACCTCATTACAAGTTTGGTGGTATCCCGCCGGTAAATCCGGCAGGATACCACCAAATGGAATTACTGTTACCGGCACTTGGTCTGCACCAGCAGATTACAAGTGCTGATAAGGGAGGATAATCCCATAGGACTCCATGGTGGATTGCCAGTATTATCTGCACCAGTGATATCGGTGCAGGTAATGCTGGCTTTTTTTGCCATTTGGGTGCCTGACGTACCTCCAGCTCTTGGCTGGAAACCTGCCAGTATATGGAAATATCGGCATTTTATTCCTGAACCAGCAAAGTCACAATGAGGCCCACTTGTCTGGACTGTACATTAAAACACTGCCTGTATGATAAGGACACCAGAACTGTCCCTTCAGCAGGCCAAAGTTACGCCTGGTCCTAATTTGTGCCTCATTATATACCACTTCCTGTATTGCCTGTGGGCTCTGTACTGTTGTCTTCAGTCACAGGAGCTGGGGAATAGCTGGCGTCACCTGCAAAGGCAATGGGGACGGCTGTTGGTTAAAGAACAATCAGCAGGTGTACCCAGAAGTCATGGCATAATGGTCTAAATTTCCACTAATTTACTTATGGTAACCTTGATTTTTCCACAATTGGTCTCTGCCTCCCTCAATTGTGTCGTACCTCAAGGAAGAGGATGCATAATGTCACTACGGGGATCCCCCATTCCCAATATACAATGTAAGTGGATTGCTAATGGACATGTGATCTGTGGCTCTTCAGCACTGGTAATCATGGAATCGTACCAAAATGTCGACCTGACAATTGTGACGGCCGAAAATGATGACTTTTTTTTATTTTTGAACCCCCCTTACACCACATATATATGTGGGGGGGTATAGAATATAATATTAATATGGGGGGCTGCAGGGGTCTCCCCCTGCATATATATGTGGTGTAAAGGGTTAAAAAAAATCACCATTTTCGGCTGTCGCAACAATCACATATAATCATGGATCTGTTCTAAAATATTTTCTTATCATGTGCACTTTGCGATAGTGATCATGCACTTAGGAAATGGCATTTCCATTCCCCTAATAAATGGTCTAAGTGGAAGCAAGCCTGAACCCAACACTTGAACCAAGAACACTACTGACAACAACACGACATTTACAGTGGAATGTGACCTCGCTAACTGCTGAATTTGTAAAACTATGTTGGATTAAATCGTAAAAATTGCTAGGCCAGGATCCTTTTACCTCGGAGAACTCATCAAGTTGGCTTAGCTCTGAAGTCAAAGTCAAGAAGAAAACGCTCTTCTGCCCTGCTTGGTATTTGGGCGGAGTGAAGTGGGTGGGATACTTGGAGGAAAACAAAAAAATGGGTCTCATTCAAAAGACTGCAAACTGAAAATGTACTTAAAAATTGTAGGTATGGAGAGTACCCTTTGTTAAAGAATTTGATAAGAAAGGTCCACAAAACCACATTGATAAATGTAATTCAGGAACACACTTATTGGAATTTAATAAACAAGGAGGCCTGGCTTTGGTAAATAATAGAGAGGGGAATTCGGACTTACTAAAGATCTGTTTAGATTTCCTTGAGTTAGAAATTACAAACAATAGACAGTTTAGGATACTCAATCGAATATATTGGACTCCTGAAAGGCTTTGCAAGAGAAACATAAGTGATTTGGAGGCCTGTTGGATGGGCTCATTAGAACACATGCTATGGGAATTCATTAAGTTGCTGAGTTTCTGGCGAGAAGTAACTAAGATAATGAATACATTTCTGAGACTTGAAATGGAGTATGATTTTGAAATGCTAGCTCTGGCGGAGGAAATCAGACAAATATCCATCTGCTTCATAATGATCAAGAACTAAAACTGTCACTACTTGAAATGGTCTTACTTCAATGCCCAAAGAAAAGGAAACTGTATCATAACATCTGGGGAAGATTTGGGGATTTGATGTAAAGGTCAGCTTCAATAGAGACTTTGACTGAAGGGGACACAGAGAAGGTCTGCAAATTGTAAAACGTGAATAAACAAAAAGAAATGGCATTCATGGGGTGTAGCTTCCTGACATCGTTGCCTGTCTTCTTGCACAGCAGGGAAGTGCCTTGATCTGTCTACGTCTGGTTTCTTTATGCATTGTGGTACCTGTAGTTCAATCTTTGAACATGTGGGATTATGTATTTTTGTCATTGTATGATGTTGTTATGCAGGGCCTTGTCAGGTGGTGTGGGACTTCTTATGTGGTATGTCATAGGGCAGGCCCTTCATGCATTGGACTGCAGCAGGGCATGCAATACATTGGCATTATGTAGGTGAACAACCCTCCAGGTCAACCCTACCCTTCTCACTTATGACCCAGTGAGTTGTTTGATGGTGTTTCTTCTTACCCAGGATCCAAGTCGTTTGAACCATGTAAGTCTGCATTTATGCAGGTGGTGTTCTGTTACACAGGACAAGGGTACCATGTGTCACACCTGGGAAATGGGAACAGCAGTGGGTCACAATCAAGTCTTCACCACAGGGCACCTATACATTTAGGGAATGCTATTTCCTGTCCCGGTGCATCCCTTCTGGGGTCTAGCGGGCCACCAATTTGACATGCATACAGTCCGGAGCTGCAGTCGCATTGGGGAAGTGGGTAGCTGCATAGAGTCGTCCCTTTGTCGCATTTACCTCTGCAGGCATGGTAGGCAGGGAGATGTGCTGGGGTGCATGCTGCATGAGTGCAGCCATCACCTGACCAAGCACTATTTAGTACATCGGAAGTGACATACTATGCAGCATGCCCACAATGTGCTGGTTAGTGCAAGTGTCAAAAAGGTGCTGCACCGACACAAGTTTCAGCAGTTTTGGGATAGCAGTTATTATGATATGATATTATGAAACATTTGTGTATAGGTGCATTATAAATAACCAATAAATAAAATAAAATAAATAAATGATGATCCTGCTTTTAAATCTGCCTGTGTTAGGGTGAGTAGCTCATCTATGGTCTTTCTGTTAAGGCTGTATAGTGTTATTAGCTGCCCAATAGTTGCTGCCTGTGGTGATAGCCTGACTCATGGAATGGGTTGACTCCTTACACAGTGTTTCCTCCACCTCTGTGTGGGTTTTATTTTACGCTGCTGCTGCTGCGCCTGCCTCAGCAGCTCGATGAATATAGTAGGAGGTTCTGGAGATCAAAGTGTTCTACTGCTAGTGGCTACATAGTGTATGAAAGTGTGTTTGGTGACGGTGAGGGTCTTGCATAACATTTTAGGGCCTATTGGGTACTCCAGTGGCTTCATTTCCATCATCTGGACGTGGAGGGAACACTGTGGAGGTAACAGCACTGTCTTTTTGGTGGAATGAGTGCCTATATTTTGATGGTATTTCATCTTAGAATACAACATTTGAATTGCATTATTTGGTACTAATTCTGCCAGTGGAATTTCCACCTGTTCTTGTCGATAATTGCTCTGGAACTAATTCCTCCAGTGGAATTAGCACCGGGGGAATTACGGTCCATTTTTGGTTACCTTTAATTTGGTGGCGCAGTCAAATTGGCAGTAATTCTATTACCACCACTTTTTGCCCTTGATGCAAACTCATAGTGAGATACATTGCCTGCAATCTGGATCTTTTTCAATTTAATGGATATCAAGGACATATCCCCCATCTCTGTGTAAATAATCTGTGCATTTATAAACACAATTGTCAGTTCCCAAACCGAATCTAAAACAATGTAACTCATTTTTCAATATTGCAATCAGGTTTGGTGCAGTTTTAGTCATATAATCCACTTTTATCAGATTTTCAGCAGAGCCTTTCCTGATACCAATCGGAATGCAGAGTAGAGAGCAGGCATGCAAAAGGCACATGTGCCGTTTGATAAATGTGCTGCTGAAGAGCTTTGCATTGCTTGTACGGCGTCCACTTATAATGATGATCTCATTCATTTTTGTATTTAATTAACAGGAACCTCTTTTCCAACACGTCTGGCCAGGATACAATTATACCTAAACCTGACCGCAAAGTCCCTATTGGGCAGCGATATGGACTCAGCCAACTGGATGTAGCTAAGATAAACAAGCAGTACAGCTGCAGTGAGTTTTCAAATAATTATTCATCGATGTTCTATCTGACTGTTTGCAATGGTCTTCTCTTTTCTTTACCCCTCGTTGCTCTCTAACCTTTGACCTATTTCTCTCCTTCCCTTTCTTTACATGGTCCTTGAAATAGTTCTTCACTCACACATTTCAGCATACCTGAATCTGCACTCTCTGCTTCCCTTAACTGATTCTAGATTCTGCTCTGCACCCTCTACGGAAACTGCCCTTCTCCACATCTGTAACTTTCTTCTCACTGCTCGGCACAATAAATGCACTCCTATTCATATTCTCCTAAACCTCTCAGCTGCATTTCACACTGTTGAATTTGACAAAATGTTTAATATTATTAATCCACACATAACCTCTTTTAGATCAATTGTGGAAAACAAGCTCTTGTTAAAAACTGTTGGTTCGATGTGGAATGCAGATTAACCAATGGCTCTCTGCCTTCTTGACCTCTGGATACTCAGTAGATAAAGAGCTTCTGCACTCTTGTAGAGCAGACGATAAGAATATTGTTGATGCTAAGAAAGGGTCCTATGTCAAAGCTAAATGGGATAACCTCACGGATGCACATGTAAGGAAGGACTGAGCATCCTTCTGTAAATTGATCTCTAATGCAGTGTTGAGCAGTGACACAGCCATACAAAGTTGTATTACACCTGAAGATTGTCACACTCATTTCGCAGAGTTGTATGGGGATGGTACGAATAGCCTGCCCATGGATAATCTTCCCCTTCATGATATTGAGGTGGGTGTTTATTGCTCTGTCTTATTTAAAGACTAACCATTAGTGTGGGAACCAGTCATTTTAAAACTCTTCAATGCTTGTATTAGTAGAAATTTGGTCCCTGAGTCCTGCCGATCAGCCAAAATTATTCCAATATATAAAAAGGGGGGGGGGAATTGTCTGGCAAATTATCGCCCGATTTCCCTACTTGATAGCCCTGGGAAAATGTTTGCAAAAGCCATCTTAAAACTGATCCAGACTTGGGCTGATGATAGCGAGAGTATTCACCCATTGCAAGCAGGGTTTCAGCTTGGTAAATCCACGAATGATCAGTTTGTATTTGCTAGTGCAAAAATATACTGTACTAATGAAGGCTAAACTATACGTAGTATATGTGGATTGGAAAAACATGTTTAATGCAGTGCCAAAAGACCTGCTCTGGCAGGTTCTTAATATAAGAAATATGCCCCACCAGCTCATAACAATAGCTGTACTGGCTCCGCCTCTATAAAAAATAAGGGCTTGTTAAGTATAGGAAAGCACTCGATCATGTTAGGAGTCTGGAGGAAGGGGGGTTTGAGCTTGCTTTGTGTGATGCAAGGCAAGGGTAGTCTTTTCGTGCTCAATGAAACTGTGGACTGATTCTGCTGGGGTGTACAAAATTGCAATTGGTAGAGTAAAGAGGGCCATCCTTTCCCACACAAGAACAAAGATAGTGGGGTGAAACTATGACCAGGCTATCTGGTTGCCAAGGGACATTTATTTTGGATATGGAGGGTTCTTGTATACTGTCAGTCCTCCCGTTGCACAAGCACTTTATCTGGCCTTTAGCCTGGGAACCTTGAGGAATGCCTCATTTACAAAATCATGGGTCTTGGGGGGCTCAGGCATTTCTTCTTTATGCTATCATGAGGAGGAAACCATGGCCCCTTTTATGTTTTTGGGCCACATTTTTAATGCTTTGAGACATATGAAGCTTCTGCTAAGCGTAGCAGGGGTGCGCACTATAGTAGAAGCCCTGGCCTATTGTAAAAACTGCAATAAAACACACGTTGTCTTAGTAGTAGCTATATTTAGCTACACTACTATATACGTGTGATATACAAATTCTCATTGTCAGTAAAGAAAATAACTAGCCTAATCATGTCAGTAAAGTGGCTCAGATATTTGATGTAATCAGTGATGTCATCAATGACATTTGTGATGTCATCATTTATGTCCTGCGTGTTAGTTTTAGCAGTGCACAGTGGTGGCACGAGTTATGATTGCTTAGTTTACCATAACAGGCGCATATGAGTTTTTTTGGTTTTACTTGTAACCATAATGTCCCTTTAACAACGTTTTTTCAATGAATTTGATAGTTTTGTATTAGTGCAACTTAACCATAACGTCCCTTTAACAAAGTTTGTTCACTGAATTTCATGAGTTTTTGTTAGTGCAACTTAACCATAACATCCCTTTAAAAAAGATTTTACAGTGAATTTAGTAGGTTTTTGCTAGTGCTCATATTTTCTGCTACAGGTTCCTTCTACTGTATTCCCCACAATGTGGCAGATATGGAGCCTGCGGACAACACGGTAGCCCGTGGATGTGTGGTGGCATTTGGGAGGCTCAAAATCATAGGGGAGACCCAAAAAAGATATACCCATCAACCAACAAACAGATCTACCTAAAATCACAACAAAGGTTTACACCATGCAAGTATACATTTTTGTACAAATACTATTTTTTATATAAGACACATTGCAATGAAATGCACCAATCACAAACCATAACTGTACACTTCTTATAATCTCCCCAGCACAACTCTGGATACAGATTAAGAAACAGCAGGTGCTTACTGGAGAAGATAGTCTCACTGAATAGTAAGTGCATTGTATTTATTTCTCTTTTATTAGCTTTCATTACATAAATATGTGTTATAAGACCTAAACCCTTTTTTCTCACAGAAATGGCAAGCACAGTAAAATGGTTGGAAGAGAACTTCCCAAGAAATGAAATGAGTGACGATAACATCTCCAATGGTATGCAAGACATATTGTACTGTCAACAAATAATGTACTTTGTACACACCGTACTAAAATAATTATTTCTATTTCTCTTACAGTACATGGTGTTCACCCATAATGCGTCTGTGGACCAAGAGACTGTCCGGGGGGTGTCTGCACTGAAACTGGAGATGCCACCAGACAGGCACAATGTTCGGAAATGTCAGCTTTCATGTGGCGCTCTTTTAATTATTCCATGGACACTGTGACAGTTCTACGAACATCCAGCGTGCCTGCAGGGTGTCTGGGGACATACGTGGAGCCACGGACATCCAGAAACATCATCATGTGACTGCGCTCGTGCGGCGTGACAGTGCCATGCGTGGATGGTGTCCAAAACCACAGACAGTTTAAAAGTGCTTTTCCAGACAATCTAGGGTGTTTCAAGCAGAATCTTTACAGTTGCACAGTTTGCAGGCCCATTCTACATTGATCTTGCAGCTTTTTAAAACTTTCCAACAAATATTTTCAACTTTGTAGTTTCCGACCAGCACAACTGTCCATGGACGGTTCCTCTGAAGGGGCCCACCCATTACTTTTCCTCATTCTCAATCTGGCTGCCAAGGAGAGAGCATCTGGAGAACACCTGCCTTGCAAATCTCTCAAAAACCTGCTGCAATGGAATCTCCTATGGCCATCTTTGCTTCCCAAGCACCTCCACCACCACCACCTCAACAACCTGGATGGCATCAAGAGGGGAACAGGACTGGTGATACAGAGGAGGATCAATAAGAAAAATAGGATGAAGTGGAAGAAGTTTCTGTCACCAGTACTCATAGTGAGTCCTGCATGTGGCAATTTTTCGCCACCATTGGAAATTTCACAAAGGCACATGCAAGCAAGGTTCGATGCACACAGTGCAAAGTTATACTCAGTCATGGGAAACCTGACTTGTATTCCTATGGGACTATTTCCATCTATTTCCATGAGACACTAAACCAAATCGGGCCACCGGAGTGCTCTGAGAAAGGCAGTACCTTTCTCAGGTAAGAGCAGGTTGACTTCCTCCACCCCATCATCTTCATCTGCTCCTGTCACCACGAAGGATACTCCTTTGGGGCAGAGGATCAGAGCGGCGGCTTTGCAGGCCATACAAAACAGTGTTGACCCCTATCTTTCAAGGGTCACACTACTAGGCATTTACCGTGAAGCACTGATCTGTAGGGGGAGCAGTTTTGGAGTGCTTTTGAGGCTGCGGTCAAGGAGCATGAGAAACACTGCCACCTACTTGATTAAGGCCTGCCCAACATCTTCCTCTCAACACATACCCCTCCATCCCCGTGGTTGGTGACCCTTCCCTCCCTTCCCCCCTACCTTACCTCTCCTAAGAAAAAATGCCAAAAAAACTACAAAACTGAAAAAAAGGTTGCTATAGGAGCCACCTTTGACAGTTAAAAAATATAAGTGAAGAAAAAAAGCACAGGCCACCGTGCAAACTTCATAGTCCACAGACAGTGCTAGTAGTCCGCAGACATGTACTACTAAATTCTGGGCATGGGACAATTGCGATCATTGCAATTGTTTCCCACTCGAAAAAGGTGACTCTTAAAAGAACCATTTTTGGGGTTTTGGCCTTTATGTATATTTTTAAATGTTTGCTTTTACAAACTGAAGAAAGAAAACATTTAACTGATTTTCATTATTTCTTCTCACTTTCACAGCAACTGCTTCAAAGCATTTTCAATGTTTTGCCCAAAAATCTGATTACCCCATCCATTAGTTAGATGGACTCCATCTCTCCACAAAATATTGGCCCTGTCAAATGTAATATTTTCATTATGGAACGATGTTGTGCCAACATCATGAACAAAAGTCGCACAGCTTTATTGATGCTGCTGACGCTTTTCCATTTGTGGACCAAATGTACAGGAACACATCCACATCTGTCTATGGTCAATTTGAGAAAAATGTATTTTGGAATTAGGGAACACTTCTTTCAACTTTCCGAATATCTCCTTCTTTGGAAACTGCAATGAGATTCCAGTCACGTACCCCTAACTGTTCCCTCCACAATCAATGATAATGATGTCTGATGCTTCGCTATCACTTTACTGTGTAGTACAGGCTTGTATCAAGGGTACATTTGTACTTGCACTTGTAGGCTTAATTGTGTGTGGTGTTCCCAAGGGGTACTGCATATGATTCTGCCTAACAGTCCTACGTTTTTCTTTACATTCTGTGACTTGTACTCCAATGTTTATAATGGTAAAAGTGGAACGACAAGTCCCATAATGCAAATAAAAATGACATAAACACCTACAGATTATAATGCATCATGTTTGCAAGTATTCATATACTCTTTTGCACATTACACCTATGCACACCAACTGCTATTTAAAGTGCACTACAAATCTTGTCCACCCATCAACTTTTCTTCGCTTTTACACATTTTTAGAGAGCATACATTTAAAAAAAAAATCTCATAAATGCAACCATTTCTAACTGTCCACCTATTTTTTTACCTTTTCCCCACCACTCCTCATTCCATTACAAATATAACCCTTCCTTCCTAAAAGTACTTTACCATTGCCACATATGCCCACTAACTTTCTTTTACAGTTACAGGAAAGAAACCCATCACTGAAATCAAGAAACGAAAAATGAATACCCTTCGCATCTGACAAAGTAAGTACATTAATGGTCCAGGTATTTGTATGTTATCATATCAACACAGTGCCACTACATATTTTACCCCAGACTACTTTTATCAAACCAAAATTTCTTTCACTCTATCCCATTATATTCTACCATGCACACTACTACTATTCCCATCTACACAGCACCTGTTCAACACCCACTCTGTACATCAAAACAGCACAATCACCAAACATATTCCAACACACTAACACTACCTAGCTCACTAACACAACACCATCACACCTCTGTACACTTGTATTCCCACATCTTATCCAACCACACCTAACATACTACCTCACAATCAAACAGTACTCTATTAATTTCTAAAATCACACCCACACACCCATGCACCATATGCATATACATTGCACAACTTCCCAATACGACCTTTCTCTTTTCCCAACAGACATAACAAAATGCCTACTAAACAGCAACTCTGTAGAATAGAAAGAAAAACTAGAGCAGATAAGACTAAAAGTACACCACAAAGTCATCCACCTCTAAAACAATCTATAGAAATCCTTAAAACAAAAGAGCTAGTAACCTCATTCAACAAAGCTAAACCAACGATGACTAAAGAAGGCAAGGCCCCTATTGCAAAAACCAAACATTTAAAATGATGTACAAAGAAAAGCACACCTACTAATAAACCCAATCCTGTATCTACCAGTGTTAACATAGCCAAAGGAAAGGAATCCAAAAAAATTATGTTATAAAAAGAATCCCACCATAGAGTTCTTCACAATCTTATAAAAACATATCAAAAGTCACAATCTTCCCTTAAAAACTACAGCTGGAGGGTAATCCTGAAAGTTCTAATTGACAGCACTTTTCTACTAAAGAGAACATTGTTTATATTGATTTTAAATAGAATGAAACCACTAACTACATTAATCAATAAATTATGATAAGTACTTCTAAAAATGTGCAGTGTCAATATAGAGGCATTTTCAAACTTCTGTGATGGTGAATGGATGCACAGAAGCAGCACAGAACCATACTTAAATGAAGAAGCTTATAAACAAGAACAAGAAAAACAATTGCCATAGACAATAGTGGTGAAGGGTATGAAATGGTGGATCAAACCATCATGGAAAAAGAAACCCTTAGAGAAAAAAAAAATCCCCAACAACCTTTGAACAAAAGACTCCTTTCACCCAAAGAAACCGTCCAGTGTACAAATGGACATGCAGCTCAATGTGTAATGTACGCCAACAATCCTCTAAATCTTTATGGAAATGAAATAAAAGACAAAGGTAAAATGACAACTTTCCAAACCATAGACATGCTGGTCTGAAAGAACATTCATTAGCCTGCACTGTAGGAAATACCTGTAAATGCACTTCCTATCACATCAAAATGTTAGTGACACACCATTCCACTTCATGGAGTCTTGTGCATCGACTATGCTATGCAAAAAGTCCTGCTCTAGAACTACAAATTTGTAAATAACATTCTCCTGCATGGAACAGCCACAGAATTAATTCACAAAATAGAACACATCCATCCAACGTAAATACTTTGGTTCTAAAGATGACTTAGAGAATGTTGTGCCATCAGAAAACATAACAAAAAACCTCATAAACACCAACATCCTAATAAATACATACAAGAAAAAAGCTAAGTTGAAATACCAGTCCAAATATGTGGCTGTTACCACAGAATATTTTATAAAAAGAACACATACATAGTAGATATAGCTTACAAAATTGAAGACAATAAAGAATCCCAATGGTTCCAATTAGCTTTATATTTAGCTCTGGTTGAAATTGAAACTGCACTGGTGACCTGGATACACTCTGATCTCGGGCCCAGGCCTCCTCGCCACCAGTTCCACACCTGCACTGGTTGCAACCCTTGCACTCGGGTCTGTTTCTGTATCCCTACAGTCCCCTACAGAAATTGACACTTGATGTCTTCACTTACCCTTGCACTTGCCACCAGCTTGCCTCTCTTTTTATTTTTCATATGTATTTGTTTTGTTTTTTTACTGTGTGATCCCATGTACTGCACTGCCCCCTCACCCTTTCCCCTTGCACATTTCCCCTCCCCCTCTATTGCATTTGTGCAATCTTAATGTCACCTGGCTTAGTAAGATCATTGTCTGTCTTCCCTTTGCTCCTCCCTCCCTTGCCTCGTCACGCCTTTGAAACACTTGTGTATAGGTGCATTATAAATGCCATATGATATCATATCATAACAGCAGAAGGTAAATACAAAATAACTAACCCCCCAAGAGCGTGCACGTATTTCAACACAAAGCTTAAAAATAACCAAGAACCATCACATGCTATCACTAATAACTTGTTAACTTGTATAAGAGCATTATAATACAAACAGTGCACCCATTTTAAGCTAAAATATGCCTTCAACCAAAAATAGCCAAATTAACTCCATTGAAGATACAAAAGGTCATCCGTGGCAAAGTGGTATATTTATCATTGAGCTAAAAGAAAATGTTCAAACTCTAGGACTACAACGGCCAATAGATCAATCTTTGATTATGCTAGTTAATGGTGTACCAAAAAAAGACAAACATTTTTGGCAACAACTAGTCAACTTAAACGAAGTTAGCGAAGCTCTACAATATCTAAAAGAAGTGCAGCACTTCTTTTGGAGAAAAGAATATCAATCCACAAGTGCACCACACATCCACATGCTTTTGTGGATAAAAGATGCTCCAAAATGTGACCATGATTCTGATGCCGCTGTTTTACAATTTTTTTTAAAAATACATTTCCTGTGACATCCCTTCAGAAACCACAAAAAGTGACCTATATACACAAGTGTTACACTTCCAAAAACATAAATATGGCAAATACTGCCAACATAGATATAAAAACAAAGGGAAATACTACAGCAAATGTCGCTTTGGCTTCCCTAGACTAGTGTGCAAAAAAGGACAAGTAAGTAGCTTGATGTCTTCTGTTAGACACAGCGTAAATGGCAAATCCCCTAAAATTACATACAACATTAGAAGGGATGAAGCATTCAAGTACATCAATTATTAGAATGCAATCATTATCCTCTTATGGAATGCAACATAGACATACAATACATTGCAGACAATGTCACTGCATTTGCAAGATATTTCACATCCTATCTCACCAGAGCTGAGAAAATAGAGCTAAAGGACGTCTGGGATGACATATCATCTGGGAAAACACTATCACAGAAATTGTACAGCTTCAATATAAAAATGCTCTCCCATAGAGAATGTGGGTCCTACGAAGCTGCAGACCATTTAACATGCACAGCCTTATATGGCAAATCTGAGCACATTGTTTGGCTAAACCTTGGACCAGCCTCATCCCAAAAAAGAGCGCTAAATCCTACCATGTGATAGAAAACATAGCCAGCCACAAATGATCCCAACAGTCAGGACATTTAAAAAAAAATATTTACATGACACATACTACCAAGCATAAGTACTACTTTGGAAAATGTTTGTCTCTATGACATTTCCCAAAACTACACCTACAAAAACAATGTCACACCAAATGAGACAAATGGCAAATATTTAGTTTCAGCTTGTGAAGGAAGCCTAGTGAAGCTAACTCAACCCAGTCTAATTAATCATGTAAAGTTATAATTTAAAACTCAACAGAATAGAGAACTCTATTACATGGCAGTACTCCGACTTTTGAAAACTTGGAGAAAAGAAAAATACATATTTGGTAACTATGACTCATTAGAAGGTGAATTTAAAGAAAATGAAAGTAGTATAACAAATGACAATTTCAAACAAACCAAAGAAATGTTGGACAATGAACTCCAACAAGAGGAAGAAATTGAAGCTCAGCTACACAAAGATACTCCTGAGGGCAGTCAACCTTCTCTTACAGGGCCCACTTGAAGAACCATTCATTCTAAATGAAGCAGACATATCCATGGCTGAGGTAGAAAATACCATTTATCAATATGAACAATTTGAGGAAAACTTGTCAGTTCTGGAATCTCAGCTAAATGATGAACAACTCACCATTTATCTGGAAATCACTGAAGATATTGTGCATGGTTTTAAACATCAATGTAAAACCTGGACACGTAAAAGCTATAAACCTCTGCTCCTGTATGCAATAGGTGAAGCTAGTTCTGGCAAACTATTCCTCATTAAAAAAATCAGCAAATATCTACAAAACTCAATAAACAACAAACTTTCGGCTGTAGTAACAGCCCCCACAGATTTAGCAACTTACAACATAGGTGGTGTCACTTTATACTGGCTACTACTCCTCCCCATAGAACACAAAAACAAATTTGAATAGTACAAATGTCAGTAGAGGCTGCAACTGAGGTATGCAGAATTCCAAAACAAATGAAATTGCTCCTGATAGTTGAAGTGAGCATGGTGTCCAACCTCATGTTGGCTTTAATCGATCTGAGAATGCAATAAGTCTTAAAAACCAACTATGAGGAACTGTTTGGAGGAAAACATGTTATTCTTTTTGGAGACCTCCTACAGTTGACGCCAGTGAAAGGGCAATCTATTTTCAAAAACTAAGGATAAAAAGAATGCCATAATGCTTTCAGGAGCATTGGAAATGTACATTTCTGGCAACATTTTCACTACAAAGAACTAACTGAAAACATGTGCCAGTCTGCACACGTCACATATGTTAACATTTTAAAAAGCATTAGAACTGGGCTATTTACCAAAGATGCAAAATAAATCTTAAATAGTAGACTAATTCATGAGCTATATGGGTGAAACACATCTGCTCCTGATGTCATGGAACAATTAATGCAACTAAATCTAAAATGTATGTCCTTAATGTCAACTCTTACAAGCTGTATTCAATTCAATGAAACAATGTTGAAAAAGAAATGCAACCTATACTGCATATCAGCTCCACAGACAAACTAGAAGTCTACGGCATGACACTTCCTATTTTTCAACAAGCAACAGCACGACTAAATAGCTTAGAAAAATGTATCTCCAACACAGCTGGATTGGAGAAAATATTAACTTTGCATCTTGCTGCAGAGTAATTCTAAAGCGTAACCTTGACGTACAACAAGGCTTAGTCAATGCAGTTATTGGTACAGGTTTTGGCTTCTTGGCTTCCACACATATCCACATGACAACAGCATTCAGTTTGTTAATATCCACTTTGACAAACTGGCAGAGGTTAAACAAATTGGCCGAACAATAGAATGTTCCCTTCTTTTCAAAGACATGAACGTATGCATAGAGAAATTTTCTCTTGCATATGCCGTCACTATTCATAAATCACAAGGTCTAACCCTAGCTCAAGCATTGATTGACATTGGCAGCCCAGTATTTAAAGAATGTGTGAGCTACGTAGCACATTCACATCTGCGTACACTCAATGGTCTGTTCCTAGTCAACTTTGATGCAAACAATTTTTTGTTGACATTCCTTGAATCTTGGAATACAACAGGCTTTGGGCATTATACTAAATATGTACCCTGTACCTCAAGAAAAAACCTTTAAAAGGACAAATAATGGAAACAGAAGCTATAGCAGATTTCCCAACAAGACCACTAAAAAAACAATGACCAACTCCTGGATCAAACTATACAACGACATAACTATAGTACAAAGTCAAGTTCACATCCATCAGAAAAGAAAGACACAAATGTCTCTTCACCATAAAGATCTGCAGGCCCATCTAACGAGCCACAAACAGAACTCTCTGGCCCATTTAAATTCACAAACACAACTGGAGTAAATTGTTATGCTAATGTGACAATGAATCTTCTCTTTCAATTGCCACCAATTGATCACAAATTTTACTCAAACGGCTCAGAACAGTTGTGTTTGCAAATGCTCGTCCTTCACAAAAATGCCACAAATAATTCTGACAACACTTACAGTGTCTCAGGTATAAGACAAGAATTGGACTACTGTGCAGGAATGGTAACATTTATCATAAACACACAAGAAGATCCACAGTAATTCCTAATGTACTTACAAACTGGAAACTAAAAACATCCCTATCAATTACATCTTCCAAATTTCATACATGTGGAAACATACATGTACTCTCTGCAACCATGTTTCACAAGACCACCTCCCTAATGAACGAGTTCTATATGTATCCAAACTAAATTGTGAATCCATTCCATTTCACCAGCTTCTTCATACTAATGCTTCTAAGGTACAATGCAGATGGTACCAAAACAGCTGTAAATTCACAGGCTTCATACACGGCCAAGTATCTCTTGGAAAGAAAACCTTCACAACCATAGGTATAAAATACCACACTGGTGCCACAACTAATTCAGAGCACTAGACTGCATATGTGAAAAAAAGTCATTGGTTTGAATGTAATGATACCTCCATTACCCTAAAATGTAGGTTACCAGCAAGTTTAACAAATGCCTCAACCCAAATTTAGTCACTAAACTGTAGCACAACTAACAGTTAGAATATGCAACCAGGCATCTAACTATATCTATAATATGGCAAGAACACTTTACAAAGTCAATCTAGTTAGAATACGCCAACATGTATCTAATACTTCAAAAACACCCTTCATTGCAAAGATTTTCAAATACGCTATCTGAATTGTTATATAACAAAACCTCTAATGTACTTATCGTAAAACAACAGGTATCTAACAATTTCAAGCATTCCCTCAATTACAGCATACTTGAAACAAATATACTATCACCCTTATACTCTCGTAACTGTAATCAGTTTTTATTTATCCAGTACGTATTTATTTTCTCCCGATGACCCAATGATTATGAAAAGTGAAAACAATAGCGGTCTATAATACACTAATGTTGTAGCAAACATAGTACTTAAAATGTACTGTTTATGAGGGTCTAAAAAAGAAAATGAATATTAAAAACTGTATACCACTACAGCTTAACCAATTGTTCTTTTTTTCCACATAAAAGAAACCACACAAGGCAGCTGCATGACACTACAACATTAAGTAGCCACAGCAATCTTAAACAACTACATATTCTGTGAGCTCTATCCTCAATTGTACTACAATCATAAGTACTGTATACAATTCAATTACAATTCCTCAATATAACAAACATTTTGCACTTCCACTACGTTACATATAATTACTGTACACATATTCCTGCTGGGGTGATTCTGGCCATACTCCTATTACATTACCTATAATTACAATACATATATTACTATTGTGGTGATTTTACTTTGTGTTAATATTCTAGGAGGTATGGACACTGACCACAACACAATTAACTGTATGACAAGTATGTATCATACACGGTATACTAATAAAATTCACCCCACCCCCCTTGCAATCAAAGTGATGACCGTGGACACCGAAATTGACCACGGGCCTGGCAGCATTTACAAACCCTCTACATTACCTTCATTCCACTTCCCTACCATTTTTACACCCTCTCCCAGCCATCAAATAACCCCAAATGTCTTTTCATAGCTGCCAGTTCAATGCGATGTTCATGAACTACCGCATTGTCCGTGGACAGTTATGGCAGCTGCCCAGCATTTTTCAACTGACAAAAACAGCCCCAGATCATCTTTTTTCCACTCACCCACCCTTCACAGCCCTTTCTTCCACCACAAAATGACCAAAGATTTGTTTTCCAGACTTTTTCCCCACCGTGCTGTTTGCTGTCAGCTGCAGATCCAACATGGAGGGTGTTTTTCAAAAATATGACGCACCTCACGCTCTTCATCATCAGCGAGTGCGTTCAGATGGCTGCGTACATCACTTCAGCACCTGGGTCAATCGGAAGCTCATACGCAGACCGAACAGTGAAGTGAGTCCACGGACCGAACCCAGATATCACAATTTTTTCCGGCCTACTTTTTGGTCACTTTAAAAAAAAAATACTGGACGTATTTACACCAAATTTGCAAAAGCGTGCCTTCTGGCCCAAGCCAATTTGGTGAAAATCTGTCCAGGGGTTTGGGCTATAGAAGTGAGGCAACATTTTTTTTTCCATAGCGTCTATTGGAAAAATAACAGATTTTGGGACCCCTCCTATAACTTTCCCCGTCCTTGATGAAACCTCGCCAGACTTTGCAGGATCAATCTGACGGGGCCATATACTTTTTTTGCAAAGTTTCATGAGGTGCGAAGTTAACACTGCCCAAAAAGTTCTCTTCCTATGGGTTGAGCAAATTAACCATAACTTCCAGGGGCTGGAATGGGGAATAACATGCGGCATGGCCCAAGTGATAGGTTTGAATGGGAAAAAATGTTCTGCTTGCAGTTACATTACAGCCTGAAGTGGTGGACTAGATTACAAAAAAATTGCGCGACAAGCATTAGAAAGGACCTGAAAGCATGTTCTTGGAAATATGTCTTGCGTTTTACTTTTCCAAATTGTAAGTATGTAAGTAGAACAACTAGTGATATACATTTGGTGACAGGGTCGTGGGCATGGCCCTCGTCAAACGCAAACGTGTACTCTGATTTGCTTATTGGGGAATGCGGCAAGGCCAAAGCCCTTGGCAAATGGATTTGGGGAGTGGCCATGGCTGCAAACCATGAGCACTGGTCATTGGTTACATTAGGGTATAGTGGACACTGAGCTAGGATGCAGAGTAGGTGCAGTGAATAATTGGGTTCGGTTGGTTCAGCTGGGGTCAGGGTTGAGCCTTATACCTTAGGCAATTGAATGATGATTTGCATCTCCAGCATGCGCTGCTGATAACAAAAGACATAAGTATGTGTTGCAAAAAATATGTTTTCTAAAGGAGATTTATAGTTCTTTCATATATATGAAAATAGGAATTATTAATGGCGCATATACAGTGATGTACCACCACGAAACATTTTCACTTATAAAAACATATTAAATTGACAGATTTGTGGTTGGTGTCTTGTCACTCATTTCCCTCCTCACCTTTCTTTCTGACCTCTCCTGCAAAATAAATTAAATAAAATTTAAAAAACACAAAACAGTTTAAGGTATAGAACTAAAAGAAATTATCTTATAGACTCCATCTACTTTAATTTTCTCAGTAAGGTAGTTAGACCTAATAAGACCCACCACCGGGGTAAGCACAGGGATCATAAGAATATACTGGGCTGCTCCTACACTCTTGTACAAAGTGTCCTGTTGTGCCAAAGGTCCAACATGTTGCCGGTCCCCCAAACCTCAGCCTCATGCCCTTGAATCCACCTTCTCGTCCTCCATGCAAACCTCCTCTCTCCATCTGATAACCTCCCTGTCCCTTCTGTTTTCCGAGTACCCTTCTAAACCTCCATCCATTCCGGTGCTTGCCTTATGTCCTGCTGCCCTTCAATGGAGTTGGTACTTCATCCCTCCTTCTACACTTAGTTTTGCCAACTTCTTCTGTACTAACTTCACTTCAGCCTTCTGCGCCTGCTCTGCTGTTTCTTTTTCCTGTTCCTCCCTTCCCCTGCAATGATATACTACTATTGCCTGAATCTCAGCCCATCCCTTCTTTTCCATCCCTACTACTTTATCTAAATACTTTTGCATATCTTTTTGGAATCTGTTCCATAGCATATGATAAAATATCACTATATTCTTGTCCCAGAACTCCCCATTCTCTGCCCCCCACATTTCCTGAATCTGGTTTATATACAATGCAGGTCCTTCATCTAACTTCATGGCAAGGGCCATAATCGAATTGATGTTGATGTATCTGGGTATGCTAACCTTAATGCATTCAATAATCTTGTTCAACGGTATTTAAACTGTGCACCATCATGATTGTCATTATTTATCTGTAACCCTGGGTACTCTGCCTTCCTCCAAATGTCATCTACCTGTTATCTTAGCAGCACAGCAAATACACATTTCATGTACACCACTGTCAATGTAATCCCTGCAGTCTGTTTTTCTAATGCATATATCCATTTGCCTGCCCCTGCTGTATGTGAGGGTAATGCCTTCATTAAATTGTTTCTGTCCACGTGTGGCCAGGGCACATATTGTGCCCTCCCGTGTCCCTTGTGTAGTAGTGGGAACTGTGTACCCAACCGTTTAGCCTGTAAGGTTCTCCTTCCTCTCTTGACTTCTGATACAGCCATTCGACCTGGCCAAGTCCTAAGCTTGGGCCCCCATAGGCTCTCTACGCTCAGTGTTGGTACTGTGGTATCTCATCCTCCTGATTCTTTCCCTGCTTCTCATCGGAAGCCCACTCATCTTCCTCCTCTGTGCCCTCTGCCTCGATAGCCATTCGATTTGAGCCATAATCTATACTGAGCACAAAATGGACCCTCTGGATGCCCCCAGCATTGTGGTTATTTTCACTCTGAGCTACTTGCAGGTCCCTATTCACTCTACTATCAATTAAAAGAATATGCCTGATCTCCGTACGCCTGTGCCTGTTATCACTTTCCATCTATCCCCCAGCTCTTCCATGGCACATGCCAGCTCTACCTTTGTCATGTGGAGTGCTATTTCTAATTCTCTCCACACCCTAATTTCTACTTCCATAACCATAACCGTAGCATTAGCCACCAAGTTACGTGTGGCATTCACACTACCGCAGGGGGCTCCCTGCCTTTGTATGGATTTGGGTGTATACTAGGGGTTGGTATGACCTGCTGTGGGTTGCAAGGGAAAAACACCCTTGTAGAGGTGGGGCTATGAAGACAACACTAGATTTAGGTATTACCACCTTTTGTTCTTTTTGTTCTCCTGGGGAATTTTTTAAATCTTCAGCCATTCTCCAGAGTTCGAAGTTACCCTGCCTACTTCTCAACATTCTCCCTTTATACTTGGACAGATACGTATACATGTCTCCACACATCCTTGTTATTTGAGCCCTCTTTGGGCCACAGCGTGTCCATTCCCCCTGTTGTATCTGCGATCCACTCACAATGATATTTGAGAATCTTTTCCTGGTACAGCAGAAGCTTGGAACACATTTACTCGAGTGGGGTACTCCTAATTCCTCCCACTTATTTCCTTAGAAAAAACACTTTTTTTCTCATATAACCAATCCAGTTGCACCATTCTATCCAACCCTCACAAAAACGGTGCTCACTCCCCGCCTCCCACCCCACACCCCACTTGTCCCTGCTCACACACAGACTCACCACCACACACCCTTATTCATACAACTGGGCAACAATTACCTTGCACCACAACAATTCTATATACACATTAAATCACAATAAATACAAGAAAACATCATAAAAAATAAAACACTCTTGTTTACACAATGATTTACACCCTTCCGCTGTGTCCTTAGCTTGAGACTAAGGACTTTCTCCTTCTCATGCCATTGTGTACTGGGTTGAAGGGTCCCTGGCCCTCTGTATAATGGACCACTACTCTACTTGCAGGACTGCCTTCCCTCTTGTATGAGGGGATGCATTTTCCTCGCTTCGCTTTTATTACTCTTATACTACTTTCTTCTCATCGAAGGAGTTCCCTCTGGGCACTACTATTAAACCAATATATCGCCATGCGGTATACTCCCTCCACACCCTCACAAACACTCAACTTCAGCTTTCTTTTCCCCTCATTTTTTTCTCCTGCAAAGCTGCAATTATGTCTATGCATTCTCCTGAGTGCCTCTGATGCAGGGCCCCAGCCAATTCACTTGCACATTTGAGCACAATGTCCTGCTCCATGGAACAGTCAGGCCTTCTGGCAACATGGCACCTGCAAACCTTCTCCAGTCGTGCATGTGGGACTGGCCTCTGCAGATGGGGGCCGTGACCCATGATGCGTGGAGGGGGGACCACGGCCTGACAGAGAGTCTGGGATCACATCAGGGTCACCAAATTTGTAGGGTGAGTGACCCAAAAATAGAACGACATAAAACAATGCCAAAAGGACCAAATAATCAATGGACTGTTTGCAATGAAAACAAAGTTTTATTTCATGCAAAAGTATCAGACGGTCCCTTAGAACCAAACTAATATGGAGCTAACTGCATCCAAAGGAGTAACATTGTTTATAGCAGAAAAAATGTAAATTAACAAAAATATGCTTAATAAAGATTACAACATGATCCTATACTCCCCCTGGCTAATACCTTTATAGAATTCTAATTATCCCCCATAGTCCATTACCCTATTGGTCACACATTATCTAAAGCACATTCCCATACGACATGACCTACTACATCATCACTAGGATTTGAATAACTACCAGGGACATTTTTACCATGATACATTTCTTTGCTGAGTAAATATTCTTGACCATCACATGATGTGCACCTCTATGTGGGAGCCTGATCTAACTGTGAATAGCAAGGTCAACTCTGCTTTGATAATACAATGGGCCTTCTCATGATACCAGACACAGTGGCAAGCACCAACAGCTCTCTGCCCTTGTGGATATATTTATTTTCGCCAGCTCTGCTGCTCATATACCAAATCACGGTACAGCCATCTGCCCCTTATCTCTCTGGGAACTGTAAGGAAGTCCTGGCATCAACGGTTAGATGGGCACAAGTGAGCACAGGCCAAGGGTGTTCATTGAATTTCAAAAAGGGTATAATGCAGTCCTAGTGGTGTCTTGTCAAAATATAAGGGCCTGCACTAAAAACAAATTGCCAATCCTTAGCTCTAAATATAAATAGTGTGGGAAATAAAGTTATGAAAAAGAAATGTGTTCAAAATGATACGTCAGGTTTTCAGGCCGTTGGCCTCCCTTCCCCATGGAGCAAAAATCGTGTTTGCGTGCTTTTGTTTAAACATGGCTGCTTGCCTTTTTCCATGTGTGGCTTCTTCTTGGGGCTGTAACCTGGCCCACTCTGATTGGCTGTGACTCCCCTTATTGCCCTATGAGGGCCACTGTGAGGCAGGAGCAGGCACCATCAACAAAGGCCACAACGAGGCCAAGGAGGTTTTCCTCCTTCATTTCTCATCTTCCTGCTGCCGATCAGGGAGCAACCCACCAGCTCTTCAGCAAAGGTAAGCCTACAAGTCTTTTACTTGGCAAATGTCCACCTCAGCCTGCATCTTCAGAATTACAGGATAGTTTTCAGGCATTTTCTGCACTTTTCTTTATTTTTTGTTTGGGGTGCGACACAACCCAAAAAATCCTTGGATCCTTCCTGCTTTCCTTACAACACCCTGCAGTGTTGTTTCTTCAACCTGCACCCCTGATTTCAAAGGAAACGTGGTGCAAAGTGTCTCTGCTCAGCAGAATGTTTGTGTGCTTTTGTTTAAACATGGCTGCTTACCTTTTTCCATGTGTGGCTTCTTCTTGGGGCTGCAGCCTGGCCCATTCTGATTGGCTGTGACTCCCCTTATTGCCTAATCAGGACCACTGAGTGGTGGGAGCCACGACCATCAACAAAGGCCCACTTCTAAAGCCCCTGTCAGCTTCCTGTCCACTTACAGGACGGTAAAGGAGACTTCTGCCACAGCCCAACCCTCCCTGAGGCTGCTACCCCTGGACTATTGGACTACCATGACTCTCTTAGCATATCCTGCATGTGTTAGTTTCCTCCCTCTTGATTTCCCTGTACTTTCTTTCTCAGCGAGTACTCTCAGCTCTCCCTGTTATGTACTCATTTGAAACTGTTTCTATACTCACCTTTACCATTTCACTCCCATTTTAAATTCCTTAACTACTGGGTCCTCATATAACTTGAATGTCAAACTTGGGTGTTTTTTGCATTTAACTTGAATGTCAAACTTGGGTGTTTTTTGCATTAACTTGGATTTATTTTGCATTTAACTTGAATGTTAAACCTGGGTGTATTTTGCATTTAACTTTAATGTCAAACTTCGGTGTTTTTTGCATTTAACTTGAATGTCAAACTTCTGTGTATTTCGCATTTAACTTTGGCCATTGATTGAAACCTGCTAGCCCAGTGACTGGTATACCGCAGTACTTGCTTACTCCTCCCATTGCCTCCTCTCTTCACACTCATGGCACTTTCTGTTTCTCCCATCTATTCTAACTGCATCTCTATCAACTATCCCTCCCCTCTCACTAAGTCTGGAAAGAAGAATTTTAAAAAGGATATCTTGGCCTCCAACCCTTTCTCACTATCGCTGATACCTATACCAGTGCCTCTTCCAGACAGACCCTCACTGACATCCTCTTTGCTGTTACTTCAATGGATCTATGGACCCCCCATATGATCTCTGTGCCCTGTCCTGTCTCCTCCGCTCCCATTAATGGTGGCACTCGCTGGGAAGTCCTCATGGCTTCTTTTGACTCCTCCAGAGTCATCCTGAATGTTTACCTTAATGACATTGTCATGGTCCAAGGTCCTCTAGCCAATCTCCTCATCTTCGATAGGCGGTTCCCTCGCCTCATCTTCTTCCTTTCATCTCTGGCTGTCCCCGCCTTTCATTCCTTGGATACCTTGCCCACTCTTCCCTCCTCCTCTGCCCCTCTTCAGGCTAAGTCCACAAATCCACAGGGCATACCTCTGATTTGTACCCCTCCCTGGAAGGTCTTGAAGGCCGGGAACCTTTTTCCTCTTGCGAATCTCAACTCTCGCTCTGCTTTCAAACACTTCTCTGACATCTGCCATGTCCTTGACGAACTGGACCTTGATGTCTTTGGTTTTACAGAGACTTGGTTTATGGCCAGCTCTGTCATAAGCTTTGACACGCTCCTCCCTGATGGCCACACAATGCTCTCCTCACCCAGATCCACTCGGCCTGGAGGAGGCATAGCCCTAATCTTTCCTGAGAGGATTATCATTCCCACTCAGCTTTACTCCTCTTTCGAATTCCTCGTCTGCAGGCTCTCAATCTCTCCTAGTCACTCTCTTACTGTTGCTACTATCTACTGGCCCCCTGGGCAAATCACCTCTTTTCTTTCTGAGTGGGCTGACCTCTCCTCCTCCCTCCTGGCCTCAACCACTCAACTCCTCCTCCTTGGTGACCTCAACATCCACCTTAATTCTCCCTGTCCCGCATCTCTGCTCTTTTGTGACCTTTGTGATTCCCTCTCCCTCTCTATCCTCCCCTCTGACCCAACGCACCCTGCAGGACACATACTTGATGTCCTGATCTCCTCTGGCCTCTCGCTCTCTATCCCTCTGACCACTCCCCTCTTCTGGAGTGACCACTGCCTTCTCTCCTATCATCTCTCAGTCTCTACCCCCCAAGCCAAGCTCACCCCAACACTGCCACCTACCTTCTCGGACATCCGACCTATGAAGCGTGTGTCAGTTGAGGCTTTCACTGAAACCTTCAATCCCCCCCTCCTCCTCTGGCTGACTCACACCTGGACATTACCCTGTCCCCTCTCTACTCTTCTATTTACGATACTCTTGATGCTCTTACCCCTGTCATGAGGATCCGCTTGAAGTCCGAAGCCAAGTGCAATTCCTGGTATGACTCTGACCTAGCTACACTTAAATGTAAGTGTAGGGTGGCTGAGAGCAAATGGAGCGCTTCTTGTTCATCCTCTGACAAACTGGCCTGTTGCCTGCTCCAAAGGCAATACTGACTCTCTGTCCGCAACAAGAGAGTCCACATTCAAGCCTGTGTCTCTGCGACATCTAACAACTTGGCTGAACTCTTTAAAATCTGCAAGGAGCTTGCCAACCCTGCTGCAGTCTCTACCCCTCCTCTTGCCTCCTAGGCTCACTGCGATGCCCTTGCCTGTCACTTTATCTCCAAAACCAAGGATATCCGGTCCACCCTCTCCTCCCCTCGCCCTCCTATTCCCTCAAGGACCACATTGACACTGTTGGTCCGGCCCTTACCAATTTTTGCAACCATTCCTTTGCCTCAGGATCCTTCCCCTCCTCTCTGAAGCACTCCCCTGTGCATCCTCTTCTTAAGAAACCCACAGCTGATCCTTCCTGTCCGGCTAACTATCACCCAATCTCCATTACTCCCTTTCTGGGAAAACCTCTGGAAAAGCTTGCCATCTCTCAGCTTAACCTTCGTTCTGATATAATAGAGATGGATCTTTCTCAACATCGTCCACTCTCGCAGGGATTACAGAATAGGCTTGGGGAGTTTGTTTCAGTTTACCACCTTCCTATTCTAGGGTGCTGGTCCAGGGGGCATTCCACTCCATGCAACCTCTGTCATATCCTCCCTGTTCCTCTGTGATATTGTGGCAATAAGACCTGAGGCTGTGGGCCAATACCAACGCAGCTAATGCTCCCGAGGCCCTTAGTTACAGGCCTGAGTGTAGCGAGGGCCTTAATGATGCCCCAGGGGCATTGCCGTGGGCGGTATTGGCCCACCACCGAGGGTCTTAAAGCCATTAGTACCCCTGCCCGTTAGACCGGGGTACTAATGGCATTTCTTTCTGTTCCGAAACGCTGCTGCGTTTCAAAACAGAAAAAAAGTCAAATACAATGGCCACCGGTAAAGGGAAAATGTAGCCTGTTTTCCCTTTCCATGGCAGCCATCGGGAGCGGACGTGTTGGGAACAGGAGAGTTCCCAGCACGTTCGATCCCAAGAAAAAGAAAAAAGAAGGTAAGTGGGTTTGGGAGGGCGGGGAGGGGATAGATTGTAGCAGCGGGGGCGAGGGAAAAAAAAACTTACCTGAGTCCCCGGCAGGGGACGAAAGCAGTCTCCAGCCTTGAGGAGGCTTGGAGAGGGGATTGCCCCATTTCGAGCATCCTCATTGGCTAAGGGGCTGCCACGCCCCCGTCCGGGAACAAGCGCTGGCATGCTCGTACGTCCACAGGAATACCATGTGGTATGGCTCAGAAAAGAGCCAATCCACTTGTAGTATTTCCCATGGACAGAGCGTGCTGGGTAGTAATGCACCATCTTGCACCTCCTCCAAACTCTGAAGTCTGGCCTGACCCAGCCTGGTGCCTTGGAACCTTGCTGGACTTTCTGGCTAAGTGGCACGGCTCTCCTTCCTTCTTCTCAGATCCTGTTTTGCTATCTCCCACTCTACATTCTCCCCATCCTTCTACCTAGATGGTAATAATTCCTGCTTTCTTCCAAATCCTTAACTCCTACTCTCTCCGGACATCTTCATTAACTCTCTATCCATCCTCCAAATCACTCTCCATCAAACTTCCTCAAAATCTATCTCTCTCTAATATAACTTCCTCCAACTTCCAACCCTTTCTTCTCAGCTTTCCTCTGACTAGACAGATGACCCACAAACCACTCTATGTCTCAATTACAGTCCAATAGTTTGTATTGAGTTTTTTTGTGGTGCCTGTTGGGATGCAACTGCAATGTCCCAGTCAGGTGAAGAGATTTGTATTGTAAAAAAATATATTAGCAGGCATCTTAGTGCTAGCAGTTATTGGTGGGTGTGGCAGAATGTGCATGTATTTGTTTGTGGTTAGCTTTGACACATATTAGAAACACCATATAGCCATACAGAAAGAGCAACAATGTATTCAAATTGAGGTTGCAGAGGTTAATGATAGGGTGATGTATTTTGCATTTAGCAGTAGTGTACGGTGTTATATTTTAAGGGAAGTGCAAGTAGGTAACACACATAGGTAGGGGTATGAGATTGAATCAGGGAAGTGGTGTAATAAAGGTGAGCAAGAGTTCTGCCATGTTGGATTTTAGGGCACGTTACAAGATGTGTTTGAGAAAGCATTAGAAACAGGCCTAGTAGCTTTGTGCAATTGATCTAGAGACAAGTCCCCCTTCCGTCTCCTCCGAGAGAAGTTATGTGGTCAAGGTCACAGGCAGCTAATGGAGTGCAGCTGTAGAGCTCAGAGGAACTGGCAAAGGAATGTTGGGCTTAGGGAGGAAGGGTAGGGATGTGCCCTTTTGAAGATTGAATTCATGTGAGCACGGCATGAGGTTTTGTGATGTCAAGAGGCCTGGTGAAGATTTAAAGCACCACTGCCCTCACCTGAAGAGTGGTGATCCTATTTGAACTGCAGTCACTGCACTCTAGGGATCCATACATAAGCAAAATTCAAACATAAGAGGGGTGCCCTGATCACGTCATTCAAGGGCACCTTGGTTCCCAGAGAGATAATGGAGAAACTATATAGGCTGTACTATGATTTGGGATGGGAGGAGCAGGGGTGATGACAATACATGTATCTTCAAGGGCAGGGAGCTGCTTGTGCATGCCACATTATCTGGATAATGAGGAGGCCCATTGTATTATCAAAGCAGAGTTGACCTTGCTATTCACACTTTGAGCCTGATACCCACTGAGACTCTGAGGGTAGCCAAGGGGCCAGTGGTATAGCAGACAGGTAGGTCAGCAGGGGAGGGAGTGAGACAAAGCAGAGAAGAGGAAGGTTTTGAACTGCTTCTGGAACTTCAAGTGGCCCGGCTCAAGTTTGAGACGGGGAGGGAGGCCCTTCCAGTGGGAGGCACCTGCAGAGGAGAGAGATCTACCCACACTCTCTTCCTGAGAAGCGTCTGATGCTTAGAGAGTTGGAGGTACGTGAGCGAAGGCTTGAGAAGGAAGATATTCTGGAAGAGTGTTTGAATTAGTGCAGGCTCTGTCCCCAGAAAGCCTTGTGGACAATGCAAAGGGTCTTGGACTTGATCTTTGCAGCCACCGGGAGCTAGTGGAAAGATTTCTGGACTGGAGAGATATGGTCCCTGGACTTGAGGCCAAGGGTAAGTCTTGCAGTCCTGTTCTGAATTAGTTGCGGCGGATGGAGAGTAGAGGAAGGCAGATTGAGAAAGAGGTTGTTGCAGTAGTGCAGCCTAGAGAGAACCAGAGCTCTACAGATAGTGACCTTCTGGCAGAAGGTGAGAAAGGGAAGAATAACTTTGAGGAGGCGCAGCTGGTAGTGGGACTTCTTGGCGATGTCCGAGATGTGAGGAGAAAGAGAGAGTGAGTCGAAGATGACACCAAGGTTTTTATCCTCAAAGGAAGGCGAAGGGAGAGGGCCCAACCAGGGTGGCCAGAGTGAGAGAGGGAAAGCTGAGGCAGAGGTCCCAATGAGAAGGATCTCCGGCTTACTGGCATTAAGGCAGAGATCTTTGGAGGTGCACCAATTGTGAATTGTTGATAGACAGTCAGGAATGAGCGAGGGGAGCCTGAAGGAGAGCTGAGTGTCATCCACAGAACACTGAAGGTTAGAGGAGAAGGTACAGATCAGGTGGGCCCAAGGTACCACGTAGAGGTTCAAAAACAAGGCTGAGAGGATCGAGCCGTGGAGAACGCCACAGGTGGAGCGAGAGGTGATGTACAGAAAGGAACCAGGCGGTCAACCACTGCAGGACCTGATCCAAGATGCCCAGGTTCTCACACAGTTGATTGATCAGGATGGCGTGGTTGACCATGTCGAAGGCAGAGGAAAGATCAAGGAGGATGAGGAGAGAAGGAAAGCTGAAATCAAGGTTAGACAGATCTTCATGGGTGTTCAGAAGACCGGTTTCCACGCCTCTGGAAGCTCTGAAGCCAGCCTGATGGTCATGTAGACAGCTAACAAATTCAGTGTGTAGAGTAAGCTGGGAGATGGTCAGCTTTTCCAGGAGTTTGCCCAGGAAAGGAGTACTGGAGATTGGTCGATAGTTTGCTAGGCTGGTCGGATCGGCAGATGGCTTCTTGAGCAGGGGATGCACAAGGGAGTGCTTGAGGCGAGAGAGGAAAGTTACAGTGGCAAATCTGTTATTACAGAAATCGGCCAAGGCTGGAGCGAGGGTATCAATATGGTCCTTGATGGTTCTGGAGGAGCAGGGTAGCACCTGTTTGGACAAAACTTTCATAGCTTGGACGTGTCTAGAATCCTCATCAGATGTTGTCAGAGAGAAAGAGGAGAGGGAACGTTGGCCAAAAGGGGGCCAAAAGAGGAAGAAGGAGAGGAAGATGAAGATGAGATAAAGGACTGGATGTCCTAAGTTTTAGTGGTGAAGTGAGAGGCCATAGACATACAGAGGGTCTGGGAGAGAACATGAGAGGTAGATACTGCAGCAGGATTGGTCAGGTCTTTGCAGATTTTAAAGAGCTTGTCCATGTTGTTAGAGGCTGCAGATGCTCAGGCTCGAGTGTGGGCTCTCTTCTTGGATAGGATAGAGAGTATGTATTGCCTTTGGAGCAGGTGGCAGGCCAGTTTGTCTGAGGATGAGCCTAAAGCCCTCCACTTCCTCTCAGCCACTCTACACTTGCGTTTCAGGACCATGAGGTCAGAGTCATACCAAGAGTTGTCCTTTGAGGTAGGCTTCAGCTGGATACTCATGACAGGGGCAAGGATGTCCAGAGTGTTGGGAGATAGAGAGATGCAGATTAGAGAAGGCTGGGTTAGAGTGTGAGTCAGCCGCAAGAATAGGGGGAGCAGAGAAAGTATAGGCAAAGGCCTCCACTGACACATGCTTCATGGACTGAATGACCACAAAGGTAGGTGGCAGTGTTGGGGTGGGCTTTGCCTGAGGGATAGAGAGTTTTGGGTGAGAGGATAGTAGAAAGTTGTCATTACAAGAGAGAGGAGTAGTGAGAGGGTTAGAGAGGGGGATGTCTGAGGAGGTGAGAACATCCAAAGTATGTCTGCCAGAGTGTGTTGGACCAAAGGGCAGAATGGAGAGAGAGAGCATGACGCAAGGGTTGTGGAAAAGCCCAGTGTCGGGATTTGAAGCACACAGGTGAATGTTGAGGTCTCCGAAGAGGAGGAGTTGAAAGGTAGAGACAAGGAGAGCAGAGGAGAGGTCAGCCCCCTATGAGAGGAAGAGGGCACCCTGGCCAGGTGGCCTGTAGATAGTGGCCACAGTCAGAGAGAGGCCAGGAGAAATGGAGACCCTGCAGACCAGGCTTTCAAAGGAGGAGTATTCCTGCATAGGAATTATAGAAGCAGGCAGCTGCTCAGGAAAAACCAGAGCTACTCCACCTCCATGTTGGTTGGTTCAGGGCTTGGAGTTTGTGCATATAAAAGGGGTGTACTAATGACACAGAAACATTAAATGTAGGGATGGTAAGAAATAAAAGGGATACATAAAATGAAATTGAATATAATGAATGTAAAGGAGTTATTTTGGACACAGTTGCGGATGTGCACCACACCAAAACAGATAATACGTAGTACAACCACATGAGGGATATGGGAAGAGCAAAGCCAAATCAGAGTTACTACATGTGCACCCCTTTGCCCCATGCAACAGGCACGCCCAAACTATTCATATAGCAAGAAATGCCACCTCTTATAGCCCAATGTTTAGTGCACCTGGCCCTTTGTAGAATACGAAGCCTGTTTCAAGAACACATGGTCCAAGCAGTCAAAATGGACAGAGATGAAAGCCAAAAACAAAGAGCAAGCACGTTGTCAAATAATATCACTACTATAATTGGGCAATGCACTGTTCTCCAACAACAGATGGGTGAAAGTACTAGTATGCTATGCAGCAGGAGATATACTGGGGCTCTCAGAGGATGTAGTGTCACGTGTCAACCAGAAGTGTTCTAACAGCAGGGTGCACCTATGTGTCAAGACTCACCTGGAACAAATTGATTGAAAAGCCAGTTTAAGTGGAAATACTGGTACACTTCTCCTTTTGCTTCAGGTTAAATGGCACTGTACTCATAGGAACACATGAAAGGTGCAATAAGACTATGTTTATTCCCAACCTGACTAATGCCACATCCACATTGATGGAATTTTACTGGCTGTTCGGACAATATGCTTATCTTCCAGGGGCGTAGGAGACACATACAATCTGGGCAGGACAGGGGACACCTTGGGGACTTTGATACAGCCACAAATCAGGGTAAAATCTGCCAATTCTTCCTTTTTTAACTAGATATTCCCTCCTTTTGCCTCCGTCCAGGATCACACCCTTTCCAGTGAAGCAACCGTTGCTGTTGCGTATCGCCCTCATACAGAAATACCCCTTACCAGTGCTGAAAATGGAAGCAATGGTCGGGGGGAACGGTCACCTCTTTGGAGGCGTGGGGCTGTGGAAAGGTGGGGTGGGGCCAATGGGTGTGGCCCTGGCCAGTTTACTCAACGCAGTATCTCTTCATTCAACCCAATCCTATCAATTTGCATAAAAGCAAAGAGCATTATGGGAACTTCATGATGTCCACAATTTTAAATGTTAAACATATCTGATATGGATTCAGTAAGAAGCCTTTTTAAGTGAATAAAGGACTCTTCTGTTTTGATTGGTCACACTATTCACCCTAAAAAAGATGTCTGTAAATTGCAGGACATATATATCAGTTTGGACAGCTGCAGCATTGCTTGCAAGGTGTTGACAATTTCCACTGCTGAGACTTCCAAAAGCTAGTTGAGGAGCGTGTTGCTCATGTGTGCAATAATGCAGCTTTGGATTTTCTTGGTAAATGTCTGTGTGAGCCCCTGGGCCTGAGAGTGGAACATGAGCTTTCATGAGAAGACTGCTTTCAGAAGATTAGGCAGTGCTCTGTGACTAGCCTTCTGAAACGGTCTGCTCCTTAAGTTGCAGGAACTGGGTGAGTCATATGCCGGCACCTGTGTCTGCAACTGGGTGAGTCATATGCTGGCACCTGTGTCTGGGGAACGAAACCGCGCTCCAGCAAGGCATTTTTTGTGGACAAGACGCTCCGTCTTGTTCTCGCCCATTCTCTTCACCGCCCCTACATCCATTTAATACCCTCTCTTACCGTGGTGAGCCTTTGGCTGATTGTCTCTAACCAAAGTTTCATTGTCCAAGTACTGGCCAATCAGGAAATTGCCCTACACAAAACTGTTCCTTGTCGAGTAGTGTCCCTGTTCACAATCCAAAAGAACACCCTCCCCACTTGCCTCCAGCACAAATGGGTCTTCAGGAAAATGAGTCTATGATACATGGAATTATCTGCAAACTATGGGGTCCTTCCTGCTCACCCAAGGGGGCATATGCAGCACTTGTCTTTTTTCATTCACTCCCAACCTAACCTAGGAAGATATGCAGGGTTAGTGCATCCCCCTATGGGGGTGTGTGGGAGGTGTGGACTGCAGTTTTATGAGTGCCCACTTGTTTATTTCTCACTTATAAACAGAAGATTCTGCAGTAATAAGGGACACAGGGTTTGAATTTGTCACCTACAGAATATGCACAGATTTCTGAAATTCACCCGTTCGTACTTCGAGCATGCTGGGATTCAAACCTGTACCCAACCTGCGGCACACATTTCTCCAGCAGACATATTAGTGCTTGTTGCTGGTGGAGTAACCTATTTTAACACTCCCACCCCTCGTTTTTCCAAAAATGTAGGTTGCGGCAAATAGAGACAATGATTTTCCCAAGATCACACATATACTTGGTTACTTTTTTTGTCCAAGGTCCAGAAATGGGAAGGTGATTAATCATTTATGTTTTGGTCACTTTTTATTGTGTCATACCTTGTGTTGGGGAGTGGGTTTGCGTGGACGAGCACACAGCAGGGAGTTTCCACCCTCTGAGATACCATCTCTGAAAGGCTCTTGCATTCCTTCCTGCTCCCCAAAGTGTATGTCACTGATGTGGTGCAGGATGCATGCTAACGAGCTAAAAATCTATGCAGCTAAAACCAAGGTGATCCTGGGTCCTAATAGTCTGTGTATCTGATTGCACTTTGATGGAACAAGCCCAGAATTTGTGATTCTTGAGAGGTTCTTGGTTTACTCCTGCCTTGTGCCCGAGGCCTGCAAAATCATGATTGGCCGAGATTGGAATGGTTATGTTTCTTTGCCTCAAGGCACTGCAGTAAATCCAAACTACCTTAGCCTACCACAATGTGCCATAGACTACCTGCTGAAGTTCAAACCTCAGAATAACACCGGCCATCTTCTTCTCTGAGTTTTGTTGTCAAGGGCATCAAGAGTGCTGGTGGGCTAGTCTGTTGATTTTAAAGAAGCATTGAGTCAGGCGCACAAGATCACCCATAAGCAACAAGGTCCCCAGGCTTCTTTATTAGGAAATGTGCACGCTATCTGCGCTCTCTCGCCTAGGCCTCTGTTCCCATTGCATCCCCACCTTCGAATGAGAGTTGGCAATGGCAGTTTCTCTTCAACAGCAGCTAAACACTGCAACAAGCTTCCACCTCAGTTCTGCACCCTGTAAATCACTGAAATCCCACCTGCTTGCAGTGGTGCCCATTGTGCACCCCTATTGACCACTTTGTGAAATGTAAACAAACCATGTTTGCACCTGTATCTTGAATGAATGCAAAGTTTCATTTGGCAACTGGGGCTTTGTAGGCAGTTTGAGAATTTAGAGGGAGGTGGGACTGGGACAATGCATGTCAGTGACATAAAGCATTATCATATCCAGAGGAACTGGAACTTGTGATATAAGGGATTCTCTTAATGTACTCCTTACTCATTGCCATTTATTATGCATCCCTGCCATTTATTCTGCAGCCCCGGTTATAAAAGGTGCAAATTACAAGTGCACTGCACGAAACAAAGACCGGATGGATATAGCAATTGGCTGGTCAGCATGATGCCCTACTGGACCAACACTTATTTTGTTTTATGCAATTTTTTAACGGGTATTTTGCAAAATGACATTGCATCACACACTTCTTTCAGACCATGCACACATCTGTACACTCCTCCCCCTTAGGGCGCAGGAAGCAATGCCACGTTTTCTAAATGGGAGCAAATGAAACTGCAATTACATTACTTTTAATTCTTCATGGCATGAGCATCCAGATTCTAAGCGCTGTACTAAAATGTGTTTTACCAAATTTAGTACTTCCCCATAATACTGGGCTTCACAAATGGTCAGCAAGCACACAAGAGACCAACCTTGGCAGAATGAACTACTGAAACAGTGCAGTATGGCAAAGCCCACGTTAAAATGATTTCAGAGCCACGTGTGAATTCTCTCAATTCTGTATACTGCTGCACCCAAGTTTGTCAGTCTTACAAGTGCCCTTCCTTAGAGGACATGGATGTAAGGAGCATCACACAGTGAGAAGCTTGCCGACTACGCTACAGATTATGCACAGCTCTCATACACACCTATGAGCGGTGAGACACACCTCCGATCAGTGAGAGCCGGGGATGTTTCAAGGTGTCATGCTGGTGCATAGAGCAATTTCTCTGGTTGCAAGTGAATTGTGGGGGGATAAATGGCATTATATCCTCCCCACTTAAAATAGTGGGGAGGATTTGCCCCCCCTGTCCCCTCCATGTCCTACGCCCATGTTATTTTCCCCTTTCTTCATCCTTGAGAGGCGTCTGCTCGCTGACCACCTTGCTTTCAGCCTATTTTATAGTGCCCAACTCGCATATGACTGTCATCAACGTGCCCCCTCAGTTGTAACTGAACCCCCTCCACATCATCGTGCTCACCACTCACTAAGAGTCCACTGACAAAAGAGGTCACATTACTGGTCCCAAGACTCATCTAACAAGCTCAAAGTGATTCCAGAACATTTTCAGATGTTTTTTTGCTTCTCTCCTTGAGCCTGGTATTCAAACTACAGCCAATGCAAAGTAGTTGCATATCAGCAGGTGGGAGATGCTCCAGCTAGCGAGCCAGACTGAGCAGGGTCTCGATTCAACAGAAACATAATTGCAGGCTATTCATCTGATGACCCTCCAGAACTGGTATGTTCTGGATTTACTTACAGCAATGGAAGGGGGCATATGCAAAAAAGATAGGATTTTCTTGTTCCACATACACACCCCCAAATAATATGGACAATATTTTTTTAACCCGTCCCTTAGGGGACTCCACTACTAGCAGATTGCCATGGAAAAGGAACTGGATTGAACGCTGCAGACTGGTTTGATTCAATGTTTTTGTGGGCCCCGTCTTGGTTGGAGATAGACATAAAGCTGCTGGTTCCCCTAGTCGTATTTTTTCTTATAATTTTGTGTTTATGTCAAGCGATTCCACAGTGCAGCTCCAAGCCAATGCCTCAGAATTTATGAGGATGTTGGTATATATAGCAATAGTTAAAGCTGCTGCCCTCACAAATCATGTGTACACACACCGAGAAGTATAACGGTGAAGAAGAGCACGACCAGTTGGTCCCCCAGGGACATTGTCTTAACCCCCACCTGATTCAGAAAATTATGTGGAGCATTGGGTAGACTTGGCAGGGGACGGGGCATGTTGTTTCATGACATATCCACCAGAAGAATAAGGCCCGGAAGGGGGAAAGTTTACATCACATTTGAAAGTGTGGGTGCCTTAATTTGACAATTATAGAAGAAGTTTAGCTGGGTTAGTCAATGGAGTATTAACTAACGGATGGAATGGTGGGATTCAAGTGCAACGTCCCAGTCAGGCGAAGAGATTTAGATTGAAAAAAACATATTATCAGGCATTGTAGTGCTAACAGTTCTTGGTGGGAGTGGCAGAATGTACATGCATTCATTTGTAGTTAGCTTTGACTCATATTTGAAACCCCATAAAGGTATTCAAAAAGAGCAACAATGTATTCTCATTGCAGTTGCATTGGTTAACGATAGGGTGATACATGTTGCAGTTAGCCATAGTGTACAGTGGTATGTTTTAAGGGATGTGCAAGTAGGTAGCTGACATATGTAGGAGAATGAGATGGCGTCAAGGAAGTGTTGCGTTAAGGTGAGATCCAGGGCTAAAATAGCAAGAGTTCTGCCATGTTAGATTTTAGGGCATGGTACAGGATGTGTTTGTGAAAGCATAAGAAACGGGTCTAACGTGGAGCTGCAGCTCTGTGCAGATGATCCAAAGAAAAGTCCCCTTTCTTCCCCCTCACAGACAAGTTATGCAGTCAAAGTCTCAGGCAGCTGCGCTGTGTCGATAACAGTTAATTGAGTCCAGCTGCAGTGCTCAGAGGAGCTGGAAAAGGAATGTTTGGTCTTGGAAGGAAAGTTTGAAATGTGCTCTTTTGAAGGTGGAATTCATGTAAGCACGGCATGGGGTTCTGTGATGCCAAGAGGCCTGGTGAAGATTTGAAGTACTACTGACCTCACCCAAAAAGCAGTCATCCTATTTGAACTGCAGGTGCTGCACACTAGGGATCCATAAATAATCAAAATTCAAACACAAGTGCGGTGCCCCAATAACATCATTCATGGGCACCTGGGTTCACAGAGAGATAAGTGAGGAGATGTGCTAGGACTGTGCCGTGATGTGGGATGGTCGGAGCAGAGGTGATGCCAATAAATGTATCTAAAAGGGCAGTAAGCTGTTTGTGCATGCCACAGTGTCTGGAATAATGAGGAGGGCTATTGTATTAACAAATCAGAGTTCATCTTGCTATTGACACTTTGATCAGGACCCGACGGATGGGTGCACATCACGTGATGGTTAAGAATATTTACTTGTAAAAGCAATGTATTATGCCAACAATGTACCTTGTAGTTAATCAATTCCTACTGACAACATTGTAGGTCACGTGTTTAGGGAAATGTGTTTTAGATAACATGTGATCAATAGGGTAATGGACTATAGGGATAATTAGAATCATGTTGTAATCTTTATCATACATAGTTTTATTAATTTGCGTTTCTGCTTTAAAAGATGTAACTTCTTTGGGTGGGGCGAGCTACGTGTTAGTCCGGTTCTAACAGACTGCCTGATACTTTTGCATTAAATGAACTGTAGTTTTTCTTGCAAACGGTGCATCAGTTATTTGGTCCACTTGGGATGGTTTTTTATCATTTGGGTTTTGGGTCATTCACCCTACAAGCCTAGGGATAACCCTCTGTCTCTCATCTCCCATGCGGTATCCTTCCTTAACTAGGCATTGATAAGTCCCAGGTTAGTGAAATTGATCTGTAACCTCTATTGTCTTATAGCTGGCTTTTGCTTATAGTGATTCCATAAGTGCCGACTATCTGAACTCCCTCCTGGACTTCTTAACTTTCCCTACTCTCGCCATAGGTTAGGGTTCTAAAGGGCTTCAGGATTGTGCATTCACTTGCTCTGCTGGGTCTAAGCTAGGTTACTCATGCTCATTTAAACCGTTCCCTCTCTATACTCACCCCTACTCTTACTCCTCCTACCAATCCTTTGCCCTTTGATGTCTCTTATGTCTCGCCTCCACCCTTTTATGTTACACCTCCTCCCACAAAACTCAGCTATTCCTCTTTCAAGCCACTTCTCCTATTCTTCTGCTACTACCACTTTCCTCCTACCACTATCACCACTATCACTTTCGTCCCACCACTATTATTCTCCTCCCACCATGACCAGAACACATACTTTCACTTTGTACCAACCACTACACATTCATCATTTAAACTAACCTACTCTATTCAATCGCCACACAAACACACAAACTTATACAGCAGAACTCCATTAATTCCTTAACCACTATCTCACCGTCTCTGGTAATCTCTTCCACAGTCAGTCGCCCCTTCCTCCTCCTGCTGGTCTCTTGTTCCTCCTCCACTCCCGTATAACCACAGTGTAATTCTTCCTGTCTTCCCTTATATCCAAATTCCCTTCTTGGGATTGGCTAGCTCTCCCTAAGCAACCTAGTTTTAGTTTTTACTCCTAGGGCGAATATATGTAGTGTAAATCTATAAAATGGTGATTAACCCCCTCCTACTTTCTCCATGTAGGCTCCTTGTGTTTTGCTAGTGTTTGGGCTTTGATCTCTTCTTCTGAGGACGCCCCAAGTAAGTCCAATTGTGGCTGGTGTGTCTCTTTCCCCTCTCAAGCCCTTAGGTGAACCAGGCGACATCAGTGGCATTGCATGAGTCTGTTGGCTCGGTATTAGCATAATTGTTTGTTTTTAATTTGACCGAATTTGGCCAGTACCATTCGACCGATTGAAAATGGACAATACTTACTGAACATATGGAGCGGGGGTGTCTCACGCTCACTATGATTGGTATGTGCCTTGGGGGGCTGCAGGGGTGTTCCCTGATTCCTCCACATGGGAGGCGGGGGACCGGAAAAAAAAAGAAAAAGGGAACCTGCAGCATCGGATCCGACCTGCGTTAGAGGGATGGATCTGATGCTGCAGGGGTGAAACAGGTAAGCAGGGGAGTGGAGTGGGAGGTTAGGGGGTGGATTGGTGTGAGCACATTTGGTTTGTGCTTTGATCATCTGATAATTGATTGCATGCAACAAGGTTTTTTTGGAATGTTTCCCCCGATTAATTATCAGATGATCATATACCACCAAACTGCTGGCTCTACATGGTCACATTATAAAAACCATTGTGTTGTCATGAAGAAGAGTGGCCTCTCATTTGGAGTAGGCCCGCTTAGAAGAATGTGTGCCACAGTTCTTTTGCTTTGTGGTTTCCTGTGGCTCTGCTGGGCTGTCTGTTCTGTCTTCAAGTGCCTTGCTCCCATGCAGTTCGAGACTCATTCCAGCTTTTTGACTGCTTCAGCCTCAGTGGATCTGAAAGGAATAGGCCAATATTGGCAAGTACCTTCAGGAAGAGGCATGATAGGAGACATTTTTCTACAAACTAGCATACTGGGACATGGGGGTTTCAGGACCAGTGGCCTTTGTAATAGACCTACTCCCATGACTATATGTGCCTGTGTCCCCACTCCTTTGGCAAGGCCATGTCCCTGTCCTTCTCAAAACCTTTAGCGCCACATCACATCCAAACTCGTTCCTCCAGCTCCTTTTTAAAGACTTCATGCTCTGTGACTGAGCAAATCTAGCTCTTTGAGTGGTGCTTAGGGACATGGATTACACCTGTGTAGTTTTGGCTGGGCTGATTTGTGGTTGGATCATGTGCTAGAAGTTAGACAGTCTGAAATCGGGTTGTCCTGAGATTTATCAAGGCCTGCATCAGTCTTGGATTTTAAAATAACCTCATTCATATATGCAATCTCTTTCCATTGCCTTTGGGGTACTAATGAGATTGCCGGCATTGGTTTGATTCCCTTTGTATTTCCAGCATAAATCAAAAGTCAGAAAAGACGATTGGGAGGAATTGTGAGCTGGAAAGGGTGCAAACCCCTGGCTCTTTTGATTTTTATTAGTACATAAAATGATGCAGATAATGAGATCCTCCTTTGTTGCAACTCCCTGCCAAAAGCATAGTGCACTTGTGCCCTGCTTCAGGAGTAGCCTGATTCGCAGCACCCACTCTGCTCATGGCGCAAGGCAGGTTCATAGTCACAAGATGCCCACTCAACCGCTGCCTCTACAACACAGTTTCTGCAGAACAGGGGTGGCATTTAAGATATGACCCCTGTAATTAACTATAATGATCATGAGTAGCCCATGCTGATGGCAGGGTCATCTTTAAGAATAAGCTATGCCTGAGTTAGACGTAGTGCATGGTGATAAATATGATCCTTGCCACATCCCAATTGATACTGCACATGTGTCAGCTCCTGTGAATCATCACTGCTGTGGAAGGGAATGTGTATTCGAGTCAGACGGGCCGATACTGCCACACGGCAGGATAGAAATCCAGAGGACCCAGCCTCTCTTTGATTCTCTTTGGGAGAGCCGGGTAGCCCCTCACCAGAGACAGCTGCACAGCAGGCAGCGGCCCTGGGCCTAGGTATCAAAGGAGCACACTCATGCAGGAGGAGTAGCCTCACACCAGGGTGCTGCATATCCAGAGGTCTTTGTTGTCAGTAAGAGGGAAGGGTTTGGAGTAGGACAGGTAGGAGTTCTCTGGACACTTGACAAAGTCTTCCACCATCTTGTTTCTAACTGTCGCTCTTTCCCTTCCCTGTCTCCTCCACTTCCTCTGGAGCAAAGCACTTTGGGTGGAAATCAGCAAGGCAAAGTCCACTCCAGCCAGGAGCAGGTATTGGTCCTCTAAAGCAGCCTAGCTTTAGACCAATCACTTGAATACTTGTGCATTTAAAAGAAGGAGCTTTGCAGCGCTTCTGAAGAATTCCCTCAGTTCCTCAAGGTTCCTTTAAGGCCCAAGAGACGTCCTAAAAATTCTCAGCTGGACTTTCTTTGGGACAGTTGCTCTGTCCAAAGCCCTTTGCAGAAGGTGAAGAAGGAGCCGTTCAAGAAAGAAGGGAGATCTGTCAACCACTCTCAAGGACCATCAGGAGGGACCAGTGGTGTGGATCAGGACCAACCATTCTACAACAGATCTTCTGTGCAAGAAGAGCAGAGCCTGAACTGAAATATCCTGTCCTTGAGTCCTTTGCAAAAGGCCTTCCAGCAAGCAGAGGGCCAGACTTGCCTGAGCTCCCTGTTCTATCGCACCAAACTGGTCACACTGTGTTCCCTGCATCCTGAACAATAGGGAAGACGCTGGTGCTGGTGTCTGCGTTCCTCCAACCGGCAGAACAATTGCACTGTACCTGAACCAGTTCAACACTGCATTATGTCCTAGCGAAGCAAGTCACCTGCTAGGCCTGAGGCCTGCTCAGCACTAGCTCCCGAACTGAATCTCTGGAGGATCACTCACTGATTCTAAGCAGGAACCAGTGCCTCATTGACTGCACATCTCGATCACCACTTCAATGACCATCGGCCACCAATTCAAACCGCTGGAGAGTCACTCAATGACTTCTCCCAGCGCCCAAAGCCTGACACGGCCTGGCCAACTGTGAAGCGTTCTTGGGACCCCACGACCTGCATCAGTGAAACGTTACCATTCTACCACACAGAGCACCCATATTCAAACCTACTCAATGCCGTCTTCCTATCAGGGCCTCCATGATCCTACGTGCGGAACTGAGCCTGATCAGCTCACATCAAAGTTCAAACCTGGGACTCATGCGTAAACCCACCAAGAACTGAATCCAGGTACTGTGACATTGAACTGCCGCCAAGGTCCACTTGGACCCCAGAGACTGGTTAGGTCAGCATTGCTCACGTGTTCAAGCTGAACCCTATGGTCCCTGAATAGGAAACAAGTCATGCAGGGATGGGATGCAGAATAACTCTTACACCAAATAATTAGACCGACTTGGTAAAGTCTCATCCAACTGTTTTATTATAAATTGTCTAAAACAGGGAGTTACAACGGACATCAAAGACTGTTCGCTTAAGTCTCTCAAACATTTTGCATAAAACACTTCTTTATACTAAATATTTGTGATTCATGACGTCATACTACGTGGCAAACAAGAAAAACCTACGGGGCTGTGGTTGATTTAAGGGGAACATCTAAGTATACTTTCTATCAGGGAACGGGTTGTGATTGGGTTTCTACAGCCAGGTGGAAAACTTGTGCCCAGCCCTAGTGCAAGTCATCCCTTACAGTTATTATATATATGAAATACTATTGGCTCTTAAACCATAAGGCCCTTTGTTATATGGCCCTCTACAATTGGTTGGCACGCTTGTATCCTTCTAGAATATTTGGTTCACTTAGCAGCATATAAGCTCTGACCCAGGTTCAAGGAGGTGAACATGACTTTACCTCCCCACCCAATTAGCCCATCATCTCTCATCGACCTTGCCTTCTGCTATGAAATTGTCTATGAACTTGGCCTTGCAGTAGCTTCTCGTCACTGGGAATATAAGGGAGTGTGGGTACATTCTTATCACAGTGGTGGTCTGCGTGCCCACTTCTATTTCCATCCTTGGTTCACGTGACAGGAGGCCATGCTTCAGCCGATTTTCAGCATTTAATTGTCCTGGACTAATAAACTTGGCACTTATGGCGTTCCCTCTTTGCAACTTAACAAGGAACGATTCCACTTCTCACATCTACTGTTCTTCAGAGACAGATAACCCATTCTTGGCTGTTCCAGCCTTTGACACCAGGCCAGACATCCCTCCTCTTTCCTTCCATGATTCGTAGCTATCTTTCTTGCTGCGGCACAGCTTCTGCTTTTGATCCTACTTTCTGCGTGGGGCTGAGCTTACTAAAATTGTGACATCGAATGTCCAGATTCTATATAATAATGGCACTGTCTGCAGTCTGTTCACTACGTATAGCCAGCCTTTATGATTAGTTAGCCTACATGCCTTGCTGCATCTGTACAGTTATTAAAATTAAATAGCTTGCATTTTCTGCAGTGCTCTTCACACATGCAATCTTCATTCCGCATATCAACCAACGTTTACTCAATTCCTTATTTCGTCGTCAGTTTCTATACGGTCCATACACCTTCTTCTTCAGCTGGTCTCCTCAGTGCATCACACTCATCTTCTGTGATGTCACCATCTTCTCTTTCTCTCATTTTCATATTCCTTTGGGGACTTCTTCCAAGATTTGATCATCTCTTCAGGGATACATCAGATACGGGTTTCTTAGTGGATACCTTGTCTCGCAAAAACTCTCTGCAGAATAGTCACAGTCACTGGCATCAAGCATGGCACAGATTCAGGCTTCCAACATACAGGCAGCAGGGGGGAGGGACTTTCTGTGGGGGCATTTGGCTGCTTCTCTGCACTCCCGCCTCTGGTTTATTCATCAACCACACCTTCACCGATCTCCACATCTTGCCATTTTCTTTTGAAGAAGCGTTTCTTTGGAGTCCAGATCTTCATCACTCACTTCAGGGATCCAGCTAAATTTACATGTTCATCAACACTCCAGGTCACATAACTGCTCTGTCCTTTCGGATTACAGTATATCCATCGGCCCACATAGTCCTTGAGGTTTCTTGGATACAGGAACTTCATTCCTTCAGGTGCTACGATGCTGGCCTTTATGTATTCTCTGATTTCTTCATCAGTTAACTCCTTGGGTCTGATTCCTGATTCAACATCAATCATGATATTCATTCCTAATGCTTTCTTTGCTGTCTTCTTGCACTGTGTGATTATTATCCTGATCACACAGAATTCAAACATTACCATCACCAGCGCTGCTCCAAGAAGCTTGAATATGTTCGCCATCCACTGTGGAACGCATGAGAAGACAGATGCAAACCAACTGTCATCTGCAACATCTTTTGTCACATCTTCCATCTTGTTATGCAGGCTCTTTAGCAACGTTATGGCCTCTGTCAAGGTCCCATTCTCGACCTCGTGAGAAGGTATGAACGTTCAACATGATGGCCCGAATTTGGCACAAACTCCTCCTTCCATCACTGTGATCATGTTCTGGACATATCTATTCTGAAGGGTCATCAGTCGTATGGCTCTCAGCTCTTCCCTGATAGCATTGAATCCCTTTATATTAGTGTTAATTGTCTGTAGGAGCTCCCAGCGAGTGATTTGCAACCACTTAACGTTGGCCATTGTCTGGATCCCAGGCATAAAGATAGACGTGCAGATCAAAACAGTTTTGGTGAACAGCCTGTGCTCATATGGGATAGCACCAAAAGCCTCTATTGGTTTAGCTGAGAAGTAGTTCTCCCTCTGTTCGATTGAGAAATTCAAGTGATTTTCGCTTTCTCAAATGGACATCCGTCTTTGGAAATTCACCAATGTTCCGGTCACCCTGAGGAATCACTAACACTGGAACATGAATGATCATCAAACAACATGCTCCTCCCCAATCTTTGGGCAGCTTGATGTAGGCTCTGGATCCACAGTCCCAATATCGAACCATCAGGACAGCTGTTCCTGCTCCCATTTTGGAGACATCAACTGTAGTCTTGCAACCTATGTTAGCTCCCATATTCCCTTTCCCTCTCAACGAAAGCACAGTGTTGCATTTGTCAATGGGATCACAAACATTGGGGCTGATTCATCTTCTACCCATGTCAGCAGCTTGGCATGTTCGGCCTATGACTTCAAACACTCATCATTCACTTTCTGTACTTCTCACACATATTCTGACTCCAATAGATGAGCTGCACAAGACATCAATCTTTCTTCCGATCCCTTCTTTGTTTTCCCTCGTCCATAGACTAGCAGCTGAGATCATTCCTAGTATCCAGACATCCAAGCTGATTCTATTTCGTCAGGACAGTCCATTCTCTTCATTTCTTTTATGACCACTTCATCCTGTTCTGCCCTAGGATACGTGAGCATCTTGCTCTTTCATGCAGGTTCCCTTTCCATCTATGTAGTCTTGATATTGTCATCCTGGAATGGAAACAACCATTTTGATCTCCACCGCAGAGTTGCACAGTTTCCTTGGAACTGTCCTCGAGTCATACATGCAGCAGGGTGAACAAGACATCTAGCATCATGTTCTGGAATTTCTCTGGAGATAAAAGTTTGGGCAGCATTAATGGCATAGGATATGAGAACACAAACATAGCAACCCTCCTTGGATTTTCTCTCTCCCAACTTTTTCACTTGTTATTACCACATGTTGTGACCCAAATGTGCTGCGCTGTCTAGATAAGTATTTATCCCATTATTGTCTTCCTCTGACTTCTCTTGTGTCTTCCCAACATAATGGTTGCAGCCCATGGAAATAACTCTAAACCAGCTCTACTCTGGGGAGACAACGCAAAGTGATTTGTCTTTTTGGTAATTGGTAAATCAACATCAGTTCCAGGAGTAGGGAGGAACAAGCGGGCATCTGCCGATTTTGGACCAAAGAAATAGAGAGTGTGTATCAGAAGGAACAGGAAGACAAACATAGAAATTGAGCATATATACATTATACACCAGAATAATAACCCACACCATTTGAGCCATTCTGGAATTTCTTCAGCTTGCTCAACCTCTAAAATTGTATTAACTTCAACATTTCTCATTGTTACTTCAATTGTTAATGATGGGAAAAAAAACTTGTACTCCTTTAGGTGCATCACCTCCTCTACTATCGCAATTAACAATCTTCGAATTACAAGGCCATTCTTAGGATCCTGTAAAAAAGTAGGAACATCAACGTATCTTCTGACAAGAACAGGATATGGTTGAAGGATAAATATGAAAACAGCAAGAGCAAGTCTGTGGGCATTACCATCAGTTAAGACCATGGATTCATCCAAACATATATGCAGTGAGAAACATAACGGGGTACTGCTCTTGCTTCCAACTATCAAATTCAAAATCCAAATTAGGCATATTCGTGATACATTAGTGTTTCCCAAAGTGCAATTTCAAAAGATTCCTGTGACTCTTGGCTTCTCTTTAAGAAGTGTCCAATTCAAAGTCCAAATGCAATTTGCATTTTTCAATCAATCAATTGGTTTATCGCCCTTCTTTTTTGTCATTGATCGAGTCTGCACATGCTGAAATTCTTCTTCTTGTCTTGCTTCTGAATCAATAGTCGGGATGCTGCAATCTGGCCATTGTATGACTTCACGTCGTTGAGATGTATACAAGCTTGTCTGCCTTGAACTTTTACTGCTGAGGGACTGACAATTTCTACACTAAAAGGTCCCTTAAATCTTGCCTCGTGCCACTTCCTAGTGACGTTTCTGATCAACATGGCATCACCAATAAATAGTCTAGGTGCTGGTAGTAATTCAGGAGATGGTTGCTGGATGGTTTTCATCTGTGTTCTGAGACCGACCCTCCTGGTGCTTGAGTTGATCTGAAATGAGAGAGATACCACTGGTCATGCATGTTAAATATGCACGCAACTCATTTCCTAACATTTGTGGCATACTCTGGGCCTCACTTCGACTCCTCGATGGAGGTGTAACCTGGCTGATTCCTTAGGTCATATGAAGCTAAGGGAAGGCAATATAGACATCTTTTTTTCAATGTAAGCTTGAGCTTGTCAATCCTTTCTTTAAGGAGATTGTTGAGTCACTCACATATCCCATTCACTTGCGGGTGGTAAGCAAAGAAAACTTTTGCTTAATGTTTAACAAGTGCCCTATCTGTTCAAATACTTCCTTAACAAAATGTGGCCCATTATCGGATCTCAGCACTCAACACACACTCCATCTCGTAAAGACTTTGCACACTAAAACCTTGCTGCGCAAGTAGCATCAGGGTTGGTACATGGACCTGCCTCGATCCACCTAGAGAAGGGACACACCACCGCTATCAGGTACCTGTATCCACTACACATCTGCAGCATATCAGCACACTCAATATGCAAATGCTGAAAAGAACAATTCGGTTGAAGAATGACTCCTCTAATTGTTCGCATTGTATGCCCAGCAGTAAACTTTTGACATACGATGCAGTTTACTACATAAAATGCAAATGTTCTAACAAGTTTGGAATAAACCAGTCTTCTGCAACTGATGCAGCATGACATTCCCTAGTTACATTTGCAGGGTTGCAGCTGGTCAAGCGATACCTTTAACAATGCTACTGGCATCACCAGCTTCCCAGTGCTATCCTGTGGCCATAATGCATCTGTAGGGGATAAAGAATACCCCCTTCATTTCCATAGTACCTGCTCTTCTTGCGGTGCACTGCCTTGAATCTACATTAACTGTGTTTTCAGCAAATGATTAAACCCTTGTTTTACTACCATAATCGGGACCACTTTTTCCCATTCGGAGCATCAAAACTTGAAATATCTGGGGAATATGCAACCCTTTTGGATTCTAAGTCTACCCCATCGTTCCTGCAAGAAATAAAGGGTTTTTGTTTATTGTGAGCAGCGCATTTAACAACGGCTTTGGATACTGCGAGTTGTAGTGCCTTAATAAGCCTGTCCAATAAGGATGCGTGCTGCACTGGAGTGCCATCCATTCGGAGGTAGCCCCTCCTTTTCCAATGCACTAGCCCTGCATGTAAGGTTGACATCACATATGTGGAGTCACTATACACCGTCACTTCCTGGCCTTTGTGTTTCTCAAGCATGACAATAAGTGCCACCTTTCTGCTGCTTGCGCTTAAAAGTAAGTTGTCGTCTGGCATGTGCTACGACTTCAAATTCTCCATTTGCTCTATGCCTTACTCCAGCTGCACCAGAATGCCTTACATTTTCAAAAAATCATCAATAAAGAGAATTTCTCCCCCGGCAATGTATTTTGTTTAATGAAAAATATATCATCACAAAACCCGATACAATTCGCAGAATCATGCACATGGTCACTCTCTGTTACTGGCTCAGCTACAAATTTGTCAGGACTCACTGTTTACATCTGACAATTTTGATCTTTTGGTTCAAAATCATTACTTCATATGCAGAAGCACTCTGAGATGTCAATGTACCTTTGGGTTTCTCTAAAATAGCAAACAAAACATTTTCCACAAAGAGAGTCATAAAGCAGCCCATCACTATTCTTGTAGATTTGTCAATTGCAAACGCAATGGCTGCCAATGACTGTTTGCAAGGAAAGTGCCCTTTCATAACTGGGTCTAGAATCCCACTGAAATACGCTGAAGGTTTGTACCCCAATGTGGTCCTCTGTGTAAGCGCTGCTGTCATGACTGACCCATTTGTGTGCGAAAATAAGAAAAACTCCTCAGCATAATTGGGAATCCGTAAAACAGGTGCTGTACAAATTGCCTTTTTCAGCTCTTCCTCCAGCTCCCAAGTCCAGTCTATTGTAACTTTGTCCATTTGTGCTTTCTTTAAAACCTGCAAAAGGGGTATTATGTATGAACTATAGTCAAACACCCAGGCTCTAACATAATTAAATAGTCCTAAAAACTGTTGCATCTTCTTTAGTGTGTGCAGTTTTGCAGTTTTCATAATTGCGTCAGCTCTTTCAGGTGTCACCTTTTTCCCTCATGTGAAATCAGCTGTCCTATGTATAACACCTCTCCCTGACAATACTGCAGTTTTTCTTTGTCTGCTTAGATAGTCATCTTCTGTCATGCTACAAATTAAAATGTCCTCTACGTATTGTATCACAATGCTTTTCAAATCAACATTGCCTGGGTCCATCAGGAGGACCCTGTTAAAGATTGATGGGGACTCAGAGTACCCTTGGGGTAGCCTAGTATGTTTCAGACGAGTCTGGTGAAACATAAAGGAGGTCATGTCTTGTGAGTCCTTGTGAAATGGGATTTGGAAAAACGCCTTTTTCAAATCAATCACCTTGAAATATTGGGCTTCCACTGGGATACTGCATAGTATCGTTGCCGGATTAGGAACTAAATGAAACTCTGCATCTACAATCTAGTTAATCGGTCTCATGTCCTGTATGAATCTCCACAACCCTCCCTTTGATTTTTTTCACAGAGTACACTGCTGTATTACACAAGGATTCTCACAGTACCAGAATACCTTGTTCCATCAGTGCTGAAATAGTCCTGAAAATACCCTCATCAGCCTCTCAAGACATTGGGTACTGTCTTGCTAAAAGTAAAATCGCTCCTGGGTTCAGCTTTATTTTGACTTGCCCTTTTCCCCTTAACAGGCCTATGTCATAAGGGCCTAAGTCTTCATCAAACAATGCTGGACGCTGCCATATTATTGCCATTCGCTGTGGGATCCCCCTTTTTTCTATCCTAATCCACTATGTGATGCTCATAAGGAACACTACTTCATTGTCTGTTGGATCATCTCTAAACATGTAATCATCAGTAATGTCAGTCAATCTACACACTTCTTCGATAGCTATCACTATCCTCCATGGTCTAACCTCGTCATCTGTTCCTTCAAGCATTGCCATTTCCCTTCGTACTATGGTTGCTTCTAATTCTATAGGGATTGTCTGTCCCCCATCTTTGTCCATAGGTATCTGTGGTCTAAACAGAAAATCTTCAGGTACTCTCGTAGTTCTCCCCACTAAAAAAAGTAACCATGGTAATAGAATACTCACCCCATAAAGGAAAACCTCTGGCTCCACTGTAATGCCTTTGCAGCGCCACTGGCCCTGTGAACACCAATATAAATTCACTCACATTTAAATAGTGTATTTCAGGTGTGGAACACACAATACCTTCCTAAGTAAATGAAATTGTCATGTTAAGTTTTGTCATCAAATCTCTTCCCAAAATGTTAACTGGTGAATACAACAATGGAACCGACATGTCACACTCTTCTATAAAGACTGGTCATTCGTCAATAAAAGGAACTCGACTTATAGCTCCAGAGAACCCTTGAGCATTCATGGCAATTCCCCACATTGGATACTTTCGTTCTCGTATACATGAGTGTGTGGCTCCAGTATCTAGTAAAAAAAGAAAAAGATTTGATTCCTATAGTCATATCAACCCTTGGTTTCTCTTGAGGATCTGGTGTTACTGATAGTACTGAACACATCAAGTCACGCTGTGAGCTGTCCTATTGTAGGTACATGCACACCCCTGTATCTGTGAATGGGTTCCCTCCCACCACAGTGACACCCCCTATTCTAGGTATCAATAATTGTCCCATGTTTGCATACTGCTGTGTCTGCATGGGGACATGCTGTGACTGCCCTTGCACTGGATTTTTTTGCACTTGCTCTGGTTGTTGTTTCTGTTGCATTCGCCGCGCTTGTGTCTGAAACACTGTCTGATCTTGGGCAAACTCTTCCCTAGTTTGTGAGCTATATAATGGGCGATAAGCTATACCCCCTCTTGAAAACGGACCATTCTATACATTCCCTTGGCTTCCACATATGCGCAAAATGTGCCCTGTCATCCCACAAGTCCAACATACTGGGGGAGCACATCTGACTGGTCCCCCTTGATTGAATCCTCCTTGAACATTTTGATTCTCATTCTGCACATTTTGAAACCTACATTGATTATTTTGGAAACTGTCCCTTCCGCTATAGCCCATACCTCTGCCTCTTGGCATGAACCCATATCTGCCTTGCTCCATTTGGCACTGATTACTCGCCTGCGATGTACCCACTGATTGCTATGCTTCCAGTCCTTCTCTGCTTGTCAGTACCGCCCCTTCTAATGCGTACTTTGACAATTTCTTCTGAACTTATTTAGCCTTCTCAACTTTTCTGACCTTCTTCCTATTTTTCTCCTTTAATAGCTGACAGTGATGCACTATCGTCAGCTCTATCTCAGCCCCTGGCTTGACTTCCATCCCCACTTGCTTCTTCATCTTCTGCTGTACTTGCTCGGGCAACCCTTGACATAAAATGTGGTAAAATAATGCCACTGTTTTTTCCCACAGCTCCTTCATTTCAAGAGCCCAATGCTCTTGAAAGTCCTGAATGTAAGCAATAGGATCCTCTTCTTCATTCATTTTGTGTGTCGTAATTGCACCCATGTCTGATGTATCTGGACACTGCACCCTGAGCATGCGTCAAAAATCTGCTCTGCAATTATTAAACTGTGCTGCAATGTGCGCTGTGTTCTGTGCTGTCACACTTGAATAGCCTGCTCTCCTCCATATGTCATTGGCTCTTTCTCTAATAATAGCTGGCAGGAGACCCTTAATATCCCCTATGGCCAATGTAGTTCCTCCTGTCATTTTTTCTAATTCATACATCCATTTTCCCGCACCCAATGTCAAACTTGAGAGTTTGCATCTTAAATTATCCTTATCCATTTCCGGCCATGGAATAAACTGCGGTCTTGCTCTCCTTTTTTCCAATAAGGGAAACTGTGTGAACCCTAACCTGCAGTCAGCTTCCATCGTCTGCCTATCCATGCAGGGACAATCGTCCCTGACTGTTTTCTTCCTGGTAGCAATCTTAACCTGCTCACATATGGAAGTGATGATTCTCCCTTCTCACTATACGATTGTCCTTTGGGATGCTCTGGGTTTGCTACAAGTTATGGCACCCTTTTCTTAGTTTGCTCTAGATTGGACCATTTACTTCCTTTTCTGCCTGCAAGCTACCCTCGGGGGCACATGCACCTCCCCCTCTTCCCCATGGGAGGATTCTCTTTCTTCATCTGACATGTCTAGTTGCCAACTAGTGTGATTCTCATCCCCTTCACCCTTATCTAAGTTCAGTCTGCTTAAGAACAGGGCTCTATGCTGGAGACTGAATGGATTTTCTCTTTTACCTTGCAACTGAAATGCTAGGGATTGATCTCCCTTCCCACAGCTTCCCAATTTCCTGTTTTTCCTTAATTCCTGATAGGCTTTATTGATTCTGTCTCTGATACTTTCTATGTCAAATTCTCTTTGTCTAATGCCACTCTAGATGCCCCTGGTGTTGCTTCCTTTAACAGAAGGGACTCTTCCATTCTATTCCATTGTATTGGCGGACTTGGTTCCATTAGTTCATTTTGAATGCGATTATATCAAACTCCTGTTGTCTTCTCTTACGTTCTGATCCTTCATTTAATTCTCTTTGCTTCCTAACTTCCCATCTAACCCTCTCCTCCTGGCCTCTTATCTCTTCTCTCCTTATACTTGCTCTCCTTTCTTCCTCTTCCCTTCGTCTCGGTATTCTTTTATCCCTTAATTTCTGTGCTTCGTCTTCCTCTCCCTTTCTTCCATTGTTCTCTACCTATTGCCATACTTTCTTTTTTCCTATGCACTTTCTTCTTTCTTGCTCCTCTTGATACATCCCTGCTCTTTCTTTTATACTCGTCTTCCTTCAATATCTTTTCTCATTCCCAGTCTTTTCTATCCTGTTCGTCCTTATCCTCCTTTTGCTTAACTTCCTTGATGCTTTTCCAACCTAGCTTGAGTAATATCTGTCCTCCTATCCATTCGTTCTGCACGAGCGTCACCTCATCAGCTTTGTCATGTTCCCCTTTCCATCTCCTAATGTCCCTTTCTATTTCTGTCAATAAGTTCCATCGTTCACTCGTTTCTTTGTCGTGTATGATCTTGCTTTCCTCCGGGCTATCATCACTGCTATAAGCAGACAGTTTGTATTTCAGATTACTATACCATGCCACTGCTTTTAATTCCCTCAATGGGTACACCCCTTCGTCTTTCATATTAATGCCTTTCACTTCAGGCGAGGTATGGGGAGCAGAAGGCTCAACACCTTCCTCCTTATACTGATTAAGCATCCACTCCTCGGGTGGCAGATCTTCCTTCGCTTCCTGGTACATTTTTCAGAGTTCTAGAATAGGTAACCTTTTCTCCAATTACTTCCCCATGTATGCAGCTTGTAAGTATGTGGTCATATGTTGCAATACCACTTTTGACAGCGATCACCCGTGTGGCCATGGCATGAACATCTTATCTGCCATGCCTTTCACCCATTATGCACTATACTGTTTCAGCTTGGGCATATGCTTTGGCAATGTCTTACATAAATGCATCAGAGGAGTAATAACTCCCATTGTGACAAGTCTCAATTGACTGTCAATACCTACAAGACCTTTACAAAATACCTTTAGCAAAAAACATCAAATATGAGCATGCTCCAACAACCGCCACTCAAGCCTCTACTTTTCAATGATCTCTGTTATCTCTGGATTGGTACCAGTCACTTCCCTATATAGACAATATGGGCCTCATTACAACTGTGCCTGTCCAGTAACAACAGTGCCGGTAAGCCTACCAGCACTGTTGTTACCGGACTGGCACAGTACAACTCTGCGGGTGGGTGCCGTCCCACCCACCAGGGTCAGACCTGCCGGGCAGGACAGCAACCGCTTGCAGAGTTCTCTGGGGAGTCCGGCTACCACGTGAACCCTATGGCCCTTAAATAGGTAACACATCATGCAGGGATGGGATGCAGAATAACTCTTGCACCAAATAATGAGACTGACTCAGGAAGTTGGCAAAGTCTCATCCGACTGTTTTATTATTAATTGTCTAAAACAGGGAGCTACAACGGACATCAACGGACCTTCGCTTGAGACTCTCAAACATTTTGCATAAAAACACTTCTTTATACTAAAAGTTCATCAATTTTGACGTCATACTACTTGGCAAACAAGAAAAACCTACGGGGGTTGTGGTTTGTTTAAGGGGAACATCTAAGTATCCTTATAAGGCAACAGGTTGTGATTGGGTGTCTACAGTCAGGTGGACAACTTATGCCCACCCCTAGTGCAAGTCATCCCTGACAGTTATTAGATGCCTGAAATACTATTAGGCCCTTTGTTATATGGCCCTCTACAATTGGTTGGCACTTCTGGAATATTCGGTTCACTTAGCAGCACGTAAGCTCAGACCCAGGTGCAAGGAGGTGAACGTGACTTAACATCCCCACCCAATTAGCCCATCATCTCTCATCAACCATGCCTTTTGCTATGAAATTGTCATTGAACTTGGCCTTGCAGTAGCTTCTCTTCTCTGGGAATATAAGGGAGTGAGGGTACATTCTTATCACCATTCCAGTCTGCGTGCCCACTTCTATTTCTATCCTTGGTTCATGTGACAGGAGACCGTGCTTCAGCCTGATTTTCAGCATTTCATTGTCTTGAATTAATAAACTTGGCCCTCGTGGCGTTCCTTCTTTGCAACTTAACAAGGAATGATTCCATTTCTCACATGCACTGTTCTTCAGAGACAGATAACCAGTTCTTGGCTGTTGCAGCCTTTGACACCAGGCCAGATACCATTCCTCGGTCCTTCCATGATTCTTAGCTATTTTTCTTGCTGCAACACAGCTTCAGTTTACAATCCTTCTTTCTTCATGGATTTGAATTTACTAAAATTGTGACATTGAATGTCCAAATTCTATATAATGGCAGCACTGCCTGCAGTCTATTCACTGCACATAGCCAGCCTTTATGATTACTACTTGTGTTGCTGCATCTGTACAGTTATTAAATGGCTTACATTTTCTGCAGTGCTCTTCACACATGCAATCTTCATTCTGCATATGAACATTTACTCAATTCCTTATTTCGTCATCAGTTTCTATACAGTCAGTACACCTTCTTCTTTAGCCCTTCTTCTCAGTGCATCACACTTGTCTTCTGTAACGTCTCTAGCTTCTCTTTCTCTCATTTTCATATTCCTTTGGGGACTTCTTCCAAGAGATTAACATCTCTTTGTGGATACATCAGATACGGTTTTCTTAGTGGATAACTTGTCTCGAAGACTCTCCGCGGAATACTCACAGTCACTGGAATCAAGCATGGCACAGATTCAGGCTTCCAACGAATAGGCAACAGGGGGGCGGGACTTTCTGCAGAGGCAGTTGGTTGCTTCTCTACAAACCGAATATCCTCTTCATATATAGTGGCTTACATACAACCTCTATACCTACACTCAGAGTTCTACTTTCTCAATCTGTCACGTCTTATCTTTCTTTCATTTGGGGTGTTTTTATATAGTAATCTCATTTTGTTCTACTTGTAGATGGTGTGTTTTATCAAAGTGTTTTAAATTTTATAGAAACTTGATTATACATTCCCTTTATTTTGGACTGTGAAAATGTGTTGTTTTGGTCACTACAGGTTCAACTTCACACCCCTCTTGAGAGTATAGCCTTCCCACAGGCCACGTTACTACAAAAGGTGAAGGAGGTCTATCTCATGATTGACTGTGTCAATCAAAAGATAGACCTTTATAATTGTATTGTGTTTTGCTTTTCAGAAGTGTGAGGGCTGAGTGGACCATTGTACCCCTACTGATCCTTGTACTGCTGTGAGGCAGAATCTGATTAATCACATTGGTAGACAAGGGGAGCTGTTTGGTGTAAATGTTGCATTTCCGTTTTGGGGAAATGGTAACTTTATAATCTCTGTAACACTAGCAGTAGTGGGAATAAAGTCTTTGTGTTGTTGTTCACGTGAACACTGCGCAGACGTTTCCTTTCATTATGTTCATGGGCCGGTGCAATTTTATATCCTTGGAATTCCCATGGTCTCTGCTAATCTGACTTATGCTCTGAAATGTTTCCTTCGACAGTGGTGCTGAAGAAATAAATGTATACCAGACTTGCTGGTGAATTCAGAATGCTGTAACTTTGCTCCCTTAAAGGAAAAGGCAATCATTCCCACGCCTGGTGTTTGGGTCTGGCTATGGAGTTGAAAGGACTTTCTAGGAGTACCAATACTAGGTTTTTTATGTACCCTCAAGGGGCTTGGACCTGATCCGTTTTCCATGGTGGTGATGGGTGCACTCCTGTGTCTGCCACCTACCTTGTGGGACTCAGTGGTGTTGGTCTGGGATTCCAGTAAACCTTGTCTGTGTTCAGCAGCCACTAGCTTTGGACATCGCCTTGGACATACCCACTGTCAGTTCCCATGATTATGAGGGGGCCTTTCTCACAAGGGACACAACTAAGATAACAGACCCTCAACAAAGAGCAGGTGGGGAAGGTTATTGGGATCCTGCAGACAGAGGCGCCACCATGGGGTGGCCAAGGCGGCCCATGGCCACCTTTATAAAAATGCTGCCCCCCACCGGCCCGCCTGCCTCTTAAGAATGCAACTTTGTGTGCCACACCAAGATTTCTAGTGACCTCATCAGGCCACCCCTATGAAAAATGTCTGGGGCTGCCACTGCCTGCAGGCTCAATCAAATGTAGATTAATCTGCCTCGTGAGCCTATCCTTACATTTTTCCATGCACACTTGATTTCTTGAATGTGGCATTTGTATCTCTTAACTGTATAATCAAATCCCGAATATGCATGTACGGTGGTACATCTGTGGATGCACACGTCTACTTTGTGCCAAGATTTATGCCATCATCACAAGACAGATGGCCTGTCAGGACACACACAGCAACACACTGAAAACTATGCAATGATTAACCAACTGATGAAACTTCACACTAACACTGACATTCAACACCAAGAATTGGCAAGTCAGCATTTGTACTCCTACTGTACTGCATAGACATGAAGATCCACAGGGTGCTGATATTCTTCAGAATGTATGGTCATGTATTAAGCCAAGTAAATTTGCATAGCAATGACACGCAATCAGATCAGCAGTAAAACTCATCTGTACATTTGGAGATGTCATTTTTTGGTTGTGGAAGTGCAATTCGCACATCAGTCCCGTTAACACACCAGACACATTTAGAATTGAGTCAAAGCAGTAGAAGCCAGCTTTCACTTTCTTCAATTCGGTGGCTGTGCTCTAAAAAGCAACCTACAATATTGACAGCATCATTTCCATTAACTAATTTAAAATTTGGAAAAATGTGGGCTGATAAATGCCAATAACCATTACAATCGTGCTTCAAAGAAGGAAGGATCGAGTAGCACATCAAAGGTCCACGTCCAACAAGTTAACTAAAAGCAGAAATGTGGTGTGCATAGAAGTCAAAGGCTCCATTACGGTGTGACTCTGACTTGGTACTTTCAGGATGCCTTCTTATTTTAAGCAAAAAGCCTTCAGGACCTGTAATCCTCCTAGAGAAGAGGGGTACTTTTGGACAGTATATGCCTTCCTTCTGTAAAAGGGGGCCGCCTGGTAGGAGGCAGCTGTGTGCACCGTGAGCACCCTCCGTCCAACAGAAGACTTGTGAGGCTCTCCTGCCTGTCCGGACTGCACGCATGCTGCGGGGAGCGCACGTGATATACCCCATTTATTAGAATCCACACGCAACGGAGTTACACCACTCCGCGGCATGTGCTTGTTAAAGGAACACCACACACCTCCTTTATCATAACAACAACAACAAAATAACAGAAACCACCACCTGCACAAACATGTGACAAATCAAATCAAAGACCCCTTTAATGACAAACAGGTAACACAGCCTTCAGCACCTCCCAGCTGCTTGAATCAGGGTTCTAGTAAATAGTCATTCAGCGGGTAGGTCTCATCCTCCAAGTTCGCTGGGTATACCGTCTGCCCCCTTCCGACCTTCATCTGGTTCTTCGGTACAATCTCTGCCGAGGGACACCCCAAGCCATGTGCCATCTCCCAGCCTCTTGAAGAAAAAGGCATTCCTGGTAACGGTGGCAGTCCCATCTGAGGCTGTCACCATCAACCCCTTCACTGCAACCACGGCCATGGGGCTCGGTTCATATATCAGCGTCAACTTTCCTTGGGGGTGCCTACTCCTTACAAGCATCTCATCTCAAAGGGCTAACTTGTGCTGTTGAAGCTCTGTTCTCATGTTTTCACCCTCATTCCAGCATCTCCTCTCCTCTTCCACTTGGGCATCATCAATCACAGCTGGCTCCTGGTCACCCCCATCTGGCAAAGGCCCCTGGGGCATCTCCTAAACATTGCTTCCACAGGGGCTAATCCAGTAGAGCAATGGGGGGGTTGCTGAATATTTCCTGAGGAACTGGTAGAGTGCCCTGCAAAGGTACTGACCCTGTCCATGGGCGATTCTAAACACCTTGTTGAGGGTCCGCATGAATCGCTCCTCTTCGCCATTGGTGTATGTCCACATGGGAGTGATTTTCCTGTGGTGCACGCCATATTCCTTTAGAAACTGGCCGAAACTCTCCCCTAGAAAAGGTGGTCCATTATCTGAGCACAGAGTCTGTGGGAGATCATGGGTTGCAAAGATCTTCTCCAGTGCCACCGCCACATCATCGAATGACACAGATTCAACAAACTCCACCTCCGGGTACCTCAACCACTGGTCCACCACCACCAGGAAGTGGACATCTCTCCCTGTGTACCGGAAGTCCATGTGCACCACCTCCCATGGCCATGTTTCCAGAGTCATGGACTCAATCAGGGAGTCCTACTGCACCAGGGATGCCACCTGGCACCACACACATGCCCCCACAAACTCCTCCACTCTCTTCTCCAAGTTTGGGAACCACACCTTCAGCCGCAGTCCGCTTTGATCTTGGCCATTCCCTGGTGACCTTGATGTGCCACATCAATCACCTGCTGTAACTTGTGAGCGGACACCACCATCCTGTCTCCCCGCAGTAGTAGCCCTGAGTCAGTGAATCTTAGCTCATCTCGGACCCTCCACAGCTGCTCCAGAGTCACATGATCTTCTTGAGTTCTCTTGCCCAAGCCTTCCAGGACTGACTTCCATTCACCTCTCTGCAGTGTGTCCCTTAGAATCTACCAGAGTCGATCTCTCAATCTGGGCCAGCGGCTTCGAGGATGAGCCCGCCATGATGGGCAACAGAGGCTTGTGATCCGTCACCACCATCACCGGCCTCCCCAGCACATAGAGACAAAAGTACCTGCACCCCCACAGCTCTGCCAGGGCATCGCGCTCAATCTGGGAGTAACGCTCTTCAGTTTCTGACAGAGCCCAACTGTCATACGAATGGGCCTTACTTCTCCCTTCGCATTCATCTGTGTTAGAACTGCCCCCAGACCAAACGGACTGCTGCCCACCACCACCTCAGACAGGAGAACTGGCGAACTGGCTTGAAGAATGCCATTGTATCCTCAGATGTGAGGGTCCCTTTCACATCCTCGAATGTTGCCTGCTCAAGAGGACCCCATTGCCAGGTGGTATTCTTCCTTGTTAGGCTGCTCAATGGTTCCGACCGCGTTGCCAGTTTCTTTATGAACCGCCACAGTAGCTGGCCATGCCCAGGAAGTTGCACTTCTCTGTCACATTCTCTGGGGGTCTTGCTTCCATTATGCCCTTGACCTTGCGGGGGTCAGGGGGCACCCCTCCTTCTTTAAACACAAAGCCAAAAAACTCAATGCTTGTCCTCAGGAATTCACATTTCTCCCAATTCAACATCAAACCCAATGCCGGAATGCGTTACAGGGACCTCGCCAGCCATGCCATGTGTTCAACCTTGACTTGGAAAACACTAGGATGTCATCACTGATGTTCAAGACACCATCCAAGTCCACCAGACCCACTCGTATCAAGTTCGGAAAGACTTCAGCGGCTGACGACACACCGAAGCTGAGGCATTTGTAATGGTACAGCCCCCGGTGTGTCATGAATGTTGTGATTTACCTGGACTCTGGGGGCAACACGACCTGGTGGTACCTAACCCTCAAGTCCAGCTTGGAGAAAAATCTCATACCCTGCAACTCTGGGATGATGCCATCAATCGTCGGGGTAAGGTGCCTCTCCCGCTTGATAGCCTTGTTGGGGAGTCGCATGTCCACACAGATCCTGACAGACTCAGACTACTTGAGTTTATGAGCAATCACGATGGGCGACACCCAGGGTGTCATGCCTGCCACCTTTTCAATTTTGTCCAAGTTTACAAAGTTCTCCAACTCCTTGTCCACTAGCTCTCAAAAATTAAAAGGGACTCTTCGGTGCTTTAGGGCCACTGGTTGGATGGACACATCATTGTTCAATCTCACTGGCTCACCAACCTTCAGGCCAATCCTGAATAGCTCCCCAAACCATTCGAGGACTGGCTGCACATCTTCCACATACACGCTATATGCGAAACTGACTATGCCCAGTTCTTCCACCGCAGCAGAGCACAGGAGGGTGTTGGTGCTCGCATCGGTTACGAAAAAGTGTGCCTTGATCGAACTGTTGCCATGTGCCACCTTCACAAATGCCCCCACCAAAGGGCTGAGCCGGTCACCACCAAAGGTGACGATACGTGCCTTTAGACATTGTAGGGTTGGGGGTTATCTCATGGCCTCACAATGCACCCTGGCTATGACATTGACTGAAGCACATGTGTCCACCAACACCGGCACTGGCAACCCATCCAACTGCACCATACACCTTCAGCTGCCTCCTGGCCTTCGATTTTCAGGACGCTCACACTCAAGATGAAAAAGATATTCTCATCATCCTCCACTTCGTCCAGGTCTTGGGTGGCTCCGTCCTCCTGATCCATGAGGGCCACATTTGGTGGGCACTGCTGTCAGAAGAATCTAGCCCAGATGGGGCATCTCAGAACCACCACTGTTACCGGATGCCCTACACATGTGATCCATCGTCCCGCACCTACCACAGGCTTTTCCTTTTGCGGGACCCTCCACAGAGTACAGTAGATCATACCCACACTTCATACATGATTGGGCACTCGATTGTTCCTGTTTCTCTGCTGTGCAGTGGGCCGATAAAGACACTCTTTCCCCTTGGCCACGGCCAATGGCACATACCTCCTCTGACTTGCCAGGGCAAATCGCTGAGTCTATCCTGTATGCCCGTGTCTCTGCCACCTCATGCGACCATCCAAGCTCCAGGATGTGGGTCAATGTGAGGCCAGGCTCCGGAAGGACTTGACGCCAGAGTTTCCCAGAGGCACATACTTGGATCAGTTGGCTGTGAATCATGGCCTGCTCACTGTCCCTGGCACATGATATTGCCATGACCGGATGCAGCCATTAAAGACATCCAAAGACTCATCATCTTTCTGCCTCGCACTACATGTAATTAACTTCTCATAGTCCACATTCACTAGAGGCATAAAAAGTTTGTGCAATGCATTCTTCGCCTCAGCATAGGACGCATCCACCGGTTGCAGTGACTGGAATATCTGATGCACTGCTGGGCCAGCTGAGTACAATAGTCTTGCCACCTTGCTTTCCTCATCAGTCTATCCAGTGGCCTTGAAATATATTTCCATACGGTAGAGCCATGATTTCCACTGCTGACCCAAGCTGGATGGCACCCCTGAGATATCAAACTCAGGCATTGGGGCTAGTGCATACTGTTGGCGTGGAATTTGGATGCCCCCAGCCCAGCTGACAAAGCTTCAGCAGGGGCTCCTCCTGCAAGTTGGTTGACCACCATGTTGGCGAGCACCCTTTCCTCGTTAGGGGCTGCAACCCACACCGGAAACAAAATAGAAAACCCAACAGGGTATCCAGCATGACAAAGATTCTGCAATCCCCCAATGTGTTCTGCACTTCCACACCATACAGAAGAGCTAAAGCAAAGTGCTGGAGAACACTCCCCCTCGAACCAGAGAGGAAAAAACAAAGAAGGAAAATGATGAGGAAAAGAGAGAGAGAGAGAGAGAGAGAGAGAGAGAGAAAGAGAAACACGTTCTATCCTCCTCTGGCCAAGTCACAGAGTCCCTCACCTTCCTTGTGCTGCATAAGGGATCCAAAGTCCCAGCTTGCAGCAGTGTACCAACATGGCTGTGGGATTTTCCAAAAACTTGACGTGAAGAGCACACAAGCATTCCTCTATGGATCCGCAAACTCCACCACCAGTACAGAAAAACAAATGGCGGCCGGCAATGCTGCACACGCTGGCTCTGGGCATGAGAGAAAGTTCTTTCATCGAGCCGCAGCTCTTATCTCATCACTGCATTAGCCCAGCTGGTCAATGCTGGTATGGACGACCACCTCATCGCCAATGCAGAAGGGGGCCCCCTGGTAGGAGGCCACCCTGTGCACCGTGATCCCCCTGCCAAACAGAATACTTGTGAGTTTCTGCTTCCCGTCCCAGCTCCAAGCGTGCTCCAGGGAGCGCAGGTGACAAGCCCCTTTTATTAGAATCCACACGTGACAGAGTTATGTCACACTGCCGCGTGTGCTAGTTAAAGGAACACTAAACCTTCCACCTTTTAGTTCTCTGTGAATGTGCTGGGGCGCATTGTTTAGCTTGCCAGTGACATTACTGTTTGTTGTGCGCAACATTTAAAAGCAGCTAGCCTTGTTGCCATGGTAGAGACCTGTCCTGAACTGCACACCACTGACTTAGAGGAGTGGACTGCTGACCACCGTTCCTGCCTTCTCTGCCTTCATTTTATATGCAGGTATATGAGGGGCAGCAGTTCACAAGAAGAAACTACTTTTCACATCCACCAGAGCAGGAGCGCCAAATGACTCCAGTGTGAGCACTTCAGATGGATTCCAATTAATGAACAATGTTTCGTAGGCAAATTCAACACTTTTTACAACTTCTTCACCACTCGTTTGTGGTTGTTATATAGTTGAGCAAAACAAGGAATGCTTCACGAGAGTTCTAAAAAATTAACGTCACATGAGGCGCACAATAGTGTTCACAATTTTAAGTCATTAGAATGGGAACCTTTACAGATTGCCACTGAAATCTCACAGATACACCTCACCGCAGGGCTACTAACACTCAGCCTCTCAAGGCATCATGACACAGTGGGGCATTCATCCTTTACTAGCAAGAGACATAGGGGGTCATTACGAGATAGGAGGTAGCCATGGTGCTATTAGCACCATGGCTATCCCCCTACCGCATTCAGGGTCTGGGTTCTCTGAACGGGGACTTACTGGGTCATTCCAACCTTGTAGGACCCGGTAAGTCCGCATTCAAAAAACCCTTCCCCATTCCCATTCGATCCCCCATAGAGCTCAATGGGAATGGGGAGGGAGCTAATAACGGGCCTGTAAATTAGCTCCCTGGCCCTTAGCTGCTCCCGCTAAGGACGGCTGGTTTTATCAGCCGGCCTTAGTGGGACCCGCTAAGGGACCTCGGATTGCGGCAGTAAGGGGTTAACAGCACCGGCATCCTTACTGGTGCCATTAACCCCTTACTGCCGCACTCGTAATGACCCCCATAGTCTTTTCTTTTTACAATATACATTCTTACAAAACATATCCCACACTAAAAACGATTTTACTTTTCGGACATAGGTGTCCACACCGAAAGAGGAGCAGCAGGCTAACGAAAATGAAGACAGCAGATAAAATTAATACTAATCAGTTACTTGATAAGGTGCAAATACAGTTTCAAGGAAGTTTACCACTGCAATTCAAATTGAGATACATAGTTAACAACACACCACGGCACATCTATGCACATCGCAACCCATAGCAAAACTGTGCTGGTAGGGACCGAACCATAGAGAACTATGATGTTGCAACGTTTTGCAGTATTGTGTGCAATGGTATCTTAATGCCTATATTATCAGAGAGTAGAATTGTTTTACATTTATAGCAATCTGTGATATATGTATTCATTGGCATCTGTTATGCAATGGTCAACCATGGTACACTAGAAAACCAGAACAGTGAAACACTGCACACTCAGAAAGCCCATAGCACCAAAGGGCCATACTAATGGCAGGTGAGCGCTTTACAAACGACAGGTAACAGTAATAGTTATTGTAACAGTAGAATGGCCGAGTTTTACATACAGAATGTTTCCTTTTCTTCTCTTTTAGATACCTGCAGCATCTTGTTCTCTGCTACCAATGGAACATTTAACACTGACAACAGCTTGCCACTGACCCGTGCTACTAAAAATTGTGTCTGGCTGATCCGAGTTCCAAATTATAAGGTGATTTTGTCAAGTAGCTGGATTAGAATGTATGTTGTTTGCAAAAGGAGACCTTGGGTCAAAAACATTTTCTTGAACTTTTTGCAATTCCATGTCATAAATAGTCTTGTTTACAAATAATCTGTGGAATGCCCTCCCCCTGCCATGAGAGCATAACCATCATGCTGGGTATTTCAAAGAGCCCTCAACACGTAGATGTTTGACTAAGCTGGCCGCACATTATTTTCTTTTTTACCTGCATCCAAACTGTCTGCCTAATTCACCTGCCTAATTAATGTAACTGGACTCCTGCAACAGCGCCTTGAAGCCACCAGGCCGTGTGCACACTTCATAAATGTAATAAATAAATACATAAATAAACTCTTTCAACCACTACCCTCTTTGGGCAGCACTTTTCACACAATGCTCAGTGACTTTTCAAATACTGCCCATTAACTAGTTTCACATGGGTTTCTTGCGGTATCAGTCTTGTTGCTTATGAACATGACTCTCTCAATGACTGAAATAATTCTCTCTAAGGTCCGCCTCAGTCCAGTCCACCTAAGTCTCTCACTATCCGGTCATAGGGTCATTGCTATTGCCTGCCGAAGGAACTGTGAGCGTTTGTGCCAAGGTTTCAGTCTTCTTTAAATAAGAACACACGGGGCCTCATTATGAGACTTGTGCTCACGGAATGAACGGGCCGGTACGGGACCGGAACCCTTCATTCCGTCAGGGCTGATTACAAGCTTCCCATCGCAGGACCCGGATTGGACGCCTGGTAAAACAAGGCATGCTTTCCGGGTCCCGTGAGGGGAAGAAGGAGGTAACAACGAGACACTTATAATGTGCCTGTTGTTACCTCCATCCGCATTCCCATTGAGCCCTATGGGGACTCAAATGGGGAATGGTTCCTGCAAGGAGGACTTACCGGGTCCTCCTATGTCGGAATGACCCGGTAAGTCCCCATTGCAGGAACCCAGAAAAGGAGCCCGGGCTACCTGTCCCCATTGCAGGAACCCAGAAAAGGAGCCCGGGCTACCTCCAAACTCGTAATGAGGCCCACTGGCTTGAAAACCTACTGCGAAAGTTAGGATGAGAGACGAAGGTATTTTCTTTGGGGAAATTATATTGCTAGAATGTGTATGCTGTGGAAATATATGTCTGAATGCATGCCCAGTTCATTGGCACAGGCACAAAATATACTGTCAGTTTTAGAAAGTGTTGGGGTCCCCATTCTTGTTGTGACACTAGTTGCATGATTAAGCAACTCAATTTGGGAAAATCATTGACACTGAAGAGTAACACTTGTTTGTGAGTGGGTTATCAATCGAAGGAAGATTTCTCGAACAGTGCTATTCACTCATAACAGATAATGGGCCTAATTTAAAAATCGCTTTTCAATAGGGTTTTCATTGCAACATGAGATTGTAAATCGGACCCAACGGGCCCTCCTCATTTGACCAAATGTGAGAATAACTGGCAAGGGGGGAAACCTCTTTTTTAATACCAGATCTCTTTCCTGCAATGGGGCCTCTAGTCTAGCATGGGTCAAATGAGCGTCTTTGGTCAAATACCGGGCGTGTTGCGGCCACTAAGGTTGATGGAAACGCAGGCGCTTGAGTGCTATTATAGCTTTGCATTTTCTGGCAACCTGGCTGCATTTCCGGAGATGAGCTAGAGTGACCTTCTGGCAGCGATACAAATTCTGCACAGCCACTACAAAAACTCTGGGCAAAATATCAAATTTACAGGCACAAATTGTGGACGAAGCACACAAGCCACAAATACACCTGATTTTACTAAATGGAGCAGGTATTCATCTGGCACATTCATTCATGTTAAATATCAAACACATATGCATTTTAGAACTATAAAAGTGGTCGTTTTACAGTAATGCTCAAATAATTAATAATGAACGCAGCGAGCAAAGAAACTCTTCCAAAGTGTCTTCAGATGATATCCCCTCTCATGCCCAAGACAGTTTAGAAAAATGTTATATTTTTAATATTCTTTGAATATTGTTACTAGCCATGTTTTAAAAATTGTTTTTGAACAAAAGCTAAAAAAATAATCTGATAGTTTAAAATGCTGCACTGAATCCAGAATTATTGTTGTCCTGCAAAATAGAAAGCATGTGCCATTACCTATTAGAAAATGTAGTGCGAAGGGAGTCACAGCAGAAACATGGTTGGGACACAGAAGAAATTGTTCTTACCACATATATTGTACCTCCGCAGACCAGTGACCATTGTAATAGTCCTGTACTAGTATATATAAAACTCTAGTTTTAAATACTGTATTTGTATTTTGTATGTGTTTATTATTTGTATAGCTCACCTAACCCTGAGGTAACTGGGCGCTCTCTGTGTCAAAACTGTGTCAGATCTCAGTACGCTCAGACAGCACAATGTTGCAGGAGCCCAATATATCTAGCAAGCAAAGTGGTCTCAGCTACCAGAGCACAATTAGCACAATTGGAGTGGGTGCAGACAGGTCCCTATATGCCCAGTTAGCAGAGCAAGGCCAGATTCCATTAGATCAAGCTATAAGAGTGGTGCCAGTTTCCAGTATTTTCAGCTAGCACAGTGGTTCTAGGTCGTGGTGCGCCCAGTAGCACAGCTCACACACACACACACACATCCCCCCACTCCCGTCTGTCCGTGGCACTGGAACCATGGCACCTTAAACATCTTCCAAACACGTTTCTTTATCTTTTATCAGCAGCAGAGTTTTTCTGTCCTGCCATCCCACTCCCACTTTTTGGATGCAGCCAGAGTACCACTAGTTCCTTTTTTTCACTTCCAGCCAGTATGTCAAGCTAGTACACCAGTGCCAGAATTCAATTTTCTAAGACAGCACAGTGATGCCTAACAAACATATCAGTTCCAGATCCGTGTATGCACAGTGAACACAGTCAGGAACGTCATTTGGTGGTCGCTAGGGGTCGCAAGAGAGAACCTCCAGCATCTGCCTTGTTACTCTTGAAGTGGTATTTGCGATCCCAGTTGGAGCTTACCATTTTTTTTCAATAGTTTGTTGTTTTCGATGTTTGCAGGTAGTGGGTGGCAACTCCCCTTCATGGGGCTAATTAACCAGCATTGACCCTGCAGGGGGTGGTAGGAGAATAGTGAGTACAGGGCGTGTACTGCAGGGAAGCCTTGACACTCCTGAGGAGGAGGAGGTAAGGGCGACAACAAGTGGGTGTGAAGGAAAGTTCAGTGGAGAAGGAAAGAGGTGGGACTGGGAGAAGAGTATTTGAAGAGCCGGAGGAAGAGAAACCAAAAGAGGTGGCGAAGAGTACGGTAAGTGAAGACCAGGGGCGAGGCAGCCAGTGCACAACAGGAGGGCAGCGTGTCGCCTGTGCCATACCAGCGCGCTGACTGCCCAGAAGGTGCTCCAGAACACCCCCGCTCTGTGCCCCAGGCCCGGCTGGGTAGATGACGTGGAGCAGCAGGTGAGCAACGTCATTGAGCTAATCGGGCTTCACCCCCCCCCCCCCCCCGCCCAAATGTGAGGTGAGGGGAGGGTCTGAAGCCCGATTAGCTCAATGGTGTTGCATTAAATCGTTTTTTGTTAGTCAGAGAGGGGAAAGAAGCCTTTTCTGAAACCGGCGGCTTTGAAGTGTTTGCACAAACACAGCAAAACTTTAAAGCTGATAGTTTTAAGAAAGGCTTCCCTCACCTCCCTGGAAATCAGAAATCAAAAATCAAATGCACACATCAGCCCCCCTCCCTTACGGAATGCGAGCTACCATATAACAAGGTTATATGTTCTCATATGTTCTTTCACATCTGAGGGGAAGGGGCTGATGTGCACACTTTTTTGTTAGGCAGAGACGTGAGGGAAGCCTTTTCTGAAAGTAGCAGTGTTAAAGGATGTGTTTTATCTCATAATGTATGTATGTGTGCAAGGAGTGTGTATGTATTGTGTGTGTGAAGGAGTGAGTGTGTGTGAATGAGTGTATGATGTATGGGGCTGGGTGCGCATGTAAATGAGTGAGTGTATTGTGACAAAGGCTGATATGCAAATGATATTTCCCATCTGTGAAAGGTACAGTGAGTGAAAAGCGTGTGCTGCAAACTCTCATCTCAGAACAGGTTATCATACCATGTTCTTTCTGGAGAGGAACACCTGCTACCTTTTTAGAAATATTTGCAAGGAACTTGGGGTTGGTCACCCTGAGTTACCTGGGGGCAATCAGACGTGGACTCCCTGCTCACTGTGCTCAGAGAGGCACAGCTTCACCTCACTGATGAGGCCCAACAAGGCTGAAACACTCCCAACAAGGCCTAACAAAGTAAGGCCAAGGAAAGAAGGCCATCAGCTGACTGAGCTGAGCCCAGCCCAGATGACACTTTGCCGCATGCACCCTGGATCAGGAGCTCCTCAGCGCCAACACCCATCCAGAAAGCCTACGAAGTAATTTAGCAGGCTCATTGCTAAATGGCCCTGCAGCCCCTCTGTGCCCCTCCGATGATCGCCTTGCACAGCAGCTGTGCCCAAAGATCTGCCGCGGATGCACGAGTCCTCGCATGAATAGCATCTCATGCTATTTTATTAATTAAAATGCCTCTACGAGCGATTCTCCCACGAGGATTACTACATTAAGATGGCCGCAGCCCTGAAATCCACTGCTGCCTGACTTTGTCCCTCGTGCGCCTGACTATCAGCTCTACCGATTGGCTGCCCGCCAACACTCATTTCCACCCACCAATCGCCGGTAGGCACTGCCGGCCAATGAAGTAAGGCCAAGGAAAGAAGGCCATCAGATGACTGAGCTGACAGAGCGCCACAGGCGCTTAGGAGCCGCCATGCTGACCGCGCACAAACCTTAGGTGAGTCTTCTGGACACCACGCCAAAAAATCCTTTCCATTGCAGCCCCCTGCTAGCTAGCCAACCGCCCCCCTGGCCCTTTCTCATCCCAGGCATAGCGCATCATGCCACCTCTCCCACGCTATCCCCAAGCACAAGTCTAACTCTTTAACAACCTTACAAAGATAATTGACCACCATGTTATGCAGCCCTGAGCCATTGTGTACTGCCTGCCCCTAGCAGCTATTGTGTACTGCCTGCCCCTAGCGGCCCTGATCTCTTGTGTACTGCCTGCTCCTAGCGGCTATTGTGTACTGCCTGCCCCTAGCGGCCCTGATCTGTTGTGTACTGCCTGCCCCTAGTGGCCCTGATCTGTTGTGTATTGCCTGCCCCTAGCGGCTATTGTGTACTGCCTGCCCCTAGCAGCACTGATCAGTTGTGTACTGTCTGCCCCTAGTGGCCGTGATCTGTTGTGTACTGCCTGCCCCTAGCGGTTATTGTGTACTGCCTGCCCCTAGCGGCCCTGATCTGTTGTGTACTGCCTGCCCCTAGCGGCCCTGATCTGTTGTGTACTGCCTGCCCGTAGTGGCTATTGTGTACTGCCTGCCCCTAGCCACCTTGATCTGTTGTGTACTGCCTGTCCCTAGCAGCTATTGTGTACTGCCTGCCCCTAGCGGCCCTGATCTGTTGTGTACTGCTTGCCCCTAGCGGCTATTGTGTACTGCCTGCCCCTAGCGGCCCTGATCTGTTGTGTACTGCCTGCCCCTAGCGGCTATTGTGTACTGCCTGCCCCTAGCGGCCCTGATCTGTTGTGTACTGCCTGCCCCTAGCGGCTATTGTGTACTGCCTGCCCCTAGCGGCCCTGATCTGTTGTGTACTGCCTGCCCCTAGCGGCTATTGTGTACTGCCTGCCCCTAGCGGCCCTGATCTGTTGTGTACTGCCTGCCCCTAGAGGCTATTGTGTACTGCCTGCCCTTAGTGGCCCTGATCTGTGGTGTACTGCCTGCCCCTAACGGCTATTGTGTACTGCCTGCCCCTAGCACCCCTGATCAAGAGCGTAATTGCCTACCTGCCTGTACATATGTTGCCTACAAATGCAGCCCCTTGGCACACACCCCACAGCGCTTACTCATCCCCTTTCCTCATCCTCCATCCTCACCATATCCCTCTCCCTTCTGGCCATTGGCAGCATGCCCCCTGCGTACCCAGACCAGCATGCACACCCTTGCCCCACTCCACTACCTGACCTCATACACACCATATCATCGTCTGCGCTCCAATCCACACTCAACCACGCACCAATCCCTCTGGACATCACCCATTCCACCTCAGGCTCTGCAGACTAAGAACACGCACCAAACCCCTCCTAGCTCTCCGCATCACTCCACCTTCCACACTCCTTAGGAACAACAGACTCAGCTCTCGCACCCATACGTCTGTCACCCAGCTTCACCTCTCTGACCATGCTCACTACCCCAGCACCCATCACGCCGCATCTATCACGCCCCAGCCTCCCACACCCAAACACGCACATACCACCTCCAACATCCCCAATGCTAATACACACACTCCTCTACCAGATTTAAAATGTGCACTCATCAATGCGGGTTCTGTCCATGCCCATGCCATCAAAATCAATGACCTTATCACCACCCACAATCTTGACATACTGGCCATATCTGAAACCTGGCTCCATGAAGCTTCCAGCCCTTCCATCCACCTCGCCCTGACACAGAACTACATCATCATCAGACAGGACCGAAAAAACTCTAAAAGTGGCGGTGGCGTTGCCCTCATCTTTAAAGACACCCTTGCCGTGAGACTGTGTAATCAACTTTGTAATCAACAATGGGACAACAACGCTGATCTCCTCGCCGCTAAACTATCCCTTTCCCTAACTGCACCATAAACCTCTTCATCAACTACAGACCACCAAGACCATCTCCCCCCGACTACCAAAAGCAACTCCTCCAAAACATAGGCAACAACCTCAAAAACACCACTAAAAGCATCCTTCTAGGGGATATTAACCTTGGGTTATCTGACCCGAAAGACAAAGCAGCCGCTAATTTATCCAAAGAACTATCACACATGGGGTTCAAACACAAAATGACTGCACCCACTCATAACAAAGGCAGATCTATTAACTGGCTAGCGGATCACAACTGCTCATCTCCAATCACCTCCATCTCGGCCCTCCCTTGGACGGACCACTACTTCATTCAATTCTCCATTCCTACCACGCTCACCCATAAAACCTTAATTCATGCCCCCCTGCAAAAGTAAGAAGCTCCAAAAAGCTCACTGCTTCCAACCTTGCCCCTCTCCTCGATATCCCTGAACTCAAGCCTTCATTTACCCATGACCCTCACTGCATGAAAACGATAGCTTACAAATGTTCTCAGATTGGTAAACCATTGCATAACCTCAAATTTACAACAGTTTACACAGGTATTGTAAATATTTTGCAAACATAATGTCTACTTGGAGTTTACAAAACATTTGAATGAGTGTACACTTGGTTTGCAAACATTTTACAACAATGTAAACTATGTGCAAAACCTTGTGTTTACAATTGTTTGCTTGTTTATAAACCATACCAAACCTAGGGTTTGAAAGATTTACAAATGTTTTGTAAACCATTAACAAAAGATTTACAACCATTTACAGCAATGTTGCATACCTTTTGTTTAATGGTTCACTGAAAGGTGTAAACCTTTCAAACCATACTTTTGGTCAGGTGTAAAAAATGCAAACATTGCAAATGCAATGTATTGCATGTAGTTTACATTTTTGTAAAACATTGGCAAACAAGGTGGACACTCATTTAAATATCATGTAAACCTGACTAAACATTAAGTTTGTGAAATGTTTAAAAGTGCTTTGTTAACAGAAAGGGTGATAAACCAAGTAATCCCCTGTGCTGGGCCTGTGTTGAGAGGATAGTATTTCAATGGTGATGCCTGCTGCATGTGCCTAGGTGGGGGCCCACCCCACAAAGACCCTAAAATGTTAAAGTGGATAAAGGAAAAGACCTGAGACATCTTTGCACATGAGTAAAGAAACAAGGCACGTTGTTGTTAACAGGCAATCCTCTTTGCACTCTTAAGGGACAACAGTCCACTGAGGTTTAATGGGTGTAGTTGCGAGCTATAAGTCTAGCTAAACTCTTTACGCCCATAAGATTAACTTTACATGAAAACAAAGCATCCAATAATTTTTTAACAAATTCTTTTTTTAATATAGTCAACAGAATCAACAATCGACAAAATGTTGAATGTTGCCACGGTGGCCAACCCACCAATTGCTAACATCACCCAGTTGTACCAGGTGCATAATTCAAATGTAAATTAACCAGAATGAACAATATTCCTAACAAAAAATCTTCAATAAATCAAAAGGGTGATGTATAACAAACCAACTCAAATTGTATCTCCAACACTCTGGACATCTTTGCCCCTGTCATGAGGATCTGCATGAAACCTGCCTTCAAGTGCAACTCCTGGTATGATGCTAACCTGGCCGCTCTGAAACGCAAGTGCAGAGCGGCTCAGTGGAAGTCCCAGGCTTCGAGCACATCCTCTGACAAACTGGCCTGCCATCTGCTCCAAAGGCAATCTCTCCATCTACTCGAAGGAGAGGGCCTATATCCAAGCCCGCGTCTCTGAAGCCAGTAAGAACACGGTTGAACTTTTCAAAATCTGCAAAGAGCTCTCCAACCCTACTGCCTTCCCTGGCTCTCTGCACTTCTCTGACCTCTCAGTTCGCTTCTAAAAACTCAGGATATCTTATCCTCATTCTCATCTACTCCTCACCCACTCTTAGGCCTCCCTTGGCCCCTCTCTCCCCTCCCCTCTTTATTTCCCATAACACCTGATGAGGGTTCTAGACTACTCCACACTATGAAAGTCTCATCCAAACAGGTGCTCCCTTGCTCCTCCAGAACTATCTAGGACAACATTGTCTCCCTTGTTCCAGCCTTGGCCGATTTCTGCAATCACTCCTTTGCTACTAGACCCTTCCCCTCACTCCTCAAGCACTCCCTTGTGCATCCTCTTATCAAGATTGCGCCTTACCTTGTTGTCAGCAGGCAGATCAGTGACTTGCTTGCGGCGTCCGATCCCCTGAGCAGCCACCATGACCCAGGAGATTGAGCTAGGTGCTTGGCTCTACCCAGGGAATGCAGAGATAATCCGCGGGAGAACAAACCCCTGGCTGGGTAAAAAACCTACACGTACAAATCAACAGCCAAGTAGGTCCTTGCAGTTGCATCAGCAGGTAAGGGGACACTGATCAAGGTGGTATTTGAAGGAGGATCCAGGAATGAATGTGGCATACGAGGTAAAAAACGAGCAAGCCAGAGGACCAGGAAAGGCAAGGAAGGAGAACAAGGCAAGGAAAAGGGAAGAAGAGAGGAATATTGCCAGTACGTCTTACTGGAGACAGCAAGCTTTACCGCAACACAGAGAAGTTTCAACACACCGAACGCCAGCCATGAAGCCTTCATATTGAATTGAGTGTAGGTTGTTCCGGATCAGTGACATCACAGCATCGCGTTACATGAGCGGCATACTCATTCTTCCATTCTGGAAGGGGCAAATGTGGCACCAACATTGCCATAGTGACCAGTTCCGGACCACCGGGCCACACTGAATCATGACACCTCTCCTGCCGACCCTTCCTGTCCAGCAAACTACCACCCTATTTCCATTACCCCCTTCCTGTGTAAAGTCTTGGAGAAGCTGGCCATCTCCCAGAATATCCACCACACTAAATCTGTTGGTTGTCTCCGCGACCACCAGTCTGACTTCAGAACTGCCAGAGGCATGGAAACCACTCTCCTTAACACCAGTGAAGACGTGCTATCTAACCTCGATTCCAGCTCTCCTTCCGTTCTCATCCTTCTTGATCTTTCCTCTGCCTTTGATGTGGTCAATCATGCCACCCTGATAAATTGGCTCCATTATACGCTTGGCATCAAGGACCTGGCTCTGGACTGGTTAACCTCCTTCCTCTCAGACTGACCTTCCCAGGTTCAAAAGTGCCCTTTTCTCTCCACCATCTGACTTTCCACCAGCAGAGTCCCCCATGGCTCTATCCTCTCGCCTTGGCTTTTCAACATCTATCTGGCCCTTCTAGCCCATCTCATCTCTACCTTCTCTCCTAACTTCCAGTGTTATGCCGATGACATGCAGCTCTCATTCAAGGTTCCCTTCTCTGCTTCCTCCTCTTCCTTTCTCATTCCTGACTGCCTGTCTGCTATTCAGGCATGTTGCACTGCTAACGATCGCTGCCTTAATGCCAGTAAAACAGAGATCCTTCTCATTGGGACCCCTGCTCCCTCTTTCCCTCCCACACTCTGGCCACCCTCCACGGGCCCCCTCCTCTCACCCTAATGTGAGCCAAAAAACCTTGGTATCATCTTCAACTCATTTCTCTCCTTTTGTCCTGACATCCCTGACCTTGACAAGAAGGCCCACTTTCAGCTGCACCTCCTCAGTGGTATTCTCTCTTTCCTCACCTTCCCCCAGAAACCCAAAGTCTCCAGAGCTCTGCTACTCTCCAGGCTGGACTAATCCAACATCCTCCTCCTTAATCTGCCTATCTCCTCCCTTCGCCCCCTCCAACTCATCCAGAATAGGACTGCAAGACTTATCCTTGGCCTCAAGCCCAGGGTCTGCATCTCTCCAGCCCTATAATCTCTCCACTGACTCCTGGTTGCTGCGAGGATCATGTTCAAGACCCTCTGCATCACCCATAAGGTTTTCTGGGGCCTGAGACCCCTCTACATCCAACTCTCTCTCCCTAAATGCATCTCTGCTAGAACCCTTCAGTCATCTAGCTCTAACTCTCTGCAGATCAGACACATTTTCAAGCAGAAAGTGGGGGGATCTCTTTCCTCCGCAGGTGCCTCCCTCTGGAATGGCCTCCCTGCCCCTCTCAGACTTGAGCCAGATCTCCTTAAGATTCTAAAGACCTTCCTTTTCTCTTCTTCATTTCCTCTCCCCCTCCTCTGCTAAAATCCATGTCTGCTTCTTGATGGGGCACCAGGCCCCACTAATCCATCCTACCCCTGCACTTGGTCTCCCTGATCCCCCCTCAATCTGCACCTGCCTCGTCCTGATCTAGTGTGGCTTAGCCTGCACCCTTGTAGTGCTTCCAGCCCGTTACCTTGCACTTAGCTTGTGGACCTTCCTTCCTGTGCACTCTTTGCTTTCCCCTGGCTCTGTCCACCTGACCTCCACTGGCACTCGCTTTTCTCATAGGCCCTGCTGTCCTGACCAGAACTTCCCCCTTTCCTTTCCCCCTGCACTTTACTGCAGTTGTACGATCCAAATGTCACAAGGCCTAGTAGGATCATTGTTTATGTCCACCCTGTTTCCCCCACCCTCTTGTCTTGTTGTGGCTCAAAACACTTTCTGTATATGTGCATTATTAATACCCAATAAATAAAATGAATAAAATCAAGAGTCCACAGTCCTTCCCTTACACTTATAACGAAACTAAAGAAGTGGTATATCTCCTTGGTCCAGAAGAATGACTCCTTTCGTCTGGACAGTGGAATATAGTTCCAATGGTTAGGCGGGACTGTTTCTGAGGGAATGACTCCCTTCCCCAGCTTGAAAACCCTTTTCAAAAGCACAAAACAAAGTTCCAGGTTGTAAGCTCCAAAGTAGTAAAGTTATCAACAGGTACAGTTCCAGTTCAAAACATCACTACTGCTTATGGCCCAGAGGTTCTTCACTATTGGGTTCTTGGAAAACACCTCCTCTCTCGCCTCTTGATTTATTACCCCCAGGGGGAATGGTTCACTTCGCCCTGGCCTAGGCACTCCAGGAAAATGTCTCCCCTCTCCTGATTGTCCAGTAATACCCTCTCTCCACACCAGGGAAATGATTTCCTTCCCCTGGTTTTAATTAAGCTTCTCAATGCAGTTCAAAGTTCCAGGGTGAATGACTCCCTTCTTTTGGCCTTTATAAGGTGTCTTATGGCAGTTCAGAATGCCAGGGAAATGACTCCCTTTTCCTGGCCTTTTTCAGGCTTCTCAGTATACTTGCCAGAAAGAATTTCTCTCTTCCTCTGGCCATTCTTTATATCGCAAGGCCTTGGGGTATTCTTCTTCTACCAAGCTCCACCAACTTGGTTTACTCTCCTGCCAGGTATGGTTGGTTTCTCTTGATAGCTTTTCATGGGGATGATCTCTCAACAGGTATCTTTAATTCTCTAAGAGTTTGTTTGCCCCACTGGGATAAGGAAGATCCCTCCACTCTTCCTCTTTCCATTGACACCTGGGCACCCTCTGTGTACCTATTGGCTTGGTTCATGGGCCACAAGTCTCTTCGGGCGTCTGTGGTTCGCCTCAGTTTCCCCTTTTTTCTTGCAAGCCATTCTCGTGCTGCAGGGGCTTCGCAACACTGTTCTCACCCCAGACCTCAGGTGTCTTGCAGACCGCTGCGGTTCCCTGCTCCTTTGGAACCAAATGTTTGTTTTTCCAGCCTTCTGGTAAGCCCTTCTTTCTTTTATCTATCTTGGATGCTGAGTGTCTGCTGTACGCGTCATTGTCTGCAGCGTCTCCCATCAGTGCTGCTCTGCTCCCCTGTTGGAAGCTTCTCCAGGGCCAGACTGACACCGGAGGTCATCGTTTCTTGCTTTTAAGTCTTGGTTAGCGCTATATTCCTTTGAGCGACTGGACCACTGCTGTAGTTGTTTCCCGAGTTGATCTTCATGGCTCTGCCCATCTCCCTCGTCCTAACATTATCACTGTGATTCTTCACTGGGTCATATGGATTAATCATCATCCCAGTCATTGAGTTTGTGTCAAATGTGTAGTTCCCACTCTTCCTCGTCTCAGTACTTCTCAAGAAGGACTTTCAGATCCTATCTTACACACGCAAATGGAAGTGTGAGGTACTGAAGTGACAAGAGTGTTAGATGAGGGTGAGTAGAGACTGTGGTGGTGAGTGTGGATACCCCTTTCTCCCTGGATGGTCAACCCTAGTCGCAAAAGGGGGATTCCTTCCCCATGAGATCCTCCCACTGAGTACACCACCCAGAGGGGGATTATCGGGTAGCAGCCTCACCTCCCTGGCCTCATGGGAAGGGTCTCCCCCAGGGGAGGAAGAACAACATCCAAGGATTCATCACAGAACTGTGTTAGGTTTGTACTTGTCCCCGGTTACTGTTACTACCTCCCTTGACATCAACTGGTCCTTCACTAATATACTCTCTCCCCATTGCTAAGGACTTCAGTCCTCTGCTCTGTACTTATCTATACATAATCTCTGTAAGCAGCATTTTTATGCCAAAATTGTAATTAGTCCCCTGTAATTTTCGTCAATAAATGAATACAAATAAATAAATAAATAAATGTTAGTAGAAATCTTAAAAATGATCACTTGGTCACTACACAAACCTACCCAGAAAGATGTATCCACCTTTTAAGGGAAGTTTGTGGTCTCTTTATAAGCATGGTAAGTTGGACTACTATATGCAGATCTAACATCTTACTCTTACATGGTGGGTCCTTCCTATTTTGTGACTGGTCCCCACAGACACAGTATCCTTCTGTATTGCGGTTGGCACTGGCATTACCACCACCTAAGAATTGAGCTTTACTCTCTTGCCTGGGCACAACCACTTATGACTTACTGTATGTGTTGTGCCGCTGCTGTTAGTCTGCTCACCTGCATCTGGTGAGATCCCACCCCTTTCCGGTTTGGTATGTGAGTGTCGCACATGTCTGCATAGTAAAAAATAAATCCCTATCTGGCTCCAATGTATGTCTGGCCCCGGGTCTGTCTGGCACCTTGACTGTGCCTGTTGTGGCTGTCACGGCCCGCAGCCTTCCCGGGTGTTGCTCTGCCGGCATTCGCCTGCCTGCACACAACTTTGCCATCCCCATTGGGAGCAGGTGATGCTGCTGTGGGGGCCAGAACAACTAGGCTGGCCCTCTGCTGTACTCGCCCTATTATTGGTGAAATGGCACCCTGACAACAGGTTCCAAGGGTGCATTATAGGTGCCAGGACCAAAGAAAGGAGCCATGTGTTCAACCCAGGTCATGGTGAGTGGAACTCTGCAGCTCCTTCCTTTTTCATTGCTATCTTGGCACTGATTTAGCTTTCTCTGTTTCTGCACCTGCCCCTCGCTGCACCTCTTCACATCAATGTGAGCAATTCATGCAGATAAGAGACTGGGGGCAAACAGTCACAACAGGGAGCATTAGTTAGCAATATACATCATTGTGCTAGGCCGGCTGTTGGACGACACACTCACTAATGACTGGCATACTTGACTAATGCATCTGTAGTAATCCACTAAATGTATTTTATTTAATTTTTTTAACAACGTATTTCTCTATCCAAGCACATTTATGATATTCTCACAACCAAATCACAACCACACCACATTACAACCACAGGACATGATACACATGGCATCCAAATCACAAACATATAACAAGCATTGGCATAACCACATCAGAACCAAAACCACATCCCATCCACATCAAAACCAAATCATCATTACAGTCACAGTAAAATATCTTCACATTCACAACACAATTTAAAAAGGCCTTATGGCATGATTAAAGAAAATGCAAATATTGCCAACATTGGAGTGGCCACTGATTGCTATATAGGGAGCAATGCCGCAAGTATAGCCTTTTTGAGTAGTAAACAGTGTGAGCTGAATCATTTTTAGGGACTTCTAATTTTGTCAGATAAAGCTCTGAGACAAGAAGATTTGCCCACGATCACACACATTAGTTAAGTAGTGAAGCTGGAATTTGAAGTTAGTCTGCAATTTAGGAACTTGACCAGATATATTTCCATCTATAGTTGGTAGTAATGTGTTTGAATTTCAGGAATACTCTGTTTTATATTGATGACTTGAAATCTGCACATATCATAATAAACTACTCTGTCGTCTATATATAAAAAGAAAGAAATACGATAAGCAAAAAGATTGATTTTATTGTTATTTTTCCTGATCTTGAATGGAAGACTACAAGTAACAAAATGCAATTCAGCTGAGGCTAAAATGGTTTCTGGGTTTTGAAATTGTACCTTCAAGACTTAGATGCACATCAAGGTACTGTGTGAAATGGTCCCCTGGCTGGAGGCATTGTTTAAGCACAGTAGTTTGGGAAGAGAGCACGGGTGGGAGAGAGAAAGGTGGAGTCTTCTGCAGAGTGTTACCGAGGCACTATGGTGAAGTGCTTGGCTGTGTTTGGGTGGTGAAGGTTGTAAGGTGAGGTTGGGTGGTCTGGGGGCTGGGGTGGTTTGGACCATGAGGTTGCATAGTCAGGTGGTACACTGGGGTAGTGAGGGTTTTTGGGGGTTAGGATATAGGATGTGCTTAGGTGAAAAGGTTGGGTGCTGGAGTGATTTTTGATGGTGAGGGAGTGTTGTTTTGAGTTTGGGTGATAGTGGCAGGTGTAAGGTGCTTGTGTAATGTTCGATAGTGGTGGCACTGAGGTGAGGTTGGCTGATGGGGGATGTGCTGAGGGAGTTTGTAGTTGCTGGGGTGAGATGAGAATAATGTTTGGTGGTGTTGCACTCAGAAAAGGTGATGGGGTGAAGTTGGGTGCTGGGGGTCATTCTGGAGCAAGATACTTGAGTACTGGGGGTTGTCTCCTGCAGGCATTAAAGCAAGATGCTGGGTGATGTTGGGTGATAGTGTGAGTGTCAGTATCAGAGGCATGCTGCACTCAACCTCACTGTTCCATGCCCCTCTGTTCCTCCTCTCGTTTCCGTTCTTTCTCCATGATCTCCCCATTCCATTGTTACCCACTGTCCATCACAATCAAAGCTAGTCTGACTTTGAATACCTTTAAAGCTTCACTTAAACTTCACTTGCACTCCAAAGGAAAGGGCTCCCCTCACCACTTCTGCACCCTACCTAATTGACCCACCACTTCCTCCAGTGCTGCATAATAATAAAGGCCATGTGGTGGGGTTGGGTGCTAGGTGAGTTTGAATGATGAGGTAGTACTTGTGTGAAGTTGAATGGTGGGTGCACACAGGCGAGGTAGGCCAAGCCTTGAAGGAGTCATCAAGGTTTATGGTGATTCTCCTGTAGGTGGTCTCTGCTTACAGGGACCCGGCCTTTACTGGGGAACATCAAATGGCTGCTGTGCAAACTGAAGTGTCCATATACACACCACGGCGCTGCCGCCTGCTGCTGCCTGCAGTTTTCTTTCTCTGGGTGGCTCTGCGGCCTCGCCTACTTTTTTGAGCCTGCATGTCGAGCTGCTGCTGCTGTTCCAGTAACGCTCTGGCTCCTGTCTTCATTCCAATGCTAAAGGTTTGTTCCTGGGGTCGTGATGGTCATGTTTCCAGTTAAAATAAGTGACCATCACCTCCCACGGACAAACCATTTGCATTGCAATAAAGCCAGGTGTTAAGAGCCATTACAAATTATTTAAATTACAAATGGGGAGGGCCAAACGTGAATGATGCTGTGATGTCATCACCGCCTTCTAGGCAATTGTCCTGCAAAAGGATCTCAAATAGTTGGCCACCCTACTCTGAACACTGAAGTAAAAGTGCTTGATGTCTGTTACAACCCATTTCGGAAGGTGCGTCAGCAGTTTTGGCAGTGCCATGGCTCCTGTCTACTTCTGGTAGTTTGAGAGTTCATTGCAGAAGCGATGATTACATGTTTAACAGGATTTGAATGATAGGTGTCTTGCTCTTTATAATGCACTGCTGGAAGAACATTAAGTGATGAGCAAGAGGTTTTACTAGATGTAATCAAACATTGCAGTAACAGCAGGATCTGAACGAGGTTTAAATGCATTTAATATTGTTACGTAGCATAGTGTTGTAGAGGAAAATGGGTAGCCTCTGAATACAAGTGTCTGAAAGCAACGTGTCACAATGTGTGCTGGGTTGGATTATGCCTATGGGTGTGTCATGATGGTGTGGTGATGTCAATGACATTCCATGTGGAGTGTTGGTGTGGTGATGTCAGTGACATTCTTGTGGAGTGTTGATGGTTGTTTGGAGTGCTGGGTTCCACTGGTGTCAGTTGGACCTAAGGTGCTGGGCTAGATGGATGTCCCAGTGCTTTCTCTACTTGATATCTAAGAGAAATAAATCTACATGTAAACTACTTACCTTCTGGTGTTTCTCATTGGTGAAGAAGGCTTAGTTTATATCACTGGCGACGAGGATGGTTCCAATGCTGTTGGGAAGGGGCAGCTGGTGAGGAGCGCTGCCTTCCAGGGAGACATCCATCAAGCAGAAAGAGGCTACAGGTCGGGCGGTGCAGTGGAGGTCCAGGTCGGGGTCCAGCTGAAGCAGAGGTATCCTGCAAGCTGGACGGTGCAGTGGCCCAGGTTTCAAGGTCCAGTCCTGGGGGCTTTGAGGAGTTCGGGTGCCCATAAGAGCTGTGCCAGGAGAGGAGGAACAGCTGGTGGCGCTGTTATTTGTCAGGTTTGCCGGGCGGAGGAGGTTGTCTGGGGGGTGAGGTTGCCCAGTTCCCGTAAGGCCCGTAAGGTCCAGGATCCAAGTGGCGCCGGTGCTGAAGTTGCCCATTGCCTGGAGCTGCTGGCGCACCGTGCACTCTGGTCGGTCGGTCCAGAGTCTGACGGAGGGGGCTGCCGCAACGCCTACACAGCCTGAGGTACAGCTGCTATTGCTGTGTGGAAGGAGTATCCCGTTTGTTTGTGTCTAGCAGTGGCTGGCGTGTGCGCCTTATGAGGAGGGCCATGAGGGGTGTGGGGGGCCGCTCCTGGATGGTGCTAGCCTGCTGTCCAATATACATTGCAGGCTGGGGGGCGCCCCGTGCAGGTCGGAGTGGCCGAAGCAGGTGCAGCTGAGGGCGGCGTTGCTGTATGGGGATGGCAGCACGGGCTGCATTTCGGAGCCCTTTGGTGATCTTTCCCTCAGGATGCCGGGTCCCGATATGATGAAATCGGCAGGGGCTGTGCCGGCATCAGTGGGCGGAAGACTAGCATTCCAGGACTGGAGGATATGATGAAGTCGGCAGGGGCTGTGCCGGCATCAGTGGGCGGAGGACTGGCATTCCAGGACTGGAGGACTGGAACGCAACGTTGCTTGGGAGTGTCTTGCCGGCGCTGGAGTAGGAAGATATAGTTGTTCCGAGGAGCACAGGAATAGTATTGCGACACATGCTTTGGATGGAAACATGCCTGGACTGGAGGGTCCTGGAGTCCATGATTTTCTCGCACAACTGGAGGGCGCTGAGTGTATGCCTGCAGGAAGACATTTGTCAGGGGAGTTGGTGAGAAGCGCGGTGATAATATTTGCTGTAATGGGCATTTACAATCTTTTTGCTGGAAAAACGCAGAAGCTGCGAGTAGATGGTGAATGTTCAAGAAGGCTGGTAAAGTGGCGGGCGCTGGATCCGGACCAGTGGGGCATATGTAACATGAAAAAGGAACTAACAAAGGACTAAACAGAGGTATGTGTTTGTGAGGCCGGTCTTAATGGTTAAGGGCTGTTTGTGTTTATGTTGTGGCCTCTGGGTTTAGTACGGTTATGGTTTGGGTCCCGGGTTAATTTTAAAAGTTATGGCCTGTCATTTATGTACTGCTGTCGTGTTTACGTGGTGGCCAAGGTTTAGGACCTCCCTGGGTTTACAGTATGGACTCGTGGGTTGGGGGTCCATGGGTTCATGGCGAAATTGTAGGCTTTTTACACAATGTTTATCTTGCAGATTGTTTGAAGTGGACATGTGGGTGGGGGTTTGGCGCAGGGACTTTAGCGCCTGTCCATGATTGATTATTGGTTAAGGGACAGTGGGTGCATTTTGGTCAGGTTGTAGATGCCATCCAAGTTTTTGGATAAGGGGCAGTTAGAACTGGCTGGTCGATTTAAGGGGCAGTTAGGTGTGGTCCGTTGGTTTCGATGGGGCAGTGAGGTACTGTTTATTTATTTAAGGGGCATTGTGGGCTGTCTGTGTTTTGATTAAGGGGCAGTTTGGTGTTGGTGTTAATTCAGGGCAATGAGGTGCTGTGTTAATTTAGGGCTGTGAGGTGTTGTCTGGTTATTTCCTGGTGGTTGTAGGGACAGTGAGGTGCTGTCTGGTTGTTTAGGGGCAGTGAGGTGCTGTCTGGTGTTATTAGGGACAGTGAGGTGCGGTCTGGTTGTGTTAGGGGCAGCAAGGTGTTGTCTGATGTTTATAGGGACAGTGAGGTGCTGTCTGGTTGTTTTTAGGGGCAGTGAGGTGTTGTCTGATGTTTCTAGGGACAGTGACGTGCTGTCTGGTTGTTTTTAGGGACAGTGAGGTGCTGTCTGGTGTTTTAGGGGCAGTTAGGTGCTGTCTGGCCAACCCAAGGGGCAGTTAGGTGCTGTCTGGTGGTTTCAAGGGGCAGGGATGTGTTGTTTAGTGGTTTCAAGGGGCAGTGAGGTACTGTTTGTTCATTTAAGGGGCAGTGGGGTGCTGTCTGGTTATGTTAAGGGGCAGTTGAGCTAGCTGTTGATGTTAGGGGCAGTTAGGTGTGGTTAGGCCGTTTGGGTGTGTTTCAGGAGGTGCTGTTTAGTGCTGCTCAGGTTCTGGGTTAAGGGGCAGTGTGGATATGCTTATATGCTGTGGCTAAGGGACGAGAGGTGCTGTCTAGGTTTTGGTTAAGGTGCTGTCTAGTTATTTTAGGAGGTGCAGTGAGGTGCTGACTGAGGTCCGGTCAAGGGGCAGTTGGTGCTGTTCATGTTTTGAGTTAAGGGGTAGCGAGGTGCTGCTTGTATACTGTGGGTAAGGGGCAGTGAGATGTTGTCCATGATTGATAATTGGTTAAGGGACAGTGGGTGCTCTTTGGTCAGGTTGTAGATGCCATCCAAGTTTTTGGATAAGGGGCAGTTAAAACTGGCGGGTCGATTTTAGGGGCAGTTAGGTGCGGTCCGTTGGTTTCGATGGGGCAGTGAGGTACTGTTTATTTATTTAAGGGGCATTGTGGGCTGTCTGTGTTTTGGTTAAGGGGCAGTTTGGTGTTGTAGGGTCATAGGTATGTTATGGGGATAGTGTGGCTGTAAGGTCGGCTGATAGGATCACAGTTCTGCCTATGTTCTTGAGCGGTCTGGTTATAGGATCAGAGTCCAGTCCAGTTCCTTGAGCGGTCTGTGGTAGGATCAGAGTTCTGCTAATGTTCTTGAGCGGGACAAAGTTATGGTGTTTCAGCGGGTTGATAGCTGAGTGGGTGTTTAGGCTTTGGGAAGGGCCTGTATTGTGGGTTTTAGTTTGGTGCTTTCAATTAAGATTTTGGCTAGATTTGGGAAGTAGCACATGGGCTCAGTTGGGAGTTGTTTCTGTGCTGGTATTAGCTATTTAGTTCTGCGTGATGATTGAGGTGTTCATACATTTCGTGGTTGGTGGTGTTATGGGTGTTGGGTTATGTTAGTGTAAGGGAAGTAGATATGTCATAATGTGTGCTGGGTTGGATTATGCCTATGGGTGTGTCATGATGGTGTGGTGATGTCAATGACATTCCATGTGGAGTGTTGGTGTGGTGATGTCAGTGACATTCTTGTGGAGTGTTGATGGTTGTTTGGAGTGCTGGGTTCCACTGGTGTCAGTTGGACCTAAGGTGCTGGGCTAGATGGATGTCCCAGTGCTTTCTCTACTTGATATCTAAGAGAAATAAATCTACATGTAAACTACTTACCTTCTGGTGTTTCATTGGTGAAGAAGGCTTAGTTTATATCACAACGTCTCCCATAATACCGAATGAGAGTACGTAAACCTTGACAAGCAACAATACAAACGACGGTGGGCAAAAGAAAGCCCAAAGTTGCTCATAATAATAAAACCTTTCAACAAGGAAATTGCCGTCTTCATAGCTCCAGCCCAGAAGCTATAATAACGGCAGTTTCTTTCACAAGCATTGCGAGGCCCCAGTCCGTGCCTACAACTCCCGGGATGCCCTGCGTTTGTGATGGCCGCCCGCACTCCCACTTACCCAGCATACTTTGTGCAGAATTTCTTTCATTGCCGCCGAAGTTTAAACTTGGAGAACAGAACATGGAGATTTTCTTTCTGGAGCCCCTGAATGGATCGGAATTCCCCAAGTACTTTTGGCAGCATTGAGAGTTCTGGGAATCATCAATGTAAACGATGGCTATCTTGTAAACAAACACGGGTAAGGGGAGAAGCGGGAGGAGGAGAGGGGGCCCAAGCCTGCGTATCATTGAAGCAGTAGCTGGGAGAGCAGTTGGGAGAGGGAGCATTATGAGACACAGGGCAGTTTAGGAGAGACTTGGTGAATGTTGGAAAGGAGAGAGTGGGTAGTTGGGGAGAATAGTGACTGGGGAGAGTTTGGTGAGAAGGGGTGGTGGAGCAGTTGGAGGGAAGGGTGGCAGTTGAGGGAGAAGAGGGGTAGGGTGCTGTTGGAGGAGAAAAGGGTTGGGCAGTTGCAGGAAGAAGGGGGCAGAATAGTGTTGGGGTAGTTGTGGGAGAGGTAGGACACAGTTGGAGAGAAGAGGACTGCAGCAGTTGGGAGAAGGAGCAATTGGCAGAGAATAGGGGTGGGGCCGTTCAGGATGAATAGAGGGTAGTGAGAGAGAGAAGAGAGGTGGGGCAGTTGGGGGGGGGAACGGGCAGTTCAGAAGAGAGTTTGGCAGAGAAGGCCATTTGAGGAGAAGTGGGTGGGGCCAGTTGGTGGGACAAGGGGGGGCACTGGGGGCAGTTGGAGGACAGGAGTGTAGGGGCAGTGTGGGAGAAGGGGGGTGGAGCAGCTGTGGAAGAAATGTTAGTTTGGGGAAGAAGGGATGGGCACTTGGAGGAGAAGGTATGGGGCAACTGGGGAAGAAAGGCAGCTGCTGGGGAGATGGGGCAGTTGAGGGTGGAATAGCAATTGAGGGAGAAGGAGTGGAGAAGCGATGGGGCAAATGGGGAAGAAAGGAAGCTGCTGGGGAGATGGGGCAGTTGAGGGTGGAATAGCAATTGAGGGAGAAGGAGTGGAAAGGTATTTGAGGGAGAAGGATGGTGGGGTGAAGGGAGCTGGTAGGCAGTTGAAGGAGAAGGGGGCAGTTGGAGAAGAGTAGTGAGGAAGTTGTGGGACACAGTTGGGGAGACGAGGACTGCAGCAGTTGGGGAAAAGGGGGCAGTTGAGAGAGAACAAGGGTGGGGCAGTTCAGGAGGAGAAGAAGAGGGTAGCTGAGAGAGAGAGAAGAGGGGTGGGGCAGTTGGGGGGAGGAGGGCAGGTCAGAAGAATAGGGTTTGGGGGATTAGGCCATTTGAGGAGAAGTGGGTGGGGTCAGTTGGAGGGACAAGTGTGGGTTGGGGACATTGGGGGCAGTTGGCGACCGGGTGTGGGCCAGTGTGGGAGAAGGGGGTGGGGCAGATGGGGAAGAGCAAAAGGGGGCAGTTGCCGAGAGGGGGGTGGGGCAGCTCTGGGAGAAATGTTAATTTGGGAAAAAGGGATGGGCCCTTGGAGGAGAAGGGATGGGGCAGCCAGGGAAGAAATGCAGCTGCTGGGAAGATGGAGCAATTGAGGGTGGAACAGCAGTTGAGGGAGGAATGGAAAGGTATTTGAGGGAGAAGGATGGTGGGGTGAAGGGAGCTGGTAGGCAGTTGAAGGAGAAGGGGGCAGTTGGAGAAGATTAGTGAGGTAGTTGTGGGAGAGAGGTGGGACACAGTTGGGGAGAAGGGGGCAGTTGGGAGAGAACAGGGGTGGGGCAGTTCAGGAGAAGAGGGTCGTTGAGAGAGAAGTGGGGTGGGGCAGTTGGGGGGAGAAGAGGGCAGTTGAGAAGAGGGTTTGGGGGAGAAGGCCATTTGAGGAGGAATAGGTGGGGCCAGTTGGGTGAGAAGGAGGGAAGGGGGCAGTTGGGAGGACATTGGGGTTGAGGGCATTTGGGGGAACAGGGGTTTTGGGGTAGTTTGGAGGACATGAAGGGGGATGGGGACAGTGGGAGTGGGACAGTTGGGGGACAAGAGGTGTGAAGGCAGTTGGGGAAGAAAGGAGCAGTATAGGAGAAGGGTGGGACAGTAGGGGGGAGAGAAAGAGGGCAGTTGAGAAGAGGGTTTGGGGAGAAAGCCATTTGAGGAGAAATAGGTGGGGCCAGTTGGGGGCCAAGGAGGGATGGGGAAGTTGGGTGTACATGAAGGGTGGAGGGGACAATGGGGGTGGGGTAGTTGGGGCATGGGGCAGTTGGGGGAGCAGGGGTTGTGACTGCAGTTGGGGGGGCAGTGTGGGAAAAGTGGGGGCAGTTGGGCTGAGAAGAGGGCAGTTGAGAAGAGGGCATCACCTGAGCAGACAGTTTTACTAATGCCTTCACAAGGATCTTTGCTTTGATGTTAATCAGTGATATCGACCTGTAGCATTCCATGTATATGGGGGATTTAATTGTGCATTTCCATTATTAATGGAAGTCTACAACTCAGGATGACATAATTCCTCACAGTCCAAACTAAAACCACTCAACTTCCCACATCTCCCTCTTGGGTTAAACCGACATCCCCCTTTTGGGTTAATCCCACACATCACCTGAGAAGTAGCACATGGATCACCCTCATCTCCACTTAAATGCCTCCTATAGTAAAGCCCATCAGCAAGCATAGCCTAACATACAATTAGGCAGATGACATGCACACAGCACCTCATTACAGGTTTGGTGGTATCTCAGCGTAAATCCAGAGATACCACCAAAGGGATTTACTGTTACCGCCACTTGCTTTGGCAGAGTTACCACCAGTTTACAAGTGCCGGTATGGTGATATGGTGGTGTCTGTCCCCATTCATGGAGTCCATAGAACTACATTTTGGCAGTGCGGTAATGCAGCTCTAATCCGGTGGTAGCTTATTACAACTGCATTACCACCGTTGTTGGTCACACCGCCAAACTCATAATGGGGCCCATAGTCCTCAAACTTTATCAGATAGAAATAAAACAAACCCTCTTGCCAGATGTCTCATGATGTTGACAAATGGATTACACAGAAGAGACTGAAACCTAACAAAATGGAAATCGTGATTTGCTCCATGAGGTAAACAACCACTAATACAAACCCATGGTTCAAGGAAATCTGAGACTATGTACACATGCCTATATTTGTCAAAATTTCTGGAATAATGATTCATAATGGATTTTTAAACTTAGGACCTCAAAAACATGATCTAGGCAAAAAAGGAAACATTTAGCTTGTGTGTAGACTTCAGATCTGTAGTATCCAAGGACTACCATAATGGTACTGCATGGCTATAAAATGTCAATGACTAGCAATATTATTTCTTGTTAACATGAATTCAGTGTAAAGAACAAATGCAAGAAATAGGGCAGAATGAACCCAAAGATCACCTCTACCACTCACTAAGGCTTTTATGTTCTGGCATTGCTGCGCTCTTGACACTGCTTTGCTACTTCAAGAAACAATATGGAGGCTCCTTGCTCACAATTATGACCACCAAACTAGATCACTCTACTGAAAGACATTCTTAAACTTCAGGACCGCCTCGCTTTTCAGAAAAAAACTCAAGACCTGGCATTTTGCCAGACCCTGAATCAACACAAACTTGATAAACGATCTATAGAACTGAACAATCTAAATGAACGTTGAGAACGAAACCAGCAAGATTGCTAGGCATAGGCAGTATGTAAGGAGTCTGTGGAGGGGTCATGTCTGTGCAAACTGGCTTTATTTCAAAAGACTGTTCTCCAAACCTCTTATCACCTTTGGGGAGGGGGTTGGGGGCACTCTGTTGCAAGGGCAAACACTAGCTTTTGGGGGGTGGTGTACAGAGGAGTCTGGCTTCACATTTGTGCTCCAAGGATGCAGAAATTAGGTACTCCCCTTCTGGGGAGAAGCATTGGCTGGTAGTTCTCAAGCAAAGGCACAGGGTTTGCAGGAGTTGGGGAGGATGGATGACAGCTGAGGCTAGGTGCTCGTGCTGATGTGTTTTGGTGGGAAAGGAGAAATACATCTAGGTATTGTAGTGAGTAGGAGGTGAGTGGTGGTGACAAGCAAGAGGCAAGTATTGTATTGTATATTGTATTGTTTAGTTATATAGTGCCTACACACATGAGTATTTCATATCGCCCAAGGAGGGTGGGAACAAGGGGGGAAAAACAGTCGCTCTGAGCCCTTGAATTTATGAGACGATAAGTCTGCACAGCCAGAGTAAGTGCATGAAATACAGTTGAGGGACAGCAAATAGGCCTGACAGTGATTCTGCAGTTTTACCAGTGCAATTAAGGGGAGAAGACAAGGGAGGGCAGACACACTCATTAGGCACGTTACATTTGGGTCATGCAAGTGCCTGGAAGGTCACCAGGGAGGGGGAGGACCAAGTGCACCCAGTCTGCGGAGACTGGGGTAAACGCAGAGAGACAGAGACACTCTATTGGGTTATTATAAGCGCAGTGAAGGTGGATAGAAGTAGGGCTCTGAGGCAAGTGCGAGAGTGGACTGGCGGGGGGATGCCTTGGAGTGGTAAGACTCTGAGGTACACCAGGTGGCCAGTCAGTAAGCTGTAGGAAGAGGAAGGAGAGATGGAGAGAGTTGTGGGCTAGGTTAGCAGGGTAGAGGAAGGGTGAAGCAAAAGGAGAAGATGAAGGTCTTGAGGAGTTTCCAGAACTTAAGGTCAGGCTCAAGACGGAGGGTGGCAGGAAGGCTATTCCAGAGGGCGGCACCTGCTGAGGATAATGATCTCCCTCCAAATCTCTGCTTGGAGAACCAGCTGACTCGCAGAAGGTTGGCGGTAGATGAGCGGAGGGCTCGCGATAGACAGTATTTAGATAGGGAACAATGCAGGTAGGTAGGTAGGTGCTAGGCCCCGGAAAGCCTTGTGGACAATGCAGCGGGTCTTGAACTTGATCCTTGCAGCCACGGGGAGCCAGTGAAGAGATTTCAGAGCCGGAGAGATGCAGTCCCAGGGCTTGAGGACAAAGATAAGTCTCGCAGTTCTGTTCTGGATGAGTTGCAGGGGGCGCAGGGCAGAAGATGGGAGGTTGAGGAAGAGGCTGTTGCAGTCCAGCCTAGAAAGAACCAAGGCTCTGGAGACAGTGAGAAAAGGAAGTGTACATCTGAGGAGGTGTAGCTGATAATTAGACTTTTTAGAGATGTCAGAAATGTGAGAAGAGAAGGAGAGAGTTGAGTCGAATAAGACTCTGAGGTTTTTTGCATCGCAGGTAGGTGTGGGTGCAGGACCAAGGGGGGCTGGCCAGAGAGAAAGAGGGAAAGCAGGAGTAGGTGTCCCAATGAGAATGATTTCACTCTTACTGGCATTGAGGCAGAGGTTGTTTGCAGCATACCATGAATGGATAGCGGACGGTCAGGTATGAGCAAGGAGGAGGAGGCAGCAGAGGGTAGCCTGAAAGACAATTGCGTGTCCTCTGTGTAACATTGGAAGTTAGGGGTAAAAGTGGCAATCGCATGTTCCAAGGCAGCCATACAGACGTTGAAGAACCAAGGGGAGAGGTTAGATCCCTGGGGAACGCCACAGGTTGCGAGAGCAGTAGTCGAGAGAAAGACTCCCAAGTTCCACCTGGGAAGGGCGGTCAGAGAGAAAGTAGATTTATCCACACCAGAGCCTGACCAGTGATTCCCAGGGTGTCACAGAGACGTGCAATCAGGATGTTGTTGTTAACCATGTCGAAGGCAGAGGAGAGGGCAAGGAGAATGAGGAAACAGGGAGTTGTTGTCAAGATTTGAGAGCAGGTCTTCTCGGGTGCTCAGAAGAGCAGTTTCCGTGCTTCTGGATGCTCTAAAGCCAGACTGATGGTCATGGAAGCAGCCAATAGATTCAGTGGGGAGGGTCAGCTGAGTGATAGCCAACTTCTCAAGGAGTTTGCCCAAGAAGGGGATGATGGAGAAAGGACGGTAGTTTGCCAGAATGGTAGGGTTGGCAGAGGGTTTGTTGAGCAGAGGGTGCACAAGGGAGTGCTTAAGGGCAGTTGGGGAAACTCCAGTATACTTGTGTTGAGGTAGTCGTAGGGCATGACCTTGGAGGGAGGTCAGGAGAAGGTGTTGTGTCTGGGCAGTGTGGCAAAAGCCAAGGACTGGTGTAGCATTTAGTGGGGTATGGCGGAGTGGTGTGGCAGTAGCTATCGAATGGTGTTCCTGGTGGTGTCATGCAATTGGGCCTAGATGTGTGGATGTGATCGCGGTGCCTACTGACTGGTGGTGGAATGGAAGACAGTGGCATGAGTCAGATTCCTGCATTTGATGGGTGTAGAAAGGATCGAGAACGACAGAGATGAAGGGATAGTTGCTTGAAACAATAACTTTTTGTGATCTGATTCATAGAGGTGGCAGATGCTGGCAATGGTTCTTAGCAGAATGGGGCATGGTAAGAGAGCAAACTGCTATATTTATGTTGGTAGTGTTGATGGTAGTAAGAATTCATGGTAGAAGGTGTAGTGGTAGGAGTTGGTCTCTACTGTGTTGTGCGTTGGAAGTGATTATGGTGTGAGGAGGCAGGGATCAAAGGTAAGATTGGATAAGCAGGAGCTGAAAGCATCTCCTGGGTATCCAGTGTTAACCAGTGAGCAGGATCTACCTCTATGGAAAGAGAAGCTATAACATAGTGTTCAACAAGTCTGCCACATAAAATGCAAACTGAGCATTTCAGTCAATAGTTTGACTCCTTAGGCTTTAAATGTCTTATAGTTGTGTCCTAACGCTTTATTTATAGATTGTTCCAAAAGTACAAACTTAAAATCACATAGGTATGTATGTTCAGCATCAGTTGGCTTGGGCAGCCAAAAGTAGCTCCTGGTAGCGTTGGTGTCAAGATAACAAGGTTCTAGGCTAAAAGTAGGAGCTAAATAAATCCCATCTCCCCTCATGTCCCAACCGTGAGGAGATAGTGTTGTCAGGTGTGATGGGAGTGGCAGTGCACTCTGCTGCTTTGTCGTAGGGGTCATGTAATGTACTAAAGCAAGAACTACAGCAGTTTGAAACAAGAGTTGATGGCTTATAATACTGAATTGTTAGAAATGTGCAAATGGACATTATTTCTGCATGCAACTAAGGGCTATTTGCACTAATCAGACATGCTAGTCCTGCTCTGCCTACCCACTCCTTCCTCAAGGAAGACAGATGGACGATTCCCTAGATGATGTACCTGAGCAGCTCCCACTCCATGTCTATCACCCTGTCTCTTGTTTAACCCTGATCCTTGAGCTAGGAGGTGGGTCTCTGTTGACCCAAACAAACAGTGGGGCCTAAAACAGTTAATCTCCCATATTCTGGCCACCTCACTGTCACTACACCCCCCACGCCCCTGTAAAAAGAGCAGAACTTTTTTCCTCCCCATAACCAAGTGCATAAGTAACCCTAACTAAAGGCAGCTGAAGACCGTTAATACAGTTTGTGCACATTGGGCCCACGGCTATCCTGATAAACGCAGTACCTTCAGTTGGTTCCTAGACCCATACTTATGCTAGTGCTAGAAAGCCACCCACTGTCAAGGCTGAGCTTTTCTCCTCACATCAAAGCATCTGACTGACCTGTTCCATTCCTCCAGTGGACAGGGACTGCCCACTCATTTCAGCCTGAGGGGTGCACGGGCAGACATGCCCTTTATACTCCAATCTTGTCATGGAATGCTCACACAATGTCTCGTCCCGCTGAGTATGTGCAGGCCAGCTTCACAGCAGTGTTATAGCTTTACTTCAGGGAGTGGTGACCACCTGCCCATTGACACACACAGTACCTGGGTTGGCAAGGCCACCCTTCGGCAGTTCTGATGCTGGGAGCCTGTGCAATATCTTGCTCTTCCAATGAGTGCCACTGCTCTTCCCCAGAATGCTCCCACGTCCTGGGCTTCTGAGGACTGACGGCCTACAGCTCATTCATCTTTAAGGCCTAGTCTCCCATTACTTCATTCTTTGGTGAACTGACCACCAGCCCAGTCTCTGGCTCACCAGTGTGGATGAAGACCATTTTCACCTAAGCCACCACAGACATCTGCACCATTGTCCCTGCCTCTTTCTGGTGTCTTTCTTTTACTGGGCCGTCTCAACACCTTGAGCTGGACCACACTGCTGATGTGCCCCATGTGTCCAGTTAACTGGACTTGTCTCTTCACGCTTCGCTCACAACCGCTGCCGTACCCTGTGAGGCCGCTTTATGCCACAGCACCCCAGGAAACCATATCCACCAGCTTCTCCCTGTGTCTCCTATTTGTTTTTTCCCCCGAACACATCAATGCCTTTTTTTAGTGCTCCTTCTCCTCTTCACATAGAGGGACATTCCACTGTCTATGAACTTACATTCTGTCCTTTACCTTGAGGACTCAAGTGCACCTTATGGAAGTGAAGCATTAAAGAAGAACCAATACACATTACCTCAACATACACCACAAGTATTATTTATTACCCCAGGCAGGTGTTAGCCTGCACATAATAGCCAGGCCCTAATTTGGGCAGGGGTTATTTATTGTCATTTAGAGTTTGTGTAAGGAGTGTAATGGATATTGAATGTGCACAGTATAATTCTAGACTGATTTATAATTACACTTTAAAGTGCATTGTGCTGAAGAGAGAACATCCTCATTTAGGTTGCAATGGTCCTGTTGTTTAAAGTTCAGTTATTCTAGTCACAGAACACTTTTGAGATTTACAAGTTTTTTAAGTGCAATTTTGAATTAATCTGGCTATAATTCAGTGCAGTCTTCCTTCTCCTGATTACATTTCTTACTATGTGAAACATTTACCTCTTGAGACAACCACCTCCTTAGGTGCAGCCAACATAAGAATAATTTCCCACACCCTTGTTATCCCCACAAGATATGAATCTTGCCATCCTCCCATAACATCTTGTTTTTATATGAGATCGCCCTTGGGTAATTCAGCATTGGGACAACTGCTACTGCAGAAGCAGGAGGGTGAAGACCAAACTATGGGAATTTATGCAGTGGACTGATGGTCATAATGTTGAGTTTTTTGTGAACATCAAGACTGACGTGCATAATGTAATACTTGGCTTAAAATGATCTTGTTGCAAAATGGGTTTGATGATGCTGTGAAACTATGATGCTGTGAAAAAACACTTTCTTGGGTGCATAAATGTGGACTTATTTGCTTCCATTGAGTGAGACCGGCAATTAGTGCGGATATGACACCCCCTTATCTCCCACACTCCCTCTTTATTCACAGAGGTGGCAGAACTTGGGAAAAATAGATGACAGAGAGACTCCAATGCAGGGAATAATATGGGTGCTCAATGGAAGACTGAGAACAGAGCTTAGGAGAAGGTAGAGGGAAGGATGCAATATAAAGAAACCTATGGGGTGGGATCTCATAGAAACGTATGCAAATTCTACAGGATATTTTGGAAAGGTACAGAAAAAGTGGGGAAACTGCATGGTGGATGAGTGATGCAGAGATATGAGTAGCAAAATGGTAATTGCACAGCAGAGCCAAGTGAGAATGAAACCAAATGGAGTAATTATCTGCCAGCACAGTGTTGATTACAATATGTATGTCTGCTTTGCTATTATCCCTTCTTGCGAGTGAGTCTCGATGTTTGGTGACATAAGTGATTTAGCAGGAGATGTTTTGGAGGTTGTCTAGAGCAGCGGCTAGAGCAGCGTGGCTGTAGATACCAATGAATACAGTGGGGGGCGTGCATGCTACAGTACTGCATGCATTACACAGAGATACTATGACACCATTCGGTATAACTGTTCTCATAACAACATCCACCGCTTACTCCACATCACTCTAGGTAAACACTGCTGGTTTCACCCCCCCCCCCCAGCCAGGCGTTCTCCTCAGGCCTAACGCAGCCGCAGCCGTTCTGGATAAATCCTTCCAGAACGAACACATTCTCCTGATCTCTCAACCACCACACCTACCGCTAAGAAGCAGCTATCACACGAATACCGCACGAGCTGCACACATACCCGGTGCTCACACGCACCTTTGACTCTCTTCACTCTCTCTACTGATCCGAACTTCGGTTCCCAAGGGCGTTCAACCTACCAGCGCCTTCAGACCATACTAATTGTATATAAGGCGCTATAGAAGTGCAAAGTAACATAACATAACATAACAACTGGCAATTGCGGTCTGTGGCCACCATAGATTTTATGGTACCTCCTGCATCCTATTAGCTTGTCGTCCATAATCCCTATTGCCCCCAAACAGTAAATGTGGACACCAGCCTCTGTCATCAGCTATGATAAACGTCCATAGCCAAGTCAATACTTGCTGGAAGTGCCATTGCCCTTTGACCTTTGTTTAGAAGATATGAGCATGTTAAGTATATCATGGAATCAAATTTAATGTATTCATTTTTACCTCAACAGGTAACAAATCCCATACATTTATTGACCATCAAAGAGATGAGTGTTGCAAATCCAAGCTCCCATCAGAGAAGCAAAATGTCCTAACCCTTTTCCTCACTTAAATCACTACTTCTGAATGTCCGTGCAGCTGCACAGTGAACAGCTTTTCTTTCTTTGTTTCGTATAGGTTAAATGGAAGACCAGCCAACAAAGGACTCTCTTGTTGACCCTGACATCTTGGGATGTTTAAAATAATATATCTTTTCCCCTTTTCAAATACTGTGGGCATTACAATTAAACTTGGATTTAGGTACTAAACTTAGCATCCCTTGTCTTCCATCTATACAAGCCCATGTAATTCTGCCACTGTTCTGTGCACTGATAAACACAGCCACTCATTCAAACATTCACCCATGCTGTGGCAGGAGACATAGATTGGTGCCATGGGGCTGTTTTTGTATCGGCATGTGCAATGTGTGCTATGTGTACATTATTTGTTCATTTCCGTGCCAGTATTTGGTCATGTATGTATTATCTGTACTTTTAGATATCAGGCAGTCTATGTGTGTACGTCTCTATTTCCACATTCAAATGATTTGCTGCCATCATTGTTAATAATGGTGCTTGTTTGTATTTGTGTCGGGCTTTGCCAATGAAGCTTCAGTTAAATGTGTCACCAGGAACACAATAGAGTGAGGCCAACTGCAAAATGTGTGGCCTGTGCCTTGCACTGAGTTTATCTTGCCACTGGTGAAGATTTGTATATGTGCACAGGTCACATGTAACATGTAATGTAACAAGAGTGGGGGATGGAATGTGCACCAGCAAGTCCATAATTAGCATCTTAATACAATCATCATTTAAGATTAAGCAAGATGGCTTCTTGCTACACAGCTATGCGGCACGAGAATCCAGTAAAAACTGCTGTTATTACTTCTGAAAGCCGCCCCAAAATAATGTACCTGATAATCAGAACGGGTATCCAAGGCAAAGTCACAATCTAGCACCCCTGATGCCCTTCCTGTGTGGGGCACTGCTTGATTGGCTGCCAGAACAAAGTGGGGCCTAGTAAGCGGCTGGGACATCGATGCGTTGGAGAGTGACCAAGAAGACTTGGGAGGTGTTGGTGCCTGAACCTGGTAGAGTGACGCTCAGATCCTTGGTGGAAGGCAGTGACTGCCAGAGGAACAGGGGGATGGAGCGGCTTGCCGCATGAACATAGGAGAGAGTGGACGTGTGGGCGGGTGCCGCATGGGCTTCCGCGCCACTCACAATAGGTGTTCTCAGCTTGCCGATATGAGCGGATGAGTGCCCTGCCTGAGGGTAAGCACTGGTACCAATTGAAGCTGCTCCAGTCTGCATCGGGAGAAAGTGGCAAGCAGGGCGACCTCTCAGTAGAAGGCTCCATGGAGCAGTCATGTCCATCATTTTAAATAGTGGCTGCAGCACCAGAGGTTCCGCCTCCTTCATAACTGCCTGAATGGTGCTCTTGGCAAGATTTGGAGACAAATGGCATATGCAGGACAACGTGGTGAGTGAGCGCAAAGCCAGGGAGATCACAGTGGGTGTGAAGGAAAGAGAGGCACACCAGAGTGAGTAGCCACTGACTGTTATAGCAGTCTGGAGCTTGAGCAAGAAGCAGAAGATCAGAGCCAAAATGGGATGGCCATGGGGAGTGCATAGTGCACAGTACAGCATCCAATACATAGTGTTCAGGGGGAGCTGAGACTGATGACCCCTGGCCTCCCAGCCAACTGAAAATCATGACAGGGGGATACTGTGGGTGGGAGAGGGAGGAAACGGGCTCCATGGATAAGGAAACTTAACATCTGGGCAAGTTAATTCAGAGCAAATTGAACATCTGCACAAGAGGCTCAAGTACCTGTGTGGGAATCATCCAATGTTCTGACTGTTGTGGTATTTTTTGAAGTGTTCCGACAACAAAGAGTAGTTCTTTTCCAGCATTGAGGCCATCCATCTGAACAGGGGTCCCCTACCTGAAGAAGTTACAGCAGGCAACTGAGTAGGTCAATATTGAGGCCTAATATCTGGGACTTTGTAATACTTGCTGGAAAGAAATAAGACCCCAGCAGCATAACAGCAAACAAACATAAAACGGATGCTTTACCGCCATCTGCTGCATGAACCGCATGACAACCCTGCTGCCTCCGACTCTTGCACCACACGTCCCCCTCCCACCCTCATGATTGTGCCTGGAGGTCCCTCTTCTCTGGCCTGGACTTTCCTCTCGCGCACCTGATCTGTCTGCGCCTGCCTTGCTGCTAGACCACCCGGTGAATTCATTGTGCAGTTTCTCTATCCCTCTATAGCCCCCATTCCATCTCTGCCCTCTCCCTCCGTGGTGCTCTCCGTCTCCCCTATTTACTGTAACTGATACTGCATCACCTATCGTACCTCTTTTCCGAAGCCTTTAAGGAAGAAGTTCAAGAAAGATCTCCTGGTCTCCAATACAGGCCTGCCCATCGCTGAAGCCTACGTCAGTGCTTCTTCCAGGCATACTGTCACTAACATCCTCTTTGTCACTCCATCTCCAGACCTTTGGACTCTTCACCCATTAATGGTGGACTCAGATGGGAAGTACTCTTGGCACACTTCACATCCTCTGGGAGCATCATTAATGTCTACTAGAATGGCACTGTTATGACCTAGGGCCCTCAGCCCAACCTCCTCCTACTGTCACCCCCCAACACCTTTGCCACCACTGACATGTGTACCGCATCCCTGTACCCCTCATCGGAAGACCTTCAAAGGTGGCAACCAGCTTACCTTAGCTACCCTCAACTCTCGCTCTGCTGTTGATCATTCCTCTGATATTTGTTGTTTCCTTGAAGACTTTGACCTTGATGTCCTCATTCTCACTCAGTCGTGGTTCACTACCAGCTCTGTCGCTGCTTTTGACCCACTCCTGACTGAGGGTTCCAAGATCCTCTCTAAGCCCAGCCCTAACCGGGCTGGAGGCGGAGGGGCTCTGATCTTCCCTGAATGAGTCCCTGCTACTATCGTATCCATTCAGTCCTACTCTTCCTTTGAATGCCTCCTCTGCAGGCTTGATGTCTCTTCTGTCCTCTCACTGACTCAACACCATCTACAGGACCCCTGTTCCGGTCTCCCACTTTTTGAGTGGCCTCTACCTCCAAGCTTCTCCTCCTCAGAGACTTCAATATTCACCTTGACTCACTTGATGTGGCCACTGTACTCTTACGCAGTCTCTGTGACTCTTTCCTTCACCTTTTCACCCTCCAGTGTGACCCCCTCATCCGGCCACATGTTGGATGAAGGATGAGGATCCACACCTGGTATGATTCCGATCTAGCCTCTCTGAAACTCAAGTGCAGAGTTGCGGGCTTCAAGCACATCCACTTACAGACAGGCCCGGCGCGTGCTCCAAAGGCAATACAGATTTGCGATTGATTCAAAGAAGAGGACCCATATCCAGGCCTGCATCTCTTGGGCCACCAACAACACAGCTGAACTGTTCAAAATCTGCAAGGAACTCGCCAATTTTACTGCAGTCTCCACTTCTCTGCCGTCACAGGCCCTCTGTACTGCATGGGCCTCCCACTTTACAACCAGAACTCAGGACATCCTGTGCTCACTCTCCTCTACTCCACTCGCTCTCAGGCCTCCCTTGTCCCCATTTCTCCTTCCCTCCTACTTTCCTCCTTCTCAGGTATAGCCCCACATGTGTCTCTAAACAAGTCCTCTCTATGAACATCTCTTCCAAACAGGTTCTCCCCTGATACTCCAAAACTATCAAGAGCAACCTTGCCTCCCTTGTTCCAGTCTTGGCTGATTTCTGCAGTCACTACTTTGCCACTGGCACTTTCCCACTAACCCTCAAGCACTCACTTGTGCTCCCTTTCCTTAAAAAGCCCTCTGCCAACCTTTTCTGCCCTGCTAATTACTGCCTTATCTCCATTAACCCCTTCCTGGACAAACTCTTGGAGAAGTTGGTCATTTTCCAACTGATCCAGCACACTGAATCTGTTGGTTGTCTCCACGACCACCAGTCTGCCTTCACAGCAGCCAGAGGCACGGAAACTGCTCTCCTGAACACCCATGAAGACTTGATCTCAGATCTCGATTCCAACTCTCCCTCCGTTCTCATCCTTCTCAATCTTTTCTGGTCAATCATGCCACCCTTAAATCGGCTCTGTGATACCCTTGACATCACGGACCTGGCAATGGACTGGTTTACTTCGTTCCTATCCGATTGAACTTCCCAGGTTCAACTGGGCACTTTCCTCTCCTCCACCACACTCTCCACCTGCGGCGTCACTTAGGGCTCTATCCTCTCGCCGTGGCTCTTCAATGTCTACCTTGCTCCTCTGGCCCACCTGATCTCCACCTTCTTTCCACACTTCCAGTGTTATCTGGATGACACACAGCTCTCCTTCAACGTTTCCCTCCACTTCCTTCCCTTCATCCTCGCTCTTTCCTGAATGTTTGATTGCTATTAAGGTATAGTGTGCTGATAACAATCTCTGCCTTAATGCCAGTAAGACTGAGATCCTTCTCATTGGGTCCCCTGCTCCCTCTTTCCCTCATACTCTGGCCACCCTCTATGGGTTTCCTCCCCTCACCCTCTTGTGAGGTCAAAAACCTTGGCGTTATCTCCGACTCCTCTCCTGCTTTAATTTGTCACATAACGGCCCTTGTCAAGAAGGCCCACTTTCAGCTGCACCTTCTCCCTTTCCTCACCGTTTCCCAGAAACCCAATGTCTCCAGAACTCTGGTCTTCTCTAAACTGGACTACAGCAACAGCCTCTTCCTTAATCTACCTTTATCTTCCCTTACCACCTTCAACGAATGCAGAATAGGACTGTGAAACTTACCCTTGCCCTCAAGCCCATGGACCACATCCTTCCAGTCCTAAAATCTCTGCTCTGGCTCCCCGTGGCTGCGAGGATCAAGTTCAAGACCCTCTGCATTATCCACAAGGCTTTCTGGGGCATGGGACTGCGCTACATCCAAATCTCTATCCCTAAATACCTCCCTGCTAGAGCCCTTCGGTTTTCTAGCTCCAATTCTTTGCAGATTAGATGCTTTTCTAAGCAGAGAGCGGGGGTAAATCGCTCTTCTGCTGGAACCTCCCTGTGGAATGGCCTACCTGAACCTCTCAAGCTTGGGCCTGATCTCCTTAAGTTCCAGAAGCTTCTCAAGTACCTCATGTTCTCTTCTCGCTTCCCCCCCCCACTCCTGTTAATGCCCCCCTCTGCCTCATGGACTGGCTGCCTGGTCTCTTCTGAGTCCTACAGGGCACCATGCCCTGCTCGCCCAGTCTTCCCCAGCACTCCATTCCCCCCAACCTGCACTAGCCCTTCCAGGCCACCTTCCCCTCACTAACCTGACGGGGTGATCTTCCCTATCGAGCCTGGTCCACCCCTGTCCTCGCACTTAGCATGTGGTCCTCACACCCTGCATCCCCTGGCCCTTGCCTAGCCCAGTGGGCCCTCCTTTTCCCCTCCCCCCTATATTTGTATGCTGCGACTCTACCCCGTACTTCCCTCCTACCCTAGAATTCCCCCCCAACCTGCACCCCTCCCCACTTTGCTCCACTTGTACTCCTTGTTACTGCACTTGCATGATCCGAATAACACAGGGCCTAGTAGGACCGTTATTGTTGTTTGCTTCCATGTTCTTGTGGTGCCTTGAAACACCATTTGATGTATAGGGGCTATACAAATAAGCAATGCATATATGTATTTTGCATTGTGGAAAGTTCAAAGGTTTCAGCCATATGAAAAATGTTGGCACCATGTGCAAGACTGATCATTTTGTTCTTTTTTGTCCACCTCAAATTGAATGCAGCAGGTGAAATTGCTGGGAGTTATTTATCTCATGCTTGTACATTCAAAGAGCCCAGTTAGCTTGACACCAAGCAATACCAGGAGCTACAGTTGACTCCCTAGTCGAAATAGTGCCATTCCAATATAACGATGTGTTTTGGGAATGTGTATAAAGGAGCAATATGACACATAATAAGACATATAAAAATAAAATGCAGAATATTAATAAAACCTTGAGTATAGCGCAAAATAAACTTATCAAACACAATTCCAATCACATTACAATGTGGCGTATATAATGGACAATACATTGGATCTCAAATGAAAGTTACATTTGTGGCATGCCATGTACTAGCTGCTAGTTCTGCATATATGTTTCCCGTATACTAGGTGATGCCAGATAACTTGGAGCTGATCCTAGGTGCTCCTGCCCATCAAATCTTTATTTTGATTAGAAGTAACATGTCCCCACTCACAATCTCATGACCTCATTGCTAGTAATAACAGGTAGAAGATAGTCCAATGGCTTAAAGCCAGATTGCCTTTAACCCAGTCTGTGTTCCAAGCGTTACTTCTTTGCCATTCTAGCTTACCGGTAAGAGAGCTAGACAACTGCTAGTTCAAGGATGGGTACTTGGAAATAAATGAAATAATAGTTGCATGCCAGAGTTTTGGCCTGCTGCTTTTTACAAGCATGAGATGGGTTTCTGGAAATCTGATTAGGTCCGAGGGAACAGCAGCACCACACAGACTTATGTTGGTGATAGATTGTAATGCTAACCAGGATTGGCATAAATACATCCCCTTTATTTTGGGAAGGCTGTTCAAATTTGGGTATGAATTTATTGATAGTTGAATAAAAGCACAATATACACATCTTTCACTGAAGAATTTTTAACTGGAAATGAAGGGGCTAAGGGGAATTTGGTTGAAGTCTTAGATGTTTTTGGACTTCACACGCATGCAATGCAGCAATGAAAGGCTATTGTAATACAAGGCTGCTCAATGTCTGACAATGCATAGATATTTAGGCTTAGCGATGTAAACTGCACCACTGTCTCAAATTGTCAACATTTTTAGACCAACATTTAAAGCTTGGTCGTGTTTGTGCCCTCCTTGTGCAATTCTCTTTCACCTCCAGCTTGGCATTCTCTGTCCTCTCCCACCCCCCCCCCCAATCCCTTGGACCCTAAATAAATATCTGCCTAAGCAGACTCGCACTATTCTAATGGTCATCCTCTTCCTTTCTTTGAATCAGAGGCACTCTGGAGGCGCTCGCTCCAAGCGGTCTGCCACGCATTGCTAATGGCTAGCCTACTTTCTTACAATCTGCCATGGAGGAGGCGCTCGCTATAAGCGGTCTGCCACTCTGTGCTAATGGTTGTCTTTCTCTCTGCCTTTTTCTGTTTCTCACTTTTTCTGTTTCTCCCTCTCTTTCTTTCTTCCTTCCTTTTTCATTATAAGCAGTAAGTCACAATTAACTAATGGTCCTCGTTTTGCTTTTTTAGAATTTGAGTAATGCATGTGTATGTGGTCATTCACACCATGCTAATTTCAGACCCACTTTCACTAGGGGACACAGGGCTTTACAAGTGGCTAAGGAAACCATAGTTCCATGATGAGGGCACAAAGAAGTAAGACCTTCACAATGGGGAGCCCAAACTTTACAAAGTGGGTATGGGGCACACATTGTTGTGGAAACCTGGTTCTGAAGGAGTAAGTGACATGCCCAAATAAACCACGAGAATTAGCAGACTTTATAACTCCCCAACCTGACAAAACTCTGATCTTTACCAAATCAATATCTCTAATGCATTTTATGCCACAAATGATGTTGCTTTCCAACAGGAAATATTCTTCCGAAAAACTATCGAATACGCTCTACACTATAAGACTCAAGATGGAATTCTAGCTATTTTTGCTTTGTAAGTGGTTAATATTACTATTTTATGACCTCTGTCAAGTAATCAGTGACTGATGTAGAAGCTAAAATTATTATATTGTTTCTGCAGTAGGGAATTGGCAGAGCAGATGCGTCTAACTGTCCATAGGTTTGTTTCTATATTTCCAATGGCCGCATTCAACATGCCCCAATATCTGGAATCAGGGCTTTAAGTGGGCCGGGGCCTGCCGGGGCTGGGCCCCGGCAGGCTCCGAAATTTCGTTTTGAGGCGGGGCCCTGCCGGGGCCCACTAATCTGCCCTGGCAGCCCCGGCCACAACACAAAAAAGGCATTTTTTTCTACAGCTTGAAGCTCTCGCTCGTGTGCGAGAGCTTCAGGCTTCAGAAAAAAATGCCTTTCAGCCATAATGGTGGCGCCGCACCTGCGCGGCATCCCTTTAATCAAGTGATGCACGTGGGCCGGCGCCACCATTATGGAGAAAACGTGAGGCCGCTGGAAGCAGAGGCCTGCTTTCTAAATACTGAAGCTCCTGCGGATTCGCGGGAGTTTCAGTATTTGGGAAAAAGGCCTCTGCTTCCAGTGGCCTCACCCTTTCAGTCTTAATGGTGACGCTGCCCCTCCCCAGCTGGCGAGGGGCAGCACCACCATTAAGGCTGAATAGGCGAGGCGCTGTCCCCTGCCAGGCAAGCCTATACAAAATAAATGCAGAGATCAGCACCCTCTCCCCAATAGGGGAGAGGGTGCTAATCTCTACAAAAGGCTGCCTGGCAGGGGTGCCAGTAGCCCATTGAGCCGGGGCTCATCAAGGGGGCGTGGCCTAACGGGCCATCAAGACCCCCGTTAGGCCACGCCCCCTCGATGAGCCCCGGCTCGATTTGTAGTGCCACTTAAGGCACTGTCTGGAATAATTCATGTGTACAACTACTTGACCAGTTACACATATTGTAATTGCCATGATTCTGTTTTGAAAGCATGTGCCTTGTAAGTTGCTTGCATTTTAGTCATATTTTCCTACTTCAATCAAAGGAAGTGAAATAATGTTGGATATTGCCTGGGAATAGAATTGTGATTTTGATGAAACCTCTGGGAGGTGAGAGCTGGTGCTCTGCATCGAAGCAGGGTTTAGGTACACACCAGCACTTTAGCAGGGGAGAAGCATATGCTGGTCTTGTCTAAATATAGGACCTTCAAAATGCTTTTATTATTTGTTTCTAATATAACATACATTAGCTTCACCTATAGTTCTTCTATGTGCTGTAGGAGGACCTCATCTGGCTTCATCAGTGTTTTTTGAATTACATTTGCCAGTGGCCACCATATGCCTAATGATCCGCATACAACAGTTTCTTTAACTTTTTTTAAACGTGTTTTTATTGCAAATTTCTTAAACATCAACAATGGGACATTCCCCTCTGTCCTATGCCCATTCCCTCCCCTTCCTCCCCCCACCACACCCTCACTGGTGTCATTGTTCTCCTGTCCATGAGTGCAAAATCTCTGGATTCTTATAGTTTATGTAAACAGGTCCAAAATACATATTTTATGTGGGAATCACTGTACCATATAATCGCTCTGTAGATATTCCAATGCCGTTCTCTAGTCTGTTGTAAAGCTTTGGCGTTCCCCTTGAATGTTGTAAGTGATGCGTTCCATCGCCAAGAGGGACCAGACTCTTTGGAGCCAATCCAAGTTGGATGGTGGTGTTTTCTGTTCCATTTCTGAGCTATTGCTAGCCAGGCCGCTGTTAGGAGCCCCATAAAGTTCCTTTTCTGAGTTTTTGTCAGTGTCCTGTCTCTGGGATTCCACATGCCACACATCCATGCCTCTTCACTCAGACTTTCCGCTCCCTTAAACATCGCCTGCATTTGGGACTCAACCTCTGTCCAGAATTGGAGTACGTTTGGACAGTCCCACCAGATGTGTCTCCAGTTACCTTCTGCTTCGCATCCTCTCCAGCATTTATTCTGGGTGGTACGGTACATTGTGTGTAGCCTTTCGGGGGTGTAATGCCGTTGGACCAGAATGTTTGTCCACGCTTCCCTTCTCTGTATTGCTCTCGTCCATTTGGGGATGATGTGCCAGAAGTACTCGCATTGCGTTTTCATCACTGCTCTCCCTAACAGTGTTTCCTACCTCTTCATGTATTGCCACTTGATTTCTTCTGTCAGAGCGTTGAGGAATTTGTATGTGGCAGAGACAAACTTTTTCAACCTTGAGTATGTCATAATGTATGTCTCAAATGGGGTTAGGGCTCTCGTTGCCGCCTGTGTGATCAGTTTCTTTAACTTTTAAACCCACTTACCTATTGGGTCACATGGCTGTAAACATGGTTTGTAACTGTTGCTTGCATTAATTTGCCCTTTGAAAGTTATTTTTGGTACTCTAGCACACTGAGGACATTTAGGACATTTGAGCGTCTTGTGAATTTAGATTAAAAAAGACAAGTAAGGAGCCACAACTGGAGGATTAACCAACAATTCATAAGACATGTAGATGTGGTGTAGCAAGAGTCTAGTGTCTTAGAGAATATTGGTGGCTACAATTGCAGGGTCAAAATTAGCATTTCTTGACCAGGAGCAAAATTCAGCTCCTTTTTATCAGGCATCGCCAATTAGGCATGAGCTAGCTACTTTGGGGAAACAGCAGCTAGTGCACAGAGCACATCAAATGTAACCTTTACATAACACACAAACTCTAATTCTTTGTCCATTTATGTATTATCCATTATGCTTTAAGTGTCCATAATTCTCTTTTTATACACATACTCAAAACTACCCAGTTAATATAACATAACCGTATATGTATAGCACCACTTGCCTGCGGTGTCAGAAGTAGCTCTTGGTTTCGAGGTAACCAGGCTCTCCTTGGCTATAACAAGGAGCTAAATAGCTCCTAGCAATTTCGCATCCTGCTATTGTTTTGCATGTTTTTGTATGGATCTGCATCTTTTGTGGTGTCTGCAGTGTACTATTGGCATGCAATCACATGGTTGAGAGGCTGCGTAAAAGGCTGCGGCGCCGTTAAACGCTTAGCGCCTAATTTCAAGGTCCCTTTGCGGGACCCGACCTTAACGGCTGGTTTTACTAGCCGTTAAAGTAGGGACCCGCAAAGGGACCTTGGTGCTAATTACGGTACCGCAATTTGCGGTACCGTAATTAGCGCCTTCCCCATTCCCATTGAGCCCTATGGGGCAAAAATGGGAATGGGGAAGGGCCATGGCGGCATGGGGAATTACCGCCCCGCCAACCTCGGGATGGGGTGGTAATTCCCCATTCCGCCATGGCGGATTCCGGCATGGACCATGGTGCTAATAGCACCATGGTTTAGCGCCGGAGTCCTAATGAGGCCCATTGTCATCAAACGTAATCCATGGAAATGGGCAGAGATATTGGGCCTCATTAGGACTCTGGCGCTAAACCATGGTGCTATTAGCACCATGGTCCATGCCGGAATCCGCCATGGCGGAATGGGGAATTACCACCCCATTCCGAGGTTGGCGGGGCGGTAATTCCCCATGCCGCCATGGCCCTTCCCCATTCCCATTTTTCCCCCATAGGGCTCAATGGGAATGGGGAAGGCGCTAATTAAATTGCGGTACCATAGTTAGCACCAAAGTCCCTTTGCGGGTCCCTACTTTAACGGCTGGTAAAACCATCCGTTAAGGTCGGGTCCCGCAAAGGGACCTCGTAATTAGGCGCTAAGTGTTTAACGGTGCTGCAGACTTTTACGGCGCTGTTAAACACTTAGCGCCAGGGTCATAATGAGGCCCATTGTTAGAGCTTTATACACAAATCTGTAAGTTGGCGAAAAGCGATATTTATACCTATCCATAAAAAAGGTAATAGTAATTGTCCAACTAACTATCGATTTTTGTCTATGGGCGACTCTAGTTGTAAAATCTTTTGCTCACATTTACTTCGTATTATTAATCCATGGATTAAAGATAACATGCTACCTTCAAGTTTGCAGTCCAGGATCAATGTTGTAGAAATTATATTGTCATACTGCCCTCTGTTTTAACAGTCGTGGTTATTTCTTGTGTGGTTATTCACATTAATTTGCGGTGGCATCCACCATCTCCAAACGAATTTCACACACGTCCTCTCGGGTACTTGTAGACGCGGTCGGCAGAGTGTTCATTTGGAGACATGACAATATAATTTCTACAACATTGATCCTGGACTGCCAACTTGAAGGTATGAAAAATGATGACTTCAGCTTAAACTAATATTGAATGAGCAGCCAGACGGCGCCCAGCTGTTCTAAACGTCCCAAAGAAATCCAAGTATAATACAGATGTTCTCGCAACCAACTGTGAATTTGGGAAGTATATACTACACATGAAATTATTCCTTTGTCCTGAAGACGGCCTTAATCAACCAGACCAACAGCACTGTGAGGGTGAACTGTAGGAGTATTGTTGGGCGAAACATATGTCGACTAGAATTGCTGAAACTGGTACCAGTTTGTGTTTCTGTGCTCTTTTGAACCTACTTGAAACATCATAAGTGTGTCCCTGGTTCTAATTGGTAATATCAGGTACTCATTAAAACAACACGGTACAGTGACATAGAGAGGCTAAATTAAAAAACACCTAAGAAAAAACAGCTATCTCTATAGACAAGAACGGACACATTTATTTGCAAAGGTGTATTCTTCGCCGTGGAGGTAGTGTATTAACATCTCAGATGAACAGCATTTCAGACTGTATTCCCTTTTTCCGATTATCTTTTTTATAATTGTGGCCGGAATTTTTCCTTTTCTTCCTGTAGCACTTTTTGCCAAAACTATGGTGCACTGACACCAGTAGAGTGTAAGTGCTGTGCACAGGTTGAGCAATATATGTTACTAAGTGTATATGTATAGATCCTTTGTTTAAGGTTTTTAATGTTGCACAAGATGCAGTAAAATAAATGAAGATGTTGTTTTTCAATAATAGAGTGGTGGTCATAACAATTTGTGAATTACTCAGATTGTGTTTGTTCTGATCTGTTGCAACTTAGGGACTAAAAGAAGAGGTAGTTGACCCATCTTTCTCTTTCGATAAACCAGTCTCCCTTCTGATAGTGTCACCCCCCCCCCCCCCGATATCAAAAGATCCGGGAGTACCCAATTGTAAGCAGAACTTCTCCCACTTCTCTCAAGGGAGTACAGCTGTTTTTGGGCCTAGCTAACTTTTACCACCGGTTCATCCAACGTTTCTCGGACTTGGCTCTACCTATTACAGCCCTTCTAAAAAAGTCTGCAACACCGTTTTCTTGATCTTAAAGGGCCGAAGAGGCACTAAACCACTTAAAAAGGCAGTTCTGTTCTGCTCCGATCCTTTGCCAGCCAGACCAGGATCTTCCGTTCATTGTAGAAACTGACGCTTTGGTAGCTGCTGTTGGGGCAGTCTTGCTACAAGAGTAAGAAGAAGTGGAGCTTTTAGTGGCTTACCTTTTAAGAACCCTCAACCCAAGCCAACTGAATTACTCGGTCATAGAAAAGGAGCTATTGGCCATGAAGATTGCCTGCGAAGAATGGCGCCATCTGCTGCAAGGAACTGTACACCCTTTTCTGATAAGAACTGACCACAAAAACCTCAAAGTGCCTCAACAAATGGAATGTGTCAATTCCCGGCAGGCCAGGTGGGCTCATTTTATTGCCAAATATGACTTCAACATAACATACCTGCCTGGTAGCAACAACGTCTTGGCCGATTCCCTCTCCTGGATCCCTTTGCCAGGCATGTCATCTGATCACCAACCAGATTACATGCTTCCTCAAGGAATCGTCATTTAACAAGTTTCTTCTTTTCTCCAGGCCGTAAGGGAAGCTACAGGAAACACTACTACCTACCCTCGGGTTTCTTATCAGGATACTCTCTGCAGGCGAGATGGTCTATTGTTTATCAATGACCGTTTGTATCTTCCGGATACTGCCTGTAGGCCGTTTGCCCTCAAGTGGTGTCACGATAGCATTCTCACCGGTCATAGTGGCATTGCATCCACTCTGGAACTCCTGCAACAACAGTTTTGGTGGCCGGGTGTCATGATGCCTACCCCCGGAGCACCAGACCAGGCCCTGCACCCCCGGAAGCAGGCATCATGCCCTCGGGTAAAAGCCCAGCGGCCCCTTATAGGGGCTCTTTGGACTCAGTCCTGGCGCCTTTGGCGCCAGGCTCATGCTGGACATCAGTGCTGGCGCCATAGGCGCCAGGCTCATAAAGGGAGGTGTTTTGTGCACTTACCTGATGCAGACCATGCTGCATGCTTCAGGCCTCTCTGAGACCTGAAAGGGACTATTTTTTCATAGGGACTATTTTTTCACTCGGGCGTGGCCAGGGAAGGATACATACCTAGTTGGGGAAGGATACATACCTGGGACTTCTTTGGAGGCTATTTAAGCCACGCCCAGACAGCAGCTCATGCTTCGCGTTGTTCTGCTTCCAGCAGCTTAACACTCACCGTGTCTGCTCCTGCTCCTGGACTCCAGCCACGCCCGCCTCGAACCTGGAAGACTTGCAAGGAAGGAAGAGAAGAGAAAGGTGAAAACCAAGGACTATTTCAAACTTCTTACCTGCATCCGGAATCTTCTCGCCAGCATCCCTGAAGAAAGACTTCCATTTAAAAGCATTGCGTTGCTCGCTGCAGCGCCACGCTTCACTCACCTGTCCTCGAGACATCTCCCAGCTCCATCGCGGCTGTCAGCATCAGATGCCACATCTCTGCACCTAGGGGAGAGAGGAAGAAACAAAAGGTGAGCAGAAGGAACACAGAAGGAATGCCTGATTAACAGCCATAATACTTACCGGCTTTTCTTCCACATTTCGGGTCGGCGCCGCCCCGTTGGCAGGTACCGTACCCCCGCCCCTATGGGGAAAGGACAAGAGACATTTCTGGGGAATGATAAGGACATTTAGAGGGATCGCCCTCATCACTACTCACCTCGGCAGTTTAACCCCTCGACGCATCGCCTTCATTCTGCACCTGAAATAAAGGACAGATCACAGGTTAGAAAGACAACATAAAGGGGGCCTCACTTGAACTTTGAACTTTCACACTTACGGCGCATCGCTCAGGAAAGTCAAGTGGATTTTGCCAGCGCCATTCTGAAAACCAGTGAAGTAACTGGACGAACGCGCCCCCCTGCACCAGAAGCAGGATGGAGAGTTCATCCTTCCAAACCATAAGGTGAGCTTAAACCGGGGTTTGGAGGAAGTTAGAGAGGAACGAAGGGGGAAAGGGGGGAGTTAGCACACTATTCTGCAGACTGTTAATCCCCTTTCTCATCTGCAGAAGGATATTCCTACGGGCCAGGCAAGCACGATTTGGAGGTCCTGTCCAATCGGTGTTCCGGGTCCTGCGCATCACGCTAGAAGAGGCCACAGCAATCCAGACTAGACCAGCGCCCCCGTGGGAACCAGGTGAGCGTTACACCGGGTATCTCTTCCGAGGTCAGAAGATATGTCTCCACGTGTCCTATGTGTTGTAGGAGTAAACACTGAACCCAAAGACCTCTAGTGCTGCTACATCAAGACCAGATTCCGGTACGACCCTGGAGTAACCTCACCACGGACTTCATTGTGGATCTTCCTCCTTCTGAAGGTTGCACTTGCATCATGGTCACTATCGACACGTTTTCTAAAATGGCCCATTTTTCCCCTCTCCCAGGCATTCCTACGGCTTCTACTACAGCGCCAGTCTTTGCTTAAGACATTTTCCGGATTCATGGACTGCCAGCAAAGATAATCTCAGATAGGGGCAGTCAGTATACTTCACGCTTCTGGAAATCATTATGCGACAAACTGGGCATAGAGAGAGCTTTGTCCTCAGGGTTCCACCCACAGACCAATGGGCAAACCGAGTGCTTAAACTCCATTCTAGAGCAATATCTGTGGTGCTTTACCAACCACCAAAAGGACAATCGGGTTACGCTACCACCCACTGCCGAGTTTTCTTATAACAACGCCAAGCACATGGCCACAGGTTTAAATCCTTCCTACTGCAATTACGGTTTCCATCCTTTGAATATACTACCCGGAGATCTTAAAGCCACTACTGTACCATCGGTAGATGACATCCTAGCCAACATAAAGGAGGCTCAAAAGATCGACAGCAAGGCCTACTTGACAGTCAAGCCCGTAATCGAGCTCAAACCAATCCTCATCGCCAACAGACTCCTGACTGGTCTAAAGGTACACTGGTATGGCTTTCTACTAAGTATCTGCCATGCTGGGGGTTACCCACAAAGTTGTCACCCCGTTTCCTGGGTCCCTTTCCAGTTTTGAAACAAATTAACCTGGTTGCATATAGGCTAGAATTACCCCAGTGATTAAAACGCAATCATCCAGTGTTTCATTCCTCTTTGCTCAGGGAATTCCAAGGGGATCAGGGGATCCATACCAGCATTCTGTCTCTTCTCCAGGGCTGCCCGTGGACACCTTACCAGCAGAATACGAAGTAACTCGGATTATGGACTCCAGATCGAGGAAAGGACGTTTGGAATATTTGGTACACTGGAAAGGATACATCCACTCTTAAGACTCCTGGGAAACTGTTTCACATGTACACGCACCCAGACTGCTTTGTATGTTCCACCGTTTGCACCCAAGCAAACCTGGTGGTACACAAATAGGAAGGGGGCATACTGTCATGCGCCTGCCTTCTTGACACCTGTGGAACTCCTGGAGGCTTCACCGCCATTAGAATGCTCTATTACATTGTTCACGCTGTCCGCTTGCATGACTAGTCTTTTGTCCTTCCTCTCTCTCTCTCCAGTAATTATCCCTGCCTCTTACTTTCACTTTCGTGTTGCAACCCGCTAGTTACCTTGCTTTGGGTCTTAGATGCTAGTTTTCCGCTTTCAGCCTTTGTCTGCTTTCCTCCGTTCGCTATCATACCTTTGGCTTGCCTCTTCCTGTTCCTTGCTTCCTTTTCCTTTCCATGATGGATCTCGCTCTGTTCCGGCCCAGGACGCGCGGTTGTTTTTTGTGTTCATCCTGTCTGCTTGTTTCTTCTATCTGCCGTCCCTCAGGGCAAACGCCTGCTTCTTTTTTACTTTATCCTGTCCTTGCCTTTTCTGTCTTCATCTGCAGGAGTCTTCCGCTCTCTGCTATTACCAGCGCCTTCGCCGTATACCACCCACCTTCGTTCAAGGATCTCATTACTTCCATTCTGGGACTATCCTCTTCCAGCTCTGCACTTACCTGGAACAGTGGCCATTTGGCCACTCAGTCTATTCTACCGCACGCTTACCTGAATCGTGGACTCTTCCCAACGCTGCATTCCTGTATCCCGAGAAGCACCGGCTCCTTCGATCGTCCTCCCTACGGATACTTACGCTCGCCTACTCCTCTGCTTTTCATCCCAACGGAGTTCCACACTAGACCAGGTTTTCAAGAGGTTTTTTCTGCCATCGGATTTTTCCTCTCGCAAAGGTCTTCTCGGGTGGGGGTCCAGTGTCTGCCATATCTAATATGGCAACATTGTGTCATCCATCTGGGGAAGGCCATAGCGCTTCACAAAGAAGAAGTCGGACCGGAGAAAGAAGGTCAAGAAGCTTCAATTTCCTTCAGAAGAATCAGGTGAGGAGGAAGGGGATCTAACAGTGTTTAGTGAATCTGAAGCAGACATAACTGACAGTCTTGACATATAAAGACCAGACAGGTGATATTATTAAAATATTCATCAGAGATCAATTTTGGTCAAATATTTTTTTGGCCACCCCTCTCATGTATGTGAGTGATGCTTAATACATATGGAAAGAGATTGTGAAAAAGTGGTGGAAGTATTAGTAAAATCAGTGTAAAGCATCTGTTGTATTTGTCAAATATAGGGTATTTTTAGATTTACTATTTTAGACTAATTATTTGAGACAGGTTTGCCTAGGACTTACAGCACGAAATTGGGAAAAAGTCTTCTAGAAAAAGCATTTCTTTTAATTGAGAGATATTTTACATTTTATATTTTATATTAGATAAATGATAAATAGGAGGAAAAACTTGTTTAAATAGTCTTAACTGTTTTAAATTGTCTTAATTCTAATTCGAATTTTGTGGAATTTTAAATATTTCTGTCTTGTGATTGAAATTGAAATTACATTTGGTCTAAAGCGCTATATCAGCGCTTTGGTCTAAAGCGCTATATAAGCCTAATAAAATACAAATACAAATACATTGAAATTGAATTGAATAATTGCTATGTTTAAAATATGTATCTTGATATGATGTGGATATGATTGGTGTAGAGTAATGTAGTGGGGTAGAGTAAAGGGTCGGATGGTGGAGGTGGTTAAGGTAGTGGGGAGTGATTTAGGTAGGTGTAGAGTAGTATGTGGCTAGAGGTAGAGTGGAATTGGGTACAGTGGGCTGGGTGTAGAGTGAGGTGGATGGGGGTAGAATGGGGTGAGGTAGTGTGGGTCTGTGTAGGGTGCAGTCGGGGAGACATTGTGGAAAAGCTAACAAGGAGACAACATGAATAGTAGAAAAGGCCTGTCTAGAGTGAGAGACAGCATGGGTTTCAGTTATTGTCAGTAAATGAGTGGTTTGGTTGTAGAGGTGCACACGTAGGTTACTATTAGAGATTAAATATATTAACAGATTAAATCAGTTTAAAGGTGCACCATATTAGATGTGTGCTATCAGATTGAATATATGTGGAAAAGTAATGGTACCTCAAAACAGCTTGAGATACAAACATGGGCACAACATAAACAACTCAAAAAGTTGTAAACTCAATTCTCCACATGAGAAATTACTGACAATTAATTAGCATTTTGAAATAAAATAATGTTCAGACACAATGAGATATACGTTGTGTACCACACATTCCAGAATAATTTCTAAACATTGTTTCAATATAAAAAAAAATGTTACTACTAGATTTCCTTAATATACTACAAGAATTGTGTATTCAACTGAGAGCTAGATAATATCACGATATCTAGACAGGGAATTGCTATCTGAATAGACTTAAGGGTACTCCACCAATCTTTTACTATGCGTTTCGGGCGTAATGCCCTTCTTCAGGTATGGATATCGTGAATATTCTTTCTGTGAAGTGCATTCATATAGAGTTAGAGTGTTGGACGTTCACTGCCTCAATGTAATTCCACTCCAATTAAGTGAATCCATTAGTCCTACCTTGTTGGGATGCGCAATTATTGAAGTACAGTGCTGTTCTTCGGTTTAACGACCTCACTTATTGTTAGTACACTAGCTTAATGTGACTATGTCACCTCCCAGACGGAACGCCAAAGGGAGAGCCTAGCGGTGCGTCAAGTTCTTTTGTAGCTCCATATATTCTTAATTGGATCTATAGATTCCAATACATCGTTTTGTCACCGACGCGACTAATCATACATACATACAACTTTTTGAGTTGTTTATGTTGTGCCCCTGTTTGTATCTCAAGCTGTTTTGCGGTATCATTCCTTTTCCACATTGTCAGTAATTGAGCCAGTTAGTTTCTACAATCTTCATTATTCCTAGTCCTACTCTTCCTCATCACAGTATTTTTTCGATCTGCCTCTCCCGCGCTGGTGCGGAGTGAAAAAAAAAACCATGATCTGTTGGGGCCTATTGAACTGACGAATGTTTGGTAAACATTAGCTGGCTGGAACTGTTATGGTCTGAGTAGCAAATGGCGGCATATGTGGTGTATTGAAAAGGATGGAATGGATTCCTGATGGAGAAGTTGGGATCTTACAAGTAAGTACTGTGACGAGGGAGAAGGGCATCTAGGTGATTGGCAGATAGCACAAAAAAGAGAAAAACAGAGCAGGTACCGACCTATAGTGCTGTTGGGAGGAGAGTCTGGGGACCATCAAAACATATGGAACAGCCCGTGTTTTTTGGGGCTGCTGCTTTGCGCCACATTGCATAGCTACTTCTGAGGGCAAGAGTGGAGGGATAGAGGAAAGTGGCAAGTAGTAACATTTTAAGGTTAAGCAAATACATGCCACATTATTGCCAGTTGGGGGCACCTATTAACATATACCATGGGAAATGATGTCACAGGAAGTGAACATATCTTAAATATCTTTCTACTGAAATATGCAAATTATATTAAATTAGCCTTTCATAATCGAAAAAAACATGTACAGGACATATAAGAATTTGCCTTTTAGAAACTTAATTATCAATACCCAAAAAATACTTCAACTCACACTAAAAAAGTAATCAATTCAATGAAAGCTGAGTAAACACATTTTTGGCTCAGAAAACACCCAGAGGGAGTGTAATCGTCCTCTGAAAAGAGTTGGCGGATGCCGTCTACCCGGATGTACCGGTTCGTGCTCCAGTCCTTCTACTCTGCCACCTCACCATTTTCAGGCCCAGGTCCTGTGAGGAGCTTTATCAGAGGGCCTGGCTCCCTAGATCTGTTTATTATCACCCCATCCATCTGTTAATTGCTAGGGTGCAGGAGTGGATTCTGGCAGTTGACTCGGGAATTAGTATTATGCTGATGTGGGTGTCAAAGGCATAATCGTAGAAATAAGAATGTCAGAGACCTGGTGTGCACATGTAGCCTTTTAAACGATGATTGGAAGAAGGGAACAGACTCAGCTTTGTGATAGCCCATATGCAGATAGCTGAAATAAAAATCAGAAGGATGTGGCCAGATGCTGTTGTGTGTGTGATCCGACAGGAACGATTGTATCTATTCAAAGCAGGAATTCCAATGCCACCGACCTATTAAAATATCCTAGTTATGAATTATTCAAATAAATCTATCAGTGCGTGAACTGTGCCAGTCCTTGTGATGTGTGACCACCTCATGCATGGTCACAGCGAATAAATCCACCACATGGCAAATGGGGAGTGATTTGAAGGAACTTAAAATAACTCACAGCGTGTCTGTTGGCGAATGGGAGGTATCACTGCCGTTTCGTGGTCAGTCTGCATAGCTTTCTTTCCCTGAGGTAACCATTGTGTGCAAGGGACACTCGAGTCGAACCTGACACGAAGATGTTCTTGTACCCAACCAGGAAAGAAAGTCGATGGTTACGCCCAGAAATTGCATCGATCAAAAAAGTATGTCCTATTGAAAGCATATCATACTCGGGTTCCGGCGCATTATAAATTAGTTAATAATAATAATAATAATACTATGTACCATAAAATGAGGAAGAAGCCGAAACAGAAACATTGGGCTGAGGCACTGCATAGACATTCGCCACTGTAAATAGGCCACATTTGCTCCTTTGCTTCCTGAGATACACGTTGTTTAATTTTCTTGGGCGATACTCCCACCTAGAGCATATCAGTGGAATTGCAGATTTTTATATCCAGCCACTTTTTTCTCGTCCGACTTTTTTAGTTACACCTATAAGCCTAAAATACGGAGAAATGGCATATGAGGAGGGACAGTGCTGGTCATTGGGCCGGCTCGCTGTGGATCCGAGATCCGGCACCAGATGTGTAGCCAGATCTCGGGATCCGGCCAGAGTCAGCCACCCAAGCACATGAACCACGATGGAAAAAAGAAAAAGAAAAAAAAAAAAGCGTCCACGACGGCAGCATTGCCGTTTACCACGGCTTTGGCACTGATGTGTAATTCACAATGCTCACTACATGTACAACTGAAAGGAGTCAGTTGTACATGTAGCGAGCATTGTGCTTTACACACCAGTGCCAGAGCAGCGTAAAAGGCAATGCTACCCTCGCAGGCGGTTTTTTTTTCGTTTTCTTTTTTTGGCATAACAAAATGAGCCAGGGCTCATCAAGGGGGCCTGGCCTAACTGCAGGGGTCCAGCTGGCCCGTTAGGCCCTGCTCCCCCAAGGAGCCCCGGCTCAATGGGCCACTGGCACCCCTGCCAGGCAGCCTTTTGTAGTGATCAACACCCTCTCCCAAAGTTACTTAAATATGCAAATTGACAAGGGGGGTCCTGGGAGTCCCTCTGCCAGACATTAGTCCTGGTTAAGAAGGATTTACCCAGAGTCTTTAGCTCACTATCTTTCACAGAGAAGAAATATCCTAAACATATAAGTCTTTGTCCTGCCCTGGGGCAGTCCAGCACCAAAATGCTAGGCAATTCTCCTCTGAACAAGAGTACCAACAGCATCCCCAGACACGTTTTGGTCTGGTTGGACCTCATCAGTAGGGAGGAGCTGTGCCTCTCTAAGAATAGTGAGCAAGGGGTCCATGTCTGTATTCCCCTAGTAACTTAGGGTGAGACCCAAAGTTACTTAAATATGCAAATTGACAAGGGGGGTCCTGGGAGTCCCTCTGCCAGACCTTAGTCCTGGTTACACTTACCCAGAGTCTTTAGCTCACTATCTTTCACAGAGAAGAAATATCCTAAACATATCAGTCTTTGTCCTGCCCTGGGGCAGTCCAACACCGAAATGCTAGGCAATTCTCCTCTGAACAAGAGTACCAACAACATCCCCAGACACGTGTTTCGGTCTGGTTGGACCTCATCAGTAGGGAGGAGCTGTGCCTCTCTAAGAATAGTGAGCAAGGGGTCCACGTCTGGATTCCCCTAGTAACTTAGGGTGAGACCCAAAGTTACTTAAATATGCAAATTGACAAGGGGGGTCCTGGGAGTCCCTCTGCCAAACATTAGTCCTGGTTACAAGGGACTTACCCAGAGTCTTTAGCTCACTATCTTTCACAGAGAAGAAATATCCTAAACATATCAGTCTTTGTCCTGCCCCGGGGCAGTCCAGCACCAAAAGCTAGGCAATTCTCCTCTGAACAAGAGTACCAACAGCATCCCCAGACACGTGTTTCGGTCTGGTTGGACCTCATCAGTAGGGAGGAGCTGTGCCTCTCTAAGAATAGTGAGCAGAGCCCCTGTTCCTTAAGACTGAAACTCCTGCGAATCCGCGGGAGCTTCAGTATTTAGAAAGCAAGGCCTCTGCTTCCAGCGGCCTCACGTTTTCTCCATAATGGTGGTGCCGGCCCACGTGCATCACTTGATTAAAGGGATGCCTCGCAGGTGCGACGCCACCATTTTGGCTGAAAGGCATTTTTTTCTGGAGCCTGAAGCTTTCGCACACGAGCGAGAGCTTCAGGCTTCAGAAAAAAATCATTTTCGTGTAGTGGCCGGGGCTGGCAGGGGAGATTAGTAGGCCCCACAGGGCCGCGCCTCAAATCAAAATTTCGGAGCCTGCTGGGGCTGAGCCTCGGCAGGCCCCGTCTCACTCAAAGCCCTTGCCAGCGGTAAAAGGCAATGTTGCCTTTGTGGGCGCTTTTTTTCTTTCTTTTTTGAAGTATTTATCTGACCCGATGGCCACTACCAACCCCGCCCCCTCTAGACCACGCCCCCTCTCCCCCCACTCCTCCCCCACCTCGGCACTTGTGGGATCCCCCACCACATTTTTTCCATTTCCACCACTGAGGAGGGACACACAACTTGTAGTTGCTGTTTGGTTATTTGACCACCCATTGACTGTCCATGGCCATATTAATCCCTGTGGCCATTCTCACCCACTTCCTTTCCCTCCCCACCCAAAACACCTCTGCACAGGAACTCTTTGAGCTGGATGTAATGAAGACATGCCATCAAAATCACATGAGTCTTCTGCAGACAGTTGAAAACCTGGCTTTTCACAAAGGGACCTATGTGAACCTCTGCCCATGAACACTCCCCTCCATTTACTCCACGTTTCCTTGACTGTAGATACAATGACCTGTTTGCTTGATTCTACTGTAACTAGCGCCTTGATGCCTCAAGGATTAGAGTGCTGCTATGAATGCAAAAATAAATAAATAAATGATATGATATATGATAAGATAATAATCATTTATAACGCGTCTGTACACAAGTGTTTCTAGGCGCAGCTAGATAAGGAACTATAAACAGAGGGAGGACAAAACAAACGATCTTACTAGGCCTTGTGTCATTCATATCATGCAAGTGCGAGGGGGGAGGGAAGAGGAGAAGTGCCAGGGGGAGTAAGGGGGGAGAGTGCAGTGGCAAAATGCATTAATTGCTGCCAGGGTGGTGGCTCAAGTAAGTGCAGGGAGGCAGAGGACTGCAGGTTTGTAGATACAGTCCCTAAGTGGGTGTGAGGCCCAGAGGCAGTGCAGGGGGCTACTGGTCGTGCAGGAGCCTGATGCTCGTGAGGTTCAGTGGGTGCCCAGGGAACCAGTTAGTGCAGCAGACAGGAGCATCAGCAGGGGAGAGAGAAAAAGCAGAAGCGAAGAGGAAGGTCTTGAGTTGCTTCCGAACCTTAGGTGGTCCTTCTCAAGTTTGAGAGAGGCAGGGAGGCTGTTCCAGAGGCAGGCCCCAGCCAAGGACAGAGATCTACCCCACTCTCTGCCTGGAGAAGTGTCTGAACCTCAGAGAGTTGGAGGATAATGAGCAGAGGGCTCGAGAATGTGGATGCTTAGGAAGAGAGAGTTGGATGTAGTGTGGTCCCTGGCCCCAGAAAGCCTTATAGAAATAAACTTTGCACTGGAAATGCCTGCCAGAATGGGCAGGCATTTCCTCGAGGGCTCGAGAATGAAGATGCTTGGGAAGAGAGAGTTGGATGTAGTGTGGACCCTGGCCCTAGAAAGCCTTATAGAAATAAACTTTGCACTGGAAATGCCTGCCAGTGTTTTTTCAAAGCAGTCTTCTGAGGGTTAATGATTTACTTGGTGCTGTAAATCCACTACTGGTGTAATAACAATGTTTTAACCGAGTTGCATTCAGCCGCTCGATTTATATGCTCTCTGTCCTTCACTGAAGTCCTGTTAATGACACACATTGAAAAAGCTAACAGTTCTGGCTTGTCTATAAATATTAGACATTGCTATTAGATGCCCAGCTACTCACACCCTCTTGCACCTGTTTCCCTCAATGGCCAGGTTATACCTCTACAGCTGTGCCTAGCAAGTGCCTTTCCCATGTTTACACAGTAGCCCAAACTGTTGGCATTGCCAATGCTTGTTGAAATACCAGCAGGAATTCATCAGGTAGTAACAGCATTAACAGCAGAGAGGTTCATAAACTGCAGAGACTTACCAGTAGAAATGTCTGCATAGGCAGCTTGGCAAAGAGGTTGAGCACGCAGCACACCGAACTTGGAACTGTTAGGCAGAAACCTGTGCAGTTCCCTCTGGGACCACTGCAAAAAGTGTAAGTCTACAGGAGTTAGCAGTAAACCCAATTGGTAGCAGTCTGTACCACCCAGATTTACCTGGTAGCTGTGGCTGAGCAGTCAGACGTCTCTCAAGATGAGTTAGGCCGTATGTGGAGTATACAACATAGGGCAATTTACACAGTAGAACAAGCAGACACTGGTGTAAAGATATATAATTATTTATTTAAAAAAAAAACACACTGGCACTAATACGGCAAACAACTTCAATCACAATTACTATAAGTATATCAATCCCCTAACAATATTTCGACAAGTCTAGGTTCAATGGCACCACTTATTTGCAGACAGAGGTGAATGCTTTAACCTAGATGGCACACTAATATTCGTTAGAACGAGAGAGAAAAGGGAGGGTATTTAATTTTAATTTTAATTTATTTAACATTTATAAAGCGCTCACACAGCCCACAGGCATTGAGGCGCTGTTACAGGAATTGTTTGTTTTTCTTAGTTGTGTAATTGTGTTTTTTTTTTTTGTCTTAGTTACGTAGTTATAACGCGCTTAAACACCCAGAGGTTTCTAAGCGCGGATCCGGGAATCGAACCTGTTGTTGCTTCATGTCGTCTTGCTTACAAGACGCGCACGCTGCCGCTGAGCTATCCTCCCGGGACAACTCAGTACCAACACTTTTACGAAGCAAATGCAAGGCAAGTAAGGCAGGGTCTACTGTAGATCACAAAGTTCAGAGGCCAGGCCCACTCGGAGAGAGGCAAGGCGGTATGTCCCAAAAAGTATCACAGTGGAAATGCACTTCGAGACTTTGTAGCAAATTGTCACAGAGACCAGTTTAGAACAAAAAGTTAAGAAGGTCTGGAGGCGACCCAATGGAAAGGTAAGGATTTGAGACACCTCACGCTAACCATCACAAGGGAAGCCAGGCGGACACGGTACCTTGAAAGTGAAGAGACAGCTCCGGCGGGGGCAATTGTTCCTGGTGGGGGATGCAAGTCGGGGCTTTGCCAGAAGATGAGAGGATCTCGTTTTCGAGGAAAAGTTGAAGATCCTTGCACCACCAGGGAAGAGACCAGCCGCGGAGTGCTCTGTCACAAGGCACCACCTTTTGGTCGCGGTACAGTGGTTAGTGGTTATCCGGTTGCCGGGGTGCTCAGCACCGGCAATTCGACCACTACGTCCTGGAAGCGAAGAAAAAGCAAGGGACCGGTTGTTCCCACCAGTCAAACCAGTCAAGGGAAGAAGACTCTCCAGCAGGGAGATCTCCTCTGTCGTTGGGAAGTGGTGAGTCGGTTCAGCAGGGCTCCACCGGAGGTTTCGTCGTTGCAGGTCAGCTCAGCTTTACCCTTGTCGGATTCTTAGGTCCTGTGGCGACTTCTGAAGATCCAATCCCAAAAGCCCTGCTTTTATGCAGAAAACCCCCATTCATTCAGCCTAGCTGTCAATCAAACACGCTAAGTGGTGAGCGGGGCGGATCACCACTTGGGCCAATCACACCAGAGTGCGACTTGAGAAGCAAAAACATGAGTACATACCTCTTTATTTTATTGGGACTACTACTGGAACTACGTTGATAGCTGTTCAAATAATGGCACCACATACGATATTGTATTGTTTTGACGATGAGTCTTTGCAATATCAGTTATAAAGTTTGTATATGTCCTTGTGTGGAGCCACGGGTGTTACCACCCAAAATATTCCTTCAAGTATGTGCACTTATATATGTTTGAGATGTTTACCGTAAGCTCATAATAGTTGATGCATTTCTATATATTTGATTGTATGAGGTGTGAGATGAGTACACATGTTCCAGAAGAGGTTTCACGAGTTCACATGTCATATTCTTCTTTTTAAGGTTTTGACGAGTATCACAGCACTTGCTGAACAGCCTTCCTGCAACTGCACACCAAACTACCTGCGAGTGTATGATGGAAATAGCAACAAATCGCCTCTTCTTTTCCGGAATGATTACGGACAAGTGAATTATATTGTATTGACTTCATCTGGGAAAAGTATGCTGTTGGAGATGGACACCTCATCCGGGGTCTTTCATGTTGAATACAATACAGGTATTCATTTTTATTTGAGAATGTCTGTCTCTCAGTGTGAGGTGTTGGATGCCTGAATATTTTGAATGACCCCCCTTCCAACTAAAGTTTACTAAAATGATTAACTTCTGGAAAATATTAGACCGTTTGATACAGGGAATGGGCCCTTAAGGCCTGGTGAATGAGAGCTTGCTTACTCGTGATGACCCCTTTTCATACTCCTCAAAGAGCTCTGGATATCACCTGCTATCTGATGGAGAAATAGTAAGTCCTTTCGTAAAAGTAAGTACAACTATGTAACGAGTCATCGAAGGCTGCTTTCAGAGGATTTTCGTTTCCATGCTGCTTGCTTGTTGTGTTGTTGACGCAGAATGTCAATATCTACAGATCAATGGGTTGGTCCTTTAACTCCATAATTAATGTCTTGTTAAGGCTTTGCTCACTGTTGCAAATGCTGTATGCTAATGTGTACTCTTTTGAGTTTTTTGATTTTCTGATGTCATTTTGTTCTACATATGTTCCATGGTTAACTTGTGGTGTCAAGAGGAAACTCATGTTAAAACATTTTGGTTCCAATTTTCATGCATACCTGGTGGAAGAGTCCTGACACTCTAAACATGGAATGATTTTGAATGTAAAAGTAAAGATAAATCAACATTTTGTCTAAGGAAAATGTTGTGTTATGGTTAAAAATAAAGAGTTATATCCACAGTCATTCTAATGTTACAAAGCTTGCCTTGCATTGAATGGTTCTAAAGATGAAGGGCCAAATTCTAGGACTAACTGCTGTCATAGATATTTTTTATTTTTGTATTTTTTAAAGCAGGGACCTAGCTCGAAAACAGCAGAGCACTGTGCAATCAATATGTGGGTAGCCAGCGTTTGGGCTGGCATTTTTCTACCAGTAGCACAGTACTGTGAGCTGCAGTGTGTGCATTCATTGGTATTAGTCCATGGACAGGTGTTATTGAAAAAGCCACATTTTTGGAGATTCACAGAATTTGAGAACCTTGGGGGCATTCCGAGTCGATACCAGGATCAAGCTCTAGAAGGTGGATGTGTAACCAAGAAAATAATTGTTGCTGGCCCTTTTTTTGCTGACTATTTGTTGACTCAAGCCGTCTGCTCGATTTTCAGTTCAAGAAGCGTGTGCAACGAAATATGTGGATTAGTTTACAGGTATTTATTTATTTATTTTATTTATTTATTTTTTACATTTGTAAAGCGCACTGCAGCCCTAAGGCATAGAGGCGCTGATAAGTGGTACATAAGAAGGCTTCATCAAGGGTTACAAAAAAGCCACCCCAGAGGAGTTCTTAGAATATACATACAGAGTTACAGATACATAGGTCCAGGGTAGCGAAACAAAGAACAGGCACATTATTTGAAGAGACTAGTCTTGATGGCCTTGCGAAAGGCAGTGTGAGAGTCGAGTCGTCTGATGTGCGGTGGAAGGGAGTTCCAGAGGGTGGATGCCATGGTGGGAAAGCTTGTGCCACCAGCACGCACTCTGCGGGTTTTTGGCACAGTTAGTAAATTGGAATATGCTGGTGTGTTACTCGTGACTGTTGTGTAGATGATCCATGCAGTCTTGAGCAATATCCTGGGCTGGAGAGGAAGCCAACGTGTTTGCTTAGGACAGGGGCGATTCAATAAAATGTCCTTGTACCCATAATCTGACGTGCTGCAGTGTGATAGGTGATTTTAGGTGAGGCAAGTGAGTTCTGGGAGCCCTGTCAGAAGGACATTTCCCCCATCGATGTGTTTCTGGAAGGACTGGCTGTTGTCATTTCTGAAGCCTAAGGAATTTGCTGCATGCAAGAGTTGCCAATCAAATCCTTCTCTGCACATGTCATTCAGCCATTGTTGGATAAGCTATTGTTTAGCGGGGCAACCGATAGGATTAATTAAGAGTTGGCTGGATTAAGTTTGAGGTAGGCAGTAGGCATTCAGGACTGGATGATAGCTAGGTAATCACAGAGACGATTAATGTCCTGTGGGATTTTTACTCTCATCTACTGACCTGTATTCCCCATGTCTTTCTATATTAGCCATGCTTAGAAGGGCACGTGGTCTGTGCCGTAGACCAGGTCTTCTTGCTAAATGCACAGTGCAATGAAAACACTTTTATATTTAGTGAAATGCAAGCCGCGAGATGTGCTTTTGTGTGTTGTAATATTAATGTACAGTACAATACCATTTTTCCAATAGCCCAGGATGAGCGCCAACGGCCTAGAGCCAGGTACATTGCACTCTTATTGTGTAAACAATGCAGTTCACTGCTATGTAGGCTTTTTCTGAGGCCAATGTTCTTGCAAAATATAAAACATGGATAAGGGCAAACACTGCAAACTACAAAATGCAGTCTTTCTGAGGTTTTATTCTGTATTTTTGATGACCGCTATAATCACAATGCAGTTAAACAAGAACATCCTGTTAAGGCTGATATTAGACTTTACTAGCATGTTGGTCAATATCACATAGTGACAAAGAGATGTAAGAAACATGAAATGATGGAGAATCTGTAAACTAGGAGTGTAGCATCCAGTTTGAAATATGGTGACAAATGATTGTAACTGATTTCTAATTAGTACCATCAAGATTGCATGAGAATATCAATGCATATTGCATACGGAATATGTCAGGTACAGTACTGAAAAATAATGAAGACAAATGTGTAAAGAATTACTATATATCTCTCTGAGGTCTGGTGACCATAACAATAACTATTCAGAAATTTATGTTTTTATTTTATGGTGAACCTGAAGGAGCAATAGCAACACATATTTATGATTGAATGTAAGAAATAACCTTTGGAGATAGAGGAGACCACACTATTAAAATATTCCTCAATTGCAATTCAAAGTTCGTGGTTTACTGTATTATTTGTACATGCGGATTGCAATATATAGACAGCACCATCAGGCCCCTTAAGACTCGTATTCGGGAACATCTCGTCACAATTGGCAGCCAGGAATCCAAATACCCACTGGCCAATCACTGGCAAAAACTGCATCAATTAGATAGTAAGGATGACATTCGATTTGTGGGCCTTTGCAAAGTGTCATTGCCGCCTAGAGGGGGCAATCTCATGCTCAAATAACACCAGTTAGAAGCGAGACTCATCTGTAAATAACGTACTATGTTTAGAGGTCTAAATTCAGACCATGAATTTGCAACCTTTTGGTGAAAACCTACTGTTGTTCTCTTCTTTATTTTACACAGGTATCATGTTTTCCCTCCCCTTTTTGTGTGGACATGAGTATTTACACCCAAGTGGTCATTTATAATCGTGTGGGGTCTAGTGATCCCTCTACAATGACTGTTTGCAGTCCCGTTACCTCACATTTTTCTATAGCAGCGTATTCACAGATGGCAGATGCACAATTTATTTAACATCTTTCCCCAATTTGGTTCCTGCTAGCATGCTCTCGTAGTCGCAATTCTCTGCGGTTTAATCCCCTTCATCTATATGAACCCGTTTTTTCTTTTGGTTATTCAGCTGAACAGCAATTGTTGCACAAGCTGCAAACTTCCTTTCGTTCTCAGGCCTTACTAGTATATATTTATTTTGGCGCCCTCCGGGGCTCCATTTTTTGCAATTAGTACATTTTTTGCTGTGCAACGCACTTTATATACATTTTTGTGGAATTCCAGCCCTGCTCATTTTTAATTCAGAACAGGTCAATCGCTGCCTTTTTGCAGCGTTTGGTAAGCTCCTTACTTTTTGGGGCAAATTCAATCCTGAGGTATTCATTTCATTTCCATCATTCCAATATGGTGGTTTTCTTTCCTGACCTAATCGGCCATGTTCTAAAATACCTTGTGTATTTAAATAGTCCTGTTTATATCTCTAAGGTCTGGGCTTACTTTCATTTCATTCAGTTCAGCAGCATTGCACAGGTAAGATGGTTTTTCACAGCCCCCTGGCCGCTATGATACTTCTAATTAGTGCATCAGCACGTCTCAATTAAGTTTAGAGAAAGTCAATTTTTAGCTTTTGCCCATTTTTATTTGCGCACTCACGCCATGCTTTTGCGTTTTGGGTTTCCTCTGGCACTCCGGGTAGCTGCATTTTAGCAATCACAGTTGTTACGTTAATTTGTCCATGTTTAAGTGATGCTGAGGGAATTTCTTTTCCCTTACAGAGTTCCGCAATTGCGAAGCAGTGAGGAATGATTTGTCATTTAATCTCACACTCTCGTGTTCTTCCTTAATTTCACATTTGTGCTTGAACAGCGAATTTAAACACTTCATATAAAATAAAAATCTTTTCTTCTCTCTTCCTTTTTAGAGAGTGCATCTGGCACTGACCACAATATACTTAATTGGTTAGGCTAGCTCTTGAAACTTTCAGGTACCATTTATTTATGATTCCAATTTTGGTTTTTTTTGGCGGCTTTTGCCTCTTTGACTGCGCTGCTATAGCTGTTCCATGGATGCATTATAACTAACTCCTTGCAACTTGTTTGTTTCTTTACCCATGTTTCTTACATGCATCCCGTAACCTATGGATTCTCCATTCAATTCAATCCCCTCCTAATATGGTCCTGTGCCAATCTTATTTATCTATTATTTTCGTTTGTTGCTATTTGATTTTATCTTAATATATATGCTGTAACTGCTGTTCTTTTTGGCCCACCTGCACTTGTGTTTTCCTTTTTGGTTGAATGTCCTTACTAATGTCCTTATTAATATTTTATTGATTTTTTTCGCAATGGATGACTTTCATTCAAACTGTTTATGTTGTGCTGTACTATTTTTCGCATCAATATGTTGTGCATTATGTTTAGCCTCAGATGAAGAGTCGGTGATGACTCGAAACACGTGTCAGGCTACTTCGTTATTAAACTCATTGGACTCATGAGAAATCCCTCCTTCTTTGAATTACTTGGAACACCTGTCACTATTGCACTGTTCAGCGCAGTAAGACTGAGAACTGTCTGTGTTCATTTAAGAAATAACATGTTCATACCATGTAAAAAATGTATATATTATATGATGATAATTGTCATGTTAACATCTGTAAAACTATGAAGTAGTATTGCTGGAAGACCCTTTTGGACAGTCACTAAGATGATGAGACTTTAACGGCAACCATTTTGGAATCACTGTGAAGGTTAGGGAGAATTCTCCAGAATGGCTAAGTTCCCTTACCTGTTGAGTCCCTCAGCAGCTTTGCTGGATTTCTAGGGTTTCATCTTTTTACCTGGTAAGAATGTGAGCCTTTTTCCCACTCTTACATGTGTTTTGCTGTGTGTTGTACATCTTTTGCCCATGGGCTATGGAGTCTCACCCATCCCATAGGCATCATCTTTTTACTGTATGTCACACAGCACCTTCAGGACAGAGACACAGGGTTGTCTTTTTTCAGACTTCCCACTTTAAACTCCATTTTCTGGGATTGACTACTGTCTCCCAGAACATGTAAAGTTGCCATTGACTTTACTAGTCTTTTTAAATTTACCGACTCAGTACAAGCTATCTTCCAATAGAGTACTGGAGGGGTTAATAGTTATCCCCTTTTGTCTGATTCTCATGGAACATTAGTATGTTCCCCATTCTCATACGATTTGGCTGGTGCCAGTAGCATCTACCATTTTAATTCTACTGCAAGCAATGTAAATAGCCTCGTACCGTTAGAGGCTATGGTTGTAGCCTCAAACTCTAACCCGCTGGACCCCTTTTATTTTTATTTGTTTCCGGTCGGGTTTATTCGCCATTTCTTTTTGTAAAGGTCTTTCTCGTGTTTTACTCTGCGCGCCAAACCAGGTTTGGATCCTTTGTTCGCCGTCCATTGGCGAGCTTCTGCACAGAAGCCCTCCTTAGGCGCCTGAGTGTCTTGGTGGACAGGATGTGAGACAGGGGTTTGAGGGACCCCTGCACAGGTTCTCCTTGGAGACCCAAGTCGCACTCTAGTTTGATTGACTCAGCCACCCTGCTGTGTGACTGACAGCCGGGCTGTGTGAATGTGGGATTTGGTGCATTAAAAGCCAGTCTCGGGGACTGGAAGGCAGAGTCGCCACTGTATCGAGAGCACCAAAGAGAAGCTGAAGGAAGACGACTGCTGCAACTACTGGACATCCCGGTGAAGCCCTGCTGCAGGTCTGAATCACCACAAACTTCGACGACAGAGAAGATCTGCAAGGAATCTTCTTCCCTTGAGCTTGGTTGGACCAACCAGCTCACCAAACACCAAGTGCCAGCCTCCCTCTCCTGGTCGTATTTGCTGTGCATCGCTGCAGTGAACGAGATAGCCAGAATGAACGGATCCTGTTTGGGTTTTAAGGAGCTCACCTTTTATTCAACATTTTTCTCCGCTGCTGGCTTCTTCCCTGGGCATTGCAGGACCCTCCAGACATCCTCCTTCTCGTCACCACGACTGTTCCTTCAGGAACCGTGATCCTGCAGGAACCTGCAGGAACAACTGTCTCGGCTACAGCATTCTTCTCCATTTAAGGCACTTTGCAAATCCGGTCATTCGTTCCGTCCGACCGTGGTGAAAGTACTTGAAATCTTTCGCCTCTCCGAAGGCTTGTCCTTCTCTTCTCCTTTGAATAACTTTTCCTCCGACCAACTTCGTTTTGAGCTCTTGGCAAAGACTTAACCGCAAACTACTCTGAACTGTGTGATCCTGTGAAAATACTCTGAACCATTAACATTGGTTGTAGTAGCCTTTTCTAATTGCCCTGCCTATGCATTGTTGGTGTTGTTGATTTTGGATAACCTTGTCTTTTCTCCCTTTTAAATTACTGGATTGCCATTTTGCTCACACTTCATTTTGAGCCTAACACGTCCAGAATTGATTGGGGGTTGTTGTAGTATTTTAAGATTGTGATTTTCGGCTGCTTTACGATAGTGAACTGTTTTATAACTGATGGTGTAAATAAATGTATATGTTTTTACTCAGAATCCTTGAATCAGTGTTTGTTTGAACCATAGTAACTGTTGTCCTTTATGTAACATCTTGTACTGCTCACTTTACTCTTGAGATAAGTCTGGCTGCTCAGCCATCGCTACCACTTTACTGTGTAGTACAGGCTTGTACCAAAGGTGAATTTGTACTTACACTTGTAGTCTTAATTGTGGGTGGTGTTCCCCAAAGGTTATTCGTATGATTCTGCCTAACAGTGAATGCACTACATTGTCAATCAGACTGCAAAATCAGCCTGCACCAGAGATACTAATGAATGTATGTATTGGGTTTTAGGTTTGCATTCACATGACAGAATTATAATGCATTAGGAAGAAGTAAACTCGATATACACGCATCATTACATTTTGAAAAGATATGTCTATCATAATATGCATGCACCATGCAGCAAAGTAATGGCACCATTTTACAAGGACTAACCAAAGTGACTTGTAATATTACTAGTAAACATATATACATCCTGTTTAGAGAAACAAAGCCCAACATGGGTAAGAGGTAAGAGGGATACAAATTAAGGGTAACAGCAGCACTTTGTAGATATATAGTACATTAAATTATTAAACAAATCCAATGTATATTGTAGGAGTGATGAAAAATACTGCTGTTAGACAAAACACCTGACCCAAAAATTATGCACTATAATTTTATATGTAATATATACACAGTAGTTATTTTACAACTTTAATAGAAAGTAAAAGGACAGTAAGCAATCAATATTGTAGGCATGAAAGACAGATCCTAGGCGCCAAGGTTGAAAACTAGGTGAACACTACGACAACAAGCTATTGTGGCTTATAAAATTCAACTACACAACTACACAGTTGGATATACACAAAGAAGGACACAACTGGCAGGTAAAATGAGTGTGTTGTGTCATATCACAAAAGAGATGGAAACATGCCTGAATGTATACATTTACACGTTGTATTTATGTTTGTAGTTTTTAGTTTTCCTGTAGAATCAGGCCTCTGATGACCAAAATGCATTGGACTGTTTATAAAGAGCCTGCATCTTTAAACATTCCTTTATGCATACCACATCGACTACCCAACTGAATTTGTACTAAAGAATAGAGAACTGTACTTTGAACCATATGTATGGAATTCTGAGAACTTATAATATGTGAATTGAATTCATAAAACATATGTGAGCAACACACACGAGGTCCTTTCAAACTCCTGGCTTATTGCAATCCAGGAACCATTCTCATTTTACTTCTGTACCTCACAGTGCAAGTGAGAGCATTTTGGCTACAGGACCATGTAACCTATTTCAAATCTTTATGAATATCAATCTTTTTCATAAAATAGTTGAAAAGAAGCAGTGCCCACTCACCCAGACTACTCTCACATGTCTTTTAATACACATATGAAGGGTTACTGGTTGATGTGAGCAGAGGACTAGCAATACAAATATATGTGACATTGGTAAACCTCTCCTGTGTTGGCAATTGAGAGCCGCCACCTAGGGCAAGCCTTGTTGTCTGCTCCCTTAAGTGTTGCACAATGACAGATACATGCCTTTTTTTCTACCTGTACTCCTACCACAGCCCCTGCTGGGGGGGTCATGGACACTCAGTGGGTTTGGAGGGAAGTCTGTGGAGGTACGGGTGATACAAATCACGTCGGTACAACTGAGTATCATCGGCCAATTGATGGTTGACTATATTGATATCTTTTAAGAGTGTACCCAGAGGATCCATGTAAAGGTTAAAAGCGTTAAAAAGGATTGGTCAGAGGATGGAGCCTTGAAGACTCTGCAGGAGACTCTGAGTTGATTAGAGTGCAAGGTGTGCATTTGGACAGCCTGGTGTTTGCCAAGGGGTAGGAGGTAAACCAATTCAGGACTTTCTACACTGAGTGTCCAATGCATTTTGGTCATCAGGGGCCTGATTCTACAGGAAAGCTAAGCACTACAAACATAAATACAACTTGTAAATGGATACATTCAGGCATTTTTCCATAGAATCCAATCCTGTCAGTGAGGAAGATACATTGGTCGACTGTGTCAAAAGCAGCTGAGAAGTCAAGAAGGATGGGGAGGCACAACTCACCCTTATCCAAGATATGGAGGACATCACCCATCACCTGGATGGTAGCCATCTTGATACTACACTTGGAATGGACCCCAAACTGATATTCATTTAAGAGGTGTAGTTGTTCACTTCTGGCAAGTAGTTGCATAGCAACTACCTTTTCCAAAAAACTGGAGTTCGTAATGGGCTGGTAGTTGGCCAGGTCATCTGGGTCTAAAGTTGTTTTTGTCAAAAGAGGTCGTATGAGACCAGTCTTGAGGGTATGTGGGAATGACCCTTCTGTTAGGGAGGCATTAATGATGCTGAGGAGTGCTTTGAGTGCCAGGCTCATTGATTGTTTAATGATGTAGGTCAGGATGGTATCATCAGAGTAGGAAGCAGGTTTAAAGGAGGCGATTGTTTTTCAGAAGTATAGGAGAGATGCAGGAGATCATTAAGTCCAGATGGACAGTGTCTAATTTGTCCTGAGTTGTTTGCACTTCAGGGTTAGGTGAGGATTTGGTACAATGCTTTACTATTTCAAAGTGGGCTTTGCTCCTGTTTGAGGCAGCCGCGATGGTAGTGGAGTAGTAAGCAGCTTTGGCCTCGGTAAGCAGAATCCTATGGCTGGCGCAGAGAGATTTGAGGTTGGTGAGATCTGCTGGGTTGCAGTTTTTGCTCCCTAGTGCTCTAGGGCTCTGATTGTTGGACACGCGATCTGGGTTGTACCAAGGCGTGGAATATTTGGTGTTAACCTGAGTGGAATTTAGTGGGCCATGAGCGTCCACCAGATTCATAGCTGAGTTGTTGAATAATTCTCAGAGTACCAGGGCATTCCCTATATTGGGGAAGTCTGCAGAGTATGCTTCAAGCTCAATGGCCAGGAAGATTTTGAATGAGTTGTGCTGAGTGAACAGGCATTGAGCTGACCTTTGTAGGCCATAGTTGAGTTGAGTGGGTGATTGGCAGTGTGATGGTGGCATGGTGAGACAAGTTGAGTGGGACAGGGTCTGCACAGGTGATAAAGGAGGATTTCCTTAAGATCCATGGATCCAGTCAGTGCAAAAAGTGTGCTTCAATTCTGGTTGTTGCCATGAGATGGGGGATGTTAAAATCTTTGATAAAGACATTATTTGTTTGTGCTAATTTGGAATAGGAGAGTAAGTTGGAGATGTCAGCAATGAAAGAGTCACTCCTGTCATGTAGACTGTACATGAGATGGAAGGTGTAGAGAAACCCCTAAACATTCACACCAGAAAAAATGCAACCCACTAGGGAAAAAGGCCCCGCGCACCTCTTGCAAGGAAAGCAATGTTTATTTCCAGCAAAATATAGATGCACCAGCAAAGCACTCTGCTGCTGTGGAACGTATTGGAAAAATTAGTACAAGCAACACATTAAAAAGGCACACAACATCATCAGTTACATAAGTTAAATAAGGTACAAATCCGAGTGGCTGGATAGCTCGACCCTATACATAGGCTACCTGCTCCGTAAGGGATACCAGGCCATTGGTCCCAGCTCTGTCTGTCCATCTTCATCCACGTGGGCTTCTCATTGCGCACTATCAGGAATGAGGCTACAGTTGATTGCTCGTTATGTGAATAAAAAAAAATACAGTCTTTATCTCTAACGTGTGTGCACCTGGTACTACAGACAAGGGCTAAGAGGATACTTCAAGGTCATTGTATCTGACAAACCCCAACTTGATTCTAGACATGTCATCCTTCCAAAGTTTTCCAAACTTGTTTTAGGTTTGTTGTTTTGCCCCTGCCGGCACCTCGCAGCACAAATCAAATGATCCATGGCGAAGGCAGCCTGTCCCTGCTTTCCGATCTTTTCTGAATGATCGGGGATCTAACAGCTTTATGGTCACTTATGGTCAGTGGTCTGGCACGACTGGTACCTTGGAATCCTGGGGTCTTGGGACGGGGCAGCTGTGCGCTATTATTTAGAACTGGGATGAGGGAAGGACTCAGGCTTGTGCCCTCGTTCTCGTCAGATCACTTTTCAGGGGGAGTTCTCAATCCCGTCGTAGCTTGACAGGGCACATTCTTTCTAGGATATGGAATGCTGGCAACATGAGACAATGAAAGGTCTATGAATCTCTGCAGCTCTGGCCTTTCTCACCACTGCCCATGATACAACCTATTTTCGCATGAACACTCATTTCCATGTCTGTGGTCTAGGCCTGCAGTTCCGGATGCAGTGCAGCATTAGGCATCGATTTCAATATGGCTGTACTAAAGGGCATTGATGTGGAATATAGGCCGCTGCGACTGCACTGTGGTTGGCACATCAGACACTGGTGTTGGTGTTGGGGCCCACAAGCAGCCTGGTTCCACTATCAGGTGTTCTTGAGGGACCACCAGGAGTGCCAGTGCAGCGAGGCCAGCGAGCAGGTGCCCCTCCATGATGGCGGGTGCTGCCGGAATGCCTGCTGACTGCACACCCAATAGTTATCCATCACGCCTGCTGTCCCTTTCTTGAGGTTTGAGATGTATAATATCTTATTGCACCTGCTGTTGGTCCCACAAAGACACTCCCTTCATTATAAAAACACAGTTCGTATTCTTGCACCTTCACTGGTTTTTCCATAGCCTCGACCCACGTGAATTTTGCCACATGCTCTTTCCAGTACCCACTGCATGCCACATTCACTTTTTGGATAACTTCTTCTCCGAGTCCTATAAGCCCTCCTGTTATACAGCTCATTGTAGTTTCTTGCCATCTGTGTTCTAGGAACTTCACGCCTTCCAGCTTTAAGTAGTGTCTTTGCAAGCACTGCACACTTTTGAGGTTTTGGGCACATTGCAGTGGATCGGGATACGTTATTTCAAGTCACACACTTTGTTCCTGGAAAATGCTTCACAATCTGCACAAGGACAGATGGTGTAAACACTGAGCCTCTAAAATCGGGGTTTCCAGTGGCATTAATACCTTGGGGACTCCCGACATGTGTGGAATCAATGTCTGCGTACCGACTATTAGTTAACTCTGGATGGTGCATATTTTCTATTGTATCTAACCCAAGTCCTTGGTACTCATTGTACTTGGCCCTTCTAACTTGTCTTTTGAAATGTTTTGAAACAATAACCCATGGGACACTAGGAGAGAACCTAACACTTGCAATTATTTCGGAAAACACATTTGGAAACAATGACGGCATTAATAAATCTGCAAGCTTTCACATTTGTTGCTGGGTGACAGATGTATCATTAGCAGTTGCATTAGGCTTTATATCATTTCAATTGCTTTGTTTGATAAAGCTTTATTTACAGCATCGTCATGTGTTAACAAAGCATTGGATGAGGAACCATTAGTAATGTTTGCATGTCTTATTTGCCCCCCCCACTTTTATATAACCACCTCACATAAAACTGCACCCTAAATATATATGTAATCCAAACATGGAAATAGTGAAAAGACCAGCTACACAATGCATAACACAGATATACGTGGCGGAAAACACTGTTATTAGAGAGTATTCTCGAAAGCGAGAATGTTGTTTGTTATAAATGGAGTGGTTAAAACTGTGTACATCCATTTTAAAGGAGAAGAGAGAAAGAGAGAAAGAGGGAGCAAGCAAGAGGTTTTGTGCAAATGATGCATAGCAGTGTTTTTCTTTCTCGCAGATGTAGATCAGTTTCTCAAGGTGTGATGCAGGGTGCGTGACTGGTTTTGCCACCTTAGTTATTTTTTTGTTTTGTTTGTTTTTTACTGTTTTGTTGGTTAGTTTGAACCTTTAACACATACAGAAAAAGAGCACTACAGATTAAAAATAGATATTGTACAAAGCATTTCTTTACAGATTCAATTTAAATATACAAAGATGCAAAATAATGCATTTAAAATAATCTGTTAAAAAATTCCCTTTAAATTAATGATATACGGTTCTTATATATCTGTTGCCACATATAATGGACATTAACATTCATCACTGTATTGTCACCAGAATAAATATGACTCAAAAATTGCTTTGAAGAAATAAAACCAATATCCAGTCCAGTCTTCCATAGCCTTTTCATATAAATGTAACAAATGTTTACAGCCTTTTAGTATGTGTTTTATGGTTTCCACCTCAATGTCACAGAATCGGCACAAACGCTGGTCATAAGGAATGTGTTCCAAGGTGCCAAGTTTTGAGAGTGTATGAAGCTGGTTAAGTCAGAGGCACATTATACAATGACTGACTTTAACTTTTAGCAATTTGGAAACGTAAGGTCATGGGACATTTGCTGAGAAAGACTGTGTTGAGTACATGGTATACGTAGTCAAATAGTATAGTTTCATAAGTTTACTGTCCTGATCTTAGACGGCCTCTTTTTCTTTGATTTCCTTTTCCTTCAAAGTACAGACAATTTTCTTTAAAAACTCAACAATTTCAATTTATTTTATTAGTGGCAAGATAGGGTTATTAAAATTGATTAAATCTGAGTAATAGAAATAGATTGAATTATAGTTATTATAATCACTTAAAATCTTTAAATATAAGCAATTAAAAATCATCTTAGGCATTAATAAAGTGATTAATCCCAACTCATTGCATGTTGCTTCAACCAGGACAGAGCTGGAGAGACCCAATACTTTCCGTTAAAGCCTACCCTGCAGCCTGCTAAGCCAACTGACCTCTGCTGCAGTGAAGATTTCCAGACCATATAAAATGCTTGGAACAATACAGGATTTATATAAACATAACAATCCTTCAATCGATTGCCCGCCTTTCGTAAAAAATCAAGAGAAATCAAGAACGTATGGCTTGAAATTTGGCTGTAATCTTGTTAGTTACGTACTTAATCAGGATTTCATTAACCAGATTATTGGTGATTTGTATTCCAAGATAAATATAACTATCCACTTCCTGTATCAGGGTGGATTGAATATGGCAGCAATATTTCTTTATGCTACACCTATTCTTTTTGAAAGTCGTGAATTCATTTCTAATAGAATATTAATGTAGGGCAGTTATACTGTGTTGGAAAGCTATCGCTGTTTGGTCAAGAATGACAATGTCATCAGCATAGGACAACCAAGATATGGGATGATAATTGGAACGCAGGGGGAATTAGCGCAACCATTCAAGGCATTATCCAAGTCTGCTGTGTAAATATTAAATACAATGGGAGCTAAGGATCATTCCTGTTTTAGACCATGATTTACCTGGAAAGGTTTACTTCTAAAGCCCTCCTGGTTAACTCTTATGCAGACTCTATTGTCAGAGTACAATGTGGGCGATAACTAACACGCAGAGGGAATTAGCGCAAACGTTAAAATCTGCTGTGTAAATATGAAATACTCTTATTCAGACTCTATTGTCGGAGTACAATGCTTTTACAAATAACACAATTTGCAGGTGTAATTCCCAGTCTTCCATCTTCTTCCAAAGTAAACTCCTATTAACAGTGTGAAATGCTTTAGAGACGTGAACATAACATACGTAAAGTGTTTCTGCTTTATCAATTATAGTTGCACGGATGAAGTACATCAAGGACCATAAAGTATTCAGGTCGCCAACCCCTTTCCTAAATCTGGTCTGTTGATTCTTAAGAATATTTTCCTTATTTAACCAATCATTAATGGATCTAAGCAAGAGTTGTGAGAACATATTTTCACTAGAATCAATCATGGCAAGGAAGCAGTAACTATCTGGGGAATCTCTGGATCCTGTTTTATATATTGGTACTAATATAGAATCATGCCAACTATCTGGAATGGACCCAGTTTTAACTATTTCACGAAAAATACCCCTGCCCATGTTTTAGGTTCTTTATTAAAGAGGGCATTAGGCAAACGGTCAGGGCCCAGTGCATGGGAGGGATTAAGCTTCACAATAATTGCCATAATGTCATCTTCATCAAAGGTGAAAAATATTTCTCAAGAATCATATCATAGCAATCGCTTGGCTTGAGTGCATTTTCTTTATAATATAGATCCAAGATGTAGCTCTCTCATTTTTCAATTGAAATTGGATTAATGTCACATTTAGTGGGGGTCTGGTTAAGCCTATGTTAGATATAGCAGAATTCACGTGAATCGTGGTATTTCAATGCCAGGTACAAAGTCTTCCAGCCGGCAGACATCATAGAACCCTTATGTAATCTTGTCAAATTTTGGAATGTACCTCTCAAGCTCTAAATTTGGGCCTGTTAAGAGTTACAGTCTATCACATATTTTTGAATGCTCCTAATTTCACGTTGCATACCTTTTCTCTTTTGAACCAACATGGGATCTCACAGTGATTTGTGATCATTCCAGTTGATTGTCCCTTTAGTCCTAAGTGAGATGTAGCATGATACTCAAGGTGCAAGTTGACAGACAAATAAAAATGTTTCATATCAAAATTGATTATGGGATCATCATCAATGAGCAGAGGCAAGAAAAAATCGCTGAAGTTCTTCAACTTACTCTCCATCTATTTTCAGCGATTCCCAGTTGAATTAACCATCCAAGCAATCAGTTTTGCCAGTAGGATATGTTTCAAGAGCAAACTCAACAACCACATTATCCCTCAATGAGTTAGGAATTAATTTGAAGTTCTTAAAAATCTCAAAGCCTGTGTGGTTAACCAATTCAGTGTTAATTCAGGACCTTTTAAGTCAACTTGCCCAGCTGTACTTTAAATCCTGATCATCTGAGATAATTCATTGGGACAACTGTCATTCATGGATGAAACTTGACCATGAGGACTTTTCCAAAGTCAGTTCTTCCTCTTCACAACCTATGAAATGTGTCCCATGGGAGTTATCCAATAGGTAATAGTCCTCAAACATATCATGACCCCTTCCATTCTCAAAATGTCTATGGTGATTTAAATCACCGATAATAAAGTACTTATTATCACTGTGAGTTTAGCTGCCATGATGCAATTATTTGCTCAATATAAAGAAGGATTACATCTGTTCTAACAGTACCATGAGGGTCATATATTGTGATTATGACTGTAGATTCCAGAATACCCTTTATGGTTACTTCAATGGGGACAGCGATAGCAAATTGCCATTTCAAACGCTTGGCAAATTGATCAGACTTCAAGTGGGATGCGACCGCGATGATACCACCAGAATGGTGACCCTGTTCCTTCCATTCTGCGTGCTGTTGAAATATAGCCTGGCCATCGAAATGATAATCATGTTGCAACTAAGTTTCCTGCAAGAGGAAAATATCAGAGGTTATTAGATAGTTTGCACCTTCAGTAGATTGAGTAAAAGATCTTAAGCCTCATGTGTTCCAGGAACGGATGGTGATGACAGACTTGTCAAGGTAAGTCTGTCAATCCAGCTCATCGGTATTTAAAGTGGGCAGATCATATTCATTTTTATTATGCGAAGTATCCAACCTTTGCTTCAGGCGTTGCACAGAATTTTGTTACTATGCATTAATTACGCCTTCTGTCAATATATTAGTAGAAAGTTAGATTTGGACTTTTCCATCATTTTCCTCAGAGTGGGACGGATCAATGCATTTAACTAAATCATAGCTCATTTCCAGAAATAATTGTGATTGAGCCAAGATTAGCTCAGTAATAGTTGGTGATACTAAATGAATGAGCTCCCAATTTGCTCCATTAAAATAATGAGGTAATTCAATACGGGAAAAGTCTCCTGATGTAATCACTTTTAGGAGTGTCATTTGGTGTATTAGATCTTGAGCATTGGAGCCATTCAAGAAGGGACTTTCTCTAGTTGCGTAGAGGTCGATAATTTTCTTTTTTTTTTACTTCCCGCCATCTCTGAATAATGCTGGAAGTTTGGGAGAAATGGATAATGCCTTTCTCCCAATATCAGTGATTTCTAAAGGGGTTTGCCTCTCTGACCAGGGATAAGCAGTATGGGCTAGAGAACCATGCACCTCCTGGCTCTGAGCCACAGCAGAGGCCGAGTCCCTTATACTGCCATATGCTTGGCCTGGCTTCAAGTTGGAGAGGTATTTGGCCTTACCCACCCTATCCCCACTATTTTGTTTAGTAGACCGATGGAGCCATTCCTGCCCTTCTTTAATCATATTGTTAATATTTTTTGTGGTTTTACGGTCTGCACAGGAGGTGTTTTCACAGAAATAGGAACAATTTCAAAGCCTTTGTTTCACGGAAAAGCAAACTAGATGGGAAACCAGAATTTAGAGCTTCGAAAGGAACTGAGGTCAGATGTTTTTTTCCTTGCAGTTCTTTTCCTACCAGTGAATGCTGCATCCCTGCATTTAGTGCACTTTTTCACTTGTGTAGCTTCATTGGCACAGTTCACTTTTGTCTTGCTTGGAGGGTTGGAAGCATGAGAAGAATCTGGCATTCCAATGTTTTCTAGGTTTATAATACATTCAGTGGTAATTGATATGGCCTCGTTATGTGGTATAGGCACAGATGCTACAGTGCCTTCCTCCTTCTGAGCAGCAGACCCCGAGGTCAGACCTTGCGCTGAGTGTGCAGCAAGGACAGCATCAACTAGGCTCATTAAATCCTGCTTGATCACCTGTTGTTCCTTAAAATAATTGATGATCACGATTCAGCGCAGGGATAGGAGCTAAGGGAGTCAGACAAGGAAGTATTTCAATTCATCAATCTAGAGGAGGTTGTGTGGACATTAGCTGCAATTAGAGTCAAATGGTAAGACCTCTGCAGATCAGTCAATGAGGTCGGAGGTTGGACAGTTTTTGTTATACAAATATCTTGCCTCCGGGTACCATATTTCCCTATCTTAGATTACTTCTGGAGACTTAAGGCCATTTTTGAAAGAGATTTATTATTGTCAATAGAGTTTTTACTTGATAAATCAAGCTCAATGGATTCAGTATGTGTGACGGGTTTATGAACATTTGAAACAGAGGGTTCAGCACTGCATGGGTCATTAGTTTTGTCCTTTGATGCAGATTTCAAATATGCCATAAACTGCTAACTGAGCCTTCAGGGTCTGTTGTAATTGCAAGCAGGTCCATGCTCACTGCAACCGAGGCAAGTGAGGCCTTATTTGCCTTCTTAGTGCACTTTCTTTTTAGTGGTTTGCTGATGGCTGGGGTGCGCATGCTTATTGCCTGTTTTTTTCTCCTTAGTATATGCTTTCCTAAAGCCGCAGGCATGGCTTTAGTTTGTTTTCAAGGAATACCAAATAACCATATGAGTTACAATGGTCCACCGTGGATAACAAGTTAGGCTTAAGTCAGGGTGCACCGCCTTTCTATCATTGCTGGATAAGCAAAATGGTCAATCAAAAATCAGGTGTCCCAGTTCCCAGTTCTCGAACAATAAAAGAGTACATTCTAGTAGTCAATAAAGAATACAGCTATAAGAGCGAAAATGGTGGTCAGTGTGCACTCATAAACTATAGAGGGGGAATCCCAATTGTTGCTACAGAAGTAGTTACTCTACCTTTTATTGGGGTGCAATGGTATTAGACGTGAGAGGTAGTCCGTTTCTATCAACAGCTTACAGACATATATCATTAAATGGTGCTGTAAAACAAATAATTCATTCAATATTTAATATACATTTCTGTTAGAAAAACAAATAATAGCTTAAAAAAGCGGTGGGTCAGTCCCATTGACTTGACATAAAACAACTGTACGTTGTTTAAAAATACAAACAGTTATGTTGTGACACTTAAACTGGGCCGTAGGGAAGTAGTGACTTCCGTCTATATGGCAAGACTTTGGTTCAGTGATCAGTCTGGGGAGCTGTAGCTGTCTCAAACTGTTCACAGGAACTCGGTTCAGGTTGTTAGGTTATCATTCTAGTCTAAGTTCTAGATGGTAAAACTCAACATGTTTCAGTCCTTAACACAATTTATAGAACTATCTTCAGGAGTAGCGTCATATTCTCATAAAAACAACAGCTTTAATAACAAAATTAGAGCGTGCTATGATTGCGCATCTCTTGGGTGATGGATTTCTGTTGCTAGTGTTTAGTATTGAACTTGATTGTTCTTGCTGTCGCTGTTGATAACAAGAAAGAGTAAAAAGATGTAAGCTTTTACTGTTATTACTTCTTTTATGTGCACTCAGCCATTGAAATCAGGACGCAACAGGGAGCAGGAGCGGTGGGGCCACTCGAAACACAGGCCCTAGAGAGCAAACTCTGTAGGGGGAGTGAGCCCTGCCAACATTTCCACAGCTGAAGACACTGAACACTGCCTCACTTCGCTCTGCTTCGTAATCACGTGGTCTCTTAACAGAGATTTCCTTAAAGGCACAATGTTCCCATTCAGCGTTGGGACTCATTCAGCGACCGCAGCAAGCAAAGCAGTAAAACACATACTTGTTCTTCCCAGCAAGGTTTCAGCGGAATACTGAACACTTCCTTAGTTATTTGCTGGGCTTGGGTCGGGTGGTTGAGGTCTGGGGTGCTTTGCAAACATCAGACAGAAGCACCCAATATAGCAACTCATGAACTTTCACTGCAAGGGGAGTGGCATAGACAGCCTCAATGGGTCTGTTATATCTACACTCACTCCACCGGCAGACAAAGTTTCTTATCTACACACGGTCACCTGGGAATAGCTGGAGTGGAGTGCTTGTGTGTCAGATGCAGCCCTTGGTGGCACTATCTGTTGAGAAATAAATGTTATGGCTTTTGTTAGAGGAAACAGAAATATTTTAAACTTGTCAACCAACACGGACGTAGCCTGGTGAGCATCAGATGCCCTCCAGTTAGGGGATAGGGGATAGGGGCATGTGCATTGGTCGCCCGTCACCACCTTGTGAAGTGATACATGGTGATCCTTACAGGGCTGCATACGCATGCTAAACAGCGCAAAGGGCAACCAGTGTACCCAATTCTTCTTTGAAAGTGGTGCAGAGCTTGAACAATTTGCTTTATATTACCCCATTAATCCGTTAATCATTAATAAAGATTAAAGAGGGCTGCTGCAATTATACACCCTTGTTTCACACCTCTAGTCGTCATGGATTCTGATAGTTATCCTTCGCCATCTTATTGAATACTGATTCATGTGTGTGTGAGTGCAGCAACATGAGCATCTTTAACAATCTACACAGTATAATCCAAGGCACTAGTTTTTTCCACAGGTAGCGCATCACAGTGTCAAAAGCAACGCTAACATCTATGTACGAACAATAAAAGATTCACGTCACATCTATGTATATTGAACAGCCAAAACCAAGATTAATAGATTGTGAGCTCTGCTGGATTTTGTTCTAAAACCAATCTGATTGGGAGGAAGAATACACAAGGCTAATAGCTCTGCCTTTCTAAATGTAGACAGTATGATTCTAGAACTCAAGCCAAAAAGGCTTATCATCTACATGTGCAAAGGCATACGTATTGGCTTTGACAGTGCTTGTTTAGCCTGGAGATTGAATCCCTAGCCACTCTGAACAATAATAAGAATGATATTGAGAAAATACCCCAGGGTAGGGGAAGATATTAATTAATCTGAAACACAGAATATTCAGGACCACTTATTATTCTGGATGATCAGGGCAATGTTGGGAAAGTCTCAAGACTTGCCAAAATATGGAACTGGCTCTCAATCACTAGTTCTCAATCAGTGATAACCAATTTGAAATTAATTTCAGCCCTAGACAGTACTCAGACCAATTAGGCCAGTCTTTTGACCACAGCCCGTCGATCTGTGCCTTGAAGTCTATTAGTGCTGTTTTGGTTCCGTGCACAAATTGAAAGAGGATTGTTTGGCGAGTATGATTTCTTTTTTGTAGAGGGAGGCTATTTTACTCAGAATATTTTTGTTGGATTCGGAAGGGTCTTGTCTCCAAATTGGTTTGCTTTTACGTTTTTCTTGTCTCAAAGCTTTCAGATGAGGGGTGAACCAGGAGTTCACATGTTTTATAGGTTTACTCTTTCTAGTTTTCAATGGTGTTGTGGGATTATTCAACCCACTTTTGCTCTGCCATGCGGCATCACTGTGTTCTGATGGTGCAAACAATAGTAAAAGAGCCACAAAACCCTTGTGCGCGCCAAAACCTCTGAAAATCGTGCTTTGCAAAGCACAAAAAGATGGCTGCCCAATCTGCCATGCACGTTGTCAGTGGTGGAACAGAGATCTCACTCCTGAAACATGTCACTCAGCTCCACAACATGTGAAGATGGAGTACAGAAGGAAAGGCAGTGCTTTGCTAGATGAAACCCAAAATCGTGCTTTAAATCACTTTTTCTTTGTTGTTGAAACTGCAGAATGTTGGTACAAAACACCCTCAAACATCCAAAATTCTTACTGGGTGCTACAATTCACTAAGTGCAAGAAACCATTGTGAACTTACAGTGTCTTGAAAAGCTGAAAGCATCAAGAGATTTCCACAGCAAAAGTGACTCTGTGGATCTGTCAAAATCTGGGCGCTATACCCTCGGCCACCTGAATGACAGCTGTCAGGGGACTGCAGGATTAAAACTTTAAACATGCATAAAGTAAAATCAAATGTTTGCAAGCTAAGAGCCCCATGATTGAGAGTAACCCATCTTGTTATTGTTTTGATTCCATGGGTTAAAATCTTGAAGAAGTTTTTAGCTGTGATTTGATCCCACAAGTATGTTGTATGCTAAGGTAAAACTGCAACAGAATTAACAATTAAAATAAGTTGGCTAAATCTACCAAACTGGAATAACAGCTTTCCTCACAGAGGCAAGGCCTCCTCCTCCAGCTCCCTCCACCAGGAATTAATTATAGGGTGTGGGAAGAATCTGGTCTGCAGTGGGGAAGGAAACAATGAATAGCTGCAAAGCAGGAAAGGTTAGGTGTGAGGACCGTCATAAAATGGCCTCTGCCAAGAAAACAGGGAGGATATTGCTTCTGAACTGCATGGAGAGAGAAAGAGGCAGAGACAAACAACCATCTGTGGCTCGCCATTCACAAAGAACATTTTGTTTAAATACATATAACTTGCCACTTTAAATTGTCAAAAATCCAAAAGTAAAAGAATTGTAAATCTAAATTTTGGCTGCACATTTCAAGAGGCGGCAAAATCGTGTGACATAATTTGTAAGGAAACGGCAGAAAATGTGATTTTACACGAAATGTATTTCTGCTAGAAGTATGAAACTTTATACACTTATGCCCATGTTATACGCGCACACTTGCAGAAATTTGCTGATAAATGAGACATTGTGTTCCTGATGAAAAGGGCGAAAAATCGGGGGAAAGCAGACACAAGATCCCACAGCTACGGGGTTTGGAGGAGTAGCTGCTGTACAAAATATGTAAACTATATATTTGCTTGTTATAGAAGTTGCATATGTGTAAATATGTATTATGTCAAAAGTAGATTTTGTGTTCAAGAGGCTAGGGGTGGACTTTAAGCCTCATAAACCCACACCATTAAGGTGACACCCTGTTTTTCTCCTCCTATCAAGGCAGATAGGAGATTCTGACAAATCCCTGTCAAAGGGGCGAGCTTAGGCTAAACCAACACAAACACACCCTGTATCAGAGCATACATGGAGACAGCAGAGGGCCGAAAAACACAGACACATTCACCAACTATCGGAATACTGGCAGAGCAGCCTGTTGCATAACTTTACATCTTCCTTGCTCTAGACTCCAGAAACTTGGCAAAGAAGAACCCATTGCATAGCTGAACCATTTTCAGCTAGGCCTCAGTTTCCAGAACCAGAATCAACCACACAAACCTAAGGGGAACTAAAATACAGCTGTACTGCTTGCCTACTGAAATAATTATCACCATAACCAAAAAGGGCAGATCCAATCCAGTTCTGTGCCGTGCTGTGACCAGAGGGCATTGCAGATCAGATCCAGTCCTGTGCCATGCGGTGTCCAGAGCGCCTTAACGCTGCCCAAATCCAATGTGCCCAGCAGTCTGTCCTGACCAGAATCCATGACCAGATTCCCTGACAGTCCGTTTGAAATATATCTAGTGAGTATATATAGATAGAACTCCGTCACTAGCATATGTACCTTGCTTAGTCCAATCCCTATCCTAAATCCATGCTATCTTGTCTTCAGAACCTGTGTTGTTAGTTTATTGCCTGAACTCTCTATCCAATCCCTCCTATCTTCCTCCTGTGCTAGTATTGTTAAAATTATCTTTGCACTGATATTTTTCATCCCGGGCCGGCAGTCGCCCTGATTAAGTGGCTGTGTTTTTGTGGGGATTTGTTTTATTCATAGTCATCCTCTCGTGCCAGAAATCCCATTTGTCATTTTAAAAGCACATTCCCGTTTTCCCATTCTTGCACCTATCTCTAAAAAACAACCTCCACTAAAACGTCCGTAACTTCCTCAGTTTTTGAGCTAGAAACAAAATTTCAAGCTAACATCCACAGCTTTAAATCGCATCTAAAACCGCATCCCAAATCCTTACAGTTATCCCGTTATCACGATTATCGCGCAGTGAAACGTTTTCCGCGAATTTCATTTTAGGCAAGTTCTTACACATGTAAAACAGCTTATTATTGCTCCTAACCTTAATTTTAAGATTTCAAGTGGTTTCTTGGTATTAAATCATTGCTAGTGTTTGTGTGCAACTATCCAAAGTGGCTCCCATAGGAATTATAAAACTTTCAGCAATTTAAACCATATTTAGTGTTTTTGCCCAATCCATTTTCAAGATAACCTTAAAAGCCATTCAGACAGCTTGACAGTCATTTCTGTTTTCTCTTGTGTTTGCTGGGGGAAAGTGGGATTGTCATTTTGTTTGAATTCTGCCATCCCTGAATACCTGCTCTCTCCTCCTATCTCTTTAGATTGCCTATTGGGGGGTTGAAGTGTGTGCAGGGGGAACCTTTAACCACCGTGAAATCTGATCTGCACACACACACACAAAAGTATTATTTCTGTGCTGAATTGTTTTGCTCCTTATTACTCCTTGCGTATTAAAGAGATCATTTTGTGTTACATCACCGTATTGGTGATTATTGTATAACCATTAAAACATTGTGTGATTAAATTGTAAATACATAAATAAATATTTTAACTTTTCAAACCAGCCTGATTCCTGGTTCAGTGTGACCGGGGGGGGGGGGGGTCCAAGAGAGGGGCGTGATATGAGTGGTACATCATTCAGAATAAAATAACTTTTAGACAAAAATAAAAAAATAAATAAGGATTTCAGTTGTGCATTACATGCTAGGTGTGTGCCGGATTGAAATCACGTACAGCGTCTAATTATTCTTCTACCATAGTGAAGGCGTCAGTGTTGGCAGCGAGCGAATTTAAGGTGGGAAGAATCAGTGGGGTGAGTTTTTCAGCTGTGATGTTTCTTTTGTTTCTCGTGGGGATGGCTGAGGCCATGTTAGTGATGGGTGGTGGAGGGGTCATCACTAGAGAGAAGGAGTTCAGGTGATGGTCAGACCGAGGTTGAGGATTGATGGACGTAATGGAGGTCTGGCAGTTGTGATCTGCTACCCAGTCAAGGGTTCTTCCTTTGGTATGGGTGGTGCATGTCACTTTTTGGATGAAGCCCAATTCCTCAAGGGAGTCGTTGATGAGCATGTGGTTGGTGCCGGATGGATCATTAAAGCCTAGGTTAAGATCTCCTAGGAGGAGACAGTGAGAGGCATTTTTAAGATTGTCTGATAAAATGTTAGTTAGGTTTTCTTCGAAGGAGCCTACAGGACCGAGCGGTCTGTATATAAGGTGGATGGACAAGGTCTAGGAGTCTGAAATAGTTAACTTGGCCGTGAGGGATTCAAAAAAGTCTAGGTTTTGGGGTGTGGAGAGTCTCAGTGATAGACTAGTTTTGGAAATTATGGCAAGGCCTCCCACCTCAAGACTTAGTGCGATCTATTCTAAGGGGTGTGTAGTCCTCGGGAATGGCTAGCATGATTGTCAGGCCTGCTGCTGAGTGCAGCCAGGATTCCATGATAGCAAGGAAGTCCATTTTTTCTGCCTGGAGCAAGTCTGCAATTTCTGTTGCGTGGGCTACCATGGAGCGGGCATTTATAAGGGCTCCTTTTAAGCTAGTCTGGGTAGGTTCCTTAGATAGTGACTGGGAATCGTCGAAGTTTTTAGGGTGTATGTTAAAGTCTCGGGTAAACCGGCTATTGAGCTGGAGTGGGTGTTTGGTCTTGAAGGTTTAAGCTGTGGGTTACTAGTGGTATTGTTTATAAAAGGGTGGTAAGTGTTAGCTCGAGGTTCATATATATACGAAGTTGAAGGTTTCTTTGCAGAAGACTGCAAGGACTGGTGTCCAAATTATTCTGGTTTGGGAGTTTGCTGTTATGGGTCACCGGATAGTGTGTAGTAACTGTTAATGGTGAGGTAGGATTCATAATGGGATGTAAGGTGCTAATAATGTGTAGATTATTCCTTAGCAGGACAGTATAGATCATGGGCAGGTACCTGGCTTACTCATGTGATTAATCAGTGGGATCGAAGTAGCTCTGAGGCTGGCAAGGAGTGTAAATTGCTGGGGACTCAGGGAGGCACTGTTGTCAGTGGGTGGCCTGGGTTGGCAGTATAAGTAGGAGCTAAGATGCAGGCATATCAGAGATTGCCTGGAGATGCAGAAAGGAAGGTTCAGATTTGGTGGAGTGCATTTAAAACTTAAATGACATTAGTCAGATACAGTGCAATAACGACTAAGTGGCACTGGGCAGATAGAATACAAAGTTAAAATAGTGCACTAGGCAGATGGGAATGCTACTTCAGAACAGTTGGCACTAGGCAGGTAAAGAGCGACTTCAATACAGTTAGCGCTAGGCAGGTGAAATAGCAGTGACTAGTGGCTAGGCATATAGGAAGCAACTTCAATACAAATGGCGCTAGGTTAATAAAAGGCACTTCAATACAGTTAGCGCTAGGCAGGTGAAATAGCAATAACTAGTAACTATGCAAATAGGAGGCAACTTCAATACAAATGCTGCTAGGCAGGAGAATAGCAGGGATCTGTATGCAGTAATAAGGGCGTTACTGTGCAACAAGAGCAAGTGTATTGCCGCAGAAGGCAGCTGGCTTGAGTCTCATGTCAGGGGCTACAGTGCATAGTGCAGTTGTACATATGGTGATATTTGTGATTTTTTGAGTCTCGCCGTAGAAGCCGTAATAGGCTTGGGGTCCAGGGTGGGTTGACAAGCTTTAGGGCTGGGGAATGAGCAAATGCGGGGGTCGAGGAGGCAAAACTAAGCGGCCTGGAGCATCAGGCAGCAGGGCCAGCTCGGTCAGCTCAGTCAGGATCCAAGCCTTTTCTGAGTGCCTTCTATTCTGATCATATTGGAAGAATGTCTGCCTTTTCAATGAGGAGATTCCCAAAAGAAAGTGGAAACAACTGCTGGGAAATCCATGGACACATTTAACAAGAAACGTTTAGGTAATGCATTATTTTGAGACCCTTGTCACACTAAAGCATTAGATCATTTTAATGACAGACTAAAATGTATCTTGACAAAGTGGCTTCCTACAAAAGGATTAAATATTATCTCTTCTCACACATCAGGGGATGTACTACTATCCAATCCTTTCACAACTGAATAGTTTACAAATGAGTATATCAGAGCACAGCGTTAAGGCCCCCTTTAGACATTAGTTCTACTAACATTTTAAAACATAGTGCTTCTGAAATAGCAGAGGAGTTTTTCAATGTGCTGAATGTATCATTGTGACCTGTGCTGTCCCTTGAGAATAAAAAACTGATACTGGAAATATGTCATGCTATTTTCACGGTATACAGTAAATATAACGACAAATTATTAATGAATGACAATTATAACGAATTGAAAATAACAAAACCATACCAACTTCTTTTCTAGAAAATATATTTGGGGGTGGGGTAAAGGGTTAGATCTGGTTGGGAGGGCCTTGGGGTGGGTTTTTATCAAGAGGAAACGGGGGTTATGTGCCCCCGCCTAAAACGTTATTTTTTTCATTATTTTAAATTTGTTAAAGTTTAATTATTTATTGATTCGTTTTTATGACATGGAACCATTTCCCCATTCTATTAGGTGGCTATTAGCGCGAGATCCATTGTCAGCTGCACGAATAATCAGAGAAGACAATCTGCTGCATTACTTTCAAGTCACATTTCCTTCTGCAATATTAGAGACATAGCAGACATTGGAGGTTTTGTAGTTCTGATAATGTTTGACTGGTCTACACCATTCAATACCATAGATCAAAAGATACTGTTGGACCATGCCTCTAGGAGGAGTGTTCTGTACAGATTCCTGGAATGTGTTCATGCATATGTTAGCGACAGCACTCAACCTGTGACACTCCAATTTATGAATCCCAGATTTCTGACGTGCACAGTCTTTTCGCCCTTATATTTGAACTCAAATATTGGCTAGCTTCAAACCTCCTATGGCTTGCAATATTCATCTATTCTGATGACGCACACCTCTAGCTGGGGATTGACGGGAACCAAGAATAATAACCAACATGTTTAAAGATTGCCTGTCTGCAGTGGTTAGAAGAATTCCAATGGTACGCCACAGTCAGGAAAGCCATACTGGGTGGATTCTGAATCCCATATGTCAGTGATTATTAAAGAGCTATTGGCTTGGGAACCACGTGACATCTGAATATTATTGTCAAAGAGTGAACGATCCACTTGCCTCCCAATTACTCCCTACCATTGTTAGGTTTAACACTGAAAATGTAGAAGCTGGTTGCACAACCATGAATATGATATATTAGTGCATCATAAAGCATCACAATGGGATAATATTGCCATGCAGTTAGGGAATCAAAATCTATGCACCAATTTAGAATGTTGGTAGTTCAAGAATGGCAAGGGAGATTTATGTGATTTGCTGTATTAAGAAAGACATGTGATCTCCCAATAAGGGAATAGGCTAAGGATAGGGATATGTGTGGACTAGTAGAATATTTGGAAAGCATACAAAATCTGGGCATTATAAAGGAGTAGGAGGTTTATGAGTTACTCAGGGAAACATATTAAACTTGGATTAGCAGTTAATCACACCTGTTTGGGATGTGACATAGCAAAGGTTACACTGTGACATATCTTTTTATGACTGGCATTGATGGAATTAATCTTGTGTTGGGAGAAGCACTTCCTAGATCCTTCATTGTCGGGATCTTTCATTGGAGGGGAGCCACCCTGATGAGGGAGGTTTTTGCACTGAACCTTAGTCATGGCCAAGAAGAAAATTCTTAGGGTTTGGAAATGCTGGAAAAAACATAATGTTGAACCATTAATAATAGATATGTTAAAGTTATCTAGCTATGGTAAGCACACGTCTCACAGAATTGGTAATGAAGATGGATATGTAGATATGTGGATCAATTTCATTGAAATATATTCCTGATCTTGTTTCCATATCATTAGGAGACATGGAAGAATGCTATTTGTAATACCTTACTATCTGTTTCATCTTCTCCCAACCTTTAGTTTTGTGTTTGTTGTCTAGAGCTATTTCATGTATATGGAGGAAATCCAAAATAGCAGCTTCTCTGTTGATTAATCTTAAAATGGAATTTTATAATCTGGCCTGGTGGATGGATTTTAGGGGGCCATCCTACTTATAGTGAACAGGGGACTCTGATAGGTTAGCCAAAACCCAATGAAGGTAGCAATGGAGAGTGGTCAAGGTATATTCCCAGGAGAGAATGAGTGGGATCAGGGGCCTTCAATGAGTCCACATAGTATGGCACACAATAATTCAATTTAGACAGTCAAGTATACAAACACAGTTATTTATTATCGGCCTTATGAACACAATGGAAAATTAATCTAACAGGTAGTTTTATCATACAACACTCTCTGATACATTGGCTACCACCTATATACATACTATCAGTCACATTTGGTGCCTCTGCCACATTCTAGTCTACCCTGCCTTCTAACACATGCTCTCCTATTCCGTCACCTTGGGTTCCTCCTACCTGATTGTCGGCCCTCCTAGTCACATTGTGTTCACCTGGTCGTTAACATGAGCTCAGTGGATGCCTCAGAAGTCAAATTGGCCCTTGAGAATAAAGGAGTGCTTCTCTTGATACCTGACATGCAGGTGCCTCCATCATGCATCCGGTCATGGGACTACATTTGTTGGCACCATCTCTTGCTCCTCATGCCACAGATTACAGGATGCTTCACTCCTGGCTCCCCCCTTATTAGCTGCCTCTCCACAGAGCTTCTCCTGAGCCTCTCTAGAAACCCACCACTCAGCCGAATTCTGATGGATTTAGGTATTCTATTTTATGGGCATGTGGCAGTTCAAACGAGATGGCATTATTCTGAGGGTGCTAATGCTTTAAATCTAGGCTGGGCCTTCTGGCAGCTCAAGACCTTTACCCTGGCTCCCATGAGTTTGCCATTCGGGACAGGTCAGATTCCTTTCTAGTTTTACAGGCCTGTAGCTCAATACAGCTATATTTGTGAAGGGCTCTGTGTTCGGTTTCCCTACTGGGGCTTCGGATGGAAGGTGATTCAAAACATGTTACCACATTATTCTGCAACTTCCAACAGGGCCTGCAACACACTAAGCATCACTTTAAATATAGCAGCGCTTCAGTATTTCTCGCGATGGACACCAAGGCCCACATTTATATCTTTGTACACTATATTTCTACTATTGTATTTCAGTTGCACTCACAGCCTACATATATTCTCATGACCACTGCAAAGCAACTATGATTGCCATTACCACTTCACACGTTCCAACCCCTTCAGCTGCATACGTTCACCTTCTCAGGCATTAATATATTTTTCGCAACCTAAATCGTTTGGGTGGGCATGGGAGCTGTATGTGCGTTCCCACATTCCCCCTTTATTTAATCCTTCATTAACTAACCCAGCTGCTTCTCTTTATCAGTATCATCTTTGGGTTCCCATGCCCGACACACTTCACATAGGCTTCACCCACCCTGGGCCTACTGTTCCAAGGTACATGGTAGGAAAAGGCAGTCCCCATCCCCTGCTAATTCAATCCAATATTTTATATCATTTTCAGGATCCAGCGGGGTGATATTATGGTCCGAGGGGGATGACAGGGCCTATCATTTGGCACCATATGCAATGTATTAATACTCTCTGTTTGGATGTGCCTGTTTTCTGTTTTAGGAGACGCTCTATCTGCCCTTATTTATTTTAGCATTTACTGAGTGAATTCAACCCTTGTTCTATATTGTTCACCAACTGAATCATTTCCCATCACATGATTTGCAGCCATTTAGTGTTGGCTGTAGCCTAGGCCCCTGGTAGTAGAGGATAGGCAAAGAACACTTATGTTTTGCTATAAAGGCAGTATTTATCTGGAATTGCTCTGAGGAGTTTAGTGGAATATTTTGATAAATAGTTTAATTGTTTTTGCCATTTTATTCCCAATGAACGCTTCTTTCTCCTTGCTTGTGGGAGTTGGGATGGCTTTGGGTTTGCCGCATGTGGGGTGCTGGTGGCGGGGCTGTGCGACAGGAACAAGTGGGCATCAGGAACCACTAAAATTGAAGAATGCAAGGATGCTAATGAGCATGTTCCTCTCCGTGATGGTGGTAGATGCATGTATGCCCGCTGGTCGCACATCCAAATAAATTTCCATGAAGGATGCAGTGCTTTTATTGAGATCAGGGTTGAATTACGTTTTGTTACACTTACTGCTACTTCCCACAGGAACAGTTCCATGTCCGCAAAAACAGAACTCATATTCATCTGCTGCTTGTACCTTCACTGGGATTTCTTTGGTTTCAATCCATGTGAGTTTTGACAAATTTGTGGGCCATATAATAAGACAGTTCTTGTTCCTGTTCCATATGATCTCTCCATCGAGTCCCACCAACCGCTCTGCCACTGAGCTTATTACTGCCTCATCCCATATGTTTAATATAACCAACAGCCCATCCATCTTCGACAAGGGATGTGCCTTGCACTCAGGGTCTTATTCACCCTTTGCACATTTTTCCTCATCTTTGTCCATCAGCACAACTTGCATGCCATGCCCTTGGAACATTCTTTGAACCCCCACAGTGCCAAATGGAACAAACACTGGGTCTATGGCAGTGGCATTTGTACTAAAATGGTGGGTGCCCCTGATGCATGTGGAATGAGAGAACAAACAAAGCAGCTCCAGTGTGGCCTACGCTTCCCGACTGAGCGCATTGACTGTGCGACAAGTTACTAAATTCTTGATGGTGCAAATCAGTCATTGTGTCAAATACAACCCCTTTATATTGGTCATACTCCCTTTATCCTTCAACCCCACTTTCAACTTGATGCTTCCATTGCCACGTAACTGTAACAACTACCCATGTTCTTTTGACATATCAGATCATTTTGGAGAACTTAATTGTGGATCATACCATAGTCAAATATGGTATTGCCCCTCGAACCTTAAATCACAGGATGCTTCAGTCCTGGCTCCCCCGTTATCAGCTGCCCCTCCCCTGAGCTTCTTCTGGGCCTCTCAAGGGCCCCACTAGTAAGCCGAATGCTGATGACTCTAGGTATTCTATTTTATGGGCTTCTGGCAGTTCAAACGGGATGGCCATTATTCCGGGGGGCGCTAATGCTCTAAATATAAGCCGGGCCTTTTGGCAGTTCAAGACCTTTATCCTGGCTCCCATGAGTTTGTCCTTCGGGTGGACGCAGTCCTGCCCCTACTCAGACATTCACATTCCTTTCTAGTTTCGCAGGCCCATAGATCGATACAATTATATTTGTGAAGATACATTTATCTTGTTACTGCATTTGCACAATCCAAATGGCACAAGGCCTCCCCTTTTTTGTCTTGTGGTGGCTTGAAACACCATTTGTTGTATAGGCACTTTATAAATACCCAATAAATAAATTAAGGCCGTTGTGTTCGGTTTCACTGCTGGGGCTTGGGACAGAAAGGTGATTAAAAACGTGTTAGAGCACTATTCTGCAACTTCCAACAGGGCCTGCAACAAATTAGCCTCACTTTAAATATGGCAGTGCTTCAGTGTTTCTTGCATCGAGTACTAAAGCCCGCCTTCACAGCCTTGTACATTACATTTCTACTATTGTACTTCAGTGGTACTCGTGCCCTCTTCCTGGGCCTACATATATGCTGATGAATAATGCAAAGTAACTATGATAGTCATTACCACTTCACACGTTCCACCCCCCATCATCACGCATGTTCAGTTTCTCGTGCATTGAGTTCACAACCTAAATTGTTTAGGTGGGCATGGGCATGTCATCCTCCCTTGTGCCCCTGAGAAGTGTCCTGCACATTACTGCATGCCTCTTGAAGGGTCTACACAGATACAACCACATCACCCCAGCCCTCATCGATGTTCACTGGCTTCCACTGCACGCACAAATCACCTTGAAGTCTTGCTGCATCATCTATAAGGCAGTCACCCTCAAGTTACCCATCTACTTCATGGAGAAACTCAGCATCTCTGGCGGACAGCGCACCACCAGAAGCCAGGACATGTACAGACTTCAAATCCTCCACTGCAAAAAGGAAAGGACAGAAAACAAGTCTTCACTGCCTACTCCCCAAGACTATTGAACCTCATCCCCATAAGCATCAGGATCACCCCCATGCTCCTACAATTCAGAAAAGAATTTAACACCCGCCTCTTCAAGGAGTCTCCCCTCCTCAGCCCCTTGTCATTCACGTCGCCCCTCACGCAACCTGACTCACTAGACACTGCACGCCTTTCTCCTCCCAGCTACCCGGTACAGTTGTACCCCTCCTCTGTACCCCTCTGTATCCTACCCACGCTGTATATATGTTCTCTCTTTACCTCAGAAAAGTGCTCCCTTATGCATCTGTACTGTTGTATACCTCTGCAAAGTGCTCCATTATGCATCTGTATTGTTGTATACCTCTGTACAGTGCTCTGTTACTTCTCAAAGTTAGGTCTGTGCCCAATAAATACAATAATAATAATAATAATAATAATAATAATAATAATAATAATAATAATAATAATAAAAATGGGAACTGAACGTGCATCCCAACAAATGGAATGGGATGACAAAGGGACTTGTTCCCAATGTTACTGTACGCAGGACTGTGGAGGCAGATGCATTGTGGTATAATTTTCCCAGATGATTTTGTGGATCATTTGAATGTTTTCCCGGGCTCAATCTTCTGCCATTGCTTATGGTGAGAGGTGCCCAGGAGTTGCAGGTTCAAGGATTCTTCAGTTCGGGTGCAGCTGCACTATGCAACATCAGTCGATGAAGAAATGCAAGAACCACCGATGCAGACCACTTCAGGATACTACAAAGGTTGGAGGATGGTGAATTCCCATGATGGTCCCCACACACCAATGACGACAGGCATCCTTCCAGCCATGGTCACAGCAGCTGCTCTAGAACAGGTTCTCCTGATGCAGGGACACAGCAATTCAGGAAGAAGGTTACTAATGGGACAAGCTGGTGACCACCAAAAGTATGGACTTGTTTGCGGAATGCTTATGCTTCTGGCAAGGTAGTCAACGAGAGATATGGTCAGTCCTCCAGGCAGTCCAGAGACACTTCTGAAGGCTATGAAGGGCTGGAACACCAAGACGTTTTTTAGCTTAGTTGGTCCAACTAGTCTAAGGGTTGAAGCACTGCTCATAGATTAAGTAGTTGAACAGGGCTTCACCAAGCTAGACACAAAAAGGAATGCCGGGCCACTTCAGGACTTGTCTTCGGATCTTCAGCAGGCTTTTCTCCTTTGAGGGATTCTTGGCTCCAATGATGATGTGACGAAAGGACTGCAGAGGTCCTCTTCTTATCCAAGATCTGACCTGGAAGAAAGGCCAAGCCCACCAATGGTAAAGGTCTGTAACATTGAAACAGACAGTATTTGGCCAATAAGGGACAACTACTGGTTTCCCATTCTGCTCACACTTAGACTTTTGGGCACCAAGGATGTGGAATGGGACTAGACAGTCCCACCCTCTTCCTGGCTCACACAAACAAAGGCATCACTAGCCCGTGAAAGTAGCTGCTTTCCAAGGAACGTGCATGGTGCATGACCTTCCTGAACTGACTAGGCAGGATGAGGACCAAACAACAATATGGCCAAGAAAGCAGACGAAAATCTTATGGTGCACCCATTTTTGGGCATTTTAGGGCACTAGCCACTTTCGGTAGCCCAATAAACCCAAAGGTGCACACCAAAAATAATGCACTAATTGTAAAAATGCAACTGATGCCAACATCTTGTCTTTGTGCACATATAAAAGTAACCAGAAATCCCATGTGCAAAAAGCTAGTGTGATACAAAAGTATCCCCATTGATCTGCACTGTAAGGTGCTGTTTGCAATGTTAAAAAGTGCAAGAATTCAAAAGCGAAAGTTTCTCACCACTGATAGTGTGTGGACTGATCACTTTCCCCATACAAGTTAGCAAAAGGAAAGGGAATTGAAGCTGTAGGCTTTACCTCGTTTCAGCAATTCAGGACAGGAAAAAGACAGAAAAATGAATGAGGTTTTATAGGAAACTATGGAGGGGAATGTGAATTATTTCCTAACCCACGCCGCCACCCAGACTAGGGACAGGCTGCGTTTCTTGTTCCAGTCAGTTACACATCCTGGACAGCATTATAATACTGAGCACCTGGCCTATGCTCAATGGGGAAGTCAATGTCTTGAAGGCATTTGGGCCACCACAGCAACTTTGGATTCTCTCCCTCCATGCTCATTATCCACCTTAAGGGCTCATGGTAAGTCTGTACAGTGAAGTGAGTCCTAAAGAGTTAGGGTCTCAGCTTCCTAATGACGTACACAATAGAGAAACCTTCCTTCACCCACCTGAGCTCTATGTCTTTAATCTGGTGGATAGTTAAAAATATAAGATGTTATATGCCTTTGTCATGTAACTGGGAAAGGACGGCACCTATCCCAGTACTAGAGGCATCTGTTTGCAGAATAAATGGTCTCTGGTAGCGAGGAGCCCTGAGAACAGGGCCTGACACAGTGAATCACTTAGGTGCTGCAAATCATTCTCACACATCTAGGCACTAGAATCAGTGTGATGTGGGAAGGGGAGGGGGGGAATGTCAGTTGAAGAGGTAGGTCTTGGGCTATTTTCTGAATGCGTTGTAGGACGGTTTGTTTCAAAGGTAGGTGGGTAGTTTATTCCAAAGTAAGAGCACGGAATGGGAAGCTGGCTCCACCTGCTCTAGACCATTTGAACCTAGGTGTGGTGAGGCAATTGTTATAGTAGGATCTGGTAGGTCTTGCATATGAGTTTTTGGTAATTTTCTCCGCTAGGTAATGTGAGGTGTCGTTTGACAGGCAAGGGTGAGTGAAGGACAGAATTTTAAAGTTGACTCTGTCTTTGACTGGTAGCCAATGGGCAGTTTTCCTGTCTTCAGAGATATGGTTCTGTTTGCTCCTGTCAAGTTCCACCCTGAGCGCATTGTTTTGAATTGTGTATAGGTTCTTTACGGAGGTGCTGCAGAGAATGGAGTTACAATAGTCTAGTTTCGAACCGATAAGGGCCGTGGAAACTTCGAGTCGGTTTGAGATGGTAGGAAAGGGTTTTCTGGCGTTGATGAGCTTGGTGGCGTAGGCAGATGCTGACGCAATATGTTTTTTTCCATAGTCTGCCATAAAACTCCTTAAGTGCCCAGTGAGACCGAGAAAACCGTACCCAGGTCTGGGTTGTGGGAGTTGCCCAGTCTTGTACAGCTTGTTCTTTGCTGGGTAAAGGCCGAATCTTGCCCCCACCAGCCTCATTCCCAAGTTGGGTCACTCAGCATTGTCCAATCTGCCATTTGGTTGCCTGTATGCACATGTGGGAATGCTGAAGAGCCAGAAACACAACCCCAATGTGTTTTACATGCTCTTACCAAGTAAGGCTGAAAGATGCAATATCATCCAGATAAATATAACCCAATCAGGACATGGTTGACTAGCCTCTAGAAATTAGCACGTGCATTCTTGAGACCAAATATAATTATCCTGAGCTGGTAAACCCTGTCTTCTCCTTTTCTGTCAGGGATATTTGCCAATAACCTGAAGTGAGATCAAGGGTGCCAATGTATTTGGCAGCACCTAGCTTGTCCACTTACTCATCAGTTTGTGGAAGGGCATCTGTCATGGTGAGATCATTCAGAGCTTGGTACCCACACAGAATCTTAAATTTGAAGCTCGTGCTTTTGGTCCCGGTACCACTGAGCTGGACCAAGACTACTAGAAAGTTCTATCACACCAAGATCTAACATCTTGTTTACCACAGAATTGATGTGAGACCTTACTTTGGCTGATATCCTATAACTCCTACTTTTGGTAGGCACACTGTCTCCAGTGTCAATATCATGCTTATACCAAAGTGATAAATTTGGAATTCGGGAAAACAAGATGGAAAATTCCTTAAGCAAAATGTTCCCCTCAACCTGTTGTTGTGGAGTGAGTTGAAGGGACAATTTGACACCCTCAATGGAGCCATCTGAAGGGCTGCCCTGGAACAGGTCAGGGAGAGGTTCATATTCCTCGTCCTCTCTTTCTGAAGCCAGAAGCAGCACTCCTATTTCAACCTTAGGCAATGAAATCCTTCAGTCTATTTACATGGAACACTGTGGGAGCCTGTACAGGTCTTCCAAAGTCCACTAAATAGTTCACCTCACCCACCCAGTCTTTAAACAATGTGATAAGGACTAGACAATTTGTCCTACAATGCTCTAGGCCTTATGTGATTCATGCTCAGGATTTCTTGGCGTGGGAAAAATTAGCAAGTGAAGCTTTCTGGTCATACCAATGTTTCACCGGTGTTTGTGCAGCCTTCAACTTGTCATTGGCCTGAGCCATTAATAAGGCCATCCTCTTCCTCAATCCCAATGCATACTCCACTACATTGGTAGTGACAGGAGGAGTAGGCAACTCCAATTCCATCCTGACTATGGCAAGGTGCCCCTTGATAGGGTGACCAAACAAGAGTACAAAGGGTATAAAGCCAACCCCTTCTTGAGGTACCTCCCTGTAGGCAAAAAGTAAGCATGGCATAAGGAGATCTTGTTTTCTCCTCTGGGGCTCCTCAAGAGCTCCAATCATGCTTTTGGGACTCATGTTGAAACTCTTAACCACACCATTGGTTTGTGGATGGTATGCAGATGAGAATGTGTATGATGCCCCACACTCCTTCCAAATGACCCACATGTACTTGGACATGAAGTTGCTGCCTCTGTCAGACACAACTTCAATAGGGAAGCCAACCCCAGTGAAAATACTTGATAATATTCTTGCAACTGACTTGGCAGTTGCAGTCTAAAGTGGGGCTTCAGGATATTTTGTGGCATGATCAATGACCACAAGTATACACATACTGCCAGAGGATAAAGGAGGATCAAGGGGACGTACAACATCAATCCCTACCCTCTCAAAGGATATACCCACTAGAGATAGAGGAACCAGTGGAGCATGGACGTTTGCTCCAGTCTTGCCAGATAACTGACAAGTAGTGCAACTCCTTCAATGACCTTCTACTTGTGCCCCCATCTTAGGCCAGTAGAACTGCATACTTAACATTTCCATAGTCTTCTTGATGCCAAGATGACCTGCAAGTGGGGCCTAATGCAGCAATTGCAGGAGAATGGGTCTCACATGAAGAGGGGCCACCAACCTCCTTTGATCTCTGTGATGCTGGAAATGCCTTGGAGGGACAGGGCCTCCTCGTCCTTGTCACACTACCCCTTGTGAGACACCTACTTCCTCGATATCCTCCATTCATGTGACCAGGGAAGGGCCATTGCTTTTGGATCCCGACCATGGGGGTGGAGAAGCGAGGGAGGATCACCTGAGTGGTGGGTCACAGGGGATTGAGAGGAGAATACCTAAAGGTGAAACATGGTATCCCCCCTTTTCCCATTATACATCAAAACCCTATCCTTCAGCTTTTATGGGATATTTCCGATCCCATTCCATCACCCTCTCCGCATTTCCATCATGAACTGGGACAATGAAGAGACAATTGAGACTAGTAAGGATTACCCATAGGAATAACATTGGGAGGCAGGAAGATGCCTACTACAGCTCACCACTAGGTTTTCCCACTAGTAGGGTCAGGCATTTCACCTTAAGCATGCACACCAGACTCCACTCAACTCTCAACTAGGGTATATAAGGTGTGGTTCTGCCAAGGAAGAGGAGCAAGCTGGGGTTGCTGGTTGGAATGTGGTAGCCAGGGAGCAGGAGACAGCAGAAAGAGAAGCCTGGGAGATCCGGAGGAGATCGGGATGCCAAGACGTTGACCCGATGTGTCAGAGGGGTTGTAGCATGGCGAGGGAGCTGTATCTCCAGGGAGCCAGAGTGAGGCGTTCTGCAAGCTGCTGGCTGTGTCCAGTCCAGTGCTTGTTTCCCTGGGATGTGTGCCAGTCCTATGGGCGTCTGAGGGGCAAGTGGTAAGACCCTGACCTCAACATACAGATTCCGTAGACCTGCTTGCCACCACCATGCTACCTGGGTGAATTTCGCAAAGAAAGAGAGAGAGAAACTCAGTAGTGTGCTTGTCTCTGGAGCGTGAGCAAAAGTGATGAAAGATGCAAGCAGCGTGTTAATTGGAAAGCAGAAAGAAAGCGAGGAAAACCAGAGAAAAGGTATGCTAGTGGCACAAAGACAGAGAAAGACAGAAACAGTGAATTTAAAGGGTGTAGAAAGCAATGAGAGGGTGTAAGCAACCCAAAAGCAGGAAAGAGGACACAAGCGACCCAAAAGAAGAATAAAGAAAGTGTAAAGCAAAGAGAGTGACCCGCAAGCAGAAAAGATGGTGTGAGCAACCCGAAATCAGGAAAAATGGTGCGAGCTACCCAAATGTAGGAAAAGGAAGGTGCAAGGGTGCACAGTAAAGTGAGAAAAATGTCCCAGGGGCAAGGTAAAGCAAAACAAGTGTGCAAGAGGCACACTACAGGGAAAAGGAGGTACAAGTTTGCACAGCAAAGTGTAAAGAAAGGTGAAAGAGAAACAAGAGCAGAGTGGAAAAGGCACTGGAGGAGAAAGGTGCCAGAAGAAAGATTCAATGTGTAAAGAGAGGGGTCATAAGTCAGTGTGCTCGCACAGGGGAGGAGCACACGCACAGGACTTTCGAAAGTCTCTGACACTGCCCCATAAAAGGAACATGTGTTGAAAGGTACATCCTGACAAGGTGATCTTTTGTTTGAAACTAGAGTGGTCTAGACTTGGGGAAGGAAACCCTGAGAGGCCTAACAGAAACTGTGTCTTTTTGTTTGGAACTGGAAGGAACAAAGTTTGGGGAAGGGAACCCCCAAGATACCCAGAGACATTGGGAACTCTATTGACTTTTTTTAAGACCCCTACGTAGAATGTTCCGAGAACAACCCTTTTCAGTTGAACAACTTTTGAAACTGGCAGAACTATGCCTGATGGTAAGGCTACCTGAAACCAGTCTTGGTTTGCATTTCTTTATTTTGAGCGACCATTTTTTCTTTAAGAAGACCCCAGATCACATTTAGAGAGGGCAAACATAGGTTGTGACACAGATAGATTTTGGTTTTGGAATTATGCATATCGACAGACCTTAGAAACATCAGTTGAGGGAAAAACCCCAATTAGATTTAGGGACAGTTAGGCATTACACCAATCCAACAAAGATTTTCAATAACAGGTTTCAAACTGTTAATTTTGGGTCTGTGTCTCACTTTATACCATGCCTGTCACACTCCCCTTAGACTGTGTTGTCTGCTTATTTTATGTACAGGAGTCCAGTTGGGACCCCTGACAGTACAGCTCTTCATTTTTGTTCTTGGTGGACAAAGACCCCTGGGATACGCTTAGGGAACATAGGGGTAGGGATACATATTCCATTGTACCCCCAGAGTGTGTTTCAAGCACATGTTTGATGCCCACTGAGCAGGGTATGGGCTACATGCACACTTGACAGTGGCTCGGAGTATCTTTCCTTTTTGGGACACCCAGGCCCTGACATAGGAATCAATGGATCCCTGGACAAAGGCAAGATGGCCACTGGTGGCCTCTTTGTTTGCTGTGCCTTTCCTCCTTGTTTCCCAAAGTCTTGAGAAACTCTATCTCTGTTCCCTTCCCCGTACTGGATGTTGGATGGAAGGACCATATATGGAACTGGGGCTGTACATGCTAGACTAGTAGTGGAGCCTTTCCCCAGGATTGCTGTTGTGGGTACTCAGCACGGGTGGGACCTGCCTGAATGGAGAGAGGAGTGAAATCACATGCTGTGTTGTGGGTGTCTGCTTGTGGCTGTGTCTCATAATGCCTGTCGTCCTGCCTGAGCCCACCATGACTGAAACTGAGTGAATGCAGTGAATGGTCTGAAAGGCTGGGAGTTACCTCCAACCCACACCCTGTATTATGGGTGTCTGGTTTTGGGGGGATGGCCTGAATGACTGTGAGTATGATAAGTAGCTGCAAGAATGCACATTCTGTTATTGGCCTTTGTGAATGGGGAACATTTGTGTATAACTCATTTACCTCAGTGTTAGAAGCTGAAAGTCGGAATTCAATCAGAAGCTGAAATCTCAAGAAGTGTGCATCCTGAATTCAGCTGGTGGAAGAAGTCTGCGGCTGCAACTCTTCCTCAAATACACAATCTGCTTTGCTGATTCAATGACTGAACCAGAGAGGACCTGGATAGTCAAACTTATCTCATACCTATTAGGGGACATCGTACAGCTGCTGCTGTTGGCCCAAAGTGTCATGGACACAAGTCATGTGTGCCTGCCATCCTGAAGATGTGCTTTCATGGGACCAGAAGAGGAATACCTGGACATATTGAACCCAAGAATTCCATCTAAGCCATCCAAGGTCTAGAGGAGTGTCTGTGACCACTGGAAGCCAATTTGCTGTTTATCTTTGCTGATTCAATGACTGAACCAGAGAGGACCTGGATAGTCAAACTTATCTCATACCTATTAGGGGACATCGTACAGCTGCTGCTGTTGGCCCAAAGTGTCATGGACACAAGTCATGTGTGCCTGCCATCCTGAAGATGTGCTTTCATGGGACCAGAAGAGGAATACCTGGACATATTGAACCCAAGAATTCCATCTAAGCCATCCAAGGTCTAGAGGAGTGTTTGTGACCACTGGAAGCCAATTTGCTGTTTATCACCTGGAAGAGGGGATACCCCGGCATTGTGCTGCTTGATGCCCAGAGTTGTCAAAGTTCCAAGTAACACAAGCAATCTTCAAGTGGCACTGCAGTCATGACAGTTGTCCACTTTTCTGCACCAGAGAAGATCCAAGGTTGCAGCCTGCACTAGATTTCTGGTACAAAGTGAGTCTTATTTATTTGCATATATCTATCTGTCATGTCCCGCGGGTGCAGGTGGTACTTGTGGCAGCAGTGGAAGTGAATTGGTTTGATCTCCTGGACTTCTCCCAAGATGGCGCTGTGGAGAAGGAGTGGTGTTCTAGCCTCCAGTGGCGCTGCTCTGGGGTTAGCCGCACCTCTGGGATCCAGGAACAGATATCAATCCTTTGCAACAGAGCAACATCACATTGCTACTCCAACCATAGATACACTCTGTGAGTCTCGTTATTGTCAGTCCCTGTCCTCGATCATCAGTCCTATTCTGTCTATCTGCACTGTCCTAATCTCTCTCTCTCTTCCGATGCTAGGCTTAAATGCAATACAGGGCGATCCAATTCCTCGCAAGAGCGCTGGTTCCTTCGTTTCACTTTTAACCTCTACGCCTCCTGGAGTAAGTCATAAGCAGTATTAGGTTAGGAGGTATTCTTTCATATCTTATCACTTTCATGCAATAATCATTCGTCTTGCTTTATGATCTATAGCTACGGTCGTTGATGCTGAGTGTTTTCCTAGGCAACTGAACACGCGTCCTGCAGACCTGGAAGTCTGTAGACGCATTGACTCCACAGCCCGCACTGAGTTTAATCCCTTTGTTGCGTGTCCAACGTCTAGCCTTTCTGAAGTAAGTTGAGTGAAGTATTAGACTTTGGGATCCCTGATCTGCATGATTACACATTTGCATTATTAATTCTTGTGTTTGTATTACGAACCTGCAGCAGATCGAAGACGTGTGGTTCCCTAGGCAACGAAACTCGCGTCCCACAGACCCGAAGTCTGTAGACACCTTTCCTCATCCACCCACACGGCATTGCCTTTTCTCTCTGTTAGTCCTGATACAGGTAGGACAACAATGTTCTGTAATTGGGGTCTGGGACAGTTCTCTGCTCCTTTTTCTCCTATATTAAACCTTTCCTTCAATATTCAACAGCACTTTCCAGGTTTGCTGTGGCTCACTTTTCTCCTAAGACAGTTCCTTACATCAAGCATCTAGCACCCCTAACCTACACAGTAGGTACGCTTCATTCTAATCAAGGTAGAACCTCTATGAGGTAGCGGGGTTTAATCAGACCACTTGTATTGACAGATCATGAAGACAGGAGCTACATGCCTCTACAGCCCTGAGAAGCCTCCTGCTCATCCTTCACAATTATTCTCCGACTAAGACCAGCCCAGAGAACGCATCCCAGTCTGAATAAAACACAGGCTGCCCCTCTTCCTCATCAGGTTCAAGGGCTTGACAAACGACCTGAACTTTAGTTTGATGGTTGAGTTAGGGGAAATATTTTGTTTCCCTCTTCTGAGTATTCTTTTTCCTTTAGCCTTAGGTTTCCCCTGTGGTTTTGGCCAGGCCATAGGCTTGGCTAAGGCAACCTTGGTCTGAGATTGTAGTGTGTGGAGGTTCTGCTATGCCCCCCACAAGACCTGAATCTCTGAGGTAATTACCTAGCAGAAATGTTCCTGGAACTTGCCTCTGTACACTAACAGGTATCCCGACTACCCTCCTTCACTGCTAAAGTGACAGGCATAACTGGGAAGTTCAGAGGAGGATCATAAGCCAACACAATGGCCTTCATGGGAGCTTTGGCCCGAGCCTCTCAGTTTACCAAAGTTGAATCCACTACAGTTCGACTGGCCCCAGTGTCTCAAACAGCAGAATTGTCAACACCATTTACTAACACACTCTCCTTAAAGCAATGTTTGGTATTATCAAGGATGGATGCATAAGCTTCAGCAACATCTAGGATCCCAGGAAAACTAAAAAGACTTCATATCCTATATCACAGGGCATGGAATCGTATGTGAAAAATGCCCCTTAGAGTATCTGTTCCTCTTCATAAGGAAATGTAAAAATTCACAGAATGGATCCCAAAGGTCTTACCCTTACATCTGGTGTCCACTTTCACATGGTCACTCTCTCCACAGTTTACGCAAGATCCTCTTGACCTTTGTATGTAGGGAGGTTTATAGTGTTCACCTTCTTAGCTGGGATGGTCAGTCACACTACCCTTTCCATGATATTGTGGCTTTCCCCCCTTATTAAACTTGTTGTGGGCTTTATGGGAAGATGTTTTATAAGGATGCCCACCATTTATATCTTTCTTTTTTCCCCCTCTTCATGTTTACCAGAAACAGTTTGCCCTTATTGGACATTCTATGTGAAATCCTCATATCAGCATCAATGGCTGGCTTCTTAGGATCTAACTCCTTTGAATCTGCCTAATGCTGTTCCGTTCAGGGGAACAGGAAGCAAATATATGTTCCAGCATGACCAAATTGATAATGCCTTCAAAAGTGTTCACCTTATGGCCTTTTACCCATTCACACAAGTTCTTCACAGAGTCAGTTACAAATGACACCCAATTATAACTTTCTTTTTTCTATATTTTCTAAATCACTTTAGGTATTGGACATGAGTCTTCCCAAACTTCAAGAGTCAAGCCGGTTTCAATGTATCAAAGTCTTTTCTGTCATATTTAGACATATCTATAATATCACTGCTTCATATACTCTTAGAAACTGCAGCAATATCTCAATCTCCGTCCTTCAGCTAGACTTAAGCGTTTCATTTTGCTTATGAGACTGGATCCTTTGCATTTTTGTGCAGCTACAGGCACTGAAAGCCAGACCCCATCCCTGGAATGCTACTGTCGGATTTGCAAAAATAGGTAATAATGAGTGAAACAGCTAAGCATCTGTTAACAGAATGCCCTAACATGAGAAAGATATACAAGTTGCACTAAGGCAGGTATGTTCATAATTTGGAAACAATAGGGGCAATGACATTCTGTCTGCAAAGTATTAATGCAAGGAACATCACTTTGTTGATTTCAATGTATAATGCTTGGCTGAAGATAGAGAAGATTGTCGGAATTTCTATATAGGATTCCTTGATATTACCCGAGTGAGGCTCTGTAGAGCTAGGTTGTGATCTGTGATTTGATTATGACTTGGTGTTAACTGTACAGTCTATGAACTAGCTAATTCTATGTATTACTGAATGCTTAGGAGTAGTGGTGTTTATAACTGTAACTGTTCTTGGAAATACTTTCTTCTATATGAACTAATTTGAGTGTCTTGACAGACAAAAGAATGATTTTTCTTTTTATATTTTTATAGATGGTTCTTGTCATTTTGTATATATCATATATTTTTTCATGATGATTTATGTTTTATGAATTTGTGTGCTATTTATTTGTAATGTCTAAAGTTTATTTATAAACTGTATCACATTAAATACATTATTATTATTAATGTCACTGCTGCCAGAATTGGGTAGTCTGCTAAGCAAATATGCAATCTTAAAAGGGTCTCCCCCTTCTTGCACTTCACAGGCATATTCAAAAGCAATCAACCACTCAATGACATCCTTTCTCTCATCATACATGATTAACAGATCCTTACGGAATCTTGAAAGAGAAGAGGACCAAGAGCCACTCCCGGATCCTCTCGAAGATCCTTGAGACCCATTCAGTCTGGCCAACTGCATCTGGAATTCTCTGTCCTTCTGCTTTTCAATTCGGTCAAACTCCAGCTTTGCCTTATTAAATTCAAGTTTCTCTCTCTTTAGCTCAAACAAAGCTTTAGCTTCTGAAGTAGGCATAGAAACATGAGAAGACATATCCTCTTCCTCATCTCTGTTTTCAACAGTGGCAGCTACTACAGGCCCATTGCTACTGCTAGGTCCTGCCCGAGCATCAACTGCACCCAAGTAGAATAATAATCCTGGATTCCTGGTGATTCATCAATCTTGGTATAAAATGTACTTTGACTCCAGAGAATGACAATAAACACGGCTTTTTAAAATGATCTACCTTGAGAGGAAAAGGACTAGTCATGGTGAACCTTTCCATTCTATATTAACATTAGGAAACTGCTTTACAGCCCATTACCTTTAAATTATGTTGTTCCCTGTAAATAGAATTATAGTACTGCACCCATGAACAACACTTAGCACCCAAGATTCTCACTGCTGAGCACCAATTTGTAAATATCTATTTCTAGAACCTGGCTGTGTGAACAGATTTTAGGAGGCCACCTTAGTTACAGTGAGCAAAGTGCTTGGAGAGGTTAGCCAAAACCCAATCAAGGTAGCAATGGAGAGCAGTCAAGGCTTCTTCTCCCAAGAATGGGGTTGGGGGCCCTCAATGAGTCCACAGAGTATGGTACACAATAATTCAATTTAGACAGTCAAATTTAGAAATACAGTTATTTATTCTAGTCTTTATAAACACACTGCATAATGCATCTAACAGGTAGTATTATCACACAACACTCCATGATACAAATATATGCGATCACCATGAGTTCTAAATATACATCAAATAACTTAATCAGCAAAACAGTTGCATATTTCAGTTGCAGTAAATGATGGAACCAGATATAAAAAATGACTCCTAACTTAAGAAGTCCAAACTCGAAGATGAATCAGGACTTTTCCCCAAAAGTCACACAAGCCAGAATGTTTCTCACCAGAATGGTGCCTCTGTAGAAAGGATTCAGTAGGCTTGTGTTGGTGATAATTTTAAATTTCTACAACAAATTTACCAGAGGTTAGTAGGAGTATTGCTTTCTTTCAGACCCAAGGCTACCTCAGGGTCAAGGTGCCTTATCCAGTTCGACGATCAATGGTGAGTGGATGGAATGAGGAGACAAAGGGACTTGTTCCTAAGGTTATCACATGGAGGACAGGGGGTGACAGATGCATTGTGCTTACTTACCCCCTGACTCTGATTTACCCAGATGACTTTGCGGATTGTCTGGGGGCTCGATCTTCCTTGGTTGGTTCTGGTGAGAGGTGCCCAGGAGTTGCGGGTTTGAGGATTCTTCTGGTCGGGTGCAGCTACAGGCCTCTTCAGAACCAGTGGTCGAAGTGTACGAAAAGAAGTAGTGGAACTATGATCCCTGCTGGTCTGCCCCGCTCCCCAGAAACCCCATCCATGAACCCCCTCCCATACACAATTTGTTCCCCCAAACAAACACACCTGCTATTTATGGGAATGTGCGGTGCAGTGCACTGAAGTGCAAGCTTCAACGTCTTCCTACACTTTTATTTTAAAACTAAACCATTCCAGAACTGTTTCCTTTTAAAATAAAAGTATGCTGATGATACCCAGGTGCTCCTTCCCCTCACCGGGAGTTATCTCCAAGACGCTTCCACCCTCCAACAAATTCACTCCACAATCCAAGCCTGGATGGCCACTAATGGCTTATGCCTCAACGGGGATAAAACTGAGATCCTCATCCTCAGTCAAAAATCCACGCTAGCCAAATTGGGTCCCACCTACCAAAACCTCTGCATTGACAACTGTGTCATCCCAGTCCTATCCTCAGTTAAAACGCTCAGAGTCCACATTGATGCTACACTATCTATGGATAAACAAGTTAGCGCCATTGTATCGGCCTCCGCTCTGAGTACTAAACTGATCATTGCCATAAAGCCGTTTCTAACAAAAGATAACTGCCTCTCCATTGCAAAAACCACCATAGGAGCCAAAATGGACTATTGCAACTCCCTCCTAGCTGGTGCATCAAAAAACAAAACCTAGCCAGACTCCAAACCACTCAAAACAACTCCCTCAGAGCAGCTCTCAGTATTCCTAAAAGAGAACACATCTCTCAAGCAAGAAAAAATGCTCACTGGCTGCCAGTTAAAGACCAAATAACTTTCAAGATTCTCTCCACCGCATACAAATGCATCAACCTAACCGCACCCTCTTATTTATCAGACACTCTAGTCAGAACACAATCCACTAGATCCACTAGACTAGGGTACACCAACCAACTTACAGTGCCACGAATTACCATGGCCAAGGCAGGAGGAATAGGATTCCCCTACCTGGCACCTAAGCTTTGGAACACGCTACCCACAGCCCTCAGAGCTGAAACCTCTCTCCAGGCCTTCCGCAAAAATCTAAAAACGACACTCTTCAATTAGCTGCTAGCTCACGGTCTGTACCTGCTCACAGCTATGCCCTCTGCACCTATTGTACAAGCTCCACAATGCCACTTCATGCTGTATGTTTTTATGTAACTAAGATATGAACATCTACTGTAACCAGCGCCACAATGCCCACGGGCTGCTGTGCACTTAACAAATGTGAATAAATAAATAAATAAATAAATATAGGACAGTAACACTTAAAAATACAAAGTATGGGAGGACCGCTCCCGACCGCTCCCGCCCACTTCGACCTCTGTTCAGAACACTTCACAATTGCAAGGAAGGTGAGTTCCAGTGACGGTCTCTGCACACCGGCGACAGCAGATGCCCTTCCAGTCACGGTCACAGCAGCTGCTCCACAGGTTCTCTTGATGTTGGGATGCTGAATTTCGGGTCGAAGGCTAGTAGTGGCACAAGCTGGTGACAACCGAAGGTCTGGACCTGATTGCGGAATGGCAATAAGTATGATGAGGAAGCCCATGAGAGAGCTGCTCAGTACCCCGGGCAGTCCAGGGACACTTACAAAGGCTCTGAAGGGCTGGATCCTCAAGAAGGTGTTAAGACTCTTTATGATAATTTTGGGTCCCCCATGTGTCTTTGTCATTAACTCACCATACATTATTGTTCAAACACTCCCAGTAAGAATTTTCAAATTGTTCTATTCAACTTGTAGATTTTCATTAATGACACATTTTTGACCGGATCCTTTATTTCAGAAATATTCTTATCCAAGTAATGTTCTTAGAATTATATCTTCTTATTATTAGATCTAACAGTAACATTTCAAATATAGACAGATTTATAATATATCAAAAAAGGTAGCACGCACTCCTCTCCAGAATGAACATGGCATGATAACCTGTTCTGAGATGATAGTTTGCAGCACACACTTTTTGCTCACTGCACCTGGTCACCCTGAGTTACCTGGGGCAACCAGACGTGACTCCCTGCTCACTGTGCTCAGAGAGGCACAGCTTCGCTTCACTGATGAGGCCCAACAAGGCTGAAACACGTGGCTGTTGGTACCCTTGTTCAGAGAGGAATTGCCATAGCATTTTGGTGCTGGACTGCGCATCAGGCGGGACAAAGACTGATATGCAAATGGATATTTCCCATCTGTGAAAGGTACAGCAAGCAAAAAGCGTGTGCTGCAAACTCTCATCTCAGAACAGGTTATCATGCTATGTTCTTTCTGGAGAGGAGCGCATGCTACCTGCTGGTCCAGAAATAATGGTGACGGTAAATCCGCCACCACCGTTGTTTCCGGAACGGCTGATTCCGAGTCCTGCAGGTGGGAGGTGTCACTCCTGCAACACCACCCACCTGCAGATGGACATGGAAACACCGGCTCAGTCATAGACGGAACCAGTGTTTCCATGGTCCCCATCCCCATGGAGTCCTATCGGACTCCATGGGAATGGGAATTTACAGAATTCCGCCTCCAGAATTACTGGGTCACCGGGGTTGTAATGCCCCGGTGATTCCGGCAGTCACGGAGGCAGAATAGTATTACTGGTGCGGCGGCAGCCTGCCGGTTTTTCCGCCATGGCTGCCGCCGGACTCGTAATGAGGCCCACTGTGTGTCTAACACCAGAGGTCCTTCCAATCTCCTAGGTTATCTTACCTTGGAACAGTTACTTAATCATGTAACTACTGCCATAGCTTGTCCTTAGGCACATAAAAGTAACCAAAAATCCCATATGTAAAAAGCTAGGCTGATACAAATAAATGTATAGAATTAAGTATAGAATTATATTCCAAGTATTTCTGTTTTATTTAGTTTTGTTTATTTTGATGTTGTGAAAAGTTCTTTTTGAACTCTAGTCACACATTATATTAGTTTTGCAATCACTGCTGTATGGCAAAGTAAGATGTCTTTCCATTGACTATTGGCTCTCAAATGTAGGCGTTCCTCCATTTATCCAGGTATCCCAAATTTTAGCTTTTTATCATTGACTGCTGTGTTTCAAGTCTAGCTGTCTCTGCGTTTACTGTTGAGTTCCAAATGTAGGTGTTTCTTCATTTATTCAGGTGCCCCAAATGTGAGCGTTTTCTCACTGACTGCTGTGTTTGAAATCTAGGTGTCACTGCATTTACTGTCGAGTCCAAGATGTAGGCGTTCACCCATGAGAAGGACTTGGGAGTAAGCCAGACTGGAGTGAAGTGGTCACTGGCTTCGAATAGGAGGGAGAATGAGGTGTACCCTTCCCTATGTGTGTAAAATGGGGACCAGGGGAGAAAAATGGGTCTGACTTAATTTGATGACTGACATAGAGCCTTACAGGAAAATGGGGAGAGTGAGGTATCCTGATCTCAGAACTAATGTACCGCGGGGAACAGGGAGCACATCCCCATGCAGGAACCTGTGGGGTTGGTGGTTGCTGCACAGAAGGGTGCATGCAACTGAAAAGCCCATTGAGGACCCATTCGTCTGCGCACAACATAGGAGTGGTAAGTGTAGGACTCCAGAATATACGACAGGGGAAGGGACATGGGCCACTGTCATTCAAAACAGTGACGATAGGATAGGGTACTGCCACTAAACCATACGTTTACACCACAAAAACGCACGCACTTCACTACACCACAACAATGAAACAAACCACACATTGCCACGCACAACAACACATGATGGCTTCCAATGAAAATCACACCTATGTGCAGCGAATGGTGTAAACCGAACTGAAGCTGCCAACAGTACATCACAGCTCCCTTGCTCTTTTCTCCCGCTCTGTCCTATTAACTTACACCCTCTTACCCTCTTGCTTTACAGATAAGTCAGAGCACCAAGGGACCACACAGGTCGTGACAGTGCACAGTATTAGAACCTTTAACATAACATAACATAACATAACATAACATAACATATTACACTAACGATAAATAAAATGACACATAAAAAGTACTGCACTGTAAGAACATTTCAACAGTGAAACACAATTTCACAGTATTGATAGCCTGAAGGATCGATCAGTTTTCCCATAACAATGAGCAAAAGGCAAGGGAAATGAAGCTGTAGGCATTACTTCCCTTCAGAAAGTCAGGACAGGATAACAATAGAACAATAAGAATGGGGTTCCATAGGAAATTATGGAGGTAAAGTTGCAAAAAGAGAACTCTCTCATAACAATTAATAGTCATTGCTGAATGAATGCTCAAATGACTGTGGTCCTTGTCTAAAAGTGTGCATTTTATAATAGTCTGTTTGAGAAACTGTTGCTATTGCAATTGTTAAATTGAAATGTCAAAGAAAATAATTTTTTTAGAGGATGTATTCTTTGATCGTTTCTCATTTTGTATTGTTATCAGTGTTGTTTTCGGACGTTCCTGGTCAGTCTCCTTCAAGCTCATTTTTATTTTATCAGGAGATCTACCTTCTAGTACTTATTGATGAGCCTCTTCTCCCCTGTTAGTCTAGGGCACAGTAGGTTTGTATGTGTAAGTTATTTTTTGCACATTTCTGTGTTTCTGACACGTTGGTGTCTGTTGGCTAATGCCAAACTGCTCTGTTACCAAAGAAGTTTCTTAAACCAGTAAAGAGTAGTCAGTGCTGGACTGGGTAGCTGACATTGGTGCAGGTTTGGAATATATTTTGCTGTGTTGTTCGGAGTCAGATGGACCTTCATAATGCTTTCCTGGTATGACCACTATATTTACCATACTGCAATGGTTATCTTGGACATAGCAAGACCCTTAGTGGAGAGACCGTCTTTGTCCTTTCTTCAGGAAGGAGCTGCTGTTATGCATCTTATATATGAGCTCAAGAACATTTTGTATGGATCCCCGATGGTCATTCACCAAACATATTTTATTTGCTTCATCAGCTGAGTTTTTCATCAGAGCAATGGGATACAGTTACTGATCTCTGAAAGAAAGAACACAGGATAAGTAAAAAGGAGGGCTGTTTTTTTGACAAGGCAGGATCAAACCATCCCAGGTATTTGTATTGCTCCCCAATGTCCACAAAAAAGTGAATAACATCACAGGCCACCGATTGTTTCAGGAACAAATGTGGGTCTGTGAGCAGATGTGTAGATGTGTTGCTCTAGTCCTTTATTTAAACAATTTCTGTCCAATGTCAAACAGTCACCAAATATGATCAGTATAATTGAAGGTACTTGGTTACAAAGTCACCTGAAATGATCTTTACTTTTGACATAGAGAGGTTATGCACCAATATTTCACAATAGCATGTCCTGGAGTTTCAATATCGCTCCAGAGAAATTGAATATTCCTTATTCCTAATACTAGAATTCATGAACACATGAACAGTACGGGCCTGGGTGTCACTTTCTATCAAGTGCTCTGTGCCAAAGTTATATCAATAAAACAAGAACATAGTTTCTTTATCTAAACGTGTCATTCTACATTATTTGTAAAGTGCACGTTTCTAGCATGTAGTTGGGTTTCTCTGCACACTTTCAGAATTACCTAGTCTCAGAGAATCTGTTCATCCACCTCTTCTCTTCTTTCTCCGGGTTGTCAATCTATGTTTCTCAATGTCTTTTGAAGTTTTTCACATTTCACTGTCCTTCTCAGGTTCACATACGTTTAGTTTTTTCAGAAAATGTATCAGTCTATTGGCGCTTTCTTAGCTTCTGAACTTCCATCTCAGCTTTTAGGTATCTTAAAGACTTCTGAACTTCAGAGGACTTTTCTCAGGCTCTAGGTGCTTTCAAAAATGTAAACACCACTCTCATATTTTAGGCATGTTTATCTCATGCATGAAGCACTTTGTAAAATGTTGATGCCCCTTTGGGTTTTGGGTATCTTTAAGGCTTCTCATCACATGTCTTAGGCTCTAGGTGCTTTCTAAAATTCTTCACCCACAGGTATCATTTTATAGTTCTCAGTAGCTTTTTTAAGTATATTAATACCCATACCAGCCAGATACTAGATGTCAGAGTTACAAAAAAGATAGCAGGCGTCCCTCTCTAGAAAGAACATGGCATTATAACCTGTTCTGTTTTTTTTTCCCACTTTGAGAGTCCGCAGCCATCGCTTTTAGCTCACTGAACTTTTCACAAAGGAGAAAAATCCATTCACATATCAGTCTTTGTCCCACCCACAAGGGCAGTCCAGCTCCGAAATGCCAGGCAAACCTCCTTTGAGCAAGAGTACCAACAGCAACCCCATACAGATGTTTCAGCCTTGTTGGGTCTCATCAGTGAGATGGAGCTGTGCCTCTCTGAGCACAGTGAGCAAGGAGTCCACGTCTGGGTTCCTCCAGGTAACTTAGGGTGTCCAACCCCAAGTTTCTTACAAAAATACAAAAAGGTAGTAGGCTGCCCTCTCTAGAAAGAACATGGCATGATAACCTGTTCTGTGGTCATAGGCTTTGTCCATCAGCCTCTCTGTACGGCAGCTCAATGCTTCCTAATCCAGCGCCAGACAGTGACACAATGCTTTTCTTACGCCCATTCTCTCGTGCCCTCCCTTCTCTCCCTTTTATTTTTATTTCTATTGACTTTGGCAATTTTACCTCTGCCCCTTTTTGCATCATAAGTATTAGCCTCTAGCCCCTTTCATGTGACACATGGAGGTCAGGTGCTATAAACTGTGATGGCCATCATAAATTAGGCTAGTTACATTTTTTTGGAAGCCTCCATGTGGAGCTGCTGCTTTTTGGAATGAGAATTGTCAATGAAACATGTTTTCAGAGGAAACTCACCATTTTCTGTTGGGGTTATGTACGCTTTGTTTCATAACGCCACTCTTAGCTTCAGCATGTCCATGGAGTTCACAGATGGAGCATTTAAGTATTTCATGCCACTCATAGTTCTGCGTTATCTTCTTTGAATGTTCTCCTCTTCAGAAGAATATCCCAAAATGATGTATGTATCTGATTCGGGCCATTTCTCTAACTATTCCATGTATGCATGCTCATATCTTTCCTATTCTGGTGTTTCCATTTTTCAATCAGACTCTACTATCTACTTTCTTTCTGGTTCTTCCTTATTGGTCTTTCATTCTTTAGTTGGCACCACATTGTTTCTTCAGCCCTGTGGTTACATCCTATTGCTGATTGAGTTTGGCTTCTGTCTGGGTTTTCTAGGCCCCTATGGACCACAGACGTTTGACAATCATATAGTATAATCTGCAGCGAGGAAAATGTGGTCTCGAAGATGACTACTTGTTGTTGGGCCTTTTATTTCCATCCAACTTTCACATTTCTCTGTTGTCTCATTGGAGTTGGTGGTACAGGGATTCTTGTTTCTTATCATCACAGGTTCAATGGTGCATTCCTTATTTATGCTACTTAGTAGTTGTTGGACTTTGGCTTGCCAATTTACTATGTCTTGCTATGGTCTTTTAGTTGCTCCCTTAGTTCGTTCAGCACCTTGCAGTTGATACTAGTCAATACTAAGTATGTAATTCCTGGCTGGTGGCTGGAACTTATGTCTGTCTTTTTTTTGCCCTCATACCTGTTTTTTTTTCATCTGTTCATTTTCACACCTCTTCTAATTCTGGCTCAAGAATCTTACATTTTACCAGCAGATCTGACTCAGGTTGTTTAGTAAAAGTACATGCAGAACTTCTTTCTCCACTAACAGGTTAGATTGTACCTGCTTGAATGTCAGTTTACTTAACAGATTATTAAGGCCAGATGGGATGCTTGCTCCTTCAGCTTTACTTGTCTATGTGGATTGTTTTACATTTAGACAATTCCTGCTCTTTACATCCTAAATGCTCCAAGATGTCTTTTAAAAAAAATACTCATCGACCATATACCATGACATGATATTTTAAAGATCGATTTCCAAGTTGGCAACAGTTTCCACTCTTAAGGTGAATCAGCATCTCAGAACATCAACTCCATGCTTCCTTCTCCATCTCCTGGCAATGACTCATCTCCTGTCAACAACCTTCTTATTCCCCTACTCTTTAGTTTGTATTGGTAGAGAGCATCGTTTCATTTTCTTTTAAGTTCCATTGGCTTACAAGTTTCAGTCCTGCTTATTTTCCCATCATACTCTGCTTTTTGGTCCCTGTCAGGTAGAAAATGTCAAAACGATAAGAACATAGTTAGGCATCTTGGATTTTCTCATCATCATACATTTTTCATAGCGAAAAATAAAATGCCATAAAACAAATACAGTGCAGTTCATAATCATGCATACAATATTAAAGATAAAAAAGAGAACAGCTGTTCATGCCACAATTAAAATGCCAAATACTTGCTCCTGATGTTTAGTGAAACCCATCCAATATAAAAGAATTGACACTTAATAGAAAACAAAGCTGGGCGACACTGTAGAAACCCAGTTTGGATTTTGGTAGTTACTCTTTGTTTGAGAAAGTGATCCCATGGAGCTATTCCATCTTGGAGAGAGAATGTCAAAATGTTGGTGTCTAGGTACTCACCAATTTCTTTTCTAGGTTCATGAGTGCTTCATCAAAGTAGCCAACCTTTAGTGTATATTGAGGAATTGGTGTCACCTAAATAACATCTGAAAATAACTCATAAATTGAGAATAGAAAAGAGTGGCATATGTACATACATATCAGCTATGGGCTGGTAATAGAAAGGTTAACAGAATGTTTAGAATGTATTAACAATTGTAAAAGCAATTTAGATAGAATTCATATTGATTTGGTCGAAAGACAAAATACATATTTGGAACTACTGATATCAATTTACCATAACAGGGTCATTAGAAGTCTGTTAATCAATTGTACTGTGTGTTGTGATGAGGTCCCATGTTTGTGGTTAGACGTTGGGCCTGGGGAATACATGGGGGCTGGGGCACACCACCTGCTACATGAAGTAGGCCCTGGAGGAGGTAACTGAAGTATCAACCAGATGCCGCAGCCCATCTCTAACCTTCTGTATAAGAGAAGAACAGCAGTGGCTGGTGACCCATTTCCTGGATGTGAGGGAGCAACCCCAGAATGTATGCCTCAGTAAGACGTGGGTAAACACTTTCTCAAGTAGCCAGGGTCTATTTCTCAAAGTGTTTAAGATTGTGTTTCTGTCATCAATAAGACCACTGCTCAACAATGGTAACTTGGATGATGGAGAGAGACTCTTCTGAGAATACTGACTATGTAGGTCCTATCCATAGACAGGCACATGTGTTTCTCCATGAGCAACCTCCTTCAAACAGTATAGAAGGATGTTATATAAGGAACTGTCAAGAAGCTTGTCCAGTTTGTACTAGCAACCAAGGTCTAAGAGCTTCACCGTACACAGGTGCCAGAACAGAACATGAGCGCGGCTGTGGTGCATGGCAATTGCCTTCCAAATAGGTAGACCGACCTGATATAGGCTCTGACTGTGGGGTTGCATGGGGGTGCAAACTGAGTAAACCAATCCCCTCGCTCTGACAATTTAAGGAAACAGCTGGACCTAATTCCTCAAACATGGATTCAGTGGGTGGACTGTTTCAGAATAACAATGCATAACTGACAATTGAAAGTGCTGGGGTTAGACATCGAAGCTTGGAGACATTTATCAAGTTTGAGATCGTGGATCAGTGCTGAAAGGAAGTTGGAAGAAGACAAGAGGTGGCAGAGGTTATTGGAAATGTTTTTGAGTTGGAGGAGCTGAAGGAGGATACAGAGGTGAAGACCAGGAGCAGAGAGGAGGTGATGAATGGATAAAGACATCCGCAGGGTAGAAAGGAGTTAACAGCAAAGATAGAAAGGAGTTGCTGATAAATGTAACACATCGGGGGGGGGGGTAGAGAGTGCAGAAGCAAATGTTAGAGTTGATAAGGAGGTGAAGGAGGAAGCCAGTCATTAGTGAAGTGGAGGAAGGCTGAAAGGAAAGCAGGAGTGATGCAGAGCATTGACTATTGTCAGGAAGGACATTCATAAGTGTCAAACAGCAGAGGGGACGTTGGAAGGAGATAGAGACCACAGAAGCTAATGGATGAATCTGGTACTGGCACCCAGCAGACCCGCCTTATCAATTCTCAGATCCACAGAAATTGCATCAAAGATCACTAGAACCTGGAGAACCTTAGCAGTGTCCTAGGGCCAGGCACACCAGCAGTGATGGAGTGCTCAGCAGAGGAAAGGGACATCCTTAGCAGTGCAAAGAAACAGATTCCCATTTGCATGAATTAAGAAAGCAGTGCAGGGGCATTTAAACACCAACTAGTGTAAATGGCTTTTTTTAACTGTTGGCTGGTGTAGGTCAAGTGAGAGAGGGATGGACTACGGTTGTTGAGCAAGCTTGCGCTCCTGCAATCGTTTTTTGAGCTTCCCATTGCCACATTGTTACTGCACCCTGACCCATTGGCATAATTGTGTTGTAAAATAAAACCCTTTGAATTTGAGATTCTGGGCTCCGAGTTGTCTGTTAATCTGACAGCCATGACAGTGTTAATTCCTACCCTGTGGACAATTGATAGATATCAATAATAATTGTACCCAGGAAGTCGATTTTGACATTTGTTCACCCAATATAAAAGACAACTTGAAAGACAAAGGCTACACCAAATTAACTATCAAACATACAGCTAAAAGTGTGTGGTTTTCAAATAGGGAGAGCACGTTTACACCAAAGGTTTGATGATATAATGATGATTCATTTGGGTAATGGCATAAAGCAAAGTTTGTGATAAAATGCACAATGCCTTTAAGAAAACATGCCATATTTTGAAAGTACACCAATCCAACATCCACCACTTTTCAAATTTACGAGAGGATGGAATTTGAAACTTGCAGGCCGATTCATGGAATTAATGTGCGTTGAGAATTTCGGCGCAAGCGTGCGAAAACGTGCGATTCGCAGTGAAAGAGCGAAAATCGCAGTGCAAGTGCGAAAATCGCAGGGAAACCAGCGCACATCGATTCATGGAAGTCCGTGCGCGAGAAAAATATTGGATGTGTGCTGAAAAAGTGCGCGGCGCACAGGTCATCTAACGGCGTGCGCTACGGCCACAGCGAAATCGCACATAGCGCGGCGCACATAACAAAAATAGGCGGAACACGGGGCGTAACACTCGGAATGGGGAACAACGCGTGAAAATATGGGCGTCACGGGGAAGTACAGGAGGCAAGTGCGCGGAACGCCCACACGCTCGCCTACAACACGTATTCATGGAATCGAATAGGGCAAACCAGCGCACAGGCAAAGACGCGCACATGCCCAAACCCGTCAGCCACAAGAATACAGGCGGTAGCGTCCCTGCACCTGAAATAAATGTGTGCCAAAATGTGCGCTAACACAAAGCACCTATATACAGCTATGATGAATGTCCCATACTATGGCCCTCGAGGACAAATGACGTGCAAAGGGGTACGCGACAAACACGGACACCCGCTGCATGAAAAATAGCGTGTGCGTGCATTTCGGGCTGCGCGGGAAGTACCACACGCGATTGGCCTGGGTACGTGTATTTCGGGGTGCACGTGAAGTGTCACACACGAATGCAGCAGGCTACGTGTATCTCAAGGTGCGCGTGAAGTGTCACACGCGAATGCAGCAGTGTACGTGTATTTCAAGGTGCGCGGGAAGTTCCACACGCGAATTCAGCAGGGTACGTGTATTTCGTGGTGCGTGTGAAGTTCCACACGCGATCACAGCAGGCTACGTGTACTTCGGGGTGCGCAGGAAGTTTCACACGCGATCACAGCAGGCTACGTGTATTCCGGGGTGCTTGGGAAGTTCCACACGCAATTTCAGCAGCGTACGTGTATTTCGGGGGTGCCGGGGAGTACTACACGTGAATTGGCCGTGTGGGTCCTCCCAGGTGTTCCCTCTACACCCTCTACGGCGCCTGCAGGCAGCCCACACCACTGGGGACTACCCTGCACCCCTGGTCATGTCCCGCAGGCAGCAAATTCACCATGGCCATGCCCCCCAGCCAACCCACATGTCACCTTGCACTACTGATCACCAACGCATGTCTCCCAGCACCCCCACCCCCCAGCATCCAGGGGCACCCTCCACCAGGTCCCCACTCATGTCCCACACATGTCTCCCAGCACCCCCACCCCCCAGCAGTGCAGGGCACCTGCCAGCAGGCCCCCACTCATGTCCCCTGCACCCCCACCCCCCAGCAGTCAGGGGCACCCTCCACCAGGACCCCACTCATGTCCCCCTGCACCCCCACCCCCCAGCAGTCAGCGTCACCCTCCACCAGGCCCCCACTCATGTCCCACACATGTCCCCCTGCACCCCCACCCCCCAGCAGTGCAGGGCACCTGCCAGCAGGCCCCCACTCATGTCCCACACATGTCCCCCTGCACCCCCACCCGCCAGCAGTGCAGGGCACCTGCCAGCAGCCCCCACTCATGTCCCACACATGTCCCCCTGCACCCCCACCCCCCAGCAGTGCAGGGCACCTGCCAGCAGGCCCACACTCATGTCCCACACATGTCCCCCTGCACCCCCACCACCCAGCAGTGCAGGGCACCTGCCAGCAGGCCCCCACTCATGTCCCCCTGCACCCCCACCCCCCAGCAGTCAGGGGCACCCTCCACCAGGCCCCCATTCATGTCCCACACATGTCCCCCTGCACCCCCACCCCCCAGCAGTCAGGGACACCTGCCAGCAGGCCCCCCACTCATGTCCCCCTGCACCCCCACCCCCCAGCAGTGCAGGGCACCTGCCAGCAGGCCCCCACACAAGTCCCCCCAACACCTCATGACGATCCACAATCATGGTCCCCATGCCCCCTCAATACACCCCCCATGCCACCTTAGTCCGAACACACCACCAGTTATGACATCCACCCCACCAAGAAATCACCACCACATGATGCATCCCAAATGGCTAGTCTGCAAATCCACATATATCCGTCAAACCCACACAATGAGAGCATGTGAATGATAAAACACACATTGTGACATGCATGAAACCAAAGAGAGAATACCACACATTAAAGTACCAAATGATAATGTATTAAACAGAAAAACAAGGGAATGAAATGGAACAGAAGAAAATGGAAATAAGAAATGAAATCATGCATGTACAATAAATGAAAAAGATGCATGAAATCCAAATGAAAAGAAATCCAAAAGCAAGTCTCCAAATTGTTAGTCTGAGAAAATAAATCCAAGGTGCAAAAATAATAAAAAACCATTGATCCATGGAAAAAAAAATAATAATCCAAATCCATTGTCAAACTATTTACAAAGTGAATATCCAGGGTCCATGTGCCCAATCCTTAAAATGAAACCTATGAAATAAAACCCTACCTAATGAAGAACTATATACAAGAAGTTCGGGCATTGTCCAACCGCCCCAAAAAAAGAAAAAAACAAAAGGAAACTTAACCCTAAAGAACTATTTACAAGGGCAGCGGGCTAGTCCGACGGCTCACTTCTGGATGTTCCGGACCAGGGCATCATCGAACTCCTGCTCAATGTCCCGGAGGCGGTCCTCTTCCATGGCCCCGACGGTCCGCAGGGACAACGACATGTTCTCCTCCAACTCCCTGCTAATTGCCTCGAGGCACTCGGCCCGCCTCAGGGCCCTCCGCATGGAGTTCTCCGCCCTGACCAGCGTGAGCCGTGCCTCTTCCGCCCGCTGCCGCTCCGCATCTATGGCGTGGCCCAACCGCTGCCACACGGAAGACACTTCCCGTCCTGGGTCCTTCTGCCCTCTGGCCGATGCCTGCCCCTCCGATGTCGTAGGCCCCGAGCCATCATGGCTCCCACCTCGTTGCTGCTGCTGCTGTGCCTGTGCCCGTGCCCATGCTCCTGCTGCCTGCACATCCTCCTCCGGCTGGGGTTCAGTCATTGTTGTGGCCACCCCTGCTGGACGTCCGACTCCCGACTGTGGCAGGGATGTGTCCTCCACCAGCCTGGCCGCACGGTCGGAGGCAGCTCCACAGGGCACCCAGGTGACAAATGGGTGGAAAGATGGCACGGAGGACGACTGGCGCATAGGGTGTTCAGTTGAGGAGGGGGTCGGAACAAGCTCCAGCAAACGGAGGAATCCAGCCTGGGTGACCCGTCCCAGTAGGCCAACACGGCCAATGAGCCATTCGAGATGACATGCAGTCTCCTCACGAAAAGACTGCAGGTCACCTCGCATGGCCCGTTGACGCAACGCCACACCAGTCAGGACAGGCTCAACCCGTAACTGGATAGCCACGTCCGCAGGCAGAGGAAGGCCAGTTGTTGTAAGCTCATCCCCTGCCTGAAAACGGGTCTGGACGTAGGCATCCCTGCTGGTGCAAGTTGATGCAGTGACAGGATCAGGGACAGGATTGCACACAGGCACCTCCGCAACGGCCTGTTCTGCCTCCTGTCCCTGGTCCTGCACTGCACCACTAGCACCAGTGGAATCCCCACCTCCAGACCCCGTCTCTGTCGCTTGCACAGCCTCCTCCTCCACCAAACCCCCCACCAACCTGGATGACTCCGTGCCATCTTCCCCCGTCGGGCCCTGTGGGGTCCGAGCTGCCCCTTCTGCTGCCGAGGAGTCCAACTCCGACCTCCGCCTCTTGGACCTCCCTCGGCAGCTACGGCCTGGGACGCGGCACCGGACTCCTCACTCCCCAACGAGATGACAACCTGGGAGGGGAGCCAGGCCTTGCGTCTCCGGCTTGCAGTGGGATCCCTGCCGCTGTGCTCCACAGCACCTTCTCCTCCCTCTTCATCAGTTGTCACTGCAGACAGGGAGAAATAAAACACAGGCATCAGGGCACTGTACAATGGACTCATACACACATGACAGTGGTACATGAGTGGCATTGGCAAACCTCAGACATGGCATCACAATCACCAACACACATGTCATTTCAACTCGCACAAATGAGCTATACCACAGCCATATCGCAACAGCCAGCACCATCCATGCACATACAACAGCATGAGCAGGCAAAGGTGAGCCAGCCATCACATGCAACACAGGGAGTGGACTACACATGCACACACACCACGACACTTGCATGCATGTGTACACCTCCGCCAACTGTCGCAGTGTTGCGATCGGCATACATGTCACATTTGCCAATCAGTCTTCCACATCCCGGTGTCACATGCATCCATGTTGCATCACTGTCGCACCCTTGTCAAATACACACACATGCACATGTACACGTTTCAGATTCATGCAGCTGAAACCAACATCCATGTGTGACATCACGACCATGCCTACTTACATACACATTCATTCAAACATGTGTGCACACACACATCTGCATTTGGCATGCAAGCCTACACACACAAGCACCATCCATGTCTCACACATGAGAGCCCTCGCATGTGTTAGCCTCACGGCCCTGTACACACACCCCCATACTTGGCCCCATAAAACCACATGTGCAACCTGCACACTACTGGCACACCACCACACGCACAGCTCACAATCAGTATGCATGTACACTTACCGCTCGACTCCAGACGGGTCTGCCCCTCAAGGACCTGGACGTGGAGCGCTGGGGATATGTGTTCCAGGACCCTCCGACAAGTGGCCCGGCGCCCCTTAGCATCCGCTGCCTTCAAGAGGCGCCGGTCCTTGTTCAGGGTCCTGGACCTGGAGTCCTCCCAACGCTTCTTGACATGATGGAATTGTCAGACTGCCATCCCCTCCACGTTGATGGCAGTTACGATGTCCGTCCAGATCCGAGTCCGTCCTTCCTTGTCGGCGCGCAAACTTCTGAAGAGGGCATCATACTGCCCCAGGACTAGCTCCACCAGCACACCAACTTCGGTGGCAGTGAAGCTGGTGCCCCTCTGCCTCTCTGGCTGGGGGTTGCCAGTGGTGCCAGATGGTGTAGTGCCCGACATGGCAACCCCAGAGGCAGGAGTGGGTGGGCAACTGGGTCCTGGGCCTGGGCTGTGGAGCGATGGAATTCCAGTCGGGAGTCTTCGGTTCCAGCAGGGGTGGTCACAGCAACAGCACCCCTGGCTGATGTGCAGGCAGCAAATGGCAGGGCACGTGGGCAGCAGGCAGTCAGGCAGCAGCAGATGGCAGGTGGGAGCGTGCTCGGGGCTCTGGGGGGCAGTGATTCAGCCTTCTGGGCAGGAGCGTGGTCTTCCGTGTGCTTACGCGTGGCCAGCTTGATACGGAGTGATTTGGCACGTGAAAATCCAGCACGTCTGCGTGTAATTCGAGGAAAGGCCCTTAGCGCGTAAGCACGTCAGCACACATACGCAAATTAATTGGCCCAAAGGCCCCCAGCGTGTAGGCGCGTCTATGGCGTTATGTGCACGGGCGTTTTCCATGGCGTGTGGAAAAAATAAGCACGTCCGAGTGTCAAAGCGTGTAATTGGTGTAAAGGGCCTCAGCGCGTATGCGCATCTGTGACGTGCGTGCGCGGGCGTTACCCTGTACATGGGTGCATGTTACACGTCCAATGACTGCATGTCAGAGTGTCAGCTCGTGTAATTGGAGGACAGGGCCTTAGCGCGTACACGCGGAAGTGACGCTGGACGTGTGGGCATGTTTAAAAGGCACGTGTAGGACGCCATTTCCTTGTACGTGCTTTTCGTGGGTGAAATCTGTGTTTCTTGTCGGTTCACACGCGATTTACTTCATGGCATTTCAAGTTCGTACTCCCTGTTACCTCTGACAGCTTTTTCAATTTTTGTCTTTTTTCTGGGCCTGTTTCCTCAAACAGCGTACACTTCTTCTGTTGTCCTGTCTCCTCAGACAGCGTACAATTCTTCTTTTGCCGGGGGTGTTGCCAGCGCGCACATGCGCGTCTTTTTCACGCTATTTTTCAGGGCAGACGGTGAGTCGCGCACGTATTTAACATCTGTGCTTGCCCTGTGTGTCGCGTACCCCTTCAGAGGTCATTCTAGGCTGTGTGTGACACGCATACGTTCATGTTTGTGTTTCTGGGTGCCACAGCGTAGTGCAGGTTTATTTTTCCACGCACGTGGTCTAGGAGGGGTTGCGTGCACGTTATCTTCCTTTTTTGGGGTGCCTGTGCGTTGCGTGACCCGTCATCTTTCCCCAGGGGTCACATACAGCCTTGGTTGAGCACTGGGGTACGAATTCCATCTAGTACCCTACCCCTTTGACCCCCAATTGCCCAGGACAATAGTTTACTGCAACTCCCATACGCACAACAACATCAGTGCCATGGTTGGGAGGCGAGCACGCCATAAGGGTGGCAAAGGTGGCCGAGCCTCAAGAGGTGGGCGTGGTGGATACGGTAGGGGACATGGACGGGACTTGCAGGGTGCCCCTAGCCCCCCATGTGTGGAGGACCAGTCAGGGACACCCATGCCCTCCCCCTGGTTGAGGGTAACGTGGCTGACACCATCCCTGCTCAGCCCTTGTTGGACCAGCCCATTGTGGCACCAGACCTGGCACAGGGTGACTCCCAGGCTGACTTCCAGGTCAGCAGGTCTAGGCCATGTGTGGTGGTGCACGTTGGTGTCACCAGGCCACGTGGATCAGGGGCAGCTATGTCATCTGCTGCCCCAAGTAGGCAGGGTGTGAAGGCTGCAGGGGCAGCTGCGGCTCCATTCACCCCAGCTCTCACTCACCCAGCCAGGACAGTGTCGGTCCCAGTCCATCCGGCTGACGTTCCCCCTGACTACATCACACTTCAGCTAATGCCTGCACCAAGTCCCATGCTCAGTGTTCATTCCCACACTCCTAGTACACAGTCCACCGGGGCTCCTGCCCCTCGTGTCCAGGGCGGTGTAGGACACTCAGGATCCCCACCACCTTCCAAGCGGAAGAGGAAGAGTGCTTGTCCAGTACAGGCTGATGCCCCAGACACAGCTACACAATCCGGCACCTCAAGAAAGCCTAGCTTCAGTGAGGCCGAACGTGATGCACTTGTGGAGTATGTGTCTGCACATGACCGGGAAATGTTGATTACTGCAGGGTGCAAGACGACACCTGCTCAACGTCAGGCACACTGGCAGGCGATCGCGGACATCATAAGTGCCCTTGGAATCGTGAGGCGCACAGCTAATGATTGCTACAAGCGCTGGAATGACTTGAAGCGCAGGGCAAAGAAAAAGCTGGCCTCAAGTCATGCCGCTACTCTAGTGACTGGAGGTGGGTCTCCAGCAAAGGACATTGAACTCACTCCACATGAGTATGTTGCTGGGACCTACGTCACGGAGGAACAGATCCAAGGCGTGGGAGACCTGCCAGATTACGAGGCATTGTCCGGTGAGTGCACATGCATGTGTGTGTGATCCATGTGCATGGTGTGTGTGTGAGGGCTTCTGATGGAGTGCCAGGTGAGGGTGTGTGTGCCTGAGTGGTTTGGGTCACCCATGTGCTTCATCCAAAACATTCTGCGCACCAGGATTTGGGTATTACAGTATCCCTTCTGGCAACAGTGGACATTTAGCCCAACATCACGCCAGCTGCCCTTGAAGTGTCATCTTGCCACAACATTGTTGCATATTTTTCTGTGTTCATTCAGGCTGATTGTTTGCATTCCACCACTTTCACTAGGCATTTCTCAGGCCTATTGTCACATGTGTGACATGGCTATGTGTCATGTATGTGTATTGGACATGCCAATCACAGGCCAATGTGTGATGGATCTGCTAGCCAGCATGCAGCAAATGTGTTGATCTTCCATCTTGGTGTCATCAATGTGTGCCATTTGCCTCCCCTTCATACGCAGTGACGGTGCATGCATGGTAGGGTTATAGTCATGTGGGACATGTGTCAATGAAGTACTGGTTCTGTTGCTTCTCAGCCCTAATTGTGTGCCATGGTGCTAATTCCTGTTCCCATTTCTTTTCTTTCATGCCTTTGCAGGGGATGACGCACTTGAAACTCCTGGGGTTGTGGAGATGGTGCAGACCCAGGAGGGGTCTCAGGGCCGACAGGGCACCAGTGAGGGACGTGGTGTGGTGGTGGGTGAGAACCCACACTTGCTGCAGACCATTCTCTCAAGGGTTGACTGTGAGTGCACCTCCCCTGAGCTCTATTCAGGTGTCGATTCAGATGATGAGACCTATGTGCGGTCGCAGGTAAGTGTTTCTGTGAGGGATTCTGTTCTGTCCGACCCACCTGCACCAGGGGTAGAACTCTCAATGGGGATGTCAGTGTTGGTAGGTCCGCCTTTGGTGGTTACGGATGCAGGGTCCCACTCTGCAACATCTGATCCTGTTCCTGGGCCAGCAGATCCGAGGGGGAAATGCAGTCCTGCAGCCTCAGGCAGTGCCGGCACAGCAAGGCGCAGTTCGCCTTGCCCCAGACAGGTGTGGTGCCCGCCGACACGGTGGCCGTATGCCACCTGGCAATACCACATGGGAGCAATCCATATACGCTATAGCAAACCAACAGGCAGCATCAGCTGAGATGATGGCTCAGGCCATGGATAGGGTGGCCACTTCCATTGTCCCCCGAGAAAGGCTGATGGAGAAACGACAGCAGGCAACAGACTCCATTTGCCAGTCACACAGGGAGGACATGTTGGCGTCCAACAGGGACAGATGGGCGGCACTGGAGACTCTGCGGGAAGCCATTTCTATAGAGTCTCAGGGCCACAGGGAACCCCTGAGGGTGGAACTCCGTCAACTCAGGGTGACTATTGTTGAGCTTGAGGATTCAACTGACACGAGGACAGAACAGCAGCTGGGGCGTCTCACACGTGCGCTCTCAGCTGAGATGCTGGCAACTCGGGAGGAGGTCCGGGCATCCCGTGAGTTGTTGCATGGGGACCTCCGCACGATTATCCTCCAGAACCAGACCTTCCACACCCGCATGCTTGCTGCCATGGAGGACCAGACTAGAGCTTTGCGTGGGCTGCCTCCCATAGTGCCACCACCTCCTGATGCAGCTGCAGAGGGTGGGGAGAGCGACAGCAGCGATTCTCCCACAATAGGGTAGCCGTGCAGGCCATGAGCCCATGGAGGTGTTTTTTTTTCGCAGAATCCACACAGGTGGGTTTTGGTGTGCACCCTGTCCTCGGACCTCCAGGGTGCCCCCCCCCCCGGCCCATACATGGCCATTTTTGATTTTTGATTTTTGATTTTTGATTTTTGAATTTTGAATTTTGAATTTTGAATTTTTTTCTGTGTGTTGCCTTGTGTGGCTCCCGTGGGCATCCGCTGTATTGTGGCTGGGCACATGCAGGCTTGTCCTGATTTTGTGTTAGATGCTTGGGTTTGTGAGACACACACCCCTCCTGCTTCCTGTTTCCATGGGCTTGCAAAGGGTGTGCCCAAGTGACATTGACTTACACAGTGATGTTGGACTCCCATGTGCTGTGTGGTCAGTCTGTAGTCAATACTGTGTATACATTCTTAGTGTGAATTGTTGTTGTATTGTACACTGCATGGTGTATTGATATGTGTCTCTGCATCCATCTCATCCTCCTGATTTGCAGGTCCATTCCTCATTTCTTCACAAGGCTGTCTACTTTTGAGATGGAGTCCATGTTGTAAGCAGTGCACCTACACTTTTGCGTGGCGCCAACACTGTACATTTGGAAGTGGTCAAAGTGCTGGCATTATCAGGTAGTGAGACTACAAATTTTTTGAAATTCGTACTGTCATGTTTATGGTAGGCTTGAGGTTGTTTAGCTGATTTGCATTATTGCTAAATATTTGCTCATGTGTGTTGTTGGTCCTGCATTACTGTGAGCATTTCATGTGTGGCCAGTTTCCATTAGGGACACTGAACTTTGTGACACTTGTGTCGTGTTGTGGGGATCACTTTGTTTGATCTCACATTGCATGACATGCCATGGTGTGTTGTGTGGCGGTGCCGGGGAGGGGTTGGGCGACATGGCACTGTTCTCATGTTGTATTTTGCAAGTGGGTATTCATTTTTGCTGCATAGAAGTGTGTATTTTGATGACACTGCATTGGTGGTGTTTGTGTAGGTAGGGATGCACACATTGTAACACTTCCAGGTGAACAATCTCAGGCTGCTATAGTTGTGACAGTTGACTGTCCCTTCATTCATCATCATTGTCTGATTGAGGCATCATTGATTATCAGATGGTATGTGCCAGGGCTATGTGCACTCCACAGGGGTGTGATTTCTATGTGAAGTAATTAGCCACCAGCTGCGTACGGGCTGCCTCATCCCGTGCCCTTTCCCCTCCCATGCGCAGCGGGCGTGCATGTGGTTGGGGATGTGGGGGCATCACCATGTCCACAGCCAGGCCCCGGCATGTTGCAACATTGTGCAGGACACATGCTGCCACTATGATCCCGAACACTACTGGGGGAGCATATAACAGCTGCCCGCCAGAACGGTCAAGGGAGCAAAAGCGTGACTTGAGCACTCCGAATGTGTGCTCCACTATGCCCCGGGTTGCAATATGGGATGTGTTGTATCTTACCTCGGGAGGCGTGATGGGGTTCCAAATTGGCGTCATCATGTGGGTGCTCAGAGGGTAGGCACTGTCCCCTGGGGAGGTGGTGGTGGGTATCATTAGTGGGGTAGTGACATTACTCTGTATCTGACATGCATGCATGTGCTGTGGCATTTATACTCACCAAGCAGCCATGCTTCACCATGCCGCCCAGCTTCCATGTCCCGGTTTAGGGTTGACATTCTGTAAATGAAGCTGTCGTGGGTGGACCCTAGATAGTTGGCATATACTGAGGTGATGATTTCCTTGGCATCACATACTACCTGGACGTTGATGGAATACCAGTGCTTGCGGTTTCTATAGATGTGCTCAGATGCCCTGGGGGGACGTAGAGCCACATGGGTGCAATCAATGGCACTTAGCACTTTGGGGAATTGCGCCACCCCATAGAAATCCTGGCCGGCAGCCTGCCTTTCTGCAGGTGTTCTGGGCAGGTATATGTGCCTGCGGACTGATGGGCATGCAGTGATGATGACCAACACCTGGTGTAGGCACCGTGACTGCATGGCCTGTGACACCCCCCCCCACTATGGCACTTGTCCGCTGAAATGATCCGGTAGCCAAGAAGTGCAGTACATTGAGGACCTTCTCCAGGGGGTGAGTGCTTGGGAGCAGAGAGTGGGTGATGTGAGGTCATCCTCCCACTCACAGACCAGGTCGAGTATCATGTGAGGTGGAAACCTGTACCTCCCATACACCTGGTCATCAGGCATCCCAAAAAGGCTGGTTCTGGGTGTAAAGATTCTGGCCCTGACTATCCTCCTCCTCCTCCTGCGGTATCCCACGGCCACTGCTGCTAGGAACGGTATGTTCATCCTGGCGTATGAGCTTGTTTGTTGTTTGCGTGCACTTTTATGCTGCACATGTCGACGTACGCCTGCTTCCTGCGAGTCGACGTACACCGGCTTCATGCTGGCGTACGTGTTTCCGGATTGGACCGTCTTTTTTGGCATGTTGTAGGCGACCGTGTAAATCTTCCCACCGACCACAGGAATACACGTAGCCCGCTCTCCCAGGCCCAGTCACGTGTGAAACTTCCCGCGCAGCCCTGAAATACATGTACCCAGCCCAATCGCGTGTGAAACTTCCCGCGCACCTCTGAAATACACATACCCGGCACAATCGCGTGTGGAACTTCCCGCGCACCCCTGAAATACACGTTTCCCACTTGGCGTTTGCTGTTTGGCAGCCCTGTAAACTCGTCCAGGGTTAGCGCACCCCTTTGCGCTGAATTGGGACTTTTGATGGATTTTCCTTGCGCGAGGGCGTTCTTGGGGGCATAACTGGCGCTGCTGCAGGGCCGCTGCACCACTCTGCGCCACGGCTGGTTTTGGAGGCTAAAATCCATGAATACGCTGTGCGATGAAATGGATTTTATTGCACGCGGCTGGCGCAGTCTATCGCACGGGAACACTGTGCGCCAGCCGCGTCTGACACTTTTGTGCGAAACTCCATGAATTACCCCCAAAGTCACTTCAGGCATCACAATTAAGCATTAACTAGTTACTGTGAGTAGTACACAGCATTCTGCAAATCTAACTTCCACGTAAGATGCAAAACTGTCATTGGATCAGTTATGTATGACTCCTCATGCTGTGCATGTTGGATAGTTGTGCCCTAATGTTTTTTTCATAGATTGCCTCAAATACACAGAGTTACATTCACATAGGTCTGTTTGTTCTACATCAGTTGGTCTGAGTAGCCAAACGTAGCTCCTGGGAGATGTCTGTATCCAGCGTACCATGCTCTTTTAGGTAACAAGAAGGAGCTAAGTAGCTCCCAACTCCCCTCAATTTCGAACCCTGAAGTCCTGTAAAAACATGCAGGAAAAACACAATCACTTGTTTATGTGGTATACCAGAAACACAAGAACACGCCAAACAGGGGGTGCCTATGTCAAGTTCCCACACAGAAAATTAAGAATGTGTTTATAGATAATTTAGATGGAAATGTAATTTCCAATTGAACTGTAACTCTTCAAAGGTATCCAGTTAAAATATTGCAAGCAAAAATGTAGTCAGTGAGAAAGTAGTGGTCAAAATATCTATGCAGTGAAAAAGTAGCCACGCAAAAAGGTGCCAGAAATGCAGCTGAAAAGTAGCCAAAAATGCAGTGCTGCTAAGGTAATTTGTAGGGTTAAGGGGGTTTTGTCAGCTTGTGATTGCTTGGTTTAAGGTTAGGATAGGGGTAAGGGTAACGATAGTGTTTAGGGTCAGAGTAGAGATTTTGGATAAAATTAGGGTAATAGTGTCAGGGTGATTTCTGCAGGGCTGGTGATAGGGTTTGGTTAGTGGTTAGGGTAGATTAAGTGTTAGGGTTCGTGTTAGGCTAGGGGTTATGGTAAGGCTCGGGCTAGCAGAGTAATGATTTGGGTGAGTGTTAAAGAAAGGGATAGGAAAGTTGGAGAGGGCTGGTGATATTGGTGTAGAATAGGCGTTAGGATAAACCTAGGGCTTAGGGTAGAGTATCATTAGGGTAAGTGTAAGAGTTGCACCTAGGGACAGGCTAAGGTTTGGATTAGAGGAAGTGTTCATATTAGGGCAAGTGATATGTCATTTGTGGCGAGCTGGTGATGAGGTTGGAGTCACGTTCACTTCTCATTTTCCAATGATTTTGTATTGAATAGCATGCAAATAAATAGCTTAAGCGCTCTGAAGGGATAGTATTCTGTAAAAGTTCAGGCTGGAAATTGGAGTTAGAGGAATGCTTAGAAATGGAGTTGGGGTTAATGTGCATGTTTTATTAAAGGTTTAGTTCATTGTTAGGGCTACAGCCTTGAACTTTTGTTTTATTTAAAAATAGCTTTTTGGAAACCTTATTACTGGCGATATTTTCACACTTTGCATTGATTGTATCAAATGAGTATATGTTTTAATAAAAACGTTTTGTTTGCTACATTTTCACATGACTATATTTTCCTGGGGACATGTTCACATAAAACCTCTTCAAATGTGCTCTATGTGACTGAGTGTACCTGTGGACTACTGTAAGTGGGTAAGTGGGTTTAACTATGAAGAAAGTGTTGATCTGCATCAGACAGCACAAAATGATATAATGAGCAGGTAAAGTATGCAAAAAACTGGTCCCACATTTTGTGGATCTAAAACACTCAGCAGCTAACCTTCTATGTGTAGTGATTGAGAAATGTGCAAAAAAAAAAGGAACTTAGAAAAGAGTACTATAAAAAGGGAACAACGTGGGACTAATGTTTTAAACATGGTATATGTGGAGCTGTAGGGTATATATTCCGGAGTTATACCTAATTCTGTGGTATTTTAATATGGTCGTAAAGAATGGTGTTTTATTGTGATATAATATTTCCTGTAGTAATTCGTTGGTATATTCACTTTTTCAGTGGTAAGACTCACTTCAGAAAATATCCTAACACTGTTGTTTTTTACCAGGGTCACTCAATGCAACAAGGTACGGGACTTGCTACACTCAGTGGGGTGATAAGTACTTCCACCTCACAGCATTTTATGTACAATGCCGCTGTATGCTCCGATGGCCGTAATGTCAAATATATTGATCATATCATAAACAAATAATTGTATACACACACACTCCTAAACTCACTTATCAGAAAACAATCTATTTCAGATTTTACCACATGTGGCAATATGAACTACTGCCTATGGTAAAATAAACCTATCCCCTGTTGGAGCTCAGTCTACATGATAATAAGATTGCAGTGATATAATAAGAGCACAACCCAGTTTGTTTTCAAACCGCTTGGTTTTCATAAAATGTTAAAATTCAAAGCTGTTCAGACAATTACATTACACAATACAAGTTACTTGGACATGAGAAAACAAAATGCCTTTCATTGGAGTGTTCGCATACATTAACAGACCAGCTGTGCACAATCTTACCATCTGACCTTGGACATGAGAAAATTGGCAAGAAAAGCACTTTGTGGGAGAGAAAGAGATAAAACAGAAAATACTTTCATGTGAATTTGAAAACATATGCACATAACATCAAAACATTACACATTAAATGATTTGTTTCCCTATCTAACTGCTTGACAGTGACACTCCAACCCCCTCACTTTTGACCTATATTACCTAGAGGCTGCAATTTGATTGGCTTGACTGGAACTGGAGAATCCCCCTCAGTCTAATCACACACAGATAAGGACTGCCACGACCCCAGGAAGTCTGCCAGCACTGGATTTTGTCTGCCAGCCCGTCTCAGCTCAGAATTAAAAAAAAGTCTCTGGATGCCTCTCTCTGGATGCTTCTGAATGTCGCCCTACACCCACTCACAGTATGAACTATCACTGCCACTCAAAAGAAAATACTTCACATTTAGACCCACCCACATCATCCAATCTGCTCAGTGGTTTTTCCCATTGAAAATAACTGCATCGCTCAACAACAAATGTTACATCTCTTCCTTTCGCTTCCTGACTTAACAAATCTTTATTCAGCATAGCAGCAGTCCATATTCGCAGCTTGCCACACAAGCTCCAACTGCACATTTAAACCTCATTTAAAAAGAGCATTTTCCAAAATAATTTTCAGGTTATTTCCATATAGACCAATATGCACTAGGGAGGGGTTAGTATGTTAATTTATATTCTCCACCCCTATCTGACTAATCTAGCACTTGCCACTTGCTTACTGCACTTCCACTGTTCACTGCCTTTATTTATTTATTTATGTAATTTATTATGTATTCTGTTCTCTCCTCCGTACCACACTTTCCACTTCTCCCCCTTCCTTGCACTTTCCCAATTTTTCCCTTTTCCATGCACTTGCACATTCTCAATGTCACTGAGCTTAGTAAGATCATTGTTTTTGATTCTACCTTGTTCCCTTTGCCTGGTCGCACTCTGAAACTCTTGTGTACGAGCGTGATGCAAATAAAATATATAATATCTTATCATATTAGTATTTAGGTTTATTGCAAGCCAGTCAAATGAAATATCATCCTGAAATAATTAACACTTTTAAAGCATGCTCTATATTTCTGGACCCTGTGCATTTACCACCTGGCACGCGCGCGGCGATTGTATTGGCAATCTATTACTTGTGGATATGTTTTTATTTCTGTATTTCTGTATAAAGCCCACACTAAAACTACATGTGCATACTAAGCTAATAAACCTCTGTAACTCACAGCCCCCCGGCTATTCAGAGCCCTCCAGCTATTCCTACAGAGCTAAATGATTTAATGAAAATCTTATCCTACACAAAATCTCTATCTAATGAAAGTTCATCACTTCAAGAAAAACAAACAAAATGAAAGAAGCAACCAAACATGTTTTATGATATTAGATCTAAAAGACACACATTCGGACCACACTAAAAGACCCTGACTCCATCATAGCAATCATATGAATAAAGTTTGGTTTGAAATGTATATGTTCAGCATAAAAAGAAACCCTGGGGGTACATTAGATGTAAGCGAGAACAACTAATAACATAAAAGGCGCTCACTGAACTGCACATCACTTACACTTGTAAGTGAGGGTTCCAGAATCCTCCATTCGGAATGGAAGTCTTAGGTTTGTACGTTGTGAAGAAGGTTGGTTGACAGGAAGAGATTTTGGGCCCTTCTGGCTGAAGATGTGAATGCATCCCATTTTAAGTTGTTTTGTTAAAAGAAAATGGGCAAAGAATTACGTCAATCAACAAACTATATAGTCCATTTCCCAATGTTGTCTATAGCATGGGTGAACTATTCAACTTAGTCACTCTGGAATCCTTTGCTTTCTTTTGTGATTAAAACCATTCTAAATAACATTTGATTATCAGTATACTGTAAAGAGTCTCAATAATTAGATTACTACTCTGTATCTGCAATATAACATAATTATTGTATTAATACTTACATCTTTTGGTAAAAAAACACTTTCATAAAAACTTGTAAAGTGTTATGTGCACCCCATCAAGTGACATGTGCATGCCAAATGTCATCACATTCTTTATTTTCACAGCACAAGATAAATCATTACACAACATAATAACTTATTGAACACCTTGGAATATATGTGTAATCAAATCGACACACAACGGTAACGTGTCCAACTGGTATTCATAAAAAGCAGACATTTTCAACACTAAGGGGCCAATTAATGGAATCCAGCGTGCAGAGAGGTAGCGTGTGCCTTCGTGCGCCAGGCGTAGCGCAAAACAGCTTTTTTAGCGCACCGTGTATTCATGGATTTCCTGAGTCATAACCAGCCGTGGTGCAGTGAACATCCTGCAGTGCCAGTTATGCCCCCAACACTGCCCCTTGTGCAGGAAAAAGCCAGTGGAAATGCCAATACGGTGCAAAGGCCCCACGCTACCCTTGAGGGGGTACACAGCCCCCTGCCATCGTATTCCTGTGAAAAATCAGAGCGTACCCCGCCAGCGGCAGTGAAATCACATGAAAATGGCCTAGTGCACAAACGCGAAATCCCGTACCCTGCTCACGCCAGTCAAATCGCGTGAAACGTGCCTTGCGTACCCCACTCGCACCAGTCAAATTGTGTGAAAAGTGCCTTGCTACCGCCGCAAAATCACGTACCCCAGTTCTGCCAGTCAAATCGTGTGAAAGGTGCCTCACGTACCCCCGCAAAATCACGTACCCCGCTCACCAACTATATACAAGAAAGGATGAAGAGTCCATGATCCCAAAAGTCAGATTAATCCTCCAAAAACACCCTATGATAAAACAACTATATACAAAAAGTGGAGCCATGTCTGTGTGATCCAAATAATAAAATAAACAAAGGAAATCTAACACCAAAGAACTATATACAATGGCGGCAGGCTAGTCCTACGACTCACCGTTGTTACCAAGAGTTTTGGCCAGGCCATCATTGAACTCCTTGTTTATAGCACGGAGGCGGGACTCTCTCCTTGAGGGCTCGCAGGGATGCTGCCATGCTCCTCTCCAACTCCCTGCGAGTCTCCTTGAGGAACTCCACCTGCCTCTCTGCCCGCCGCATGGAGTTCTCCGGCCCTGACCATGGTGAATCATTCCCTCTCTGACCGCCTCCACTCTGCACCTATTTGCCGGCCCATCTGCTGTCACACGGAAGACTCCACTTTGTCTGGGTCCTCCTGCCCGTTCGGTGATGCCTGCCCCGTGATGTAGTTAGCCCCGAGTCCTGACGCCTCCTACGTTGAGCCTGCTGCTGCCTTGATGCCATGTGCCTCTGCCACCACGACCACCTAGGGGACTATGCCAACCCCTGGGGCCATCGTGCACATGCCCTGCAGGAAGGTGCCTGTTGCTGGGGTGACCACCTCTGCTGAACCTCGGACTCCCGACTGTGGCAGGGATGTGATCTCCACCAGACTGGCTGCAGTGGCTGGGACAGGTCCACAGGGGGCCCTGGTGGCATCTGGGATGGAAGACCGCAGGGAGGATGACTGGCGCATAGTAGAGGAGGCAGGGGTCGCATCAGGGTACATGCAGAAAACCCACGAGAATGAGCCGTGCTAGCCAGTGCAGGATGCCACAGACCTCTTCGTGATGGCATGCATGTTCCCACCAAGAACCGCGCACATCATCACGAATGACGGATGTGCGCATCGAGACACCGACTATCATGGGCTAAACCCTGTCACAGATTTCCAGGTCCGCAGGTAGAGGAGGGACAGTTGACGTGGACCCATCCCCTACCTGAGGAACTGCCTGGACTGAGGCATGCCTGCAGGATCAGGGACAAGATTAGGCACAGGCCCCTCCACGGTGACCTGCGCTGCCTCCTGCCCCTGCGCTGCACCAAGTACACCTGTGGCATCTCCCCATCCAGACCCCGTCCAGGCCCCATGTGCTGTTCTGATGCAGCCTCCTCCTCGTCCAACACCAACCTGGATCTCCCCCCTAGTAGGCAGGTGGAGCTCCAGAAGCAGGCAACGCGGTCCACGTACCGCTCACAGAGGCTCGACACGTTGGCCACCAACAGGGACCGACGGGCTGGACTGGAGGCTCTGCGCACAGCCATGGCATCTCCCTCAGAAGTACTCTCGCTACACATTTGATGGGCCAGGGTACATGGGCAGAACAGCGGATGGAGCAGCTGGAACGCACCATCTGGGCTGAACTCCATTCAAGCTGTGAGGAGGTCCATCTGTCAGGTGAGGCCATGCAGGCAGAACTCTGTGCTTCACCAGGACCTTGCAGGAGGTGCTGCATGGAGACCTCCGTGCCATCTTCCTGCAGGACCAGGCTTACCAAACCTGCATGCTTGCTGCTGTGGAGGGGGCATGCCAGGCATATGTGTGGGCAGGTACCCTTGCCACGCACACCTCCTGATATTCAGCAAGAGGGTGGCTTCCCCTCCCCCTGGTCGACAATGGCCATTTTAATTTTTTTTTTTCTTTTTTTGTCTATTGTGCATTCATGTCACAGTGTGTTGCTTTGTGGCATCCAAAGGCATCCACTGTGTGTTTATGCTGGGCCCATACAGGCTTGTCTCGTGTTAGTGTTTGTGGCTTGGGGTCCGGACACATATGCCACTCCTGCTTCCCCTTTCCATGGGCTCGCTAGGATGGCGCCGTGTGACAGTAACTTACACAGTGGCATTGGGCTACTGTCATATCTGTAGCCAGTCTGCAGTCCAACATGTATATACACCCCTAGTGGGGATGCATGATGGTTTCTCTGGTGCATGGTTGCCTGCATTTTGGTGAGTATATTATTAACTGTGCATATTTTCACGTTGCTTATTCATGCATTGCCTTGCCTGTCTACATTGTTGATGCACTTTATGCTGTATACAGTACCCTGGCCCCTTTAGCTGGGAGAGCCACACTCAAGATGGAAGGGGGCCGGGTGGCGGCAATTGAGGCACTTGTGCTATAGTGATTGGTCACTGTCTGACATTGTCACTGTTGAGTCCTGTGTTCCTGATATTGTATGCGGGTAAATAGATAATCCTGTGTTGGGTTTGCTTTTGATGTGTCAGGGGATCAGGGAGTTTTTTCTGTTGCCGAGGAGTCCACAACAGAGTGGTTCACATGGAAATGTATGCAACACCGAAGGTTTGTACATTTCACATGCAAACATGCATCGAATACCCCTGCAAACCCACACCCACAACACACACACACAACACCCCCTCAGCCCCCAACCCCAACTACACCCCAACATACCCCCATGCACACACTACTTACCTTCAGAGACATACTGTGTCCCTGCGCAGGTTCACTTTCACTTTCGTGATCAGGAACTGGCACCACAGGTTCATTTATTTTGATAATTTTTTCTGTAGCTTCAGGGGTTTCCACCCCGCAACCCCCGCTCACTTTACTGTGTAGTGTAGGGAGCAGGGTGTTGCGGGGGACACCCCTGCAGCACCTGCATTCATTTTTCTTTTTTTTTGGAATTGCCTGAAATGCATGCCACCAAAGGTTCAAACCTTTGGTGTTCTAACCTTTGGTGGCATGCATTTAAGTCCTTTTGATATAGGTTGGATATTCTTCCCAGTCCATGTCTGGGGAATTGTCTCTGCCCTGTTTCCATTTGTCACGGTGCACTTTGTGACAGTTGTGTCGTGTGTTGTGAATTTATTTTGGAGTTTTCACATTGCATGTCAGCATGGTGTGTCAGGCGGGTGAAACGGGGTTGAGGGGGGTTTACGTGACATACCAGGATTTTGCTCTGCTGTTTTGCATGAGGGTGGTGGAATCTGTAGCTTGCATGTATGCCTTTTTGTCACACATGATTGTGTTTGTTTCAGTGGCTAGGGGTGCACACAATGCTGCAATTCCAAGGACACATTCACAGGGTGGTATGGTTGTGACAGTTGACTGTCCCTTTGTCATCATCAATTGTCACCTGGAATGTGCCAGACCTGTGTGCACTCTGCAGGGGTGGACTTTTAGGTGAAATATGTAGCCACAAGCTGGGTAAGGGCTGCCTCGCCACGTGCCATTTCCCCTCCCATGCGCAGCGGGCGTGCATGTGGTTGGGGATGTGGGGGCACCACCATGTCCACTGGTACGCCCCGCCGTGTTGCAATGTTGTGCAGGACACATGCTGCCAGAATGATCCTGCACACTACTGGGGGTGCATATAGTAGCTGCCCACCAGAGCGGTCAAGAGAGCGGAAACATGACTTGAGCACTCTGAATGTGCGCTCCAATAGCCCCTGGTTGCAATATGGGCTGTGTTGTATCTTACCTGGGGTGGTGTGGTGGGGTTCCGTATTGGCTTCATCATATAGGTGCTCAGAGGGTAGGCACTGTCCCCTGGGGAGGTGATAATGGTTGTCATTAGTTGGGTTTGTGTATTTGTCTGTGTGTGACATGCATGCATGTGCACAGGCATTTCTACTCACCAATGCGTCATGTGTTGCCATGCCTCCCAGCTTCCAGGTCCCGGTGTAGAGCTGACATTCTGAATATGAAACTGTCATGGGTGGACCCGGGATAGTTTGCATAGACAGAGGTGATGATTCCCTTGGTATCACGTACAACCTGCACGTTGATGGAATGCCAGGGCCTAGGTGGAAGTAGGGCAGCATGGGTGCCATCTATGGCACAAAGCACTTTGGGGAAGTGTGCCACTGTGTAAAAGTCCTGGACCACGGCCTGCCTTTCTGCAGGTGTTATGGGCATGTATATGTGCCTGCGGACTGAGGGGCATGCAGTCATGATTGCCAACACCTGGTGTAGGTAGCGTGACTGTGTGGGCTGTGAGATACCCCCAACTATGGCAGTTGTCCACTGAAATGACCCAGTGGGCAAAAAATGTAGGACATTAAGCACCTTTTCCAAAGGGCTCAGTGCTTGGGAGCACAAGGTGGGTGATGTGAGGTCATCCTCCCACTCAGTGACCAGGTCTAGGATGATATGGGGTGGAAACCTATATCTTCCATAGACCTGGTCATCTGGCATCCCAAAAAGGCTGGTCCTGGGTAAACAAATGTGGGGCCTGGCTATCCTCCTCATACTGCAGTGTCCCACGATCACTGCTGCGAGAAATGGGACATTCATTGTAACCTTATATGATTGTTTGTTGTTTGCGTGCACTTTTATGCTGCGCTGGGGTGCTTATGTCTGCTTTCGAGTGCCATATGTATTTCCGGCTTTGCGCATCTTTTGGCGCGCATGTGTTTGCCCTGTTCAAATCCATGAATACGTGTTGATAGCTCGCATGTGGGCGTTCTTCCCCCAGAACGCCCACATTTTCCTGTGTTGTTCCCCATTCCGCGTGTTCTGCCCCCTTTGATGTAGAAGCACTTACCAGTGGTGATCATAAATAGATGAAGTGCCATTTTCTGTTTATTCCACAGAATGTCTAGAATGTTCTAGAGTCCCGCGGAGGATTGATCCCACTGGTCAACTCGCTTACCCTCGAATAGGCTCTTGGGGGTGAGTAGACCCTGGTGATTCTATTGTATAGACACATTTTTGTGACAATATAAGTCACTGTTTAAATGGAAAAGGGGATGACACTTTTTTGATGACTGTATATGTATGTTTTTTAGAATGAACATTGGCCTATATGCTTCCAAGAAGGGTAGAGTAATTACTTGGTGCCCTATGTCCTGAAGAAGGTCTTTGTGACCAAAATACGTGTCGACGATTCATAGAGTGCATCTGGATTAATAAAAAAACACCAGACATTTGACACCTGATACTATGGACCGGGTCATGAGTATATGCAAAAACTAAGGAAGATTATATGATTAGCAGTAGTTCACACTGCCTTGACATGCCAAATTGGTTTTATTGTTGATGGTTTGAATGTGAATGTATGGGATTGAGAATGATCGTTTGAGATACGAAAGTTGAATTGATTAAATTAATTATTTGGTTTTATGATTTGATATCATACATGTACTAATTATGTGAAATTTGTATTGATGAACTATTAAAATTTGAATTTTTATTTGAGCCAAGACTTTATGTGTCATCCCATTCCACTGGTCCACGTTGCCTTTATAGTATGTGGGGCAGGAGACACTATGGTGATCCTGCTGGTGGAGAAAAGTGGTTGTCATGCACTTTGGCTGAGGTGAGTGGTTTAAATGAAGTGTGGTTTTGATTGTTGGAGGATGCCAGCTTTCTGGGACTTGCCCTGAAAAGACATTGACCCTACGTAAGACCAAATACTTTAATGTGAATGTGAGACTTTAAGAAAGATTTTGCCAGGCCTTGACTTTATATTCTTGATCGATCTATCCTGACCTGGGAACTTTGAACATGTTTCTTTAGTTCTCTCTTCTGTGCCACCATTTTGGAAGGTCGATTCACTGCTGCCCACCACAAGGCAAGTCATCAAAATGTACGCTAGGTCTAAAAGGTTCCCTAGGGTTTTCTTGTGGACAGTCTATTGTGTTACTCCATTTTGGTGGACAGGCATGTCAAGTCAAATCCATCAACGCTGAGGTGAACTTCCTGTGACCAAATGATATGATATGACATTCATAACGCACCTATACACAAGTGTTTCAAGGCGCGACCCACCATTTAGTTCCCTACCTAGTGGAAAGCCAGGGCAATTTATTCACATCACTCTCCTGGGGAAAGGGGATCTGCTCTGCAGATAGGGAGATGACCTGCTTCTGTGTATATCTACCTCTGCAGGGGTGGAAGTATTTTCCATATTGGCAAAAGCGTGTCACAGTAACTACTGAAACATGCAAGTTACATTATTGATCTCCTAATATAAACCCCATCACAGTCCTCCTTTCCTTCTGATTCTAGTGGTAAAGGGAAGGGTAAACCAGCAGAATTGTAGCTGACATCTAAAAACACTTAATTCTAATAATTATATTTAACATATCACTTTCCTTTGATAACACTTCCTACTTCACTGCATGAAGCACCACGACTGTCCATGGGGCTTGCGTACTCCCACAAAAATATTTTAATCATCCCTCCTTTTTGTTTCCCTTTATCTAAACTCCTGCTTCCGCTGCAGTTCTCTATTCAGTCCACTGTCATATTGTACCAAACCTCAGTCCCAATGCAACATGTCCTCTATATGAAATGGTGGGATGATATTGCTCTTCTGTTTCAAACTCCTCTGTATAGAACACCTCTTTTTTACTTTCTCAATCATCTGGATCACTGAGGTGCTAGGAACCTTTCCCAGGTTCCAATCCCATATCACCTTTCCATTCTGGGCCTCCTTATTATAGGGGCTCTTGTCATTGCTCTTCTCTTATGCAAGCCGAATATTTGCAGGAACATGATCACCCTTTGTAGTTGTGGCTGCCACTAATTGTTGGCTTTCCCCCTGTACGGATTCTATGGGATTCAGTGTGGGTGTCTGACCGCAGCAACATTTATTTCTCTTCTGAGCACCTAAAATAGTTATTACACTCCCGTTTCTCCTCCAGTTGTTTATACATGCTGTGTGTCTGTGTGTGGTATTTGCCAGTGTGAACCACGTCGAGATGGCCACCATGTTTCACTTTTATCATGTTAAATTGGGAGGGCAGAACAAGGGTGAATTGCAGGCGAAGTAACTGTCTGGAGTTTGGTACACATACAGTGACATAGAGTTATTGTTGCAAAAGAGTTAAACTTACCTTTTTGGGACTTTAACCTAAGCAGGACTCCAAATGTAGATATTCACCTAGCAAGTAAAGTTTCTATAATTTGTAGAATGTAATTGGTTATTTATAATGCACTTATTACCCAGTGCTTACCCGGGGATCGAACCTGTGTTGCGCTGCATCATCTTGTTTTCAAAGTGAGTAAGTTGCCCCTGAGCTATCCTCCTGAGACAACATTGAGCATAATATATTATCAAAGCTGATCTTTTAAATTTATTTTCTGGAGTTTAGGGTCCTCCCCTCGTAGCTTGTAGGACTTTAAACAATGGGTCACATTTTACACCTGTGCATCAATGCATTTGTCCCTTTTCATCATCTCGTGGGGCACCTTTTTCCCTCACATCTTTGTTGCCATGGTCCGTTGCTCTCTGTGAGTAATAGAAACAAAGCTCCAGTTGTGCTGGCCCCTCTGGCATTTCTCTTACTTTCCTACCCAGTGACCTCTTCTACAACACAACCCCTCAAATAAGTGTGCCACCAACTTAGGGCAAATGTTAGAAAATGCATAGGGAGAATGCTTCAATGTTTCTTTATATTGACCAGGAGGAAGCATTGGGGTATACTCACTTTTAACCATGCATCTGTGACCTCCCCAGCTGCTCATTTTCGTTTTTACTCTGTTGGGCTTCGGGCACAAACTCACACACATTGTATTGTATTTTATTTGTTTATTTGTAAAGTGCTTCGACACAAAACGAGTGCTTCAAAGCACTCCAAGACGGGAGGGGAACAATGAATACAATCATTCATAAGGCATTGGAAATGTCCTAATGATATACAATAATAATACACATACTAGGCCTGACTGCATTTCTGCTAATTCAAGTGCGTTAACAGATAGTGGGGAGGGCAGGGATGGGGGAGGAGGGTGGGGGTACCTGAATAACAAACTGACAGGATGCTAGTGTGTGACAAGTAGTGAGGGTAGGAGGGAAGGAGCAGAGATGTGGAGGCACATAACAACACAAAAGCCCTTCTAGAGACCAATTCTTTCTAGAATAGAATGGACACAAGTGGACATTGACATAAGGGGAATTGATCAGGGGAGGGGAAGGGAATGGTTATGTTGGTAGGGCAATTTAAGGTTTGCCACTAACACAAATGATACAGGTGCACAAGGCGGGGGGGCAAGGAGAGACAAAGGGGGAGACAGACAACAAACTTACTGGGTTGAGTGAATTCAGTTTGTGTAAGTGCGCAGACAGAAAGTGCAAAGGATGGGAGTGCAAGCCCGAAAATGGAGTCCATCTCAACCTCAGTAGGGTAGTGACCGACCACATTCCTAGTTGTCTCATCTATGCATAGATTGTTTTCATTTGGCACTTTGATGATGAGTTAGCTATGCCACTGTCAATACAACTGACATTTACAGATTTCAAAATATGATCAATGTTGAGTTGGACATGGAGCAAATGGAACTGAAATAGGCACAATGGAACATGGCAGATGTGTTGATGGCCTATACGCTGGTGAAGGTAGATTGCTTTTGAGTTGATGCAGTTGTGTAGGGCTAGCAGTGGAAGTGTTGCTTTGAATTCCTCTGTAGGTGGGTGTGGTTGGTTGTGTTTACTACTGGGATGAAATGTTTGCAGTATTGGCATTTTATAAAGGAGACAATGAAGCTCCGATCAACATCAGCACCGCAACACACGTTGATGCTGACCAGTCAGAATATGCAACCAACTCGCAAGCCCAAGCACAAACATCAAGCATTTCAAACAGTAATGTGGTGGCACACCCCACATGCAGCATGGTCCATCAACTTAACTTAAATCAGGTGGAACCAGTCTCTCCCATTACAGTAGCAGATTTCTTAAGAGACGACACCCTAATGAACGTCAGCGCCTACTCAGATGACGACTTACCACAAGTTACAACATCCATTGCAAGTCCAAAAGACAAGGCCCAAAGGCATTTCCTTGATTCCGAAACAGCCTCAAGTCCAAAAGGAAAGCAAAGAAAGGCATCCCTGGAACGAGAGTTTGAAACCTTGGAAGAAAGATGTAATCGTCTATCTAACGAAATACACCAATGTAAAAATAGGAAGACCAAAACCCATACCTCTCAACAACAATGAGAAACAAATGTAAAACGACCTGATCCTCAAAATGAAAGACAAAGTTTGAAAAAGAACAAGGAAATCATTGAAGCTCTCACAAGCGATTCAAAGTCACAAACAAGGGCTAGGAAAGAATTGGAAAGAGTAGCCAACAAGGTCCACTACTGATCAAGAACAGATGTCCACGAGAAACTCAACGACAAACGTTCAGATTCAAAATGGACACTCAAAATTGAACAACGACCCAGCAACAAGGACAAAGTAATTCTAAATAGAAGAGCAGTCATGGCTATCTTTCGCCAGATCTCCAAGCTAAAAGATATAAAAACAGAAGATCTGATCATTGTCGAACCTTGGCATGACAAGTGCAAAGCGGCAACATTTTTACACATCATGTCTCCCACAATTTACAAACAATGATGATTACACAATGCACATGAATTACTATGATAAAAACTATCAGCGCATACACACACAAGGGTACGAAAAGCAAGATGCAACGAACAAGAGACACAACGAACCAAAATCCACCAATATAAGAAAAGAACTGCAAGAAAGCAGAGATAAAGTTATGACGGCGGAAAGTTTGAAAACTACAAGTCACTCCCACAGTAACCAAGGGGAGAGAGAACAGAGTTCACCAATTAAACAAAGTGCAGCAACAAGGACCATCTTGCAAACAGTGCAAAACAGTCCCACACAACAGGAACTGATTCACCACGCAGGCAATAATCAAGGAATTTGGGCCTGGCTACCCAACGCTATCACAATGCACGGAAAAAAATAGCAATCCACCCTCTGCGAGCACAAGCCAACACCAACGCTACAAGAAGAAGATCATCATCGTAAAGACATGCTTGTGAAATACAAGAGGGCATTCTCACCGAATGGTACCAGGAGGCATTATCCTTGGAGAATATGATATCATATGTCTCCCGTAGACCTGGTTAACAAACCCTCCAACCATGGAGGGATATCAAATTATTCTAGCCCCAGCAACCAAGGATAATCTAGGACGGCCGATGTCAGGGCTCATGATCGCTTGCCGCACTGGTCGTGGGCTCTCAATCGGTCCAACCTTGATTGCAAACCTGTCAATCTTGGCAGTGAGTGTCACCTGGAAACAGACAAACAACAACAAAGACACAGTAAACCCAGCCCTTATCGCCAACACATATTGGAACCCAGCTGCAATCAGTGAGGAGAGATTCATCACAATGTGCGAACATGTAATTGACTAAGCAATGGCCAAGCTGTTGGTGACCTCCCTAATGATATGCGGCGATCTAAATGCAGTCTGCAAAATCCAAACAAGAACTTGTGCCAAAAATCAGCACTCGGCAGCTGACCAGCGAGGAAGAGCATGGCTCGAGTCAACTCAATCACGCGAATTGCATAATCTTGATGCCGCCTTCCCCGACCCAAACAGAATACCCACCTGAGAACGAGCGAACTCGGCTGAGACAATCGACTACATATTTGTCTCGAAACCGCGGTCTGCGCCACTGTCTGTTTTAGCGTGCGACGCACAACTACCAGCGATCACAACCTCTTGGAAACCTGCAGGCTGATACCAAGCACAAAGAACCCCCGTGCACACATGCACATTGAGAACAATGTTCAGGGAACACGGCTGAAATTAAGTATTGCAGCGATTAAAGACCTAACGCATAGATACAAAGGAAATGCTGAGAGGGTAGAAACCAAAGCAGTCGACTATCAACCATTTTTATCGACATACACATGCCCAAAAACAAGTCTGAAGACTACAAGCGCCAGCAAAAAACACACTTATAATAAAGACCTGGTCGAGAGAAGACGGGAGTACAGAAGAGCCATGAGGACCACAAAAAAACGGCATCCAACTGCAGAGGGCATTACTATAATCAAAGCCCTGAAATCAGAGTACAAAGCCTGGGTTCGAGCCCATCACAGTAAACTCTACCAGATGGATGCGGAAACCATCACCAAATCACTTGCAACGAACAATGTCAGAGATTTTTTGTTCTTAATCAGAGCCACAGAAACCCCTTTGGAAAATTCAATAACAAACAACATCAGTCAGATTACTTGGGAAACACATCTTGCTGAAGTGTTCAAATCGGTTATTCCCACAAACCCAGGGGAGCCCCAGTACACCAACGTGAAATGGATCAATTTCGAGAACAAAGAAGGCATTCTGGAGGTCATCAAAAAAATAAAGAATTTTCGAGCCGCCGGCCCGGACAAGATCACTAACTTCGAATTAAAGCACACCCCGGAGAATGGGCTGACTTGATCAGTGAAATTTGTCGACATTGCGCAGAAACACGGTCAGTGCCGAAATCATGGACTACAGCAACCATAATTCCCATCTATAAAAAGGGTGATATAACGGACCCACTGAACTTTCAGCCGATTGTGTTGCTCGACACCATAGGAAAAGTCTATGGAACCTTACTCCTAAAGAAATTCCAAATCTGGGCCGCATCAGCAATTTGCAATGACCATCTGCAATCAGGCTTTAAAAAAAAAGCTGGGACAGCAGTTAACATACTAACATTCAGCATTCTGAAAAGCAAAGCGCTACAACTTGGTCACCGTCTCTTTGTTGTGTTCGTGGACTTGCCGACCATTCCAAAGGACATCTGGTCCAAATTAGAAGCCGCCTTCTGGAGATCAATGCTCAACCTACCAAACTCTACTTCGGGAGTGGCAATAAGACAAGAGCTGAGCCTCCAGTCCATGGAGTGCACTGTGGGCTGTAACACTCTAATGCTTTACAGGAAGTGCATAATGGCCGACTGCAATGAAATCTTTAAAATGATTAAGCGTGAGATGGAGGCAGGAACATCGGAGATGTTAGCAAAGTGGCGAAAGGAAAACATCTTGCTTCTTGACTCCATCACCTCAGATGAAGATGAGCTCATCCATAATCCATGCAGAATCCTGCGCAAAATCAAGGAAGCAGATTGGGCAAAAACGACTGAATCAGCCGCTAAACAAAAACGTACTTCTCATCTGCCCGTTAACACAAAAAAACTGAACGAGTTGCAAAATTTCATAAAGAAATTTCCAAATAAACGAACACGCAACTTGATACTAAGGGCACGTCTAAACACATTGCCAACAAATGAAATCTTGTACATTAGAGGCTTATCATCAACAGCCAGCTGTCGTTTCTGTCAAGACATTGTGCCTCCACCACAAGAATCAATTTGTCACCTCCTGATGGTCTGTCCGAAGAGGCGCACAATAAGACAACATTACATCCCTTAGGCATCAAGAACAGATCCACTGATGGAAGAAGATACATGGTGGTGCAGGCTCATTGGAGGCGACAGAACCAGCTGGCAAATAGCCACAGCAAAAATACTGGAATACATTGTGACCAACCTGTTAGAAGACAAGCAGTGACCCGTTGGACACACCGCGGTATAACTACAGCAGACAACAACCTCATCATGATACGAACTTAAGTCTGCCAAGTACTGGGACAAGTCTTTGTGACATATGAAGAGACATCTATATTGTAAAAATAAAGTAAATAAATAAATAAATCATATTATGCTTATTACACGCGACCACAAGGAGACCTTGTCTCCAATTACTCAGGTGATTCGAGAGCTGTTTCTACTGGACATCAATCTGGTGAACATTCCACGGCAAGTTGAGGTGTGAGGCCTTATCTTTCTAAACAAAACACAGGCAATCAGGGCGAAATGTTTGGTCTGGGCAAGTCGCTGTCGAAGTTACTGTTTGGCTGGGAGAGAACGATGGACAAATACAGCGTGTAAAGCCAGAAATACTTCATTTCTTGAACGTGAGACAGATTGGAGGCCACGCCCCAATGTACCCAGAAGCTCTACTAATTGTATGAGTGCGCACTTTTGCGCGCTCAATCTGGGTAAGTCGCTGTTTGGCTGGGAGAGAACGTGTTGTGTGCTGGTGTGGGGTGGGGAAACGGCCTGGGGCCCCTCGCACGCACTCTCATACATGCGCCGGCATTCGTGCAGGAACACACGCCGGAGACGTGTTGATGCTCCGGTCCCCGGCGCAAACTGCCGTGGGCACCGCCTTTATTTTAAACGCGCATGCGCGAACCTCGCTGAGGCTCACGCATGCGTACAACAGTGTACGCCATACACAACATCCCTCCTTTTCCCCCCGAACAACAAATAATGGACAACTCGCGAACCAACGTGGTTCTATTCAAAACTTTCACTGTCAGGGTGTCACTGTTCATGGTGCCGGGTCCATGATAAAGTCTTGGAACCTCTGCGGGGGCCTTCGCCCTACTCGGCCCGGGTACCTGCGTGCCTCGCCATCGGGGATCTCGGGTGTCTCCGACCTCTGTGGCGGTCCGTCATTTTCCAGCGGCGCTTCGGTAGTTTGATCAGGGCCTTGACGGGGTGCTTCCTCACATGTCGTTGGCCCTATGCGCTTGAAGAATGAGACATTTCTCGTTACGGTGCCCCAGGCGTTGGCAGCGGTGATCATTGACCCTTTTACGTGCGTCACCCCCAGTGGTTGTGTCTCGTATGTCATCGACAGATTTCCTTCGGGTCTCCTATTGCGGACCAGCACAGTGTCTCCCACTGCGATCTCTCTCTCAGGTAGTCTTCGCCGTGCTGTCTCATGCTCATTCTGATCCGCTCTCTCTGCTTCCACCTGGGTGTTGTCGATCACTCCCGGGCGTCTCCCTTCGGCTTCAGGAATCAGTCCTCTTGGTATTCGCTTGAAAAGCGCCTCGGCAGGGGCAATTCCAGTGGATCGATGCGGAGTGGTGCGGTACTCACGGAGAAATTCAAATAGGTTATGCCGTAGGTATTCCCCTCCGTTTACCGATATGCGAAACACTTTATTCAGCGTCCGCATGAAGCGCTCTACTTCACCATTTGCTCTCGGCCAGAGCGGCGTCACTTTTCGATGCCTTATTCCCCTTTCTTCAAAATATCGAGCAAATTGCTTTCCTCGGAAGGGTGCATCATTGTCCTAGCATATCTCAAAGGGGAAACCGTGTGTGGCGAATATTTTGTCCATAGCCAGGGTGGTGTGGTCACTAGCTGTGGATTCGACCAGCTCCACCTCCGGATATCGTGACCACTGGTCGGTAACCACTAGGAAGTATAGTCCTCTGCCTGTGGAACTGAAATCCGCGTGTACCGTCCCCCATGGCATATTGCTCCTTTCCATGCTCTGAATGGGCGGCCCTCTCTCCGCCGGGCTTGTGGCTTGGCAGGGGATGCAGGTCCTCACAAACTCCGCCACTCTATGTTCCAGATCGGGAAACCAGACTTTAAGCCTGAGGCGCGCTTTCATCTTGGCCATCCCCTGATGTCCTTTGTGGGCCAGTTGAAGGACTTTCATCACCAATGACCTGGGGATCACGATCTGGTGTCCTCTCAGTAACAGCCCGTCTGTTGTTACCGATAACTCGTTTCGAGCCTTCCAGAGTATTTGTAGATCTCTTTGTACATCCATGTTCCTTCGAGCATTGTTCAAAAGGATCTCCCGCCACTCTCCCGTGGCCACTGCACTCTTCACTCTCAGAAATGCTTCGTCAGAGTTGGATTCGTCAGCAATTTCCTGTCTTGACAGAGCGAGGCGCAGTGCGGATTTGATGACCATGTGAATGACATCCACAGTGTCCGCTACTTCTGCCAAGTCCCTGGAGCGTCCTGAGCCTGGGTGGCGGGAGAGATAGTCTGCTGGGTTATGTGTTCCTGGGTGATACAGTAACCTGACGCCGTACTCCATTAACGACAAAATCCACCTTTCTATTCGAGGGGGTGGCTTGGATGAGGTGCCTGACAAAATGGGTATTAGAGGCTTGTGGTCGGTTACGACTACAACGGGTTTACCCAGGATGTATATTCTGAAATGTTTGCACCCCCACAGAATGGCAAGGGCCTCTCGTTCAATCTGGGAGTATCTCCTTTCTGTGTCAGTGAGAGCCTTGCTGGCATATGCAATGGGTCGCATGGCCCCTTGTCTGTCTGCTTGCATGAGGACTGCCCCCAGCCCCAAGGGGCTGGCATGAACCACAATTTCAGATTCACGGCCAGGGTTGAAATAGGCCATGGTTTCTTGTTCAGAAAAGGCCTCCTTGATGGCCGTGAAGGCCCTTTGCTCCTTTTCCGTCCATGACCACGCTACCTCATTTCTTGTGAGCGCTCTTAGGGGTTCTGACAAAGAAGCCAAGTCTCTAATAAAACGTCCACAATAATTAACCATCCCCAGGAAACTTTGTATTTCTGCCGGTGATGTTGGTGGGGAGGCTTCCTTGATATCTTTCACCTTCTCAGGATCCGGGGAGATGCCACCGGCATGGTATATGAACCCAAAGAATTCCAATTTGTCCTTCAAGAACTCGCACTTTCCTTTGTGCAAAGTCAGCCCAACGCTGCGTAACCTTTCAAAAGTGCTCTCCAATCGCTTGAGGTGTTCAGCTTCAGACCTGGCAAAGACTAAGATGTCATCCGACATATTGATGACCCCTTTTAGTCCGGACAGGGCTCCTCTGATGACATTTTGGAAAACCTCTGCCGCAGATGAGATCCCAAAGCTTAATCTTTTATACTGGTATAACCCCTCATGAGTCGTAAATGTCCTAATGTATCTCGACTCGGGGTGGAGCTCCAACTGGTGGTAACCTGATCTTAAATCCAGTTTCGAAAAAACTTTTGCTCCCTGGAGTTCCCCGACAATGTCATCTAGGGTGGGTGTGAGATGACGTTCTCTTTTGATCGCGACATTAGGTAACCTCATGTCTACACAGATACGTACTGCCCCGGGCTGTTTGGGCTTTGGGGCCACCACAATTGGAGAAACCCAGGGAGTGGGCCCTTCTACCCTTTCGATAATGTCACGATCCACCAGTAGCTGTAGCTCTTCCTCCACTTGTGCCCTCAAGTGAAAGGGAATACAGCGATGTTGGAGCGCAGTCGGTCTCACAGACCCATCAATGTATGGGTTCGGCTTTCAGTTTTCCAATGCCCTTGAAGAGTGTCTCAAATCGTTGTAACAGACAGTCAAGATCAGTGTGGTACACTGCAAAAGTGAAATGTACAATGTTCAGCGCCTCTGACGCCGCACAGCTTAGAAGGGAGTGCGGGCTTACGCTGGTGACAAAGAACCTCGCTTTAATGGTATTTTGTCCATGGGTCACCGGGGCCACAAACACACCTTGGATAGGCAGGGGTGCATCTCCCCCAAATGCATATATTTGTGCTTTGGACGCTGACAGGTCTGTTGGGCCTGGGAGTGCATTGTAGTGCTTGGTTGCCAAGACACAGACCGACGCACCAGTGTCTATGAGGACAGGAGTGGGAATTTCACCAATGTTGACGGTACATGTGGGTTGTCGCCTTGTGCCAGGACCCTTCACAATGCTGGAAACGAAGAAAATGTCTTCCTCCTCCTCTTCCTCTTCAGCGATATTTAGGTCTTGCATGCCCTGATCAATAGACGATATGCCTCTTACTATGCGAGTACCACCTCTTCCAACTCTCTCCGGCCCTCTCGACGCTGCTACAGGTGCGGGGGCTCTGCATACTCTCGCATAGTGCCCTGGCATGCCACACCGGCCACAAACCCTCGACTTCGCCGGGCATTCGCCACCGTGCGGGAGGTCACACCCACAATAAGAGCACGATGAAGTGGTACCTAACGTTGAAGGGCCATCTGCTCTCTTTGGAGTCCATCTCGCTCTCCCAGGGGCGGATCGTCCTACCGCGAATGCCTCATCTTCTTTCCTGGAATGTGTGGCAGCATCCATCCTTGCCCCTCTGGCCTCCGCCAGTTCATACGCTCTCCCCATGTCCAAAATCTGCTGGAGAGTCAGTCCAGGCTCTCTCAGAACCTGTCTTCTCAGTTTGCCTGAGCTGCACCCTTGCAGTAGCTGGTTGTGAACCATTTCCTCCTCGTTCGCCCATCTGCAGGAGCTCGCCAGGTGTCTCAAGTGGGCACAAAACTTGTCCAACGACTCATCATCCAGTTGTTTTTCGGCACCCATGACAAATCTGTCGAAATCGACATTTGCCATGGGAAGAAAATGGTCCCGGAGTGCTTGCTTGACTGCATCATACGTTACTACAGGGATGTTGAGAGAGTCATATATCTTGTGGACCTCAGTCCCTGCCGAGTATATCATAATGGCAATCTTCGCCTCATCAGCTCTTTCCCCCGAGGCTCTGAAAAACATTTCCAGTTTCTTGACCCACAAAAGCCACTTGGGGCCCAGTTTGGATGGGGGCCCTGTGGTATCAAATTCAGGCATGGGGGCTAGAGTGCTGTGCGTTCTGCGTGGTAGCGGGGCAACAGCACCCTCTTCATCTGTCTCCTCACCCATTACGGCAACCGGTACTCACAATTGCTGCCCCCAAGTGATGAGGTGGTGTGGCTTTGACGTGTAATATGGCCAGAGAGTTCACAATTCCTCTTCTTTCTTCAATTAGTGCCACAGCCTTGCACCAGCTGGGCTGTGGAGAGTCCAAAAATTGGCAGGAAAAATTGCAGCTGGCAGATGGCGCACGAGCACCCTCACGGGCCGCAACCACTGCAACTGTGTATGAGAATGAAAAAAAAAAACCAAGATGGCCGCCGGCCTTTCAAGCGGGTCCATAATCACAGAGCAACGTTCCGACTCTCCGACGCTGTCGGAGCAGAGAACGACTCCAATCCCACCTTCGTCGCCAGTGTTGTGTGCTGGTGTGGGGTGGGGAAACGGCCTGGGGCCCCTCGCACGCACTCTCATACATGCGCCGGCATTTGTGCAGGAACACACGCCAGAGACGTGTTGATGCTCCGGTCCCCGGCACGAACTGCCGTGGGCACCGTCTTTATTTTAAACGCGCATGCGTGAACCTCGCTGAGGCTCGCGCATGCGTACAACAGTGTACGCCGTGCACAACAGAACGCTGGCGAAATATGGCATGTATAGTCAGAAATACTTCATTTCTTGAACGTGGTATGAACTTGCTGATAAGAGGAACAGCGTTATTTTGAAACAACCTATAAGTGGCCTTAGAGGTGGACTCTATTATATATTTCTTACAATATTCCTTTCATTTTTGAGCGTTTATAGACACATTGGAGGCCACGCCCCAACTTACCCGGAAGCTCTACTAATTGTACGAGGGCACGCTTTGGGCAAGTCGCTGGTGAAGTCCCTGTTTGGCTGTTTGATGGTTTGGGGTAAAGTATAACGGGTGGTAATTGTGTTTAGCCTTATTGGGAGTTAATAATAATATTTCTGTTAATGCTAGCAGTTGCGCGTGCACTCTATAGAGTGAGTATCATTATTGATCGAGCTTTATCTTTTAGGCCAGTTGCAGCACGTTCTCTTTTAAAAAGCGAATACGGTCACTGAGTATGTGTTGTCGAGTATCGTAGATCATAGTGTGTTAAAGTGCTAAATAGATATAGGAGGTGTTTAACCGGGTGTTTTCCCTTGATATTAAAGGGGAAGGGAACACTAATAGGGTGGTAAGTAACTCTATTGTTATAAGTTATCTCAATTTGTGAAGACCCTGAAAGTAAAATCTCCTGTTTTTAAAGAAAAAAAAAGGATAAAAGATAACCCAACGCTGAAACAACCAAACATGTTCAATTATTCAACAAAAATAGACTTTTCAAGGGGCGATGTTACCTCTGCACCTGAAATAGTTCTATGATCGAAAACAATTCTCTTTTAAACCTCTGTCATGATTTTCGCTGACATTCTATGGGACTCATTATAGGTGCATGTCCTACACAACTAGAAAAAGTTCTGAGATCTTAGAGAGCATCAATAATGTGATTGGGACGATTCTTTCATTGACCCCTGATTGTTAGGGAGAATTCTCTTATAAGGCTAATTTCCCAAACCTAGTGAGTCCCCCAGCAGCTTTGCTGGATTTTTGGGGTTTATTTTTTTCGCCTGCTGAGACTCTTTTACTCCCACTCTTAGGCATGATTTGAGGTATGTCTTTGACTTGTTATGTGCTTATGGGCTATGGGTTTCCTTTTTACTACATAGGGTATCATCTGTTTTTCTGTATGTGTGGTACACAGCACCCTCAGTGCAGTACCAAAAGGGTGTCACAGTGACCCCCAAATATAGACTCCATACCCTGGGACTGACTACTGTCTCCCAGGGCATGTAAAGTCACCATTGGCTTTACTAGTCCAAAATTGTCAACAGAACCAGTACACACCATCATAATGTAGAAGTACTGGTAAGGGGTAATTCGATTGCCCCTGGGTCTGTTTTCAAGGGGACACTGTCCTGTCCCCACGCGTCGAGTTTCTGGTCGGTGACAGTGGTTACCACGCAAAATATTCCACCGGCATATTCTCTATGGGATTTTCACATTGATTTTAAACGCACCACTTTTTGGTGCAATGTTAAAGATACCACTGGTTTATTTATTTAATATTAAATCACTGGTTGGGTCTTTTTGCCAGAACTCAATTCTAAAATGGCGTTTGTGTCCGTCTCTGTAACTCTGACCAAGGTCGAGCCCTTTGTTTCACTATTTTGGCAGGCTTCTCCACAGAAGCCCTCCAAATGGTGCCCCTCTGTCTGGGTTCCACAGGAAGGGTGGAGGGGGGAATTGGCACCCTGGACTGTGTTGCCTTTGCAAACCAAGTCACACTCTCCTCCGATTGGCCCAGTTGTGAGCCGCCCGGCTCACCACTTAGCATGTGTGATTGACAGCTAGGCTGATGAATAGGGGTTTTTCTGCATAAAAGCAGGGCCTTTGGGACTGGAACTTCAAAAGTCGCCGCAGGATCTAAGAATCCGAAGAGGGAAGAAGCGGAGCCACCTGCAACCAACGACACCACCGGTGAAGCCCTGCTGCAACGAACTCACCACTTTTCCAACGACAAGAGACGATCTTCAGCTGGAGAGTCTTCTCCCTTTGAGCTGGTAGGACCAACCAGTTCACCCTTTTCACCTTCCAAAGACGGCCCTTGGTTGAATCGCCCGTGCCAAGCACCCCGGAGGCCGGATAGCCAAGCTCACCACTTTTGACCGGGAACTCCGTGGCTGGTTTCATCCCTGTGCAGTGCAATGACTCCATGTTTCCTCCTTGATGAGATCTTCTCTTCCCCTGGTTGGAACCACAAACCTCAACCACTGCCAGGAACAACTTCCCCTGCTGGATCTTCCTTTCTCTTAAGGTACTGTGTCCTGCCTGGCCTCCCCTTTCTACAGATTGCTAAAGGTGACCCTTAAATCCTTGGCTTCTAAACTGGGGTGGCTCCAGGCCTTCTAACTATATCTTTTGACTCACCCCAACCTCTTTTGAACACTCTGCAAAGACTTTCAGTGCACTTTAAGCCCTGTGATCCTGGGCACATTTCAGTTTGCTCCATTTAAAGTGGGCCTGGCCTATGAACTTTGGCTCTACAGTATAACCTGCCTTTCTCCCCTTGCTCTGAACTCTTAATAAGTGTTGGGAACTGTTTTATTTTATGCTCTGCCTTTTCTCTCCCTCTTTAACCTAAACTATTGGAGTGCCATCTAAGTTAAGCACTCACTTCTGTCTTAACAAATAGTTGTGCTTTAACCCTGAATTGTCTGATAGTTATCAAGGGAGGTGTGTATACTTACCTGCTGTGTTTTAGATTAGTTTTCATTGAGAATGCTAGTGTATTACCTAAAGTGTGTTTTAAATAAATAACTATATACTTTTTATACAAAGCTCTGGTCAGTGTTTGTTTGCTCTACTGTATTTTGGCCCTATTGTGTATACTCTGCATACTGCCCTACTCTCCTTGAGAGAAGTCTGACTGCTCAGCCACAGCTACCAGTTAAATCTGGGTGGTGCAGACTGCTACCAATTGAGTTTACTGCTGCTCCTGTAGTCTTAATCTTTTTGCAGTGTTCCCCAAGGGAACTGCACAGGATTCTGTCTAACACTGATCTGGAGAAGCTGGATCAAGATAATGTTACAATGGATGATGGTGATGTAGTGAATTGCTCATGGAGTGACTCAGCGTTGACGGAAGATAATACCCTAAATATGAGGGAGAAAATAGACTCCCTGATAATTACAGTGGATATTTTATTGGGTGTCTGCACTAATCTCATGAATGAGAAACAGAATGTAAAGTATTTAATAACTATGGTAAATGAGACCTTGAAAGCTGTGTTTACAGTGATTACTCCGGTGTGGAAAAATCTTCTGTAACTAAAAAATTAATAAGGGAGCAGAATGTGGGGGAGCTAGGTGAGTTGTGTATGTTGGTAAATGAGGAAGTTGGGGAGAATATTGGTATTGATGACGAAACAACACTAATGAATGAAAAAGCAGTAGAGGGTGAAAGTAGTAAAAGTATTCATGTGGTTATTGAGGGGAAATAACCCATTCACAAGGTCAAAAAGATAGAATGCATCACAAAAGAAATTACAAAAAAGGCATCAAAGGCAAAGGAAAAGTGGGGAAACCAAGAAGGAAAGATGCCACTGAAAAGAATAGCATAGCTTTAGCACAGATCTCCTTAAATGACATGGAATGTGTAGAGGTGGCAAATAGATTTGAGTTAAACTTGAACGTTAAAGAGCAAGGAGTTGCTAATAAAAATCTTAGGCAAAAAGGGCATGGAAAAATGGCTTAAGGGAAAAGGTAGGCCAGTGGGCCATGAGGAAGCTCCAGGTACTGAGGATAGGAGAGAGCTAGAAGAAAGCAATGAACTAGTGGTGGGATTCCTGGATGCACCTGTTAATATGGAACAAGATGGTTTAAACCCGAGAGAAAAGGAGATTTATAAGGTGGAGATGGAAAGATTGGCAATGACTAGAAATAGTAGGGAAAATGAGAAAGGATGCAGGGGAAGACATGGGGTCCAACAGGAATTGGTAATAAACAGAGGTAAGGGCATTAAAATAATTGAGAAGTCCCCCAAGTAAGATAACCTTTATTTAAATAGAAATTGGCTACTCGAATGCCTTAATAAGGTACCTCAATTGCAATATGTAAAGTCCTCAGACATTGAAAGAGTTATACTCCCATAGGTGAGGAGGTGGAATAATTGGGCAATTATTTATTTATTTATTTTTTTTTAAGATGAGTTGGTTTGTTTATAAACCTTTTCATCTGATTCTTCAGAGGTTGAAAGAGTAGTGATTGAGATATGTCTCAGGATGTTCTTATGTTGAGTTCCAGGATGGTGCTGAGAAAGAGAGTGATTGTGTGTGTATTTATTGTTTTGCCCGCTAATTAGTGCAGCCCATCTTTCTTCTGTCTTCATTTGTTGTGATGAGAGCTCAAAAAAGGCCCTAAATTGTTTACTTTGGGATGAGAGTGATTGGCATTCCATCACCAGATGGAATAGGGTTGCTGGGGTTGTTTCAACCTTGCAGAATCGGCAGTGGTTGATTGTGGTAGGAATCTGCCTCGTTGTTGCCAGGTATGAGTTTGTAGGTAAGGTGTTCAAACGTATTCTTAAAAATGTTGTTGTAATGGTTTGATCTGGGAACAGTTGGAGATATGGTGGTGGTTCATGTATTTTTCTATTGTCTTTGGTGCATTGGAGGGTCTGTTTGTAGGCATTTTTCATGTGGATCGTTTTTATCCAGTCATTCCATAGAAGTTTGATTTTGGCGTGCTGTGGGTGAAGGGTTAGGAGTTCTTCTGATATCTCTTCGCTTTCCATTTCCTTGATGATAGACTGTTTCCATTTTTGTAATACCGTGTTGTTGAAGGTAGTTGCGCCAAAAAATGGTTTCGAATTTCACCCAGTTTACTGTGCCAGCATTCATCATCACTTCTGTTCCGTACGTTATTATAGGGATGTATTTTTGTCTGTAATAAGCGATAAAGGAGAATTGGCCATATTTCCTGTGAAGTACACATCCTTGACATGCCAGGGTTTGTGATGTTTGTTCTATTTAATCTAGCCATTGATCTTCCGATTTAGATTGATTTATCAGTATGCCAAGATATTTGAAGGTTGTCACGTTTTCTAGTTGGGTTCCATTGATGTTGAATGTTGGTTGTTTTCATGTTTTTGTTTGTGGCTTGGTTAAAGTCATTGTTTTGGTGTTTGCAGTATTGATTGCTAGTTCGTTTTTGTTCATGTAGCTGCTCAGCACTGTCAGGAATGCTTGTATTCCAGAGGGTGTTTTATCAAGCAGGATTATGTCATCTGCATATGCCATAGCGGGGATTGGAGTTGAGTTTATTTTCAGAGGATTGGTTTGGTTGCTGGTCAGATGTTCTTCAATGTCTGCTGTGAACAGATTGTATAGGGTTGCCGCCAGGGGGCACCCTTGCTTTAGCCCGTTTGATGTGGCAATTGGTCTGGTGGTGGCACCTTGTTTTGATAGTCTCACTTTTATGGAGGATTCTGAGTATAGTATAATTATTGGCTCCAGGATGTTCGATGGGCACTTCCATGTTTTGAGTTTCGACCATAGTTTGTGCCGTGATATGGTGTCGAAGGCCATCTTCAGGTCGATGAACGCAGCATATGTAGTGGTGTGAGTGTTGATGGCTTCATGTTTTATTAAATGAAGTAGTATCAGGTTGATGTTGGTTCTGACATTGGCGGGAAATCCCGTTTGCCTGGCTGAGAATCTGCCATTGTCAATTGCCCAGGTAGTTAGTTGCTTCAGTATTGTTGACGCAAAATGTTTTCCGAGCGGGTCCAGTAGGGCAATTGGGCGAAAATTCTGCGGTTCATCTCGGGGGCCTTGTTTATAGATGGGGACGATTGTGGCCGAGTTCCAAGAGTTTGGAATTTGGTTGAGTGTATTTATCAGGGTTATGATCTGACACATGAAGTTCGCCAAGGCCGGTGGGTCTTGCTTGATGACAGCATTGAATATTCCGTCAGGGCCAGGTGCTCTAGAGGTGTTTCGTCTTTTGATCATTTGTATCAGTTCGCTATAGTCCACCTTTACTTGCCATTTCGTTTTGTTCTTGATCTTTTCATCTTGGGGGTGCGATGGTCGTGCTCCATAGATGGTTGAAAAATGTGTGATCCATGTTTCTTGCGAAACGTTAGCCGTCAACTTATGTTGTTTTTGCAGGTTGTCATTAACGAGATTCCAGAGCTCTCTCGTGTTGTGTGACTTGTATGTTTTCATTATGTTTTCTGCGTCAGCTTGCTGGAGGATTTTTTGTTGAGATTTTTTCCAGTTAGTGTATGTTTGTTTCAGTCTTTTAATCTGTGTCATGTTTTCTTCAGGATTTGTTTTCTTCAGGTGCCGTAGCGATTTTGCTAGGCATTTTTTCTTGTCAGCTATATCCTGATTGTATGTGTGCAGGTGATTTTTTTGTGGTCGGTTTTTAACTGTTTGTCGGAAGGGTAGTAGAATTCATTAGTAGTTCAGTTTTTCAGCATCTATCAGGTGGAAGCGTGGAGTTTCTTTGGTAGGTGTGCCATTGCTGCTTGAGGAATAAGTAATCTTGATGTTGTTCCATCAAGTTCTAGTGGGCATACTGGTGTAGTTTCTTCTTGCTCAGATGGCAGACGCAAGTGAACAGTTAGTTGATTGTGGTCGCTTTTATCTGATGTTATCGTTTGAGCTGACATAACAGATTTGTGCAAGTTGTGTGATAGAAATATATAGTCAATGATTGCGGTAGAGGATCCTCTGGACCATGTTGGCGTGTAAGATGTCAAGTTGTTCCTTGCGTGGTTTAGGAGGATGAGGTTGCGGGTGAGGATTTTGTTCATCCATCTGCTTGCTTTTTGTGAAAGTTGTAGTTGAGTTCGGAGAGTACCATTCTGGGTGAATACTTTGATTTTCAGGTCTCCGCAGAATATTATTTCTAGTGATTGGTGATTTCCAACAAGTTTATGAATTGTTATGAATACTGCATCGATGAATGCTTCAGTTGTTATTGCTGCAGTGTTCCAGTAGAGATTTAATATTGCAAGTGTTATCTCAAGCTTTTTTTGTCTCGGATGATTCTCAATACTCCTTATTTTTGTTAGTTGGATCCAGGAATTTATGTTTTCATTGCTCAATACCGTCCATTGGGGGTTTATCTCAATTAGGGTGAGGAGGCCTGATGCTGGTTGAGAAAGGTGAGAAAACCATCACAGAGTGGGGTTTCGGTGAGACATGTCTCTTGCAGGCATATGATTTGATACATTTCTAAGCCCTGTGAGGGGTTGGTGAAGAGATGCAAATTTCTTCTGGTATTCCATGAGCAGAGTGACCACATTTTTTCCAGTTTCGTTGATTGTTATGATTGAGAGCGCATTGAGTTTCCTAGGGATATGGTTTCTGTGTATGAATTTTCCAGATCATAGTTTCTTTTGATTGGTCGTTCTATTCTGGTCGATTGATCTGATTGTGGTGATTGGCACTGTTTCCTGGTTGCTCCTGGGGGGTCGTTAGTATAGTTGATCTTTTGTGTCATTGCTTGGTGTTGCCAGTAATCGTCTCTGTCTTTCTTTGGTTTATGCTTTTGTGTCTTGGTTGTTCTTATTGATGTGGAGGCCCAGCATGTGAATCCGAGCTTTTGGAGCTGGGAGCGCCTTGATAGAATCAGTTCTTGATCGTTGGGGTCACCTAGTTCGACAATGATCTTGTCTAGATGCTGGTCATCTTCGAATGTTATTAGGTCAATTTCTCTTGTTGCTATGTTGTGGAGCTGGGGTATTGCTCCAAAAAGGCGTAATACATTAGTTCTGTTAAGCATTAATGGTTCCGGTCTGTTAGTTTCATTTTTGATGTGGATTTCATAGATTTGTTTTTGGCGTAGCGGGTTGACAAATCATGGGAGTGTACAGCTGACTTTAGTGTGATCTAATGATCGTGATCTGAGTGAATCGGATGAGATTTAGTTGTATGTTTCCTCTGTTGTTGCATCCATTGTGTCGCTTTTAAAGGATGCGTCTGATATTTCTTCCAGGGAAGCATCTGAGATTTTTTCGCAATTGTCTGCTGTTGGTTGTTCGTGTCCAGGGGCGTATTGATCTATTATTATGAAGCTTGAGTGTATTGTAGGTTTTATAGATAGTGGTGTGTCATCTGGTACTTGATCTTCATGGGTGGATAGGTTGAGTAGATCTTCATCGTTAGGGGAATTGTTCGGTGTTGTCCGTGGTACTGGGGGCCGCGGCTGATTTTTGAGTCTTTTGTTTTCCAGTGTACGGGAGCTTTGTGTCTTGCAGTTTGGTGGTGTGTGAAATTGGTCAGTTATTTTCACTGTTCTCAGGAACGCTCTTGAGCCTGTTTGTCATTTTTTATTGGTTTTTGGTTGTGTTGGTTTCAGAACATGTGGTTTTTTCTCTTTTGAGAAGATCTGGTATGATTCTGTGGTGTTCTTGATTGGTTGTATAGATTCTTGAATGACCGGTTGTGAGATGACAGAGATTCTGGTTGTTCCTTTTGGCGAACGCTCTTCAATGGTCGGAGTTACGCGGTTCGGTTGTTGGGGTATGTGCTGGGTAGGGGGGGCTAGTGTGACTTGATCAAGTGGTGGATTCAGTTGAAGAGCTGTTTGTTGTTGGTGGTGTGCTTTCAGCAAGGATAGGACTTCTGTTGTTAATTTTGCTTTTTCTTGGCGATAGCCTCTTGCTATATCTGATAGTCTTTGTTGCCAGCGATTGGATTGTTCTGCTTCCATATTCAAACGGGATTCGATTGTCAATATAAAGTTCTCCGTATAGGTTTGTTTGGAGTGTATCACGGCTAGGAGGGTTTCTTGGTCCCTGATGCTGTCTTTCATAGGTTCATGTAGTTTGAGAAAGGGGATCATCCATTGGGAAAGTACTGCAATGAGCATGTTTTGTAGGTCCAGCATAGTGGTGGGAATCCTGGGGATATTGTTTTCCTCGAGGTCTGGGTCTTTTGGTGTAATGTTGGTGTTTGTATCTTGTAAAACGTTGCGGTGAAGAGTGGGTTGTTGACTCTTGGTCGTGGGATCTGGCGTGTAGAAGGATTCATCTGAGTTGTAATTGAAGCAGGTTGGGAGGGATTGTTTTTCATGAGTACCAGATTCAGTTTCTTTTTTAACTTGTATTTGGTGGCTTTCATGTGTCATACATGGAGTTGAAGTTAGGTGCAGTTGATGGTTTCCAGTCAAGTTGCCAAATATTTCCTTTCGTTTGTCTAGGCTTGACATAATTGATTCAACTTCAGTGATGTCCATCGATAGTCTTGCTGCCTTGGTTGTAGTTTTGTTAACAGCGGTTTCTAGTGGTTGTGCCAGTTTGATTGAATTATGTGTTTGTAGCCATGCAAGTTTGGCTAATCTTGCTTTTTCTTTCTTTGTTTGTTGAGTTGTGGTGCTTGATGGCTTTTGGAGGTTAGTGTTGGGTCTAGGCTCAGTTGGTTGGCGTTTAGAGGTGTCTTTTCCGGATACGTGGTTGTTGAGATCCTTGGTTGAATGTTAGAGTCCTACCGCACAGCATCAAGGGGAGTGTAACATCAAGGGTTTCCTTGACTACCAGACGCCTTCGAACACGGCAAATTGTCGGCCTGGCTTGCTTTCTCTCCGGTGCTTTGTGAGCCTCATTCCACTTGCATTCAGTGGAACTTCAGTAAGTGTTTTTTACGCTTGATCACGTCTTTAGTAGTGCGAACCTTATCCGCTTTTTCTGAAGGATCCGTCTCCTTATGTCTGTCTTGTCTTTACAGACACCTCGCCGCCACAAGCGGCTAACGAGTATGTGAGCCAAGGCGGTTTTTCCTCGTCACTCTACATGAACCTTGTCATCACTTGGGACATCTTGCCCAGCGACCTCCACATTTAAGGAGCGCCCCAGTTGACAGCAGTTTGGTGCACTCATTTCTAAGACACCTATACTTCGGTATGCATTTCTCGTTTTTTCACTATGCCACTGCCAATTCCTTGGCTAGGTGCGTTATGGATTTATCTGCCCCCTTTTACAAATTTCCTGTCCCGGGTTTTTAGCTCAGTCACTAATAACACTTCCCGCATGACATTTCGTCTTGCCTCTTTTTCACCTACCTCTTTTAACCAATTAACTTGTGAATCTATTTCTTTATATTTTCTCTATAAAATAGTGCATCCATTTTTGGATTTTCAAGTGTTTCGGGTTTATTATTCGGAGACCCATCCCTCGCAGCTCCAGGGGGTTAAGGATTTCTGCCACCTACAAATCGTAAAGGCTGATAAGTCTGCATATCCCTGTGCCATATACAGGGTGAGTACAGTGCAGTCCTTTCACCTGTTTTTAGCTAGCAGTACTGTTATTCTCCAAAAATGTTTTAACCTCAATAGGAAATACTGTTGACATACTTGACTGATTGCATTTACTGACCTTATATACCTGCCTTACCCCTCCCAATTTTTTGTCTTCTTGGACTCTATTTAGATCCAATTTGCCCTGAGGAAGGCTCTTCAATCAGTGCCAAGAAAGATGGCAATAGCCGAAACGTGCCTTTAGTACAGCGCATAATAAAAGTGCAAGAACTAATGTTTCTGTATGCATTACTACTTACCCATAGTTTCAATACTGGCACGTAGGGAGCTCCACACAACATGATCATACCTTGATCATGAATACACACAAAGGATAGGAACCTTTGATAAAAGACAGTCTGAATAACACTGTGCAAATACAAAATACTAAGTCTAATTTTTCAATTTGTATGCTATATGTGATTTTTATCCATGCTTTGAACAAATCTCTCTCTTTGTATGTTTTAAGCATCTACTTTGACAATTCTGTTTAATTCACTGTTTATGTATCTGAACAATCTATGCACAAAAAAATCCTTATTGTATTGTTTAGAACTATTTTCTTTCATTTTTGTTGTACATTGGACATTTTAACCAATTTCCTTCTTGTTTTATTAAAATTTATGGTCAGTTTCGCTCCAGTTGTTCTTCTTGGTACTTTCCTATTTTCTGACTCTTTAGGAGCAGAACATACATTGGTTTGGTAAATTTAGCATAAATTAGACCTTAACCTCTTTGTCAACTTACAGTGTGAGTTATATTCTTCTTTGTTTACTTTGTACTTTGCCCCGAACCCACACTGAACACACTGGGGGCTCCCCTATTTTTTCGTAAAACGAGATCCTTGGTTGTAGCAGTAGCTTCTTCCTGTGTTTCGGTAACAGGTTTAGGGGCTGTTGAGTTTCCTCCTGCTGTTGGCGTTTGTGCATGTGTATTTGCTATCTTGCTGTCGACGTTCAGATGGTTAGTGATGTTGCTTTGGGGGTCGCTAATATTGGTTACCGGTTTTCTGTTTTCTAGGGGCTTAGAGTTGTTTCGTATCTGAGGGGTTTCTTGATTGTCGGGAGTAGGTGCTAGTATTTCTTCTGCTTTCCTGGTGCTTTGTGGGCTATTCTTTGTGGTTTGCAGATCGTGGGGGGGCTGAGTAGTACTATTAGTTGATTGATGAGTGGTTGGCTCTGTTAAATTGTAAGGTTTAGGAGGTTGTTCATCAGGATGTTGGTTCATGGTACCGGAGCTGTGAATTTGTACTTGGATATTGATTTGGGTGGGTATTGGGTGAATGGCCTCAGCGATTGGTCGTTCAGGCTCTAGTTGGAGTATTTCTTGAAGTGTAGTGTTAGTGGTAGGGGGGTCTTCTGGTTTGTTGTGGTCTTCGTACTCCAGTTCGGGGTGCTGTTGTAGGTGTTTTGCAGTTCCTTTGACGTTAGGTGCTCTTAGGAGTGATTGTTCCATTGTTAGTCTAAGTTGGAGGTAGCAGCAGTATTGAGTTTTGCTCTTAGTCTTGTTTTTTTCGGTTGTTTTTTTCGGTTTGTGACATTCTTCCTCGGTTGTTGTGCCGTGTATGTTAGGATCCAAGGGACGATCCCTTCCCGTCTCCTAACAGTGATAGAGGTTACGTCAAAGTGGTTGTGAGGTGCAGGATCCAAGGGTCAAGCCCTTTCGGTCTCCTGAGCGGAAGTGTATCAGTGTCTCTGTTGGAGTTTTGGTGATTGAAGGCAAGGGAGTTGCCTTCTCAGGTGTTGCGTTTTACAATTTGTGATATGTAGGGCCAAGGGACGGAGCCTTTCAGTCCCCTACCGGTGGTGGAAGTTGGTTTAAGGTGGTTGCTGGATACAGGATCCAAGGGTTGTGCCCTTTCAGTCACCTGATCAGCGGTGCAAGATTGACTCAGCAGGGATTGTTGTAGTGAGAGGCTAGGAAGTTGCGTTCTCAATCTCCTCGCTGGTCTTTGGTGTTGAAGGGTTTGGCTGTTTCAAAGTGCTTTAAGAGTTTCAGGATGTTATGGGTAAGATCCAAGGGTCGAACCCTTTCGGTACTCCTACCAATGGTATAGATCGGCTGAAGAGTTTGCAGGGTTTGCAGGATGAAGGGTCCAAGGGTCTGAGCCCTTTGGTGTCTTGGACAGGGGTGTAGATTGTTCAAGGGGCAAGCCCTTTAGGTCTCCTGTTCAGAGGTATAGTCTTGTCTCATTTAAGGTAGGGCCACTAGGCTCCTGGCAGTTCACGTTGATGCGCACCTGGATGAGGTGGAGGGCGAGGTGAGCTGGTGGTGTGGAGACCCAGGGAATGGGCTCTTTAGGTTATTGAGGGCTTTTCTGGGGGCTCGTGTCTTCCTGTTAAAGTCACTTTGGATGGGTGAACAGCTGTGTTGGGCGGGGGGGCGTCCCTGTTGAGTCGTAAGTTCTCTGTTATTAAGGGCACCGTATGGTTCAGATTCTGTGCTCTTCTGCGCAGGGAGATTTCGGTGTACATGTATCAATAGGCAGTGCCTCGGTGACAGTTCCTCGCGGGTGTTGCAGGAGCGATGAGGTCACTAGAGAGGAGCCTGGGGATATCGAGCGAGTGGTAGTTGGAAATGAGAGGCGTTGCTTCCGTGGACACTGTAGACTCGTGCTGTAGACTCGCGCTGGCAGGGGGGCTCATGGTGTGAGTTTGCCGTGCAGGCAACACTGCTGTAGGTTGTCGAATCTGGGAGGTGTCGCTGGTCATTGGCCACACCCACGAATGCTGCTGATGGAGGTGGCGGCGGGCACTTTCAGGGGCGCAGCTTGTCCAGAGGACAGCGCTGTGATGGTGCGGTTTAGCCTGCAGAGACTGCTGGGGCGGTGGACCAATGCAGGTGCCAGCGAGCAGCCCCAAAGAGCTGGCTGCGCAGGGTCAATGGTTGATGGTCGGCCGCACCACGGCAACATGGCAGTCCTACCAGTGTACTGCCTAGTCAGCCGCGGGCTCCTCCGTGGGCTCCTCCGTGGGGGGACTGCTGATGCGGAGATTCAAGGTGAGGGTCACTACTTCTTCATTGTGGTGGGGCGAGGGTGGGGGGGCGGAGGGGCAGGGCTGGGGACCAGACAGAGGCTGGAGACTGGATGCTGGGGGAGCAGGAGCGGGATCTGCTTTGGGCACGTTCCACTGGGATCACTAGGATCACACAATGTCAATAGCTCCAGGAAGCAGCGGATGGTACCACAGAGCCGAGCACGCAGATCCCAAAGACCAAAAGACTCTGCATCCGACTCTGTGGCCACTCTGCGGTGTTCTGGGGGTTTTGAGCTCCTGTTTTATGGCAATAGAAAGAGGACTGAGACAGTCCAAGTGAATAGAGTCAGCAGCAGCAGCAAAAATAGTAGGACCTTCTCTCTTGCAGACCAAAAGACTCTGCAGCCGACTCCGCGGACAATTATACAATTTGTCAGTCAGCCAAAAAAGTTTATTCAGATGCAAAGATCCAATAAACATACAAAAGCAACATTACACACAACCAAAAAATATCCAAGTTCTCATAATATATTTTCTTAAAAGTCAAATACAAATGTCCGCAAAATACATAAATAGCTCTGTTCGTAATAAAAAGACATTATGAGATTACACAAAACCACTGTTCCAATGTTCCATTCCTTAAAAAGAAGATCATTTATCACTGAGGGACTCATCCTCTTCTGTTCCATCATTACATTAAAAACCTTCATCTCCCTGGTACCTCATCAGCCCCTTTCTGATGTACATTGCTCTCTTCAGAAAAGAGAGCAATGCCCAGGCAGTATATACAAAAGAAAGATGAGCGCTGCTTTATAGTTGCAAATCTCTGCCTTTTTTTAGGGCCGGTAACAATGTTACTCTCCGTATCCCAGCATAGCCAGTGCAAAACAATAATAAATGTGCCAAATTTTCACGCTGGTATCCACACACCGGGCCACTAGCAGAGTCCAAAACCCTTTCCATTTTGCTGTTTCCTTGCAGAAGAAGACAGTCAAACCTTGCCCTGGTAATTACCCACCAATATTTTTGTTGGTATCCCCAGATTAGGTATGGTTGAACCGCAGAGGGCCTACTAATCATTGTGTGTAGTTCACCATATTTAATTTCATACTCTAAGAGTATTCTTTTCCTCGTCACAGACTCACCCAGCACCAGTTTATAGCTTTTCCCCTCATCCTTTGTTATTAGTACATCAGGCGGAAAAAGAGTACTGAGGTTAGCCTCCCCTAGGGCTTTAGAAATGTAGTCCAGCCAAGGAATTCTTTGCCACCCCACCCTTCCTAATACAGATCGGATGATAAAGTGGCAAAGGTTGGACCCAAAACAAAATTGGGGCCAACGCCCACAGGTCTTCCCAAAACTTTATTCCCAATTCGCAGTGAATTGCAATGCTTGTCGTGGAATTAGGAAGCCCTAACAATCGCTTAATAAATGTGTTCTCTTTTATTTGGATTTCGTTTGCCCTTTGAATGCCCCATAATGGGGTGCCATACATTGTAACTGCCAATGTTTGGGCACTGTAAATCTTGGCTATCACTTCTAATGGTTCTCCCTCACACCTTGACATGAAGCGGAAAATGCCCCCTGTTTGCTGGCTCATTTTGATGGATTGTTTGGCCACGTGTGCCTTTCCAGTTAGGGCTTCCGAGAAGCTTATCCCCAGTTAGTCAAAGACCTTTACCCTGGGTATTATCTCTCCAGCACATGACATCGGTCTCATTGCCGCAGGCCTCTTACTGCTCACGCACGCCATCACAGCAGATTTTTTGGTGTTCATTTTTAGCCACAATTTGCACATGAATGTTGTATATGCATTAATCAGGGTCTGTAAAGCTCTCGGTGTTTTAGCTATCAATACTGTATCATCAGCGTACGCCAAGACAGGAAAGGCTGCCCCCCCCCCCCAAGACCAAAAAATCAGCCAGGATGTTGATGAGGTCCACAGAGAGACCATTGATGTACAGACAAAAACATATTGGGGCCAACACATAGCCCTGCCGCACACCGCATCCAACAATGAAGCATGCTGTGCAGTGACCACCCGGTCCACTATGCACGCATGCCTAATTGTCTGTATGTATGTCGACCAACACCCTCAAGATGTCCCCTGGCAGACCAGGGAACCGAGCACCGCCCAGAGCTTTGCCCTATCTACATTGTCAAAGGCCGTGCTCAGGTCCATAAATGCTAGATACACCACCTCACCCTTACATAAAATCGAGTTGGCCACTAGGAGATATAGATTAAGACTATGCTCCATTGTGCCAACTCCTGGGCGGAACCCAAACTGAATATCTGATAATAGGGATTGTTCTGCCAGCCAGGTTTCAATAAAAGCTAATAATACTCTTCCAAAAATTTAACATTTTTTAAAGGAAGAGTTCAACAATGAAACTGGCCTAAATGCACTTGGGCTGGCCATATCCCCCTTTTTAACCCTTTAAGTGCCATGGGTATTTCCCCCCAGTGCCAAGGCCTTTTTTGGTGATTTCGGTATGGGGCAATTCAATGCCTTTTAACATTTTTGTTACATGAGATATCTCTGCCAAATTTGGCTCCTTTTTTTCCCAAATGTAGGCGGTCGTAACACCAACCAGGAATCCTAGGTTGCTGTATGGGGGTGAGGGGAAATAAGCATAAATGATGTACAAAGAAGCCTGTGGGTTTTTCCTTGTAAGAGCTAGAAACAAATGGTTTGCTGTGCTGAATTCCTTGATTTCCTGGCTTTCATGAACAGGTTGAGTGGAAATGAAAAAAATATATTTTTATGTGGTTCTCAACCATTTTGTGAGAGGTAGGAGATTTTGGCCATTTTTGCCAATTGGACATGCATGGACAGAATGGAAGAAAAGGGTAGGAAAGCCAAATTGGAGGACAGAAAGGCATATATTTCTGAAATGTAGACAAAATTCCAAGTTTAGGAAGGGATGATTTGCGTAGGTCGGGCAACAACTAGGTAGGGAAAAATGACATAGATTGGGGGAAAAACGGGAACATGACAGAAAAAAAGGTATGTGGTGGATATGGTTGGCTTGGTTCGGCAATGGCTTCTATGAATTTTGAGAAAAGCAATGCTCCGCTACATTCCCCCGACTCTTGCAGTTAGGAAAGCGCATATTTTTTGTAGTGTTTTACAAAACAAGCAATACCACAAGCCAAACACTGAGCCATGGCACACAGGAGTTTTATGCTTAAGGCCTGAACAGACACTCTTAGCATGTGTAAATCAGGAAAACCAATGTGGTGAGGAACGGCAAGCATCATTTTTTTTAAACAGCACAGGCAGACCTTTTCAAGGGTAGGTGACTTGTGCAGGTTACAAAAGTGTATGGTGCCTAAAGCAGCGACTAAATGTAGGGCACATTTGTGAAATGAAAGGGTTGTGTGACAAAGAGCACCAGCAAATGGGTCAAAACTTTATGTAAACCACACAAACACAACAAATATTATACCTTTCCACGTTCCCACCGGTACCCCGATGAAAACGGTACCTCACATGTGTGGGTGCATCTACCTGGGGCCAAGGGGAAAGCCTAAAACACAGGCAACCCCAAGTCTGTTTTGACACGTGAATTTCACACTTTCTGCAGACGGGCACACCACACAGATATGGGTCTCTGGTGTCCAAGTCACCAAGGAAAACAGGGAACCCCATGCATTTCCAAAAAGAGGACACCCTTGGGAATCCGCAGAGGTATGATTTGCGCAAATCGGCCCAGAATTTATTACCCAGACACCCCTGCAAAGTCCAAAATGTGGAGAAAAAAACGCATTTTCCGCACATTTCACTCAGCTCACCCATCGAAACATGCCACCAACAACACATGGCCTACCATCCCGCGTTCCCACAGGTGTCCCAATGAAAACGGTACCTCACATGTGTAAGGGGAAATCCTAAAACACAGGCAACCCCAAGTCTGTTTTGACACGTGAATTTCACACTTTCTGCAGACGGGCACAACATACAGATATGGGCCTCGGGTGTCCAAGCCACCAAGGAAAACAGGGAACCCCATGCATTTCCGAAAAGAGGACACCCGTGGGAATCTGCAGAGGTATGATTTGCGCAAATCAGCCCAAAATTGATTACCCATACCCCTCTGCAAAGTCCAAAATTTGGAAAACAATGCATTTTCCCCACATTTCACTTGGCTCACCCTTCGAAACACACCGCCGAAAACACATGTCCTACTGTCCGCAGAGGTATCATTTGCGCAAATCGGCCCAGAATGTATTACCCAGACACCCCCGCAAAGTCCAAAATGTGGGGAAAAAAAGCATTTTCCGCACATTTCAATCAGTTCACCCATCGAATCACGCCGCCAACAACACATGGCCTACCGTGCTGCATTTCCCAGTGAAAACAGTACCTCACATGTGTGGGTGCACCTACCTGGAGGCCAAGGTGAAAGCCTAAAACACAGGTAACCCCAAGTTTGTTTTGACACGTGCATTTCACACTTTCTGCAGACGTGCACACCATACAGATATGGGCCTCGGGTATCCAAGCCACTGAGGAAAAAGGGAACCCCATGCATTTCCATAAAGAGGACACCGGTGGGAATCTGCAGAGGTATGATTTGCACAAATCAGCCCAGAATGTATTTTCCAAGACACCCCGCAAAGTTCAAAATGTGGGAAAAAACGCATTTTCTGCACATTTCAATCGGCTCACCCATCGAAAAACGCTACCACCAACACATGGCCTACCGTCCCGCGTTCCCACCGGTGTCCCGATTAAAACGGTACCTCACATGTGTGGGTGCACCTACCTAGGGCCAAGGGAAAAGCCTAAAACACAGGCAACCCCAAGTCTGTTTTGACACGTGAATTTCACACTTTCTGCAGACGTGTACACCATACAGATATGGGCCTTGGGTGTCCAAGCCACCAAGGAAAACAGGGAACCCCATGCATTTCCGAAAAGAGGATAACCGTGGGAATCCGCAGAGGTATGATTTGTGCAAATCGGGCCAACATTTTTTACCCAGACACCCCCCAAAGTCCAAAATGTGGGGAAAAAAAGGCATTTTCCGCACATTTCACTTGGCTCACCCATCGAAACACGCAGCAAAAAACACATGTCCTACTATCCCGCGTTCCTAATGGTGTCCCGATGAAAATGGTACCTCACATGTGTGGGCGCACCTACCTGGGGGCCAAGAGGAAAGCCTAAAACACAGGCAACACCAAGTCTGTTTTGACACGTGAATTTCACACTTTCTGCAGACAGGCACACCATACAGATATGGGCCTTGGGTGTCCAAGCCAGCAAGGAAAAGAGGGAACCCCATGCATTTCCGAAAGGAGGACACCCCAGGGAATCGGCAGCGGTATGATTTGTGCAAATTGGCCCAGAATTTTTTACCCAGACACCCCCGCAAAGTCCAAAATGTGGGAAAAAATAAGCATTTTCCGCACATTTCACTCGGCTCACCCATCGAAATAAGCCGCCAACAACACATGGCCTACCGTCCCGCTTTCCCACAGGTGTCCCGATGAAAACAGTACCTCACATGTGTGGGTGCAACTACCTGGGGCCAAGGTGAAAGCCTAAAACACAGGTAACCCCAAGTTTGTTTTGACATGTGAATTTCACACTTTCTGCAGATGGGCACACCATACAGATATGGGCCTCGGGTGTCCAAGCCACCAAGGAAAACAGGGAACCCCATGCATTTCCGAAAAGAGGACACTGGTGGGAATCGGCAGAGGTATGATTTGCACAAATCGGCCCAGAATATATTGCCCAGACACCCCCGCAAAGTCCAAAATATGGGGGAAAAACACATTTTCCGCACATTTCAATTGGCTCACCCATCGAAACACACCACCACCAACACATGGCCTACCGTCCCACGTTCCCACAGGTGTCCCGATGAAAACGGTACCTCACATGTGTGGGTGCACCTACCTGGGGGCCAGGGGGAAAGCCTAAAACACAGGCAACCCCAAGTCTGTTTTTGACACATGAATTTCACACTTTCTGCAGACAGTCATACCATACAGATATGGGCCTCGGGTGTCCAAGCCAGCAAGGAAAAGAGGGAACCCCATCCATTTCCAAAAAGAGGACACCCATGGGAATCGGCAGAGGTATGATTTGTGCAAGTTGGCCCAGAATTTGTTACCCAGACACCCCGCAAATTCCAAAATGTGGGAAAAAAACACATTTTCTGAACATTTCACTCGGCTCACCCATGAAAAAAAAGCCGCCAACAACACATGGGCTACCGTCCCGCGTTCCCACAGGTGTCCCGATGAAAACGGTACCTCACATGTGTGGGTGCACCTACCTGGGGCCAAGGTGAAAGCCTAAAACACAGGTAACCCCAAGTTTGTTTTGACACGTGAATTTCACACTTTCTGCAGACGGGCTCACCATACATATATGGGCCTCGGGTGTCCAAGCCACCAAGGAAAACAGGGAACCCCATGCATTTCCAAAAAGAGGACACCGGTGGGAATCGGCAGAGGTATGATTTGCACAAATCAGCCCAGAATATATTACCCAGACACCGCCGCAAAGTCCAAAATGTGGGCGAAAAAACACATTTTACGTACATTTCAATTGGCTCACCCATCGAAACACGCCACCACCAACACATGGCCTACCGTCCCACATTCCCACAGGTGTCCCGATGAAAATGGTACCTCACATGTGTGGGTGTACCTACCTAGGGGCCAAGGGGAAAACATAAAACACAGGCAACCCCAAGTCTGTTTTGACACGTGAATTTCACACTTTCTGCAGACGGGCACACCATACAGATATGGGCCTTGGGTGTCCAAGCCAGCAAGGAAAAGAGGGAAGAGCCTTCTTCCCTTGAGCTGGTGGGACCAACCAGTTCACCCATCGCTTCCTCGGACCTGCCTTGGTCGAATCGACAGTGCCCAGCACTTGGAGACCGGATAGCCAGCAGCTATCGCCCTGGACCGCGATTAAAAGGAGCGTACCTTTTAAACTTTGTTTGGCAACAGCGCGGTTGGTTTCATCCTGGGTAGTGCAGTGACTCGAACTTTCCTCCATGACAAGAGCCTCTCTTCCTCTGCTGGACCCCTCGAACTGCAGGAACTACCAGGAACAACCGTCACCGCAGGAGCCACTTCTTCACGTTTAAGGTACATTGTTCGGCCAGGCCTCCCTTTCCCCGTGGTAGCCACAAAGGTGTTTTATATCCTTTATCTACTGGTTGGGTTGGCCGTCCTCTCTGTTAACATTGTCTTTCTCCTCACATCTACCTTTTCAATATTCGTTTAACAAAGACTTGACTGCAGCTACAAGAACATTTTTGCTCCTAAACTCTTGGTCCTGTACCACTGACTCTGGCTCAGGCCTATTGACTCTGGCTGATTTGTTAGATCTGCTCTCACTAGATTGATAAACAATGAGAAATGTGTTGATTCACCTAATTCTTCTAACCCCTCTTCCTTCCTACTGTTTTAACTTGTGGAGTGCCATTTTGCTCAGTTTTCATTCACTTATCTTTCTGCTAAAGTGTTACTGTGCATTACTTGTTCACAAAACTTCAGGGAAGTGTTGCTAGGGGGTGTCTGAAGATATTTTGGTTTAACTTGTGCTTTCCCCCCTTTCGTTAAATTGATAGAGTGCCAATTGTAGTTGGTTTTCACTGTGACGTTTTGCTCAGTTTTCACTCTACCGCAAACTTGTCTACAATTGAATAGGGAGCTGTATATACTTTTCCTTGACTGAACCTAACTTTATTTATCAACTGTGATTCATGTGCTAAACTAGATGTGTATAAAATAAATATATATTCTCTTTTTGATACAAAGCTTTGGTCAGTGTTTCCTTGTTCAACAGTGCTGTGATACCTATTGTGTCTACCCTGAATACTGCTCATCTCCCTCTTGAGATAAGTCTGACTGCTTAGCCACAGCTACCAACTAAATCTTTGTGGTGCGGACTGATACCAACAGGGATTTTTATTGCTCTCACCTGTGGTCCTAATCCTGGGTAGTGCTCCCTGAGGGAACTGCACAGGATTCTGCCTAACAGGCACCGCACAATTTCTTTGGAGCCGCGGTAGTGCCCCCATGTGTGTCCTAGGTTGTCCTTTCAGAACTATGATGGGTCTCATGACCCGTTTCTCTTACCCGAATTACAATCTTGCATTGATCAGTATTGTTCTCCTTGACACATCAGCCATTCCTGATTTTGGCATCCAAGGGTACTTCATCTTGATGCTGGACTACATGTTATTAAGTGGCCTACTGACACGTATTACTTCTATTGACAAGGGTTCCTGGCAGCACATATACCCCGTTGTCATGACAATGAAGCATTGTGCCGTGCCCACACCAAGATGGCCATCGTCCTGGTGCCCCACGTGCATGCGCGGGGTTGCCAGGACGACGCATAATGCTAGGCTCCCTTGCACCGCGCGATCCGCTGCGGTCAGATCGAGCAGGACAGCTCGCATCCCTTGGTAAGTTGAACACAAGGCTCGGTGTGAGTGTGTGTGTTATCTCGCCTGAGAGGCAACGGCCTCAAAAATGATTACATTCTCATTTTACTTAGAGATCTTTACAGAAGGACCACTTCCATTAGTTTTACGACTTAGTTTTATGAACTTATCTCTAGCCATGCCTCATTAACTCTAGACCATTTTCAATTTTTAGCGGTCTAGTCGGTTCCTGATAAAGCACTCTGCCTTTTCATTTTGCCCAGCATCTTATGTACATCGCGTTAGGCAATGAGCCACCTGCGGGATTCTCTTTGACATGCATAGTTTATGCATGTTATTACAAATTGGCCATTTTGTCTGTTCCAGAGCTTCACCTGACCGCATTCTATCGAAGCCCAGTCTTTTAGGAGTTTTGCCAGAAGGCTGGGTAAGTAGATGGGTCACTTCTATCTATTTTGGCATTGAGTTTAATATTTACAGCACTGTTGGAGGTGATGCACTTGGTCCTGATACTCCCCCCTTTTTTCCTGTACGACTGTTAGGTCATTCACTGGACCCCCACCATGAGTTCGGAGAGGTTAGTAGCTCCTTCTTACTATCCACCTTTGGTTATTTGATTTGATCATAGAAGCCTAGAGTAATCACTAAATAGATATTTATTTCCATTACCCTGTTGGGTCCATTATAAGAAAACAATTGAGAATAGGAACAGTGAAGCCTTACCCGGAAGATGGTTCTATGAATCGAAAGGCGTCGGTTATCTTTTGATATTCAAAAGGGACTTCTCTGGAAATATATGTCAATTCGATTGGTTGATTGATGAAGTGACAATTTGTTAATATTTGAACGTGATTTGCACAATGCCTGTTGTTTTAAGGCATTTCCTTTGTTGAAAATGTTTCCTGTTTTGTATATAACATTGACAAAAAATGTTCTATCTGTAGATATGGGGCACATTGCAATACTAATTTTTTCACTTGAATGATTTTTTTCACTTGAATGACTAAAATTCAAGAGCTATCTCTATGATTTAAGTTCTGATTTACCTACATGTCTGACATTGAATTGTGATATTTCGTCTTGAATGTTACATATCTGACAGCTAATTGACTTAATTTGAGAAAAGATTAAGTTACAATAGAATTTGTATGTCCGTCCTTCGGTCAAAATAACTTTATGAAGATTAGTAATTTGTAATGGGAATTTTGGTCCTCTAGGAGTGCATTTGGGCTTGCTTTGTAGCAATACACGGTTTTGGTTCTGTACACCTACCTGGGGGCCAATGGGAAAGCCTAAAACACAGGTAACCCCAAGTCTGTTTTGACACGTGAATTTCACACTTTCTGCAGAGGGGTACACCATACAGATATGGGCCTCAGGTGTCCAAGCCACCAAGGAAAACAGGGAACCCCATTTATTTCCGAAAAGAGGACAACTGTGGGAATCTGCAGAGGTATGATTTGCGCAAATCGGCCCAGAATTTATTACCCAGACACCCCCGCAAAGTCCGAAATGTGGGAAAATACCTCATTTTCCAAAAATTTCACTTGGTTCACCCATCGAAACATGCCGCTAACAACACATGGCCTACCGTCCCGCGTTCCCACAGGTGTCCCGATGAAAACAGTACCTCACATGTGTGGGTGCACCTACCTGGGGGCCAAAGGGAAAGACTAAAACACAGATAACCCCGTCTGTTTTGACAAGTGAATTTCACATTTTCTGCAGGCGGGCACACCATACAGAAATGGGCCTCGGGTGTCCAAGCCGCCAAGGAAAATAGGGAACCCCATGCATTTCCGAAAAGAGGACACCCGTGGGAATCCGCAGAGGTATGATTTGCTCAAATTGGCCCAGTATGTATTACCCAGACACCCCTGAAAAGACCGAAATGTGGGGGAAAAAATGCATTTTCCGCACATTTCACTCGGCTCACCCATCGAAACACGCCGCCAACATCACATGGCCTACCGTCCCGCGTTCCCACAGGTGTCGCAATGAAATGGTACTTCACATGTGTGGGTGCACCTACCTGGGGTGTTAGGCAGAATCCTGTGCAGTTCCCTTAGGGAGCACTACAGAAGATTAAGACTACAGGTATGAGCAATAAATACACTTTGGTATCAGTCTGTACCACAAAGATTTAGTTGGTAGCTGTGGCTAAGCAGTCAGACTTATCTCAAGAGGGAGATGAGCAGTATTCAGGGTTTACAAATTAGGGCTATAATACTATGGCACAAGGAAACACTGACCAAAGCTTTGTATTAAAAAGAATATATATATATATATATTACACACTTCTAAGTTAACACATTAATCAAAGTTATTAAAGCAAGTTAAAAATCAGTCAAGAAAAGTATACACAACTCCCTAGTTAAATTGTTGACAAGTTTGAGCAAGAGTGAAAACTGAGCAAAACGGCAGAGTGAAAACCAAACACAAAAAGCACTCTAGCAATTTCTCACAAGGGAGTGAAAGCACAAGTTATAGAGGAATATATTCTTAAACACCCTAGCAACACTTCCCATTCGTTTGTGAACAAGTTTAGGCAAGGCAGTACTTTAGCATGTATAATACTTAAATGAAAACCGAGCAAAATGGCACTTCACAAGTTTTAAAAGTGGGAAGGAAAAAGTGGTTATAAGAATTAAATTAGACCAAGTATAACAATCGAACTGCGCCACGCACAAAATATTTTGGCAGAAATCTTTTGTGCGTGGCGCAGTTTGATTGTTATACTTTGTCTAATTTGCTTACACTGTGGATGCTGGGCAAGGCATTCACATACTAACAATTGCAAGCAGCCACACAGCCGTCTTAGAATTACGTTGCAAGCACTGGGATCTTTTGGCCTCTTTGCCCAATTTTTCTTGTGGTTATAAGAATTAGGTGCACCAACACAGTTCTAGTTGAGAAGCAATCTAGAGAAGGCAGTTCTAACAAATTCAGCCAATAGGCCTGTGCCAGGGTCAGTGGTACCGGGCAAAAGGGCCCAGGAGTAAAATGTTCTTGTAGCTGCAGTCAAGTCTTTGTTAAATGATTCAAAAAAGTGGATGCAGAAGGTGAAAGACAATGTTAGAAGATAGGGGCGGCCAACCCAACAGGTAGGTAAAGGATTTAAAACACCTTTAGCACTATCACGCGGAGAGGGAGGCCTGGTGGAACAAAGTACCTTAAAATGTAGAAGAGGCTCCTGCGGTGGCGGTTGTTCCTGGTAGTTCCGGCAGTTCAGAAGATCCAGCAGAGGATGAGAGGCTCTCGTCGTGGAGGAAAGTTCGAGTCATTGCACTACCTAGGGATGAAACCAGCCGCGGTGCTGCCAAACAAAATAAACGGTACGTTCCTTTAAATTGCGGTCCGGGTGGACGGGTGCCTGGCCATCCAGTCTCCGAGTACAGGGTATTGGCAATTCGACCAAGGCAGGTCCAGGAAGGCGATTGGCAAACTGGTTAGCCCCGCCAGCTCAAGGGAAGAAGGCTCTTGCAGATGAAGATCTAATCTCGTCGTGTGGAGAAAAGTGGTGAGACGCTGCAGCAGGGCTTCACCGGTGGTTCAGTTGATGCAGATGTCTTTGACTTCTCTCCTCTTCGGTTTCTTAGTTCCAGTGGTGGCGTCTTGCCCTTCCAGTCCTCAGGACCCTGCTTTTATGCAAAAAGATCCCCATTCATACAGCCTAGCTGTCACTCACACAGTGGAGTGGTCATCTTGGCGGGAGACCCTCCAGCTATCAGGGCAGAGTGCGACATGGGTTGCTGAGGCAACCCTGTCCAGGGGTCCTACTGCCCCTCCCACACAATGGATCCACCCCAGCAGAAAGGAGGGCTTCTTGGCAGAAGCCCGCCAAAAGGACGAACAAATGATCCCCGACCTGGGTTAGGAGTTTAGAGAAAGACTGGAGAAAGAATTTATATCAAAGTTCTGGCAAATAAAACCTACCGGAGTAAAATTAATATAAAAATAAACCAGTGGTATGTTAGAGGCTGTGAGTAAATGTGGTAGCCTCGAACAATTGAAAATCCTATAGGAAAATATTTGCAGTCGAATATTTTCAGTAGTAACCACTGCCACCAGTCAGAAACTTTTGAGAGAGGGAATGTAGGGTACCCTCTCAAAAATGAACATAAGGGACACACTATTAACCCTTTTCAGTTCCTCCATAGTAAGATGGGTTGTACTGGTTTTGTTCACAGAGATTGAATAGTAAAGTCAATGGGGACTTTACATGCCCTGGGAGACAGTAGTCAGTCCCAGGGTATGGAGTCTATGTTTGGGGGCCGCTACGACACCCCTGTGTCACTGCACAGAGGGTGCTGTGTAACACATGTGGATAAAGATGGTTCCTATGGAGGTGAGAAAGACCCCATAGACATTAAACACAAAAAAATAGCCTAGAACAACACACAGCAAATATGCCTAAGAGTGGGAAAAATAGTCACACTCTTAGCAGGAGAAAAAAAACAAACCCTTCAAATCCAGCAAAGCTGCTGGGGGACTCTATTGGTAAGGGAAATTAGCCATAGAATGAGAATTCTCCCTAACACTCACCCCCCCCCAGACTAAGGGACAGGAGGATCTAATCCACTCCTGGATGAGTCTCTTACCACTAGTCGGTTATAAACATCCTAGAGAGACCATCAGCATTTTGTTGGTGACATCCTGACCTGTGCTCAATGGTAAAATCAAACCCTTAGAGGCAGATTGACCATTTTAGCAGTTTTGGGTTTTCCCCTCTCATTTGCATCAACCATCTCAAGGGTTGGTGGTCTGTTTGAATAATGAAAGTAGATCCATACAAGTGTGGTCTAAACGTCTTCAAAGACCACACAATGGTGGTGTTCCTTCTGCTCATCTTTTGTCTCTTCTTCTCTCCCCTAGGCGCAGAGATGTGGCGACCGGTGCAGACAGTCGCGGTGGAGCCAAAAGAACTCCCGAGGACAGGTGAGTGAAGCGCGAGGATGACGGGAAATAACCAGTTCTTGCAATTCCTTTTCTGGCAGAAATAAGCGTCCTTGGAAGTAAGGTAGGACATTGTTGACCGAAAAGTAAGACCCTCTTTGGGTCCAATTCTGCAAGGCTGTAGAGTCCAGGAGTTGTTTTACCCATGCTTGAATGTCTTCAAGGGTTTGTAAAGAGGTTATCCCCAAAATTCTTTGTTCGGGAATTATCGGCACAGGTTCTGAGTTTGTGTCTATTTCTCCCATTACTATTCGAGATAGCGCGTCCGCTTTGCCATTCTTACAGCCGGGGCGGTAAGTGATTACAAAATCGAACTCAGCAAAGAACAAAACCCATCGGAGCTGACGTGACGATTGAGCCTTGGCAGTTTTTAAATATTGTAAGTTTCGGTGATCAGTGATCACGGTGATGGCATGCCTGGCACCAAGAAGATAATGCCGCCAAGCCTTAAAGGCGGACTTAATGGCTAATAATTCCTTGTCGGTGATTGCATAATTTACCTCAGGCGGCGAGAACTTTCTAGACCAAAATGCTACGGGGTGCAGTTGGTTGGTTTCAGGGTCTCTCTGAGACAGGACAGCTCCCATGGCTAAGATGGACGCGTCGGTTTTGACTATATGGGAGATCGGGACGCGGGTGCTTCTAAATAGGTGCGGACGTGAATTTAGCTTTCAATTCCTGAAAGGCCTGTTCGGCTTCCTCGCTCCATTCGAAGCGTTTATTTTTCCGCAAGAGTGCAGTGATGGGTTGTACAACACGTGAAAATTCCGGGATAAATCTGCGATAAAAATTGGCAAAACCAAGCATGCTTTGGACACCTTTCACCGAACTAGGTGATGGCCATTTGAGGATGGCATCCACTTTTCGTGAGTCCATTCGGACCCCTTTAGGTGTCAGGATGAATCCAAGAAACTCAACCTCGGTGGTATGGAAAACGCACTTTTCCAGCTTTGCAAACAGTTTGTGCTGGCGCAATTTCTCAAGGACGGCCCTGACATGCTTTCTGTGATCAGATTCCAAAGAGGAGTACACAAGAATGTCATCGATATATACAACAACACAAACATCGATGAGTTCCCGAAGGACATCGTTCATGAAGAATTGGAAGGCAGCAGGCACGTTGCACAACCCGAAAGGCATCACCTGGTATTCGAATAATCCATATTTTGTACGGAAGGCCGTTTTCCATTCGTCGCCTTCTTTTACTCGCACCAGATGATAAGCCCCCCGGAGATCTAACTTGGTGTATACGCAAGCATCCTTCACCTGGTCAAGGAGTTCAGGGATCAGAGGCAGAGGGTAACAGTTTTTAACAGTTATCTGGTTCAATGCGCGGTAGTTGATACAAGTTCTAAGGTCGCCTTCTTTTTTGGGCACGAAGAACAAAGCCGAGGATGCCAGAGACTTTGACGGGCGAATGAAACCATTGGCTAGGTATTGATCTAAATATTGTCTCAAATGCAGATTCTCAGGTTCAGTAAGGGCATAAATCATGCTACAAGGGGGTTGTGCACTGTGCTCCAGATCGATTTGGCAATCGTACGATCTGTGGGGAGGTAACGTGTTTGCCTGTTGCTTTTGGAAGACGTCCTGAAAGTCTTGGTATTCCGGAGGTAGTTGCATGGAGACAGAGGTTACAGACGCTAGACTAATCTTCAGATTTTCTGGGTAGCAGGTTTGTGCACAATCCGGGAAGGTTATTCTCTTCGCTCGCCAATCAATTCGAGGATTATGTGTCTCTAACCAAGGGATTCCGAGAATAACCTGAAAATGTGCAGCCTTGATTACATCAAACACAACTGCCTCCCGATGGCCGTCCGGACCTATAAGTGTCACATCAGCAGTGGAATGTGTTACCGGTCCAGAGGCAATTTCAGTTCCATCGACTGTGGTGATGACATCTTTGCTGGTTTTAGGACAGAGAGGGAGGTTAATCCTAGAGGCCAATTCACGATCCACATAGTTTCCAATAGCCCCACTATCGATGTATGCCTTTATTGCATGCAACCGCTTAGGCTGTTCCGGATCTACGAGGACCATTGGCACAATGAAATGCGAGGTCTGAGAGTTAGTTTTCAAGCTCGGCAAGCGGACCCCTACGCTTGTCGGGTGTGGTCGTTTCCCGAACAGAGTCTTCATGGTTTTTATCAGCGGCTCCTACCACCTTCTTGGGCGGTTTTGGCGGGCAATCTCATAGAAAGTGTCCAGAGGACCCAGAATAAAGACATAATTGCATCTGCCGTCTTCCTTCACGTTCTTTGTGAGTTATAGGTCGTCTCCGATTTGCATAGGCTCAGAGACATCAGCACCCTTGGGGTTAGCGTGGGTCTTGACCAAGACCCGGGTCTCAAACTTGGACCGATCTGCTTTTCTGTTTTGAAGTCTGTGATCCAATTGGACCACTAAGTCTATATATTCTGTGCATTTTTGGGGCGGATTTACAACTTGGGCCAGGACATCTTTAAGTTCTCCGCGTAGACCTCGATAAAATAACGTGATTCTTTTATCCTCTGGCCACCCAGTTTCCACAATTAGTCTATTAAAGGTTGCAATGTAGGATAGGAGGTCCTGATTGCCCTGTCGCAGGGATAGGAGTTCGTCATCCAGAGCCTGCCCCTGAGAGTGTCGAGCAAATAACCTTTCCATGCTTGCTTGAAATCCTTGAAAATCACGGAGAATCGGGTCATCTTGAGTAACCAGTGGAACTGACCAATCGGCAGCACAGCCGCTGAGATAGGACAATACAAAGTCTACCTTGGTCTGGTCATTAGGGAAGGCCCCAGGTCTGCATAGGAAGTGCAAACGACACTGATTCATGAAAACGGCGAATCGTTTGGGGTCCCCAGCAAAGCGTTCGGGTGGGGCCATCGGCATGTTTCCAGGTAGATTAATCTGCACAGGGTTACTGGGAACCACCGGAGCGGGGTTCCCCCCAGAACCGGGTAGCGGAGTGTGTCCAGCTTGATCTTGCAAAAACTGTCTAGCCAAGTCATCAGTTCTTTCCTTTGATACAATCACTTCCCTCCTGAGAGCATTAGTCTCTTGACGAGCGGCGTGTACTTCGGCCCGTAATTCCCCCAGTAGTTGGGCCAACAGTCTCAGAAGTTTCCATATCACCTGACTCCCACGGAGGCGCTGGTCTAGTCCACTTGACTTTTCTGAGTGGAATGCCGTAAGTATGAAGATTACAAAAGTTCAAGTGTTGAGCCTCCTTTTATGTTGCCTTCCTAACCTGTGATCTGTCCTTTATTTCAGGTGCAGAATGAAGGCGATGCGTTGAGGGATTGACTTGCCAATGGTAAACTCAGGTGAGTTAGCGATGGGGGCGATCCCTCTTAATGTCTTTATAATCCTCCTGTAATGTCTTTTGTCCTTTCCCCATAGGGGCCGGGGTGCGGTACCTGCCAACGTAGCGGCGCCGACCCGAAATGAGGAACAATCCACCAACAGTAGTCCGGCAAGTGTTAAGGCGGAAAATTAAGCTTTCCTCATATGTTCCTTCTGCTCACCTTTTGTCTGTTCTTCTCTCCCCTAGGCGCAGAGATGTGGCGACCAGTGCAGACAGTCGCAGTGGAGCCAGAAGAACTCCCGAAGACAGGTGAGTGTAGCCCGGCGCTGCAGCGAGCAACGCGGTGCTTTTAAATGAAAGTCTTTTCTCAGGAACGCTGGCGTGAAGGTTCCGGATGCAAGTAAGAAGTTTGATAAAATTCTGGGTTTTCACCTTTCTCTTCTCTTCTTTCCTTACAGATTTTCCAGGATCGAGGCGGGCGTGGCTGGAGACCAGATGCAGGAGCAGACACGGTGAGCGTTCAGCTGCTTGGATGCAGAATAACGCGAAGCGTGAGCTACTGTCTGGGCGTGGCTTAAATAGCCCCCAAAGTAGTTCCAGGTAAGTATCCTTCCCTGGCCACGCCCGATTGGCAAAATAGTCCCAATGAAAAAATAGTCCCTTTCAGGTCTCAGGGAGGCCTGAATCTTGCAGCATAGTCTGCATTAGGTAAGTGCACAAAACACCTTCCTTTATGAGCCTAGCGCCTATGGCGCCAGGACTGATGTCCAACATGAGCCTGGCGCCAAAGGTGCCAGGACAGAGTCCAAAGAGCCCCTAAAAGGGGCCGCTGGGCTTTTACCTGGGGGCATGATGCCTGCTCCCGGGGGTGCTGGGCCTGGCCTGGTGCTCCGCGGGTAGGCATCATGACAATGGCCTTCATGTAGTGGGACATAAAATTTGACCCCCTGTCGGATACTACCTCCTTAGGAAACCCAACCCTGGTAAAAATACCAAGGAGGGCCTTAGACATAGCCTGAGCTGTAACAGTCCTCATAGGAATTGCTTCAGGGTACCTAGTAACATGGTCTACTACAACAAGTATAAACCTGTTGCCTGAAGATGTTGGAGGGTCAAGAGGACCAACAATGTCGATCCCTACCCTTTCAAATGGTACTCCCACCACAGGGAGAGGCACTAAAGGTGCCACATTCTTGGAGCCACTTTTACCAAAAGTTTAGCAAGTGTGGCAACTCTTGCAATACTTATCTACCTCAGCCCCCATTTTAGGCCAATAAAAGTCGAGAGAGAGCCTTTCCTTGGTCTTCTTGAAACTCAAGTGACCAGCCAAAGGTATCTCATGGGCGAGTTGCAAGAATTGGAGTCTGTTCTCTTGGGGCACTACAAGTCTTTTGTAGTCTCCAGGGATTGACTCTGTCAGTTCACTATAGAAGAGGCCATCTTCCCAGTGTAACCTATACTTCCCAGGCTATTGCCCTTCAAGCCGAGAAGCTGCCTGGTGGCAAAGACCGTCCAGAGTTGGACATTCTCTTCGTCCCCTACTGAAGTCTGCCCTGTTGGGACCACCTTCTACAAGTAAAGACTGCAGCTCAGGATAGTCCACAGGGTCAAGATCTCCAATGAGTTCCTGGCCTTCTACTAGATCTGAGTCCTCAGGCTCTAGTTCAACCACACATGGTGGTACCTCACTCTCAGCCTCAGCTGTAGGAGGAATCACAGGTGTGATTTTGGACAACCTAGGATATTTCCTGGTTGGCAGCACTGGAGATCTTTCTGCTGGTTTCTTCTTTGAAGTATTGGGTTTCCCCTTTGCTTCTGGTTGCTTTGAAATAGCAGTTAGTAACTCCAGTGGAGTAGGAGTGATTTATTTTTCTATCATCTCCTCAGGAGAGCCCCTCAAGGTCATGTCTCTTGCAGGTCTAGTGAGCTCCTGCAATCTTTTGCTGGGAGGTCTGGGAGTACTTGACACCACTCCCAGTTCTTTAAGGTCATTCCCTAAAAGAACCCTTCCAGGCACTTCAAATTGCACACTAACAGGTATCCTCACAGTCATTTCATTGCACTGGATGAGAGCTGGTAATTGGGGAAGCATCTGCACAGGCCCTCCAGCTAAGTTGGTAAGGCATTTGGGTGCCCTAGCAACATCCTCCACCTTGAAAAAAGATTCATCCACCACAGTTATGCTGGCCACAGTGTCTCTAATGGCAGGGGTCTCCTGACCATTCACTAGGACACTGTCTTTATATTACTCTTTAGTATTAGGAGGGTGTTAGGGAGAATTCTCTGTTTAGGCTGCATTTCCTAACCTAGTGAGTCCCCCAGCAGCTTTGCTGGATTTTTGGGGTTTATTTTCTTCTCCTGCCAAGAGTGGGACTCTTTTACCCTCACTCTTGGACATGATTTTAGTGTATTCCTGTGACTTGTAATGTGCTTATGGGCTTTGGGGTATTTTTCCCCATAGGCTATCATTGGTTTTTGTATGTGTGTTACACAGCACCCTCAGTGCAGTAACACAGGGGTGTCATAGTGACCCCCAAACATAGACTCCATACCCTGGGACTGACTACTGTCTCCCTGGGCATGTAAAGTCACCATTGACTTTACTAGTCTTAAATTGTGAACAGAACCAGTACAAACCATCATACTGTGGAAGTACTGGTAGGGGCAATTAGATTGCCCCTGGGACTGTTTGTCGAGGGGGTACTGTCCCGTCCCCCCTCGCCGAGTTTCTGGCAGGTGGCAGTGGATACCACGGAAATATTCCACCGGAATATTTCCGAATGGGATTTCCCATTGATTTTAATGCACCACTTTTTGGTGCAATGTTGAAGATACCGCCGGTTTATTTATTTAATATTAATTCACCGGTTGGGATTTTTTGCCAGAACTCGCTGCCAAAATGGCGTCTGGGTTCACTTCAGTAACCCTGAACCCGAGTCGAGCCTTTGTTCCACTTTTGGCAGGCTTCTGCACAGAAGCCCTCCAAAGTGGTGCCACTGTGTTTGGGTCTACAGGATGTGTGGGAGGGGGATTTAGGCACCCTGGACTGAGTTGCCTTGGCAACTCAAGTCGCACTCTTGTGTGATTGGCCCAGTGGTGAGCCCCCCGGCTCACGACTTAGCATGTTTGAGTGACAGCTAGGACGGGTGAATGGGGGTTTGCTGCATAAAAGCAGGGCTTTGGGGCAAAGTAGCATGCCCCAAACTTCAGAAGTCGCCACAGGACCTAAGAAGCCGAAGAGGGAGAAGCTGAGCCGACCTGCCACGACACCACCGGTGGAGCCCTGCGGAACCGTCTCACCACTTCCCAACGACAGAGGAGATCTCCAGTCCGGAGAGTCTTCTTCCCTTGACTGGTGGGGACAACCAGTTTTTGCCTTCTTTTCGCCTCCCTGGAGCATCTTGTGGCCGCCTTGCCTGTGTCAAGCACCCTGGCAACCGGAATACCACTTTTTACCTCTACCACGAAAGAGGGGTAACATCCTTTTAACCGGAAAACTCCACGGCTGGTTTCTTCCCTGGTAGTGCAACGACCTTCAGCCTTCCTCCACGTCGAGATCTGCTCTTCCTCCGCCGCGACTTGCACCCACTACCAGGAACAACTGCCACCGCTGGAGGATCCTTTCCATTTTGAAGGTACTGTGTTCCGCCCGGCTTCCCTTGTCACCGATTGTACGGGGTAGATTCAGCCCTCGGCTCTCGAACCTGGGTTAGCCTGGGACACCCTAACTAAACTTTTCTAGGCTTAACAGAACTTTTCTACTCACCTGTAAAGACTTTTGAGACTTTGGGACATTGTGTGATCTTGGGCATATTTGGCCTGGCTCTCCCTAAAGTGGGCCTGGCACTGAACGTCCTTGCTCCTCAATAGACTGCCTTCTCTAATACTTATTGTGGTTCTCTGAAAAGTGTTTCGCTGTATTGCTTTCTTAATTCTGCCTTTTTCCTCCCTTTTTAAACAATTTGTTGGAGTGCCATCTAACGTTAAGCGCTCACCTCTGCCGGGAAATAAGTGGTGTTAACTAAGACTTGTCCAACAAATAACTAGGGATGTACATATAGTAATTAGGACTGTGTTTTGAATTTATTTACCTTTTTCTGTGCTAGTGTAATTTTACAAGTGTGTCTTAAATAAATAAATATATACTTTTACACAAGCTCTGGTCAGTGTTTGCTTGTGCTACTGTGCCTCTGTACCTATTCTGTATGCTCTATATACTGCCTAACTCTTCTTGAGGGAAGTCTGACTGCTCAGCCACAGCTACCAAGTGAATCTGTGTGGTACAGACTGCTACCAAGTGGGTTTACTGCCAAACACCTGTAGTCTTAAATCTTTTGCAGTGGTCCCAGAGGGAACTGCACAGGTTTCTGCCTAACAGAGGGATAGAATTATACACATCTAAATTATGTTGTTCCCACAACCCTAGGGATACTAGAGAGACACTAGCTGACACTCTGATGGGGTCTTCAACTAGTAGTTGAAAGTTTCCACTGGCCATATGTACTTCCTCCTCTGGAGCGAAGGCTAAGGAGACAGTGTGGACCCCTGAAGGTTTACCCTTACATCTGGGATCCCCTTTCACATGATCAGTAGAGCCACAAACATAACATTTCCCAAATATCTTTATGAATGGTGGCTTGTTCTGATCCCCTTCTGGTCTGGGACCAGAAGGTACACTAGCCTGATTAGGTTTCCCTTGGGGCTTACCCTTAGAGTTTTGTTTGGGGGCCTCTTTGGAATTGGAATTATTTGAATTCTCTTTGTTGTCTTTCTTAGGCTGCTTTCCCTCATCCTTTTTCTGAGTGAACCCTGAATCCTTGTGATTAGATCTGTTGGCAACCCACAAGTCAGCAGCTCTAGCAAGTCTCTTAGCATCTAGTTCTTTTGAATCAGCCAAGTGCTGTCTGAGCTCAGGAGAGCAGGCATCGTAGATAGACTCCAACATTACAAGATTTCTCATTCCTTCATAAGTGTTACTCTGTAACCCTTAACCCATCCCTCTAAATTCTTCAAACACTCATTCACCCAAGTAGCCCAAGGGGTACTATCATGCCTTTTGAGGGTCCTAAACCTCTTAAGGTACTGGGAAGGAGTCTTCCCAAATCTAGCTATTAAAGCTAGCTTTACACATTCATAATCCATCCCATCCGCCTTCCCCAACTCCATTACCACATCAGATGCAACAGGGGAGCCTAGAGAATAACAAGGGGATCAACTGATTCCCTGTGATATCCTGAAGCCCATGATTGTATTCAAACATAGCTAACCAATCTACTACATCCATCTTAGGTTCACACATACCCACAATCTCTTTAGGCATCCAGGGTATTTTTAGACTGGAAGATCTAGAGGATTCGTGGAGAGAAGCATTTTCCAAAGACAATTTCTTCATCTCAAGCTCATGATTGAGCTTCAATTCTTTGAGCCTTAGTTCTTCATGTCTCTGTTCAGTGTGGGCACTAATTCCTATAAATTCTAGCTCAAGTCTAATGTTTTCTAGAGTGATACATTCAGGACTTAATGTGGGACCTGACAATGGTGCAGTAGCCACAGGTTGAGGCCTTTGAGCAGGCAGAGGGCCAGAGAGGGTGACATTGTTATCCTCCTCTTCCTCATCTGTTTCAACAATAACATCATCAATATCATTTTCCTCAATGTTTGCTACATTTGCTGTGGTAGTAGGCACTACAGCACCACTATCCAGTGTTTGTTTCTCTAACAGTCTATCAATCATTTCTGATTTCTTGCCTTTGACAGGATGACCTTTCTGTCTGCACAGATCCCTTAAATAATCAGCAGTATTAGTAAGGAGGGTCTCCTGGATGTCATTTTCCATACTTTGACTTTGTTTTAAATAAACTTTTTGTGATTGTTAGCCTTGTGGTTAATTGGTCCAAGGTACTAGCAGCACACTAAAATGTAAATCCAATATTTGTATCCTCACCGCTGTACACCAGTGTCAAGCAGAATCCTGTGCAGTTCCCTTAGGGAGCACTACAGAAGATTAAGACTACAGGTATGAGCAATAAGTCCCCTTTGGTATCAGTCTGTACCACAAAGATTTAGTTGGTAGATGTGGCTAAGCAGTCAGACGTATCTCAAGAGGGAGATGAGCAGTATTCAGGGTTTACACATTAGGGCTATAATCCTATGGCCCAAGGAAACACTGACCAAAGCTTTGTATTAAAAAGAATATATATATATATATTTATTTTACACACTTCTAAGTTAACACATTAATCACAGTTATTAAAGCAAGTTAAAAATCAGTCAAGAAAAGTATACACAACTCCCTAGTTAAATTGTTGACAAGTTTGAGCAAGAGTGAAAACTGAGCAAAACGACACAGTGAAAACCAAACACAAAAAGCACTCTACAATTTCTCACAAGGGAGTGAAAGCACAAGTTATAGAGGAATATATTCTTAAACACCCTAGCAACACTTCCCATTCGTTTGTGAACAAGTTTAGACAAGGCAGTACTTTAGCATGTATAATACTTAAATGAAAACCGAGCAAAATGGCACTTCACAAGTTTTAAAAGTGGGAAGGAAAAAGTGGTTATAAGAATTAAATTAGACCAAGGATAACAATCGAACTGCGCCACGCACAAAATATTTTGGCAGAAATCTTTTGTGCGTGGCGCAGTTTGATTGTTATACTTTGTCTAATTTGCTTACACTGTGGATGCTGGGCAAGGCATTCACATACTAACAATTGCAAGCAGCCGCACAGCCGTCTTAGAATTACGTTGCAAGCGCTGGGATCTTTTGGCCTCTTTGCTCAATATTTCTTGTGGTTATAAGAATTAGGTGCACTAACACAGTTCTAGTTGAGAAGCAATCTAGAGAAGGCAGTTCTAAAAAATTCAGCAAGAGTCAAGAGGCCTGTGCCAGGGTCAGTGGTACAGGGCAAAAGGGCCCAGGAGTAAAATGTTCTTGTAGCTGCAGTCAAGTCTTTGTTAAATGATTCGAAAAGGTGGATGAAGAAGGTGAAAGACAATGTTAGAAGATAGGGGCAGCCAACCCGACTGGTAGGTAAAGGATTTAAAACACCTTTAGCACTACGATGCGGAAAGGGAGGCCTGGTGGAACAAAGTACCTTAAAATGTAGAAGAGGCTCCTGCGGTGGCGGTTGATCCTGGTTGTTCCTGCAGTTCGGGAGATCCAGCAGAGGAAAGAGGCTCTCGTCGTGGAGGAAGGTTCGAGTCATTGCACTACCTAGGGATGAAACAAGCCGCGGTGATGCCAAACGAAATAAAAGGTCCGTTCCTTTAAATTGCAGTCCGGGTGGACGGGTGCCTGGCTATCCGGTCTCCGAGTACAGGCTACTGGTAATTCGACCAAGGCAGGTCCAGGAAGGCGATTGGCAAACTGGTTGGCCCCACCAGCTCAAGGGAAGAAGGCTCTTGCAGATGAAGATCTTCTCAAGTCGTGTGGAGAAAAGTGGTGCGACGCTGCAGCAGGGCTTCACCAGTGGTTCAGTTGTTGCAGATGTCTTTGGATTCTCTCCTCTTCGGTTTCTTAGTTCCAGTGGTGACGTCTTGCCCTTCCAGTCCTCAGGACCCTGCTTTTATGCAGAAAGATCCCCATTCATACAGCCTAGCTGTCAGTCACACAGTGGAGTGGTCATCTTGGCGGGAGACCCTCCAGCCTATCAGGGCAGAGTGCGACATGGGTTGCTGAGGCAACCCTGTCCAGGGGTCCTACTCCCCCTCCCACACAATGGATCCACTGCAGCCAAAAGGAGGGCTTCTTGGCAGAAGCCCGCCAAAAGGACGAACAAATGATCCCCGACCTGGGTTAGGAGTTTAGAGAAAGACAGGAGAAAGAATTTATATCAAAGTTCTGGCAAATAAAACCTACTTCATGCCCAAGATAAACCACTTTACTCTGACTGATTTGACATTTGCTTGCCTTTATGGTCAGATGGGCCTGTTCCAGAGCCTGCAAAACATATCCTAGGTGGTCAACATGTTTGTTCCAAGAAGGGCTGAACACTGCAATGTCATCCAAGTATGCCATGCAGAAGACCTCCATCCCCTTCAAAACCTGATTAACCATCCTTTGGAATGTAGCAGGTGCATTCCTTAGCCCATGAGGCATAACCTTAAGCGGGTATAAGCCAACTGGGGTGGAGAATGCAGTTTTCTCCTTGTCATGGTCAGTCAGGGCTATTTGCCAATAGGCTGACGTGAGATCAAATGTGCTGAGGAACTTGGCTGAACCAAGTCTATCCACCAGCTCATCTGTCCTTGGCAAAGGATGGGCATCAGTCTTAGTAACTGCAATTAGAGCTCTATAGTCCACACAGAATCTCAACTCTTTGGATCCTGCCTTTGGTACTAACACAACTGGGCTAGACCATGGACTAGTAGAGGGCTCTATTACCCCGAGATCAAGCATCTTGTTGACCTCTCCTTTGATGTGGGTTCTTACATTTTCTGACATCCTGTAGCCCCTGCTTTTGACAGGTAAACAGTAACCAGTATTGATATCATGCTGGCCCCAAGGGGTCAAGCCTGGTGCTAGAGAAAACAGAGGGGCAAATTGATTTAACAAAACTTTGCACTCCTGCTGTTGCTCAGGTGTCAGATTAGAAGAGAGATTAACTCCTTCTACTTTCTCTTCTAAAGGTTTGCCTCTGAGGAGGTCAGGTAGAGGTTCACTCTCCTCCTCCTCCTGAGCCGAAACTAGAAGCAAAGCTCCCAGTTCTGGTCTCGAGATATAAGCTTTTAGACGGTTGGTGTGGAAGACTCTAGGAGCCTCCATAGGATTGCCTAAGTGCACCAGATAGTTCACCTCTCCAAGTTTTCCCGCAACCTTGAAAGGTCCCATCCATTTGTCCTGCAAGGCCCACTGCCTTGTTGGTACCATAACAAGACCTAGCTGGTCTTGAGCAAACTCAACCATGTTGGCCTTCTGGTCATGCCAATGCTTCACCAGAGCCTGACCTGCTTTCAAGTTATCACTTGCTTCAGCCATCATGTGTGACATTCTCCTCCAGAGTCCTATCACATAGTCAGTAACTCTGATTGGCGTGGGGGAAGGAGCACTCTCCAACCCCTTCTTGATCAGAGCCAATGGACCTCTGACCGGATGGCCATAGAGAAGTTCAAAGGGACTGTAATCCACTCCCTCCTGGGGGACTTCTCTATGTGCAAAGAGAAGGCATGGCAGTAGAAGATCCCACTTTTTCTTAAGGGGGTCTTCTAAAGCTCCTATCATGCTCTTCATGGTTCTGTTAAACCTTTTTACCAACCCATTTGTCTGAGGGTGGTATGCTGTCGAGAACTTTTAGGTAACTCCACAGTTTTTCCACATGGCCTTCATGTAGTGGGACATAAAATTTGACCCCCTGTCGGAAACTACCTCCTTAGGAAACCCAACCCTGGCAAAAATACCAAGGAGGGCCTTAGACACAGCCTGAGCTGTAACATTCCTCATAGGAATTGCTTCAGGGTACCTAGTAGCATGGTCTACTATAACAAGTATAACCCCGTTTGCCTGAAGATGTTGGAGGGTCAAGAGGACCAACAATGTCGATCCCTACCCTTTCAAATGGTACTCCCACCACAGGGAGAGGCACTAAAGGTGCCACATTCTTGAAGCCACTTTTACCAGAAGTTTAGCAAGTGTGGCAACTCTTGCAATACTTATCTACCTCAGCCCCCATTTTAGGCCAATAAAAGTCGAGAGAGAGCCTTTCCTTGGTCTTCTTGAAACTCAAGTGACCAGCCAAAGGTATCTCATGGGCGAGTTGCAAGAATTGGAGTCTGTTCTCTTGGGGCACTACAAGTCTTTTGTAGTCTCCAGGGATTGACTCCGTCAGTTCACTATAGAAGAGGTACCTAGTAGCATGGTCTACTACAACAAGTATAAACCTGTTGCCTGAAGATGTTGGAGGGTCAAGAGGACGAACAATGTCGATCCCTACCCTTTCAAATGGTACTCCCACCACAGGGAGAGGCACTAAAGGTGCCACATTCTTGGAGCCACTTTTACTAGAAGTTTAGCAAGTGTGGCAACTCTTGCAATACTTATCTACCTCAGCCCCCATTTTAGGCCAATAAAAGTAGAGAGAGAGCCTTTCCTTGATCTTCTTGAAACTCAAGTGACCAGCCAAAGGTATCTCATGGGCGAGTTGCAAGAATTGGAGTCTCTTCTCATGGAGCACTACAGGTCTTTTGTAGTCTCCAGGGATTGACTCTGTCAGTTCACTATAGAAGAGGCCATCTTCCCAGTGAAACCTATACTTCCCAGGCTATTGCCCTTCAAGCTGAGAAGCTGCCTGGTGGCAAAGACCTTCCAGAGTTGGACATTCTCTTTGTCCCCTACTGAAGTCTGCCCTGTTGGGACCACCTTCTACTGCAGCTCAGGATAGTCCACAGGGTCAAGATCTCCAATGAGTTCCTGGCCTTCTACTAGATCTGAGTCCTCAGGCTCTAGTTCAACCACACATGGTGGTACCTCACTCTCAGCCTCAGCTGTGTGAGGAATCACAGGTGTGATTTTGGACAACCTAGGGGATTTCCTGGTTGGTAGCACTGGAGATCTTTCTGCTGGTTTCTTCTTTGAAGTCTTGGGTTTCCCATTTGCTTCTGGTTGCTTTGAAATAGCAGTTAGTAACTCCAGTGGAGTAGGAGTGATTTATTTTTCTATCATCTCCTCAGGAGAGCCCCTCAAGGTCCTGTCCCTTGCAGGTCTGGTGAGCTCCTGCAATCTTTTGCTGGGAGGTCTGGGAGTACTTGACATCACTCCCAGTTCTTTAAGGTCATTCCCTAAAAGAACCCCTCCAGGCACTTCAAATTTCACACTAACAGGTATCCTCACAGTCATTTCATTGCACTGGATGAGAGCTGGTAATTGGGGAAGCATCTGCACAGGCCCTCCAGCTAACTTGGTAAGGCATTTGGGTGCCCTAGCAACATCCTCCACCTTGAAAAAAGATTCATCCACCACAGTTATGCTGGCCACAGTGTCTCTAATGGCAGGGGTCTGCTGACCATTCACTAGGACACTGTCTTTATAATACTCTTTAGTATTAGGAGGGATAGAATTATACATATCTAAATTATGTTGTTCCCACAACCCTAGGGGTACTACAGAGACACTAGCTGAAACTCTGATGGGGTCTTCAGCTAGTAGTTGAAGGTTTCCAGTGGCCATATGTACTTCCTCCTCTGGAGCGAAGGCTAAGGAGACAGTGTGGACCCCTGAAGGTTTACCCTTACATCTGGGATCCCCTTTCACATGATCAGTAGAGCCACAAACATAACATTTCCCAAATATCTTTATGAATGGTGGCTTGTTCTGATCCCCTTCTGGGCTGGGACCAGAAGGTACAATAGCCTGATTAGGTTTCCCTTGGGCTTCCCCTTAGAGTTTTGTTTGGGGGCCTCTTTGGAATTGGAATTATTTTAATTCTCTTTGTTGTCTTTCTTAGGCTGCTTTCCCTCATCCTTTTTCTGAGTGGCCCCTGAATCCTTGTGAGTAGCCCTATTGGCAACCCACAAGTCAGCAGCTTTAGCCAGTTTCTTAGCATCTAGTTCATTTGAATCAGCCAAGTGCTGTCTGAGCTCAGGAGAACAGGCATCATAGATAGACTCCAACATTACAAGATTTCTCATTCCTTCATAAGGGTTAACTCTGTAACCCTTAACCCATCCCTATAAATTCTTCAAACACTCATTCACCCAAGTAGCCCAAGGGGTACTATCATGCCTTTTGAGGGTCCTAAACCTCTTAAGGTACTGGGAAGGAGTCTTCCCAAATCTAGCTATTAAAGCTAGCTTTACACATTCATAATCCATCCCATCCACCTCCCCCAACGCCATTACCACATCAGATGCAACAGGGGGGAGCCTAGAGAATAACCAGGGGATCAACTGATTCCCTGTGATATTCTGGAGCCCATGATTGTATTCAAACATAGCTAACCAATCTAATACATCCAACTTAGGTTCATACATACCCACAATCTCTTCAGGCATTCAGGGTCTTTTTGGACTGGAAGATCTAGAGGATTTGTGGAGAGAAGCATTTTCCAAAGACAATTTCTTCATCTCAAACTCATGATTGAGCTCCAATTCTTTGAGCCTTAGTTCTTGATGTCTCTGTTCAGTTTGGGCACTAATACTTTTAAATTCTAGCTCAAGTCTAGTTTTTTCTAGAGTGATAAATGCAGGACTTAATGTGGGACCTGGCAATGGTCCAGTAGCCACAGGTTGAGGCCTTTGAGCAGGCAGAGGGCCAGAGGGGGTGACATTGTTATCCTCCTCTTCCTCATCTGCTTCAACAATAACATCATCAATATCATTTTCCTCAATGTTTGCTACATTTGCTGTGGTAGTAGGCACCACAGCACCACTATCCAGAGTTTGTTTCTCTAACAGTCTATCAATCATTTCTGATTTCTTGCCTTTGACAGTATGACCTTTCTGTCTACACAGATTCCTTAAATAATCAGCAGTATTAGTAAGGAGGGTCTCCTGGATGTAACTTTCCATACTTTGACTTTGTTTTAAATAAACTTTTTGTGATTGTTAGCCTTGTGGTTAATTAGTCCAAGGTACTAGCAGCACACAAAAATGTAAATCCAATACTCTTATCCTCACCGCTATACACCAGTGTTAGGCAGAATCCTGTGCAGTTCCCTTAGGGAGCACTACAGAAGATTAAGACTACAGGTATGAGCAATAAATCCCCTTTGGTATCAGTCTGTACCACAAAGATTTAGTTGGTGGCTGTGGCTAAGCAGTCAGACTTATCTCAAGAGGGAGATGAGCAGTATTCAGGGTTTACACATTAGGGCTATAACACTATGGCACAAGGAAACACTGACCAAAGCTTTGTATTAAAAAGAATATATATATTTATTTTACACACTTCTAAGTTAACACATTAATCACAGTTATTAAAGCAAGTTAAAAATAAGTCAAGAAAAGTATACACAACTCCCTAGTTAAATTGTAGACAAGTTTGAGCAAGAGTGAAAACTGAACAAAACAGCACAGTGAAAACCAAACACAAATGGCATTCTAGCAATTTCTCACAAGGGAGTTGAAAGCAAAATGTATACAGGAATACATTCTTAAAACACCCTAGCAACACTTCGCATTTGTTTGTAGACATGTTTAGGCAAGGCAGTACTTTAGCATGTATAATACTTAAATGAAAACCGAGCAAAATGGCAATTCACACATTTTAAAAGTGGGAAGGAAAAGGTGGTTATAAGAATTAGGTGCACCAACACAGTTCTAGTTGAGAAGCAATCTAGAGAAGGCAGTTCTAACAAATTCAGCCAGAGTCAATAGGCCTGTGCCAGGGTCAGTGGTACAGGGAAAAAGGGCCCGGAGTAAAATGTTCTTGTAGCTGCAGTAAAGTCTTTGTTAAACGATTCGAAAAGGTGGATGCAGAAGGTGGAAGACAATGTGAGAAGATAGGGGCGGCCAACCCAACAGGTAGGTAAAAATTTAAAACACCTTTAGCACTACCACGCGGAAAGGGAGGTCTGGCGGAAAAAAGTACCTTAAAATGAAGAAGGGGCTCCTGCGGTGGCGATTGTTCCTGGTAGTTCCTGCAGTTTGGGAGATCCAGCAGAGGAAGAGAGGCTCTCGTCGTGGAGGAAGGTTTGAGTCACTGCACTAGCCAGGGATGAAACAAGCCGCGGTGCTGCCAAATGAAATAAAAGGTATGTTCCTTTAAATCGCGGTCCGGGTGGACGGGTCCCTGGCTATCCTTTCTCCGAGTACAGGGTACTGGCAATTCGACCAAGGCAGGTCCAGGAAGGCCATTGGCAAACTGGTTGGCACCACCAGCTCAAGGGAAGAAGGCTCTTGCAGATGAAGATCTTCTCTCGTCATGTGGAGAAAAGTGATGAGGCGCTGCAGCAGGGCTTCACCGGTGGTTCAGTCATTCAGATGTCTTTGGCTTCTCTCCTCTTCGGTTTCTTAGTTCCACTGGTGACGTCTTGCCCTCCCAGTCCTCAGGACCCTGCCTTTATGCAAAACGATCCCTATTCATACAGCGTAGCTGTCACTCACACAGTGGAGTGGTCATCTTGGCGGGAGACCCTCCAGCCTATCAGGGCAGAGTGCGACATGGGTTGCTAAGGCAACCCTGTCCAGAGGTCCTACACCCCTCCCACACAATGGATCCACCCCAGACTCAGTGGCACCGAAATGAGGGCTTCTTGGCAGAAGCCCGCCAAAACGAGGAACAAAGGATTCCCGACCTGGGTTAGGAGTTTAGAGAAAGACACGAGAAAGAATTTATATCAAAGTTCTGGCAAATAAAACCTACCGGAGTACAGTTAATATAAAAATAAACCGGCGATATGTTAGAGGCTGTCAGTAAATGTGGTTGCCTCGAACAATGGGAAAATCGAGTAGGGAAATATTTGCGGTCGAATATTTCCGGTAGTAACCACTGCCACCAGCCAGAAACGTTTGAGAGAGGGACTGTAGGGTATCCTCTCGAAAATGAGCATAAGGGAAAAAACTATTAACCCTTTTCAGTACCTCCATAGTAAGATGGGCTGTACTGGTTTTGTTCACAGAGATTGACTAGTAAAGTGAATGGGGACTTTACATGCCCTGGGAGGGTTTATAGTCAAAATGTCGAAAAATAAATGTTGACACGCAAAAAAGTCGAAAAAAAAATGTCGAAAACAATAATGTCGACATCCTATACATAGAATGGAGGAAGTCAATTTTTCGAAAAAAAAATGTCGACAAAAAAAATGGTCGATTATCATAGACAATAACCCAACATAATTATTGGGGGGGTCCCCCCCCCAGCCCCCCCAACCTCACCCTACATCACGAACCATCTCAGCACCCCCTCCCCTTCCCTTCGTCCGTAATCACCCACTTGTCTGTTACACTAGATAAAAATAGGTTACGAAATGGTTAACACACTAGATGACATTCCTGAGTAAAGCACCTTGTTTTTAATAGCAGGAAACCAGTAACGGCTGTGGAAAACCGTCATTACCTGACAGAACATCTCTTGAGAGGTTACTTCGGGCAATTGATAACACTTCTTTCGTTCTTATAACAGGAGAAAAGGTAAGACGCACTACCATAATAAAAAATAACGTGTACAATAACACAAATAGTATAAAATACCACAAAAAAATTAATTTTATGTGTCGTTTCAGGTGATAGAATGGAAAACAAAGTAGAATTTATAGAAAGCCAAAAGGGAGGAAAGCAGTTGATTTGGAATGGATACATATTCTATAAAGAGCTTCAGCGAAAAGAGAGAATTTACTGGCGCTGCACAGAATATGCGAAAAATAAATGTACAGCCCGCGCAGTAACAGTGGGAACAGAAGTAAAGGGAAATGCTGAACACAATCATATGCCTGATAAGACAAATATAATAATCAGGAAAACATTAACGGAACTAAAAAGAAAAGCAATAGAACATGAGGGGGAAACTAGTGGATCTGTACTCAGAGAAGTTTGTGGCCAATTACCAACGCATGTAACAGCGCAATTACCAGCTGAAAAATTAATGCAGCGCACTATTAACCGCGCCAAACATACTAATGAGAACCTACCCCCTCCACCTACATCCTTTGAAAATATAACTATTCCGGATATTTTTAAGGTTACAGCACGAGGAGAACATTTTTACTGTGGCTCAATTGGAGTAAACAATGACAAAATCTTGGTGTTCGCTACCGCACAAAACTTTCAACATCTAAGTCAAAGCAAAAATTGGCAGAGTGACGCCACTTTTAAGGTATGCCCTCACCCGTTTTTTCAATTTTATACAGTACATGGAACAATCAATGACAAAATTTTACCACTTATTTACTTTTTGATGCCAAAAAAAACAGAGGACGCATACAAAATCATATACAATAAAATTAAGGAAACTACACCAGATTCACAACCAGAGACAATAATCATGGATTATGAAACAGCACAAATCAAGGGTTTTTCTAGCGTGTACAAAGAAACTAGAATAAAAGGCTGTTTTTTTCATTTCACACAAAGTGTTTGGAGAAAAATACAGAAATTAGGTTTGGGATCAAAATATACGGAGGACAGTTACTTTCAGATTAACGTTAAGAAACTTTTTGCATTGGCTTTTGTACCGGAAAATCATGTTATTATTTATTACGAACATTTAATTGAAAGTCTGTACTATAAAAATCATGAGGATGAATTAACAAATTTACTGGACTACTTCGAAAATACCTGGATAGGGCAATTAACTAGGAGTGGCAACAGACGCAGACCAAAATACGTAATTGATTTGTGGAACTGCTACCAGTCTACCATGGAAAAACAACCAAGAACAAATAACGCGTTGGAAGGCTGGCATAGCCGCATAAATAAAAATTTCAACACCCTTAATCCAAATTTATAGCATTTCTTAAGAGACTTAAAATTAGAGGAACACCACCAGGAATTTAGAATTTCACAAACAATTTCTTTGGCAAATCAAGCACCGAAAGCAAAAAAATACAGAGACTATGATAATAAATTAGTGCAACTAGTACAGGCATTCACAATAGAGAACAAGGACATTTACTTAGATTCAATTGCATTTAACTTGAAATGTTAAAAAGAACACTTACAGTTGATGGTCGTCAGGAATCCGTGTTGCAAAAAGGTGAAAAATCCCCAAAAAAAACCATAAATCCAGGTGCAAAGGAAGATTGCATTAACCATGAAAAAGTGCCAATTCCATGATAAAATCCACAGCTCGAGTAAAAAAAGGTATCCAAAGTCCACGTAAAGTATCCAAAATCCACGTTGATCCGAGATCCATACTTCTGTTCCATGTAAACTCTCTGCTCCATGAAAAAAAGACTACCAGGAAAGCCGTATCCGAAAAAAATGGAAACATCCAGGAACGCAAAATCCAACATCCTTACGGCAAAATCCATGGAATCCAAGAAGACCCAGTCCATCCGATGAAAAACCAAGAAAAAAATGATGAAATACCCAAAAAAAAAAAACAATCCAAGGAACGAACGGACGAGGACGCGACCGCGGTAGAAACGAGACGATAGTGAGCTTTAAAAATGGCGCTCACGTTTACGTTGTACTACGTACCGTACGTAGAAAGTTAAAACAAATATAAGTTAATAATTGTATACATACATTTTTAGCTCGCTAGCGCCATCTAATGGTTGTTTAGTATATAACATGTTGAACTGCATTATAAAAAGATATTGCATTTAATTATTTATTTATCTGAAAAGAAGCATTGTTATGTTTATTTATTTATTTAATACAATACGTTGGTATTACCTATATATTTAAATATTAACTATACATAATAAACATAAAGATGAAAGTAAATTACTGTCTAAATTGTTTATTTTATATGTATTTATTTATGAGTCGAAAAATTAATGTCGAAAATATATTATGTCGACATTTTTGTATGTCGACATTATAGCTTTTCGACATTAATTTGTCGACATTTTGACTGTCGACATTATTGATGTCGACATTATGACTGCACACCCCCTGGGAGACAGTAGGCAGTCCCAGGGTATGGAGTCTATGTTTGTGGGCCGCTACGACACCCCTGTGTCACTGCACAGAGGGTGCTGTGTAACACATGTGGATAAAGATGGTTCCTATGGAGGTGAGAAAAACCCCATAGACATTAAACACAAAAAAATAGCCTCGAACACACAAAGCAAATATGCCTAAGAGTGGGAAAAAGAGTCACACTCTTAGCAGGAGAAAAAAAACAAACCCTTCAAATCCAGCAAAGCTGCTGCGGGACTCTATAGGTAAGGGAAATTAGCCATAGAATGAGAATTCTCCCTAACATGGGGGCCAAGGGGAAAGCCCAAGTCTATTTTGACATGTGAATTTCACACTTTCTCCAGACAGGACACCATACAGATATGGGCTTTCGGGTGTCCAAGCCACCAAGGAAAACAGGGAACCCCATGCATTTACGAAAAGAGGACACCTGTGGGAATTAACAGAGGTATGATTTGCACAAATCAGCCCAGAATGTATTACTCAGGCACACCCGCAAGTCTGAAATGTGGGGGAAAAAACACATTTTCCGCACATTTCACTCAGCTCACCCATCTCAGCACACCACCACCAACACATGGCCTACCGTCCTGCGTTCCCACAGGTGTCCTGATGGAAACGGTACCTCACATGTGTGGGTGCACCTACCTGGTGGCCAAGGGGAAAGCCTCAAACACAGGCAACCCCAAGTCTGTTTTGACACGTTAATTTCACACTTTCTGCAGACGTGCACACCATACAGATATGGGCGTCAGGTGTTGGCTCACCCATCGAAACACTCCACCAACAACACATGGCCTACCATCCCATGTTCCCACAGGTGTCCCAATTGGAGGGGCGGCTCATCTCATGTAGCCCTCCCCAGGGGCAGATAAGGGGGGGCTGTCCTGCACTCCTCCCTAGACTCAGGCGTCCGTTCCTAGGAGCAGTTATCAGGGCCCAGGGAGGGCTGCATGACATGGCACCCACTCCATTGCAGGTGGCGGGGAGGGAGTCAATGCCCATTCCCATTAGAAAATTCCCTGACCTTTTGGGGTGCCCCACAGCCCCCCCTAAAAAGCGGTCCACCATTTCCACTTTTTTTCCTTTGGTAACCCAACTCCCCTTGGTGGAGAGTGGCACATTGATGTGCCAATCTGGTGCGGGGTGCCCAGCCCTTACTGCCCTAGCCTCTGGGCGGCCTGCCCCACCATTTTTGGGGGCCCTCTTCCCCCTCACCCCAAATGGGTGGCGGTGGCACCTCATGCAGGCCCCCCTGGGCCTCCTACAAACGGCTGCGTCAGGTACACCCCCCTCCATTTGGGGTTTGGGGGAGAGGGCTCCCAATAATTGTGGGACAGGCCCCCCAGTGGGTGGGGCAGTAAGGTTTGGGCACCCTGGCGCCAGATTGGCACACCAATGTGCCCATCTGCGCCAAGGCAGGTATAGTACACAAAGAAAATAATTCAAATTGGCAGGTTGCCATTTAGTGGGGGAAGAGGGGCTGTCGAATTTTCTAATGTGAAGGGGGTGCACCTCTCCACCCCCACCCCAATTGGAGGGGCAGCCCATTTCATGTCACCCTCCCCAGGGGCAGGTAAGGGGGGGGCGCTGTCCTGCACTCCTCCCTGGGCTCAGGCGTCCGTTCCTAGGAGCAGATATCTGGTCCCAGGGAGGGCTGCATGACATGGCACCCACTCCATTGCGGGTGGGGGGAGGGGGTCAACGCCCCATCCCATTAGAAAATTCCCTGACCCTTTGGGGTGCCCCACAGCCCCCCTAAGAAGCGTTCCACCATTTTCACTTTTTTCCTTTGGTAACCCAACTCCCCTTGGTGCAGAGAGGCACATTGATGTGCCAATCTGGTGCCAGGGTACCAAAACCTTACTGCCCCAGCCACTGGGCAGCCTGTCCCAACATTTTTGGGGGCCCTCTCCCCCGTCACCCCAAATGGGTGGCAGTGGCACCTCATGCAGGCCTCCCTGGGCCTTCTACAAACGGCTGCTTGAGGTACACCCCCCTCCATTTGGGGTGGGGGGGGAGGGCTCCCAAAAATTGTGGGACAGGCCCCCCAGTGGGTGGGGCAGTAAGGTTTGGGCACCCTGGCACCATATTGTCACACCAATGTGCCCATGTGTGCCAAGGTAGGTAGAGTAAACAAAGAAAATAATTCAAAATGGCAGGCTGCCCTTTAGTGGGGGAAAAGGGGCCCCCTACACCGCTGTGGAATTTTCTAATGTGAAGGGGGGTGCACCTCTCCACCCCCAACCCAATTGGAGGGGCGGCCCATCTCATGTCACTCTCCCCAGGGGCAGATAAGGGGGGGCTGTCCTGCACTCCTCCCTGGCCTGAGCTCAGGCGTCCGTTCCTAGGAGCAGATATCTGGTCCCAGGGAGGGCTGCATGACATGGCACACACTATATTGCAGGTGGGGGGAGGGGGTCAACGCTCCATCCAATTAGAAAATTCCCTGACCCTTTGGGGTGCCCCACAGCCCCCCCTAAGAAGCGTTCCACCATTTTCACTTTTTTCCTTCGGTAACCCAACTCCCCTTGGTGCAGAGAGGCACATTGATGTGCCAGTCTGGCCCCGGGGTGCCCAAACCTTACTGCCCCACCCACTGGGGGGCCTGTCCCACCATTTTTGGCGGCCCTCTCCCCCCTCACCCCAAATGGGTGGTGGGGGCACCTCATTCAGGCCTCCCTGGGCCTCCTACAAATGTCTACGTTTTTCTAATGTGCGTGCGCTAATTTTCGAAATGGCTGCTGTGGTGAAAATTACTTTCACTTTCACGGACATGAAACTGAAGGTAATCCAGCCCCCTGGCAGTGAGGGGGGACCTCCCCTCACATAGCCCGGGGGTTGGATTACTGTTTTGTGTGATCCCTGCTTTGCAGGGATCACACAAAACAAGGTGTCAAAAAGGATGAGCTATCTCGTCCTTGGCACTACGTACCTAATGTCAAGAACGAGATACCTTGCCCTTGGCACTTAAGGGGTTAAAAATGGGGAAAATGATGGCCCTTTTCCATGAGGGGGGATCATTTCCAGATTTCATACATGCATTAAACACAATCATAAGGAGTGGTGCCCAGAAGGCCAGGGAGTCGTGAAACATATCTGAGGGGATCATATCTGGGCCCAGAGCCCGATTGTGGGCTTGTTAGTGAATGACATTCTTGACCTCTTCCACTTCAAATTCTAAAGAAGATACAGCTACAATTCGATACCCCTCAGTGGTAGCAGCCCCAAACAGGCTCCCAAATACTTTATCCATTCCCCTTCCACGACATGGGTCCCACTACCCATAGGTGTTACACACCCAGTGGGACCACCCTTCACAAACTCCGAAAATGCCTTCTGGTCCACTCTTTTAGCAGCATCCAGAAAACCTTCCCAGACCACCCCTTCAATTTCCTTTTTCCTTCTCTTAAGCTCACTATGATAATGGGCTCTCGCCTGAGTTAACGCTCTTCTGCTGGATGCTGGATCCTTAAGGGTCAACGATAGTGCTCTCTTTGCCCTTTTACAAGCCTCATCAAACCAACCCCTCTGCAATGTTCTCCCCTTGGCCTTGATTGCTTTCGTAAATTTGATGGTAAGAGCCCCCTCTAATTCCACAAATGTATCTACAATTAGCTTCTCAGGTAGAGTATCCCCCAAAATATCCACCAAGAGGGGTTAATTTTCCTTAATTGCTTTGTAATGCAATTCCTCCTCTACGATGGTCCCCCATTTAATTCTTCTGGATCGGATGGTCACTCCGTTTATAGGGCAGGGTACCATGTCCTGTGAAAGCCCTGCCCCCAACAGACCCACCAGGGACAAACGTATAGAGTGATGATCGCTATTCACATCGGGGATCACCTCAAAGCTTGTAGTACGCCCCCATAGGCCAACAGAGATACAAAAATAGTCGATTGTTGAGGAGCCCATATGGTTGTTAAAGTTCACCTTGTCCGGAATATCCGGAGCTAGGTGACCATTAACTGTGCGCAAACCCCATTCAGTAACCAGGAGCACATCTGCAATCCCTTGGAGCACACTCTCTCATCCCTCATACATGGAGCTGGGATATTCACTAACAAATCCTCCAGGGGATCTAATGCATCTTTAACCACACCCATTCCCATTTTAATATTGAAATCGCCTCCCCAGATCAAGAGTTCATTTTTTTGCCTGCCCTTAGTCAGTAGGTCCTCAATGAACCCCTTCAATTTGGTTAATCTGTCCACCTCTGAAATGTGCGGGCTATTATAAATATTAATGATGCAGATCGAATCCCCCGTTACTGTGGACAAGGAGACCACCTGCAGGAAATCCATCCCTGTGTCAATCACCTTAATCGTACAGTCTAAGGAGGACTTAATCAGGATACACAAACCCCCATAGCATCTACCCCTTGGCTTTTTCTTGCAAAGTTTCCAAAGGAGACAAAGCCATCTAGGTATGGGGTGTCCATCTCCAATGTTCTCTGTAGCAATACCACTTCATTAGCTTGAAGTAATTTGACAACGGACCCAGTTCTCAACTTTCCTAATGATCCTGCAATGTTCCATGAAAGCAAACGGAACTCACCCGGTTTGCTAACCAGCGCACCGCCGGTTCGAGTAGGGACAAGCTGTTGCTCTCCCACCCTACTTACCGAGGCCTGGAAACCCCCAGGTGCAATCATCTGTCAATCCAGATCCTCGCACGAAGTCAGGATCTCAAATTGATTGGCCAGTTTGAGAGCACTGGTGGGGTCCCTTGCCTTTTCAGCAGTATACTCTCTCTTTGCTGGGATCCTACTCTAGCCACCCACTATCTGGCAGTCTGGTTCCGGGTGGACAGAGGAGTTTCCTTTCCCTTTAACTCCCCCCACCCCCCTGCTCTGCTCCCATAGGACTGACTCCACATCCCCTGCCTCCCTACCTTTACATAAAAATAGTCCAGGGGAAGAAGCTTACTAAATAATTCACTTCCATTTGGCTTAAGACCTGATGCTAGGTTGGAGTTTAATAAGTAGTTAGCCATAGTTGCATCCAAAAAGTTTACCACTACACAATCACCTGACAGGTTTTTGGGCCTATTCTCTACCCAGCCACTCTTCTAGCCATACAGATAATGGCGGGATCTATCTTGGGCCCCATCAGGTTAGAGTTAAACCAATGCGATGCCTTATTGATTAGGGAGAGAGTTGTTTCATGCCTGCCCTTTGGTAGTCCAGGCGGGCCAGGGATGATCCCTACATAGGGAACCGCCTCGGGAGGAAGGTCTAGAATTGTCTGATCCCCTGTCCCTTGTGGGGGTACTATCGATTCCACGGCTTCATCCATCTCTACGCTATAGTTAGACCCCTTCCCCACCTTTTTGGGTGTCGGCCCTTCTACCACATCCACTGTAACAGCCACAGGTATTTGCTGCTGAACTTGCTTTTCCACAGCCCTGTCACAACTCAAAGGGCAACCTCCCTTATTTAACTTGCACATAGTACAAGACCCGGCGTCGACCACCCCGTCCAACCCTCCTTTTGCCAGATCACAAAGCTTCAATGAAATTGCCCTTATGGAATCATCCATAATTACTAACGTGTTTAAGATCCCCTCCTTCAATCCACGTAGGGAGTTCAATATCAACTGGAGAGGTTTTAATTTGTCGTCAAGAAGTGCTTACAAATACACCTTATCTCCCTTACATACTAACAAGGAGTCCCGGGTCAGACAATTGTTATCGTCTAGTGTTGGACTACTCGCCCTCGAGATGCCCACGGGGGTTAAATCCTGGTCTTACTCCCGAGCTGCCCCCGACCCCTCTGTGACCCCCCTCCCCTTCTCCACCCCGGCCTCTTCTCAGAGTGCAAGAGTTCAAGTTCTATTGCCCCATTATTTCCTTGACAATTGCCCTCTAGAGGCTCGCTCTGCTGCATTTGTGCAACTTACAATTTTGTTGGCCATTGCATCCATATAGGAGTTGAGGGATCTTCAGGAGAAGAGATGGTTACAGGCGTTTTTCCAGCTTTAACAGTTTTGCATTTTTAAATTTTTTGCCCCCCTCCCAAGGCCCCCAGCTCCCCCTGCTCTCCCTTCAGCCCCAGCTTTTCTTTTTCCCTAATTCAAATTATGGTGTACAGGGTTTAGCTAAAAAATAGTGATCAACCTATTGAATAAAAATGAAAACTGATAATCAGTAAAAGGTGAAACAGTGGAACTAAAAGAGGATCTGTAAAATCTATAAATAAAGCTTTCCTCACCATTCAGTGGTTAGCAATTCACAAACAATGCCTACAGGGCTACTATGAAGCCCTATAGCAGGCAATGCATAAAACCAATTGCTAAAAACAATAAACAATGGTCTTAAAAATATTAAATGTGCAAAATATGCTAATGGTGCAAAAACACAATAATTCATATGCCCATAGCCTGTGCCCAAAAACTATGCAGCAAAAGTAAAAAAGATTAAAAAAGGTGAGGGTGGGAGATTAAGCTTGCAACCCCCAAACACCTTTCTCAAATAGCAGGAGAAAGACCACTTCGCTCCCCCCACTGGTGATGAAAGAAAAAGTAACAGGCTTTAAATGTCAATGTTAGCAAGCCCACAGTCACCGTCACTTCTATTGGAAAAAAAGCAGAGTTTCCAATGAGCCAATGAACCAATGCATCCTCAAATGAGAGAACCAGCTCTCAAGGCACACGCCATACACCTCAACATGGAAGTATATATGCAATGCAGAGGGTGGGGAACGCCAATCAGCTTAAGAAGCTGCATGAGTCCGACTCTCCCCTCCACCCTCTTGTTCTTGGTAATGAGTTAATATGAGCCCGATTGCAGTACAACGGATCTGTTGGCTGTGCCTGATACAATTAGAAGTGCTCCTTGCTTGCTCGCCAAACTAGAAACAGCTCCCGTGGGACCCGTAAAACCAAATGAGTCACTTTTCCTCAGGAGGTTCAGGTGGCGTGCACTTCACACATGTTAAATGGGATCCACCTCCTCTGCTCGGCTCGACCCAGGAAGCCTGCAAATGCCCACTAACGTCTGCTGAGGCACGCCGGGGCATGAAGGACAGGAAGGACTCTGCACGGACTCAGCGCTCTCCGTAGGAAAAAGCCCTTATGAAATGGCAGCCCCTCCTCCAAGCCCGATTTGTTTAACCCTTTCACTTTCAGCATGGTAAACACTGTGTTAATGAAGGACAGGAAGGACTCTGCACGGACCCAATTTGGAACAGCAGTGATTGTGGAACTATTAAAAGAATATTCCATTGAGTTATGGAACAAAGATTTTGAAATAATTGTGCATAGTAATATTGGGAATGTTAGTGAGAAAAGAAGTAATACGTTGAGACAAAGAGAACAAATGGACTTGGGGTTTCAGAGTCAAAAGAAAATCCAGAAATGGATCCCAGATTATTTGACAGAATGTTGAGATAAGGAGGTGGAACTGGACACTGTTGTCATCTCTTGGAATAATAGAGGCTTCCAATCCTTTTTACATAAGGATGGCACATCCTCATTGAAAAGTATTGATACTTTTGTCCTGAAAGAGACGTGGGCTCAGTGCACTATAATCTTGGATGGTTATAATATTTTGATGAAATCTGCCATAGTTGGCGACAAGGAACGATCAATGGGTGGGCTCTGTATTGGAGCAAAAAGCCCCTTAACTATCAGAGAGGATGGAAAATGTGGATTGTCATATTTTGTTACGTTTGTTATTATAGGAAAATTCGATAAATGATAGATGATAAATGTTTACTCCCTACCAGGGGGGAGTAATTTAGAGGAGGTGGGGAAGATCATAATGGATATGATAGATGGATGGTTAATGCAATCTCCTAAAGCTAATGTCATGGTAGTAGGGGATTTTAATGCCTACTGTGACGTGGCCATGGTAAAAATTGAAGAATGGTATGAATGGCGTGGGGATTATGAGATTACTCCCACAGTAGCGTTGGGAAAAATTGGAATTGAACAAAATCATTTTTCCCGGATTACTGATGGGATAGTTTGGTTGAATATGTTGTAGAGTTGGGGTTTAACTTTCTTAGAACCAGGTGACATGGGTGGAAATTATCCGACGTGGACCAATGGTAAGGTGAGCTACCGACTAGATTACATGTTTGTAAATAGGCGGCTGTCAATTAAACTAAAAGGATTTGAACATATACTGACCCCCCCTTAGCGATCATAAAATATTAAAATGTAGATTTCATAGGCTGCAACTGATAAGAAGTAGAATAGGGGAAAGTCTGAATATCAAATGTAATAGCAGGGGAAATTGAATGTGTTGAACAGAAACACATTTAGTTAAATTTGATCAGATGTTCAACATACTAACAATAGAGGGACAAGAGATAGCCTAGAATGGTTTGCAGGTGGCAGGTGATCAGGGATTTACTGGGGATGATACAGACAACTAATAGTAGAATTACCCTCATTCAAAGGACAGGGAAAAAGCATAAGAATATATACGATGGCCAGATAAATGGTATGAAAAAAGGGATTAAGGCTCAAATAAATATACTTAAGAAAGATAAGCATATGAAAGAATCTGTGAAAAAAACAAAGAATCACTAGTCTACGAAATTTAAGAACTGGCTTAGGGCTCAAAGAGTAACATCTATAATGCCAATTGTTAAATGATTCTGACTTTATGCCAAACTCATAATTGGAAAACATTTTGGTATTTATACAGGCAATACTTAATAGAGGAAGAGAATGCTGATGTAAATATAGTACCTATAGAAGTATGGTTGGCATATATATCTGCACTCTATTTTGTAGAAAATATGTATAAAGATATAATGGAGATTAGTTAGGAAGGTGCCGATATGGTATTCCCCTTTGGCATACATGATATTTTGAATATTATAAAAAAGATGAAGACTTCTTGAGCCCCTGGGCCAGATAGATTAGAAATCATAGTTATTAAGCGTAATCCTGAAAAGTTGGCAGTGATCCTGTTAGAATTGTATACATGGATATGGAAAAATTGTAAAATCCCAGATAGTTGGCGCAAGACCATATTTATACCAATACACAAAAAATGTAATAGTTCTTGCCAAAGAACTATCAGTTACTGGCTATGGCGGATTCAAGTTGTAAAGTCTTCTGTTCTTTATTGCTCCAAATTATCAATCAATGGAGCAAGGAGAATAAACTATTATCCCCTCAACAAACAGGCTTTAGACCAGGATTTAATACTCTGGACAACATGTTAGCGCTAAATGATATCGTTGCAGATACATGGAAAAATAAGACAACTAATTTATATGTATTTTTTATTGATTTTACAAGAGTATTTGACTGTGTAATCAGAGATAAATTGTGGTATAAATTAATGAATTGGAAGATCTGCCCACTAGTATTACATCTTTTAAGAGAAATGTATAGCGAGACAAATGTTACCATCTGATTGAATAAAGGGACTAATATGTCATAGCATATCACAACAAATATGGGCCGAAAGCAGGGCTGTGTAACTTCACCTGTTTTATATAATTGGTATGTTGCAGACATGGGAGAGAAGTTTAAAAATATTAAAAATACCCACCCAGGGTTGGAGAGTTTCTAATTAGTTGGATGCCATATGCGGACGAGACTGTCCTGATGGATTAAACTCCTATTGGTCTACAGAGGACGTTAAACGAGTTACAACAGTATGCTAAAGAGAACAACCTTAGCATCAATGTGGAGAAAACTAAAACTAGGATTTTTGGGAGAAATAGAAGAAAGAAAGAAAATAGTAAATTTAGGTGGAAAATTGAGACTCAAGCGAACGAGGTGGTAGAAATATACCCATATTTGGGTATGTCAGTAAGGAATAACCCTCCTCGAAATCACTTTCAGGAAATTATTGAAAATAAGGTACTCAAAAATTGGAAATGTTACAGCAAAAATGGCAACCAAGGGTGCATACTATGTGGAGGGTTTGCTGGAGATTTATAAGAGCTGTATAGTTCCTTGTACCCTATATGCGCTTAAATCAGTGGCATCTAGATTCACAGAGGACCTGGGTAAAATTGAGGGGAAATTGTGGAGACCAGCAATGAGGTTAGCTTAATCAACCCCTCTAGAGGCAATAAGATGCAAATTGGGGCTTACCTCCTTATCTACTCTCTGGAAAATTAGATGTCGTAAACTGTATATTAAAATCACTTTGGAGGGTAATACAGAAGACAACTTGATGAACGTAATTGGTAAATGTATGGTTGAGAGGGAGAACATGAATGCAGCTATGAAGGATTTGTCAGATACCTCCCTCACCTTTTTTAAAGAAATTAATATTTACTTACCGAAGGAAACCGCGCATGTGAACTGCTTGTATAACATTTTGAAAAAGAAAGCAATACAGTGGGACGTGGAGCTGTTAGGTAAAAAGAGACGGTGCAGAAACATATAGATTACAAGGATGGTTCCCTCTAAGCCTTGCAGCTGTTTATGGAAGACTTGTAATAGGAATTTCTCAAGATTCATAAGACTGTTGAGATTTAATATCTTACCTTGTTATGAATATGTTGGTGGGTGGATTGGTGTACCCAGAGATGAAAGAATGTGTAGGCTCTGTCAAAGGGAGGTTGAGACAATAAGACATCTATTGACCGATTGTGAAAAATTGTCGGAATTGTATTATAAAGGTTACAAGGACCTGGTATATGACATTAGGATGATCAAGTCAAACCAGTTCTAGTCAAATATCTAAATGGCAGAGTGCTTGATTTATATAGGGGCTGCGTATTACATTTGGAAAACATCTTATGTTAATGGGAAAAACTAGCTGGGAGTAATTGAGAGGATAAGAATTAGAGGATCCAAGGTTGCCAATGAGAAAAGAAGGAAATATAGGTTCAGTTTGAATGAGGATAGAGGTATGGCGCAGGAATTGATGCAGTAAAGGGTAGGCTTTGTCTCTTGCCTAACTAATGAATTGCCTAATGCAATGTTTTAGGGCTGTATAAGTATTAATCAAATTGTATTGCACTTTAACTGGTGTAATGTATTTGTATGATTCAATTAGGAATGATGTTGAATTAGTAGGCAACCTCAAACTAATGATGGAAAGTTGCAGAGAATCATTTGGGCAAGATAATTTTTAAGGACATTTTATGGAAGTATTATGGACATTTTATTGAAATTCTATGGAAATGGAAATTAGAATTTGATATTGTAAATGTATTAAAAGGAATATGGTCAGAAGATATTTTTTATTAAGATGATAGCAATTATATAGGTACAAAAGTGTAATTGATTTAGTAAGATTGTAACTCTAGGAAATGCGATTTTATAGGATTATAATAGATTGTATAGGATTGTAATATTGAAATTGTGATTTTATAGAATTGTAATTGATTTTGTAAGATTGTTATATTGAAATTTGTTATATGATATGTTATGTTAATTGAATTTGTGAAAGTGTTTAAGGTATTTATTAACCAATTACATAATATGATAGACCTTGAAGACTTTGATATAAGGACAGACAGGACCACCAAGAGTAAGCTCAAATTAAAATCTAAATGTAACCCTATGGCAAACCTAGGGAACAACATTGAAGCATTTCAAACTCTTGTGATTGAAGACTTGAAACACTATCGAAGGGGCAAGAAACCAAAAATTAAAGATAATTTGACATAAAACGAGAGGAAGGCCTTAAACGAACTACAAACACTCACCAATTGTGTCATCAAGCCCTCTGAGAAAGGACGTAATGTTGTCCTTATGAATAAAGAAGATTATATCAAGGGGGCATATAAACACCTCAATGACAGAAAATGTTATGAAAGAATTGGGAACAATCCCATTAAAGAGCTGGAAGATAAGCTGAATGATTTCCTCAGAGTTTGGGAGAGCAAAGGCATCCTCAGTGAAGATAATTGTAAGTTTCTGTCAATAACCAATTCAGTTATACCTATGATCTATTTCCTCCCTAAAATACATAAAGACATAAGTAAACCACCAGGGAGACCGATAGTTTCTTCAATAGGTTCAGTTTTGGAAAATATGTCAAAATATATCGATGAGGTGCTTTTTCCTTTTGTCTCTTCCCTTCCCTCATACCTGAAAGATACCACTGATTTTTTTAAACATGTTGACAATGTGCCATGGGAACATGACTCTATCATGGCGACAATGGATGTGGTGTCATTGTACACTTCTATTGGGCATGAACATGGTTAACAAGCTTGTGAGAGATTTTTAAAGACAAGGTCACTGAACTATCTAGAACATACCCAAATGGTTTTAGAGATGATTGACTTGGTTTTAAAGAATAATGAATTTATTTTTAACAAAGAATTTTTCTGACAGGTGCAAGGCACTGCGATGGGCACAACATTTGCCCCATCGTACGCGAATCTTACAATGAGGGCATGGGAGGCTTCCGATGTCTGGTCTGATCAAAATCATATGTTAACTGAAAACATTGTACTCTGGCTAAGATACATTGATGATCTTTTTATAATTTGGAAGGGATCTGAGAAGGCATGGGTTGATTTTGTGAAGCTGCTTAACGAAAATGAACACAATCTCAGAATCACAGAGACACACAGCTGTACCTTTTTTAACCTTTTTAGATGTGAACATTAGAATTGTGGATCATATGTTAACAACAGAACTGCACAGAAAACCGACTGGAACAAACACACCTTTGCATGCAACAAGTGGCCACTCAAAGACTTTAATCTGGAGCATACCTTATGGTGAATTCATAAGGATCAGGCGGAACAGCTCAACTTTGAGGGCATATGATTTAGAAAGCAAAATTGCAGCAAAAGGGTTTTCTGATCAGTGTTATCCCAAAAAGGTGATTGAGAAAGCTTATATTAAAGCTAGAAAGCAGGAAAGATCGAACCTCCTCACAGGTCCCAAAACAATAGCCAGAATGGAAAAAGATAAAGACACAACAAGATTAATTTTGACGTTTGATAATGAAACACAGGAAATCAAACGCATTCTTCAAATACATTGGAAGATCCTTTTAGCAGATAAAGACCTTGCAAGTAATCTGAAATTGTACCCAGAAATAAGCCTGAGACGTAACTGCTCTTTGAAGGACACCTTGGTGCAAAGCTTCATGAAAAATGATGCTACATTGACAAAGGGAACATGGCTTACATCACAAAGATTGGGTTTCTATAAATGCACAAAATGCAATATTTGCAAATATGCTAGAAACTGCAACCTATGAACATCCGATTTTGGGGAACACAATTGAGGTAATGGATGCTATTACGTGTGAAACAGAATACGTGGTATATGTATTGGGATGTACTTGCAAGAAATGGTATATAGGCAGCACCAAATGCAAGCGGAAGATACGGATTCAGCAACACGTAAGGGCTATCCAACATCAGCACCCCAACTACCCAATGGCCAAACATTTCAAAGACCATCATGCTAACAATATGCAGAGCTTCTACTTCTTTGGTATCCACAAAATTGATAAAGAACCAAGAGGAGGCGACGTGACAAAACACTCCGTAAGAAAGAGACATGTTGCATATTAGACTTTGAAACCAAACATCCAATTGGCCATAATATGGATGAGGAAATGTACACATTTCTGGGACAATGATGATTTTATAATTAGGTCAATCTGTAATAATCGTTTTTAGACTAGTATTGTGTTCCTTTGACTTGTTAATCTCTCACCATAATTTTGTACCTTAATGGAGAATATTGATGCCCAAGCATCTGACACTATGCCTATTCTATTTTTTCTATCCTACTTTATTCTATTCCTTATTCTCCTTCCTAGATGTGTCTCTCCTTCCGTTCTATGTTTCTTCCTCTTCTCTCTTATCTCATTGTCTCTTTTCTTCAAAACAATGTATTGGGAGATAAGGCAGTTGTGCGACATGAAGGCCCAATATGGGAACCTTCCTTTCTCGATTTTATGCACTTAGGGTGATTCTTAAATCTTTTAGTGATGAAATCTGTGTCAGGATTTTTGAAGACAAGGAAGGGTGGCGCCAGCAATACAATTTCAGGAATAGGAACCGGTACACTCTGATATTGACAGTGGAGAAATGATCTGGTTTTTAAGACACACTGTTCATGTGGCATCAATACTTTGAATATTAGTATGAATTAATATAGGTTGTGGCACAAGCCTAAAAATGAATCTTAATTGTATTAACAATAATTTTAAAAGAGTTCAAAATGTTGAATTCTAACTAAAGTTCACTAAAAATATAGACATTTCGTCTTGCCAACTCATACTAGAAATTCAAAATGACACTATATGATGCCCCCGTTTTCCAGTTTAAACCATAAGACGGTTTTTCATGGCAAAATGTAAAAAGATTGGTATCTGCCTAGACTATGATATGGGGTACTCACACTTGTGAGTACATGTCATCTGTAACACTTAGATGTTAAGAACGGGGATAAATTAGTAACATCTCCCAAAACCCACTACAATTATACCAAGTAATGTGCTACATATAACTACAAGTAGCGCAGTTGCACTAAGCACTTTAAACACAGAAACAGACTCACAACGCACCTTAAGTATAATATTTGCACTTTAACTTTGCAAGATTTGCACAGGGAATAAGCCTACCCAAACACATAAAGTTGGGAAATGCACTATGCACTTTAAGGAACTGATTGCACGCTGCACTTTTTACTGTTTTCTATGTTTTTATGCTGACTGATTTTAAATGGCAAGAATATTATTAACTAATTGTTTTAAATTTAAAGTGGGCTTCTAAATGAAAATGTAACATGTACAAATACTGAATTGTTGAACCCATTCTAAGATGGCCGATCCGAAAGTTCTGGGCCACTCAGTCTTCTTTCTATGGCAAACCTCCTGTCACATGGGGTGTTTTTAAACAGTGTTGATTGTGTGGATCACTTGTTGTGAACAAGCAGTGAGGTAACCGCGAAATGCGTCGATTGGAGCCATACATTATGGAGCACCACATGTGAGGTGGTTTTTATTGACAGTCATGTGCTGTGCATGGTCTGCATAATAAAGAGGACATTTTTTCCAAAAAAGAAACTGATTTCCTGGTGATTTTCAAACAACGGGGGTGTACCTCTCACTCGGACTGTTAAGAAAAAACAGTCTTAAGATACATATATATATATATATAATGCTTAGTAATGCTGACTTTGTTGTGAATAATTTGACAGGAAAGCGCAGAAAATGAAGCATGTCCTGCTGAGATATTTGTGAGACAATCGTTTGGCTGGTTTGAATCCAACCAAGGATGACTTTCACCTTTCTGATGTTGATTTAATATGTGGCAATTTTGGTTAAGAAATACTAATTGTTTATAAAGTTGCTGTGTGTCAAGTGCTTTGATGAATGTGCCATATAGAAAACAAGTTACTATTTTTATTAATTGTCCCTTAATCTGTATTTTCCTTCTTTCCAAGTGAAATGTGGAGGCACTTTTACTGACAGGAGTGGCACTGTGACATCAGAAAACTACCCCTATTCATACTTCCCTTTAAGTTACTGTGTATGGACTATTATTGCACCGATAGGAGTTACGGTAAGAAATGGAATGCTAATGTAGAATAAATATGTATCTACTCAAGAGCACATGTGATTTGCTGTGATTCTAACTTACTCTCAAATCCCTTCTCCTCTTTTGCAAAACACTTCTCATTCAAATGCCTGCATGCTATTGCAAACACGTTTCCAATATCTGACTTTAGGTTTTACATTTAAAAGAATGCATTTCATTGCATCTTTGTGTTTTTTTATTTTTCACTATGTCATGTTTAATTAAATCTGAATAAACATAGCAGCTTTGATGTATGCAGGCAGAAATTAACATTCCAGTGCATAAAGGCGAGTAAAGAAAAGGAATGAAAATGAGAGGAGGTGCAAGAAGGATGGTGAACAGATACATGAAAAAGAGACATGGCATGGAAAGAATGAGAAAGTGAATAGAACAAAATCATTGAGGAAAGATTAATCAGTGCTAAGACATGAAGGCAATTAAAGATAATACAAAGAAAAATGAAGAGCAAAAAGGATTTAAAGGATAGCCCGCATAGTGAGTGTAAGGCAAGAGAAATAGAATCGCGAGGGGATAGACCACATAAAACTGAAGCTGAAGAGTGACAGATTGAGGGGAGAGGATCAAGTTGATAGGCAGGAAGACCAAGAAGAAGACTAGAACAATAGAAGAGACAAGCACAAACTAAAGAAGAAATAAGAAGTTTAGAAGCCTTAAAATTAGGAAAACAATGAGCCTTGCGCATGTTAAAGAGTTGAAAATGACAGGAGTGAGAAATAGTCGAAATATGAGAAGAAACAGGAAGAGAGGAGTTGAAGATGACACCCAGATTATGAGCAGAAGGAAAAATAGAAATGGCGGAAGGGTGAAATGAGATAGATATAGGGGGACGAGAGGAGGATTGTAGGTGCAGAAAAGAAAATAACCTAACTCTTATATGGATTAAGTTGTAAGTAATGGTTAGACATCCAGGATTATGGAGGGGATAAAATCAGAAAAGGAAGAAAAGTAATGATGGATCTGGGAGTTGTCAGCATACAGATGGTAAGAAAAGCCAAAGGAAGAGATAACATAGGCTAGAGGAGTGGTATAGAGGGAGAAGAGAAGTGGGCAAATAACATACCCTTCGGGCACACCATTGGAGTAGCTGGAAGACAAACAACTGACCCAAGAAGCTGAAAAAGAGGTAAGAGCGGCACCAGTCAAAAACAGAATCAAGAAAGCCAGGACAATGGAGACAAGAGAGAAAAATCAAGCGTTTGACTGTATCAAAAGCAGCCAACTGGTCGAGAAAGACCAGAAGATGAGACAATTTAGGATAGTAGGAAGATAGAAGAGAGTCAGAGACAGTCAGAAAATCAGTTTCAGTATTGTGACATGAGCGAAAACTGGAATGAGAAGGAGGAAGTCGTGATCTGAGATTCACAGAATCAGAAACCTGTGAATAAACAATATATTGAAGTAATTTATAGAATAAGAAAAGATGTAAAATTGGGTGGAATTAGCACTTTGGTCCATGCCGGTAAAATACCGGCACCGCCTTGGAGGAAAGGGGAATTACCGCCCTATTCCAAGGTTGGCGGGGTGGTAATTCCCCCTTCCCCCATTGCCCTTCCCCATTCCCATTTTTGCCCCATAGGGCTCTATGGGAATGGGGAAGGCACTAATTACGGTGCCGCAAATTGCGGTACCGTAATTAGCACCCTGGTCCCTTTGCAGGTTAGTTTTCAACGCCTGCTAAACAGCAGGCGTTAAAGTACCAACCCGCAAAGGGACCTCGTAGTAAGGCAGTAAGGGTTTACCGGTACCAGTGCCCTTACCGGTACCAGTAAACCCTTACCGCACTACGTGTAATGAGGCCCGTTGTCTCTTTGTGTTTTGTCTATAATAATGCCATTATGTAGTAAGTGGTTTTCATTACCTACTTATCACCTGTTTCACATTAGCCAAAACTCTAATAAGAAAACAGTTATCATTTCACTGTTCAACATGGCAAGCTTATGAATATTGCATTTCCATCATGTATGCTGCACACAATGCCTATATTTCTACATGAGTACCTCAGTATACTGCATATAACTTCATAATATAATGCTACGTATATCAACGCATTGCTTAATGCACTAATTAGCACTTGATATTTATTCCAATGATCCTTGACACTTTTTGGTCAACATTATAATAAGAATACCTTCTACAGAGATTTCATTCAAAGTGTACATGTGATGTCATCAGTGATATCATCAATTACATTTCTAATGTAATCTTTGATGTCCTGGGTCTTAGTGTTAGCAGTGCACAGAGGAGGCACGAGTTATGGTTGCTTAGCTTACCATAACTGGCGAATTTCAAGGGTTTTTCGGTTTTACTTGGAACCATAGCATCCGTTTAAAAAAGGTTTTTTTACAGAATATCACAGGTTTTTAGTAGGGCAACTTAACCATAACGTCCCATTAACAACTTTTTTTGCTGAATTTCATAGTGTTTTAGTAGGGCAACTTAATCATAACATCCCTTTAAGAAATTTTTTTTACTGAATATCACAGGTTTTTAGTAGTGCAACTTAAACATAACGTCCCGTTAACAACGTTTTTTTGCTGAATTTCATAGTTTTTTAGTAGGGCAACTTAATCATAACATCCCTTTAACAAAGTTTGTGTACATGTAACATAGAACCTACTGTACCTCCTTCAATAATGATATTTGAAGGCTGTGGACTGAGCGTCTGTCCGTGGACGGGCCCGGACGAGAGCAACACTACCCAAACAGTCAGGGGGTATTTCAAATTGTTCTATCATGCCATATAAAAATTGCACAAGGTTAAAAAGCAGCACATAAACACATTATAAGTAGTAATAAATAACCATTGGAACCTACACGTCTCACACATAACCCATCTATTTAAATACCATGTGTAATAAAATGGATTATACCATAGCATAAAAAGATATGCCTCCAACGTAATTACCTCACAGAAACTGTACAGCTAGGAGCAACAGTAGACGAACACAACACAACGAATAAAAATAACAAGAAAGTAGTAAGTGAATGTCATTTTTTCGTGTATGTTGGTGCACTTTTTGTATGATGTGCAGAACAAATAATGTATTTCTGTTTTCACACAGAAATGTGCAGTACTTTGGAGTGGCTGGAGGAGAATTTTCCACATGGCAAAATGTCGGAAGATAGCGATAATAATGGTACACACTTCTCTGCATAAGCAAATTAATAGTCAGTACTTTATGGATACTTACCATGTACATATTTATTTTTAACAGACCAGGTAAAAAATTAACAAAGTCCACCAAAAGACACAGTGCAAGACACCTTGAAACGCATTTCACATGTCCCATACAGTGGCCCTAGCTTTCCACATATTGTTTGGAACTTTTTCAATGCTTTTGAGTGATCGATATGGTCACAAGGCGCACTGCTCCACCCCTATAAAAGGCCACACCCCTAAGCTTATCTTCATTGTACTTCTGGTGATTGTAGATTGAGTTTTGCTGCCTTTAGTGCTCCAGTGGAGATTATCTCACCAGCCCGAATGGCATCCATGGCTGCTGTTGCTACATAAGCCTCAGAACCACCCCCAAACCCTCCACCGCCACCACCTCCCCAAGGGCCTGCAGAGGGAAATACGCGTGAGCATGTACAGAGCGACGAAGAAGAGGATGAAGAGAATGAGGTGGGGGAACTCCCTATTACCACAACTCACCGGGAGTGTTTTTGGTAACGTATCAAAAGCACGTGCGAACCTGGTCACCTGTAGAAAGTGCAATTTGGTGCTGAGTCATGGGAGGCCTGGTGCGTACAGCTTTGGTACGACAACCATGAAGCGACACCTAACTTCGTTCCACAGCCATTCACAATGCTGTTGACCCTTACCTTTCGAAGGTCACAATATTGTGTATGTACTGCGACGCAGTACTCTGCAGGGGGGATAGTCTTCGAAGTGCTTTCGAGACTTCGGTCACGGAGCACCAGAAGACCTGCTACCTACCTGATTAAGGCCCAGCCAACATCTTTCTCTCTCCACCTGCCCTTTCTTATCCCTGTGGTTGGTGTCCCTTCCTTACCCTACTTTCCCCTCATCTCCTAGTGTGTTGTGTGTAAAAAATTCCCAAAAATATAAAACAACAAACATTTTAAAAAAGACTCTTTTCAGATCCACCTTTCTCATTTCAAAAAAGGAACTATCAAGTAAACGGTGCAGGCCCCCGCGCATTTTTCAAAATGTCAGCGGGCAGTCCTAGGCCAGACAAAATCTTAGGGTGCAACCATAGCAAAACCAATGCACTTTTCTCTGGGAGTAAGTGGTGGCTCTGAAAAGAGCCTTTTGGTGATGTTGTGTGTGTTTGAAAAACTTGAATTCCTCAACATGTAATGCAAAAAAGGTGACTATAATGGCAAAAAAGGTTGCAAAGCAATTTGTACATTTCGAAGAAAAATCTGATTGCCAGCATATGTAAGATGGACTCCATCTCTGCGAAAAATGAACGTGCTACGAAAAATAATATTTTTAATTGTGGTACGAGGACATGCCAACATCTCTTAGAAAGGCACATTGACATTGCATCTCGCTTTCTCCATTTGTGGACCATATAAAGAAGAATGCAGCCACATTTGCCTTTGTGCAATACGTGAAAAAATTACTTGGCAATTTGGAAACATGTCCATGACTTTCTCAAGTCCTTCCTTCATTGCAAATTGCAAAGAATTTCCAGACACATGCACTAAACTGTTTCCTCCACAATGAGCGATAATTATATCAGGATGATGCTCTGTCTCTAAAGCTGCACAGAGAGGTACCAAGTCCAGCCACTTCTTCCACGCACTCCATGGCAGTGCACTTCCACATGAGGGAATCCAAGATCTGCAGATATACCGCAACGTTCTGCATGCACCTTCAACCAATGTATCCATGAGTCTCCCAAAATCTGTTTTCGAGCACACACAGCCATAGCTGTCTGTTCTCCTCTCAGGGAAAAGATGTTCTCACTAAATCTCTCCGTTCACAACACACCCTCTGAACTTTACTGACCAATCCCTAGCTCCGCTCATTCTCATTTACATGCCTCTCCACCCCAGAATCCCTGTATGCAGTACACGTTGCCTGCAGCCTACCACCATGTCCACGGACATGTAGCGGATCTGGGCGTGACTACTTTACATTTAAATAGTGTTCTCCTTTTCCCCTTTAAGGTGGGCTATGAAAAGAGCCATTTTTTTTGTTTTTTTTGCAGATGCCTCACAGACACCTGTTATTTTGTATTTTTTGGGTTTTTTCTTCTTCTTAGTTTACTCCTACAATCATTACATAACCTTCTCCAAAGCAAGCCTTACATTCCAAAAGAACATGGCATTTCCCAAAAAAGATAAAGAAACACCATCTGCTTCAAAATAAGCCGTATTACTGGAAACAATGTTCTAGTGGCTGCAGAAAAACATACAAGCTCTTAACATGAAAGCACACATGCCGCGATTGATTGCACACCTAGCAATACTTTGATCAGGAGAAAAAACAGAACTGTTGTCCCCTTTTGCTCGAGGGAGTAAGCCAGAAAAAATTACGTTAGCAGTTGGAAAGATGTTGATGACTGCTTGAACCAACTGTTCCAAATCTCCCAAAAAAGTAGGTGAACTCACATAGCACAAATGGAAAGCACCATAGTGCAAAACTACCACATGGGGACTGTTCATCCTACGCATATCTCTGCAAACTTGGAGAATTGCCTCCACATTGCAATCCGTCTCAGCGCTCCACACCACCTCCACTCCTCGTACATCGAAATTGTTTGCCACATGCCTACATTGCTGTAAACCATGAACAAAAATGGTGGTCGGTCAAAATCTCGAAAAATAAATCTCGACTAACAATAAGGTCGAAAAAAAAAGACAGAAAAAAAGTCAAATTTCTCTATTTTAATTATATATTTATTTTGGGGTCTGGGATAAAAAAAGAAATGGTAAAAAAAAAAAAAAAGGGGGTTGGTGGGGAACCCCCCATTTCAAATAAAAAACATCATAAAAAAATGTGGCCTTTTTTTCGATTTTTTTTTTTCAAGATTTATTTTTCGGTCTTATGACCATAAACCAACAAAAATATCTCTGAGAACCAACTCCCTGACTGTCTCCACCTCTGTATCTTCACTACACACACACTTTCTTTCTACACAAATCAACAATGTCAACATCTGATTGGCTGATCCCTACAGTCCCCTTTCCATGCTGGATTTGCTCATAAACCCTGTATGTGGCACGCCCTACCCGCAGACAAGCGCGGTGTCTGTGCGGCACATAATTCTTAGCCAGCCCTTCTACCATATCTGCATCACTCGTGAATCCTTTCCCTCATTGGACACAGCTAAGCACTCACACAACCATCCATCAATCACATCCAAGACCTCTACATCTAACTCCGTCATCAGACTTACGCACTTCAAATGTACTGTTGATCACTCTGAATATAAGTCTCATATCATTGCAAAGCACCTACTACAAAACGTACTGTGCAAGTTTCGCGGATTTCTACTTACAGCTCCATGCATACCCACATGCATGATTACAAAGTACAGGTATGCATATATTATTTAGAGTATATGGGCACTCTTATGAATCCTTTTAAACAAATTAATGCCACTAAATCTGCATAGCCAATACAAACATACCAACGCTCCCGCTTTAAGCGCAAGACTTCTGATTTGTAATTGAAAAATTGCACTACTTCTTATTATCTCCCACATAACCTATACATACGTGCCAACCCTCCCGATTTATGCACGAAACTCGATTTTTCATTAAAAAAGTCACAATTTTTTACTGTCTTCCACCTAAATTAATGGTACTTCCAATACGATCGTACAAGAAAAATGAACGTTCCTGATTGCTGTGGTGACATCTCCCTCTCAGGTGCTCCTGATTTTTTGCATTCCTACTTATAATATGAAAGTATTCAAATTGTTCCCATCTACTATAATAACCTATCTCTTCCAAGCCTCTCTGCAACACAGCTGCAAAAAAACAAAGGAATTTCATGAACTTGAAATTGTACTCATTTGCGAAGCAGGTTCAACTAACATATTTCAAATAACATATAAGCGCTGAACATAGTCAAATGAAATGCATGCAGAGACTGTGTCGACTGTCAAACGAGAATACTTCCACAAAAGCTGAAAAATTAACATGTACATTAACATCAGTGCTATAAACACAAACAATTACTAACTTCTTCCTTTTACAATTGCAGTGAAGACCACTATCCTGAAAATCAACAGCATCTACACTACAAACAACATATCTGAAGAAACCTTGTCTTTGCACAAAAAAAAGTACATACAAAACTACCTTTATATTCTTACTGCTCCTCAAAGAAATTGGGTGGGTTATGTATGTAATTTGCACATCAAAAAAAACATCGATTTCTGAACCATTCTGCCCACAAATCCCCATTTATTAAACAGAGATGAACAGGCAGAATGGCACTCAAATCTCAGTTTTTTTGCAACACAAATAACATACTAATCCCTTAGAATGTTAGTACTAGAAAACAAAGAACTGTTTAAATTTTATACCAATGCTTCTCCTCACCACCAGCTCACTTTCTACTCTCATCTGAACCGCAGTGTAGTAACATACAAACAGAAGAATAGCCATCCCAGCTCATTGTAACTGCCCAATAACATTCACACACCACCATATACATCTTCCACATCAAACTTGTACACGCATGCACACAGCACACATACATTGTAAAACAGACCAACCCATACCTTCTTTTTTTTCAACAGACCCCGAAGAATGCCTGCCAAAAAGCATGTCCGTAGAAAGGAACGCAGAAATAGAGCAAATGTAAATAAAATTGTCCAAAGTAAGCATCCATCTCGACCAGAGTTTGTACAAAACGTTAAAACAAAACAGCTAATGCAGTCATTTAGCGAAACAAATGAATCTTCAACTACAGAAACATTGCCTCCTCCATCAAAATGTGGCACGAATCAGAAAATTCTTAACAAGAATTTGGCTACCACTACTCCTAACACTGCTAATATACATCCTGATATAGTAGCAAGAAACCATACTAAAAGAGTATTTTAGAAAAAATGTTCCACCACAGAGTCCTTCAGAATCTAATAAGAAGAGGAGTGAAATCATCCACAACCCTTAAAACGTATCGTAGAAAATTAATCCTAGAAGCTCTCGTAGACAGTGCAATCCTTCTCAAAAGGATGTTATTTATTTTAGTTATAAACAGGATGAAACCACTAACAAAACTAAGTACTAAACTAAAAAAGAAACTTCTCAATAAACGGAATGTCAACAAAAATAACTTCTTAAATATTTGTGGAAGTGAATGGAGTCACACCACGACCACAGAACCATATTTTAATGAAGAAGCATACAAACAAAATCAAACAAACACAATTGCCATCCAGGCAGTGGACGAGAATATGAAAAAATCAATAATACCATCATGGAACAAGAAACACTGCTTATCAAAGTTCCCCCAGAAAACTCAGAATTACCTCTCCATTCGACTGAACCGGACCACCCAGTATGCAAATGGCTGTGCACGTCAATGTGTAACATTCCTAACAAATCATTGAAATCTTTACGCCAGTTCCTCAATCAGTATGTGAAAGGTAAAGACAAAATCAAAATGAAAGTATACCTGTCCAGTGCACAAATACACAGGACTCCAAGGGCATTCATTAGCCTGCATTTCTGGACCTATTTGCAAAAGCACCTTCCATGATATCAAAATGATATCAACACATCATTCAAATGTAATAAATCTAGTGTATAAACTGTACTATGTTAAAAGTCCAGCTTTAGAACTAGCCAGTTTAAATAACACTCTTCTGCATGGTACACCCAAATACCTACAAGAAGAAATCGACCGTATCCAGAGAAAATATTTTGGAAGTGAAAGCCATGTACAAAATGATAGTTTTAGAACAGACTAGCAACAATTCTGCACATGGCAACCTTCTATTACACACATACAAAAAAGAAATACGCACATTTAAACGTACATCCGCTGAAGTACCAAACTATGTGTGTATGTGTTGCTGCAGAACTTTTTACAAAAGTAACACAAAAACTATAGACGTAACATACAAAATAGGCAATGAACATTCCCAATGATTTGAATTAGCTCTGTACCTTTTAGCAGAAAACAAATACCAAATAAGTGAACCCCTAATATGTTGCAGTTACTGCACTACAAAACTTGACAACAACCAAACTCCTTCACGTGCTATCACAAATAATTTGGAATTATTCCCACTACCAAAGCCCCTGCAACAACTCAATTTGTATGAGCGCATCATAATTCAAACAGTAGATCCATTTCAAGCAATAATACGCCTTCAACCAAAAACAGCAAAATTACCTCCCTCTGAATTGGTGAAAGGCATTTGTGGCAAAGTAGTTTATTTACCATTAGATCTGACAGACAATGTGCACACTCTAGGAGTGCAACGTCCAATAGAGCATTCTTTAATTGTCTTAGTAAAGGGTGTACCAACAAAAGACAAAACAAATTGGCAACAACTCGTGGACTTACATAAAGTAGACAAGCCTTGCAATATCTGAAACACAATAATGAATACTACAAAGACATAAATATTGAAGAAAGCTTATGGGAAACAACTGAAATAATTCAAGACTCATCAGAAACTGGTCAATTTGAACTTCTGGATCCTGCTGCAGTATCCACCCTTTTAGTCCATTATACAATTCATCCATTGCACTCTAATGAGAGCATAGATGATGCACTAGAAACTTACCAAATGCGACAAACCAAAGGGTCACCAATCGGCATATGGGAAGAAAGTATAGAAGCACGTGCTTTTCCCTACTGGCAAAGGAGGAAGATATGATAGACCCACTCAGATAACAGCATCAGAATACCTCTCATTACAAATGTATTCTGAAGATCCCAGATTTAGACAAAATGTGGAATACATATTCCACCTACTCTTTGAAAGTGAACTAGCAACCCTATGTTACGGAGTTGCACACATATTGAAATCTGGAACCCACTTCCAAAACATGTCAGCTACGCAATTAATACAAAAAGTGCAAGAAAAAGATGAGGTTTTACAATCAAGCATAACAAATCTGTTTGTAAACATGTGTGGTACGAAAGAATACTGGTTCCGACGTCACAGAGATGTATGTTGTATGATCAGAAACCTTGGACCACCCACTTGGTTTGTTACATTAAGTTGTGCAGAATATGCATGGGAAGATTTACATGATTTCCTACACATATCAAACAACAATACAAAGATAGATATACTAACATTCAGAGAACTTTGCTTTCTAGATCCTGTTAATGTTTCAAGATATTTCCGCCATCGTTTCATTGCTATGCTACACTTTATTTGTAATAAAATTGTTCCTCCCCTCGGAGAAGTGCAACACGTCTTTTGGAGAAAAGAATACCATGCCAGAGGAGCACCACATATCCACATGTTTTTATGGATTAAAGGTGCACCTAAATTTGGTCAGGATAGTGATGCCACTGTTTTTCAGTTCATCCAAACATATGTCACTTGTGAAATCCCTTCACAAAGGACACATAGTGACCTTCATGGACAAATTGTACAATTTCAAAGACACAAATGTGGCAAATATTGTCGTCGCAAATACAAAAGCAAAGGGATATGCTACACCAAATGCCACTTTGGTTTCCCTAGACCAGTTACAGAAACAGGTGAATTGAACAACTCCATGTCTTCAGTTCGACATCGTGTTAAAGGTAAATCACCTAAGAACACGTATTACATAAAAAGAACAGAACAATCAAAATAAATAAATGATTACAATGCAATCATTGCCCTCTTATAGAATGCAAACAAAGATGTGCAGTACATTGCAGACAGTTCCACTGCAGTTGCATGATATGTTACAGCCTAATTGACAAAAACAGAAAAAAACAGAGTTGCAAGACCTTCTGAATGACCTATCATCATACAAAACACTATCTCAGAAATGGTACAGCCTAGGCATAAAAATGCTCTCTCATAGAGAATGTGGCGCCTATGAAGCTGCATATCGTTTAACCGGTACTGCTTTGTATGGAAAATCTGAAAATATAGTATGGCTAAGTCTTGGTCCTGCTAAATCTAGGAAAAGAGTTCTCAAATAATATGAGGACATAGAAACAATAGCCAAAAATTATCCCAACAGCCAAGACATTTTAAAGACAAATTTACTAGACACATACTACCCGAACAGGAGTATCACTTTGGAAACCATGTGTCTATACCACATAGCCCAAAACCTTTCATACAAAAATAATATAAAACCCTATGAAAGCTAAGGTAGATATAGAGTGACAGATTGTGAAGGCAGCTTAGTGAAACTTACCAAACAAAGCTTAATTAATCATGCCAAATATTCATTAAAAACTCCCCAACAGAAAAAACTATATTACATGTCCCTGCTACAACTTTTTAAACCATGGAGAAAAGAGGAAGAGATACTGGATAACTATGTCTGCTATGAAGAGGCTTTCAAAGCAAATGAAAGCACTATCACCGATGATAACTTTATGCAGTACAAAACAATGTTGCACAATGAACAGCAACACGAAGAAGAACTCCAGCCCAACTAGATAAGGACACTTCCACAGTAGTCAACCTTACATAACAGGAAGTAAAGAAGCACTAGGACAGCCACGAATAGCAAATGAGGCAGGATTAGCTATGACAGAAGTGGAAAACACCACGTGTCACTATGAAGAACATACAGAAAACTTAACTGTACTACAATCAAAACTTAACAAAGACCAGCACACCATTTTTGAAGAAGTAACAAAAGAAATTGCAAATGGTGTACAGCACGAAAATAAAGAATATACCTGCCGAAATGACAAACCTATATTGCTTTACGTCAGTGGGGAAGCTGGTTCAGGCAAAACATTCTTAATCAAAATCATCAGCAAGTTCCTTCAAAAATTGACAAACAACAAACTATCAGCTGTTGTAACTGCCCCAACACGTTTAGCTGCCTACAACATAGGCAGTGCGACTTTACACTGATCACTACTCCTTCCAGTAGAACACCAAAACAAATTAGACTATTATAAACTTTCTACAGAAGCTGCAATGGTACTACGCAGAGTATTTAAACAAATAAAAATGTTACTAATAGATGAAGTGAGCATGGTCTCCAACCTAATGTTGGATTTGATTCACCTCAGATTGCAAGAAGTACTTAAAACAAAGTACGAAGAACTCTTTGCAGGAAAGCACATTATCGTTTTCGGAGATCTTCTACAGTTGACACCAGTGAAAGGTGAACCTATTTTTAACACCTTAGGACACAAACTCTGCCGTAAAACTGTTGGCAGCATAGGAAATGTCAACCTTTGGCAACATTTCCAAAACAGAGAATTAACAGAAAACATGCGTCAATCTGCAGACCTCACTTACGGCAACATTTTAAAAAGTATTAGAATTGGTGTACTATCTCAAGAAGCACAAGCAATATTGAAAAACCAGCATATCCATGCACTTTATGGCGATAACGCAAGTGCTACTGATGTTATGGAACAATTAGCGCACAAAAATGTCAATTATATGGCCTTAACGCCAACTCTTGCAAGCGGTTCCAAATTCAATGAAACAATATTAAGGGCCTCATTACACGGTAGGCGGTAAGGGTTTTACGGTAGCGTAATTAGCGCCTTCCCCATTCCCATTGAGCCCTATGGGGGCAAAAATGGGAATGGAAAAGTGCCTTGGTGAATGGGGAATTACCGCCCCCGCTCACCTTGGAGTAGGGCGGTAATTCCGCCATCCACCAAGGCGGACACAGTAAAATACTGGCAGCAACCATGGCGCTATTAGCATCGAAGACTGTAGGGCCTGGCCAAAACCACTGCAACATATCACACCCATTGTGGCTTATAACTTTAGTACCTAGAATTTTGGTCTTGTGTGCATGGCATTCAACCATGCACCCAAGACTGTAGGTCCTCGACACAACCACTGCAGTATATGAAACCCATGGTGGCTTATAACATCAGGGTTTATAAATTCGGTCTTGGGTGCATGGCCTTTGGCCATGCACCCAAGACTTTAGGCCCTGGCCACAACCACCTGATAAATATTCAATTCTATGGATGTATCTATGGGTGTGATATTGTTGTTATTGTTATTGTTATTTTGCATTTATATAGCGCCTTATATACCATTGGTATGGTCTGAAGGCGCTGGTAGGTTGAACGCCCTTGGGAACCGAGGTTCGGGTCAGTGGAGAGATTAGAGAGGGTCAAGGGTGCGTGTGCGCACCAGGTATGTGTGCAGCTGGTGCGGAATTTCTGTGGTAGCTGCTTCCTAGCGATAGGTGTGGTGGTTGAGGAATCAGGAGTATGTGTTCGGTCTGGCAGGATTATCCAGTCCGAGTGAGGCAGCGTTAGGCCTGACGAGAACGCTTAGCTGGGGGTGAGAAGCCAGCAGTGTTTACTTAGAGTGATGGGGAGTGAGCGGCGGATGTTGATATGAGAACAGATATACCGAATGGTGTCATAGTATCTGTGTTCTACTTGAGTGGTGGTGTAAGGAGAGAGTAAGCGTGGGGTGTGAAATGAAGTATGCTCCTACAACGGTTCCTTGCGTTCCACATCAAAGTCTGCACATTACGCAGACCGGTCCGTGCGATGTGTTTTGTTTCTCATCTGCTCTTATGCACTATTCATCGGGTCGGCGAATTCTTCCGTATAGCGTACTCCTCCATCTAGCATGGAGGAGTACGCTAATCATGCGCTCTGGTCCATTCATTCATTCATTTGTTTTGTGCGTTCACCCGCTCCCCAGGCTCATCTGTTACGCACTCAATCGCATCAGATGCTCATCCGCCACTTGTCAGTTCTGCATTCATCAGCTCCGTTCACTCTTCCGTACAATGTACTTAACTGTCCAAAGGCATCCGCCCCTCCACACTCATCTTCCACAGGCATCCGCCCTCCACAGTCTTCCGCCATCCACACCCATCTTCCACAGGCATTTGCCCTCCACAGTCGTCCGCCCTCCACAGTTATCTGCCCTCCACGGTCATCCGTCGTCTTCCGCCCTCCGCCGTCATCCGCCCTCCTCCGCTCTCCACAGACATCCGCTCTCCACAGTCATCTACCACAGGCATCCACCTTCCACATTCATCCGCCCTGCTCAGTCGTCCGCCTTCCACAGTCATGTTCCACAGGCATACGCCCTCTACAGTCAACCGCCCTGTCCAGTCATCCGCTCTCCACAGCGATCCGCTCTCTACAGTCATTCATCCTCCAGTCATCCGCCCTCCACAGGGCACTGATATGCTGCAGTGGTTGTGGCTTGGGCCTAGAGTCTTGGGTATATGGCCTATGGCCATGCACCCAAGACTCTACGCCCTGCCCACAACCACCTCATAGATATTTGATTCTATGGATGTGATGTATGAGTGTGATATGCTGCGGTGGTTGTGGCCAGGGCCTAGAGTCTTGGGTGTATGGCCTACGGCCCTGACCCTGGCCACAACCACTGCAGCATATCACGCCCATGGTGGCTTAAAAGTTATTATCACACCCATAGAATGAAACATTGTAACTGCAGCATATACTCAATTTGCACCCAGGACTCTTAGCCCTCCCCACAACCACCTGGTCGATGTTCGATACTACGGGTGTATCTATAGCTGTGATATGCTGCAGTAGTTGTGGCCAGGGCCTAGAGTGTTGGGAGTATGGCCATATATATTGGAATCTATGGGTGTGCACTATATAAAACCCATGTTGGCTTATGACTTCAGTGCTTATAACTTTGTTCTTGGGTGCATGGCCTTCGGCCATGCACCCAAAACTCTAGGCCCTCCCCACAAGCACCTGATTGATGTTCGATACTACCGATGTATCTATTGCTGTGATATGCTGCAGTGGTTGTGGCCACGGCCTAGATTCTTGGGTGTGTGGCCATAGATAAGTGAATCTATGGCCGTGCACTATATAAAACACATGGTGGCTTATAACTGCAGTGCTTGTGGCCACAACCACCAAAGCATATCACACCTATTGTGGCTTATAACTGCACTACATATAAATTTGGTCTTGGGTGCATGGCACCCAACACTCTAGGCCCTCAGCACACCCACCTGATTGATATTCGATACTACAGTGTATCTATTGCGGTGATATGCTGCGGTGGTTGTGGCTAGGGCCTAGAGACTTGGGAGTATGGCCTACGGCCATGCACCCAAGACTCTGGGCCCTGGCCACAACCACCGCAGCATATCACACCAATGGCGGCTTATAACTCAGTACCACACCCATAGAAACAAAAATTTTAACTGCGGCATGTAGTCAATTTTAACATTCGCTAACACCACGCATGTCCTTAGAACAGTTTCAACTTGCCTGTGCACAGCACGGACGGAAGTACTATCCTTATGAAACCCCTCATTTTCAGTAATTACAAACATCCCGGACAGCGCGGGCATGGGGAATACATCATGAGCACCTGCCGCCTAAACAAATACAGTATTTCACCCATCTCTTACTCTCTGAACCTGCCCCTTAGCCAATCGGTATCTTGTCCGCGGAGCGAACAGGGAAGTGTGACCGCGGAGCGGACATAGATATCACTAATTTTTTGAGACATACTTTTTGGTCGTTTTAAAGAAAGCTACTGGACAGATTGGCACCAAATTTACAAAAGCATGCTTTCGGGACCAAGGTCCTCCTCCTGCCACAAATTTGGTGAAAATCCGTGCAGCGGTTTCAGCTATAGGCGTGCACAAAGATTTTTTGCCCCATTTACTCTATGGGAAAAAAGACATTTTGGGAGCCCCCTATAAATCCCCCCCACCCCCCCCCCCGGACCAAACATCACCTTACAAAAATATTCAGAGTGGCCCATATACTTTTTTTGCATAGTTTGCTGAGGATTCGTCCAGGGGCAGCAAAGCAGCAAAGTTATAATCTGCCCAAAAAGTGCTCTTCCTATGGAAACAGCAACTTAACGATAACTACACGGCCACTACTGTGTAATATATATATATATATATATATATATATATATATATATATATATATATATATATATATATATATATATATATATATATATATATATATTATATATATATATTGGGGAAAAAAGGAGGAAAAAGTGAACCGCACTCCCACGGGCCAAAAGCTGTCTCCAAGATGAAAAAAGACAGGGAAACTCACATCAACAGATATGAGTCTTTAATGGTATAAAGCGGGACAGCAACAAACAGACAGGGGCAGGAAGCCATGGAGCAAGACCTGCAACACAACGTGGTTCGCGCTACACTGAGCGTTTGGTCACGTATGGGTGAATTAATTAACACAACATAAATAACGTGAAATGTAGTCCTACAACAATGTCGCCCACTCTCACAGAAAACTCTGTCTCAAAGCAGTCAGCTTGGAGGCCATATTGGCATGGAGAGAAGTGCATACAACGCAGATCATGCTGGTAGTCAGCGAACCCAAAAGGAAAGGACTAGGAAGACAGAAAATATATGTTACACGGGCCGCTGTAGGGGCCTTGTAGTTATGGTTAAGTTTCTAAACCCATTTTTGGCGGTTTATAACATTGCTCCCCCTGAAGGAATCCTCACCAAACTTAGGGAAAAAAGTATATGTGCCACTCTAAATTTTCTCTGCAAGTTTGTTGAGATTTTGTGAAGAGGGGGAAAAGTTATAGCGGGGTCCAAACACATTTTCTTTCCTTAGACTGAATTGGGAAAAACATTGCACATGGCTACAGGCCGAACGGCTGGACAGAATTTTCACCAAATTTGCGGCAGGAGCATGGGCTTGGGTCAGAAAGCGTGCTTTTGTGTGCAAAGAACTGAAATGTACGTCTAAAAAATTATTGATATCTGACTCCGCTGCATGGACCCATTTCCCTGTTCGCTCCGTGGACAGAAGGCTCATTGGCTTGCAGTACGCCATGCTGTCAATAAACTTTGGACGCGGCCAGTGGTTGGCTGGAGAGAAGCGTGATGTGCATCAAAGCATTTGGGAAATGCCACCATGGTATATCAGAGTATGGTGGTGTGGTGTGTGTGCCAAGCCCCATTGTGTTCATCACTGGGCCTCTTGTATTTAACAGTGTTGCAATTAAAAGTAGTCATATCTGCCTCCGCTCTGGCGTCCCATTTCCCTGTTTGCCGCGCAGCCAAAATGTGCATCAATAGTTGTCGATAACACCAGCATGTTGTATCTGAGGACAATGCAGCAGCGAAAGGGCCTCGAAAACATAGTTTATGGCATCTGGTGGTGGGAAGAAGGGATTGAAAGGGTGGGGGAGTGAGAAGTGCTTCATTAGAAGAAGACAGTGGTGTGCCAGCAGTCTCTGTGCTTACTACGCCAATTTGCGGTTACATCAGCAGGCAACAACCTTGTGTGGTGATTGCAGGAAGCCTTTGTTGTGGCATGACAGCTCCAGCAGAAATCTCTTTCTGTGATGAGTGGTGGCAGGCTGAATTGCAGACAGGGAGTGCATTTCACATGACATGAACCTTGAAACATAGCGTGTACTATGGATGGTGTGCTGTGTGTGGTAAGACCGTAGCCCCTTCGATGCATGGCTGGAGCCCTTGTACAGAGAAATATGTCCACTGATTGAAACGCTATGTCCACTGGGTGCAAGTAGGTGCCACATTGTTCCTTTGTGTGTTTGATTTGGCTGCATTGCAGATATTGTTGGTTGCATGGGTATGGTGATTGTTAGCACATCGCACAGTTGTCGATGTATAGGAGGAGATGCTGCAGTGAGCAGTTGTGCAGTGTGTCCACTGGGGGCACTATTGGAATAGTGTAAATGTAGACGAAGTTACGGTTGAACATGTTCTCATACGTGCCTGGGTAGTCTGCACAGCGCAGATTAGTAAGTGTTGCAGTGCACTATGCAGTATTGCTTGTATGAACGTAGTAGAATGTGGGGAGCAGGACCAATGTTGTGAGGATTGTGTTGTTTGGTTGGCATTATTACAATGCTTTCTGAATGGAAGCGGGTAGCGGTTCCAAACACTGTGGTATGTTTGTGCATTATGGTAAGTGGAACATGTGTGCTTGCATCCCTGCTTTAGGGTGCAGAGGTTGGGTAGAAGTGGTGGTGCCTATGTTGCCTTTCTGAATTGAGGTACATGCCAACATATTCACCTGCATGGCTTTGTTATGTTGTGGTGGGTATGGGCAAGGCCTAGGCTGTTGGGTGCATGGCCTAAGGCCATGCACCCAACAGCCTAGGCCTTCATCACAGCCACCACAATATAATGCAGCCATGCACTTGTCACTCTGCATGCATGTGAGGTTGGTGACTTTTACGCAATGGTTGTGGAGGACATTGTAGGCTTGGTAGAGCTGCAGAAGCGAGCTGCTATGCGTACATTAGTATACGGTGCACATCATAGCCCCTGTTGCACAACAGGGAGCCACATGTCACCATTTGCGTTTACTATGGTTAGGCCCTTATAAGACCCTTGCTTTAGGAAGTGCTGTAAGATATTGCAGCATAAAAGGACGTGCTCAGCAGCACACATGTAAAATACGGCTAATGTACACAGCCTCCTACATACCGTTCACCACACCTGCACCCAACAGCCTAGGCCTTCATCACAGCCACCACAACATAATGCAGCCATGCAGTTGCCACTCTGCATGCATTTGAAGTTGGTGGCATTTACACAATGGTTGTGGAGGACATTGTAGACGTGGTAGACCAGCAGATGTGAGCTGGTATGCATACATTAGCATATGGTGTACATCATTGCCCCTGTTGCACAATAGGGAATCACATGTCACCATGTGCATTTCCTATGGTTTGGCCCTTATAAGCCCCTTGCTTTAGGGAGTGCTTTAAGATATTGCAGCATGAAAGGACGTGCTCAGCAGCACACATGTAAACTATTGTTATTGTACACAGCCTCCTACATACTTTTCAGCACACCCAATGCAACGTTATGCAGCCATGTATGCAGATATTTGCCCAGGGTGAAAGCTGGCAGGCTGAATTGTAGATGGGGAGTACAGTGCACATGACATGAGCATTTAAACATAACATGTACTATGGTATGTTCTCTGTAGTGAGGGCCCAGCGCCTTTCATGCATTGCTGGAGTGGAAAGGGAAAAAGTACTGTCCCTGCTTTGCTGGGGCACGGCTGTAAGATATTGCAGCATGAAAGGACGTGCTCAGCAGCACACATGTAAAATATGGCCAATGTGCACAGCCTCCTACATACCGTTCACCCCACCTGCACCAATAGCTTAGGCCTTAATCACAGCTACCACAACATAATGCGGCCATGCAGTTGCACTCTGCATGCATGTTAAGTTGGTGACTTTTACACAATGGTTGTGGAGGACATTGTAGACTTGGTAAACCAGCAGAAGTGAGCTGGTATGCGTACATTAGCCTCCCAGCTCCCCCCTGATTGGCTCCTACCCCGTGTCTCCTCCTAGGTAGGTTACCTTGCAGTCAACCACACTCGCCACTTCCATCAAGGCAGAGCCGGTGACTGCAGGTTTCCAGCTAACGGTAACTGAGCCCCTATGTGGGCCGTGTATTTTTTTGCAAAGTTTGTTTTCTACATTTGTTTTCCCTTGTGTGTTTCTCCCCAGCCCCCTCTCCCGTTCCGTGTTCTCCTGGTCTCCCCTCACTCCCACCTCCAAGCCTCCCAGCTCCTCCCTGATTGGCTCCTACCCCGTGTCTCCTCCTTGCTAGGTTGCCTTGCAGTCCACCGTGCTCGCCACTTCCATCAAGGCAGAGCCGGTGACCGCAGGCTTCCAGCTAACTGTAACTGAGCCCCTCCGTGGGCTGTGTATTTTTTGTAAAGTTTGTTTTCTACTTTTGTTTTCCTTCGTGTGTTTCTCCCCAGTCCCCCTCTCCCCTTCCGTGTTCTCCTGGTGTCCCCTCCCTCCCTCCCGCCTCCAAGCCTCCCAGCTCCCTCCTGATTGGCTCCTACCCCGTGTCTCCTTCTAGCTAGGTTGCCTTGCAGTCCACCGCGCTCGCCACTTCCATCAAGGCAGAGCCGGTGACTGCAGTCTTCCAGCTAACGGTAACTGAGCCCCTCCGTGGGCTGTGTATTTTTTGCAAAGTTTGTTTTCTACTTTTGTTTTCCCTTGTGTGTTTCTCCCCAGCCCCCCTCTCCCCTTCTGTGTTTTCCTGGTGTCCTCTCCCTCCCTCCCGCCTCCCAGCTCCCCCCTGATTGGCTCCTACCCTGTGTCTCCTTCTAGCTAGGTTGCCTTGCAGTCCACCGAGCTTGCCACTTCCATCAAGGCAGAGCCGGTGACTGCAGGCTTCCAGCTAATGGTAACTGAGCCCCTCCGTGGGCTGTGTATTTTTTGCAAAGTTTGTTTTCTACTTTTGTCTTCCCTTGTGTGTTTCTCCCCAGCCCCCCTCTTCCATGTTCTCCTGGTGTCCCCTCCCTCCCTCCTCCAAGCCTCCCAGCTCCCCCCCTGATTGGCTTCTACCCCCCACCCCTCCTTTTTACTGGTGCTACCAGGGCACACCCTGCTCAGCAGCCCCACGGCTAAGGGCCCCCTAGGCAAAGGGTGGCTCCCTTGTTTGTGCGGCTCCTGCTGTGTCTGCCGGTGTCTGCAGGTGGACGCCAGGTGCCATTTCTCTCTCCTCTGGTTTTGGCTCCTGGCCTACCCCCACCCATTGATTCCTAACACAGCCGGGTCGTCCCTTAGGCTGCTGTAAATAAGCACTATTTCAGTACCCAATTCTTGCACTGTGAATATTAGGCTTTTTTCTCCCCTACAGGATTCTCAAACCTAGGTGGGTCCCTGCATGTGGTTTTTCTTGCATTACGCACTGTATCAGTACCACATCTTGCACTGTGAATATTAGGTCTTTTTCTCCCCTACAGGATTCTCAAGCTTCTGTGGTTCCCCACATGTTGTTGCATTACGCACTGTATCAGTACTCCAAATCTTGCACTGTGAATATTAGACCTTTTTCTCCCCTACAGGATTCTCAAACTTAGATGGCCTCCCACTGGTTTGAGAGCTGAGCAGTTGTGAGCTTTTAACCCGTGTCCCTTTGGGCAACTTGCCTGCTGCTCGCTTCTTGTCTGCAAACTTCTTGACAGTTTCTCCCCCTCTCCTTCCTAACCCCCTCCTCTCCCACCTACTCTATGGTGCTCTCTGTCTCTCCTATCTTCTCTAACTGCTTCTCTATTGACTATCCTGCTCTCCTCACTAAATCTGGTAGGAAGAAGTTTAAAATGAAATCCTGATCTCAAACCCAGGCCTCCCTATCGCTGACACCTACACCAGTGCCTTCTCCAAGGAAACTCTCACAGACATTCTCTTTGTCGTTCCTTCACCAGACACATGGACCCTTCATATGGTCTCTGTACTCTCTCCTTTCTCCTCTTCTCCCATTAATGGTGGCACCCATTGGGATACCCTCCTGGCATCCTTCCATTCATCTAAGATCATCATTACTGTTTACTCAAATGGGACTGTCCTGGTTCAAGGTCCTCAGGCCAACCTTCACCTCTTTGATAGACACTTCCCGCGCCTTATCAACTTAATTTCCTCTCCTGCTGTTCCCCCTCCCCTTTCCTTGTCTACCTTGCCCTCCTCCCTCTCACTGCCTCCTCTCGGGCACCTAATACACCTCTGCAGGGCGTACCTCTGATCTTTACCCCTCCCCGGAAGTTCAAGGATGGAAACCTTCTCCACATTGCCACTCTTAACTCTTGCTCTGCTGTCAAACATTCCTCTGATATCTGCCGCCTTCTGGAAGAATTTGACCTTGATGTCCTCGGTCTCACTGAGACTTGGTTCACGTCCAGCTCTGTCCCCAGCTTTGACACCCTCCTACCAGACGCTACAAGATCCTCTCCGTGCCCAGGCCCAACCGCTCTGGTGGGGGTGTAGCCCTTATCTTCCCTGAATGGATCCCTGCCTCTGTCACTCTTATGCAGTCCTACTCTTCTTTTGAATGCCTTGTCTGCAGGCTCTCCCTCTCCCCTAGCCTTTCCCTTACTGTGGCTACTATCTATCGGCCACCTGGTCAGATTTCTTCCTTCCTCTCTGAATATGCGGATCTCTCCTCCTCTTTCCTGGCTTCAACTACTCAACTCCTCCTTCTTGGAGACTACAACATCCACCTGGATGCCTCCTGTCCCCCCTCTGGACTCTTTCGTGACCTCTGCTACTCTGACTCACTCACCATTCTCCCCTCTGGCCCGACCCACTCTGGAGGGCACACTCTCAATGTTCTAATCTCCTCAGACCTTCCCCTCTCTGTCCCTCTCTCCACTCCTCTTTCCTGGAGTGATCACTGTCTCCTATCCTGCCACCTCACCCTCCCCACCCCTCAGGTCAAGCCACCTCCATCACTGCCACCCACCTTCTCGGTCATCCGGCCCATGAAGCGCATGTCAGTTGAGGCTTTCGCCGCCACCTTCTAACCCTCCCTCCTCCTTTGGCTGACTCTCACCCTGACACAGCCCTCTCCACGCTCCACTCTTCTATATCTGATACTCTTGATATCCTTGCCCCTGTCATGAGAATCCACCTGAAGCCCAAAGCCAAGTGTAACCCCTGGTATGACTCAGACCTTGTCACTCTAATTTGCAAGTGCAGGTGGTCAAGAGGAAATGGCGTGCTTCCTGCTCATCCTCGGACAAACTGGCCTGCCGCCTGCTGCAAAGGCAATACCGGCTCTCCGTCATCACCAAGAAGAGAGAGCTCATATCCAAGCCCGCATCTCTGCGGCATCAAACAACCCGTCTGAACTCTTTAAAATCTGCAAGGAACTGGCCAATCCGGCTGCAGTCTCTACCTCTCCTGCCCCTTACCAGGCCCTCTGCAAGGCTCTGGCCTCTCACTTCATTTCTAAAACTCGAAATGAAGTTTCTGTCCTCACTCTCCTACTATTGCCTCCCTCCCTCTACTCCTTGCTCATCCTTTGGCCCTTCTTCAGCCACCCCTCACCCTCCTACTCTGCATTTCCCCTTTTCTCTGCAGACAAGGTTTCTAGACAAGTCCGATCTATGAAAGCCTCATCGAAACAGGTTCACCCCTGTTCCTCCAAAATGATCAAGGACCCCATCGACTCCTTGGCTCCTGCGCTGGCTGATTTTTGCAATCACTCCTTCGCAACTGGAGTCTTCCCTTCCCCCCTGAAGCCCTCCCTTGTGCACCCTCTCCTTAAGAAACCCTCTGCTGATTCCTCCAGCCCAGCTAACTATCGCCCAATCTCCATCACTCCCTTGCTGGGCAAGCTCCTGGAGAAACTGGCCATCTCCCAGCTAAATCTTCACACTGAATCTGTTGGTTGTCTTCATGTCCATCAGTCTGGCTTCAAAGCTGCCAGAAGCACGGAAACTGCTCACCTGAACATCCGTGAAGACCTGCTCTCCAACCTTGAATCCAATACCCCTTGCGCCCTCATCTTGCTTGATCTCTCCTCTGCCTTTGACACTGTCAACCACGCCATCCTGCTCAACTGTCTCCGTGATAACCTGGGTATCACCGGTCAGGCTCTGGCGTGGCTGACTTCTTTCCTCTCTGACTGACCCTCCCAGGTCCAATTCGGGTCCTCCTCTCCGATATCTATTCTCTACCTGTGGTCGCCCACAGGGATCTAACCTCTCTCCATGGATGTTCAAACAGTACCTGGCACTCCTTGCCCACCGCATTGCCACTCTCTACCCAAACTTTCAGTGCTATGCGGATAACACACAGCTCATTTTCAGGCTACCCTCGGCCTCCTCCTCCCCTTCCCTCATCTCTGACTGTCTATCTGCTATCCATGATTGGTGTGCCACAAATGACCTCTGCCTTAATGCCAGTAATACTGAGATCTGACTCATCGGCACACCCACTCCCTCCTTCCCTGCAGCCCTCTGGCCGGCCTCTCTTGGCCCACTTCCTGCTCCCACCTGCAAGGCTAAGAATCTTGGGATTATCTTTGACTCCACACTATCCTTCTCTCCTCACATCTCCGATGTCTCTAAGAAGTCACACTGCCAGCTACACCTCCTCAGAGGTATTCTTCCTTTCCTTTCCTTCCCCCAGAAGCTCACCGTCTCCAGAGCACTGGTTCTTTCTAGGCTGAACTATTGTAACAGCCTCTATCTAAATTTGCCTGCCTCTACTCCCTGCCCTTTGCAACTTATCCAGAACAGGACTGCGAGACTTGTCCTTGGCCTCAAGCCCAGGGATCGTATCTCTCCAGGACTGAAATCTCTGCACTGGCTCCCAGTGTCTGCGAGGATTAAGTTCAAAACTCTCTGCATTGTCCACAAGGCCTATCAGGGCCTGGGGCCGAATTACCTTCAACTTTCTCTTCCCAAATATCTTCCTTCTCAAGCTCTTCGCTCATCTGCCTCCAACTCCCTCAGTGTCAGTCGCTTCTCTAAGCAACGAGTTGGTAGTAGGTCTCTCTCTTCGGCAGGGGCCTCCCTCTGGAACAGCCTTCCTGCCTCCCTAAAACTTGAGGAGAAGCATCTCCGGTTCCGTAAGCACCTCAGAACCTTCCTCTTCGCTTCCGCTTTCTCTCCCTCTCTCACCTGCTGAATTCCTGGCTAAATCTGCACTGTTCAAAACCACCTGCCCACCCTGTCTGATTGAGGCACAAGCACTGCCAGTTGCACACCTGAACTGCCTTCCCTGGAAACCCAGCACCAAGGGACTGTTTCTGTCTCCCTACAGCCCCCCTACCAGCACTTATGTCTGCACTTACCTTGAACTTGCCAACATATGGCTGTTTTATTATCTTATTTATTCTACTACCCCTTGTACTGTACTTTCCCCTCTCCTTTCCCCCCTCGCACTTTTCCCTTCCCCCTCCCATGCACTTGCACAATCTGAATGACACCTGGCCTAGTAGGATCATTGTCTGTCGTCCCTTTGTTCCCCCCCTTGCCTCGTCGCGCCTTGAAACACTTGTGTGTAGGCGCATTATAAATGCCATATCATAGCATATCATATCATATCATATCATATCATATCATATCATATCATATGGTGTACATCATTGACCCTATTGCACAATAGAGAGCCACATGTCACCATTTGTATTTCCTATGGTATGGCCCTTATAAGTACCTTGCTTTTGGGAGTGCTTTAAGATATTGCAGAATGAAAGAACGTGCTCAGCAGCACACATGTAAACTATGGCAAATGTACACAGCCTCCTACATACCAGTCAGCACACCCAACACAACGTTATGCAGCCATGCATGTAAATATGTGCACAGGGTGAAAGCTGGCAGGCAGAATTGCAGATGGGGAGTGCAGTGCACATGACATGAGCATTTAAACATACTGTGTACTATGGTGTGTTCTCTGTGGAGAGGGCCTAGTGCCTTCCATGCATGGCTGGAGTGGAAAGGGATAAAGAACTGTCCCTGCTTTACTGGGGCGTGGCTGTAAGATATTGCAGCATGAAAGGACGTGCTCAGCAGCACACATGCAAAATATGGGCAATATACACAGCCCCCTACATACTGTTCACCACACCTGCACCCAGCAGCCTAGGCCTTCATCAAAGCCACCACAACATAATGTGGCCATGCAGTTGTCACCCTGCGTGCATGTGAAGTTGGTGATTTTTAAATAATGGTTGTGGAGGACAATGTAGACTTGGTAGACCAGCAGAAGTGAGCTAGTATGCGTACATTAGCATATGTTGTACATCATTGGCCCTGTTGCACAATAGGGAGCCACATATCACCATTTGAATTTCCTATGGTTTGGCCCTTATAAATCCCTTGCTTTAGGGTGTGCTTTAAGATATTGCAGCATGGAAGGACATGCTCAGCAGCACACATGTAAATTATGGCTAATGTACACAGCCTTCTACATACCGTTCAGCCCACCCAACACAACATTATGCAGCCATGCATGCAAATATGTGCCCAGGGTGAAAGCTAGCAGGCTGAAATGCAAATGGGGAGTGCAGTGCATATGACATGAGCATTTAAACATAGCATGTACTATAGTGTGTTCTCTGTGGTGAGGACCTAGAACCTTGCATGCATGGCTGGAGTGGAAAGGGAAAAAGGACTGTCCCTGCTTTACTGGGGCGTGGCACTCACTGTAGCTGGAAACGTGCAAGTGCCACATCCTGCCCTTTTAAGGCTGGTGGGCATGGAAATGGAACTGTGGGATTTACCCAATCAGGTGTTGAGGGTGTGGTTGACAGGAAGGGGCAGTGATTTAATTCCCCAAATGTCGATGCAGTGAGGTTGCTAGAGATATAGAGATGCAGCGTGCTCATCATAGGTGATACCTTTGTGCAAGATCGGTACAGGTATGCCATGGAAAGAGGCTTTGCTGCTAACTTTCAGTTGGAAGGAGTGGAGGCTTTTTGGTGCACAGTCTATGGGCCTCATTACGACCCGGGCGGTAAAGGATTACTGGTACCGGTAAGGGCACCGGTACCGGTAATCCCTTGCCGCCCTATTACGAGTTCCCTTTGCGGGTCCTCCCTTAACACCTGGTTTTACTAGGCGTTAAGGACGGGACCCGCAAAGGGACTTTGGTGCTAATAACGGTACCGCAATTTGTGGTACCGTTATTAGTGCCTTCCCCATTCCCATTGAGCCCTAAGGGGGCTCAAATGGGAATGGGGAAGGGCCCTGGTGAATGGGGAATTACTGCCCCCGCCATCCTTGGAATCAGTAAGGATTTGGAGGCAGCCATGGCGCTAATAGCACCATGGTTACCTCCAAACTCCTAATGAGGCACTATGAGTGAGGTTTCGGTGCCATGATTCTCCTTTGAACATGTGTGGCCTCTGTCGGTACTGTTGATGTAGTCGTTGTGCATTATGGAGGACTATATTTGAGGTACATGTCGTGCTCATGTTTGCTCCGTCACCTCAAGAAGTTGATGACTGCAGTGATGCAGATTTTTCCCACTGCCAAGTTGATTTTCTCAGCCATACCACCAAAAGGAGCATGGCACCATGCCGGTGTAATTTGTGCACAGCCAGAGGTTGGGAGGTGTTTCATAAACATAAGCATGTGTGACTTTATGTGCAGTGCTGGGATGTTCTACACCAACTATGACAGCATTACCAAGCAAGTTATGCAGTGGTTTCAAGGAAATGGCATTTGTTTACCTCGATTGGCAATGCTGTTTTGTTTGCCATTAGGCACAAAGTGTTGTAGAGAAACCTGTACAAATGTTCACATTCAGTCAGTAAAAATGTCAGGAGGAGAAGCAAACAGAAACACATCGAAAGAGATTTTAAAGAAATTGCATTCAAGCACGTACATACCAAAAACAGCACAAAAAATAAAAAAATAAAAACACATCTTTTCAGCCACAGTACTAAAGACCCAAACCCCTACACGTGCCACATCCAACTATTGCAGGATGGGTGCCAAGGAAATGGAACTGTAGAGACTAAGGCATTGATCAATAGGTTTTGTGGTTGTGGTGTGTAAGCATAAACTGTGGCAGAAGGTTTCTTTGTACAAAGAAGTGCATCAGCCTATGGTGGAAGTCTGCATGGTAAGGGGAAGGCATCCTGTTTGTATGTATGCAATGCATGTACTTGTTTGAAGTTGATAACATGGATTCAGTGGTGCTTTTGTGCAATGATTATTGACACGATTGTCGTAAGTGCAGTACTGCAGACAAAAAACTATGAATTGCACAAGGTAAGTGGCAGGCACCCTGTTGTTATGATTGCAATGTGGGTATGATATGATATGATGTGAAATTGTATGATATGCCATTTACAATGCGCCTATACACTAGTTGTGCAAGGTGCAACGAGGCAAGGGAGGGGGAACAGAGGTGAGATAGAGACAACAAACCTACTATGCCATTGGCACTCAGATCTCACAAGTGCATTGGGAGGGGGAGGCGAAAGTGCAGTACATGGGAAGAAGAGAAAATGGCAAGAAGTGAAAATACGGCCTGATGGTGGCAAGTGCAAGGATAAGTGCAGACATCTGGAGGTAGTGCAACTGTTAGGGATACAGCAAACAGTCCCCAAGTGAGGGGTTGGCCAGGAAGGCAGTGTAGGGGTGCAATTTATGGGGGGAGGTTGACCTGGGCCGACATCACAGGGTGGCCAGGTAATCAGTGCAGAATCAGTTTTATGCAGTAAGTCAGCAGGGAAGAGGAGGAGCAAAAGCAGAGGCAAAGAGAAAGATTTTCAGTTGCTTCTGGAAACAGCAATGGTTCTCTTCAAGTTTCAGGGAGGCAGGGAGGCTATTGCAGAGGAAGGCCCCAGCCCAAGAAAAAGATCTACCACCAAGTCGTTGCTTGCAGAAGCAAGTAACCCTGAGGGAGTTGGAGGTGGATGAGGGAAGAATTCATGCACGCACATATTTACAAAGCGACAGTTTGCAGGTATTGGAGCCCCGGGGCCCAGAAGGCCTTGTGCATAATGAAGCAGATTTTCACCTTATTGCTCGCAGGTACTGGTATCCAGTGCACACATTTCAGTCCTGCAGGGATGCTATCCCTCGGCTTGAGGCCAAGGACAAGGTGCACAGTCTTCTCCTGGATGTGTTGCAGAGGGTGTAGAGTAGAAGGAGGCACATTTCGACCAAGACTGTTGCAATAGTGCAGCCTACACACAACCACAGCTGTGGAGACAGTGAGGTTTTTCGATATTGCTTATGTTGCTAATATACATTTAGTGCTGGTTTTGAAGCCACATTTTTACAATTTCTGTAAGACATGGGTTAGTGGGGAGAAAATGTGTACTATTTTCAGAAGCAAAGAAGAGAGTTCCTGTTGCGATATAACAATGGGTGATATGGGTAAATGGAAATGTTGGAATTCATGTGTCATTTAATGGCAGTGGATGGGAGAAAAAACAGTAACATTTTTACAAACGTAAAGGACTCTTAGTGGCATATACCATGCATAGAGGTACTTATAACGGAGTTGTACCCATTTTGCAGAAATAATATTCATACCTCCAGTTTGTGGTGATGGGTGCTCACGTGGATGAATGTTGATGCACATATTTTGCATTATTTTATGGAACTTTCTACTGGACATGTTTTACAATGACATGGCACATGGAGGCTTAATGTGCACGGTACATATGAAGTGTTGTACAGAAGTGACAGTGTACAATGCTAATGTCTTGAATGCCATTGGTGGATGCATGTGAGACTGTTTAACAGTCCAGTCCTCAATGAGATACTGATGGACAAGAAATAGTGCACAGGGAAGAAGGAGTCCTCCTGCTTTACTGGGGCATGGCCCTCGCAGTACTTGGGGAAGCACGCGTGCCACATTCTGCGTTTCTCACCATGCTGGCCAATGGAAATGGTACAGTGGGCATTATCCAATCAGGTGCTCAGAGTCCGCCTCACAGGCAAGGGCACCAATAGGGAGAAGGACTCCTCCTGTTTCACTGGGGCGTGGCACTCGCTGTACTTGCGGAAGGGCACGTGACACATTCTGTGCTTCTCACCATGCTGGCCAATGGAAATGGGACTTTGGGGAATGTCAAATCAGGTGCTCATGGTGTGCCTCACAGGAAAGGGCAGCAATAGGAAGAAGGCCTCCTCCTTTTTTACTTGGGCACGGCTCTCGTGGCAATTGGGCAAGAGCATGTGGCACATTCTGCGCTCCACACCTTGCTGGCCAATGGAAATGGGACTGTGGGGATTGTCCAATCAGGTGCTCAGGGTGTGCGCCACAGGAAAGCAGCAATCATTTTTTTATGTACCTTGTGTAGTGCAGCTGGCAAACATGGCAAGACACACAGTTTTCATCGTGGGTGATGCCTTTGTGGAAGATCTGTTCCTGTATGCCCTCCAAAAAACCTTTTGTGCCAATTTCAATTTGGAGGGAGTGGAGGCTTTGTGTGCAGTGTCGAAGCGTGCTGTTTCGGCGGAGAGCTTGCAGAATGTGGCCACATGGCCACTTCCGCAACTGTACATGTTGTGGTTGTGCACTTTGGAGCCTTCTTTTTGGGTTCCATGCCGTGTTCCCATGTGTACTGTCAACTGAAGATGATGAAAGCAGTGCAGCACATTTGTTACCCACTGCCAAGGTGCTTTTCTCATGTATACCACCGAGAATAGTGTGGGACTATTCCAATGATTCCTGTCACCAGCGAGTGGTTGGAAGCGGTCTCATCAACAGAAGCAGGTGTGACTTCTTGAGTGCTGCTTGGTTGGATGTTCTCCTGTGAGAATAAGAACATTAGTTCTCAATATATAAAACTTTTCAAAGCAAATGGCATGTGTTTGTCTATCTGTGGCAATGACATTTTGTTTCACAATCTACAGGCTGCACTGAAGACCCTATTGTAAGAATGTGAGGTGACATACAAAACACAAAAAAGACTTATAAAAACTGGGAAAAAAGCACCTTTAAAAAAAAAGGCTCTTTTCAGAGCTGCCACAACTAACGACATCCGCTACCCTGATATCGTGATAGTTGCAGCATGATATGTGTTAGATATGCCCCTTTTGCAGATGACAGCCATAGAAATGGGCCTGTAGAGGCTACGGGTTTGGTGAATAAGGCTTCTGGGTGTGGTGTGTACGCACAGACTGTGGTACACAGTGTATTTGTTGACAGAAATGCAGAGGGTGCGGTTATGACTGGGTGTTTCATGAGCCACAGCGTGCAGTTTTTGGGGGAGTTTGAAATACATTGATTGAAAGTGAATGGAAAACCCTGTGCAGTGGCTGCTCATTTTGGATTCTATGATGTGGATGTGTAGTGCTATGGAGTACCTACAATGAAATGACTGATTTCGGTTTGTCTGTGTGACACTTTGGTGACGTGCGATTATGCCAAATTTATTGTTGTTCATTGTGGAGGGAAAATTGCACAGCATGTTACACGAGTTTCAGTGCCGTTTGCGAGGAAGGAGGCACTTGCCCAGGTCATGCATCTGTTTCCGAACTCCTGCATAACTTTCTATCGCATTACGCAAGCATCAATGTGGCTGCGTTATTTTTCATTTGGTCCAAAAATGGAGAAAGCGCAGTACATTGAGAAGAAGTCTATTTGTGCCTTTCTACAACATGTACCAATGGCGTACTTCACACATAGGAATATGACGTTTCACAGCACAAACAGTTTTCCCCACCAATAACGTTCATCTTACTATTCCTGCCATCCTGATTTCTGCACACCCCATCCAAATTGCCTTGCTGCCCTTCTTGAAAGTAGTGGAATAATTTCTGTAGTAGGTGTTGCACACTTAAACTCTTCAAAACGCCCTGCAACGTAAAGAAGCCTCTTTCTACAGTGAACCCCTTTCCACCCGATTCCACGACAGTGTTTTGCACAGTGCCCCGCTTCCCTTGATTTTGTGCACATTGTGTAGAGCGTATACGGTGTGCCCCGCCCTGCATCCGTTCATTGGCAATTCCGTTGTTCATCTCTGAAAGGAGCTTTCTTTATCTCCCTTTTTTCCTTTCCCAATTAATTTCCATTTATTTTGGTCTTCTAACACACGCCACAGAAGGAACGGCAGGCAAGGCCTGGTACGGAAGGGGCAGCACCTGCATGGATACCATAGGGGACATGCTGAGAGATGGAAATATTGGGTGGCCCTCACCTATATAGGTGCTAGTCATTTTCATGCTCCCGGACGGACCCTTCCACGCACTTCCAAGTACCTTCCCTCTGTAGAGTAGCACATTGCAGTACATGCACAATCCAATGCCCTTTGCCTTTGCTAACAAAAAACATTGTTAAAGGGACGTTATGGATACGTTGCACTACAACAAATCTATCATCTTTACTGAAAAAACTATGCTAAAGCAAAAACCTTTGTTACAGGAACGTTACAGCTACTTTGCACTACCAACAACCTATCCATACTATGCTTACAAGTACCACTGTGCACTGCTAAGACTAACACCCATGACATCAAAGATGCCATCACAAATGTCATTCATGACATTAGTGATGACATCACATGTCTGCCTCCCTCTTTTTTGTTCACAGACATTTGTAGGGCAGGTGGTTTTCTTCACTAACAGGCATGAAGTAAACATTTTAGTAGGCCACTGTAACCAGACCCTATATGGCCCGCTCGGAATTATGCTGGGAAGTATGCTACTGGAAAGATTTTCACCAAATTTGTGCAGGAGTGACGGCTTGATCCCGAAAGTGAGCTTTTGTACATTTGGTGTAATCCATCCAGTAGTCTTTTAAAAAATTCCCATAAAGTAAGTAAAAACAAATTAATGATATTTGGGTCCAGTCTGCGCACTCATTTCCGATTTGGACCTAGTACTCACCCACTTATTGGATGCTCAAAAGCGTGAGGTGCATCATATTTTTTGGAACAGTCACTTTGTTGGATCTGCGGACAGCGTGGGGGGAAACATCTGGAAAACACTTTTGGGGTTATTTGGTGGATGAAAGAGGGCCTGGAAGGGGAAGGGGAGTGGAATAAAGATGATATGGATGTGTTTTTGTAGGTGAAAATAGGTCATGCAGGTGCCACCCAGTCCGTGGACACCGCATTAGTCTGCGGACAAGGCTGTGAACTAACAGTTTGAAAAACACTTTGGGGTTATTTGGTGGCTGATAGAGGGCCTGGAAGGGGAAGGGGAGTGTAATAAAGATGATATGGAGGTGTTTTTCAAGGTGAAAAAAGGGTGTGCAGGTCCCACCGAGTACGCAATCAATTTTGGTGTTTGCGTCAGAATCTGTCCACTGGCCACACACACTATAGTAATATGTGTATAGTAATTATAGGCACTGTAGAGGGAAGTATACAGCATTTGTAATATGGTGGAATGATACAATTGAAGTGTATATGGTGTTTATGATTGTAGTACCATTGATGATAGTGCTTATGGAATATGTATTTGTTTTGTACTTGGGATGGTTACTTAATTGCATACAGTAATAAAGCTGGAATCTCTGATTCTTTTTCTGGTAAAAAAAAAACAGTATACTTTGTTAAGCCAGATAGTTTAAAAACTTTGATTGCATACAGTTTTACGTACACATTTACTTTTTTTGACCCTCATAAACAGTACATTCTATGTACTATGTCTGGTACAACAATAGTGTGTGCTCTACTGTTGTTGTATTGACATGAAATTATCATTGGGTCATTGGGAAGAAATACATATAGGATTTTAAAAACATTATTATAATTATGTGAGTGTAAGGGGATAGTATGTTTGTTTGAGGTGTGTTGATATTAAGGGAATGTTTGAAGTAGTTCGATACTTGTTGGCATATTATAACTACATTAGACTTTAGAAGAAGTTTTGAAGTAAGAAGAATTGTGAAGGCATATTTCAAGTGTATTGCAATAAAGGTCATGTTTTAAGTAGTTAGAAACCTGTTGGCGATTTCTAACTATCTTGACTTTTAACAGTACTATTGTAGAGGAGGCCCCAAATATGGCCTGCACTCCAGCCACCCATGTCGAGATGCCAGAAGCATACTCGCCAGGGTATGTGACATATAAGGAGCAAATTAACCAACAGGCAGCTACGGTGGGGTTCTGTCCAGTACTCATCAGAAGGACATGTATACCTATTGAAGCGCCAATAACCAGACAACCGTGGACTGCAAGGTACCCACTGAGACAACCATACCAGCAACTGACACGAAACGAAGATTACTTACAAACGGTCCCTGAAGAGACACAAAGAGCCTTAATGGAGGGCAAATGGTGACAACAAAAGAACCCAGACAGACGTACAAATCAGCATAAATGACGAACGAAAACTGACACACAAGGGTGAAAAATAACGAATAACGATGTAACGGACATATAAGAAGAAACGATGTTAACGAAAAGAAACGTAATCATGAAGTAAGATGAAAATATGCGACTAACTGAATGCATGTAAATAGGCTTAGAACGCAAGAAGCTAAGAAAGCGGTACTGCTTGCAATGCTTAGTAGAAGAATAGAGCGGCATGCACCAATTATATATCTACCTCAATGAAGCACGCTATACAAGTGTGACTCCATTTTGTAAAGCAGAACTAAGCCCAGGCTGCAAGGGGCCATCAAGGCGTGGATTCATATTCCAGCTAAAGCCAGAAGGGAAAACAGAATCGAAACTCAGCAAGAAGTAGCTCATGCTTGGAAATTCAAGGTCAACTCCAGGAAGGGAGGAGAGCGGCAACTATGAAGCACTGACACTTCAGAGCATGACTGCCAGCCAGTGAAGGCCGAGATAAAGCAGCCCCAGGCAGGTGGCTAAGCTGAACAAAGAATAAAATATACGAAAAAAGAAGGAAAATGAAGCAGATTCACAGTGAACAAACAGGTGACTAGCCAAGGGCAAAGAGGTACCAATGTCTGATGTCATCCAGAACCCAAGGATGCCATAACTTTATCTGAAAAGAAGCTACAGTTTCAAGGCCATCCTCAGCCAGCTAATTGACACATAGCCCTAAAGGTAATGATTTATGGAAGGGAGGCTGGGTGAATCTTGGGGCAATCCGCATCTGGGTTTCCATTCTGCATGCTGCTAATTAAAGTGGAGATTTATGCCTAAGGATGTAACCTACCTAATCATATTGGACCAAATAATCTAGGGTCCTATAGTTTGTAGAGCCAATCAGATGTCGTAGTGACGTCTATCACGAGTGATGTAGAGGGATGGGCGCAGACGCCCACCCGATAAGAGTTATCCAATCCGCACACACTGTTACCATATACAGATATAGCACCAATACATAAGTTACCTTTTCCAACCAATAGAATTGCATGTCAAACTTATGAGTTTTACACGTCAATGATGATGCAAATTTGCTATAAAAGTTACTGTCAGCATGAAGAATTTGGGAGTTGAAGCGAGACAGGCGATCGCGACTCTGTTGATTACCATTTGTTTCCCCGTTTTTTGTACTTGTCATTAAACAGACTTCCCTTTGCCAAACTATTGAGTTTTCCTTATTGAATTGTGTTGGAGTAAGAGAATCCTGTACCCCTACCTCCTCAAGGTGCAGCTATCTTGTTTTACAGGTACTAGAGGGTGAGCTATGACTTATGGGCCCATCAGAGGACGCTCTGCCCTCCGGTACACTATTGTAGTATGGATGTAGGTAGATACCTGTTGGCGTATTCTAACTGTTTATTGTGCTACAGTTAGATGAGTATGTGTGGGTTGAAGGAATATTGCATAGGCATTTGTTAGATTTGCTGGTAACCTATATTTTGGAGTAATAGAGGCGTTCTTACATTCAAACTAACCACTTCTTTTTTTGCCAAATACAGTGTAGTGCCCAGAAGTGGTTGTGGCACCAGTGTGGTATATTATACCTACTTTTGTGAAGGTTTTCTTGCCAAGAGATGCTTGGCAGTGTGTGAAGCTAGCAAGCATACTGTTATTTTTGTATTGTATGCATTGTACCTAAGCATCCTTAGTTGAATGACATATTGGCTATGCAAGTTGATTTTCATACTGGAATGATTGTCTTAATTGCAAAAATGGCATATTATGCCATGATTTGCATTCTGCAGAATCTGGTGAAATGGAATGGATTCACAATTTGGTATGGATACATATACAATCATTCATTAGGGATATGCTCTTGTGAAAAATGGCTGAAGACAGTTTGTGTATGTTTCCACATGTATGAAATCTGGAAAATTTCCTTTATAGGGATGTTTTTGGTTTCCAGTACTGTAGTAAGTAATTTTGGAATTCGTGTGGATCTTCGTGTGTGTTTATGGTAAATTTTACCATTCCTGCGAAGTAGTCCAATTCTTGTCTTATATCTGAGACACTGTAAGTGATGTCAGGATTATTTGTGGCATTTCTATAAAGGATGAGCATTTGCAAACACAACTGGTCCGAGCCGTTTAAGTAAATGTTGTGAACAATTGGTTTTAATTGGAACAGAAGATTGATTGTTACTTTTTCATAACAATTTACTCCAGTTGTGTTGCTGAATTTAAATGGACCAGAGAGATTTGTGTCTGCATTGTTTGATGGGTTATTTTGGAGAAGAGCGATTTGTCTCTTTCTTTTCTGATGAATGTGCAGCTGAGTTTGTAGTAGACAGTTTTGTGGTTGTATTATTTGATGGAGAAGGAGTTGTTGTTGTTTATTTAGCAGTATTGTTGGGAGATCTGTTATAGATTCTGTTTGCATTACATTTCTTTTTAAAGGTGCAGGGTATGTAACTAGTTGGGGTGTACAGTGCACTTCACCTGTTGTATTCTAGGATGCAAGGAATGTCAGCATTGACTTGTTAACTAGGAATAGACCATTAAGTGTATGCAGACCTGAAAGTGTTACATAACTCATACCTTCCTTAAAGACTGTGCTACCAATATAAATTAATCTGTGATCTAGGGTTAGACCTTTCGATTTGGGAATAGTGACAGCATGTGCAAGAGATAGAGAAAATTGTTCTCTACATACCTACATGTCTTTGAAAAGAAGGAAACCTGCTATTGTGTGACCAATTTATTTAAGTTCTACAAGTTTGTCAAAGTGGATGTTGACAAACTGAACGTTGCTGTCATGGGGATATGACTGGAAGCCAACAGATATACCAATTGCTCCATTAACTAAACTGTGTTCTACATCAAGTTTATATTTTACAATTACTCTGCTGTTTAAGAACAAAGTTAATATTTTCTCCAATCCAGCTGTGTTGGAGATAGATTTATGTAGGGTATTTAGTTGTGCGGTTGCTTGTTAACTGTTAGGAAAGATTCCATTATTATATGGAATTTTCCCTCCATGTGTCAACCCCCAAACATTTTGCTGCTGTTTTAACACCATTGACTGACTTTTCCAGAGAAGCACAGCCCTCAGCGGCACTCCTCTGGGCTTTCGGTCACTTTTTATGGGAAAACTGACATGCCCTTAAGACAGTCAGTACTAGGAGACTTTGTTTCCCTTAGTCCTTTCCTCATGTTCCAGCTTTTGTGCAACATGTAACAAGTGTGCAATGTAACTTACCTTACAGCACACTTGGGTCTCTAGTCATTTCCAAAGGTCCTAGAAACTCTCGCTGGACTTTTTATGAACTGTGCATATGTGTCATGGACAGGACTGGTGGCAGCTATCATTTTCTATATTTGTAACCCTTTCTTGTCATGTTAACCACATTCACCATGTTTGGCCCGAATAGGTGGCCTGGCTCCAAGATGGCCATGCCACAAAGTTCTTTGTCCTGTCCTTTGGCCATCTTGCCCCTTTGCCTTTCCCAGGTCGAGTCGACCCGGATCAGTCCTTATTTGGTCATACACTTTCCCATGAAACCCAATGCTTTCATGGGCTTCTGCATGCCTTGTGTGTGTGTCTCCAGGATGTGGGCTGGGATGTCTGTTCCCAATACACATCCTGGGTGCCAGAGAGTCTGGAGTGTCCTGAATGCCTCGGACCACAGTGGTCCGTGATTGGTCCACGTATGGAGTGGGTGTTTGTGAGCATATCTCCCATTGGGTCCTCTCCGTTTTGGCGTGAAGGGAAAAACACCTCTACCATGTTGATCTCCTGAGTTCACACCGAACAAGCAATAAGGAGCCAAGTATCCTGCAACAAGAAACCATGTCGAGGATTCGATGAGGACCCGCTGGAAGGTTTGTTACCCTGAGCCCGCTGTCGTCCCATAGGACCCCTCTGCATTTGATCATCCTAGAAGGTCTGCGAAGATGCTTTGACACATTGGAATAGTGAGATCAACTATTCTCGGCACCTTCACTAAACCCTGCAAGTAAGCCTCTTCGGAAGTATCCCTGGGCCAACCAGTGGGCTGACCAGCTTACACGGAACAGTTGCTCTGTTACCGCCGCTATTTGGAGGAGGTCTTCGAAACTTGGTATACTGCTAGCTCTGTGTCCATGGCACCCTCACACCAAATTTTGTACACTTGGCATTCCAAGGTCTGAAGTGAGATGAGTGCGCCCGGACTGGAGTAAACACAGTTACCGTGTTGCCCTGCTGTGGCAACGACCTGTGCAAGTTTGCTGCATTCATTACCCCCTTGCCTCTGAAGCCTGCTGCAGTAGAATTGGGCTGATTCCTCCACCCGGTCTGGAGAAATCGCCACTGTCCCATTTGGGAATCCTCACTGTATCTCGGGAACTACACGGTGTTGAGAAGTCCTGATAGTCACATTCGAACCTGCCAGCGAAGTGGACTGTACTGGCGAAGTTTGGGTCTGCCTGAATCAGGGACCAGTGAGTAGTCCTTAGCCCAACTGGTGGCCCCTAGCGCAGGAGCCCATTTTTATGCACAAAGTGGCCCCTGAGGGCCCCTTTCCTATCCACAGCTATTGCAAAATAGCGACTCCATCCAGCACTCTAAAACTGCCTTTGCCCTCAAGTGGAGGTCCTTCTTGAATAGTGGGAACTTGTTCTTCATCGCCTTATCCACCTTCCTGAGCTGCTAGAGACCCTTGAAGAGACCCTATTGTGTCCAATGGCACAAGGGCGTGCATGTTCTATTGAGGATAAGGTTCCTCTCTTCGTAGGGCTTGAACTGCCTCTTAGGTGTATTCGTGATGTGGAACTGGGTCTAAAGATTACTTGCACTGCCTGTTTTCCTCCCCATCTAGGTGGTCTACATATTTCGTGCTTTTAACCCCTTAAACCCCAGTGGTCTTGTATATATATATTTTGTGTTGATTATGATGTATTGGTTTAATCTAGTGTTGCTGTGATTCTTTGCTATGGTCTATGTTACAAAGGCGTGTAATAAATGTGTCTATATTTTTAATATAACACCTGTCAGGAGCAATTTGTAAGTGTCCTTGTTTTGTGTGCTCATTGAGGTCTTTCAGTCACCCTCACCCCTCTTGAGACTTAGGGCCTCATTACGACCCAGGCGTTAAGGGGTTAAAGGTGCCGTAAAAGGTTGCAACGCCGTTAACCCCTTAACACCTTACTACGAGGTCCCTTTGCGGCTCCCGACCTTAACGGCTGGTCTGTACCAGCCGTTAAGGTAGGGACCCGCAAAGGGACCTTGAAGGTAATTACGGTACCGCAATTTGCGGTACCATAATTACTGCCTTCCCCATTCCCATTGAGCCCTATGGGGCAAAAATGGGAATGGGGAAGGGCCAATGGTAAATGGGGAATTACCGCCCGCCAACCTTGGAATGGGGAGGTAATTCCCCATTTCACCATGGCGGATTCGGTAAATTACCGGCGTTAACCAGGGCGCTAATAGCGCCATTGTTTAATGCCAGGGTCGTAATGAGGCGTTTAGTCTTGACAGCCTGCCATAGCTACCCTGATTGGTCAGGCTTGTCCAGAGGTTACCCTGTTCCAAGAAACTAGGTTGGCCTTCGGAGTTCATGAAATCCCTGTTAACATGAACACATATGGAATGTCATGCCGTGCACTTCTAGTTTATCTGTGGAGCTGAAATGCAATATGGGTTGCATTTCTTTTTTTAACTTTGTCTCTTTGAATTGACTATGGCTTGCAAGGGTTGGCATTAAGGACATGTGTTTTAGATTGTGTTGATTTAATATTTCTATGACATCAGGAGCAGAGGAGTTGTGTCCACATAGCTCATGGATTAGTCTAGTATTTAAGGTAAATTTGCATCTTTTGTAAGCAGACCAGCTCTAATGCTTTTTAAAACGTTAGCATAGTTGAGGTCTGCAGACTGTCACAGGTTTTGAGTCAGTTCTCTGTACTGAAAATGTTGCCAAAGATTTACATTTATAATGTAATGCTGCATTGTTTGTCTCCTAATGTTTTGAAAATAGGTCGACCTTGTACTGATGTTAACTGTAGGAGGTCTCCAAAAACAATAACATGTTTTCCTCCAAACAGTTCTTAATAGTTGGTTTTTAGGACTTCTTGCATTCTGAGGTGAATTAAAGCCAACATTAGGTTGGACACCATGCTTATCTCATCTATTAGGAGCAGTTTCATTTGTTTCAGAATTCTGCAGACTTAAGTAGCATCCTCTGCTGATAACTTACAGTATTCTAATTTATGTTGGTGTTCTACTGGGAGGAGGAGTAGTCAGTGTAAAGTTACACCTCCTAGGTTGTAGGCACCTAAATCTGTGGGGCCTGTTACAAGAGCTGAAAATGTTGTTGTTTGTTAAGATTTGTGGACATTTGCTGATTATTTTAATTAAGAATGTTTTACCAGAACCAGCTTCACCGCTTACAGCATAGGTTTACAATTTTTACAGCTACATGTTTATTTTCATGTTTTACCTCTACATAAATGGCGAGCTGCTGGTCATTTAGCTGTGATTTGAGCGCTGACAAGTTTTCAGATTGTTTATATTGACACAGGGTATTTTCTACCTCAGTTATGGCTATTTCTGTTGGTTCTCCAAGTGGTTAATGGCTTCCAGTAAGGGAAGGTTGATGGCCCTCTGGAGTATCTTTATCTACTTGAGCTTCACTTTCTTCCTCTTGTTGGTGTTCTTTGTCCAACATTTCTTTGTATTGTTTGAAATTGCCATTTGTTATACTACTTTCATTTGCTTTGAATGCAGTTTCAAATGAGTCATAGTTACCTAATAATTCTTCTTTTCTCCAAGGTTTAAAAAGTTTCAGCAGGGCCATAGAATACAGTTCTTTATGTTGCAGAGATTTAAATGATAACTTTGCACGATTAATTAGGCTGGGTTTGGTAAGTTTTACTAGGCTTCCTTCACAACTTGAGACTGAATATTTGCCAGTTGTCTCCTCTCACATGACATTGCTTTTGTAGGAGTATTTTTGGGCTATGTCGTACAAGCACATGTTTTCCATGAGGCTATGATTAGTACCCATTAATGTGTTAATATATTTGGCTATGCACAGTGACTATGGCTGAAGGACATCTTTAATACCGGTTACTGTTGTAATGTAATTAGTGATGTGATCAGTGATGTCATCGTTGTGGTCATAGGCTGCACAACAGGGGCACAAAGTTAAGGTGGCTTTAGCTGAATTTCAGGTTTTTGTTGTGTTAAGTTCTCACCTTAACGTCCATGCAACTAAAGTTATTTCCTTGAATTTCAAGAGTTTTGTTAATCCATACATAATTGACATTACTAATAAAGACAATTGGGCTAATGAAAACGATGTATCATGTGTAGGAAGCCAAATAAAAAGACATTGTGCAACCACATTCCCCCAAATAACCCTGTTCTTAAACAGCTTTCTTTGCATATTTATTTAACTTTTAAAAGTGTTTACATTTATATGTACAGTTGATGAATTGAAATTTGTTAAAGTGTTACAGTAACTGTGTACAAAGACTACACACAATGGGCCTCATTACGACCCAGGCGGTAAGGGGTTTACGGCGCCGTAAACAGCGCCGACCCTTACCGCCTGAGTACGAGGTCCCTTAGCGCCATGGCGAATTTAACACCTGCTTTTAGCAGGTGTTAAAATCCATGGCGCTAAGGGACCATGGAGTTAATTACGCCACCGTAATTTACGGTGGCGTAATTAACGCCTTCCCCACTCCCATTATGCCCTATGGGGCAAAAATGGGAATGGGGAAGGGTAAATGGGGATTGGGGACTTACCGCCCCGCCAAGGTCGGAATGGGGCGGTAAGTCCGCCAACCACCATGGCGTAAATGTAGTTTACGCCATGGTGGTAAAGTCACGGCCCAGGCGGTAACTTACCGCCTGGGTCGTGATGAGGCCCAATATATCTTAAAATAAATCTTTACAAGACTACTGACCACATATATATGTAGATGTTTTTTATAAATCATGTTTTATAGATGCGGCTATCAAAATGCATGTGCGGCTAAATCAGCAATGACTGGGGCTCTACTCACAGCTCCCACATGGGATAACTGTGGCTAGAATAAAATACATAAGGATATGTCGTTTTTAACACACAGTGTATAGAAAGAATCCATTAAAGCTCTTTGATCCACATTTACAGTATGTGTCTTTATTGTCTATTTTTATAACTGAAAACGTAGACCTGAAAAGGACCGTTTTGGGGGAAAAGCAAAAAAGAGGTAGAAACTGGGAACGTAAAAACACTAGGATTGATAAATATAACAAAAGGTAAAAAACCGTTTTTGCATTTTGTACATTGATGTTTTATTTTCTAAACAATGTGGTAAAAAAAATGGACACTTAAAAATATACCTAGTGCATCAATTTTCTGCATGATCTGAAAGAGTCTTACCCCAAGCATTTAGGGTGCCACCTCCCACCTTGATCAAACTGTGACAGGATTGCACATCACAATAAAAATAGAAAGATCAGGTGCAGGCAGGATGAAATGAGGTTGGGTTTTAGTTGGTGAAAAATAGCTGTTAATTTAATTGGAAGTCTGTGGCACAGATGACAATACTGCTGTACTGATCTTGCTCCATGTGCTTTGACCCTATGTTTGACATGAGCCTTTCTTATAGGATCCATCCACTTCATCCCAATGAACATGGACTAGATGTTGAATTAGTTTGGATGTCCACAAGCTTTGCAATGGCTTGTGTAAAGGTCCAGTCTGCAAACTCGTACCACAAAAATGACGCATGACCTCCTCAATCGACATTTTGCTGTGTTGATCTTTTCTGCAGAAATATTGCCAACTATCAGCTATGTTTTTTTTTGTGCACATTGCTTCTTCCGTGGCTGAAGCCACCCAAACCACCTCATCATCACTCCTGGTCATTGTCATTTTGAAATGTAGGACCGTGGAGGAAAAATAAAAATGGTAAAAATACACAACACAAAAAATATTCTGCCACCTAATATCAAAAGACATTTGAAAAAAATATAACAAGCTAAAATAAACAAAAAAATGGACAAACTACACATAAGGACAAACATATCAGAAACAGAAAGGTAAGAAAGGAATGGATAAATCCAGGTACTAGTTCCTGAAGGCTCACAATGAAGTTCACCCACCAACAGACAAAAAGCAATGACAGAAAACATCAAAAAGGTGTTTGGGAGCGGGGTCTAACTGCAGTTACGCAAAATATGGCCAACCGGAATGTATTTTCTGTATGTGCAGGTAGGCCCAAGCGCAATGATGTCTTTGCACCTAAATTATTGAACAATCACATAGCCCAATGAGTAGTCACGTCTGCACTTAGAAAGCTGTGTTGATTTGGCTGTGGAGCTTGGCGCCTGTTTTTAACAGCCAATTGCATCATGGGCTGCAGTACCCTTCTACTCACGTCAACAAACAAGCCAATGACACACTGTGGTGCATTGACCTGACTATGCCCATGCCGTTAGATGAAGATTGAGATATATTGATGCGGCTATGCCCATGCCGTATGAGGACATTCATGAGTGCGAAAGTGTCCAATCAGGGCGTGCAGCAGTGTGTAACCATTAATAATCACCCCGCCCACAAAATCTTTGCTTGTTAGTGAAAGGTTATCCAAGTTACCACAAGAACTTTTGGCACTTTAACCATTTATTTCTTCTTCTTTTTTACCCAATTTTTGCCTAATACTCTTTTCCCTTGTCTTGTAATGTGTTCAGTTTGTCTATTTTTTGTTTTACCTCTTTTTTAATTTTAATTTTTTGTGGGATTGTCTTTTTAGTGTTGTCATTGTTGTTGTTTTACATTTTCCTCTCCAGTTGGACATTCCAACATGTCCGACCAAGATAGCAGCAGCAGCAATGATGATGTAATCTGGGTCCCCTACCGTCCCCACCCAAGAAGAAAGCAACTGAATGAAGACCACTGCACACAGTTGGGAGCATCAATCATGATAAATCATCTGGAGCAAGTACACTGGGATGATGTGGATGATACATATAGGAAATTGCATGAGCACCACAAAATAAAAATGCATGGGGCTCATGCATTACGTGCCTGGAAATCAACACCACCTCCAGCACCTGCATCCACCAGTGGGAAATCACCAACACTGAATGAAGCCTCAACTTCTGCAGCAGTGTCAACTGCACTTGTTACAATTTTACCAGCCCCCAATATCTCAGTTTTGAGGGTCATGTGTGAACTATCCCACCAATGGGTAGCCGTGAGAGGTGCCATAACTAAGGAATGGCAGAACTTATTTCATTGTATTTATTTGATACAGCTGAAATAAAACAGCCTTTCAAATATTAGGTGTTTTCTTTCCATTTTACAAAAACATTAATTATCTACATCTTATTCATAAAACTATACATAAAATCGAAATCAAATTGTTCAAACAAGGGAACACTTTTAAGTATTACATGATTCACAGCAAGAGATAAGAGTAATTGAAATTCGAAATTCTTAAATATCAGCGAAATATAGACAATGGGCCTCATTACACGGAAGGTGGAGGACCAAGGTGCTATTAGCACCTTGGTCCATGCCGGTAAAATACCGGCACCGCCTTGGTGGAAAGGGGAATTACCGCCCCATTCCAAGGATGGCGTGCGGTAATTCCCCCTTCCACCACTGCCCTTCCACATTCCGATTTTTGGCCCATAGGGCAAAATGGGAATGGGGAAGGTGCTAATTATGGCACTGCAATTTTGTGGTGCCGTAATTAGCACCAAGGTCCCTTAGCGGGTTGGTTTTTAACGCCTGCAAAAAGCAGGCGTTAAAGCACCAACCCGCTAAGGGACCTCGTAGTAAGGCGGTAATGGTTAACGGTCACCGTTACCATTAACGGTGACCGTTAACCATTACCGCCTTCCATGTAATGAGGCCCAATGTATGCATGCTGGGTCTTTACCCACTACAAACTTGCCTTAACTAGTGATTAGCTTGGGTTTAATTTCTAGTTGTCCGAATTCAAATTTAGTGATTGTAAAAATGTCACCATAGCTATACTCACCACAGATCTCTGAAATCAAAAAGAAGTCTCTACAACATATCGGGGTTATCAACCGATATTCTTGCAACAGATGATGGAAATATTTAGCTCTTGAAATGATTAGCATGAGGCATTCAAAAATTAGATGCTTTAAGGTCTCAGGATGAGATGTTTAGAGACAAAATCTACAGTCATTATGTTGAATAATTCTATGCCTGTACAAGACATCATTGGTATACCAGAGGTGTATTCTTAGTCTCATATACAGGTTCCTCAGATTTGGGTCTGGGAAACTTATCATATAAGAATCTGCAATGTATATCTTTTTTATCATAAATGCTTGCTCAGCAAACAAGTGCAGTCTGGAGCATTTATCTCTTGTTCTTATCTAATCCCTCAACCAGCGATTGTTCTTAACTCTGTTTGGGTCAGTGACAAGTGAGTTAGCTGAAATGTCCTCATCTTCTAGGATTTCCTGAATTTTGGTTCTCCAGCACATCATCTTTATGTGTTTGGTTGATAAAACATATTTTGCCAGAGTATTCAAAATGTCATCAGGTTTAACCGGCATTATATACTTTCTATATAGTGGAAGCAATTTCCATGTATAAATTGCAAAGAGGGAGCCCGTTCCCAGTTCATGCCGTGAAATGTACATTGATGTTGACTGGGGTAACACTAAGACTGATTTCCAAAATAATCCCTCCATTATTTATCAACATGTCTCAGCCCCATATGTAAAGATAGGCACAACCTTCTGTTTGAAGAAGGTTATAACAGGGGAAATCGAAAACTTGCCATATCACACCTCGATAATGCTGGCCTGAGGGATGGCAGCCTTCAAGTTCTGGTGTAGATCACAAAGATAAGATTTGTCAGAGGCTTGGTTATTAATGATAAGGCCCAAAAACGTATATTCTTGAACTACCTCAAGGAAAGCATCCTCCAACTGAGATTTCTCCTTCTGCTCATACCCATTATCATGATTTTGCATTTAGCCTGATTAATCATGAGTGAAATGGATGTGACATATGTACTCAATTTAGAAAGGAGGGCACGCAGACCCCTGTGTGTCTTGGGCAACAACACAAGGTTGTCTGCGTAGAAGAGCCAGGGAACCGCTTGCCCCTCTAACCTAGGTGAGTCCGAGGTAACACTGGCAGAAATCGTAGCAGATATCCGCAATAAAATAATTACATGCCAATAGGCAACCCTGCTTTAGGCCTCTGAAGGTTTTAATAGGTTCTGATAAATTACCATCAAGAGAGAGCCTTATCTGTATAGATATTTGGGAATGCAGTTGGTCAATCCAAAATATTAACGGCTCTGGACAGGCTGCTTTGGATAATTTTTTCATGAGCAGTACTCTACTGACAGAATCGGACACTGCCTGGAAATCAATAAATGCCAGGTAAAAGGGCTGATTCTTTTGTTGCTCTTGTAACTTTATCGCCTGTAAGGTGTGAAGATTAATCGCCACCCCCAAACCAGGCAGGAATCCTGTTTGATTATGGTCTTGTAAATCAGTGATGCCAATCCATTGATTAAATTCTCTCAAGATTAATTTTGCTAAAAGTTTGCCGGAACATCCAATAAAGTAATTGGCCTATAATTGCCAGGGTTAGCCCGGTTACCCTTCTTGTAAATGGGTATCACAATGGACTATTGGATGTTGTTTAAGCATGTGATTAGACAAACCGTCAGGGCCCGGGGCCCTGGAGTTACTCATTTTTGAGATGTGATGTATTACATCTTTGATATCAAACTGAAACTGACGATTGCAACTCCATAGAGTTGTCTGGTATAGAAATGGGGGCATATAGGGCCTGACTCACAGACCGTTTCCCAATGGGATTGCACGATTATACAAAGCTTCTGTGAATCAGGCCCATATTGTCTTATAAAATATGGCCCACACTTCTTCCAGAACTGCGTTTATTTGTGATATCAGCAGGACCCATATCCTAGCAGAGCTCCTGGAATTCAAAGAATCCATCATAAGCTCAGCATCACGCTGGCACATTAATGCTCGTCTTGCTTTTAGCCAATTTTTATATCTACATTTTTAGATATCTACATATCTTAGTTCTATCATTTTGGTAGTGCTGGAGTGCAATAACATGTTTCTTTTCTCTGCTCGATACACAGCCTTCCTCTCTGCGACTTCAGGATCATAACTATGTAAAGAAATGTTTATAGTGTTAGAGGTGGGAAACTTCTAAGATTTAAAAATTTGAATAATTCTGAAAAATTATTGAGTGTTATTAAAGAGATTCCATTTGGTTAGTTGTTTCTGCTTCATGTTGAAGTCATCTAATAACTGAGGTGTGCAGCAAAATCAATTGTTGCCATTATATAGAGTCATGCCATAGGCAGCAGATGATAACGTGGGTCTTCGCAGATAAGTCCACAACCAGGAAATTGAAAGAATGTCATGATCACTAGTGTCTTGTGATTTCACCTGAAAAAGGGATATAAGATCGAACAGACTGCTGTCCGTGTAGGCATAGTCAATCATCGCCGCCTGGCATCCTCTGTGCCAGGTATTGGTCGGAGGAATATCACCACTAACACATCCTTTTAGCATATACTGCTGACGTTCCTTAATGATGGTATTCTAGCATAAGGCGACAGGAGAGAGGGACTTTGGGAGGTTTTTCCAATGTATGTGATGTTAAGATCACTGACTAAGATGATATGTTCGCATATATGGTCAGCGGCTATTGAATCCAGTAACAGCTCCAAGTCTCTGATGAAATCATCGTCTGTGATTCCAGCATGATTCCAATAAGCATTTATTAACGCAAAAGATTGGCTGCCTGATCTGATTTTGACCAAGTGACGGAAGCTATTGGGAGTTGCCCATGCTTCTAAAATAAGAATTGCAGTTGTTTTGACGCGACCAGAAGGACCCTAATTGGAATGGTCGCTGGTATCAGGGAGATAACATGTTGATACCGTATGGGGAGAGTGGAGAGCCAAATCTCTTGGAGAGCTGTAATATCATAATCCTGTAGGGGATTAGATTTCTTATTTGTCAGGTGTTTAAAACCTCTTGGATTCCAAGAGGCCAAAAAGTAAGGAGAGGCAGTAATGCGTTAGTAAAATGAATTCTGGATTGTTCTTCTAATTGTGAGTGGGCCAATATCAGCATTTCTTTGGGCATCCTTAGGGACCATCTGGTTTTGTTTTGGATAACTGGTCTGAGTCACAGTATATTGTTGTCCAAAATGCGGTATATGTTGGTGATCAAAGGATGAATGATTGATCAAAGGAAAGCCCACATTATATAACTCTGCACGCGCTTGCCACAACGCAGTTCTTACCATGCCTGACTTAATCCACAATTTGACGACTGAAAAATCATGGTTGTGTAAAAACTCTATTTGGTCAATGTCATTGGATGACAATTCCTCTTAGGCGGGTATATCCCCCAGTATATTCATAACAGATAATCTGTTAAGATCATACACTGGGAATGGGTGCGAGTGGCATGGTAGAAAGAGCTGAAACAGATTGGATTTCATATGTGATGACCTCCAGCTCTTGTCTCAGAATTGTGAAGACTGAGCCTGCTGTCTTTTATCATTTGATACTATAGAAGCTTCCACAATTCTTTGTTTGGCACTACTAAGAAACAGCTTGTGTTGTTTTGGTTGTGAGAAAAAGAGCAATACCGCCTTTTGTGAGACCACCTTGCAATATTTCTTGGAAATCGCTAAACGAGCAAGACCTGATGCTGTTTTAGGTAGCGTCAGGTTTTGAATGAAATGGCGAGAGCCAGTAGGTTTGATTCCGGCAGTTTTTATATTTTTTGTCCTTTTGATTGCATGGTTAACAGCAGTTGTTTTAACTTTGTCTTTGAATATATTATAATTTATTATTGGCAGCGAGTCTGCAACTACCGGCACGTGAGCTGGATCCTCAACAGCATTTATAATGATAGGGTCTTTAATGGGAACAGATGTTTGAATAGTTTTGTTTTTTTCCTTTCTTGTTTTTTAAACATGGTCTGTCCATTTGTCAGAACAGGACTTTGGTATTATTAACCATCTGTAATGGTAGTCTTAATGTGTTTTCCCATATTCAAGGTTGCGTGATTAGGCTCCATTGTTTTGCTTCCTCTGTTGAAAGTCGTGGGAATAGATTGTTGAAAAGGAAAATGGGCTAGTGGTATTACTTCTTCTGCTCGAGTATCAGCAAATGGTTCCGTGTGAGCTGCCTCTGGGAATGCTTTTTCATGCTGCGCCAGTTGCTGATAGTTAGAGCAGGAAGTACTCTCATTATTTTTGTGATAGATCAATTCTGATAGTAGCTTATGTTATAGAATAAGCTTATTATCCAAAGTCTCATACAGCTTTTTAAGGGAAAAGAGGGCCATGTTCATAGACTGTAAAGATGTATCCAGACTTACTGGATAATCCACGGCCGCTGAATAAGGCATCAGAGCGGGGACGCTAACTTACGCCTGGGTGTTGGTTGGGGAAAAGATATAGAAAGCACAGACGAGTTCTCTGCTGAAGTCGAGAACATGACAGGAGATTGGGCAGGTTCTCTTGTCTGGCAGTGTGCCACAGGATCTTGATTAATACTAGAATGAACACTCTCATGTAAACGGGCATCCGTTTCACAGGTATTACCCAAATTGGTTGTTTACAATTGTTCGAATGAACAATTGACCGAATTTAAAGGGTCACAATTGACCTTTTCACAATTGACCGAATATGTAATATATATATATATATATATATATATATATATATATATATATATATATATATATATATATATATATATATATATGGGTTTTGGAGGGTTTGGCGTTGGGTGGGGGGTTGTGGGGGGTTTCCCCCCATATATATGGTACAATTGACCTTCACAATTCGGTCAATTGTGAAAAGGTCAATTGTCATTCGAGCAGTTGTAAAACGATCAATGCGTATACAACCGGGACCCATGTCTGGGCATACCCGTCCCACTCGGCCTGGGTCTCTAGGCCTGCTGGGCCTAGAGACCCAAGCTACTCCTCACTGATGACACCCAACAAGGCTGAAACATGTCTGGGGATGCTTGTGGTCTCATGCAAAAGGGATGTGACCTAGCAGTTCGGGCTGGACTACCCCTTTGGGGGTGGGACCAAGCCTGATTTGCATATGGTTTTTCCCCTTTTGTAATGGCTTGGCAGGCGAAGAAAGATGGTCTGGAGGGTTACCCAGAGCAATGCCAGAGGTCAAGATTTATTCTAAACCTTCCAGCCATCAACTCTTTTGTTTTGTGAGCGTTAAATCTACTTGCCCTTTTCCTGGTACTTATCCAGAGTTGTTTGTCAGCGATAGTGGTAAGAGCCTATTCGCAGAGGCGGTAGAATTGTGGTCTCGAGCACAAAATGTGCAGTGCATATATCTGAAGTAAATAACGGTGACCGGACATTCACCACAGCATTGCTGCTGCGCAACAGATGGATAGTGCGGGTCGTAGTTTTAGTAGTTAGAAGCGCCTCAGCAGCATGGGCAGTCATTTCTTTAGCTGTGGGTATATCAGTCGTTAGACAATACGGCCTCAGCATAAAAATGTAAACTTAAAGATAAAAGGCAAACAAAATTATTTGCTGTGTCTCGCACGCAAAGGCACACCAATAAAGATTACAAGCTAATAAAAGGAAGAAAACACCCACAGAATATAGAAGATTTAAACAAGCATATATGCTCTCACGCTTCCGCTGCCAGCTGACAACCGACAGAACTTTCGAAAGCACTGCCTCAAAATGCGCGCACTCAAAATGCGCACGCATACAATGCACGGTGTTGCTGACTAAATGGGATTCTGGGAAGGGGGCATAGCTTTCAAGTAATTAAATCTAAAACAAAGAAAAACAATGGTTATATGTAAGTATATAATACTTTAGAAGGGTGTAAGGGTGGTAGATTAAGTAAAGAGTCCTTTAAGGTCCTTATTCAGTGTGCATACCTGGCAGGTATTTTCTTCAATGAAATGAGCAGCGGTCCACCTCCACAGCCGACAGCACTTTCAAATATCTCCACAGCCGACAGCACTTTCAAAAGCAGTTCCTCAAAATGCGCATGCACAAAATGCACGCACCTGTTGAATAAATGGGATTCTGGGGAGGGGGGAGCAAGTAATTAGATCAGCCAGGTATTTTCTTGAATGAAATGAGCAGTGATCACCTCCAACACCTGCACAGCCAACAGCACTTTCAAAAGCACTTAGAGAACTTAATATCTGAACACCAAATTAACTGTCATCCTTAGTTGTTTTTATGTGCCAATCCCCACTTTTTTCAGAAAGCAAAAGAAATCCCCCCAAAAATGCTCCTTTTTATTTTAATTCCCTTTCTTATATGTTTCACCCTCATGTGTTTGCCTTCCCTGTTCCACCCCCTTTCCTCCCGCCAAAATGGCCCTTTAAGTCCCAAAAATAGATGAAATTGAACATAGACTGCAAAAATATATTGCAATATCTATTCCCCAATATGTTTACTTCTAACTGTGGTTACGATATTAACAGGGGGGCATATAGTCATGGATAGAATCACTCCAGTCGTTGCTCACTTAAGCCATGCCTGCATACATCTGCATCTCATTGGCTGGTGCTGTAGCCGCGACTATAAATAATAATATAAAAAAATACAAATCTGTTTGTAAACATATGTGCATTGTACGTATAGATGTATCATATTTATCAAATGTCTTACCTAATACCTATATATGTGTCATCTTCTTTCTTTAATATTAGTAACTGTGAAGTAAAATTAAATGTATTTCATAATAAAATATAAACAAGACTATAATACTGAATATGTTCCTAGTACACAACTTATAAAAGGTTGTATTCTTTAATCATGATACAGAGGAATGAAACGTCTTGTTGGAGAAAAAAACTCTATTAACTTCTTTAAAATATTTAACAATATATATATGTGTATACACAAGTAGCTATATATACAAATTACATACTATGTCACTTTCTACAAGTTTATCTAGATGACAGGTTAAAGACAAATGTTAACAATTATATAAAATTAACATTGTGTTGAGAAAAATATTAAAAGAATAACACTTTCAAAGAGAAAGGGTCTACAGTGTAGTATAGACAAAATGTTTGTTGTATGACTACCTCATCTACACTAACTATTTAGGTAACTATGAACTTGGTTTTGCATCAGCAAATTCTAAATAGAATTGCCCACAATGTCAATAGTTTGTGCACCTATAAAGGCATTTCTCTACAATGAAGCTATGTTTCACTACTGTACAAACATTATTTAATATTAAATGATGACACATTTGCAGATTATGTTATGCAACCTTAACCAGATAACCAAGACATATAACCTAACTATGTCTTCAGTTTTACAAATAAACGTTTTAAGACATGCCAACATTGTAACATTATTTTGAGTAAAATAATAGGTAGGAAATAAAAGGTTTTTTGTGTGTAAATGTATTAACACTTACCAAAAGTTACATGAAGAACCTAACAAATGTAATTTCCACACTTCTTCAGAAATCTCTGTGCGCCCTTTGTTTGGCCATGCACACACATGAGAAGGTAATAATGACATTTGTAAAAGGTATAAAACTGGGAATTGTTATTTAAACTTCTATTTGCACAGATAGTTGTGCACAGTGTAGAATACCTTTTTTTATGAAATCAAACTTCATTTGAAAATATAATAATTATGTCTACATTGCCATTACAATACTTCTTTTTTAATTTGTTGTGTGCCCATTTTTTGGCCACCTACACACTTAAGGAGTTAATGACAATGTTGTATAAACTACAATAAAAAACAAAAACGTCCACAGTGTAATAACTTAATACATTTTACGACTTTTCAGAAAAACGTCCACACTGCAAATGTAACATCTTTAGACATTGAACAAACTAACACTTAAAGTATGCTGCTTTCATTTTTTTATTTTTATTGAATTAAAATACTTTATTAAAACTTTGTGCATATCCTTATTTTGACACATCACGAGTAAACACAGTCTATCTAAATCCTTCCCTAAAGCTCTTATTAGAAGTTAGATATCATCTATTTTACAAACATTGTACTTTATTGTTTTGTATCTACATCCTACTGTTGACTTCTTCATATGCAAACAGTCATGAAGTTCTACACTCCCTAATACTCAAAATAGTGTAAAACAGAAGATTGCAGAATGCTGTTTTCTCTTCTAATGTATGTAATCTTCAGAATATTATCTCTGCATTTATTTCAGACTAATTTTAAAATACATCCTGGTAAGAATCCATCTTAACATAAAACACGTATTGCCTTATTCTTCCATTTCAAAATGTTGTTTTACATGTTCATATTCACAGACAATATAAAACATATATTTGGAAATATTGGTTCTAACAACATTAAATAGGCATTATTTAAACCCTTTGGGAATCTAGCTTGGTGTGTGACTATAGAGTCATTACAAACAAGTCAATCTTCTTCTGTACGCACCCATGTTGTGAAATATGCCCCTTCATGAAAAATAATTGCACACGTCTTAGAAGTTTTCTTAATAATACAAACTTGATTATTTACAAATGTTATTAATGACGTGATAATTTTCCTACCATCTACACTGTATCTTTGAACCATATTAAATACATACTTATTAAAAACTTGATTTTGAAGTGTTCATTTTAATTTACAACCACAGTCACTGCATAGCATGTCATGGAATGCTTTAGTTAGAAGAGAAGGCCAATGTTCTCTTTACTGCTGAGGTATAGGAACATATACAAATCTTTCAGAAATTTCCTGAGTAGTGTAAACTTTCTTACATTGAAGGCACATGATTCCGATCATACCTGATTCCTACACACCTATCTACACTAACAGTTTCCTGCACTTATAAATCGAAGACAGTCATCACAAATTATTGACTATCTTCCTATGTATTTGGAGAAAATTGTTGATCTCAAGTTGCAACTGCTACTATGTTTCAGAATGTCATTGCTGAATGTGCACTGTGTGGACTTTGGAAGCTATTTCTTGCATCAATGTTGTCAATTGAAACAACATACACAAAGATGCATTAGACTAGCATTCAACTCCTGTTTCATTGCTAAATCTGCAATGAAAGTATGTCACAGTTGCACAACTCTCCAACTCCGGTAGATTCTGTTGTTCTTTAGTCTTAAGAGGAATTATTTAATTTAAATGTACTTTCACTGAGTCGTTATGTTTCCTTGCTAAGTGCTTAGCAGGTACATGTATAAGGTTCAGTTGAGGAGCATACAGTAAACATAAACCATTATATTCTTCAATGCAAGAAATGTCAGCTGTCATTTTTCTTTCATCAAAGTTTATTAAAAATAAACCTTCAATATGTTTCGCACATGACAGAACTACATATGAAATTCCTTCTTTAAACACTGTATGACTAATGTCAATAAGTGCTGCTTCTAAAGTAAACCATTGTTATTTATGAATAGTAATTGCATATGCAGAGCACAATGGAAATTGTACTCTTTTCACAAAGGTATCCTTAAAAAGCATTACACATGCAGAGGACTGAGATATCAAATGAGTTTCTTCTTAACAATCAAACTTTACTTCAACACGTTCAATATTTGTACTGTGAGGAAAAGTGTGAAATGCAATCACTCTTCCCATCGCTCCATTGACTAGACCAATTCCTACATTCAAGTTCCTCTTTAACATCACGTGTGCATTTATGCAGTTTTTAAACTGCTTATAGACTTGCTGTTTTAGAAATTGAATGTGTTAGTTGAACTAATCAAGCTTTTGCTCTTTTAACCAACTCTAAAATGTCATAACATTAGCATCTTAAACATCACACTATTATTCTATCGCCACAATATTTTGCTTCTCTGACAGTAGCATTGTAGAGTTAAACTCTGCAAGTGTGCACATCAAAGCAACACAAGAAATGTGTCTTTCCTGAACAGTAAACATGACATCAGACAGACTGCAATCTGCATGAAACATGTTAGAAATCAGCCTTCCATTTAAGACTGCTTTCACATTCTCCTCAGGAACACCTATAGAAATATTATTAAGCATTTCTGCATATTTTAAGTCTGCAGATTGCCTCATATTAATGGTAAATTCCTGGAATTCAAAACAATTCCAAAGGTTAAAATAACCAATACTTCCTATACTTTTTTGACTTTCCTTAGATTGCCGCATTTTGAAAACGGGTTGAACTTTCACAGGACTTAATTATACCAAGTCTCCAAAAACAAGTACATTTTTACCTTCAAACAGAACATTGTAGTCTGTCTTCAAAAACTCTTGCATTCACAAGTGAATGAAAGCTAGCATGAAGTTAGACACCATGCTTACTTCATCTGCAATATGGGTATTTCATTTTCTAAAAACATTTCCTTCCTCTTGTGCTGCACTTAATACATGTTTTTGATACTCTAGTTTGTTGTCATACTCCAATGGTACCATCAACAGTTGATGTAAAGGAACACCTCCTATATTGAATGCTGCTATACCTGTTGGAGCAGTTACAAGACATGACAAAGTGTAATCAGTTACATTCTGGACCATAGCTCTTATCGCATGAATTAAAAAAGATGTACCTGTTCCGGCTTGTCCACTAACATATAACAATACAGGTTTGTATTGGACACAAGAAGATTCAAGCTCTCTGGAGGATAGCTCAGGGGCAACATGCTCATCTTGGAGTTAAAACGATGTGGAGAAACACAGGTTCGATCCCCGGGTCCACGCTTAGAAACCACTGGGAATAACCAATTACAATTACACCACGAAAAAACCTATCTTTAGTTTTATGATAAACTTCTTTTTGCTATATATTCATTTAACTAACTCACCATAATTTGCAATGCAACTTTAGTTTGTTGCTTTGCATGTTCTACTTCTTCCATGGCAAGCTCAACATCAGTTAGAATAATTGGCCCACCAAGCACATTTTGACTTTCTGCAGCAGAATCTTGACTTCCCACAGGAGCCTCTTTTGCCAATTCAGCTGCCAAATGTTCTTCTTGACGTAGTTCTTTCTCCAGTAACTCCAAGTAGCGCTCAAATTTTGGATACATAATTAAGCTTTTTTTAACAAAAAATTATTCTTGAAAAGTTTCAAAACTTCCAAGCAAATCACTCTCTCTGTGCCATGGGAAGAACAACTTCAAAAGACAAAAATGAAATAGCTCCTTTTTCTTTGCAGTTTGGCAAGACAGTTTCATATGGTTGATGCGACTTGCCTTCTCATGTCTCACTAGACAACAGGTACATCCATGTACTGTAAAGTGCCCTCTGTCACTGTTTGCTTCAATATTTCAATATGAGTAGTGTTCTACTACTTCAAATAAACAAATATGCTCCATCTCTACTGATCGATTTGGATAATATGAATCAATCAAATTGGTTTTCAGACTCTTTGTACCGTGAGGTACTGTTTAAGCTAACTGCTGAATTTCATTCAAAGGCTCCAATACCCAATTTCTAGTACTAGCAGGGCCAAGACTTAACCAAAGTACATCAATGCTACCATACAGAGGCAAACTAGTTAGCCAATCTGCAGCTTCATTGCTACCACACACTCTATGTGAGATCATATTTACACTAAAGATTAGAAGTTTCTGACTAAGACTTTTATCTGCTGATGAGTATACCCATACTTCATAACATCAAAACAGTACTCTAAATGTGTTAAAATACTACGCTCAGTGTACCCCAAACAGTCCTTTTAAGGACTATGTATCACATATAAATACACAAATACAATAAAATAATACACAAAACATATGTCTGCAGTTAGAGTTCATTGACTTTTTTTTATAACCGCAGTTACAAATTGTTAGTTAAAGTGGAGGGGGCTCACTTTGGGTTTTATAATGATATGATATGATATGGCATTTGTAACGCGCCTGTGCACAAGTGTACAGATACAGATCAATACAGAAAAAGACGGCTCATGTAGTTATGTAAGGTAGATGAAGATAAAGAAAGCACAATATAATACATGATATTAAACTTGGTGGAGATACATTTAATAGGTATAATTGCACAAGATATGATAGCATGAGTGAGAATACACAGGATAAAGTACAGTGTGTGGGGCATCTAAATGTAGAGTAATGTGGCTCCTTTTTTGTACTGATTTTATGAAACATTTTTCTTCTGTTTTTCTCCACAGTCTCACATGTAAGAAAGTCTGAAAACACACAGACAAAATAGATAAGACTCCCAAATACCTACAATTATAAACATTGATTTTAAAAAGAAATAAAACACAGACACCCCGAAATGTATAGCCGTGGGCACGGAACTACTCTTACCCGTGATTATCTGCAGTTTTGTCTAGCCTCGGATATCGCAGCGAATATCGGAAAAATGTCTGAATAAAATGCTTTCTTCCCAACCAAGACCTCACCAAGTGACCCCCTCATCTGTGCCAGCTCCTCCCATTCCCCAGATGGGTTCCTCACCTCCCCTAAACTCTCCCTTTCCCCCCACAACACACTCTCTTTCTGTGACGTAGTTTGCTTTGAGATGTCACCTATTCCAGGGTATAGCTGCGGCTCAAGTAGTCTTTTGTTGCAAACTCAGTCCCTGGACCTCCTATAACTCCCTAATTTCACTTGGTACCCTCCAACAACCTCCCCACCTCTAGACTAAAGTCATTTGAAATGATTCTAACTGCAAATAGCTTTTTAACTACTTTTCATTTTCCTGTTATCCTTGGTTATACCGTGGTTATCTCTTGCATCGAGAGAAAAACAAGGTGGCAGATGTTCCATTTCTAAAAACACCCTGAGATATAGCTATCTATTTTATCAAAATTAAAACGGTTTTGGAACAGAGGTGTAGACTTAAATGGAACCTCTGCACTCAAGTGTCTTGGCTTTCACAACAGGTGTCAACCAGGAAGCCTGTGATGTCTGAAACTGCTCTCGGCCACTGGAAAGCTTGGATTGCAGATAAGGATACTGATGCAGCAGGCCACAGGTTCACAGTATGAATTTGGCATGGAGTTTAGTGAAAGGGGGTCTGGTTAGGAGACAGCCCTTTCTGAGATGATTGCCCCCATCAGTTTATTCAATGTGCACAGCACTGCAAGATCAAAATCACACTAGACATAACCTGGCATTTGCAGCAAACAAAACATTTCTGACTTTCTTGTGAGCTTTTTGTTGCCAAATTCACAATGATTGATCATCATTAAATTAAGGTAACAATCACAGCCATGTATATACTGGCCTGTGCATTTCAATGAGGATTTCACTGTGCTCAAAGAAGGCAAGAGTCCCAATCCATTCCCCCTGCACCTGTGACATCAGTGAGAGCTGTTGTGGTGGGTTTACTTACAAGGTACCTAGAATAAAATACACCTTGCAAGGTTAACAGTGTGTTTTGAATATGGTTTCGCATAGTTTTTCCTAAATACATCTTTATGGAGGTGGAGAATATCTTATGAGGCCAAATTGGAACAAAGGTCAAACATGTTATGCAACTCAGCATTTTAACAATATTTATAAAAAAGCCACATTGTATGTGAGACCATGCTTTCTAAAAATGGTCATACACCTTGGACACTTTAGTTCAACTAGAATTGTATGGTTTGTTCCTGCAGTTATTTCCACTGAAGGATTGTACACTCCTATGTCATTCACAGAAGGTTTTTGCAGTAGTGTGTTATGGAGAATTCTCTCTTTAGGCTGAATTTCCTAACCTAGTGAGTCCCCCAGCAGCTTTGCTGGATTTCTGGACTTTGTTTTTTTCTCCTGCCAAGAGTGAGGCTCTTTTTCTCCCACTCTTGCCCATGATTTATGGTGTTCCTTTGACTGCTAATGGGCCTCATTACGACTCAGGCAGTAAGGGTTTTACGGCGGCGTAAACAGCGCCGACCCTTACCGCCTGAGTACGAGGTCCCTTAGCGCCATGGCGGACTTAACACCTGCTTTTAGCAGGTGTTAAAATCCATGGCGCTAATGGACCATGGAGTTAATTACGCCACCGTAATTTACGGTGGCGTAATTAACGCCTTCCCCACTCCCATTATGCCCTATGGGGCAAAAATGGGAATGGGGAAGGGTAAATGGGGATTGGGGACTTACCGCCCCGCCAACCTCGGAATGGGGCGGTAAGTCCGCCAACCACCATGGCGTAAACGTAGTTTACGCCATGGTGGTAAAGTCACGGCCCAGGCGGTAACTTACCGCCTGGGTCGTAATGAGGCCCAATGTGTTTTATGGGCTATGGGGTCCTTTACTCCATAGGGTCTCATGTGTTTTTTTCTATGTGTGTTACACAGCACCCTCCGTGCAGTAACACAGGGGTGTCATAGTGACACCCCACCATAGACTCCATACCCTGGGACTGACTACTGTCTCCCAGGGCATGTAAAGTCACCATTGGCTTTACTAGTCCCAAATTATTAACAGAAACCAGCACAAACCATCATATTGTGGACGTACTGGTCGGGGCAATTCGATTGCCCCGGGGTGTGTTAGTCGAGGGCGCACGTCTCCGTCCCCCCTGATCGAGTTTTGGCTGGTGGCAGTCGATACTACGTTTTATATTCGACCCCAAATATATTCCTATGGGATTTTCCCATTGTTCGAGGCTACCAACTTTAATTATTTAATTCTCATAGCCTCGAATATACCGCTGGTTTATTTATTTAATATTCATTCGCCGGTTGGTATTTTTTGCCAGGACTCGATTCTAAAATGGCGTTTGTGTTCTCTTCTGTGACTCCAACCCAAGTCGAGCCATTTGTTCCACTTTTTGGCAGGCTTCTCCACAGAAGCCTCCAAAAGTGGTGCCACTCTGTCTGGGTACCTCAAAGGGTGTGGGAGGGGGTTTAGGCACCCTGGACTGAGTTACCTTGGTAACTCAAGTTGCACTCTTGTGTGATTGGCCCAAGTGGTGAGCCGGCCGGCCGGCTCACCACTTAGCATGTTTGATTGACAGCTAGGCTGAGTGAATGGGGGTGTGCTGCATAAAAGCAGGGCTTTGGGGACTGGAACTTCAGAAGTCGCCACAGGACCTGAGAATCCGAGGAGGGAGAAGTTGAGCCGACCTACCACGATGACACCACCGGTGGAGCCCTGCGGAACCGACTCACCACTTCCCGAAGACAGAGAAGATCTCCAGGCTGAAGAGGCTTCTTCCCTTGTCTGGTGGGCACAACCAGTTTACCTTCTTCTCTTCGCACCCCAGACCGGCTTGTGGTCGAATTGCCCGTGCCAAGCACCCAGGCAACCGGATAGCCACTTACCACTGGACCGCAAACTAAAGGACCGTTCCTTTTAACTGAGAACTCCGCGGCTGGTTTCTTCCCTGGCAGTGCAACAGACTCCTGTCTTCCTCCCCGACGAGATCCTCTCTTCCCCCGGACGAAGCACCGACTTGCATCCGCTGCCACGAACAACTGCCCCCGCTGGAGTATTCTCACCACTTTAAGGTACCGTGTCAGCCAGGCCTCCCTTTCTAAAGATTGCTACAAGGTAATAATAACCCCTTAACCTTCTGGACTGGGCTGGCCGCCTTGACCTTCTAACTGGTCCCTTTCTTTGGTCCAACTCCTTTTTGAACCGTTACAAGACTTTTGTGCACTGCAACCGTGTGACCTTGGACACATTTTGTTTTGATCCTCTTAAAGTGGATCCGGCCTACTGACTCTAAACTCACAGTGTTACTTTGCCTTCCTCTCTTGTTGTGTTTGTGAAAAAGTGTTGGGATCTGTTTCAATGTATTCTCTGCTTTTCTCTCCCTTTTAAAACAAATTATTAGAGTGCCATCTACGTTAAGCGCTCACCGCTGTCTGAAAATAAGTGGGGCTTTACTTAAGACTTGTCTAATATTCTTCTAAGGGAGTGTATATCTTTTAGTGACCATGTTTTTGAATTGATTACTATTAGTGCCTGTGTGTTTTTCTAGATGTGGTTTTAAATAAATAATTATATCTCTTTTACACCAAGCCCTGGTTAGTGTTTACTTGTTCTACTATGTTCTTTTGACCTATTGTGAATACTTTGTATACTGCCTAACTCTTCTTGAGGGATGTCTGACTGCTCAGCCACAGCTACCAAGTGAATCTGTGTGGTACAGACTGCTACCAAGTGGGTTTACTGCAAAACACCTGTAGTCTTAAATCTTTTGCAGTGGTCCCAGAGAGAACTGCACAGGTTTCTGCTTAACATAGTGTACTTCAGATGTACATTTAGACATATTGGTCTGTTATCGCACACACTCCACTACCAAATGGACAATGGCCCTCATTATGACCCAGGCGTTGGACCATGGTGCTAATAGCACCATGGTCCATGCCGGTAATTTACCGACTCCGCCATGGCGGAATGGGGAATTACCACCCCATTCCGAGGTTGGCGGGGCGGTAATTCCGCATGCCGCCATGGCCCTTCCCCATTCCCATTTTTGCCCCATAGGGCTCAATGGGACTGGGGAAGGCGCTAATTACGGCACCGTAAATTACGGTGCAGTAATTAGCTTCCAGGGCCCTTTGTGGGTTGGTTTTTTAACGCCTGCTAAAGTGCCACCCGCAAAGGGACCTCGTAATCAGGCGTTAAGGGTTTAACGGCGCTGCCACCTTTTACGGCGCCGTTAACCCCTTAACGCCTGGGTTGTAATGAGGGCCAATGTCCTTTGATCACTGGCATGTTGCATACTGTATTAAAACTGCTTGAGTCTTTATTTTATGCAAGGCATGCATCAACGATTTTTTAAGATTAACTCCTCTTTTACATACAAAAAGGGGAATTATTTTGTCCAAAATCCTTTACTTGAAGCATTAACTGCCATGTGAAAACTGTATCTAAACAGAACTGGAAAATGCAAGAGAACAGATCTGCTTGCTGTTTTTTACCATGGCTAATGGAACTGAAGTCGTCATCAAAACTAATACTGTGTTACCATAAAACAAGATTGCCATTTTTAAATGGACTCACTTATTGCTGAGCTCCTATAAGATCACATTAATGTTTTCAAATTAGTGGACTTAATCTACATAGTTTAAATAAATGTAAAATATTCACCAGTCATTTATGTGTTGACCTCAATATAATTGGACTAATAAGCTACATCTTTTGCACAGTCTCATGCATGCTATTCTTCCCGATCATTTAACCCATCCTGACAGGATTTAAATTGATACTTCCAAAAATGCTCCCTAAAACAAGCTTATTTTCAATTGCCCCTCGTGGTTTTTTTTCGAGAACCCACTTCAAATCATTTGCACTGTGTTTTGCTTTCAGAAAATGATCAACAAGATAGAGCTGCCACATTGACAGTGTGGATCTTCAAACCACACTTTCTTATACAGTTGTTCCTATAATACTTTGACACAAGGACACATGATTACATATATTGCACACACATGATTCTACAATTCATGAGTGTGTTCATTTTTGCCTTATGTGTTCAAAATTAAAAGTATTTTTGGGACCTTCACACCAAACGTGTAGCAAATGGACAACGTCCTTTGATCAGTGGCATGTTGCATACTGTATTAAAGCTGCTTTAGTCTTTATTTTATGCAAGGCATGCATCCACGATTGTTTAAAACTAACTCCGCTTTTACACCCTAAAAGGGGGTTTTATTTGTCCAAAATACTTTACTTGAAGCATGTGCCAACACGTAATGATTAATTCCTTGACCTCCGTTATATAGTGCTTCAGATGGATGCAGAAGCTGGTGATGCAAGAGAGAATGTTGGCCGTGACTGAGAGAATGGCCCTCATTAGGACCCTGGCGTTAAGGGGTTAACGACGCCGTAAAAGGTGTCGGCGCCGTTAAACCCTTTAAGCCTTACTACGAGGTCCCTTTGCGGGACCCGACCTTAACGGCTGGTCTAGATCAGCCATTAAAGTAGGGGCCCGCAAAGGGACTTGCGAGGTAAGTACAGTACCACAATTTGCGGTACCGTACTTACCGTCTTCCCCATTCCCATTATGCCCTATGAGGCAAAAATGGGAATGGGGAAGGGCCATGGTGGCATGGGGAATTACCGCTCCGCCAACCTTGGAATGGGATGGTAATTCCCCATTCCGCCATGGAGGACTCCGGCATCGACCATGGTGCTAATAGCACCATGGTTTTCTGCCGGAGTCCTAATGAGGGCCAATGTGTATGTGTGCGTAAGAGAATGTGTGGTGAGAAGGTTCTGGAGGCGAGCAGTTGAGGAGCCCCTGCCTGGGTGATGGGAGCCAGTAGTTATCTCTGTAAGATCATGATGTAACTGGAAGAAGATGTAATAAAGGAATGATGATGGAACCTACCTGTGAGCCTGAGGGGCTCCTACATTATTTCACTGGTGAAGAGTTGGTTTTCATGAACACAGGAAACTGACCTGTGTGGCAAAGGAGAGACGTTTAAGGTGTCCAGTCTGCTGTAGGGCGGGGGAGGTGCAGTAAAGAAGAAAGAGGAACCACTGCCCCAAGTAATTCCCATCACCCAGGGCAAAGTAAGAGGGGGAGCTGCACGTGGCTGTAAGACCTAAGACAGATCAGAAGACCCAGGGCAAAGAAACAGGATGATTTGGTTCACATAGGTTTACCCTGAGTGAAGAGAAAGAGGAGATGTTCCCCAGTCCTGAAGAAGGGCACCCAGGGTTGTCCATTGGCAAGCAATGCTCCCTTGTTTGAGAGATGGGGGGCCCCTGGGGGAACGTGAAGCGTTTCCCCCCCGGGGAGTTTTTGGCGCTGCACACGGCCAGCGAGTGGCCGTGGGGGGCAGAGCGCCTCCCGGGGGTATTTAAGGGCGCAGGGAAGGTTCGGGAGGCAGGCGACGGTTAGGACTTGGTGATTGTGTCCTGGTCACCTGCTCCCGAGCTTTCCCTGATTTGGGCCTGTAGGGGTTTGTTGTGAGGTGAGGTGTGGTAGCAGTGTTAAGGGCGGGTAGGTAAGAGTTTAGAATATAAAAAAAAAATAATAATAATAATAATTATTAAAAATAGAAAGTTTGTTTACGGAGGTTACCGTACATAAGGTACCTCTGCTTACCTGGGGGGGGGCAATTTTGATGTCGGGTATGGCGCAGTCGTCTAGTTCCTCAGTTCTGGGGGTTGTGGTCCATTGGGGGGGGTTATTGTTATCAATTAAGGTCTGACACTTTTCTGTCGTGTCTTAGGGGATTTGTGTGGGTGTTTTCGGCGGGTAGTGCATCCCGTTGCTAGTTTTGATGGTGGGCTGTGATCCGCCCTCATTAGGCTGTATCTTGCAGGCGCCAGTGCATACGGCTCAGCTGCCAGGGGGGTCATTAAGCCTGTCAGTTGCTGCTTCATCGCTGGCACGCGGTAGCAGTTTGTGGACAGGGGAGGCAGTGCAGATCCCTTAAAGGGACAGCACCGCAGTTCAGTGTGGGCCAGCTCTGCCTCGTATTATCCAGGGGGCAGTGTTTGTATTTAATGTGTTTGCGAGTAACGTGCATTGCGGTGCGGTGCGTTCGCGCGCCGCCAGGGGGCAGTGTCAGTTGGGCCTTTTCTTGCCAACAGAATAAAACGGTGCTCCTGGCTTGTGGGGATTATTCTCCTGGGGCAATTTAGGATTCAGGGGTTGGATAATCTAGGGCGAGGGCAATATTAAGAGATATAAATAAAAAACATATATATACATTTTTTAAAAAAAATAAAGAAAGAAATAAATAAGGAAAGAAAAGGGGATATATAGACAATATTTGTTAAGAAAATTCTTTAGGGGAATTATAAGAGTTTAATTAACTCTTTTCAGTAGGATCTTAATTTTATAGCCCAGTTTATTTGGCAGGGCTATCCATTTTAGGGGGCAGTTGTTGTCCACGGGTAGGTGTTGGCTCGGGAGCTTAGCGTAGCTAGTTGAGTAAAGGGGCATATTTGTAGTGCACATTAAGAGTATTAGTGCACAATGGTGGGCCAGGGAGCCAGTAAGGTGGGTTTGGTGGATGCTAGGGCTCGGAGAGAGGCCCTGGAAATGATCAGCTGGGTGCCTAAGGCCCAGCTGGAAGGGGCGGTGTTGGAGGTCACGGGTGAGGTGGAGTTAGTTGGTGGTAGGCTCTCGCGGCAGTGGTGGCTTGCACCCTTCGGCGGGGAGAGGGGAGGTTTGGGAATCCAGGGGCAGGAAGAGGAGGAGGGAGATAGACAGGAGAGCATGGGGAGAAATGATTTCGGGTGGGGAGCCAGAGAGGGATGGTGCAAATGATGGCCGAGGGGAGCTAAGGGATGTTAGGCAGGGCTCGAAAAGGGGTGGGTCAAGGGAACCACGGTGGGGCGGTGATGGGGCACAGAAGGGGGCGACGGGGCAGAGGGGAAAAGGGGGTAAATACCTGCGGAAGAGTGCAGGTGGTAGAAGGAGGGAGAGGTCCCCATCAATTGAGGAGGGTAGGGAGGGGTGCGGAACGGCCCCCCGGTTAGGAGGAGTGAGGGCGGAGGGCACTGCGCAGCCCCCGCTGTTCAAGAGGAGGGAGAGGGTTTAAGAACGGCCCCTCCTCGGTCGGCGCAAGGAGAGCCTAGAGGGCACAGCACAGCCCCTAGCGATGAGGATTCCAGGGTGGAGGACGGAATGCCTCGCCCGAGAGAAGAGGACCAGGCAGGGGTTTCCACAACCCCGCCGAGAAGACGTCAAAGGAGTGGCAGGCGGACGCCCCGGGCTCGCAAGAAGATCATCAACTCAACTCGGGCATGAGCATGCATCCGCAATGTAGGAGCCCTCTAAGAAAGGAGAGGAGGAGCATCGGTGTGGACGCCAGACCACAGGCGGCAGGTGTGGAAAGAGGTGAGCGGGAAAGGGAATGGTCATCTGCATGGCAGAGAGGGGTCACAAGAAGGGGGACAGGGGATGAAGGGTCTGGACTTCAAGGTGTAAGGAAAGAAGTTGGTGTGCAGGCCATTGGAGCCGCGGGGGTTGAGAAGAGCATTTGCTCAGTGGAGGTCCAAACGGACAAGGTGGTGGAGCCATGGGTGCTCGAAGTGCAAGCTGGAAAAGATAAGGAGGTTGAAGTGAAAGGAAAGGAGAAAAAATTGCCATACGTGGGGATAACAAAACCATTGGGGGCGCACTTGATGGCAGCGACCAGGGATAAGATTCAGGCGGGGGAATTTGTGGATGTCTTTAAATTGCTCCATAGGGAAGTGAGAGCAAAGGAGGGGTCTAAGGAGGAAGAGAGGGAACTGGCTTCACGCCCAAGGGCCCCGGTGACTATTGAGAATTGGACGTCAGCGTTTATCATTTATGCCAGTGTGTATTGTGAAAAATTCCCGGCGCGTTGCGTGGCCCTGCTTAAATATATGGATGTAATAAGGAAGGCTTTCACGAGTTTTGGGGGCTTTGCCTGGGTAAGGTATGATGAGGAATTCAGAGCGAGAATGGCAGAGGACAGTCAGGCGGTCTGGAGGGAGATAGACATGGATCTCTGGCTGCAATGGATGGCCCCAACGAGGCCTGCCCCGACATTGCACACAGCAAGTGGGCTGCCTGTGCCTTTCCGGCCCTTTCTTGGTCGCCCCGCCCATGAGGGGGTGGGGGGAGGAGGCAGAGGACAGCCTTCGACAGCATGTTGGGCGTTCAATAAAGAAGGCTGCACGAGGTGAATGTGCAAATTTAAAAACAAGTGCAGCAGGTGTGCGGGTCGGCATCCGGTTACAGATTGGTTTCAGGCAGGGGACAGTGGGTCAGGGCGAGGAGCGGGGCAAGTAGGTGGGGGGAAGGACTGCATGCCAGGTAAATTGGGGTGTGCTGGTAGGTCGGGCTCAGTTTATCGTAAAAGGAGGGGGGGGTGCAAGGTTTGATGAAGGTTTTTTGGGGGCAATTTAAAGGGGGTAGGAGAAGGGTGAGGAGGAAGACGCGTAGGTAGGGGAGGGACGCAGGGGGGATGTAACGGTGGAAATTGTTAAGGGGTGGTAGCTGTCGTTTGGAGGGCATGGACGACGGTGGTGAAGCCCTCATGCTTGCCGCACGACAAGGTGAGTAGGTTTCAGGCTGCATGGACAGAGGTACGGGAGCGCCTCTGGTGCAGCAAGGGGAAGTGATGAGATGGGTCTGCATGGACAGGGGGTGCACTAGGGCCCCAGGTGCAGCTGGGGGAAAAAAGTGGAGCAACGAAGCAAGGTGCTGGAAGAGGAATTTATGTGGAATGGACTGCATGGACGGGGCGCAGGTTTGGCCCCTGGTGCAGCGGTGGAGAGGACTAAGGAAGAAAAGGGGCCTGCATGGACGGGGGTGCACTAGGGCCCCTGGTGCAGGTGGAAAACAGGTGGTAATGGATGCAAGGAGCTTGAAGATTAGTTATATGGAAGGGACTGCATGGATGTTGTGCAGGTTTGGCCCCTGGTGCAGTGGCAAGAGGAGCAATAAACTAAACTAAAGGGCCTGCATGGACGGGGGTGCACGTGGGCCCCCGGTGCAGGGGGGCAACGCAGGACTGTAAAGCAATAAACTGGGCACAACAAGTTGAACAAATGGTTTATTGCTTGCAGGGGAACTGTTTGCGACTTGTTTTACGTGGTTATTCTTTGGGGCGTTCAAGGTTTTTTGAGTTGGTCGGGGGAAAAGGGGGGGTAGGGAGACTGCAATGGGAAGATGTTCAAATTACAGAAGAAGGTTTAGACATCAAGATTAAAAGGTCTAAGACGGATCAGAAGGGAAGGGGCCCTTGGGTTCTGCTGGGTCGAGGGAGCAAGGTGTTATGCCCAGTTCAGGCAGGCAAGGTGTGGAAGGAGCGCTGTGGGGTTAAGACAGGCTTGGTTTTCAGCATGCGGATGGATCGCCGGTTTCTGCGGCCCAGGTGCTAGGGGTATTGCGGAAGGTGCTGGTGGCAGTGGGAGAAAAGGCAGAGGTTTTTGGGACTCATTCCTTTAGGATGGGTGCAGCATCTTAGGGTACCAGGCTGGGTTTTTCAGAAGACAAGGGAAAATATTGGGGCGTTGGAGGTCTGGGAAATACAAGGGGTACGTCAGGGAGTTTGATAAAGGGGAATGTTGAAGAAAGGTGGAGTAGGACTTTGTGGGCCAACTGTTGTGGTTGAAATATTTTTGACTTGTCAGTGATTTTGTAATTTCTTTTTCAGATGCTGCGCGAAAGAAGGGGGAGTTGGCGCAAGTTTGGATTGTTGGCCATTCAATTGTTAAGTGGGCTGGGAAAGAGGTGGAGAAAAGGGTGTTTGGAAGGCAACTGGGGTGCAGTTACAAGGAAGTGGTGGTGAGTGGCACGGGTTGGGGGGGCCTGCGGTGGGATCAGCTGCTTCCTATATTGGCAGGGATGAGGGAACGCTATGGGGTTCCAGAGGTGGTGATTATGCATGCAGGGGAGAATGACCTGGTGAGAGATACGGGGAGGGCGCTGCTAACGAAAAGGAAGAGGGACTTAGTGTGGGTGCGGGAAATGTGGCCTCAAGCAGTGGTGGTGTGGACTAAGTTGTTGCTGAGAAGAGTTCGGAAGGGAGCGAAAAGTGAGGGAGCAATAGAGCGGGCCAGGAAGGGAATAAACAGAGAAATGGTAAAAAATGTTGTGCCTCGGTGGCGGTGCAGGTCATGGACCATAAGGAAATAACATATGAGGGTCTCCTTATCTTTAGAGAGGATGGGGTATACTTGTCCGTGTATGGGAATAATCACTACCTGGCGGACTTGGGTTCTTGGCTGGGAGACTGGGTAAAAAGTTGGAGGTAGAAAAAATTGGGGGGGGTGGGGCAGAAAGAACTCCTCGGGGGAGGGTTTTTTTGGTGCCGGGGGCATGGCCCCTTTTGATGTGGGGGGAGGGAAGCACAATGGGGGAATGACACGGGAAAGGATGGGGTGTTGCTGTTTGCACAA